>NC_134147.1:11292500-16505000 GCF_033958435.1 Carettochelys insculpta | reverse complement strand
CGGCACAACCAACAAAACAGAAACAGCGAGAGTCAGTGCATGGAATTGCAGCCACAGAGATCCCCGCCCCCCTCGCCAGGCCCTGCGCCCCAAGGGGCACCACCTCCCTAACAGAGTCACCGCCAGGGCCAGATCCCAGCCTCTGCCCCACCCCCCCAAAACCAGCCCCCCAACCAGGCTCTCCAGAGAGGGAAAAAACAGGGGGTTGGGCAGTTCACCAACAGCTTGAACATGGTCTGTGCCTTGCCACCACGGCTCCTGCGGGCACAGGCCAGGGCTAGGAGTACCTAGACACTCCCTCTGCAGCCTGGCCCCCTTCCCGCCTCCTTTTGGAAGAGGCTGGGACTGAGAGCATTCAGCTGAGTAGGACCTGGTCACCCCTGGGGATCAGCCCCCTGGTGGCTCCGGGATACAGGCCCACCTGCAGGGAGGCCCTGGCAGCTGCCAGGGCTCCGGGCTGGAGTGGTCCAGAGCTCCCCTGCCCCCGGTACTCACGAGTCCTTCCGGAGCCGCAGGTGCTCGAAGTGCAGCAGCCCGCGGGGATTGACGCTCAGCACCAGGTCCCGCCCCTGCAGCAGGTCCATGCGGAACGGCTTCCCCGTGAGGATCAGCTTGTGCCCGGAGTCGCCCAGCGCCAGCTCCACGCTGTTGTCATCCCGGCCCGTCACCGCCAGCCTGGGGGGCAGGGATACGGAAGGGGGCACAGGTCCAGCACCGGCCAATTTGGGGGAGCAGCAAGACGGAAGGGGGGGCCGGCTCCAGGCCCAGCCAAGCTGGCGGGAGCAGAGATATGGAAGGTGGCCCCGACCAGCCTGCAAGGCCAGAGCCCCGGGGACGCCCATCCCACCCCCCTCCCCTGCTTCCCCAGAGCGCGCGGCTGGAAGAGCAGCCCCAGGTTCCCCACCAGCACCACCAAAGGGGCCACGTCCCCACCCACCAGGCCTCTTACCAGGTGGTGGGGGGGTCGCGCGCCAGCACGTCTGGCACCTCGTAGCGTGGGCGCAAGGGGCTCAGCTCATTGATTTTGATGCGCGTCGTGTTCCCCTGCAGCCCGTAGAGCTCCAGAAGGAGGGGGACCTGGGAAGAATCCCTGTCAGTCTCACACCAGCCCCAGGCCCTTCCTCCCCGCTCAGCACCTCACACTGCTGTGCCAGGAGGGAGGGAGGGGGCATCACTGGAACAGACCCAGTCCTCCTGCTCCAGCTCACTGACCCCCACTCTACTCCCAGCACTGAGGAGAGAACCCAGGAATCCTGGATTTCAGCCCCCGCCTCATTAGAGCCCCATTCTCTCGGCGCGCGGGAGCCAGAACCCCGGAGGAAATGCGAGTTCTACACCTGGAGGTGCTGTAATGCCAGTAAAACCCTGGCTGTCTTGCACAAGGATGGTTCCATGAATTCCCATCTGATTTGCATTTAACTGTCTGGCACTCGGCTTCCCAAACGGGGGGTGTGTGTGTGAAGAAATTCCGGGGGTGGCGGGGGGGCAATGAGGTGACCCCCCCATCATATCCCCCACCCCAAGAAAGAGCCAGCTTTTGCTTCTGGCTCTCAGCCCCTGCCATTTCACGGGGGCGGCCCGGCGCAGCCACTATGAAAAGCAGGCAGCCGGCAAAGGCCCGCGTGGAGCTGGCTGCCTCTGGCAAAAGTGAGCGAGTGTGGGTTGTGCGGGGAGGAGGAGGAGGGACTGGGGGTGTCTGGCTTGGGGGAAGGTATAAGAGCAGGGGGCCGGTGGTGCCTGGCTTTGTGAGAGGCGAAGGGCTCCAGTGGTTGGCCGCAGCAGCATGTGGCTTGGGCATCTTGGGCTGGCAGGTGGGCAGCTGGCCCGGGCAGCACGGGGCTCGGGCGGCTCAGGATGGTGGAGGTTGAATTGTTTGTTAAAGGGGGTTGGAGGATGACAAAGAGGGGGAGGGGGTCGGGAAGGTTTCTCAAAATTCCAAAGAGGGGGCGTGATACCGAAAAGCTTGGGACCCACTGGTCTAGTGCCGGGACCAGGCCTAACCCAGGCCTGGCTGGGGACAGGGGGGATTCCACAGCAACGTGTCAAGATTAAAAACACCACATGCACTTGCAGCGGATGGTGCCAAACCCAAGGGGACTGGAAGGAACTGAAGTTAAGGCCGTCCCCGGGACTCCAGAGAGGTCTGGCTGCCTCCCCAGCTGCCCTAGAGTGACCCTGCTCCCATCCTGCCCCATGAGGGCCCTGCCGACCTCTCCTCCGCAGCTCCTCCAGCCACCCCAGGCCCTCCTCAGGAACCAGTTGCACCTTCAGCAACCTTTATTCTCCAGCTCTAACGCCCTCCCCGCTCCGACTCACCCACATCACATCCTATCTGTCCCAAGCACACGGACTCCCACGCACACCCGAGCCCCAGAGCCAAACCGCCTGGACATGCGGCCAGAGGAGCTGGAGTCCTAAAGCGAGTCTGTGCTGCTGCATCCATGGGAAGGAGCGGCCTGGCCCCTGCCCCAGGGGACGAGATGTCATCACTCTCACTCTGAGCTTCGTGGAGCCCTGCGGGGCCACGCACACAACATGCCCATAGTGGGGGAGCACAGCCCCCCGGCAGCCGGGACTCAGGGGGACCCGTATGGCTTGGCTACAGCACTGCTGTGCACAGTACCAGGATGGCATTTCAGCACCTCACCGCTCCCAGGAAGTCCTGACTCCCAGTCCCTGCTCCCTTCCCCCCGGGGCAGGCGTCTCAGGGCTGGACTCTAGCTTAGCCACAGGCCCCGCCAGCCCCCCCCACCCCTGCTCACCTTGGTCACTTCGTTGACAAGCTGCAGTTTCATGGAGTCCTGGGTGAGCTGGAGCGACTCCAGCAGTGCCCGGTAAGGGGAGCTCCCAGGCTTTATGCTCCTCTGGCGCCTGGGGACAGTGGGGGAGGGTTAGAGCAGAGATCCCAGCAGCAGCACTGCTTGTTTGTATCTCTGTTCCCTGGCTGGGGAGCTGGAGGAAGAAGCCAGCATGGGACCTGCACAAGAGCCCACCCCCAAGGAGACCCACTGCCAGCCCAAGGCGGCAGGGTGGGGCGGGAAGAGTAGCAGTTCCTGGCCTCCCACAGGGGCCACGGTTCTTCCAGGCCTATCTCCTCCACTCCTGCTCCCTGCCTGCACTGCTCCCACTTGGCTTTGCGCAGTCCTGCGCCCCTGCACTGCTACTCACTTGCAAAAAGAGCTCTGGTCACACGTCTTGAAGTTGCTCCTGTCCACAGCAAAGACAGCCACTAGGCACAGGGCTGTCCAGAGGAGAGCTGCCATCCTCAGCCTGGAAGAGAGCCGGGGGAAGGTCCACCACCACACTGCACACAGGTTTACCACAGGGCACAGCACTGGCTTCAGGGTGCCCAGCACCTGCCCTGAGTCAGGGATAACATTGACCCCTTACTAGGGTTAACTCCAGTGGTGGAGGGAGGAAGACCGAGCATGGACGGAACAATCCTGCTCTGCATCAGAGTTAACTCAAGCCCAGGAGATGACACAGCACTGCCCCCCTTTTGGGGGCAACTTGGGTCTTGTGGGGCAGTTCAACATAAGCGCTGCCCAGGGGAGCCCACCCGTGGCACTTGGCACTCAGGGCAGGGTTACTGTGGCTGCCAGATTTCCTCATTCCCTCCACATCCTATTTGGGGAAAGCCCTGGTCCCAGGGCCAGAGTCCCAGATGAGGCAGAGGAACGCTGGCTGGGACTCATTAAAGAGTCTGCTATGGGGTCCCCCTGCCCCACCACCTCAGGGGTCCCCTCCCACATGCAGGGAAGGGGCACAGGGAGCAGTTCTGACTGGCAGTGACCCTCAGAGAGCAGCCTCTGTTGCAGGGGCTGAAGGGGACAAAGAGCAGGGCTCCTTTAAGCTGGCGCGGAGTGAAGGGCAGCTTCCAACAGGAAGCACTTGCAACACAGCTGCAGGGTTCACACAGCACCCTGTCAATGGGGCTGCTCAGTGCCAGTGAGCCAGGTGTTCGAGCGTGAACCCATCCCCCTGCACCTTGGCAATACCCAACACCGATCAGCAGACTAGGCTCAGCCTCTGCCACCAGCAGACAGGTTTGCCAGAACTGAAGGGCCCAGGCAGCAGTGAGCATGGGGAGCCCAGTACTGAGATAGCAAGGGACGCAGGGCAGGACTGAGGGGCATGGCCATAGTGAGGAGTCAGGGAGGGCTCTCGCCTTGCAGGCCTCTGGCTTCTGCCTACCTGGCCACTACACCCCAGAACCCAAATATAAGCCCCTTGCTCCAGGGATAATGCCCCCTTCACCTGGGGAGGGGAAAAAACACCCCCAGATCCCCCCACCCTGCGACCCTCTCTGCTAGGGCTGGGTTTCAGCACCCCCTGCAATGGGACAGTTGGGGACTCGTGGCTGCAAAAAAGCAGAAGTGGCTCAGGGAAGAGGGTGCAAAGATCATCAGAAGTTTGAAAGCCCCATCCCCACACAAGGCAAGGGAGCAAAGCGGAGAGGACACCCCAGGGCACTCCTAGCCCTGGCTCTGAACCCAGCTGCCCAGGGCACAGTTAGCAGGTGCCAGCTGGGTCCCAGGGCACAGAAATGGAGGCAGCCAGAGCTGCAGTTGCAGGGGCTGGGATGAGGCCCCATGTCTGAAGGGCCAGGCTAAGGCTGGTCTGGGGCCTGAGCAGGGAGTGCTGGGGATGTAGGCTGGAAAGGCTCCAGGGCAGCCAATGAAGGCTCGCTGCAGGGGGCGGCGTGGGGCGGGGCTCGGCTCGGGGGGGCAGGAGCAGCGAGGAGTGGGGGAGGGGTCGGTATCTGCGGTCGGGACAGAACTGAGGGTGCTGGGGGCGGGGCCAGGCCGACCGGAGAGCGGGGAGGGGGCTGGGAGAGCTGGTGCCGGCGGGGCCCTGGGCCCAGCGAACGGGCTGATACGGGAGGGGGCTGGGCCGGGCGGAGGAACCTGGGGGGCCTCGGAGGGGGGAGGCCTGAGCCGGGCAGAATGGGGGAAAGGCCGATCGCGGGACCCCAAGCCGGGGGGCTGGGGGGGGCGAGTGGTGCTCGAGGCCCTGCCCCGGGGGATTCTGGGAACCGGGCCCCCCCACCAGACCCGCTCTCACCGCTCCGGCGCCGTCGCCATCTTGGTTGGAGCCTGACCCTACACGCCGCCCCCGCCCGCATGGCTCAGATCCCCATTGGCCCAGCCCGACCCCAGTCCCTCCCCCGCTCTCCGAGCGCCCGCCAGCCGTTCTGCGGAGGCCCCGCCCAATTATGAATATGAATGAGCACCGGCTCCCGGATGCCCGGTGGAGTCCGCTTCCGGTGGGCGGGGCCCCCGGCCCACGTGACCCTCCGCGCCTGCTCCGCCTCCCCCGCGCCTCCGGAACCCAGGCGTCCCGCTCACCCGCAGCCCACGTGTCCCCGCCCCGCCCCGCCCCCACACATAACACCGCCGGCCGCGGCAGGGCTCCCTTCTCCGCCTTTATTTCCAAAAGGAGGGGGGTGGCAAAGGCGACAGCAGATTGCGCCGGGGTCTGCGGCCCGGGGCGCCCCCTTGTTCCCCTGCATAGCAGAGGGCACAGACCCTCTTTGGCTCCCCCAACAGGAGGTGGCTACCAGCAGCAGCAAACAGCCTCTGCTACCCCAGCAGAGCCCATCCAACAGCGGTAGACGGCAGTGAAGGCTGGTTTTGGCCCCAGGGTATCTGTCCTCCCCCGTCCACAGCAGCTTGAAAACAGCAGTAACAAAATCCAGCCAGGCCCAGTCCAGTGGCACTAAGTAGCTGGTGGGAGATGCTAGGCTGGAGCAGAAGTGCCGAACACACTTGCATCTCCTGCATGTGACCCCCAACCAGTTTCTGTAGCTGGAATCCAGAGGAGAGACATGACCATCCAGTGAGCTGATGTGGCCCTGGAACCTGCGAAGCACGCCCAGTGCCTCACTGTGGGTGGGCCAGGCATCTACGCTCCAGGACAGTCCTAGTCCTGGCCCTCCTGGAACCAGAAACCAAAGATTCCCACCCCTGAGAGAAACTGACAATGGGGTGGTTTCCCTAGTGCAGCTGCAACTACTCTTGCCCCCAGCGGCAGGTGCCACGACTCTCCCCCTCCTCAGCCCGAACTCTGGGAGAATTGATTATTCTTAACTGGCTAAAAAAAGTCAAACATCCCATCCCCCCCACCCAGGCAGCCCCTGCAGTATCCTAGGGCAGGGGCAAGAGCTAAGCTGGGACTGTCCTGAGATGGCAGGAGCGGCCATGCCCCGGGAGGTGGGGAGAATCCAGGACTTCCCTGAGATGGTGGGGAGCAGCGCTAGGGCTGGAAGCGCCCTGACAGCAGCCCCAAGCGGTCAATGTTCTTGTGCAATACACTGTGCAGCACACAGAGGTACTTCCCAACGTCACAGTCACGGGAGAAGTCACGGAAGAAAAGCCCCTTGTCAGCCTGGAAGGTGAACTTTTGGGGCAGGGGGCTGTTGTCCCGCATGTAGTCCCAGACGCTCAGCAGCAGCAGATGCACCTCGAAGGGAGCCAGCTGGTGGAAGATCTCGTGCATGTTGCCGAGCACAGGTGGCAGCAGGGAGCCCTCCGCCATGCAGGCCACCAGGGCGCAGGAGGCCTGCAGGTGCCAGGGGGAGCTGGTGGTGTCGCTGTGGCGGGAGGCCTCCCAGTGGGCCATGAGGGTGGCTAGCAGGCCTCGCAGCAGCACGGAGCAGTAGCACAGGGCTGGTGGGCCGGCGGCCACCAGCCGTAGCAGCTGGAAGAGCAGAGGGTTGTCACGGAAGCGCCGGCAGATCTGGATGTCGCGCTCCACCGTGCTGCGGGTGTGTTCCTCCGGCGGCCAGCCCAGCTCGCTGTTGGTGACATCGGGGCAGACGCTTTCCACCAGCACCACAGCCACCGCCTTGGCTGCCTCGGGGTTGACAGTTGCTGTGTGGGCCAGGGACTCGGGTGCATTGTAGCGCCCACCCCTGCAGCAGCGCAGTAGCAGGCTCAGGAAGTTCTGGACATTGTGCACAATCTCCTCAGGCTCCTGCTGGCGGGTGGACTGGGGTGGCTTCAGCCCACGCCCAATCACGCCAGCGTGGAATACGGACCACACGCTGCCAGAGAAGTTGACGGCAGCTGTGAAGCGCCGATTGATGTCCAGCAGGGAGACCCTGGCGCCCTCCAGGCCGGTGTCATCCCCAGCAGGCAGCTCAACCAGGCCTCCGAAGAGCTCAGCGTTCCCTGGGTGCAGGGCTCCCTCCACTAGCTGCTGCAGGGTGGCCTTCATTGCGGCTGGAGAGGCCCCACTAAGACGGGAGAGCAACCGACTGCTGTAGCTGATGCCCGTGGAGCACTGACGGTGCAGCACCAGGAAGAACTGGTGCACAGCCGAGCGGATGATGACCAGGAGGTGAGCCGGCCGGATGGCCCGGGGCAGGGGGCAGACGGAGAGCAGCAGGGAGGTGGCCTCTGCCACTTCCGGATTGCGGTGCAGAAGGAGCTGTCCGAGGTCGTAGAGGTGCAGCGAGAGGACGGCTCCGAGCTGGGCGCTCATGGAGGCAGGGCCTTCTCCCTCCCACTGCACAATCAGGGCCAGGTTGTGGAAGAGCTGCACCATGTGCTGCTCCGACAAACCCCCCGTGTGTATCTGGCACACGCACTTCTTTACAGTGGCTGGCAGCAGGTCACTCATGCAGGAGCTCAGCACAGCATAGAGCTGCGTGGCCAGGCCCAGTTCCTCCTGGCTCCGGGCCAGCGTTAGCAGGTAGAAGAGGGCGTCCGTGGCACAGCTGGGGGTGCAATAGACCGAGAGGAGCCCCAGCAGCTGGTGCTGCCATAGGAAGCGTTTGCGCTCTAGCCGGAGCGTCTCCACGCACAGCTCCTGCACGTGGCCCTTCAGCTCATCCAGGAAGGGCACAGCCCGGGGCGGGGCATCCCCCAGGCTGGGCGTGCCCCGGTTGTACACCAGCTTCTGCAAGTTGAGCAGCAACAGCTGGATGATGCGGTCGCAAGCCTCACGCACGCTGTCGTGGACGGCCAGCCCTGGCGTGGTGATGACCGAGGCTGGCATGGCCGTGTTGACCAGGAACTGCAGGATACGGTAGGCCCCCGCTGACGTCTGGCAGATGAGATGCACCACGATGCTCACCATGTTCTCCAGGTCCTCACGGGGCAGCGCTGTGAAGTGCTGGTGCAGCTGGCTCAGCACGCTCGGCTTGAGGGAGTCCACCAGCTCAGCTGAAATGGTGCCCAGCAGCATGGGCGACATGACGGCCAGCTGCAGCAGGAAGGGTACGGTAGCTTTCTGCTGCTGGTCCCGCACGGGGCCCAGGCTCTCGTGGAACATCCGCAGCAGCTCCTGTTTGATGCTGCCCGAGTGGCGCGAGGCCAGGTGGCCCAGGATGCCCACCACAGAGGCAATCTTGGGCACCCGCTTGTCGGCAGCAGTAGGGAAGAGCAGGTCGACAGGGGCCGCCCCATGCATGCAGAAGTCCTTGAGGCCGCAGGAGAGGACGCGGCTGATGATGGTGTTGGGGAAGGACGAGCCGATGTGAGCCACCACCCAGTCGAAGTGTGGAGAATGCTGCACCGAGGTATCCAGCAGGGCATCCACACAGGCATCAGGGCAGGTACTGATCATGGAGGACAGGCATTGGGTGTAGATGTCCATCAGCGTCCGCGTGGCCTTACAAGACATCCACAGCTGCAGCAGCTCATTGAGGCTGGAGGCGTGGGGCACACCATGCCTCCCTGCATACTTGCTGCTCAGCTGCCCCATCAGGTCAATGGACCAGGCTGAGACCACAGGTGTCCAGGCCTTGGGGTTCATGCGGACAAACTCGGACAGCACATTCTGGATCTCCTGCACCACATCATCCAGATTGGGCCCCTGAGTCCGCCCCACACCTAACCCTCCCTCACTGCTCTCCAGCTCCAAGAGGTAAGTGCAGACATATTCATCGAAGACATTGCGCAGATGATCGAGCACGGCGCTACGTGCAGGCGGCAGGCTGCGCAGCAGCAGGATGGCAGAGCGGGCGTGCTCCTTGATGGTCAGCTTGTTACCATGCACGGGGTCGGCACCGCTGAGGAAGGCTTTGATCTCCTGGGCCAGCTCCTGGGAACTGTGAGGAAGAGGGGGAAGCACAGAGTGTATCAGGCTGCAAGCAGGGAGGTACATACCAGCCTCCCTGGAGGCCTGGATTCTGAGTCCCCTCCCATCCCCAGTCTTCATGCTATCTGAGAGGGGAAGGGGCGTCTAGTGGGTAGGGCCCTTAATTCAGAATCGGTACACCTGGATTCTGTTCCTGGGTGCAATGGAGATAAAAGGGTGCCATGAGAATGAGTGAGTGTGAGGCACCCAGATATTGCAGAAATGGAACCATTATAGATCTATTGTAGACATAGAGCCAGATAGCAGCCTGGCACCCCAGAAGGATTTTGAGTTCCAGAACACAAGATGTGGAACCCCAAAATTCACTCTCAAATAGTTTTAGCACCTGGAGAGATGGGAGGAGCAGGCCCAGGTACTCTGGAGTGACCACCAGCCATTCATTCTGTGAAGGGGTCACTAGCCTGCAGTTCCCTTTCATATGCAGCAGGAAGTCCTTATAATATGGATGGTATCCTAAAACCCACTGAGGGTGGGCTTGAAACTTCACTGCCGCACCACCACCCTGAGGACATCAAGCAGCACTTGACGACTCAAGAGAGAGCAGACCAGTAATGCTGTCATGAGGGAAAGACAGGATTTCAGGAAGGGGCTGTGATCAGTCCACAGGTGGTGATGAGATACATAGCTGGGGCAGTTGGGTGGCTGGGGCAGGTGCATTGTGTGGGTCTCCAAAACCTGGAGAAAGGGGTATTTCCTGCTTGGGAGCTCTCTGCCAAGAAGCAGAAGAGTGGTGAATGCATCAATTCACAGATTCCCAGGGTAGAGGTAGGGATTATGAGGCTCCAGGTGAAAGGGGCAGTGGGGTTCCCCACTGGGTGGCTGGAGGGAAAGGGTCCCTCTTCCTGGGAGGTTTGGTCTGGTCAGGGAGGGACCTGGAGGAGGAAGGTTGATGGGCTCAAGCCCTTAGAGGATAGTTCCCCGTGGGGAGCTTTGCCAGGGAAGGCTAAAGTGGTGGGGTTTCAGTGGGAGGCCCCTGTGGGAAATGGGAGTTTGCCCAGGGAATGTCCCTGTCCCTGGGGGTCCCAGTGAGAGGTCCCTGCCCTCAGGGAGGGGCTTTGGGATAGTTCCAAAGAGAGGTCCTTGCCCCGGAGAGGGGCTATGGAACAGCAGGGGGTGTCCCAGGGAGAGGTTCTTGCCCCGGGGAGGGGCTGTGGAACGGCGGGGTGGGGGTGTCCTAGGGAGAGATCCCTGCCCGGGAGAGGGGCTGTGGAACGGGGGGTGGGGGGTGTCTCAGGGAGAGGTCCCTGCCCGGGGGAGGGGCTGCGGGATGGGGGCGGTGTCTCAGGGAGAGGTCCCTGCCCGGGGGAGGGGCTGCGGGATGGGGGCGGTGTCTCAGGGAGAGGTCCCTGCCCGGGGGAGGGGCTGTGGAACGGTGGGGGGCGTCCCAGGGAGAGGTCCCTGCGCGGGGGGAGGGGCTGCGGGACGGGGGGTCCCTGTCGGAGATCGACTAGCGGCTGTCCTGGTACCTGAGCGGCGGGTGGGCTCCATGAACCGGGTTCTGTGGCGGCGCCGCCCCTGGGGGGTCGCACAGCGCGGACATCCCGGGCCGGGGGTATCCCAGTGGCAGCCTCGGTCCGCGCCTGCGTACCGGGGTAAGGTGTAGCAGTGAAACGGGCCCGCCGGCCCCCAGAGCCTGCTATGAAGGTTCCGGCTCCGGTACGTTGGCGCTCAAGACAGGGAAGCTGGTGGAAGTGGGCTCCTTAGACTGGCTCTAGGAAAGGGATTGAGGCATCCGACTGAAGGGCCGGGGCTGAGCTGGGGAGAGCGAGAGAGCTCTTACCTGGGGCAGAGATTTGCTCTAGGATAGAGACTAAGCAGGACTCCAGGCTGAAAACACAGAAGCTGCATGGGATTCCCAAGGGAAAGGGTTTCACTTCTGGGTGATTCCTCCATTCCCCAGCACATGGGGGGGTGTTAGTTTGTATCAAACATTAGTACAGCCTGGATCCCTGTGATGGCTCTACCTCCCTCCAGCCCCTGCAATCCCCCAGCACTTCGACAACCACTGTAGGTGCCTCCCAGCCCACATCCTCTCAGAACAGTGTCACCAGGACCTGCCCTTCAAATTTAGACAATAAAGCACATGCCTGTCCCTAGAGCCTGGCAAATCTGTGGATTTCTGCGTTAGATCCACAGCTGTCTGCATCTGCACGTGTGGTTGTATTGTTTGCTATCTTTGGAGCTCCAACTTTTTGTATCCATGCAGGGCTTTCTTCTTACCCCTCTGCCATCCACTGATGCATGGTCAGTGACTTTAATGAGAGCCAGGCTGGGATTGTGAGCTGGCTTAGGTTGTCCCTCCTGGCCAGCAACAAGCCTCATTCTTGCCCCAGTATCGATCCACCACTGACCGTCAGCAAGAGCCCTACTGATTTAGGTGAATAGGATGTTATACCCACTGCATAATCCTGCCCCTGGGCTCTGAGGGGAATATCTTGGCACTGCCCCAACCCAGTTTGCTCCTATTACTGTCAGTAGTAATACAAACAGCCCTTTTTCCCTCCCTATATGTGACAAGGACCTTAAGTCACCCCCCCCCATGTCATCTCAGGGTGTACAGTCCAACACTACATGTAAGGTAGGTGCTTTGTTGGCCTCCTACCACAGTTCCTCCTGACCGCTCTTCACCCAAGTGGATGACCTTAAGCGATCCCTCCACATCTGGATAGTATCCCACCTGACAAGGAAACCATCACAACAGCATGAAACTCAGCAGAGTCCCTGAGTCTGCTTATTGCTAACCGGAGCTGGAGACAGTTCCCTGGGTTTTCAGAGAGCAATAGCTTCTATGCCTGGTCACAGCTATACTAAGACACCTGGAAGCTTCGCTAGACACAGTTGCAATTCAGTTGGCTCCTGCTTCAGAAGGAGCCCCTCCCACACTCAACCTGAAGAGGTATGACCCACCACAACCACAGCTCTGAGACTCATACAAGCCCAGCTCAGTGCCTATCTCCCAAAGGCCAAGAAGGAAGGGAATCTTCGCTGCAAAGAAAGCCTCTCCCATCCTTGCTTGTCCCTTTAGGGGTCCAGCCAGAGGGAGACAGTAAGCGCCACAGGTGATTCATTTCACACACAGCCACTGTCCACTTATCTTCCTCAAATAAACGCCCCTTCTGGACCCTGACTTACAGCCACCATGCTCAGCACAGACACATACAGCAAGGGGCACAATGGAAAAGACCCAAAGGCAGCAGCACAAACACACTGAGGTTCCAAGTGCCTCTGACCCCAATTACGATTTTATTTGGCAGGAGACCATCGAGTCACACATCAGAGTCCCAGTTCAAACAGTCACTTCCCATGTAGGTAGGACTGGCATTGCTTCAGCTCCAGAAAGCAGGTAAAGGCCAAAGATGCTTAGAGCTGCCCATCCACTCAGGGGCCTGGTGTGAAACAGAGTCAGGGGGATGAGATCAAGACATTGTCTGTCCTAAGAATCCTGGAAGGGTGGATGGAGTCACAGAGCTGCAGGCACCAATACAGCAGTCGGAGTGGGGCAGATGCCAAGCTTTGCAACCAGTTGGCACAGATTCAGCTGTCCAGTCCTGGCCCAGCCTCTGGTTCCTTCATCTCCACATCTTGCGAGGCTGCAGGTTTCTTCCTCCTCCCACTGCCTGTGATCATTTTTGTCTGTGTCAGGCTGACAGCTTCAACTTTGCCCAAGAGAAAAGGAAAATCATTAGTGTGCATTTAACAGCAGTGTAATCCCTGTCATGCAACGCAGATATGGGCCAAGTTCACACCACACAGACAAGAGACAGGAAGCATCATTATCCCCATTCAATGGTTGAGGAAGTCAGGTTCACAGAGACGAAGCAACTCCCTCAAAGCCCTACAGGGAGTATATGGCAGTGACAGGAATTTGATCCCAGCCCAGTACTATGGATGCTACACTAGACAGGACACCCTGGAAGATTCTGGGGCTTGTGCATTTCATGAAATTTTAGAAGCTGGAAAACCCGGAGCCCTGTCTCCCTTAGCGTCAGAGAATCTCCATCCCTGCTCTTAGCTTCACCAGCCCCTTTGGGTTACTCGTCCATAGCAGGACCCAGCCCACAGACACCCTCCCATAGTTCTTAGCCAGAAAAAAGTTACTCTGCATGACGGCTTTCTCCTTGGCAGCATAACGGATCTGCTTCCTCAGCTTCCTGCGCTTCTTCCCTGAGAGGGTGATGTTTGCTCGTGAGCTGGAACTGTGGGGGAGATACCCAAAGCCTTATTACACCCAGGGTAGGAGCTAAGAGAAGCAGCTGAACCAGCAGCCTCTCCTACCTCTGAGCTGCAGATGCTCACTGCAGGCCAATGGTAACAGAAAGAGCCGCATGTTAAGAACACAGATCCCCACCCCTTTCCAAAGCTGTACGCTGTGTGCTTGTGTAGCTGCTCAGGAGAGAGTCAAATGCTGCACAGCTGATTGGCCCAGCGCTCAGAGCTAAGTTTTTTGTTTCTACTGGTAATGCTCATTTGCTCATGCTTTAGTGCACATAAAAATTTTATTCCACATAGGTATGGGAAAAGATTAGCGGGAACATGGGGGCTTGGAGCCCAGGACCCTCTGCTCTAACCACTAGTCCCCACTGCTCTCCTAGAGGATAGAAGTTAGGTGTCTGAAGAGCTGTTGAGGCCTGAACGCTTGTAGGGGATGCTGATTCTGTTCTGATCTGGTAGGTTAACTGCTCTGGATCCTTGAGGGGGGACTCACGAACGCTTCTTCAAGTGATGGATGGTGATCAGCCCCTCATCCACCACAGCTCCTGTGATTTGATGCTTCCTTCTTTTCTCTTTACTTAAAACCCGACGTCTTTTAAAGAGTTTTTTTTTCAGCTCCTAAAGGAGAAAAACCACAAGGTTTTCATTTTACACCAATAACACCTCCGAAGCCCAGGTGGAAATGGATGGGCAAAGGGCACAAAGTCACAGACCCAGCAAAACTGTACAGAATCCAGATCCTCATACACTTAGAAAATGACAACAAATCACAATACATTCTCCTTTGAAGATGTTGGCCAGTCACCACACTGAGGCTGCCCCGGGCTCTGCACTGAGTTGGGGGAACTAGGAAGGGAGCCAAGGGACTGGAGCCCAGCAGGGCGGAAATACCATAGAGCTGACTGTTTGGGAAGGGGGCGATGGGCCTGCTGTCCCAAGGAGACAATGCGTGTCAGAAGGGGAGCTGAGATAAGAGGTAACCCACCAAAGGGGATCGGCGGGAGACAGGCCTGAGTTATGGGAAAAAATGGAGGGGCCCTGAAGAGGGCCCCAGCAGATGGTCTGAGGCAATGAGAGGGAGGGCAGAGGGCAGGTACCCCTGGGGATGCCCCAGGAGGAACGGGGAGTCTCTTATTCACCGTTCGAGGCCGGTTGATTTTTCCTCCTGGGGTCCCCATGCTGCACCCACGTGGAGCGCTTTCACCGTACGAAAAAGTCGTTTCCGGGGAGGTTATACCACGTGACGTGATTATCATATTTGTCTTCCGGTTCTTCCCTTCCGCCCCACCCCCGACACGTGTCCCAGCTTCGTCCGCCCGCGCTGGGGAATTTGAATTCGCAGCGCGTCTCTGATTGGGTGGAGCCGGATGCAGGTCCCTGATTGGGAGGCCGGCCGGCCAGTCACAACGAAAGCGCGCTTGGCCACGCCCGTGCTCTGGCACGTGGTCTCCATGGCCTGCCTTATGAGCGGCCGCCGCGGGGGCGCTGCCTGTTTCCAGGGCTTGTTTGTCTGCGCTGGCGGAGGTGAGACCGGTGATTGGTCGGAGCTAGAAACGGGGCGCTTAGCAGTAGCTGGAGATGCGGGGCAGCGATCTCGGTGGAGGGGTCGTAAGGTGACGCCTCCTTTTCTTGGCAGGCCCGGGCGGTGCGGTGCTCGGCTCTGTGATGCTCTGGAGGCAGAGAAAGGGGATCCCGTCCCTCCGGTGTTATGTCTTCGGTGCCAGTAGCTTCCCCGTCTGCTGGTTCTATCCTCAAACACCGGGACACGCGGCTCTGATCCCACGGGGAGGTAGCTTGTTTGGCTTGAGGCTCTCCTGGGGGATGGCGGAGGACATATACGTTGGTGGTAGGAGGTGGCTGGAGCTGAGCCTCGCTCACAAAACGTTTGGAGGGGTGTCTTACCAATCACTTCTTCTTTTCCAGGCTTCCCGGAGGACCCAGCCAGATAGACAGCCCTGACGCCTGTGCCTTGAACCGTCCACGAGGCTATTGCGATCTCTCCAGATCTGTCCTGGTGTGGCTCGGAGATGTGCTGTCTAACCAAGGACAGTGGAGACAGTCACATCCACAGAAACAATTGTCTTCACCAGTCTGAAGCAGGGACCCCTTCTTTCTGCAGTGCTTGGTCCTTGTGCAAACACTAGCACCTAGCTTGGTTTATAATTGATCCCTTATGATTTTGGCTCGATTTGAGCTCAGTGGAGGGGGGGCGTTAATACTCCTATTATGGGGCTGGTGATGGTGGATTTAGTGTATTAATGTGATAGAGGTTCTTCAGTGCCCGAGTAATCTGAAACTAAGTATGTGTCAATTAGTCGTATTGAACATGTGACCCTGGCCCGTGTGGGGCAGAGCTGGTGTTCGGGGTTCGAGCTGACATGAGAGGGGCTCGGTGGGTGACTTTGGGGCTTAATCCGCCGTTTTAGTTTGGCTTAAGCGCTCTGCCTGAACGCTGGGCGTGAAGCTGCTTTTTAAGCTGCCTGGCTTCCAGTCTGCGGGGTCGCGGGGGGGGTGTCACCGCAGCCCAGGTAGGCTCCTGTCGGGGAAGCGGGCCACGCTCCTCTTCCTTGCGCTGCTGGGGAGCGGACTCCCCAGTCTCCGCTGGTCTCCATTCTCTGCTCGGCCGGGCTGTGGAGGTCTGCCCTTGGCCGGGACGGCTGGGCTGAGCAACAGCCCTGGGGGAGCGGGGTGGGGGTGAGGCGGGGCCGCACCTGCTCCTGCTCATAAAGTGCTGGGGCATCGCTGAGAGTTGTGCCGGCGGGACGGGGCGCCGGCAGAGCAAGTAGGCGGAGGGAGGAAGAGCTCCTCGTGGGGGGATCTGAGCGGCCCCCCCCCCCGGCCATGAACCGGCCGCTCGGCGGTGGGCGCCAGGGAGATGCTCCTGCCAGAGGTGCTCCAGGCCGGGCCGAGCGGGCAACGCGCAGGCGCGAGCCTGGTGGACTCTCGCAGGGGGCGGAGCCCTGGGCTGGGTCCCTGCGTCGGGCGGGGGGAACGAGAGGCGAGCGGGGCGGGGCCGCGCCATGGCCGCCTGGATGCTCTCGCGGGGCGGACCGGGCCTGGGGACCCTGCTGCGGCCGCTCTGCTGCTGGGCGGGTAGGTGCCGGGGACGGGGCGAGCGCTGATACCCCGCTGCGCTGGGGGTGGCTCTGGGCGTAGGGACCCCGGACAGTCTTGGGCCGGGACGAGCGGGTGCTGTGTGGCCAGCGGGAGGCCCTGCTGCGCAGGGGGTGGCTGGGCGGGGAGGTCCCAGAACCGGAGCGATGCCATCGCCGCAGCACGCGTGGGCTCCATGTCGGGTTGCTCCAGGATCCCTGGTCCCCTCTCGCGTCACCCAGCCGCCCCGGGGGAGTCAGCAGTGCACCAAGCGCCGTGAGCCTGCTTATCCCTGGACCTGGCAGAAATGCGGCTCTCTCCCGTCCCTCTTCGTTGGGGTTGGGGTCCCCACTTCCCAGCCTAGGCCCTGCTGGGATCTGCACCTCTACCCCAGCTGATCTCTCCTCCCTCCAGATGGCCTGATTCATGGCATGGCCCAGCCTGGCACATGGGACCGCTTCTACCTGCAGCAGGATGCAGCTGGCACTCCCAGCCATTTCAACTGGTTCTTCGATTACACAGCCATCTCTGCGCTTCTGCTTCCAGCTCTGCAGGGCGGGGCCCCCCCTGAATCCAACTCCAGCCCCATGCAGGTTCTTGACGTGGGCTGTGGCACTTCAGACCTGGGGCTAGGACTGTACCGGGACTCCCACCACCCCCTCCACATCTCCTGTGTGGATGTGTCCCCTGTGGCCATCAGGTCTCTCCGGCGGCTGCTCCAGGAGGTCCCCCCACCCCGACACTCCCTCTCCCAGCTTCACCTCCATGTGGCTGATGCCACCAACCTTGGGGGCAGATTTGGGGATGGTTCTTTCCACATGGTGCTGGACAAGGGCACGTGTGACTCACTGCTGCGCTGTCCCCAGGGGCCAGGCCAGGCTCAACGGCTGGTAGCTGAGTGTCTGCGGGTGCTGCGGCCAGGGGGCAGCTTGTGGCAGTTTTCAGACGAGGACCCAGATGCCCGGATCCCTTTCCTGGAACAGGCTGGGGGTGCCAGTGTGACAGTGCAAGAGATCAGACACAATGATGGCATCTGCTATTATGTTTACAAGCTCAGCCGGCCAGCCCTGGAGACACCGACTGATGAAGCGTTGGGCCAGGAAGGTCCAGGAGGCTGTGGGGGTGGCACCTCAGGGACCTTGCCCAGAGGGAGTGGAGGACTCAGGGACAGGCTGTATTAGGGACTGGAGGATGGTGCACCCTGCCAACAGGCCAGGGGACTTCCATGGCAGCAGGTGCTCAGGGCGGGGGTGCCCAAGCTGGCAGAAAGATCATTAATAAAAGAATCAGCACCTTGCTGGCATCTGGCTCAGTTCCCTACTCCCCTACATATAAGGGCAGCTTCCCTCCCTCTCCCCCCCCACCCAGCCCCTGTTGTTGGCAACCCCCTTCTACTGCATCAGTCAAGGACCCCACGGCCCAGGTACTGCTGCCTCTCTCCCCCTATTCAGCCACCCCTGAGACTCAGAGAATGGGGAACTCATGGCCCCCTGGAGTCCACGTGCGCCCCCCCCCCACCCCCGGCACTATGTCTGGGGCTCTGTTCCCAGAGCCTCACCACCACGCCACAGCTAGGACAGGAACCTTTTATTGCTGAGCTCAGCTGAAAAGGAGGGGGCAGCTTGTACCCCTGGCAGAAATTCAGTGTGTGGGTGGCCCTTCAGCTCCCCTGGGCCTCGAGTCCCCACTGTCCATTCAGGGCAGGTGCCTGGTCTAGGCCCAGTTCTTGGAGGTGGTGGGGGCAGCGCATGCCTCATGCCCTAAATGACAGACTGACTCTTGCTCACAGATAGGGGGCACAGTCTAACAGAGAAAGTGCCCATGGCTGGTCTTATTCCACCCCCTACTTCTGGGTGGAAGGGGCCCATCTCCTGTGGCTATGCCGTTCCTGGGGAGGGTGCCCCAGGCCCCAATGCTACAGCTGGATCTCTAGTGGTATCTGGAGCTAGGCAGGAACAGACTGGGGTCCCCTCTGTCCTTGGCCTCACAGCAGCACTTCATTCAGGGTGCTCTCCAGAGGAGGGGGCCCTGAAACACAAAGCACAGGAAGGGTTCTACAGTGAGAGCCTGGGGGCTGCACGGGAGCAGTGTGGGGCCCTGTTAGGGTTATTGATATTTAAATACTAAGCCCTTCCCCTCTGCTCCTTAGGCCCCTCCCACAAGCTGAATTCCCCCACAGCCCTTGTCTCCCCCCCCCCCCCCCCCGCACTCTGCCCTCCTGACTCACCAGGCCTTGGCCCTGCTGCTTGCTCGTCTTCATCTGTGAAGAGCTCGTCCTCCCGCTCGAGCAGCAGGAAGTCATCTGGGGGCCAGCGCAGCTCCCCACTCTCCACTTCTCCCATCTCCGTGGCCTCCACCACAATGGAGGGCAGCCGGGCCTTCCCTTGCCCTGGGACTCCAGGAGGGTCCTCGCCTGGCTTCTGGGGGGGAGGATCTTTGGACATCTTCTCGCAGAGCCCTTCGCATGGCTCCGTCAGGGGATCCCTGCCTAGCTCCCAGGGAGGGGTGCGCTCACACAGCTCCACGCAGGGCATGTCACAGGGCTCCTGAGGGGGATCCTCGCACATCGCCTCACACAGCTCCTCTGGGGGGCCTTTGTACAGCACCCTGGGGCCCTCGCTGCCCATCTCACACGGCTCCAGGAAGCACTAGGCGCAGAGGAGAAGGGGGTTGGTTTGGGCGTGCGGGGAGCCTCGCTGCCCAGGGACAGGGAAGGGTTGGGGGAGTAAGGCCCTGGTATGAGTGGGTATGGGGCTCAATCTGATCAACAGGACTGGGGGCAGTACCCAGGGGGCCATGGTCTGAGGGGCTCACTAGGCTCTCTCTCAGGGCCTCATCCCCAGGGACCTGTCCATCAAGCACTGCTCTGGACCCTGCCAGGATGTGTGGGGATAAAAGGCCCAGCAGCCCCAGGGCAGGGAGGTGACAGATGCTGCAGGCACTACCCCAGGAAGCGAGGGTCTCACCTGGCTCTGTGCAGGGAGCTTGAGCTGGGTGGGGCTCCTTCCTGCTTCTGGAAGCCACTGCATCTCCTGGTCCGTGCTGTGGGGCAGGAGCAGGCCGGTCTGCCCTGAGGTCACCATGGGTAGCTCGGTGGTGCAGAGCTCACCAGGGGTCAGCGCTGCCTGGCCTGGGGCACACCCAGAGCCCAGAGGCCTCTCAGCCATGGTGACCTGGGGGTAGAAACTGGGAGTCAGGTCTGGGAATGGTCCTGTGCCTTCCCCCACCCAGCCCAGGCTGAGGCCATGTCTGTCTTCCAGGATCCAGGCCCAGAAGCTCAGAGCACTGGGAATTCAGCCCCTGCACCAGATGGAGTGGCGGGAGGGCAGACTTCCCATCCCAGATTCCTACATATACACACAGCTCCCAGCCTTTTCCCTGGGGGCACTTCCCTGCCCCAAAGAGCCCCTCACAGTGACTCCTGACCCTTGCCAGGATCACCTCCCCTCATCACCTGGATTATCAACACCTCCCCTTGGAGAGCCACACGGTGGGGCCAGACGGATTCTATGGGCTGCGCACACACCACCCGCACACACCCAAGCCTCCTCTCAGCACCCTGGTCAGTCACTCACCGTCAAGCACTGCTCTGGACCCTGCCAGGATGTGCAGAAATTACAGGGCCCAGCAGCCCCAGGGCAGGAAGCTGACAGATGCTGCAGGCACCATAAGTGCTTTGTCCTGACACCCGGCTAATCCCCTGGGCATAACAGCCCTTCAGTGCCTGGGCGGGGGTGGGGAGAGAGAGAGAGAGAGAGAGAGTGTGTGAGAGTGCGTGGAGCCATGTTCCCTTAGTCAGTGCTCCCTGCAGGGACCACATGCATTGTCAGTGCCCCCCAACCTGGCAAGAGCACCCCCACTGGTTCCCCCACACACACATGCACTCCTAGACCTGGGATTCCCCTGTGTTTGGTGCTCCCAGCCCCTGGCAGTGTTCTGCTTTTGGATCATGCCCCCTGCACTCTTAGCCCTGGGTCTAGCCCCCACACTGAGGGCTGGCTGCTCCAGGGAGACGTTCCCCACGCTGCACCTACTGACTACTGCGGGAACCCAGGCAGCTCAGGGAAGGCATGTGAAAGCCAGTGGGGAAAACAGAGCTGCTGCCATGGAGGGGAGCTGTCCCAGGACACAGATACTGGTGGGAAACAGGGGTTCAGTTAGCCACCCAGCAAGCTCTTGGAAACTGCCCAAGCAGCTGTCTGCCTGCCCTGGAAGTGGGGGAGCTGGGGAGCTCTTTAAAGGCACCAGGCACCAATGTTCTCTCTCATCTTTTCCATCCATGTGCAGATTTTTTCCATCCAAGAGAAGAATAATGTTTTAGGTGCACCAAGGCACATGCAAATGTGCACGGTGAGGAGAAATGCTGGGGGTACTCTGCTAATCAGCCAGGTGGCACTGGAATCTGCACAAGCGCACAGGGAACACTGTCAGGGAACCAGACCTCAGCCTCTGGCACAAAGCTTGCACACACCAGCTGAGGGGCAGGAGCGCTGGGTCCCAAAAGCTAATCCTGCCATTGGGGATGAGCATGAGAGATTGAACCAGCAGATGCCACTGACACAGGCTGGCTTTCGCCATGAGCTGGGTCAGGGCAGGACTGGATTAATTTGGCAGCAATGGAACAATGAACAGGGACCCAGAGCTGGTGTTCCCTGTGTAATGCCAACAGACCCAGATCACCGGCACCAGAGACTGCACCTGTGACCATAGGCACTAAAGCCCTGTGCTCTACCGCAGGAGCTAGAGGCCCAGGCAAGGCTGTAGAGCAGAGACTTCACTCACCCAAGTCTGAGGTCTCAGTGCCTCTGGGTACCACACCTCCAAGTTGAGTATTTAGGCAGCTGCCCAGGAGAGATTCAGGTCCCACCCAGCTGAGCAGCAGAGCACCCATAGCTGGCAGCCTGTATTCCCCTTGGTGGTACACATCTGCACACGCCTTGGTGCACACAAAATTTATTCTGCCCATAGGCAGGGAAAATTAGAGGGAGCATTTCCAACGCCCCTGGGACTGGTACAGGCCCAGCTCAAGCTTTATGCAGCTGACAAGCCTCCCCCGGCCCCATTCCCCTGTCATGGCCAGGTTTAAGCCAGCCTGATTACATGACTCTCAAAGTTTAAAGGGGTCTTAATAAGACTGGAGTGACAAACTTTAAGCAGATTAGAGAAGCACATCCCCAGCATCACGGGCTGGGAAAGAAATACCCTCTTCTCCTTCCCACACTTTTATCATTAACACCACAAGAGGGGGCCTCAGACCCAATGGTTTGCCCCCTGACAGAAGGGGACAGAAGTCTGGGTGCCCTGTTCCCACTTATAAGTGCCCAGGATGATTCCCAGTGAGCCCATGGTGCAAGCCGGACACCTGCCAGCCCAGGGAGAGGGACCACAACGAAGCTGATTCAGAATGGAGGGTTCCCTGACAAGATTCAGCCCTGGGACTGAGCAAGTGAAATCCCGGTGGCTCATTTGTGTCGTTCTCGCACACCGCCCACAGCTAACCCAGAACAGGGCTTGTAAAGCCCCGATGCGGGGAGTGGGGGCTTAGGGTTGCCTGAGGGACGCCTGGACTAAGCAGGCTCGGTCATTAAGAGAGGGAAGGGGACAGGTGGGGGGAGGGGTGTTTCAGGAGCAGGCTGGGCAGTGGAAGACCTGCACCAAGACACCCCCGCCCCTCTTGTGCCTCTTCAGCCGGGGCAGCCCGAGCCCGGGAAGCGTGTCGCGCGCCTGCTCCCTGAGAGGGACCGCGCCCGCGGCCCCCCCACACCAGAGCAGGCCCATTCACCCGCCACAAACCGGCCCCTCAGCGCGGGGCTGCGCCGCACCCTCAGGCGGCTTTTGTGCTGCCCCGGCTCAGTCCGTCCGGTGACACGCAAGGGAGAGAAGCACGAGCCCCGAGCCCCTTCCCCCTCCCCAGCGCTCTATGGTTGCACACAGGACACTCTGGCCCACGGGTTCCTGACTTCTATGGTAGCAAGGATCAAACACTCTGGTCCCGCTCCGTTGTCTCTCTATGGTAGCAAGAAGGGCCGCTCTGTCCACAGTGCAGCGCTCTCTTCCGCGGTGCCGGCCGCACTCCGCCTTTCTATGGTAGCACGAGCACAAGAGGACGCTCTACCTGGACACTTCCCCTGATCTCTATGGTTAAGCTCTGTCCGCCGGCAAGCCGAGGCGCTGTGGCTGCCCCTGACAGGCAGCTTTCAGACGGGTCCTATGGAGTTGCTGCGGCGCCTCGTGCTGGGGAGCGTGGTGGTGGCTGGGACCACGGGTGTGGGGGTCGTACTGTTGGCGCTCACAGCGCCGCGGGAGGAGCGCATGCGGGAGCTCGCCCAGGTGGGAGGCCTGGAAACCAGCTCCTCTGGGATGGGTCACGGGAGGAGAGGGGCCTGGAAACCAACATTTCTGGGGACAAGGAGGAGAAAGGAACTAACAGCTGCTGCTCTTCTGCCCGTTGCTTGGAGGGAACAAGGGGAGAGCTAGAAACTGCCAAATGCCCCCCCTCATCTAACCACTCCCTTCTCTCCTCAGGAGCTACCAGAAGCAAACTACCTGTGCTGGGCAGAGAGGCGGCACCAGAATGACCTAGTAATGGCAACGATCAAAGAGGCAGCTGAAACAAATGAGAACATTACCCGGAGGCCAATACCCTGGAGCAAGTGACGACTGACGGTTCCTCTCCCAAATGGGAGCCAAGGCAACTACTAGTACTGAAACCCACCGGAGGTGGGAGCAAGCTACATTCTCCATCCTTGCAGCCACCTGTGGTCTCCCAGTGACCAGATGGGATGGACACTCCCTGACTATCAGCACCCATAATAATCACTGATCCTGATGTTAGAAGGGTCACTCTCTTATTCCCAGCCCCTGCTTGCACCCCCAAACATTGGGGTCATGTTTTTCTGATAAAACAGAAGGTACTGCATGGGGTAAATAAGAAGCATATTCAAGTCTTTAATAAACTAACCTGGGTAAAATGAAAGAGCGGTTTATTGCCATGGCTAAGACAGTCAGTGCACTGGGGTTGCTGCCTCTTGTGTGAATCACAATCTCAACTGAATTTTCATAATATCCAGGCAGCCGTGGGGAGTAAGTGCCACTCTTAGCTGGCTGAAAACTGCACAGACTGATACTGTTATTCCTCCACAGTTTGCACTGTGCTGATGCATCTTATTCTGGGAGTGTTTGGTTTTTCTGTTTCAAGATCCTTGGGGCAGACCTTTTTCCAGGTCTTCACTGCCCACCCTGCCCCCCAGCACAATGGAAATGTGATTTGATTAGCCTTCAGCAACAGAAACATTAAGTAATTGTATGGTTATACTTCCTAGTGTCAGTTTGGTTTACTGACTTCTCATGGTATCCTGGGATTGTGCATTCATTGGGACAGGACCTGGCTTTTCCCCCTAGGTCCCTCATGGGAGCTTATAGATGTACAGAATGCTGCATTCCATATTCTCAGCAAAACAGGCGACCATGAGTTATAGCAGAGCTGCCTCCTGCCCACTATACTGTCTTCCCACAGCAGAACAAGTTAAACTCAGCATCTCAGTACTTATTTTCAGGGTGCTCCACAGCTGAGCCCAAGTTACTTAAAGCTTCACAAGAAAGGGACCAGAGCACTGTACTCCTGGGGTACAATAGAAATCTCTGATGATACTTTCTATAGGAGACAGTAGATGTGCAGGTAAAGGAGCCCCTGGTGGTATGGTTGATGTTAGGTCCTGTGATGATGTCATTGGTGTAGATATGTGAGTAGAGTTGGCAGCGCTAAGGTACAACCGTATTTGCTCTGATCCATCAGATAGAGACAAACATCTACAAGACGTTTACCAAGCTTTCCTCAGACTACAATACCCAGCTAAGGAAGTGAGGAAACAGGTTGACAGAGCCAGATGGGTACCCAGAAGCCACCTGCTAAAAGACAGGCCTCACAAGGAAAACAAGAGAACGCCATTGACCATCACATAACAGCCCCCACCTACGGCCTCTCCAGCGCATCATCAGTGATCTGCAACCCACCCTGAACAATGATCTTTCACTCTCACAGACCTTGGGAGGCAGACCTGTCCTCGCCTACAGACAGCCTGCCAGCCTTAAACAAATCGTCACCAGCCACACAAATCACAAACCAATAGCTCTAGGCCTGGAACCAGCCCCTGCAGCGGTTCTCACTGTCAACTCTGCTCACATATCTACACCAGTGACATCATCACAGGACCTAACATCAACTATACCATCAGGGGCTCCTTTACCTGCACATCTACTATTATAATATATGCCATCATGTGTCAGCAATGCCTCACTGCAATTTCCATTGGCCAAACCGGAGAGTCTCGACATAAAAGAATAAATGGACATAAATCAGACATCAGGGACGGTAATGTACAGAAGCCTGTGGGAGAACACTTCAATCTCCCTGGACAGTCAGTAGCAGATTTAAGGGTGGCAGTCCTGAAACAAGGAAATTTCAAAAATCAAATGGAGAGAGAAATCTCTGAGCTGCAATTTATTTGCAAATTTGATTCCATTAACCAAGGATTAAACAGAGACTGGGAGGGGCTCACAGCTTACAAAAACAACTTCTCTGTCCTGGGTGTTAATATCTCCCCATTAGACTCAGACAATGGCTCATATCCCCCTGTCTGATCTGACTTGTTTTTTCCTCTTTTGATACCTACTATTGATAATGGGCCATTTCCACCTTGTTGAATAGACCTTGGTCAGCTCTGGCCCTCCCTTTCACTGGGACCCCACTCTTTAAATACCCCTCTGAAACCACCCCCACCACTCAGGCATCTGATGAAGCAGGTCTTTGCCCATGAAAGCTTATGCTCCAAAATATCTGTTAGTCTATAAGGTGCCACAAGACTTGTTCTTGAAACTACAGACTAACAGGGCTCGCTCTCTGATACTTGAATATTGGAAAGAATAAAGTGAAGTGGTTTGAACATTAGTCTGCTAAACCCTGGGTTGTGAGTTCAATGCTTGAAGGGGGCATTTAGGGGTCTGGGGCAAATAGGTTAATTTAAAAAAAAAAAGGGAGGAGATGGTGCTTGGGCCTGCCAAGAGGGCAGAGGACTGGACTTGATGACCTCCCAAGGTCCCTTCCAGTTCTAGGAGATGTGTAGCTCCATATTAAGAGAAACTCTGCAAACAGCTACTGCGAATTCCAATCCTAACTGATGCTCCCGCAGCGCTTCCTGCACCAGCCCTGCTGGGAGCGTCTGGGGCTGGAACACCCCAAGAACTCCGCTCACAGCCAGTATTCGTGTCCACACGCTGCGCCCTGCTGGGAGAAGCCAGACCTAGAGTAGCCGGAGCCGGTGCAACCTCCCCCTCTACAGCCATCGCTCCCGAGAGCGCACTGCTCGGAGAGGCTGGAATTGGACGAGCCAGGAGCTTCCCCCACAGCCAGCAGCTGGCCCCAGATCGTCGTGGGCCTAGGGACCCAGCTGTGTCGTCCTCTTGAACCTTCCTTCGTGGGGCGCAGCCCGGGCCCCAGCTCTCCCGGGGCGCAGCGGCAGCTCCGCCAGGAGAACCAGAGTCCTCAGAGCGCGGAACGGTCAGGGAAGGGGCGAGGTTGGCACACGGGCAGCGTTTCCTGTTCCCTTCCGCCGCTTCGCAGAACCCCCCCCGGGCTGGTCCAGTCATTCCGGTGACCTTCTTCCGCCGTGTCACAAAAATCTCTACTTCCGGCCCCATTGATCCTTGGGGACCGTCCGACATCCGTATTTCCGGTTTCTCCATGGGCGCCGCCATCTTCGGAACCGACTCTTTCCAGTCCCCGCCCCCCACCGCCATGGCCAAGGCGCTGGAGCCGGGACAGGAGGCCGTGCCTCCCGCCAAGCCGCTGTTCAGAGACTGCTGGAGCTGCCGCATCCTCTCCGGCTCGGCGCTGATCGGGGCCGCGTTCTGGGTTTATCAGGCCCCGCGGAGGCACTTAGCTCGGGGCTTCGCCCCCACTCCGTGGACCATCTTCCAGCTCAGCTTCGCCGTCAGTGAGTGCGCGCCGGGGTCAGGGGCGGGCGCAGCGTGACCCAGTCTCCGTGGGAACTGTGCCCCGGTCAGTGTGGGGGTCACGTGTCTCATTGCGAGTCCGGGACATGAGACGTCGTTGGCCCCGGGGTCAAAGGTCACCACGACACGCGCCCCCATGGGGGCATTATGGGCTCTGGGGTGGGAGGGACCCGGGGTCTCACCCCATTCCTCTGGGATGAGGGAGCATCGTGAACCGGGGCCATTAGCTCAGACAGGAGTTAGGGTGGCAACCTCCCTACTCACTTCTGTGCTGGCCATAAGGAGCATGTGGGCTCATGACCTAGCAAGTGCCTCACTTCTATGCAAACTGATTTGCATGGTGATCAGGGCCTTCAGGTTCCTTGGGGTCAGACTGTTAAGGGAGAGGCAATTCTGTGCAACTGCCCCCTAACATGGCTTTCTTGCCCCACACCAGGTCTCGCCTGCTGGGGTGTAGTCATCCTTGCTGATCCCGGTGAGAGACAGAAATAATATCTGTGATGGGGCAGGATAAGGTGCAAATGCTGCCTCCACCAGAGCTGGCCAAGTCAACCAACACACACTGGGGACAAAAGCACGAATCCAAGAGAGAACTGTTTGCTTTTTGTAACTGTGATAACTCGCCAGCAGTAACCTGGGAGAGAAGAGGCCCAGCCCAGGTACCCTTTACTGAGATCCCACCTCCCTTCCTACTTAGATCTAGCTGCCTGCTCCCCTTCCTCTCTAACTGCCTCATTCCATGGCAGCTATAAGACTGATACAGTGCCCCAGAATCGCTCTTACTTACGGGCTGAGCTACGATAGTATTCATTCCCCTGCCTTGACTCACCCTGTTCATTCCAGCATCCAGTTCTAATTTAACCTGTGTTGAACCTCCAGGGCCTGAGCTGTGCTTCCCCCTCTCCACAGCCTGCTTCTCTAGAACAAGGCTGCTGAACACAATACAGTTGAATATGATTTGCCAGTTATTCCCTCACTTCTGTATTTGTGGTAACCTGGGATGGCGGGAGGTAACACTGGGGGAGAAAAACATTCACAAAAGGACAAATTCAAACCCATAAACTCTGCATGTGAAATCTGTGTCTTCTGTCCAAAGAACTGGCCCCCTGGGGCCTGGACTCCCCGAATGAGTGGGTGCAGAGTGAGAAGCGAAATGTACATTTCAGTCTATGTTAAGTGACCCAGAAAAACAGGGGATGGGGGAAATTAATTGAATAGATGCTCCTACTGTAATGCTTTAGCCAGAAGAGCTATTGTGATCCTCGGCTGTAGAATGAGGGGAATCTCGTGTCAGAAGAGGCTTTATTCCCTTTGTAGCTAGCACTGCTGCAATACCATGTCCACAGTTCAAGAAGCAGGTGGATAAGCTGGAGGGGGTTTGCAGAACCATACAGACAATTAAAGGATTAGAAAGCTTCCCACAGAGGTTAGGAGGCAACTGGGTGAGTCCAGAAGCACTGACAAGATGAGCGAGAGGAGGAGGAGGAATGAATGTTTCATTGAGGGCTTTTTAATCAAGCAGGGGAAGATCTAACACTTCAGTGTCCAATGCACTGTCCATTTGCCAAGTGGTGAACTGGCCAGTGTGGTTTGGTGAAGTGGCTTGTCCCAGCTGCACACAGGGAGCACCTGCCACACATGCACCCTGCCAGTTGGTGAGACAGGCATGGTGCAGCAGCAGAGGTCCCCCTGTGGCTCATTCACCCCACAGGGCAACTCAGGGGTGAGGCAGCTCTGGTGAGTCACTGGCTGTCTGTGAGGTGCCTGGCTCACGGTTGGGCCGGGGGTGGGGTGGGGGGGGCAGGCGCACACTTGACTATCCATTCAGTTGCTTTTGGACACCCCTGATCTAATGGGATCCACTAGCTGGAAGTTGGAACTAGACAACTTCAGGCCGGATTAAGAGTGTGGATCCAACATGAGGACCATTAACCACTGGAACAAGTTATCCAGCTTGGTGGTGGATTCTCTGTCGTGGGACATTTTTGGCCACGTTTGCCAAGGCCGTAGGAGCTCACTATGACAGCAGCGCTCTGGGCAATAGGAGCTCTTAAATGCCACATCCGCTCAGTTGCAAACCTTCCAGGGGTGTTATTGGCATCAAAGGCAAGAAAAGGAGGGGGGTCACCTGAAGCCCCAGCTACCCCTGCTTCTCATTATACCCCATCTCTGCCCAGCCCATAGCATAATGTTAACACGCTGCACGATTTCTGACAGAAATCCAGGGCACACCGGGCTATAGGAATGGGAGGGGACAGGAGGACACTG
This sequence comes from Carettochelys insculpta, assembly GCF_033958435.1. Classification (NCBI taxonomy): domain Eukaryota; kingdom Metazoa; phylum Chordata; order Testudines; family Carettochelyidae; genus Carettochelys; species Carettochelys insculpta. The sequence goes on along the minus strand of NC_134147.1, from coordinate 16,476,311 downwards.
GTGAGAGGAGGGGGAAGGGAGCAGTGTTCCTTGTGTGCTGTGTTTGTGCAGCTGCTTGGGAGGAATTCAAATGCTGCACAGCAGAGTCTATGGTGAAGGTTGTTCCTGTGGGTGGTGCACCTTCACCCACCCTCAGTGCACCTAAATTATTCTGCACCTGGGTGGAAAGATTACATGGAATGTCAGAGGGGAGTCCCAGGACCTTCCCTGCCTGAGGGAGTTGTGGAAGGTGACAGCCAGGCAGCTTTGGGAGGCACTGAAACAAGCTGCCAAGCAGACATTCCCTGGCCTTTAAATCTGATGGCTGCTTTTCTCACGCTCCCTCTAGTTCCAACAGGGATGACTTCAGGGAAGCTTTAGGGCCTGCAATGAGGTCAGACCCACCGCGCTGGGGCCTGTTCCAAATCCAGCTGCTGGACCCAGCTGGGGCAGAGTGGGCTTCCCCCCCACCCCCTTGCTGGAGGAGTGTGGGATTCAGCAGCTGCGGGGAAGGTGGTAACACATAATGGGCAGGGTCAAGTTCTGCACCTAGTGCTTGGAGCAAAGGGCCTGCTGGCTTTTCCAGCTGACCCAGCGCGTGACCTCAAGCAGCGGCACTGAGCCACCAAACTGGAGTGCCAAGAAGTGCTGTGCAGAATAAGAGCCCAGTCCAGCAGCGCCTACTGCCTCCTCACCCAGTACCCCGGCAGGAACGGGGCTGGTGTGTGCACAGCCTGTGTTCCCAACCAGGCTCTTGGCGGTGGGAGGGGAAAGGCTGCCACTGTTGCTCCTCCTGCTCAAAGTTTGGGTTACAGAGGCTCCCCCCAACCCAGCTGCAGGAACATCTGCTCCAAAAGGGGGCCTCACTGCCAGTTGCCTGGAGAGGGCGGGCGGGAGCCCCAGGGGCTGCTGCTCCTTTAGGGACGCGGGAGCCCTGGAATGGGCATCCCAGCCCTGGGACACAGGCCCCCTCTCATTTACCTCTGCAAAACTATCGCCTTCAGCAGCAGCTTTGAAACCCCGTTGCAAGGTCAGCCCAGGGGTCGAAGCCCCCCACAGGGGTGACGCCAGCAGCGGGACCCAGGAACTCCATGCTGGAGCCTGCGCTCTCCTTCCTTCAGGCTCAGGGGACAGGGCTGGACCCATCTCATTGCAGCTGTTTCCAGGGGATGCAGCCCTGGTTGAGTGGAGCACGTCGCACTGTGCACAGGGCCAGGAGAAGGAGCCTCACAGCCCATTCAAACCCCAGGGGTGCACCTCAGGCTCATTCGTGACCACGGCCAGAGCTGGATGTGATCTCTTACCTGCAGCACGGTACGGTCCAGCACAGCAATGGCCTCCCCAATGCACTACCTGACACTGGTGGAGCACCGAGAGCCCAGCCCTCTCTCCCCACAGAGCACCTGGGGCAGGACAAGCTCCCAGGAGAGGGAGCCTCTCCTGAGACTACCTAGGGCAGGGCATCTCCTCTCCAGCCTCCGTCCCCCCAGCTCCTGCCCTGAGAGACCCCACTCGTGGCGGGGGGGCATCCGGGCAGCTCCTGCAGCGGCATCGAGCACAACAATATGAACCATGGACTACAGGGGAATAACGGGGGGCAGCAGCAGCAGAATAGAGGATGTTTATTCATGTCCTTGGTGCTGCGGCTTGCGCTGGGGCTCACCCCCGGGGAGGTGGACACGTACTCCCTGCCCCACGGCCGGTCCGCTGGGTTCCAGTCCTGAGGAGGCAAAATGGTCAGTTTCTCTGGGCTCAGTCAGGCGGCGGGGGCAGAACCACACTGTGAGGGAGCCACAGGAGTCCAGGGTGTGGAGGGAGCTCCGGTCACAGCACACACGAGCCAGGGCATCCTTCAGCTGGTGCACTTCTTGGCCACGATGAGGACGGCCGAAGGCACCAAACCTGGGGGAGCAGGAGACAGGCTGAAGCCGGGATCCATGTGCGTGTGGGGTGCAGTGTCCACTCACGCCTCGGGAACAGGAGCCATAAGGGCCCTGGGTGCCCTGTAGTTTGCAGCCTCCCAGGACTCTGTGGTGGCAGGTGCTGGTCCTACAGGGCCACAGCCTGCCCTGCCCAAGTGAAGACAACATGCACAGAGCTAGCTCTTGTGTGGGTTCTCTGCTCACAGCCAGATACTTATCCTCAGCACTAGCCCCCAGCAGACTCCCTGCCCTCCCTTCTCTGGTAGGGGCCCCAAAGGGACAGCTGGATGGTCCTGCAGTCAGGAGTCCCCAGCCCAGACCTGTTCTCAAAGGACTCACCACCGTTGCTTAGTGGTTACAGTAACAGGAGCTGGGAGCCACAACTGCTGGGTCTGTTCCCTGGCTCTGCAGCTACCTGTGCCCTCAAGCCAGCTGCTGCGTCTGCCCTGGGCTCACCCAGCTCCTGCAACGGCTTCTCCATGTCCTCCTCAGTGAAGATGCGGCGGGGGAAGCTGGTGAGGAGGTGGAAGGGCTCCCCGCTATCCTTGCGGTTCAGCTCTACGTACAGCCGCACAGCTGCCAGCTGCTCCTTGGCCTTGAAGGTCTGCGTGAGCGACGTTCCGTCCAGCAGTCTCACCTGAAGCGAGAGCAAGTGGGGCCAGGTGTGGGCCCTGTGCCTCCGTGGGACAGCACGCCGGGAGGGACAGTCCCTCTCCAGCGAGAGCTGCCCATGCTTTTGCTGTTGGGCACCCCTGGGTCTGACCCCCAGGCCGGGGGATTCCCCGCAGCTGCAAGCCTGTAATTTTTTTCCAGCTGCGTGCGGAATAAGTGTTTTTTACGTGCACCAGGGCACATGAAATGTGCAGCATCAATAGAAACAGCCAGCCAGCCACGGGCGCTCGGCTCCTCCGCTGGGCAGCGCTGGAATCCCTTCGGAGTGGCCGCACCAGCGCGCAGCTTACAGGGAACATGAACGGGCTGGGACCCAGACAGAACCCCCCCAGCAAGGTCAATTGTCTGCACCCCCTGGGAACCCACAGCGCAGATGGGGGTAGGCGGCTGTGTGTGTAAGGAGCAGGTGGATAAAGGTCTGTGGGTTGCCCCCTGCCCCCAGATACCTGTATTCGGCACTGGTCGTATTCTCTCTTCGTGGGCGGTTCCTGGCTGGGGGAGGAGGGCACCAGCGTCACTTGGGCTGGCTCAGCTGGGGCCTGGGAGCTGCTGCCACTGCCAAACTGGATGGGAAAGGTACACAGAGTGGGCCAGGCATGCAGACGCAAGGGGTTCCCCTTCCAGCCCCAGGCTCCAGCCTGCCCAGGGACCCCTCCCACCTGCTCCCCACAGCCCCCGGGGAAAGCTACATCCACAGCATGTTCCATCTCTCCCCCACTGGGCAGGGAACCTCACATGGTGCAGGGAGCCACCCCAGCCCCACTTCCAACAGCCTCCTGCTGCACTGCTCCCCCACAGCCATGGCAGGTTTCACCATGGAGGGCTTGGATCCCACCCAGCCACTGCTGCTCTCCTACCTTCTTAGCTCGCTCTGCTTTGTCCCGCTCAATCTTCTCACGCACCCGCTGCCTGCAGGGAGAACAGGCCCAGTCAGGGATGGGCCCCCAGCAGGACTCCAGGCTGTGTTTCCCCTACAAGGGCAGCTTCTCCACCCACATCCATTCCTCCCGCACTCACAGCACAACCCACCTCACCACCAACCACTCCCTCAGTCCCCCTAGGCCGCCCCAACCCACTCTCACTTGGCCAGCTTCTCCTCCATCTTCTCCCTGCGCCTCTCCTCCGCTATCTTCTTCATCTCTTCCTCCTGCAGCTTCTGCCGGATCATGGAGAGCTCCTGGCCCTGCTTACGCCGCTGCTTCTCCCGCTCAATGGTCTCCCGCTTCTCCCGCTCCTCTCGCTCCCGCTGCTTCTGGGCAATCAGCTCCATCATCCTGCAGGAGGGACAGGAGTGGGCGTCCCCTTCCACGCCCCCTTTCCCACAGGAATCAAATCCCTCTTGCGCCAAGAGCTATGCTGGCATCCCAGAAGGCCAAATCTCTCCCAGCCAGCCAGGAAAGGGGGGCCCTTCCTACCGCTTGGTCTGTTCCCTCTTCTCCTCCTCAGTCAGGGGGTGCTTGTTGCTTCCCTCTGCCAGGAGATCTGTAGGGAAAAATCTCCATTAGCCTCTGCTCAGAGGCCGGCACCCCCTGCTGCCCCCCCCGGGATACTTGGGTAATGGGCAGAGCACCTGGGCCTGAGGGTGGGACCAAGATCCTTAGTAGACCCTGTCACTTTGGGGTCTACCCCACATGGATGTGGAGTCGGGGAGAGAGAGAGGGAAGGGACACACATGCCACACCCCCGGCTGTGAGCCTGGACTGCATCAGGGCTCCCACCCTGCCCCTCCTGCAGGCAAAGCCCTGCTCCCTGAGTCAGTGAGATGGCAGGGGGCAAGGAGGGAGTTGCACCAAAAGGAACAGCCAAGATGCAGGCAAGACCCTGGTGTGAATGGGCCATGGCCCAACCTAAAGGGTCCCACGAGTCAGGCTGGGCAGCTTCCCCCGCCAGCCCAGACAACTCCCCAAGGCTATTCAAACCTGCTGTGGCTTCCACAGTCTCAGGAGTGCTTCCCTCGGGGGGCTCCTCCGTGCCCAAGACATGGCCCTGGGGAGGAACATACGGCTCATCCACATCAGGGTCATCCTCATGCTCCATGAGCCTTTTGAGGGGGAAAGAGAACAAAGATCAGCAGGGAGAAGGCACAGAGGAAGGAAATGCAGACAGGTCCAGGGGAAGGGGGCTCTGACGCACCAGTCCATGGCCTGCTCGATACCCTGGTTCCCAGTCAGCGCCAGCGCCTTCTCCCTGAAAGAAGCAGACAGCCGCGGCTGAGACCCGCCCCGCAGGAGTTGCGCAGCTGAATCACTGCTCCACCCCCACCTCCTTTCATACAGCAGAGACACACAGGCAGCTCCCTGGGGTGACCCAAACCATCTCCCCCCTCCAGCCTGCTGAGAGCCATTACCCTAAAACTGGATCAGAGCCTATGGCTGTCAGCGCAATGTCAATCTGAGACCCAGAGACGGGGAGGGGGCGGCGGGGGACTCATGGGGCACACAGAGAGGCTGCATGCAAGGCTGGATAACCGAGGGTGAAGAGGCACAAATCACTCCCCTCTGGGTGACACACCGCGCCGGTCCCTCAAAACCCTCCCACTGCCAGGGAAGGTCTACTCCCTGCTGCTTACGGTCATGAGCCACTGAAGAGTTAAGTATTGCCGCTAAACCAATTCAAGGGCCGAAGGAAAGGCTGATGGTGATAGGCTGGTAGAGCTCAGTCTGTGCAGCTCACCAAAAAGAAGACAGCGGTGGCCTGACTCAGGAATAAATAGCAGGAGAAACTAGCAGGCAGTAAATGGCTCTTTAATATAATAGACTAGGAGAACAAAGAACCAACGGCTGGAAGTTGGCGTCGGACACATTTCAACAAGAAGCAATGCATGCTTTTCCCTGGGGAGGGCGATTCATTATTGGAACGAGCTTCCCAGGGCAGGGTGGGCTCCCCACCTCCCATCCTGGCTGCTGCCCTTCTGGAAGATGTTTTAGTCAAATCCAAGTGAGCAGGCTCAGTGCAGCGGGAACTGGGAGATCTTCTCTGGCCTGTGCTACGTGGAAGGGCAGACTAGATGACCTAATGGTCTCTTCTAGCCTCATGCTCTGTGACAGTGCCTAGGGAGAGAGGGCTAGAAGGACCCTGGATCTGATCCAGTCAGGCCACTGCTATGGAACTGATGCTCTGGCCGCTGTATTCCTCTTCAACACAGGTAGCAGACTTGATTTCAAACACATCCTCCTGCTGGCTCTCGCCAGCCAGCTCCCCACTGCTGTTCAAGAGCAAGTGCCCAAGCTGCTGGGGTTGCAAATTCAAAGTAAAGAACACCAAGCTGGCCCAGCCCCTCCTTTGATTCACTGTCACCAAGGGGCTACAGCAGGAGCACCATTACTCACCGGCTCTGACATGGGGCACAGCAACCTCCAAGCCTGTCTCAAGGGAGCCTATTATAAGCCCTCCTTGTTTAGGGGGAAGGAATCTCGGGGGGACAGAGGCATCATCCCAGCCGTGCTGGTGGGGAAACTGAGGTGGAAGGAAAGGACTAAACCCCCATCCTCTAACCCACTAGCCCCCACTCTCCTCTCAGCAGTGGGGACAGAATGCAGGAGTCCTGCTCTAAGCACTAGATTTTCCTTCCCCCTCAGAAAGCATTCCCACCTTGCATCAAATCCCTTCATGCTGCTGTTCTAGAGCCATAGGCCATGAGCCCTGTCACTGACAGGGAGCACCCTGATCAAGTCAAGGAGCAGGGGCAATGAAGACAGCCTGTGGATGACTGGGAAGGGAAGAGGGCACACACATACGCTCTGTTCTGGGGGAAACCCATCTCGATGAGGCTCTCCAGTGCTGTGCACTCCATGATGTGCTGCTGCTCTGGACCCAGCTACCTCTCTGCAAACGGAAGAGATGAAGATGTTGTTGTGGGGAGGGAGAGCTCAGTGGTTTGAGCATTGGCCTGCTAAACCCAGGATTGTGAGCTCAATCCTTGAGGAGGCTATTTAGGGATTGGGGCAAATAGACATCAGGGATGGTGCTTGGTCCTGCCAAGAGGGTGGGGGACTGGATTAAATGACTTCCTGAGGTCCCTTCCAGTTCTAGGAGATGTGTATCTCCAATATATAATTTATCATGCAATGTCAAGAGGAGTGATGGCTGCTGAAGGACAGGGTGGGACAGCTGGAGAAAAGGATGTAGTATGTTGCACATCCTCTACCTGAGAGGTTCCTTGGGCCTAGATGGCACTGGGATTTTCAATCTCCTCCAATGCACCAGACACCGCATCCCTTCTGGTGCCATGATCAGAAGCCAGGAGTCATGGCTCTCAGCTCCTGCTAGATTCTACGGACCCCTGGGGCTCACATGATTTATGGTGCTGTGGTTGAGTCCAGAGTGGTGGAATTCACACTCTGGACTCAACAGAATCACACAAGGGGGTTACAGCTAGGCAGGGGACCAAAACCCAGAGCAGACGAAGGCAAAGGGGCCACTCAGACTATAGCCTGATCCAGAGCATTGTCACTGGAGTTCCTGGAGCAGAGTCCAGAAGTCAGAAAGAATGGGGGTAGGTGAAACGTCATCTGCACCGAGTTAAAGCTTAGAGCCTGCAGCCAAGGACTGGATATGCCCAGCTCACAGGTAATCTCAGTTCCTGGCACAAAGGTCCATTCCCCGCTGTGCATCACTTCAGGTGGAGACTCCATCCCTCCTCTGCACCCTCCAACCAGCCTCTCTATCCCTCCCACCCTCCGGGCAACGCCCCCCCGACCAGCCCCAGTACACCCCCCCGGGGAACGCCCCACCCCGACCAGCCCCAGTACACCCCCCCGGGGAACGCCCCACCCCGACCAGCCCCAGTACACCCCCCCGGGGAACGCCCCACCCCGACCAGCCCCAGTACACCCCCCCGGGGAACGCCCCACCCCGACCAGCCCCTGTGCCCTAGGGGTGGCGCTGGGGGCCATGGGGCGGGGACGGGCCCCGACGGGGGTGTCCCACTAACTCACCGGGTCCGACTCTCGAAGGCTCCAGGACCGGAAGCAGCGAGACTCGCGCGGCCGCCGTGTTTGGTCATGTGAAGGCTCGACAGACGGCAGCCGCCCAGGGACAAACGGCGCCGTCCTGCGTTCACCCTTAAAGGGGTAAAGACCTTTCCATAGTCCGTGCTCTGGCTCTGGGATTGGAGTGGGGCGTAGTGGTTAGAGCAGGGAGCTCAGGATGCCGGGCTCACACCACTAGCTCTGCCCGTCATTCACTGGGTCAGCCGGAGTGAGTCCCATTCCAACTCATTGAGAGGTGTGTGAACCCCACTCCAGGACATGGAGAGACAGTAACCCGCAGCCGTGTCCTTTCCAGAGTTACCCCCTCATTTACTGGCTCTTGTCCTGGCCTCTCCCCACAAGATGCGTCAGGTCCTAGGCTCTGTCATTACAACAACATACTGTTTTCGATATATGATTTCAATAGATCAAAACCCGTTGCTTCACCTGCTCCCATCAGGCTTTGCTTGCAAGGCATTATGCATGGACACTTTGGTATTTTCAAGCAAATACTCTCTAAAAGACACATTCCTCAAATCCTTCGGCAGCATTGAGCTCCTGCCGACACATTCCTTACACCCGCATCGTCTGGTCCCTGTGACCACAGCATCTGGCTGCCACACACTCCTTACTGCGTTTATCCTCACACAGCCTGGGAAATACTATGTACTTACCCAAGATCACGCAGGAAGCCCATGGCCAAGCTGGGAAGCAAATAATGTTTTCCCAAGTAAGTTTCAGACCAGTGAAGTTATTGTGGATTAAGATAAAGTGCAAATTCAGAACATTAAGGCTGTTCTGGAGCAGCTCCCCAGTGACTGCTTTTACTGTAGGACACCTGTTCCAGCCAGTCTCCTCAGTCCTGATGAGGCTATGCCCTTAGGTATCCTGGGGTCAGGCCATTGAGTTCCAAGGCCACATGTTATTGAAGGGATTGTGCTTCAGCCATAGTCTGCATCCCAGCCCCAGGCCCTGTGCATTGCACATTGCCCAGGGCCCCATCAGGGAACAGGCACTGGGTGAGGACTACAACCCTGGCCATGATCGTTATAAGTTCAGCTCCCCGCTAGATTCCCCATGGCCTAAAACCACCCCACACCAGCGTTCCCTGTGAGCTGAGCACTTGGATGGCTGCCCAGGAGAGATTCAGGCACTGCCCAGCTGGTTAGCAGTGCTCCCACAGCCGGCAGCATGTGTTTCTACTGCTGGTGCACATCAGAACATACTTCAGTGCACATAATAACACTTATTCTTCACGGGGGCGGAAAACATTGGCGGGACCACTGCCCCACATCCAGCCCAACGAGATGGTCTCTATGTCAGGAAATGCAGGAGAAAGGAGTCCCAGCAGTTGCTACTGAGAGACAGATGTGGGGGTGGCAGCCTGACTTTACACAGGGAGTTGGGAACTGAAGGAAGGGGCCTGGACTTAACTCTAGGGGTGGGATCTTGGCTAATGGATGGAGTTTCTTTGGTTGTCTCTTGGTCTACGGAGAAGAGGAGAGGAGTTTGCTTTGAGGGCTCATGTGGCATGAGATGGGGCAATGAGCAACAGCTCCCTGACCCACCAAGGCACTGCTCACGTTGGAACATCCCTCCTGACATCACAGATGCTCCCTCGGTGATTCCCCGTGTCCGGAACCTGCACACACAGGCAGAACTTTGACATTCCTGGGCCCAGCACCAGCAGGGGCAAGAGGCACCTGGGCTGGTCAGGATGGTGAGAGGCACTGGATGGGAGGAGTCTGTTAGGCGTATGTCCAATGGCTGCCACACCTTGCCCCATCCCGAGACAGCTGCATCTCCCGGCTGGATGAGGGATCTGCGTGACAGCTTCTGTGCCCTACCCCGGAAGAGGGCTGCATCTTAGTTCTGGGCGAGGAATCCCTGTATGAAAAGCCCCCACATCGCATCCCAGAGCCAGCTGCATCTCCAGGTGGGATGAGAGATCCTTATGTACACAGCTTCCATGCGCCACCCAGAGCTGACTGCATCTCAGCAGCAGGGGAAGCAGTGTCTGTGTATACACAGCTGCAGTGCGTGTTGGGATCGCCCCAGAGAAATGTCAGGTTCTGACACTGAGTACTGTAGCCCCTTTCATGCATCCCCCCAGCTGTCTGTCTGTCCTCCCCTTGCAGCAACCCCCAGAAGCAGGATCACAGCAAGGTTCCATGCCTCCTGGGATAGGCCAGGCCTCACTGCACCTGGCATGGCTAGCTTCCAGCACCCGCCAGCCCCTTGGCATCTGGGAATACTGTTGCAAAGGAGAACAGCTACTGCAGCTGGCCAGATGCTGAAGGCAGTGTGCAAAGAGCCCCCGGCCCAGACAGAGTGGGGCTGGCTTCAGCTAGAAGAACCCAGCAAATGCACCAGGGCTCAGAGTACAAAGCTAGTCAGGTGACTGGGGAGGAGGGGCAGTAATGCTGGTTCAGATGTGTGACAATTGAGGGCCAGGGGCCTGGAGAACTGGCTCAGTGCCCCAGCCCAGGGCAGGCCTCCCATGTTGATCAGTGAGCCTTAGGGATGTTACAAGAATGAACAGGGCATTGTATCTAACCCCTGTATCAATGGCCCCTGAGCATTAACTGAGAGGGACCTGCATCTCATTGTGGGTGAAGGATCCGTGGATAGAGAGACCCTGTGTCCCGCCCGAGAAGCAGCTGCATCTCAGTGTCAGGTGAAGAATCCACATACTAATGACCCTCACCAGTGACCCTCCATCTCAGTGCTCTCTGTGACTCCTTCCTGGTGGGTAGTAACAGAGAGGAAGCTGTGCTGGTCTATACACTATCAAAACAAAAAGCAGTCAAGTAGCACTTTAAAGACTAGCAAAATAGTTTATCACCTAATAAACTATTTTGCTAGTCTTTAAAGTGCTACTTGATGGCTTTTTCTTCCTGGTGGGGTTGGTGACTTGCTGGGTGAGAGTGCTGAGATGCTCAGATGCAGGGCGACTTCTTGTTTAGAGGGTGCAGCACAGGCCTTATGGTATGGTTGACCTGTGAGAGGTGGAGGGGCCCACACTCCCAGCATGCAGGTCTTGCAGAAGGCAGTGACAAAGCGTTGCTGGCAAGGAGGGATGTGCAGTTCTGAGTCTTGGTTTGGCCCTTCACCCCACCTCTGCCCTTTCTCACAGGGATCCTGGGCCATTTTCTCCCCCAGACACACAGCAGCCAGCGTCTTCTGCAGCCACCAGCCCCTCAGGGTGAGGAGGAAGGCAAAGGACCAGACTGTCCAGCCACTGCAGGTCCATGGCCTGCCCCTGAGCCAGCATCAGAAGCTGTTCCGCTCCGTGGTAGAGCAGGAGCTGGATCTTGCAGAGCCCCCAAGTCATGGGCTAGAGTAGGGCTGCAGGATCAAAGGGCAGCTGTTCTTGGCCGTGGGCTGCCCCCACTACCAGCAGCTGGAGGGGCCCGATGGGCATGTCCAGGCAGCGGAGTACGTGCCCTGCACTGGGCACAGGCAGGACCTGCCCCACTATGACATTGACACTGGGGATGAGGATCCACTTAGTACTGAGAAGGTCCCAAGCCCAGCTGAGCCTTTGCCATAAGAGGCCAATGCTGCAGAGCCTAGCTGGGTCCAACCACAGCCAGGCAAACCTGTCAGTTCCATGGTGACCCTGGCAGCATGTGGTCTATGTCCTGTCTGCTGTGAAGGGACCCAGGTGGAGCTGAAGCTGGGTCAGGCCAGGTCATTGGTCCCAGCCCTGTTGTCAGTTGGTCTCCCAGGCCTGGACCCCACAGGCCTCCACGCTCCACCTGCCTTTTGCTCACAGAACTGGTGCCCCAGGCCTCCTGACACCCCTCCCCCATTTCATTAAAACACACCTGCCCCCACAGCAGGAAGCCAAGGAACGTGGAGCTTACAAAGGCAGCTCTTTGGACGGGCATGAGAGCCATGGACATCTGTAACATAACTAAGCAAATTCCACCTCCCTGCTGGATCTCCCCCAACCTGTGCGTCCAGGTCCTCCGCTGGCGTTTCAGGCTGGTCAGATGCCTCCTGGCCCAGCTCTCCTGCTTGCAGGAAGGAGTGGCTGCGACCACTCACTGTAGCATTTCATGCTCTTCCTGGCTGGCCAGCTCCTCTACCCTCCCGCAGCCGGCACCTGAGCAGAAGAAGTCTAGGTGGGTGGTCCACTACCCAAGAGTCACTTGACTGGGAGAGCTCCTCATGGATTCTTTGTGCTGGGCCTTTGGCTAACTGCCAGACCCCTGGGCTCCACCTGCAATAGGTTCACCTTCGTCAGGATTACCTCCTACCAAGGGGGCTGCATAGTTTGATACAGCCTTATATCACTGTCTTCCAGATACCCTAGAACAGAGCTCACCTGCATGGGGCTATGCTTCCCATTTACCACAGTACAGACTCCCTTTGGGTGGAGCTGGGATTCCCAGTTGCCCCAGTTCAAACCATTTAAGATCACCTTACTAATGCCCTGAAAGCACCCATCTGAGCACTGAGGAAGAAGACTGCTGGTTGAGAACTGGTGTGGTTTAGAGGAGAAGAAAGGATCAATTCTAGGCCCTAGGCTCTTTAACTTCTTCATCAGTAACATGGAAGAAGCATGAAGGCGTCACCTATAAAGTTGACAGACTACTAAAAAATTGGGGGAGTGGTAAATAAGGACAAATCACTGATTCAGGGCAAATCTGGATCTCTTGGTACTTGGGGGCAAACAAAAATATATGTGTGCTAAGCGTAAAGCTCTACAGCTCAGAACAAAATGTGTGGGCTGCACAGGATGGGGCTCTGTTGTGGGAAACAGCAACTCTGAAAATGATTTAGGGTCGGGGGTGGATAATCAGGGCTGTGTCTACACTCGCCGCAAACTTCAAAATTGCCATGCAAATGGCCATTTCAAAGTTTACTAATGAAGCACTGAAATACATATTCAGCACCTCATTAGCATGCGGGCGGCCGCGGCACTTCGAAATTGATGCGGCTCGTCCCAGCAGGGCTCCTTTTTGAAAGTACCCCGCCTGCTTTGAAGTCCCCTTATTCCCATCTGCTCATAGGAATAAGGGGACTTGAAAGTAGGTGGGGTCCTTTCGAAAAGGACCATGGCCATTTCAAAGTTTGGGGCTAGTGTAGACACGGCCCAGATGAGCATGAGTCCGCAATGCACTTCTGTGGCCAGAAAGGCCCATTCAGTCTGGGGAGGCATAAACAGGAAGCTCAGCTAGCAGCACAGAGGGTATTTTATTTGTCTTTGGCACTGGTTTCAGTGCTGCTGGAAAGCTGTGTCCTGTTCTGGTGCCCGCAATTCAAGGCTGATGGTGTTAGGCTGCAGAGGAGCAAGGAATCATAGAATCACAGAGCTGGAAGGGACCTCAGGAGATAGTCTAGTCCAGCCCCTGCTTCAAGCAGGATCAACCCCCACTAAGTCATCCCAGCCAGGACTTTGTCAAGCCGGGACTTAAAAACCTCAAGGGATGGAGAATCCACCACCTCTCTAGGCAACGCATTCCAGTGGTTCACCACCCTCCTGGTGAAGTAGTTTTTCCTAATATCCAACCTACCCCTCTCCTTCTGTAACTTCAGACTATCTCTCCTTGTTCTGCCGTCTGTCACCACCAAGAACAATTTCTCTCCATACTCTTCAGAGCTCCCCTTCAGGAAGTTGAAGGCTGCTATTAAATCACCCCTCAGTCTTCTCTTCTGTAAACTAAATAAGCCCAAATCCCTCAGCCTCAACTCATAGGTCATGTGTTCCACCCTTTAATCATTTTTGTTGCCTGCTGCTGAACCCTTCTGAGTCTGAGTGAAGAATTAGAAAAGGTGTAGCAGGTTGCAAGAGCTTAGATTAACAAAGAGAAGGTTAAGGGGTGACTTGATCATAGTCTGTAAGTGAGTACAAGGGGAACAAATATTCAATACTGGGCTCTTTGATGGACAAGAGAAAGATCTAACTTGAGCCAGTGGCTGGAAACTGAAGCTAAAGGCAACCAGACAGAGAATAAGGTGTGAAGTTTTGACTGTGCTGGTAATTAACCACTGGGACAGGTTACCCATTGGAACAGTTGTGATGGATTTTCCTTCACTGACTGCTTTTAAATCTGGACGGGATATTTCTCTAACACATCTCCCCAGTTCCACCAAAAATGAATGCAGTGAGGTCCTGCAGCCCGCGCTCTATGGGAAATCAGCCTGGATGACCACAGTGATTCCTTCTGGCCTTGGAATCTGAATTCATGAAGCTTCTGCTGGTGCTGGGATTCTCAGTTTACCCAATACAGACTGTCTGGGTGGAGCTGGGATTCCCAGTTTCCCCAGTGGAGAGGCCCTGGAGGTTCCCAGGTGTGAGCTGCCCTGTGCGGACCCCAGGAAAGGGGGCACCTGCCTGCTCCTCCCTTCCCAGATTGCAGAGAGCAGAGAGGATGTCTTCTCGCTCTGAGGCAGGGACTGAGACTGAGAGCAGCCTGTCTGCTGGCCTTGCCAGCTGGCCATGGACTGGGCAAGCAGCCACAGGGGAAGGAGCAGGCACTGCCCCTTTAAGAGACCCCCAGAGACCATGGGACTGTGTGCACTGGCTGGCCACTCCGAGTGCAAACTCCTGGGACAAGTGCAGAGCAGCCGGGGCAGGGACAGGAGCCCAGAGAGGGAGAAGGCTTCTGGGGCAGGGACGAGGCTGCCAGGGGCGTGGGCTGGGGCAGGGAGAGGAGCCTGGATCCGAAACAGGAACAGGAGCCCACATGGGGGCAGAGGTGGGGCTGCCCGGGCTGGCGATGGGGGTAGGGCGGTGGAGCCGTCCGGGAGGACCAGGGCTGCAGGGGCACCAGGGTCTAACCGCCCAGCTCTGCCTTGCCCTCGGCCTGTTCCTGGCGGAGGTGGTGAGCAGCCAGGTCACGGGCTCCCTGCTGGCTCTCTCCTGCTCCCTCCAGACGCTGGGGCTGGTGCTGGGGCTGGGGGTGGCTGTACTCGATGGCCAGCTGGCCCGTGGAGGGCACCCCGATGGCAGGAACACCTTTGGCTGGGTGCGGGCCCGGGTGGCAGGGACCCTGGTGCGTGGGCTGTTCCTGGCAGCGCTGTGCCTGGCCCTGCTGCCCAGGGCGCTGCAGCGGGCAGGGCACCCCCAAGTGACAGAGCAGCCCCTGGCCCTGGTGGCAGTCGCCACTGCTGGGCTCCTTGTCCATCTGGCTGGGGCGAGGCTGGACGGGCAGCACCGTCCCCCCCAGAGGAGTCACGGCAGCAGCAAGCTCTGTGCCAGCAGCAGCGGGGCAGCGATGGGCAGCTCTGCCCAGGAGACACAAGGTGAGTCCTGCCAAGGGCGGGTGGGAGCCAGCAGACCTGTCTCTGGCGCCGGGGCGGGGCTGGGCCGGGCCGGGCCACCTGTGGGCATGGGGGCAGGGAGGGGTGCTGGGCCCTTCTCTCAGCTGTGGGCAGGGGAGTGAGAACAGGGCCTGCCCTGGGGCTGCTTTTAGGGCCAAGGCCATGGGCAGAGCCCCCCTCGCTGGTCTGTGTGGGCACACACTGCTCCTCTGCCCCCACTGCAGCGCACACTCGCGCGTGGGGGTGGGGGGAAGCACCCAGGGGTGACAAGGGGGTTTTGTCCATCGCTTGCAAATGTCGACTCAGCCTGAGTCTTTGCTCCTCCTCCCCCCTGGCCCTGAGCCCCCGAGCTGCTGCCCCTACGTCCCATCACGCCTCTTCCTTCCCCCTGCACAGGCCTGCTGGGGAGCACGCAGCCCTGGCTGCCCACAGAGGAGGCCGGCGCCTGGCTGTCCCTCTGCCCTCGCCTGCTGGCTGCTGCCCTGGGCCCCGCTGCCATGCTGCTCTATTCCCTTGCCTTCCACCTGCTGTGGCCCCCATGCATGGAGCACGTGACCTGCCTGCCCCCCTGCACTGGGAGGCCATGCCGGCCCCTGGGCAGCCCTGCAGCAGCCCAGGCAGAGCTGGGACCCTGCTGGCTCCTGTACTTGGACCCTGGGCTTTGTGCGGCTGTGGCGCTAGCTTTGATCCTCTCGGCTGCCCCAGCCCTGCGAGGCTCCGCCCTGGTGCTTCTGCAGGCAGTGCCCGACCACCTGGACCTGTGGCGACTTGAGTCACATCTGCGGGGCACGGAGGGGGTGGCAGCCCTGCGTGACCTGCATGTCTGGCAGCTGGACGGTGCCCACAACCTGGTGGCCACAGCCCACGTCTGGTGCTTGGATGCCAGCGCCTATGGGGCCGTGTCCCGCAGGATCCAGCAGGTGTTCTGGGAGCATGGGATCCACGCAGCCACAGTGCAGCCCGAGTTTGGTGCGCTCCAGGGACCCTGCTGCCTGGCCGCAGGCAGGGGGGATGCCTGCAAGGGGAGTGCTAAGGCCCCCCGGAAGAGACACCCGTCGCTCCCATCCCCCAGCCCCACAGTGAGCCTGGAATATGAGACCACAGTGTGAGCCTGGGAGTCGCCTCAGGACCAGCACACAAAGGAGCCAGAGGGGGCAACCACAGGAGCAGCCTCTGGGGCCCCCACTCCTCAGGCAGCCACGGCTCGAGAACTGTGCCAGTGCCCCCATACCTGTGCCCTGGCAGTGCCCCGGACTCCTGTGAGATTCCCGGCTGGAGGAGCCAGGGCCACGGGGAAGCCTGCGAATGAAGTGAGGAGCAGGAGCCAGTGCCCCAGAGTCAGCTGCACTATGGGCCTTTGACACCTGCTGTGCTGTGGGCGGGGCTGCCTTGGACTCAGCACTCGGGGGGGGGCACAGGCTGGGGCTCTCCTCTGGACAGGACGTGCCACAGGAAGGGGCAGCTGTGGCCCCTCTGCTCAGACCGCTGCACTGCCTGTAAATAAAGGGCAGGGAGCGGCCTGCCAGGATGCTGCTGTTTATTACTTGGTGACAGCCACAGGGGCTGGAGCACTGGGAGAAGTCGGGGACAGGCCTGGGCTGAGACTCCCTTTCAGCTGATCCCGTCATGTGCTGCCCTGGAAGGCAGAGCACCCTGTGCAGAGAGAGAGGAGATGGGGCAGTGTCAGCTCCTGGCGCGTTCCCCACAGCCCCACGCGACCTGGGGCAGCTCCCCCAACCCCACCTGGGCTGGGCTGGGCCGTGTCACCCACCCCACAACATTGCACAGTCTGGGGTGTGTCCTGTGACCCCACCTGGGCTGGGCTGTGAATACCTGGCCCGTGGGGCTCCTAGCCTCCCCAGGAAGCCCTGGGCCAGGGTTCTCTTACCCAGTCCCTGCTTGCTACTGTTCCAGGACCTTCCTGATGCCCTCACAGATGCGCTGCACCTTGGCGTTATTGTCCACGTAGCCGTCGCCATTCTGCAGGGCAGGGGAAGAGTCTGTCTGGGGTGCCCATGGTGCCCCATCCTCCTGCCCAACACCCCCGTAGCTGGGGCTGTGCTGCCCTGATCCGCCTGTTACTTAACCCTGGCACTGCGCATGGAGCGCACTGCCTCCCAAAGCAGGGATGTGCACCCGGCAAGACGCTCCTGCCCGGCCCCCAGAGCAAGTTCACCCCGGCCTTGTGACCTGCACAGCCCCTCGTGCTGAGGATCTTGTCTCAGTGCAGTGCCTCTGCTTGCACCCAAAGCCAACCATGTGTCCTCCACGCAGTGGCCCTGAGCTCTCCTGTGGTGCAGTGCCCATGATGCAGTGGCCCTGAGTTCCCCTGTGGTGCAGTGCCCATGATGCAGTGGCCCTGAGTTCCCCTGTGGTGCAGTGCCCATGATGCAGTGCCCCTGAGCTCCCCTGTGGTGCAGTGCCCATAACACAGTGCCCCTGAGCTCCCCTGTGGTGCAGTGCCCATGACAGTGCCCCTGAGCTCCCCTGTGGTGCAGTGCCCATAACACAGTGCCCCTGAGCTCCCCTGTGGTGCAGTGCCCATGACAGTGCCCCTGAGCTCCCCTGTGGTGCAGTGCCCATGACGCAGTGCCCCGTCCAGCCCCGCAGCTGGGAGGTGCCAGCGCTCAGCATTCACCGGGTACTCACCAGCTTGGAGTGCAGGACCTGGCCGCTGTCCGGGAGAAGAATCTCGAAGGCCCCAGAGCCGGGGGCCATTTCCCCTGTCTGGGGGAGAGCGAGGGTGTGGGAACCCAACAGCAGGTCTTTATAGAACACTGTCCCAGAGTGGGGTGAAACTTAGTGGGGGGCCAAGGGGCATGTGATCCCCACACAAATGTGGGGGATGCCCTTGGGGGCTCAGGTGAACAGCATGGGGTGTCTTGCTGGATGCTGGAGCAGGTCCCAACCCTGCCCCCCCTCCGGCCCATCCTGCACCTGCCCGCCCCCCCCAGCCCTACCCAAGCCTGATGAGTGCGACTCACAATCTCCAGCTGCTTTGGGAAGCGTTTCTCTAGGAACTCCTGCAGCTGCAGGAACTAGGGGAGCAGGAGACATGAGAGGAGGGTCAGTGACTTGAAGTTGGGGAGGGCCCCATCACTGCCCCCCCTTCCCCAGCCCCAGGGAGCCCACACATCCCCCCCCGGCCCTCTGGCATCACCCAGGGCACCCCACTCCTCAGAGGAGAGACCCCACCAGCCCTGTGGTCCAGCTCCTTCTGCAGGACTGTGGATTGCTAGGGGGAAGGCCTGGGAGCACAGCTGAAGGCCCAGGGAAAGCCAAGAGCACACAGGGCCAATGGGGGGGGCACACAGGTCTCTCACAGGGCGGGGGGGGCACATGAGGAGGGGTCTCTTTACTCACCCGGCTTCTGTATCCTCAGCTGCCACTACAAGACAAACGGAACCCAGCATCAGTGTGAAGCACCCCATGTAAGAGGGCCCCGCTATGGGCAGGGGGCTGAGGTTTGGGCAGAAGCCCAGTGTCGGGGTGTCAGTTGGGGGTGTGGGACAGGAGGCTGAGGTAAGGCCCCAGTGCCTGGGGTGGCCTGTGTCCTTAGAGGTGCAGTGCTAGCTAGATGGTGCCCATGGAGGGGGGCGGTGCCAGGGGCCAGTGCTCAGTGAGGGGTGTCCATGAGGGTTCAGAGCTGTATGGGGGCCGGGGAACACAACTGAGGGGGGGTCCCATGGATGGGATGCTGGTAACAGGTGCCCACAGGGCTGGCAATGCATGGCGTGTGCCTGGGGGGGGTGCTTCTGGGTGACAGGTGCGCATGGGACTGCAGCTGTACGGGGTGTGCCTGGGGAGGCAGTGCTGGGGGATGGGAACAAGGCTGTGAGTGGCAGGACCCGGGTGGGGGAGTGCTGGGTGAGGGGTGTGATGAGAACAGTGCTCCCTGAGGGGAAGCCCAGGGAGGTGCTGGGTGAGGGGCAGTACTGGATGAGGGGGACCGGGGTCAGTGCTGAGTGAGGGGTGCCAGGGCAGTGCTGGACATGGGGTGCCCATGGATCGGTGTGGGGTGCTAGGTGCCCAGGGGGTGGGTGAGGGGTGCCTGGAGGTGATGCCAGACACGGGGTGCCCAGGGATTGGTCCTGGGCATGGAGTGCTTGGGGGTGGTGCGAGGTAACAGGTGCCTGGGGGGGGGCCCTGCAAAGGGAGGGGAGTCATTGAAAGCAGTGCTGTGGGAGGAGGTCATTGGAGGGCACTGCCAGGTGACAGGTGCCCGGGGGGGGCACTGGTCGGGAAGGGGGTTATTGGGGGACACTGCTGAGGGAGGGGGTCATTGGGGGCAGTGCTGTGGGAGGTCATTGCGGGGGGTCAGTGACAGGTGTCGGGGGGGCAGTGACAGGTGACAGGGGCTGTGGGGCAGTGACAGGGGAGGAGGCAGAGGAAGGGCAGCAGCAGGGGAGGGGGCAGAGGGGCAGCACTGCAGGAGGGGGCTATCGGGGGCAGCACTGGGGGAGGGGTGGGGGGCAGTGCTGGGGGAGGGGGCAGTGGGGGGCAGCACCAGGGGAGGGGGCAGCACCGGGTGCCGGGCGCGGGGGGCACAGCTGGGGCGGGGTACCCGGAGGTGGTGCTGGACACGGCGTGGGCGGGGGACTTCGCCGCTCACCAGAAGATGATGCGCACTTGGAGGCAGGGGGCAGCCATGGTGACACCGGCGGCTGTTGCGGGGGGGGTTAACGGCTCGGAACCAGGCTGGAGCAGAGCGGCCCATTGACATTGCTGGGGCCGGGGCATGGGGGAGGCGTCTCCATGGGCAGCTTCGCCCCCGGGAGCTGACTCAGCCCCTGCCTGCCAGCAGCCTGGGCCAGCGTTGGGGGCTGGGAAACAGGGGCAGTTGCTCAGGTCAAAGCCCCCCTCCCCCGCCCTTGGGTTGGTCCAGGCCAGCTCCAGAGGGAGTCCTAGTTGCTAGGCAACCTGAAAATTCTGCATGGGGGCTGTCAATGGGCCCTGCCCTTCTCACAGCACTGCCCCCCACGCCAGCTGGCGTCTTATGCTCAGCGTCCCCCCCACACCTGCCCCCTCCCTTTCTGTTCCCCTCGGGCCAGCTGCTCCCACTGCCCCGGCTGTGGCCATCAGCCTGGCTGTAATCCCCTGACTCCCGCAGAAAATCTCGTGGGGGCCCAGAGTGACCCCGGGGGGGGGCCGAGGGTGGGAGAAAGGGCAAGAGTTGCTCCTCCCCCCCCAGTGTGCACCGGGCCATGGTGCGGGGGAGATCCGTCTGCCAGGCCCCCGGGGCTGGGCTGAGGCAGGGCACTCTCTGGGGCCGGCCCCCCCCCCATATCTGAGCCACCTCTTTGGGTGCGGGAGACACTGCAGTGCAGCTCTTCCATGCTGGAGCCAGCACCCCAGCCCACCCCAGCCCCAGGTACTGGGACACGTCTCCCCTGAGTCTCCCAGGCAAGGTGGGGGGGGAGCTACGGCCACGTCTTCTAGAGACGCCTGGGCCACGGGTGCTCCAGGTTCTTGACAAAGTGGCTGCTCCCACTTTTGAGCTGAGCAGCTGGTCCAAGCCCAGGGCCCTAGGGTGGTTCTAGCTGGGAGGAGCCTGGAGAATGGAGTCTGGGGCCTGTGGTACAACCCTGTGCACTTATATGGGACGTACAAAGTCCTTTTCCCTTAAACACAGGCGGCGCCAAACAGGAGGCAGTGGCCTCGCACACAGCCCCAGACAGGCCTCACAGCTTTGCTCCTGGCTTGTGCTGCCAGTGCCAGCGGCTTGTTCAGGCAGCGTCTGACTCTGGCTTTGTCCGCGTCTACCTTACACAAATAGCCTGCCTAGCACTCTGCCCGCATAGGCCTCATGCCTGGGCGGGCCTGGCTGGCATACGCCCTGGCTCAGGTGGGGCCATCTAGCTGTGTGGCACAGCACTCTTCAAGGAGGACACACACTCACAACAGTGTAGGGCGAGTTATGCCGGCCTGCAGCTGAACAGGGGCTTGGCCTAGGGGTTTCTGAACCACAGGCACATTATCTAACTGAGCCACCTACAGCTCCCCAGGTCACACAAAGAGCAGAGCTCCGACTGCAGCTCTCCACCCCAGGTTGGTCTTGCCCTTCCTGGGAGGCCTGGTTGTGCCCGGCATCCTTAAGCCAGACTGCCCAGCAGCCATGGGACGAGGGACTGGCTGGGCTTAGGGAAGCCTGCCCCTGCCTTGTCACACCAGCTGAGGCCCCGCTTTGCTCGTGTGCTTTTACAAGGGGAGCTGCAGGCTCCAGCCTTCTGCGGAGTGGGTCATTCCAAAGTAACGGCCCTGTGGGGAGGAGAGGCCCTGCCCCAGTAATAGGGGAAAGCCAGTTTCCCTTCCAGCCCTGTGCCCACCAGCAATCAAGACAGAGGCCAGTAGGTGCCTAGCCCCCGCTGCACAGTGAATAAGCCAATCCACTATGAGGAGCGCAGCATAATAGTCACAGCCCCAGAAGGTGCCCCACGCGACTACAGACATTCCTTCCAGTCTGCCATGGGCCGTAGCATGCATTTACACCCAGGCTGTGGCACCAGCTCTGGCAGGGCGTGGGCTCTAGTCAGGTAGATCAGGGCAGGCTGTGAACCTGGACTCAAGGGCTCTTTGCCCAGCTGTGCCCCCCGCCGGCATGTTTGTGTCTGTCTTCCACAGCTGCAGCGTTCCCTGTGCGTTCCAGTGGCTGGCTGGCTGGCTGGCCGTCCATGCGTCGCTATGGGACACAGTTAGCCAGGGAGGGGGCTGATCTGCACCATGGGGTCAGGGCGGGTGGTTGCCCTGAATGCCTGAAAGCACCTTCCCCACAGCAGGCCCCTTGCCAGAACGGGCTGGGGCTGATGCCTCCCCCTCCTTCCCCATCATGGCTTTTCCTGTCCCCTCCCCGCCTCTGCTTCAGCTGGACTCTTTCTTTTCCTTCCCTTCTCACGGCCCCTCCTGACACTGCTCCCCCTCTCCCCACCTCACGGCTCAGCTAAACTGCCCCCCCCTCCATGCCTGCTGGGACTGAGCTGGGCCCTGGGCCCAGGGCAGCATGGAGAGGTATGTAGGTCAGGCAGGAAACTCTCCAAGCAGGGAATGAAAGAGGCTTTGTTCCCCCCTCAGCCTCCCTTCCCCGCCTCCCTCCAGCCCCAGACCCTGGTGCCACCCTTAACCCTCTGTGTGCCAAGCTGCAGGCAGCCCGGCAGGGCACCAAGGGTCACTCGCAGACGACTACGGAGAGGCAAATGGACAGGCATGGAAGTGGAGGGGTTTACGGCGAGCGTCTCCATGTGTGACATGGGTTTGCTGCAGTGAACATACGTGTATGTGCATATCTAACAGATGGTTGTGTAACATGGGGAGTGGGTTTGTCAGTGACCGTGTGGACCTGTGTGTCGTGCTTCACTGTGTGGTCCGACAAGTGGGGTGTTACGGTGAATGTGTGTGGAGCACGTTCTGGTGAGTGGGGTTTTGGGATGTGTGTTATGTGGCATGTGTACGGTGCAGTCAGGCTACGCTGACACTGCATTTGTGTCCCAAAATAATGTGCACAATTTGTGCAATGCAAATTGGGTAAATTATCTCCAGATATGTTATTTCACTTTGGTGCCATTCAAAGGGCACCGAAGTTTGAAATAAGGGCTATGCCGAAAGCTCCCTCACCCCTCTCACGCTGAGGGTGGTTGAACTGGGCTCAAAATAGCAGCCCTATTTTGAGCACAGGGAAAAGCTGCTATTTCAGGATACCCCTGTATCTCAGAATAGCAACTGCAGCCTAACCATAGCCCTAAGGTATGTGTTACAGCGTGGGGCGTTTGGTGCTGCGTATGGAGTGTGTGTTGCAGTACGTGTAAGTGACTGTGCTTGTGTTACACTGAGTGCGTGCCTGTCAGTGTTACATGGAGTCAGTGAGCATATGGTGGAGTGCGTTTGTGTTGCACTGAGTGTATTGCACTGTGTGCAACCCAAAGGGGTTTACATCTTCCAAGCAGGAGATTGTCCAAAAGTACAGCACTGTGTCGTCAGGTGCTGCCTGAGTGAAAACAGAATCCAGCTCAGCTGCCCAAGGGCCCAGCAGTGAGATGCGGCTGCACCCTCTTGTACGTGGCCCTTCACCCAGAGGGCTTGAACGCACAGAGGCTGATTTCAGGCTCACACCCCGGCTTGAGCACTCACAGCCCAGGGCCAGGGCTGCACAGGAGTGCCAGGGCAGTGCTGGGGAGCTCTGCCAGCTCAGTGACTGCTACCCCCCATGGCACGCGGGTGACTCAGGACCGGGTTCTGATGGGCTTGGTGCCCACCATTGAAACTCTGCTTCCATGGCACCACAGCCAGCATGGTGAGCGCATGGAAACCCCGGCCGACCAGCCAACTTGCGAGGCACCGTGTGCGTGAGCAAGTGTGTCCACGAGAGGCCCAGAGGGGAAGTGACTGGGCTTTGGCCCCCATAGCACATCCTGTATGTGCCAGTCACAGTGCCCCAGCGTCATTCCATGCAACCAAAGTGGCTCTCTGCTTGGTGGTGCGTGCGACGCTGCCTGGGCGCGCGTCCCTGCACGTGCCTGAGTGCGCAAGTGCCTGGAAGCCAAGCAGCTGCAGTTTGGTCTGTTATTACGCTGCCACCCAGATGAACAGTTTCCTGCACCACGGAGTGGTGATGTGTCCCGAAATTACACAATATGCAGCATGAACAGCTTCCCCCACCGTGCCAGCTCAGTGCCAGTCCACTCCCAGCATCTCTCAGCCTTCACTACCACTGCAGCCTAGTGCACACACACACAGGAGCACTGGGCTAGACACAGCCACCTCCATGACCAGCCTGGCTTCTTGGTGCTGGGCTGCCAAGCCCCCAATGCTGGCAGGATCAAGTCCATGCATTCAGCCCTGGTGCCTGGCCCACCAAGGCCCAGCATCCCCCTCCTGCCAGGGTCTGGGACCTACACAGCCATGCCCCAAAATGCACCAGCTAGGCTGAGCTGCCCCTCGCAGCCCTGGGCATGATGGCTTCCTCAGCCAGCAGGGCACAGAGTGGGGCCATTCCTCCAGAACCCCTACAGTGAGGAAGCCAGGGCTGTGGCTTGTTATTCCCACTGTCTTCTGGGCTGGGGCCCTCTCATGCACATCTGGGATGGATCATGTTTTCCAGGCCACAGTTCAAGGCTCTTATGACGCTGCTGGGTGCGGCTGGGAGCGGAAATGCTGGCAGAGTTGGGTCCAGACAGACTGTCCAGTGAGGGGGAAGAAGAGCCCCAATGGGGTGGGGGCGGGGTGTGGTCCCCATTCCCTGTTCCATGCAACTGAGGTTAATGAGACAAGGAACAAACCTAGAGCCAGGACATTGCTTCTGGGCTTTATTCAGTTCCAGTTCTTTAAACACGAACAAGTTCATGTTGCTAGCAGCACAGAACACCCCCAGCTGCCCACCCGGCTCCTCCCAAGGCAGGGTCCCCCACCCACGGTGCCATCCTGGCTCTGGGCAAAGGTGCAGCCCTGAGGCCAGACCTGAAATGGCAGATGGGGCGACCTCCCCCCACAGGAAGCAGGGGACCCCCAGGCAACTCCTGCTGGAGCCAGCATGGGTGGCATGGTGGGGTGGGGTTTATCCACCTCTGGGACCATGACGGAATGCATCTTACTGGTTGCCAAGGGCCTCGGCCTATGGGTCCCTCTGCCCTGCCCCACCACCGGGCTTCCCCACAGCCCTCGCTGTTTCAGGCCCCCCACCTCGTTCTCTCTATAAATAAATAAATTATAAATAAATAGCTGTTGAGGTGGGGGATCAGGACCTGTGGGGAGTGGGAGAGGGCCTCATGCCCTGGCTGGGTCAGGGGGTGACTCAACTCCAGAACTGCCCCCCAGCCCTGCTCCCCGCCACGCAGTCCAGTCCATGGGCGCTGGCTCCACTCCAGCTCAGCGGTGGATGTGTCTGGAGGGATCAGGTGCCCCTACAGCTGCTCCTCGCTCCCGTACGAGCCATTGGTCACCCCAGCTGGCCCCACTTCCCCGTCCAGGATATTGTCCCGGGAGCCATGAAACTGCCGTCTCCTCCCACGTAGAGCAAAATGCCAGGTCAGTGCAGCCACCACCACCAGGCCCAACATGGCCGCCAGCCCTGCAGCCACATAGGCGTAGGGCAGCTGAGGGGCCAGGGTCCGGATGATGCGGCAGGGTCCGTGGGCCCGACTCCCATCGTCAGTGGGGCTGGTGCCAGCCTGGTTGGCTGCCGTGACGCACACCAGATAGGAGGTGCTGGGGCGCAAGCCCGCGAGGGCTGCCATCCGGAAGGTGCTGTTGAAGACAGGGCTGAAAACGGGGGGCTCCCCATCGGCCTGGTACATCAGCTGGTACTCCCACACCGTGGAGGAGGGGGCGCACCAATGCAGGCTGGCCCCAGACTCGGTGATGTGCACTGTTCCCAGCAGGGGCGCCTCTGGGGGCACATCTGGGCCAGTCACCCCAGGGCAGAGGCAGCCTGTCTCCCGTCTCAGCTCCACGCAGGCTGGCTGCAGGTGGCGGCAACGGTGGTAGTCGCAAGGCCGCTGGGGTGGCTGCTGGGAGCCAGACAGCTTGGTGGTATCTGGGGTGTAGAGGTCCTCATAGCTCTCATAGTCTGTCTCCAAGTAGTCCTGGGAGGTGGGGGAGACGAGGGGGCTGCTCTCTGGGGCACGGAGCCAGGGCCAGTGGCTCTGGCCCTTCGGGGGAAGGGGTAGGGAGCCCCCCCTGCTCGTTGCAGCCCCCCCTGGGCACATCATCAGGAGGCAGGTGGCTGCGAGGAGTGGAGCTGAGAGTCTCAGGAGGATGGTCATGGCTGCTGGAAGAGAGAACAGGGGGTGTGTGAGGATGATACAGGGTCCCGGGAGAGGATGGCCCCAGAGTACACGGCTGACCCGATTCCTACAGTAAACTGGGAAACGCGTGATTTCCAGCTGTGCTTAATTCACTCCCGCCCTGGCCCTGGCTCAGCCCCCCCGGCTCTGCATGGCCTTGGCTCGGCCCCCCACCCCCAGCTCCGCTCACCCCCCACCCCCACCTCTGGCTCTAGCTCTAGCTCACCACACCTCCAGCACGGCTCCTGCTCAACCCCCCTGCCGGCTCACCACCCGTGCCTGGCTCCAGCTCAGCCCCCTGCCACAGCTCCAGCTCACCATCTCTGCAGCCCTAACCCACTCCAGGCTTACCCCCCCACGGCCCCAACTCACCTCCAGGCTTAACCCTCCCCAAATGCCCCCCCACCCCAGAACTTACCTTTGTGCTGCTTCCCCGACTGCAGAACATGTGTTCTGCTGGGGAAAAAGCCAGACCCCCACTTACAGGATATCTGGGTTACACGAGGGGGCGTGGAAGGGAACCCTCGTGGAACTTGGGGGTCTGCTGTACGCTGCCCCACTCCTGCCCCCTTGCAGGAGATCAGGGGAGCTATCCAGCCTTTGAGAGCCAGGGCAAGAGCACTCCCCCCTCCGTCCCACGAGGGGAAACTGAGGCACATGCAGGCACTCTCACAAGCTGCCAGCCAGTGGCAGAGCCAGAACCCAGGAGGCCGTGGGCCCCTAGGGGCACCATCCCACTCTGCCCCGCCCCGGTCCTTCCCGTCCCCGGGCTGAGGGGTGCCGGCTGCCCCAGGCCTGGGAGTGGGGAGCCCGCTGCGGGGCAGGCTCTGGAAAAGGGGAGCTGCCTCACTCACCTGGCGCCTGCGGATGGTCGGGCCCGGCCCGGATCGGATCGGATCGGCTCCCGCGTCTCCCTGCTTCGCTCCTGGCGGCGGCAGCAGGTTTTATCCCGGCCGGGAGCTGAGCTCATCCCCCGCCCCCGCCCAGCTGGGGCTGCCAGGGACGGGCGGGGGCGGGGGGCTGCAGGTGGCTGCAGAGAAAACAGAGCTCTGCCTTATAAGGGCATTTCGTCCCACGCCTCACTCCGGAGGCCGCCGAGACGGGCGCCGCTCGACCGCCCGTCTAGCCTCGGGCACGGCCCGCCGCAGGTGTCGGCTCCAGCCGGGCCGGGCCAGGTCAGGGGGGAGCCCGGCCGCTCGGGGCTGCCCGGGCTGTGCCAGGAAAGCGGGGACCAATGGTTAGAGCAGCAGGCGGAGTCACGACCTGGGAGGGGAGAGCGGCCCGGGACTGTTGGGCAGAGCCCTGCGGAGGTGCAGGGACAGGACCGAGGGCTCTATTCTCTGCTACTGACTCACCGCCAACTCTGGGGCTGCAATTTCTTTTCCAGGGGGGACAAGGATCCACAGAGGCGCCATTCATCCCTGTTGCTAAAGCAGCCGCCAGTCCCCGCTAGGACCAGAGGCCGGGGCAGCCAGCCAATGCCCAGGCCACCAGCAGCCATGAGTTCAGGGGAAGGGCAAGAAATGACAGTCTGTTCCCTGTCTCAGCCCCAGACGGCAATTGTGCACAGCAGCCAGGGCTGGAGCCAGGTGGGGTGACTCACGGCACCTGCAGCCAAGGAACAGAGGCTGGCTGGGGCCCTGCTCAGACACACACACACTGCCAGAGGCAGCTTCTCAGCTGGGGGGGAACCCTGGCTCTGGCTCAGAACAACGGCTGCGCCAGGAGACCCTGGCTTGGGGCAGAGCTGGGAGCTCCCTCGCTGGCGTGCTGGTGTCCAAAGCAGGGACAGCCCCAGAGGGGGTGAGTGGTTGCTGGAGTGGCCTGGGAGTGGGGCCCTGCTAGTCAGCCGGGGCCTCTACACTAGCACTAGCACTAGCTTAACAGCGACACCCCACCCTGCCGGACTGTTTGAAATCTAGCTGAAACCCAAGTAACTGCACTTTGGCTTGGGCCTAGGCTGCTGGCGGGGCAGGCAGCAGCTGCCAGCTCTGCTGTAACACGGTTTGAGCGAGCATCTGGAAACTCCAAATGGTGACGGACTCATGAGTCAGGCCCCCCCAAACTCACGAGACCAGCAAGAACTATGGGTGTGCCATGGTGGAGACCCACACGTCATCCAAGGGAGCTGCAGCTAAGCCCCAGGAAGCAACCCCCTTGCACACTGCTGGCACTGGTTACATCTCCTTGCTGGCACAGGATCCCCTCTGACCAGCCCATCACCCTACCCCAGGGCCAGCGGCAGCTCAGCGCCCAGAGAAGCTACTCTGGCACCGAGCTGAGGTTTCTCCAGAGCTTTGTGTTCAGCTGTGGGAGAAGCCTGGTTAGAACCGCCCAGGGACTAGTTGCAGGTAAAACCAGGCTGCTGGGGGCTTTACGCTATGTAGGGGCCTTCGTTACTTGGTTTGTGCTGGCACAGCAGTGCCCCATCCTGCACCTGGAGCTGGTCAGGGATTGTTGCCAAAGATGTTTGTAAGTGATCTCTCGCCCAAATCCAGCCCTGGCCCAGCTGTGCCAAAGAAGGGGGACTCCCCAGGACATGCTCCCCTGGCTCGGGAAGGTCAGCCCTTAAAGGCACCCACTCTAATACCACAGCCCTTGTGCCTAGCGCTGCATAAGCCCAGCATGACAGCCCCTGCCCCAGCAGGTGGGGGAAGACAAGAGGGAAAGGCACTTGCTTGACACACAGCTGGTGCCGTTCAGGGTGGCTGCACTGCACCTTCATGGGCCTGAGATGCTCTGGCTGGTGCCTGGGGAGTTTTACATAGCTATAAGTGTTTACATATAAAATGGGTGGGTGGAGATATACATCACACAGAGCTGTAAGGGACCTCAGGAAGTCATCAAGTCTAGTCCCCTGCCCTCTTGGCAGGACCAAGCACCATTCCCCACCCCCACCTGATGCCGAAATGAGGATTGAGCTCATAGGCCTGGGTTTAGCAAGCCCACGCTCAAGCCCCTGAGCTCTCTCCCCACCACCCCCACAAAAGACCTGCCCTGGATGCAGCTAACCCCCTCCAACTATCCCTAGACGTCCTCCAGCACCACCCACTGCACTGCAGAACAGAGGGTGGTCTACAATTTGTGCAAGGTCACACAGGAGCTGGGAACAGAACCCAGCTCCCTGAGTGCCTGAGCAGTGCTCCGGCCTGGAGGGGAAGGAGCAGCTTTGCCAAACTGCGCCCCCTCCGCCTGGTGGGCAGCACTACTCAGTGACAGCAGCCTTCAGAGCTGAACGTCATCAGGGCAGAGGTAAGGCCCCTGGTCCCAGAGAAACTGATGATCTCAACAGTAACCCAGCCAAAGCGGAGGGACTGTGGGTGCTGAGATACAAACACCTGTGGAGCAGCTCTTAGACCCTTCAGCCCCACTACAGCCCCCAGGCCAGCTTTGGGTTCCTCCCCTTCCCCTACAAGCTGCCTGGGTCATGATGTCATTCCCTGGCTCAGGACTCTGAGCACTGCCCCTTCCTCTAGGTCAGGCCAGGAGTTGTGGGGCCCTTCAGTGCCCCTGCCGTGGGCCCAGGTACCCACATTCCTCCCCACAAGCTGCTAGAGTAGCCCTTGAGACAGATCACGGCCTTTTGTTCCCTGTCTCCTACCACTGAGACAGCTGCAATGACTACCAGGTGACAAATTGTGAACAGATGTTCCTACTGTGTGTCATAAGCCTGTGGGACCTCACATTGTCCTGTGGCACAGGCCAAGAACTGGGGAAGACTTAGTATCACGCCCATCTCAAGTCCCACAGAAGAGGGGCTGGAACTGGGGCTCTAGTGCTAGTTGTAGATGTGTGAGTGGGGAAGAAATGTGCCTGCCAGGGCTCCAGCTGATCTGCGGCACTGCGTTAACTTCTAAACAAGTTACTCTACCGCATGGGTTGTGCACCTCCCCTGAGCAGCACCTGGGGCTGGGCCCTGGGGCCAGAGCCAGCCTGCCCCTTCCTCCACTTCCCTGAAGCTGCAGAGCATTATACAGACCCACGTGCAGCACCTGCTGCGTCCCCAGAGACTGCTCAGCCTCACCACCACCTCCATGCCCCCAGGAGCAGCTGGTGCGTTACAGGGGAGGATGGCTCTGAGGCCCACCCCCAGCATGCTGAAAAGGAAAGGGCGCTAACTGCTACGTTGCCCCAGGCCTAGAGGGATGAACATCCCCCAGCGGGACAGGGACTGGGCCTCCCTCTTGCTCCAGAACAACCAGCAGTACCCACGTCTGGGCCACCCTCCTGTGGACACAGCTGGGGACAGCAAGGAGGGCTGGGCCATCCCCTGACTGGCAGTCTGGGCTCTTCAAGCTGAGCAGGGAAATTGGTGCCATCAAAACAGCCGAATGAGGCAGCAGGGAGACTACCAGGGTGAAAGGCAGCGACAGCTTTGTCCAGCCCCCTTGTACTAGGCTGACCATACCAGCCGTGCTCAACCTGAGCGCAGGGCAGCAGATGCTCCCCCAGGCTTTGCGGAGGGGACAGGCTGCCTCCAGAGCAAGGACCTAGAACTTCCCACCCCACCCCTGTCAATCCACCACCCCTCTCTGGCTCTTTGAAGGGAAAATTTCCCAAAAAAGCTACTCCCAGAACCCCACAGGCCCAAGGGGGGTGGGTTGGGGGCACTGGGAGAACGGAGATACCTGCCCTGCTCCCTGGGCTGCTTCCCTAGGCTGGCAGCCCGTGCAGTCTCAGGCAGGGGCTGCAGGAGGGCAGCCAGAAGCTCGGGGCTGGCCTGGAGACAGGAAGCAGGGTAGGAGCCTGGCTCCTGCATTGCCCGCACATAGCTGCGCTTGGTGGAAGGCCAATGCCGCTGGAGCTGCCCGGAGAAGCTGCAGGTGTTTGCGCCTCCATAGGCAAGACGCTCCTACCCCACAAATGCAACTCACCCTGGGATGGCACCATCACACACTCCTCCCTCGGCAACAGCTCCCAGCACAAGCTCGGGGCAGCTGGATTCTGACCCAGTAATGTCACCACAGCTCCTGCTCCATTCCCTAGACCTCCCTCTGCAGGGAGAGGCAGGCAGGCAGGCACCGGCGATGCTCTGCTCCTACCAGCCCAGCAAGAGGAAAGGCTGCAGGGAGCTTGCTGCACAGACTGGGCTCAGGAGCCTGACACTGCACCATGCTTCACTCACTGCAGCTGCCAGGTGCCCCCAGGGGGGCTGAGTGGTGAAGGCAGCTGCCTGCCAGCAGCCGCCACCTCCCCGGCAGGCTTACAGCCCTCTGGAATGCAGGCCACCCCCCCCCGCCCCAGTTACTGAGCCCTCTGGAATGTAGGCGTCACAAGCCAGGCGGGAAAGCTCACGCTGGTTTCCCGGCTGCAGTGAGCTCAGCTGGGGGAGAGGGGAGACACCCTCCCCTCTGGCTTCACTGAAACCAAAAGGACAGGGGGCGGCTGTGGAGAGAAGCAGGGAGCTGGCTGGGAGCATGAATGCCGGGGTCTCCCAGCCCAGCCTATCCGAAGGGAAGGGGTCCCCCTTCTGTCAATGCGTTAGGAGACCGAGCATGACCCGTCTCAGCCCTTTACCACAGGGCCTTAGTCCCTCACCTCCAGGGGTCTACCCCGGCCCCACAGCCCCAACAGCTCTGCCTGCTCCTCCTCACCCCCAAGCCGGCAGCCTGGCTCCATCAGCAGGTGGTTTATTCAGTTACAGAACTTCCACATGAGGGGCAGGGAGCGGGAATGTAAACATGAGCTGGGAGCCCAGGGAAGAATCCAGCAGGTTTGGGGCGGGGGGAAGCTGGTGCCCTCAGGAGCTGGAGCAGACGTGTCTCTGGCGGATTTCAGCCCCTGGGAGGGGCTCAACCCCCTCGCCCAGCTGTGGCAGCATCACTGGTGTCCCTGCAGGGGGCGGGTAATTGGCATCTGTGAGCAGAGAAAACTTGTCTACTGACTCGAACTCGGCCTCTGCAGAAGGAGTGGGGAGACAGTTAGAGACGCCAGAGGGGCAAAAAGGGTCGGGGGGGGGCGGGGAAGGCAGTGACAGGTAGAGAGATCATGGGGGAGGGGCTCACAGGCTCCACAGAGAGGCAGCTGCAGGGGTCTCGCAGTCACGTGCCTTCCTTTAGGGCCAGAATAGCGCTATACCCCGGTGCACAGGCCCTGCAGTGGCCCACAAGAGACAAACCCCCTCTCCGGGTAGGGCTTGGGCCCCCAGGAAGTGAAGGAAAGGCCTCTCCCGGCCTAGTGGCGGGGCCGTCACCTCCCCCCCACAGAGCTGTTCCCAGCTGCACAGCAGGTTCTCAGCTCCTGCTCAGAGCAGAGGGTCTCCGGTGCCCTGACGGATGCTGGGGCCTTGGGATACACCCAAGTGGGTGAGAAATGGAGACTAATGGAGCAGAGGGGCTGACAGTCAGGACTGCTGGGTTCTGGCCCCTGCTCAGCTGTGCACAAGTAAGGAGAGGGCGGCTTTGAGGAGCCAGAGAACCGTATTACTCACCTTCACTCAGATCCAGCTCCTTTGCCGGGGCTGTCCCTCCCATGGGGCCAATTGTCTCCAGAGACTCGCCTGGTAGCTGCGAGGGAGAAGCTGCAGGGGAAG
The DNA here is from genome assembly GCF_033958435.1 of Carettochelys insculpta. NCBI lineage: Eukaryota > Metazoa > Chordata > Testudines > Carettochelyidae > Carettochelys > Carettochelys insculpta. Next base: position 16,444,189 of record NC_134147.1, on the reverse strand, counting down.
GAGGGAAGCACAGGTAAGAGGCAGGGCTGGGGGCAAGGACAAAGCACCAACACAGGCCGAGTCACAGGGCCTTGTGCCCTCCTCCGGGGAGCTAAGAGGCCTCCCTGGCAAAGGCTCGACCCCCTCCCTGGTGGGCTGACAGAGTCCCGCAGTAGAAATTGGGCCTTTGAATGTGCCCTCAGTGGAAAAGTAAATACAAATGGCCTCCCAGTCGGACGCAGCAACCAGGCATGGGAAAGGGGCACCAGGAATCAGACTCAGTAAGTCTCAGAGACAGGCGGACATAAATCAAGCCTGAAACCCAAGAAGGGTGGGAACAAGAATTAGCCAACCAGAACTGGTGTGAGAACGAGTGGCACCAGCCACCACTGCCTTTCGGTGTCCCCTGGAAGAGACTTGGGGGAAGACGGATGCTGGCTGGGTAGGAACAGAGAGCAGGAAGAAGGGAGTTTCCCCATCGCAGCTGGCACCTCCCCTCTTCCTGGGACCCTCTAGATCGATCCACCCTGAGGTAATTGCACCTTTGACTTCCTGACCCGGAGACGCACCCTAAACTGAGGGGGAATCCAGAGATCACCACCTGCTCCACTGGTTGAGTCCCACCCCTGCCTCCTCTTGAGCCTTTTCCTTCCTTCTCTCCCCTACGCCTGTCTAACAACCACCCGCCCAAGCTGGCTGAGACGGCGCACTCTGCAATTCTGCTGTACGTCTGTGACCAAAAAAGCAACTGCACACGCTGCCCCAAAGAGCCCAAGGCGCCGACCAGCTGACAGGCGGGAGTGGCTGTGCTCTTCCCCAGCAGTGGATGACAGAAGCTGCGTTTCATGTCGCTTTTTCCCTGCGTGGCTTTTCTTCTAGGAAACAGGACTGAGTTTTACACAGCAGCAACTCCAGCCTGCCTCAGCCACTGTTCTCCCTGTGCCTGGAGCCAGGTACAGGCGCCTGATGCTGGGCCAACAGCTGAGAAGGGGAGAGGGGGCTTTCACCGCCTCTGTGATTGGAGAGGGAGAACAAGAGATGCGTCTAACAAGCCTGACTTACGCCTTCATTTCCAACTCTTTCCCGTGCTCCGTCTGGTTAATAAAACGCTCCCACAACACGTCTGGGGCTGAGGGCTCTGTCCTGCAGCCCCCAAGCCCTGGTTAACTCTACCGACTGGTGAGCAGCAGAAGGGCCACAAACACCTTGGTCTCTTGGGACCCTTTCATTCCATCTAAATCAATACAATTTAGGGGCCTGGGGTCAATAAAAGGGAGGGTGCTTGGTCCTGCCAAGAGGGCAGGGGACTGGACGCCATGACCGCCTGAGGTCCCTTCCAGCTCCATGAGATGTGATGTGACGAACAGCCCAGCCACACTGCAGCAGGAAGGGACCAGCCCAGCCTATTGCACCTTCCCCCCACCCCACCCCCACGGGAAGGGAATGGTCAGTACCTGGGCCCTGGAGAGCCCTTTCCTGGTCACTCTTGCCCAGCCCCATGGCCTCAGGCTGCAGAGTTGTCAGTTCCTCTTGGTTGGCTGCTTCAGGACAGAGAGCGTCAGAGGTAGGACAGAGGTAGGCAGAGACTGGACCTGGGCAGCAGCTCTCCCACCAGGGGAAGGGTGACAGTGCCCCCCGCCCAGCGACAGACAAATGGGAACCCCAGCCTGACACACCAAGGGGAGAGCCTGGCTCTGCCCAAGCCCCCCCTCACCCCAGCCTCCCCTCCACCCCGTACCTGGCTGGGGAGTAGCCACGCGCTGTCGCATGTCCTGCCGCCGCTGCTGCAGGCTGGCCGCATCCCGCGTGTTCACCTCAGGGGAGATGCGACACTGCGTTTATGGGGGGGAAAAACCAGGCAGCCCTGAGCCCCCCCACCCCCACAGAGCCCCATACCACATTGTGGGGCACAGCCTCCAGACCCCTCCCCCCGCAGCACAAAGCCCCCCCTCCACACCCCCTCATTTGCATGGAGTCCATCTTCCTGCTCCACGGCCTTAGCGCACCCCCCAGTTTCCTCACCCCACCGCCCCCTGCTCCCAGTGTCACCCTCTCACCTGCACCGAGAGGGGCTCCCGGGGCCACACGCTGCCCCAGATCCATTGCAGGTAGCTGAAGAGGACGATGACGCTGAGGAAGGTGAAGTTACTGGCCACACCCAGGATGGCTGAAGTCACTGGGAAATTATAAAGGAGGTACCTGGGGCGAGAGGGGGCAGGGACTGAGCATTAGGGGGCTGCAACCTGGATCCCACAGGCCCAGACAGAGGCCCTTTTCCCTCACCCACAGGCCTCCGGCACCACCCATGGGGGCAGAGCACAGGGAGCAGCTTTGGGGCGGGGGGGGGGGGGGCTGAGGAACTGAGTGCACTGCAGTCCCCTACTACCAGGAACCACCTCCAGCACTGCACAGCCCCATCCCCTCCCCTTCTGCCGAGAGGCGCCCCCCATCCTCACCGCAGGCCCGTGAAGTGGGCATGGATCCGCAGCTGAGCCCCATAGATCTGGATCCGCTTGGTCTGGATTTCGATCACCGCTCCAACCGTCGGGACATACTGGGAGGGACAGAGCAGCCTTAGAGCCCAGGTGAGGCCATCACAAGAGCCCCAACCCTCACAGCCAGGCCTGCTCCCAACCTCATGCCCCAGTGCCCAGCCCAGAGATCCAGGGCCCTGACTCTCCTCCCCAACCAGAGGGAGCTGTAGCCACCGGCACCCCCAGGCACCCCGCTGAGAGCACAGAATATGTGTCAGTCCCTTGCTCTCCCTCAGCCCAACCCAGGAAACGGTCCTTCCTGCACATCCAATCCAGACAACGTGGACCCCCTCCAGGCTCCCAATCCACACAGCAGGGGAGCCATTGCTTGCAGGCCAGAGGGAGGGTGTCTGCATCAGGCACCCAGGCCCTGCCTCACGATTGGCTCCCATGCAGGCCACAGGGGAGCGGAGGGTTTGGTCAAGCCAGCCTCAGCAATCCAGACAGCTAACGCCACGGAAGAGGCCTGCCCCAGCAGCTCACCGAGTCCTCTCTGTAGTCCGAGTACAGCTCCACTTCAATTGTCTGCTTCTGCTCAGCAAAGCCCAAGAAGAAGAGCCCAGCAAAGACCAAGGTGTCCAGGGTCTGCAGCAAGCCAGAGCGGTAATGCAGCATGGTCTGCAGGGAGCAGAGCACGTTAGCACAGAACCCAGCCCAGCCCAGAGCCCTTCAAACCTGCCTGGGGCCACTGGGGAACTGCCTCTTGCACACCAATCTCCCAGGGCTTCAGGCACACTGCAGAGAGGGGAAGGCAACTGCCCAAGAGCAGGTTGGAGCAGTGGCAGAGTACAGGGTAGAACCCCAATGTCTTCCCTCCCATAATCCATGAGACAGCCTCCCTCCCACTCCCTTCTAAAGGTGGGGCTAGAACCCAGGAGTCCCAACTTTTCTTTGCTTTAGACCCCAGGAGTTGCTGTAGCTTGGGGCTATGGCTGGAAAAGCTGCTGGGGGAGCTCCACCCAAGAGGAAGCTGGGATCGCAGGCATGTCTGGTGCTGAGGTGGGGGGGTGGGAAGCTCAGAAGAGCTTTGAAGAGGTCTGGGGGAGCTGGAATGGCCCTCGACTCACCGCTCTGGCTGCGGAGGAGATGACGCGCCCACCCTTAGTGTAGCAGGACATCACTACCATGAACATGCCCAGCTCCTGGTTCACAGGAGACTCCGGCAGCTCCAGCTCCAGGGAGATGCGGTAGGGCTGCCCGTACATCAGCACCTACAGGGCAGCAGGAGTCAGCAGACAGAAGGCTATACCTGCCCCTCCCAAGTCACCCTAGAGGGCCCACAGCTGTGGGAGAAGCACATCAGAGATGAAGTGGGGAGCCCATTTCCCACCCCTCTGAGCCCCCGTTGCAGGAATGTGATAAGCAACAGAGCAGGGAGCCTAACCTCCACATTGCAGGGAAAGCTCCCATCCCCAGTGCTGCTGCCAGCTGGCCCCAGATAACGTCACCACCCCCATGGAAGGGCCAGAACCCCCAGGGAGTGGAGAGCCAGCAGCCTGCCTCACAGCCAGCAGCACTTACCTTGTCCCGGTTGTTTTTGACCAGGGAGACGTTGGCAGTAGGGAAGGAGCAGAGATCAGGGCCTGGCAAACCACAGTCTGTCCTGGGAGACAGAAGGTAGTGAGTCACACTCAGGGCCACCAGCTCCCCCAGACTTCTTCAACCCCACCCCCACGCCCCCAGCTGCGGCAGCCCAGAGCTTTACTCTTGGGAACAGGTCCCAGCTCAGAGGCACTCACACCTGCAGAAAGCATGGGGGAGCAGAAGGGGCCATCTCAGGACATCTGGCCCAGACCTGTGCTCTGGAGCGGTACAGGTTAGAAGCTTTCTGGTCCAACACCCTTCCAAGATGCAGCACTGGTTGGACCTAATCCAGCCAAGACAGATGGCTATCTATCCCCCTTTTGGAAACCTGCAGCTAAGGAGCTTCCACAGCTTCTCCACAGGCAGTCTGGCCCATCCCACAGGTGCCCTCACCTGAAGTGGTAGTGCACAGGGCTGATATAGCTCACGGTGGGCATGTAGGAGTAGTAGAAGCTGCCATAGAGAAAGACGGCGACCCAGAGTAGCAGCAGCAGCACGCAGAACAAGATAGCCGTCTGGAGCACTGTGCGCCGCACCCGGAGCAACAGCAGCGCGGCCACCTCCTGGGCCCACTTCAGGAAGGGCCCTGTGCTGCCCGGCATGGCACAGGGGCCCTGCAGGCCACAAGCTGGTGTCCAGGGGCTGGGGAGAGAGCTTGGCCCCTAGCTCCTGTACCAGGAAAGAGGGAAGTGGAGTGGCAGCGACTGCTTGAGTGCTTGCAAAATAGCTCAGGCTGCTAGAAAGACCTCTTGGCCCGATTGGAAAGGGTCCAGGCTCAGTGTCTCCTTTACAGAGACCAGGCTCTGGCTCAGGGCAGGCTCACTGGCCCGTCTGCGCCGCTTAGCCTTCCAGTAATTGTCTCTAGCCATGAGAGAGGGCACCACAGGGAGTCACTGGCTCCAGGGCAGGGTTGGTAGGGCCATGCCAACAGGCTCAGGGCAGGGCCGCCGCGGCACTGATCATACACTGGAGTCGCGCTTCAGGGCCAAATACCAAAGCCCATCTAAGGAGGAAAGGAGATAGAGACCTGGGTCAGCCCTGCACCCAGCACAGGGGAGTCTGGGCTGAAACTGCAGGGGTGGGAGCCGGGACCACGGGGGAAAGGGAAGTGCCAGGAGGCTGCGGACTTGGCCCTACCTGTAGCTTGGAAAGAGGGTGACGAGAAGGGGAGTCTGAGCTAGATGGGGGCGGAAGGGCAGGTCAGGACATGGGGGCCTAGTGGCTAGAGCAGGGGCGCAGGCAGCCCGCAGCGGGCAGTACTGGGAGGAGGGGTCCGGTGACCGCAGCACTGGAGGGCCAGGAGAAGCCAGGACGCCGGGGCTGTCCCTGAGCTCCGGCTGGGTGGGGATGGGAGGGGCCAGGACGCCGGGGTTCCGGGGCGGGGCCCGGCGGTCGGCGCAGGGCTCCGGGCTCCGAACCCCTCTCACCCACCATCCCGTTCCGTCCGTCCGCCGCTCCGCCTCTTCCGGGAGCGCCCGAGATTCCCGCCCCGGGAGCCGGCAAAGACCGCGCACGGCGCGGCGGGCTCCTCCCACTGCAGGCATCGTCACGTGTTGCAGACGCGCCTCTCCCTGTCTCCATGGTGACGCGATCCCCGAGCACGCCCGAACAGCCCCATCTGCTGCCCCCGTTGGGCAGCCCCGCCCCCAGCGACCCCTCCCTCTCCTGGGGCAGCCGCGGTCCTGCCCCTTCCGCCCGGACAGACACCTCCAGGGCTGAAGCCCCGCGCCCAGGCCACGTGACGTCCTCCCCAGCCCGGGCAGCCTGCCCCAGCTCCGCCGTGTATCCGCCCTTCCCCCAGGCACCCCCCGGCTCTGGGGACCCCCCGCCCCTCAGCGCCTCCCCCCAGGCAGTGCAACTGGAGGGGGCGGCCCCCAGCTGCATGGTTCGCTCCCCCGGGGCTACAGTGGCTGGTGGTTAGAACCGGGGGCTGGAGCCAGGACCCTTGGCTGCGACCCCCGGCTCTGTCCCGCGCTCCGTGCCTCAGTTTCCCTCCGCCTAGGACGGGGCTATCCCCTTGTTCTCAGGTGTGAAACCAGCCAGTCCTCCCATCGCAACCGGGCAGAGGAGCAGCCCCACGCCCGGCGGAGCCCTGATGTCAGACTTCCAAATGAGCATGGTGGGGAGACAGCATCCTCACTGCAGCTACTGCGGGCCAGTTCCACCAGCAGCAGTGCAGGGGGGGCGGGAAGCCAGCCCCAGCCCGGTCCCGTCCCGGGGCGCTCTGTCCCCCATCCCGCGCCCGCCCCCTCCTTCCTGCACTCCCAGGCCTGTGCACCAGGGAGCTCTGGGAGCTGGGCAGTGAGCCAGAGCTGAGCCCCGCTCCGCAGGGCGTGCGCTCCTCCCCCCGGAACGGGCATGGTCCAGTCCTAGCACCGAGCGGCTCCGAGCATCCTCAAGGTACCACGGGCGCATTGAATTAGCTGCATCCCGGAGGAGGCACAGGGAGAGGAGCCGTCTGCAGGGCACCAGGGCACACAAGGGAGCCCATCCCAGAGTCTCTCCAACACAAAGGTCAGTGCCCCGGGGTGCCCCAGCTGGCCACTGGGGTGTGCCCAGATACCCAGAGGGGCAGCCAGTCTGGACAGGGTGTGGGGGTACAGCTGCTATCACCTCTGTACTGACAGGGCCCATGTGGGGCTGGATGGTGGATGTCCCTAACTGTGCTGCCGCCTGGGGATAGGAGGCTGGGGAAGGATTCTGTCCTAGCTGGACTCAGGGCCACCCCCTCCTGCCCCCCAAAGCTAGCACCGAGGCTAGGATAGAAAGAACGCTGCCTTAACAGGCTGTGGGTGCAGCTGGGGAGTTGGCTGCTGGTGCCCTTGGCAGGGGAGCAGAGTGAGCAGCAGCTCCTTTGTCTGCACACAGGGCTGGGCTAATCGCCATGCACTCACGCCCAGCAATGTGCCAGGGGGCAGTGGGTGCCACTTGAGCACTGAGGAGCTGAAGGCTGGGCACAAAAGCGCTCAGAGCCGGGCTAGAGCTGGGAGGGGCCCTCAGGTCCTGCCTCCCAAGCCCCACTTCTGCTTCCCAGGTCAGTCTGAGATTTGGGAAACCAGAGTCTTAGTCCCACCAGGAGACAATCCTGCAGCGCCCATTGTACCAGAGCTTGGTGGCAGAGTGGGGACAGGGCCTCATGGATGGTCTCCTCAGGCTCCCTTCTCCCTGGGTCCGAGCCTTGGGCAGGCACAATGTCCCTGCAGCCGGGGCAGCTGTTGAGTGGCAATGGGGCAGGACAGTCCATTCTGCTTCTCCTGCCTCCCCCAATACAGGGGAGCAATGAATGTACTTAGGAAGATGCCCCAGCCCCAGGGAGGCACTCCTTGCCATCAGCTGGTCTCATGTGACCCAAGGGGAGCAACCCCCACTCTCTCGAGGACACGAATGGCTATACTGAACTGGGGCTGTCATTCTGGTGCAGGGCCGCCCCCTGCCACACCCTTCCCCCACAATCCTCACCCCCAGGGGACTGGGCTCCAATTGGAGGGGCTAGAGTTGTCAGGACAAGCTCTAAGCATGGGCCAGAGGGTCCTGGGCAGGGAAGACAAGCGCTGCAGCTGGAAGCTCTGGGTCACAGGGGGCAGCACACTGGACAGCAGTCAGGGCGACAAGGCTGCCCCAGGAGAGGCTGGGGGCAGAGAGGGAGAAGCTGGTGGGGAGCCCACTGGCAGGTTTGAAAGCTCCTCTCACCAGCAGCTAGCTAGGGGTGGTGCTGAGGGGCGAGGGGTAACCCAGTGAGGACGGGGCAATTGTCCAGGGCTTTGTCCCCTGCTCTTTTGTCTGGAGACTCTAGGATATGGGCCTGCAAGTGCTTCATGGCCCTCGCCAGTGCTGAGCCCAACCTCTGCTCTCCCTTTACAAGGTCCCCATGAAGGGTGAAACCCCCGTCAACAGTACCATGAGCATCGGGCAGGCCCGCAAGATGGTGGAGCAGCTCAAGATTGAGGCCAGCATGTGCCGGATAAAGGTGGGGACTGAGGTGGCCTCTCGACCGCTACTGTGATAGAAGAAGGCCCCACCCACCTCCAGAGCTGGCAGTGCCCCCCTCAGCCAGTGCTCCTGCAGCATCCCTGTGGAGGGAGGCCAGGGCTGGAGAGACCCACCTTCCCCTGAGCCAGTGCTCCTGCCCCATGTCCCGCAGCACCCCCGCGGGGTGAGGCCAGAGCTAGTGTAATCAGCTCCCTGCTCAGCCAGTGCTCCTGCCCCGCCCCCGTCAGCAATCCCCGTGGGGGAGCCCAGGGCTGGAGTAGTGGGAACTCCCCCCAGCCAGCGCTCCTGCCCTGCTCCCCACAGCACCCCCCACTACCCCCGCAGTTCTCACCCCTCCCCTTCCTGCAGGTCTCCAAGGCAGCAGCTGACCTGATGACGTACTGTGACGCCCATGCCTGTGAAGACCCACTCATCACACCAGTGCCCACCTCTGAGAACCCCTTCCGAGAGAAGAAGTTCTTCTGTGCCCTGCTCTGAGCCCTGCCTGTCCTACCCCTCGGCTACAGCCACCACGTAGCCCCCCCACCCTGCCCCTCTGATTGGGCAGGTCTTCCCAGGTAGGGTCTGACCCCCCTGCCTCTTAGGGTCAGCTTTGGAGCTGGGTGTGCGCCTGGGACCACTCACCCCACCCACTTGACTGAGCTTTGCCAGAGAGGGCACCTGCCCTGAGCACAAGCCCCCAAAGCCCCTCCCCTTCAGGGGGATCCACCCCACCCACCTCACTCAGGAGGGGGTATCACGCCACATCCTGGCAGGAGTCACACCCAGCCCAGCTCCCCTCTCCAGGCCTGGGGTAGCTGAGGCTGCAGGCCCCTTCCCAGCAGCGTGCCACCGGCCCCGACTCTCCCCATCTTCACGGTGGGGAGGTGTCAACTCCCAGCCTGCTGCTCCTGGGCCTGGGGGCCAAAGATGGTTCGAGGCCCAACCCCTTCCCCCAGGGCTGGGGGGGCAGTGCCCCGCCCGCAGGGCTCAGCCATCCCACCCAATGTAAACAGACTTTGAGAATAAAGCAGCAGGAGGCCCAGGCCCTGAGGTGGCATCAGTTACTCCAGTGCACTGGCACCGGGGGGGCGTCAGGGCAGTGGTGGTGCTGCTGCTGGCAGCAGGGGCCGGGGACGAGGGGGCCATGGGCAGAGCCGTCAGAGGCAGCTGGCTGGGGGCGGATACGGACAGTGGCTGGGGCCTGTCTGCAGGGCAGCGCTGTGGGGATTGGGGCAGTGTTCCCGGTAAGCCAAGTGTTTAGGCGGCTGCCCAGGAGACTGAGGTGCCACCCAGTTAAAAGCAGAGCGCCCACAGCTGGCAGCAGGAGTCTCTGCTGTGGTGCACATCACATGTGCCTTGGTTCACAGAACAAAATATATCCCACCCCTGAATGAAAAATACTGGCAGGAACACTGACTAGGGGCCCAGCTTGAGAGGTGAGCGGGTGCCAGGCCAGCGCCCTGGCCAGCTTGTATGGAGAATGGGCAGCCTCCAGCAATGGGGCCTGGGGGTAGGAGCAATGCACAGGACAGTCCCCAGAGCCTGTCCCCATCCCACTGCACATTGCCACAGGGTCCCAGCTGGGAACACACCCCCTACCTCCCTGCCCAGTTCCCAGCCCCTGGGGAAGTTCTGTGGCTTCCTGCACACAATCCTTAACCCATCTCCAACACCCTCCAACATCCCAGTGCTGGGGCGCGCAGGGCCTACCTCGCCTGCCAGCCCCGGCCCTATCGCATCCCCCACGGATGCAGCACCGGGCTCATGGTGAAAAGCAATCCCGGCTCTTTACAGCTATTTCTGTGCAGTGAAAAAGCAGCTGAGTGAGTGTGGAGTGGGGTGACTGGAGGCCCCAGCCAGGGACAGGGGAGAGGAGATGGGTGCCCAGTGGGGAAAGGCAGGGTGAACTTTGCCCGTGGGGGGCAGGAGAGACAGGCAGAGCAGAAGCTGGGGTGAGCACAGGCCTGGAGAGAGGGAGGGAGGGGATGGGGGAACCACATGGCCCAGCCTCCAACATGAGGGAGCAGAGTTTGACAGGCAGCCGCTAAACTACAGGCCGGAGCTCCCCGCCACGTGCAGCCCTGGGTGGGGGGGTAAAATTGTAATTCACTCTCTCCCAGGAGGGGTGGAACCCGCCCCCGGCACAGGGGAGCACGGCAGAGTGAGAGCACGTGTGGGGCTGCTCCCAACCCCTTGGTCCCTGAGCTCCGTGGCTGGGGGGTGCGGGTGGCAGACAGAGGGTGCCCTGGGCAGAGCCCCTGCGAGTGATGGTTGGCCGCCGAGGCTCAGGAAATCTCAAGGAGGGATTTGCAGAACTTCCCGACACCAAACCACTGCAGTGCGAGAGGGAGGGGAGAACTGGGAGCCCCCCTGGACCCTCTCCCCGTGCACTCCCACAGGGCAGATCTCCACCCCACCCCCACCCCCACCAGAACCTTCCATTCCCCAGGCCCCATCTCATTCCTCGGGCAGCCCTCTCCCCTGGCCCCCTCAGCTGCCCCCACTCCTTGCTGGATGCCTGCCCCACCAGGGATGGCTCCTCCCCTCAAGCCCCCCCACTGCTCCCCCACAGGAGCCTCCTCCCAAACCCTCACCCCCGGAGACCACTCCCCTCCCATTGCAGGCAAGGCAGAAGACTTAGCAATATTTCAATTCACGGGCTAACCCAGCCACTGGCCCACCTGGCTGTCCCTTCCACCTGGTGCCGCACAGGAAAGTGGCCAGGACATCCAGCTTGGTAAATGCCAGGCTGCAGGGAGACAGGGCTGGGTCACCCAGGGCAGGGCTGTGAGACCGGGGTGTGGGAGGCACTGGCTGACAGTGGAGGATGCATGAGGCGAGGTTAGTGAGACTGAGGAAGGGAGGGACAACGGGGGCAGCACTGGACAGCAGGGGGGTTAGTAGACTGTGGGGCAGCAGGGTGGCAGGGTGGGAGTGGAGGGGGAAACCTGAGGCTGTCACGGGAGGCAGTGGGGGGACCAGGTGAGACTGTGAGATGGGGGCAGTGACCCTTACATGCTAAATCCATTGATCATGTCTCACCAGCAGCAGGTCCACCCACCCGCAGCAGCACTTGAGGCCTGTGGGGACACCAAACTCTTGGCCCTGTGACAGAAGCAGCTCTCCAGTCTCCTGGGAGGGCCAGAGGGAAGGGACACGCCATTATCCACAGGGCCCCAGGACTCCCAGCGAGCCAGGAGCTTCCCTGCTCTTCAGGGGGTGGCACCAGGATTCTCCCTCCCGCTTCAGGGGGGAAGCACCTGGAATCCCAGTCCTGCTTCCTGGGCTGCCCATAAGCCTTAGGAGACGTGTCCCCGACCTCAAACTGGCCATTCAGACCTGGGGAAGGTCCCAACACCCACCGGGTGGTGTTGGCCTTCACCACCCCATCAGCTTTCCCAAGGGGGCAAGGTGGGACACCCAGGCCTGTGCAGACCCGTGCTGCCACCCCCCCGCCCCCAGGTGCAGTTCCAGGATGTCACAAAGGGGTAAGTCCCCAGGGAAAGATGAGAGGCCAGCGTGAGCTAAGCAGGGAATGGCAGCAAAAGGGGCCTTCAAAAACGGGGCTCAGAGCTCCTGCATCCCAAGCCCACACCACTATACCAGCCCTGGACTCCAGTGGTGACAAAGACTCTCCCTTACCGGCCTGCCAATGTTCTCTTTGGCTCCTGCGATTTTTGCTGTATGGAGTCCCATGGAGCTGAGGAGGGGATGCAAAATGTACACAGCGTGTGTGACTCAGTTTCCCTACCCACTGCGTGTTGCTTTCTGCAGGGAATGGAGGTCAGTTCCTCCTGTGGGAGAGTCAGAAAGGATGGCTGGAGGCCACACAACCATACGGGTTCCAGCCCAGATCGCTCATCCCGAGCTATGCGCAGTTGGCCCAGATAAACGAAGGGCCCTGCAGAGACAAGGGAAGGCTGGAGTTAGGGATGAAGGAGAAGGTGAGGTGAGGACAGGAGGCAATCTTGCCTGCTCTGGGCAGAGCACACCCAGGGTCAGATAGACATGAGCTCCAGGAGGCCATGCGGAAAGCAGGGCTGTTGCTTCTGCCCACACCAACCCACCTTTGAGCCCTGTGACTGCCCTAGGAAAAGCTACGCCCACAGCCGGGCACCCCCTAGAGCGGTGGTTCTCAGCCTACTTACTGCTGCGTGCTGCACGTGGCCCAGAGCGTGTCATAGAGGATGCATGTGGTACTACCTGTCTGGTCCACTGGGCCGCAGCCCTGTGCTAACTGGGCTGCAGGTCGAGAAGCGCTATCCAGGGACTGCCAGGGGCCAGGGCTGGGGGCCTCGCCTGTCGTACACCAGGCAGAGGGGAGTGCGCACTTACCAAAGTCGATGTCCTTCACCAGGGATCCTTTCAACATATACCCAGGGACCAGATGGGGGAGGTGCTGCCATTCGGTCTCTGGGGCTACTCAGGGACACTGGGTGTCCTTGGCTGGGGAGTGGGGCAGGTCAGGGCCCATGGGTGTATTTCCAAAAAAAAAAGGGAGGGTGGTTGGTTCACAGCCTGGTGGGGAACCCTGGAGATAAGGACGTAGCCCCGGGTAGCCCTTAGCCAGCCAGATGATCCCCAGTGGGGAAGGAGGTGTTTCTGGGGGGGCAAGTTGATTCTCAGCCAAGTGGGGGTCTCCTTGTGGGGAGGGTTATTCCCAGGGAAGAGCGGAGTGGGGATCGCAGCTGAAGGGATCACTGTGGCTCTCACCCACCTTCAGCTGTTGCAACTCAGCCTCCGTGTCGATGGCGAGAGCTGGGTACATGGCTTTGGCTTGCTGGGCTAGCACCTTGACCCAGAGAGCGCGAGAGAGATGGGAGCAGTGACCCCGCACACTGTGCACAGCCTGGGGTCCCACACGCCCAGGCTCTGGACTGCCACATGGAGTGTGATGTGTGAACAGCTTCCCAAAACAGCAGGACAGCCCCAGGGCTGGGGGGGCATGAATGGACCCACTGGGGCCCCCGAGCATCTTCCTGTGGGGGGATTCCTCCTCTCCTCACCCTCCCCAGCAGCTCACTTCCTGAAAAGCTCGTGGATGTCGGGCAGCAGGGCACAGAGGGCAGGCTAGTGTGGGAAGACCTGCTGGCGTAGACAGGGCTGATGCCCTTCTAGGTGCTGCCCAGGGTGCAGCAGCAACTCTAAGCCGCTGCAGCCAGACCCGGTGCTGGCCCAAGCAGCAGGGAAAGGAGCTGCCCAGTCACTAGGCGCTGGGAATCCCACAGAAACAGCCTCCCCTCTCCTCCTCCCTCCCTTCTTCCAGCCCCGCTGCTGCTCCGGGCGCCCATCTGTGGCCTGGCGGAAACGGAACACTGGGGCAAGAAAGAGATGGCAGATGGCTGTGGCAGCAGCCGCCCCCCAGAGGCCCAGCAAGTCTGTCAGCCCCCCTGAGATGAGGTGAGAGGGGAGGGATGCCCCCACCCCGTTACCACTGCCTCCACCAGCCCCTTCCTGTCTGCTGCTGCTGCCACTCAACTGCCCCCTCCTCCACCCACCAGATCATCCCCTACTCCGGCAAGGGGAGGAGCCCAGCAGGTGCAGAGAGCACCCCCTGCCGGCTGCTCTGGACTCACCAGCGTGAGCGCCAGCCGAGATCACGGTGCAGGACTCCCAACCCGCCAGCTCCCCAGAGAACAAACCCCCGCCCCTAGGGAAGGTTGGCCAGGATCACCCTTGGCCACCCTGGCGGGATCCCCGCAGCCCAGCCCACATGCCAGGCCTGACTCTGCCCTCTCCAGGCAGAGGGGTGCGACAGCCCTGCTCCAGAGAGTGGGAACTGGGATTTATGCACCACGCCACTGTGGAACCAAGGGACGGAGGAAAAGAGTAAAACCCTGGAGTCCTGACTCCCACCTCTGCTCTAACTAGGCCCCACTGCCCTCCCAGAGCTAGGGACAGAACCCAGGCATCCTGCCTGCCCACAGGGGCTCGTCACTCACCAGGCCCTTTCCTAAGGTTCTGCTTGGATTTGTCAGTCCTGGCAGGTGGATAACCGCTTCACTCCCTGGACCGACCCAGCAGCAGGGTTACAGGCTGGGGTGCAAAGGCCTGAGGGAAGGGCAAAGGGCCTAGAAAAGATGCAGAGTCAGGAGGTGGCGTTGCAGGTCCCGAGCCTGCTGAGTACTGGGGGTGGAAGACAGCGTTTCCTGTCTGCTGAGCACTTGTGTGGCCACGCAGGAGGGACTCAAATGCCGCCCAGCCGATTAGCAGAGTGCCCACCCGGAGGTTTGCGTTTCTAGGGGTGGGGCACATTTGCACATCCCTGGTCCACATAAAAATGCACCCCGCACATGGAAAGAGGAGGACATGCTGGCGGAGGGATGCCGGAGGGCAGGATGGCAATGCAGAGGCCTACTGTGATTTGGGGACTATGCAAGCAGGGGATCGCACTCAGTAACGAGGAAGCAGCGTGGGAGTCAAGACCTCACAGGACTGCAGGGAAGGTGAGGTTGTAGCAAATAGGAGGTGAGGGGAGATCTCCAGCGATGAAGGAGACAGCAGGCATGGCAAGCTGGAACCCTGCATGGGGGTGGGGATACTGGGGTATGTGAGAGTGCAGGGAGGGGATCTCATGGATGAAGGAGGTGGCATGGTCACTCAGGAAGCAGTTGAGCGCTGGAGGGTGGGGAGGCAGGAGGATACTGGAAAACATGGGGCAGACCTATGGAGGTGGGGATGTTGGAGGCAGGGATGCAAAAGCATCTTGGGTTAAACAGGGCCACTCATGAACAAAAGAGGGAGGATGAGTGAGGATCCAAGAAGATATTGGAGGTTATTCACCACTCAGGACGGTGTCGTCGGTGGCAGGGACCCGGGGAGATACCGGAGTACATTGTGGTCACTCGCCCAGGAAGGAGGTGAGCTCTTGTGGGAGGATGTGGGTAGACCTTGGGGGGCATGGGCGGGATCACTTACTGAGGGAGTTGGGGTGAGGATGTAGGGGGATATCAGAGCACAAGAGGACTAATTACTGAGGAAGGAGACGGGATGTCAGGGTGCAGGGGAATACTGGGGCTCACAGGGCCACTCCCCAAAGGAGGAGGTGGGGTTTGAGGGTGGGAGGGTAGGGGATACACAGAGTCACTCACTAAGGAAGGCGGTTGGGTGTTGGGTTGAGGGTGCTGGGAAATATTGGGCTACCCAGGATCACTCACTGAGGAAGGAGGTGGGGTGTCCAGATGGGGTTGCAGGGAGATATAGTACATGGGCTCACTGTCCCAGGAAGGTGAGGTGTCAGGGTGGGGGCTACAGGCATCAATGGGGTACACAGGGTCACTCTCTGAGGAAGGGGGTGGGATGTCAGGGTGGAGGGTGCAGACATTATCAGGGTACATAGGGTCACTCTCCAAGGTTGGGGTGGGGTGCAGGCATTATTGGTGTCCATGGGGTCACTCACTGAGGAACAGGATGGGGTATCGAGGTGTAGTTATATCAGGGTACATGGGGTCACTTTCCAAGGAAGGGGTAGGGTGTCAGGGTGGGGGTGCCAGAGTTATGGGGTACTCAGGCTCACGCCAGAGGGGTGGGGGTGCTGGGGTTATGGGGTTCTTGGGCTCAGGCCGAGGTGGGGCAGGGGTGCCGGGGTTATGGGGTACTCAGGCTCACGCCGAGGTGGGGTGGGGGTGCTGGGGTACTCGGGCTCTTGCTGAGGCGGGGTGGAGGTGCGGGGTTATGGGGTACTTTGGCTCACACTGAGGAGGGGTGGGGGTGCTGGGGTTATGGGGTACTCAGGCTCATGCCGAGGTGGGGTGGGGGTGCCGGGGTTCTGGGGTACTCAGGCTCACACTGAGGTGGGGTGGGGGTGCTGGGGTTACGATGTACTCTGGCTCACACCGAGGCGGGGTGGGGGTACTGGGGTACTTGGGCTCATGCCGAGGCGGGGTGGGGGGTGGGGTTATGGGGTACTCTGGCTCACACCGAGGCGGGGTGGGGGTGCCGGGGTTACGGTGTACTCTGGCTCACACTGGGAAGTGGCGGTAGTGTGGGGTTCTGGGGTACTCTGGCTCACACCGAGGCGGGGTGGGGGTGCGGGTTTATGGGGTACTCTGGCTCACACCGAGGCGGGGTGGGGGTGCTGGGGTACTCGGGCTCTTGCCGAGGCGGGGTGGGGGGCGGGGTTATCGGGTACATGGGGTCACTCCGAGGAGGGGTGGGGGTGCTGGGGTTACGGGGTGCTCGGGCTCACGCCGAGGCGGGATGGGGTGGGGGGGCGGAGTTATGGGGTACTCGGTCCCACTCTCCGAGCTAGGCTCGCGGCCGCGCTGGTCCCTGGGCGCTACCCGCTCACCTGGCACCTGCCCACCAGCTCGGCGCCCACGTGCAGCAGCCCCACCATCTGCCCCTCCCCCTCGCGCCCAGCACCACGCCCCCCCCGTCTCCGCCCCGTGCGACCTGAAGCCCGCCAGACATAGGGGAACGTGACGGCGCCCGGGATGGCTTCGGCGCCCGCAGCCAACATGGCGGCGCCCAGGAGCGCATCGGTTTCAGAAACTGACCAGACGCGAGACGGAGGCTGAGACGCACGCGCACCTCTCCCACGCGGCACAACGGCGCATGAGGCCATTCCAGGACTCAAGATGGCGGCACCTTAGGCCGTTTCCAGTCCAGGATCCAATGTGGCGACTCCTTAGCCAGCTTCCAGTACACGATCTAAAATGGCGGCCGATCGGGAGGCTTCTGTTCCAGTAACCAAGATGGCAGCAGCCAGACTAGGTTCTTTCCCAGAAGCTAAGATGGCAGCAGCCTGCACCACTGCCTGGCCAGGGATAGCACGGCAGTCGCTCACCCAACTTCAGCTCCAGAATCTAATGTCGCTGTTCCCAAAGATGCTTCTGCCTCCTGGCTGTAGTTAGGGCACCATCCAAGGGAAGCACTGAGGGCATGGATTGGCCTGAGACCAATCCTCTCTGCCGTCACTCCTTTTCTAACCAGGTAGTCATGCGCATGTCCCACAATCCCAGCCCTGTCCTACACACCCTCTGTCAGAACCTTCTTTGCAGGCCACTGGTACCTGAAGACACAGGCATACCTAAGGCTGACGTGGCTGGGAATGAATCGAGGCCTTCACAGTTAAAATTATGTTGCTACAGTTTGAACTAAGGAGGTGGACTCCCTAGCTGGGCATGTAACAGACATACAGGCTGCAGAAGTTGGGACAAGCAACTCACACCAACCATTCAAAATACTAGTCAGTCACTCCCATAGCCAGAAATGGGATCTACCTTCTGTCCGACCCACAGCACAACACTCACCACCTCTCTCAACTCTGGAATCCAATAGCCAAGAAGTCCCTATTTTTCCCTGTGATCTCAGGAGCTCACTATGGGACCCACGCACACCTCAAAGACTTTAGTTCCAGGAACTAAGATGATTCCCCCTAAATCAAGGAAAAGGGACATTAGTGGGGATGCGACAGGCGTTATTGGACTAGGAAACAAGATGAAGACACCCGTCCTGCTTTGCAATCTATGTGATGGCACCTGTGAGGATGTCGCCCATCCCACAGCTAACATGGCAGCACTCAGGAGGCAGATGATGCAGTGGGAGTCACACATTCAGGAGTGAGCTGGATGTCAGGGATTGTATCCTATGTTTATTATCTCTGAGAGCAAAAAGTGACTGGAAAATCTGTAAGCGGCATGAGGCAGAAGTGCCACCCAGCACCCAAAAGTATCTTTACTGTCCTTGTGAAGGCAGCATCTCCAGCTGGCAACAAGCCAGGATGTCCCTGAGCAGTTTGAGTCCCACTCTTTGATATCGAGCCTAGGCATGTTTCTCAGAAGCAGAAAGCTGTGGTCGTAGTTCTCTCAGGGGTGATCCCATAGCTACTTTGACTCAAAGCTTTTCTGAAAGAGAGGGCTGAGGGTAAATGAAGAACAGAGATGTGTACCTGGCAGGGCTACTTCCTGAAACCTCTTCCTCACCCCCACGCCCTTTCCTCCACTCCTGCCAGCACCCACCCATTCCCCTGTGTCTGCAGCAGATGGGATATGGTTCTCTAACAGACCTTCCTGGAACCAGGCACCACACAGACTGCTACATCACCTAGAATACAGGCTCTGTCAATACAAAAGGAACCTGGGATCTCACTGTGTGTGGTACTGTATATGGGAGTGCGCTGGCAGACGGAGCCCCAGCAGGGGGCAGCCACTCCTGCCCTCACTCATTCCCCAGGGATGTTGGCAGTGTTGGTTTCTATGCAGCATGAGATTAATGCGGTTAGCCCAGACCCTCTCACCCAACACACCAACATTTGTTCCAACTCCTCCACAGTTGCTTTATCCTCCAGAATCCTAGACAAAGGGGAGAAGAACTTCTATTACTAACATGGCCCCTCACCCCTGCAATCCCACACATGGAAGCCTCCCTGCCCAGAACAAGGGGTCACTAAAGCCAGGTGGATAATGCACCTGACAAAGGAGCACTGCTGAGATGGGGAAGGTGGATGGTGCTGCGCCTGGCCTATTGGCACTCTCTGAGCCTGCCGTCTTGTAGCCAGGCTGATTCTCTAACCCTGGGTTCATTCCCAAATCTACCACCTCTGCACCTCTCCATGCCCCCCCACCCCTGCAGCTCTGCAAATCCATTCCCATGTCCTCGCCCAGCCCCCGCCCACACCTGTACTACCTCAGTCACCACCATTTGGCCCCCCGTCCTCCGAGAACGAGCAGTAACATCAACTCCAGCCAGCCCCGGAGAACCAGCCCGAGGTGAAGGAACTCGAGTGTTAAGGCGCCTGAGGCTGGGCCGATTTGGGGCGTGGATATTGGCCGCTTCAAGGCGACCCCTCTCCGGCGCTACGAGCAGGGAGAGGTGGGGCGTGTCCGTCCCCAAAAGAGGGACGTGTGGCTCGCGAGAGATCCCCGATTTTCCCTCTCCAGCGCCCCGGGGAAGAGGCGTCAGTCGCCGGCGGCGTCCCCCGGTTCATTACCGTTCCAGCGCCACGTTGATCCGCCGCACCCTCCAGCACCTGGGCATCACTCTGCACGGGGCCCGGCCCGGGAACCAGCAGCCCAGAGCTCCGGCTGCGCCGAGCGCCACCCAGCAGATGAGCCACTGACTCCATGGCCAGGCAGGGAGCGCGGGAAGCGCCGCTGCGCGTGTCCGCAAGGGCGCACGTGGGGCTGCGCGGAGTAACCCCGCCGAAGCTGCGGTTCAGGGACCTCCCGGCTTTGAGCCAGGTGGGGGGCGTGGCCAGTACCAGCCGGGATCAGAGCCCCAGTCCCGCCTCCAGAAAGAGCTGCAAGGGGCGGGCGGGACGCCGAGCCTCCTCTCCCGCGCCGGCTTCCTGGGGGGCTGCTCACCCAGCCACGGGCGCGCACGCCTTGGAGCTGACGGGTACTGAGGGACCAGAAGCAGCGAGTTCGGCTGAGCTAAGGGCTGATCAGACAGGAACAGAGGGGTTTTAGGAGACCCTTCCCCACGGAGAGCACGCAGCCGCAGCCTCCATGGGGCTCAGATGAACCCCCCGTCCCAGGACAGGGCTCCGCTAGCGTTATTCCTTGCTTAAGGGAACAAACAGCACCACCCACGATCATAGGCCCAGCTTGAGGGAGAAGTGGCACTTCTCTTTCACACAGATGGAGGAAAAGCCCCAGAGTTCATATTAACATGTTAGCACCCAGGCCTCACGCCAGGGTACGCGGCTGCTCCATGCTCAGGCGCCTGCTGAACAGCAGAGGCACTAACCCTTCCCTTGCAGAGAAGGGAGCAGGCAGCGGAAGGGATGTGCACAGAAGAGCCTTATGAAAAGAGCAAAATTAGTCTTGTCTTTTGAGTTTTCTTTTTATTGGAGAGGGGAAGAAGAGCCAAAGTAAAGAAACACCTATGAAGTCAGTGCAGCAACATAAGGATGTTAAGTCAAGCCAATGGTTATTTATTCTAAAAATGGAAGCTATTGCCTACATTTGCCAGAATCTGAAGGAAAGTTACAGATGTAAACAACCACACAGTTACATGTTCAATGGTAAAACCCTTTTACTGGCCACTTCAAAACGTTTTACAGTTTGTAAAAACATTTACAGCCTTCATGTTCTCTCAAGCTTTCCATCTACAGCAACTAAGACGTACAATCATGAAACACTAACAGATCTAAAACAGGCTGCATTTCCTTGTTTACCATTTATTTTTTTCTTTTTTTTTTTCTTTCTTTTTTTTTTTTTTTATTAACAAAAATGTGCAGAAAAAGACATCTACTGAAGTTGCTAAGATCTCTTGGTCTTACGGACAAGGATGTGGCAGTTCTAGTCATCCCCAGAAAAACAGGTTTTATTTAAAAAGGACTATAGCTTCAAAAGTTATTCTGTTAACCATGACAGCGCCTCCTGAAGTGACTTAAGCTTTCCTGGCTCCAGTGTCAGTTACTCCACATCCCACAAATGCAATGAGGCTGAGGAGGATCTGTGCACTGGAGGCTGCCCGTTCCCCAGCAATTGGAAAGCACACCCCAAGAAGGAACTTTTTAAAAATACCAAAGCATCGATACACCCTTGTCAGCACACAGCTACTGCAGGCTCCTGCTTTCTCCCCTTTACCCCATCCCAAGAGTATTTTCTAGCGGCCTGAAGCATCATCATTTAAAATACCAGTTGCTTTGTTATAAAAACGGTCGTCACACAGTCACACGTTCAGATACACACATGCGGCACCACAGCTGGAGACAAAAGAACTCTGCTTCTCACTAGTTTTCGCCTTGGGAAGTGGCACAGGGCTAGGGGATCCCAGCAACCTGTTACCTGTGCACTTTGGCACTGGCAGAGCCATGTCTCACCATGTCCTGGTCTGGATGGAAAGGTTAGTCTGGGCTGGGATGTGACAATGGGCATTGGAGACAGGGCAACTCTAATGGTAGCCAGAGAATTAAAAAAATAAAGTTTTTAAAAGAAATTAAAATGTTGTATTTCAAACAACAAATCACAGGGAATGGAAGGCAATTCTCAAGCTAGGGAAGGGAAAGGAACAGGGGGACTGGACAAAAATAAGCTCTCTAGCCAAATCCAAGGCTATAGGACCAGAACCAAGAGTATTTACAATTCACTTCTTAAGAGGGTATCCTGTCCTCACTGGGAAAGAAGGATGAGGGAAGAATCACAGGGCAGCAGACAAACTGATGAGAATGAAACAAAGATCAATGCTAAATCTCATAATGGGAAAATAAATCGGCCCCTCCCCTCTTACAAAAGATACAAGTGAGTCACATCCACTTCTGCCATGAATACACAGCCCAACAGAAGCAGCTGTACCTCTTCCCCCAACTGCTGTCTGGGAAAGGAGTTATGTCTGAAATTACACCCCCTCCTAGCACCCAATCTCACAGAAATTCTGAAGACCGAGCACAACCCAAGCACTGAAGGGAATCCTCCTTCACGCAGCATCCTCAGGAACCCCCCTCCCCCTCTTCTGGGACTAGACGTCATAGCTAGAATGCATCAAAGTCAAAACCTTATTGTTTTCAAACCATGGGGAGGGTGGGACACACACACACACACTTGCCCACTGCAGGCTGGTTCACAACTGCACTCAGTCACCTGCCCTAGTTTCCTATATCCACGCTCTACCAGTTTATCAAAACCACAGGAGCACGTTACCAACTGTGCCCTCGTCTTACGGTATAAAATTGTTGCTATTCTCAGCACCATCTCTTCACAGGTGAAGGATACACACTGCATGGGTTGCCTATACACACACACGCGCGCGCGCACACACACACAAATTACGCTCTAATGAAGAAAAGATCCAGCAGAAACCCTGAGAAATGTTCCTTCTCTTCCACTAAAGAGGACAGACAGTATACAGAGATGATTCAGCACCTGGCCAAGTTTGCTATCCTTAAGGATCAGGGGTGGCAGAGGGAGTTGCAGGGGAAATTTATGAGACAGTCTGCTTTGGTCAGGGAAGAACAAGAATTTAGGGACTGGCAAACCAAATTCCAGTGCTTCCTTCTGCCGAAAAACAGCTCATGATTCTGCTTACAAGCTTTCAGGGAAATTTAATTGGTGGGGGCGGGGGGTGAAGCAAACTGTTTAACTAAAAAGCACAGGCTTTGGCCAGGGATACGTTACATCCAGCCAACACAGCAGTGTCAGACGAGACAACAGCAGGAACGATGAACTCTGCCAGATTTTCCAAGGTGGAAACAATCCCTTCTCCACCAGTCACTGAAGAGCGCTAGATCTCCAGAATCACTGTGGGAAGAGCCCCACACATCACCCTAAAGCTAGATCAGCAAATGATAACCTGGAAGGAAATCAGTTTTGCAAGTAAATCATCAGTCAATAACGAATATTGCCTGCCTCCCCACCCTCCCTCTCCCCCCAGGGGATGCTGGCCCCTCTAGGCTCACTCCTCTGTACCTTCCGGTTCTCCCATGTTCAGTTCCCATCACTGAGCGCATCTTGCAAACCCTGCATCTCATTGCCCAGCTGCCAGTCCAGCTGCTCTAGAAAATTATTAAAGGGTATGTGGTTTTCCTGCCCAATCACAGGGTACAGGCCAGGCAGCACTAAGTGCTGCGCTTTCTGCGCAAACATTCTGATTACAAATCTCTACCTAGGTTTGAAATGTTTTATAGAATAAGACAATATTCTTTTCAACAAACTTTTTTTAAAAAAAATTTACAGGTTTTTTTTTTCCGCCTCCCACCCCTCCCCCCGCCGCCGTTCTTCCCCCCAACAGCCCTGTTTCCATTGGTTGTGTTTTGGGAAGTGGCAGACACCTCCGCAGATTCAGCTTCTTGGCTGAAGGGTGAAGACGGCTGGGATTTCACCGATATCCTTGGTATCCGTAGTAGTTCCTGTAGTATCGGTCTCTGTCTTGGTAGTAGTTCTGCCACTGGAAGGAAAAAACAGACACACACTGTATGCAGGGGCAATGATCTGTAAAGCTCAAGCTCCCCCTATAACTGCACATGTACAGCTTCCACCCAGCCTCCAGTCCTCCTCCATAATGTCCTAAAACAGCAGCTCTCAACTGTGAGGACGCTATCCTAGGTTAATCTGCTTGGTTCCAAACTGCTTCTATAGTGACCAGGCTCTTCATTGCAACAAACTCAGAGACCTCTAAAACTGATTAGAATAAGGAGCTGTCAAGCCTTGCTGACAATATATAAGGAAGCAGTAACAGGAACTGTGTTGAAAAGTACAAGTAAAAACAGCCAAACTGTTAACACCAATCTTCCATGTGGAAAGTTGCTATAGCTGCTACGGGGAAGCTGGGATGATACCTGTACGGGAGGACCCTGACAACTGCAAATGGGAGGTGAAATATCCACAACACATGCGCTTAAAGGTTAAGAAACCCCTCCTAGAACTATTACTGCTGTATGGTGGGTGGCCACTCACCTCCCGGTTGTACTGCCTGTAGTAATCTCGGTATCTGTTGTAGTCATACTCGCGTCCATAGAATCGATCATAATCCCCTCTGTACCGGTCATAGAAGTTACGGTAACCCTGTGATAATAGAGGTGGTTAGCCAAGCCCACCAACCAGCATGCCCTGTAGGAAGATACAGCCCTGTAGGAGCAGAACCCCATCCTGTGGTAGAACCTCATTACCTCCAGTAAATCTTTGAGTTCTATAGTCTGTTTTACCCCAACCACCCAAAGCATTTTATACAAAGGTAGGTGCACATCCCCATTTCATATTGGGAAATGGCAAATGAATGGCACCCAAGCCTGGAACACCGAGGTTCAGGCAACCACCAGGATGAAGCACATGGCTATTTTTCAGGCAGATGGCAGCAGCCAATAATCTAACTATAAATGTGGCTTAAGTTAAGGCACGGTGCAAAGGTTCCCAAAGGCTACCAGGAAAAACTCTGTCAGTTACAGAAGTTATATTTTTAAAGTCTCCTTCTCATGGGAGAAAGTGTGGACTAGGGGCTAACACTGGACTGACACTCCGTTCCATTCCCTGCTTGGCTCTGCCACTGGCCTGCTGGGAGTGCTTGGACAAGTCACTTTGCCCTCTGTGCGTCTGGCCTTCTTTGTAAAGTACTCTGAGATCTATGGATAAAAAGCACCATACAAGAGCCAGTATTATCATCTCTTCCTCGGCGTGGGAAGAAAATGAAACAAGACTCACCCTCAAAACGCCCTCTGTCACTGCAGAGAAAAAATCAACTATGGTCACCATACCCCCCACCTGTGTTTGGTATGAAGCTGTCAGAACGATTGCACTCACTCCTCTGTTTCCAGGCTGCCCCCAGTACTGCTGCTGCCCATAAGGTCGATTGTCATAACCTCGGCGCTGTCCACCAACTAAAAAGGAAACAAGACAGGTCTCAGACAAAGCTACAGACACAGTAACTCAAACATCAGCAAGTGTCAAGTTGTTCCTGAGTTGCCTCATGACTTGCAATCCGCTGAGGGAAGATGCCAATAAGCAGAGTTTTAGACTTGCCAAGCACACCTCAACATAGTAGCTTCCTCTAGGCTGCATGTTTCCCAACTGGGGAGCGAAAGCAGCAAATAGCTGGTACAGAAATAACCAGGAGTACAGAGAAGGTTAAACTAAGTTTAACTTTTCCATTAAAAGAGCTTGAGCAGGAGAGAGATGAAATTGTACATTAAAAACAAATGAGAATTCTGCCAGGAGAAACTATCAGAGATTCCTATATAACTGATCATACCATATTTCATACCTTCTGATAAAGTTACCGTAACAGAGGTAGCTGTGTTAGTTTGCATCCTAACAAAACAAAGCAGCAGTCATGTAGCACTTTAAAAAAACTAACAAAATAATTTATTATTAGGTGATGAGCTTTCGTGGGGCAGACCCACTTCTTCAGATCCGGAAATTGTTCTGTACAGGAAACGGCACAACATAGATACAAAGAGAAAAGAATTGAAATAAAAACTGACAAATCAGATACACAGGAACAGTGCAGCGGGATGCGGGGAGAATTACTAACTTTAAGTGTCCTGCCTGAGATCACAATACCAAAGAGGGGGAAGCTGTCTTTGCAATGTGTGAAGTAATAGCTCTCTCTGTTAAGGCCAAGTGTCAATGTATCAAATTTGAGCATGGATTGCAGTTCATGTTTCCCTTTGTAATCTGCTGTTAATGTCTCTTTGTTGTAAGACACACATTCTCAGGTCTTTAACGGTATGGCCCACTCCACTGAAATGCTCACTGACAGGTTTATGTGCATTCAGATTCCTAGTGTCTGCTTTGTGTCCATTCATTGGTGAAGTGACTGTCCAGTCTGTCCAATATATGCATCAGAGGGGCATTGCTGGCGTATATAACATTGGTTAAGGCACAGGAGTATGAGCCACTAAATCCTGTAACTAACATGTTTGGTCTTCACCAATGAATGACACTAGGAATCTGAATGCACATAAACCTGTCAGTGAGCATTTCAGTGGAGTGGGCCATACCGTTAAAGACCTGAGAATGTGCATCTTACAACAGAAAGACTTCAACAGCAGATTACAAAGGGAAACATGAACTGCAATCGATGCTCAACTTTGATACATTGACACTTGGCCTAAACAGAGAGAGCAATTACCTTACAGGTCACAAAAACAGCTTCCCCCTCTTTGATATTCATAGCGATCTCAGGCAGGACACTTACAGTTAGTAAGTCTCTCCCCACCCACCCGTGCTGTTCCTGTGTCTCTGATTTGTCAGTTTTTATTTCAATTTTTTTAATGCATCTGTGTTATAAACCTGTAGTTCTGTACAGGAAACGGCACAATCTCCAGATCTGAAGAAGTGGGTCTGCCCCACGAAAGCTCATCACCTAGTAAGTTTAATAAAGTTACAGAACAGAAAATCCAGCAGCAACCCCACTTACACAAAGCTCAGCAACTCCCCAGCATACAGAAAGAATGGTGTTTGGAGAGGAAGAGCATAACATGAGACAGACAACACACCATATGCAGAGGATATTCATTATTGGAATAACAGCCCACTTATGAGTGTCCAGTGATGCATTGCTGCTGTCTATAGTATGACGAGGTGTAATTCATACAGATATTGACAATCTACATACTATGAAACATACACCAGTGTTGTTCAGTTTCCCTGACAGACAAGTGTTAGAAGTGGACATGGTTAGAAGTGGAGAGCAGAAAGAGATGGGGCAAAGGGATGACACTCCCAGGTCAGACAGCAGGAGGAGGTTGTCTGTAAGCAGGAGACTGGGGAGTGGAGAAAAGGGCTTACATTATGAAACTAGAAACAAAGTCTTGGGGGTAGAAAAGGCACACGCAAATTGAGGAAAATGTGTTTCATCAATGAGAGGAACAAAGCACTCTGCACTATACAGATTTAAAGATGGTTATTTCTGCCATGACAGTAAAAATTAAGGATCTGGAGGGAGCCTAAATTCCACTGAAAGGCAAATGCTTTTGAAAATCTCAGCCCTCATAGCCATCAGTGAGTGGGAACAATTTAGCTCTAAATAACGAAGTGCAAATTAAACAATCGGGTTTAACTGGGCAAGGGAGGTGCTTGAGAAATGACCTAGAAGTGGGAATGGAGAGAGAGTTCTGATGTCATACTGCGGCCTGCACTAAGTGACCTAAGTTGCTTTCTGAACAACAAGGGAGTAGAATCCTTACAGACTGCCTTGACATCAGGAGAATATGGCAAAAGGAGCCTTTAGAAACTAGAAAGGCAGTACTGCCCAGGCCCTGCAGAGCCTCACCATATCCCTGGCCACGGTTGCGATTCTGACGGTTGCGCTTGTTGCGATTATTGCGACGGTTTGCCCGTTTCTCAGATGGAGGGAGAAGTTTTCTGGCCTCCTCCTTGTGTTTGGTGACCAGTGGCTGGGCCTCCTCCTTCCCCAGCTCTTCATACATCACCTCATCTAAGTAATCACTCTTCTCCGGGAGTGAGAAGTTGGCTGTGTTAAAATGGAAACAGCAAAAGAGTTCACAATATCAAAGCAGCTTTCAATGACTCAGGTCCCTACTTCCCAGCAGAGAAGAGACTCAGGAGGTTAATAAAACTTCCTGCTTCAAACACCCCCATGGGCCACCTGGGCTCCTACCACTGCCCAGGACTGTCTGGCACTTGCCAAAGATTGCTAGAGGTGCTGCAGCACAGCGCACCAGGCTTTGTTGAACCAGTCTACCTTTCATTTCCAGCATCACTGATTCAGGCACATCCTCCCCTTCAACCTCCTTTCTCAGCTCCAGCCTCTTCACCCAGTCTTCTTCACTGGGGACAATCACAACCGCCTTGCGAGAGAAACCCTTGAAGGCAAGCAGCTTCCTTCGCTGGCCAGAGTTATACACATTACACTGAGGAGGGAAAAGAAACAGAATTCCGAAATTCATCTGTCACTAACTTAGCCCAACCAGAACTGGACATGAGCTGAGGTGTATGCTCAGCATATCCCGAAGTCAGAGCTGCTCAGATCAGGAAGTCCCTGAAGGTTAGTAATAATACCTGATCAAGAATGTAGTTTCTCTTTGCCCTGGGAGCAATCTGGACCAGCTTGCTAAGGCACTGGGCAGCTTGCTGGATTAACAGGTCTCGGCTCTTGGGATCCATCTCTTCCTCCTCAAGGCCCTTTGTCTGGCAAGAGGAACAGGAATATCAATAAGAGATTCACACAGAATATTCATGCAGCCCTTCAGGCACCAGTATAAGCGTGTCAGACACAAACTACTGGTGCAGAGATAGCGCAAATGTCACAGCTGGGCACTAGTTCTGCCCTCTGGAGCTATAGCCTTCAGCCTGGAATCACAAACAGACTGACTAAAAGAGAAGGAAAAAACAAACAAACAAAAACAAAAAAAAACCCCTCCACTCGTTTTTGCTGTTATCAAAAGATTTCTCTCCCTTTACTACTCCACTAAACAATTTTCTACAATGTCACAGTTATAGCACAACACTGGCAATGAGAAATAAAGCCACTATATAGTCTAGGCTTGTCCAGCCAGCCTAGCCCTGGGAAGGCTGCAAGTAATGCCACTCTGCAATAGAAATGCTTACCTTCATTTGGTAAAGAACAGTCTCTGTTCCCAAGATGTTGTATCGTTTCTCTCGATTCTCCTGCGTGTACTTCTGTGCCCACTGGGTCTTCCCAGACCCTGGCAGTCCAACCATCAGCAGTACCTGCAAGATGCACCACACAAAGGTTAGAGGAGGAAGAGCTGAAACGATTAAGTAGCTCTGAGGAGAAACAGTAACAGCCAACATCATGCCATGCAGACAATGGCTCCTTCCGTATGTCCTTCAAGTGTTTCCTTATAAAACAGACCCATATGCCACGCAACATTACGCCACGCATGTCTTATTCTTCCAGGCAATAACTAGACCTGTCTGGAACAAACCCCATTACCTCACATTCCTCTGTGGTTTTGGGTGGAAGAGGTGTGCGCACTCTGTCTTCAACTGGGATGGCATGGATGAACACATATTCTTCAGGAATCGGGAAGAAAGGCTCTTCCTTCTGACCGAAGTTCAGTTCAACCACACAGTTTTTACACAGCACGTGTGGCAAGAGGGCTCTGTCAGCAAGAGATTCTTTACTGATCCGGAAGGCCACTCCCAGATCCTCCCCATTCTTGGAGAAGGACAGCTCCACCTCTTCATTCTCAAAGTTCTGTGACAACAAAGAACACAAGAATCCTGTGACCAGCAAGTTTTGAGGGGTGTCCACTATGTCTCCCTCCAACATCTTTCCTCCAAACCCATTGCCCAACAGGCTCCACCACAGACAGGAGGAAAACCAGTTCTTGGCTTTCCTCGATCCAATTTAACACAGAGAGGTGATTTAAGCCTATCTTTCTGTTTTCAGAAAGAGCATGGCTGTTTCCTTACATGCAGAAAAGGAACAGATGGTCTTATGTTAATACATATATTTTAGATGTAAAGACAGAAGTCTTTCCCCCTCCCGCCCTCTGAGATGGGAGCTGCAAGCCTTATCTACAGCACTTACCGCAAAGCAGCTGATCACATCGTTTTCCCCAAAGGGCTGACCAAACTCTTCAAACTGTCCATTTTCAGCCTTCAGTCCTCGTCCATCATAGCCATAAGAAAACTCGTCCTCACCTGGCAAACAGCAGCAGATATCACAAGTTTTCCCAAATTGCGTCGCTGCTCAGACAAACTGCCCACAGAAGCGCTTTGAAAATCCCAGCTTGGGCTGCAGCAGCAGCTCAACAGCTGCATAACCTAACCAGCTCATAGTTAACATAATAGAAAAAAATGACCTCTGTTACCTAGTTGGGAACGAGAGAAATCCACAGACCACCCGACTCGAAGAAGTGGGACCTCTGTACTGCCTTCCTTCACTGGGAGATTCTGTGTCACCTGGACAAATTAAGAGAGAAAGAATCATTGAAGAAGTTGTGTGCAAAGCTAGTCAGGCCTCTGTGAGACTATAATCCTCCAGGTGCTAGTCACAGGATTTCCACAAGCTGGATGTATGCACAGGTCACAGTTCTCTGTACCAAAAGCCACAGGCTCATGAGGTATTTCCCCTGCTTTCACTGTGGCCTATTCAAATACAGATCTCACCTGCTTCAGATACAGGCAATCACGTCGCACACCCTCACAGGCACAACACAGCAGCACCAAAATACCTCAGCCATTTGGAAGTGAGTCCCCAAGGTTTAGAACAAACCATATGGTAAGAGGCTATTCCTTTGGCGCAGAGCTAGCGTGAGATCTGACCAAGGTATGTTCTTCCAGCCAATCCCTGGCTATTGCTTGGGTGAGAGACTGCATGGTGGGATTATACTCACTTGCTTCTCTTTATAAGGCTCTACAGTCTCCATCCACCCATTATCTCACAAGATCAGAGACAGTAGCAGGAGTGGAAGACAGCACTGGGAACCTGTACCACATAGAAATTTGTGTTGCAATCTTAAGTGAGAGATTTTGGCAGCCTGTCTTGGAATTGGGATGGATAGGTTTACCTTCTGAAATCCATTTAACACGATGACAAATTCTAACCCTCAATCAGAGAGGAGATGCACCAACTAGAAATACTCTCAAATGGGAAACTCTAGTGATAAAACAATGAGGAGTCCTGTGACCTTAAAGGCTAACAGATTTATTTGGGCATAACCTCTCATGGGTAAAAAAACAAGCTTATTCCCAAACAAATGTGTTAGTTTTTAAGGTACCACAGGACTCCTCCTTGTTTTAGAGATACTGCCGAACATGGCTAGCCCTCTACGACGTGTAGTGATAGAAGTAAACCTAAGGAAGAACGTATCCTGTGCAAAACTGGTGTGCCCATATGCCAACGGGAACCAATACCCAGAACGGAGCAGCTGTAAGTAAAACTGTGAGGATTCCACCCCACCGCCCCAAAAATAAAAGAACTGCTTTATGTGAAAAATCCTTTGTATGCGAAAAGAGGTATGTTGTTACATACATCCATAAAAATTTACCATTTAAGTATAACTCAGACAGAAATAACAACAGCCCTGCACTCTTTTCACCTTCCCCAGGCAGGGAGAAAGCTTCCTGAAAGGTGTTTAAGAAAAGCTTTTACATATAAGATATCAACTAAGTTATTACACTGAAGCTGCTGTGAATGAAGAGCCAGTGAGGTTAGTATCATAAAAAAGAATGACAGACAAGCAATGAAGTGGTAAAGGGAATGGTAACTACACTGATTACATTTCTGATCTGAGAACACCTGTATGACTGAAATACATGATTAACACTTGGAACAACAGAAATGTGTGCTCAAGATTAAACCCTTCAATTAAGGACAAAGGCTCACAAAAACAACCAAGCCCCTTCTCATCCCAGCCCCACAGTGACCCCCACCTGCTTTCCCCCACAGATGCCCTCCAGCAAACATCAGGGATCCAGACTTGATAATCCTGATATCTCAAAAGGCAAAATATAAGCAGGAACAGAACCTAAGAATTTGCAGGTCCTCTCCATATTCAAATCAGTGAAAAGGTACAATTACATAACTTTAGTGAGAAATTTAGCTCTAATTGCCACAAAAAGTGGGCCTACATTTGCCTTTTTTTTTTTTTAAGCAGAGCTAAGGCCAAATTCAGTTCTGACAGACTGACTCAACACCATGGGGAAGATCTTCTCATAACCGCAGCACTTTAGCTAGGCCTAGTTGATCACACACCCCCTCATGATAAGCATGGTGAGTCTTTCACAAACTGCTCTAAATATCAACCTTTTAAAATTGAGATCCAACATCTCATTCAGTATTGAAATTCAGCAAAACAGCCATGTCACTTCTTAACACACCAACTCAGCACATCCATCTAGCAGATGTCCCACCTTAGCCTCAAAGCAGACTTTCCCCTTTGTCACTCCATGGGTGCTCCTTGCCCCAGACCAAAGGGAGGGGAACTTCTCTGAGAAGAGAGGTTGTCCACCATAGCGGTCCTTGCTTGCTTTGAAGTGGAGATCAGATGTATCTGTCAGAAATGAGAGATCAATTTACTCCAAGTTCCTTTTTCATATGTACTCAAATAGTATTAATGCCCATACGCACATCATACTCTGAGTCACATCCAAATAGTAACTTAACACGTTAGAAGGTAGTTTTATACCTTTTCACTGTTCCACTTTTACTGGCAGGCCTGAAGGTTGCTCCAGCATAGCAGTTTGCAATCTTTTTACATTTGTGGACCACCAGAAAATTTCAGACAGAGGTGCTGGACAATCTTCAGCCCCCCTCAGGCTTTGCAGACCACAGAATGAAAACCACTACTCTCCTGCTGTTGCATTGCTATTTCACTTACCTAAGCACCCTCAAATCTGCCATATATCACCCATAAAGATCTAAAAGGGTTACAGCCACAGAGTTCCACTTACAGACGCTCCTGTAAGCCCTGGGACGGCTGAAGAAGTAGAGTGGCCTCTGTTATTCTGATACATATCCCATTAGCTGTGATGCTTGGTTTCTCAAATTATATACCCAATAATTAAATCTCTGAACTTTAAATTTACTATGAATCAAAAATCAAACAACTACCACGTGGCCCATACATACATGTGTCCAAGATCACAACAGTTTCATCATCTTCCTCCCTCGGTTCCTCTTCTGGTGGTGGTGGGGACTTAGACCTATGCAAGAAACAAGAAATCAGGTATCACAGATCATCCAAGAATAAGAACAATTTAGAATAGGGAAAGCAGATGAATGTAAAACAAGAACAAGTTCCAAACCAAATTCTATCTTTTCTCCAGAAGGTGACATGAAGACATCCTACTCATTATCAAGTGACTACCAAGAAGAGACATGCAATGTCTGCCTAACTCCAGAATCAGATGATCAAAATTAATTTTATTAATTGCCAGTAAACACCAAACCAAAAATTAATTTCTCCTCACCTGCTATTGTAAGCCTCCTCTCGGAATTCATAATAAGCACGGCCATGTTCTTCTTTTTCTTCACGTTGTCTCTTAACTCCTCGCCGTTCTCCATCTGAGCCTGTTGGCTTTGATTTATCACCATCCTCTTCATCTGCTGTAGGGGGCAGAAGAAAAAGTCAGCAGGTTTTATGAAAGTGACACAAAACCTTAAGGAATGCAACACCAAAGCCCTGTGGGTCCCACTTGCCTGACATGTCTTCCTGGCAAAGAGAGAACACCTATAAAGTGCTTCAGTCTCATGAACAATCTATAAAAAATTTGGTCATTTCATTAAGTTGAAAAACAAAAGCTGTTAAAGGGACAGCATCTTGAAAATTACACATCCACCCAACTTTCATGTATTTAAAAAAGTGACAAATCAAGATCACTGCAGTCAGAAGAATGTGTACTCCAGTTTGTTTAGTTTGCGCATTTAACAATAGTTTGTTTAGGGAACTTTTGCTATTTCCCATTTTACTCATGTGCATCTTTCACACAGCAGCTTGGGATAATTTAGTACTCGAAACGACTTTTACCTTTTCTAAAAAGTTGACTGGATTTGAAGTTGACTGTTTTAATGCTGAACCAATAACACAAATGTGAACTGAAGAACTAGTGTTTCTAGAAGTAAACATTTACATTCATTTTCTCCCTGACTTACATACAAAAACTGGGTTCAATGTTCATTAGTTAATTAGTAACCTTCATAATTGCCTGAGAGTGAAGAAAAATATACAACCACTAAGTACATCAGTATTAATATACTTTGCTGTTTCTCTTAGTTGGAGCTTTTCCTGCACTCTGAGGAACAGTCACCCATTTGTATGTGAAATATTTTCTTTACTCTAGCCTTGCCAGGAAAATACATGAGCAGATAGCTCACTTTTAAATTTATTCTGAATATTTAATTTTGCCTTTTTATATTTTCCAGCTTTTGGGTCGTAAGACTTTTTATTTTTTTTATTTCCCCAGAGCTTTGGATCCCACAAACATTTATCCACATGATTAACTTTTGAGTCCCCCTCATTCAGGAAGGTTGGGCGTGATAAGAGGGTGCTTGTAGTAAAGTGAAACATGCATTTGCAAAATCAGGGTTTCTGTTTGTAGCAATGCACACAGGCTCTATAGAGAAAACAAAGCAAAACCCAAAGAAAAAATGCAATTAATTTTTTTGTTATGGTCAGATGGTTTATAATGTACTTAGGAAGGGAAAGCCCAAAATAATATAACGGATTGGACGGAGAGAAGCCAAAGTTAGGCTCAGCTTACTTTAAACAACACCTTCTATTGCTTGATTGTATTTACTATTTTACAAATGACAAACAGCTAGTACACAGAGTGATCATTAACCTGGAAAGTGTCTCATATATAAAACTCTGCACTGAATTTCATTTTAATCTTTAATTATGAAAAATAAAGATTACTCTAACTTAAGTTTAGAGAAATTAGAAACACAAGGTGCTAACTAATCAGCTTCTGTTGGTAAGACAAGCTTTTGAGATTGTACAGACCCTAACAACTCTCTGAAAGCTTGACTTTTTCCACCAACAGACTGTCTAATAATAGATAAAATACCTTGTGTATCCTATTGCTCTAATATTCTGGGACCCTGACCACAACTACCCTGAAAACAGCAGCAAAGTTGTCTGTTTGCTACGGCCACGTGACAATGGTTTTTTTGGTGATCAGTTTCCCCATCCTGTCTTTCTTTAAATTTCATGGGGAGATAGGAGGGAAAACAAATACACAAACAAATAGTAAAATGTGTTTAGTACCAACACTTGCAACTAAGCTTAGCAACAGACTCAATGGCAAATGTGGGTACCTGGAACAACCTTCAATTAAAAAAGCTATGAATTTATCCCAAAAGGACACCAATAAAAAGAACTATGAAGTTTGCATTGTTGCTGACACAACTTTACCTTTGTAACCTATAACCCCTTTTGGGGGTTTATTGCCCACCCACAAAACAGGATTTCTAAACCAAAATCCAGTGCAGAGATGTTCTGAACAGGTGCAAATGTGAATTATGTACAGGGATCTTATCACTGAGCCTAGAAATCCCATTTTAGGAAACAGGGTAGTTTGTGCCTTCAAAACTGAAACGTTCCATGGCTTTCCTTCAATTCTGTATATGCACTAGGAACTGCGTAAATATATTTGTGACATTTAAAATATTATGTCACAGATTTACAGACATCCAATTAGCAAACATGTCAAAAAGTTTAAATTCCCAATGCTCTCGTTTGCTTTCCCAAATTAGCACCAGGGAAGAGAATTGGACAAACAAGACTAGATAACGGGGAAGAAGTGGACCAGAATGTGTGGGAGTAACATGCAGGATATTTGGATGTGTGAAGGGAACGGTCCCAGGCACCCGCGAGATGTGAAGAGGGACCTAACTGTGTAGGATGAAGGGAATGGATGTGCAGGGCAAGATAAATGCATGGAAGATATGGGACAGAACCCAAATGAGCCAAAAAAGGAAAGGGCATTCGAGGATCTAAGGGGGTTCCCGTGAGTGGGATGGAGAGAATAACCGCATGGATGTGTTGAGTATGACCTGTGGGGAGGAGGAATCGGCGGGAGTCACCTACTGCTGCTGTTCCCCCACCCCGTCTCGGGCCTCACCAGGCTCCTCGCCCCCCTCTTTGGTCTCAGCCTCGGCCGCCGCCGCCTCATCCCCGCTGGGCCCCTCCTCTTGAGGTCGCTCAGCTCCATTCACGCCGCCCCCTTCGTTCCCCTCAGGCTGGGGCTGCGCCTGGGCCTGAGCCGCCTCTTCCTGGGGCCCGGGTTGCGGCTGGGCCTCCCCGCCCAACCCTGGGATCGGCTCCTCGTCAGCCAGTAGCGCCTCCTCGTCTTCCTCCTCCTCCTCCTCCTCTTCTTCCTCCTCCTCGTCCTCATCGTCATCGCCATCCCCACGCGGATGGGCTCCAACCGAGACCCCCGCGGGTCCTGGCTCCACCCCGGAGCAGGCCCCGGCAGCGCCGGCCTCCTCGGGCCCGGCCGCCAGCATCTCGGCGTCCAGGGCCTCCTGCAGCCGCTGGGCAAGCTCCACCTTCAACCCACGAGAGTCGAGACCACGGCGACCCAGCTCGGCCCGCAGTTCAGTCACCTTCAGACGCTTCACGTCCATGGCAAGGGGGGGACAAGGCAGCGAGCGAGCGACTCCGACCGACCCAGCGCCTCGGCCGCCCGCGCCGCTACTGCGCCTGCGCGGAGCCCTACCGCCGCCTCGCAACACAACAGCGCAAGCGCGCCCACCGGACGAACGGACCACCGCGCAAGCGCGGGAGGCCAGGACCATCAAAGAGCATGCGCAACCTCCGAGCGTCTCTTCGGCAGCTCAATGCGCAAGCGCAGTCTCGAGGCCGCCCACGCCGTCGCGCAGGCGCAGATTCCAACGGCCCCCTGGGCTCACCAACATGCAGGAGGAGGCTCTGCAACGGCCGACGAAGTTCGCCATGGCGCACGCGCGTCCTACCCACTACCCACCCAACTGCACATGCGCATATTGTAGCCATGGCCGTATGCCGCAAAGGCGCATGCGCTGCCTCCCACACATCGACTGTGCGCAGACTCCAATTGTTCTCCTTAGGCCGCCGCGAAAACCGCAGGCAGGCGTCGTTTAGCTGACTATTTAGCTGCGCATGCGCAGCCTCCTGGGTATCGGTTTAGGCGGGCATTTGCGGCCTGTGCGGCCCAGCCGTCGGAGAGGCTGATGAATTTTCTGGCTGGCTCGTTCTCACCAATCGCAAAGAGCACAGGTCTCTAAGCTGCCTAGCAACTGCAAGGCTTGCTTGTGATTGGGTGCATCTCGAAGCGTCGTCCAATGGCCCGTACCTTTTTCAGCCTATGCGGTCGCCATTTTGTGCTTTAGTACCCAAGTCAGAGAGGAAATAGCTGGTAGGAACTAGCCCCTCTTCTTGCAATGGCAGCCCGCTCGGTCTCAGTATTCTTGTCCACCCGTGTGCAAGGGGCAATTACCCCCCAGTACACTTGACCTACAAGTATAAGGGGGGCACCCGCAGCCTACCTGCCCCAGGCATATGCGGGGAATTACTCCCCGAGCAGATCTGAGCGCAAATAACGGGGAAGTAATTACCCCCCCCCCAAGTAACAATCCCAAAGGTGGAGGGTAGTTCCCGCCCCCCTAAGTGTCTCTGCTCCCCTATGCATGAGCAGACCAGCTCCTCCGCAAAGCGGTGGCGAAGAGTAACGGGCAGTGCAGTAAGGCTGCAGTCCAACAAAACAAAACTCAGATCTGAAGAAGTGGGTCTGTCCCACCAAAGCTCATCACCCAGTTGATCATTTTGCTGGTCTTTAAATGCTACATGACTGGTGGTTTGTTCTGTTAGAGCTGTGGTGGTTAACTGGGGTTTGTGAAACAGCCAAACCCTGGGGCTTGGAGAATTGTATTTTAGGGTTTACTGAACTGGCTGGGGAAAGGTTTCAGATAAACCCAAAGTAACTGGTCTTAATTCTCACTGAAAGCATCCAGACAGGTCTGTGCACCCAGTGAACTCAAGTGGCTTAGAAAACTAACCAAGAGTAACTTTCCAACATAGACAAAACCATGTATGTTTAACCAGTGGGTTTCTCACAACACTCCTGTTCATGCTCCTTGGAAAACAAAAAGATTGAAGGTCTAGAAAACATAACTTAAGAGGGAAGATTGAAAGAACTGGCTTTGTTTAGTCTGCAAAAGAGAGGATGTGATAACTTTCAAGAACCTAAAAGGTTGTTAGGAGGAGGAGGGAGATAATTTATTTTCCTTAACCTGTGATAATAGGACAAGAAGCACTGGGATTTACCTTGCAGCAAGGGAGGTTTAGGCTGGACATTAGGCAAATTTTCCTAACTTTTTGGGTGATTAAGCAGTAGAATAAATTGCCTAGGGAGGTTATGGAATAATATCATTGGACATTTTTAAGAGCATGTTAGACAAACACCTATCAGAGATGGTCTGGTGGTGCTTGGTCCTTCCATGAGTAGAGGGGACTGGACTTGAGGATTGCTGGAGGTTTTTCCAGTTGTTGTTCTATTATTTTATACTGATACTGGATACATTCAAACAAGAAATATCGTGCATGATTTTAATAGAGAGGGGAATTAAATTTAACGGAGGAAGTAGTGGTGTCTCCATCACCTGAGGCTTTTAAAGCAACGAGGGGTCCTGTGGCACCTTATAGACTAACAGAAATGTATGAGCATAAGCTTTTGTGGGAAAAGACCCACTGCATCTGACGAAGTGGGTCTTTGCCCACGAAAGCTTATGCTCATACATTTCTGTTAGTCTATAATGTGCCACAGGACCCCTCATTGCTTTTGCAGATCCAGACCAACATGGCTACCCCTCTGATACTTGAAGCTTTTAAAGTCTTTTTCTAAAAGATACACTTTAGCTTTACTGTATAATATGGGCTGGATTCAGGAAGCAATGGGTGAAAAAAGCTTGAAAGCATGTCCAAAGTGCAGTTTAGACAGTCCTTAAGAAATAACATCAAAACATACTTTTTGTAATCCCTATTTTAAGAACCACGCACACACAATGAATTGTAATGCAATGCCTGTTTACTTCAGGACATTCACAAACTTTTTACATATTCTATTTTCTCATGATTTACATGTGTGTTTATACCACTATCTTCCTGACTTTCACTCCCGAACCTATTTTAATTATGCCAATTTTCCTTCGTGTGTAATTTCAGTTTTCTTCCTTAAAATGTGCATTGCCCTTTTCAAAAATGTCAAAATCAAGACTTTGCAAGCAACATGATCAAAACACAGCTAGAGTACCATATCCCACAATACACTGCACATATTAAAAGTGGGGGCGTTATCCAACGTTTTGAGATTACAAATCAATTGATATTTAGATATGGGTCGTTCATTGTCAGACTTTTAGATGTTCATCATTTATCAAAAATAATCAGGAGAGTTTGTTTTTACTTTGAAGTTACAGCGTCAGGATCCACAAAGGAGCCCCTAAAGGACCACATGTGGCTGTGTAGGTGCAGGTTGCAGACTCCTAGACTAGGGCTAAATGGTAGCCCTATCTTAAATTTGCATTGCATCAATTGTATAAGTTATTTCAAGGTAACATTTTGAACTTGGCTACATGGCACCGAAGTTCGAAATAAGTGCCTATTTTGAACTTCCCGCTATCCCTCTCACAATGGGGTGTAGTGGGAACTAAATAGTGCACTCAAAATAGCCCTGCTGTGTAGACTTACCCAAGGTGAATGTGGGGGGGGGGTAGTATGCTTTAGTATAAAAAAGTAGATTTTTAGCCCCAAAAGGGAACATCAGATCTTCTGATCTGCCTTCCTGTATGGCACAAGATAGAGTAATTCACACACTTACCTCTGCACTGAGCCCAGTGGTTTGTGTTTGCTTACCATTTTCCTGAAGGAGAGACAGCCTGGACTGGATATCACCAAGAGATGGAGAATTAAACCCATTCTTTTAAAGTTTGTTCCAGCAGTTAATTTTCTTCCTGGGGAAGATGTTTGCTTTGTTTCTAATTTGAGTTTGTCTGGCTTTAACTTCTACCCACTGATTCTTTTTCTGCCTTTCTTCGCTAGAATAAAGAACCCCTATAGCCCTTCTTTCCATGAAAGCACTTATGCAATGTAATCAAGTCACCTCTCAGTTTTCTTTTTGAGACACAGCTAAACAGACTGAACTCCTTAAACTCTCCTGCTGGAAAGCATATTCCCTGGTCCTTGCAGAATTTTTGTGGTTCTTCATCCTCTACCATTTTCCAACACCTTTTTCCATCATGGACCTTTTTACCCATAATCTATCTCCATATTCTGCATTTATGATCTTCAAATACAAATGTAGGGTTTCCAATCCCCTGCATTTAAAATAATGATTCAGCCCTCAAAAACATTAAATTGTTTTAAAAATAATGAGGCACTGGATGCAATTTTCTAATATCAGTCTCCTTGGGCTTGTCTACACTACCTCCCTGCTTCAAAGGGAGCATGGTAAGTAGCGTGTTGGGAGTTTATTAATGAAGTCCTGCGGTGCATATGTA
Organism: Carettochelys insculpta; assembly: GCF_033958435.1. NCBI lineage: Eukaryota > Metazoa > Chordata > Testudines > Carettochelyidae > Carettochelys > Carettochelys insculpta. Next base: position 16,404,767 of record NC_134147.1, on the reverse strand, counting down.
GCACTTCATGAAGCAAATTCCCCCCCGCAGCAACTTTGAAGTGCCAGCTTGTGTCTGGCCATGGCTCAGCCGGCGGTACTTCGAAGTGCCCGAAGTACTTTAAAGTCCCTTTACTCCTCAAAATTTTGGCCATGTCTACACTGGCAAAAAACTTTGAAATGGCCATGCCAATAGGAATAGGAATAGGGATAGTAATAAGGGGCTTTCGAAGCTGGTGGGGTCCTTTCGAAAAGGACCCCCATCTGGATGAGCCAGGGGGCAGCAAAACGCGGCAATTTCGAAGTGCCGCGGCCAGCGGCATGCTAATAAGGCACTGAATATGTGTTTCAGCGCCTCATGAGTAATCTTCAAAATGGCAATGTGCATGGCCATTTCGAAGATTTCTCACCATGTAGACGTAGCCTTTTTGAGGGGTAAAGGGACTTCGAAGTTGCCCAGGCACTTTGAAGTACTGGCGGGTTATCCGTGGCTACACACGAGCCGGCACTTCGAAGTTGAACAGTTTGGAGTTGCCACGGGGTGGGGGAATTTGTTTAATGAACTGCTGCATATGTACTGTAGCACTTCATTAATAAACTCCCAACATCCTACTTACCATCCTCCCTTCGAAGTAGGGAGGTAGTGTAGACACAGCCCTTATTTTTAAGACAATTTAATGTTTTTTTTCAAATAGAATCATTATTTATAAACCTTGGGAGACTGGCCACACTGGAAACCCTACATTTGATCTGAAGTCCATAAATACAGAGGATGGAGATTGGAGTACAAGGGACATAACGTGAAGTAAAACAGAACCATTAATCGGCGTGTTGTGAGAAAGACACAAGAAGCAATTCTTCTGCTCTGCACTAATTAGACGTCAGTTGGAGTACAGTGTCCAGTTCTGGGTATCACATTTGAAGAAAGATATGGAGAAACTGGAGAAGGTCCAGAGAAGAACAATAAAAATTATTAAAAGTCCAGAAAACATTACCAATGAGAGAAGACTGAAAGAACTGGGTTTGTTTAGTTTGGAAAAGAGAAGAGTGAGAGGGGAGTTGATAGCGGCTTTCAAGTACCTAAAAATGTGTTACAGGGAGGAGGAAGAAAGATTATTCTCCTTAACCTTTGATGATAGGACAGGAAGCAATGGGCTTAACTTACAGCAAGGGAGGTTTAAGAAAACACAGAGTGGTCAAACATTGGAATAAATTGCCTAGGGAGGTCGTGGGTAAGAGCAGGGGGCTGGTAGTGCTTCTTGTGGAATGTCCATCATTGGAGATATTTAAGAGCAGGTTGGATAGGCACCTGTCAGGGATGATCTAGATCATGGTTTCCCAAACTGGAGGGTGTGCCCCCTGGGGGAACATGGAGAAATTCCGGGGTGGGGGGTGCAAGGTGACCCAGCCCCCACCATCATTCCCCATACCTGAAGAAAGAGCCAGCCTTTGTTTCCATCTCTCAGCCCCTGCCATTTCACATGGGTGACCTGGCGCAGCCACTATGAAAAGCAGGCAGCTGATGAAGACCCACATGGAGCTGGCTGCCTCCTGCTAGAATGAGTGAGCATGGGTTGGGGCGGGGAGGAGGAGGATGGGATTAGATGGGAGGCTGGGGGTGCCTGGCTCGGGTGAGGGGGATAGGGTAAGAGCAGGGAGCTGGTGGTGCCTGGCTTTGTGGGATGGGAGGGACTCGGGCAGGCGGCTCACAGGGCTTGTGGGGCTTGGGCAGCCAGTTGACTTGTGGGAATTGCAGTGCTTGGGCAGCTGGCCCCAGCATCGCAGGGTTCAGGTGGGTTGGGCTGGTGGCTGGCCCCGACATTGCAGGGTTCAGGTGGGTTGGGCTGGCAGCTGGCTCTGGCAGCGCAGGGCTCGGGCGGTTTGGGCTGGCAGGCAGGTGACTGGCCCCAGCAACGTGGGGCTTGGGTGGCTCAGGATGGCAGGAGGGTGGCTGATCCTGGCAGCATGGGACTTGGGTGGGCAGTTTGGGCAGCAGGCCCATGGCTGTGGCAGGCAGCTAGTGGGTGGGCAGCTGGCCCCAGCAGTGCGGGGCTCAAGCAGCCAGCAGGCGGGCAGGTGGCTGGCTCAGGTGGCTAGTGGGCGGGTGGGTGGCTGGCCCTGGTGGCGCAGGGCTCAGGTGGGCGGCTCTGGCAGCTCAGGTCTCAGGCGGGCAGGTGGCTGTCGTGGTCAGCTCTGGTGGCTGGCATGGGGCTCCGGAAGCTGGCCAGCACCAGGCACCTGTAAGGAGCCAAGAAAAACCATTTGTGCTTATTTTTTAATTTTAATTTTAAATTTTATGTCATTTTTGTGTTTATTTTAAATTATGAATTGAATTGTTTATTAAAAGGAGGGTTGGATGATGGTAAAGAAGAGGGTGAAGGTTTCTCAAAAATCAAAATGGGGGCATGATGCTGAAAAGTTTGGGAACCACTGATCTAGATCAAGCACATCAAACATGTACCCTGCAGGGTGCATGCAGCTGTATCCAATTTTTGTGCCACTCCTTCTCCCCCTTTCCTCGCCCCCGCACCTCTGGGGTTTGATTGCAGGCAAACATAGATGATGCACAAGCTCCAAAGCAGAGTTGTCAGTTTGAGTGGCATCTGGCTGGCCAGCTGGGCATCCCCCGCTGGGAGGGAGGACTGAGGTGCTCACACTGAGGGCAGCAGGAACCCTTTGGTGGTGGCTGGAGTCGGCGCTCGCCAGAGCTTTTCCAGCATGACTCAGTAACTCGGCTGGTTATGCGTGGGGGTGTTGGTTTAGCTTAGTCAGCTCTTTTGGGCTGGGGATCCCAGGCGGCCGCCCACCAGCACTGGGCAGGTGCACAGAGCTGCCCAGAGGAGTTGGCAAGCTTTGGCGGGGAACTTGGAGCTGCTTCTGACTATGGCTATGCAGTTGGGCACCCGCTTCCTTTGGAAGTACTGCTGGGGAACGGTGATGGTTTTCTGCAGGACCGCCATAGTCAGATCGGTAGTTTTAGACATGATCTACTGGAATTCTTCCAACCCCAAGTAAGTTTGCCTCATTCTGCTTCCTCCTTGCCCACCACCCACTTCCCATCACCGGGAGCCAAGTCCCTTTGAAGGGCACTGCCAGGCCATCAAGGTCCGTGAGACTGGGAGAAGGTGAGCGGCAGGTGCTGGGCTCCCAGCAGCACCTGCTCTCACTATGCAGGGGCGCTGCTCTGATCTGGCCCCGCCTGCAGGAATGACCTGCGGAGCAGCAGTGGCAGCAGCTGCAAAGACTCGTGGAGCCAGCAGTCACAGCAGCAGGAACCGGGGGAGACACAGACAGAGCCAGGACAGCCTGTCACATCCAGAGCAGGGGAGGAAGTAGCCCAGGACAGGGAGCCAGGAGGGCCCATGTTGTGAGCTCAGCATGTTGTGGTAAGGATCCCCGGTGAGCTGGTGGCTGGGGAGGACACACACAGCACCGACAGGGCCCAGGGCTGGAGCTTGGTGGAGAGGGAAGCTGCAAGCTCCCCTATCCCCACCCCTGGGACCCCACGGAATGGAACACTGTGTCTAGGCCGCAGGGCCTGCATAGATTGATTAGGCCGCCGGGCCAATGCATGTTGGCTAGGCTGCTGGAGCCTGCAAACTGCGGCTGGGCCATTGAGGCCTACAGACTGCGACTAGGCCACTGGGTACTGACTTTGGCTGTTAGGGGGCACTGACCCAGCTGCAGGGGCAATTCGTGCTGACAAGGCCCCAGGGCCTGTGAACTCTGGCTGGGCCATGGAGCCCTGAGGGCAACGCAAGAGCCCTTGGGGATGGGGCGGGGCAGGCGACCTCGCCATACTGTGCTTCACTGAAACCATTGCTTTGGGGTGGGAATGCAGATGAGGGGTTCAGTATGCAGCCTGCACTGGGGACAGGGGAATACCCCAGCTCTCTCTCACTGCAGTAGCTTGGCACCAAGTAAGCACCACCTTACTATGGCCACTGCAGCTCCAGTGGGCATGGCCAGGGGAGGGGTGCATTTGTCCCAGCTAGGGAAGATCCAGGTTCATCTGCCACCTGTGCTTCCCAGCCAGATTGACAAATGTAGCAAACTGTGCACTTTCCCCTCGCTGCCTGATGAAGGGGAACAGACAGCAATGTTCCTGTACAAATCAGGGGAGGGGAGGGAGTTTAGCCCCCCTCCTTGCCCTCCCTAAAAGGCATGGGAGGGAGGCTTGGGGGACAGTCTTGGAAAGTGTGTGTGTGTGTGTGTGTGTGTATGTGCCCCCAACCAGCCCCGTTCACCTGCCTGGTAATTGTCTCTTTTCTGTAAGATTTTATAAGAAGCAATCCCATTTCAGGGACATCCCATTTTCCTGACACAACCAAACCTTTCCCTTGCTTTACAGACACACAGACACACTCAGGGACAACTCTCTGAAATATATAGTAGATTGCAAACGCTTTGTGGCAGTTGGACTGTCTCTTTATTCTGAGTTTGTACATCACCTTTCACATTGGGGGTCTGGTTCATGACCACAGCTCCCAGCTCCTACGATAATACAAAATAAATATCAGAGAGGTAGCCAAGTTAGTCTGTATCTTCAAAAACAATAAGAAGTCCTGTGGTCCCTTATAGACTAACAGATATTTTGGAACATAAGCTTTCGTGGGCAAAGACCTGCTTCGTCAGAATTAGCCTGTCAATCCAATCGATATTCTCATGTCTCTACATTTTCCTTCAAAATAAATAATAATAATTAAATGTACAAAGGAAACGTATTTTCAACTGAGAAATTTCTTCCTTTCATATTTAAGTGTTGCTTGTTACAATAACCACAAAACATCCAAACAAAAAAAGCAATTCAAGAGCACTTTAAAGACTAACAAAATCATTTATTAGGTGATGAGCTTTTGTGGGACAGACCCACTTCTTCAGATCAGAGCCTCACCAGAACAGACTGGTATGTTCTGTTCAGGTATGGCTATGGCTTGGCGGGGGAAGACAGGCTTTGGAGGATCCATTTGCATCCTCCTCCACTGACCAAAACAATGTTGACAAGTATCAGAGGGGTAGCCACATTAGTCTGTATCCACAAAACCAATATTTATGCTCCAAAATATCTGATAGTCTACAAGGAGACTATCTAGGTCTTTCTCTGTTGCGATATTTTTAATCTTCTCTTCGAGCGCTGCTCTGTGTGCATTCCCTGTTTCTTCCTCACGTAGCCTCACCACGTCTCTTCTTTTCTTAACTGTCTTACGCTTTCTTTTGAGTTTTATCTTGATGTTTGCAATCACTAGACTGTGGTCTGAGTCTATATTCATACCTTGGAAAGTTCCCCACTGCTGTACTGATGTTATCCATCTTCTTATCAATATCATATCTATCATTTTCTTGGACTTCCTGTCATTCAGTCGCCATGTCCACTTCCTACAGTCCTTTCATTGGAATTTCGTGTTGCAGATCACCATCTCATGCTCTGTAGCAAACTGAGGCAGAATACATGGGTGATCACCCTCACATCACACAGGTCCCCCATGCGTGGAACGTTGGTGCCTTTCTGCCTACGTGAAATGTAAATGATGTCTGTACAGGCCCTCTGGGGGAGGTACAGCCACTTCTGTAGCAGCTTCCTCAAGGCTTTATTTGCCTTGGTTAGGGGTCCTTTGGCCCAGATGAACCCTGAAGGATGAAGGAGATGCAGGGGATCAGGAAGGTATTGACTACATTGATCTTCTGCCAAGGGTGAGTAGGGACTCGATGCGCTTGGCGTCACGTAGCGTCATGTAGCATCCTGGATATAATGTCCTCAGGGGCCTGCTGGATCTGGACTCCAGTAGGGGTCCGCAGGTGTTGATAGTGCTCTCTCTCCTTGAGGGTGGTCATGGACTCTTCCTGGATCTCAAACTCTGTCAGTCTTACCAGGGGCTTGAGGCCACCATCCGGGGGAGGCACACTTCTTGGCACTGAAACTCAGTCCCATCCACTCTGCAGCTCATCCAGTCGTCTCCAGCATCTGCTGGAGGCCCTCAGTGCTGTCTGTGATCAACACCAGGTCATCTGCATATGCCAGGATGTCGATTCTCTCGCCGTGCAGTCTGAAACGGGCCTGGCCGCTGGAAATGGCTCACAGGCGCGGCTCCATGACCAGGCTGAAGATGACGGGGCTGAGTGGGCAGCCCTGTTTTACACCACAGCAGATGCAGATGGTGGCAGCCTCTCTGTCTGAGAAATGGTTGGTGGCCATGCAGTCCCTGTAGAGATCTCTCAGGAGCTGGAGGAAAGTATCTGGCATCCCAAATTCCACTACGGTATCGAAGATGTGGTGGTGCAGGACGGACCCGAAGGCATTAAGCAGGTCAAGCCAGGCCACCACACAATGCTTGCTAGACTTCCTGGTCTCCTGCAGGGCATTCTGGAACATGAAGTTGTGCTCATAGCAGCCCTTGAAGAACATGAAGCCCTTCTGGGATGAGCTGACTGCTTCGCCCCTCACCACCCAGTCGCAGGAGCTGGGGTAGAATTTGTATAGGGTGCTACACAGGGAGATGGGCTTGCAATTGCCCGGGTCATCTCGGTCATCCTTGTGGGTGAAGGCCATCATAGATGTTTTCCAAGAGCCGGGGATGCATCAGAACTTCTTGCAGCAGTTGAAGACAACGGTGAACACCAGGCAGCCAGGTTCACGTTTCTTCAGGAGTTGGTACCTGATGCCATCCCAGCCGGTGGTGGTGTTGGTGGTCCTATCAAGCCCGGCTTGTACCTCTGTGATGGAGTGGGGTGTGTGTGTGTGACTCAGGCTGGATGTGTGTGTGAGACAGGCAGAGCAGTTCACAACAGCTAAGGATGACCCCCTGGGGCTGTAACCTAAGCTGGCAGGTAACACCTGTGACCTTAATAAAGAGCAGGGAGGAGGCAGGCGGGGTTTGAATCAGAGGCGGCAGTTAGAAGCTGGGGAGAGAGAGTTGGAAGGCAGCCAGCCTGGCTAGGGGGGAAGCTACACCCCAGATAGGGCACCCCTTGGGCTCCTCTCCCCAGGATGGGTTGGAATGACTGCCTCTGCCTGCTGTACTGACATCTCTTTGCTGGGCTGTGCCTCTGTCAACTAATAAACTCCCATTCTACCTGCTGAGTGAGAGTCACTCCTGCCTGCGGACGGGTGCAGAGCTTGGGGACCCCTGAACCCCATCACAACTTTCACTGGGGCAGAGTCTCTTTCAAAGTCATCTGAGCCCTCAATGTGCGGCAGACCTTGAAGGCAGTCTAGGGAGGGTGAGCTGGGGTGGGCCTTGCCATCAAAAACCACCATGAAATAACTATGGAGCCTCTCAGGTGGGATGGCGTGGTGGGGTGGGGCACCCTCCAGGATCTCCCTCATGCCCTTGGGGCAGGTGAGCTGGTAGAGTTGTTGGAACCAGCTCACGTTGATTGGGTTCTTGTGGCAGTGTGCATCGCCTCTACCATTGCGGGTGGTGCTGGAGAGTCTCAGCCTAAGGGATACCTGCAGGTGCCAGGAGTCCTCACGTGGTGTCCTCCTCCCGGAGGATGCTTCTGTGGACAACTGCTCCACAAGTCTGTCAGTGGTGGTTTCAAAGCCCTCAAAGGTACACGCCTTCTTCAGGTCCTTCAGCCAGAGGGACTGTCAAGGTTGATCTTAGCCAAAAGCTGACAAGCTCTGACAGGGAGAAGGAAGGGTGAGATGACTCCAAAACTGCTGATCTTGACGAGAATGTTTTCCCCTTGATTTCTGAGGTAAACTATATTTGAATGTGCCAAAGTCAAAACTGCCGAAAACACACAACACATTATTAGTCTGTGGGTGTCCGTGATACAGCAACTTGCTGTGGCCGTGAATTTAGCAAGATCCATAAAAAATTGGACATTTTTATGGGTAACAGAAGTTATCATTAAAGACAACAACAAAACAATCAGTGCCCTCTCCCAGCACCAGGCACCCCCAGTCCCCCTTGAACCCCCTCTCTCTCCCCCAAAGCCAAGCACCACCAGCCCCCCACTCTTACCCCATCACCTCCTGTCCCCTAGAACCAGGCACCCCCAGGCCACCCTCTAACCCAGTGGTGTCCAAATGTACTTGTGACCCCACAAGCCACGCACCAACTGCCAGAGCCTTAGTGCCCTCCTGGCCCCAGGGCCCCCTTACCTCCTGCCGGACCTTGACCCCTGCTGGGCCAACACCAGTCCAGCCACGGGCTGCGAAGGCTGGTTACAGCCCCATGCTGGACATGGCCCTGGCTCCATGAGTGCCAGCTCCGCCCCAGCTGGGCTGCCAGCATGGCCCCAAAACTGCAGGCATGGCCCAGGCCCTGCAGAGGACAGCCACAGCCCTGGCCAGGGTGCCAGACACTGTGCTGGCCCGAGCCCCGCATCTAACCCTCTCCCCCTCCCCCTTGCCAGCCCCTCCCCCGTCTCCCATCTAAGCCCCTCCCCCGAGCCAGCCACCCCCAGCCCTCCTCCTCCCCCTCAACCAACCCACACTCACTCAGCTTTGCGGGAGGCAGCCAGCTCCACGTGTGTTTTCACCGGCTCCCCTAGTTCGCCCATGTGAAATGGCAGGGGCTGAGAGCCGGAAGCAAGGGCTGGCTCTTTCCTGGGGTCGAGGGAGTGATGGGAGGGCTGGGTTGTCACACCCCCCCCCCTGAAATTTCTTCATGCCCCCCCAGGAGGGCACATGCCCTAGTTTGGGAATCCATGCTCTAGTAGGCTTGTGGACAGTCTCTGGCCACAGGGCCTGGGCCTTGCAGAAACAGCCACTCGATCCTGCCAGGAGGACCTGTTTTCTGCTCCTGTTGCAGGGATGGTGTGTGGCAGATGAAACTTTGTTTATAATAAAACAAAAAAGCAGTCAAGTAGCACTTTAAAGACTAACAAAATAATTTATTAGGTGACGAGCTTCCGATGGACAGACCCACTTCTTCAGCCCATAGCCGTACCAGAACAGACTCAATATTTAAGGCACAGAGAACCAAAAGAAGTAATCAAGGTGGACAAATGAGAAAAAAAATTATCAAGGTGAGCAAATCACTCTCTGAAGAAGTGGGTCTGTCCCACGAAAGCTCGTCACCTAATAAATTATTTTGTTAGTCTTTAAAGTGCTACTTGACTGCTTTTTTGTTTTGATAGTATATAGACTAGCACAGCTTTCTCTCTGTTACTGTTCAACATGCAAGGCACTTTGTGTGTAATGTTATAGTCCTTAGGAATAATTAAAGTCAAGAAAATGTCCTTGTGGTAGAATAGATCTCTCCCCTTTGACTGGAGTGCCCTGTTGAATTAATGAGGTGTGAATTAATACGGCGTGAAAGGCAAACATCTCCAAACAGCTGCAACAGTTGGAGAGGGGATAGGAACCAAATCATCATCATCATCATCATCATCATCGTCAATAACCGTGGGCTCAGCGCCTGTTGGTGTCTGAGGCCTCTCTCACTATTTCCTTCCATCTTTCCCTATCCAGTGCAGAGCGGCTTAGTTTCTGTAGACTAACCCCAGGACACTCAGACCTGTCAAGCAGACTCATTGAGAAAAGTCACACAGAGGTAGCTGTGTTAGTTTGTATTTTCACAAATCGAAAAAGTCCTGTAGCACTCTCTTTGGGTATTCTTCAGTGGGATAAAACTGCAAAAGATAAAGCTGATAAAAAAGAAACTACACCATCTTCTTAAGGAAGAATGTGCCTCTACTCAGGACCAAATTCAGCCAGACATGGAGCCCTGGCCAGGGTTATTCTGTTTGCTTCCCAAAATCCATAAATCTGGACAACCAGGAGGCGCTATCATTTCAGGTATTGGCACCCTTACTACAGGATTGTCCTGCTGTGTAGACTCCCTCCTCAAACCCTATGCTACCAGCACTCCTAGCTATCTCTCAGATACCGCTGACTTCCTGAGGAAATTACAGGAGACCCCTGAGTTGCATGAACTTGACTTATGCATTTTTTTATATTAATGTGAGTTGAGTCGCGGCTCAGGGGCTCCTCAGGAGGTGGGGAGGGGGAGCTGGACGCACTGCGGGATGGAGGGGGAAGAGGCTCTTAGGCCCTTATCTCCTACCCCCCGCTGCCTCTGCTTTCTGAGAGGTGCAGATCTCCCCCCACCGCATTCGGGCCGAGACACTAAACGCCTGCTCCCCCCATGCCTTTAACAAAGCACCCCCCCCACGGCGCACCCCACCCAGAATGCACGCATGCTGCTGCTCCCCAGCACCACAGTGCCTTTTCCTTCCCACACGCCGGGGGGTGCCTCTGGGCCACGCCTAGGCCGTATCCCCTGAGTGACCTGAAAGTGAGGGAGGCCAGGGCGGCACACACTTTCCAGCTGTGGGGAGTGCAGCTCAGCAGGGACCAGCGCGAGACTGGCAGTGGGGATGAATCTCACTTACAGGGTGAGTGACGGCAGGGGGGCTGTCTGTCTCCGGCTTGGCCTGGGGCTCCGCTCCCAGGGGTGTCCTCTGTGCCCTGGCCTCTTGCCCCTGAGCTCCTGCCACCCAGGCCCCTGCACTCTCCCTTCATCCTGCCCTGAGTTCCCCTATGGGTCCTCTGGTCTCCCTTGCATAGCCCGAGGGACTCCCCGCTCAGGCTCTGAGTCCCAGGGATCCTCCTTTACTGACCCACCAGCACCTCCTGTGAAGACATCCCTCCTCACACACATACCTTTTCCTGGAGCTCCCAGGCCCATTGCTGCTGGGAATTCCCCCAGCCCCCACGGCTCCCTGTGGGTAGAGCCGGCAGCCCCATCCTGATGCATGAAATTCGAATTACGCCTGGTTCTGTAGAAACAATTCTCACGCAAATTGGGGGTTTACTGTATAGAACATCTGAAATCTTCCTCAAAATACCATCCTGGTCACCATGGATGTAGACGCTCTTTACACCACATGAAGATGGACCACAAGCAACTAGGAACACGATCCCAAATGTTACGATGGCAAATCTGGTGGCTGAGCTATGTAACTTTGTCCTCACCCACAACTATTTCCAATTTGGGGAAAAATTATACCTATAGATCAGTGGCACTGCTAGGGGCACCCGCATGGTCCCACAATATGCTAACTTTTTTTGGCTGACGTGGATCAATGTTTCCTCAGCTCTTGTCCCCTATTACCCCTCCTTTACTTATGCTACATTGATGACATCTTCATTATTTGGACCCATGGTAAAAAGAGTTTGGAAGAATTCCACAGAGTTTTCAACAACCTGCCTCCCATCCATGAGTCTCAGCCGTGACCATTCTACACGAGAGATCCATTTCCTGGACACCACAGTACAAATCACTGAAGGCCAAATCAATACCACCCTCTACTGGAAACCCACTGACCACTACTCTTACCGACATGCCTCCAGCTGCCATCCAGGACACATCACAGGAGCCAGGAGTTATAGTCAAGCCCTAAGATACAACCACATCTGCTCCAGTCCTACTGACCGAGACCAAAAACTTCAAAATGTCTACCAAAAAAAGAAAAAAAAAAGACAGGGCCAGACGAACACACAAAACCCAGCTGCTTCTAGAGAGGCCCAAGAGGGTTAATAACAGAACATCACTTGTCATCACCTATAGCCCCCAACTCAAACTTCTCCAGCGCATGATTGACAATCTACAACCTATATTGGAACACGACACTATACTTTCACAGGCCCTCAGGGAGAGACCTGTCCTTTCCAACAACAACCACCTAACCTCAGGAAAAATTCTCATGAGCAACCACTCGTTCTGGAGACACCATCAATGGACCTAACCACATGAGTTACATGATCAGGGGCTCATATTCCTGTACCTCCAACAATGTGATATGCCAGTGAATACCCCCCTGCTATGTATATTGGACAAAGTGGACAATCACTTTGCCAAATCAGACATCAGGAATCTGAACCCACATAAACCTGGTTCTGACATGTTGGCTGCTGGTGCCAGAGCTGGGCCTGCAGTCCAAGCTCTCTGGCTCGCTCCAAGCAGCGGAGTGCTGACTTTTAATTTCCTTAAGGAGCTCCCTCGTTTTGGGTAACACACAAAGGCAGAGGCCCTTCTGTATGCCCTTAATTACTCTTTATGCCCCTAGCAGTGCACTTTGGGCCACTAACCCAGTTGCCAGGGTCCAGGCTGTCACACGGGGCTCTGACGCCAGCCCCATGCCTGGGCACATAGGGCTCTGTCTCCCCCCATCTTGAGTCCCAGCTGCTCCCCCTGGGGAGCTGCCAACAGCCTTGGGCTTGGGGTCCATCTGGAACCCTCCAGGTTCTACCACCAGCCCTGCCCCAGGACCCTGGCCAATGTTCCTTGTAAGATGAGCAGTGGGACAGATGTCCAAGAGAGATTGAAACACACACAACTGATTAGCAGAGCTCCCACAGGCAGCAGCCTGGGTTTCTATGAGTGGTGCCCATCTGCACATGCCTCGGTGCAGGTAACAAAAACCTGCACCTGGATAGACAACAGTCGAGAGAACATTGGTCCTGGTCAGGTTGTCAATCCCAGTTCCACCCCTTCCCCAACCCTGTGAGGGGCTCCGCCTCCTGGGGACATGGCCCTGCTCCTGACCCCAGCGAGGTGGAGTGGGTGCAGCATCCTACTCTCCCCTCCTGCAGCAGTGACCCTGGGCATCCCCAGCATTCAGCTGCCTCGGGCCCCAAGACATGAGGCACCTGGTGCCCTACACAGCTGTGGAGTCTGTGTGTGCCTAAGGATGGCCCCGGCCTTAGCTCTCCGCAGCCCCCGGAGGCGCTTGCCATGGAGGAGAAGGCGGCTGCTCCCCCCGCCACACAGTACAAGCTCCGGGAAGTTTTGCGCCCAAAACGGAGACTGCCGGGGACTCCCTGAAGCCCCGAGAGACTCCGCTATGGAGTTCGGCGGGCGGTGCTCAGACGCGGGGGGGCTGGACGGAGCGGGGAGCGAGCCCCGAACGTCTCCCGCCCCCAGCCAGCCGGCAGGGAAGCCGCCGCGCGGCGGTGCCTCTGTCCTGGTGGAGAGGGAGGAGCCCTGCAAGCGGCGGCGCCCCGCCAGCCCGCAGCCCCCGCCCGGCTCTTGGTGAGGGGCCCCAGCGCCTCCCACGAGCCGGCCTGAGAGCCCGGGGCCCCTGGGGCGGGGGACGCAGTCGCTCCGCGGCTCCCCTGCGCTGGGGGGAGGGGGGCGGCTGCCTGCAGGCAAAGGCCCCCGCGATCCCGGCGCCCCCGAGCGGCGGAGCCGGGCCGCCCGCAGCCCCCGCCCGGTCACGTGGAGCTGGAGCCCCGGCGAGGGTGGCAGCCGCCTGGCGCTGGGCCGCGGATCGGCCGCGATGGCTGCGCAGGTACCGGCCGCAACACAGCCCCGGCCCGAGACAGGCCTCCCGCGCCCGGAGCCGGCAGCCAGCCCCGCGCGGGGGCGGGGATCGGGGATCGGGGCCCTGCTTACACCGCTCAGTCCTGGGGGGAGGGGACCCCTCGCTGCAGCGCTGAGCCCGGGGGGGGGAGAGGCCCCTCGCTGTAGCGCTGAGCCTGCTTGTTACCTGTGATCATTCCACGGCCGGCGCTGGCTGTTGGACCCTGGCGCCCGGGAACCGCGGCCCCAGCACCTCTCGGGGTGTTTTTGCGCTGTGCTGGCTGCTCCTGCCCCAGAACTGGGTGCAGGGGGGTTGGGAGGACTCATTGTCCCCTGGGGAGGGTCTGTTTGCAGCTGCCTCTCTCTGTGCAGGGCTCTTCCACGGAGGCCATGGACCAGCGGCTCCAGCAGGCCCAGCAGTTCAAAGAGGAGGGAAACCGGTGCTACAAGGAGGGGCGCTTCCGGGATGCTGTGAGCCGCTACCACCGGGCACTGCTGCAGCTGCGAGGGCTGGACCCCAGCGTACCATCTCCTCTGCAGGCCTTCGGGCGTGAGCAGCTGCCAGTGACGCCTGAGCAGGAAAAGGCACTGCACAGCACCCAGACCGACTGCTACAACAACCTGGCTGGTGAGGGGGGCACTGCCTTCTAGTGGCATCACCACTGGGTCCCCTGGGGCATCACAGTACCCTCTGCTGCTCCATGACCCAGCTGTGCCCCTTGCGCCCGGGTTCCTTGGTGATCCCGTTGCTGTTACCCGGCTTGTGGGCTCCCACAGCCTCTGGTTGGCATTGCCACCCGCCCCAGGATCTATTCAGCCCCCTCGATCACACCCCCATCTCCCTTCACCCGTGAGTTCCAGTCCTACTACCCCCACTTCCATCTGTGCATGCCGGTCTGTGGTAGCGACGCACCGTGAAGGCACAGGAGTGCCCTTCTTGCCCCCCGGCACCCTCTGACTGCTGCTGTTCCTCCCTTTCTCCAGCTAGCTTGCTCCGCATGGAGCCAGTGAACTACGAGCGGGTGAAGGAGTACACCCTCAAGGTACTGGAGAGACAGCCTGAGAACCCCAAGGCCCTCTACCGCGCCGGCGTGGCTGCCTATCACCTGCGGGACTATGACCGGGCCCGGCACTATCTCACAGCGGCCACATACAGCCAGCCCCGAGGTGAGCGGCGGGTTGCTCACAGAGTAGGGGGAAGTGGGAGGGTCCTCTTGCTAGGGAAGAGCCAGGGCCGTGTCTCCACACAGCAGGGGAGCTGTCCTGCCACACCCCATCTCCAGAGGGTGACCCCAAGCTGAAGGGCAGTGGGAGGTGGCAGGACAATGCCCAGTTGCAGCTGCACTTGAGAGTCGCAGTGGGATGCTTCTTGGGGGGCAGCTGTCCAGAGACAATTGTGCTGTTAGCTGGTAAACGTCTGGGGATGGGGAGAAGGTATTGGTGCTGTCTCTATGGGTGGGCAGGCAGGGGGCAGCTATTCAGCTTCGGGGCATTGGCAGGCGCATGGCTTTGTGCTGGCAGAGGGTGCTGGCATGGGAGTGCTGGGAGCTCGACTGGGGCACAAGAGGAGGCTGGGTTTATGCCTTGGCCTGTGGGAACAGGACATAAGCGGGGGACTGAGTGTGGGCATTCAGCTCACGCCTCGGCCTGTCTTGTCTCTCTCCCCTGCTCCATGGAGACACCAATGTCAAGCGGTACCTGCAGCTGACGGAGTCCCAGCTCAGCACCTATCACCAGAAGGAGAAGCAGCTCTACATGGGGATGTTTAGCTAATGAAATCCTGGCTCCCCCACCTGACACCACCCAGACCATGTGGCTGCACCTCCTGTTCCTAGACAGACTGCCAGGCCACAGGCACACCTTCGCCGACATATCACCAGGGTCACAGGGACATGTCTGACTTCCACTGATGGCACTGGACCCATGAGGTCTCTCGGGACGTGGACTGATGAGGAGGAAAGCCTGGGCAGGTGGCTAGGACCTGCTTGGAGGGCTCCTGTCACTCATCTGTGCCTCAGTCTCTTCTCTGTTGCCCCCAAGGGCCTGGGTACGCCCAGAGTCACAACCGCACAGGCTCAGCCACCCCCTGGTTGTGGTGCCAGAGGAGAGTGGGCCAGAGTTCTGTTCTCCCCACACCCACCCTGGCCCTCTTCATAAAGGGATCTGTCTCCCTGCGCCTTAGGTATGTGTCTGTGTCCTTCCCTTCTGTGCAGGGGAGCACTCAGGGAGCTGCTTTAGGGGAGTGAGCCCCAGCTCTGCTGCTGTTGGTTTGGGCTGCATGACCTCGCTCGGGGTCCTCTCCACCCCAGCTCTTACAAGAAATTTCCACCTATCTTCGTCCTGTCTGCTGCCAGCTGCACAGGGCTTGGGCAGTGACTGCGTAGGTTACGCCAGGCCTTGCTGGCATGCTGCAGAGGGGCTGGGGTTAGACTGGGTCTGTGCAAGGAGGTGGTTTATCCCGCAGGCAGGACACACGCCCACACTGCAGAGGTGCTTTGTACACTTCCCCGTGTACCTGTGAGGCCCCGGTGATGGGGGGGGCGGATAGTTTTGAGCGAGGGCACCTGCAGTTCAGGTTCTGACATGTTGGCTGCTGGTGCCAGAGCTGGGCCTGCAGTCCAAGCTCTCTGGCTCGCTCCAAGCAGCGGAGTGGGAGACTTGCTGAGGGGGGAGGCGCCTCAGGTCTCCTTCCTCAGGGCTCACCAGCTGACCCTGCTATGTATCCCAGCACCCCTTTCGGCTCGGAGGTGTGCAGCTCCCCGCCTCTCCCCCAGCCCTGGCAGACGACTAGGGATGTGCTTAGGGGCTGAGAATCTCCAGCTGGGGTCAGCCAGCCCAGCCCTGGGGATAATCTCCGGTCCTGCAGCAAGCCTGGCTCCTCCCCCAGCCTTCCCATCCGAGCAAACATCCTTCATTCCTGCCATCCACATGCCCTGCCTCCTCCCTGCTGCTTAAGCAAACAGCTGCCCCCAGGCTGTGACAGCTGGGAAATGGTGCTGTTGACTCTTCTCAGCTCCCCTTCCTTCCCCTTTTCTCCTCCTCCTCCCTCCAATGTGCAAACAACGTGCAAACCACCAGGGCTGGTGCTGCTCCAGGACCCACCAGTCTGAAGGGTACGAAGGTGAGGCCAGCCAGCACAGGAGCTGCTTCCTGAGAGCATGACCCCCTCGCCCCCCAACCTTGCCTGGTGCAGCAGGCTGAACAAAGCCCCCTCTCCACTTCTGGTCTGCCGGAGTCAGCCTTGTGGGGCAGGGGGCGGGGAGAAAAGAAGTGCAGCTGTCTCAGGTGACAAGCTGATCCAACTCACCACCCCTCTTGCCTTGGCATCTGCCCCGGGGAGATAAGAGCACATGGTGTGAGGCTGGGACTGGCTCATGACTAGGAAACATCTGACGCCAGGGCCCGAGGGGACAGAAAAGGCTGTGGGGTTCCCTGAGGGGAGCTGGGGACTTAAGGAAGATGCTGTGGTTGGAGCTTGGGCAGAAGTTCCATTATAAACTCACACCACAGGGGCACAGGCTCAGACGAGCTGGGCCCATTGAGCTGCCAGGCTTGTAGGACACACCTGAGGCAGTCCCCTGGGGCCTGCCCGGGGAGAGGGTGATGGCAGCGAAGCAAAACTGATGCACTTAAACAGCTGCAGCGGCCTGCGTGGAAACCCATCTCTGCATCTGAAGCAGACGAGCAGCCAGCAAGAGCTCTCCACCCCAGGATCTTGCTGTGCTTTAACTCAACCAGTCTGTGTAGCCCAGACTGTGCTCCAGCCCACTCTGCCTGGGGAGCCCTGAGCTCCCTTGCAGATAAGTACCGCTCCTGTGCTTGCCTGCTGTGCCCTTGTGAAGCAGGTGCCAGGGCCAAGTTCTTTCCCTTCTCTGTGCGGTGCTGCGTGGAGCAGCGCAAGGCTCCTGCAGGAGACATGAATGACTGGAGAAGTGGGTGCCTCTCGCCAGTGCCCTGCAGCCTTATGAAATGGGCAAAGGTAATGCCGCTGTAGCAGAGCCCAGCTGTTCACTCCATCATCAAGCAGAAAGTCCTTTATATGCCCTACACGCTGCCCAGCTGGGGCCTTGGGGAGCCTGATTGCCAAGTGCTGCATCTAATATTGAGATGCACATTGTAAGCACAGCCACAGACCCAAAGAGAGGGCTGGAGAAGGGCTGAATCCAGAGAAACTGAAGGTGCACAGAGGTGACTTGATTACGGACCACATTTTTCCCTGGGAGATGATCAACCATTGGAACACGCTCCCAAGGAGCTGGGGAGTTTCGCCCCTGCTGCTGAGGCTTCCAAACTCCCAAGCTGCCTGTCTGGAAGATGCTTTAGGCAAACCTAAGAGGTATTGCACTTAACGGCTCTGCTCCTGCCTCATGATCCAGTTGCCTGCTATGGCCTTAACCAGGCTGGGACTCTGGCTTATGCAGCAATGGGGCCAGTCCTTTGTTATCCCTCTTGCTGAATCCCTTGCCTCCCCAGCCACCAGCCAAGCCCACCTCCAGCAGGACGGGCCCAGGTACTTAATGCACAGGCTTACAGGGCTCCCACAGGAGAGAAGAAGGAAGGGCCAGGAAGGCCAGGCCCCCGGGTGCAAGCAAGCAGGGCAGGTGGTTCCTCTGCACACACCTGGTGATTCCCCCCAGGAGCACATGCTGACGTTACTGAATTTCACTGACAGCAGCACCTTCCAGGGGGTGGGGGGTCGTCTCCCAACTCCAAGGACAAGTGCTGGGCGCTGAGGGACTTACTAGCCTGGGGTGAGCATGAAGTAGGCAGGGGGCCCAGTTCGCAGCCACTACACAGGTGCTGCTCAGACTGAGGAACCTAAATGCAGCATTTAGAACAGGGTTTCCCAAACTGGGGGTGGGGGGGTGTGAAGAAATTCCAGGGCGGGCGGGAGGCAACCCAGCCCCACCCCCAGTCATTCTTCACACCCAACAATCTGGCCCTTGCTTCTGGCTCTCAGCCCCTGCCCTTTCACATGGGCCACCCAGCACAGCCCCTATAAAAAACAGGCAGCCAGCAAAGGCCCATGTGGAGTTGGCTGCCTCCTGCAAAGGTGAGTGAGTGTGGGTGGGGAGGGAGAAGGATGGAGTTAGATGAGGGGCTGGCAGTGCCTGGCTTTGGGTGGGGGAGGGGCTGTGGCAGAGGGCTCACAGGTGGCTGATCCACACTTTTTTTTTTTAAAAAGGGGGGGGGGTGAGGGTTTCTCAAAAAAAAAAAATCAACGGGGGGCATGATGCCAAGAAGTTGGGGAACCCATGATTTAGAGTGAATTTTCCCAACAGCAGCAAAGCCCCTGGCCCATGCAAGCTAGGCAGTTAAGGGAGGGATTCTGCCAGCAGCTGAGGGGGTGGGTACACCCACTTCTTGCCAGCTAACAAAACAGGGCTTGGCCCTCCCAGCCGGGGCACACAAGCACCCGCGCTCGCAGCCTGTGCTAAGAAAGCAGCTTGTGCATGGCTGGACATCGCCCGCTGCCTTCCTGCCCCCCTTACTACTGGGTGCCCGCGCAGGAGCTGTAGCAAGGCCCCTCCCCTCCCCTCCCCGCAGCCCCCACAAACCTGGCTGTTCATTTTTTATTTTTCCCTCATATACTGGACACAGCAGGGAGGCTCCCTGGGCAGCCAGAGACACAGCCCTGCCCCCAGCAGGCAGCCAGGCCCTGCTAGGCTACAGCGGGAGGGGCTCCTGGGACCCAGTGAGCATAGGCCCAAGAACCCAGTGTGGCTCCTGCCCCCTCCCCCCTTAGACACTGAGGGGGGGGCTCCCTGCCTCTCAGAGAGACAGTTGCTGGGGCCTGTGCACCCCACCCTGGGGAGAGGGCTCCCCTGCACCAGCCTTGTCCCTGCAGTTCTGCCAGTGCTGGGCCAGGGCCCGAGTCTCTATCCCCCCCCACCCCCAACAGGGGGGCAAGGGAGGTGGCTGAAGCTTCAGCCCATCACTTCTGGTCCCTTTTCTCCCTGTGGAGCCCCAGCCAGGGCTCGGTAAGGGAAGGAGACCGGCAGAGTTCACAGGCCCGGGAAGAAGGGTCACCCCCCCTTGTAAAGGCAGCGCTCCCTGGCCGTTCTGCCCCCAGCTCTGGGCAGCAGCCTGCGGCACTCATTCGGAGGCTCCACTGGCCTTTGGGGCTAGAGGCCTCTTCATCCTCATTATCCTCTTCAGCTCCTTGAAGGAGCAGGCCCTGTGCAGTTTGAAGCTGGCTGGGGCGGGGTCGCTGGAATCCAGCGTGGCAGAGGTGTGGAACAGGCGGCCTCTGGGAGGGCCCAGCTGCCGCAGTCGCCAGTCCCCGTTCAGGCTGACAGCATCCACCTCGCTGAGGCTGGAGGCACTGCCCTCAGCCGGCTGGGGCTGCAGCTGGTGCTGGCCGCCGTCAGGGAAGCAGGAGTCTGTGGAGAAGGCGAGCTGGCGGCTTGGTGCGGGGAAGGGCTCAGCTTTCGGCCTCCTCCGGGCCTGGCTGGAGATCTCCAGGACGGATGCCCACTTGTGCCTGCCCGGGGGCTCCAGGCAGCACTGGGAGCTGCAGCGATACACGGGTCCCGGCATGCGGACATTCACCTCGGAGCTGCAGCGGCTGCTGCCCTCTGCCCGGAGAGCTGGCCTGCGCCGGAGGCTGATCCGGCGAAGCAGCTCCCGGGGGCTCAGCCAGCTGCGCTCCGCACCCTCGCGGGCCTTCACCAGCTCCCGCGCGGCATGTTTGCCCTGGTACAGCCGCTCCTGCTCATACCCAAGGCCCTTCCTGGAGGAGGCCTTGACCCTGATCATGTGGTGGTGACAGGAGGAGGCCTCAGCCCAGCCGGCTCCCTCTGCCTGCTCCTGGCACGGCGAGAGCTGCTCCAGGAGGGACCCCACTGAACGCTCGCTGGACCCTACAGAGGAGGCGGTGGAGGCCCGGCCCCCAGAGCCATCCAGGGCCTGGGAGCTGTCAGGCCCCTCTGGGGAACGGAGGTGGGAGCAGGTGGAAATGCGCCTGCGGATTTTCCAGCCAGGGAGCGGCCCGGCCCCCAGTGGGGAGCCGCAGACGGATGACATGGACTGGCTCTTCTGATGCCCGGCTAGGTAGCCAGGCTCCGTGCGCGCAGCTGACAAGCGACACCTGTACCTCAGCACCAGCTTGGCAATGTACCGGTCCAGCTGGGCTTGGCGCTGCTCCTCCGAGGGGGCCGGCTCTTGCCGGGGCGAGCCCTCCTGCACCGTGCAGACAGCTGCCTGCTTGCTGAGGTCCTCCTGGGATGGGCCCCGGGACAGGCCACTGGTGAAGAGTGGGCTCTGCAAGGCCACAGCATGCAGCGGGCTGGGGTAGTGGTAGATCTCACTGGTGCTGCGGGATACCAGGTCGCATTTGTACCGCAGGAGCTGCAAGCTCTGAGGGAGGGTTGGCGAGAGCTCACCCAGGCTCAGCAGGAACTCCAGGTCCCCTGCGGAGAGAGCAGGTGCCCTGGATCAGAAACAGGCTCTGGCCGGGCAGAGCCAGTATTCCCTGCATGACATGGGACTTGGCTACACCAAACCCAACCCAGTATCTCAGCTGGACCCGGCTTGGCAAAGCGATGACCTAGGGGCTGGCTGCCCAAGGGCACTGCAGCAATCCCAGGGCAGCAGCGCAGGTTCAGAGGAGAGCTAGAAGAACAAGCTGAGGACTGAAAACCTGCCTCCGAGACCATGGCCTTGTCCCCAGGAGGAGGGGTCAGCTGGCACAGCTATGCCGGCGGAGCTGCAGCTTCGACCAGTTTCCCCAGCAAAATAAGCTCTCTCCGTCCCCACCCCACCCTCTGCCCAAGCCCCGAGCTCCTTCCTCCCCCTTGAACCCCTCTTGTCTGGCCCCGCTGTTTGCTTAGGAGTTGGCACTTTTTTCCTTTGTTCTCTGCAAAGGGTCCTGAGGGGTGCAGAGCTGTGGGTGCTAGGCTGTCTGCTCTGGGATATTTTACACCAACATAGCTGTAGCTGTGCAAGTATAACTGCTCCCAGGCAGACACTCACCTGGGACCGCTGGAACTCAGTGCAGGAGGTGCTACCATTTGAGCTAAAAGCCAGCTGGCTCTCAGCTCAGGCTGCAGAGCAGCTTCAGTCTCTCTCACTATCAGTGGTCTAGGTACCACTACAAAGGACAGTAAATCACACACCTAGATGTGCGCGTTTCATGAGCCCCTCGTGCAGACAATCCATGCTCCGTTAAGCACGACTTGTGCTGACACCGCATAGCTCAGCGTGAATCCCCAGCATGGGCAAGCTCGTAACGGGGACAGCTCCACGTCATCTCAAACATTAGTTTTACAAAAACAAACCCCTAAGACCCACAGAAAAACGTTCCCTGGGACTCTTAAATTCCAGCGGAAACACTGTTTGCTGCCTCCTGAACATCACAAAAGCAAGGGCCGCATATTGTTTTCATTTTAAAACGTATTTGATTTCGAGGGTTATGGATCCAAGAGTGCTGGTTGTTTCCGAATGCAAGAGAGTGTTAATAAAGTCAATACTCTGAGTTAATTGTTTCTTCTTACAATAGTGATATTATG
The DNA here is from genome assembly GCF_033958435.1 of Carettochelys insculpta. Lineage (NCBI taxonomy): Eukaryota > Metazoa > Chordata > Testudines > Carettochelyidae > Carettochelys > Carettochelys insculpta. The sequence continues at coordinate 16,383,023 of NC_134147.1, read as the reverse complement.
CAATGTAGGGAAATGGTTACATGCTTACTGCTTCCAGTCCATTTTCACGTTATTTTAAAACTATCCATCAGGTTACAAGGCAGGTGTGGGCGAGAGGTAAGTGGGGGCCAGACTCTGATTCACTCTGGACACCACCACCCAAAAATCACACAAGCCCGGCAGCCCTGGCTACATGCAGGAGTCCCAAGGGCAGTGTTGTTCAGCCTGGCCCATCACAATGAACTTTCCTGGCTTTGAGATCTGCGATAACTCAGTACAGTGCTGTGCAATACCCATGAGGCAGAGGGGAGCAGGCAGGCCCCACCTCTGCCTGGGATGCAGAAATCTGGGAACAGGTGGTAGGGGACAGTCCTGCCCTGACCCTAGCATTGTTTGGGGGCTTCTCTGGTACCTGTCAGGGTGCCAATGGGGAAGTTAGAATGAGTTCCCCCAGCCAGGTTTAGGGGCATGGCTTGCTACTCCCAGGATCCCACTGGCTGGCAATGGGGTTTGCATCCCGAGCTGGCTGTTTCCTGATTACCTGTTGAGACTGGTCTCCTGGCAGCGGCATTAGGGCTTCTGGGAACATTGGGGGCTGTTACCCGTTGCAGACGGAGGTCGAGAAGCCGGACGGTGGCCTCATCAGTGGAGTGCGGCCGGACACAGCCACTGTCCCGAAGGCCTGGGAGGTGGGAAAGGGACCCAGCGCTGCAGTGCGAGCCCGCAGGGCACTCGCTGTGCATGGATGTGGACGAGTCGGAGAGGGAGCCCACCTCGCTGGTCTCGTAGAAGCCTGGGGTGAGAGGAGAGGGTCAAGGTGGGAGCTCAGTTGCCCCATCTGCCTGCAGTCCCTGAACATCTCCCAGCTCCACCCGCCCAAGTCCTCCACTAACACATCCCAGGGACTCTGGGTTGCGGAGGATGAGCCCAACAGGATACAGGGCCTGGCTCGGAGCCTCTGCTTCCATCACGCTCCACCTTTCCGCCTTGTCAGTGCTGGTTGCCAGAGCTCACATCCCAGCTGGACATACCTGAGCTAGGCCTGGAGTCGGCCTCTGAGGTCTCTGGTGCAGCAAAGCTCGGATCTGCTGGAGCCCTGGGCCTCTTGGGGAGCAGCAGCTGCTCGCTGGAGCCAGTGGCTTTCAGTTCCAGGCTCATCCCTGCTGTTCTGCTGTCCCTGTTCTCAGACGGGTGCCCCACATCGATGCTCTCAGAGGAGCAGTAGGAGACACATGGCTTCTCGGGGGTGCCCAGCAGATCCTCAGACTTGCTTCGGTCCAGCTTAGCTGGGGGCAGCGGGGCTTTAGCACCCAGGCTGCTCTGGCCCTGCTGTGGCAGGAGCATGAACAGGGTTAGTCAGAAAGATGCCTGCAGCCACCAAACCCACCAGCCACCCAGGGCACTGGTGTCCTGAGCCAGCCCTGGCCCCGGCCCTGCATCGCTACACAGAGCTGAGCAGAGCCCAGCTCAATTATGACCAGGACTTTTCCATGGCACTGGGCTCTGCAGATACCCACCTCTCTGCCACAGGCTGGCGGGCACTGAATAGACCCTGCAAGATCAGGGCCCCCACCTCAGAGAGACCCTTCCCCCAACCGATGGCAGTGCAGGTGCAGCCTCCCACTGATACGAGCCCAGCTGAGTGCGGCGTGATGGTGGGAGGCATTTTCCAGGAGCAGGCTGAAGTGACAGACCCAGGCTCCTGCATCCACAGACGCGAGGTGCTGGTTTAGCCCCATCGTGTTTTAGCCCCGTCCTGCCTGGTGGCGGGGAGAGAAGGAAGATTCCCACAGCCAAGCGAGCAGTGCCATGCTCTGCCAGGTTCCCGTTGGCACTTCCCAGGCTCAGAGCACCCTGCCCGTTAGCCCCCGGGGGTGTCAGGCAGCCTCACCCCGCTTACAGGGAGAGGCAGAGAGTACCTGCCTTGCAGGGCACAGCCCAAGCAGAAGCACAGAGAAGGGATCCCGGAAGCCCTGCACAGCTGTGCATGCAGGCCTCTAGGCTTGGCGTCCTCCACCCGGCCAGGTGCGCTCCCCCATCCCCAGTTGGGAACTGGCCTGGAGGCCCCTCCAGCAGAGGCCCAGCTGCTCCCAGCCTCCCCCGGGGCAAGGGCTGTGGGGCACTGGTTGGCCATTGCAGTCTCCAGCACAGCTTTTCAGCCCGATCCCCCTCCCCCCATCACTGCTCTCTCCCAGCCGGACAGGGCTTGGCAGGCAGGGGCCTCTCTCCCCGCCCCAGGAACCTGGAGGCAGCAGCAGCCAGGAGTTCAGGAGGCCAAGGGATGATGCACCTTGACCCCAGGCTGATCAGAAGTACTGATAATTCCACTCCCTGCACTTTACCACCGCCACCTCCTCTGCAGCCCCCTTCCCCCACAGGTGGGGGAGGGGCTGGCCCAGCCATTCTCAGTCACCTCCCCGCTCCCCAGATATCTGCAGCCTAGCTGAGGCGGAGCTGGGCCTGTGGCTTCCCCACTAAGTGTGGGGGGGGGGGGCGCTGCTCGGGTTTTATTGGACTCTGGGGTTCAAGAGGGTAAAAAACAGCCAAGCAATATGGGAGGGGGAGAAAATCACAGCGGAAAACAGGTGCTGCTCCCTCCAACCCATGGCCCCAGGCTGGCTCTGCTGGCCTGGCCAGAGGGAGCTCCCCCCAGGCCCACCCTCAGCCAGGCTATGGTAGCGCAAGAAGTAGGGGAGGGCCCAGAGCCAAGCTGGCGGCAGGCATGAAACATGAGCCCAGAGGCCCCTCTCTGTCTTGGAGCTCAGCTCCATCCCTCCCAAGCCGGCAGCTGTTGCCTTTGTGTGAGCCTGGCTCTCCCCGGCCATCTTACCTACTCGAGCCGAGAGCCACGTGCCACGCAGGCAACGGTGAGGGGGCATGCACAAGATTTCAGGGTTGGGGGTGCACATCCAGGGGCTGGCTGGGGCACCCATGTGAACCCTTCGCCTGGGAAAACAGCCAGGCCCCGCTGACGTTTCTGCCCCCTGCCCCGACTCAATGCCTTCACCCATGCCATTGGGTTATTCAAAGCATTAAGCCAGGGCTGGCCTCACGGCTGTCCCCTGGGAGGGCAGGTTTCAGGCTCCCAGCTGGTGACACCCTCTTCCCTCCAGCCCAGCACAGCTGCGTGTCTCACTGGGGCAGGTGTGCAGTGCCGGGTTGAGGGAGCAGCCTGCTGCCTGTCCCAGGCTGTTTCCGCTGGAGCTGGCTAGCCAACGTTTCCCCATTTTGGATTCGGAGCTGACTCCAGTTCTGCTCTTAGCTCTTGAATGGCACCAGGAAGGGGATGGAGAAGCTGGCATTGCCCACAGCACGGAGCTGGGCTGGGAGGACAGCCAGGCAGGAAGTGAGCACCGTAAACAACAGGTGGTTTGTTTCTTTTCATATGCGCTTGGCTGAGCAGCCAACGCCCATCTCCCTGCAAGCCAGAGCCACAGAGACCAGCTTGCCCAGGCTGGGGCAGCAACTTAGGCTCGAATCCCACTCCCTGCCTCAGCTCCCAGGCCCACGACAAGTAGTCAGGGGAGATGCCAAGAGCTGCCCCAGAGCCCCACAAGGCTCCAACTCCCCAGTCTGGGGCGATGACAGTACAGAGGAGGCCCATCTACTCCAACAAAGCAGGCTGAGAAACGCAAACAGTGCGGCCCGGGCACACTGCCCCTTCGTTAGGTGCTATAGTGCAGGGCAGATCAGGGAGGGACAGATCGCTGCCGCCTACATGGTGAGAGGCGAGGTCAGGAGAGAATATCTTCTATTGAACCAACTTCTCCTGGGAGAGAGAGAAAAGCTTTCAAGCCACAGTGAGCTCTCCCTCCCTCCCGTCTGGGAAATATACCCAGCTCTGTTCTGCAGTAGAGTCAGATCCAGGCAAGGCAGCTTATGTTAACCTGACCATGGAAGTGAGTTTGCTTAAATGTCCCTCCTGCAAATGTAGCTACCCTGCAACACCTGTTTAATAACACCGCCTCCACGAGCAGCAAGGGGGAGTCCATGTAGGTACCTGACACGTCAGCATGGACACCGTATTGCTCACATCTACTGTTATGGGCTTTCAGGAGCTGCCCCACACTGACAGTATAATCAATACAAGCGTTCCTGCAGAGATCAGGCTGGATCTGCTGGGCACGAGGAACAGACATAAACAAGCGATGCAATTACACATGGGAACTCTGTAATTCTGTAGCCATCAATGAAGGCATGGCCTCTGAGTGTCACCCTTTAAAAACAAGGCAGGACAAATTGCTTAGCATAAGTCATTAACAAGGCACTCCATCTTGAATGGTGCCTTGAAATATCTAACAACTTATGCTAAACAATTTGTTCCATCTTCTACTTAGCAGTGACATTCTGAGTACATGTCCCAGACCTGGAGAAAAGCACCACATAAGTGCCAACCCTCTCTCCCTCTCTCTCTCTCTCTCTCAAAAGAGGCGGGTTCAATACAGATATTACCTTCCCCACCTTGTCCTTCTGGGACCCACATGCTTACAACACTGCACACATCATATGAGGACACAGTCTGAGAAGGATAATGGATTCTCCAGTCCTTTCCTTCCTCTCCTGGACTGTTGAGCAGCATTGCAATGTGCTTTTGGATAAGCTGCCTTAGCTGACACCAGACATTGCTGCATTCAAGCAGTGGCTGAAAGGAAGTTAAGAAAGAACTCCCAACACAGGCTATCCGGTGTCCGTCAGTAATCTACCAACTCCTCCGCATACCAGGGAGCCACTTTGCAAACTTTAAGCACAAAAAGGAGGAAGTTGAATTGGGAGAGGGGTGAACACCAACCAGAAGAAGAAGACAGGCGGAGATTTCAGTCTAAGGAAAGTTGGCAGAGGCTGGGGCTGGTTAGTTCAGATAAGGGACCTCAGAGAGTTACACAAAATAGTAACCAGCAAAGAGAAGGCAGAGTGGGGGCATCATTCACTTCCCCAAATGATGAAGAAACAAGAGGACACTGAATGAAATTAGAGGCAATCCATTTAAAACCAAAGCAAGGAAACAAGCACCGACTTGGCCTGTGGAACTCACTGCCACAGGAGCCTAGCAGGATTCACAAAAGGGCTGAACATGCATGTGGATAATGGGAATGTGCCCAGGTCTGGCAGACAGGAGAAGAGGCAACAAGAGAGGCAGACTCAGCCGCCCCGAGCGCCCTCACCCACAGACCCTAAAGGAGCAGGGATTCTCCACGCTGGAGTGTCTTGTGTCTTTCCTCGCCCCACTGGCCACTCCCAAAGGCACTGCTTGGGTCACTGCCCCACCGACAATGCCTCTGAGCAGCTTTCCAGGCTTGTTTGCCGCCAAAAGAATTTTTCTCCAACCAGAGCACACACTGCCCCAGCGCTGGGGGAACACTGTCCAGCCAGAGTCCTGAAACCCTCCAGCTCTCCCACTTGTACCCTGACCCCCAACCAGCCTCCCTGCTGTCATGTCAACCACTGCTGCATTCCCCCGGCCCTTCGTTCAGGCTGCAGTACTGCACCATCACACCCCCAATCCCACCACAGTTACACCAACTGTAGCTCCCCCCGAATGCCAGCTCCCATACTCCTCCCCCACAACCCACTCCTAACCCAGAGCCATCCCCACCTCCCCAGCTTTCCACACCCCTGTCCTCTCTCTGACCCATCCAACACCCCTAGCTCATGGTCCCCCACCCTTCTGCTGCCCTTCCTTGGCCCCTATACCTCAGCTCCCCAGTTCTCCCGTACTCCCCCGTCCCCCGCACTCATAACCAGCCCTTCCTGCAAAGTCACCGAGTTTCAGGCCAGATCAGGTAATCTCCCGTAGGCCACCAGCACAGCAGCCGAACCCCAGCCACTCCTCCCGCTCTCACCTGTGGCTGACCCCCCGGGCCAGGCCCCGCCGGCTCCCCGATGCCCAGGGCGCTCTGCACGGTTCCCTTCTGCGTCTCTCTCAGCAGCTCCAGCTCCAGGATGCCGGCCAGGCTGGCCTGGAGCCGCTCCCCGATCCGCACCCGGTCACTCCCGGACCAGAGGGAGGGCGGCACTGCTCTGCGGGCCATGAGGACCGCCGGGGATCGGCCGGAAAAGGGCCTAAGCTACTGGGGAGGCACCTACCCCCGCGGGCGGAGCCCTAGAGATCTGGGTCAGGGCACGCAGCCGGGGCCGGAGCGACTGGGCGGAGGAGGTGCATGCAGCCGGTGAGGGAGGTGCGCACCGCCAGCACGACCGGGGCACGGTGCATGCCGGGAGGGGGTAATTGCATGAACGGGAGCAGGGCAGGGAGGACGAGTAACTCTCCCCCGCTGCAGGGGTGCTGGCACGCCGCAGGCGGAGGGGCGGGAGGGCACCCCCAGCAACCACTGCCGGGCCGGGCTCTCTCGCCAGGCAGCGGGCACTCACCGCAGCTCAAACAAAGGGGCTGGTTTTGAAAGTCACGTGGGGGCGGGGCCAAAGGCTCCGGGCTCCTGATTGGGCCCCAGCCGGGCAAAACATTTCCTAGACGAGAGCAAAGTTGGGCGCAGCAGGGGGTAGGCGGCAGATCCCCTCGCCCGCCCCCCCCCCCGGCACCGGGGGAAAGTCCCCGGGGGCCCCTCAGAGGCGCTCCGGGGCTAATTCCCTTAGACACACCGGGGGGGGAGGGGAAAATAACCCCACTGCCTCCCCGCGTGCACAGCCCCCATGGCCGGAGCGAAATCCTTCTCCCGGGATTCTCCTCCAACCCCAGCCCCGCCCCGCGCCAGCCACACGCCCATCACCCTCGGCCCCGCTCGGCGGGGGCTGGCCCTGGGGGTGACTGTGCCCGGACTTGCTCGTCCGTTCTCGCTCCCCGCCTTCCACCCCAGGTCCAGCCACGTGGGCTCCGGCTCGCGGCTCAGGAGCCAGGCGACGAGATGCGATGGCCACGGGGCCGATTTCCCCTCTGGCCACTGGAAGCGCACTGGGGACTGGGGCTCCCTCCAACAGCGGCTGACAGACCCCGCGCTCCCCGGAGCAAAACCAGATCAGCGCTCCGCGAGCGACCCCCGGCTCCAGGGTTTCCCCGGCGGGCGGGCGGGGCCGAGGCGCACGCGGCGTTATTTAAAGGGCCCGGCGCCAGCCCAGCCTCGCTTACTGCCCTGCAAGATGCGGCCGGTTCTTGGCCGCCAGGAGCCCCGCGCCCCCTTTAAGCAGCGGAAATGCTTTGGTGAGGGGCAGCCCTGGGCGGGTCCCCGCGGAGAGGGCTAGAGGGGCGGGCAAGACAGGGCGTCCCCTGAAAAGGAGGCGCTGCGGGACCTCGGGGTGCCCCGTGTTCTTCCCTAGGCGGGTGCAAGCCGGGGCGCGCAGGGCTGAACTGAACGACGGGGCTGGCGCTTCCCTTGCCGCTGGGGGGTGTGGGGAGAGCCGGCTCCGGGCTGGCTGCCTCCCCGCTGGTGGCGCGGGGTCTCGCCCCTTCTCCGCCCGGCTCTGGGGGACTCTGCTGGGGAAAGGCCTAGCTCAGCCTCGGCCCCTCCGGCTGTGACCCTCCCCGATCCGCTTCTCCTTCCAGCTGTCAGGAAAAGCGAAGTGGCCGCGGTGCGCTCCAAGTTCCCGAACAAACTCCCGGTGAGTGGGCCGAGCGGCCCGGGCGTGGGCCAGGGGGAGGGGCGCCCTCAGCGTTAACCCCGGGCCGAGGATCCCAGCTACTGCCTGGGAAATGGGCCCTATGTCCCTCTGCGGGGTGGCGGGGGTGGGGGAGGGGTGCTGCTTCCGTCCCTTCCACCCTTTCCCCACATGTCTGTTTCCCAGGTGATCCTGGAGCGGTACCCCAAGGAGAAGATGCTGCCTGCTTTGGATAGGACCAAGTTCCTGGTTCCCCAGGAGCTGACCATGGGGCAATTCGTGACCATTATCAGGTAGGAGAAGAGGTGTGTGATGGGCGGTGGGGGGCTGCCCCAGACCCTGCTGCTTTCTGCTCCCCTCGCTAACCTGAGATAGCAAAGGAGGGAGCTGGGCCCTGGCTTGTGACAGTCCCAGGCAGGCTAGTGCTAGAGTGGGTATCCTACGGCTTTGGGATTGTAGCTCTCTGAACAGCTCTTTCTTAGTTCCAGGGTGCCCTGGGTAAGGGTCCCTTGGGCTGCTGCTGTGTGGATGAAGTGCAGAGAAAGTCCAGGCAATGGCCAGGTACTGCAGCCCCCTGGGCTGAGCAGGCAGTGGGTGCTCTCAGGGAAGACTGGTCAGTGCTTTCCCTTCTTTCCCGCAGGTGGGATTCAGCTCTCCTGCCTTTTTGCTTCCCCAGGAACAGGATGTCCCTCAGCTCCACCCAGTCTTTCTACTTGCTGGTGGATGGTAGCCGGAGCCTGGTCAGCATGTCGCTCACCATGGCTGAAGTGTACACGCTGAACCGAGATGAGGATGGGTTCCTCTACATGACCTACGCCTCCCAGGAGATGTTTGGCTGAGGCTGCTGGTTGCCTTGGACTCCTGCTCCTCTGAGAGGAGCCGTTGTTGCTGTTCTAATGTTGTTGCTTGGTAAATGGGGTAATCCCAGCCTGTCCAGTCTGGGTAGGAAGGACCCTCCTGCTTGGACAGTGTGGCATTTATCCTGGTGTGCTGAGATACCAAGGAAACTACCCATTTCTTCACATCCCCCTGTGGGTGCCTGACCCAAAGGGAAAGCTCTGACTGCAGAACAGGTGCCCTTGTTCTGTGTTGTGTAGTGTGCATGGGATAGCCCTTGGGGTGTGGGGGGGCTAGTCACACCTGTCTGCCTCTTGCACTGGTGCAAGTGTGATTCACCCCACTGCTGGGTGGTGATGGAAAATGCTGGCTCTGAGTTCCTGATGTAGCACCTGGAGCTGATGAAGCCCAATCTGTTCCCCAGGACCTTGGGTGGCACTGATGTGGAAGTTTACTGCATCTTATTTGGAAAGCTACCTTCCAGCAACTTTACTGGGCCCTCTTGCCAACCACCAGAGATTGTCATCTTCTGGGAGCAGGGATGAGTTGCCTCTTCAAGGGCTACCTTAGCAGTGGCGTGGGGGTGGCCTTCCTGTAAGGGAGGTGCTGAGGTATGCAGGGGGAAGGGAACTCTGCACATGAAATAAGCACTGTCTGTCCTTTGTCCTTTTGATTGCATGTGTGTTCCCTTTAAGTTCAGAAGCACAGCCTGTAGCCACCAGTTAGGCATTTGCAGTAACATGTTTAACAGGGTTATCTGTGTGAAATGAGACTGGCAAGCCAATCCAGTAGGGCCAAGCCACTGCAAATGTTTAGTGTAATTACTGCACTGGGAGAGCAAAGAGGCCCCTGCCAGCTGCAAGCAGCATGTGCTATCAGTCAGTAGAGGAGTGCACCAGTTGGAGCTGTATTTAGAGCACATGGACTCTTAAATCTGCTAGCAAGATGCAAATAACCCAGGGCACTGGATAGCAGGTTCTGTGCTTTAGAAACACTGTTTTGGACCCATGACTGGCTAGCAGGCCCATTTAAGGGTTGTTTAGCTGGTGCTGTGTGCTTTCCTTTCCAGTGCTGCTGAGTAAGTAAAAGCTCCCAGAGGGCATGCTCAAAGCCTCTCTTAATTTCATACAGATGATCGGCTGCTTTCTTCTGCTGGGGCTTGTCACTGATTCAGAAGCTAACAAAAGAAAGCTGGATTAGAAAAGACTGTGTTACCTAAGTACCCAAAGCTTTTAGCACAGCAGGAGGGGGCTGAAAGAGCAGTTTGCATCTTTCCTGCTCCCTGTGCCACTTGTACATACCAAGGCCTCTCCTTCCATTGCTGCTGTGAAGATTGTTATTACAAGGAGGGAAAACATCTGTTCTCAGAACATGCCTGAGGAGGCTAGAGCAGCTACAGAATAGAGTTCCTGCTCTGTGGACATGAGGCTTGCAGACCTGTACCCTGAACTAGAGGCTTGGTCTGTTGATCCCACGGCCTCCTGTACCAGGGAGACGTGAAGAGAGAGTTGGAATGGTGTGTGATGTTTATGTTCCTCCTCTCATAGAATTAGGAGAAGGAAAAAATTTCTTTCCCTTTTCTTTTCTACAACTGAATTTTTGTGGGGGGCACTTGTGCCCCCCAGGCATGAAGCACCCTAGAGGTCCCTTTTCCATGGTACAAGGGTAGTATTCCTGGGCCGCTTCTGGAGCCCAGCACTTGAAATCCCTTCAGATGCAGGCTTGTGGAGGTGGGGAAGGGTCTTCTCTCAGGAGCTGTCCAGACACCTAAGTTTATCTCCCCACAAACTCCAGCTGACCATACACATGCAACCCCACAACATTCTTCTCATGCTAGTCTTAGCAGCAGTGAGCACAGTTTAGGATAGTGCTTCAACCAGCCCTCATGGGTGGTGGGGAGAGAGAGGTCCTTTCCTCACCCTGTTCCAGCCTGCCAGTTGCTGACTGCCCATCCCACCACCCTGCCATGGGGACTGCTGCTGGGAAAGTGTCTGTGTAGCTCCCACCATTCCTACAAAGATTGAACTCTCTCCTCCTCCACTACAGGAGTGAGCTGGTGTGCAGGTTGTACTGCTGCAGCCTGTCCCACAGACAAACACAGGACTTCCTTCCTGACCTGTGCCATGTTATAGCAGAGCTGATTCCCCCACCCCCCAATCCACCAAAATGTGCTGGAGCGAAGAGACCACAGCACAGACAGTGGAACAATGTGATGCTAGTTTTACTACTGAACTTGTGTCCTGGGCGGTCCACAGCTCCCAGCTTTGTACAGAAAGGAGTCCTCTGGCACTTTCACTCCGCCTTATATTTAGACGATCACACAATCAGTCAGATAAAAGGTGGCTGCTCTGGGTTGTTGGGTTTGGGAGTAGGAGGAGAGGGGTGGATATGAGGACAGTTTAGCAGAACTGCTGTAGGAGGAGAGGGGTGGATATGAGGACAGTTTAGCAGAACTGCAGCTGGAGACTCTCGCTTCTCTGGAGTGAGCAGGAGCCCTGTTGTATTCACTGCTGCGGCAGTGTTGGGGGAGAAACAGGGGCAACTGTAGTGATAGGCAGGGGCAACTTGACCATAAAGTTTGCCTTTTTTTGCTCTTGTAACCATACTCCACAGTCAGCAGTAACACTCAAGATTGATATAAACCATCCCCTGCAAATAACCCACTAGGACCTTTTTGTCCCTTCCAGTGTACTTTGCAGAAGGGTTGATGGGTTCTTAAGCCCCACAGCTGCTGGGAGTTTATCCTCTTGGATGTTGGGCTGCTCCCCACCATTCCCTGGGAGCTCATTTCTGGAGGGCTGGAAGGACAATCCTTCTTGGAGGGAAGCTATTTTTTACAACTGACTTTATTTCCTGATGATGAGAGAGCCATAATTTGCTTAAAAGTAAATCCCTAAAAGCAAGGAGTCTCTAAACTGAATGAGAGCAACCTTCAAGTAGGGAGTGTCTGGCCAGAAGTAGCATGACCAGGGTTAACAAAAACCAGGAGAAGGGGCAATGCTAGGAGTGGGTGGAAGGGAAAGTGAAGGTTGTATGTCTGTTCAAACTCGCTGAAGATCTAAATCCCCCTCTGTACAGAGCTCCTGTCTGGGGCAACAATAACCCCAACAGATGCTATCCTGGGCCTGAGCTTCCAGCTGCTGCAGCCTACTCTGAGCATAAATCGATGTGGAAGTGCTCTCTGGTTAGAGTTTACATTATTCTGATCAACACAGCTGTTTCCAAACTATTTACAAAGCTGGCCGCAGTCCAACCTGGAAAGGCCAGTGTAGTGTGCCCTGCACAGGACAACCCTGTATAAGAAATGACAGCAGCTCCCTCAGGCAGGAAGGGAGGTTACACCTGTGGCTTGGGTAGGAAGACAACTGATCAAGGTTATGAAGCAGAGCAACTCCTGGTTTGGAGTGAGGGCCCTTTGCCCTATCCCTACGGTTGCTGTGACTCCTGGTTAAAGTTCAAAGTTCCCTGCCAGCATCATAGGGGGCCTCACCACACCCCCCCTCCCATCTTTACAGGAGAGAATCCCCAGGCTTCCCCTGTAGCGCTGAGAACTGTCCAGCCTGTCCGAAATCCCCAGGTGGGGCAGATGTGGGCTCACTACGAGGGGTTCTCCACATCCTGTTTGCAGCGCTTGGCCGCCAGGTCTTCATTGTGGGCCTTGCGGATGTGTCTGTACAGGTCCCCAGACTGGGTATAGCTGCGCATACAGTAGCGGCACTCGTAGGGGCGCTCGCGTGTGTGCACGGTGGCATGGCGCCGCAGCGTGTATGAGCAGGAGAAAGTCTTGCCACATGTCTTGCAGGTAGGAACATCCTCAGTGAAGATCCCAAAGTTGGGGTGTGCCTCGTACTCTGGCAGGTACATTTGCTCATGTAGTGGTGGTGTCACCATGTTGGAGTAGCCCTGTCCACCTGGCACTGGAATCATGTGGTAGGAGAGATGCTCCTGTGGAAGGAAGCCACCCTCTGAGGACACCTCCTCCATGCCACTTGGCTCCTCAAAGCCATCAGGGTGGCGGTTGCAGCCCCCAGCTGGCCCCATGTCTGCTGTGGGCCTCTGGAAGATGCTCTCCATCCTCATCTCTATGCTCCGCCTCTCCAGCTGCTCCACTGTGTCTGGCTCCTCATCAGAGATCACGATGGCTTCCACCTTCACTTTGATGGGGCCCCTCTCCAGCTCCTTGGGGTAGAAGCCATCTAAGCTGCCCACCCGTGACTCCATGGCTAAGCTCTCAGGGATGGCTTCCAGGCTGGATGGAGCCTCTGCCACATTGCCTGGTGGGAAGTAGCTGTGGGGGATGGTTTCAGTGGAGCTGCTGGGGCTGGACAGGGAGACATCTGCAGAAGCTGTGGGGAGAGGTCTGCCCAAGACAGGGCCTTGGGGCGAGTCACCCTCCATTCCTGGTTGGGTAGTATCTGCCATGTCTGCAGCCGGTGCTGTAGGCTGCTGGGGGGCTGCTTTCTCTAAAGGGTTATTCTTCCACTCCTCCTTCTTGTTCTTTCCTGCCTCACACCGGTGAAGAGGTGGTAGCAAAACCTCAGGGCTCTGCAGCTGGCACTTGGATGTGCTGGGCAGGAACTCAGAGCTGGCTGGGGAGTCCTCCTCCTTTTTAGTGCTGTCAGCCTCTGCCAGTGCCCGTGCCTGTAACTTCTTCTTGCAGACTTTGACAATGTCATTCATGTGCAGGTAGCTGGCAGCCGCCAGCACATCTTCCACTGGAGTGTTGTTGAAGGTTAATGTGCCTTGGTACATGAACTCCAGTAGCAACCCAAAGGCTGGTGCTGTGACAATCTCATTATTGATGCAAACTAGGTCCCGCTTGTCCAGACGTTCCTTGTAGAACATGTGAAAGAAAGTGCTGCAGGAGGCCAGCACAGCCCGGTGTGCTAGGAACTGGGTGCTGCCCACCATGATGGTGCAGTCACAGAGGAAGCCTTGATGTCGCTGCTCTCGCAGGCTCTGCAGCAAGTTCTTACTGTGGTCAGGAAACTCCATGCTGATGGCGGGTGGTCAGGAGGATGGAGCAGCTGTGGGCATAGCCCTGAGCCTCCTGGGTGGGAGGAAGTAATCAGCATTATCATGGAGAAACAGCATCTCCCTTCCAGACTGCCCCATAATGGGTCCCCATCCATCTCCTGTCTCTCCTTATTGCTTCAGCTTGAGCTCCCTTCCCTCTTGGACTCTGCAAGGTTCCCCCTTGCCGTGCATCTTTCATTATCTGCCCCTGGCCCCCATCCCTTTCCCCTTCAGCCGGTTCACTTGTGAACCATTACACCTCACGTTGAGCCTCTCTCCCCTCCTCCCGCAGACAGAGCCCTATCCAGAATATCTTCTTTCCATGGGCACAGTAGCCAGAGGCCCCTGCTCCCATCATCCCCTGCGCAGGTGGTCCACCTGCCCTATCCAGGCTATGGCTGGAAGCTAGTGCCCCCATTATTCCCCTGTATTCCCTAGGGCAGGCATCCCTACTACCATGGGAGGTGTGTGTTAGCATGGCCCTACGGGAGCCTGACATAGCACAGGAACCGGCGGGGGTGAACCTGGGGGAGAAGAGGGCTGACGCAGGGGTCCCGGCTCCGGGGATGGGACAGACACCGGGGTAGGGAGGAGGTGGTTGGATGCACATTACAACCCAGATTGGCGAGAGGCAGGCGGGAGTCCCAGGGGAGGACGATCAGGCCAAGGCTGCTGCAGGAGCGAGCTCAGGCAGGGGATGACGGGGGGGTCCTGAGGGGTGGGAGGAGCCGGGCAAAAGGGAAATCCTGGTTTGGGGGGCTGGGGCCAAAGGGGGCTGGCCTCAGGTGGGGGGGGCGGGGCAGGGCAGGTTGCGATCCCCCGAGAGGGGGCGGGGCGGGGGTCCCGGTGTGAGGGGCCGGCTGTGGTTTTGCCGCGGGAGCGGAGCGGGGGGCCGGCGCTGGGATCCCGCGCGAGGAGAGCGGGCCGGGGGTCCCCGTGTGAGGGGCCAGAGCCGGTTGTTGTGGCGCGTGCGGAAGTGAGCGGGGCTCCGATGCGGGGCAGGCGAGCGTAGCTAATCCCGGCGCAGGGGGTTTTGCCCCCGGTCCCCGCATCCCTACTCACCACAAAGCCGCGGCCTGAAGGGATCCTCCTACTCCCGCCCCCTGCTGCCAGTCTTTGCACCTTCTCCGATCTCTGATGCTTGATTGGCTTCGGATCGCTGTCACTCTCCAGTTGGCTTCGTAGATTGGATATCTGCCGCTGTCATTCAAACCCTGTTTCTGTCGATTAGTTTGAAGCACCCGTCACTCAACCCGACTCGCCTGTTGATTGGTTTTCCATCTCCTGTCACGCTCATGCTCCGCGAGCTGACTGGCCGCAGAAATCGATCCTTCGGTCTTCCAGACCTCCGAATACGTGCCGGCTGGACTCATTGATTGGTCAAAGCCTAGTGTCACTCCACGAGTCCTGGCTGCTGATTGGTGAAATGATTCTGTACCCCGCCTTGTCGGGCGGGATTTCAGTTTCCATAGTGCCTGGTGAGGGGCGTGTGCGTGGGGGAGCGGCGCGGGAATGGGTTTGCCTGCGGTGGCGGGGCAGGGTTTGTTCTTTGCGTCTCACCCGCGGGGCGGGGTGTCCTCATGGTCCCTTCGGGCAGCGGCACTTGACGGGGTTTCCCGGTCCCGGCCCCTCCCCCCGGCCGCGCCTCCAGCCGTGGGCGGGATTCTGCCGCCAGGCGGCGCTGGGCGCAGGCCGGCCCCTCGCCCGCTGTCATTTCAAACCGGCCCCGGGGTTTGAATGTCAACGCGCGCGGGAGCCGGGCCCGCCTCTTCCTTCCCCGCCACTCGCCCGCCCGGCATGAGGAGACGGGGCTCGCTGCGAGCTGGGACTCCCGTGAGGCGCTCCGCGCGCCTGGCCACGGAGGGCAGCGCGGAGGGGCCGGTGAGAGCCGGGCGCGGGCGGCTTGTAAGGGTGGCGGGGCAGGCACCGCGCCCGGCTGATGATCGGGGCCCCTGCAGCAGCCTGGCGCGAGGCAGCGAGAGCCCCGACCTGCCGCTGCCCCCTGCCAGCCGGGCGCGTGGGGCGCGGAGCGGAGCCCGGGGGCGAGGGCGGGAGAGCCGGGCGGGCGGGGGCGGGGAGCAGCTGCCCGCTTGCTGGGCTTCCTCCCAAGGCTGCGGCCCGTCCCTCAGCCAAGCGGCGTCGATCTCCCGGCTGCGGGCCGCCGAACTGCCTCGCGGGCGCGATCTTGCCGCGGTCTGAGCGGGGCAGAGCAGCGAGGGTGGGCGCACAGCGGGTCTTGCTGCAGGCCCTGTGTTGCCTGAGCCCAGAGGAAACGGCGCTGAGCGGCTGACCCCTGTAGCGGCGCTCAGGGCGGAGAGGCCTCAGCCAGGGCTCGAATCGAGCTGTCAAGGGCGCAAGCAATGGCTGGGCGCTGACGGCTCCGGCGAAGAGAGAGTCGCTCATAAGAGCTGGATAGTAACAGAGGGGGTTGCGCTCGTCTGTAGCCCAACCAAATAAAGTGCTACGCGGCGGCTGGTTTGAGCACTAACAAAGCAATTTATCAGCTGTTGGGGGGCAGACCCACTTTTTCCGATCTGGGGAGATGGGTCTGCCCCACCCCAGCTCAGCACCTGAAACGTTATTTTGTTCGTGTTTATGGGGTTACATGGCTGCTCTTTCGTCTTTTGTTTTGAACGGGTAGTGCAGCTAACCAGTAGCACAACTTACCCACCCCCACCTTGGATCCTCAGTCACCTGCTGTCTTTAACTTATGCCTGGGTGACTTTGCTAGGCGTTCTGCTTTTGCTCACCCAGAAGTTATGGGGTACAGTTGAATGACAAATGATAATGAGGATTTTTAGCTTTCAAGAGTTGATCAGGCCAAAGTCATTAACTTTTTTTTTTTTTTTTTGCTTTGGGTTAACTAAAATGTGTCCTTCTGAGAATTCTGACTTTTCTTCTTCCAGCTTTTTTCATTGTAAATGAAGTTATTTTCAGAACAAAAAACAGAACTTTTTTTTTGGAAAGGGCAGTTCTTCAGCTACTTCCAAACTTGTTTTTTCTCTTGACATTTTCCCCCTGCAAGGCAGGTAATTCATTAAACCCAGTACCTTTTCAGGATCTGTTGGAGTTTTGACATTTTTGGACCAAAATGTTTTGTCAAAAAAAGTCTCCAGCTAGCTCTCGTTCTGTACTTGAGGCAGGATCTGCTACATAAAGGTCTCTGGCCTGTGCAATGCAGGTGGTCAGTTTTCAATCAGAATGGTACCTTACAGCCAGTATTCCTTATAAGATGGGTGCTTGGACAGCTGTCCAGGAGAGATTTAAATGCTGCCCAGATGATTAGCAAAATGCCCGCGGCCAGCAACATGTGGTTCTATTGGAAGTGCACATCTGCACGTGCATTGGTGCACATAACAGAATTTATTCCTCACTCGGATGGAAAAAAATTAGAGGGAGCATTACTTCTAGCCCTTATGTCTGTGACACTGTATTGCCTAAAGTCTAGACTCTAGCCACTATCAAGCTCTGCAGAAAAGAGGTGCTTTGCCAATACACAGCAAGAACCACTCCCTAGCCTTGGAGCTCACATTGTAACTAGACAGGCAGGGAGGGAAAACAGATTTACTCATGATCACATCGTTGGTTGACCCTAACCCAGTGAGCTACCCACTGAAGTACACTGCTTCCCTATGCCTTGGAGCTCCCACTGTGCCATAGTGTTGGAGTGAAAGAAGTGTCAGGTATCCACTGAGTGTTTTCAACAGCCTCAGTAAAAACCCTTTCTTCCTGCTCGGAGAGTCAGGTTTCACTTCCTTGCCACTTGTGGTGTCACAAACCCAACAGCTCTTCCGCTGCCTATACAGCCCCTGCAGGTGGACTAGGGCTGAAGTTAAGGTTAAAAAAAGCAAAGAAGAGTGATCAAAGTTCATCTAGCCAAGAACAACTCCAAGGGACAGAATTTCATACCTGGAACTTGGAGTTATCTTGTGAGGAGTCTCTCACCCGGCACCGTTAGGGGGCTATATGGGAGAGAGGTTTGAGCGTTTGGTGTCCTCTCCTTTCTTGATGGTTTGTTGCCCTGCAGCACAAGATCTCAGCGTTGTAAATCCAGTACTGCCAACACCCCAAAATTCTGCCACTTACTCAGTTTATCTTCCATCTCACATTAAGCCAGCCACACCAGCTAGTGTTTTCACAATACTGCTCTGCAGCAGATGGTTTTCTACTATACCCGGACCCTGGCATCTCTCAATTTATCAGGCCTTCTCTTGGCTTATGGCAGCTCAGCTCTCCTAGTAGGCTTATACTCCTTGAAATTCAGATGTGTTCCTCAACAAATACATACTCTCTTCACCATCTGTCTGTTGCTGTCCTTGTGTTCCTCAACCAACCTGGTTTCTAGTTACATGCTATCATCATGGTCCCCTGGTGTCATTCCCTTCACCTGGGAAAATGGGCTAAATTTAGCAATGATGAGGCTGAGCCCCTCCCCTGTAAAGGATCACAAGTTCACTTACGACCAGCCTCAAGAAATAATGAAGTTTTAAAAAAATATATATATATTCCTTTTCATATGAGCCTTTATGGTCAAAGGTGGAAAAAGTATCCCCAAAAGTTACTTGAGTAAAAATACAGCTGGGAGCATGTACTTAAGTACAAGTAAGCGGGGGTTACACCCTGGAAACTACTTGAGTAAAAGTGTGCACATGCCCCTACCCACCACATCTTTATTGTACTCAAGTATCCAGAAATGACAGCGGGTGCACTTTTACTCAAGTAACTTTTTAGGTACTTTTCCCACTTCTGTTCAGGATTATGCATGGGTCATATCTAGGGACTGTTAGGGGCACACGTGGGTTATGTTTTAAAGCTTTTCTCTGCAATCACAAAGGTTACAAACTTATTCTTTTTTAAGGGCAAACTGCATTTCTTACAGAATTACAGAAGCTGAGGCTTTAGGCAAAGGACCAAGTGTCATGAGGGTTAACAGCATTGTAAATTACAATCCCTTGTTAATTTGTAATCGCTGATGAAATCAAGCCTGCAGTAGGTGGGATAGCTCAGTGGTTTAAGCATTGGCTTTCTAAACCCAGGGTTATGAGCTCCATCCTTGAGGAGGCTATTTAGGGGTCTGGGACAAATAGATTTAAAAAAAAAAAAAGTCAGATATAGTGATGGTGCTTGGTCCTGCCAAGAGGGCAGGGGACTGGACTTGATGACCTCCTGAGGTCCCTTCTAGTTCTGGGTGATATGAGCAGTTTGGAGGTCCTGTCAGTGTCCAGCTCTTGTTCTAGCTGGGAGTAAACTACTAACCAGGGCTCTCTCCTCCTCTACAGGTCCTGGGAGAGGTGCCCAGTGCTGAGGCAGGGAACATTTCCCTTGTCCTGGAGCCCCGGGCCAGTATCAAGGCTCATAAACTGCATCTCTCTCTGATGGGGGATCCATTACCCAACCCAGACAGTGACCCTACCCTCATGCCAGCCATGAAGCCCTTGGCTGAACCAGCCATGGAGTCCTTACCAATATTAGCCAGAGAGCCTCCACTGCCCCAGCTCAAAGATGAACCCACGAGGACTGCAATGAAGAGAGGCCTCTCTCAGAAGCCAGCAACAAGACTCAAGCCTTCCAGGAGCAGTGGAAGAGCAGCCCTAGACCAAGATGCCCCCTTGGTGAGTTGCTTTGCCTTGTCTGTGCTGGCTTGAATATCTCCGTCTGGAGTGATTCCCTCCTTGCTTCTCCCTCACCCTGGTTGTAACTGTGGGTTAGCCGTTCCAAGTGCTCCCCGGGGACTAAAGGTTTGGTGCTGTGTACAGACTATACAGATAGGCTGTTGTCTCCATTAGCCCCATGCAGCATCTCTCAGGGCTGTGCAGACTCTGTCAGAGCTGACATCTGGCTTTTTCTGTTTCCCTTGCAGTCACCCTACGTGAGGCTGAAGAGGCTGCAGATCTCAGAGGAGGATGAAGACATGGAGGAGTTTTCCCCCTCCCAAAGTGAGAGCTCAGGAGAGAAAGAGGTAATGTGCTCCCCCGCTTCTCTAGCCTCTCTGCCAGAGCCCTTGTGGATTCCCCACTGAGGTGAGAGAAGTGTTCTGACTCCTCAGTTCCTTCTGCCGAGGCTAACCACAGCAAGACCAATCAGAAATAATTGTGCCTGATGCACTGGAGTCAACAGCTGTCCAGTTAGAATGGCTTTCAGTCACTACAGATGTGGGGCTGGATTGGAGCCGTGGTTCCCAACCTTTTCAGTAACATGGCACACTTCAGTGAGACAGCCAGTTCCACAGCACACCCACTTTTTTCTGCCGAATTGCTGCTCACAGATGTCACATTTACTGCAGTTCAGTCTTACTAGAGAGGTTTGCAACATAGCAGTGCATACGACACGCTGGACAAGGATCATACGTGTTAATGTTTCAAATCCACCGCAGAATACACCGCCTAGACAGTGAGCACAGACACATTTTCAAAATCTGCTCAGTCTCGTGCTAGGCATGTTGAGTAAATGAGTAACCACTAAAAGCAGCTCCCCCCCCTGCCAGCCCATTGGAGCCAGGATGTGGCATTTAAACCCCTTGCGAGCTCCAACGGGATCCTGGCCTCTCTCCCTGTCCATTGTCCCACCAGGGAGTTGGGGCAGGCTTCCTACCAGCTCATTCAGGCCAGAAAGCAGCATTTCAGCTGCCTCCTGGTGTGAATGGGGTCCTGCGGGGTCATCAGTTTCCCCTGGGTAGCTCTGCAGAGACACAGCAAGGGGAAATTGATGACATTTCATGGCACACTTGGATACATCTCACGGCACACCAGTGTGCCATGGCTTACTGGTTGAAAACCACTGTCCTAGAGAGCAAAGGCATTGTGTCCCATGCCCTAGCTTCTTAAGCCAACCACCCCTTTTCTCCCAATGCTGAGACTGGATTTGAGCTGATACTGCCCAGCCCTTATTCCATGACCACCTGACTGAGCCTGCCAGTCCCTCCACTGTGGGCTGGAATCATTCCCTGCCTCCTGAACTCTGTAGCCCCATGTACAGTCTGGGCCTCCATGAGTCTTGGGTTGTGGTCATGTTAGCAGCTCT
Organism: Carettochelys insculpta; assembly: GCF_033958435.1. Lineage (NCBI taxonomy): Eukaryota > Metazoa > Chordata > Testudines > Carettochelyidae > Carettochelys > Carettochelys insculpta. The sequence continues at coordinate 16,362,623 of NC_134147.1, read as the reverse complement.
TGTTCATGCCAGGCAGCCCATTCGAGGTGGGGCGTGGAGCAGCCTCACTGTGTCTAGGTGGCAGACCCTCACATTAGTGCACGTAGTGGCTGATCCCAGGTCTCAGGCTCTGCAGCCTCCTCCCTCCAACTTGTTCCCCTGTATTGCTCAGTGCTGTTTTAGATCATTCTTTTCCTTTCAGCTGAGAGATAATGGTTAGGGGAGTGGGGGCTGTCTCCCTGCGCTGCCAGACTAAGGACTGCCTTTGGCTTGGCTGTCTCCCACTGCAGCAGCTGAACCTGGACTGGCAAGAGTTCAGAGATGAGAGAGATCAACTGCAGAGCCTGGAGATGGCTCTGCCTGGCTCAGACACAGGTGCTGTCATGGAGATCACGGGTCCGAGGCTGCAGGGCAAAGCAGCCAGCAACACCCCCAGGCTGCAAGGCACAGCCCTCTGGCTGCAAGGTGGGGCCGTCAGCAGTCCCCCTAGGCTACAGGATCTGGCCCTCAAGTTGCAGGACAGGATGAAGACCAGAACCCCTAGGTGGCAGAGTGAAGCTCCCAGCCAGCAGAGCGTGGCACGTGGGATGCCTGGTCTGGCAGAGATGAGTACGTCAAGGGTGCGTAGCGTTGTCCCTGGACCAGCGAGCTTGGCCATGAGGACAGAAACTGCAGCACTGCATCCACCAGCTCGCAGAGCCAAGAGTCCAGTGAAGCAGAACAAGGTAAAGGAAGAGCTGCACCTCTGCACTGGAGTGACAGAACAGTGCAGGTGCTGAGCTCCCTGCTCCATGTCTAGCTATAGCACGAGGCTCCCTTCTTTATCCCAGTGCCTCTCCCCGCTGGGTGCCAAGCAGAATTTCCCCTTGAGCAGCTGTCCCGTTGCCTGACAGTCATGGCAACTCCCCTCAGAGCCATGCCCTAATGTCACAGGCAGGGAAGTAAGAGCCCAGAGTTGCCCTCTCACACTGGCTGGGGTGCAGTCTCAGGGCCTGAGAGAGGGCATCGCTGGCTCAACCATTGCTGGGTGGAACAGTCCCTGCATGGAGAGCACAGTGCCCAGCAACCTTTCTCTGCAGCACTGAGTTCTGGACACTGCTACTTGGAAGAGAACAGACCTGGTCCATCCAGCCCCTGTTCTGTCCCTGGTAGGGTTGGGTGGATATAGAAATGGGTCCTTGTCCATGGGGTCCTGGAGAGATGTCCCTTTGGGTTGGTTTCTGCCCCAGGCAGGGCTCCCTACTAAGTGCTATTCTCTTTCTTGTTAGCATTTCCTTTTCTCGTCCTCCTGCTGTGTGCTTCTTCCCTTCCTGCTCATTTTGGGCATCTCTGGTTGGCTCCTGTGGGAGCACAGCACCCCTGTCTCCATCCTGGGGATGATGGGCCAGTGGCACCTGGCCTGGAGTCATGTGGCCAACCTGTGGAGAGAGCCAGAGGAGGCGTGCAGCCCACAGTGCAGGTAAGGAGTCTTGCCGGGGGCAGGCCATCACATGGAGGTGGTTGGCAGTAGCACGGGTGTAGTGACAGCATCTATCTGCAGGTGGTCAAACAGAGGTGGTGGACAGTAGCATATACTGACAGCAGAGACAGCGGTGTTAGAAGACAGCTCTGCTTGCATCGGGACTCAGCAGATGGCTTTGGTTCTGTTCCCTGCTGGTCCTGGCAAGTACAGATGCCTCCACTATTACTAAATAAAAAGGCAGTCCTGTGACACCTTAAAGACTAACTGTATTATTTCTGAGGTGATGAGCTTTTGTTGAACACGCCCATGTATTCAGATTTGGAAAGTGACTGATAACTGAGAGAAGAAGAATGAAAAAAGTGAAAGAAAAAACTGACAAATCAATTAGATGGGGGAAGAAAAGGGGTGCGGAAGCAGGGGAGGAGATAATAAATAATATTGTTGGTCTGTAATGTGCTACAGAAGAGCTTGTTTTGTTTTGCGGAGATACAGACTAACATGGCTACCTCTCAGAGACTATCCACTATCACGGTTCAGGTATCCTCCTCCTAAGCCTGTCTATCTCTCTTCTCCCTTCTGTCGCTTCTGCAGTTTGGTGCTGGTGGAAAGCATCCCTGTGGGCCTGGCTTACAGCCCCTCCAGCCCCCGCCACCTCCCCATTTACCAGGCCTGGATGGACTTGTTGGATGCTGCCAACCATTCTGTGGACATTGCTGCTTTCTACTTCACTCTCCGGGATTCAGACACTGAGGAGGAAGAACCCTCGTCCTGGCAGGTGAGACTTGGAATGAGCAGAGGGAGCTCTTCCCTGCTGCTGTTAGGGGGCAAGGGACAATGGGCTGCTCAGCCATAACACTTACGCTGCTCCTGCAGGGCAGGCGAGTGTTGGAGAAGCTGCAGGACCTGCCTTCTCAGGGAATAAAGCTGAGCATTGCTGTGAACAGCCCCCAAAAGTCAGACCAGGACACGGAGGAGTTGGCCAGGAAAGGTAACATCGAAGTTGGGGCAACCCCCCCAAGCCAACATTGGGTTAGTGATGGGGCTGCGGATGGCTCTGTGGTTTGAGCATTGGCCTTGTAAACCCAGGGTTGTGAGTTTGCTCGTTGAAGCCATTTAGGGGTCTGGGCCAAATAGATTAAAACAAACAAAAAATCTTTCAGGGATGGTGCTTGGTCCTGCCAAGAGGGTAGGGGACTGGACTTGATGACCTCTCTTGAGGTCCCTTTTCCAGCTCTATGAGATAAGTATATGAGGTGAATTGTCAGCCCCAGGCAGGGGGCAGAGAAACCCCTCACAGTGGAGCTGGACTAGCCAGGCTGAAGGAGGCGGGAAGAGATGTCTCTGGGTGATGGCTCACGTACTGCTGGTGCCCCCTGCAGGTGCAGACATCAAGTATGTGGAGTTGACGCGCCTGACTGGAGGGATTGTGCACACCAAGTTCTGGGTGGTGGATGGCAAGCACATCTACATTGGCAGTGCCAACATGGACTGGCGCTCACTAACGCAGGTACCAGTGGAAGGGGGCAAGCAGAGGAGAAGTGTGCTCCCAGGAACTGGGGCTTGGAGCGGGAGGGCATGGGAAGAGAGAAGGTGCGCTCCCCAGGACTGGCACTCACTGGCACAGGCATTCTGGGGGTGGTAGACTGGGAGGTCTGAAGTTGAAGAGGGAGAGGTGTAGGTTAGATAGTAGGAAAAACTACTTCACCAGGTGGGTAGTGAAGCATTGGAATGCGTTGCCTAGAGAGGTGGTGGATTCTCCATCCCTTGAGGTTTTTAAGTCCCAGCTGGACGAGGTCCTGGCTGGGATGACTTAGTGGGGGTTGATCCTGCTTGAAGCAGGGGGCTGGACTAGATGACCTCCTGAGGTCCCTTCCAGCCCTGTGATTCTGTGATTCTGAGGCTGAGTGCTCCTAGAGACTGGGGCTTCTGGGTCCTTGTGGGGCAGGGTTAGCACTGGAGCTGAGACTCATTGTGTAGCTGGCCTTTGGGCGGTGAAGCTGGCCGTCCACTGGGGTTACACTCACTTGCCTGGGTCCCTGGTGTTCAGAGTACAGCTTGTGTCTCCTGCTGGAGTTGAGTCCTGTTCTCAAACACCCCTGCCTTGCAGGTGAAGGAGCTGGGTGCTGTGCTCTACAACTGCAGCTGTGTGGCCAATGACCTGCGCCGGATCTTCACCATGTACCAGGCACTAGGAGGGCAGGGGGCCTCGCTCCCCTCGGCATGGCCAGCTTATGTCTCTGCACGGTCCAGCCTAAGCCATCCCCTGAAGCTGCAGCTCAATGGCAGCAGTGCAGAGCTGTACCTCTCCGTAAGTGTCCGTGCAGGCTCTGTCGAGCTGGGCGGCTCATCATGGCTGCTTCCTTATCCTGTTACCTCCTTTGCCATCCTGGGGCCCACAGCTGGGTCAGTGCCTACTATCACTACTGGGTGTTTCACTGTCTTGGCAGAGGGACTGGGTCCAAGCTCTGGAGATGGCTCCCTGCTAGGGGCCTCTCCCTTCCCCAGGAGGCCCCGGGATCTGTGCTATGACACACTCACCCTGCCAGGCTTTGGCCCCTGAAAGCCCCGTCACTCACTCCTAGATTCTGTGCTTTGACATGCCCTGCCTGTCTCTATACCTGCGTTTGTTTGGGTTGCAGAGCTCCCCTCCTGCCCTTTGCTCCACAGGCCGCACCCCAGACCTCACAGCTATTGTCAGCACCATCCAGGATGCCCAGGACTTCATCTACATCTCAGTGATGGACTATGTGCCCCAGTGCACCTTCTGCCAGCCCAAGAGGTGAGGGCCAGAAGATGTGCAGGCTAGAGGTGGGGTTCAGGCAGCCAGCTCCCCTCACACTGCCCCTTCAAGACACAGCCGGGAGTCCCATGCTACCCGCCGCCATGAAGCTGACAGCATGGACACCCTGGGCTCTGCAGAAAGTGAGGGTGGGGAGGAGAGAGAGGGAGTCAGACACAGGCTGGCACTGGTGAATGTCAGATAAATGGCTGGGGGATAGGCAAGGTGGGGCTGTTCCTGAGGAGCTGGGCAGAAGTGGAATTATAACCTGGGCTGGGTTGGTTGGGAAGAGGGGAGGGTACGTGGAAGGATCTGACCTATAGGTAGGCAGTTGGAGACCATGGTCTGAGCACCAGGACCCAGGGGCTGAACAGTAGTGAGGCTGTAGCCCAGGATCTGGGTATTACAGGGGCTATGGCTGGGGGACTGTTGGTTGTGAGGCACTTTGCCCCTGATCTGCTCTCCTCGGGCTGCCGTTCAGGTTCTGGCCAGTCATTGATGATGCACTGCGGGCTGCTGCCTGCGACAGGCACGTGAAAGTGAAGTTGCTCATCAGCTGCTGGCAGCACTCGGACCTGTCCATGTTCCTGTTCCTGGAGTCGCTCAGAATCCTCAGCCAGGAGCCCCTGGGCTGCCCCATCGAAGTGGTGAGACCTGGAGTGGGACTGAAGTAGGATGCTGAAGTGCCTGGGCTGGGGCAGGCTGGGACCTCAGGGGACCTTTCCTCTCCATGGCTCAGTGGAGGGGCCAGCTGGTAGGAAGCATGAGGATGGGGGGAGAGAGGCCTTTTGTGTTGGGAGCTCCCTCTGTATCAGTGCCCTGCATTGGTCCGGGGTGAAAGATCACCTGTGTAATCTTTTGTAACCTGTGTGGTGTAAAGTTCCCAATTCATATTAAGTTGTTAAAGCAAAAGTGCAATAAAACCCAGCTTGATTTTCAGATCTGAACCTCTAGGTCAGTTACAAAAAAAAAATAAATAAAATAAAATCATTTTGTAGAGGACCACTAGGTGTCACTTTGAATGCTGCCACCAAACTTTATGATAAAAAGAAAAATCATGAGGTAAGCAAACAGATGCATGATAATCACTTATACAATACTACAGTCTGAGCCCATGTCTACACTATAAACTTACACCAGTACTTTGCTCAGGTATGAAAAATCCACATGCCAAGTGATGCAGTTATACTGACCAAACCCGAGTTATATACAGCGCAGTGTCAATGGGAGGGTTTCTCGCATCAACATAGCTGCCACATCTCATGGAGGTGGATTAACTACATTGACAAAAGAGGCTGTCCTGTCAGTATCATAGCAACTTCACTGAAATGCTACTGTGGTGTAGCTGTTTCAGTGCAGCTGAGCTGCTGCAGCATTTGACGTGTAGACCTGCCTTTCCTTACACAGATGAGATAGTGTATTGGTCAGCAGTGTTGCCTCTAATTTTTTCAATCCGTGGATGCAATAAATTTTGTTATGTGCACCAAGGCATGTGCAGATGTGCACCACCCGTAGACACGCATACTGCCCACTCTGGTAGTAGGTACTCTGCTGATCAGCTGGGTGGCGTCTGAATATCCCCTGGACAGCCGCCCAAGCTCTCAGCTTAAGGGGAACACCAATATCAGAGAGAAGTACAGCCTTACAAACCTGGAATCTGAGGGTACCCTGTCAATTTTCATTGAAGCTCTGTTGCAATTTAGCAAAACTACTCCTTTTATAATCTATTGTAATATCAATTAATGTTAAACTGTCCATTACTATAACTATATTCCCACTACCTTCTTATTGGCTTTTTGCATTACACATTTTTAAAATCCGCATCTGCACTAATGTGCTTCCCATACTATAAATACAGAAAACATTTAAATAAAAAATTTACAATTCTTAAAAACACTTTTTGCAAACCTTGGTCAAACCAGCTATAAGCACAACATAAAAGTAACCTACCCAGGGTTGTGGCCTTACTCTCTCATAACATGGTATCTCTAGCTTATTTTTAGCTTTCTCACAATAGTAATGTCAGTTTCCCACACTCCTCTAGGTTTTGGGCCTAAATTAGCTGAACTTGTATTTATTTCTTAATCTAAACCTCCTGTAGTACGCTGTACCAAGGGACCTGCTGGGCCTGTGGGCTCAAAGGTGATTTTGCGTTTGTCTCTTTTAGAAACTCTTTGTTGTCCCTGCATCGGCGGAGCAGAAACTCATTCCCTTCTCCCGTGTCAACCACAACAAGTACATGGTGACCGATCGCCTGGCCTATATTGGTGCGTCTCTCCCCAGCAGTAGGGTAGGGGATCAGCCCAGGGGCTTGGAATCATAGGCTATGGGGGCCAGGGAAGTCATCATTAAGAGCAGTTACAGGATCTCAGTTCAGTGATGGGTGACAGGATTGGGAGTCAGGACTCCTGGGTTCTAGCCTCAGAACTGGGAGGGAAGTGGTGTTCTGTGGGTTAGAGCAGAGGAGAAGTGGAAGCCAGCAAGGGCCCTGAATAAGCTTGACCTTTGCTCCTCTCTTGCAGGCACCTCAAACTGGTCGGAGGATTACTTCATCAACACTGCTGGGGTGGGGCTGGTGGTCAACCAGAGTGAGGCTGCCCCAGGGACTGCCCAGCTCACTTTGCGGGAGCAACTGGAAGCTGTGTTCCACCGGGACTGGAGCTCTCTATACGCAGAACCATTCAGCCCCAAGCCCAGCTGTGCAAATTTGAACTGAAGGTCATTCCCTGCCTGATGGCCAGGCCCAGACCCCTGCCCTCTCCTAAGCTGGATGTACATTTCCAGCTTCCCGTGTGGGCAGCTTGCACTAGACTGCTTCTGCTCCCCCCTGCTCTGGGAGGGATCCACTATCCAAAGAAGGACTCATGCCAGCAGTAGCAGAGAGACACCTGAGGGGCATTGGAGGCCAGCATGTGGCTGTCAGTGCTAATGCCTTTTTGCTGCACTCTGAAGCTGAGGGTGTGGGGCCCCAGCCTGTGGACTCTAGCCAAATTTCATGCGTAGGGCACCCACTCTGTGGGTCCTCTGCAGCTCGAGCACGCAGGGGAAGAAATAGGGGAGCTCACCAACCACAGCTGTAATGTGGGCCCCAGGGCTGCCTGCTGAACAGCTATTTGGGACAGGCACGAGGGCTGTCAACCGAGCACTTGTTCAACAACTAGCAGGAAGTGTTCTGGGAAGGGCAGAGAGGAGCGGGCAACAGGTTCTTGCAGGAGGGGATGGGGCTGTAGGGTGGAAGAGGGATGATGCACCCACCAGGAAAAACAAAACTTAGTGCCTATGATCTCAGGGTCTGAAACCCTCTCCCAGAAGGGATGGGTGCCTTCGCGGGGAGAGGAGCTAGCCTTACATCTTATTTGGAACTGAAAGTCTGCAGTTTCCTGACGGGTATTTTTTAGGGGGGGTCCATTCACTGGTGCTGGATTGGAACCTGGCTTCCTTCGCTCAGAGGTGGCAGTAGGAAATAGGTCTGGGGAAGTGGTTGGAAGAAATAGGAACATAGCTGGTTCATAAGCTGCAAAGTGGCGCTGCCCCAGGGCTGAATGGGGTCGGGGGGGTCAGTTCGATAGTACCCCATGGCTAAATGTGACTTGCTGCATGATGGGCCTGGGACTTTGTCCTGACTGTTCTGATGCCATATTAGCTGTTGAACTGATGTGCCCATTTCTAGATTTGGGGAATACAGTCTCGTGTGGGGGAGAGACACAACCACCACTGACAGCTGGTTGCTACAGCCTGGCTGTAGCTTCTAGAGGAAGAAAGAATCACAACCACTTTAAGGCACTTAAATGCACAATGTTTAGGTTTATTCTGTTCCTTCACCACATGGTCTTCCCTCTTGATTTCCCATTGTCAAGGGCAGCAGACCTCCAAAGATATCCTTGATAAGTCTCAGGAACTACCTCCTCTTGGGCAAGGGGATTATGGCTCAGAGAGCGTCTACCATTGGGAGGGGTAGGTCTGAGAGAGGATCTCCCCTTTTTTTAGAGCTGGCGATTCATGTATTCCTTCTGGAGGATATTGCACTTGCTTAGAGACGTGGCTTAGGGGGCCGAGGGTGGGGGCGAGAGTCCATACGTGCATGTTGGGATCTGAGCACTGCGTGCTTTCACACTGAGATGCTGTGTGCATACTGGGAAGTACGGGGTTCGGCACAGGGGTGTGCTGGGGGCGCGCACGGTAGCGGGGAGCTGGGGCCTGCTGTGGGAGGCAGGGGGTGTCCGGGGAGCTGGAGGGGGCGGGGCCTTGCAGGTGGGGTCTTAGATGTGCAGTGGGGATGAATGGCAGCTCCCCGGTGGGGGGGAGCCTGGGAGGGACTGGGGGTGGGAGCTGCGGGCTGGGGCACGTGGGATCGTCGCTTTCTAGAGTTTATTTCTGTATCCGAATGCCCAATAAAACGGGGGAGTGAGACCGCGTCTCCTGTCAATCACTTCTCGCCCCGCCCTTGAAGCGGGGCTTCAGAACCGCTCAGTCTCACGCAGCGGAGCCCGAGCGCCCCCTGGCGTCCTCTGCCCTACGCCGCCACACGAGCGGCCTCGAGGCGCGCATGCGCACAGACTCCTACAGCTTTGTTCCTGCGAGAGGCGGGGCTCCCGCCGGCCCGGGACAAAGGAGCTCGCAGGGCGGTGCGTGGGGACAGTTGTGGGTTCCTTCCGGTCCAGAGCCTCTGGGAAGATGTTTTACCACGTGAGTGACAGTCCTGGCCCCGCGATTCCGGGGGATCAGCCACCCCCCAGCCCCGGGGAACCTCCCCCCCGAGGATCAGCCCCCGCCCAAGCCTGGGGGAACCTCCCCCGGAGATCAGCCACCCCCTGAGCTCTGAGGAACCTTCCCCCCAGCCCCGGGGAACTCCCCCCCGGGATAACCCCCCCCCCGAAGCCTGGGGGAACCTCCCCCCGGGATCAGCCACCCCCCAAGCCCTGAGGAAACTTCCACCCACCCCCGGGGAACCTCCCTCGGATATGACACCCCCCCCCCAAGCCCTGAGGTATCCTCCTCCCAGGGGTCACCTGCCCGACCCTGGGCTTGGACATCCCTTCCTACTGGCATCAGCTGTTCTCCCAGCCCTTTTCCCAGGAACCAGTTGCTGTTTGACCTCCCCTCAGAGGAGCAGCCCACCAGGTGCATCCGTAGTCCCCACCCAGCACGGTCCCTCTCTGCCCCAGAGGCATTCTCCCTTCACCCATCCAGGCCCCCAGCATGCACCATTGCCTGTGCATAATGGGGAATTTTCCCCACATCGAGAGGTCTCAACAGCCACAGTTTTCCATGCCCACCATCTGCTGTTCAGTCTGCCAGAGGTCAGGGAGAGAGGGATTGGTCAATGGTTTGCAGATCTCTGCTTTGCTCCCTCACCCCCTTTTCCTGTTTCCATAGATCTCCCTGGAGCACGAGATCCTGCTGCATCCACGCTACTTTGGGCCCAATCTCCTCAATACTGTCAAGCAGAAGTTGTTCACAGAAGTGGAGGGGACCTGCACTGGCAAGTGAGGATGGGCAGGATGGTCTGGAGGGGTAGGCCTATGGGAGGTTGGGATGGAGATAACCCAAGTGTGGGGGGTGATGGGAAAGTGTGTGTGGACAGATTGTGAAGTGGGGATGGAGGGATGGGGTTGTCAGTTGCCGATGCATGGAAGGAAGAAGTGGGGATTGGAAAAGGGGGGTTCTGTTTGGAGGACCCAAAGACCCTCGCCTTTGGGAGTGAGTAGGAGGTGCCCCCTCTGTAGCAGCTCCCTCTCTGGCCTGTTCCCTCTGCTCCTGCACTAAAAGAGTGGGTTCCCATTCTCCCCCAGGTACGGCTTCGTCATTGCAGTCACCACCATTGACAACATTGGGGCAGGCGTCATCCAGCCAGGCCGTGGCTTCGTGCTCTACCCTGTCAAGTACAAGGCCATTGTCTTCCGGCCCTTCAAGGGGGAGGTAGTGGATGCTGTGGTGACCCAGGTCAACAAGGTAACCCAATGCTGTGGGAGTGCGAACGCGTGCACGCGTGTGTGTAAAGTGAGAAGGGACCATTAGATTATCTTGTCCTTCCTCCTGTATGACACAGGCCAGAGAACTCACCAGGCTGCCCCTGCATTGAATCAAGTGACTTGAGTCCATTTGTAACTAAATTGTGAGCCCCAGGCAGAGAACAGTAGAGACCAAGTGGCCCCCAATGTCCGAGGACCCTGCTGTGGCAGGGAATTGATTCGGCAAGATATGCCCAGATGATCCAAATAAGCGTTCCACATGTGCCATGCTGTAAGGGCAGGCGAAACACCCCAAAGGTCCCTGCTGATCTGCTGGAGACAGAATTCCTTCCTGACTCCAGTCCTGCAATCTAGGCATGGTGCTCCAGCCAGGCTTTTAGAAAGAGGATCCTCTGGGGCACCTCAGGGCATGGGCCCACCTTGTCCTGTGTCCTATCTGCAGCAGTGGCTGATCTCTGATGCTTCAGCAGAAGGTGCAGCAGGGGACCCAACCCAGCCCAGACTGTGCATTGGAAGGAAAATGTTCCTTCCTGGTCCCTGCAGGTGACTGGCTGAAAATCTGAAGCATGAAGCTAGATTACAGTCATTGTCATAATGCTGAGATATGGTGGTTGTGGCCAATGCAAACAGTCCTGTTCTTTTCAAGGCCTTTGAAGGAAAGGGATGAATAGGGGGATTCATGGGGCTAAACCAGGGATGGGTGGCTCCCTAGCTTGGAAGTGCAAGGTGTCCCCTGTGGCAAGGCTCGAGGGGCCCCAGAGCAGATCTGGAAGGGATGTGCGAGAGCTGTTCTGCCTCTGACTGATGTCTGGGTGACTGTGAGCAGTGGGTGTCTCTGGGCTGGTGAGGAGTGTTGGTATTGATGGAGAACTGGATTAATCCACTTATGGATATGCTAATGGAATTGCTGCTTCCCCTTCTGGCAGGTTGGACTCTTCACCGAAATCGGGCCCATGTCCTGCTTCATATCTCGACATGTAAGCAGGGTGCTGGGGGTGGAGCAGGTAGGGTAATATCTGGGGAGCTCCTCACTCACTGACTCCTGTTCTTTTCTCAGTCCATTCCCTCCGAGATGGAGTTTGACCCAAACTCCAACCCTCCCTGCTACAAGACAGTGGATGAGGTGAGTTCTGGGTGGATGGTGCTTTGTGGGGAGGCTGGGGTGTAAATGGGAGTGCCTGGAGAGGGAGTGAGATCCAGCTGGGGGTGGGGGAGACTCCTGGAGCAGACATGGGTGGTGAGGAGGAGTTTGCTTTCCCTCTGTCGGACACGCTTTACTTGCAGGAGTTAAGAGCAACTTAGTGTTCCGCCTTTTCTACCTCTGTGTGTCTGAGAAGGGGAGGAAGCTCGTAAGTGGGTCTCACTCTAGTGCTGCGTATCTCTAGGACATCGTGATCCAGCAGGACGATGAGATCCGGTTGAAAATCGTGGGGACCAGAGTGGATAAGAATGACATTGTGAGTCTTTGATACCTCTCCCAGTAAATCCTGTGTGCGCGGATACATGTGCAGATCCCCAGCTCTCAGCAAGGAACAGGTTAGGAGCTCTTGGCTACTCCAGCCCCAGCCTGTTCCAGTAAGGGGCACTGTACGCAGCAGGGCAAGAGGGCTGGGGCATTCATTCCCAGCCTCTCCCAGAAGGGGGCGCTAAAACACTGTGGGTGAGCAGCAGGGGTGTGCAGGCAGGGGCAACTCACACAGTAACTCTAAACCTGGAACCAATCCCTGCAACAAACCTCACTGCCAACTCTGCTCACACGTCCACACCAGCGAGATCATCACAGGACCTAACATCAACCACACCATCAGGGGCTCTTTCACCTGCACATCTACTAGTGTAATGCATGCCATCATGTGCCAGCAATGCCCCACCGCAGTTTACATTGGCCATACTGGACAGTCTCTATGTAAAAGAATAAATGGACATAAATCAGACCTCAGGAATGGTACCATACACAAACCTGTAGGAGAACACTTCAATCTCCCTGGACACTCAGTAACAGATTTAAAAGTAGCCGTCCTACGACAAAGAAATTTCAAAAGGAAAATGCAAAGAGAAATGTCAGAGCTGTAATTCATTTGCAAATTTGAGTCCATCAATCAAGGATTGAACAGAGACTGGGAGTGGTTGGCCCATTACAAAAGCAGTTTCTCTACTCTTGATGTTCACAGCTCCACATTAGCAGCTGACAATGGGCCACATCCGCCAGGACTGACCTGACTTTATTTCTCCTCTCTTGGGCTGTGTCTACACTAGCTCCCAACTTCGAAGGGATCCTGGTAGGTTGGGTGTGGGGAGATTATAAATGAAGTGCTGCAGTGCATATGCAGCACTTCATTAAGCTAATTCTCCCCCACGGCAACTTGAGAGTATTAATTTGGAGGAGTAAAGGGACTTCGAAGTACCGGCAGGTGAGCTGCGGCTACACGCAAGTCAGCACTTTGGAGTTGCCGCGGGAGAGAACTAGCTTAATGAAGTGCTGCATATGCACCGCAGCGCGTCATTAGTAATCTCCCAACACCCTACTTACCAGGCTCCCATCGAAGTTGGGAGCTAGTGTAGACACAGCCTTGATGTTCACAATTCCACATTAACTGCCAATAATGGGCCATATCCACCCTGACTGAATAGACCTTGTCGGCTCTGCCCCTGCCCTTTACCGAGACTCCCTCTTTAAATCCTCCTCTGACCCCCTCCTCCCCGCTCATGCATCTGACAAAGCCAGTCTTTGCCCATGAATGCTTATGCTCCAAAATATTTGTTGGTCTGTTAAGTGCCACAGGACTTCTTGTAGTCTCTGCTTTGGCATTAATCTCTGTGTTTTTTGTTTGCAGTTCGCCATTGGCTCCCTTATGGATGACTATCTGGGTAAGTGTCTCCAATAGGATGCAGGAGAATAATGGGCTGGGCTGAGTGAGTTCCCATTGGGTTGGGTGGATATTTAGCTCCAGAACATTTCAGCTGCGTTGGCTCTTGCATTGGAAGTGATGCTCTCAGTTCCTGCGGTAAAACACTGGGCGTGGTGTGGGGATCTCTCCACTGTGGTGGGCTCAAGGTGGGGGAGGGGCTGAGCTGCACCTCTCAGGGGCCAGGACTGTGGCTGTTCTGGTTTCACCTTTCTGTCTTTGTGTTTCTCAGGCCTGGTGAGCTGAAATACAAATCCATCCCTCTCGCTGCAAAGCTGGGTACCAGCTGGGAAACAACTGAGCTGTATCCAGCCAGACCTCCGTGCACCTTCTGCTGTATTTATGGAGTACAGATCCGCTCTCCTCCACCCAGTGGGTGGGGGGGTGGCTGACAGACTGGTGCTTTCTGTTTCACCTCCAATAAAAGTTCCTTTGTTTTAATAAAGCAGCATTTTGTTTCACCTGTCAGCGCTGGGCCAGCTGCCTCGACTGCGTCTTGTGGCTCCCTTTCTGTAGCACAAAGAGTCAGGGGGGCTAGTCTGTTCTCCAGTACTCCTGCTGCTTGACACCTCAGCCTTTATGTATGGGTATCAAGGGAGCACAACCATCCAGCTGTTCGCAGTGCCGTATGACCTATTTTACAGCTGACAAACTGCTTTTCCCAGAGAGCTTTGCTGCTGTTACTGTGCATATTCTGGCTGTGCCAAGCAGGGCTGGACCCCTGGCATGCCTGGGGCTGGATTCACACAGGCAGTCCCTGCTCTTTCACCTGTCCACTTTGTTTACACTCTTAAGGCTGGGCTATGGTAATATGGTGCTTTGAGATATGCTAATGAGATGCTGCTATGAATATGCAGTATCTCATTAGCATAAGGGCAACCACACATGCTTCAGAACTGCTGGGTTTGAAACGCAGCTTCCCGTATACCTGGGGAGCCTTTCAAAATGACCCCCTGGTTTCAAAAGCCCCTTATTCCCAAAATGGGAATTGATACAGGCAGACCAGAGACTAGCAGGGGGAGTGCGTCCGGTTTGGGCTGTTTTAATCCAGGGGTTGGAAACCAGGGCTTTCCTCTGGGTTGGTGCCAACAACCTGAATTATGCACCCCGGCCTTGGCTCGCCTATCAGTCCGACAAACCACTCACACCAGCCTGCCCCAAAGAGCATTGTGGGTGCTCTGCTGCGGGGTTGTTTGAGGGGAAAGGACACAGTGAAAGGTTGGGCAAACTCTGCACCAGGAGACTGCTAGTCAGAGCCTTATCAGCCATGGCTTCTACAGCCCCTGCTACTGGCACCTGGGCCTCAGCTGGGGACTGCACTGAAGAACTGGTGCAGGTGCTCTGAGTCCAGTTTATGGATTCTGACGTGGGACGCAGCCACCTAGGACAGGAGGTGCGTGTCACAGACCTGGGAGGAAGGGGCCCAGCCCCAGGTGCAGGTTGCAAGTCACCCCTGGGGCTGGTCAACAGCCCACGTGGACCATAAAGCAGCGTCCATTGCAAACCACGTATCACACAGCACTGCCCTGCACAAGCGGGGCCCGGGAGACTGGAAAGAGAGCATAGAAATCCCCCACGTGCCTGCGTGGCTGGTGTTTTAAATTCACGTCCAGAACGCAGCTCCGTCTGCACGTGACTCCCAGAGACCGCCCCCCCCTCGTCCCCTTGATGACGCCCTATAAAAGCGCCGGTCATTGGTATGCCGCCCTGTGACTGGCTGTGCGACTTTCGCTTTGCGGCTCTACTCCCTTTGCTTTACGGCGGTCCCGCCCCGCGCTCCTCCCTTTCTCTGCTCGCTAAGATGGCGGTGGCCGGGGTGAGTATCTTGGCTCTGCAGATCTCCCGGTCTCTTGGGGCAATCCGGCCCCATCCGCTCCGCGGGGGCGGGCCCGGGCCTGGGGGATTGGCAGGCCTGACGTTAGGCTGGGCTCGTTTAGCAGCGGCTGCTATTGCTGGGAGGCGCCCTTGGGAGTCCGTCCGGGTGGGCTGGGAAGGGGAGACCCCTGGGGCTGACCCGCGACAGGCTCGAGGTGGGGATGGGGTTCATCCTCCGAAGGGCGGGTGGAGCTGGGGAGGAACGAGCGGTTAAGGAGACGGCCTCACGGACCAGTGCTTCAAAGACGCTGCTTATGAGGTGAGGGCTCCTGCTGCTATGGGGCATTTTGGAGGGGGCGCTGCTAGTTTTGTTTCCCTACGCTGGGGCAGGTAGGGAGGAGGGTCTTGTTCCCGGAGCCCTTACGTCTTGGGGAGGATGTGGCTGCCCTAGGATTAAGGTGTTGGTGGTAAGGGAGTGTGTAATGTGCATGGGATAAAGGAGAGGTGTCTTTTGGGGTGAACTAGGGTACCTTCTGGATAGCTCTGCTTTTTGATGGAGTGACACTATGGTTTAGCGGTGTGAGGTATTGGCTTAGGAGCCTGGTCAGTGGGGCAATGGATGGAGGTTGGCCTAGGATGATGAGCTGGTACAGGCATATAGGGTTTTCTGTGACACTGGCAAAGCTACCAGTGAAGTGGACAGTGAGTAGGGGTTTGGTGCAGAGTGTTTGGGTTTCTGGGAGTAGTGGCCTTTGTGTACACTCATGGTATCCAGAAGCAAAGGGTGCTTGATCTGGGGTGCTGTGGACTTCTGAGGGGGAACCTGGGAGGTGAGGGGGAGGTAGGATAGTGGCTTCAAGGGAGGGTGATGCTCAACTGTTGAGGGGACTGGGGGTGGGTGGGTGAAGGGAGCCACTGTCTGGTGGATTGGGGGGTATGTAGAGAGATGAAGGGAGTAATGTCTTTCTGGGCAAATAGGAGGCTTGTGAAAACATGGTCCTGGGGATTCAGTTTAAGGAGGTAGTTTCCTGCATTTTTAGTATTTTGTTCCTTTTGTGTCTCAGACTCTCTACACCTATCCTGAGAACTGGCGGGCATTTAAAGCCCTCATTGCTGCCCAGTACAGTGGAGCTAAGATCAAAGTCCTTTCCACACCACCCCAGTTCCACTTCGGGCAAACCAACAAGACACCTGAGTTCCTGAAGAAATTCCCTGTTGGGAAGGTGAGGAGCCATGCTGTGTGTGCCTCCTTGTGCATGCTGAATGAGGAGCAGGCTGGGGCAGTGGGTGTTGCTGGAGCAGTGCAGCCTTCCAATACTGAATCATTCTGATCAGAGAAACAGGTGTGCCCTAGGTCATTCTGTCTTTTCCTCTAGCCTTTGTGTGGGTATGTGGTGGGGGGATTAGCGGCAAACAGTGCAGTATTGCACCTTCTTGTGTGGAAGGAGATGTTGGTAGCTTGGAGCTGGTCATGTCACCTTATCACTGGTGGAGCCCACAGATGACGGCTGTGTACGTGACTTCCCAGTGAAGGGACAAGCCTGGCACAGTCCCCCAGTACATGCGTTCCCTGTACCTTGCCTGCTGTTAGCCATTCTAGCTCTCGGGGGGTGAGGAGGGCTGCCCAGTGGTGAAGTAACTAGCAGAGGAACCTCTTTAGCGCTGGCTGCATGGCATGGATGCCTCCCCTTTCATCCCCTTGTGACTTCCTCTGGAGTGCTGTCTGCAGGGCCAGCATGCCCTTGAGTAGCATACATGTCAGCTGGTGGGCGGGCAAGGGAAATCTGGCAGCTGGGAACAGACTGATCCCCGGTTGATGGAGCTAGCCAGTGTAACGTGGCGGGGAGCGTGTGCGTGCTGCACAGGCCTGTGGGAGCTGTAGCTCTTCTGTGAGAGGTGCAATGGTGCTTGTGTTCTAGGTTCCTGCCTTTGAAGGAGCTGATGGATTCTGCGTGTTTGAGAGTAACGCCATCGCCCACTATGGTAATGGCCGGGGCGGGGAACGGTGTGGGAGTGCACCAGCTCAGTAAAGCTGGGGTGTTCTGGCCCTCATCCAGCTGCTCCTGCCTTTGCTGCTGTCCATGCGGGGCTTAGCGCATTGGCCAGCTTCTTGACCTGTGGTTGGGCCAGTGCTGCTGGACTCATTTGACGGGCAGTGCACTCAGGGGCCAGGCTTCGGTGTTCTCCACTGCCGGTTCTGCCAGGGTATTGCTCCTTGCTGTCTCCTGACAGCAGCCCCGTTCGTGGGGCTGGTAATGGGGCAGGACAGGGCGGGGTGATGTCTGGAGTGGGCAGGGCTGCGTGGGGTAGGTGTCTCTGCCCATAGCAGTGACCAGCTGGCTCTCTGGTTCCAGTGAGTAATGACGAGCTGCGGGGAACCACCAAGGAGACAGCTGCCCAGATCATCCAGTGGGTGAGCTTCGCCGACAGCGACATCGTCCCTCCTGCCAGCACGTGGGTCTTCCCTACGCTGGGCATCATGCACTACAACAAGCAGGTGGGTGGCGGGGTGGGCAGGTAGCCCCTGCTCTCCCTGAGCGGTCATAGCCCCAGGAGCCCTCCGGCTCCTCACTGCCGCCCCCATTGCATGTGGAGAAATGGCAGCAGGGCCCTTTGGCAGTTTCCATTTGAGATGCTGCTGCGTGCTAACGTCCCCTCCTGAAGAGACGAAGGGGGCCAGGCCGGGTGGGGAAATCCTTTGTGGGTTGGGGCCATTGACCCACCGAAAAACCACTTGGGGGCGGGGGCACAAGTGAAAAACAAAAATATTCCCTGTTGTGGCTTTTGGCTGAGGCACCACCTTCCCCTCCTACTCCAGCCCTGTGGCGGGGGGGTGGGGGCTGACGACGTTCAATGCTTTCCCCCAGGCCAGACTGTTTTCTGGGGGCCTGAGGCAGGACTAAAAATGAGGGGTTCAGAGTGCAGGCTGGAGCTGGGGGTTCTGGGCAGGGTGGCTGCAGGAGCAGGCAGGGGGTCCTGGGCAGGGGGAGGGCTCTTGGCTGGCTCAGCTCTCCTGGCACACATGGCATCCCCCTACCCCCAGGTGCTTCCATTGGTTGCAGTTGGCCAGTGGGGAGCAGTGGCAGGGGTGCGTCCTTGGCTGTTTCTTCCCCCCCCCCCCCCCCCAGCTGGAGCAGGAGGGGGAGCATCAGTGCTTCCCTCCCCCCCCGCTGACCTGGCTGGGCAGAACCCACTGGCTCAATCTGCCCACAAGGCCCCCTGGGCTCCTTCCTATAGGGGGATGGGAGCTGAACACTGAGCCTTGTGCACTGGATCTGGTGAAGCCAGAGCCTCATGGGCTGTAGGTTTTCCCACTCCTGGCTTAGGGTACGGCCGTACTTACTGGAGCGCTCGTTCAGGGCCAATCTTCTGGGGTTCGATTTAGCGTGTGCCTAGTGGGGACATACAGAATGGAACTGTCGGCGCTCAACAGTCAATCCTGGTGCTCCTCAGTGTCATGAGAGGTAAGGGAGGGAACTGCCCCGTCAACCTCTCTGTTCAGTTGGTCGCTGATGCATTGATTCCAGTTCTGCAATTACTCTCATTGGAGTTGCATGTCTAAGATCCATTTTCAGGCCTAGTGTAGACCTGGCCGCAGATGTCGGCAAGGGAGGCAGGGTTGGGATTTTAGGGGTATGCAGCACTAACAACAATACGGTAACAGTCCGGTGTGACATTGATGAGCCCCTAGCCTGTATGCACCATTCCAATACTGCTCCAAGGCCCTGGTGGTGAGTTTGGCCGGCACTCTCAGGAGAGGCTGCAGCTGTTTGCAGGTGGGAGGGAGGCAGGGTCCCTGGAAGGGCACTCCGTGCTGGCTGGTGCTTAATGTTTGGAGACCCAGAGCCTGAGTCCGGGCTGCCATGCTGCAATCTGGCTACTCAGGATGCAGTGAAGCTCAAGGGCCATGTAGATGCCAAGAAGGGTGTTTCAGGCTGAGTTCTCCTTGATGGCTGGTGCCTCTGCAGCTTGCGAGGCAAACAGCCTGTTCCAAGGCTGTGACATGAGGAGGTGTTAGGCCCATCTCCTAAGGGTTGGCCAGCTACTGTGTACATAGGGCTCCCTTGTGGAAACCCAGTGAGCCTGGCTTCTCTCCCCGGTCATGCTGGGTGAGAGGTAGGAAGGGTTGCACAGACTGATGGCTTCTGACTTCCTCTCTCCCTGCTGAGCTCACCAGGAAACAGCCCCAGGGCTTGGGCTAGTTTGAGGCTTTCTCCTGCTTTGGAGCCCTTTCTTGGCTTGCTGCCGAGCTTGGTGAGAAGCTGCAGTCTCTGTTGCTAGCTGAGGGTGGAGGAAAGGGGTGATGGCAATGGCAGGTGTGCACCTCAGCCTGGGAGCAATAACCTTCCTGCCCAGCCCACAGGGCCTGCAAGGCCTTTGCCTTGGAGGAGAGGACTTGGCTGAGATCAGTGGTGGGGCCAGACTTAGAGCCCAGGTGATCTGGCTCCTCTGCTCTCATCACATGGGTGGGGTGGGAAAACTACAGCCACTTCCACCCTGTCAGCCCTTCTGCTCAGGCCCTCACACTGCCATGGGGGAGTGGGGTCTGGGGCTTGCCCTGCTCCAGGCAGCTCCCAGAAGCAGCAGCAGCATCTCCCCCCTCTAGCTCCTATGCATGAGGAGTGGGGCACAGTTGCCTGGCTGCACATCTGTATAGGAGCTGGCTGGGGAGGGATATGTGGCTTCTGGGAGCTGCCTAAGGAGTAAATGCAGCCTTGGAGTCTGCACCTCTGAACCCTTTGTGCCAGCCTGGAGTAGCCTCCTGTACCCCCATCTGGAGCCCTCCCACTGCACTCCAGCCTGGAACCCCTCCTAATACTCAACTCCTCTCTGGCCCCACACCAAAACCCATACTCCCTGCTGGAGCCCTCCCAGCCTCCTGCACCCCAGCTTCAGTTCAGGAGCATTCCTGGCACTGTGCGTCTTCCATTCCTTGCTGTGGCCCTTCGGCCAGGATTTGTCCAGCCCTGCACTAGAGTGCAGCCAGGCTTGCTTTCCTGGGGCCGCTGAGGAGGGGAGGGATTGGGTGCCGGGGTGAAGCTGTTTCCCGGATGTGGTGCCAGTGTACGTATGGCAGCAAAGTGAGTGTGCCCACCTCAGTGGGGCTCACCCCTCCCTTGGATCTGCAGGCCACAGAGTATGCCAAGGAGGAGGTGAAGCGGATCCTGGGCATCTTGGACTCCCACCTGAGGACCCGGACCTTCCTAGTGGGAGAGCGCGTCACGCTGGCTGACATCGCCCTTGTGTGCGCGCTGCTCTGGCTCTACAAGCAGGTGTGGGGTCGCGGAGAGGGGGACGCTGCTGCCTGTGCTCCAGGGAGTGGTGGGAGGGTCTGCGTCTGGCATGTAGCTTGGCTGAGAGTTCCTGCTGCTCTGGGGGCCCCCTGTGGGATGCTGAGCCTGCAGGGTGGGGCTGGTTTTCCTGCACGACTTGAGAGCGGCCCTTGGGGTAGATGCCCAGGAAGCGTTTCTTCTGGGCTCTATGCCCAGGGCTGGGGCTGGCTCCAGCTGGGCTGATCCCTCACCTTCTCTCCAGGTGCTGGAGCCATCCTTCCGCCAGCCCTATGGCAACACCAACCGCTGGTTTGTGACCTGCATCAACCAGCCGCAGTTCAAGGCTGTGCTGGGTGAGGTGAAGCTGTGTGAGAAGATGGCACAGTTTGATGGTGAGCAGCTCTCCTGGCAGGGGACTGGCCTTCTGCCTCCCTGGGGTGGCAGCCCCGGCCCTGTTATAAATTGGCGCTGCAGTGAGTCGAGAACAGCTTAGATGTGGAGGTGGGGTGGGGGGGAGTCTCTTGCTGACGTGCTGGGGTTGGTGTGCCCTGAACTACTGGCTTCCTCCCCCTTGGGGTCTCACGGGGCTCACTCTGCCCCATGTGCTTCTGGGCTACTCCACCCTTGTTAGGATGCAACTGCAGAAGCTCTGGCCGTGCTCAGGGGTCTCCCAGGGTTGTGGCCTCAGTGACTGGATTTCTGCCATGACTCTGGCTCAGGATGGTCTGCCAGACTTGCCTGTGGGGCAGAGGAGAGACCTGGCTGCCCCCACATGGGCCCCTTCTTCTGTCTGTTGCAGCCAAGAAGTTTGCGGAGAACCAGCCAAAGAAAGACGTCCCCAAGAAGGAGAAGCCGGCCAAGGAGGAGAAGAAGCAGGAGAAGAAAGAGGAGCGGAAGTCTGAGCCTGAGGAGGAGCTAGATGAGTGTGAGCAGGCCTTGGCTGCTGAGCCCAAATCCAAGGACCCCTTTGCTCACCTGCCCAAGAGGTGAGCTGGGCCTCCCTGGGGGGCTCGTGTCGGGAGAGGGGGTGATGGGGCCAGACTGGGTGACTGCACGGCCCTCCCCACAGCTGCCCTGCATTAATCCGGCTCCTCTCTGGTGCTGGCAGGCTGGGCGGTGGGAGGGGCCAGTTCCCATGATCTGCTCCACCTCTTCTCTGGCCTCTTCTGGGAAAGCTGTCACCGGCGGGGGGCGGGAGGGGGGGAAGAGAGAGGAGAAGAGAGGAGGACAGCCAACCCCCTGCTGCTGCCTGGGAGGCCTGGATGGAAAAGGGCAGAGTTGCCTTTCCAGAACAAACAGAGTGGGTGTGGGTGGGAGCCCAGCCCCGCCCCGCCCCGCCCCTCCCCTCCCCTCCCTGCCTGGAGGCGGGGTGGCATTCCCTCTCCTCCAGCCCTCTGCCTGGAGGGGAGGGAAGCCACGTGCTGGGAATCAGATTTCAGGCTCTTAGCTCATGACTTCTCAGCTGCCTCTCCTGGCCACTAGGGGGCGGTGGCTGCCCACTGGCAGGCAGAGCCGCAGCATTGCTGAGTTGAGTCACCCCAGTCCCACGCCCTGCTGCATGCTTGGCATAGCTTCATCTACTGCACTGGCTGGGCCCGTGCACCCTGCTGGGCCCTGGTGCATGTGGCCAGAGGCCTGGGGGTTGGGAACTGAGCTCAGGGCCGCTGGGCACAGGCTGGCGTAGATACGGCTGGTTTTGCTCGGTGCCCTCCCGGCTCTTACCCCAGGGCTCCCTCACTGACGGGGGAGGTGAGCTGTGCAGAGCCCTGGCTGCCCAGCTCAGAACCCCTCAGCACGAAGAGGGGCCTTGGAGTCGCTGCTAGGTAGGATCTGGGCCGGAGCCAGCCCGTCTGGGAGGTGGCAGAAGTGAGGGCAGCTGCCCCCGCCTGCCTCTGATGGAGCCGTTCTGCCTCCAGCCCCTTCGTCATGGATGAGTTCAAGCGGAAGTACTCCAACGAGGACACGCTGACGGTGGCACTACCCTACTTCTGGGAGCACTTTGACAAGGACGGCTGGTCCATCTGGTACTCGCAGTACCGGTTCCCTGAGGAGCTCAGCCAGACCTTTATGAGCTGCAACCTCATCACAGGTCAGCCCGGCTCCCAAGCGACCCTGCCTCATCACAGGGAGCCCTGCTGGTGTGGTGCACAGCAGTGACTGCTCTCCTGCCTCTTCTCGCCAGGCATGTTCCAGCGGCTGGACAAGCTACGGAAGAACGCCTTCGCTAGCGTCATCCTCTTCGGCACCAACAATGACAGCACCATCTCTGGCGTGTGGGTCTTCCGTGGCCAGGAGCTGGCCTTCCCGGTGAGGCTCTGTGGACAGGGAGTCTGGCTGGCCACCCGAGGAGTGGGTATCCCCTAGCTGTGCACTGCCGTGCTCCAGCTGGAGGTGCTGGGTGGCTGGGTCTCCACCCTGGATGCTGCGTGTCTCTACTATGGCTCTTAGGCCGAGGAGTAGATAAACGTGGTTGGGGCAGTCGGGTAATGCAGAGGAGGCAGCCTGCTTCCGTGGGCACCTCGGGGCAATTGGGCCTGCCTAGTGGCATGAGCAAACGGTGGTTCTCATCCACGGCTGGTGATGCCTCGTAGTGCTGCGCTAGGGGGTTGCCCAGGGCCTGCTGAGCAGCTTGCAGGGGTGTCGGAGTGCAGAGGCCTCTAAGAATATTGGGAGGAGCCTGGCAGTGAACTGCCTGGGGATGGCTCCTTGGCTGCTCGCTGCTGATCCTTCCCTCTGTTCCCAGCTGAGCCCTGACTGGCAGGTGGATTACGAGTCCTATACGTGGAGGAAGCTGGACGTGGACAGTGAGGAGTGCAAGATGCTGGTCAAGGAGTACTTCATGTGGGAGGGTGAATTCAAGCACGTCGGCAAAGCTTTCAACCAGGGCAAGATTTTCAAGTGAGGGCACTGCCTCAGGCCAGCTGGGCCAGCACAGACTGGCCAGTGCAGGACAGCAGTCTCTGGACAGCAGCCAGGAGGAGCATGGGCTGCTGGGAACTGTTCACCAGAGGCCAAACCTCAAAGCCTGGGTCAGTGTGAAAAATAAAGCCCCCACGTGCTGTATTCTGGGGTCTGTTCCTGAGTAGGGACGGGGTGGGGGGGGCGGCTGCTGGGCTGCTGGTGCTTCCTTGGGGCTTGGGTGGTAGGCGGGGGGGGTGTTGCCTTGTTGGCAGCTGGATAGGGCTCTTCCCCCTGCAGGGACATCCATGCAGTAGGTCTCCTGTTGGGGAGGAGGAGAAATCTGCCTGTCCCCAGCAAAGGGCCAGCTGCTGTGAGCTCGCTGGGTGTCCTGGCTGGGGGCGGGGGTGGGGGAGGGAAGTGCTGCGGGTGCACCTGGTAGGGAGGCTGGTGTTTACCTCTAGCAGGAAGCTACTGGTCTGTTGGTGCCTGGCAAACGGGACCTGGGCAAGGTGCTGCAGAGGGGTGAACCTTGGTGCTCCCTGTGAGCTGAGGCTTGGGGCCATCTGCCAGGCTGGAGTAAGAGCCCAGGGCGGCTTGGTTCTGGGCTGTGCCCAGAGCAGGCTGCTGTACTTGGGCCCATGCAACTTCTCCCATGCTGCCCTGTGTGCCGTGAGCAGGTGGGAGCTTGGCACAGCGTGCAGGGAGGTGGCCCTGGCGGGCAGGGCTGGGAGAATAGCCCTGTAATGGGTTTTGGAGAGGCTGAGTTGCCTGGCTCCAAATCAATATTTAAGCTGGGCGGTAGGTGTGGGGCAGGGTGCGTCTGCCCTGGCCTTGCTGTGACACCTACTGCTGATAAGCTTATCAGTGTCATTAGGCAGGGCTGGGCTCTGCAGCCAGGTGGCTTACTGGGTATGTAGCACTGGAAGCAGGGCCGGGCCAGCTCCATGCACAGTTCTGTGAGGACAAGAGGCGAGTCTCAACCCCAGCCCCATCAAACAACTCACTAGACTACCTCCTCCCCTGCTGAGTGGGCTTGGACCCAGCTGCAGTCTGCTCGCCACACCCCTTCCTACTTGGGATTGTGCAATCCTGGCCCAGCTGCTGCTCCACCCCAGCACTGCTAAAGCAGGGAAGCAACTCCAGCTGCTCGGCACTGGGCTTTCTGGGCCTGGTTGGGCACTAGCAGCTGATGGTCTGTGCTAGGTGCCCTCTGCAAGGGCTCTTCCTTCTCTAGCAGGCCAGGGGCTGCCACCTGGCTCCTACAACCCTTCGTTTGGGCTCTGCCCTAACCTGCTCTGTGCCTGTAGCTAGGCAGCCCAGGGCCTCCTCTCCTGGGAATCCCAAGCACTGAGCCCACAGCAAGGCTCTGTTCCTAGGGAGCAGCCTGCAGTGCAACGTTTGCTGCTGACTCATGTCCAGGTGTCTGGCCCACTGCAGAGCAGCGGCTGAGTCACGGCCCTGGTGTAACAGGCTGGTGCCTGACAGGGGAACCCCTGGGCAGCAGGAAGGGCAGCGGCCAGGCCCCCATGGCACCAAACAGGCTGTACCAGGTGTGCTTTGGAATTTGAACCGGGTCCTGCTGGCCGTGTGCTGAGCGGCTGAAGCCAGGTTAGCAGTGGAAGAGTGCGGGGGTGCTGAGAGGCAGGGAGGAGAGGGTCTGGGCTGTCACCCCAGGCTGAGGGCTGGCTGTGCAGGAGCTCCTGGGTGGAGAGGGGCTGGGGCCCCAAGGGCAGCTGCTCTGCCCTGCCTCCCCCTACTCTGCCTTGTTGCCAGCGCTGGCCTGCGCTGCTCCCTGGCTGCAGTGGTTCCCTCTCCAGCTCTTTCCGTACTGCTGGGGCAGGCGGGGGGAGGAGGCAGCACTGGCTTAATCGCATCCATCTGGCTCTTAGGGGGCCCTCAGGAAGCGTGAGTCACTCTCGCATCCTGCTGCCCGGCGGCTGCGTTCCGTGCCCGTGCGGTCTGGCCACGCGAGGCTGTAGCTGTCCTGCCATCTGCCAGCAGGCCGGGGCTGGGCGGCAGGGCTAGGAGCTGGAGCGGCATGTGAGCCTTGTTGCAGGGGTTGGAGCTGGATGCTGGGCCTGGCTGGGGGAAAGACCTGCCTGCTGATCTCTCCCCACTGGTTGCTGCAGGAGCAGACTCTTTCAGGGGCTGCTCTCAGGCTGGAAGCCTGGGCTGTGGGCATGTTGCTGGCTTGTGGCTAAGCCCCTGGTATAAGGGCTGTCGGCTAGTGCTGCCTGAATAACAGGGCTTCTGGGTGAGCTGGCCCTGCCCCGTCCTGCCCTGCCCCACCCTCTGTAAATTCTCTGGGATCCTGGTTCAGTCCTGCTTCCCTCCCTCCCTGGGTCTGTCTGAGCCACAGCGGCCTGCCCAGCTCTGCTCCACCCAGGCCAAGTGGGCGGGAGGAGGAGAATGAGGGAACTTTGTGCCAGGAGCCCCTGGGCCCAGTAAAAGCTCTAGGACCCTGGCAGCCTGCATGGCTCCTGGGGGGTCAGGGGCAAGGCTGGTGCTCAACCCCATCACCTTGGCAGCTGTGCCTCCTGTGTACCCTTGCAGTGGTGCTGGCTGGGCCCTCTGAGCAGCCTGCTGCTCCCCACTCTACCTCTCCCCACCAAATGACCCAGGCAGCAGAGAGATCTGGGTTATGCCCCAGCTCAGAGAGCAGAGGAGGGGTCCCATGGGTTGGGGGCTGTAGTTAGAGTTGCAAGGAACTGGTCCCCTTTCTGTGCCTCAGTTTCCCCATCTGTAAATGGGGCCATAGAACCTCCTTTGCAAAGCAGCTGCTGGTCAAGCCCCAGCCATACCAAGTGCTTGTGTGTTGGAGGCAGAGACAGACGGTTCTGGTACGACAGGGCTGCTGGTGTGGGGGCAATGAGGAGAAACCAAGAAGGATTTTTATTGGCCTTTTGTGCTTGGGTAACAGAACAAAAAGTGGGGGGGGGATGTTAGGGGGTGCTTCAAAGCTGCTGCCAGCACCTGTCTGCCTGGGGCAGGCTGTTTTGTTTGGAAACCTGCTTCTAATGAACCTCTCAGCACCTCCTCTCGATTGCCAGTCTTGGGTCAGCACTGTGCCCTAGCAGGAGGGTGAAGGATGCCCACTACCCCAAGCTGTCCCTGTGCCCCCAGTGGGGGGAGGGGCCCCCTTCCCTCATGTGGGGCAGGGGTGAGCCACACCCTGAGCTTCCTGTAGGAGCCAAGGGGGAGCCACATGCTGCAGTCCTCTCAAAACCAAAAGCAGTCAAGCTCCAGTCCTCTGGCTGTTGTGCTTGGGCCCAGAGGCCATTAGAGACTTTCGGCTTGGGGTATTCATTTCCATGCTGCAAACGGGGCGTGTTTCTTCACCAGGCCCCCAGCAGTTGGCTGTTGACTTGTGCTTGGCACTCGTGTGTATGTTGCTCTCCCCAGCCCAGTGAGCAGCTGTTGTGCACATAATGGGCTCTGCTGAAATACCAGCCTTAGCCAAGGTCTCCCACCCCCTTCCTGCAGCCAGCGCTGGGGCTGTCTGCCTGCACCTTTCCTCACCCGTGCAGCTGTGGCAATGCAGTGCCTGACCTATGCCATGGGTAATGTGGTAGTCCCTGCGCCTGGACAAGCCCTTTGGCTCGTTCCTCAGCTCTGCCCAGCCACCAAAGCTGGCATAGGCTGGCTGGCCTGCCGCTGCTGTGTCTGGGCCCTAGACAGTTATGCAAAATGCTGCCTATGTACTGGAGGGCTGCTCCTTCCTTTGGGCCCTGTGAAGCTGCAGCCCCGGCTGCGCCGTTTGCCAGCAGTTCCCTGCTGGCAGGGAATCAGCTGGTTGAACTTCACTGCGCACGCTGTGGCCAACAAGCTGCTCTTTGCTAGCGGGTGTGGGGAGGGAAGGGTTAATGCCCTGTGCTGCCCCTTAGCCATCTCCCCGCCCCTTTGGGGCACCTCTCCTCCCAGACAAACTCCACTGCCTCAAGATGGCTGCCAGATGTGGAGGCGTAGCCCTGGCCCAGGCTGGCGCCACTCCAAGTTGCTGGTTCGCACATCTGGCTCGAGTTTTGTTCTTGCTTAATCGGCCCCACCCAAGCTCTTGGGCAGCTCTGCACTGACTCATGCCTCCCCTCCGCTTCCAGCCCGCCAGAGGAAGCAAGCTGCAGCCGGGCAGCCCCAGCCCACTTCCATCTCAGCTTCTTGCAGCCGCTTGCACAGGAAGGCATGATGGCTGCATCGTGGGGTGGGAGCTGCCCTGGGCAGAGCCCCCAGCTCAGGGCCACAGGTTGGGGGAGAACCCTGCGTCCTCTAGGAGGTCGTCACAGCTGCAGATTGCAAAGGCTCCATGCTCCTGGCCCTGGCAGTGAGCAGCCCGTGACTGACCCAGGGCTCTGGCTGGGGGTGGCCGAAGCCTGGCCTGGCTTTTAAATCTCAAGAATAGTCTGAGTGGAGGAAAAAACTTCCCTGCTGGCCTCCCATCCTGTCCCCCTGCCTGCTGCTTCCACTCCCCTGAAGCCTACCAGCTCATCTGTCCCCACCCAGAGTAGGAGGACCCAGTGTACTGGGGGAGTTGTCAAGGTGCAGGCTGTACCCCAGGTAATGGGGGACACAGTTCATTGGGGGGGGATAGCAGGTCTGGAGGGATGCTCAAAGGGGGATGTGCTACTGATGAGAACTACAGCAGGGAAACAGCATAACAGTGAAGGGGGAGAGAGAGAATGGGGATTCCCAAGTGTGTCAGGTCAGGGAGATGTAATGGGGCCTCACTGCACACAGCAGGGAGAATATCAGAACGGTCCCACGAGGTCAGACCAAAGGTGCATCCTGCCCTGTATTCTGTGTTCCCACAGTGGCCAAGGCCAGGTGCTGTGGTGGGAATGAACAGGACAGGTAATCGCCAAGTGCAATGTCCCCAGCTGTGGGCATGTTCTGGAGAA
Source organism: Carettochelys insculpta (assembly GCF_033958435.1). NCBI lineage: Eukaryota > Metazoa > Chordata > Testudines > Carettochelyidae > Carettochelys > Carettochelys insculpta. Next base: position 16,334,644 of record NC_134147.1, on the reverse strand, counting down.
CATTTTAATGGTGGCCCACCCCTGTGATGGGATGTTGGAGCTCTGATATGGCAATACCTCCCCTGCTGCCCGGCCTAGTGGCTGGTTGCTGGTTCCTTGTGCATGGCCCTCTAAGGGCAGGACTGAACCTGAGAGTAATAGCATACTGTTGCTGGTGGAGCTGCCCCCTGGGGTGGTGTAAAGACCCCTGCTTTCAGCAAGGAGCAGCCTTGGTAGAGGCTAAGCTACAGATCAGGGTACTGTGCAATAACTAGGTTTTCTGCAGCAGTGGGGGACTGTTTGGGCCCCTGGGACCCATCTAGTTCAGTGTTCCACAATATGCAGAGAAAGGTGCTGGATGACTGTAGGAGCCAGGCTACCTGCACCCTGGGGAGGTGGTTGCCTAACACACAGTAGTTAGGGGCACCTACCTGCCTGCACTCCCCTGGATGCTCCTATCTTGGTTTGGATTCTTACATCCAAGGGACCCAACAACACACCCACCTCATAAAGCTGGAAGGGACCTCAGGAGATCATCAAGTCCAGTCCCCTGCCTTCTTGGCAGGGCCAAGCACCACCCCCACCCACCCCCTTTTTCAGATCAATTTGCCCTAGATCCCTAACGAGCCTCCTTAAGGGTTGAACTCACAACCCTAGGCTTAGTAGACCAATGCTCAAACCATTGAGCCATCCAGCTATTCAAACTAAAAGGAGAGTATGCCTGTGGCTCTTCCCACCGCTTTGATGATGGGGCTTTAAATTCATACCTGTGGCTAAAGCCGTGCTCCAGAGAAGCAAGCCCCGATCCTGTGCTCAGCTAACTCTGGAGGAGGTGCTGGTGGGAGGAGGGCAGGGACAATCCCAGGGTGACTCCGGCTCCCTGTGCCTGGTTCCCATGTGAGAGTCAGAGTTGCTGTGCTGCATGCGGAAACACTAGGGCTGGGCCTGGAATGTGGGCCTGGAATGTTATCTTGGTGAGCTGTTTTCCTTTTGCTCTGAGCTTGGGAGGAGCCAGCAGGCGATCCCAGGGCTGTCCTCTCCCTCCCACCCACCCCCCACTCCCCACACAATGTCCGGCTACCAGGCAGGGGCTTAGCAGAATGCTGCTCCTAGAGCATGAGGCTGTGCAGATACTTGTGCCATGCACAATCCCAGCCTGAGCCTGGGGTTTGGAGTGTGTGGGGTGCAGCACGTGGGGCTGGCGAGGGGGCACGTGCAGGGGCCCGAGGCTTAGAAAGACGGTGTTGGTGCTGTCACTGGAGCCTGGCCATTGCAGGCAGGGTGGGGATGTGTAACTACAGCCCCGCCATGGCTCGATGGGGGGAGGGAGGTGAGTGTGCATGTGAGGGAGAGAGAAAGCGTGTGCAATTTGTAACAATCCTGCTCTTCTGGCGCCTCGTTCACCTCAGGGCCCCCTGCCTTTGCCAGGGTGAGTGCGGTACATTGGCCTCCGGAGAGGGACGGGGAAGTGGAAGGAAGAGGCTTTGCCCAGGCCAGGCGTGGGAGCAGCGAACCAGCCCCTTGGCTTGTCTGCCTCCTCTCTAGTGGCCTGCCTGAGCCTCAGGTGATGGGCAGCCTGGCGCCTTGGGGCGTGCAGACCTGTGTGGGGCAGGGGCGTTTGCTGAGCCGTCTCTGCCTGCAGCCAGCCTAGCGTGGGAGGCAGGCTGCAAGCCAGGGGAGGCGCGAGAGAGCCATGTTCCTAGGCCAAATTCCTGTTTGTTTACTGGTGGTGGGAGGAATGCAGGGAGGTTGCTCGGCCCAGCCCGCCAGAGCCCCAGGGAGGGGAGAGGGAGGAGGCAGGAGCTGAATCAAAGTGTAAAACTACCAGTTTGGTTTGACAGAGGGGTGCCTGCGTGCGGAGGCCTCTTCGAGGGTATTAACGAGGCTCTGCTCTTGTGCGCTGGACTTCAGCTCCTGTCAGGATCAGTCCCCAGCCAGGGAAGTGGGACCATCTCCAGCCCCACCCATCATAGTCACCAGCCAGGCTCTGCATAAGGCATTCCTCAGTGCAATGGTATTTTCCCCTTGCGCTCAGAGCAGGGAGACTGGGGGAGGCTCCCGGCTCACCTGGGAGGGGCAGGGGGCGTGCAAGTTCCAGACCACAGAACACAGCCACTGCCACACGACGCCCTCCGGCCTGCACTGGCCCATGCACCCTCTGTCCTCGTGGGGCGGTTGGAGGTCCCTGCTCTGGGCTTTCAGCCCTAGCTGGCATGGGGCAGCTGGCAGCAGATGTGGCCAGCACAGCGTGGCCGGGGCTGAGTCACTGCTGTTGATTTGAATGACGTGGTGTGTGCCTTGGCAGGGTCAGGAAGCCATTGTGCTGGTGTGACATGGACTCCTGCGTGCAGGAACTAAAGCCAGGTGTGCGGGTGGGTAAGGAGAGGGTTACAGAGACTAGCCATAGGCACCCCCTGCCTGGCCAATGCCACCTGTCACCTTCTGGGGGGCCTGCTGGAGAGCCACAGCTGGAGGAGCAGTTCCAAGTGTATTCATGGAACCTGCTGGATCAGGCAGCCTAGGAGGACCTGGCCAGAGTGGGACATTCTGCATCCGGGGTCCCCCTTCCTGATGGGTTGGTAAGTCCTGCATAGGCTCCCTCCCCCAGTCGGCTGCTACATCCATGGCTTGGTGTCTGCAGACCAGTGCCCCCCGCTAATTTTTTTCCCCATCCCTGTGCAGAATAAATTTTGTGTGCACTGAAGCATGTGCCAATGTGCACCACCCATAGAAACACGCTGCCAGCTGTGAGCACTGCACACGCTCTGCCCACCAGCTGGGCAGCATTTGAATCCCTCCTGGGTGGCTGCCCCAGTGCTCAGCTTACAAGGAACACTGCTCCTGACTCTCTGCAGTCGGCAGGCCTTGCAGCTGGCTTGGGGAGACCCCAGCTGAGCTGTGACCCACACTGCCATGTGGTCCGGCCCTGCCCCCGTCCACAGCAGGACCTGTGTGCCTGGCTTTGGCATTTCCTAGCTGGGCTGGTACTGCCCACATCTGGCTCTGCCTGCCTCCCCTGCCCCGTCCCTGCGCTGGTTTATCAGCCCTGCCCCCGCTGCTTGCTTGGAAGCCGGTGGGGTTGGTAACCCAGCCGTGGCTCAGCGCACTGGGGCCGGCTCACAGCCGAGCAGCCTGGGGTACAAGCTGCTCTAGTGGAATTGCAGCGGGGGTGGGTGGGAGGTGCCGGGCAGAGACTCTGAGTCGCATTGTTTGGAAGGAAATGGCGACGCTCGGGCGCCATCTTGATCCTGCGGCCAGGGCGACAGCGCTGCGGCTGCCAGAGCCCAGGCTCGTCCTTCGACTGGGCAGGGCAGAGCCCCTCCACCAAGACACAGGGCCGCAGAGGGCAGCTTCCTGCTAGAGCTCTCAGCTCTGGGCAGACCTGGCTGTGCCCTGCCTCCGGCAGCTGTGGGCAAGAGGTAGACTGTGGGTGGCTGCACGGCGAACCCCCCGGCCTCTCCAGGGCGGCGCTCACATGGGGAGAGACTCCCGTGCTCCCCCTGTGTCTGGGCTCCGGGTAGGACCTGGCACGTGCAGCCCTGGGTGTGGCCTGGCCACTGTGTGTGTCGGGCTGGGGAAGCAGGGCTGGTCTGTGGAGCCCTGGCTGCTTCCAGGGGGACCCCAAGTGGGGCATGTGGCAGGGTGGCTCTTTGGGCCCACGCGGTCTCTCCTCTCCCCGGAGTTACGGACGCAGCCGACGCCAGAGGCAGCAGGGAACAGAGCTGAGCTTGTGCCCCTGCCCCGCTGCTCTCCCCTGACACAGGAAGGTGCCCGGTGGGCACAGCGTGTCCCCGAGCTGAGCTCTCCTCACCCCCTAGGGCCGCAGGGGGAAGCAGGCGGGGAAACCTGACACTTCCAGGGCTGGGCTGAGCCACCCCGCTTGGGTTTTGCACACGGCCCACTGGTGGCTGGCCCAGCTTTGATGTAGGTCACGTTACATGTAAACAGGGGGCTCAGGTCCAGGCTGTGTGCCCAGGCCCCGAAGAGAAGGATCTGAACAGCAGGGAACGAACTGCAAAGCTGAGCGGGGGGGGGACCCCCACACTGAATAAAGACCAGAGAGCTCTGAGCGGGGCAGGGCGGGGTGGGGGGGGCTGTGTATTGACAAGGGAGAGCCAAGACAGAGCTGGGGGGGGCTGTATCATGAACAGAGAGCAGGGCCCTCTGGGCAGAGTGCGGGGGGCTCTATTACTGAACACAGATGGGGGAGAGCTATTGTGGGGGGGTCTGTATACTGGGCAGAGACCTGGCACTGCAGGGCCGAGCTGTTGTGGCGGGGGGGGGTCCTATACTGCCTAGAGACCAGGAGCTGCAGGGCGGGGCTCTTGGGGGCTGTCAGAGATTGTCTGAATGTGGGGTTTGCAGGGGCGCATCACAGAAGGGCAGTGTTCGTAAGTAAATGTTTGTTAATGTATTGGTGAGTAATTGGTAATGTAAGTGTTGGTAAGTAAATGTTTGTTAATGTATTGGTGAGTAATTGGTAATGTAAGTGTTGGTAAGTAAATGTTTGTTAACCATGTGGCTGGGCCCAGCCCCCAGGGCTCCCAGTAGCAGCAGAATGTGTTCCGTTCTCCCAGCTGGCTTGTCACACCTTTGCAGATGTTACTTTGAGTTTGCCTGGGGGAGCTGCCCTTGGCCCCAGGGCTCCCGGAAGCAGCTGGTGCCATAGGGCGCCTGCACACATGGGTCTCTGGAGGGAGCTGCCCTTTCAGTAAAGGAGAGTGGGAGCTGTGCCAACAGTGCCCTACGCCGAGCACTGCCCCCTGGGCTTGCACCCTCTCGGCGCCTCTCACCCCCAATCTCCAGTGGCTGCTGCGCTCAGGGGACCCTGGCCAGCTGCCTGCTGGGATCCCCACACAGGCATGGTCATGAGCTGTGGGGGGACTGTGGCTGCAGAAGGCAGGCTGAGCACCTGAGGAATCAGCTAGTGTGGGGGCCTGACCCGAAAACCAGCCAAAGGAAGCTCACTTGGCCGCGTCAGAGACTGGAAACGCTGTTGTGCCCCATTAGGAGGAACGATCCGGCCCCGTACGAGCCACCTATGGCTGGTGGGTCCCCACTGGCCAGTCCCCTCCAGCCACTGCACCTTCCAGTGCTGACCTCTGTGCGGTCCGTCTGCTGTCATCCCATCGTTTACCTGAGCTCTCGCCCGGCTGTAGCCCTTCCCATCTTCAATGTGGCACGACTGAAGGCCCAGAGACAATTATTTTTCCTTGAGGCAAAATGTTCTGTGGGAATTTTTGAGGTTTCGCCCCCACTCCTAATTTCTCTTGTTGGGCTCACACAGTTTGGACGAAAGATACATTCTCAACGTACTTCCTGCCAAAACCCAAGTGAACCAAAGCCCAGTTCTCTGCCGTAACTGAGCTGCGACAGAAACTGTGGCCCCAGTTTGGGAAGCGGTCCCCGCCCTCACGGGCTGGCAGGCAGTTCCGTAGGGAGATCCTGAGCTGGGTCCCAAGGAAACATTGAAAGCAGCAGCCGGGATGGCTGATGTGTGGGTGTTTTTTGTCCCGGACATTTGGCCTAAAGAAAATGAAGGCGCATGATGAAAAGGAGATTTTTTTTCCTTAACCAACCAATGAAAAGGGGAGGAACAGAGGGGTGAATGGAACAGGAGGGGAACAGAGCGTGGGGCCCTGGAGGGGAAGGGGAGTGGTCCTTAGAAGTGTGGACCAAGTGACATAGACCTTGCCGCAATACAAATGACACTAACTCCTCCAAGGGCCACTGTCTCTCTTGCTCCCCAGCCTCCTGTCACAAGGGCTCCTGGGCTGCCCTGAAGGGCCACTTGTCCCCGCCCCCGAGTAGAGTCTGCCCATTGCTCGAGTAGTGCTCCACCCTGGCAGGGGCAATTGATAGTCCCTGGCCTTGGGGTGGCTGCAGGTGAACACCTGAGCAGCTGGCCAGAATCCAGGGGGCAGGACTGGCGCTTTCCAATCCATTTAAAGAGACAGGCTGGCCGCACGCAGGAGCCAGGCAAGCGTGAGGCCTGGCTCCTATCAGCAGTGCTGTCGACCAGAAGGGGAGGGGGTGCCCTGGCCCCCGCTCTGGTAACAGCAGCCAGCCAGGCTGCACTGAGCTTGGGGGTGGAGGGTCCTGGTCTCCAAGGCTCCCCACTCCTTGCAGCAATCCCTCCTCTCCTAGGGACAGGGGGAGATGTAGATCCAGGTATGGAGTAGCTGGGAGGATGGGAGAACCACAGGGAGTTCCTGGGGCCCACTCTGCACAGCTTCCAGCCTCAGGTGACAAGGTTTGTCTGGGGAGCACCATGCAGAATAACTTGCTGCTCCCACCTGGGCTTCTGCTGTGCCCGTTCCTGCTGTAACGAGCCAGTGGGATGAGCTTGGAAGCACTAAGGTGGCACAGCTGAGTGCCAGGCCTCTGTAGAGGCAGGTAGCTGCTCAGACAGCCCTGGGCCTGCAGGAGATGGGGCAGCAGCCTGCTGGGTGGTAGCTTTAAAGAGTGTGAGAGGGAAGGAATCCAGCCAGAAGAAGGGTTGTATCAGCGCCAAATCTGCAGGAGGCGTTGCTCTGCCTTCACCCCTAATTAGTGAGCCAAACACGCCCTGGCTTGGCCCAGGCTCTGCGTAGAAAGACACAGAACTTTGCATACCCTCCTGGAGGTTCCTTGCTTTGGTCAGACACACCCTGGGCTGTGAGCTTTTGTTACAGCACTTGGTCCTCCTAGAGCCCCAAAGAGGACGTGGGCATTCCTCTCCAGCAACAGCCAGTCCCAGCCAAGCTCTGGTTGCCGTTTCTGGGTCCACCCTGTCCCTAGCCCCAGCTCTTTGTTTTACTGACAATCTCTATGGTTCAGGAGCACCTTTGCCAAGGAGTTGTCACCCAATGGAGCCTCCTGCTGTGACTTCTTCCCCGCCCTGCCTCCTCTCTCTGCTCGCCCTGGCCTGCTGGCATCAGCCCACTGTGTGTGGGTGCCTGCGAAATGCCCTTGCTCTTTCCAGAAGAAGGAAGCGCTGCCAGGAGGAGGGGAGGGTCATTTTCAGTAGCTCTCTCCAGTTTGCTGCCAAGGTGTGGCAGCTTCCAATTAAACCAAGAGGCCTTGGCAGGGAGCTCCCTGGCGGTTGGAGCCCTCTGGAGCGACAGAGAGAGAGAAGCTCTGGGTTTGCACAGCACCTTGCACAATGGGCTCCTGATCTGTGACTAGGTGCTAGTGTGAACACACATAACACCAGAGGGTGTCTGGGGACGCCAGGCCCTGGGGTCGCAGCTGCTATGGGGCAGTGCCTGAGCCAGCCCTGGAGGTACGATTGGCATGACTGCCCTGGGTGCAGCTTGTAGCCTGGGCCTGCGTGCCACCGTCTGAGCCCCACTTCCAGGATCGGTCTGAGCTGGCTGCAAAGGCCTTCCTGAGTCATGGGACAAGGCGCAGCATCGCACGTGGGGGCCGGGAGCTGGCTGCTGCTGTGACAGCGCTGGTAGTGCCTGCTGGAGAGGGGACTGTTCGGTTGCTCTTGGCTGAGAGAGAAGGTGCGCTGTTAGCAGACACCTCCTGCAGCCTGAGTGCAAGTCACGCTAGCCTGTTGAGGGGGTTGGGCCTCCCTGGATGGAAAGGGGGACGGCACAGACAGTGCTGTCTGGTTTTGCATGGCGGTGAGTGAGGAGCAGCCCAGCTCACGCAGGGCGCTGCAGCATTCCAGCCCCTGAGCGGGGACGTGCAAGCCCAGCTGTTTTCCCCTATTGCACCATCCTGTGCTGCTAGGGAGCAGCTTTATCGCCTAATCCTGCACTGGGTTGCTCAACACACCCAAGCCCCAGCCCCTTTCCGAGCATGCTGGGGTGTGTGTGTTTGTGTCACGATGCCCCCCCTCTTACCACCTCTGCTTGTAGCTCTGCCCTACTTGGCCACCTGGGCTTGCGTGCCTTACACCCCATGGTTCTCCCGGGTCCTCTCTACTGGGAACTGGGTGTTCCTGAGGCTGGTGCAGGGGCGCAGGGGGCGGGTACGGCACCTGTTTTGTTGACCCGCCCTGTTCATGATGCTGCCCCGCCTTCCCTGCACTCCCAGCCCCATCTTCTTGGGTACAACACCCCTCCGATCTGGTCCCACAAGCCAAGATGACTATTGGGGTGATGAAACAGGGGCACTGGGGAACTCCGGATAAGGGGGAACGGGGGCAGGGTGGCACTGGGCACGGCCTTGGGGGATTCTGGGTAACAGACTGGGGAGGTACCCTGGGGACAAGCAAGACCTATGGGAATTCTGGGTACCAGGGAATGGGGCATGGGTGTGGATATATCTCGGTAGCAGAGAACAAGGCTGAGTGGACCCTGGGGCGGGGGGTCGGGGGAATGGATGTCAGGGAATGGAGCTGGCTAGGGTACTGGGCATGCACCAGTGACGACACCGTCTGTGGGTGCTGGGATGTTGGCGGGGGCTGCAGCCCAGCCTGGCCACCTGGAGCTCTGCCCTCATGGAATTGAAGCCAGGTGGCCTTGTGTGTGGGGAACCCACTGTGATTGGCTGCCTGCCTCACTTGCTCGCCTCTGGGGCTTTGCAACCAATCAGCACTGCTCCAGGAGAGCTCAACTTCCCTCATAGCCTGACCCCCTGTGACAGGCAGGAAGGCAGGTGGAGCCCCACTGCTCTAGGGGGCTCCTCCCCTTTCCCTTTGGGACCAATGAGACAGCTCCACCTACCTCCTACCTGCCCCAGAGTGCTGTGACTGGCCCCTGGGGGCTTTGCTGCAGCACCCCAGCCGGTGGCGGAGAGGTGTGACGAGCCCCAGAGGAGTAGAGGTGAGGTGGGGTTGGCCTTGGGGTAAGATTGGGCCTCAGGTTAATTACTGGGCAGATGTGGGTGACGGCACCTGCAGCAGGGGCCAACAGCTGCTCACCCAGTAAATCTGGGTGTATGGCAGACACTGATCGTCTCACGTGCACCGGAGATGGGGAGCTCAACAACCCTCCGCCAGAGCAAGGCAAACTTATGTGCATTAGGGCAGAGCTAGCGCCGTGCTTGGCTAAACCCAGGGGTGTGAGCTCAATGCCTGAGGAGGGGCTGGGTCAAAATGGATTTTAAGGAGAGGTTAGAAACTGGGACTTTTCAGTTTAGGAGAGAGGAGACTGAGGGGGATATGGCAGAGGTATATAAAATCCTGAGCGGTGTGGAGAGGGTGAATAAAGAAACATCATTTACTAGCTCCGTAATAAAAGAACTAGAGGGCACCAAATGAAATTAATGGGCAGCAGGTTTTAAACAAATGAAAGAGAGTTCTTTTTCACACCGCGCACAGTCAACCTGTGGAACTCCTTGCCTGAGGAGACTGTGAAGGGTAGGGCTATAAGACAGTTCAAAGAAGAGCGAGATAAATTCATGGAGGTTAGGTCCATCAAAGGCTACTAGCCGGGGGTAGGAAGGGTGTCCCTGGCCTCTGATTGTCCGAGGCTGAAGCGGGATGGCAGGAGACAAGTTGTTTGATCATTGTCTTTGGTCCACCCCCTCTGGGGCAGCTGGGACTGGCCACTGTTGGCAGATGGGATGCTGGGCTAGATGGACCTTTGGTCTGACCCAGTAATGGCCATTCTTATGTTTTTATATTCATGTGGTCCTGCAGATCTTTTTAACGTTGTCATCTCCTGATTTGTGGGGGCCAATGCCTGACTTTGGGGTTTTTTGAGGTTATCAGTGCAGGAGGGGGAAGGTGGTGATGGGTAGAGTCCTGGGGGATTCTGGGTAACTGGGAGTGGAGCAGTGAGGGCAGGCAGGACCCTGGTGGGGGTTCTGGGTAATGGAATGAGGCTGGGCAGGACATCAGTAGATACTGGGTGGCAGGGAGTGTTTACTGAGTGCTCACAGAGGGATGGACTCCCAGGCTGTGCCAGCTCAGTATAGTCCCTTCCACAGTTGGTTCACTGGGCCTCAGGGCTCTCAGGCAGAGCCAAGCAGTACCTGTACTGTGTGCATGCGTCGGGTAACTAGGACACTGGGCAGGGGGAGGGAGGCAGCAAAAGCAACTCCCATGGATTTCTGACTCCCTGGGAAGCTGGACTGGGGGCTGTTCCCCTCCCTGTGGTGCAGGTGTGATCTCCCTGCTCAGCTTAATGACAGGCTGGAGTAAACCCGTCCACCCACGTGGAGGCCCAATCACGTCTCATGCCAGGGGAGCTCACCACGCAGGTTCTGATAGGGCTTTGCTGCTGCATCTGCATCTTTGATAAGAGACGCTGTGCACTTGCCAGAGGACAAGGCTCTGGGTGGCTGCAGCAAACCCTTGTCAGTGCCAAGTCCTGCTGGGATACGAGTGGTAATGGGAGAGGCAGGTGGGTGCTGGTCAGACAGCCCTGGTCTGGGTGCCTTGGCTGTAGAGCCTTCTCCAGCTGTTGAGGCTCTAAGAGGGGAGCTGGTGTCTAAGGAAGGGGCTGTTTCCTCTTTCTGGCCCACAGGTGGAGTTTGCAGTAGGAGCTCCCCACCCAGCGTGCATGTCAGGGGGAGCTCGGGCTTGTCCTCGTGCTGCTGGTTTCGGGGGGACAGTGCACAGAGGCTTGGGAGTAGTCCCCTTGCTTGTGACTGCCTGGTGTCAGCTGACCGACTTGCTCCCCTGCAGATCAAATAGGAGCATTTTCCATGTCACCAGCTCAGTGGCAGTGCATGACTCATCTGGGGGTGTCCGGAGGAGCTTTTATTTAGACACAGCGATTACTAGCTCTGCAGAAAGGGACGTTCTGTGGATGGGAGAGGCTGGGCCGTGCCCGACCGGAAAAGCAGGGGGTGTCGGTTATAGCAGTGCCAGCCAGGAGTGGTTCCTCCACAGTCAATGGAGTCACAACCTCGTGAGTGAGGACAGACAAAGACCAGCTGGGCTGTGCGTGGGGCCAGGGATGCAAAATAACTCCTCTCCTGCCATCCCAGAGTCTCACGGAACAGGATCCCAAAGCCATGAAGCTAAATACGTAATCGTGTGGGCTCTTTTCCTTTGCTCCCTGGCTGTGGAGGTTTTGTTTTCAAGCTTTTGCTGCAACAAGGTGGGCTAAGGGCCTGTTTTAATGAAAATCCCATCTCTCCACGCGTGGGAGCTTTGAGCAAATAGCTGTAGTAGGCTCATGATAAAATCACCAGAGTTGGCAAGACTGGCTTCCTCCCAGGAGCTGCTTGGCCTTTGAGCAACAGGTGAAGAGATAACAGCTTCCTGGTGGTTTGGGAACAGTGACCTCAATGAAAGGGTGGTGTGATAGAATAGTGGCATGGGGAAACAGCCTCTCTCCCAGGGGATTGGCCCATGTCACTATGAGAAGCTGAGGAGCGAGCTAATCATCCAGACAAGCTGCCTAGGCAGCCTTCAAGTACATCCCATTCTCTAGTGTATTTCTCCTCACAAGTCCCTGGGACCATGCTATTGTCCCCTGTGGAGCCACAGATGACCAAGTTCTCAGGAAAAACAATGAGAAGTCCTGTGGCACCTTACAGACAAACAGATTTTTTGGAGCATAACGCGCATCTGACAAAGTGGGTCTTTGCCCATGAAAGCTTATGCTCCAAAACCCTGTTTGTCTGTAAGGTGCCACAGAACTTCTTATTGTTTTTCTGGATACAGTCTAGCATAGCTACCCCTCTGGTACTAAGTACCCAGGGTCACACTGAGGGTGGGGAATAGAGCAGGGAACTGAACCTAAGCTCACGGCCCTACCCTTGAACCATGCTTTCATTTCCCATTCATTGCTGTGCAGAAGCTCTGGGACTGGAACCTTTCCAACGGGATGGAACATTGGTCTCCCAGGAAAATAGCTGCTAGGACATGAGCAGTATAGGCAGGTGGTGTCTGACTGCAGACGGTTACAGAAAGGACAGCACAGAGAGGGGAACGGACCTGGCCAGGGTCCTGGTGTGGAGCCAGAAGTAGAATCACTAGGCCAGATTCTCCTCTCACTGACTCCAGTACAGAAGTTACTCTGCTGGAATCCCTGGTGCAGGGGAAAAGCTTTGTCTGGTGAGCTCATAACCCTCCTCCATTCGCTAGATACCCCACCCCACTCACATGCTGGCTGTGACTCACTGGACATGATGGATTCCCCTTCCTGGCTTGCCAGCTCATTGAAAAGTAATTTTGCAATGACAACGCTGGGAACAGCGGTGGCATTGTCCGAGTTGCTCCCGGGGCTGTCATGAAGCAAATAAGACATGTAGAGGCCTCTGCTGGTGAAAGGGGGACAGGTGGCTGGTGGTCACTGGGCCTCCAATGGGGTGGAATGGGTGCCTGTGGGTCTGGGAGGTGTAGGCTTTGCCAACATGAGGGAATGGGACAGCAGTAGGTGCTAGTACTGTCTCGGTCTTTTAAATGCTGCATGGAAGCCTGGTCTGTGAGCAGCTCTTTGCCTCTTTTCTGAGGAGAAGCTTGAGTCTTGCCTCCAGGGTGGCATGCAGATGTCTGGTACCTCCTGGCAGGAGACAGCTGCTGCCCTGTGGTCTGCTCCAAGGCTGTAACACCGGGTAATTCTGCAGCCCTTGTTCAGGGTAAACGGGTGGCTTTGCTAGCAAAGGCATCCGACCAGCCCTCCGATGACTCACACGGGCACAGATATCGCTGCTGCGCTGTGAGTTCTTCATGGCCTGTTGCTGCACCAGGGAAAGCCTCCAGGAAGGACGTAAGGAGAGAGACACGTTGCCTTTGGTTTCCATGGGAACCAGCAGCTTTACTCACATTTCTCCTGGGGCTTCCCTAATAATTAAATCCCTTGCTCCCATGGCAACCAAGGGAGGTTCTCTGCAGCCTCTGGACCCGCATCTGGCAGGGGACTGAGCTGGGGTTCTGACATTGTGGCGCAAGCAGTCCATTCAGGAGCCAAGCACACCCCATTCTGACCAGGGAGGGGCAGTGATAGGGCGTGAATGGACGGAAACCCCATGGGGGTGATCACAGAATCACAGAGCACTAGGACTGGAAGGGACCCTGAGAGGTCATCGAGTCCACCCCCTGCTCTCATGGCAGGACCAGGTACTGTCTAGACCATCCCTGATAGACAGCTATCTAACCTGTTCTTAAATATCTCCAGCGATGGAGATTCCACAACCTTCCTAGGCAATTTATGCCACTGTTTGACCACCCTGACAGTTAGGAACTTCTTCCTAATGTCCAACCTAAACCTCCCTTGCTGCAGTTTAATCTCATTGCTTCTTGTTCTATCGTCAGAGGCCAAGAAGAACGAGTTTTCTCCCTCCTCCTCATGACCCCCTTTTAGATACCTGAAAACTGCTGTCATGTTCCACCCCCCCAATCTTCTTTTTTCCAAATTAAACAAGCCCAATTCTTTCAGCCTTCCTTCATAGGTCATGTTCTCTAGACCTTTGATCATTCTTGTTGCTCTTTTCTGGACCCTTTCCGACTTCTGCACATCTTTCTTGAAATGCGGCTCCCAGAACTGGACGCAATACTCCAACTGAGGCCTAACTAAAGCTGAGTAGAGCGGAAGAATGACTTCTCATGTCTTGCTCACAACATACCTGTTAATGCATCCCAGAATCGTGTTCGGTTTTTTTTTTGCAACAGCATCACACTGTTGACTCATATGATGATGGGTCTGAGGAGAGGGATTGGATCCCAGCACCTCAGCACCTGGGAGCTGCCAATGCTTGTGGAGGGGCAGGGCAGACAGTGTGATGACAGAGCATAAGCTTTGGCCTGGGAAGGCTGGGGCTCAATGCCCAGCTCCATCACAAATTCCATGGGTGACCTTAGGCAAGCATCTCCATGCCTCAGTTTCCCCCAGCTGTATTACCGTGATAAAGATATTAGATGATTACAAGGTGCTCCAAGGTTACAGTGAGGGGCTGGTATAAGTACATACAAAAGTCAGTTGTGTCCAGGGGTCTGAGCATGGGACCGGGAGCCAAAAACCTTTAACCCCAGTTCTGTTCTCTTGCATGCTGTTTGAGTGATCAGTTCTCTCCAGCTTAGTTCCCTTGCCCCTGCCAAGTGGGGTGTGTCCTAGGAGGGTTAATGTAAATGGTGTGTGATGAGGATTAGTATTGCTGTTGTCTGGATCAGCCTGACGTAGATATTTCCTGCAGAGAAGGGTTATTGCACCCCGTGCTGAGATGCAGCGGTCTCTGGAGTGCGGCATGGCAGCTGTTCATAAAGGGATCCCTCACCTGGTGCAAAGATGCAGCTCTTCCAGGGCGTGCTGTGGTGGCTGTGTATACCTGTGGCCCTTGCGAGTGGCTGAGGTGCTGCCCTTTTGAGCCTGGACTGTGGCAGCTGCAAGGGAACACGACTGTTACAACAGGAAGCGGAGAAAGATCCTGCATTTGGTGAAAGCTGCAAGGGGAATTGACGGCTCAGGAAGCAATGACGACAGCTTCCAAGTTCGCTGCTGCCGGGCGCTTATGTCTTGTAGCGCCTGTGAGAAGCCTGGGGATTCTGGGCTGTGCTTTTGGGTTTATGTAACAGGGAGGCTGCCTTGGGCAGGCTGCAGAGCCTGGCTTCTGACTCCAGTGATTCTCCAGGGCTTTGTGGCAGCACTGAGCTTTCCTAACTCCAGCCTCTCTCTCTCCCATGGAAGAGCTTCCCTGGTGCCAGAAGCTGAAACCTGGCACCGTGCTCGGCCTGTAGCTCAGGAAAGGCCATGGCTGAGCACCAACTCGGAATCTGAAAAATCCCTCTGCGCCGTTTTACTGCTGATTCTGTGCTGGGGCTGTTAGTCTCTCTCCCTCCCTCCCTGCGCCTCTGTCTGCTACATGGCCCTGACCGCTGCCAGCTGCCATTTGCAAGGGGCTTGCCCTGGCTCTTCTGCAGTCCTCCCTGGTTGAAGCAGCTGCCCCGGGTGAGGTGCTGCGCAAATGCCACTGGCTGGGAGATTGCAGGCTTGGCTACAAACGCCCTGGGCACATGCGCGGCTCCCCTCCTGGGACGAAGTGGAGGCTGTGTCTGCAGGAAGCTAAAGCCCCAGGGTTGCCCCGCAATGGCCACCTCTCCAACCATGAGGGTCCCCTTACCGTCTTTTCTCGCCTCTCCCCGCTGAGCTGAGCGTCTTCAAGCAACCCCAGGAAGCTGTGGGATGCCACTGCCGCTCTGCCAGGGCCCATCTTCCAGCTGCACAGAAACAGCACGTGCGCCATTTCCCTTTGCTTTCGCTGTGCATGGTGGGGTGAGGGGAGACCATCCGTGAGGTTCAAAACTGACCAATGGCGGGTTTCCGGCCCTACATAGCCTCTGAGTGGAGCCACATCTGGAGTACGTACAGCTGTTGCCAGGGCAACGGAACCTCTCCCAGCCTCCCTGCCCCGCTGGGGCCTGGAGCTCCCCCAGCAGCAGCTCTGAGTGGAGCTGCTCTCCCTCTGCCCCAGAACAAAAGCATCATTATTTCAGAGAGGAGAAACTCCAGTCCTCTTTCCTGACAGCTGGGAGTTGCCCCTGAGCTTCCCCGCAGCCGTGCCTGGCCAGCCAGCCCTAACCCCAGTGCAGTGCATTGCCCCACAACAGCGCCCCCCAGCCTCTGGCAGGCTGAGCTCCCCCTGCAGCATCCTGGGGTCTGAAAGTGGCAGACAAGAGGGGTGCATTTCTTTTGGCTACTGTGCTGGGTTCTCTAAAGCATCTGCCTCTGGCTTCTCAATAACAAAACGGCCGGTTTAACCCACCAGGAATACGTGTGCTTGGCTTGGCCTACGGGATTCCCATTCCCACCACTATATGGCCCAAGAGAGACCGGTGGGTGAAGTTCTATCTTTTATTGGGCCGGCTCCTGTAGTGAGACAAGCTTTCAAGCTCACACAGAGCTCTTCTTCGGGTCAGACGCAGCTACATCTTCTCCAAGGGTGCAGGAGACTCAGGTGGCAGCTTGGCTAGTGAGCCATGTCCAGGGTGACGATATCTCCCCTGCCCAAATATGGGACAAGGAGAATGACGCCATCCTGGCCAAAATGGGACAGATGGTCACCGAGCTGGGAGTCAGGCGGTGGCTGCCCTGTGGCGGCTGTCACCCTTCCAGCGAAGCTCCCGGCTTCCATCAGCTGGGGAGGGCTGCTGTGCTGCTGTTCTGGCTCCTGGCTCCTCCAGCTGGGGAAAGCTGGGGGCGGCGGGGGCAGGGTGCAGCCACGATGCAGGTCTGGCTCCCCCAGCCAAGGGAAGCTGGGGCTGAAGGCACAGTGGAGGTCCAGCTCCTGGCTCCCCCAGCTGGGGGAAGCAGGTGGCAGCCACCTGAAAATACGGGGCAATTAGCCCCTTTGATGAAATAAATTGGAACGCCCTCCTCCGTCCCGGCATCCCAAATATAGGCCTGTCCCGCTGAAACTGGGACGGACAGACGGTCACTCTAGCCATGTCCTGTTAAGAGCAAGAAAGGGATTCCTCAGGGAATGCACCTGAGACCTCCCGCCAAGAGGATGCTACCTGGGCATGGACCCAGGGCCCGCTCTGTCCGTATTTGGTCAGGGTGGGAATAAGGACGGGCTGACAGGCGCAGGGCTCAGGCAAGCAGTGTGAGGGCCCAAGTCCCAGCTTCCCGCCCTGAGCTGTGCAAGGGTGTGGGTGGGAAGGAGCTTCTCAACAGGCCAAGAGGCTCTCAGCTGCCTGAGATGGACCAATCTGTATCTCTGCCTTTTCCAGGTGCCCTCCCTCCTGGTGGCCTTTGACTCCAGCCCTGGCACGGCTCATGGCGATCTGCCGCACGGCTCCCAACCCTTGCCTGCATTCACCACACTGCCTGCAAGCGGAGCTGCATTTTAGAGCCGGGCAGGCTTGTTTACGAAGTGCAGGGGGACTATTTCTGGGGGCTGGCTGTGTGTGAATGTCCTTCTTTGTTGGAATGTGCCCGGAGTGGCGTGCAGCTGTCATGTGAGGGAGCATCGGTTTCCCAGCTAGCTCAGCCCTTTTGAAATCCACCGGCTTTGCCAGGACCTCGTGGGGTAGCTAAAAACTGCCCGAGGAAGCTGAGTTGGGGCAGGGTGAGCTGGCTCCTGCAGCCACAGGCCCCAGGCTTTCCCCACCAGGTCACTACGGCAATATGAATTTTTTTGTAAGAATCTTTGCTCAGCTTCTGCATTTCCACTGACTCACGCTGGGCAGCCGGGGCCTTTCCTGCCAGGCCGCTCCCATTTGCACTGGTGGCTTCTGATTCACTACCTAGTGGCAGCCAGAGCCTCTGTAGAGGAGTCAGCAAGAAATGGTTCCCCAGGAGCCTGCGCTGGGGGCAGCCCCAAGCATCCTCCTCCCCTTTCTCTTCGCTTTGCAGCTTCCCAGCCTGTGTGGAAAACAGGCTTCCTAGAACTAGATGCTGAGAGTCTCCCAGGAGGCCAGGAGTAAATCTGGAGTCTAGCCAGGGAGGGGAGTTACAAAGTCAAACTTCTTACTGTGGGAGCCAGCTAGCAAGATCCTGCCTTAAACGGAGCCCCAGGGGCCTGGAGATGCAGGGAACAAGCTGGGCCACGGAGCTCGTCTTGTCTTTGCTCCAGGCAGGCACAGCCTCCCTCAGCTCAGCTTAAAAGGCGTTAGGCCTTGCAGTGCCCTCCCTGCATTTATGCAGCTCAGAGCGCGGAACCTGCCTTCTTCTTTTCCTGCCAGGGAGTTTTTCTGTCTCAGATGTGACAGATTCTCTTTCCTGTGTGAAGAGCTCAAAGGTTTGTACCAGGGCCCCACACCCGTCTAGTTCTGAGTGTCCGAAACTTGGCTTCTTTGAGCATGGGCCCAGGGCGGCTTTGGAAAGCACGAGGGACAGGCCAGCTCGCCTCTGGTGGGGACATCTGGCATGGTGTGTGTGAGAGAAGAGCCGGGGGAGGGGTCCCAGTCCCAGGCACTGACTTTGGTGCTGGCAGTGCCCTGTCCCAGGCTGGTAACATCTCATGTGGGTTCCTCTGCCTGTGCTGTGGAAGCCAAACGACAGCCCACCTTTGAACAGCCTTTCTGCCCCTTTTCATGCCAGGCATCCCGCCCCTGGGCACCCCCTGCTGCCAAGCCTGGTGCCCTTTGCCTGCTTGCTGCTGGGGTTAGTTACTGCCAGCGTTCTCATGCCTGAGCTGCTCCTTAGGGTTGGTTCTTAAGGGTAGGGGCAAATGTTCCCATGTGGCCAGGGGGCCCTTGCGGACAGGCTTGTTGCAGAGAGCGGGTGGCAGCCCCTCACTGCTCACCAAGCCTCAGAGGCTTGTCCAAGGCAGGCGGCTTCCCTGCACCCCCCACAGCTCTTTGCTGCTCCCTGCCCTGCCCTCTCCATCAATCACAGGCAAGCCTCACACTGCGCTCTGGCATCTCCTCACCAAACCAGTTCTCTGGCTCTCAGGTGGTGGGGGAGAGTCCAAGAGCCATCAGCGTCGGAGAGGCCGGCACCCTTGCCTAGCCCTGCTCTGCACTGCCCTCCTCCCTCCCCACCACCAGCAGGACTGACCCGAGAGAGGAGGTGGCCTGGGAAAGCCAGGGCACAGCTCACGTCCACAAGCAAAGTGAGCTCCGCCAGGCAGGTGTGTGTGACCCATGGCCGTTGTGCCCGGGGCTGGGAGGGAGCGAGCCTGGCACTAGTGTGGCTGAGCTGGGCCTGGAGGAGTGGAGGATGGGGGACTTGGTAAGATCCATCAGCCCTGGGGGCAGCCCTGCCCACTTGTGTGGGCCCAGGTTACCTGTGGCACCACGGCAGAGCCCAGCCCAGCTGGCACACCATGGGCAGGACCCCTGCTCCCCTTGCTTGTGTGCCAAGGCACGGCAACGCTCCCAGTCACAGCAGCAGCAGCGCGTTCCACCCGCCACAGACTGGGAATCGGTCCCTGTGCAATGGCCGCGCTCCTTTGCCCGGGCTCCAGCCAAGCCCTCCATGTGGGCGGGTGGCTGGCTGGGGTGCTAGTCTGAGGAGAGGCCCCCTGGAGCTGCAGAGAGGGTCCCTGAGAGGGAACCAGCACTGGCACTCTGTGGGACGTTTCCACCCATGTGGAGGGGGCAGCTGGCAGGTGACACAGGGGGTGCCCTGGTGTGACTGCTGTTGCTCTGAGGAGCAGTGCCCCTTAGCCATGTGCACAGGGGGAGCTGACGTGCCCAGGCCATGTGGCCTTGGGCTCAGGGCTCCTGGCCAGGTGCAGGGCTTCTGCCCCAGGCCCACTCCCTGGTGTGCTCGTCTCTGTGCCTTGTGGCACTGCCCCAGGGAGCATCTCTCTGCAGCCAGGGCTCCTGCTGCACGGGGGGAGGGGAGGCTGGAGTGTCTCCTTTCAGTGAGCCCTGCTGCAGGGATGTGCAGGCTGGCCATCCTGCTCGTTCACAGGGACCTTCAGTGCGGAGGCTGGAAAGGCAGCTCCCCAGGGGCTGGACTGACCGGCAGGGGCTTGGCACCTCTCAGGGTCAGACCCTGCACCCCACGGCCTGTCACCGTCCCCTCATGTAGGCTGCTGCTCATCAGTGGCCCATCTAACCTGACATTTGGGCTGTGCCCGAGGATGCAGAAGCTGCCCTCACACAAGGCATTGGGTCGGTCTTCTGCACAGTAAAGCCTCTGTTCACCCGACTGACGTTAATTCTGTTACATCGAAAGTCCGTTACTGTGTGGCAATGCACTGACCTTCCCAGCCCACCACTCACTCCTGTCCTCTGCCCCATCTTCCCTTCCCCTCTCCTGCTTCATCCTTGCCCTCACACCTCCTTCTCCCTTCCCAATTACCAGAAGAGGAGCTACCCGCTGGCCTGGCTCCATCCACCTCCTCCCTCAGCAGTCCTCTGGCCCCGGCACCCCCAGTGGCTCCTCTGGCTCTGGCGGCTCTCCTGAGCTGCCAACATTTATTTAGTGGCTTGGGGGCTGGTGGACAGCCCCTGTTTTTCCCACAGTCTGTTAAACAGGGGTCTGTTAAATCAAGGGTTTACTGTACCGACAGGCGAGGTCTTCCTCGCACAGGCCTATGTCCCCACTGGCATGTGCTGCTGCTAGGGGCTGGAGCAGCCCTGTAGCTGCAGGAGGCACTAATGAAGTCTGTTCAGATCCATCCATTCATGCGTGCTCCTTTGATTCCAGTGGTGCTCTGGCCTGCACCGCTATCGGGCATCACACAGGTCCCCAGGGGAGGTGCATGGTGTATTTTACAGGAGAAGGAACTGGGGGCTCCTGGATTTTTCTCTCTGTCTCTAAACCGAGGTGTTGGGACTCAGGAGTCCAGCGTTCAGTCTCCAGTCCGGGGAGGGAACTGGGGTCCAGTGGGGAGAACTGTGGAGGGGGAACTTGGATTCCGATATTCCGCTCCCTACTGTGCTCTGACATGTTGTGGGACCCTGGTTGAGCCTCTTTTCCTCTCTTTCCTGCTTGCTAAAGCCAGATTCCTGGCCCTGCTGTGCTTGTCAGGGCCTGTGAGCCTGCAACAATCCATGCAGGCAGAGCACTCAGACAGCATCGTTTGGTGGCCCCAGACTGACATTAAGCTCACTGACCTCCAGCTTCATGGAGAGATGGCTCCTTCTGGTCACCGGCTCAGGGGGACGGGAACATTTCTGGCCTGTTCAGCTGGGCCACAGGTACTGCTCAGACAGGATTTTTAGAAATGCCGCAAATAGATGTGCCCCACTTGAAATGGTCTCCTTACACCCATCGCCCCCTTCTCCTCTCTCTCCCGCATCTCAGGTGGCCAGTCCGCTCCTGGGGCTGGTGTGTTTATACAGCGGCAGGAGATGGCCGTCGCCATTCCCCCAAGAGCAATATTCCTTGCCTTCCCCCGACCCTGCTTGGTCGTACTGCTTCTTCCATGCAGGATTTACAGAACCACCCGAGATCCAGCAAACTCAATGCTGTGGCCTTTGCTTGCTGTTCCCTCCCCAGGGTCTCAAGCGCCTGTCCATGATGCTGTCAGAGGCTGGTCTGCCGCTGTCACCGCTGGCTCCGTGAGGTACTGGAGCTTCCTGCAGCTGCTGCTGCTGCAGGGGAGGCCTGGACTTGGTCAAGGGCTGTCTCTGGCCCAGGTGCCTTGGGTAATGTGCTCCTGAGGGCCAGTCAGATAAACTCTTATTTCCAGGGTAAGAGCAAACGTCCGATTCCATTAGGGGGGTCACGAAAGCCAGAGCAGGGAGACATCCCCCCCCAGAGGTGTGTCTGAGCTGAGGCTGGCCAGCACCTTGATGGGCTGGGGAAAAAGGGAGCAGTGTTGCGTGTTCGGGGTGTGTGAGGAGATCTGTGTGATGTGTTGCAGTGAGGATGTGGGCACATGAAGGCTGTGGGAGTGGTGTACCTCTGAGGAACATGCGCTGTGTGTGGGAGGAAGGAGGAGTGTGATGTGTGTAGACTTTGCGTGTGTGGTATATCTTGAGCGAGGGCGTGTGTTTGTATGTGTATTTGTGTGTTGCCAGGCTCAGCTGGCTGAGGGGGGCCGAGAGTAGCAATGGAAAAAGCCCTGATTACTACCCAGGCCTCATAAATTCATCTCTGAAGGATCAAAAAACCCACAAGTGAGTCATGTGCCCAGACCACACGACTCGGTTTCTCTCTTGTTCTTATCTTGGCCAGGATCATGCCTGCGCTGGGCCCGTATCCGCCTGCTTGGCGGCAGGATGCTGTACAGGCCTTGTAGCGAGAGATGCCACTGAGAAGTGGCACCATCCTTTACTCTTTCTGTGCTGGGCCTGCGTCAGCCTGGCCTGCACGTGGGGCGGGATGGGGAAGGTGCACCCAGAGTGCGCCGACCTCTCCTGGCTCGTCTGCAGCAGGAGCCTTCCCCAGTGGAGGTGGGGTCCCCAAGAGGGCTTAACACAGTGCCGCTCTGCCTGGGGGGCCCAGGAGCCACTCTCCCCACACCAGGCTGCCTGCAGTTCAGCCCCAGTGGCTGTCAGGCACCTCAGTACAAGCGCTCAGGGGAACAAAGTGCTGACAGTGCCCGAGTCCCCTCTCCTGTCCACCCTTCTCACTGCTCTGCGGTGTGCGTACAGGTGTATCCCCTGGTCTGTGTGTGGTAAATCCCCGCCCCCCATGCACAGCCTCTGTGAGTCTCTTACCTTCCCCCCACTCCCCGCAGAGGGTGGCTCTTTAGCTCATGGTGCAGAGACCCTAGCTGAGGTCTGACGCAGCAGGGCTGGGTGCTGCGGCTCTGTGGACCACGGATGTTGGCCAGTACGGCGTGATTGTCACCGGTGTTTACTCCTGAGCTCTGAGGCTGCAGAGGGTGTTGCTGTTGTAGACTCAGGAGGGAGTGTGCGGCTGGGGTCCCCCAGCAGCTTTTCAGATCCTTGAAAACCCCACTCGGCTGCACGCCTGCCCCCCCCACCTTGGAGTGAGGGATGTGGGGATGGAGGGATGCATCTCTGAGTGCCCCCGGGCAGCACCCAGTGCAATGGGAGCCCTGATCTCAGTCGGTCAGTGCAGCTGCTGGTACAGTGGGGCCTTGGGGTCCATTTGGGTCTCTGCAGATTGGGCCCCTGATTGCTGAAGGGGCCTCTAGACACTTTTGTGCTAACAGTAGCTGGTGGGGCCCCATGGCCCTGTCTATCTTTCTGTCTGTCTGAGACCTGACTTATCTCCAGCAGGAAGGAACTGCAGTTCTAAGGTGGAGGGCAGGCCGGGCCCGGCCCCGCCTCGCTCTCTCTGATGTCTTTGATCAGAGAAACCTGTTCTGCAGTCTCGGTCTCCCCAGCACTGCAGGCTCTTACTTGTCACCCGCCTCCTTTGGCACTGACCTGCCTGGGGACGGGAGAGAGAGCAAGGACGGGCCGGACTGGTCTCCCATCCCAGCGTGGGGTCGGGGAGGGAGGGTTAGAGTCAATCCAACGTTAGCGCTTGTATCTGTGGAAGTGGGGACAACAGATCCCTAGAAGGACACGCCTGGGCTGAGTGCCTGATGCACCTGGGACATGACTACGGGGGCTGGTGGGGGCGGGCTGTGGGCTCGGGGTTGGATTGTGCCCATTAGTGTCCCAGTGCCCTGGCATGTGTGGGGATCCGAGGCAGCTACTAGCCAGGGCCATGTGAGACAAGTCTGAGGGGAGGGCCCTGGAGGCAAGTCTAGTCCTCCTCCCTCCTCGAGTGGGTGGGTGTTTCTGTCGGTGTTCTGCCAGGCAGCAGGGTGGTGCGCCTGCAGCTTTGTTTGAGAAGGTGCAGCCCTGTTTGCATTTGAGTTCTTGGCAAAGGCGAAAGACAACCAGAGAGACCCGGCCTGCCCTGAGCTGCTGCGAATCCCAGCCTGCTGGGAAGGGGCACATCAGCCTGGCTTCCCCAGGAGAAACTTCCGTGCCCTTGGAAAGGGGAAGCCCTGCTTCCTCCTGGGGGGGAGGGGGGGGAAGAAGCCCTGTCGTGCTGATTACTGGTTGCCATGGCTGCCAAACCATAATAAATGTACTGAGTCCCTGGGCTGGTGTTGGCAGGCAACTGCAGTGACAGCTCGGGACCCAACCAGGGAAACCCTTTGTCCGAGTGACTCAGAGGCTGACAGACACGCAGACCCGGGTGACAAGGCCAAGCCCCCAAGAGAGTAGCACCCGTTGCGATGTGCCCAGCATGACCTGGGCCCTGTCACCACCCGTGTGCCAAGAGGATGGCTGAGAGCCAGCAGCAACTTGGGACTCCTTTCCAGCGAATACAGGCAGCCTGGTGGCTGAGGCCAGCCCCTGGCAGTCAGGGCTCTGCTTCCATTCTCACCTCTGTGACTTTGGACAGGTTGTGTCCTGACACTGCACCTCCTCTGCTGAAGGGCAAGAGTGTGCTGGGCTGTGCCCCAGCCTTTTAGCAGCCTCTGGAAAGTGACCCCAGTTGAGTGCCAGACCCTCAGGTTCAGACTTTCTACAAGTGGGAGCTCTCCAGCTCCAAGACTGAGCCTGGGGGCTCTAACACCCCTATTTGTCATCGTGAACTCCTGTAGTGAGTCCATCTTCATTCAGCTGCCTGTGGAGACTCAGTACCTTTGAGGAGCAATGCAAACAGTGAATATCTTCAGCAGCAAAGGGCAGCTTTTTCAGAACGAGGCAGCATTTATTTGTTTCCTGGTATCCAGAGCCCGGAAGTCCTTAGGTTAGCCTCACAAAGGCAGGCTCCAGTCAGACACAATGGCCTCCATATGCCATGCTCCTCTGAGGTCCATCTTGGCTCCTCATCTCATGTCTGTCAGAATTTGCTTGTGTTAACATAGGCCTAGTGCACTCTACACACTCAGGCCAGCCTCAGTCACCTTGTGCCAACCCACCTGTGAATGTGTCTGTACTTAAATTTGTCTCTGGCCAGTGTAAGTGCCTCATAACAACGATTCAGTAAAGTCACGTTTCCAACTGGCATGGAGCCACTGTTGGCCTACTTAGTGTACTCAGTCGTAGCCGCATTAGTCTGTAGCTATGCAAATAACAAGCAGGCCTGCAGTACCTTAAAGACTAACAAATTTAGACACTGCACAACCTGTTTCCATCCTAACTGTCCTCCAGCAGCTGTCCCATAATGCCACATTCCCAGCCATGGTGAGGCCTGGTCAGCGTTTTAAATTCCGTTGCCCAGGCCTCAGAGATGGGAAACTGCCTCCCCTCCCAATCAAGTCCCCCTCTGGGTGGTTTTAAGTGCCTTTTCTTGATTGCCCATGTTGGCAAACATATCTATTAGCAGGTTTTCCCGGTTGTGTGTGGTTTCCCCAGCCAGTCACACCAGCTCTGCGCACACAGGGCAGGACTATGCGTGGTCCTGCCTGGAGCAGACAGGATGTATTGGACCTTCTGGGCCTGTGGGGAGAAGAGGCTGCGCAAGCACAGCTCTGGGGTAGCAGTAGAAACGTGGGCATCTACCAGCAGATTGACAGGGGATGTGGGTGATGTGGTATAACAGGAACAGCAGCAGCCCTGTGTGACGATGAAAGAACTTTGCCCGGGCCTGAAAGCACAGAATGAATCGGTTGCTACGCCACAGGTCTGTCATGGACCCAATGAACTGCCCTCTTGTTCCCTGAGAGGAGCCTGAGAGAGGGAGGCCACAACTGGACAGCTCTGGTTTTGTCTGGATTGCCCCCTGTCCGGTACAAGGGGCGGTTTCGTCTGGTACCCCATGGGACACCATTTTGAAGGACATGCCACTTCGCCCCCGCACCGGCCTGACACTGGCTGCACACTGCAGGCTGCTGCAGGGCAGAGTGGGGCACTCTTCAAAATGGCGTCTATGGATGATGTGGCTGTGATGCAGGCAGGGGAGGGCCCAGGCCTCTTGTGGGTGCCAGGAGTGTGTAAGTGCCACCTTAGGCTGAGCGAGAGCCCAAGCTTGGACAGTGAGGCTGAGGGAGAAGAAGAGGAGGCGGCTGGGAGATGAGATAAGCGATTCCAGCCCAGCTGCAAACCAGGACCTGTTTGAGACCCAGTCAGACTCTAACCAGCCCGGCTAGGGGAGCGTGGGCGAAGGGGAAGGGAAGGCTGGCAAGCACGTCCATGCGTTGGTCCGTACAATGTTTGCATTGAGAGGCTGTGCCGGCTCATCCCCAAATGAACAAAAGTATTGACTTTCCATTGTTTTACTCACCTGAGGAGAGGTAGCGTACAGCAAACAGAGGCAGGGTTGTAATCCGCTTTTCATTCACCATTGGAGTTGGGTGAGGCCGTACGCACAGGCCTTTTTTGTGCCTGTACTCACTGGTACTGAGTACTGGTACCTTGGCAGCCCCAGCCCTGGGATTGGCTGGGGGAGGGGTCAGAGAGCTGACTGAGTACCAGCTCCTTTTTTTTGACAAGAAGGCGCTGGATATGCCGAGCCCTTGTGGACACACACAAGGGTGGCATCTTTACTCTCCAGCAAGAGCTTGATGAGACCTGCATAGAGATGCTGTGCAGTCCTCTCCCGAGGATCCCATTTGTTTTCTTCCGGGGTCGGCAGCTTTCCCAGGCCATTCCACAAAGGGCTGGGCTGAAAGCATTGCAGTAAACAGCCTAGCAGCGTGCGGGCGGGGGGGGGGCGGCTTTGGGAGGCCAGTAGCTGCTGTGTTCTCTGTGCCTTTGTGACTCCTCCCGGTGAGATCTCAGCTGAAATCACCACCGCCCGTGGAAATAATGCCACTATTCCCTGCCATTGCCCTGTACTCCCAGGGACCAACATTTCATAGCTTCATGCGACCGATTGGCTCTTGGCCCTTTGCTCCAGCAGGCCGTGCTCACCATGGCTGAGCCCGGCAGATGTTTATGGGAATAAGGGAAGGGAGGTTCGGAAAATGTGTTTCCCTCTCTGCTGTAAATCCAACGGTGCATCAGTACCTTGAGACACCCTGGCCTGGAAACATGCCCCCTCCACCCTGGCTGCACACCTGACCCTGATGAGAAGGAGAAAGAAGACACAGGAGGACATGTTCAGGGATATCCTGCAGGGCAGTGCTGGGTCATACTCCAAGCAAGAGGCCTGGAGGGCCAATATGACTGGGGAGATCATAGTTCCCTAGGCCAAATACGGGACCCCCGGAGGGGGGCGGGCAGCTCCCTGGCTGCCCTGGAACAGTGCTGCCGTCCCACAGGGATGCTCGCCGCATTGCACGGTGGTTGTCCTGTGGAAGGGAGGTGCTTGACAGATGACCCACGCCTCTGGGAACGGGGCTGGCGCCCTGCAGGTGAGAGTCCTGGCTTTTCCTCATGCTACGGGGAGCCAGGAGTGGGGCTGCAAACCCACCAGCTGTGGGGAGCTGTGAACAAGGCTGCAGTCCTGCTGGTGGGGCTCCTGGGTTCTCCCCATGCTTGGGGGAGCAAAGGGGTAGCAGCATCCCCAGTGCAGCTCCCAGCTTCCCTGAGCTGCAGGGAGCCGGGAGTCAGGGAGGCACCTTTGCCTTGGGGCGAGGAGGTTCTCCCTGGATGGAGCGGGGGCTGCTGGGGGACCAGGACCCACTAAAATCTGAGGGGACACACACTACCCCTCTCCATGTGCCTCAACATACCTGCTTCATCACGGACCCTGCTGGCTCCCTCTCTTGCCTGTACACGCGGCTGTCGAGTACGTGCTCTCCGGCCAGCAGCTGTGCCAGTGCCGATC
Source organism: Carettochelys insculpta (assembly GCF_033958435.1). Lineage (NCBI taxonomy): Eukaryota > Metazoa > Chordata > Testudines > Carettochelyidae > Carettochelys > Carettochelys insculpta. The sequence continues at coordinate 16,307,804 of NC_134147.1, read as the reverse complement.
CAGGGAAAGGGCAGCTCAGCAGGGGGCGTGAACACGGGGCAATTAGCTCTTTTGTTAAAATAAGTTGGTATGCCTTCTGGGCGCCTGAAACATGGGATTGTCCCGGCCAAAACAGGACGGCTTGTCACCCTAACTATGACTGACAGCATAGAGATAGGCAGAGAGGCGAGAGAAAAGGTCCAGGAGCCACAGCAGCAGGGAATGCACCGGGACACGTGGGTGCGCCCCCAAATGCTGCAGACCCTGGCTGGCCTGGACTTCCCGCGCTTTGCATCCCTGGAGAACTCCCTGGTCGCCAGGCCCTACATCCTCCAGCGTACATCCTCACAGCGTGCGTTATGATGTTTATGCTCCACAGCAAAGAAAACCACAGCTTCACACACCAACCGTGATATTTGCAGTGACAACAGACCACACTCGTGCGCTCAGATGAACAGAAATGTTTACTCCCTTTCTAATTTTAAATTTTCAGCTCCAAAGTTATAGTAAAATTGCGTATCATTGCACGTTAATTTTCTGCACATCTTTGAATGTGGATTTTCTGCACTGTTTTTCCCCAAATACGAGCATTTTATCATTTTTTGTGGTTCACAAGAAATACTGCAGAGTGCATGGGGCGCCCAAAGCAAATAGCCCTTGTAAGAGCATATGAAGCATGACAGAATTCATAGCTTTGGAAAAATACCCAGCCACATTTATAAATGTACCATAAGCACTACACATTTCTGAGTGGTGCTCAAAGTTCCAAGTCCCCAGCCCATGCCAGCAGAGATGTTACTGTAGCTGACTGTTAGGCTATGTCTAAGCTAACCCCTCCCCCTTTCAAAAGGGGGATGCTAATGAGACACTTCAGGATATGCTAATGAGGTACTGCAACGAATATGCAGTGCCTCATTAGCATAATGGCGGCTGCGGCATTTCGAAGGTGCTGCTTTCGCTCGCTCGTGGCTCGTCTCCACGGGGCCCTTTTCGAAAGGACCCCCCCCACACACTTCAAAAATCCCCTTATTCCTACTTGGGTATAGGAACAAGGGGATTTCGAAGAGTGCGGGGTCCTTTCGAAAAGGGCCCGTGTAGCTGAGCCGCAAGCGATCGAAAGCGGCACTTTCGAAGTGCCACAGCTGCCATTCTGCTAATGAAGCACTGCATATTCATTGCAGTGCTTCATTAGCATATCCTGAAGTGTCTCATTAGCATCCTCCCTTTCAAAAGGGGCCGGGGGGCTAGTGTAGGCATAGCCTTAAAGTGCTCTTTCAAAGTCTCCCTTAACCACGTAGCTCCAACTTTATGTTGGGCTCTTGTAACAGTGTGTGTGCCTCAGGGTGTTCAAAGGTGGCAAACAACCGCTTGCCCTGCACACTGGCAGCAGCTTTCCACCCCCTTTTCCCTCAAATATTGTGCAGGACACAGCAGGCAGCTATAACCATGGGGTATTTTCTCACTGAGCCTCAATCTAGTGAATAAACACTGCAAGAATGCCTTCAATCCACCACATTCGCTAGGCATTCTGCACCAGCTGAGCCAATAGTTAAATCTTTTGTTGGTGCTGTCAAGAAGGCTGGTGTATGGCTCAAGGAGAAAGGCCAAGGAGCAAGGGGTAGGCTGGATCCCCCAGAATCATGACTAGCATTTTAGTATTGCCATTGGTAATGCCCTGGGCTGGAAAGCTGCTTGCAGCTTTCTGAACAGCCCTGTGTTCTTAAAGATTGGCGTGTCTCGCACCATCCCTGAGCAGCCTACGCTGGTATCAGTGGCGCATCACTGCTTGCATAACCATAGAAAAGTAGTCCTTTCGGCAGACGTACTCTGTGGCAAGGTGGGCTGTCTCACCCCACCACAATGCGGGAACCCCACAGCTGCAAGCCAGCCACTATTTCCTGCACATTGCTCAAGAATCAGTCCTGTGTAACACATGATTAATGGCCCTACACAGTTACATGCCAATGGTCTCCAACGCAGAAATGATTTCTCGCTGACTGGTAGCAATCCAGAGTTTCAAGTTTGCAGGATATGATCACCTCTTGCCTGGGGAGAGGGTGGGGGAGGGAACAACAGAATTGCTGGACCCCTGGGCTAGGTGGGGAAGGTGACTTTGTGCTCCTGGAAGGGGCAGAGCCTCAGGTGGAAGGGGCAGGGCTGGTGCAGCCAGCCATCAGCAGCACCCAGACTTTGCCACTCCCCTCCCACCACCTTTTAGCACCACCAGGAGCACACTGCCCAGGGCTCTAGTGGAGATTTAAAGGACTCGGGCCTCCGGCCACTGCTGTGACAATGGTGGCCAGGAGCCCTGAGCCCTTTTGAATTGCTGGGCCTCAGGGCACTTGCCCCTCTGCCCCTCCTGCTGGCAGACCTGCCCCATGGTCAGTTGAAGGCCCAGCTGGGGAAGGCAAACTTCAACCCAGCCCCTTCCACGCCCCCTGCCCCTGTGTCTGCAACCCCCAGCCCTGAACTACATCTCCAGAGCCCTTCGTGTCCTCCTTGCCAGCAGGAGACACAGCCCCACACTTTCCAGCTGTCCAGAGAGCCTGGCAGCCAGAGAGCCGGGCAGCGGTGCCATGGCCCCAGCCATCCCGGGCAGCTGGAGAGCGTAGGCAGTTTTGGGATGGCAGTGCCCCCTCCTTGCTTACATTGTCTGCTGCCCCTTTCTTCTCCCCTATCACTGCAGCTCTCGTTTGGATGGCCCCACAGTGGAAGCAAAGAGAGCCAAGCGCTGTGCACAGAGTCAGGAACGTGGCCGTTCACATCCCAGAGTTCTCAGCTACCGTGCTACAATGCAAGCCCACCAGCCAATACTTGTTTCTCGGGCTCCAAAGCTCCACACCGCCTGCCTGTCAGCTCAGTGAGCCTTGAACTGTTTTTGCCGTGTCCCTCAGCACTTGGTCCTCAGCGAACCAGTCCTGTCCCTGTTGTTGCTGTGCTTCCTGCAGGTGCGCAAACAGAAGAGGGGCGTGCAGCTTGTGTGTACAGGCTTCCTGACAATCGCCTTGAGCTCTGCAGGCTGCGTTCTTCTGTCAGCGGACATGGAAGAGCGCTCTCCGGGGTTTTTAAAAGGTGGCATGAAACTGATGGGAGCCGGGTGGCACTGTGGGCTGGAGAAAGCAGCATGCTGGGAATTTGACCTCTACCTCCCAGAGATCCTGGGGTGAGTCATTTCTGTCTCCCCAGAGGCACCGTGCTGGTTGGCTGCACCCAGGACATGGGAAGCCCACCTGTGGTGCGTCGCACGGCCGGCACAGCACACCTGGTGAATACACGCAGCGCTGGTGCAAGCAGCTAAGCATGCATGGGTCTGAGCGATGTACCCACTGTGGTGGCCGGGCACTGAGGTAACTTGTGATGATCAAAGTTTGTAGTGCAGACATAGCCATCTGCTGCCTTGTCCTTTGCATCGCCTGCCTCCAAACATGGGGTGTTCACAAGTCCAGCCTGCTTTGGCTCCCCAGCCCTTAAATGGCAGTGTCCTGGTGACCGGCACTTGGCTGTAGGTGTTGAATCCAATCAGTTCTCGTCAAAATGTCTGGTCCCTGCAATCCAGATGACCTGTGTAACATTTGCCATGTCTCATTTCCCTTTCCTGTGCCAGAAGTGAATCCACTTGGCTCGGGGGTATAGCACAAGATGCATTAAAAGTAGATGGGTGAACTGAGGCATGCACGTGGGCTGTAAAACTATTACCCCAAATCCCCAAGTCCCCCACGCTAAGCTAGACCGGTTTCCCACGGAGGCTCCGGTCGTGTTTGCATGTTTGCGAAGCCCTCCGCTAGCGCAGTGAGAGTGAGCTCAAGAGAAAAGCCCATTAGGAAATTTCGAAATAAGAGCAGTGTTTGAAGTGTGCTGTAAATGAGACCTGGAGCCACATACTGAATAAGGAGACCAAAACAACCTTTCGAACAGGTGCTTATTAAGTGAGCACGGTCTAGCCTGTCCATGAGGCAGGAAAAAAATGGCTTGAGATTGTGTAATTGTAGGCAGCATTGTGATGTATGTGCACAAAGGGGCTGAATTCATGGTGTGTGGCTGACTGGCCCTTCCTTCTTTGAAGTGCTTGGCTTTGCACCTTAACCGTGATCTTTCAATGCCACGGTGCATATGAGAGATGTAACTTGAAGGGGGCAGCAGCATTGCCCCCTTTCACAGATAGAAAAACTGAGGTACCAAGGAAGGGACTTGCCTGAGGTCACTCAACATGCCAGTGGGTGAAAGAATCCAGAGTCCAGGTTCGCTGAGTCCCATGCCAGTAACTCACTGCCTGGACCACATGGCTTCCCCTTTAAACTCTTGGAGAGCACCCTTTACCGCCTGTCCCATTGCCTGACTCTCTAAGGCTACGTCTACACGTGAAGCCTACATCGAAATAGGCTATTTCGATAAATAACGTCTACACATCCTCCAGGGCCAGCAACATCGATGTTCAACTTCGACGTTGCTCAGCCCAGCGTCGAAATAGGCGCAGCGAGGGAACGTCTACATGCCAAAGTAGCAGACATCGAAATAGGGATGCCAGGCACAGCTGCAGACAGGGTCAACGGGCGGACTAGCGCTTCCGGGGCAACAGCTAGCCGCTCCCTTAAAGGGCCCCTCCCACATACACTCAGCCTGCACAGCACGCGGTCTGAGGAGCCATAGGCACACAGACCCCGGGCGCCGCAGTCATGGACCCCCAGCAGCAACAGCAGCAGCAGCTAGAGGTCCACCCAGCCCTCCCGGCAGGAGCAGGGCTTGCCCTGGCCCATGCCATGTGGGAGGCAGCTGAGTACCTCCTTGCCCCAGGGGAGGAGATGCCCCCAGGGCAGCAGGGCTCAACCCCTACCCCTGCAGCACCCCGCTCCACCTCCCGCCTCACACGCCGGCGGCTGTGGAGCTACCCCACCAGCACCGACTGGTGGGAGCGGCTGGTGCTTGGGGAGTGGGACGACGACCACTGGCTCAGGAACTTCAGGATGAGCCAGCAGACATTCCTGGAGCTGTGCCAGTGGCTCACCCCCGCACTCAGGCACCGGGACACCGCCATGCGGCGTGCCCTCCCTGTGGAGAAACGGGTCGGCATCGCTGTCTGGAAGCTGGCCACTCCGGACAGCTACCGATCCGTGGGCCAGCAGTTTGGTGTCGGAAAGGCCACTGTCGGGGCTGTCTTCATGGAGGTAAGAGAACCCACAGGGGGAGGCCAGGGCAGGGCAGGGGGGCCAGAGCAGGGCAGGGGGGCCAGGGCAGAGCAGGGGGGCCAGGGCAGGGCAGGCCAGGGCAGGGCAGGGAAGGGGAGGGGAGGGCAGGGCAGGGAAGGGGAGGGGAGGGCAGGGCAGGGCCACGCACACCCTGCTCACCCCTCATTGGGGCTGTCCCATGTGCTTTCTCTGCAGGTCGTGCGTGCCATCAACGCCATGCTCCTGCACAGGCTCGTGAGGCTGGGGGACCCACATGCCACTGTCGCCGCCTTTGCCACCCTGGGCTTCCCCAACTGCTTCGGGGCTCTGGATGGGACTCACATCCCCATCCGCGCCCCGCAGCACAGTGGAGGACGATACCTCAATCGGAAGGGCTACCATTCTGTCGTCCTGCAGGCCTTGGTGGACAGCCGGGGACGTTTCCAGGACATTTACGTGGGCTGGCCTGGCAGCACCCACGATGCCCGGGTTTTTCGGAACTCGGGCCTGTGCCGCCGGCTGGAGGCGGGGACCTACATCCTCCAGCGGGAGATCCCTCTGGGGGACACCACCATGCCCTTCTGCGTCATCGCAGATGCGGCATACCCCCTCCGGCCGTGGCTCATGCACCCCTACACGGGCCATCTCTCCGCTAGCCAGGAGCGCTTCAACGAGCGCCTGAACCATGCGCGCCAGGTGGTGGAGCGCTCATTTGGCCGCCTCAAGGGACGCTGGCGATGTCTCCTGACCCGCCTGGATGCGGGCCCCAACAACATCCCCCAGATTGTGGGTGCCTGCTGCGCCCTGCACAACCTCGTGGAGAGCAAGGGGGAGACCTTTCTGCAGGGCTGGGCCGCGGAGGCCGGCAGGGCACACGTGCAGCCACCTGCTGCCCTCAGTCGGCAGGTGGACCCCGAGGGGACCCGGGTCCGGGAGGCCCTGCCGGCCCACTTCGACCAACAGGCCGCGGGGTGAACTCTGCCCAGGCCCCCTACTGCCCGCCCCTTCCTCCACCACACTCCTGCTCCAACGCCCACACCATGGAGCACCCCACCGCCCCCGCCTCCCACTTGTCCTGGACAAATGACAGCACGAACTTGTGGCTGAACGTAAACTTATTTTTTGTCTTTCAGAAACTTTTTTTTTTTTTGGTCAATAAATATATGTCAAACACAAACCAAAAAGTAGGGACAAACGTTCCACAAAAGCAATATGTGCACAAATAAAACAATACAACAAAGCAAACAACTGTGCGCCATCAAAAAAGAAAACCAGGGAGGAGAATGGGGAGAACTATTTACATGGGGGGGACGGGGCAAACGGGGGCACCAAAACAAAAGAGTCCAACTATATACAACAAGGGGGGCCCACGTCCCGGGCCCCTCGCCCCTATAGCCCAGCACTGGGCGTGCCCGGCCGGGAGCCCCGCCGTGCCTGCAGTCTGGTCCGCGGCTGGGTGGGAGCGGGCTGGACCAGAAGGTATCGGTGCCGGCGAGTCTCAGGTGGCTCCAGGGGTCCCTCGGCGCTCTGGCCCTCGCGGGTGGGTGGTGGGGCGATGGCGGACGGCACGGCGACGGCCGGAGCAGCTGGTGGTGGGGCTGCAGGAGCGGGCAGGGCGGGCGATGGGTCGGCCGGCGCGGCATGGGGGGCCAGGTAGTCAACAAGCCGGTTAAATGTCTGCATATAGGCCCCCCATGCCTCCTGGCGCCAGGCCAGCGCCCGCTCCTGCAGCTGGAGGTGCTGCTCCAAGACCTCCAGCTGCCGGCGGAGGATGGCCAGCAGCTGGGGGTCCGTCGCCGTCGCCGGTAGTAGGCGCGGGGTCCGCCGTCTAGCCCTCCGCGGGGCCGGTCATTCCTCGGCTGAGGGGCTGCCCTGGAGTGATGGTCCCGGAGGGCTCTCCGGGACAACTGAGGCCTCGCCGGCGCTCTCTTCCGGTCCTTCGGATGGTGCAGGTGCAGGACACAGGAGAGGAGGGGGGAAAGAAGAATGGAGACAGGCGTTAGTGTGGGCCCCGAGCCGTGGCCTCTGTCCCCACTGCCCTGTGCTGCAGGTTCCCCATCCCCGTCCCCGGGACATGCTGCTGTGATGGATGGGGTTCAGGGGTCCCCCTGCACTGCACCCCGTCCCCTGGTGGGAGCGACTCTCACTTCACCCCACAGGGTCTGAGAGCAGGAGAGCTTTCTTAGCCCACAGATGGCCAGTTTCTGGCAGGAGTGACAGCACCAGCTGTCGGAAGAGACAGTCCTTCCAACCCGTCGTGGGGAGAAGACCCCAAGGGGGGCCCCTCTGGGATGCAGCTTTCCCCCTCCTCTGGCTGGCTGCCTACCAGCTCTCCCTTCCCCTAGCCTCTACCTGTGGCCCCCACCCTCGCCCCCCAATTCCAAGCCAGCTCGGCTCCTCCCTCCTGTTTGTTCAGGGCAGAGGTGTCACCTGCCAGCTGTAGCGCCAGGATCCTCCTTTGGCCCTGGGAGCTCTTCGGCTCTTGTGGCTCATATGTAGCCTGAGTCTCCCTTTGGCACCCCCCCCCACTCCATCACATGCTGCTGCTGCGGGGTGTCCCACCCCCTCCGCCCGGGGGTCCCTCGAGGTTCCGCTCCCCCCTGGCCCGGGGATGGGGCATGGCACTGTCATGCAGGGTGGGGGGGGGGGCAGGGGCTGATGGCTGCAGTGCTGTGAGGGCCATGGCCCTGGTGTCCTTGGGGCCATGGCCATGTGAGCGTGTGGGGGGCCCTGGACACATCTCTGTTACCCCCGCCCCTCAAGCCCAGGGGTGTCCACCAGAGAGGGGTACCTACCTGTGGGTCTGCTCCCACGGTCTGGAGATCCCCGGGGGTCGGAGGCCCTGCTGCTGCTCTGGGATGGCAGGAGGAGGATCTGCAGGCTGGATTCTGTGGAGGAGGAGCCCCCCTCCTCCTCCTCCTGCCGCGATGTCCCGGGGATGGCCTCCGGGGGGGGCCCCCGGGGTGCGGGGCTTGCCTCCGGGGCGGACTCCGGCTGCAGGGTCTGCTGGGCCTCGTCAGCCGAGGTGTCAAGGGTGGCCGGAGGGGAGGAGGTGTGCCGGGAGCCCAGGATGTCCCTGAGCTCCCTGTAAAAGGGGCAAGTGACGGGGGCGGCCCCAGATCGGCTGGCCGCATCCCGCGCCCGGGCATAACCCTGCCGCAGCTCCTTCACCTTACTCCTCACATGATCCGGAGTGCGGGCAGGGTGACCCTGGGCAGCCAGGCCATCGGCCAGCCGAGCAAACACATCCGCGTTCCGCCTCTTGCTCCCCATTACCTGGAGCACCTCCTCCTCGCTCCAGAGCCCCAGCAGGTCCCGCAGCTCGGCCTCCGTCCAGGAGGGGCCCCGCTGCCGCTTCCCAGACTGGCTGGCCCTCTGGCTGGGCTGGCTGCCCTGGCTCCCCTTGGGGGGAGTCCCCTGGGGGCGCTGGGGGGGCTGCTGGCTTGCCATCGCCGCTGGCTGGCTGGGTGGCTGAGGGCTGTGCAGGCTCGCCGCGTGTGCAGGCTGCAGCCTGCACGTTGCCTCAGCTTCCTGCAGAGTCAGGGAGGGGGAGGGGACCTTTAAGGGGCCGCTCCACGCGGCCGCCAGCGAGCTGAGGGGCTGGAGAGAGCGTCTCTCAACCCCCCAGCTGATGGCCGCCATGGAGGACCCGGCAATTTCAACGTTGCGGGACGCGGATCGTCTACACTGTCCCTACTTCGATGTTGAACGTCGAAGTAGGGCGCTATTCCTATCTCCTCATGAGGTTAGCGACTTCGACGTCTCGCCGCCTAACGTCGAAGTTAGTGCCGCTACTTCGAAGTAGTGTGCACGTGTAGACACAGCTTAAGTGCCCCAGGAAGTCCCTCAATTGATGTTTCTACTGACCCTGGAGGTGAAGGATAAACACCCACAAAAGTGTCACTGAACTCCTGGGCTCAGGGCGTGGCTTCCACATGCTGTGCTCAGATCCCCAGGTTGCCTCACCCATCCATAAGAAAGTGATTTGATCCTTGGAGTGATCTTTACACCTTGAGCCTCCTGAACCCCAGGGCCTGCCATAAAGCAAAGTGATTCCACCCTGCCATGGCAAAGTGCCTAGTGCTGCAGGGACTTGTGTGGCTGCCGTGTTAGGGTCCTTCTGCTGGGAGGAGGGCACAGAGCCTTGTGTCCCGTCATGACCCACCTGCCTTCATCAGCTTCTCTCCTGGGTGTGAATTCCAGCGGCTTTCTCAGCAGGGATTCCTGGCATTGTCTGGCAGCAGGTGGGGGCTGACCTCTGGTCTTTTAAAAGCAGCAAGTCAGTCACTTAGGCCCCTCTAGTTCAGCGAGATGGATTGCAACAAACAACCCTCCACTCCCACCCTGGGCAGGAGCCTGCAGGTACCTCTCAGACCAGCAGTGCTGGATGGTTTGTAGCTGGTAAACAAAGCCGAGGGTTGGCGTGGTTATAAGGAAGGCGGAGGGGGCTCATGTCATATTTATAGCATCTAAACAACCCAGGCTCAGTGGCTCATTATAGCCTGTAAACAAACTTGCTGGTTGCAGGGTAAGGGCTGGTGGCTGAAACCACAGGCGGCTCCATGCCTGGTGACCACAGACTCTTGCTGGGGGGTCACTCGTGTCAGCAGGAACTCTTACTCCCAGCTCTCTCCACCAGCCCTGCTGTGCTGTGCTCTGGCTGAGACCTAGCTCCTGTAGCCAGCAAGAGGAGCCTGGGCCGGGAGCCAGGGGCTCTGGAGTTCTCATCCTGGCTTGGCTTCTGACCTGCATCATGAGGGTTACTGAGCTTGTCAGGGCTTGGGAAATGCAGAGCTCTGTCTAGGGGAGAGATTACTGGGGTGTCCCCACTGCTAAGGGAACTCATGGAATAGTCACCAATGCAGCAGCTCCAGGGAGGCAGGGATGCTCTCAAAATACTATTGTTCAGCTGAGGATGGGAGAGTGGAGAAGCCAGATCTGCACTGAGTTGTGGAGAACGAAGGGCTGTTTCATTAAAGCAGTGAACTGGAGTTCAGTCGCTGGTGCTGCCAAGGCCACCTGTGTGCTCTGTCAGTACGGTGGCAGGGGCTCAGGTGCTGTGGACAAGGGACCAGGATGTGTACCTAGGCTGAAACAACACGGTAGCTTGTTGCTGGTTTCATGCAGTGGCAATAACACTCAAATATCTTCCTGATCTTCAGGCATGTGCACTGCCCTGTCCGTCAGACACCCCAGTTGAAGGTCATTTGGGGGGGGTGTCTCTTAGCGAATGCCTTCACCCATTGAGAGCCGGGCGAAGGGAGTGGGGCAGACAGGTGGGAGCAGATGGGAAACAGAAAAGTGTGTCTGTGGTGGGAACTGGGCTTCCAAGAGAAGTCTGTAAGGACCCTGCAGCACAGCTCATACTCCAGAACACTCACTGGGGCACATCCGGCCCCAGTCAGGTCCTGAACACAAAACGTGGCCTGTAAGTCAAGTCAGGGAAAGGGCCACTAAAAGCCAGGCAGGGGCCTGAAGTAGCGCAGAGGCCTCCAAAGTGGTGTCAAATTATAAAAGCAGGCAGCAGGATGGGCGAGCCAAGCGCTGGTGCCCTGTGGCTTGAAGGACTCCTCCTTGCTCGGAAAGCATATTCTAAAACAGACGCAGTCACATCCTGGGGCGAGAGGTTCCGGGGTGCTGGGCCAGAGCAGGGCTGCAGTCCTGGCGGGGGCTGCCGGTTCTCACGTGCCGGAACTGAGAGGACAGTCATATCTGCGGCTGGAGGATCCTGGGTGCTGTGAGAGAGCAGCGGGGATGCAGTCCTGTCTGGGTGCTCCAGGGTCCGGGATGCTGTGCCAGAGCAGAGCAGTGGTGCGTGGGGCTGGCGGTTCCCAGGTGCTGTGCTCCAGCAGAGAAATGCACTTGTGTCCCGGGGCTGATTGTTCCCCGCATCCTGTTGCAGGTTTGCAGTCCCCTTCCTCCATGCAGTCAGATCCTCTTGGGCTGTGGAGTTGGTGCAGCACCATGCACCCAGCTAACCTAGCCCGGCCCCCTTCTGCGGTCCTGGGCCAGCAGAGCGCAGGCTGCTGGATGCCCAGACCTAGGCAGGGAGTGGTGCAGCCAGTTTTTATGCTTCTTCAGCCCCCTGGATCCGGGGAGGTGGAGCCCACAGGGCAGGAGGGGGCGGCACAAGTCTGGCCTCTGCGGGCTGTGGTTTGGGGGGGTCATTCCTGCAGGGGGGGCTCTAGGGCGGTGGGCGCCTCTCTGCCCGTGGGAGGGGCTCTCCGCCCGGGGGCCCGGGAACGTGCCATTGCCGGGGCGGTGGGCCAGGCTGTGCGCCCCCCGGGCCGGCGGGGGGACCCGAGCGGCCCGGCCGGGCCCGGTGACCCGCTCGCTCTGCTCGAGGCTGGCTCGGCGGTTGGTCCCTCCCTCCCACCAGCGCGGCTCTGGGAAGGGGAGAGACACACCCCGCCCGGGCTGAGTTACAAGAGCCCTGCCCTGCGCCGAGCGGCGGCCACTTGGTGCGCTCCGCCGCCGGGACGGGAGCCGACCCTGCGCGCCAGGGAGCTGCCACCGCCGCCAGGAATCCGGAGCGGGCCCGCCGGGCATGGCCGTGCCGGGGAGCTGAGAGCCCCTCACCCGCAGGTAGGCACCGGCCGTGCGCCCTGGGCGCGCTGCGCCAGCGGGGACCCGCCCTGGCACCGGGCCGGCGGAACTTTCTGCCCTCGCCCGTCTGGCGGCTTCGGCGCTCGCCTGGCTCGGGGGCCGGGCGGGGTCTGGCGCTGGGGGCGCTGAGCGGGGCGGGGGAGGGGCTGGGGGGTGCTAGACAGGGGGCCGCGGGCAGGAGGCAGCGGGGTGGGGTCGTGTTTGTGGTGTTCCGACGTGTCGTACTTGTGTGTCTCTGGGGTGTGGCTAGGCGGGGTAGTGTGGGGGGCATGCACGGGCTGTCTCGGGGGTGTATGGAGGCGGGGGTGTAAGGGGGTGTATCTGGGGTGTTTGCAGGCGGGGGTGCATGGGGTGTCTCTGGGGTGTATGCAGGCGGGGGTGCACGGGCTGTCTCGGGGGTGTATGGAGGCGGGGGTGTAAGGGGGTGTCTCTGGGGTGTATGCAGGCGGGGGTGCATGGGGTGTCTCTGGGGTGTATGCAGGCGGGGGTGCATGGGGTGTCTCTGGGGTGTTTGCAGGCGGGGGTGCATGGGGTGTCTCTGGGGTGTTTGCAGGCACAGGTGCATAGGGGTGTCTCTAGGGTGTATGCAGGCGCGGGTGTGTGGGGTGTGGTCTGGGGTGTATGTAAGCAGGGCGCTATGGGCTGTGCAAGCAGGCGGGTGTATGGAGTGTGTATAGGCAAGGACTGTACACTGGGTCTGCTCATAGGTGGCTGTTATAACCAGTGCATTGAAGTTTCCCTGGCTTCAGGCTGGGGCTGGGGGCAGTTTGGCAGGGGCTGGAGCCCGCCGAGCCTGGGCTCTGCTCTGGGGAGCTTTGCCGAGTGGACATGCAGCCACAGTGGTGGAGCTGGCCCGAGCCCCCCTCTGCCCTGGGTGGGGACCCCCCCCCCACTGGAGCTGCTCCAGCCGCCTGTGGAATGTGGTGGTTGGAAAGAGTGACTAATTTAAACCAGGCGTCGCCAGAGGCAGGCCTGTGTGAGACACTGGGGGTGTGCAGAGCCCAGCTGGGGGGGAGCAGGGGGAAAACAGAGCCCCCCCATCATGCAACGTGCATTTGCCCCACCCGAGGCTGGGCTGTGTGTTGCCCTGCAGGGCGCTTAGAGCCGGGCTGGAGAACTCACTTGGCGGCGCGGTGGGCAGCCCAAAGGCGCTGGTGAGCCCCTGGCACTGCAGGCTGGTGGCTAGCTGGGGCGCTGTGCTTAGCTGTACTCAGGGTGTGGCACCTTCTCCATCAGTTTGGAGGCGGCAGTGCTGGGCTCTCCTGGCGCAGCCCTGCAGCCCCAAGGTCTGTCCCAGCCCCTTCCTGGACAGTGACCAAGCCCATGGTAGTAGGGCCAGTCCCTCTGTGCCCCACCCACAGGGAGAGAAGTATCCACCCCCTCTCCCGTTTGCCACTCCCAGCCTACCAGCCTGTTTCAGTTCCACTCGCTACAAAAGTTTGTTTGACTGTTGTTGACACTCAAGATTAACTCCCTGTTTCCGGTGGCAAGGGGCCCAGACCCGTTGGTAGCAGGCCCCAAGTTCATTTCTCAGGGGCTTGTTTTCTGAGCAGAGAGACAGTTTTGTCTGGAAGTCTGGGATCTCAGCGTGCTAGGGCAGCTGAGTCCAGGACAGGAGACAGACCAAATGGAGGTATCAGCCAGACACAAGGACCAGTGTGGGCGAACAGATGGAAAGCTCTGTGCAGGGCAGCCAGGAGTTCAGGGGCTGGGCCGTGGCCCCCGTGGGTTGGCAGCTGGATTGCCTACATGCCATGTGATGATCTGTGTTTCAGCTCTCACAGTGTGGGGATCCTGCTCTTTGCCGGAGGTGCTGTTCTCTGGAGGGTGCGCTTCCTGGCGGGGGGAATTCTCTGGCCTGGCCTGTTGAGCTCAGACTGGGCGAGCAGTAGGGCCCTGCGGGGCTGGAAATCTAGGGAAGCGATAAAATGACAAGCTTATGAGGCTTCTGAAGCGTGGAGAGATGTCAAGTGAGACCCTGGTGTGTTTGGGAGGGGAGAGGGGCCCAATGGATTGGAGTCAGGCTGGGAGATGGGACTTGTGGGTTCTTCCCCCAGCTCTCAGAGGGGAGTGGGGTGTAATGAGTTAAAGTGGGGGTCGGGATGCCTGGGTTCTAGTCCCAGCTGGGGAGGGGAGTGGTGTCCAGTGGTTAGAGCCTGCATCTGCGCGCTTGGGTTCTGTTCCAAAATACATCACGTGCTCTGTGCCTCATTTTGGCCCTTATTAAAATGAGGGTGACAGCCCTGGGGTGAATAAGATGTCACCAAGAGTCACAAAGCACCATTAGGCACGTGCGTACCAGCGAGTAGGGCGATGTCGTGGAGAAGGGGGCATCGACTGAGGTGCAGCGACAGCCCTGGAGCGGAGGCTGTGAGAGAAGCTTGACTCAGGGCCCAGAGCTCCCAAGGCAAGTCTCCACGCAGCTCGGGGTCCCTCTTCCAGCCGGGCATCTCCCCCCCACCGCGGGAGCCGGCCTGCTCGGTGCAGTCTTGTGACACAGAGGCGTTTGCAGAGCGTATCAGGAGGCTAGCAAGCCCTCCCAGGCGTGGGTCTGAATGTGCAGGGGAAGGAGGGGCGAGGCTCTTAGAAGCTCCAATATGTTTCCATGCAGCTCTTTGGTGTCCAGGCCTGATATTAGGCAATCCCGTTATTTACAGAGGGATTTGGGGAGCAACATGTTTGGTCTTGTGCTTCATGTTTGCAAGAGTCAGGCTGGCTCCAGGGCGCCTGCACCCCTGGAAGGATGTGGCAGACTGATGAGGATGCGGGGGGGCACCGTGCGCCCTGCTCTGCTGGCTGTTCAGAGAGGGTTGCAGTCCTGCTCTGACTTTCTCCTTGCCCCGCTGCACAGAGCAGCAGCCCCTGCAGGAGAGGATGCTGAGTGCAAGGGGCCGCTTACATGGACACAGACTGGCTGCCCACCCAGGAACCATTCCCCCTCCGCCGCGGGGACTGCTTTGCTCCTGCCTGTCTGCCTTGTGCAGGCTAGTGCACGGGGCTGCAGTGAGGAGCAGAGAGTGCAGGCCCCGGCAGAGGCCCAGGACCACGCCCTGCTCGTGGTTAGACGGGAGAGTTCTCTGTAAACCCTCTCTCCTTGGGACAAAGAGTCCCGGGCTTGTCTAGAGCTGTAGGTGAGCTGCCTGGATGATGCACCTGGGCTTTTTGTCCCTTTGCCGGGGCTCTTCCCCACCTCTGCAGGCAAGGCAGTGGGGAGCAGGGCCTGGGGGCGGCGTGCAGGGCCTCAGCATAGGTGCTGGCATTAGGGGGTGGTTTCCATCTGACCCAGGGTCTGCAGTTTGGTGTAGAGGCTCTCAGCACCCCTGCGCGATGGACTCGGCTCTCAGGGCAAGTGGGTGGTGAGACTGCGGCAGCTGCCTGGCTCTCACAGCTCACGGCAAGTCGGGGACAGGGAGGTAACCCCGGGCCCCTTCCAAGTGAGTGGGGCAGATGAGACAGGGTGGAGCACAAGAGAGGGTCGGGGAGGAGCCAGATGTCCTGTCCCTTCGCCCCAGCTCCCTCTGGCTCTGGGAACTCTGCTGGGGGAGGCTGAACTGCAGCTCTCTGGCCGGGATGGGGCTGATAGCTCTGCGTGGGCCCTGCCCCAGTGTTGTAACACGGGTTGGTAAATAGCTGGGTGCTGTGGGAGGCTCCAGCCCCAGGAGCAATTACTTCGGTTTCTGCAGCACCCATAAGCTTTACACAGACAAATGAAATCAAGCCCCGTTCCCTGCCTGGGAGAGCTTGTCGTCAGCTGGCAGACAAGCTGCAACCAGTCAGAGCACCACAGTAAGTGTGTGAGGCAGGTTGTTGTCTTGGCCCCTTATCGCCACCGCTTGGGGGGGTGTCTGTCCCAGGTCCTATACAAATGACTATCACGGCAGAGTGCGTGGGTGAGGAGGGGCAAATTGGTGGGGGTTGTGTGCGGGGAGTTGGCAGTGGTGTTTGTGAAGGGGCGGGGGTGTAGAGGGGTGTGCATTTGTGGAGCCTAGTGTTGGTGACATGCACAGGGATTTGCGGTGCATTACTAGGGATGCAGGATGTAGGTGGTGGTTTGGCGTGTGTGTGTGTCCATGTCCCCTGGGGTGTGTGGGTGTGGTTTGGCATGTGTGTACGTGGCGTGTGTGTGAATGGGGTGTGGGGTGTGTGAACCTGTGGGGTTGGGGTGTGTGTACATGGAGGGGGTGGAGGGAAGTGGGGTTTGGGTGTGTGTACATGGAGTATGTGTGAAGGGGTTGGGGCATGTGTATGTGGGGGTTTGGGGTGTGTGTACATGGAGTGTGTGTGAAGGGATTTGAGGTATGTGTACATGGGGGGTGGAAGGAAAGGGGCTTGGGTTCTGTGTACATGGGGGGAGGGAAGTGGGGGTTGGGTTCTGTGTGCAAGGGGGGAGGGAAGCAGGGGTTGGGGTGTGTGTATGTGGGGAGAGGGAAGTGGGGGCTGGGGGGTGTATGTGGTGGGTTGGGTTCTGTGTACGTGGGAGGGAGGGAAGCGGGGGTTGGGGTGAGTGTATGTGGGGGGTTGGGTTCTGTGTACGTGGGAGGGAGGGAAGCGGGGGCTGGGGGGTGTGTATGTGGGGGGTTGGGTTCTGTGTACGTGGGAGGGAGGGAAGCGGGGGCTGGGGTGTGTGTATGTAGGGGGTTGGGTTCTGTGTACGTGGGAGGGAGGGAAGCGGGGGTTGGGGTGTGTGTATGTGGGGAGAGGGAAGTGGGGGCTGGGGGGTGTATGTGGGGGGTTGGGTTCTGTGTACGTGGGAGGGAGGGAAGCAGGGGTTGGGGTGGGTGTATGTGGGGGGTTGGGTTCTGTGTACGTGGGAGGGAGGGAAGCGGGGGCTGGGGGGTGTATGTGGGGGGTTGGGTTCTGTGTACGTGGGAGGGAGGGAAGCGGGGGTTGGGGTGGGTGTATGTGGGGGGTTGGGTTCTGTGTACGTGGGAGGGAGGGAAGCGGGGGCTGGGGGGTGTATGTGGGGGGTTGGGTTCTGTGTACGTGGGAGGGAGGGAAGCGGGGGTTGGGGTGGGAGTATGTGGGGGGTTGAGGTGTGTGTCCTTAGGGGTGGAGGGAAAGTGGGGGTTGGGGTGTGTGTCAAGGTGCACGTGGAACCACTTTCCCGCTTGTGTGCTTGGGGAACAGGTTGTGTGTTAGCCTTTGGGGCGACTCAGCGCCCTCCCCATTCCCGGGGTGTCCGGCTCCCGGCTCCTAGGCCAGGAGGGAGGTAACCAAGAGGCAGAGTTGAGTCTGCTCTGCTTGCCGGTGCCAGGACTGTTCACCGCCCCAGTACCCCCTGCTCTGTGCCCAGGTGTGAAGCAGGCAGCTGGCCGCGTTGGCGTGGGCCGGCCGGCGTCATGCACTTGATATCTGTGCGCAGCATCGAGTCGCTCTGAGCCTCTGCTGCTGCCAGGGAGCTCCCTCCTCTTGGGCTGCCAGTGGCTGGTCTGATCTTGCTACCCTCCATTTTGCCTTCACTTCCCTATGCTCTTGGTGGGCAGAGAAATCCTTCGACACGCGGCAGAATAACGCCCGTCCCCAAAGGAGATGCCCTTAGAGACCTGCCCATCCTTGTGGCATCTGGGCTACACCCTACCCTCACACCCCGCTTGGGGACGGGGCCTGCGGTTCTGCCCATAGCGCAGTGGGAACCAAGGCCCTGAGAGAACCGCTCTGCCCAAGTCACACAGTGAGCCTGTTCTGGAGCAGAGATTGAGCCCAGTTCTCCCCGAGCCCAGCCCAGCGCCCCTCCCTACCAGCCAGCCCTCTTTGCCAGAGACCGCCATTGATTTTAGGTGGCATGTGCTCAGATATTAGGGTGGCGGGCAGCAAAGTCAAAGCCCCAGAGTGGGACAGCGAGGGGCGTGGGGCGGTGTGGCCGGCCGGCCGGACCGATGGATGGATGGATGGAGGGGGTGCAGTGGAGAGAGGACCAAAGGGGTGTGTGAGGAGGATGGGTGGGTCCGTACGGTGACAGGGAAAAGGAGAGGGAGAACAGCAGGTTGCCTCGGGATCCCAATGCAGATGCGGTTGGCGCCAACGTGCTGGGCCGGGTCAGTCGCTGGATTTTGACGGCAGTCATGTGCCTTTCTGGGTTGGTGTTATTGAACTCGCCAGGGAGGTGGCGTTGTTCCCAGGGCCCTAGGGAGGGCTGCTGCTCTGCCTCCCACACAAGCCCCCTTCAGGCCTGGCTCTGACTGGAAAGAGCAGCTTGTCCCTGGGGCACGGAGGCCAGTGCCCCGCCGGGCGCAAAGTGGCACACTGCTGTCAGCCTGGAGCCCCGGCAGCCACACACAGACAGGGGTCGGAAACGTGCAGGACGCCAGGCAAGGAGCACGGAGGGATTCTCATGCACCACGGAGGGGCTGGGCAGGAGCCGGCAGCAGAGCCAGACATGTCCCTGGGGGGCAACGGCAGGTGCTTTCCCAGCCTGCTGCCGCAAGGGGTGTTTCCACGGGGCAGAGCAGAGTCGTCCCTGGGCTCCTTCTGCTACACCAGGAACAGCCACTGCAGGTCCCGTGGCCAGTTGGCGGGGGCTTGGGTCCATGCTCCTGGAAGGGGTGGGGCCTTGAGTGGAAGGGGCGTGGCCTTGGAAGTCAGCCCTTTGCGCCACCCAGCCCTCAGAGCCATGTGGAGTGGCACGCTGGCAGCAGGTCACAGGGGCCTGGGGCTCGGGCCTCTCAGAATACCCGGGCCCTGGTGCATTTGCCCCCTGTTGGTGGGCCTGACTGGAAACAGCTTCTCAGTGCCCTCCTGTCTGGGCTTTCTCCTCATTCCTGGCCTGGTTCTTTGTTTTCCTTCTTGTGCCCACCCCTCTTAGTGTGTGCATGTGTGTGCATCCGTCGGTGTGTGTGCACAGCTGTGGCTGGGTGTGCCTACGTGTGCACGCCTATGCCGGTCCCTGTCTGCGTGTGCACCGGCCCCGTGCGTGCGTGTGTGTGGGCGCGGCTGTCGCGGACAGGGAGGGAGCTGGGTTAGGCTGTGTGCTAACAGAACACAACAGCAGTCATGGAGCACTTTAAAGACCAACAAAATAATTTATGAGGTGATGAGCTCTTGTGGGACAGACCCACTTCTTCAGATCAGAGCCTCGCCAGCCCAGATGCAATATGTAAAGCACATCTATGGCTGGGTGTATATGCGTGGGTCTCTTGGGGTGTGTGTGTGTGTGTGTGTGTGTGTGTGTGAGAGAGAGAGAGAAAGAGAGAGAGAGACTTGGTCTGTGTGAGTGCGTGTGGGTCCCGCGGGTGTGTGTGTGTGTGTGAGAGAGAGAGAGACTTGGTCTGTGGGTGTGTGTGTGTGAAAGAGAGAAACTTGTTCTGTGGGTGTGTGTGTGTGAGAGAGAGAGAAACTTGGTCTGTGGGTGTGTGTGGGTATATGAGAGAGAGACTTGGTCTGTGTGTGTGTGAGAGAGAGAGAGAGAGAGAGACTTGGTCTGTGTGTGTGTGTGTGTGTGTGAGAGAGAGAGAGAGAGAGAGAGACTTGGTCTGTGTGTGTGTGAGAGAGAGAGAGAGAGAGAGAGACTTGGTCTGTGTGTGTGTATGTGTGTGTATATGAGAGAGAGAGACTTGGTGTGTGTGTGTGTGTGTGTGTGTGTGAGAGAGAGAAAGAGAGAGAGACTTGGTCTGTGTGTGTGTATGTATGGGTCCCTCAGTGTGTGTGTGTGCATGTGGACAGGTCCATCCGTGTGTGGGGGGGTGTCCCTCAGTCTGTGCATGCGCGCGTGTGTGGGTGGGTCTCTTGGTCTGTGTGGGTGTGCATGTGTGGGTCTGTCAGTCTGCGTGGGTGGGTGGGTGGGCCCCGTGGTCGGTGTGGATGTGGGTCCCTCGGTCTGTGCAGGTGTGTGTGTGGGTCCTTGCTCAATGCAGGTGTGTGTGTACACCTCTTATGCAGCTGCGTGTGTGACTGAGTGCCCGTGCGTACCCGAGTGCAGGGGTGGGATGTGATGCAGCTGGCGGGTCGCCCCAGGAGGAGGCCTGGCTGCAGCGGCCCTGGGAGCCATTTGTCTGAGTTTGCTGCCGTGTCCAATTAAGCCGGTATGAAGCAGAGCGACCCTGCCGGAGGGAGTGGCGTCCTGCGCTGGGCGAATGCCGTTCCCTCAGATCAAACACAGCCTCTGGGAAGGGCTGTCCAGAACAGGGCTACAGGGCAGCGTGCTAGCCCGGGCTGTGTCACTGCAGCCAGCCGTGCCAACAGGGGCACTGGCCACCTGCCACCTCCGCAGCACCTATGTCCTGGCTTAGGGTGCCCGGGTGGTGCTTCTCCTGCAGAGCCTGCCTGTGCTGGGGTGTGCGAGCCAGGCCCATGCAGCCTCAGGCTCTCCTCTGGCAGGTGGTGAAGCAGCTGTGGGGCACGCTGGGTGTCTGGCAGCTGAAGGCTGTTGCTGTTACAGAGCGGTCTTTGTGGAGGGTCCTTGCCCCGGCACCTTGGCCTGCCTGGTTACTGGCATAGCCAGGAGAGCTGTGAGACAGCTGGTTGAGGGCTTGGAGGTTTCCCCAGCGCCTTGGCAGTGCTGGCAGAGGCTTGGCTGAAGGGACGGTGCGAGCTGACTGGGGGAAGCAGGAATCTCCCCATGAGAGGTTTCGAGCCTTTATCTGTCCCCAGCTGAGAGACCGCAGAGTGGGAGCTACCAGGGCAGGTGGCTGGCGGCTAGACACGCACACAGAAACTGGACTGGAGTCTGGGCTAATCTATCCAGCTTTGCAGGATTCCTCACTCCTCAGTGGGGCAGCCAGGGAGTCCAGAGCAGAGGCCCAGTGGTTGGCTGTAGCTACCTGGCGGTTATGTGGATAGTCCAACATCTGTCTTGTTGCCCCAGAGATGTAGGATGGAGGCTTCTGCATTCCAGGCCTGAGCACAGGAAGAGTGAAAACCACAGGTCCTTGCTCTAAGCATTTCAAGGTGTGGTTTAGCAATGTGTGCATGTCACAGCAGAGGGGTGCTGCCATGCCTTGGCACAGGATGGTCACAGCTGCCAGGCCAGAGCAGAGGGGGGACAGCCCATCTGGGGCTCGAGGCATGGGGTTGTCCTGGAGCAGAGGGGGTCCCTGTCGCATCTTCATGAGTGCGATGCTAGAGCAGAGGAGATGCAGGTGTGTCTGGGACACTGGGTTCGTAGATGCTGTGCCAGAACACGGGGGACACGGTCGTTTCTGACTGGAGATACATTAATGTTATTCTGGAGCAGAGGGGACGTGGCGGTGTGGGACTGGAGGCTGCCCAGCGCTGTTCTGGAGCAAAGGGGACGTGGCGGTTTTGGACTAGAGGCTGCCCAGTGCTGTTCTGGAGCAAAGGGGACGTGGTGGTGTTGGTCTGCAGGCTGCCCAGTGCTGTTCTGGAGCAGAGGGGACGCGGCGGTGTTGGTGTGGAGGTTGCCCAGTGCTGTTCTGGAGCAGAGGGGATGTGGCAGCTTTGGACTGGAGGCTGCCCAGTGCTGTTCTGGAGCAGAGGGGACGCGGCGGTGTTGGTGTGGAGGTTGCCCAGTGCTGTTATGAGCAGAGGGGATGTGGCAGCTTTGGACTGGAGGCTGCCCAGTGCCGTTCTGGAGCAGAGGGGACGTGGCGGTTTTGGACTGGAGGCTGCCCAGTGATGTTCTGGAGCAAAGGGGATGCGGCGGCGTTGGACTGGAGGCTGCCCAGTGCCGTTCTGGAGCAGAGGGGATGCGGCGGCGTTGGACTGGAGGCTGCCCAGTGCCGTTCTGGAGCAGAGGGGACGCGGCGGTGTTGGACTGGAGGCTGCCCAGTGCTGTTCTGGAGCAAAGGGGACATGGTGGTGTTGGACTGGAGGCTGCCCAGTGATGTTCTGGAGCAGAGGGGACGTGGCGGTGTTGGACTGGAGGCTGCCCAGTGCTGTTCTGGAGCAAAGGGGACGCGGCGGCGTTGGACTGGAGGCTGCCCAGTGCTGTTCTGGAGCAGAGGGGATGCGGCGGTTTTGGACTGGAGGCTGCCCAGTGCTGTTCTGGAGCATAGGGGATGCGGTGGTGTTAGACTGGAGGCTGCCCAGTGCTGTTCTGGAGCAGTGGGGACGCGGCGGTGTTGGTGTGGAGGTTGCCCAGTGCTGTTATGGAGCAGAGGGGACGTGGCGCTTTGGACTGGAGGCTGCCCAGTGCTGTTCTGGAGCGGAGGGGACACGGCGGTGGTGGTCTGGAGGCTGCCTAGTGCTGTTCTGGAGCAGAGGGGACGTGGTGGTGTTGGACTAGAGGCTGCCCAGTGCTGTTCTGGAGCAAAGGGGACGTGGTGGTGTTGGACTAGAGGCTGCCCAGTGCTGTTCTGGAGCAAAGGGGATGCGGCGGTGTTGGTCTGGAGGCTGCCCAGTGCTGTTCTGGAGCAGAGGGACGCGGTGGTGTTGGACTGGAGGCTGCCCAGTGCTGTTCTGGAGCAAAGGGGACGTGGTGGTGTTGGACTGGAGGCTGCCCAGTGCTGTTCTGGAGCAAAGGGGACGCAGTGGTGTTGGACTGGAGGCTGCCCAGTGCTGTTCTGGAGCAGAGGGGACGTGGCGGTGTTGGACTGGAGGCTGCCCAGTGCTGTTCTGGAGCAGAGGGACGCGGCGGTGTTGGACTGGAGGCTGCCCAGTGTTGTTCTGGAGCAGAGGGACGCGGCGGTGTTGGACTGGAGGCTGCCCAGTGCTGTTCTGGAGCAGAGGGGATGTGGCGGTGTTGGACTGGAGGCTGCCCAGTGCTGTTCTGGAGCAGAGGGACGCGGCGGTGTTGGACTGGAGGCTGCCCAGTGCTGTTCTGGAGCAGAGGGACGCGGCGGTGTTGGACTGGAGGCTGCCCAGTGTTGTTCTGGAGCAGAGGGACGCGGCGGTGTTGGACTGGAGGCTGCCCAGTGCTGTTCTGGAGCAGAGGGGATGTGGCGGTGTTGGACTGGAGGCTGCCCAGTGCTGTTCTGGAGCAGAGGGACGCGGCGGTGTTGGACTGGAGGCTGCCCAGTGCTGTTCTGGAGCAGAGGGACGCGGCGGTGTTGGACTGGAGCCTGCCCAGTGCTGTTCTGGAGCAGAGGGGATGTGGCGGTGTTGGACTGGAGGCTGCCCAGTGCTGTTCTGGAGCAGAGGGACGCGGCGGAGTTGGACTGGAGGCTGCCCAGTGCTGTTCTGGAGCAGAGGGACGCGGCGGTGTTGGACTGGAGGCTGCCCAGTGCTGTTCTGGAGCAGAGGGGATGTGGCGGTGTTGGACTGGAGGCTGCCTCCCCCACCCTTTGAAATCTCTGGTTGGTCCCCACTGAGGCTGGCGAAGGTCACCAGTGTGTTTGTGCCCCCGCCAGAGATTTTCCGAGATTAGCTGCCATTGGACGCACAACTTCACTCAGCAGATCTTCCCTTTGTATCCTGAGTGGAGGTTTGGGGATGCGCCAGCCTGTCGGCTCTGCAAACAGCAGTAACTGCCAGTGTCCAGCGGGCGTGTTGGGGTGAGCGCCGCTGCTCCCACGCTCCGTGTGTTCTGAATACTGACTGCCTCTGCTGGGCAGCCAGTCTGAGTCCTGCCTCACTTGAGGGCAGCTGGAGCCCCAAAGGTGCCCCCCCCTCACCCGTGAATCTTCCTGATTGCAAGTTGGAGGCCGGTGGTGCAGAC
This sequence comes from Carettochelys insculpta, assembly GCF_033958435.1. Taxonomy (NCBI): domain Eukaryota; kingdom Metazoa; phylum Chordata; order Testudines; family Carettochelyidae; genus Carettochelys; species Carettochelys insculpta. The sequence goes on along the minus strand of NC_134147.1, from coordinate 16,284,506 downwards.
TGGCGGCCTGTGATCACTGCTTGTCTTCTGGCCTGGGAGCAGTGTGCAGCTCTCGCCTTTCAGGCTTGGGGATGGTTATGGCAGTGTGATTGGAGCGAATTGGTGTAATGACCTGGCTACTGCAGCAGGCAGGATTTAGCCCAGGGAGGTGCTGAGGAGAGGATGTTAAGGGCCACTGAAGTCTGGAGGAGACCCCCCCCCCCCCGAAGCAGGGATTACAGGGGCTTGGCAGCGGCCTCTCTTGTCTGCCATCAACTGGCTGTGAAGCCAGCTCTTTGCAAGGGTAGAAAACAGATGCAGAGGGATGGGTCAGCCAGCTGGGAAATGCAGCTGCCTCTGGGGCAGGGCAGGGCAGGGCAGGGCAGGGCAGGGCAGAGCGGAGCAGCTGTCTGGGCGTGCAAAGCTGTGCTATGCCGCTGCTGGGCCACCAACCGCTCCCTGTCCCCAGCCGCTGGGAGGAGAGAGGGTTGCCCTGGTCTGGGATGAAACTGACTCTGGGGCTGACACCAGAGAAGTGCCGAGGCCCGGCTGGCCTGAGCTGAGCTCGTGTGTCTGCCCCCCTGCGTGAGTGGGACCGGACACTCTGCACTCACCAGGCCATCTCCGACCCAGCTCTGCAGTGCAGAGAGGAATGGGGCACCGCGCATCCCAACTCAGGGCTGCCTCAGCCACCAACTCGTGCAGGAAGGTCCCAGCTTCATCTGTGCGCTGGGCGCAGCAGGGATGAGAGGTCCGTCTCCTTAAGGCCAGAGCTTCCGAGCTTTGCTCCCTGCCTCTGCTTCACCCTGTTGGAGTCGCTGTGACTGCAATACCGGGATAAGTCCCTGGCTCCTGCTCTCGAGCTCTGTTCTGGCTGCCTGAGCACCTAGAGGTCGGGAGCCCTGTGCTTCAGGCTCATCCTTTGGTGTACAGAAGCAACGCCCAGGGGCCTTCCTGGCCCTAGCAGGAAGCCATGAGAAACTCCAGCTGTCCCTTGGGGCTGGCTGCTGGGGCAGAGCTTTCCCTGGGAGCAAAGGGCCCCAGCCCCTTCTCCGGCTGGTTTTTCTCTACTCAAAATCAGAGGGTAGAAGAGACGCAGCATTGCTGAAGTCTTCTCCTGCACTCAGGCTCCCCTTGCAGGAGGTGTGCCGTGGCGGCCCGTGGCCGGACTAACACAGGCCAAAAGGTCAGTCCTTGCCCCAGACTGCTCGCACCCTAAGTACAACCGGGGGTCGGGGGGGCGCAGGATAGAGACAGACCAACGGGGGATCAGCGTGGGTCAGCACCGGCAATGTCTAGCCCCCGGCTGCTTCTTGGTTTGTTTGGGAGCCAGCCTTTCCTATGGGCCACCCCGGGGGTTCTTTGAAATCTGAACACTCACAGCCCCACGTGGAAATAAAGGCTCCAGGGCTTGGGACAGGTGGGAGGAGGAGCTGAAATGTCTGACACAAGCACAGTGGGCAAGGGAGGAAGACAGGAGGCCAGGATAGGAGCCGAGCCTTCGTCCCCTTTCCCAGCATGCCCAGGTGTGTGTGTGGGGAGCAAGGGGGCTGCAGCCGGAGGGGTAGAAACGATTCCTTTGCGGAGCCCCAGGTGGGACGTTTGGTTTCCCTGCTGCTGTGAGTTCCGTTCTCCTCGCCGAGCGGGAGCCCAGCAGAAGGCCCGTGTGTGGGGCAGAGGCATCTAAAAATATCGAGCACTGAAACACGTGGGGAACCTGAGAACAGTGTCGTCAGCGTGGGGACTATGTGGCTGGCATTGCTACGCAGGATGGCTGTGGGGGTCCCCTTGCCAGGCTGGAGGGACAGGCACTGCTGTGCTGACTGGAAACCTTCCCCTCCTGGAGCTTGGCCTTTGCTGGAGCTGAGTGCGCTGGCGGGAGCTGGACACTTCTCCACCACTTGTCGTAGTGAAAGGGGCTGTGAACCCGCTGGCCTTGGCACTCCCAGTATGACCCTTCTTCATGCCCAGCGCCTTGGGGAAGTCTCCTGTGGTCTGTGCTGGGAGTGCAGGGAATACACAGCCTTTCCCCTGCTGCGCTGCCTGCAGCTGCCCTGACTTGGCAGTGCCCTGCTCCTCCCCAGGGCTCCCAGTACTGTGGCTCCTGTCTTAGCATCATGCGGGGGACTCACCGCACAGAGTGGAGTACAAGGGCCCAGCCTTCAGGGAGGGGAAGCCCGCAGCGGTGGGGTGAGACCAGGAGGGGTTAGGCTCAAAGCCCACGGGGCCTGTCCTGCAAGGAGGCAGACCAAGCCGGCTGAGCAACTCTCTCTCTGCTTCAGTCCCAGATAGGCTGGACTTTGGGACTGATAGGGCTGGTATCCGGGGCTGAAAGACCCAAGAGGGCTGGCAGAGACTCTTGGCCTCTCCCTCCATTCAGAGCAGCCCTGTTGCATGCTGAGTCACTTCGGCGGCCTCCACGCCCACCCCTCAGGCCTCTCTCTCCTGAGCCACCTGAGAGGAACAAACCAGTTTGTTCTCCACTTTATTGCAGGTTTCCAAATTACTCAGAAACCAAATGGTTCCTAACCCTGTGTGGAGCTGGTGTTGCCCCTGGGCTCTGGGCAGGACAGCAGCGCTACCAGGCTGCTTGGAGAGAGCCTTCCTGGGGCTCCAGAGTGTGATGGCAAAGCAGGAATGGGGACCAGCCAGGGTGCCAGGCCTGGCCAGCCTGAGGTGTCCTGTCACCTTTGGGCTCCGCAGGGAGGGGGTGATCCCAGTTTACAGCATGATCCAGGGAACAGACATTGGCTCCAGGGCCCCCTCCAGAGCAGACTGGTTTGCATTTCTGCTCTCGGGTAGGTACTTTGCCACCCGGGCAGAACACCAGTCCGAAGCTTGTACCAGATCGGAGCTCCTTACGCTATAGAGCGCCAAAGCCTATTAACAGCAGTGCAGCTGCCCTGGTGCAGCACAGTGGGTGACCGAATGGGATGAGGTGTAGTGATGTGTGTGCATGTGCCTTGCAGTGTATGGGTGAGTGTGCACACACCAGTCTCATTATAAAGGGGGCCAGACGCATAACTGTGTGGGACCCACTAAAATTGTTTTTATTTCCTATTTTCCTGCAAGAATGCTGTGGATTGTCAAAGCCAGCACACTGCCCCAGGTGTCTGAGCTGTCGGAAGGCTCACCTGGTTTGAGTTTTAACTGGGGAGGTGGATGTCATGTGGTTCTGACCTGCCCGACAGCATCCCATGAGCTTTGCTTTACGTTGCAAATACTGGACTGGCCTTGGTGGTGCCATGATTCCCCTGGCCTGGGGAGTGGATTGAAAGAATACCTGGACTGGAGACCTGGGCACTGGTCTGGGGAGCTGGCAGGGGCTCAGGTGCAAGCAGCTGCCTTTAGAAAGTTGTCCAGTGGGTCTGAATGTTATCTGTGAGGATCCCAGACCCAGCTAGCAAGTGCTCCGGGGTGGGGAGGGGCGGGTGGCCGATAGGAGTGGGACTGTCTGGGTTACATCTGACAGTAACTTGCAGCACAGCTACTGCTGTTCCCTTCCCAGTGCCCCTAGCAAAGTTTCTGAGCGTGCTGTGTTCAGATCTATGTGCTGCAAGAGCTGCCGGGGTAGTGGGGTTTGTTTTCGGAGGCGTGGGTTAGCCCCAGAGCACTCTGTGCCTTGGTGGCCATTTGGGCGGGGTGTGGCCTTAGAGGGCAGAGGCAGGGATCACCCCATTCTCTGCAGCATGGGCAGTTGTTCCCACCTGTGCAGAGAGGCTGCAAAGTTCTACCAGCCCAGCCGATGGCAATCGGGGCACGGTGGTGTCTGGGGCTCTGAGCTGGAGAGGCGCTGGGCCTTGGCCCCTCCCGCAGAGTTGAGCGGGAGGGAGGAATGCTCAGCGGATTTCATGACCGAGCGCAGCGTTCCAGGGGGCTGCATGCTGGGACAGCTGGTTGGGGGCTTGCACAGCATGGCCTAAGGTCACGACTCCGGGAGCAGATTCTGCGGTACCTGGTCTCCCTTTTTAGTGGCATTATTGTTATAGCCTCTCATCCCATTTTAAGCAAAACATTTGGCTGCCAATGGCTTACTCAGTTCCACAGTCACCTTTACATTTGCATCTTGGCAGCTCTCCTGGTGGCAAGTCCCCCCTTTACCCTTGCACATCCTCCAGGCAGCCCCTAGCTCTGGGTCTCCAGCTTTGTGGTTCCTTCCATTCATTTCCCAGCTCTGCACAAGCCACTCATAAATTTTAAAGCGAGAATGGGCTGATGGAGGATGATGGCGTGTAGGTCGCCAGGGGCCGATGGAGGGCGGTGGCGTGTAGGTCGCCAGGGGCCGATGGAGGGCGGTGGCGTGTAGGTCGCCAGGGGCCGATGCAGGGCGGTGGCGTGTAGGTCGCCAGGGGCCGATGCAGGGCGGTGGCGTGTAGGTCGCCAGGGGCCGATGCAGGGCAGTGGTGTGTAGGTCACCAGGGGCCGATGGAGGGCGGTGGTGTGTAGGTCGCCGGGGCGGATGGAAGGCGGTGGTGTGTTGGTCGCCAGGGGCCGATGGAGGGCGGTGGCGTGTAGGTCGCCAGGGGCCGATGGAGGGCGGTGGCGTGTAGGTCGCCAGGGGCCGATGGAGGATTGTGGCGTGTAGGTCGCCAGGGGCCGATGGAGGATTGTGGCGTGTAGGTCGCCAGGAGCTGATGGAGGGTGGTGGTGTGTAGGTCGCCAGGGGCCGATGGAGGATTGTGGCGTGTAGGTCGCCAGGGGCTGATGGAGGATTGTGGTGTGTAGGTCGCCAGGAGCCGATGGAGGGCGGTGGTGTGTAGGTTGCCAGGGGCCGATGGAGGATTGTGGCGTGTAGGTCGCCAGGGGCCGATGGAGGATTGTGGTGTGTAGGTCGCCAGGAGCCGATGGAGGGCGGTGGTGTGTAGGTCGCCAGGGGCCGATGGAGGATTGTGGTGTGTAGGTCGCCAGGGGCCGATGGAGGATTGTGGTGTGTAGGTTGCCAGGGGCCGATGGAGGATTGTGGTGTGTAGGTCGCCAGCGGCCGATGGAGGGCGGTGACGTGTAGGTCGCCAGGGGCCGATGGAGGATTGTGGCATGTAGGTCGCCAGGGGCCGATGGAGGGTGGTGGTGTGTAGGTCGCCAGGGGCTGATGGAGGGTGGTGGTGTGTAGGTCGCCAGGGGCCGATGGAGGGTGGTGGTGTGTAGGTCGCCAGGGGCTGATGGAGGGTGGTGGCGTGTTGGTTACAAGCCCCTACAAGCCACTTTCCCTGCATTGTGGTAAATTTCTCGTTGCAATTTTGACTCCTGAATTCGGGTGCTTTGGATTCGCCTGGCGCTGACCCATCATGACGCGCTCGGGGCCTCCCACTTGGGTCCCTTGCGGTGGGACCTGAGTGGGTCTGGAGTTGCTGGAAACGGGAAGGTTTCTTTGCCTTGCTGGCTGGGGAAGAGGAAAGGTGGGGCTGCTGGCATGGGCGTTGCCAACACACTAACCAGGGAGCACTAGTGAAGACGCAGCGCCCCCTGGTGGTGACAGCCTCATGGGCAGCCAGGCCTAAGCTCATCCCTCCACCCCGCCCCAACGTTTATATCAGTTCTCTTCCCTCTCTCCTTCCTGCTCAGCAGCGCCTCTGACCAACCAGCAGATTTATAGAGACCAATGGGGCTGGGAAGGTCTAGTTATTCCCATTGCCCCGATTGGCCGTGTCTACACTAGCCCCAAACTTCGAAATTTCGAAGTTTACTAATGAAGCGCTGAAATGCATATTCAGCACTTCATTAGCATGCGGGCGGCCCTGGTGCTTCGAAATTGACGCGCCTCTCTGCCGCGCAGATAGTTGCGACGGGGCTCCTTGTCGAAAGGACCCCGCCTACTTCGAAGTCCCCTTATTCCCATCTGCTCATAGGAGTAAGGGGACTTTGAAGTAGGCGGGGTCCTTTCGAAAAGGAGCCCCGTCGGGACGAGCCGTGTGGTGGCGAGGCGCGTCAATTTCGAAGTGCAGTGGCCACCCGCATGCTAATGAAGTGCTGAATATGCATTTCAGCGCTTCATTAGTAAACTTTGAAATGGCCATTTGCGTGGCCATTTCGAAGTTTTGGGCTAGTGTAGACACGGCCATTAGGAACAATTCATTCAAAAGTGCCACGATTCCAGCTTGTTGCCTGGGCTCTCTCGTTCTCTGCCCTGGGCCATTCTCACACCCTGAGCTCTGCTGGGACATGAGTGAGTGGGATGTGGGCCCGGCTGGTCGCAGGGGTCTGAGGGGAGGGTCTGTGGGCACAGGTAAAGCCTCCAGAAAACCTTCACTTGGTTTGTCCTGCTTGCCCCAGGTCGGGGTTGGTTCACCGTGACGCAAATCTCCTGCCTTTCCACCTCGTTTTTTCAGAATACCTCGGTGGTCTTTTAGGGCGAAATCCATTAAAGTCAAAGGCAAAATGCTCATTGATTTCAGTGGGGCCAGGATTTCTCCCTCAACATTTATTTTCACATTCTGGACATAATCCATTTCAAACAGTGATATTTAGCTCTTCTCAACCGCTTTTCATCTCCCTCCGAAGCACTTAAATAACTGGCACTCGAGCCTCAGTGTCTTCTGCCTTGGATTGTTTTCCGTCGCAGCATGAGTAGGTCAGATACTAGTGGCTTTTATAAGAACCTACAACTGTCTTGTTGGACTCATCCTAGAGTGGACCAGGAAAAGCTAAATGTAAAATACTTACCAACAGGCAGTTTATTAAGAACTTTTTGAATTCTCCATTAGGCTGGGAAACTGAAACGAACTTTACTGAAGGTTGGCAAGCGAAGAGTGGAATTCCTGGGGCGGTTCCAGCCAGGACCAAAGTCCCAGCAAGGTCAGTCAAACAGGATCAACCCATACATCCGTCATCCCTTTAACAAAAAAACATGCTTGATTCTTGTTTTCTCTGTTTCACCTCCTGCAATATCAATGGCAGATGAAATGCAGACTGTGCAAAAAGCCAGCACAAAGCCTGTGCGAGCACCTGCATCCGCATTGTCCAAGCTCTCTATAGAGATGACTTTCACCTGCTGCAGTTTATGCTTTGCGAGGTAGGGGCATGGAAACTGTGCCCAGCCCTTGCCCGTCCAGACTCTCATAGACTCGTAGAATCCTAGGGCTGGAAGAGACCTCAGGAGGTCATCAAGTCCAGCCTCTTGCCTACAGCAGGTCAACTTCCAAAGCTAAACTCCAGAGATAAAAGCAAAAACCCCTGACTATTCTGATCTAACCCCATTGTGTAGACTTCTGGAGTTCAATGCGGCTGCACTCCAGTAGCTGAAGACAGAACTGGGCCCAACGATTACAACTTTGACTTGTAAACTTTTCTGTCGGTGTTGTTTTAAGAATGTAAGAATGCCCAGACTGGGTCAGACCAACGGTCCGTCTAGTCCTCACCCTGTCTTCTGCTACTGGCCAACGCCAGATGCTTCAAAGGCAATGAACAGAAGAGGGCAATTATCAGGTGATCCACCCCCTCTCAGCCAGAGAATCGGGGACACCCAGAGCATGGGGTTGCACCCTGACCATCTTGGCCAATAGCCATTGACGGACCTGTCCTCCATGCGCTTAACCCATTATTTTCCCACCATTTAGATGGAGAAGGAAGAAGAGGAAACAAGGGAGATCCTGCTCCCTAACTGGCAGGGCAGCGGCTCTCACGGAATCACCATCAACCAGACGGAAGATGGCGTCTTTGTGAAGGAGGTGGTGCAGAGTTCCCCTGCAGCCAAAACGGTGAAGGAAGGTGAGGGCAGCACACCGACCCGGAAGCAGCCTGTGTTGCTGCAGGAGGGTGGTGGTGCATTGGGGCCGATGTATTGCGTGAGAGGATGAGGATTGTGGGAAATTCTGATTCCATTTCCCTCGCAGCCCTTATTTCACTGTAATTCTCTCAGTGCTGCTTCTTTAGCTTTCAGGCAGCTTGTTTAGATGGCTCCTCCTGCGTGGGGCTCCTTTCCCTGTTCTCTGCTGATGGACGCTCCTCTCCGTCTCTCCCTGTCTGTTTGCCTCTTCCCTGAGGCGGGGCTTTTCCTGACACCTCAGCTTCTCTCTCCTTCCTGTGCTGTGCTGGCGGCATAGCCTACATGTGATCCGTATTACTGCAGCCTGTGCTGCACAAATACATGGGGAGACAGACCCTGCCTCAGTGAGCTCACCGCCTAAAACTGATAGTGGGTGGGAGGGGAAAAAGAGGCAGCAGCAGGGGAAGGGACTGCCCAGTGTCTGTGTCAGAGCTGGGAATAGTGCCCAGTAACCCTTGCTCCAACTTCCTTGACCCTACAGTACTCCTAGAGCCCTGGGTAGGACCCAGGAGTTGTGACTGTCAGCATGGCCTGCTCAAACTGACTAGATGCCACTGATCTCTCTGCTGGAAACAGAATCCTGGGGCCATCTAGTGCCTTACCCATTGGACAGTGTTGCTTCCACAGCGTGTTTGGGGCCTGCTCCAAGGTGCCAAACCTCCGGCTGCAGAGCTGTCTCACTTTCTGCCTAGAGGCAGGATTTGGTAACCAAGGGCTCCATGTGGTGTTGCAGGGGAGCAGGGCGCAGCCCACAGAGACGTCTGGGGCACCATGGCTGTGGGCCTTTCCTCCAGCCACCTGGAAATGCAGTAGGGAACTAGCAGTACGGGGGGTAGCAAGAGTTTTCTGATTAATCCCTCTAGGTTTCTGCCAGCAGATCACAGCTGTGAGCTGAGCGCTGGCAAAGTTGTCCCTGTGGAGGCTGCAAGGCCCTTGATATTTTGATCGGCCCTGTGTGTGACCAGGTGAGATGTGTTTATTGCTGGGGCCCTGGCTTGCCAGCGCCATTCACTCCGTTCTCTCTGTGTCTGCAGGGGATCAGATTGTGAGCGCCACCATCTATTTTGACAACCTGCAGTCTGGCGAGGTCACACAGCTGCTGAACAGCATGGGCCACCACACGGTGGGGCTGCGGCTGCAGCGAAAGGGGGACAAGTCTCCATTGCCGGGACAGTCATGGTCACACGATGTGTTCTCACCTAGGAGCCAGGAAGTTGTTCTGGTGAGTGAGTGAGGGATGCATGCTCCCAGCGTGAGGATGATGGGAGGGAAAGGGAAGGCTGCCCAAGCATTCCTGCAAACTGCTCCAGATGGAGAGCTAAATGGAATTATTCCACTGCAGAATTCTGGCTGCCACCTCTGATGTCAGGAATCCTCCCAGCCAGAGAGGGTATTGCAGAAAGATGCCTAATACCCCTGAGAGGTCACTGAGGAGGTGGGGAGGAAAGCAGGGCGAGCGAGGCATACTGAGTTAGCTTCTTGGTGGGGGCAGCAGCTCTTGTGAATGTGCAGCTGCCTGCAGCAAAGAGCAACACGACTCAGGGTGACTTGACCCTTTGCCACAGCAACACCCCTGAACAAAGGAGATGCAAACTGCAACTCTTCAGGAGGGAGTCAATTCCAATGATTATCTGCATATGTTACTTTGCGGCAGCACTAGCCAGTCTCCCCCTTCTCCTTCGCATCTCTCCGTGGGGCGCTCCGATGTTAAGCAATGTCTCTTATTTCCAGAGTGGGGATGATGAAGAGTACAGGAGAATTTACACAACGAAAATTAAACCACGTCTGAAGTCGGAAGATGCAGCAGAAGCTGAACACACAGAAAGCAGAACCATTACCGTCACCAAAAAGGTCACAGCGTACACTGTAGATGTCACTGGACATGAGGGGGTGAAGGAGATTGACATCAGCAGCCCTGAATTTAAAGTTAAGATTCCGAGCCATCAACTCACCCATATAGCCACAACGGAAATTGAAAAAGAACCTGCGAAAACTGTGATCAAAATACCGCAGGTGGATTTGTCTGGGAAAACAATACAAACAACAGACTTTAGTGTGGGGGTTAAAGGTAGACCTGGTGGCATCTCATATTCTGGACCAACAGTTGAATCATCAACCAAAAGGCTGGACATTGGTGCCCCTGACGTGTCCGGAATTGAAGCAAATGGTCAGAGGGGAAACCTGGATACAAATATTCATATTACAGGCCCTAAAGTAATTGAAAAAAGGGGCAATTTGGGCATAGATGTGAAAACCAAAGTTCCAGGAGGCAAACTGCCACAATTGGATATTTCCGGCTCCCAGATAAGAAGTGAAACAGAAGGTCCCAAAGTTGATGTATCATTTTCAAAAGTCAAGGGTCCCTCAGTTGACATTTCTGGCCCTAAGATTCAAGGAGATATCAAAGCACCAGGGGTGGATGTGCCTACTTCCAGCATTGAATGTGATATGCAGGACATTAAAGCTCCAGGAATTGACATTGGAAAAATAAAATTGCCTGTAATGAAGATGCCTAAATTTGGCATCTCGCCTGCAGCTTCTGATATTGATGTTCAAGCACCACAAGCAGGTGTAGATATTTACGCACCAAAGATACAGGCTCCTCCCCTGGATATTACAGGGGAAGGTGTTGACATTGCAAAGCCAGACGTGGGTTTGGCTCTCAAAGGACCTCAGTTGAAGGGCACAGTAGAAGTGTCCTCTCCAACACTAGAAGGCCCCACAGTTGGTGTGAAGGGCCCAAAGATTGATCTTGCGGCTCCCGATATTGATATTCAGGGTGGTGAAAGCAAAATAAAATTGCCCTCAATGAAATTTCCTAAATTTACTGCATCAGATTTCAAAGGGGAAGGTTCTGGTGTGGATGTGACTCTTCCAAAAGGGGAAGTTGCTGTTGCTGGTCCGAAGGTAGACATCAGCATGCCAGATACAGACACTGGAAGAGAGTGGAAAGTCCCCAAATTCAGGAAGCCTGAATTAATTAGCCAGACACCAAAAATCTCTATGTCAGATGTGGACCTGAGTCTGAAAGGCCCTAACCTGAAGGGAGATGTGGGTATTTCAGGGCCCAGCATCAAAGGGGATCTGAAAGGGCCCACTGTGGACATTAAAGGCCCGAAACTAGACATTGACACTCCTGGCATTGACCTTGTAAGTCCTGAAGGTCAGCTGAAAGGACCCACATTCTCAGTGCCTTCTTGGAAAACTTCACCGTCAAAAGTATCCGTGCCGGATGTGGATGTGACTCTGAAAGGGCCTAAACTGAAGGGAGACGTGGATGTTTCTGTTCCACAGATAGGAGGAGATTTAAAGGGACCTCAGATTGACATCAAAGGTCCCAAACTAGGTATAGATGCTCCTGACATTGACACTAAAGGGCCAGAAGGACACCTGAAAGGCCCCAAATTTAAGATGCCTGAAATGCACATCAAGACCCCTAAAATCTCCATGCCTGACATCGATTTGAATCTGAAGAGTCCTAAACTGAAAGGCGATGTGGATGTTTCAGTGCCAGAGCTGAAAGGGGAGTTGAAGGCTCCTGGAATTGACATTAAAGGACCCAAAGTGGACATTGATGTGCCAGATGTGGATGTCCACGGCCCAGATGGTAAACTGAAAATGCCTAAACTGAAAATGCCAAAGTTCAGTGCGCCTGGGCTGAAAGGGGAAGCACCAGATGTGGATGTTACACTTCCAAAGGGGGAGGTGGATATTTCCGTTCCCAAGCTACAAACTGATGCTCCAGGTCTGGATGTTGAAGGACCCGAGGGAAAAGTAAAAGGCCCCAAATTTAAGATGCCTGAAATGCACGTCAAGACACCAAAAATCTCCATGCCAGACATTGGTTTGAATTTGAAGAGTCCTAAACTGAAAGGAGACATGGATGTCTCTGTTCCAAAAATAAAAGGTGATTTGAAAGGTCCTGAATTAGACCTTAAAGGCCCCAAAGTTGACCTTGATGCACCAGCTGTGGATCTTCATGGCCCTGAGGGTAAGCTGAAAATGCCTAAATTGAAAATGCCTAAATTTGGTGTGCCTGGGCTGAAAGGGGAGGGACCAGGTGTGGATGTTACACTTCCAAAGGGGGAGGTGGATATTTCTGGTCCCAAGATAGACATTGATGCTCCAGGTTTGGACATTGAAGGGCCAGAAGGACACCTGAAAGGCCCCAAATTTAAGATGCCTGAAATGCACATCAAGACCCCTAAAATCTCCATGCCTGACATCAATTTGAATCTGAAGAGTCCTAAACTGAAAGGCGATGTGGATGTTTCAGTGCCAGAGCTGAAAGGGGAGTTGAAGGCTCCTGGAATTGACATTAAAGGACCCAAAATGGACCTTGATGCACCAGATGTGGATATCCACGGCCCAGATGGTAAACTGAAAATGCCTAAACTGAAAATGCCGAAATTTGGTGTACCTGGGCTGAAAGGGGAGGGACCAGACATAGATATAACACTGCCAAAAGGGGATGTGGGTATTTCCGGTCCCAAATTAGACACTGATATCTCTGTTCCAAAGATGGAAGGTGATTTGAAGGGACCCAGCATTGACATTAAGGGTCCCCAAATTGGTATTGAAGGTCCCCAAATGGATATAGACATGCCTGATGTGGACTTGGAATGTCCGGAAGACAAACTTAAAGGCCCCAAATTTAGGATGCCTAAAATGAACATTAAGGCCCCCAAATTTTCCATGTCAGATGTTGACCTGAATCTGAAGGCACCTAAACTGAAAGGAGAAGTGGATGTTTCTGTTCCAAAGATGGGAGGTGATTTTAAAGGACCCAGCATTGACATTAAAGGACCCACAGCTGGTACTGATGTTCCTGATATTGACCTTGAATGTCCAGAAGCCAAACTGAAAATGCCAAAAATGAAGTTTCCAAAGTTTGGCACGTCTGGATTGAAAGAAGAGAGCCCTGACATGGATGTGTGCCTTCCTAAGGGAAAGGTGGATATTTCTGGTCCCAAAGTGGATATTGACACTCCAGATTTGGACATTGAAGGACCGGAAGTTAAAATGAAAGGCCCCAAATTTAAGGTGCCTGAAATGCACATCAAGACTCCTAAAATCTCCATGCCAGACATTAACCTAAATTTGAAAGGTCCCAAACTGAAAGGAGACATAGATGTTTCCATTCCAAATGTTGAAAGTGGTTTGAAAGGTCCTGATGTTGACATCAAAGCCCCCTCAATAGATATTAATGAACCAGATATTGAACTACCAGGTTTAGGTGGAAAACTGAAAATGCCCAAAATGAAGATGCCTCAGTTTAATGTATCAGGCCCTAAACTGGAAGGACCTGATATAGATGTAACCCTGCCACAGGCAGAGGCTGACATTTCAGCCCCCAAGGTAGATATAGAAGCTCCAGAACTGGACATTGAAGGCCCAGAAGGCAAATGGAAAGGACCTAAATTTAAAATGCCTAAACTGAATATTAAAGCACCTAAAATCTCCATGCCAGATGTGGACCTGAATCTCAAGGCACCAAAAGTGAAGGGTGAAATGGACGTCACTGTTCCAAAACTAGAAGGTGATTTGACAGGACCTGACATTGATATAAAAGGGCCAAAACTAGACATTGAGGCTCCTGATGTGGATCTTGAGTGTCCTGAAGGAAAACTGAAAGGACCTAAATTCTCAATGCCTTCTTGGAAAATGTCACCATCAAAAATATCCATGCCCGACGTGGACTTGCATCTAAAAGGGCCCAAACTGAAGGGAGACGTGGATATTTCTGTCCCAAAGATAGAAAGTGACTTGAAGGGACCTGAGGTTGATATAAAAGGCCCCAAACTGGACATAGAAACCCCTGACATCAACATTGAAGGGCCAGAAGGAAAACTCAGAGGTCCCAAATTTAAGATGCCTGAAATGCATATCAAGGCCCCCAAAATCTCTGCTCCTGATGTTGATCTGAATTTAAAAGCCCCTAAAATAAAAGGGGAGGTGGATCTCTCAGCTCCTAAACTGGAAGGTGATTTGAAAGGTCCAGATATTGATTTCAAAGGACCCAAAGTTGATATTGATGCACCAGATGTGGATATTCATGGCACAGAGGGTAAATTCAGAATGCCCAAATTCAAAATGCCCAAATTCAGCATACCTGGATTCAAAGGGGAAGGACCAGAGGTGGATGTCAAGCTTCCAAAAGAGGAAGTGGATATTTCTGGTCCCAGTATAGACATTGATGCTCCAGAATTGGATATTGAGGGTCCAGAAGGAAAGCTGAAAGGTCCCAAATTTAAGATGCCTGAAATGAACATCAAAGCACCAAAAATATCCATGCCAGACATTGACTTAAACTTAAAAGGTCCCAAAATGAAGGGAGATGTGGATGTTTCTGTTCCAAAGATAGAAGGTGACTTGAAGAGTCCAGAATTTCACGTCCAAGGCCCCAAAGTTGACATTGATGTACCAGATGTGGATCTTCATGGCCCAGAGGGTAAATTCAAAATGCCTAAATTCAAAATGCCCAAATTTAGCATGCCTGGCATCAAAGGGGAAGGACCAGAGGTGGATGTGAAGCTACCAAAGGGGGGGGTGGATATATCTGGGCCCAAGGTAGACTTAGATGCTCCAGATGTGAACCTTGAATGTCCAGAGGCAAAGCTGAAAGGCCCCAAATTTAAGATGCCTGAAATGCACATCAAGGCACCTAAAATCTCAATGCCAGACTTTGATTTGAATCTGAAAGGGCCTAAAGTAAAAGGAGACATGGATGTTTCTGCACCAAAGATTGAGGGTGATTTGAAAGGGCCTGAGGTTGATATCAAAGGCCCCAAACTGGATGTTAATGTTCCTGATGTTGATATAGCGGGCCCAGAGGGAAAATTGAAAGGTCCAAAATTTAAGATGCCTGAAATGAATATCAAGGCACCTAAAATCACCATGCCAGATTTTGATTTGAATCTGAAAGGCCCTAAATTGAAGGGGGATGTAGATGTTGATGTACCAAAACTAGAAGGTGATTTGAAAGGACCTCAGGTTGATATCAAAGGTCCCAAAGTGGACATTGATGCTCCTAATGTGGATATTGAAGGTCCTGATGGAAAATGGAAAGGCCCCAAATTTAAGATGCCTGAAATGCACATCAAAGCACCTAAAATCTCCATGCCAGACTTTGATTTGAATCTGAAAGGCCCTAGAGTAAAGGGGGATGTGGATGTTTCTGTGCCAAAGATTGAGGGTGATTTGAAAGGGCCTGAGGTTGATATCAAAGGCCCCAAATTGGATGTTGATGTTCCTGATATTGACATAGAGGGCCCAGAGGGTAAGTTGAAAGGCCCCAGATTTAAGATGCCTGAAATGCACATCAAAGCACCCAAAATCTCCATGCCAGACGTTGATTTGAATTTGAAAGGTCCTAAACTGAAGGGGGATGTGGATGTTTCTGTTCCAAATATTGAGGGTGATTTGAAGGGTCCCGAGTTTGACATCAAAGGCCCCAAGCTGGATGTTGATGTTCGTGATGTGGATCTTCATGGCCCAGAGGGTAAATTCAAAATGCCTAAATTCAAAATGCCCAAATTTGGCATGCCTGGGTTCAAAGGGGAAGGACCAGAGGTGGATGTGAAGCTACCAAAGGGGGATGTGGATATTTCTGGTCCCAAGATAGATATTGATGCTCCAGATTTGGATATTGAAGGTCCTGAAGGAAAGTTGAAAGGACCCAAGTTTAAGATGCCTGAAATGAACATCAAGGCACCTAAAATCTCCATGCCAGACATTGATTTCAATTTGAAAGGCCCTAAACTGAAGGGAGATGTGGACGTTGCTGTACCCAAAACTGAGGGTGAATTGAAGGGTCCCGAGTTTGACATCAAAGGCCCCAAGCTAGATGTTGATGTTCCTGATGTGGATCTTCATGGCCCAGAGGGTAAATTCAAAATGCCTAAATTCAAAATGCCCAAATTTGGCATGCCTGGGTTCAAAGGGGAAGGACCAGAGGTGGATGTGAAGCTTCCAAAAGGGGAGGTGGATATTTCTGGGCCCAAGGTAGACTTAGATGCTCCAGATGTAAACCTTGAATGTCCAGAGGCAAAGCTTAAAGGCCCAAAATTTAAGATGCCTGAAATGCACATCAAGGCACCTAAAATTTCGATGCCAGATGTTGATTTGAATTTGAAAGGCCCTAAACTGAAGGGAGATGTGGATGTTTCTGTACCAAAAGTAGAAGGAGATTTGAAAGGCCCTGAGCTTGATATCAAAGGTCCCAAATTAGACATTGATGCTCCAGAGGTGGATATTGAAGGTCCTGAGGGAAAATGGAAAGGCCCCAAATTTAAGATGCCTGAAATGCACATCAAAGCACCTAAAATCTCCATGCCAGACTTTGATTTGAACCTGAAAGGCCCTAAAGTGAAGGGGGATGTGGATGTTTCTAAACCAAAACTAAAAGGAGATTTGAAAGGGCCTGAGGTTGATATCAAAGGCCCCAAACTGGATGTTGATGTTCCTGATGTTGATATAGAGGGCCCAGATGGAAAATGGAAAGGCCCGAAATTTAAGATGCCTGAAATGCACATCAAGGCACCTAAAATCTCCATGCCAGACTTTGATTTGAACCTTAAAGGCCCTAAAGTGAAGGGGGACGTGGATGTTTCTGTTCCAAAGATAGAAGGGGATTTGAAGGGGCCTGATTTTGACATCAAAGGCCCCAAAGTTGACATTGATGCTCCAGATTTGGATCTTCATGGTCCAGAGGGTAAACTCAAGATGCCTAAATTCAAAATGCCCAAATTTGGAATACCTGGTTTCAAAGGGGAGGGACCAGATGTTGAAGCAAGCCTTCCGAAAGGGGACATTGATTTATCAGGCCCAAAAATAGACATTGAGGCTCCTGATTTTGATATTGAGGGTCCAGAAGGAAAACTGAAAGGTCCTAAATTTAAGATGCCTGAAATGCACATTAAGGCACCCAAAATCTCCATGCCAGACATTGATTTGAATTTGAAAAGCCCTAAACTAAAGGGAGATTTGGATGTTTCTGTTCCAAAAATTGAGGGTGATTTAAAAGGGCCTGATTTTGACATCAGAGGACCCAAAGTTGACATTGATGTACCAGATGTGGATCTTCATGGCCCAGAGGGTAAACTCAAAATGCCTAAATTCAAAATGCCCAAATTTGGCATGCCTGGGATCAAAGGGGAAGGACCAGAGGTGGATGTGAAGCTTCCAAAGGGGGAGGTGGATATATCTGGGCCCAAGGTAGACTTAGATGCTCCAGATGTGAACCTTGAATGTCCAGAGGCAAAGCTGAAAGGCCCCAAATTTAAGATGCCTGAAATGCACATCAAGGCACCTAAAATCTCAATGCCAGACTTTGATTTGAATCTGAAAGGGCCTAAAGTAAAAGGAGACATGGATGTTTCTGCACCAAAGATTGAGGGTGATTTGAAAGGGCCTGAGGTTGATATCAAAGGCCCCAAACTGGATGTTGATGTTCCTGATGTTGATATAGAGGGCCCAGATGGAAAATGGAAAGGCCCGAAATTTAAGATGCCTGAAATGCACATCAAGGCACCTAAAATCTCCATGCCAGACTTTGATTTGAACCTTAAAGGCCCTAAAGTGAAGGGGGACGTGGATGTTTCTGTTCCAAAGATAGAAGGGGATTTGAAGGGGCCTGATTTTGACATCAAAGGCCCCAAAGTTGACATTGATGCACCGGATGTGGATATTGAAGGTCCTGAAGGAAAATGGAAAGGCCCCAAATTTAAGATGCCTGAAATGCACATTAAGGCACCTAAAATCTCCATGCCAGACTTTGATTTGAATCTGAAAGGCCCTAAACTGAAGGGGGACGTGGATGTTTCTGTACCAAAGATTGAAGGTGATTTGAAGGGGCCTGATTTTGACATCAAGGGCCCAAAAGTTGACCTTGATGCACCAGATGTGGATCTTCATGGTCCAGAGGGTAAACTCAAGATGCCTAAATTCAAAATGCCCAAATTTGGAATACCTGGTTTCAAAGGGGAGGGACCAGATGTTGAAGCAAGCCTTCCGAAAGGGGACATTGATTTATCAGGCCCAAAAATAGACATTGAGGCTCCTGATTTCGATATTGAGGGTCCAGAAGGAAAACTGAAAGGTCCTAAATTTAAGATGCCTGAAATGCACATTAAGGCACCCAAAATCTCCATGCCAGACATTGATTTGAATTTGAAAAGCCCTAAACTAAAGGGAGATTTGAATGTTTCTGTTCCAAAAATTGAGGGTGATTTAAAAGGGCCTGATTTTGACATCAAAGGACCCAAAGTTGACCTTGATGCACCAGATGTGGATCTTCATGGCCCAGAGGGTAAACTCAAAATGCCTAAATTCAAAATGCCCAAATTTGGCATGCCTGGGATCAAAGGGGAAGGACCAGAGGTGGATGTGAGGCTTCCAAAGGGGGAGGTGGATATATCTGGGCCCAAGGTAGACATAGATGCTCCAGATGTGAACCTTGAATGTCCAGAGGCAAAGCTGAAAGGCCCCAAATTTAAGATGCCTGAAATGCACATCAAGGCACCTAAAATCTCAATGCCAGACTTTGATTTGAATCTGAAAGGGCCTAAAGTAAAAGGAGACATGGATGTTTCTGTACCAAAGATTGAGGGTGATTTGAGAGGGCCTGAGGTTGATATCAAAGGCCCCAAACTGGATGTTGATGTTCCTGATGTTGATATAGAGGGCCCAGATGGAAAATGGAAAGGCCCGAAATTTAAGATGCCTGAAATGCACATCAAGGCACCTAAAATCTCCATGCCAGACTTTGATTTGAACCTTAAAGGCCCTAAAGTGAAGGGGGACGTGGATGTTTCTGTTCCAAAGATAGAAGGGGATTTGAAGGGGCCTGATTTTGACATCAAAGGCCCCAAAGTTGACATTGATGCTCCAGATGTGGATCTTCATGGCCCAGAGGGTAAACTCAAAATGCCTAAATTCAAAATGCCCAAATTTGGCATCCCTGGGTTCAAAGGGGAAGGCCCTGATGTGGATGTGAAGCTTCCAAAGGGGGAGGTAGATATTTCTGGGCCCTCAGTAGACATAGAGGCCCCAGATTTGAACATCGAAGGTCCTGAAGGAAAGTTGAAAGGTCCCAAATTTAAGATGCCTGAAATGCACATCAAGGCACCCAAAATATCCATGCCAGATGTTGATTTACACTTGAAAGGCCCTAAGCTGAAGGGGGACATGGATGTTTCTGTTCCAAAGATTGAAGGTGATTTGAAAGGGCCTGATTTTGATATCAAAGGTCCCAAAGTTGACCTTGATGCACCAGATGTGGATCTTCATGGTCCAGAGGGTAAACTCAAGATGCCTAAATTCAAAATGCCCAAATTTGGAATGCCCGGGTTCAAAGGGGAGGGACCTGATGTCGATGTAAGTCTTCCGAAAGGGGAGATTGATATCTCAGGCCCAAAAGTGGACATTGATGCTCCCGATTTGGATATTGAGGGTCCCGAAGGAAATCTGAAAGGTCCAAAATTAAAGATGCCTGAAATGCACATCAAGGCACCCAAAATCTCCATGCCAGATGTTGATTTACACTTGAAGGGTCCTAAAGTGAAAGGAGATATGGATGTGTCTCTTCCAAAGATTGAAGGTGATTTGAAGGGGCCTGATTTTGACATCAAAGGCCCCAAGGTTGACCTTGATGCACCAGATGTGGATCTTCATGGTCCAGAGGGTAAACTCAAAATGCCTAAATTCAAAATGCCCAAATTTGGAATGCCCGGGTTCAAAGGGGAGGGACCAGATGTCGATGTAAGCCTGCCGAAAGGCAACATTGATATCTCAGGCCCAAAAGTAGATATTGAGGCGCCTGATTTAGATATTGAGGGTCCAGAAGGAAAACTGAAAGGTCCTAAATTTAAAAAGCCTGATATGCATTTTAATGTTCCTAAAATCTCCATGCCTGATATTGATTTAAATTTGAAGGGTTCTAAGCTGAAGGGAGATATGGATATTGCTGTTCCCAAAGCAGAGGGTGATCTGAAAGGTCCCAGTATTGAAGTGAAAGGACCAGATATGGATCTTGATGTCCCAAAACTTGATATAGAAGGAAAGACCAAAAAATCTAGATTTAAACTTCCTAAATTCAGTTTTTCTGGCCCTAAAGTTCAGACCCCTGATGTGGATGTGAAACTTAAGAAATCAGATATTGATATATCTGGGCCAAAGGTGGATGTGAATGCTCCAGATGTGGACATTCAGGGGAAAGCAAAGGGATCCAAATTTAAAATGCCATTCCTGAGTATTTCATCACCTAAAGTGTCAATGCCAGATGTGGAGTTAAATCTAAAAAGTCCTAAACTGAAAGGAGACTTAGATGTTTCTTGCCCAAAGCTAGAAGGGGATTTAAAAGGGCCTGAAACTGACATCAAAAGCCCCCATATAGAAATGGAGGCACCAGACATCAATATTCATGGCCCAGAAGGTAAACTCAAAATACCCAAACTAAAAATGCCTAAATTCGGCATGACTGGGCTTAAAGGAGATGGACCAGATGTAGATGTAAACCTACCAAAGGGGGAAGTGGATGTTTCAGGTCCCAAGATAGACATTGATGCTCCAGATTTGGAAGTAGAAGGTCCTGAGGGCAAAGTGAAAGGCCCCAAGTTTAAGATGCCTGAAATGCATTTTAATGTTCCTAAAATCTCCATGCCAGACATTGATTTGAATTTGAAAGGCCCTAAATTGAAGGGGGATGTGGATGTTTCAGTTCCAAAATTGGAAGGTGATTTGAAAGGCCCTGAAGTCGATATCAAAGGTCCCAAAGTTGACATAGATGCCCCTGATGTGGAGATTGAAGGTCCAGATGGAAAATGGAAAGGCCCCAAATTTAAGATGCCCGACATGCATTTTAAAGCACCTAAAATCTCCATGCCAGACTTTGATCTGAATTTAAAAGGGCCCAAATTGAAGGGAGATGTGGATGTTTCTGTTCCAAAATTGGAAGGGGATATCAAAGGCCCAGAAGTTGATATTAAAGGTCCCAAATTGGACATAGACGCTCCAGATCTTGACATTGAGGGACCAGAGGGAAAACTGAAGGGTCCTAAATTTAAGATGCCAGAAATGCACATCAAGGCACCTAAAATCTCCATGCCAGATATTGATTTGAATATGAAGGGTCCTAAATTGAAGGGGGATGTGGATGTTTCTGTTCCAAAATTAGAAGGGGATTTGAAGGGCCCAGAAGTTGATATCAAGGGCCCCAACCTGGACCTAGATGCCCCCGATGTGGAGATTGAAGGTCCAGATGGGAAATGGAAAGGCCCCAAATTTAAGATGCCCGACATGCATTTTAAAGCACCTAAAATCTCCATGCCAGACTTTGATCTGAATTTGAAGGGTCCTAAAATCAAGGGAGATATGGATGTTTCCGGACCTAAAGTGGAGGGGGATTTGAAAGGTCCTGAGTTTGATATCAAAGGCCCCAAAGTTGACTTAGATGCCCCTGATATTGATATTGAAGGTCCTGAAGGAAAGTTGAAAGGTCCTAAATTTAAGATGCCTGAAATGCATTTCAATGTTCCTAAAATCTCCATGCCAGACATTGATTTGAATCTGAAAGGACCTAAATTGAAGGGGGATGTGGATGTTTCCGTTCCAAAATTGGAAGGTGATTTGAAAGGCCCTGAAGTCGATATCAAAGGTCCCAAAGTTGACATAGATGCCCCTGATGTGGAGATTGAAGGTCCAGATGGAAAATGGAAAGGCCCCAAATTTAAGATGCCCGACATGCATTTTAAAGCACCTAAAATCTCCATGCCAGACTTTGATCTGAATTTAAAAGGGCCCAAATTGAAGGGAGATGTGGATGTTTCTGTTCCAAAATTGGAAGGGGATATCAAAGGCCCAGAAGTTGATATTAAAGGTCCCAAATTGGACATAGACGCTCCAGATCTTGACATTGAGGGACCAGAGGGAAAACTGAAGGGTCCTAAATTTAAGATGCCAGAGATGCACATCAAGGCACCTAAAATCTCCATGCCAGATATTGATTTGAATTTGAAGGGCCCTAAATTGAAGGGGGATGTGGATGTTTCTGTTCCAAAATTAGAAGGGGATTTGAAAGGCCCAGAAGTTGATATCAAGGGCCCCAAGTTGGACCTAGATGCCCCCGATGTGGAGATTGAAGGTCCAGATGGGAAATGGAAAGGCCCCAGATTTAAGATGCCCGACATGCATTTTAAAGCACCTAAAATCTCCATGCCAGACTTTGATCTGAATTTGAAGGGTCCTAAAATCAAGGGAGATATGGATGTTTCTGGACCTAGTATGGAAGGAGATTTGAAAGGTCCTGAGTTTGATATCAAAGGCCCCAAACTGGATGTTGATGTTCCTGATGTGGATATTCATGGCCCAGAAGGTAAACTGAAAATGCCTAAATTCAAAATGCCCAAATTTGGCATCCCTGGGTTCAAAGGGGAGGGCCCTGATGTGGACGTGAAACTTCCAACGGGGGAGGTGGATATTTCTGCCCCCAAAGTAGACATAGATGCCCCAGATTTGAATATTGAAGGTCCAGAGGGAAAGTTGAAAGGTCCCAAATTTAAGATGCCTGAAATGCATTTTAATGTTCCTAAAATCTCCATGCCAGACGTTGATTTGAATTTGAAAGGTCCTAAACTGCAGGGGGATGTGGATGTTTCTGTTCCAAAAGTAGAAGGGGATTTGAAAGGCCCAGAACTTGATCTCAAAGGTCCTAAAGTGGATGTAGATGTCCCTGATGTGGAGATTGAAGGTCCAGAAGGGAAGTGGAAGGGCCCCAAATTTAAGATGCCCGACATGCATTTTAAAGCACCTAAAATCTCCATGCCAGATTTTGATCTGAATTTAAAGGGGCCCAAATTGAAGGGAGATGTGGATGTTTCTGTTGCAAAAGTGGAAGGAGATTTGAAAGGCCCGGAAGTCGATATTAAAGGTCCCAAATTGGACATAGATACCCCTGATGTGGAAGTTGAGGGCCCAGAAGGAAAATGGAAAGGTCCCAAATTTAAGATGCCTGATATGCATATTAAGGCACCCAAAATATCAATGCCTGATGTGGACTTCAACCGCAAAGGCCCTAAGCTAAAAGGAGACCTAGATATTTCTGCACCTAAGTTGGAAGGGGATTTGAAAGGTCCTGAAATTGATATCAAAGGTCCCAAAGTGGATATTGATGCACCAGACATCGATATTCATGGCCCAGAAGGAAAACTGAAAATGCCCCACATGAAGCTGCCTAAATTCAGCATGCCTGGGTTCAAAGGGGAAGGCCCAGATGTGGATGTAAATGTTTCGGGTCCTAAGGTAGACATTGATGCCCCTGATTTGGATATTGAAGGGCCTGAAGGAAAATGGAAAGGTCCAAAATTTAAGATGCCTGAAATGAATATCAAGGCACCTAAAATATCCATGCCTGACATTGATTTAAATTTAAAAGGGCCTAAAGTTAAAGGAGACATGGATATTTCTGTCCCTAAGACAGAAGGTGATTTAAAAGGTCCTGAGATCGAAATTAAACCCCCCAAAATGTCTGTTGATGTTCCTGATGTTGACATTGAAGGTCCAGAAGGAAAACTGAAAGGTCCTAAATTTAAAATGCCTGAAATGCATATGAAAGCACCCAAAATCTCCATGCCAGATTTTGACTTGAATTTAAAAGGGCCTAAACTGAAGGGAGACATAGATGTTTCTGTTCCAAAGTTAGAAGGGAATTTGAAGGGTCCTGAACTTGACATTAAAGGCCCCAAACTGGACATAGATGCTCCTGATATTGACATTGAAGGGGCTGGAGGAAAACTGAAAGGTCCCAAATTTAAGATGCCTGAAATGCACATCAAAACCCCTCAAATCTCTGTGCCAGATGTAGACCTGAATCTAAAGGCACCTAAACTGAAAGGAGATATAGATCTTTCTGGTCCAAAAATAGAGGGTGATTTGAAAGGTCCAGAATTTGATATCAAAGGACCCAAAGTGGACATTGATGCACCAGAAATTGATATTCATGGTCCTGAGGGAAAACTGAAATTACCCAAAATGAAGCTGCCTAAATTCAGTACTCCTGGGCTCAAGGGGGATGGCGTAGACGTTGATGTAAGTCTTCCAAAGGGAGAGGTTGATATATCAGGTCCCAAGATAGATGTTGGAGCTCCTGATTTGGACATTGAAGGTCCAGAAGGAAAACTGAAAGGGCCAAAACTTAAGATGCCTGAGATGCATTTTAAGACACCTAAAATCTCTATGCCAGATATTGATTTAAATTTGAAAAGTCATAAAATTAAGGGAGACTTTGATGTTTCTCTTCCCAAGATTGAAGGTAATCTTAAAGGTCCTGAAGTTGATATCAAAGGTCCAGAATTTGAAGTTAAAAGTCCTGAGCTTGATGTTGAGTGTCCAGATGTGACCACTGAGGGCCTTGAAGGAAATGTTAAACTTCCCAAATTTAAGAAACCAAAATTTGGGTTTGGAATTAAAAGTCCCAAGACAGAAATCAAATCTCCTGGAGTGGATATTGCTGTCCCAGAAGGCGAACTGAATGTGGAGTCTCCTGATATTGGCATTTCTGGCAAAGGAAAGAAAAGCATATTTAAGATGCCAAAACTTCATATGAGTGGCCCTAAAATTAAAGGAAAGAAGGGTGGATTTGATGTGAATCTACCCAGTGGTGACACTGACATAAATTTGAAATCTTCTGATTTAGATCTGAATGTAACTGGTCCAGATGCAACTATAAAAGGAGATATTAATGTCAAATCCCCCAAAGGAAAGAAACCAATGTTTGGGAAAATCTCCTTTCCAGATGTTGAGTTTGATATTAAGTCACCTAAGTTCAAAGCTGATGCTTCTGTGACAGCTCCTAAAATGGAAGGAGAATTTAAAACACCTGATTTGGAAGTTTCCACACCAGGTATCAAAAGCGACATAAAGTCACCAGGTCTTGACATTACAGCCCCCAATATCAGAACAAATTTCCCTGATGTTAATATTGAAGGCCCTGATATCAACCTTAAGAAACCCAAGGTCCAACTTCCAAGTGGAAATGTTGATATAGTTGGTCCCAAAATGGAAGGTGATCTGAGAATTCCAGGTATTGACGCAAACATTAATGCCCCTGACATCAAACTGAAAGGACCTACAGTGAATTTGCCTTCGGTGGACATCTCTGCTCCTTCATTCTCAGCATCTGATCTTGATATTAACTTGAAAGGACCAAAAGTAAAAGGTGATGTCAGTCTTCCCTCGGGAGAATTGCAAGGTCCAGAAGGAAAACTAAAATTTCCCAAGTTCTCGCTAGGGAAACCAGGTTTGCCTTTGGAAGGAGTGGAGGTGCAGCTCCCCTCAGCAAGCATGGATGTTTCAGCTCCAAGTATCGAAGGAGGTGTCAGTGTTCCTGCAGCTGAAGGACTAGATGCAAAACTGAAGGGACCTGAGGTGACTATGCCATCAGTAAACCTGTCAATGCCCCAAGTCTCTGGGCCTGATTTTGATGTAAACTTGAAAGGACCAAAACTAAAAGGAGACCTGCATGCTTCTAGGGATCTTACAGGTCCAAAGGTGGACATACATGCACCAGATGTTGATATAAAAGGCCTTGGAGGAAAGCTTAAAATGCCCAAGTTTAAATCACCAACTTTGGAGGGACCTCAAGTAGATATGAGCATAGAAGGGGAAACTGGATTTTCTGCCCCGCAAATTGAGGGGGGCAAGAAAATGCCAGGCATGGATATACATGTCAAGGCCCCAGATCTTGGTATCAAAGGGCCTGCAGTGAAAATGCCATCATTAGGTATTTCTGCCCCAGATTTTGATGTAAATTTGAAAGGACCAAAGTTAAAAGGAGATCTTGATCTTTCCGGTGGCATTAAATCCCCCCAGGTGGCTGTAGATGTGCCAGATGTTAACTTGGAAGGGCCAGGGGGCACCATTAAACTTCCTTCTCTGAAGCTCCCGCAGTTTGGCATTTCTAGTCCTCATGTTGAGGGGTCTGGCATGGGTGTGAATATTGAAGGACCACAAATTAAAGGAGACCTTGCCGGCTCAGGGATTGATGGAGAGTTGAAAGGGCCTACAGTTAAAATGCAGCCACTTAAAGTTTCAGCTCCAAAAATCTCCACATCTGATATTGATATGACATTAAAAGGACCAAACCTAAAGGGTGATGTTAATATTGCTGGTGATCTTAAAGGCCCAAAAGTTGGAGTGGAAGCACCAGATATCAGCATTAAAAGTGCAGGTGGAAATATTAAAATGCCTTCAGTTCAACTGCCCAAATGTGATATTTCAGGTTCCCAAGGCATGAAAGTTTCTGGGGTAGGTTTTACTGCTGATGCTCCTGATGTCAGTTTAACAGGTCCTGCCTTCAATGTATCAACTCCGAAAGTTTCTGGGTCGGATTTTGATGTAAATTTGAAAGGGCCTAAAATCAAAGGAGGTTTTGGCATTTCTGGAGACATGAAAGCTCCACAGCTTTCATCCTCTGGTTTTGATGCAGAAATGAAAGTGCCAAATGTTGCAGGTGGTTTTCATGTCTCTGGACCAAAGCTAGAGGGTGGTCTGGAAGGTCCCAAGGTAGGAATCAAAAGTCCTGGCATAGATGTGAATTTTCCACAAAGTAACTTAGAAAGTGCATCAGGAAAAGTGACATTCCCCAAGTTGAAATTGCCGAAATTCGTTTATTCAGGACATGAGGTAACGGGAAGAGAAGTAGGGGTTGATGTTAACTTCCCTCAGCCAGATGCTCGTCTCCAGGTAGGTGGGGTGGAGGCTGAGTGTGAAGAGCCAGATGCCAAACTTAAGAAATCGAAAATTAAAATGCCAAAGTTTAATTTTTCAAAACCTAAAGGCAAAGGTGCCAGTGTTGGCACACCGGAAGCCTCGGTGTCCGTTTCAGGGTCTAAAGGAGATTTGAAAAGTTCCAAGGCAAGTCTAGGTTCTACAGAGGGTGAATTGGAGGGAGGGGACGCCGCTGCCACTTCAGCTAAAGGGAAGTTTTCATTATTTAAAAGCAAAAAGCCACATCATCGGTCATCTTCCTTTAGTGATGAACATTCCTCCCAGTCAACCCCCACTGGCACCCTGGAGTTTGAGTGCAGCTCAGGAGCAGAGAAAGAAAAACAGGCCAAGATGAAATTTGGAACATTTGGGGGGATAGGGTCAAAAACTAAAGGATCTTATGAGGTAACTGGAAGTGATGATGAAACAGGAAAGATGCCAGGGAGTGGGGTCTCGTTAACGGCCAAGAAATCTCGCCTGTCTTCCTCTTCGAGTAATGACAGCGGGACAAAAGGGGGGTTCCGAGTGCCAGTGGTAGAACTGACCGTTGCCAAAAAGAAAGAGTAAAGCATCTGTGTATATATGTCTGTATATATATATATCTTCTGTGTGTCTGTATATAAATTTCATAGCTTCAAATACTTTTCAATCTCAGCAATAAAATGAATGGCACCTAGTGAAATATTAGAGTTTGTGTTGCCTACCCAAAAGAGAGGAGATTTTTAAAAGCAAGTGTCTGTGCCACAGTTCATCTGACGTATTTGAAAGTTTCCTTAAGTTCATGACTTTGGTTTGTGCATTAAATGCTGAGAGCTTAAGTTTACTAGCAAGCTATTTTGATATCCTTTTTATTTTACTGGATATTTTCAGTGTCGGTTTGTGGAAATAATGTTTCCATTTTCATTACCTTTTGGCTTTTATTTGCAGGGCTTACTTTTCTATATTGAGAATGGATATATTGAAAACACTGTAAAATATATAGATACAACTGAAATATGTCACTTTGCCTTATAAAGTGGGGTTTTAAATGATTTGGAGTGTTTATCAGAGAAAACTGTGGTTTCTATTAGCTTTGGTAGTTGTGATGGTGAGAAAAGTACCCCCAGTTTAATTTATAGCTAGAGAACCTGGGCTGCTTATGACAAATGTCATGAAGAAAAACAGAATTTACCAATAAAAAAACTAACCTTTACAGTATATGTTTTGGCTGAATGCAACTGATACCATCTTAGTGGTCGACATATGTTTGTTTCATTATTTGTATTATAAGAGAGGACTTTTCTTAGTTATCATGCAAAAATCTGTGATGGCCACTTTTCTGATATTTGTTATAATTTCTGTTAGCGTATCTTGATTTAAAAAAATCTTTCAGCACTTTAATGGCAAATTAATTGAGAATGTAAGAAGATTGATCTTGTAAAATGCAAATAAACTGTTTATTAACCTTGCTCTTCTGTTGCTTTGCTGTGGTAGGATTTGGGGATTAAAAAGCTCTAGCTGTCTTAGCTCCCATGCCCCAGCACAGGTGGAAAAGCTTCTCAATGCCCAGCTCTCTGCTCCCCTCCCCTGGATCAGCTGGAACTGACCCTACATAGACTCCTCTCACTCACCTGTTTTGGACACAGGTGTTCCAGCTGACGCTCCCCTGCTTTTGCTCCCTCTAATTCCCACGCCCCAAGCTCCTTATTCCTCTACCAGACACAGCCACTCTAGCAGTTTCTTCCTGCAGATACTCATGGAACAGTGTCTGACTCATGCTCCCTTCCCTTCTGGTCCCGGACCACCTGAAGAACTCCTCTTACAAAAGCAACGAGGGGTCCCGTGGCACCTTATAGACTAAGAAATGTATGAGCATAAGCTTTCGTGGGCAAAGACCCATTTCATCAGATGCAGACCCACTTCATCCTCTTGCAAAAGGAGGAGAGGGTGACGACACTCAGTGATGCTCCAGCCCAGGATGGGCACTGGGGGATAACCTTCCAGCAAAGCCACATCAGACATGGGAAGGATGAGGGAGTCAGGAACACAAAGCATCTTCCTCAGATAGGGATTACAAGGGGAGGGTGAAACCCCCAGCAAACCCCTGCCTTATCTGCAGAGGGGAGAACATGGGTAGAAGCCCCTAGTGAAGGCACTGGGAAGGAACTACAGACGGATGTATTTTGGGTAGGGGCTGCGCATTCCCAATTCATGAGATTCATCTCCCTTCAGTTACGTCTTGTAAAGACTGCTCCATCCTTGATTCTTGACTGGACAGAACATCTGCCTCCCAACTCCACCCTGCAGAGATCAACCATCACCCCCAGTTCCAATCTCACTGCACCTCTATCATGTCCTCGAATCCCCCAGACATCCCCACCCTGAGCTCAACAACCATGAGGATTTACCGATACCCCTGAATGCTACCCCACTGTTACTCGCTTTCCAAGCCCTGGACTCACCCACCTGATACATGTAGAGCCTTCTGCTGATGCCCCTCAATGCTAAGCTGCATTTTCATTGCTAACCCTGAGCTCACCCAGAACAACTTCACTGATGGCCCTCAGTACCAACCCTCATCTCCTGCGCTAGCCAAGCCCAGTGTTCCTGCTACAACTCTACCAAAGTACCTCTCTCTCAACCCACAGTCCCTCTACTATCTTGGCTCTAGGCTCTTTGCCCTGTCCCCACATCTCTACCAATGCCCCTCTGCTAGCCCAGCTGTGGGCTTTCCGGGGCCATGTGTAAATCTGGGTAGGTATTTAGAGAAAAGGAGCCCTCTTTGACATCTACTGGCAAATTGGAGGGGAGAGAGAAAACGAGCAGAGATTTCACTGTCATGGATGATTTCCACCTGGCCAACGTGATCAATTTTGTCTATTTTGGTTTAAACTGAATGTGAATTGTGGTTGTAGGTGTAATTAAATATTATTTGCCTGACTGCACAATGAACGGGGAGAAGAATTATAGTGAGTATGCCCTACTAAGGGGTCACCCTTTCCCATACCTCAGATTCCAATCACTAACCCTAACTGTGAGACAAATGAAACACTTGGGTTTTGTTGGGGGGGTTGTTGGAGTTGCTTGAGCCTTTCTCTGTGCAGGTTGTATGGTATAATAATAGAGCAGAGTGTACGCCATAGTCAGTCTTCTCCTGCTATGCTGCTAGCTATGGGAGCTGGAATCACTACGGGAGCTGGAATCACTGAGAGCTGGATTATGTTATAAGGTCTCAGAACCCAGCCTTCATATTGGGTCTGAAGACAGCAGTGCCTGGGAGAGAGGCTGTCCTGGGAACAGTACTAACTTCTGACGGCTAAACAAGAGTGGGGGACAGCAGGAGGAAAAGGAGGCAAGTTGTGTGGTAAGGAAATATGTGTTCAGAGGACTTACAGGTGGGGAAACTGAGGTAAGGGAAATTGCCCAAGATATTGTGGAAGAGGATTTTGCTTAGTATTCATTTGGCATGTAGTAGACTTATTGTGTCCCGTATTAATGCTGTTCCTTCCTTTTGTAGGTTTTCTTTGTTTCCTACAGACTTACTGAGGCCTTATGAGAAGGGAAGATCTGAATGTTAAGGATACCTAGGGGGATTCCCCAGGCTTCTGGGTGGGAGCTTGAGCCAATGTGCTTGTTAATTTCAAGAGGAACCTCTAGCTATTCCAGTCAAGCCCTTGCTGCTATTGACAACACCTGGCAGAAGGGGCTGGTCTCTATGCAGTGATCACAGTGTAGGACTTCAAGGGAGTTTGTGTGACTTTTTTTCTATTAATGAAAACTAGGTGTTTTATTTGGGACTAATTCTGTTAAATAGATTGATTAATTATATTGTTAACTTTCTTACTGCCACCAAAGGGCTTATTAAAGCCCGGGGAGTCTGGAGTACAAATATGTCATGATGGCCCTGCTCAGAATCCTACATGACAGTATTGGTCAGCCATGACTTCAGAGGTAGGTCTGTGCTGAGAGGCCCTTGCAGGAGAAAACTCTAAATGACTGTGAAGTAGAATTATACATTGTCAGGTTTTATGTTTCTAGACAGAACTGTAGAAAATGGTGACTGTTTACAGGACCAAACTGATGTAATTTTATTTTTGAATTGCTACTTTGATTTATTTATTTATTTATTTTAAAGAGAAACAGCAGCCAGCTGCCCTTCCACTAAACTCATGTGAAAGGTTCTAGTTTTGTTTGGCCAGGTTAGTTCAGCTCAATGGTGAATGTGTGGTCTGTCCAAATGTAACTCCAGTGTCTAAGGCCGCATCTACACTAGCAAGTGTATATGAATTTGAATATGAAGGTTAATTCTGAGCATTCCCTCTGTAGACCGTTGTTAAAGATCTGAAAGTTTGTGTTCTACTGAAAAGGGACTTTAACACTGGTCTACAGAGGGAATGCTCAGAACTAACATTCATATTTAAATTCGACACACTAACATGTGGTTTGAACAGGGACAGCAATTACCTGGCCCATTATAAGGACTCTTTTATATACTTTGATGTTCTATGCGTCACTGAGGTAGCCGTGTTAGTTTGTGCCTTCAAAAACAACAAGAAGTCCTGTGGCACCATATAGACTAACAGATATTTTGGAGCATAAGCTTTCATGGGCAAAGACCCACTTCATCAGACACGTGAGATGTTGTTGATGTTTTATCTAAATCTTAACTTCTGCACCCCACCTCACCCCCACCCCCGCCACCGTGCCTCTGCTTTTCTGATTTGTCAACCTTGATAACAATTTTTGGATCTCTGTGCTTAATATAGTGAGTCTGTTCTGGTATGGCTATGATCAGAAGAGTGGGTCTGTCTCACAAAAACTCATCACCTAATAAATTATTTTGTTAGCCTTTAAAGTGCTACGACTGCTTTTTTGTTTTGATAGAATACAGAATAACACGGCTACCTCTCTGTCGCTTTTCTGGTGTTGTCTTAGACACCTAAAGATCTAAGAAGTTAGATCCTGAAATCTTGAAATAATGTCCAGATAAACCTTGAACAGAGTCGCCTGAAATACCTGCTGTTTTGGAACTTCAGAACTCACAGTCCCTCAACACCAGCTGAAGTGTGGAAAGCGAGAGCTCAGGAAATTGCCAATCTTCTCGTACCCAGAGTTCCATCTTCCCATCCCTTCCTGTTTAGATGGTTGCTGTCTGACTGCAGAGCTCCATGCAGGGCAATAACTGCAGAGTTTGGGTGTCAGTGCTGGCCTAGGAAGACACCCCCTGCCTCATGCATAGTACAGAAAGAAGCCAGGATGTTCTGAGCCCCTTGGCTGAAGGCTGGACAGTGCAGGGAACGATGCTGCCTAACAGTGGAAGACTGGATGAGAAATTGCGTGGGGGGAATAAATAGCGAATGGGAGCCTCTCATGGAAAGTCCCTTGTCCAATGCCCTGGTCTCTTATACAGTAAATCCTCTATTTTGTGGACCCCAATTTAGGGGACTTCAGGAACAACGGACATCGGCCAGCCCCCCGCTCCACCCCATTGTTCCTGAAGTCCACTAAATCCACCAGGCCCTCCCGCCCCCAAGCCATTCGCCACAGTTGGAAGAGCCTCTGCGGCCGCCTGCACATCTGCTGGACCCACCGCAAGCTCTTCCCACCGGCGTGGGGCACGTACGCGGGCAGATGGCACTCGGGTCCGTGCCCCAAGCCTGGCAGGAGGAGCACATGGCAGTGGCTCCAGTGAGTTCTCTTCAAGTAGTGAGTTGGTGGCATTTATCTGGGGGGCCACGGAGGGCCTGGCTGGGGAGGGCGCTATGTAATGCTGAACAGACTTGCGGGCTTAAGCGACACCCCTTCCCCGCATTTGTGCGTTGGATGGAGGGTTTATGGTACTGACCCAAGGGAGAGGGATCGCCCCCGCCATAAGCGGCTTCGGACTCACCCCGGTCCCCCCCTCCCGCTCACAATCCCGTAGCACAGCACAGAGGGGCCGGAGCGCCCAGGCTTCCCCCTGCAAAGGGGCTCTGCCCCCAGGCCGGTGCCTGTGAACTGCACCAGCCGCTGGTTGTCCCCTGTGGGGTCACCCCCGCAGCGCTGCCTGCTCTCGCTGTCTCCGGTACGCAGCCCCACAGCCCGGGGCTGTATAGTTCCTTTGCTGCCCTCTGGTGGTAGCGGCGCCCCCTAGCAGCCCACCAGCGAGCGCAGCGCACGCGCAATAGCCTCACACAGCCCCGGCGACTCAAGGTGGGCGCCGCGCCTGCGCGCTTTGAAACCACCCCGCCCCCATTCCGCGCTGATCTCATATTGGCTCGGGCGGCGAAGGGGCGGGGCACGTGCTACCGAACGCGGCCGCGCCCGGAGTGACGTGAGGCGCGAGTGAGGTGCGGGCTGGGTCTGCTTTGCACCGCCTGCGGGTGAGGGGCCCAGGCTCGGTGACGCTCTGACTCTCTCCCGGTGGCTGAGCCCCAGGCTGCACCCCCTGCACCCCCACCCCCCCAACGGCCGAGCCCCAGGCTGCTCCCCTCTACATCCCCCCACCCCCAACGGCCGAGCCCCAGGCTGCTCCCCTCTACACCCCCCCACCCCCAACGGCCGAGCCCCAGGCTGCCCCCCTTGCACCCCCACCCCCCAGCGGCTGAGCCCCAGACTGCTCCCCTCTACACCTCCTGGTGGCTGAGCCCCAGGCTGCTCCCCACCATACCCCCCACCCCCCAATGGCTGAGCCCCAGACTGCTCCCCTTGCACCCCCAGCGGCTGAGCCCCAGGCTGCTCCCCTCTACACCTCCCGGTGGCTGAGCCCCAGGCTGCTCCCCTCTACACCCCCACCCCCCAACGGCCGAGCCCCAGGCTGCCCCCCTTGCACCCCCACCCCCCAATGGCTGAGCCCCAGACTGCTCCCCTTGCACCCCCAGCGGCTGAGCCCCAGGCTGCTCCCCTCTACACCTCCCGGTGGCTGAGCCCCAGGCTGCTCCCCTCTACACCCCCACCCCCCAATGGCCGAGCCCCAGGCTGCCCCCCTTGCACCCCCACCCCCCAATGGCCGAGCCCCAGGCTGCTCCCCTCTACACCCCCCACCCCCCCAACAGCTGAGCCCCAGGCTGCTCCCTTGCACCCCCATGCCCTGGTGGCTGAGCCCCAGGCTGCCCCCCTTGCACCCCCACCCCCCAGTGGCTGAGCCCCAGGGTGCCCCCCCAACACCCCCCACCCCCTCAATGGCTGAGCCCCAGGCTGCCCCCCCTACACCCCCCACCCCCCTGGTGGCTGAGCCCCAGGCTGCCCCCCTTGCACCCCTACCCCCCGGTGACTGAGCCCCAGGCTGCCCTCCTTCTAACCCCCTTGACCCTCCATCTCCTCGTGGCTGAGCCCCAGGCTACCGTCCCTCTGAGCCACTCCCTGGAACACCCCACCAGGTGGTCAAGCCAGGCTATTCTCCTGAAGTCCCCGTACTGCTTAGGGTGGGGCCTTGTCTCTGCAGTGGAGGGGGGCTGTCAGGGCTCTGGCTCACCTGTCCCCAAGCGGAGACTGGCTCTGACTTGGGGAACAGAGAGCTCTGGCCCAAGAGCTGCGTTGGCCGCTTGAAGTGTCCCTTCAGAGCACGAGGTGGGGCGGTGCTCGTGTGATTGGTGCGTGAGATGTGTAGTGCTTTCAACTTTTGTTCAGCCCAGGCAGACCTGCCTTGGGATGCCCTGTCTCCAGTGGCCCCTTCCTGCGTCTTCCAGTCATTGCTCCTACCTCTCCCTCTGGGGAGGTAGGGGGAGGCTTAGAGGTGGTGCAGGGAATTGGCCAGGAGGTGACTGAGCAGTGCCAGCATATCCTGGCAGAAAGGAGCAGTGGGCATGTGACCATGCATTGTCCCCTCACCTATGTGATACTTCTGGTAGCGTCCTGTGGGCAGGTGGACTACCTGCTCCTGTCACTGTACTGAGTGGCTACAATGAAGTACTAGGATGGTATCAAAACAAAAAAGAAGTCCAGTAGCACTTTAAAGACTAACAAAATAATTTATTAGGTGATGACCTTTTGTGGGACAGACCCACTTCTTCAGATCATAGCCATACCAGAACAGACTCAATATTTAAGGCACAGAGAATCAAAAATAGTAATCAAGGTTGACAAATCAGAAAAATTATTACCAAGGTGAGCAAATCAGAGAGCAGAGGGGCAGAAGGAGGAGGGGAGCGTAAAGAATTAGATAAAGCAAAGTATGTAAAAGAGCCCCTATAATGAGCCAGAAAATTGCCAACCTGGTTCAAACCACGTGTTAATGTGTCGAATTTGAATATAAAAGAGAGCTCAGCAGCCTCTTTTTCCAAACTGCTGTGAAAGTTCCTTTTCAGTAAAACACAGACTTTCAGGTCATTAACAGAATGGCTCACTCCATTAAACTGCTGGCTGACAGGTTTGTGAATCAGGAGTGTTTTTATGTCTGTTTTATGCCCATTAATTCTTCGTCTTAGAGAATTTGAAGTTTGTCCAATATACAAAGCATCTGGGCATTGTTGGCACATGATGGCATATATTATATTAGTTGAGGAACATGAGAATGTGCCCATGATTCTGTGAATAACCTGGTTAGGTCCAGTGATGGTATCTCCAGAATAGATATGTGGAGAAAGTGGGCAGCGGGCCTTGTTGCAAGGAAAAGTTCTAGGATTGGTGTTCCTGCGGTATATATTGTGGATATTGGTGAGAATCCTCATCAAGTTGGGAGGTTGTCTGTAGGAGAGAACAGGCCTGTGACCTATGGCCTTCTGGAGTGTGGCATCCTCATTAAGGATAGGTTTTAATAATGTGTTGCAGTGGTTTGAGTTGGGGGCTGTAGGTAATGACCAGTAGTGTTCTGTTCTTGGCTTTTTTGGGCCTATCTTGGAGTAGCTGATCTCTGGGTATTCGTCTGGCCCTGTCAATTTGTTTTTTTTTTAATTTTTCCTGGTGGGTAATTCAGGTTTATGAATATTTGGTAAAGATGTTGTAGTTTTTGGTCTCTGTCATTAGGATCAGAGCAAATGTGATTGTACCTAAGGGCTTGACTGTAAACAATGGATCTACTTGTGTGTGCAGGATGGAAGCTAAAAGCGTGTAGGTAAGTATGGCGATCAGTGGGTTTCCGGTAGAGTGTGGTACTGATCAGGCCATCCTTGATTTGTACTGTAGTGTCCAGGAAATTTATTGCTTGTGTGAAGTAGTCGAGGCATAAGTTGATGGTTGGGTTCTGATTGTTAAAGTCTCTGTGGAATTCTTCTAGAGTCTCTAGACCATGGGTCCAAATCATAAAGATGTCATTGATGTATCGTAAGTAAAGGAGGGGTAATAGGCGACGAGAGCTGAGGAATCTTTGTTCCAGGTCAGCCATAAATATATTAGCATATTGTGGGGCCATGCGGGTGCCCATAGCAGTTCCACTAATCTGGAGGTGTAAATTGTCCCCAAATTGGAAATAATTGTAGGTGAGAACAAAGTTACAGAGGTCAGACACCAGATTGGCTGTGGTGACATCAGGGACGGTATTCCTGATCGCTTGTAATCCGTCTTCGTGTAGACTATTAGTGTACAGGGCCTCTACATCCATGGTGGCAAGGATGGTGTTGTCAGGAACTTATATATTTTTTATATATATATATATATATATATATATATATATATATATATATATATATATATGCTTATATCGCTTCCGCTGGCCCCCAATGCTCCTCCGTCCTTCCTCCAATTAGGAAAACAGAATCTGGTGTGGAAGGCGCTGATCAGGCATCCAAACCACGTGACCAGTTCAATGAAGTTGTTGATGAATGATAATTTTTTCAATGCTGGTCATGTTTGACTCTTCCAGGATGCTAGTGTTTGTGCGCCTATCCTCCCAAGAGATATTTAGGCTTCTCCTGAGGCAACGTTGATTATATTGTTTAAGTGCCTTCAAATGATTCTTGTACGCTGTCCAGGTTTCACAAGCATACAGTAGCATTGGAACAACTACTGCATGGTATACAAGGAACTTTATCTTGGTATAGATGTCCTGGTTCTCAAAGACCTTTTGTCTCAGGTGGGTGAAAGCAGAGCTTGCATGGCTCAGATGATGTTAGATTTCCGCATCAATGTCGACTTCCAAAGATGACTTCCAAGGCATGGGAAGTGCTCCACATTTTCCAGCAGTTCTCCACTGACTTCTCCAAAGGAAGAAAAGTGAATTCATGAAGTAGGATTTGCCTTCAAGAACGAACTGACAAAGATCCCGTCTGAAGCCCGTGTCAGCCTCAATGATCATCACATGACTCTCTGCTTAAAGCTTGCCAAAAAGCGACGGGCAACTCTCATCAGTGCTTATGCACCAACTCTAGATACCAAAGATGATGTGAAGGAAAAGTTCTACGCCCAACTGGATACAGTCCTGAAATACATACCCCAAGAACACAAGATTATTCAGGGTCGGAAGAGACGCGGCTCTCTGGCAGACTACCCTTGAGAAAGGAGGCATCAGGAACAACAACTCCAATGGAGTGCTCCTCCTTACAAAATGTGTGGAACACGAGCTAGTCACCATGAGCACCCTGTTCCCCCAGAAAAACAAATTTCAAATCTCCTGGCAACATCCTTGATCGAAGCACTGGCACCTCATAGGCTATGTCATCATCTGCGGTTGGGATCAGCGTGATGTTCTCACGCATGCAAGGACTAGTGCTGATGGCTGCTGGACTGATCGCTGCCTTATTCGATCCACAATGGCAATTAAGATTGTCACCAAATGGAGAAGTCAGAGGAAATAGATCCGACAAAATATCAACATACAAGGCTTGA
Source organism: Carettochelys insculpta (assembly GCF_033958435.1). NCBI lineage: Eukaryota > Metazoa > Chordata > Testudines > Carettochelyidae > Carettochelys > Carettochelys insculpta. Next base: position 16,247,284 of record NC_134147.1, on the reverse strand, counting down.
AGGACCCCATCTGATGAAGTGACTTCCAGATAGTGCGCCAAAGGAAGCTGCCAACAGTACACCCTGAAGATGTGGAAGAACACTGGTGTCAATTGAAAAATGCCATCACTGGAGCTTGTGGAGAAGCCATTGGCTACCAGACCTGGAAGCATCAGGACTGGTTGGATGAGAACGATGTGGAAGATGAGTGGTTAATTGAGGCAAAAAAGGAAAGCCTTTAGGGCCTGGCAAAGCACTGTCATTTGCACGATGAAGAGAGAAGCATATGCCAAGGCAGAAGTGCAGTATAGAACAAAGACTGAAAAACCGGTGAACTGAGAAGGTGTGAGAACTCCAGCATCTCGCGGACATCAAAATTACAAGAAGTTTCTTCAATGCTACCAGAGTTTTTTGTGGACCAAGAAACCATGGAATCAGTCCCCTGAGATCAAAGGATGGCACCTAACTCTTGAAAGACAATAAAGCCATTGCTTCTCACTCGAGGGACCACTATAACGAGCTCTTGAACCACCCTTCCACCATGGTCTTAGTATCCCTTGATCAAGTCCCTCAGCAACCCCCTAGAGACAATTTTGCAACACTTTCTACGCTGAGTGAGGACCAAGCTGCCATCAAAGCGATGAAGTGGAACAAGGTAACTGGACTAGATGGAATCGCCACTGAAGTCTTCAAGGAAGGTGGTCCAGAACTCCACAAACACCTCCTGATTCTCAAGATAGGGAGTAGATGCCACAAGATTTCAGAGATGCACTGATTGTCAGTCTTTTCAAGAAGGGCAGCAAGTCAGTCTGTGGATACTATCATGGCCTCTCCCTCCAGGCAACACCAGGGAAAATCTTAGCTCAAATACTTGCAAACCAGGTCCCGTCACTGTCAGAAGAAATTCTTCCAGAATCCCAGTGTGGCTTCTGATTGTTACAAGGAACAGCGGACATGATCTTCACTGCCTGGCAATTGCAAGAAAAATGTCATGAACACAACCAAGCTATAAGAGTTTCATCGACCTGACCAAAGCATTCAACTCAGTCAGTCATAGCGCCCTGTTCACCGTCCTCTCAAAGATTGGCTGCACCAAAAAATTTGTTAGCATTTTAAGGCTGCTTTATGACAACATGACTGCCACAGTATTGAGCAACAACGGCTCCCAAAGCAACCCCTTTTGAGGTCAAAACAGGAGTTGAGCAAGGCTGTGTCATTGCCCCATCACTGTTCTGCATCTTCATCACCATGACCCTTCACCTCATTGATGGCAAGCTTCCAGATGGTGTGAAGATTATCTATAGATGAATGGGAAGCTTTTCAATCTTGAGACTGAAGGCTAAAAGCAAGACCACCACCACCTCAGTCATGGAGCTCCAGTACGTGGATGACCATATGGTTGTTGCCTTTTCTCCCACAGCCCTTCCGACCATCTTCAGTGCCTTTGCTGAAGCATACTTGAATCTTGGCCTCACACTGAACATCAAAAAGACCTAGATGCTCCACCAACCTTCACTGACTGGACACTCTCAAGGAAATAAATTCTGTTACCTGGTCACACTTCCAGGGTAGTCTGTAAGCCTGGGACTGCAATAAGGAATGCAGGTAAACATCAGTCAGTCTAGATACTTCTGGCTCCCATCCCTGCAGTCTCTCTGCACTTTGTGATTATTAAGGGATTCTGTACTTGCTTGTAAAGTATTTGATAGAGACCCTGGGACATTAAATGACTAGTCCAACCCATGTAAGGAACTTGGTCCATATTTTTAAAGGTATTTAGGTGCCAAACTCCCATTGAAATCAGTGGAAATTAAGCATCTAAATACCTTTTGGCGGTCAGAGCTGGGCTTTTGTGGGTGAGTTAGGAACAGAATCTAGGACTTTGCATGCTCACTTCACTACCCCTACCTAATGAATTCGTAGTGCCCAAACTGTAGCTGAGGAGCCAATGAAGTGCAGTATGCAAGCCTCCTCCATCTCTGCATTCTCCACCTACCAGCTGGGGTGGAGCTCAGGAACCTCTGCCTTGCAGTGGGGTGGTGGGATAGGTGCTTTTGCCCAATGAGGAGGTGGTGGGCGTGGGTCACAGGGCTTCAGCCCTTTGGTGCGCACCTGTTGGGACTTGGGACTTTAGCAAAAGTGGGGCTGAAGCCCCAAGTAGTGGCTCCTGGCAGGTGGGCTCTGACTTTTGAACTTCTGGAGATTGCCATATGCAGCTCAGGCTACGTCAAGACTGCAGACATCTGTCGACCAAACAGACCGAGGGCACATCCAGACTGCCGATCTCTCAGGAGAGATCTGCTGAATGCGAGCATTCTGTCAACATCCCTGTAGACCTTGCTCCACAAGGAAGAAGGGATGTCTCAACAGAGGGAGGGTTTTCTGACATATGGCCTCACGCAACAGAACTGTTGGCAAAAGATAGGTAGATGTCACTCCCTCTGCTGAATATCTAACATCTAAGCAAAGCAGGAGCAAACTGTATTTACATAGACACACCTGGGATCTCTCCCCACTGCCAGCTAGCTTTAAGGGACTCGTTCCTTCAGGTCCTGCATACATGGATGCTCTGTAATATTTTTGTCCTAACTTCTTTGTGCTTTCTGAACAATGGCTGGTCCTCTGTAAATCCTGTCATAGCCCCTGGAAGACAGCAGAAATGCAAGTGCTGCAGTGAAGTCAAATGTTCTGGGATAAGTATAGTGCATTACAGCTTAAAACCTTGGTCTGGGAGCAGAGACGTTGATGCCTAGTCCTGAGATCTGCATGGAGGTGCTCACAAGGAGGCGAGTCAGGAGAGAGGCTGTTATGCAGGAGCTGGGACAGTAGACATGCCCCAACTTATTTTTCTTCCCTGGTCGTGTAGCTATCCTTCCTGCTGGGGCAGGGAAAGGCATGGCCTGGGGAAGAGAGGTGTTGTCCCAGTCCTTCCCCAGGCTTACAAGGAGGGTGTCACATGGCCAGTGGCCCCCATCTCACTTCTCACCAGTCACCTGTAGTGACATCTGATGGTACCTGTGGTGGTCCATCCCATAATGTGCTCTGCTTCTTGGGTGGAGAGTCATCCTTTGGTTTTGAATGTGTTAATATACCCATCACAAACTCTCTCCCCAGTGTGGTCTATGTTATCTGAGTGCTTGCCTTGGTGTGCTTGGGGTGGTTACTGGATCTGTAAAGGTAGATGTGGTAGGTGGGTTTCCTTTATATAGTTGTCTTGGTGGGGCTGACAGCCACTGCAAGACCTGGGGCAAGGTGTGAGGGGAGCTGCCTCCACTTCCCCAGCAGGGATGGAGCCTTGTGCAGAAGGGGTGGGGCCAAGGGCAGTCAGCTCTTAGCACAGCCTGGAGCACAGCACCAGCCCTGTATCCCCCGCTAGCCACGTGGAGCTGCGGAGTGACACTCCCACAGCATTTCAAAGGGGCCCATAGCTCCTGGCTGCTGCCAGTGCTACAAGCCTGAGTTGTTTATAGCAGGGGTGAGCAAACCTTTTACTCCCATCATCGTCAATAACCGTGGGCTCAGCACCCGTTGGTGTTTGATGCCTTTCTCACTGTTCCTTTCCATCGTTCCCTGTCCAGTGCGGACTTAGTTTCTGTAGACTATTTCTGCCCCAATCTACTATATCATCTACCCATTCTCTGTGGGGTCTGCCTTTTACTCTGCCCCCACCTTTTCATCCTTGCAACTAGCAGGACCCCCAACCTTTCTAGTGTAATCCAAACGGACATAAATTTCTGATCTGCCGATATGAAAAAAGACCCTTTTGGCACGTTTCAGAAAAGAAGTCTGCAGAGTATGAAAACGTTATTAATTGGTGTATAAATGTGAACACAGAAAAACAGTTACATTTCACCATTTTTAATGATAAGGATGAGCGTGAGACCCAGCAGCCAATTGTGCTGCACCCCACTTATGAAATGTCATGACCCCCCTGAGGGGACCTGCCCCCCACTTTGTGCACCCCTGCTCTGTGGGTTCCAGGCATTGGCAAACACTGACCTGTATGTACACTTGATTGCCCAAAGGGGAGTGCGTGAGGTGGCACCGGGGGGTTTTGGTGTTCAGGGAATATTAGGATTTTGGGGCTGTTGGCGCCTTGCAGGGCCAAGGCCTTTGACTGTATTTGTAATATACACTTACGGAGAGTGCACATAAATACTTCCTTGTTGATGATAGGAACATTTTTGCAGGTATACACTGGAACATTTTGTATAGACCTTAGTAATGGAGCCAGATTGAAACTTACCCCATGGGCAACTTATTTCACAGTTCAGGGCTTCTTTCACCTTGCTGTCAAACATTTGTTACTGACCACAGTTGGAGACAGGGATAGTGGAATTGCAGGAAACTCCTTTTTGTTGTTTTTGTGTAAACTCAAAGAAGCAGGGTAGAGTAAAGGGAGTTGGAAGCCCCCCTCTGGCTAATCTGCTGCAAAGGAGCCAAAGGACTGACTGGTTTCACCTCAAACCCATTATCAGCCAATAACAGAAAAGTCTGAAAGCCATTCAGCTGCATGTAGAGCTCAGTATAGACCGGTAGTCCCAAACCTTTTCATGCTCAAGATCATGTTCAAAATTTAAGGGCAACTCAAGATCTTCCTGCCCCTTCTCCCACCACCCCTCTCTCCATCGCTCAGTCTTTCCCACCTGTCCCTCACTTTTACTAGGTTGCGATGGGGGTTGAGGGTCAGGAGGGGAATTGGGGTACAGGAGGGGGTATAGGTGTTGGCTTTGGGAGGTGGCTCAGGGTGAGCCCTGGGGTGTGTAGGATGGGGTTGCTGCTGGCTCTGGGGGGTAGAGCTGAGTTGGGGTGTGCAGGAGAGCAGGGTTATAATTTGGGCATGAGGGGGATGGCTCTGAGGAAGGGTCAGGTCAGGGGCAAGAATGCAGGGGTGCTGGTTCTGACGAGGGGCCAGAGCTGGGGTGGGGATGCAGAGGGAGTGCTGGCTCTGAGGAGAGGGCTGGGGGTTGTGGTGCAGGCTCCTGTTGATTAGCAGTTACTACTGGTGGCTCCAGGTCGGTGAGGCAGGGCAGGTGAAGCAGGCTCCCTTCCTGCCCCAGTCCTAGGCTAGAGCCCTGTGCCGATACAAATGTCTCCCCGCAAATAGACATCAGTGCCTGCTGATCTGCAGGGCTGTCCTCCCAAGAGCCACTCCAGCGAAGGAGAGGAGTGTGGAGCCACCACTACTTGCTCCCTTTCCTTCACACACACACCGGGCAGCCCTGGCCATTCCTGAGCCTGGACTGGCGGCATGTGAACCGGATGGGCTGGGAGCCTGCAGAGTGCTGAGCGCAATGGACTGGGAGACCCCCCCAGGATCGACCATGTGATCGGGCTCAGCTGGTTGGTAACTATTGATTTAGACTCTTCTGGTAGTTCTCTGAACCTGTCTGCGAGAGGGGTCACAGGTCTGTGTTTAGGAGACAACTGGGTGAATTTTGTTCTTAGGTAGAAGATCAGTGACGGATGGGCCCAGGTGCCCAGGGTTGTCCCTGTCGATGTGCAGAACGCACAGCCGTGTGGAACACCATGAATTTTTGGGGTATTAACTTGCCCCAGATTTCATGGTGCCCTATGGAGCTACGTGCTATATGTGAGCTCTGGTGCCGTCCCCTTCATGGGCTCAGCACTGGGGCTCAGGGAGCCACCATCCCCCTGCTGTCCACTGCCCAGAACTCTGCCCTGGTCTGACAGCCTCATCTCCTAGCTGTACCTGCTGCCCCCCAGCCTCTCCCTGCTCACCAGGCAGCAGTGCGTGGTGTAAGTGTGGGCCTGAGGACTCAGGTGGTGCAGGGGGCAGCTGCGAACTGGTGGCTGGAGGGAGGTGGTGGTTTCCCCTTCAAAGCACTCCTCCTTGGTGGGCTGTGCAGCCAGCTCCTGCCTCACCTGAGTCTTCCAGCCTGCTGCTGCTTGCCCCTCCCATCTGCTCCCCTAAGGCTGCAGGTGAGCCTCCCTCCTAGGGTTGTTGATGGTGTATGGCCTGGGAGAGTTGGCAACCCCCTTTCTCCCAGAGCTTCTGCCTGCACAGGCCCCCCTCCTTCCACAAAGTGGCCACTTCCTCCATGGGGAGGGTACAGGTGCTGGGCTGGGTAGGGCACCAGCACTGGTAGGGATGGGCCTACAGGTGTCCTGCAACACTTCATAATAAAACCGCCACATTGGCCCCCTACTAGTGCAGTGGGTATTTTTCTAATCTGGAAAAGTCCAGGCTAGTCTGATACCTCGTGCTTGTGTAGGTGGGGGATTTAGGCACAGAGAAGTCCAAGGTAACAGAGGGCTGGATATAGATCTCCAAAGTCACAAGGTGGTCCCCACAGCAGTTCTGCATCTTAGAAAGAGGGACACCAGACCTTAAAACAGCACACTCTCAAAACAGCTCAGCTGTTTTCCACAGTCTGCCTGAGGGGAGGTGTCCTGGTTCTGCTATACCGGGTCGATGCGTGGAGTGGATGGAGCAAGCTCCTGTTTCATCTCCCTGTTCCAAAAATCCTTTTAATACATAGTCCTCAGGTAGAGCACATATCAGATATTAAACTGACAAGAACAGGGTTAAAATTTATTAAATCTAATGTTAAATTATCCAAAGTACAGGTTTAATAAAAAGATGTTGTACATCTGAATATGCTTAAGTTGCCCAAAAGTATGAAGTTTTGATTTAAAACGTCACAAAATATATAGTGTATAATCTGCAGTATTCCAAATTAGGGTTAATAAATATAATGATGCAGTTCAAATATCAACATCCAAACATTTGGCATCCTAACTCACAAAAAGTTAGGCTAAGAGCAGCTTGTTGAAGGCAAATAAGGGTAAATTATCCCTTAGTAGTTAAGAACATCAGCTATATTGTCCCTTAAACAAGAAGTGAGGCTGCAGTTGTTACTCTGAGCTGTGGAGCCATCCAGTTCTCCCTGTGTGCCTGTGACTTAGGCTGGGGAGGTGTGTTAATTACCGTAACACTTTCACAATTTATAATCTGACTGTAACTGCTTCACTTAATATCTCCATCGTAACCATTCAAAGCAAACCACCTTCTGAAGCTGAATTTTCAGACCCAATAGATCATTTCCCTGAGCTTGCTAGCTGCTGCCTTGTTGCTTCTTTTTGCACCTGAAAGGTACTTTTTTGCCCAAAGCCAGCCACTTTGTGGCCACAGGATGATACCTGGTTGCTAATCGTGTCATTGCATATTTACACTTGGTGCCCTGCTCTTTCTCCCTCCGTCAGACATAATTTTCTTCCCTTTGTCAAGGGTTTTTATCCTACTCATTCCTGATATCTGTCCCTATGAAGTCTCCATGGCCTAAGTGGTGGTGTTGAAAGTGTTGAAATACCAAATTTCACAAACACGTGGAATTTTGGTTTTCGGGATGGGGATGGGGCCGGGGCAGGAGAAAGATGGAAGAATGCTTGGATGAATCCCTCCATGACATTTCCCATTACACTAGCAGAGCTCAGTATAACGAGTGGCCCTCCTTCATCTCAGTGGGCCACGAGATTGTCATAATCAAGATGGTCTACAGGCTTAGGGTAATCTTGCTAACTGCGCTTGTGTACCTAAAATTCGCAGGGTGTGCTGACTGAACTGTAGCAGCGCTTTGATTGGATGCAGAGGGAGCAATCAGCACACACGTCACTTCACGTGCCTTCGCTTTACGTGCATGTTGCTGTAGTAATACCAGTAGGAGAAAACTAGGCAGATGGAAACCATCAGAAACTGGCAATCCTGAATGTGCGCAATGGGAAACAAAATGACTTGTGGGCCGTATGCAGGACACTGATGGGCTGTAGGTTGCCCACCACTGCTTTAGACGGCAGGTTCTGGGGATCCTAGTGGCCAGCTCTGTTCAGACTCCAGAGCTCTCATTTCATTTTGGCAGCGTCCTCTTTTTATGGTTGGCTGTGGAGCTTTGGCACCACCTGCTGGTTTTGATTTCAAAGTTTGGTCGAAAAATATAACTGCAAGGGAAGGGGAAGCAACTTTCTCACTGAGGGCCTCATCTGCACTTACAGGTAGGTCAAAGCTCCAGAGATCAGCCTCCAGTGCCTAATTCTGTACAACTGACCTTAAGGGTATGTCGGCCCCAAACTTAAGAGAGACCATTTAGAGTTAGGGAAAGAGGAAAAAATAACTGTGTTTTGGTGTGAGCAGGACAATGGAGGAGCGGAGTCTCTGTTTATTTTTTATTCTCTCTGCACATAGTTGAAGGACATTGAATCTGTGGACAATCAGCAGCATATTATTGAAGTGGTGCAGCATACTGACAATCAATCATCAGATTTTGCTTTTAAAAATGAATTCAGATAATATATACAGCTTTTGAACTTCAATCTAGATGCCTTATGTAGAAAAAGGAAATCTGGAGAATAAACTCAGAACTTGGGGATACAAAAATAAAGGTACCCAGATATAAGTGGCCGCTCAGTAGAACTGCCAACAATTGAAATAATAGTGCAGGGTTAAAAACCAGTATCACTGCAAATAGTTGAATTCAAAAACTGAGGAGGTAAATTCTGATAGGCCTTGACCAGGTAATTAGAATTCAGCTCTTGGTTGATAATATTTCAGTGAAGTTGGGCAATTCTGCCAAGTGTCCACTTATTTTTGGATAACCCACAAAGCTCGAGTTCTTCTTTACGTGTCCTTCCCAAACTGCATTTTGATCTGTTAACTTTTATTCCTGGATGAAGAAATGGGCTGTAGAGCTGCTTGCTACCACTGCAGCGTGCTGGACTCAGCAGCTTGCAAATAGAAGAAACAGCCGAGGAGGGAGCTGGAGAGTTCTGGGTAGCCGCAGTTCCCAAAATGCCCTGAAAGGAGGCGTTATGCAGGGAACTCCTTACAAGCTCAATACTCAGAATCAGACTGTTTCACCCTCTGGATCCCTTGGCTCTGGAGGTTGGGGTGTTAGGGTGTCTGGGTTGGACTCTGGTGGGGAAGGGGTGTTAGAGTATTGGCTGAGGTAGCCACATAGGGGCTCTTCTGGGGAAGAGGTATGGGTGTCCAGGCTGATGGGGCAGAGTTGCAAGTCTCTGGGCTGGGGGTATTCTATGGCTGTGTTCTGGTGGGGCAGGTGTGTGTGTGCATGGCTTCATGATGGGTTTGGGAGGGAAGAGAACAGAGAAACAGGAGCAGGGATGTTGTAGGAGTTTCCTTAACTATCTACTCCAGGGTTTGTTTTTTTTTATTTGTATTGTTGCAGATATAATTGCCAATAGGTATTTCGAAATAAATGATCAAAAAAATAAGGGAAACTGGCATGATTATAGAATGTTATTTTGACAAGTAAAATATGTGGAATTTTAAAATATTGTGCACGCAGGTTTTAATTTTTGGCACAGAATTCCCCCTGGAGTAAACATCATTCGATGTTAACTCTTTCTGTGCATTTCTCATAGACTGTTTTTGGCATGATGGATGTCAGATCAAGTAAGAAACATTATTACTAGTGTTCCTCTGCTGGCAATGTATCATGGGAATCACACCTTGCATAGAAAGTCTTGCATGGCCTCTGGGAACGATTTTCAAATGCTTCATTGGGACTGGTGCTCCTAAATCAACTAACGTTCTTTGGAAGCCCAGAATATTTTTTCTAAAGTGTCACTATACAATGGAATAAAAAAAATTGGTCATCTGATGTATTGAAAGCTGAGAAGTTTCAGATAGTTTTGTTTACCCCTGCTCTTATCAATTTAATATATCCCCTACTTTAGGACTACAAAAGGGATTTTTTGAACAGGGAAATGGACTAGGAACTAGCTTCATGCACTTCAAACATCCGTCTGGTATTTCGTGGTATTGGAAGTGAGAACTCAAATGCCAACCTTCTTCTTCAAACTTGTGCACAGCATGAGCTTGCTATTGTAAGCACATTCTTCCAACAGGTGAACAAATACAGAACAACTTGGATGCACCCTTGGTCTAAGCATTGGCACGTAATCGACTACTTCATCGCAAAACTAAGATCTTTCTGATGTTAAGTTCACTTGTGCAATGCATGGCACTGGCTCCTGGTCTGTACCTCAGAAGCGGACTGTCCTCTATCATAAAGGTAGATGATGATGTAGCTGCTCAATTAGCCGAAACCAGCGCTGCCTTCAGAAGATTGAGCAAATGCCTGTGGAATGACCCTGGTGTTAAACATGGCATGCAGTGTTGTCTCCTGAACCTTTGTCATTCTGCTGTATGCCAGAAAAAGCTGGATGTAGGTAAACTTAAAATTCCTGAGCCACAAGTGGTGTTTCAACTGTCTTGACACTTCCTTAATCAGCAGTATTGTGGATGATTGGATTAATGTCAACCTATAGAACTGCTGTCAAAATCCTCACTTTCCAAAAATGCAAACACAAGGACTGGCTTGACAAAGACAAAGATGCCCAAGCTTTTCTTCTTGAGATGCATGTGATGCACCTGGCCTGGATCAACAATAGAGTGTCTCCAGAAAATCACCATATATTTGAGCTAAGCAGGAGACACAAGTCAAATGATGGTGAATTAAAGGACTGCTGGAATTATAAAGCAGTTAAACATCAGGATGCAGCTGATGGACGTGATTTTAAAGCAGTCTATGACAGGCTCAAGGCAATCTATGTTGCTGGCTTGTCACCAGCGTGCTCTGCTGATGGACTTTAATCACAGATTGTGCTAAAATGCTTGACTGCTTGGCTGAACATTTGCCAAAATATTAAACCAGATCTCAGCTTTTGATAGCAGTGTTCTTGGAGAGATTCCTCAGTGGACTAATGATTCAGAGCTGGTCATACCGCCAGCTCTTGATGAGGTACAAAAAGCTGCTAAACAGACAAAATCTGGGCAGATACCTGCCACTGACACAATTCCATTAGCAATTTATAAAGCTGCTGGTGGCCAGCTCATGTACCATCTCACCCATTTATTTTATACCATTTGGGAGTATGAGCTAGTCCCCCAGGACTTCAACGATGACCTGATTGTACACACGTACTGTGATGACCATCTGGGCGTCTGTGTGCTCTCTCTAGCTGATAAGAGCCTGCATCCTTTACAACCGGCTTTCACTACATGTGTTCATAAATGGCATTATTCTGGAAAACCAGTGCAGATTTCATGCTGGTCAAAGCACTGTGGTGATATTTACAGCCAGACATATACAAGAGAAATGTAGAGAGCAACATCAGGATCTCTGTGTGATTTTCATTGACTTGACTAAGGTGTTCGACAGGTCAACAGAAGTACTTGGGCAAATTGGCTGTCTGAAAAATGTATCAGCTTTGTTTGTCTTTTCACCATGGCATGCTTGGTCATGTCCTTAACAATGGAGAGACATCAGTACCTTTTTGAAATATCAAACAATACAAAGCTAGGATGTGTTCTTTGTCCTCTCCTGTTCAGCATCTACCTCTCAATGACGCTGTTAGCTGCTTTCAGGGACTGCATGTTGGGCTTACCTATTCAGTTCCAAACAGACGGTAGTATTTTCAACCCCCGGAGACTTCAGGCTTGCACCAAAGTGTTTACAACAACTATCTGTCCCTTCTGTTTGCTGATGACTGTGCATTGTTGGCCCATTCAGTCAAGGATGCACAGGAGCTTTTTGATTGCTTTATTACTTCTGCTTACCATTTTGGACACTCAGTGAGCCTCAAGAAGACAGAGGCTTCCTGTTCAGAAATTGCTCAGCCCTCCAGTGATCACTGCTGTTAGTATTGTCCTTAAGGCTGTTGTCAAGTTCCTCTACCTTGGAAGTGTACTATCCTCTAGCACAGGGGTCTACAACCTGCGGCTCCGGAGCCACTTGCAGCTGGGCGTGGACTTTTTTGTGGCTCCCAACACTACAGTTGCAAAGGGAAAAAAGAACCTCCTAATTATTTCCGATAAATGGTGAATGTCTAAGAGCCCGCCAATGAACAACTCATCTAAATAGCAAACAATATATGATCTTGAAATGCTGGATAACTCCCCCTTTAATATGTGCAGTACATTGCAGGATATGATACTGTCTGTGTTTTGGTCATGGTGCTTATAAAATCTTCATTCTGAAAAGGAAAAAGGAGCTTGCGGCATTCCTGCTATGAAGGGCAACACACATTTTAAGAAAGAAAACTGAAATTAAGCGTGAAGTAACATTGGCCTAATTAAAGTGGCCTCGGGAGTGAAAGTCAGGAAGACAGTGGTTTAAACGCACATGTAAAGTGTGAGGAAAGAGAGTGTGTAAAAAGTTTATGACTGTCCTGCAGTGAACATGTAATCCCATTAAAAATTTTTGTGTGTGCGGTGTTCTTAAAATAGGGGTTACAAAGACTACGGTTTGATGTTACTTATTCAGGACCATCTTTTGTATTCAAGTGCATTGCTGCTCTTAAATTATTGAGTGTTTACCAAATTTGGAAAGAAATGGGTCTTCTTGGCAGTGCTTTTTTTTTTTCCTAGAAAAAAGGTGGTGGAACTCAAGCCCCAACCCTACCCCACCCTGTGCCAGAACTCAAGCCCCAAACCACCCCCCTGCAGCTCCAAATTGCCCCCAAGCTTCACCCCCCGACAGCTCCAGCCCCTCCTCCCTGCTCTAAATGAATGTCCTCCCCCAGAGTCAGGCACCACCAGCCCCTCCACTCTTGCCCCCTCTCCAGAGCCAGGCACCCAGTCCCCCCTCCCACACCATCCTTCACCCCACCCCAACCCACCCTCCTGCAACACTGACTCACCATTGCAAGTGGGAACGCCACATGGTTCTTCACCAGCCATCTGCCATTTATAGCGGCTGCGCTGGCTCTCCCACATAAAACAGCAGGGGTGGCTCCCAGTGCCCTGGCATGCTGAAGCAAGGACTCAACTTAATTGGTTTACTGGCCTGCCATTAAACCAATTAAGCTGGGTCCCTTGCTACAGCATGCCAGAGCACTGTGAGACAGAAGCAAGGATGACAGCATCAGCAGAAAGAGCCCCAAGCTGCATATTGTCATCTTAAAGACCCACACGTGAGGTTCAGAGCAGTTAAAAAATGGTGGCACTGGTGTTGGTGCCAGAAAAAAAGACTGTGAAACACTGTTTCATGGCATTCTGCCAGAAAAAAGGCCCTGCTTTTTGCTATCTTGGTTGCCAACCCCTGCTCTAGAAGGTGGATTACGATATATCTGCTCAATTAGCCAAAGCCAGCACTGCCTTCGGAAGATTGACCGAATGACCATGGTGTTAAAGTCCATACCAAAATAGCCATTTACCAGGCTGTTGTCCTGAATATCCTGTTATATGGCTCAGAGTCGTGGACAACATATTGCCATCATGTTTTGAAACTGTCAGTTCCATATGCGCTGCCTGAGGAAGACTGCTCACATGAATTCATGGGATAAAATTTTTAACATGGAGGTTCTTAAGCTGTGTGGTATCATGGGTCTGGAAGCAATGCTTATGAACAGTTTCACTGGATTGCTCATATTATAAGGATGGATGATACACAGATACTAAAGATGGTCTTCTATGGCCAGTTTGGTCATGGGAAAGTGCTCTCTTGGTGGTCAGTATAAGCACTATAAAGACCTCTTTAAAGGCCAGCGTGAAGTCATGTGGCATATCTCCCAGTGATCTGGAAATTCGAGTTCAGGACATATTGTCCTGGTGGCAAATCAGCGTACAGGCTCTCAAATGCTTCGAGAGTCAGCATGTTCAGGCATTATAGGAAAAGCCTAGGATCCAAAAAGAACGTACAAAACCCACAGTTGGAGGATTTTTATGTGATATCCGTAGTCAGCTCTGCCGATCAAGGATTGGTTTAGTCACTTACCAATGGCATCATAGAAGATAAGATCCATTGATTGATGGCTCAGTCCACCCACGCTAGACCTGCTCGGTTGATCTCTACAGCATTGGTCTCCCAGTAAGTGCAGACAAGACCTGAGTTGTTTTTCCCAGACCACCTGAAGAAAAGCTCTGTGTCAGCTGAAAAGCTGCTGCTCATCTCTCTCACCAACAGAGATTGCTTCAGTAAAAGATCTTACCTCCCCCACAGAGCACTGAGGACAAAAAATTGTGGGGAAAAATATTCCATAAATATTGTCACCTGAGGGGTACACGGGGGCCACATCCACCCCCATGCTTCCCCCTCCCCTCCTTTGCCACTTCTGATACGTACGGAGGCAGTTCCATGCCTCCCCCACAGTAGCATGGCCCAAAAGCACTAGTCCTAGGCTGTGCTGCTCCAGGGGGACAGCCCCCACACCCACTGTAAGTGGCACAACACTTCTGTAGGAAGAGGCAGGCAGGGGCAGGAAGAGGGTGGGGCATGGGTGGAGCAGGGCAGAAGGGGAAGGGGTGGGGCAGAGGCAGGGAGGGGGTACTTGGCCAGTGGGGCCCCCCCCCCCCAATCTCCACACTGGTTACCTCTGCTATAAAACAACAAACAGTCTACCTATGCTAGCCTTACCAGGTATTACCCATCAGCCACGGGGGATCCTGGTAGAGCCGTACAGGAATTGGCAGTCCTTTATTCCAGGATGCTGCACCCATAAGTCCATTTAGTCTGATACTTAACTTTTGACACTCTAGAGGTGAAAGCTACAATATGCACTTCTCTACACAATGGGATTTCTAGTCATGTTTACTTGTTCTAGGGGGTTGGACTAATTAACTGATGATTCCAGATTCCACAGGAAACCCATTCAGCCAGTCAAGAACACAAAAACAAATTCACTATTTATTGATGTGATCATCTAAGGGTAGTTTTTCCACTCATATCATCTGGCATATCTCACTGTAACAGACTTTGAAGTTTCCTTCCTTCTATTTCAAATCTCTGACGTGCATCACATATAGATATGACCTAGCTGAAGGGCATAAAACGGGACAGGAACAGATGAGGTTATTAGAATTGCAGTGTGTTTAAAGGCAAAGCACCAAGAGGAGGGGGGATTCATAGGGAGTCACAGCAGGAAATAGTGCCTGGCCCTCCCTTACAAAAAGAAACTTCTAAATTCTCCCTTTCCCAGTCTCAACCTGGGCTGCAGTCACTTGGGGCAGACAAATACTAATAGTGTAGCATCTGCACAGCTGTGCTAATGAGCTCTGTGGCACCAAGGCTTCCAGAACTACAAGACTGGGGGCATTAAGAGATAGAAAAGCACAATTAGGGAGTTGGAGTCTTTATTATTATGGAGTGACCCAAGTTGAGGTTGTGGATCCATTGTGAAAAGCACAGTACGGACACAGATGGAGAAACAGCCTTTGCTTCAAAGGTGTTTGTTCAGCCTTTTCAGTTGGCAATGGACTGTAACATCATCTTAGAGGAGGTGCCTGAGACACAACATGAATTTGGTGATATGTTACAAACAGCAACCTCTTCCAAGCTCACCTTACCAATCAACCCAGCGATCATGGATCCAGACAGGACTGTTTGACAGATGTGTGCCATAGTACCACCTACATGCAAGCGAGTGGACAGAAAATAATATGCTCCACCTGGAGGATCTGAATTCCTATTCACTTCTCCCATTCCAAATTCTCTCATGGTTGATGCTGCTCACAAAATATAAAATAAAATTTGATTCACGCCATCTCATTGTGATAGCAAATGCCTGGATTTGACTGTAAAATTTACATGTAATCCAGGCTTCAGTTTTGCGTGGCTCACTAAACTGCACTTCTTAGTAAGTACAACCACAAGAATTACTCAACATTTAATGACATCCTGGATGTGGAAAAGCAGCAATTCAGAGCAGTTATAGCTGAGTCATATGATCTCCTGAATGGCCCTACAAGCTGCTCTTGACTTGGCAGATGCAGCTGCCAGATCCACTGTCACTGTAGTTGTTATAAGGTGGGTATTCCAGTTCAATTTGGCAGCCTTCCCACATGAAAGATCTCCCCTTTGATGGAGACAATTATTCTAAGCAGATACCAACACTGTCTTACACACAATGAAGGACTCCAGAGCCACACTCCATTCCCTTGAAATTTATACACCTGCAACCAGGAGAAGACAATACAGATACCACCCTTATCCAAGGCCATGATATCGGCTATATATCCACAACACAACATGAGACAAGACCAGCAACAGAACCAGTGCAATAGAAAAAGGTCTCAGAGGTGGCGCCCACCTTCAGATAACATGCACCAACCTCCTCAACCCAATAAGGAGAATTAAGGGCATTGTTGAGGGATTAGAAAACGACTCATTTTCTCCAATGTCACCAGCTGTCTCTAATTTTTTTGATCAGTGTCCCCTGCTGTTTTATTCTAACTGGCAAACTGTAACATCAGATAAATGGGTTCTGAAAACGAGCAGACTGGGATACACTGTCCCCTACCCCATCTCTCTGCAGGGACCATTCTCAAGATCTGATGCTCCAATGAGGTGCAACATGTTGCACTTGGAGCTATAGAGCTGGTCCCTCTCCACTACTTAGGGAATGGGATTTATTCCTATGACTTTCTGCCAGAGAAGAAAACTGCGGGGGGTGGTGCCCAATCTTTGAACTCAGAGCCCTCCACAAATATGCAAAGAAACTTTAAGAAAAAAATTTAAAAAAACCTAAACCATTTAGACTCTTGCCTCAGCTGTGCGTATTGATAGATCAAAGTAAGAAGGATGCAGAGACATTCACACTGGCTTTCAGACTGTATTCGACTTTGCTGCACCTCTCCAGATATGCTAATCCTCTGACCAACATTAGAGTGCTGTTCACCAGCACCACAGCTGCATCCATAGCCTTCTACACAAGGTGCCAATATCTGACATTTTGTAGAGCTGCCACTTGGTTCTCTGACCACACTTTGGCTAGACACTGTGTCCTAACACAAAGCCTACTTTCTGACCTCTGAGAAGCTAAACCTGTTTTGTCTACAGCTTTCCTTCCATAGCCGAAGTCCCCGCCTCCTTAAACACACGTTGCTTTACAATGGCCCACGGTGGCGCATCCATGGGGACAGCTCTCCAAGCAAAGGCGGTTACTCATCTTGTGCAGTGACTGATGTTCTTCAAGAAGGATGTCCCTGTGGGTGCACCACACCCCTCCCTCTCTCCCCCTCTCTCTCTCGCTCTTGGGTAGAGAAGGAACTGAAAGGGAGGGAGGTTGCAGATGTGCAGTAGCGAGCCACTGAGGGTGTGTAGTGCACACACACGTCCTCCCAGCTCTGAGGACGCTGCTCTGAAAGATGCCAATCAGTGGCACATGGGCGCATCATGATTCTCAGTCCTTGGTCCTGCCCCCACCCACCTCCAGGTGGAAAGCCTGAGCAAAGCATATAGGATCAAGGGCTAGTATGGGTTGATGCTCTCACACATCTTCCCCATCTGGACTTTGGATGTCTAGTCAGCACATCTAACTGGACACTGCCAAGTCCTCTTTTGGACTGGCTTTTCTGGTCAAAAACGGGATTCCTGGCAACCCTACCGACTGGCGGCACAGTTAGCAGAGAGCGCAGGTTCACTCTTAACTGTTCAGGAAGTGAGTGGGCCCTGTCACACTGGTCCACAGGGAAGCTCAACAGTTTCTTGTACTATAAATGTTTTGTGGTATTTGCATTACTATTGAGCTTACGATTGCCTTGTGTTTCGAAAAGAACCTTCCTTCTCTCTCCCCACTGTGCAAACTGCATGTGCCTTCAGTGAGCAATGAGGTTCAGCTACTTGGTGCAGCCTCCATTTTTTTGTCCTGCTGAGACTTTATAAAACTTCTTTGGGGTGCGTGAAGGAAGTTTAAAACAGGATTGGGGTAAGGATTTTTTTGTGCTAGGCACAAGTGCCAGCAGGAGTGGAGGATCTCACAGATCACTTTATACAAGAAACTCTTTGATGGCACTATGCTATTAAGTTCTCTCATCTGTTCAGTGGTATATCCTGACCTACCAGATCATTGACAGAAGGAGGAAGGCTACCTATTATGTGTTCAGGCACCCGCATTTCTATATGAGAACATTTTCAATTTCCCAAGCTTAGCCTGTCCTTGGGAATAACAAGTAAGGGAGAGTTGGCAGATGCCCCTTTCTCACATGTCCCGAGAGAGTAATTTTGAATTGTTTGGAGGCGCCAATATTAGTTGTTGAATAGTGGAGAAGCCGAGGACTTTATACTCATTTCCCGCCTAGGCCTCAGCTGAGGGGGTTAGATTGGTTGGTGCCAAAAAGAGGAGGTGGTGTTCACCCTGTTATTCTGAGTATTAGCCACTTGAAGGAATGAGACTAACATAAGAGGTGAATCATATGTCACTGTTGGGTTGAAAATGACCAGTTTTGCAATACAAATAACACTCCTCAGGGAGAAGAATGTAAGTTTAGCAGCTTTGCTGTTTCCCTTTTTCTTTTTTTGGGAAGTGTTGTGTTCTCTGGCCAGTGCATAACTCCTGGAGTTGTACCAACGCTGCTTGGTCAGTACAGACAAGTGTGCCCCCATTTTTGTGGAGTACAGTGGATGGGCATAACCTGGGATTCGGGGGAGAGGGGTAGGATACAGGTGGGGACAAAGCAACACTCACTTTCCAGCTCTCGGTGATTCAGTTTCACAAGGGCAGCCTGCTGCCAATCCGTCCGACCTGAACATAAGAGTTACATGTATCTTTGTTGCCTTTGGATGACTGTAATGCAATGTTGTGTGAGCCTGTAGATGCCATATGTGTCTGAAGAGGTATGGCTCTCTTGCTCACCCCAAATTCAAGTCTAAGGACATTCTGAGTCACACAGTGCATCAAGCAATCACTGACACATTTTCACAAAAGAGAGTTTGTTTACGGAGATACTTGCTTACGTTTCATTGCCAATGACACTTCATTCTGGTTTACGTTTGCAGTTTTTAAAGTTAATGTACTTGAACTGATGACTAGAAAATCACATGTACCCCTTCAGGAGTACAGTGCTTGTATTTAAGCTTCACAGTTCCAGCTGGAAAGTGATGTAAAAATAATTTGCGAGGTGTGTTTTATTTTCAATCTGCTTGTGTGTTTTAATTTTCATTTTGAAAAATTCCCAAGGCTCACAACTGAAGCATTCGGTCAGTTTTGTCCCATTTTCTTCTGCAAATGCTTTTATTCTACTGGTTAGTGGTATTTAAATTTTAAAGACGTTTTAGAAGTTAGACTGAGACACTGATCTAAACAGTAGTGAAATGTATTATAACTTTAAAAACATGAACAATAAAAGCGGTATATAAATACCGCTTTCAGGGAGTACAATTCATACTGTTCAGCAATTTCTGGTAAAGTCATTGTCAGTGACTTTATGTGACAGGAGCTGCCATGTATGCCATCATGTCCCAGCACTGCCCCTCCGCCATATACATTGGACTAACTGGACAGTCACTGTCCTAAATAAATGGACATAAATCTGCCATCAGGAATGCTTACATACACAAACCTTTTAAGCAATCATTTTAACTTCCCTGGACATTCAATAAGGGATTTAGAAGTAGCTGGTGTTCTACAAAATAATTTTACCACAATATTTCAGAATTTGAATTGGAATTAATTTACAAGTTTAATACATTCAACCTTGGCCTGAATAGAAATTTCATCAGGCTTATGCATTAGAAGAACAATTTCGCCACCTTTGATATTTGCAGGAGTGAGATGAATCCAGTTTAATTTGCTCCATTAACTGGTTTTACAGGTTGAACCTTTCTCATCCTGCACCTTCAGGACCTGGCTGGCACTGGATGAGAGAATTTGCCAGACTACGAGAGGTCAGTGTTGTGTAGTAGCATTTCCAACACTTCCACTGCTTACTGGGCTCTTTAAAGACATTTATGGGTAAATTACAGCTAAATAACAGCACAGAACACTGAGAGCCAGGACTGGTAGGCTGGAAACCCTCGATTCTGTTTTTCCACTGGAATGGATACTAAAAGTAGTCTGCAAAGGCCACAAGATCTTTTCCTGTCCCCCCAGCCACAAGGGCCTTCAGTAAAATCCTGAAAACCATTCCTTTCTAAATGCTCTGGAAACTGGCCATGAGTAGCGAAGAATTAACATTCTTACAAAATGCTATCACTAATTATTAAGCCCTACCCCGTGTGACTTGTCTGTGCCTCCAGGTGCTTTGAGGAAGGTGAAGAACTCCCTAGGTTTCTGCCAACCTGGGAATGGGAAGACAGATCCACACCGCACAGCACTGAGTTGCTAAAGACACAATCCCTCTGTTGTTTGGTGTGGCTCTATCTTACTTATTCAGAGCACTGAGGCTGGGCTCAGCTTTTGTTGACTTTTGAACCTTCATGGCTCAACAAATATCATTGCTGAATGGCATTTCCTGCTAGGGAATGATTTGCAAGTCTCCCAGCAAATACAAAACGAGTAAAGTGCTCTGTATTTGCTGAGTAACTTGTATAGTATTTTCTGCTTCTGTGCTAAAATAAACAGAAATATTTACTAAAGTTTACCTCATGTACGTATTCCCAAGAGGTCTTTTTGGTTCAGTTGTTGGCCACATTGTGGGAAAATTGGCTGTTGATTTATAATGTACCCAACTGCAATGCGTCAATGAGTCTAACCCCCAGGTCTACACTACTGGCACCATAGTTATGACCGCATAACTCGGTAGTGAAGATGCTGCCTACACCAATGAAAGGGAATTTTCTGTTGCTGTCAGAACACTACCTCCCTTAGCAACAGTAACTTGGTCAACTGAAGCATTCTTCCATCAAAATACGAGTGTTTACACTGGGGGCTAGGTCGGCATACCTATGCCCATGGTAGATGTGGATTTTTCACACCACCATTCAACCAGCTCTACCCACCTAAATCTTAAGGTCAGACCAGGCCTTAGTGCAGTCCACGTGGCAGTAGTGGAATACTGGCATAATCCAGGTTTCCAGCTAACCAAACACCCAGGAAATGTGGAAAAGTCCACTCTGCAATAGGCTATCCAGACAGAAAGTTACAACGCTGGTGAAGATCAGCATATGTTGATCAGGAAAAATGCATTGTAAAAAAAATCACATAGCTTGTTATTGGGATTTATTTTTCAGGCCAGACAGCTTCTTTAAGAAACTGTCTAATATCCCTCTTCCCCATGTACTTTCTTTTTCATCCAGACTGCCTGGGGCAAGTGTATGAAATAAAATCAGTTTCCCTGTATGAAACCCCCTCTGCCCCAGCTCAAGGACAAGGTTTTTGCGTTTAATGATTTTTCCTGCATTTATTTATGGAGTTAAGGACATCACCAAATGCCGAGATCTCACCCTGTCTATAGAGACTTCTGTCTGGCTTTAGAATTTTAGAGGCATTCTCGGGACTGTGGAAAAATTAGTGCAGGACTCTGTAGACCTGGATTCTCTCTGTGAGTTTTGTAGCTGACTTATGTGAAGATGTGCAATGATTTGTGTGAGAAATTATGATCCACGCTACGCAATTGTAGTAATTTCTTTCTAAGCACTTTTTGTTACAGTTGGCAATGCAAAAATGTTATGTAAAATATTTGAGGGTGGGGAATTTTGTTCAAATTTTCTTCTGCTGTGAGTTTAAGAGTTGAGCTTTGAGTAGCTTATGGAGAAGAGGAGATGGGAAACTGTTTTGTTTAACAATTTTGCAAGCAAACTCCTTGTGATTTTCCAGCAGTCAAAGGATGCTCAACTCAAGGGCTTTATGTTACATGGTATAAACAAAAGATGCCTTTTGCTGACTCACTTAAAAGGTTTGGCCTCTACCCAGGACAGGCTTTTAGGTTTTAAGACAGGCTCATCCTTCATCCCCTGCCCCAGCTTCACTCAGAACTTTTCCTTTGGAAGAAAAAAGCAAGCCTTTTTTTTGCTATGTTTATTGGTCCCTGATTGGCTTCTGGTCACTCCCTGCCTTTCTTGCTGCTGGAAGGCTATTTCTCATTGGTTCTGCCGGCAGCTGATCCTGGGTAGCCTCCTGAGACAGGTCCTGAAGGAATAAACGTGCTGGTTTTTTTGCCCCATAAAGAACAGCTTTGGGTGGGGTCCACCAAAATGGTGGGCCCACCTGCAGGGGGCAGCAAATGCCTGATATATACCGTCATTAATATGTCTGGAGTCTACGCACCACTACAAGTTCTTTCATACAATCATCACTTAAGTAGCTTTCAGAAGGTAAGACTAGGGCTATTTATTCAAATGTTAGTAGAATGAGAAAAAAATTCCAGTTCCACTTATGTGTCTCCCAGTCATTAAAAAATCATTACAGGTAATATTCTTTTAAAAATCCACTAAGGAAAACCTGGAGAGAACTTTACTGGATAGCAAGCTTGTTACTTCACATTTTTTATTTACAGACTAGCCATGTTTTCTGGCCATAGTTAGATACCATTGTCGTGTGTCTTCCACTGTTAAGTCTAAAAAGGTTCTGAGAGAGAGTCGGTAATTGGCGCAAGACACTTTAAAAGAGCCTTCAAGCTAAAATTACGTGCTGGGTGATCTATGTTGAGTCACTTAAAACAGCTTGTGACTCTCCCCTGGGTGGAGATGATGTAAAAATTAGTATGGAGCAATAATCTCATGAGTGAACATTCACTGCAGGGCGTTTGGGAGTGGGTAGCTTTTTCAGTGTTGTCATTGGCGAAGGGGGAAATTGTGGCCACGAACCCTGTTATTCATACTCTTCCAGCTGTTGTGCAGCCAAAGATTCAGTTTACTTTTCTTCTATCCAGGTTCTAACTGGAGACCTTTGACCTGTCACCTCTACTTCTATGGCTGCATCTACACCACATGCCACTTGCGTATAGGCTATGTGAAATTATCTGCCTTGCTAAAAACAGGCTGCATCCACTCTGATGTGGAGCTCCATGTATCAGTGAAAGGCCTTTGCAGGAAAACAGCAAAGTAGGTTAAGGAGGCTCAGCTCTGGCAGCAGAATTGTGTGTAGGATCTCTATGCTGGGTTTCAGGTGTGTCTTCACTCACCTGAGCAGTGTCTCATTGTCTGCACTGTAACTTATATTCCTGCTGGAGGGGTGTGCAGTTACCAATGGGAGAGGCCAGTGTAGACGTTCCTTATGATAACATGGCAGTAGGAAGTCCTGTTTCACCACAAACTTCACGCTCATCATCTCCTCCTGTGAAGGCTGGAGCGTGACACAGTGTATTGTGACACATTGTTAGCCTGCCACATCTGTCTCTTCCAAACCTCTGTTCTAAACAATAACATGTAGATTCCAGTCTTCACTCACTCACTAACTACTTCCCTTCACGCAGAGCTCTGATATTGTAGGTTCTTTTGCCTCCTGCACATGTGTACATGGAAGATGCAAAGTGTAGGAATACAGAAAGCATAAGCCATAAATTTTAATCAACCAGAACTGAATACCTTGACTCAGTAAATCATAGCAGCCAATCACCATGCTGTACATGCAGTAAAAGTCTACATAGAAGCAGGGTCACAGATAATCACTTTGTAGACTAAACTGGGAATGAAGAGCAGCTGCAGAGGGACTGTGTTCCTAATGTTCAGCTGTTGTGCCACCCATTTTACCTAGATTTAAGGGAATTGAAGCTGGAGGCTGTTTCTAAATGATAACAGTTTTTATTTGCTTCTGGCTTTTTGGCAGGTAAAGTAGACAAGCATTGGTCCCCTTGCACATGGGTGACAGGTGTAAATAAGTCTGTAAGCATCTCACTGAATAGTAAAAACAACCTCCATCTTATATATTCTATGACTCACTTTGATTTTTATGGCTTCTTGCTTCTTTCTCTGTGCTTCCCTCAAGCACAGTGAGTAAGAAATACCTTCCAGTGCAGTTCTGTCAAACAGCTGTGGGAGTAACCAGCACCCTCCGCACAGAGGATTAGTGCATGTCAAATCACACAGCTTTCTGGTGGGCGTGGCAGCAAATCACCACACAGCAGCCTGGCTTGGTATGTTTACTCTCCCACAGTTTGAATAGATCCCCTGCGTAATGGCATTACCACCAGACAAGAGCTCCAAATCTTGTCCTTCCTCCAGGGCTTCTACTGCAGCACATTCCCTGAAGTGTGACCTTTTGTCCCTCACTCCTGTCTTTAGGCACAGGTCTGTGGCCCCAATGAGCTCAGCAGGGCTTCTCTGTACCTCTTTAGGGGGAGCCTTTGGGTCACTGCAGCATAGCTGGGAGAGTATAACCCTTTCTAGAGATTGGTCATTAATGTTCTTATAGCTTTTCAGTCTCGCTTGTAAATACGCTGCTTGTATTACAGCATTAAATGAGATGTTACAGAACGTGCCAAGTGGAGATGAATCACTGAGTTCATGCCATCTGATTCATTGCTTGGGATTCATCAAGGAGGAAGAATTGTTTTCTGCATGATCACTTTCTGTTGAACCTCGAGTTCTGGTCAGACCCATTGGAACGTCCTTCCATAGGTTAGAGAGGAGCAGCACACACTTGGTTTAGCGTTTCATCTGAAACGTTTCCTTTTGTCCATTGTGGACCCCTCTAAACTTTGGCTCCTCAGCTCCTGGGCCACTAAGGCCTCAACACCAGCAGTTAAAATGCTGTGCTACAATAACTAGATTCAAAAGCAGGGCCTCTTGCAGCCCTGTCACATTCCACCACCTTCATGAGGTGTATTAACAAATGGGGCTGATGTAGCAACCTATTGCCACACTATTCTGGTGAGGTCCAGAAGGGGGGGAGGGGGGAGAGTGTGTGTGTGTGTGTATATGTAGGGGGTGTGTGTGTGATGTTTTGCTTGCACCAGTACTTGTGTTAATTTCCCACAGTTTGCTTTTCTTATGTGTGGCTTAGTAGAAGGATGAATGTGCTTTCTGATACATTTCTGCTGAGTAAAGGTCACTGAGTCACACAGATATAAGCAAGGTGGAGTATTGACATTGCAGGGTTAACAAAACAAGAGATGCATGAAAGGAGGAATAGTCAAAAGCACTGAATGCAAACTCCTCCCTAAAATGCAAAGTGTGGTCCCTGCCTGAGTGAAGGCAGTCAAAGATAGTTTTCTTCTCACTGACACAGAAGTGGGGTTGCAAGGAGTAACCTCTTCCTGATACAAATCATAAAGGCAGCATGGGGTAGTAGTTAGTGCATTGGGTTGAAAGCCCAGTGGGTTCTATTCCCACCTATATTTTGGACTTGCTGTGTGACATGAGCAAGTCACTCTAGGTATGTCTGCAGTGGAGCTAGCTTGGGTAATTCCCAGCTTCAGCAGAGATGCCTATGCTAATACATTGAAAATAGAAATGTGGTGCAAGTGATAGGAGAGGCTACTTACCCAGAGTATGGGGTTTTGGTCAGGCAGCTAGCAAAGGTAGGGAAGATATCTTTTATTGGGCCTATTTCTGTTGGTGAAACAGAGAGAGCTTCACAGGTTTTTCTTCAGGTGACCTAACTGCAGAAGGGGAGATGTAGTCCAGCCAGAAAGCCTGGCTCATAGGAGGGAATGGGGCATCGTGGTCCAGAACTACAATTCCCACAAAGCAATGTGCCACTACAGGAAAATGCAATTTAATATCAAAGTTATTTGAAACTACAAATTTTCGATTAGTTCATTAAACTGAAACAAAACCTTTTAGTTTTGATGAAGTAAAGTGTTTCATTTTGATGAAAAATATTAAAACAAAATATCTGGGTATTTCTCAAAAGAAATATTTGGAGTTTTGGTACCACAGAGTTTTGAAATGTCTGGGTTTTGTCCCAACGTGAGACGCAAGATGTCAAAAATTGTCACTTTTGCTTAGCACTTTGAACAAACATACTTATGTAGATGGAGGGGCAGGCTGGGAAAGAGACAGGGGAGACTGAGCAGCCGCGACACGACTGTGGAGGAGGGTGATATATAAAAATCATTCTTGATCTGCCTCTGTGTGGAGGCCCTTCCCGGTCTGGACCAACTTGCTCGTTCTGGGTTCTGCACCCTATCCAAAACAGCCCTGCTGAGATGTAAGGGTGCTACAACTGATTACAACTACCTTTTAACCCACTAGAGCATTGGATTTGAAAGGTCAATTGATGTGAATTTTGTGGATGAGACAGTCAACTTTTCCACCCAACTGGGACACATGCCATTGCTCCAAATGGTGTCCAACTGGAAAAGCTGATGATCCTAGAGCTGAGACACAGCTGTGATGTTGATATCTGTGTAAAGTACCACTTATCATAGAGTCTTAGGGCTGGAAAGGACCTCAGGAGGTCATCAAGTCCAGCTCCCTGCCTAAAGCAGGATCAACCCCAACTAAATCATCCCAGCCAGGACTTCGTCAAGCTGGGACGTAAAAACCTCTAGGGATAGAGATTCCATCACCTCTCTTGGTAATGCATTCCAGAGCTTCACCACCATCGTGGTGAAATAGTTTTTCCTAATATCCAACCTAGACATCCCCCACTGCAACTTGAGACCATTGCTCCTTGTTCTGCCATCCATCGCTACAGAGAACAGTCTCTACATCCTCTTTAGAGCTCCCCTTCAGGAAGTCGAAGGCTGCTATCAAATTCCCCCTCACTCTGCTTCAAAATAAATAATCCCAGATCCCCCAGTCTCTCTTGATAGGTCATGCGCTTCAGCCCTCTAATCATTTTCGTTGCCCTCCACTGGACACACTCCAATACATCCACATCCTTTTTATACTGAGGGCCCAGAACTGGACACAGTACCCTAGAAGTGGCCTCATTAGCGCCAAATAGAGTGGAATAATAACTTTTCTAGACCTGCTGGAAATGCTTCTCCTAGTGTACCCCAATATGCCATTAGCCTTCTTGGCTACAAGGACACACTGTTGTCTCACATCCAGGCTCTTATGCACTCTAATCCCCAGGTCCTTTTCTGTTGCACTGCTACTTAACCAGTTGGACCTGAGCCTGTCACATGCTTGGGATTCTTCCATTTCAAGTGCAGGACTCTGCACTTGTCCTTGTTGAACCTCATCAGATTTCTTTTGCCCCAATCCTCCAATTTATCTGGGTCACTCTGGAGCCTATCCCTACCCTCCAACGTGTCTACCTGTCCCCCTAGGTTAGTGTCATCTGCAAATTTGCTGAGGGTGCAGTCTATGCCATCATCCAGCTCATTAACAAAGATGTTGAACAATACCAGCCTTAGAACTGATCCTTGGGGCACCCCACTTGAAACTGACCACCAACCAGACATTATGCCATTGATTGCTAACCATTGGGCCTGATCATCTAGCCCGCTCTCTATCTACCTTAGAATCCATGTATCCAATACATACTTCCTTAATTTATGGGCAAGAATGTTGTGGGAGACTGCATCAAAAACTTTGCTAAAGTCAAGGTATGTCACATCCATTGACCTCCCCATGTCGACAGAGCCAGTTACCTCATCGTAGAAGCTAATCAGATTGGTCAGGCATGACTTGCCTTTGGTGAATGCATGTTGACTACTCTTGATCACTTTGCCCTCTTTCAAGTGCCTCAAAATGGATTGTTTGAGGAGCCCCTCCATGATTTTTCCAGGGACTGAGGTAAGACTGACCAGTGTATAGTTCCTTGGATTGTCTGTCTTTTCTTTTTTAAAGATGGGCACTACATTTGCCTTTTTCCAGTCATCCAGGACCTCTCCCAATCTCCACAAGTTTTCAGATATAATATCCAAAGGCTCTGCAGTGACATCTGCCAATTCCCTCAGTACCCTTGGATGCATTAAATCTGGACGCATGGATTTGTGTGCGTCTGGCTTTTCTAAATAGCTCTTTAACTGTTCTTTCCCCAGTGAGGGCTGCTCACCTCTTTCCCATACTGCATTGCCTAGTGCTGTAGTCTGGGAACTGACCTTGTCCACGAAGACTGAGGCAAAAAAGTATTGAAAAGTTCAGCTTTAATACATCATGTCACCAGCCTGCCTCTCTCATCCAGTAATGGCCCTGCACCCTCCCTGATCACCCTTCTTGTTGCCCTTCACATTCCTTGCTAGCTACAATTCCAGTTGTGCTTTTGCCTTCCTGATTCTCCCACGGCATTCTTCATCCATATATTTATACTCCTCCTTAGTCATCTGTCCAAGTTTCTACTTCTTATAGGCATCCTTTTTGAGTTTAAGCTCATCAGTGATTTTACTGGTAAGCCAACCTGGTTGCCTACCATACTTGCTTTTCTTTTTGCCCATTGGAATGGTTTGCTCCTGTGCCTTCAATAAGGCTTCTGTTAAATTCTCCCAGTTCTCCTGAACTCTTTTCCCAGACTACAGTACTAAGCTTCCCAGGTGATCCTGCCCATCAGTTTTCTGAGGGATTCAAAATCTGCTCTTCTGAAATCAAGGGTCTGTATTTTACTGCTCACCTTTCTTCCTTTTGTCAGGATCCTGAAATCCACCATCTCATGATCACTGCAGCCCAGCACCTCTGTTTCTCCTACTAGTTCTTCCCTGTTTGTGAGCAGCAGGTCACACTGCACATGGCCCCTGGTCCATTCCTTCAGCACTTGTATCAAGAAGTTAGCCCCAGCATTGTCCATAAACTTCCTGGCTTGAACTGGTCCCCTGTCTAGCAATCCAACAATGGTGTTCCCTGAATTTATAAGATTAAAACTAACCGTAAAACAGCTTTTTGGTAGAAATAGCTGGTATTTTTAAAAGGGCTCTTGTCTAATCAACCGTCAAAGATCAGATGAGCCCACTCTGAAAAAAGATGATGAGATTTCCCATATATTGTCCAACTCAATCAGAAACACCGTGCTGGATGCAATCCTTGATTTCTAATGCATTTGAAAACATGGAGAGAGTACGGAGACAGAGAGTACAGAACAACTGCAGCGCTTAAAGGCAGCGTCCCGTGGGACCACATAGCTAGTTTCTGTTGTACTACTTTATAGCTGTAATTTGTCTTGTATTTACCCAGAAAAATTGTTCCCAGGATCTATTTGTTTCAGCAAGGCCCTGTTTTTAATCCTATTTTGAACAAAGATAACTAATGCATGTGCAAGATAACTGCCCAAGGTCAAAAGCTTCAGTCAGCTTCTCACCAAAAAACTAAGGAACAGCTTTATGGCTCTAAATTCAGGCATTCTGCCTGCCTAAAAACAGCTTTCTGTTTCCACAAAGTAACACCTAGTCACAGCTAGGCACCAGAGAACCTTGCAACATATTTTGTCAATTTAATCTGGTTTCATAATCCTCCAGTTCAGACCTTTACAGACCTGGTCAGAGAGAGGGAGCACTGAAAGGCATTTGCCCGGGGCAGTTTACATTTTAGTGAGTAACAGAGAACACAGTAATTTTGCTGCCTTTTTTTTTTTGGCGGGGGGCGGTGGCCTGCAAGACAAGATCATTTCAGATCCAAGGACTTCATTTTTCATAGTTTCTTTAAACCATTGTCACTTCTTGGAGAGCGCTATAGTGTTACCTCTTTTGGCCTCTTGGTTAGCCAATATTCAGGGTCTTGTGGTTGTTCCTGTTGGAAGGAGAAATTAATGGTAGTCAGGTACTTATTTCATGCAATCCTGTTGCTTTACAAAGAACGCACGCAAAGTCCTATCAAAACAAAAAAGCAGTCCAGTAGCACTTTAAAGACTTGCAAAATAATTGATTATGTGATGAGCTTTCGTGGGACAGACCCACTTCTCATGAAAGCTCATCTCCTAATAAATGCTTTTGTTAGACTTTAAAGTGCTACTGGACTGCTTTTTTGTTTTGATAATATATAGACTAGCATGCCTATCTCTCTGTTACTACACAAAGTCCTGTTTCTGTTAAGGTACTTGGAAGCAAACAATTGCAGATCATTCCCTTGCTTCGTATTCCAGGTCTCTTTCCAGCAAGCACTCTGTCCAAACAGCTCTTGTGGCTGATAGGGACTCAGCCAGCAATATCTGGAGAGAGTCCAGCAGAGGGCAACAAAAATTATTTGGGGGCTGGAGCACATTTTAGGATTTAGGCTTATTTATTTACACACAAGAGTGAGGGGGGGATTTGATAGCAGCCTTCAGCTACCTATAGGGAGATTACAAAGATGATGGAGGGAGGCTGTTTTCAGTGATGACAGAAAGAGGAGCAATGGTTTCAAGTTGCAGAGGGAGAGGTCTAGGCTGGATATTAGGAAAAACTATTTCACCAGGAGGGTGGTGAAGCACTGGAATAAGTTACCTGGAGAGGTGGTGGAACCATCATTGCTAGAGGTTTTTAAGTCCTGTCTTGACAACGGATGATTTAGTTGGGATTGGTCCTGCTTTGAGTGGTTGGACTTAATGGCCTCCTGAGAGTCTCTTCCAAATGGTGTCCAGGATTTTTGGAAGACCACATTATATGACGCATACGAATGGTTTGTGTCATTGTAGAGCAGGAATTATATGCGCTCCATGGGGGAAGGATTACCGCACTTGCTTCAGGAAGTGAAAATTGTAGGGAATGATTATGGCAAATCACTCAGGTTCTAATGCCACCAAGAGGTAGCGCCTTCAATGAAGGGTCACATATTTTGGTTCATACTGTAGTCTCTACAGACTAAGGCTGTTTCTACACAGGCCACTTTCTTTGAAAGTGGCATGGTAATACATGGCCCGAAATATGCTAATGAGGTGCGGATGCAAATTCCCCATGCCTCATTAGCATACAGTCACGTGATTTGGAGTCCGGAAGACCGTTCGTCTGGACTGCAAAACGCCAGGTAGAAGTGTGGCCCTGGGGGTGCTTCCGGAAGGAAGTCCTTCTTCCGGAGGCCGCTTCTTTCCAAAAATTTTTGGGAAGAAGGGGCCTCCAGAAGGACTTCCTTCTGGAAGACGCCCTGGGGGCTGCACTTCTAAATGGCGTTTTGGAGTCCGGAAGTACGGTCTTCCGGACTCTAAATCATGTGACCATATGCTAATGAGGCATGGGGAATTTGCATCTGTGCCTCATTAGCATATTCCAGGCCATGTATTACCATGCCACTTTCAGAGAAAGTTGCCTGTGTAGAAATGGCCTAAGAGACAAAAAAGGACTCTTGGATAAATAGTTTGGGCTTAAACTACCTGGGGGCTTTCTTCGTGATCCAGCAAACAGGGCCCCCTTGTGATAGGGCTGGAAAGACTCGGGCTCATGGGTTTGCATGCACATAGGAACTTTTATTGCTTTTTCAAAAACAATTAGGCTGTGTGTACACTTGCGTTCCTCTTTTGAAATAGGTATGCAAATGAGGTAAATTGAAAATGCAAATGAGGTGCATATTTGCATATCTGGCACCTCATTTGCATAGTCTTATTTCAAAAGAGCATCTTTCGACAGAAGAAAACCAGTGTAGAGACTGCTCTTTCAAAAGTAAATCCCATCTTTGCAAGCATCCTTCTTCCCTTAAAAAAAGAGAAGGAGGATTCTTTTGAAGATGGGGTTTACTTTCGAAAGAGCAGTGTCTGCGCTGGTTTTCTTCTGTCGAAAGATGCTCTTTTGAAATGACTATGCAAATGAGGTGTTGGATATGCAAATCTGCACCTCATTTGCATTTTCAATTTCCCTCATTTGCAAACCTATTTCAAAAGAGGAATGCAAGTGTTGACACAGCCTTATTCTCCAGATACGAGTATTATAGAGGACATACATGTACTTGCTTAGAAACAGCTGTGTGGCAACCATGGGCACCATTTCAGGGGTGAGGGGGCAGCCATGCATTTTGGGATACCGCTTGCTTTTCCCATTCCCTGGACTGTCAGGGAGTGACAGGAAAGTCCATGGCTTGCATGCATGCCCCTCACTCTTGGCTGGTGAGGGTAGGGGGCAGAGGAGTGATTCATGGAATCTGTGCACTTTCCCCTCGCTCCCTGACAGAAGAATGGGAAGAAGAGCAAGGAGTGTTCCAGTCTGCATGTTTGCTGCCCCCTGCCCTCCTGAAATGCCAGCAAGTGCAGTGGCTATAGACCTGAGAGAAAAAGCAAAGCACAGGGGCTGGCCTTTTAATTAGATTGCCTTGGCAGGAATTTTGCAGGATAATCCCAGGACAGTGTAGCCTTAAAACTTCTGGTCAGGAGGCAGTGACAGAAGGGTCTCTGCCTAAGAGAGGCGAGTCAGAGCCATTGAAGTGTGAGCCTGCAATGGACCTTGGAGTGGGAATTCCAGGATACCCCACAGTGGTGACAGTGCTCTGATTGTACTCCTTACAAGTGTCTCTTTGGCTGGTCTCAGCTTTCTGCTGCCTTCTGTGCCTGTTTATGTAGCTCACACATACACAGCATCAGCAGAAATACTATCAAGCCTTCTACGTTTGCTTTTAACCTGCAGCGATGCCCCTCTGTTCACACAGCGCAACCTCTGCCCAGTCTTGCCCATGGCCTGTTTGTTGGGTGATGACACCTACCGCTCCAGCTCTTTTACTCCTGAGAGCTGAAACACTTCTGACATTTATCCTGAATGAAGGGTAGTTATTACTCCCACCCGCTTTCCCCAGGTTTCACCCAACTCCCAGCATAACAATATAGATGTCGTGCAACATGACGGCTGATTTGTTATGACTGTTTCCTTGCTGATGTGGTGAGACAGCACTTATTTGTGAGTAAACTTCTCCTTTGCTTTCTGAAGATAAATATCAGAGGAGCTCACTGTAAAATGTAGAGTGAAATTCCAAAAGGCTGGAGAGACCTGTATGACTGGGAAAAGAACAAGTTTGCTTTTCTGTTTAAAATACTAAGTGCTAAGTCCACTACGCAGTAGGTGCAGAACTTGAAGCAGCGCCACAAAGGGGTCTTTTGATGGCATTTTAATCCTGCAGCTGGTAGTCCTGGCAGGGGCCACAAAATCCTAGTGGGATTTGCTGGATCATGGCAGCACTCTGGCTATGCCCCCACAGCATTAGGAGGAATGGATGGTACAGAGCTGTGATGCCAGTTCTAAGCCCCTAAGGGACTTCTTGTCTGGCTCTGGTCGCGACTTGCTGGTAGCTGCAGTCTGATGTTATGGAGAGAAATAATAGCATCAGAAGAATGAGCTGTGAATGCAGAGCCCTAATCAGTAAGCCTACATCCACACTTACCGGAGAAAATCGACTGCTCTGGGTTGATCTTTCGGGGTGCTGTTTTGTACATGCTTGAAACGGCTTGTTCCAGGGTCGACATTGACTCTGGAACTCCTCCTGCATTGCATGGAAGTTAAAGAAGGTCGACGGGAGGAGTGCTGTCGACCTTCTGTCGTGAAGACAGGCACAGAAGTCGACGGCTTCAAAGTCATTTTTTGGTACGCAATTGGTGTACCAAAAATCACGTCGCAGCTGTCAACTTTCACGATAAGTCTAGATGCTGCCTGAATTACTGAAGTGACACCAAAATTCATAGCTGTTAACATGAAAGCTCTTTTTACAGGAAGCAGTCCCGAATCCAGGATTAAAAAGTATGGCTTATGCAGGCCGCAAATCATTGTCTGTAATTATCACACAGTAACTAAGTCTCATGCAGATTCTGTGCTGGTCATATCAGGAGTTACCTTGCTCTGTCCATTTTTAGGTCCCACGTGCTTGCTTGCTTGCTTTCAGAAGAGAGAAATGGTTGTGTAATTATCCTGTCATTACAAGATTCTGTTCTCATCATACAGTTCTTGTCAACAGTGATCCAAGGAAAATGACAGTCACGAGAGTTTGCACAACGATGCATTACAAAAACATGTAATGCCCAATTCCTAGTGTTACCTAAAAATAAAGTTAAAACAACACGTATAGTGGGTCTCCCCCCTAGTCATCTGTGCATAATTTTTGATTGGCTGAAATTGGCTTTTATGTAGCAGCAGCAATTGTCTCCAGTTCCTTGTCATGGTGATTCAGTAATACTTCACTGTTGTCATGGTTGCAGGCTTACAACTAAAGCCATAGCAGTTGCAGTGCTGTTTTTATTCATAGTCTGAGTGTATAAACTAATTAAGTAAACTACCAGCAGCAGTCTATTTTCTGGGCCTTGTTTTTGTAGTACTCAGTTTTAGAATCACTGTGGTTTTTTTTTGTTTTGTTTTGTTTTTGTTTTTTACAATCACCCTAAAAATCACCCCTTGCAATACCTGAGTCTCTGTGGGTAATTCTAGTGTCCTAAGCCTGCACAAAGTTCACTGATTATTTGATTGCCTGAGAAATGTCCTCTTGAAATCACAAAGGCTCCTGGAGACTCTTTTGAAGAGTTAAATTAAAGCTGTTAGTCCATGCATTTCCACCAAGTTCCATTCCATATTGCTGCCCTGCTCATGGCAGGCACCCAATAAAAATGTTTGGTTTCTGAGTTCATGCTTTGCTTTGTAAAAATAGTGGCAAAATGATACAGAGAGAGTCTGATCCGAGGCATGTCACTCCCCTAGCAAGCAAAAGGGTCTGGGAGCAGGGAGTGATCAACATTCTGACAAATAGCCAAAAATACCAGCTGCCAAGTAGTGCACAAAATGTTCTCCTATATCTGGAAAGATCAACTGATTCCATGCTATGATGTGCAAATTTATTTTCTATTTAAAAACTAGCATTAAAATAAACCACACCAAATGGCCACCCTGATAACACTGGGGGGACTAGCATTTGGGGGTGTGTAAGAATAATAGGTATGGCATGCAGTAAAGATGTGATGCAAGCATGAATTTTGTCTCTGCAAGTCTTGAATGAATGCTCCAGCTGTACTTGAACTGAAGCTATATACAGGTCAGTAAGTGGCAATACAGACACACTGCTTTTTGCTTAACTGAGGCTGTCTATACTAGACAAAGTCAGTCAACTGCAGATACACAATGCTAGCTACCCTTCTGTGCTCAGCTTACTTGGCCATCCCTACGGCACAAGGTTGATGGGAAGCCTCCTCCCTTACTCCTTGTGCCTCATACACGAGTTGACTGCGACCCCTGAGAGGTCGATCTTCTAGGGTATCATAGAATCATAGGGCTGGAAGGGACCTCAGGAGATCAACTAGTCCAGCCCCTTGCGTCAAGCAGGATCAACCCCCACCAAGTCATCCCAGCCAGGACCTTGTCAAGCTGTGACTTAAAAACCTCTATTTCTGATATATCTTATAAGACTGTAGTGACCAGTCCTGGACACTATGCTCCCAGTGAGTATACCACTGATTTATAAAATTGCATTAGAATATTTCCAGTGTAAATCCCTAATT
This sequence comes from Carettochelys insculpta, assembly GCF_033958435.1. Classification (NCBI taxonomy): domain Eukaryota; kingdom Metazoa; phylum Chordata; order Testudines; family Carettochelyidae; genus Carettochelys; species Carettochelys insculpta. Next base: position 16,212,418 of record NC_134147.1, on the reverse strand, counting down.
CTTTAAACATCCTAGCGCTTTGTTTGCTTTTTGACCATCACTGCACATTGTTCAGTTCTTCGAGAACAACAAGAAGTCCTGTGGCACCTTATAGACTAACAGATATTTTGGAGCATAAGCTTTCGTGAGCAAATAACCGCTTTGTCAGATGGTCAAAAAGCAAACCGGTTGTTTGCCCACGAAAGCTTATGCTCTAAAATATCTGTTTGTCTATAAGGTGCTGCAGGACTTCTTACTGTTTTCATTCCATGACAGCCCTTTGTCGTGCCTTAGGACTGCTCCATAGAGTTTACTTAAATCATCTCTTTGCCACAGGCTTTGGAAAAGGTTTCATGAAAGTTTCAGTAATTTGTCTACTGGAGCTCCTTAATTTTTTTACCCTGTAGGCATGGTCAGAATTCTAGTAGTTTGGAGAGGTATATTTTTCCTTTGAAGAAGCTGTGGTTTTATCCTCCCAAATAGTTCTGGGGGTTTTAAAGCTCTAATTAGTAATTCGGACAATTTATCTTCTACTGAAATAATAATCTGACTTCTTATAGGCACTATTCATCAGTGGAATTCATAGCATTTTACAAAGAAGGTCAGTATCATCCCCATTGTACAGGTGGGGAAAACTGAGGCACAGAGTAGGGAAGTGACTTGATTACTTAGCAAGCCAGTGGCCAAGCTGGGAATGGGACACGGTTCTCCCCAGTCCCCGCTGACTGCTCTGCCCATTAGACTGCATTCCCTACAGTTTACCAGTTTATAACCGCCAAGATCACTCTTTGAACGGGGCTGCTCTGGAAACTGGTGTCATGTTCCATCGAGAGCGAATTTCCTGGTTTTCCTCCTGTGGGTTCTTCGCAGTGGCGTTCCCCAGGAGCAGGCGATTCTAGCCGCCGCTGGAGTCCTGACAGGGCTGCCAGGTGCCCCGTGGTCGGGCTCCCTGTCCGGTTAAAAACGTCAAGACACCGGACATGTGAATACCCGGGATTTTCGTGGCGGGAGGGCATCTGGCAGCCCCGGTGCGGGGCGCCGGCGGCCAGGACTGCATGGCTCCGCGCGCCTCCTCCGGCCGCCGCCGCATCCCGGGCCTGCCCGCTCCGGGCCGCCGCCCCGCGCCAGCCGCTGGCACCCCCCTGCCCCGAGTGAGAGTCTCCAACCAGCGCCGGTGGGGCGCCTGCGCCGCGGGGCATGCTGGGAGCAGGCGGACTCCTTTCCGGCGCGGGAGGGAGTGGAGCCGTCAGTGGCGGGCAGGCGCGGGCCACTCCAGCGGGGCGGGGCTCCCTCCCACTAGCGTGGGGGCGCGTCCCCACTGCCGGTGTCGGTGCGCGTTGCCCGAGCCTGGTTCCTGCCCTGGCGCACCGTGAGCAGGTTTTGCCTCGCGTCCCTCTGCAGCTCCTCCAGGCAGCCCCTCCGGCTGGGTGCAGCTGCTGCCCGCGTTCAGCTGCACAGCAGCGAGCTCCTCCCTGGAGTGCTGTGACGTGCGCCTCAGTGCCTGTCAGCAACCCTGCAGCAGCAGATCAGCCGTGGGATTCCCCCGCGTGATGAGTGGCCTCCCTCCACTCTCCCACCCTGCCCAGCACTGTGGCCAGGGAGCAGCGTTGGGGCATGAGGCCTTCCCCTGCTCTGGGGCAGGAGCACCAGGCAGAATGAAAGAAGCCCCAGTGTCCTGACCCATCTCCCTCCAGCAGGAGTGTTGGGCAGGGGGGCTGGGCAGGCGACTTGCTACACTCTGACCACGTTTTCCAGGCAGGGGTGTGTGGGTTTTTTTTTAACACCCCCACAGCTGCTGGCGTCTGCTATTTTTGTGGAGAACATCTGGCAACCTTTGGACTCCTGAGCTATGGTGACTGACGCTCGATACTTGCCGTGGTGAGCTGTCTTTGGCTCAGCAACCTACTGGATAGATGCGAAGAGGGAGCATGCCAATACGTGGTTCTCACAACAAATGTGCAGTCACCAACTCTTGCTAGTGCCTGCACTGACAATTTTTCCTAAGACAGTTAATTAGCTTCGGGAAAAATAAAAGAAATATAAATACACATGTCCAAATTATTGTAATTTACTTATGTAGGGCTTATTTAGAGACCCAGTAATAAAAAACAATGTACAATTGTCTCTATTCTGTACTGCACCTAAACAGAATGGAAACACAAAATAAGGGGTTTTGCACAATCTTTATTCTCCTTTCTTTTGCTTTTTTTAGACTTGTTAGCTAGTAAGTCTGATGTGAGATGTGATCTTTACAAACATGTAAATACCACTTTTCACGGCAGATTTACTCTGCCCTGGTAAGTGCAGGGACAAATTAGCTTGGTGTGAGGAAGTGGGTATGGAGGCAGCAGGGGCCAAAGCAATGGTGGGTGGCCAGAGCCTGCCACCATGCAGCTGGGGATCAGAGCCTGCAGAGCCCCAGGTCCTGTGACTGGAATCTGCCACAGGGTCAAAGCCTGACCCCACTGTCCTCTGAAAGGCGATAGGTCATCTTTATGAATTTGGCCCTGGAGAGATTGTGATATATGATTAGCTGCCACATAACTGTGAGCTAGGTTAAACCTTGTTATCGGTAGGGTTAAAACTGATGCATGAACATGTTCTTTCATTCAGATAGCTCAGACAATAGAGAAGCCACACCTGAAACAAGGCTAAATAATCTCACCAGAAATTAGAACCATGAAGGCTGAGGATTTGACCACATTTCTTTTGTCTGCCCCGGTGGGCTTATGTTCTGTGAGTGAAAAAAGAGAGGTCAGGATGAAAGATGCAGAAGGTCAGAGAATCAGGGGTGAAAAGCTGGAACGCTGAACAATAGCCTCGGAGCACAGAGTCGGGCTTGTCTACGCATATAGCGCTGCAGAGGTGCCACTGCAGGAGTGTAGGTGTGACTACACCAGTGCGAGAGCTTTGCCCACCTGTCAGAGGTGGATTAACTACGTCAACAGTGGAAACTCTCCCATTGGCATAGTGGTGTTTGCACCAGTATAATTATGTCACTTCGTATGTGGATTTTTTACACCCCTGAACAACATAAATTATGCCAATGTATGTTTGTAGTACTGACCTGGCCTATGACTCTCTGGACAAAGTGTGTGTGTGAGAGAGAAAGAGAGCTTTTGGGTTTTATATTGGCTAACAAAGCTTACACCTATTTTGTTTGTTTGTTTGTTTCTTGTTCCTCCTGCATTCAGAGAAGCACGTCCTTGTATATCCCTTGCAAATCAACAAGGTTGCATCGAAGAAAAAACTGCACTTATAGATTTTTGCTTCCGACTGGAACCTCCCTAGGACCATCAACTTTGACTAGTCATTCAGATCAAAATGGGGTAACAGTAAAGCTGCTGATAGTGCTGACAGCAGAGGGGCCCTGTTACGGATTAAGCCATGAAATATAACAGCCTTAGACACTAATGGAAAGACTGGGCTGCCAGTTTAGGAGGAAAGAATTGATAGTTGCCTACTTCTCCTTTTTAATCTCCCTAGCTACATTTGAATGCAGTGAGGTGACCTGTGAAGCCCTGTTAAATGCTTGCTGTGACTGCTCTCCAGGGATTCTTTGTGCTTATGGGCTATAAATTAAAAAATAAACTACTTCTGCCTTTTTCTCTCTCCCCCACATTTCCCCTCGGTGAAGGTAAGAGCGTTTGGCAGGTTCTTCTGCAGTACTGGAGTGAGAAGCAGGTCACCGGGGAGACTGACAAAACTTTGATGCAATTGCTAACAAAAACTCTGTAAATATGGGCTTTTCTGTCTCCTGTGCCACGGTATTGCAGCAGGACACGTGGCTGAGAATGGAAATCTGGGACTGTCCCACTGGGAATGAGACATTAAATGTCTTTGTTGCGCTGAAGGTGGTGATCTGAATGCATGATGTGGGAGGGCCTGAATGCCTGTATGATGCTGAGTGCTAATCAATGCTGACATCAGATGCTTGAGCAACAGGCTGTCCAAGAAAGATGCTGTGCCCTGCTTTTTAATCCCCTCTCATTCAGTAATCTGTAGCAAGGCGGCTCCTTTTAGATGTTCTGCAACAAGTAATGAACACCAGAGTATCTCCTTCAGTTAGAAAGCCCTGCATCTAGAATTGGAACAGTTTTCATTAAGCCCACTGTTAATAAATCAGTACTAAGACGCCAGCAACAAAGAATCACCTGGATTACAAGTGACAGACAGATATATTTTTCTAAATCTGGACAATGACTTGCCAAGTCATGTTACCATAGCATGTCCTGTGCAGCCATGCTATATGGCATTAACCAAAAATCAAGACAAAATCAATGCTTTTCGTTGCACTGAGCGATGAAGTTGCTGGATCAGAATCAGGTTTCCCATCTGAAGAGAACGAACTTTTCAAAAAGAAATGATGGCTATTTTAGAAGAAGGTAGTTAATCTGAGCCAACAGTTCCTAATAAATTGCTGTAATCTGAGGAACGCCATTACTAAACTAAGAATGATCCAATCTGTGTTTAATTAGTTTAATTGAATAAAAAGCAATCAGTGTTTTCCACCTTAACGCTGTTCTACATTCAGATTTGGCAGAAGCTATTTCTGTCTCATAATTATATTTGTTTTTGTAGCTCTGCATGTATGCTGGGAGCATCAATTTATTCTGTAAAATATATCAGTTTCTCTTAGACAATCAGCGTGAACAATTTCCTCTGCTTGGACAGGAACTGAGCTGCCAACACCAGCTGCAGATCTGACTGCAGCAGAGTGCATGTTGTGCCTTACCTTTAGTGGTAGATGCTGTTGCACATTTGCTAAATAGACACATTTGAAATGGCATTTCATATCCTGTTATCACCAACTGAGTCTTTTCTTGGTAACAATCAAACATAAAATATTAGAAATGTGTGTCTAGAATGATTGTAGTGATATTTTTACTGCTGTCACCTAAAGATGTTAATTTTCAAAGATAAAACAATATAATTTGCTGTAACCTCATCTATTTAAAGCTGATTCCAGATAACATTTAGCTTTTGAAAGGTGCTGAGTACCTCAAATTTAAATAGTGCAATTGTAAGGAGAGAATACTCCCAGAAAGCTTCCCCCCCGCCCTTAGGGTTACTTACATTATTGATAGAAGATTGGTTTTAAAAAGATTCCATAAAATCTAAAAGCAATTTACTTTGAAGAAATGTCCTAAATTGCAAAAATACTTAGATTTACTTCAGTCCCTAAAACAATATTCAATAGCTGTTTTTTTTAATTTGAGTACGTATTTCTTTCGGGGGGCGGGGGAGGATATGTTTACATTCTGCTTTATAACTGCACATTTGCAAGAAAAATTACTCAATGAAGTGTAGGGCCTGATTTGAGGAATGCAGCCTCCGTTTTTTCAGACTCACTGTTATGCCTGTAATTAATTATGGATGTAAAAATGCCAGCTTGGAACCATTTTAAAAATCAGGCTTATTACCTTGCATCATTAGATATGGAAAGACAAGATTCAGAAGAGTAAACTCAGTATCAAAGGGGTATTACAATCTCAGATTTTGTACGAGTGTCAAATAGTTAAAAATATTACAGTGTAAAACAATATAGCAATGCTTATGTGAGTAATGTAAAACATTAAAATATGAATAACCTAATATCTTTAGGGTTGTAGGTAAATAGAGCAGCATAAAATATTTGCCACAGACATTGCAGCTGTCCAGTCAAGAAAAGGCAGTAGTTTTCTCTGATTGTATTTTTATTGTTTGGAATTATTTGTTGAATAATTTTTGGACCTGGACTGAAAAAGGAGGGGGACACAGAGCCATTGGTAAGTTTCTGTTCTAGAATCAAACTTGTGAAGCAAATGTTTGCAATCACATTTCAGAAACTTGCTTTTCATAAATATTCTGGAATATTTTGTTTTTTGAGCAAGTGTTCTTGCCATGAACGTCATTTGCTATAATTTGTTTGAAAAATGAACACAAAAGGAAACACAAATGGGCATTGGGATTACATTTATGTTACACATCCCTGGTACACAACTGGGGATCTGTTACAGCTTCAGTTACAGCACTTAATCCTTTAGCTGAAGCTGCAGAACTCTGGCAGTCCTGGTTCACACCCTGTCATGTCCAGGAGACAGGGTGTGTCTCACAAAAAGGAAGCTTGATTAGAACTGCTCTGGCTCTTAGAAACTCAGGGAGTCATCTTCTGTTTAGATACTTGAGAACTGGGGTTTAGCCACTAAGGAGTCTGAGATTATAACCCCCACATACAGTGGATTTCCTTAAGCATGTATGTAAGGAATTTTTTGATCAAAAGTTTTCCATTGCTTCAGTGACCTACTGGTATGAAATGTGCATTTGCAAAAATGTAAGTCACTGCGTAAGTCTGCCTTAAATTTTAATTCTTTTTGTCCACAGTACAAGCGTGGTTTTGTGCCTGAATATTCGTATGGGGAGGATTGTGTGTACTGAAGAAAGAACCCTCTTTGGGAACAGCACTGATAGAAGCAGCATTGTTGTACTGTGCTTTTCTATACAGCTTGTAGGGACTCATGCTGCAAGTGCCTCTCAGATAAAGCACAGCAAGGGCCTATGCACAGCAATAACTACAATGAGAGACTGTGTCCTGCTAACATAACTCATTTGTCAGGGTAAAATGTCTGGGAATACAAAATGATCGTTAAAACCGAGCGCACAGGAAAACTGTTTCCTTGATTGTGGTGTTTATGAATACTCTGGCTATGCAGTGGACAATGTTTAATATTCTTGTACTGTCAGCATAATGAGACAAAGCAAGAGCCTTGTAGTTACACGTGAAATAACTTCATTATTTAAACTTTGACCACAAATCAGTTTGCTAACCAATGTGCATTGTTATTTCCATGACCCAGGAAAAGGCTGACCAGTCCTAGGGCAGCCTTACAAATTTATTACATAGGTTACCAGTTGTCAGAGGAAAGTGCCAAAAGTTAGGTTAAAACAAAAATGAGGGATCCCCCACCCTTAAGCAGCAAAAGCTTTGACCATGTGTGGTTTCATCTGGCTTCTGTTGGAGTTACGGGTACACAGCCTCTAAGCAAACAAGGTCATTTAATCTACACCTGCAAACTTTAGCCATCTTTTTTCAAATGCAGCCACATTTGGGTTTAACAATGCAACCCCTTGATAACAGAGAGCATTGATACATCAGCTTAGTGATGAGGAGTGTTCTACCTACCTGAAACTATGGCGGAGGGACTCTTGGAGGCAGAAGGTATTTGGAGAGGAGCCTGGGGCCAACCAGCCTGACTTAGCTCTTGTATTTTTGAAAGGTGGCCTCCAAAATCAGAGTACCCCTAAAGCTGTGCAGTGGAGTCAGCACTGACTCTGAGGGGAAGAGTGCCACCTACTGAATCACTCAGATTATGTTTTCAAGCACACTGGGTTTTAACCATCCAAGTACAGATGAACCCGGCTTTTGAGATCGGCCACGCTCGTTCATGGCCTAAGGCGGTATTATATCTAATTATAACTGTACGTGGATGTTCCCTCCTATAATCAAGGAGCTCATCCTCTCAGACAGTGAGGCTGTTCCATTTTACAATAGAGGCCTCTGCATAGAGCCACAGCATTTTAGATCCTTCCTTATTTCTGCTCTTTTGTTTTGTTGGAGCGCAGACTAACACAGCTACCTCTCCGTTATTATTTCTGTTGTGTATGTAGCGGAACTCACGGTTAGTGACCTTGATTCTAATATGTTGAAAAGGAACGAAAGTTCAGAATTTCTTTGGTTCACTTCAGTGGACTTTGAAGTCTCTATAGTGAAGACTGGTTTCACTTGCCTGGAATGTGGTATACAGTTCTGCAATGTACCAGCCAGGTCGGCATTAAGTGCTTTGCTTCTTCAGTGCTGTTTGAACTGAGGTCAGGCAGTTAAAAGTCAGTGTTCAGTGAGAATGAGGATTTCTTGCTTTTGATTTGCTGCAGCTGCTCTAATCAGGAGTTGGGACATTAGAGGGGTCCGTCTTGTTCCAGTTGCTCCTTATTATGAGTGAGGATACAATTTTGATGTTTATTAAGGATGTTCATTATGGCAGTGCCTGAGGGCAAACCAAGAGTGTGCAAGGCACTGTGCAAACATGGAGGAATAGTCCCTGCCTGGCAGAATCTACAGCAGGGGTGGGCAATCAGCGGCCCATGGGCCAGACACAGTTCACCAAGGTTAGCCATAAACTTTATTTACCTGCACATCCACAGGTATGGCTACTCACAGTGCCCACTGGCTGCAGATCACCAGTCCCAGCCAATGGTAGCTGCGGGAAGTGGCACGGACTGGGACACGCCGTTCTCCAGCCAACAGGAGCTATGAGCAGCCGTACCTGTGGGGAAACAGTAAATAAAGCACCTGGGCTTGCCGGGCGCTAACCCTGGTGCCCTGCATTTGGCCCTTGGGCTGCTTATTTCCCCTGCCAGCTTACAGTCTAAACAGGCAGGTGAGACATTGGGCAGGGACGGGGTAAAACACAGAGTGAACAATGGGGCACCAGCAAATGCCATGTGCGTTAGTTCCCTGATTTTTAAAGGTGGGCTTTGTGAGGAAGGCTAAGCAAATTATAGAGGGAGGGAAGTGACAGGAGAGGGGATGCTGAGAGGATGGGGCCTGAGGGGGACAAGGTGGAAGGTCAGAGGGCAGATGGGGAGTGAAGCTGAGGTGAAGAGCCTGGGTATGTCTACATTGCAATCAGGAGATGTGGTTATTCCTGATGTATAGCCAGGGTGAAAGTAACAAATTTCTTAGGAGTATCAGAGGGGTAGCTGAGTTAGTCTGTATCTTCAAAAACAACAAGAAGTCCTATGGCCCCTTATAGATAATAGATATTTTGGAGCATAAATTTTTGTGGGCACAGACCTGCTTCATCAGATACATGAGTGGGTGAGGGTGGGGTTTAGAGGTGAATTTAAAGAGGGAGTCTCAATCAAGGGGAGGGCCAGAGCTAATAAGGTCTGTTTAGTCAGGGTAGATATGGTCCATTATTGGCAGTTAATGTGGAGTTGTGAACATTAAGAGAGGAGAAAACAAGTCAGTTCAGTCGGGGGGATGTGTCCCATTGTCAGATGCTAATGTGGAGCTGTGAACATCAAGAGTGGAGAAACTGCTTTTGTAAGGGGCCAACCACTCCCAGTCTCTGTTCAATCCTTGGTTGATGGAATCAAATTTATAAATGAATTGCAGCTCTGACATTTCTCTTTGCATTTTATTTTTGAAATATTTTTGTTGTAGGACGGCTACTTTTAAATCTGTTACCGAGTGTCCAGGGAGATCGAAGTGTTCTCCTACAGTTTTTTGTATGTTACCATTCCTGATATGTGTCCATTTATTCTTTACATAGAGACTGTCTGGCTTGGCCAATGTAAATTGCAGTGGGGCATTGGTGGCACATGATGGCATGTATTATATTAGTAGAGGGGCAGGTAAAGGAGCCCCTGATGGTATGATTGACATTAAGTCTTGTGATGATATTGGTGGTGTAGGTAGGTGAGCAGAGTTGGTACCAAGGTTTGGTGCGGGGATTGGTTCCAGGTTTAGAGTTACTGTGATGTGGTCTATAGCTGCTGATGAGAATCCGTTTCAGGTTGGCAGGCTGTCTGTAGGCAAGGACAGGCCTGCCTCCCAAGGTCTGTGGGAGTGAAGGATCGTTGTCCAGGATGGGTTGCAGATCACTGATGATGCTCTGGAGAGGCTTTAGCTGGGGGCTCTATGTGGTGGCCAGTGGTCTATTGTTATCCTCGTTCTTACAGGTTCTGTCATATTGCAGCTCTCCCCCCGGTGGACCCTCAGCTGTGACGTGACAGTGCCTGCAAGAAAGGTAAATGTGGGGTGGAGTGTGGGCTCAAGGCAGAGGGTTGCAGGGGGTCAGGGCTTGGGGGGAGCTTAGGGCAGGGGATGGGGATGTGGAGCATGCAAGAGTCAGAGTTAAGGGACAAGGAGGGGCTTAGCACCGTGTGGGGGGGTGCAGGAATCAGGGCAGGGGGGTGGAGTGTGTGTAGAGAGGTGCCTGGGAAGGGCAGGGAAGGCTGAAGGCCCACCCCCCAGCTTCATACCAGGACTGTGCTTGCTCGTCCCCTGACTGTCATGGTGAGGGAGTGAGAGGATGGTGCACAGCTCGTCTGCCCCCTGCCCTCCACAACCAGGGGGAGAGGAATGTTCTGTGGCTCCCCGACAGTGGTGGGAACGGGGAGAGCAAAGCAACATCCTGGTATGAGTTTCCAGGAAGGACTTCAGCGCCACTCCCACCCCCATTGGTGCGCGGGGGGTGGCCTCTGGGGATGGGGCTATCCTGGATTGGTCAGAGGGCTGTGCACCCAGTGACCCCTTTAATGTGTGTGGCTGCCTGCTGCTTAGTGTGGCAGCCTACAGGAGAGCCAGGGAGCTGGCTGGATGCAGGCTGCGCTCCTCCTGCACCTGAGCGCCCCAACCCACTGACCCCTTCTCGATGGGCCAGTGCACAGGGAGCACTGGCTTATCTCCACCTCGCGGAGCAGCTCTGGTCTAGTTCATGGAACAATAGCAGTGTAGTCATGGCAGTGGGGGTGTGCCTCTACACCTCCAGCAGGACCCTGCTGTCCACGCTGCTGCTGCTGCTTCACTGCTATTGTTACTCTCAAATAGCTTCGATTTAGCTAGATCACAAGTAGCTTGTGTGTGTCTCAGTGGGTTAAAATTACATGTTCGGGGGAGGTGGCACCATAGACACATCTGGTGGGGCGGGGGGAGGCTGGAACAAGCAGCCAATCAGCAGAGGGCAGAAAAAGTCCAGACCAAAGTGTACAACAGGGTTGGCAATAATTTTGAAGTGGGGCGTGAGGGGGGAATGCCAAGATTTTGGTAAATGGTCAAGGGCTGCACTTTTCTACGGAGAGGGTGCGGGGTGTGGGACAGAGATTAGAATCATAGAATCCTAGGGCTGGAGGGGCTTTAGGAAGTGCTGTCCCTGCCTGAAGCAGGATTAACCCCAATTCAATCATCCCAGCCAGGACTTCGTCAAGCCAGGATTAAAAACCTCTAGGGATGGAGATTCCACCACCTATCTTGGTAACGCATTCCAGTGCTTCACCACCCTCCTGGTGAAATTGTTTTTCCTAATATCCAAGCTACACCTCTCCCTCTGTAACTTCAAACCATTGCTCCTTGTTCTGCCGTCTGTCACCACTGAGAACAGCTTATTCATCCTCTTTGGAACCCTGCTTCAGGAACTTAAAGGCTGCTATAAAGTCCCCCCTCACTCTTCTGCAAAATAAATAAGCCCAGATCTCTCAGTCTCTCCTCATAGGTCATGTGCTTCAGCCCCCAAATCATTTTTGTTTCCTCTGCTGGACATGCTCCAGTGCATCCACATCCTTTCTGTACCGGGGGCACAGAACAATACTCCAGATGAGGCCTCACCAGTGCCAAGCAGAGGGGAATAATAACTTCTGTAGATCTGCTGGAAATGCTTCTCTTATTGCACCCCCATATGCCATTAGCCTTCTTGGCTACAAGGCACACTGTTGACTCATATCCAACCTCCCACCCAATCTAATACCCAGGTCCTTTTCTGCTGTACTGCTACTTAGCCAGTCGGTCCCCAGCCTGTCACGTGCTTGGGATTCTTCCATTTCAAGTGCAGGACTCTGCCCTTGTCCTTGTTGATCCTCATCAGATTTCTTTTGCCCCAATACTCCAATTTATCTGGGTCACTCTGTACCCTTTCTCTACCCTCCAGTGTATCTACCTGTCCCCCTAGCTTAGTATCATCTGCAAATTTGCTGAGGGTGCAGTTTATCCCCTCATCCAGATCATTAATAAAGATGTTAAACAATATCAGCTTTAGAACCGATCCTTGGGGTACCCCACTTGAAACTGACCCGCCAACCATTGAGCCATCGATCACTATCAGTTGGGCCCGACCATCTAGCCCGCTCTCTATCCACCTTCGAGTCCATGTATCCAATACATACTTCCTTAACTTATGGGCAATAATGTTGTGGGAGACTGTATCAAAAGCTGTGCTACAGTCAAGGTGTATCACATCCATTGACCTCCCCATGTCCACAGAGCCTGTTACCTCATCATAAAAGCTAATCACATGAGTCAGGCACGACTTGCCCTTGGTGAATGCATGATCACTCCTTGATCACTTTCCCCACTTCCAAGTGCTTCAGAATGGATTGTTTGAGGATCCCCTCCATGATTTTTCCAGGGACTGAGGTAAGACTGACCGTTCCTTGGATTGTCTGTCTCTCCTTATTTTAAGATGAGCACTGTAGTTCGCTTTTTCCAATCATCTGGGACCTCTCCTGATCTCTACGAGTTTTCAAAGATAATAGCCTTGACAACAGCAACGACATCTGCCAGTTCCGTCAGTACCCATGGATGCATTGAATCCAGGCCCATGGATTTGTGTGCATCTGGCTTTTCTAAATGACTCTTAACACGCTCTTTCCCCACCGAGGGTTACCACCTCCTTCCCATACTGCATTACCTAGTGCTGTAGTCTGGGAGCTGACCTTGTCCATGACGACTGAGGCAAAAAAAAACATTTGAGTACTTCAGCCTTTCATACATCATCTGTCACCAGGTTGCCTCGCTCGGCCCCACACTTTCCTTGATAACCCTCTTATTGTAAACATGCCTGTAGAAACCCTTCTTGTTGCCTTTCACATTCCTTGCTAGCTGCAATCCCAGTTGTGCTTTCACTTTACTGATTCTCCCATCGCATTCTTCACCCATATGTTTATACTCCTCCTTAGTCGTCTGTCCAAGTTTCCACTTCTTATACGCAGGCTTTTTGAGTTTAAGCTCACCAAGGATTTCCCTTGTAAGCCAAGCTGGTTGCCTCTCATATTTGCTTTTCTTACAGTGCATCAGGATGGTTTGGTCCTGTGCCTTCAGTAAGACTTTAAAATACAGCTAGTTCTCCTGAACTCCTTTCCCCTTCATATTAGCTTCCCAGGGGATCCTGCCCATCTGTTCTCTGATGGAACAGAAGTCAGCTCTTCTGAAATCAAGGGGCTGTATTTTACTGCACAGCTTCCTGCCTTTTGTCAGAATCCTGAAATTGAGCATCTCGTGATCACTGCAGCCCAGGTTACAACCCACTTCTATTTCTCCTACTAGTTCTTCCTGGTTTGTGAGCAGCAGGTCAAACTGCACACAGTCCCTGGTTGGTTCCTTCAGCACTTGTGCCAGGATGTTATCTCCAGCATTCTTCAAAAACTTCCTGGAATGTGTGTGTGCTGCTGTATTGGTCTCCCAACAAATGTCTCAGTGATTAAAGTCTCCCATGAGAACCAGGGCCTGTGATTTGGAAGCTTCTCTTAGTTGTCTGAACAAATCCTGAAGAAATCTACCTGATCTGGTGGCCTATAGCAGATACCAAACACAACACCAGCTCTGTTGCCTCTGCTTCTAAGCTTAACGCAAAGACTCTCAACTGACTTTTCTCCCTCCAAATACTGGTGCTCTGAGCAATTGTACTGCTCTCTCCCATACATCCACAACTCCTCCTCCTTTTCTCCCCTCAACAGTTTATACCCTTCCATGACCATACTCCAGTTATGTGAGTCATCCCACCAAGTCTCTATTATTCCAGTCATCTTATACTTCTTTTACTGTGGCAGGGCCTCTGATTCTTCCTGTTTGTTTCCCAGGCTTCTCGCATTTGTGTACAAACACCTTAGACAGGTAGCTGATTGGCTTACCTTCTTTTGAGTCAGGGGTCCTCCTTTGTTGTTCCTTCTTCCTTCCCCATTTACCTCAGGACTTGCGTCACTGTCCCCCAGTGAACCTAGTTTAAAACCCTTCTCACTAGGTTTGCAAGCCTGCCCGCAGAGATGCTCTTTCCTCTCTTCGTTAGGTGGATCCTGTCACTTCCTAACAATCATTGGTCTCAGAACAGAATCCCATGGTCGAAGAAACCAAATTGCTCTCTCTGACACCACCGGTGCAAAGTCGTATTTACTTCCACGATTCGACAATCCCTCTAGGATCCCTATCTTCAACTGGGAGGAAGGACAAGAACGCTATTTGTGTTCCATATTCCTTGAGCTTCCTTCCCAGTTATATAATCCACAGTGATCGGCTCAAGGTTGTTCTTTGCTGTGTCATTAGCTCCTAGGTGGAGAAGTAGGAAGGGGTAATAATCCGCAGGTGCAGAAGGAAACTTGGGGTAGGGAGCTGGGGGGCAGGAGAGGGCATGGGGTCTGAGAGAGAGTTTGAGTGAAAGAGGGGGTTGTGACCTGGGGCGGGGGTTGGGGTGCATGGTTGGGAAAGGGGTATGGGTGCAGGAGATGTTTCTGGCCTGGTGGAGGGTTGTCAGAGGATGTGCAGGGTCTGGGAGGGAGTTGTGACCTGGGGAACAGAGGGGCAGAGGGTTTTGATGGTGACATGGTGCAGGAGGGGTTGGTGATCTGGGGTAGGGACCTGGGATGTGGGAGGGGGTGAGGTGCCTAAGGCAGGCTTTGGCTGGAAGGTGCTTATCTAGGCAGCTCCTGGAAGGCCCACTTCTGTGGGAGGTGGTGTGCAAAAGGGGCAGTTGCCTCAGGCCCTTTTGAAGTGCTACAGCAGCACTGCTCTGTGTGGCTGTGAGAAAAGTGGGGGCAGCACTGTGGTTCCGGTGGTGCTAAGGGCTGATTGCCCTAGGCCCTGTCCCTTCTGTCCTTGGCCCCATCCTTCTGGGGCATGGAACTGGGCACCCCTCCCACCTTGCTCTGGGCCCATGGTGGCTGTCAGTCCCACTGGCTCCTGGCCAGCATCCCAGTGGAACCCCAAGGCAGACTCCCTGCTTGCTGCAGCTCCAAGCTGCTCAGAATGGCTGGAGGCTCTCTCCATGTGCCTTTCTGCCCCTTGCGAGGGAAGACTTTGTATACTGCCCCACCCCCAGCCCGATCATCACGGCTCCCATTGGCCAGTTTCCAGCCAACGGGAGCTGCAACGATTGAGCTGTGGCCTGGAGCAGAGTACAAAGTCTCCCCACCTTGTGGGCCAGATCTAAAGGCTCGGTGAGCCAAATCCAGCATGTGGGCCGTATCTTACCTGCCTAAGCTGTAGAAAGTCTTCAGAATGTCCAGAGGACCCTGGTTTGGCTTTGGTGGCTCTTTGTCCTGGCTGGAATCTCTGACTGGCTTCTGTTGGCAGTTTTCCCCCAAAGCTGTATGGTGGGGCAGAGGCCCCACCACAGCCCAGTTTCACAATGTACTACAGCTGGAAGTGGTGAGGTGAGGCCATGTCAGCACTCCCAGGTTAATAAAATGGAGATTCATTGCTCCCTTGTTTATTGTTGAATTCTGCCGAAAGGAACGTCTTTGTGCTGGGGGAATTGATTTTGAAAAGTCCACTCCACTATTCAAATGTCAGCTTCCAGACTTCCGTTCTTTCCGGGGCATTTAAATAAGCGTCACATGTGTCAGTGGCATTTTGTGTAACATTGGGCAAGTGTACCGAAGATTCAAAAGCAGGTTTATGTTTTGAGATGTGTGCAACGACCTTTGCAAAGTTGGAACTTTTTTAGAGGGGAAGAAAGTTTGGAGAGGCTACAGGGTGTGGGAGAAGAGTTCAGATTTCCAGAACTTGTTTTGGTCAAGGATCATGCAAGATGAAATAATCTATCAGGTGGATCACCTATTGGTCTGTATTTATTCTAAAGCTACAGCAGTAACAAGCCTGTAAAATGTCACCACATTAGAGCATGACATCTCTTCCATCATCCTAATTAATCACATTGGGCAGATCGTGATTATGGTCCTTGTGCTCAGCAGGCCCGCAGAGCCTAGCAATAAAAAGAATTAAAGCAACCCACAAGGCAGGCCCACTATTATTCCCTTGTAACTGCATTTAAAGGTAATTGATGGACTTTTTTGACTTCCTAGGCCCCACAAAAATAGCCTGCAGGAGGGAATGCTGCATAATGTCATGAAAATCTAGACTAACTGATAAACAATAAACAATGGAATCCTGATTAAATAAATATCATTTATCCAGTTGCAGATGAGCTTTGCTTTCAGTTAAAACTTCCAGGCCATTATCTGAAGTATTGTATTTCCATTAAAATACGGGTCTGCAGCCTGAGGAGCATATTCAGCTATCAGCATGCATGGAATGTCTCTGCTTCCCATTAATAAGAAATATGCATGTGGACTTTCCTTGCATACCACCACCTGCTCTCAAGCCCCTGTGAACCGTGGCCCAGATTGTCACCCATGTTTGGGTTCTTTTCTCCATGTGGTGAAGTGTCCACCCCATTCTGCACTGAGTGTGTTGAAATGGCCGGGTGGCCTAAGTGACTATGCAGGCTGCACCCAGGAAGCCGAGAACGGAGTAGGTGTAAACAAGCTCCCCTGTGCAGCAACAGGCAGTAGGGCTGTCCCTACCAACAGGCAAAACCCACAGCCTCGTAGGGCACCACCAAATGTGGGGCACCAAATTGCCTCAAATTCTGCAGTGCCCTGCGGGCTGCATATGGGGCAGAGGTAGCTCTGGTTGCCATCCCCATCCCTCTCAGGCTGTGCCCCGGAAGGCCATCCTGGGGGGACAGCAGCCACAAGGAGGCGACTGCAGCTGCTGGAGCAGGAGGGCAGCAGTCAGACACGTGGCCTGGTGAGTTCCCAGGATGGGTATCAGGAGGGGCCACTGTGATGAAAGGGCCCTGTGAAACTCCCAGCGAAGCAAAAAGGAGTTTGGTGCCTTGTTCACCAGCAAGGCTTAGTCCTGGCATTTGGGACTACTTGGGCCTCAGTAGGCCCAGGCCCTGTTTCAGGGCAGGGAAACAAACACTTGCAGTTCAAACAAGAGTCACTCGGCCTAGGCCCAGGCCCTGGCTAAGGGCAGGGCAACAGACAATAGCAGCTGAAAGGGCAGGCCTCCTCGCCAGGCAGAGGGCTGACAAACCCAGGCGTGTGCCTGGAACAGGACAAGGGGAGACTGCCACCCATGGATCAGAGGTGGGGGGGGACACAGGCCCACCCACTCCACTGCACCCCAGCCCAGAGCCCTACAAGTGGCAGATCAGTCTGCCACTGAGGTCAGCCAGGATCCAAACTGCGACACATTGACCCAGCTCTCCCTGGTCCATTTCCACACGACCCCTCTGGATCGTACTTTACGGGGTTGCAAGTCAGGTTCCTCCATGCCTGGCGAGTGTGGGATCTCCGTCCTGGCTTGTAGCTCCTCTTTGGTGAGGCCTGGTGGTCCAGGCCAGTCTTAGACTTTCTGGAGTGCGGTTCTGGCATCCCAGCCTGGGAGCTCCAGACCAGCATCTGCCTTCTCTGGTGGCTGGGCCCCGACTGGGCTTCTCCCCAGGGCTTTTATGCACATAGTCCTTCCCCCTCCAACTTCCAACCAGATAAGGGGGCAGGGCTTGACTCTGCCCAGCAGGGCTTGGGGAGGGGTTCTTCCCTGTCTTGCTCAGTGAATGGCCACCTCTGCTTACTATGTCTAAAGACCTTCAATAATTTGGGTACTGGTGACAGGAGGCTCCAACTGTCAGCGACCCCTCAGTGGAAGGTTGGTTCCTAGGAGCTATGCTTTCCAGTAGCTTGAGGGGAAGATGTACAAGGAAGCCTGTTATAATGTTCACTGGGGCCTCATGTGCCCTCATAGCTCATCCATAAGCTTAGTATCCTGGCCACTGTCTTGATGAGCTTTGCTGCAGATCTGTGTGGGGATGTGAGAGTGCACATTATGCTAATGAATAAATTGAAACCTTTCAAGGGTGCCTTGTACGTGGGCATGTGGAAGATATTTGGAGGATCCAAATGAATAATTAAAAAATTCAAATGAAGGCTTGGACACATCTTTCTCTTCGCCATGTGGAAGGATGAATCACAGCTCATTGTTGGTAACTCACTTAGTTGTGCTTATTTCCCCAGTAAAAATAAATCCCATGTGACATCTAACTGAGACATCATAACCCTTCCAGCTTTCGTTTCCAGCTTGTTGGTGAGCTAAGTTTTCTAGCCTCTCCTTAGGGGCTGGTTAAATCTTTCCTGTGATGGTGATAAAGGGGTAGTCTTTGGTGGACTCTCTTAGGCAGCCATTTTGGCTTTTCATTTGTGTTGTTTTTGTGCAATGTTACATATTTGTGGCATTATTTCAAACAATCCCAGCCAGTCTAGAGAGCATCCTATCCAGGCTTGAAGGTTGTTATGGAGGTCAATGTCCTCTCCTGCCTAAAGGAGCAGTACGGTATGTGTCAGATCCTCAGTTTTGTAAATTAGTGTCATTCCATAGTCTTCAACGGAGCTATGCTACTTTACACCAGCTGAGGATCTGTCCCACTTTCAACTGGAGAGGAACATGGTAGAGAATCTTGTGCACAGTACTGAATATGAAGTTGTCTAGGAGGTCTGAAGACTCCTGGAAAGGCTGAGATTGGTGGTGTTCTCTGAATACTCAAATTTAAACTGCTAATTATTTAACCAGAAGACACAGTTATTCTCAGAGCACTTTGGGCCATTCTGTAAGTTACTGATGACAAATGATAGGGTCAAATGGCAGGAAGTAAATATATGTTATTTGGAGGGTAAGTTGTTCAGGCCAGGGACTGTCTAGTACGCTGTACAATACATGATGGGCTGGGGCTTGCCATCTTGCTGGCCATTGAACAGGGTAAATAGCTCCCCTGCCCCAAATCACTCCCCGCCCCTCCCTTGGCCGCAGTGCTGGAATGGGGAAATGGGGCATGGAGAGCGGGGATGGAGGGAGGGAGAAAAGGCCCCTGCCAGCTTGGGGGTGGGGATGGGGATGAGTGGAAAAAAGGCTGCTGCTGGAGATGGAGGGGATAGAAAGCCCCACCACCTCCTGGAGGAGCCACAGCTCACCCCTCAGCACTTCAAGGTTGCCCAGTGCACCTGCCCTCAGTCAGCCTGCATGACCACCCCGCCCCACTGCCCCTGGCTGGCCCAGGGAGAAGCCAGAGGGTAGGTTGCAAGGTTCCTGCTGCCCTGTGCCACCCCTGGGGAGAAGCTGGCAGGTGCTCCGATTCTGTCCCCCCGTCTCCCCTGAGGTTTCCCTCCTCCCAATGACCTGCCCTGACTCCTGCACCCCCACCACACCTTGCCATGAGCCCCTCTTCATCCCCAGCACTTGCTCTCATCCCCCAACATCCCCAGCACTCTGCCATGAGTCCCTCCTCTCCCCACACATCCCCAGCATCCTGCCAGGCGTCCTTCATGTCCTCGAGGCATTGGCTTGACTCCTGCACCCTCCATGCCACCAGCCCAGAAGAACCAAGCAATACTGTCTTCTAGTTTAAACTAAATCAGATATCCTGCAAACTGACTATGCTACAGACATTGGCACCTGACAGTTGGGTTCCTAAATCCATGTTTGGATACCTGCCTGGTTGTGAGCTTAGCAGTGGATGGGATCCTGTTGTGTATCTGGAAGCTGATGGCTATTAGCAGTGGGGAACTTACAGTAAATGTGGTTGTAATAATCCTGCAGGGATGGGCTGCACAGAAACACCCATAACAATCAGTTTGTCCTAAGTTTTCAGAAGTGAGTAATGATTTTTGGGGTGAACAACTTTCTAGGTGTTTAAACTGAGCTACCTTGGAGTCAGATTTTCAGACCTGCTGGGTTCCTGCCCTCTGAAACTCAGTCTTCTTTGAAATAGTCAGCACTCAAAATCATTAGTCACTTGTGAGAGCTACATTCTTGATCATTGAACATAAAATTAATTAATCACTTTGTTAGACAGCATAGATCAAAAAAATTCCTGCTGCTCAGACATGGGGAAGAGATAACATCTTGGTAACAGCTAAAGGAATTTATGAGAAGTCAT
The DNA here is from genome assembly GCF_033958435.1 of Carettochelys insculpta. Taxonomy (NCBI): domain Eukaryota; kingdom Metazoa; phylum Chordata; order Testudines; family Carettochelyidae; genus Carettochelys; species Carettochelys insculpta. Next base: position 16,192,694 of record NC_134147.1, on the reverse strand, counting down.
AAAGACTATCTAATTTCATACTCCAACAGCAAGACCATAGCTGTTTAGTTTGGAGGAAGTCTCTGTTTTTAGGGTGTTTCTACACTGGCTGAGACAATGGTATCCTAGGAAGGTCATATGTTTTAAAACGTGTGGCAAACTACGCTCTTTCCCCTTACAGTCCTTCCTATGCAAACATCTTTGTGTAATGCTACATTCCTTTGTTGGAGTATTTTTCGTGAGAACAAAAGCTCTTCAACAGGCAGGAGCCAGCTGCTGTTAGGATGCTTCACAAGGAACATACTCATTTTCGTTTTGTAAACTCAAAAATGGCATCAGGTATTTGAAAAGTGTGAGGTGGTGAAAAAATTTCTGGCAATGGGTATCTTTCTTTTGCTCAATTAATTTCACAGTAATTATTACTCTCCACAACTCCTTAGAATGTCATAATTTTGACAGGAGCTCTCTCGCTCTCTTTCTGTTTTGTTTTATTTTCCACATTCTGGCTTGCTTTCCTTTTTCCCTTTGGCCAGTTCCTCCAGTAAGAACAAATTTTTCGTATCTGCGACAATGCCTTTTGCCCTGACAAATGCTCCACTTTCTATTTTCACTGGTGAAAAGCTCTTTCACAAGCCTTTTATTTTAATGGGAAAAATGAGACAGTTGAAGAGAAGCTGTAAAATGATATCTCCTCCCCCCTCCTCTAGCTGGATTTGCCAACTCTTTATAAATTCACACTGCAGAAGAGTCCAGGTCCTGCTTTTAAAGTCCTGTAATTTGCCTCTTTGGCTCTTTTTTTCGGGGGTGATTAAAAACCCACTCAAGAAATTCCCATCCCATTTAGATAATGCGGCTTCAATTCCCCAAAGAACAAGCTGTTTGAGTCTGAAGTGAAAGAGCATTCCCTTTCAGGCTGGTTGGTGTGGAGTATTTGGCTGTTTGCATAGCGTCTCCTCAGCCAGATAATCAGATTATGGTGTGTGGCTCAGCAGCCCTGAAGGCAAGGAAAGAAAGTAGCAGACAGGCTGTAGGAGCAATATCCGTCTTGTTCAGAATGCTGCAGTTTCATGGCATAGGGAAAAAATGAAGGAGTGGGAAGCAGTATGTCTAAATGGAGGTGAGGGACAGAAATGATCGCAGTAGTGGAAATGAGGGTTTGGCAGATGGAAATCTACAGGTACTTGGATCTCAGCTACGGAACCCAAGAGGAATGATTTTATTTTTCTGTTAAGGTTCCCAATATGTTAGGTGTGGAACAAGCACAAAGGAAAGAACAGTCCATGCCCTGAATTGCTCGCCCTCTAGTAAAACAAAGAGACTTCCTTGCAGATAGTGGTACAACAACATACAAATGCTGTGGATCATGGTGAGTGGACATGTTGCAATGCAAGGATTTTAAAAGGCCTCTAACTGACTTATAGCGGTCCTTCAACTTCTGAGACAGTGGCTATGTCTACACTATGAGATACATTCAAATTTAAGGCAGTTAGCTCAATATTAAAACATCACTGTCTTCACTGTAAATACCATTAGCTCGAATTAGGGAGCACTAATATCAATATCATATCATCGGAACTCTCTGGGTGTAGTGTCAAGTTTGAATTTAAAAGTTCAAATAAAGGCCAGTGTGGAAGCGCCATGTCTTAAAATCAAATTTATTAACTTCCAGAAGTGTCCTATACATATCCCACAAAGCTACATGGTTACCCGCTATGTATGGCCACTTCTGTCTTCTCTGCTCTCCAGGTGTGCAGGAAGGAGGTCACAGGAAGCCCATGAATTTGAATTTGATTTCATCAGCACCCAAGCCTGGAAATATAAAGGGTGCTAACAATGGAAAATATCTTTTACCAATCACATTGCACTGCATCGCTAGCCATCGCATCGGTAGCCATCTCCTGCAATCATGAGCACTCAGGGTGGTGATCTGCCTAGTAGTTCTCAGGCTCACAAGAGAGCTCCAGTGTGGAGCCATTAGGAGATTCTGGATCTTCTCACAGTGTGGGGAGAGGAATCAGTGGTGAGCAGACTCTGGGTGTCCAAGAGAAATGTGTGTATATATGATAAGATCTTGCAGTTGATGATTTCCAGAGGTCACTCCCAGGATTCTGTGCAATGCTGAGGGAAGGGGAAAGGCCTGATGTATTGCAGCTTCCACTGTAGCACACCTTGCCACACCAGGCTACCAGATAGCAGTACCACACCAGGCTACCAGTGTCATGGCACCACATAGAATTTTGGCAAATTTTCCCAGGCTTGTGGTCACACAGGATGAACAGCTCTTCTTTCTTGATATCTGTTAGTTTGAGGAGGGTGAGGCCTTCTGTGGCAACCTAAAGAAGCACAGGAGTTTGGGCTGGATTTTTTTGCAATGCTTCCTTCCTTCTTACTTTCCCTGGAGTTCATTGCCATACTATGTGGCTGGCGGGTGCTCCATCTCCCCCTCTTCTGTGTGGGTGGAAGGCTCTCTGGGCCTTCTGCCCTCCCATTTCCCTTTCCCCCCACATTTCCTTTCACTTAACAGGGATCTTTCCCCACCCAGCCATCCCTGCATCTGGAATCAAACCTTTTCCTACCCTTCCCCTTTGCCATGTGGCTGTCGGGCTCTGCGGACGCTGCTGCCACAAAACAGCCTATGCAGCTCATGGAGCGGTCTGAAGCAGAAACCATTGACATGAAAAGGGACAATACACAGCAATGGCAGAATACACCACAGTGGTGGCAGAGAATGCTTGAGTTCCTGTGAAAGCAAGTGGCAAAACAAAGGGAGGACGCAGCAAAGCTCATAATGGCAGTGAGTGACCAAATGGAGGTCCTGGGCTCCATGTTGGAACTTCAGAGGGGCTCTTAACACAGTAGTGCGGGCTACACTCGCTTCTTTCCGGGGTCCCCTGAAAACAGGTTGCCCTACGCCCTATTGTCGTGGCCCCAAACACAGGGAGGGAGGGCAAGGACAACCACTCTAGCCTCAAGGACCACTGCAAAAGGCTATTCCATCACCCTTGACAATATTTCTTTTCTCTGCCACTTAAATCTCTCTTCCCCCCAAAATAAACTTATTCTTTTGAGCTTGGTGTGATTTTTTTGGCATGCATGAGTGGCAGGGTGCATAAATAATTGCGGGGATCTGGGTGGGAGATGGAGCGGGCTGATAGCACAGCTGCCAGCCACTACACTAAGGTCTTCAGAGGACTCGTGGCAGAGGTACCCAGGTGGGGGTGGAGAGGGCTGATAGCACAGCTGCCCGCTGTTATGGCAGGGTCCATAGACAACTCGTGGGAGAGGCACCCAGGTGGCAGGGAGAGGGCTAAAAGCACAGGGACCCTTTTTTTAGGAAAATAACCCTCCCTCCACATCCATTCTTCTTCTGCAACTTAACCCCCTCCCATTAAGTAAAAGCATTCTTTCTGTGTAAGACAGAATCTGATTCAGGTTCATATTTTGATTGGGAGCACAAATCAGTTTGGTGAGTGGGGGTGGGGGTTGGTTGGTATTACAACAGAGAAATACATTGCTGTCATGTATTATTCATGAAGCTATGTTTTAAAGCTTCCCTGATTGCTGCTATCTTTGCATGGCTATTGGTGAATGGCCATGGAGGCAGCTGCAAGTAAGCCCTAGTCATAGCCTCAGCCTCAGAATTCCAGGTGTTCAGGAAATCCTCCCACCTGGATTCACAAATGTCATGCAAAATAACGCACACTGTAATCACGGTGGGGGCATTAGTTTAATAAAGGTCAAAATGGGTCAATAGGCATCTGAACCTCACTTTTAAATGGCCAAAGGTGCGTTCCACCACCATTCTGCACTTGCTGAGTCTTTGATTGCAGTTTTTCTTGCTGCAGTCCAGGCCTCCTCTGTAGAGTTTCATAAGGCAAGGGAGCAGAGGGTAAGCAAGTTCATGCAGTATTACAATAGGCATCTCCAAGTCGCCAAGCTTGATTTTCTGGTCTGGGAAAAAAGTCCTATCCATGAACTTTCTGTACAGACCAGAATCTGAAGATGTGCTCATCATGAACCTTCCCTGACCATCCCACATTGATGTCGGTGAAACAACCTTTGTGATCTACCACACCTGGAAAACAATGGAGGAGTACCCCTTTCTGTTTATATGTGCAGAGGCCAGGTGGTCCAGGGCCATGATGGGGACGTGTGTGTCGTCCAGGGCCATGATGGGGGTGTGTGTGCCATCTATTGTCCCAATACTGTCAGGAAACCCTTGGCCAGCAAAGCCATCCACTATTGTCTGTACATCTTCCAGGGTCACAGTTTCCCTAGGAGATGTTGACAGATTGCATTGGCTACCTGTATCATCAAAGCCCCCACTGTATGTCTGTCCACCCCAAACTGATTTGCCACTGACCAGTAACTGTCGGGTGTTGCATACCTCTTCAGAGCAATTGCCACTTGCTACTGAACTGTTAAAGCCTGCCTCATTCTCGTGTTGCTGTGCTTCAGGGCAGGGGCCAGCAAATCACAAAGTTCCATAAAAGCGGACTTGCACATGTGAAAGTTCTGCACCCACGGCTGGTCACCCCAGGACTCCAGAACGATGTGGTCCCATGGGTCCAAAACTGCCACTTCACTGTCAGCAATGCATTCAGGGCAGCCAGACTGTGTGAGTTCATGGACCACGGTTGAAAGATTTCCTCTTCAAAAACCTTCGTTGTCATCATCATCACCATACTCAACCATCATCGCCCTTTTTAATCAAAAGAAAAATTGCATGACAGCCTGGGAAGTTGCTGTAATGGTGTGTGCAGTGAGCTGAAGTATTTGGGGATCCATGCTTGCACTAGCACTGTGCTGGAGAAAACGGCGTGATCTCCCATTCATTTTCATGCAGCTACTGGGTGCTCTGTGTTCTGGGACAGTGCTTTGCATTCTGGGATTGTGACATCAAACACCCACAAACAACCGGGGCTAAGACACTGTGGGATAGGTGCCCATAATGCATTGCTCATGCAGTTGAACTTGGATAAGGCAATGGGGACATGGCAAGTCAACATGGAGGAATGGTGGGTTGAATTTCCAGGTTTGTGGAAACTTAAATTCGAATTCATAAGAATGAGGTTAAAAATCGAATTTATCTCATAGTGTAGATACAGCCAGTGTCAGAGGGGAGCTTTAAAGTGTGACTAAGGGAGAAAGAGTACAGGAGGGAGCAATGAGTGGATAGGAAGGGATGAGATTAGAGGAACAGGTGAATGGGTCAGTTTTCTGACTGCAGGTGAGAAACCCCAGTGTTAGTTACCAAGATGAATTATGATGAGTGTCAGAGTGAAGGCTTGGGGTCACAATTCAAGAACAAAGTGGGCGGGGACATAGATATCAGCTGGATGATGTGCTGTCTTGAAGACAAAAGGGGAAGGAAATGGCAGGGATCCAGATGTGCTAGTCCTTTGGTGATGACTGTGGTGAAAGGGGGCAAGTGGAGGGCAGGCTGCTGGCAGAAGTAGTGCTACGAGGGATTATCCAGGTATCGGGTATGACAGAAGATTGAGAAAGTGAAGGGACCTTGAGAAGTAGAGTAGGTCAAAGGAAGATAACTAAGGCCAAGGCCAAGACTTTCTACTCCTGGGAGGCCTAAGATGACTTGAAGGAGGTGATCTCTTCTGAGGCAGGGATTCGTTTTCTATGATTAAAAACAAGCTCTAACAGGTCTAACAATGATTTGAACAGGAACAGAATTGAGCCTCCTTGTAGCAAAGATTACATGATGACTGGGACATGGCACAAATCAAAGCAGTTTACTTTTTTAAAGGTGTCTAATACCTTAGTGCAAATCTGAAATTCTTCGGCCTACTTTGAATGCCAGAGCTGAGACTTCTGATTGAGACACGGTTTCATGTGATAGATGTGTTCCTAATAAAGTTCACCCAGCATTCTTTTGAGAAGAAACTAGTCAACAGTGAGTGATGGCCGTCCAAGGTTATACCTTCATTAATGACAACCCAAAAAAGAGAGCAATTCTCAGGGGTGCCATCAGTGATGCTAATATACAAGTTACAGAGTGAGTTAGTGTGTGCGTGCTTACAGGTGTGCAAACAGAGAATGGAGACAAAAAGAAGACACAAACAAAACAGCACTGTAGCTCATCCATAAGATAGTGATGATATCCTGCCTTCATAACAGCAGGGAAAATCATTCTCAACCCTGCTTTGGGATACCAGGACACTTTAACTAATGTTTAAGGAGGTAACCTGATACCAGGTCATTCAAGCAATATCCACGTTTGAGGCAAAAGGATAATCTGTTGGATCTGTGGTTGTACCAACTGGTAATCTGGAAGGGTCTTCTGGCAAAGAAAAGCAGGAACTAATTAGTGCTTGTCAGATTAAAGTCCTGTGCAAACATCAATTATCATGATGTCATTGTAATATGGGTGTCACCCTTCTTTCACAGCATGAGATTAGTTACTTGAGTCACTGAACAAGTCAATAGTGGAGAATAGGTTAGAAGTTGGGTGTGTCTTGTTCTCCGTCCTGTGCTTAAAACCCCTGGACAAGGAGGCAAAGGATACTGTCTCTCTAGAATCTGGAGATGTTGTTCTAAGTTCTGTACCATATCCCCGAGGTGGGGGCTACGTGCTGAGAGCAACCCACTTCTCCCTGTTTTTGCTTCCACCAGTCTTGCAAAGTGTAAGGAAATGGGACTTCTGCAGAATATTTTTAGGCACATTTTCCCCCAAAGAGTGAGCTCAGAGAGACTACAGGTTGAACCTCACTCGTCCGGCACCCTTGGGACCTGACTAGTGCTGGACGAGAGAATTTTCCAGACAATGAGAGGTCAATATTTTCTAGCAAGTTAATAACACTTCTGCTGCATACTCAGCTCTTAGAAGATACTTAGGGGTAACAGCTAACTAACAGCCCAGAGCACTGAGAGCCAGGACTGGTGGCTATAAATAAACTTTATGGACCACAGGGCAACTTGGCCACACTCATGATAAGTGGTCATCTGGCTAACTAAAATTGTGCTGGATTACAGGTTTTGCCAGATGAGAGAGTTCCTGAATAGAGAGGTTCAGCCTGTACTTACATGTCAAGCTAAGCATGTGGAAAAGTGTAAGCAGGGTTGGGGTCTGTGTTACCCTTTGTCAAGTTTTTTTGCATCCTGCATAATAGATCAAGCTTTTGTAACAGAGAGGAAGCCGTGCTAGTCTATACACTATCAAAACAAAAAGCAGTCAAGTAGCACTTTAGAGACTAGCAAAATAGTTTATTAGGTGAGCTTTCGTGGGACAGACCCACTTCTTCAGACCATAGCCAGACCAGAACAGAAGAAGTGGGTCTGTCCCATGAAAGCTCACCTAATAAAGTATTTTGCTAGTCTTTAAAGTGCTACTTGACTGCTTTTTGTTTTAACTCTGTGTTGTGCTAACGGTGCCTCAGCAACTAGTGTCTTACCACTGTTGCAGCAGGTAAGTCAATGAGTGAAAATTATGAGAGCCTTTTGAAAACATTAGAGCTAACCTGATAGTGACCTCTTGGCAGGCGGTGAACTGGTAGCATGTGTCCCAAAGACATGTAGCTGACAGTTCTGAAGGCAGCAGAAACGAACAATGGCATTTCTGTAATGTCCAAGAAAAGACTGTGAGGAAGGGGTTCTTGCATGGCACCAATGAAATTAACTCACTGTTGAAAATGACAAGCTGTGTCCTTTTGATGACTGTGACATGTTAGGGAAGGGTCTCTGTTTGTACTTGCATAAGAAAGATGGCACCACAGGTTAGAGCTGGCTGAAAAAATTAGATAAAAAGAAAATTCCGTTTAGTGTTGAAAACACATTAAAAGAAAATTCGTTTTCTGCATTCCCTTTCAGCCAGCTCTACTAGAGGGAGGGATATAGAGAACAGGGAGTCTTTTCAGAGGGTCGCTCTCTAATGGCAGCTGGCCTTTGATCCATTGATAAACTGTTAATGGAGTTGTCAACAGCAAGAAGTGAATGGTGCTGGGAGGTGTATGGGCCAGATCAGCACAGCCCACGGCTTAGGTCCTGGGTCTTGACATAGCCCCTTTGTGCTGTTCCCTGGGTGCAAATGTCTGTGAGAGCAGCTGAGGCCTGTGGGCACAAATCCCAAGCTGTGGCGTAGGTGGTGTGATGGGGACACAGCTGGAGAGACAGTGTGGCTAGAGAGTGTCTGTACTCAGGTTCAGATGGTGTATTAGCCCCTGGGTACAAGCTGACACAAGTCAAGGGTGGATGAGCCATCCTAAAAGAGGGGAGGTCCCAGGGTTGCCCCCATGGCCTCCTCTCTGCCTCTCCTCTTTCACCAAAGACTATGTCTGTGGTGAAGCCAGAGGTGGGCTGGGACCCCATCAGCTTGGGGTGTGAGGGCTCTGAGAATAGCCTCTGGCACATATTGCCACCCCTGGGCCTTCCAGCCCATGGCAAATGGAAGGTCCACAGCTCCACCCCCAGCTGCCCCCACAGCTCTTACCTCAACCTGCCTCCAGCTAGGGGTGGGAGACCTCAGAGTCTCAACCCAGCCACAATACGTGTAATAGGAAGAGAGCTTGAGACATAAGCCCTTGTATTGGAGGCCTGGTATGAGGCACTGTCTGGCAAGAATAGGGTTGATACTGCAGAAATACATGTTCCTAAGAAATTCTGGGCACAGAGTACTCAAGCAAACACATCCCAATATCAAGTGGTACCAGAACATCCCAGCATCAAGGGTGGTAGAAAACTATTCCCTGAGGATAACAGAAACATGCCAAAAAGATGAGGTCAGGATGATAGTAGCTAACCTGTATATATTAAAATGTGAAGATATCTCTCAGAGGAAGTGTATTTGGCCAGCATTGGAGGCAGCAGGAAATCCGACAACCACTTGCCAAGCTGTGTCCATTGTGACAGGCATACATATTTTAGTATCCTTGTAGTGTCTGTCACATGCTATTACTGTGCTTCATTGAGAATAAATTTGGCCTGGTGCCTTTGTCCCTTAATGAACATGTGGTCATTGGGCAGTTCACTCAAGGTCTGCTGTGCTAGCTGTTTGCACAGGGCTGGGGCAGCACACACAGGAAACACACATGCAGTCAAACCTCTGTCACATCACAATAAGAAGTACCCTAGCAGCTGTGGGGAACCGTGGACCCTCCTTGGATGCCATGGATGGGGGCATAGCCATGTGCTGCTCTCGGGGTCCGCCCATCCCTGGTTGGTGGAAAGACCTGGGCTTCTCACAGCTTCCAGGAGCTGAATGGTGCTTAGATGGAGATTATGCAATGATTCAGTGTCGTCACAACTCAGCTGGACCCAACTCGGTGCTCATATCCCCTCAGGGCCTGTTAAGTAGCCTGTCTAAGTGAGAGAAGGTACTATGCTAAATGGAAGTTGTATGCAATCAGCAGTTGGTGTAAGTGTCAGGAGGAGGAGTTGGCTGGGGTGCATTATGGGAGGGAAGCTCCATCCAACCTACTCCTTTGGAACTGTGGGGGTTTTAATTAAATCAGTGGTTCTCAGCCAGGTGGCTGGGGCCACTGGTGGGTAGGGATGGACTGTGAGCAGGTTTTAGGGGCTCCACCAAGGAGGGCTGGCATTAGACTTGCTGGGACCCAGGGCAGAAAGCAGAAGCCCCACCAGTTGGGGATGAAGTTAGATTCTGAGTGGCTTAGCTTCACAGGGCCCCTGTGACATGGGGTCACTCGGAATTGCCCAGCTTGCTATCCCCTAACACTGGCTCTGACTTTCATTTGCAGAAAGGCAGCTGTTGTTGGAGAGTGGGGGCACCAAAAGCAAAAGGTTGCGAATCCCTGATATTCAAATGACTGTTGGCTGGCTCCTGAGGTGAGAGGAAGAAGGATCCTGGGGAAGGGGGGAAGTTCGAGTGTGGTCGGAAAGGACCCTCAGCTGGACTCTTATCAGCTCAGGCTTTTCCTCAGGAGTGAGACGTAGATGGGTTACGGGATGCCTTTGTTATGTTTTATGTGGCTAAGGGCATTTTAGTGGCTTTTCAAACCCAGAGGTCGATAAGGCTTTGGAGAGATCTGCAGAGCCGTCATAATAGATTTAGAAAAGCAGCCAGGATCACCTGATATGTACAGGTGAGTGTTCTAAGACTAAGCTTAGTGCCGGGGAAAGAGCTGTACTAGTGACTCGGAGACACTGGTGGTGAACATGATACGGGCCCAGAAGGGGGCAGAGCATGGCTCTAGGCAAACGTCTTCTCTTGCTGAAAGTTTTCCTCTTTATTTTCGAGGTTAGAAGTGTCTTTCCTTTCTTGATATGATTCTCTAAAATAGCTTTGTGATACAGATCCAGGCACCTCTCCTATTCCTTTAGGAGTCTTAGAGAAAAATATTGGCCGTGGCAATGCTATAACAACATGGTAATCACTAATTAACTCTGCCATGAAGCCTCTGGGGGTTCCAGGCCAGTCCCAAGCCTGGATAAAGGAGGAGGGTCAGTCAGATGAGTGACGATGTGCTGACCGTGAAACAACAATACGAATGAAATTTGGTGCCACTATGTCTTAATGATAAAAGATGCTGGTGCGAGTGATCGTGATTGGGTCGATAAGTTGACTGCCAAAAGAAAATTACAACTAACACATATACTATCAATTGGAACATGGAACGTTTGAACACTGTGGGCAACTGGAATATTACAGCTGTTTTGGAAGAAGATGGAGAGATACTGATGCAGTATACTTGGACTGGCGGAAATGCGTTGGACGGCATCGGGAGAGATGCGCGGTCGCAAAGTCATTTGGTCAGTGAACACAATGAAGGATGAGACAGGAGATGGATTCTTTTTTAGCAAAAGAGCTAGAGATGCATTGTTCAGATACAAACTGGTAAGTGCAAGAATGTTGGTAGTGAGATTCGAAGCAAAACAGTTCAACGTCTTGGTCGTTCAGGTATATGCCCCCACACTGGACAGTACAGAGGAAGAGATCTAGCTATTCTATAAAGACTTGACAAATACGCTGAGGAGATACTGAAGAGAGATGTGTTGATCGTCAGAGTAGATTGGAATATGAAGGTCGGAACAGATAACGAAGATTGGGAGAAAGTCATGGGAAGGTTTGTATATGGAGAAAGAAACGAATGAGGTGAGAAAATACTAGAGTTTGCCATGGAGCATGAGATAGTGATCTGCAACACAAGATTCCAACAAAAGGACTGTAGGAAGTGGACATGGTGATCAAATGACGGGAAGTCCAAGAACATGATAGATATAATTTTGATAAGAAGATGGGTAACATCAGTAGAGCACTGACGAACTTTCCAAGGAGCAGACATAGACTCACACTACAATCTAGTGATCACAAACATCAAGATAAAACTCAAGAGAAAGTGTAAAACATGGTTTAAAAAAAAAAAAGAGACATGGCAAGACTAGGTGAGGAAGAAATAGGGAATGTATACAGAGCAGCGCTCAAAGGGATGATTAGGAATAAGGCCACAGAGAAAGACTTCGATAAGAGAGTCAAGGTATAGCCATGGCAATAGAAGAGGAGAAGATCAATAAGAAGAGGATTATGCAGGAGACACTGAAGTTGGTCCAAGAGAACAGAGTGTTGGAGATCAGAAGGGATGTTTCTGAGAGGGCGGAACAGCAATATAGGGTGAAATGCAATGAGGTGGCCAGGAAAGATAATGTGAAATGGTTAGAGGAGCAGTGTGAAGATATAGAGAGGTATTTCAGTGAATGTAAGAGCAGGGAGGTGTATAAAATGATTAGGAATATGAATAGGAAGTGGCAGCCGAAGCAGACGGCAATCAAAGATGAGAATGAAGAGGTGCTCATGAGCAAGGAGAAGATTGTGCAGTGATGGATGAGATATTGCACCGATCTATACAAAGCACAGTTGGACACAAGTGTCTCAGAGGGACTGATTGAAGAACTGAAAGAGATATCTCCACTGAGCATTGAGAAAGAGAGACCGATATTTTGAAGGAAGAAGTAGAAAAAGCAGTGAAACAACTAAAGAACAACAAGAGCTCAAAATAAGATTGTAGGAGAAATGATTAAATGTGGTGGAAAGAGTATAATTTAGGAAGTACACCAACTATGTAACATAGCATAGAAAGAAGGAAAGGCACCAAAGGAATGGACAAGCTGAGGAGAAGCTTGTGAAAATGGTGCAGGTGCTAAACAAGGAAGGGAAGTGGTACGGACTGATTACGAACATCAATAAAACAAAACCAATGGTATTTGGAAATATTAAGGAAGATCAGGTAGGTGGGATTGAACTAGAGAATGTAGAGAAGTTCACTTATCTGGGGAGCAACATAATGTCTGTGTCTACACGAGCCCCAAACTTCGAAATGGCCACACAAATGGCCATTTCGAAGTTTACAAATGAAGCGCTGAAATGCATGAGCTCATGGGAATAAGGGGACTTCGAAGTAGGCGGGGTCCTTTCGAAAAGGAGCCCCGTCGGGACGCGATACGCGGCGGCAAGCCGTGTCAATTTCGAAGTGCCACAGCCGCCCGCATACTAATGAAGCGCTGAATATGCATTTCAGCGCTTCATTAGTAAACTTCGAAATGGCCATTTGCATGGCCATTTCGAAGTTTGGGGCTCGTGTAGACGTAGCCAGTGTGTGATTTAGACTGTAAGAAGGAAATAGCGACTAGAGTAGCAAAAGCAAGAGCGAGTTTGAAGGTGATTGATAAAATCTGGAAAAGCAAAGTGATTAGCTTAGAAATGAAGCTGTGCATCTTGAAAATGTGTGTATTCAGCAGCATGTTGTATGGATGTGAGAAATGGGTGGTAATGAAAGAAGAGAAAAATATTGGCATTTGAGAGGAGTTGTTATAGAAAGAACCCGAGAATAGGATGGATGCAGAAGGTCACCAATGAGGAATTATATAGGAAGATACAGCTGAAAGAGAACGTGCTGCAGAAGGTTATACAATGGAAGTTACAGCTATTTGAGCATATGTGCAGAATGAACGACAAACAAAACACAGAGCATGGCTAAATAATATAGTAGACTGGTGCGGAAATGGTCTACATAAACTAAGGCACTCCACACTGGACGGGGAAAGATGGAAGGAAATAGTGAGGGAGGCATGAGACACCAACAGGCGCTGAGCTCATGGTTGTTGATGATGATGAATCACTAGTTCATTTGTATTCACTCTTGTAGTGTTAGTCATAAGGCACTCATTTGGCTCAGTGTCAAGCAAAGAGGGGATAATAGATTTGTGACAATCAGCACTAATGGAGATTCACATATCTTTCATTTAAAATGGTTATATCCCTTAATTAGCATCAGAGCAACTTAGGGAGTCTCTATTGCTTTAATATGAATAAAAGATTTTACAGGGTTGGACACAACTTGTCCGAGTGATTTCTGGGGTTGTTTATTTACATCATTAGGATTGTAAGTCACCTGTGCACTACAGCGGTAGCAGCTGAAATGGAATTCTACATCTAGTTGATCAGGCTGTGGCCTTTATTAAGTGTTCTCCTGAGCCTATCTCCCTCACCCCCACCAGGTCAGAGCATCTCTGTTCATTCCTTATACTAACTGAAGCATTGCATGAATAACAGACGTATCCGAAGCAGAACAAAGCAGCAGTCACGTAGCACTTTAAAGACCAACAAAATAATTTATTAGGTGATGAGCTTTCATGGGGCAGCTGCACTCCTCCAGATCTGAAGAAGTGGGTCTGTCCCATGAAAGCTCATCACCTAATAAATTATTTTGTTTTTCTTTAAAGTGCTGCATGACTGCTGGCTTATTTTGTTAGAATACAGTCTAACATGGCTACCTCTCTGTTACAAATGAAGGTGTGATTGTGGCACAGGAAGGTGTATTTATTCTGGTGCTAATTTAGCTAGCACAGGAAACAACAGTGAGGAACATATGACAGCATGGGCATCAACATGGACTAGCAACCAAAGCACATACCTTGACTCCCAGGCCAGCTTGCACTTGGTTAGCTCATGCTGAAACCATGTTGCCATATCTTCATTAGTTGCCTGCCTTTAGCTAATCCCATACAACTTGGTGTTTCCTCCCATTTCTTTGTTCCTCATGTAACTAGTGTGTTCCATCTGATTACCTATACTCTTCAGGTTCAGAAACCGATTTCTGCATTCCAAACTACTTGTGACCTTTGCTTTTTTTTACTGTGTTTCTTCCTGTGTAAAATCGTCAAGTGCCTAATTCGAAGTTTAAAAAGCAAGATAGGTCCATACCAACCAAAATTCTGAGTTAACAGTTAAGTTGGTCTAATTTACTTAAACAAGCTATGGGTCAAATGTTCTTTGCTTTAATCTTCCATGTAGTTCTGCTAGGTAAAGAGAGAGGATTTATGTCTATAAAATTAAGGTCAAGGATTTGAATACATAAAATTCAAGCAATTCAACCTTAATTTTACAGAAGCAAATCCCTTCTTACCTTAGTACAGGGAGATAACTGTGTTAGTCTATATTCTGTCTAAACAAAAAGGCAGTCCAGTAGCACTTTAAAGACTAACAAAATAATTTATTAGGTGGTGAGCTTTCGTGGGACAGACCCACTTCTTCAGACCATAACCATAGCAGAACAGAGAACAAATTGTTATCAAGGTAGACAAATCAGAAAAGCATAATCAAGGTGGGCAAATCAGAAGACCAGAGGCGCGGTAGGAGCTGGGGAAGTCAAGAGTCAGATAAAGCAAAGTATGTAAAAGCGTCCTTTTATGAGCCAGGTAATTGGTGGCCCAGTTCAAGCCACGTCTTAATGTGTCAAATTTGAATATAAAAGAGAGTTCCGCACTTTCTCTTTCAGGTGGTCATTGAAGTTCCTTTTCAGTAAAATGCAGACTTTCAGGTCATTAACAGAACTGCCCACTCCATTAAAGTGCTGGCTGACAGGCTTGTGGATTAAGAGTTTTCTGATGTCTGTTTTATGTCCATTTATTCTTTGTTGAAGAGTGTTTACCATTTGTCCTATGCACATTGTATGTGGGCATTGTTGGCACATGATGGCATATATGATGTTAGTTGAGGAACATGAGAATGTGCTCGTGATTCTGTGAGTAACCTGGCTAGGTCCAGTGATGGTATCTCCAGAATAGACATGTGGACAAACTTGGCAACGGGGCTTGTTGCAAGGAAAAGTTCAAGGATGCCACATTAGAAGAAAAATGGGAAGAGGGCAAATTTACAGTGACTGAGGTGTTTTGAAGTATATCTTGTTCCTGAAGCATTGGAAAAATACTGACAAATGACCATACATCTCTATGGGCTTCTCTACACTACCACCTTCCTTCGAAGGAAGGATGGTAATTAGGGTGTTGGGAGTTTACTAATGAGGTGCTGCTGTGCATAGGCAGCACTTCATTAAGCAGATTCCTCCCCATGGCAACTTCAAAGTTTGAAACTTCGAAGTACCAGCATGTGTCTAGCTGAGGCTCACCTGCCGGTACTTCAAAGTGCTGGGGCAACTTCAAAGTCACCTTACTCCTCAAAATTTTGAGGGTGAGCTATGGCCAGATGCGTGCCGGTACTTCGAAGTTTATAACTTGGAAGTTGCCGCGGGGCGGAATTTGAGTAATGAAGTGCTGCGTATACACAGCAGCATTTCATTAGTAAACTCCCAACACCCTAATTACCATCCTTCCTTGACCTAGGTGTGTTGTATCTACACTCAAATTCATCTCCAGCAGAGGTAGGCACCCTGTTTCCACGATACCATTATCTCACTTTCGTGAACGGTGTTGGGCCATGGTCAACGTGTTTTGGTTGGTACAGTAGAACTGTAGACACTGTATGACCTACGTTGACACTACCTATCCTGCAGCACTTGTCCCAGATGCCCCTCGCTGAATGTTCTGGTCAGTTGTGGTCATAACTGCTCAGGGTTCACAGAGACAGGACACCGCCCAATGCCTTCAGAATCCTCCTATATTCTAGAGATGCTGTTTCCTCATGCCCAGAAACACATAGTGGCCCTCCCTTTTTGTGTGCAGGTGCCCACCCAATCATGCCAATAAGTGCAGTATGTTATCAGTGAAGAAGAGGCAACTTTCCTTCACCATGATGGCATGCTAACTCACTTTTGGCTTCATTAACCCCAGCGAATGGTGAGAGCCATTGCGATGAATGGGACTGCAATTCCAACAGTGGGGGACATCAACATTTAGTTAGGGCTCTGTCACTGCTGTGCCAGAGAGATCACCTGAGGGACAAGTGTCAGAGGGGTAGCTGTGTTAGTCTGTATCTTCAAAAACAACAAGAAGTCCTGTGACACCTTATGGACTAACAGATATTTTGGAGCATACGCTGTCGTGGGAAAAGACCTGCTTTGTCAGATGCACGTTATGCTCCAGAAAATCTATTTGTCTATAAGGTGCCATGGGACTTCTTGTTGAACCTGAGGGGATGGTTCTGTCAGTGCATGCCCAGTGGCCTATGCAGCAGAGGTTGCTGATGCAGTATTTCATTGCCACCTCCTTTTCACTGCCCTGGACATACTTGTCTGAAGACATGGGTTGGTCCCACAAAAGCTCATTACCTAATAAATCATTTTGTTAGTCTTTAAATTGCTACGTGACTGCTGATTTGTTTTGTCAGAATACAGACTAACACTGCTACCGCTCTGTTACTATTTATATCTGAAGCAAGTTAAGACATCTGGGTAATATCCAGGGGTGAAAACAACTTCAAAGTTCTTACAGGTACTGTCCGATTGCAACCTGGGCTCCTGCCAGCTCTTCAGATAGTTCCCTTTTGGTTTTTGCCACAGCTGGAGCTGCGCACCGTGGTGCGCGAACTCACTTTCACCACTGGTAATACATTCATCATACTTGAGTATCTTCCTTGTGAACTGGAGACAGAGGGGACCATAGGTGGCTCTCTCAAATTTGAGTAGATAGGGATGTGGTCATGTCTATTGTACCACCCCACGTGCCTCCCCTCACCCGTCAAGAGAAGGAGAAGGCCAGTCCTTGGGTCTGGGCAGCAGGAAGAGGGCGGAGACTGGATAGACCTAAGAAGTGGCATGGGAGGCCAAGCCGAGGTATGTTTTGTCCACTTCTCAGCTCCATGCGGAATCCTGGAGGAGATTCTCTGTGCAAAGGGGTCCAGAAAGCAGGTTTGGCTGGGGGAGTCCAAGCTGCTGCAGCTTAGACGTGGGAGGCACCATCAAGGACATAACAAATTTCACTTATTTTTTTCTCCATAGGGACAAGCTCCCTCCTCCTAATGGAAAGAGATGGAGGAAGAGGGCTCATTATGAAGATATCCTCCCCTACAGCCACATCCTGTATGTTTTCCAGGGAAGGGTTATTCTGGGCCTCTGCCATTATTGTCTACTGCTTGTTAGGCTTGGACAATGATCACAGTGCTGGACAGACACAAAGCAGATACATCCTGCCTCAAAGAACTTACATAAGAACCTCCATACTGGGTCAGACTAAGGGTCCATCTAGCCCCGTACCCTATCTTCTGACAGTGGCAATTGCAATACGCTTCAGAGGGAATGAACGGAAGAGGGCAATGATCCACCCTGTGTCATGTAGCCCCAGTTTCTGGCAGTCAGAGGTTTAGGTACACCCAGAGCATGGTGTTGGCTTGGCTAACAGCCTTTGATGGACCTATCCTCTGTGAACTTATCTGATTCCTATGGAACCCAGGTGCACGTCACAACATCCCCGACCACAAATTCCGTAGCTGATTGTTCATTTTGTGAAGTATCTCTTACGTTTTAAACTGATCTCTATTCATTTCTTTGGATGAGCCCAGTTCTTGTGTTACAGAGAGTGGTAAATAACACATTCCTAGTTAATTTCTTCATTCCATTCATGACTGTGTAGACCTCTGTCACGTTCCCTTGGCCATCTCTTTCCTAAACTAAACAGTCTCGATCTTGTACATCTTTCCTTATATGGAAGCTGTTTCATACCCCTCATAATTTTTGTTCCCTTCTTTGTTTTTTTCAATTCTAATCCAGGTTGAACCTCTTAAATTGGGTACTCTCTTGTCTGACAACATCCATGGTCCAGCAGGAACAGGGAGTCCCTGGGCAGGGGCTAGACCCACATACAGGGGGCAGAGACTGCGGCTGTGGCTGGCAGCCTGGCCCAGGCCAGAACTGGAGCCCCTGCCAGTCCTGCTTCAGCACAGGGCTGGGGCTGGGGCCTGATCCCCCTACTGGAGCTCTTCACTGCGCATGGCTGGCACCCCCCGCACCACCGCTGGAGCCCTGTGGCAGCCTTGGGAAGTCCGGTGTCCCTGGGGAACAGGAGGTGGAGGCTTCCTGGTCTGGCAAATTCTGTCATTCGGGACCTGTCCAGTCCTGACCATGCCAGACCAGGGAGATCAAACCTGTATAACATTTCTGAGCGTAGACAACCAGAACTGCATGAAATATTGAAGGGGTGGGTATACCATGGATTTATATAGCACCATTACATTTTCTGTCTTCTTCTCTATCCCTTACCTAACGGTTCCTCGCACTGTTAGCTTTTTTGACTGCTGCTGCATGCTGAGTACATATTTTCAGAGAACTAACCACAATGAGTCCAATATCTTTCTTGAGTGGTAGCAGTTATGTGTAGCTGGGATCACATTCTCCAGTGCATTTCTTTGTACTTATCAACACTAAATTTCAGCTGCTCTTTTGTTGCCCAGTCACCCAGTCTTTGAGATCCCTTTGTAACTGTTCCGCTGCAGGAGGGGGCTCATGACTGTGAGCTCCAGAAGGCATGGCAGAAACCCCAAATTGGTTGTGTGCTCTAAAATTAGATTTCACTAACCTAGGAACAAGTGTGAACTCCTGAAGTGCTATAAGCATCTTAACATGGAGTCACAGAGAGGTCCCTTGGGCACTCCAGGCTACCTGGCCACTTAGGCAAATTGGTCTATGTGATGGATAACAGAGAGGTCACGGTGTTAGTCTGTACTCCAACAAAACAAAGCAGCAGAAATGTAGCACTTTAAATACTAACAAAATGACTTCCTTGGTGATGAGCTTTCCTGGGACAGACCCACTTCATCAGATCAATCTTATTTCCAATAGACACTGACATGAGTACAGAGGACCAAAAAAAAAAAATTGCAATAAAAACTGAGAAATCAAATTGGATTGAAGGAGGGGGGTGAGAGGTTGGAGGATGCTGATTGTCCTGTCTGAGATAATTACAAGCATCAAAGGAAGGGAAGTAATCCTTGTAATGCGTGAGGTAATTGATGTCTCTGTTCAGTACAGTGGAAAGGGACCTAGGGATTATAGTGGATGAAAGGCTGGATATGAGTAAACAGTGTGCTCTTGTAGCCAAGAAGGCCAATGGCATATTGGGATGCATTAGGAGGAGCATTTCAAGGAGATCTAGAGAAATTGTTCCCCTCTGTTCAGCGCTGGTGAGGTCACATCCGGACTATTGCGTCCAGTTTTTGGTGCCCCAGTGTAGAAAAGATGTGGATGTGCTGGAGCAGGTTCAGCGGAAGGCAACAAAAATGATTAAGGGGCTGGAGCACATGACTTATGAGGAGAAGCTGAGGGATTTGGGCTTATTTAGTTTGCAGAAGAGAAGACTGAGGGGTGATTTAAAAGCCGCCTTCAACTTCCCGAAAGGGAACTCCAAAGAGGATGGAGAGAAACTGTTCTCAGTGGTGACAGACAGCAGAACAGGGAGCAATGGTCTGAAGCTACAGGAGAGGTGTAGGTTGGATATTAGGAAAAACTACTTCACCAGGAAGGCGGTGAAGCACTGGGATGTGTTGCCTAGAGAGGTGATGGAATCTCCATCCCTAGAGGTGTTTAAGTCCTGGCTTGACATAGTCATGGCTGGGATAACTTAGTTGGAGTTGATCCTACTTAAAGAAGGGTGCTGGACTCGATGACCTCTCAAGGTCCCTTCCAGCTCTGTGATTCTTTGATTCTATGAAAAATTGGTTGTTGCCGGCAGATCTGAGTGAATAATTTGCAGTTTCATATTTGTTTGAGATATTTCTCTTCTTCCTCTGTTCACTATTTGTCCATGAACAGATTGAATTTCTTGAATTTGCGTCAGAAAATACGTTCAGAATAATTTCTACAAGTTGTTCTGTCTGTAAGTGATTCAGAGGAATTTGTTGTCAGAATTCAGTATTTGAAATTTGAACCTGCTGTGTATATTAGTTTGGATTGGATCTTCATCACATGCTCTGTTCCTCTTCCAACTTGTGGGCACAGAATGCTGTAGAATTCAGGACCCATTTAAGCAGATGTTTCTGAGAACACTTCTACGTGTAAACTTATTCTGCGAGGATGTGTAGGGAAAACAAATACAGAAAGGAATTTGAACACACTTCAAGTTGTTTAAACCCTCAAATATCCGCTGAAATTTTTGCAGTCTTCACCCAGCTGTAGTTACCACACCCCCCCCCGGTACAGTAAATTCTTTCATATCTGGCATTCTATCATCCAAAACCCTCCCCTCCAATAACTGGCATTTTGGCCATAAATAAATTTTAGTTACGCTTTGCATAAGTACAGTATAGGGAAAATAAATACAGCAAATACAGTATCAGTTTACAGGGTACACTATTGTTGGTAAATAAAGTACTCTGCATACCTTTTTGTTTGTTTCTTAATACCTAATCTTGTTTTTCTTTAGTGTTATGTTTATTGCCAGGTATATCTCTGTGTTAACCAGAATATTTGAATAGCTGGCAACCTCCCGGTCCCAGAGTTGCCGGATATGAAAGAGTTTACTGTATCTAGAATTATGATTATGTACTAAGATAGCTTCCCACCCTAAAGAAATGATCTAGGCAGTTCTCACCTTGAATCTATTTGTAATGATACTTTCTTCTGCCTCATCTCAATTAACTGAACTTTTAGAGTATCACAAGAGTTGGTGTGACTTGCAGGAAATGTGAGATATAAGGTAGTCAGGTTCCAAATAATAATCAAAGCTATGAATGTGCTCAGGATAGGCGGCTATTTATTCCCCAGAAATATTTCCAGAAGACAGCTGCATATTGCTAAATCTTAATGAAAACTTCCATAGTTTCAATTTTTTTAAGCTCCTAGGTGGGGCTGGATCTAGAGAAAAATCCACCATTGTATTTGCTGCAGCTCAGTCAGGCTCTGACTGCAGAAATTGATTATCTTGAAGCTCTTTTCGTCGTCTGAAGAGAAAATATTTACCTCTGTGAGAAAAATGTAAAACCATGATTGTAATGTCTACAGAGGTTTGCATGCTTCACCCTGAGACCTCGTTGAAAGAGGGTATTGAAATGAATATATAAGTTGAATCTCTAAAAACTGTGACTCTCTGGTCTGCCAACATCTGTGGTCCAGCAGGATCCTGGATGTTCCCGGGGCCAGAGACCCCCAGTGGTTGGGAGTTTGGGGAACAGGAAGGTCTTGGGGCTGGGAGCCATGCCACACCCAGCGGCAAGAGGGCTGGCTGGCCAGGAGTGCAGCCAGGACCAGTGGTGGCGGGACTTTGGGTATGACCAGGAACCTGGCCGGAACTAGTGGTAGAAGGGCTGGTCAGCCAGGAGTCTGGCTGGCAGCAGGCCCAGCAGCATGGGCAGTGGCAACAGTTCTGGTAGCCCATCGAGGAGTCTGTCCAGCAGCAGTGGGCCCAGCAGCTTAGTTGGGCTTTGCAACAGCAGGGTGGGTAGCCTGATCAGAGCAGTGGCTGTGAGTGGGAGAGGAAGTATAGCCTAGTGGGGGGAGATATCTGCTGGGGCCTGGAGCAGAGCCAGGCAGCGGGGCTGGCAACTAGGGCTAGTGATGGGAGGTTGGGGCAGCTGAGACAGGGAGTGGAGTCAGACATGGGGGGCTGGAGCTGACCTCCCATTATCCAGCAAACTCCCTTGTTCAGGACCAGTGAGGTCCTGAGGGTGCTGGAGGGAGAGGTCCAACCTGTACAAAGTGGAATGTAATGAAAAAGACATCTCAAATGCACAGTGCATCCATAATCAATATTCAGGTCATAGGGAGGATTTCAGATGTAAGGTTTTGCCTTTCTTAGGTGAATTACGGCACAGATTCCCAAAACTGGGGTCTATGGATAACTGGTATTACATAGAGAACTGACTGATTGTATAGAGTTTGTTCTCTATCCTTATTGCTGGTTGCTAATCTGCATTAGAAAATTAAAAATTCACAACACATCTTACTTTTCAACGTAAAAAAATGCTGAAACCGTCACAGAGAACTTCCATAATTCTGAAGGGGAGAGAAGGTTGTCTACATGCTCATGAGTTGTTGAGGAGAGGGCTTTTGGGGACTGTAAATGGGAGGAAGGTGTGAGAAACCATCTCTGTATTTAATCTCTCTAGTTACGTGGTGTCCTCATGATGAAGCCCTCTGATCTCAGGGATCAGGAACAAATCTCGAGAATGAATCAGAAATTTGTGAAACAGAAAAATTTCATGGTATAGATATTTGTGCAGACATTTCCAGTGGATTTAGCTTGTGAGGGTTTTTGCAAATTGATTTTCACTGTGAGATATCGGCGTCAAATATTTAAATCTAAACAGTTAAAATTATTGAGCTGAGAACTGGTCACAAATTTCCAAACCATGGTTAGACCAGACCCGACCTCTTGTTTTGTTTTGTTTTCCAAATATAGTTTTAGAGCTGGTGTAAAAATCCAAGATTTCGGCAAAATAGAGATAAGATTTTTACAAGGAATTCAAAAAAAATTCTGGTATTCAATCAGCTGTAACTGAGTAGCCTGCATTTAGATCTTTGCATCAATTTCCAAAAGGTATCTGTTCAAAACCAGAAGTTAGCTGAGCTTCAACCAACAGATTTGTGAAACTTTCAGAAATACAATTTAATGAACCTGTTCTGAATATTATACAAACCAGTGGAGGAGAACAGACTTAATGCACTTCAAAACAAAAAGCAGTCAAGTAGCACTTTAAAGACTAGTGTTATAGACTAGCACAGCTTCCTCTTTCTTAATACTCTTCAGTGTGCCCAAGGCAGTCATCATTACAGCAACTTTTGCTGCTAATCCAGTAAACTGTTGAGATGAACGGAGATTTGAGAACTCTCCCTCTCTCTCTCACACACACACAAAGCAAGTCTATTATTATAAAAGAAATATTGGTGCTAAAGATCACTAGACATCACCAGTTTTTCTTGACAGTAGTCTCTGTTTCATAAAGGCACATAAACAGCCAAGATTTCAGAACAATATCTTCTTTCGCATGACTATTCTGGTAGGGGTGGGAAACGGAGCACTTGAGGGAATTCAAATGTAGTTACTATTTTATAAGCATGTGATTTTGACCGTCTTTGCCTGAAACTGAAAAAGTAAAAACAAAAAAGTCCAGTAGCACTTTAAAGACTAACAAAAGGATTTATTTGGTGATGAGTTTTTGTGAGACAGACCCACTTCTTCAGATAAAAAAAGAAAAAGTGAAAAAGTGAGTGTTTGTTTGAATGACTTGTTGCTTGTTTAAATGATCTGTTGAATTTGCTCAGGAGCAATTTAATTTCTGCTTTTCAGACCTTTATTAATATATTTTCTTTTTGTTTGGGTCACCAGCCATTGTTTTCTGTATGTGTTTCTCAACCATTCACTGAGCCAATTTCCAGAGACTCATTTTAGGCACCTCCATGCCAATTAGAACATCTAAGTTTAGTGCCCAAATTTAGTGTGCATTGGATGGGTGTGTCACACATATCCAGAAGTTTAGCAATCTGAATATTAATTTAATCTATATTGGCCACATTTTTTTCTCATTTCAGAGAGGTAACTGTTTTGTTCTGTTTCAGCAAAAACTATGAGAAGTCTTGTTGCACCTTAAAGACTAACAAACTTATTAGAGCAGCAGAAATGTAACACTTTAAAGACTAACAAAATGATTTGTTGGGTGATGAGCTTTTGTGGGACACACCCACTTCATCAGATCAATTTCATTTCCAATACAGATGAAGTGGGTCTGTCGCACGAAAGCTCATCACCGAATACATGATTTTGTTAAAATGCTGCATTTCTGCTGCGTTGTTTTGTTGGAGTACAGATTAACACAGCTACCTCTCTCTGTTCCTATTAAACTTATTAGGGTATAAACATCTGACAGAGTCTGCTTCTCTCAGTACAAAAACCTCAGTCTGTGTCTTTAATATGTCCTTGTGGCTGTTTAACCACCAGCTTGAGCTCAGCATGACTACAACAGGTTCTGAATCCTCCTTCCCAAACCTTCCCCATTAACACCCTCCTTAATGACGGTGGACAATATTACGTCCTGCCTGTCATGCAGGCCTGTAATCTGGGTGTGTATCTGAGTCTTTAAGAATCTGCAGGACTTCTCATTGTTTTTACAGTTTTTCTGCTTTCCTATCTAAGGGTATTTCTACCCTTACAACAAGGTTGAAGCCGCGTAGATCGATATTCTGGGGTTCAATTTAGTGAATCTAGTAGGGACACGCTATATCGAACACTGAGGGTGTCCCTGTCAACCCTGGTACTCCTCGCAGTAAGAGAAGTTAATGGGAGAGTTTCTTCTCTCAACCTCCTGTGGGTGGGGATGGTGGAGAAAGTCAACATAAGGTATGTTGACTCCAGCTATGCTATTCTAAGTGATCTCTGGCTGGCCAGAACAGGCATTTATGCTATTACAAAAAGTTAAAAGACAGGCAGCCCCAAACGAGTTATCTGGTAGAAACACTGAGCTGTAACAGACATTTAACAAATACCAGCCATTTCCTGCCTTGGACTGTAAATTCACCATTGAACAGTAATTTCCAATTCAATGACTGCATGGAAGCAGAATTGCTGGGGGCTCAATATTTGAGTTTCACTAATTTGCATAAGGCCAGCAGGTAAAGCCAACAGGTCTGATTGGCTCATAAGAATTCTGAGAGTGTTGGCTGTGATACAGAACAGTTAAGCTTGAAATCTTAGAATAATTTGTGATAGAGCTGCTTAAAATCACAGTGAAGCATTTCATTCTAGCATGAAAATGATATTTTATTTATTTACATCTACTTTTGATGGAGGGGTACAGCACCCAACCCAGCACGCTAAGGAGGAATTAATACGATTCATGCCCTATCATGTCATATTGCTAGTCTTCCTGAGTGAGCTTTTTTGTCACTTCATCCATAAATCTAGTTCTCCTAGATAGGAAAATTATTATGAAGCAAAATACTAATAGCTTACATTTCACCTTTTCCTCTACATTAAATAGATCAAGCTGCCCTAGGACCATTCTCCTCTGTTGTAATGTTAAAATATGTGTTTGGCAGCAGCAAATGAAATAAACACTTTGATTCAATTATTTAGTTTCCCAAAGCAATGGTGCATGCATCTTATAAGAATCATTAGTAGTATTTAAAATGGGCTGAACTCCAGTAGGCCGGGGCAAATCTTGATACTTATGTTGAGCAGGTTTAATTTTATGCATAGCTTAATGTCAAAAATCAATCACTCCACATAGCTAAAAAGAAAGTTTTGTCTATAGGCCTGATCCAAAGCCCACTGAAAGGCAGATGGGGTCTTTCTATTAACTTCAGTGGGTGTTGGTTCCAGCCCCACGTCCAGTGTAAGACTTCTTTAGGAATATCTCCCCCTATGCTCCAGATCCATGGGTTTGCAACTGATGGGAGGTCAGCACCTAAATCTTTGTGAAGGTCTGGGCTGACACACATGTTGATGTGTGTCCCCATGGTACCATCTGGTGTTCATAATACATACTTTAAGGTATAAAAGAATGCTATAGGCCATACTGAATATATGCACAGCACAGTAAAGGTATCAGAGAGCATATTCCTACCAAGGGTGGGAATGGGGTTGTTCTCAGAAATGAAATTTATATTTAAATAAATACATAGAAAGAACTTCAAAGTATGAAGACCCAATTTTAAAAAAAAAAGTGTATGTGGGTTTAAGGGTGAAGATTTCAAAAGCAGCCTGTCTGAATTTATTGTCTCAATGCCACAATGCCCAGGTTTTGTAATCTTTTTGGCATGGGTAATTCTGCCTGAACAAGCTGGAAGGCTGAGAGAGGGTTGCCAGGCATATGGTTTTTGACTGGAATGCCTGGTCAAAATGGACCTTAGCAGCTCTGGTCGGCACAGCCAGCCAGGCCATTAAAAGTTCAGTCCCACACAGCAGGGGCCCAGGGCCAGGGCGGGCTCCATATCTGCATTTGCTCTGCACAGCTTCTGGAAGTGGCTGCCAGGTCCCCATGGCCCCTGCGTGCAGGAAGGCTCCGTCTGGGGGCTGCCCTCTTGCCCACAGGCACTGCCTGCCTCCAAGGTCCCGTTAGCGGGGTCAACATCCTTGCCAGGCCCCTGGGCAGGGGAGAGGGGAAAGGAGCCTGTCTTTGTGCCCCTGGAAGAGATGAGAGTTGGGCAGAAGTGGTGGGGCTAGAGTTAACCTTCCTCCGGCAGCCCACAGTGCTGGGTGGGGCTCTGGAGTCAATTTAAAGGGTTCAGAGATATGGGAGTGGCCCCGGGGCAGTTCCCCCCCACTTCCCTTTGGTAGCAGAGCCACCCCAAGGGGGACGCGGGGCCTGGGGCAGACCTCCAGCGCCCCAGATGCAGGGCATGGGCAACCCCCCACTCCACCCCAAGCCCTGCTCCTCCTCTGCCGTGCTCCCTCCTTCCTTTCCTCTGAGCAGTGTGGCTGAGGGGACTAGAGGGGCCTGGCATGGTGGCAGCAGAGTTTGCTGCCCCCACTTCACCGCACGGGTGGTGGAAGCTGGAGTGGCTGGATTAAGCAAGATGCAGCGGGCTGGGAGGGTGACGTGGGAGGGCAGAGCAGGTTTCCAGGATGCTCTGGCTCCCACCGCCGATGTGGTGAGTGTGGGGGAGGGTAACCCTGCTGATACAGCGCCAGGCCCCCTGCAATGCCCAGCTCCATCTGGCCCACAGGATGGTTGAAGCAGCCATTGCAGGGCTCCCGAAGTGCAGGACCTGGGATGCCTGCCCTGGTTTATCCCGTGGACAGGATGGCTTTGGTTGGCAGGTCTGCTCGTGGTTCCCAGCGCATGGGTGCTGCGGGGCCATTGTTGGAGGCCAGGGCAGCATGTGGCGTGCGAGTGCTGCAGCTACCATTGGCCAGGAACCACAACCAATGAAAGATGTGGTGGTCACAGCATGCAGAGTCAGAGCCTTCCTATGCCCAGAGGCTGCTGGGAATTTGCGGCTGCTTTCTGGGAGGTGCAGTAAGCCCTGTCAGCATCCTGCACCAGCCCAGAGCAGGCCTGCTGATGCAGTTGCAGGGGGCAACAGGGGGCAGTTGTCCTGGGCCTCAACATTTCAAAGAGACCCGGAGCTCTGGCTGCTATCCTGGTCCCACCCAAGAGCCTGCGCTCCCAATGCAGAGCCCTCACCAATTCCTTGCACTCAGTCCTCCTGCCCCAGCCTGGAACTCCCTCCTGCCTCCCCAGTCGCTCCTCCTTGGCCCTGCCCCAGCTCCTATACCCCCAGCCAGGGCCCTCGCCCCCTTTCACTTCCCAGCTGCCTGCCCCAGCCTGGTAAAAAGTGAGTGAGGTTGCGGGGGAGAGAGTAACAGAGGGAGGGGAGATGGAGTGAGCTGGGGTGGGGCCTCAGAGAAATGATGGGGCAGGAGCAAGGGCAAGGGTGTTTGGCTTTGTGTGATCAGAAAGTTTGTAGCCCTACATATGGCCGGTTTGGAAAACAGGCCGAGAAGCCCCCCACGAGAAGAGGACTTTAAAGTTAGTAGCATGTTATAACTGGAATTTACTCATTGTTCTTAAAATCTAATTAAATAAACAGACGGTTGTTTCAAAGAAGAAAATCATGAGAATTCTCCTGTACTTCCTGTGTTTAGCTGATTTCCCCACACCCAAGGATTCCATTAGATGGCAAATTTGACTTTTGGATGCTCATGAAATTACAGATGGCACAAATTTTAATGTGGTAGTATTAATAATATTGTCTTTCTCCTCCCCCCATGCCAGTCGTTTGGCTCTGTTTGTATAAATATATTTGTGAAACATGTTCAATCGCGATGTGGAACATATATTAAACTTTTTCATATCTGGCAGCCTCAGGACTGGGAGGTTGCCAGATAGTCAGATATTTCTGGTTAAGAGAGAGGTATACCTGGCAATGCATAACACCAAAGAAAAACAGATTAGATGTTAAGAAACAAACAAAAATGAATGCAGAGTACTTTATTTACCAATAACAGTGGTATTGTGCACTGTAAACTTATACTGTATTTGCTGTATTTATTTGTACTTACTTTCACTATTCTGTACTTACAGAAAACATAACTAAAATTTACTTATGGTTAAAATGCCAGTTATTTGAGCCAACAATGCCCTGACACTATGTACATTGGATAGACTGGGCAAAACCTTTGCCAAAGAATAAAAGGACACAGAGCAAACATCAAGAAACTCAATACACATAAGCTGGTCAGTGAACACTTCGGTGGAATGGGCCATTCTGTTAAAGACCTGAGAATTTTTGTCCTGTAACAGAGAATTTAACAACTGATTAGAGTGAGAGATTTGTGAGTTCGAGTACATATTCAAATTCGACACATTAACACGTGGTATGAACAGAGACATCAACTACCTCATGAATTACAAGGACTGCTTCCCTTCCTTCGATGCTCGTAATTATCTCAGACAGGACAACCCACCTCTCACCCCCTTCCTTTAATCCTATTTGATTTGTTAGTTTTTATTGCAATTTTATTTTTTTTGGTCCTCTGTACTTATAAATGTCAGTCTGTATTGGAAAAGAAATTGATCTGATGAAGTGGGTCTGTCCCATGAAAGCTCATCACCAAATAAAGCATTCTGCTAGTCTTTAAAGTGCTACATTTCTGCTGCTTAGTTATTTGAGAGTCCTGGATGATAGAATGCCAGATATGAAAGAGTTCACTGTATCATGAATCCAAGGGAATAAAATATAAGAAGCCTATTTTCTTTCACACACAAGACAGGAAAAGCGCTTGGATTAGAAAAAAACAAATAAAAATAAAAGAAAAAAATTAAGCCTGAAGAGTTGATACCCAGAAACTATCCAATGGCATTTATACCTTTCTGAGGGTTGCAAAATAGAAACAGCATAGGCTCGAAAAGCAGCGTGTTCAGCTTTATTAACCAGAATCCATGGAGATGATTTAAATAACAGCATTGTCTGCAGATTCGTATGCTGTGCCCTACCTGTGGTTCACATCTATCTAGAGCAATAAGGAAGTCTTGTTAAATAGCATTGCGCTGTGCTGTGCTTCACTGGAGGAAGTGATGTGAAGTAACACAAAATAACGTACACTGTGCACCATGTACCCTTGTTGGATGGAGCAGATGTACTCTTTGTAATTATACTATAACCACATGGCAAATAGCAGTGAAATACATAACTGCCTGTTTCTGCAGCTTTCTTGTTAATTATGCAATGTTACCAAGTAGCTCAAAGGTAAACTACCACAGAACTTGTACCTTTTAACTGTCTGAGGGGTCCCTACTTTAGAAACTTGTGTAATAAAGTTGTTCACATGCTGTATTGGTTTTATTCCATTGTACACTGGAATGAGGAAGAGACAGGGCCCACTTATTTACCCCCAAAGCACCAGAGATTCAGTGCAGCTACTTTATTGGGTATCTCTAGTGCTGGATCTGTGAGGTACTTGAGGGAAAACCTACTTGAAATTTCTACTTGGAGGTCTGGAGAATTTCAGCAAACTCTTTAATTAGACATCCTACGAAAAGATCTTATAGGCAATCATTCATACCGACGTGGAAGGAAACTAGCTATGTTCTTCTGACACAGTCTGCATAATTGCATCTTAACAGAAAGAAATCATGGTCCCATTGATCTTAGTGACTCTAGAATTTCACCCATAGAGCTGACTATCCAGCAGTTCTTTTAAAAGCTGATATTCAATTACATAGGAAGTATATGCAGAGGCACAAGAACATTAGTTTGCTCATCTCAAGTCTACCTTGGGGCCAGAGTTACATGATTCCTCCATCTGTAGGCCCGTGTTCCCTCAATGGAGGGGTTTAGCTTCTGGGAGGGAGCTCAGGGCTGTGAAGTATCCAGTTGAGGCAGTTGGCTCTGGGGTGGGGAGTTTGGGCTGCAGTCCCTGCTCAGCACTGCAATGGTGAGAGAGGATTGCCTCCAGCTCTCTCTCCCTGCTGCAGCAGCTCTAGGGCACCTGCATGGCCCTTGGTAGCCTGCTGTGCAGCTGCGCAGGTTAGAAGGAACTTAGCTGTAGACTGTATTTTATAACTGAAAGGTTTAAAGGCAATCTGTTTATCCTAGAGAAAACTGTCTTTTTTGAAATTTGCTCTTCCCAAGGTGAATCTTCCTTCAGTGCAATCATTTTTGTGATGGTTTGGTTGACTGGCGTGTCCTTTATATTGATGGGTTATCTCTGTGACCGTTTCTCTTCTCCTGTTTCATATCATTCACGTGCCCAGGCAGAATCAGCAAAGGGTTGCTGACAGCTGAAACTGCTGCTTTAAATTTGAGATATTATTCAGAATTCCTGCCTGGCAACAGGTACAAAAGTTTTGGGTTATTTATGCCACAGAACTTAAGCTATAAACCATCCACCAGCTGTCTTAACAGTAACACATTTTTAAAATAACTATTTTATATTAACCTAGTGCAAGAAAGAAATTTTCTTCTCATGGAAAATTTTAGTTCCTTAATATATAGGGTTTAATACTGTTAGGAATGGTAGGTCACATACAATTTGGGGATTTAAATAACATATTTCTTCTTATTTGCTTGTTTTATCATAGTGCGCAGGAGCTGTAGTCATGGATGAAGACTCCACTTTGCTGTGTGCTGTATGAACGCAGAACAAAGAGATGATGTGTGCCCAAAGAGGCTGCAATCAACAGATGGATATGGGCAGAGGGCGCATGTAAGGAAAAATGGGACCTTATTGGTCAGCATGGTAGGCTGCGGTATCTGTGCCCCAATGGGTGAATGATAGTCTATAATTTTTGTGGACAATGTGGAAAAGGAGAGATTTGAAGAAGGATAGTGAAGTGTCTTCGTGCATATTTACAGGGAGCGCTCACAAATACAAGCAGCAGTGTGGGAGAAAGAGCGGGGACAAACTGTGAAGGGCCTTCAAAGTGAGGACAAGCAGCTGAGGTTTGATGTGATAATGAACAGGACGCCAGAGGAGCAATAGAAAGAGAAGGGCAATGTGGCAGGTGTGGTAAATGCATTCTGAATGGGTATGAGTGGGAACAGATGGCATTTGTTAAGGCAAGAGAGAAGGTTGAAGAAACTGGGAAGTGAGATGGTAAGAGTCTGGAAGACAGTTTTAGCTAAGTGATTGGATCAGAAAAGCCACATCTTAGAGATGTTATGCAGAAAGAGTCAGTACGTTTTGGACGTAGCTTGGATGTGAGATCCTAGAGGGAGGTCAGAGCTGAAGATGTATCAGAGAGGTAGCCCTGTTAGCTTGTATCTTTGAGAACAACAAGAAGTCCTGTGGCACCTTATAGACTAATAGATATTTTGGAGCATAAGCTTTTGTGGACAAAGACGCGCTTCATCAGATGCGTGGTGGGGGTTCAGAGGAGTATTTAATGAGTGGGGTCGCAATAAAAGGGAGGGCCAGAACTGACAAGATCTATTCCATTATCAGTAGTATAAATCAAGAGAGGAGAAAAAACAAGTAAGATCAGTCAGGGGGGATGTGGTCCGTTGTCAGAGTGCAATGTGAAGGTGTGAAGTTCCATAGCAGAAAAACTGCTTTTGTAAGGGGCTAACCACTCCCATTCTCTGTTTAATTCTTGGTTGATGGAGTCAAATTTGTAAATGAATTGCAGCTCAGAGATTTCTCTCCCCATTTTATTTTTGAATTTTTTTTTTGTAGGACGGCTACTTTTAAATCTGTTACTGAGTGTCCAGGGAGATCAAAGTGTTCTGCTACAGGTTTATGTATGGTACCGTTCCTGATGTCTGATTTATGTCCATTTATTCTTTTACATAGAGACTGTCCAGTTTGGCCAATGTAAATTGCAGTGGGGCATTGGTGGCACATGATGGCATATATTATACTAGTAAATGTGTAGGTAAAGGAGTCCCGATAGTATGGTTTATGTTAGGTCCTGTGATAATATCGCTGGTGTAGATATGTGAGTAGAGTTGGTACCGAGGTTTGGTGCAGGGATTGGTTCCAGGGTTAGATTTACTGTGTTGTGGTCTCTAGTTGCTGGTGAGAATTGGTTTAAGGTTGGCAGGCTGTCTGTAGGCAAGGACAGGCTGCCTCCCAAGGTCTGTGAGAGTGAAGGATCATTGTCCAGGAGGGTTACAGATCACTGATGATGCGTTGGAGAGGCTTTAGCTGGGGGCTGTATGTGATGGCCAGTGGTGTTTTCTTGTTTTCCTTGTGAGGCCTGTATTGTAGCAGGTGGCTTCTGGGTACCTGTGTGGCTCTGTCAATCTGTTTCTTCACTTCCTTAGCTGGGTATTATAGTTTGAGGAAAGTTTGGTAAAGGTCTTGTAGATGTTTGTCTCTGTCTGATGGATCGCAGCAAATATGGTTGTACCTTAGTGCCTGGCTGCGTACAATGGATCATGTAGTGTGCTCTGCATGGAAGCTGGAGGCGTGTAGATAAGCATAGTGGTCCGTGGGTTTTTGGTATAGGGTGGTATTTATGTGACCATTGCTTATCTGCACAGTAGTGTCCAGGAAGTGGATCTCTTATATGGACTGGTCCAGGCTAAGGTTGATGGTGAGGTGGAAACTGTTGAAATCATGGTGAAACTCTTCAAGAGCCTCCTTCCCAGAGGTCCAGATGATGAAGATGTCATTGATGTAGCGCAGGTGGAGGAGGGGCGCTAGGGGACAAGAACTGGGGAAACATTGTCTCAGGTCAGCCATAAAAATGTTTGCATAGTGTGGGGCCGTACGGGTGCCCATAACAGCGCCACTGATTTGAAGGTATAAATTGTCCACAAATCTGAAATAGTTGTGGGTGAGGACAAAGTCGCAAAGCTCTGCCACCATTTGTGCCTCACTCTCATCAGGGATAATGTTCCTAACAGCTTGGAGTCCATCTTCATGTGGGATATTTGTGTAAAGGGCCTCTACATCCATGGTGGCCAGAATGGTGTTTTCAGGAAGGTCACCAATGAATTGTAGTTTCCTGAGTAAGTTGGTGGTATCTTGAAGAAAGCTGGGAATGCTGGTAGCATAGGGTCTAAGTAGAGAGTCCACATATCCAGACAATCCTGTGGTGAGGGCGCCAATGCCTGAGATGATGGGGCATCCAGGTTTCCCAGGTTTATGGATCTTGCGTAGAAGGTAGAATAAACCTGGTTTGGGTTCAAGGGGTGTGCCTGTGTAAATTTGTTCCTGTGTTTTTATGAGTTGAAGATGAACATCCCGATTGAAGGCCTGTTGCTGCCACGTTGAGCTTGAGTTGGTGGCTAAGCATCCACAAGGAGATATCCAAGACAGGTCGAGCTTTTAGTTCAGATGGAAGGAAGTGGGTCTGGAATAAAGAGATGGTAATTTAAATATGTGGATGAGATGGCCCACAGATAAGATGTGGAGGGAGAAAAGGACAAAGCACAGAATTCTATGGAATCTCCACAGAAAGCTGGAAGGGGGACAAGGAGGATCCTCTGAAGGGCCTAAGAAGGAAGAGATTAGAGAGGTAGGTGGAAAACCAGGAGAGGACAGATTCATGAAACCAAAGCAGGATGAAATATCAAAAAGAAGGGTATGGCTGGTGATCCTGAAGGTGGTTGGCAGATGGAGGATGATGAAGATGGAGTACTGGTTCTAAGATTTAGCTAGGAAGAGGTCATTAGAGACTCCAGAAAGAGCAATTTCAGTGGAGTGCTTCATTGGGCAGAGCCCCAACCCTGGACAGCCTTCCAAACCAGCAATGAAAGTTGGTTGCACCCAGCACTGCAACCAGTACTGCACCAGAGCTCACCACCACCCCATCTGGGTTCAGCACAGAGAAAGGCCTGTCGCCCATGCATACTCCAACCCTGCTTGCTTGTTTTTCTAAATTCAGTTTTGAGTACCCTCCCTTCCCACAGGCTCTCAACAAATTTGACACATTGCTTCCACACTGAAATCACCAAACATTGACTGTTGGAGCAGTGCATTGAGAGAAACTATCCCACAGTTCCCTCAGCCCTGCATTCTGAGCCAGGCCACCCTGGTCAGTTTCCTGGCTCCTGCTAGTACAGTAAACACCCCCTTAATGGACTAATAGGGGACTAATAAGACTTCTTCCCCATAGTCCCTTAAATGTGAAGGTTTACTCCCCCTCCCCACAGGCTCCCCTAGCCCCAGTCCTACCCCAGTTTTCCCCCAAAAAACAGCCCCCTGAAAAGAACCCCCCCCCCAAAGCACTCCCCCATCCAAAAAAAAACCCTCTCCAAAAAATCCAAACCCCTGCCACTCACGGGCTCTGGTGGAAGAGCTGCTGGAGCCTGCTGGCTGGGGGCGCCTGGTCACAAGTGGCCAAGGGTGCCTGCAAGGTGTGTGCCTGCCCATGGGCGTCTGTCCCCCTGCATCAGGAGCCGCCTGGCCACCGGATGCCTGGACCTGCGTAGCTCCAACTGCTTGGCTGCGGGGTGCCTGGCCCCATGTGGCTTGAGCTGCCTGGCCATGGAGTGCCTTGCCCCATGTGGCTTGAGCTGCCCAGCGGAGGGGTGCCTGGCCCCATGCGGCTCAAGCTGCTTGACTGCAGGGTGCCTGGCCCGGCAGAGCTCAAGCTGCCTGGCCCCTGGGTGCCTGGCCCCTTGGTGCCACAGGAGTGCAGCAGCCTGGTCAGTTTCCCAGCTCCCGCTAGTAGTGGGGAGCTGGGAGCCAGGTGCAGCACACACAGCTTTGTGGAATACATAGGGGACACTTCTGGAGGCTAATAAATTCAATTTGAAAACATGGCACTTCCACCCTGGCCTTTCATCGAACTTCTGAATTCGAACTCGACGCTATACCCATCAGGTAACTGCGATTTGGTAATCTCAAGATTAGTGCACCTGACATTGAGCTAATGGTATTTACAGTGAAGACAGTCACGTGGTAATATCGAGCTAACTGCCTTAAATTTGAATTTATTTCATAGTGTAGATGCAGCCTTTGAAAGCAAGTTTTTAACTACAGTAATTAAAATTAAAATATGCATTTTAGATAAGGTTGGTCTGTTGAAGAATTTATTTAAAAAATATATGTTGGAATATCCAAGCATTTCAGGCTAAAGATGAACACTCAGATTGTGCATCTAGATAGCTACGCAAGTATAAGGAATGTGCCAGCAGGAATGCAATGCTGCTGAAGGCTGGGAGGAACTGTGTCTCCCAGAGCTCATTTGCATGAGAATACAAAGGTGTGCATATGTGATACCTTGCAAGCCTGGTGGATAGCAAGGAAATAATGGGATTTTGTTGTAAACACATTGTTGCAAAATCACAATTTATGCAAACACTCAGTATAAGAATTGTGAAATGTCACCAATGCTTGAAGTCGTTGTTGGGGGAACAGGGCAGTCATCATAACTACTTAAGACATGGATGGCCCAGGGCTCCCCTGGTCTAAAGCATTGTAAAGCAGAAGGGGAGTGGGTACTGGTTGGATCAGCTAGTTGAGTGGTTTGCTGTGCCTAAGACTTGGCCATACAGATATAAGCCTGGTTTGACTAGCCTTCCCCACATGTTAAAAGATAGAGCAGGATACTAGTGTTTGTATTTTTATGAGACTCTACTTTGGTAGATATTGAGAGCTGAAATCACAGGGTGGCAGCTGAGGCCCCCCAAGAGCTGAAATCACAGGGTTGTGCCTCAGGCCAAACCCACAGTGGTCAGCACGGCTGGTAGGAGGGTCAGCAGATGGATGGACAGTGTGACTGGTGAACGGCCAGTAGGAGGAGCAGCAGACGGACGGACAGCGCAACTGGCGGATGGCCGGTAGGAGGCGCAGTGTTTGGACGGCAGTTGACAGGAAGCTGTGAACAAGCGGACAGCTAGCACTGCCATGGTGACGTATCTGAGGATTCTGCGTCTTGGACTGCACCGTGAGAGGTACACTGTATAAGTGTGTGGGGCGGGGAGGGGTAAAGCAAACAGCCCTCAGCAAGAGACTTGGTTCTATAAGGTGTTGGAATGGTACCTTGTTAATGGGGTTCAGCTGTCCATTGTTTAGCTATATTGCATATGTCACTGTGTAAACTTGGGGTAGGCTATTGTTATTAAACAAGCTTTTTCTATCTTAGACTCTGTGCTTGCGAGAGGGGAAGAACTGCCTGACAGGCACCCAGCAGGTGGGGTGAGATTGTCCCAGGTCACTGGGTGGGGGCTCAAGCCGGTTGGTTGCATCATTGACAGAAAACCCCCTAGGAGCTGAATCCAGCCCTTCTGTCAGGCACCTGGCGTTAATAGAAGGGTTACACAAGGATTTTAGAGATGTGATATTTATAATCTTGAGCCACAGACTAGTGAAATAGTTAAAGGAAATTTTAAACTAAAGCCCTGTAGACATACTAACGCACAACTGTTTTTGTCAGTAAACGGGGTTGGGGCATGCCTGCTGAATGTTTTCATTACTACTAAAATGGCTCTTTCACAGTTTCAATGTTATAGCAATGAAGGGTCCTGTGGCACCTTATGGACTAACAGAAAAGTTTTGAGCATGAGCTTTCGTGAGCACAGACTCACTTCATCAGATGCTGGTCTTGGAAATCTGCAGGGCCAAATAAATAAGCCAGAGCAAGGGTGGGGATAACAAGGTTAGCTCAGTCAGCAAGGGTGAGGCTTACTACCAGCAGTTGATCTGGAGGTGTGAACACCAAGGGAGGGGAAGCTGCTTCTGTATTTAGCCAGCCATTCGCAGTCTTTGTTTAAGCCAGAGCTGAGGGCATCGAATTTGCAGATGAATTGTAGCTCAGAAATTTCTCTTTGGAGTCTGGTCTTGAAATTTCTTTGCTGTAGGATAGCTGCTTTTAAGTCTGCTACTGTGTGGCCTGGGAGATTGAAGTGCTCTCCTATGGGTTTTTGTATATTGCCATTGGCCTGGCAAGCTGGAAGGCTTTTCACTTGTTAGGTGAACAGATCCACTTTGGGGGAAGACTCATCAGTTTCCAGGCTTCAACAACCTGCTGTGGGATACTTCAAGAATGTTCAGAATAGGGGAAGAAGAGGGAAGAAGTTGAATTCTAGGACCCAGGAGCACCGTTGCTTCCCTTTGCCTCTTATACCTGCCACCTATGCTTTTTGGTTGGAGTTATCACCACTGCAGCTGCAAAACCCAGCGCTACTCTGTCTGGCACAAGGCCCAGTACCTAAGAGTCAGCTCCATGGACTCTACTACCACTCTCAGTGCCACACCCAGCATTGCAACTGTGATGGCATCTACAATGACATTTTCCTCAGGGACTGTGACCTCTCCCATCCTACCAGCTCACATGCCCACCAGGGTGCCGACCTCCATACTCCAGGCCCCCAGTATCATTGTTGCTCAACAGACACTGCTTTTCCACATTGAGGCAGTGAGACAGGAGGATGCACCAGTCTTCAATAACTTCTTATCCTCCTCACCCAGTGAGGCTATGGCTGGCACATCTACCTACCTCCCTACCCACAATGGACAGCCAAGCCCACCAGGACCTGCTCTGCAGGTTGGAAGCTAATTTGGCCCTACCAGCTGAGGAGGACGTAGAGGACATCAACCTCATAGTGGATATTCTGAGACTGGAAGGTCTGTCTAGAGTGGCCCTTCCTTTTATAAAGATGGTGTCTTCAAATACTGACATGGTCTGGCAGACCCCAGCATCTATTCCCCCTACCATTAAAGGGTAGAATGTCCTTATGGCTGATATGGTGAACGTCAACAAAGATCAGGACAGCAAGAGCTCCATCCCACATCAAACAAGGAGAAGAGGCTGGACTTTTCTGGGAGAAAAGTTTATTCAACTGCAGTTCTTCAGTTATGGATTGCTAACCAGCAGGCAGTCCTTAGTAGATACAAACATAACACCTGGTCCTCTATGCAGAAGTTTGCAGACCATCTTCCTGCAGAGCCTAACCCATTGTTTTTGGCTATTGTTGAGGAAGGCCAAATTGTCTTCTGAACATCCCTCGAGATGGCATTGGGTACAGCAGATGTGATGGCCTGATATGTAGGCAGAGGGGTGGTACTCCAGGGGAATTCCTGGCTGCAGGATTTAGACCTACTACCAGTGGTCCAGCAGATGATTCAGGACATCTCCTTTGATGGGTCTTCTCTTTTCTTTGAAAATACCAATTCCGGGATCATGAGCCTAAAGGACATAAGGTCTACATTAAAGTCCTTGGGATTGCATATTCCTGCACCACAGAGAAAAAACTTCAAACCACTGCCATGGTTGCTCCAGGTACACCTTGCAGTGGTCTCAGCTTTCCATCCTGGAGAAGACCATAGCAGAGTCATCACAGACCCAAAGGTGGTGAGGTTCTTGAAATGGTTAGACGGAGTATTCCCTCATTCAACAGGAGCAAGCTCATGGGGATGCTGTTCAAACTTCTGGCTACCTGCTCTTTACTCAACTTATTTTGGAAGGTCGTCCTTTTAGTAGCAATCACATTGGCTCCCAAGGTCTCAAAGTTGAGAGTGCTTACATCTGAGTCTCCATATATCATTTTCTACAGAGAAAAAGTACAGTTAAAACCACATCCAGCTTTCCTTCCCAACATGGTCACAGATCTCTATGAGTATCAGGACATATTTCTTCTGGTTTTCTTTCGGAAACCTAATGTCAATATCAGGGCCTTGCTTGCCAGAATGTGCGGAGGGTGTTGGCTTTCTATAGAATGGACAAAGCTTTTCTGAAGGATGACCCAACCATTCATTGTTATGGCAGACAGAATGAAGGGGCTTCCGATTTCATCACAATGCATCTCAGCATGGCTTACTGCTTGCATTAAGTCCTGCTATGTTCTAGCCAAGCTTACTCCTCCGTCTTTAAATGCACACTCCATCCAAGCAAAAGCCACCTGAATGGCCTACTTGGCTCAAGTGCCAATCTGAGACATTTATTGAGCTGCTACATGGTCCTCAATGCACGCTTTCACCATGTTATGCAATTCACACACAATCTGCGGACAATGCCACATTTGGCAAAGCAGTCTTCAACTCAGCCTCGCAATAATCTGACTCCCTCCACCTATGTGTTCCTTGGTACTTACCACTCTGGGAATGGACATGAGCAATCACTCAAAGAAGAAAAGAGTTACGTATCTTCTGTAACTGTTTTTCTTCTAGATGTGTTGTTCATGTCCATTCCCATTCCCTCCTGCCTTCCCACTGTTGGATACAACTATTGCTGGCCTTTCTGGCAATAAGAAATTGTGTGGGGAAGGGGTCAGCAGTCGTATATTTTCAGCTCCATAAAGGCATCACTCTAGGGGGTTCCACAGCCGACCAACCGATACTGCTAAGAGAAAATTCCTCTGATGACAGTGCACAGTGTGCATACACCACTCTGGGAATGGACACGAGTAACACATCTCAAAGAACAACGGTTATGGGAGCTATGTAACCATCTTTTAATGTAAAATTCTTCACACTATAACACCTTTTCATATTTATGATCCAATGTATATTAACTATCCTTGAACAGCAAACACATTAGAAGTGATAATTGCTGAGATCCAGGTGTTTTTCCCCCAGAGGCTACTCAGCTCTTCAGTGAGAAGACTTCATCATATGCAGAATCAAACAATACACTTGACATTTTAATAGCAAAGTTGTTTTTCCAAGTAACCATTATATGGGTTTAGAATGAAGACAGGCTATACATTCTCAGCTCCCCACTAGTCCGATGAATAGAGCAAATTGAGGCAGTAATTAGGGTTGCTACTGACTTGTCTTTGGAGATATCTTGGTTTGGATGGGGTTTCACTGTTCCAGGTTTGCCCATTTTTAAAAGTGGTTATATTCCTTCATTAATCCCAGAGCAACTCAGAAAATTGACAGAAATTCTTAGTACTTTTCTAATTGCACAGAGGAGAACCATCTTAGTAATACAAAGAGAAATGCAAATTCTTTCTTCACACTTGGGAACCTGATCTTGCATCTATTGAAGTCCATGGCAAAATTCCCACTGACTTCAATAGTAGGAGCGTTGGCTCTAGTATCAGTGATGCAAGCTTGTTATTCCTCTAATGCAAATACAAACTAAATCTTGTGAATAGAGAATATACGCATTAATAACTGTTCTAGAGGGACATGGTTCCTCTGAAATTCATGTTTTGAGACTTGCTTTTGCCCAAAAACAACAACAAAAAAAGTCGAAGAGATGGGAGAATTAATTAAAACCAAGAATCTCTCATAGAACTAGTCAGCAGAACGCTGCATTCAAGATCACGATAGCTGCCAATTAAAAGAAATGTCAACAACTCAGTGGCAGCAGTTTCAAAGGGGAACCTTTTTTCTCTCTCTCACATGCATTCTTCATGAGCAACATCAAGTAGTGTAACATGCTAATAGCTAATAAAACAGAGAATATGATTCACTACTTTACAGGCTGCATAATTTACAGCATATCAAAGGAATTGTTTTCTCACTTCTTTTTCTTTTTTTAGATCTAATACTAAGATAGGTGGTATTAAGAAATTGCAAGTGAACAGACTACGAGGCATCTTTGAATTTGTCCTTCCTGGAACGTAGCTTTGTTGTTTATATGGGATGATTGTTCATGGTTAAATGAACCATGTATGCTCCACTCTCCTTATAATGCTTGTAGTAGCTGCTCTCTGGTAAGATTACTGTACTCTGGCTATAAACTCTATTAAAAAGGTAGCCTTGCTGTAATATCATTATCACTTTAAAACACTCAGATGTTTAGCTGTCCTAGAATCTCTGGCTGTCCATCTTTGTTCTTTTCCTTTAGAGATACTGCTGTCTCTGGGTACCATTTTGTAGTGTCTTGGTGCAGCTTTTGACTATTTTAATTCCACGTATGGAGTGCAAACTCTCAGAGTTGCCTGATCATATCTGTTCTGATCCTGTCATCAGGTGCTCAAACCTTCTGAAATATTAACCTTTTCAGGCAGAGGGTTTTTTTATTGTGTAACAGCTGCTCCAGCCATTGTGGCTCCATTTGTGCTAGGAGCTGTACACACAATGTACTAAGAGACAGTACCCACCTTAAAGAATTTACAGTCTAGCTAGACAAGGCTGGGGAGTTCAGGCACAGGGAGATTGAGTGAGGTGTCCAACCTGAAACACAAATTCTGCAAATGAGTTGGTGAGTAAATCGAGATCATCTGAGCCCTGGTCCTTTGCTTTAAGCACAAAGCCATTTTTCCTCTCAGATACATTTAAGCCATATGTTTCTGGACTCTCAGGGAGCGAGGGAGCTTGTAAATTTACTTTCCTTCTTCAGGTATATGTGCACACGAGAATAAACAGAATGTTTTTAGCAGATCTAGCAGCTAAAGAACAAAATACAGAATGTTGTACTTTGAGCAGTACCTCTAAATGTTCTGAAAACTGGATTTGATTTGATGGAATCATCACCCACTGAAAATAGTGTTATATTTACAGTAAACCCTCAAGTTAAGTGGGGGTTGCTTTCCTACAACCCCCATGTAACTCAAATTTTTGTGCAAGTTTTGGGGAGACAGGAACCAGGCTACAGCCTCACTCCTGGCTCTCCTGGGCTTGCAGGAGCTGGGAAACTGACCAGCCATGGTCATTAGGGCTGGTCAGTTTCCTGGCTCCCAGAGTGGCAGGGATCCAGGAACTAGGGGGCAGTCTGGTTCCCATCTCCCCGCAGCTTGTGGGACCCAGGAAACTGACCAGCCATGTTCCTCTTATACCCATGTGCCGGTCAGTCTCCTGGGTCCCACAAGCAGTGGGGAGATGGGAACCAAGAGGCAGCCTGGTTCCCAGCTCCCTGCTAATTGCAGGACCTAGGAAACTGACCAGCTCACAGCTGGTCAATCTCCTGGTTCCCTTCAGTGCAGGGCAGCTGGGAACCAGGATGGTGCTTGATTCCCAGTACCCTGCCACTTAGGGGACCTGAGAAACTGACCAGCCATGAACTGGTTAGTTTCCCAGGCCCTGGGTGTGGCAGGGAGCTGGGAACCAGGCAGCAGTCTGGCTCCCAGCTCCCCTCCCCTTGCAGAACCAGGAAAGTGACCAGGGCACCAGCCTTGGTGGGTTTCCTGGTTCCAGCCAGCGGAGGGGAGCTGGAAACCAGGGGCAGCCTGGCTCCCAGTTCCCCTCCAGTCCTTGGAACCAGCAAACTGACCAGAGCTCCTGCCCTGGTCAATTTCCCTGCTCTGCCAGCGGAGGGGAGCTGGGAGCCAGGCTGCTGCCTGGTTCCCAGATCCCCCCACTCCAGGGACTGTGAAACCATTCCTGTTGGGGCAGCAGCCAAGAGTTAGGCTGCTGCCCCTGAGAACAGCAGTTTCCCCGCTCCTGTCAGGGATGGCAGCCTGACTCTCATCTGCCGCCCCTGACAGGAGCAGCTGCCACCCCTGACAGGAGCAGGAAACCACTCCTGTCGGGTGACAAGTGTCAGGCTGCTGTCCCGGACAGGAGCAGTTTCCCACTTCTGTCAGGGGCAGCACTTGCATTAATCCAAGACACGGTCAATTTGGTTGAGTGTATCTCAAGGGCTTACTGTAGGCTCAGGAAATGTTAAATGGTAATGCTCAACTCTTGAAGGGCCCAGCAAGGTGCATGGCTAACTTTGCTACATATTGGGCTTGTCTACACTGGCTCCCTACTTCGAAGGGAGCATGGTAAGTAGGGTGTTGGGAGTTTATTAATGAAGTGCTGCAGTGCATACACAGCACTTCATTAAGCAAATTCCTCCCCGCGGCAACTGAGAAACCCTTCTCACAGTTCATTTTAAGGTGTGATTTTGAGTGGTGCACATTTGAGGAGCTCATCTGATTTCCAAGAATGCTTTACTTCACATACAAACTATTAATATTATCAAATACAATGGGAAACCAGCTAAAACTATCTCAAGAAGAATCAACTATCAATAGACTTATTTGTTCACATTGTGTCTATATTAATGAAGCCTCATCTCAGTGACTCAGACTAGAGCCAATGACAGTATCAAAGATTAGCTTCAAAGATGTGAAACACAATTAAATGAAAATGTCAGTCACTATCTGAAAGGAGCGGAAAATTTCCGTAGTTTTCTTTGAGGTCTTTTGGATAACAAGTTAAATCTTAAACAGGGCATGCTGTCACAGTGGGCTACATGTTGACTGACACTGCTTTCCTCTACTGATATTCAAACAGCAAGCATAATGTTTTGGGTGATGTCCCTTTAACAGGAGATAGGA
Organism: Carettochelys insculpta; assembly: GCF_033958435.1. Classification (NCBI taxonomy): domain Eukaryota; kingdom Metazoa; phylum Chordata; order Testudines; family Carettochelyidae; genus Carettochelys; species Carettochelys insculpta. The sequence goes on along the minus strand of NC_134147.1, from coordinate 16,149,534 downwards.
CAGAATGTTGGAACCCAAGGTTTTGTGGCAGATGGAGTGACATTTGCAATTGGGAAGAAACAAAGACAGGTTGCCAAAATGTTGAGGTTCCCTCATAAATGTTCTGCCTCAAAGATACATGTGAATTTCTCTAGTAGAACACTTCCCTCCAAAGGAAATGCCATCATTCCAATACTACTTGCCTCCACATAACACACAAATCCATTAATGCTACATTGTCTCATCCCCATCCAATCTCCCCTCCCCCCATCAATAAATTCATTCTCCCAAAATCCATCCACTCAACCCCTCTCACCCTTCGTGCCCTCCCACATCACAATACCTCACGGAGGCTCCCCAGAGTGGCTCTTCTGCCTGGCCGGTATTTCTGACAGCAGTGGTGGTGATGATAAAGGGCAAGCTGTCTGGCAATCTGGTGGCTGGTCAGGTTGCAGATTTCAGGCTGTGGACTTAAGTCAAATGTAGAATGTCTTTGCCGAGAATACCCCCTTATCCTTGTATTGTCTAGAAATTTCTGATTTATCTTCTCTATCCCATGTATTTGGAATATACATTATCTGGTCCCCTCTTACTCGCTTTCCCTCTAAGATAACCGATGTCATCTTTTCAAACTCAGAACATTGTTCTAGAGCGCTTTAGTGAATTTTCATCCTGTGAGTAGGCCATGGCTGTTTTTCCATGCCCTGTGAGATCTTTGCATGTATGTCTGCATTTCTTTTGCTGCTTCATAGCTTCACCACCACAGATTCATTCCCTCCTTTAGCAGTGAGGTCCTGGATCTCCTGCATGCTCCATGCTGGAGGCCATCTGTGACCCTGTGAATTCATGTCCAGATGTGCTGCTCAGGTGTGCTTCTCAGGTGTGCTGCCTGCATTGCTTGCCATGCCGGCCACACAGGAAATGAATTCAAATTTACTGGGCTGCCTCCTGCACACCTGGGCTACGTCTACACGTGCACCCAACTTCGAAATAGCTTATTTCGATGTTGCGACATCGAAATAGGCTATTTCGATGAATAACGTCTACACGTCCTCCATGGCTGGCAGCGTCGATGTTCAACTTCGACGTTGCTCAGCCCAACATCGAAATAGGCACAGCGAGGGAACGTCTACACGCCAAAGTAGCACACATCGAAATAAGGGAGCCAGGCACAGCTGCAGACAGGGTCACGGGGCGGACTCAACAGCAAGTCGCTCCCTTAAAGGGCCCCTCCCAGACACGCTTTCATTAAACAGTGCAAGATACACAGAGCCAACAACTAGTTGCAGACCCTGTATATGCAGCACGGACCCCCAGCTGCAGCAGCAGCAGCCAGAAGCCCTGGGCTAAGGGCTGCTGCCCACGGTGACCACAGAGCCCCGCAAGGGCTGGAGAGAGAGTATCTCTCAACCCCCCAGCTGATGGCCGCCATGGAGGACCCCGCTATTTCGATGTTGCGGGACGCGGATCGTCTACACGTCCCTACTTCGATGTTGAACGTCGACGTAGGGCGCTATTCCCATCCCCTCATGGGGTTAGCGACTTCGACGTCTCGCCGCCTAACGTCGATTTCAACTTCGAAATAGCGCCCAACACGTGTAGACGTGACGGGCGCTATTTCGAAGTTACTGCCGCTACTTCGAAGTAGCGTGCACGTGTAGACGCAGCTCTGGAGAGCAGTGCAGCTGAAAGCAATGGCCATATTGGACACATTGGGGCACTGTGGGACACATCAGGAGGCCAAAAAGTGTCAAATTTAATAGCACTCCATACTCCTCGTGAAAAGTAGGAGTATAAAAGTTGACCTTAAGAGCCCTTGAAATTAACAGAATGATTCCTGTAGTGAGGACTGATTCACTATAAAATCAACCTAACTCACCTAAATTCGAATTAAACTCCTATTGTAGACCAAGCTTGAGTGACCACACAGGCATTCAGCTTCCAGGGAACACTGGTCTTGCATGTCAGAGGAATCTTCTGCAAGCATTTCCATTTGTGGTGATAGGACAAAGGCAGGTTAGTCTTGCTTTCACCTCACAGGTAGAGATAAGATAATTCTTTCTGGTTATAACAAAATCTGTGCTTGCTAAGGAAAAGTTATGGAGGATGGTGTGGGTTGGACAGTATAAGTAATTTTATCTTCAATCTCAGTTCCAGCATTTCAAGCCAGTAGTGAAGGAGGCAGACTGCTCAAGCCTATTTAAAATAAGATTATAATAGAGGAGGAGCCTCAGCTACTTTAGAATAAATTAGAGACTACCTCAACAACACAATCTGTTATGCAGTAAGGTTATCACTACAATTAATGCCAGAGGTCATGGAAAACTCTCTTTGTCTGTAGAGTGACCCGATACTGACAGTACCTGGGCTCTCCAGCAAATGAACGCTCAAGCACTGATGTGCCAGAGAACTAGATGGCATGGAGGATGCACTGAAGCATTAGATTAGCATCCCTATATTGGTTGTTGAACAAGAGTAGGGAGCTATGAGAAAAGTCCACTTCATAGTCAAGTGTGCTTACGGTACTCATAGCTCTGAGCTGAGCGGTGCATCTTATGTTCTGTATTTTCATTTTCCATGGTCAGGTAATATCACTAGACAGTGATTTTCTGGTGAGAAGTTTGGATACTTGACACTCTGATCCACATTTTTCCCCCGGTGTCTTCCTAGTCAGGTAACTTGATTACCACTTTCATCCAGCTACAGTACTCTCTCATAATATCCTTCAACTTACATTAGCATACTCCAGCACAGACAGGACGATGCAAATCTCATATGATCCACCTATATTTGATACTCAGTCAGACTTGCAAAATTCTCATTGCTGCTTGAATATTTTAATGTGCTTTTCTTTGATGGGAGTAAAGTACCTTTACTTTTTAATGAAAAGCACCATTAAGGTTAAGATAATCATCTCAGATCCACAGATACCTTCTAATCTAACAAGCAAAAAGTCACTATGGGTGTGTCTACACTACAAAGAGATTTCGAAAGGGGGAACATCGAAAAACAAAATCGAAATAAGGGATTTCAAAATAGCGCGGCTACACACACAAAATGGATCGCTGTACTGATCCTCTACTTTGAAAGAACTCCCCCCATGCTTCGAAAGGGAGCGTCCACACAGGAACACGGGCTCTTTCGAAATAAGTAGCTAGGAAACACACCACAGATGGGGGGGGGGTCACATGGCCGACAAGCCCTTCTGGGTCCCACAGCCAGCAGCCACCTTAAAGGGCCCCTCCCAAACATGCCCACCCTGCGCACACAGAGCACCACAGAGCAGCACACGGCACTGCGTGCACTGGGCTCCAAGAACAGGAGGAGAATGGAGCAACAGCAGCTGCCCAAGGCCGATGCCCCCACGCACACTGGGACCCAGGTGGTGGTTGCCATCCTGGGCATGGTGGATGCCATGGGGCCCACCTCCCCCCGCTACAGGTGTCCTGCAGGCCCTGGCAACGGGGCAACCGCCACTCCCCATCCCCTGTCCCCCACGGTGCCTCTGGAGTCACCCCAGCAGTGGGGACTGGTGGGAGAGGCTGGTACTGGGCCAGTGGGATGATGAAAGGTAGCTCCAGAACTTTGGAATGATGAAGCAGACATTCCTGGAGCTGTGTCAATGGCTCACACCTGCCCTGCAGCACGTGGACACCCACATGCGGCCCGCGCTCCCAGTCGAGAAGCGGGTGGGGATTGCCCTCTGGAAGCTCGCCACCCTGGACAGCCACCATTCAGTGGGGCACCAATTCGGGGCAGGCAGGGTCACCGTCGGAGCCGTCCTCCTGGTGGTAAGTCAGACAAGGGCCCCACACCCACCCCAGGAAGGGGGAGGGGGCAGGGGAGCCCCCAGGTGGGGAGCTGGCAGTGGGGCTCCCCGATGTGCAGGCCCCACATGTCGGTGCCCCCCTTCTACAGGTGGTCCAGGCCATCAATCGCCTCATCCTGCAGAGGGCCGGCCGCCTCGGCGACTTGGACGACACCATGGCGGGATTCGCAGCCCTTGATTTCCCATACTGCTTTGGCACGCTCAATGGCACCCACATAGCTATCTGTGCCCCGGACCATAGTGCGGGACGCTACATAAACCGCAAGGGGTACCACTCAGTGGTGCTCCAAGTGCTCGTTGATGCTCGGGGCCGGTTCTGTGACATTTGTGTGGGCTGGTCTGGGCGAGGCCACAACGCCCGAGTATTATGCAACTCCTGGCTGGGGCGGCGCATGGTGGAGGGCACCTGCATCCCTGCATGGAAGCTCCCTATGGGGGACACAACGATGCCACCACGTATTGTGGCCGATGGGGCGTACCCTTTGCAGCTGTGGCTGATGCACCCCTACATTGGGCGCACCACCGCCAGCCAGAACATCTTTAACAACCGCCTGAACCACACCAGCAACACTGCAGAGCAAGCCTTAGGATGCCTCAAGGGGCATTTCCAATACCTGACTGCACGGCTCGATGTCAGCCTGCCCAATGTCCCCAGGGTGGTCTCTGCCTGTTGTGCTCTGCACAATATAGTGGAGGGCAAGCATGAGTGCTACATGCCAGGGTGGGCTGTGGACCACAGCCCCGGCTGTGAGCAGCCGCCCACAGCTCCGTGCCGACAGGCACATCGAGAAGGGGTTAGGGTCTGGGAAGCTCTCCGAGAGGCCTTCAAGCAGGAGCCACGCTGACCTCCACCTGGCACATGGCTCACACCCACCCTGGAACATGCCCCCCCCCACAGGGGACACAGGGGTGCACAAAAAGGGTTTATTAACTGGGGGGCCAACTATATACATGTAATAAACACCTCTGAAGAATTGTGCGGGGTCTTCCTACGGGAGCTAAATATGGGGGAATGGGGGAGGACTATATATAATGAGCAGGGGCATGCCCCCATGGCTGAGGCCACAGGCATGGGCAGTGGGGGGGTGAGACCCCCCCCAGCGGGCACAGGGGCCTCTGCCGCCCCGGGTATGGGGGCCCTGTCAGGGCCGGGAGGGGCTGGCAGGTAGGATCGGCCAGGGGGTAAGGGATGGGGTGGGCTGGGTGAGGCGGGGGAGGGGACGGGTGGGAGATTCTCCTCCTGGCTTGCACAGGCAATCAGCCAGCGGCCCAGGGCGAGCCGGGTGGATGGGGTGAGGGCGGTTGGGATGAGGGCGGTGAGTTCGGGGGCAGTGGGAGCGAGTTTGGGGGTGGTGGTGGGGCCGGAAGGGGGGCGGCAGCCGTCGGAGGGCTACAGCCGCCTCAGCCCACACCTCCCTCTGCCAGGCCCTGTCCTCCTGCTCCATCTGCAGCCACTCCCAGAGCACGGTGGTCTGCTCCCAGAGGGCTGCAGTGTGGGCCTCTGCCGCCTCCTGTGGGTCGTAGCGGTGTCGCAATCGGGCCCTCCGGGGCTGGGCAGGCGGCAGCCTAGGCGATGGGGAGGAGAGCTCTCTGGCTCCATCAGATGGTGGTGCAGGTGTGGTCTGGCTCTCAGAGGACGATGCTGTGGAGACACAAGAGGGAGAGAGGCCACCCGTCAGTGGTGTCACCCGGGCCTGGGTGCTCCACCCACGCCACCCCCGCCATCTCTGGACCATCCCCCGAGGTGGTGCCTCCCCTGCTGACACCCTCTTGGGGCTCTCATGTGCCTGCTGGGACCTCATCTGTGGGGCAATTACTGGCTGCGGCCTGGCCCCCTCATTCCTTCCCAGTCAGGAGGACTGGGGTGCTGTCCACAGGTGTGGGTGCTGGATGGCGCCATGCCTGGGTCTGAGATGGGGCAGGGGACTGTGGGATAGGCCCCCCCAGCCAGGCTGCCTGATCCACCCGTTACCTACCTGGGGCTCTGGAGAACAGGTCCAGGGACACTGGCCTCAAGGGGACCTGGCTGGAGGTACCGGAGCTGACTGTGATCTCGAGTGGGCCCCCCTCCTCTGAGTCGCTCCCTGGCTCTGCAGGTGTGGTCTGGCGGGAGGGTCCTGGCTGTTCATGCAGGTCTGTTTCCCGGTCACTGTTGGGCCCGCATGTGTCGACCAGCACCGAGGGGATGTCCTTTGGGCCAAGGAGCTGTTCCAGTGCTCAGTAATGTGGGCCCCCGGCCTCCGATAGCCTGTGTGCATCCCTGGCCCAGCTATAGGCCTGCCTCAGCTCCTTCACCTTTGAGCAGACCTGAACGGCCCTGTGCTGGGGATGTCTCCGCCTCTGCAGTCCCAGTGACAGCCGCTCAAAGGCGGCTGCGTTGCGGGCTGCCTGGTGCCGTGGAGCAGCACCTCCTCCTCCACCCAGAGGCCAGGGAGGTCTTTCACCTCGGCCTCTGTCCAGGAGGGGCCCCTCCTTTTCTGGCCCTGGCTCTCCTCAGGTGACCCCTCAGGCTGGGAGAAGGGGGCCTCCTGCGGGTCCATAGAATGTGGGGGGCTCGCCATCTAGATGATCGGCTGTGTGGTGCGTCTGGCTGGCTGCTGGAGCATGTGACAGGGAGAGCTCGTGCTCCTCAGGCACGCTTTCAGCTTTCTGCATGGGGTTTCTGGGGCCGTGCGGCTTTAAGGGGCTGGCCTGGGGACCACAGAGCCCTGCCAGGGCTTGCTAGTGCGTCTCCATGATCCCTGGAGCCGCTGCTATGGCAGACCTGCAATTTTGAAATTGTGGCCCCAGAGTGTCTACACATGCCCTATTTTGAAATTTGGTTTTGAAAGGGGCTGCTCTTCCCAATCCCAGATGGGAAGAGTGGTTTTGAAATTTGTGCCCCTTTTCGCCGAAACCAATTTCAAAATTAATTTCGAAATAAGGGGCAAGTTTAGACGCACCCTGTGTCTGTAAAAAATACTATAAAATGCAGGCATAAGAAAGACTTTTGTCTGTGTAGGCTGTGTTGCTAGACTGATTTTTGCCCCAGATTTCAGCAGTCAACAATACTGCTTGCTTGGTGTTAAATGCTACACTAAAGAACAGTTGCTGGTATTATGTCTCTGAGACCTACATACTATAGTCAATAGAGTGCATCTCAACTAGCAACACTTCAGACAAGTCCTATGCTTCTAGTAGCATCGTAAGATCCATCTGATATAAAAGATATAAAAAAATTGAGTAAAAATAAAATTACAGAAGCTTCTTCCATATAATAGCTTTTAGTGCAATAATCAATATTAGGTTAGTTGTGGAGCTATCATATTTGCTTGGATATTTTTATTTATTTTTCCTTTCAACTTAAATGTTTCCTTGGTACATCATACAAGCTAAAGTCTTTTCCTTCTGATCTGTTGATGGAAGTAAAATCTTTTCATAGCTTTACTGAGTTAAGTACTGTCAATGCTGTAAAATGGGTACTGATCCTGCTGTCTCCTTTCCATAACTTATGTTTCCCACCAGTAAGCATGAATCATGAAATAGGATGATAAGAACCACTGAAATGATTTGCTGCTGAGAAATTAGGCTTAGCCCTCTAATTTTGATATGTGTGTTTACAACCTAAAGACACTTAATACCAGGCTGGATTGATTTAAAGCTTTGATTTAAATCACCCAAAAAAATTGTTGATTTAAATCACATCAACAAAAAAGATAAGACTGACTGTACTTAGAGGGCTCTTAATTTTGGAATAAGCCCCACTGAACTCACTTGAGAAAACAGAACGGGATTCCCTTGAAAAAAAACTGAGTTGTGCTGAAGTAAAATAGAGAATGGACTTACAAGATCACCAGTATGGTCTGTGGCCACGACGTTCCAAAATAAGGGGTATATATTATGTAATATAACATAAGCATATGACACTCAGTTGCAACTGGCAACTCTAGATTTCTTTTACTGTGGCTTTCTGTATCATATACCTGAGCGATAGAATCTAATCTAAACCTAGTTAACTAACTAAGTAAGCCCTAAAGCTTAGTTAAGCTAAATGTTTTTTCTAGCAACATACAACCCAGCAAACAGCTTGGGAATTTACTTGTCAAATCACATTTATACTAAAAGGCATCGAGAGTGTCTTGAAGCGTTGCAAAGTGAATTATTTAAGTTACTAACCAGCCATATCCACAGCTTCATCCACATCATTATTTCCCAATGAGCAGTTTTCTTTATGATGTATAATTCTTGCAGCTAGGCCCTGCATCATCTTCTTGCACTTGACATGTTTTCATTTTTTGACCCAGAGAATGAATTTCTTCAAAACATTCCCAGTTAGGCTCTCATGCCCAGAAGCCGTGTCAGATTTTCTGTGGCAAAAATGTGGGGGAATACAGGAAGCTGTGTGTACGCTGAACAATGGCTTCTTTTCTTTCCAGTCCACACCACTGCTCCTTTCTATGCTGTCTTCATCCTTTCCTATATATTATCTCTCTGTCTTTAAGACAGTGTCTTAACTAACTCCTCTGCTGTGTTAGGCCAAGGTCCACCACCACCTAAGCACAGAACAAAACCAATCTTATCCAGCTTGTGTCCTTCTTTGCACATGTTACTTTTTAATCGGATTTGAAAAACAGGAAGCAAAGGCCTAGAACTTTGAAGACACGAGAGCTTATAATTAGGCTGGACAGACTAGAGCCATTCATTCATTTTTATGAGACTGTGTTGCATTTGTGGTGAGATTTAATTGTAACTTATTTTTAAATGAGAAATTTATATTCTATTGAAGATTTTAAAAAAATCTGATATTTGTCCACCCCTGCTTAACACTATATAGGTGTGACATGTTTTACATTTGACTTAAATGTCCCTAAAATAGCTTATTACATGTAACACCACTGAAAATATGGAAAACACAGTCAAAACCAGGGTGAAATCCTGGCCCCACTGACTTAAGCGGTGCCAGAATTTGACTCCATATTTTTGCCATGATGAGAAATTCTCCTCTGATCAAAGCATTAGGGTTTGTCTATATTAGCACTTTCATGGGCAAAGCTTTTGTCAGTCAGGGGTGTGTAAACCCCCCCAACTGACATGTTTCACCAACAAGAGCAGTGGTGTGGACTGTTCTTTGTTGGTAGGAGACCATCTCCACTTACACAGCCACCATTGCTTCTTGGAGTGTGTGTGTGATTGAATTGTGCTTCTGGAAGAGCTCTCTTCCTCTGGCATAGAACAGCTAAACAGGAGACCTTACAGCACCACAGATCCAGTGGTACATCTGCACAACTGGGAAGACATTAAAATAGTCTCTCAGGATATGCACGTATTCCAAATTTTGGGTAAATTGCGGGGGGGCGGGGCTTGGGCAGTGGATTGGGGCCGAGAGGTTAAGCCTGGGGTGGGTTAGGGCTGCTGGGGTGGGGCGGGAGGGTGGAGCTGAGCCAGGGTATGTGGGGGTTGGAGCCAGGTTTGCGTAGGTTGGAGCAGGGTCTGTGGGGGTGGTGGGCAGAGTGCTGGAGCCCAAGCCCTGTGTGCTGCACTGGGGGGTGGAGCCTCCCTCCCCCCGTATGGGGCTGAAGTGTGCCAGGGGCTGGGAGCCCCATGTGTGTGTTGGGGCTGAGCTGGGGCCATGGGGGTGGGGCTGGTACTGGGGGAGGGAACGGGGATTTTAGCCCCCCCCGGCTGCCTGCAGCAGTGATTAGCTGGGGCTTAAAACCCTTCTCCCTACCTTTCCAGAGTGGCGCCACTGTCAGCTTGACAGCAGCACCGCTCTGGGAAGGAGGTTTTAGCCCGCCTGACTGCCCACAGCAGCAGACAGCTAGGCAGGCTAAAAGCCTTCCCCTTGCCTTCCCAGGGTGGTGCCTAGCGCTGCTCTGCGAAGGAATGGGGAAGGGCCTCTTAGCTTGCCTAGCTGCCTGCAGCTGCGGGAAACTAGGCAGGCTGACAGCCACACATCTTCAGGTTGGGTGAAACTCACCTTAAAGCGAGTTTTGCACAACCTGAAGCCGCATGAAGTGAGGGTTTACTGTAGTGTAGACATAGCCTGAATTGTTCATGTTCATGGAGTATTCTTGAAGTGCAGTGTCCCAAGAAACATTGCTTTGAATCAGGTTTCACTGTGACATTAATTATTTCTGCTATTGTAGAAGGAAGAATGAGCGCTCTTTTCAAAGGATGGTGTTGGCAAGTTTTTATTCATAAACTAATGTCGGTAGTAATTGGACAACAGGAAATGGAATAACCAACATAGAACACCAAGTGGAGGGGATTGTTTAACTTGTTCAAGTGCTTTCATCAGTTGCTGTATTCCACCCCAGAATGGGCTGTACAGCAGTATCAGTGAAATACGTATCACTTGTAAAGCCATTAAGGACCTTTCTGAATATGTGGAGTCCTAAATCACAGACAAATAGGGCATTAAAGAAAGAGATATTAATAAATTTCAATGTAATCTTTTTAAACTCAGTAGTACAAAATACACAGAATATAGATTATTATTCCAAAATCATATTTCAATCAGTAGCAAGACATTGGTTAAATGACCTGCACTTAGACCATTTCTAGCTCTTATCTTCCCCATTTACAATGTTTACAGCAGTTTCCTTTAAGTGTAGGCCTAAATCCTTATGTACAGTGTAGAAGCTACACCCTGCTGGTATAATTTACCTGTAAACCTGACTTAGTGGTCCAGTGAGGTCCTCCTATTGAGGGGATGATTGTACAGTGGCATAGAGCCCATATAGGGACTCCTAATCAGCACATCCCCCTCACTGATGGCATAAGAGGAGCCCCTGGGTGTGGCTATAGAAGAGGTAGTGTAGTGAGTATGCCCCTCAGCTATACCTGTTATGGGCTGTGATTTTAACGTCCTTTCATCATTAAAGGCCTGTGTAAGTCAGACCAGTTGTAAGGTTGCTCTAATACAACAGAGGGCCGTGGCTTGTGCAGTACAGCACCAGGATCAGAGCAGTACAGGAGAGAGCTTCAAGTCAGTTTTGCATATCGCCTACTAATTGTCCCTTTTGATTGTACCTGAGGATTTGGCTCCTCATAAATAGGAAATATTAGCCAGTGTTCATTGTTTATCTTAGAGTGCCTTTTCCTCTTGTCTCTTGCCCATGCATCATAATGCTCCTGGATAGGAGCACCAGTGACAACTTCTGAGCCCAAGACCTATAGATCTAAAAGCACCAGCCTCAAACTGTAGCAGACTCAAATCCCTGAGGCGTAGCCACGAACAGGGGACCGAGAGCCACACTGTTAGTATAGTTACGCATGGCATAGTTGCACTTATTACGGAGATACCAGTAGCCCTATTCTTAACACTTTTCCTAATTCAGACCTTTACTCATGTCACCAATGATGTTTTGCATCAAAGCATACAGGGCATCAGTTAGAAAAGCCTGGTTCTATTGGCAACTCTGACCTGACTTCAGGTAAGTCATTTAACTTTCCTGTACCTCAGTTCCACAGTCTGTAAAATGGTTGCACTTCTCTTCCTCTTCAAAGTTATTTGAGATCTTTGGATGACAAGTATGATTAGATTAGTTTGACTACATTTGCCCAGTTTAAAAATAAAACCACGGATTCTCTTCTAGTGCAAACCTGTATGGAAGCCAATTCAGTATGTTTTATCTGTCCCAGGTTCCCCCCGCCCCAGCTCTAAATTTAAATTTTTTGTCAATGGAAAGCAGTAAAAGTAAGATGGTGTAATCCTCTAAACCCTTCCGTTTAGCTCTTTTTCTGGAGAAGTTTTCTAGAGCTTAATTTTTTTCATACATTGCTGCTTCTCTCTCCCTTTTGTGATTTTGGACCATTCATCCCCTTTGCCTCCCCCAGCACTTCCCTGATTTCCACAAGTTCCATTCTGCTGCACACTGTTGCTTAGCAACATGTTCTTCTCTTCTGTACTTTACCAGAGAGGAGCAGATCAAAGACACCCACAGTTCTGACTTATTTTGTAAATTAATTTAAAGAGACACTTTCCCCAAATTGTATTACTTTTGGGGAGATCAAAAAGTGGCTTATTTGCTGGAAATGTCATGGAAATTAAGTTGTGCTCTCAAAATAAGTGCTTTGATTATTAAATATGCAATATTTACATATTTGAGGCTTTCTTTTCAGAAATGATCATTAATGTTATGTTTGTTAATGTCATGTTATGAAGTTAAATGTCGGCCTGTATGGTATGCTAATATATATTTATATTGCTTGTCAGAGGTCACAGTGTTGTTCCATCAACCAATGGCAGTTTTTAAAACTCCTTCCACCTGTTGCAAAAGAAATACCACCACCATTTGGAAATACTTCATTTCCTACTCTATAACTAGCTTCTTGTTTTAAGAAGAAAACAAATAGATTATAAGGAAACAGTAGGGAGTGCTGGAACCAGGTGTGCTGGGATGCATCAGTATCCGCCCCGCCCGCTTTAAGTCGTTTCCACTATATACAGGATTTTCAGTTTGGTTCAATGGCTTTCAGCACCCTCACTATAAAAATTATTCCCCTGCTACTGTCTGATTGGTCATCTTTCTCATCTTCATTATAAAAAGTCTGTACCTGATTGTAGCAGCCCTCAGCTGAAAAAAGAGAAAGTAATACCCAATTGGAGGGGACTGAAAAATGTAAAATTGTAAAAAAAAAAAAATCATAGGGGAATGCTTGAGCTTCAAAAAGAAGCATTGTCTCACCATGGCTACGTCTACAGGTGTAGCGACATCGAAATTGGCTATTTCGATGAGTAGCGTCTACAAGTCCTCCAGGGCTGGTGCCGTCGACGTTCAACGTCGACGTTGGGCAGCACCACATCGAAGTAGGCACTGCAGGGGAGCATCTACACACCAAAGTAGCACACATTGAAATAAGGGTGCCAGGAACAGCTGCAGAGAGGGTCACAGGGCAGATTAGCACTTCCAGGGCAACAGCTAGCCGCTCCCTTAAAGGGCCCCTCCCAGACACACTCAGCCTGCACAGGACGCGGTTTGCAGAGCCATAGGCACGCAGACCTCGGCAACGCAGTTATGGACCCCCAGCAGCAGCAGCAGCAGCAGCAGCAGCCAGAGGTCCACCCAGCCGCCCCTGCAGGAGCAGTGCTCGCTCTGCTCAATGCCATGCAGGAGGCAGCTGATCACATTCTAGCCACAGAAGAGGAGCTGCCCCCAGGGGAGGAGGAAGCAACCCCAGACCCTGCAGCCCCCCGCCCCCCCGCTGCACACGCCGCCGGCTGTGGAGCTACCCCACGAGCACCGACTGGTGGGAGCGGCTGGTGCTCGGCGAGTGGGACGACGACCGCTGGCTCCAGAACTTTCGTATGAGCCGGCAGACATTTCTGGAGCTCTGCCAGTGGCTCACCCCTGCACTGAGGCACCAGGACACCGCCATGCGGTGTGCCCTCAGCGTGGAGAAATGGATCGGCATCGCTGTCTGGAAGCTGGCCACTCCAGACAGCTACCAACCTGTGGGCCAGCAGTTTGGCGTCAGCAAGGCCACCGTGGGGGCTGTCCTCATGGAGGTAAGAGGACTCACAGGGAGGAGGAGGCAGCCCTGGGGGTGGAGGGGAGCCCTGCGGAGGGGAGGGGAGGGGAGCCCTGGCAGGGGAGGGCCAGACACACCCTGCACAACCCTCCTCATTGGTGCTCTCCCATGTCCTTCCCCTGCAGGTCGTCCGCGCCATCAACGCCCTGCTCCTCCACAGGCTTGTGCGGCTTGGGGACCCAGGTGCCGCCATCGCGGGGTTTGCACTCTGGGGTTCCCAAATTGCTTTGGGGCTCTGGATGGGATCCATATCCCCATCCGTGCCCCGGAGCACAGTGGAGGACGCTTCTTGAACAGGAAGGGCTACCATTCAGTGGTCCTCCAGGCCTTGGTGGACAGCCGGGGCCGCTTCCTGGACATATATGTTGGCTGGCCTGGCAGCACCCACGCTATTTCGAAGTTGACATCGACGTAAGGCGGCGAGACGTCGAAGTCGCTATCCTCATGAGGGGATGGGAATAGCGCTCTACTTTGACGTTCAACATTGAAGTAGGGCACACGTAGCTGATGCGCGTCCCGCAACATCGAAATAGCGGGGTCCGCCATGGTGGCCATCAGCTGAGGAGTTGAGAGACGCTCTCTCCAGCCCCTGAGCTCGATGGTCGCCGCGTGCAGCGGCCCCTTAAAGGTCCCCACCCCCTGCCTTCCTGTGCAGGAAGCTGAGAGAGCATGCAGGCGGCAACACAGCCACGCGGCCAGCCTGCACGTCTCACAGCAGCCGCAGCCCAACAGCCTGAACCCATGGCAACCAGCCAGCCCCCTCCTCATGGAGGTAAGAGGACCCACGGGGAGGGGGAGGCTTCGAAGTAGCCGGCACGTGTAGACGCGGCTCATGTCAGTCCTTCTCTGGCATCTGTCCAAACTTACTTTTCAGTACAGTGGTGAGATTTTTCAAGAGTGCTGGCAGGAAAAGTCAGCACATCATAGAAGATAAGAATTATTTGCTTTTTCGTATTTACTCAGTTCACAGAGCCATCAGTTAAAAAGAAAGAGACAGGGCAGTAAAAAAATAAGATCTTCTCGGGGGAAGATCTTAGAGATGATGATCTTTGCAAACCCCCTGAGGAAAAAGGAAAGAGGACACTAGGAACATAGCCAGAGCAGTAGGCAGACATCAGAAACAGCCCATTTAAGCGGAACACAAATCTCACTGGCAAACTGTCTGCAACTGCACCTGTGAAGTTACGTATGCAAATACAGCAGTCCTGTGATCGACTACTGAATTTGCTAGTGAGCAGGTTCAGGCTTGGTTGGTGAGAGCCAGTGCTTTTGCATTCCTACAGGTACAAATTCAGAGTTCTTTTAAGAAAAATGGGCCCAGGACCTTATGCCATGTTCTTTTTTACAGTGTGCGGAGATTACTTTTAGCGTTCCTTTCAGTGAAGTGAAGTTATGATAATATTTTGAGATCAATTCCCAATATACTGCAAGATCTTAGAGTTCTTACTGTATTTTTATCAACTTATGCATGTAACACTGAGAACCGGATGGTGTTTACTCATGTTCATCCTATCTTTCAGTGAAAATGCAAGCACAAATCTTTAATTACACCTAACAGATTAGTAAACAAAGAACCCAACAAACTAGTCAAAGTTTTATTATTTATGTTCTCCATTTATGTTCTGAGCTATTGTACTACAGTTTGTGTATTTTTGAACTGAAATCAAATACTATAATAGGTATTGAAAGAAGAGGGAGCTTAGCTAGCTTTTCCATCATTTGCTAATTATCAGCTCTATTGCTGAGTGGTGTATGAATGTGGCTGAGCAGTGTATTTCATACATTGGTTGGCCGGGTGGGGTGTGTTTATGTGTATAATCTGGATTGTAACTGTGTAGTTAGTGGTTAACAGATCTATCTGCTTCTTGGCTGAATGTGTGAGTGCAGAGTTGTGACATGTGTTTCAAGCATTTTTTTCCCCTGGAGAACAGAATCCACAATCATCCATGGGCATCCTTTACCAAAATACAAGGCAATATTCTAAAAGGAAATTTAATGCTTCTGTAAAGTATTGACTTGCAAGTCCTGGAGGCTGAAGTATTTAGTGACCCATGTAACTAGCACAAAACACGCTGGCTGTGTCTGCACTTGGCCAAAATTTTGAAATGGCCATGCTAATGGCCAAATTGGAGAATACTAACGAGGCGATGAAATGAATATTCAGCGCCTCATTAGCATGCTGCTGGCTGCAGCACTTTGCAAGTGCTGCATTTTGATCACACACGGCTCGTCTACACAGGGCCCTTTTGGAAAGGACCCCACAAACGTCGAAATCCCCTTATTCTTGTCACCACTGGCGCCATCCTGATGCAGGCAAGGTGCTCCCGGGCTGCAGGCCCTGCCTGGAGGGCAAGGGGTCCTGGCACAGGGGACCCTTGGGGAGCAGGTGGAGGTGCAAGAGGGGAATGGGAAGGGGGAAGCCCTGTCCCACGGGCATTGCGCTGTCCCACTCACTCACAGCCCTTTTGCATGGGGAGGGGTGACCTCCCAGGAGGGTGCCTGACGGGGCGGGGTGGGCTGAAGCGGATGGGGAACACCCTGGGGCCAAGGGCCTGACCACCCCAGTCCCTCACTCATGTGCCCCACGTCCTCTCCCCACAGGTTGTAAGGGCCATCAACTCCCTGCTGCTGCGGAGGCTTGTCTGCCTGGACACTGTCAATGCTGCGGTGGATGGACTCAGGGGCCTAGGGTCCCCCAACTGCTTTGGGGCCACTGATGGGACCCACGTTCCTATTCATGCGGCACAGACCAGAGTGCGGCACAGTTCATCAACAGGAAGGGGTCCTACTCAGTCATGCTGTAGGTCCTGTTGGACCACTGCGGGCACTTCACTGATGTGTATGTTGGCGGACTGGCCATGTGCACAATATGTGGGTGTTCTGGAACTCTGGCCTCTTCTGGATGATGGAGAAGGGCACCTTCGTCCCCTGCTGGGAACTGGCCTTCAGGCATGTGGGCATGCCCCTAATACCATGGCTCATGTGGCCCTATACTGGACACCTGGACCCCACCCAGGAACTCTTTAATGCGCACCTGAACTGGGCCCATTTGCTTGTGGGGCATGCCTTTGGCTATCTGAAGGCCTGGTTCCAGTGTTTACTCATGAGCCTGGATGTGGGGGAGGGCAATATACCCCAAGTGGTGGGGGCTTGCTGTGCCCTCCACAATCTTTTGGAGGGCAAGGGAGAGGCCTTGCTCCTGCCAGGGGGCCAGACCCCCGGGTGCACCTATGGGGAACCTGGCACAGCTCCCATTTGCCAGGCCTACTGAGATGGGCTGTGCATCTAGGAGGTCCTGTGGGATCAGTTCTCCCAGGGAGCCCAATAACCCTCCCCTTCCTCTGGGGCACCGCCTGTGGAGGTTTCAGGACTGCTGCCCCACTCTGGCCCCTCCCTTTGCCCACCCAGCACTCCACAGCCCCTCCCCAATAACTAGAGACACGGGCTGTGAACAAATAAACCTCGACTTTTAACAGATGAATGTGTGTGCAACCCCCCCACACCTCAAATGAACTATTTACAAAGTGCAGGGGGAATGAACTATGTACAGTGAGGTTGGGGTTTGGAATGGGGGTGGAACAGGTCTCACTCCAGGCAGGGGGTGGTGGGTTGCAACCCCGCAGGAGAGTGGGACCCCTAGCGGCCCCAGCCATGGGATCCTATTCAGCCATGGGTTTGGGGTCCCCATAGGGGATGGGTAGGGGTCAGTGGGATGGGGAGGTGTGGGTGGGGAGGGGCCATGGCAGGGTCAGGATCTGCTGTGGAGGCCTTGGGGGCAAGGGGGTCAGGTGTGGCTGGGGGATCCATCGTGCGAGGTCCAGGACAGCTGGGGGGGAAGGGCAGCGGGGCAGGGGGAGTGGGGGTGCACATGCGGCTCGGGGCACTGTCCGTGGGTGCGGGTGCTGCCTGTGTCCTGCAGGCATGCCTGCGCCCATAGGGTCATGGTTTCCAGTGGTGTGTCTGGGGTTGGGCCCTTGCCTGTGTGGCTGTCCCACCCCCACCCATGTTGGGGCAGGCAGGCCCACCCCCAGGGCCCTGTGAGCCTCCCTTGGAGCTGGCAGTGTGCTGGTGCCTGTGCCCTGAAGCTGCGTGGTTGGGCCGGGTGGACCACAGTGCCTTCAGCACATGTGCAGGTGCTGGATTCCCAGGGGGAGATCCCACCCGAGCCGGCCCAGAGGGGATTGCGGCATGCCCCCTACCCCTGGGGTGTGTGGCCCATGGTGTACTCGTCCGCAGGAACCTTGAAAAGGTCCTGGGAGGCCCTGGAGGTGTCCTGGCTGGAGGAGGGGACGGACTCCAAGGTGATGGTCAGGGTCCTATCACTGGCCAGGGAGGTGGTTTCGCCCTTGAGCTGTTGCTCCCCTTGGGTAGAATTCTAGCTCCGTGGGGGAGGCCTCTCCAGAGGTGTCCTCCACCCAAAGTTGCTCATGTAGCTCCCTGTAATGGGGCAGCTGAGATGTTGTGCCCCTGAGCGGTGGGCATTGTCCAGAGCCTGGATATAGCCCTGCCAGAGTTCTTTTGTTAACTGCACAAATTTCTCATCCCTTCCACGCTCAGGGACATACACACCTTTACCCAACTGTAGGGCTCAAGGCGTGACCCTGTTAATTTAAACTCCCGCCCTTACCCAATTCCTAGGGCTCGGAGCGGAACTCCCTGTGAGTATGCAGGATCTGTGCCGCTGAAAAAGCCTTACGCAGGAATATTCTTATTCTCTATTTATTTACAGTTGCCAAGAAAGCAGAATACGTGCTAAGCACACAGTATCATGCTCACCAGTCCTGATAAAGCAGGCAGGCAGACTTCCCCTGTTGGGACAAAGTCACTCTCTGGATGCTGGTTGCTGCACTTCAGGGTCTTGGGGGAGTGTTGGGGGTGAATCCTCCTTAAGGTGTTCCTTCTTCCTTCTTGCTCGATAGTCTGTTCTTCTTTTCCCCCTTGATGTTCTGTTTGTCCTTCTTTCTTCTTGGATCCCAGTTTTTAAGTAGTGAAACTTGAGTCCTGCTTAGCTATACCTTGACCAATTATTTTAGTACAATTTTTACTAACCAATCATAGCCTATGGTAACAGAATTACCTAACCAACGGTAACAGAATTACCTAACCAATCATAACCCACCACCTTAACTGATTTACACCTAACAAAATTAATTATACAGCAGACAGGAGCAATTACAAACCAGACAGAGAATATACAGAAAACAGTAGAAAAGCAAAGACAGTCATCAGAGAATGGTGGGTCCACCTCAGCTATTGATAAGTTGTTGCCTAGCAGACGAAATGCTGTTAACTAAGTTTTCTTTACCCATCTTGAGATCTGTTTAACAGTGGGTGGCATTAGGATGTGGTCTTCTTCTTAACAGCCCGATGTGACACTATTGTACTGGAATGTAGATGGAATGTGAGTATGTGACTTGTAGCTTCATAGTTAAAGGCTGCTGCTCTTTAGTCTGGCTGCAGACAAGCTATAGGCCTCTCAAAATGGCTAGAGAAACCATATTGGTTATACTGTTACACTTAGATTTTTGCCCAGACCTGCTCCATGGTCTGGGCAGGGTGTCCCTGGCCTGCCAGGGCTGTTGCAACCCGGCTGTAGCCTGGGGCGTTCACCTCTTTGCTGCTGGGTTTAGCAGCACTGTCTTCTCCACCCAGACACTGATAAGGTCTCGGAATTCAGGGTCTGTCCAGGATGGGGCACGCTTCTTCCTAGCTGGGGGTGAGTCTGGGAGCTCCTCTCCCTACTCGCTGGTGGGCCAGGCTGCTGCCATCACTGTGCAGTGGCTGCAGGGCATGGCGGCGGGCAGGCTGCAAGCACATGTGCTGGCTGGCCTGCTCACACATTTCCTACTTCCTGCTGTGGAGTTTCCAGGGCTTCTGTGCCTTTAAGGCTGACTGGAGGAGCAGAGCATAGAGCTCTGCTTGCGGTGGACACAGTGTCTCCCAGCTCCAGGTGGCTGACGCCATGGAGGACCCCTCTGTCGACGGAAGAGCGTCTACACTATTCTTATGTTGAAATAATCTGTCTACAGAGGCGCTATGTCTCAAACTTGCCAGGCAGAACTCTGCTGGGAAAACTGCTGTGTTCTGTTGATAGATTCTCGACAGAATGCATTTGTCGCATGGACGCTCCCTAGTTTCATCGACAGAAGGCCTCTTCTGTTGTCAAACGTTTGTAGTGTACACACAGCGTAAGTGTACACAAGCCCTTAAAGAATGGTAGTACAGGAGTGCTCTTGCCAGACTGTGTTGGGATGGCAAGATTATCAATGGCTGCTGGTTAAATAAGGGAAGTCTAAAAAGAAGCAAAAACTAATGCATCCCATGTGTTGGGAGGAATGAGGGAAGATCAGGAACTCTTGAGGGAATGGGATTGTGAAGGAAGGAATGCTGCTGGATTGTGTGGCACTCCAGTTCAGCCAATGAAAGACATTGGCAGTATAAGATAAAATGAAAATATTGAGGCTTTTATTAAGTATTAGTTAAACTGAATCCAATCCACAAATTGAATATTATTTTTGCTGTAACCAAAGTTTTGGGTTTCAGTGTGCCACAGATTTTTTTTTTTTTTTCACTGTAGTGGGATAAGTAGATTGCAGAAATAGTTAGGGAAGGTGGAGGTTTTGGCTGCTGAAAAGGAGGGAATGCTGTTGGCAGCCAGGAAGGTGTAAAAGACAGTTTTGGATACAAATAATAATACTAAGCATTTTTATAATGCAGTGTATATTTGCAGCACTGTGCAGAGTGTTAGTAATTAACATTAACTGCATGTCTGTTTGAAATGGTAGGCAGTAATTTTATATTAGCACTAATTCTAACATTAACACTTAAATTATCATAAACCTGCAAATGTAGTAGCTCATTGAGATAGGGTCATTCACACCTATAATAGACTTAGCCACAGCCATGAAATTAAGGAGTATATGGACCTTACCTTGAGTTATTTATGACTATGTCAAATACCTGCACTTTGGGTGCTAGAAATATCCCTGTGTTTTGGTACAGTAGGCAAGTGGTTCACAACCAGAGGTAGGTACCCAGAGCTTTTCCAGAGGGTACATTAACTCAGTGTTCCTCAGCCTTTTTTTATGAATTAAAAAAATTGGACTAATTTTGTGTTCATCTAATATTTTTATTTATCTCTTTTGCACAATCATTTATCCCATTTGCCCAGTTACGAATAAGTTGTTTAACCAAATGTTGTGATGATAGAAAAACTGTGTGTCTGAAAATTGTAGGTACTGGGGATATTTATAATTTTTTCTAAGAAAGGGGTACCTTATAAAAAACGGTTGAGGAACCCTGCAGTAGGTGATACAATACTGGATCATAGAGTTGTAGCAATATAGGGCTGGAAGGCTATGTCTACATGGCGACGGAAGGTTACGTCTATATTTGTATCCCAAAATAGCAACACCATGGCTTTTCTCCAGGCTCAAAGTAGCGCTGCCATTTTGAGCACGGTATTCTGGTTCTGGTACCCCTCATCATATGAGGGGTAATGGGACTTTTGGAATAGCTGCTTATTCCGAACTCTAGTGCCGTTTGGATGGCACCAAGTTTGGAATAAGGAATTATTAAATAGCACAAATTGCATAAATTATTTTGAAAACAACTCACCAGGTAGACACAGCTGAAGAGACCTCACAGTCATCAAACACTGTTCCCTGCATTGAGATAGAACTATGGACACCTCCACTTCTGATAAGTTTGTTCAACCTGTTTACAGTCATGGGGATTCCATAACATTCTTTGGATCTGTTCCAGATCTTACCTATCCTTTTAGTTAGGTTTTTTTTCTATATCTAAATCTCACTTGCTCCTGATTAAGACAATTCCTTCTTGTCCTACCTTCATGAAGAACAATTTATCACTGTCCTTTGCAACAACCTTTAATATGTGAAGACTATTATCAGGTTCCACCTCAGTCCTCTTTTCACAGGTTTAAACAGCCCATATTTTAACCTTTCTTCATCGGTCTGCCCTGATGTTGTAGAGATGGAACACACTCTAAACTGTCTTGGTCACATTTGGTTGTAACAGTCACTGACTACAGCATTTGGCTTTCTTAATCAAGTTGATGTTTAAGGAATCTTCAAGTTCTGAAAATGGCTGTGCTTATCAAGAAACATATAGCTATAAATCAATATATGTTAGTCCCATAGAAGGGATATCATGGCTTATATAATTGGCACTGCTCCTGTGAAGCACTTTAAATGTTATATCATATTCTACAATATAGCTTTTTTGTGTGTCACAGGTATTAATTAATATCAGTGTATCTCAGCTTGCTGTTGTTTATTTTCTTTCCTATGTTCTGATACAGTATCGCTTTTTAAAAGCTCTTATTATATTTTTCTTAATACCTGTATTATTTACTCTTTGCTCTTGGAAAACTGGGATATTTAGAGGTTAACTAGTGGTTTGTTTGTTTATTTATTTTTTAAGTTTTCTTTAAAGAAGGGAAAAGTGACCTAATGCAGCTTGTGTACTCTGTGCTCTGGCTGAGTTTTTCTTGCAGTGAAAGCAGCGACTATACTCTAGCCAGAGTCATTCATTCTTTCAGACAGTATCAGTTTTACTCCTCAACGGATGTTTTTTTCCCAGGGACAAAGCAAAGTACACGTCAGGGCTGTTCTAGCCCTGACTCAGCTCTTGGGGCAGAGACTGACATTTCGGAGATGTCTGTACAGGGTTTAGCACAGCATGGACCCGAACAGGTTGGCTTCTAGGGTTCTCTGCAGACTTCACTAATAGCAAATTGTAGCGCCAAGACAAATGCCTGACACTGAAAAAGATGGAGGAGGCACAGATTCAGAACTGCTAGCCCAACAAGATTACGGCCAAGACTCCAAAGCAAAGTGATCAAGTTTCCAATGGAGATTACACTATCAAGGGCAATGAAAAATTGCAAAAGAATATGGTAGAAAGGCAGCACAGTCTCCAACCTGAAGGTCAGAGTTTCAGTGAATCTGAAAAACTGCAAGCATGGAATAAATCATAACCACTAAGAAGGTGCAATTCTGTCCCCCCAGAACACCAGCTAGTTTAATCAGACAATGGTGCATTCAGATCTCCCGTAATTGCAAATTAAAATGAAGAGCGCTGGAATGCTGGAGCACAGGAATGGCTGATAGGGAAGGGTAGATAAAAATGGAAATGTCATCAGTATGTACCACAAGAAAAGAGTAAATGTTATAAAAGATACTATAAATAACTGCATAAAAGATTGTTGGAAGAGTATTCCTTGTTTATAATGAGGAAATATTTAGCATTTAGGTCACATTACTCCATTAACATTGACTAGTAACCTATCAGTTGTTGCAGTCTTACTTCTTGCAGGAAGCTGGAAAAAGTAAGTAGCCCTAAAAATAGAATAAAACTTATTTGAGAGATAATACTGTTGGAGAGACTGACAAGCCTTAGAATGACTTAGTTGAATATCCCATCATATGAAAATCTTCTCCTTTTTAAGAAGAAAATATTCAATCAAAAGCTATTCAAGATATTAAGAAGAAACTACTGTATATTAAAACTAAGTAGTATCTGTGAATCTTTTTCAAAAAGATTACATGAAAGATTACAGTTGTGAATGTTATATGTATAATGCTATTAATTGAAAATGTATTTAGCTTTCTTCCTAAGAAGTCCTTTCATTATGTAACTTTCATTTCTGATCTTATTATATATGATTTAGTTGCATAAAATTAAGAAAAAAGGTCACTCCATTTTCTTTCAGCTATACAAAGAAAATATTGTTCATTGGCTAGCTACAGCTGTGGTACAGTTAGCATCAAAGGCTACAGCGACTGACAAAACTTGAATGGAAGACTAAAAGCAAAACAAGAAAATTAGGAAGAACATAAACATAAGTTCAGCACAACAAATAGTGGTACTTGTTATAGCTGAAAGAAAAGGACTTGAAATAACATGCCTATTGAGAACTGGAATAAGCTCCTAGCAGAGGAGCCTAAGTAGTATTTGGCTTTGATTACAATCATACCAAGGCTTCTGAACCAAACTAAACCACTGCTGAAGTTGAAATGATCCTAATTTGGAGCTATAGGCATACACTACTACAGAGGTAAAGGGAACAAACAATCTAAAGGGAAATCAAAATGTAATTTCACTGCTACCTGTTGACCTGGTATTACCACTAGGAGAGAACAATGAGAGGAACAATAAATAGGATGCCAGAAGTATACAGTGCTTAAACGCCAAACTCAGGCACTCCACTTGTGGGCAAAGCAGAGATGGACAAGAACACAGAATGGAACACCTGAACTTACTGAAAACTTATTTGACAATATTCTAAAGAACAGGCAAAAAGGCATATCCCAAGTCCTCATCCAAGTCAGCTACAGAAGAAAGCAAGCATCAGCAGGAACTGGAAGGAAATTGCCGTATAGAGCAAGACAGTCGCCTGCCTCTCGTAACTGTTGCTCTTTGAGATGTGTTTCTCATGTCCATTCTGATAGGTGTGCGTGCGATACGTGCCCAGCTGTCGGAGAGCTTTCCCTACCAGTGGCCATTGGGTCTGCTGTGGAGCCCTCTGGAGTGGCACCGGTATGGCAGCTCATACATGCAACTGCTGACCCCCTGCCTGCTCAGTTCCTTCTTGCTGGGGCATTCCGACAGGGGAGGTGGGTGGGATTCGGAATGGACTTGAGTCACACCTCTCAAAGAATAACAGTTTGTCTTTGAGTGATTGCTCATGTTGATTCCGATCGGTGCCTTCCAAGCAGTGCTCCAAGAGGAAAGGTTGGTGTTCACCTGGTCGCTGATTGCAGCATCCCTGGCACATTGCTTCATGAGCAACAGAAGTATGTATGGAGCACCCATGTTGCTCCCCTACAGATGTCCTGAACTGGGATCTGTGCAAGGCAAGCTGCAAATGACGACCGTGCCTTTGTGGAATGTGCTGTCAGCATGCGGGAAGGCACTTTTGCTAACCAATAACATGTTCGTGTACAGGACATGATCCAGACCAAGATACATTGCAAGGCAAGGCACTGACCCCTCATTCTCTCAGCAATGGCAATAAAGAGCTGTGTAGGCCTGTAAAATGACTTTGCGAGGGCAATATAAAACACCAGCACACGTCTGACATCCAGGAAATCACGCCCTTGTTTCCTATTGTGTGCATGGGGTTTAGGGAAGAACATTGGGAGGAAAATGTCTGGATATGAAAATGGGAGACCACATTAGATATGAAAGTGAGGTGAGGACACAGCTAAACCTTATTCTTATAAAAAGTATATGCAGAGGGCCAGACATGAGCGCTTGCAGCTCAGAAACCCTCTTTGCAGGCGAGATGGCCACTAAAAACAGTTTTTCATGCCAGGTAAGAAAGTGGGCGGGTGGCCATAGACTCAAATGGGGGACCCCATGAGTTTGTTTGGAGATGACAGCCATTACATAGCAAAGGGTTTCCCCTTATCCTGCACAACTGGTGCCATGGTGGGTACCATGAAGGTTGGATGGGCTGGAGCTGGTTACACACCTGGTATCATAGACACTGCTGGCATCAAGGTAGCAGACAGTGCCGCGGGTGGTGCTGTCACTGGTACTGCTGGTGGTGCTGAGATGGAGGCTGCTTGTGGTGCTGTTTGCAGCACTGTGTGAGGCTGTCAATTCTATGAGGGCACACACACCTTCAAGTGTGTCAGGAGTGGAGGGGAGATCCAAATTCCTCCTCCAAAGCCTCTGTGACTGGAAACTCGATGGGTACTGTGCTTGATGGACTCATCCTTGGAGCTGGAGGTGATGGCACTGGGGCTCATTGGCTTACACGCCACTATACTTCAGTGCTTGGTCTAGTTGGGGACCTGTCTCCGCTCATCTTTTTATGCAGTCCTGGGGAATGGGAACAGTGCCAGCCGCTCACACCCTGTATGTGTGCTGGGGAGCAGTGCTGGTGGCCTTTAAGCGAATTGTGCACTGACACCTGTACACTGGAGGAGGCTGGTGCTGACTCCACTGACTGTGATCTAAGTGCTGCCTCTATTAACAAGAGTTTGAGAAAGTAATCTCTCCCTTTGAAGGAGGGAGAAACTCCCAGCAAATGAGGCACTTGTCTGTCTGGTGCCCTTTTCCCAGACACTTCAAACAGGCCTTGTGAGGTCTCCTTAGGCATAGGTTTCCCACACATTCTGCAGGCTTTGAACCCTAAGATCACAGCATGTGGGCTGGGGAAGCATAACACAGGAGAGTTAACCTCCAAATAATTGTAACCAATTATTAACTATTGTAACTATAACTAACCACAAGAACTATAACTACAGGTTGTACCCCCAGGGCTCCACCATGGAGCTCCTGGGCTCCTCCTGGCCTCTGCCAGGGTTCCTGCAGCTGCGGGCGGAGCCCTGTGCTCCAGCCAGCTCCCTGCTGCAGGTCTGCCAGTGTTTTCCCAACCCCAGTCAGAGTCCCTCCTCTACGGGGTTGCCAGCTGGGGCTCTGTGCCCCAGCTGGCTACCTGCTGCTGCAGGGCTTCTGGTGGACTCCAGAATGGGGCTGGACTCCCCATGGTGGGGTTCTCCAACCCTGATGGGCTCCCAGTAGTGGGGCTCCCTGACCTGGCTGCCTGCCCTTGGGCTGCCTCTGGGGCTCTCCAGAGCTGGCTGCCAGTGGGGCTCTCTGCCACCAGCAGGAGCTCTCTTGTCCAGCAACATCCATTATCCTGTCGAAGAGAGATCTTGCTGAATGAGAGAGTTTTAACCTGTACAACAATAACTCAAGCTGGAGTATAAAAATGGGCTTCCAAGGCAAGGGCTCCGAGCTCCAATGACTGCCACTGGTGGTAAGAAGGAACTGAACCGGCAGCAGGTCACCAATTACACATATGCACTGCCAGATGGGTGCTACTCCTGGGGGATCCATAGCCAACCCAATGGGTACCATTTGGGAGAACTCTTTGATGACTGTGCACACAGCATGTGCACATATCTGTTGGAATCAACACGAGCAATCACTCAAAGATCTTAGGGATTCCCTCTATATATTGAACTTCCATATCATCCCGAGAGGCAAATTCCTCAGAGATACCAAAGGGCCATGGGAAAAGAGAGAAACTATTGTAACCAAAGGCTAGTGAACTGTGCAACTTAAGACCAAGGGTTGAAGGTTATGGCTACAATTTTAAGATTTTTATTTCAGACATTGTCAATTTAAACTAATATAGAAAGAAATAATAGAATGAAAAGCTTCATATTCAACAAGGAGATAAATAGGAAGGGTAAAAGAGAATTTATCCACAGAGCAATGCTCTTATCCCATTTGGTGTGGATACAGATGTAGATAGGAAGGTTTGGTAGATTTTCCTTAGAAGGGAGAAAATGTTTGGGGCAGTTAGGAGAGGCAGTCACAGAGGTTGGAAGAAAGTACAAAGAGCGGCAAGCCTAATCCCCACCTCCAGGAGAGAGATGGAGAAGAAAAATGAAGGTGGCCAGATAAAACGTGAAAATGTATGAAGTGTCCCCTATGGGCAGGGCAGATATGCCCCTTCCTAATGTATCCTACAGACACTGGACAAACTCCAAGTTCATGCTCTTCTTCGAGAGCCACTGATGAACTGACAACATTCATCTCAAACCTTGAGCCCTGGCTTGGCTGCTCATAAAGAGTCTTCCCTCGCTGCAGTTCAGTTTCTTCCTTCCAGAAAGTCACTCCCAATTCTCTTATTTTCAGGTTGACTAATGAGTCACTGACATTAATGAGTCACTTTTTTAACCTTTTCCCAGCCAGTCTGATACTTGGTAACAGAGAAACAGTGCCAATCTGTACAAACAAGTTATTTTATAACTGTCTATAATGAGATTTCTTGCACCTGCCTTTGAAGCCTCTTGACCCACTGATCTGAGCTAGTATGGCAATTCCTCTTTTGACACTTCGGCCTCTGAAAGTACCTCATGCTAATTACTTAAATTGTAGGCCAGGGAACATGTCCCTACTTTAGCCTCAGTGGTGAAGATGGGAGCAAAGAAATCATTTAGCCTCAATGATTTCTCCTCAATTGCTGCCTTAACTTGCTTACACTCCAAATCTCCCACTGATTCTCTCACAGGTTTTCTTCTTTTAAAATGTTGCATTTGCTTTGGTGTCTTTGGCTATTTGCTCTCAAATCCATTTTAGAATCATAGGGGTTGTCTGCACTAGCTCCCTATTTCGAAGGGAGCATGGTAAGTAGGGTGTTGGGAGTTTATTAATAAAGTGCTGCAGTGCATACGCAGCACATCATTAAGTAAATTCCACCCCCCGCAGCAACTTTGAAGTGTTAAACTTCGAAGCGCTGGCTCGCGTCTAGTGGCGGCTCACCCGCTGGTACTTCAAAGTGCCCAGGGTACTTAGAAGTCACTTTACTCCTCAAAATGTTGAGATTTTGAGAGCAAAATTTTGAGAAGTAAAGGGACTTCGAAGTACCCTGGGCATTTTGAAGTATCGGCGGGTGAGCCGCAGCTAGACGCGAGCCGGCATTTGAAGTTTAACACTTGAAGTTTAACACTTCAGAGTTGCTGTGGGGGGGAATTTGCTTAATGAAGTGCTGCATATGCACGGCAGCACTTCATTAATAAACTCCCAATACCCTACATACCATGCTCCCTTTGAAGCAGGGAGCTAGTGTAGACAAGCCTATAGGACTGAAAGAGATCTCAAGAGGTCACCGAGTCCAGTCCCCTGCCCAAAGCAGGACCAACCCTAACTAAATCATCCCATACATTTTAGTTTTTCTAATTTCCATCTTAATTGTGCCTGCCAGTTTATGCTTGTTTTCTATTGGCTTTACTTGGCTCAGATGTGCAATTTCTGCAAAAATACCGTGTTTGAGTTGAATAATACCTCAAGCTCAGTCCTGTTCTTTCTCACTCAAAATTCACATGAAGCCATTGGGGGAGCTTGTTAGAGAACATAACTTGAAGCTCCGGCAATGTGCAGATGGCACCTTGTTTACCCTGACATCAGTGTTACTGCAGATTTAAAGACCACCACTTCCACATCAGCACCCAGATCTCCTGTAATCCCTGCCCTTTTTCAGTTATCCATGTCTGGGGGAGTTGCTTTTAAGTCGTTTCTCTTTCTCTTGGAATATGTAGTGAATTCATTTTGGTGCATGATTTTAGTATATTTATTTTTTAAAACAGTATAACCATAATCATGCCATATTTTTTAAACTAATTTGAATGGGGATCTCTTGGTTTGTGTGCATTTCAGGAATGGGTTGGAAGTCACTCTCTCGCTCTTGGTGGTAACTCAATAATGAGTAGGATAATAGAGCTGCAGGTCTTATAACAGAAGGGGCAGGTGTTAGTAGCTGCTGGAGGGGCGCAGGGCATTTTTTGCAGCTTTTTTCTCCTTCTCTGCCTCTCCTCATCTGTACTTTAGTGGGCCCTCTCAAATCGCACCACCCCCTCATGGATTAACTGGACACTTAAGGTGTGCTTGAAGTAGCAGGTGTCAGCATAAGCTTAGCAACGTATGCTTTTCAATTAAACTACCTTTACCTTAGAGTGCCAGAAAGTTTTGAGCAAAGGCAATTTGGCCTTTCTCGACACTTGGGCTCAAATCTTCAAAAGTATTTCAACTTACAAAACTTCTTAATGTGTAGTGCACAGAGTTTCAGGTAATTATAACAGTGAAAGAAGAGTTATTTAAGGGCTAATGTTGGGACAAGAACAAATGGCAAAAAAAAAAAAAAAAGGCCCTCAACAGGTTTCAAGTTCTGTAACAGCCTTGGAGGGGAGTAGTGAGGGCAAAATAGCATAACATTTCAGGACGTAGGTTGGTAAGTTTATGGAGGGGATGATATGATGAGTTTGCCTACAATGCCATATGGCCCATCTGCATCTGCTGTTAGCAAATATCACCAATGGCTGAAGATGAGGCACTAGATGAGTAAGGCTCTGAGTTACTAAAAAGAATTCTTATTTGGTGGTAAGTGTCACCCATGTGCTCAGGGTCTAATTATTATATTAATAATAATATAATTGTTATAATATAATAATATAATAACATTATATTAATATAATAATATTAATATATAATTATATATATGATATATAATATAATATAATATAATACAATGTATATAATAATATAATTATTAGTATAATATAATTAGTAATACTTATTATATTATTAATATAATATAATTATTATTATATGTGGGGGTCAGTAAGGATTTTCTTCTTAGGTCTAATTGACTTTAGGGGTTTTTCACCTTCTTCTGCAATGTGGGCCATGGGTCACTTGCTCCTCTGCATTAGAGTAAATGATGGACTCTCTGTAACTTGAAGTCTTTAAAACCAGATTTGAGGATTTACAGTAATCCAGACACAGGTTGTGGGCCAATCACAGGAGTGGATGGGAGAGGTTCTGTGGCCTGCAATGTACAGGAGGTCAGACTAGATGATCATGATTGGCCCTCCTGGTCTATATGACATTGGCACCAAGGGAGTTGGGCAGGGTTTCAGTGGTACAGCCATTGCAACTACAATCATCTATTTTGAATCAGTCATCCTTAATTACATGTTTAGAAAGAATTATTGCTGATTGCATCCAGTGTGTCTCTTTTACGTTTTGCCCTTTCAGTGTTGCTCCATACAAAAGAGATATAGAAATCCTCTTGTGCTGGAATTGGAAGCCACATATGGAATAGTTCTAAATTGTGGCACGATTGAGCAGGATACAGTGTGGTAGATCCTCAGCTAAGAAGTACATTGAAGCCAATTAAGCTATCAAATTTACACCAGCTTATGATCTGCCCCAATGACTCCTCCACACCATTGCTAACTGGTTGGGCTGAATCTTTAAATTGTTTAAGTTTCTTCAGAATATTGATGGACCCCCCAATTCTTCACTAGCCCTGACAGAACATCATTGGTTTTCTGGCCTGAGATTGGATTGATTTGTAATCTTTACATTAATTGTTTAAGAGTCTGAATGATCTATTATTAAGTTACATTAACTATCATTTATGTGTTCCTGATCAAACACTGTGCTTCCCTTTGCTGGACCATTTACTGTATCTCGGGGTACAGACTCTATTGATGACCAGTTTTAATTTTTATGATCTGCAGTCATGGCATTAATCATTCAGGTGGTCAAGCTCTGCTGAATCTTTCGATATTAAAAAAAAACAAAACAAAACTGAAATCCTCTCTCCTCTGTCAAATCCCCAATTAATTGCAATGTTTATTGAGAGTAATATTTTATATTACTGTAAACTATTTTAAGGTGTTTTGCTGTAGTATCCTTAATGTTATAACAAAATTAGTGACTGCACTTTGAAAGAAGAATCCATTTAAGCCTTGGAATGAAGGCTAAATTAAGAAAAATCTCTTACTAGACATTTACGTAACAGCAACGAAGGGTCCTGTGGCACCTTATAGACTAACAGAAAACTTTTCTGTTAGTCTATAAGGTGCCACAGGACCCTTGATTGCTGTTACAGATCCAGACTAACACGGCTACCCCTCCGATACTAGATATTTATGAATACCTTTGGAGAAAGTTAACTGAAAAGGTACTGCTTATTTTCTTCACTGGTTTTTAAAAACCAACTTTTTTCAGGAACATTTGTTTATTAAGGACTTTCACAAAGTTTTCTGTATACTTTATCACACCATCCTTATGGAGTCCATCAGTCACTCTTGGACACAAATGTCCTCCAACAGGGTTAAGTTAGCATTGCTCAGGAGGGAAGGATCCCATCCCCCCGGGAAACAGTCACCACCAAGTGAGTTGCAAGAGAATATTTATTTTAGGTGCTAATCTGGCCAAAAAACTGCAATCTCCTAAAATGAAATGTATCTTTGCCAGTAAAATACTAACTTTGGTATAAGACATCTGCAGAATTTGACCGTTTCCCAGAGTTGAGGAATACAGAGACATTATGTTGATATTTCTAAGACAGTTAGGTATACTCTGACAGGAAACATGTAAGGTCAAATCTGGGCCTTTTTAAACAATTTCACTAACTGAAACTGGAGAGAGCAAATCATCCACCATAACACTGAAGGTTGTTTCAAAGAGGATAACAGATCATATTCTGTTTGTTCATATACCACTGAGTACATGTTGCCATGGTTTTAAATGCATGCCCTGATCAGTAACCAGTTGTGCTTGGCAAATTTTTGGCACACGTGAATAGAATTAGTTTTAATATATGCTCTTGATTCACACGTGTCCTCCCTGCATTTTTTAAGGTTTTCTGAAAGTGTTAAAAGAAAAAAGTAGTCCAGTACCACTTTAAAGACTAACAAAATAATTCATGAGGTGGTGAACTTTTGTGGGATAGGCCCACTTCTTCAGACCATAGCCATACCAAGTCTTTACTGGATGTGAGTTGAGGTTCCTTTCCTAATATTGGGTTTCTTTTGAAATAACCGCTGTTATTATATTTGTGTGGAGCCAGCAAATTTTATACCCCTCTTGTCTGTGCCAACTTTAGAAAAACAATCTGTGACTATGCCAGTTTTATATTGTTGGTGTTGGGCATTACACAAGTCTGTGTGGGAACAGTGTGAAGCAAAGTATTGCTTGATGGTATCTCAATGAACTTGTATTTTGTTGGCTGATACCTCCTAAGCCAGCAAAATCAAAACAAGAGGGAAAGATGATCCATCTCCTCAGAGGTGTTTGTTTTTAAAGATTTGTTTTCCTTCTATCTGAGCATTGATGTTAAAAACTAAGTCGCTTTTATTTTACATAAAGGTGAAAAAATAGCAATTCTAGAAGCACAGAATAATTTACCTGTGACTTTATTTGTTGCCATGTCCCCCATTCCTAAGGCTCGAGGTCTGTGGTGCCCAAGCTGTGGTCCACAGACCCCTGGGAGTTTGCGAACTAGCTCTACGATTTCCAAAGGGGCAGGGTTTGCCAACGAGAGGAGGTTGAAAAGCCCTGCTGGGGGCTAGCGTACAGCCTGGGCCTGGCACAAAGCAGCACTGGTTTCGCTAGGTGAATGCCCGCGGGGTGCGAGCTGCCCACACGAAGTGCGTGCCCTGCTCGGGGCCTGGGTGAGCAGCTGGCGCGGACGGGCAGAGAGCGACCCCTCCGCCTGTGACGGGCACATGCCTCAGAGCGCCGCTGCCATTGGCTGCCCGACGTGCAGCTCGCGGTACTTCCTGCCCAGCCGCGCGCCGCCTGGGATGTGCGGCGCGGCAGCCCACTCCCCCGAGCGCGAGCGAGGCCGCTCGCTGGGGCAGGCCGAGGGGGCAGCCACGTTTCTCCCAGCGGCTCCCCCTGCCTAAGGCGAAGGGCCTCACTTCGTCGCCAGCGGCTTCGGCCCGGAGGGGGCTGTGGAGCGGCCGCCATCCTACCACCTGCTGCCCGGGGCTGGCCTCCTCCATGTCCCCTCCCCTTTGCGGCCTCCTCCAGCAAGCCCCCTTGGGCGCTATCGTCCAGCGCCCCCGGCCCACGTGACACACTTCGTCGCCCCCCTCCCCAGCTTCTGCGCGTAGTAGCCCCCGCCCGCCGGAGCGCAGGGCGCATGCCTGGGTTATGCAACAGCCCTGGCCGCCCAGGCCCCACCGCCCGAGTGCCGCAGCGGCAGGCCCGGGTACCGTGTAGGTGGCGGAGGCTGGGTCGGTGGGGCGAGCTCGCCGCCCGCGCCCCCCTCCGGGTGCTGGCCCCGAGGCCGGAGTGTGCGCGGCGTGGCGCGGCGCGGCGGGCCCGTGAGTGGCAGCGGGGGCCGCCGCCAAGTCCCGCCTGTTCCGCTCTCCCTGCTGCAGGCGGCGGCGGCGGGGTGGCTTCCTGCGCGCGGTGCCGCTCCCCCTCCCCCTCCCCCCGGCAGTAGGAGCCGCAGCGGCAGCAGCCCGGGTCCCTGAGCCATGGCTCTGTGAGAGCAGCACATGGCGGCCGCAGCTGCCATGAGCCCCCAACCAATCCACACAACTCCCCCCTGAACGGCACCTCCAGCAGCAGCGCCCCCGCCAGCTCCACCGCTCCCACTCCGCCCGCAACTCCAGCCACAGCCCATCGCCCGGCCAGCACCCAGACCCCGCCGCCGGGCCTGCACCCGCCCGCCGCCGCTGCCCGCCCGCCCGGACCTCGCCATGGGAGTGCAGGGATTCCAGGACTACATCGAGAAGCACTGCCCCAGCGCCGTGGTGCCCGTGGAGCTGCAGAAGCTGGCGCGGGGCAGCCTCGTGGGTGGGGGCCGACAGCGGCCCCCTCAGACCCCGCTGCGCCTCCTCATCGACGCCGACAACTGCCTGCACCGGCTCTACGGCGGCTTCTACACGGACTGGGTGAGCGGCGGGCAGTGGAACCACATGCTGGGCTACCTGGCGGCGCTGGCCAAGGCCTGCTTCAACGGCAACATCGAGCTCTTCGTCTTCTTCAACGGCGCCCTGGAGAAGGCCCGGCTCCACGAGTGGGTGAAGCGCCAGGGCAACGAGCGCCAGACGGCGCAGCAGATCGTCAGCCACGTCCAGAACAAGGGTACCCCGCCGCCCAAGGTCTGGTTCCTGCCGCCCGTCTGCATGGCGCACTGCATCCGCCTGGCCCTCATCCGCTTCCACATCAAGGTGAGCCACGGGGCCCGGCGGCCTTCCCGGCAGCGGCTTCCCTGCGCCACCAGCGCCCCCGTTCGCCGCGCTCTCCGGGGGCTCCTGGTCGCCGCGCTCCCTGGAGCCCCTACCTCCCCCAGAGCGCCCCCGCTGTGCGCGCTCCGTGGGCTCTCCACCTCCACTAGAGCGCCCCGACGCCCCCGCTCGCCGCGCTCCTTGGGTCCCCATCTCTCCCTCAGGGCGCCCGCCCGCCCCGCTTCTTGGTGTCCCCCATCTTCCCCGGGGTGCCACCGGCGCCCCGCTTGCCGCGCTCCTTGGGGGGGCTCATCGCCCCTAGCGCACCAGCGTCCCGCTGGCAGTTCCCGGCGCTACGGCCTGGGGAGGCTGCGATGGCGCTGGGGAGGGGTAGGGCTCTAAGATGGCAGCAGCATTGCCCTCCCGGTAATGTCCGTACCGAGTTCAGGGAGGGGAGGGAGGCTCGTGTATTCCCATATCTGCAAAATGTCGTCAAAACCTGGCGCTGCTGGCGGCTCGGCCTGGGAGAGGAGGTTCCGTGAGCTCCCTGGGAGCGGCCTCCCGGCTGGCCGACGGCAGCTGCACAACAGAAGGTGGCCAAAGTTTATACTGCTGCAGCTGCCTTCGCCGCCGAGCCCCTGAGGCTGGAGCAAAACCAGGCAGGCTTGCTGCCGCCTGGGAGCTGCAGGGGGCCCTTAGCTAGCGGAGGCGAGGGGGTAGTGAGCACCTTGGTGTCCTCAATCTCCCGGGGATTTTCTATTTATACCCACCTACCTACCTGTCAGCCTGCTGAGGGAAAATGAGGGTGACTTCCAGCGTCCCGGGAGAGCCCCTCCCCAGCCGAATTGCCCAAATGGGCCACAGAAAGGAAAATGACAATTTCAGCGTGCCTTCAAAATGGGGAGTAACAAAAACTTCATGGCTTCAAAAACAGGACTAGTTATGTTGCTTTTCCAGGGTTTTCCTTTTATCTGCTTCTTTCAGTGCATTTTCCGTTATTTGGTCTGCTTCCTGTCACTTTTAAGTGTCAGTTTTCTATCCTTATTTCTCCTTTCTGTTGTATTTTCTGTCCCTTTATTTGCATTTCTCTTCTCCACTCCACTTTTCGCTTCCCTTCATGCCTTCTCAGTGTAGAAACCAGAGAGCGCCCTGTTTACCCACCAACCCTGACTGATGATATTTTTTGGAAGGGGGGAGTGAATTTGCAGGTATCATCCTCAAAATGGTGATAAATTGACAAATCTTATTTATGAAGTTGGGTAGTTGCTTTTGCTCTAAGGCTGGGTGCAGTGTTCGGTGCCAAATACTCTGCCTCCATGTTCTTTTGGGGGCCATTGTTCCATTCATTTATCTGACTTGTAAAATGTCCTTTGCCTCCTGTAGTTCCTTCTTAGAAATATGCTTAGCTCATTTGCTCTACAGGTAACAATACGTTCTGCTTTTTGCATCTTTGTGTACGATCTTACATGTTTTTTGCCAAGAGTTTCAGTGGACCTTAAAACAGTTCCAAAAAAGTCCGTAAAGTTGTAGTGCACCTGATAGGCCAGCAACAAGTTGTATCATGAGGCAAGATGTTAATTTTCATTTAAAATGAAAATGTTTTGCTTAAGTGAAGTGCATTACTGCAGGCTAAAATACAGAAGTTAAGAATCTGTGGTTGAAAAGCTAAAAGTTACTTGTCAAATATGAAGAAAACCAGGATACTCTCAGGGAGTTCAATAGTTTAATCCATTTTTCTACGATAAATTAACACGAAGTAGTGTCATAACCTATTTGTCTTGTATACTAGAACTGCTTAATATACAGTCAATTATTCAGCTAGAGTTCAAACTGTTTATTTTAAACAAGTATCAATTTGTTCATAGTTTTGATTGCTGTTGGGGGCATTTCTGAGGTTTATAATTCTTTTTTTCTCTACCATCCCAACAGATGAAGGCTGTAAAATATTTTACATACAGTTTATTCACCTTTTCCGATTTTTAGTAATCTTACAGTAATGTTGATTTAAAATTGTGATGCGTATAATGAATATTGTTTATCACAGAAAGAAAATTTTGAATCTAAAACCTAGAATGAAAATTCTAGCAATTTGTTTTAACTTCCACAAAAGAGCAGAAGTTGGAACACACTAAATAGAAGCCAACTCTATTATTTCTGTAGTTTACTAAATATTGCGTGTCCATCAGAGTTGTGCCACAGATCAGTAACTGGAATGTAGCATTGTCTAGCTTTTGTGCGGTCACTTTTGGTAGATTACAGTATAGCTCTAATTCTGTGGAAGGATAACTCTAGGGTTGGGACAAGTTTCCATAAAGATTGCTTTCTTGAAAGAGATTTGAAGAAGTGATTTTTTTTCAATGTTTAGCAATAGGGAGAAACAGCAAAATAACTTATTTTCTGGAATTTTGTGAGGCTGAGAGACACGTTAGATTCGCAGAGGAAGATTTACAGTTTTATTGTCCATCTCATACTGAAGGTCGAGAGGCTCAGCATTAAAAAAACATCCTGCATTTTAGAGGCAGTTAGAGCTCAGCCTAAGCTGCTGGTGGAAGTCCCACCCCTTGATCCCATTGTAACTGGTGAAAATTTTTATAACTTTGTGGATTCATGTATCTAGTGTACTGATTGGTTAACAGGAATGACAGACATAAAGTGAGTTACTATTATTGACAGGTTAGTGTGAATTATCCTCCTGTTCCTGTAGGTTTGTATTTTTTTTTATGTGAGAGCTTGTGGCTAACAGGAGAGGTGAGATTCCATCTTCCTGTGTTAATCAGATATGGCATATACCTGGAATAAACTGCCCACCAGGATAGAAAGTTTCTCTTTCACATTAGTCTCTCTTACGTAGTACAAAAACATTGAGATGTGACATTTATTTAGTTAAGGACTATGGTTGCTTTCGCTGTGGTGGTAGCATGATGGCATTTTTAAAAGTTTCTAAGGGAAAGAACATTAAAGGTTGTATGAATGGAAGTATCAAGTTTGATGTGCAGTTCTGGTTATAACTGTCTTTTTGTTTTTCTGGGATGTAGATAATAAGGTTAGGATTATTTTTTGTTTAATTTCTCCTACGAGATGCCTTTGCTAATGTTTAAGTGGATTCTGTGATCTGATATCAGGGTGCATAATGTGCAAATTCTGGATGCTGAAGAATATTTTTTGCCTTTGAGTCCCAGAGACCTGAGGATTTCCGAGCAGTAAAATAAAGGTTTTATTTCTTACTTAAATAGATGAGTTTATGGAATGTTTTGGCACTATTGGCTGATAAACATGCAACAAATCAGCAATATGTTTTAACCAATTGTAATTAATTTTTTCATAGCTTGTATCTACACGATCACATTTGTCGGTCAGGGGTGTGGAGGAGAAATCTCCCGATCTTGACAGACATAAGTTTCACTGACAGCCACTGGTGTGGACACCTATATTGGTGAGAGATGCTCTCCTGCCTCTTAATTTGTTGATGGGAGACCTCTCTGGACATTACATTGCCACAGCTGCAAGGGTACAGCTGTACCATTGGAAGGTCTCTAGTGTAGACCTAGCCCGGGTCACTTAAGCAATACGTAAACTGAATTTGTATGTTGTTTCTACTATTTGAAGTACATAAATGTATGTAAAGTTGCTGAATTTGACAGCTTGATGGCCTGAAGCTGTACATTTACGAAAAAGAGGAGCTAGCTACAGCATGAGTTTCTCTCTGCCACGGTGCCTACAACTTGACCTGGGGAAAAAAACAAATTTAGCGACAACAGCAGTTCATACGTACTGAATCCTTGGCCATTTTTATGAGGTTGAGAATAAAGGATCAGTTGTGGTGGATTTTGTGGACACCCATCTCTTGCGGAACTGAATTTATCCCACCAGAGCACTTGGAAGGTATCAAAGAGTAATCCTTTTTTAGTCACTGCCAGTTTTGGAGAGGTTGAAATTATAGGCCTGGAGATGGAAGGAAGGCAACGCTGTATTGTGCTCCATTTATTTGAGCTGGCCAGCCCTCTGTGAACTGAGAATTTGTTTGTAATCCTAATAGATGACCAGTTTATACAATTATCATACCTGATTGTAAAGATAGGAGTGTATATAGCGATGATTTTAATATTAGACCATATGTTTTCTGTTTTTTATTAATAACTTATTTTCAGGATTATCTATTTAAACTCACTTAGCTATGCTTTTATTCTCGCACACTATTTTTGTTTATTAGTCATAGTTCTGGTGTTTATTGTATAATCCTCAAATATAATCCTCAAATGTACTCCTCTCCTGTTCAACCCTTATCTCAAACCCCATCATGCTCTTGCTTCAGAATTTCTGGCAAAGCCTTGGGGGGGCAAGAGTAAATGGAACTTTTTTATGCATGTGCATAAGGCGATAAAACCTCACTGCAGAATGGAGTATCTTATTTTACTTTGGCGTTTTTAAAGAACATTACTTTTGAGAACAGTTGTAAAAAGTTTAAAATATGATCTTATCTTCAGAAATCTTATGGTGTTAAGGCCTTCCTTCACTCTTACAAACTGTTTTGTGCTAAGAAAAATTTAAATACTTCCCACCCAGAGCTTTTTAAAAGAATTTTACATTCCTTGAGCATAACATAAAACAGTTTCTGTGGGAAATTAAATGTTGTACCGATCCTTATTTTTCTCTTGAACTACTGTTTGTTGTCCATTGACTGACATAAATGTAATTCATGAAACAAACTTGTTTTTATGCGAAGCACGTTTTTTAGCATTTAAATGATTAAGCAGTGCGTGGACCTAGCATTGTTAGTACTTTGGCAGAACCTCATTTTCTTTTGTGTATGTGTCAGGTAGTAAATCTTAAATTATTTTCTCTTGTGGCATCATTTACATATGACTTAAACTTTAATTTTTGTCTTTTTAAGCACTGATGATAGTTTTAAACTACTTGCTGTTTTCAGATTATTTCTGATTTTTCACCTCAGTGCTTTATTTTGGCATAATAAGCATGTTCAAACTAGCTTGTGTACAAGTTTTTGACCTTTTATCTCTAGTTTCTATACTTATTTTATATTGGCTTGGGCTTTTGTAAAACTGAAAATTTTGCCATATCTTGACAGGCTGTCATTACAGCTCTTCATCATGTACAGCTCAACTTTTTTTTTTTTTTGAGTAACACAAAATAATTATCAGAGAGGTAGCCTTGTTAGTCTGACGAAGTGGGTCTTTTGCTCACGAAAACTTGGGCTCCAAAATATGTTAGTCTGCAAGGTGCCACGGGACTTCTTGTTCTCAAAAAAAGTTGTCCAATAATATGAGCCCAGCATTTGCATGATACATATCTTGCTAGTAACTACAATTAATTCTATTACATTTTTCATAAAAATTGTGCTAGTAACATTCTCAAGTTGAATATTTTGTAGATACGATTTTTGAACTTTTTTTTTTTGGGTGACTGCAGGCTAGTATTGTCTCTGACAACTTGATAACCTGTATGAAAGAGTTTTTCAGTCTTACTTGGACATGAACAAAGTAGTCACACACGTTGGTATAACTAATTAGATACTTTAATAAATGTCTCTTAGGATGTTACCTTTGCAGTGGGTACTTTGAGAAGTTTCTGTGTACCATTGACCTTAAATGCAGATTACAGGAATCAGGATAACTTTGATATGGAGTTAAAAGTTGAAGTTAAAAAAACTGAGATGGTAGATGAGTATAACTTTTCCCCTATTTCCTTGATTTTTAACAAATATACCAAACGTATTTTCCTTCAGTAAAAGTTTAAGAAAATAGTACATTTCAGCAAACTTTAAATTGACTGTATATGCAAAATATCAAATAAGATGCTGATGGTCCATTATCT
Organism: Carettochelys insculpta; assembly: GCF_033958435.1. NCBI lineage: Eukaryota > Metazoa > Chordata > Testudines > Carettochelyidae > Carettochelys > Carettochelys insculpta. The sequence goes on along the minus strand of NC_134147.1, from coordinate 16,109,862 downwards.
CAAGCCATGGTTTCTAAATATGGGTCGGTCATGAAGTTAGGTGTAGAAATGTTGAATTTTTACCTTTGTATCCTTACCAAAGTTTGATAAAATATGACTTAACATGCAGATACAATGAAATATTAAGCAAAGCACAAGGGCTGCTTTGCTTCAACAACTTTTAAATTTTGTTTTTAGAACTAAAACATCTTTTTACTAAATAATAAAAGTGTTAGTTTAAACAATTCTAATTGGACTGAAGCATGGTAATACAACTTTTAAGTGTGTTATCATAGTGTATAGGAGGCCTGGTCATGGACCAGGATCCTGTTGTGGTGGGTACTGCAGAAATACAGAGCAAAATGACAGTCCATGTGCCAGGGTTATGTTACAAACTAACACTTAAATTTGGTTAATTTATCACTAAATCTAAGTTTATAACTGGATAAACGGGTGAGTGAGATGAGTGGAACTGCTATTTTACCTTTATTATGTTTGCTCTTTTTCTTAGGCTTGAATAGGTATCTCAAGGTATTTTACTATTCATTGCTTTTAAATTTAGATTCTTGTTGAGGCTAGGTTGTACCAGCATGAAAACTTTCAGCCTTTTACTAAATCTGACTAATACTTTGGGATGTTGGTAAAAAAACAGAGGGGAAAGGAGTGAGTTTTCATAAACACTATGTTTTATTTCAGTTTGTTCAGAGGCTGATGTTGCAGTTGTGATCTGTGTAATTTCTTGGAGTCATAGGAAGTTCAGCATGAGGAAAGGCTGGCTATAGAATGTTGGATATTTTGTCTAACTATTTTTAAAATTATTATTATACAATACCTTTGTCTGATCAGGAAGTTTACTTATTTTCAACATCAGAAATTGGTCTTTTATTTGACTTACTTGAGCCCTTTGTAATTATGTTTCCATTGGGACCATTCATGTTTTAGTCCTTTCAGTGGCTAGGAAGGTACATCCTTGAGAGTATTTTTTTCCAGTAGGTTGGCTGATATTTACTGGTGTGTAATAGTGTATTGTAAAAAAGTATTCAACAGCTCAGTATTATTGCACTTCAGTTTTTTTAGTATCATTTCTGTCCTAATACCTTTCAGATCATAGTGTTTTCACAATGTTATCAGTAACGTATGAAATTTCTGATCAAAATGCTTTCTTTGGATCTTTGCTTTATTTTAAACTTGTTCCAAGTGTTTAGTTTAAGGAAAACCTGCAGCTATGGATCTCAGTGTATCATACTAAATATGAGAAAAGACTGTTAATGCTTTTTTCTCTTGTTTTCTAGGTTGCACAGAGCATTGAGGATCACCATCAAGAAGTAATCGCTTTCTGCAGAGAAAAAGGTTTCCATGGTTTGGTTGCATATGACTCCGATTATGCATTGTGCAACATCCCGTACTATTTCAGTGCCCATGCCCTAAAACTGAGCCGTAATGGGAAAAGTCTCACAACAAGCCAATATTTGATGCATGAAGTTGCCAAGCAACTGGACCTGAATCCGAACCGCTTTCCTATTTTTGCTGCTCTGTTAGGTAGGTTAAGTAGTAAGAGAATTTTACATAATGTGACTACAGAAACTTTGAAACTTTTATTTCTATTAACAATAAATGATTTGTAAAAGGTGTGTGTCTATAGTACCTTTAGCAAAGCTCTTTCCTTGTATGACCTGTTTCCCTTTCCATTGTTTTTGAGCCATTGTGTTCTATCACTCCATATGCACAGCGACTTTAGGTTCCCTGTGGCACTGACTTGTGCATGTCTATGAATGCAATCAACTTTTGAGTCTCTGGATGGGTGCTCTGTGAATAGCTACAAAGATTGTGAACAGAGTAAGGCAGATCTCTTATGGAAATAAAGGCATTCCGTGAAAGCCAAAATTAACCAAAATTTTTTACTTCATGAATGGGAACAAAGTTTTCAGGCATCTTTAGTCATATTAATATAGAGTATTTCAGCTCTACTTTAATTACTGCGGTTTGTCTGAGGAAGCTTTTAGCTGGGCAGATACACTTGTGTACTCTGCCAGTGGCGTCCAAAAGGAAGGCACCTGATCGGCACATACTGCCCCCCCCAGCCCCACTCCTCGTGGCCAGGCACCCTATCACCCCCACAGCCGAAAACCCTACCCCTCGCCACCCCTCTAGACTCACTAGAGTCATTCAGCTCCAAGCTGCGCAGCCTCAAGAGCTGGTGTCAAGGTTCTGGGAGCTCTCACAATGGCAGCTCAGGCACTGCGCCACATGGTGCTTGGGGGTGCATGGCTCCAGCAGTGCAGTGCCCCAGCTGCCACATCAGCCTGCCAACCTGCATTTGTCACAGTGCTTTCCTGTTCGCCACGTGTGGAGAACGGGGAGTATATTGGACGCCTCGGCTCTAAGCATTCATACTAATAATGTTGAGTTGTGTGTAGGTATCTTGCACTTCCAGGGAAATTTTTATCTCCGATACAAGTGTTGTACAAACATGGCAGTGCCTCAGATGCCTGGATCGCTTCTCTGTGACTGAGTTGGATTTGAGCAGCTGTTTAACTGCGTGACAGTTTATGTCCAGAACTGAAAAGTATTGTATTTAATTAAAACTACAGGGAAGTCCTGATAGGTAGAATGTAACTGTCTACTGGAGTTTAGCTGAGACACTCTGGTGGTACCTGCCATGAGATCTTAAGTGACTCCAACCAATGAAGACCTCAGTTCCATGTCTCATTTGAAAGTTGTCAGTTCTAGCAGTGCAGAGCTGCCAGCACCATTCTAGCACTTGGTTCTGTTACTGACTTGCCATCTATTGCAGCACTGAGATTTTTATGGGAGACTGCCAAAGACTAAGACTTATATAGACCATTGTCCTAAGTTATGTCTGGGCAAAAGGTATTTAATGTTTTTCTTCATGGTGTGCTGGATAGAGCACCAGACTAGACTGAGAGACTTGGATTTTGTTTCTCTCCCCTTCTCTGCCCCCAAACCCCCCCGCCCCCACTCCGCATTGACTGGTTGAGTGACCTTGGGCAAATTTCATAATCCCTTTGCTTTAGTTCTTTCTCATCTGTAAAATGAGTATGCTTCAGGAGCTTTGAAATCTATAGTTGAAAAGTGCCATGCGTTACTCCCTTGATATGCTAATAGTCATATGTACTCACTTTATCAAGGCTAATTTTCCTACTATGAAGTGAAGTCCAGCTTTAGATAGGAATGGAAAGAGCTATATAGTAGTGAATGATTAAAAAAGGACTTGAAGTGTGCCATGCAGGAAACAGATAATATTTCTAATCATGTCATTTCATGTTTCTTTTGGTGTCAAGAGTAGATATCACAACCACCCTCCAAGTATATAAATTACTATTAATATGAAGTACAGGTTGAAGAGCTAGTGGTATTAGGAGCTTTATGTGGATGATAGTTGGTAATGCTGTTGTTTAGAATGTATCTAAACTGACATTTAAATTAAAAATAGTCTTTAATATTTGCTTTTACTAGAGAAAAACCTGTTCTGTCTGGCCGTTTCTACACAGGCCACTTCCTTTGGAAGTGGCATGCTAATACACAGAACAAAAGATGCTAATGAGGCGTGGATGAAAAATTTTGGGGAAGAAGGGGCCTCCGGAAGAGGGACTTCCTTCTGGAAGCACCCCCGGGGCCGCGCTTCTACATGGCATTTTGGAGTCCGGAAGAACGGTCTTCTGGACTCCAAATCACGTGACATTATGCTAAAGAGGCACGGGAAATTTGCATCCGTGCCTCACTAGTATCTTTCGCTCTGTGTATTAGCATGCCACTTCTGAAGAAAGTGGCCTGTGTAGAAACAGCCTCTGTGATTTAATGTTTTGAATAACTTGTAGAGATGTTGAAGTATATTCCACTGGCATTTATAAAACCAGACACTAACTCTTTGAGATTTAAAAAAAAATCTATCTATCTATCTATCTATCTTTATTTATTTTATTTTTTTACCAGGTATTTTTGTGGCTTGCTTCATGTTGGTTCAGACCTTGAATGATCATTGGCTAACATCTTGATTTAGTATTTTCCTGTTTTGTGGCGTCAAAGGTTATGTCTACACTAGGAAGTTTTGTCGACAAAACCCAGGAACGTCCATATTCCCAAGGCATTCTGTTGACAGTAAATTGATGGAATGCAGCACTTTTGTTGACAGCGTTTTACTGCTCCCCCATGTGGCAAAACACCTCTGACAGAAGGGAATTCTGGATGTTCCTGGGAGCCTTCTGTCAACGGACAGGGCTTTTGAGACACCCGGCAGCCCTGTCTGCTGGGCTTCTGGTTGCCTGTTTTGTCGAGAGAGCGGCTGGGCAGTCCAGCTGTTCTCTGTTGACAGAGCAGATCGCTCATTCGATTCTCTTGGCATTCTGACTGCAATCTGTTGACAGAAGTTCAGTCAGAAGATATCTTCTGACCCCGACGGTAAAGTCTGTTGACAGATAGCTCTAGTGTAAACATAGCCTAAATGATGTAGCTATAGAACATTTTTTTTTATGGCCCCTGGGTGCTTGAAATGTAGGATTCTGCAGTCTTATCAGTACTGTGTTGTTCATCTTTTGAATATTGTGATGCATGTTACTGAATTAGGCACTGCAGTAATATAAATAATTAACAAACTCATAAAGGTTTATAGGAAGGGTTGTTGGTGTATTTGTTTATAATGTCACTAAGGTATCTCAATTTTGAGATATTCTTGAAAGATAGCGTGTAATTCTAATAGAATCTTAAATACAAGTTAAGTTGTAAGTAATTTGGTAAAAATTTAAAAGCAGTGTGTCTCTTGTAACCTGAATAAAACTACAGATGGGCTGCGTGTTTTTTGATTGCTCAGACACGGCCTCTGTGATTTCTAGGGTGTTCTCTAAACCTCATAGATGTGCAAGCATTCCATAGTGGTAAAGATGCCTAAGGGCTTGTCTAAGTAGCGTAAAGAACTGCCATTATTGTAGTGAAATAATTATTCGATTATGGCTTTGTTAGTATAACTCCCCTTTGTGAACACACTATTCTGGAAAAATTAAAATTAAGGTAAAAATCATCTTTGTGTCTAGAACAGCTGACACTTATTTCATAATAAATTACTGCTATAGCTGAATAAAGTAATTTATATCAGAATAGTGTGTCCAGATGGGAGATTTATACCAGCATAGCCACAACAGAATGATGATTTCACTTTAGTTATGCTGGTCTGTTTTCCTGTTTAGAAGAGCTCTTGGTGTTCCTGATTTTACTCTGTTACTAGTTGCTGGCTCCCTGTTAAAGTTCACTTTTTGGGCTGAAAGTTTTTATACTTGCTGCTACCAAAAGGAGAATTGTTTTTGAAACATTGAGGATGAGAGAGCCTCCACCATTATTGAGTATGAACAAAGTGAAGACAAATGGTGACCTCTCTTTGAAAAAAGAAACAAAATAGTTGGGGTTAAAAAGTTGAAACTTGGCAAGGAAGTCTTTTTGAGGGTTCCAGCAAAGTGTTTGAGTCAATTTTTGGGGTCTAAAACATGCATTCTGGGATAGGCATATGGGTACATACATACAGATCTCATAGAGCTAGAAGGGACCTTGGGTCATCTGGTCCAGTCCCCTGCCCTTGGCGGAACCAAGCACCATCCCTGACAATTTTTCAGTCTATTTGCCCCCGAAGGATTGGGCTCTCAACCCTGGGTTTACAAGGCCAGTGCTGAAACCACTGAGCTATCCTTCCTCAAGCTGCTCTGGTAGTTTTCCCTAACTAGAGAACGTAGTTTGTATTGTTACGGCTTAGTTAAGCTGTGTATTGTAGGAAGCAGAGTGCTTCACATATTGGGCTGTTAAAATGCTGCCCATGGACACCCTCTTTTGAGTCGTTTTTGTGCATCTGATCAGACTCAAAAACAATGGGAGTTTGGATCCCTTCAGTAGATATTGTACACTTGAAAAACTTGGTGTGAACCTTAGTGGAAAACTAAGCACAGTGTGAGGTATGAGGCTCTTATTCAGTGTACTCCTTAGAGGGGACAAAGTCTTTAATTGGCATCTCACATTTTTATTTATAAAAAAAAAAAAGAAAAAATTTGAGGTTGAATAGTTAAGTCCTCAGATCAGGAAATGGAAGTGTGAAGGTTGCTTGCGTAACCTTAATCTCTTCCCCATTGTGCGTATGTAATATAAGGAGTCTAATTACACATGCACAAACAAAATGCAGATTTTTGGTGTTTGTAAAACTTTTGATACATTTCATAGTGTGTAGTATCTATATATGATATATTAGACATAGTAACTAAGTTCAGCTGCGTCTTCTACTGTTCATCTTGAATTTTATTTAAAAATAAAGGAGAAACGATCATGTGCATATATATAATATATATATATTAGCAGTTTGATTACAAGTTCACAGAGTTAATCAGATTGACGCAAGTGGACGTGATAGTGTTGAATATCAGGCTTGAGGGCTGGAAACATACTTATTTAAAATGAAATCTTAGATTGGGCTGAAGTTGCTGGGAATCACTGAGAAAAGCCTTCTACTTTCTGATGTTGAATGGCTTTTTCGGCTTTGAGTTGGTTTACTGATTCTTTCTTAAGTTGGACTCCAGTGACTTAGGAGTCTGTAGCGATGGAGTAATTGCTCTGTGCAAATGTTTTAGTCTTTTTCCTAATAGTCACATATAAGGACAAATAACATAATTTCTCTCCTTGGCTACGTCTACACGTGAAGCCTACATCGAAGTAGCCTATTTCGATGTGAAAACGTCTACACGTCCTCCAGGGCTGGCAACGTCGATGTTCAACATTGACGTTGCGCAGCACCACATCGAAATAGGCGCAGCGAGGGAACGTCTACATGCCACAGTAGCACACATCGAAATAAGGGTGCCAGGCACAGCTGCAGACAGGGTCACACGGCGGACTCAACAGCCACCTGCTCCCTTAAAGGGCCCCTCCCAGACACAGTTGCACTAAACACCACAAGGTCCACAGAGCCGACAACGAGTTGCAGACCCTGTGCATGCAGCATGAATCCCCCGCTGCAGCAGCAGCAGCCAGAAGCCCTGGACTAAGGGCTGCTGCACACGGTGACCATAGAGCCCCGCACGGGCTGGAGAGACAGCGTCTCTCAACCCCCCAGCTGATGGCTGCCATGGAGGACCCCACAATTTCGACGTTGCGGGACGCGGATCATCTACACGGTCCCTACTTCGACGTTGAACGTCGAAGTAGGGTGCTATTCCGATCCCCTCATGAGGTTAGCGACTTCGACGTCTCGCCGCCTAACGTCGAAGTTAACTTCGAAATAGCGCCCGACGCGTGTAGCCACGACGGGCGCTATTTCGAAGTTAGTGCCGCTACTTCGAAGTAGCATGCACGTGTAGACACAGCTCTTGACGGCAGTCTCAGCAGGAAGTGAAGCATCTGAATGGACAAGTAGACTAAACTCCTAAAATTTGTCCATTTAGGTAAGGAGTGAGATATTCTGCTTGATTCGTTTGAAGGATTTTGAACTGTTTTTTGTCTCTGCAGTTATTAAAGTTGGCAGTCCTCAAACTGTGATGCAGAGGGTATCCTCTGGTAGTGTGGAGAGGGTGGCTAACAGCATGGTGTTGGTTTCCCTCAAGTTACTTCAAATTCTTTCCTTTCCTAATATTAATTTTTTTTATAAATATTTCTGTAGTTGCCACAGCAACACGTGATTTATGAATGGGAAGGAAGAGTTCAGGCCTGATCTACACTGAACAATTAAGTGTACTTAGCTTCATTGCTCAGGGTTATCCAGAAATTCGGCATTATAGTTAGGTTGCCCAATGTAGATACAGTTAAGCTGATAGAAAAATTCTTCCGTTGAGCTAACCACAACCACTAGGAGTGGTGATACTGAGAATCCACTTCCATCAGTGTAGGAAGCATCTACATTATGGCAGAGGCACAGTTGTAGTGCTATATGTGTGCTGCTACTGTAGCAAATGTAAAGTGGAGATACCCTAAGATGCTGAAGCTGTGAAAAAGTTTGAAAAATTTTGCTTTAAATAATGTGACAGCACTAGAGAATAAGCCTGTTGCGTTCTTCAAATGTATTAAATATGAAAAAACACTTTGCTACATTTATGATGTTAAATTTAACCAAGTCTGTAAGGATTTATTATGCTTTGTAAAATCCATTTTTAGAGCTGCTGTAATCTGTGGCTTTGTCATCACTGAATCATTTTCTTGCTGTATTCAAGTTGTTGCTTCCCATTTCTGCAGTTACTTTTTTTCTGACTACAACGTAATATGTTTTGGAAGATCAAAATTTAATAAATTAACTTTCCATTTTGGTAAATGGGTTTAGGTGGTAAATGACCACGTAGCTTGGTCATTAATTTGCCAGACCTTTTCATTCTCAGTATGACTAATTGACTGAAGGTAATACAGATTGAACCTCTCTAGTTTGGCACTCTCTTGTCCAGCAACAGCCGTAATCCGACATGATTATAGTTAGCCGGATATCCACTTATAAGGTCTGTTTACAGCCACCAGTCCTGGCTCTCACTGTTTTGTGCTAAAATTGGCGGTAACTTACCCCTGAATGTCTAAGAGCCCAGTTAGCGGTGGAAGTGTTGATAATGCTGCTAGACAATATTGACTTCCTGTGGTATGGCAAATTCTCTCAATTTGGCATTGATCAGGTCCTGAGGTTGCCATGCTAGAGAGGTTCAACCTGTATTTACTAAGTAATTAGTAAAATGGAATTCTTTAATAAATGATATTTAAAATTAGCTTATAGTAAAATTAGCAAATATAATGAAAATATTGGGTGAGAATAGCTTCAGATGGTGGCTTTGTTCCATTTTTGAAAGTAGAATTTTATTAGGCTTGTTTCCAGCATAGTCAGACCAACCGGTTTGCCTCATATTTCTTGTGTGTGTTGTTTACTGAGGGCAGACTTACATTGGAAAGATTTTTCAAAGGTGATTGGACAGGCTACTTGGAAAATACAAGAGCTTTATAAAAGAGCAGTCCTTAGTATTATGAAAGTTTCCTTACAGTTTTCTGCAACCTTATGTCAAAATGGCTTCGTCCTGTTACTTCAGATTTGGGTTTTTTTCTCCTTTTTTTTTTTTTTTTTTGGTTTTTTCCTCCTGTTGGCATCAGTGAGGATTGGCAGCTTTGATTATTTTTGGAAAGTGTCTGCTCTGTGTTAACTTAAAGACCTTTGAGGACTATATTTGAATTTCCTTAATCTTGGTATCTAGCTGTAATCTGGGAACACCTGTGGTTTGGACCCCAGTGCTATTATGATGATCTAAGTTTAAATAGATTTATATACTGTACTGTTTAGCACAGATTTAACTTGTAAACATGAGAAATGGCAGAGCGCTGTACTGTGCAGTTAGTGGTTTTCTGCTTAATTACACGTGATAATAAAAACAAAATAACAGTTTAAATACAGTGCATGAAGCATTTATTTTATGACATGTTATGTACACACATACACGGTACTCTGTTTTGAGCTGTTCATATAAAAGCTTGAGTAACAAACTTCGTTTTCTCTTTATTATGGCAAACATTCACGGTTTGAAATGTTCCGTAATCTGGCATATCCTATTTCCCAAAGATGCCAGTTTAAAGAGAATGAATCACATTAACTTAAATAAGAGATGGCTGCAGAGTTTTAGACACTCAAGTGCATTGTATAGAGTTTGGAAAGGCTCTCAGCCAGGAGGGGAAACAGGGTTAAGAAGTGTCTGCAAGGGAAGTTTTAAGAAGTTACCTTTTTGACTTCTGGAGAGGTTGCGTCTCCCACAGGAGTACCAGCTCTTTCTGTGTTCTGAGTTAAAGTGATTCCAGATATAAAGCTTTACAATAGATTATAGTAGTATATACAGATCATTCCAGGGGGAAAAAAATAGAACATTTTGGCTATTAAAGGTTAGATAATATCACATTAATGTGAAAATTCAAAGATAAGGTTGGATTTGAAAAATCTGGAAGTGCAGAGTTAGTATTTGGCTTTTAATATAGGACCTTCACGTTCTGGAAATAAGTGCCCTTCTATAACAACACTAAGTTTTATGGCATAATAGATTCTTGTTTACAAACTTAACTCCTCCCCTGCCCTCTAGGATAAACCTATATTTATATGGATTTGACTGCAAATCTGTTTTGCTGCAGACTCAGTTTATACAAAGTGTTTGGTTTTTAAAGGTGTACTTTTTTAAAAGTTCTGCATGTTGTATATTCTAGGTAATCACATTCTTCCTGATGAAGATTTGGCTTCCTTTCATTGGAGTTTACTTGGTCCAGAACATCCACTAGCCTCACTTAAGGTACAAACCTAATCTGATTTCTAGCAGTTAAACATCATAGTCCATTATAGCAATAAACCACAGCAATTTGTGCTTAATAGGCATCTGATTCACATCTTAGGTGTTTTTGAGGTACAGTAATGAAGACTAGGCATCATCAGCTTCTGAGAAACAAATATACCAATAGATACCTAATGACATGTGGGTGCAAGGTATAGTACTCTAGTCTGCACACCTTTTAATGAACTGCTTACACTGTCATTTACCTCAGTACTAAAATTGGCCCCTTATTTGTAATAAAATATTTAAAATTTTGAATATAATTTGAAAAATTTTTTGAAAATTAGTTGGACATCTAAATTCTCTGACTTCCCATGAGTTTGGTTGTCCTGTCTAGAGCGATTCATGGCTCAGTGACCAGTTTAATTCTTTCTTTTGGTTAAATACTAGCTTGAGGACCCTTTTCTGTCATGAATTAAAAATAAGCTAAAAACTGCTGCTGTGAAAGAGTGGCTGGCTTCACTGGGGAGAGGCCACAATTCAGAACTGTCACTTTTCCTCCTCTTTACTCAAATACAGTTAACTGTTTCCCCTGTCCTGAAGTTTATAGCATAAGCACTCAACTTGCTGACCTACATTTTAGGTTAAAATTATTAAAATAAGTTATTTTGACTGTCTCTAGAAACCTGAGGCTGGGTAAGGGAAACCGTTACTACTTCTGCCATCCCAGCTAAATGTGGAGGTAGTGGAGCATTTTTTAAGCCTAATTTTGATTTAGAAATTGGAATTGGGCACGGATTTATAGCTCCCAATTCAGTTACTAAGCTGCAGCTTAGGGGAGAGGAAAAGAGGTACTCCTGGCTCTTTAGAATAATCCTGTAGTGCACTGGTTCTTAAAATGTCGTTATGGAGCCACAAGAGACCCACCAAGCCCTCCTCCATCTATTTAAACTAGATTGTTAGAGACAGTCATTCTGTGGTTAAAGTCTATGGAATGGAAAAAAAGTAGAATCAATAGTTTATTGGAAAAGAAATTCCCAGAGTTGTAAAAACCCATCTCTTTCTTATTTAATGGGGTCTAGGGATTTTCCTTGCTGTTTCAGATGTCAGATGTTCACCAGTGGGAGATGGTTTACAGATGTAACATTAACTGAAGGTCAAAATAACTGGTTCAGAATATGACTTCAAAAAATATGACCACGGTCATGTTCTATAAGATACTTGCCAAATATATGCTCTACGTTACTTGCATATTATGAAAACAAAATAATTCTAATTAAGATGTATTCTGCCTTGCTTGCCTTTAAATTAACTTCATTCTTTATTTAAAAGACCTGCCAGATACTTCCAAAACTTTACTTTTCTTTTCTTTTCTTTTTCTACTCTTCTGTGTATATCAACTGCTCTTTTGCTTTTCCATTTGTCAGATATTGCCTTCCTGAGTTTCTAAGATAACTAACTTAACATGGCTCAATGCCTTTAATTCCATTTGGTGCAGTAGCATCAGTGATATCACAACTCTAGCATTTGGTTAACTGTCGGTGTGACAAAAACAAACACAAAATACTTTTTTTCTCCCACAGACACTAAAAAGCCCCCAAACAAACCAATCCTGCCACCATGTTTACAAGTTGAGGGGGGAGAGCGGCTAGGTGCTAGGATCGAGGCAGAGAACCTTTTGGGTTGGGGACCCACTGACTCAGACAGATCACTTGGGAGTTGAAACAAAATCCTCATTGATGGGGGCCAGGGCTGTGGGGTTTGGGTGGGAGAGAGGGGTACAGAAGCAGGCTAGAAATTGGGGGGGTGGGTGATCTGGGCTGGAGTGGAGTGCCTGTGGGGGTTTGAGTTCCCATCGACTTAAGTCGGACTGCCTCGGCACTTCAGAAAACCAGAATCTGGCTTTTTATCAATAAGAGAGACAAGATACGTTATGGTCCCTGGAAGTGTTTTCTTTGTGACATTCTCAGTCCTTTTTATTGTGCAGTAATAAAGTAGTGATGCTATCAAGAGTGAAGCTTTGTCTTTCAGCCTGCTTTGAAGCATACAAGGAGGCAAAGTGTCAGCAGTGCTGTTGGAGAAAGTGTAATAATTTTACTTTACTCCATTTGCCCAAGAATTACCAGGGTGAGGTGGGGGAAAGCAAAGGTAGAATAACCTTTTCTCCCTTTTTCAAAGGGTTAAGTGGCTGAACCAGCTAAGTTATAAGCCTCATGAGCAGTAATTTGCAGAGGGTGCAGGAGAAGGCAAAACTCCAATCAGAATTCTCAGAACAGAGCCTCCAGCTTCCCTTGGCTCTCTTGCTAGATGTTCACTCCTTGAAGGTTTGAACCTTGCTGTTTTGACTTTGACGTCATTCAGTCAGCTAGAGAAAAGTGAACATAACGCTTTGCCTGCAAGAACCACCTTCCCTTTGGAAAAAGGGTGGAGCAGGAGTGGGCAGTAAGTAGCCCACAGGCCAGATGCAACTTGGCAGGGTTAGGCCCTCATAGGCCACCGGCCACTTTATTTGCCTGCACGTATGGCTGTTCGCAGCTCCCTTTGGCTGTGGATAGCCAGTTGGAGTTGCAGGAAGCAGCGTCCCAATCTGTGCTGTTTCCCACAGCTCCCATTGGTTGGGAATGACGATCTGCGGCCAGTGGGAGCTGCAAGCAGATGGATATGTGGATAAATAAAGCACCAGTGACCTGGCAAACTGCGTCCCCTTTATTGCCACCTGTGGTGTGGAGTATTATGGTTAGCTTCAAGGGAAGAGATCTGAATTGCTATTGCTGCCACGGAGGAAAGAACCAAAGAAGCTATTTAGAACAAAAGTCCTTTGGGTCAAGGGCTTTGGCTGTTTGTGTAAAGTGTTTGGCAGGCTTTCAGTGCTACAGATAAATTATTGTGTTTGGAATGAAAGATATTAAACATCGTGCTAATCAATCACAAAGGCCACTGGAATGACTTCCTAAATGGCAACTGGAGCAGGAAGCGGATTTTTAGGCGGAGTAGGGGCAGAAACCACTAGATGCCATGTGAGAGGTCAGTCACGGTGCTTGTGTAAGAAGGCAGGAATCCTACTGCTACAGATTTGAGTAATCTATCATTCTAGGTGTGGACTTTTCAGGGGAAGCAGAGAAGAAAAGAGCTCTTAGCAAAGAGAGCTAAGGGCCTGAGATGTGTTTATGGCACTCATAATCAGTCATAATAAGGACCTTTTTGATGCAAAGGTCTGGAACGATCAGTGGATCATATAGCTCCCCATAGCTCTTTCTGTTGAGTTGGAGCCATGGGAACTGTCATCTTTTCCTCCCCTGGTCTGATTTTTTTTGCCTTGGAATGAGCTGGACAGGGCAATTCAAGAGAATGTGGCACCAATGAAGGGCAGTTTCCTTGTAGGTCTGTGAGGAATGTAGTCCTAAAGTCAAGCACCATTGTTACTTTGCTTCCAAAGGGATTTGCCCTAAGTTGTGTCTGGCAAGGCTACTCTAGAACAGCCATCCTAATTTCAAGTGAATTGTCTTCCAGTTCAGGCAGTCACAGGGCTCCGTAGGCAAAGACTGATTACAAAATTTATAGCCCAATGTAAATGAAAAATGTTCTTTGGGGCAGTTTCTGTAGCTACCTTGTAGGGTAACACCTGTTTGGGTTGAGTAAATAGCTATCTGATCATCATCCTTGCCTCATAATCATGTGACTGTGTATGGGTCATTGGAAATTTATACTGAGAGTGGTCTCATGTACCTGGAGATGTTGGAATCTATTTTAGATTAACAGTAGAAGAGAGTCCTACAGAAGGACATTGAGCATCTGAGGATTCTTGTGGCTAAGCATGCCCAGAACATTTAGCTATGTCCTTAATTGCCTCTTCTGGTTCTCCAAGATTTTCTGTCTTTCAGATTAATGGCCCAGGTCAGCTGTTCAGTTAGGTTACAGAGAATCTCTCAAACTGCCTAAAACAAAAAAGCAATCCTGTAGGGCTTTAAAAACTAACAGAATAATTTATTAGGCGATGAGCTTTTGTGGGACAGACCCATTTCTTCAGATCTGGAAAATTGTGACCTGAACTCAAACTGCCTGTTCTCTGTGGATCCCAACTCATCTTACTGGGGTTGATGTATTCCATCTCATCCTGTGAATTGGTCATTGGTTCTTCAGAAAGTTGAACCCAGGGTATTGTGCACTTCCAGCCTCCAAGATGATGTAGATTCTGTTTCAGACAGGTTCTGAAACACCAAAATTAAGTCTATTTTGTGGTCTAAAAATCACTGCATGACAAGGAGCTGAAAAAAAGTAGACTTTCTGGCAGCACTGTTTGACAGTAAAGGTTGAAGATGCATTAAACCAACAACCAAGTTTGTTGTACGTTAATTCAGTTACCCCTAACCTGCGCATCCAACAGTCCAAGTTTTGAAAAGGAAAACTCTGACCCAGGGCTCCCTCCATATTCTCTGCTAATTGGATAATAAGAAGAGACCACAAGCTTGCAGCTGGCCTCTCCATTTAGTGCTCTCATCAACTGGGGAAGTGTGATGAAGAGGATATACCTCTCATTAGCAGTAAGCATTAAACTAAATCAGGATTGCAGGGAAGTATCTCTATTCCCCCCCAAGAAAAAAAAGTAGAGGAAGAAAAATTAAAAACAAACAAACGTAAAGTGCCCAGAAAACCATGTTTGACTGAGAACATGGCATTGCCACATCTGAACAGAACAGTCTTCTGTCTGTCTTGGCAGTGAGTTTCATACATCAATTGTATATAATACGATTGGGGAAAATGTTTTCTTTTCATCATATTTAAATACTTTTTAAATGTCACATGACTATTTCATGGTTATTGTACTTCGGGTATTTTTATTTAACATCTCAGCTTGCCTTTGGAGCAATTGTGAGATGGCTGCTGAAGCATGAAAACCATTGTCCCTTCTTTTCCCTGTGGCTAACAGTTTTTTGAAAGGAAACTGCTTCCTTAAAAATCTGTCTTTCTACGTTCATATCGTAGTTCTTTATGAACGTGATGAGATCTTTCTCCTGCATTACTTTGCAGGCAACTTCTTAGAGTTCTCTGTGGTAGAAGTGTGTTTTTTAACCTCTCTTCTGACTTCCTCGCTCTTTCCCCGTAGACGCTAGCAGGAGTTTTCTTTCAGGTACTGGAAAGCTTCATTTTTTTTTCCCCCTGTTTCATTTTCTACGTCTGGAAAAGATGCTTTTCTCTCCCTGTTTCCTTCTCTTCAGGAAAAGGACATTTATTTTTATCTGAGTAAACTTTCTACTAGGTAGGCAAGGCCTACACTGAAATTTTAGGCAGACACAGTTACATCAGTCACAAGTGTGAAAAATCCACAGCCTTGAGAAGTGTACCATACATAGTTGTTTGTTAGCCCATTTGTTTATAAGATGACCTCCCAAACATGAATTTGTAATATGTCGAAACCCTATTACACTTTCAAAAGATGACCCTATATTTCAAGGGTTGGTAAACATTGGCTCTGTCAGGGTAAGGTGCTGGCACACTTACACATTTTGTTTGCCTGGAATATCTGGAGGCATGGAGCCCTGCAGCTCTCAGTGACTGTGATTCACCCATCCCTGCGAATGGGAGCAACAGAAGTGGGGCCAAGGAGCATGCTGGCCACATGCTGCATCTCACAGCTCCCATTGGCTGGGAACAGCAAATTGCAGCCACTGGGAGTTGAGCAGCTCCATGCCTGTGGAGGCTTCAGGTAAACAAAACATCCTAGCACACCACCATCCTTCCCTGACAGGCTAGGAGTCAAAGTTTGCTGACCCCTGTTGTTGATCGCTGATGATGGAATGCTAGTTCTGGACTTGCATCTTTACAAAAGTGCTAAAATTTAATTTTTACTTAAATAGGATACTTGTTATAATTGAAGTAAAAGAAGTTAATATAAATAAAAAATACGGGTATTGATAAAAAAAAATTTTTTTTAGTTCCAAATCACTTAAAAACATGTGCTGCCCTAAAGTTCAATTTTCCTAGTACCAGCTGTTTGCTTTTTCTTGTATTGTTCTACAACAGTACTAGATTATAATTTCTAGTATTTTTATAGCATTTATTTATATTCATCATAAAAATGTGATGTCAATACTGTGGCTATTTACAAGTGCAAAGGCTTTGTTTAGTAGAGTTAGATTTGCTTGAAATGAATGTTAACAACACTGCTGCAGGTCTGCATGCAATTTGACCCTTACATTTCACAAAATACTAGTCCATATAAGCCAATCAGAGAAATAAAATGAATGGTTGTATTGGTATCAGTCTGCTATTGTGTAATTTGATCTCTTCATGCATATTGACCACTGGACCTCATAAGTCTTGAGCCAATCTGAAAATATAATGCGCAGAATCAATGGAATCTGTAACAAAATTTAAATAGCCTGTTATCTCCGCAGACATGCCAATCTGCAGGCCTGCTTTGAAATAAAGAACAACAATAACTTGACTGTGATAAAGCAGGTGACATTCCTATATAAAGCTATACAAAATGTAAAACTAAATTATCTTCTAAGCTTTTTATACTAACATTTAAAATAAACAGTGGTGAAATCAAAAGAAAACAGTCTGCTTTGTGATGCAGCATTAAAATGTAAAGTAGTTGAATATGCAGATACAAACAAAAATTGTGCTGCTACTCAAGAATTCTGTAATGAGAATTAAGTAAGAGAGTGGTCCAAAAAAAAAAAGACATGACAAGAAACAAGAAAAAATGTCTATCAAGATGCACTTCTTTTCCTGGCTGGAGAAAGATCTTAGTGATTGGGTTATTGAATGTCAACAAACCGGGTACCTTGTCACTAGAACTGGAATTAATCTGTGTGCTCTGCAAATGTGAAAAGGTGACAGAAGTCAGTAAAGCCATCAGTGTGTGTCACATTGATGGGCTGGTGTACTTGTTTCATGAACTGTCATAGTCTCCCTTAATTTTATCAAGGGAACAAAGATAGCATTAAAGCTGCTGAGATATATATAAGCAAAAATCTAATCTTTCCAAAGGTGTGCTTATAAAATGTTGCAAGGAATATGCATTTTAGCTATCACAAACAGGAAATATGGATGGAATACTGATGATCTTTGATCTCACGACCAACCGATAACAATTGTTGGTGGAAATAAAAAAACAGTTTTAATTAAAACCACGGGCCATGGAAAAAATCCATTTTCATTTGGCCAGTGGCGTAGAACTTCCACCTGTTGTTTTTTAAAAAGAAAAACCTTGCCTAAAAACATGACATTTCCTGCTGGTGTCATCGTATGCACACATGGAAAGGGATGGATGAAAGTGGGAATATTGAACTGCTGGAAAATGTGTGGATCAAGAGACCAGGAGCACTTCTCAAGAAACCTGCTATGCTCATTTGGCAGGTATTCAGAGCACACAAGATGGACGAGGTGAAACATGGCCAAATACATGAAAATTGTTTGGAAAATTAATTACCTGGAGGTTTAAATTTTGCTCTACAGGCTACACAGAATGTGGTCTGACTGGATGTGCTCAGGCATGGGAAAGTTGAGAAAAGGCAGGAATCTTATGGAGCCTGACATTGGTCTCCCAATGGGCCAAGGATGTCTATCCATTTTGTAAATGCTATGTCAGCAGTGCACTTGATGGATCAGAAGATGACGACTTATTTGCTGTTGGATGTATTTGAGGCTGCTGCCGAGAATGAATCTGAAGATGCTGCTGCTGACATCTGCAATGACAATGTGGGAACAGCTATGACTGAAGCAGCGTTTAATGAACTGTGTGGTGAATTGGAGAATGATTCAGACTTGGGAGGATTTTAAGACTTCTTAAATAAGTACATTAGAATAATGTGAGACTTTAAAATCAGTAAATGAATATTTAAAACAATGTCAAAGGTATGTAAATACATATTGAGTTATTATAACGTATTTTCATTAGATTACATTAAAATAATTCTAGTAAAACTTTTACATGTTTCTTATGACTCCAACTTTTTAAAATATATCTGGGTCAGCAAACTGGCTCCTGGCCCATTAGGGTAAGCCACTGGCATTTGTGGATGTTTTGTGTGCCTGGAGCATCCACAGGCATGGAGCCCCTCAGCTCCCAGTAGCTGAAATTTGCTGTTCTCGGCCAACAGGACTGGCAGGAAGTGGCGTGGGATGAACTGGTGCTCTATCCTGCCGCTCTTGTAGACCAGGAAGAGAGAATCTGAGCCACTGGGAGCTGAGGGGCTCCAGGTAGACAAAACATCCCAGCGTACCAGTGGGTTACGCTGACTGGCTGGAAGCCAAAGTTTGCTGACTGCAATCTACCGTGACAGTATAGACCCCCTGATAAGCTGACTGCTGCTCTTTGATGCTTCATTTTTTTTTACCAAAAGATTTTGACTTGTACGTATATACAGTAGTGCCGTGATTTACACGAGGGTTGTGTTCCCACGTACCCTTGCATAACTTAAATTTCGTGTAATTTGGTGGGTGGCTTTTTTCCCTGCTGGAGCAGATGTTCTGCTGCCAGGGAAGCAGCAGGAGCACCTAGAGCTCCTTTTGAAAGGTAAGTCCCTGGGGTTGGGGAGGGGCAGTTGGGGAGAGTTAAGCCTGGGGTGGGTTTGGGCTGCAGAGGGGGCAGGAGGTGGACTTGAACTGGAGCTGTGCGCAGGTGGTGGGGGAGGGGGCAGTTGAGCTGGGGGGTGTGAGTTAGAGCCACGCGTGGGGGTGGTGAGCCGGGCCACGGGTTTGAACTGGGGACAGGGGGTTGAGCTGGAGCCAAGCTGCGTGTGGAGAGTTTGAACCGGGGCGATGAGCTGGAGTTGTGTTCGGGGGTGGGGGCGTGTTGAGCTGGGCGCAAGGGTGGGGGGTAAGCAGGGTGGGGGGGTTGAGGTGAGGCTGGGGGGAGCGGGATTTTGAGTTGCGCTTAAGTCACATTAATCCAAGTTAAGCACAACTCGAAATTGTGCATTTTGAGGGTTTACTGTGTATAGAATATGTTCTGGGAATCACTTGTTTGTAAATATGTACAAAGAAATGATAGAGGGACTGGAATAGGTAGAATATGAATTCAGGGGTAGGTGCAGATTAACATCCCTACTCATACAACAGTTCAGTGGAATCATTATTTATTACAGGTAGTTAGGATTTTGTTTTTTCAGTTGCTAGCTTTCTCTGTCATAAAGACTTGTTACCTGCATCTTAGGTTTTGTGGAACGTTGTTTGCTCTGCACTTACTTTCCATAGCACTCAAATTTTGCTTCAGTTCCATCACTTATGCGTGATGTGGTTAACTACTTTCTGCCATTGATATAGTTTCATACAATTATTTCCCACAACTAATTCCTATTAATATTAAATTTTATTCTAAAACTGTTGGTTGAAAGGACCTCAGACACTTGCGAGGTCAATGGAATCAGGAAATAATAAAATCTTAAAACTAAAATTAAGTTGAACACGTGTCTCCTGCAGCAGTAACAGATCTAATGCTGAAGTTTTCCTTTGTGGACTGTCACGGATTTCTAATAGAGAGTGAAAATTAAAGCATTTCCAGGATTAGCATTTTGCTTCTGTACTGCAAGTCTCTGTGAGTGATGTCACTACCTTCCACAATATTATCATAATACCTCAGTTTCATTGGAAATATTGTGGTACATTTTTTGTGTAAAGTGTATCTTACGCCGATGCATTTCTCTCTTATGGCTGCAGGACTTGTGGTATTGCATTCTTGTTCAATTTTTGACAGTGTGTATGTAGAACTAGTTTCTTTGACCATGTTAATCTTCTCAAAGTATACCAATAGAGCAATTTCTTTTTCTCTACCAACCTAGAGAGTGAACTTAAATATTTTCAGTTGGAAAAGAAGTCTTCCAGTTTCAGGGATATGTCACTTATGTTGCAGTCTCTTTAGAAGCGGAACATCTCCCCAGTATTTTCCATTTAAAACCTCTTTCCCCCTAAATTACATGGTTAGGAGGACTTATCTAGGTGAGAAGAAACTTCTTGATGGAAATTTAGTGAAGTATGATTTCAAGGCCTATTACTTATTTCTGAGAGATGCTGAAAGTGTTTCAAAACAAAGTTTGTATTAAACTATTTACATATTTTTAATGTTTTTTGCTGCTGAGACTTTCCTAATTTTTGTTCACTTCCACTGTTTGCCAACTTCTTGACTAGTCTGTTATTTAAATATACTTAATAACCTTGTGTTAGAAGTCTTAACAGCTTATCTTAAAATACAAAATTTCAGAGTTCAAATTCTAATGAATTTCTAATTGTTGAATTCTGATTGTTTTAAAAGGTTGTTGGTGTACGTAACAAACCACTTGACCTCTTATGTTAAGGTCTGAAAACTTGACTTTTCTATCTAATTGTTGGAGAGATTTGAGTTTTTGTTCTCAAATTGCGATCTTAAAAACTTTTAAAATAATCGATTCACTCTGTGAATAACTCTCTTCTGTCCCCATGTACAAACGGAATGGTGGTTGAAGATACCTAGATTTTATTTCAGCTACCTTTAAATTGGCAGTATATATTTATAAGGGCCTCTCGTGAGCTGTTTGAGGTACAGTAACTATCCTGCAGTTCTCAGTACTTGTTAACAAGTTGCTAATACCAGAAATGACTGTGTAGCTAAGGTACTTTTGCTAAATTTCTGAGCATGCCCCATGTTGTGAGCTAGATGTAAATTGGGCGTTTGTTTACGTACATGCTATGGCCTCTCACCTCACAAACCTGGCTGTGTGAAACTTAGTAAATATGACTGGCTATGTCTATGCTAGCTCCCAACTTCGAAGGGAGCATGGTAAGTAGGGTTTTGGGAGATTAGCTTAATGAAGTGCTGCATATGCACTGCAGCACTTCATTAGTAATTCTCCCCCAGGGCAACTTCGAAGCGGCAAACTTCAAAGTGCAGGCTTGCATGTAGCTGACGGTATTTCGAAGTGCCTGGGCTACATCGAACTAATTTTGAGGAGTAAAGGGACTTAGAAGTAGCCCAGGCACTCTGAAGCACCAGCAGGTGAGCTGAGGCTACACAGAAGCCAGTGCTTCCACGTTGCCGCGAGGGACAGTTAGCTTAATGAGGTGCTACATATGCACCGCAGCACTTCATTAGTAATCTCCCAACACCCTACTTACCATGTTCCCTTCAAAGTTGGGAGCCAGTGTAGACACAGCCACTGTGTTTTGGAAGTTATGTGGAATTAAAGATGGATCACTTACTTTTACTCAGATCTGTTTTTCAGGTATCAGTTTTAATTCTTAGGTTCAAAACTGCCTTTCTTTGGAATCCATTAGATGGCATCAAAGTATCACAAATGCTTTTGAATCCATTTATTGTCATCAGAGGTGCCGTTCTGATTCCAAAAAATATAGCTGCATCAGACTCCCATGTATTTTTTGTGTTCCAAGTTTGCCCTTATGTATAGCAAATATTTAACAACTCTTTACCATTAGAATGAAGTGTATAAAACTTGGGTATTCAAGTTACAGATGCGTCCAAACTTTTGTATGTGTATAGAGGTTGGTGAATCTGCATTAGTTTTGCTATAATAGTCCTTAAAAATTAAAAGACCAAAATTCTGGCTCAAATCCTTACTATGCAGTGACTTCTAGTATTACAGGGTGCGTTAGTAATTGTTACATTATCATTTTATCTGAAGTGGAAACAAAACATCTGTGGAAGAATGTTTTGAGTGAAACTCACTTCCATATGCATATATTTTTTAAATCACAAAGGATTAACATGATTCAGCTAGCTGACTGTTACTGTCTCCTAATTTCATTTGGTTAGTCCAGGAGGGTTATTCAGAAGCCATAAGAGCAATAACCATGAATTTATTGTGTAAGGATCTTAATACTTGTTACTGATCTTACTTGGGTGAATAAAAGATAGAGCAGAGATAGTGGGGTGGGGGTCAAAGGGGTTCTATATCCGACTCCAAGAGTAGAACTTGGACTGGAACCAAGCAGAGTAACCTTTCTGGGGAAGATAATCTTCCACTCTGCTTTTAGAGCTGATTACCCAGCTCGTAACAGAGAGATAGCTGTGTTAGTCTATATACTATCAAAACAAAAAAGAAGTCCAGTCGCACTCTCTGGAGAGGGCACTGGCAAATTGTGGAGCAGAGCTCTAACCTTGCACTGTTCTAGAGGGATTGGCTGTGCTAAAGTCCTGCCACATATACACGTGTACAGGTATGTGTGGGGAAAAATGAATCCCAAGGGCTTGCCCATGGAAATTTGCAAAGTGCAGTCTACTTAACCCATGCCCCTATGCCTGTTCAGGTTGATGTAGGAGCCAGCTATCCAAGTTTTGCACTTTTTTGTGGCTTCTCTGTCAGGTGACTCACCAACTGGGAAGCTGGCTGGTTTTCTCACTTTGTGCCCCCTGAATGATGCAAAGGCGAGGAGCAAACCAATACAGCCCAAAACATTTTTCCTTGGTATGACAGCATCAGAAGTCTTCTGCTTTGTTTCTGCTGAACTCTGACATTATTGCTACCCTTATATATTGTGGAAAAGGAGCCATGGAGTCTGGTGATGTTCTCATTTCTTCCTTTGGTATTTCATACTGAGAATGGATCTTTTGCTGCACAGTCTGAAGTTACTGTTGGCTTCTTTGACCTTCATGGAACTGGACTTCAGTATGCCCTGATGGCTTGATTCAGTGCCTGTTGAAATCACTGAGGGCTTGTCTACACTAGTCCCCTCCTTCGAAGGGGGCACGTAAACGAGCACGAGTGGGCAATAGCAATGAGCTATTGCACTGCATATGTAGCACCTCATTAGCCTAAGTCCTGCCACATGAACTTCAAAGTTACTAACTTCGAAGCTCTGGCAGGCCATGCGGGCACAGGCACTTTGAAGTACTCACATAACTTCAAAATGCTCTTACTCCCAAAATGTTTTGCTATTCCCCTCTCAGGTTCGTTTACATGCCCCGTTCCAGGAATGGGCTGGTGTAGAGAAGCCCTGAGAGTCTTTTCCTGCTCTGTCTTGCAAGTTCCATGAACAGCTTTCATCAGCTTGGGCCATGGACAAACCCGTGGTCCTTTATGACCATGACCTTACAAAGTAGCAAACTTTAAAGAGAGGAGCCACATGTTGAACAAACATCCTTTACCTTATCAAAAAGTCTAGGATATGGGAGGTGCACGGATTTTTTTTTTTAAAGGGAAGGTGGAAAATAACATTCCCAAGCATTAAAAACACATACATAGGGAGGCATTCAAACAAATACATCACGCATTCTCCAATTTTGAATTGTTTGACAAAGGATGTCCCTGTGTATTCTGAAGAACTAAATGTATGCCTGTGCAGGAAGAGCACCAGTTGTGTTTGCATTAAAGCCTACATGATACTATGGTGGGGATCAACGTTCTGAGATTGATCCATTGCGGGTCAGTTTAGCAGGTCTTGTGAAGAGCTGCCGAATTGACTTCAGATCACTCTCTGGTCATCTCTGTTACTCTATCCTGGACAAGGAGATAAAGGGAAGTTGATGGGAGTTTGTCCCTTGTAGACTCCGTGGTAACTTGACTTAAGGTACATTGACTCCAGGAACTTCATTCACATAGCTGGAGTTGTGTGCCTTATGTTGACTTTCTGCTTTAATGTAGAGGTAGCAGAGATGTCTAAATGGAGCAGAAGGAAGCCACGCTAGTTTGCAAATCAGTGTGTCAGTTGTTGGTTCAAAGAACTCTTCTCTTTACCCAGGTTTTAACTTTAAGCACATAAATCCTTGCAAAATTGGGACAGACCAATTTATTAGTGCAGTATGGTTCAGCAGTGTGAATCTAGCCCATATGCTCAGGGTGAAACTGATTGCCATGTTTGAAGTAGGGGAGGAATTTTGGCAGAGATCATGAGGGATTTTTGCCTTTTTTTGCAACATAGGGCATGGGTTGCTTGCGGGCTTAAATTAGTGTAAATAATGAATTTTTTGTAACTTGAAGTTTTTAAGCCATGATTTGAGGACTTCAGTAAGTCAAGCAATGATTAGTCTCTTAGAGGAGTGGGTGAGGTCCTGTGACCTGCAGTGTGTAGGAGATCAGACGAAACAATTACGAATGTTCCATCTGACCTTGAAGTTGATGACTCCATGAGCAATGTCCGTTCCCATACATACACGTGAGCATATTATAAGATTAGCCATATTGGATCAGAGCAGCAGTCCATCTAGTTCCGGTATCATGTCTTGCAGTAGTGGCCAGTACCAGATTTGTCAGTGGGAGTAAACAAGGTAATTGCCCAGTGATAATTGAGTCCTGTGCATGGAACTGTGTCCCTCACCATCTTGGCTAATATCCATTGATGAGCCTATCCTCCATGAGCTTACCCAGTTCTCTTTAAATTTCATTATAGTTTGGGCCTTCACAACATGACTGACAAAAAGTTACGCAGGTGGGCTGTTCATGGAATGAAGTATTTCCTACTTTTCTTCTTTTTTTTTTTTTTTTTTTTTTTAAACCAATAGCCTATTAATTTCATTTGGTTATCTTTGGTTCATATGTTGTGTGAAGAGGTAAATAACACTTCCTTAGTTGCTTTCTCTAAAACATTATTTTATAGATTTCTGTCATAGAATCATAGAATACTAGGACTAGAAGGGACCTCAAGAGGCTGTTGAGTCCAGCCCCTTGCCCTAATGGCAGGACCAAGTACAGTCTAAACCATCCCTGATAGACATCTAACTTGTTCTTAAATATCTCCAGCGATGGAGATGCTACAACCTCCCTTGGCAATTTATTCCACTCTTTGACCACCCCGACAGTTAGGAACTTTTTCCTAATGTCCAACCTAAACCTCCCTTGCTGCAGTTTAAGTCTATTGCCTCTTGTTCTATCCTCAGAGTCCAAAAAGAACAAGTTTTCTCCCTCCTCCTTATGACACCTTTTTAGATACCTGAAAACTATCATGTCCCCCCATAGTCTTCTCTTTTCCAAACTGAACGAGCCTGGTTCTTTCAGCCTTTCTTCATAGGTGACATTCTCTAGACCTTTAATTATTCTTGTTGCTCTTTTCTGGACCCTCCCTAATTTCTCCACATCTTTCTTGAACTGCGGTGCCCAGGACTGGACACAATACTCCAGCTGAGGCCTAACCAGCGCAGAGTAGAGCAGAAGAATGACTTTTTGTGTCTTGTTCACAACACACCTGTTAATGCATCCCAGAATCATGTTTGCTTTTTTTGCAACAGCATCTATTTAGCTTGTGGTCCACTATCACGCCTAGATCCCTTTTTGCTGTAGTCATTCCTAGACAGTCTCTCCCCATTCTGTTTGTGTGAAACTGACTGTTCCTTCCCCAGTGGAGCACTTTGCATTTGTTTTTATTAAACTACATCCTGTTTGCCTCAGACCATTTCTCCAATTTATCCAGTTCATTTTGAATTATGACCCTATCTTCCAAAGCAGTTGCAGACTTTCCCAGCTTGGTATCATCTGCATACATAATAAGCGTACTTTCTATGCCAATATCTAAATCGTTGATGAAGATATTGAACAGAACCGGTCCTAAAACAGACCCCTGTGCAACCCCACTTGTTATACTTTTCCAGCAGGATTGAGAACCATTAAGAACCACTGTCTGAGAACAGCATGAAGGGTCCTGTGGCACCTTATAGACTAACAGAAAAGTTTTGAGCATGAAGTTTCGTGAGCACAGACTCACTTCATCAGATGCTCAAGTGAGTCTGTGCTCACGAAAGCTCATGCTCAGAACTTTTCTGTTAGTCTATAAGGTGCCACAGGACCCTTCGTTGCTGTTACAGATCCAGATTAACACAGCTACCCCTCCAATGTCTGAGAACAGTTATCCAGCCAGTTACGCACCCACCTTATAGTAGCCTCATCTATACTGTATTTGCCTAATTTTTTTTAATAAGAATATCATGCGAGACCATATCAAATGGTTTACTGAAGTCTAGGTATACCACATCTATCGCTTCTCCCCTATGCACAAGGCTCATTATCCTATCAAAGAAAGTTATCAGATTGGTTTGACATGAGTTGTTCTTTACAAATCCATGCTGGCTGTTCTCTATCACCGTACGATATTCCAAGTGCTTGCAGATGATTTCTTTAATTACCTGCTCCATTATCTTTCCTGGCACATAAGTTAAGCTGACTGGCCTGTAGTTTCCTGGGTTATTCTTATTCCCCTTTTTATAGATGGGCACTCTATTTGCCCTTTTTCAGTCTTCTGGAATCTCTCCTGTCTCCCATGATTTTCCAAAGATGATAGATAAAGGCTCAGATACCTCCTCTGTCAGCTCCTTGAGTATTCAAGGATGCATCTCATCAGGCCCTGGTGACTTGCAGACGTCAAATTTTTCTAAGTGATTTTTAACTTGTTCTTTTTTTATTTCAACTTCTAACCCTACCTCTTTCCCCACTAGCATTCACTGTTAGGCGTTCCTTCATCAGACTTCTCAGTGAAGATCGAAACAAAGAAGTCATTAAGCATCTCTGCCATTTCCAAGTTCCCTGTTACTGTTTCTCCCTCCTCACTGAGCAATGGCCCTACCCTGTCCCTGGTCTTCCTCTTGAAGCCTTCATGTTTCCCTTTATGCCTGTCGTATCCTGCCCATGTTGTAGTCCTCTTTTCTAAGCGGAACAGTCCAATGCTCTTCTTTTCTTCTTACACGAAAGTTGTTCCATATCCCTAATAATTTTTGTTGTCCTTTTTGTATCTTTTCCAGGTCTAATGCGTCTTTGTTTTCTTGGGTTTTTTTTTTAAAGGAGGAGGCGTCCATAACTGCACAAAGTACTCAAGGTGTTGACATACTGTGGATTTAGATATTGGCATGAGGTTTCCTGTCTTATGTATCCCTTGCCTAATGGTTCCTAATATTCAGTTAGCTTTTTTGACTGCTGCAGCACAATGAGCAGATGTTTTCAGAGAGCTATCCATGATGACTCCAAGGCCTTCCATGAGCGGTAATAGCTAATTCAGACACATCACTTTGCTTACATAGATGGAGTTACGCTTTCCAATGTGTGTTACTGTGCATTTACCAACACTGAATTTCATCTGCCCTTTTGTTGCCCAGTCAATCAGTTTTACGAGATCCCCTTTGTAACTCTTTATAGCCAGCTTTGGACTTAACTATCTTGTGTACTTTAATGTAATGCTAACTTTGCCACCTCACTTCTTACTGCCTTTTCCAGATCTTTTATGAACAAGTTGAACAGTATTGTGCCCTGTGCGGATGCTTGGTGGACCCTACTATTTATCACTTTGCATTATGGAGAAAGACAGTTTATTCCTATCTTTTGTTTCCTGTCTTTTAACTAGATGCTGATCCATGAGACCTTCCTTTTTATTACATAACTCCTTCCTTTGCCTCAGAGCCTTTTATGAAGGATCCTCTTGAAGCCTTTCAGAACGTTCTAGTGCACATGTCCATTGGCTCACTCTTATTTGTACATTTGTGCAGTCAAAGAATAATTTGAGGTGTGCCATGTGGACCTTTCCTAAACATAAGTCGTTTCTTTATGCTAATTTCAACCAGTGTTCCTGTTCCTTAAGTTATTTGTACCAGCCTGTAATTGCCAGGATCACCTGGAGCCTTTTTAAAAAATTGGTGTTATGTGAGTGGTATTCCAGTCATCTTGTACAAAGCATGAGTTAAGTGATAGGTTGCATATCATAGTTAGTAATTCTGCAGTTTCATATTTGAATTCCTTCAGAACTTTGGTTGAAGACCATTGGGTTTTGGTGATTTATTATTTTCAGTTTGTTCCAAAATCTCCTCTCTGATATCTCAATCTGAGACAATTCCTCAGATTTTTCTGAAAAAAAAAATGGTCAAATGTGAGATTCTCCTTTACATCTTCTCCAGTGAAGACTGATTCTGCAGTGGCCTTGTCTTTCATTGCTCCGTTAGCACCTGAATCATCCAGTTGACCCACTTACTGTTTAATAGGCTTCATACGTCTTATGTACTTAATTTATTTTTGCAGATTTTGTCTTTTGAAAGTAGTTCTTCAGATTCTTTTATTGGCCTGTTGAACTGTGTTTTTTATAATAATTTAAATGTAATTTAGACATTGATTTGCCATATTTTATGCTACTTTGACTCCTAAATTGAAAAAGATACTGTTTTGCTTCCACCTGCTGATTTTTATTGTACTATTTCTCCATGGTGATGTGTTCTTTGCTTCTCTTAGGCTGTGTAGGCTATGTCTATGCTAGCTCCCAGCTCAAAGGGAGCATGATAAATAGGGTGTCAGGAGATTACTAATGAAGTGCTGCAGTGCACGTGCACCACTTCATTAAGCTAATTCTCCACCACAGGAACTTCGAAGCGGCAAACTTTGAAGTGCTGGCTTGCATATAGCCATGGTTAATCTGCAGGTGCTTCAAAGTACCCAGGCTACTTTGAAGGGACTTCAGAGTACCAGCAGGTTAGCTGCGGCTAAATGCCAGTTGGCACTTGGAAGTTTGCGGCTTCAAAGTTGCTGCAGGGGAGAATTAGCTTAATGAAGTGCTGCATATGCACCGCAGCACTTCATTAGTAATCTCCCAACACCCTACTTACCATGTTCCCTTTGAAGTTGGGAGCTCGTGTAGATGCAGCCTTACTGTTTTCTTTGTTTTATTTTTTTTAAATCTGGGGTACACATTTAGTTGAGCCTCTATAATGGTATTTTTAAATAGTTTCCTGGTAGCTTTTGCTGTCATGTTGCTGCTGTGACTCTTTCTTTTCATATCTGTTGAAGTAGCATCTTTGTTTTTGTACTACTTATTTTGAAGTTAAATGCTTCTATGAGGGGTTTCTTTGGTATTTCCCCCCACAAAGATGTTAAATTTAAGTACATTATGGATGCTATTGTTGAGTTCAATAATACTGCTTGGATTAGATCCTGTGCTCCCTTTTGGACTACATGTGTGCACATGTGTGAGAGAACTTTAGACAAACATGTTTAGCCATTTTTATATATGACATAAATTCATGAAGAAAAGAGCTTGCATAAAAATCTTTTGGTTTCACTATCACCTGGCATCCAATTTATGATACCAAACTTCATGGCATGTCTGTGCTTGCATTCCTCTTTCGAAAGAGGAATGCAAATGCGGGAAATCGAAAATACAAGTGAAGTGTTGATTTACGTATCTTGTGCTTCATTTGCATACTCTCTTTTCAGAAGAGTTTTTTTTTTTTTTTTGAAAGAAAAAAAACAGTATAGTCAGGGCTCTTTCGAAAATAAACCCAGTCTTCAAAAGAGCCCTTGTTCCTGAAACAAAATAGGAAGAAGGGTATTTTCAAAGATGGGGTTTATTTTTGAAAGAGCCCTGTCTACGCTGCTTTTTTCTTTCGAAAACATTTCTTCCGAAAAGAGTATGCAAATGTAGCACAAGATATGTAAATCAGCACTTAATTTGCATTTTTGATTTCCCACATTTACATTCCTCTTTCAAAAGAGGAATGCAAGTGTAGACGTAGCCCATGTGAAGAGTACAGTTCAGGAGTGTTGCAAGACAGGATTTGATATTAAGCATTTGAGAGCCTGATTGCTTTAAAATTTTCAGTAAGTCTCTATTGTCAGGAACAGATCATTTTGGAAGGTAAATGTGTAGTTTCTAGAAGAGCAACTGACATTTCTGCAATATCTTGGACTAGTAAATCATTTAGGCATCCTCATTCTTGCAGAACCTTATACACATTCTTAAAGTCAAGTGCATGAGCAAGACCTTTACCGGATCAAGTTCTTAGCAGTGCCTGAAGAATTCAAGTTTTAGGCATCTTAACCAGTTGTAAATTGGTGGGTTACAGCTGATTATTTAGGGTTTCATCTTGTTTTTGAATTGTTAATTAGTCCATATTAGTAGCTATATCTTGCCTCACACCTTTATTTTCAAGAACCACTGTGAACTTTCACTCCTAGTAATTAAGAAACAAAATTCCCTTTGTCTTTACAATGACTGGGCATCCTTTATCCCATCAGTTTTTTGTGTACTAAGTGTAAACTTTTGGTGATTACATATTTTGGGTTGTTTGTATTACAGTAGCACTTACAAGGTCCCAGGCATCGCCGAGAGTCATTGTATACATAGTGTGAACAAGAATGATTTTTTTAAATAATATTTTCATTTTTGATGTTAGAAGTGAATGGTCATGAATTTCTGTTTGTTGTATATTCTAGGCATTCAGCAGGAACACTTGAAATCTGGGACATTTTATGAAATTCTGTAGCTTTGTATCCTCTCCAAATTCTATGAAACGTGTTTCAATTTCAGAGAAAAGTCTGAAATTTTATTTAAAAAGTGGCAGAGAGAGCCATGTTAGCCTGTATTCTATCAAAACAAAAAAGCAGGTAAGTAGCACTTTAAAAACTAGCACAATTTATTAGGTGATGAGCTTGCGTGGGACAGATGCACTTCTTCAGAGGAAGTGTAAGAACTCTGAAGAAGTGGGTCTGTCCCACGAAAGCTCATCACCTAATAAATTATTGTGTTAGTTTTTAAAGTGCTACTGGACTGCTTTTTTGTTTTTATTTAAAAAGCCTGCAAGATATTGACAACCTTTTATTGTAGCTTTAAATGAAACATGGATTTATTTTCAAGTCTTGTCTTAAAAAGAAATATACCCATGGAAGCATATTTTTTCCCCTTCCTGGGATTCAATTGTTGTACGCAAGGAGAATTTCTTTTCCTTCTAGGCTTTCTCATGCTTCTTCATGTTAGATTTGTAAATGGAATACTAAACCATGTCAAAATAAAAAAAAATATTAATTTAAGACTTGAAACCACATGCCTTTGAGAGATACTTCATATGATGGAAGCATATTGCATAAAACACACCACTTGGGCATTTCTTCTAAAATGTTAAGCAGAAAAAATTAGTAATTGTTGACATTTGAGATGTCTCTCATTGGGTTAGAGCTCATATTTCACTGCATTGCATGGCACAATTAATACATCCTTAAGAGTATTGTTGTAGCACATTGCATTTGGAAGGTTATTCTTGCAAAACAAAGGCAGAAAATAGGTAGCAAAATTGAGATACCAGAGGTCCATGCATTCTCAGTCTGCTCTGTAGAATGGAATTTCTGTTTTATGTATTTATAGTGGACCATCAGACTGTTCCTCAGTAACAAAACTTGAATGTCCTGGAGTGTTTTTGGCATTACATAAGCTTATTGGATGTTAACACATGTTTTCTCATAGGTACGTGCACATCAGTTAGTTTTACCACCTTGTGATGTAGTGATCAAGGCTGTAGCTGACTACGTCCGCAATATTCAGGATACCACTGATTTGGATGCCATAGCAAAAGATGTTTTTCAACATTCACAGGTAAAGTTGGGCTGGCACAGAAATATGTAAGTTTGGTTCAGATAAGTGTGTGAAAACATCAAGTTTATGTACGTATGTCTTGATTTTCAAAATTTAGTACAGGTTGAACCTCTTTAGTTCAGCACCCTTGGGACCTGAACAAGAGAACTTGCTGGACCAGGGAACGTCATTATTGTCTAGCAGCATTGCAATATTTCTACTGCTTACTGGGCTCTTAGAAGCCATTACAGCTAAGTAACAGCACAGAACACTGAGAGCCAGGTCTGGTGGCTATAAACAAACTATGGGACCGTGGGAAAGTTGGACACACCCTGATAAGTGGTTACCCAGCTAACTAAAATCTTGTCAGGTCATGGATGTTTCTGGACAAGAGTGTTCTGGACTAGAGAGGTTCAACTTGTATTCAGCAGTTGAAAAATCACTTTTCCTTGTCTGCACTTAACAGTTGGGTGTATGAGTACTGAAATATCATTACGTCTTTCCATCTTGCCTTTTAGCTTGATTTAAGTTCATTGTTGTTATGTTTACTTTTCTACACTGGAAACATGCTTTGTTCCTATAGCGGTTGTTAATAAAAGTGGACATTATATCTACTTAGTCACCATGATTATTAAAAATAATTTTCTGTATCAGTGTGCCATAAGATACTGGTTCATTGATCCATAGATAAATTTAATTTTATATATGGCATTAATAAGCATGTTACAGTATTATGCCATGATGTGTAAGTCACATGGGTATGTTTGTTTACAAAGCCTATTTTCTTTTGTTCAGTCTAGAACAGAAGACAAAGTTACTCGATTTAAGAGAGCAGTTGCGTATTATTCAGCAACTAATAAACCAATGCCATTTCATCCACAACATTACCTAGGTAAGTAACACAAGTCTGTTTATAAGAAAACTGGCTGAGATAATCCTAAATTAAAAATAGTGACATTGAGGAGTTTGTCTTTACATTCATTACTTTTACTTTTAAAACATAATATTCAGTGCAGTGGCTTTATTGCTTTTAAAATAGGGTGGACAGATAGGTTGAGCTCATTCTCCAAAATGAGTTTCCAATACAGCAACAAAACTGAAAAGACTTCTACGCTTACAGGAAGATTAATGTGCTGGTTGTCAAACTTCCAGGGTTTGATTTAGTACGCTTAGTGGGGATGTGCTAAATTGAACTGTCATAGTGCTGCTATCAACCCCCTGTACTCCTGGCTGTTGCGAGGAGTAAGGGAAGTCAGCAGGAGAGTTTCTCCTATTGGCCTCTCACTGTGTGGATGGTGGCAAAAAAGCAATTTTAGGTAAGTCAACTCCAGCTGTGCAATTCTTGTAGTTGGATTTGTGTATCTAAAATCGATTTTTACCTCCTAGTTTAAACCTGGCTTTATTGTTTTTCATGCTAAGCAGTGCCTAATTAATTTCTGTGTTGAGATACTTAAATAGTTGTCAAGTAAAAACTGATCAACAACTCCAGCAGGAAAATAACTGTACTATACTTTTTTTGCACAAAACAAAATTCCTTTTTCTTCCCAGCTTTTTCCGAGAGCGATACTCCATTGTGTACATGAGTAGGGTGGCCGGACGGCGAGTATGAAATATTGGGATGAGATGAGGGATAATAGGCGCCTATACAAAAAAAAACCCAAGAAGCCCAGAACCTTGAATATTGGGACCGTGCCTATAAAATTAAGACATTTGGTCACCTGATAACATGCATATATAAAAGTACTGAAGTTATGTTTTACAGAAGTGGTAGTTTGTAGTTTAAGCTGTTACAACCAAAGCTTGGATACGCAAATACTAAATGTGACGAAACCATTGTAGGAACTTTGAAAACATATTCTCATCTTATTTTATATTCTTTGTTTTTAAATGAAGGGCTAAAGTGAAAGTATATTAACATTGCAGAATCAAGTGCTTGGAAATTTACTTGTGCTCAGATACATTGTGCATTTTTTATTTGTTGGTGCTGCAGACTGAATGGTGTTGGCAGACACGTGCTACTACAAGTCTCCCTTGTGGCCCTGCATTGGCTCTGTCCCCATATATCTACCTTCATTTGCCTTACTTGTGCAGTTACACTCAGCACTATGATCTCCTTCCTGGGTTGCCACTGTTTTTGGATCTCTCTCTCCTTTAGGCTCCGTTCATTTGCCACATTTAGGCTATATCTACACTATCCCCCGCCTTTCAAAAGGAGGATGCTAGTGAGACACTTTGGGATATGCTAATGAGGGGCTACCATAAATATGCAGTGCCTCATTAGCATAAAGTGCCACTTTCGAATCACACGCTGCCCGTGTAGACAGGAACCTTTCGAAGGGATTCCCCAGTCTTCAAAAGCCCCTTAATTCCTATTTGGTCTACGTGGGTGGCGTGTGATTTGAAAAATGCATTATGCTAAAGAAGTGCTACCATGAATATCCCAAAGTGTGGTGTTGGCCTTAGACTCCTGAGCTGTAACTCTTCTGAAGTAGAGTCTGTCCTAAGACCCCCGAGACCTCCAGAGAATTAAAATAGCTGAATGTTTTTCAGTCTGCCAGATGATGCCATCTCAACTCTGTTACAGTTATTGTCATAATTTTCTTATTCTGCTAATCAATCAGCCCATCGGGGCCGGAGGGGCGGGGGTTGCAAGCTCAGGTAGGTGTGAACAGAGGAAAGTGAGTGCAAGAAAAGTTCTTAAAGATAAAAAGGAAGTGATCTCCAGACATTTTTTTTATATTATAGTACACTAATCTAACATGTATTCTTCTGAAGCAGATATAAACAAGATTGTTTCTTCTAACAAGGGTTGAGTACGAATAGTGTGTTCTGCTTTTACGATGCTTGTTGGACAGCTAGCATTCTTAAAGTTAGCACCTAGAAAGTTAAGACTTCAAGTTCCACTGCTTGTCATGTGGAACTGCAGTATGTTGAGAATGTCAGTCTCCTTTCACTGAAGGGTTGTGTGAATTGAATGCTAAATGTGATGGTATTTGGAGAATAAAAGTAGCAGAATAATGGGAGGAGAGTGAGAAATGGAATCAAAATGGAGAGACGTTAAGGCAAGTTAATATCAACTTGATAAAGTACAGAATTGTAGAGAGAATTAGTAAAAATCAGAAATGAGCTCAGGATGGTAAAACTAGACAGTAAAACACAAGATCAAATAAACTGAAAGGGCAGAATATATAAATAAAATAATTAGGTCCAATGTAAAACTCAGTGAAATTTGATTTATTTTTTAACATAGATTAGTTACTTAAAATACACATGGGACCACTACGTTTTAACCAGACTTCAGGTGTGGGGATGAGTATATAAAAAGAGTACTACTATCTCATGTTTTCCTGTTTTTATTTCCTCCCTTTTCCCTATTTGCTATTCAAACAGCCAGACCACATCAGTTTGGTATGCCTGGTATAGTGCCACCGTACGTACCTTCTCAGATGCTCAACATTCCACAGAATGCTCTACAAGCAAAACCTGTGGCAAGTATTTTCTTCTCTTTTTCTTGAATTAATAACCATTAGAAATGTGGTTTGCTGGATGCCTGAAAATCCACATAAGGAAGTAAAAATGTAGCATTGTTTTTCAAAATTAGTGTTCTTGGAAGAAACTCATCTTTTAACTGCAGTGACTCTGCACACTCCAGTGAAAGTGTTGCTCACAAGTGGTCTGGACGGCGTAACGCTATGCGTTTAAAAATAGGCTATTTAAATAACATAATTTGTATTATTATTCTTTTTTGTTACCTTTCTTTGAAAATATATATGTATATTGTAGGCCCCGCAAATACCCAGTCAGGGTGGAGCCCAAGGTCCTGGTCCATACCCATATAGTGTCTCTGAGTCAGCCATCACCTTGGAAACAGGTGGGAAAAGTCTTTCTGAGCAGAACAACTACAGTAACATTCCTCATGAAGGAAAACATACTCCATTGTATGAACGGTCCTCTCCAATAAATCCAGCTCAGAGTGGGAGCCCAAATCATGTGGATTCAGCCTATTTTCCTGCCTCTTCCACATCATCTTCCTCTGACAATGATGAAGGCAATGGAGGTGCTGTGAAGTAAGTAATGGATGGGATCATTTCAGTAACAGTTTACATGTATTGAAATACTTACTCATTACAGTTTGAACCTCTCTAGTCCAGATCTGTCTTGTCTGGCAACATTTGTAATCCGGCATGAATTTAGTTGTCATGGGTGTGACCAAGATTCCCATGATCCATAAAGTGTGTTTACAGCCACCAGTCCTGGCTCTCAGTGTTCTCTGCTGTTATTTAGCTGTAATTTACCCCAAATGTCTTCCAAAAGCCCAGTGAGCAGTCAAAGTGCTGGTAGTGCTTCTAGACCAACCTTTTTTCATCGGGGGCCGCACAGCAGTTTTTTTACATAGCTCCAGAGGCCAAACTGCCATCCACCCCCTGCCCTCAGCCTTGAACCCCTCACAGCCCAAAACTGTCTCTATCCTTAAACCCAATGCCCCCCACAGCCCTGTAGCCCAGCTTCTCCATGTGTCTGTCTCAGTTCTCCCAACTGCCTCTTCAGCTCAGCCTGTCCATCTACCCCAACAACTCCCCACTGCCCCTGCAGCCCCACCGGTTCATCTGCCCCAGCATCACCGCCCAGCCCTGTCCATCTGTCTGTACCAGCACTCTCCCACTGCCCGTCCAGTGCAGTCGGTCTATCTGTCATCTGTCTGTCCGTCTTGGCGCCGCTACCTTGAGGATGTCACTCAACTTGGCGAACAGGGTGCGGAACTCCTGCAGCACTGCCTCGCGGTAGGGTAGAACTGGCTCCGCAGCAGCTCCTTGGTGGTGCCAGCCTGGCTGTAATAGGCAGGCTTATGTGATGCTATTATTCAGCAGTGTGCTCAGAAGCTTGATGCCCTTGGTTGGGCGGCTCCACCTCCATGCTGGCTGGGGAGTGAGCGAACAAGTGCACTCCAGGACTACTCACTGCGGATGCTATGTGGAGACAAGCCCTGTTGAGAGGTGGAGCCTGCATTCTCCATATTGACCCCTGCTAGCTTGCCCCACATACATCATGGCTAGGAGCTGCCCCTGCCGTGCTATATGGGAGCCAAAGGAGGAGGCGGCGGCAGCAGGAGCCACAAGTGGCTCTTTAGAAATTGTGCCAGTGCCACCTCAGGGGGCTGGATGAGAAGCTCTGTGGGACAGATTCTGGCCCATAGGCCACGTGTTGGACGCCCCTGTGGTCTGGCAGATTCTCTCGTTTGGCACGATCAAGTCCTGAGGGTGCCAGACTAGATAGGTTCAACCTGTAGCAGAACCTTTTATCAGTATCTTGTGAATACAGGAAGACTTGAAGGATACTAACAGAAATATTATATTCTGTTGGGTCACTGTAGTTGCCAAGATACTTGCTTTGTATTCTCCCCATGCTGTTGCAGAATTTTTTCACCCTACACTCTTGTATCGTACCCTAAAAATAAAATCTATGCATTGTGAGATCCTGATAATTGAGAACCTCCTCTTTTCAACTCCATGCTAGAAAAATACCCCTCAGCAATATGTATTACAGTTCTAATAGATGATGGTAAATCCCTTACTCAACTTCTGTGCACTTTTATAGCTTTGGAAAAATGGAATCATGCAGTGAAATTTAGTGTTTATGCAAAGATTAACAGTCCTAGAAAGTGACTGATGGCCCTCATCCACAGAGCAGAGACAGCACAGAGAGTAGCACTGAAAACTTCCTTGTTCTGCCTTACCAATGTGCCTTACCCCTTGCTTGGAGTGGAAAGGTAATTCAGCCTAATTCATATGTTCAGGTTGGTAAGATAGTTGTAAAGTCTGTGTGTGTACTATTTAGTAATTTCCAAGAGGAGATCTGGTGGGGACTATCTGCATGTAACCTGAAGTAGAGGTAAACCCAGTGCATGCGCAACAGTGTATGGCTCTGCTTAGTCTAAAGATGCCTTTGGACATTAAAATGTGTGTTGCTTAGTTCACTGCTGCGAATGTCTCTCTCAGTGGCAGTAAATTTTGAGATTGTCTGCAATTAATGGCAGTAACCCTAAATTTTATGTTTCATGGTGTTGTCACCATACATTAGGGATATGTGGACCCCATTGTGCTAGCTGTGCTTAACAGTGTACAATTACTTATTTATCCACAACGAAAATTTTAGAATTGGTATATACAAGATACCTGAGAAAAATAATTTATAGTCCCTCCCCTTGCATCCCCCCCAATACATCTGTTTATGTTGAATAATGAATTCAGAACAAATTTAGAAATTGGTATCCAGACAGTATCACATACATCATGTTTTGAGACAGTCTCTTAAATGGGAAATTACTTGGTAAGTTGGCAGACATTAGAACTTCTTTCAGGATGATTTTTCTAAATTTAATAGATAAGGTGGTAAGTAACTACATGGATTTGTCAAGATCAAATAGTGTGAAACTAATCTGATCACTTTTTTTGACACAGTAATAAGGCTTGTGATCAGGGTGGGAAGTGGTAGATGAAGTATGTTAATAAGGTTTTGATGTTGTTTTACATGACCCTCAGATAAACCAACTAGAGAAATACAACCTGGGTCATAGATGGAGATACAGTTAGCTGGCTGCAAAATTGGTTGATGATGGTCCTCAGAGGCCGTGTCTACACTAGCCCCAAACTTTGAAATAGCCACGCAAATGGCCATTTCAAAGTTTACTAATGAAGCGCTGAAATGCATATTCAGTGCGTCATTAGCATGCGGGCGGCCGCGGCACTTCGAAATTGACGTGGTTCGCCGCCGCGCATCTCATCTGATGGGGCTCCTTTTCGAAAGGACCCCGCCTACTTCGAAGTCCCCTTGTTCCTATGAGCAGATGGGAATAAGGGGACTTCGAAGTAGGTGGGGTCCTTTCAAAAAGGAGCCGTGTCGGGATGAGCCGTGTGGCGGCGAGCTGCGTCAATTTCGAAGTGCTGCGGCCGCCCGCATGCTAATGAAGCACTGAATATGCATTTCAGCGCTTCAGTAGTAAACTTCGAAATGGCCATTTGCGTGGCCATTTTGAAGTTTGGGGCTAGTGTAGACACGACCAGAGAGTAGTTACTAGTGGTTCATAGTCAGGCTGGAAGGGCTTAGCATTTGGGCTACATCCACACAGCAGCCTTATTTCAAATAGCTCTTTTGAAATAGGGCTGCTACACACACACATTTCAAATAGCAGTTAGCTATTTTGAAATACACAGTCTGTACACACAGTGCTTTTGAAATAGCCCCTATTAAATAGACAGGGAATAATGCTTATTTCAAATTAGCTCTTCCTCCTGTAATAGTTTCCTGATTTTGAAAAACAGAATAGAGTGAGAAATTTGTGAGTTGGAATTCATATTCAAATTCGACACTAATACGTGGTCTGAACAGAGACATCAGTTATCTCATGCATTACAAGGACTGCTTCCCTTCCTTTGATGCTTTTACTTACCCGAGGCAGGGCAATTAACATTCCCTCACCCATCATCCCCCTCGTATGTATTTGATTTCAGTTTTTATTGCAATAGCTTTTTTTTGTCCTCTGTACTTGTAAATGTCAGCCTGTGTTGGAAATGAGATTGATCTGATGAAGTGGTCTGTCCCACAAAAGCTTATCGCTGAATAAATCATTTTGTTAGTCTTCAAAGTGCTACATTTCTGCTGTTTGGTCTTGTTGGAGGACAGGCGAACACAGCTACCTCTCTGTGATTTCGAAATAACACACTTGCTATTTTGAATTTATTTTGAAATAGCAGTTGTGTAGCGTAGATAATAGCAAAGTTATTTGGAAAACAACTGTTACCTTGAAATAACTTTGTTGTGTGCCTGTAGCTTTGGCATGCGGCAGGGATTGGTCTGGGATCTGGTTCTGTTCTGTATCCTCATCCATAATTTAGAGCAGTGGTTCCCAAACTTTTTGGCATCATGCCTTCTCCCTTTTGATTTTTGAGAAACCCTCATGCCCCCCACCTCTTCTTTACCATCATCCAACCCTCTTTTTAATAAAAAAAAAAATTCAATATTGTAATTTCAAATAAACATAAATTTGAAATAAAATGTTGTTTAAAGTTAAAAATAAGCACAAATAGTTTTTCTTGACCCTTTGCGGGTGTCTGGTGCAACCCTAGTTGAACAGCTGCCTGAGCCCCATGCCAGCTGCCCGCCCACCTCAGATCTGCGCTGCCAGAGTTGCCCGCCTGAACCCTGCACCACTGGGGCCAGCTGTCCGCCCACCACGTGCTGGGACCAGCTGGCTGCCCAAGCCGCCTGCCCGAGCTCCACGCTGCTGGGGCCAGCCGCCCAAGCCCTGTGAGTCCTGCAAGGTGGCTGGCCACCTGAGCTCTGCAAGCCCCGTAAGCCTCCCGTCCAAGCTCCTCCTCTCCCACAAAGCCAGCGCCACCAGACCCCCCCACCCCCACCCCCTTACATTAGCCAGGCACCACCAGGCCTCATGTAATCCCATTCCCACCCCCACCCCCCCAGCCCACACTCACTCAGCTTTACAAGTGGGTTTTTGCTGGCTACCTGCTTTTTATAGCGGCTTTGCTGGGTCACCCATGTAAAATGGCAGGAGCTGAGAGCCAGAAGCAAAGGGTGGGGGAGTGATGGGGAGCCTCGGTTGCCTCATGCCCTCCCAGGGGGCACACCTCCCCCAGTTTGGGAAACCGTGGTTTAGATAATGGCATAAAGAGTACATTTTTGACATTTATGGCTTATACTAAGATGGGAGGGGTTGCAAGTGCTTTGGAGGTTAGGATTAACATTCAAAATTATTCTGGCAAAATGGAGAAATGGCCAACAGTTAGGATGAAATGAAACAAGCATAAATACAAAGTATTCCATATAGGAAGGAAAACTCAATTACACATATACAGAATGGGAAATGACTGTTCAGGAAGGAGTGGTGAAGAAAAGGATCTGGGGTCATGGTGAATCACATGCTAAATATGATTCAGTAGTATAACACTGTCCCAAAAAATCATTCTGGGTTGTGAGAGTAAGAGTGCCACAAGCAAGAGATAAGAAAAGTAATTCTGCTATTTACCCCCTGCTGATATGGCCTCAGCTGGAGTATTGAGTTTAGTTCTTGTCATCACATTTCAGGAAAGATGTAAAAAAATTGGAGAAAGAAAGAGGAGAACAAAAATGCTTGAAGGTCTTAACAAATATGACTGAGGAAAGAGTGAAAACATAGTTTATGTTGGAGATGACTTAGGGTACGTCTACACTTGGGAGTCAAGTTAAATTTATTGAAGTTAACTTTTTAACACTAGACGCTCCCCTGGTTGATTTTCATTGCCTCTCTCTATGCTTTCTTGTTTTTCCTTGTGTTCTGTTGCTGAAAATTTCTGGTCAGGATCTCTGCCTCTGCCCCCAAACTGCATGAAATTCTCCTCCTTTGCCTCACAAAAATTATGAAGATACAGCAAGGGTACTGTTTTCTTCACTAAGGTCTGAGCGGGTCAGAGGGTCATTGCTGCAACATGACATGTATCACATCAGTGGTGGTTCAGGTGGATGAGGCCCTGATGGTGTACCTGCTCTGGTTAGGTCCAGTGATGGTGTCTCGAGTACAGTAGTCCTTTGAGTTATGTGAGGTTTGCATTCCCATGCACCCTTGCATAACTCAAATTTTGCATAAGTTGGGGGGCAGTTTTTCCCCTGGTGGAACGCATATTCTGCAGCTGGCGGAACAGCAGGAGCTCCTAGAGCTCCTTTTGAAAGGTAAGTCCTGGGGTTGGGGGGGAAGGGGAGGGCCAGTTGAGGAGGGTTAAGCCTGGTGGTGGGTTGGGACCATGGGAGGGGGCAAGGGAGTTAAGCCTGGGGTGGGTTAGGGCTGCAGGGTGCGTTGCGGGGGTGGAGTTGAGCGAGAGCCAGGCATGGTGGAGTTTGAACTAGGGTTGGGGAGTTGAGCTGGAGCCGCATGGGGAGTGGGGGAGTTTGAGCCAGAGCTGGGCTGCAGGGGGTTTGAACCGGGACAGGGAAGGTTGAGCTGGGCACTGGGGGTGGTGAGCTAGAGCTGAGCACAGGGGTGAAGGGTGAGCCAGAGGTGGGCATGGGCAGTGAGCGGGGCCGTGGAGGTGCATTTGAACTGGGGTTGGGACTGGGGAGAGGGTTGAAGTGGGGCCATATGGGGCTGAGGGAGCAGGATTTTGAGTTGTGCTTAATTCATGTTAATGTGAGTTAAGCACAATTCGAAATCGTGCTTTTTGAGGGTTTACTGTATAGATATGTTGTGAATATCAAAGGTGGGCAAGTTGAGAAAAGGTGGGCATATTAAGGTGCTACAGGACTGCTTGTTTTTGTGAAACTGTAGACTAGCATGGCTACTCCTCTGAGATAACTATGGGGTTGCTATGTTGCTTTCTATACACTTCTTTATATTGGCATTTTTAATTTATGTGATGTCTTTTAAAATTATCATATTTACTGAGTGATAAAAATCTTGGGTTATTAATAATG
This sequence comes from Carettochelys insculpta, assembly GCF_033958435.1. NCBI lineage: Eukaryota > Metazoa > Chordata > Testudines > Carettochelyidae > Carettochelys > Carettochelys insculpta. The sequence goes on along the minus strand of NC_134147.1, from coordinate 16,067,926 downwards.
TTAACATGCATCTTACATTTTGCACTAAATACTGTAATTTTTTTGTATGTATTTATTCAGCCATGTCAGTGGGAACAAACTGAGCTGGGAGAAACCAAGAACCCAATCAGAAAACCAAACACATGGAGACCCGGGAGACCAAACAAAGGTAATACCCTTAAGTTCCAAACCTCCACATTTATTGCTACAGCCTTACAAGCATATTGGTGAAACCTTCAAAAGCACTTTTCTGAGTTATTTTAAAAAGATAAACTATACTATACAGTGAGAAATGGCTCAAAATGTGTTGTATTATGTGCATAAAATTGTAAAGTAAGATTAACTCACTGACATTCTTAGGTATTTCTTCACATTTGATATGTATGATAATGTTAGCATTATATTGTGTACTTTTTTATTTGAGAATAAATTAATGCTTAACCTCTATTACAGGCTTGGTTTATATTGGAGGTACAGGTTGAACCTCTTTGGTCTGGCACCCTTGGGATGTGACTGGAGCCACATGAGAGAATTTGCTGAACATTGGGAGGGCCTTATTGTTTAGCAGCATTATCCACACTTCCACTGCTTACTGGGCCCTTAGAAGATATTTAGTGGCAAATTAGAGCTAAATAACAGCACAGAACACTGTGAGCCTGGACCAAGTGACTGTAAAACAACTTTGTAGGACCACAGGAAACATGGCCACACCCATGATAAATGGAGATCTGGCTAATTAAAGTCATGCAGGACCACAGATGTTGCCAGACCAGAGAATGCCAGACTAGAAGAGTTCAACTCATAGAAATATTTTGTGTTTTCACTCGTGTGCTTGTAACTTGCCACATCTGCCACTATGTCCATCAAATTGCCAGTGGTTTGGGAACTTTTTACCGTCATATTTTTAAATCCTTGTCAATATTTTAAGGTACCGACTGTGCCATCCTTACAATAAGTGTAGTACTTTGAATAACTCCATTCAGACTCAAAATTACTAGTCATTCCATAATTTGCCCCTGTATTTGTAAAAGTTAAATGTCTTAACTAGTAAATAAGAGTATTACTTCATGTTGAGATTCTCATGCATGTAATTCATAATGGCTACAGAGTTCTCAGTTTGCATTTTTGGCCTAACTTCAAATGTCCGGGGTGGAAATGCTCTCAACTGACAAGTAGAACATGTGGAGCTTTGTGTGTGCTCTAACTTTACAAAAAAAATTTCACATTGGAATCAGATGTATGTGAAGGTTTAAGGTAGATTGTTTAGGGAGTTGGAAGTGTGACCTATCACAGAAAACTGGTGGCAACCTTGAGGGTAATGTTTCCTTATCCTTTGTTCCATTCAGTTAATTCGCAAGCTCTTGGAGCAGAGACTGTTCCACTGTGTGTTTATACAGTATCTGGGACACAGGGCTTCACATCTCAGGCCTTCTAGGTATTACAGTAATGCAAGTAAATACTAACAATAGTAAGACTTCAATTGTGGAGGTACTGGTGGTTTCTTGGATCAGTCAGTTAGATACTGTTGCATTGGATGCAATTTTGGTTGAATATTAGGGTGGTTTGATTTAAATCATTGCTTTTCATTGTGTATTGCAATTGTGCTGTTTATTTTCCTAAAAGAAGTGGTTAACCATTGAAACATATTGGCTGTGTCTACACTGGCCCACATCTTCGAAATGGCCATGCAAATGGCCATTTCGAAGATTGCTAATGAGGTGCTGAAATACATATTCGGTGCCTCATTAGCATGCTGGTGGCTGCAGCTCTTCGAAATTGCCGCTTTTCGCTTCCATGCGGCTTGTCCAGACAGGAGTCCTTTTCGAAAGGACCCCTCCAACTTCAAAATCCCCTTATTCCTGTGAGCAAATTTGGGCTAGTGTAGACATAGCCTTTGACTTTCAAATAGAAATAGTCTGTGTGCTTAATTTGGTGCTGCTTTTTGCTATCCAGGAAGAGATATTGCTTAAGTTACTTACACCTATCCTTCGATTTACAGACTCTTGGTTTATGAATTTTTGCTACAGCAATGTAAATTTAGACCCATTTTTCAATTAACAAACATATGTTCACTACAAAGAAGAAACAAACTTCATCTGAGCATCTGCTTCATAAGTAACGAACGCAGAGGAATACCTCAGAACGTAGTGTGAGGCTGACTCCTTTCCCTCAGCCATCCAGTTTTTCCCAGTCGGTTTACGTGCTTCATTGTGTTTGTGTCGTCTTGACTGTGAGTGACATTAATCTTCAAACATCTTTGTTATTTGTGATAAGGATGGGTCCTAGATAAGAAAAAGTTTCTTCAGGAATTGTTACTAAGGCCAAGAAGCCAAGGAAAGCAAACCAGGCTTAGCCCTCCCCCACTGCCTCCTGCCCCAGCCCCGGGACTTACTTTTCAAAGGGCTACTAAACTTGAAGTTATTAAAAGAATTGAAGAGGGCTGGCAATCGAAAGACATTGCTGCCAGTTTCATGCTAAACATTGACAGTGCCTGCAATCTTTGTGCAGAAAAAAAAAGAAATGGCAGAAATGTATGTTGGTGGAGCTAAAAGGTGCATAACACAATAAAGGCCAGTGATGCAATAATGGGTCAACTTGAAAGACTTTTAATACATTGGATCGACAGCCGTAATGAATGCAACATGCCTTTGAGCTTCTTCATCAAAAGGGAGACAACCCTATCTTTGTTTGAGGATCTGAAGAAGAAAGCTGAGGAACAGAGGCAAGTTGGGATCGCCGAAGTAATGTTCAAAAAAGTCATGGTTGGTTTTAGTGCTCTAAAGTGTGTTCACATTATCATAGTCTGCACATTACAGGTGAAGCAGCATCTGCTGATATTCAGGCAGCTAGCATTTTCCCAGCCACATTGCAACAAATGAGTGACAAAGGTAAGCATTCTCCAAACAAATATTTAGTGTTGACGAAACGGCGCTTTTCTGGAAAAGAATGCCTTCTCAAGCCTTTATTTCAAGGGATAAAACAAAAGCAACAGGTTTCAAGGCCTCAAAGGATCGACTGACATTACTTCTTGGTGGAAATTTGGAAGGAGATGTGAAATTGAAGCCTCTCCTTGTTCACGGCTTAGAAAATCCAAGGGCACGTAAAGGCTTAAACAAGGCATCGTTACCTGTGGTCTGGCGTTCTAATCGAAAGGCCTGGGTGACGAAGCAGGCTTTTGCTGTTTACATAACAAAGTATATTTCATCATTCATCTCTAAATATTGTGCTGAAAATAATCTGGATAATAAATGTTTACAGATTCTTGATAATGCTCCTAGTCACCATATCAATGTCCCAAAACAATGATGATAATATTTGAGTGGTTTTTTCCTCCAAATACCACTTCCATCCTTCAGACAATGGTTCAAGGCATCACTGCTATATTTAAAACTTACTGTCTGTAACTGGTGATGAGGTATATTGTATTTGCATCGGATGGAGAAGATAAACCAACAATTAAGCAGTTGTGGAATATCCACATCTTCAAGATGGCTATAGAAAAATCTCACAGCTGCATGGAATAAAATTACCCAAAGTATCCTGATTGGTGTTTGGAAACAGCTATTGCTGAAATATGTTCATGATTTCCATGGTTTTGAGGGTGAAGTGAAAGACATTCAAATTCTGTTGTGCAACTGGCAACTGTAGTAGAATTCAATAAGGTAGACACAGATGATTTTCAAGACGTGATTGTCACATGGTAAAGAATTGGATAATAAAGAATTAATTCAGGTGGATGCAGAAAGGTTATTGGAAAAGGAGGAGGAGGAATTGGATTAACCAGAAGAAATGCTGGACACTAAAACTCTCTCAAAATTCTTCATTGCATTTGGAGGCAACTACACAAATTCTCAGTGACAATGACCCAAACTTAGAACAGAGTTCGGTGTGGAGGTTGCAAATTCATGAATTGGTCCAGTGGTATCAGGAGTTGTATGACAGGAAAAAGAGGGCTTCAGTACAAACTTCAATTATATCATTTTTTCATCCTTCAGCTTCATCACCACCTCCTTAAACCCTCATCACAGTCAGCTCAACTGAAGGCAGAACCCCAATTAAGGAGGTTGAAGTCACTGTGGATCTGTTTCTGATGATGGCACAGATGATCCCATGGAACTTGCATAAACACCACCTTCTTCACCACTGTCTAAGAGCTGACTAGTGGTAATAAATGTCATAAAAAGCAATAAAATAGCACTGTTCTTATTTTTATGATTGTATAGTATTGTAACGTGGGAAAAATACTGGGTGATGTGGGGGAGGGAGGCAGGAGCCAGTCAGTTTTTTACATTGAAATTAATGGAAATTTGGTTTTCAATTTATGAATTTTCACCTTACAAAACAGTTTTCATAGAACAAATTATGTTCGTAAATTAAGGGATTGGTATAGTCAGATTCTGAAGTTTTTCGTTTCTTTATTAGTATTTTTTGGGGTTTTTTTTGTGCTGGTACTTTGTTACTGAGCACCGGCACCTCAGGAGGCCCAGCCATGGGACTGGCTCAGGGAGGGGGCGAGGAGCCATCTGAGTACCAGCACTTTTTTTAAATAAAACAGGCGCCGATTAGAAGTATTATTCATAATCAGTGAATTGAACTTGTTTCTGGTAATGATGTCATCAAGATTTAAGAACTACCAGATTTAATCTTTTCACACCTAATGACGGGATGGTGAGAGGAAAATCAGCTTGCCTTCTTTTTCTATTTCCAGTTGGTTTCTAAACTTGGAACAAACCAATCATTGAACTAAACTAGCTGAAAAAACTGAAATGAAGAAACTAATCTCTGCATTTGCAGAAGGTTATTGCTGTCAAAAGGTGGTTTAACACGGAGACAAACTATGGTTCCAGGTATAAGCCATTGACTTCTATCAGCTCAGTGGTGTTACTTTTGTGAAAACTTGTAAGCAAATATGTGGTCCTTCATATTTTTGAATTTAACATAAATGCTTTTAATAGATTATATGTGAAGGCATTAACATAGTTTTGTCAATGTCAGATTTATTTTAAAAAAATAAGCCTGTATTAATTTTTTTAAAAAATATTTCTAAATCTATTTTTATTTGGCCTGGTAATAACCTAGACAATGCAACTACTTGAGCATCTTGCGGTAGTACACTCTAGTAACTAGATATTTTTGCCCCCTTCGGTAGCAACACAGTTGTGTAAAGCAGTTTTGTGTAAATCCTTATCTGTAGTACAAGTCGAACCTCCCTACTCTTGTCTGACAACATCCGTAATCTGGAATTACTTTAGTTACCCAGATGACCATTTATTATGGGTGTGGCCAAATTTCATGTGGTCCCATAAACTTTACTTATAGCCACCAGTCCTGGCTTTCATTGTTCTTTGCACTGCTTAGGTTGTGAGAGTGCTGTACTAGAGAGGTTCACCTGAACCAGTTCAGTGTCTTTTAAATACATTGTTAGAGCTCCTACAATTGGGGATAGGAATTTGCTTACAATAATTAAATTTACATAAAATACATCAGAAATATTACACCTTGGTTCTGACGAGTGCATGTAAAAATTTTTATGTGAGAGCTATGGCCTGAAAAAAGTACTATAACAAATAGTTTTGTTCTACCATTCCTTTCATATATAATGAAAAAGGTCTAAATCTAGATTATATATAGACTCAAGTAATCTGGAAGGGGCAGTGCACACTTTATTTTTTATAATTCGTGTTCTTAGAGAACAACTCTTCTGAATAGTGTGCCTTGACTTCTTTCAAAGCCTTATTTTTTTTTTTTTAAATAAGGATTTGTCTGCGTCCCTTTTGATATTTAGGATGACCAGAGGGGTGAAACAGGAATTACCTCAAATAAGCTGGGCCCATGCACACCTTTCTGTGTGCAGGGATGTTCACATGAGCAAAAACCATGAAACGGATTAATCGTAAAGGGCTGTCAATGCACAAAGCTAAAAACCTTGATTTTTCTGATATAGGAGTTTTAGGAATGACTTTTAATATTAGAAATCAAATTCAGGAAAAAAAGACTTATGGTTTCCTAAAGCGAGAGATTTGTCAGTAGTGAGATTTTTTGGGGTTCTCTGCTTTTACTTTTAAATACCTCTGAAAGCAGTTATCCAAGTACAGGTTGAACCTCTCTAGTCCAGCACCCTCAGGACCTAACTGATGCTGAACAAGAGAATTTTCTGAACGATGGAAGGTCAATATTATTTAGCACATTACCAACACTTCCACTGCTTACTGGACTCTTAGAAGAAATTTAGGGATAAATTAGAGCTAAATAACAGCACAGAACTTGGAGCCAGAAATGGTGGCTATAAGCAAAGTTTATGGGACCACGTGAAACTTGCCAACACCCATTGTAAGTGGTCATCAGGCTTACTAAATTCATGCCAGCTTCTGGATGTTGCTGGGTGAGAGAGTGCCTGAATAGAGAGGTTCAACCTGTACTTTTCCTTGTTGGATAAGTCTAACAACGTCACTTTTGTTTGTAAATCGTAATAATTAATTGAATTTCTGGAGCAGAGTGAAATGCTTTTCTAGCAACTGTTAATCACAAGAGGTTGCAGAAGTCTTGAGTCAAGTCCTCTTATCACAGAGAATAACGTCATTCACAATGGGGAAAAACATAGGTTCTTCTTCGAGTGTCCCCGTGGGTGCTCCACAATAGGTGTCGGGCTCGCCCAGCGCCGCAGATCGGAAATCTTCCAGCAGTTTCTCCTGGATCGTGCATGCGCCGGCGCGCACCGCCCCCCTGCGCGCTCCCGGCCGCGTGCGTGATCCGGTCCCCGCCAGTTCCTTCTCAACCGCCATCGGCTGCAGACGGAATTTAGTCAGGCGAAGGCCAGAGTCAGATTAAATAGTCGTTTTTTTCTACGTGTCATTTGTTGTTTTTGGTTAAAAAAAAAAAAAAGAGAGAAAGCAAAGACAAAAAGAATATCAGCGAAAAACGAAAACAGAGGAGTGGAGAAGAGAAGAGCAGACGTGAAGGCCATTTAGGCCGACCGCTGCCCCGCAGGCCGGTGATCACTATTTGGGGTGGAAAGGCACGGATTAAGTGCTAAGTACCCTATTAACAGTAAAGGACTCACCGCAATGGCCTCTTCAGGTTTTAAAAAGCGTGAGTCATGCCGTGAAGCAATGCCAGCCTCCATGGGGCATAGCGAATGCATCCGATGCCTGGGGGAATCACAGGCTACCCAGAAGTGTTCTCACTTTGCTAAGCTCACAGCCAGGGCCAGGAAGGACAGAGCGATGAGGCGTAAAATGCTCTTGTTGATAAGGTTCTCCAGCCGGACTTGCTGGAGAAACCTCACCCAGAAGGGCCCTTTGGGTTGCATAAGAGGAGGGCAATTTTCTCTGACCCCCTCGGTGCAGAAACGGAGGAAACTCTCCCTGGCTCGATCCTTGCCAGCGTTTGCAGCGAGCAGGACGAGCGGAGCACACAGCCCCCAGCCACATATTCAGGCAAGCGGCAGTGCACATGGCAGAGGCTGAGCCTCCGGTTATACAACAGCCGGCACGCGCGGCGCCTAGAGAGTCAGCGAGGCAAGCACCGGACCCGGCGGCACTGCCACAGGTGGCACTGGCCCCCACGGCACCAACGGTGCAGGGGCGCCAGGCACGGAGCCTGCAGGCACCGGAGGAGGATACCTGCGCGGCACCACAGCTGACGGTGCCGAGCGCGGTGCTGACAGCGGGGCCGAGATCCCCGGCACGGAAGGGGCGGTGCCGGCCCCGCAGGGGAGGGGCAAGGCGAAATCAAAAGCCCGGCACCGCAGTCCATCTCCGGACAGGCCTGCGCTGCTGTTAGCACCAAGCCCTCCCCCTGTGATACACACGCCGCACCGAAGGCCTGTGTCTCCACCGGCCCATCCGGAACCACCTCCTCCGTTCCTCCAACCAACGTCACCATGGCTTGGGCCACCTTCACCATTTCTGGGATTGGATCCCCTGGAGTACTATCACAAGCCAGTTTCACCTCTATCTGTGTCGTCGCGGAGGTCTCGCTCTCCCAGACATCGGGGGTACACACCCCGTGAGTGGTCTAGGTCTCCATCCCCGGACCCTTGCCCAAGCTGCCATGGTCGTCCTTATCATGCTGGACACAGACACCACAGGCCTACACCCAGGGGCAGGTCCCGCCCCCCGGCCGCTCAATACCCCCGTGGGCACTCCCGATCGGGGACGGAAACACAGTTGTCTCAAGGTGAGTTAATTTTAGAACCCCAAGACTTTCCTTCACAATTCTCCAGCGAGCACGTGTATCATTGACCGCAGGAGCCCGAGGGTTCGAGGGAGGTTTACCCTAGTGGTTCCTCCTCATCCTCCCCAGATGAGGCCATGGCCCCCAGGGATGTCTCTCCCCCGGATGACCTTAAACAGTTTCAGGAGCTGTTTAAAAGGGTGGCTTTCACGCAAGACATTCAAACGGCAGAGGTGCAGGAGAAACATCACAAACTCCTGGAAAATTTGAGACTCCCGGCTTCGTCCAAAATTGCTCTTCCGCTGGACGAAGCCATTCTGGAGTCAGCCATTACTATATGGCAGACTCCAGCCTCTGTTCCGCCTACGACCAAGAGAGCGGATAAGAAGTACTTCATCCCGGCAAAGGGCATGGAGTTCCTCTTCAGTCACCCACAACCAAATTCTTTGGTGGTCGAGTCGTCCCAGCAGAGGTCAAAGGCTTCTCAGTACAAACTGGGGGGGATCAGACAAAGATGCTAAGAAGCTAGAGCTGTTTGGCAGGAAGGTATACTCCTCTTCTACCCTGCTATTGAGAGTGGCAAATTGTGGGCACACCAAGCAAACCATAATTTTGATAATTACTCCAGGCTTACTCCCCTCATGGATTCACTTCTGGAAGACACAAAGCCGGTGTTAAAGGCGATTATTCAAGGGGGCTACGCAGCATCGCAGATGGGAGTCCAGATTGCCCTGGACATGGCGGACACGGCGGCACGTTCAACGGCTACAGTAGTGGTTATGCGTAGAGAATCCTGGCCCCAGACGTCGGGTATCCCGAGGGACCTACAGGCGAAGATCGTGGACCTTCCCTTTGATACATAAAAACTGTTTGCAGACTCAACCGACTCGGTCCCTCACTCCAGTAAGGACTCAAGTGGTACACTTAGAACCTTGGGCATTTATACTCCCCCATACAGGAGGGAAAAATTTTATCGTCAGCAAAGATGCTACGCTTACAACCACAGCGTGCTCAATATCAACGGGGCTACGGCCAAGGGCACTATCAACAGCAGCAACAGTACAGAACTCCGAGACGACGTTCTCAACAAAGCCATACGCCCTCGGGTCAGGCCCAAAGGCAACAAGTTTGACGGGTATGTCGGGGGCTGCACTATCAATACCCTCGCTCAATGCCACTCATATCTCATGTTCCATCATCGCCTCAGATCGTTCCACTCCCAATGGCAAAAGATCACCACAGACAAATGGGTGCCGGAGATCATAGCCACGGGTTACGCGATCCCCTTCCAGTCGCTTCCACCGACGAAGCCTCCCACCAGGCCTCACCTCAGGGACGCTGCCACGAGGCGAGGCTCAAGCAAGCAGAAGGTGAATCACCTTATGTTCATAGGGGAGGTGGAAAGAGTGCCGGAATAATTCCAGGGGAATATTTTTATTCACGCTGCTTCCTACCAGAGAAGAAAACAGGAGACTGGAGGCCCATCTTAGATCTTCGGGGCCTCAACCGTTACTTGCGCAAGTGTTTTCAGATGATCACAGTTGCCTTGATACTCACGGCACTGGACGATGGAGACTGGGTTGCAGCACTCGACTTACAAGATGCTTACTTTCATATAACAATCCATCCGGCACACAGGCGCTTTCTCCGCTTCACGGTCGGCCAGGAGCACTTCCAGCACAGGGTTCTTCCGTTCGGCCTCTCCTCGGCCCCCAGAGTCTTCACCAAAACCCTGGCAGTGGTGTCAGCCTACCTGCATAGACGGGGGGTGTTTATTTTTCCCATATCTGGGTGACTGCCTGCTAAAAGGGGCCTCGAAGGCAGCGGTCTCACGCATGATACGCATCACAGCGGACACGTTTTTCTTCGCTGGGCCTAGTCATCAACCTCGCAAAGTCAAAGTCTGAACCCACACAAGATATAGAGTTCATAGGGGCACGCATAAAATCTATCACAGCCAGGGTGTACCTACCCGACGCCCGCTTCCGCGCCATCGGTTCACTGGTGCAAGTCATCACATACAGCCCCACGGTGCTGGTCTTAACGTGTTTACAGCTGCTGCGCCACATGGCGGCAGCGACGTTTGTGGTACAGAATGCCAGGTTGCACATGTGAAGCCTGCAGCATTGGCTGGCGAGCGTTTACAAACCGGCATCCCACGCTGTCCACAGGGTGGTGTCGCCCACAACAGAGGTGCGCAGATCCCTGGCGTGGTGGGAAAACCCCAAGAATTTGCTAATGGGGGGTGCCTTTTTCACCAACCACAAATTTCTATTTTTTCTTACTACCGACGCCTCCCACATAGGATGGGGAGCGCACATCAGCGACAAGGTAATGCAAAGGCAATGGTCCCCTGCGGAACAGACACTGCACATAACCATGCTGGAGCTCAGAGCAGTGTTCAACACCTGCAAACATTTTCGAGATTACCTACATGGCAAAGTAGTCGGGATTCAATACCGACAATACCTCCACTGTGTCTTACATCAATCGACAAGGAGGAGCACGATCCCGTGCCCTATGTGCGGAAGCAGTCCAATTGTAGAATTGGTGCATCGCCAACAACATAATGTTGAAAGCCTCGTACTTGCCAGGCGCTCACACTGTGAAAGCAGATCAGCTGAGCAGGCACTTCGCAATCAGGCACAAATGGCAGATCCGCTCCGATCTGCTACGGCGCATTTTTCGTACGTGGGGGTTTTCCCAGATCGATCTGTTTGCCACAAGGTCTTGCACAAAGCCAGAAGGGAGAGAGCTCGCATGATACTCATAGCCCCGCTTGGGATCGGCAGCAATGGCTTCCCTTGCTTTTGCGCATGTCGGACCACCCACCGCTCCCTCTACCGGTGGCGCCGGACTTACTCACGCAGGCTCAGGGGTCCTTAGTGCACCCGCACCCTCAGGGTCTGCACCTACAAGCATGGCTAATCCATGGCTCAGCTCTTTAAAGAGCACGTGTACGGAGGGAGTACAACAAGTCCTGGAATGTAGCCAAAGGACCTCCACCAGGAGGACTTACAAGCAGAAATGGACCGGATTCACAGCCTGGTGTTCCGCCAAGCAGTTAGCTCCCCTTGATGTTCCTATACCTGTAATACTAGAATACTTATTGGACTTCAAGAGAGGCGGGCTTTCTCTATCCTCGCTAAAGGTCCACCTCGCCGCTATATCAGCCTTTCGGCATACAGAGGAAGGGCCCACGGTATTCGCCCATCCTATCGTTACCAGGTTCTTGAAGGGGCTGGTAAGCCTGTACCCCCCTCGGAAATCGCTTCCACGATCGTGGAATTTGGACTTGGCGCTCAGCACGCTATCGGGTCCACCTTTTGAACCATTAGCCACAGTTCCCATACGTCTCCTTACGATAAAAAAAAACAAACCAAAAAATAATCTTCCTCCTTGCAACTACGTCAGCCCGCAGGGTGAGTGAGCTCGCGGCAGTGATGGCAACGCCGCACTGCACAGTATTCTCAAAGGAGGTGGTAACCTTAAGGCTGCACCCAGCCTTTGTTCCAAAAGTCTCTTCGGAGTCCAATCTTAACGAGCCAATAGTTTTACCCTCGTTTTACTCGAAGCCTCACAGCTCCGGCAAGGAGGCACGCCTGCATCTCCTGGATGTGAGGAGGGCGTTGGCCTTCTACATAGACAGAACTAAGTCCTTCCGGAAAACGGACAGGCTCCTAGTCTCTCTCTCTCCCAGGTCAAAAGGAGAAGGTCTCTCTCCACAGAGAATCTCTAAGCACATTGTGTCCTGTATAAAAATGTGTTACGAGCTTCAAAATGCTCCTTTGCTGGCCCCGCCCAGGGCTCACTCCACCAGGGCAGTGGCGGCATCAACAGCCTTCTTCAAGGGCATCGCGTTAAAAAAACATCTGTAGAGCGGCGACCTGGTCATCTTACGACACCTTCACCGAGCATTATGCCCTGCCTCGGGTATTCGAAGAAGATAACCGTCTGTCGACAGCAGTCCTCTCGGGGGCAAGCTGCACATAAACCGATTACCCACCTCCTTACTTGGGTTACTGCTGGGTAGTCACCTATTGTGGAGCACCCACGGGGACACTCGAAGAAGAAAGAGAAGTTACTCACCGTAGTAATGGTGGTTCTTCGAGATGTGTCCCCGTGGGTGCTCCACCACCCGCCCATCCTCCCCGCTTCGGATCTCTGTCTAGTGTTTTTCAGGAGCATCTGAGGTGGTTGGTCAAGGAACTGGCGGGGACTGGATCACGCACACGGCCGGGGGCACACAGGGGGGTGGCGTGCGCCGGCACATGCGCGATCCAGGAGAAACTGCTGGAAGATTTCCGATCTGTGGCTCCGGGTGAGCCCGACACCTATTGTGGCGCACCCACGGGGACACATCTCGAAGAACCACCGTTACTACGGTGAGTAACTTCTCTCTCCTCAAGATCAATCACATTGGCCGTTTCTACACAGGCCACTTCCTTTGGAAGTGGCATGCTAATACACGGAGCGAAAGATGCTAACGAGGCACGGATGTCACGTGATTTGGAGTCTGGAAGTTCGTGACATTATGTTAATGAGGCATGGGGAATTTGCATCCACGCCTCATGAGCATCTTTCACTCTGTGTGGAAGTGGCCTGTGTAGAAACGGCCATTGTGTTTGGTGCTTACAGGCTTTCCCATTTTGTTCAAGAAATGAGCAGAGGAAGTTTGTTTATTTTTGAGTTTTCCAGGTTTTTTTCCTGGGCTGGAGAAGTTGAAGGCCCTCTGTTTTGCCTTTGTCCGATTAATGAGTGGCTCCTCAGAAATGTTTGTGAGCAATGCTATTGCAATATTAGGAACATAGAAGTGTGAACATTGTTCACTCATATTCAGTTTGTGATCTGTGGCTCCCAGATTCATTTCAGCAGTGCTGCTGTCCAGACAGTTATTCCTCTTTTTGTAGTTGTGTATTTGTGTAGGAGGATTGGAAAAGCGGCCACCACTCTGTCCAGACTCAGCAAGAGAGTGTGGAATAACAACAAGCTGTACACTCACACCAAAATGCAAGTCTACAGAGCCTGCATCCTCAGCACCCTCCTTTATGGCAGTGAGGCTTGGACCCTGTATGCCCGCCAGGAAAAGAGACTGAACGTCTTCCACTTGCGCTGCCTCAGGCGCATCCTTGGAATATCATGGAAGGACAGAGTGACCAACACCGCTGTCCTTGAGCAAGCTGGAATCCCAACCATGCACACCCTCCTCAGGCAGCGTTGCCTCCGCTGGCTTGGCCACGTCCACAGGATGAATGATGGAAGGATTCCAAAAGACATCCTGTATGGTGAGCTAGCCTCTGGCAAAAGACCTCCCGGACGCCCCCAGTTGCGCTACAAAGATGTCTGCAAGAGGGACCTCAGAGAGGTAGACATCGAGCTGGACAACTGGGAAGAACTAGCAGACGACTGCAGCAGATGGAGGCAGGGGTTACACAAGGGCCTTCAGAAGGGCGAGGTGAGGATCAGACAGCTAGCCGAGGAGAAGCGAGCGCACAGAAAGCACACTAAGGACTTGCCAGACACCCACGACATCTGCAAGAGATGCAGCAAGGACTGTCACTCTCGTGTGGGTCTTCACCGTCACAATAGACGCTGTAAATGAAGTCCTCAATTGAAACTTTAAAGGGCACGATCCATAGTCTATGCAGACTGAAGGATGCCTGCCCCACTGAGTTGTGTATGTGATTCTTTCTTGCTATGTCCTCACTCATGGCAGCATTTAGAGTAAATGCACTACACATGTAGCTAGGTGCTGCAATGACATGCTCAGGCAGTAGGAAAAGCTCTGGTAGCTCCTTTCTGTAAGAGCCTTTCACTGTGGCAGGGAAAGGATGTGGCAGATGAGAGGCAGTGGGACATTACACTGCTAAAAATTGTGTCCTGGAGGTTCAGGTATGTTGAGCAGTCTAACTGCCTAAGCCATGCCTTGCTATCTGCACTGCTGTTTGTACTCATGCTAACTGGGTGTGTGATGTCTGTGTTTTACGTATGGCTGTAAGTATAGATCTGCAGTGTCTACTACATTTGCCTCTCGCCGCCTGTGGTGAATAGAACACTGTGTTGTGGTGAATAAGGTTCTGAAGCCACATGTGGCAAATAAGGTTCTGGAGCCCTTAAATGTGTCTCCTTCTGAGAGCTGCACATGGGGAATGTCATCTCTCCATTCTGTGCACACTCCCCACAGCTTAGTTAGAGAAGAAAGTGGCAACAGCGGCCCTGGCAGCAGATCCAGCCTGGTTCTAGGGGAGGGGGATGGCGTTATTTTGTGGGTGGGGGGGCTGGGAGTGCCTGGCTCTGGGGGAGGGCATTCGTTTAGAGCAGGAATGGGGGGTGGTATTGGCAAATATGGAAAGTTGACAACCACAAGTGTGGTAATATTTAAATTCGTATTGGATATCGATGGTGTAGATGTATTTTAAGCATAGTACATTACACTTCTCATGTTTGCAGCTTCTGTAGCTGCTTTCGGGTAATCAGTTCTGTATGTTTGCACTTTCATATAGTTTAAAAAATCAGTGTTTTCATTTGTGAGACAAGGTGGGTGATGGTAATATCTTCTGCTGGAATTGTTTCTGGTGGTGAAAGAGACAGGAACCTAGTTCATGCTAGAAAATTAAGTTGGTTTTACCAAGTTCCTTAGGTATCTGAAATATCTGAGTGGCATAGTTAAGCTCAACATAACAATGGCATAGACAGCACTAAATTGAAGGAATAATTCATCTGTCAGCCCAGGTATCACCTTTTTAGGAAGGTGGATTACACATGCCAGTGTCTGCAGTGGAGTGTGGCTGCTATTGCATCAGTGCTGCTCTCGATTTCGAGTGTAGACAAGCCCGAGTTTTCAAGCTGCACTGAGCTCTTTGTCAGGTCTGGGAAAGGCGCGCTGGGCATGCTACATTTAAAATGCCACAGCTGTGCTGCTGCTGCACTTCCGTGTAGACACTACCATCGCTGATAGAAGGGGCTCTCCTACTGGCGGAGGTAATTCACTTCCCCAACAGGCACTAACTAGATTTTTTTCTGTCGATCTACCACTGTCTACACAGGGACTTAGGTCACCTCACCTGTGTCATAAAGGGGTAGACGTTTCCCATGCCTGACCAATGTAGTTAAACTAACTTAATTTTCTAGTGTAAATCAGGCTCCAGAGAGTCTGTCTACACAGCAAAGGAAAACCCAAGACAGGCCCATCTCAGCTGAATTGGGCTCACAGGACTGTTTCATTGCTGTGTAGCCTTCCGGGTTGGGTTCAGAATTCAGGACCCTGGAGCCTTGGGATTTTCTTTGCTGTGTTGACGTATCCAGAGTGGCACAGCTGAATAAATACAAGGTGAACTAGATGGTTTAGCTGAGATTCCATTCAAGGTGAAGTGGCCTGTTAACACTTCTGCTGCCATAGCATAAAAATACGTAGTGGATTATACTGCTTGTTGTAATAAACAATTAAGCTTGTGCCTTTTATTACGATCACAGTTTTTAGTGCCTGGCAAAGTTACGAATTTACGTTCTAACTGTGGGTGTAGAGCATGACATCATGACATTGAAATTGCCTTTTTTCTGTTATGTACAGGTGTTTGGTTTTTTTTTGCACTCAACTTTTGTGTGATGTATTACAGGCAGAAGGTTCCTCGACTGCCTCCTCAGGAAGCCAGGCAGCCGAAGTCAAAGGGAATCAAGCCAGCAGTCCACAAATCCCATGTCTGTTGTCAATGCCCACCAGAAACCATATGGATATTACCACCCCTCCATTACCTCCTGTAGCACCTGAAGTATTAAGAGTGGCAGAACACAGGCACAAGAAGGGATTAATGTATCCCTACATCTTTCATGTCCTAACCAAGGTATGACACGAAAACTCGGGTATTGGGATGTGATGATTCTGTAAAGATATTCATTCATAGCCTAAATATTGGACCAGAGGGTGTCATTGGGGTGATGTGTGGTTGCTCTTGCTAGTCTAGCCTATTAGCGTTTCTAACAATTGGTGTAAAAGGAGCTCCAGAAAGTATTTCTGGGAGTGACTAGCACAACAGGCGCTTGACCCTTGTTTTTAAAACTGCATACTCACAAAGTATCTGAAATTCTTTTTTCCATATTACTCTCTCTTGTTTTTAAAAGGTTTGGTTTGTGTGGGGAGCTGCTTGAGGCTTTGGCCCCTCTGCTAGCTTAGTTCTGACATATTTGTTTATTTTGCAATAGTTAGGGTAGTGACACAGATGTGATTGTTGCTTGTCTCTCGTTCCCCTTACTGTTTCTTTTTTTCTCGGTGTCCCTGAAGAGAAGCAGCCTGGCAGCTTTAAGAATTCACCAAAGTGTGGCCATAGTAATGTTTATTAGGGACAAACATGATTTCTATTTCGAATGCTGGGCGAAAACGTGACCAAGAGACAGGTCTTTGGGGTGATCATTTGAACACGCCAGCACTTCTGGGGCCAACAGAAATCTCTCTGCATGGCCTGAGAGAGCAAATCTTCCATAACAATGGAAGAGAATTCCTCACATTACCACAAAGAGGCTGTTTTCAATTCCAGTGGATTCAGTGTAGTAGGATTTTTCAAAGCTGTGTGTTTTGGGTTAGCACTGTCCCAGTCATTAGAGCTAGTGGGGTATGTTAAGTGATGCCTGTGTCACCATTGTTTTGGATTCAGCAGACAAGCTTCAATCCAAAGTTCCCTCTACATGCAGGTTGAAAAGATCCTACAATTTGATTCTTCTGACTGGTCTCATCTTCCCACATTCCTGTTCAAAGCAGCTTGATACCATTAGTAATTCCGTCCACAACAGTTTTGAGAGCAGTAAGTCCAGTCACCATATCATTAAACCATATCAATATCGTTAAAACCAGAATGTCATTTAATTTGTGGGTGCATACGCCATGCTCTTTCAGGCATGCCCTATGCCTTTGTTATATTCATAGAATGAAGCTGGGACTCCTCTGTCCATAGATAATGTTGACAGATGAAATTAATTATCCCACATTGACTTCATTTACATCCTTTGGACTCTGTGATTTTGCACTTTGAATACACTTTGAGTTAGTGGGGGTTTTTTGTGTGTGTGTGGTGGTTTGTTTTTTTTTTGAAGTTGCGGGGGGTTCTGGATGAGTGATTTGCAGGACTCCCCTGATACATTCTGTATTGCCACATAAGGAGAAGAAAAAATAGCTATCTCCTTCCTGCCCAGCTCTCTCACAATGCTACTTGGTCATCACGATGCTGGAGACCATCTCCTTGAAGAATTTTCAAGGAGTTCTTTATTTTTTGTCAATTGCTTATACACGTCCATTCCAGTGTAAGTATGTGTCCGCCCTGAGCAGAGTTGCTGGAATTTTTTCCCCCAGCAGATGGGATGGCTCCAGTGCCCTCTGGTCGCATTCTCTCTTAAGAACATAAGAATGGCCATACTGGGTCAGACCAAAGGTCCATCTAGCCCAGTAGCCTGTCTGCTGACAGTAGCCAATGCCAGGTGCCCCAGAGGAGGTGAACCAAAGACAATGATCAAGCAATTTGTCTCCTGCCATCCATCTCCCGCCTTCGACAAAAGGCTAGGCACATACCTTACCCCTTGCTAATAGCCATCTATGGACCTAACCTCCAAATATTTATCGAGATCTTTTTTAAACTCTGTTGGAGTCCTGGCCTTCACAGCGTCCTCTGGTAAGGAGTTCCACAGGTTGACTGTGCACTGTGTGAAGAAAAACTTCCTTTTATTAGTTTTGAACCTGCTACCCATTAATTTCATTTGGTGTCCTCTTGTCCCTATATTATGGGAACAAGTAAATAACTTCTCTGTATTCACTTTCTCCACACCGTTCATGATTTTATATACCTCTATCATATCGCCCCCTCAGTCTCCTCTTTTCTAGACTGAAAAGTCCCAGTCTCTCTAGCCTCTCCTCATATGGGACCTGTTCTAAACCCTTAATCATTTTAGTTGCCCTTTTCTTAGCATAAGTGTAAAGGTCCCCACTGATCCTACTCCCCTTTCAGCTCGTTATCACCCATGACAGTTTCTGGGACCTGTGATTGCTCAGACATTTAATCTCCTATTGGCTTTCTCCATTTTTAGTGTAAATAGTTATTGTAACTTAGTAGTTAGGAATTTGTTTAGTAGTTTTTAGGACCTAAGCATTTCCTCTGTGCTTAGTTAGTGGGGTTATTGGCTTCTGGGGGCTCTGGGAGGGGCTCATGCTTCTGTTGTCAGATCTCAAGCTCCATTGGTACATCTGTGCCTTTGAGCAACGCAAACTCCAGCTGTCTCAAGTTCTTGGGGGAAGCTGATAGGACAGACTGCTGTCAAATCTGCAGGGATTGCAGACCTCAAACTACAAACAACTGGCCACAAGACTGAAAGGCCACTTTGTGGGGCAACCATAAGACTCAAATTCTGTACCAGCACTACTCCAGTGGCTCATGACTGTTGATGCCAGCCCTTTTCTCTTGATGTCTCTGGTACTGCTTTTTTGGCATTGTGGAAGAGTCATTCCCTGATGGTGAAGAAGACTGGGACAGAGCAAGATCTACACTGGGTCAGTTTTCATCTCTGGCGCCACATCATCCGGTGTGTATCGCTCCAGTGCTGCAGTAGGCTGACAGTTTTTCAGGCAGTGTGAGGTGACAGGGTTGCTGCCTGGGAGAAAACCATGGTTTACAGCCTGAAGCTCTAACCTCAGTAACCTACTCTAGCACAAAGGCGCCCGGCGCCACCCTGTTCTCTGCACTGCAGTTTGCCCTCCTCTGAGGAGGGATATTACCCCTCTTGTCAGCACAGCTTACCTTGCTGTTCCACCGAGCCCCAAGTTCAGTGCTACCTCCAGAGGTTTAGCTACTGGGTCCATGGGGACAGGTGGCTATTTAGTGGCTCTTTGGGAACTCTTGCAGGTTTCCCTCACCACACAGCTCTCCCTCAAGGTGCTCTGACTCTGTTGCCTTGGAGGCTAGGGCATGACCAGAACTGCACCAACTGACTGCGACCCTGGACTCTGGTATTGAGCATGGCACCAAGCCTCAGAAGGGCACCCCATAGGCTCCTGTGCATGCTGGTGAACCAATAGAGGCTCCTCAGACTGTTCTAGATGCCACAACCTCCCCTCTGAATGAGGCAATATTGATGTTGTGTGTCTTCCCCACCACAAGTTCACCACAAAGCATGCAAGGGGTGGTTAATAAAAGTGCATGGCTTCAAATTTGGGGGTCCGAGTGGAAGTGATTGAGCTGCTAACACTCAGTCTCTTAGACATTTGGCTGCTGGTGCCCCCCCCCCCACCCTCCAGTGTCTCTACAACTTAATGAAGCCATCAGTCTGATAAGGCCCTTTTTCAAAGCCTGGCCTGCTTCCCTCCTGACAGCAAAGCCCACAGAGTGCAAGCATTTTAGGCTGGCCAAAGAGAGAGAGAATTTGCACTCACCCCCTCTCCTGGCATCCTGTTTATAGTGGCTGCCAACAAAAGGTATCGCCAAGGGCAGGCTACTTCTGCGTCCAAGGCAAAGGACCTAAAACTGGCAAACCACATCCTTAATTTTAAGTTTCCAAACTTTCTGTTAATCTTTGCAGAGCTTGTGTGTGTGTTGGAGCTCTGATTTGCCAAATATATGTTTGGCATTGTTATTTCAGTACAAAACGGACATTAGTGCAGTGATGGAGAATTGACTTAGGTAAGTGTACCTGCATCAGGGTTTAGTTTTGTTTCAGTTCTCAGCTTTAACATGGCATTGATATATTTTTCCTCCACTTAATTTCCATATTTGTAAAAGGAAGACAGAAGCAAAAGAACTTGGGGACAAGTGTCTGATTAATTTCATTATGTGAAGAGTCAAATACTTTATTTGATGTTGTGCTGTTTAAAAGTGCTATCTGAATATGTGATCATAAAATGCGGAACAGTATCTAAAGAATTAAATATCAAAAGAAGAATTATAGTGTGAGGAAATCAGTTCCAGTAATTAACCAACTTATATGCAGTAGGGCAATCAGTACTCAAAGACTGTTTGTTTGTTTTTTTTCTTTTTTCTTTTTTCCAGTGACTAGAAATAGTGAATTATTCTTAAATGGCTGCATTATTATTTTCCAGAAACTAATTTGTGTCTAGTCCTCATGTTTGTTGGGTAACCTTAAACATAAATTGAATGTTACTGGTGCAATGTTTCTTTGAGTTCTTGCTCATGTTCATTCCAGGTTAGGTGAGCACGCACTCCTAATGTGGCATGGACATGAGCAACACACCTTGAAGAACACCAGCTATGGAAGAAAACATAGCAGTCTTCTTCCGAGTTTGCCAGGAGCGCAAAACAAGGTCTGCAAGGAATGAGCACTGAAGTCTTTTTGACAGTTTATATTGCTATTTTATCAGAAATTGCTTCTAATATATTAATTTGTCTGTGTTGGGAGTAGTGGCCACTATTGGGGAAGGATGCAGTGGAGCAGCTAATTGCTACCAAGGATTTACTCTCTCATTCTCAAATCGAAAACACCTTTGCCCTTCCCCAAAATGGAGGGGAGGGTACAGTTCACCCCCTTCCCAGTACCAAGCACAACTTTCATATTTTCTGGGTACCAAAAGCCTCAACTTCCCCTGCCTAGTTTCTGCAAAGCTAGTTTCCCTGACAATGTTTACAGGACAGTTCCTTATTTAACACAGAAAATCTGCAGCACCCTTAAAATCCAAACTCTGAGAGGAAGGGGTTTGAAGTAGTGTGTGTCATACAGTCTCAGAGAGGTAGGTTATCTTGCTTTGTGATTTCAGGGGTGATACTGCTTGGACTAATTTTTGTTAAGGAATTTAATTAAAAAACAAAGAGCAAATTAAATCTTTAACTGTGGGTAAATTATATAAGTATATATAAACAAAACATTGAATGCTTGTATAGTAGGTAATACTGTAGAGTAAACTGGGATTTTTAACATCTTAAATTGAGACTCTGAAGGGAAAAGTAAGTTAGTGAACGCTTTTAATTTTCTTAAAAAGCCTATTCTAAAGTGAGGGGTGTGGGCTGGGTGACTACTTAAACGTACTAGGGACATAGAGTACTGCTGATCCACTCACACAGTTCATGTTAGTATTGGTGGCATTTCTCTGTGTTCATGATGGAAAGCAGTCTGTGACCCTACATAAATTATTGTTGCAGACTTTTGTCAGACTAGACTAGGAATAAGGAATAGTTAAGATTTAAAATTCTTAATAGGTAGAAGATGGTGTTGTTGTTTGCCTGGTAACTCTTGATTGCCCACATAATTTTAAATGCTCTCCGATTGCATGTGTGAACTCTGTAGGCTTACAGTTTATCGCGGGTAGTATCTACCTTAGATACTCTGGTTGTTCCCAGGACTTGAATGGGAGCTCTCTGAAGCTTGAGCCTTCCCTAGCGCCAGTTGCTTCAATGTGAAAGATAGTTTCATCTACCATGTCTGTCTCAGTAAAATAAAACAAATCAGCCTTTAAACCTTGGGGGTGGTATAATATGAGATAAGCAGAGAGAAGTGTGGAGCTGAGCTTCTGTCAAAACAAACATTAAAATCTACTTTGCTAAATTTAACTTATGATTGCTCTTTTAGAATGGAGGAATAACTTTTGTGGTTCAAAAGGTTTATATAAGCTTATTTGATAAGCTGTGTCCTTATTATTGTCCCAGTAAACTCAGCACAGTCTAGTGATCTTTGTGTAGCAAAGTTCAGTTTCAGGACAGTATTCCCTGATTTCAGAGTCTGAAGACAAGGTAACTGTTTGGCTAATTTAAGACATAGCCTTGTGTGAATAATCCTCCCAAAACAACTGTCATGGAATCACAGCATCCTGGGGCTGGAAGAGACCTCAGAAAGTCATTGAGTCCAGCCCCTTGCCCAAAGCAAGATCAACCCTAACAAAATCATCCCAGACAGGACTTTGTCTAGCCAGTACTTAAAAAAGCTGGCGCTTAAAATGGAAGATTGCTTGAACATTTACTGATACATTATTTTTATAGGTAGGGATGAGCGAATCTCTGATATAAATACAAATCCATACATTTTAAAATATGAACAAATGATGGAAGCATTGAGTTATGCAACAGAGTAAGTCCGAATTCATACAGTCAAAGATGTTGCAACTAATGTGTAATAGAATAGTATAACTTAAACATTCCTCAGCCTAACTTCCGCTTGTATTGCTAGTAAATTCACAGACGAGCCTTGTTCACTATGGAAGCACTGTTAACATTAAAAAAAAAAAAAAAAGCTCTCAGCAGTTGTAATACATGTAGGATGAGCTGTTTGCGCATACCTTGCAGCTATGCGTTCATGATGATCATTTATTGAAAACTGACGCAATCCTGGCATAACTGGAGGGGTGCTGTAATGTCAGTAGGAGGAGATCAGTGATTGTGACAGTGTAAAGGAGATACTCCCTGTCTATGTTAATGAGTGAAACATCTGGGCCCATTTGTACCACATGAGAAATTCAGTAAAAATTTCTCCAGGTTCGGGCTTGGAGATGGCAGTGGGGTTGGACTTACATAAAGACACTATGCTTGTGGAGTTCTGTGCTGTCAAGAGACACATTGAAATAGGCAGAGAACAGATACTAACATTATGAATTCTTGTAAGTTAGATAAATACTAACTATCCCCCACATTACAGTGAACGGGGAGGGTTGAAGATGATAAAATGTAGGTAAGATCTGATGATGTCAAAAAAAAGAGCCTTATTCAGTGACACAGTGTAATGGCAGGCATCTAAAAAGTGGCAAGTTTTTAAAGTGCTTTAAAGTACTTTACAAATGCTAGAAGTATAAATAAAATAGATGAATTAGAATTGCCTTACATTAAATGACATTAATATAGGCATCTTAGAAACCCAGCAGAATTTGGATAATAAGTGGGACACCGTAATACCAGGGTACAAAATATCAGAAGAACAAGAACAGGTTATGCTGTGGGAGTGGCACTATATGTGAAAGAAAGCATAGAATTAAATGAAGTAAAAATCTTAAATGAACCAAACTGTGCAATAGAATCTCTCTGGATAGTAATTCCATGCTTTAATAGTAAGAATATAGCAGTATGGATTTATTACCGACTACCTGACTAGTAGGATGATAGTGACTGTGAAATGCTAAGGGAGGTTAGAGAGGCCATAAAAATAAAAAACTCAATACTAATAGTAGGGGATTAAATGCAGAGATAGTTTCCTGACACCTTAAATGACTGCTTTTCAGAGGGGATGTGATTCTTGGTTTAGTTCTCAGTGGAGCACAAGATGTGAATATATCTGGACTGCTTGGAAACCATGACTATAATATTGCATTTAACACCCCTGTGGCAGAAGAAACACCACTGCAGCCTTAATACAGTAGCATTTAATTTCAGAGAAGGGGACAATGCAAAAAATGAGGAGGCTAAACAGAAATTCAAAGGTACAGCATCAAAAGTGAAATCCTTGCAAGCTGCATGGAACTTTTCAAAGACACCATAATAGAGGCTCAACTTAAATGTATATCCCAGATTTAAAAAAAAAAAAGAAAAAGTGAGAATTGAAAAAAAGTGCCACCATGGCTTAACAACCGAGTGAAAGAAGCAGTGAGAAAGGAAAAGACTTTGTTTGAAAAGTGGAAGTTAAATCCTAGTCAGGAAAATAGAAATGATCCTAATCACCGTAAAATGAAGTATAAAAATATAACTGGAAAGGCCAGAACAGAATCTGAAGAACAGCTACCCATAAATTCAAAAAGCAATAGTAAAATTTCTTTTAAATACATCAGAACAAGGAAGCTTGCTAAAGAGCCATTGGGCTATGAGATGATTGATAGGCTAAAGGAGCTTTCATGGATGAAACGGTCATTGTGTGGAAACTAAATGAATTGTTTGTATTTGTCTTCATGGCTGAAGTTGTGAAGGAGATAACCAAACTTAAGACGTTATTTGTAGGTGACAGATCTGAGGAACTGTCCCAGACTGAAGTTGTCTTTAAAAGAGATTTTGCAACAACTTAATAAAGCTAAACAGTAATAAATCACAAGGATCAGCTGGTATTCAGCCGAAAGTTCTGAAAGAACTCAAATGTGAAATTGCAGAACTACTAAATGTGGTTTGTAATCGGTCCTTTAAAATAACTTCTGCGCTAAGTGACTGGAGGATAGCTAATACAACGCCAATTACAGGTCAGTAACTCTGTCTTCAGTACTGAGCAAACCGGTTGAAACTGTGGTAAAGAACAGAATTGTCAGACACGTACATGAACATGATTTATTGGGAAAGAGTCAACACCGGTTTTGTAAAGGGAATTCTTGCTTCACCAATTTACTAAACCAGTGGTGTCCAAGAGAAATTTAACCAATCACCACAGGTGCCTCCACCCCTCACCTCGACCATGAGATTACTCACTTAATGCTGCATGAACCTCTCCAGGCTGGAGCTCTGCTAGCTGCCCCGTGGCTGGAGCCAGAGGAGCTGCCTCTGCCACCACTACCACGTGCTTATTCCACCATGTGGTGTGTTGCATGCACAGAGCAGCTGGAGGGGTGTCCCACATGTGCGGCTGTCCCAAGTTGCATTTTGCCGCAGTAAGTGAATGGGGGGCATATAGGACACCACAGTACTAGAATTCTATGAGCGAGGTCAACAAGCATGTGAATACGGGCAATGCAGTGAATATAAAGTACTTAGATTTTCAGAAAGCCTTTGATAAGATCTCTCACAAAAGACTCTTAAGCTCTTGTGGAATAAGAGGGAAGGTCCTTTCATGGATTGTTAACAGGTTAAAAGAGGAAACAAAGAATAAGAATAAATGGTAAGCCTTCAGAAGGGGAAAGTTAACTCGTGGTGTCCGCCAAGTGACCGTAGTGGGACCAGTCCTACTCAACATATAAGTGATATGGAAAAAGGGGGTAAATGGTGAGGTGGCAAAACCTGATGATATAAAACTGCTCCAAGTAGTGTGGCTAAGTTCCGACTTTGCCCTGGGGGTCCTGCACTCTAGGCAGATTGTAAGCCTCTGAGGCAAAGTCTGTGTCCCTCAGTATAGCCTCTCACTCTTTACTAGCAACAAGGGTCCCAGTCTACTGAGCCATCATCATTATAGTCCATTCAAGCATATTTGAGGTGAACTCCTTTTTAGTCCCAAACTCTCCCTTTAGGGTGCTGGCTTTCATGGTGATGCAGGGAGGGTTGGGAAGAGCCTGGCCCCACTCTCTGGTTTCCAGCCCAGGGACCCTAATGGCAGTGGCAGCAGGTCGTAACTCCTACACCACAAGAGTTGCACTTTTTCCCTGGGCCATTTCCTCAAGCGACTCCTCTAAGTACCTTTCACCTGGTACCTGATCACGATCTTCCACTCTTCCCTAGCACACCTCTTCACTCCCAGCCTGTGGCCTCCTGAAGAGAGGCTTTTAAAACTAGCCTCAGCAGGTCCTTAATGGGTTGCAGATGTTCTTATGTGCTAGTTGTTTCTGACAAGTTCTTAAATTGGCCACAGGTACCTGCCTGACTTAACTGAGTTGCAGCAGCTCCTGCCCTGGTCACTAATGGAAGAGAAAACTATTCATCCAGTGGCTAGTAAATCTACCTACTGTTAGACTTCCCTAACCTACTGGTCTGTCACAGTAGCTAGTCCAGAGCAGACTGTGAAGAGCTTCAGAAGGATCTTGTAAAACTAGGTGACTTGGCAACAACATGGCAGATGAAATTCAGTGTTGGTACATGTGGGCTGTGGCCACACTTGGCCAAAACTTCGAAATGGCCGTGCTAATAGCCATATCGAAGAATACTAATGAGGTGCTGAATTGAATATTCAGCGCCTATTAGCATTCATGTGCTGCTGGCTGTGGTGCTTCAAAAGCGCCGCTTTGGAATGTGTGTAGCTCAGCATGGCTACACAGGGGTCCTTTTTGAATGGACCCCACACATTTCGAAATCCCGTATTTCTCTCAGCTGAGAGGAATAAGGGGATTTCAAAATGTGCAGGATCCATTCAAAAAGGATGCCCGTGTAGCCGTGCTGAGCCATGTGCGCTTTCAAAGCGCCACGGCTGGCAGCACGTGAATGCTAATGAGGCACTGAATATTCAGTTGAACACCTCATTAGTATTCTTCAAGTTGGCCATTAGCATGGCCATTTCGAAGTTTTGGCCAAGTGTGGTCACAGCCGTAGCGTAATGCATATTTGAAAACATAATGTCAACTGTATGTGAAAAATTGTGGGGACTAAATTAGCTATTACCACTCGAGAGAAATCTTGGCATAATTGTGAGTGGATGTTGTCATAGATCTATCCAACGTGCAGTGACAGTCAAAAAAGCAAATATTGTTGGGAAGCATTAAGAACTGGACAGAGAATAAGATTATTTTATGGCCTCTGTGGATTCATGGTATGCCTGTATCTTGGGTACTGCATGCAGATGTGGTTGCCTCATCTCAAAAAAGATTGGCACTGGTAAAGATTCAGAAAAGCACAACAAAAATTATTAGGTGTTTGGAATTGCTGTCGTATGAGGAGAGATTAATAAGACTGACTGTTCAGCTTGGAAAAGAGATGACTAAGAGGGGGGACTCTGCTAGAGTTCTATAAAACCATGATTTGTTTGGAGAAAGTAATTTTTAAGAAGTTATTTACTCTTTCTCATAACAAGAGCTAGGGGTCATGAAAGGAAATTAACAGGTTGCAGATTTAAACAAAAAGTAGTACTTCACATAGTGCAAAGTCAGCCTGCAGAACTCCTTGCCAGAGGATGTTGTGAAGGTCAAGGCTACATCAAGGTTAAAAAAAAGACTGAGATAAATTCATGGAAGATAGGTCCAGCAATGGCTATAAGACAGGATGGGCAGAGGTGGTATCCCAGACCTCTGATTTTGTCAGAAGCAGAGAATGTGCAATAGGGAATGGATCACTTGATGACTACCAGTGCTGTTCGTTGGGGTACCTGTTGTCTTCTCTGGGGCACTTGGCATTGGCCCCTGTTAGGAAACAGGATGCTGTGCTAGAAGGATGTTTGGTTTCACTCAGTGTGGTTGTTCTTATGTTCTTTTTATGTTCAGATTGACAGGTTAGGCAACCTGCTCTAAACCAGTACAACCAGGGAGTAGGGGTTATGACTTCCAGCCCTCAGTGCTGCACTCTCCCAACAGTTATGGCCTACAAGAAGAGCTATACAGTAAACTTTATCATATCTGGCAGCCCTGGGATTGGGAGGTTGCCAGATATTCAAATATTCTGGGTAATAGAGAGGTATACCTAGCAGTGCATAACACTAAAGAACAAGATTAGATGTTAAGAAACAAAGATGTATGCAGAGTACTATATTTACCAACAGTGGTAGTACGGTACACTGTAAACTTATACTGTATTTCCTGTATTTATTTGTATTTACTTTCACTATCCTGTACCTGTGGAAAACATAACTAAAATTTACTTATGGTTAAAAGTTCTGGATAATAGAATAATATCAGAGTTCTGAATAATAAAATGCCAGATATGGAAGAGTTTACTGTACTAGTGTAATTGTGTAAATTCTTATTCATAGTGAGCATAAAAGTATGCTATGCACTTTTTATTTTAAAATTATTGTATCTACACCTTTATGTATCTTTTCAGTTTATGCAACATTTTAGACTACATAGTTCACTTAGTGCTTCATGTTTCACACTTAGTACAAAACTATGCCAGATAATCAATGGATAGCTAAGTCACTTTACTTATAGCACAGTTTAATTACAAATATATGTCTAACTTTATTATAAAACAGCTTTTATTAATTTACAGAATATTGTTGTATCTGAGTTCCCCTGTTAAGCTCTTGAAAGCAGTTGGCTAGTATTTGGGATCATTTGAAAAAAAAAAAAAGTTTAACCATATCACTAATTGTTTGTTTATTGGTAAAATGCTCAATTTTGAATATTTTTGCAAGTTCGTGATATTAATATATTTCTTGGATATTTAAAAGGCTTCGTATAACCTGCATAATTGTGTATGGTCAGTGACTCAGAAGCACCAAATTTATTTCAGATTTGGGGGACCTAGGGGGCAGATTTTCAAAGTCCACGAGGTATTTAGGAGCATACAATCTGTGGCACTTGTGTTGCTAAATCACTTGCGTGCTTCTGAAAGTTGTTCATGAATTCTAGCTTAACTTTTGGCATCTGATCCTGCTTGAAGCAGGGGGCTGGATTAGATGACCTCCTGAGGTCCCTTCGAGCCCTGTGATTGTGTTATTCTGTGATCTGTTCTTCAAATATATCCTGGGCAATGATAAAATAATTATATGACTAAAATGGTTTTAAAGCAGGATTGTGTTAGCATACAGATTTTTGTATTGAATGGAAATAAAAATACATATATATGCAATATTATTCTGCTTTCTTCCATGCAAAGGGTGAAATCAAAATTGCTGTTTCTATTGAAGACGAAGCCAACAAAGACCTGCCGCCTGCTGCTCTGCTTTATAGGCCAGTTCGTCAGTATGTTTACGGAGTCCTGTTTAGTTTGGCAGAAAGCAGAAAGAAAACTGAAAGACTTGCTTTTAGGAAGAACAGACTTCCACCAGAATGTATGTACTATAGCCACCATTTTTCTCTTCAAAACTCATAATCTTGTGCACATTTTGAGCGAGATTGAAAATGAGTGATGATTAGGCTTTCATTAATAAACTGAGTTAAAGTTTTAATTTTCTACCGGGACGAAAGTGGCAGATTTTATGGGTCCTTATAAATTAATTACTTTGTTATCTTTTTTCCTAGTATATTTATTTCCTATAATTGTTTCATGAATATAAAAGAGGCATTATTATACAAGATCAGAGGTTTATAGTTGGAAAACTGACATGAAAAAAAATGGTCTGGCTACTGCTTAACTTTTCGTGAATAGTTTTGTCATTTTTGGTTCTGCTGTGCTGTTTAGATTTAAAGTATTATGCTTGAACTTGAATGTAAGAAAATTTTTTCTCACAAATATTAAAATAGTTTTAACTGAAATGCTAAATGCATATGTCAAGGTTTTCGCTATTTTTCCTCTCTGCCTTTCCAGAATACTCGGCCTAGTAAAGAGTGGCTAACCAATTAGCGACAAGAGCCAAAATAGCTGTGGATAGAGTGCAAAGAGCCATGTATTTATACTTATTTTTCTATATCGATATCTATAAGTAGGTATCTAATAGATATCCAGTGCTTTTTTTGTGCCAGTACTTGCTGGTACTGAGTACCAGTGCCTCAGCCATGAGATCCTGGCTGGGCAGTGGGGGTAACCTGCCAGCCCCGCAGCTGGGAGCTGACAGGGGCACAGCACCCCACTTGCAGCCCTAGCTGTGGGAACCCCAGAGGTGGGGTGTGGCAAGCTGGCTCAGTAGCAGCTCATTTTTTTTAAATAACAAAACAAAGCACTGTATATATCTATATGGGTAGACGTATAATGCATGACTCAATGACCTCCCACTCCCCCAGAGTCAGGCACTCCCAGCCCCTGCCCCCACTCTAATCCAATGCACCCATCCCTCCCCCAGAATGTCTTCCCAGCTCTGCTCTAGCCCAATGCCTCAGACTCACTGCTTGCACTTCCACACCCCTCTCCCTCCAAGAGCTGGGAGGTGTGCACAGAGCAGCAGTAAACACTCCTGGTAATGTTTACTACACCACAGTTTGCTTAAACTTCAGGTATAACAATTTACTCATAAACCAATTTATGACTTAAAAAGTACACTTTTGCAAGCAGATGTATTACAAGGGCTTTTTGGTAATGCAGTCAAAAGCAGGAGTGCTAGCACTCATATTAATCAGCTACCCACATTTTCAAATCTGTAGTTGCCAGTGATTCATTTGAAAAAAATCCCAATTTACATATGGAAAGGTGTTCTTAATCTCAGACATATACCAAGAAGTGATGTAACCTATGTAACAAAATCTTAGGAAGGTTAGGGCAAAGCAAAATATTGAATGGATGACTGTAAACAGGAGAAAAAGTAACAACGTTTATTTGTAGGATTCTGCTGTCAATAGACAAAATTTAAAAAGCAGTTATTTCGACTTGTTTGTTGTAAAGGTGTCCATTTTTGATTTGCATGTGTAAGACCATATATATGTAATAATAATTTGTATGCCTTACTTTCATTTACACCCTTCTCTTCCCTCAATTTTTAATGGGAACAAGCCATTCTTATGAAATATGTTGTGACCCTGATAGGCAGGTGGAGAAGGTTTCATTGAGATTCAGAAGTTGTAAAGTAAGAAATAATTTTGAAATAGTCAGATTACTATTTCTGGGTCCCTTTTTAATTTGCCTCTTTCTCAGGTAGGACAGGTTTCAAACACACAAGTACGTTAGTGTCGATTTTAAACATTTTGTGTGTAACAGAATTTTAGGAGATTGGCTTTAAAATGATAAAGTTCTTTCTACGCAGTGTTGATAGTTGCTAACTTTGATCACTGTCTTTGAAGCTGCCGTATGGCTTTATTTAAAGTTTTATGCACCTAATAGCTCAAGTGCTTACAGCAAATAAGTTTCTGAAGCCCAAAACTAACTTAACTTTAAACAGGTTTCCTTTTTTATCTCTTGAGTTTATAAGCTACCTGATGGACACCCTTCTTCCCTCCCTTAGTTTACTCAGCTTTTCAGAGTTTCTTTGGTCTTTGGAAGCAGAAGATGCTGCTGTCTTAGCTCTCTCTGTCCACTGGTATTCCTAACGAGGGTGGGTCCAGTGATGAGGGGATGGCATACCAGCTCTCCCTTTTGGTCTCCTTAAACTCTTATGTTTCTAGAAGTAAAATGTCTTCTCTTTTCTGAATCACTTCTGCTATTTGCTTCTATCACTATGTCTACACTAAGCTGTGTAAGTCAACCGTTAATGTGCAGTTCTAGTAGATAAGGCAGTTTGGTAGCTAAAATCAACATATCTGCGCTCAGTTTACTTGGTTGTCCTTTCCGGATTAAGGTCGATGGGCAAGTTAAGGGGTCGACTGCAACTCCTGAGAGGTCAGTTTCGCACATCCATACTAGGTGCACGAAATTAAACCCCAGAAGATTGATCCTGAGCAGGTTGGTCTTCTGAGGTAGTATAGATGTGTAGCCTAAGAATAACAAACTCCTACCAGAGGCATTCTTTCTATGTTAGAAATTCTCATACAATGTTGTGTGTTTATTGCAGTATTATTCCAGCTCCTCAGTTTTCGTTCTTACTGTGCTAGGTACAGTATCTGTAATGAAGACACACAACTTGAGCTTAAAAGAAGTTCAGTCTCCAACTCTTCCCAAGCATGTTGGTGCAATAAGGAGCCAATAATATAAGATACAGTGGGTGCCGCTTAATAGCAATTCTGATATGAATGACTTCTGGATAATAGCAGCATTTTGCCTGGAACCAGTCCTGTCCCATTTACTTTAAAGGTGTTGGATGCTGACATCTTTTTTTGAAATGCCTTTCTTGTCTGCAACACTGTACACCTTCCTGCAGCTGGAACGGGAGACTGTGGACAAGGCACCAACAGAGAGGGAGAGCATCAGCCTTGTTACTGATGGCTTCCCTTGCTGGGGGCCTGCAGCACTACACAATACCTTTGTGCTCTTCAGGCTGTGCCTGACCCTGGCACAAGAGGCCCAGTGTCACAATGTCCTAGTACCTCTTTTCCTGGCTGCAGCTGCATAAACCTGCTTGTGCAACTGCAGGCCAGGGAAAGGGATCTGGGAAGTGTTGAGTAGCAGCCAATGCCAGTTTTCTGGAGCTGGCTACAGGGAGGGATGCCAGGCACATCTCAGCATTTTCTTCCTTGGCTGCAGCCCTTTAAACCTTACTGCTGCTTATCGGCAGCCTCCAGAAAGTACCTTCTTTTTGTCAGGAACCAAGAGGTTGCTAATAAGCAGAATCTATTTTAAGGTTAATAGGAACATGCAGTTGCTGCTCTGAAGAGCTTAAAATCTAAAAAGAAAAAACTGAAGGGTAGAGGCAAGGGCTACAACATACAAGCAAAGCATGCAGTGTTGTGATGGCTTTTTCATGTCTTTATTTAAAGAATTTTTATTTCTTAATTTTTTTTTTTATTATCGTGGTGGCTAGGGATATGGCGAAATTGGTTGAGTAAAGAAGATCAATCCATTTTAACGCAAAGAGACAAGGGAGGGGGAAATGGATGAAGATAATCGTTGAAACCACAGATATTTAGTTAAAGTATATTTAAGTTGCTCTATGCATCTAAAAAATGCAGCATTCAAAAATGAACAGTTAAAAGTATGGAAATGAACAGCTAAAGCAGTGTGTATATATTTATGTATACACTTTATATATTTGTTTAATAGCTGTACTGACGCCTAAAAATTTGCTATATATGTTTTACAAACTTGAATTCTTATCTACAGTATTCATTGTTGAGCTCTGTCAGCCTGACTTTTGTCAGTTTATATATATAACATATAGTAAGTAAAGTGTGTGTATTTAAGAGTATCGGGGGTAGCAGTGTTAGTCTATATCTTTGTAAAAAACCAAGCGGTTCTGTGGCACCTTAAAGACTAATACATTTATTTTTGAGTATGTAACTGTTACGAGTCGGAGTTAGGGTTTGAAATAGACGATAAACTTTGTGTTATCATTGTCTTTATATAAATATTTAATTACCTTACAGTTTGTATATTCAAACTGACCACTGCCATACTGTTATATTTTGATGTTCTTCGTATGAGTCATTTGAAAAAATCATTAGAAGGTGTAGTTAGTGAATTTTTTTTTTTTTAAGAAGGCCAAACGAAAATGACTGGTGTTCTTCAAGTATGGATTTGTGCTTTTGCACCCAAGGTTGAAATCTTTTGAACAGAAGCATCCATTACGCTATGCCTGTACGATGCATGTCCTTGTGCCCCCTCTCACCACGTGAGGGCATAAAGAGCAGAACACCTGCACCAGCCTCTTAATACTTCTTAGAGTGATGATTTCTGTGTGTAAGGATTAAGGGACTAGTATCTGGGTCTGCAGAGCCTGGGACAGCGGATGTT
Organism: Carettochelys insculpta; assembly: GCF_033958435.1. Lineage (NCBI taxonomy): Eukaryota > Metazoa > Chordata > Testudines > Carettochelyidae > Carettochelys > Carettochelys insculpta. The sequence continues at coordinate 16,034,843 of NC_134147.1, read as the reverse complement.
TGTGCAGAGACACAGCCAGGAAGCACTGTGGAGAGTAGGTACTGCAGAAGGCACAGCCCAGGAGACCCAGAATGATATATAGACCTCCATTGGCCAAGCACCCTATTTAGCCCCAGGAGTTGCCCCAGAAAGTTGCCTGGATAATGGCACAGATTTGTTTGCTTTAGAGCTAGACTTTGCTTCTTCTCCAGTCCCAGCCTGTGACCCTCATTCCTGCCTCACAATTCTAGCCTGGTGCTGTCTCTGATCTCCAACTCCAGCCTGATTCTGACCCTGATTCCAGTCTGGTACTGCCTCTGATTCTGGTCTCCCAACTTCAGCCTGATTCTTGCTTATTGGGACCTTTGAGGCTCGTGATTCCTCAAACTCCTGGTTGGTGACTACCATCCCCAGTGTGCAGACCTCACCCCTGCTGTGACTGCTAGACCAGACTGCCTGTGCACTGGTCCTTGGCAGTAGGAGTGCTCCATGTCGGGCACATGTGCCTGTGTAGATTGTTGCAAGTACTGTCTGAGTGGCCCATGCATAATCTGACTAGCTCTGTATCCCTTACTGAGGAGATACAGGGTAGTGCCTCCCCACCTACACTTGAAACAAGGGCTTTACTGTTCTGCATTGCCCACTTTAGGTACATGATAAATACATGGGTGAATAGTATTAGTTTGGTGGTTAGTGTGGTGATTAATTTTGTTTGTACAGTTAATAAGTTATAGCTTTAGAAAAATTTTATTGGGACATAGTGTTTATTCCCCCCATGTTTTCTCAATTCTCTAGTCAGAAGGGGAACTTAATTTTGCAGGTTTACTGTTTTCTTGATGAGAGTGCTTAAATCCCCTTGCTTATAGGCCTGTGATATTTGCAGGGATATATGCTTTGAATGACAACCACACAAGTTTTCTCTATTGTTTAGTAGCAGTTTATGTTCTTCCAAGTTAAATATTTTTAGATAATTTTGGAGGCTAACTAAATAGGTCAGAGAAACCAAATTAGGAATGCTTGTCATTTGTATAAGGAAATGTAGAAGTTCGGAGTACGTAGCTGAGCTTGGTTTCTGTGATGCCCAGAACCATGTAATTGGTAGGATAATGCAAGGAGATCCTGTTGAAAGTAGTGTTACAATGCCTTCAAAATACAGGAGACGACCTACATTATTTTAAGAAAAGGTGGACAATAAGAGGCTGAAGTTGTCTGAGGGAGTCATCTGATAAGTACATTGCTGAGGTGCTAGGAGATTTCAGTACTCATGCTTTGTTACTGATCAGGAAAATAATTATTTAGGACTAAGTGCTAAATCTTCTGACGCACAGCTTGAGATGGCACTGATATTGAAGCCTGTCTCTATTAGCTTAGGACTCAGTGAACCTCGGTGCCTCTGCTAAGACTACAGTACTGACTGCAGCCGCAGTGTACAGCAAGGAAGCAATACTGGCAATGACTTCGCTAAATAGTTTGCAGTGTCGATGAAGCATTTGTCTGTGGAGGGCCATTTGGTGCCTTGTAACTCTCCGGCCCTTCTGGTACCAACTGTGGCTCGTAGGGGGATAGCTTCCAAGTTGCCTTGTACCTTTATGTCGTCTGTACTGAATAGGTTGATGTTGCCAAAAGACTTAATAATATCAGAAGAACCAGTCTTCTCTCCTGACAGGGGAAAAAGGTGTTTTGGTACTGAAAACGACATTGTCTCCAGGACTGTCTTATTCTGCATTGCTGTCCAGATACAGAGTTTGGTCTCCAATCATTCTACTGTCTTTGGTTCTTCCATTTGAATCTGATGTTTATTAGTCATCAGATTCTTACCTGTGTGTGGAGAACTCACCCAATTCAGGGTTTCCTTCCCAAAGTTCTGCTCAGATAAGGATTGTGTGAAATCTGGACAGGACAAACGTGTAATACCACCTTCAAATGTTCTGCTACTAGTCACTTTGTGGTCCTCACCCATATCTGTATGGGGCACATCAGGCTGCTGTGAGGCTCTTGAGGCTCCTATAAATGTGTATTAACTCAGAATGAACAGGGATTCTGAGACCATGAAGCTGTGGGGGCATCTAGCGCTATTATAAGAACCTCTCTATCAGCCTAATCAGCCATTTGAGGAGGAGGAGGAACATAGTGAAGAGGGAGCTGTAATACCAACAACAGCTGTAGCACCTCTGTCTTAAATGCAGTGAGGTAAGGAAAGCAGCCAGAAAGGATAAGGAGAAATGGTTAGAGGAGCAATGTGAAGATATTGAGAGGTATTACGGCGAATGTAAGACCAGAGGGGTGTATAAGACAATTAGGAATATTAATAGGAAATGGCAACAGAAGCAGATAGTGATCAAAGATGAGAACGAAGAAGTGCTCGTGAACAGGGAGAAGATTGTGCTTCGATGGACGAGATATTGCACTGATCTATACAAAGCGCAGTTGGACCCAAGTGTCTCAGAGACACTGATTGAAGAATTGAAAGAGATATCTCCCCTGAGTATCAAGAGTGAGACCAATATTTCAAAGGAGGAAGTAGAACAAGGAGTGAAACGACAAAAGAACAACAAGAGCCCTGGAAGTAAGATCACGGGAGAGATGATCAAATATGGCGGAGAAAGCATGATTTAGGAAATGTACTGACTGAGTAATATAGCTTGGAAAGAAGGGAAGGCACTTAAGGAATGGACAAGATGTGTGCTAGTGACAATACCCAAGAAAGGAAGTACATTGGAGTGCGAGAACTACAGAATGATTGCCCCAACGAGTCATCTAGGTAAGGTGCTGATGATGATACTGACTGAGAGATTAAGATCGCAAATAGAAGAAGGTATAGCAGACGAGCAAGCAGGGTTCAGAAAAGATAGAAGTACCATACAGCAGGTATTGGCACTAAAACTGATAGCGAAGAAAGCTTGATGAAAGAACAAAAACACATACACTTGCTTTGTCGATTTTCAAAAGGCATTTGACAGTAGAGATCAGAAAGTGACTTGGGCAGTGTTGGAGTCATACGGAGTGGATAGCAGAGTAATGCGGTTGAAAGATATCAATGATAATGCGGAGGCAGCGGTGAGAATATGTGAGGAGTTGGGAGGTTGGTTGAAAACAAGTAGGGGTGCGAGACAAGGAGATCCAATATCACCCAAGTGTATTCATCACACATCTGGAGAGAGTGATGGACAAGATCAAGGAAGAGAGAGAATGGATATCTGTGCATGGGGAAAGAATTAACAACTTGAGGTTCGCAGATGATATAGTTATCATTGAGAAGGATGAGGAGAAGCTAGTGAAAACGGTGCGGGTGTTAAATGAAGAAGGGAAGTGGTACGGACTGATTATGAACATCAATAAAACAAAAACAATGGTATTTGGAGATAAGGAAATAGGAAGGAAGATCAGTGTGGATGATATTGAACTAGAAAATGTAGAGAAGTTCACATATCTGAGGAGCAACATAACGTGTGATCTAGATTGCAAGAAGGAAATAGCAAGTAGAATAGTGAAAGCAAGAGCAAGTTTGAAGGCAATGGATAAGATCTGGAAAAGCAAAGCAATTAGCTTAAGAACGAAGCTGGGCGTCTTGAAAACGTGTGTATTCAGCAGCATGTTGTACAGATGTGAGACATGGGTGATAACGAAAGATTCGAAAAGAAGAATATTGGTGTTCGAAAGGAGTTGTTATAGAAAGATTCTGAGAATAGGATGGATGCAGAAGGTCACCAATGAGGAATTATATAGAAAGATACAGCTGAAAGAGAACCTGCTGCAGAAGGTTGTAAAACGGAAGCTACAACTATTTGGACATATTTGCAGAATGAACGATGAATGAAAAATCAAGACCCTAGTATTTGGCATAATGGATCTTTTGAATAGGAGAGGCAGACCCCACAGAGAATGGATAGATTGATGTGGAGCTAGTCTGCAGAAACTAAGCCATTCTGCACTGGGTAGGGAAAGATGGAAGGAAATAGTGAGAGAGACATCAGACACCAATGGGCACCGAGCCCACGGTTACTGATGATGATGATGATCTCTGCCTTGCCTGATGAGGCTGTAATCATAAAGTCATAGAATCCTAGGGCTGGCAGGGACCTCAGGAGGTCATTGAGTCTCGCCTCCTGCCTGAAGCAGGATCAAACTTAACGAAATCATCCCAGCAAGGACTTTGTCAAGCTGGGACTTAAAAACCTCTAAGGATGGAGATTCCACCATCTCTGTAGGTAATGCATTCCAGTGCTTCACCACTTTCCTGGTAAAATAGTTTTTCCTAATATCCGAACTACATGTCCCCTTCTGTAACTTGAGACCCTTGTTCCTACGTCTGCCATCCATCACTGCTGAGAACAGCCTCTCCATCCTTTTTAAAGCCTGTCTTCAGGAAGTTGAAGGCTGCTATCAAATCACCCTTCATTCTTCTCTTCTGTAAACTAAATAAGCCCAAATCCTTTAGCCTCTCCTCATAGATCATGTGCTCCAGCCTCCTAATAATTTTTGTCACCCTCCGCTGGACTTACTCCAATGCATCCACATCCTTTCTATACTGGGGGGGGGGCAAAAGTGGGCGCGGTAGTCCAAGTGTGGCCTGACCAGTGCTGAATAAAGGAGACTAATAACTTCTCTATATCTGCTGGAAACACTCCTCCTAATACATCCCAATATGTTGTTAGCTTCTTGGCTACAAGGGCACACTGTTGACTCATATCCAGCCTCTCATCCACTATATTCCCCAGGTCCTTTTCTGCTGCACTGCTACTTAGCCAGTTGGTCCCCAGCCTGTAACAATAACTGGGATTCTTGTTAACCCTCATCAGATTACTTTTGGCCCAATCCTTCAGTTTATGTAGGTCATTTTGGACCCTGTCCCTACCCTCCAGTGTATCTACCTGTGCCCCCAGCTTGGTGTCATCTGCAGATTTGCAGGCAGAGCAATCCATCCCCTCACCCAGGTCATTAATAAAGATGTTGAACAGTACCGGCCCTAGAACTGATGCTTGGGGCACTCCACTTGAAACCAACTGCTAACAAGACATTGAGCTGTTGGCCAGTACCCATTGGACCCAACTGTCTAGCCAGCTTTCTGTCCATTTATCCAATCCATGCTTTAACTTACAGACATGAATGTTGTGTGAGCCTGTATCAAAAGCTGTGCTAAAGTCCAGATATATCACATCCATTTGACTTCCCCAAGTTCACAGAACTAGTTACCTCACCATAAAAGCAGATCAGATTGGTCAGGCATGACTTGCCTTTGGTAAGTGCATGTTTGCTATTCCCGATCACTTCCCCTCTTCCAAATGCTTCAAAATGGATCCAAATTCTGGCAGTTCTAAGCAAGTGTTGATAAAATTGGTAGCTGAATCACAACAGATGACCTTGAAAGAAATCCAAGAAGCCCCACAGTTTCCTGGAGCTTCTGTGTTTCAGCCACATGGTGAGTAGCCCTGTTTATTAATAATGCCCTGCTGGAGACAGTTAAGATGGTTATTATGCAAGGATCACAGTGGGCCCCTGACTTATGTGTAGGTGGCATTTCTGGGCAACAATGTGTAAATCAAATTTTGCGTAAATTGGGACCAAGTAGGGGAGGGGCCCTTTTGCCTTCGGGTCCCCGGTCTTGGCTGCGCCTGTCTCCCTGCTCTCGTGAGTGGTGGGGAGCAGGCGTAGCAGCGCTAGTCTGTTTCTTGGCTCCTGGGAGTATTGGGCAGCTGGGAGCCAGGTGCAGCAGTGCGGGTCGGTTTTGAGGGCTCCGCAAGCAGAGCACTGCTGTGCTGGTCAGTTTCCTGGCTCCTGCAACTGGAGGGGAACCAGTCTGCCACTTGGCTCCCAGCTCCCCGCCGCTCCTGATTTCCGCTCACGTTATTGCAAGAAATGCATAAGTTGAAACTTTGTAAGTCAGCAGTCAGCTGTACCTTTTTACCCCACCCAGCATCATTAGTTGTCACTTAATAAACAACTTAACCAGCAGCTTTCTAAAACAATGATATGCGAGGGAAGAATCAAAATCATTTGGATCTCTTTGGTTGTAAGACCTACTTATACATTAGCTTGCAATTCAGAGTTGAAAACTACCTTACCATACTCTTATGGCAAAATACAACTATAGAAATGATGATAAACTTGCCTACTTTATTAAGCAACTACCATAAGAGCATGGAACAGTTTGTTCATCATCACTGAGGGTCAACTTACAGCCAAGCCATCTAAACATGTGTCCTAATTTGTGTATCTTGGCTCCATCCAACACAGGTCCAGACGCTCTCGTTGTAGGAGCCAAAACTTTTCAGTGAGAGGACAGCAGAGTCACTTAATTCATGTAGGGCTTGTCTGCACTTGCCCCCAACTTCGAAGGGGTCATGTTAATCAGGGCGATGGGAGGTTACCAATAAAGTGCTGTGGTGAATACGCAGCACTTCAGTAGGCTAATTCTCCCCCGCGGCAACTTCAAAGTATCAAACTTTGAAGTGCCGGCATGTGTGTAGCCACAGGCACTTGGAAGTGCTCATGCTACTTCAAAGTGCCTTTACTCTTCAAAATTTTGATTTTGACACTTTGAAGTTGCCGCGGGGGGAGAATTAGCCTAATGGAGTGCTGCGTATTCACTGCCGCACTTCATTAGTATGGTCACATTGCCCTGATTAACAGGCCCCCTTTGATTGAGCATAAGTGTAGACCCAGCCCTAATGTTCCGGAGTGATCCTTTGTTCTCTTGCAATCTACACTTCTGCTAAAGAAGAACATATATTAGGCTTCAGTCATTTAAGTTTCAGCAAATAAATCTGACACTCAGGAAGTGCCAAGATTCCAGAATGAAGCACCGTGATCTCTGCAAACCTGACTACGTAGCAGGACTCATCTGGCCAGTATTCATTTTGGTAGCTCAGGTTCAGAACTGCAAACCAGGCTACCCTTCAGATTCAAAGTTCCATTTTTCCTTTTCGTCTCCCAGTATTTACAAATGGTCTGACCCGTCCGGGTGTTCTGGGGAAAGATGACAATCCCTTATGTGAAAGTGGGAAGTAATAACATTTGTTTACACCATCCACTTCCATTCTGTGCTGGTTCCTCACCCACCTTCACTGGTGGGTTCTGTGACCCATGAATGAACTAAGCAGACTAGAAGCACCCCAAAAGATATAGATCTAAAAAATTGCTTGTTTGGAATAAAGGACAGTTCATCAGTATCAGCTCTGCAAATAGTCCCATACGTGGCCACAGAACTAGCTGATGTGTCTTGTGCATCTACATCTGCCTGTTACTAGCATTTTGATGGTTCATTGACCTTCCACAATAATGCATTTCAGATTCTACTCTGGAGTCTTATATTCTCCTTCATAGCTGACCTTCTGTACTACCCCAAATTGTATCTTGAAGATAAGGCCTCATAACTGACAATCTTCCCAAAGAACCACACAAGTCAAGTTCTGGCTTGACTCTCTTTACACAGCATTACACAGAGATAAGGTTTGGTAGACAAAAGTAACTTACATGTCCACAGTCTGTTCAGTTTTAAAAGGTTAAATATGCCTGTCTCTGAATCTTCCTTACAATTTTTATTGTTTAACACCTCTGCTTTCCTTTGAGTATTTTCTCTCTCTCTCCTCTTTTGCTGTGTGAAAGACCCACACCAACAGGCAAATCTTGATTCTGGTTGAACAAAATATAAAAAGTGAACAAGTGGAAAATAGATTTCTCTCCCCACGTTCCCTGCCAATAGCTTTCATTTACAATTATAGGAAGTTTGGCACGGGTTTGGGGGCGGGGTAGTGATTTCCTTTTTTATACAAGTATCATTTTTAATTGACTGTCCTTAAAAGCTCTGAGAAACATATTATTCTTTTGAAGTAAATAGTGACATTTACTGTTGAAGTGATGCAGGGGAAAGCCTTTTTTTTTTTTTTTTTTTTTCCCAATGAAGAAGCAGCCTATTGGACAAACAAATCTAATTGGAAATTTGGATTGAAAAAAAATATGTAGCTATTTCCTGTCTGGCAATTAACTTAAATTTGTTCATATAGAATTTCCAGTTCTAGGGACTGATTCATCTCTGGCATTAAATTTACCAACATGTTAGTAGTGCCTGCTTTTCCCTTGAGTAAGGGAAGAGTTACACTGCAATCATTTAGACTTCTGCCAACATGTCTCTTCGTTGTTTAGATCTAAACAAAGCCATTTTGTACTTCATTTGATTTTAGAATGCCCTTGTGCTTCTGTTTAGGGCAGTGATGGGCAAACTAGGTTAGTGAGTTGGCTGCATGAGTGGTCCTCCATTATCCCAGAGGGCCAAAAGATTGTAATCAAGGCAGCCTTCTTGGATAGGGTAGCTTTGCTAACTGTGCTTGTTCGTCTGGAATTGGCAGGGTGTGCTGATTGAACCACAGCAGCGTTTTGTTTGAATGCACAGGGTGCACGTGGTTCTGAAACAATGTTGTGTGCAGTCGGCACACATTTTGTTTCATGTGCACTTGCTTTATGCATGTCTCGCTTTGTTGATAACAGTAGGGAAAAGACAGAATGAAACCAGTGGAATTTGGCAACCCAGTGTATAGTTGGTATTTCTCAGCCTATTTTTTTTTATAAAGCACATCTTTTTAAAAGAAAAAGAATTAAGTACCCCCACCCCCAGTACCCACAATTTTCACACATGCAGTTTTTTCCCCATCATTGTAACACACTTGTTTAAACAACTTAATTGTAACGGGTTGGTTGGAAGAAATTGCCTACAGGCAATAATCTTGCCAGGGTACTTATGACTGCTCAAAGAGGGTAAATTTAAAAAAAATTAGATGAACATAAGATAAGTCCAGTTTATTTATTCATATATATGTGTATATATTATGCAAACAATGAACAGTGATCAATGAAATTTCAAGAAATTGATGTGAAATTTGAGCTTGTCTGGATGAAATCATATGCTTAAACCTAGGTTTCAAAATGCTAAGGGCTACAAATAAATCAGTGTTTCTGATACGGTTTCCTGGTTACTACCTTCTTCCAAATCATCAGTTTTATTCTTTGTTTCGAAAGGAATCAGTCCATTTTAAACCCTCTCAGGTGTAATTATAAATACTAAACTAAAATTGTACAAATAGCAATTTTATCACTTACTTCAGACGAGCATAATATTCCACAGCCAGGTAACCCCAGCTCCCCACTTTAACCCATTTCCCCCCACCTTCTCCAAAGCCAGGCACCCCCAGCTCTCTGCTTTTACCTGATTTTTTTCCTCCCTTCCCTTCCTCCAGAGCCAGGCATCCCACTCCATTCCCCCCCACCCCCCGCCGGTGTAATCCAATGCCAGCGACTCAGTGGAGCTGCTGCTGCCGCTGCCACCATTGCTGCTGCCACATGCATCTCCCTCTAGGTGCTGGGGAGGGATGTGTGTGCAGAGTGGTGCACAGTGCTCTCGCACTGCTGAGCATATTATTGCTCAAAGAGCCGCACACAGCTCCAACGCGCGAACTCTTTGGACTTTTCTCGCATATCCTTAAGGGTATGCATGCCACACATTGAGAAACAGTGGTGTAGGTGATGGTAAACAAAATGTCTTGTGGCCACACCTAGAATTGTGATCAGCCTCACGTGGGTTGCAGGTTGCCCACCATTCATCTAGGGCAAGGTCTTAAATCCCACCCGTTCTTCCCATTGGTTACTTGCTTCAGTCTGATTATACATAACTTAAATTTTTATCCTCATATCAGAAGTGGAATTGACCACAGGTTATCTTCTGTTTTTGAAACCAGTTAGAACATTTACAACAAGAAGTCTTGTGGCACCTTATAGACTAAGATATTTTGGAGTGCCACAAGACTTCTTGTTCTCAAAGCTACCAGCACAGCTACCTTTCTGATACTTTTAGATCATTTAGTCATTTGAATTTTAATGATTGTTTTCTTCAGATATAATATTTTGTGCCAAGGAGTCAGCTTTTCTCATTGAAATGTCCACTACAACGCTGAGATCATAGTTAGAAAGTACACAAAAATACTTCGTTCTGGCTTTGTGCATATACTGAATGAGAATCGTAACAAGACAGAGCCCTGCAACACCCTGCATAGGAATGTCCTTAGGATTCATGATACAAATATAACTCACTGGGGCATCAGCCTACGAGTAACAAAGCTGCTCATTATATGAACAACTTCAGGCAAGTCAACAGTACTTCATGTTCAAGAGAATTGATGGCAGCCAATAAATCAAATATCGCTGTGGACAACTGATTGCTACTAATGTCTGGGATGAGATTGTTGTCCAATACAACACGTATGATTTCTGTTCAGTATACAGATCTATAATAAGATTAATGGAGTCCCGGACAGCTAACACTTCTGGTTATTGTGATTCTTTTTGCTATAGTCTTCTCAGTTATCAGCTGTGGCAGTTGAGCAGCTATGTATCCATGTTGTATAATCTCAGAGAGAGATGTGACGTATATTGCACACACGTATGTACAAATATATTCTTCAAGCATGTGTCACTATCTGTCTCACTGTAGGTGTGCATGGCAGATAGTAAAGCTGACATCTGTAGACTCTCACAAGAAGACCATCTTATTGATAGCTCTTAAGTTGAAGGTGCTTATGAAACATTGCTCCTCCAAAGACAAAGACCCTAAGCAATCAGACTGAGAGATCCAGCACTGATCTGGCACTGGGGCACCTGCCGAAGCTCAATAAGGGCACAAACTGTGCCCTGGAGGCATGTTCCTAGTACTGAAAAAGTGACTGTCACTGGAAACTGCTCCATATTTCCCCATGACATCATCTGAAAAAGAGTAGTTCTCCTCACCATCATTGACATTCCTTGGCAACATCAAGCAAAGATAATCTTCTGTGCCAATGGAGAATGACCCCAAAGAGTGTGATGGAACTTCCTTCAGATCACTGTCCGAAAGGTGTGAGATTGGGACTGGGTTGGCCTGACTGAACTGCAGTGGTACCTGTATGGCGTTCCAGTTTAGTCAAATTGGCTTTTTACTGAGGTCCTTCATCCTGTGTTTCACAGAAATCACCTTCTTGTGCTTCTTGCAGGAAGAGATCCCATTTTCTGCAATTCTCATTGGCTGGGTCACCCACACTGGAAATGTAGGGCTGCAGGAAATCACAGGGGGCACCACAATGATCCCTGTCTCCTTCAGGAAAACATTCTTATCTCTGAGTGAAGCAGTGACCCCAGCCTAGCCCAACTCACCTATGGGCTTGTCTACATTACCACTTTCCTTCGAAGGAAGATGGTAATTAGGGTGTTGGGCGTTTACAGCACACGCGCGCACACACGCGTGCGCACACGTGCAGCAGCAACGTTGAAGCTTTAAACTTCAAAGTACTGGCATGCGTCTCGCAGTGGCTCACCTGCTGGTACTTTGAAGTGCTGGGGCGGGGGGGGTGGGGTATTTGCTTAATGAATCGCTGTGTATGCAGCACAGCACTTCATTAGTAAACTCCCAACACCCTAATTACCATCCTTCCTTCGAAGGAAGGTGGTAGTGTAGACAAGCCCTATGATTGTTACTCGTCATTTTTGCACACCAAGAAAAATTGAGTTCACTTAAACATACTCATATTGACAAGGATCCTAGGAAATAAGACTTTTTTTTTTTTTGTTTAATGCAAAGCATATTTATCAGCCTCATGGTCGCTTTCAGTAGGGAACTACCAGGTATTATTCACCAAATAGAGTTGCTTCACACATGAGGGTTACTTATTTCCTGTCAAAAATCCTAGAGGAGTACAGAGATGAAATAAAGGAGATCATTTACAGGTTTGGATGGATACAAGCAAGTTGCTGCAGGAAGCTGTGGTCACATCTGATATCTTTGCCAGGTCAGTCTTGTAGCTGGTGACATCATGCATACCAAGTACAGTTCCTGAAAGAGAACATACCCTTTCATGAGACAGAGCTCTTCAATCGGAGGACAAAACCTAGTGCTCCATTCCCACTGTGATTCATGATACACATGGTCTCCTTGCAAAAAGCCATACGAGTACCTGTCAGGAAAGGCAATGAATATTTTCCTGTTGCCAACGCTGACAACGCATAAAGCAAAACCCAGGTATTGCAGGGGACTCCAGTCTTCTGCTTCCTTAACCAACCCAGTGTCTTCACAGAGAGCTGATTTGACTGACGTGTGAAGGGTTGCATCAATTTGTCATATTGCTGGTGACCTGAAGTTGGTCCCCATGCCTAGGGACCACCTTGCCACTTTACACCAGGCCTGTGTGGTTATCACTGCTGACAAGTGTGCATGAATAACACAGCCCAAGACTTCCTTTTTCATTTCCACTCCCTATTCACCCTTCCTTTCCAGTCTTTATGTGCTTTGTAAGCCTCTGCCTCCTGCTCATCACAATATAGAGATAAAGCTGTAGGGATGAACGTAGCTGGTGCTTGGGAAGTATTTTGTGTTTATGTGCTGTGTGGGGAAATAGTCTTCATTTTACATCGCTACGGCTCCTTAATCATAGAGAAATTAAATAGCTAATCTTCCATTATGTTAAAGAAAAATACTTTGAGTAGTAAACTAGTTGTGTGAAAAATAGTCAGTAATAGTCACATATATATTTGTATTTAGATATTAGAGAATGTGTTGAAGTGCATGCGTGTGAAAGAAACCATCCTTGAGGATCTTGCTGCTTGGTTATGAGTTCCGCAAATTAGCGTACTTGATGCAGAATTAGTACAGCCAGTATCTTACCTTAAAACACCACTTAGATTAAAATGACCTCTCGATTTAAATGTGGAGAGTATCTGTGTATAAGTTTAAAATGTACAAGACTTTGAATTTTTTAATTTGTTTTTGTTCTGTAGTTTCACCAGTGATAATTAAAGAATGGGCTGCTTACAAAGGAAAATCACCCCAGACTCCTGAACTAGTGGAAGCACTTGCATTCAGGGAGTGGACGTGTCCCAATCTGAAGAAGCTGTGGCTGGGAAAAGCAGTAGAGGACAAGAACAGAAGAATGAGGGCATTTTTGGCCTGTATGAGATCAGATACACCAGCAATGCTCAATCCAGCTAATGTGCCCACTCATCTTATGGTGCTCTGTTGTGTATTAAGGTGAGGGTTTTTCCACACGTTAAATTGCCACGAAATAAATGTTACTACACTACGTAATATAATGCTCTCAAGTCTTTCTCTAGTCCCGCATTAAACCATGTTTTTGAAAAATAATTCATATTGCTAGTGTTTTTGGAAGAAATTACTTCCTTGCTTATGTAATTCTTAAAGGTGTGCTAGCTACTTTTCCATTTTTCAGCTAATTGCATGAGAGTTGAAAGAAGAAAAATTACCTGTTTTGTCACAGTTGCTTCTTTCCACTTGAATTGGTTTAGCTTTATTTGTTAGGCTTCTGAGTAGCCAGGCAGACACACTGCCTCGTGGATCACAGGAACTGGCGCTGTACATTTCCTAAGAAAACCAATAGACTTCGTAGAATATAGTTTTAGTAGCTTTTCAGGATTGGAAAGCTCATGTAAATGATTTCCCACTTTCCAGGTACTAGGATTCACTGTACTAGGTGTATTGGTTCCCTTACTTGATTTGATTGGCCCATCTGAAAGGTGCTGAATTAAGAAGGGAGAGAATAATCTTCCATTTTGGAGCTGAATTATGAATGAGAGCTTTGGGGAGAGAGAGGAGTCCGTAATCTTTTAAGACACAGCTCTTGCTGCTTAATCTGGCAGGTCCCAAGATGTCAGGCTGAAAGGTTGTAAAATATATATGAATGGAAGAGAGATTTTAGGTACATTTTTGAGAGAATAAATGTGTTTGTTTCCAATATAATATTAATTTCTCCTGCCCTGTGAGCCATGTATAATGCTTTGCAGGATGGTCCTTTTTGCATTCCACTGAGGATTATGGGCATGTGACAGGAGCCAGAGCTTTTAAAAGGAGTAGTGTTCATTGGTCTTTGTGTGGCTAGTTTACTGTAGCTGGTTGGACACCCTGACTTTACAGGGTAGTGCAAAATGGTAAGGCACCTGGCTTTATAGGAGTAGAATACAAGTGTTTCAATAAAATGTTACTGGAACTGTTTAACACATTTGTGAAATAGTTCTTCTGTGTTGTGACGCATTTGGTTTGTGAGATGTAGCAGTTTTATTGGGGCTTGTTTGGAATGACTTACATAAATCTGTGACTTCACTTCTGAGTAATGTTCATCTCAAGCTCATGTTAATGAAGACTTTACACTACACCATTATGTCTTATTTTTGTGTATGTCATCGTGCTGCACTTTTAGGACAGGTCATTAAAATACTGCCGACTCTGTTACTGAAAGTTATGTGGTGTGGTGGTGGTGGTGATGTGCTGTGGAGTGAGTTCAGAGACAGCAGCAGCATCTCATCTGTATGTTTTGCTCGGACATTTGCATCAAGTATTTTCCTAATTTGTCTACTCTAAAGCAATCTCAAGGGGCTTAATGTAATAAATAATGTCAAATGTTACTGTTTTTGAGTACCTTTAACCAAATACATGTTTTTATATTGTACAAAAGTATACAAAAAGGACAATAATTAACTTGGACAAGGTGGGTGAGACAATCTTTTACTGGACCAACTTACGCTGATGAAAAACAGCCTGTCAAGCTACACAGACAACACTTACCATATCTCTTATTATGGCTACAACAGTACTGCAAACAGTAATTAATTTGTCATTATCAACTAGGGGTATTACCAAAATATACTTCAATCTTTTTAGCTATGTCTTTTTTTTTTTTCCTTTGAAATCCAAGCAAAAAGTTTATGGTTTCATTCCAGTGACTTTTCTGTTCAGACAGTAATATCTCTTCCTTTAGTTATTAAAGTGAGGACTCTGAGGAAGTCTCTGAGTGATGGTACATATCCATTCAACAGTAGGTGTTTGTGCTCTCCTGTGCATAGTTGTCAGGCTTTTTCCCTCGGCAGTACCTGTTGCGGCAAGTTGAGCATCCTCTGCTGTCTTGTGGATGTTGGAAATGCATAAAGGCTGAGTACTCCACACCCACCTCAGTGCCTTACTACCATCTGTTATAGTTATTGGCACTTTGTCCTTGGTTCTGCAAGTCTTTCTGAATACTTGTGTGTACATACATATGTGTAGTTAGTGTAGTTTAGTAGTTATTCAGTTTAGTTAAAAAACGTTGTTTTTGTTTGGGCATGTACCAGCATGTACAGGAGGTATCCCACACTATGAATTTCAAGCATTGACACTTTTGTGGCAGTTTTATTTGGCTGTGCCAAATAGTGGCCCTCACTCCAGCTGCCTTAAGTGCTTAGAGGAAGCTCATGTGAGAGTCAACTGCAGCATTTTTAAGGGCTTTAAGCCCTGTTCAGAAAAAAGACAGGGGAGTTGAGTTAAAATATCTGCTCACATAATTGACACTGACTTCCATCTGAGCCTTCTATATTGCTCTGGGTACAGAGCACCTTGGTGTTTATCACTGAGACAAATTGGTACAATTTATTACGTGATGAGCTTTCATGGGGCAGACCCATTTCTTCACATCTGGAAATTGTGATAAAAGTAAACTGGCACACAAGACTTTAACAGAAAAAAAATGAAAACAGACAAATCAGTTACATAGACAGAAGGAGGTGAGATGAAAGGTGGAAAGGGGAAAGAAAATTACTTACTGCAAGTGTCAAGTTAAGTGAGTTGCCTGAGGTCACTCTGAATATCAAAGATGGGGAAACTGACCTTGTAATGTGTAAAGTAATTACTATCTTTATTGAGACCAGGGCGTAAAGTGTCAAACTTGAATAAATTCCAGTTAAGGTATCTCCCTTTGTAATCTGGTGGTAGTCTTTTAGTTTCAGGATTCAGGTTTTCAGGGCTTAGAAGATGAGTGTTAATGGTTAGAAACCATTTCTCTTTGCAGGAGTTTGTTGACTCTAGAAGCCAGTGTGGGCCTGTCAAAGCCATCTCCCTAAACCTCTTTATTGGCACCTCCTTTCCCTGTTGTACCAGAGAGTTTCTTACTGGTACGACATCTGCTTCTGAGGTGTTTGAGGCTTTAAAAGGGTTGTTGAGCCTCAGTGCTGACCCAGCCAGTGGTTCAGCAGTCTCACCTGGCACCAAAGCCGATGATACCATCTCTAGTTCCTTGCCTTTCCCTCTGAGCAGCTCCACTAGCTGTGGTACCAGGTTACCAGGAAGGCTGGTACCATTCATGGGAAAGGCATAGATGTCTCTGCTTCACACTCAGACTTCTTCTGCAGTACTGTTTGGTACAGCACCACCTTTGGATCAAGAAAAAGATTCACCCTTATCGGACTGTGAAGTTGGTTCCTGTGTTTTCCAACCTGACAATATGATCGCCATGTTTTATGTAACCCTGTCTTTACTAGATAAGAAGCAATCCTACACTGGGACAGCAGTGCTCTATTTCTGAAGGAGGCTGACCCTCCCAGAGGCTCTCAGAACATGCTGGAAGGCTGCATGAGCAGCTTGATACTTAATCACCAGGAGCGATCCTTTCACCCAGGCATAACAAGGACCATTTTCAAGTTGTAGGGAACTCCTCCGGAGTAAATCTGTTCACAGCCAAAAGTGACAACGCGAAATGTCACCACAGCAGGTCGCAGCCCATGTTCAGTGAGTGATGCTTTGCTGCTGCTATTAGAGGGTTTGCTGTATACTTTGTCCCTGTCTCTGTTGTGCCTAGATTTCTACACAAGGCAAAACAGGTCAGGGCTGATCTTACACTGATTGTCCTGTCATGGCCTCCTCAACTCTGGTTTTCACAGCTCTCAGTTCCCCTCCATTACTTCCAATTCACACTAACCAAGTTTTATAGAATTGTGGCTGCCACCTTCACACCACCTGGTTTCACATGGTGGCCTGGAGACTTCCTGATGGTCATCAGCAGAAGAGTCCGCCAGATAGTTACGGGAAGCAGTGTTGCGTAATAAAACCATTGAGGATGACAGCTGCTTAAGTGGAGAATGGTTTTTGCATGGTTGAGACGGAAGGGGATCTCCCTAGTTCTTCTATCAGCAGATGCTCATTTGTCTTTTGTATGTGAAACATCAAAGATTAGTTCAATTAGAGTACACCTTAGGAGTTGTATCATTGTTTCACTTGGCTGTGGATAATCATTCTCTTTTTTCAGACTGATGGCTGTAAGATTTTTAAGTAGCTTAGACAGGATATTTCACACATACAGAGCCCTGTTCCTTCCCGGAGCCTGAATTTGTCTTAAAGCTGATGGGTCCCCCACTCTGAGTCTCTAGTGGCCCGCTCTATGTGAAAGTTCAGTGAAAGTTGCATTTTTAGTAACCATGACATCTGCCCCAAAATTAGGAGAGTTGAGGTTATTAGTATCACACCTTCAATATTAGATTTTTTTTTTACTCAGATAAAATGTATCTTTGTCCCTGTCCAAGGTTCCTTATGGAAGTCTTCTCCTCTTTTCACATCAACTAGGCAATTTTACTTACCATGCTTCTTCCCAAAGCATCACAGTAACAGGGAAGGAAATTAGTGTTTTATTTGGAGTAGACTGTGCCATTAAGATACTATCTCAATTGTTTGTTGCATTTGTGGACAGAATGAAGGGTAGCCACGTTTTTACGCTGAGGCTTTTGTTATGGCTATCTGGTTGTATTTGTCTGTGTTACCAGTGAGCTGTGTTACCAGAGTGGGTGGATAGAGTACTGGGTCATTTGATTAGATCCCAACTGGACTTTGAGGCATTTCTTCTGTCTCATGTACTGATATTGGACATTTGCAAGGCAGCAACGTGATCAGAATGTTGTATGTTTGCCTTTCACTATGCAATCTCACAAATCTAGAGATGAAGCTAAATTTGGAGGGGTGGTCCCCCAGTCTTTTTGTTCAACTACCTCCAAGTAGAACTTCTTGTGATCTACATACAGTGGATCTGTGCAATCCTTCAAAGAAAAACAGTTACTAAATTTTCTGTGGCTGTTGTTCTTCAAGGTGCATTGTGTGTGTCCATTCCACAACCTGCCCTCGTTCATATTTCTGTCCAACTAATTGTGGTGGGAGGGAGTGGAGGGAACCCTGTTGTGTCTCAGTCCTTTACGCCTACCTAATATGCACAAGGCAACATAGAGAACTCAGGCTAACCTGACAGTAACTGCTAAGGATAACAATTCTCCAACTATGCCTTGAAGTCTACCGACACCTACGTGAAATACACATATGCAACATAGTGCAAAGAACAGCAGTTACAGGAATGTTAGTAACAACTCTTTTTATCTTGATTATAGGTATATGGTGCAGTGGCCTGGGATCCGTATACTTCGTCGCCAGGAGCTTGATGCTTTTCTTTCTCAAGCATTGTCTCCGAAACTCTATGAACCTGACCAGCTACAGGAACTTAAGGTAATTTTTAATGCCGTTTCCTTCACTAGATAAGTCTGACCACCAACTGAGCCATAATATTAATATGAACAAATGGTGTTTACTCTAAAAACATTAAGCATTGAAGGCCTAGTTTTTGGTTTTTGGTTTGTTTTTTTTAAGGCTCTTTAGGTATCCACTTTGCCTTATTTGTGCTGGGAAGCTTCTTCAGGATATTTCATCTGCTGTGTTCTGCATAATGTACCGCTCTTCAAACTTATTCTACCATTGTTTATTGAATTCTTAGAAGTAGTAAATGTCTTGCTAGAACAATGAAGAAAAAGGCACTGGGAAGTGACAGTGTGTAATCGATTTAGGAGCCTATTTTTCATTTTCAGAAAGAATTTAGGCACTTGAAAGTCAGTAAATTTTAGGTTCCTAAATTGGAAGTTGGAACACGGAATATCATAATGTCTGAATATCTTTCAAAGTCTGGTCTGTCTTTGCAGCCCATAGAGTTTACTTAGTATATGAAATGAAAACTTTTTTTTAAGTATGGCAAAGACTAGTAGTCTCTCAGATGTGTTGTTTCTATTATGAAAATAAAATTTTAGAGGGTATTTTTGGTGAGATTTTATTCTTATTATTTTATGATAGACCTTTGAAAGCTTAAACTAGAAATCTGTTTCTGAACAGCTTTATTTTTCTTCTTTTGAGACTGATCTTGAATGATCACCTTGTCGATTTAAACATTTGTTTGGTTTAGAGTCAAAAGATACTTGAAGCATTTTAGATGGCGGAATACTTAGAGAAGCATATATAGATTTGAAAGCATAAATAAAGCAGTTATGGAAGTAGTCGTCTAGCATTGTATTTCATAAATATTATTTTGCATACTTGCAAGACTTTAGCACACATGTTTATTTTTTGAAATCCAATTACATATTTTAATATAAACATAACTAGCTAAACAGTGGGCTTTATTTTCTGTATGCCTCCTGCACAGTGTAAAGTATTGGTCAACCTGTGCAACATCTTATCATTGCTATGGGAAATCTTTTTCTAAACCTTTGTATCTCCATCTGTCTTGAGAATGGCACCCTCTTAGAACCTCTATCCAAAATTCCACACCCCAGAATAAAGAAAATGGCAGGGTTTAGTCCTGTGTTATTAACAGATGGACTCTAGCCCTTGCTGCCCTTGGCTAAATGAAAATGAAAGTAAGCTTTAGCATGGGGCAGAGAGTTGGTGCTGCACTGGTCGGTTTCCCAGCTCCTGTCAGGGGGCACAGCCTGAGGGGTAGGAACTGAGAGTCAGGCTCTTGGCTGCCATCACTGACAGCAGCTGGTCAGTTTCCTGGCTCCCCTGAGTGGTGGGCAGCCCAGAGCCAGGCACCAGCTCCCCACCACTCAGTCACATTAACCTGAGATTCATGCCAGCAAAGCCACAGGAGATTTGAAGATTCAAAATCCTACAGTCATTTGAAGCCAGTGCATGAGCATATGATGTACTGAGCTGAATGGGCAGACAGCAAAAGCATTTATTTTCTTCAAGTTGAGGTTTTCATTCAGAAGACACTGCGGAGAACAGAATGAAGCCATTGTCATTACTTTCCCTGGGAAATGAAGCAGATGCATTTGCCTTCATTTCAACTTTTTTAACAGATAATCCTGAGTCTAGATCCGAATCTTATTTGGATTATTATTCAGCAAGTGGAGAGAATGAATCACTTCCCAGGATCCTTGCAGCTCAAGGAAGCCTGAAAAACATAGATATGTAGATATATATCTCCCCAAAAAGAAACAAGGGAAGAGATTCATCATTGTCATCTTTCTCTTTAAGCTTTTAATTACTGGAAGAAAGGAAATAATGAGACTCAGGACAGAATGCAGTCAGCCAAGTTGAGCACATACTGGGTTTTTACAGGACTGCTCATCTATCTGACGAAGCGGGTCTTTGCCCATGAAAGCTTATGCTCCCAAAATATCTGTTGGTCTATAAGGTGCCACAGGACTTCTTTTTGTTCTCGAACATACAGAGTAACACGGCTCCCTCTCTCATACTTCTCAAAGGAAGAGCGCTCAAGAAGCATGTTTCAGTGGTTGTGGATGTGATCCTTTGTGGAAGTTCTTGGTTGTTTCATATTCCTGAGAGCAGCATCATTAAGCCCTTCCATCATTCATGCTTGCCCACATGGAGCCTGAACTGAGTTGGTCAGGAGAATTGCCGAGATCAGTGTCTCTTTATTTTCTCAAATTCAGTTGTGGTTGTCACCTTCTTAAGGAAACTCTTAAAATAAATGCTTTAATCATCCACCTACAGGATGTCACCTTCCTTCAGGGTAAGGTGTTGTAATGGTGCTCATTCAGTAATCGGACCAAAGGATAAATATCTTTTCACACAGACTGAGAGGCAATGAACATCACTCCCAGAAAATACATAGCTAGCAACTGTGTCCACATCATAAACATCCCTTGAGGGAGGCACTTTAAATGTTTGGAATTATGAACAAAATATATTTGCATGTTTGAAGTGGACAGAAATCAACACAAGTACTTGATCCTGCAGCAGCCTTGTGGGGGGAGCCATGTAAAGTCGTAATAGCCGGATGGATCAAGACATACATCTCAGGTCTCATAAAGCTAACTGAGCAGCCTTACTTGTAGGCAATATCTAGTTTACAGGGATTTGTCAGCAGAAGTTTGTGTTGGAAGAAATCTTGTGACAAACCTTTTGTTGACAGATCATGTCCAGACCACAGGGAGTATCAAAAGAGCAATCTGCTCTGTCAACAGAGAGTGGCCAACTGCCCAGCTGCTCTATTGGCAAAACAGCTGCACGGAACCACAGCAAACAGGATTGCATAGCACCCAGAGGCCTTTTCTGTTGACAGAAGGCCCCCCAAAACATTCTGACGTGTTTTGTTGACAGATCTCAGTTGACAATGGCGTTCTTCCTTGTGGCAAGCAGGGTACGGCTGTTGACAAAAGCCCTATGTTCTGTCAACTTACTGTCAACAGAATACACTTGGCCATCTGGATGTTCTGTGGGTTTTGTCAACAAAATGGCCATTTTGTCGACAAAATCCTTTCATCTAGACATAGACATAGGTATTGATGAGCACTCGAATGGCAACTTCATGGCCAGAAGATGGGATGTGACACGTGAGGATATCTGAAAGGCAAGCACTTGGTCTTCATTCTGCATATTCTAACCTAACAATATATACATAAGGTCTTCTGCAGATTTTTTTTCTGGGTGTTAACAAAGTGAACAGTCTTGTCCCTGTCTATAGTTTCAGTGATTAGAGAAGGAAAAGCTCCCAGGGATGCTGCTGGACACACAGGTACCAGCAAAAGAATTCCCAGAGAAAATTTTTCCATCTCTGAAAAAAATGAGTGGCAGAGATAAAGCCACTGATAAACAGGATATTATAATTTAAAATGTGGTATTTCTACATCAACAACTTTTATTTTTAGGTTGTGTGTAGGAGAAGTATGGAATATTTCCATAATACTTGTTGGTAACTGATAATTTAATACTTGATGCTCCGTTGTTACTGTCTTCACACACAGCTGCTGCTGCTTTCTGTTGAAAGCAGGCACAGAAGGAGCATATGAGTTTGAACACAGCTGCATATCTGCAAAGAGATTTGGATTGTCTTTATGATCGTGTAGATTTCAGATTATGTGTATGAAATATAAATCAATTTAATTATCTTTATAAATTAATTCCAAATTTATCAGGAAAGGATTGATATGTCAACTGAAAGGCAGTGTTCTCTTGTTTACACACCAAAAATAAAATGCTCTTAATTTTCTTCTTCTCCTTCAACCAGTCTGTTTTACCATCACCTACCCATTTTTTACTCTTTCAGCTTTAACTGTTCATGTATCAACAGAAAAAAAACAAAATTTCATAAATACAAGTCTGCCTCACCCAAATGCTACAGATGCTGATGCAATTTTTTGAAGATGGCAACCTAAAGCTAATAGAAATTCATTTGCAGTGGAAGTGGCCCAGACAGGGAAATACAATGTTTCAGAACCAAAACATTGAAAAAAACCAACATCTTAAAGTTGAGTTTTCCTGAGATTTTCCACCATGGAAGATCCACTGAAAACATTAGGTGCAGAGAATTTCATAGAAATCTCTTAACTTTTATTTGTTGTAACGGGCTTGAAGACTGAAACATTTATGTAAGTGGCTGCAATAGTACATTGGTGGTGGTGCTCTTAAAATAGCAGTAAACTGTAGTGTGCACATTGTAAGATTTACACACGTAATTCCAAACTTTAAGGTTCAGCAGAGATGTTCTCAGCATAGGACCTGAGGAGGTAAGGGAGATGGGTGGTTTTATTCCTATTTCCTCAGTTCAGAGGCCTGATCAGCTCCAGTGCAATTTACTGCAGCTTCAGTATTTTCAGAGGTTCATTAGAAATCACTGTAATCTTATATAGATTACCCCAACTTTGATCAAAATGGGTTTAGAATTACATCATAGGTGAGTAATGGGGCTTTTTAATACATGGATAATTACAATCACCAAATGATATACTCAGGCCAGGTCTACACTATAAAAAAATTTTTTTTTTGACTTAACGCAGTTTCAGTTACAAGAATTATGTGGCCGGACTTGATGTACCTTTAGTCAAATTTCTGGTATGTCCTTGCTGCTGGAGAAACTGTGGCAGCCTTGCTGCTTGCAGAAACTTTCCCGACACCTTCCTTTACTCTTCACGACTGTGCGGCAAACCAGAGCTGATATGTTAGCAGAAAAGGACCCGGGGATTACAGTGGATGAGAGGCTGGATATGAGTCGATAGTGTGCCTGTGCAGCCACAAAGGCTAATAGCTTATTGGTGTGCCTTAGGAGAAGCATTTCCAGCAGATCTAGAGAAGTTATTATTCCCCTCTACTTGGCACTGGTGAGGCCACATCTACAGTATTGCATCCAGTTCTGGGACCTCCAGTATAGATGCATTGGAGTGGGTTCAGTGGAGGGTAACGAAAATGATTAAGGGGCTGGAGCACATGACCTATGAGGAGAAGCTGAGGGGTTTGGGCTCGTTTACTTTGCAGAAGAGAAGAGTGATGGATGATTTGATAGCAGCCTTCAACTTCCTGAGAGGGGGCTTTAAAGAGGATAGAGAGAGACTATTCACAGGGTGACAGATGGCAGATCAAGGAGCAGTGGTCTGAACTTAGAGGGAGAGGTGTAGGTTAGGTATTAGGAAAAAGCTATTTTACCAAAAGGGTGGTGAAGCACTGGAATGCAGAGGTGTTGGAATCTCCATCCTTAGAGGATTTTAAGTTCTGGCTTAACATGGTCTTGGCTGGGATGATTTAGTTGGGGTTGATCCTGCTTTGGGCAGGGGGCTGGACTAGATGACCTCCTGAGGTCCCTTCCAGCCTTAGAATTCTATGATTCAACATTTATTTTAGCATGTCCCTAAATGCTAAATTGAACCCTGGAAGATCGGCCTCCAGAGCCTCAATCTTCATGTAAGTATAGACATGCCTTCTAGAGTTAAGCACATTGCTTTTCTTGTAGACTTACCTGTCAACTTCTTTTAACATCAGAGCATGAGTAAGTAAATGGAAGCTGTATTCCGATCAATGGAATACTTAAAACTTAAAAATTCTGTTCTTTAAACGAAAAAGTATCTTCAGTGCGTGGGGTGGGTAGGGAGAAGAAGGTCTTCTACTTGACTCTCCAAATAATTACAACCAATACTTTCTTATTTAGGGAGAAGAATAGCACTGGTGTTTCTTATCCTGCACTTGACTTCTAACTCTTTTGTAATACTTAATAGTTAAGCAAGCCCTATTTGAAGATGTACCTTTTCTCTCAGGGATGTGGTGAAGTCAGAGATCAGCTACTCAACTGTCAGTGCATGGAAACGTTACTTTAAATCTCACACTGGCAATCCTTGCTTGACATCATAAGCCAACAATGCTGTCTTTGTCCTATTGGGAAAAAAATTAATAAATTATACCATCCCAAACAATCGTTAAGTCACAGAACACATTTAAGGTAGCGTCCTTATTCTAGTCACATGATCACTTCCCTCTCCCACCAATTTTTGAGTTTTACTTTGGCATGAATTTCATAAGCAACGCTAAAAAGGTGAAGCAATATCTTTTGCAGGACAGACTTCACGTATCTTGTGCCTCTCGTGTCCTCATACCAACATATCTGTAACACTTCAGCAAACATGAGTTTTCATTCTTCTCTTCTTTAAATTCCATTTCTATAGTTCATCCACTCTTTGTGATGCATGGATGAATATTAAAATATGAAATGAAAACTAGCACTGTTTGAGATAAAATGATTTATTTTACTTACTCGTTTACTTGATCTGAAAGCAATTTTACTGCCTTAGTGTTTCTAGCTTTGGTATTGATAGGTCATGACAAGTTGGGCATGTTTTTATTGTTAATCTATTTTTTCTCCTTGGCTATTTCCAACATTCAGGTGAGCAATAGCTCAGTATTCCTTAGAGTTAAAAAAGATAGTGTGTGTTATGCCTGTGATTTTCAACCTGTGGTAAACAGATCCCTGGCAGTCCGTGGACTCAGTGGGTTGTTACTGTTGAACGCTGGTCTGCAGATCCTTGGGGCTGCAGACTGTTTAGGATTTCCAAAAGGGTCTGCACTTCCATTCAAAAGAAATTTGTGTGTGTGTGTGTGGGGGGGAGAGTTTCCACAAATGAAAAATGTTGAAAATCACTGCTTTACACCATTTGGAAGCCAAATGCAAATCTTACTTGGTTTTACATGGATTTTTAAAGCAGCTCTTAAGACAGGGGATGGTACTTTCCTCTTGTTCATCTGAAATTTCATTTTTCTTGAAGATTGAGAATCTAGATCCCCGAGGAATTCAGCTGTCTGCTTTGTTTATGAGTGGTGTGGATATGGCACTCTTTGCAAATGATGCTTGTGGACAGCCAATCCCATGGGAGCACTGCTGTCCGTGGATGTATTTTGATGGGAAACTCTTCCAGACCAAACTCATCAAAGCAAGCCGGGAGAAAGTTCCTCTCATTGACCTCTGTGATGGTCAGGTAGGAGGTTTCTGAAAAGTATTTGTTTTATTTTTTTTTAACGTAGTCTGAATTTTCTTTAGTGTCTAATTGGGTTTGTTTGGCAGTTATTGTTGATGCAAGATTGTGTGTCTATCTGGAATGTGGCTATATTTAGGGATGGGAAATGGACTTTAACTATTATGGCTCTGAGGAGAAACGGCAGTTTAATTTTAATAGACTTTGAAGGAAGTAGAAAGACTTTCCACTGACCTCTAATCTCAGTAAATGGACTCAAGGATTCACTAGTTACTTCGAGGATGTACATGAATTCACATTATCAAAAGACTATTATGCATACATACGTAAGACACTGACCCAGAATTTGACATCTTGTGCATTCTGAAGGTAATGAGCACATCAAGCAGAGCTGGCTATGTTCCTGCTCAGCCTCAACATCATGTTTTTCATCAGGATGGCAAAGCTGTGAAAAAGGGCTAAGCTAACGTTACTTTTATAAACCAAACAAAATCCAGTACCTCATTTATTTGACAGACAGTTGAAAAGAATGACATCAGGATTACAACACACCCGTGCACAAAAAAACTTTAATTTCTTACAGAAAGCAGAATTTAAAAAAAATAATATATAGGTATCGCAAAACACCAAGTCACTGCGTATGGCAGTTAATTATACGTCAATATTTCCTTTTCTTGGAAGGATGTTGCATAGTATAACAAATGTTCATTCCCTTTTTTGAATTCCTGGGTGATCTTGAAGAGGGAGTTGCTGTTAAGACCACCATTTGGTATTCCTGATACTTGGAAAGTTTATAGTAGTTTACTGTATTGGCTCAAATATAGGGATTTCTTGTGAATCAGTGAAATATGGGTAGTAGATTGTTACCCATGATAGCAAATTTTGTTTATCCATTTCTCGCTAGCTTTATTAAGAAATACAGGTGTGTGTCAGCACTGCTGCATTTAGCATTCCTTCAGTTAGGTTAATATGCATAATTTGCACAGTGCAATGCAAGATTTTGACATTTATTTGTGTACTTTGGTTTACTTATAGGCTGAACAGGCTGCCAAGGTTGAAAAGATGCGTCAGAGTATCCTAGAAGGATTAAATTTCTCCAGGCAGAATCATCCACTTCCTTTCCCACCTCCACCTGCCATGCCTTTCTATCCAGCGTCAATGTATCCTCGACACTTTGGGCCAGTCCCACCACCTCAGGGCAGGGGGAGAGGCTTTGCTGGTAAGTAGCTGACGATACCTGTACGTGGATTCAAATTGATATGAAATAAATATTGTCATATCATTTGCATTCCAATATTGTGGTTTGATTCCTCAACCCAACCGTATAGCAGTAGTACAGTAGAATAAACAGCCCGAATGTGGTCCAGCACATCTGCTACTGGACATATAATTTTTATTGGCTGTGCCCGAATAACTGAGAAGCCTTCAGTAATACCATTTGTTTCCTTCAACACTGAAGTAGCTGTGCCAGTACAGAATGCCTGGGATGCAATTGTTTGTAGGTGGAGGAAAAAAGAGGCATAAATCAGCACAGAAGGATAGGGAAAGTATATATGATAGAACCACCTTGCTGTAAATGTTCACATCCGTAGATGTAAAGTATGACTGGAGGGCTTAGTTTATGAAAGGAACAGAGGAGCTGTTGGGGCTGAAGACACCAACTGCCCCACCGCCCCCTTTTAAAAATCTAATTTTAGTATTTTCATTTGCTACATCCTTGAGTAAGTACAGGAGACCACTGAACCATCACACCATTTGCCCCATACACCAAGGGTCACATATGAATTTATATTTAATAGTTAGGAAGTTGAATAGGATTTTGGGGGAGGGGGCAAATGCTATCATGGCAACTTGCTGCCTCAAAATTTGTTCAAACCTTTTAACACCACTTCCACAGTGGAGATTCAGATCCTCAGAGTTACAAGTGTATTTCCTACCCAAATAAAGGGTATGTCTACCCTTTAATGGGAGGTCAGTCTCCCAGAGTTCAATTTCATGCATCTGGTAAAGACTCGCAAAATCGATCTCTCTGGGGTCTGCAGGCAATCCCCTGTACTCCTGCTCTCGCAAGGAGTAAGGGAGGTCAGTGGGAGTAGTGCTCCTGTCAACCTCCCTCAGTGAGGACAGACCTTACAGTCAACTGCAGATATGTCTATCCTAGCTACGCAGTTGCCGTAGCTAGAATTGCGTATTTGCAGTTGACTGTAAGGTTTAGTGTAGACCAAGCCTAAAGGGCTAGGAGACACCTAGGCCAAGGTTGCAGCTACTCTGGATAGATCCTCTCACTGGTGGTGAGTTGGCACTTCACCAGCCTCTGCTGTGGCTGGGCAGTGGGATTCCCGTATTGCTTTAGACCCTCTGGCTGCTAAACCAGCAGCCTTTGTCCTGCCTTATGTGTTGAATGGCCATAGTCACTGTGGCTCTAAAAGGAAAGTGACATCAAGCTTATCTTTCAGGGAATTCCCATATACCCGGCCCCCCTCACAGCTTTTCCCCTGTCTTTCTTTACCCTGGGTCTAACAGGAGTCTGTGGCTTTGGAGGCCCTTATGGGGAAACAGTAGCAACAGGCGCTTACCGGGCCTTCCGGGTGGCAGCAGCGGCAGGACACTCCGGAGCCTTCTCTGGCAATGACAACAACAGGACTAGCAAGTTTCAGGGCGGTAATTATACCAAACCCCTTTTCTTAGAGCTTCTGGCAACAGCTTCTTTCACTTCACACTCTGGTCTCAGGCTTGCCACTGGCTGCCAGTTGTACTGTCCCTAACTGTCTCCGGCTATCGCTCTTGTAGAATCTTTTCGGGTTGCTGTGAACTCACTCGCTCACTCACTGCTGTACTCTACCGGACTCTTCTCCCTAAGTGCCTGTGGCAGTCTGCGTGTTACGTTAACATAACAGTCTGGTTCAAATATAAAGATGTTTTAACATTTTAAGTAGAAGTTCTGTTTTTTTGTGCTTCACAATGTTAGGCTGTGTTATAACATGCTCAGCTTTGCTTGGATAGGTTAAAGATCTTCTAAAATTGGAGAGCAATAAGGCATCTTGAAAAAGTGACAGAGCAGAAGTTCTTGTCTTTGTGGTACTGTTAATTCATGCTTCACTGTTGCCTCAGGTCAGAGTTTGCATTTCTGGCTTAAGTTAATATAAGTGTTTAGATTCCATTGTCCATTGTTTTTCTCTTCTGTACTGGGGGACAGTAGAAAATCCATGAATTCTAGTTACTTACTTGGGCGACAGGTTTCCCATATATGTAGCTATAGTATTTAAGCCAGGGGTTTCAAACTCATAGTGCACGGGCCCTCCCTGGACAGAGCAGTTGTGCACGCTGGCCTGTGAGTACATGTCTGTCTGTCTCTGTCTTTCTGTCCGTCCGTCCCTGTCCCCAGGGATGCAGTCTTGAGGTTGTGGGGAAGGTGCCTGGATGGCAGCAGCATTGAGCCCTCCCCTGCGCTCTCAGTGCCAGGCCTCCTCCATAATCCCTGAGAATGGAACCCTGGGAGACGGGTTGCAATAAGGGGAAAGGGGCTGGGGTGGTGGTAGGAAAGGCCAGGCTTAGTGGGTGGGAATGTGCAGCCTGCTGCTACCCCTGGGCTGAATTATGCAACTGCTTCGGCCAGGGATGGGTTTTGAATTTGAGACGCTGATTTAAAGCTTTTATTTTAAAAAAAACTAAGCAAATATTTCTCGTACACTATTGCAAAAATAACCTAGTCAGTGTCTACAGTACACAATTAAAGCTGAAGGAATTATACAGAGAAATATGAACCTTTTCTATTTAACCAGTGCTGTAATTTTTAAGCCTATTAACCTTTAAAAACTAACTACATTAGGAGAAACGCTATCACTTTTAAGCCTTGTATTGCTGTTGGTCTTATCAGTAACATTTAGCTCTAGTGTGTTTACCTGGATTTCTGGAAATGGGTTATGCTCTGATCTGGTGTTAATTTGTAAGGACATTTGGTATTAAAAAAGCAAATTTAGAATATGAGTCATACTGATATTCTCTGTTGTGTAGATACTCAGGTTTTTGCTTCTGTCTCAAAAAAAGAAGTGTGAAAGTAGTGTTTACACTTGACAACTCAAATGCCATTTCTATAACATAGACCAGCGTTAGTAATTTTTATTGCCCGTTTCTTGTCATGGAAGTATATTAATAAATGTAATTAGTTAATTTAGGACAGTAGAATATATAATTTATTCCTTCTTAGTTACCTTTTTACTTCCATCTTGTTTAAAAATTCATTAAATATTGTTTCAGTATTTCCCTTCAGATTCTCAGTATCTAACTAAACATCAACTTACTGAAACTGAAGTAGTTTATTTTTTTAATTTTTAATTCGTCTATTTTAATGAAGGACTCCTAGACTCTAATTTTAGCTATAATTTCTTTAAACAACCATATTATCAAAATTAGTTTCACGGTATCAGAAGAGGAAGCTTTTTGTTTAATGAAGATTGAAAGAACAACTTTTTCCATTCACTAATAAATTCAGTGTCATGATTTTAAAACAACATTTTTGGTTTTGCATTTATGTGCAGGAGTCCAACCTATTCCTTCTCAGGGAGGGAAACTTGAAATAGCTGGCACTGTTGTTGGCCATTGGGCTGGAAGCAGACGTGGACGTGGAGGTAGAGGGCCATTTCCTCTACAGGTGGTTTCTGTTGGAGGACCAGCAAGAGGGTAAGTTCAGAAACTGTTCTTAATGTAATGAAGTGCACTAGAGAAAGAGGTGACAGCAGAATTTGCATAAAGTATTATGCTTACATTGTTTTCTTACTTGCGTGTAAAGTGGACTAAGTAACAGCAATACCATTGCTCAGGAACTCAAGAGCACTTCTTTGTTAATTTTAATGTGTTCTTCTCAGTAGGTCAGATAAATTAAAACATTTCTGCACACAAAAGTCTCTTATTCTGAATCTAACTGCATGCATTTCACATTGTACAAGGATATGACTCGATAGCATTTTGGTTACAAGAATATGAGGAACTTATTTGAGCCACCAACTCCATTCTTGCATTCTTTTTTTTTGAGAATAGTAAAAAGCTTACTTTGCCCATTTTAAATGGTTCCCTGGATGTGCCCCCTTTGTTGGCTCATGTAGGCTTTCTGTCTCTTAGCTTCTCACCCATTTACCTGTCTTAGTACAGACTTTGTTTCCAGCCTGTTAATCCATTTACCTCCCTAATTCTGTCTCCCCAGACATAAGACCTCATCCACATCCAATTTATGTCAAGCTAGGCTGACATTCCATTGCTTTTGTTTTTCTTCTTTATGTCAGTATTTGTTTTATTTGTGGTATATTCCTGGCTTGTACTTTTTTGTAAGTTTATTACTCAACAACACATGACCGGAATAGTTGTAATTATTTGGACTAGCATTAATACTAGACTCCAAGTATGAACTGGGGAGTGTAAGCTTCCTTTTTATAGTATAGCCCATCAGGCTGTAGTTTTACATTATACGCTTGCTCTGCCTTTAAAACATTATTTTCTAATTTTAATTTTGTTTTTTTAAATTGCATTGTAACAAACTGATACAAAGTTGAACTTTTTCATTTATTACTACAAGAAATTTAGGCAGAACATAGCCCTGTTAAAGTAACATTCCCTGGCTCCGTACCAGAATTGATCATTTCAGCTGTCACATAATACTTGTTATTACATATATAGGCAGTTTTTACTTTACCAGTGTCTCTGTATTTCAACCATACTGTGCAATTTGTAGACGGTTCCTCCACGGTGATTCTAGATGCGGGCAACTTACTCTTACACCTGCCCATGTTAAGCCTCCCTCAGGTGCAGACAGGCTTGCACATTTGGTTTTTCAGATCTTTCATTGCCTTACAGTAGTGCTTGAGGAGAAAAAACGTGTGATTTGCAGTGCTTTTATGTTTACCTCTATGGTATTGGATCTTTGTTAATTTTTTTAAATCATGCACCTTCTGATTTTTGCCTTTCTTGCATTAACTTTTTGTGGTGATAAGAGAGATTTGCTTGCTCTGTATCACATAGAGCTCTTTTACCTTGTATAGAATGTATTTTATTCATATTACAAACATTATTAGAATACAGTGACTAAACTTAAATCCTTTTAATTCCATTTGCCGTACCGTTAAGAGTATCTACTTAATCTACTCCAGATGTGTGAATTTTGGGTTTACTTCCCTCTTATCACTACAATTACTTTACCTGTTCCAGACAAGTGGTATGCGAAGTCACAGCATCGCTGTATGTTGGGATTTCCTCTGGGACTGGCGTCTCTAAAATGCCATTCCCCTTAGTATTTTTTTTGTTATGCAACAAGCAAGAATGAGCTGATCAGATTCAAGCATAAGGAGTAGGTATAAAGTATACTAAACATCCAAAGTTACACAGAAAGCCCTTTCCTTTATATAATATAATAATTCCTATATAATATAAAGGAAGGGGCTTTCTGTGTAACTTTGGATGTTTAGAATGTATGTGTGTGTCCATGTATATGTACATAAAATCATGCATTAAATTGCATTTACTATAAACTGTGTCACATGCTTGGGGATTGGCTTGTTTATTTTGTAGGAGTGAATCACTGTACATCATGCACTGTCTATAGACAGTTTACTTATCTTACATACCAGGTTTATCTTGTCCATTGCAAATGGTTCCATGAGCATTTTCCCCTTTTCTTGGCTAGTGCAGGCATTAATGAGCATTAATTTGTAGGGGAATCTGGCTCTATTCCTGGATTGATTTCTGTACCCTGGAATGAGCTAAATGTAGTACTAGTGATTACACCTTTCATGTGGAATAGCACTGGTGATGTATATTGTCAGGATCAAGAGGGAGGGTCCAAGATCAGAACATTGGTGCATATACTTGTAATATTTACTGACTGGAGCATTACCACTAGTTCTTTGAAGCCGCCCTCACCTGCTGGTTAGTCAGGAGTGAGCAAACTTTTTACATCAGGCCCTGCTTTTTGTCCTTGCAATTAGCAGCCCCCGGCCTGCCACCTGTCTAATGTAATCCAAACAGATGGACATTTTGGTTATGTTCATATGAAAAAACCCTTTTGGCACATGTAAGAAAATAAGTATGTAGAATGTACAAACTTTATTCATCAGTATATCAATGTGAACACACACGTATGAAAACAATAACATATTTCAAGATTTTTAATGAGATTGATGAGCCTGAGACCCAGCAGCTGGTAGTGCTGTGCCCTTCTTATGAAACTTCACCCCCCCCAAGTGGGCGCCCCCTAGTTTGCTCACCCCAGTTTTATGTGAGTCTCTTCACGTGTTTGCATTGGAGAAGAGCCTTTCTATTTCCTGGGTACTAGAAGAAACAAATTCATGATCTCTAGCACCTGGACATTAACTATTAGGATGCTAAACTGACATTTTAAATAGGGATTTTGCTGTGTCTGAGGGAACGGTCAAATTGCTTCAAGGATATAATCATTCCCAGCAATACCTATACAGCAATATTCTTAGGAGGTGGCTTGCCCAGAGGAAAGATGAACTCTTTACAAACTTACCTAAGAAGTTTGTGTAGGCAGTTTATCTTGGGAGATTAGTTACCTCCAGATGCTCAGACATATTCTCCACCAGCCAAATCACAATGGATGCTAAATTCTCTGTCATCTCCTTCCTCTTAACAGAAGACAGATCAAGTCCAGGTTTATCTTGATTGTTCTCCTTTGATGCTATGCATCTTATTTCTCAAATGTCTTCTCTATGCAAGCCTCTTATTTTCGGTTTCCTGCATACTGCTAAATGTGACCAGTTCACTTCCATTAACTGTGTCCATCAGTATGCAGTGAGATGTGAAATCTGAATTGCAGACCTGTTTTTCAACTCTCTAGAGGGCACAGTCACCTCATCTTACATGGAGTTAGTAAATAGGATGGGACTGTCTTGTTTTCTTTGTAAATTGATTGAAAAATGCACACCAGATTAACAGAAGCGCGGTCAGATGTGTAAAGTATTCACCACCTCTTTTGGTTTCCTTCTAATTCCATTATTACTTACTACAGTAAACCTTCAATTTTACTGACCCCGATTCAGTGGACTTCGGGAACAGTGGATGCCTGACGGTGCCCCCACCCAGTGGTTCCTGAAGCCTGCTTAATCAGCATCAGTAAAATTCCAAAGGTCCGTCCCATCCCCCCGTGTCCCGCCCCCCCCCCCCCCCCCCGAAAAAAAAAAAAAAAAAAAAAAGGGTAAGGGATTTAGTGGGTCTGCCATGGCTGAACCTATGTGCTGTCCTCCCACCAGGAGTTGGGCGTGTACGTGGGCAGACAACGCTTGCATATGTGCCCCACCCCTGGTGGGAGGAGCATGTAGTGGCAGCGGCAGCTTTCAGCCTTGCATGGTTGCATGCAAGCTCCAACTGTGCACAGTGGGGCTCCCCTAGCTGCACGGCATCAGGTCCCCAGCCATGGTGGGAAAGCTCCAGCCCTGCGGTGGTGGGGTTGGCAGCTCCAGCCACAGCGGTGGGCTCTGGTGGCTTCTCCAGCGGTGGTGGCTCCTTTGGTGAGTTGCAGGCATGTGGGGAGAGGGCTGGGGGAGCCCTGCAAAGGGCAGTAAACCCTCGATTTAATGGACTAATGCAGGAGAGGAGTGTCAGTTAAAGCTAAAAGTCCATTAAATCGAGGGTTTACTGTAGTGCATTGTGGGTGTACACACAGACTGGGGTTGGCATTTGGGATGATTCAGTCTAAATTCTATATAACTTAGCAAAGATGGCAACAAATTGTAGAAGTGGAGTAAGTGGAAGCATTGGGTCAGAACTTGGCTCCTGCAGTGCAAAGCAGCCTTAAAGCTAGCAAAGTCAGCTACTTGGAGAGTCTCCTTGCATAGGGCAATCCTCAGGTAATGTAGAACCAGCTGTGCAGAAACGGAGGCATGGATGGCAAGTGGCAGAAATCAGTAGTTACTGGCATGGCTCAGTGGAGGCTGGTGCAGCCAGCACAGCCTAGAACAGCCCTGAGTCTCTTCTTAACTCCTAGAGATGTTGTGGAGGCTCCTTCACCAGAGGTTTTCTGAAGGGGCTTGGAAAGCCATTTGTCTATAAATAGGTTAGACACAACATATCCTGTATCTTGGCAGGGAGTTAGACTAGATGGCCCATGTGGTCTCTTCTAATCTGATCGTTCTCTGACTCTGAGTTGTGCCTGTGCACCTTATTAGCCTCTGGCTGTCCTGTTTCTCATTCCTGTTCTGTGCCAGATGCAGAGGGGGTAGGTGTAAGGCTTGGTCTCATTGGTTTTGATCTTCATGCTTAGACTAAAGTCAAGAGCAGTCTGATGCTGTTAGAGGCCAATACTGAAAATGAAAACTAATTTATAAATGGAAGAAAAAAGTTCCTGACATCCTGACAGAGTACAGTAAGATTTTTGTGTAATTTCTTAGCATGAAGCATATTTTTGGGGTGTAGATAAGTATTTCACCGCTAGAAACCTGACTTCAAAATTTGTAATGAAGGCCAAATTAAAATCTGTGTGGATCTCATCTAATTCCCATTTAGGTCATTTGAAACCCAGCTTTCTGGTTTGGTGTGACTGGAGCTCTGCTTAGGAGTGTTCCCAAACTCTAAATCATGATTAAGAGAGTGTAGCGGAACAGTGTTGATAACCTTGTACAGTGTCTGCCTGGAGTAGACATGGTTTCAAGTCACTTCTTCCCTTCATAAGCACTTAAATTGCTGGCCAACTTTAATATGCAGCAGCTTTGCATTGTTGAATCTTATTTGTACATAAATTCTCCTGAGTTGCACATTTTGTGTGGGAAGTATTATTGTATGGAAAGAATAGTCTTACAAATATAAACAAATAATTCAGAGTGGCTGTCTCTTTGCAGGCCTTTCTTATATATATGATAAGAATTTTAAAAATTTGCACAATGTTTGAAAGTACTTCTATGTTTGAAGTGAAATTGTGAAATAGACATTTTATAGGTAGGAAAACAAGACTTTGGAAATACAAATCACAGACTTTACACACCTGCAAATAGTCAAATCTTACACTCCTGATTGTTTCTTGGGATGGGGGAGGGTTTGAATCTTTCCTATAGTAATTAGATGGCATTACAAAACAAACAAACAAACAAAACCCACCCTTTTCTGTTTAATTTAAAGTATTTTAAACAAAGTTTAAATGCATTTCCTGTTTGTTTTTTCAATACGTATAGGCGACCTAGAGGAGTTATTTCCACTCCAGTGATAAGAACATTTGGAAGAGGTGGAAGGTACTATGGGAGAGGTTATAAAAACCAGGGAGCAATTCAGGTAATAAAGTGGTGTGTTTTACTTCCATAATTCTGGTTTACGGGCTAGTGTGCTCACAAGCTCCCTAGGCCTGCAAGAGTGGATGGAGACAGTTCTTGGGAGAAAGGCAGGATAGAGTGCTTCTTGCAGTTACTATGGTATATACTAGTCACTGAAACAATAATTACATGCACAGTGATGACAGTTCTCTCAGGGTTGTTCTGTCTGCTTTAGAAGCTAGCTTTGGCTATCTGATTAGAGGAGAAAAATGCACCTTGCTATAAAGAATATCCCTGTGTCCTACATGGACAATCTCGATCAGCTGAAGGAGAGGGATAGGGGGCCTAAACAGCAATCAGTGAGTGAAAACTTAAGGGCAATATGAAGCTGTAGCAAACTGGTATTTATAGCCTTTTCTCCTCCTCTGCCCTGCCCAGTTTTTGTTCCTTTTCATTCTGGTCCTCCAATTCCTTTAAAAATGCAACAAACCCAAATGTAGGTAATGTTTGGATTCTACTTCTGGAGTACTCACTGTAAACACTAATAGAAAATTATGGAATAACCTCTGTCCCACTGGAGTATGTAGTCCCAACTTCGGTGGTGGTACAACGAGTCCATAAGTCATAGCTTCTGTATTTGCCATGGTCTTTGAAACTATGCTACTGAAGCAAATAGTAGATACACATCTGACTATTTGTTCCATGTTCACTTTTCCCTCAGTTTTGTTTAGTTTTTTCATTCTAGGTGCTCAGCACTTTTGAATGTTTGAGTACCATGGGAAATGGATCAGTGGGTGAACAAAAAAAATTACCTGATAAATGCAGTGTGTCGCATGAATAGTAGCAGGTAGGAGTTGACCGAGCAGGATGCCAACAGCTAGAGGAGAGTTGTGAGAGGTGAGGGAGTTCCTCATTTGAAGTAAAAATGTTTTCTAGATATAAAAATTAAAACTTGTTCTATTTACTTCTTTGTAGTTATTGCTGCTTGTCTTCCTCATCCCTGGCTGTGGACACTAATCTAAATTTCAGTGTGTATGATGTCTGCGTGCTAATTCCTGTATTTTAAACTTTAATTCTCATTCCTAGCATCCCATTGTAAAGTATTCTGCTGGAATTCTGTATTGAATTTACAGGCCTAGAAACAGAGGGCCTCTGTTTACTTCTAGAACCAATGTAGTATGTGCAAAGCAGTCCAAGTTTGCTAGTGTCTTCAGTCCCTTTCACAGGGAATACCTTTGGGATTGAGATGGTAGAAGTCTTCACGGTATTTCTGTCTGTGGATATCAGTCAACAATTAAAAGAGAGGAAATAAATACCATGATGAAGTGAATATTGCAAATCTTCCACTAGAGAGAAAGGACCAAATTTTTATATCCTTCCTTATAGTTATGTTTATTATGGTAGTGTGTAAGGACCAGGCACAAAGGGGTTACATTGTGCTGGGCACCGCACAAATATTGAAGCAGCTGGTCCCTGCCCCAAAGACCTTACAGTCTAATGAGACAAGACAAATACAGGCCAGAGACAGATGTAGAACCCTCAAGCAAAATGAACAATGTGTTGGCTGCTAATGTCCTGCAAGTTTATTTTTGAGTGCTAAGGTTTAGTTAGGAGGGGTTTGGCTAAATGAAAAGAGTAAAGGGCACAGGGAAGGGGAGCAGAGGGTATGAGGGGCAGGAGTGCAGTGAAGCTGAGATGTGAGACCTGAGGGAGGAAGAGGGATAGTTGGAAGAAACAGCCAGTCAGGGCAAGGCAGAGCAAGTACCCACATTGTAGCATCTTACCTTCAAAGATTTTCAGTGACTTTACTAAGAAGACTTGTAAAGTAAAGTGCTACTCAGCAGAAGTGGAAGGACAAAGATCTGATCTATAATGAACACATTCTTATGATGTCTTAAGAAATATATATTCTGTCACAGGGTAACACCTTAACTCTGACTTGCAATAAATGCTGTGCTTCCTTAGTAATCTCAAAATATCAACACAGCATAAGAGCTCCTGAATAGGACACCTAGAAAGAACATGTGAACATTGGTGGCATAATATTGATAAGCCTCAAAGGCAAGTCTGCAAAACACATGATTTCACTTTGTATTGATATTACACATTTTCATAGCAAATAACTTATGCAACACTACTCTTAAGGGACAGCATTTTAAATATTTTATCAAAAACAAACCAAAAAAAC
Source organism: Carettochelys insculpta (assembly GCF_033958435.1). NCBI lineage: Eukaryota > Metazoa > Chordata > Testudines > Carettochelyidae > Carettochelys > Carettochelys insculpta. Next base: position 15,997,091 of record NC_134147.1, on the reverse strand, counting down.
AAAAAAACCCAGCAGTTCAGATATAACATATTTCCCATGTTGAATAGTAACAGAGAGGAAGCCGTGCTAGTCTATACGCTATCAAAACAAAAAGCAGTCAAGTAGCACTTTAAAGACTAGCAAAATAGTTTATTAGGTGAGCTTTCGTGGGACAGACCCACTTCTTCAGACCATAGCCAGACCAGAACAGACTATTAAATATTGAGTCTGTTCTGGTCTGGCTATGGTCTGAAGAAGTGGGTCTGTCCCACGAAAGCTCACCTAATAAACTATTTTGCTAGTCTTTAAAGTGCTACTTGACTGCTTTTTGTTTTGATATTTCCCACGGTTATAGTTAAGACTGTCATTGTGAAATTGTGGGCTGCATAAGATTTACACTAAGTCCTTAATGCATTCAATTTCTTTGCTTTAATCTGTTCCTGTATCTGAGAGTGCTGGAGAGAACAGCTACTGTGCTTTAGCAGGGTCAACGTGGACACTTAGATGCTGTCTAGATTACAGTGATTGGTCAAGAGAAGTTTCTTTTTAGAAGCTATCTTCCAACAAAACTTTTGTCAACAGATGGCAGCCCAGTTATCAAGCAGATCATAAGAGCGATCCACTCTGTCATCAGAGAGCAGCTAGACTGCCTGCTGCTCTCTTGACAAAACAGCCAGCCAGAAGTACAGCGGACAGGGCTGCTGGGCATCTCAGAAGCCTTGTCTGTTGATAGAGGGCCTCCCAGAACGTCCAGACCAGATCTCTGTTGACAGAGGCATTATGCCTCATGGGGAGCAGGTTAAGACTGTCAACAAAAGTACTACATTCTGTCGATTTACTGTCGACAGAACTCCTTGGGAATCTGAATGTTCCCTGGGTTTTGTCAACAAAACTCAGTAGTGTAGACGTAGTCTTTGTACCTGGAAAGCCAGGGTTGGGATAGGTTTCCTTTCCGCCTAGCCACAAGCTGGAGTGAGTTCATATGGACAAGCCCTAAGTGTTCTGTGTTCATAAACGCTGTGATATGTTGTCACTTAGCAATGACATTTTTTTTAAAGTTTTACTGTTGTGTGTTTTGGAATTGTATGATTTACTTTTTCAGCTATGAAAAATCAAATGTTTTAATTTTCGAGCTCTGCAAGTTTACATTTTCAGTATTAGTTTTCTGGCTTTATTTCATCTGTAGCTTGTTTTCTTGAATACATACTGTGCATTTTTGTGTAATAGAAGTCACTTTTATGGTGTGTCTCTCACATAAGCACAGTACGTGGTATTATATGACAGTATTGATACCTTTATAAAAAAAAAAAAAACGGGGGGAGGGGATTGTGTTTGAGAAGTAGTATGTAGTCATATCATTAGACTATATTACCTGCAAATGGGGATGCAGAGTTAAGGTCTCATGCTAAAACTCAATTTTGGCATTTTCTGACTCTTTTTTTAAATCTAAATGGTACAATTATTTGTCCTGGAGCAAAGTGCAACTAACCAGGGGCATGTTAGAAAACTGGGCTGTGCTAAAAGGTGTTCATATTAATTTTTATTTAGCGGCTAACAGTGATCATAATTGTGATTTTGGTAGCCAACTGCCATATTGGGTCATAAAAAGCCACTTCTGTAACTAGTTAATTTATGGGGGGGGGGGCATGTTTACATTACAACATAAGCCAGGAGACGCTCAGATACATTGTCACAGTTATTCCTCAAAGGTTAAATCAGCATTAGATACTTTGTGTGACCCTTTTGCAGGGATGTAGGCCAATATGTTCGGTCTTTAAATCAGTGCTAACTTGGAGATTGTGTTGTACGCCAAGTAAATTGTGTTTGGAGTATTCCAAGTTAACTTGTAGCACTTCTGTCCGTGTCCGACAGCACACTATCGGAAGTGGTGTCAGGATAATCAGTTACACATATGCAATAGTAACTTCTTCAATAATATATTGTCTTTTTTAAAACAGGGCAAACCTCCTTATGCTGCTTCAGCAGAAGAAGTGGCCAAAGAACTTAAATCAAAATCAGAGGAATCTAAATCCTCAATTGTGTCTTCAGATGGATCCCTGGCTGAAAATGGAGTAGTGAATGAGGAGAAGCCAGCTTCCCAGATGAATGGGAATACAGGAGACATCAGGGGTTCCAACCAGTCTGAAAGTGCCTTGAGTAATGACTCTAAAATGTGCAATACAAATCCTCACTTAAATGCACTAAATGCAGACAGTGTTTGCCATAAAGATGATACTCTTGAGGCTGCTGTCTTAAAAAAAGAAGAGTAAACTTATTTTTTATAGAGGGTGAAGGATGTTGGGAAGGGTCAGGATTAGGAATATCTGGAAAGAAAGAGAGCCTACAGTTACGTACATTTTTTCCTTTCCGTAAGAGAAAAATGAGGACTTTGGAAATTCGGATCCCTCTTTGATGTCAGAGATTTAAACAACACATTTTTAGTTTTAACCAGTTGTAGTCAAAATGCTACAATAAAACAAAAAAGAAAGAGAATGAAGAGCATTTGACTCCCGCACTTAAAATGAAGTATACATAAAGTTTAAACTGGTTATGACAAAAGCTTGTAGTTTTGTTTCTTGAAATATAAGGAAAACAAATTTTGGCAGTCTTTAAGTATATATAGCTTAAAATATAATTTTTAGTACTTGGCACCATATGTATGCCATTATATTTGATTTTGCATTACTGTGTCACAATAAAGCTTTCTTTAAGGCTTTGATTTCATGATTATGGGGGAAAAAGGCACAACCACAGTTTTTCTTTCTTAAATTTCATCACTGTTGATGTGGTTCTTTTGTGTTAAAATGTGCAAACTATCGAAACAAAAAATTATAGAGTAATATTGCAGTTCTGCTGATTTTAAATATACATCATACATACTTTACAAGGAAGTTAAATGGAGATAAACTTGAAATCATAGAAGATACAAATGACCTTTCAAAATAAACACAATGTGTTCTGAAACTTTTTGTGACTAATACCATGCATCCGTGATCAATGAACTATGTGGTTTTGAATCAGACGTAGACCATTAGTACTACTATTTGAGCTAAACTTCTGCATGGTTCATAATTTTTAAAGTGTGTAGTTAATATTATGCATGTTATTGTCCTCTTTCTTCCATTCTTACAAGTACTGTGCCCATTTGCAAAACAAAAAGCTAATAATCAGTAATAGTCCTATAAAAGATGTTAACTATGTTTAGTCATTGACTGATCTTGCTCTAACCTTAAAATTTTGTGATTATTGACCTCTGTTGCATTTATTCTAAAACTTAAAAAAATTATCTAGCCGTTTTTTGAATATCAACGTTACCCTGGTGTACTCATTGCTGTATGCATTATTGTTCTCTGTTGCTGTTTTATGCCTTCATATTAGCAAATATGGAATTCTGTGAAAAACAAAAAAAACAAAAAAAGCTTTGATCTTCAAAAAATACCCCCCTTCTGTAGCAGGAAACAAATGGCTTGTTCTTGAGAACTTTCCCATCAAGAATTTAGTATAAGCAAATATACCTGTATCATTTTGATGTTTTTGTTAGTGTTTCCAAACTTAATGTACTTCAAAATCAGAATCATTTCTTTATATTCGTTTTCATATAATTCTCCTGATGCTCTTCATCACACATTAGTGATCAGAAATGAGGTGTAATTCCCCATTCCCTGCCCGCAAGAGCTAAGTAGGTATCTTAATGTAAGTTGAAGGGAGTTCTGCCCCAACTCATGGATTGTGCAAGAATGAACTACTGTTGGGTTTGATTGGTTGTAGATGGATTGTGGTGTGGTGTATTTGAAGGCTATTGAATGCAACTTACAATGCTTAATAAAAATCTTTATTCTTTTAGTATAAAATAATGTATGCCTCTTTTATTCTCATGTAGACCTTTGTGAATAAGTTTTCCTGTACACAAATAAGGTAATTGTTAATGAATGACAGCAGGTTGAGACAGGAAGCAAAGCATTTTGTCATTGTCCTGACATGGGGGGGTTGTTGCCCTTGATTAGAACAACGCTCAGTTATAGCTTCTTTTGTAGAACAACACAGGTTTCATGACTTGGTTAGTAAGTTGCAGGTGTTCAGCTCAAGTCCTGAGGGAAGCTGCAGAAATACAGTTGATCTGAAATTTGAGGGGGGCGGTATATTTTCTCTGGAAAAAAGTTATTCAAAGCTCCACTGCCAGAGAATAAAAAAATGCAGTAAATAACAAATGAAGAGGTAAAATGATTGTTGTTGTGGTTACTTCAGAAGCTACTGTGTTTTTGCATTAGCACAAATGGATGAAACATTGAGAAGCAAATTTTCAGAAGCTAAGGTGCTAGAATCTTCCCAGGAAGAAGCTTTTATTTCCAAAAGAAATGGTGCCCTGTGCCTTGTTCCAGTTCTGTACAAGTGGCACAAATAACCCAGGAAAATCAAATTCCATACAATTTCTCTGGCAGACTTACTCCCTTTTCTCACTCCTCAGCCTATTCGGGTTCCTTGACCTTCACCATGCCTCAGATTTTGCATTACTAATAGAGGCTCGTGAGGAGCAGCAGCTACTGCCTGTATGGTGAAAGCAGTACCCAGGATGTTCTCAGAGTGCTTGTAATGACTTGCCTGCACAGGTAATTTTCCAGTTGTAGTTACTAGGTACTCATATTCCAGAATGAGTTGCTCCTCTTGGTTTAGCTTACAACCCTGCCAAACCAACATGAATTAATATCCATGTGGGATTCATTATACCAGTATAACCATAAATTGACCCCATAGCTTATACTACTATAATTTTCCAGCATAGACAAACCTTAGTGGTTGCTGTTTCTATCTAAAAAAATACCTATTTCGTTGGTTTATGTGAGGTCTTAAAGACCTCGCTAGGGCTCAATACATATTGGAGAGAGTCCCTGCTTGGAGTTCAGTCTGAAAGACAACGCTTGCACAGGTGAGAAAAGGTAAGTATTCTCTCTGGGAGTTGATCATACCCAGCTTACACTGTGTTGCATCCTGCCTTAAACTAAGGCTATGACTACACTGCAGACTTTGAAGCAGCAAAGCTGTGCTTCTGCAGCTGTGCCAATATAAGGTCTCCTGTGTAGCTTGTCTATACTGTCGAGAGAGCTCTCTCCTGCCAGCATAATTAAACCCCCGCTTCCCAGCAGCTCTTCTCTGAGCTCAGGGATTCAGGCTACTGATATTGTATTTTACTGGCAAATCTCCATTGTTCTGTCCTTCCTAATTTCACTGCTGTGCCAAGCCGTATGTCGACTAATTGGTGCTGCAACCAGAATACTGTCCTGTGTGGAAAGGTGTGTTATCTTCTCCAGGAAAACAGGGCACCCCTTGTCTCAGAGTCTAGCAGCAGAAGACAGCTCCTTGCCATGTGTGGCTGTAATTGGTGAGTAACAAGTCAAGTTCCAACAGAGGGCAGGAAAAAAACCAAGGGGAATGTGTCCACGGACAATGGGCAGGGCTTGCGTGCATAGTCAAGCTGGAGTTCGTTCTTCTCCATGCTGAGTGGTGAGGTTAGAAAGACCAAGATTGTCCCCGTCCAGGAGCAGGACTAGATATTCTTCAGTGTGTGTGCTTTGCTTGTGTAACATGCCTCCCCCCACCCTTGTTTTTATAGGCAACTAAGACATCCCTACTGGTCACCCCCTACCCCCCAAGAATGGGAGCAAAAGTGAGAGACTTCTAGGCTATGTCTTTGTTGCCCAGCAGTGTGATCTTTACATAGAGAACTTTCCTGAGTTAGCTCGCCCAACATACGATCCTAGTGCGGATGTGGCATCAAGTAGGTTTTGCCTTGAAAGAGATGGTTGCGGTCAACTATATAATTCCTGCCTGGAGTTGACTTAAGATGGCAAAGCTGAAAAGGAAACTGCAGCTGATATATTCATGGGGACAACCCCATTTTAAAAACACCCCCTTTTTGTTTGTTTTTTTATTTTCTTTTCCGGAAAGTCAAAGCTGTATCTACTCTACTTTTCAAGAAAGTCAATGTGTAAAATGAGACCAGGCAGGTAAGGTAAGATCTGTTCTAACAACTTCTGTGGGAGAAAGAGACAAGCTTTGGAGCTACACCGAGCTCTTCGTTTGGTCACTCTAAGCTAATCTATGCCACTGTGGAAGGGAGAAACTCTCGACCTTCCCATTAAGACCAACAAGTTAGCCGAGCATAGATATGCCAGTTTTAGCAACACAATTGGCATAGCTAAAATTGCATAGCTGTGGTCAACTTCTGTCTAGTATGGACATAGCCTTTGTCTTGCTCCCCTACAAAAGTTGGCCCTAATATTCTGAAACCAACATAGCTACTGCAATACTACAAGTAGTATGTAAAATGTCCCTCTTGGAAGTATTCAGCTGTAAAAAGTGATGGAGCTTGCTTGTGGGAAGCCATAAAGCAACGGGAGTCCCTAAATGATCTGAGTGAAATGAACTTTGTTGCCTTAGCTACCCCTCGGCCTTTTTGTTCTTTTTTTTTGTAGAATTAGTTGCTAATTATTTTAACTGTGGTGTTAACTTTCTAGTAATGATCTGTCCGCGTTCCAGTTAATGCATTGTATCCAGTGTTTCGTGAACTGGGTGAATGGTTAGTGACAATAGGGATTTAGGGCCTTCAGTAAACTGCATTGTGTACTGAAGGGCTCAGAGGCTTCAATGGGTGAAAAGGAAGGAGTCAGAAATTTATGGGGAGAGCTGATTATGGAAGGCTAATACTGATACCTACCACTTGTATACCATAGCACTTTTCATCCCTGCTCGTAAGGCACACATAAGGGTAAGCATCTTTACATTCCAAAAGTCAGGGATGGAGAGGCTAAGTGACTTGACAAGTGACACAGGGAGTGAGTGGCAGAGGTGTGAGAAGTCTCTAACCCAGGGATAGGCAATAGGTTTTGCAGTGGGGCCACTCCATGAATTCTGAGACTGCTAGTGGACTCGCTCTGCACACCCCAGAAGGGGTGGAGCTGGGGGCTGCAGAGTGAAACTGTGAGAGTGTGAAAGAGAAACACTGTGTGACAGACATTGTCACACATTGAGTGTGTGCTGCAGTGTAAGTAACAAGCACTGTGTGGGGCACAGACTGGGTAAGCGTGACGGTGACCCTGTGTGTGTGCTGGCTGCTGCTGGGTAAGTTTCTGAGAGAAGCCACCCTCTGTCTCGTTAAGGAAAATGTGTCCTGCTGCGTCGTCTCCTCCCTCCCCTGCTCTACACTCCTGAGTCTCACCATCCATGCTTCAGGCTGGAGCAGCTCCGCTGTGCATCTCCCTCTCCCCAGTCCCTGCTCTGCAGAGATAGTGAACAGGGACAAAGGAACGCCCTAACTTCAGCACTCTGCTCTCCCCTCCACACAGCTACAGGAGAATCCTAGCAGCAGCTGCGCACATGCTGCTGGCTGTCAGTATGCATGCTCTGCTAATCAGCTGCATGGGTTGGAGAGAAGTGGCTGTCCTCCAAGCGTGATTTTGCCCACCCCAGGCTAACCCTTCTGAGTCGCTGTCTGATGCACTAGAGCAGGGGGGAGCAAACTTTTTATGAGGGTTCCTGCAGTTAGCAGAGCCCCCCCAACCTGTGTGGTGTAATCCAAACAGATGGAAATTTTTGATCTGTTCATACGGAAAAAAATCTTTTGGTACACGTAAGGAAATAAGTCTGTAGAATGTAAAAACTTCAATAATTGGTATATGAATATGAATACACAGACATAAAAACAGTGACATATTTCAACATTTTAAATGAGATAAGCCTGAAACTCAGCAGCCAATAGTGCTGGCTCCCCCACTTATGAAATTTCATGCCTCCTCTGCAAGTTGACCCCCCCCCGCGACTTTGCACACTCCTAGCACTAGTGTATTCGGAAAATTCCTGTCTTTTCTCCCCCTGCTCATTGTTGTGTTTAAATTGTATCATTTGTTAGAGTATGAAGATATCTATATGCCATTGTGGCCCCTGCGCCTTGTGATAAAAGCGATATCTTTAATGGTTTGCAATGCATAATGGGGTCATTGTGATGCTAAAACAACCCAGACTGGGGATGTTTCTGTTAACAGCCCATCATGTAAAACACTGCAACTGTTCCTGGAATTCTGTCTTTAGACAGCCCCGGGCTATATAGCATACTTCCTGTGGTGGGCAAGGTTTGTCTACTCTCCAGGATCCTAGTAAAGAGGAGTCTCATGGGTATATTTTAGTGTCATTCTCTGTGTCTGTGATGTGGGTGATAGTCTTTAAAAGTTAGGGGTGGAGGGAAAGCATTGTTGCTGTAGTGATGGCACTGTTTTACATATACCTTCCTCTTGATGGTATGTCTACACTACACTCCCCTTTCGAAACAGGAATGCAAGGTGAGGCAATGAGAAATACAAATGAAGTGCTGATTTACATATCTCATGTTTCATTTGCATAATCACATTTTTGAAAGAGTCTTTCGAAGGAATAGCAGTGTAAACAGAGTTCTTGGGAAATAAAACCCTGTTTTCGGAAGCACCCTTCTTCCTGAAAAAGAATGAGGAATAAGGGTGCTTCTGAAAACAGGGTTTTATTTCGAAAGAATCCCACCTACACTGTTTCTCTTTTGAAAGACTCTCTTTCAAAAAGGCAATTATGCCAATGAAGTGAGATACGTAGATTAGTGCTTCATTTGCATTTCCAATTTGCCTCATTTGCATTCCCCTTTTGAAAGGGGAGTGTAGTGTAGACATAGCTGATAAGTACTCTCCTTTTCCATGGAGGGTGATTGTGGTTACCAAGGCCTGAGTTAAACCACAGCTCCAGGGGTAAAAGGAGTTGATTGTGCTTCATGACACAATTGCTGGGAGAATGGTTCAGTGGTTAGAACACTGCCCTAGCAAACCCCGGGTTGTGAGTTCAGTCCTTTAAGGGGGCTTTTCAAGGTTCTGGGGCAGGTTACATTTATTTAAAACAAGACAATAAAATCTAGCAGGGGTGGTGATAGGTCCTGCTGTGAGTGCCCGGGACTGGACTTGGTGACCTGTCAAAGTCCCTTCCAGCTCTATGAGGTATGTGTATCTCCATGGTCTTCAAGTGTTCGCTCGTGTCCCTTGCATGTAGGTGTGCACGTGTTGTCAGAAATTTTTCCCTTGGCAGTACCTGTCGACCCGGCAGGGCACCCTCTGGAGTGGTGCTGGCATATCAGCCCATATGTAGCTCTGCTGGTGCAATGCCCCCTCAGATCTTTCTTACGGCCCGTGACGGTAATTGGAACATGCTCATGCTGTCACTGGCAAGTGCCCATTAGCAGTCTTCGTGTGTACATCATTTTTATCGTAAGCAGTTGTTAAGTTGTTATTAAGTTGTGGACGAAGTGGTCCTTGCATCCTGTGCAGTGAGGCGCACCTGGCCCCCAGCGCTTCAAATACTGCAGGAATTGCCAGAGACTACTGCCCTGCAGTGACCCACACTCAGCTTGTCTCCAGAGGCTGGGTGAGGCTCGCTTGTCTGAGGCCTGCAAAACAGAAGCACAAGAGGGAGTCGTGTCTTAAAATTCTCCTCTCAGAACCTGCCCTGCACCCAGCATCGGAATCGGATCTGGCACCATCAACGCAGAGCTCACCAGCCTCGGTGTGGGAGGTGTCGGGACTCTCCTGTACTTCCTCAGCACTGCGCAGGCCTTGGCACCATTCCCAGTCCCTGGTGCCTCAAAAGAAGAGGAGGCTGAGCAGGGGCAGGTTGCCCGAGCGGCGCAGGCCCTCTGTGCACCTTCAAGCAGGGCACGTGGCACTGTCAGTCACAGAGTCTGGGCCTAGTCAGTTGGGCAAAAGACAGTCGGGGCAGAGTCCAGCCCAGCAGGGGGCTTCCCGGAGCTGTTGACACCTGAGGCCTTTGAGGCGGTTAGGAACCTTATTGATCTGTCCTTGTCCCCCTGCTGACACCAGCCTCAGGGAAGGATCACGACTGGGGACGGCACTGATTGAATAGGATCATGACTGGCCTTGGCACCAACGGTGAAGACACATTATCATGTCCTCCCCTTTGGGCTGTCAACAGCCCGTGGGTGTTTACAAAATGCACGGCAGTCATTGCCACTGCCCTCTGGAAATGGGGTTCGGGATTCCAGGTGTTTCCGTACCTGGATAATGGGTTACTGCAAGCACGATCCACTGAAGTGCGGGTGCGCTGGCCAGGGGCCTCTTCCATGGCCTGGGCTTCCTTTTGAATGAGCCCAAATCAACCCTAGTCCCTACACCAGTGATAGAAGTTGTGGGTGCTACCCTAGATTTGTCAGCAGCCACGGCCTCCCTCCCCGTGTCCTGCTTCCTGGGCATGCAGGTATTCCCCACGACAATGACGAAGGCCTGTGTGCACCTCTTGGGCCTGATGGTGGTGTGCAACTATGTAATTCAGCACAGAAGACTCCGCATGCACCCACGGCAGATGTGGCTGGTGCGGACTCACAAACCACCCTTCCATGCATGGGACAGTTGTGATGGTTCCCTCAGACATTCTCCATTCCCTGGATTGGTGGACCCAGAAAGAGGAGTGTGTGGGGGTGGCTCTGTTCTCCAGACGACTAACAATCTTCCGGCTTGCGACACCAGTTGAAGTGCCCATCTCGGAAAGATGTGAACGCAAGGTATGTGGTCAAGGGACAATCTCTCCCTCCACATCAGTGTCAGGGAGCTAAGGGTGGTTTGTTTGCCTCGCCTGTACGGCCTTTCTTCCCCAGCTTGGAGGCAGGTCAGTCCTTATCCTATCTGACAGCATGTCGTCAGTCTCCTGCATTAACAGGCAAGGTGGGGCCTGCTCTCCCCACCTGCGCTGGGAGGCTATTCACCTATGGGATCTCTGCATCAGGGTGGGAATCCACCCGGTTGCCTCCTACTTCCCAGGCACCCAGAACACTTTGGCTGACCGCTTTAGCAGGTCTTTCTTGGGCCACGAGTGGTCCCTCAGGGGGGATGTTGCCCTGTGGGTCTTCTGCAAATGGGGGTTTCTCCTTATGGACCTTTTCACCACGTGCCAGAACAGGAAGTGAATGAGGTTTTGATCTCTTATGGGTCTAGGCAAGGGCTCACTGGGCGATGTATTACTCATTCCCTGGCTAGGGGGCTTGCTGTACATGTTTTCCCCCTTCTTGCTACTGCACCGGATACTCCAGCAGGTGTGGGAGTTCAGGGCATCACTGATTCTCATCATGCCCATATGGCCCAGACAGCAATGGTTCTCCACTCTCCTGTGTGTGTCATGTGATAGACTGCTCATGATCCCGCTAGTCCCTGACCTGATCATTTAGGACTCCCTCAGGGTCCACCATCCAGACCTGTGGTCTGTGCATCTCATGGCATGGAAACTCCATGGCTGACAGCAGCAGAGCTCTAGTGTTCAGGAGTTACTGCTGGGGAGCAGGAAGCCCTCCATCAGGGCCATCTCTCTGGCCAAATGGAAGTGGTTTCATGCCTGGTCCACCTGGAAATAGGGTGCCTCTTATGGCTGCCCCCGTCCCTCTGGTTCTAGACTGCCATTTAGACCTAAGAGTTCAGGGGTTGTCCCCTTCCGAGATCGTGGTCCAGCTGGTGGCCATCTCTGCCTCCCATCCAGCGGCGAGGGGCAAGACCTTCTCTGTGGACCCGCTGGTTAACAGGTTCTTGAAGGGACTGGACAGACTTTACCTACACATGCAGCAGCCCTTCCCACAGTGAGACCTTAATTTGGTCCTCTCTAAACTCATGGGACCCCCCCTCTTGAGCTCTTGGTGATGTGTTCACTGCTTCACCTGTCATACAAGTTCTCCTCACTGGTTGGCAATTACATATCTGACCTTCGGGCCCTCACTGCAGAGCCCCCTTATATTGCTTCCTTTCAAGACAAGGTAAAGTCGCATCCCCACCCTGCCTTTTTGCTCAAATTGGTGTCGAACTTTCATATGCCCCAGGACATTTCTCTGCTGGTTTTCTACCCAAAACCCCATGTGTCAGGCAAAGGACAAGCGCTTCACAGCTTGGATGTGAGAAGGGCCTCCGCCTTTTATTTAGAAGGGACGAAGCCTTTTCCCAAGTCCCCCCAGCTCTCTGTAGCCATTGCAGAGCAATTGAGGAGCTAGCTGGTTTCTGCCCAGACTCTCTTCCTGGGTTATGGCCTGCATCAAGGAGTGTTACGGGCTGGCAGGGGTTCCAGCCCCTCTTCTCACAGCCCAATCTACAAGAACACAGGCTTCCCCGGTGGCTTTTGTGGTTCAAGGCCCTATTCTGGCTGCCACTTGGTCCTTTGTCCACACCTATGCCAGTCACTACATGTTGACACATCTGGCTAGGGAGGATGCTGCCCTGCGTAGGGCTGTGTCTGCTCAGTGGAAGGGTAGAACTCTGATCCCACCTCCAGGGTTGTCTGCTTTGGAGGCATCTACATGGAATGGACATGAGCAAGCAGTCGAAGAAGCAAGAACAATTACTTCCCATTGTAACTCTTGTTTTTTGTAATGTGTTGCTCATGTCCATTCCAAATTCCGCCTTCCTCTCCTTCATCAGAGAAGTCCAGTAAGAAGGAGCTGAGGGGTCCAGGAGCCAGCAGGAGTATATGCTGATATGGGCTGATATGCCGGGGCCACTCTAAGGGGCACCCTACTGGCTCGACAGGCACTGTAAAGGGAAATATTTCTGACGACGTGTGCATGCTGTGCGCACGCACTTCTATGAGCAGCACATCTCAAAGAGCGACAGTTGCTATGGTAAGTAACCGTTTGTTTCCAAACCTTGCGCCAGTGTGAGATGGAGAGTCAGCAAGGTGTAACAAACTGGCCCCTGGACAAGGAATTAGGGGACCAGTGGTGAAATCCTGGCTCTATGGAAGTCAAAATGGTCATTGTGCCATTGACTTCAGTGAGGCCTTGGATTCTGCTACTGTGTGGCCTTGGGAAGCCGCTTTTCTGCTTGGTGCCAGCTCCCTCCCCTTCTGCCCTTTTTCTCGCAGTTCTTGTGACCAATACTGCCTCATGCTCTGCTTTTGTACAGCACCTAGGATAATGGGACCTCAGTCATGACTGTTGCCTCTAGGTGCTACGGTAATGTGAGTGATAATTAAGAAAGAGCTTTCTGCATGAAATGTGCAGTATGCATCCTTAAAATACGGTCCTTGAAATTATAGATATTGTTAAATTTACCTGCTTTGTGTTCACTGGTAACTGTTCACTTATTTCTGTTTCTCAGCTCTTCTACCCTCTGTACCCGGCTTTGCTCCAGGTGATGTAGAGCTGCAGAATGTGCAGCAGCTGGGAAGGAAGTTAAAGAAAACCGTGGAAAGGGGAATTGGATGAGGCAGGAGGGGGGGCAGGAGAGCTTTTCTATCAGCGGCAGCCTTCATTTTCCATTAGCAAGGGGATGTTCTGCCAATGGAATCCTGGAGACCCACTCCCCTCTGCTGCTTTGTCAATCCAGAAATAGGGCTGTCTATGTTTCCATCTTAAGAACCTCATGGAAAGAAACATTCTTGTGTGATGACAGTGGAGCTGTCACTTTCTTGCAGAGCTGAACTGAAACCGAACAGCAAAGCAGTTTGCTTCACCAGCCTGAAAACGCAACAGTCAAACCTTTTCGAGGGGGTAGATTACCCTGCTCCTCCTCTGCACCGAGCACAGGTGTGTCCAGCTAGTTCTGAGGCACTGGGACAGTGAAACTGGGGATTAAACAGAAAAGGAGCAAAAGGGTCAAGCTTTACTCGCTGGTGGAAGACTGCTGACAAATTCCAGCAAATCAGAAGCAGTGAGATCCTGCTAGACTAGGGCATGGGCGGCCTGTGTTGGCTGACTGTCCAGGAACTAGTGGGATGATGGAATCAATGGACTGTTTGGTACAAGAGGAGAGGGAACATCTGAAGCTATGAAGAGAGATGACTGGTGCAGAGGAATTGCTTCCTGTGTTGGCATTAGTGGAACAGCCCAGCTTAGGTGTGGGAGGCAGAAGGAGGAAGTGCATGTCAGTGGATTTCACTGGGTAGTGTAATTTTTGGTTGCCACTTTTTGCTGGACAGAGGCACCTTGTATTGATTTTAACTCTTAAATTCCTCTCTACAAAGAAATCAACAATTTCTGACTATTTTAGGGGCTGGAGAGGATGGAAGCAACCACACGATGTCAAAAGGAGCGGGCACGTTGTGTGCATATACAAAAGGAAAGGATTCTTGTTCCTAACAGAACCAGGCAGATAAAGGAGTCTTCAAAATAAGTCTCTAGTGCCAATTCAGTGAGGATTTAGATTGCCCGGATACAGAGAAGAGTAAGGGACGAGGAAAGGTGCCTGGTTCTGAAGATGAATACTACAGGATGTCAATCAGCAAGATCAGAACTCATTTTGGGCTTGTTTCAAGAGACCCAGCAAAGTAATTGTGTGAGACGACAAAGCTGGTGAAGGTGTAAGCCCACAAACCACATGAAATGCTTAGAGTACGTGTGGGATTGTGCAGACCAGTCCAGGAGTGATCAAAGAATGGTTAAGCAAGGGGCAGTGAATGAAAGGGCACTGCAGAAAAACAGGGACACGTTACGTTGGCAGGCCTTAATTATGTCATTTAAAGCTATTTTATGATGATAATCTGACTCCTTGTGACACTAAGCAGATGCCCTCCAAGCCTGCCTTGCAGTCTGGCAGATGGAGAGAGCTTACATAGGCTCCTGTGCAGAATTGCTGAATGACCATGTGTCCTTTGCTCCCTGCCGGTGTGAAAAAGCTCGAGGGCTTAAAGGCTTGGTCTGTGTCTCTGCGAAGCTGCAGAATGGACTGTTTAGAGTACAAAGTCACAAGGACACTGGCGAAGAATTCAGATGAGATAAGGGGAGGGAGCTGAGAGATTTCTGGGCTGAACTCGGGATGAGGAGTTTCTTTCTTTTGGCTTTTCCATAGGCAAGTCTGTTCCCAGGAAGCCCAGCCCGGGAGCAGTGGTGCTTTGAGAGGGCAGAAATTAAAAGAGGGTGGAGGGGAGGATGAGTGTTGGTTGGCTTGCGGGGGTAACTCAGCAGTACTCACACAAATTGACCTACACCAAGTGAACTCTGTACTCCAGAATAGCACCTTGGAGGAGGGTGGGGGTTGCAGAGTTGGAAGGTTGATCTGATCAGATTCCCTTATTCCAGCCCTCTGGTGTTCTCCTGATACTGGTTCTCCGTGGCTGTGACTGCAAGGGGGTTATCTCTGCAGTTTGCCCTGCTGCATAGGGCCCTTCCATATTCACTGTCCATTCTGGCCAATTTCAGAGGTGTTTTTTTTTTTTTTAATAATGAATTTCATTATTTCAGCTATTTAAATCTGAAATTTTAGGGGGGTGTTATTTTAGGGGTCCTAACTCAAAAAGGAGTGTTGGGGCAGGGAGAGTCCCACAGACTGCTACCCTTTCTTCTGCACTGCTGCTGGGAGCAGTGCTGCCTTCAGAGCTGGAGTATGGCAGCTTCTGGCCAGGAGTCCAGTTCTGAAGTCACCACCAGCAGCAACATAGAAGTAAGGGTACCGTGGTTAGATATTACCACCCTCGCTTCTTTACTGCTGCCGGCAGGGCACAGCCTTCAGAGCTGGGTTTCTGGCCAGCAGCTATCACTCTCCAGTTGCCCAGCTCCTGAGGAAGTGCCACTAGCAGCAGCAGCGCAGAAGTGAGGGTGTCAATACCATACCAGGCCATCCTTAATTCTGTGCTGCTGTCTTCAGAGCTGGGTGCCCAGAAAGCAGCAACAATTAGCCAGGCATCCAGCTCTGTAGGCAGCATAGATGTATGGGTAACTATACTGTAACCCCCCCCCCCCAGCAACTTTCTTTTGGGTCAGGCCTCCTCCTCCTCCTCATCAACCATGGGCTCAGCGCCAATTGGTGTCTGATGCCTCCCTCACTATTTCCTTCCACTTTCCCCGTCCAGTGCAGAAAGGCTTAGTTTTCTGTAGACTAGCTCTGCACCAATCTACTTTATCATCTACCCATTCTCTGTGGGGTCTGCCTCTCCTATTTGAACCATCCATGATTCTGTTACCAGGGTCTTGATTTTTCTTACGTTGTTCATTCTGCAGATATGCCTGAATAGCTGTAACTTCTGTTGTATAAACTTCTGGAGTAGGTTCACTTTTGGCTGTATCTTCCTATATAATTCCTCATTGGTGACCTCCTGCATCCATCCTATTCTCAGGATTTTTCTAAAACAACTGCTCTCCAATGCCAATATCCTTCTCTTCGAATCTTCATTATCACCCATGTCTCACATCCGTAAAACATGCTGCTGAATACACACGTTTTCAAAATACTCGGCTTCATTCCTAAGCTAATTGCTTTGCTTTTCCAGATGTTATCTGTTGCCTTCAAACTCGCTCTTGCTTTCACTATACTAGTTGCTATTTCCTTCTTACAGTCTAGATCATATGTCGTGTTGCTCCCCAGATACATGAACTTCTCTACGTTCTCTAGTGCGATCCCACCTACATTGATCTTCCATCCTATTTCTTTATCTCCAAATACCTTTGGTTTTGTTCTATTGATGTTCATAATCAGTCCATACTGTTTCCCTTCCTCATTTAGCACCTGCACCGTTCTCGCTAGCTTCTCTTCATCTTCGATGATAACTATATTGTCAGCGAACCTCAAGTTGTTAATTCTCGTCCCATGCACTGATATCCCTTACGCCTCTTCCTTGATCTTGTCCATCGCGCTCTCTAGGTGTGTGATGAAGATACTTGGCCTCCCAGTTTGATAAACGCTTGTCTCTCCCTGGAAGTCTGTATTGCACAGGGTAGAAACAAACAGACCAAACTTCACAGTCTCTGATGCCTTTTTCGTAACTGTAAATTTGGTAGGTCCCCAGTGATAGAGCATAATTACATCTGATGCACTGTGTGTGAGGCACAGACTGAAAAAAGGCACAGTGGTTTTTTGGAAGATGGGGTTAAGAACAGCATGGAAACCATCTCAATTCTGGGGACAGGAGGGTTACATCAGGCTTTTATAGTGTGACATTGCACACCATGTTCTTTATGCAAATATGCTTATAAACATACATGACTTAAATATGCTCTATGCAAAATACTTAATGTAACAAATTAGAAAAGTTGTAATATGCTGAATGTGTATATTCTATTTATGTGCTTGTATCATCCTGATGTTTGACGTTAGAAATACCAAGTATAAACCTGTTCATAGAATCATAGAACAATAGAGCTGGAAGAGACCTAAAAAAGCCATCGAGTCCAGGCCCCTGCTCAAAGCAGGACCTGTTCTGCAAGTGCTTGCTCATATCTATTCAAAGTAGGCGTGCCCACGCTGTGTGCATAGTGCTGGAAAGCTTTTACTCTAGCTACTACCTGTTGGGTCAGCTGTGGACACCCCTGGAGAGGTGCCAGGGTGGTTCTCTATCTGTAACCCTGCCGACCTGACCATTTCTGTTCCTTCTTACTGCCAGTGATGGCTGTTGGAACTGCGGCTGACTGCTTTGTAACTTCACCAGGAGTCCCTAGTGGAAAGGGTTGTAAATAGTTCTCTTTCAGTTGTAGTTTTTTATAGTTAGTGTTAGAAGTCAGTGGATGAAGAATGGGTTTTTACTTTTCTCCCCATACCCCCGCTGGGGACTGAGGCATGCCAAAGTCGTCCCAGGGCTTCAAGCCTTATAGTTCCTGCTTGAAGTCTGTGTTGACAAGTGACCTCCATGACTCGTGTCTGTGTTGTTTGGGGTAAGCTTGCTGGGCTGGCAAGTGCCAAATTTGCAAGGCTTTTAAGACTTGAACACGTAAGGAACTTGACTTTCACCATTGTCAACTCCTTATGGAATCTGCACTTCAGCCTGAGTGGCAGGAGCCTGCACTGAGTTTTATGTGCAGTATGGTATCTTCAACTCTGGGGCCAGCACTGAGGCCAGACTCTTCTCGGCACCAGCAGTCCCCAAAGTCTCCTGCATGATACTGTTCCTGTTCTTTGGCATGGCTTCCCAAGTCAGCCAAGTCATTGGCACCAGCGAAGACGGCTTGTTCCCAGGCAATGGCTCTACCTGACGTCCTCCAGGCCTGAGACTCCAACTCCACAATGTCCCGCACGTTGAGCCTGATTCTTCTGGACTCTCTGAGAGGGGAACTGGTGCTGGTCAGCCCCTCCTTCTCTCCACCCATGTTCCAGGTGGCACAGGGCCTCATCGAGATGATGCAGTTCCTGGTGCACACTGAGGCCTCTATCCCTTGACTCCTTTCCAGGGGTGAACCTGCTATGATGGGTCCTCCTGTTCCTGCTCTGGTGTCTGTCTGCTTAGAGTCCCAGCACACTTTTGGCACCAGCAGTGTGACTTACAGCACCAAGCTTATGCATGGCACCACTCTCTTCTTCAATGTACACACGGCCACTCACGTACAAGGGCCTCTGTAGTGGCCATTATGGCTTGGCAGCCAGATCTTTGACTGCCTCTGTCCACCACTTGGATAGCCCCTGTGTTGTTGTGGGGCACCAGACATCCCAGCGCCGTTCCACTTTGGGCTTGGCTGCCCAGCGCACTGACCATGGTGATGTCAAGTCTCTGCCCCCTTCCTCAGAATGTGTGAGCATGTCTCAGTACCGGTCATGGTCTCATCAGTCCTGCTCCATGCGCCAGTCTAGCTTGGCTCATTGGGTCCCGATCTTCATGACATGACAATCGTGCTTGGCTCGTCAATCCTGATCTCCATGTCAGTCCTGCTTTTGGTCCCGGTCTCACTTGACACACTGGTCACGATCTCTACACTGGTCCCAGACACCTTGCAAGTTTCATTCTGAGCACCAGTCCCATTTGCATCACCATTCCTACTCGGTGTGCCACTCCTGCTCTCTGCATTGCTTTCAATCGCTTCTCCAGGCCCTATCTCCCTGCTAGTCTTGTTGGTGTTCAAGGTCTTCTCGTTGGTCCTGATCTCAACTCAGTTCACTGTGGCACTGCCTCTCTTGCTCCTGGTCCAGGAGATTCTGTTCTCCAAGTCATCCTGCTCCAAGAGCACTGGCTAGTTCGGCATCTGCATATCCTTCTGGTTCTGCCTCTCCTTCCTTTCTTTGTGGGGCTTTGATCCTCTCTAGCTGTTCATCCCTGGTATATCCTTATTTTCATAGAGATGCAGTAGCCCCTCAGTGGCCATACCAGTGACAGTGGCCACCATCAGTTGTCCCCCATCAGCCCCTAAGCCTCAACTCCTCTGCCTTGGCATGGACATGGTCTGGTCATCACAGAACTGTGTTATGTCTCCAACTTTCTCCATGGGTGGCTAAATCCCCAGAACATGCTGGTCAGTAATCCCTTTTGCCTCCCACAACCTGCCATGTCTCTGGTAAAAGACATGTTTGCTTTGGGCTGGAGGGCCCACTGAGGCAACTCACCACTGAGGTGATGTGGTCTGTGGAGGACTTATCTCTTTGCATCAATGCAAGTGAGCTTCGGGCTGTTCACCTCGCTTGTCTAACCTTCCCACCTCACATCCGTGGCCATTGTGTTGCAGTCCTAACAGATAATAACATGGCCATGCACAACATCAACTGTCAGGGGTGCACGATTCTTCCTGCTCTGCTCTGAAGCTTTTCACCTGTGGGAACTCTGCATAGCCCCCTCTATCCTATGTAGCACTTTAAAGACGAACAAAATGATTTATTCAGTGATGAACTTTCATGGGACAGACCCACTTCATCAGATCAATCTAATTTCCAATACAGACAGACATTTATAAGTACAGAGCCGAAAAGAAAAGAAAAGGGCAGAGCAATAAAAACTGACAAATCAAGTACATAGGACTGAAGGAGGGACATGAGGGGAGGGAGTGTGTTAAGAGATAATTACAAGCATCAGAGGAAGGGGAAGCGGTCCTTGTAATGCGTGAGGTAATTGATGTCTCTGTTCATACCACTTGTTAATGTGTCAAATTTGAATATAATTTCCAATTCACAAATTTCTCGCTGTAATTTGTTTTTAAATTCTCTGTGCTCTAGGACACAAATTCTCAGGTCTTTAACAGAATGGCCCACTCCACTGAAGAGTTCACTGACCAGTTTCTTGATGTCTGCTATGTGTCCATTTATTGTTTGGTGAAGGTTTTGCCGAGTCTGTCCAGTGTACATAGTTTCAGGGCATTGTTGGCACATAATGGCATGTATAATGTTGCTGGAAGTGCATGAAAATGTGCCTTTGATCTTGTAACTAACATGGTTAGGTCCAGTGATGGTATCCCCAGAATAAATATGTGGACAAAGTTGGCAGTGGGGTTTATTGCAAGGAGAATTCCAGGATTATTAGTATTATGGCGTCACCTGTGATTGCTTGTGGAACTCTTTCTTAGGTAAGGAGGTTGTCTATAGGAAAGTACAAGCCTGTCACCTAAAGCCTCCTGGAGTGTAGCATCATGATCTAGAATAGGTTGTAGATTTTTAAAGATGCATTCAAAGGGTTTGAGTTGAGGGCTATAGGTGATGACAGATGGTGTTCTGTTATTGATCCTCTTGGGTCCATCTTGAAGTAACTGGCTTCTGGGTATTCCTCTGGCCCTGTCAATTTGATTTTTTACTTCTCCTGGTGAGCAACATGTTTTATAAATGCTTAGTAGAGGTCTTGAAGTTTTTGGCCTCTGTCAGTAGGATCAGAGCAGATGTGATTGTATCTAGGGGCTTGACTATAAACGATGGATCCTGTGGTGTGTGCTGGATGGAAGCTGGAGGCATGTAGGTAAGTGTAGCAGTCAGTAGGTTTCCAGTAGAGAGTGGTGTCGATGTGGCCATCAGTGATTTGTACTGTGGTATCCAGGAAATGTATTTCTTGTGTGGAATATTCAAGGCTGAGATTGATGGTAGGGTGCAGGTTGTTAAAATTTCTGTAGAATTCTTCCAGAGGCTCTTTCCTGTGGGTCCACATGATAAAGATGTCATCAATGTAGCATAAGTAAAAGAGGGGTAACAGGAGGAGAGCTGAGGAATCATTGTTCTAAGCTGGCCATAACAATATTAGCATTATTGTGGGGCCATGTGAGTGCCCATAGCAGTGCTGCTAATCTGGAGGTATAAATTGTCCCCATATTGGAAATATTTGTGGGTGTGAACAAAGTTACATAGGTCAGCCACCAGATTTGCCGTGGTAACATAAGAGATGGTATTCCTGATAGCTTGTAGTCCATCTTCATGTGGAATATTGGTGTAGAGGTCCTCTACATCCATGGTGGCAAGGATGCAGTTGTCAGGAAGGTTTCCAATGTTTTGTAATTTCCTCAGGAAGTCAGGGGTATCTCAGAGATAGCTAGGAGTGCTGGTGGTGTAAGGTTTGAGGAGGGAGTCTATGTAGCTGGACAGTCCAGTAGTAAGGGTGCCAACACCTGAAATGAAAGGGTGTCCTTGGTTTCCAGGTTTGTGGATTTTAAGCAGTTTAAATAAAATAATCCAGGTCCAGGCTCAGATGGTGTGTCTGAGTGAATTTGGTCTTGAGTAGAGGCAGGTAGATGGACTACAAGCTATCAGGAATACCATCCCAGATGTTACCACAGCAAATCCTGTGGCTGCCCTATGTAATTTTGTTCTCACCCGCAATTATTTTGCGATCTATGCTTCCAGATTAGTGGCACTGCTATGGGCACTTGCATGGCCCCACAGTATGCTAACATTTTTATGGACAACTTAGAACAACGATGGCCACATCGACGCCACTCTCTACCAGAAACCCACCGACTGCTACGCGTACTTACATGTGCCTCTCCTGGAAATCTGCTGAACTGCAACATGGGCCTCTGTACACACTTTTACATCACAATAGGCTATTGTTCAGCAGTCTAGATGGGATGCAGACTCGGAGGCTGCTGTTCTTAAGCCAGCCATGCATTGACTCCGACCCCTCCTCCCGGGTATGGCTTGTGAGTCACCTAACTTGAGCAGATATGAGCAAGCGCTCAAAGAAAAAAACATTACTCAGCATTGTAACTGTTGTTCTTCGAGATTTGCTACTCAGATCTGTTAAAAACCCGCCCTCCTTCCCCGCTGTTGGAGTAACCGGCAAGAAGGAGCCGGACAGGTCAGCAGGGTCGTATACGGGACTCCACACTGGTTCTGCGCTGGCTCCCGGATCCTCCTCATTCAACCCAATGGGAAGCAGCTAGGGTGGTACTTTCCAACTGCCCTGCGTGTGGTTTGCGTTCCTAACCTGATGGATACGAGCAACACATCTCCAAGAACAATGGTTACGATGGTGAGTAACTGTTTTCTTTTGGCCACGCCCCAAGCCCCCGGCAGGCTCCTGTGGAGCCTGCAATTGATTCTTTTTCTGTGGGTGAGAGACTCTGATAGACAATAGGTCCCACACCCTCAGGCTGAAGTCCCACTCTCACCCTTCACCATTACGCAGCCATGGAGCCCTTTCGTGGTAGTTCTGCTACATGGGCATGCGGTGAGCTGCAGGGGTCTCTGCAGTCCTGAGGGTTGTGGGAGGGTTCATGATGATTCCGCTGCCCTGGGTAGAGATGTGCTGTCTTGGGCTACTCCACCCGTAATCTGGTGAATGGCAGCTCAGCAATCAGCTCTGTTATGGTCTATTCAAGAGCAGTTAAAACCTCTTGGAGGAGTAACGGACTCTTGTGCCTATGTGTTAGTTGTCGGTGTTCGGGAGGGCACTGCTGCCTTAGGGCAGTAGATTTTGGCGCAGGGGACGTGTCTTTCTGTAACACTTTTTTTTTCCCCCCTCTACAAGGGTCCTGTAAACTCCTTCTGAAAACTGAGGATTCTGCTGCTACTTTCCCATTTGTGTTGTCTCCCAACCCTTCCAGCTGAGAGAGGCCTGGACTCCCACCTCTCCCCCTGGGCTGAATACACTGCCTCTGGGATTCACCAGGCTCACAGCAGCCAGGGCTAGAGGAAAATTAAAGCTTCAAACTTGTATTCCCACTAAATACATGCAGCTCTCTCTTTGCAAGGAAATCTTCTTGGATTACAGTTGCTCCTAAGTCAGTCCAGCTGTCCACACAGCCTGCTGGATCTCACTGGAGAGATTTAGGGACGATACTTGGCTTTGAAAGCTGGCCGGTCACCAATAATAGATTGGGAAATAAACATAGAACATCCCCCTCCCTCTGGGGCATGGCAGTGGCATTTCTCAGGCCTCTCACTAAGCCAGGAGAGCAGCTATGACTGTCCAAATATATTTGCAAAGAGGTGCCTCCTTGGACAGGTTTGTATGTAAGAGGCAAACCTGCTCCCGCTGGCCATCTCTGTTACTAGGGATGACTTTTCTTGATTGGGGAAACTGCACAAATGTCTTATTCCAACCTGAGAGCGTGAAGAGATGCAGCCTGATCCATGGTCCTCGAAGGCTGTGTTCAGTGCCCTACTCTGCAAATGTCCTGCTGGGTGACCTTGGATGAGTTGTCTCGTCTTGGTGTCTGACACAGAAGTGGACAGGAACACCTGGTTCTCACTCCCCTGGTCAGACCACCTGACTAAACATGCTGCAGTTGGGAGGGCAAGAGGTGGAAACTTGTGCCACTGTCTCCAATAGATCGGTGTTCTTTGCAGATTTTCCCATGTGCATCGGGGTAAAATCCAGACTCCACCAATGTCAATCAGTGGGAGATTTGCCACTGACTTCAGTACAGCCAGAATTTCCCCCAGCAGGTTATACACTCATCCCTCGTTAAATGAGTACTTTACTTACGAGCACTCACTTAAATGAGGGACACACATATGCTTACCTTAGTTCACTAGACAAGTGAACTCCCCCTGCTAATACGAGCTTTACCCCACTCCCTGCAGCTTCAACTTGCCGTACTTTAACACCCCCCACCTGCCCCATGGCCCCAGCTAATGGCAGCCTGATCCCCCCACCAGCCCCACATATGAGCCCTGCGGCATCCTGAGTGAACTTCTGATTTCCTTTCCTTTGTAGTGAATGAGTGTCTTATTACTTCCCAGGAACCCCCTAATAAAAACAGGAGAGGGTTAATAAATACTAATTACACTAATGGCAGAGGCTGACTCTCACCCTCCTCCTTCTCTTCCCCCACAGTTATGCTGCACGTGAGAAGGAATGTAAAGGGTCACCGTCCCCGTTGAGTTCAACTTCAGAATAATCAGTCTTCCATATGTGTAAAGTTTGTTTTTTTGTGATCCAGACATTGAACTAAGACTAGTGTTTGGCTTTTTACCAAGCTAGGTAGATTTGTGACTTCCTGTCTGTGTGGGAGACGGTTATTGATAAGACCCAGGCAAAGGCCGTTACTCCAATTCCACTGGGGCTCTTGTGAGATTTCTTTTTTTTGGGGTGGTGTTTAAAGCCTCAGCTCCTGCAGTCAAGTTCTGCAGAAATGTTGTTTTTTGTAACAAAAGCCCAGTTTCTAATCCTCATAGCTGTGGAGAAAAGGTTGAAAATGGGAACCCAAAAGGATCCAAATCAGTAAAGGAAAAAAAATCCAAGGCTCAAAATGTAGCACTTTTGTCAGTCTCATTTTTGGTAGCCCTGGTCCTGACTTGTGTTTAACACTTGAAATTGGCTGTATTCCTTAAGGCATTAAATAAATGGGGTGAATTACTAACCCAGCTGAAGTACTTCTCTGAGGCCCAAGGAAGTCCCGGGAAGCTTGGTTTCCAGAATTTTTCTTGGATGGGTGTTTCACAAGTGAATTGCAGACAGGAAGGACACAGATCTCCTTCTGGTTTCACCTTCAGAATGCCATGAGGCAGCCTTTGTAGCTCTCTCCTTGGCTTTTACTGTGCACTCTGCTAGTGCTAGAACAGCTTGCTTGCCGCTGGCTGACTCAATTGGAAAGCTTAATAGCTCGGTGGGAATGGAGCTTCTCCATTTAATTCCTCCTTTTAATTCTGGGTCTAAAGCTGCCACCAGGCACCCTTGATGAGCATGGAAACTCCATATCTTGTGACTCTTTCCCTTGTCTCCTTGTTTTATATTCTCAGAAATGAGTATCTATGGGAACACGGTCAGCATGAAAGGCAACGGAGCAGCAGCCCTAGAAACAGAAACCCTCTGATTAGCCAAAGACCAGGTACAGCACGGACAGTGGTAGCGGAGGCATCTCCGATGCAGCTTGTTTTTGAGAAGCTGGACGCAGCGGGCTGGGAGAGGGCCACAGAGCAGTCTGCTGGGCTGGGCCAGATCCTGCCTCTGTGGTGAGCAAAGGGAGAGGGGGAGCAGGCAGCTCCTGCTGCCGTCCTGTACCAGGCCCATCTACATGGTGTTTGAGGTCACTACCCCAGGGACCCCCAAAGCACAGGACTTGGGGCAGCCATGCCGAACCATCCCATAGACAGGACAGCTCTGGCCTCAGTGGGCTCTGACTGTTGCCCTGGTGTCTGACTGCTCATAATTGGTTGCCAGGCGGCTATTGGCTTAAACCCCTTACCCTGACAGAAACTTTTCCCCTTTACTTCCATGGATATAATGCAGCAGTCAGCAAGAAGCACCCATAATGGGAATATTGCTCCCGCTGAGATCTAACCTAGTCTGTAAGCTGCACCACCTCCCCTTTAAACACCCGGAGACACAATCTACCACCATTCTGTACTTGCTCAGTCTGTAAATGAACTGCTCTTTACTCTTCTACAGGCTGCCTATGTCTGGCCCCGTGAGCCCTTGGAGCAGGGCGTGGGCTGGGTCTCCAAAGGACAACCAATAGCAGGTGGACATCACCAATGGTAAGTTTCTGGTATGGGAAGAAAGTTCCGGCCTGCAGCTTTCTGAAGGCTTCCTATGAACATACACATAATGCACCTTTCCTGATCATCCCACGCTGATGTCGGTGAAACAGCCATTGTGACCCACCAGCACTTGCAACGCCTCTGAGAACTACCCCTGGCAGTTTTTGTACTCGGGTAGTTTGGTTCTGATCCTGACAAGTATTCCCATGGCTTGGAGGATAGTTCTGTTTTCATGGCCATTTGCTACCTGGCCTCCTTGCATAAGGCAAGAATGTTGCTAAGGCTGGCAGCTAGTGCTCATTACGATGTTTCCCTTCTTCTCTGCACCCGCCGCTTGGATTTGTTTCTCTGCAAAGTCAGGTTATGTAACAAAACTCATCTTGCTCTCCCAGCTGTCTGAAACACCTCAGTATCAGAGAGGTAGCCGTGTGTGTCTGAAAAGCCTCAAGTTTCCTAGCGAGGCAATGAGATATGAGAAAGGTCTTCTTGAAGAGGTCCTCATGGTGCCTTATTCTTGGGTAGCACAGAGAAGGTTTTCCCAGGTGATCTGAATGAAGCTAATAGTTGAAGAGGGGTAGCCATGTTAGTCTGTAGGTTCACAAAAAACAAGCAGTCCTGTATCACCTTAAAGACTAACAATTTTATTTATTAGCTAATAAGCTTCCGTGGGTAAGAACTACTTCATCAGATTTTGGTGGGTCTTACCCACAACAGCTCATTACTTAATAAATAAAACTGCTGGACTTTAGGGTACTACAGGACTGCATGTTTTTTGTGCATGAGGCTAGTGTGCTGTCACCTAACAAGTAAGCAGAGGTGTGGAATTACCGGTAAATCCACATTGTGGTCTGTGCAGAATGGTTCCAGCAGAAGGTACTGGCTGTAGATTAACTTCACTGAATACCAGCATATCCCCTTTGCTCCATGTGTGGCAGGGCTTTACTATGAGAGGTGAAAAATACTGAAGCAAAGCATAGAAAAACAGCTTGAATTCTGCAATGGCGATCTCTGCCCTCAGTACTCCTAGAAGGAACCGAGGGGAAGCTCTTACTGCAGTGTGCTTTTAGCAGAAGTGAAGCCCGGGGACACCAGTGCTAGGAAGAGCAGCTTGCTAATGGTCTGAAATGGTGTTTATAAGAGCGGGCTTTACAGAAATTCCACTCTGTCCATTCTGATGGTGCAAGCCTGTTAATGGGAATCATTGTTTAAAAAGCCTTTTCCTGAATGGTTCCATGCCGGGAATATCTCTGCGGTGCAGAGAGCTCCACGATGGCCAAACCAAGGCAGAGACTTGCATGTGGAGATAGCCCTCATACAAGGCACATGGCAGAGCAAATCCACCTGGGTGCTCTTAAGGGCAGCACAGTCCAGAAGTGGGGCAGATTCTCACTGGAAACATAAGAGTCTGAAAAATAACATTTTGGGATTGTGGTTTAAACTGTGTCTTGTACTTTCTCTTGAGTTTCATCTTGATGTTTGCTATCACTAGACTGTGGGCTGAGTCTATATCCACTCCTTGGAAAGTTCGGCATTGCTCTGCTGATGTTACCCATCTTCTTCTTATCAAGCTCAAGTCTATCATGTTCTTGGACTTCCCGTCATTTGATTGCCATGTCCACTTCTCACAGTCCATTTGTTGGAATCTCATGTTGCAGATCACCATCGTGTGCTCCATAGCAAACTCTAGTAGTCTCTCACCTTGGTCATATCTTTCTCTGTATCCAAACCTTCCCATGAGTCTCTTCCAACCTTCGCGTTCCAATCTCCTCCGATGATCAACGCATCTCTATTCAGTATCTCCTCCTGGCCTTTGTCAAGTCTTTATAGAATATCTCAATCTCTTCCTCTGTACTGTCTGATGTGTATGCATATACCTGAACGACTGAGATGTTGAATGGTTTTACTTTGAATCTTGCTGCCATCATTCTTGTACTCATTGGTTTGTATCCCACCAATGCTCCTCTAGCCCTGTTGCTAAGAAGGACTCCAACTACTGCCTCTAGCTTCATTTTGTTCCCTGTCCAAATGACTTCGCAACTGCACATCCCTCTCAGTGCTGTCCAACACATCTCTGGCAGTTCAAGTATATTGCATCAGTATCTCTTCATCTCTTTTCGAAGCAGTTCTAACTTTCTAGTCGCCCGCAGCGTTTGGATGTTTCACATTCCAATTGATAGTATATGTGTTAGTTATAATTTTCTTTCGGTAGCCAACTCATCGACCCAATCCTGATTCCTTGTTGGTGCCACAGACCTTGTTTATTCTGAGCTGGCATCTTTTATCAGTTAGTCATATTGGCATCAGATTTCATTCTTATTGTTGTTTCACAATCTGCGCATTCACTCATCTGGCCAACCCTCCTCATTTATCCAGGCTTGGGAATGGCATGGAAACCTTAGAGGGTTTGTGGCAAGACTAGGCAAGGAAGAAATAGGGAATGCATACAGAGCAGCATTTGAAGAAAAGATTAGGAATGCGGGCACGCAGAAAGAACTAGATAAGAGAGTCGAAGGGATAGCCCCGGTGATAAAGAGACAATTGAGCAGACTATTCTGGAAGAAAGAAGATCAATAAGAAGTGGATTACTCAGGAGATACTGTAGTTGGTTTAAGAGAAGAGAGCATTGAAGATCAGAAGGGATGTTTCCGAGAGGGCAGAACAGCAATATAGAGTGAAATGCAACGAGGTAAGGAAAGCAGCCAGAAAGGATATGGGGAAATGGTTAGAGGAGAAGTGTGAAGAGACAGAGAGATATTATGGCGAGCGTAAGACCAGGGAGGTGTATAAAATGATTAGGAATATTAATAGGAAGTGGCAGCCAAAGCAGATGGTGATCAAAGGCGCTCACGAACAAGAAGGTTATGTGTGATGGAGGAGATATTGCACCAATCTGTACAAAGCACAGTTGGACCCAAGTGTTTCAGAGGGACAGATCAAAAAAGTGAAAGAGATATCTTCACCGAGCATTGAGACTGAAAATGATGTTTTGAAGGAGGAAGTAGAAAGAGCAGTGAAACGACTAAAGAACAACAAGAGCCCTGGAAATAATAAGATCATGGGAAGGATGATCAAATACAGTGGAGAAAGTATGATTCAGGAAATACATCAACTACATAATATAGCACGGAAAGATGGGAAGGCACCTAAGGAATGGACAAGATCCATGCTAGTGACAATAACACAAGAAAGGAAGTGTGTTGGAGTGCAAGAACCGTGGAACAATTGCCCTAGCAAGTCATCTAGGCAAGGTGCTGATGATGATACTGATGGGGAGACTAAGACTGCAGATAGAAGAACATCTAGCAGAAGAACAAGCAGGATTCAGGAAAGACAGAAGTACGATACAGCAGATATTGGCACTAAAATTGATAGCGGAGAAAGCTCGATGAAAGAACAAGAACATCTACAATTGCTTCACTGATTTTTCAGAAGGCATTTGACCATATAGATCAGAAAGTGACTTGGGCGTGTTGGAGTCATATAGAGTGGATAGCAGACTGATACGGTTGTTGAAGGATAGCAATGACAATGCGAAGGCAGTGGGGAGAACATACAGAGAGTTGGGAAGTTGGTTTAGAATGAGTAGAGGCACTAGAAAAGAAGATGTGATATCTCTGAGTATCTCCATCACGAACCTAGAGAGAGCGATGGACAAGATCAAGGAAAAGGTGGAAGGGATATCTGTACTTGGGATGAGAATCAGCAACTTGAGGTTCACTGATGATACAGTTATCACTGAACAAGATGCAGAGAAGCTAGTGAGAATGGTGCAGGTGCTAAATGAGGAAGGGAACCAGCATGGACTGATTATGAACATCAATAAAATGAAAACAATGGTATTTGGAGATAAGGAAATAGGAAGGAAGATCAGTGTAGACAGGATCAAACTAGAGAATGTAGAGAAGTTCACATATCTGGGGAGCAACGTGATGTATAATCTAGATTGAAAGAAGGAAGTAGTGACTAGAAGAGCAAAAGCAAGAGCGAGTTTAAAGATGATGGAAAAGATCTGGAAAAGCAAAGCGATTAGCTAGGAACAAAGCTGAGCATCTTGAAAACGTGTATTCAGCAGCATGTTTTACGGATGTGAGACATGGGTGATGACAAAAGATTCGAAGAGAAGGATATTGGCAATTGAGAGGAGTTGCTATAGAAAGGTCCTGAGAATAGGGTGGATGCAGAAGGTCACCAACGAGGAATAATACAGCCGAAAGAGAACCTACTGCAGTAGTTTATACAACAGAAGTTACAGCTATTTGGGCATATCTGCAGAATGAAGGATGAACAAAAAGTCAAGACCCTGGTATTTGGCATATTGGACGATTTGAATAGGAGAGGCAGACTCCCAGAGAATGGGGTAGATGACATAGTAGATTGTCATGGAGCTAGTCCACAGAAACTAAGCCACTCCGCACTGGACAGGGAAAGATGGAAGGAAGTAGTGAGGGGGGCATCAACGGGTGCTGAGACCATGATTGTTGATGGTGGTGGTGGTGGTGGTGGTGGTTTGCTGTCCAGAAAGAGGGTTTGAGTACATTGGCTTCAGTACTCTCAAGTTCTACTATGGTACGCCTGAGGAGAGGTTTCCTTCTCTGTCACTTCTGCAGTTTAGCAGCTCCCGAGCTCAGAACGGGTGGAATGGGCTTGTGGTTCCTCAATAAACGACGTCAGCAATGTAGGGTTATAGGGAAGCATTTATCCTCTCAATTGTCCTTCCCTTGTGTGCATACTTGATGGTTTCTATCAATGTTTCTTCCAATTTTTTCCAGCTATGTGCTGAATAAATGTAATGTGCACCAAGTCACGCACAGATGAACACTGCAAGTAGAAACATGCTGCCAGCTGTGGGTGCTCTGCTAATCAGCTGTGTGGGTCCTGAACCTCTCCTGGGTGGCCACCCAAGCATTCAGCTTACAGGGAATGCTGGTTTCTACCTGCCATCGCTCTCCTGCACGTTTATTCTGTAATAACAGTTTCGTTCTTTCTTTCAAACTGCCTTTACACTCTTCTGGAATGAGATCACTGTTTACCAGCCTCATGATAGACTCTAGATGTGTCTAGGAGATGTTATGTACCGTGTAGTGGATCACGTGAGATCTTTGCAGAAAAGGAGATGAAGGAGCAGTGTAGATTTCTCTCTGTTTCATCTAGAAGATTAATTCTGAGTGAGGTCCCCTGGTTTGTGCTGATTTTGCCTCTCTGTAGATGGCAACCCTGTAATTCACTGGCTATGAAATGTGGGAATGCTGTGGCTTTCCTCACTGTGTGAGCTCAGAAATATTATAAGGGAGGTCACTGCGTTTTTTCCAAGGGGATTATTGTGGCTGCTCATCTAGACTTACAGATGTTATGTGCCTTTTGGCTGGGCTGACTGTTGCTCTAGAAAATAGAATCCCAGTTTGATGGAAGCTTACCAAAACAGGTGATAACAAGAAGTCCTGTGGCACCTTATAGACTAGCAGATATTTTGGAGCATAAGCTTTCGTGGGCAAAGACCTGCTTCACATCTGATGAAGTGGGACTTTACCCATGAAAGCTTATGCACCAGAATATGTTAGTCTATAAGGTGCCACAGGACTTCTTGTTGTTCTCAAAGACACAACTAACACGGCTACCTCTCTGATGCAAAACAGGTGATGTGTGAGGTCAGAGAAGGTGGAAAGGGAAGGGACATGTTGGAATGTTGAGCCTTAGCTTTGAATTTTCAAAGCAGAGTGAATGGAGAAAACGGTCCTTTAGATGTTACGTTTGCTTGCAGAGCCTGAAGAAGGTTGCCTCTTTTAATTGGATTGTTTTACAGTGAGGAATGTTTGGCTTCAACACTGACAAAGAGAATATCTGTGAAGAAGAATCTATTGTGGAAAAGGGATCATTCAGATAAACCCTTTGTTCCACCACAAGCATCGTAACACTAAAATTCAGATGTTGAACATGTTAAGTGAGTGGCATGATACAGTTGTTACAAAATGACACAACCACCCCCTTTGTGAATGTTTCTGGTGACTGCAGTATGTGAACAATTCATACAAGGAAGTGCTTTCCCTGGGGAAGGGGTGCTTATGATGCAGGAGAAGCAAAGGAACTATACTTTTGTGAAGGTGATTCGCATGATTGCTTATGGTGAGACTGTTTTCCAGTTGCTTCAGTCAGTTAATAATGGAAATGGGTTGTAAAGTGGCCAGGCCTGAAAGATAGAAAAGAAGGAATCCAGCATGTTTATACCTTCAGTGCAACCTGAACTCTGTGATGATCCCTTGTGTGTAAACTTCCCTCCAAATCATGAGCACATACGATTTCTGCAAGGGCTCCACGAACTACTGACCTATTAGCATTTTTCCGTGTAAACATTAAGAGGTTTTTTTTTTTTTTGGTTTCATTGGAATTTAGTGGCTGGAAACTGTCCATTAAGAGCAGCAGTCCACAAGCTGTGAGGGCAACTAGGAACGTTTGGCGGCGTGCAGTGGGGCCTACTCTAGTCTCCATAGGGAGTGGGGGAAAAAGCATCCCTTCGTGCCCCTAGACCAGGTCTAGCCCCAGCTCCACTGCACTGCTGCTCAGCCCCAAACCCAGCTCCAGCCATAGTACCACTTCACGTCCAGCTCTTCCATCATTCCCTCTCTGCCACCAGCCCCACCTTCAGACTGTACTCATACACTGAGCTGACTGTGCAGTAATGCAGGAGGGGCATAGACAGCTTCCATTACTGCTAAGAGGAGGTGCAACAGGAAATGTTTGGGCATCACTGGTTTAGATACTTTCCTGGCCCCTATCACTAGAGCATTGGAGCCCTTTCCGTGTATTTAAAAATGGATGTGAGAATCCCTCTCTTCCTAGGAGACGTAACTCGAATAGTTTGGTGACTGTCTGCTTGCTTCCTTGTCTGTCTGGAGTGAGCTGTGTGGGTTGGGTATCCATGCTGAGGAATTACTGAGGGAAAGCTAAGCCATGCTGAGGAACTTTCAACTTCAGTTCTGAGGGCAGGGAGTTCCCTGCTGCATTTTTGTGTCTTGCAGGCATGAGTTCCGGAGTCTAGGTCCACTTCTGGAGAAACCTCTGTCTGCTTCATTCCTGAGCCTGCCCCTGTGGACTGACCATTTTATTACTCCAGTGAAGCACAACTACTGTGGTAAGTCGAGTCTACAGAGTGAGGTGATCTCAGGTAGGATCAATGCATGGAGGAAACTAGCACAGTGTGTGACCATCCTGCCACCAGTGGACCATTAAGACAGTGCTCCATGCACACCAGAAATTCCTGGAAAGCACCTTGGGAGCCACTGACATAAGGCGTCTGTGGACAGTAATACATTTTCATGACAGACTGAAATCCGGCTGTTAGTCAGTCTCTGCCATAGCTGTCCTTCATTTTAACCTTTCATATAGCATAAAAGTGAACAGTTATTTAACATAGAGAAATATGTTCCTAACTAGCATATGAACATTCTAAAGGAAAGGTAGCCTTGCAGTGGGGCGGCTGTGGTGTGTATTCTGAAAATCCCACCTGCCCAGTCACAATCTGGAGGCTGGAAAAACCTGTTGTAGGTGTTTACATTTTCCAGGGGCAAATGTCGTGCGTCTGAAGGCCCCCTCAATTCTAAGTAGGTGTTCCTAGACTAGTCCCTAGTGTGTCTCTGTCTCTCCTGCACACACTTTCTTTATGTAATCTCAAGGTAGAGGAAATCTGATACATAATTATTCACGTAATCTAACAAAAATAGGAGCATAAATACACACACAGAAAAAGCAAGCTGAGCTACGCAGAACAGAAAATCATATCACGAAAGATCTGTAAGAACAAACCCTGAATCATTTGCTGCAGTGTACAAGAATACTAAACTAAAATTATGGAGTGGTAATGTTATGTTCCAAGCTAAAACTAATTAGTGTTCTCTCACTTCCACTGTATGTACTGGGAATTGGAGACACTGTACTTTTGTAGGCTCTATGTGCAAACCAGCAGCCTCCTGGGCTATTTGCTTCCTAGCTTGAACATCAGTCTTACATCTAAGTAGCCAGACCTTCAGACCACTCACCTGGGACTTGGCTTTCTCTAGAGTGGAAGAAGCAATCACCAGATGCCCCCATCCCACCCTAGGCAGAAAGTCTGGACCATGCCTTTGTTGCATTTGAGAGCTAGAATATGCACTGTGTGAGTTTCCTTCGCAAATGGCATGTCACCAGCATTACATTCTCCACAAAACAATAGTCTTGAGCTATTTGTACCATTGAAATAAGGTCTTTGCACCTAGCACAATGGAACCATGATTCTCATTAGGAGCCTCTTTGGGCACTGCTGTAATACAAGCCATAAAGAAGCACCACAACCAGAGCTTTATTCTGAACATTCAGTACGTTATTTTTCAGCCAATAAATATATACTCTAGATCATGGTTTCCCAAACATGGGGCATGCGAAAATTCCTGGGGGGGGCACGATGCAACCCAGCCCCCCCCACATCATTCTCCCCACCCTTTGCTTCTGGCTCTCAGCCCCTGCCATTTTATGTGGGTGACCCGGCACAGACACTATAAAAAGCAGGCAGCCAGCAAAGACCCACAGGCAAAGGTGAGTGAACGTGGACTGGGGAGGGGAGGAGGAGGATGGGGTTGGATGGGGGACTGTGGCTGCCTGGCTCAGGTAAGGGGGATGGGTTAAGAGCGGGGTCTGGTGGTGCCTGGCTTTGTTGGAAGGAAGGGGCTTGGACAGACCGCTCGCAGGGCTTGTGGGGTTCAGGTGCCTGGCTGGCTTGCAGGACTCATGGGGCTTGGGCGGCTGATCTTGGCATCATAGAGATCAGGTGACACAGGCGGCTGGCCCCAGCATTGTGCAGCTTGGGCTGGTGAGCGGGCAGCTGGCCTGGGCAGCATGGAACTTGGCTGGGCGGCTTGAGCGGCTGGCCCTAGTGGCTGGCAGGGTGGGTGGCTGGCCCCAGCGGTGCGGGACTCAGGCCAGCGGCTCTGGCAGTGCAGGTCTGAGGCGGGCGGGCAGCTGACGTGGGCAGCTCTAGTGGCTGGCATGGGGCTCAGACAGCTGGTCAATTGGGGTTATACCAGGCACCCACAAGGGGCCAAGAAAAACTATTTGTGTTTATATTTAATTTTAAATAAGATTTTTATATCAAGTTTGTGTGTTTATTTTAAATTATGAATTGAATTCTTTATTAAAAGGGGGATTGAATGATGGTAAAGAAGAGGTGAGGGGTGTGAGGGTTTCTCAAAAATCAAAAGAGGGGCGTGATGCCAAAAAGTTTGGGAACCCCTGCTCTAAATACACAGTTCCACTTGGTGGCAATTGGCAGCTTTATTAGCAGCTTCAGCATGGAAGGCAGGGAGGTCTGGCTTCCCTTGCGCCTTTGGAATGGCCGACATGGAGGTACGCTGCCTGGGCAGCTTGATGAAGCCTGTTCTCTAGTGCCTGTGCCATAGCAAAGGGCTTCATTCTCCTGAGATGCCCTTTCTCCACTGCTTGCATCCCTACACACGCAGCACAAAAGCAGTGCATCAATTTTGACAAACTCATGGGTTTCAATAATTGGAAAATAAGGCTCTTTCTTTGTACAGTAAATATCCAGCTGCTTTTCAGGAGTAAAAATTGACTAAGTTATTGGATGAAAGGGATTCTCGTTATGTATTTCATATTCCAGATCAATAGGATGGATTTCAAGGGGCTGATGTCATAAGACCCGCTGTGCTGTAGTCAGCTGAAATGGGGAAACTGAACACAGCTTTAAACTACAATAAAACTTTCCATTAGGACCTGCATCAACTCCAGCGAATCCCCCATCAAGGTGCATACAAATCAATTAAAAGTCTGTTTTTATTTAAATCAGATTATTTTATTTCAATCTGATTTTTGTTTTTAAAATCATGAATAACATACTGCATTTTGTGTTTAAAAATAAGTTACAGTTAAACCTCATCACAAACATGCTACACCTTGTTTCATACAAATTAATGGCTCTAGTTTGTCCTGCTTAACTACCAGATCTTGCTTCTTGAAAGTTCTGGGCTTTCAATATCTTTCTTAGCAGACTAAATTAACATGAAAAGAAAGACACAGGCTGTAGAGGATTGCTTTTGGTTCTGTGTTTAGGTGGTGCTGGACCTTGGCCAAGCATGGCAGAGGAGTTTGTCTTTAAGACAGTGTCTTAACTATGAGATAATATACAGAAAAGAACTGTGGAGTGGATTGGAAAGAAAAGGGAAGACATTATTCAGCACACACAGAGTTTCATATATTAATTATGTCTGAAAAGTCCTGGAAGTCAGGAGAGATTTCAGAAGACTGGAAAAGGGTAAATATAGTGCCCAGCTATAAAATGGGGAATAAGAGCAACCCACGAAACTACAGACCAGTCAGTTTAACGTCTGTGCCAGAAAGATTATACAGCAAGTAATTAAGTAGTTAATCTGCAAACATCTGGAAGAAAATAAGGTGTTAGGTAACAGCCAGCAAGGATTTGTAAAGAACAAATCATGCCAAAACAATCTGATAGCTTTCTTTGGTAGGATAACAAATCTCGTGGATGAGGGAGAAGTGGTGGATGTGGTATACCTAGACTTTAGTAGGACATTTGATATGTTCTTGCATGTTCTTATCAATCAACTGGGCAAATACAACTTAGACGGGGCTACTATAAGGTTGGTAAATAACTGTCTGGATAACCACTGTCAGAGACTGGTTTGCAGTCATGCTGCAAGGGCATAAGAAGTGGGGCTCTGCAGGGATCTGTTTTGGGGCCAGTTCTATTCAGTATCTTCATCAATGATTTAGATACTGGCATAGAGAGTACACTTAGTTAGTCTGCAGATGATACCAAGCTGGGAGGGGCTGCAACTATTTTGGAGGATG
Source organism: Carettochelys insculpta (assembly GCF_033958435.1). Classification (NCBI taxonomy): domain Eukaryota; kingdom Metazoa; phylum Chordata; order Testudines; family Carettochelyidae; genus Carettochelys; species Carettochelys insculpta. The sequence continues at coordinate 15,960,684 of NC_134147.1, read as the reverse complement.
GGGTCATAATTCAAAATGACCTGGACAAACTGGAGAAATGGCCTGAGGTAAATAGGATGAAATTTAATAAGGACAAATGTAAAATACTCCACTTAGGAAGGAACAAATGAGCTTCACAAATACAGGCTATGTCCACACTACAGGGATCTTTCTAAAGAAATTCTTCCAGAAGATCTCTGCCAAAAAAAACCTTCTTTCAAAAGATTGTGTCCATACAGTCCCCCTCTGTTTCAAATGGATGGGCCAGGGATTGAAAAATTCAGCACCAAAAGGACCTGTGGAGAATCTACATATGTTTTTTTTTTTCGAAAGAAGCTTTTGAAAGAAGATGCCCCTCCTGATCCAGAAGTAGAAGAGGGCTTCTGGAAGAAGAGCTGTGTTCTTTTGATTTCGGATTGAGCACATTGGGTGTGGAAGCTCTGCGTGTTCTTTCGAAAAAGTGCCAGATTTTCCAAAAGACCTGGCTAGTGTAGACGTGGCCAGTGTGATTAACGCTGGAATAAATTGCTTAAGGATGTTGTGGAATCTCCATTACTGGAGATATGTGAGTAGGTTAGATAGACATCTGTTGGGGATGGTTTAGACAGTGCTTGGTCCTGATGTGAGGGGAGAATACTAGACTCGATGACCTCTCAAGCTCTCTTCCAGTTCTAGTGTTTTATGATTCTATGATTCCCACACTTTTGCCACAGAAAAACAGTTATGGCCTCTGGAAGTAAGACACCCTGGAATATTTTGAGGAAATTAATTCTCTGGGAAGAAAAGGAAACTGTGGTTAGTGTAAGCAGTGCAAGAAGATGCAGAGGCTAGTTTCAAGAATGAAACATAAGAGAGCTAGGTATAGAAGTTTTAAGCACAATGTACATTTAGTGTTCTGAGGACTTGTCTGCTGGTTATAAAAAAAAAAAAAATTGAAAATGAAAAAAAGTTTAGGGACAGCCAACAGACAGCAACGCAGTACATTGCTGGAATTACAAATATGAAAAATTTATGTAACATTTAAGATTTATATAATTTTAATAAAATATAAGCGTTATTGTGGGTATGATTTGAGTTCTTACCATTTCTAATGTACTGCTGCTGCAGCTTGACACAAGTAATGAGTATTATGTACTATTTCATAAATCGAGAAAATGAAGTTATTTAAAAAGTTACACAAAATGTACTCTTAGATGTTGTAAAATGCTGTATTGAGTGAAAATGAACATGTTTTAGTGATCAGATTTGCACCAATATTTAAGAAATATGTGAAAAACTGAAGCAGCAGAACGCTACAGCACCATCACTTGCAGAAACTGAGGATGAGCAGAGCTGGTGGCACCCCTCATACTGTGCTATATGGACATTTGAACTGTGGCCTGCTAAATACAGGGTTGTGAGCTCAATCGTTGAGGGGGCCATTTAGGGATCTAGGGCAAATAGATTTAAAAAAAAAAACTGTCAGGGAGGGTGATAGGTCCTGCTGTGAGGGCAGAGGACAGGACTTAATGACCTCTCAAGGTCCCTTCCAGTTCTATGAGGTAGGCATGCTGCTTCAGGGGACACCAGTGCCGGTCCCATAACAGATATCATCTCTTTTGGAAACTTGATTTAAATCAACTATCTTTCATGGTGATTTAAATCAATCCAGCCTGACCCCCGATGAAGCCACTGGGAGTTTTAACACTGGAGACTGCTAGACTGATGACTGTAGGAGACAGCGATGATCACATAGTCAGATGTGGCTGGAACATGTTTTGTATTTGGTTGGTGACACACCAATGAATATTAAGGGTAAATGCTGTGCAGGATAGAACTAATCTTCAAAAACTTTTAATGCAGAAATTCTTCATCACCCACCCTGGGGAGGCATTAAACATTTTCAGTGTTAAAAAGGAAAAATGAGGTACCTATTCTATCAGCTGCCTGGGGGGTGCACTTCTGTAGATTGGTTGTTTATTGGGGTGAGAACTGGGGCAAGTAGCAGAACATATGCCTGGATGTAGCTATGAGGGCATGCCAGTATGTTTTCTACTGCTTTAAAAATGTAGTCTGGTGCTTGCTTAGGCACACCGTCTTTGTTGAAAGTAAATGCTCTGGTTTGTTGCATGGGAAAATAGCAAAGACTGCTGCCCTGCAATTCACAGAAATACAGGGCTGGAAGGGACCTTGAGATCACCTAGGCCAGCTGCCTGTGATGAGGCAGGATTAACCATACCTCCTTGACCCTGACAGATGGTGGTGTAACCTGTGCTTAAAAACTCAGACAAGCCACAGAGGTGGGGCCATACACTAAAAGCAAAGAGGGGCCCCAGTTGAGTTGCAGTTGCTTAGTCTGCTCACACCTAGGCCTGGCCCTGACTGGAGAGTCACACCTTTTCCGTCTGCAGAGAAGTGTGTAATGACAAAGGCACACCCTGGAAAGAGATGGGAATATTAACTGAGAGCAGCCATCAGCCGCCTGCACTGTGGCATGTTTGCTTACAGCTGACAATTTTCCTGGCTCAAATCTATTAAAGATGTCTGATAAGGTTGCCCTGGCAGGTTGGGGTTGTAACAGTGACTTCTTCGAGTGCATGCTGGTGCCCATTCCATGTTAGGAGGTGTACTTGCCACAAGCACCGGTGCTGGAAGGTACTCCTGCAGGGATGAGCAAAGTGCGTGGGTGAGCTCCCTCGGGGGGCAGGAGGGGGCACAGCACAATTGACTGCTGGGTGTCAGGCTCATCCATCTCACTAAAAATGTTGAAATCTGTTTGGTTTTATGTCTATGTATTCACATTGATATCCTGATGAATAAATTTTTTTTATTCTACATACTTATTTTCTTATACGCGCCAAGAGAGGGTTTTTTCATATGAACACAACCAAAATTTCCATTGGTTTGGATTGTCAGACAGGCTGGGGGGCGGGGCCCTGCTAATTGCAGGGACAAAAAGTGGGGCCTAACATAAAAAGTTTGCTCATCCCTGTGTTAAAGGACTTGCTCTGGTGTCCCTGGCAGTGGCACCCAGATAGCACACTATAAGGGGTGCCACCTGCTCCCGCCATCCTCAGTTTGTGCCCCTGATGGCGCCGAAACACTCTGCTGCTTCTGTTAGCTTTGTTTGGTTTGAACTTTTCCTTGTAATGTAGTTACTTGTTAGCCCTTAATGTGTTAGTGAGTGTAGGTTAGCTGGGCCTGGATGGAGCCCTGCCTTAGACACAGGGCATGACCTGGTAGCATGTGATTTTACTGGTGGTGCGGCTCTATCTGCAGATGCCTCTGTGCACATAAAATTTATTCTGCCCCGGATGGAAAAAATTAGGGAGAACCCTGGCTCAGATCCAAACCCTACAATCGCTGAAAGTGACCGACACCCATCAGCAATCACACGCCAGTTGCTTAAGATGTTGGGTGAAGGAAACATACGCAACAAGTGTTGCATTTGTAAACTGTTCAAACCCCCAATGAAAGAGGGGAGGCATCAATCTTCAGGCACCCCCAGAGCATCAGTGTAGAGTGCCCGCCAACCCCCCGTGCAGGTGTGTTCCAAGCAGCCCAAGAGACCTGAGAAAGGAAAACCTCCCATCTCCTGTAAGGGAAAGGAGAAGGCCAGAGGAAAGTCAAGCTCTGTGCTGGACAGCTCAAGTCCTTTGTCTGGAAGTTGGGCCCCAGTTCACATTGTGGCCTAGCCCACCCTGAACCAAGACTGCTACACCAGACAGTGAGGAGGGCTCTGTCAGCCACAAGTCCTGTTGAACCGTGAGGTCCCACCGGCGGTGCAGGAGATTTAGCTGCAACTGATGCTGCTCACATTGGCTCCAGCGGTACCCTGGCTTAATGGCAAGCCGTCATTAGGGTCTTTTCATGGGCCTCCCTCCCAGCTCCCCATCGCGGGGGCTGTCCTGCCAGCGCTCAACCGCTTGGAGCTGTCACAGGTGAAGAAAAGCTGCCTTCTGGCTCTGGACCTCAGGTGCCAACAGGAGAATTCCAGGCACAGCTTGCCAGTAACCTGCTGCAGACCCACAGAGGCACCCCACCCCGCCGTCAAGAGCATCTGCACCAGCCCTCTGTATCTCCTATGCCAGGGTGCCAATCATGTGATTCTTCTGGCGAGTGAGGATGCCAATCGCCATCCCATCGATAACCATCACCAAGACACCCAACCCCGTGGTTGGGGAGATCCTCCAGGTCACCAGCCCCCCCCCACTGCTGGTCTTGAGGGTCCTGGTACTGCTCAAGCAGCATGAGGCACAGATCGCTGGATGACCATCGCCAGACCACCAAACACCATTGGGCTCTAAGTTTCCATGCAGAGACTCATCCCAAGCTGAACGTTCAGTTTTGTGATGCCGTGGCTGGCAACGTGCAGAAAGGGGTCGCCATTCCACCTGTTCCTGGTCACCTGGCAGCACCTCCTCCGCAACTGACTCTGGCACCAAGCAGCGATTGTTGAGAGAGAGTCAAGCTGGTGCTCCTTTGGTAAAACAAAAGGGAGGTGTACGGAGTGCCCTCTTTTAGTGCAGAAGGAAGCAGATGGTTTGTTACAGTTGTTGGTGTTTTTGTTAGACTGTGTAACTATTTGTCAGGAGTGCCCAGAGCCTGGCATGGGAAATGTTTTGTATGCAGAAATCAAACCTAAGGAATACAGTAAAGAAATATATAAACAGTGGGTTACAGCTTGTGCGATAAAAGACCTCGTCTGTTGTGACACATGAGCAAATGAGAAAAAGCTCTGTGTGACAGGATCTATATCATGAAGTACATTGATAATACCTAGCTCTTATGTAGCACTCCTCAATAGATCTCCAAGCTCTTTACAGAGGACAGCATGTTTATCCCCATTCTACAGATAAGAAAACTGAGGCATGGGACACACTCTGCCCAAGGTCGCCCAGCAGCTCAGGGTGAGAGTTGGGAATAGTATCATGCTCTCCACAGCGTCAGTCCAGTGCTCCACCTACTAGGAATCACTGACTCCATACTATCCTTCTCACTTAATAAGCATTTTTTAAGTACTTTCTTTCCTCAGACTCATGTTGCTAAAATCTAAAGCCCAGACACAGAGTACTAGGGAAATGATGAGCTGAAATAATCCCCATGGTTACATCAAACAGCTGAGCTTTACTTTTTTCTACATTCTGAAATGAATACACAGGGAAAGTAATAGTCTCCACATTCCTGGAGCAAATTCAAATGCAACAATACACATGGTGACATTATTCAGTGGGTCTTTAGCAATGATATTAAACTGGAACAGAGTTATCTTTTAATCAGACATTGGTTAAATGTAATATATACCAGATGAGATGAGAGCTATGATTTCATTTGAAAAAAGAAATGTCTTGTTTTTATTTTGAAAACAAGTAACTTTTCTTGGCCCAGCTTGTCCAGATAAATGCCTGAGAGGGACGAAGAGGGTGCTGTCATTTTGACTCAGCAAGCAGGTGGAAGTGATAGTTCTGACAGATGTGAACTGCTCCATTCATTCTTGAACCCTAAAGCTGCAGACTCCAGGGTAAATGTTGACTTTGTTACCATGAAATCATTATACTGGAGACCTCCAGCTTCTCTGGAATAGGGAAAGCACTGCTCTGTTTCACCTTGATGGGGCCCCTGAGACAAAGCTACTGACTTGACTCCCAGTAGGGGTGGGCTCTTTGGCCTCCTTAAACTTTTTGGGCTCAGTCCTAACCTCTCAAATATCAATAAGAAATTGCCTTCAACAGGAGCAGGCCCTGGCCCATACAGAGTAAGAGAACTCTCTCTGGGCATGTGCTCAGATACCTGCATTTCCTGTACTGATTACAGTCCGATTTTTTTTGTCACTGGCTTCTCAGCATATAACGACCTTTATATGTATTTAGGAAAGGTGCTAAAAATTGTTGCTATGTTCAAAGGAAATCAAAAGGCCACCCACAGAGCAGTTTTTGCATACACATTCATCTTGAGCAAAAAGCCGGGAGAGATCACGTGCATTTTTTTTCTTTTCATTTACGATTCACTCCTGTGTAGCCCAGCTAGCTTGCAGAGGTAATTCCTTTTTATTACATTTTGGCAAGATTGCTGTATGCTTTGCTAGACCTTTCTTCTTGTTGCGTTACTCCACACAACTAGTTCTCCTGTTTGTCCGGCTGGGGCAGTTTATGTTTTGTCTCTTAATTTTAAAAAAAAGTGACTAGTGATTGTGGGTGCCCATCTTGACGCCATAAATGGGAGATGTGTCTTAGAGAACATGTTCAGTACGATCTGCAAGCTGTCTCAAGCTAGCACCCCACAAAAATCGGAGGACTCAAAGTCACTATTCATCTTCGCAGATGCAGCCTTATGTTTCTAATCCTGGTAGACGGCATCACTAGTAATCAGTTTGTGGCATCCCGACAGTGCTGCACAATACTTTGACCTCCAAGCTTATAGGAAAGTTTGAAACCATAAACTGTTTACAAAGGAAAGCCATCATAAAATATTTAACAGCCATTTGCAAGGTCATCTGCTCCCAAACAATCCCAGGGGAAAGGGATATTGATTATGGGATGGAGACTTTCACTTTTAACACAGCAACCAACATGGGAGGGGCCAAGAGTCGCTGCTGTCTCAGTAGGTGGCCTACATAAAATGACTTGTCAGTCGCACTCCAGTCTTGCTGGACAGGTCCCACTAGTACAACTGTTACCCTTGTTGGCAATCTCAGCGGTGCGGCCTAGAACTAAGCCTGCATGGAAACCAGAATCTCCCTGGCATCCCTTAAAGTGACTCATCCAAATCAGGCTCGAGGCACATTGCTGGAGCAGACCAAGGACATGTACATAGCTCAGGCTTGGTCTGAGGTGAACAGCCTGTTAACTCAGCACCATTCAAAATGCTAAATCCACTATAATTAATCCCCTATCAATTTATTCAGTGTGCCCAGTAAATAACTAACACAAACCTCTTAGTGAGTGCTTTAAAAGTAGTTCCTGCACTCCAAGGTGAAGCCTACAAAGCACTTGGGGTAGCCCCTCATCTCTTGTCCATTCCACATCCTTGCCCCCCTCGCAGCTTGGCGGACTCCCACTGCTGGAGAAGTTTTCAGCATTCATAGAGAAGTCCCCATGCAAGCTGGTGGTCCTCTTACACTCCTACAGCTGCTGCTCACTCTCCTCTTGTGGATGACAGTTGCTGTTCTGGGCTGCATTGTATTGAAGTGGTAAGTTGCCTTTATCAATGTGTAAACATGCCCTAAAGCTTGGATTGGGCACTTCCAAGGCACAGTATATTTACTTTCATCTTCTCAACATAGCAGACCTACTCACTCCATTTCTAACCTGGGGGTGGTGGTGGTGGACTGACTGGCTTTAAGTAGTTTACCATATCTGACCTTTCAAAAAAGAGGACATCCCTGAGAGGGAGTGTATCTGTATTGTATGTACCAACTCATGTTGTACTAATGTACTATACACACTACAACACAGCCACCATGAGTTGGTAAATATTGATCTGGGATGTCCTTTCTACATGGTAACCCTAACTCAAGTCACTTCTCAGGAAATTAAACACTACAAAATAGGTGTTACTGTATCCCTCCCCCACCTTGCATAGACCCCCACAAATAACTCTACAATGCTTGTTTCTTTACTCACTGCAGCGCAATTAATGAGTTAAAATCCTGTTACTTCAAAGCTGAACCAGCTCTCCTGTTGACACAGTTAGTTGTCATGTCAGTTCGGCGGTTTTTTTGGCTTTCTAGCTAGATGCTCTGCTTTAAAATAGGTCTCGGGGTGCGGGCAGGTACACTTACCTCTACCGGTCCCAGCTGACCGGCTGTGTTGCTGCCTGGGAGTGCCCGCACGTCAGACGCTGGGCCAGCTGCAAGTGTCCTTTACGAACTGCTGCTTTCGCCAGGCTGGCTCACGTTAACAGCTCTGGGGGAGGCTGAGGGCCCTTGGCTCGATCGAGGGGGTGACCAGCGGCGGGACTCGCCCTTTGACAAACAGAGGCAAAAGTTTAAGGCGGCCGCGGGATCCCCCGGCCGGGGCTGGGCGGGAGCAGCGCCGCGCCAGTGTCACATCCGGGGACGGCGGGGGACGCGCGTTGTGTTTCGTTTGCAAACCAGGCGCGCCCCAGAGCTGCGGGGCAGCTGGGCCGCGCGGAGGCGCCTGGGCAGCGCCCCGAGCTGGCTGCCGCGGAGGGGCGCGGACGGAAACGCGCGGGGCGGGGGCCGAGCCGCGCTCTGCTGGGGCGTTTCCCCTCACAGCCCCGCTTTCTCGCCTGCCCCCCCCCCGGCGCCAGTGCAATCCCGCTCGCGGGCGGCGGCCCCCGGGTGCGACTCCAGCAGGGCTGGATCCCGGCCGGGGCCCCGGGCCCGCTCTGTACAGTCCTTGTTTACGTGCCTTTAGCAGCCGGGCCCCCCCGCGCTCCGAAGACTTCCAGCCCCAGCCGGGTCCAACCCGCCCCCCCCCCGCTCGCTTCGCAGGCCGCTGTCCCTCGCTGCGTGGGGCGGGCGGCGAGATCTCCGCCTGCGGAGCCGCCCCGCGCTGCTTTCTTTTAAATCTCCCTCCGCCGGGCCCGCCCGCTTTGTTTTGCGCAGCAAGGTGGGTTGCCACCCCCCCCCCTTTCTCTCGTCTCCTCTCCTCTCCTCCGCCGCCGGTGCCAAGCGGGGAGTTCTCAGCTCCCCTCCCCGCCCGCAGCCTCCCCCCAGCCCGGCGGAGGAAATATTGCAATGTTGCAAGCTGACGTAAGGGCCTTGCGAGGAGCGGGCTCCAGTTCGGAGTGTTTATGAAAGCCGCGGTACTGTACTGTCACCAGGGGGCACGCAATGTAATGCCGCTCGCCCAACGTTTGGGATAACAATCATTGACCAACACCCCCCGCACCCCGCGTCCCGGCCGCCCTCGGCGCGCAGCCGGAGAGGAGCCATGCAGCAGCCAAACTTTCGGACGCCCTTTCTGGTTTTCCTGACATTGCGAGCTCGCCCTTGAGGAGCCGTAATTGCATTAGCTGGTTCTCCCCCCTCCCCCCTTCGCCCGCCCCGCGCCGTCTCTCCCGACATTGCGATCTCGGTGCTCGCGTCGGGGAAGGAGAAGCCGCCGCCAGCCCCGCTCGCGGTGCCTGCGAGTCCGGCGTTGTTTTGAAGGCAGCTCAGCTAACATGGCGACGGTGCCCGTCTATTGCATCTGCAGGCTGCCCTACGACGTAACCCGCTTCATGATCGAGTGCGACGCCTGCAAGGACTGGTTCCACGGCAGGTAACACAATGGGCCCGGGCCTGGCGCTCCCCACCCCCGACCCCAGCACCCTGCTTGGGCGCCTATCGCCCGGCGGCGGCGGCGGCTCGGTCCGGGGCAGAGGGAGGGAGGCGGGCGGCGGAGCTGCCGCCGCCGCCGCTGCTGCTGTGTGCGGATTTCCAACAGGCCTTTCTAGCGAGCAGCAGGAGGAGGAGCCAGGCTGCCCCCGGCCTCGCGCTGGGCTTTGCTTTGCTGGTTTTGTTTTGTAAATGTTCGGGTCCCTGCACAATGCCTCACCCCCCCCCCCCGGGCCTGGGGCTATTGTCCTGGGCGGGGGGCGGCGGCGGCGGCGGCGGCGCTGCCTCGCGCCGCTTTCCGGACAGCTGCGCCGCTGCCGCCCGGGCTCGCCGAGCGGGGAAGCGGGGCCCGGGGCAGGCAGCGGCCGCCCAGCTCGCGGCAGCAGGACCCGGGAGGCTCGGCTGCGGCGCGCGGGCGGCTCGGTCCCCGGGGGACGGGCGCACAATGGCCGGAGCTGCCTTCGCGGAGCGCGGGGCAAGGGCCCCCCCCGGCTGGCCGGCAGCACAAGGGGGCTCCGAGCCGGGCAGCGCGGGCCCCGGAGAGGCGTCGGGCGGGGAGCCAGCTCGCCCCGTGCCAGGGCAGTGCCTCTCCGCGCCCCGGGGAGAGCGGGGCCCGCACCGAGCCGCGCCAGTGTGTGTCTCGGGAGGTGGGGGGCCGAGCCCCCCACCCGCCAGAGCAGCCCCTGTGACTGACCCCCGCTACCCCCCTAAGACTGACCCCCACCTGTCCAGAGACGCACCCGCTTCCCCGAGTGACTGACCCGCAGCGGTCCCGCTACCCCCGTGACTCTCCCCCACCTGTCCCGGGATCCCCTGGTTCCCCCTGTGACTGGCCCCCAGAGCAGCCCCAAGTCCCCACACGAGCACCCAGTGACTGAATGCTCTCTCTTGAGCAGCGCCCTGTGCCTGACCCCCTGCCGCCGAGCAGCTTCTGTGAGTGCCACCCCTTGGTGCTCAAAGGGCGAGGGGATTCCATAGCCCATTGACAATTAGCCGTGTGATAACCATTTAACAACAAAACGAGCCATTTAACCCCGAGGTCAATGACACTGGGTGGAACGGGCACCCTACCCCATCCTCTCTTGTTTACTTCTGCTGGGGGCGCCTGGACCTGGAATATAGTGTGTTGCCCCTTTGTCAGCTCACCAGTAAATTGTATTATTGCTGAGCCAACGGCATTGGTACGATCCTGGTGTCACAACAGTAAATTTCTCAGATCCCCGGGATCTCCAGGACAAAACAGAGGCCTTCGGGTGACTTACTGCTAGTCAGCTAAAGATTGATTGAACTTTGTATCTCCACATCTTCGGTGAGGAGGGGGAAAAGATGTTTGAGAGCGTTTGTTGGGGACAGACAAAGGGAGAGACCTCTGTATTTATTTCTTATTAAACCATAATGTAGAAAGCATGATCTGCATTTTTTATATAAGCCACAATAGGAGAAGCTGGACAATGTGGGTAAGGTCCTATCTTTCACTGGACCAACTTCTGTTAGTGAGGGAGACAAGCTTGGCAACTTACACAGAGCTCTTTCCAGGTGGTGGTGGAGGTGTTAATCAGATGGACAAATACTGTGAAACTGAACTTCAAGAATGCATGTGCAGGAATGGGGAAGTTAGTAAAAATAGCTTGAAAAGAAAGTTGAAGGGATTAAAATTCAGAGAATAACTTTGAAGTTTGTTTAAAAATAAGCTTATTAGATTCCAACAAGGTTTGGTACTCCAGGAGAAATTAAAATCAAAGGAAACATGGAAGGGGAATGAACAGCAAAGTACCGAAGTTTTAAAATTAAAATGGCGTCCTTTTAAAAAGTGACTGAAATGTTATTATTAGAATGGAAAGCACCTCAGTAGATATTTGAAAAACCAAGAGGAAATGTGAGGCATAAGTAGCCAGAAGTATACAAAATAATAAGATACTCTTCTAAGTTTATCTAAAGTAGTGGTGGAAGGCCTCGGGAGAATCAGTGCCACTACCGGTTCCTCAAGATGTAAAGGTAGACATAAAAAGCAATTCTTTGCAAGTAATAAAGGCCAGATACTGTGAGTGATTAAAGTATCAAAAAATGAAATTAAAAGAGTAAATCACTGGGTAATTTATCTATTAGTTCTAAAAGAATTCAAGAACAAAGTAGCTTAGTTAAAAAAAATAGGCCAGGAAATATAATAGTAAAATAATTGTAAGCTCCTGAGTGCGTACAGTGTGGTAAGTATTCTGTAAGGGTAAATTGTGGCTCTCTGGTTATCTCTTTTGAAAAGTTCCCACTGCATACCAGACAAACGTGATTAGGTGGAACAAGCCAAGGGTCTGTTTTCCTTGCCGCTGATGACACTGGGTACTGGAGCACCTAAACCAGCTAGTGGAGATGAGTAGAGAGCGTCTATAGAGGTATTTCAAAAGGAATTTGATAAATTTTCTTGCAAGAGGCTGTTATAGAAACTTGTTAACTGGTGTGAGAGGTAAAGTCTCACAATGAATGAATTTAAAAAAGTGGTTCAGAAAAATACAAAGCCTGAGTGTGTGAATTAGTGACCAGGTGAAAATGTTAATAGTGGGTTGATCTTTGGGTGCTACATAATAGAAAATTTCCAAAGTGGTGTGCAGTATGTCATGTGTGTTAAGGATTTGGAAGAGAGGGCTGGACAGAATGGTGACAAAAATTAAATAATCAAGACTAAAGAGGATTGTGAGACCTCAAGTAGGACTTAAAAATTCAAGGTTTTAAGACCAAATGGTGGCAAATTCCACATAGGCAAGTAAATAAATATGGACTAGTTAAGATACTTGTTTGCACTCATGGCTTTTGAAAGAAAATGATTTGTGCTTGACTGTGGACAGGTCAATAAAGACAAAGTTCATTGATAGTTAAATAGGATGTTCTGAATGGTATTAGAAGGGAAAAACATAATAGAAAACAAGTGGTACAGCCTCACCTTGAGAACTGTCATTTTTAAAATGATCTTAAATGTAAATAGCAGCAAACATAAAGATTCAGAAGTGGCTTTATTTTTTGTTTGTTTGTTTTGTAATACAAGCACCAAGAGTTAATCAACAAATAAAATGTACCTCGTTGTTTAGTATTTTTAAAAAATTCATAGCGATCTCCTAGCGACCTCAGTATTGTGTGTATTCTACACTACGACTGAAAACTATTATTTTAAAAATGATGTAATTTGATTCAATATATGTAAAAAATCTTAAACTCATGTCACACATTCTCTGCACTTATGATAGGCACAAAGTTCATTTTACTTCTGAACTGTTTTCAAACTTAACAAAACATTGGTTAGTTGGAATATAACCACAGTGTACAAAGAAGCTCATTTCAATTAGTAACCTCTGAAGAGGGAAAGCTGCACTGATTTCTTCAAGTAATGTGATAGGCTGTAGGATTTATTTAAAAAATCTATATATCCTATATTTTATTTTTGTGGTAATGGTTCAGGTATTTTCCTGATTCCGCTGTATTGGGGCTTCTCGAACATTTTCATAGCATACACCACACATCAATAGAGATATTTCATGGGCTGCTTCACTTTACATTCCTAATCTCCCCTCTCGTTTAACATTGAATAATATCCCTGCTGCCACTGCAAACAATTGGTTGTAGGGAATTAATATTAGAAAAGCACTGAATGTATTCGAGGCTTTCATTCAATGTACTTTCCCATCTGGAAATGAGGTTGAGGTGCTACTGCTGTATGGTTAGCCAGTGCTCTGCCAACCTCGAGTGGTCCATGGACACCTGTTTGGAAACCATTACTCTGTGACGTCACCTGACAGAATTACCTGTGAGAAGGATCCAGGTTTCTTGTGCCTGGCGAAAGTCAGTCAAAAGATTTTTGGGTTTGTTACTGATGAGGGTTGTGGTCATCTCTTATGAGGACAAGATACCATCCTCAAAGAGACAATGGCTAGACCTTTCTCAAGAAGCCATTAAGTAATCTTTCGAGTTTCCAGTTGTTACCATGTCTCAAACTTTTTATTTTTGGGAGGATTACACTTTAGTATGTCTCTTTTTATTTCCTGGATTCCTATCATGTTGGTTTCAGGATTCGGTATGTCAAAGAGGCTGCATTAATATTCTTGGTTGATGAACTACTACCCTGGATGAAGGTCAAGATTCTGATGATTTGTTAGAACTAAAGCTTTTGCTAACGTTGCCCAGTTGGGGTTTCTGATATGTTGGCAGATCTAAAAGGGATGAGTGGAGCTGTTCTTCACTAGCTCTGCTTCTTCCTTTTGGAATGATTTCAGAGGGTCTGTGAGGCCTACCTCATCTGTGGTTCCATATGGTTATCCCTTCTGAACAGCATGCACAAAGTCCTTTGACAGTGGTTGTGTTAATGTTTGAGGCTATGGTGTCACCAATATTCATAAGACCTCCATGTCTGTGATTCTCATTGGATTGAGATGGAATGATATGCATGTTCTGTCTAGGTCTTGCGAAAACAAGTTGGCTGAAGCTCAACCCACCAGTTGTAGAGGAGATTCACGTTGCCTAGGGAAAACAATCTGATGAGCTGCAGATAGAGAGCTGGCCTGTTTCTTCATGGAGAATGTCAACTGTTTGCCAAAGAGATTTAAAATCGTGGGGTATATTCAGGTACTCTTGACTTCTGAGGTAGCAGTGGTAGCTCCTGGTGCTGTTTTTCATCTGCAGTGAGTTAGGTGGTTACCTCTTTTCTTCAAAATGGCACTGTCGCCTCCAGGTTGGACTGCTGCAGCATGCTGTACTTGGACCTACCTTTAGCAATCACCTGTAATGTTTAACTGATGAAGAACTTGGTGGAGTGGGTTAGTGTGGTGGCTCTGTGAACCACACAGGCTATTCATCTGCTTCCAAGAGCAACAAAGGGTGTGGGTGTTAATCCATAAAGTCATGTATGGTTTGGTACCTGCCTGCCTTAGAGGAGAAGAGCCTTCCTTCCTTTGACCCTATGCTGGAACTCAGATCACCTAATATGCTTTGACTTCTCTTACTGTATGTGCAACAAGCCTCAGGTAACACATGACCAAGATTCATCACAAAATTTGGTTTGCTGGTTGGCTCGTTAGCTAGCCTGGGCTGTCTCCTGACAGGGAGTGTGATGTGAACGCTGATCCATGCCTCCCAGGTGCTTTGACAGACAGCCTACGAATGCAAACCCCTTAAGGGATGGAAGAGGTTCTCTGTAGCAAGAGCCCGCTGGTATACTTGCTCATTCTGGATGCATGCCAGAATCTGTTTGCTGAACTTCAGAGCAGGCCAAGCCAAGGCTTTTTGTCCATGTATTTCCTTATCTATGGAACAATATTGGATTATTTATTGTGGTTGATAGGTACAGGAAGGTGAGTTGTTTATCTTCTTAGATGTGGAAGTTTAACATAATGTTTCATTACTTTATATTTGCCACAGGAGGGGTATATATATCCACTAAATAGAAGAAAGAGGAACACTTTTTTTTTCTGGCATCTTATCTAACCTTTGATACATACAGGTTGAATCTCTCTAGTCTGGCATACTCTTGTCTGGCAACATCCATAAACGGGCATGATTTTAGTTATCCAGGCAACCACTTATCATGGGTGTGGCCAAGTTTCTGGTGGTGTCATAAAGTTGTTTACTGCCACCAGTCCTGGCTCTCAGTGTTCTGTGCTTTTATTTAGCTCTGATTTACCCCTAAATGTCTTATAAGAGCCCAGTAAGCACTGCAAATATTGGTAATGTGTTAGAAAATACTGACCTCCTGTGGTCCGGCAAATTCTCTTGTTCAGCACCAGCACATCTCGAGGGTGTTAGGCTAGAGAGGTTCAACCTTTACAAGAAATCATCATCAAGGTTAATAGTTTCGTAAGATTAAAAATGATTAGCCCTTTAGAGTGACAAGGATAGCACCCACGCTATCTATAGGTAGCATAAAATTCGGAGAGCTGTTGCACCTGATGCATGGATTCTTAAGATGAATATCAGCTGGAGTATTGATCATTATTGGGAACTAGTTCTCTTTTGTTACGGCAATTCTAAGTTCTTACCAATGTTCTATCTAGTCTAGTAACTTATGTCTGGCAGGATCCAATTCTTGGAAGAAGGTATGAACCAAAAATCGGCAACCAAGGGTAGTGAATGGGCCATGTGAGTGGCCTTCCTTCATCTCAGGGAGCTGCGAGAGTGTCCTAAACAGGACAGTCTCCTGGGATAGGGTGGTTTTGCTAACTGCATCTCTGTACCTAGAAATTGCAGGTTGTGCTGATTGAACCATAGCAGTACTTTAACTGGATGCAGAGGGAACAGGTGGCTTTTACAGTCAATGCTGCATGCAATCAGCATGTACCTCACTCCACGAGCCCTTGCTTTATGTGCGTGTCACCTTAGTAGTACTGGTATGAAGAAAATTACATGGACGGAAACCAGCGCAATCTGGCAGCCCTGCACAGGGGGAATGGTAAACAAAATGTCTTGCAGGCCACATGTAGATCCCTCATAGGCTGCAGGTTGCTCACCACTGGTGTAAATGGTAAACCCCTTTTGATGCACTCTGGTTTGCAGTGCCGTATGATGGAAGATTGTAACTACCCATTCAACTCCTAGTTACATACATATATATATATATATATATATATATATATATATATATAAATTCTGGTCTGTCTCCATGTTACCAAGTGTCAGTGTGTTTTTCAAATTTACATTGCCCAGTCTTTCATTAATTCGGGGACTTAAAAATCATGAAAAAAAATTACATATATTTTGTCATTACAGCTTAAAGATTTTAGCTGTTTGACTACCCTAGAGGAATAACCCCCACTTTGGGCTGGTCTACACGGGGAAATGTATTTGAATGGCTGTTGTGGAATAAACTATTTCATACGAAGTGGGTCTTTGCCCATGAAAGCTTATGCTCCAAAATATCTGTTAGTCTGTAAGGTGCCACAAGACTTCTTGTTTTTTATAAAGCACAGTAATTACTTTGGAACAGATTATTCACGTGAAGAGCTGTTCTGGAGTACTTATTCCCATCATTGTCCCTATGTAGACAAGCCCTGAGTGGGAATTGTCTGCTTTTTAAAAAAGCTACCTTGGTTGTTTAAAATATAATGTAGCACTGCTTGAAGCTAATATAAAAACTACATTTGAACCTTTCTTCCACTGAAATCATTGTTTTATCATTTATTTTGATAGGAGTAGGATCAGACCAGCCTTTAGATTTTTTTTTTTTGCAAGTTAAAAAAGTGTTTAAAGAGTCTTAATTTGCCACTTAAAGTTCAAGTCCATGTGGAATCTCTGTACTTCTTTTTGCTCCGCTCTTTAAGGAGAGATCAAATTTTCATTAGCTTTCTAATCAGATCAGGAATGCCACATACTTCCTTCATAATATGGGATTCAGAATTAAGATCCCACACCAATTATCAACATAATTTTCAACTGCAAATGAACTCTGACCAGCAGGTAAAGCAAAAACAATACTGCAAAAACTCTGTGTTGAGTTCTTTATTTTGTAGAATGACCCAGAGATAATTGTTTCACCATTTTTCTTGTTTTGAGATATGTAACTATGGAAAGGGGGATTTACAGTGGAAACTACAACAATCTTAACATGCTGTAAGATACTTCTGATTGATACTGTAGTATCTCCGGAGACCTTTTGATATCAGTCATAATATCAAGACTACTTTGAATCCTTTTATTCATAAATACAATGTATGTTCTCTATCTACACTGTGGACTGTCAAATTATGAATAATGCATCCTGTTTTATTTTCTAGTAAAATGTTGCCAAAGGGCCAAAACTTGGTGTGGATGGAAAAAGGTTGAATTACTCAGCTTTGCAAATAAAAAAAAAAAAAAGTTTACAATGGAACCAGCAAGTTGACCCAAACTCCAAGATGACAGGATTCTAATACTGACAACCCCGGGCAAAGCACTTCAGTAGTTACACAGGACTTTGTTTCTAAAATACCGGCTCCATGTTCAGACAGGCATGGAAGGAGAAAGTGGATTAGCTTCTTCAGAATAGACAGTTCTTTCCTCTGTGGGTTTTCTGTTCCCTTTTGGAACGTTGCCCAGGTATCAAACTAGTATTCAGTAGTGGTTAGCATGATATCTGACTTCTGAGCTGAGTGAGCTTTTCACTCCTGAGCAGCGCTTAGTTGTAGGACTCAGCATGACTGCGGATTAGAGAGCTTGCATGTTTTTAGTGCCTCCGTGCTGGAGGCTCCAGCACTACAGCGTGGTGAAAAGAGTGGACCTTTTTGATAGTGGGGGAGTTGGAAGTGTAAGGTGATGTATTTAAACCTGTGAGTTAAGAAAACATAGTGGCCCAAATTTGCTGAAGTGTCCCATATGAGACAGTTTGAGCCTCATTTCCAGACATGAAACATAGAGATATACCTATCTCATAGAACTGGAAGGGACTTCTGGAGGTCATCATGTCCAGTTGTCTGCACTCACAGCAGGACCTATCACCATTCTTCACAGATTTTTTTTTTTTTTTTTTAAATCTAATCTGCCCTAGGTCCTTGAAAGGCCTCTCAAAGACTCAACTCACAACTCCAGGTTTACAAGGCCTAGCTACCCCTCCAGCCTCCCAGAGTGCGGAGTATCCTTTTTTCATTCATAGGAAATAGGGTCATGAGTGCTTAGCGTCTCTCTCATAGGCAGGTTGCAGTATAGGCTCTCAGCTTAGGAACCAGAGGACACGGAACCACAGAATTAATGGCAGTTTTAGAAAACGAAGACCTAAGTGATAGTAGTTGTAGCCACTTATAATAGGAATAAGCCTGCCAGTGTGTTAGTGAGATACTAGGATTTGACAGAAGGTAATAGATGACCTGTCCCATTGAACTTCTGGTACGTGTGAAAGTCCTTTAAAGACAATGGGGGTTTACAACAGAAGGTGTAAGAACGTTATGAGTATTTGATCCAATTCAGGTTTAATTAAAAACATCTAGCAAAAGACTCCAGAGCTCACCACGAACCTGTAGCTGAACCACATGTAGGACCCAATTCAAAAACAAAATGTCTGTTCAGTTCAGTGAGTGCAAGGTTGTACCCTTAGCACCTGGCAGTATTTAGTCAGAAGGGCCCAAATCACATCAGTTCCCAGGGATGGCTAGTAAAGAAAGAGAAATAACTTTTGGCACTGAGCAAAGAGGAGATAGAATAGCTGACCCACTCTTGCACTGTGTAACCTGGATAGTAACCTGGTACAAGTTCTGAATGAACCAACCAGGGGCCATGTGCAGCTTGACCTGCTGCTCACAAACAGGGAAGAACTAGTAGGAGAAATAGAAGTGGGTGGCAACCTGGACTGCAGCGATCAGGAGATGGTAGATTCTGACAAAAGGAAGAAAGGTGAGCAGTAAAATACAGACCCTTGATTTCAGAAGAGCAGACTTCCATTCCCTGAGAGAACTGATGGGTAGGATCCCCTGGGAAGCTAATATGAAGGGGACGGGACTCCAGGAGAACTGGCAGTATTTTAAACCAGTCTTATTGAAGGCATAGTAAGAAATCATCCCACTGTGCAGTAAGAAAAGCAAATATGGTAGGCAGCCAGCTTGGCTTACAAGGGAAATCGTTGGTGAGCTTAAACTCAAAGAGAATGCTAACAAAACAAAACAGCAGAAATGTAGCACTTTAAGGACTAACAAAATTCAGTGATGAGCTTTTGTGGGACAGGCCCACTTCATCAGATCAATCTTATTTCTAATAGACTGACATTTATAAGTGCAGGAGTCCAAAAAAGATTTCAATAAAAACTGATAAATCAAGTACATAGGACTGAAGACAAAGGGTCAATGGGCACAAAACAGACATCAAAACACTCCAGATCCACAAACCAGTTAGTCAACATTTTAATGGAATGGGCTATCTGTCAATGACCTAAAGGTATGTGTGTTACTGAAGAAGAATTATCGCACCGTTCTGGAAAAGGAAACAGCCAAGCTGGCTATTATATTCAAATTTGGCACATTAACACATGGTTTAAATCGTGATGGGAATTTTCTGAGTCACTATAGGGGCTCGTCTGCATACTTGGCCCAATCTAATTCTTGACCTTCCCCGCCACCCCTCCACTCTCTAATTTGCTCACCTTGATTATCTTTTTCTGATTTGTCCTCCTTGCTTACTGTTTTTGGTTCTCTGTGCCTTAAATATTGAGTTTGTTCTGGTCTGGCTATGGTCTGAAGAAGCGGGTCTGTCCCATGAAAGCTCACCTAATAAACTATTTTGCTAGTCTTTAAAGTGCTACTTGATTTGCTTTTTGTTTTGATAGTACTGAAGAAGGGGGTTGGGGGTGGGGGATGTTAAGTGTCTTGCCTGAGATAATGAAATGAAGGGAAGCAGTCCTTGTAATGTGTGAGGTAATTGTCTCTGTTCTTACCAAGTGCTAATGTGTTGAATTTGAATATGAACTCCAATTCACAACTTTTTCTCTGTAATCTCTTTTAAAGTCTCTTTGTTCTAGGACACAAATTCTCAGGTCTTTAACAGAATGGCCTACTCCACTGAAGTGTTTGCTGACCAGCTTATGTGTATCGAGATTCCTGATGTCTGCTCTGTGTCCATTCATTCTTTGGTGAGGAGTTGGCCCAGTCTGTCCAATGTACATTGTAGGGAGGCATTGTTGGCACATAATGGCATATATATGACTGGTCGAAGCACATGAGAATGTGCCCTTGATCTTGTAACTAGTATGGTTACCTCTAGTGATGGCACCCCCAGAATAAATATGTAGACAAAGTTGGCAGTGGGGTTTCTTGCAAGAAAAAGTTCTAGGATTAGTATTACTGTGGTGTAGTCTGTAATTGCTACTGAGAATCTTTCTTAGATTAGGAAGTTGTCTACAGGAGAGGACAGGCCTGTTACCTAGGCCTTCTGGAGTGTGGCATCATCGTGATCTAGAATAGGTTGTAGGTTTTTAATGATACATTGCAGGGGTTTGAGCTGGGGGTTATAGATGATAAGTGGTGTTCTGTTATTGATTTTCTTGGGCCTATCTTGAAGTAGCTGTTTTCTGGGTATTTGTCTGGCGCTGTCAATCTGTTTTTCCACTTCTCCAGGTGAGTAATTAAGTTTTATAAATGCTTGGTAGAGGCCTTGAAGTTAGTCACCTAGATAAATTGGAGGATTGGGCCACAAGAAATTAGATGAGGTTCAGTAAGAAGAAGTGCAGAGTCCTGCACTTGGGATGGAAGAATCTCAAGCGCTGTTATAGACTGGGGTAGACTGGATAAGTAGCAGTGCAGCATAAAAGGACCTGGGGATTTCAGTAGATGAGAGACTGGATATAAGTCAACAGTGTGCCTTTGTAGCCAAGAAGGCTAAGGGCATATTGGGGTGCATAAGGAGAAGCATTTCCAGCAAATCTAGAGAAGTTGTTATTCCCTTCTACTTGGACTGGTGAGGTCACATCTGGAGTACTGTGTCCACTTCTGGGCCTCTCCATATAGAAAGGCTGTGGACACATTGGAGCAGGTTCAGTGGAAGGCAATATAAACGATTAAGGGGCTGGAGCACACGACCAATGAGGAGAGGCTGAGGGATTTGGGCTTATTTAGTTTACAGAAGAGAAGACTGAGGGGAGATTTGATAGCCGCCTTCGACTTCCTGAATGGGGCTCAAATGAGGATAGAGAGAGACTGTTCTCAATGGTGACAGATGGCAGTGCAATGAGCAATAGTCTCAAGTTACAAAGTGGGAGGTATAGGTTGGATTTTGGGAAAATCTGTTTCACCAGGAGGGAGGTGAAGCGCTGGAATACATTACCGAGAGAGGTGGTGGAATCTCCATCCCTAGAGGTTTTTAAGTCCCAACTTGACATAGTCATGGCTGCGATGATTTACTTGGGGTTCATCCTTCTTTGGGTAGGGGGCTGGACTGGATGACCTCCTGAGGTCCTTTCCAGTACTAGAATTCTGATTCTGTGATAGGTCTGTGATGGGAGGAGGATTGAGATTTTTTTAAAATACTTGTCTGCAAAATCAGTTCAAAACTATGTAACCATAACAGCTCACAGGAGCTCATAAAACTTCCTGCTGCACAGAGGAACTTTATGTTAAGATTACTTTTAAATCTTTAAAAATGATTCCCCTTTATTTTTTAATACTATGTCAGTCCATCCCTTCTCTCGTTAATTGTCAGACCCTTCCATTTATGTTGTCACTATATGTTGACCTGTTTGACCCTGGGTAATTGAATGGAACTTTTAAGGTTCTTCTACCATCCTGCTGGTTATTCTGGTTTTTACATCGGGGGTTACATGGTGTGAGAGATTGGTGATGAGTGTCAAGTGCCTTTCAACACCAGGTGGTTGGCTTAGCTCTGGATGAAGCTGGTAGAGGTCAGATGTTATTGGTATGAAATGAGTTGGGGGGGCTCCATTTTTTATCTTGATTAGTGGTGGGCAATAATTTTTGCTGGGTGGCCAGTCCAAAATTACGGTAAGTGGTCAAGAGCTGCACTTTTCTATGGAGGCCATGTGGGGTTTGGGATGACAGTTGGATGGTGCTTACCTAAGCAGCTCCTGGCCAGCAGCACTCTCAGGAAGGCTTCCCTGTCAGCCAGCAGCCCCAGCCCACTGGCTGTTCATGTTGCTGTCTGTGCTGGGAAGGAGTGCTTTGCATGCTGCCCCAGTCTACAGTGTAATGTCTAAGAGCCTATTGGCCAGAAACAATCACACTGCCCTCAGCCAATTACTGACCAGTAGGAGTGGAGAGATTTTGCTGGGGTATGGGTGGCATACAAAGTTCTTCCTCCTCTGCAGACTTAGGGGTGGGCCGTGGGCTGCATTATATGGCTGGGTGAGCTGGATCTTGCCTGCCCCTGAACTAGACGATAGGAAGACAGCCCATCACAAAAAAACAACCTGGGCAAAATTTTGACTCTCTGGAAGTTGATTCCAAAACACTCATTGACTTCATTAGCATTAGGATTTCTTCCGGTGTCTGCTGGCAACATTTTGAAAGCTGCAATGGAGAGACCAAGCTTTGGATGAGCAGTGGAAAATGATTTACTGTCTTATCCCTAATGGCACTCCCTCTGTCAGGATACCCAATATAGAAGCGGGTCTGTAGGGAAACTTGAAAAAATTCAGGGTCGGTCATTGCTGCTTGCCAGTGTTCAGTGCATGGATAACGTCATTCTCTAATGGTGTCAAGCTTTGTGCCTTGTATAAACTCTACATGCATTTTAGTTTTTAGTAGAGAATGATTTGTTTGCTGGAACTTCTTATTGGCAAAATTGTATTGCACTTTAAAATGACAATCAAATTCTGTTTGAAATCTTAGCAAATATAAAACCGTACTACTAGTGTAAGACTCTTACAATACCGCCTAATATGCCTACCAGTCAGCTGAAGGGCAGTAACTTTCCCTCATGTAATAACTTCCTTTTCCTCTTAATCAGAAACTGAGTTTATTTAAAACATTTTGCATCTAGTCTCTGCATTAAAATAAACATGGCTGAGTGGTTTTAAAAGTCAGGTATAATGACCATTGTAGTGACTCCAGAGACTCTACTGCAATGTAAGTATCCTAAATTTTGTTTAAATCAACTGAATTTCTCCCAGTAGCATCTAAATCTATGGCGTGGCATACCATGTGCAGGTATAAAAAAATCTTCATCCTCATTATTTTACATGTTAAATATCTTCTTTCTCAACTTAACCAGCTCAGTTATTTCTAAATTTGTATTTGAAAAACATAGAAATGTGTCTTATGTCTTTAGGTATGTTATTTTCATATTGCTGTTCATCTCCATGGTACCTGAGTATGTTCCACACAGGGTGTGTCTATACCAGGAGCTGGAGTTGTGATTCCCATCTCAAAACCTACTTTTGCTAGCTCTCATCCGGCTAGAATGCTAAAAATAGAACGTTTGATACTGTTAGCTGCCCGGAGTGGGTGTCCGTCTGAGATTTTCATGTTCTTGGGGTGGCTGGCCTGTCCCACTGCTGCAGCTGCATTCTGTTTGGAGTACACTTTCTCAGGGAGAGCTAACGTGATTATGTCTGTTCCAACAGGGAGTCACACCCCTAGCTCAAAGTGTAGGCATACCTTAGAATACATTAGCAGTAGCAAGAGCCCCAGTAGACTTTCATGCAGTCTGTCACTCATCTTCCTTTTCAGGGTACATTAAAGAGATTTATTAGTTTATTTAAATGACTTTAAAATTTTATTTGTAAAGATGTAACTTAAATATGCAGAAAGTGTAGTGAATATATTATAGTCAAATCCATCTACAGATCAATCATGTTAACACTTTTAAACAATACATTCCTTGACTGGAAATATATGCAGTCAGTGTCAGTGCAGTATGATTTGGAAAGGCCAGGTAATAAGCCCCTTCACCACAGAGCTAAATTCATCTTTCAAAACAGTGACATTATGGCAGTCATGTGTTTAACCTAGGGAGTTTATAACACAATTGCCGCTGTATCTGTGATGATACTGTTAAAATAGCAGGATATGTAAAAGGCTTATCTGGATACTCTAATTAAAATCATCATTGTCTCTTTCAAAGAAGGCAGTTTGCCCTACCACTTCAAATAATGTAATAGTTCAGCCATGATACCATCGTCACCTTGTCTTTAGCCTCCCTTAATTGGAAAAACTCATTAAGAAAGTACTGGTGACCAAACTACAATGGCTACTCACCTTAGCTGGTATCTGTTCCCTTTGGCGTTGCATGGTTTGCCGATGGAAGTTTTTCCTTTGACCTTGGATAGCAAACAGACCTTCATTATTCTACTCTTTGATCTCTTGCTAGTCTTTGGTACTGTTAAGTGTGCTGGGCTGGAGCTGGGGGCAGATGACTGTCTAGGTGCTGAGGTTGAGGTACAGTAAGTTATTCAAAAGTGGAACAAATGGAGGGGTCGGGGCACCGAAGAGTCTAATTGCTGGAAGTGCTATTAATGTAGGGCCAGGCTTGACTGTAAGGGGCTGAAGACGTGCGTAAGCAACCTCTCAGAAGTAAATGTGGTAGTTCTTCATTGTCTTAGACAGGTCATCCAAAACATAAACACCAACAGGCATGGTGAGCCAGGCAGTTGCCTTGGTCCCTGCAACTTTAGAGCACTGCACTCCAATTGGCTATAGGATCTACCGGTCGGGACCTGCTGTCAGCGTGTTTTCTTGAGCCCCGCCCACTGTCATCCTGTCCCCTGCCCCAAAGTCCCCAGTACAGCAGAGCACTTAAGGAATTTTAAGCATGTGAGTAGGCTAGTGAAATTAATGGAGCTAGTCACATAATGGAAGTTAGGCACATGTTTAAATGCATCACTGGATCCAGTCTGAGGTCTGCTACATGTGGAATGCAGTAGGATTTTGTGCGTTTGTCCATCATTTTCAATATCAGTGGCTAGTGCTGAGCAGAAAACTAATAAGAAATATGCTCCAGTTAAAAGAAGATCTTTTTTCAGTAAATATATTAGTAGACAGTTCCCTCCCTCCCCCATTTGTCAGCTATTCTTGTATTTATTTTAGCTGGTACATGTAACCTTAACAATAAATGTTGTTACCTAAATGTTTCCATTACAAAATGTCACGTTTAGTTGCTCACAACTTTCTCAACATCTTATCTTTTCTGCAAAAATTACGTGTTCTTGCTCTCAGTTAAGGATCCTGCTTTTTTTTTTTTTTTGACCTCTAAAAGTTTCATTGAACACATTGATGTTAGGATTTTTTTGGGGGGAGGCGGGGAAATCGATTTTCTGATAAGAAACAATTGTTGTGACTTTTTAAAAAATCTTTCTCTTGAACTCTTTTTTTTTTTTTTTTTTTAAAAGATGGCAGGATCTCCAGTGGAAGGTGATGGAAAATTGAAATTTGACGTTGTGTCGTATCTGCTTTTCTTTGGGCTGGAAATGTGGGATTTGATTGGCCAAATTATAATAGTTTAAGGAGGCCTGTGCTTAGGAATGCTCACTGTTAAACATTTAGTACCAATAATCTTCCAGTGTTCCACTGGTACAGTAGCTGTGTTATGTGTGTATTGAATGGGATTTTCCATGAATAAAAGATATCTCCAAATTCCATTGGATTTGCACATGCACTTGCCCAAGTGTGCAAACACCAAATGAGCACATTACTTTGCACCATTTATGTTCTTTGCCTGGAGCTTTTTGTATGAAATATTTATATGTACATATGAGATTACTGAGAAAAATCAAGTTACTGTGGACCGCAGATGACAAGCACTAATAATTTTCAAATGGTACAGCTTCCTTTGTTTCAGTGCTGGAAAGAAATAAGCAGATGGATGAAAATTATTTGGCTCAATCATAATTTAGAGAATGCAGGAGTGATAATGATAGGAGGTTGGACTGTCAAATGAGTGAAAATCATAATCATGAGATTTTTAAAAAAGTCATGATTAACTACAGTTTTAATCACACTGTTAAACTATAATAAATACCAATTTAAATTTATTATAAATATTTTGGACTTCTTTATACATTTTCAAATATGTTGAGTTCAGTTACAACACAGACTAAAAAGTGTATCATACCCAATTATTATTTCTGGTTACATATATTTGCCATTAATATAAACAAAAGAAATAGTATTTTTCAATTCAATGGCTACAGATACTGCAGTTCAGTCTCTTTATTATGAAAGTATAACTTACAAATGCAGATTTTTTTTTTTTATATCCAACTGCACCCAAAACTAAAACATTGTGAAAGTTTAGAGCCTACAAGTGCCGTAAGCCCTTCTTCTTGTTCGGCCAAATGCTCAGACAAACAAGTTTGTTTACATTTACAGGAAATAATGCTGCCCACTTCATCTGACCGGAAAGTGAGCAGACACATTCATATGACACTGTTGTAATATAAAGTGTCATAGCTAATATCAATATAGAAAAACATCCAAAATATTTGTAGTACATTTAAACTGGTATTCCATTATTAACAGTGCAATTAAAATGGTGACGAATTGACTGTTTTAAAAAAAATGTATTTAATTTATTTTCCACTAATTGCTTGAATTAACTGTAACTGACAGCCCCAGCTCTGGCCAATATAGCAGCCCCCACTATCAGTGTATCTGACCACCATTCTACAAAGTAGTGCTTAGGTTTGGGGTTATGTTGAAGTCAGGGTGTCATGTTGAAATCAGGGTGTCCCCCCCAGCCCTGTTTCCCAATGCTGCAGAGCAGGGATGGGGAGACACATAATGGAGCTACACATCTCTCAGAACTGGAAGGGACCTCATCAGGTTGTGGAGTCCAGTCCCCTGCCCTTTTGGCAGGACCAAACACCATTGCTGACAGTTTTATCTTTTTCTTTTTTAATTTGCCCCAGGCCGGTAAATGGCCTCCTCAAGGACTGAACTCACAGCTCTGGGTTTAGCAGGCTAGATCTGCTGCAGTCTGAAGCATGGATAGTAAGTGACTCACTCAGGCTTGAGCTGCACTAGGGTAGAACGTCGACTTCTGATACGCAGTTTTAGCTATGCCATTAGCATAGCTAGAATCGGCATATCAGAATCAATTTTCTTACCTAGTGTAGATCGGGCTCTTCAGGCTTGTGCCAATGTCCCTTACTCCACACGATTGCAATAGTGTGGGCTACCAGGGTCAACAGCCGAGGCCAGAGAGATTGATTTTGCCGAATCTTAATGCATGCAGCAAAATCGAACTCTGGAAGATTGTGTGCATGTCAGGTAAGTGTAGATTTACTCTCAGGAGTGCAGAGAAGGAAGGGGATGGTGAAGACAACAGAGCAGGACAGATTTCCCTTAAAGAGCAAAGAGTGGCTTCTCAGAAACCTACCCAGCAGCAGCAGCCAGTGCATGCACTCTGACTATGGTTACACTAGCATGTTTTGCTGGGAAACCTCAGTTTTGCCAGCGAAACTCGCGAAGCGTGCACACACAAAATGGGGTTTGTCAGCAGTATCTTGACAGATCGCAGCACTTTTGCTGGCAGCGTTCTGACTCTAAGCTTTGAGGCATAACACTACCGTCCACAGATTCTGGTGACAAAAAATCAGCATAAATGCCCCTTGACAGACAGGACATGCGCAACAATGGGCAGCCTTGTCTGCTGTGCTTCCAGGTGCCTGTTTTGTCGAGAGAGCAGCCAGGCAGTCTGGCTGCTCTGGTGACAGAGTGGAGCACTCCTCCAGTTTGCCTTTTTATGTGGCCACACTCTGTCAACAGAAGTTTTGTCAGGAAATCTCTTCTGACAGACTTCCATTGACAGAGCACTCTAGCCTCTGTGTCACTGTCCCATATACCCAGTCTGTGCCACACACAGTCACTGTCTCATACCCTCTGCAGCACACGCTCCATCTGTGTTGCAAAGTCTGCCTCTGACACACAAGGTGTTTCTCTCTCATACTCACACGCTCTGTTTGTCTCTCTCTGTAGTCCCTAGGTCCAATCCTTCTGCCTGAGGCTCTGCCCCTTCTCGGGGGGCCCAGAGCCACCTGCAACCAGTACCAAAATTCATGGAGTGGCCCCTCTACAAAAGTTATTGCCCACCCCTTGCCTAGATGATAGTTTGAGCAGCATGGAGATCTAGGGACTGATCTTGGCTAAGGTTCTGAGAAAAAAATGGCCAGATACGGAATTATTGTCTTTTAGCTACGTGTTTCTTTAAAGCTAATTACCTAGCCTAGCTCATGTTATGCCTATAAAAAGCATTGAAAATGTCCCTTCTAATAAAGTCAGTTCAGGAAAATGGCTGTTTGTTGTGTCAAAGATTAAAATTTAAATCACAGGCAAGGGAGAAAGAGACCCCTTTGTGTAAATACGAAGGAGATGTATTATGCCAGAATGCTACTAAATACATGTAGAATGTGTTCCTGTATGTACCTGTGTATTTAATAATTGTGAGTCATGTGATTAAAACTTAGATTTATCCTTTTAGTTCACGTCATTATTAGCATCATCAACACTAACATAGTGTAAAACAGTATCTCATTTTAAAGGTCTCAGAGTGGGTACAGCAAAGTCTTCAATGGTCTATTGCCAGATGCAGCAATGAATGCAAATGTTTTTCATTATGTTTTTGGATGAATAGAGGATAAAGTGGGAGTACATCAAACAGTGAGCGAGTATTATGCTGGAATACAATCCAAACATCACAGAAGTCCCTTCAGAATCCAGACAATAGTTAGTTCCTTCTCACTGAACACATCACCAGAGCCTCAACTCTACAGACTCAACCTTTTGTGTAGTGTGGACTGTGCTTTCATGCTGCTGTGGCCATGTGGATAACTGTCCCTCCATTTGTCATGCTAAGAACCAACTTCTCTCCTGTTCACGCTCACTAGTCATTGGTGGGGCAACTACAACACTTGCTTAGGAAAATCCTCAGTGTATTTTTTAGGGTTTTTAATTTAGTTTGGCAGCTAAAATAAAGGAAGGAGCCAGTACCTCTTGAGCAGCTAACTCTCTGCAGACTGCCAATAAAATGCATTGTGTGGGGCCCATTTGGAATTGTGTTTCCTGTGGAATTATAGAATGCTGCCGTGGAGAGAGAGCCTGCTGAGTATCAGACCAATCTCTAATCATGACTAGAATGGAAACATGTAGGGCCATAAATTCCCTTCTCTTTTTTTACATCAAGCAAAGTCACAGAAATACCATGAAAAAAGCCATAAAATCACTAAGTAAGCTAAGGGTATGTTCCCACACACAAAAATCACCAAATAAGTAGAAGAGAGGGCCACATTGGAGTTTGGTGCACTGAAATAATCCTGGCTGGTTCATCTCTACTATGGAAAGTGCAGAGGCTGTCTCTTATCTCTACAATATTTTAACTATCTGCTGTGGATGAATCTTTAAAACCCAAGTTCTTTTGTGACAGGTCTCTCACACAGATGGAGAGTGAATGGATTCAATCATGGGAAAGGCTTTGTTAGCTTTCAGCTTTGAAGTGAAGGTCTGTCAGTTAGGGCTTGTTAACAGGTAATCATGGAGAGGGTGGAAGGTTTGTTGGCAGGGTTTCTTGGAGGGATGGGGTTTGTTTCTATCCAAAGGAGCAGAGAGAAGTCCCATAACTTTGTGCTCTGGAAGCTTTGATCTTTTACTTGTTTAGAGGCCTCAAAGAGGAACCCCTGAATTGTGGAGTTCCATTCTGCTGAAAGGAGGACCTTACAGATTGTGAGGCCACAGGGGAATGAGTATGGTCCTCTACTCTGACCTCCTGCATAGAATTTTCCTCTCAAATTCCTCCATCAAGATCATAATTTCTGGCTGAACCAAAGCACATCTAGACAGACATTCAGTCTTCAGGAGAATGTACCAGATTCCTTGGGAAGTTATTCTAATGGTCAGTTACCCTGAGTGTTAAAAATCTGCACCCTGTTTTCAGTTTGAATTCGTCTAGATTTAAGTCTCCAGCCACTGGATCTTATTTTGACTGTCTGTGAGATTATACAGGCTTCTGTTATTGGAAACCTCATCCCCATTTAGGTGTTTGTTTATGTGTTTAAGAAGGGAGAACCATTAAGGCTCTTTTTGACTGTAGCAAACAGGGAAACCCTTTGTTTAATCTCTCTAATTACAAGGGGAAGAAATTGCTTGTTTGGGCCCTGGAGAGGACGAAATTGACCAACCTCTGCCTCACAAGAAAAGAATATGGTTATTTTTCAGACTCTTGTATTCCCCTCCCCCTCACAGAATTATCAATGCTTAGTTCCTAGGATGTGACTGTGACCATTTTCATGCAGTAACTTGTACCCACATGATCATTAAATCGAGCCATGGACCTCTTTTTCCTGCTTATATATCTCCACAACAGCCAAATGGGTTTTTAGCCATTATTTTTTTAAACACCTCCACTGGGTCTACACTTGCCCCCAGCTTCGAAGGGCTCATGGTAGTCAGGGTGATGGGAGACTTAGCCTAGTGGAGTGCTGAATATTAACAGCAGCACTTCATTAGTAATCTCCCCTCACCCTGATTAACATTCTCCCTTCAAAGTTGGGGGCAAGTGTAGACAAGCCCCTCATGACTTTAAAATGCTTTTTGGTGTGGTATCAGTATGCAATGGAGAGAGTATATTCAGCACTTGTGTAGAGAAAAAATCTGGTATCCAGCAGTTAGCTGGGAGTGTGGGGTAAGGGGAGGGTGTTGTATGGCCAATACTCTGAACTTGCATTAATGTCAGTCCAATGACTATATTTACTGAAGAAAGTTGAAATCATTTGAAAATGTGGATGCATAATGGATATAATTACAGTTGTGGTATTGCTGTAATATGGTCTAAACTAGTAACTTCCGACAAGGGGCAGCTATGAGAGCAAATTATGTGATCAGCATCACGAAGTATTTTGAATAGTTATGATTTTTTGCAGACATTCTCCACCTCTCTAGGACTGCCTGCCCCTCTTTATAAAATATTGTGGTGGGCTGGGGCTGTATTTATTGGCGTAATGGTTCATTTAATCTAGTGTTTTTGGTCACAAGACCTTGATGCTTAAGAAGAATGTAAAAATGTGCATTAAACCTTTGTAATGCGAAATTCTAAGAAATAATGTGTAGGAGAAAAAATCCTTCATGATCATTCAGAGATCTGCATTGCTCCAAAGCATGGGAAAGGATTGTCCTTGGGACATTTTCTTAGCTTTCTAAGAGGTCTGTGCAAGAAATTCTCTTGATGGCTTTCCTGGGCAAAGTCTGTGCTGTAGAAGGAAATAAAATTAATTTTCCCAGAGTAGTTGCTATATTCTTTAAGAAAATAATACTTCAGTCTCCTATGTCTCTGTGCCACCGTGAGTCCCATCTAACACGATCTAACTCCCTGTTCTGAGCTCATCCACAAGGTCATCAGATTGATTTTTCAGTACTTTGCAGTCTTTACTACTTCAGAAATAACAGCATTTTGCCCATTTGTTGTTAACTTTGAGTCCTCAATTTTCTTCTCAGTCCCCTGCAGTTTTATTCCAACATCTTCAAGCTTCTGACCTGGGACAGCCATAGAGGCCTAACTTACATCCAAGTTTGCACTAGTAACTCTTTTCATACTGCCTCAGTCTGTGGCCTTACGAGATCTCATGAGCTAAGCAGTCAAACCTAAGTAAGTGCTTGGATGTGAGAGCTACGTGATAAATCCAGTGCACTCCTGGCAATGGTACTGAGGATTCTGGAAGGGGCATGCTGCTTTTTGAGGCAGTATTGTACCAAAGCCCCATGTCATGGTAGTAAGAACAGTACCGTTGGAGGTGGTGTCATCTGAATTAAGTGCAAAGCCAGTGCACTGACAGCTTGTAATCTTCAGAGCACTTTTTGTCATAATGAAGGCGTTAGCCTGGGAGCATTTGGTTCTACTACCACTTAACCCTTGTGTTCCACGTGGAGCATAGCTCATCTACAAGTCTCCTCCACTTCATTCTGTCTTGGGACAGAACTTCTAGCTGGCTCCAGCAGTACCCCAGTTGTTGTGCTTTAATCTCAGTAGACCTTCTCCATGTTGTCCGAGGTCTTCCTCTTTTGCATTTTCCTTGTGGGTTCCATGTGAGAGCTTGACGGCCTATGCTGGATGATGGTTATCTGAGAGTGTGGCCTAGCCATCCCCACTTTCATCTCTTGATTTCGATGTCAATTGGTTCTTCTCTTGCTCTGTTCCTAAGCTCCTCATTTGTGACCAAGTCTTGCCATTTTGTGTGAAGGCTGTAGCTCAGGCACTTGTTTATGAATGTCTGTAGCTTGTGATTTGAAGACTTTTTAGTACACAGGTCTCACATGCATACAAGAGCACATACACATTTGTATTGAAGATCCAGAGTTTCCTCTTCACAGATATTATTTGTGAACTCCATATGGGATGGAGAGTCTTGAATGCAGCTGTTGCTTTCCATGTCCTGGCACTGATATCCTTATATGTTCCTCCATCTGTGCCCATAATACTCCTGAAGTAGGTGAACTGCTCCACATCTTCCAGGTTATCCCATCCTAGTGTTGTTGTTGGACTGGTTGATCCCCATTGTCTTGGCTTTTCCCTTGTCAATGCCCAGTCCAGTCATTGAGGCAGTTGTGTCTATTGTTGTGACCTTTCCTTTTATGCTTCCATGTTGATGTATAAGGAAGCCAACATCATCAGCAAAATCAATGTCCTCTAGCTGTTGGAAAAGTGTCCACTGAATGCCTTGTTGATGGCCATCTGTTGGCCTGTTCATAATCCAGTCCTTTGTGATCAAGAACAGGAAAGGTGACAATAGGCACCCTTGTCACACTCCCAACAGTATGTTGAAGGATGTTGTCAAGACACCATTGTGAACAATTTGGCATGTTGCATGAATCAAGTTAATAATTTTGGATGGGATGCCATGGTGTTGCAGCAGTTTCCACAAAGTGTCTCTACCAACACTGTCAAAGGCTTTTTCAGAATCTGTGAAGGTTATGTTCAGGGGCGAAT
The DNA here is from genome assembly GCF_033958435.1 of Carettochelys insculpta. Taxonomy (NCBI): domain Eukaryota; kingdom Metazoa; phylum Chordata; order Testudines; family Carettochelyidae; genus Carettochelys; species Carettochelys insculpta. The sequence goes on along the minus strand of NC_134147.1, from coordinate 15,928,091 downwards.
TCCACTTGAGCAACTGTTCTGTGATCACTCTTGAGTGTTGCTATTTGGTCAGTGTGGGATCTCTCACTTCGGAAGTCGGCCTGAGCTGTCCATTGATTTATGTCTTCATTCTCTCTAAGAAAATCCTATTGAACACTTTTCCTGGAATAGACAGTAACGTGATGCCCCTCCAGTTCTTGCATTCCTTCGGGTTGCCTTTCTTAGGAAGCTTGATAAGGTAGCCATAATTCCAGTCATGTGGGATCTCTTCAGTGTTCCAAATTTTCCCCAATAGATTATACATCATGTTGACTGACGTCTCACTACCTGCCTTGATTGCTTCTGCAGGGATGTTGCCTGGACCAGGTGCTTTTCTGCTTTTCAGATCGGCAATGGCTTTTCTGATTTCTTCTTTTGTAGGTCTGCTGCTCTTAATTTGCAGCAGTATATTTGCAGGTGGTAACTCGGGAGGTTCCATTTGAGCAGGGTGATTCAGAAGGTCTTCAAAGTGTTTCTTCCATCTATTGACCTGCTCACTTTCATTTGTTAGCACACGCCCCTCCTTATCCTGTACTGGCTGATCCACTGTATGCTTTTTCAGATTTCTCTGTCCTGCAGCTTGTTCAGTGTGTTGTGAAAGGTTTTCCACAAAGTTTGTCTTGTCCCATTTTACAGCCTTGTTCACTTCTTTGTTGTCTTCTGAATACAGTCTCTGAGCTTCCACCATGGCTGCCCTTGTTTGGCTGTTGTTAACTGCTGCTTTTCTGTCCTTTCTGTCCTTCACTTTTCTCAGAGTTCCTGCTGATTTATTCTTTGTGACACCTTGTCCTCTTTCCCAATATTTTATTGTAGGTTTCTTTCCAAGCTGTTGTGGTATTTCCAAATTTGTTCCACGGTAGTGTCTTTTGGGATGAGGCTTGCCAGAAGTGCATATCTGTTGGACAGCTCCACTTGGAAATTGGCTCTTGTCTCTAAATCCTTCAGCTGTTTCATGTCAAATGTGAATCACGGCTTGGTCGCTGTTGTGGTGTACTTCTTGAGCTTGAACATGAGTTTTATTGTGACCAAATGGAGGCCTGAGCCTACATCTGCTCCTCTTCTAGTATTGATGTCCTGTATCAATCTTCTGAAAGAACTGCTGATACAGATGTGATCATTCCGGTTTTCTGACGGGGTCTGGTGAAACCCAGGTAACCTTATGGATCCTTTTGTGTGGACAAACACTACCACCTGTCACCAATCCATTGAAGGAAAAAAAGTCACTGAAGCGCTCTCCATTTTCATTCATGTTGTCTGGGTCTTCTTTTCTCATGGTCTGTTCTCTACCTGTATTTATGCTTCCAGTTTTCACATTACCATGTATCAAGCAGGGAAGACAGCACAGATTGCAGCCTTGCAATTTTGGGCTTGTGTGAGACAAGGTGGACACAATCTGGGCAGCTGCACCTAGCAACAGGTGAAACCCTCACCTACTCAGGGTGTGAAGAAGACGGTGCACAACACACAGAAGGTGTGGGCTTTATGTAATCAAGAGAGGCTTCTGGTGCTTTAATGTAGTAGACAGCAGTACCATCACACATCATTACTGCCAGATTCTGTACCAAAGTGCGAAAGGTACTAATTGTGCAATGTTATGCACCAAACAAAGAAACAGCTGAGGAATGTAAGACAGACTTCTATGAGAAACTACAAAGTGTGGTGAACCAGAAAGCAAAGAAGGAGATGTTGATTTTGATGGGTGACTTCTTCAGTGCGAGCATGAGGTGGTTGGGGGGTTATGACATCTGCGTGCTCTAAATCCCACAATTATCTTCTATTGACAAAATATTTTTCTCGTCTTGATGGCACTGTTTGGAATCTCCCCCTTCCGCCTCTGGCTCAAATGCAGCAATGTCTGTGCTGCAATATGCATGTTCTTTAACACTGCAGTGCAGTGCTATACAAATTTCAGTGCATGTATTTGTACATAGGTTTTGTAAATCATGTAGAATGGTGGATAAATTAATTAAAGGTTCACCATAAATTAATACTAATTTAGACCTGGGGGAAGCAGGTATCATTTTAATCATCTCTAAAATGGATATAATTCTGACTTGTCTGAAAACTGTGTTGTGAGATTAAGTTATTGGTTAGGAAGTACTCTGAGATCTTGGGCTATCACTTTTATGTGCAATTTCATTGTAAGATTAGACATAATGGGGAAACTGAATTGTTTATACTTAGAAAAAAGGGGGAGTGAAGCCCGGTCTGTCAGCAGGATGGAACTTGCAAGATTTTATAAAGACCTACTTTATTAGTATCTTCATAGACTTCTGCTGGTTTCCATTTTAACATGGCTGGCTGAAAACAAGGTTCACTCTTGCTTCTGGATTATGCAATTGTCATGATAGCCAACTTTATAGAATGTCTCCTCCTTTGCATTGACCTGTGCTATGATTCTGGTACCTGTTCTTGTTCTTTGCTGGTTTTAAAAGAATTTGTTTGTGATGACAGCTTTGGAAGTTTGTAATTCAATGCAATCTTTTACTTGTTGCTGCATATTGAATGTATTTTAAGTATCTTAAGAAAATGCTTTCTTAATGTATGCTTTTTGGACGTATAGTGCTTCAGTGCAGCTTGGCAGTAATATGCCATAGTAGATAAGTGACAACCTGCTGTGATTTTCTGAATGTGTGTCAGAATATTTAGCTCTAGTTATACATTTGATTTGAATCAACAAATCTGTGTACGTTTTCAAGCTTCCAGAATGCCGCACTCATAATCAGGGGTAATGTCATTTGCTTGCTCTTTGCTATTTTGGATTTCAGGAGTCTTCCAAACCAACATTTTTCAACTTTTCTTTAATTTTTTAAATTCAGCTCAAGGATTTGGAGCTGCTCATCTTTTTCTTCTTCTTACCCAATTTTTAATATTCATCCAAAATAAGAGGTAGATCCTCAGCTGCTGTAAACTGGTTTAACTCTGTTGAATGCAGTGGAACTATGCCAGTTTACACCAGTGGAACCCACTGTTCTCATTGTGCAGTGGAGGTACAAACTCTCCTAGAACTCTTTGTGCCTTATTCACCTTTGATGAATTGTTTGGCAAATTGCACTTAGTGGTAAGTGGGTAAGGAAACAGGAGTCAGTAGTATGGTTGTGAAACTTGCACCAGTAGACATACGTTGGGGAGCCAGATTCTCAGCTGTGGTGCGCAGAGCGGGTTGGAAGGGGTGGGGTAAATCTTATCTTTCCTCTTCCCTGATTTTGAGTCGTCTGTGCTCTAGGCTGTTTCCCAGTGTAATTTAGAACTGCTCTAAATCATCCTCATCAATTTGTGGCAAATCTCAAGGGATATGGTTGCCTTATAGACGAAGTACTACCCGAATCGATTCCTGGCTCGGTTCTTAAGGTGGTCTGGCTGGGCACTGATTTTATATCCATCACTGAGAGGTAGCCATGTTTAGTTTGTATCTTCACAAAACAAAAAAGCAGTCCTGTAGCACTTTAGTCTTTAAAGTGCTACGGGACTACTTTGTTGTTTTATATCCATCACTGTCAACCTTGTCACTCTGTTGAAGTTTTGGTGCCCAGTTATGCTAATCAAAGAGGCAGGAAGGGAATATGTAGCTAGATAAGAAAAAAAGTGTGTGAAATAAAGCAGTTATGTTGACTACATAACTAGTTTTCCACATAGCCTGCTCACCAATATGTAGTTGTACAGCATGCTAGTATCTTGCATGTGATTTCATCATTGCTTAATTTGTCTCAGTTTATTGTAATGAGATACTACGTGTATTAGTATCACTGAAGTAAGACTGTGTTGCTCATATTTGAAATCCTGTAAAGAGTAAAACATGTACCAGTTAATCAACAAGCAGTAATGCTTATTATCTCCTTATACTTCAAAGCTAGAAGAAATGAAGAAAGGGATGGATGGGAAGAGAGACATAGATAACCAATGTAAATATATCATTTAGTGACCAACTCTTTATAAACACATAGGCTACATCTACGCGAGAGGCTTTTCCCAGCAAAACTGGGCTTTTATTGGATAAAGCTGCAGAGCGTCTACATGTAAATGTGCTTTGTCGACAGACTGTTGACAAAACTTGGCACATCTGCTGGCAGCATTATGTTTCTCCCTGTTCAGGTATAACACCTTTCTTGACAGATTTCTGTTGACAGAACAGCCGTGGAGACAGTCAGGGTTTCCATTTCCCCAGGCAGCCCTGTTTGCAGAGCTTCTGGCCAGCCGTTCTGTTGAGAGAGGGCTGGGCAGTCTGGCTGCTTTCGGTGGACAGAGTGGATTGCTCTTTCGGTCTGCTTTTGCATGCAGACACAGTCTGTTGGCAGAAGTTTTGCTGGGAAATCCCTTCAGCTGGTCACTTCTGTCGACGGATGCTTTTCATGTAGATGTAGCCATATAGGCCAGGTATTTTTCAGTTCTCAGGCAAAGCTGGTTTTAACAGGTGGCAGTGCTGAGTTTTCTCTTACTTCACCAGTGGGATTACTCCTGCTGAAGATTGCACTGTGAATTAGTAGGATGAGCAGGATTTGTATTTTATTCTGTCCATCAACCTTAAAGCTTTATTTTAAAGAAACCAGTTTGCAAAGCTTGCCATTGCAGCCATTGGTGTCAGAACTGCTGGCAGTTTTGTTTGGTAATATTAGCTTTGGCAACATAAATGGTACTTGAAGAAGCCGGTTGTTTCCTAGGAGTCTGACATTTGAAGGAAAGAGAGTTGTCAGGTCATGTTAGATAAAATAGTGGGGCCCTCAACGAAGAATGAATGTGCTCCTGGATAGTTATTAATTTGAAATCCGCAGCAAAGAAAGATATATTTTGTTTTTGTCTTTGCCTCTGTTATAAGTGCTAGCTAAATTCATGTTGGAAGTAGTCCATGTGTTGTGCTGCTTTCTTACTGGTAAGTTTCCCTCACATTCACAGAGTCACCAGATTCTGTGCAAAGCAAAACTGTTTATCCGAAGTGTGAAAAACAACTGAAGGCACTTGCTGCATGAAAGACTCAGCTCCATTGGCCCATTCGTACTCCCAGTGACTGGAATGGGGCCAAATTCTGTCTGTCTTCTGCTGCAGGTCTTCAAGAGGTTTGCAACAGCCAGCGTTTGAGACCAGTGAACACAGGCCAATGTCTGCCTGTTGAGTCTTACACAATTCCCTTTAATAACAAGCAGTTCTGTGGCACCTTACAAACTAACACATTTATTAGGTCATGAGCCATGGAAGGACAAAGACCACTTTTTATGTGTGACTCTACAAATTAGCATGGCTGCCCCTTTGAGGGGATCTCCTTTGAAGTCTCTGGGAGCTGCATCGGCACTCATGCAGAATTCACCCTAGACTGAACGTTCCTACTACCTGTGCTGTCTGCCAGTGTGCAGAAAAGAGCAAGAGCGCGAGAGGCGCGACTGTTCAACGAGACTGTCGTTTAAAAAGAAGACGTGTGATTTCAAATAAATGCTGCAAGTACAACCCAGAATTGAAGTAGCTCTTAGCCAGCTGTTCCCACCCCTGCTGGAGGAGGCTGGCACTCTACAGGCTGGTTTTGTATTACAAGTGCACAAGGGCCCTCATGTGAAAAAAGCAGAACTTTTATTTTGTGAGAAAAGCGTGCACCTTACTCCCCACAGTATGGAAAAGTACATGCTTGAGCATATTCTCTTATAGACGGTTCCAAAGAACATAAAGTTCCAAGCATGCATCTCTCACTATTAAACTGACTCTATACTCTTGACAGCTGTATTATATGTACACCATCTCTTGCCCTAACTAAGGGCTTGACTCTGCACTATGGCTACACTGCAAAAGGAGGGCAATATTGCTCTTAATCTTGTCTTGATCAGTATGACTTTTCAACATTAGGCTAATGAAACTTTGTATTATGCTGTTTGTCAGATTGCATTGTGAGTAACTTAATCTGTGTTTTTTTTCTGATCAAAGTTGTTGAATGTGTTTATTGAGACATTTAATCCATGTCTCAAAATGTAACATGATTACATTTTTTACAGTTCTTTGGTAAATGGAAATCTGCTTAATAAATTGAGCGCAGTAGTGCTTGTCAATTTGTAGGTAGCTGAATCAGGAGAAGCAAAATGCAATTTACTACCACAAGGACCAACAAACATAACAATGTGCAATCTCAAGGGTATCCTTCAGTTACTAATGACAATGTACATTACTACGTATTTTAAGTCCTATTTACCTGAATATGTTCTGCTGCAATTCAAAGTAATGCTTCATTAAAATGTTTCATGCCTGCTTGAAGGGAATAAGCTTCATAGATGTTCAAGTAGCAATTTCTAAAGCACAGAATAATTTGTAAATAGGTTAAGAATTAGGGGATGTAACCGAATGAGTACTTCATGGTATAATCAAATTAATGTACTTTTTAACAGTAAAATCAATGAAGAAATTACTTTTTTTTTTTATATATCTAGATTTACTACTGAATGCCAAATTAAATTCTGGCCCCACTGGCTTCAAAGGGGCTAGGAGGTTTATCTATTGTCTTTTACTAATGCCCTTACTTTTCCCAGAGAGTCGTGTTGATCCCTTTGCTAAAGAGATTGTCTTCTCTAAAGCATTAATGTCCTGGAAGTGTGGTTTGCAGCTCTTGTCGACATACCTGCAGTTGCTTTAATATGTGTCAGAGAGCGTGAATCGCCTGATTTGGGCTCTGTCTCCGTTCCTCCTCCTTCCTTCCAGAGTTGGAATGCTGTGAATAGCTGATGGCGTTCAGGCTCTGGGAGGGTGGGGAAGGAGTGTGGATGGAGCGTGAATCAGGTGATTCATGACTCCGAAATCTCTAACGGGGTGGTGGAGGCGTAGGAAGTGTGGCGCTCCAGTGCGTGAGAGGCACATGGGGGAAGGATCAGCCCAGGGATGCGTGGGCTGCAAGTGAAGCCCTAGTGGGCTGCATTTGGCTTGCAGGCTAAAAGTTGCCCACTACTGGTCTAGTAGCTAGAACACTGGACTGGGACTGTGGAGAGCTGGGTTCTGTTACCAGGTCTACTGTTGGTTAGCTGAATTACATGTTACTTTCCATTCCAGACCTTACTTTCCCCATCTGTTAAATGGGAATAATGATAGTCACATCTCCTCTGTAAAGCACTTTGAGACAGATTGATGGCAAGTGCTGCTTAAGGACTGGGTTGGTGGTATTATTAAGAATTGCTTCTGCAGAGACTTATGCTTGCACTTAACTTCTTGCACATTGATGAGTTCCCCTGGATTCATCATGAATCCATCAGGCTCAGGACCTCAGTTAGGAAAGGAAAGAATTCAGAATAACAGAGATAACTATAACTAGCAGTACATTTAACTTAAAGAACACAGCAATCCCTTTAAGAGGAGGAGTTGTGAGGATTGTATAGTTTTTTCCCCTGGAACATACATTATTTATTGCTGGAATATTGTTGCAGTGTTCACAGTAATTTGGATTTGGGGTTGTATTACTAGGGACTTGGTTTAGTGTGATGCACACCGCCAGGCAAGGCTTTTGCAAACTCTCAGCAACATAACCACAGCTGAAGAAAAGGAAAAACAGTAAAATAATTACAACTGAAAATATAGTTGCTTTGGTTTGCTATAAAGTTTTACCTTTTTAAGAGTGTAAGAATTTTCAAGGGGGAAATTCCTTGAGAAAAGGTTTTTAAAATGGTGTTCAGTGCTTTGGCTGGAAAAAAGAGAACAAATCAATTTCAGATAGGTGCTAGAAATCATAGGGTTATTTCCCTTTTTAGGGCCTTTTCCAGCCTTGCTCATTCAATACTTGGGTGAAAGGCCTGGTTTCTTCCTTCTCACTCTGTGGAGCCATGTGGTCCTACCACTGTTAGCCTGGATCTTTGGGCTGCCAGCCCCTATTTACATAAGAATGGCCATACTTGGTCAGACCAAAGGTCCATTTGTCCCGGTATCCTGTCTTCCGACAGTGGTTAGTACCAGGTGCCTAAGAAGGAATGACTGGAACAGGTAAGCAGTCACCAAGTGATCCATCCCCTGTTGCCCATCCCTAGCTTCTAGCAGACAGACTAGGAACACCATCTCTGCACATCCTGGCTAGTAGCCATTGACGGACCTGTCCTCCATTCTTTTTTTTTAGTGCTGTTGTAGTCTTGGCCTTCACAACGTTCTCTGGCAAAGAACTCCACAAGTCTCTGTGTTGTGTTTAAAAAAGAATCCTTTTGTTTTTGTTTTAAATCTGCTGCTTGTTAATTTCATTTGGTGGCCCCTAGTTCTTATGTTGTGTGATGGAGTAAATAGCAGTTCCTTGTTTACTTTCTCCACATCACTCATGATTTTGTAGACCTCTGTCATCTCTTTTCCAAACTGAAAAGTCCTAGTCTTATTAATCTCTCCGTGATTGTTTTTACTTTATTTTTGTGGTAGAAATAAATCTAGCTTACATGAAGTTTTCACTTTATCTTGGAGGGGGTTGTATAAATAACAAGTTTCCAAACCAGTGGAATTTTCAAAAAGTTCTCAATTTTGTCCCTACTCTGTTCCCTCTACAGGCAGTGGGGAATCTCATGCTGGTGTTAGTAGGACCGGAATTAGTGAATTTGGTGCTGAGCAGTTTTGAAAATGCCACCAAATATGTCCATAGGTGAAAATGACAGCTAGCTGCTTTTTACTCACCCTGAACACTGTGGCTAGGTCTATAGTATAGCAGTCCTTTGAAAGAAGTTCTTCTGGAAGAATTTTTCCAAAACAATTTCTTTTGAAAGAGCACGTCACAGAATCATAGGCCTGGAAGGGACCTCAGGAGGTCATCTAGTCCAGCCCCTGCTTCAAGCAGAATCAACCCCTACTAAGTTATCCCAGCCAGGACCTTGTCCAGCCAGGACTTAAAGACCTCAAGGGATGGAGAATCCACCACCTCTCTAGGAAACGCATTCCAATGCTTCACCACCCACCTGGTGAAGAAGTTTTTCCTAATAGCTAACCTACACCTTTCCCTCTTCATCTTCTGACCATTACTCTTTGTTCTGCCATCTGATACCACTGAGAACAGTTTCTCACCCTCCTCTTTAGAGCTCCCGTTCAGGAAGTTGAAGGCTGCTATTAAATCACCTCTAAGTCTTCTCTTCTGTAAACTAAACAAGCCCAAATCCTTCATTCTATCCTAATAGGTCTTGTGGTCCAGACCCTTAATCATTTTTGTTGCCCTTCACTGAACCTGCTCTAGCAAGTCCACATCCTTTTTATATGGGGAGCCCAAAACTGGACACAGTATTCCAGATGTGGCCTCACCAGTGCCGAATAAAGAAGAATAACTTCTTCTCTAGATCTGCTCAAAATGCTCCTCCTAATGGACCCCAGTATGCCGTTAGCTTTCTTGGCTACAAGGGCACACTGTTTACTCAGATCCAGCCTTTCATCCACCATAACCCCTAGGTCCCTTTCCATCGTACTGCTGCTGAGCCAGTCGGTCCCCAGCCTGTAACAATGTTTGGGATTCTTCCGCCCCAGGTGCAGGACTGTACACTTCTCCTTATTGAACCGCATCAGATTTCTTTTGGCCCAGTCCTCCAGTTTATCCAGGTCCCTTTGGATTCTCCCTCTACCCTCCAACATATCTACCTCTCCCCCTAGTTTTGGTCATCCGCAAACTTGTTGAGGGTGCAACCCAGTCCCTCATCCAGGTCGTTAATAAAGATGTTGAATAACACCAGCCCCAGAACCGAGCCTTGCGGCACTCTGCTTGAAACAGACTGCCATCCAGATATTGAGCCATTGACCGCTACCCGTTGGGTCCGACCATCAAGCCAGCTTTCTATCCATCTTATAGCCCAAGGATCCAATCCATATTTCCTTAACTTATGGACAAGAATGTTGTGGGAGACCGTATCAAAAGCCTTGCTGAAGTCAAGGTGTATCACATCCACTGACTTCCTCATGTCCACAGAGCTTGTTACCTTGTCATAGAAGCTGATCAGATTGGTGAGGCAGGACTTGCCCCTGGTGAATCCATGTCGGCTACTTTAGATCACTTTCCCCTCTTCCAAGTGCTTCAAAATGGATTCATTGAGGATTTCTTCCATTATTTTCCCAGGGATTGAGGTAAGGCTGACGGGTCTGTAGTTCCCTGGATTGTCCTTCTTTTCTTTTTTAAAGATAGGCACTACGTTTGCCTTTTTCCAGTCATCCGGTATCTCTCCCAAGCTCCAAGAGTCTTCAAGGAAAATGGCCAAAGGTTCAGCAATGACCTCTGCCAATTCCCTCAGTACCCTTGGGTGCATTAAATCCAGACCCATGGACTTGTGCACATCTCGTTTTTCTAGATAGCTCAGAACTTGTTCCTTCCCCACAGATGGCTGCCTTCCACCTTCCCATACTGCATCATCTAGGACTGTCATTGGGAAGTTGACTTTGTCCGTGAAGACTGAGGCAAAAAAAGCATTGAGTACTTCAGCCTTTCCTGCATCATCTGTCACTAGGTTACCTCTCTCATCCAGTAATGGCCCCACACGTTCTCTGATAACCCGTTTATTGTTCACATGCCTGTAGAAACCCTTCTTGTTACTCTTCACATTCCTTGGCAGCTGCAATTCCAATTACACTTTCGCTTTCCTGATTACTGCCCGGCATTCTCCAGCCGTATGTTTATACTCCTCCTTAGTCAACTGTCCTCGTTTCCATTTCTTGTATGCATCCTTTTTGAATTTAAGCTGACTAAGGATTTCCCTGTTAAGCCAAGCTGGTTGCCTTCCATGTTTACATTTCTTACTACGCAGCGGGATTGTTTGTTCCTGTGCCTTCAGTAAGACTTCTTTAAAATACTTCCAGTTCTCTTCAACTCTTTTCCCCTTTATCTTCGTTTCCCAAGGGATCCTGCTCATCCGGTCTGTTACGGAGTCAGAGTCTGCTCTTTTGAAATCAAGGGTCTGTATGTTACTGCTCACCCTTCTTCCTTTCGTCCGGATCCTGAAATCTACGATCTCATGGTCTCTGCAGCCCAGGTTCCCCCCCCACTTCTATTTCTTCTACTAGTTCTTCCCTGTTTGTGAGCAACAGGTCAAGTTGCACACGGCCCCTGCTTGGTTCCTTCAGCACTTGTACCAAGAAGTTATCTCCAGTAGTCTTCAAAAACTTCCTGGATTGTCTGTGTGCTGATGTATTGGTCTCCCAACAAATGTCCGGATGATTAAAGTCTCCCATGAGAACCAGGGCCTGTGATTTGGAAGCTTCACTAAGCTGCCTGAAGAAAGCCCCATCTATCTCCTCTCCCTGATCTGGCGGCCTGTAACAGACACCAACTACAACATCACCTCTGTTACTTCCACCTCTAAGCTTAACCCAAAGACACTCAACTGGATTTTCTCCTTCCTCATACTGGAGCTCTGAGCAATCATACTGCTCCCTCACATGGAGCGCAACTCCTCCTCCTTTTCTCCCCTGTCTGTCCTTCCAAAGCAATTTATAACCTTCCATGACCGCGTTCCAGTTATGTGAATCGTCCCACCAAGTCTCCGTTATTCCAACCACCTCATACTTGTGTGACTGTGCCAGGGCCTCTAATTCTTCCTGTTTGTTCCCCAGGCTTCTGGCATTAGCGTACAAGTATCTTAGAGAAGGGGCCGATTGGCCCACTTTCTCCTCTTCACCCAGGAAGCCCACGTGATTGTCCACACACAAAAAAGCAGATCGAAAAATTGATCTGCTTTTTCGATAGAGAGTGTCCACACAGCCCTTTCTCCTTGGAAAGAACGGGCCAGGGATCGAAAAATCCAGCACCATGAGGACTGCACTTTTGAAAAACAGGAGCCCCTGGGCATCTACACATTTTTTTTTTTCCTGAAAGAATCTTTTGGGAAAAGGCACTCTTCCTCATCTGGGAGAGGAAGAGGGCTGCTGGAAAAAAGTGCTGCATTCTTCTGATTTAATATCGAAAGAGCGCATTTTGTGTGCCGATGCTCTGCGGGATTTTTCGAAAGAGCCCCAGCATTTTCTAAAAAACTCGCTGGTGTAGAGACTTGTGAGACTAGCCCTACAATGAATTCTGCCTGTTTCTCATGTGAACAGTCCCTCTTGGTTGCCTACATGAGTGCACAAGGATGTGCAGGACAGGGCCGTAGGAGTACTCATGGGTGGAGTTTACAGAACATAGTTCTGTAAAGCATAGTGCATGATTGGTTTGAAAATAAGCATATCCTAGCAGTTATTTATACAGCGTGTGTGAGTTCACAATGCTGCTGTATCTGACATTCCACTTCTTTTTTTGCAAAGTACCATGTGTTGAAATTCTGGGAGCTGTAAGGAATAACCTGTCAGAAATTTGCACATTCTTCTTGTACATTCTATCTGCTTTGGAAGATTTTGGAGATAATGGTGATGCAAAGCAAGACTGATACAGCATGGTGAGAAACAGGAGGAGTTCAGCCATGATCTTTAAATTTGTTTGGTCTGGATCCTGCAGGCTGAACTTCTTTTGAGGTCCGTGGGAGCTATGTGTACAGAGGGACTGCAGGACTGAACCTTACAGTTTTAAGTGTCTGTGTTTATTTGACTAGTAATGCTACATTGAACCAGCTGTGTTGTTGGTTGGGCAGTTGGGAATCTTTAGCTGCAGGTGCGTATTTGTCAAGTACTTCATTTCCACCATCTGGTTGTAGAGGAGAAGATAATTTGTGTTTTGATGCCCAGTGCCTTCATGAAAATGCTTTCTGTATTTACATCCAGAGTGATATTGACCTTAACTTCGCTGTGATTCTTTGTCTGTTATCATGAACTCAGTAGAATTTGAGTTAAGCTGAGTTCCATAGCTAAAAGCAGTGCTTTTTTTCCTAGGAAAAAAGGTGGCAGAACTCAAGCCCCAAACCGCACCGCCAAACCCAACACAGGACCCCCACCCTGCATCTTAACACGCCCCCATATGGGGCCCAAACTGCCTCCCCATTCAGTGTAAGAACCACACCCCCGGTGGCTTAACCATTTCCCAGGGGACCCAAACTGCACCCCAAGTAGGGCCTAAACTGCCCCGCACAGGGCCCAAGCCTGCTCCCCGACACGGGCCCAAGCTGCACCTGGTGGTTTAGCTGCTCCCTGCAACCCCAAACCACTGCTCTTCTGCTCCCAGGCTTAACCCCCGCCCAAACCCCCCAGCTTAATTCACTCACCTTCCCCCACAGCTGCATGACTCCCCTGCATAGAACACAGCAGGGGCAGCTCCCAGCACCCCACCATGCTGATAATAGAACTCAATTAAATAAGTTTGTTTAAACTAATTAAACTGAGTCCTCTTTCAGTGTGGCAGGATTCTGGGAGCTGGAAGAGAGCAGCGACAGGAGCTACAAGTGGCTCTTTAAAGAGCCACATGTGACTCGGAACTGCTTAGACGCCTTTGAAAAATAGTAGTGCCAGAAAAATAGCCCCCGGAATGCTGTTCCTTGGCATTCTGGCAGAAAAAAAAGCCCTGGCTAAATGTGAAATATTTTCTTTGCAGCGTAGGACAGACATCACTTGCAAAAGTTAATCAAGGAAGAGCCTATATCTAGAACTAGATTCTCAGTTGGAGTAAATCAGCACAGCTTCATTGAAGGCAACAAAGCTACATCAGCTTATCCCTGCTGAGAATCAAGCCTTCAGTCATGTTATAAGTGTCAGAGGTAGTGAAAGCCACTGCCTTTGTGCCGTTGGGAAGTGCAAATATCACCAGCACATTTTTTCTTTTTAATGGTGCATTTCCTTCTTAATTTTCTCTCTGCCATCTGATCTCTGCCAGACATGAAAGGACTCATTGTGGCACATCCCATCCTATGCAGGAGAGGAGAAAATTCACTGCCTCCTGTAGCGGATGCTTGCACTGATCCATTTAGTATGAGGCTGTTGTGTGAGCAGAGCAGCCACATGCTGCCTTACTAATAGGTAGCTTCTGAGTTCAGGCTGTTGAGGATGCAGAAAATGATGAATGAAAGGTGTGGATGTGCAGTGATCCTGGCCCTCTTTCAGCCCTCTACCTTGAAACACTGTAGGAAATGAAGAGTGCATACGGGTAATCGTGTCTTTTAACTGAATATTCATTTGTCATTTCTAAAACACCAGTATTTTTCTGGGCTGTTTTTGTAGCTGACAAGTATGATGATCAAGTCCCGCATGTGCAGAAACATTATCTTCTGGTTTAAGTTTTTGTTTAATGATGTCTGTTTTTCTCCTTAATCACAATTAATTAACCCATCGCTCCATAAAGAAAATACAGTGTTGCATTAGGATATGCACTTAACATACCACACGCTACTTTCGCCATACTGCGCGTGAATAGTAACAGAGAAGTCGCTGTGTTAGTCTGTATTCTATCAAAACCAACACTGGGTATGGAGTAAGTAAATGTGTCCGAATGAAAAGTGAATGTGAGAATTTTCAGTTTTCCTCTTAATTGGACCTGGAAAGGTCAGCGCACTCTTTTGGTGATTTTTATTACATCCAACAGATGGAAGAGTCAGTTTAGGGCAGGGGCTGCAACCTGCAGCTCCAGAGCCGCATGTGGCTCTTTAAGGACTTCTTTGTGGCACCTGATGCCATAATTGCAAAAGTTAAAAAAACAAACAAAAAAAAAAGCAATAAACAAACAAACCCTCCTGATTATTTTTGACAAACAGTGAATTTCTAAAAGCCCAAAAATGAACTACTCATATCTAAATAGCAAATATGTGATTTCTAAACCTTGGATAACTTCCCCTAGCGTGCTCCAGAGAGAAAGTTCAAGAGTGAAAGTCAGGAAGACAGTAAAGTGTGGGGAAATAGAATATATAAAAGGTTTGTGAACGTCCTGCAGTGAACATGTACCACATTACAAATCATTGTGTGTGCACAGTTTTTAAAATTGGAGTTACAAAAAGTATGGTCTGATGTTTTTTAAGAACCACCTTGTATTCACATGCACTGCAGCTCTTGAATTATTGAGGTTTTTACTGAATTGGAAAAAATGGCTGCTCTTGCTATTTTGGTTGCTGACCTCTGGTTTAGGATCTAAACATGCCTCATCAGACTGGAAATTGCACAAGGACAGCAAACTTGCTCACAATTTCTTTCCAGTACTTCTCTGCCAAATAGATTCTAGGTTAACCAGTGGCATTTTGGATACATGGAGCTCTGTTGTTGAAAGGCTAAAAGTTGGGGTTTCCGTGAAGCATGGCTTGAAGAACTGGCGAATAGAAGACAATGTGCATGGTAAGTTTTGAAAATATGTCAGCTGCAGGATTTAAAGCTAAAATATAAGTGCAAATAAGGAGCTGGTCTCAAAAACAAATGGAAGGAAAAGAGGAAGTGGTGTCATATTTGCTGATTCTTATGACTGTTCTGCATGGTGAATGGGATGAGAAGCCACCGGAAGAAACATACTTTTGGGCACATCTTCGCTTAAATTGCTGCACTGGTGCAGCTGCATTGCTGTAGCATTTTAACCAAGATGCTCTAGTCCGGGGTGAGAACTTCTTAGATGGGGCCCCACTTTTCATCCCTTTAATCAACAGGGCCCCCCAGTCTGTCTAATGTAATCCAAACTGAGGGAAATTTTAGTTATGTTTATATGAAAAATAAAACAAAAAGCCTTTTGGCACGTGTAAGAAAATATGTAGAGTAAAAACTTTATTAATCAGTTTATAAATGTGAATATGTAGATATAAAAATGTAACATAGGTCAACATTTTTAGTGAGATGGATGAGCCAGAAGCTGATTGTGCTGCTCCCCACTTATGAAATTTCATGCCCCCACCAAGGGGACTCACTCCCCTGCTTTGTGCACCCCTGTTTGAGGCTGAGAGAGCTAAGAGAGCTTTTCTGTTGGTGTGGTTAATCCACCTCCCCAAGATCTGGTAGCTGTGTCAGTGGGGGGGAAGCTTCCCAGCCCCTGCAGACATAGCACTATCTACATTGTGGGGTTATGTTGCTATAATGACTTTTCCCAGGGGTTGAATTTTTCATAACACTGTTATGCTGACTACCAATATAGGTTCTTATATCAATAATGTACAGACCAGACCTTAGCAAACACAGAACTCCTTTGGTTGTGAAATTATAATGGAGAAGCAGAAGAAGTGTAGTACTGATAGATGTGACTTAGCATCTGCTAGCACCCTTTTGCCTTCTGCTTGCCCCTTCTGTAGGCAAACATTGCATGCAGAGGGTAGAACTATGGTGTCACCATAGATGGGTTCTGGAATTTTTTTTGGAGTGGCAACATTCAGGGTCATCCAGGCAGGAGACCCTGTGATTGCAGTGCAGGGGTTATGCTGTGGCAGACAGGCAGATTACATGAAACCCATTGGTTTTGATTTTGACTTTGTTTAATTTTCTGGGCTTCTATTAGTGTTTATCACTGCAACAACAAAAACCGGTAAAATCCATGGAAAAATAATTATTTTTCTAGGTAAATGTCAGGGTTTGTTTTGGTGGATGGAGGGAAACGGAAAAGGTATTCAATAATAGATTCAAGCTTTGATCAAGGGAATTCAGTGTAATTAGGTGCAGAACTGCAACAGAACTCAAAACACAGTGCCACCTGTGCGTTTAAGAAAACAGTGCATCACTGATCCCTCAATAAAACTTTTGGTGTGAATAAACCTTTTACTGATGTCGATTTAGAACTGTTGGCTTATAAATACATTAGGGTCTCATCATTCACGAATGTAACGTTTGTGAATTCAATTATTCGCGAGTGGCTGCGAGCAGCTGCTTCCCCGAGACTCCGGGGCATGGAGCGCCAGCAGCCGCTGCTTCCTCTGGGGCTTTGGGTAGGAGCACCGGCAGCTGCTGCTTCCTGGTGCTCTGGGGCGGGGAGCACCAGCGGCTGCCGCTTCCTGCGACTCGAGGGTGGGGAGTGCTGGCGGCTGCCACTTCCCAGGGATCTGGGCAGGATTGCCAGCAGCTGCCACTTCCCCGGAGCCCTGGCAGCTGGAGTCCAGGCAGGAGCAGCTGCCATATTTGTGAAATTCAACATTCATGAGGGTCCTCAACATGGAACCCTTGCGAATGTTGAGACCCTATTCTCAATCCTGCTGGAAAAGTATAACAAGTGGGGTTCCTCAGGGGTCTGTTTTAGGACCGGTTCTGTTCGATGTCTTCATCAATGATTTAGATATTGGCATAGAAAGTATGCTTATTATGTTTGCAGTTGATACCAAGCTGGGAAGGGTTGCAACTGCTTTGGAAGATAGGGTCATAATTCAAAATGAACTGGATAAATTGGAGAAATGGTCTGAGGTAAACAGGATGAAGTTTAATAAGGACAAATGCCAAGTGCTCCACTTGGGAAGGAGCAATCAGTTTCACAAAAACAGAATGGGGAGAGACTGTCTAGGAATGACTACAGCAGAAAGGGATCTGGGGGTTATAGTGGACCACAAGCTAAATATGAGTCAACAGTGTGATGCTTTTGCAAAAAAGCAAACATGATTCTGGGATGCATTAACAGGTGTGTTGTGAACAAGACACAAAAAGTCATTCTTCCGCTCTACTCTGCACTGGTTAGGCCTCAGCTGGAGTATTGTGTCCAGTTCTGGGCACCGCAGTTCAAGAAAGATGTGGAGAAATTAGAGAGGGTCCAGAAAAGAGCGACAAGAATGATTAAAGGTCTAGAGAATGTGACTGATGAGAAAGGCTGAAGGAACTGGGCTTGTTCAGTTTGGAAAAGAGAAGATTGAGTGGGGACATGATAGTGGTTTTCAGGTATCTAAAAGGGAGTCATAAGGAGGAGGGAGAAAACTTGTTCTTTTTGTCTTCTGAGGATAGAACAAGAGGCAATAGACTTAAACTGCAGCAAGGGAGGTTTAGGTTGGACATTAGGAAAAAAATTCCTCACTGTCAGGGTGGTCAAACAGTGGAATAAATTGTCAAGGGAGGTTGTGGCCTTTCCATCGCTGGAGATATTTAAGAACAGGCTAGATAGATGTCTATCACGGATGGTTTACACAGCACTTGGTCCTGCCTCTAGGGCAGGGGGCTGGACTTGATGGCCTCTTGAAGTCCCTTCCAGTCCTAGTATTCTATGATTCTGTTGTATTTACAGTTAGTAATTGGCCCAACCCATTTGTAGCACATACACTGTTTTTTTAAGAACTTCTTTGTGTTCTGAATTGTTATTCTGATACGGATTTTCATTTTGTTCCCTTTTGAGTGTGTCACATCTTCAAACCATTATCTGTTAATAACTTGAAATATGTACACGGTTGGCGTGAGATTTGTCAGTATGCTCAGATACATGTGCACTTCAGAGTTTGCAAGCAGGCCTGCTTGTTTATTGTACGTATCTTCTAGACCTGAGGTGGGGGGCAGCTGTATCTGGACTCTGTACTGACCCAAAAAGAATGCAGCCCTTGCCCACTTAACAAAATCTTGGAGTGGTTTCCCATCAAAAATTATTGTCCAACCCTGTTATAGACTAATACATACCCTTACTGCAGCAAACAGGTTTGCATAGACTAATGTGTTATGATAATACACCTATCTCATGCAATGAATCATAATAATAATAAAACAAGTTATTTTTATGTAGTTGAATGATACAAAGGTAGGGTGAAGATCTGGAAAAAAAGAATAAGACTTTGTAAAATCTTGGTGTCAGTCAATTAAAACTGAAACCAAAAAGGCTTAATTATGTTGTAAAGATATGAAAAAGGACCTGGAACTAATGATGGATGCCTGTCTAAATACATCTTCACAGCTTGCAGAAGCTGTTTAATAAGGCCAATTTAGGGCTCGGCTGGAACAAGAAAGTTGATGCTGAAGAATGTTGTGATGAGATGTTATTTCAGCTTTGTGATTATTTTCAGGATGGGGTCACATACTCAGTTTTGGCCACTATTAAAAAGATGTTGCACCCCTTTGAAAAACATCCAGAGAAGGTCATGAAAGAGATAGTGAGAGCTTATGGTGATAGATGAAGCTGTGAAAAAGAGAAATATCCAAAAGTGACTATGGGAATTATTTAAATTTAAATACTTAAATATTTCCAGGCTATAGTTCTTGATGTTCTAAAACCAGTCATTATAATGATAGTTGTCTTTTGGTGAAAAATGGAAGAGAAGAGAATTACCTCACTAAATACCTTCCTGACTTTCCTTCTTTTTGCATATTTTTATTATTATTATTCCATTAAGATTTCCAGTATGTGCAGAGCTGTGGATTTTAATCTATTTTAAAGGAAAAAGGAGTATGGAAACATCCTGTATGCTCTAGAAAGTAGTTGTATGTAGGCTCTGCAAATTATGAAGCAAAAAAGCAAGGTACTATGGGTAAAACCTGGAGCCAACGAAACACTGCAGTGTTTTTTCAGGTAAAATATTCGATGGCTAATGCTGTTCCATATTATGGTTGTTGGTTAACGAATGAAGGAGTGGGTGTTTATAACTGGGTATGGAAATTAATGCAAACCACAGACAGGTAATATCAGAAAAGCCTCACTTGGGTGGGGACTCTTTCTCTCTTTGTGTAAAGTTGCTCATGTTGGAAAGTATTATGTGTAGCATGTCGGGAAGGGACCTTCCCCCAGTGTATAGTGTTGAAGAAATAGGGGCGTTACGGTTTTCTTTTCCACCTTCCAAAGTCATGTCAAGCTTTAGCTTTACTCAGGCCTGGTGGTAGAATACTTGACTTGAGGGATTGGTGGTCTGAGCTAGTGCAGCAGACCCTGTGTTCGTAAAAATGGTTCTCTGTGCAAATGACAGCATGCAGAAGCTGTTGAACAAATTGTGGTGTGTGTACGAAAAGGTTGTCTGGGGGATCCAGCTGGCAATGCAATGCAATGCAATCCCACCCCATGCTGGGGATCTATGTTTGTGGCTGAAGTGTTGTGGAAGTAGCACTCTGGTCTTGGTCGGGAGGGAATGCCTTATGCATTTGTTGAATAAGTTCTTCTGCTCAGTACACAGAACTGCACTGATAATCTGCAGTGGAGAGGCATTCTTATGCAGAGCATTTGAAGGGGACAGTTTATCCTACCTGAATATCTATTGATTTCAGCTAGTCTGTCTCTCTCTGTCTCCTTTATGCTTAGTTGGGAAACATGGGGGATCTCCACCAACCCCGTCTCCTAAAATAGATCTTAAGGATCTTGTCTACACTACCACCCTCCTTTGAAGGGAGGATGGTAATTAGGGTGTTGGGAGTTTATTAATGAAGTGCTGCCGTGCATACGCAGCACTTCATTAAGCAAATTCCCCCCACGGCAACTTCGAAGTTTTAAACTTCAAAGTACTGGCTTGCATCTAGCCGTGGCTAATCCACCAGTACTTCGAAGTGCTGGGGCAACTTCCAAGTCCCTTTACTCCTCAAAGACGCGAGCCGGTACTTTGAAGTTTAAAACTTCGAAGTTGATGTGGGGAGGGTGTGGGTGTGGGGGAATTTTCTTAATGAGGTGCTGCATATGCAGCGCAACGCTTCCTTAATAAACTCCCAACACCCTACTTACCATCTTCCCTTCGAAGGAAGGTGGTAGTGTAGACACAGCCAAAAAGAAGCTTTGGTCAACCATGTTTGCTTTGTCCATCCCCCTGTTCCAAGCACTCCAAAGCTTCTAGTCTTGAATATTTTATATTTTCCCTTTAACAAAATCATGTTTTTTTTTTCCAGCTTCAGTCTGAACACCTTTTAAAGTTGAATTGCAAGCAGGTGTGAAAGGAGAATGGGATTCTTTGGGTATCTGAGAGGATCTTTAAATGGCTTTTTCCTCTTTACCTTGGGAACAGTTACTGTTACGCAGAAATTTAAATGAACACTATTCCTGGTTGTGGTGGTATGACAATTCTCAGTTTGGTTTTCCCCAGTGCCTTTTACTGGTCAAACAAAATAAAAGAGGAGCTGGTACTCAGCCAGCTGCCAATCCCACAGTTGGAGCTGCTGAGGTGCCGGTACACAGTACCAGCAAGTACTGGCGCAAAAAAACCTCTGGTGTTCCCTATATATATTAAGTGGAACGAGTGTCAAAGGGTGGGTATCTTAGAGCATTGGGAAGAGAAATTCCTTAAAGAGGTATGGCAAATGCAAAACATTATGTTGGAATGGGGCTAAGATTTTATATGCACAAATGTCTGGAAATGTAAAGTGCAGTTTAGCACTCACACAGGGCTTGCCTACGCTTCCCCTAACTTCGCAGGGGGAATGTTAATTGGGGCGGTGAATACGCAGCACTTCATTAGGCTAATTCTCCCCCGCGGCAACTGTGAAGTGACAAACTGCGAAGTGCCAGCATGCGTGTAGCCGTGGGCACTTCGAAGTGCCCACGCTACTTCAAAGTGCATTTACTCCCAAAAAAAGTGAAGACAAAATTTTGGGGAGTAAAGGCACTTTGAAGTAGTGCAGGCACTTGGAAGTGCCCGCGGCTACGCGCATGGTGGCACTTCGAAGTTGCCACGGGGGAGAGTTAGCCTAATGAAGTGCTGCATATTCACCGCAGCACTTCATTAGTCATCTCCCGTCACCCTGATTAACATGCCCCCTTCGAATTTGGGAGCAAGTGTAGACCCAGCCACAGTCAGACAAACATGGGCTTGACTGTATGATCAACACAGTCACTTAAAAACCTGAGCACTCCCTAAGGCTCTGATGCAGCAGCCCATTCCTGTTTTGAAAAGCCAAGCTAACTTTAGGGAACCTTCAGCTGCTTTGCTGAATAGGGATGGATTTGAGGCCTGGTCTATACTAAGGATCAAAGTCAATCCCACATATGCAATTCTAGCAGTGTCATTAGCATAGCTAGAATCGGCACATCAGGATCAACTTTGTTCCCTTGTGTACATCGGGGCTCTTCAGGCTTGCACTGATGTCCCTTACTTCACGCAGCAGCAAGGAGTGCTAGGGTTGACGGCTGAGCCCGGAGAGATCGATTTTGCTGCGTCTTCACTGGCACAGCAAAGCCGATCTCCAGAAGATCAATCGTGGAGCATCAAGCACCCCATAAGTATACACATGCCCTAAGCGTGGACGTAATTCTGGGCTGAACTAAGGTCTATGTGTTTGCTCTGCTCTTTAGCACATATAACATGACATTTGTGAAGTCAAGGTCCTGAAGAAAAGGCCTGTTCGGAGCTCCTTCTACCAGTTTTGATATAGGAGGAGTCTGCAGGGTTGGGATAGCTTCATAAGAAGGGTGATGGGTCCAGCCCCAGAGCTTCAGGGGCTGTGTGCCGGTGGTTATGTATAAGGGCATGTTAGCATGTGTGTGCATCTGGATGTCTTCCCTCAGCGACAAATATCCACCCTCTTGTGTGGCTTTGAGGGACATCCGCGTACCAGAGCCAGCTGGCTTGGCTTTGTGCACAGAGGAGGGCAGAGCAGGATATGAGTAGGTGATGGAGTGCCACAGAACTATTCCAGGTTACACCCTGAGTGCCTGGAACTGTTGGGTTCTGAAGGGTGGCTCTGGTCAGGATGGCAGCAGGACGGGGCAGAGATGCTATTGTGCAGCTCTGCAAAACATGGCTTCCCACACAGCATGGTGCAGGAACTACAGGGATTACTGTGGCCCAAGTGCTGCTGAATGGTTTGGTGGAAGGGTTTCTTCTTTCCCATTCACTAAGGATATCTAAACAGGGAAGCTTACCAGCACAGCAATAGTGGCATTATACCAAAGTACCACCCCATGCAGACACTTTTATTCTGGATTAGGGGCATTATATTGGCCTAACCATAGCAATATGTGCACGTGGGTAAATTTTCCCACGGAGACAAGCTCACAGACTGGCACTCATGCTGAGTGTAAAAGGGACAGATGGAGAGGCATTATTTAGCCCTCAGAACCCACTTAAAGTAACATCTGGTACACAGCCGGTGTCTCATTTCCACCTCACTTGCAGCTGGGTTAATTCTTAACTTTCCTTTTTCAGACATACCCAGTACCGTCCTTGGCTGCAGATCTCAGCTGGGCCATGCCTGCAGTTTAAAAGCCTGGAGTTTAAATGTGCACTGAGAAAAAACAACTAAGCCCTGTTTTGGCTTTGGCAAGACACCAGGTGCTGTCACGCAGAAAACAAAAATTGACTCCCAGCTGGAAACAAGAGTGAGAAATGTCAGGCCCTGGCAAAGTTATAAGCCACGAAAAATGAGGGTGGTAGTCACAAATTGGCTTGGTATTGTGTCACAGAGCAAGACTTATTGGCAAACACCTCTGTGGTGTGGCTGTGCTTAGAGTGCCCCCAGATATTCTACAGTCACAGGAAGATCTGGGCCCTGCTACAAAGAGGTCACAAACCAAAAAGTGCAAGATGTTTTTCAATAGTGGTGAATACATTTTTCCTATACAGCTAGAGGTTAAATCACGACTCTCCATGTGGTCTGTCTAGGGGAGACAGCTGTTTGTTTCACACAAGAGAATATCTTCCTGCCAAGCCAAGGAGCAACAATTCTGTTAGCTGCGGAAGCAGCTGTTTGCCCATTTCTGAGCCAGGGAAATGAAGCTGGAGGGATGTCTAAGTGCATGTGGTAAGGATTGTGGATAGGAAGTGATATGGGAGAATGGTTAAAGCCATGGGGCAAATCCTCCATGAGTGTAAATTGCCATAGCTGACTTCAGTGTTGTGATGCCAGTTTACACCAGCTTGGGATGTGACCCACGCTATGCCTCTTTAAAATGAAACAGATACTCAGAGAAGAGCCTAAGGTGGTCAGTGAAAGCAAATGGATTTGGTTAAGGCAAGCAGGCCTGTCCTTGAATGGCTATCAGTTCTACTTGTTTTCTCCTCTTGCAGCTCTGTTTTAAGAGCTAATCAAGCAGGAGGGGTGAGTGAGCATATGGTTATGTGAGTGAGAGCATTGAATGGTGTCAGTACTTTGCAGGTTATAGGTGCTCACAGCCAAAAATGTGAAAATAGCTTTTACACAAAGCAATGATCCTTGTGTTAATAATTCCAGCATTCTTAAGAACATAAGAATGGCCATACTGGGTCAGACCAAAGGTCCATCCAGCCCAGCATCCCATCTGCCGACGGTGGCCAATGCCAGGTGCCCCAGAGAAGGAGAACAGAAGACAATGATCAAGTGATTTATCTCCTGCCATCCATCTCCTGCCCTTGTTCTGAAGGCTAGGGCACCATACTTTATCCCTGGCTAATAGCCATTTATGGACCTAACCTGCAAAAATTTATCAAGCTCTTTTTTAAACCCTAATAGAGTCCTGGCCTTCACAGCCTCCTCGGGCAAGGAGTTCCACAGGTTGACTGTGCGCTGTGTGAAGAAAAATTTCCTTTTATTAGTTTTGAACCTACTACCCATCAATTTCATTTGGTGTCCCCTAGTTCTTGTATTATGGGAAAAGGTAAATAACTTTTCTATATTCACTTTCTCCACACCATTCATGATTTTATATACCTCTATCATATCGCCCCTCAATCGCCTTTTTTCCAAACTGAAGAGTCCCAGTCTTTCTAGCCTCTCCCCATATGGGACCCGTTCCAAGCCCCTAATCATCTTAGTCGCCCTTTTCTGAACCTTTTCTAATGCCAATATATCTTTTTTGAGGTGAGGAGACCACATCTGTACGCAGTACTCAAGATGTGGGCGTACCATAGTTTTATATAGTTATATAAACTAAGTTATATAGTTATATAAACTAAGAGGTAGGGGAAAGCCGATTGGTGCGGGGGAGCACCTGGATCGGATGGAGACTTCTCTTACATGAGGCTCCATAGACAGGGATTCCCTAGAAGTTAGTCAGATAGGGAACGTGGGAAATAATATATGGGCAAGATCAGATGTGAAACAATCGTGCATAAAAAAATCCAACGCGTCTGTGAAAGGCGGACATATAAATAGTGGTAGTTTTCTAACATGCTTTTACACTAATGCTAGGAGTCTGTCTAATAAGATGGGTGAACTGGAGTACCTCATATCAAAGGAGGAAGTTGACATAATAGGCATCTCAGAAACATGGTGGAATGAGGACAATCAGTGGGACACTATCATACCGGGATATAAATTATATCGGAAAGACAGAACAGGTCGTACGGGTGGCAGAGTGGTACTATATGTGAAGGATAATATAGAATCAAATGAAGTAAAAATCCTAAAGGAATCAAAATGTTCCATAGAATCATTATGGATAACAATTCATTCCTCTAATATGAATATGGCATTAGGAATATATTACCGACCACCTAACCAGGACAGTGATAGTGATGCTGAAATGATAAGGGAGATTAGAGAGGCTATCAAAATAAAAAACACAGTAATAATAGGAGATTTCAATTATCCCCATATTGATTGGGTGCATGTCACCTCAGGACGGGATTCAGAGATTAAATTTCTTGATGCTGTAAATGACTGCTTCTTGGAGCAGCTAGTACAGGAACCCACAAGGGGAGAGTCGATTCTCGATCTAGTCTTGACTGGAACGCAGGATCTGGTCCAAGAGGTAACTGTTATTGGACCGCTTGGAAATAGTGACCACAATATAATAACTTTTAATATTCCTGTGTTGGGAAGAACGCCGCAGCGGTCAAACACTCTGGCATTTAATTTCAAAAAGGGGAATTACACTAAAATGAGGAAGCTAGTTAAACAGAAACTAAAAGGTAGAGTAATTAAACTAAAATCCCTGGAAGCTGCATGGAAACTGTTTAAAGACACCATACTAGAGGCCCAACTTAAATGTATACCCCAAATAAAAAAACACAGTAAGAGACCTAACAAAGAACCACCATGGCTTAACAGCCATGTTAAAAAGGCAGTGAGAGAGAAAAGGGCAGCTTTTAAAAAGTGGAAGTCAAATCCTAGTGAGGAAAATAGGAAGGAACATAAACACTCCCAAATTAAGTGTCATAATGTAGTGAGAAAAGCCAAAAAAGAGTTTGAGGAACAGCTAGCCAAAATTCAAAAAACGATAGTAAAATGTTTTTTAAATACATTAGAAGCAGGAAGCCTGCTAAAAAAGCAGTGGGGCCCTTGGATGATAAAGATATAAAAGGAGCGATCAGGGAAGACAGTGCCATTGCGGAGCAATTAAATGATTTCTTTGCTTCAGTCTTCACGGCTGAGGATGTTACAGAGGTTCCTAAATCTGAGCCAGCCTTTTTAGGTGACAAATCTGAGGAACTCACTCAGATTGAAGTGACATTAGAGGAGGTTTTGGAGTTAATTGATAAGCTAAATAGTAACAAGTCTCCAGGACCGGACGGCATTCACCCAAGGGTTCTGAAAGAACTCAAATGTGAAATTGCGGAGTTATTAACAGTGGTTTGTAACCTATCCTTTAAATCCACTTTGGTACCAAATGACTGGAAGACGGCCAATATAACACCAATATTTAAAAAAGGCTCTAGAGGAGATCCTGGCAATTATAGACCGATAAGTTTAACATCAGTACCAGGCAAATTCGTAGAAACACTAGTAAAGAGTAAAATTGCAAGGCACATAGAAGAGCACGAATTGTTGGGCAAAAGTCAGCATGGTTTCTGCAGAGGGAAGTCGTGTCTAACTAATCTACTAGAATTCTTTGAAGGGGTTAATAAACATGCGGACAAGGGGCACCCAGTGGACATAATATACCTAGATTTCCAGAAGGCCTTTGACACGGTCCCACACCAAAGGCTTTTATGTAAATTAGGTGGTCATGGGATAGGAGGAAAGATCCTTTCATGGATCGGGAATTGGTTAAAAGACAGAAAACAAAGGGTGGGAATAAATGGTAAATTTTCACAATGGAGGAGGGTAACTAGTGGTGTTCCCCAGGGGTCAGTCCTGGGACCGATCCTGTTCAACTTGTTCATCAATGATCTAGAAAATGGTGTAAGCAGTGAGGTGGCAAAGTTTGCAGATGACACCAAGTTGTTCAGGACAGTCAAAAGCAAAAGGGATTGTGAAGAACTACAAAAAGATCTCAGCAAACTGAGTGATTGGGCAGCAAAATGGCAAATGAAATTTAATGTGGGTAAGTGTAAGGTAATGCATGTTGGAAAAAATAACCCAAATTACACGTACTACATGATGGGGTCAAAATTAGCTACGACAGATCAGGAAAGGGATCTTGGAGTTATAGTGGATAGTTCTCTGAAGACATCCATGCAGTGTGCAGCGGCAGTTAGTAAGGCAAATAGGATGTTAGGAATTATTAAAAAAGGGATCGATAATAAGACAAAAGAGATCATACTTCCCCTATATAAAACTATGGTACGCCCACATCTCGAGTACTGCATGCAGATGTGGTCTCCTCACCTCAAAAAAGATATATTGGCATTAGAAAAGGTTCAGAAAAGGGCGACTAAGATGATTAGGGGCTTGGAAAGGGTCCCATATGGGGAGAGGCTAGAGAGACTGGGACTTTTCAGTTTGGAAAAAAGGCGATTGAGGGGCGATATGATAGAGGTATATAAAATCATGAATGGTGTGGAGAAAGTGAATATAGAAAAATTATTTACCTTTTCCCATAATACAAGAACTAGGGGACACCAAATGAAATTGATGGGTAGTAGGTTCAAAACTAATAAAAGGAAATTTTTCTTCACACAGCGCACAGTCAACCTGTGGAACTCCTTGCCCGAGGAGGCTGTGAAGGCCAGGACTCTATTAGGGTTTAAAAAAGAGCTTGATAAATTTTTGCAGGTTAGGTCCATAAATGGCTATTAGCCAGGGATAAAGTATGGTGCCCCCGCCTTCATAACAAGGGCAGGAGATGGATGGCAGGAGATAAATCACTTGATCATTGTCTTCTGTTCTCCTTCTCTGGGGCACCTGGCATTGGCCACCGTCGGCAGATGGGATGCTGGGCTTGATGGACCTTTGGTCTGACCCAGTATGGCCATTCTTATGTTCTTATGTTCTTATATAGGGGAAGTATGATCTCTTTTGTCTTATTATCGATCCCTTTTTTAATAATTCCTAACATCCTATTTGCCTTACTAACTGCCGCTGCACACTGCATGGATGTCTTCAGAGAACTATCCACTATAACTCCAAGATCCCTTTCCTGATCTGTCGTAGCTAAATTTGACCCCATCATGTAGTACGTGTAATTTGGGTTATTTTTTCCTACATGCATTACCTTACACTTACCCACATTAAATTTCATTTGCCATTTTGCTGCCCAATCACTCAGTTTGCTGAGATCTTTTTGTAGTTCTTCACAATCTGTTTTGGTTTTGACTGTCCTGAACAACTTGGTGTCATCTGCAAACTTTGCCACCTCACTGCTTACCTCATTTTCTAGATCATTGATGAACAAGTTGAACAGGATCGGTCCCAGGACTGACCCCTGGGGAACACCACTAGTTACCCTCCTCCACTGTGAAAATTTACCATTTATTCCCACCCTTTGTTTTCTGTCTTTTAACCAATTCCTGATCCATGAAAGGATCTTTCCTCCTATCCCATGACCACCTAATTTACATAAAAGCCTTTGGTGTGGGACCATGTCAAAGGCTTTCTGGAAATCTAGGTATATTATGTCCACTGGGTGCCCCTTGTCCGCATGTTTATTAACCCCTTCAAAGAATTCTAATAGATTAGTTAGACACGACTTCCCTCTGCAGAAACCATGCTGACTTTTGCCCAACAATTCGTGCTCTTCTACGTGCCTTGCAATTTTACTCTTTACTAGTGTTTCTACTAATTTGCCTGGTACTGATGTTAAACTTATCGGTCTATAATTGCCAGGGTCTCCTCTAGAGCCTTTTTTAAATATTGGCGTTATATTGGCCGTCTTCCAGTCATTTGGTACCAAAGTGGATTTAAAGGATAGGTTACAAACCACTGTTAATAACTCCGCAATTTCACATTTGAGTTCTTTCAGAACCCTTGGGTGAATACCGTCTGGTCCTGGAGACTTGTTACTATTCAGCTTGATTTGGGCAAGGTCTATTACTGTATACAAATAGTCCTGCATAAAGGATCAGATTGGAATGTATCTTAATGTATGCATTTCTATTTTGAGTTGTCTGTAATTTCCCCTAAAATCCTTGCTGGCTTCCTAATGGCTAGGCAGAGCTGAAAAATGGCAAATTTTGTGTCGTTCACTGAGGCTTGCAAGTTACTTACAGGCTCAACAGAAGAAACTAACGGCAGCATTACAGCCACTGTGATTTGCTCATCTCCCACCCTGGGATAATGCCTGTTTATAGCTGAGAACGGAAACAAACCTTAACTTGCCTATCAGTAAAACTGATACCTCCAGAAGTAGGCAGTCCAGTGTATAACTACTATTATTACTCTGCTGAACCACATCATAGAAGTTCTGCATGATTTAGGGTTTTAGTCACAAACAGTCTTGGTAATTTCTCACAGAGCAACATTTATTAGCAAATAACTCTTGTGTCAAAGGAACCATTTTTCCACTGTGTAGTGTTACCTTTAAAGGGAAGGTTATAAAATGATGATCATGTAATCTGTCAAATTACATTTATAAATATATATTATTCCTACATCCTGGGCAGTTTTAAAGTAAGTCCTGGGCTTTGTGTCACTGTGCTTACTCAGTGGTTTTATCTTGGCTAAGTGAGCCTGTTGCAGTGAAGTTGACTGTATGCTTTTGTGACATGCTGGTTTTGAATGAAGAAATGAAGTATAAAGGTACTAATGAGGTTGTACCTAATTTTCACCCTAAAATGTCATACAGATAATGACTTGTTCATCCTGCTTTCTAATATTGAGTCTGGTCTGGTATGGCTAGGGTCTGAAGAAGTGGGTCTGTCCCATGAAAGCTCATCACCTAATAAATTATTTTATTAGTCTTTAAAGTGCTACTGGACTGCTTTTCTGTTTTGGTACACTTCACACTGAAATGTAAGTACAATGTTTATATTTTAGTCAATTCAAATGAGAAAGTAGGCACTTTTTTACTAAGGCTATGGTTACACTGTAGCGATCTGTCGATAGAAGTCACTGTTGGAAGAGATTCCACAACAAAACTTCTGTCGATAGAATGGGCGCACACACAAAAGCCAATCGGAAGAGCGCTTGGCTCTGTCAACAGAGCAGCTGGACTGCCCAGCTACTCTCTCAACAAAAGAGGCACTTGGAAGCACAGCAGACAGGGCTGCCCATTGACCTGTGCGCCCTGTCTGTCTAGAGAAGGCCCCCAAGTGTCTCTGAACCTTTTGACAAAAGGCGCTGTGCCTCATCTGGGAGAGGCAGAAGATTGTCAGCCGAAGTGCCAACTTTTGTCAACATGCTGTTGAGTAAACGCAGTTTGTGTGTGAATGTTCCACCAATTTTGTTGGCAAAACTCACTTGTGTAGCTGTAGCCTAAGAATGTGCTGTGTTACTTGTATTAGTATGACTGATTTTTGTAAGCAAGTAGTTTTTACGTGAGGTAAAACTTGGGATAAATCAGAGACAGGTTAGACTTGTGGACAAGGTACAGTAGTCTGGAATGCTTGAGAGCTACTCGGGGTGAGTTCAGTGGAGGCAGGGTTCACCCCATATGACTTCAGGCCTGGTCTTTGGTTGGGGATTAAAGGAGCACAGTTGTGTTCTATTTCTCCCAGTCCCATCCCTCAGCAGGTGGGGTGTGGTGAGAGAATGTACAGGAGGCAGTCCCTCAAATACATCCCTGAAACGGCATTAAAAGATTGGTGCAAAGCTGAAGATTGTGCCCCTGTGTGGCTCAGTCACTCATATTGTGCTATGTCCTGCAGCCATACTCACCCAGATCTCCCACTTAAATCAATTGCTTTAGTCAACATGTTTTGCCTGTGTCAGGGAAAAGTGCTGGGATCATCCCTTTCTCCCCCAAGCCAGTTTTACAAAAGGAGGCATGATGTAGTCCAAAGTAAGGTCTGCAGGATTTGGCCCATCCTAAATAAAGTCTTTGCCAGTGATTATCCTGGGTGACAAGTCAATTTTTGTGGTTATACATAAGGAAAACTAAAATATTACATGACCTAATTCACCAGCCCTTCAGAGCTGTCACCTTCTGCTGCGGGGAATCAAGAAACAGAACACTGCTCTTATTGCTGATTTTGAGGGTCTGACTTTTGGCTTTGGGATGTATACTTGGTTCTGGAGTAAACCAGGCCGAAGCAGGGCGCTTAGCAGTTGGATACCAGCAGAAATTTTTGATGGTATAATAACTTTAAACTGCCATGATTTAGCATCCTGACATATTTCTTTCTGACTGATTTACATTTTTTCATATAATATCATATTTCATTTATAAAGCAATACCATTTTTGTTTCTGCTGAGGAACTGAAGGCCACTTGCTTTATCTATATAAAACACTTTTCTCCGGTAGTTCTGACATGTGTGCTCAGTCAAAAGTGCTAATTTTGAGGCAGATAAATAAAAGTGGAGTCACAGTCTTTCTTCCTATCCTTTTGTAACCCTTGTGTTAACACCAGATGCCTGCCAGAAGGGCCGGGTTCAACTCTTGTGGGGTTTTCCTATCAAGGATACAACCAACCGGCTCGAGCCCCCACCCAGTGGCCTGGGACAATTTCACTGGCTGCCTGTAAGGCGGTTCTCCCCCGCCCTCGCAAGCACAGAGTCTGAGATAGAAATGGCTTGTTTAATGACCGTAACCTACCCCAAGGTTACAGCGACAGATGCAGTATATCTCAGCACAGAAGAGACAAAACCCCTTTAACCAGATACCATCCCCATATGCAGTAGAACCCAGTCTCTTGCTGGGGCTCTTGGCCCTTTTCCACACACACACAGTTACAGGGTGTACCCTCTGTGGTGCAGTCCCAAACTCAAAGCCCACAGATACATCACCAGGGCAATACTAGCTGTCCTCTTGTCTGTAGCCTCCCCTTGCTGTCACCAGCCATCTGCCAGTCGCTGTTGTCTGCCGCCGCTCCTACCGGCCGCCCGCCGGTCGCTGTTGTCTGCCGCCGCTCCTACCGGCCGCCCGCCGGTCGCTGTTGTCTGCCGCCGCTCCTACCGGCCGCCCGCCGGTCGCTGTTGTCTGCCGCCGCTCCTACCGGCCGCCCGCCGGTCGCTGTTGTCTGCCGCCGCTCCTACCGGCCGCCCGCCGGTCGCTGTTGTCTGCCGCCGCTCCTACCGGCCGCCCGCCGGTCGCTGTTGTCTGCCGCCGCTCCTACCGGCCGCCCGCCGGTCGCTGTTGTCTGCCGCCGCTCCTACCGGCCGCCCGCCGGTCGCTGTTGTCTGCCGCCGCTCCTACCGGCCGCCCGCCGGTCACCGTCATCTGCTGCCACCGCTGCTCCTACCGGCCGCTGGTCGCCGTCGTCTACCGCCGCTCCTAGCGGCCGCCCGCTGGTCCTGCTGTTGTTTGCCAGTCCTAACCCCACTGCTTGGGACTGCCCTAAGGCAGAACCCAGTGATTTCAGCTCTGTGTGGCCTCATCTACCACTCTGTGATTTCAGCTCTTGGTATCTCTGGTGTGGGGTTTCACAAACACCCTAGTATCCAGCTCTATCTTTTAACAGGTGGGGAGGGTTAGTCAAGCCAGGCTTATAGCTATATGGCCAAGGCATAGGCAGGGCCAAGGCACTCAGCAAGCTGGCTCAACCCATACCCTCCCCTTGCTGTCTCACAATGCTTTAAACCAGGGAGCCCTGTGTAATCAATGTCTTACACAGCTAAGGCGACTGCCCTGTCCCCCACAACAACCCAGAGCATTGGTGAGATCTCACAACTCCCGCATTAAGTGTCAGCTTAAATTGTGATTTTACAACTACATGTTTACAATAGACCAAATCTCATGGCTCACTTGCTACCCATTAGGCTTTGCCTGAAAAGGTATCACACATGCACACCTTTGCATTCTCATGCAGATGACCTCTGGGAGACTCACTCCTCCCAGCCCTCAGCAGCACTGCGTTCTCCTTCTGCCCCGTTCCCTGCGCTTTACTTTAATGAACTGTGGTATTTTCGTGACAAATTTCTTGCATAGCACCCCTCATACAGACAGCTTTTGCAATGCATTTTAATGAGTAATTGAAAAATAACAGACAAAGTTAAATAATAAATGACAACCAATTGGAAGCTGTATTGACAGCTGAAGGGAAAGGAAAATGGTACACCCTCTGAGTTTCAAAATGAGCTGGAAAGCTGATCAGGCAGAGAGAGAGTGAGCCTGGGCCAGTTGCCAGGAGCTGTGGAGGAAAAGATTCAGGCACCTTCAGTGCTTTTTATAGACTTATTCATGTTACTTTTTTCTTGGTGTGGCGTTACCTGTTTCTTTTCAAACATCCACTAGAAATTCCCTGTAAAATACAGTAGTGCTCTAGGACTCAGATATCAGTGTCCAGCCTTGTTTACTGACGCAAAGCTTTTCTCAAGCAGCCTACATTGTGCCAGTGAAGGGTTGGGGCTGACTGCAGAGCGGGGTGACAGAGTGAGTCTCACCCGGCGAAGTGGGTACAAGCCTGGCAGGGGCAAGCCTGGGGGCTTGACACTGGGGGCAAGCCTGGCAGGGTTTCCTTCCTGCTACTTCCAAAAGGAATCATCTGACTCCTGGAGTCCATCCTCACATCACAGCATAATTGCTGGGTCTTTCTGGCCAGCAGGCCCCACACCTGTAGAACCGGTGAGCACTGGGTAGGTTTGTGAGCCAAGTGTAATTCCTGCTGTCCTTTTTAGGGTCAGGCAGGAATCCTGACTTTCTACTGCCCATTGAAAACCCCATTCACCTTCTTACCCAGCATAGGGCAGAATTTGGTTTTAGGGATTATCAGCAGGTGCGTGGGAACCAGCCATTTGTCTTAATACTTTTGGCCAAATCTTGACCACTTCTAAACACGCAGCACTTTCAGACACACTTTATCACTTAACTGTTGGCAGCTGGGAAATGCTGATCCATCTGGACTGGTCCATCGCTATAGCTCACTTAAGTCTCACTCTGTGTGTGTGTGTGTGTGTGTGTGTGTGTGTGTGTGTGTGTGTGTGTGTGTGTGTGTGTGTGTGTGTGTGTGTGTGTGTGTGTGTGTGCGCGCGCGCGCAGACACGTGCACAGAGTCGTGGGGTCACCAAACAGCTGCCCAAGCGCTCAGGTGGCACACAGGAAGCCATGGGAAAGAGGATGCACGTGATTTTGTGCATAATTCCACGTAGTAAATTCGAGCCCATCCCAAAAGTCAGCAGTCGGCTTCCAGACATCCCTCACTAAAGCAAAAACTCTCAGGGGACCTGGGAGGGAATTTTACATGGAGAGCAGTGACGGCAGGTTTTGTCCCATTTGTGGGTCAGCTCTCAGTGTGGGTAGGGGGGAAATGTGTTGCTGTGAAGGACAGTTACATGGATTATGTTCCTATGCTATGTCAAGTCCTTTTCTGCAGTGTGCTGAGGTGATGCCGTTGGGAGCCACGAAAGTTTGTGTATTTCAATTGCTCCGTTGTAGTTATGTCTGTGGATCAGGGTGCCAAACGTCTCTGACCATTTCCTCTTCTGGGTGAGTCCGAACCTGTGTTAGGTAGGGGAATGAGCAGTGCCATCATGACATCTGATATTAGTGTCTGAGAGGTACTTTCCATTGGAAAGGAAAACCTGTTGACAGACACCTCTGTTAAGAGCATCTGGAACTTTTCAGGTACCTGGTGTTTGCTCTTTCAGCAGTACTGAGAGCAGCTTATAGTCCAACTTCTAAGTCACCTGCTTTTTGTGTGTGTCTGGGCTTGACAGGTGGACAAAGGGCTGTGGTATCTGGCCAGGAGGAGGCAAAGCTGACTTGCAGAGGTGTTGACTTAGAGCTTCTAGAGAAAGAGATCTGAAACCAAGCACAGCAGGCATAGCCTCTGATGTTTACCATGTGGAACTTTTACTAGCTGTCATGGACAAAGCTTGTGAGTGTACCGCACCCACTAGCTGATTGCAAGAGTAGAGCTGGATGGCAAACTGCTTACTAGATTCCAAAGTGCATACTGGCTTAACCGCTGAGAGGCTGCTCAACTAAACAGGGTTAAACTCTATGAAATAAACTGGGCCTCTCTTCCATTTTACTGAGTAGAAAAATACTTCCTTGGCAGCGCTTTTCCAGTTTCCAGGAAAGAGACTCTAACACTGAGCAAATTTACCAGCTCTGGAGTATGTTCAGGAGTGACCTGCCTTGCTTCCTTGTGTGGTGCCATTCTCAGGAGATGAATGACATTTTCTCAAACTCAACTACGGTAGCATAGTCCAGTTGAAAATAATGCATTGGAAAGACCAGTATAGTTGTGGAGATCTGCCTGGGTGTGCTCAGGCAGAAATAAATTGAGGAGATAAATCTTTGGTAAAATGCAAAATCTTCAATAGCTTTATAAGAGCTTCCAAATGTGTGCCAATTACTGGTTTACGGTCCAGCTCATTATTCCTTGTAAATTATTGTAAGAGGGCAGTCAGCCCCTTAAAAGGGCAGGTGAATCAGAGATTATGGCTGGAGGAGACCTCAAGATGCGTCTAATCCAATCCCTCACTCAAAGCAGGGAGCTGGGGAGCAGTCAGCCATGGTCTGGAGAGGTGCCTGGCAGGCAGATGCTGGGAATCATGGGGCCCACTGGATGAGAGCTGATGACTGGGGCTGGTGATTACCAGGCTGGATGTATAGATAAGGGCCCTAGGAGCTGGAAAGGGCTGGGGGTATACTCATGTGCAACTGCAGCAGAGGATTGGGAGGCCTCGTGGATCCTGCCAGTCTGGGAAAGATCTTGCCCACTAAGCTGCCGGAGGGCCCCACAGTCTAGGTTGAGAACAGGACCATTGAATCATGTTGTCCCTCCATATTTTCTTTCTTTTATGCTGGAGGATTAACAGGTAAGGGCTGTGAACTGAACTGGGTGTGGCATATCATTTTTCCTAGGTGGGAGTTTGAGTCTCCCAGCCTACAGTTACATTAAACTCTCACCCAGAGGCCCCATTAGGCCCTATTGTGCTAGGTGCTGTACATACTTGTAATAGAAGTTCCTGTCTCCAAGTGCTTATACCATACCCAGATGGGGCAGGGCAAAGGCAGAAGAAAGAAAGTGTTGTCTCCATTTTATGAATTGGAATAGGGAGGTGAAGTGATTTACCCCAGTAACACAGAAAGGCAGGACCCACCGCTCCTTAGTCTCAGCTCAGTGTCTTGATGACACCACCACTCATCCTCTCGGTAGCAAGTTTGTCACCAGTGTTCCTCTTTTTGTGCTTCTCCAAATATTGAATGAACCACAGATACAAAGAACACCCAGCAAAGGTTTGAGGAAAAGAAAGCTAAAAATATTTTGCTTCTGTAGATACTCCGGCATCCCGTACAATTGGATTAAATCGGTGGGTGTAGTGTTGTGTTTAAACAAATAAGCTTGGGCTCATTGGAAGAATTCTGTAGCACAGTTGCCTCTAACGACAGATGCACTGTTCTAACCCACACAGAAACAGTGGCATATTTACAAACATTCCCGCCTTGCCAAGGGTCTCAGTTATGTAGAGGGTTGGTCATTAGTAATCTTGCCCAGACAAAACATGAATGTATTTCGCAGTAGGGTGGGATTCTGTATCCTAGAGCTCAGCTTGTCCTGGGCTCAGTTCTTACCTTTGCAGTGTTCTGGGGACCTCCGTTCTAGAACCCTGACTAGGATTTCAGAGGAACAACCTAAGGAGCAAAGATCCACCCCAGAATTGCACTGAGCTGGCTGCATGCTGGGTAAAGACTTTGAAACTTCAGGCAATGCTATGTAAATGTGATCAGCAAAGCTCAGAGTATATAGACTTTATCCAGTCTCAGTTCATGGGTGTGAGATGCTCCCTGGTAACCTAGAATGTGACCGGTACCACCATGTGCCTTTTCTTGTTTCTCCAGGCTGCTTTACTTTACTAAATATGTGTTTTTGTAGTTTGTTTCATTGTGTTATTTGACTATATAGTGAAAGATGCTGATTTTGTTTCCTTGGTGATGTGCAAAGAGGTTGTCCTAGATCACCTGTTACAACGAAGAATGTTAGCGGTTGATTCAAGGACCTGATCTAAGACAACCACTGGCATCAGTGGAACGATGCCCATTGATTTCAGCAACGTTGGATCAAGTCCATCTGCAGTCTTTGAATTAATACAGGTTTTCTTCTATGGTTCAGAAGAACTTTAATGCCACAGTGACTGTTGTTAATGCAGGTGCCTCAGGACTACTTTACATTAGCATGTGGCACTGATCCAGCATGTAGGGGGAATTCTACATATCTTTTTTCCCTATTGTGTGCTGCAGTTGGTAAGATGGTAACACTAAGCAAAAGTGGCTGAAAGATCTAAAAGATCTTTATCAAGACTCTTAAAATTCCCCTTTTTGGTTGAATATGTTTCAGGTTGAAGGCTTTAGCTGTGTCCCTGTGACACAAGAGCCGCTTCAGGAAATAGGAAAAGGCCCCCACTTCTGACAGGACCGTAAGGAAATATGAGACTGGGAACTCCAACAAGATCTTAATGCCTTGCTCAACACAGACTTGTATCATCATGTAGCTTTGCAGGCAGTGACCCTCATCTCCAAGTAGATGTCTGCTCCCTCGTGAGGCCTTGACACTATTAATCTGAAAAGTACAGAAGCCAATGTAATGGTGTCTCACCCCTGCCCCACATAATTATGTAGTGCCTGTAAAGTACAAAAAGTACAAAGTGTATTTTGAATAGTGCTGGCTCTGTTTAATGTTAGCTACATTTCATGGCCTCAGAACATCATCATCACCATACCCGCTGGACCATTAGTCCATTTTGTCCAATGGCTTGCCTCTGTGACATTGGCCGGTCCCTGGTGTTTCAGTAGAAGATGAAATACAAAATGGAGTGCAGTTTTCTTGTGGCCGCTACAGAGCATGCACACCCGTGTGTGTGTGTGTGTGTGTGTGTGTGTGTGTGTGTGTGTGTGTGTGTGTGTGTGTGTGTAAATTCTTTTCTGACACTTGTAGGCTGTCAGCTCACACTTGAACACGTGTGGCTTGTTATTCTCATCAAAGTTTCATCTTACGTAGCTTAGCTCCGATGCAGTGCTGCTGATGCTTATGCAATAGCGTAATCCTCCAGCCAGCACCTTTCTCTCTGTCGGCCCTTCTCCAGCAATGCATTCCACAGGGCAATGGCAGGTATTTCTGCACTTTCCAGCATTTTCTGTACACCAAGATAGCTCACCTAAATGGAAGCAAATTTATTACTAGATGGGGCCAGATTCTTCCCTGGAGGAACTCCACTTTCATTAACAGAATTGTGCCAGCAGTGACTTTTATGGAGGAAATTTTTAAAATTCTGCTTTCTTTTATGTTCTTATTTTTCCCCTCTTCTTGGGGGAAAATGAGATGTCTTGTTTTTAATTTGTCCTAAATTTGATTATTTGTTTCCGAAGTTTTGAATGTTCCTACTTTTCTCTTCTCTTCTTCTTCATTGTTTTCCTGCTTGGCTTATTTTCCCGTGTGTTTCTGGACAACCCGGAAAGGAGACGGGGCAGAACAAGAAGCAGCACAAATGTCATTGTGTAGGCAAAGGAAGACCTGATAAACTTGTCTGCTCAGTACGGACACATTGTCCAGATTGCAGCTTGAGGCTGTGAATCTTTGGAATGGTTTCCATGTTTGGCCACACCTACCTTTAAACAGGTGTATGCACCAGTGCTTTACCCTGGGAGCAGATGCCATTTATGGCTCAGTAGTATCTGACTGAGTGTTTGCTTCAGGCTGGAGCTGGCAGAAAGCTAAATGACAGTGGAGTAACCAACCAAACAAAGCCAAGCATCTTACTTATTGAGTGGTCTTGCATACTGAAAGATAGCGGCCCCACTTCTGATCCTTGCTATGCTGATGTTGTAATGCTGACAGGCAGAACCAAACTTGGGACTTCGGGAGCTTAGGTGTAGCAGCCTCTACCAGTTGGGCTAAAAAGCCCTCTGCTCTCACCTAAGGCTGTAGAAGAGACAGGTCTGTACCAGACCTGAATGTTGATTCCAGATACGCAGTTCCAGCTACAACACTTGTGTAGTTGGGCTCGACTTATCTAGGATCAGTAACAGAGAGAAAGCCGTACTAGTCTATGTACCATCTAAACAAAAAAGCAGTAAAGTAGCACTTTAAAGACTAACAAAATAATTTATTAGGTGATGAGCTTTCGTGGGACAGACCCACTTCTTCAGACCATAGCCATACCAGAACAGACTCAATATTTAAGGCACAGAGACCCAAAAATAGTAATCAGGGTTGACAAATCAGAAAAAAAGTTATCAAGGTGATCAAATCAGAGAGTAGAGGGCGGGGAGGAGGAGGTGTCAAGAATTAGATTAAGCCAAGTGTGCTAAAGAGCCCCTATAATGACCCAGAAAATTTGTGTCCCGATTCAAACCACATGTTAATGTGTCGAATTTGAACATAAAAGAAAGTTCAGCTGCCTCTCTTTCCAAAGTAGTGTGAACATTCTTCTTCAGTAAGACACAAACTCTTAAGTTATTAACAGAATGGCCCACTCCATTAAAAAGTCATCTGACTGGTTTGTGGATCAGGAGTGCTTTTATGTCTGTTTTGTGCTCATTAACTCTTTCTCTAAGAGAGTTTGAAGTCTGTCCAATACACAAAGCATCTGGGCATTGTTGGCACATGATGGCATATATGATGTTAGTTGAGGAACATGAGAATGTGCCCGTGACTCTGTGAGTAACCTGGTTAGATCCAGTGATGGTATCCCCAGAATAGATATGTGGACAAAGCTGCCAGCAGGATTTGTTGCAAGGAACATAAGAACATAAGAATGGCCATACTGGGTCAGACCAAAGGTCCATCCAGCCCAGCATCCCATCTGCCAACGGTGGCCAATGCCAGGTGCCCCAGAGAAGGAGAACAGAAGACAATGATCAAGTGATTTATCTCCTGCCATCCATCTCCTGCCCTTGTTCAGAAGGCTAGGGCACCATACTTTATCCCTGGCTAATAGCCATTTATGGACCTAACCTGCAAAAATTTATCAAGCTCTTTTTTAAACCCTAATAGAGTCCTGGCCTTCACAGCCTCCTCGGGCAAGGAGTTCCACAGGTTGACTGTGCGCTGTGTGAAGAAAAATTTCCTTTTATTAAGTCCCAGGACTGGTGTTTCTGCAGTACAGACTGTGGCTGTTGGTGAAAATCCTCATAAAGTTGGGAGGTTGTCTGTAGGAGAGAACAGGCCTGTGACCTATGGCCTTCTGGAGTGTGGCATCCTGATTAAGGATAGGTTGTTGGTCTTTAATAATGTTTTGCAGTGGTTTTAGTTGGGGGCTGTAGGCAATGACCAGTGATGTTCTGTTCTTGGCTTTTTTGGGCCTATCTTGGAGTAGCTGATCTCTGGGTATTCGTCTGGCCCTGTCGATTTGTTTTTTTATTTCTCCTGGTGGGTAATTCAGGTTTATGAATATTTGGTAGCGATCTTGTAGTTTTTGGTCTCTGTTGGTAGGATCAGAGCAAATGCGATTGTACCTAAGGGCTTGACTGTAAACAATGGATCTAGTTGTGTGTGCAGGATGGAAGCTAGAAGCGTGTAAGTATAGGGATCAGTGGGTTTCTGGTAGAGTGTGGTACCGATCAAACCATCCTCGATTTGTACTGTAGTATCCAGGAAATGTATCTGTCGCGTGGAGTAATCGAGGCATACGTTGATGGTGGGGTGCTGATTGTTAAAGTCTCTGTGGAATTCTACTAGAGTCTCTATACTATGGGTCCAAATCATAAAGATGTCATCAATGTATCTTAAGTAGAGGAGGGGTAATAGGGGACAAGAGCTGAGGAATCGTTGTTCCAGGTCAGCCATGAGTATATTAGGATACTGTGGGGCCATGCGGGTGCCCATAGCAGTTCCACTAATCTGGAGGTATAAATTGTCCCCAAATTGGAAATAATTGTGTGTGAGAACAAAGTTACAGAGGTCAGACACTAAATTGGTTGTGGTGACATCAGGGATGGTATTCCTGATCGCTTGTAATCCGTCTTCATGTGGAATACTAGTGTACAGAGCCTCTACATCCATGGTGGCAAGGATGGTGTTGTCAGGAACCTTTCCAATATTTTGTAATTTCCTCAGGAAGTCAGTGGTATCTCGGACATAGCTGGGAGTGTTGGTGGCATAAGGTTTGAGGAGAGAGACCACATAACTGGATAGACCAGTGGTAAGGGTGCCAATACCTGAAATGATAGGTCGTCCAGGGTTCCCAGGTTTGTGGATTTTGGGAATTAAATAGAATAATCCAGAATGGGGCTCAGATGGTGTATCTGAGTGAATAAGGTCCCAAGTAGCAGCAGGGATTTCCTTAAGTAGTAGTTGTAATTTCTTTTGGAATTCCAAAGTGGGGTCAGAGGAAAGAGGTCTGTAAAATGTGGTGTTGGATAGTTGTCTGGCTGCCTCCTGTTCATAGTCTGACTTATTCATGATGACAACAGCACCGCCTTTGTCAGCAGGCTTTTGGTGTTGGTTGGGGGGGATCGAGGGAGTCAGATTGTTGTTCATAGTTGTGTTAATGGGCACAAAACAAACATAAAAACACTCCTGAACCATAGACTGGTCAGCCGACATTTTAATGGAGTGGGCCATTCTGTTAATGACTTAAGAGTTTGCGTCTTACTGAAGAAGAATTTTCACATTACTTTGGAAAGAGAGGCTGCTGAACTTTCTTTTATATTCAAATTCGACACATTAACACGTGGTTTGAATCAGGATGTGAATTTTCTGGGTCATTGTTGGGGCTCTTTTGCATACTTGGCTTAATCTAATTCTTGACTCTGCCCCCCCGCCCCATTACTGTCTCATTTGCTCACCTTGATAATTTTTTTTTCTGATTTGTCAACCTTGATGACTGTTTTTGGTTCTCTGTGCCTTAAATATCGAGTCTGTTCTGGTCTGGCTATGGTCTGAAGAAGTGGGTCTGTCCCACAAGCTCACCTAAGAAATTATTTTGTTAGTCTTTAAAAAGCTACTTTACTGCTTTTTTACCTAAGATCAGTTTACCAGGCTGTCCTCGCTAAGGGAGGTTGACAGGAGAAACTCTCCCATGGACCTCGCTGACTCCTTGTGATGATGAGGAATAGAGGGGTTGACTGTTGAGCCTTGATAGTTTGATTTTGTATGTCCCCACTGGGCATGCAAAATCAGCCTCTGGAACCCTCTTGAACTCTGACCAGGTTGATCTTTTGGCAAGTATAAATGTACCAT
This sequence comes from Carettochelys insculpta, assembly GCF_033958435.1. Lineage (NCBI taxonomy): Eukaryota > Metazoa > Chordata > Testudines > Carettochelyidae > Carettochelys > Carettochelys insculpta. The sequence goes on along the minus strand of NC_134147.1, from coordinate 15,886,136 downwards.
TGGTCTTTCTCTCTGTAAATGATCTAAGGGCTTGTATATACTGTGGGGAAGATTGAGCCATTCAGGGTAGACGTGTGAAAGCCAACAGTCTGGAGTCGGCAGTCGACTCCTGTCCTCCTGTAAGGGAGGGGGAAACATGACCGCCCTCAGTGAGGACGATCAGCTAAGTCATTTGCAGATAAGTCAATTCTAGCTATGTTGCGGTAGCTAGAATTGCACGTCTGCAATTGACTTACCTGCCTACTATAGACCAAGCCTAAGTGCATTGGACAGTGAACCACACCCAGTAAGTACGTGGTTACAGTGTGGCTCCATTCACTTCAAAAGCAGTTGACACTGCCGTCAATGGGGATTGTGCGGCTCAAGGCCAGTGCAAATAAATGAAAAGGTGGTTTTCATTCCTTTAAAGGAATCATCAGTGTAAAAGTAAACAGGATTTTGAAGGGACTTAAAGAGTGACAAACTGAATCAGGTCTGACTCTCCATCCTGTGGCAGCGCTGTGCTCAGACATAGAACAGCTGATTGAAAGGGGGCTTCCATCTCTGAAGCGAACAGCGTGCTGCTGTGAGCATAAGCACTGGGAAGCTGTGTGGAGGAAGATCTCTTTTGCCAGTTCACTACAAAGTCAAAGGATTATAAGGAAACAGACTTTTGTCACCTGAAAGTGGTGAAATACGCGGATGTCTTTTCATCTGCATTTATGCGCTTTTTATAAAATCATGAAATAAAAATACAGTACCAGATCCTGAGCCTTTTGCATGCATAGAAATCCACTTGGCATTGACCTGGGTAAACGACAAGGTTGCTGCGCTGGGTCTACAGAGATAGCAAAGGGGGTCTGACGCACATCAGGAGCTGCAGTGCTACTCAAGGATGGAACTTTAATTCAAGTGAACTCTTTGATTCCTGTGCACAGTGGCAGGGTGCAGGTTGTGGCACACTCTCCTCTGCCCTCCTTGCACAGGCACCAGAAAAGGGATAGGGGAAGGAGGAAAGGTCAGAGCTGTGGTTCTGGTCTGCCCGAAAGGGCTGTGTGTGATGTCTTGAGGGACTGGGGTGTGGAGCCTAATTAATGAGTGTCTGGCTCTGGGAGACTTTTAGAGGAAATGCTCCATGGAAGTGAGTAGTAACAGAGAGATAGCCGTGCTGGTCTATATACTGTCAAAACTAAAAAGCAGTCAAGTAGCACTTTAAAGACTAACAAAATAATTTATTAGGGGATGAGCTTTCGTGGGACAGACCCATTTTTTCAGATCATAGCCGTACCAGAACAGACTCAATATTTAAGGCACAGACAACCAAACATAGTAATCAACATTGACAAATCAGAAAAATATAATCAAGGTGAGCAAATCAGAGAGTAGAGGGGCAGAAGCGGGGGGTGTCAAGAATTATTTAAAGCCAAATATGCAAAAGAGCCCGTGTAATGAGCTGGAAAATTCCCAACCTGGTTCAAACCATGTGTTAATGTGTTGAATTTTATCTTCAAATTCGACACGTTAACACATGGTTTGAACCAGGATGGGAATTTTCTAGCTCATTATAGGGGCTCTTTTGCATACTTGGCTTTGTATAATTCTCGACTCTCCCCCCCCACCCCCTGCTCTCTGATTTGCTCACCTTGATTATATTTTTCTGATTTGTCAATGTTGATTACTATGTTTGGTTGTCTGTGCCTTAAATATTGAGTCTGTTCTGGTACGGCTATGGTCTGAAGAAGTGGGTCTGTCCCACGAAAGCTCATCACCTAATAAATTATTTTGTTAGTCTTTAAAGTGCTACTGGACTGCTTTTTAGTTTTCATGGGAGTGAGGTGTTTGATTAGTTTTTCTGATCATTTCCTCTTGTAGCAATATCTGAGTGTCATCCAGGGCTAAGGAGAACTGGTCTCAATTCCAGCTCAGCCAGAGACTTTATGTGTGAGACTTCCTTGTGTCTTCATTCTTCATTTGTGAAGTGGGGCTAACACCACTGCCCTGCCACAGGGGCTTTGTGAGGGTTAATACATGAATGGTCCTGAGGCACCCAGGAATGAGAGTATGGAGGTCCTTATGCAAAGGGAGAGGTGAGAATGTAATGTAATGCAGTGCCCACCTAGATGTTGCCTGATTCTCTGTAAGGCTTTTTGAGTATAGAGTGTCTACAACACTGGGCACATCTCTGTTGGAGAATCTAGGTGCTTCAAATGTTAGGCTCCAATATATGTTAGAATCATGCTGCCAATATTCCCTTCATGCTTATGTGTGACTTTCAATGTAGAGAGCCAGGCCTCGCATGTGGACAAACACAGGTGGACTGATTCAATCCTGGGGTAACTCAGTGGAATTTATGCTCGAGACGAATTTGGCCCTTTTCTGTAATGATAATGTCTTTGGTTTTCCTTCATTTTCTCATCATCGTTAAGACCTTTTGAGGGCACTCTAGCCACAACAGTGTTTCCTCAATTAGTTTGTACCCATAATGAAATAGAATAAACCAGTGTTTCTCAACCTTTTTTTATAAAGTACCCCTTTGGGGAAAAAAAAGATATAGCTCCCCCAGTACCTACAGTTTTTTTCTGCCATTGCAACACATTTGTTTAAACAACTTAATTGTATCTGGTTGGTTGGAAGAAATTTCCTGTTCGGAATAAAGTCGCCATTGTACTTATGGTTGTGCAAAAAGAATAAATAAAATAATTAGATGAACATAAAATAATCCAATTTTTTATTCATAAAAAAGGTTGAGAAACACTGAATTAATGTACCCTCTGGAAGAGCTCTGCGTATCCCTGGATGAGAACCTCTGGAATAAACCACAGCAGCACTAAACTGAGGAACTTCTCATCATATTGACATCTTGCTCTCTTTTGCTAAATAATTGGTTAGTTGTACCCAGCCTGCTGTTGTGTGTTTTCTTTGTTTTTTCCTTCATTTACTGCCACCCCTCCCAGAAAATTACACATTCACCGTGCCCTGCCTTGCTTCCTAAGTATTAATATGATAGCTAAGGAGAAGCTTTGTACTACAGTTCATTTGAAAACTAGTAGGAGCTAGCCAGCTTGTGTTGTAGTCCGTCAGCATACAGGAACTTGTTATTTTTTATTATTTTTGGGAAGAGGGAGGAGGTAACATCCCCTGTTTTAAGACTTGAAGTTTTCCTTCAAAGTACTTCTTATATAAGAAAGGGAGCATCTTGGATCGTCTTTAATTCAGAGGTACTGGATTTTAAATGCATCCTAATTATAGCACTCATCTCTGAACATTAATTTAATAAACATCTTCATTTATAAGGACTAGACTGGCAAATAGAAATTAGTGCTGTTAAAACCACAGATCTCCTAAAGGGGAAAAAGTCCAGAGCTCTGTGAAGAGAATTTAACCGTATTATGTACAACACGGAGAAATACAAATTTGCTGGCTGTATGGTTTCATAAGTGGCACAGGGGCATTAAACATGCAGTTTCCAAACCAGTACCATCAACCTGTGTACAGACTGCAATGTGAGGTGCTGGTCTCAGTCCAGTGCCTAGCTGACAGGCGTGTGCATCACAGAATAAGGAGAAGTTATTTACTTGTGCCCATAATACAAGAACTAGAGGACACAGAATGAAATTAATAGGTAGCAGGTTTAAAACTTATAAGACAGTTCTTCTTCACTCAGCGCATAGTTAACCTGTGGAACTCCTTGCCAGAAGATACTGAAGGCTAGGACTGTAACAGAATTTAAGGAAGAGCTAGATAAATTCATGGAGGTTAGGTCCGTAAAAGGCTATTAGCCAAGGGTAGGAGTGGTGTCCCTGGCCTCTGATTGTCAGAGGCTGGAGATGGATGGCAGGAGAGAAATCGCTTGAACATTGTCTTTGGTCCACCCCCTCTAGGGCACCTGGCACTGGCCACTGTTGGCAGACAGGCTACTGGGCTGGATGGAGCTTTGGCCTGACCCAGTATGGCCATTGTTATGTTTTTATGTTCTAGAAAACACTATCACATTTGACAATAATTGGCAACCTTGTTTGTAGCTCAGCATAGGGACCAAAGACTGGATGGAGTGTGAACCCTAGAGCGAATTTCTCGAGGGCAAGGTGGACGTAAATTACTTTCTACTCTTTGCACGGTACCAGTTCTGTGGACAGAGGACTTTTCTCTTGAGGGCTTCCAATCCAGTCTTGTTTCTGAGCACTAAAACTGTCATCGTACCTATAGCTGAATATGGCTGCATGACACACAGGCTCTGTGTCACTGTGCTGCACCTGTCAATTATGGTGGTTTTTTGTGTGCTTGCTCATGTTCATTCCATTCTAGGGCTGAGCGTGCCCATGTGCACTGTTGTCAGAGACTTTTGCCTTAGTGGTATCCAAGGGTGGGCTGTGGCACCCCGTTGCGTGCTATATTCATGCCTTGGTATATGCTCATCCTTCGTTAAACGAGTACTTTATTTGCAAGTACTCGCTTAAACGAGGGACACATATCTCCCTTAGTTCACTTTACAAGTGAATGCCTCCCACTAATATGAGCTTTACCCCCCTCTCCGGGGCTCCAACCCCTGTAGTCTGACACCCCGCCCCCCGCTAACCCCGCAGCCCCAACCTGCTGCAGCCAGATAACCTGCTGGCCCAACAGCCTGACCCCGCCCCCGTGGCTCTGCAGCCCCAAACTGTGGCAGCCTGATGCCTCTGTCGGCCCCGCGGTCAGACCGTCCCCACTGCTTGACACCCCCACCCCCCAGCAGCCCTAAACCGCGGCAGCCAGACCCCCTTACCAGCCCTACAGCCTGACTCACCTGCAGCCTGACCCCCCTGTGGGCCTCGCAGCCTGACCCCCTGGCTGCCTGTACCCCCACAGCCTCAGAGCCCAACCCCCCAGTGGCTAGACCAAACCTGCCACCTGTAACCCCTGCAGCCAGATCCCCCCCGCTGCCTGACCTCCCATCGCGGTCCCGCAGCCTGACACCCCTGCTGCCTGTACCCCCGCGGCCCTGCGGCCAGACCCCACCCCCCACTGCCTGTATCCTCTGTGGCCTGGCAGCCTGACCCCCGCCCCCCATGGCCAGTTGGGAACCAGTTGTGCTCTTATGGCAAGGGATGAGTGTATTAGGTTCCTTCTTGCTGCCTTTGAGAGTTGGTTGGAGTGCCTTGTGTTGCATCACAAGACCATTAGCAGTTCTTTACAGCCATTGTCTGTCTTGTTTGTATGAAGGTTGTAAGTACTTTGTTAGCCATTAAGTTAAGTGTTAGGTTAGCCTGCCAGTTAGAGTTCTAGCCCTGTAGTGGGGCATGTTCCATTCTCCTGGCTTCACACCATGCTCATCCTGCAGCAAGCTGGTGCCTTTTAGTGACTCCCCACAGCTGTTTGAAGTGCTTTGGGGAGTCCCATAGAAAGGACAAGTAGAAAATCTCTAAGAACACTTGTCCTAGAATGCAAAAGAAGCAGGAGGAAGCCCCCATCCATTCTGGGGCCCTCCTCATGGAGGTTGCCCTTCGCCCTGCATCTGAGCCCTCACTCAGAACCCAGGCCAAGCACCTCAGCATTGGTGTGGAGTACTGTGAAACCAGGCACCATCTGAGACTGTCACCCCACTTGCCAGTGCCAGCAAAGCAGCAAAGAAGAGCCTTCCAGCATCAGAAAGGAAATGTGCTTTGGGCAAAGGACTTATGTCAGACCATGTACCAGCCCCTGGGCTTCACAGGGGTACTGCAGAAGTCTGACACCACCCTCACCCCCTCAGCTTGGCCAGAGATCCACCGCTGACTCAGGGGAACAGTGAGGACTCTGGACTCTCCTGGGCCCATGATGCCCAAAGCGCTCCAGGGGCTAAAGAAGAAGTAGGCTGAGGGAAATTGCAGATGCTGCACCAGGCAGCAGACTCAGCTAAGACCCCCAACACCTCAGGGCAAGCTGGTTATGGGAGTGCCCCATTGGATAGTGGAGCACCCTTCATCACTGGATCCCAGGCACATATCCCCATCTCCTCAGTCTCCATCTCTGGTTAGGAGGCCCAGGTCCCTGGCACACTCTCCCCCTACGAGGCTTGGGACGTGTCATAGCACTAGTACTGGCAAGTTTCCCACCAAAATCACTGCCACCCAGACAGACTCCCAGATGCTGGTACCCACCTGGGGGGTCACTCTGTGTCACGACAGTGGTGTCCTTCATCCCGGTACCAGCCAAACCTTGCCTCACCAGTTTCTGGCTAGGGTCACTTGGCAGGCCTAGGCCCTTATGGCTCCAGCCTGGTTACTGGGAGGACAGTGGTGTGAGTTGGGCTGGGAGATCAGCCCTCGCCAAGAAGGGGTGATTGGCTGCCAAACCGCGAGACTGGCACAACAGCTGCATTGACGTGGCAGCAGGGACAGTCTCCTGTTCAGTGGCCAAAGTCAACTGGGGGCCAGATCCATAATGCTGGTCCTTTGTTCTCACTAGTCCTCCCTGGCTGCCTTGGACAACCACCACCAGCACTGAAGTCGGAACAAGGTACCCCATCCACATGGGGCAGTGCACCAAGCTCTAGTAACTGAAGAGGCAGTCCTAGGAAAGGAAGGGAAACTCACTCTTTGTTGTCCCTGAACAAAGCAGTGTCGAGTCCCTGACAAACAGGCAGTCCACCTCCTCACTTGATGACATCAAGGAGTACCAGGCCCCCCTTAAAAGAGTGGCTGTCAGTTTGAATTTAGAAATTGAGATGTTTGTGGAGGAGTCCAATGACCTCTTTAACATTATATCCTCCTCCACCCTCACTCAAGTCACACTGCCCGTCCACCCACAGGTCCTGGAAATTGTTGTGGGAGACCAACCTCTTCAATTTCACTGACTTCAAAGAAGGTAGGAAAGACATCTTATGTCCCTTGAAAAAGGGTTTGAATTCCATTACATCCACCCTCCAGCAGCATCACTGGTCATGGCTGTTGGTAATGAAAGGGACAGTCAGGGCCCAAAAAATCCAGAAGTGGTCAGTTTCATCTTCCACTTCCAGATGTGGAGTTTCAAGCCTGTCCCTTTTGTCTGTCAAGGTCCACATGGCTGCTATCTTGGCCTTCGATCTGTCACTCAAGGGTAGGTTAGTTTTCACTCAGGATATAACCAGGATATCAACAGGATATCAATGAGCAGGACATGAACAGGGAAATCCTTAGTCAGCTTAAACTCAAAAAGGATGCATACAAGAAATGGAAACATGGACAGTTGACTAAGGAGGAGTATAAACATACATCTGGAGAATGCTGGGGGTTAATCAGGAAAGTGAAAGCACAATTGGAATTGCGGCTGCCAAGGGATGTGAAGGTTTACAAGAAGGGTTTCTACAGGCATGTTAACAATAAACGGGTTATCGGAGAAGGTTTGGGTCCATTACTGGATGAGAGAGGTAACCTAGTGACAGATGATGTAGGAAAAGCTGAAGTCCCCAATGATTTTTTTGCCTCTGCCTTCACAGACAAAGTCAACTCCCACACTACGGTCCTAGACAATGTGGTATGGGAAGGTGGAGGGCAGTCGTCTGTGGGGAAGGAACAAGTTCTGAGCTATGTAGAAAAACTGGATGTACACACATCCATGGGTCTGGATTTAATGCACCCAAGGGTACTGCGGGAATTGGCAGATGTCATTGCCGAGTCTTTGACCGTTATCTTTGAAGACTCTTGGAGATCGGGAGAGATCCCGGATGACTGGAAAAAGGCAAACGTGGTGCCCATCTTTAAAAAAGGAAAGGAGTACAATCCAGGGAACTATAGACCCATCAGCATTACCTCAATCTCTGGGAAAACAATGGAGGGGATCCTCAATTAATCCATTTTGGAGCACTTGGAAGAGGGGAAGGGATCAAAAGTAGCCAACATAGATTCACCAGGGGCAGGTCCAGACTGACCAATCTGATTAGTTTCTATGATGAGGTAACAGGCTCTGTGGACATGGGGAAGTCAGTGGATGTGATATACCTTGACTTCAGCAAAGCTTTTGATACAGTCTCCCACAACATTCTTGCCCATAAGTTAAGGAAATATGGATTGGATCCTTGGACTATAAGATGGTTAGAAAGCTGGCTTGAAGGTTGGGCCCATTGGGTAGTGGTCAGTGGCTCAGTATCTGGATGGCGGTCTGTTTTAAGCGGAGTGCCGCAAGGCTTAGTTCTGAGGCTGGTGTTGTTCAACATCGTTATTAATTACCTGGATGATGGAGTAGATTGCACCCTCACCAAGTTTGCAGATGACACAAAACTAGGGGGAGAGGTAGGTATGCTGGAGGGTAGAGAGAGACTCCAGAGTAACCTGGGTAAATTGGAGGATTGGGCCAAGAGAAATCTGATGCGGTTCAACAAGGAGAAGTGTAGAGTTCTGCACCTGGTTTGGAAGAATCCCAAGCATTGTTATAGGCTGGAGACTGACTGGCTAGGCAGCAGTACATCGGAAAGGGACCTAGGGGTTATGGTGGATGAAAGGCTGGCTATGAGTAAACTGTGCACTTGTAGCCAAGAAGGCTAACGGCATATTAGGGTGCATTAGGAGGAAGATATTGAGCAGATCTAGAGAAGTGGTTGTTCTCCTCTATTCAGCACTGGTGAGGCCACTTCTGGAATATTGTGTCTAGTTTTGGACCCCCCAGTATAAAAAGGATGTGGATGTGCTGGAGCAGGTTCAGCGGAAGGCAACAAAAATGATTAAGGGGTTGAAGCACAAGACCTATGAGGATAGGCTGAGGGATTTGGGCTTGTTTAGTTTACAGAAGAGAAGACTTAGAGGTGATTTAATAGCAACCTTCAACTTCCTGAAGGAGAACTCTGAAGAGGAAGGTGAGAAACTGTTGTCAGTGGTATCAGATGGCAGAACAAGGAGTAATGGTCTGAAGTTAGAGGGAGAGGTGTAGGTTGGATATTAGGAAAAACTACTTCACTGGGAGGATGGTGAAGCATTGGAATGCTCTACCAAGAGAGGTGGTGGATTCTCCATCCCTCAATGTTTTTAAGTTCCAGCTTGACAAAGTCCTGGCTGGGATGACTTAGTGGGGGTTGATCCCGCTTGAAGCGGGGTCTGGACTAGATCACCTGCTGAGGTCCCTTCCATTCCTATCATTCTATGATTCTATATGACTGCTTGGTTCCTTAAAGGCCTCAGGTGCATCTAGCCATATGTTAGGAATCCTGTTCCTCCATGGGACCTGAATCATGCTGTGTCACAGTTCTTGGGACTCCCACCCCTGCTTTGAGCCTCTAGCTTCCTTTCCTGCTCACTTCTTTTTTTTTCCTGGAAGTTTGTGTTTCCGAGTTCAGTAATGGCAGCCAACCAGGTCTCTGTGGTTAGCACATTCAGCGCGTGACCATCCTACACAATCTTCTACAAAGACAAGGTCCCGCTGTGGCCAGATCTGGCTCTCCTGTCCGTGGTGGTCTCAAAGTTTCACTTGAGCCAGGCCATGTACTTACATGTTTTTTATCCAAAGCTGCTTAAGTTGGAGGAGGAGTGTTGGCTGCATACCCTAAATGTCAGGAGGGGGGTTTTATCTTTCTGCATTCAAAGGATTTGGTCATTCTGCAAGTTAACAAAGTTGTCATGGCAGCGAACAGTTTAAAAGGCATCCATTCAAAGAATTTCTTCTTGAGTTACTGCCTGCATTTGCTGCTTTTATGGTCAGGCAAAGGTACCACCTCTGGCAATTGTAACCTCTTACTCAACTATGACACAGGCCTCTTGGGCAGCTTTCCTAGAGCAAGTTCCTATCTGCATCTCTATAGGATGGCCACTTGGCTGCCCATCCACACATTCAAATCCCATTACTTCAGCAGGGTTACAGCACACTTCTAGACTTTGAACATTGAGTCCAACTCCCAAGGATATGGCTTATGTATGGAATCAACATGAAAAAGCATAAGAAGGAGGAGAAACAATTGTCTAGCTTTTGTAATCGTTGTTCTTTGAGATGTGTTGCTCACGAAGGAACCGAGAGGACGTAGAGTTGGCAGCAGCTAATATATCAACAGATGAGCGCAGCACTCAGTGGGGTGCCACAGCTGACCCTACAGATACCATTGAGTTAAATATCTCCATCAGCTGTGCACATGGGCATGCATGGAATGGATATGAGCAATGTATTTTGAAGAGGAACAGTTATAAAAGGTGGGTAACCATTTTTTCGTGTGTATGGGTTACCCCAATAGTTAAGTGGGTTTTGCTGTTGTATATGAAAACAAAGAAGCAGTCCAATAGCACTTTAAAAGTTTTGTTAGTCTTTAAAGTGCTACTGGACTGCTTTTTTTTTGATAGTATATAGACTAACATGGCTATCTCTCTGTTGTTGTGTATGAAATATCATAGGCGTGCATGAAAGTTTACATGGAAATAAAACAAAAGTGGTCCAAGTGTGATGGGGTTCAGGGGTGCCCCTGCACTGCACCCCGTCCGCTGGCAGGAGAGACTCTCACTCAGCAGGTACAACCGCAGGTTTATTAGGCAACAGATGTCCAGTTTCTCACAGAAGCAACAGCATAGCAGCCAGAGACAGTCCTTCCAACCTGTCCTGGGGAGAAGACCCCGAGGGGTGCCCCTCTGGGGTGTAGCTTTCCCCCTCCTCAGGCTGGCTGCCTTCCAGCTCTCCCTTTTCCTAGCCTCTAACTGTCACCCCCGATTCAAAAACCCAGCTCAGCTCCTCCCTGCTCTTTGTTCAGGCAGAGGTGTCACCTGCCAGTTGTAGCCCCAGGGTCATCCTTAGCCACTGGGAGCTGCTGCTTGCCTCAGACATCCAGCCTGACTCACACATGCACTCCCCCCACTCCATCGCACCAAGTCTGTTTGTAACAACTCTGCTGTGTGTGTAATAGGAGAGCAGAATTTGGTAAGAAGAGTTTGGTCCTGCTCTTGCAGATAGATCCCTGCGGAGGGATTCCTGGGCAGACAGATTTCACTGAGGGTTCAGTGTTTACCTACCTGGATCCAATATCAAGACAAAGGGATGAGACTGTGTATATGATACAAGAAAAGACAACAGATGGTGGGACAAAAGCAGACAACAGGAAAGTACCAAAAGAACCAGCTGCTGTTTGTGGTAGTGGAAAGCGTTTATGGTGTAGTTCTTTGCTTTTATCATTTGATTGCTTACTGCTGACAGAAGATGCTACTTTAATTTTAAGAAACAAATCCTCTCTGAAACTTGATCCTGTCATCCACTCTTTACCTTCTCCCTATTCCCAGACAGTGTTTGATTTGAGTTTCAATTTGAAAACTGGCTGCGTGTTCATTACAAGCCATTTGCCTCCAGCTTGATTAATCTAGGGCTCAGTTCCACTGAAGTCACAGGACAGCAAATGACATTAATTAGTGTTTTACCTAAATAAGATGGAACAAATTCTATGAGCTAGATCAGGGCAGGCAATTTATGGTCCGCGGGCTGCATCCCACCCACCAAGCCTTTTAGTCTGGCCTGCCCCCAGTTCCTATGATTGCAGTGTGGGGTAAGGCTTTGGGTGGCACCCCTCCCCCAGCAAAATCTCTCAGCTCCCATTGGCCAGTATCACTCACTACGCCCACCTCAAGCAAAATCTCTCACCTCCTATTGGCTGGAAACCAGGGGTGGAGACAGTCCAGTCAACAGGAGCAGAGGAATTGTGGTGGTTTCCAGTCAATAGGAACTGAGATTTTGCTGAGGGTAGGGCAGCGTGCAAAACTGGTCAGTGGGATCCTAGAGATTTTGCGTGGGGTGGGGCAGTGCACAAAGCCCTCCTCAGTACCGAGAGCCATTGGAACAGCCAGTGGTCTGGGGCTGCTGGAAGGCAGGGCAGCCTGCCCAAGAGTGCTGCTCACCAGGAGCTGGTAGGTAAGTGTGTCCCAGCCAGAGCCTTCCTGGCACAACTCCTTCTTCTGCACCTCATGTCCTCTCCAGACCCTGCATCCCAGCCTCTTGCTTCAGGTCATCCAAAACCTCTGTAATCTCCCCTCCCCGTCACAGGTCAGGTCTCCCTCCCAGACCCTGCACCTGTTCCTGCATCCATCCCACAGGTCTGAATCCTCTCATGCACTCTCTCCTGGACACTGTAACGTCATCCTCTGCCCCAGGTCACAACCCCTCCTTCACCCAAACTGCATCTCAGACCCTACACTCTCTCCTGCACCCCAGTCCCCTACCCTGTGCCAACTTCTGCACCCAGGCTCCATCCCAGACCCTGCACTCCCCTCTGTAGAAAGCTGTGGCCCTTGACCACTTTCCATAATCTTGGAGTGCCCACCCCCGCCAATTATTGCCCACTCTGAGCTGGATTGCGCTAACAGCACAGCAGCCATTGTACAGTGGAAGTGCAGAGGCACGAGCGCCAAGCAAGCAGCAGAAAAAGTTCTTCTTCAGGGTGGCTGAAGCTCCTAGATCTTGTTGGAAGGGTGTGCGCTCTGCAACCCCCATTATGAGCTGTAGTTTGTGAGCCACTTGGGCTTAGCTGTTGCCCTGTGAAGTGGGACGGATATTGCACTTCCTCTCACCCCCCTCCTTCAGGGAATTACTCTGTAGCATCCATATCACCCGGGGACAGGATCTGCAATTCTGGGGTCCCACTGATCTGAGCAACGCAAAGTAAAGGGGAGCTCCTTGCTTCCTTCTTCAGCCCACACCACACAGCTCTGTAAAGGAGTGGGGCAGGTAAAGCTGGGTCCTAGATGAAGATTTCAGGATTTGGCCCCCGGAGAATATGTGCCAAGGGGGTTCCACAGAAGAATGCTATAGTTTAGGGCCCAAACCTTATAAACCGTCTACCAGACTTTCACGGCAGTCTAGTGGGCAGAGTTCCCTGCGCAGGTACGTGAGTGGCAGAAATGTCCCGTGGCTATCTGCAGATTTGTAGGGCTTTAGTAGAAAATTTGGATCTGCATCTACCCACAGTTTACAAAAATGGTCTGCGGATATGTGTGTCTGTGGCAATAAGTGGATCTCAGAGGATATGCAGAGCTCTGCAAGTGTGAAGTTAGTGGTAGAGCTATGAACTATGTTGGGACTCTGCTGACTTACATGATGCTTTATTCTTGCACTTCTGATGTCTTCCACTTTAAACTGATCAGTCAATTCTTTCTGCTGTTTTGCAAAGACTGTCCACTTGCAAATCCCACTGATGGTTCCCGAGGCTGGAGACCTGGGTCCTTTAAATCCGTGCCAGAGCTCAGGGCAATATGCCCTGGATGTCACTGAGCGTTGGCAGTAATAGGACAGTGCAGACCAGGTGGCACTGAGGTCAGGTTGCCCTAGCCCCCTCCCACTTCTGCCTGGGGCCCCGCCCCCTCCAGGAACACAGAGACACACTCTCCCTGACCCCCAACTCCAGTGAGTGTGTTGTGCCCCCTCTGTCATGTTTTAGAGCTTTCTGGAGAACTTAAACTCCAATGCCAGGTAGATCCGTGCTGGCTGTTCCCACAGTTAGCTCTGAGCATGGTCGTGGAGTGATACTTTTTTCATTTCTTGCATATACAATGTTGTTGCTTTCAATATAGATTTGTCTTCGAACAGGTATGGCTAATTAGCTAGTTTACTCCAAGGCCCAACTGACAGAACTGGGGTAAGGCAGCACCGTTGGTGCTTTGTTCTTAATCTGATGCCAGTGACAAAGTTTCAGTCTGCTGCGATATTGCACTGTGGTGTGTGGTTATGTTTGCCAGAGACAATAATCAAAAGCAATTAGGGCCCCTATCGCTTCGCTGTAAAGTCTGCTGAAGCCACCTGGTTGGCATTCCAGTTCTAGACTGCTCTTTTGTGTTTCCCCTTCCACATGTCTCTTCTCCAGTCAACCCTTAGGTGCCTTTTCCCTCCCATCTCCTGTGCCCCCTTCCCCTGCTGTGCTGGCGTTCCCTTTCTCCACTGAAGTCTGCCTCCAGTATACCTGCCTAGACCTCCTGTGCCTCCCAGGAAGCGAACAGTAAGGCTTCATCTACACTTGCTATCGAATGACAGAACTTACGTTGTTCATGTGTGCTTAGCCCCCTCCACCCCCGAATGACCAAAGCTTTGCCTTGGAAGGTGCAAATGTAAAGGCTGTTTTGTTGGCATGAGAGCAATTCTAGGATAGTGGTAAAAGTGCTCACAAGAAGCATGTAAACCTGCTGACTTTGTGTAGACATAGCTGCATAGTGTAGACCTAGCCAGAGGGGCCTGCGGGAAAGGTCCTGGAGCACTTCAGAAGCAGCAGAGGAGGGGCATTCCCTGCGTTGGCTACAGAAACCCACTTAGCTTCATTGTTTTCCACTTAGTTATTTTTACCTGGGATTAGATTGAAAAGCATAAGAATTTTTGGTTTTTTTTTTTTTTTTTGGTTGTATCTTGGTTTACAAATAGCTGGTACCATTAAGTACTTACTATTTCCAGAGAAGAACTTCCATAGGAATTGGGTTGTATTTTGAGATTTTTCTGTCTGTGAAAAAGAGCAAAAGGCTCAGGATTGAGAGGGGAGTGCAGGGGGGAGGTATTTGTAATACAAATTTACTTCCCTGCCAGTCATTTGATGCCATGTGAAAGAAAATGGGCCATTTTATCACTACTGCATTAACTCTAAACTAATTTATTTTAATTATTAAATCAGCTAATCATGGGTCTTGGGTTTTAGATCCACAGGTCAATGCAGTCCATAGTGAAATCAGTGTGTTTCGGTTGACTTCATTTGGGATTGGATCAGGCCCTAGATAAACTGCAGTAAACAGTTTAATCCATTTGTCTAATCTTAGGCATTTACACTTCCACCCATCAGATCTGACAGTTGACAAATTCTGCCATTGACTTAACAATCCACAGAATATGGCCCATAATGCTTTATCCTGTTAACTGAGGGTACCTTAGAATGAAATTGCAAAGAAAAATAAAAGATTCTACTGAATCAAGTGCTAAATTAAAAATATTCAGGCGTTTAGTCCCTTTATTAACGAAAGAGACAGAACTGAGGAGGGGAAAAAAGGATTTCAGAAAGGAGGGGAAAAAAGATTTCGGAAGAAATAATGTGTCTGATAATGAAAAGTGGGATTGGTCTGTTGATACTTGGGTTCCACTCAGTGACCTATAAGAAGTTCATTTAACCAGTCTCAATACAGTGTTGTAAATTGTAAGTTTTTTTTTTTTGTAATTTCATTATTCATACTTAAGTCCCTTTAATTAATAAGCTACAGACAGTTCCAGATTCCAGTCTCTGATACATCAAGGGAGTTTCCTTTGAAGTCAGTACATCTGAGGGAGGGAACTGGTCCAGGGTTTTCTGTTTTCTTTGTGAATTTACATTTTTCATGGGATTATAACTCTGTTTTTCACTAGTTTGGTAGTTGAAATTTGTATTGTTTTACTGTACCCTGGCCTCTGAAAAAACAGAGCACTTTTAGAAACACATGCTTCATTGTGTACACATTAATTGCTGTGGTTTTTACGATGCTGTGAGAGGAACTACTGTAGTACAATAAACACATTCTGCTTGTGTTTTCTGTGTCATTTTTCCATTTCAGAAAGTTATGCATGTTGTTTAACGGAAAGAGTAAAAGAGAAATTACATCAGTTGTTCTCATGACCTATTTACTGCTGTCTTTTTTTTTTTTTTTTGAAAAAGGCAGAATCGTATCTTTTTGTATGGAATAAGAAACTCCTTCAAATTCCTTCACTAAACATGCAGGTACAACTGCTGAAGTCTTTATATACAGTTGTTATTCACTCCCTTACTCAGGAAAACTAGCTTTGAGGCTTAATTCGTGAGAAACTTTGCCTGAATTAAAATCTGAGTCAGGATTTTAGCGACTATATGAGCTATTCAGGGAAATTGCTTATTAGGATGCATTGCTGGATAAGACCATCTGTCCCTATGCCAGACTTGATTTTTGAGATTTTTTTTTTTGTCCTTTTGATTGGAATGGCTGTTTTGAGGAACATAAGAGGCTACAACAACAAATATTCCATGGCCACTAACATGTTGAAATGAGCAAGAAGACACCTGTGTCCCAGACAGTTCTGTGAATTTGTACTACTGTGTCAGCATTTCCATCTTTGAATTAGACACTAACTCCTCCCTGTTGAATGGAGGATGGCTTTCTGCAATGCCCATACAAGAAGTTGTTGTTTTCCTCAGATATCTTCAGAATGCCTGTGTTTGTGTCCAATAAAAATACCAGATATTGACCCCTAAACTACTGTATTTTTCTAGTTAAAGACAAGGAACACATAGTGAGAGGAGAATAAATTCAACCTTTAATGTAGGAAGGGTGAAAGAGATTCCTGTCACAGAAAATCCTAGATTTTGTATTCTGCCTAGACTGCTGCGAGTTGTTAGTGAGTGGGCAGCACTGGTTTTATTCTTAAAGGAAACCTGCACAAGTAATTCATAGCAAATAACTTAGCTAATTTAGTCTCTCTTACTGTTTGCAGTTTATGAAGACTTTATCATTTTCTGACATTTACTTATTATTAACAGTTAGTTGCAGAATAATTTATCGGACTAAATCCTGATCTGTTTGCTTGCAAATACTCTCTATGTCCAGGACAGTCCTCATTCAAGGTGCGCTGGTTACTTTGATCAGACATATAGTGTCAGCCACATAGTAGGTTTGTGAACTGTGACTGCATGGATGTGCTTTGAATTAGGGTTCTCACATAAAAACGCATAGCGAAAAATGTGCTTTCCAGGGATATTGTTTAATATTCATATGATATGAGCTGTTTCACTGAATTTTCCTGCCACTAAACTCATTTGCTGGAATGTTCACAGCAGTGAAACATACAGGGAGGGTGTAAACACAGTGTCAGTGAAATCATATTTTTATGCAAGCTACAGTTCATTAAATATTTACTCTGCTCTTCCTGGAAGAGACTTTGCGCTAAGAGGGCAAGAACAGTGATATTGACCCAATCCTGTAGTGAAAAGAGAGTAATGTTATAAAAGAGAAATAACAAGCTGAACAGGAACATGTGGACCATGTGTTGTTTGATATTCAAGTCGGAGGCAGATGCAGCAATGGAGAAGTAATCTTGAGATATTGGAGGAGGAAAAAATACTGCAAAACAAAATCAATAAATACAATTACGAACCTGCAGTCTGGGTGTTTGGTTATAAGGGAGAAAACCAATCACATTTAAATGTAACCTCTGGCTTTTAAAGTTTAACGTGTTAATGGGAGGTCCAGTTTTAAAACCAAATCATTAATTTTGGCAGTCAAAATGGCATCTACATTTGGCATTCGGGTACCTTAGTGCCAGCAGGAGCATCCACATCCAGGATTTGAGACCCTTTTTAGGCACACAAGTTAGAAAACAGGGCCCTGTCTTAAAAATAT
The DNA here is from genome assembly GCF_033958435.1 of Carettochelys insculpta. Taxonomy (NCBI): domain Eukaryota; kingdom Metazoa; phylum Chordata; order Testudines; family Carettochelyidae; genus Carettochelys; species Carettochelys insculpta. The sequence goes on along the minus strand of NC_134147.1, from coordinate 15,868,902 downwards.
AGCTAACCACTAGAATGAACTGTCACCCAGACTGAAAATAAAAGGCCCATCCTTGTCTGCAGTGAAGCCATTATATATTGCACTGGCTGTGCATATTAGCTCAGAAGTCAGGCTAGCTAGTTACAGAAGGATCACAAAGCATTGTGTTATCTAGGGGAGTGTTCTAATTTTTTCCATCAGGGAACACTATTCTTGGGGTGTAACAGTTCTACACCAAGAAGAGGGGACATGACCAGGGAAATTGGAGAGTAGCCAGCATTTGTATGGACCTCAGTAGTTCCAAATTGCTTTCATTCCCCTCTGGGTTACTGACATCCAGTGTAATTTAGAGCAACGTTCAGGTTGCTCTAACTTAGCTGGCCAAGTGAGGAGCTTGCCCATGTTCAGAGGAGCACAGAGTTCATTTTAAAGTCACTTCTGTATCCTCTCCTGGGTTGCATTGTACACTTCTCTTTCACATTGAAGTGCTGGGGCCAGTGAATCTACTAAACGCATTCATTTATAATTTTACTGATTGCAATGGATAATTTCTTTTTTTATAACAGTCCATAAGTGGTCTGGTCATCATAACTGTACATAAAATGTATAAAGGGGTTGATTTTCTGCAACTCACCATCTGGAAAAATTCTGTGATTGTTCAAGATGGGTAAATTAAATCAATCTTTCTTTTCAGATCTTTTGGAGATGCATTATTCTTATTACTTGTTAGGAACTCGGGTTATGAAGCCTGGTTCTGTGCCAGCCTGGAATTCCCCTGTGCTGGATGACTCCTTCGCTGTTTAGTTAGGGCACTTTTCCAGTCCCTGTGTGCCTTTGGAGCAGCCCAAAGGGGCCAGCATAGGGGCAAGGATCCAGCTCATAGATTAAATTACTACATGTTCATTCAAAAATGACAAATTAAACCAAACCAGTGTTATGCTTTATTAAGGCCCTTAGTCTGTAAACTCTGCATGATGTGAGCAACCTTTAGACATGGAAGCAGTGTCTTATTTATGAAGCAGTATCCATATGGAGAGATTTGTAGGGTCAGATCCCGAGAAACTTCTGTTGTTTTGACGTGAGTAAACTTATCAGCTGAGATCTCCGTTAGGATGAGAGTAAATTATTTTCCTTTCACTCCATTCTGAAAGACATACTAGGAGATAGAGAAGCTACTACAGTAAACCCCTGAGTTACGCAGGGGTTGCATTCCTCACACCCCAGTGTAACTCAAATTTTGTGCAAGTTGTGGGAGATTGGGAACCAGGCAGCAGCCTGGTTCCTGCTTCCCTTGAGCTTTCGGGAACTGGGAAACTGACCAGCCATGTCTGGTCAGTTTCCTGGGTCCCACTAGCACAGGGGAGCCAGGAACCAGGCTGCAGTGTGGTTTCCATCTCCCCACTGCTAACCAGACCCAGGAAACTGACCACCCAGGAAACTGACCGGCACATGGCTGGTCAGTTTTCCAGGTCCCACCAGCAGGGAGGAGCTGGGAACCAGGCCGCTGCTTGGTTCCCATCTCCCTGCCACTTGCGGGACCCAGGAAACTGACCAGCCATATGCTGCTCAGTTTCATGGGTCCCACCAATGGTGGGGAGGTGGGAACTAAGGGGCAGCCTCATTCCTATCTCCCCATTGCTGGCGGGAGCCAGGAAACTGACCAGCGTTGGGGGGATGGTCAGTTTCTTGGCTCCTGCAAGTCCAGAGCTGTTCAGTTTCCTGACTTCCAGAGTGGTGGAGAGCAGGGAACCAGGATGCTGCTGCCTGGTTCCCTGATCCCTGCCACTCTGGGAGCCAGATGCTGCTTCTTACTGGCTTTCCTCAGTGGTGGCGGCTGTCAGCCTCCCGGGCTTCCCCCAGCTGGGGAAGCCTGGTGGGCAGAGAGCCACAGAGCAGCTTTGAGTTGTGCTTAACTTGCGTTAATGTGAGTTCAATGGAACTCAAAGTCATGCATATCGAGGGTTTCCTGTAGTTAAAATGAGCCTAACTTGTACAGCTGTTTGTTTTACAAAACAGCTAGATGGGTTAGGATTGTTTCTTTGCACAGCATTAAGGAGATCGCCCCCTCTCTGAGGGATAATTTATGCCACAAACAGCCTTTTTTTGCAGGATTGTTTATGTCAGACACAAACAATCCTCTACATTTTATAAAGAAAAAACTAATGGTGATGTCTTTATTAAGTGGAATTTTCTCCCTGACTCTCAATACAAGAACAAGGGGGAACGTCCAGTGAAACTGAATGGTGGCAAATTCAAAACTGAACAAAGGAAATACTTTTGCACACAGGGTTGCAGTTAGCTTGGGTGACTCACTACCACTGGATGGCATGGAAGCCAAGAATTTGGCAAGAAGCAAACAGGTTTTGGGTGTTTATATGGCTAAGAAGAATTTTGAGAGAATAATAGTTGAGTTTATGTTAATGGAATTTAGACAGTTAAGTTCCCATGAACTACTGAATACGGGAAGTATAGTAAACTCTTTCATATCTGGTAGCCCCGGGAGCAGAAGATTTCCAGAAATTCAGATGCTCTGGATAACAGAGAGATGTACCTGGCAATGCATAATGCTAAAGAAGAAAAACAAGATTAAATATTAAGAAACAAAGAAGAATGTAGGCAGAGTACTTTATTCGTCAACAACAGTAGTATTGTACACGGTAGACTTATACTATATTTGCTGTATTTATTTGTATTTCCTTTCTCTCTACTGTACTTGTGGAAAATGTAACTAAACTTTACTTATGGTTAAAATTCTGGTTATCTGAGTGTTCCGGGTGACAGAATGTTGGTTATTTGAGTGTTCTGGATGATAGAATGCTGGTTAAGACAGAGTTTACTGTATGTTCCTTCAGTCACTTACATACTTTTGAACATTTTACTGTTGTTCATTAATTTGAAGAGAAACTCTCACAGAGCCATCATCCACCTGTGTTTGTCCCCCATTTCCTACTTTTTATTCTAGTATTTATTTTCAGTGGTGAAAAATGTATATAATGGAGAAGATAAAACATTTTAAATTCCCATTCAGAAAAAAAGACATTTCCAAAGACTTTATCACTTATTGAGCCTCAGTCACTTCTGAAGCCTTCTTTCAAAAAGAACTAGATCAAAGGGCAGGTGTGTTCGGTAGAGTCAAACACCTGCTGGCTGAGACCTAAATATTAGCCTAGACAAGACCTTAGGCTCCTAAGTCACTTAGGGTCTGTCACAGAGTGGACTGGGCTGTTTGAGAGGGAGTAGGTCCAGCTCAATTGTGCATCGTGGACACTCTTTCCAATAAGACTAATGCAAAGCAGCTGGTCTCTAGGAAGATCCAGCTGAGAGCCATGAAAGGAAGGTGCTGCAGAGAGCAGGTGGGTTCTGTGGAGACCCGTGGCTGGAGGCTCTGTGGAGGAATGCAGGTAGGAAGGGCTGGGAGTTCCTGTGGAGAGAGAGAACAGGGAAAGATGCTAAGGAGACCCGGGAAGGAGCTGAGGGGACTTAGGGAGAGAGATAGGAAGGAGCCTGGAAAGGGCTGGAAGCTGTGTTCATAGCGTGGGTGGAAGAGTCCTTGAATTAGAAGAGGGAAGACAGACCTGGGAAGAAGGGACTGGGTCTGGTTTGAAAGCAGCACAATGGCATTATTTGCTTTGGACCGGTATATGCTGAAAGTGGTAGGCTTTGTTAACAGCTGAACTAAAGGGCCAAGTCACGGGGGCGGGGAGGGGGAGAAAGGGAGGTTGTAGAATCACTCTGTGCCATGAGGATGTGCTTGGGAGATGGTGACCTGTTTCCAGGGTTTGGTCTTTAAAGGTGTGTAGTAAGCACCTTACTCCACTGGGAATCAGGCACTTTACGAATTCGGCTGCTAGGCATTGCACCATTATTTACCCCAAAACAGTAGCAATGTAAAGCTAGCAACTTTCTGCAGGATGCAATAAACTCAGGTTTCCTTCCAAATGCAAATCTTTCCAGATTAGGCCTAATCTAACAGAAATCAATGGAGAGATTCCCAGTCAGTTTGGGATCATACTGTTCATGTCTGAAAACCCAGAAAAAGCTTGTCCCATGATGAGTAATATGCTAAAACATACGGTGATGGGGGAGGGTTACATTGAATGCTGTTAGAGGTCACAGAGAGGCTGCTATTATACTTTAGGGCTATATCTATCCTAGAGGGTTTTGTTGACAAACAGGCTCCCACAGTAAAAATTCATTCTGTTGACATATTGTTGACAGAACTCGACATTTTCATTGACAGCCTTCTGCCTCTCCCCCATGAGGCAGAGCATCTGTTTCGACAGAATCTGTCGACAAAAAGGCCATGTGGATGCTCCAGGGGCTCCTCTGTCAACAGGCAAGGTTTCCAGGACACTGGACAGCCCTGTCTGCTGTGGTTCTGGCTGGCTGTTCTGTCGAGAGAGCGGCCAGGCTGCCTGGCTGCTGTCTGTTGGTAGGGCAGATAGACAGAACAATCCACTTTTATTTGTGGCCGCAATCTGTCGATAGAAGTTTTGTCAGAAGTTCGAGAAGCGAGCGTACAAAAAGCACAGTAATGACTTGCCAGACACCCACTACATCTTCAAGAGATGCAGCAAGGACTGTCACTCTCGTGTGGGTCTTCACAGTCACAATAGACGCTGTAAATGAAGTCCTCAATTGAAACTTTAAAGGGCGCGATCCATAGTCTATGCAGACTGAAGGATGCCTACTGCTCTTCTGACAGCAACTTTTTAGACGGATCGCTCTAATGTAGACATAGCCTTGGAAAAAATATCCTGTAGAAAGAGTTGATATGTGTGATCTTAGCGGTGGTTTTTTAACTGGTTTTATGACTGTGGTTTGAACAACATGGATGTTGCTGACTACTTCAAAACAAGACATTCCATCAGTGAAATTCAAGGACTTGTCCGTGTCAATGTTTTGATCCTGTATTCACTGTTATTTTAGTGTTCCTTGTGGCTTGTGTCACTCCTGCTGGGAGAGGCTCAATCCACATTTTCCAAAATTATTATTGTGATTTTTTGCCATAGAGACTGTTCTTGTGGGTTATCATGTTTAGCAAATCAGCCAGAGCAGCTGGATGTTCTTTCAAGCTGTTTGACATTCAGATGGTTGAGTCTCAGAAGCTTAATATTTAGATCAGGGATGGCCAACCAGTTTAACTAATGTCTACACTGTCCCTCCCTTTCAGAAGAGGCATACAAACGCGACCAATCGAAAAATGCACGAGGCGTGGATTTAAATATCTTGCGCCTCATTTGCATACTCCCATTGGATCTTGCTTCTGAAAGAGCTGTTTTCGAAAGCCAAAACAGCCATGGAGGCAGGGTTCATTTGAAAGGAAACCCCACTTTCAAATGCACCCTTCTTCCTCCAAAAAACCTAGTTCCCCTCCCACCCAGAGCCAGACACCCCCATCCTCCCTCCCTGCCCTAACCCCATGCCGGTGACCATCTGGAGCCTCTGCCACCACTGCTGTTGACACCGCCATGCACTTCTCCCTCCATGTGGGGCAGCAGGAGTGGATGCACGCATGCACAGAACAGTGGTAAGTATTCCCAGCATGCAGCTTGGATCAGCAGCCACATTTCTTCGCTCAAAGAGCCACATGCCACCCCTAAAATCATAGAATCATAGACCTCAGGAGATCAGCTAGTCCAGCCCCCTGCCCAAAGCAGGATCAACCCCAACTAAGTCATCCCAGCCAGGACCTTGTGAAGCCAGGACTTAAAAACTTCCAGGGATGGAGAATTCACCACTTCTCAAGGCAGCACATTCCAGTGCTTCACCACCCTCCTGGTGAAATAGTTTTTCCTAATATCCAACGTACTCCTCTCCTTCTGTAACTTCAGACCATTGCTCCTTGTTCTGCCGTCTGCCACCACTGAGAAGAGTTTCTCTCCATCCTCTTCAGAGCTCCCCTTCAGGAAGTTGAAGGCTGCTATTAAATCACCCCTCAGTCTTCTCTTCTGTAAACTAAATAGGACTGATTTAGATGATCTTAGGTGTGTTATTATTCAGGGTACACAGATAGATATAAAATAGTAACAGAGAGTAAGCTGTGCTAGTCTATACACTATCAAAACAAAAAGCAGTCAAGTAGCACTTTAAAGACTAGCAAAATAGTTTATTAGGTGAGCTTTCGTGGGACAGACCCACTTCTTCAGACCATAGCCAGACCAGAACAGACTCAATATTTAAGACACAGAGCTGTTCTGGTCTGGCTATGGTCTGAAGAAGTGGGTCTGTCCCACGAAAGCTCACCTAATAAACTATTTTGCTAGTCTTTGAAGTGCTACTTGACTGCTTTTTGTTTAGATAGATATAAAGTGTATTTCTGTGGCTGCATTCTGTATTTATGGGGTCTACCAATGCCAGAGACAATGCTGTTTGTTAGATCCCGTTTTGCAATTTGAAAATAATTCTTCAGATAGCTTAACTTGGCTGTACCATTTGTTTTTCAGGAAGATCCTGATTTCTCCCAGCCTGACAAATAGTTTTGTAGAGGTCAAGTGATTCATTCTGCCTCCCAAAGGGCTAGTTCTCTGTTACACAGTACAACAGCAAGCAAGTTTTTTTTAAAGGTGGTGTAGTCAACCAAGGAATAAGGTGTGTCCAAGACAGCACAACTCAGAGAACCATGCAAATAGGTCCTCCCTGTCATTCATGCTAGCGTCCATTTCTGTACTGAACTGAGACTAGGGTTTTTATTGTTAGTTTTCTAAGGTGAAATGTGGAAGTTACTTTATATTCCACGCCTCCTTGAGAATCAGAGTAAAGCAGAGATTTGACCGTAAAAGAAAGATGGCAGTAACCCTGCAATGCATAACAAAATCCTCACTGAATTGCAGAGTGCAGATAAAATACAAAGAATATTCTGCTTATTCCACCTCTGTTAAACCTCTCCCCCATGGAGATCAAGTTCCTTCCCCAAAGGCTCCCTCCAAAATGAGTCTTACAGGGTAATCCAAATAAAAGGGGGAGCATATTTGCAAGGAAAATTTCTGCCCACCTGGTCAGCTTTGGTTGCGTGTCACTGGGAGAGAGGCAGTTGCTCAGATGAATCACTCCCAGGCTGTGGAGGTCTGGGTAGGTCAATGCCAGCCCCTTAAAGTCCACAGGCAGCCAGTGCAGATTACAAAGCACTGTGTGAATGTTCCCGTGCTGTGATGCCCCATTAAACATGCAGGCTGCTGCATTCTGACTAGCTTTACAAAACATTTTCAGAAAGTAACATACATGTGTATTTACCTGGAGGAGACTGCAGTAGCAATAATATTGTGCCTCTTTACACATACGATACCTGCCCATCTCAGAGTGTGTGCTAGAGACGAGGAATACCTTTTAACAGTGCACTTACAACTCCCATTGGCTTGGGTGACTTTAATGTTGCTGGGCACCTGCCAGGATTTAGACCATGGTTATTTAGCTCAAAACCATGTTCCTTGTGGAGAAAATATGCTCTCAAGGTAGATGGGCCATGTTTTTAACCACCATTTTGCTTTAATTTGCTTTCAGCAGATTTAACTAAAATGGAGGTAAAAGCAAGTCTGGCAACCAGAGCCCAGTCTGCATCATGCTTCCTGTGTGTGCTAACGTTGGCTCCGATGGACACTCCATACCCCAGTGGGAATTCTTCTGGAAATGTTCACAGTGCAGGCCAGGTCTGAGGTTGATATACTTTAGTTTATGCTCCCTTAGACACCTCATAGCCACAAGTAATCCATGGTGATTATACATTTGTGTTGTTTCCCCCTCTGCCCCTTTACTATATTGTAAAAGTTTCTACTCAAAGGAACATGGCCAAAAGTTTTTAGAACAGAAAATGAAATAACTCGCTGACAGATCTTCTGATCGGATTTGGAGGAAATCCTCCCAGTTCCAAATACCCATTTGTTTTAAAGTTGCTATTATTGTGGAGACTACAGAGTATAAACAGCCATTAAAAAGCAACCTTTGCCGCTCTCTGTGCTTTCTACACTGTAATGTGCCCGGTTAACACAGAGCAATGCTGGCATCATTTGATGCTTCCAACGAGTACTGAAAGAGGCTTTGTCCCTCTCTACCTGAACCAAGGGCCAGATCATGCAGCAGCTGGAAATCATATGAAAATCTTAGCATTTGTACAGTGGAAAAGGACAAAATGTTTTACAAACTCCTACAGGAGTATTCCAAACAATGGAGCCCACACACTAAAGGAAAGCAACTAAAAGAGCACAATTCAACCGCACCACTGAGCATTTACCTTAGAAGCATCTCATCAAAGCGCTACACAGATATTTATGAATTAAACTGCACAGCAGCCTTTGAAGTAGGCAGACAAGTACCATTGTTTTGTAACTGGAAAAGCTGAGTCAAAAAGGTTAGTAATTTGCTTGGAATCGGGAGCCAGCATAAAACAGGGCAGGAGCTCCTGGCTTCTAGTCCTGTGCTCTGGACGATGACATGCTTTCTTTTCATCTTGACGTCTGCTGCTCCAGGTCGTCTGGGTTCCCTGATATGCTGCTGTCAGCCCATCAATGTTCCATTGAATGTTTCAGGATATCAGGGTGACCCCCCAGGCATCCTCTTCTCCCCTGAAATGTTTGCCAAGCAGTCAATGGACCGATGCCCTCTCGGGGCAAAGGAAGGGGAAGAGCACAGTTAGAGGTCAGCCTTTGGTGCAAAAAGATGAAGTGGCCAATAGCAGTGGCATTAGAATCTTAACCCTCTCAGTCTGGAGGGGGCAGTGGGCCACTCAGTCTATTATGCTGACTCTCTTAGCAATCCTGCCTGTCAATTTATTTTTGATTACTATAGTAGGATGCTTGGATAGCACAGATTTTATGTGCTTTCCATGGCTAGCAGGCCGTTGAGGCAGCTGTGTAGTGCAAACGTGGGCAGACGGATTCCGGGGAATGAGGGCATAGTTGAAATCTGTATCTGTAAATGTATTATCTCCCTCCGCTGGCTCATCGGTAAGGTACATACGCCTTACAATTAAGTGGAATATTGATTATGCAGTACATTCGGATTTCTCTCTCATTTAGGCCCTGATTCAGCAAAGCACTTCAGTCAATGGCCTGGCTTATGCATTTAAAATTCGTGTCTTAAATACTCTGTTGAATTGGGCCATAGTTTGGATATTCTATTCTCTTTCATTCTTACTTCCATTCTGTAACACTACTTGCTTCCATTGTGGTATTGGACATCTGGTTAAAGCATTTGGTCATGTGAGAATCAGTGTGTTTACCTGCATGGTAAACTGGATAAAAAAGCAAGCCCTTCTGCTTCTGAGGAAGTTAGAGCTTTCCCTGGTCTGACTAGGCATTCAAATAAGTCCTTCGGTTTTCCTGAATTTGCATGCAGTGTCACGTTTGATCAAAAAGAGTAATAAAAGCTTCATCGTGTAGATGTGGCATTCCTTGATAGCCATAAAAAATGGGAGGAAAAATTATGTTCGTTCTTCTTCTGAAGACATCCTGATTTTCTCTCTGGTTTTTATTGTTCAGATGGTGACTTATGAAACTGGGACAGGTCAGGTGTTCCAGCAAAGCACAGTGGAGCAAGAGTGCCCTGTCTTTCACATACGCTACAGGTTGTTGGTGAAGGAAGAGCACTGGTGCTCAGTGAATGATAAATGTCTTGCAGGGAAATTGTGTTTTTATTTCCTGTGTTGGTATTAGATGGGAGGGGAGTTCAGGTGAATTGTGGGGTCGCCACCTTTACTGTAAATAAAAATATTGTGCATGTCTGTTTTATTATCACTTTTCTGAACTATGTGGTAAGGAGCTGTGTCCTCAGCAACCAAGCATCACACAGGGCTCAATCTTTTTTGCTCAGCCTGGGCCACCAACCCTTCTACTGCCTGGGAGCCAGCACCAGGCCCTGAGCAGCCAACGCATTTGTGCTACCTTCACTACCACAAATCCGGGCCAGGCCCAAGAGCTGTGCCTTTGGGAGCAGCAGGCAAGAAATAGGTTCAAGAGCAGGAGTCCACTCACCTCAGGCTGCTTACTCTGACTAACTACAGCCCTAGGTGCCACCCTTAAGCCCTCCCTTTCCTCCTCATAAGGTAAGAGAAGGATTGGGTTGTTAGGTGAATGAAAGGCATAGACAGGGAGGGACTGAGCCACTGAAAGAGGGAGAGGAAGTGAATGGAGGATGGATGAAGAGCATGACCAAGAACTGCAGAATGATGTGGGAGGGGGAGTCAGGGAAAGGGAGAGGAAGGAGGTAGAAGGGGGGTAACAGGAGAAGGGGCAGGGCAGAGGGGGAAAGAGGTTTTAAATGTGATGACTCTGGCAGTTGTTTGCTTAAAGAAGGAAAAGTGAGCTAGAACATTGTCAGACACCGCAGCTTTCTCCTCTCTTAGGCTTTCTGGGAATCACACCTCTATGAGCACAGGCGTGTGGCTTTGTCACTGACTTTTGTTGCCTTTGATGGCAAAATGCTGCCTGACTTTAGTAGGGGCAGTACGTGGGTCTTGCTTTGCACTGTTGTGGCTCCGTGTCTGTTTCCCTGTTCCTGAGTGGAGGGTAATACAGATCTCAAAAGCATGTGGCTGTGAGGACTGATTGATGTCCGTGGAGCACTTTTTAATCTTGGATGAAAGCTACTATTGAAGTGAAAAGAATTATTGGATTGCTACCAGTGTGTGATTCTGGGTTGTTCCCAAGGTCTGAGGCTGGAACTCAGTGTTACTACTCAGGCGTGGGAGGGAGCTGATTCAATGTGACCATCAGGCATGTATTTTTCTGAAGTCCTGTAAAATATGAGAGTGAAGTGCCAGCTCTAGAGCAGGGTTGAAAGTCTGTAAGCTTTTCTCTAGTTTTAGCAAAGCAGAAAAAAGTTAAAAGTACATTTTAATTAAATTAACATAATACAGACTCAGGGGGCTCGTATCGATTTATATATCTTGTGCTCGCCAAACTGAAAAATCATGAATGATTTGTTCAATGACTGATGTAATGAATATAGTTTGATCACCTTGTAGAGCTAGTTCAATAGTGTAAGTGACAAAAAATCCCCCAGATTTGTCAGGTAAACTATTTGATAGCTATCAGGTACCAGAGAATGCTAGTGTGTAATATAACACGCGTCAGAGGAGACTGATCACATGTGAAAGTGAACAGGTGAAGATGACACACGTGTTCTGAGGAAATTGTAATATGCGAGGCTTAAGCAGGTCAAGGGGGAGGGCCCAGAGGAAGAACAATCCTAACAGTCCTTAATGGCAGAAGAGGCAGAGGCTAGCAAGGGTACTGCTACAATGGCTGTGAAGGCAGATGAAGGCTGCAGCAGGCAGGTGACTCCCAGTTGTCATGGATCCCAGGCCCTTGGACTTGAGCCTTCTATTTGTCGAGAAACATGTGGTGGCTGCAGTGCAACAGTCCCCTCCACATTAAAAGTAGTCACACACAGGTGTCTTCCTCTGTGTACTACTCTCCTAAACTTAAGTCCTACCGTGACTGGTGAATGACAATGGGAGCAGGACTGTGAAATCTGGAAGCTTTTCGTCATCGACTGGCATGCAGGTGGTGGATGTATGTATCAGTCCTTCTGTTTTGAGGACTGAGGTGGTAGAACGGTCCGGCTACCGCATCCATGACAGAGCAGCCCTATTTAGCATCCGCTCTGCTCACTCCACGTGGGGAGGAGGCTGGAAAAGGTGCCCTAAATATAGTCCACCTCAGCCCGCCTGACTGGATAATCACTTCCAGGCGGTTTGCCTCATGTGGTTGAAATCGAACAGTAAACGTTGGAACATGGACTATTCGGACTGTAATGGGCAACCCAGTCAGTGAGCAACCCAAAAGATGCACGGCAATTATCGTCTGCAAGTTGCGGCCATTCAGCATCAATATAGCTGCCCTGGCAGAAACACGTAGACCAGAAGAAGGACAGCTCAGAGAAGAAGGTAGAGGGTACATCTTTTTCTGGAGAGGATTCCCAAAGGAAGAAAAACAAATACATGAAGTAAGATTTGCTATAAAAAATGAAGTGACAAAGATCCTATCTGAAATTTCCATTGGCATCAATGGGCATCTCATGACTCTCCCCTTGACGCTTGGCCAAAACCAACAGGCAGTTGTCATCAGTGCTTATGCACCAACGCTAATTGCCGAAGATTACATGAAGGAGCTGTTCTGTGTCCAATTGGACATAGTCCTTAAAGACATCCCCAAAGAAGACAAGATTATATTCTCTTCGGGGATTTCATTGCTGGGGTTGGAAGAGACGCAGACGTCTGTCAGACTACCGTTGGGAAAGAAGGAGTTGGCAACAGCAACGTCAATGGAGTGCTCCTCACGAAGTGTGTGGAACACAAGCTTGTCATCATGAACACCCTCTTCCGCCAGAAAAACAAATTTAAGATCTCATAGTAACATCCTTGATCAATGCACTGGCACCTCCTGGACTCTGTTGTCGTCCATGCTTGGGACCATTGTGATGTCCTTCTCACACATGCAATGACTAGTGCTGATGACTGTTGGACTGATCACTACCCTATTCGATCCACATTGATGATTAGGATTGTCACCAAATGGAGAAGTCAGAGGAAACAGATCCAGTGAAAGATCAGTGTACAAGGCTTGAAGGATTCCATCAGATGAAGTGACTTCCAGATAGTGCACCAAAAGAAATTGCTGACAGTACACTCTGAAGATTTGGAAGAACACTAGTGTCAATTGAAAAATGCTGTCATTGGAGCTTGTGGAGAAACCACTGACTACCAGTCCAGGAAGCATCAGGAATGGTTTGATGAGGGCCTGGCAAAGTGACAATTGCACAATGAAGAGAGAAGCACATGCCAACACCAAGGCAGAAGTTTAACGTAAAACAAGAACCCTGAAAAAACACAGATGGAAGAAGAAGGCATGAGAACTCCAGTATCTCACAGACATCAATGATACAAGAGGTTATTTCAATGCTACCAAAGCTATTTATGGACTGAGAAGCCATGGAATCAATCCCCTGAGATCAAAGGATGGCACCCAACTCTTGAAAGACAGTGAAGCCAGAGCTTCTTGCTGGAGGGAGCACTATAATGAGCTCTTGAACCACCCATCTACCATGATCCAAGAATCCCTTGACCAAATCCCTCAGCAACTGCCTAGGGGCAATCTTGCAACACGTCCTACCCTGAGTGAGGTCCAAGTTGTCATCAAAGCAATGAAGTGCAACAAGGCAAATGGACTAGATGGAACTTCCACTGAAGTCTTCAAAGAAGGCTGGCCAGAACTCCACAAACAACTCCACCTCCTGATTCTCAAGATCTGGGATAGCTAGCGTATTCTGCAAGTTTCAGAGACACATTGATCGTCAGTCTCTTCAAGAAGGGTGACAGGTTGGACTTTGGAAATTATTTTGGCATCTGTCTCCTGACGATGGCAGGGAAAATCTTAGCTCGAATCCTTGCCAAACGACTCCTTCCACTCTCAGAAGAAATTCTCCCAGAATCCCAGTGTGCCTTCTGACCGTTCCAAGGAACAGTGGATATGATGTTCACCACCCAGCAACTGTGAACAAACCCAAGCCTTACACATGAATTTGATTGACCTGACGAAAGTATTCGACTCAGTCAGTTGTAGGACCATTCTCTCAAAGATCTGCTGCGCCCAGAAATTCATTAGCATCTGGAGGCTGCTTCATGACAACATGACTGCCACAATATTGAGCAACGACGGATCCCAAAGTGACCCTTATGAGGTAAAAATGGGAGTCAAACAAGGCTGCGTCATTGCCTCTTCACTGTTTGGCATCTTCATCACTATGACCCTTCACCTCCTTGATGGCAAGCTTCCACACCGTGTGAAGGTTGTCTGTAGAATGAACAGGAAGCTTTTCAATCTCAGGAGACTGAAGACTAAAAACAAGACCTCCACAACCTCAATCATGGAGCTCCAGTACGCGTATGACAATTAGAATGGGGATGGGGTACTAAGACTCCTTTGCAGGCTCACTTCTGTGCTAAAAGCTCTAAAATACTCTGTCGCTTTGCAGGTTTTGTTATGCAGAGTTGTTCCCCGGGTGGATAAAATATTAATTATTTTTAAATTAAAAGACTGATTTTAAATGTTTTTAATAATCAGACTTACTTATGTTTCTAAAATTACTAACTTCTTACTTGTTTCTGTTTCTGAATTACATCGTTATTTTAAAGAAATTTCACACTTAAAATATTTCTGTGCTGAAAAGGACCCTTCCAAACACTACAAACTATAAGAATTGATAAGCAAATCACCCACGTTATATTTGCAGTCAACGTCCACCTTCCAGTACATTGAGCTTTCTCAAGTCAGGAAAGCTGAAATGCTTTGACTAGAATATATTTATCTGTTTGAGTTACAGTTTGAAGGAAGTGAGACTTGTGTTTCTACATCACTCAGGTGCTTTTGAAAATCGCATAAGAAAACGTGCCTAAATATGAGCTCAGCTGAACCTTAGACTAATATTTTTCCAAAGTTTGGGTCTGAATAAAAAAGTTCATAATCACTTTGTCGTGTATTGAAAGTCTAAATTACTTCTTGCTGTTCACACTGAAGTAGTGTTGTTTTGACATGACTAAGATTTTGTACTATTAAGAGAAAATTTTAATTAAAATTCAATTTCAGCCTTTGATCCTGCAAACTCTTCTGTATCTATTTAGCGTGCTTTTAAGATATGTTATTTACCTGTTTAAATAGTTGCAGGATCAGGGCCATAATTTTCTCTCTTATTTTTTGCCTCCAGTAATTTTGTAAAATTCAATAGCCTGCCCATAATGGAATTTTAATTTTAATTAAAAGATGCAGTGGTGCCCATTTCAAACCAGTTTTACAAAGCTGGAATATGGTTTCACACTTGAAACATATATTTTTAAATCAAGGAATTTAAGTCACTTATTTAAATTGTCTTGATTTAAATCAGCTCCCCACCCCCACCAATTATCCTTTGTCCAAAATGAGGTCGGTTTAACAAGAGAGCATTTTAGACACATAGATGGCTAATGTCCATTTCCATCTTTGCAGGCTTGTCTACAGGTTGGGCACAAAAAGAGAAGGACATTTTTAGTTGAATTTATAAGACTGTCCCCCGCTGCCTGGGAAGAACCCTGTTGTCTTGTTGACTGACTAGCATGCCTTGCATCATCATACCGTCCTGCACCAGATGTTTCCTTGGTCCCCAACTGACATGTTTACAGCTGTAGCTTTGCACATGTTAGTATCAGGGTCACAGTAAATGAAGTTCTTTTTTCTTTGCTTCCACTTGATTCTTCCCCATTACAAGTTCACTCTTTCTGCATTTGCTTTGGGAACCTGGTGCCTTCCAAAAGGAGGAGAGGTCCAGTCCTGCAGATCTTTGTAATTGTCACTATATAAAAAAATGTATGAAGGGGCAGCTCATAAGCCAGAGAAATGAGGACAGCCTGTGGAGCTACAGAAGCCTTATTAGGGCAGGCAGTTGTGCTGGTGTCAACAGTTGTAGGTGCCGATCTACTGCTGTAAGAAGGTATGTGTGTGATAATTAGGTGGGCCTTAGTGTGCTTGCATTGGAAATAGTGCCACACTTGTAAGGTCTCTCAGGAGGGTAATCATGGTTCCCTGAGTGCTTTGGAAGCAGAGAGAATCCTGTTGTGATGTGAACATACTGTTCCAGGGTGTCCAGAGGCTCTTAAAAAGGGGTTCTCAGACCACTCACCCAAGTGAATCAAATAAATCTGCTGTTGCCCAGAGTTCTGCCTCCCCACTCCAGCTCCTGCTGCTTCACCCTCTGTTACTTGTGCTCTTAAAGGAACAGCACCCCAGAGGCTGCTCTGCCCACTTTTTTGCCCAGTACAGGGAAGCAGCAACTTTGTGCATCTTTAATATTACCGTCTTGCTTATGAAGACAGTGCTGTCTGCTCCTTCCCTGAATTGCTTCTGAAAAGCAGCTCCCAGCTCCTGGATCTCTGTTGTGCAAGCAGCCTGTGCCTTAAAGGAGCAGTAGTGCACAGAGTAAGGAAAGCCAGCGGGTGGTCCCCTTGCTGTCATAGCCTCTGGATGTGGGGAACAGACAGTGAGAAGGCTGTCAGCTGCTACCGACCCAGGATATTGGCTGGGATTCCAGTTCTCTTTGTTGTTTTCAGCTTTGGCTGCGCTGCCAGAACTGTTGTTTCCATGCTGGACTTTCAGTTGCTTTGCAGAGCCTCTTCAGTATGATTTGATAACCTCTCTTCCTATGCACAACAGCTCAAAGGTGCCTCTGATAGCAGGTCCTTGTGTTGGTGGTGCTATCATGCCCAGGTTCCGCAGCGATAGAGCGATGTGGAAAGCCCTATAACATGACCTTTGGCTGCAGTCTGCCAACAAACTTGTTCCTTCTGATCTCACTTTGTCTAGCTTTGAACCCACTTGATCACAGTATTTGCAGGGTGTCTGATGTTTGACCCAAGCACTGAGAAGTGTCTCTCTCTCTTAACACCGCAGGAGGAGAGGGCAGGTGGGAGCAAGCAAATACAAAGAGACTACAAAAAGGCTCAGAGAGGGACAAAGGAAAGATGCTCATGAAAAAAAATACGTACTGTGTGCAGTGGGAACTCACGCCATCTGCATTTTAGGGGGGGCTGCTCTACGGAGCAGAGCGGTCCTTTAGCTAGAAAAACATTTGTTAAAGAATGACATAGCTCTGGAGAAAAAGAAGTTAAAAGGAAAAACAGTTCGTGACCCATATTAATTGTGCAAAAAGTTTTTTATGTGGCACACCTATGAAAATTTCATACAAAAAATGATCAGATCAAATAAACAAACAAAACAGCAACATGTCCGGCAAAACCAAAATGAAGTAATTTAATCAGGTATCATAGCAATGAAGAAGTAACATTATATTTGGTTTTAATAGCAGACAATATATACCATCAGTGTATGATATCAAAGCGTCAAATGCTTGTGGCACACCTGCAAGTTGTACACGGAACACCACAGTTCTGTGGAACGCAGTTTAAGAAACGCTGGTATAAGTGTCAGAGAGGTAGCTGTGTTAGTCTGTATCTTCGAGAACAACAAGAAAGTCCTGTGGCACCTTATAGACTACCAGATTTTGGAGCGTAAGCTTTCATGGGCAAAGACTTGCAAATGAGATTTTCAGGAGAGGTGGTGTTTCCATGTCTTGAATGGAAGGCTGGTTTGGGATACCTTTGTTGGTAAGAAATAGTAGCTTCCCCCATGATTAGGGTGACCGTCTGTCCCGTATCGGGCATGACGGTCCCATATTTGGGATGCCAGAAAGGCATCCTGACTTTTTTGTAAAAGGGACTAATTGGCCCGTATTTGGCTCCCCCCACACAGCGTTGGGGGAGCGAGGGCAGCTGCTGCTTCCTTGGGGTCCCAGGGAGTGCCAGGGACTGCCGCTTTCCCGGGGCTCTGGGGGATTGCTGGCAGCAGCGGCCGATCCATGGCTCTGGGGGATCGCCGGCAGCTGCCACTTTCCCAGGCTCCTGGGGATCACTGGCAGCTGTGGTTTCCCTGGGGCTCTGAGAAACCACCAGCAACTGCCACTTTCACGGGCTCCCGGGGATCACTGGCAGCTGCCACTTTCCCAGGCTCCTGGGGATCGCTGGTGGCTATGGCTTCTCTGGGGCTCCAGCTAGCACCAGCAACTGTCACGCTCCCAGGGAACGCCAGTGGCTGCTGCCTCCTTCCCGGCTCCCCAGGGCTTGGAGGAGCCACTCCTCCCCCACCATATCTCCTTGTCTCCTATTTGGGACAGTGAGATATGATCTCTCTACCCATGACTTCTCCTGGTGTAGCCCAGAGCATGACTTGTGGAGTCAGGTGCTATTCAGTGAGAGCAAGGAGTTCAAAAAGCAGCCTGGAGTTTGGATAAAGATTTTTGCAATCATTGCAGCAAGTCATTCTGTACTTTTCCAAGTCAACAATTTAGAGAGAAATTTCTTTTGTATTTGTTGATGTGTTAGAGCAATGCCAATACACACAGCTCTTAGAGCACAGTGTTACAGCAATCCCATATCTGTATTTTTACAGAGGAGTCAAAAGTTCTTTATCAGCCTACAGGCCGGATAATGGTAGTGAGACAACTCCTCAGTGGCTGGACCTGAAATATAGCGGTTGATGTGGTAGAACTTGTTTTTCACTGATTTGCTTCTCCTCTCTCTTGCACCATTGTAGCCTAATAGCTTTTAGCATTCACCCTATTTCATGTTCTTTTAGGAGAAATGCATATTTTTAATTGGTTGCAGAACTTGGATGAACATACACAGTTCATCTCCAAGCAAGGTTGGGGACTGTCCACATGAGTGATAGGCTAGAGAATGGCATTTCTTGGTCTCAGTGGGTCTCAAGATTGTCGTGATCAAGTCAGTTTTGCTAACTGTGCTTGTGTACCCAGTATTTGTGGGTGTGCTGGTTGAACTGTAGCAGCACTTTGGATGCAGAGGGAGCGCATGGTTCTCATAGTCAGTGTTATGTGCAAACAGCACATGTAACTGCCTGCAGGTGGACTTGAACCTGGGACCTCTGGAGCCTCTGTGGTTTGAGCTGAAAGCCAACTGACTTTCAGGTGAAGCTGCAGAGGAGGCTCATTCTTTCGCCGTGTAAGTGATTTACATGCCACTTCATGGAACAGTGAACCGCACACCTAGATGTGTTGGTTACACGTACACCTCAAGTGACATGTCCTGGCTTTACACGTGTTATTTTAGTAATGTCGGGGGGGGGGGGGGAACCTATGCAGCTGGAAACCAGAGGACTCTGGCAACCCAGCAGGTGGCATATGGAAAACCGTGTTTCACGGGGCACACATAGAACCCTGATGGGGCTCAGGTTGCTCACCACTGGTCCATATAGTGAGTGATATTTTGTTAGCGACAACTGTGTTGAAAAACAGTCAAGAAGGTTTCTGGCAGAAATTGGGACAGCTTTTTTTTGGCGCAGGGACGGCTGTCAATAGCCATGCTAAAGGACGCCAGCTCTAGATCACCTGCTAGTGCAGATGTTTTTATGTGGCAGTCCAAGGGTTTGTGATTTAAGTTATATATGGATGCAAGTATGTTAAAACTGGGTTTTAAAAAAATGATTTCACGCATGCTTTTGCAAACCCTAGTGTGGTCAGGGCTTTAGTGTATTTCAGGAGTCAAATATTTCTCCTTCCAGTTTTAGTAAGACCCTCTTCCTTCCCCAGACCTACACAATGAGGTGGCCCAGGCTGGAACTGGTGCAGCTGAGTGACTTGGGAAAGTGTTAATTTTTTTTGCACAAGTGGCACTGTGACCAAGCCCTATTGCCTGTTTCTAAGAAAGGGAAGTTCACTCCTTTCCTAGTGGCAGAACGTTCTCAGATTTGCCAATACTCAGGTAACAATTGCGGATCAGATTCTGATCCATGATGTGGCCCCACTTGAGCTCTACAGCCAAGCCCTTCCCTGGATCTAACCCATCCTCCTTCCTCTGTCATAGACGGCATGCCCAGTGATGGGTTACAGTCAGGGCAGTCTGGCAATCTCTGGCTGGTGAACAGCCCTTTGGGGCAATTGCAGCTAAGGTACATTACAGCTGTGTTGTCCCACAGGTTCTGAAACAGGAGCCCCTAGAGTGACTATTGCTATAGTGAATTAACCACATTATTCTGAATATATATTTATGGTTCAAGCCAAATAGGCATACTGAACTGGCAAAATAGCTACCTATGGCTAGTGGCTAGCATGTTGGCCACCACGGCATTAGAGCAATCCCAAGACTAATTTAGTCTCTGGGAGCCCTGGAAATCAAGGTGAAGATGGTATAGACCTACCTTTTTTCGCGTTCCCCACCTTGGGTCCTGTGCTGGGCATGGAAGAAGGAATGGGGAGTTTGTATCCTAAGGCTCCCAGTCTCACTTATGGAGGACTGAAGTTCTCCTTAAACAGTCTGGGCTGTTTTAGGCAGAAGAAGCATGAAAAAAAATCTTGTTTGCTTTTGCTCCTTGTGAAGTTTGATTATTTGGCTGTCGACTCCCTACTTTGTACAACAACTTCTTATCTCGGGTACTTCATTCCTTTGTAATTTAGTTTTGTTTTCCCCCAGTGCTCTGGTCTGCCACTGGCTTGCAGTCACACAGCCTGCCCGCAGGCTGCCCTGGATTGTTACATATGTTGTGACATCTGAAATAATCTCAGTGGGTGTTCCGAGCAGCTGCCACAGTGCAACCTATTTTGGCAGCCAAGTGCGGCGAGCTTTGTGTGTCATCCTTTCCTTTTCTTCTGCAGAACATTGTAACAGAGGTGGAATCTACTCGTGTTGTGCTTGTTGTATAGTCTCATGTCCCTATCCCCGTGCCAGCATTGCCCTACTGACTGACAACTGTCCATAGGTACTTGATAAGCGGGTGTGTGTTTTGTTAAACTGTCTTTGAGGTGGCTTGAACTCCCACAGTTGCATGGTGATGGAATATTATTCTGTCGCAGCCAGCTCACGTGGTCTTTGTAACTGGAGCAAAGAAATTTCAGTGCGGGTCTATGCCCCTCCATAAGGGAGGACCATATTGAACTGGGGAATGTATCTGGGAGACATTTCTGTCAGCCACAGACAAGCAGTGTAGGCTGCAGTGACATTCGACCTGACCCTGTGCCAGTGTGTCTCAAACTTTTTGGCCTGTGATCCACTCTGCTCAACGCAAACTTTCCACAGACCACCCATGATCACAAAATGCATTTGCTTATCTCTAAATACTTTAAATACTAAATTATTTGTATTAGGCTACAGAAGCATGAAAACATAAATACACAGCCATATACTTAGATCTTATTGAGTATACAGGTTTCACCTCCCTCATCCGGCACCCTTGGGACCTGAGTGGTCCAGAACAAGTGGATTTGCCAGACAAGAGGAGGTCAGAGCCGTAGGCTGCCTGGAGGAGGGGGCCCAGTCCTGCAGGGCTCCCCTGTGGGGCTCTAGGGCTCTCCCGGGGGGCTGGTGGGCTCCACCCCGGCCCTGTCCAGGGTCCCTGTGGCTGTAGGACTGCCAGTGGGACTCCATGCTCTAGCTGGCTCCCTGCTGCAGGGCTCCCCTGGCTGCAGGATCCCCATGGGTACAAAAGGTTTCAACTTTATGTATGACACAGGTGGGGAACATTATTGGGTCGGGGGTCACTCACCCACAGAAAAATCAGTCAGGGGCCACATAATGAAGAGAGAGAAAAAAAATCCCTCACTGATGTGGGTCCCTCCTGAAACATCTCACTCCCCTCATGCTCCAGCCCAACAGGGGTGGAGGAGGGAGGACTTAAGTTCAGGGCTTCCCACAGGCCAGATTAACGCTTCTGGATTCCTGGGGCTAGTAGATTTTGTGGGGTCTGAGGTGGGATAAAAATGAGTTCAGTGTGTGGGAGGTGGCTGCTGGGGAGTGGGATGGGATACAGGGTCTGGGTGGCAGATGTAGGGTGTAGGAGTGGGCTGGAGGCGGGGGAGTCAGAGCAGGCTAGGGCCTGAATGCGAAGAGGGGTGCAGGAAGGGCTGGGCAGGAGGTAGGGTGCAGGAGCAGGCTAGTGGTGGGATGGGGGCTGCCTAAGGGAGAGTTGGGGGCTGGGGGTGCAGGGTCTGGGGATTAGGGGAGTGGTGGGTTCATACCTGTCTCTGCTCCCAGGCACCACCCTCCACTGCTCCCATTGACTGTGATCCCTACCAATGAGAGCAGCAGGGAAAAATTCACACAAGGGTTTTCCTGCAATGCCATTCCCTCAGCTGGTGGGAGGGGGAAGGGCAGTGCATGGAGCCGCTGCTTACCCACATGATCTGGATTTGGTTCGCAAGGCTCTGGGATCACCCCACAGCAGGCACTCAAACCTTGGGGGTGTTTGTGTGCACGACTGGCGCCCCGGCATGGAGGGAGGGGCGAGCCCTGAACCCGCAGCCCACCTGCAAGGCAGTTGGCAGACTACTAGCCCGCTTCTGTCTCTGTCGACAGAGTGTGATCCCTCAAAAATCTGAGGGATAACTGTCAAGGCAAAAGCAGAGGTCTGTTGAGATGCTGTTGACAGAAGGCTTTAGTGTACATGCTCCCTGAGTTCTGTCAACAGAACTCTCCAGTGTAGACAAAGCCTTCGTGATTAACGTGTCTGTGTAATAAGTTCAAAGTAACATTTTTTCATCACTTTGTGTATTTGCACCTGTAGAGCCAGACTGAGGATGGTATGTTTTTTATATATTCCAGTTGTGTTGGTGTAGAAGAGGAGGAGGCACCAGATATTGACATCTACCATTGTCCGAATTGTGAGAAAACCCATGGGAAGTCTACTTGTAAGTATGTCTGCTTGACTGCTGCACCATCCCAAGTAGATACTCTGTTATTTCAGCAACAGCTGGTTTCTCAATTTTTGGTTATAACATCATAGTATCCAACCAGTTTGGAAGCAGTAGCCACCACAGGCCATGTCTACACGGTGAGTTGTTTTCAAAATAATTTACGTAATTTGAACTACCCAAATTGCTTAAATCATCTTGAAATTCTTAATTCCAAACTTGTGCTGTCCAGACGGCACCGACGATCTGAATAAGTGGCTCTTCCGAACGTTCCATTGCCCCTGGTATGACGAAGGTTACCAGAACAGGAATACCGCGCTCAAAATGACAGCTCTACTTTGAGCACACGAAAAAGCCTCGGCGTTGCTATTGTGGGCTACATTTGGAGATGTAGCCATAGCGCATCAGACACATTATTCTGAAAAGGTGTTTATTGTTCAAGCCAACTAGCCACATTCAAAGAGCCACGTGTAGCTAGTGGCTAGCATGTTGGACATTATGGTTATAAAAAGATACGTTTTAGTTGTGTGTTTTACTGTTATATATGGCAGCCCTACAATGGGATTTAAAACACAGCAAGGGTAACAAAGACAGAGCACTGGAACTGGGGCTAAGGAGTGTGAACTCATTTCTCTGCAGAGCCTAGCCACAGGCATCCTATGTAACCTAGGGCAAACCATTTCATCTGCATGCTGCTCAGTCCGCCATCTGTAAAATAACACTTCCCTGTTTTTCCAAGGTGTTCATTATTGATTCACTTAGGGGCAAGCTATAAACGTTCCTGGATATGTTGATAGATCTGATACAGTCACTTACAGTAATTACGCTATGGCTTTTGTCTTCTAACAACAAACATAAGAGACACTGTGTTATACTGGGGATGCACATACGGTTAAATGGCAATGTTGGTGGCCATTATAATTTTAGGGTACATTGGGGGAATCAGTTCTTTGTCAGACAAATTCCCACCTGTATAAAAAGATTGCTGATGTAGTGGGAGTTTTACCTGATAAAGAACTGTGGGATGTTTTTGCTTTGGTCAAATGAATTAAATAATTTCATTTACTATACAAGAATATCCTTCCCCAATTACTATGAAAAATTAAATCCTTAATTTAAAAGCATTTTATTATAAATATGCTCCCAAGTGGCAGAGATTGTTGCTTTCATGCAACAAGCTACAATTAACATGTAGAGGAAAAAATTTACCCTCATTTTCCTGTAGGTGTGTTTGGAAGCATCACTCTGCCTGTTTCTCAAATTTCTAATGACACACATCCATCAGGAGTAGGTCAAACAAATAACTACACATACTCTTTAAAGTGAATCATTTAGCAGGAGAATGGCTTGTCTGGAAAGGGCATGGTATGACTGAAGACACGCAGGGGCAATCATTGCCTCCTTGTGAGAGAGAAAGCAGGATATTTCTAGACTGAATAGATTTCTAGTGTTATGTTAAGTGTATTTGATGCATTTCTTTCTTCCCTTTGGCTGTAAATTACAAATGGTGGGAGACACCTAGTCTTCAATGGGGGGGAAAATCAGACAGAAGAAACATGTAATCAGGAATTACGTAAGAAAACAGGGCACATAATCTAAGCATTCAAGCACTGTTTCAATAAGAAGATTATAAGAGTAATATCCCAATTATGACAAGTAGATTTGAAATAACAGCTAACTTCTGATTCTTTAAGCAGGTTTGTGGCTTTCCATTCCTTCACAAAATCTGCCTTTGCTTTCCGTATCACACAGTGTGTTAGATATAAAGATCCTGTATCAAAAACATTGCCACTGCAACAGTCTTGTGGTTACAGCTGTGGCAGAAGTACAGTGTCATACTACAACAGCAGTGCTCTGAGGTTCACTGTTTTATCAATGATAAAGCCTATCATGACTTCACAAATCATTCATTACAGTAGAACAGTATAAAGAGAAGCAAGTATTCTGAATCCTTAATTTAGTGCTTGGTTATTACACTAAATTTTCTTGATCTATATGTTTATAGTTTTCTCAAAATGAGCAGTAGTTTTCAAGGACATTTAAAATTTTGTAGGTTATAATTATAGTTATTATATTTAAAACTTTGTAGGTTAATATGTAAGTCATATTGCAATAATGAAATGTAAGGGTGTGATCTTTCCACCATTTCATGCAGTATGTGTAACTGCAACAGACTGGAAACATTAGGGACCAGTATTCAAGTGGGAACAAGCTCAGCGGTAAGTTGTTCTGTCAAACAGTTGTTTGCAACCTGTTCTTGGAGTTGTATGAGATTATCAGTTTCATTTGTTGTTAACTGCCACAGTATATTTATAAACAAGCAGAGTTATCTTGCAGAATCAGTTTTGTATTAAAAGAATAGGTGTCATTCCAGATACAATCATTCACTGCCAAGATTTAATTATAACAAGGATGGCAAAAAGAAGCACATATACACTGATTGTTTCTTGTATGCAACTTGTATGGATTTTAAATACATGTATATTGCTGGTGAACACATTCCATGATGTATGCTCTTCAGGTGACAAATTTAAAAATAATTTTCCTTTTCTTACATTTTCGATTTTACTGGTGTCACTTGGTGACTACCATTTGGAAAATTGCTTATGACATTTTGAGTCATTCTGATCTAATGAAATTTGGAGACACTTCTGTTTTGGGGGAAATTATAAATATTCCCAAATATATTTTTGATGTTTAAATTTAAGTGCTCTATTTTGACAAAGGCAGTTCATTTAGATATCATGAAGAAAACATTTGGCCTGGTTTTCTTCACACCGGTGAAACTCAGGAGAAATCCCACTGAAATCTATGATGTTATACTGATGTAAATACTAGGGGAGTCAGGTTCAAATGTTTCAGAGAATCAGAGACTCATACAGTCCTAGGACTGGAAGGGACCTTAGTCCAGCCCCCTGTCTCATGCAGGATCAATCCTAACTAAATCATCCCAGCCAGGACTTTGTCAAGCTGGGACTTAAAAACCTCTAGCGATGGAGATTCCACCACTTCTGCTTTCAAATAGTGTCAATCAATAGATAACAAATGGGCTTGTAGATGTCCTTTGGATATGAATATATTTATGTATGTTTAGGTATACATCTGAATTCATGTGGCGTATTCATCTTGAGACAGATGTGCTGATCTTACTACTGACCCTGCCTGCCTGCCCTCTGTGCGCCCTACCACCCCCTTCTGCTGAGCAAGAAACTCTGGTCTCCCCCAGCAAAGGCACAGGGTTGGGGTAACAGCCCTCCAGCAGAGTAATACAGGCACAGCTCAGCTCTGGGAAAGCTCAGTTACAGGGACTTGGAAGCATACAGGAGCACAAAACCTCAAGAGGCCAGTGCTCCCCCCACACACCAATGAATCCATAGTTTCACACAGAGAAAGCACATAAAGTTCACTCTCTTTGTCAGGGAAAGAGAGAGATGCCCAGCTGTTGTCTCCCAACCAGGTAACAATTATGGACACTGGGTTTGATAATAAACAAAAGTTATTTTAGTAAGTATAAAAAGTAGGATTTAAATGGTTGCAAGTGATGACAGATCAAAGTAAGTTCCTAAGCTAAAATAAACAAAACAGGCCATCTAAGCCTAATACAGTAAGAGAAATTGTCACAAATCATAAGTTTTTAAAGTTCTTCAGGGCAGAGCTGATCTGTTCTCTGACCTCAGCCCAGCTGCTTGTTAGAACTCTTTTTACCCAGGTCTCTTCATGTGCCCTCTTGTAATGGGAAGCTGTCTGTGACACCTGCTGAAGATCGTCCTTGTTTGTGTCCCATCCTTTAAATAAAATTTTCCCAGGGCAGAAACTCTTTGTTTAGTTCTCCTGCTCCTCCCCATGGAAGAGTACAAAATTCAAGATGGATTCCAGCTCCAAGTAGCATGGTCACCTGTCTTTGCAGGAGCAACCAAAATCCAGGTCTCCAGGAAAAAACAAGATCATTCATAGATCATTGCCTTGAGCATTGGGCCATTAAGTTCCTTAAATACCATTAATGGCTTTTCCTGGTAGACCTACATTAATAAACACATTGACATGTTATGTTTCTAACTTCACATACAAGAAAGAAACAGGCACACAGACAGAATGTACACATTCAGGGGATTACAATCTCTTGAATGATTGGTTACTTGCCCCATTCGAGTTATGCATATTCATATTCAAAACCACATAAAATGTGAAATTATGGGGACACAGTATCATACATTCCTTCTGTGGCTGTTCCCAGAGGCCCAAATCAAATATTCCTGTGCTATACATTATACAAACACACAGTAAAGAAATTGGCTGATATTGGTTGTGTAATCCCTGATGGAATGCTATATTACTTGACACTGATGGAGAGGGAGATTTTAAATGGGAATTAGTCATCTATAGATTTTCAGTAGGTGTTACCTGCTGTTTGTGAGAATATCCCCCAACGATGCAATGTTATGTCCGTGTATGCAGATTGAAAAGAGTTGCAATGAGTATTTATTATAATATGAATAATGATTTTGTTTAGAAATTCAGGCTGTTTTGAGGAAAAATAGAAAGAATATGATAGAATACTGTTTGACATGTTGAATAGTAACAGAGAGAAAGCCGTGCTAGTCTATATGCTATCAAAACAAAAAAGCAGTCCAGTAGCACTGTACAGACTAACAAAATAATTTATTAGGTGATGAGCTTTTATGGGGCAGACCCACTTCTTCAGATCATAGCCATACCACAACAGACTCAATATTTAAGGCACAGAGAACCAAAAATAGTAATCAAGGTTGACAAGTCATAGTCTGACTTATTCATGATGATAACAGCACCTTCCTTGTCAGCTGGTTTTATTATAATGTCTGGGTTATTTTTGAGATTCTGGACAGCATAGCATTTGGCATAATTGAGTCTGTGTCTCATTTGGTATTGTTTGTGTATAATGTCAGTCTGAGCACAGTTGCGGAAGCATTGTATGTAGAAATCCAGAGTTTCACTATGACCATCAGGAGGAGTCCACACAGAGTTCTTCTTTTGGTGTTGGTGGGGGCATTGAGAGAGTCAGACTGTTGTTCATAGGTGTGTTGGAAGAATTCCTTTAAACGGAGGCGGCGAAAGGCGGCTTCAGAGTCACCATAGAATTGTATTAGGTTTGTGAAGGAAGACTATGAACAGGAGGCAGCCAGACAACTCTACAACACCCAATTTTACAAACCTCTCTCCTCTGATCCCACTTCGGAATTCCAAAATATATTACAACTACTAATTAAGGAACTCCCTGCTACTACTCAGGACCTTGTTCACTCAGACACACTACCTGAGCCCCAACCTGGATTATTCTGTTTACTTCCCCAAAATCCACAAACCCAGAAACCCCAGACGCCCTATCATTTCTGGTATTGGCACCTTACCACTGGACTGTCCAGTTATGTGGACAACCCCCTCAAACCCTATGCCACCAACACTGCCAGCTATCTCTGAGATACCACTGACTTCCTGAGGAAATTACAAAACATCGGAAAAGTTTCTGACCATACCATCCTTGCCACCATGGATGTAGAGGCCCTGTACACTGATATTCCACATGAAGACGGATTACAAGCAATCAGGAATACCATCGCTGATGTCACCACAGCCAATCTCGTGTCTGACCTCTGTAACTTTGTTCTCATCCACAATTATTTCTGATTTGGGGACTATTTATACCTCCAGATTAGTGGAACTGCTATGGGCACCTGCATGGCCCCACAATATGGTATGTGACAATTTCTCCTGTCAGCCCCTGTGGGTTCCTGTGCTTCCGGGTGCTTCTCTGTTGTGCCTCAGAGACTCCCGGAGACCCCTTATCTCCCCAGGCCTTTCCAGAGGCAGGTGTCTCCTCTTAGTGAGCCATCCTCATCATAGGGAAGTCCAGAATGGGGAGGACACAGCCAGTCCCCTTGCAGGCCCGCGCCTTCTCCAGTGGAGAAACTCTCTGGGGAAGGGTGGAGGGAGTCCAGACCCGTCCTCTTCCCTGGAGTCTGGCCCAGGGTGCCTAAGGAGGACAAGAGGCATCTGGCAGGGGCTTCACCCCTGCCCCAGTGTAGCAAACTCACCCTGGGCCACTTCGCCCACCGCTTCTCTGTGGTACCTTCACTCTCTGCTGTGCTGTGCTGTACTTTGCTCTGCTCTGCTCCTGCTCTGCTCCTACTCTGCTCCTGCTCTCCAGTGCACCTTCCAAAACCTTCCCCGTGCAACCAGGCGGGGGAGCCTTTTATAGGAAGTGCAGGGTCTCAGCTGACCGTGAGTGCTGATTAGGCTCAGCTGTGGGTGATTCCTAACAAGGCCCCAGCTGCCTGCCCTAATTGGAGTTAATCAGGAAATAAAAAAGCATTCGCCCACCAGCCAGCATATCTACCATCTAGAAGGCTCCTGCAGCCTCCAGGTAGTGGTCTGCCACAGCTAATATATTTATGGCTGACCTGAAACAATGATTCCTCAGCTCTTGATCCCTATTACGCCTCCTCTACTTACGATACATTGATGACATCTTTATGATTTGGACCCATGGTATAGAGACTCTAGAACTATTCCACAAAGACTTTAACAATCAGCACCCCACCATCAACTTATGCCTCGACTACTCCACACAAGAAATACACGTCCCGGACGCTACAGTACAAATCAAGGATGTCCTGATCGGTAGCACACTTTGCCGGAAATCCACTGATTGCTATACCTACCTACATGCTTCTAGCTTTCATCCTGCATACATACCTAGATCCATGGTTTTCAGTCAAGCCCTTAGGTACAATCGCATTTGCTCTGATCCTACTGACAGGGACTGAAAACTACAAAATCTTTACCAAATATTCATAAACCTGAATTACCCACCAGGAGAAATAAAAAAAACAAATTGACAGGGCCAGACGAATACCCAGAGACCAGCTCGTCCAAGATAAGCCCAAAAAAGCCAAGAACAGAGCACCACTGGTTATTACCTACAGCCCTCAACTCAAACATTATGACGCATTATTAAAAACCTACAACGTATCTTTAATCTGGATGCTACGCTCCAGAAGGCCCTAGGTCACAGGCCTGTTCTCTCCTACAGACAACCTCCCAACCTTATGAGGATTCTCACCAACAGCTACAGTCTGGGACCAGTTCTGGGACTTTTCCTTGCAACAAAGCCCGTTGTCAACTTTGTCCACATATCTATTCTTGAGATACCATCACTGGACCTCACCAAGTTATTTACAGAATCACGGGCACATTCTCATGTTCCTCAACTAACATCATATATGCCATCATGTGCTAACAATGCCCAGATGCTTTGTATGTTGGACAGACTTCAAACTCTCAGACAAAGAATTAATGGGCATAAAACAGACATAAAAACACTCCTGATTCACAAACCAGTCAGCCAGCACTTTAATGCAGTGGGCCATTCTGTTAATGACCTGAAAGTTTGCGTCTTACTGAAGAGGAATTTTCACAAGTTTGGAAAGAGAGGCTGCTGAACTCTTCTATATTCAAATTCGACACATTAACACAAGGTTTGAACTGGGATGGGAATTTTCTAGGTCATTTTAGGGGCTCTTTTTTGCACAGTTGGCTTAATCTAATTCTTGACTCCCCCTCCCCCCTTCTGCCCCTCTATTCTCTGATTTGCTCATCTTGATAATATTTTTTTTATTACTATTTTTGGTTTTCTGTGCCTTAAATATTGAGTCTGTTCTGGTATGGCTATGATCTGAAGAAGTGGGTCTGTCCCACGGAAGCTCATCACCTAATAAATTATTTTGTTAGTCTTTAAAGTGCTACTGGACTCTCTTTTTTCTTCTGACATACACGTTTAACTGGGCCAATTGATACAGAACAAAATCAGGGTTTAGGGAGATGGGGGCTCATGGGAAGGAAAAGAGGGGAGGGAGTGACATACATGTGGGGGTTGACTTCAGAGTTACTAGGAGTATATCTAGCTAGGCTGGAAGGCTGCATGTAGCTAATAAAACCAGCAAGTGTATACAAAATGTGGGATTACTTCTTAGGTAAATGTCTCTACTTCAACCCTCTTGACCAGCATACAGAGGTGATCTTCCCAGGTCTCAAGATGATATAGTTTGGGTCTCCATCGCCTCAGCTACGTTGGTTGTCAAAGAATGTGTGTGTGAGGGGTGGGGCGGATGGAGGGAGGGAGGAAGGTGGAGGGGGCAGAGCAGCGGAAGGGCATATGTCCAGTCACAGTTATAGAAGCTCTTTACCACAAAACTGGTTTGAACATGACAACTTTTGGTTTGCTTTGAGTGTTTTGGAGTCTGAGGTTTCATATTTTATCCTTACCAGCTTGCTCACCTTGAGGTACAGTATGAGCCAAGTGTACAAAAAAGAGAGTGAGTGACATGAAAATTCTGAGGATTCTGAAGTTTAAAATGACCAGCCATTATTTTACTGAAGGAAACCACTGACATTGGAAAATGCTCCATGTTAGTCTAAAAGCAAGAGCAGCCGAGAAGTTTAATGCTGATTATTGGCAAGAGCTGGAGTGGTTCTTCTTGGTCAGTGTTAAATGAGTGTTGAAAAGAAAAGTTAGAACCAAGTTGACATTTGACTGGATTGGACTGTGCATGTTTCAGCTGACCCCATTTCCCTAATCAGCTTGTTTAAATGTCTGTCATTCTCTGGGAGTGTGAGCCAGGGGCATTCTGCTTTGGCCGATCAGTGCAGTAGTCTGAGTCTGGCTTGCATTTCAAAGCATGGCAGTGCAAGACATTCCAAAACCTGGACTGGATGTGAATGTGTGTTTTTTTTACTCTGAGCATAGATAGCAGCTTTTTGTGCCAGCACTGTGAATTTTGTACTTAAGGCTTGATCTAAAGCCATTTGAATTCAGTGAAAGGACTTCCACTGACTTTAGATTGGGCCCAAATAAAGAGACTGTTTGTAGCAATCTGCACTAAGAATCGAGAGCATGGAAGAGAAGATCTTTTGAGAGGCTCACAATAAAGATTAAGGTGTCATCTGGCAAATGCAAATTATTATCTGGAGCCTGCATTTGCTTAATGCATGGGATAGCCATGCTGCTCAGTAATTATCCGTCTGGTTTCCCTTATGTTAGAGACGAACACGGTGTAGTATGGAATAGATCTTCAGGCTGCAGTGTAATTGTCCAATGGTGAATCTGAACACAATATTAAAATTAACAGCACAGCATAGCGGGCTTCTCTTTCCTCAGCTTGCTTCAAGAGTACTACTAGGATGTTTCTCTTGCAAAATGTCTCAGTAATGATCCCTTACTTAGCATATGCTGCTGCTCAATTCCCTCTCTTTCAGTGAAAAAGAAAAGAAATTGGCATAAGCATGATACTGGGCAGTCAACAGAGGTCAAACCTGTACAGAATGGGAGTCAAGTCTTTATAAAGGAGCTACGAAGTCGAACTTTTCCAAGGTAGGTTATTCAGCTGTATACGTACAAGTGTAAGTGCTGTGAAAAATGTGGTCAATTATAATTTGTGCTGAAATGGAAGAGGAACTGTGGTGAAAGTCTTTGCTTAGTTTATATATGGCACAGGGAAAGGAGTGATTGAAAGAGAGTTCCCCATGTGAATGTTTGCCATGTAAAGCCCTAGTTTTAAGCTGATTTCACAGTCTTTAAGTCTTTAGTGATTGTCATTGTAGGTAATGGCCCAAATTCTCTGCTCATTTACCTTGGAGCAGCACTATTAAAGCAGGTGCATTTCCCAGCTGGTTAGGTCCAGGTCCCTACCCAAATCTGCAAAACTGGCTCTGAAGGGGTCTTGGGAAGAAGTAGCATTTAGAACATTGGTGGGCAATGATTTTTCATGGGGGGGCACTCCAAGATTTTGGTGAGTGGTCAAGGGTTGCACTTTTCTGTGTTGTTAATGGAGGAGGTGAGGAATCTGGGATGGAGGTGGGGAAGAGAAGGGAGCTTGGGAAGGGAAGTGGGCTACAGGAGAGGGTGTGGGGTCTTTGAGGGAGTTTGGGTGACAAACCCCCAAAGTTTTTTTTTTCCTCTATTTCTAAGTTGAAACTTTTTGCCTGCTTTACAATGTACAACTGAGGTGAAATTGTGTTACTGAAACTTGCCTAAAGCTATAAGCTGTGTGCTCCAGGAACCCAAGGAGCAATTGAGGTCAGAGGAAATAGGGTGGGGAAAGCCAAAAAAAAAAAAAAAAAAGAAAAGGGGATGAAAATGGTATTCCACCTTTTTACAGTGGGCTCATTTCATTTCCTGTGTTCCAGGCATAAAGAAAATTAAGTTTGTCAGCTTGGTTTGACACTTTCATTTTGGGTCTTTACCAATTTTTTTTCCCCCTCCCCACCAAACAACAAATCCATATCTTCCCAGAGCCTTGCATTCAGCAGGAAAAACAAAACCTCTACAGTACTCTTTTAAAAAGTTGCATTTAAACTCAGCATGCTTGTCCCATAGTACATGTCAGGCAACCAGGCTGGGGAGCTGGGTGGAGCTGCTTGGAATGTGACAGTGGAGACCAGTCTGGAGGCAGGGCTGGTGGGAGGCTCTGATGCTTGGGTCCATATTTAGGCACTCAGTGAAGCATGTAGTGAGGAGATGGGCAGGTGATTATTTCATCAGGGCTCGGTAATATGTATTGTGACTGGCCTGTCATAGAATCATAGAAGAGTAGGACTGGAAGGGACCTCAAGAGGCCAGCGAGTCCAGCCCCCTGCCCTCATGGCAGGACCAAGCACTTTCTAGACCATCCCTGAAAGCCATCTATCTAACCTCTTCTTAAATATCTCCAGTGATGGAGATTCTACCACCTCCCTTGGCAATTCGTTACAGTGTTTGATCACCCTGACAGTTAGGAACTTTTTCCTAATGTCCAACCTGAACCTCCCCTGACTGGCTGACTGGGATTCAGCTCCCGTGTTACTAATAACAAAGTAGCATTAAAATGGAAAAAAAGTAAATCCCATACCTTTTACGGGCCTCAACCTAGCTGATAAGGTCCCTGGTTCTGAATTGTGGCTGGCAGCTGGTCTGGTAGATACCGCACTTCTTTTGCAGAGTTCCTTCCTTTCTGTAATCGTCCGTGAGCTCTTACGGGACTGAATTAATTGATGACTTAAACAGGCATGTGAGTGATGTGTGAAGTCGCCCTGGGCTGTGGTGTAAATGTAAGGTTTTAAGTGATAACCAATCGGACATTCATGGGGTGAATAGCCTGAGCAGGGCCGTAACTAGCTAACTTTGCGTCCGAGGCAAGAATATAAAATTATGTCCCCTCATCTTTATATATTCATAGTAGTTATTTATTAGTTAATATTCCTATATTACTTTTATGTGCCCCCTCAGCTATGTGCCTGAGGCAAGATCCTTGCTCGCCATACCCTGGTTATGGCTCAGAGCCTGAGTAGAATTGGTACGCTGAGGGGAAGAGCATGGTGTAGCAGAAGAGTGGCAGGAGGAAGAATATAAAGCACTCCCAACCTTTACTTTATTTTCCAGTTTCTTGTTACTGTTTCTGCTACATCTCTCCCATATCCATCTCCTTAACATGAAGATCACCCTCATTTTGCTTTCCCAAATAGGAGCAAGTTGCACATCTTCTATCTCTGACATTCTCTTTAAGTTCTGTTTACACCTACAGTGTAATTTGAACCACCCAGGAATTTTTTGGGACATACCCCTGCTTACACCAGTGACAGGTGAATATGATTCATTACATTGATTCATTAAATTTCATAACTCCACCTTTTGCTTCCTGCTCCTATTTAAGTTGCTCCTGCTCAAGCTCACTGATTGCAAAGAGTTTAGGGGGAGCTCATCTTCACCTAAGCATCTTACCTCAAAGCATCCTTAAAGCATCAAACCCTCCATGAGCTGATACCACCTCATCTGCTCCCCATATCCATCTGGGACTAATAGCAAGTAGCAAGCACTTAATTTCTCCGAAGGCCATTTCTGCGAATCTGCTCGTTGACTCACTGCTTTGGTCCTTAGAGAGCAAGCCTGGAGATTCAGATCTATTTGCATATGAGCAGCACCCAGGTGCATGAAAAGCCCTGTCTTTGAGCCCTGGCTTAAACTGTGTCTACCAAGGGAGGAAGATCTGCTACATGAACACATTCCTGGCAACATAACGTATGTGGATCTGGTAGCATCAGAAAGCAGGTTTTTGTGTGTGTGCACTTTCTGACAAAGTTCTCTTCTAGAGCCCTTACCTTGCTGTGCGCATTCTCTCCCTCTGGGTTGTTCCTGAGAGGAATTATTCAGTTAACCACTTGACCATCTTCCATGGATTTACTCAGTATTCACAACTGGCCAGAAGGCTCCACAAACAGCCTGGCTTCTTAGGCTGTCTAGTCTCGCCATGGAAGACTGAATGCTTAGGTTTGATTTTTCTGGTGTGCTGTTTCGTGCACGTTCCAGGGTCAGTGTGGACTCCGGAACTCCTTGCCAGCTGGTAAGGATTAGGGTATGCCGATGGGAGGAGCACTTTTGTCAGCATTCTGCAGTGAGGACAGGGATGAATATCGATAGCTGCTAAATTGATCTTTAGTGCGCAATTGACATTGCTAAAATTGTGTAGCAGCCGTTAAGCGTAGATCCAGCCTTAGAATGGGGATCTCTTTTTCCTATTTGTATTTGTTCTCCAGGCATCCACTCCTCCAGACAGCTGGCTAAAGGCTACCTCACTGAACTTCTCCAGTACGAGGTCTCCCACTGGGTTCAGAAATGCTGGGGAAAGTTAAGAATTCCAGAACCTCATTCAGAAATTCACTTGGCATCAGATGTGTGCGCTGTCTCCTGCTATCCATGGGCAATAAGCCAGTGAAATCTGATCTCAAAAATCCACTCACCATGTACTACCCCCCTCCAGACCCTGGCACTCACATGGCTGCATCATTTGAACTGATGAACCCCATGATGAGTTAGAGCAGCAAAGAAGGGTGGAGAACAAATGATAGACTCTTAGGACACTAGAATTGGAAGGGACCTTGAGAGATCATCAAGTCAGGTCCTCTGCCTTCATGGCAGGACCAGACGCCATTTTAGATCATCCCTAGCAGATACCTATTCAGTCTGCTCTTAAATATCTCCAATGATGGAGATTCCACAACCTCTCTAGGCAATTTATTCCAGTGCTTAACCACTTTGATAGGAAGTTTTTCCTAATGTCCAACCTAAAGCTCCCATGCTATGATTTAAGCCCATTGCTTTTTGTCTCATCATCGGAGGTTAAGGAGAACAATTTTTCTCCCTCCTCCTTGTAAAACCCTCTTAGGTATGTCAAAACTGCTGTCAAGTCCCCTGTAAGTCTTCTCTTTCCAAACTAAACAAACCCAATTCTTCTAGTCTTCCCTCATAGCTTCTCGAACTTTAATCATGTTCATTGCTCTTCTAAATTGCCATGAGAGGTTGTGGACCCTCTCCAATTTCTCCACATCTTTCTTGAAATGTGGTTCCCAGAACTGGACCCAGTGCTCTAGTTGAGGCCTAATCAGCACAAAGAAGAGAGGAAGAATTACTACTTGTGTCTTGCCCTAACGCTTCCACCACTCTGCAAGGAAGTCCAATGAGGGCTATATACATATAGATGGAGAGATGCATCTCATAGAGCTAGAGGGGACTTTGGAAGGTCATTGAGTTCAGTTCCCTGCCCTCTTGGCAGGACCAAGCACCATCCTTTTTTTACCCCTCCTTCCTTTTAATCTGTTTTGCCCCAGATCCCTAAATGGCCCCCTCAATGGTTGAGCTCACAATGCTGGGTTTAGTAGGTCAGTGCTCAAACCACTGAGCTGTGCCTTCCCTCTGTGTCTTATGCATTAAGAGTGAGAAGCTGCAATAAATTGAGTAAGTTGTTCTGGACGTCACCATGTCAGTAGCAGTGCTTGTATCTTTGTGTATTTCATTCAGTATAGATCTATTGCCCTTTTCTTGGTTACCATATGAAAACATCAACTGTTACTAATACAGTCAGCTGTAGTTCAGAACTAACACAGAAGAGGGCAGTAAAGCATTAGTCTCAAGTGTTTCTGGAGTTGTATGCAAAGGTCTGTAATGTTTCCTCCCACGCTCCAATCAGTGCAAATATGACTCTTCCATTTGTGTTATGGCTGTTGCAGTGTGCCCACTCGGTCGGGGAGAGTAGCTCTATTGATATATGCAGTTGTGTGCTATTAAAAATATTTTCATGGACTTCAAGAATATTCATACTTACTCAAGTAACTAATTTTCCCCATTTGTCTAGGTAGACTCAGAGGAGAAAATAGCATTCATTAAACATTTTTCCTAGAGCGCTATTACTATGTGGGGATGTGTAGGCATGGAGTCTTTAATCATTGTCACAGTAATCATGCCTTTGAAAGTGTTTGCTAAGTTATTTTAAGAATGAGACGCTCCAGAGGTTGGATTTCTGAACCTTCTGAATTTTATCCATTTAAACAGAGGCGCAGGTTGGTATAATTGTTGGTGGTGCCCAGAATGTGTTCAAATCCTGCATCTTCACACCTGCTTCAGGCTCTGGGAGGGAATTTGGGGTGTGGGCTGTGGCAGAGAGTTGGGGTGCAGAAGGTGCTGTGGGGCATAGGGAAGAGAATTTTGGGGTGCAGCAGGCAGGCTGCCCTGGGGCTGGAGTGAGTGCTAGAGAAGAGGTCTCCCCCTCAGCTCTTCCCACGCTGGCAGCAGTGAGCTCTGGGGGAAGGGCCAACCTCTTCTGTTCCCCCTATCACGACCCTCATCCAACCCTCCCCACCCTCCCAGGCTGCTGCTTGGGAGATCCAGCCAAGATAACTCCTACTGAGAATTGCTTTGGAGGCTGCTATGCACGCTCCCCCACCTTCTACAGGCACAGCAGCTGCCCCCTCCTGTCCCCCAGCTCTCCCCCACCTGCCCAGTCACCTCTCGTATAGCTGGCAGCAGCAGTGGCTGGGAAGAGAGTGCAGCACAGAGCAGCAGAGGACAGCTGACTGCTGCCCAGGGTTGGCAGGAATGCTCCAGGGAAGCTCATGGAAGTGGCAGACAGAGCCAGGGGAGAGACCCGGCAGTGAACATTGCTGGAGCTGTGGCCCCACACCCAGAATATTGCTGGAGCCCGAGTACCACTGTCCCATGCCACGCATCACCCCGTATTTAAATTTGGTCAAACTGCTGCATTGCATCAGGTTTTTTAAAGTGTTGCGGAAGCATCTTAGGGTGTGGCTGTGAGATTGAAAGAGTTTAAGTGAACAGTTCTTCCTCGGGTGCCAGAACATTTTCAGTATTGGCCTCTTTCAGTTGGAGTGTTTAGCACTCTAGGGCGACATCTACAGGAGCCAAAAACTTCGAAATGTCCATTTCGAAGTTTACTAATGAAGCACTGAAATACATATTCAGTGCCTCATTAGCATGCGGGCGGCCGCGGCACTTCAAAATTGATGCGGCTTGTCCAGACGGGGCTCCTTTTCGAAGGGGCCGTGGCTACTTTGAAGTCCCCTTATTCCTATGAGCAGACTAGTGGAGACACATGTAGTGTAGACAGACTAGGCTAGTGTAGACACGGCCTAGATGTGTCTGCATTGAGCACTGACAACTGACTATCCTGCAAGCCCACTGAAAGGGGTTTATAAACCCAAAGAGTTACTCTGAATGGCGCCAGCAGTTTTTATTCCAGAAGATGTTAGCAATACATTTGATTTCAGTCTTATGTTTATAATTGGTGAATAGTAACAGAGAGGAAGCCATGCTAGTCTATACACTATCAAAACAAAAAGCAGTCAAGTAGCACTTTAAAGACTAGCAAAATAGTTTGTTAGGTGAGCTTTTGTGGGATAGACCCACTTCTTCAGACCATAGCCAGACCAGAACAGACTCAATATTTAAGGCACAGAGAACCAAAAACAGTAAGCAAGGAGGACAAATCAGAAAAAGATAATCAAGAGCTGCGTCTACACGTGCACGCTACTTCGAAGTAG
Source organism: Carettochelys insculpta (assembly GCF_033958435.1). NCBI lineage: Eukaryota > Metazoa > Chordata > Testudines > Carettochelyidae > Carettochelys > Carettochelys insculpta. The sequence goes on along the minus strand of NC_134147.1, from coordinate 15,830,808 downwards.
CGGCACCAACTTCGAAACAGCGCCCGTCGCGTCTACACGCATCGGGCGCTATTTCGAAGTTAACTTCGACGTTAGGCGGCGAGACGTCGAAGTCGCTAACCTCATGAGGAGATAGGAATAGCGCCCTACTTCGACGTTCAACGTCGAAGTAGGGACCGTGTAGACGATCCGCGTCCCGCAACGTCGAAATTGCTGGGTCCTCCATGGCGGCCATCAGCTGGGGGGTTGAGAGATGCTCTCTCTCCAACCCCTGCGGGGCTCTATGGTCACCGTGGGCAGCAGCCCTTAGCCCCGGGCTTCTGGCTGCTTCTGCGGCAGCTGGGAATCTATGCTGCAGGCACAGGGTCTGCAACCAGTTGTCAGCTCTGTGTATCTTGTGTTGTTTAGTGCAACTGTGTCTGGGAGGGGCCCTTTAAGGGAGCGGCTGGCTGTTGAGTCCGCCCTGTGACCCTGTCTGCAGCTGTGCCTGGCATCCCTATTTCGATGTGTGCTACTTTGACGTGTAGACGTTCCCTCGCTGCGCCTATTTCGATGTTGGGCTGAACAACGTCGAAGTTGAACATCAACGTTGCCGGCCCTGGAGGACGTGTAGACGTTATTCATCGAAATAGACTATTTCGATGTCGCAACATCGAAATACGCTATTTCGATGTTGGCTGCACGTGTAGACGTAGCCAAGGTGAGCAAATCAGAGAGTGGAGGGGTGTGGGGGAAGGTCAAGAATTAGATTGAGTCAAGTATGCAGACGAGCCCCTATAGTGACTCAGAAAGTTCCCATCACGATTTAAACCATGTGTTAATGTGCCAAATTTGAATGTAAAAGCAAGCTCGGCTTCTTCTCTTTCCAGAACGGTGCGATAATTCTTCTTCAGTAACACACATACCTTTAGGTCATTGACAGAATGGCCCATTCCATTAAAATGTTGACTAACTGGTTTGTGGATCTGGAGTGTTTTGATGTCTGTTTTGTGCCCGTTGACCCTTTGTCTGAGGGAATTAGAAGTCTGTCCAATATACAAAGCATCTGGGCATTGGCTATGGTCTGAAGAAGTGGGTCTGTCCCACGAAAGCTCACCTAATAAACTATTTTGCTAGTCTTTAAAGTGCTACTTGACTGCTTTTTGTTTTGATAGTTTATAATTGGACTGTTGTAGTCAAATTCAAACCTGAGTAGAGTTCTGGGGAAAGCAGTTAGCTACCTATTCACAAAGAGACTTCATTTCCATTACCCTATGCCTTCTAGAATCACTGTAGTCTGTTCAAGGTGCATCTAAAATGCTATTCAGTTAGAATGGGAACATTTAACATGCTGCTTGAAAAGGAGGTAGTGACTACACAAAGTGCTGGGAGTGGAGATCCAGGGTTCCCGTTTGAAGCTGATAAATTAATCTAAAATACTTCAGGGTTTATTACTATTCCTGCTTTGAGGTCGTCTTCTTATATGTCAAACTTTTTGACCTGATTCTCAGAGGCCCTCAGCACTTCTTACAACTCCCATTCTAGTCTGAGGAGCAGCTGTGTTAGTTTATAATCCGTAAAAACAACAAGGAGTCCTGTGGTACCTTAAAGACTAAGAAATTTCTTTGTGCATAACCTTTGTGGTTTTTATGCCTATGCTCAGGTATATCTGTTAGTCCTTAAGGTGCCACAGGGCTTTTTGTTGTTTAAACTCTCATTCGAGGTGGTGGGATTTTAGGAAAAAATATCATAATATGAGTGGCAATAGGCAAAGTCCTACTTTTTGTGACAAGTAAATAACTCTCACTACAGTTCTTGGGCAGAATTATACCTTCCTCTGGAAAATTTACCTGAGAAAAGTTGTATATTAGAATTGTTGGATAAATAAATAAAACTAAATGTGGGAGGGGGGAGGGAGAGAGAGAACACAGCTACTTGCTATTAAAAGGATGTCTATGTATATTATATTATATTATATTAATATTATATTATATTATGATCAGCTATTAAACTGAAAGTTACCAGATCCAGCATGCAAAGTTCATATTCAGTTTTATTTGACACATTGACTTCAGTAGAACCATGACTTCTCTCCTATTGTTTCCAGTAGCAAAATTCACATTAGACTTTGAAAGATGTCTCAGGGAATTGTGTGTTCAGTTTCCATTGCATTTCAGTGGGATTTGGGCACCTAATTGCCACATGCTCCTTTGTAAATCCCAGCATTTCGTCCATAGAACTAGAGGTCAAGGACATTGTTTTTTTGAGTGATTCAAAGCAAGAGGTACAAGGGATAAATGGCATCTTACTGTTTATAGCAACTTGTATATAATGCTACACTTACCCTGTCAGTAAAGAAATAAAAAAGATGCTGAATTTGGATGTGAAATATCTTAGTGTGGTGACTGTGTTTGTGGTTCTAGCGCTGAAGATGTGGTAGTCAAAGTGACTGGAAGCCAGCTAACGCCAGAGTACTTGGAAGAAAATGGATTCACAGAACCTATCCTGGTTCTGAAGAAGGATGGCTTGGGCTTAGCGGTACCGGCACCCACGTTCTATGTCAGTGACGTTGAAAACTATGTTGGTAAGTATTTGTCTGAGAGTGGTGTAATGCTTGTGTGCTGTTGCTTAGTCATGCTGTGTCAGCCTCCTGCTGTCATGGACAGAGCTGCACAGCCAGCTGTGAGAGTTCTCTCGGCTGCTCACTTCCCAGGATCAGACATACTTCTCCTTGAATGCTCAGCCAGCTCTGCTGTCCAAATCAAAGGGTGACTGGTCCATGGCTGCTCCTTCTCTCCTCCTCTCTTTGCCCCCATTGTACAAAATCATTGCCACTGCATCTCTGTAAAACTTGAGGAAACCAGCATGGAATCAGGCCTCTTGGGGCTTTGTTTGCTTTTCCTGATACTTATTTAAAACAAGCTCCTTAGAAATGCTTTTGAGAAGAGCCCCGCCCCCATCCCTCCGCTTCTTTGAGGGAAGGTAGGATTTGATGGGCCAGGTCCTCAGCAGGAGTAAATCAGAGTCAGCATCGCTGATCCCATTTGCACTATTTGAGGATTAGGCTCATAATGTCACTGGCATTGGTCAGTGAAAACCAAATGAGGGGGAAGGGAGGAACAATGAAATAATGTCAGGTATTCTTAAGCATTGTCAGGAAATAAAATGGGACAAGAGCAAGTCCCCTTTAAAAATCAAATCTTGCCTGTCCTGCATGGACATGCCAGCCCTGGTGTTCGGGTCCATTTGAGCTGGGCTTGGAGCAGGGCCTTGTTGGGAGGGGCAATGATGACTGTATGCCACCTTTGTGCTCCTTGCATTCCCAGGGCTGGGGAGGGGGGGGTCCAACATCAGCTATATTAGCCCCCAAAGCTGCTCTGTCTTCCTGCAGCCGATAGTGGCCCAAATAACTCTTGCGTAGCTGGGGATTACTGGAAAGCAGCGAGCTCTGGTCACCTCCTTCTCCCATTCAGCACCTCATGCCCTAGGGCAGGGGACACAAACCAAAAAAGCATGAAGAGTCATTTTTTCCAATTCAGTTAAAAAAATCAATAATTCAGGAGCTGCAGTGTGTGTGAATTACAAGACGATCCTTAATAAACAATATTGAACCATACTTTGGTAATCCCTGTTTTAAGAACAGCACACACAATGATTTGTAATGTGGTACATGTTAACAAACGTTTTGCATATTCTATTTCCTCACACTTCATGTGCATCTTTGTACCACTGTCTTCCTGACTTTTGCTCCTGAACCTTCTCTCTCTCTGTGGAGGATGCTAGGGGGAGTTATCCAACATTTTGAGATCGTGTATCGTTTGCTATTTAGGTATGAGTTGTTCATTTTTGGGCTTTTAGACATTCACTGTTTATCAAAAATAATCAGGTTTTTTTTAACTTTGCAATTATAACATCAGGGCTGTGTCTCCACTACAAAAATAACTTTGAAGTTGCTTACTTCGAAGTACAACTTTGAAGCAAGCAACATTGAAGTTGAGCATCTACACGCACCTTACTTCGAAGTTCAGTTTTGAAGTAGGGCACTACTCCATTCCTGGGAATGGAGTAAGGACTTCAAAGTTAACTTCGAAGTAAGGGAAAATGTGTGCAGACTCTCTGCTGCCTACTTTGAAGGAGTGCCTAACTTTGAAGTTAGTTCCTAGTGTAGACACAGCCCAGGAACCACAAAGAAGTCCTCAAGGAGCTGCATGCAGCTGTGGAGCCACAGGTTGCAGACCCCTGGCCTAGGGGTCCCCCAGGCTGCCCTATCTGGCCAAATTTAAAGCTGCTTTGTGTGAATGGAGTAGTGAAAATGGTGTGCAGGAGAGTTAAGGTTCCGTCCTTAAGGGCTTGATTCTGCATTGCCATGCCACTTGTGCAATCACTGGTACAAGGGCAAAGTGGACATAAAATACTTCCATTGGGACTTAGTAGCATTTTATGCCTGCTTTTTGTAGGCAAAGTGACGTCACAAGATGGAAGGGTGCTGCCCTAGAGCTTCTGTGTCACTTTCTATAAGATACTGTAAGTTTGCCAAGTGACTTTCTCTTTCCCCTGTAGTGCAGTTCTGTGTGCTTGTTGGCCGCCACCTTCTGTCCACAATTGGCTGCATCTAAATGGTGTTAGTGTACAAAACGTTCTGGCTTAAAATAGGACCCTCAATCTGCAAGGAAGAAACCCAAACTTCATTATACAGTGGAAGCTTTTCATTACTAGTTAAATCACAATTGTTTCCTGGGAAAATCCTGTGTGTTAGACAGAGTGAGAGCAAGGTTTTTCTGTTGCATTCCAGAGCACTCTGTTCCAAGAAGCTGTCGTCATGGTATTGAGAAACTGGTTTGCCAAACGATGTCCTAACTAGAGCTGTCAATTGCAGTTACCCCACGTGATTAACTCAAGACAAATTAACTCATTAAAATTAATTCTGTGATGAATTGTGGTTTTAATCTCACTGTTAATAATATCATCCTATTTAAATTTATCATAAATATTTCTGTATTTTCAGATATGTGCTTACAATTACATTGCAGAATACAAAGTATACAGTGTTCATTTTAAGTTACTATTTTGATTACAAATATTTGCATTTTAAAAAGATAAACAAAAGAAATAGTGGTTTTCAGTTCACCTTATACAAGTACTGTAGTGAAATTTCTATTGTGAAAATGCAATTTGCAGATGTAGAACTTTTTACACAGCTGCACTCAAAACAAAACAACATAAAACTTCAGAGCCTGTAAGTTTACTCAGTCCTCCTTCTTGTTAAGCCAGTCTCTAAGACAAAGAAGTTTGCTTACATTTACAGGAGAGAACGCTGCCCATTACATTTGGACATCTCCTGAAAGGAGGAACAGAAGTTTGCATGACACTGTGATAGCCAGTATTGTAAAGTCAGATATGGTAAACCTTTGTTTGCCCTGTCATGCACTTTGTAATTGAAATTGGTGTGTTTGAAAATGTAGAAAAACACCCAAAATAATACATTTAAATAGGTATTCTATTATTGTTTAACAGTGCAATTAATCATGATTTTTTAAATTTGACAGCCCTAGTCCTGGCTGGCTAATACCATCTCCCAATGTATTAGACATTCAGCAAGACTGTGATCATCTGCATGTATGAGGCACTCCAGTTTGCCCCATGTAGCCTCTTAGTGGTCAGTGTGGTTGAACAGATAAGTAGGCTTTTTGTAGTTTCTATTGCTAATTCACCTGCTTTGTCATGTTCCTGGTTATCTGGTTGACTTCCTTGAGTTGTCTCCAAACTCCAGCCTGGTCAGGGCTTTTCAGCGCACACACCTCAGAGTGATTGTTTTGAGACATCATCAAAGAGCCACCCTCAACCCCACAGTAGGAGCTTTGTAATCATTGCAAAATTTGATCTTCTTGCCTTGAAGACCCACGCTCCTCTATCTGCCTCCAGCCTCTTGTCTGCCCTTCCACCTCACCCTGCTGCACCACTTGCTTCCTTTCGTTCCTCTCCACTGCATCTGTGTGGACGCTGCCATTTTCATCTCTAAAACTTCAGTTGTTTGGGGGTGTGAAAAAACACACCCGAGTGACAAAAGTTGTGACACTGGAAAGTGCTGATATAGGCAGCGCGATAAAGCTACCACTCCTCTTTCAGTGTGGGGTTTTTAATTGCTGGGAGAGCTGTCCCCTGTCACAGTGCTGTGGAATGGGCAGGGTAGACATACCCTCAGTCTGTCCAGCTCCCAATGCCACATTGACTTTCTATCTTTCCCTATAAAAATGGCAAAAATGTGCCCTTACTTCACTATAACCAATAAGCTGCTGACAAGTCCCCCCAGTTACCATGTTCTGTTACCAGCCCTTGGCGTTTGCCTTGTCTGCTGTTTCTCCCTTGTCTTGCACCCTCTTCCCATATAACATGCCCATTGTGTAATGGTTGAGTGCACTGAGATAATTGCATGAACAACAGCGTATTGAAATAACTTTTAGTTTACTATAATTTGCATTCTCTAATGCACTGGAAACATATTTTTGCTTGTCCATCTGCTGTCCTTAGCAGATTTTACTGTGTGACCTGAGTATTCTGTAGCATCTGCTGGTTTTCTCCCAGGCTCTAGCTAAAACAATCCAGCCTCCCAGCATACAAAAAGCTCTGTAATAAAATGCCAAAGAGGAGAGGAATATGGGCTATTTAATATGCAAGCTGGAACTGATTTCTATAGAGAATGGGACAAATTTCTGGTGTAACATTAGTATAACTGGCTTTGGGGTTATACCAGGGAGGGATTTAACCAATTGCCTGGAAGGTTTCCATAGGACCCAGAGTCTATTTAAGAAGCAGCATAGGAGAAAGCAGTTTGTGAAAACCAAGGAGCCAGACAGGTTGTTACTCTGTTGGGCTTATGCACTGAGAGCCATGTTGTGACTAAAGAACAGATTTATTCTGTATCTGCCAAAATGTGAAAGCTCTAAACAGGGACCTTGGGAAAGAAAATTAAGACTACACACATAATATTCCCTGAAATATAGGCTAGCAGGGTCACTTTTCAGAACAGCAGAATAGAGAAAATAGTAACTTGTTAGCTTAAAAACGGGCATTCATTAAGGATTGTTACTAAAGCTCACGCGGCTGATACTTTCCTCATTCACACCATTTTTACCTGAGTAGCTCCACCAGCTTCTGTTGAGTTACGGCTGCTTAGCATTAGCACTGGAGTTCTGAATCAGGCCCAGTTTCCTTTAGATTAAAGGCAGAATGGAAGTTCTGGTGACTTGTTTTCTGTGTTTGAGAAAAGATTGATTTTTATTTTTTTTATTTTTAGTAGTCTTTAAAAAAACAAAAAAACAAAGCAATACTCTTTTAGGGGCACCTGTTACTCCAAATGACTTGACTTAAGAAATGGGAACAATTCTGTGTGGCCAGTCTTCATCAGTAACTAACATATGGTTCAGTTTGCCAAATTAAAAATGTGTTAGAATAACATTAGGAATAAGAAACAATTGGGAAATGAGCTGTGCTGTATGATATCCCCACTATCCTTGTATCATACAGTGTGATAGGAAAATGTCAATATTAGTTAATCAAATAGGTTTGGTTTAGCAGAGCTATTTCATTGTGTCTTTCCATAGGATTTTGATTATACTACTGTGGAAATTATATAATGAAATAAGTAGAGAGATTAAAACTAACCTAAGCTTAATCTTTTTCATATGAAGTCTCTTAAAATGAAAAGCTCAGAGGAGATAAATACAAAATCTATTGTTAATATAACCTTAAAGTTACATTTGTGAATGTGAAACAGTTGAGAAAGGCAGAAGTTAAGGTGCTTCTAGAAACTTTCTTTCACTCACTCCTTGTACAGAATGGGCCTAGTCCTGCATTCCTAGTAATCCAGAACTCCCATTTTCCTCTTACATTCATGTCTTAGGACCTGAGAGGAGTGTTGATGTTACCGATGTCACCAAACAGAAAGACTGCAAGATGAAGCTGAAGGAGTTTGTAGATTACTACTACAGCACCAACAGGAAAAGAGTTCTCAATGTCACTAACTTGGAATTTTCAGATACAAGGTAAGAGGCAATATGGAATTACTGCCCTTGGAGACCATATTGTCCTAAAAGTGGTGGAGTCTTGAGTCCCGTTTGGCCTCTCTTGCAGGTTCCCTGCAGGAGGAGGCGCTGTGGTGTCAGCTTGCTGATTTCACAGTGGGCTTGTCTACACCAGCTCCCTACTTCAAAGGGAGCATGGTACGTAGGGTGTTGAGAGTTTATTAATGAAGTGCTGCAGTGCGTACACAGCACTTCATTAAGCAAATTCCCCCCCCACGGCAACTTCGAAGTGTTAAACTTCAAAGTGCCGGCTCGTGTCTAGCCGCGGTTCACCCACCGGTACTTGGAAGTGCCTGGCGTACTTTGAAATCCCTTTACTCCTTTACTCAGAGTAAAGGGGCTTCGAAATAGACCGGGCACTTCAAAGCACTGCCGGGTTAGCCGTGGCTAGATGCGAGCCGGAACTTCGAAGTTGAACACTTAGAAGTTGCCATTGGGGGGGAATTTGCTTAATGAAGAGCTGCATGTGTACCACAGCTCTTCATTAATAAACTCCCAACACCCTACTTACCATGCTCCCTTTGAAGTAGGGAGCTAGTGTAGACAAGCCCAATAAGTCTGATTCTCTGCTGCCTTGCCCCTTGTGTAGTCATTTAGGATTCTCTTTGTGAGAACATTTTAGCAATTACACCGGTGTAGTTATACAGCTAAAACTCCCCAGGTGGATCCTGTTCTGGAGTATGAATGCCTTTTTTTCAGTGAGTCTTAATTCCCTCCCAAGAGACATAATCTAAACCTAATATGACCTGGGGAGATATACTGGTCTTATAGTATCAGCTTAAATTCCCACATTTGGTTATTCCAAATTTTTTTTTCCATGTAGATAAAGCTGTACACCATAACATGCTACTAGGTAAAAACAACAGCACTGTACAGTCACTTTGCATAAACAGCTATGCAAGGTACAAAGCAGTGGACCTTACACATTTCTGAGATCACATTGGATACTGATATGAAAGTAGATGATTATTGTCTGGATGACAGAAAAAGAGACCAGGCAAAAGCATAATGAAACCACAGAGAGATGTAAACTTTCATGGATAAAAATACACGTTGTCAGATGCAACAATTTATACATGATTCCTCTGACAAAATGAGTTTATGCACATGAAATCTTATGCCCAAATAAATCTGTTAGCCTTTAAGGTGCTGCAGGACTCCTTGTTGTTTTTGTGGATACAGGTTAACGCAGGTACCCATTTGATACATACACAAGTGTGTAGATTACCAGAGTCCTCCACATGAACTTCTCAAGGGATGGAGTTGGGGTGGGTTTGTGTCTGAGAGGACAGGAATCTTCAGAGACATAAAAATTGTAATTAGAGAAAAATTACAAATGTAAGAGCTCTTCTGGACAAGTGTCTAGTTTTGAGTGCACCAAGCAGATTGTCAATGTGAAATTAATAAATAGCACAGTCACTAGCATATTTACCAGGCATTGCTCGGTTCCTTAACTCAGGATTTGTTTATTTTTTTAATATAAAAGGAAAATGCACATGCTTTATTTAAATGATTTGTATTTTTCGAAGATACAGTGTTAATTTTATTATTTTAATTTTTGTTTTGGATTTCTTAAGAAAAGGAATTGTTAAAATGTTTCTGTTTTAATTTTTTTAGTACTTTTTTCAATGGGCATTCCATCAAGTGTCTTTTTCTTCATCCCATCATTTGTTAAGTTTTATCAAAAAAACATCTATTGTCAATTTGGTTTCCAATAACACTTCTTTCCTGGTGTTCAAGTCTTAAGTATTGGTTAGCCTGTGGCAAAACAGAGCCCTTCTCCAAATTTCTCCCTTTGATGTTTTTTCTGTAAGCTTTACTCAGAAGCCATCCTATTCCAGGTTCATCCTATTTTTGTGGCTCATCTTGGTGCAGTCTCTTTCAACATTTGCACAGTGATGCCAGACTGTACTTGCTTTCATGATTTTTTTCTCTTTTCTGTATTGTTTAATGAGAAGCAATCCCATTTCAGGTGCACTCTGTCTTCCTTGCACTACCAAACTTCTCTTTTGCTTTAAATTATGATAAGAGAAAGTTGCATACCGAATTTGGTGGTCCTAGCGCTTATCATTTAGGAGGAGTTCTTCATCAAATAGACAAACTCTCTAAAATACATCATTTGGGGTGCATCATTCATCTACTATCAGCCATGTGCTTCCTGAATTCTTTACTTCAGAGCAAGGGAGAGCGAATAAAGGACTTTTGCACTGTTAGTAAAGTGTTTAGTTGAAATCTTTTTGCTCTTGAATTGAATTTACTCTTACCACAATACTGAACCTTACAGAATCAAAATATACGTCCTGTTTCCAAGCCTATAAGACTTTTTATTTTATTTTTTTTTAAATTTAACAAAACCAGAATAAAAAGGGGAAAATGGTCTTTGGACATCTGCTTTAAGATGAAATGCAAAGCATATGAAAGTCAATGGAACTTGAACTCCTTGTCACTTCATCATGTTTGAAAATGTTACCATCAGTCTGTTTTCCTTGCTTATAATTTTGTGTGTACCCTTAAGAGCCAAGTACTAAAATGGTGGGTAGGCAAGTCATTGACAAGTGTTAATTAAAGCCATCATAGGCATCTGCAGACACTGTGCCAGATTCTGATTTCAGTATACATGTAAAAATTCAGTGCAACTCCACTTGGATTAAACATTATACATGGGAGTTATTCTGGTTTATTTTAAATCAGGGATTAATGAGAGTAGGATTAAAGTGAACATAGTCTGGGGATTTCATAGATGATGCGAATGCCTCTGCTGCTCTGTTTGCAGGTAACCTTGTTATCTGTGTCTAGACTGCAGGCTTCCCAGCTGCAGATCTCTCAGAAGGGATGTGTCAACAGAGGTGGTTTTCCAACATTTGGTCCTGTGTGAATGGGCCAAATGTCAGAAAAGCCTCTCCTGACAGAACTGTTGGGAAGAGATATGTAAATGTGTTGCACGGTTTGCGTATCTTTTGCGGACAGCTCTCGGCAGTCTAGACACAGCCTTTTGCTTCAGGTCTGTCCTGACTTTGACCTTGGGTGATGGTGATGCTGATTTGAGCATGGGTGTTTGTTAGTTGTCTTGAAATATGTATGCCTGCCAAAGCACTGATTTGAAGCTATGATACCGTAGCTATGTGGCAAACCAACTGCAAAATTTAGTGATTGAATGAATTTCTGCTTTATAAGCCTCTGAGGTGGGGAGTCTCCCATTCTCTGTCACGTTTCATGTTGAATTTCATGCTCTTAACAGCAGGCCCCCGAATAGTGGGGCAAAAAGGGCAGTTTCCCCTGGGTCCCTTTGAAGTATCATGGCAACATTGCTGTGCATGGCAGTGAGGTGGTGGCTGGGAGGGGCCCAGCACCACAGTCCAGGTGACACTGAGGTTCTGAATGCCCCTGGGCTTCCACTTCCACCCTTGGCCCCACCCCTTCCAGGGCACTGAGTGGGGCTCCCCACCTACCTTGCCCCTGGCCCATGGAAGCTGTTGACCCCACTGCTTAACAGTCTCCTCTATGCCTGAAAGTACAAATTTAAAGCTTTTTGGTTTATGTAAACATATTCAGGATTTGGAGTGAGATTCTACGCCAGGTATAATTTCAGTGGGGGAGATTAATTTATGCTGTTCTGATCCTTATGAGGCCACATGAATCTTTTAGATTTCTCTTATGTTGCTGGATAATCTAGACATTATGTATAAAGAAAGGGTCACTGGGAAAAGACCACTATACTACACAGCCTTGCATGGTGACAAGTATCTGAGGGGTAGCCGTTTTAGCCTGTCATTCATCTGACAAAGCGGGTCTTTGCCCACGAAAGCTAAAGCTCCAAAAAAAAAACCTGTCAGTTTATAAGGTTCCACAGGACTTCTCATTGTCTTCACTACACAGAAAATGATGACTTTCAGGAGAAAAATAAACAGTTGTAATTTTAGGAGAACATCTCATCTTGCTGAAAAGATAAAACAACAATTAAGAAAAAAGGCTGAAAAATAATTGCGAGTTCATTTCCTTCAATATCCATCATTTTCTCACCATGTATTTACGGTTTTAGTGATTTGATCTTGTTTCCACATGGAAAATCTAAAGTAATTTCAGAGGTCAATGATTATAAGTATTTTCAAGAAGGGTTTTACAGCTTCCTACTTTTGAGAGACAACAGTGATGGGAGGTTTTTATTGCTACAGACATCACTCATATTCTGCTGATTTAGACATCAGCTATCAAATATTTTGTTTCTCAGCAAAGATGTTGACATCTAAATTGGCTCTCAGACATCATCGTTCACTGCCATTTTAACCGGAACGATGTTATCAGGCTCTGATGGAGAGTACAAATGGCACGTGTGGCAAGTGGGAACATAAATTTTAGATTGACATTCAGAGCCTCTCATTTAAGTGACATTTGCAAATGACCTGTGTTGGTAAAACAAATCTTTGTTCTAAGTATTGACTTGGTTTAAGTAAAAGGTTAATTTAGCTCCTGCACTAGTTCACTTTTACAGTTTTTCATGTCAGCTTGTGATTTAATGTGTTCAAATGATCTCCCCAAGTAATACTTCCTCCTTGTTTGAAGTTCCTGAGAAATCACACAGTCCAGAACTGGCTCAAGCCTCATTGTTTGTATTAAGAATGGAGAGCTGTGCATAGACACAATGGTGCATAGATACATAGGCTGGGTGTACACTTGCCCCCAACTTCGAAGAAGGCATTGCAATCAGGGTGATGGGAGATTACTAATGAAGTGCTGCAGTGAATATGCAGCACGCCATTGGGCTCATAGTCCCCCATGGCAATTTTGAAGTGTCAGACTTCAAAGTGCCAGCACGCATGCAGCGGTAGGCATGTCGAAGTTTGACACTTCGAAGTTGCCGTGGGGGAGAATTAGCCTAATGAAGTGCTGCATATTCACCACAGCACTTCATTGGTAATCTCCTGACACCCTGATTACCATGCCCTCTTCGATGTTTGGGGCAAGGTTAGACAAGCTGATTGCTGTGCATAGACCCTATAGGCACATTGGTACCAAGGGCTGATTTCTCAGCCCACGTGAGCTCTTCTGAGACATGACAAAAAAAAGTCGCATGCTCACTGTATGCCACCATACAGCCACTACCCCTAAACATCACAAGATTGGCGCTCTAAGCCAGGAGCTATTTGAACAATTTTAATAATGCTACCAGATCAAATGCACAGATCACTAAAGGGTCATCATGTTTCCCAAAGAGATTGAAACCCCACCAGTGTCTGCTTCTGAACACTTCTCAGCATACTGTAAAAGTATATTTTCCTTGTGCCTGGTCAAATTCTGATCTTAATTACTTTGCTCATAATTTAGAGTAAATCCATTTATAGGTATGGAGTTACTCCAGATTCAGATGGATGTAACTGAGATCAGAATCCAGCCATTCTTTCCTGTACATGATGTTTAGTTTGATCTTTATTTAAAACTTTTTTGTATTTCCTCTGTTAAGAATGTCCAGTTTTGTAGAACCGCCTGACATTGTGAAAAAGTTGTCTTGGGTGGAGAATTATTGGCCTGATGATGCTCTGCTTGCAAAACCAAAAGTGACCAAGTACTGTCTGATATGTGTGAAGGACAGCTACACAGATTTTCACATAGACTCTGGAGGAGCATCGGCTTGGTACCACGTGTTGAAAGTAAGGAGTTATGTTTTACTTCCCGTTTAACAACCGGTTCAGTTCTTAAACAATGATGAAATACTGCTCAGCAGTTTGTCTAAGATAAAGGGTAACAGTGAATAAAAATATAGGTCCAGGTCCTCACCTCTTGTAAGTTAGTGTAGTGCCATTAGTTGGTGCTGTGCCAGTTTACACCAAAGATCTGGTCCATAATGTATAAATTGCCTAAATCATCTCTTTCAGAGAACTTGAATGTAGGTTAATTTGTTAATATTTGTGTAGCGCTTTGTAAGGCCTGGTCTACACTAGGGGATAAAATCAAATTTAAGGATCTTAGGTTGATTTTGGAAACCGTCTTCACCACAGCACTCAATGTGTTGATTTTAAGGGGCTCTGAAGGTCAACTTTTGTAGTGCCAATTTCACCGGGAGTAACTCCGAAAATTGAATTTTTAATATCGACTTATGCAAGTGCAGACAGCAGTGTTATTAAAATCTATTTTATGGGCCTCCGAAACTATCCCACAGTGCCCGTCAATGTGTCGTTTTCTGGTCATCACTTCACCTCTGCTGCTTTCCAGGTGAGCAGGAAGTAGATGACAGGAAGCAGTGGTCATCAGCCCAGGAATTTTGAATCCATTTCCTTTCCTTTCTGGCCAGCATGGAGAGCAGATACCAGGAGCACACCTCTTCAGCACATCTAGTAGCCATGAGTTCCCAGGGTCACAAAAGAGCCCCACCATGGAGCCACCCGGAGATCCAGGACCTCATTGCAGTGTAGGGGGAAGAATCTATCTTCGTGCAGCTCAAAGGGAGCAAAAGAAGTGCCACTATTTATGGAAAGATACCATAAGGCATGATTAAGAGAGGGTATGCCAGGGACGCTCAGCAGGGTTGTGTTGAAATCAAGGAGCTCAGGCAGAATTACCAAAAGAGCAAAGAAGTTAGTGGTTAGTTTGGGTCATCTCCCCAGAAAAGCTGCTATTATGATGAGCTTCATGCTATTCTGGGGACAGACCCAACCTCTTCCGCCCAAAAAACGCACGGACTCCTCAGTAAGTGTTGCTCAGCAGGATGATAAACTTCATTAGTTAACATACTTTGCAGTCCATGCTTTGGGGTTGGGTGTGGTAGTGAGGGTTTTCACACAGTTGGAGGCTGTTTCATAAAGGGCAGGGAAACAGCATGAGAGTGTGTGTATTTTGTGGGGTGGGGTGGGGCACATGCTAGTTAATGGCAGGAGACTCAGGACTCTGTACACTCACCCATAAACTTGGTTTTCAAGACATCCCTGATTTTCATTTCATCTTTCTGTGCTCTCCTGTTTGCTCTTGTGGCTGGTTGCTGATAATTACTGGCCAGGAGATCTGTGTCTGCCCCCCACACTGGCATGAAATTCTCCTCCTTCACCTCACAGATATTATGAAGAATACAGTGGGCCCCAGTGACAAGGGTAATGTTTTCTTCACTGAGGTCTGCGTGGGTCAGAAGGCACTTGAACCTGGCTTTTAAATGGCCAAGGGCACATTCTACCACCGTTCCACACATGCTTAGCCTGTGGTTGAAGAGCTTGTTACTGGGGTCCAGGGTGCTTGTGTATGGCTTCATGAGCCAAGGGAACAAGGGGTAAGCAGGGTCAACAAGAGTAACTGTGGGCATTTCCATGTCCCCAATATTGATTTTTCTGGTTTGGGAAGAAAGTACCACTCTGAAGTCTTCTAAACAGGCCAGAATTCCTGAAGATTTGCACCTCATGCACCCTTCTTCATCACCCCATGTTGTTGTTGGTGAAACGACTTTTGTGATCCACCAGTACCTGCAACATGATAGAGAAGTACCCCTTGTGGTTAATGTAATGTTAATGTGAGGCAATCTATTGGGGATGCACTCAGTTGACTTTGTGAGCAGGTTGAGACACTCATCTTTGACTTTATAAAATCTAGTGTTAAAAAGTCAACTTTAATAAATTTGATTTTATTCCCAAGTGTAGACATATCCTAAGTATAAATCTCTCCATAAATGTAACCTTTGTTAGTATTATTATATTCTGCTGTTATTCTTGTGTAGTAGGTCTTTTCCATCTGTCCCAAAGTCTGGGCAAGTACCTACTAGTAAAGAACTTTGTAAACATATGATTTGTTTTTTTGTTGTGTCTCTCTACTAGGATTCTATCCACAATTATCTATCAAACCTTATTTAAATAATGTTCAAATATGTACTCCAACAGCCATTCTGTTTAGTTTCCATGTTAGTTGCTAACTGATTTTTTTTTCCCCAAATCAGGGAGAAAAGATATTTTATCTCATCAAACCAGCCACTGCAAACATTTCCCTGTATGAACGCTGGCAGTCAGCAGCAAATCACAGTGAGATGTTTTTTGCAGACCAAGTGGATAAGTGTTATAAATGCACAGTTAAGCAAGGACAAACGCTTTTTATCCCATCAGGTGAGTAGGTTGCTAAAGGTGATCTACATAGAGGGTTCTCTGGAATATTAAAAACAAGCGGTGCATTGTGCGTGCAAGTTTTGCCTAATTATAAATTAT
The DNA here is from genome assembly GCF_033958435.1 of Carettochelys insculpta. NCBI lineage: Eukaryota > Metazoa > Chordata > Testudines > Carettochelyidae > Carettochelys > Carettochelys insculpta. Next base: position 15,814,598 of record NC_134147.1, on the reverse strand, counting down.
TCTCTTCTCTGGGGAAAAACGTTATTTCATGTACTTACTCAATTGACCTCATCAGAGGAAGCAGAGATTCTGTGTGCCTTGCTTTATTGTCATTTACATGATGCATGCTGTACAGCAGATATTCGTATAATTTAAACCAGGGAGGCTTATTGCTTGTCTGTCATTTCATTGCTGAGCAATGAATACTTTGAGCTCTATGGTCCTCTGCTTTCTGTCCCGTAAAGCAAAAGTCTGGGAAGGGAGCAAGAATTAAGAGGCCTCAGCATAGAAAATCTATTTTACATAAATGTCTGGCTTCCTTTACTGTAGTATGTGAGCAAAGCACCTCACAATCTATAGGTTATTGAGCCTCCCAACACCCTTGTGAGGAAGGGAAGCGTTTTCCAGTTACAGGACTGAGAAATGGCATCTATACACCTTTCCCAACGTCCCACACAAAGCTTGTAGCAGGGCTGGAAAGTGAACCTGGATCTCCCAGTTCTTTGGCCAGCACATTAACCACTGGACTGCCTGGGAAAGTTTTCCTGTTTGGGGCAGTCCTTAGGCTTGTTTTCCTGAATCAGGATTGCCACTAGAGAAGCAGAAACTGTGGGCCATGTGATCCCTCCTTCAGAATTTGAAAAATGTGGCCAGTTTTAGGGTATGTCTACGCTGGGGAGAAAGTTGACCTAAAATATGCAATTCCCACTATGAGGTCGCTTTTTCCTGCCATACCCACAGTGGGAGGTTGACAGGAGAAACTCTTCTCTCGACGTGCTAAATTGAACTCCAAAAGATCAACCACAGCAGCATTGATCTTCCACTGAGTGTAGACAAGCCCCATGCAGTGTTGTCTTTCCTAGTGCTGAGGAGGTAAAAAGGAAAGCAAATTCGGACCAAAGAGTATTGTACTGTTCCACTGTTTAAAAGAAATAAGCTCCTGGGAGAAAGAGGAATTATTTAAGGTGATCTAGGAGTAATTGGACTAAGTTGAACAAAGTGCAGTGTTTTGTCTGAAAATCAGAAACATTTTTTGAATGGTTGAAAACCCTCTTGAGGGCAGTGAGGGAAGCCATTTAAAATGGGACTGGCCGAGGCATTAGAAAATCTACCAGAGGTGACAATCCTGCACTATTAGCAGGATGGACTGTGACGTTTCTTCCATCTGTGAAAGAGAAATGTTCAGATTGAAAAAAGGTATTGAGAGGCCTTAATTTCAGTAATAAGTGTGGCTAGCATAGTGGAGCCTTTGTTTAATTTGCAGTCTCTAGGTGCTGCATTAACACAAATAATTAATAATAAGAATATTAATCCTTGCACTCACACCTTACGGGCAGCATCGAGAGTATCCCTATTTCTTTCTCTGTGTGTTGCTAGACTCAGTTACGCACTTGAATTTTGCTTTGACTCCAAAAAGGGGAAAGTGGGTGTTTTCCTGATGACTTTATGTGAAACTGGTGGAGTAAACACTCTGCAATTTATACAATCCACTATGAGAGGGAGGTTAAGTGAGGGTGGGTTTTTGTATGAAAATAAGGATTTGGAAAACACCTGTTCATAGCATTGTACTTGAAACCCTTATCGGGAGTTGTCAACACTTGGGAGTTTTTATACTTGATGGTACCACTTTGTCTCTGCTGTTTTTCAGATGAACAGTAAAACAATTGTTCTCCAAACAATCTGTGCAACATCTTTCCTCTCTCTGTGATCTTGCTACTGAAGTTATCAGTAAGCCTCCTATGGAAATTAAAGGTGCTCCGCACCATACAAGATCAGGCCCTTATGTAGAGTGTAAGCAATGGGGACCACTTCAGCCCTGATCTAAGCATGTAGTTGTCCAACAGAAAACGCTTTGCTCACTCAAGGGCTGAGTTGGGTCCATGCTCTGGATGGCCGTCGAGGAAATGAGATAGCCTGGATTGCAGCAACATGCTCTTAACAAATTATCAGGGCTGATGGTTTTATTCAAAGTGTCTCCTTTGTTTCTCTGTCTTTTATAGGTTGGATTTATGCAACGCTCACGCCCGTAGACTGCCTAGCATTTGCAGGACATTTTCTACATAGCCTAAGTGTTGAAATGCAGATGAGGTATTTTGTCTGTTTTTAACTATACCTTACCAATTTTATCTATAGTTTGACATCAGACATAGCTTCTGTTTTTGGAATAATTTGTTGATTGGATATCTGAAATTTTGAGTTAGGATGATTTTTAGTTGTAAGTAATTTTGATTTCCATTACAGGTCAAAAAACCCATGAATTGAGCCATATTCTCTTTTAAGAATTAGCTTAAATTATTTAATAGAGTAGAACCCTGTATATCTGACCTAAACGGGACTGAAGGATGGTCAGATAGCAGAAATATTGGATAATACAGAATACTAACGAAAAATGGGTATAAATATCTGTCAACTCAGTTTTTTACTAATTCCATTGAAAACACAATACAAACATTCTTAAAAATTGTTATATTCATCGTTGCAGATAAACAGAATGTCGGACAATCAAAGGTTGGATAATCAGGGTTCTCCTGTAATTATATTCATGCATGATATGGGCCAAATTCAAAAACAATGCAAAAGTTAGACACTTCTACTTTTTTATACTCACGTGCACTCGGACTCTCCAAGACATTACTTCCATTTGGCCAGATTAGGGGTATCTAAAGGTATGCCTGCACTTGGATTGTGGAATTTAACTGCAGATACGTAGACACATCCAGGCTAGCTGGTCAGTGGTCTAGAGGTAACAAAAAAAAGTGAGTGAATGAACCTAAACTAAACTTCGTATCCTCCGCATGAAAAGTAAATGGGGTAAACACTTTTGAACCATGTTTACCTGGCACTATGCTGTTGATCTTGCTAGTCTGTGCTCCAATAATGAAGAAGCTGCCACATATGGTCTTCAACATGGGGGTAACCACCCAAGTAATTACCAGGCTTCCATGTGGGCTTGTGTAGCCTCCTCCGGAAGTCTGTGCTGCCACAGATTCAGTGCTATCAGTTGGTGAGCTGGCTAGGTACGGCTCCATGTGCTGCCAATATGGTCTCCTGTTGCAGTGGAGACAGAGTATGTTGTTTTATTTTACACATGAAGGCACCAGATAAATAGGCTACATCACTGCAGGAGGTGCACCTCAAACCACAGTGTGCAACCTTCTGAATGTGGCCTTCCAATGGCCCAGCTGGAGACCTTACCAATAGTAAAGGTCTTTTCTGAGGTCAGATAAATCCTGCAATGAGACCATTTTCCATCCTTAATTTACTATGTCTTTTTACTTGTGTTATTTTAGCATTGTGTTTTAGGATTGATTCCAGTCTAGTTGATTGAAAATAGAAATCTGGAAAATAAATCCAAAGACGTTTGCATTCTAGCATGTCAAAGAGCTATACTTTTGCTCATAATGCTGCTTGCAGTCCATCACCCTTGCATTTTTGCTTTGTATCACAGAGCGTATGAAGTGGAAAGGCGGTTGAAAATTGTCAGCCTAACCCAGTTTCCAAACTTTGAAACTGCATGTTGGTATATGGGAAAGCATCTGCTAGAGACATTCAAAGGTAAAACACTGTTCTGTGCGCTCTGTTTTCTCAGCCATGGTTAGGTGAAGATAGAGTTACCATTATTTTCTGCTTGGAGGGAAGGCCAAAAGATGGGCAGAGGCCAAAATCTCTAGTTTTTGATCTTGCAGAATCAAGTTGTTATAATTTACTTACGATAGTGACAGAAGGTAAGGAAAAATGGTAGATCAGCTGGTGGATGGGCTGAAAAGTACACACACCAATTTGGAAAATACTAGTTGACTTTGGTCCTATCTGACCTAGTAGGATAACCGTGTCAGCTATAGTACAGTAATTCCCCCTACCATTCATTTAAAGGCTTTATTACAGTAAACTCTTTCATATCTAGCAGTCCTGGGACCAGGAGATTGCTAGATATTCAAGTATTCTAGACAAAAGAGAGGGATACCTAGCAGTGTATAATACCAAAAAAACAACAACAAAAAAACCCCCAAGATTACATATTAAGAAACAAACAAAAATGTATGTGGAGTACTTTATTTACCAATAACAATAGTATTGTGCACTGTAAACTTATACTGTATTTACTGTATTTATTTGTATGTACTTTCACTATACTGTACTTGTGGAAAACATAACTAAAATTTACTTAAGGTTAAAATGCCAGTTATTTGAAACTTTTGGATGATAGAATGCCACTTAAGACAGAGTTTACTGTACATTTCGTGGTGCTGAGAGGAGCTCATCTCTGTTGCTTATCTATGCTAAGACCCCAAACAGTTTAGCAGAGTTTAAGACAGAGCTCAGGTCCGGCTAATAGTATCCCAGGACAATTGCGTTGTAACTTAAATCCCCTGGGAGGGTACAAGAGCTTTTCCCCAGAGTCTACGTGCCAGGTTTGCACTCATGCCCTCTGATGACCTGTCTAAATTAGTGCCAAATTCTGCCTACCTTACATTGCGTAATGCTTCATTTCTGAAGTGCTGCGCCGATTTTAATAGAACTGCTTGTTCAGCAAAGTGCTAATCATCTAGCTGCATGGGCAGCAGAATCCAGTCATTTGGGAACATCAGTGTGACTTCTGCAGGTTCTGAAGAGCAAAGTTTTCTGAGGTCGCAGGAGCTACTAAACTTTATTGTTTCAAAGTTAACAGATGCATTATGTGCAGACATGCCTTACACTCCAGGGGTGGGCAAATGCTGGCTTCTGTGCTGGATCTGGTCCACCACAGTTAGTCCCTGGTCGGCCCTCACCTGTATATTTACCTGAGCCTCCACTGCTATTGGGTGATTGCAGCTCTCGATGACCACGGATTGCTGTTTGTGGCCAATGGCAACGATGGAAAGTGATGTCTCACTCCATACCAATTTCAACCGCTCCTACTGGCTATGAAGGGTTATCCGTGGACAATGAGAACTGCAGTTGCTTGATACCTGAGGAGGCAGAGGTCACTTTATTGGTGGCGGCCCTGCCGAGGTCTAATGCTGTTGGGCTGTTGCTCTTTTATTACCCATCCCTGCATTATACAGGCAGACAGACACACAAAGTAGTTTTATTTATTGGGAAGAAGGGTGCTTTCGAAATTGGGGTTCACTTTTAAAGGAACCCCATCTTCACGGCTAGTTTTCAATTAGAAAGCAGCACTTTTGAAGCTCCAGGTGGCTGCCATTATGCAAATGAATCACTGAATATTCATATCAGCCCCTCATTAGCATTTCTGTTCGGCAGTATTTACATACCCCTTCCAAAAGGAAGGGGAAGTGTAGACATGGCCAAAGAGAAAAGATAAATTATCTACCTGTTGAAAGCAGTATATTATAGGCATCTACTCTTCGGCAGCCCTCTTTAATGAAGTATTTTAGATACTAATTTTGTATTGAGAGTGACCATAACTGTTGATAATATCATTTAATTCTAGCAGAAGTAGAAGACAGCAGCAGATGTACAAGGCCTGTTTTAAAACCTGCCATAGTCAAATGGGAGTCCAATCACTGATATGAGCCAGAAAGGTTCCATGTCTCAGGACCAGTGTTAGTGGGATGTCCAGACAAGTGTTTACACACTTGGTGATTAATTTGAGCTAACTGGGAATCAGTTCATTTCAATTGTAAACTCAGATAGAAACCTGATGTACAGGAACAGAGCAGAGTAGAAGCTGCTTGAGGAACAGATTAAGACACAGTAAATATACTTGCAATTACTATAAGGCTACGTCTACACGTGCAGCCAACATCGAAATAGCTTATTTCGATGTTGCGACATCGAAATAGTCTATTTCGATGAATAACGTCTACACGTCCTCCAGGGCCGGCAACGTCGATGTTCAACTTCGACGTTGCTCAGCCCAACATCGAAATAGGCGCAGCGGGGGAACGTCTACATGTCAAAGTAGCACACATCGAAATAGGGATGCCAGGCACAGCTGCAGACAGGGTCACAGGGCGGACTCAACAGCAAGCCGCTCCCTTAAAGGGCCCCTCCCAGACACAGTTGCACTAAACAACACAAGATACACAGAGCTGACAACTGGTTGCAGACCCTGTGCCTGCAGCATAGATCCCCAGCTGCCGCAGAAGCAGCCAGAAGCCCTGGGCTAAGGGCTGCTGCCCACAGTGACCATAGAGCCCCGCAGGGGCTGGAGAGAGAGCATCTCTCAACCCCCCAGCTGATGGCCGCCATGGAGGACCCAGCAATTTCGACGTTGCAGGACGCGGATCATCTACACTGTCCCTACTTCGACGTTCAACGTCGAAGTAGGGCGCTATTCCTATCTCCTCATGAGGTTAGCGGCTTCGACGTCTCGCCGCCTAACGTCGAAGTTAACTTCGAAATAGCGCCCGACGCGTGTAGACGTGACGGGCGCTATGTCGAAGTTGGTGCCGCTACTTCGAAGTGGCGTGCACGTGTAGACGCAGCCTAAATGTTATAGATATGATTTGTTTTCCGTGAGTACAGCCTATTGGCTCCAAATACCTGTTCACCCCTCACCTCAGTACACAACTAGCCATTTTTAATAAAGCATTTTAGATAGAAAATTGGTTGAATGTCATTGATTATTTCTTTTGCTTAGGATTGCACAAAGCTGGGCAGCAGCCGCCTTCTCATTTAGTCCAAGGGGCAAAAATTCTTAATGGTGCTTTCAGGTCATGGACTAAAAAACAGGTAGGAAAATACTTTTCTTTTCTTTTCTTTTCTTTTTTTAAATATTTTGATTCATTTGGTTTGTGTTCTAGCAAGGACAAAGAAAAAGAGAGAAGAATAAAAATAACAATACCACTAATTCTGGTTTATTTTAGAGAGGGGCTCATCTTCATAGTGGAGCACCTGTTGGCCTGAGATACAAAAATAAGTCAGGTCTACAATGATGTGCATAAAACTGAAGTTGTTGCTGCTTCTTGAAACCCAAGGATTGACAAGACATATGCCTTGCAGCTAGAGAAGCCTTCAAAAGATTCAAGAACTTGCAGGCCTGAATCTCCTCTCAGGATATGTCTAGAGTGCAGGCTTCTGGTGGGAGCTCAGAGATCTCCCAACAGAAGTCTGACACTCCAGGAGCTTTCTGCTGACATCCCAGTCATCCTAGTTCCACTGGGAGAAGGGATGTGTCAGCAGAGAGGGTTTTCCTGACATTTGTCCCCATGTAGACGGGCCAAATGTCAGGAAAGCCTCTCCCAACAGAACTGTCAGCAAGAGATATGCAAATACATTGCTCAATTTGCATATCTTTTGCCAACAGATCTCTTCAATCTAGACACAGCCTCAGATACACCAGTTACATCTCAGTTAACCTTCCTGATGTTATTCTTGATTTACATGAGTGTTAAGTGAGAGGAGAGCAGCTTTAAATGAGTCCTCAGAACTCCTCTGTTAAATCACAAAACAGAACAATAGCAATATAAGCACAGCAAGTTTCCTCAGATTGTACAGTCTTATATGATGTAGCTCAGCCCTGATCGAGAGGACCCCCTGTCAAAGGTACAAGGCTCATCCAGTCTCCATACCGATTCAGCACTTGGCTTTTCTGCTCAGTCCGCCAGTCATGTCTCAGTTGTGCTGAGCGTGTTCTGATAAAATCTGAGGAGAACTAATGCCATCAGTTGTTGCACATAAGCCACCAACAGCTGTGAAGTGGAGAACATTTTCATAAGCTACAGGTTGCACCTCCCCTATCCCTCACCTTTGAGACCTGACTGGTCCTGGATGATGGAATTTGCTGAACGAAGGGAGGTCCCCTTCTCCAGCCACCCAGTCTGCTGCTGCCCACCCATCTCTAGCCCCAGATATCTGTTAGCTCTTGCCCAGACCTTGTCCCCTGCTGGGCTGACACCAGCCTGGCCACTTTGGGCTGCCAGCTGTGGAGGCTCATTCCAGCCATGGAAAACTGCTGGACGTGGCCCCAGCCCTGGCCATGAGGGCACCAGTACACTTGGCTCAATCTAATTCTTGACCTTCCCCCCCACCCCCCCACTCTCTGATTTGCTCACCTTGATTATCTTTTTCTGATTTGTCCTCCTTGCTTACTGTTTTTGGTTCTCTGTGCCTTAAATATTGAGTCTGTTCTGGTCTGGCTATGGTCTGAAGAAGTGGGTCTGTCCCACGAAAGCTCACCTAATAAACTATTTTGCTAGTCTTTAAAGTGCTACTTGACTGCTTCTTGTTTTGATATGCAGATTGGGTGTCAGAATGGTCATGTGATTGTGTCAAGAAGAGCAGACTGGTCTCTGCTCACTGTCACCCTCTTTGTCTGCCTCAGTGGTCCTCAGCCTTTCCTGACTACTGAACCCCTGTCAGGAATCTGGTTTTTGAGTACCCCAAGTTTCACCTCAGTTAAAAAGTAACAGAGAGAAAGTTGTGCTAGTCTTCATACTATCAAAACAAAAAAGCAGTAAAGTAGCACTTTAAAGACTAACAAAATTTATAAAGCTCACCTAATAAATTATTTTGTTAGTCTTTAAATTGCTACTTCACTGCTTTTTTGCTCAGTTAAAACTATTTGTTTACAAGATATGACTCCAAAATATGCAAGTGTCACAGTGTAGAATTTACTGAGCAACACCTGATTTTCTTATTTTTACTGTATAATTATAAGAGGCATCGGTCAGAATATACTTACATCTACATTTTAGTCCGGTACTTGTTGGCCTTGTCTGAAATTCAAGCTCCAGATGGCGGAACTGAAGCCTGAAACTTAGCTCCATGGTACCCCTCCCCCCCGCCCTGTGGCACTGATTCTTGGGAATTTCCCTGTTTTTCCACCTCCTAATATCAACCTTGCACTTGTGACCCCACTGAACTCATCCTGTGACCCCTCCTGGGGTGCAGCAACCCCCAGACTGAGAAACACTGATACAGATGGGTTGAGTACCTACCCTCTGGAAGACCTCTGTGTACCCCCAGGCATATTTGTCTCCCTGATTGAGAACCACTGGTCTACTGGGTAAGCAGCTGTGAAACAGTGGGACAAAAAAGTACAAACAAATAATAATGCATAGGGGGCTGGTGCAGTTACTGATATCAGAGCCTGGAATGTTGTAACAATGCATACAAGTGCAAATTTTATTAATGCTACCAGGGACCCACTCTGGTAGCAAGGGATTATCTGTTACCCTCAATTAAGAAACTCTTCTGAGAGATTCTCAAAGCTGCCTTCCTGGTGAAGCTGTGGGAAATGAAATTCCCAAAAGGAAGGTGCAGAGGGAGGAAAGGAAGGAAGTGTTACAGTTGTAAAATCATGTTAGTGTACAAAAAGAACTATTGATTTTATAAATTGTGATCCCTAGAGATTAGAAATAACACACTGACAGGGTAAAAACATATCTGTCCCTTCTTAAATGGAATCATCTCATGATGTTTGTGTTATTTAATTTATTTATTGTGTTATTTAATCTGCACAAAAAGAAGAAAATATAGGTGGGTCAGTGGACACATCTTTTGTTTGTGTGTAAAAATAAGGGTGTGAAAATGTCACATGGGCTGTATTTTGTTCTAGGCTCTAGCAGACCATGAAGATGAACTCCCAGAGCATTTTAAACCAGCACAACTTATCAAGGACCTTGCCAAAGAAATAAGATTAAGTGAGGTTGGTGCTCTTCCCAGAATATTAACTGCATTTTTTGTAAGCCTCACCATAAAATTCAGGAATAAGTGAATTCTGTTCCTATCGGGAAAATTAATGGAAATATAGGAACAGTGATGCTGTTAAGGTCTTTTGTCTCCTGTCCTGTTCCAAATCCCCTTTTATCCTGCCTCACAGTTTCTTCACCTCAACTTCACTCTACACCTGCTCCTTCTTATTGTCCTCATTCCTCCCCTTCCTCTTGGCATCTGTCTTGTTCACCCGCCTCTCTTCGTGTCTCTTTAGCTAATCCCCACCTAAATCCAGTCCCCTACAAAAAAATCATGGAACTAACAGGATGTTTGCCACCTTCAAAGTGAACCATGTGCTCGTGTGTTACAATCCTTCCCAGACCTTCATCTGTGCGCCTGGTTAAAGTTGATGGCTCGTGAGGCAGGTCCTATCTACTGCTACTTGGTGCAGTGTCGAGCTCACCTGCTTCCTAGTCGGAACTGAAATAGTTACTATTGCTACTACAACTGTCATACCCAAACCTACAGGCCGTATACAGTACGCCTCTTAGTACACACGCACGCTGCCCATTGATTTGGTGGGAGGCCTACAATAGATGTGGAATAATAAACAGCGCCATATGTTTAATGACAGATGCGCTATGATGCTCTGTATTGTGTTTTGAGACAAACATTTAGTTTTCCTTCACTTCTTTCCCTCCCTTGTCTTACGTCGCTAATGTTGAAATCTCTCTTCCTTTTATGTCTCCTTACCCAGAATCAGAATGACAACTTAAGCAGAAAATAATTTCTTTTTAATAAAAGCTGTTCTTTTTAATGGGGCAGCTTTCTACTGCTTATTTTACCTGGGGGTGTGAAACCTGGTTCTGGTGCATTCATCACATTCATTTGGAATGTATCGTCTTATGTCTGATTTGCATTTTAAACACAAGGTCACCTAATTCTGTGAGTTTCTCCCCCACCCCCATGTTGGAATTCTCTGGGAAAGTAAAAGGGAAAACAACAACCAGAGATCGAACTAAGGAAATATTCACTCTCTGCATCTTAAAATATAGCTAGTTAATGTTAGCTTCTTTAACATGCAACCAGCCTTTCTGCTCATGGAAGTGTAGCTGGTGTGACTGGCTCTTACTGTTGGGAACAAGCATCCTGAAAATCGAATGTACCGGTACAAATAAGTCTGATAACTAGTATGTTTATCCAGAGTGCCTGTGGATCACTCCACCAGAGTCCCTCGTGTGGTGCATTTTTGTGGCTCCTTTTGTGCTACCTTTCTGGAGTCCCATGGATGCCAGAGCAGTTGTGATCTGAGCTGGCTGTCAGCAGCTCCGAAGAAGTGTTCTGGGATGTGGGGATCAGCTGGATGTAAGGGAACCTCAGCCTCCCCCCTTTTACCTGTCTCCCTCCTTGACATTGGTCACTGGGAACATGCTGGAGAGCTGGAGGTCTCCTGAGTCCTAGGTAGGGAATCTCCAGTGACTGGATCTGTCATCTTCAGGACACCAGAGATCAAAACCAATGACTTATACGTACAGGTGGATTTTCTTTCAAAGGATTTTACAGACAGGTTGATTGGGCTGTTAATAGGTGACCTCCATGGCAAAGCCAGTCACTGTAGCAAAGCCAGTGATGTAGGTTATTCACTCTGCTGGTCGAGCCAGTACTGAATCAACTGCTCCAGCATAGCCTTACAGAAGGCTGCAATGCCACGGAGTACTGAAGAGACATAAAGGATGGGATTTTCAAAAGTGCTCAGCATTGGGCTAGTGGTGCTCCTGTGTAGCCCATGATAAAACATCAATGGGAGCCAAGTGAGGATGGCACTTAGACAATAAACTCTTTGGGGCAGGAAGAGTGTTTTAGTGCACGTTTGTACAGTGCCTTGTTTAAAGGTTTTGTGACGGTGGCTCCTACAGATATTAAAAAACATAACCGAGCACTTCTGAAAGTCCTACCTGTGGCCCGTTGTGTTCATTACAGACCCAGTGGACATTTTTTCAGGAGTTTTGGTCCTGGCCAGGCTTGCACTGAGGAGGAGTGGAGAAGATTTTAGGCAGGCACGTGGTGTAATTTTTAGTAGGTTACGGTATTCTCCATTGCCCGCCCAGTCTGGGCCTGTACATCCCTACCTTTACTTGAAGGGACAGGCATTTTATCTCTCATGGGGAAGGGGAGATGCTGCAGAGTCTGGAAGTTGGAGCTGAATGTGTTTCCTTGTTCTGCCAAACTACAGAACGCGTTTAAAGTCAACAAAACGGAAATGAGTGCCAGCGTGAAGGGAGAGGAAATCTGTCCTGTGGAGAAGGAGGAAGTGCCGTCACCTGTAGCAGAGACACTCCCTCAACCACCTGCAGAAAAAGTGCAAAAAAAAAAGACTCCAAAAGCTGTGAAAACCCCCAAACCTCCTAAGCCCCCCAAACCACCTAAGCCTCCCAAACCCCCCAAGATGCCCAAAACGCCAAAAGTCAAGGGAGAAGGGAAGAAGAAAGGAAAGAAAGTGAAGGAAAGCCCACCCCCCGCCATTCCAAATCTGGACCTTCTGGAGGCCCACACAAAGGAGGCTCTGACAAAGATTGAAACGCCAAAGAAGGGGAAGGTGCGTCACACTGTTCTACAGTCTCTCGGTATTTTTCAGTAGCATGGGGGAAGGCTTATGTTCAGGTGGCTCATCCAGGAAAAAGAAAAACACAGTGGTTGAAATCTTGGCTCCACTGACATCAGTGGGAGTTCTTCCATGGAACCAGGTTGCCTCCCATTTTACTTAATATGATTTCTTATAGAACCCTATTTAAACAATTAAGGCTTTTAAAAAGTAGCTTGTATGCAGTTTGTGAAACATGCCTGTCAAGTAACAGGCATGAGGTCAAACCATTCCTTGTAGTGATCTTGGCAAGGAAGAAACAAAGCTAATTTTCTAATTTCTCTGAGCATTAATATTTTATTGGATTTCCAGCTAGTGTGTCAAAAAGAATCAATGTTAGTGTGAGTTTTGAGTGTAAAATATTCATCTTCCCGATGATTCCGAAATCTGTTTATAAAGGGAGAGGGGTGATTAACTTGGGAAAATTGGAGCTCATCTCCTTCCTGCTTAAGAGTATGTGGTGATATTTTTTTTTCCTTTTTTTTACAGGCTGCAAAGAATGTTTTAAGTGTTCCTGATAAGGAAGTTGTTAATAAGCAAAATGAGGTGGAGAAGTTTGAAATTCGAGAGCACAATAAGAGCAAAACAGAAGCCAAATGGAAATATAAGGTGAAGCCCATTTTTAACTTGTGCTACTGTGCAGGAGTAGTTTAGGGCAGTGGGAAACACTAGGAATGGAAGAAGAAGCGGAGCACGTTACAGCAGAGCACAATGTACAAACATGGGGCCTAATCCCATTCTTGTTCATAGGCTTAAAAGTGTAACTCCATTGAGTGCTTTGGTGTTACTCTGGATAAACAGAAGTGTAAGCACAGGGGGAATCGGGCCCCCTCCCAAATTATGGAAAGATCTTACAACAATTATGGAAAATTAAAAAGATTGTGAGTCAGAAAATAAATGGGGATGTGTAGGATGGCACATGTTATTCGCCTACTCAGTTCACACTGAAGCCAGCAAAAGTAACATCAATAGGAGCAGAATTAGGCCAACTCTGAATAGTGTTACCCCCCCAGCATGTTGTCTCAATTCTGAACCGAAAGAAGCTGGTTTAAATCGGCAGTAAATGCTGGTGAAATCAGGAGACTCAGTGCTGTCCAGCCAGAGCTGAAGAGATCCAAATTAGGCCCTTTTCATATAAAAGTTTGCCTCACTGAGACAGACTCTTGAGCTATGTAGCATAGGTTGAATTCCCTCGTGGCGTGCAATAATTTGACTGCAGACCATTTTGGAGCAATACAAAGGATGTAATCCATAACATTCATTCTGTAATAATTGAAGTCTTAATTTCAGAGCATTCTACAGGCTTCTAGGAGAAAGGATTAATCATTCCTTAAATGAAAACAGCCCCGCACCCCAATCACTCATGCCAAAATACATACACATGCACAGGATAACTATATCCTCCTGTTAATCTGAGTCAGGAAGCTTCTCTCCTTGCTCCAGATCACCAGCTGTAGAGTTACCAGGCATCTGGTTTTTGACTGGATTGCCCAGTCAAGAGAGGACCCTGGCAGCTCCAGTTGGCACTGCTGATCAGACCATGAAAAGCCCAATCAGGAGTGCAGCATGGGTCCAGGGCTAAGGCAGGATCACTAATTGTCCAGCTGCCAGGTTTCTGCAGACCCTAGGTTCAGGAGTGGCCAGGGAAGCTCCACGTGCTGTCCTTGTGCCTGTAGGCACCACCCCCTGCAGCTTGCATTGGAACCATGACTAGTCGTAACTGTGGGGATGGTGCCTGTGGGTGTCACAGCAGCACACAAAGCTTTCTGGCTGTCCATCATCTGCTTAGGGGCCACAAGGACCTGGCAGCTGGTTCCTGGGAGCCATGGGAAGTGCTGCCAGGCCCCTATTCCACCCGGCCCCTGTCGCAGCCTGGACTCCCCTCCTAACAGGACCCCACACCCCAAACCCCTGATCCAGCCAAAAACCCTCTCCTGTGCCCTGAATCCCTCATTAGACCCCCCAACCAGAGCCCACACCCCCAGATCAGAGCCCATACAACTCCTTGTACTCCAGTCTCCCTGGCCCAGCTGGGTGAAAGTGAGCAACGGAGGGGGAGGGGGATCGAGTGAGTTGGGAGGCAGGCAGGGGTGTTTGGTTTGTGTGATTAGAAAGCTGGCAACCTTAACCAGATGATGACTAGTGTGGATACTGTATTTCAAAGTACACCAGCTGAGAAGAGAGCAAAGGTTGTATTTAAGCAAAAATGCAATAGAAAGCACAAACGGATTTGAAGTTAAATCCAGAAATGTAATATGTGTAATAATTATCATTGCTAGTACTGGGGATTAAGTGGCAAATTCTGAAGCTTTCCTTGTGGAAAGAAAAGGAAGTATTATCATATTCCATCCTTTTCAAAAAGGGTACCTGTAACTGTCTAAGTGTTACACATGTGACATGAAACCGTTTTTCTCCCAGAGGGACTTGCCACTTGAAAGAGCCAAAATTAATATTGTTCCCTATTGCATTTGGCTCATTGGATTTAAGCAGATCCCACTTTCAAGCTTTCTTCTGTATAACAAGTTCAAAATATTACCAGTGGAGGGAGGTGTATTTGAAAACAGCGGGTGGCAATATCATTCCACCAGAACAATTCTGCGAGTGAGTAATCTCAAGGAACTGTTTGGATTAATAGAACTGCTGCAGTGTAATGAATTTGATTGTAACGTCTTTGATTCCTTAACATCCTCTACTGCTATTAGTCTGCAGAATTTTAGTAAGGGGAAAATACTTATACTTTGGATTTTTCACATGTAAAGACATGCTTGAAACTCCTACCCAAAAATAAAACCAAGGAAATATTGTTGAAAATTTGTGCTTCCTTGCAAGATTGTGAACACAGTGTTCACTTTTGCCCTTTGTTGTGCAGGTACAGTTCTGATGGACCGCACTGGGAAGAGTGCTGGGGCGAAGGCCTGGTGCAGGAATTCACTTATGCTCATACTTAAGACCATCCCCCACTGAGGGCAATGCTTAAGCACATGTTCTTTGAGTGATTGCTCATGTGCATTCCAATGTAGGTGCGCATGCTCGTGCATGCTCAGTTGCTGGAAAATTTTTCCCTAGCTGGTAGCCATCAAGTCAGTGCAGCATCCCCAGGAGTGGCACTGGTATAGTGCCCAACATAGGCACCATCCACCCCGCTCCCCACTCAGTTCCTTCTTGCCACGGTGTCGGTTGCTAGGATGCCCCTTAGCTTGTGCAAGCAATCGTATCAGTAGCTGTTAGCACTTAGTCCTCATCTGTAAATAGTTCTAATTAATTGCTAATAATTTAAATGGGTCAGTTAGTTAAACAGCCATAATTGTTCTTAGCAGAGTAGTTTGTTGGGTGGGGGAGAGGCTGCTCTCCCTCCTTGAGGCCTCGATGCTGGGGCATGCTGAGGTCCCTGGGCTTCAAAGCCTGTGGAGACTGTGGAAAATGTATGCCAACAAGGGACCTGCACTCCACCTGCTTAAAGTGTTTGGGCGAGGCCACCAGCAGGACCACTGCCTGATTTGTGGGACCTTCAGACTGAGAACCTTGAAGGACGGGGTGCAGCGCCTCAAGGTCTTGTTGATGACTCTCCAGCCTGAGAAGTCTCCGTCCACTAAGCTGAGTGTACTTTCTTCAGTGCCGCGTGCACTATCACCGAGCTTAGCTGTGGCGTTAGCAAAGGAGAAGGGAGCCCAGCGTCGTGGTGAAGGGCCAGCTCCTCACCCTCCCAGGAGACACAAGTCCCAGTCCCCAGCACCTCACAGAAAGAAGAGGCATGATGGGAGCCGCTTTCCCACAACGTTTAAGCGGAGAGAGGAGCTCCATGTGCAGTCAGGCGATGCGTCTCATGGGCACACCTCTGCAGGCCAAGCATTGACGCTGCTCAGGAGGTCCAGTCCCCCTTCACCGGAGCCGCTGTCAGCACTGGAGGCATTCAGAGCAGTGCAGAGCCTCCTCCAAATCATGGCACCCTTCTTGCCGCCAAGGAGAACAATATGCCCGAGGCAGGTGCTAAGTCGTCTTCTGTCCCAGGGCAAACCTGCCATGATGGCGCAGCCATCTATGCCTCCGGCACCACCAGAGACTACAGTGCCAATGTGGGCACCATCCCAGCCGGGACCGATGCAAGCATCTTTCAGACAGGCACCACCTTGTACTTTGGCATTGGAGGCATCTGATTTGGAGTCTGACTCCTAATTCTCCAGGTCAGGCAGGAGTAGGAGTGCCTGCTCTTCCTCCTGTCAGAGTTGAGCTCGGCGCAGGGGCCGTGGCCACTGACCTGGCAGCCGGTGGCACAGTGGCCCCTTTGTATCCCATGGGCATTTCATGAGAACCAAGGATACTTCATCTGGCCACAGTCCTGAGCCCCATCACTGCTGGAAGTGTCAGGAGCTCCCTCAGTACTGTGTTCGGCACCGTTGGCTTCACTAGGAGCCCTGCTGCAGGATGCATTGTCGGAGCAGCTACTCTCCAGGGACCATTCCTAGTTGGCACCTTCGGTCTCCTCAGCACCTCTGTCGGCTCTGGTGGTTTGGCTGCCTCTTCCTTTGCTGCCAAACACTATGGTGCCAACCGTGCTGGCACCTAGGGGACCTGGAGGGTTCCAGGTGGTGTCAGCGTTGATGGCTCCTCCTCCCCTTCTTCCACCGGTGCAGGGCTTGGCACCACCCTCTGTGGGCTCGGTGGTGCACGGGCAGGTGTCGCAGCTGTTTCCACCGCACTGAGGGGTGAGTGCACCAGACCCATCCATGGCCACGTGTGTGGGCTGCACGTTGCAGGCTGGTGCCACCTCATCTTTGTCTCCAGATGAAGAGGTCGCTGGTTCTTCCACATACCCGGTCCTGGAGGATGGCTGGGCCCTCCGACAGATGCTCCTCTGGGTAGGCCAGGGCTTGAGGATGCAGGCGGAGGTCAAAGATTTGGCTGAACTGATAATAGATATTCTGTCCTCATCAGGTCCTGCCAGAGTGGCTTTACCTCTCATAAAGACCATTGTCCAGATGCCAAGAATGTGTGGCAGACTCCAGAGTCAGCCCAGCCCATGGTGAGGAAAAAATAAATGGTGTTACTTTGTCTTCTCTGTGGGGAAAGAACATCTTTTCACTTATCCGCCTCTTGACTGCCTGGTCATGGATGCAGCCAACCACCAGGAAAGGCAGGAGTTCTAAGGGCCCTCACCCAAAACCAGAGAGGCGAGTAGACTAGATTTGTACGTTAGGGAAGTTTATTGGACTGGAGGACTAGAGTTGCACATAGTTTATCAGCAATCTCTAATGAGCAGGTACTCTCACAATACAGCCTCCTCCCTCTCGAAGTTCACAGAGTTCATCCCTCCAAACGCCAAACCCAAGTGCATGGCGGTTGTGGAGGAAAATAAGTTAAAATCATGTGTGGCCTTGCAAGCCACCTTGGATGCCGCCCGTGCAGCAACAATGGTCATGGCATTGGGGTGGCCATGAGAAGGGGGGCATGGCCTCAGGCCTCCCCAACAAAGTGCAGCCAACGATTCAAGACTTGTCCTTTGAAGGGTCAACTTTTTCTGAGAAAACTGATGAAAGGCTGCAGTCTTGAAGACCCTAGAGCCAGCCTGTGGTTGCTGGGCCTCAGTACCTGGGCAACTTGGCGCAGACATTCTTAACCCCCACCCACCAGGCAGTTCCCACAGCAGCCTAGGGATCAAAGTAGGTGGCAAGGGTGGAGCAGCAGGAGGTGCTCCAATCAGCTCAGTCAAGGCCAAGGGCAGCAGATGTCACAACAGGGCCCAAACCCAACTTTTGAAGGTGTGGTCAAGTGTGCCACACCACTCTCCGTTTTGAATCCAGCACACCCTTTGTTTTTGTTCCCTTTAGCTACGTCTACACGTGAAGCCTACGTCAAAGTAGCTTATTTCGATGTAGCGACATCAAAATAGGCTATTTCGATGAATAACATCTACACGTCCTCCAGGGCTGGCAGCGTCGACGTTCAACATCGACGTTGCGCAGCACCACATCGAAATAGGCGCTGTGAGGGAACGTCTACACGCCAAAGTAGCACACATCGAAATAAGGGTGCCAGGCACAGCTGCAGACAAGGTCACAGGGCGGACTCAACAGCAAGCCGCTCCCTTAAAGGGCCCCTCCCAGACACAGTTGCACTAAACAACACAAGATCCACAGAGCCGACAACTGGTTGCAGACCCTGTGCATGCAGCATGGATCCCCAGCTGCAGCAGCAGCAGCCAGAAGCCCTGGGCTAAGGGCTGCTGCACACGATGACCATAGAGCCCCGCAGGGGCTGGAGAGAGAGCGTCTCTCAACCCCTCAGCTGATGGCCACCATGGTGGACCCCGCTATTTCGATGGTGCAGGATGCACATCGTCTACACGTGCCCTACTTCGACGTTCAACTTCTAAGTAGGGCGCTGTTCCCATCCCCTCATGGGGTTAGCGGCTTCGACCTCTCACCACCTAACGTCGATTTCAACTTCAAAATAGCACCCAACATGTGTAGCCGTGACAGGTGCTATTTCGAAGTTGGCGCCGCTACTTCGAAGTAGCGTGCACGTGTAGACACGGCCTTTCTGTCCTGCCTGGTGCCATATAACATTGGACCAGTGGGTCCTTCACCCGGTAGCAGGGGGATATGCTATCCAATTCAGTTCTTATCCCCCTTCCAGCCCTCCTTCGCCCGTCCCTCTTCAGGGTCCCCTCTCACGAGAGTCTGTTCAGGGAGGAGATTCAATCACTCCTCAACCATGGGGGCGATAGAGGAGGTTCCCCCTCAATTCAGGGGCTAGGAGTTTTACTCCCATTATTTCCTAATCCCGAAGTTGAATGGGGCCACGAGACCCATCATGGACTTGCAAGGCCTCAACAAGTTTGTAAAAAAGATCAGGTTTTGCATGGTGTGTCTGGGGCTCTTTATCCAGTTGCTGGATCTGGGAGACTGGTTTACTGCTCTTGACTTACAGGACGCGTATTTTCACATTGCAGTCTGCCCTCCCCACAGGAAGTTCCTAAGATTTGTGGTGAACCGGTGTTGCAATCAGAAGTTATCTCAGGTTGGACACTGGGTTCTCTGAGTACAAAACACTGACAAGACAGCTGTTAACCACAAGCAGTTGATTGCACTGACCAGCTCTGGCAATAAACCCTTAACTAAAATGCAAAAGCATGATAGGAAGGCGGCTCTTATATCCCTTCTGCAAGCTGAGGACCCCGGTCAGCTGCGGATGAGCGGGAGTTCTGGTCACTGGTCCAAGGTGCTGGTATTTGCGATGGTTTCTTGTGCAGCTTATATACAGTTTTTCTGCCTCTTTATACAGTTCTGTTAGGTCACTCATTACCATTTACAGTATTTCCTTAGCTGTCAGTTATTGATCTGTTATTGGTTCTGTTACTTGTTGTTCTTTATCCTTGCTTACGGGTTTACCACATCTCATCATGCAAGATTGGTGCATGTTTGTGCTCTTCCTCTTATCTCTAGCTACAGATTGTTCTGCTACAATGCCATCGCTTATCTTATTTGGTGGTTTTTCCCTGGGGCTTGTTCCTGGCTTGTTAGACATGGGACACTTACAAAGTTCTTCTGCAGTTGACCACTACAATGGGACACACTGTCAGTTCACAATCCTTTCTTTTGGCTTGTGGACAGCTCCAAGGGTTTTCACCAAGTGCATGGCAGTGGTTGCAGCCTTCCTCCATGGGCACACTGTCCAGTTGTTCCGATACCTGGATGACTGGTTAGTGAAAGAGAACTCACAGACCCAAGTCCATCAACACACAAAAGTTCATTCGCCAGACTTTTGACAGTCTTGGTCTCCTGGTGAATGAGGTGAAGTCAACGCTTGTCCTCATGCAAAGAATAGAGTTTGCGGGGGCTCTCCTGGACTCGGTGTTTGCCATGTCTTCCCAGCCAGAGAGCAGGTTCCAGGCTACAGCCGACATCATAAACAACATGATCAGGTTCCCCACCATGACGGCCAGGTGTTGCATGAAGCTTCTGGGGCACATGGCAGCTTGTACATTTATGGCGCAACATGCCAGACTTAGTCTGTGTCCCCTCCAGTTGTGGCTTGTGTTGGTGTACCGCCCTGGGAGGGACGATATAGACAAATCAGTGACATTGCCACAGCAGGTGTTGCAGACCTTGCATTGGTGGCTGGATGCTCAGACCGTGTGTGCAGGGGTGCCGTTCAGGACTCCCCAGCCATCTCTGTCCCTGGTAACCAATGTGTCATATTTAGGCTGCGGGGTGCACTGGACTCAGGTTCTGTGGGGTGTGTCAGACCTCGAGTTTCCCATCAATGTGAGGGAGCTCAGGGCAATCAGGTTGACGTGTGAGGTGTTCTGGGACAACCAAGCATGGCTTTGCATGTCGGTGAGCACAGACAACATGATAGCAATGTATTTTGTCAACAGATCGGGGGGGAGGGTACATGTTCCTCTCCCCAGTAACAAGAGGCCCTCAGGCTATGAGAGTTCTGTATGCACCACAAAATTCTCCTGCAGGCCCATTTATGTACCGGGGTCCACACTACCACAGTGGACCATCTCAGCAGGTCCTTCGTGGAACCACAAGTGTTCCTTTCGCCCGGACGTGCTGCAATCAATTTTCCAAGTTTGGGGCTATCCTCAGGTGAACCTGTTTGCCGCACACCTCAAGGCAAAGAGTCAAACATTTTGCTCTTATGGGAACCGGAGTCCAGGCTCCTGAGTTTGATGTATCCCGAGCTGCTGCTGAATACACTCCCTCCGTTTCCCCTTGTACACAGGGTTTGCCTCAAAATTTGAGCAGTCAGGGCCTTGGTGATCTTGGTGGTTCCAGTGTGGTGCAAGAAGCAGTGGTACTCGGTTGTGTTGGACCTGTTGGTGTGCAAGCCGATAACACTTCCGTTATGCCCAGACCTATTGACGCAGGAGGAGGGGTGGCTCTAGCACCCAACCTCCTGTCCCTTCACCTCACAGCATAGAAGCTTCATGGCTGAGTTTCAGGGAACGTTCCTGCTGAGACTCAGTGAGGGTGGTGCTTTGTGAATAGTAGAAAGCCCTCCATGGGGGCCACTTACTCAGTGATGTGGAAGAGGTTTGCGGTTTGGTTGTCCCAGAAGGGGTTGTCTCCCCTTGGTTCTGGTTTATATGTGGCACCTAATTCAGTCGGTGCTGTTCCTTTCCTCTGTCAAAGTTCACCTGGCACCTATTTCCGCCTTCAGTCCTGGTCCGGGCTTTTCATCAGTGTTCCCGAACCCTGTGTTCAAAAGATTTATGGAAGGCTTGGAGGTTAGGCCACTGGTGTGGGACTCCTTATCTTCCTGGGACCTCAACGTGGTTTTGGCTAAGCGTATGGGGCCTCCTTTTGAACTTCTTGCTTCCTGCTCCCTGCTGTTTCTGAGTTACACAACAGCCTTTCTGGTGGCCGTCACATTGGCCAGAAGGGGCTGAGAGTTGAGGGCCCTTTCAGTGGACTCACCCTATCTTATTCCACAAGGACAAGGTTAGACTACAACCCCATCCAGCTTTCTTGCCGAAGGTGGTCTCTTCTTTCCATGTCAACCAGGATATTTCCTTACCTGTTTTTTATCCTAAGCTTCATGCTACCCCAGGGAGCAGAGTTTAGATACCCTAGTTGTCCACGGCGCTTTGGCTTTTTACATAGACAGGACCAAGCCATTCAGGAAGTTGTGGCAGCTCTTTGTGGTGGTAGTGGACAGGATGAAGAGCCTCCCAGTTTTGTTCCAGAGAATTTTCTCCTGGATAGTGGCTTCTATTAAGGAATGCTACAAGCTAGCTGGGGTTCCCCCACCTCACATCAGAGCTCACTGTACAAGGGCACAGGGCTCTTCCATGGTATTCGTAGCCCACATCCCTATTCTGGAAATCGGTAGGGGAGCCACCTCTTCTTCCAGTCACACCTTTTCAGCTCATTATGCTGTCCTGCCGCACACTAGAGAGGATGCTGCAGTGGGTAGAGCTGTCCTGTAATCATTCTGGGGCTCCAACCCCACCTCCTCACATCAGCTTGCATTCACCTGCATTGGAATGCACATGAACAGTCACTCAAAGAAGAAAAGACAGTTACTTACCACCATAACTGGTGTTCTTTGAGATGTGTTGCTCATGTCCTTTCCAAAACCCTCCCGCCTTTCCCCACTGTCAGAGTAGTGGCAAGCAGGAACTGAGCAGGGGGTGGGTGGGTGGTGCCTATACTGGACACTATACCAGTGCCATTCCAGGGGGCACTGCACCAACATGATGGCTACCGGCTAGGGGAAAATCGTTCTGGCAACTGGGCCTGTGTGAGTGCACATACTTACATTGGAATAGAAATGAGCAACACATCTCAAAGAACACGGAAGTAAGGAACTGTCTTTTCATCTTTATGCATGTGCTTAACATCCATTGTCTTCAAAGGGACTTAAGCATATGTTTAAAGTTAAATGTCTGCTGAAGAGCTATCCTCAACGGGGATGTTTTCCTGAACTGGGCCTGAGTGAAAACTAAACCATTTATCTATCTACAGTTCTTTGTGTGAGCATGTGCATGTAGACATGCATTCTGTGTGTTCTGATTTTTGGAATAAATCTCAGCATTTGCTTAGAAATCTAAAAATATCGGTAACACTTTAAGCTGATTTTGTTGCTGTGTTCATGATTTGCAGAACAGTAAACCGGATTCGTTATTGAAAATGGAAGAGGAACACAAATTGGAAAAGACACCTTTATCAGGAAATAAGGACAATAAATTTACATTTTCTTTCTCTAACAAGAAACTGCTCGGGTAAGTATAAATATGGCAGTATATAATGAGCAGGAAGATTTAACTGGCCTTAATTAAGATTTAAACAATAAAATGAAAACGTATATGCTTTATTTAAATGATTGCATTTTTCAAAAATACAGTATTTTTTATGAAGTTAAGTTTTATTAACGATCTCTTTAAGATGGATGGTTAAAATTTTTCTGTTTAATTTTTTTAATACATTTTCAATGGACGTTCATGGAATCATAGAATCCTAGGGCTGGAAGGGACCTCACGAGGTCATCGAGTCCACACACTGTATATGTGCTACATGGAGACAGGCTCTGCCTGATTCTGCACTGTGATCTAGCCCTGTGTGCCACGTGTAGCTGACTGGATATAGCTGAGGTGCCCTTATCTCTTCTCACTATGTCCTCCTCCTCTCCCTTTCTTTTCCTCTTTGGTCGTGTCTTCTTCCATAGTTCATTGCATGCCTATTGGCTGAAATTAGAATGAGTCAGTGATAGGTATGGCTGGGACAGACAAGCAAGTGTACTGGCCAGTACTTTTCTGTTGGCACCAATATTAGGGAAAATTCCCACTTCTGTGGTCAGTGAATCCTGAGCAGTCTTGGCCATTTGCAATTCCCATTGACTCCATCAAAATGATCAACTATGAGGAATGCTGGTGTCGCTGCTGTGCCCCCACCCCATCTTAACAGCTGAAACAAACCAGCATGCATGGTAGTAGAAACCGCATCTGTGTGCTTGATAGTTGTTCTGACAAAGCCCAGATTTGTTGGCCATAATGGCTAATTCGAATGGTTTCTCTGTTCACTCCAGCAGCTGATTGAGGATGGTGTCTTAAATGGACTAAGCTTTAATTGCAGGCTGGCGGGATATTTTTCTGATTTGAGTTCCTGTCAGTATGAGTTTTTATTGTATACCGTGTGTACATATCCTCAGAGATTAGGTGGGCTGCAATCTAAATAAATCAACTAAAAATGGAATGCAAGGTGCTCATGTAGTACATGTGTATTGCATCTATAATGAATATATAGTGACCCAGGTTCTCAGCAGGTACAAACCAATAAAAGTCAAATGAAGTCAATGCAGTGCTCATTTGGAGACAGTGGAGCAACTCCCCTTTGCACAAGTTGAAGTTCTGTTACTGTGAAATCTGTGCAGAGCAATATGCATTCAAACCTGTGTGAATTGCTAACATTCTCTGATTCCCTGTCTCCCTCAAGATGTGGCTGTTTGTCATCTTGATATTTTTTCCATTTGAAAATGTTATGTTTTCTGATTTTATAACATTGCTCCCTTACAGCTCCAAGGGAGTCAAAACCCAGGTGACTCCTGGTGTGTTCGGGTCACTGCAGAATTTTAAAGAAGATAAAACCAAACCTGTGCGAGATGAGTATGAGTATGTGTCAGATGATGGCGAACTGAAAATTGATGAATTTCCAATTAGAAGAAAGAAAAACACCGCAAAGAGAGATTTACCTTGTAAGACTGCATCCTGTTTTGTTTCTATCTGTGCAATTACATTGACTCCAGTTCTCCAAAGTGACTTATAAAAGTTAAGTTTTACAATGAATAAAGAACATGTTCATATTACTTGCAGCACAAGATATAAAATAAATGGACTTAAATTGTATTCGGAGGCTGTACAGATTGTTTCTGTGGTTAGCAAAAGGTCTGACTCAACTTCCTGTTTTTTTTTCCCACCAGTTTTATCAGATAAAAAAGAAACGCTACAACCCACACCAATTAAGAAGCCAAAGGTGGAGTCAGTATTGTATAAGGTATTTTATTATTGTATTTATCCTTCTTGTATTTGCATACCGTTAAACACATGTAGCATCAAGTTCTTAATTTATTTCTATGGGGTACTGAGTTCTCTGACCTTCATCCACTTAAAACACATGTGAGTATGTGAGTAGTCTTTAGTGAAGTAGTCATTGAATTCCATTTGCAGCCACTCTAAAGCCACTTCACACTGCCAGAACAGTGTAAAAGGGTCTTACTGTAAATGAGAATCAGACCCTTAATGTACTAAAGATTTATTTATATCCAGCTGTAATGACATTCCATTTAGCTATTTGCAGTTGATTGCATTAATATATTGTGATATGACTGCTCATAAGTTGTTCACCGTAGTGGTGAAAGTAAATAGAGTCTCGGACCGGTAAACTGTTCTGTAGAATTTTATCTTTAGACACCTCACCACTCAAATTCTTTTGCTACATGACACCAGGAACTCCCCGTGTCTTGCCGTTGTGACAGGGTTGGGCACCTGTTGTTTCATGACAGCATAGCACACCGGTGGGAGATGCATGCTCCGTCTCTGAGGGGAAGGAAGATGACGTGTCAACAGTAATACCTCTGGACAATTAAGGAGTAGTGTTAGTGGACTTCCTTGTCCAGACTGATGGTATCTGCACTGCGGGAAACGAAGACCTTGGGAAATTAAGGTGATGCCAGATTTTCAGGGAGCTTAGGGCAGAGTTGGGTTGGGGAGAAGAAAAGACAAATAAAAGAATAGGAAATTACATGAGCAAAAGGTTGTCTCCTTTCCTTTCACTGCGGAAAGGGAAATAATACAAAGACATAGCCAGGAATGATGGACAACTTCGTATGCAGGTACCAATAAGAGAAGGAGGCAACATGAAGAATCAGGTACTTCTCTGGAGGGCCAATGGGACCCAATTGTCAGTGCTCATGCCTGCACGGCATTGCTGGCATGGACCTGGACTCAGTTCCTGGACTCTTTCCTGGACTGTGGCAGTATATGTGCTCCCCTACTGCTGCTTTTTCTTTGGGCACTGGTCAGCATGAAATCCAGTTCGGCAAAGCACTTTTAATAAGTTAATCGTAAAGTAAGGTGAGCCATGTGTTTAGCATAGTTGGTGTTTTATATTACAGGATGCCCATGATACCTTACATAATAGCTAATGGCTTTATTTATGGAGCATATAAGAGGAACTCTCTTTCCTTGTCATCTCACTCACATCTATATTGCCCCCAATTCAGCACGATGCTTGTTAAGTATTGTGATAGACCCAGGCCCGCAGCCAGCTACAGCACCCTGTGGAAGGGGAGATACATAGGCAGCTGGGTGTGTGCTTTTATGTTTCTCAAGGACTAAGGCCCAGGAAGGATCAGCCTGCAGCACCAGGGTAAGCCAACACCTGGGGCTAATTAAGCAGCTGCGGCCAGTCAAGGCCTGTGGAGCCCTTGAAAAAGGCTTGCCCCAGTAAGGAGTGGGAAGGGGATAGAAGACGAACTGGGACTGTGGAGAGAAGGACTCACAAGGGAGAAGAACTGTGGTTGTCAAGGAGTGTACTGGGGAAAAGGGGTTCTGGCCGAGGTGGCCCAGGGAGGCAGACTGTGGCACTAGGAGGAGGCCCAGGGAGGGAAGCCTCTCCTGCCACAGCTGCCTAGGGTCCCTGGGACCTGTGGGAGGGGGCCGGGTTCCCCTCAGACCACCCCATGCATCAGGCCAGCCCTAGAGGGTCAGCAGGTGAGGAGTGAGCCTCTTCCTCAAAAGACTGCAGTTTTGGCTAGCCAATGGTGAGAACAGGCCCGGTGATGATGTAATCCAAGCCCCTACCAGTACAGGAAGCGGACTGAGGGACACAGAGGGCCTCTGAGGCTGCTTTTTAACCGCCACTTAGTGCAGGGACCCACAAGGACAAGGCTGGAGTTTTGTTACAGTATACACCTAATGTGAAAGCACTTGAGCATTCTCAAAGCTCTTAAGCAGATACGTTCCTATTCAGGTTGGTGTTTTAAGCACATTCTTAGAGTTAAGTATAATTTGCATGCACGTTGTATCCTTTGAATCATTTGCAACAAACATGGTAGACTGTCGACCAGCGTTCCCTCTAATTTATTTTCATCCATGAGTGGAATAAATTTTGTTATGTGAACCAAGGCATGCACAGAGGTACACCACCAGTAGATGCACATGATGCTGGCTGTGGTTGGCTGTTGGCGCTCTGCTAATCAGTTAGGTGGCACAGGTATTTCCCCTGAATGGCTACCTAAGAGCTCAGCTTACAGGGAAAACTGCTGTTGACATAAACTGTGTGTATCTGAGACATTCAGATTTCACGATTTCTCTTTAAAAAAGCCTAATTTTTTATTTGCCCAAAACCATTGGCTGAATTCGTGAATGGTTTCAGTGCCCGCAAAATTGCATTTTTTGGCTAATTTACCATTTGACTGAAATAATTATCATTCCTATCTGATGTGTCCACCTGACTGATACAAAGTGAGATGATTGTATCAGTGCAGGTGCTAGACCACAAATGCTCGTAATACAAAACCAGCATCATAATTAGTAGAAACGGATCTCCTTTCTTGGTGGTCTCAGCAGTGACACAAAGGAATGGATAGGCCTGGACAAAATACACTCTCTAACTTGGGGAGGGACAGAAGACGCTTTCAGAAAAAGAGTGAGGCCTATTGGAAAGGTAGCTTGGGGAAGCCTCCGTAGGGACTTCCACAAGTCTGGCACTCTTCAGAAACATGAAGTGGACTCTGAAAACGTCATGGACCAGCAAAACTGTAAAGAGAACTATTCAAACAGTGCCCCTAACTTGTACCGTGAAAGCGAAGCAATGAGTTTCTCCTCAAGTTCTGGGAGTTCAAGAGTGGTGTCCTGCTGCAAAGCCACTGGATCATTTGCTGAGTAATGTAGCTTGTTGCAATTCTTAGAGCCTCTTCCTTACTTTCACAGAGCGACGACTCATCAGATGAAGATTCGCTTCATATTGACACTGAGGCAAAGCCAGGCCGCAACTCCAAAGTGAAGAAGGAGAGTGGAAGTTCGGCAGGAATTCTAGATCTTTTGCAGGCAAGCAAGGAAGTTGGGGGTTTAGAGTATAACACCAACAGGTAGGCACCCCTGGCTGATGATCCCTCGCTTAAAGCAAAGTAATGTGCTGTTTCACGTGTGCAATTAAGAATTAACTCATTCTGTGTCCCATGCCCTCGAGGTGAGCAGATGGAAAAGGTCCTGTTGGTATAATTATAAAATTAAAGACATTCCCAGTTGTAAATACTGAAAATCCACCTAAGCAATAACAATAAAGTAGATGATTCATTCAAAAGGAGACAAGTCACTTAACCCAGTTTGATGACAACATTAATTTAATCACCAAACAACTGGTATTCATTTTATAATGGCTGTTAAAGTCCACACAGTCCCCTGGTTTTTGCCTGTTTAGAAGAAGAGAACAGGAAGCTATCTTTGAAAATATTTAGGAAGCAGCAAATGGCTCTAAGAAGTAATTACTCTAAAGGACAAAGTGTGGGTCAGTTGTGGGCCTTACTCATCCGTAATGCTGTATGCGCTCTGCAGTTACTTTAGTGGAGGTTATAAGTGGGATGTCAAATTGGATACCAAAATCTTTGAGGTCTGGTTAATAGTAAGAAGTGCTGTAAGATTTTTTACACTCTGGTGGTAAGCCAGTGGCTGGAAACTATTAACAGGAGAGAAAAATACTTTATAAATTAGAGCTGCAAAATTTGGATTCATATCACAAACACTCCAGATTTAAAGGCTCTTTGGACCTGCATCTGTAGAGCAGGTTAAAGATCCCAAATCAATGCAAAGCAAATCCAGTCTGTCCCTTGGTCCAGCAAGATATTTAAGTGTGTGCCTAATCTGAACATGTGAGTAATCCCAGTGAGGTTAACAGGATGGCGTGCACCCTTAATACATGCTACAGCTGGTCCCCTGTGAACTCAGCCCAAGGAAGAACTCTCAGGGGAGTGCTTTCCAGGAGAAGCACAGGTTAAGTAGAAGATGCAAAGGGCTGTGCTTACTCCCCAGTGAAGCCATGCCCGTGGCCAGGCCACCTTTCCCCTCTAATGGGAACCCCCCACAATTCATTATGGTGATCCTTTTCCGACTCACGTGATAGCTGTGCTCTACCTGCATGGGGCTTCCCTGCAGAGCAGCCCTGTTCATCAGCTTCTGGCCCCAGTGAGCCTGTTTGAGCAGCTCTGGATCTCTGTCCCATTAGCATCAGGAGGAGGCCCACCCTGCACTCCACCCTGGCACAGTCCACTTCCTTCTGCCCTTTAAAAAGAACAAACCCAACACCTCCCATGTACATGTGAAACTGTGCACAGTTTCCCCTTCTTGATTTCTCTTTTCGCCCATCCTATGCATGTTTATCCATCTAATCTGGGTCCAGCTCTGCTTGGTTTGTGCTTGCAGTCCCACTGAGTAAAGAGAGCAAACCTTGGCCCTTCATTTCTAACCTTCAGCAAAGGCTGTGGCTGTCAAAGGCCGTGCTGTCTAGGACCTATGACCTAGGTGAAGGACCTGGAGCTCTGGACAAATAATAACAGTATCAGGGGATGTCTGGCACCGAGCAGGATCATGTTCAGCTGGTCCTGGTATCATCTGATGTTTTTAACAGAGAAGCAGAAACTTGGACTCCAATCTCGTGAGGGGCATAAAGGGAGAAGAGCTTTCCTCATGTTTTGTTTTAAAATGAGCACATATTTTTCATTATCAATCATATTGCTCGGTTGTGATAGTGATTTGAAGTTTTACATAAATTTTAAAGGATAAATCTTTTTGAGGCTTTATAGGACTGGGCTGGAACTGATGTAACCTGGTTTTAGTGCCTGGCTCTGTCACAGACTTGTGACGTTAGTCAAATCATTGAATTTTTCTGGGCCTCAGAATGGGGATGATGTGTTTTTTTTTTTTTTTTTTTTTTTTAAAAAGGTACACACACATCTCCTAGAGCTGGACTGGACCTTGGAAGTTCATCTAGTCCAGTCCCCTGCCCTTTTGGCAGGAACTACCCCCGGCATCTATTTGCCCTAATCCCTAAATAGCCTCCTCAAGGATTGAACTCACACCGCTGGAGGTAGCAGACTAATGCTCAAACCATTGCACTATCCCTCCCCCTTTCCTTTTGATAATTCCTTTCTCCTGTCCTTTGTCTGTCTTGTCTGTTTAGGTCTTCATCGGGTGCGGCTGTAAGAGGCAAAGAGGGGCAATGCTTCCTCTGGGTCTTAGTGCTCAACTTTTATTCTCTTCTTATCCCTATTCTGACCATTCCTGCAAGCTTCCACAGCAGGCTATTGCAGCCTGGAAACAGATGAGTCTTTCCCAGAGTGGATCTGTTAACTTAAAGGTGAAAAGCCTTCCATCTTGCCTGGCCTATTCACATAACATTGAACCCATGAAAGAATCATTTTAATAGTAATGAAACCATTTAAAAAGCACGTGCCGACAGCTGTGCATTATTGTGTCTACAGAACTTAGTTTAAAATTTGCTCTAAATACGTCATCAGTTTGTGGCTGAAGATTACATGATCGCATCTCTAACAGTTCTTGCATAGTAACAGAGAGGAAGCCATGCTAGTCTATACACTATCAAAACAAAAAGCAGTCAAGTAGCACTTTAAAGACTAGTTCTTGCATAGTGACAGAGATAGCTGTGTTAGTCTGTATTCTATCAAAACAAAAAAGCAGTCTTGTAGCACTTTAAAGACTAACAAAATAACTTATAAGGTGATTAATCTGTCCCACTAAAGCGCATCACCTAATAAATTATTTTGTTGGTCTTTAAAGTACTACATGCCAGAGTTTTGGGTTTGATAGTTCTGGCATAGATATTTAGATTCACAATCCGAGTATTCAGCTTTAGCCTTAAATGATCGGATCTTCAGACATACAGCTTTTTAAATAAAGTCTTCAAAATATACATTTTTATTTTATTTAGGTATATTTTATGTTAATAAAATTACTGTAGGACAAAACCTTACTTCCAAAGTCTTCCTGTCCTTTCTACCCATCTCTACTTGCCTTTCACCCCCTTAAAGGGCCAGCATTCCTCTTCTTCTAGATAGTTACCCTTTACTTCTGACTATTTGATTAACTATTTTAAAGAGAACCTCCATCGAAATCAGTACCTTACTTAGATGTAAAAGCCTTTGATGCGCCTAAGGTCTTTGGAAACATATTTTATCATAAACGTATAGTTAAATTTCATAAACATGTCTTGTGAAAATCACACAAAATAATGTCTTTGTGTCAGTGAGTTTAGATATGTAGTAATTGGGAATGATGACTTTATGAAGGCTTACCAATATATTCAAAACATAAAATCAGCTTAGAAACGGTGATGAAGAAAATGTAAAAGACACAAGAGCTGGATCATCTATGCTGTAATATTTAATGTTGCCTTCAGCAGGAAACTGACTTGCCCTTGCTACAAAGATTTTCCAGATAAATCTGACACGCTTCAAGGTATATCAACAAACCAGTGACTGGCATTTTTATTCCCAAATTCAGTATAATTCAAATAATAATCAGTGCTTTAATTAAGTACCTTCTGCATGTCCTGTCTTCACAGTCTGGCATGCAGTGGAAAACATGTTCCATTTTCTTCAGAGAGAAATTTTAGAACAGTGATTTTTTTTTCCCCCAGATGTCATTTGGTACATTTGGGTTTAGGGATTTGGCTGGAATAAGTGAACAGAGAGACGAGGGAGACAGTGGGGAAGGTGTGGGGCAGTGGGGAGGGGACATGGCCTGGGTGGAGCAGGGGCTGAGTATGGGCAGGGCTGCAGGCTGGGGAGGTTGCCACCCCAAGCAGCAGCTTCACCCACCACCTAGGCCCAGGCCAGGGCTGTTTATTAATGTGTTTGTGCAGTGCCTGGTACAATGGACCTCTTGGGTATCTAGGTCCTAGGGTAACACAGATAATAATGACAATGTAAATAAATGTAAAAATACCGTTCTGGGAACATAAGACAATAACAAGGAGTGCACGAAAAGTGGAGGGCTTCCCTGTAATGGTGGTTAGAGAACAGTCCTGCACAACTTATTCAGGCAGTGTCTGCTGAGATCAGTGGGAGCTTACACCTGCTTAAAAGGAGAGTTCTCCATATGGGAGAATCCAGGAAGCCTTCGTCCAGTGGCTTCTTTACGTAAACACAATTTACTGACCCCAGAAAGGAAAACAAATCAAAGTAAGTTGTTAGGATTCAAGGATCCTTGACAGTTGTAGCTAACAGGGCTACAGGAACCTTAAATGTCTTGGGAGCTCAGAAAAAAAAAATTGAACGTTGTCATTCATGACTTGATGATGTAATCAGAGAGAAAGCTGGTCCAGATTTCACCCTTCATAGGCAACTTTCAGTCTAAAGAGACTGCCCTCATGTGTGTTCCAGACAGTATTGGGTACCTTTTGCCCCACCTTTTTCAGAGGACCAATTCATTAGTAACACTTAGCAATAGATCTCGACATGTTTTATGCAGGTGTGCTGTATCATTAACCCCGTCTGACAGATTAAACCGTGAATTGTAGTAGGTTTTGAAAATGGGTTTCACCCTCTTCACAACTCATGAAGCTTATTAGCTCTGTGTGACGTGAGCTAACCACAGTATTTTGTAAGCACAAAGCATATTCCCACCATTGTCGCATTTACATCAGAAACATCCACGGTCAGACTGGATCACTGGGAAAAACCCTCCAGCTGTATCATTGTCTGTTTGCAGCAGCCGTTCTTGTTCCAGCCCCACATACAGTCCATGTTGTCTGAGGAGCCGTGACTCAGCAAATATGGCTGAGCATGACATGGGGAGAGGTTTGAGAGTGGAGCTCAGAGGGTGCAGATATCAGTGCTGTCACTGGTACCTTCTCCTTTCCAATGAGTGTTTCATTTTTCATGGCATAGTTGCTCAACTGCAGCCTGCAGGTATGACTGGGGCGTGGCAAAGTGGAATGAGGCTCTTTACCTTGGAGGTTCCAAAGAGGAAGAGACTATCCATACATGAAGAAACTGGAAATTAAGAGCAATGAGGAGAATTTCAACAGAGACACTTCATGCTCAGCAATGAACATGTGGAACACGTTTCCAAGTCAAAGTGTAGCACCAAATAGTATCAGTGGCTGCATCTACAGTAGCAAGTTCTTTTGAAAAATCTTTAAAAAAGAAGGGGGCTCCTTCGAAAGAGCTCATGGAGCATCTACACACACAAAGCGTTCTTTCCAAAGTAAGTCAAAAGAATGTGGTGCTCCTTTCGAAATCACTCTTCCTTTCTCATTTCAGGAAGAGCACCCCCTGGCGAAAGCTTTTTTCGAAAGAAAATGTGTGTAGACACTCCACTGGGCCCTTCTTTTAAAAGAACAGTCTTCATTTTCGAACGCTGGCCTGTTCTTTTGAAAGTGGGGTAGGGGGGCTCTGCGGATGCTCTCTTTCGAAGCAGCAGCTCACTCTTGATCTGCTCTTTTGTGTGTGGACGCATTCTTTCAAAAAGAAGCTCTTTCAGAATAGATCTACCAGAAGAGCTTCTTTCGAAAGATCGCTGTAATGTAGACGTAGCCAGTAAGTTTAAAGGAAAGCTAGTTTGCTTTGTGATGAGAGAGGGCAGTGAAGAGTACAGTGCCAAGAAAGGCAGTAGATGTGCACTGCAGATAAACCTAAAAGGGGGAAGCTTGTGGAGCTAAAGGAGTTTTTACCCTTCGGGAGCTCATTATGTGACTGCCATTCTGCCATTCAAACAGCTGTGGGCAGTACAGGAAATGAACTCTACAATACTGAACAGACACTTTGAACTCTGAGACATCTTTTGGGGAAAACCTTGTCACTGGACTGACCTGAACCAAATTTGCAGAATCATGTCTTCGCACTTTAACACCAGTGCAGCTCCAAGGAGACTGGCAGTGGTGGAACAATCACTGTCGGCAGACTCAGTGTGGGGTTCTACAGCCGTAAAAACGGCGGGAAAGGGTGTACGCACATTTTGTTTTTTCAGTGTGGGTGTTACGGGGAGAGAAAGGGAGCAGGGGGCCCTCTAATTTTTTCCATCCTTGGGTGGAATAAATTTTGTTGGGCATACCAAGGCATGTGTGGATGTGCAGCACCAGTAGAAACAGATGCTGCATGCTATGCTAATCAGCTGAGCGGCACCTGAATCTCAGCTGGGGGCGCGCCGCCCAAGCACTCAGCTTACAGGGAGGACTGGAAGGGAGCCTAGATTTGAGAGGGCTGGTATCCCCTGAAGAACCAATTTCATTTTAGCTAATTGCCATTTTTGCCTAGGTGGAGGCGGTCGCTGCTTACCATCTGCTAAAGACTGTTGTGTAACAACCATTTTAAAGATATGTCTTAAGAGATGGGCCAGAGCCACAAAATTTGGATCTTATTCCAGGTTTGCACTTTCCCCAAGTTTGGTTTGGATCCAACTAACTCCTTTACCATTAGTAATAAATATACACCTTTTAACCTGCAACTTCTTGCTCATCCTCTCAAAGGCATCTCCTATCTAAAGAGTACATCAGAACTCATCATTGTGTTAGAAAACAACTTTTGTCAATTCCATTTTCACCTAATACTTCAATGCAGTTTATTTTCTTATTTACACTTATGTTTTTTTCAATACTTCTGCGATACATCCTACTGAGATGTGGGAATCATGGTACAAGGCTTGCTTACAACTGTGTTTGCAAACAGATACGACAACCGAAGAGAGAATATAAAGCATCACAAGAATTGCTAAAATTTGGTTCAGCCATTTTTATTACATTAGCTATCTGAAAGATGAGGCTGGCTGCTTGGTTACAATGTGTAAAATAGGAACGGTCATGAAAATTACAACAGTCCTCACAGACTCTGGCCACACTGATGCTATTCTGTTGAATTCAGTGGGTCACAAAGTGGCTCGGTAACAGAATAGGGGTTAGCCCTCTCACTTTTCCTCCCCGTATACCAAGCTCTTTATTGAGTGCACTGACAGCCTTCATGGCTTGTGAAATCTAAGTCTAAAATGCAGTAGTCATTAATTTCTGCGTCAATTGCTAGCCTGTACAGTGTAGCTTTGTGGGAAAGTGTTATATCACTTTTGGCTTTACATAAACAATTGGGTTTTGATAGCGTGGGTAGAAGCTGGATTGAAAAAGGCTCCTGATAAATTAAAATGCGGTATTTCATTTCTTAATCACTCTGTTTTTGATTTAAAAACACACCCACACACAAACCATGCCTTTTTATAATCAGAAAAGCTCACAAATATTCATATGTATCACAGTGCTGCACAGTGCAGATGTAGTACTGTCTGGTTTTCCTACTATGCATTAGTAATTCCCACCTTTCTATGGTTTGGTTTTTCTTCCTCACAAATCTACAAAAATGGAAACGCTTTTCTGGGACATTCCACAAGCCACTACTTAGTGAAACAGGTCTTGATCTACTGATCCAGTGGGAAGTGGATCAGATCCTGGGCCTCCAGCTTGCTGGGCTAATTTTGGAAC
This sequence comes from Carettochelys insculpta, assembly GCF_033958435.1. Classification (NCBI taxonomy): domain Eukaryota; kingdom Metazoa; phylum Chordata; order Testudines; family Carettochelyidae; genus Carettochelys; species Carettochelys insculpta. The sequence goes on along the minus strand of NC_134147.1, from coordinate 15,779,387 downwards.
TTAAAAATCCCTTCTCTGGTGTGAGAATTCCCCCTATATGTATCACGTTGATGAACTGTGATTTTACATCTACTGTATTGATACCCTTTTGTCAGTTTGAACGTCTCCTTTGCGTATGGAGTGTGCAATGGCTGAACCAAGTTTTACTAAATTTTACTATGTTTTACAGATCAAGATTCTGTGTGAGCTGACAGTTTTCAGTGCAGTACCTCTTTCGGTTGCTGAGATGTAAGCAGCTGAAAATCACCAGATGCTTACTACACAGTGAACAGTTATTGAAGTAAGCTAATCCCCCTCTGCTCTCAAGGGTGACAACTTTCCAAGCATTAGTAAAGTATCTTTTAAAGGGGGAAAGAAAAAAGTACAGCAGAGGCATTTACAAATATGCAAAAGGCATTAATTTAATCTAGTAAACTTCACAAAAATATTCTTTTCTCTAACCTTCCCCAAATCCTCTCCTTTAATACAAGCAGAACAAACAAATGAATGGGATGTGTTCAGAGGCAAAGCAGGAACAAGGTCTGCACACTGCAGCCTATTTCAGTTACTCCAGCCAGTGTGGGGGCCAGTACAGTTTTCCGTGAGGTCCTCTTTCCATTTTCCTGTAATTTTCAAGCTGGGTATCCTCACGATTTTTAACTAACAGAGTTTACTTTTATAAATGATATTTTTAAAAAATAATCTCTAAAGTTATAGAAAGGGGATTTGGCTTCTCAAAGGTTAATAATTCCTTCCTGTTTCTTGTCCTACATGTTGTCTGGCTTAGAAAGCAGGACAAAAATAACTTATTGCAAATGTGCAAAGACATGGGCTAATGAGAAACACTTTACTTATATTTAACTGTCTCTTAAAGAGGTTTTTACACACATGTTGAGTCTGTGGTTTGACTTTCAGAACCGCTGGTTTTGATCAGATACCGTAATTTATTTGTTAAAGCTTGTGTTGCTTTAGGCAATTCCTTGCTAATACTCCCAGTTGGTGGACAGTTTTTTGATGGTCTGTTTCCACTGTTTTGAGAGCCCAGTGTTTGAGTCAAACAGCTGAACAAAACGTGAAGAAAATATGTTAATTTTTTGTAGACATTGTACAATATGAATACAATTAACAGACAACTAAGAGGTTTGGCATGATAATGGGAGGATTAAAAAAAGCATATTTCACTAAATAAACATCTCAATTTTCTTATTTGTCGATTCGCTAGCTGGTAAAACTGACATCTCATTTTTCGGATTATTTGATTGTGACTAGTATCAAGAAACTTGCTGAGTGTATTCTGTGTTGCTGTATCTGGAATCCTAGGAAACTGTAAAGGGGAGTAAGTTAGCACTGAGTAAGAGAATGTGACATGCTGTTGCTAATTTGCCGAGGAAATGTTTGATATTGGTGGTTTAAAAGTACAGACTGATGGGTTTGGTCCTGCTTAGGGCAGGGGGCCGGACTTGATGGCTTTTTTAGGTATCTTCCAGCTCTATTGTTCTATGATTCTATGAAAAGAAACCCCACACAATTCCATTTTGTCAGTGGTTTTTGCACTTCACTGTTTGCCTGAGTGCCAAAAAAATGTAAGTACCTGAGCTTACAGTATTTCCCTTCTCAGACATTGCTTCCTTGTACTGTTTGAAGAGATTAATTTTCTTCTGCTTTCCAGGAACCTATTTTTCTTCATTCATTAAGCCTACATGTTCTTGACAACACTTCCTTTTTAATATACTACTTTTCTAGAATTTTTACATCCTCTTTGACATCAACTTACCATGGCAAGAATAAGACTTTTGCAAAAACTAATTTTTTCTGGTGAAATGTTAATCATCTTGTTTAGCATCTCTCTGAGTCTGATTTTATTTTTGACTTCAGTAAATGTCTTTCAAGGCTAGTGTAGGTCTATATTTTCTAAAATTTCATTGCAGGCTTTATTCATTAGTCCCTATACATTGTGCATAACTCTTCTTGGTTATTTTGTCCCGCAGACTCAAGTAATAATGCACACCTCTAGTCATATTCCAACTTTCCTGAATCTTTCTTCTCCCTGTCAAAGTATCTTTTTATGTGTTTCTGTTGAGGTAAGACACAAAGTCTATTAGCTTATTCTGTTTCTCAAAGTCCTGTTCTCTGGACCATAAGACAGAGAGTAAAAAAATATGTAATACAGGAGGTTTTTCTGGGCACAGCTGAGAGGGCCAAATCAGGGTAAACTTCTTAAAACTATCAAAACAAAAAAGCAGTAAAGTAGCACTTTAAAGACTAACGAAACAATTTATTAGGTGAGCTTTTGTGGGACAGACCCACTTCTTCAGACCATAGCCATACCAGAACAGACTCAATATTTAAGGCATAGAGAACCAAAAATAGTAATTAAGGTTGACAAATCGGGAAAAAAAATTATCAAGGTGAGCAAATCAGAGAGTAGAGGGGCGGGTGAGTCAAGAATTAGATTAAGCCAAGTATGCAAAAGAGCCCCTATAATGACCCAGAAAATTCACATCTCGGTTCAAACCACGTGCTAATGTGTCGAATTTGAATATAATATATACTTTACTGCTTTTTTGTTTTGATAGTATATAGGCTAGTGTGGTTTTCTCTCTGTTTCTTAAAACTGGGCTATTTACAGCCCAAGACTTGGGGTCCTGCATGATAAGGCACCAAACTAGTCACAAAGAGCAGTTCTGTTTTCACGTTGGCCAGCAAGAAGTCATACAAGCAATTCCCTTACACACTCCAGCTTTCCTTGTGCCACAACCAGTATCCCTCCTTACACAGATGAGAAGTTACAAAAACAAATTTCACCAAATCTGAACAGATGCTTCCAGTCCCAAAGGACCAGCCACATTTCCAGGTCAGTGTATACCTCAGATCTTACCCAAAAGAGCATGCTGTGCCAAGCTTTTAGAATTTAAAATCTGAAGGCATATTAATAAAAAGAAAGAGTAGATTGAAGTAAAATTGTTAAAGTGATGAAACTGCATACACCAGTTACAATGTTCTTGATGCAACCTTGCAGCAGATGTGGAATAGGCTGCTATCTTAAAAGTCTTTGGAGTACATCCTTTGTTAGGACGGGCCTTTGATCCTTTTGGGCTCAGTTCATAGCAAAGATGCTCCTGAAGTGATGAGCTGGACTGAAGACAAAGATGTAGGAACCTCAGGGCCCTCTTTATACCCTTGCCTATATAGAGGGAATTCCATTGTTCCTTACTTTCTGGAAGTGCATCTGAGATGGAGCCTGTCACATGAGCAGGTCACCTGTCCATTTCCTTTTTAGGTTATCTTCCATCGCCACTCTACAGAGTTACACATTCACAGCCAAATTCCTCAGATGTTGATTGGAATCTGATAAGGTCCTTTCTCTGCCAAGTACTGCTTCACCTGACTAGCTTTCCAGCTCTCAATAGGCACCTTGCTTGGCACAAGATTTGGTGCAAAACTAGGATGGTGGTTGCAACAGTGGTTTGCATGTTCATCTTAAAACCCAATAACATCACAGCATCTCATACAGTAGCACTGAAACTTGAGCTTCTTTTAACCTTGCTATGACATTCCTCCAATTTGTGCCAAAAGAGAGGAGTTGCGATAGTCTTTATATCTTTAAGCAGCTTCTCTGTGAGGAAGGAGAAATCTAATCCTCTCCAAATATCTGGGAATAACTAACTCCCTTTGATGTTCATGGAGGATTCTGTATGGCTGGAGAATAGATCCTTCTTTGACTGCAAGTTACTTGCAATGGTGTAGTGAAAGGGATTTCAGGCCAACAGAGGCAGAAGACAAGGGAATTTGTTTCTCAGACCTGTGAGCACTTACAGTCAATATTTCATCACTTCTGTGCCCTAACTGAAACATTGCATTTTGCTCCCTGGCTGGAAGTACTTCAGTCCCACCTTGTTCTCACCTCATCTCTCTTTGAAGCAGCTCTAAACTGCCTTCAGTTCCAGAAGAGCTTTTAAATAACACTGGGACCAGGCAAATCAAAACACTTTTTGAAAATCACCTGCTATCAGCAGAAAAGTATAACGTGTAGTATGGTAGCCTAATGACTCTTGTATTAGAGAGTCAGTATGGAAGAATGAGTTCCTCACTTTAAAAAAAAAAAAAAAAAAAAAAAAAAGGCTAAGGCTATAATTTCTCCATAGTCTGAAAGTGGCTAGGTTTCATTAGAATGAATATTATAGGAGTATGGTCTTCCCTGGCGTCCACGCAGCTCTTTGAGAACTCTGCGGCCAACCTTTTTTAGTGATTTCTGAGTGAGTGCTTCCAGCTCCTATTGAAATTGGTGGTACTCAGCATCTTTCAGGAGCAGCTCTGCATTTTCCAAAGTTGAGCCTTACATGCGGAATATTTTGTACTTCCGTGGGGCTATTTTTGGTGGCTGGATATTGTTTCATGATAAGATTGCTTCCCCTAACCCTACGTATCTCTGAGATAAACAAAAAGGGCATACCATAAACTTCTCTGTCTGAGGCCATGTAATTCAGAGGATACAGCAGATCTTTTAGTAGGTACTCGATTAAGGAATTTCTTCCTCCCTCTTCCTTTGAAGAAGTCCATTGCAGTCTGCAGATAGTAGCAGTTCTGAATCCCTGTTTTTGCCTATTGAGAATAACAGAAATTGGAGGTTGAAGAGGTCACCTAGGTCATCCTAGCCTGTCCTGGATTTGTCAGTACTGTTTTTGAACTGCAGCAAAAAGGATTAACATTACTCTTTTAGCAAATGTGTTTAAATTTCTGGTTTATGGCTGGAATCTGTTTAAAAAGCCCTTACATTCTACCTGTATGATTTTAAGAAGATGTATTTTGTCATGGTCTTTGTCTGACTGTCTACAAGGTGTAGGTTGAACAGTGCCCTAAGCACCTGAAGGCTGGTGGTCAGGGAGGAGTACTATTTAAAAATATTGTTATTTTAAAACCCAAGTTAATGTAGTTATCTGGGAATGGGGTTATGTCAAACCAAATGAGCCAAACACCAGAAGTTTACAAGTTCTGCAGTGATGGAAATCATGTGTGTAGCTGGTCAACAGACCTGAGTGATCTCTCATGCTCCCTAGGGTCATGTTCCAGCATAACAGTTTAAGGGCATGCTTAACTTTAAAGGGGGAAGTCAGCGAGACTTGTCATATTCTTAACTATCCTGCTAGCTCAAGGCCTACAAACTCATTTCCAGGCGGGTGGGCTTTTAGAGTGAGCCAATATTTTATAAAATACCATAAAAAGCAATTTCAAACACCACTAACAACACATTTCATTACCTCCCAAAAGAACCAGAACCTTTAAATAAATACACACCACAATGAGAAGCTGTATGTTATGTTCTAGTGTAAAATATCAGCTCTGAACATACGATCCAAGCCTTACAGGGTAGAACAGAATTGTCACTGTGTGCATAGATCTCCAACTGAATGGTTCGCTAAACTCTGTCATACTGCACATGTGATCTTCAGGATCTAGCAGTGCACTAGTCTTGCATATGCCCATTGTGCAGGAGATGGTTGGAGTGCTATTGGACCTCATTTCATGCATTGGATAGATTCCGATTCTCAGGTTTCCTTTCTTTGGTGGTGTGGTAGTGAATGAAAATGAAAGACAGCTGCCCAGCAGTGACAAGCAACCCCTTTTTGTGATCTTGTTTGAGATTCAGGGTGAAATTTACAAAAGCACCTTAATGAGTTAGGAGCCCATTGAGTCCCATGAACTTTGCATGAGGCAAAGTCACTTTACGTCACTTGGAAAATAGGTCTTTGGAATCCAAGTCACTAAGGTTGCTTCTGATTATTTTCCCCTAATTTTTGTCCCCCTAATCAGCTCTTCTTATAGAAGAAGAAGTAAAATACATGCCATTAGTTAACTTGTGATGAATTTGGCAAACAGGAAAAACTAAGCAAATACTATGGACATAGTGTTCACATGATCACGGAGCTAGCCATTTGTTCACAGTGGGATATCTTACTGAGTCAGTTCAGAGTAAGAACAGTGTGTCATGTCCTTGAATAGTAATACTGCCAGTGGCACCTCTTGGAACAGGGGCAAGGTAGTGCAGCGGCTTGGGTCCGCACCCTGGAAGGAGCAGGGGCAAGGGTGGAAAGGATGGGGCTAAGGGTATTTGGCCCTCAGCACTACCCAGACCACAGTGCTGCCCCCACCTTCTGTAGCAATGCAAAGTGACCCAGAGCTCTGGACCCCTTTGAAATGCTGGGCCAGGGGACAGTTGCCCCCTTTGCCACTCTCTGTTGGTGGGCCTGAAAACTGGCCTAAGGCCCATGACTTCAGTAGACCTGCTCTGATTTTCCCCATCTGAGGATCTAGCCAAGAAAGATTTTGTAGAAAGTTTCCGGTTTGTCTTTTAACTACTTAATGTTGCCCCTCAATACTGTTGGGTCTTGGTCAACCTCCCTTGGACTCTGGCCCATATTAATGTTAATGTGTAACTCAGGAGCATTCTCTTCTACAGCGGGTATGGGAGATGTTACTCTGCTGATTATATTGTTCTTGGGTTACCAGCTTTTTGTTGGGGGAGAGTCATTTGGTTACTCTCCTCACTTGTCCAAAATTACTTTGGAAAAGGTATTCATGTAACTAAATCTTGGAAGATTTTTGATTTTTATCTCAAATCTCTCTTTCTCTGCTAATGTGCAATGTTTGATGGGCCTCTACTTGCTATTAATTAATTTCACATATTGTACACTGGTGAGGCCATTAATTCAAATATCAAATTGAGCTATATGTACAATGATTACTGTTTATTCGTGTTGTAGTGTAAAGCTCTTTATTTTGTTAATGTTTCCCCCTTAGTCAGCCACCTGCATCTCCCAGCACGCAGGAAGCAATCCAAGGAATGTTATCCATGGCAAATCTCCAGTCTTCAGACTCCTGCCTGCAGACTTCATGGAGTACCAACCAAGCTAAAAATAACTCTATCTCAGCCCAAAACTCGAAAAAAAGCGGAAGCAGTAACAACAAAAATGCAGGCAAGCACTTACCGAAGAAGAGCACGAAAAACAGCATCGACATTGAAGATTATGACGACCAGGACCACTTAGATGCCTGTTTTAAAGATTCTGATTATGGTGAGAGAAAACAAATTAATTTCTATGGCAGTGGCCCGAATTCTGAAAGTGTTCATTAATGTATTTTTAGTTATTTACTTTTCATGAGCCACATTGAAGTTAAGGGGACTGCTCTGGTGTATACCTTGTTTGCATGCCTGGACTGGTAGTGGGTGGAAGGGGTTATATTGCTGCAAGAGTCTTTATAAAGTAGGAAAGATTAAAGAGAGAGATTAGATTAGGTAGGCTAGACAGACAAGAGTGAACAGATAGATGAGATTAAATGGGATAGAAATTAATAGATTGCAATAATCACATTAGACACCTGCGATTAGACAAACAGATTGGACTGATATTTTACTCAGCTTGAACCCAAATGAATATGGAGAAAGAATTTGAACAAGTGCAGCATTGACTGAAACTCAGAAGATACTGTTACCATTCACCCAAAAGAACTGTACATGGTCATGGAGAGAACAGTTCAGGTGGCACGTGGCTGTCAGCATCTTTTAAAATCCAGAGAAAACCATTTTCAAAGGTTTCCATAAGTACCACCTTCCCTCTCTGCCATAGTCAATTTCCCTCACTACCATGGAGCTATGTGGAGAGCCTGTGGAAGGGTTTGATGCTAGACAAAGCAATGGTGAGGACATTTAGCACTCCTATAGCACCTAATACGTTTTCTTGCCCTTCCTCTCATGTGAAGTCGGTCAGTAATTATCCACATTTTACTGAAGGGGAAAAATGGAGACATAGAACAGTGAAGTAACTTGCTCCAAGCCACACACTGAATAAGTGGTAGAGCAAAGCCAGAAGTCCAGGGTTCTCAGTCCCAGTCCACTAGATCCTGCTGCTTCTGAAGTTGATGCAAAGTGGACACACACACACACACACACACACACACACACACACACACACACACACACACACACACACACACACACACACACACACACACACACACACACACACACACACACCGCTAGAGCCAGCAGGGACCTTTGGAGGTCGTCCAGTCCAGTCCCCTGCCCTCTTGGCAGGGCCAAGCACCTTCCCTGACGTCTATTTGCCCCAGGCACTAAATGACCTCCTCAAGGAGTAAGCTCACAGTGCTGGGTTTAGCAGGCCAATGCTCAAACCATTGAACTATCCCTCTATTTGTGAGCAAAATCCAATGCCATTTAGTGACAGTGAAGCAGAATGTGAAAGAAGTACACATGAGTGTTTCTCAATGTCTCACACAACCCTAATATTTGCTGACACAGCTGGTTCACCCAAATGTGAGCCAGGATTTTCTTTGTGTATTTAACAATAATAGGTAACTGGCTACAGCAGGCTTGAACCAGGGACCTTTAGAGTATGAATGAGTAGTTAAGTCAGGCCTCACCTTTTTGTCCCTGCAATTAGCAGCGCCTCCCCTGTCTAAAGTAATCCAAACTGATGGAAATTTCAGTTATGAAAACAACCCTTTTGGCACGTGTAAGAAAATAAGCACGTGGAATGTAAAAGCTTTGTTACTCAGGATATCAGTGTCAATACACAGACTTAAAAACAGTCACAGATTTCAACATTTGTGATGAGATGGATGAGCCTGAGACCCAGCAGCCGATCCCGCTCACCCTGGCTCTAGAGTGTAGTGCATGAGCCGATACGGTCTGAGTTAGAAGTAGCTGGCTCTCAGCTAGACTGTAGAGGAGGCTCAGTCTTTGTCTTTGTAAGGGGTCTAGGTGCCATGACATGGGACAGTGCCCCACACCCAGTGGGTGGCTGTGTCACATACTTCCCCCAGCTGAGGGAGCATGTCCTGAGCTTCAGAGACCCAGCTGAAATCCCAGTCAAGCCTCCGTTTGTAAGTGCTGACGGGCAGGCTTGAGCCTGGGCCTTCTGGAGCTTAGTGCAGGAGCCGCTACAGCTTAAGCTAAAAGCCAGCTGCCTTTCAGCTAAGTCTGTAGAGGTGGCTCAGTCTTTCACTTTAGAAATGGACTAGGTGCCACTACGTAGGACAGTGACCCACACCCGTAGGTGTGGGGGTTATAAATATGCCTGATTTTCCAAGCATGATTTAATTACAGGGAAAAAAACAAATCTGAATGATTTGTTTTGTTTTTTTACCTGTCATTCATTAGATCATGAATGAGAGCTGTGGCTGGGGGTGGGAGGGGGGCAGGATTGACATAAAAACAACACAGGTCATCCTGCCCGCAACGCCTGGGGCCCTCTCCGAGCCCACCACGGTCTACACACACACACGATCCCCCACCTGGGAGCAGCGGGGCTACCTCTCCCCCAGGGAGGCTGAAATGGCAAGAGAGGGGCGTCCTGGGACTTACACCAGTAGTTTCTTGGATGGACCAAACTGTTGCACTCCTTCTCTTCTGTATATGCAGGCCAGCGCTGCAGTGTGTTGGTGGGACTCTCCAAAGAGGCTTGTAAGAGTTAAAACTCTGTTCACCCCTCTCAGAGCGGTTGTTTCAGTCTGTCTGCATGCTCAGGCAAGCAGAGCAGCACTGATTACACTCAGGTCAGACTGTCAAATTCCTCACCACTCGGAGAGTTTAGAACTTATCTTTTTTTTACAATGTGAATTGAGAGTCTGCTGTGATCCTCCATCTAGGTGCAGGGTCCTCAGCACTGGCCTGTGCCTGCAGCAAGCGCCTGTCTTAATCCCACCCAGTTTTTGCCATTCCCTGCCAAAGAATCAGTCAGATTTAAGCTTTTGAAAACAAACCAAGCCCATTCATGATATAAAAGCAGGATCTGTCCCCTGCAATGTGGAGGGAACAATTACTTTGACTCATTACCCGGATCATTCGAGATACTAAGCTGGGGTGGAAAAGACAACTCCAGGGATCAAACTGGGGAGGAAATTCCCCTACAGCGTTCCTTCGCTTGACTCCCACGCCTTTCCCTGGTGGATCTCCCTAGCTGGAAGCTGTGGCTCCAAAAACTGTCAGAAGGTAGAAGGAGCTGGGAATAGATCTGTGTCTCTCAGGCCTGGATGAGAGCAGGAACCAATGAGAACCAATACTGTACTGATAGCCAGGGTTAACCTACCCTGACCCTGGGACAACCATGAGTACAGAGAAGATGAACTCCCTTCTCGTAAATGGAAGGATAATCCTTTTTCTTCTGACAGAAGCCTCAAAAGTGAGAACTCACTGAGTCATCTGTCTCCTAAATCTGTCCCTCCCCAAGAGGGGACAGTATGACCTTCTATTTTTTGTCAGTCATTAAGATGTGCGGGATTTACAACGAGCAGAGACAGGGGAAGTAGTGTGGAGGGAGCAAGCTGTCTCAGGGTATCCCAGGGATGTTTGACAGAGCAGCATTTTATTGACTATGGAGGGAGGGAAGGTGTTAAGGAGTGATTAATTTGCTGACTAAAAATTACTGAGAGTAGCGCTGTGTTTTGGCCAACAGCTTCTGCCTGTGGCTTAACTGGGCTAAATTCCATGAGCCTCACACAAGGCCCATTAAAATCAGAAGTAGGTTTTCCTGCAGAACAAGATTATCACTGGGCCCATGTAATGGCGAATCCACCGCTCTGGTCACTCTGAGAAAGGTCTAAGGAGCAGCATGAATCACGAACTTCTCTCCCAACCAGCACGGTGAAAACTGTTACTCAGCAAACTGGCAAGCAGCTGCTTTTCCTTGGGAGTACACAGTGGTCTCACTCTTCTCCTGACCTTTGATATTAAAAGCCTTCTTTTCCTAAGGGCATTGCATTTGGCCTGTGTTTTTTAGACATGTAGGAAATACTGCTCCATATCATGTGAGGGTCACCAAATGTCCAATGAGATGACCTATGTGCTGACCTAGCTCATTGGGGAGTAATATCCCCCATGTACCTGATATTGACAAATAGGCCCAGCTGTATGCAAGGGGAGGAATCACTTCTTCAAGCCAAGAATAACATCAGACACTGTGAACCAACCGTTGTGTAATTGTTTTCATTACAGTAGCACCTAGAGGCCTCCAACCAAGATTAGAGGTCCAAGGTGAAAAGCAATGCAGAGGAAGAGCCAGACTGTGCCCCTAAGAGATTGCACTCTAAGGGCAGGTCTACACTAGAGAAGAACTTTGACCTAAGATACACAGCTCCAGCAATGAGAATTGCAACAGTGAGGAGCACCATGGTCGATGAGGGGGCACCCTCAGGTTTTGATTTCGCACATTCCTACTAGGCATGGAGAGGCAAGGGGTAGGATAGAAACCAGAGACACAGTGAGGTGAAGTGACTTGCCCACGGTGTTCCAGCAAGTCAATGGCATTGCTGGGAAGAGAGCCCATCCCCCTTGATTCCTAGTCCAATGCCTTATTAGGCATTATGTGCCTCTTAAACATCTCACTGCAAGTGTTACCCTTGGCTGCAGTGTCTTGCTTAGATATTGGAAGCCTTATTCACACCTCTGCTAGTCCAGTTCTACGTTGAGGGGTGATAATTGCACACATCATACTCTTGTTCAATACAGTATAATTAGCTGCTGCCCTAAAAGTTATTTTTTTGTTCCTGGTGCAGTTTACCCTTCTTTGGAATCTGATGAAGATAATCCAGTGTTCAAATCACGGTCAAAGAAAAGAAAAAGTTCTGATGATGCCCCCTACAGCCCGACAGGTAAGTGCATCAGGGAGGATATTTCAGATTGAACGTCCTAGAAAGAACAGTGGGATTGATTATTTTTATCAGAAAGGTTGTGCTTTTCTAGAGCACTCAGTTGAGACACTAACTTTAAAAAAATAGTTCCACTTTTGCAAACGCTAAATTGAATCTAACACATTCTGGGCGGTTTTTCTCTTCAGCCCACCTTTTAAAAATAGAATGCAGTCGTCTGGGGGCTGTGGTATCTTCACAGCTTGCTGGTGAAATTGATGATGTGGGGGAGAAATCAAGCAGTGCTGAGGGAGCTGACAGCTTGTATACGAAAAGGCATTTAAAAAAGAAAATGATGCATATAAAATATTCTCACTCTTTTCATCAAAAGCACTATAAAAGCTCTGTAACTGCTAGGGATAGTTTCCATGCTGTGACTTACAGGAAACACCACCTTTTACGGGCAGTGCCAGATTGTGGGCCAGCTGGGGCTGCTGCAGCTCCTGATCTATATTAGAGAGCTCCAGAGGGTTTGTCTGTGGAGCAGCTCAGAATGTAGCTTGCTTTCAGTGCTGCCAGCTGGGCTAGTGGGGTTGGGAGGGACAGCGGCAGTGCAGGGCTGCTTATGGGAGCCTCATACAACACCCATCTGGGAAGAGTTTTCCCTTGGCCAGTTGGACTGGGAACAGTTTGTGAAAATCCCTATGGAGCATTTTACCTGTTCCTTTGGAATAAATTCACATTCCGTGAATGGTTGATTTTTCAGCATGTGGTCAAGTTTCAAAATTCTGGAAGAGAATATGAGTTTCCTCCCAAAAGCTACACAGTTGAAGTGGAGTCCTGAGCTCTGTTTCCACATCTGCTATTCAGCGGCCTTAATAATATTTAGCACTTACAGATGTTAGCCCCATGTAAAAAAGAAGCTTTCTCCTGCCCTTATTACCCCCTTGCTCTTCATTCTGCTGGAACACGGTGCTCCCCCATATGGACCGAGTTGCTGTTATACTGTATTTTCATTTTGTTCTTACATTTAGCAAGAGTTGGCCCCTCAGTACCTCGACAAGACAGACCTGTCAGAGAGGGTACAAGAGTTGCTTCCATTGAAACTGGTTTGGCAGCAGCAGCGGCCAAATTATCCCAGCAGGTGAGTTTGTGTCCTAGGTAGCTTTTCCTTAGAAAATACTGGTTTTTTTTTTGTTTGTTTGTTTGTTTTTGTTTTTTCAAATGGAGCCATAGCTCTTCCCCATCTTCTCTTGTTGCTTGCTGAAAGTTAACTGTGTTGTAATGTGTCAGAGAGGTAGCCTAGTTAGTCTGTATCTTCAAAAACAAGAAGTCCTGTGGCACCTTATAGACTAACACATATTTTGGAGCATAAGCTTCATTAGATGCATGAGTTGGGGGGTTCCAGAGGAGGGTTTAAAGAGGGAGTCTCAGTCAAGGGGAGGGCCTGAGTTGACAAGGTCTGTTCAGTCATGGAGGATGTGGCCCATTGTCAGCATTTAATGTGGAGTTGTGAGCATCAAGAGAGGAGAAATCTGACAGTTCATGTTTAGTTAGTGTACAAGTTGAATTCTGTACTTGTTGAATTTAATGACAAAATTCTCAATAGCTTCCGTAGAAACAGAATCCGGTGCTAAACCACACTTTCAGTTTTCCAGTGACACCGCAGATTAGAGGTTTCTAAATTAGGTGCTGTTAAGCACACTAATAAAATTATCAGAGGTGCAGATCACATGAAGAAAGACGTATTGTGGGGGAGACCTCAGTGTAAGCACCTTTTAATTGAATACAACTGACACACACACTTACCAAGGTGCTCTTGGGATTTATAAATCTAACTCCTATTTTCAAAATGACCATAGGCATTTGGGGGACAGATTTACCGAGTTATTTAGCTCCCAAAAGATGCTAGTAGAAACCTAATAGGATTTTCAAAAGTGCCTAAGTAGGTTAGTCACTTAAGTTCTTTCAAAAATGGGATGCAAAAACATAGATCTCTTAAGTGTTTTTGAAACTGCTGTGCTAAATAATTCAAAATTGAGAATTATGCCAGATTTTCATAGACTGTGAATTTAATTTCTGTTTTATATTAAATTCTGAAAGTTGCAATAAAACCTTTTCTTATCCTATGAACTTCACAGTTATGAAAATGAATATTTGGTTACAAAACATGCTGAACTTAATGATGCTTATGGAAAATCCTCATAGGAAGAAGGGACAAATGTAGTACCCACTCTTCCAAATGTCACTATCTAAACATGATAATCTTTAAACCCTCTCTAATGTACCAAAACATTAGACTGCTGTGACAATAGCATAGAATTTGGCAATTTTTTGCAGTCTACTAATCCAATTTTGAACAAGTTACTAAAGCTTTCCTATATCAGCCTGCTACCCTATGGTATGGTGCCCTCGCCTTCAGTACAAGGGCAGGAGATGGATGGCAGGAGATAAATCACTTGATCATTGTCTTCTGTTCTCCTTCTCTGGGGCACCTGGCATTGGCCACTGTCGGCAGATGGGATACTGGGCTGGATGGACCTTTGGTCTGACCCAGTATGGCCATTCTTATGTTCTTATGTACCCTCTGTATTGAATTTAAAATGCTCTGTTATTGTGAGAAAAATTCACCACTGTACAGAGGGCATCACAGGCCTCTGTACATAGTCTCGTGCTCTGCATTGGCACTATTCCCAGCTAACTTTTGCACAGATGTTCATTTTCACCCAATGAGATGAAAACTGTTGAGCTTGATTTAGTGACTTTGCTACTGTACTTGGATCAGGAATGGAGGAGGGCAAGGTGGCTGTAAGCCCTCTGGGAAATGAAGTGCAGCCCTAGAGCAGTGCACCCAGACCGCTCCCCTGACAGGCAGCTGAGGAAGAGCCAGTTTACAGTCTTACACTAGCTTTCTTGTGTCTGGGGAGCAGACCCCTGGGCACTAGAAGTATCCTTTGTGGGCCAATTTTGCCAACTCCAAGGCCTTGTGACACTGTCAGAGGCAGAAAGAGACTGGAGTGTGTTGAGAATCAGGCCTGTTATGTTTCTTTTGTGTCATTATTATTTGTATTAGTAAAGCATCTAGGGGCCTGAGACCTGTACAAATGTCCTGTTAAGCTAGGGGCTGTACAAACATGGCCCCGCCCCTAAAAGCTCACAATTTACCAAAAAGAGAGACAACCCATGGTGGATGCAACTAAAAGACTAGGAGACAGTGCTCACTTGCAGTTTCTAAACAACCTTATTTGCTCTGGCTGTCTCTACACAGCTCCCTCCCTTCCAGAAGGGGCATGGTAATGAGCAAAGGGGAGTATTCAAATGAAGCATGGATTTAAATATCTCCTGCCTCATTTGCATAGTCCCACAAGATTTTGCTTCCAGTAGAGCCCCTTCTGGAACCTACAGAGCCGTGTAGATGGGGCCATTCTGGAAGGAAGCCCCTGCTTCAGAAAGCCCCCTTATTCCTCAGACGTTTGAGGAAGGTGACATATATGTCTTTATCCAGTTCTGACAGTACCTTCATTCTTGACGTGGTACACAGTGTAATATAGTGTTAACAAATGCCACTGGTTGTCACAGTAGCTGAACTGGGGTTCTATGCTTTATTGAAAGGAGGAACAAAAAGGCAAGAAGAAGAAGAATACCAAAAAGAAGTTGTCACCTAACAACACAAATAAACTCCCTCAGGAAAGCAGCTCTCCTGAACCCAAATTGGAGTCCCATGCCAGCAGTCTAACAGATCACGAGTACACTGCCGGAGCAAGCACGTTTGGGGTTGCCCAAGTAAACAGAGGATCTCAACCTATGGCACCTGGAGTTTTCCTCACCCAGAGGAGACCCTCCTCGTCGTCACAGAATAATGCAGCTGCCAAAGGTACTATAAATGTTCACAGAGGAAATGGCAAAGATCCACGCAGTCATTTAGACCACCTCCCTGACAGGGCAAGCCTGATCCTTACAGGATAGCCCTGCATCCATTCGCCAAGGTGTACTTGTAATCTCTCAGTGGGGCAAGGCTTATTTATACCAGGTGAGGAGCTGGCTATGAGCACTGAGTTAGGGCAACAATGCAAACCCATGTGTTCCTACATGTGTTCATGTCTTGTGGGGGAGACAAACCCTCGTACTTGCCAAAGCAAATTCTATAGGTAGTTCCCTTGTTTTAGAGGAACTGAAATCTCTGTCACATTCCAGCTCCTGCAGTAGCTACTAAACCATGAATAACAAGAGCCTTTCCCCGGCCCCATTTTGTTCAGAAACTCCAAGTTCCTGTCTTCTGTATGTTACTTGTGCCATTGCCTCAGTGGCTTTAGGGTCTCCACCGTAAACCTCAGTACAGATGAAATTCTAATACACCTGTTCTGTACACAGGCACAGACTGTTTTAAGTCACAAAGTTGCCGTTCCTACAATGGAATACTTGCATTTCAACAGTGCAAATATTTAAGCTATTTTTAGGAATTACTGTGTGTAAGAAAACAATAGCAAAACCCCCATGAAAATCGACTTGTTTTTCAATATTTTGTTTATGCTCTGTAACTGGAATTTTATATCTACACTGAGGAAGAGATGGATTCTTGTTTGAGTCAATTTTTTTCCCCTCCTGTGCTCCACTATCTCTCTGAGCCTTCCTGCTGGTCAAGAAGAAGGTGTGTTTATGGGATGGGGTGGACAGAGAGGGAGAGAGCTTGATCAAATTCTGTAATTATTTACATTCACAGTGGAGCATTGAGCCCATTAATAGTTGCAGTGGATGATAATTTAAGTGACTGTTTCACATGGTTTTAAAACTGTTTGGAACATAACAGAGAGAGAATGAGATTTCACATAGTCCTGTACGCCAGGTGCGTAATCTGTATCTTTACATATGCTGTTAGTAACATTTTCTCAACAAGATATTATTTATTGCAAGCTCTAGATCCGGAATACAAAGGCAATTATGTCAGAAAGATGCAGAGTTATATTTTTCATGCTGTGGCCATTGGCACAAACAGCACCAAAACTGAACATTTATTTCAACGTACCTCATAATGTGTTCACATTCTGGCACACATTGAACTGCTGAAATGAACTGGATTACGTGAAGAAATCACAAATATCTTGCAACGCAGCAGGCAAGATGTCCAAGACTGTCCAAGCATTGTGCTAGGATACAGTGCCCAGGGGTCAGACAAGGACTCAGGGTGGTTCCTCCTGAACTGAGGGATGGCTCAGTTAGCTGAATAAGCAAATGCTCCACCTCTCTGGGAGAGGAAAGCGAATGAGCAGCACTTTCTGACATCCCTGGTTGGCTGTTTGTTAGAAAGAGACTGTAGGATTTCTTGCTCAGAAGCCACGTGCTGATTGCTAATTCAGGGCCCACAAGGCTGAATTTAATGAGGATTTTTTAATGGAGATTTCAGGGAAGGGTGAAAGAGGCAGCTGTGTTAAACCGAATCAACCAGCTTTGGGCTATTCCTCTTCTACTGGGGATGTCCAAGAGAGTTCAGTCTATCCTAGTGGTGGAGGGAGAAAATATTTTTAAAACAGCAGTGGGATTTCCCATCCTGCTTTTTACACTCTCACTGCCTACCTTGAGGCCTGATCCAAAGCTGCTGAAATCAGTGGAAAGATTCCTATTTTTTTCAGTGAGCTTTGATCAGCGCTTTCATGGAGATATAATATATGCAAATAGACACAGTTACGTTCCCTTATTTGAGTGTGGGAATATATATATATTTCTTGTTGAGAAAATGTTACTAACAGCATATGTAATTATACAGATATATCTATGTTAAATACAAAAAATAAGGAAGTACAGGCTGCATATCTGTGTGTATTCATCCTGGGTCCAATCCAGACTATGCACACATTATGGCTATGTCTCATGACGGGCACTATTTTTGGGTTACAGTGGTATCCTGAAATAGCTGCCTGCATCTAAGTAACACTCCTGTTATTGCCAAACAGTTTTTGAGATAACAGGTGTGCTATTCCAGCATCCCTGTGCACCTCATCTCAGGAGGAGTACAGGGATGCCTCGAAAGAGTGCTTTATTTCGGCATGTGACGCTGTTTAAATCTACTTGAAATAAGCTGTGCAATGGCAATATTCGGTTGTCTTCAAAGCATTCTGGTTGATGTGTCTCTCTCGCTCACACCCCCCCCCCCACTTTGAGGGTTTGTAGTCTACACATTGAAAATAGTACTTCAGGTGGAAATAAGGTATCAGTGTGATTGCATCGGCTTACGTAACCTCAGAAGTTAGTGCTTCTCGTTTGTATGCAGTGAGCCTGCTCTGTTGTTTCTTCATCATTGTGGCTGCCGTTACTTAACATAGTCTTGGTCTTTTTTCTTTTTTTTTTAATTTTCAGGAAAACGTACAAAAAAGGGTATGGCTACCGCAAAACAGAGGCTCGGGAAGATTTTGAAAATCCATCGGAATGGGAAACTTCTCCTTTAATATTTTAAAAACTGGGACTTCATCAGAGCTCAGTAATTCCTGAGCTGACACTAACTCTTCAGCTCTTGAAGGACTCCAGTAGTATTGTGCATCATCTTAGGGACAATACCAGTTAACTTTTTGCCACCACTTTAATAATTCTTTTTAACTTTCAGCAGTTAAAGTGTACAGAATACTGCTATAAATATTTTTTAATATAGATGTCCTTTCTCAAATTGCTGAGAGTGACTAGTTCGCAAAAAGTTAATGAAAATCCAAGAAATTGAGGATCATTCCAGTTTTAGGAAAGTATCCCTTTAACTTGTTCATAAGTGGAAGCCAGTTGTTTTAACAGAACGAACATCCGTTTAAGTTACATGGCAATTTAAAAAAATGCATGATCTTTAAAGAGGTGTGGCCAACGAGTGGGCGATTAATTTTAAAAATTCTGCATTTGTCTAACAAATGATGTTAAAAGGTGGGGGACCTGAAGCTTGATTTCTGGGGACATTTTCCCATGCTGTAGTGAATGCAGAAGGCAGTCTGCATAACGTGAAACTTAATTATCTCATCCCGACCATGATACGGATGTGTTGGAGGAGCCATTACTGCACTTGAGCACTATGCTGTCTCTCTCAGATAGCTGCTTGTTGGACAACACTGGGTGCATGCGGCAGCATTTGTTATGCAGGATGGGAGCTGGTTTACTGGGGGGTCGTAACTGGCTGGGAGTTTTAGTTCGGAGCCTGCGGGCTTGTGGTTTTTAGCTAATTGATACATGTGATGATACAATAGCACATGTCCGTGTCAAAAATCAAAGCACTCAGAGATGTGTGGCAGACTTTGCAGTCACTTTAACGGCAGTACTTGGGGTCAAACTTTGCTTCTCCTTATGCAGGTTTTGACACTTATATCAAAGCACTTCTTATCAGAGACACGTAGGGTGGGAAGGAGGGCTGCATGCACCCAGGTGTCAGATAGTGGGAAAGTTTAGCTTATTGACAATTTGACTGGATACTTTTTTGTTTTTTAACTCTTTTAGTGTTTGGTGTAGAGTGCATTATTTTACCTTAAACTGCTTGTCTGCATATAAACACTTGAGGGGTTAAATTTGTTTCTCAGGCAATCCCGCATTTTAATTTTTAGATGTTTACTAAGGCATATTTTTCATAGAATGTAGCTTGTAAATAGCTTTTTAAATAACTTCTTTTTATAAAAGTAAAGTATCTTTAGACATTTCTTTCTATAGACGACTTCGTTAACATTTATACAAGTCATTGCTGAGTATTATCAGTTGTATTTTAGTTTGATTTTAAAAGGGTTGGGTGGTGTTGGTTTTTTTGTTTTATTTTCTTTTGGGAGGGATTTGGGCGTTGCCTGGAAAACAAGTAAAACTTTGTGCAGCCTTATAAAATGTCTTATACAGAATCAAATAGTACAAAATAATCTATTGAAAACACATTTTGAAGAATAATCTTCAACTTTAATACCAGCTCTTTGTTTTAATTCTTGTATTATGAGGGGATACAGTTATTTTACTAGCACCTTGTGAAGTGTTTCTGTGTTTTGTGATGATGTAATTTATTAATGTTTGTAGCTTTTTATATTTGTACATTTCTTATGAGCTTTGTTTATATACACATTACCTGGATGTGATGTCCACGGGGGGAAAAAAACAGCTACAGGAAACAACTGAGGCCTTATTAACTAACATTTATACTATTACAGTGGGACATAGATTCTGAACGCTAGGAGTCTGAGAAAGTTAGTTGAATAGGGCCCCAGATTTATGCAGAGCAGGGTTTTTAAGCTTCCCTAGTATACTGTTCTTGTTGAGCATTTATATAATATAACCCAGACATCATGCTGTTTTTTTATTATTATTTTCGCAACATGTACATTTCTAACAAAGTTTATTGTGGCTATCTATTACAGTGTTTTATTTACTGATTCATATCAAATGCTCTTGTATCAAGTCCATGAAATCTAAGTAAACTTAGATCAAAGTTTAAAAAAAAAGTAAAATATTTCAGGTTTTGTATAGAATTGTGTTTGGTGTTTTCTACAGAGATTTTTTACTTAAATTTATTACATATTGATTGTGAAGGGCTCAGTAATTTGATGACATGCACATACCACCTAGCAGAAATGGACAAGCTGGGATGGGACAGATGCTACAGAGCAAAGCATGAGTCTTTGTTTCATCCTCTTAAGCTATGGTGGCTCCTCCTGGGTGCTAGAGGGCAGCCATGATGGGGTGGAGATAATCTGAGGAAGGTTAGAGTATTGTGGTGATGAGAAATCTCATAAGTTGGGAATTTTGCTACTGACAGGTCTCAGTTATGTAGACTGGTCCACATACATCTCTTCTCTCCTCTGCCTGCATGGACCTACGTTTAAATCAGTGGGATTCCCTGTAGGCACGGAGGCTCGCTTGTGAGTTCTTATTGCAGGATTGGGATCCACATCTGCAAAACCGTGTTGAAAGATCTTGTGGGACCAGCCTCCCTGGTACTCTCGGTACCCAGCCAAGTCTAGGAAATGTTGATAGTTTGGGAATCAGGCTGGTGGTTCAAAAATACTAAATAGAACATTAAAAAGAAGTTTGGATGCTCTTGCACAGAAACAACTCCAAAGAACATGAGGCAGGGCCAAAAGCAGAGACACAGCAAGCAGGAAATCTTTATTTTTCTCCAAAGTTTAAACCAGGTCTAACAACCCATCTCCCAGCTTCAGCTCGTGCTGTTTCCTAGCCAATCTTTCCTGAGGTAGTAATTGGAAACTGTCATTGTGCTCAGTATCATATTCTGTCCCTAAGCTCCACCTACAGCTGCCAGCGCCAGGCCTTTTCTCAGCCCTCGCAACTGGAACTCCCAGCTTCCCTACCTTGCACAAGCCACTACGTATATCCTTGGCCTCGCGGATTGGGTTAGGAGGCAAGAGTGTCAGAAGAGCTGAATGCATCCACTGTACAGACCAGGGGGTGGAGGATATTTGAATCAACAAATTAAATTATTGGGCAACATGGTCTTTGGCCCTCATTCTCCCCATTTCAAGTCTTATACCTTTTGTTTGTAGTGTCTTCCAAAATATAAATTACATTGTGCCATTGATGCAGAATGGAAATGGCTGGGGGTGGAATGGGAGGGAGATTCCAAAATTATGATGTGTGTAAATTTACCATTCCACACACAGCTGACACCAGAGGTCAAGATTAGCAACTGACTTCGTGGATTGGAATGGTGTTTTTAAAGCAAGAGATGCCAAAAGCAATTGCATGTTGTGTTGTATCGAGAAATGTAACTAGCCACTAGATGGCATCCTACTTCTTCATTAGAAGCACCATTTGACTTGGTGTATGAAGCCGTGGTATGCTATTACCATTAGTTAACCTTTTTCCAAAACAGGCAGGTGAATATAGAAGGGGAGAAATACCCCCAAGTCAGTAGTCGAGCACCAGTGCCCTCATACAACTCTGGAACTGGAGTTCTCGATGATGTAAGAGCACCACATCCCCATTCAGCCGGATTCTTTACAGAGACTTGAACCCAGGTGTCTCGTTGTCCTGGTGAGTGCCCAAATCACAGAGCACTATATAGTGGGGGATGCTGCACCTCTCTGGTAAAAGCCATGACACACTTAAATAACTGTTTCAGTCAGGGCCTGACCCTGAGTCTCCTAACATTTAGGAAACATTCATAACCACAGGCCTATAGAGTCATGCACTCTGGGGTTAGCCCAATGAATATGTACGTATTATAGAGTGAAACAGCTACAATGAAAGAAATTGAGAAAGCGCTCTAGCCCAGAACAGAGCACGGCCTGGATAATCAGAGATCTGGGGTCAAATCCCATCTCTAACCAGGCAGGCTGGGATTTGAAACTCCTGGGATGCTCTAATTACTGGGCAGGGAGAGGGGTGTCCCCAGCACACCTGCTGTTTCATTGTTAATGAAAAAAGATGGACCTTGTTTAGGCGCCTGTGCCCCAGAGAAAGCTCCTTCCTGAGGATTCCTGGAAGAGGGTGGTACCTGTGTAACTATCCCGCCTCGAAGGGTGGATGGGGTTTAAACCACAGCATTTCCTGTCAGTGAGATTGGGCAGCACTCCACACACCATGGGGGGTTTGTGACGCTCCCTGCACCATGTATAGGGCACCTTGGCACTGGGATGAAAGTCACTTTTTTACATGTACTGTCATATGACAACGCCTGGGGGTGCCTCAGGGTAGGAGAATGGTGGTGCGGTGAGATACAACAATGCGTGTAAGGCATTTATATGTGGGGTGCAGAGTGGGGAGGGGGCTCAGAGCAGGGGTGTGGGTATGTGTGGGGGGATGCAGGAGTCAGGGTTGGGGGTGAGGAGGGGCTCAAGGCAGAAGGTTGCGTGTGTGGGAGTTTAGGGAAGGGCGGCAGGGGTGCAGGAGTCCAGGCAAAGGGCTAGGAGTGTGGGAGGCTCAGGGCAGGGGCCTGGGTGTATGTCACATTGAATCAGGGGGGAAAGGGCACTATGCTGGGAGGGTGGGGAGACTGCAGCTGCACATACCAGGATGCTGCTGCTTTTCTTCGCTTTCCCCTGATTATCAGGGAGCAAGGGGAACGTGCACAGCCTGTGTGAATTGCTCCTCTGCCTCTCCTCTCTGCAGCCAGGAGTCAGAGAAAGGCATGAAAGCCGTGTACTTTCCCCTCCCTCCCTGACAGTCAGGGGAAGAGTTGCAGCAGAGTCCCACCCAGCCAGCCACCCCCTTTCCACTGCCAGGCTGCTTGCTGCGTAGCATGGCAGCCTGCAGGAGAGCCCCAGCACCCACGCTGGGAGCAGCTGTGGCTTGATCTGCAGCTGAGCATTGCAGCCGGTCAGCTCCTTGCTGGAGCAGCACACTGGCCTGCTTTCACCTCTGTGTGGCACCTAACTGTTGCTTCCACAAGGGGAACCTAACTTGGATCTAGCCCAGGATGCTGCCTTTAAGCTGAACTGACCTGGAGATCTCAAATATCACAACGGGTTCTCAGAGACAAGGAACTGTACTGGAAGCACAGCCTGTTAGGGTAGCTCAGTTCTGCTCCCAGTCTCTACAGAAGGGAGCTTTGAAAAAACCAGCAGTCCTGTAGCACCATGACGTTGTCAGTCTTTAAGGTGCTGCAGGACTGGTTTTTCCCAATCTCTAGTTTCACATGAGACTTCTGATACTGATGCCAGCTTGGCAGGATATGCTACAAGACCAGCTTCTTTTACAGTACTTTGGGCCTAGCCAAGATGGCCAAATACATGTGAATATTTAGAAACACCAAAAATTTCTGCAACCATAAAAAAATAATTTTTCACTGGGGAAAATTGTCAATGGGCTCTTTATATGGACTGTTTCATTCATCCTTGCTCAATTCAACAAACCCTCCATGAGCTTGACACAGCTTACAATAAAGAAATGAATAGGGGGAAATCATGGGCCATGCATATGCAGAAGGTCTTAAAAAATGGAACCTCTGTAAGCCACAAAAAGTCAGTGGAAGCCATTATAGGAGTTGATAAAATAAATCAACATGTGGCTGCTTCAGCGAGGAATGTATTGCATAGTGTGAGGAAACATAAAACCAAAATGATGATTAGGTGGGGAGAAATGACAAATGTGCCAATCCATTTGACAGAGCATATTCTATAACTTGGAACACATGCTCCTCTTACAGCCAGGCAGGAATATCAAAAGGGTTGTTGGCGGTTGTAAAGGCCATTCACAGAGGAGCATTTCTGGGGAAAAAGCTAGTCAAAACACTAGCTGCACATGGTACAGGCCACCCAGTATCACTGTGTGTGTGTAACCAGGCTGTGATGCAGCCAATCACTTCAGAACATGTTAACGTATACGCTGCTAAGGCCCTGGCCTTCAATGGGACTAACGTTTACGTGCTTGTTGATGTGCATAACTAGAGAGCCTGCCTTGCAAGAACTTACCCAGGAGCAGGAGTGCTGGAACAGTTGCTACAGGGGAGTGTTACAAACCACTGGACCAAACTGTAAACTCCCTGTGTCATGGAAACCACTTCAAGCTGGGGCATGCGGAATCACATCCCCATCCCCATTCCTCTCCACCCCTTTCCCCAAGTTCCAGCACCTGTGCACAGGAGGTTCATGCTAATGCCATGCTAATACAGATCGCGACTCTGAGGGCACACAACCCGACCATGTGCTGAACAAGTGTTGCTAAAGCGTCGCATCAATAACAGCCCTTTGCCAACTTGGCATACAAAGTACAAGCCACAGCAGCAATGAATTCAAATGAAATATTTCAGCTACAACATGCTGGAGTTGGCCTGGTGTCGTGTGGCATGGCACAGCAGGCACACCAGCCTTACCGCTGATCCCCCTCCAGGCAGTACACTAGTGCACAGAGGACTATATTTCTTTCTGAGAAGAACTAGGTGGAGAACCTACTATGACCAGAGGTGAAAGTTGCTATATCTGCCACTTGGGCATGTGCACCTCCCTTTATTATTCTTCTTCCTAGAGCACCATTGGCCAAAACCAGATTCTGAATGGTTTGTCTAACCCATGGGGGCAAACCTGGTAAGAAGTTCAGTACGTACCACCACTGCTGGTCATGGGTTCAAGGGCTGAAACCCGCCAATTGTGTGATGCGCTGTTGTTAGCCACAGCCCCTTGGCTGCTGTGTGTAAGGAAGATTGCTCGTTCAAACTACGGTTATAACCCATGCACAGAATTTGTCTGGTTTTTAACCAGTGTATACCTACATTTGACTATGACATAGCAGCCAGATGAAACACTAGGGTCACAGCATGGTACAGCAGCCTGTGATTAGGACAAGAGTAAGAGAGCACATGCTGTTACCATGGCGCCATGTGTGGAAGGGCGTGGTTAGAACGCCTTGTCTGGGTTTTCTTTCAGAAATTCACATTGGCATGAGCCCAAAGAGACCTCCCTGGACTACAGGCATGTGCAGAATGCACAAGAGGGCTCTCTTGGCTCTGCAGAGATGGACTGAATTTATTTTTACAAACATTAAGTGTTAGCTTCATTTATGTGCTGCCAGCAGGCTTGGCATCGGATCTGAGCGTTTCTGTACGACTTATTTGCTTACTTAGATTAACCTAAATGAATGATCTTCATCTTCTCCAGGGAATCCTAGTCTACAGTTTCCTAGCCAGTAGAAATGATTCGATTTGTATGGAATGGTTTCACCCACACTCTCCATAGCAACAGAGCGTCAAAAGATGTTCATTTGGAGGGCTGGGCTCCATTGAAAATGTAACAGTGGCATAGTGACATCTCAGAAGCGTGACCCCATGTATGCTAAGCCGCTGTGTAGACAGCTTAAGGTCGATAAGACGAAGCATACCATCAACCTCGCTAACACCGCTCAGGCAGGTGGATTAACAGCAGCAATAGGAGGAGTAAGTGTCTACAAGGAAGGGCTGCAGCTCCTCTGCCACTGCAGCATTTTCCAGATGGACATTCAAATTATAGAAGCTATAAAGTCCCAACACTCTTTTCTACAAGGTGCCTCCTGAATGACCGAGTGCTGTCCAGTGGGCATTCCGAGATGTGAGTACCTCTCATGACTGGCCCACAATTGAGTATTTTGGTCCCCATTTTTCAAAAATGACCAAAAATGATTTGCTGTGGTGGGATTTCACAGGAGTAGACATACTCTTTGCCTCTCTGTGCTCCAGCACCTATAAAAGGGGGCTAATACAGCTTTTAATCATGGATTAAAAATTGTGACGTGCTTTGAGCTCTATTGATAAAACTAGGCATTATTATCATTGATATTTTAAAAAAACCCTTTTCATTACGACAATGCTATCAGAAAATACTAACATGAATGCGTTTGATGAATTGCATCCTAGAATACTCAAGGAGCTCATAGAGGAGCGATCTGAGCAACTAGCTATCATCTTTGAAAAGGCAGGGAAGTCGGAAGAAATTTCAGAAGACTGGAAAAGGGTAAATATTACACCCATCTATGAAAAGGGAAATAAGGATAACCCAGGACATGACAGACTGTTCAGGTTAACTTCAGTGCCAGGAAAGATAATGGAGGAAATAATTCAAGAATCCAACAAAAACATCTGGAAGGTATTAAGGCGATAGGTAACAGTCAGCATGGATTTGTCAAGGACAAATATGTCAAACCAACCTGACAGCTTTCTTTACTAGGATAACAAGTCTCATGGATAAGGGGGAAAGTGGTGGACATGGGATAGCTAGACTTTAGTAAGACATTTGCTACAGTATCACACGACCTTCTTGACAGTAAACTGGGGAACTACAACCTTAATGGGTTATCGGCCATAACTGGTTTGATAATTTCTCCACAGAGAGTAGTTATTAATGGTTCACAGTCATACTGGAAGGGAATAACAAATGGGGTTCCACTGGGGTCAGTTTTGGGGCCAGTTCTGTTTGGGGTCAGTTTCATATTTTCATCAATGACTTAGATAACGGCATAGAGAATATGCTTATCACGTTTGCAGATGATACCAAGCCGGGAAGGGTTGGAAGTGCTTTGGAGGACAGAGTCATGTTACTGTTTTTATGTATGTGTGTTCACAAGTGGGTCTGTCCCATGAAAGCTCATCACCTAATAAATTATTTTGTTAGTCTTTAAAGTGCTCCTTGACTGCTTCTTTTTTGTCTTCACATTTATATGGTGATTAAATGAAGTTTTTACATTCTACAAACTTATTTTCTTACACATGCCAGAAGGGTTTTTTTTTTTCTCATGTGAACATAATGAAAATTTCCATTGGTTTGGATTACATTAGATGGGCAGTTCCCCCATTTTATTATTTAGACTTACAGCATTTGTGTATAAACACTTGAAATATTTGTCACTATTTATCTGTCTGCCTTTTCCAGGTGTATTAGATTCTATTTCAATTGATTGTTTCTCATCTGATCTTACCCATATTTTATCATCTTCAGTCCTCTCATCCTTAGTAGCAACATAGCGAATCCCTATTTATAAGCCCTCCCATAAGACATGTCCCGTCCATATGCTTCTCTGCACCTATTGGCTTTCCCCCAACCCTTAGTTTGAAAGCGCTGTAATGACCTTTTTAATGTTAAGTGCCAGCAGTCTGGTTCCATTTTGATTTAGGTGGAGCCCATTCTTCCTGTACAGGCTCCCCCTTCCCCAAAAGTTTTCCCAGTTTCTAGTTAATCTAAACCCCTCCTCCCTACACCATTGTGTCAAACATACAAAGAGGTTCTGGATTTCAATCTCTTTCCTAGCAGCCTAAATTTGGCCTCTAGAACCTCTCGCCTACCCTTCCCTATGCCATTGGTACCTACATGTAGCATGACCATTGTCTCCTCCCCAGCCCTGCATGTCTGTATAGATGTCTGGAGGGCTCTGCAACCTTCGTACCAGGCAGGCAAGTCACTATCCGGTTCTCCTGTTCATCACAAACCCAGCTGTCTATGTTTCTAATGATCGAATCGCCTGTTACTAACACCTGCCTTTTCCTAATGACTGGAGTTCCCTCCCCTGGAGAGATATCTTCAGTGTGTGACGATATCCCATCAACTGTAAGGAGGGTTCCAACTATGGGATGGTTTCTCTCTGTTCCATTTGAATGTGCTCCTTCCTTGAGACTTTCACACTCAACAACAACACATTAAAAGGCTCACAGCTTCCCACTGCCAGCCTCAGCACAAGGTCCTTCAAACAAACAGCTCAGCACATGGATCACCAAACAAACAGACAAATACAAGCTCAGTGCACAGTATCTGTAAGGTAACCAGCAAGTACCCACCAGCATATGGGGAGCCACTGACCTCAAGGGGCCTGTAATAGCGCTTCCTTCACCTCCTCCTCCCTATTAGCTGCTCCTGTTAGCTCAGCTCCCTGGTCACAAGCTCCAGTTGTAGAATTCTACGATATTATCTCATAAATTACCATTCTTCCGGACTCCAAAATGCCATGTAGAAGTGTGACCCCCCCCAGGGGGCTTCCGGAAGGAAGTGCTTCTTCTTCGAGTGTCCCCGTGGGTGCTCCACATTAGGTGTCGGGCTCGCCCGGCGCCACAGATCGGATCTTCCAAGCAGTTTCTGCCGGACCGCGCATGCGCCGGTGCACGCCGCTCCCCCACGCGCTCCCGGCCACGTGCGCGATCCGGTCCCCGCCAGTTCCTCTTAACCGCCGTCGGCTGCAGACGGAATCCGAACTAGGCTAAGGCCAAGTAGCGTATTCAACGACTTTATCTGTTTTTCTTTAAAGTTTTTCAAGTACTTAGGCTACTGCAAGTTAGCCGGTTGTTATTTTTGCAAAAAAAAAAAAAAAACAAAAGCAACAAACAAACTACAAGTGGGACAGCTTCAATCCAGTCCCAGTAACAAGCGCCGGAGGCCAGGAGCATCCGGCCATCAGCCCTCCTGCTGAGGCAGGCCATCGGACGGGGAAAACAGCACAGGGAAGGTGCTAAGTACCTGCTTAACAACTGAAAGACTCACCAGCAATGTCCTCTTCAGGCTTTAAAAAAATGTGAGTCCTGCCGAGAGGCGATTAAGGAGAGACAGGGAGATGTGGCTTAAAATGCTGCTTTTGATAAGGCCCTCCAGCCAGACGTGCCGGAGCGGCCGCAGCAGGAGGGACCCTCCGGGGCCCATAAAAGGAAAGCTGCCTCCCTCACTCCATCAGCGCAGAAACGGAGGAAAGTCTCCCCAACCCGATCCCTGCCGGCAGCAACAGCGAGTGGGACGGGAGGAGCGCACAGCCCCCAGCCGCAGCAACAGCTGATCGGCGGCGGCAGGGAGAGCCACGTGGAAGCGGCTCAGCCTCCGATGATCAGCCAGCCGCCCCGCACCGCAAGCAGGGCAGCGGCTTAAAACTGCTTTTCATAAGGCCCTCCAGCCAGACGTGCCGGAGCGGCCGCAGCAGGAGGGACCCTGCGGGGCCCATAAAAGGAAAGCTGCCAAAAACGAAGGAAAGCCTCCCCAGCCCGATCCCTGCTGGCAACAATAGCGAGCGGGACAGGAGGAGCGAGCAGCCCCCAGCCGCAGCAACAGCTGATCGGCGGCGGCACGGAGAGCCACGTGGAAGCGGCTCAGCCTCCGATAATCAGCCAGCCGCCCCGCACCGCAGGCAGGGCGGCGGCTAAACAAGCGCCGGTACCGGCGGCACCGCAGGCAGCGGCACCGACCCCCGGGGAACCGGCGGTGCAGAGCGCGCAGGCACGCAGCCTGCGGGCACCGGAGCACACCGCACCTGCGGCACCGCCCTCCAGCGTGCCGAGCTCGGTGCGCACGGGGCCGGGATCCCCTGTACGTCAGGGGGCGGAGTTACCTCCTCAAGGGAGGGGGAAGGCTGCACACAAGAGGAGGCATTGCAGCCCCTCTCCGCACAGGGCTGTGGAGTTGCTTTCTCACAGCCCTCCGCTTATGTTACAGACTCCAACCAGAAGGCAGGGGTCCCCCCTAGCCTACCCGGAGCCCCCTTCTCCATTTTTTGCAACCAGCCTCACCCTGGCTGGGACCACCTTCACCCTTCCTGGGGTTTGAACCGCTGGACTATTATGCAAAATCGTTCTTTCCAGCCCTCCCCCAGACGCAGAGGGTATGCACCAAGGGAGTGGTCTAGGTCACCTTCCCAAGAACAGTGCCTATACTGCCATGGTCGCCTCTACCACGCGGGGCATAGACACCATCGGCTATCTACCAGGGAAAGATCCCCACAAACGATCTCGTACCCCCGAGGGCAATTGCGACCGGGGACAGAGACTCAAGCATCTCAGGGGGGACTGGTTATGGAACCCCAAGATTTTCCCTTGCAAACCTCTAGTGAGAGGGTGTACCATCACCAGCAGGAACCGGAAGGGTCCACAGAGACGTATCCCAGTGGTTCCTCGCTCTCCTCCCCGGATGAGGCTACGGCCCCGGGGGACGTCCCTCCTCCGGACGATCTCAAACAGTTCCAAGAGCTGTTTTACGAGGGTGGCCTTCACGCAAGGCATCCAGACAGCTAAGGTGCAAGAGAAACACCATAAGCTCCTCAAAAATCTGAGACCTCCGGCCTCCTCCAAAATAGCAATACCGCTTAATGACGCAATCTTGGAGTCTGCCACTATGATATGGCAGACTCCTGCGACTATTCCGCCTGTCCACAAGAGAGCGGAAAAACAAAAAAAAAAAAAACAAAAAAACTTTGTGCCGACAAAGGGCACGGAGTTCCTGTTCAGCCACCCACAACCAAATTCCTTGGTGGTGGAGTCGTCGCAATGTGGGGGAACAGACAAACATGCCAAAAAGCTAGAGCTGTTGGGCAGAAAGGTCTACTACTCCTCCACTCTACTGTTGCGAATGGCAAATTACGCAGCGCATCTAGCGAACCATAATTTTGATAACCACATTAGGTTAACCTCCCTCATGGACTCGCTTCCAGAGGGCAAGAAACCAGTGCTCAAGGCCATCATGCAAGAAGGCTACGCGGCCTCGAGGACGGGAGTTCAGATCGCCCTGGATGTTGCGGACTCAGCAACAGCGTCCCCAGTACCACAGGGGTTACGAGCAAGGGCGACATCAACAGCACCAGCAGTACAGAACTCCCAGGCGTCGTTCCCAACACAGCCGTGCGTCCTCGGGGCAGGGCCAAAGGCCACAAGTTTGACACACAGATCCAGGGCTGCACCATCACTACCGTCGCAAGGTCATCCGAAGCGGTTATTCCACCATCGCCTCCGACCATTCTATAACCAGTGGTGAAGGATCACCACAGACAAATGGGTGCTGGAGATCATAGCCACGGGGTACGCCATCCCCTTCCAGTCGCTCCCACCGCCATGACTTCCACCCAGGCCCCACCTCCAGGAGGCCTCCCACGTGGCGAGGCTCAAGCAGGAGGTAGACCATCTTATGCTCATAGGGGCAGTGGAAAGAGTGCCGGAGCAACTGCAAGGGAGAGGGTTCTACTCAAGGTACTTCCTCACGGAGAAAAAGACAGGAGGCGGGAGGTCCATCTTAGATTTTCGAGGCCTCAACCGGTACCTGCACAAGCTACGCTTTCGGATGATCACAATCGCCTCCATCCTTACGGCACTAGACGATGGAGATTGGTTCGCAGCCCTCGACTTATAAGACGCGTATTTTCACATAACTATTCATCCGGCTCACCTACAATTCCTCTGGTTTCTCATGGTAGGCAAAGAACATTTTCAATACAAGGTCCTACTGTTTGACCTCTCCTCGGCCCCCAGAATCTTCACCAAGCCCTTGGCAGTGGTGTCAGCCTACCTGCACAGACAGGGGGTATTTATATTCCAGTATCCGGATGACTGCCTACTCAAAGGGGCCTCGAAGGAGGAGGTACTACGCATAATATGCGTCACAACAGGCACGTTCTCTCGCTCGGCCTGGTTATCAATCTGACAAAATCAAAGATAGACCCAACACAGGACATAGAGTTCGTAGGGGCACGCATAAATTCTATTACAGCGAGGGCGTATCTACCAGAGACTCCCTTTCGGGCCGTCGGCTCCCTCGTGCAAGTCTTCACCTTCAGCCCTACGGTGCTGGTTCTGATGTGCTTACAGCTGCTGGGCCACATGGCAGCAGCGACGTTCGTACAACAGAACGCCAGGTTACACATGCGCAGCATGCAGCACTGGCTGGTGAGCGTATACAACCCGGCAGCACACACTGTTCACAGGGTGGCGTCGCCCACAACAGAGGTGCGCAAATCCCTGCAATGGTGGGTAAACCCCGAGAACCTGCTAACAGGGGTAACCTTCCACCAACCACACATATTGGTTTTTCTTACTACAGACGCCTCCCTCATAGGGTGGGGAGCACACATGGGCGAAGAGGTGACGCAAGGGCTGTGGTCCTCCATGGAGCAGTCACTGCACACAAATATACTGGAGCTCAGAGCAGTGTTCAACGCCTGCAGACACTTTCGAGACCATATAAAGGCAAAGTAGTCGGGATCAGTATAGACAATACCTCCACCATGTTTTATATGAATCGGCAAGGAGGAGCTCGGTCCCGTGCCTTATGTGCAGAAGCAGTCCGGTCGTGAAACTGCTGCATCGCCAACAATATAACCCTGGAAGCCTCGTACTTCCCAGGCGTTCACAATGTGAAGGCAGACCAGCTGAGCAGGCGTTTCGCACTCACGCACGAGTGGCAGATCCGTCCCGATCTGCTGCAACCGATTTTTCATGCATGGGGTTTTTCCCCAGATAGACCTGTTTGCTACTCAGCACAACAAGAAGTGCCCACGATTCTGCTCCAGGGCAGGACTGGGACGGGGGTCCCTGAGGGACGCCTTCGCGATCTCATGGAGGGGCCCCCTGCTTTACGCTTTCCCTCCCACAGTGCTCATCCACAAAGTGTTGCAGAAAGCCAGGAGGGAAGGAGCCTGAATGATCCCGATAGTCCCAACGTGGGATCAACAGCAATGGTTCCCCCTACTCCTGCGCATGTCGGACCGGCCACCGATGCCCCTTCCGGTGGCGCCGGATCTGCTCACGCAAGCCCAGGGGTCCATAGTGCATCCGCACCCCCAAGGCCTGCGACTACAAACGTGGTTAATCCATGGCTCAGCTCCCTAGAGAGCACATGTACGGAGGAAGTGCAGCAAGTCCTAGAAAGTAGCAGGAGGACTTCCACCAGGAAGACCTACAAGCAGAAATGGACTCGCTTTACGGCATGGTGTTCTACCAAACAGCTAGCCCCCCTTTCGGTGCCTATGGCTGTGATATTAGAGTATTTACTGGACCTCAAGAGAGGAGGACTCTTGCTATCCTCGTTTAAGGTCCACCTTGCCGCCTTTTTGGCATTCAGACACGGAGAGACAGGGCACACGGTGTTCGCCCATCCCATGGTTACCAGGTTCCTTAAAGGGCTGGTAAACCTATACCCCCCCCTCGGAAACCGCTTCCACCTTCGTGGAACTTGGACCTGGTGCTTAATGCGAAAAGGGGACCACCGTTCGAGCCTTTGGCCACGGTTTCCCTCTGCCTCCTTATGATAAAGACGACCTCTCTTCTCGCAATCACGTCAGCTCGCAGGGTGAGCGAGCTTGCGGCAGTTATGGCAACGCCACCCTGCGCTGTTTTTTCCAAGGAGGTGGTAACCATACGGCTGCATCCAGCCTTTGTTCCTAAAGTTTCTTCTGAGTTTCATACTAACGAACCTATTGTTTACCCTCGTTTTATCCAAAGCCTCATAACTCTGACAAAGACGCGCGCCTACACCTCCTGGATGTGAGGAGGCGCTAGCTTTCTATATAGACAGGACCAAGTCCTTCCAGAGAATGGATAGACTCCTAGTCTCTATCGCTCCCAAATCAAAAGGAGAATGTCTCTCTTCGCAGAGAATCTCGAAGCACATCGTATCTTGCATTAAAAAGTGCTACAAACTCAAAAAGACTCCTTTCCTGGCCATGCCCAGAGCTCATTCCACTAGGGCGGTGGAAGCATCAACAGCCCTTTTTTCAAGGGCGTTGCGCTAAAAGACATTTGCAGAGTGGCGACCTGGTCATCCTGTGACACCTTTGCCAAACATTACGCCCTTCACAGGGTATTCCAAGAGGATACCCGTCTCTCGACAGCGGTCCTCTCGGGGACAAGCTGCACATACTCCGATTACCCACCTCCTATCTTGGGTTACTGCTGGGTAGTCACCTAATGTGGAGCACCCACGGGGACACTCGAAGAAGAAAGAAAGGTTACTCACCGTAGTAAAGGTGGTTCTTCGAGATGTGTCCCCGTGGGTGCTCCACTACCCACCCATCCTCCCCGCTTCGGATCTCTGTTTAGTGTTTTGCAGGAGCATCTGAGGCGGTAGGTCAAGGAACTGGCGGGGACCGGATTGCGCACGTGGCCGGGAGTGCACGGGGGAGCGGCGTGCACCGGCGCATGCGCGGTCCGGCAGAAACTGCTTGGAAGATCCGATCTGTGGCGCCGGGCGAGCCCGACACCTAATGTGGAGCACCCACGGGGACACATCTCGAAGAACCACCGTTACTACGGTGAGTAACCTTTCTTTCTTCTGGAAGTCCCTTCTTCCCAAAAATTTTCAGGAAGAAGGGGCATCCGGAAGAAGGACTTCCTTCTGGAAGCACCACCCCCCCGGGGCTGTGCTTCTGCACAGTGTTTTGGAGTCCAGAAGAACGGTCTTCTGGACCCCAAATCACGTGACGTTATGCAAATGAGGTGCAGGGAGTTGCAGCCGTGCCTCATTAGCATCTTTCGCTCCGTGTATATGGAAGTGGCCTGTGTAGAAACAGCCATTATAATTAATTCTCACTCACTGTTTTGTTTCATAACATTTTGTTAGTTTTTAAAGTGCTACATGACCGCTGTTTCCTTTTGTTTTGATAGCCAAAGCCTTTTTATCAGAGAGTTAGCCATGTTAGTCTCTAGCTTCGAGAACAACAAGAAGTCCTGTGGCACTGTGTAGACTAGCACATATTCTGGCGCATAAGCTTTTGTGGGCAGATGGTTTGATGAAGTGGGTCTTTGCCCACGAAAGTTTATGCTCCAAAATATCTGTTAGTCTACAAGGTGCCACAGGACTTCTTGTTGTTCTCAAAGCCTTTTTATGTGGTCTTTTCCTCACAGGCTCAGTACTTTCACGCAATTAGCATCCATTTCACCAAAGTCTCTTTGAAGTGAAGTTGGTGCATCATGGGCTGGTTGTCATAAACCAGCCTGTTGTCACTATGTGTGTAGAAGTTACTGCTATTATTTCCTTTGAAGAGCCGTGGTTACTGTACCGTCAAACTCCCCCACCAACTACTGTGGATTCTGCGCTAACTGAAACTGAAGGAATGTCCTCATCTTGTTAGATGGAGATCTCAGGCTGCGATCCCCTGGGTACTAAAGGTGATACTGGCAAAAGCTTGTAGGCCAGACTTTGGTCTGCTGGCATGTGTTTGTCATGCCACCAGACCTCTCTCTTTATCCCAGGCCAGGTGCTGTAAAGGCAGAACTCTTGTGCATGTACTAAACTTGCCCACATTCAAAGCATGCAACATGTGCTTGTGTATAAACCTGCCAGCTTGAAGTTGTAATTCTAGGGACCCTCAGCAGATTGACCTGTATATTTTTTTTATGGGCCAACCTGAGTTTGGCAAAAAATTCATGAGCTGGGAGAGCTTATTTTTTTAGCACAGCAAGTTAAATTTTGGAGCTGTCAAACTTACTGAGTCCCCTGACATTTCATGCCTAAAGCCCTGCACGTAAGAATATGCAGAAGTTCCTGAATAATGAGATTAGGCACTGTCGTAAGAATGGCCGTACTGGGTCAGGCAAATGATCCATCAACCTCAGTCTCCTGTTTTCCAACAGTGGCCAATGGCAGATGCCCCAGAGAGAAGGAACACAACAGACAGGCATCAAATAATCCATCTCCTGTCATCCGTTCCTCTGCCAAACATGGGCTAGGAACACCATCCCTGCCCATCCTGTCTAATAGCCATTGATGGACCTATTTTCCATGAATCTATCTCTCTTTTTGAACCCTGTTAAAGCCTTAGCCTTTGCAATATCCTCTGGCAGGGAGTTCCAGTTTAACTAAGTATTGTGTGAAGAACTACTAGTATCAGTTTAAAAAATACACTCACCAAAAGAGCCCTCTCCAGCATCGCTGAACCCTGGAGCATCAGGTGCTGATGAGGGAACCGGCTTCAGGGTAAGGAAGAGCTCCTGGCTGGCACTATCAACTTCCTTGGGCACCTGCTGACTGTCAGTGTCCTCCTCTTCATAAAATTGCCCCTCAGTCTTCTCTTCTGCAAATTAAATAAGCCTAAATCTCTCAGCCTCTCCTCATAGCTCGTATGCTCGAGCCCCTTAATCATTTTTGTTGCCCTCTGCTGAACCTTCTTCAACACGTCCACATCCTTCCTATACTGGGGGGGGTCCAGAACTGGATGCAATGCTCCAGAAGTGGCATCACCAGTGGCAAGTAGAGGGGAATAAGAACTTCTCTAGATGTGTTGGAAATGCTTCTCCTAATGCACCCCAATATGCAATTAGCCTTTTGGCTATAAGGGCACACTGTTGACTCATATTCAGCTGCTGTACTGCTATTTAGCGTCAGTCCCCAGCCCGTAACAGTGCTTGGGATTATTTCATCCCAAGTGCAGGACTCTGTACTTCTCCTTGTTGAACCTCATCAAATTTCTTTTGCCCCTATCCTCCAATTTGTCTTGGTCACTCTGGACCCTATCCCTACCTTGCCTGGTATCTACTTGACCCCCTAACATAGTGTCATCTGCAAATTTGCTGAGGGTACAATCCATCCCCTCATCCAGGTCATTAATAAAGATGTTGAACAGTACTGGTGCTAGAACTGATCCTTGTGGCACTCCACTTGAAACTGCCCTCCAACCAGATATTGAGCCATTGACCACTACCCAGTGGGCCTGTCCATCAAGCCAGCTTTCTATCCATCTTACAGTCCATGTACCCAATCGATACTTCCATAAATTATGGGCAAGAATATTTTGGAAGACTGTATCAAAAGCTTTGCTAAAGTCAAGGTATATCACGTCCATTGACTTCCCCATGTCTACAATGTCAGTTACCTCATCATAGAAGCTAATCAGATTGGTCAGGCATTACTTACCCTTAGTGAATCCATGTTGACTACTCTTGATCACTTCCCCCTCTTCCAAGGTCTCCAGAATGGATTCCTTGAGGATCCCCTCCATGATTTTTCCAGGGACTGAGGCAAGGCTGACTAGTCTGTAGTTCCTGGATTGTTCTTTCCTTTTTAAAAGGTGGGCACTACATTTGTCTTTTTCCAGTCATCCAAGATCTCTTCTGATCTCCATGAAAGATAATGGCCAAAGGCTCTGCGATAACATCTGCCAATTCCCTCAGTACCCTTGGATGCATTAAATCCAGACCCATGGATTTTTGTATCACTAAAGCCGTGTCTACACGTGCACGCTACTTCGAAGTAGCGGCACTAACTTCGACGTTAGGCGGCGAAACGTCGAAGTCGCTAACCCCATGAGGGGATAGGAGTAGCGCCCTACTTCGACATTGAACGTCGAAGTAGGGACCGTGTAGTCGTTGCACGTCCTGCAATGTTGAAATTGCTGGGTCCTCCATGGTGGCCATCAGCTGAGGGGTTGAGAGATGCTCTCTCCAGCCCCTCAGCTCAATGGTGGCCGCATGGAGCAGCCCCTTAAAGGTCCCCTCCCCCTCCCTTCCTGTGCAGGAAGCTGAGGGAACGTGCAGGCAGCAGCCCAGACTCGCGGCCAGCCTGCACGTCCCTCAGCCAGCACAGCCACCCACCCAGCTGCGATGGCTGCCCGGCAGCCCACCCAGCACCCCCAGGGGACCCCCCCCCAAGGGGAGCCAGGGCAGCCAGCCCAGCCAGGCAGGCAGCCAGGCTGGCAAGCGGCAGCGGGGCCCCTCCTGGACGGAGGCCGAGCTGCGGGACCTGCTGGGGCTCTGGAGCAAGAAGGAGGTGCTCCAGGTAATGGGGAGCAAGAGGTGGAACGCGGATGCGTTCACACGGCTGGCCGATGGCCTGGCTGCCCGGGGTCACCCTGCCCGCACTCCGGATCATGTGAGGAGTAAGGTGAAGGAGCTGCGGCAGGGTTACCCCCGGGCCCGGGATGCGGCCAGCCGATCTGGGGCCGCCCCCGTCACTTGCCCCTTTTACAGGGATCTCAGGGACATCCTGGGCTCCTAGCACACCTCCTCCCCTCCGGCCACCCTTGATACTTCGGCCGACGAGCCCCAGCAGGCCCTGCAGCCGGAGTCCGCCCCGGAGGTAAGCCCCGCACCCCGGGGGCCCCCCCCGGAGCCCACCCCCAGGACATCGTGGCAGGAGGAGGAGGAGGAGGAGGAGAGGGGCTCCTCCTCTGCAGAATCTGGGCTGCAGATCCTCCTCCTGCCATCCCGGAGCAGCAGCCGGGCCTCCGCCCCCCGGGGATCTCCGGACCGTGGGAGTGGACCAACAGGTATGTACCCACCTCTGGTGTACACCCCTGGGCTTGAGGGGCGGGGGTAATAGATATGTGTCCAGGGCCCCCCACATGCTCACGTGGCCATGGCCCCAAGGACAGCAGGGCCATGTCCCTCACAGCAGTGCATCAGCCCCTGCCCCCCGCCACCCCGCACGACAGTGCCATGCCCCATCCCCGGGGCAGGGGGGAGTGGAACCTCGAGGGGCCCCCGGGAGGAGGGGGTGGCACACCCCGCAGCAGCAGCAGGAACAGCAGCAGCAGCAGCATGTGATGGAATGCGGGGAGTGCAAAAGGGAGACTCAGGCTACATATGAGCAACAAGAGCCGAATAGCTCCCAGGGGCAAAGGATGATCCTGGGGCTACAGCTGGCAGGTGACACCTCTGCCCTGAACAAAGAGGAGGGACGAGCCGAGCTGGCTTGGAATTGGGGAGGGAGGGCGGGGGCTACAGGTAGAGGCTAGGGGAAGGGAGAGCTGGAAGGCAGCCAGCCTGAGGAGGGGGAAAGCTGCATCCCAGAGGGGCCCCCCTTCGGGTCTTCTCCCCAGGACGGGTTGGAAGGACTGTCTCTTCCGACAGCTGGTGCTGTCACTCCTGGGAGAAACTGGGCATCTGTGGCCTAAGAAACCTCTCCTGCTGTCAGACCCTGTGGAGTGAAGTGAGAGTCGCTCCCACCAGGGGACGGGGTGCAGGGCAGGGGGACCCCTGAACCTCATCCATCACAGCAGCATCTCCCGGGGACGGGGATGGGGAACCTGCAGCACAGGGCTGGGGGGACAAAGGCCACGGCTCAGGGCCCACACTAACGCCTGTCTCCATCCTTCTTTCCCCCCCTCCTCTCCTGTGTCCCGCACCTGCACCATCAGAAGGACCGGAAGAGAGTGCCGGCGAGGCATCAGTGGTCCCGGAGAGCCCTCCGGGACCATCGCTCCAGGCCAGCCCCTCGGCCAAGGACCGACCGGCCCCACGGTGGGCTAGACGGCGGACCCTGCGCCACCACCAGCCGATGGCGACGGACCCCCAGCTGCTGGCCATCCACCGACGGCAGCTGGAGGTCGCGGAGCAGCACCTGCAGCTGCAGGAGCGGGCGCTGGCCTGGCGCCAAGAGGCATGGGGGGCCTACATGGAGACTTTCAACCGCCTGGTGGACTACCTGGCCCCCCATGCCGCGCCGGCCGCCGCAGCGCCCACCGTGCCTGCTCCACCAGCCGCACCACCAGCTGCTCTGCCCGTCGCCGTCCCGTCTGCCGTCACCCCGCCACCCACCGCCGAGAGCCAGAGCGCCGAGGGACCCCTGGAGCCAGCTGAGACTCGCCAGGCATATCTTCCGGTCCGGCCCGCCCCCAGCCAGCCCCGGACAGGGCTGTGGCCGCGGCGGGGCTCCCGGCTGCTCACGCCCAGTGCCGGACTATAGGGGCGAGGGGCCCGGGACGTGGCCCCCCCCGCTTGTATATAGTTTGAACTTATTATTTTGTGCCCTAACCCTAACCCTAACCCAGCTCCATAAATGTCTGCCGGCTCATTCTGAAGTTCCTGAGCCAGCGGTCGTCGTCCCACTCCCCAAGCACCAGCCGCTCCCACCAGTCGGTGCTGGTGGGGTAGCTCCACAGCCGCTCGCGCGTGAGGCGGGGGGGGGTGCGGGGTGCTGCAGGGTTAGGGGTTGAGCCCTGCTGCCCTGGGGGCAGCTCCTCCTCCGGTGTAGCAAGGAGGTGCTCATCTGCCTCCTGCATGGCATGGAGCAGGGCAAGCCCTGCTCCTGCCGGGAGGGCTGGGTGGACCTCTGGCTGCTGGTGCTGCTGCTGCTGGGGGTCCATGCCTGCGTCGCCCGGGGTCTGTGTGCCTATGGCTCCTCAGACCGCGTGCTGTGCAGGCTGTGTGTGTCTGGGAGGGGCCCTTTAAGGGAGCGGCTAGCTGTTGCCCCGGAAGCGCTAGTCTGCCCTGTGACCCTGTCTGCAGCTGTGCCTGGCATCCCTATTTCGATGTGTGCTACTTTGGCGTGTAGAC
The DNA here is from genome assembly GCF_033958435.1 of Carettochelys insculpta. Lineage (NCBI taxonomy): Eukaryota > Metazoa > Chordata > Testudines > Carettochelyidae > Carettochelys > Carettochelys insculpta. The sequence goes on along the minus strand of NC_134147.1, from coordinate 15,739,405 downwards.
GTTCCCTCGCTGCGCCTATTTCGATGTTGGGCTGCGCAACGTCAAAGTTGAACATCGACGTTGCCAGCCCTGGAGGACGTGTAGACGTTATTCATCGAAATAGCCTATTTCGATGTAGGCTTCACGTGTAGACGTAGCCTAGCTTTTCTAAATAGCTCTTAACCTGTTCTTCCCCAATGGAGGGCTGCCCACCTCCTTCCTATACTGCATTGCTTATGTTGGGAACTTATCTTGTCCGTAAAGACTGAGGCAAAAAAAAGCATTGAATACTTCAGCCTTTCACACATCATCTGTCACCAGGTTACTTCCCTCATCCAGTAACGGCTCCACATCCCCTCTGATCACTGTCTTATTATTAACATGCCTGTGGAAACCCTTCTTGTTACATTTCAAATTCCTTGCTAGCTGCAATTCCAACTGTGGTTTCCCTTCCCTGATTACTCCCTAGCAGGCTCCATCAATATATTTGTACTTCTCCTTTGTGATGTGTCCAAGTTTCCACTTCTTATATGCATCCTTTTTGAGTTTGAACTCACCAAGGACTTCCCTGGTAAGCCAAGCTGGTTGCCTACCATGTTTGCTTCTCCTATCGTGCATTGGAATGGTTTGTCCTTGTGCCTTCAGTGAGACTTCTTTAAAATACTGCCTGTTCTCCTGAACTCATTTCCCCTTCATAAAAGTTTCCTAAGGGATCTTGCCCATCAGTTCTCTCAGGGAGTTGAAGTCTGATCTTCTGAAGTCAAGGGTCTGTATTTTATTGCTCACCTTTTCTCCTTCTGTCAGGATCCTGAAATCTACCATCTCATGGTCACTGCAGCCCAAGTTGCCACTCATTTCTATTTCTTCTACTAGCTCTTCCCGGTTTGTGAGCAGCAGGTCAAGCTGCCCATGGCCCCTGGTTGGTTACTTCAGAACTTGTACCAGGAAGTTAACCTCAACATTCTCCAAAACTTCCTGGATAGTCTGTGTGCTGCTGTATTTGTCTCCCAACAAATGTCCTGGTGATTAAAGTCTCCCATGAGAACCAGGGCCTGTGATTTGGAAGTTTCTCTTAGTTGCCTGAAGAAATCCTCATCTACCTCTTCTACCTGATCTGGTGGTCTACAGCAGACAGTGATAACATCACGTCTGTTGCTACTGCCTCTAAGCTTAACCCAAAGACTCTCAACTGGCTTTTCTCCCTCCATGTACTGTAACGCTGAGCAGTCATACTGCTTTCTCACATACAGCACAACTCCTCCTCCTTTTCTCCCCTGCCTGTTCTTCCTGAACAGTTTACACCATTCCATGACAGTGCTCCAGTTATGCAAGTCATCTCACCAAGGCCGCGTCTACAAGTGCACACTACTTCGAAGTAGTGGCGCCAACTTCGAAATAGCGCCCGTCACGGCTACACGTGTTGGGCTCTACTTTGAAGTTGAAATCGACGTTAGGCGGCGAGACGTCGAAGTCGCTAACCCCATGAGGGGATGGGAATAGCGCCCTACTTCGAAGTTGAACGTCGAAGTAGGGCACGTGTAGACGATCCGCATCCCGCAACATCGAAATAGCAGGGTCCGCCATGGCAGCCATCAGCTGAGGGGTTGAGAGACGCTCTCTCTCCAGCCCCTGCGGGGCTCTATGGTCACCGTGTGCAGCAGCCCTTAGCCCAGGGCTTCTGGCTGCTGCTGCTGCAGCTGGGGATCCATGCTGCATGCACAGGGTCTGCAACCAGTTGTTGGCTCTGTGGATCTTGTGTTGTTTAGTGCAACTGTGTCTGGGAGGGGCCCTTTAAGGGAGCGGCTTGCTGTTGAGTGCGCCCTGTGACCCTGTCTGCAGCTGTTCCTGGCACCCTTATTTCGATGTGTGCTACTTTGGCAAGTAGATGTTCCCTCGCAGTGCCTATTTCGATGTCGTGCTGCCCAATGTCGAAGTTGAACGTTGACGTTGCCAGCCTTGGAGGACGTGTAGACGTTATTAATCAAAATAGACTATTTCGATGTTGCTACATCGAAATAAGCTATTTCGATGTAGCGTGCACGTGTAGACGTAGCCCAAGTCTGTTATACCAGTCACCTCATAGATCTTTGATTGCGCTAGGACCGGTAATTCTTTGTGTTTTTTCCACAGGCTTCTTGCATTTGTGCACAAACACCTTAGCTAGTTAGTTGATTGGCCTACCTTCTCCTTTTGAATCGTTGTCCTCCTTTACTATTCCTTCCTCACTTACCTCAAGGCTTGCGTCACCATCCTCCAACAAACCTAGTTTAAAGCCCTTCTCGCTAGGTTTGCAAGCCTGCCTGAGAAGATGCTCTTTCCTCTCTTTGCTAGGTGGATCCCATCTCTTCCTATCAATCCTTGTTCCTGAAACAGAGTCCCACGAGCAAAGAAATCAAAGCCCTCTCTCAGACATCACCTGTGCAACCATGCATTTCCCTCCATGATTTGACGAGCTCTACCTGGTCCCCTTGGGAGAATGGATGAGAATTCACTTGCGCGCTGTATTCTTTGATCTTTCTTCCCAGAACTACATAATCCACAGTGATCTGCTCAAGGTCATTCTTGGATGCACCATTAATTCCTACATGGAGAAGCAGGAAAGGGTAACTATCCACAGGTTTGATGATTTTTGGAAAAGACTTCATGACATCCTGGATTCTAGCTCCTGGTAAGCAGCAAACTTCCTGGAATTCCAGGTCTGAATGGCAGATGGATAACTTCACTCCTCTTAGGAGGGAGTTCCCAACCCCCCCATCTTCTTCTCTTGGGGGTGGTGGACATAGAACTCCCACCCCTAGGACTATGCATTCCATGCCTTTCAGTCAGTGGGGTCTTCTGAACCCATCCCTGTGATGACTCTGCCACAGCATTCTCCACTAAATAACCCAAGCAGAGAGCCTGAAAGCAGTTGCTTGCCTCTGCTGGAACAGGAGATACCTAAACTGGCTTTCTTCTCTGTGAGGTTGCTTGCTTCCAGTTTTCTTCCTTGTTTAGTACTACCTTCACTGGCTGCTCAGCCTGCTGTGCTTGTAGTATTAAATTCTGCCTTCTGTTGAGGAAGTCTTCTCCTTCTCTGATTGCCCAGAGTGTTGATATTTGCACCTCAGGTCTTCTAATCTTCTCTTCCAAGGTGGCAGCCAGCTGGTACATATGAAATCCCTTCTATCTTTTCAGAGAAAGACAAACATGGCACATGCTGTGCAGGTCACAACAGCTGACTTGTCAGTAGGCTTGTCACTATCCATTTTTACCTTTCTTCACAGAGTTCCCTCAGATTTTTTTTTAGTGCCACCTTGAAAGGCAGAGAAGAAACAAAACTATAAGAAAAAGTGGGACAACCCGTACGGGGCTCCTTCCAAGGTGAGTTCCCAGGCAAACACTCCCTTTTAGCTGCTGCCCTGGTTGTGGCTCACACTGCTCACTGTGGCTGCCTTCTTAAAGGCAGCTTCTAGCTAGGCCTGGCTCAAAGCCTTGCCTCCAAGCCAATCAACCCTGGAAGGCCCATCTGAGCTCCTCTCAGAGGTTCTCCTAGGCAAACTCCCTGTTAGCTGCTGCCCTGCCCTGTGACCACATCTGTACTCAGTTTTCAATGTGCAGACTCACCAGGGATTTATATACAGGCAATAAGCTATTTTCTGTCTTCTTATATATCCCTTTCTTAAAGATTCACCACATTCTGTTTACTTTTTCTGATGGCCACTGCATATTGAATCTGCCATTTTGTTGCCTAGTCATCCAGTGTTGTAGCTCCTTCTTGAAGCGCTTCACAGTCTGCTGTGGACTTGGTTATCTTGAGCAGGAGCAGGTTCAGTGGAGGGCAACAAAAATGAATAAATGGCTGGAGCACATGACCAATGAGTTGAGGCTGAAGGATTTGGGCTTGTTTGGTTTATAGAAGAGAAGACTGAGGGGTGATTTAATAGCAGCCTTCAACTTCCTGAAGGAGAGCTCTAAAGAGGAGGGTGAGAAACTGTTCTCAGTGATGTCAGATGGCAGAACAAGGAGCAATGGTCTGAAGTTGAAGAGGGAGAGGTGTAGGTTGGATATTAGGAAAAACTACTTCACCAGGAGGGTGGTGAAGCATTGGAATGCGTTGCCTAGAGAGGTGGTGGATTCTCCATCCCTTGAAGTTTTTAAGTCCCGGCTTGACAAGGTCCTGGCTGGGATGATTTATTTGGAGCTGATCCTGCTTGAAGCAGGGGGCTGGACTAGATGACCTCATGACTCTATGACTATCTTGAGCAGTTTTGTATCATCTGCAATTTTTGCCACTTCACCGATTACTGATTTCTCCAGATCATTTGGGGTATGTTGAATAAGACGGGTCCAGTACAGCCATCTGTACACCTCATGCCGTTCTGAAGACTGAACATTTATTCCTCCCTTTTGTTTTCTATCTTTGAACCAGTTACCTATTCATTAGAGGACCTTCCCTCTTATCCCATGACAGCTTACTTTGTTTAAGAGCGTCTCATTTTAAAAGGCAAGTTGTAAAGTGTGTAGGTTCTGGATAATTTCTTGTTTCTGAATGCTCATTTTGCATGTTTACAAGTAGTTTCAGTGAGGGGAAATTAATGACACAATCTTATCAAGTTGTAAAAAGCCAGAGAAGATAGAGTGCCATATTGTCAGGGATCTGGAAGAGGCCTTGATGGCTGACTCAGGAGATCTTTAGGGCCCTGAAAATAAAAAAGGTATGCTACCAAAAGTAAAGACACGAATGAATTATTAAGGCATCAAAAGAGTTACACCTAGCAAGAAATGTACGAGTTAACAGGAAGACATCCTTTAAATATACTAGGAGCAAGAGCAAAAAATGACATAATTAGTCTGGATGAAAGAAGAGTGAGGGGAGCTGACCATCTTCACATACGTCATTTAAGACTGTTTGAAAGAGGACAGTGATTATGTAGTTCTCTATGTCTGCTGAAGAGAGGAGGAAAAAGTAATGGCCTTAACCTGCAGCAAGGGAAATTTAGATTAGCCGTAAGGAAACACTTTCTGACTTGAAGGACAGCTCAGTTTTGGACCAGGCTTCCACGGGAGGTTGTGGAATTCCCATCTCTGGAGACTTTTTAGAACCAGTTGAATAAAGACTTGTCAGGGTGGTCTAGACATGCTTGGTCCTGCCTCTGTAAAGGAAGCTGGATTTGACCACCTGTGGAGGTCCCTTCCACGTGAACCAGTGGGGGGTCCACTGAAGTCAATGGTGCGACACTGAGTCACAGCAGCTCAGAATTGGCCAGCAAGGGGCGGGACAATGGGGTGTGCCTCTATCCACCAGATTATGCTTTGAGACATAATACTAATGCTCATGAGGAACTGACAGAGGTCATGGAAGTTCACAGAAGTCCTGCCTTTACTGCACACCTGAAGGGGTAACCGTTCTGGAACAATAATGCAGCTGAGATATTTCACATTGCCTTGTTCTGTTTCAAGAAAACAGACGGTTGCTTTGCATGATAGTGCAGTGTGAGAATGGACAGAAAAAAAATTAAATTAAAGCTACTGAAGGTGTTTACTGGTATTCAGAAAAGAAAAGCACCGGATTCATTCCAGAAAAACAAAGTGTTACTCCTGGCAGTAGCTATCTGTCATGGAGTCACTACTGAAGGAAGGGCGTGAAAAGAACACCAGCCTCTACAGTACTTACTTATGAAAACAAAGATCCAGTCCTTCAGCATCACATTTCCCCTGGATGTTATTAGGAATTTTGCCTGCATAAGGACTGCCTGTTTTGACTGCTTAAGGAGATGAAAACGAATAGGCAACAAGAAATCCAGTATCACAGAAGAAAATTCTGAGCGTATGAGCTATACAGGGAGGCCATCTTGTACTCTAACTAAAAGCCAAGCTGTCCACATTCCAGGTGTCTTCCTCCACCCCATACACAGTGTACCTGCCTTTTGCCTATCACAATTACTTTTCAAACAAGTGTGTTATGGGGTTTAGGGACTGACACTGCAGGGTGTTAAACGCCTTCAGGGTTATGGGTGTTCTTCTCTCAGGAAATGCCCAGGGGCTTGCAGGATTGGGCCACTTCCTGATGCGCTCAAGCACATGATGGGAAACCTATAGTATCAGATAGGGGCCACAAGGAAATAAGACAAAGTGGCAGGTCAGTTAGTGACGCTTATTCATCTATTTTTGGCAGCACTTAAAGCATTGTGCAGATTGGATGATAAATTCCTCTCCGATTGGAACAATATATCTCTGTTGCATAGTTTGTATAGTTCCCTTGAATGAAATTCCCAATAAGTGAATATCCAGTTTCAGGATCTATGTAATATTCATATGTAACCTTATGCACAAATATTGAGTGAGAGAGGGGGTGTCTACTCTACACACTAACTTCAAAGTTAACTTGGAAGTAAGGGGCTACATTGAAGTAGCCAGCACAGTGTCTACACACGCTTACCCTTACTTCAGATTTAATTTCGAAGTAAGGGAGGCTAACGTCAAAGCCACTACTTCATTCCCGGGAACGGAGTAGTGGCTTACATCGAAGTGTAACTTCAAAGTTAAGAGAGAGAGAGAGAGAGTGTGTATGTGTGTGTGTGTGTGTGTGTGTAGACATTTTGCACTTCTTACTTCGAAGTAAGGAATCCTCCAAGGAGGGCTCCACCCCCGCCCCCGCAGAGGATGGAGACAGTCTGGCTAGCCCAGGCAGGGCTCTATGGCCCTGCCAGCTACCTTAAAGGAAGCAGTTCCCCAGCCCCAGGCAGGATGCTGAGAGTATACCACAAGCAGGGGCAGCACGAGCTCTGCCTTGGATTGCCCCTGCATGACGCACCTGCCAGCTTCCGCAGCCCTGACCCACTGTGGTGGCACAGCAGGACCCTCCTCCCCCTCTGGGGGCTCCAGACAAGGCCCAGGCAAGGGCTGTGCCAGGAGGGGACCCTCCTAGACTGAGGCGGCTCAGAAGGACTGCCTTGCTCTGCTGGGGTGGGGGGAGGAGGAGGAGGGCCTTCGGACACGCACTGGCAGCAGCGTCCGCATCAAGGTGAGGGAGCTGCGCCTGATGTAGATCGAGGCCCGTGATGCTGACAGCTGGTCAGGGGCACAGCCTGCACGCTGCCCCCAGTACCAGGAGCTGCACAGGCTCCAGGCCTTGGGTACCCACCTCACCCAGCCTCCTGCCCCTTCACCAGCCCCTCCCACAGCCGCCCCTCCTGCGGCTGCCCAATGCGTGGTGGACCTGGCACCAGCTGAGCACCTCGAGCTGGCCTGGTGGCTGCTGACGGAGGTGGGCGCACCTAGCTTGGACCCAGTGGCCCCCTCCTGCACACTCTGTGGAGGCAGAGCCTGCGTCACCCCCGCCCCAGCCCTACCTCTCCGTGGTCCCAGCCCCGTCGCAGCCCTGCAACCTGGACCTGGGGTGGCCATGGCTGACGTGGCCCTTGGCCCATCACGCCTCTGGCCAACTGACCCAACTCCCATCCTAGCCCTCCCCCCTTTCCAGTTTGATCCCCCCGCCACCTGAGCCCCTGCCTCCCCACGGCCAACCATTCTTCCCATGCGCACCAAAGGTTACCACGTTCCGTTCCGTGTTGTACAATACTTTAGTTCTCCCATTAAATGTGCTGCTCCCACCCTAATTCATGTCCCTTGTGCTTTGTGGGGGGCAGAGATGTGAGGGGTGCAGGGTGGAGTAGTGTGGGGTGTGGCGGGGTGGGGGGTGGTGTCAGGGCAAGCCCTACGTGAAGGCCTGGCACAGGGCATCCCGGACCCTGACCCTATCCTGCTGTGCCTGATGGTACAGGGCAATGGGTGGCTGCTCATAGCTGGCTCCTGCGTCCACAGTCTAGCCTTGCATAAAGGGCTCCTGGCGGCACATCAGGCAGCAAAGACTGCAGGGACGTTTGGGAGGCTGACATCCAGCCTGGCGAGGAGGCTACAAAACCTCTCCTTCAGCCTCCCAAATGCCTGCTTGCCTGTGACCCTTGCATGGTTGAGGCGACTGTTAAAGTTGTCCTGGGCTGGCATGGTGTGTCCAGTATAGGGCCACATGAGTCATAGGTGCAGCAGGTACAGGGCATTGACCACAATGTGGTGAGGGGGGCGCATCGTGATGTCCCTGAGCAGGAGCGCACACAGGGGGACATATGTGCCCTCCTGCCTCCAGCATCCCAGCCACAAATTCCGGAATACACGGGCATCCTGGGCCCTGCCCGGCCACCCTACACACACGTCAAGGAAATGGCCCCTCGCGTCCACCAGGGCCTGGAGTACCAGTGAGTGGTACCCCTTCCTGTTTATGTAGGCAGCCCTGCTGTGGTCCAGAGTCCAGACTGTAACATGCTTCCTGTCTGGGGCTCCAAAACAGTTGGGGAAGTCCAGGTCCATGAACCCAGCAAGGGCGATGTCCAGGTCCCCCAGGGCCATGACACATCGCAAGAGCACTGTGTTAATGTCTTGGATGACCTGGAGGGGGGGAGGAGGGGCCTTCCATGACCACCGGACCAGGAGGCCCCTGCCCCACCAGGAACCCCCTACCCCCCCAACCCTCCACTGAGAGCCTTCTGCTCCCCTTCCCAGTTGCCCCCTCCCCAGGGTGGGTCTATGGGGGGGGCATACCTCCTTCAGCAGTGTTCTGAATTGGTGGCCCATGGATCTGTGGCTGCCGGGGGTGGCCAGCTGCCATAGTGTGATGGCCACCCTTTTGTGCACAGGGAGCACTGGGCGCATGCCGTGTCCCGACGCTGGAGGACTGGGGGGAGCCAGTGGCAGAGGTCCTCAAATTACTGCTGGGTCATCCTGAAATTCCTCAGCCACCACTCGTCATCCCAGTCCTCGAGCACCAGCCGGGCCCACGATTTGGTGATGGTGGCATCGGCCCACTGGCACCAGGTCGTTGGAGGGGGGGGGAATGGGAGAGGGGCAGTGTGAGTCTGGCAAGGGCCTCAAGGCTGGGTCTACATGGTGAGCGGCACGTCCAGTGGGCTGAGCAGGATCGTGAGGGCATCGTCCTTGGGGAGGGAGGGAGCTCGCATGGTCACCGGCTGTTCCCCTGTGTATGTGCTGCTTCTGTCTTCAGCCTGTCAGCCTGGAGCACGTGTGGGTTGGTGGGGGGGGCCTTTAAGGGGTCAGCTGGCTGAGATCCCAGAAGGGCTTGTCAGCCATGCAACCCCCATGCCTGCCCCATTTCCTGGCCCCTTACTTTGAAGTAGGGACTAATTGTGCACAGATGTTTAACTTTGAAGTAAGGCAGGGTGCATTTCGTGTGTGGATGCTCTACTTCGAAGTTGCCTACTTCGAAGTCATACAGCAAGCAGCTCAAATGACCATTTCCCTTCCTAGAGCTATTCAAATGTTTTGCATTAAGCTATTACATGTAGGCTGTGTCTATCCTTGCAGTCCTCTTTTGAAGGAGGCATACAAATGAGGCAAATTGAAAATGCAAATGAGGTGCCGATTTACATATCTGACACCTCATTTGCATATTCTTCTTTCGAAAGAGCTTCTTTTGAAAGAAGGAAAGCAATGTAGCTGTGGCTTTTTTGAAAGTAAACCCCATATTTGAAACAACTTTTCTTCCACAAAAAAAAAAAATTGGATGAAGCATTCTTTTGAAGATGGGGAATCACTGCTGAAAGAGCCACATCAACACTGCTTTTCTTTTTCTGAAAGAAGAATATGCAAATGAGGTGCCAGATATGTAAATCTGTGCCTCACTTACATTTTTGATTTCCCTCTTTTGCTTCTTTTGAAAGAGGAATGCTAGTGTAGGCATAGCCATAAATGCCTAAAAGGTAGAACTCTCTAGTTTGTAGCTCTCAGACTTCAAGCCAAGTTTGACGACCATAATTTCAGTACTCTTGAAGTGCTGAATATATAAATAAAATATTTTTCTGCAAACACATTTTTTTCCATTTAAAGTTGTTATGTTAAGTTTGTTTAAAGTATGTTAGAAGTTAAGTTATGGCTCTGGTGCCAGCAATGTGACTCTCCTAATAGGAGCAACCAAAGCTAGGACCCATAGGACATATTGAAATGTTGGGATGAAGAGAACCAGAGGAAAACAGGAAAGATTATCCAACGAGTGGCTCTTTCAAACCCTGCTGGCTTTGGCCTGGAGGTGTCTGACTTTACAACATTAGTGCTACATACAACACAGTGGTATGGTATTTTAGCTAAGTGATCTACTCTAAGCTCTTCAGCAGTAAGACTGCAGACATAGGCATCATGGGGACATAGCATTGCCGTGGCACATAGCTGAGTATTTCTGGTTCAAGGCATTTGTATAAACTGCACAGTCAAAGGTAGTGGACCTTACCAGAGCCTCAAGTTAAATGCTTTTAGTTGACATGTTCTTTTCTTCATACAAAAATGTATAAGAATGTAATGTAACGGAAAACAATCTGATTTTTACTAAGGCGAGCAAAACTTAATTAAATCAGCAAAAGGTTTGCAAAATTAAGCAAACCTTAATCCTTATTAGGACAATCAGTGGGACACAATCATACCAGGATATAAAATATATCAGAAGGACAGAATGGATTGTGTGAGTGGCGCTGTATGTGAAAGATAATGTAAAATCAAATTAAGTAAAAATCTTAAATGAATCAAAATGTTCCATAGAATCACTATGGATAGAAATTTCATGCGCTTTAGAATATAGTAGGAGGGATATATTATCAACCACCTGAGCAGGACAGTGATAGTGATGTTGAAATGCTAAGGGCAATTAGAGAGGCTATGAAAATATAAACCTCAATAATAATAATAGGGGAATTCAATTATCCTCATATTGACTAGGTGCATGTCACCTCAGGATGAGATGCAGAGGTAAAATATCTCGACGCCTTAAATGGCTGCGCCTTTGGCCAGCTGGTACAGGAACCTACCAGAGGAGAGGAATTCTTGGTTTAGTACTGAGTGAAGCACAGGATATGGTCCAGGAGACAGTTATTACAGGACTGTTTGGGAATAGTGCCCATAATATAATAACATTTAACATTCCTGTGGTGGGAAGAACACCTCAGCAGTCCAACACACTGGCATTTAATTTCAAAAAGGGGAATTACACAAAAATGAGGAGGTTAGTTAAACAAAAATTAAAAGCTACAGTAACTAGAGTGAAATCCCTGCAAGCTGCATGGAAATTTTTCAAGGACCCCATAATAGAGGCCCAACTTAAACCTATACCCCAAATTAAAAAACATAATAAGAGACCTAAAAAAGAGCCACCGTGGCTTAACAACCATGTAAAAGAAGCAATGAGAGATAAAAAGGCATCTTTTAAAAAGTGGAAGTCCAAGCCTAGTGAGGGAAATAGGAAGGAACATAAACACTGCCAAATTAAGTTTAAAAATGTAATAAGAAAAGACAAAAAAGATTTTGAGGAACAGCTAGCCAAAACCTCAAAAGTAATAGCAAAATGTTTTTTAAGCACTTTATAAGCAGGAAGCCTGCTAAAACAACAGTGGGGCCCCTGGATGATTGACATACAAAAGGAGCAATCAAGGACAATAAAGGCATTGCGGAAAGACTAAATGATTTCTTTGCTTCAGTCTTCATGACCGAGGATGTTAGGGAGATTCCCAAATCTGCATCGTCCTTTGTGGGTGATGAAGCAGAGGAACTGTCCCAGATTGAAGTGTCATTAGAGGAGGTTTTGGAACAAATAGAAAAACTTAACAGTAATAAATCACCATGACCAGATGGCATTCACCCAACGGTTCTGAAAGAGCTCAAATGTGAAATTGTGGAATTATTAACTGTGGCTTGTAACCCATCCTTTAAATCAACTTCTGTACCCAAGGACTGGAAGACAGCTAACTTAACACCAATGTTTAAAAAGGACTCTGGAGGTGACCCTAGCAGCTACAGACCGGTAAGTCTAACGTTAATACTGGGCAAATTAGTTGAAACAATAATAAAGAATAAAATTGTCAGACACATAGAAGAACATAATTGTTGGGCAAAAGTCAACATGGTTTCTGTAAAGGGAAATCTTGTCTTACTACTCTATTAGAAATCTTGGAAGGGGTTAACAAACATGCAGACAAGGGGGATCCAATAGCTACAGCGTACTTAGATTTTCAGAAAGCCTTTGACAAAGTCCCTCATCAAAGGCTCTCGTGTAAATTAGGTTGTCATGGGGTAAGAGGGAAGAGCCTTTCATGGACTGAGAACTGGTTAAAAGACAGGAAACAAACCATAGGAATCAATGGTAAATTTTCTGAATGGAGAAGGGTAACTGGTGTCCCTCAAGGGTCTGTACTGGGACCAATCCTATTCAACTTATTCATAAATAGAAAAAGGGGTAAGTGGTGAGGTGGTAAAGTCTGTGAATGATACTAAACTGTTCAAAATAGTCATCTAAGACAAAATCAGTCTGTGAAGAACTTTAAAAAGGTCTCACTAAACTGAGTGACTGGGCAACGAAATGGCAAATGAAATTTATGTGAATAAACGTATAGTAATGCACATTGGAAAAATAACTCCAAATATACAACACAATACGATGAGGGCTAATTTAGCTACAACTAATCAGGAAGAGATTTTGGGATTATTGTGAATAGTTCTTTGAAAATATCCACATAGTGTGCAGCAATTGTCAAAAAAGCAAGTAGTGTGTTAGGACTTATTAAAAAAGGGATAGAAAATAAGACAAAGAATATCTTACTGCCCCCATGTAAAAATATTGTATGCCCACTTCTTGGATACTGCATACAGATGTGGTCTTCTCACCTCAAAAAACATATTTTGGCATGAGAAAAGGTTCGGAAAAGGGCAACTAAAATGATTAGGGATTTGGAACAGGTCCCATTGAAGAGAGATTAAAGAGACTAGGACTTTTCAGTTTAGAAAAGAGGAGACTGAGGCGAGGGCATATGATAGAGGTATATAAAATCACGAGCAGTGTGGAGAGGGTGAATAAAGAAAAGTTGTTTCCTTGTTCCCATAATATAAGAACTTGAGGACACCCAATGAAATTAATGGGTAGCACGTTTAAAACTAATAAAAGAAAGTTCTTCTTCACACCGCGCACAGTCAATCTGTGAAACTCTTTCCCAGTGCAGGCTAGGACTATAAGAGAGTTCAAAGAAGAGCGAGATAAATTCATGGAGGTTAGGTCCATAAAAGCTATTAGCCAGGGGTTAGGAATGGTATCCCTGGCCTCTGTCAGAGGCTGGAGATGGATGGTGGGAGACAAGTGGCTTGATCATTGTCTTCGGTCCACCCCCTCTGGAGCACCTGGCACTGGCCACTGTCAGCAGATGGCATACTGGGCTAGATGGACCTTGGTCTGACCCAGTAAAGGCCATTCTTATGTTTGTAACCTAGCGATGAAAAATTAAGCAACCAAGAGTCAGAAAATTTCTCGTGCTAAATTTGTTCCCACAGCATTAGCATATTGAAGATGTATATTAAGTCTGAATCCGATTTCATGGAAGGTTAAAACAGTTTTATTGTTGGGTGCTGCCCAAACTTTTTGAGTGCTTGAGTTTTCAACTACAGAGGGAACCACACAAAAGAAGCTGAGGTCTATGTATTTGCACTGTGTTCAAAGATTAGTCAAATCCACTAACATATATTTACAGCAAACGTTGTCAGTTTGTGCTCTCTGCCCCTCATGGGATGTCATATCACCAGGCCCCAGTAGCCCTCAAACTCAGGGCATGACCAATACTGGCACCCCTCCCCACAACCCAGGCATGAGAAAAAAACAGGAGTAAAGAAGTGGCCAGCCTCTGTCACGGGGAATGACCTCATGTTACAATGCAGGTAAGTGACCCATCTCCCAGTATTTCCATAACCCTCTGAGGCAGGAGATTGTCACCTCCTGTGAAAGTGAGAAAGAGGCTATACAGCCAGCTATCCTGGCAGGATTAGTGCATGGCAAGAGGCAGACTGCCTGCAAAAGACACATACTATATCAGCTCTTCATTTATGCAGTTTGAGCTAAAACAATAAGCATCTTAATAATTCGCATTTGAGATTTATTTTGAACACAGACTGTTCTGTGTGGAATTTGTATTGTTTGTTTTGCTTGTCTATGAGGCACTCATGTTATGAAAAAAAAAGTCTCCTTGAAGGGCTATTCCCTTTCTTACAGCACCAGCCATCTTCAGTACGTGTGAGAAATACTCATGTTCATTACGAGATAGACTGGATGCCAAAACTTAAAAAGAAATGTAGGACATGAAAAATTATCATTAGAAAAAGTGATTTTGTTGACATTGATTTTTTTTTTCTGTCTCAAAAGTCAATTTCAACACTCAAAACATTTTTGAATCAATATTTTAAAGTGATTTTTTTTCGATTTAAATGTCTTTTATTTTTCCAGTTTTTGTAAACCAAAAGTGTTCAGTTTTCCACTTTTGATTTTTTTGGAGTCTGCTGCCTGTCTTGTTTCTTTATTACCCCACTTTTTGCATTATTTAAAGGGGGAGGTAGCCTGAAAGTGTGGAAAAGTAGAAAAAAAATGCACTTTTTAAGGGTTTTCCAATTAGAAAACATTGGGAAACACTAAAATTGCAAGAAAGCGTGGGCAGAAAAAATGACTTTCATACATTTTCTTGTTGCTTTGCTTGTCTTACTGTCCAATAATTGTCTATGACCCAGGAGAGTCCTGGGTTTCCTTTCAACTGACAGGAAGGCTCAGGTTGTGAATTAGACCTTAATCTCAATATAACTGAGCCAACCCATTTGCAGAACTGGTTCAGAAGCAAGACTGCCAGTGAGCACTAGAGGTCTCATGCCATCTTCAGGGTTCCACACAGATCCCAGAGGAACCACAGAAAAGCAGGAATATTTGCATGGGGGTTCTGAGCCTCCTCTGTGGCTATGGTCCCCCCCAGCAGCCTTGCTCCCCTGCTTTGAAGCCTCCAGACTCTCGGATGTGAGCTCAGTGGAAAAGAAAAAGCAGCTGGGGTTTTGTTTATCCCATTCTCTGTTGAACCTGCATTGGGCAGACAGCAATATGGCATGCAGCCCTTGGTCGCAACAACCCCAGTCACTCCTTCCACCAAAGCAAAGGATAATGACCTACTGCTAACCAAGGGTGGATCCCAATTCTACAGCAAAGCTGTGGTTGCCCTGATGGCTGCTAATGTGGCTCAAGGAAGACGGTCCAGACCAATGTCTGGAATGGAAAAACAGGAGGCTGCCTATCAAATGTACCAGGCATGAATTTTTACACCATAATTCACATGCCGATGTGTCTTATTGAATGAAGGCTTAGATTATCCTGCACTATGATTAGAGCAAATAAACAGAAGTCACTGATTGCATATATATAATAAATACGGTCACAAAACAAAATACTTTAAATAAGTATGTGTACATATAAAAGAATCTCTCCTTCCATCAAACATTTACAAGGCATGTAGTCCTGTGGGTCCTGGCTTGCAGATGAATTAAATTGCTTCCCTGGGTTTAATAAAGCTCATATACCAGTCACTGTAGTGTGAGAGCTGAAAGGCCAAATCAGTATGCAATTTGCCTCCCAAGGTCTTTACCCTGTTTTATTATAATTGACAGCACTGCAAGAGCACATTGAGATAGCAAACTCACACGTTTGGCACACATTTTCCTAATCAACTGCTGCAGGATTTTTCTCAAAGTGATGACAGAAGACACTAATATCTTCTGGCCAAGAAATATCGGAGCTGCCGTTGTCGTCACCCAATATATAACACTGAAATTCAGAGAGCGGATAATGATCTATTACTAATTGAAATGAGGTTGGAACCTGTCTTTTGATGTACTGAACCAGATAGCAAGACCTCACTGTGCTACTTCCATTTCAGGAAGGGTATATATTGGCCAGAGGAGAAGATTAATGTCTCGTTTTATAGAAAAATCACAATACAAACAAACTTCACAGCCAGACTATATCGGCCCCATCAGGCTCAATGGCAAGCCTATCAACGTCAGTAAGACCCGTTGAATCAATGCAAGTTAGGTGTCCAATTGCTTTTGAGGCTCTGGGCTCCACTAAATAGCCAAAAGGGATGAATGCAATCTCCCCACCCCCAGCATACAGAAAGGTGGGAATGCATATAGCCAATACAAATCCGCAAGGGAAGGGGACTCCAAAATGGTCAGGTGCACCAGAAAGACATCTGTGGGAACTCCTTCACTGACCGATGCTGTTACCATGACAGCTTGGATTGAACATAGGGGAGAAGAGCAGAATCATCCCTACAAACCATAGCTACTACATTGAAAAAGAAAAAATTCCTCACATCTTTACTACTGCTACTGCTACTTAACCCTTGCACTCTGCATGGAGCATAGGTCATCTACAAGTCTCAACTTCACTCTGTCTTGGGTCAAAACTTCTAGCGGGCTCCAGGAGTATCTCAGTTGTTGTCCTTCAATCTCAGTAATCTTCTCCATGTTGTCAGTGGTCTTCATCCTTTATGTTTTCCTTGTGGGCACCACTCAAGAGATTGACAGCCTATGCTGGATGATGGTTTTCTGAGAGTGTAGCCTAGACATCCCTTGTTCTCTTGATTTCAATGTCAGCTGGTCCTTCTCCTGCTCTGTTCATAATCTCCTCATTTGTGACAAAGTCTTTGATGTGAAGGATGTACCTCATACATCTGTTTATGAATGTTGCATCTTTAGGGCTTAGATAATAAAAAACTGTGTATATGATATTAAGACCTTGAGCAGCATAATTTTGTGACCTAACAGCCCGCAAAGTTCATGGAGGGTCGGTGTAGCCCTTTATGAGCCTGTAACCTGCTAATATATCTAGCGCAGTGGTTCCCATACTTTTTGGCATCTCACCCCCTTTTCAATTTTTGATAAACCCTCATGCCCACACTTCCCCTTTACCATCATCCAACCCACCTTTTAACAAAAAAATTCAATTCACAATTTAAAATTTAAAATAAACACAGAAACTTGGTATAAAATTTTATTTAAAATAGAAAGAGCCACAAATAGTTTTCTTCATCCAAAAATTTAATAAAAATAGCAACAAATTAACAAAGAAACAAAACAAATTAAATGTGAAAGATGTTGCTGCATTTTCTTCACAAGTTGGGAAATCCCACGTTTGAAAGATGAAAGTGCGCAACAGAATTTGTTTTCGACAGCCAGTTGATTTCTTTGTTTCATTCATAATGTGACTAAACTTGAAAAGCTTTTTTCATAGAGGTACATTGACAAAAATGGAAGAATAATATGTAGCACTTCGTCTGTAACTTTCGAGTGCACTGGGGAATATTTTAGCCAAAATTCCTCCAAGCTTGAGTTTTCAAAATTCTTTCGCACTTGAATCATATTTTATCTTGTGTGTTTGTTCTTGCAATACTCATGACAATGAATTAACATCAATGTTGAATGGACTGCATACTAATTTATGAACGAGGCTGCCAGAAAAGTTTTCTGGAAAATAGTGGATGAATTCGTCAGCAAGGGAGTTCAGATAAAACACAACTTTGTTCCCCACATCCTCTTTACAAAGTTCTTGAAAATCCTCATTTTCAGTGAGTGAGGAAAATGTCAGAAAAGCCAGAACGTTAGGTGTTTTGAGCTTGTGTTTGATGTTTCCAAAACTAGATTTTTTTTTTCCCTGAAAATGCTTTGATGGCATCATGGTACGCTATCATGTTTGCAGCATTGTTTCAGTGCAGCTTCAAATTGAGGTTGTTCAAAAATGTCCATGGGGTATGCCAGTGAAAGGTGAACATTTGGTCCATAATTGCATGATATTACTATTGTTCTGTTGCTCAAGGAAAATCACCACTTCATGTTGCAGTTCGAATAAGCTCGAAAACGTTATCTTTGGAAAGCCACTGTACCGCAGTGTGAAACAAAGGAGTTTTATGATCCACATCAAATTGGTGCAAAGAGCAGTGAAAAGTCTCATATTTAAGGCACTCTTCTTCAAAAATTGACAACTTTGATGGTCAAATTCAATGAGTCGTCTGGAAGGATTCTAGCAGCCTGTGTATGATGCAGTGAGTAATAGTTATGCTGGATTTTTATCCTTCACCAATGTCACAAATCCAGAGCATACACCAACCAGTTTTCTCCTTTGAAAGTCTATTTCCTTCAAAAAAGTCGGAAATTAGAAGCCTTTGATGTGGTCATCAATTCCTTCGCAAAAAGCAGTTCTTATTGCACAGTTCCATTGTTCGTGAATTGCACGTAGACAAACAACTGACAGCATTGTGCTACATCTGTGATATCATCCCAATGAATTGCAAAAAAGAAGTCACCACTGCCTCTGCAACTTGAAGTTTAAGATCTTTTGCTCGGTCATCGATGTGACGTTTCACAGAATTGTCAGAAAGCAAAATTTCTGATAGGTTTTTCTTGCTTTCAATACCTAGCACACTATCGGCTGCTTTCAACAAGTGAGGCTTTACAAGAGTTTCTCTGCTTATGTGTGCTTTCTTGGCTTTAGCGACGAGCAGTGACAGTTCATAAGATACTTCTGCCACTTTGCTTGATGCTTGATGAAAAGCTCCAGCACTGTCCAGCTTCACGCATTTCAAATTTTGAAGTTTAGCAGCAAAAAAACTCTTTTGGTTTGTTTATCAAAGCAATGTGGTGCTTCGTCAAGTGTCACTCAAGATGACTAGGTCTCAAGGCATCATTGCTGAGAACTGTGTGGAATACTACACATTGAGGATGATCAATCCCATTTACTTCCACAACAGTGAAGCCATATTTAATGTAGTTTTCATCGTACGCCCTTTTCTTAATTGCAGCCATAATATATTAATTAAAAAAACTATAAGAATAATGTTCCTGATTAGAATTAATTTAATGGATGCAAGTTACTTTGATACATTCACACAAACTTTTACTTGCTACTACTATTATGTATGGACGTGTGCTACCTTATATATACCCCACCACAAGTAACCACACAAGACCTGCTACCTATGCCCATGATTGAACAGTCCCAAACTCTCCCGTGGGTGTGCTAGAAAGTTTGAAAAGTTCCATTGCCTTCTACATCATTCTTTGGCCTGCCCACAAACCAAACTGGTATCCCTACACATTGAAAGGAAAAACCAAATTGGTCTTTATTTTTGGGTGGGGTGGGGAACCTATTTTCAGTCAGGGTCACTGACCCACAGAAAAACAAATCAGGGACCACAAGTGAGATGCAAAGAAAACCCCCTCCAAGCCCTCCTATGCCCCATTGATGTGGACCCAGCTGATTCCTTCCCCGCCTGGCCCCCTCTTTGCAGTGCCATGTGGGGAGGGTAGGTATGACTGAGGTTCAAGGCCTCAGGCCAGATTAATTCTTCTGGGGTTCCAGGGTTAGTGGAATTTGTGAGCCCCTCTGTACTCTGATGTGAGGACAAAAACGAGGAATCCAGTGTGCGGGACAGGGCTGTCAGTGAGTGGGATAGGGATGAGGTCCAGAATTTGGGTGGAAAATATGGTACAGGAACATGCTGGAGGTTCATCTCTGGCCAGGCAGTAAGGGGCAGGAGAAGGGTGCTGGTGGGGGCTGGGACAGGGTGCTGGTGGTTCTTCCCGCAAAGGGAAGAAGCAAGCAGAAGGAAGTCATTGGCAGGCAGGAGACCTGGCTTTTCAGGAAATGTGCTGGCTGTCTGGGGAGGGGAAGCAGCGCATGTGCTTCCTGAGATACTGGCTCTGGTGTGCAGCTGTGGGACTTCCTCCCTAGGCTGTAGGAAGCGGGCACGACCTCAATTGTTTCAGGACGTAAGCCAGTGCGGGCTCTTTCTTGGGGTGGAGGGGATTGACTGAGGGAGACTGCCTCACACCCCATCCCCCAGCATTTCTGCATGCCCCTCAATTTGGGAGCCTATGTCTTCGGGGTCAGGTTGTGGAGTGGCTTTCTGTCATTGGTGAGCAGGTATCCACACCTGGAGTGCAGTTGATTTTGCAGAACTACTCATGTACATGAAAAAAATTAGGAAGAAGGGTGCTTTCGAAAGTGGGGTTTCCTTTCGAATAAACCCTGTCCACACAGCTGTTTTCGCTTTCAAAAATAGCTCTTCTGGAAGTGAGATCCCGCAAGAGTATGCATGTGAGGAAATGAGATATTTAAATCCATGCCTCATTTGCATCTCTGATCGGCTGCATTTGCATGCCCCTTCCAAAAGGGAGGGCTAGTGTAGATTTTTCTGTACAAGAACTGTCGGACTGCTTTTTTCTTTTGTGAAGATACAGACTAACATGGCTACCTCTCTGTGATTATTCATGTAAGAACCTGCTCATCCGTGTATGGGAGCTCAAAATCTGGCCTTAAAACAAGCAGAACATATGCTGCTGAGTGAAAAAAGGTGACTTCTTTCATTTGCATTTCCTTAAAGTACCTTGCAGCCTATCACTAAAGGCATAATACTACTTGGGACCATACAGTTAAATTCTTACTTCCAGTATTGAATGTTTACTCATTAGCCCATTTGAACTATATTCAGAATCTCAAACAACTTGAATGGGGCATAAATAACAAAAACCAGATTTTGTGTCTGCATACAGAGGCCTAGCCTTAAATTTAAAAGTTAGGTTGACATTATTTAGAGGTGTGAAAAATCCACACATGTAGGTGCAATAACTATACTGACTTAACCATCAGCAGACATGAAGCTAGGCCGACAGAAAAATGCTGGCAGAGATGAAGCTTTAGAAACAACAATATGTGGAAATGTATGCTAGCCCCTTCTAGGCAATATAGTCCATGTTTACAAACTCATGACAATTAGGTTGTAGTATAGCATATTCTTGAAGATGTGTAAAGTTGGGCTCCGCAGTCAAACATGGATCTGGAGGGGGCAGAAAATCAGCACTTTGAACTTCTAAACTATTCTAATTACAAGTCAGTTAAAAAAAATGTTTTAAGAACATCTTTATTAAACCAACCTTGGGAAATAGGACAGCTTGTTGTAGTTGCACATGGTGTCCAGCTGAGGGAGTGCTCAATTTAAAAAATGAGAACAGAAAAAAATGAAAGCTAGTCTTAAAAATACTAGTTACACAAAATGACAGTGAAGATTTGGATTTCTGGTTTCACAGGAGGATCTGCCACAGTCTAAACAGAATAACATGCTATGTATTAATGGGATTTAAGTTTTGCAATTGTGTAAACAACACTAATTTGTCAAACGCAGAGCTTCCCCTCATCCAATTTTTTTAAAAAGGGAACCTTTGCAAAATAGCATATTTAGTCAGATGTAAAGGGTAGACACACCTAATCTGGAGTACAGTTTAGCAGCTGTGGTCCATGGGCTCTGGCTTATTTTAATCATGTAAAAAGGCTACAGCACTTACCTAATAACCATTGGTAAATAAAAGTTGTGTGTGAACTTTAAATTAAGCTGAAGTTAGTGCTAGATGAGATGCTGTGGAGAGTCTTCATTAATATTCACTGAAAGTCTGCCAAGAATAGGCTAAGTTTCACAAAGTTTGTTTTGGACATGGTAGAAACCACAGATAATAAAATGAGACCAATCAGGAACAATTAGAATTACAGAAGGTTTTGCTCTGGCATAGTTCTAGAAATGATGATTTTCCTACAGGCAATTTGCAGACAATGAAAATGCAGCAATAAGGGAACAATCAAGAGCAACTACCTGACACTGGTTTCTTCCAACAGACACTACTCATTCTATTGTCTCTCTACTAGTTGAGTAGCAAGAGAAATTCATGGAAGCAAGAATAACATGGAACAACTTTAATTGTCAGATGGATGAAGTTTTCAGGTGAAACTAATTGTCTGAATGTCAAAGCTGGTCAATTGAAGTCTCTTTATGATTTAAAAGCTCTTATCATTCGTCTGTAGCCACTTGTTAGATTTCAACACTGTCGTTACAAATGTCCATTACATGGCTTTCATCCAGTAATGATGTGATGACATTTTTGGTCAAAGCAGGCTAGTTGTCCTGCTGTGGTGCTATAGGGTTGATTGATGTTCTTGTTATCATTTACCTCAGCTTTTCCATCTCTGCCTCCCTCTGCATTGTGCTACAAAAGCACGTGACACCCTCAGGTATCCTACTTGTTACAAGCAACCGATCCTTCTTCCTTTCTGACCAGTCAGTGGTTTTAACAAGAAGCAAACCTCCCACTTGACAATCACTGTGGAACTTCTTCCTTGCACAAGAGTGACTCTGAAAATCTTTGCCCTCCCCACTGCCCATGCTGCTAAATGTTACATTTCTTGATAGTGTACATTTAAAAACCAGTTGACAGCATGAAATTCACTTCGGCTGCATCTACCCTAGAAGCATCTGTCGACAGGGTAAACTCGACAGAGCCTCTGTCAACAGATTGCATCTACACACAACTTGCTCTGTCACCATGCCCTCTGGTGCCAGAAAGCAGAATGGCAGCCCTGCAAAGAGGGCTGCCTGTCAACTGGCATCCCTCTCTGTCGACAGAATTGGCCACACTGTACTTTTGTTGACAGAACTCTGTCCAGCGATTGCTATGCCTCTAATTTTTGAGGGATAATACCGTTGAGGACAATGCAGAGTTCTGGCGAGACTTTGTTGACAAACTCTGTAGCGTGGACCCATCCTTCCAGTATTCACACCCAATGCACCTGTCTAGAGTGAGAGAAAACCGTCAGCTCAGTAGCTGGGTTATTCTAACTGTGCTATTAAAAGCATCTCTTGGTGGCTACTTTTATATATGCTTTTTCCTGCCATCAGTAAGCCCTAGACTTTGCTGCAGGGCTAGCAATGGGATTGTGTTTTCAAGGTTATCTTCATTAGGGAAAGGGTTTTTTCAAACAGATGAGATCCTGCTGATGGGGTAGCAATGGCACCTGAGTCCCAAAGGCAGTTCCGCTATGCAGCTGGGCATGCACCTGTCCACTTAACCCACACACTGACAATGGAGGTAGGAAATGGAGGGTGCAGGACACAGCTCTCTCTCTTATGACCTGTGAGGCTATTAGCTGGGCCTCTGGAAGAGCAGACCCATTCCAGAGGCTAGTGGATGAGGCAATTACTTATGTAATAATGAGCTTGGTTTGGTTCCACAATCTACAGAGTCAAATCCTGGTTGCCAAACAATAGCCACATCACCCAGCATTCCTGTGTCCTGACAGTTCTGCATAGCTATCGCTTTAACAAGCCCAGACTCAGGAGGGCTCTGCAATAGGCCATGAACTATGGACACATGCCCAGCATCCTCCTCAGAACCAAATGCAATCATGGTAGATGTAATGATAACTCCAACAACTTACGTTGTCCAAACAGTTTCAAATGAACAGCCAGTCTCGGCTGACGAGGCCTTCAGATACGCTCTAAGCTTCTATCTGGGAGGTAGGAGAGGGAGAAATACAAGTTGTAAAATAACATCTGTATAATTGGAGAACTGTTCATGCATCCTGTGAACGGATACGTGGAATATACACAGTGTAAACAAACAAACAAACAAACAAAAAGAACAATTGGTATCAAGCAGCATGTCTCCCGCATCGTTTCTTGGGCCAGTTTTGTTCAGTGCCTTCATTAATGACTTAGGAGAGGGGATGGCTTGCACCCTCAGCAAATTTGTGGATCACACTAAACTAGCAGGGAGAGGTGGATACATTGGAAGGTAGGGATAGGGTCCAGTGTGACCTAGGTTAATTGGAGGATTGGGCCAAAAGAAGTCTGATGAGGTTCAATGTGGACAAATGCAGAGTCCTGCACTTGGGATGGAAGAATCCCAAGCATTGTTGCAGGTTGGGGACCGACTGGCTAAGTGGCAGTGCAGCAGAAAAGGACCTGGGGATTACAGTGGATGAGAAGTTGGATATGTGTCAGCAGTGTGTCCTTATAGTCAGGCTGGTTAGCAGCATACGGGGTGCATTGGTAGGAGCACTGCCAGTAGATATAGGGAAATGATTATTCCCCTTTATTCAACGCTGCTGAGGCCACATCTGGAATACTGTGTCCAGTTCTGGGGCTACCATTACAAAAAGGATGTGGATGCATTGGAGAGAGTCCAACTGAAAACAACACAAATGATTAGCAGGCTGGAGCACATGACTTATGAGGAGAGACTGAGGGATTTGGGTTTATTTAGTCCACTGAAGAGACAAGTGAGGGGGAATTTGATAGCAGCTTTCATCTACCTGAAGGGAGTTTCCAGAGAGGATGGAGAGAGGCTATGCACACTGGTGACAGATGACAAAATGAAGAGCAGTGGTCTCAAGTAGCAGTGGGGGAGGTTTAGGTTGAATATTAGGAAAAGCATTTCACCAGGAGATTGGTGAAGCCCTTAAATGGGTTACATAGGGAGGTGGCGGAATCTCCATCCCTAGAGGTTTTTAAGTCCTATCTTGACAAAGCTCTGGCTGGGATGATTTAGTTGGGATTGGTCCTGTTTTCAGTAGGGGGTTGGGCTTGATAACCTCTCACAGTCTCTTTCAGTCTTACGATTCTATGAACCATGTCATGCATGCTACTTCTAACCCCCCAAACAGAGTAATCGTTTTAAGACAGCAAAAGATGAGACAGATTTACTGGCAAAGACAGGGGAGTCTGTGTTATCATAGGCTCTTGCAGTGATTTATATTTTGAAGACAAAAAGGTCAGTTAACGCAAGATTAAAACATCACTGCTCATCTGCCTTCCACATCAGGGTAAGCAGAGTCTATCTGCTTTTGACAAACATGTCACCAAACCACTATCAGGAAGAGGCTGTTGACTTGAGCACTTTCCCCTATATAACATTAGCTGTTCACTTAACAGGGAAAAATAGTTTTATTCACTTCCATTTTGAAAACCTGGTGGAAACTAAAGCATGCCTGTAATGACAGCTATTATAATAAATGAAATGGCATCATCATGCTAGCCAGGCAGTTTGACTTTTCTGCTGGGAATAGCGCATTAGAAAACTATGATCTTAACCAATCAACTTTCAGTTACAGCAGACTTAACTAATGATAAAGCCATGCTGTAACAAGACAATCAACTCAAGATTACACCACGCAGACAGCTGCTGTCCTTATCATGAAATGACTGCTCCAGTTCCTCTCATTTTATAATTTAATATGAACCTAAAATACCTTTACAGAGGTGCTGATGGTTATTTCACTCCTTTAGTTTTTCTTTGGGTTCTTACCAAGACCCAATCCCTTTCTATACTCAGGTTCATATCATCTTTGCAAAAGTCATCTTTCAAAACAGTTCTTGCTGGCAAGGTGCTACCATGGATTAGTCTGTAACATACAGTTTTTTAGGTTATGCGCTGCTCTAGTTCAAACCTGTCAACACGGAGCGGGGAAACCACATTTCAGCACAGTTCTCAATAGCTAGTCCTCCTTATGGCATTCTTTCCCACACGGAGCAGTGCTTTGCTTCACAAGTAGTCCCATTGGTGTCACTGCAAATAAGCACAACAGAATCTGGCCAAGGTTAGCTTGCTAGTGTAGCTGGCCTGTATCACTATGGAAGGACTCAAGATGCAGATTCGGTTCCCCAAGGATAGTGGTGGGATGTGAGATGTGGGTCCAGTTTGGTCTGTAATAGGGCAAAGGACCACGTGCAAAGTTCAGATCTGGATCTTCAATGTCTCCTAAAGTTTAGGGGCATTTGGACCTGAGATGCTTGTTTGGGTGGGTCTCTATTTATGATTCTTGGATTAGCATCCATTTGGCAGTGAGCTAGTATAATGATTGCATGCTGGCCCAGAAGTCACATTGAACTGCACTGACCACAAAGCTTACCCAGTTTGAAGCTGCAGAAACAGCAGTAAGATCCAAATTATGTTAACAGTCTCTGTTGCAGAACAGTCAGTTTCCCATCCTAAGGCATCTAATATACTAGTGCAGTTGTGATTCAGATAATGGAAAGTACTAATTTGGCCTTTGAATAGTCAGAGACATAAATATTCATTAATTATTTGCTAATATGGAACTTGCTGTATTTGGAGAAAATAAGTGCACTTTACATTCTACTTTTACGGTGACCAGCAACTGGAAACACTTCATAAATCCTCTGCTTTCTAAACAAAGGATGCCATTACCGAGGAGGTAATTTCTATAAGGATTATATGTGGTGAAGCTGTCAGTTGCTCCTGATAAATGATCACTAATAAAATTTTTGTTTCTACTGTTTTTCTATTTAAACCAATGAGAACCTTTCCAAAAATGACACTTGGCACAGTCCCACATAACTCTTGCAGACATTACATTCATCTCAAGTCGTTACACAGTCCAACTGAATTAGGGAAAGCATGTTTGTTATTTAAAACAATGGCATGTTGCCATCTTGACATAAAAACGATGTTATTTCCATTAACATCTGACATGGATTTGTAGTACCAAAACAGCCGAATTCACAGCATTTGTGTAAACAGTTTGAAGTTGTTCTCTGTACATTATAAGATAGTTTGCTTCGCTTCTGCTCTTAAAAGTATAATAATTGTAATTAATTAGCTTGCCTTCTGTTTTTAATATGCTGTAAAGAGGTGGAATTGGGCCAAATTTTAGGCCAATGTTATTTCAAACTTTAAATAATTCTTTCCCCTAGCTAACAATATTTACTAAACATTTAAATCCATTGTGCACTTTTCTGATAAGGGCATACAAAACTCCTAATAACAAATGAAACTTGGCTATAATTTCGTTTGTACTACTGTATTTTTGTGCACATAAACACACCCTATGTAAAGAGTGGCTTAAAAAAAGGACCAAAACCATGTTTTCATACTTAGCTATCAAGTTCATATCCAGCTTTCACTCTATGTGACAAGAATGCACATTTTAAAAGGTTTTATGTTTATGCTAGTCCTTCATGGACAGTTTGAAATGCCTTATCTGGTGGCCTGAAGTAAATATGATTAAACTTTTTTGTTTTGAAGTCAAATAGGAAGCATTTTGCTCACTACTTTAGTTCTGTCCAAGCAAAAGGCCTGATGGGCTGACTTCAAGAATTACTGAGCCCTCACAAGTCCAAGAGCTTGCTGCTGGCACTCAGGACTGCTCATGATCAGGCTTTTAGTATTGTTAATATATGCCTGTTACAGTCTACAATTTTAAATTGACATGGAGCACGTTCACCTCAATGTGTTTTGAATATGGGCAGGAGGGTTCAGCGGGGACTAAGCAGTCACTTTGGTCATGTCTTCATTGCAGAGGTAACTTGGGTTTTGACTCAGGTGCTGTACCTAGCTGTCTACACACAAAAGCCTCTACCTCAAGTAGGATGGGGCTTTCAGCCGGGGCTAATTGGCATAGCTGAGTGCACAGGCTTCAGCTTGGGTGCTGCTTTTGCTATGGCGAGTAATCCATCCACTTTGCAATTAGATGCAAAGCTGATAATCGTCCAGATACACCTCCAGGTGCCCAGAAAGACAAGAAAATTCGTCCATATTTTACTGTGAAAGCTTCATAGAGCACCTCTGTTTACTGTAACACAAAAACCCAGGGGCTATGCCTGCAGAAGTCCTAGCAACACACACAGGTTAGTCCAACTTCAGTGTGGATGCAGTAACTAGAGGAGGGCTATGCAATGTGGCCACTCACTTCTAGGCTAGGTTAGCTGGGTGCTCAGACTCGAGTGATCAGCACCCACGTGAGCTTTGCAGTGAAGACAGAGCCCTAGGGAAGTGGCTGAACACGCAGCTCCAGCTTTCCTTTGATGTTACATATTTATAACCAAATCAAATTATAATTCAATCAAATTTAATCTAATTTTCAAACCTGATTCCTAGAGCGAGGTAAGTGAATTTGTATTTGGGCACCCAGACACAAGGCACTTGACATGAAAGATAACAAGCACCAGCTGCAGGCAATCAGCACTTTCTGAAAATCAGAACCAGTTGACCTAGGTTCCCAAGTCACACCATGTCATACTGCTATTCTTACAGAAACGGAAGGCTGGTTACTCTGAAGGGACAGAAGAACACCCCACTAAGTATCAGAGGGGTAGCCGTGTTAGTCTGGATCTGTAACAGCAACGAAGGGTCCTGTGGCACCTTATAGACTAACATCTGATGAAGTGAGTCTGTGCTCATGCTCAAAACTTTTCTGTTGGTCTATAAGGTGCCACAGGACCCTTCGTTGCTGTAACACTCCACTAAGACTCTCCATCCATCCACCATTCATCTCAATTTTGTTTCCCTTAGATGCTTTTAAAGCAGCTTAACCAGGAGATGGGGGTTTCTCCCGTAAATTTGGGGTTTGTGACTATAATCCCTTCTTTCATTGCACTGCAGCTGGGGCAGCACTAAGCCTCCCCAGACTTCCATTTCTGGTTCTGCCCTAGACTGGATTCGCCTTCACCATTTAGCTTTTATATATTTTTTCTGATGAAGTGACATGGCTGTATCACTACACAGACACATCTATCCATTTTTCCTAAGCAACGTCCGAGCAAATTCTTCTGTGAAGTAGTCATTGTATAGGAATATAAACATAGCCAGTTATTCCTAACACAGAATCATAGAATCACAGGGCTGGAAGGAACCTTAGGAGGTCATCTAGTCCAGCCTGCTGCCTAAAGCAGGATGAACCCCAACTAAGTCATCCCAGCCAGGACCTTGTCAAGCCAGGACTTAAAAACCTCTAGGGGTGGAGAATCCATCACCTCTTTAGGCAACGCATTCCAGTGCTTCACCACCCTCCTGGTGAAGTGGTTGTTCCTAATATCCAACCTACACCTCTCCCTCTTTAACTTCAGACCATTGCTCCTTGTTCTGCCATCTGACACCACTGAGAATAGTTTCTCACCACCCTTTTTAGAACGCCCCTTCAGGAAGTTGAAGGATGCTATTAAATCACCCCTCAGTCTTCTTTTCTGTAAACTAAGCAAGCCCAAATCCCTCAGAGTCTCATTGGTCAAGTGCTGGGGATAAATTCATAACCCTACCCAGGAATTAAAGTTCATTTTTCAGTAGGGTCTAATCAAAAAAGAAACATCTATCCCAGACTCAGACTCTATTTCCTGCATCCTCAGAGTTTTATCTCAAAGTCTCCAAAAATGAATTTAGCTCTTTTGAACCAAACAGCAACAACAACAACAAGATGAAAACAGAAGTTTATTTTCCTCTGATGCTTTTTATCTTCTCAGTGACACAAAGATGGTTTTGCTTTTCAACTCTAACACTTTGTCCAAGGTATCAGTTTTGTCTATTATGCAATTTAATTTAGACCTCTGTATGATCACAATGTATTTGATCAGATATGCTATTAATTTACACAGTGGACAATCAGATCTCCTGAAAGACTTCATCTAAAGTTTATTAAATTCAGTGGAATTGTTCCACTGACTTTAGTAATCTTTGACTCATGCCTTAGAACATTGACTGCACAAGTGACACTGAGTATTCTACACTTTGGTTGTTTACAGCTTTTCAAAGCAAACACTCGTTTTTATAGGCATCAAACTGCGCATTTGCAACTGATGCCATTTTGGCTGACAAATGGGGTAGCTAAATTGGAGACCTCCAGACCTGAAGGTGCAAGGATTGCTCAGGCTCCGAGGTATACTCACATACTCTATGAGAGAGGACGAGGTTGGACCTATAACCACACTCATCAGAGGGAGGGACTGACAGATTGGGGTTGCTCCCATGCTGTCTTGTATGAATTCTCATATAGTTGTAGCAATTAAATTACAAACAGTGTTGAAGCCTGGTTTTTCAAAAATAGAATCTATATGTGCTGCTGCAGTTTGGTGTATGGGCAAGCAGCAGAATTTATTTTCAAGGGCAGGCAGAGCACTGCACAAGACTTGGGCCTCACGTGTAAATCCCACTTAAGTCGCCAGAAGAGGGCTTCTATTGGAATTATATGGTACACAAACTGGGTGAGAAGCCCTCTGCAGAGAGCTGAACTGTGCCCACTCAAGTTTGCAGCCAGTAAGGAAGGTAGATGGCTAAGTTCCACTGTTGACTGCATGTGTGCAAATAACTGCATGCACACAAAATGTCATGTGCAAATGTAGCCCTCCAATCTCCTTCTAAAATGCTATTGGTTTACCAAAATGACAAGCCAAAAGAGATTCCTTCACACTGGTGACAGGAGGATATTATTCATTCACTCTCTGTACCTTTACCTACCTCTTCGCAAAGAGAAGACATCTCCACTCCTGATGTAGCCCCACTGGCTAATGCCGTTACACCAGGGCTGAACTGGCCCCATATGCTTATATAAAACACTAAAAACCAGACCCTGCATTCTGCAGCATTAAGTGGTCACTGACTGATTAGAAGAAACAAAATCAAATTCTAAACTGGCCAGATGCTTTGATACGTAGATCAAAACTATACAAACACCAGATTAATGAGCGTCATTAGGCAATACTAATGTTAACATGAATGATGGCTTTAGAGCAAATAATGCTTTGGATGACATCATGGAGGGCCTGTTCTTTCCCACACATACACCCAAAAGCAACTTTGCACATGTGAGTAGCACAATTAAAATCACTGGGACAATGTAAGTGAGTAAAGTTACTCATGCATAAAGGCGTTTCAGGATTGGGGCCTGAATTAGTCAACAGATCATGTTTATTTTGCATGCTTATGTTAAGTTACTGGAACATAAATTTCAGCTTAAGTGTTCCAGTTGCCATAACATCAGGGGCTAATGTAAGCCAGTGATGCATTAGGAGGAGGTGAGTCCATCAAGCGATCCTGGTGATATCATGAACCATGAGAGTGAAACAAGGTGGTATATCACTGTCACTGGGGCCATTAAACGGATTAAATGCTTCTCCGCACAGCGGCGGCCAGCTTCATTTTTAAATTAAACATGATAGGCTCAGAGGTAAACTCTTTGATAAATACTGATTAATTGATGTAATCATTTGACTTATGGTACCAGCAGTCTTTTAGAGCATGTACAAAGATCTCTCTCCCTGCCCTGCCAGCTGGCTCTCAAGAAAACCCATCTAGGATTCAAATAGCAAGCTAAGAAGCCAGACTCTGAAGTTGACAGGTTGGGATGAGGGCAGTATGGCCTACTGGCTACAGTGCTCCTTTGGGAGTTACAAGATCTAGGTTCTATTTCTCACTTTGACACTGACTATAGACAGTTCACGCTGCCTACCCTCTGCAGGGAGTCTGAGCCTCTTCTGACAAGAGGGTATGTTTGGGAAGTGCACAAGCAGTTGATTCATGACAGCTACAGCAGCAAGAAACATTTCCTGTGGCTCTAGCAGGTGTAGTGATACCCACCAGGAAAGCTCTCCAATTGGATTAACAGGTCCTAATTAAGCAAGTACACACCCAAAGAGAGAGCAATGGAAAGAGGAGTGAAGAGCTGATGTCCCCTTAGGTGTCCCCAGAAAGGGTGTGTAGGCCCAGGGGCTCTTATCTCAGAAAACAGCAGGAGTCCTAAGGGGAAGGAAGTGTGCCAGTAGGGAAGTAGCAGGCTTTCATGAGAACAACAGACACTACAGTAAGGATACAATAATACATTTTGGTTCTGACATGGGTCTGGTTAAGTGGGTCTTTGCCCACAAAAGCTTATGTTCCAAAATATCTGTTAGTTTATAAGGTGCCACTCATTGTTTTTGCAGATATAGACTAACATGGCTACCCCTCTGATATGTTTTGGTTCTGCTATTGGAGTCTAGAGGAAAAACTCAAACCCTTAACTTTAAGCTTGGTAGCCTATGGATCCAACCACTTCTGGATTAGCTCACATCTGCTCATTTCTTTTATCATATCTACTGCATCCATCCCATATAGTGCAATTTATACTAACCTGGTTCTGCTGCCTTGTTTGCCATACATTCAATTCCATGACATGGCAGGGCCATTCCATATTGCATATACCCAATGCAACTGCTGAGTCAGGGCAACTTTTTAAAGTTACGTCTTTTGCCTATCCTATTAATTATACAGTAAAAGAAGCCATTCACTTTCAAAAACTCCCGCACCTTCAGAGATGTTTCGCACAACGCCTAGTGCCCAAATATTTTATGGATAACCACTGGGCTTCTCTTGACGATGAATGTAGCTGCTAGAACTATTACCACTGCATCTGGAAAACCCAAGTTCTGCTGAAGCATTTACTCCATCTCAAGTTTTGTAGGCCAATAGGACCATGAAATCACCAGGCAAGTCCATGTCATTAATGCTTTGAACCTTCAGGCCCAGAACAGTCTGGTCCTTTCCTCAGTGCTCCTTCCCTAGAAGCTCCTCCCTTGAATGTCTGAAATGTAACTTTACTTAGATGCCTACAGAGATGCCTAATGATGCTCCTGCTCATTAGTCTGCGGCAATTTTCTTGTTACAACAACGACTGTTGTTAGCCTATCACAGGCTTCCCACATATAATAAAGCTATTTGCCACAGAGTCGAACTGACCTATCAAACTGTTTTATCGAGCCTCCTCACGCTGAGGGTGGCAGTGTGAACACTTTCCCTCTGTCCAATATTCAACCTCATTTGCTGAATTCAGCTGTACTAACCACAGAGTCACTTTGTTTTATTGCTGTCATAAAACATATTCAGTGGGCTTGGGTAGAAAACTATCCCCCAACAGGAATATGAAATATGACACACCCCAGTCAAGATGGTTTTGAAGGGGAAGGAATGTGTGTGAATATTTCTCAACAGAAGTTACGTTATATGAAGTAGGACACTGAACAAGTTATAAACCAAAACACTTCAATACCGCATGCCTCACTGGTCCCTCAACCTAACCTAAAGAACATTGCATCTCCTTTTAACATAATTTATTAACACAACCCCTGCCCCCAGTTCAGTTATTTGCCTTAAAATGTGCAAATCTTTATCTCAAAGGGTCACTTGAAACTTGTGAGGGGCATGAAGTATTAATTAGAGAAAAGAATCTCACTGTAAGCCTCACCACTGTGTGGCCTCTGTTAAGCAAGAAACAACTTAGACATTTTTCCAAAACTAAACTGCACTCATTGTATAGGACCTTTGTTCATTGAATTCCATTGATTCTTCCTTGTCACATCTGATAATGGCTCTTGATTCCACTGAAAGAAAACTGTCATGGCTAAATGTATCTTGCCCTCTTAAAGAGTATAAGCTATTAACAGGCTTGTTATCCACAAGATGTTTTTAACTGAAATTGTTCCCTGTCCACTCTTCAGCATAAGCAGTGATGAAAACTTTTCAACAGATGCTGGAAAAGAAAAATGCGGTGGCTCCAGACCATCTGCAAGGATTGAATGTTCAAGATGAAGGAATTTTTCTGCACTTGAGAGACAGGAAAGGTTTCTTTCTCTGAGCAAAACACATTAAATCTACACAGATACCACTTCATTTCCAGCTGTTTTCATCATATCTTGTCCGTCAAAGAGTCATGTGACAGCCATTGCTAATTTATTATTTTTAAACAAACCCCTCAAGATGAAACCAATGTTTTGACAGTTTTTTTAAAAAAAATAGAATAAAAAGTTTATTTAATAGCATTTCCTGCCTGCTTTTCCAGAATAGCTTCTCTCAACAGAGGAAGATAAGATGGTCAATAGATGATTAAAATAATTTTTCTGTAACTGGGAAGGATCCAACGAACTTTGAGCAGGCGTCTACAGCATTCTTGTGTCACATCAGGGTGTACAAAATGTGGCATGAGTGGCTATGTTGTAACTTTTATTTTGAACGCCCTGGTACAAATTGCTCAGAAGCACTGAACAGGGGCTTTGCCGCTTGTCCAAAGTAAGGGACAGAGCAGTTTTGCTCTTTCAGGAACAAACCTGAGATGCAGGAGGTGGAGATTGAGGCAGCCAAGTCTGTAGCTTGAGCAGCACAGTAACTTGCCATAAGAAAATTGAGCTGTTTGAAAGGGACAGCGACAGAGTCATCTGACAAAGACACAGCTGTTTGAATGAGTTAATTGACTGCAGGTAAATAAAGCCAAGATTTTTACCTGGACAGTGTTCTTTCAAAAAGGAATACAGATTGGGGACTGCCTGGGGCAAAGAAGTTAACCAAACCTGCTGGCTGGTGCAGGAATTTTAAAGCAAAGTGGAGTTCATTTCAGAGTGTAAAGGCTGAATTTTTGAGGCCAGGACTACACTACCAGGCAAAATTGATTTAAGATATGAGACACCAGCTTGTGAATTGTGTAGCTGGAGCTGACATATCTGAAATTGATTTTTTCTTCTGTCCCCATGGTGGGAGGTCAATGGGAGTAACTCGCCCTTCAACTTCACTTTCTCTTCAAGATAGCAAGGAATGGGAAGGAGTGCTGGTGGAGCCCTAATGGGAAGGTGAAGGGGGAGCCTTGGAGGGGGGTTGAGTTGGGGCCGTCGGGGGGGATTGAGCCAGGGACACGGGGCGGGGGTTGAGCTGAGCAAGGAGGTGGGTTGGGTGGGCAGGTTGTTGAGGCAGGGCCACACAGGCGGATTGAGTGCTGGGTTGGTGTTTGTGGCTGTCGGGGGTGTTGAGCTGCCGGGGCGGGGGGTCAGTTTGGGGCTTGAGTTCTGGCACCTTTTTGTGTTAAAAAAAAAAAACCCACTCACCTCAGGGTAAGGGTGAACTCATCAAACAATCCCATGAACGTGGCTTTCCTCATCCAAAAGTTCTGCAGGAACCTCTTGTCATCCCAGACTTGTCTGAGGATGATATCCCCAGCTCTCCTCCACCGCCTTAGGGCTTGTGGGCCTGAGCCTGTCATGTCAGAGATACGGTGTGTGACAAGCTCAGTGCCTGGCTTTGCCTCATCGTTTTGTGTTCTTTTTAAGCTGTGCCTGCCGTTCACGGTGTACAGCAAGGCCTACCAGCATTTTCTTCAGCAGCTCGGGGTCCATTCTCACAGACTGAGGAGGCAGCCTGAGTGCTCCAAAGGCATTGAAAGAGAGCTCCAAAAGGGAATGGAAGCACAGAGTCTGCTGAGAAGCAAAGAGGTAGCAGAGTTAGTCTGTATCTTCAAAAACAGCAAGAAGTGGCACCTTATGGGCTGACGGATATTTTGGAGCATAAGCGGTTGTGGAAGCGGGTCTTTGCCCGTGAACGTTTGTGCTCCAAAACATCTGTTATCTGTAAGGTGCCATAGAACGTCTTGCTGTTTCTGAGAAGCAAAGTGATGTACCATGGAGTATGGAGACAGGACCGACGATGCCCTGTGACACCGGACCCCCTCTCCCCAGGAAAAGGTGCTCTGTGGGATCCCAGCAAGCACCACTTCCAATACCGCTGCAAGTGACACAAGTGCAGTCACACTACTGCCCCGGCAGCTGATAGTGTGAACACACAACAGTGGTTTCACTGCTGCACTCTGAGAGCGGTGCTGTAACTGACAGCACTTTACATTTGCCAGCGTTAAACAAGGGTCACTTCCTGCTTTATTGAAGTCAATGGAACAACATAAACAGGAGTTGGTTTGGGCCGTATGCACCTCTTCATTTGGTGGATTTATGCCTGCTGAATGATGCAAGATCTTTGGATTCTTAGGGTTTTCAGCTTCTCATAGCCTGAGGAGTTATATGAAAAGCACCACAGTATACTTGTGAAATGCTAAGGAAAACCAATCGAACTCACAGGTGCATTGAATACATTCACAAAGTTATCACAGTGGCAATCATTAGATTCAGGGCTTTTTGCCATGGTAGTGTGTTATACAGTATGTTATGATTGACAATTACTCAAGCCATGTCATTAAAAACAAATCAAGGTAAAGAAAGGAGAATTTTCTATAACAAAGGTATAATTGAGCATAAATTATTTGACAGTCAAAATAGCATTGCTCAGAAAATAAAGCATCTGAGCGCAGCAATTTGCTTCTATAAGTGTTAGTTATGTGCAGCAACATCTAAACAGGAAATAACATCAGATGGATTCTGTTTATCTCATGAAAACATCTGAGCCTTGCTTTTCCCTTTTTTCCTAAAAGAAGCCAACCATGTTCTGAAAGATTCAAAATCCTATTTCTGGGATTATACCCTCAATTCCCAGAGTGCTGGGTTCTATTTCTTCTAAAGAACTCAGCTAGATAGTTTTAATGAGGGATTGCAGCGCGATAAAAGTGATTCTTCTGATTTAAAGGGTCTAAATAATGAGCACTCACAGTAAGTATAATCCTAAGCATTAACCATTCACATGTCGTTACTGGCCAAAACATAAACCCTGTTTGCAAGTGCTGGACAAGTGCTTCCCATTTACATTATGAAGAAGTTTTCATTCAGGGTGAGACATGACAGTTGTGCTGAATTCTTCAACCTCCAGGCAGTTACTGTGCTCTCTTCAAGTTTATTCTTAGCACAAAACCCCACACCATTATCCTATCACTGCAAATACAAGCAGCCTTCTTTGTGCTGCATGGTGTGTGCTCAAGAGTCTCTCCGAAGTGAAAGTGTGCAACTAACTGTTCGCTCTTTAAGGGGGACGATGGGGAAATGGATGAGTCACCTGAACTACAAGATTAGTCAAGCTCGTGACTGAGATTTAATAGAATACAATATACAGAATTCTTCCAAACATATTTACTGAGGATTAACGTATTGATTACGTGTCTATTAATGTTCAATGTGGCCTAACTGATCAATTGTTCATTTATTGATGACCACGGTAGTCATTCAACCCCAAAGAGAGAGAAAGCTCTATTATCTCAGCTGGTTTCAGGCAAATCTGCAAAACAAATTTGTCACCACTCCCAAAGGAACCCCAGTTCATACCCATCATTATAATACCACCTGCACATTGTCCATATCGGGATATTGGGGAGGTTTTTTTGAGATGCACACCACAAAATTAATCGTGACTCATTTATACAGAAAATAGTAAATTCCCCTGGGTTTCCTGCTGCAGAACTGCCTGGAGAAGGGTGTTGTTCTGTTGAGTTGAAATAATAGGGTTACACTGATTCATGAGTTGAGGTAATAGTCCCAAGATAAAAGGGCTAGAAATTTAGGGGCTGCTCCAAAGCTTGTTGAAGACTATAAAAAATTGCCTGGTGACTTTGGTGGGTTTTCAGGGAAGGCCTTTAGTATTTAAGAAACAAAAGCAGAGCTTCATCTTTACATTCTCAGGACTCCTTTATAAGGCTGCAGGATGCCTGGGATCCATGGGCCAGCCCTGTTTACAGCAATTTTTTTGAGAGAAAACTCACGGAGTCAATAATCATCCTACCCCTTTCAAGCACAAAGTTAATTCTTTTTTGCAAACACCTATCACTAATTAACTTACATTGACCCCAGTTACCCTCTGCTGCAGAAACATTATTAGTTAGCGGAGTTCCAATTTCACAGTGTGCTAGATACAGCTAAGACTCTGGATCAGTACTCAAAGGGCTTGTAAGCCTAAAAAGCTAAGGGAGCTGTATTTTAATGTCACGTCATCTATATTCAACCTTTCCATTATTAGTTGGCCAATACCTCAGAGCCGTTACAACAGAAGTGCTTCTTGGAAAGGGATCTGAAGGAGAAGAGACCAGTGGTCATAATGACTGTTTTGGGGATGCCTGAGCCTGCCGAGTGCAATGAAAATGTGAACACTGTTGTGGGAGAAGGAAACAAAAGGATATTCAATGCTAATATTAGCAGAGTGGAAAAATAGAGAGGGAAAGTGCCGGGGGAGGTGTAAAGCCAGATATGAAATGAAGGGCAGAGCTATGTAGGGCACTGAAGGTGAGGGGAAGTAGTTTAACTCAGAAAAGCACTCTAGGGGGAGGAGCAGGAAACCCAACAAGTATCTCCTCACTCAGGTTTCCATGCATCATTCAGCGATGGGGAAGAGTGGGCAAGATCAGGTCTCACAGCTGCAGACCCTGCAGCTCGACAACAGAGGAATCCTGGGGTGGATCAAGCCCAATAATGGCTAATGGTTGTTACCAAGCCAGTGAGTAGCCTTGTGAATAACACAGGCTAGAGTGCAAATCCTGCTCTGATTGTTATACAATTTGCTGTAACCTGTCTCAGTTGAGATGAGTCTAAGGCTACAAAAATTGAAGTGATTGAGCTGCTTCAATCCGACTGCAGATAAATATTAGAAAAAACATTGTTCATCTGTACAAGAAACTATTACAAGACAGGCCTACATTGGGCAGGATGATGGATTATGGGGAAATCATGGGCAGGGCAAGCCCAGGAGATCAATTAGATTTTCTTGTGATGGACATTGAACAAGCCATACAACAGAAGAAAAGCATCTCAGGTACTTTGAAATAGCTGTGCCTATTTTGATAAATTAGAGTCTGTTCCTGTTAAGTATGCAGCACCTCCTGTCAGGTTCTAAGTCCTGTTAGCCCCTGTTGAATCAATGGGAGTGGAGGGCACCCACCACTTTACAATATCTGACCTTTTAACAAACCAAAGGGTTCTGACTAGACCCCCCCTTGCGCGGAAAATCCTTTATCAGTTTGCCAGACGTGTCTATGCTATCAAATGAAAATGTCTTGAGGATAGAGTGATGGCAAAAAGGCAATGCTCGGTTTGCCAAGAAAGAGGGGCCGGGGCTCAAAATGGCTGCACAGCATGGTTGTACTGTGAGCTGCTGAGAGAAGAGGTGCTGGGCCTGAGCCCTGTAATCCCCAGCACAAATTAAGCTCTGCAAGAAAGGTAAATTCATACGCAATGCAAGTCAAAGACTTCACGTAGATGCCTTATCATACAGCGGACTGACTAGAAATGCGGGGAAGGAGTGTCCGTTAATGCCAAAAGTTCGTTATAGCCAAATGGTTACACTATATGATGATGCACTGACCTTCCCAGCCCATCACTCACTTCTGTCCTCTGTCCCTCTCTTCTCTTCCCCTCTCCTGCCCCATTCTTCCCCTCACACCTCCATCTCCCTCTTCCAATTACCAGGAGCAGAGCTGAATGCTGGCCTGGCTCCTTCTACTTCTTGCAGCTCCCAGTGCTGTGGCTCCTTCTGCCTCCAGCTCTGAGCCACCCATGCGAAGGTAGAGCATGGCCGTTCCCAGCCTGCCAGCGGGCAGCAGCCTCCGATGCCATGGTTGCTGCTCAGCACCATTCCAGGCAGCAGTGGCCAGGTGCCGACATGCTCCATGCACACGAAGATGAGGTAGGAGAGCTCCTGCACCCTGCTGCAGTTTCTCCCCGCCCCCGACTTCTCTGGCCCCAGCCATTGTGATGGCCCCTCCAGGCCCGGCGGCCCCTGTCTCTCCAGCAGTTCCTCCAGCCCTGATGGCGGCTCTAGTCAGTCTCTAGCATTACTTAAAGGGGGACAGGGGAACAGGCAGACAGCGGCCGTTATTTCTGAAGTACATTAAATCGAGGGTTTACCGCATGGCCATATTCATATTTTCCTGGCTTTAAGCATCAGAGAGAAACTAGGTTCTCTACTCCTAAAAACTTCAGGCGTTTGTTTTCTTTAAAAGAAATGCAATGTTCATTGCAGCGTGACTGACATTGTATATCTATATGGGGATAGCTCACAAACCTTAACCAGGCATTTTTTCTGATTCACTGAATGACTGTCGCAGTTTCAGCATCAGAATGCTGGTGACACAGCCCATGCTTACCGTTCCTTTCGAGGGGCTGGATAACCTGCAGACTTATGACATGCCTAATAGATTTTTGATCTTGCTTGTTGAGCTTGCGTTTTTGTTCAGTAACACCAATGCAATCTTAAGTCAACAAGCAGAGCACTGAATAAAATATTTATCTTAATTTTAACTACCTCAGGCCACTGAATGAGGAGGAGGAGGAGGGCAGGGAAATAAATCTGTCACAAAAAATGCATGAAAAGCTTTTTGCCTTTTTTTTTTTTTTTAAATTCATGCTCAACTAGCAATGTAAAAAGAAATTAAGAACTGTTAGGGCATCTCTCTCTGTGCAAATGGATCTCCTAAGGCATCTGAGCTTTGGCAAGGAGCCAGAAATCATTTGCTTCAAATTGTTTTTGACAGGGCTCATTGTCCTGACAGTGGCAAAGTGTAATAATAAAACTTTACCTTTTCACCTTGGGAGTAACTTCCTTATTGCAAGGACTGTGGCGTTTTGAATGGCAGATTTATGAACAAAAAGGGATCCCCAGGGCTCAGGCCTCAAAATGTCCCACTAACAGACACATTCCTTTCTCAAAAATATGGTTTTGGAAGCATATAAAATTATGTACAGAAATTATTTGCAGCAGCACTAAGGCTAGCCGACTGTGGCAGCCCCAAAGGTGCCCGTTGGTAGGTTTGGGAGAATGACTCTTGGGTGGGAGAAGATAAGGAGTTATGGAACAAGGGCTCAGACCACAGGCCTGTCATAGTGGCAGCTTTGCCCCAAGGGCATCAACACATATGCTCCTTAATAGATGTATGGACCTTCTGCCCACTGTGCCATTATTGTGAACCACCTGGGCATGGTGGTGTACCTCTGTAATACCAACTACTTGGGAGGCTGAGGACAGTGGATCACTTGAGCACTGAGGTTCTAGGCTGTGGTGTGTTATATTTGATTTGATGTCTGATGCAGCAAGCGGATAGGCCCTGGGGCAAGGAGGGGCTGGCTGTGTGCCCTGGTAGGGGCGGGGCCAAGAGTGGAAGGGGTGGGGCCAAAGGCAGTCAGCCCATAGTACTCTCTCCCTTATAGCTGTGCAGAGTGACACAGCAGCACTGCCATAGCACTTCAAAGGGGCCCGGGGCAACTTCCCCCTTTCTCCCTTGCCCTGTTGGTCGGCCTGGTCTGATGCCACTGACAGCCTGACTAGCGGGGGAGGGGAAGGAATGGCTAGTGCACCACAAATGACGTCTTGTGATCTGTGGGCTCTCTGGCTGTGGCCACACTTGGCCAAAATTTCGAAAGGGCCATGCTAATGGCCAAATCGGAGGATGCTAACGAGGCACTGAAATGACTATTCAGCACCTCATTAACATGCTGCTGGCTACACAGGGCCCTTTTCAAAAGGACTGCGCAGACTTCGAACTCTCCTTATTCCTATCAGCTGGAAAGGGCCCCGTGTAGCCGAGTGGAGCACAACTGAAACGCGTCACTTTCGAAGTGCCGCAGCTGGCAATATGCTAATGAGCCACTGAATAGTCATTTCAGCGCCTCATTAGCATCCTCTGATTTGGCCATTAGCATGGCCCTTTCGAACGTGTGGCCATAGCCTCTGTGAGGGCTGATGGCCTGGTGATCACTGGACGATGGTGATCATGAGCTCTGTTTTAATTACATTTGTAATAGGTGCCTAGGAAATACTTACGTTATTCTGAAGTTCAAGAAAAATAATTATACTTGCATAACACGTGCACACAATGCGTCAGCTGATGTTAATAGAAACTTCCAACCTGAACCACCACTCGGGCAAGTCTGTGTAGATGGATAAGCCTTCCAACATCCTCTCGACTTCAACAAATAAACATTTTGATCTTGAATTCGCAGCAGTTCTTTCAAAAATTATTATGTTTGCCAGAAGTATGAGTCCTGGCTTAATTAATAAAGCTTTCCATATAGCCTAACTGCTGCTTCAAATAGACTAGAACAGTTTTGAATACAACAGGACTCAAAGGATTATGAGGTGGGATCAGAAGTAAGCCACCTGTCAGACAGGATCAGAATTTAAGGATTCCCCCCTGCCCCCTTCAGATTTAGCCAGTTGGAAAAAAAAAAAAGAATTTCTTATGTCGCAATTTTCCCTGTTTGGTCTTGTTTTTGAGCGTGTATACAAAGAAAGGTGGCCTCATGGATTAAAGACACATTTTTTAGAGTCATTATCTTCTTTCTTATCTCCAGCCAATATTGAAAATGTGATAAAGACTGATGTGATCCAGACTCAACTCTAGTTCATTCTTTTCCGCAGTGTTTATGTCCAAATGGGGAGCCAGAGACATTCCCCCCCCTGCCCTGTTTCCCCTTCTAATTCCCCCCCGAATACATTTTCTGGGGCTTATATGATTTTTTATTAACAGTACAGTACTATTAACTTGTATAAGCCCCTCTCCCAGCCCCCACCTCTCCATCTGCCGCTCTGAACTAAAGCGTGGCTTTCTCCAGCAGCACAGCCAGTTCGTGAGATGAGCTTTGGCCTTATTCATCTGCAGAGGCTAGA
Source organism: Carettochelys insculpta (assembly GCF_033958435.1). Taxonomy (NCBI): domain Eukaryota; kingdom Metazoa; phylum Chordata; order Testudines; family Carettochelyidae; genus Carettochelys; species Carettochelys insculpta. The sequence continues at coordinate 15,697,606 of NC_134147.1, read as the reverse complement.
GCGTGACTTGGATTACATGCCAATGCAAGTTGGGTATACAGATTTTTTAAAGCATGGGTTCCCAAACTGGGTGGTGCACCCACCTGGTGCGGGGGGCATGAAGCTATTCTGGGGTGGGGGGAGCGAGGTGACTCAGCCCTGTCCTTCATTCCCCGCCCACTCCAAAGAAAAAGCCCACTCACAGCAACAGACTCAATTGGTTAACTACCAATTGCGTCCTTTCTTCACCATGCAGGGGGCGGGCAGGGGCCATGCAGCCCCTGCTGATTTATGTGAGCGACTCTGCAGCCACTATAAAAATGGGACGGCCACAAAGACCCACGTGGAGTATTCTCCTGCAAAGGTGAGTGTGGGTTGGGGGAAGGCGGGGAGAGACGGATGGGGGTGTTGGGAGGGGGATGCGGTAAGGGGGCAGCTGATGGTGCCTGGCTTGGGGAGAGGGGAGGGACTCAGGCAGCTGACCGTGGCTCAAGGGGTGGCTGCAGTTGGTGGCCAGCTCACATGGAGGTAGTTTGGGCTGCTGGCCCAGGACTCAAAGGGCTCCATTGGCTGGCCCATGGCTTGGGAAGGTTTGGGCGGCTTGTCCCAGCAGTGGGTGGCCTGTGGTGCTGATGGGCGGCTGGCCTGGGGCTCCGGAGGCTGGTCTGTAGCTTGCAGGGCTCTGGTGACTTGGGCGGTGGGCCTGGGACTGGCCAGGGCTTGGGTGGCTGGCCCACAGCTCAGGGGGCTCCTGTGGCTTGGGTGGTGGGCTCACAGCTGGTTTGGGCTTGGGGCAGTGGGCCTGCAGCTGATGGGGCTTGGGTGGCTGGCCAGGTTCTGGCTGGCGGCCCTGAAGCTCAGGTGGCTGGCTGGGGCTCTGGCAGCTGGCCTGCTGCTCATGAGGCTTTGGTGGCTTGAGCCAGGGGGCTAGCGACTCAGGCTGGAGGCTCGTGTGGCTTGGGTGGCTAGCCCTTGCAGTGGGCAGCTTGGGGGAGGGGCGTGGCTGGCCTGTGACTCAGGCAGCTGGCTCGCTGCTGGTGGAGCTCAGGTGGCTGGCCGGGGCTTAGGTGGCTCAGGCCAGAGGCTCACAGGGTTTGGATGGCTGGTCCCGGCAGTGTGAGTCTCTGGACGATCAGGCGGGTGGCTGACCCTGGCATTGCAGGGTTTGGGTGGCTCGGTAGGCAGCTTGGGTGGCTGGCTTGTGGTTTGGGTGGCTGGCAGGGCTTGGGCAGCTGGCTTGTAGCTCCTGCGGCTGGTCCCAGCAGTTCAAGGGGAGGTGCTTGAGTGACTGGCCCTGACAGTGCAGGGCTTGGGCAGGAGGCTTGTGGAGCTCAAGTGGTTGGCCTCAGCAATGTGACGCTTGGGCGGGGGGTGCTCATGGGGCTGGCCTCAGCAGCGCAGGACTCAGGCAGCTCAGGTAGGTGGCTTGGGTGGCTGGTGGGGCTCAGGTGAGTGGCCGGGGCTCAAGCAGCTTGGGCCGGAGGTTCCTGTGGCTTGGGTGGCTGGCCCCAGCTGTGCAAGGCTCCAGAGGCTCGAGTGGGCTGCTGGCTTGTGGCTTGGGTGGCTAGCCTGCAGCTCAGGCTTCTGGCCTGCACCTTGGGTGGCTGGCCCCAGCAGTGCAGGGCTCGGGCAGCTGGTGGGGTCGGGCAGCTAGCCCACAGCTCTAGTGGCTGTCCCTGGCAGTGTTAGGGGAGGGGCCTGGGTGGGAGGCTCGCAGGACTCAGGCGGCTGGCCCTCGTAATGCGGGGCTCGGGTGGCTTGGGCAGAAGGCTTGCAGGGCTCGAGCAGCTGGCCTCAGCAGTATGAGGCTTGGGCTGGGGGTTCTGGGGCTCAAGCAGCTGGCCCCGGCAGCGCGGGGATCAGGCAGCTTGGGTAGGTAGCTCGGGCAGCTGGCCCGGGGCTCAGGCGGCTTGGACAGGCAGGCAGCTCTGGTGGCTGGCAGGGGGCTCAGGAGACTGGCCAGTTGGGCCTGCACCAGTCACCCGCAAGGTAGGGTCTGTGCGGTTAGCCTGGTCACTCCATAGTTGGCCTCCAGGATGAGGCTGGCACAGGGTCTGGATCCCTGGCCAGGGCTTCAGCTGAGCTGCTGCTCCTGCAGCTCTGGGGCCACGCCAGCAGCCCAGTTGGGGTGGAGCTGGTGCCCATGTGGCCAGGCCATGTCCAGCATGGGGCTGGAACCAGCTTTTGCAGCCCATCGCTGGAGCCCAGCAGGGGGTCAAGGTCTGGCAGAAGGTGAGGGGGCTATGAGTTGGCAGGACACTAAGGCTTGTGTGGTTGGCACGCAGCTCGAGGGGGCATGGCTCCATTGAGTCACTGGCTGTTTGTGGGGTATTGTGCCTGACTTGGGGGTGGGGGAGTCAGGTGCCTGGCTGCAGGGGGTGGCGCTTGGCTGAGGTATGTCATGTGGCGATCCATAGGAGAACAGAGAGGGCGCTGGGTGGGGTCCTGGGGCCTGCTCTGACATTTAAAAAGTGATCTTGGATGTAAAAATATTGGAGATCAGTGCCATTAAAAAGTTTCAAACCACAAAATGTTCATTTATGTATTTATGTATTTATTTCCTTTTGACATATGGGGTACTGATTTGTTGGGTTGGGAGGCCAAAGAACAATGTAGAAGGCAATGGAACTTTTACAAACTTTCTAGCACGCTTGCAGGAGTGTTTGGGATTATTCTATTGTGGGAGTAGGTAGTCAGTCTTGTGTGGTTAGTGGTGGTGGGGTGTATATAAGGCAGCACGCGTCTGTACATAATAATAGCAAATAAACATTTGTGATAACTTACCAAAGTACCTTGCTTCCATTAAATTTATTCTCAGATTTATTCTCTTAAATTATTTTTATAGATTTAAAAAAAAAATATTATGGCGGCAATTATGAAAAGAAAGTACGATGAAGACTGCATGATGTATGGCTTCACTGTCATAGAAAAAAAATGGGATCGATCATCCTCAGTGGGCTTGTCTACACGACCACCTTCCTTCGAAGGAAGGATGGTAATTAGGGTGTTGGGAGTTTACTAATGAAGTGCTCCCATGCACAGGCAGCATTTCATTAAGCAAATTCCCCCCTGCGGCAACTCCGAAATTTTAAACTTTGAAGTACCAGCACGTGTCTAGCTGTGGCTCACCCACCAGTACTTCCAAGTGCCGGGGCAACTTTGTAGTCTCCTTACTCCTCAAAATTAGACATGTGCTGGTACTTCAAAGTTTAAAACTTCAGAGTTGCCGCAGGAAGGAACTGGCTTAATGAAGTGCTGCGTATGCACAGCAGCACTTCATTTTAAACTCCCAACACCCGAATTACCATCCTTCCTTCGAAGGAAAGTGGTAGTGTACACACAGCCAATGTGTAGTATGCCACATAGTGCTCAGCAATTATGCCTTGAGACCTAGTTGTCTTGAGCGGCACCTGACACAGAACCACAGCATTTTGATAAACAAACCAAAAGAGTTTTTTGCTACTAAACTTCAAAATTTGAAATGCATGAAGCTGGACGCTACTGGAGCTTTTCATCAAGCGTCAGCCAAAGCAGCAGAAGCATCTTATGACCTGTCATTGCTCATTGCGAAAGCCAAGAAAGCACACATAATCGGAGAAACACTTGTGCAGTCTTGCTTTGTTGAAAGCTGCTGATATTGTGCTTGGTGTCAAAAGCAAGAGAGAACTATCGGAAATTTCGCTTTCCGACAATTCTGCGAAATGTTGCATCGAGGACCTGGAAGAAGCTCTTAAACTTCAAGTTGTGGAGGCAGTGTTGGTCTCTCCTTTTTTGCTGTTCAGTGCAACGATACCACAGATGTCGCACAATGCTGTCAGTTGCTTGTCTGCATTCGATTCATTAACAATGGAACTGTGAAAGAAAAACTGCTTTTTCAAAGGAATTGATGACCACATCAAAGGCTTCTGATGTTATGAAAACTATTTCTGACTTTTTTGAAGAAAATAGATTTTCATGGGGGGAAACTGTTTGGTACATGCTCAGATGGTGCTCCAGCGATGCTTGGCTCTCGCTCTCGATTAGTGACATTAGTGAAAGGAAAAAAATCCAGTTGTAACCACAACTCACTGCACCATACACAGACAGGCACTGGCTGCTAACTGACATGTGACTGTTTGAATTTGGCCATCAGAGTCATAGAATCATGGAACAATAGAGGTGGAAGAGACCTAAAACAGTCATCGAGTCCAGCCCCCTGCTCTAAGCAGGACTAAACCCATCAGATCAGCCCTGCCAGGGCTTTGTTGAGGCGAGACTAAAATACCTGCAGGGATGGAGACTCCACTACTTCCCTGGGTAGACCATTCCAATGCTTCACCACCCTCCTAGTGAAAAAACTTTTCCTAATGTTCAAACTGGACTTTCCCAACCGCAACTTGAGACCATTGTTCCGTGTTCTGCCATTCGTGACCACTGTGAACAGCCTCTCTCCAGCCTCTTTGCAACCTCCCTTCAGTAAGCTGAAGGCAGTTATCAAGTCCCCCCATAGTCTTCTCTTCTGCAGACTAAACAGTCCCAATTCCCTCAACCTTTCTTCATAAGTCATATGCTCCAGCCCCCTAATTATTTTGGTTGCCCTCCGCTGGACCCTCTCCAGCGTATCCACATCCTTCCTATAATTGGGGGCCCAGAACTGGACACAGTACTCCAGATGAGGCCTCATCAAAGCCGAATAAAGAGGAATAATCACTTCTCTGGATCTACTAGCAATGCTCCTCTTGATGCAACCTAATATGCCATTAGCTTTCTTGGTGACAACGGCACACTGTTGACTCATGTCCAGCTTCTCGTCCACTACAACTCCCAGGTCCTGTTCGGAAAAACTACTACCGAGCCAGTCGGACCCCAGCCTGTAACGATGCTTGGGATACTTCCGGCCCAAGTGTAGGACTCTGCCTTGTTCTTATTGAACCTTATCAGAGTTCTTGCAGCCCAGTCTTCCAATTTGTCTAAGTCAGTCTGGACCCTGTCCCTACCCTCCAGTGTATCTACCTCTCCCCCTAGTTTAGTGTCATCTGCAAACTTGCTGAGGGTGCAGTCCAGCCCCTCATCCAGGTCATTGATAAATATGTTGAACAGAACAGGACCCAGAACCAAACCTTGGGGCACTCCACTAGAAACCAACCACCATCCCAACTCAATTTTGTGAAGAACAGTGCTTTAAACATGAGACTTTTTGCTGCCCTTTGTACAGATTTGGGAGCAGATCATAAAACTCTTTTGTTTCACACAGAAGTATGATGGCTTTCCAAAGATAACATGCTTTCGAGATTATTTGAACTGAAAGATGAAGAGGAAATTTTCCTCAAGCAACAGAAGAAACAAGAGTGATATCATGCATTTATGGACCAAACGTTTCAACTTTTACAGGAGCACCTCGTGGACATTTTTGAATCTTTGAACAACCTCAGTCTGAAGCTGCAAGCAAACAACACTGCAAACATTATAGTGCACCAAGATGCCATTAAAGCATTTATGGAAAAAATCCACCTTTGGAAACGTTGAACACAAGCTGAGATGCCTAACTTTTCATCTTTTCCGACACTTGCTGAAAGTGAAGGCATCCAAGAACTTTGTAAAGAGGATGTGAAGAACAAAACTGTGTTTCATCTGGACTGCCTCGCTGACAAATTCATCCTCTATTTTGCAGACCACTTTTCTGGCAACCTCATTCATAAATGAGTATGCAACCCATTCAACGTTGTGACAGCATGAATACATGGGAGATGAATTTGAAATGGGAGGGAGTATGGGCTACACTGGGAGAGTAAAAAGAGGGCCAGGGCAAAACTGGGAGGCAAGACCAAATCATGTCTGAGATGCCTATATACAAATGCAAGAAGTATGGGAAATAAGCAAGAAGAATTGGAAGTACTAATAAATGAATACAACTATGATATCATTGGCATCACAGAAACTTGGTGGGATAATATGCATGATTGGAATGTTGGTATTGAAGGGTACAGCCTGCTTAGGAAGGACAGACAGGGAAAGAAGGGAGGAGGTGTTGCCTTGTATATTAAAAATGTACACACTTGGACAGAGGTGGAGATGGACGTAGGAGATGGAGGGGTTGAAAGTCTCTGGGTTAGACTCAGAGGAGTAAAAAACAAGGATGAGTTCTTACTAGGAGTCTACTACAGGCCCCCTAGTCAGGTGGAAGAGGTGGATGAGGCTTTCTTTAAACAGCTAACAAAATCATCCAGGGCCCAGAATTTGGTGGTGATGGGGGACTTCAACTATCCAGGTATATGTTGGGAAACTAATACAGCAGGGGACAGACTGTCCAATAAATTCTTGGATTGCATTGCAGACAACTTTTTATTCCAAAAGGCTGAAAAAGCTACCAGAGGGGAAGCTGTTCTAGATTTAATTTTAACAAATAGGGAGGAAATTATCGAGAATTTGAAAGTGGAAGGATGCTTGGGTGAAAGTGATCATGAAATCATAGAGTTCACAATTCTAAGGAAGGGTAGGAGGGAAAACAGTACAATAGAGTTAATGGATTTCAGGGAGGCAGATTTTGGTAAACTCAGACAGCTGGTAGGTGAGGTCCCATGGGAAGCTAAACTGAGGGGAAAGACGGCTGAGGAGAGTTGGCAGTTTTTCAAAGGGACATTATTAAGGGCCCAAAAGCAAGCTATCCCACTGTGTAGGAAAGATAGAAAACATGGCAAAAGACTGCCTTGGCTTAATCAGGAGATCTTGCATGATCTCAAAATAAAAAAGGAATCTTGTAAGAAATGGAAACTAGGACAAATTACAAAGGAAGAATATAGGCAAACAACACGAGCATGCAGGAGCAAGATTAGAAAGGCTAAGGCACAAAATGAGCTCAAACTAGCTACAAGCATAAAGGGAAATAAGAAGGCTTTTTACAAATACATTGGTAACAAGAGGAAGACTAAGGAGAGGGTAGGGCCATTGGTCAGTGAGGAGGGAGGAACAGTAACAGGGAATTTGGAAATGGCAGAGATGTTTAATGATTTCTTTGTTTCAGTCTTCACTGAGAAATCTGAAGGAATGCCTGACATAGAGAATGCTAGTGAAAAAGGGGTAGGTTTAGAAGTTGAAATAAGAAAAGAACAAATTAAAATTTACTTAGAAAAATTAGATGTCTGCAAATCACCAGGGCCTGATGAAATGCATCCTAGAATCCTCAAGGAGCTGATAGAAGAGGTATCTGAGCCTTTAGCAATCATTTTTGGTAAATTGTGGGAGACGGGAGAGATTCCAGAAGACTGGAAAAGGGCAAATATAGTACCCATTTATAAAAAGGGGAACAAGAATAACCCGGGAAACTACAGGCCAGTCAGCTTAACTTCTGTGCCAGGAAAGATAATGGAGCAGGTAATTAAAGAAATCATCTGCCAGCAATTGGAAGGTGGTAAGGTGATAGGGAACAGCCAGCATGGTTTTGTTAAAAACAGATCATGTCAAACCAATCTAACAGCTTTCTTTGATAGACTAACGAGTCTTGTGGTTAAGGGAGAAGCGGTGGATGTGGTGTACCTAGACTTCAGTAAAGCATTTGACACGGTCTCACATAGTATACTTATCAATAAACTATGCAAATACAACTTAGATGGGGCTACTATAAGGTGGGTGAACAACTGGCTGGATAACCGTACCCAGAGAGTAGTTATTAATGGTTTTCAATCTGGCTGGAAAAGTATAACTAGTGGGGTTCCGCAGGGGTCTGTTTTAGGACCGGTTCTGTTCAATATCTTCATTAACGATTTAGATATTGACATAGAAAGTACACTTATTAAGTTTGCAGATGATACCAAGCTGGGAGGGGCTGCAACTTCTTTGGAGGATAGGGTCATAATTCAAAAGGATCTGGATAAACTGGAGAAATGGGCTGAGGTAAACAGGATGAAGTTTAATAAGGACAAATGCAAAGTGCTCCACTTAGGAAGAAACAATCAGTGTCACACATACAGAATGGGAAAGGACTGCCTAGGAATGAGTACAGCAGAAAGGGATCTGGGGGTTACAGTGGACCACAAGCTAAATATGAGTCAACAGTGTGATGCTGTTGCGAAAAAGGCAAACATGATTCTAGGATGCATTAACAGATGTGTTGTGAACAAGACACGAGAAGTCATTCTCCCGCTCTACTCTGCGCTGGTTAGGCCTCAGCTGGAGTATTGTGTCCAGTTCTGGGCACCGCAGTTCAGGAAGGATGTGGAGAAATTGGAGAGGGTCCAGAGGAGAGTAACAAGAATGATCAAAGGTCTAGAGAACATGACCTATGAAGAAAGGCTGAAAGAACTGGGCTTGTTTAGTTTGGAAAAGAGAAGATTGAGGGGGACATGATAGCAGTTTTCAGGTATTTAAAAGGGTGTCATAAGGCAGAGGGAGGGAACTTGTTCTTCCTTGCCTCTGAGGATAGAACAAGAGGCAATGGACTGAAATTGCAGCAGGGGAGGTTCAGGTTGGACATTAGGAAAAAGTTCCTAACTGTCAGGGTGATCAAACACTGGAACGAATTGCCAAGGGAGCTGGTAGAATCTCCATCACTGGAGCTATTTAAGAAGAGGTTAGATAGATGGCTTTCAGGGATGGTCTAGAAAATGCTTGGTCCTGCCATGAGGGCAGGGGGCTGGACTCGATGGCCTCTCGAGGTCCCTTCCAGTCCTACTCTTCTATGATTCTATGATGTCAATATACTACCAGAAGTATTGCAAGAAGCACTCAAAATAAAAGATGATTCACGGGCAAAAGATAATTTTAAAAACTGAAGCTTGGAAGAATTTTGGATAAAATATTTCCCAATGTACTCAAAAGTTGACGAAGCAGTGCTATGTATTATTCTTCCATTTTCAACAATGTACCTCTGTGAAAACAGCTTTTCCAGTTTAGTCACCTTAAAAATGAAAGAAAAAAAATCACCTGCATGTTGAAAAGGATCTGCATTGTGCACTTTCATCTTTCAAATCTAGGATTTCCCAACTTGTGAAGAAAATGCAGCATGATCCTTCACATTAAATTCAGTTTGTTTCTGCTTTTTGATATTAAATTTCATTTTTATTAAATTTTTGGGCCAAGAAAAACTATTTGTGCTTATTTTTATTTTTAAATAACATTTTCATATTTTTTTTGGATTTATTTTAAATTATTAACTGAATTTATTGTTAAAAGGGGGATGGATGATAGTAAAGATGGAGGGGGGATTAAGGGTTTCTGACACATCAAAAGTGGGGTGTGATGCCACAAAGTTTGCGAACCACTGTTGTAAAGGGAAGTCATACCTCACCAACCTATTAGCAAGTTCTCTCACCAATTACTTTTATGAAAAATAAATAGTCATAGGATAAGAGAGAAGATGCTCTCATGAATCAGTAACTGATGAAAAGATAGGAAACAAAGGGAAATAATAAATAGTCATTTACACAATGGAGAGAGGTAAATAGCAGGGTTCCCTCAAACATTTGTGCTGGTCAACAAATTCATTAAGGCGCTGAAAGAGGGAGTGAGCACTGAACTGGCAGTTTGCACTCAATACAATATTCAAGCTATTTAAGCCCAACGCTAACTGCAAAGTAGTTCTCATAAAACCAAGTGACTGGGCAACAAAATGGCAGATAAAATTCAATATTGATAAGTGCAAAGTAATATACACTAGAAGAATAGTCTTAAGTACAGACAAAAAAGGATGTGGTCTAAATTAGCTATTACTGCCACCCCCCTTTGGAGGCAGGTGGAGGTTATAGGAGGCAGATGCCCCAGGCCCCTTTGAAACACTGCAGCAATGCTCCGACACCCCTTTACACACAGCTCTGAGGGACCGTGGGGGAGGGGCCAGGGCTCACTTTTCTAAGCCCTGCCACTTGCACCCTTTTCCCCACTTCTTCCAGGGTTGGGTGCTGGGCCTCCCTCCCACTGTGCCCCCAGATCCGCAGTGGCTGTTGGACCTGCTGATTCCATCTAAATTAACACAATGTTCCATAGCATTGGACTGCGCCTCTGGCTCCTGATTATTAGGTGTTCAAATGTTCCATTATGTCTTCCACTCTTTGCCCCACATTCGGACACGGTTATTAAGAAAGCAAACTTTGCCACCCTGTGACGGATGCATTTACCCTCATTGAGTTAATGAGCTGTGATGAAATTTCGTTTCTTTAAACAGCAGATGAACATTATTATTTCTCTGAATGCTCCAGGAGAAGACTGGATGCTGTATGGCAGATGGCTTGGGGGAAAGTCAGGACAGGGCATGTGGTGGAGTCCCTGCATAAGGAAACTGGGTGACAGAGGCTAGACTGGGACTTTCATGTTGTAGGCAGGCTGCTGAGGTCAGAGTGCTGAATGGGGGGTGCATTGCACACAGACGATTGAGGAGCTCTTATGTTGGTGTCCAGGCTGTGCGTGAGCACCCAAGGTTACTGGGCAGAGGATGACAACTCCTCCTTGGTCTGGATCGCACCCCAGAGTGTGATTTTTTCCCCTCTCTAGTAAAACTTGTCACATCTTGCATTTCATTTCATACTGCTATGACTGAACAGCTTTGTGCATGATTGGATTCTGCAGTCTGGCCATTGACCACGTCTTGGAGCATGTCTCAAGGGTGTGAATTCCAGGACAACTGGGCCTAAATCCTGGTCACTGACTGGCAATGTACATTGTCATATTTTGTTTTCAAAAACACTTTTAGTAACGTTAGGATGAAAAATCTTGAAGAGTTAATATGTATTCATTGCTTTAGAGCCCCTGAAATTTTCTTAAATCACAAACTAATATGAGACATAACAATAACCAAAAGCCACAGTTCAAGTTGTTGCTCATTGTTGTTGCTGTTAAACTGCTGTTATTCGTAATATAAACCAACAGTGTTTTGGATCCTATCTTCTTTTCTATTGCGCAATGCTGCAAACAGCTGTGAAATGGAATAAAAGCATAATCCATCAGCATCAATTTGAGTACTATATAAACATCCTATTTCCTTGAAGACTAATGTGGCATAGAATATGACCTGAAGTTGCCTAAATTTAATATTGGAATGATATTGTTCCTTATATTAAAAAAGCAGCAGCACTGAAAAGTTTGAATTTTATCCAAACTTCAAAGCTGGCAAGTGACACAACTGGTGTGCTGTTTTCTGCCTTGGCAGATACCAAAATGTGGAAAAAGATTTAAAATTCATATTTCTTGTGTTGATGTTGGTTAAATAATCACCTGCAGGTTATGTCTGTCTTCTGAAGCTGAAGGTTCAGAAAGACAGGAATTTCAGCTGTTCACAGACTGATTGACACTGGCAGATTTTAAGCCCAGTTGAGAAGATAAGAGAAGTGTAAGTTGGTTTTATTTAATAGTTACGTGGTTATATCAGTGGGCGGCCCTGAATAAGATCAGGGACCCAACATGCAAGGTGCAGTGCAAATACAGCCTGTTCAGAAGAGTATTCTATAACTAGAAAAAATAGCATCATATGTCTTCACAAGAGGACCAGAGAGAACACCCTGAATTTGCTAGCTGGAAAACCTAACTTCAATCCTCAATAAAATGAGGGAACAAGCAGAAAAAATTGGTAATGGTCCAAAGCAGGAACTCCCAGACTTTTTCAGAGCATGGATTACATCTAAATAGAAGATATCTCTGGACCACTTCCCTTCCCATTGCCAGCTGAGTAATGTCGCGTGGCAGCTACAGCAATTGCTTGTGTGGCAAAATAATAAGTCTATTTAACAAGTAATTGCTTTATTTAAAAGCTTTCATAAAAGATCTAGACTGTGCAGTGTAAGGCCAGCCCAGAGGAATGGCTACAATAGACTGGCACCACACCAGGGAAAAGCATGTTGCCTCCTGAAAACAGTACGCTTCCTAGAACTCCCAGGCCTACACAGGTTAACAGCTCCCTTTGGCTGGGTTCTCTCCCCACGTTGAAAGCAACAGATGCAGGAGGGAGGGGAAGGTCTGGTCTTAAGAAACAAAAATGCTTTCTCTGACTGGAGTCAATACTTTTAAAGCAAAAATGTTTTTTTTTCTCCCCCTTTTTGAAAAGTAGGGCTATTTTTACCACATTCATTTTTCTGTGACTCTCTGTTAGTTTTAAATAGTAATGGATGGCCACAAACCATTCCATTCAAAGACAACCTGGAACGTGTCCAGTCCCAAAGCTGCTGATAGCCTGATTAGTGAGATAGTGGCAGGAATTCAGGTTACAGATATCTTCTCTTAGGCATTTAGCTGGTAAAGGGCAAGCCCATCACACCCTTTCCCATTAGAAGTCTGTAGCTTACCAATATGATGTTTGTTAGACAGCAAAACTGTGGACTGTGAAAACCAAAGGAAGGCTAAAATAAAGCACAGTGTAGTATTAAGAGAATACACTCTGCTCTCGGGATGGATAAACACAGTGATTTACTGGGTCTCTTCCATTTTTAATTACAATTCTAGAATAAATTGGATTAAAAAATCGTAGTGTCTCCCCTTCTTTCCTTTCTATCATGGATCTTTTACAATTATAATTTAAATCTGACCGTACATGAGATGAATAGAATACTCATGATGCCCCGTAAAGCAACTTGTTCCCTGAAGACCTAAAGAAATAATATTTGCATTTATATAATATAGCACTTTACAAGTTTCTTCGGACTCAGGAGTTCTTGACTTCCAAACCTATGTTCATGTCCCTAGGTCTATGGCCTCATCCAATAAGGGGAAATACTAATGTTAACAGGAATGTGCAAAATATTTAATTGCAGTGCCAAAGTGATTGGCCAAGTTTTCAAACTGCTGTATGCATTTTTTATGCATTCAGTTTAATCATGTAGCTACCCAAGTAAACATGTCCAAATCCGGTTTCCTACATGCAAATTTATGTCTACAATTTGACCTGTGCCTGCACCTCAGAGTATTTGCAGAGAAGAATGTTGTAAGTATGCAGTGCTAAAAATCTGGCTATCAGAATAACCTCCGTTAGGTGATTAAATTGTATTCTTATCCCAGTTGTTTACTTTCAGTGACTACACACTGGTTTTTCAAACATTGGCTTGGTGAACTGTGTTTATTCTAAAAGAGAGGTGCAGTGCCATAGAACAATTCAGTGCATCCTGTTTACAATACAAGGGAATTAGCCAAAATGTTTGTTTATGCACGATGTTAGCTGGTCTACTGCTGTAATGGGAGTGCAAAGATTATGGTTTCAGTTTGCAACGTGTTTAACTTATTTGTTTTGAATCTAAATTACCAGATCTTGTTATAGGAAAAGAAAACCTTTCTTAATGGGCCCTTTGTAATAGGACACTAAAAGTTAGACATGATCTTCAAACCTATCTTGAAGTATGACTAGCTACAAGTGTGTTACACTTGAAAGGAAGTTTGTAGTGGCCACTGAAAAGAACTTATGACAAGAGATTTAATTAAAACTTAAGTTACTGTCTAGAGACACCACTGAATGCCCAAGCGTTGTCCATACACGATTTTGTGTGTATCTGTATTAAGAGAAACAACTGCATTTGATTCAGTGCTGGGCTTGGAAAGTGTATGTAGTGTTTAATTTCACACTGATGAGATGAATCATACAAGTATGGTAAACTGTAGTGGTAACAGAGTACAATGGCTATGCCTGAGTACGCATAACTCAAAGAATGCAGAACTTTTCAAACCTTCAGAAAACCAGCTGAAGGAACATGCTTTTGAGCCTCCATTCTAGATTTGCTGCTTCAGAGGAACAGATCCCTACTCTTGATTTGAAGGTTTCACATGCTTTAGTCCAGATTCCTTACCTGTCTTTGCCCTGAGCAGTTTATGCAGTGAATGGACCCCTTAAACTCAATGGGACTTCTTGTAGCATACAGGATGACTCTCTTTCAGCAAAGAGTAGAAGAAGCTCTGCTTGAAATGCATATTTGAGCACCACCAATGATAAAACAAGCACTAAAAAAAGCTTGGCATCTCAGTCAGCCAGGGTAAAGCATCACAGTTCCCAGGGCACTAACCTTTAAAAGAAATCAGTGGGGGGATTTTGTTTAAAAAAGGACTGAATTCAAAATGGCAGCCCCTCAAGATCCTGTAGTTTTTCCTGAGGGAATGCAACAGTTCACATTAAAGTAACACCATATGAATCCTCTGGAAGGGTTTTGGATGGGTTAATGGAGGGAAAAAGTGGAATGTATGTTCTTTGAAGGAAAAAAAATTGTGCGTTTAATATAATGGGTTCACAATGCATAATGTTTAGAAATATGAACCCAGCAGAGTAAGTAGGGTTTATTTTTTGAATTAGGAGTGTAGAATTTTATTATTTAAAAGGTTTTATAAATGTGTTCTAAATAGACCATGGAATTGCTACAGAAAATTTTTTCTGTTGGAAATTACTCAGCCATTTGGTTTTTATTTTGGCAAAAAAGAACAAGCCTTTTGAACACACATTTGATATGCTTGCTGATGCATCACAAAAAGGAGATATGCTTTGAATTCTGCTTAAAAACCCCATGTAAACACAAGGCTTATGTATAATTGCAACAAAATACCATTTCCATATCGAGTGCTTTCACATGTAATTTCCTCTCTGACTACTGCATGTAAACATAGCCATTGTATTTGGGAAAACTCCCAGGTCTGAAGTCGTGGAGCTGGGATCAATATCTTAGCAAATGCAAATTATATTTTAAAATGTCCCTGTTTTGCAACAAGGTGCCTGGATGGTACCAGAAAAAGAAACAGTAACAAAGGCACTCTCAAATATGGGAAGGTTACACTGGCTGATAGTTCCACTCACCACTGTCGTGTCACAGAATTTCTCGACCTGTCAGATATATTTCCCAGATTAAAAAAAAAAGAAAAGGAAAAACAAAAAGAAAAAGAAAGAAAAGATAAGGAAAGTTATTTTATTCCAAAGAAAATATCGTTGACATCAGAAGCACAGAACTTAAAAGATCATACAAACATTCAATATACACCAGGCTTTATAACAGGCACGTAAAGCAAATTTGACTGTGCTTCCTTTAGTTCATTTTGACTTACCATATTCAGCATCTTTTTCAAGGAGAATAGTAACAGAGAGGGACCTGTGCTAGTCTATATACTATCAAACAAAAAGCAGTCAAGTAGTACTTTAAAGACTAGCAAAATAATTTATTAGGTGAGCTTTCGTGGGACAGACCCACTTCTTCAGACCATAGACATACCAGAACAGACTCAATATTTAAGGCACAGAGAACCAAAAAGAGTAATAAAGGAGGACAAATCAGAAAAAAATGATCAAGGTGAGTAAATCAGAGAGTAGAGGGGTAGAAGGGCGGGGGAAGGTCAAGAATTAGATTAAGCCAAGTATGCAAACGAGCCCCTGTAATGACTCAGAAAATTCCCATCCCGGTTCTTCAGAGAGGTTTTTTGTTTATTTCTTAATTCTACTGTTATGTACCTTCCAACACTTAAGAAAAAGATTGAAAAGTCATTGGTAAATACCAGAAAGGTATTGTGTAAAACATGGTGATCCAAAGTCAGATGGAAACTGGTTATAGCAATTCACAGTGATTGGATATTTTTGCATGAGATTTTTAAAGTAGTTTTGGAGTTAGACATACATCATAAAATTCAATGGGAAAAGCTGTGCTTCAGTTTCTTCGTTTTAAGTTCTTGCTCTGAAAACCTCACAAGCTTTCCTTGTGCCTTGTGATGACCATTCCTTCAACCGTGTGTTAGATGCAGCATCATCTATTTTAGATTCAGCACCTCTCTTTGGAGAAATGCAAAAGATATAGTCCTGTTTTCAGCAGCAACGATCAGGTGGAAGGCCCTCATGGACAGTGTTATGAATCTAACTGTCAAGCTGCTAATTGACACTTGCTGGAGGAGCAGCATTGACAGCATAAGGTCAGTGAGGTTTACAATGTCCTAATGGAACACTGGAGCAGTAGAGTGAAGCTGAGGCTGAAATCTGACAAAAGGTGCAAAGCCTGGCAAACCATATCACTGACCTCAAATTTCTGGTTTCTACTGTGGTTTGGCACAATATCCTGTTCCAAATAAACACTGCAAGCAAAGCATTATAATTTCCAGTTGATGCACAGCACAGCTGCTACTACTCTGATGAGAAGCTGCTGTGATTTCATTGTGTTCCGCACAGACAATGGATTTGTATATGCCCGCACCACAGCCAAAGAAATAGCAGAAAACTTAGGAGACGCACCTATCTTTAAGGAAACTCATATTCATCAGAAGAAGAGAGAGTTTGTTTCCAGTAGCACAAGCAATACGAAGCTAGGAAATTAAAATTCAAGAGAGAGATTTTTTGCATGTTCATTAACACTGTTAGAATGTCCACTGAAGAAAGGTTTGGACAAACTGAGCACCACAAAAAGATCTGAGGGTGCGGAGTGTGTAGAAGAATTTAGTAAGCTACTGGGGGACAGGAAAGCATACCTAAACAATTGTATGGACCTTCACTGGTTGCTGATCCATGGACATGGAAGATAAAGATCTCAATGTGGAATAAAAATGTTGTGTGAATAAACACAGATTTATAGACCCTAGTGGGCAAATTCATAGTCTTATATAACAGAGATAAATCCTGTGTGCAAAACATGCCATAGAGTTGGGAAACAGGCTACAAATGCAATAGAATAAGGTATTAAAAGTTTACCAAATTGGGAGCAGGAGAGAGATGCTGAAGATTTTCCTCACCTGGAGCAGCATTTGAACTGTGCTGGCCTTGAAAGTAAGTTATGGCTGCATCTACAGAGTGGTATCTATTGATCTGCTGAGAAAGACGTGGTATACCTCATACTCCTGCATTATGTGATTGTGGAAATACATTTTGTTGGCAGCAAATAGGGTTGGGAGCATTTTTGAAGCCCCCCAAAATCCTTGTTTTCAGGTACCAAGTAAGGAGTGGGCCAATACCGGCCTGTGGAATAGTTTTGGTCCACCTGGGTTAGTCCCTGGTGGGCCCCCAGCTCTATATTTACCTGTATCTCTGTAAGCATTGGGCAATTGCTGCTCTAATTGGTTGCTGATTGCTGTTCTCAGCCAATGAGAATGGCGGGAAGCAGAGTTCTGGTCCACGCCCCTTTCTGCCATTCTGATTGGCTGAGAACAGCAATCTGCATCCAAAGAGAGATGTAATTGCCCAATACCTGTGTAGGCACAGGTAAACATACAGGTGGGCGCCTACCAGGGACTAACCCTGGCAGGCCACTGCTTTTTCATTGTCCACCCCTGTGCTCAGTGAAGGGGATTTCAGTAGTTCTAAAAATTGGCCTGTCATTATAACACATCGGGAACTCACAGACCCTGTTTGGAAACTATTTATGACTCTTTTACATAAAGGTGAAAGTTGAATTTTTGTTGAAGTACAAATGACTGAAATAATTTTAAGTGTGCATGCCTGCTGCAAGGCTGTTTTGCAAAAGCACTCCAGGGGTGTAAAAAAGTGCTAAGCCAGTGTACCAGACTTTCTGATGGGATGCAAAAAAACCCCAACGTTGGTCAAATTCTGCTCTCCTATTATAAGAATAAAATAGAGAGAAAGCTGTGCTAGTCTATATACTATCAAAACAAAAAAGCAGTCAAGTAGCACTTTAAAGACTAACAAAATCATTTATTAGGTGAGTTTCGTGGGACAGAGCCACTTCTTCAGATCATAGCCATGCCAGAACAGACTGGATATGATCTGAAGAAGTGGGTCTGTCCCATGAAAGCTCACCTAATAAATTATTTTATTAGTCTTTAAAGTGCTACTTGACTGCTTTTTTGTTTTGGTAGTATATAGACTAGCACAGCTTCCTCTCTATTTTATTCTTATATTAGGGAAGCAGAATTTGACCAATGTTGGGGTTTTTTTGCATCCCATCAGAAAGTCTGGTACTTGACTGCTTTTTTGTTTTGATAATAATAAAATGTAGTCAAAGCAATCAGTATTTGATGTCGCTGCCTGTCAAATTCCTTGCATTTGTCTCACAGGAGTCTGCTTTATGTGCTCTCAAAGCCGGAACGATACCTCACTGACTGGCTAAATTCAAACAACAGAGGAAGACGGGGGACTTGCTGGGAACCACAGTACTCCCTGTTTCCTTTAACTCCTGAAAACCACCTGTTCTTCCTGACATTTGTCCTAAGAGCACCAACGAAGAAATACGGCAAAAAGATTAGCACAATGTAAAGCATGAAAAGAAGCTGTCCATCTTCCATGCTGTACAGACGGTGACTTTTTCTGTATAAATATTCTGATATTTTTCTTTTCCTTTCTATAGCAGTATCCAGCATATCTTAGGGTATTTCCATTTATTACCTTCGATACTTCTTGGAAGACCTTCAAGGAATTTTTAGGCTATTATTTAAACCATTCCTGTGGTGGGTTGGATCACAGAGATCTCCTTGAATCTGCCACCCGATGTGGTGATCATATCACTGAGCCCACCTGCCTTCCCTCTGGGGCACCCCACCAGTCTGTCCTGCTGTGCCAGAAGCTCTGGCCTCACCCAGAAAAGGCACAGAGGTGGCATAACAGCCCCACAGCACAGTAACACAGACACTGATAACAGCTAAGCTCTGGGAGTCCTCAGATACAGGAACTTGACAGTTCCTAGGATCCCAGCTTCCAAAGGGACTAAACCCCAAATATATCCATCTTACTCTGTATAACAATTTTACATAGAGAAAGCTCATTGAATTTACTTTCTTTGTCAATGAAAGAGAGAGATGCACAGCTGTTACTCCTCCCAGGTAACAATTAGTTGCACTGGGTTTGATAATAAAAAAGAGTGATTGTATGAAGTACAAAAAAAGTTGATAAATGACGACAGACAGACCACAGTTATTTACTGAGTCAAAATAAAGAAAACATGCCAGCTAAGACTAATACAATAAGGCTACATCTACACGAGATGGTTTTTCTGGCAAAACATGTGGAGCATCTACACGCAAACTGCACTTTGTCAGCAGTTTGTTGACAAAACCCAGCACATTTGCTGGCAGTGTTATACCTCTCCCCGTTCAGGTATGATGCCTCTCTTGACCATGTCCTAGCAAGGAAACAGCTGTGTAGACACTCCAGGGCCTTTTTGTCAACAGACAAGCTTCCGGTTCACCAAGCAGCCTTGTTTGCAGAGCTTCTGGCTGGCAGGCGGTCTGGCCACTCTCTCTCAACAGAGCAGCTTGCTCTTTCAATCCATTTTTATGTGTAGATGAGATCTGTTGACAGAAGTTTTGCCAGGAAATCCCTTCCAACAGTCACTTCTGTCGACAGATGCTTCTCGTGTAGATGTAGTCTACGAGCAATTGCTACAAATCATAATTTCTCACCCTATTCCTTATGTCAGGTTACGTTCTCCAAGCTAGACCTGATCTTTTTTCTTTGACTTGGGTCTAAAAGCTTCTTCTGTCATTAGAGTTCTTTTCTTTCCAGGTCCTTTCAGGTATTCTCTTGAGGAGGGGAGCAGTCTGCAAAGTAGCTGGCAGCCATCATTGGCTTCTTCCCATCCCTTAAACAGAATCTCCTCAGAGTGGGAAGTCTTTGTTCCATGCTCTCCACCCCAGTGGAAAAATACCAAATTCAAGATGTATTCCAGCATCAGGTGACATGGTCACCTGTTTTTGCAGGACCAACCATGCTGCAGGCTTACCAGGAAAACAGTTATCAGAGAGGTAGCCATGTTAGTCTGTATCTTCAAAAACAACTAGAAGTCCTGTGGTACCTTATAGACTAACAGATATTTTGGAGCATAAGCTTTCATGGGCAAAGACCCGCTTCAAGAGATGCATGAGTCAGTCACAGACCACTGCCTTGATCACCAGGCCATTAAGTTCCTTAACGATGGCTTTCTTTAGAAGATCTAAATTAATAAGCAGGTTTATACTTCATAATTCCAAATTCACAAACAAGAATGACACACGCACACAAACAGAATGTATACAGTCAAAGGATTACAAGCCCTTGAATGATACGTTACTTGCCCTGTTTTGCATAAAGTATACTGGAGCTATGCATACTCATATTCCAAAACATATTAACATAAAATATGGGGGCAGAGTATCAGAACTTCCACTCCCCTTTTTTTTTAGCTGGAGGGTCCAGGTCTCCTTGATGCTTACAAAATTATCTGAGTGGTTCTGAGGTTCAATATTCTCTTCTTTCCTTTAGCATAATCTTTTCTAACAACCACATATTTGTGAGGGAATGGGAATTAACAGTGCTTCCTGGGGACTTAATAAACAAATAACCAAGAAAACCATGGTTTTGATCATTTATATTTTGTATGAGTATAAATTGCTTGATAGGAATGGGACCCTCCCATTTTTCTACATTGCTGGGGCTTCTGTATCATTTGCACAAAGGCAGTCTAAATTCTATTCACTTCAGCTGTGTCTACATGTGCCCCTTCCTTTCGAAAGGGGCATGTTAATGAGCGGGTTCGAAAGATGCTAATGAGGCACTGCAATGAATATGCAGCACCTCATGGGCTTTCGAAAATTGGGGGGGACCCTTTTGGAAGGTTCCGTCTCCACAGGCAGCGCGCGATTCGAAACCACTCATTAACATGCCCCTTTCGAAAGGAAGGGGCATGTGTAGACACAGGGTCGGTGTAAAGCTCATTGGATTACCTGGGACACAACGTTCTGAACAGTGGAGGGAAGAAGCGAAGGAGAAGGTTTTGACCTAGTGAAAGTTAAAAATCTAGTGATTTCTGGTACAGTTGATTTGAAGCTAGAGTGAAAGTGGCAAAGCAGAAAAATTCCAGCCTATATTGCAATGATCAGTTTTTAGTTTGAACATCCAGCATGTGCACATTTCCCTATCTGCATGACAGCTGACTGTCTCACACTGAAATATTAGAGCACACACTGATACATACAACAGGCCAGGTAGACTTCCTGCCCAAAACCTCTCTTCTATCAGTGAACCTTCAAGGGAATAGGACAACCTAAGGTAGCATGGGATTCCATAATCTAGTGCATCACCTACACACTTTCTACTGAAAACATTCCAATAGATTCCTGACCAGTGTTCCCTTTATTTTTTTCCATCCGTGGGTGGAATAAATTTTGTTATGTGCACTGAGGCATGCGTCAATGTGCACCACCATTAGAAACATAGACTGGTGGCTGTGGGTGCTCTGCTAATCAGCTGGGCAGCACCTGCATTTCTCCTGGGTGTCTGCTCAAGTACTCAGCTTACAGGGAACACTGTCTCTGACTGCTACTTAAAGCTCTTTCTCCTAATATAAATCACATAGGAGGGCAGGATACCACCAGCTCTCCCTGGTCTTCAACCCCAATTGCCAGCGTACCAGCTAACATAGGTAGGTGTAATTTATACCATGTTGTACAGCTATTGTGAGTCTATCTCCTGGTTTAATTCAGTATGCGGATTTAAATGGCCTCTTCCTGTACAGAGTTACCATTCAAAATTTAGTATCAGAGAGGTAGTCATGTTAGTCTGTATCTTCGAGAACAACAAGAAGTCCTGTGGCACCTTATAGACTTCATCAGCACATCGGGTCTTTGCGCACGAAAGTTTATGCTCCAAAATACGTTAGTCTATAAGGTGCCACAGGACTTCTTGTTGTTCTCATTCAAAATGTATGGGCCAAATTGGGCGTAACTCCGCTGCTTTCACAAGTGACTCACACTGATGTAAGTAAGAACAAAAATGGCTTGTTTCTTTCAGATGCACAATAGCAACTTTCCAGATAGCCTGACGAATTCGGGATTTCAATTCCTGAAACACGTGTAATACACATTTCATAAAGAAAACTGGAGGCCAAGTGTGGCTGAAAGTGGTAGGCTGCAATTATTTAAGAGGATGACGAATTATGGTTTCAGGTGAAATAAAATAATTATGTCAATAAACTGGACAGATTAACAAAAGGATAACATACGGCTTGGTTTAAATCAATAAAACAAATACTCAGACGTC
Source organism: Carettochelys insculpta (assembly GCF_033958435.1). NCBI lineage: Eukaryota > Metazoa > Chordata > Testudines > Carettochelyidae > Carettochelys > Carettochelys insculpta. Next base: position 15,675,762 of record NC_134147.1, on the reverse strand, counting down.
AGTTTCTCAGTATACTAGAAATATCTCAACCCCTGCCCCGCAAGCTGTTACTTATTTAGTACATTTTACTTTTAAAGCAACCCCTTAAAGTTTAAAAGGAACTAATTTCATTATCTGACAGAACAATGACTGCTGGATAATATCTGCCTCCAAATAAAAATAACTTCTCCCTTCTGTATAATTTGAGAGGTGAAGACATCAGAGACAGAAGCTTTTCCTGCCTGGTCCCCAGTGCAAACTTAAATGAAAGTTGTTTACAGTACACTATAAATTAAATTTGAAGAGTATAACTGCAGTCTCCTTCTGGTTGATTTTATGTGGAATTTAAATCAGTGACACATTTGTTCATAGCCCATATTAGCCCATATTGGCTCCTGCAGCTGAAAATTTTCCTAATTCCCATACATCAATTTACTTTGCTGTGCTTGCAGGCCCAGTACTAGTGGGGTTAATATACTCCAACCTTATTTTATCACTTGCTTGTGTTATAAAGCAGACATAACATTATATTTTAGCTTTCTTCACATCCCTTTGAACACATGACTTGCTACCTCGCTAAAAAGCTGCCCGCACATGTTAAAGAAAAAAACGTTATGAATGACAAGATCAAAGCCAAATTGCTCTTTTTCTTTTAATTAGACATGAATTTTTGTTTTCAAAATTTGTTTCTACTAGACTTCAATTCATCAATGCACTTTAGCATGTTAATGTCCAATTATGGTTACATTTAAGTACATGCTTAAATGCATCTAAGTCATAAAGAAGAAATTACAACTTTCCTTTCCAAGTCTAAGGCTGCAATATTCTAAGTGCTAGCAGTAATGTGATCATGACTGTGTCATTCATATTACTTCCTCTCCCTGAAAGGAGAAGAGGAGAATGGTGGAAAGTGGAATTAAATATACGAATATGTAAAAATGCAAATAAATACACAGCATCTGATGCCTAAGAATGATAAGGAGAAGAATACATACATTGCTGCTTCTTAGAGGGGGGATCAAACCAACACCTGGAATTACACACCTCAAACTTTGACAAAGCCTAGGTCTAGTTAAGGAGGCTTTTCACAAGCCTTATTTAAATGTAACTCAAAAGAATTTAAAGTGTGACTATGGGCAGGCATTATTCTTTATTTCTGAGAGTGGAAGGAGGTTAAATGAAGGCTACTGGATGTCCTATATCTTCAGGTCTCTTTTAATAAGAGTTAAATTAATACTGTATGAGAAGAACTCCCATGGAACAATTGTGTAATGTTTTCTTTGCCAGCCTGGGGAGACCCTCTCCCTTCCTTTATACTTGACACTCTCCCCTCTGATATTCTTTATTGGAACAATAATATTTTAACAGTCACAGCTTATAAAATGCTTGATTATGATCAAACATTTCTCCCAGGCAATTGCATATTGACAGAAGGGAAAAATTATATGTCTCAAGAATGAGGTTATTTAGGGCATAAAATGCAAGGAAATAGGCATTTAGGTAACTGTGGGCATGGTTTTTATTTTCCCTAATTTTCAGATTACTTTCGATGAGGTCTCTTCAGAGTGGAAAGTTCTTGATGTGAAATAGATACTATCTAAATCATTACAGCTCATTCATTGCCATGTGCCACCTTTTAGGGCAATTAAACCTGACCTCAAGGTTACCTAGCTGAACACTTGCTGACCTAGGGCATTTCCTCTGAATATGAATAAGCTTGCAATACAAATACAGTCAGAAAACAGAATAGCTCCTGGCACAGATAGTGCCCTTCTTAAACAGAACTGAAAGTCTGAGGTAAATTTCATACGCTGTTAGAATATAGAGTCCATTGATTCAGAGCTTTCTCTGTTGGGCTCAGTGCAGATTTTTTTTTCAGCTAACATCTGGAGTCTATCCCTTCTAAACTCCCCATAGACCCAATCCAAAAATAAAATAGAAAAGAAAAAAAATTGTGCCCAGCAAATTTTTTGGCATTAATATTTTTGTCAGACACTAACGTGCCAAACATAGCTCAAAGTAGTCTCAAAAATATGTCATCAAGCAAATTCTTATTTTCAAATGTTTGGTAATTGTTCCTCGAGTTAAAAATTCACTGTGTACTGAATTTATAGCCTATTGATCACAAGATTTTCACCGTGAAATTAACTCTGACGGTGCATGTGCTTCCCTGGAAATACGTGGAGGACTGCGCAGTCCATTGTCCTTATTTCCGGGGCGTCTTGATTCGGAAGAACAAATGTGATAGCTGCTTGTACTTACATTAAACAAAATAGGACATGCGGGTAAACAGTTAAGTGAGGCTGCTCTTATGAAACATGTTTTTATATGCTGCCAAAATATGTAAAACAATAACATCATTTCTGTTCAAATGGTAGAAAAGCTGCATTCAATACACAAAAATATTTATTGCTAGTGTTTGTTCACACACCACATAATACAATTGAAGTTATTTCTCTCTGAAAACCCTCAACAGTTCTGAACAATTTCAAGAGATATTTCTGACAGTTTTCATAAGCATTAAGTAGGAAAGAAGTGACATATGGAATTCTTTAACATGGCAATGCAACTAGTCATTACCATCCTGACCTGAAATATAATCTCCCTGGTGATTTACTTGAGAAATGCCTGGGACCCACCTGTGATGTAAAAGCCTTCTTCTGAGAAATATTCCAAAATGACTGATATCAGAGGCTTCTCAGTTCATGTTTAGGTGCATTAGGTTTGACAATGGCTCCCATGCTTAAAATGGTTATTTGACATGCACTGGGAAAGCTTGCACTGGCATCGGTCTGTGCTTGCTTCAATCCCAGATCCATTGCCGAAGCTGAAGGAGATTTACATGTCTGTGTGAATTGCAAGTGAGAGTTCAATGGTATTGATTTGCTTTCAGGAAAAGCACAGAGCAGAAAGCAGAGCATAGGTTAGGCAGAAAAACAATCTTTCCTCAGAAAGAGGTTATGTCTTTTTATTATTAAAATGGTTAGTGGACAAATAATTTGAACTTTTTATACATTGTCTGTAAACAGCAGGACAAGTATGTCTCTGTTAAACTCAGGTATAAATCCAGATTTGGATGATTAGCAATGAAATGTGAAGCTCTTACTCTCTGTTAAGTGGCTTCTCAAATGAACTGATGACTGCTGTCCAGTTACTAGTGGACATACATAGCCACATCACAAAGATGCCTATCATTATAGCTGATATCCTCAACATCCCAAGGTCTGCATGGGCACAAAGGGTGAAGTGCACTTTCACCATTATAGGCAGCCCTTCCAGTAATCAACTGAGTTGGGGACAAAAGGAGGAGGGAGGGAGGGAAGGATTTTCCAATGGTTGAGGTGCCAGCTGAAGACTTGGGAAACCTTCATTCATTTCCTTGCTCTGCAACATGCTTACTGTTTGACCTCGGATGTGTCATTTACACTCTCTTTGCCTCAGTTCCGTCTGGTAACGTGAGGATAATAGCACTGTCTTGACGCACGGGGAGAGGTTGGAGATGGGGAAGGGGAACGCTTTAAACAGTGTAATGCATCCAGGTGCTTTAGTATTGAGGCCATAAGTACCTTATACAGGCAAACTTTGGGTAAGACTGAACTGTAGCTTCCTGTGGTGTACATGCGATGAGGACAGAGGACTTTAGAGTTCACTCATTGAATAACAATTAATAATTTACACAGAAATCTCACTCAAATCCCACAAAATACACAATTTGATGGAAATCAAAGTCCTATCTCTTTTGAGGCTGCAGTCAGGGTGTGGTGGAAAGAAGAGCTGATTCAGTAGTGGGAAGAATAGATATTGCATGATTCATTTGCAGTTTTCTTGCCAACAAATAAAATTACTCAGTCATTCTCCTCTCTTCAGATATAGAAAAGTTTAAACTATTTACAAACAAACAAACAAACAAAATACTACACCATACAACAAAGACAAAATTACTCAAGTAGTTTGGATTAAATGAAGTATAAGCAGGTGCTACAATGTTGCTCAAGTTTTTACACCACAGTATCATCACTGAAGGCAATGGACTTTTATAAACTGAGTAATAGAGTGGCAAATCAAGATCATTGTTGTTATTCTTATACTTCTACACAGCTAAGTTCCAGGTCGGCAGAGAAGCAGAAGGATCAAATAACTATCCTTCTATATTGCTAGCCTTGTGGTGTTTCTGGCATTATAAGAATACCTGCTCTTCCAAGATTGCCAGACTTAGGAAGTTTGGAATGGATTCAGACAAGCACTCCAACTTGTGATTATTGAAGCAAACCTCCAAGCCATTTGACATGTGTCTGCCATTAATTTTTAGTACACTGCTAGAGTACACAACTCATCTGTCCAGAGAAAGATGCAAAAAGGTAAGAGTTCATGTTACATGCATTTAGCTTGATCACCAGAGAGTTTAATGAAATCCACCAGCAATTGTTACTGCCCAGATGAACTTGTTATATGTTGCTGTTTTAATGGGGCCTGACATAAATCTTTAACCAATGATTTTATTGTGTTATGTAACAGTAATATCTATATGATTGTTTCAAGATTGTGTGCCTGAAGGTAGGCAGTTTTATATGTTGATCTGTCTGATCAAGACCATTTTATTTTTCTACCCCTTCTAATTGCATATGTTAATATAAATACCAAGCCATGTGCAGTGGGAGATTTCCTTCATCTATAGTTGTACTGTGGCATAGGTGTATTTAAAAAGACCAGGAACAGAGCATGTTAAATTTCTCCCTTTTACTCTGGCTCTTGCCCAAATGCTGAGGACTCAATTACTGGCCTTTTGAAATCCAATTTGCATTAAAATCATCTGTATGCTCTATGCAATGGAATATCTAACAGATAGGCAAAACAATGTTAAAAATACTTTGTGTGTATGAGTCTGTATGTGGGTGTGTGAGAGAGAGAGAGAGACAGACAGAAGGCCAGCAATTTGCATAGCTCTAAACAGCAAAGTAAGGGAAAAATTATCATTGGGCCCTAAACAATGAGAAGTCCTGTGGCACCATAGACTAACAGATTTATTGGAGCATAAGCTTTTGTGGGCAAAGATCCACTTTGTCAGATGCATGATGTCTTGACAGCCAGCTTAGTCCTGGACCTTGGAACTGTGCTCAGGCCCCACTAGGTCCATGCTCTGGTTCAGGGCAGGGGAAGAACAGGTCAGGTCAGCATCACTAGGCCCAGGCCCTGGTTCAACAAACCAGACAGGGCAACAAAAATGCAGCAGTTCAGGTCAGAAGTTCACAAGGCAGAGTGTGAGCAACCCAGGTGTGTGCCTAGAATGGCGAGAGGGGGAGACTGCTGTCCACAGGTTAGGAGTAGCAGGGGATCACAGGTGGCCCCACCTGACCCTTTCACTGTGTGCCAGCCCAGTGTCCTGTTAGCAGCAGAGCAGTCAGCCACTGGGGTCAGCAGGGATCCAAACTGCAACATGCTGACCCAGCTATGCCTGGGCCACTTCCAGACTCCCTCCTCCGGCTCATACCTCATGGGGCCGCAGGGTAGGTTCCTCCACGCATGAGTAGAATAAGATCTCCCTCCCACCTTGCAGCTCCTCTTCGGTGAGGCTCAGTGGTCCTTGGCCTCCTGCAGGATGGTAATGTCCTCCCAACCTGGGAGCTCAGGTCCAATGTCTACCTTCTTTAGCGGCTGGGTCCCAAGTGGGCTTCTGGCTGTGGCTTTTTATACACACGCTGCCCCCCCTCGCCCCGGACTTCTGCTCAAATAAGTGGGCGGGGCTAGGTTCTGCCCACCAGGGCTGAGGGAGAGGTACTTCTCCCTCTTGGTCAGTGAGCAGCCAGCCCTGGTCACGACAGGCCTGCTATAATAATGGCAAAACAATCACAATTCTTGCTGGAAATCTTGCCATATAATCCTCTTGGAAATGTACTTTTCAACTGGAGTGGTTACTAATTCCTGAGGAATTGCAGAAGTGATTTTGTGATTCAGATTGTACCATATATATGAATGTATAAAGAGTCAAAATATGGAAATGCATGTAGGCCTACATTTTGAATAAGATCTGACAAAAATGAGGGATAAGGGGCTGTTGACAAAAGGGGTTTTGGTTGAAAGAACCCTGTCCACATGGCTTGTTTTGTAATGACAAAAGCCTCTGCCGGGACAGCGATCACACAAGAGTATGCAAATGAGGCATGCGATTTGTAAATTAGCACCTTATTTGCATTTTGAGTGCCTTCATTTGCATGACCCTGCTGGCAGCAGCATACCATGTAGATGTGGCCACCAAGTTTGGATATAAAAGTATACTGCTCCCCCCAGTGTTTACGTTTGTTCTGTTTGGGTTTGGTTCATGGTGACACAACTAGTTCTACACACACAAGTTAAATGAAACTTCCCACTCCTATGTTCACCCCAGCTGGTGTAAGCCAGACACATAATAGACTCTGATAGTAAATACTCACACACCTAAGAAGATTTCATGCTAGAAATACTGTTTGCTATTAAATATTCAAAGAACAGACTGTAAATCCTTCTCGCTGTTTCCTATAATAAAAGACCTACAAAAATAGAATCATTATGGGAGAACAGAAGAGTTGTGACTAAATAGATTCCATACCTGCTCCATACCTGGCTTGAGCAATGTTCCGTTCACATTGTCAGTTAGCAAGAGTAACATGTAACACAGGAATCAAACTGAATCACTACATAAATTAGCTTATGCATCACTGAGAGTTATAAAATCTGCTCTTACGTTTAAATTCCACCTGAACACAATTTAACACAACTTAGAATAACCTGATGAGCCAATAGTCTTCCTTTTTCTTTAAAACGTTTTTTTTGTGGGGGTGGGAGGAATTCTAAATTGCAGTGAGAGGCAGAGACGACTGTCATAGAATCATAGAATTCCAGGCCTGGAAGCGACTTCAGGAGGTCATCTAGTCCAGCCCTCTGCCTAAAGCAGGATCAACCCCAACTAAATCATGCCAGCCATGACTATGTCAAACTGGGATTTAAAAACCTCGAGGGATGGAGATACCACCACCTTTCTCGGTAACTCATTCCAGTGCTTCACCTGGTGAAATAGTTTTTCCTAATACCCAACATATACCTCTCCCTCTGTAACTTAAGACCATTGCTTCTTGTTCTGCCATCTGTCACTACTGAGAACAGACTCTCTCCATCCTCTTTAGAGCCCACTTTCAGGAAGTTGAAGGCTGCTATCAAATCGCCCCTCGGTCTTCTCTTCTGCAAATTAAAAAAGCCCAAATCTCTCAGCCTCTCCTCATATGCCATGTGCTCAAGCCCCTTGATCATTTTCACTGCCCTCTGCTAAATCCACTCCAATGCATCCACATCCTTTCTATACTGGGGGGCCCAGAGCTGGACACCATACTCCTGATGTGATCTCACCAGTGCTGAGTAGACGGCAATAATGACTTCTCTAGATGTGCTGGAAATGCTTCTTCTAATGCACCCCAATATGCTGTCAGCCTTTTTGGCTACAAGGGCACGCTGTTCACTCATATCCTGCCTCTCATCTACTATAATCCCCAGGTCCTTTTCTGATGCACTGCTACTTAGCCAGTCAGTCCCCAGCCTGTAACAGTGCTTGGGATTCTTCTGTCCCAAAGAGCCCAATCCTCCAATTTGTCTAGGTCACTGTGGACCCTTCCTGTATCCTCCAATGGATCTGTCAGACCCCCTATCTTTGTGTCATCTGCAAATTTGCTGAGAGTGCAATCCATCCCCTCAACCAGGTCATTAATAAAGATGTTGCACAGTACTGGCCCTAGAACCAATTCTTGGGGCACTCCACTTGAAACCAACTGCCAACCAGACATTGAGCCATTGACCACTAACCGTTGGGCCTGTCTGTCAAGCCAGCTTTCTATCCATATCACAGTCCATGTGTCCAATTCATACTTCCTTAACTTATGAGCAAGAATGTTGTGGGAAACTATATCAAAAGCTTTGTTAAAGTCAAGTTATGTAACTTCCCCATGACTACAGAGCCAGCTACCTCATCATAGAAGATAATCAAATTGGTCAGGCATGACTTGCCCTTGTTGAATCCATTTTGACTGCTCTTGACCACTTTCCCCTCTTCCAAGTGCTCCAAATGGATTCCTTGAGGAGTCCCTCCATGATTTTTCCAGGGACTGAGGCAAAGCTGACTGGGGTATAGTTCCCTGGATTGTCCTTCTTTCCTTTTTAAAAGATGGGCAGTACATTTGCCTTTTTCCAATAACCTGGGACCTATCCAGTCTCCACGAGTTTTCAAAGATAATGGCCAAAGGCTCGAAAATGACATCTGCCAATTCCCTGAGTATCTTTGAATGCATTAAATCTGGACCCATGGATTTGTGTACTTTTCTAAATAGTTCTTAACCTGTTCTTTCCCCACCACGGGCTGCCCACCTCCTTCCCATAGTGCATTGCCTAGTGCCATAGGTTGGGAACTGATCTTGTCCATGAAGACTGAGGCTAAGAGATTGAAAAAAACCACTGATGGTATTCTACTTGATCACTTGTTTCTATGTATGCCATCAGGCCTGCACATGGGACGGGGGAGGGGCAAACAGGTCAGGAGCCCTGGGTTGATTAATCATTGCTGGAGCGTTGCTCCCAGTGGCTGTCAGGATTGGCTACAGGGCAAGAGGGTCAGCATAGTGAGCTCAGGGCAGTGGGGAGGGTTAGCTGCCCCCTAACCTAGCCTCTTCCATCTGAGGCCTCGAGCCTTCAGAGAGCGTAGACATGCTTCCTACTGTGCCCAGGGGCTTGACAAGTCTGTTAGCACCCCCTGTATGCCCTGGCAAAGGTGGAGTAACAAATTGTAAAGTCACACTTTTCCCATTCGATACAATACTAAAATGGAAAAATCTGTCATTTTAAAGCAGCAAGGATATTGCAGATTTTCAAGTTAGGCAACAGATAAACTGCTTAAGAGTGCGAACGGAGCAAGAAATGAGCAAAGAGTTTGCTGCTTCATATCTAAACCATATAAATAAGAACACTATGAACTACTGAAAGGCACTCAGATACTGCAGTAGAGTGATTGGGTGCAGCATACAAACCCATACCAAACAGTAAGAGCTTTCAGTCTATTCTATCGGATAACTACTTGGCTGTGAACTTGAGGATGAGTTTGATGGCCATAGGCCAATTCCTAGTAATTTGCTAAGTGGGCAGGTTTAGGAGAGAGGCCAAGGATTGTATGTATTTAGAGAAGAAATTATCTTTCCACTAGAAAAACATTTCCTCAGGTCAGAGGCTGGGGTGCCTTGGCAGCATTGTTCCAGGAAGCTTGCAATAGCTCTGGCCAAGCTATACCTACTCTGTCAAGAAACAGAAGGCATCATTCTGCAAAGCAGACCGTCCTCTGCTTTTCACAAGTATTACATTAAAATGAAAAAAGGAGAACAACTGGCTAAACAAGGGTTGCCAACCCTCTGGGATTGTCATGGAATCTCCAGGAGTTAAAGAGTAATCTTTAACTAAAGATTATGTATGTGATGAAATCTCCAGGAATACATCCACCCAAAATTGGCAACCCACTTTTAATTGTCTCTATATGCTTAAATTGACAGAAGCTGGAAATGAGTGGCCTGGGATAGGATGGATGAAGGGATGATTACCTGTTGTGTTCATTCCCTCTGGTGCACCTGGCAGTGGTCACTACTGGAAGACAGAATATTGGGCTAGATGGACCTGTGATCTGACCCAGTATGGCTGTTCTTATGCTCTTACCTTCATTAGAAACACTCTGCTCCCATGTTATCTTCTAGTGAGAATCAAATGAAGCATATAGACAGGAGGGGGATTAGCAGCAGGAGTGGGAGCAATATTGCAAATTCTATTACTGCCATTCGGAAAAGTAATTTGCTCAAAAACTGGAAAGAGTTTTCTCAAACTGCATTAAAGCTCAGGGGACTACAAATCCCCTTTCCCTCCTCCTTTTTTTTCTTTAAATCAACTCTGCTTTTTAATACAACTCTTAAGAATATAGCTGAGGTAGAGGAAGATTTTGATGGGAACAATAAGGATTTGGCAGCATATAATTAATTTATAACCATTGGGCTCCAACACCTCAACATTTTAGACCTTATTCAAAAGGTTCTAAGTACTTGCCATTGACGTCAATGAGAATTTCAGAAGCACAATGTCTCTTTGGATCATGTTCTTAATTAATAGGAGAAAATTAAAAATAATTGTAGGAATATGTTTAATTCACTTACTATTAAAAGACAAAAAATCATCATGTGAACAATATACATTCTGTATAATATGAAGCTGATTTGATTCAACTGCATCAGCACTGTTAAGAGTTCAGTGACAGAAACTATTGACAGATCAAAAACGGGGCACTGGATAATCTGTACAGTGCAGAAACGGTTTATGAAATGAGAGAAAATAACTAAACTGTTGCTGGCATAAAACTTATCTTCTGTATTGTTAGCCAGCGGCTGTTCTATGACATGAAATCATCAATGAAGTGTAGCCCAGTGGGGGCAATTTGTATGTCTAGTCCTATCTCTTACCTTACAATTGTGCATATGTTTTTCTTGTGCCTTTCCTTTTGCTCAACTGATTTAAGACCTGTTACTGAAGGTTCAAGATAAAATTAAATGTCATCAGTTTCCGCCCTATCAACTGATGGAATCAAGAGAAAATGACACTTGCTATTCAGCTCTTTCTGCCTCATCTATGGATTTGCTCCAGAAACTCAGCCTCAGGCAAATTGCAGGAAGTAAACAAAGTGTCTTCCCAGTAAGAAAGCAGGAGGATGTGTCTGTAAGGACAGATCAACCCTAGTATCAAGTAACTAGGTGTTGATCAAGCTGGGTACAAGTAGAGAATCATATCTACATGCTCGAATACATTCAGGTGTTTTCCTTGTTCTTCTTTGAGAGCAAATAAAAAGTGGAACTGCACTTTATATAAAGTTAAAGCATTGGAAATTTTGCACACTGCAAGCCAGACACAAAGCACATTACAGACAAATGGAGTCATCCCTCTAATTTCAGTGAGCTGTGGATCAAGCCTTACAGCTACACATAAAGTAGAACCAAAATCTTAGCTTATTTATCTCAGTTATCAGAAATAAGAGGGAAGAACATCTGCTGAAATATTCATTTTCTTCTGACTCAAAATAGGATTCAGTGAGGAATGAAACTCCAGACATGGGAGAGGTTTTCAGACTTGGCGTTCTAATTATTTAAACAAATGGACATGCTTTGAGAGGGCTAGCTATTTATTAAGTGTTGCCATTATATTCGTGAAAAAATACTTATACGTAATCAGTTCTGTTTAATCCTATTCACTCCCATCAGCATGTCTTTGTAGCCTGACACCTCTCCTGTCCTGGGGCCATGGAAAGTGAGCATTCTTATTAGTGTAGAAGGACTCTGCAGTTCAAGGCCTCTGGGGAGCAGCTGTCCCCAGTCATCCTGCCCAGTGCCCTTTCATTCCACAGATTACATCTTGTACCAACAGTTTGTGTGTGGGAAAAATCAAAGATGTCAGCAGCTCCTCCCAGGATCGTGCACTCTACGTACGATGCCCAATCACTGCGATCTGTGTTTTTGACCTTTGAACTTGTTAAGCATAATTAATTGGGGGCCAGTTTTAGGAAAATCACTGCCTCCAGCAGGAACCTGCTGTCATTCTGTCTCCATCAAGGCTCTGCATTAGAATAATCACTGACATGCCAAAGCAATGAAAGAAATCTGTTGTTAACGGGCTGAATTGGTTTGCTCCAAGCCTAGAGACTTAGTTTCTGGCATGCTACTTACATGATACAATTTCTCTTTTTAAAGAAAAAAATCCTGGCTAAAAGATAGTAGCATTCCCTCATTTTACTCCCTGATGCCCTCCCTCCCTTGCCCCATTCCTGTCTTGCATCCAGCAGTTTAAGAATGGCTGAAAGAAAATCCAAGAATGAAATTCCAGAACAACTCGACACATGGGAATGTAACTATATACAATAATGAACTCTAAATGCCTGAATAAAACCTAACAGACTAGAAGGATTTGATAACGAAAGGAATTCCTCTAATATTAGTTCTTCATCCAAACAGATCGCAAGAAACCCATCCAATTACCTGCATTCAGCACCAAGGAATGCATCTCAGCTTTTAGTTATGGCTGCTGATGAGAGTAGCATTTATAGTCTAATATTTGAACATCTTTTCTGGGTGTATCTTTACACAATAATTCATTGCAGACACAAAGTTGGATATTTTGGGGTCTAACTACTTTATCTAAAAACCAGGGAGTAAGGTTAAAATCCTTTAAACATTTGACCACTACTTTTCTAGTTATGTTAAAGAACAGATTTCTAAAGTGGCAGCTCCATTCTTACATATTATCAACACACTCCAGATTTCTCCAGTCAAATGAAGCTCTCTGTGAACCAGCTATCAGTGCTGCTAGTCCTGACAGCTATTGGGTCAGGACTTCAGCTTTCCTGCCCTTCCTGGATTTAGTGACACTTGTTCTTTAGCCTTCCTTATTGGCTTTTTCTCAAAAATGCATTCTCTATATTGCTTATTCCTGGATACCTGCCTTTCCATCAATATATACAGGCAGGAATGGGGCTCTGACAGAAGTTTCTCCTCATGGCTCTGCAAGTGACGGAGCACAAGTTAAAGGTTGATCAGAATTCCTAATGTAAGCCACCAAGACTGGGTTCACTAATATAAACTGTTTCTATCTGATCACCACAGTGAGGGCAGTCATAGTTTTCTGTATTAGAGAGCTGGTGAAAATTGAGGGGCTCATGATAGCACTGGGTTAGATCCAAATAAAGTGTTGAAGGGCTTTCTGCAAGCTTCTCCAGATAATTGCTAAAATACAGAACCTACTCTGCTGAGGCTTCACTTGGGTTGTTTATTTTTAGGGGTGTACACGGTTGTCATCACAATAACGTCTGAGCACCTCAGCATCATTCATGGATTTTTTTCTTGCAACACACCTGTGAGTTAAGAAATAATTTCTCCGTTTTTGCTGATGGCGAACTGAGGCACAAGGTAGATTAAGTGACTTGTCCAAGGTCACATAGCAAGTCTGTGACTGATTTTAAATGTGAATCCATACTTCTTGACTCCAAGTCCAGTACCATATTGCTCATCCCATCTTTCCTACCCTGAAACATTATAAGCAATGGATATTAGCTGTGTCATAGTTTTAAATAGGGTTAAATGGGAGCACAAATGAGACAACCACACTCATTTCAATGGGACATCAGCCTAGTTTGAACCTCTTCAGAGGTGTAAATTTATCTCACCAGTGCTAGCTATTTGTTCTCTTTTTCCACAGCTTACTTTTGGATCCAGTTCTCTTTAAAGTCACTGGGTTTCTCTTGATTTATTTCCATGTCATTCTTGGTATAGCAGTTTTTAAACTGAGTTTACTTTCTAACTCCTGCTGAATCATCTTCTTTCTCTCTATTGTTATTCCAATTCTGAGCTAAAATCTTATTAAATTACATATTGCTGCCTAAATAATAACCTCTATTTTCAGTCAAGGAAGCTTCTAGAAATATAGCAAATATTCAGTACTGGCTGAAAGTTCAGAAGAAACAGCATGCAAATATTATGTCAGATTATTATTAGTGCCTTAAATAATTATATCCAACTGCACATAAAAGCCAGGTTCCTTCCCCGCCTCACTTTTTTATTAAACTTAGAGACATCACTGCTGAAGATCTCAGACACAGTACTAGATAAACCTGCCAAATTGAGGTAATAATTTGAAAATGATTTATGCACTTTGTTCCACTTTTTTAAACAAAGGCCTCTTTTACAGTTTGGTTAGTAAAATGCCACTTACTACCTAAGTCACATAAAAAATAAATTTACTGTGCTTTTATGAATAGAATGCTGTGATGCTATCAGTCGATCAACATTTCAGCAGCTTCCTGTTACTGACTTTTTAGCAGTTATTTTGAAAGATTTAATAGCTTGATGTTATCAAACTGTAGTCCAGAATTCTGCATGTTGTGACTGATCTGATTTACTGAAGCATTGTGTCCTGGTTTCAGTGCTGAGAGAAGTAATCTTCATTTTTTTTTCATCCGGCAAACTAGAAGAAGTTGTCAAGCTAGAATGAAAAATGAAAACAGATATTCTGAAAGGGAAATTGAAGTTTCCCCCCTTTTGTTTTGTCTAATATTACTAATGTTTTGTCTATCGAATTGTAGGTCTCTTAACACAAGGATAAAATATACTTGGCTATTGGAACTCACCTGTTGAACAGTCAAAAGATTTATCTCAGTGCAGCAATAGTTCACTGTCACTATTTTGAAACTACATTACTCTTACTTAGCTGGAAGTTCCAGCTTTGGAGTCGTTGCACAAGCTGCCAGAAAACTATTGCATTGATTTACTTCTGACACAGAACTCTTCCTAGGGTGAGCCCCATGTCTGTAGCTTGAGCTGCACAAGATCACCCTCTGCAAAGAGAGAGGAGGAATCACCAGCCTTTGTGGCACAAGAAGGCAGACATGTCCCTAAGCAGATATGCCCTGGAATTTGGGGTGCAGGAGGCCAAGGGGCCAAAAGCCAGTAAGGGAGCCCATAAGTGGTGAATTTGTGACTTGAAATTGTTGTGTACATTATGAAGAGATGAAAACTAAATTAACTATGTTTTCTAATACACATGAGATCAAGGAATGCTAAGCTTAATAAAACCTACACTAAATAAAACAAGTCCAAAGCAAAAGGAGAAAAATATTCAAATGTGCTCACATACTTACACTCAATCTCTTATCATAGAATCATAGAACATTAGACCTGGAAGGGACCTCAAGAGGTGATTGAGTCCTGTTCCCTGTCCTCTTGGCAGGACCATATAGATCATCCCCAATAGGTGTCTATCTAACCTGCTCTTAAATATCTCCAGCTATGGAAATTCCACAACCTCCTTAGGTAACTTATTCCAGTGTTAACCACCCTGACAGTTAGGAAGTTTTCCTAATGTCTAATCTAAACCTTCCTTGTTGCAGTTTAAGCCCATTGGTCCTTGTCCTATCTTCAGAAGCCAAGAAGAACAATTTTTCTCCCTCCTCCTTGTAACCCTCTGGCTGGGTCTACACGTGCCCCTTCCTTTTGAAAGGGGCATATTAATGAGCAGGTTTGAAAGATGCTAATGAGGCACTGCAATGAATATGCAGTGCCTCATAAGCATGATGGCAGCCGCGGAGATTCGAAAGTGCAGCTTTTCAAATCGCGCACCACCCGTGGAGATGGGACCTTCCGAAAGGACCCGCCCCAGTTTTCGAAAGCCCTTCTTCCTATCTGTGATTGGAAGAAGGGCTTTTGAAAACTGCGGGTGCCCTTTCGGAAGGTCCTGTCTCCACGGGTGGCACGCAATTCAAAAAGCCACACTTTCGAATCGCCGTGGCCATCATTATGCTAATGAGGTGCTGCATATTCATTGCAGCGCCTCAGTAGCATCTTTTGAACCTGCTCATTAACATGCCCCTTTCGAAAGGAAGGGGCACGTGTAGACCCAGCCTCTGTGAGGTACTTGAAAACTGCTATCATGTCCCCTCTAAATCTTCTCTTTTCTAAACTAAACAAGCCCAGTTCTTTCAGTCTTTCCTCATAGCTCATGTTCTCTCGACCTTTAATCATTCTTGTTCCTCTTCTCAGAACCTCCTCCAACTCCTTCGCCTCTTTCTTGAAATATGGTGCCCAGAACTGGACACACTACTCCAATTGAGGCCTAATAAGCGCTGAGTAGAGCAGAAGAATGACTTCTCGTATCTTCTCACAACACTCCTGTTAATACATCCCAGAATCATGTTTGCTTTTTTGGCAACAGCATCATACTGTTGACTCATATTTAGCTTGCTGTCCATTATGACCCCTCAGCCCCCTTCTGCAGTACTCCTTCCTAGGCAGTCACTTCCCATTCTATATGTATGAAGCTGGTTGTTTCTTCCTAAGAGGAATACTTTGCATTTGTCCTTATTAAACTTCAGCTTGTTTACCTCAGACCATTTCTTCAGTTTGTCCAGATCATTCTGAATTATGGGCCCATCCTTGGAAGCAGTGCCCCCACCCCAAACCCAGCTTGGTATCATCTACAAACTTAATAAGCATACTCCTATGCCAATATCTAATTGATGATGAAGATTTCAAATAGAACTGGTCCCAGAACAAATCCCTGTGGAAACCCACTTGTTATACCCTTCCAGAGTGACTGTGAACCATTAATAATTACTCTCTGAGAACGGTTTTCCAGCCAGTTATGCGCCCACCTTATACTGGCCCTATCTAAGTTGTATTTGCTTAGTCTTGTGCGTACATTAAAACACAAAATCAGAAGCACATTCGAAGAACAATCTTAACTTTCACTCTATATCCCTGTCTAGCCTCTTTAGAGCTACACAAATTGGATTACACATAAGGAATACATACATATTATTGACAACCCACTATACATAGGGCAAAGGCCATGTTCCAGTTTACCTGTCCATTGTGGACAAGAATTATCAATATTTCACCTTTTACTCTTGTAATAATCAGACATACAGCTCTTTCCCAAACACTATTTTAGTTTGAGATTCAAAGCACAACCTGCCCCATCTACCAACCCTCTTTGGATTGAAAATTCTACTACATCTTCCCTATGTACCTGCTCAATGCAAATCAATGAAGCCGAATCTGCAGATACGGATCGCATGAATGGTATCCATTTTTACTTGATCCAGTGTACACATATAAGCCACAGTCTTCTGTGTACTCTATACATTAAAAAGGCTAGTTTATTACTTATTTATTGAGGAAGACAGAAAGTCAACAGAGTCTAAGGATGAAATCCTGGCTCCACTCATTCCAATGGCAAGACGCCTATTGTCTTCATTAGGGCCTGGATTTCACGCTGTTTCTTTTGGTCCAAGGATGAAGGAAATTTCGGAGTCAAGAATTCCTCACTGTGACAGTCTCTATCAGACAGTTCCTCCATAAACTGAGAATAGTTAGCTTAAGGACCTCAGCTAAGCTCCAACTGTGATGGATATATGTAAGCAAGTTAAATAGTTTATATGGATCTCTCCAGTATTGGTTACAGTGTTGCTAATACTCAATGGCTTTTAATAATCTCTTAGAATGCAGTGAATATGCTGTACTATAAATGTCTTACTAAATCTAAATTAAATGCAGATTTGGAACATAAATGTGTTACTGAAATTTATGATGGATTTTGGCAGAGAATATACGAAAAAGATATTACTGAGAAGCCTGCATAATATTGATTTCAAAATCAGCATAAAGTATTGTGTGTCAGCTGTCAATTGTTTGAGACTAGATCTGTGAATGTGTACCTCTTTTGGAAAACAAACAAACCCAACATTAAGTTGAGAACTTGGATTTGCAGGTCCATAAACAGAACCAGAACAGGAGTGTGGTTTGTATATGACAGTGCCCTATCAGCCTGGAAATTTGGACCAAGGATTTAGGCTGGCAGAGCTCAGGCTTTGTATGAATAGAGACAGGCTCAAGGTGCACAAATCAGATCCAGGTTATGTAAATTGCACATCTGAACATTCTTATCTGAGATGTAGTTCAGACCATCACAAAGACAGGGTCTGTTTACATGATTTGGATTTTAAAGAAACACTAAATTCCAGGGTGACAGAATCCAGGGCTTTGGTCTTAGGCTACGTCTACACTACGAGATAATTTCGAATTTGTAAAGTTCGAATGTGTAATGCTGATTTATAAAATCAAATTTGAATAGCCTCACCTCCCCACAAATTTCCCATAAATCTGAGTTATTTCTACCATGCTAAACTGCCAAAGATCAAGTGTTGCAGCAGTGCATTGTGGGAACCTATCCCACAGTTCCTCAGCCCCATAGCATTCTGTTTCTTTTTTTTTTTTTACTGGTGCAGGATGGGAAAAAGATACCTGGCAAGTGGTCATGAGTATGTGATGTCATCATCCCACATTGCATTGCCCTCATTTCCCCCATTGACAGCCAGCCCCTGAAATCTTTGCCATGGAAGGATGCAGGGGAGACTTGTCAGAAACAAAATGAATTCACTTTCCTGATACCATTCCAATTCATGAGCTTCCTGTTACCTTACTTCCTATGCACCTGGAGAGCATTGGAGATGCAACCAGTCAGAATGGACAACTGTGGGGCATTGTGGGAAACGTGGGACTCCTCTGGAGGCCAATAAAACCTTTTTAAATGGAAGCTGTTTCCACACTACAGTTAATCCAAATGCTTAAATTCGAAATAATGGTATTTGATGTGTGAACAGTCACAATTTAGAATCAAGCTAAGTGCCTTAGATTCGAATTTATGCTGTAGTGTAAACATAGCCTCAGTTCTGTGAGATGAGGTGTGCAGATGCCAGAGAAGAATGAGGCATAATGAATCTGTACTTTGTTGTGTCTCACTTTTTTCCCTCACTTAGCTGTTTAAACAGTAAGGCATTTAAGCCGATGCTTAATTTTAACTTTAATTTTAAACAAGCCAGGTCATAGGGCAAGGTGAGCAAGGCAGTTGCCTTGGGCCCCATGCTTTTAGGCCATTGTGGTCCAACTGGCTGTCTTTGGCTGGACCTGGTGTTAAATCACTTAAGTAGCTGGTCCTATGGTCTCACATCTTTGGTTCCTAGTAAAAAACTGACTTGGATCCTGATCCAGCAAAGCACTTTAAACAAAAGCTTAACTTTAAGCACATGACTTCAGTTCATTGCAGAAATGGTAACTGCAATGTTAAAAGGCAGAACAAAGGAAAGATGCACAGCTCGTGCCAATTACTCTCACTCTCTGTTAGTTGACTGTGGCATCTGTTGAGAAACAGAGGCCTGGTGATGTGTCTAATCATAGACAGTTGTGGTTAAAAGGATTATGTCAGCCATGTAAAAGCTAAACAGAGATGAAGAGATTTGGGGAGAAAGAACTATTATTATATTTGTTTATATCCCATATATTATGTGCAATACATACACTGTTTTTAGATAGATAGATAGATAGATAGATAGATAGATAGATAGATAGATAATGTCACATACAAACTAACTATAATAAGGGAATAGTAATTATGTGTGTCTAGGGGACACTGTTAGAAATTATGTTAGCAGCATTTCACAGATAATTTAAAAGTCTTAATTAAAATCAAATACAGCCAAATATATAGATTGCAACGGCCTTACAAAGAAAGCTCATAGCAACCTTACTGCCACAGCTGTTCCAAATACAAGCCTTGTCTTTCTTTTGCATGCCTCTCTGAGCTTAATCAAGCACACATCCCAGGGGACCGTTGCAAAGGACAAAAAATTCCGAGGCTGACCTGAAATAACTTTTTCTATTCAGAAAACAGGCATAGTTTCAAAATCCAGCATCTTGGGGTTTCCCCCCAAAATGGGTGCTGGTAATTTCTGTCTTCCACAGATATAACAATGTGTCTTGCTCTGCAGGGTCACAAGACTTTGGACTTTCAAGTCAATGTCCACCTGGTGTTTGGCTGTGATACTCTGAGCATATTTCCCAGACCTGAAGACGAGAGCTCTGTAGCTTGAAAGCTTGTCTCTCTCACCAGCAACAGTTTTTCCATCAAAAGGTATGACCTCACCACCCTTGCCTCTCTACAGCCATGATTTTTTTATGTGAAGTAAAGCTGTCAGTAATCTAGGATTGAATACTATCTGTGCTGTGTGAGCTACTCAAATACTGAATGAGCCTTGGGCAGTTGTAATTTGGGAGTGGAAGAAGAAAATATTTCTCTGGCAGGCTGATTACAACAAACAAAAATTGTCTGTATGTCTGAAATTGCTCATGAGTTTGGACTGCTATAATAAACCCCAGAGAAGACAGATTAGTGCAGCGTTTCTCAGGGACCAGTGTGTGAACGAGTGCTGGTCCGTAAGTTCTCCTGACACAGATAGGAAGGAAATAACACACTGTCTAGTATCAAAAAGGTCGAGAAACACTGGATTAGTGGGTGTATCCAGGGTTCACCAAAATGTTGTTATAGGGCTCTGCATTTTCAGTGCAAGCTGAAGTGGGAAGAAATAGAAATCAGAGCACAGGCTTCTTTATGGGACAGTGTGGGTGGGGAATCTCTCTAATCACTCTAGGAATGTGTTTCTATTATCTCAGTATTTCATATGATGAAATCATTTTGATTTTCCATCAGCTATAAGACTGATACAACTATGATTTCCACCTCCAGTCCTGCATTCAATTAAAGATCAGTGCATACCCTAAATGGTGACATGCTACAGAATGCCTGTATTATTTAAAAACAACAATAAACGATCTGTCAAAATGTTGGAACAGGATTTGAGCATTTACTAGACTAGGAAGATTATTCTAGTTCAAACACAAGTATCATTTTTCTCTAACTGATAGCAGATATAGCATAGAACCTGAATGTGTTGCTTTGAAAAAGTAGCATTATTTTATTGTACAGCTGGTAGATTTCTAGGTTAAATGTAGCTGAAAAAACAACGGTCATATCCTCAACTAGTGTAAAATTGCCCAACTACATTGATGTACTTGGAAGCTATTTTTACCAGTTGAGGATGTAGCCCAGTGTGAATCTGTTTTAAGATGGGAAACTTGAGTCTCCTCTCATTTGCACTGGAGTAAACCAGGAATAACTGTACTGAAGTCAGTTGGGTTCCACATAAGTTAATAAGGCCCTCCATCTTTCACCACTGAACTATATAATTCATTTACTACTCAGAATGTTCTGTATGCCGCCAAAAGCCAAGCATGAAAAATAGAAAAGTATTTTAAAATGTAACAGCACCCCAAGCTAAATCCAAAGGAGAACATTCAAGTTGCTGTAATTTATATCTTCTTCTGCCCCCCAAAATTGCATATTACATAATTTTAGAATACACGACACATGCATTTTATATCTTTAGACTCAAAGCCATTTCCCAACAAATAACACCATACACCATCTTGGAACTTGGGTTTGTCTAGGTTCAGTGGCCCAAGAGAGCCTAACATGAGGTAACGCAAAGACCAAGGGGCTGAGATGACATAAGTTAAAAAAAACCAAGTTACTCACAGTATGTGTAAATTGAAGCAGGCTGCTTCCTACTTTAATATTTGTTTTTGACCAGCTTGTTAATATGTAAAAGAAACACAGACTTCCCTTTGGACTCAGATCCCGTAGGCTCAGATGCCTGTAAAACTACTTCCTGAAGCTTAACCTTCATCCTCCAAATCTGGCCTAAAACATCAAGCAAGCCCCAAACCATGTTTTTGTGGGCAAGATATTCCAGTGTGAGCTACAGTGTAAATTTAAACCAACATAGTCATGCCAGTATAACCCATGGGAGGACATTCTTCTCTTGATGTAAGAGAACCTTTTCCAGGTTAGCTTTATAGCCTTGAAATGGACTCAAGATAACCGGAAAAAGGCTCCCTCACACCAGGATAAGAGTGTCCACATGGTGAATTATACCAGTACCACTATAGACAAGTATAAACGGTAAAACCTTCCCCTGCAACAAGGCCTCAGTTCAGCGATTTTCCTCTCAGAAGCCCACCTCACAGAATCTTTTGAGTTGGCTCCCAAATCATTTCAAAAGAAACAGCAATTTTCTATGTATTTCAAAAGATTTCTAGTTATGTGGTGTAGGGGAAAAGAGCTCATCTCATCAAATCTCCCTCTCTGTCCAGTGTGACTGCCTGGATTCATCTGAAAACCACTGTTTCGCATTCCTCTTGAATCCTGGCTAGCTAGCTTTTGCTTAGAATGGGAAGCTGTCCCATTTCTTCCTTTTCACTGTTGCAAGGAAGTCACTCTCTTCTTCCTCTTGGTTGCTAGAAAAGTGGTGCTTTCTTTCTCTTCCTCTCTACAGACTCCTAGAAGGGACAAGCTTGTTATACTTTCTTCCATTCATCACAGATTGTAAGGAACAGCTCATTTTCTCTGAGGCCTGGTCTACATTAGGTTTGTAGGTTGAATTTAGCTCCATTTGGTCAATTTTCTTAAGAATGAGTCCACACCACTAGGCCCATTCTGCTGATTTTAAAGACTGTTAAGCTCGATTTTGGTACTCCTGATTTTCACCAAGTTCAGCCTTCTATGGTCAACTTTAGGGTAGTGCAGATGGAGCACTGTGACAACCAACATTCTTGGCCTCCTGGAGATGTCCTACAGTGCCCCAAAGCAACCTCTCTGGCCAGCACTTTCAGCTCTGTTGCTCTCCAGGTGTAAAGGAAATGGCCCAGGAAAGTTTGCATTTCATTTCCTGTTTGGTCAGCATGGCAAGCGGAGTAGGCAGCACAACTCAGGAGCATATCTGGCCATGAATTCCCAAGGTTGAAAATGAACCCCAGTGTGGAGCAGGCAGGAGATCCTGGACCTTATTGCTCTGGGGGGAAGATGAATCTGTGCTGGCCGAATTATGAAGAACTATGGGTCCTGGCCTGGGTCTGTGCATAAAACAGCAGAACGTGCCAGGTATCCAGAATGATGGTCACAGCAGCTTGAAACTGAATGGGGTCCATGCTTGCCTTGCCGTGGTGTCTGCATGGATAACTAGTGAAAGAGGGCGCAAAAACACTGTTTGCTATTGCTTTCAAGCAGCATGGATAAGAGATATATGCTCTATGAGAGGCTGACAACACATTCCCAGAACCTGCTCAGTCCCCTCCAAAGCTCCTGCCCTGAAGTCCTTTACTCTGTCTGCTTCCTTGTGTTTCCTAAGTAAAAATGCATGATTCTCAACAGTAGTACTTTGTTTGTGGAGCACGGGCGAGGTGGGAGTGGGGATGGTCATGAATCCCACCAGGAAGGGTCTGTATGAAGGAAATGGACGCTGATCTGCGAGTTCCATCAGCTCCTCAATTACAGTCGTCCCAAGGCGGGGGAGGAGTGACTTTTCTTCTGGATGTTTGAGAATGTCGGGGCCATGAGGTTTAATGATAAAAGAGAAATTTCTCAATTTTTTTGGCGTACAATGCAGTTATGATAGATGCTGTCAAGGTATTAGCTGCGCACAGTGCACGTTACCTCTGGGATTAACAGGTCTTTGGCAGTTTCAAGGAGTGGCAATGTTGAGCTACAGGACTGCTTGGAGTAGAGTAAGATAGAAAAGCTGAGGGAAGTGCAAACCGCAATGATCAAATCCAACTCCCTCAAGCAGGGTAAAAGCCTGAAGCTCTCCATGCTCATGAATGGGAAAGAAGATACTTTGTGAGGCATTGTGTTAGGATTTTTATTTTCCCCCTTCACTACAGGTGTCCAGCATGGGGCATGGAGCTCATCAGAAGCTACTCAGGAGCTCATGGAGTGTCTCTGTCATTTGGCACCGGTTGGCCTCTCTCAAGGAATATTTTGCCTGTGAATAGTAGGGATTCCCTTGTCTCTTCTGGTAAAGACACATTAGCTCAACTGCTTGTGTGAGAGAAGGAAGGAACAAAACAGTCCACAAGTCACATGCTTTGGGGAGAAAGGGTGGCCCTGCAAGAAGAACTTAGAAAATTTTGTTTATCCAAAGAATCTGTTAAGGTGACTCCTTCAAAGGAACAGAAGACAACACTTTTTAGGAAATATTGATTAATTAGAGGCTTCTCAACTGTCCACCTCACATTCTTCCTTGCTGTTGCGGCTCCCACATAGGCTCTGTGCATACCACAGCATTGTGGGCACGAAAACATTGTTTGCTGTTTCTTTCAAGTGCATGATGGGAGGCTGATGAATCACAGAATCACAGGGCTGGAAGGGACCTCAGGAGGTCATCTAGTCCAGCCCCCTGCTTCAAGCAGATCAACCCCCACTAAGTCATCCCAGCCAGGACCTTGTCCAGCCGGGACTTAAAAACCTCAAGGGATGGAGAATCCACCACCTCTCTAGGCAACGCATTCCAATGCTTCACCGCCCTCCTGGTGAAGTAGTTTTCCCAAATATCTAACCTACACTTCTCCCTCTTCAACTTCAGACCATTACTCCTTGTTCTGCTGTCTGACACCACTGAGAACAGGTGACATACCCAGAACTACCCACTACACTGTTTTGTCCCGTCAAACTCTGGGAGCATAACCCAGAATGCAAGGGGGCAGCAGCAACTGTGGGATCCACATTGCATCGCGATGAAAGTCAAAGCTGCCCACCCTCCTGGGGACACACTGCTGAACTCAGGCACATAGTAGACACACGCACCCTGGACTTTGCAAAATAGGACTTTCCAAATATCAGCCTCAATAAATTCAACCTAATCACATAGTGCAGATCAGTGTGCTGAAAACAGTGTGCTGTGACACACTGGTGTGCCACAAAGTGGCGCTTAGTGTGCCTCAGAGCCATGGGCTGGGAGTGCCTTCCGCTGCTCCGCGCCTGTGCCCCGCTGCGTGGTGGGAGGAGTGTATGATGGCAGCAGCAGCAGTGGTGGCAGTGACGGCTGCAGTGGCAGTGGCAGCTCTGTGGTGGTGGCTCTGCTAAGTCACCAGGATTGAGTTAGAGTGGGGGCGGGGCTGGGGGTCCCTGGCTCTGTGGGAGGGGTGGGGGATTGGGTTAGAGCAGGGTCCTGGGGGTGCCTGGCTCTGGGGGAGGTGGAGGGCATTGCGTTAGAGTGGGCAGTGTTGGGGGTTCCTGGCTCTGGGCGAGTGGGAGGGGGTTGGGTTTTGCATTTTGGGCATGCCATGACATCATAACGAGTGCTGAAGTGTGCCCTGAGGTGATAAAGGTTGTTGAGCCCTGGTGTAGACATGCCCGAGCCTCTCTTCTCTGACTTGGCAGCTTTACTGGGCTGTGGGAAGACAGGTGCTTCGGGTCTGTCAACGGACACATGAGCACAGCATTCCACTTTCTCTGGCTATGGTCAGGTAGGGAGCAGATCAGCAGGTCTGGGAGCGGCCTTGGGAGTCCACGGAAACTTGTTAGTGATTCACCTGGTGGTCGCAAGGTTCAAAGGATCTGTGCAGAGAAGATCTGCGGGATGCACTTCTATGTATGGGCTTTCAACGTACAGTCACAATGAAGGACACAACCAAACACAACCATCCTGCCTTTCCCACGTTGCTAAAAGGAAAGGCTGTCCCAGCTACATCCCTGGTGGATGGGAGAGAGGTTGGAGTGTGTAACGGAGGGCCTAGGACGGACAAAGCTGGAAAGGATTGCTATGCGCACACATAGTTGTGCCCTTCCGTTCTAAGCGACAGTTTGGATTGACCCAAACTGTGTGATTCTTGTACTCTCATTGTTGAGCTGTCACTTGTAAAAATAGTCCCACCGATTTCAGGGCAGTTGCTTATCCATGGGATGGAGGAGTGCTATCCCCAGTGCCGACAGAAAAGGCTGACAGACCAGAGCATCTTGGTTCTTCATTCCAGGTAGGTCACAGACCCCCACACCTAACAGCCTTCTGTGCTGCTCTGGTAAGAGCTGGGTGGGGCCCCCCATGATAGAAGGATGCTCCCAGCTGGAGGTAGGTGAAAGGGGCTGGTGGGGAGTTCCCTCCACACTGGTCTGGGCCTGTCCCAGCCCTGGGTGCCCTATGGAGGTGGGGTTTGAAGCTGCTCCTGGTCATCAGTGCTGCTTGTTGCTTGGTGTTCCCCTCCTCTTCAGGCAGCAAGAGGAAAGATCACAGCATTCCTGCCTTCCCCTCCCTCCTGGCTGGGGCAGAGGTGCCAATGTCTCACTCTGTGGACTGCCCTCTCGCTCCATGACAGTGAAGAACGGGGGACAGCAAGCAGTAGGCAGCATTGGGAGGAATTGGGGTGGGGCCCTGGCTCCCCCTACCTCCCTAAATGGTGCCCTTTGCCCCCCACCCCTACACCTCCAAATCCCTGCCTTGACCCCCGCAAGGCCCGTCCCCTACCCTGATTCCTGCATCTCACCCATACCCCAGCCTCTGCCCTGAGCCCCTCATGGCCTCAGCCCTGATTCCTGCACCCTTCCACACCCACCCAGATCCCTGCCATGAGCCCCTCCTCACACCCCACCCTGACTCCTGTATCACTCCCATCTCCTGAGCCCCTCCTAAAACCTCAGCCCTGACTCCAGCACCACCCACAGCCCCCTGCCCTGAGCCAATCCTCACACCCCAGCCCTGACTCTTACAGCCTCCCACACACTTAGCTTTCTGTCCTGACTCCCACAGCCTCCACATCCTCACCCCGTGTCCTAAACCCTTCCACACCCACACCCCTCTCCCCCTGCCCTCGCCCCCCTGCACTCTACCCTACACTTACATTTCTTACAGGTACTGTCATATCGTGTGTGTCCCCCAACCTCCTGCACTGATCCTGCCCCTTGGGGGGGGGCAAAGGGAGGGTCAATACAACAGTACTTGTAAGAAATTTAAGTTACTATCAACCCTACTTCTGCCTCTCGGTCTCCTTATTTCTCAGTCAGCTCAGCTAAGTTAAAAATTAGCAACACTCTGAAAACCAGATGCTGTATGTGAGCCAAGCTTTCCAGGGTAAATATACTGAAAACAATACAAATCATATCATTTCAAACTTTCCACGATTGTGTATATGTTAAAAGATATACAACATTCCCCCTATATTTCCTGACAATAGGTTCAGAGTCCAGAAGAAAAGAAATCCAGCAGATGGAAATTAATAATGTACTAGAACAAACACAAGTGCGTTGTTTTCCATGTAAGGAATGGACACGATATAAAATTGCTTGCTCAGACTCTGTGATTTAAAGAAGAGTCATTGTTAAATGAGATAATGATTGATGCTTTCATAAAAAGAGCAAATACAAAGTTGCCTTCAAAGGGAAGCCTAGAGAATTCGTAATCAGTTCTGGTGCACATGGTAATTAGTACTGCATCTGCCAGTTTAGGAAAAACATATTACATAGATAGGGACTTAAATCAATTCCTGGGTCTTAACATCCCCTGAATTTTTGGAAGATTCTGATTTGGAGCATGGGCAATGAGTTATATAGGCCCCCTGTTGTCCTGCGTACCAGGAAAATTCCTGGCTTGGGCTCCAGCAAAACTCACTGCCTGGCCCTGCATCCCCTGGCTCCCCTGCTGCTCTGCACACTTCCCCCAGTCCTGCCTGCCACCCCCAAGTGAGCTAAAATGCATGGCAGGGGGTGGGGGTTCCACCACCAGCAGAGCAGTGGGGCAAGAACTGCTTCTGGGTACTCACTCACCCCAGCTGCAGTGTATGCATCTCTGCACCTAGTGTGGTGCACTGTGAGTCAGGCTCTATGAGCCCTGATCAATTCCTGGCTGAGTTTGTTCCTGAAGGATTTACAGGCTGGGGTCCGACTGGCTCAGTAGTAGTTTTGCAGAAAAGGATCGGGGACTTGTAGTGGACGAGAACCTGGACATGAGTCAACAGTGTGCCGTTGTAGCCAAGAAAGTTAATGGCATATTAGGTTGCCTCAAGAGGAGCGTTGCCAGTAGATCCAGAGAAGTGATTATTCCTCTTTATACGGCTTTGGTGAGGCCGCATCTGGAGTACTGTGTCCAGTTCTGGGCCCCCAATTATAGGAAGGATTTGGATACACTGGAGAGGGTCCAGCAGAGGGTGACCAAAATAATTAGGGGGCTGGAGCATATGACCTGTGAAGAAAGGTTGAGGAAATTGGGACTGTTTAGTCTGCGGAAGAGAAGACTGAGGGGGTAATTTATATCAGCCTTCAACTTACTGAAGGGAGGCTGCAAAGAGGCTGGAGAGAGGCTGTTCACAGCGGTCACAGATGGCAGAACACGGAACAATGGTCTCAAGTTGTGGTTGGAAAGGTCCAGGTTGAACATTAGGAAAAACTTTTTCACTAGGAGGGTGGTGAAGCATTGGAATGGTCTACCTCGTGGAGTCTCCATCCCTGCAGGTGTTTAAGTCTCACCTCGACAAAGCCCTGGAGGGGCTGATCTGATGGGCTTGGTCCTGCTTAGAGCTGGGGGCTGGACTCGATGGCTTTTTTAGGTCTCTTCCAGCTCTATTGTTCTATGAATTCTATGATTTGGCTAGAGTTTTGCAAAGTGCTCATCCATGGATGCGAGAATAACTGTTTTCTATCAGAGGGGCAGCCAAGTTAGTCTGTATCTTCAAAAACAACAGGAGTCCTGTGGCACCTTATAGACTAACAGATATTCTGAAGCATAAGCTTTTGTGGGCAAAGACTCGCTTCATCAGATGTTTATTTTACTGGCGGCTTTTTAAAAAAGGTCAGAAGAAAGATTTTATTTGATTCAAAATGAAACATTTTGTTTAATTTCCAAACTCTTTTACTTTCTGAAAATAAAAAATGCAGGAAAATTTGAAATGAGTGGTCATTTTAAATGGAACCTTTTTGTTAAGAAAACGTTGAAACAGAATGTTCTGATCACTTCAGAACTTTAAAAAAATATTTTTTTTTAACCAAAACAATGTGGTGAAGTTGACATGAATTTGGGAAACTTTTCTGTCAACTTTAGTCTGCATCTGGAACCTTTTTTCCTTCCAGTATACTGAGTAGTGAACTCTCAGAAATCAGCCCCCAGCTGTGCACTGTGAGTACCTTCAAAATCTGGCCTTCTGTGGTTGCCTCAGGCAGAGTGTTTCTGAGATATATGCTAGAATTTGGGCCTCTGCAGATTCCTTGTCTCATTCAGGAGCTCATATGACACAATCTAACCCACAGAAAGAGTCATTCAGAACATAAAATTGTAAGGATAATCACCTTGACTCACAGTTAATCTATACACCATGTAACTCTGTCTATGTCTACACTAGAGGGCTTTGTTGACAAAAACAAAACAAAACAAAAACAAAAGAAGAAAGAGAAAAAAACTGAGGAGCCTCCAGATTCCCGAGGGATTATGTCAACAGTAAATCGACAGAACGCAGCCCTTTTGTTGACAGTCTTACCCCGCTCCTCACAAGGCATAACTCCTCAGTTGACAGAAAGGCGGTCTGGACATTCTGGGGGCTATCTGTCAACAGACAGGGCTTGCAGGACACCGGGAAGCACTGGCTGCTGTGGTTCGGGTTGGCTGTTTTGTCGAGAGACTGGCTGGGCAGTCCGGCTGCTCACTGTCAACAGAGTGGATCCCTCTTGCAATCCACTTGGCAACTTGGCCACGATCTCTCGACAGAGGTTTTGTCAGAAGATACCTTCCGAAAAAAACTGTTGACGGATTGCTATAATCTAGACATCGTCTCTGTGAAAAACTGCCAGGTTATTTGCCAAAGCATGAGAAGCTGGTTTAGAATTTACCAGTCCAAAACCCAGCTCTGCATTACGGATCAATATCACAAAATCTTTGTTCTAAGCCAGGAGCTCGCAAAGTGGGGGCCACGCACCCTTTCAGGAGTATGAAATTTCATAAGGGGGCGATGCAGCAAAGTCACACTGCCCGTAACCCCCACAGCTGCAATGTCATTAGCAAGGGACAAAGCTGGCACTGTGGAAGGGAGTGAAGGCAAGGCACGCGCCCCAGCTACTCTCACTTGCAATGGGCCACTCCCCCATGCGCTCAGGGGCACATGCACTGCCGCCACTGCCTTCCCCAGCCCGACACCTGACTCTGCTCCTGCCGCATGCATGGACACAGCCCGGCATGCGCCCTGCCATTTGCTAGGCAGCAGTGCTGCCTCCTTCGCCCCCCCCTCCACAAATGCACCTGGCCGCACTCAGGTGGTGCACCAGGAGGACTGCACCTGCCCCTGCCCATATATCTACTGCTGCTCTAGGGAGACCCCTGGCATGGAAGTAACCCAGGGGACTGTGTGCACAGTGGGGCAGGATGAAGCCCCTTTAATCTGTCTCTCCAACACTGGGCTTATGTGTTTTACTGAGATTTTAAAATCTCATCCCAGACCAATGTTCCTGCTAATCTTTTCCATTCCTCTCTTCCCCCATGTGGTGCCTGCGGCCTCCCTTGCGGTTTCCACTGGCTCCTCCCACTCCCCCAGCTTCCAACACCATCAAGAGAGCACGGCGCATCACTTCTGGGAGACTGCCACTCACTTCCAGTGCCGGCTGGGCGGGTGCCCTGGTAATTGCAGGGATGAAAAATGGGGCCTAACTTAAAAAGTTTGCCCACCCCTGGTCTAAGCCACTAGAATATCCCTTTGGAAACAGCCCAGTTCGTGAATGTTTAGCTTCTCCATTCAATGGGTAACAATTACTGCAGCCTCTCAAATTTCTTAGAATAACTCAGAGAAACACTGGAGAAAAGAAAACTGTGACAAGTGTTTTAAAATGTTAAAATCTGAAAGTTAAACAAAGAGACTGTTTTAATTACTATGTATACAGCCCTGCAAGTGTGTGGTGATTTACCATCTAATATAAAGATATGGTCCTTGTCCCCCAGGGTTTATAATCCCATGAAAAGAAAGAGGATAAAGCTGGTTGCATAGTAATTTTTTGTTTGATTTTATTTTCAATTATGAAATGTATAAGACTAATCTCCTTGTGACAAAGCTAACTGTAGCACACATTGCATTTGTAATGAATGGGAAAAAGAACAGTTCATAAAATATTTTCCTTTGCTTATTTTCATGGTTCCTCAACACAACTGTTTAACAAATTATTCTAAGCAAACAACATTTTACGGGAGCAGAATACAGCAAACTGCTGTTATTTCCAACTTAACTTTGCTTCATGTAAATAATTGATTTCCTTTTTATGTGTGAGAAAAACTATAAAATGATGCAATCTCCCTCTGGTATTTTAGTTTGCATAAATGCTGAGACTTTACAAAAGTAATTTATCTTTCATAGGAACTTTTTGTTAGGCGGCAAGTCAGGTTTAAAAGTGTTTAAAGGGCCTTAGCTAATTGATCATTTTAGAGATGATTTAAACACAGGTGAAACAATGACAAAGACTATTAAAGTATGCTTTCTTAATGGATGAAAACCTATCCATCATGCTGCTTACTACTTGCTGTTCCCTCCTCGCCATCCTGTTAATCTAATAAGTTCTATTAAAGCTGTTAACATGTGGCATCTGTTAATGGAAAGTGTATAATACACAAAGGATGAAAGGGACCCGAAGTCACACAGAAGTAAAGGTTTAGCAAAGAAATATGAACTGTAGTCATTCAGGAAGTCACTACAACAACAGGGCCAAAGTTGTAGCTTTTACTCAGGCCAAATTCTCATTTAAAGCTTTGATATGGACAGCAGAGTTAGGTTCTGATAACTTACTAAATTAGGGCTCACATATTTCAAATGCTCCCTAAAACAGAAGGACCAGTACATCAGGGGCCACCCCTGAGTGGTGTATCATCTCTCACTCTTGTGGCAGCACCTTCCCGACACAAATGGTAAAATAACTGTTTAAAAGTTTCAGCGTGGGTTTCTAATCCACAGAGATCCAGAAGTTCTCCTGTGTTCTTACACAACACACTTTTGCACACTGTTCTGAAAAGTAACAGTGGAGCTGTTAAAAATTCAGCACCTTCCTGTCCACGGCGTTGACAGCCATCATGGGACCAGGGGCAACGTGGGGGGGGGGCTGGCTCCCTGAACCCGGAAGGGGCCAGGCCAAGGGCAGGAGGGGCAGGGCTTAGGGCAATCAGCCTGGGGACCCCTCTCATTCTCCTTTAGTGCCACATGTGGCATGGAGGCACACTGTTCTGTGGCATTTCAAAGGGGCCCAGAGCTCCAGCCACCACTGCTGGTACTTGGGCAGTGGCCAGATCTCCAGGCCTCTTTGAAATGCTGGGGCCTGGGGCAACTACCCCCCCTCTGTGGGTGAGCCTCCTTTTAGCTTACCGTTAACGAGATCTGATGACTACAAGAACCAAGTCGGGCAATGAAAAACTAAAACTGAAGTTGTTTCAAGCACCTGGAGCCTGATGTTCTGATCATTTACACTAGCCTAAGTGAGGAGAATCTCCACTGAAAACAGAGGAGATACTCACTTAGAATCACAGAATCATAGAATACTAGGACTGGAAGGGACCTCGAGAGGCCATCGGGTACAGCCCCCTGCCCTCATGGCAGGACCAAGTACTGTCTAAACCACTTATCAGAGAGTAGTGAATCAAGTCCTGTATTTCTGTTTGGATTGCATCTAGTGCAATTAAATTAGATGATAAGGTCACAGGGAAGATATAAATCAACTATTTCAATTTTAAAACATGTTGCTACATATCAAAACAAAAAAGCAGTCCAGTAGCACTTTAAAGACTAACAGAATAATTTATTAGGTGATGAGCTTTCGTGGGACAGACCCACTTCTTCAGATCATTGCCGTACCAGAACAGACTCAATATTTAAGGCTCAGAGAACCAAAAATAGTAATCAAGGTTGACAAATTAGAAAAATATTATCAAGGTGAGCAAATCAGAGAGTAGAGAGGCAGAAGATGGGGGAGGGGTGTGAGTCAAGAATTAGATTAAGCCAAATATGCAAAAGAGCCCCTATAATGACCTAAAAAATTGCTTCAAACCATGTGTTAATGTGTCGAATTTGAATATAAAAGAGAGTTCAGCAGCCGTTCTTATGTCTTTTTTGTTTTGTCTTATAAGTGCTTTTTTGTTTTGATAGTATATAGACTAGCATGGCTTTCTCTCTGTTACTATGTTGCTACATAGTTATTGTAAAAATATTAGCCAGACCAATAATGCATAAACATAGTGAAACAGAAGCCAATTAATCTTTTCACACCAAAATAATGGTAATAATTGGCCTTAAGGAACACACAGCCAATATTTCCTTTGTTTCACAATTTTATATAAAAATACATTAAAGGCACAGCAGGTATATTTTGGAAAATCAACAATCTTATAACAAATACATTGGGATGATGACTTGCCAGTCTCCTGCAGAAGAAAGTTAGACTGTCACTGAAATAGAGGATTTTGAATCATTGGAACAAATGGAATATCTCAGAAATGACTCTGCAAGCTACATGGTTACACAGTAGATACCTGCCCCGCTCACCCCTCACTCTGTGGAAATTACCTCACAAAACATTTGTAAGTGTGTATAAATTGCATGAGGTCAGATGTATTCCATTACAAACTATATTCTTTCTCACAAAAGAGGAAACTCACGAACTCCAGTAATCCTGGTAAGAAATACAAATAGCAGCAAGATGCAGTCTAGTTGCCCTATTCTGCCGCTGGTGTCATTTTAGTTTATACTCTGTAAGGTGGGGAGAGGGGCTATGCCTTATCTTTTATACATGTAAGCGACTGAAGATCACTGTTCTTTGTTACCAGTCATCACAAAGATCAATCAGCAGTAAGCAAAAGGTCAACCCTTCCACTGCTGTGCGTTTCTCTGGTACAGAACTTCATACTTGTGGCTCCATTGTGCCTTGAAAGGAAGTCCCCACATTGTGACTCCATTGCAAGCTGTGCATAGCCCTGCACCTCAGCCAGAACACTCCTGGGAAGGCAAAGGCTGTGATGCACTTTGAGGATGCAGTGTGGGGGAAAAAAAAATTGAAAAGTGGGCTACGTCTACACTAGGGGAAAACTTCTCAATGGCCATGCTAATGGCCAAATTGGAGAATACCAATGAGGTGCTGAAATGAATATTCAGCACCTCATTAGCATGCTGCTGGCCACGGCTCTTTGAAAGTGCTGCGTTTCATTTGCATGTGGGTCATCTACACAGGGCCCCTTTCGAAAGGACCCTGCAAACGCTGAAATCCCCTTATTCCTACCAGCTGAATAATGTTTGCAGGGTCCTTTCAAAAGGGACCCCCATGTAGATGAGCGCTTTCAAAGTGCCCTTGCTGGCAGCATACCAATGAGGCGCTGAATATTCATTTCAGCACGTCATTAGTATTCCCTGATTTGGCCATTAGTATGGCCATTGAGAAGTTTTCTCCTGGTGTAGATGTAGCCATGGAGACATACACATCCCATAGGGCTGGAAGGGACCTTGAGAGATTGTTGAGTCCAGTCCCCTGCCCTCACAGCAGGATCTGTCATCATCACCACTGACTTTTCTTTTTTTTCAAATCTAACCTGCCCCAGACCCTTAGAAGTCCCCCTCAAGGACTGAGCTCACAACCCTGGTTTTACAAGGCCAATACTCTAACCACTGAGCTTCCCCCCACCCCAGATTTGTGCTGTACTAAGGGCAGCTCCACTTGGTGGGATGGGAAGGGGAAGGAAGAGGTTGTAGCTCCACCCCACTTCAACATCATCTCAAGGCTCATGTTGGGTTCCAGCCATGAGCCATTTTTATGCACAGAAGAGTAAAAGGGACATTTAAGTCTGTAACCCACATGAAAGCACAAGTTGGGAAGACTCCTTCCACCCTCCTAGCGATCCAGGCACAACATGCTCCTGAATAATCACATGCAGTCATCCTGTTTTCATTGTAAACCCTCCCACTATCAGTGGGAGGTCTGTGTGTCTTAGGAATGTAGGATCAGGCCCTCCAAAGGCAGCTTAATGCTTCTTTCTTAGCAAAACCACACACTCTCAAGCTTCAGCTGTTCAGGCTATAGCAGCCACAAACTACAAAGCTGTTGATAACAATGAGCTGCATGGAGTGCTTATTTAACTATCCCTTATGTTTCAGGCTTCTAGCACAGCATGCTCAAGACCGCATATTCATTAGGCGCTACAAACTTTTAACTAATGGAAAAATGGCATGATGGATAACATATGTTCCTGGGTCTGCAAGCCGCATGTTGCTGTGGATGTTATAAATGATTTATGGGGGGAGGGGCAGAGAGAACTTTGTTAACATTAACATTAGAGCCGCATAGTTAAAAGGGAAATTTTCAGCTTGAAATTATTTGATTAAAAAGTGAGGTAGCCAATGGGTATACAACTGTTTCAAACCACTGACAAGCATCCTAGGCATCAGAGGCCCACGGTGGTGCTTTTATCACGATGCATTTCAGTAGTAGCCAAATCCCTCCATGGAAGTCTCCACTTATTTCAGGACTTCTGTAGGTTACTCCCATAGTCCATTCCTGCTCTATGGCTAGACCTGGAATTGACAGCAAACATGGTAGGCTCATCCTAAGACAGTAAAAGCC
Source organism: Carettochelys insculpta (assembly GCF_033958435.1). Classification (NCBI taxonomy): domain Eukaryota; kingdom Metazoa; phylum Chordata; order Testudines; family Carettochelyidae; genus Carettochelys; species Carettochelys insculpta. Next base: position 15,640,923 of record NC_134147.1, on the reverse strand, counting down.
TGGTTATCTGGCGCCTGGTATGCCATGGGGCTGGCTGCCATAGGGCTGGCTGACTGGCTAAAGCCAACAGAGCAGGATGGCTGCCCGTTGCCTGGCCAGAATGAGGCTGGCTGCCTGCTCCAGCTCAAATAACTGGTATATTTTACTATCTGGCAGCCCCAGGGATACGACTTGACAGAGAAAGTTGTCTCTGCACAATGAAATGATAATAAATAACCAGCATTTATATTTAATATTTTATTCAGTGATCCCAGAAGAACTCTAGAAACTTTACGAATGGATTAGGAAGAGCCCATTCCACTCATTATGTAAACAAAAATGTACCTCTCTAGGCAGGTTAATGTCCGTTACATATTCCCCAGCAATACTGCAGAACATAAGAGATGCTCTTAAGTTTACGCCACCCCAGGAAAAAATGATGTTTTCCTGCTTGGAATTCGGCAGAGTTTGATGGAAGAGAAAGGTGAGTGAGGCGAGCAAGGTATGAAGAGTAGGAGTGCCATGGTTCCAACTACCAACAGCAAAGGGTTTGGAAGTTCCATGAAGAGAGCCAAAGAAGCAGCATACATCCTCAGGGAAGGGTAGCTGTGGTTAAAGAAACATTAGGTAAACAAAGACTCGGGCTACTTCTACCCTAGCCAGTTTTTTTGAACCAGCTGGGGATCTTTTGAAAAATCCTGTGGAGCATCTACACACAATGCATTCTTTCAATATTAAATCTGAAGAACACAGCACTTTTTCAGATGGCCCTCTTCCTCGCCCAGAAGAGGAAGAGTGCTTTTTTCCAAAAGATTGTTTTGGAGAAAAAAACATGTAGATGCCCCAGGAGGGCCTTTTTTCGAAAGACCCGTCCTCATGGTGCCGGATTTTTCAATCCCTGGCCCGTTCTTTCGAAAGAGCCGGGGCTGTGTAGATGCTGTCTATCAAAAGAGTGGATCGATCTTTCAAAAGAAGTTTTTTCAGAAAGTACCTTCCAGAAGAACTTCTTTGGAAGGATCGCTGTAGTGTAGATGTAGTCTAGGGGAGAGAACAGTTAGTGTAATACAGAGTGGACAGTGAAAAATCAGTGAAAATTAGTTACCGGATTCACAGCATGACTCAGCTGGAGACTAGGTAGATTTGGAGATACTTCCATATACACACATGGTGAAGTCCTGGCTCCGGTGAAGTCATTGGGAAAACCCCTATTAACTTCACTGGGACCAGGATTTATCCCTAGGTATGAAGCTATGGAGAAAACATGGCTGCCAGGACAAATCAATGAGAGAGAGAGAGAGAGAGGGAGAGAGAGAAAATATGTGCTATTGTACAATCTTGAGTTGTAAAATCTATGTGCTATTGTACAAATGTGGGATACTTTTAGCAGTGACATCTTTTTTCCTCTTGGTTGGGCTACTTGGTCTCGTGCTCCAACCTGTAAAGTAAATGTATAGGGAAGAGGCAGAAAAAGGCTATTTATAAATAATAAAAAAGCTGTAAGGATCAATGCTGATTTTCTCCAATTCATTTATCAAAATAGGAAAATATAAGCCTTAAAATTGAATTACTGTATTTTAACAAAACTAGTGTCTTGCACTTAGTGGTACTCCTAACAGTTAATACTGCACACTGGGTTGCTTTTTTTTAATTTTTTTTTAATTTTTTACTTTTTACAGTGGTCCACAGCAGTGTTCTCTCTAATCTTCTCAATCCATGTGTGGAATAAATTTTATGTACACCAAGGCATGTGCAGATATGCTGTACAAGTAGAAACAAAACACCCAGCTGTGGATGCTCTGTTAATCAGCAGGGCAGCATTTAAATCTCTCTTGAGCAGCCACACAAGCGGATAGCTTACTGGGGACACCGATCCACAGAAAAAGTTGCCATTGGGAAGTGCTAACATCTAACTGGATTCTGGTTCCTCATGTAGACATGGTCATTATGACTCTTCCATTCCCTTAGTTCAGTGCAGAACATCACTGTGCTCAAAAATAAAAGCACTTTGAGGAGCAGTGCTTTGTTTGCAATACATATTGAACCAACACTTGTGGAATTTTATGGCAACTTCTAATTATGAGCAGGACAGTAATGCTTACTGTTTGGCTTGGTTACAGCAGCAGTGTTGTAGAAGTTGTGTGCTGTACACTGTAGTTAGGAAAAAGACTATATATTCATTAAAATGCTGTATGCTTAAGGCAGAATAAGCACTTCATCACCTTTTTAGGTGCTTGATCATTAAGATGGTGAGCTCTCTGGCCCTGCTCCAGCAAAACACTAAGGCACATGCCTAATTTTAAGTTTGTGAGTGGTCCTATCGACTCAGATCCTAAGAGGCTGAACATGTAAACACTCACTACTGAGAAGTAAACACTTTAGTCACTATTAAGTATTTATGGGATTGAGCTGTATGACCCTGATCCAGGAGACTGAGCAGCCAGAAAATTTAATAATTATAGTTTATTATGAAAAAAATGCCATTCACCACTTCTTTACTGATTTTCACACAGCAATTGACTTCCATCCTATAAAGCATGCAACATTAAAAACTGGGGACTACAGATGCTATTGCAATTTGATTTCCTTTTGCAAACTTCAGTTTCATCTTCAGAATTTGAGTCAGTAGGAGATTTTGGGAGTAAAACATTTTAGGTAAATTGTCCTTGGTCCACTGACTTCCAACTGAGGATCCGTTCCATGGTGTTCAGTCTCTGCTCATTCATTTTACAAAGTAAGCAAAATCTTGACTCCAGTAACAAAATTAAAATTCAAAGATAAATCTTAATACTGCAAGCCGACCATATTTACATTTAACAGATTGTAGCACTTTGGTTTTCAAAAGACTCAATCCAAGGTAATTAAAACTTTGGTGGCCTTTCAATTTTTAAATTGCAAATAAAGGATAACAAAACCTGGAGAATTGGGGTCTTTCTCCAGCACATGTGGCATGAACAGTCCATGCTGTCACGGTTTGACAGGTGTGTGCTGCGAGAACTGCTGTTGCGCAGAGTTACTCATGAAATCTGAGAGTGTTTGTAAACAGTCTGTACTTTCTCAAAAGTACCCTAGAGGTTTGTTACAGGAAGTCAAATTGCTCAAATCTACCTAATTTGGCACGATACGTTGAAAGCATGCTTGAGTGATCATAATTGCACTGGGACTGACTTCATTTAGCAATCTCTGGGCATACCTTTCCAACAACAACTGCAGGCGATGTACATTCAATCTCTTGTTTGTTTCTGAAAGTGATTAACCGAAAAAATTTGGAATTTAAACACTCATAATTGCAAAGTGTTATTTATATTCCATTTGGATTTATTTTTTAAAAAACGGTGCCTTCTCTTTGGGATTCATTCAAGTTGCTTTGGAGAGTGAAAACACCATCAAACTGAAATGTGATGAAGAGAGAAAGATAATTCTTGCAGGTGGTGAACACTGGAGTTACAAAGCCACTCTCCCTGGAAAGGGCACACTGTAAGGTGGTTGTCTACAAGATGCCCCATGACTTCTTGTTGTTTTTGAAGTTACAGACTAACTCGGCTACCCCTCTGGTACTTGTAAGGTGGTAGTTTGCAACAACTGCATGAAAGTGCCTAAAGATGCTCAAACATAGACATTAAGCTATTAAATGTAAGAACTTTTGGAACACTGAACTAACATTCAGGGCTGCTTTAACTGCCGAGAAACAAAGGTTCAGGCTGACATAGGTCTCCAACCTTAACTCATGGTGCAGCATAACAAAAAGCATGCACAGTATGGGCTGACGGGGGGTTACTTTAGTTCTGAACACAGTGACTATTGTGGCTTAACATTAAGGACAGAGCTGTATGAATGTTCTTAAAAATTTTACATGGATATTAAAGTTTTTAAACCAAGCCACTTTATTTATGGTTGTCTCCTTTTTGTAGTCACTTTCTTCAGATACTTTAGGGCCAAACATATTGAGGGTCAGGAGTGTTCATGGAAGCAGTGCAGTTAAATGGAGCATTGGAAAATATTTGCTCAAAGGGCATTTTTAATTCTTAAAAGCAAACATAGGCATAGGAGTCAACTCTAAAAAGAGTTGTGTTGATTCAATCCGTCAACAGAAACAAAATCATGTACGTTCTGTATCAAGAATAACATCTTGACCTTCAAATATATAATGCTCCCTATGAAAAATAAAATAAATACATCTATAGAGTGCTTTCACATACAATTATGAAGAAAGAGACAAAATTCAATTAAAATTTGTGTTTGCTAAACATTATTTGCCTAACTCTAATTATGACATGCTCCATGTTTAATTTCCTTGCTTGTTTGATTTAAAAGAGAAAATCTGTTGTGGGGGTTGTTTTCCAAAAGCCATTAAATGTGTAATTACTTACAGAAACATACAAAAATCAGGGTGTCTTTCAGTTTGCAAAACCTTATCAGTCAGGTATCTGGTTTGGGAAACAAGAACCAGGGATGTAAAGGTGAACAGTTTTGGACAAAGCCATTTTTTATTTGTTCAAAACCATACAGCTGTACTTGAGATGTTCCAGCCTTTAACTAAATTCATGGCCAAGCACTGATTGTGACCTTAAAAAGAACTTGAGAGGTGTAAGGCATAAGAGTCATCCCTCTTAGGGCACCGAAGCTTATAATTTTCTCTTGGTTTTCTGCAATCTCTGTATTAATATATCAGAGAGGTAGCCGTGTTAGTTTGTATCTTTGAGAACAACAAGAAGTCCGGTGGCACCTTACAGACTAACAGATATTTTGGAGCATAAGCTTTCATGGGCAAAGACCCGCTTTGTCAGATGCATACTTCAGATAACACAGGACTTCTTGTTGTATTAATATATAATGTTCTAGGGCAGGGGTCTGCCACCTGTGTCTCCAGAGCTGCATGCGAGTCTTTAAGGACTTGTTTGTGGCTCCAATGTTACAACTGCAATGGAAAAATAAAACAAAAAACAAACAAAAAACCCACTCCTCCTGATTATTTTTGATAAACAGTGAATGTCTAAAAGCCCAAAAATGAACAACTCATATCTAAATAGCAAACGATATGTAATCTCAAAACTTTGGCTAACTCCCCCTAGTATCCTTCAGATTGAGGTTTGGGAGTAAAAGTCAGGAAGACAGTGGTACAAACACACATGTAAAGTGTAAGAAAATAGAATATGTACAAAGTTCATGAACATTCTGCAGTAACACGTAATCACATTACAAATCATTGTGTGTGCACTGTTCTTAAAATAGGGGTTACAAAAAGTATGGTTTGATGTTATCTTTTAAGGACATCTCAGATTCACATGCAGCTATTGAATTGGAAAAAATGGCTTTTCATGCTATTTTGGTTGCTGACCCCTGTTCAAAGGGTACTCTAGACCATGAGGGGCTGTGTCACCCTAGTAGCCTTGGGTGCCTTTCAGTGCTTAGCCGTTGGAGCTCCCTCCTTGGCACTCTCAAACATCCTGCCAGCATGCAGGTCACACCTTGAGTATCTGTGCATAACTACAGCCTGCCAGCACACTCCACTCACACTTTGGCTTCCACCACCCTTGGTTACCACTTCCAATCCTGGGTTTTCCCCAGAAAGGTGTGTTCTGCGCTGTTCATTCCTCTTTTAAACAGTGCAGACATAATAGGTCCATTGCCCCTTAAAGGGGTCAAAACACAACAATTTGCCCTCTAAATGGAATTACCCACACAATTCACATGACACTTGGCCAGTCTTGATTAAAGAATAAAACAAGTTTATTTTACTAGAAATAGATAGGTTTTAAGTGTGTAGAAATGTTAAGGCATTGAAGTCGGAAATGGTTGCAAGAAATATAAAGATAAAATGCTTCCGAGCACTAAATTGACCAGAATGGATGTGGTTTAAAGTGCAGTTCTTATCACAGGTTTCCAGTGCACTGCTGACCAAAGTTTCAGGTTAGGCTCTGCTCCAAGGGCCTACTGCTATTTGTTTTGCCTTCTCAAGTGAAAAGGAGAGAGCTGGATCGGAACGGTTGAAGAGGGTATGGTTTTGCTTCTCACTTTTCTAGTTCACTTGCCCTTGAAAACCATTTTCCTGGTATTGACCCTTAGTTCTTTCCAGTCAAGACCAAGGAGACATGGAGTCTGTGGGGAAGAGGTGTTTGGCTGTTACATTCACTGATGTTTTCTCAGATGCAGATCTGTTTTTTTTTTCTCATCTTTTGTACGTTAAAGAGCAGCCACTTGACAGGTGTTGGCTCATCAGCTTTGAGGATACCTGGCTTTGAACGTCAACTTGTCCTTTGTCTTTGAGAAACAGGTTTATTCACTTCCCAGATTTGTTTGGCAAACACATTTCAGTCATGATTTCAGGTGATGTTCATAACTTTACATATGATGATGCTACACACACCACCACCATGACATTATTGACCATGCATGTATGAGTTTTCATAGGATACCTTTCAAGGCATATTTTGAACAAAGAGTATTCGAATAGTGTAGGGTGTGAACACAAGGTGTGGATTTGGTCACAGTATATCAAGCTGTGTGTAAGGGTTACATAGCTGAGTTTCTCATATATTAGATGAGCATGCTCCATATTTGTACCATCAATGTGTGGACTTTCACTCTGTAATGGGTGTCTCTTTTCAGCTGCCCAATCCAACATAATTTGAATGACCATATTGGATCTCTCCCTCTCCATGCTATGTACGTTTTTTTAAAATTTCAAATATCTTTGGCTGTACAGCACTTCAAAGGGCTTGTGCAGCATCCCAGCACCTAGGCTGCACCATTTTTCATTCAACAAAAATGACCCTTCCTAATGTTCTTACCAACTGGGAAAGAGGCAGAAAACACGGTGGGTTACCTTAATTTCCCCAGCACTGATGTGTTAGCAAGGTCTAAGTTTTCTCCCAAAGACCAGACTATGGGGCCACCTCCTCAACACTATGCATCTGTGGGGATCTGTAGCTGATGTATATCGAATGTCTATAGCTCCTCACAGGCTCTGGGGCCATGATAGAAACAATCTGTTCTTAACCAAGCCAAGGCACTACCATAATTAGTGAGACCTTTGCCCAAGCATGGACCAGAACATTTGGCTCAAACTCATCTCAGCTTTACAATGATTAGTATCGTGTGACAAATAAACTTTATGATGCTTTGGAGGAGCCCCCCCCCCGTGACCTTCATATTCCTCATCTGTATATAACTGTGATATTGCATATATAATGCATGCCATGTGAGGTATTAGAGGAAAGGTTTTGATCTGCTGAAAATCATTTCTCCATCTGTATAGGTATATCATCACTGCATATGAAGTTATAATACTTTCGTTGTATGGTTTTCACAAAAACATGCTGTGGGTTTGGGAGGTGCCCATCTATTAAATTTACAGAGGCAATGACAAGGCAGGTAAGCAACCCCCAGTTTTGGCTCTTGAACTGACATCAACAGCCATTGTTCAGCAAGGGAGCCACAATTCAATGACTCCCCTGCATGAGGCCATACCAAGGGACTTGTTCAACTTTGCTTGGGCACTCAGCAGTGCCCTCCAGAGATCCCTGGATGTCTATTGTCCAAAACCACGGACTAAGGTCATAAAAGCATACCAGGGCCTGTGCTTTGTATTTTCCTTCAGGCACCAATGCTGCTAGTAAACCTGGACACTAAGAAGACTGAAGATTCCAACTGAGGGGACTGGCGCCGATTTCAAGGGTGAAATCTGTGTATGATGGACTGCAATATCCAGGGGGCCGGGGGAGGGAGGAGTGGGGTGATGGTGGTAAATAAACCTTGCTTGATCTAGTTGTTGCCCAGTGTAAAAGAGTTCAGAGTTTAGACTGTATGTTTATATTCTGGTAACTACTCTGATGTTTTACTTAACTCTTACAGTCACTTAAATTCAATCTTTGTAGTCAATGAAGTTCTTTTACAGCTTAACTTTACCAGTGAGTACATGTGATCGGTGTGGCAAATATGCTTAGATTTTCCAAAAGCTGGCATACGGCCACTTTCTATCGATGAAGTGGCAAGCCAATTAAAAAATCTGCGCCTCTCATTTTGAGCAGTGCAGTGTGGTATAAGCCTGGGCTACAGTGCTGGGTGGGATTTGGCTGGTGACTTTCTTTGTGTGATTCATGAGTAGCTCTGGAAGCATTTGTGCAATTCTGCTGTTGCGCGTGGGGCTGTGCATGTGGTTGAGCTGAGAGATAACAGCATTGGCAGGGTTTGCTGCTGGTCACTAGACAGGCATTGTGAAAGACAGCCCAGGATGGAGTGAGCAGAGGGGGCACAGGGGTTCCATGGCCCCAGGCTGCACCCCAGGGATCCCATCATAAATGTACATTGAGATGAACCCACAGAGAACTGTCAGTGTATTCAGCAGATTAATGAACTGGAAATACAACATGGGCATATAGATTAAATCTGTAGTTACTGTTCAGATCCCAGATAGCCCGGCAATACTATGTACCTGGCCTGCAATGTGCAGTCAAGGCTGTGGCATTGCATAGTATATTGTAACCCACTTCTCAGTGAAGTTAGGGGCGTTTTGCCTGCCAACCAGATTCTTTCTGGGACATACCACAGCTTACAGGTGACATGGCTCAGTAGAAACAACTCACTCCAACCCACCACAGAGTAACAAAGAGGAAGCCGTGCCAATCTATACACTATCAAAACAAAACGCAGTCAAGTAGCACTTTAAAGACTAGCAAAATGGTTTATTAGGTGAGCTTTCGTGGGACAGACCCACTTCTTCAGACCATAGGGTGTGGGTCTGTCCCACGAAAGCTCACCTAATAAACCACCACAGAGTGTGTGACTTGCCCTTTACAGCATTGAATGCAAACCACACGGCGCTTCCATATCTTTTCACATATCTTTTCACTGCTGGATAAACAATTTCCATGCAACTGGGTTCTGTCAAACAGGTGATTATGAAACACTCAGGACCTGAGGACTCTGAGTCATCCGTTTACTCAGGCAGTAGAATAATGAATCCAGCTGCACAGAGCTCTCTTCTGTGCTTGCTGGTGGACCCTGTTTGCTCAAAGTTGGAGAAATGAGGGTTGTAGAGTGTCTATACTATAAAGGCAAAGGAGTCCTACAGTTGGCAGATGGGATGCTGGGCTAGGTGGACCTTTGGTCTGACCCAGGAATAGCCATACTTATGTTCTTATGTTTTGTTCTTGTGTTCTGAGGAGTTGAAGGTGCAGAGTTTTTTTGTGGTTGAATTACCATAAAATCAGCTCCCCCGACCCCAGAAAAAGGGTATGTTTGGAGTACTTACAGTGTATGTAGGTTGTTTTGAACAGTGTGGAAAGTGCTCCTGCAATTACCCAAATGATACTTTCCTGCTATGTTTAGCTATGTTTCCTTGCCACCAATGCTACATTTTACCTGCTATATGAGTTAGAGAGCTTCATTTATTTTAAAATTCACCAACATATTTTATTCTTGGACTTGTGGCCAATAGCAGGTGAGGGGAACCATCATGAAATGTTCCTTTTGGATGTTTATAGCTCTAGAAGAACACTGCTGGATTAATTCTGGATTATTGTTATAAACATTCTCAATCTGGCCAAATACTGTTGGCATAAACAAGATTTTTGACTTGTTATTTTAATCTTATATGGAGGCTCTGATAAAGGCTAACACTATTCATAGCTATTTGTCTCTTTGAGATGCTACAGTGCTAACAATCCTTAATTAAATTACCACTAATTTTGCTGATCCCTAGTTTAATGATTATTAAATACACACCACATATGTAGCAATGATGTCCATAGTCTAATTTGCTGTCAAGTTGCCATGGAATCCTGAGCAAGGAGTTGCCCTGGGACTTTGGGGTGAAGGAGGAGAACTTAACAAAAATTAACTCAGGTTTGTTTAGATTACATTAATTTATATTTGATTCCTACTTGGGTTTAGAAGGGTTGGTTTTTTTCTTAGGAGGAGTCAAAGTTTCATGTTCCTAACCTTCCCCACTGCAGTCTCCCTCCTCCTTGACAAAAATTTCCGTGAGAACGAGATCAATGAAGGCGGACAGCGGGGTTGGTCTGGGTGAGTCAGAGAGAACAGGCTTCACAGAAAAGCATTTTTAAAATTGTCTCTGGGTCTGGACTTTGCAAAACCTTTCTGCTGAGGGTGGGACATGGACTGAGATCAAATATATTCCATATATGGAAGAGTCCAGATTCAGAAATCTCTTTCTTTTAAATAATTCTTGGTTTCCAATCCATATGTCCCAAATTCATTTGCATTGGCTCAAATTCCAAGGTCCACATACTTCAATGCACAACTGTTTTCTGACCAGACATCTAAGTATGCCTTGATTAGAAAAGGTGATAAGTTCTAGCCTTGACTTAGGCAGAAATAAGGCTTGAGGAGGAGTCCTAAGGCTGGTGAAATTTTGAGAGCAAGAATTCCAATTTAGATCCTGCGACTGAGTGCATCGATACAGTTTTTATGTAATAACCAGTTCAATGGCTATCAGTATCTCAGAGATTTAATTACTCGTTTTAAATGTAGATGAAAAATTGCCTGCCTTTCGTTTAATTAAACTAAGCCAGCTATCCCTTTACTGAGAAGTGGAACCACATTTTCTCTCCTCTCTACAATCACTGGCTGGAGGAGGAGTCAGAGGGCACCCTGCAGTTCATACTTCTATGCCCAGAGCTAGCACCATTACTCATTTGCAATGAGAGCCTTTGGGAATTCTGCTTTGCTGAAGAACTCCTTTAAAGTGGGGAGAGATAAGGAAATCGGGAGGACTCTTCCTGTCCCTTAGCAGACAAATAGATTAGCAGGTAAGGCTCCAGCACTAGGTCAAAGGAAAGACTAATGCACTGATGAAATATGGGTCAATCATTTTGATATATTTAAGTGTCACATTAAAGAAGTTCTAGAGAAAACAACATAACACTTAAAAAGATATTGCAAGGAAAGGATTCAATTGGTAAATTCATTTCTTTTCCCCTTATATATTTGGTCACTAGATTTTTCTTAGTGTTTGGAATTAGTGTTAATTTTTTGTGCAAGACCTGACATTATTGCCTAAAGTGAAATCGTTTTCGTTTAATCAAACTAAATATTTTGTCCAATTTTAATGCCAAATCTCCTTATTCACATGATTCTAGAAAAAATATCTGTCAGACCTGACAAGGGGCATAGTACTTCAGGGGCTTCATCAAAAGGTGCATGGCAGTGACATGAGACAGCGTTGCAGCCTTCAGGGAGTGGTGTGCATACACTCTATGAATGGGGCAGGGATAAAGAAAATGTTTCTCTACACCCACCTCAGCTTCCTAAATCCCAAAGAAAACATCATTCAGCAGAACACTGAAACCCTCCTGCCTGCCATTAAGCCTGAATAGCTCTGCAAATAATCACCACAGAACCAAAGAAATGTGGGGCTGGAAAGGACCTCAAGGGGTCATCTAGTCCACTCCTTACCCCACTAAAGCAGGATTAAGTGTATGCCTGCTGTCTAAAGCCTGGGTCACCGAACTTAAAGGGGTTAGAAAGCCTTTTTAAACAGTTCTGTTTAGTAAAGGCTGCAGAGCAGTAGCTGTAGCCACTGAAAGTGGGCAGTAGTTGTCAGGAGTGGAAGTAACTTTAATTTCTTACAAGTGCTGCCATATCGCTACCTTCTACCTCTTGCAGGGGGGCTCAGGCAGAAGGTGGGGTGGGGGGGTTGCTATATGATGGTACCCATAAGAAATTTAAGCCTGGTGCAGAGTGCAGGGGACTCAGAAAAGGAGCCGTGGATGTGGGAGCTCTGGGCAGAACGTTGGAGGATGGAGCCAGGGTAGGGGACTGGAGATGTGTGTGGGAGGCTCAGGGAAGGTATAGGGAGTGCAGGAGCTGAAGCAGAGATGCAACCCCAGTTGGCTGCTTTTTTCCTGGTGCATCACAATGGAGTGCATCAACTTGTTCTCCCCTTTGCTGGTCATCCTCTGTTTTAATTTCCCAGTAAACAGTGAACACTATTTAAAATGAGTCCACTTACTGCATCATGGGTTTTGCAGCAGTCTTAGTAAGCAGAGGGGGAAATGGTTGCAAATATATCTGTGGTGAGCATTACATAGCAGATTTTATTGGTGCTCATTATACTCTTTTAGGGTATATTTCAGCTGCTGTACATATGGTGTTCTCATGGACGGCACATCCAAAGCCAGAGTGGGGCTGCTGAGCTTTAGAACAGATAAGTTTTCACTCTGGTGATAACATTATCAGGAGAAGTTTTATTAAACACCTATGGCCCAATCCAGCGTGCTAGACACGCTAGTAAGAAATCTACGTGCCTGAGGCATTTACAAGTTAAATGGACAATTGACATTCCAAAGGGCAGGGAAACATGTACATTTACTCTCCCCTGCTGATGAGCAATTGAGGAAAGGGGAGATTAAGGTCATGGCTGCATTGGAAACATAACTGACAGAGACCAAAAACTTCAAGATCACTACCTGAATTACCCACTGGGAGAAGTGGAAAAAAACAAAACCAAAAACATACAAAAACAGATTGACAGGGTCAGACAAAAACCCAGAAACCAACTACTTCAAGTGGTGTTCTGTTATTGACCTTCTAGGGCCTATCTTGAAGTAGTTTATTCTGGGGATACCATCACTGGACCTGGACCTAATCACGTTAATTACAAGATCAAGAGCTCAGTCTCCTGTACCTCCACCAATATTATATATATGCCATCATGTGCCAGCAATGCCCCTCTACAATGTACATTGGACAAACCAGGCAAACACTTCACCAATGAATGAATGGACACAGAACAGACATTAGGACTCTCAATACACATAAGCTGGCCAGTGAGTATTTCATTGGAGCAGGCTGTTCCATTAAAGACCTGAGAATGTGCATCCTATCACAAAGAGAAAGCAGGTTGCATAGGGAGGTTAGTGAACTGGGGTTCGTACTCAGATTCAACACATCAACACTTGGTATGAACAAGGACACCAATTATCTCGTGCATTACAAGGACTGTTCCCTTCCTTTGATGTTCGTAATTGTCACAGGCAAAACACTAAACATGCGTTCACCTCATCCACATCCTTCTATGTATTTGATTTGCCAGTTTTATTGCAATTTTTTGGGGACCTCTGTGCTATATAACTGAGTCTGGACTGGAAATTCTCTAGATCTGAAGAAGTGGGTCTGTCTCATGAAAGCTCTTCACCTAATAAATCTTTTTGTTAATCTTGAAAGTGCTACATGACTGCTGTTTTGCTACACTGTGGACATAGAAGCCATGGTGCAGCACCCAGGCTCAAGCCTACAGGCAGCATGGGAGCTAAGCGGGTGCAGCTTGGTTAGGACTGGACAGTCCTGGGGCAGTCAGGCTCTAGCCAGATCCCGCCAGAGGCAACTCAGCTTTCTTGTCAATTTCACGGTTCTGCGGGAAGGACAAGATTGACAGCAGCAGCTGATGCAAATATCACAATGCCTAGAGCAGGGGTGGGAAATAATTTTTTATGGTGGGGGGCACTCTGAGAATTTAAATGGTGAAAGGCTTCACCCTTCCATGACATTAATGGAGGAGGTGCAGGGTTGCAGTGTTGGTGCACCAGGGAGCTCAGGATGGTAGACTGAGGTGCAGGAGGAGGTGTGACGTCCGGGGAGGAATTTGGCTGCAGGAGGGGTTGTGACCTGGGGCAGGGGATTGGGGTGCAAGAGGGTGTGCAGTGTCTGAGAAGAAGGGGCGGGAGAAGCACATGAAGCTCCCCTGAGGGCCGTGCAGTGCACAGAGAAACATGGCCCCTGCAGCCAGCTAGCATGAGCGACAAGCTGTGGTATAGCAGGCAGGGACCAGGGTATTTTGCCCTGATCTACAGGAACACTGAGTTACCCTAGCTGCACTGATGTATAAGATCTATGTTTCTCGTGGAGGTGGAGTTATGTCGGTGTAGTATGGCCCTTCCGTCAGTGGGAGCAAAGTTGTAGTGTGTACACAGTCATAACTGGGTTGACAAAGCTGCCTTATGGTGTAGTGTAGACCAAGCCTAAGGCTACGTCTACAATAGGCAAAGTAAGTCAGCCACAGACATGCAATTCGAGCCACGGCAATTGTGTAGCTAGAATCAATGTATCTGTATTCAACTTACTTGGCTGTCCCTACTGAAGAAGGTCAATGGGAGAGTTTCTCCCACTGGCCTCCCTCACTCCTCACATCTGGTGAGCAGTACAGGGGTCGACTGTGACCCTTGAAAGGTCAATTTCATGTGTCACTACCAGATGCACAACACTGAACCCCAGAAGAGCGACCCTGAGTGGGTTGTTCTTCCGGGGTAGTGTAGTCATGACCTAAGTGACTTGCCCTGCATCACACAGAAAGTCTGTAGCCAAACTGGGAACTGACCCCTGATCTTCTGAGTCCCAGTCTAGTGCCTAAACCACAGAACATCACTCCTCTTCTATAGCCATTATGGAGAATCCCCATCCCCAACTGTTATCATATAGGCAATGTATCTAATAAATTCCATCTGAGGTTTGCTTCTCCCAGATTCAACTCTAAATCCCAGCTGGTACAAAAGCTAAGGGACAGGAAGATGATGGAAAATTCCTAGTAGGAAACATCCATCAAAAGCATTAACTAACTCTTCAGGGTGCATTTCAAGTTCACACACTTAAGCGAAGTGTTTGGTTTACATGGCTGTTCATTGCACTTCAGATAGGAAACCGTGATTCAGAACTTACTTTGCTTCCTGCAGACATCTTCTTGCAACTGAATATTTGCACATTGTGGAAAATTTTCCACATTCATTCAAATAAAAGATGATTTATCCTGTAGAAAATGAGCAGACCCAGAAGCTGCATTGTTCTCACTCCGTTCAGAGTACTCAGCTGTCAACAGCCCCATTTTGGTTGGCTGCAGCCATTGAGGTAACTGCAGCTGTCATCAAAGTGAATTAGGGGCTTATTTGACCACGGCTGCCTTTCATATTCTGTCTGCAGTTCAGTGTCAAACCAGCTCACTAGAGAGCAGCATGATGGGAAAAGTATGCATTAGCAGCTCAGTCCTAGCCTCTTACACTGAATACAGTTTATGGGTTTGCTTGGTTTTTTAAATGATAAATGTAATCTTTTAATGTTTCTCAATCAGCATAAAGAAGAAAGAGACCATATCATGCACACCCTCAACTTGCCAAGAATTGGCCTCCAGTACTGGAGGACAAGATGGCCACATGTCTGCACTCCCAATGAAATGTGGGCCCAAAACAGAAGGTCAAATTAATAGGTATAAATTAACTGCAATCTCACAAGTGGACAGCTCAATGGATTTAATAGCAACTGCAAAATAAATATGCCTCAATTTTGCAGCTACATTAAAAAAAGCAGTAAGTGAGCAACAGTGCAGGATGACTGTAAAATATAAATAGTTACTATGGGCTGGATTCTTCTTACAATGGCCGAGTCTACACTATGAGATAAATTCAAACTTAAGGCAGATCGCTCGATATTACCACGAGACTGTCTTCACAGGAAATCCCATTAGATTGATTTAGGGAGCACTAATATCAATATCACAATATCGTCACAATCTGATGGGTATAGAATTTGAGCTTGATGCTAACGTTTGATTAAAGGCCAGTGCGGAAGCCCTACGGCTTAAAATCGAATGTATTAGCCTCCAGAGGTGTACCATATGGAACAAACAATGCCCCACAGTGCTCCACTCTGGCCGCTGCTCTCCAGGTGTGCAGGAATTAGGTGACGGGAAGACTGTGAATTTCAAATCAGGACCAGGAGGCCTGTGGCTTTAGGGTCATGTTTCCATGAGAGCTTAAGACATGCCTTTCTTTGCTATTACCACTGGGGGTGCATCTACCCACTACAAATAACCCCAGCATGAAGTTTGTGGTTCTATCTCTACACTGGTAGTTTTTCCTGCGCTGCCTGACACCGGCCACTGCAGACACATGGCAGCAAGGCGGTTGTGGAGGTTGTGCTTGCATAAGAGGCTGAGAAACTTCTTCTCAGCGGTTTAGATTTGTGAGCGAACACCTCTCTTCTCCTACAAGCGCCAGGCAGTCGGGGTCTTTTCTGTGCTCAGCCACATCATGTGGGTAGCTCCCGACCCAATAAAAGAACCATGTTCACAAATCTAAACGGCTGAGAAGCTGTTTCTTGGTCTCTTATGCAAGCACAACCCCCACAACTGCCTTGCTGGTGTGTGGTGTGTTGGGGCCGGGGCTGGCACCAGGCAGTGCAGAAAAAACTACCACGTGTAGAGACAGAACCACGAACTCCAGGCTGGGGCTATTTGTAATAGGTAGATGCGCTCACAGCGCTAATAGCAAAGAAAGAAAGACCTTTCTCAGGCTCTCATACAAACATGAGCACGGTTGGGGCTCGAAGGGTGGGAAAGATTATCAGGGCTTGCTGCCACTAGGGGTATGTCTCCCCCAGTGGCTAAAATATTCAGATGGGACTACATCATCTGCCCCCCCCCCAAAAAAAAATATTTTCAGGGTCTTTCTGACCACGGCAGGAAGCCTCCCCGGCGGCTGATACTCAGAGGCTTGCTGCCATCAAGGGCGAACTCTCCCCAGGTGGCTAAGATATTCAGGGGCACTACTTCAACTGGCCCACACTGAACCCCCCCTCCCACATCCCTAGCAATGGGGCTTGCTGCTGCTGAGGAAAATTCTCTCCCAGAAGCTAATATGTTAGGTGTGGGGGCAGGGGACGACTTCAGCTACTTCAATATTTCAATTGGCTTTGCAGCTGCAAACCAGAGCCCCCTCACCAAAAATATATTCAGGGACTAGCTGCCTATTGCAGACACCAGCTGCTTTAATTTTTCTTGAATGAAATGTGTTTCCTGACATTTCCTATCTGTTTTCATGCTTTGACCCCCCCAAAAACACAGGGCGAGGCCAGTTGAGATTCCTGTTTCTGTTATAAGTTCAGTGTATGAGAGCTCACTGCCATCCCCCATATTGGCAATGTCTGTGTAGTGAAGAGTGAAGACAAAAATCCTCTTTTTTTCTAGACTTTTCTATCCTCGTTTTTCTAACTTTGCGCCCCTTCCCGCAGGAAAAAGTGGCAGGAGGGCCGGTTGAGAATACAGTCTGTCCCTGTGTTATTTTCAGGGCTCGGATGCAATCACAGGAGGGGGGACAGTCAGCTGAGAATTCCGTTACAGAAGAAAGAGATTTCTGTTAACTTTGCCATCTCTGCGGATGCCCTACATTTCCTTCCTTCCACTGGGAAAAATGGATGTTTGCTTAACATGGGAGGGGAATGAGGACAACGCAATGTGGGAAGATGGTGTCAAAGACCAGTGAACATACCCGGTATGCTACGGGGATGAGGGAACTGTGGGATAGGTTCCCACAATGCAGTACTGCAACAGTGGATGTTTGCCAATTGAGTGTGGCAGCAATAAGTCGACTTTGTGAGGAGCAAGTGAGGAGGTGAGGATAGTCAAAATTGAATTTATAAATTCCAGCATACAAAATAATAAATACACTAATAATAAATACGATTTTATCTCATAGTGTAGACACAGCCAGTGACTCCTGCAGCTGGGAGGGGAAATAAAATACAGGAATCATGCACAAGAAGCCAGTGGAGTTTCCAGTATTGTGGTTCTCTGCTCCAGGGGGCTGCTTGCTATGAAATCTCTGTGCCAGCATAAGTAAAAGCAGTGCAGGGACTAGTGGGACATACCACCATCACCCACCCCCAACAGGAGAAGATTGGCAAAGCTCTCAGCTTGCAACAAGCCCCCTATGACGGGGTGAGGGTGCAGCAGCTGGCACACAGGAGCTTTTCTCGGCCAGGGAATTCTCTCTTTACTGGCAAGTTCTGAGCAGCATCTGGCCACTTGAAGGTGCCTCATTGGTGCAAAAGGGCTGGTCATAAACGTGAACCTGGCCAATAAGGTCACATTGTAAGCAGTTCTTTAACAGCTTTAAATAAGCTTCTTAGAATGTGTTGGCAGCAGAAGGGTGTTCTGTGGGTGGTCACTCTGCTTACGCATTATCTGGCAATTTGGAATTGGCAAGAGGTGGAATAACTATTAAGAAATTGTCTGCATGTGGTGGACAGAGAAAGAGAGAGAGAGACGTGCCCAAACAGCAGACCCGTTCTTCTCTCTCTGTTGTGGTCTGAGCTTTTCTGGCCACGTTCACATTCAATGTCCTAGCGCCCAGCGCAAAGAGGACTGCAAAGTGCTGCCTGCATTCTGTCTGCACATTGAGTGGACAAGTATTTACCATTTCATAAATCACTTGTGATTTGCCGCAGTGGAGTGATTCCACAGAGCCAGTACATTTCCTTCCTTGAAAGGTGTGAGGCCATTCATCATTTTCAGGAGAGTACAAAACAGCACATGTATTCCCTTGCCCTTCCCCCACCAAAAGGAGCCAAAAAAGAGGCTCCCATGGAGGAATGGTATGTCCACTGTTTTTTGTGCTTAAAATCCATACTGCGCTCCCCCTACCTAAAAGGGAGAAATGTTCCTTTTAAAAACCTTTGAGCACAGCACAAATGTTTCATACCACTGGGCGAGGCCCTGAACTGTCACTGAAGTACTAGCTGTAACTGCAGGACCTCACAAATTTTATAATCAAAGTGTTTCAGAACTCCTCAATTCTAAGGAAAAATTTCAATTTGCCATTTCAATTTTTCACAGTATTTTATGTCTTCCATCCCTTGAAGTCTCACCAAGCCCAGCTGTCTGTTGATGGGCAGCCAAGCTCGATGGCATTTTCATATGAGAAGAAAAGAGATGGCAGGCTTAGCTTTTATGGGCAACAGCCTCCAGGTTCTGGCCCGTCAATCTGCCTTGAATCTGCCTTGACACCTGCCATGACACCACTGTTGACTTTTGCTGTTGCATCCAGTTCCTCTGGATTTTTGTGGGGCTGGGGCTGAGGAGCTGTAGTACAGTTAAGAAATACAGGCTAAACACTTGTTCAGGCCCATCGAGGCTACAATAGTCTGCAGTGTTATAACAGTCTCCAGGGATACCAAGGTTGTAACCTGTACCCATAATATGGTAAGATCTACACTGTACATAGGATCTAAGCAGACAACACTTTTTAAATGGTAGTTCAACCAAACACTCAGGCTGCGGACACCCTACTCCTCCCTTTAGGAAGGGGCATGTTAATGAGGGATTTTGGAAGAAGCTAATGATGAGCTGACATGAATATTCAGCGCCTTATTAGCATAATGCTGGCCGTGTGCAATTTGAAGATGCCACTTTTGGAACACATGCTGCCCATGTAGACAGGGACCTTTTGAAAGGACCCCCTGATTTCAAAAGCCCCTTCTTACTATTTGGTTTTAGGAAGAAGAGGCTTTCGAAGTCAAGGGGTCCTTTCGAAAGGTCCCCATCTACATGGGCGTCATGCGTTCTGAAAGCAGCACTTTGGAATCACGCATGGCCGTTGTTATGCTAATGAGGTGCTGCATATTCATGTCAGTGCCTCATTAGCATCTTCCAAACTCCCCCATTAGCATGGCCTTCAGAAAGGGAGGGGTTGTGTGACCACAGCCTCATAGAAAAGGGAGGTTATACAACAGACAGACTAGCTCCACTGGTGACATGTAACTTGCTAAGGATGGGGGGTAGGCTCGCTGACCAGGAGAGGGCAAAAAGGGGGGCAACTGTCCCAGAGCCTGTCAGTTCACACTGTCTGGAGCTCCCGGCCGCCCCTGCCACCATTACTGCATCATCATCAGCACGCTGGCAGGGGAGGGGCTTGGCACGCAGCAGTCCTGGTTGCCCCTAGATTGCCCCTTCTGCCTGAGTCCCCATCCCTTCTGGGAGCACAGGACCCCCACACCTTGCCCAGAAGGCCAATAGTTATGTGGGCTCCCCTGGAGCACCCCACATATTTTGAACCCACTCCCCCTGCTAAAAAGTGAAATTAAATTAAAAATATAAACTCTGGCAGAAACTCAGGAGGAGGGAGGAAAGATGCCCCCCTTTCACCTTCCCCACCCCATTACTTCTGCACTGGAGTCTACATAAACCACATCAATACATGTCTTAGATTCAGCACTGTTACAAACCCACAGCTACCCATGTCATAAAGACATATTTTCCACCTCCGGCAGAGATTCGCTATTCCATGATTGTCAGTTTTCAGGGCCTGTGTTCACAGATGCGCTGCTGCACGTCAGAGCCAATGCTCCTGCACTGATGGGTTGACACGGCGCAGCCAACATGGCGGGTTAGGTCAGTGTATGTACGTCGCGTGCGGGTCTGGGTTTTTCACCCCCCTCAAGAGATGTAATTGTAACAGTACAGATCCATAGCAGAGTCCTGCTCCCTCAGCATATACAATAATGCCATTTTTAGCTTACCAGAGACTGAAAAGCCCTGTAACCACTGGCTACATGAGGGGGCAAAGGGGTTGCATGTCCCCACCCCCAGACACCATGGGTGAGATGGGCAAGGGACCAGAGCCTCTGAGCAGCCTGGGAGACTAGTGAGGGCCTGGCTCCTGCAGGAACATGGCTCCGCTCCCCAGGCTGCTTCACTCAGGAGGGGGGAACCACCTTTGCACTCACTGGGAAGTGGAGCAATGTGGCCGAAAGCTGGCCAGGGGAGTAGAGTGTGCTGGGGCCACATCGCTCTGCTTCCTCACACTGCTGCATGTGCGCACGAGGGTGTTGCCCCCGATGTTGGTGCCGGCCCCTCCCCCTCGGTACTCCTCCAGGCCCTGTTGCTCAGGGGGACGAAGCCTGGGGGTAAGAGGCGGGGTGGAAGCAGAATGGGATGGGAAGAGACAGGGCAGGGGTGGGGCTTGGGGTTGAGGGGGGACTGTCCCAGCTCTCCCACCGTGGCCTTGGGAGGAGTCACATGGGGGGCAGTCACATGGCTGGTGCTCCCCCCTCATCTTTCTTTATTAGTCGGCCCTGACTGTAACTGGTAATTTGCCACCCTCAGCCATAATTCAACCCTGCCCCCTGCCGCCAACCATTATCCTATGGAGGGGAGGGGGCTCATTTAAGCACAGAGCAGCCAGCCTTAGTGAGGGAGAGCCTGTTGCCTGACATTAATAAGGTGTTCTAGGCCTCAAAGACCATAAAGGGGCCATGTTAACTCGGTGTTATAACAAGGGGATATGAAGTGTAAATGGCAAGTGCTCTCCAAGTGGCCTCTGCATTAAAAGTCTCTTGTGCTTGCCACTCTGCATGGCACCCCTCTTCCCTTCCTTTTAAAATATGTCAGTACCAAGTGTGAAGCTGATCCCCCTAACATTGCATACAATCATGGTGTGGGGGTCACGACAGTACAGATAGTAGTGGAAGAGAAGGGGAGAAACTGGGGCCGGTTAATTTAGACTGCTTCACAAGTGCACCGTAAGACATCCCCTTCCATGCGCATTTACACTAAAAGAGCTCGATTCTGCACGAGCATATCAATTAATTTAACATTATCCACATAAGCCGTTCAATGGACCTAATCTTGCGGATAAGCATCTGTAGGAAGTGGGTCTATAGGCCCAGTCTTGAACCACCTGCCACTAGTTCCATCTTGTAGTTGAGCACAGCATAAAGCAGGACCCTTGGTTGTGACTGTAGGATGAAGGCCTAGGGCAGACATGGTGAACGAAAGACATGGGACAAAGGTTCAGGGGTGGAACATGACGGGTGAGGAAGTATTTCTGACAGAGACAGTCTGAGGGAGCAGGAATGGGGTTAAATCACTGGTAGCTGAAGATGGGAATCAGAAAAAGATCTGGCAGATGAGCTAATTCCAAATCTAAAATACAGCGCTAAGAAGATGCCTACAGTTTTGTTGTGGGTTAGGGTAGACTTCAAACCTAACTCTCAAAGACTTTATTTTTGGTAAACCAAAGCAGCAGAAATGTAGCACTTTAACGACGAAAAAAATTATATATTCAGTGATGATCATTTTATTAGTCTTTAAAGTGCTACATTTCTGCTGCTTTGGTTGGTTGGAGTACAGACTAACACGGCTGCCTCTGTTTTATTTTTGGTAGTCATTTTTATATACTCTCCTATATACTATGGCATTCCTTTCATGATGAGGTTTTATTCTGAAGATATTTTAAGGGAACGAAGGAAAAGATTTTCAACAAACCTCACACAGCACTACTTCCAGAGGCCCTGCTCCTGCAAGGGCTTCTGGACAGGGCTCCCTCCAGGTGACATCACCTGCAGAAACGGGGCCACGGATTGTGTTTCAAAGGCTAAAACATACCTGATGCTCAGACAGGAAGCTCAGTAACTAGCCTACGTATATTTGTTGTCAGACTGTAAGCAACACCGAGGCAGCAGTATGAATAGCTTCAAATATTTTTTTAATGAGAAGAGTGCACAGCTAAAGTGCTGCATAAGTATCCCCCAGGCTTTGACAGTGTCATTATAGCCTGTGATAAATTAGGGCTGTGCGTGAACCCAGAGAGCGGCAAATTAACAGTTAATTAGGAGTTGATAAATAGCAGTCACAAGGGCCCTCTGATGCAGCTTGTTTTCAGCTTCTGCTCTCCTCTCATATCTTGAAACAGCAAGTGTTTATGTGCTTGTAACAAGTGCCTGAGTGGACTGTTACGTCTGCAGTTTGTCAGGCATTTGGATTGCTCTCATGTGTTCTCCCACTCCAGTTTTTCAGTACTCTCACAGACCTCTTGTTGGCAGAGTAGTGTTATCAATATTTATCCTCAAGTTTAAAAGAGGGGGTTACGTTTTAAGGGAGGAATTATAACGCTGTGTCTGCAGGGAGGGGGATATTTTCTACCCAGCATTTTGACAACACTTCTGATTTCTGCTGACGTAGATTTGACTCCCTATTTTGTCTTCATTGAGTTCAGAGACAAATTCTTTGTCAAAATACATCAGGTGAAATCCTGGCCTGGTTACGGTCCAAAAGAGATTTGCCACAGAATTCAACGGGACTCAGAATTCCTCACGCCCCTGCACCCTTGACAAGGTCACTTTCTGGCTACTAATCCTGCTCCTACTGAAGCCAGAGTAAAACTGACGCAGCAAACCCACTCTTCTCCCCAGGAGACCAAAACACCCAGGGCCAGCTTGTTAAAGATATCAGAGGAGGATGAAGCAGACATTAACATTGCACAGATTCAGTTGAAAGCATTCTCCATGTGCTTTGAGGGATCCCCTCCCTACAATGAAGTAGCCTCACAGCCAAAGGCAGCATTCCCTGCATGGCAGTTCTGAAATGCATCTCTATCAGGTGGACCAGACAGCAGTCCCACTAAGGAAGAGAGATGAATCAGGATAGATTGATAGCTGTGAGGGAAGCAAGGAACTTATTTACATTAATCGCCCATCGCTGAAGCACTTCACAAAGCCACTGCATCCCCACTTCTCTTCCCGGCCCAAACCTTCCTTATGGAGACAAAAAAGCAGTCCAATAGCACTTTAAAGACTAACAAAATAATTTATTAGGGGGTGAGCTTTCATGGGATAGACCCACTTCTTCAGACCATAGCCATACCAGAACATCCTCAATATTTAAGACACAGAGAACCAAAAATAGTAATCAAGGTTGACAAATCAGAAAAATTGTAATCAAGGTGAGCAAATCAGAAGAGCAGAGGGGCAGAAGTCAAGAGTCAGATAAAACAAAGTATGTAAAGGAGTCCATGTAATGACCCAGGTAATTGGCGTCCCGGTTCAAACCACATGTTAATGTGTCAAAAAATGCCCACATACTTTGTATATAGGACAAACAGTAAACACGCTTCGACAACAAGCCCCGTTACCAGCTTTGTCCACATATCTATTCTGGAGATGCCATCACTGCATTTCACCAGGTTATACACAGAATCACAGGCACATTCTCATGTTCCTCTGCTAACATCATATATGCCACCATGTGCCATCAATGCCCACATACTTTGTATGTAGGACAAACGGTAAACACGCTTCGACCAGACTTTAAAGTGCTTCTGGACTGCTCTTTTGTTTTGATAGTATATGGAGTAACATGGCTATCTCTCTGTTACCTTCCTTATGCAGGTGTGTGTTCAGTATGCAGACAGGTTATGAGGCCTTGTGGTGTGTACATGACCCATACTGCCATTTCCACAGTTTTCTAGTTTCGGCCCATGGAGAGGACTTAATTTACCCATAATGTGGAGGTCTTTTTTAAATTCACAGCACAGAATATAGTGGTCAGAGTTGGTGATTTAATGTCTTGTCCATAAAGAACCCCTCTGTTTAAAAACAAAACAAAAACACAAAATCCCTTAAGAGCCTTAACTACTATTAAATATGCCTTTGGTTGCAAGTACTCAGATTAAATTAGAATCACTGTGGCCTTTACACATATGTTTAAATGAATTTAATAGATTTGTTTTCCCTTGGAAAAACTAGTGTCACATTCGTATGAAAACATTACTTCTCTCATTAAAGGCCCATTCAGTTAAATACAGAAACTTACATTTAGATAATTTACAGCACCAGGTTAAACCAACAAAAAGCCAGAAAAATTCAAATGGTGGAACAACACTGTGTTCTTAGATAGCCCTATTTTTTAAAGGAAAAACAGCACTGCTATAAAACAAAACCAGAACATCAGCTTTCACTTGTGCTTCAGTCTGGGGCTTTTGACAGTTTATACTGGCCTGTTGTCGCATTTTAAGCTGTTTATTGAACCAAACTTCCTTACTCGGACATGAAAAAGTGAAAGGAAAACCAAACTATTTCAGAAAACTTTATGAAAACAGTTATCAAACTTAAAGGTAAATACACATTTGTTGGCGATAATACACACCAAATAATCATCATACTGATTATTGGTATGTTGCGGGGAGGGATTAATAAACAAACATTTTCTCTTTCAGAGCCATCACCATTTGTTTGGCGAAATATATTTTTGCATGCATGTTATTTCATGCAGGCTAATACTTTATCCACTATGTTATCTGTGTGTGAAGTCTTTCATAAAAGTGCAGTTTAGGTCATTTTTCATATCTAACAAATCCTACCGGACAGACTTCTTGTCCATCAAGTCCACTTTGCTGATGCATCAAATGCTGAATGAGTGAAGTATGGCGGGGGGGAGGGGGGAGCAATTAGGGATGGGCTCCGAGAGGGCTATGGAGATGGCTGTTTCTGACTACACAGAGCAACCCACCCCACGTAATAGGAATGTGGGTGCTACTGTAGCCCTCGGGAGATTTTCAGCCCCCTGAATTAACCTGATTTATTCAGGTGTTGCCCAGTGGGAGAGGATTTGTCTTAAAGTGAATGTGTGCCTTGATTCACCTCCTAAAATAACAATCCAGTAGTGAGACTTAGAGGATCACAATTTGTTCAGCTGGGACAGAGGAATGCATTCTCTGAAAACAGTAAAGCCAGATCTGTATTGCTCATGCAACAGCTGCTTAAGCTCAAGTCATTTGCACATATGTACTTTTAAGAATGTTTTGAGGCATTTATAGAGAAATATGTATCAGTAGCTTGGAACACACAAAGGTGATTAGTAGGGCCCTGATTCTACAGCTGGCTTCACCTAAATCCACGAAGAACCCACCTGGACCCACGGCTCCCCACCCCAAACAGTCAGTTGGGAGACTGTTGCCTAGATGTGAAATCCATGCACCTCACAGGAGCAAGACAAACAAGAAAAATGGAACAAGAGATAAATGTTCTACCTGAGAACACAAACTATACAGGGAAAACAACATAAGGAAAATAATCCCCTCACAGCCTGTGCAGTGAACTGAAGAGTTGGAAAAAAGTCTATCTGAGAGGAGTTGCATCACAGAAGTGGAGAAACTACTACACGGATTCCTGAGGGCTTTGGATTAGTCCCTTATTTCAAAGGAATATTTTGAGGCAGTGATCTGGGATCCACCTACAGTAAACTCTCAGAAAAATAAGAATGAAGGCCGTGAAGCAAACATGTTGAAATCAAAGGGGTTTTGGATCAGCCCTTTAAGAACTGAACAAATGATGCAGATATAATTTTTAGCTTATTTCACTGCTCACACATTACAATTTTTTCCATTTTGTTCATTAATCAGTAAGTATTTCTATTAGGGTTACCATATGTGAACTTTCAAAAACGAGGACACCCCTAAGAGGGAATGTATCTGTATCAGTATCTACCCACTCATATTGTACTAAGGCGTTACAGTATATATAGTACATTAAAGCCATACTGGATTGGACTTTGATCCACCTGACTCAGCGTCCTATCTTCAGCCAGTGGCCAGTGTCAGATGCTTCAGAAGGAATGAACAAAACTGGGCAATTTTGAGTGATCCATCCCTGTTGCTAATCTCTAAGCAGTTGGAGGAGTAAGGATACCCTAGCACAAGCATGGGGTTGTGTCCTTGACCACTGTGGTTAACTGCCATTGATGGATCCATCTTCCTTGAACTTATGTAATTCTTTATTGAATTCAGTTACACTTTTGGCCTTCACAACCTCCCATAGCAATGAGTTCCACAAACTCGCTTTGCGTTGTGTGAAGTACATCCTTGTATTCAGAACTGGCCCAGTGGGGCCTGGCTGGTGGTGAGCGGGGAGGGCAGTGCAGCACGGCTGGTGGGTGGTAGATACTATCATCAACTGGAGCACAGGGCCATGAAGGGGCAGAGCCCAAGGCAACTGCTTTGCTTGCCCTGCCCTAAGGCCAGGGTTTGCTTTTGTTTTAAACGTGCTGCCTGTTAATTTCATGAGATGATCTCTAGTTGCTGTCTTACATGAAAAGGTAAATAATACCCTATTCATTTTCTCCATAGCACACATCATTTTATAGATTTCTGTCTCACTCCCTTAGCTGTCCCTTTTCTAAACTGAACATTTCTAGTTGTTTTTTTAAATCTCTCCTCACACAGAAGTTGTTCCGTACCTTTAATCATTGTTGTCCTTCAATGAACCTTTTCCAGTTCTAAATCCTTTTTGACGGCTGCTGTTCATTGAGTGGCTGTTTTCAGCCAACTACACATGGAATCTCCAAGATCCCTTTCTTGAGTGATAACAGCTAATTCAGATCCCATCATTTTGTAGGTATAGTTGGGAGTATTTTTTCCAATGTGCAGGGTTTTTTCTGAATTTCATCTGCCTGTTTGTTGTTTCATCATGAAGTTTTGTGAGATCCCTTTGCCAGCCTTCACATTTTGCCTTGCGCTTAACTGTCTTGAGCAATGTTGTGTTGTCTGTAGGATTTGCCACATCACTGCTCAACCCCCTTTCTGGATTGTTATGAACCTGCTGATCAGCCCAAGTCCCAGTACAGATCCTTAGAGGAACCATTGCCTATCTCTCTTTATAATGAAAACTGTTCACTCCTATCATTTGTTTACTGTTTTTCAATCATTTGCGCATCTCTGAGAGAACCTGTCCTTTAGTCCTATAATTGCTTAGTTTGCTTGGAAGTTTTGTGAAGGCTTTATGAAAGTCCATGTACACTATATCCATTGGATCACCCTTGTCAAAATGCTTGTACGTTCTCTCAGAGAATTCTACTAGATTGGTGTGGCATGATTTCCATTCACAAAAGCCATGTTGACTCTTTCCCAACATACATTTATCATGCATCAGATAATTCTGCTCATTATAGTCTCAGAAGAGTAGTGCTTACCCACAAAAGCTCATTACCTAATAAATAAAATTGTTAGTCTTTAAGGTGCTACAAGTCTGCTTTTAATGATAGTTTCAATCAGTGGGCCTGGTCCTGAAATTAGGCTTAGCTGCCTGTAATTGCCAGGATTGCCTCAGGAGCCATTTTTTAAAATCAGCATTACATTGCTTAACATCCAGTCATCTGGGTCAGAAGCTAATTTAAGTTATAGTTTACATGCCCCAGTTTGTAATTCTGCAATTTCACCTTTGAATTCCTTCAGAACTCTGGGGACAATACCATCAGGTCCTGATGACTTTTTGCTGTTTAATTTATCAATTTATTCTAAAACTTCCTCTATTGACACCTCAATCAGGGAAAGTTCCTCAGATTTGTCACCTAAAAAGAATGGTTTGCATGTGGGGATGGTGCCCACATCCTCTACAGTGAAGATTGATGAAAAGAATTCATGTAGCTTCTCTGCAATGACATTGTCCTCTTTGAGAATTCCTTTAGAAGCTCAGTCCTCTGGTGGCTCACTGATTATTTGCTGGAATTCCTGCTTTTATTTTGCTGTTAGTTTGTGTGTCTTTAGGTATTTGCTCTTCAAATTCTTTCTTGTACTGCCTTACTATATGTTAACACTTTACTTGCTTGAATGTATGTGCCCTTCTATTTTCCTCAGTAGGCTTTGGTTTCCAATTTGTAAAGGATTTTTTTTTGTCTCTAATCACCTGTTTTATCTTATTTAGTCAGCTTGACTTATTTTGAATCATCTTCCTGCCTTTTTTGGGGGGGAGGGTATATATATTTAATCTGAACCTCTTTTGTGGTGTTGTTAATAAGTCTCCAGGCAGTTTGCAGGCATTTCACCCTTGTAACTGTTCCTTTTAATTTTAATAGCAATTTACAATGTGTGCGTGGTCCCCGTGCATCTGTATGGAGCCCCCTCAACCAACATTCGTGGAGCTCTGTTTGAGCATGAGAACCATTTGTAAACTGCAGCATCAGGGCCTAATGTTGCTGTTTCCATAAACTTTCTTTCTAGTAAACTCATTCCTTACTAGAATATTCATGGCAAGGGAACTCAAAAGTGGAACACACTCAAAGGAAATTCCTTGTTTTAAAATTCAAACAAATATAGGTAGATTTTTTTGAGATGTTCACATAGCTATTGAAACAAATGCACAGCTTGTTGAGCAGAGTGACAAACTCATGTAGACTGAAAGATTCCTCCTATGCTGAATAGTATGCAAGCTATGAGGCTCATACAAAGTCCAGAAATACTCTGTGCACAGCGGTCCAGTGTGCGTCATCCAGCTGAGATCACTGCCCACCTTACTTTCTCTTTCTTCCTTACTCTTTGTGGAAAAGCAGAGATCCACAAGAGCTCCATTACTGGTCACAATCACTGCTTTGACACTAGGCCCTGGTCTAAAGCCCCTTTGAAATCAATTAGGAATCTTTACATTATATTCAGTGAGTTTTAGATAAAGACTTTAGGAACCTAACTGCAAACTAACCACAACAAAGCCTCCTAACTGAAGTACATTTTGTAAGAGCTGTCTTTTAAACTTTTGCAGATCGTCAGTGAAGGGTCAAGTCTAATAAATATCGAGAGAAAAAATGCTGTTGTCAAATTTGTTTTGCTACAAATTCAGCTATTCCAGCCTCTGGAAATGGGGGTGGTTTTGAATTTTCAGGCAACTTCATCAACAATTTTAAGCTTACATTTATTCTTTTGATCCCAGGTCACTTCCTTGACCCCTCTGTGAGTTTTGCCATAATTATATGCCTGCAGTAGGGTGTGATCCTTTAAGGATCAAACTGTCTGTCAGCAGCAAACTTAATCTGCAGTCACTATATTAATTGTGTATTCCCCTGGGCTTAAGACTCTTCTGCTGTGCAGGCTTTAAGTATGTGGGGAGCAACTGGTGGTTACATTTAACTATGTAATTTGGACTCCCAATTTAAGCAAAGGAAACAATAATGGTGGCCTTAATTGCACAAATTACCACAGTTACTTTGAGTTTGACATGTGCTTAATGACTAGGCGGATGGAAACATTAAACCTAATGCCACTTGGCAGACAATTGGAATTGATAATCACCTCTATAAAGCAATTGATGGTAATCTGTTATGAACAGATTCAGCTAATTCCAAGCAGAAGTGGTTTATTATGCAGTCTTAAGATTTAGCCTGCAGCAGTAAAACAGTAATGGAGATGGTATTCACACGTTGTTTTTCTTGAAAAGTAAGTCCCAGAAGGGAAAATGCTAATAGATACAATGTTGCTTCCATCACTATTATTTTTACAGGAACTGCGTATTTTCCATAATGACACTACACATACAAAGCTGTGTTTCCCCTCACTGATCGCCACTAGCAGCACTACACATCTGCCTGACAATGTGTCATATTAGCGCTCTTAACACAAGTGTGATGTTTTTAAACATAACACACTCAAATATAAAATCCAACCTCCGCCCCACCAGGGTGAGCACTGCACAGCAATTCAATTTACTCCGTGGCCACAAGGCTGCTACTGGTGGGTGAGGAGAGGCAGAAGGTGGACTCTAATTGCGAGGTTGACATTAAATGGAGAAACGCTGACACAAGTCTCAAAGTAGCTTCAGATGTGAAAGGATCCATGTGTGTTTGATTCCTCTTCCTTCTTTTCTTCCAGACAGGCCAGGTTAACCCTTTTTCTAAACTTCTTTCCAAACAGTCAGCTCTGTTTGCTACAGCTCTTGGATTCCCCTGCTGTACCGCTGCTCCTCCCCTCCCCTGCAAAAAAGAAAAAAAAAAAAAGCCCAGAACCTTCCCCCTCGCGCAACTATGATAAGTGGATACTCCGCTGGGGTTTGGACGGATATGGTGATTGTCATTTTTTCCTGTTCATTAAAATGGAGAGCTCCAGTTTTACTGGGAAAACTACAGTTACCAGGATTGTAAGCTATTCCATCAGGCTAGAATTGGAGCACACTCTGGATCTGGGGAGGAAATAGCTGGGAAAGTGTCTGCTATTTGTGCCTAAGAGGTGGGGTGGGGCTGGGTGAATTTCCTCCATCCGCTTGAAGGAAGTCAATTCATATACGCTCTTTGAGAGGTCTCTTCATGTACAAGATGGAGATGGGTGGGGAAGAGCAGTAATTTTTGGTTAGTATCAGAGAGAAAACACTTACTGTGTTCTGTCCTGGAAGGGCAGCTGGGTTTCCTGTTCCTAGCAAATGAATGTTCATTCCCTATTGGCTTGTTTTCCAGAAGTGCTAAGCACTGGCAGAGCCAGTGAGCGTATGTCTACATTATAACCCCACCTCCCTGCCCCAGCAAGTCTCAGAGTCCAGGTCAGCTGAATTGGTGCTGAAAATAGCAGTGTACACCTGCTAGACTGAAGTTCAGGCTCTGAAAGCAGGTGAGGGTGGAGTATCTCAGAGCCCTGAGAGAGAAGCTGTGTCTACACTACAAAGTTCTGTCTACAGAACAGGCCTTCTGTCGACAAAACTAGGGAACGTCCACACTACCAATTCATTCTGTCTAGAACCTGTAGACAGAATTCAGCCTTTTTTTTTTCTCGGCAGAGTTCTGTCTTGAAATTTTGAGACATAGCACCTCTGTGGACAGATTCTGTCAACAGAAAAATAATGTGGACACTCCGTGTGTGGGTAGGGGGGTGGTCTGCTGACAGAGAGGGCTTTTGGTTCCCTTGGCAGTCCTGTTTGCAGAGCTTCTGGTTGGCTGGTCTGTTGACAGAGGGCTGAACGGTCTGGTCACCCTCCGTCAAAAAAGGGTGTTGACAGGGAGAGCCTGTATTAGGTGTCGACATGTTCTGTAGACAGAGGTTCTGTTGACAAAACTATGCTGACAGTGACTTCTGTAGACAGAACTTAGTAGTGTAGACCCAGCTAGAATGTCTATACTGCTGTTTTTAGCCCTGTAGCACAAGCCTGAGGATCTGGGCTCTGAGAGACATTGCTCTGAATTTTGGTTTGGTTTTATTTTTTGCAGTGTGGACACACCCTCAGTCAAGTTCTGAGCACCTTTACACTCTCTGGGCAGAATCACGTATGTAGACAAGCCACAGGCCAAGGGCTTAATTGCACTTCTGGGCACTTACTTTAACTTTTGAAACATTGCAATAAATTTTTCATCAGCTCCACGTGTTTAGATCAATGGGGACACGTTCCAAATTTCTTTGCCATTTTTTGTTGCCCTGAGTTGTTTATTAGGCTTATGGCCTATCATGTAAAAAGCTAGCACTGACCTTATAATTCACAATAGAAAAACATGAGCACCTGGCTCTTGCAGACTGCTTTTCACACATTTATCTAAAAGGGCTTTACAAAGGAGCTCAATATCATTATATCATCATCCCATTTCACAGATGGAGGAAGTGAGGCAAGAGAGAGGCTGAAGTAACTTGCCACAAAACATCCAGTGTGAGAGCAGCAGAACCAGGAACTGAATGACTCCTTACCTACTGTTCTATTCATTAGGGAACACTGTCTATCTTTGCCTACTATAAATAGTAGGTCAATACCTTAGTCACCTGGAACGACAAATACTTAGTAAACCACCATTTCTAACTGCTATGCTTGATCTGCTGGACATCTTTTAGCAATTCACATTATTTTGATGGGAGGAAGAGTAGCCCTTTAAATAAAGACCAACAGGTATAGATAATATTTAACATCCAGAGAGATAAGCAGATAACATTCCCACAAATACCTACCTGATGGAGGTCCCATTCAAGTCAACGGGATTTAGGCAACTAAGTCATTTAGGTGCTTTTTGAGAATGTTACTTCCTCTCTAAATTTGTAACGTCTAGATGGCATAATTGGGTTGGGGACAGGCAAACAGCCACATAGCAAATGTTAAAGTGCTCTTTGGGAGGAAAGAATCAATACAAAACAACACATTTTAAATGTCCAGCAGGACTGAGCACACTGCATTATAACCAGCTAAAAATCCATGAAAGTTTAAACAGACTGTGAGCAGTCAAAGCAGTGGGGCCTCACAAAGCATGCCATGAAGCAGAATGTGCTGTAAAAGTGTGGACAGATGCTCAGGGTTTTAAGGTATAGGCCTACTACATTAGGCAACCCCTAAAGTTTCCTGCCTTATAGCAGAGAATCAGCATTAAGAGAGGACAGTCATGAGTGGTGTGTCTCCGTCAGAGTGTGAATGCACAGTGCCTGGCTGGAGGAGGTTACTGAGCCCAGATCAAGTGAAAAAGGGGTGACAGCCCTAAGTATTTTACTGAAAACCTCTGTTGCAGCATATGTAGACAAATAAAGCCTCCTTTCAAGCACCACTCAGTCCTTTTCTGTGGAGTACACTTGCCCTCAAATTAAATCCCCCTGCAGCTACCGTCAAATTCTCTACTGGAATTTGTACTACATAAGGTAGGCTTGGGAACAGCTGTCTAGAAATTGATCTTTTATCTCAAAGACTGGGACACAATGGGGCTGATGGAGTCTGTGGGAATTGTGGATGCACCAAACTTCTGAGAACAGGGTTTGGAGCTCTCTAACCAGCAGCTGTGTGGGACAGGCAGAACTGGAATGAAAGTATACCTGGGTTGGATTTTATTCCTCACTTTTCTGCCCTAGGGGGTCAGAAAAAGAGCTGTAACACCCCAGTTGCAAAATTAAACATCAAGAGCAAATGCTAAAGTGAAGTTAACCAATGAAGCATCTTCCTAACTACAAATGTTTACACCTCCAGGCAAGCCAAATTTTAACTGTAGGAAAAGAAAAGGAATTTTCCTGTCTCTATGTTCCAGTACATAGGTGAATTCAATACTGGAGACCAAACAAGAAAATGCACTGAGGATTTAAAAAAAAAAAAAGTCTCTTTTCTGGTGGTTTTGGAAACCAGAGAGCAAACATTCCAGCTGAAGTCCTGGCCAGGGCGTGGCTTGAAAAATACTAGGACTGAGAAAAAAAAGAAAGAGATTTGCGATTGTTTCTCTGTCTTGGCCACTCTCTATCATTGATATTAAAGTGAAGGGAAATGTGAGAGTAACCACAATTGCCACCAGGGGGCCTGGCGGAAAGAACATCTATTGTGTCAAGCTGTCATGATATAAAAGAGTAATAGATAAAGTAAAAAGGACCTGATAGGGATTTTTATGCTTGTGCATTCATCTAATAATGAAAGGTTGGCATTAAGAGCAGGTTTAAAGACCAGTAAGTGCAGCCACAAATTATGTGAATCTATAGATAGAACCTCTCTAATCCAGCACCATCCATAGTCTGGCATGGTTTTAATTAGCCAGATATCCACTTATCATGGATGTGGCCAAGCTTCCTGTGGTACCATCAAGTTTGTTTATAGCTACCACTCCTGGCTCTCAGTGTTCTGTGCTGTTGTTTAGCTCTAGTTTACCCCAGATGTCTTCTAAGAGCCCAGTAAGCAGTGAAGTATTGGTAAAGCTGCTAGATAATATTGACCTCCCATGGTCCGGCGAATTCTCTTGTTCGGCACCACTCAGGTCCCAATGGTGCCAGACTAGAGAGGTTCAATGTGTATTTTGCTATGGAAATATTTTTTAAGAGAAATAGAAAAAAAGAATTAGTGAAAAAGAGAAATACCTACAAATATTGGGTTTTATTTTGAAAGCTACCATTGTCTGCAGACTTCTTCCAAAACTATTCTGAGTAGAAACCAAAGATGGACATTTTCGTCCCAAAAGAATAATATTTGAGAAAGCTATATATTGAGACTTGAGATTATTTGAGTGGAATGAAATAAGAAGCTAACCAGCCAAAAGTGCCTAATTTTCAAGAAAATATATTTCTTTACTGACCAGCCAAAATATTTTCCATTTGGGGAAAACTGAAGTGCTCTAGCTTTTCCTGAGGTTTCTCAAAAGTTGGAGGGTGCATTGAGTTAATAAATATTTCAGTCCATAACAGATGTGTTAGTGAAACCTCTTCAGGACTTGCCCTTACTTTGCCCTCACTAGCTCATTAGAATGCCTAACCTACTGGCAATGCACTGGATTAATGCCAAGTGAGAGAGAACCACCAGTTGGAGTTTTCCAAATAATTCCTTGCAGAACTAAGCCTTTGCATGTCAGATTTTGAATAAAACAAAACAAAACACCCACTTAGATTAAAATGTAACTTTAATGAGGATGCACACACACAACATGCACACACACACTTGCTTTTCTGGAACATGGGTATCACTTTGATAGGCTTAAATCAAAAGCAGTTTTCCAAAGTGGAAAAAAAACAACGCTTTTCCCTGCAAAACACCAGCACTCTTCACAACTATCTCCACGAGAGACCCAAACACTGGCAAACACAGAGCAGCCTATGGCCGCGTCTACACGTGCACGCTACTTCGAAGTAGCGGTGCCAACTTCGAAATAGCGCCCGTCACGGCTACACATGTTGGGCGCTACTTTGAAGTTGAAATCGACGTTAGGCGGCGAGACGTCGAAGTCGCTAACCCCATGAGGGGATGGGAATAGCGCCCTACTTCGAAGTTGAACGTCGAAGTAGGGCACGTGTAGACGATCCGCATCCCGCAACATCGAAATAGCGGGGTCCGCCATGGTGGCCATCAGCTGAGGGGTTGAGAGACGCTCTCTCTCCAGCTCCTGCGGGGCTCTATGGTCACCGTGGGCAGCAGCCCTTAGCCCAGGGCTTCTGGCTGCTGCTGCTGCAGCTGGGGATCCATGCTGCAGGCACAGGGTCTGCAACCAGTTGTGGGCTCTGTGGATCTTGTGTTGTTTAGTGCAACTGTGTCTGGGAGGGGCCCTTTAAGGGAGCGGCTTGCTGTTGAGTCCGCCCTGTGACCCTGTCTGCAGCTGTTCCTGGCACCCTTATTTTGATGTGTGCTACTTTGGCATGTAGACATTCCCTCGCTGCGCCTATTTCGATGTCATCCTGCCCAACGTCGAAGTTGAACATCGACGTTGCCAGCCCTGGAGGACGTGTAGACGTTATTCATCGAAATAGACTAGTTGCTACATCGAAATAAGCTATTTCGATGTAGCGTGCATGTGTAGACGTAGCCTATGTTCCAAATAAAGTTGGCTGGCATCCTTCCCGTCTCTGCAAGAACTCGTCTTGTTATTTTCAAAACCTGATAAGGACAGCCAGTTCAAGCAGCTTTAGAACCCTTTACAAAACTTGGAGACGCAAGTTTCAGAATTCATTTAATGAACCCTGGGCTGCCTCAAACTGTTCTAATACTGTATGTTGTCATAAGAACATAAGAACACAAGAATGGCCATTACTGGGTCAGACCAAAGGTCCGTCTAGCCCAGCATCCCATCTGCCAACAGTGGCCAGTGTCAGGTGCCCCAGAGGGGGTGGACTGAAGACAATGATCTTGTCTCCTGCCATCCCCCTTCAGCCTCTGACAAACAGAGGCCAGGGACACCCTTCCTACGCCCTGGCTAATAGCCTTTTATGGACCTAACCTCCATGAATTTATCTAGCTCTTCTTGGAACTCTGTTATGGTCCTAGCCTTCACAGCCTCCTTGGCAGGGAGTTCCACAGGTCGACTTTGTGCTGTGCAAAAAAGAACTTTCTTTTATTAGTTTTAAACCTGCTACCCACTAATTTCATTTGGTGCCCTCTAGTTCTCATATTGCGGGAACAAGTAAATAACTTTTCTTTATTCACCCTCTCCACACTGCTCGTGATTTTATATACCTCTATTATATCCATGCTCAGTCTCCTCTTTTCTAAACTGAAAACTCCCAGTCTCTTTAACCTCTCCTCGTATGGGACCCGTTCCAACCCCCTAATCATTTTAGTTGCCCTTTTCTGAACCTTTTCTAATGCCAAAATATCTTTTTTGAGGTGAGGCGACCATGTCTGTACACAGTATTTAAGTACATCTATGGGAGTGTCTATCCCACAGGTCAGAATTGTGGGGGATGGGAGAATGGGTAGGGAATAAGTGATAAAATCTATCGTCCCAGCTTTCCCACTCACCTGATAGTCATGGTAAGACAATAATAAGTCTTTATCTTCTTTAACCTCCCTACCCAAAAAAGTCAATTTCCTTTGTTAATTTACACCATTGTTACTTTAAATTTTCACCCTGATCAGCAGTCAGAAGGCTTACACTGAGAAGTTAGGCAAAAGTAGTCCGTTATTCCAATGTCAGAGCAGACTGAACATGTGAATGTACATATTGTCTGAGACCGCCTTACTTACCCACTCAGAGGACTCAGAGATATTAAAAAAAATCAAGACCCATATCTGAGCTCAATTTATATATAATTTCATTTGCCAATATGCTGTAGTGCTTATAATATACTTATTTACAAGGTTTTTATTTGTTTCATCTATGAATGAGCATTGTTTCATACATGTCTGCGCTTGTCTACGCTACCAGCTTCCTTCGAAGGAAGGATGGTAACTAGGGTGTTGGGAGTTTACTAATGAACTGCTGTGCTGCATACACAGCACTTTATTAAGCAAATCCCCCCGTGGCAGCTTCAAAGTACCGGCTCACGTCTAGCCACGGCTCACCCTCAAAATTTTGAGGAGTAAGGGAACTTTGAAATTGCCCCGGCACTTCGAAGTACCAGCGGGTGAGCCACGGCTGGACGTGTGCTGGTACTTTGAAGTTTAAAATTTTGAAGGTGGGGCAGAGCAGCACTTCATTAGTAAACTCCCAAAACCCTAATTACCATCTTTCCTTCAAATGAAGGTGGTAGTGTAGACAAGCCCTTTATGTTTCATAAGGATCATTTTATGTGTTTTGACAAAAGTTTCGTTTAACTAGAGTAAAAGTTTCCTATTGAATTGGAAGAGTTGGGGACTTGTTGAAACAAAGCATGAGACAGGATGATTATCAAAGAACTCACACAATTATACTACCATGCGACTCCTGGTCTGTTTACAACTCCTGCCATCTCCATACCATGTGGCAATTAAATTATGTTATTTGTTCTGGAGAAGAACCTAGGAGCCCCAATGACATAATTCTGTATCCACTGTTGTCTCTTGCCTCGTATTAGATTGCAAGATCCTTGGGGCAGGAGCCATCTTTTTTGTTCTGTCTATCCAGTGCTAGCACCTGGTCCATGGTTGGGGCTCCTAAGTGCTACCACAATAAACAAAGAATAAATAAGTCGATGACAACCAAAGAAGACAACAAACTCCAAGTGGACAGAAACAAACAGGTGGGGGAAAATAATTAAACTCTCTGTTTATACACTGCCAAAACCAACCAAACAAAACCAAAAACCCAAACACCTTAGCACTGAAACCTGTCCCTTGAAAAGGCAGGGGATATCTCACTCTACCTTGAGCTCCTGCAGTCACAGATGTGGTACTGTGGTGATGACCATGGGGCAATAACTTTCTCTGATTTCTTCTAGAACAAAACCAGTTTTCACTGGCAAAATTACCTTTTCGCTTTGTCACAAATGGAAGTTATACATGTTATGCATCACTGAGGGAGTAGCAGTTTACAGAACAAACTCAGAGTGCTGCATCACACGAAATCTGGATGTTATCTGTAAGTGCTCAAGCCACACTTGTTGATATTTATATCCTAGAAAGAATACTTAAATAGTGGAATAATGGGAAATGAGGATTTCACAGGCTTTTTTGGCTACCAATAAGACAAGTCACAATTGCAAGCACGTGTTTAGACCACCAAGGAGTACAGAATAATATACAAACATGAATATAAGAAAAAAATAGTCAGCAAGCAGCAACAGCCATACAAACAAAGCAACAGAGCCCAAAATCTAGGCTGGATTTTTGCCATTCTTTGAGGTTCACCAGCCTTAGGTCTAGACGGACCTCTGGACTTCCCCCAGCTATACAAAGTAGTTAAAAGACGCCTCCCCCCCGAGTCCTACATTCAATAAAATGTAAGACTGCTTGTAAATACACATGGTACTGTAAAAGAGACTCTCATTTTGTATGTTCTACTACAGCCCCTTCAACAAACAACATGGGCTTTGGGTAAAATTCCTTCTTGTGAAGAAACAAAAAACAATCAAGTAGCACTTTAAAGACTAACAAAATAATTTATTAGGTGATGAGCTTTCGTGGGATAGACCCACTTCTTCAGACCATAGCCAGACCAGAACAGACTCAATATTTAAGGCACAGAGAACCAAAAACAGTAATCAAAGTTGACAAATCAGAAAAAAATTATCAAGGTGAGCAACTCAGAGAGCAGGGGGTGGGGGGGAAGGGAGTCAAGAATTAGATTAAGTTCTTGTGAAGAGGATCAGTTCAGGCCCATGTATCTCTTAAGTCCCAGTTAAACTCTAATTTGAAGGTTAATGTGGGACTAACACGATGCATAGGATTTTGCTGTCCCTCTGCACCAGGGTCAATTTCACCCCTACTGCACAAAGGATGATGCATCATTTCTCAGCTTGTACAAACACAGGTAATGACAAATGCCCACTTTGGTTTTGTGATACTGTGGCAATGTGTGTTTTGTGTAATGAAATGTATCATAGGAGATGCATAGTGTTGCTATACATATTATTTGTACGTGGGGATTTCTTGTTGAATTCAGTGGGATCTGTGTATGTGAAACTGACCTGGTCTTCTAGATGTCTAGTAACAATGAGTTTATAAACTGATATAGATGGACTGGGTCTGTTGCTCTTGATTATTTTACAAACAGCTGATGTACTAATGGAGACATAAGCACCTGAGGCAGCTTCCCAGTTATCATGGTGCTTCCAGTCAATGACCATTATGTACAAAACTGTGAACTATAGGGTTTTAGCACTTCCTGTGGTGCAGGGACGTCCTAGAACAGGGGTCAATGACCTCTGGCATGGGTGTCAAGGGCGGCATGTGAGCTGATTTTCATATGCATGGAAGGCGGGAGCTCAGCCCTGTCCCTCTTCTCTGATGCAGCCGGGAGTTTGCTCAAAGCCATGCTGCCTATGGATTAACAAAAGATCAGCTAACTCTACCAACCACCACCGAAACGGTAAAGCTCTGCATCTTAATTCATGTTTTAATGACACTAACGGAAATAAGATTATTAGTGACTTTAAAAGGTATCACCGGGACTTGGACTGTAGACAGAGGTCAAAAGCTCAAATTTCAGCACTCCACCTCAGAAAGGTTGCTGACCCCTGTCCTAGAAAGTAGGACTGCTCTTTGGACGAAACAAGCGATACAGTCAGATACATACGTTTCCCAAAGATGATTTTGAAAGTACCTGGAGTTTCCTGATCCAACTAGCTGTACTACTTTCAGAAGCCTTCATCAGATCCTGTAAGTGCAGGCATGCCAAACATGTGGCCCGATCAAACTTTTTTTGTGGCCCATGACTACCTGGTCACTGGACCCTCTCGGTAAGCTCCCACAACAGCTTCTGGCACAGACCACAGAGAAGCTCAGTAAACTGTTTGTCCAGCCACCACAAACCCTCCCTGCTCAGCTCCTGCACGCTCAGCATGGGCTGATGGCATCATCGGCCACCGCGTTCTGCAAATCAATGCTTGGTGGCTCTTGCGGGAGTGGGTCGAGCCCAGTTTGTTCTTGTGAGGACTCAGGAGGTGCTGGTGGTGGTAGATAATGGCTGAGCTGCAAAGAGGCAACCAGTTCAAGGCAGAGACAGGGCCTGTGGGCAGCACTGCTGCAGCTTGGTGATTTGTGTAGTCGCCTGCCCGCCCCTCCCTCAGATGCCCCTAGTAGGGGCACGGCTCCATGGCTGAAGCACCTGGGCTGCCCAAAGCAAGGTCTTAGTGGTTGCTTCTCTGCAGTGCCAGTGTGATCCCCTCCCCCTCACAATGCTGGGCCGCACATGACCATTCCTAGCCTGAGTCCAGGCCCTGCCCCTTGGCCTGGGAACCAGAGCTATAGTGAAGCATCTAGCCTTCAAGACACCACATCTCATTCTGGGTGCGTGGCAGGGGTAGCGGGTGCAGGCCGCTGTTTGTTGGGCTCTGTCCACTGTACAGAGCATTGGCAGGGGAGATTAGTGGTGATGTTTGGTGACACTTTTGCTCAGGATGTCTTCTGCTGAACTGTCTTCGGCTGAAGTGTTGTCTCAAGATGAACTCTGGAAAAGACTTTATCAGCCATTTAAAAACTGAGGTGTTCTGGACACATTTAAGATGTGTGTTTTGTTTTGAGCTGGTCATACCCAGCACTTCTCTCATATGTGTCTCTATGCAGCTATCTGCCACTGAGAGCAATGGGCTTCAGAGAAATCGATGCAAGACAAACCTTTTTTGTTATGTGGTCTTTTTGACCACCAAAAGACATATTTTGGCCCCAATCCCTCATGCCAATCTTTGTGGAACGTTATTTGAATGGAAATCTGACACATTCATTAGTTTGTGACTTCTGTTCATTGTGGATTGTTGTGCTTTTTGTGTT
Source organism: Carettochelys insculpta (assembly GCF_033958435.1). Classification (NCBI taxonomy): domain Eukaryota; kingdom Metazoa; phylum Chordata; order Testudines; family Carettochelyidae; genus Carettochelys; species Carettochelys insculpta. The sequence continues at coordinate 15,600,090 of NC_134147.1, read as the reverse complement.
ATAAAAAGTCCTTTGCAATGTCACTATCAAAACTGTAAACAAGTAAAATTACAAAAAAAAAAGATTGAAGACAAGCACTTTGTTTTCCAGAACAAATGGGAACTGTGTTATTTTTGTTGTCAACTGAAAGGCAAAATTATTTGCTTTTATTTCAACAAAATAAGTTATTTATCATATAAAAATAATTAAAATCACCATAAATTTATATCTAAATTATATATGAGCAAATAAAAATTTTACCCAACAAATTTTATGAACTATTAATACAATTATAAAACAATAAAATCCATATTGAGTATTAAATTCTCAGTTAAAATCATTGTATTATGTTCATACAAGACTTGAAAAAGTGTTATAAAATATATCTAAAACATAATCCATAAAAATAAATCATTACAACTTTCCAATAGATGTACCTTTTCTTTGGTGGCCCTGAAATCTATCAATTTTCATTTGTGCGGCCCTCAGTAGGCTTTGAGTTTGACATGCCTGTGCTACATCTTCAAGACATGTCTGCTCTTAGTGATAAATATGTGCCCAATTTCTGAATATCAATTTCTATCTCTCTAATTCCCATGAGTTTTACTATGGCATCAATACTTTACTGCCAACTCCAAGTAAATGTTCAAAACTGATGTCAGGCCCCCTCTCCTTAGTCATGAGAAGGATTTACAAATCATGCCTTTTTTAAAAATAGATCAGAAGAGTAGATTCTTCTCTCAGTTTCTGAGCATTTAGGATTCATGTATTTAGACTTCTGTCTGCAACCATGCAAAGTAAACTGAGATTCTCACATAAGTACTCGGCTTCAGGAGCTGGGGCTTTCAGATAAATATGAAATACTGTCAAAAACAAGAACACAAGGTGCTTTGGTGATGCTGCCAGCAAAAATGTGGGCATGAAAGGGAAGCATAACTTTTGGTTCCATCCCTGTGTATTGGATTCACAACAAATCATCCTTAAACCTCACAGAGATTCTTTGGCTAGAACTACAAGATTCCAGCCACACAGTGAACAGAGCCAGTGGCATTACATTCTTTACCTTTTTATTATACACAGAATGCTAGTATCTATAATGTTTTAAAGTACTTAAACACACCCTAGTCTGCTGTGATTTATTTGATTGTAGCCATAACATTTTAGTGCCATTTTATCTGAGAGTTCATGGAATGTTTTAAACCCCAAGCCTAATGGAAGCCAATCAATCACCACATTTTCAAAGCACAAATTATTTAAGTTTTTGTACTACATGGGGCTAATCACTGCATCAAGATATGTGTATCCTCTTGTTTTGACTGATGTCATTCATTTTTCCTTAGGCTGCCCTGATTGATAGTCTAAGTGCTGAAGTTAAGCAGACAAATGGATATGTGCTTCTGAGGTATTTCCAGCCCAGCTGCCTTTTTTAGCACTAAAAACGTCTTATGCCTGATAGCAGCATGCAGCTGCTTCTGCTCATACAATTGAAATTACAGTTTGGAATGGAAAGTGACAGCCTACACTTTTTCTCTTACATTAAGCATTTTGTTCGTCCTGTCTCTCTAGGCAACTGGCATTTATAAATTAGCTGTATTAAGTACACATCTCTATTTGAATGAGGTGGTTTGGTTTCCAAAGTCTTTATTCAAACATATATTACTAGCATTGCTGAAAAATCCAAGCGTTATCGTGTTCATTTGTTGCTCTCCAATATAAAATGGAAGCCAAAAACTGGGTCTGATTAGGTCTGTTGCTTTTAATAACGGGAAAAATCCTCAATGTGCCAAATCTTGGCTGATTTAGCTAAGGGAGTCAACTAATCAAAGTAAGTGGGCCAACTCTCTTGAGTCAGACAAGCAAGATTTGGCTCCTGTGCAAAAGTTTTGGTAGAATGCAGGCTTCCTCTCACAGTTCCCCCAAAGCATTTGAAACCTTACTTGGACAGTTCCAGCCTAAACCGCTGTCTAGACCTCTTTGCTCAAATGCTTTACATTACTTCTTCAATGGCTGACAAGCTCCATAAGGTTCCAGGTAATTTACACATGAAGAATTAAAGGGAAAGTTTTCATATCCATTTTTTTCATAATATATTTTGCATAGGACACATGCGAACACATTGGGGAGGAGTAAAATATTCTTTTTGAAACCTCTTTAGATCAGTTTTTGCTTACTTCTTTATTCAGGAAGGAACAGAATCCTATAACAACTGCACTTGCATAAGAAACCTATTCTACTGAATAAGTTCAATTAAGCTAATGAAGTAACTGCTCTCTAATTTGTACAAAGCATATCACTGTGCAATGATTTTTAAAAGAGTTGTGGTGCACAGTTCTATTATGCAATTAGGAAGATGGAAATTAACACATGCTTTTTATATTAACATAGTTTTTGGTGAGCATCGTTAGCAAAACTGAAGTTCAGGAAAGACCTGGATGCGCTAATTCAAATTTACATAAGTCTCTCTTTGCCTATAAACAATATGTTTATACTTTAAGGAGCCATCTACATTAAATAATCTGGCTTTTGCAGCTAGAATTCCCCAGATATCTCCAGGAAAGTCCCTTTCTAGCAGACAGCTCATAAAATTATTTCAGTGAGGCTTGAACACTAGTTGTGACATTATTGTAAGAGATCTCCTCTGTCTGCTGGGATCAAATGATTGCTGCTACTTTATGAATGTAAAATAATAGCACATGAGAAGACAAGCACACAGACTAATCCCAGGAAAAACAACATATCCATCATAAATGATGAGATGGAGTTGAATTTAACTGCTCCCATTTTATTTTACCATGTCTGAGGCATTTAAAAATATTAAACACAATAAATCAGAACTAATGCAGTCTAATGCTCTGAATTTGCATAACTGCTTTATCGCAGGATTTCTTTACATTTCTCAGAGACCAGAAAGAAGTTTAAATCCTGTTCACCTTCTTCACCTGACTGTTTCCCTGGGCGTTGTGCATGAGAGGGCTATTCCAGTGAGCAACAAGAGCAGGACAGGGCCCACAATGCATTTGTCGTTGAGTCATTCTAAACAACAATCCCACGCCTTGTGGAATCAGGAGGAGTTGTCATGAATTCCAATTGGAGCAGGACCTGGTTCGAATTGTGACACGTTGGATCACAGGAGTCTCCATGAGACTGGCACTTGGTCACTGATCGAACCACTGATCTTGCCTTCTGCGACTCACCAAAATTCCCTCTTATCTTTCCCATCCATATGCCGATTTTTTCCCATTCCCATGTAGAATAAATTTTTCTACAAGCACCCAGGTGTGTGCAAATGTGCACCATCTGTAGAAACAAACACCGAGCTGCGAATGCTCTGCTAGATCAGCTGCGCACTATCGGTATATCTCCCGATGAGGCTGCACAAGCAAACAGCTTACAAGGAACACAGCCTGCCACCCTGTTCAGCTGGACCAGATTCTCTGGTCTCCTCCAGGCAAGGCACAGAATTGGGGTTACTGCCCCCTGGCAAGGCAACAGACACTGACAGTGAACCAGCTCAGCTGTGAGAGGACTCAGCTATGAAACTGGAAACCAACTCCCAAAAGGGATCAAAACCCCCTATAAATCTGTTTTACACAGAGGAAGCTCAGAGAAGATGTTCACCCCCTTTTATCAATGAAAGAGCAATACACACAATGATTGCTCCCACCCCACCCCAGTAACAATTATTTGCACTGGGTTAATGATAAAAAAAGTGTTTTTATTAAGAATGGAACATAGATTTATGGGATTGCAAGTGAAAACAGGCAGATCAAAGTCAACAAAATAAACAAAACACATCAGGTAATTATAATATACGGAGAAACTTGTTACATGCAAATTCTCACCCTAAACAATTGTTCTAATTTCAGACAAAATGCTTCAGGTCTGAGTTGAGCTTTACTCTGGCCTGGGTCTACAGCTTTTTACAGCTCTTTTGAGTTCTTTGTTTTTAGGACTCTTCATGTATACCCTCTTAGCGTGGGTGAGACAGTTTCAAAGGCCAGCTGTAGACAAAGACCTCACCCATTGTTCCTATAGCCAAAACGTTATTTTGTCACATTGATGCTTATTCATTCACTTTTTGCTAAAGCTCAATTGGTTTTCTGCTTTTTGAAACAAAAATATCAAAATGACACTGAATAGCCATTAGGTTGGCATTACCAATAGACTGGAAAGGTGCTTACCATCTCAAACAGAGCTTGACTCTCAAGTTCAACCTTTGTATCAATATTCAGCTTAGGACAGACATCTAGATACTGAAGAAACCAGTATATGTCCTAATACTGCAGGTGTTTCTACAGGGATACAGGCAAAATTCTGGACTAAGGCTGTGACATACATGGGTGATGTATGGGGGGTACACAGGGGGTCACATACACCTCACAGCAATAACTCCCCACACTCACAATCCAATGAGTACACGGGTGGAAGAGACAGCTGGGGCAGAGCAGGCAGAGAAAGCAGAGCAGGGACTGCAGTAGGGTAGGGACAGGAAGGGGGTGGACATGGGTGGGGAGGGGCAGGGGCATGTGGCTGGTGCTGCCCTGGAAACCCCTATAACAGTCACCACTGTCTACATGGGCAATTTAATGACAAAACTTTTGTCCTTCAGAGGATGCTAACCCCACCCCTGTGAAAGAGAAAAGTTTTGCCATGGCAAGTGCCAGTGTGACCACAATGGTGTTGGCAGGAATGTTCTCCTACTCACAATGCCAGTGCTGCTTGGTGGGGGCAGAAGTATCTCGTTGACAAAAGAGATAGCAAATGGTGGCTATACAGCCTGACTTTTAGTGACCCAGTTGTGCTGATATGGCCGTGTCACTGTAAGCTGTGTAGTGTAGAGCAAGCCTATAGTACATTTATCCAAGAATTCTAGGGGAATAGCCCATTTTCTTTTTGGAACCAATGGAGAGAACAATGGATTGGCAATCCTTCACTGTAATTTCTTCTTTAACAGAACCTCCTTCTATGGGAATTAACTTTAGAAAGTAAAGTCCAATTTCTAACAAAATACAATACCTAGTGGGGAAATGTCACAAAATTTTGAGTTGAGGGAAATGGAGATCTTGACATTCAAACTGCTGTATAGACATACCAACCTCTGTTTTGCTTTATTCTTCCCTGTTTTCTGGTTCACAAATAACAATGTAACCTACTGATGGAGGACAGGTTCTTAGAATAGGCACTATTCTAAGAACACACTCTTATCACTGAACAGTTGCTACTCCATCATCCCTCTCAGGGCAAAGGAAATCCAGAGAGTCATTTTGAACTGCTCAATTTGTAGCAAATTCTGCCTCCACCAGTGAAGCCAGTGGGATCGCATGGCCTCAAAGAAACAGAGAATTCAGACCAGGTGAAATAATGGTCCAGTAAATAAATATTTCTATTGCGGCTTCTGAAAATGTGACAACACAACATATATTAAGCTGCGTCTACACGTGCACGCTACTTCGAAGTAGCGGCACCAACTTCGAAATAGCGCCCGTCACGTCTACACGCGTCGGGCGCTATTTCGAAGTTAACTTCGACGTTAGGCGGCGAGACGTCGAAGTCGCTAACCTCATGAGGAGATAGGAATAGCGCCCTACTTCGACGTTCAACGTCGAAGTAGGGACCATGTAGACGATCCGCATCCTGCAACGTCGAAATTGCTGGGTCCTCCATGGCGGCCATCAGCTGGGGGGTTGAGAGATGCTCTCTCTCCAGCCCCTGCGGGGCTCTATGGTCACCGTGGGCAGCAGCCCTTAGCCCAGGGCTTCTGGCTGCTTCTGCGGCAGCTGGGGATCTATGCTGCAGGCACAGGGTCTGCAACCAGTTGTCAGCTCTGTGTATCTTGTGTTGTTTAGTGCAACTGTGTCTGGGAGGGGCCCTTTAAGGGAGCGGCTGGCTGTTGAGTCCGCCCTGTGACCCTGTCTGCAGCTGTGCCTGGCATCCCTATTTCGATGTGTGCTACTTTGACGTGTAGATGTTCCCTCGCTGCGCCTATTTCGATGTTGGGCTGAGCAACGTCGAAGTTGAACATCGACGTTGCCGGCCCTGGAGGACGTGTATACGTTATTCATCGAAATAGACTATTTCGATGTCGCAACATCGAAATAAGCTATTTCGATGTTGGCTGCACGTGTAGACGTAGCCTTAATGTTGTAGTGCCTTTTGACAAATGATTACACATTTGTAGTGCATTTGCCAGATTACACAGATCTGAATTGAGATAGATAAAATGACTCATTGGGCTTGTCTACACTACCACTTTCCTTCAAAGGAAGGATGGTAATTAGGGTGTTGGGAGTTTACTAGTGAAGTGCTGCACTGCATATGCAGCACTTTATTCAGCAAATTCCCCGCTGCCCCTGTGGCAACTTCAAAGTCCCTTTACTCCTCAAAATTTTGAGTTTAAAACTTCGAAGTTGCTGCGGGGGGGAATGAGTCTGTACAGGATGGTAAAGTGCAGTCCTGTAATAACCAGTGAGCTGGTTAGGCTAGAATGCCAAACTGAAAATATCAGAGCAAACCAACAGACAATTGGCATGTCAAACCGCAGCTTGTCCATAGGATTTAGCTTCAGCTTCCAGCACAGTGTGTATGCAATGTAAATGAAGAACTTGATTCACTCCCATGTGACTCCAGTTTTGCACTGGTGCAAAGGAGTGAGCTAATAACAAGCCTTACTCCTTTCTATTGTGAGTGCACAAAAACCAGGCAGCCAGGGCTGCTACTGACCGGTTGTGTGAAAAGCACATTCAAATGATGGACTCTAAAGTGCAGCACAGAGGACTGAATGTAACATTCAGTCGAGCCAATAACGATTAAAGTACCCGTTTTATAACTGATCTTAAATTCCAAAAATAGTCAGGCCTTTTGCTACACATTCAAACCTTAAGTAGAATCAAATGCACTGCTGAGCACAGACAGCTCAGCTGTCACCATTCTTCAAGGCAAATGCCCCTTTTCAAGTAGATCTCGCCACGTCACTGAGCAGCAGAATTTTGTGATTAGCAGCATCAGTTTGTGGCTTGGCCTGTGTAGGGCCCATTAGAACTGGCGTGAGTATAATAGTGCTTCCCCTTCTGCATGGGTTCCCATTTATGTGACTGGCAGGAGAGGGGTGCCTTGCCTCCGTCTTCCAGCCTTAGCAAGCCAGCAAAGATGAGCTGACACAAGGGGGTGCTAATGAGCTGTACTGGTCAGAACTATATATAATAAACCCAAGGTAATGAGTCCACCAAAGGAATAGGTGGTTGGCTTGTAAGATTCACAATTTATGGGTAGTGCTATCTCTGGAAGCTACGGGGCAGTATTTGCCACCACAAAATGAGAAGACCAACCAGAATCATGGTAGGATCTGACTTCTTGCCCATAAGTTAAGTAAGTATGGATTGGATACATGGACTGTAAGATGGATAGAAAGCTGGCTAGATAGTCAGGCCAAGTGGGTAGTGGTCAATGGCTCAATATCTGGATGGAGGTCAGTTTCAAGTGGGGTGCCCCAAGGATCAGTTCTAGGGTCAGTATTATTCAACATCTTTATTGATGACCCGGATGAGGGACTGGATTGCACCCTCAGCAAGTTTGCAGATGACCCTAAGCTAGGGGGACAGATTGATACATTGGGAGGGCAGGGATAGGGTACAGAGTGACCTAGATAAACTGGAGGATAGGGTCAAAAGTAATCTGATGAAGTTCAGCAAGGACAAATGCAGAATCCTGCATTTGGGACAGAAGAATCCCAAGCATTGTTACAGGCTGGGAACCAACTGGTTAAGTAGCAGTACAGCAGAAAAGGACTTGGGGATTATGGTGGATGAAAGGATGGATATAAGTCAAGAGTGTGCCTTTGTAGCCAAGAAGGCTAATGGCATATTGGGGTGCATTCGGATAAGCATTTCCAGCAGATCTAGATAAGTCATTATTCCCCTCTATTTGACACTGGTGAGGCCACATCTGTAGTATTGCATCCATTTCTGCCCATCATACCCCCAGTATAGAACGGATGTGGGTGCACTGGAGCGGATCCAGTGGAGGGCAATGAAAATGGGGGCTGGAGCACATGACCTATGAGGAGAGGCTGAGGGATCTGGGCTTATTTAGTTTTCAGAAGAGAAGAGTGAGGGATGATTTGATAGCAGCCTTCAACTTCCTGAAAGGGGGCTCTAAAGAGGATGGAGAGAGGTTGTTCTCAGTAGTGGCCAATGGGAGAACAAGGAGCTTTGGTCTGAAGTTGCAGTGGGGCAGGTCTAGGTTAGATATTAGGAAAAACTACTTCACCAGGAGAGTGGTGAAGCACTGAAATACTTTACATAGAGAGGTGGTAGACTCTCCATCCCTAGTAACAGGAAGGTAGCTGTATTAGTCTGTACTCCAACAAGCAAAGCAGCAGGAACGTAGCACTTCAAAGACCAAGAAGTGGGTCTGTCCCATGAAAGCCCATCACCTCGTAAATTATTTTGTTAGTCTTTAAAGTGATACTGGACTGCTTTCTTCTTTTAAATACTAACAAAATGATTTGTTTGGTGATGAGCTTTCATGGGACAGACCCATTACCGGACTGTCCAGCTATGTAGACTCCCTCCTCAAACCCTATGCCACCAGCACTCCTAGCTATCTCCGAGATACCACTGACTTCCTGAAGAAATTACAAAACACTGGAAACCTTCCTGACAATTCCATCCTTGCCACCATGGATGTAGAGGCCCTCCACGCCAATATTCCACATGAAGATGGACTACAAGCTATAAGGATCACCATATCTTATGTTACCACAGCAAATCTGGTGGTTGACCTATGTAACTTTTTTCTCACCCACAATTATTTCCAATCTGGGGACAATTTATGCCTCCAGATTAGCAGCACTGCCATGGGCACCCACATGGCCCCACAGTAGGCTAACATTTTTATGACTGCCTTAAAATAACAACTCCTTAGCTCTCGTTCCCCGTTACCCCTCTTTTACTTATGCTAACATTGAACACATCTTTATCATTTGGACCCACAGTAAAGAGATTCTGGAAGAATTCCACAGAGATTTTAACAACTTGCATCGTACCATAAATTTCAGCCTTGACTATTCCATATGAGAAATACATGTCCTGGATACCACAGTACAAATCACTGATGGCCACATCGACACCACGCTCTATTGGAAACCCACTGACTGCTACACTTACCTACATGCCTCCAGCTTCCATACAGCTCACATGACACAATCCATCATTTACAGTCAAGCCCTTAGATACAATCACATCTACTCTGATCCTACTGACAGAGACCAAAAACTTCAAGACCTCTACCAAACATTTATAAAACTGAATTATCCACCGGGGGAAGTAAAAAAACAGATTGACAGGGCCAGACGAATACCCAGAAACCAGCTACTTCATGACAGGCCCAAGAAGATCAACAACATAACACCACTTGTCATCACCTGTAGCACCCAACTCAAATCCCTGCAATGCATCATTGAAAATCTACAACCTATTCTGGATCATGATGATACACTCCAGAAAGCTCAAGGTGACAGGCCTGTCCTTCCCTATACACAACCTCCTAACCTGAGAAAGAATCTCATCAGGAGTCAAACGCTACACCACAGTAATACAAATCCTGGAACTTTTCCTTGCAACAAACCCTGCTGCCAATTTTGCCACATATTTATTCAGGGGATACCATCACTGGACCTAACCATGTTAGTTACAAGATCAAAGGCACAAACTCATGCACTTCCAGCAACATTATATATGCCATTATGTGCCAACAATGCCCTGCCACTATGTATATTGGACAGACTGGGCAAAAACCTTCAGCAAAGAATAAATGGACACAGAACAGACATCAAGAAACTCAGTACACATAAGCCGGTTGGTGAACACTTCAATGGAGTGGGCCATTCTGTTAAAGACTTGAGAATCTGTGTCCTGGAACACAGAAAATTTAACAACAGATTAGAGCAAGACATTTGTGAGTTAGAGTACATATTCAAATTTGACACATTAATATGTTGTACAAACAGAGACATCAACTACCTCATGCATTACAAAGACTCCTTCCCTTCCTTTGATGCTTGTAATTATCTCAGACAGGACAATTAACATCCCCCAACCTTTCATCCCCTTCCTTCAATCCTATTTGATTTGTCAGTTTTTATTGCCTTTTTTTTTTTTGGTCCTCTGTACTTATAAATGTCAGTCTGTATTGCAAAAGAAATTGATCTGATGAAGTGGGTCTGTCCCACAAAAACTCATCACCAAATAAATAATTTTGTTAGTCTCCATCCTTAGAGGTTTTTAAGTCCTGGCTTGACAAATTCCTGTCTGGGATGATTTAGTTAGGATTGATCCTGCTTCAGACAGGGGGCTAGACTCAATGACCTCCTGAGGTCCCTTCCAGCCCTAAGATTCTATGAATCTATGATTCAAACCCACACAGATTCTTCCAGGCCCCAAAGGGTCCAGCCACATTACCAGGGTCAATATATACTTGGAGCTTACCCAAAACAGCATGCCATGCCAATCCTTTAGAATCTAAAGTCTAAAGGTTTATTAATACAGAAAGAAAGAATAGGGTTAGAGAGAAGAATTCTTAAAGTGATATGTTATATACATCACTTTAACCTACTGATGCAGGCCAGCAGTATTATATGCTGATTCTTGAAAGTCTCCTAAAACACACCCTGTGAAAGGTGGGACCCCAGTTCAAACAGGTTTAGTCCAAGATGTCTGGAGACCACGATGGTCACTGCCAGGGCCTGTAACTTGCCATGTGGAGGGAAGAATTCCTTTCTTCTTCCATAGGCAATGGAGTATCACCTGACCAGGTGGTAACTTGCAGCATACTGCTATTGGTCTCTGGTCCAGCCAGCATGTCCCAGTCCATTTCCATAACATGTGGAATTGACATCTGGGCATCTGTCCGTTTGTTTAGTCTATGTCGCCTGACTGGGGAGGTGATCACACATCTCACTGTGAATCTCAGCACTGAAATATTTCTAATGCAGGCACAAAGCCAATATTTATAGCTCTATATACAAACATGGCACAAATATACAAGTAGCATAAACAGATTCAGGGCATTACCATCTTTCATTAGATACCTCACTTGGCCCACCTGACACAAGATTTGGTGCCACTATATACAATGGCTTTCATATCTAATTTAAAAACCCAGTAATGTCACACAGGCTCCACTGGGATGGGTGCCACAAACTTCCACTTAGTGGCTGCTGAACTCTGTAGACACCTATGTACGTGCACACTGAAACCCTCACCAGGTGCCTATGGCACCAAATGAGGCATGACCTGGGGAATGATAGGCATTCCTCCACCTAATTCACCTGCGACACACTGAGCTGGTAAGCACGCTCAGAGGTCTCCTAGTGGATCAGGCCCCTACAGGCAAGCCTACACAAAACATCTGGCAGGGGGAGGCCAAGGAAGACCTCTCTCATAGCCTTTAGCCTTGTGATTTGGGCTCTCACCTGGGTGGTGAAGGACACAGGGTCCAGTCCTCCTGCTCCAATTACTCTTTTGTTATTTATCCACAGTGGAACAGCCTCAGTAGAAGAGATGGAGAGTCCCTCAACAGAATATCCCTACCCAAATGCTAGGGCCCTCACCTGAGCGGTGGCAGGTCCTTATGCTGCCCCTGAGGTCTGCCATATCTCAGGTGTGTCCCTTCCCTCACTCCTCTGTGGGTGCTCGACTCCAACAGGTTTGAGGCTGACAGTCCTAAGCAGAGGAAAGGACCTTCCTTCAGTCTGGGTTTAGACACTGCAACTTACCTGGTTATCTGCTTTTGGCTAGGGGACTGGCTTTTGTAAATCTCTCTCTCAGGCACTTTGGCATCTCCAGGCTTAGGTTTCTTTGCAAATATGGCCCTTCTTGCATGACCTTGAGCAAGTCTTTGGTTTTCTGTCCCTCATCAACAAAACAGAGATCATAGTATTTCCCTACCTCAGAGAGCTGTTGGGAGGATAAATCCATTACAGATTGTGAGGTGTCGGATACCTACGATAGCTCCGAGTTGGATGGAGAAGTAGCTAACAGCACCTGACTGAAGAATGGCTGTGTCTTCTCATTTCACAAATAGTACTACTGACGGATCAGTATCAGTAGATCTCAGGGGAGATCTAAGCACATAGGGTCAGACTCTTAAACAGATCAAATAATACCTCACTTCAGAAACAGTCCAACTGAAATTGGAGATCATATGTGGAGCATGGTGAGCAAGGGAATCACAACCTTGCTCATAGGAAATCAGGGCTGAAATCCTGGCTTCCCTGAAGTCAATGGGAAAATTCCCATTGATTTCAGTGCAATCAGGATTTCACCCAATTGGTTGAAAAGATAAATAGCTAAACAAATGGGACCACATCCTGTTATCTGTAACATCTGAGCATTATCTTCAGTAGAGCAGCAGGGTGACATGGAAGGGGAAATGTAGGAAATGCAACATTGTGATTGATTTGCTGTGTAACAGGGAATAAGCATAAATCTTTCATCACCAAGGAAATATGCTGCGAATGTTTACTTTGAGTGATAAGTCTTACTGATGCCTTTTGAACCTGTTTGGTCCTATAAAGAATCTTGCCAAGAAAGCTAATGAGCATCAATGAACAACCAGAAAAGACCTGGATTATCATTTTTGTTTACAGTGATAAAAAGCACAGCTGGGCAAGGTGGTAAGTGGAAGATTTAATTGGTACTGACTAACTAGTTCGAGAAATTATATTTAAAGCAGCTATTGGCCAGGTCCTCAGCTGGTGTAATTCCTCCTTGTACTATTGATTTTGCTGGAGTTATGCTGACTTACACTAGCTGAAGATCGGGTCCAAAACTGTTGGAAAGTTACAGAAGCATTAAAATAAAACTTTAAAGTGAAGCACTTGATAAAGTTTGCACTTCTATAATAAAGATAAGTTTGTAGTATTAAATGTAGCCATTACTCTTAATGGACATGACTGTTAGTAAGAAATAGTTAAACAACACTATAGATGGCAGAAGTGCTTTATTACAGCTCCATGCAAAAGGAAATGCTAGAAAGTTAAAAATGTTTCCAGATTCCAGAGTAATTGGCAGAAGTTATTCCACCTTCCACATTGCATTGATGAATGGCCACCCACTTGGAAAATGGAGTCGATTGCCCTTGATTTAACATCCCCTTATTGCAGCATATGAAAAGTTTTGATTTCATGTATGTATTGTGGAAACCAAGCAAGTGGTCATCTGTCAATTACACCAACATGTTACCTTATTTCCACTAACCACCACCCCAGGGTTACACTCACATCTGTTTTATTAAATGCCGCTATTGGATTAAAGGAAATAGGGGACCGAGCTTTCGAGCCCCCCCCTGCCCCCCCGGCACTTGTACCCTCCTGCACTTACACAGGCAAACTCACACAGGTGAAGATTTGCATAGGGAGAGTGGAGGAAGCCAAGGCATAGCAAGTCCAGTGTGGCTGGATACAGTCATGAAAGCAGGGTGGCAAGCTGGCTGCATGTCCACCCACCAGTGTAGCATTCAGGAGCAGTACCTTCCATCCTGGGGAGAGCGGCAGGAGACTAGCCAGACAAGACTAACTCCTGCAGAGTGGTGATGGCAAGACAAACTCCCCTATAGCTTCGTACTCATCTTTTAATCAGCTGTTCCCAGCCTTTTTTGAGACGGTGACCCATTTTGACAATTCAGTAAGGCTCTGTGCCCCAAAGCAATTCAAAACCAGGGGGAGGTTCTCCCCTGGGAAATTTTTGTTATAAATCTTGATTCCCCCCCTCCACCTCCAGCCTTAAACCCCTCTCAGCTCCGTACTGCCCTCCCACCCCCAGATAAACCCCTCACAGCCCAAAATGCTGCCCTTCCCCCAGGCTTAAACTCTTCGCCCCCTCCACCTACCTCACACAAGCACTGCTGCTGCCCCCAGCTGCACCTTCACCAGGCTGCCTCTGCTTCCTCCACACGCCTTCCCCTCTGCCCTTGTACTCCCTTCCCCCACCTGCAGCATGGGCAGCTCCCTGCTCTGCCATGCTGAAATGGGACTCAATTGATTGACTTACCGGATCCTCCCTGTTGGACATTAAACAAATTAAATTGAGTTCTATTTCAGCGTGGCAGGGCAGGGACCGGGAGCCAGAGTAGTGAGTGGCAGCAGTGGTGGGTGCTGCAAATGGCTCCCTAAAGAGCCACATGTTTTACGGATACTGTGCTGGACTGCCCTGTAAACTGCTACATGTTCCCGACAACAGCGTCAAAAACAATGGCATTTTCTTCTATTACACCATGTAGATATTTTTGTGTGGGAGGGGGAGTTTAAAACAATGCCTTATGATCAAACAAGAATTTGGGAACTGAGAAGCAGTACAGTTAGTTACAGTCATAACAACACACATATCGGGGTTTTCATCTTCAAAGAGACATCTTAAAATATTAATTCACTCCCATGATGTTCCTGTGCACAAGTATTATTAGAGTCAGTAGCAACACACATACACAAGGGAAAAAAAAGAAACAGACGCTAAGTGACAGGGTCCCAGAACCGCAAAAGTTTTAGGTACCTAGTTGATTTGAATGGAACTGAGATTCCTGAAAACCTTTGGGATCTGAGCCATAGGGAGACAAATTCAGAGCTGGTATTCAGGTACCCAGTCTTGGGCTCACACTACTAAAACACAGACTATAGGATCAATCAGTACCTAGTTGCTGTGCATATAAATTTGCAAGCTAATAAGTGTGAAGGAGAAACTAGTGTATTGGCTACTAGCTCCGGTACATATGGTCTTTTAGGTCTTTTTCTCCTTAAAATGTGAATTCATGCTCTGGATAATTATTATTTTGATAGTAATATATCATTGTGTTTTATTCAGCCTCTTCTTTTGTATGGTTGGTGGATCCCACCTCCACTCATATGGAATCAGATCCCACATTTTGTCATGTGCAATCTGATTCAGCAAATCACTTAAGCACACTCTTCAACCACACTGACTTCTAGTTAATGAATAAAGTTAGGCATGTGCCCAAAGTACTTTCATGAATGTGGGATGAGGGACTGCACTAGAAACCAACAAACTAATTTCTACTAGGTAAAGCCATTAATGGGGAGGGCAGAGGGAGGTTGAAACTCACGGTTGCATAGATGTACTTTTTGTAAATCATGTTTATGTGAAATATCTATTTTTGCAAGTAAGGTCAGAAACCTCTTCCTGAGTGACTTCCTTTGATCTCTATTGCTGTCTTTACTCAGCAATGTAAATATAGTCCATCAGCAGCTGTCTTTCTGCTCAGGCTAGTGACTGCTGCCTTTAAGATACAATACAATCATGACATCTGTTGCATACTTCTAAAAGCAACTTTGGGGCTGTTCTATAATTGATTATAATGTTGCTTGATTAGTCAAATATGCAACTACCTCATGAACTAAGGATCAGAGCCAATGACTCCTACGGGCTTCAACAGGCTTCCAGTCAGACCCTAAGTATTATTCACCCATGCCACCAGAAAAGCAGCAGTAACTTTAAAAAATGCTGCTGTATATAGATATAGATCATGTGGCTGAGTTAATGTTGGTTTAACTTAACATTTGTTCCTATATACCATGAGCATATCAAACTGGGTCTCCACTCTACACTGGTTTCCAATATAACACCTTTCAAAGTCAAGGTCTCAGACTCAGATTTTCATAGTTATTTAGTGTCAGAGAGGCAGCCATGCTAGTCTGTATCTTCGAGAACAACAAGAAGGCCTGTGGCACCTTATAGGCTAACAGATATTTGGAGCATAAGCTTTCGTGGGCAAAGATCTGCTTCATCAGTGCATGAGCGGCCGGGGGGTGGGGTGGGGGCTCAGAAGGGGGAACTAGAAGAGTGGGGCCGCAGTAAAAGGGAGGGCCAGAGCTGACAAGGTCTATTCAGTCAGGGTGGAAATGGCCCATTATCAGTAGTATGTATCAAAAGAGGAAAAAACCAAGTCAGATAAATCAGGGGGGATGTGGCCCATTGTCCGAATCTAAAGTGGAGGTGTTAACACCCCAAGCAGAGAAGCTGCTTTTGTAAGGGTCCAGCCACTCCCAGTCTCTGTTTAATCCTTGGTTAATGGAGTCAAATTTGCAAATAAATTGCAACTCAGAGATTTCTCTCTCTATTTGATTTTTGAAATTTTTTTGTTTTAGGACTGCTACTTCTAAATCTGTCACTGAGTGTCCAGGGAGATTGAAGTGTTCTCCTACAGGTTTATATATGTTTCTGTTCCTGATGTCTGATTTATGTCCATTTATTCTTTTACGTAGAGCCTGTCCAGTTTGGCCAATGTAAATTGAAGTGGGGCATTGCTGGCACATGATGGCATGTATTATATTGGTAGATTATCAAAACAAAAAGCAGTAAAGTAGCACTTTAAAGACTAGCAAAATAATTTATTAGGTGAGCTTTCATGGGACAGACCCACTTATTCAGACCATAGCCAGACCAGAACAGACTCAATATTTAAGGCACAGAGAACCAAAAACAGTAAGCAAGGAGGACAAATCAGAAAAAGATAATCAAGGTGAGCAAATCAGAGAGTGGAGGGGTGGGGGAGGGGAAGGTCAAGAATTAGATTGAGCCAAGTATGCAGATGAGCCCCTATAGTGACTCAGAAAGTTCCCATCAAGATTTAAACCATGTGTTAATGTACTGAATTTGAATATAAAAGCCAGCTCGGCCGCTTCTCTTTCCAAAACGGTGCGATAATTCCTTTTCAGTAACACACATACCTTTAGGTCATTGACAGAATGCCCCATTCCATTAAAATGTTGACTAACTGGTTTGTGGATCTGGAGTGTTTTGATGTCTGTTTTGTGCCCATTGACCCATTGTCTAAGGGAGTTAGACGTCTGTCCAATATACAAAGCATCTGGGCATTGTTGGCACATGATGGCATATATGATGTTAGTAGAGGAGCATGAGAAAGTGCCCGTGATTCTGTGAGTAACCTGGTTAGGTCCAGTGATGGTATTTCCAGAGAAGATATGTGGACAAAGCTGGCAGCGGGCTTTGTTGCAGGGAAAGGTTCCAGGACTGGTATTCCTGGGGTATAGACTGTGGTTGTTAGTGAGGATCCTCATGAGGTTGGGAGGTTGTCTGTAGGAGAGAACAGGCATGTCACCCAGGGCCTTCTGGAGTGTGGCATCCTGATTGAGGATAGATTGTAGGTCTTTAATAATTCGTTGCAGTGGTCTGAGTTGGGGGCTGTAGGTGATGACCAGTGGTGTTCTGTTCTTGGCTTTTTTGGGCCGATCTTGGAGTAGCTGGTCTCTGGGTATTCTTCTGGCCCTGTCAATTTGTTTTTTTACTTCTCCTGGTGCGTAATTCAGGTTTATGAATATTTGGTAAAGTTCTTGTAGTTTTTGGTCTCTGTCAGTTGGAGCAGAGCAAATGCAATTGTACCTAAGAGCTTGACTGTAAACAATGGACCTAGTCACATGTGCAGGATGTAAACTAGAAGGGTGTAGATAAGTATAGTGATGCGTAGGTTTTCGGTACAGTGTGGTACTGATCAGGCCATCCTTGATTAGTACCGTAGTGTCCAGGAAATGTATCTCTTGCATGTTGTAATCGAGGCATAAATTGATGGTGGGGTGTAGATTGTTAAAGTCTCTGTGGAATTCTTCTAGAGCCTCTGTATCATGGGTCCAAATCATAAAGATGTCATCAATGTATCTTAAGTAGAGGAGTGGTAATAGGGGACGAGAGCTGAGGAATTGTTGTTTCAGGTCAGCCATAAATATATTAGCATATTGTGGGGCCATGCGGGTGCCCATAGCAGTTCCACTAATCTGGAGGTATAAATTGTCCCCAAAAAGGAAATAATTGTGTGTGAGAACAGAGTTACAGAGGTCAGACACGAGATTGGCTGTGTTGGCATCAGGGATGGTATTCCTGATTGCTTGTAATCTGTCTTTATGTGGAATATTAGTGTACAGAGCCTCTACATCCATTGTGGCAAGGATGGCGTTATCAGGAACTTTTCCGATGTTTTGTAATTTCCTCAGGAAGTCGGTGGTATCTCAGATATAGCTGGGAGCATTGGTGGCATAGGGTTTGAGGAGGGAGTCCACGTAACTGGATAGTCCGGTGGTAAGGGTGCCAATACCTGAAATGATAGGGTGTCCAGGGTTTCCAGGTTTGTGGATTTTGGGAGGTAAATAGAATAATCCAGGCTGTGGCTCAGATGGTGTGTCTGAGTGAATGAGTAGCAGCAGGGAGTTCCTTCAGTAGTTGTTGTAATTTCCTTTGGAATTCCAAAGTGGGATCAGCGGAGAGAGGTCTGTAAAATGTGGTGTTGGAGAGTTGTTTGGCTGCCTCCTGTTCATAGTCTGACTTATTCAGGATGATAACAGCACCCCCTTTGTCAGCTGGTTTGATTATGATGTCTGGGTTATTTTTGAGACTCTGGACAGCATGGTGTTCAGCATAGTTGAGATCGTGTCTCATTTGGCATTGTTTGTGTATAATGTCGGCCTGAGCACGGTTGCGGAAGCACTGTACGTAGAAGTCCAGACTTTCACTACGACCCTCAGGGGGAGTCCACATAGAGTTCTTCTTTTGTTGTTGGTGGGGGGGTCGAGAGAGTCAGACTGTTGTTCATGGGTGTGCTGGAAAAATTCCTTTAGACAGAGGTGACAAAAGAAGGCTTCACGGTCACCACAGAATTGTATTAAGTTCGTGGAGGAGGTAGGGCAGAAGGAAAGACCCCAGGATAAGAGAGACTCCTCTGCTGGGCTGAGTTGGTAGTTTGAAAGGTTAACAATGTTGTTGGTCGAGCTACTGTTATTGTGGCTGAAGTATCCTGAGGAATGAAGTAATGAAAAAAATTTATTCTCTTTTCTTTTTTGTAGAAAGAGGAAGTGTGTTTTATAAATATCTTGTCTGGCACTGGTAAAGCCTCGTACTGTGGGGTCTTGCGTGGATGCCTGTTTGTTGATAATTTCAGGTTCAGAGAGTTCATTTTTGATCGTCCCCTATTACCACTCCTCTACTTAAGATACATTGATGACATCTTTATGAGACTTTAACAATCTACACTCCACCATCAACTTATGCCTTGATTACAACATGCAAGAGATACATTTCCTGGACACTACGGTACTAATCAAGGATGGCCTGATCAGTACCACACTGTACCGAAAACCTACGCATCACTATACTTATCTACACCCTTCTAGTTTACATCCGGCACACGTGACTAGATCCATTGTTTACAGTCAGGCCCTTAGGTACAATCGCATTTGCTCTGCTCCAACTGACAGAGACCAAAAACTACAAGAACTTTACCAAATATTCATAAACCTGAATTACGCACCAGGAGAAGTAAAAAAACAAATTGACAGGGCCAGAAGAATACCCAGAGACCAGCTACTCCAAGATCGGCCCAAAAAAGCCAAGAACAGAACACCACTGGTCATCACCTACAGCCCCCAACTCAGACCACTGCAACGAATTATTAAAGACCTACAATCTATCCTCAATCAGGATGCCACACTCCAGAAGGCCCTGGGTGACATGCCTGTTCTCTCCTACAGACAACCTCCCAACCTCATGAGGATCCTCACTAACAACCACAGTCTATACCCCAGGAATACCAGTCCTGGAACCTTTCCCTGCAACAAAGCCCGCTGCCAGCTTTGTCCACATATCTTCTCTGGAAATACCATCACTGGACCTAACCAGGTTACTCACAGAATCACGGGCACTTTCTCATGCTCCTCTACTAACATCATATATGCCATCATGTGCCAACAATGCCCAGATGCTTTGTATATTGGACAGACGTCTAACTCTCTTAGACAATGGGTCAATGGGCACAAAACAGACATCAAAACACTCCAGATCCACAAACCAGTTAGTCAACATTTTAATGGAATGGGGCATTCTGTCAATGACCTAAAGGTATGTGTGTTACTGAAAAGGAATTATCGCACCGTTTTGGAAAGAGAAGCGGCCGAGCTGGCTTTTATATTCAAATTCGGCACGTTAACACGTGGTTTAAATCGTGATGGGAACTTTCTGAGTCACTATAGGGGCTCATCTGCATACCTGGCTCAGTCTAATTCTTGACCTTCCCCTCCCCCACACCTCCACTCTCTGATTTGCTCACCTTGATTATCTTTTTCTGATTTGTCCTCCTTGCTTACTGTTTTTGGTTCTCTGTGCCTTAAATATTGAGTCTGTTCTGGTCTGGCTATGGTCTGAATAAGTGGGTCTGTCCCACGAAAGCTCACCTAATAAATTATTTTGCTAGTCTTTAAAGTGCTACTTGACTGCTTTTTGTTTTGATAGTGTACAGACTAGCACGGCTTCCTCTCTGTTACTATATTGGTAGATGTGTATGTAAAGGAGCCCCTGATGGTATGGTTGATGTTAAGTCCTCTGATGATATCACTGGTGTAGATATGTGAGCAGAGTTGGCAGTGAGGTTTATTGCAAAGATTGGTTCCAGGTTTAGAGTTACTGCATTGTGATCGAGAGTTGCTGGTGAGAATTTGTTAAAGGTTGGCAGGCGGTCTGTAGGTGAGGACAGGCCTGCCTCCCAAGCTCTGAGAGAGTGAAGGATCATTGTCCAGGGTGGGTTGCAGATCACTGATGATGCATTGCAGAGGCCTTAGCAGGGGGCTGTATGTGATGGCCAGTGGTGTTCTGTTGTTATTTAGGCAACTAAAGTTATTTAGGCATCTAAAGATGTACACAGGCACTTAGAGAAATTTTCAAAAGTGCCTGAGAAGATTACGCTCATTATATAGACTCAAATCAAATAGTTAGGCACACAACTTTAATAAGGCTTTTGACACAACCCTTTGTGATATTCTCATAAGAAAACTAGGGAAATGTGGCCCAGTGATAATACTATATGGTGGATGTATCACTGGTCAAAAGACTGTACTCAAAGAGCATTTGCCAATGGTTTGCTATCAGACTGGGAGGATGTATTTAGTGGAGAACTGAAGCGGTCTCTTCTGGGCCCAGTACAATGATGAATGAACAGTGTTTTTATGAATGACTTGGTTAATGGAGTGTAGAATGTACGTATACAAATTTTGGGTGACACCAATAGGGTTGGGTTGCAAGCGCTTTGGAGGTCAGTGTTAGAATTCAAAACTGCCTTGACAAATTGGTGTGAATTCAACCAAATGAAATGAAAAAAAAATAAATACAAGGTACCGCACTTTGGAAGGGAAACATCAAATGCACAACTACCAAATGGGGAATAAGTGGTAGTAATGGTAAAAAACGACATAGAAGTCTAGTGAATCAGAAATTAATATGAGACAAAAATGTGACACAGCTGCAAAAATCTAATATTATTCTGGAGCTTATTAAGAGGAATGTCATATGTATGGCATGGAAAGTAATTGCCCCATTCTGTTCAGCCTGAGGAGACATCAGCTAGAGCACTGTGTCCAATTCTTGGCATAACATTGTAAGAAAGATATAGGCAATTTGGAGGGAGCCTAGAGGAGAGCAACAAAAATGATGTACGATTTAGAAAACCTGATCTGAGAAGAAAGGTTAAAAAACAGGGCTTAGTTAGTCTTGACAAAAAATGACTGGACCGGGAGGGGTGGGGAATTGGGGGATGGGACCTGATAAAAGTCTTCAGATACATTAAGGGCTGTATAAAGAGGATGATTGGTTTTCCTTCAAGCCCAGCAGATGTGGGATAAGTAATTGGCTTAATGTGTAGCACAGAGATTAACGGTAGATATCAGGAAAGACTTTCTAACTATAAGGGTGGCTAAGTTCTGGAATAAAGTTTTCAACAGTTTCCATTGGTGGAGGTTTTAAAAGAACAGGTTAGCCCAGTAATTCTCAATCAGGGGTTTGTGCACCCCTGTGTATAAACAGAGGTCTTTCAAGGGGTACATTAACTCCTCTAAATCGTTGCCTAGTTTTACAACAGGCTATGTAAAAAGGCACCAGTGAAGTCAGTACAAACTCAGATTTCATACTATGACTTGTTTATACTGCTCTACATACAGGTTGAGCCTCTCTAGTCCCGCACTCTCAGGACCTGACTAGTGTCAGATGAGACAATTGGTTGGCCCATGGAAGGCCAATATTGCCTAGCAGCTTTACCAACGTTTTTTGTTTACTGGGCTCCAAGAAGACATTTAGGGGCAAATTAGAGCTAAACAACAGTGCAAAACACTGACAGCCAGGACTGGGGCTGGAAACAAACTTTATGGGACCACAGGAAACTTGGCCACACCCATGATAAAGGGTTGTCTGGCAAACTAAAATCATGCCAGATTAAGGATGTTGCTGGACGAGAGAGTTCCAGATTAGATTGGTTCAACATGTACCACACATTAAAATGTAAATACAATATTTATATTCTAACTGAATTATTTTATAAGGATATAATAGAAATGAGAAAGTCAGCAGTTTCCCGCAGTGTGCTGTAACATTTTTGTGTTCTTACGTCTGATTTTTAAACACAGAGGGTGTATCTACACTACAAACTAACTTCAAAGTTAACTTAGTTAGCCACTACTGCAAAGTAGCCAGCAAAGACTCTACTCACATTTTCCCCTACTTCAAAATGAAATTTGAAGTTTCCCAACTTGACCTCTTGTTTCTTATATTGCAGTAATCACACAAGAGTGCAGGTTCTCCCTCTTGCCCCAACCAAAGGTGTAACAAGTGTTCACAGCCTGGGCTCCCAGGATACTGCTCAGACCCTGCTCAGCTGTAATCCTGCTTATATCTAAGATGGAAAACCATCTGGGACTTGGTAAAGAAAACAGAAGAGTAAGTGATGTACTATTATTTTATATATTAAACAAGGATTGTTTCTTAATCCATAATAGGAAATGTGGTTATTTCTTGCTTAGCAGCATGGCCCTCTATCATCCTTGTAGCCACTACTCATTTTTTTTCCTCCCCAAATGATCACATTGTTACTGTACATGTGCCTAAAATAAAATAAGTTGCTAATAGATTACATCCAACATTACTGTCTCTCCAGTTCTGTCCCATAATACTTTTTTGGCTTGAATAACATGACAAAGGTTGGGGAGACAATTATCTGTCAAGACAGTATGACATATATAAATTCTTCTTTTATTATTCATTACAGCATGTTATTAAAGCACCCTTGCATGCTCTTTGCACAGATTTTTAATTTATCTTGAGTATTGTTAAATTGCATCTGTACACTTGAGAAGCCATAACATTATTGCATTTCATTTCTAAAATTACGGTGAAATGGAACTATGAAAAAGTGAATGAGAACAGAACTTACGAATTTTATTTTATGAGCAGGATTATCCATGTGTGCTAGGCGATGACAGGGTTGCCAGGATCAGTACACCTTTTTACTGAAGAAAGTGAACTAGTAAGCAAGAAAGTACGTGTTACTTGTCAGCATTCAAGTTAAAGCTGCCTGGGGACAGCCTTTACTTATGGACCTTCCTCTGTGGCAGATTATCATTATTAGCACACCTATGTGAAGCACTGAAGCATTGCACAATTCTTATTTAATTGATCTTTATCAGGGGTTTGAGATGTTTCAAAGTGTGTAATGGAGGGCAGGCTTCCAAGGGATGTTTTGGAATCCCCCTCTCTGGAAGCTTTTTTTACGAAGAGGTTGGATGAACACTTCTCAAGTTTCCTTTGTCCTATCTCCATATAGGAAGCTGGACTTGATCACCTCTCAAGGTCCCTTCCATCCCAATACCTTCTGCTCAGTTAGTAGTAATTGGAACCTTGTTGATAGTGTCAGGAGCGGAAAAAAACCCACCAAAGCAGGAAGACTGAACTACACTCTTACTCCTAGAGGTGCTTCCATTGGGAAGTGACTCACGCACATAGAGCAGTATGGAGAAAGCTGCCCTGCTACTGTTCACGCTATGTTCTGTATATAGACGCATAGAGTTTTCTTTGCCTGGGTTTTTCACTGGGGCAATGTGACATCTCTAAGGCAGATGATGACTTGAAAGGGGAGGAAAAAGAGGCAGAACCCACAAGACCCCCTTCTGCAAAAACCTAATTATCATTTTAAGACCATATTAGTCATATCAGGGAACTCTGACCTCCTCTGTGGAAGTGCTGAAATGGGTGCTAAAGACCAATGATGGCTGGAGACATAGGCTGCATCTACACTGGCCCCTCCTTTCAAAAGGGGCATATTAATGAGGGAGCTTGGAAGATGCTAATGAGGCGCTCCCATGAATATGCAGTGCCTCATTAGAATAATGGTGGCTGCGTGCGATTCGAAAGTGCTGCTTTCAGAACACATGCTTCCTGTGTGGATGGCATCCTTTTGAAAGGTCCCCCAGACTCAAAAACCCCTTCTTCCTAAAACCAAATAGGAAGAAGGGGCTTTCATGGTCTGGGGGGATCCGTTGTAAAGGCCCCATCTACACAGGTGGCGTGCATTCTGAAAGTGGCACCTTCGAATCATGTGTGGCCACTATTTATGCTAATGAAGTGCTGCATATTCATGGAAGAGCCTCATTCACTTCTTCCAAACTCCCTCACTAACATGCCCATTTTGAAAGGGAGGGGCCAGTATAGACATGGCATAGTATCTTGTTAAAGGTCAAAGATCAGTATTCATCACCTACTTTTCTCCCATTTCTACAACCTCTAGTGAAATTGCATACTGGAAGAGGACAGAATCCCATCAGGATGATTCTGACAATGGAGACTGGGAACTGGACAAAGGCACTTCTGTACAAATGCTGTTTTCATGCCTTATTGAAGAAATGTGTTTCCCATGTAATACCAGGTGCAAAGTCTGATCAGCAGCAGACTGATCTGGTTTAGCAGATTGAGCCTGTTTAACAAGAGATGTTAGTCAAAAGAAGAAGTATAATGCAGAGGGAGGTGCTCTGGACTTATAAATAGGAATTTCAGTGCTGTGATATGACATGTTACAAGAATGGAGAACAGCATACTTTACTTTCCAAATGCTGTGATAGCAATTATTTTTGCTTTAAGGACTTATTTAAATATTGTAAGTGGTCTCCAATAGGAATTAAACGAGAACCCCTTCACCGGAGTCTAAGCTTCAGAACAATATGCATCAATTTCATTATGAAAGTTTTCATATAAAAGGGAATTTCTTAGACTTTATAGGCCTCTTGAATCCCTGTTTATGGAAAGGTATGCACACCCTTGGGGGATATGAAGTACTGCCTAATAAATATTGGAAGCACTTAGGTTAGATTTTTATCTAGTGTATCCATTTTGAATCACAATTATTATGCTCCATAGTGCCAGTGTATTAACAGGGATTGATGGGAGATGTCTCAGTTCTGCACACAGAAGGAGACAACATTTTCTTTGGTTTTGAAACCTAGACTTTGTTTGGCCATGACGTCAGGTGAATGAATAAAGAAAAGCCTTAACACAAAGGACTTGCTTTTCAATCTCCTGATTGCAAAGATGTGTGTGTCTGGTTGAAGGTCCTTTACAGCATCCAAAGATAGTCAGGAAATAGAAGAAAAAAAATCATTGGCATTTCAATTTTTCCATTAACATTTCATTAGTTTAACTTCTTCAGCCAACTCTACTATCCAAGGTTTAAACTTCAAGTAGACTATTGTCTCTAGAGATTTACGTATGGTTTGATAGAATATTTCTTAATGTGCTAAGTATGCTATTTTTTTGCAATAAAGGACACAAGTAAAGACATACTTAACTCACAGTTCGGTCACTCAGCTTTCCCTGTCAGTATTCACACTCACCATGGTGATCCTAACAGAAAGCCTCCTACATTGAGATATTGGTGAACATACGTGTAGAGAGTTCTGAAACCCTGATTATTCTGTCTCCACCTTAAAGGACTTCAGATGCAGGACTAATTTAATAAAATCAGAAACAATGCATGTTTAGCAGGGTCAAGAAGTCTCAGGAAAGCTTTCCATCTGGCTTAGCTAAAGCAGACCAAACATAGCAAGATGACAATTCCTTTCCAGCCACCCAATATATATGACTCTTTAACTCTGCAAGATGGTGTTTGCTATGAGAAAATCAAGCCTGCACCACCTACTGCCAGGTATCATATAAGGAGATGCTGTGCTGGGCAATGCCCTGCCTTCCCTCCTTCTCTGTTCTTCCCGTCTTTGGTCTCTTCTAAGCAAGGGCTGGCCTTTAGTCAAAATTGTCTAGTGCAGCGGTTCCCAACCTTTTCTAGACGGTTTTGACATTTTGACAATTCAGGAAGACTTGGTGACCCAAGGCAATTCAAAAATGAGGGGGAGGGGGAGGGAGGAGAGCAGAGCCATAACTAGCTAGTTTTGTGCCTGAGGCAAAAATATAAAATTCCGGCCCTTCATGTTTATATGTACACAAGAGTTCTTTCATAGAAAAGGGGAAATATATTAATGAAATAATAACACTACATTTACTATAGCT
Organism: Carettochelys insculpta; assembly: GCF_033958435.1. Classification (NCBI taxonomy): domain Eukaryota; kingdom Metazoa; phylum Chordata; order Testudines; family Carettochelyidae; genus Carettochelys; species Carettochelys insculpta. The sequence goes on along the minus strand of NC_134147.1, from coordinate 15,573,727 downwards.
CGTCAGACTTGTGGTGGTGGAAAGGCCACATCCCCAAACTGCTCCCCCTGGCTTAAACCCCACAATCAGGTGCTCAGGGAGTCAAACTCAGGGGCTGGAGGGTGCTAGGGGTGTCACATTGAGGAGCTAGGAGTCACTCAAGGGCTGGAGGGGGCTAGGGGAGTTACACTCAGGGGCTAGGAGTCATTCGGGGCAGAAGGTGGCTGGAGGAGACACACTCAGGGGCTGCAGGGGTCTAGGGGAGTCACAGTCAGGGGCTGAAGGGGTCTAGAGGGGGGTGGGGAGTCATACTCAAGGACTGAAAGGTGCTAACGGTGTCTCACTCAGCGGCTAGAGGAGTCACACGGGCTGCAGGGGGCTAGGAGAGTCACACTCAGGAGCTAGGAGTCACCCACAGGCTGGAGGGAGCTAGGGGAGGCATAGGGACCCCCACAGGTGAAAGTGGGCTAGGGCACAGAGACCTGGGGTCTATCTCCTGCAGAGTCTGGAAGCCAGGGAGCTGGTCAGCTCTGCTCTCTCTCCTTCCGAACCTCAGACTCAGGCCCCCCACCTTAGCTGAGCTGAGTGTTGCTCCTCAGGTATGCAGACCTCTGCCCTGCAGCTGAACAGGTTCTGAATGTAAATGATTGGCTGAACTGCCTGAAGGCAGTTCACCCAATTAAGAAGTTGAGAACCACTTCAGGAGTGTGAATGGCTTCTTAATAGCCACCTGTGGAGCTGCCCAGCCCAGCCAGTGACCCTTTTGAAATAAAAAGCAGTCAAGCAGCACTTTAAAGACTAAATCCTTTTGAAATGTAATTGTGACCCATGTTTGGGTCCCAAACCGTGGGTTGGGAAACCCTGGGCTAGTGGTTTTATGATGTGGCCAAGCATCCTCAAAGGATGAGGTTGAAACCAAACATATTTATGCTACATATGAATCCAGGCCTCTGAAGGTGAAAGGTATGAATATCCACTAAGTTCTATAATTCCAAAAGCAATCTGATAGACACACATCTCATACGTAAGCAAATACAAACACCGCTATTTGAAGCTTGGCAGGGTATTAAGAAAAATGCATTCCTCCATTAGATGCAATAGAAGCAATTATCTCGTATTGCTGTTCCTTATTTACAAAGAAAACATCTGAGGGTGGGGGGAACATGGGGAAATATTATAAGAGAGGCAAGGAGGGCAAAGTCATAGCTTTTACTGGACCAATTTCTGTTGGTGCACGGTACAAGCTTTTGATCATCACAGATGTCTTCTTCAGCTCTGGGAAGGAAACCAGAAAGCCTGAGCCAATTACCAATTTGGACAGACTGGTAAGCATAAGGAATTAACGTGTTGTGCAAGACCCTTTAAAATGAAATGGGCAAGTGAGGGTTAAATTATTAAGCATTAGGGATTCCATATGCTGTAGACCACTTAAAACCATAAGTCTCTCATATCTTGGGATCAACATGCCTACAACAGTGGAAAATAATTGTAGCAGAATTCTTAAGATGACTGGACATGTCTGTGAGATGTAATGAGAACATCCATATTACGCATACTAGGAATAAAAATTGAAGTGACATAAATCTTCATGGCCAGGGCATAAACAAACCCTAAGTAACGGAGGCTGTGGAAATGTGGACTGAATATTCTGAATTGTCCTTTGTTGGGATTCTAACACCTTCAGCTGAAGCTTGTGGTACTAGTTACTGACCACTATCTGAGAAATTATTAGAATACACAGTTCACAGGCCTGATCCCTTTTTGGTACAATGGCCGTGTCTACACTAGCTCAAAACTTCGAAATGGCCATGTAAATGGCCATTTTGAAGTTTACTAATGAAGTGCTGAAATACATATTCAGCACCTCATTAGCATGCTGGCAGCCACGGCACTTCGAAATTGCCGCGGCTCACCACCGTCTGGCTTGTCCAGATGAGGCTTCTCTTCGAAAGGACCCTGGCAACTTCAAATTCCCCTTATTCCTAATAGCAGCATTTGCATGGCCAGTTCAAAGTTTTGGGCTGGTGTAGACGTAGCCAATGTGACTTGTAATTGTTTTTAATGAACCCCAATCTCAATAATATTTTACTGCAACTAATGAAGGGTAAAGGCTAAATCCCTATGCACAGCATAGAAAACTTAGATTTCACCAGTAATTTACCCAAAATCAATGGGATTTAGGCATATGCTTAAGTGCTTTACCCAAAGTCAATGGGATTTAGGCATATGCTTAAGTGCTTTAGGCCCCAATTTAACAAATAAATGAGCCTTGGAAATATATAATTATTTACTCTTTTCACTGGAGTATATACATAAAATAACACCTACCATTTTTTAGTATTCAGCTTTTTATTTTAAGTGCTGCAAAAACATTCATCAGTTTTCATTATAGTCATGAGCTAGGTAAGCTGGGAACACAAACTTAGAATGCAGTATCTGAAGATTCTCCCATAAGTCTCCCTTTAATTATTTTGAACACTAGCAATGCTGGACATTAACTGACTCTTTGCATTTCCAAGTTAGAGTTCACAACTGCCTGAAGTAACTGGGGAGCGCCAATATATACATTTTAGCACAAATATGACTCCTAAAAATAATGGACAAATGTAGTTTTAAAAAAAATCTTTCCTCCATGTTTTTTAAAAGATACACATTTAAGAAACTTCATTAGGGAAAGGGTATTTTCCCCCACCCTTCACTGCCCTCCCTCTCCCACTGCATTTCAGTAGCTAATGTTGGGCAGAAAATCCAACATTTGATTTTTACCACAATATGTGCGGGCTGCTGAAACTCCTCATGCTCTTAGCTAATGTCTTACATGCAAGTAAAGAAGATGCTCTCCCAAACCTCACTATAGCCACGTCTACACGAGCTGGCTACTTCGAAGTAGCCGCACCAACTTCGAAATAGCGCCCGCCATGTCTACACGTGGCAAGCGCTATTTCGAAGTTGAAATCGATGTAAGGTGGCGAGACGTCGAAGTCTCTATACCCATCAGGAGATGGGAATAGCGCCCTACTTGGACGTTGAATGTTGAAGTAGGGCATGTGTAGGTGATCCACGTCCCAAAACATTGAAAGAGCGGGGTCCGCCATGGTGGCCATCAGCTGAGGGGTTGAGAGATGCTCTCTCCAGCCCCTGAGCTCTAAGGTCGCCGCATGCAGCAGCCCCTTAAAGCTCCCCACCCCCTGCGTTCCTGTGCAGGAAGCTGAGAGCATGTGCAGGCGGCAGCACAGCCATGCGGCCAGCCTGCACGTCCTCCCAGGGCCCAACCCACCACCCCTGCAGCGATGGCAGCCAGCCAGCCCCCCAAGCGCCCCCAGGGCACCCCCCCCAAGGGGATCCAGGGCTCCCAGCCAGCCAGCCAGCCCGGGAAGAGGCAGCGGGGCCCCTCCTGGACGGAGGCTGAGATCCGGGACCTGCTGGGGCTCTGGGGCGAGGAGGAGGTGCTCCAGGTAATGGGGAGCAAGAGGCGGAACGTGGATGCGTTCGCTCGGCTGGCTGAGGGCCTGGCTGCCCAGGGTCACCCTGCCCGCACTCCTGACCACGTCAGGAGTAAGGTGAAGGACCTGCGGCAGGGTTATACCCAGGCCCAGGGTGCGGCCAGCTGATCTGGGGCCACCCCCGCCACTTGCCCCTTTTACAGGGAGCTCAGGTCCATCCTGGGCCCCTGGTACACCTCCTCCCTCCCAGCCACTCTTGACGCCTCGGCCGACAAGCCCCAGCAGGCCCCGGAGGCGGAGTCCGCCCTGGAGGCAAGCCCTGCACCCCAGGGGCCCCCCAGCAGCCCACCCCTGGGATGCTGGAGGAGGAGGAGGGGGAATCCTCCTCCAGCGACGGGGGGGCTGAGGATCGTCATCCCATCCCGGAGCTCCAGCAGGGCGTCTGCCCAGAGGGTGTCCCCCGACCGTGGGAGCGGACTTTCAGGTATGCACCCCCACCCGGTGCACACCCCCGGGGTTAACGGGCGGGGACAAGAGATATGACCAGGGCCCTCCACATGCCCAGATGACCATGGCCTCAAGGACAGCAGTGGCATGTCCCTCAGAAGAGTGCATCAGCCCCTGCCCCCCAGCAGGACAGTGCCATGCCCCATCCCTGGGGATGGGGAGAGTGGAACCTAGGGTCCCCCGGGCGGGGGGAACACCCATCATCATCATCAGCATCTCCCGGGGACGGGGATGGGGAACCAGCAGCAGAGGGGTTGGGGGACAAGGGCCACAGACCAGGGCCCACACTAATGGCTGTCTCCACTCTTCTTCCCCCTCTGTGTTCCGCAGCTGCACCATCGGAGGGCCCGGAGAGTGCCGGCGAGGTTTCAGTGGTCCCGGAGAGCCCACCAGGGCCATCCCAGTAGGCCAGCCCCTCGGCGGAGCAACGACCAGCCCCAGGACGAGGCCAATGGCGGACTCACCACCAGAGGATGGCCACGGACCCCCAGCTGCTCGCCACCCTCCGGTGTCAGCTGGAGGTGTCGGAGCGGTGCCTGCGGGTGGAGGAACGGCGGCTTGAGCTACAAGAGCGAGCACTGGCCTGGCGCCATGGAGGCATGGGGGGCCTTCATGCACACATTCGAGTGCATAGCAGAACACCCAGCCCCCCCATGCCGCGCCGCCCGCCACTCCACCTGCTGCTCCGACCGCCATCCGCCACCCTGGGGCCTGCCGCCGAGGGGGACCTGGGGCCTGCAGACACCCGCTGGCCGTATCTGCTGGTTCACCCGGCCCCCACCCAGCCTCGGCCAGGGCTCTAGCCGAGGCGAGGGTTGCGCCCTCCAACCCCGGTCACCCGACAGTAGGGGTGTGGGGCCGAAGACGTGGCCCCCCCCCCCTTTGTACATATCTCCCATTATTTGTATATACTTTCTGTTGGACCCCTGTTTTGTTATGGTACCTGCCCCCCCATGTAAATAGTTCCCCCCTTTTGTTCTCTCTCTCTATATTGTTGTATTAATAATAAGACATTTCACTGTTTGGTTTAAAAAACAGGTTCATTTATTTGCAAGAAAAGTCGGGGGGGTGTGCTCTTGGGTGGTCTGTGGTGTGGGCGTGGGGGCAGGGAGTGTTGTGGAGGATGCGGGGTGCAGTGGGTGGCCTGCCAGCGTTCACCCCGCATCCTCGTCAAAATGGGCCCACAGGGCCTCCCGGACCCGGATCCCCTCGGGGTCGACCTGGCGACTGGGGGCAGCGGGTGGCTGGACGTTGGCCCTGCCAGCCTCCACAGCCCAGCCCTGGAAGAAGGCCTCTCCCTTGCTCTCCACCAGGTTGTGGAGTGCGCTGCACACGCCCACAACCTGGGGATGTTGGGGAGGCCTGCATCCAGGCAGGTGAGGAGACACCTCCAGCGCCCTTTGAGGCGGCCGAAAGTGCGCTCGACCACCTGGCGCGCATGGTTCAAGCGCATGTTGAACTGCTCCTGGCTGGCTGTGAGATGGCCCGTGTAAGGGTGCATGAGCCAGGGCCGGAGGGGGTACGCTGCATCTGTGACGATGCAGAGGGGCATGGTGGTGTCCCCCACAGGGATCTCCCGCTGGGAGATGTAGGTCCCTGCCTCCAGCCGGCGGCACAGGCCCAAATTTCTGAAGACCCGGGCGTCATGGGTGCTGCCAGGCCAGCCAACATAAATGTCCAGGAAGTGGCCCCGGCTGTCCACCAAGGTCTGGAGGACCACAGAATGGTATCCCTTCCTGTTGAGGAAGCGTCCTCCGCTGTGCTCTGGGGCACGGATGGGGATATGGGTCTCACCCAGAGCCCCAAAGCAATCTGGGAAGCCCAGGCTGGCAAACCCCGTGATGGCAGCACCCAGGTCCCCAAGCTGCACGAGCCTGTGGAGGAGCAGGGCGTTGATTGCGCGGACGACCTGCAGGGGAAGGACATGAGAGAGCACCAGTGAGGGGTGTGCTGGGTGTGTCTGGCCCTCCACCCCAGGGCTCCCCCCTCCCAGGGCTCCCCCCCACCCGGGTCCTCTTACCTCCATGAGGACAGCCCCGACGGTGGCCTTGCCTATGCCAAACTGCTGCCCTACGGATCGGTAGCTGTCTGGAGTGGCCAGCTTCCAGACAGCGATGCCGACCCATTTCTCGACCGTGAGGGCACATCGCATGGAGGTGTCCTGGTGCCGTAAGGCAGGGGTGAGCCACTAGCAGAGCTCCAGGAATGTCTGTCAGATCATGCGGAAATTCTGGAGCCAGCGGTCATTGTCCCACTCGCCAAGCACCAGCCGCTCCCACCAGTCAGTGCTCGTGGGGTAGCTCCACAGCCGGCGGTGTGCGCTGTGCGGGGGGTGGATCGGAGGGCAGCAAGGTCTGGGGCTGCTTCCTCATCGCTCCTCTTCTGTGAATAAAAGGTGGTCAGCTGCCTCCTGCATAGCATTGAGCAGGGCAAGCAATGCTCCTGCAGGGGCGGGTGTGTGGACCTCTGGCTGCTGCTGCTGCTGCTGCTGCTGCTGCTGCTGCTGCTGGGGGTCCATACTGCTTCGACGAGGTGTGCGTGCTTGTGGCTCTGCAGACCGCATGCAGTGCAGGCTGAGTGTATCTGGGAGGGGCCCTTTAAGGGAGCGGCTAGCTGTTGCCGCGGAAGTGCTAGTCCGCCCTGCGACCCTGTCTGCAGCTGTTCCTGGCACCCCTATTTCGATGTGGGCCGCTTTGGCATGTGGACGCTCCCCTGCAGCGCTTACTTCGATGTAGTGCTGCCCAACGTCGATGTTGAACGTCGACGGCACCAGCCCTGGAGGACGTGTAGACACTATTCATCGAAATAGCTTATTTCGATTTTGCTACATTGAAATAAGCTATTTCGATGTAGCGTCCCCGTGTAGATGTAGCTTATATTATGTTTTAGACAAGGAGAAACTAAACTGGTACTTCAGTCAAGAACTATTTAGCACCATGAACAATAAACAACCAAAGTGCAATTACATCTGCAAATGTCCACCTTCCCCACTGAGCATGGTCCAAACTGTCAAATGTAGCCTAACATTCTGTGCTAATGGCACTTGAATGCATGAATACGTTTTAATAGGGGTCACTATTGAAATCCCTTGTGTAGCATTTTTCTTGCTATAGTTGATGTCATTTTATTACAGTTCTGAAAATAAAACTGCTGTCAACAGAGCTGTCTTTCTGGGTAACGCAATGAAAATAAGATGCAGGAACATCAAAAGGCGAGGCAGATACTGCCTGGGAGAGCAAAATACATTTGCACCAAGGAATAAAAGTATTGGATTTGATATTGTACCACATAAATCTATTAAAAACTGGATAAAAACAGTATGGATTAAAAACTTGTTTAAACTGCCCACTGAAATCAGTAAATAGTTATGGAAAGGTCCAAATGGACAACCTTTATTGAGTAAGATAATTAACACTGGCAGAAGTATTCTAGTTACTATCGTATAATAATATAGATTGAATTTACTTTACTATTTCAGATCCACCAGTGACATCAGAACTGGATGAGAAGAGGACATATTTCTAGGGGAAGCTGACCAGGAGAAATTGAAATAGTACCTTGGACATATTTTGGTGAGATTCAGTATTAACACATGAAAATTCACTCAACTAAGCAGAAGAAATAAACAGACACAAAATGCTACTTGGAAAGCAAAGAATCGGAACAAATAAAACCGTTTGTGACAGAAGATAGCAAACAAGTGTGAATAGAAACTTTCAGTACTTATGCTCAGTACTATTGGGAATAAAGCCAACACGGTTCTTCGATGTACATGTACCACTGGCAAGCCCAGTCTAGAGCTAGAACTGAGGAGGGCAGCTGTACTCTTCTGGGTTGTGGCCCCATGAAGAATATAATCTATAGGTTCCAATTTAGGAGAGATTTTTACAATGGTAAGTAAATACAATATAAAGTTGCTCTGAAGGTCATGAGAACCCCAGGTGGAACCTTTCACCATGAGCAGTCTAACATTTTCAGTCTCAGAGGAACTACCCATGACCTCCTGGAAGGGAATCTTGTACAGCCTCAGAAGATACAGGGCACACAGACAATAATGACCATTAAACACAAATGAAAAAGTAATGGAAACTATGGAGACCAGAATGATTAATCTGTAGATTACTTTAATTCAGCTGCAATATTAAGATATTATGAGAGAGGGAGAGAGAGAAGGAGGCAGGAAGAGAGAGCTAATGTAACGCCAGTATTTAAAAAGGGCTCTAGAGGCAAACCTGGCAATTACAGACCAGTAAGTCTAATGTCAGTATCGGACAAATTAGTTGAAACCATAGTCAAGAATAAAATTGTCAGACACATAGAAGAACATGATTTATTGAGCGAAAGTCAACAGTTTCTTAAAGGGAACTCATGTTTTACTAATCTGTTAGAGTTCTTTGAATGGGTTAACAAACATGTGGATAAGGGGGATCCAGTAGATATAGTGTACTTGGATTTCCAGAAGGCCTTTGACAAGGTCCCACACCACAGGCTCTTACATAAATTAAGGTGTCATGGGATAAGAGGGAAGATCCTTTCATGGATTGAGAACTGGTTAAAAGGCAGGAAACAGAGGGTAGGAATAAATGATAAATTTTCAGAATGGAGAAGGGCAACTAGTGATATTCCCCAAGGCTTGGTCCTAGGACCAACTTATTCATAAATGATGTGGAGAAAGGGGTAAACTGTGAGGTGGCAAAGTTTGCAGATGACACTGCTCAGGATAGTTAAGACCAAAACAGACTGTGAAGAACTTCAAAAAGCTCTCACAATACTGAGTGATTGGGCAACAAAATGGCAAATTAAATTTAATGTGGATGAATGTAAAGTAATACACACTGAAAAAAATAACCCCAACCATACATACAGTATGATGGAGGCTAATTTATCTATAAGTCATCAGGAAAGAGATCTTGAATAGTCATCGTGAATAGTTCTCTGAAAACATCCATGCGTGTGCAGCAGCAGTCAAAAAAGCAAACTGGATCTTAGGAATCATTAAAAAAGGGATAGAGAATAAGATGGAGAATATCTTATTGTCCTTATAATAAACCATGATACTCACACTCCTTGAATACTGCATACAGATGTGGTCTCCTCATCTCAAAAAACATATATTAGCATTAGAAAATGTTCAAAAAAGGGCAACTAAAATGATGAGGGGTTTGGAACGGGTTCCATATGAAGAAAGATTAAAGAGACTAGGACTCTTCATCTTAGAAAAGAGGAGACTAAGGGGGGGATATGACAGAGGTGTATAAAATTATGAGTGGTGTGGAGAAAGCGAACAAGGAAAAATTATTTATTTGTTCTCATAATACCAGAACTAGAGGACACCAAAGGAAATTAATGGGCAGCAGGTTTAAAACAAATACAAGGAAGTTCTTCTTCACACAGCGCACAGTCAACCCAGGGAACTCCTTACCAGAAGAGGCTGTGAAGGCTAGGACAACAACAGGGTTTAAAAAAGAGCTAGATAAATTCATGGAAGTTAGGTCCATTATTGGCTATTAGCCAGGATGGATAAGGAATGGTGTCCCTAGCCTCTATTTATCAAAGACTGGAGATGGATGGCAGGTGAGAGATTGCTTGATCAATACCTGTACAGTCCACTCCCTCTGGGGCACGTGGCACTGGCCACTATAGGCAGACAGGATACTGGGCTAGATGGACCTTTGGTCTGACCCAGTATGGTCATTCTTATGTTTTTAGTCTGCACGAGATAAATGATCTTATTCTTGGAGGTACAAATGTAGCAGCATGTCTATTTTTCCTATTGTCAGTTACCTGTTCCCATTTTCCTCCAGAGCATAAAATCTACGGAAGTTTTAAGGCCTTTACATTGCGGGCGGGGGATGCAAAGGTAAGAGGCATCCTCCGCTAGGAAGATCTATGTGCCTTCTCACTTTTGTTCTATGACAAAGTGGGGTTAGAGTACAGATCAGGATTTACTTTACTTACCCATTTTAAAAAAAGACAGATCAAAAATAAACAAAGCAGTCAATAAAATGTCAGGACAATCAGAACCAAGCACCCAGTACCCAGACAGGTCCAGGACAATGATTAGCAAAAGTGTATGACTTTCATGTGTGAAAGTCTGAGCAATTTAAAATGACATTCTACTGGTTTTCTTTTTTTTCCTTCTCCTTTTGCTTCTATTTGGAGGTCTTGTATGTAATTTAAATGAAAATTAAGGGTTAGAACTGAAATGTAGGATATTAGTTATGAAGTGTTTGTGATTTAACTTTCATGTGTTTAGAACAGAGATGGGCAAAATATGGATCTCCCCCAGCACAATTTCTCATTGGCTAGATTCTGGCCAATGGGAGCTGCCTATTTGCAGGACAGGGAGTGTGTGAAGTACTCCCCACTGACCCTGTTTCCTGAGCTTGCAGAATTCAGAGTATCACATGGCCCTCAAGCTGGCTGCTCTGAGCAGCATGTGGAAGCAGGACAGGCAGGGAGCCTGGCTGAGGGACCTGCTGGTTTGCTGGCTGGAAGCTGCCTAGGTAAGCACCTGCTGGCCAGAGTCTGCACATGGAATGCCTGTCTCTCCTTGGCTGCGTCTACACGTGCGTGCTACTTCGAAGTAGCGGCGCCAACTTCGAAATAGCGCCCGTCACGGCTACACGTGTTGGGCGCTATTTCGAAGTTGAAATCGACGTTAGGTGGCGAGATGTCAAAGTCGCTAACCCCATGAGGGGATGGGAATAGCGCCCTACTTCGAAGTTGAACGTCGAAGTAGGGCACGTGTAGACGATCTGTGTCCCGCAACATCGAAATAGCAGGGTCCGCCATGGCGGCCATCAGCTGAGGGGTTGAGAGATGCTCTCTCTCCAGCCCCTGCGGGGCTCTATGGTCACCGTGTGCAGCAGCCCTTAGCCCAGGGCTTCTGGCTGCTGCTGCTGCAGCTGGGGATCCATGCTGCATGCACAGGGTCTGCAACCAGTTGTCGGCTCTGTGGATCTTGTGTTGTTTAGTGCAACTGTGTCTGGGAGGGGCCCTTTAAGGGAGCGGCTTGCTGTTGAGTCCACCCTGTGACCCTGTCTGCAGCTGTTCCTGGCACCCTTATTTCGATGTGTGCTACTTTGGCGTGTAGACGTTCCCTCGCAGCGCCTATTTCGATGTGGTGCTGCCCAACGTCGAAGTTGAACGTCGACGTTGCCAGCCCTGGAGGACGTGTAGATGTTATTCATTGAAATAGCTTATTTCGATGTCACTACACGTGTAGACGTAGCCCTTCCCCGCTACCCTCTGTACCCCTTCTGAACCCTAACCTCACATCACAACCACGTCCCAGACCCTGCACCACCTCCTCCACCCCTTCTTTGGATCAGAATCCTCTCCTGCACCTCTATCTTCTCTTGGACTCTGCAACTCTTCCGACATGCCAGTCCCCTCCCCCAGGTCACAGCCCCTGCCTTCATGCACCCAACCTCCATCTCAGACCCCACATCTTCTCCATTAATATAATGGGAGAGGTGTATCTTGACCACTTACCAAATTCTTGGAGTGGCCCCTCACCAAAAATTATTTCCCACCCCTAGTTTAGGAAATGCTGAATAGTTATTGTGATTTTTTCCTGTGTTGTAGTTTAGATTACCAAAGTAATTGAGACTAGTGAGATTATATTGCATTTTTGACAGACAAAATATGCAGAATATTGATTTTTGTGATGCAGGATTTTTTGTTTTATTTTTTTTGGGGGGGTAGGGGGGCAATAGAATCTCTCCAGGAGTAATCTTACCAAGACTTTTGGGGAGGAAAGTATACTAAAGCTATTCACTTGCGTGTGGAGGCATATGTTAGACTGAAGTGTTATTAGCTCACGTGTATACTTTTAATTTGATTATATTTTAAATGTTATTACAATGTCTGCAGCCCAAGAGAGGTGTTTTAAAAAAACGTTATGCACAGAAGTATGTGCACTTATATAACAATAGACACTGTACATCCAGGGTAAAAACCCTGCTTCCACTGAAGCCCTGTCACATCTTCCACAGATTTCAATGGAACCAGGATTACAGCCCAGGAGTTTTTAATACGGGGTGTGTGTGCAAACAGGCATGTCTGGATTGCAACCCATGTCATTAAATGGCTCCTCTAGAAAAAAATGGTTACAAAATGACCAAGGGTGACACCGGTGCTTTTTTTGGAAACAATAAAATAAAAAAGAAGAGCGAATACAGCTCCTCACCTTCTCCCACCCCCACCAGTTCCCGTGGCTGGGGTTGGTGGAGTGGCAGTGGGGGTAGCTCCCAGCGTCTGCTGCTGTTTGCTATGTACTGTCATGACCAGTTTTATTTGTTCTGATTCTTTGCTCAGTGCCCCCCAACCGGCAGCCCCACCAGAAGCCCCAGCCTTGGCAACCCTGGCAAGGAAGTGCAAATACGCATTACAAGCATGTACCAGCACAAAAAAAGCCCAGGTTGATACATATACCAATCAGTGGAAAATGTATTAACCCAGTCAGGTGAAACAACAGAAGGAAAACCTTTAGGAAATGCCTAGTAATTATTTTAGCAAGGCTATCAGACATTATTCTCTTGTAAAGAAATAGTCCTGTTGCTTTAGCTGACTGGATTAATACATTTTCCACTCATTGGTATGATGAAATTTCAAATAGAATGTAATATTAAATTTGAAAGTATGTTACAGGAAAGGATAAAAACATATAATTCCATCTGCAAAAAGAGTTGTATGTAAAAAAGGTAACATCCAAATAAAAGAGCAAATCTGTTTTTTCATGTTTGAAAAATTTCAACAATTCTTTCAGCGATTTTTTTAAAAAATGTGTGGAGTACATTAGGCTGGAATAACTAATGATGTTTATTATACTTTATATTGTGATTTCTTGATAGTTTGGCAACACTGAGTTCTACAAATGGACTTAAAATTAATCAAGATCTATTTATGAGAAGGTTTAAACCATTATTAATACTCTGTAAATACAGATCTTCTTAGAGCTGACCCCAAGTGTCTACCATCTGCTGAACTGTTGTAATCACATTTTTAAAGAGCATGGTCATTCTCAATGATTCTTCCAAGGAAAGAGCTTCCTTTACTACATAAGTGATGTTTTAAATTCCATCTGGGCAATGCAGTAATTTCTCATTGCCCTTTGTTACTGAAAAAAAAATGATAGTGGCTAAAAACCAATTAAATAATCCAAGACTTTTTAAAAATGATTCATGGGCTATGATGGAATTGTTCTTTTTACTTATCAACTAAAAGTATTAACGTTAAAAGCAAAAGTTTACATTTACAGTAAAGTATGTTTGATGCTCTTATGCATGCGTAAGACATTAATTGTTTCAGTAAATCAGGAATGCAATGTACATGAGTTATATAGCAAAGACAGTCAAGTCGAATAGAAATGCATCACACACATTTAACTTGATATGCTCAGCAAAATTCTTTCTAACCTGACAACCCTGACAAACATGGTAAAAGGCGACAGCTTGCAAATAATCTATTGGCCCATACTTGAATAAGTGAAAAATCAAGGGCAATTTGTACACTGTCCAGTCTATTATATTTTTCAGACAGTTTGTCTGTTTGGTTGATGAAAAATTCCTCCTAAATTTTAAAGCTAGGACAACTAAATTGGTATATAGCTTCCCCTTATCATAACTAAAAGCAAAGTAAGGGTTTGGTAGTGCCAGAAAATGGGATATGCCTAGAATGGCATTCCTCCTCATAAAACCAAGCAGACAAGAGACAGAATCATCAAATCAAGTGAGGTCCTCAAAACTGACATAAGTGAGCAAATGTTTAAAGAGACTGAACCAAGAAGAGGCAGAAAAATAGGATGAATCTGGATTAGGATGGCTTCTTGGTAAACCTTACAGAAAAGAGAGAAAATGGAGCTAGTTGGAGTAGTGCTCTGTTTTTTTAACAACTAAATCAATGCTCAAAGTTTCAAAATAAGAAAAAAATGTTATTGGAAACCAAATTAACTTTAGCCTTTTTTTTTTTTTTTGATAAAACAGAGCGAATGAAAAGAGCCTATAGGGATGAAGAAAAAAATCATTTAGCTTAAAAAACTTAATTGAGTTAAGGATCAAAGCAATGACGGGTACAAGCTGATTTGTATATAAAGATGAGGAAATGTTATCAGTTTCCATTTCACAGAATTTCCTTTTATTCCCTTCTACAGGGATTGCTCCTAAATCACGTCTCTGTTAAAATGGCAGGTGTTTGCACACAGTACTCACTAGCCTATAGGATATGCACCAGAAGTGACAGCCAGCTACATGCAGCCCTTTAACACTACCACCACACTGCCTCCTCAGTCTGCCCCCTTCCTCAATGGCCTCCTACCTATCTCTCGTCCTGCCTCCTTCCTATTCCCATGAGCCGCATCTGCACTAGCAAGTTCTTTTGAAATGAAATCGAAAGAAGATAGAGCTCCTTTCGAAAGAGATCTTCCACCCCTCTTTCCTCTTTCCCCTGCTCTCTTTTTGCAAAACAGCAGTCCTCACAGTGCTGATTTTTCGATCTCTGGGCCAGTCTTTTGAAGGAGTGGGGGCTGAATGAATGCTGTCTTTTGAAAGAGCGGATCACTCTTTTGATCTGCCTTGTTGTGTGTGGACTCACTCTTTTGGAAGTTCTTTTGAAAGATCACTGCAGTGTAGATGTAGCCATGGAGAAGCTGTGAAGGGGCTTCTGGAGGGAAGAGTAAGAGGAGGAAAAGAAATTGAGGGTAAAATGCTACGCCCTTTCTGTGCTCCTCCCTCCATATATTTACAAGAGTTGTGTTCCCTCTGCCTTTCAAAATAAAAAGGACCTACAGGCCCTTCGTAACAGAGAGGTAGCTGTGTTAGTTTGTATTCTAACAAAACAAAACAGCAGCCATGTAGCACTTTAGAAAGGCTAACAAAATAATTTATTAGGTGATGAGCTTTTGTGGGACAGACCCACTTCTTCAGATCTATAGTATTTCCAGTCCAGACTCAGTTATATAGCACAGAGGTCCAAAAAAAGAGAGGTCTATTGGCCCATAGTCATTATACAAACAAGCAAACAAAACCCCAAACTTTTCCAGGTTTCTAAAACGAATTACAGGCCGAATCTCTCTAATCTGGCACTCTCTCATCTGGCAGCATCTGTAATCCATCATGATTTTAGTTAGCTGCTTAGCAGGGGTGTGCTTAAGTTTCCCACGGTCCCATCAAGTTTGTTTACAGTCACCTGTGTTTACAGCCTCTTAGTATTATTCTGTGCTGCTATTTAGCTGTTATTTACCCCTAAATATCTTCTAAGAGCCCAGTAAATAGTGCAAGTGCTGGTAATGCTGCTAGATAATATTGACCTTCCGTGGTCTGGCAAATTCTCTCCTTCAGCACCGGTCAAGTCCCAAGGGTGCTGGACTAGAGAGGTTCAACCTGTATTTCTTTTTTTTTCCTTTCCTCCTAAGCATTCTCCAGTTGAGCGCTTGGTAGAAAAATCAACAGTCCTTTGTGAGCAGTTTTACAAATCAACAGTGACTATTGAGATACAAAAAAGTATTTTGAAGTATCTCTGAGAGATCTTTCCCATGAAATAAGTGGCACATATATACATGATACACAGCTGCATGAGACAGTAGAAGGGTTTTATAACTCACCTCTGGCTTCTTGCTTTGGACCAAATCCAGCTGATGTTAATCGGTGAAACACCATCAGGTCCAGGCAGATTTCAGTGTTTACACCACTTAAGGATCTAGCCCTTTTTGGCTGCCTCTACGCTTGCATTCCTCTTTCGAAAGAGGAATGCAAATGAGGAAAATTGAAAATGCAAATAAGGCATTGATTTACACATCTTGCATTTCATTTGCATAATCTGTTTTGGAAGAGATTCTTTTAAAAGAAAAAAGCAGTGTAGGTGGGGCGCTTTCAAAAATGAACTACATCTTTTTTTTTTTCAGGAAGAAGGGCTCTTTCAAAGATGAGGTTTATTTTCCAAAGAGTCCTGTCTACACTGATTTTTTCTTTCGAAAGACTCTCTTCCAAAAAGAGATTATGCAAATGAAGTGCAGAATATGTAAACCAGTGCCTCATTTGCATTTTTGATTTCCCTCATTTGCATTCCTCTTTTGACAGAGGAATGCAAGTGTATGCATAGACTTTGAGTAACAAAATCATCCCAAATCAATGCTATTAAAACTTATTTGCATACCACAGCATCACAGAGTTGCCAATCTGGTAATATTTTAAAAGCAGACACTCCAGCAGTAGCTCCCCAACCACTTTACTGCTTTTTCCCTTCTGCCTGCCTGCCCGCCCAGGTCAGGAGGGACTTGCCTGCCCAGCTGCGGCTGAGAGCTGCAGCTGCCCAACACAGGTGGATTGTGGGCGCAGGTCAGTAGGGACTGGCACAGTCACATACACACAGAGACCCAATCATTGTCTGGGGCTTTTGTCCCTGTAAATGATTTCCACGCTCACCTGTTCTTTGCTCTTTGAGTGTGGAAATGATGTTACACCACTTTCAACTTGGCCCTAACTCACAAAGATCCTTATTACACAGAACAGTCCGAACTCTTCCAATGCTCCTAATAAGCTTCCCCACGCCCCCCGACAGTTTCCAGTCTTTAGAAGCTGAGCTTGTCTAATAGATTGTTCTTTCTATGTTTAACCAAGGAAAACAAAGTCAGCTGTGTATCCTTCTTCCTCCCCTCCCCATTCACTTATTTCATTGTTAGTAGGAGACCAATATTTTTTATGTTATTATGGGATATATCACAGTAATTAGCCCACCCTGGTCCATTTCAACAGCTCTTTTTAAAACCCTGATTGTTCAGGGATCAAGCAATTATGATTCCATCTAAAATTTGAAACTTAAAACAAGTATTTCATTTTTATAATTGGAAAATAGTTTTGGAAGTAGATTAAGCATAGTTTTACTCAACGCTCAAGTCCTGTACACAACTCTTATGTTGTGTGTTGTACTCCCACTGATATTCATGAGATTTATGCTCATGGAATAAGAAGAGACAGATACTTCTAACTCCTGTTAAATCAACCCAGTGATTGCTCCTGATTTAATATGTGTTTTTATTTCCTCAAATGTTCATATAAACTACTTTTCTGCTCATGCTTTTAAAAAACCAAAGAGGCTGAATGACTCAGACAATTGGTAATAAGATATGGACTTTTTTAGCTCTAGGTCATACAGTCAAACGTAACAACAGCTGTCATTGACTGAAAATGGTTATCATGTGATGGCTGTATAATGCCTTATGCGAAATGAGTTTGTACTGTCACAACTCTGCAAAGCTTGTTAAATTTGCTTCACACTCCGGTTGACAAAATAATTTGCGGCGTCTGGATGGCTTGATTTCAGTGTTCAAATGGACTTAAACATTCCAAGCAAAACTGCCAAATGTCCAAATTTCACCTGGTGCTGGCTGAAACCACAAGCTCTGTAAGACTTAGCTGGCAAGTGTGTTGTGACACAGATCCAAGGACCACTCATTCATGAAGACGAGGGATGAATTAGCTGCATGGCATGGAAATGCAGCCTGAAGAGAACAGTAATAGCTTTGAGTGGCTCCATTATAATGCTGCAGCTGAGGGTTAGATGGAAAGGGAATTCCCCTACAAAAGCCCATATGTTTCTTTATCTGATTCTCCCTGCGAAGGGATTAGAGTGGACATACAATCTTATTAACCTAAATTCTATTGTCTTTGCAATGATAGTGTTATTTTTTTAAAATAGGAACTCAGTGGAATTCAGCCTGTTAGGAAAGCAGGTTGGAGACTTAACTGTAGCAGGGCCTTTTGAAACAGTACCAGCAAGCTGCCATTATGCTAATACTTGAACTGATTACTTCAGTAAATCACTAAATAGTCTGTACTTCCCGAGTTACGTCCAGGGCAGTAATCAACCCCTTATTTTCAGTCATGAAGGAAATCCAAATTTTAACAAAACAAAAAGCAGTCAAGTAGCACTTTAAAGACTGGCAAAATAATTTATTAGGTGAGCTTTTGTGGGACAGACCCACTTCTTCAGACCATAGTCATACCAAAACAGACTCAATATTTAAGGCACAGAATATTGAGTCTGTTTTGGTCTGGCTATGGTCTGAAGAAGTGGGTCCGTCCCACGAAAGCTCACCTAATAAATTATTTTGCTCGTCTTAAAAGTGCTACCTGACTGCTTTTTGTTTTGATAGTATATAAACTAGCACGGCTCCCTCTCTGTTACTATTCAAATTTTAACGATGGACATCAACTCATATTCATGGAATGGGCTGAATTTCCATTGGTTTCAGACATTCTTCCACCACCTATTATAAAGTCAGTGGAGGAAAATAATGTTTTAAAGAAGTTTTGAAACACATTTTGCAAACTGCTAACCGAGAAGGAAAGCCACAGAAATAATTTTCCATCCATTTCTTACAAAATTACCAAGGAACCCAAAATGCAATTCTGCATGGGGAGCATATATACACAAAGGTAAGGCTGTTGTTTTAAAAGACTCGGACTCACTGAAAGGCACAATAACTTAGAAGACTGTTTGACAAAAGAAAAAAATTAAATGGTACACAGATGTAATATGTAATGCTAATTATATAACATAAAGACGGCATGGCCATCCACTGCAGCCTAGGAAGTTCCACCTGTGATGACTTTTTGTACCACTGGAACCAGGCTTCTGAGGTCGAAAGAGTGGAACTGCCCCTGTGCAATGGCTTTTCCGCTTTAATCATTCTCCTGCACAGGTTCTTTGCACATTCTGATCATTTCTGTCTACCTCAAAGTCCTACGGTGAAGGCGGAGGGGCGAAGTGACAGGTGGAGGTGACCACTGGGAGTCATAGCTTCACACCTGCATGTAGGTGGCTTGTGGACTTTGGTTGCTCTACTCTGACTCCGGGATGACAGAGAAGTTCAGCAGCATCCCAGGCAACTGAGCAGGCCTTTTTAGGAACAGCACCGCTCACCCTCAAAATGAGGGAGGGGACTAGGAAAGGTGTCCCAAAAATTGCTTGCCCCAACCAAAATGGCCAGCATGCCGCAGCTGGAAGTTTCACCCTCACAGCGGTTGAAAAACAGTGAAAAGAAAGATGATATTTGCAGCATAGAACGTTCGCACCTTCTTGGACAGGGAGAATGCTATGAGGCCTAAGAGAAGAACGTCCCTCATAGCAAGAGAATTGGCATGTTATAACATTGACATAGCCACCCTGAGCAAGACCAGAGTGGCAGAGGAAGGATCCATATGCAAACCAAAAGGAGGTTACACCTTCTTCTGGAAAGGCAGGCCAGATAATGAAGACAGAATCCATGGAGTGGGACTTGCCATCAAGACATCACTTCTGCACCAGCTTCCTGACCTACCAACTTGCATCAGTGAGCATTTGATCAAGCTCCACTTCCCTCCCTTGCCCCCACTGTGAACACCCATGCTGTTCAAAGCTTGGACTCATCAGCCACGTGCAAGTCCACAACTGATGAGCTTGTGCAAGCTCAAGATGTCAGTGTTGGACACGACAGACTACCTATATATATATATATATAGGATTGTACATTGTTTTCAATGTATAATTACATTACATTGTTTTTCAATTTGTTAAATCTGCATTCCTTTTTTAAAAAACCCATCAAAACCCCATGTCATTTTGGGAAACCGGCAAGGCCATTCAACATACAAGTTAGTCAGTGACAAAAAAAAATATCCAAACACCTTTCATTTATTTATTGGGAACAGAGGATCCTGATTTCTTACCTGGATTGGGGAATGATTTCTTCTTTATCACCTACACATTTTTCTAATGAAATGAAAATATAACAACTCACTATGGCATTGAAGAGCAATCCATGATCAGAGATTACATTTTGTGACAGAAATTGTTAGTGCCCATGACTTTTAGTCGAGTTCCTCTGTATTCGTGATGTTTTATGGTAAATTATAATGCTGTAGCAGGATGAAATATTTTTGTTTCAGTACCTGGGATACAAATTTATACCCAGGAAGACTAACTCACTATGGGGGGAAAGATGAATTCTATTTAAATTATGATCCATAGGCTGCAATGCATATATAGGCTCTATATGCTGCTCCCAACCCACAGCAGAATCCCTCTCAAGAGAAGAAATGAAATTGAACTTTAGGCTGCTGTTATTTTCACAGTACTGTACTGTTCCATTAACCATCAATGGATAGGAAAATACACCCTCTTATAAGACCAATCCTATTTCTTCTATTTCTCAGTCTTCTCTACGCTCTTATCTCTGTTGCTGTTACATTATAGTTATCACAACATATGGCCTCAACTATATTACATAATAGTCTTCAAATTAGATTTTATTTTTGCCAAAATACTTTTTGAATGTGATTTCTACAGCCATCCCTGAGGCAGCAGGCAGTGGCAGCATGACCCAGGCAGCAGCAGTAGTGTTGGGAAGCATTTGGAGCCAAGGAGGAGACAGGTAGAAGGGAGGGAGACAACATGGGGCTGCACGAGAGGGCAGGGCTGAGAGATCCAGAGCATGGGGGCTGAGGGAAGTTGGTGAGAAATGGAGGGAAAAGGGTGAGGAAAGGCTGAGCAGGGATAGGGGAGGAGATCTGGGGGCCAGAGGTGCCCCCACTTTCAATGGCACTCCTCAGTCCTGTATGACAGCTCACAGCAGGTAAAAGAAGTTTGCTTAGGGTAGCCAAGTGCCTGGTTTTCAAAAGGAAAGTCCAGTCGAGAAAAGGACCTGACAGTGTCCGGTCAAATGTACTGACTGGATACCCAAAATGCACCTATGTCAGGTAGGGGGAAGTGGAGGGGTGCCAGGTTATCACCCATGTCAGTTCTTACT
Source organism: Carettochelys insculpta (assembly GCF_033958435.1). NCBI lineage: Eukaryota > Metazoa > Chordata > Testudines > Carettochelyidae > Carettochelys > Carettochelys insculpta. The sequence continues at coordinate 15,553,009 of NC_134147.1, read as the reverse complement.
CAATGGGACCACCTCCTACCCATGTCAGCAAGCCTGCTGACAGGTGGGGTGGGTAGGTAAAAGAGGGGACAACTGACCCAGGGCCTGGCGATTCAAAGGGATGACAGCTGCAGCCCCGGCCCTTTAAATCACCAACACTCCAGGCAGTGCACTCTGGGTTGCTTTGAGGGCTGCCTTCGGGGGAGGCTGTGGTGCAGCCTGCTCTGGGCAGCTGAGGGCTGGCTGCCCAGCCCTGCCTCTTTTGCCTGAGATCCTTGAGCACAGAGCCAGCCTCCTGCACCTTGCCCAGGGGTCCAACCAATCTGTTGGCTCCCCTGTGCCTCAGGCAGCTACAGCTCCGAGCCCCAGCTTCACAGGTGAGTCCCTCCATCCCTAGGCAGAAAATAAGTGGGAGGGGAACAGCAATGACTGAGGCTGGGGGAAGAGAAGAGAATGGGGATGGGAGGACATGAATTCAGGGGAAGAGGCAAAGCCTCGTGGGGTGGCGGGTGTGTGGAAATAAGGGGAGGTTCTTGTACTCCTGCTGGAGTGTCCAGTTTTAAATATTACAAAGTTGGCAACATTATAACTGCATTATATACTATATGGAAAATATGTAATGGTGGGGCCCCAGTAAAAAGTCTGGGAACCTCTGATCCTGATCGTGCTTTATCATCTAACTAGAGAGAGTTACTAGCAAAAGGACTATGGGTTTGAAAAAACTGCAATATATAGGATTTTTAAAAACACAGCTGCCACATCAACACCCATACTTTCAGTCCTGTGGACTTAGACAGCAACCAGTGTTCTTTCCTTTACTGCATACTTGTTGGCTTATTTAAGGACTTGTCCCTATATAGGATTATGCAACAACTGTAAAGATTTTCCATGCAGTAGTTTATTTACATATCCCTCCCAGTCCACTGAAGGATAAGCATCACAGAAGCACTAAGTTTCATCTACAATCCGTAAAGCCCCTATCCTCAAAAAGATTTAGGCTTCAAACTTCCTCTCATTTTGAGGATCTGGGCCTATATACATGCCCATATATTGATGGAATCATCACAGAGCTCTACCAGAAAGATTTGGCAGGATCTGACAGGGACTCATTAATAGATAGGGCAACTTGGGTAGCAGGAGACCATTGGCGGATGTCCAGGAACTTATGTTGTGACTCCCTGACTTTTTCCAAGGGGATATGGAGAGAATCTTCAATGTGCTTTGTTAACTCTGGGAAGACTCTGAAGTCATCAGTCACAGTCGGTGGGGGAGGCATTACCACCTCATCTGGGGAAGATAAAAACAATATTTGGGAAGTACCCATTTATCTATCCTGGTTTCCTTCTCCTCAAACAATTATTGTGCATGAGGTGATGGAGTAAAAGAAGAAGTTGGTGTAGGGGAGTGTCTCTCCCCCCATTCCTCAACAGAGAGACTAGGAGCCCAGGGAAACTGCTGACAATATGAAATCCAAGATCCCAGTATGGCTAGTGCAGTGTTCTGAAAGACGTGGTGGTGCCTGAACCAGGTTGGAGTAAAACACAGGCCCAGCTTTGGTGCCGTTCCCTACTCACGTCAAAAATATCGCCAAAGAAATCTGGCCATCAACATTTTGAGAGTTTGAGAGTTTTCCTTCATATGTCTGCTAAACACATTATCTGGGAAAAGCTTAATCCTTTTCCCTCTCTGTCAGGCACAGAAAATACATTAAGTAGCTGAGATTTTCACAACCTTTTCTTTGTTTCCTCACTTTGAAAATTACAATTCAAATTTTGTGAAGTTCTAAGCCCTTCTTGTTGTCTGTACTATAAAGGGATGATTTGCTAAGCTGAGGATGTTGCATATCTGACAGGTGGTAGCAAACACCCTTTTCACATACAAGTCAGATTATTGTAGGTTTATATGGCTCCTCAAGTATCTTAAGGAGCCACGTAAGGTGCATTCATAAAAGCATTTGCTGTGTGTATGGACTTGCTCACATCTATCTTTGAAAAATCTCACCCAATATGACTATAGGTAAAGTCAAACCACAGAAATATTAAAAGTAATGACTTTCCTGTGGGTCTCTGGCTTCTCTGAATTTAGCCCTTAAAACAGAATGTCAACTCCCCCACTCTCCAAGTTCCTTTGGGACTCTCCAGGTAAATATTAACGTAACCACTGGAAGACAATTTGTGTCCGTACTTAGTAAGATCAGTGGATGCCCCAGGAAATCCCAGCTGTCAATGGTATCAAAAGTAGCAGATGGTTCTAATAAATTTAGAACCGATATTTTATCTGACGTAGTGCTAGGAAAAGATCATATACCAGTGCAGCATCAAATCCAAGTCTAAAAGTCAAATAATTTGTGTCAAGGATAGAGAGGTTCAAGCAACTGATAGAGTTGATCTATTATAACTTTCTTAGTAACGTGTCCCCAAAATGAAAACTTTGATTCAGATCTTAAGACTACCAGACGATAGTGACACAAACATCTCTGCACCCTTCCCCTCCCCAAATCAGGAAACACTAGCAATGCCAATTTCAATAAATAATAGACTCTCAAACTAGAAAGAGCTTTAACAGTGCATAATGACCTCCATCATATTGAAAGGATCCATTCCTAGTAATCTAGGCAGAAAGAAATTGTTAAATACAGTTCATAATGGTTGCTTCTGTGTTTACATAATGAAGCAGCTATTTAGGAGTTTACACCTGTGTTTGCCCATGAGTGTGTATTTGTTGACAGACCCCTGACACACTGTTATTCATCCTTACATAGGTGTTAATGTCTCTGCAAAAGCAATTAACGTAACTTTTGTCAGATCTACAAAACAAGTTAAAGCGCAGACCCACTTTGTTCACAAAGCTTGTCTGCCAGTTATAACCCAGTATTGAAAGCTGCTCCCGGTTCATTGTCCTTTGGTTCTGCTAGAGTTCACTTTCCTGGGAAAAAATTAACATTCAGGCCCTCTTTCAACACTCTTATTGTCACTCCTTCCTTTGCATTAGTTCTCTTGCGTGCCATTACCATTAGAAGCATCCTATTCAGAAGATCCCTTTTGTTAGCTTTGCTAGTAGGCACCTGATCAATAACATTGTATTCAAGTGAAGATATTGGGGGACAAACTTTCAAACACAAGAACCTAATTTCTCTATATTTTTCTTAACAGTCGTTGAAACACACTGTAAGTTATCTATGTACAAAAATGCAAAAATGGTTTGTAATATAATATGCTCTACAACATTCAAACTTTTAGATGACCAATGCTTTCAGATGTGGAAATTTAATTCTTTTATTCCTAATTTCCATTTTAAATATAATAATCATAAATTAGAAGGACGAGATCTCAGAGATCTGAATTTCAAGTGAACGAAGTCTGGGCTTATTTGGCTGTAAAGGTTTGATTTTTCTCCATTACACAAGACAACAGCATGACATTCAGATCGTAAATGGGCAGGTATTTTAATCAGGCCCACAATATGTACACAGATACATAGTTATATTCATAAATAAACTGAAAACAGAGGTACCTGGTACCCACTACATAGTTAACATTTAAACAGTTAACTGGTTAACCAGTAAGCCCCAAACTAAATGGATTTGGTTAACTGGGTACAGCTAACCAATGTGAACTGGAGCAGTGCCCCCATCCCCTGCACACTGCAGAGAGGGATTCGTTCCAGTACTGCGTGGCCTGCCACAACCGGCTTCAGTGCAGCCAGAGCAGGCCTCCTCCACAGCAAGTCCGGCTTAGGAGTGCTGTGGGTAGGGGCCCTCCAGCCAGGCCAGAGCAGCCCCAGACTGCAGCACGCATGGTCTGAGTGTGCAATGGGCAGGGTGCTCCACTCTGGCCAGAGCAGCCCTCATCTGCAGCAGACCCTGCTTTACATTGTTGACTAGAGTCAACAAGAGAGCCTTAAAAATATACGTAACAGAGAGGTAGCTGTGTAGTCTGTACTTCAACAAAACAAAGCAGTTTCTGATGAAGTAGGTCTGTCCCACAAAAGCTCATCACCAAATAAATCATTTTGTTAGTCTTTAAAGTGCTACATTTCTGCTTTGTTTTGTAATATATATATGTGTGTGTGTGTGACATATATATGGTCTACCTTCACAAAACTCAGAGCTGGACCTTGAGAAACAGTGGTGCAACGGAGAGATTTTTTTTTTAAACACAACCAGACTCCAACAATACTGGATTTCGTGCCATTTTAGATATCACTTGTGTTATAAGAAACTTGAATGACAGAGACAGGGTGAAAACTAACCTGATTAATGAAGCGTGGGCACACACAATATTGATTGATCAGGGACTAAAGCATACAAGCTTTATTGATGGAGGGTCAGGGCACATACAGGCTTAATTAATGGGACAGCACGGGCACAAAAAAACTCAACGCAGAATGATGGTGGAATGACATAGCACCTGCAAACCTGATTGGTTGATGTGTGTGTGGCCGGGGGGACCCAGAGACACTTGCAAGCCTGTGTGGTTGATAGAGGGGGCAGAGGATACATGACTGGTTGAGGAAAGCTTCATGGGACCCTGAGTGATGGGAGCTCAATGCACAGATGGAGAGTACCTTATGCTCATTTTATATTATCCAGTGACGCCCCCAGGTAGCCTCAAGGGACTACTTCTGTTCCCTTTAGGCTTTTTATATTACAAGAGAATTATGCCCAACTCATTTAGTGAAAAACTTCTCTCTTTTCTAGGATTGGATTTTCTTGGAAACTCAAAGGACGACGAACCCCCTTCTAAATTAAGCACTTCCTAGCATCTTCTTTCAAGGATCTTTATCTCTAAACCCCCCTGCTTAGAAGGCCACTCCCACTTTCCTTATATCCAGCATCGAGTTAACAAGCCACATCTGACTCAGCAGAAATCTGTCAGCATTGCTTCACAAGCTTCCAAAACCAGATAGATAATAAGACCAGTCGATAGAACAATCAGCCCTCTTCCTTCAGTCACACTTTTTTGCAACACGCTTTTGGGTGTATTCCAACACCAGTGTTGTTAGAAGGCCTCCTAACATGCCTTTGAAAATAAAAGAACATCCTGACTCTGCTCGGATTTTGGAGCAGAGGTTGTAGCTAGCCCCTTCTAACAGAATAGTAATGAAGATGCAAATCTCAGTTCAGACTATGAGCCATTAAATTTTAAGCTTTCTGTCTAAAATAAAGCAAATTTGTATATGTAGGTTATTGAATGAGCAACACAACAGACAAATGGATGAAAAGAGAATTCTGATAGTATGAGAAATATTTAAGTATGCATCACAGATAAGCAATTATGGAGCGATTACCTTAGATTTCAGAACCACTCTATACATCACTCTCCACATACATCAACCAACCAGGTTTGCAGGTGCCATATCATTCCATCATCTTTCTGAGTCAAGTTTTTTTTGTGCCTGTGCTCTCCTGCATGTGCCCTGACCCTTCATCAAGCAAGCTTGAGCATGAGCCATTTAAAAACAGCCATGTGACCAAACATATCTTAAACACTAAAATATAGACACACAATTCCTAATGTTGACTTTCAGCGAGGCTTCCAGCATCAAAGAAATGAATGTGTAAGATCTAGTCCTTTCGATAGCACTCTCTCTTAGACATTGCTTACAAGTGAATTGTACTTAATGGTCATGGAAGATTGAATGTCAATGATGCAGAAAACATTTGTTAATTTAGCCTGTACATTTTCTCACAGTTATTTCTTAAAAGCTATGGGTAGGTATTTGTCAGAAATTAAGCTAAACTACTCTATTACATGGTTTAATTAAGTTAGGTAAGGAGGGTATAGAAAGAATAGGATGCAGAACTCTCAAAAAATGCAGTAAGTCAAATGCCCCAATTAATAGCTAAAATTCTTTTCTCTGAAATACTATGATTAATGTAATTTCCTATATGACAAATTGCTGTTTTTAATAACTTCAAAATTCTACAACAGAGAACAGAGTTAATTTTTGGCAATGGGTGCCTTATGCAAAGTAAATATATAAGAAAAAAATTGACCAAATTCTTCATCGGCCTGCATAACTTACAGCCTGTGCAAAGTGAATGTAAATTACTACTATTCTGATTTACAAATATTTTATGTTCATTTTGCAATAGTATTAATTACAACACATGGTGCAGGGCAGCATAGACTCTGGCCCATGTTGAATTGAAAGAGATGCTCTTTTATCTTATTGAATCTCTTATTTCCCAGATATATTAGGAATATATGGTTAGGCCTCAGTTGGAGTATTGTGTCCAGTTATGTGCACCGCAGTTCAGGAAGGATGTGGAGAAATTGGAGAGGGTCCAGAGGAGAGCAACGAGAATGATCAAAGGTCTAGAGAACATGACCTATGAAGAAAGGCTGAAAGAATTGGGCTTGTTTAGTTTGGAAAAGAGAAGACTGAGGGGGGACATGATAGCAGTTTTCAGGTATCTAAAAGGGTGTCATAAGGCAGAGGGAGGGAACTTGTTCTTCCTTGCCTCTGAGGATAGAACCAGAGGCAATGGACTAAAATTGCAGCAGGGGAGGTTCAGGTTGGACATTAGGAAAAAGTTCCTAACTGTCAGGGTGATCAAACACTGGAACGAATTGCCAAGGGAGGTGGTAGAATCTCCATCACTGCAGCTATTTAAGAAGAGGTTAGATAGATGGCTTTCAGGGATGGTCTAGAAAGTGCTTGGTCCTGCCATGAGGGCAGGGGGCTGGACTCAATGGCCTCTCGAGGTCCCTTCCAGTCCTACTCTTCTATGATTCTGTGATTCAATAATGTAAAATAAAATTCTGCATAAACAAAATGAGCTCCATTTATTATTTTGAAATTCAAAGTTATGACTTTTGAGTTGCATAATTTGTCTGTAAATGATTTTACTTGACATGGAGGCAAAATTCTTTGATGGGTTAAATTGAAAGGAGGGGGACTTTTGGGAGGAAATATGAATGTTAAACTGAAATTTTATTATTTTAATTACTATTTTACTGGGGCTGATTGCTACATAAAAGAGATTTTTAAAAAATATTAAATGAGCTATTGCCAATGTCATCTATGTACAGTATTTGTAAGGTTTCTGATTGATAGAGGTAGAGCCCTTGATGTTAACAGCGGTGGAGGCTGATAGGGTTAACATTAGTCCTGCATTTCTGGAGGTGTGGGTTCCAGTTTAGCGCAAGTCACAAGTGAAAATGAGTTTGCTGGTCCCAAATCAAAACACATGTTGTCCACGCACTACAAAATCTCTACATACTTGGCACACATCTGCTTGATGAAATGCTTCTGCTCAAGATGTCAGAACTGAAATGGCTGTCACATTGTAGATTAGTTTTGCTGGGCACCAAGAGGAACATATGGAAAAACAACACTGTCTACCTGTGATATGCATGGATCTTGCCGTGTTATTAGTTTTATGCAGTCCTGTTCAAATTACAGAAAATTTCTGAACAGTAAACAACAAGCAAACAAATTATTGGTGTAAGACCCTCAAAAAACCCCAAAAACCAAAAAACAAACAAAAAAAAACGTGAGTAGTTTCTTATAAGACTGACTCCTTTTCACTCAAGCTGGAATTGTCTTGGCATCTGAAATACTGAAAAATGTAAAAGTAAAAGGAGTCAGAAATATCTGCAGAAACTAGGGGAGAAGTCTTGGATACTTTCATATCCATGGGAGTTTTGCCATTGACTTCATCTAGCTATGATTATATCCAAGTTGTTTCATTTGGTAACATTTCACTTGTCAAGTCTGCATTATGGACATTAAACGGACAGAAGGAACAAGTCTTCCTTTCTTCAAAGTGTATTGAGAAATAGCTTTATAGTTTTCACACAGAGACAAAACAGAATCTACATTTTAAAATGGATGAATTCACTACCTGGATATTTAAAAATTGGATCCTGTCTGCAGTTAAAGATGTTTTTTCTAAATCACAATGTTCAAATTTGAAATATTGCCAAAAGCCCAGAGCAATTTGTTTCATCCAGCTTTCAACAATTTTATGTGAGTGCATAGAGAAATGCTGGGGTCAGGAGTGGGGGAGGGAAATAAGCCAAAAAACCAAAAAGAGAACAATACTGAATACTTCTAAAATAGTTCATTTTAGAAAATTCTCCTAGAAATACCCTTGAGAAGGGGGGACTGTGGGGAGGCATTTGTCTGATACTCAGAACTACTGCACATAAATTCTCCCCAAATCCTCTGGTAAAATGAGTAGAGGGCCCCACAAAGTACAGTTGGAACAAAAATATCAATAAATGGCCCTGGCTCAAAAGGAGACATTTCATGTTGTTTTTTCCTATATTCTTTACTCTCTCTCTAAAATAACACTGACACTCCAAACAGCTCCCAGATAATGAACCAATCAAAGACACCTCCATTATAATCCTTTTTTATCCTCGAGATCATTTTTCAGCCACTGAGGCTATGTCTAGATTGCAGGCTTCTCTCAGGAGCCTGGAGGTCTTCTGACAGAAGTCTGCCACTCTGTGAGCCTTCTGCAGACATGCCAGTCATCCTCATTCCATGAGGAAGAAGAGATGGGTTGGCAGAGGGGGTTTCCCTGACATTTGGCCCTGCGTAGATGGGCCAAATATCTGGAAAGCCTCTCTTGACAGAACTGTGGGCAGGAGATACGCAAATGCATTGTGCAATTTGAATATCTTTTGCTGACAAATCTCTTCAGTCTAGACACAGCCTGTGTCAGTAACTACAGTTCTGTGGCAATTACAAATGGGAGAATACCACAAAATGTTTCCACACGTAGCTGCTTGAGTTTAAAAATTAGCTTACTTTGGCTATGCTCATCTCACTTTGGTGTTTGCTTACTGTGAATGTTTGACCAATCATATTTTACTCAAACAAATGCTTTCAGGAAAGTGATTTTTTCTGCTGGCATGTGGGAACATTTGCATCAGAAGTGATCTATTTAATAGCGATTGAGACTTTGTTTGACATACAGGCTGTTTCTACACACGCCACTTGTTCCGAAAGCGGCATGCTAATAAACCGCCCGGAAGATGCTAATGAGGCATGGATGTAAATTTCCAGGAGCCTCATTAGCATACGGTCACATGATTTGGAGTCCAGAAGAAGCTCTTCTGGACTCTAAAACAGCCGTGTAGAAGTGTGGCCTCTGGTGTTCTCCTGGAAGGAAATCCTCCCTCTGAAAATTTTCAGGAAGACAGGGCTTCCAGAAGGAGGATTTCCTTCCGGGAGATCCCTGGAAGCTATGCTTCTACATGGCTGTTTTGGAGTCTGGAAGAGCTTCTTCCAGACTCCGAATCATGTGACCTTACGCTAATGAAGCGCCAGAAATTTACATCCGCACCTCATTAGCATCTTTCGGGCTGTTTCTTAGCATGCCGCTTGCAGAACAAGTGGCATGTGTAGAAACAGCCACAGGATATTAATGGTAGCACGCAACTATACATCTAAAGTAATCCTATTGCAACGGAAGGTTCCTGTTAAGACAGTATGAACAGACCACAGAACACCTCTCTATTTTAGTCTACACACACACAGCTCATGCAAAATTACACCAGCAAATAGAGAAAGACCATGAAAAAGGGCCAGCTCTGTTTTGTAAAAGGCTCTGCCCTGCAAACATTTATAAGTGATGAATTTTAAGGATGTGAAGAGCCCTTCTGAAATCCCACAGACTCAGCAGTCTTATCATTTAAAGGATCAGAACCATAGAAAATATTTTGCACAAAGTGCATGCACAGTGAAGCCTTCATTTCCATGCACGTATGTCTTGCAATAAACAGCTGCACTAAATATAATTAGTTGTCAGTACCTGGACAGCCTCAGATGTTCAGCTCCTGCATAAACAATACACAGAGAAGATTAAGCTAAAACAAAACCCCACCCCAAATGGGCAGGGTCAGGACTAAAGAAAGGCATTGGTGGGTCGTGGAGCCACAAGAACCGAGTCCCCCTTCTTGTGGGCCTTTGCCAAATCCATAAAAGATTCTTCCTGCATGCTTCCCTCGGCCCCGCCAGACTTCCCTCACGCAACAGCAGCACGACCAGTGTCTGGCCACGTTCCACTAGCTAGCAGTGGTCTTTTATGTCACTGAGGCAGATCCTAGGTCACGCAGGCCCCGGAGTGGGGTGATTCTGAAAAAGGCTGCGAGCAGCAGTGTTCCCTATAACTTGCGCACTTGTGCAGCTGCTCAGGAGAGATTCAAATGCTGCCCAGCTGATTAGCAGAGCGCCCACAACTACATTTGTGTTTCTACCGGGGAGCCAACAGCCTCTGTAGGCCAATGGGCAAGGAGGGCGCGGGCGGAAGGGATGGGAGCAAGGGCAGCCAGCCTTGAGTGCTGCATGGCATGCGCCACACCACACTCCCCTTCACCCCCAGCTCCAGCCCTTTGCACTGCCCAGAGTACATGGCATTCTGGCAGTGATTTAAAGGGCTCGGGGCTCAGGTCACTGCTGCTGCTGCTGCTGCTGCAACGCTGCCAGCCTAAGGCCTGGGCCCCTTTGACTTGCCAGGTTCCAGGGTAACTGTGCCCTTTGTCTCCCCTCCCATTGGCAGGCCTGGTTTCGACTGGTGGTGCCCATAATTTATTATACACGTGCATGAAAAAAATTGGCACATAGGTGGAAAAGAGTAGAGGAAACACTGAAGCAGCATTAACCAATCCTAGGCATCTGTATAGACGCTAATCCTGAGTTTGGGGCACATGTGACATACACTGCTGTCATCCCCTGCAATCATTCTGTCTTTGCTGGTGTTAGCTGGCCATGTGGACCTGCTGCAGGAAGGTGGAGAACACTCTGTGCGTCTCCCTTTCTCCTGTACCTCGTCCCACCACAGCTCTCCCCCAGGGGAAACTGTTTCCTGAATTTAGAAATCATTTCCAGCCTTTACAAGCCTACTCTGTTTTTGACATCACCACAGGTCTGCACTGTGAATTCACCACAGGACTGACCAGCTGCCATTGCCTTTAACTCTTACCTAACATTCATAGCCTCCGATATGGAACTGCAGCCTGGTTGTGCCCTTTTGCCTGCAGCATGCACATCTATCCATAACTGTGTGCAAAGCACCCACCACTGCGTGTATGTGTAGTGAATGGCAAAATTGCCATTTTCTCCCATAGTGCCAGGATTCCATCCACAATGGCTGCTGAAGGTGGGAGATGACTCAGGGAGCAGCTGGCCCTTCGTTGACATTAACAGGCACCTCTAAATAAGACATCAGCGCTAAAGCTTATTCTAGGTTGTAGGTTCCCAAATGGGGGTGGGCCGCACCCCCTGGGGAGGTGTGGAGAAATTCCAGGGAGGGCACGAGGCAACCCAGCCTCCCTCCTCAACTCCCCCACCCCAAGAAAGTGCCCACACTGGTGTTACCTCCTGCAAAAATGGAGGTGGTGCTGGCTTCCTGGGGCGCAGTGGGGGTGGGGGGGTGGGGGAGTCCTGCAGTTGCATGCCAGAGCTGGCATCTCAGGAAGCATGTGCACTGCTTCCCCTGCCGAAACAGCCAGCACGTTTCCTGAAAAAATGGGTCTGTCACCTGTTGGCGACTTCCTTCCACCTGCTGGAGACAGATGGCAGGAGACAGATCGCTTGATCATTGTCTTTGGTTCACCTCCTCTGGGGCACCTGGCACTGGCCACTGTCGGCAGACAGGATACTGGGCTGGATGAACCTTTGGTCTGACCCAGTATGGCCGTTCTTATGTTCTTATGCTGCTCTCCTGTGTGGGGGCTGGTGAGGGAGCAGGGGTACAGGGTTTGCGCCAGCTCCAGCTGCTCAGTTGGAGCCGCATCAGTGGGACTTGGGGGAGCCTGAAGGGTTTGTTTGCTTTGGGTTGGGATTTTTTGGCATCTCACTTGTGTGGTCCTGACTTATTTTTTCCGTGGGTCAGTGACCCTTGACCCAAAACAGCTTCCCCACCCCTCCTATAAATAAAGACAATGCTGAAACGTTTGTGTTGGACATGTTTTATTTAAAAATGAAGCCTGGCCAACAAGCCCCCAATCAGGGCTAACCCCCTATTTACCCACAGCATCGTAACACCCCTGCATCCCCACGCACACCTCAGTCCTGAGCCTGTGACACACCGGAACCCACTGTCCTGACCCTCTCGCATCCCCAGGCTTCTGCTGCAACACGACTGTACAATCCACGCACTGCAAATCTGTGTCCTGAGCCCATCACATTCGCAACCACCCACTGCCCTGAGCCCCTCACACAGCCCAACCTGAACTCCTGCCCCCGCACATCCACAAGCCTGTGGTTTGCCCAGCACCCCAGCACTCCACCTGACCCCCAATGCTCTCTGGCCTGGAGCCCCCTCCCTGAGCCAGCAGCCCCTTCTCCACCTCTTCCTGCACTCACATTCCCTGCCAGAGCTTTCACCTTTTCCCCCTTCCCACACCCAAATCCCTCATTCCCACCCCAGAGCCTGTAGCTCCTTTCTCAACCCAGTGAGAGAGACTAAGGGCTGGGGACAGCAAATGATGGAGAGGAGGGGAATGGTGAGGGCGGGGCCTCAAGAAAGAGGCAGGGTCTTGGGGCTTGCCCTGACATTTAAAAAGTATTCTCTTTTAGTTCCTATGGGATGGCAGCATTACAGAGTTCTGAATCTGCTGCTCCCTGGAGGATTTGAGTCTTGGTAATATAGTTGCTGGGCTTGAGCATCAGCAGGTGAAATTTACACCCTCTGGTGACATTACAGCTAGAGTGTATCTGTGTGTACATGCGTGTCAAAGAAAGACAGAGAAATGTATTGGTTCATTTTAGAACACATTAACCTAGCATTTATAACATGAAATTATAAGATCACAAATCTACATGTATTACACGAAAAATTGCCAAACCACTTTATGCCCCAATACTGTGAAGATTCGCATGCATTCTATACACCTGAGTAGTCCCACTGGCTTTTAAGTAACTACTCGCAGATATAAAGCATGTGTGTGCCTCTTTGCAGGATTGGGGCCTTATTGTTCAGACTGTGTAATTAAAGATAAAGCAAGAAGAAGAAGAAATTTTGGGATTTCTGAAGCCAAAGCCAGTGCTGGAATTTCTGGGCAAGCCAAACTTGATTTCATGATGTATTTTAACAATCAACATAGGCTTAAATTGGAATGTGTTGAATTAATATATATTAAAATGAGCTGATTGTGATCAGTGTGAAGAAAATATGGAGACATGAATCAAAGGCAAGAAAAATGTATAACACTGTGTTTTAATCCAGGTTTATTAATTATAGTATTTGCCTTTTAAAAATTTGACAGTTGCTAAAGAAAGTCTAAAAGTTACTGCATGCAGATGTGAAGAATTTGGATAAATAGCCTTTTAAAAGGAAATATTGTCTGCCTATTAACTGCAACTTACAGGATGTTGAAGAAAAGCTCAGATATTAAGTAAAGAGCAGATGAGGTAACCTCTGAAAGGTAATGACACTTAAAATTAAACTTGGGGTATATAAAGTACCTAAGAAATTCACTGTAATTTCTCCCTGAGTGACTTGGATGCTGTTTGGTTCCTACATGGTATAATTTTTGGGAAAATATTTTTTGCAAATGATGGGAAGTCAGTAGTTACAGTTACTGCTTGCTGTTGACATTAGGTGACTGTTCATATGCCCAGAATACCACCTACCTCAGCTAAATGGTATCTTTATTAAATTAACAAAATAAAGTTACAACATGGGTATAAGAAAAAATATTAACTTTGAATTTGGGACTAAAATTGGAAAACTGACCTTTGGAAAATATGTAACCACTACAGCCCTGAACTCTAATATGAAATGACAACTTTAGGATCTAGAAGAATGGCTATATTATGTAGTGTATAAAACAGGGCAAAAGTAAAAAATTATGCTTTTTTATGCTTCACTTGGATTCAAAATTAAAAAGCTCTGAAGCTTTCTATGGCCTTCTTCATATACAGCTATTCATATTATCTGTCTTCCAGCTGTCAAACACTTTAAACTATATTCAATAAACTAGAATTTTGGTTCATTATATTGGCATTCTCCATAGGCATTTATGACAGGTACTGTAAATAATAAAGCTTTTCTTAGACATCTCTAACTGTCATGTTATTTATCAACTATACAGCTCAGCTTGTTTTTGTATGTTGCAAAATTAGATAGAAAAACTTTGAAATGTGTACAGTTTAAATCCCAAGTTACCTTCCACTGGTAATTTTTTACACGTTTTTATAAGATTCATTCTGAAATTAAAGAATTTGTTTCCTTTAGCTATGTAGCCTACATTACCCAAATTAACTGTTTTATTATTGAACTTAAGGCAATGTACCTTTCATGTTTTGTTTTCTGAGAGTTACTTTCATGTACTGGTCAACATTTATCATTATATGTATCGCATGTATACTTTTTGGCAGTGCTTATTTTGTTCCAGTACTTTCCGGTACTGAGTACTGGCACCTTGACAGCGGGATTGGCTGGGTGGGGGGTGGGGGGTGGGGAGCCAGCTCAGTACCGCCTCCTCTCTCTCTCTTTTTTTTTTTTTTTTTTTTTACAAAAAATCCCCTGCTTCTCTTTAAATATTGCTATTAGCTGAATATCGAATTTTACTTGCACTGAGTTTAAAGGCATTTTTGTTAGAATAAATTTGGTCCTTTATATACATGGCATGATGCCTAATATAAAATCATGTTTTTCCTATGTGGACTGATCATGACTATTGCATTTTGAAGTACTTCTTAATGCTGATTGGTCAGATAAGCAAGTCACTAACAAGCACCTCCACATGAAAATCTGGCAAATTTTAATTAGAATTCTGTGAATTCTTGCACAAGCCAGTTTGAAGTTTGCGTTCACAAACATCAGAAGTGTTAAAATTCTTGCTGGGATTTGGTGGCTCAGTTGTACACAAACACACGCGGATTAGTTAGGTGTCATCTAAATGTTTAAGGAGGAAAAATTCCATTTGATATATGTGGAGGCCAACATTTGGCTACAGAACATAAAGGGCTGGATGCAGCTGAGTGAGAGACCAGGCAGAGGAATGGAAAGGTGTAGACATGCCAATCACTAGTGTCTAATAATGGGTGGAGTGAATAGGAACAATGGGATCAACCTGAGCATGAGACCCAGGAGGGAATGATATCAACTGGGGTTGATTTGGGTCAGGTAGTTTTGAGTCTCACGCTGTCTGGGGCACTCCCGTGGACTCTGTCACACCCCTGCAAAGGGAAGGTTTTATCCCAGCAAGGACTGAATTCTTAGCTGAGGGCTTGGAGTTTAGACCGAGTTTCACCTCCCCTCCCTTTTATTTCAATTTGCACGTGTCTGTACTGGAGCCAAAAAGCTGCCTGGAGTTAAAGGTGTATAGTGAGGGCCAGGGGGGGCGGGGCGCGGGTAAAGCTGTGATCAAAGACTCACACCCAGTATTACTTTGCAACTATTTTCATAGTCTTATGCCTGACCTGTTAAATCTATTTTTGTTGTCTGTGACCTGTGTCCTCCATGTCCAGGAGGAGCTGCCAACGTGTGGGGGCTCAGATAAAATAAGGAGTAACACAAACTAAACCTTTTTGGTAAATATCTTTGAAAGTCAGCTTCTCCTGTTGATAAAGGCTGCCCCCAGAAGTGAACATACCAATGTTTTATGACTAAGGATTTTTTCCCACATGAACAGAATACTAGAAAACTCAGGAGAAGGACTTATTTGAGGAGATTTGATCCCCATATTTGGGGTCAGGAAGGAATATTCCCCCAGTCAGATTGACAGGGACCCATTTGTTTTTGTTTTACCTTCACTTGCTGGTTTAAACTAGAGTAAATAGGGGGATATTTCAGCAATTTGACCAGAGGCTATGGCTATATTATAGGACTGGGTGGGTAAGGTTCCGCGGCCTGTGAGATGCAGATCAGTAAGATGCTCATAATTCTCCTTTCGTGTCTTAAAGTCTATGAGATTTTTCAAGCCAGTTCTACAGGCAGAGTTTGGGTGATTTTTATTGCATCTTCTGGATGCTTCTCTGATCCAGCATAAACTTTGAACGCTCAACCAACTCTAAGATAACTGTGCATATTCCCACTGAGGTTGATAGAATTACCCTTCAGCTTAAATTTTGGCACTCTCTAAAGTACGTTGTTACACTGGAAATCACCATGAATTGGACATTCCTTTGGGTACACAAGCAGGCAAGGAGCAGCTGCAAAAAACCCTCTATGGACATACCTCCTGGCAAGGGAGGACTTGGAGAGCTGTTATTCTATGTGCATCACATTGTCTTCAGATGAGCTGGATTTCCAATAGGGAATACACATATGTAGCATAAACTCCTCTTATGCACACCTTGGGAAGGGGCAGGGAGCGATGACTATATATGTGCCTCATAGGCTATGTTGCAAGAGGGAAGTAGGGCATTGGGAGCTACACTGAGGGGTTGTCTCTTACATGAGTGGCTGGAGATCTGGGTGGATTCAGCCTGGCACAGCGTAGGGATCTCCGAGTTTTCCACTCCATTATATGAAGCCAGAAATCCCTCTTGTTTTAGAAGAAACTCCAAGAGGTAAATGTAGCAGAGCACAGAACACCTGAACCTCTTTAATCCAGCAATCTTGGGAACTAGACTATGATAGATTATTGAATTTTCCAGACTGTGTGTGTTCATGTCTACTTTTTGTTCTGAAGGTGAAAATAACACTCTGCAAAGCACTGAAGTTTTATTGCACAAAGCTTTGCTAAAGTCAAGGTATATCACATCCATTGACTTCCCCATGTCCACAGAGCCAGTTACCTCATCATAGAAGCTAATCAGATTCGTCAGGCATGACTTGCCCTTGGTGAATCCATGTTGACTACTTCTGATCACTTCCCCTCTTCCAAGTGCTCCAAAATGGATTCCTTGAGGATCCCTTCCATAATTTTTCCTGGGACTGTTCAACATCTTTATTAATGACGTGGATTAGGGGATGGATTGCACCCTCAGCAAATTTGCAGATGACACGAAGACAGGGGCTCAGATAGATCCACTGGAGGGTAGGGATAGGGTCCAGAGTGACCTAGACAAAGTGGAGGATTGGGCCAAAAAATACCTGAAGAGGTTCAACAAGAAGTGCAGAGTCCTGCACTTGAGACGGAAGAATCCCAAGCATTGTTATAGGCTGGGGACCAACTGGCTAAGTAGCAGTGCAGCAGGAAAAGACCTGGGAATTATAGTGGATGAGAGTCTGGATGTGAGTCAACAGTGTGCCCTTGTAGCCAAAAAAACTAATAGTATACTGGGTTGCATTAGGAGAAGCATTTCCAGCAGATCTAGAGAACTTACTATTCCCCTCTACTCGGCAGTGGTGAGGCCACATCTGGAGTATTGCATCCAGTTCTGGGATGCTCCAGTAGAGAAAAGATATAGGTACATTGGAGTGGGTTCATAAGAGGGCAACAAAAAAGATTAAGGGGCTGGAGCACACGACCAATGAGGAGAGGATGAGAAATTTGGGCTTATTTAGCTTGCAGAAGAGAAGACTGACGGGTGATTTGATAGCAGCTTTCAGCTTTCTGAAATGTAGCTCTAGAGAGGAAGAGTGGTTATCCTCAGTGGTGACAGATGGCAGAACAAGCAGCAAGGGTCTGAAGTTACAGAGGGAGAGGAGTAGGTTGGATATTAGGAAAAACTATTTCACCAGGAGGGTGGTGAAGCACTGGAATGTGTTACTGAGGGAGGTGGTGGAATTTCCATCCCTAGAGGTTTTTAAGTCCCAGCTTGACATAGTGCTGGCTAGGGTTGATTCTGCTTTAGTGAGGGGGGGGCTGAACTCTACGACCTCCTGAGGTGCCTTCCAGCCCTAGGATTCTATGATTTCACATGTAACATAGACAGCAATATATGTGGGGTCTGGGTGGGAGGTAGTGTTCAGGGTCTGGGAAGGATGGCATATGCAGAAGCAGGCTGGGTATGGGGGGTACAGGTTCTGGGCAGGTGGCAGGGTGCAGGAGCATGCTGGAGTTGGGGGTGTGGGAGGGAGGCAGAGCACAGGAATGTGCTGGGATGGGGTCTTGGAGACAGGATGTAGCAGCACAGTGGGGGAGGGGTCAGGGTCTTGGTTTGAGGGCAATGGCGGTGGGGTGCTTATCTGGTACCACGCTCCTGGAGGCACACATGGCTCTGCAGCCCCCTACCATTCCCAGATGCTGCCCCGCAGCAGTATGGGAGCAGTGAGGGGCAAAGTCTCCAGAGAAGTGCTTCACTGCTTTGCTGTTCCCCCAGCTGGGGGAGCGCAAGGTGGAGTGTGAACAGCAGCACAGAAGGAGACTTCCTCCTTCCCCTCCCAGGGTCTGACCACAGATGTTCCCAGATTAGGAACACCTGGATTATGGAGATTCAAGTGTATTTTATTTAAGACCAACCTGGAAGGCACCACATAGGTTAAGTATATTTATTGTAATGGTTTTCTAGATGAGTCCCACAATCGTTCCTTCACCCACAAGAATAGCAAGAGCCCAACCTGAGGACACTGGGTACTGCCTCTCCCAGTGGTAGGAAGAAGATTGGCTGGTTCTCCTCGGGGACAACTTTCATTTGCAGTGAGATGGGGGCCTCCAGATCACATCCAGGCCAAAGCTTGCTGTTGCTAGTCCAGCACGTATACAAGGCCTCCTTGCTAGGCCTGGTGTGTCCAACAGGCTCAGGGAACACCAAGGCTGCCTTGTGGCCAGGGTCTTCAGTGCCAGCTGGCTCTAGGGTGAGGCTAGGACCAAAGACACCAATGAGAAGCAGCCACAACAAATGCCAGAAGTATGGCTCATTTCTGACCCGTTTGATTTGAAGAGAAAAGGGACTTAGCAACCTAGCAGAAAAAAGTTAAAACAAAACTGGGTATTTGGTATGCATACAATTTTCTAAAGCTGAGACATGCTCGGAATGGAACCATTGTCAGATTGCCCTTGACTGAGCGCTGGCGGGTAACTACCATAGTCTTGTCACTACAAGCATCCAATTTAGATCATCTCTCCCAACCCAGAACTAGAGGAATCTGGGCTGTAGAGAACTTACAAAAGCTTGGTAGGAAGGATAACTGTGTATGAGTCTTTTGGTTTGGGCCCTTTGCTCTGTGCATTTTGTACCTTTTGATAAATGATTAGTGCTTCATTTTGACTAAGCTGGTTTTGAATCACTTTTATCGGCCGCTGATCATAGGTTCCTGAAGCAATAGGGCTCCCAGATGACAAAGACAGTTGGTAAACATGAGGGCTGCAAACCAAAGAGTCAGTCCAAGAATGGTTCTGCTGTATAGTGCCACCCAGTAAGGGATGAAGATGGCAAAATCTGGCCCAAAGGGGTGCCCAAAAGATCAACTGAAAAGGGTCAAAAGCTTTCGCGACTCTAACAGCTACTCATGGCAAAGACACCACACCACAGAGAGACCACAAGTGTTTTCAAGTAAACAGCTTATAAGTGCGGTCACAAGATATGAACAATTTCATAAATGAGAGACAGCAGCTTGAATTGGCTTTTATACTAAAGAGTTTTACTGCCGTTGAACTTTTGGCTATAGTATACAACATAGTTCACAGTACTCACAAAATTCAAGAGAAATTATAAATGTTAAAATAATGTGCTGATTATTATATTCCTGGTTAATGTGTGATTTTTTTTGGGTGGAAAAAGCTAAGATAAAAATATGTTCTGGGAAAGTTAATTTTGAGTTGACTTTTTTTTGATAATTAACTAACTTATCTAAATTCTAACAGAGTTTGATTGAAATAATTCAACCAGCATATAAAACTGATTGGAAATTGATAAGGATCTGCATCTGAGGATCCATAATTCCTTACTGGTACCAACCACCTTCCTGGTATTGTACAGAAAATAATTAAGACAAAGTATCCTTATTTAATAAGATAGTGCTAAATCTTGAATTTAATTAGTTTAATTTATTAATAAACTAACATCACATGCTGAATTTGTTCTTATACATTTGGTAAAACAACATCATTGGCTTTGTTTTGCTTTCTGTGATTCCCTATTTGCTGTAAGTTCTATTTGGTTAATAAAACATAATAAATTTGTAATTATCCAGTCTTTACTTTCACTAAGGAATATAACTCCAAAGAACAGGAAGAAACCTGGTAGATGTAATTGGTTAATTGAAATCCCCTGACCAATGTGCGTGTTTTTAATACATTTTTTTCTCACCCTGCATTTTAAAAATATGCTCTGTATTGGAAATAGTCTTTTTGCCTCCTATGAGACTTCAAATAACAATTTTCAGAAATCATTGGGATTGGCTGCAGGTGGAGGATGGGGAGCTGGCTGAGTACTGCTCCTCTAAAAAGGCACTGGCTAAAAGAATTTATAAAATAAAAATCAGCAACTGTATTATGACCCACCACATAATGAAGACATTTAAGTTGATTAAATGTGTTATCACCTTCCAAACAATATTTGCTCTTTTGCTAATGTAAAGATAGTATTTCAAATATTGCCTGTCTTGTGTTTTGCTTTATGGGTCATTCCAAAGTTCACCCTTACTGTCTGGAAGACAGTAAAAGGGAATCTGGCTAAATAAGTATACATGCTCAGAAAATGGCAATAAGGTAAGTCGCTTAGGGATAACTGTAGCTTTTTCCCTCCCTTTCTTGCTGATGTGCCAATATCTGTCCACAGGGGGCTGAAATAACAAGTTTATGCTCCTTGCTGCATGGTAACTGTGTAAAGGGCCAGCATATGTATTACTTTGCAGCCTTGCTCTTCCTGGATTTATCCACAGTACAAGGGAAGGTGTGGCTGTAGCACATGTAGGCACTCCCATGTTAGCGCTGATGTAGCTAGTGTGGGCAACAAGAGTAGATTTGGAGAGACAGGCTTCAGCACAGGTTACCAAACAGAATCCAAGCCTGCCACAGAGCCTGGGGTTACATATGCTTTGCTAGTCCTTGCTGAAGCCTGTCTTGCCACACCTATGCTACCCATGCTAGCTAGGCTAAAGCTAAACACAGTTGTGCGTACCAGAGCTGTCCTGTCTGTAGGATGGCTTGGGGCAGCTGCCCCAGTGCGTCAGCAGCAGGGGTCAGCCCCTCATATCCTGCACTCACTGGGTGAGCCAGAGTGACGCAGCAGCCTGCCCATCTCCTTGCTCCCAGCAGCAGCAAGTGGAGTGACCTGGACCTAGCCTGCACTGTGGTAAAGCAGAGTACAAGGGGCTGGGAAATGAGTGTTGCAGTGGAGCAGGCTGCTGGGTTGCTTCGGATCCAGCTCCTGCCGCTGTGGTGAGTGTGTGGGGGCTTGACTTGACTCCTGCTGCCATCTCATGCCAGGCCCCAGGTCAATACCCCAGGTCATGTAGCCAACGGAGGGCCTTCATGGAAGGGGTTGCACTGGGGCTGGGAAGAGGAAGAGCAGAAGAAGGGCTTGGTGGAAGAGTGGGAGGAGGTGGGGTGGAGATGGAGCAGGGAGTGAAGAGGCAGGGAGGGGGTGTGGCCTGGGGTAAGGGAATTACCCTGGGTCCCATGACCCCAAGGGATGGACCTGGTGCCCACCCTGCTGCCATCACACGATCTCGTAGAATAGAAGATTCACACAGTGTGGGTAGACGAGTTTGCTTAGCTTGGCTAGGGTAGCACCTACAGAGAGCAACGGGGCTACTGCAGCAGCAGAGACAGCAGCTTGGGCTACTAGCTGGAACACGACACAGTCTGACATCCCTCCCCCACTTCTGCAGTGTGTACTCCAGCAACTGGCCTGAACCTCTGCAGCCACACTGCTACGTAGGCACTAATTCCAACAGAGCTACCATGTGTATGTCTGGGAATTCTGCCACCTTGCTGCTGTGTAGACATCCCACTGTAGTGGAGACAATACCCCCAAATAAAAAGTAATCCAATGGATACACAGAGTACCCAATGTTCTTTGAATCATGAGAGGGGAGGATCCAAACCCCAGCACTTCATAGAATCATAGAATACTAGGACTGGAAGGGACCTCAAGGGGGCCTCGAGTCCAGCCCCCTACCCCAATGGCAGGACCAAGTACTGTCTAAACCACACGTGATAGACATTTATCTACCTGTTCTTAAATATCTCAAGCGATGGAGATTCCACAACCTCCCTTGGCATTTTATTCCACTGTTTGACCACCCTGACAGTTAAGAACTTTTTCCTAATGTCCAACCTAAACCTCTCTTGCTGCAGTTTAAGGCCATTTTCTCTTGTTCTGTCCTCAGAGGCCATTTGTTATGTGCCTGTTGTCTAATTGTCTGTTAAATCACGATTGTATAGTTCAGAACTTGTCCTTGTTTCATCATCCTTTTCCTTAGCAATTATATTAAACTGTATCTTCCTGTACCATATGAAGCCCCCTTGCTCACCTACACCTGAATAATCTCTCTTCACCTCCCATTTAACAGTGCAACTAATTTTCTCCATATCCTTTAATTAAAATCACGTCAGTAGCATATATTAAATCAAGCTGCATTACATGTTTTTAACTTTCAAAAGCGCCTTTAGGCAACTTATATTTTGGTGAACCTAATTGCTTTAGTTTTAGCTAATATTAGTTGCAGAAGTGCCAGTAATAACCTTTAGCCCTGGCAAATTCTCTCTACAAGACCTCAATCACATAACATAAACAGCTATAAAAGAGGGCTTTTTAAGGCTTTACTCATAATATGTAGCACATGCATGTGGCACTGTGGATCAGGTCATACAGCACTGAATGAAATACGAGATTGATCCATGGTGTAAATCAAGCCAATGTATAGTAAATTAGGACTATTCATCAGAACTAGATGATAATTTGGAGGGGAAAAAAGAAAGCTGATTCTTTATTAACAATTACATAAAACACTTTAAACAAAAATTGCTTTTTGATATTATTTGTATAGATCAGATGCCTCTGATTGCAGCAGAACATAGGATGATACAACTAATTTTGACAAAGATATAGCAGGAGGTGTTGGGTCATTTCAGTCATGGATATTCTCCTTTGCCATCAGCTCTACCTTGGAGAAAGGAGAGATTCAGTCTTGAAACCCAACAATAGCGAGGAAATAAGTTTTACGTGTGCTACTGTACTTACATTACATGAGAAATTGAAAGCATGGCTGGAAGAAAGGGAGCAAAAGAAACTAATTTATGAGATGGCTGTCTCCCCCACCCGGCAACTAAGGATACTGTCAAATAGCTTAAGTGTAATTTATGGGCTGTATTTCCAAGATGTCTTCAATTTAGCCACTAAATTTGGGCATTTACATTCAAGTTCCCCATAGGAAAGGTACATTCTTCAATATAGTGAGTACTGATGTGTTCAGTGTAGACTTCTGCATCTAATTTTGGGGTGTTTCAATACAATTTGTCAGAGGAATGTGCCACACGTAGCAGCCATTTCCTGACCAAGGAGAACAAAGAAAAGCCCTGGTCTAACCTGGAGGTGTGCACATAGATTTCATGGACCAAAATGCCCAAGGAGAGGAAGATGTATAATCTTCGAGCTAGACAAAGATGGTAGTTTTTTCTCACCATGCATACAGCCTATTTGTCCTAGAACAGAGAAGATTTTAGCCACATCCTGCAGGTTTCTACTAGCTGCCTCATGATTGGTGGTCAGTGAGGCTATGTTTAGATTGCATTCGTATCTGAAAATAATTTAGACAACTTGCGCAATGCAAATTGCATAAATTATCTCAAAATACTTTTTTTTTTTTAATTTAGTGACATCCAAACATTGAAATAAAGGCCTATTCTGAAAGTTCTGTTACCCCTCTCATGACAAGGGGTGTCAGAACTGGAATACCATAGCTGAAATTATAGCACTATTTTGAGCATGGGGAAAAGCCACAGAATTGCTACTTCAAGATACCTCTGTATCCCTAAATAGCAACCACAGTCTAAATATAGCCTAGGTAAGGTAGATCGTCTCAAAGTTAAACTTCAAAATATGGCACACTATCAGGAGGTAAATTTGTTTTGCTGATTGCAAACATACTTCTGCTATTTTCCAAAACACATATAATAGATTACTGGAAAGGAGAGGACAATAATTTTAAATATGATACAGAACGTCAGAAGACAAGAATACCACTTTGGAAGAAAGAAGGTAAAGAAGGTGTAAAACTACTTTTCTTCAAAAAAAAAAAAGTTAAATGAAACAATCTGACTCACTTCCTTATCTTCCATGCTGACAACCATTCTGAGTCTAAAAATGTCCAAATGAAGAATTCACTGTGTAGATAGAAAAACTTTGGCCAGAGATCCTGTCTTAATACAAAAACATCAGTATTTTAATCCCCAGGCCCTATGGTTTGGCCCAGACTTCAGGAGACAAAGGGAACTCAAATTTTGACATTTTTCTACAGCTACGTCCACACTAGCCCAAATCTTCAAAATGGCCATTTCGAAGATTACTAATGAGGCGCTGAAATGCATATTCAGATGCATATTCAGCACCTCATTAGCATGCTGCCAGCCGCAGCTGTTTGAAATTGCTGCTTTTTGCTGTCCCGCAGCTCGTCCAGACGGAGGTCCTTTTTGAAAGGACCCTGGGAACTTCAAATTCCTCTTATTCCTATCTGCTGATAGGAATAAGGGGATTTTGAAGTTCCTGGGTTCCTTTTCAAAAGGACCCATGTCTGGACAAGCTGTGTGGCAGCGAAAAGCAGCAATTTTGAAGAGCTGCGGCCGACGGCCTGCTAATGAAGCGCTGAATATGCATTTCAGTGCCTCATTAGTAATCTTCAAAATGGCCTTTTGCATGGGCATTTCAAAGATATGGGCCTGTGTAGACACGGCCTACCAGGTCATTTCCATTTATTATACAGCTCGCAAGTATAGAAGAGGCAACAAAAGAAGCTATATACAAGTGCAAAAAAATTATTTAAATCATTATGGGCCCAATTTTGCAGTCACATCTGAGTTTTCATTTGCATGACTGGCGACTGGAGTAGCTTCTGTGATTAGTAATTCTACACTATATTTACAGTCTCTGCATAGTTTAGAGGTTTTGAAAGTCGTAATTAATTCTCTTACTATAAAGTGATTTTGCTTGGTCTGAGGGTGAGTTTACCTGTTAAATTAGATGTTTCTCTCTGAATAGGAGATTTTTGCATTTCTGTCTTTTCTTGTGTCTTTGTACACAAAAACCATATCAGGCTCAGCTTGTAAGCCACCTCTTTGTCCATGTTTAGATTCATCATCTAGATTTAGATTTTTTGTGATAATAAACTTTTAATTCTAGTTGTTTATTAAACTTTACATCAAATCTTGCAATCACCCCATATTCATATTCATATTCATATTCATATTCATAATAGTGCCACAGTTATTAGAGGAGTTTAATAACAGGAACATATTAACAGACAAAATTTCAAGACTTTGAAATAAGGTGAGAAGGGAAATAGTAAAGAGCAATCATGAACCATTAAATAATATTCATTGCAAAGTACATTTGTACCCACAAATGACATTTCAATGCTACTGTCTCAAAATGAAGAGGCCATTAATCACGACAGAAAAGCCAACAGTAGCAACAGATGCAAAGTCTACCCTGGATTTAGAGACTGAAGGCAGAAAATGAGGACCTCCGCAATGCTGTGCAACAAGAGCAAGAGTTTATGACTAGCACAGGACACACTAACAACAGTAGCATCAAAACCTGATACTGGGCTTCTTAATAAGAACACTGTTGCTTAAATGTAGTCGTTCCTCAAAGCTGGTTGTGTTCAGATCCCACGTAATAGATCAAAAGATGATGAAAATCATGTCTTCCCCACTACTCTGCTGTCAAAAACTCTTCCAATTGGAACACGCTACGCAAGAGACCGGCTCTGCTGGAGCACGGAAAAACAGGCTCTGTACTGTGCACCCTATTTAATTTTTAACAGTAATACTTCAAATGCATCAGTACTGTCTGATCCATCTGGCTGGAGCATCAGCAGAGGCTGCAGGAAGTTAAAAGACCAAATAACTGCACATGAAACTTCAGTATTGTATAAAGAAAACTATGTTACATAAAAATCAGCTAGTAGAGCAGCAAGAGTTAACAGTTCAATTGAAAACTTACTCGTGAGTGAAGTAAACACACCGGTAACTAAAAATACCTCCTTGAGTTAAACTAGTTGCACAGCATTTTTACTCTGTGAGACAGGCTTTAAGTAAGCGTGAATCTCTTATTGTCACAGCAGAGGCTCACACCTAGCTTAAGTGAATTCAGATATATACATCCAAATTTGAATGCATTTTAATGTTGTCCATGTGGATGAAGCTGCTAAAACCGATGCATGAAATCAATCTTGTAACCGAATGCAAAGTTACATTAGACGTTGAGAAGGATAACACTGAATGATGATTTAAAGTTACTCAAAAGGTTCATGATCAATAGGACACAATCCTTTCTGAGGTCAAATCAGAAGCTCAGAGAACTGACATATCATTTGAGTTTTTCAACAATCGCAGCCTAACATCTCAATCTGATGCAGAAAGGCACAGTCAAGTCAATTTTTTGTTGTTATTGATTCCATCAAACCTGGTCTTATACCAATTTGAGTCAATGTGACCAATTTATACTATTTTTGGATTCCTTTGGGAGTTCAGAGAACTAAGTGAAGATCTATATTCAGCAGGTAAACAGTTAACAATGAAATTTCAAGAGATCTCTGTGATGAGATCATCTTCCTGAAATGTACATATTCCACCAACTTTTGAATGGCCTGCAAGACAAAAGAACTGATTGAAGAAATATTCAATCTTGGACCTGTCAGCTGTATTTCCGAATATCACAATTGCATTACAGGAAGGTCACAACATTCGTGGCTTTAATAATCACAAATTCAATTATTTGTGAGTGGCTGGGGGAGTCAGTTTCATTTTCCCATGCTGGGCTTGGCGAGCAGGCGGGCAGAGCAAGCTTCTGAACGGATCTTTTCCCAGTCTGCCAGACATGGTTCCCGCTGCAGGGACCCACATGGGGTCACTGAGGTGGCGGAGGGGTGGAAACACAGGATCCCCCCATGCACACACACAAAGGGCGCGGAACCCCACCTTCCCACCAGGGCTGCAGGCGAAGCAGAGCAGGGTGGTGGTGAGGCCGGGACACGTAGCCATAGTACCTGCACTGGAAATTGGGTGCAAAGCGGGCCAGGTGGGGTCCCGCTCCAGAAGCCACAGCTGCTCCAGCAATGCCCCATGCCCCCTGTCACAGTGGCAGTCATTTTACTTGCAGCAGTGGCAGCCGCCACAGCCCTGGCTCAGGCTACATAGAGCAGGGTGCCAGCCCCACCTCCAGCTGGCGGCACAGCTTGGCCACTGACTGGCTCCCCAGGGCCTCACCACCAGGCTCCACCACCCCCTGATGCTGTCCAGAGCCGCCTGCAGTGCCAGAGCGTGGGAGCCTGCCAAGTTCTGCTCCCCTGGCCACCTGCACCCGTGGGGAGAGAGCAATTCTGGGCACCACTGGGAGCAGCTCTGGGAGTTGGAGATCTCTGGGATGGGGACCTGCAGCAGGCGCATGGAGTTTCCTTCTGAGCCCCAGCAGGTATTCGGTAGTTGCGAAAATTAAACATTTGTGAGGGTTCTTAACACCAAGACCTTGTGAATGTCACAACCCTACTGTACATATTTTTGTCAGTCTTCCAGCAACAGTGGCTTCAGGTTAATGCACATTTAGGCTGCGTCTACACGTGCACGCTACTTCGAAGTAGCGGCAGTAACTTCGAAATAGCGCCCGTCACGTCTACACGTGTTGGGCGCTATTTCGAAGTTGACATCGACGTTAGGCGGCGAGACGTCGAAGTCGCTAACCCCATGAGCGGATGGGAATAGCGCCCTACTTCGACGTTCAACATCGAAGTAGGGACCGTGTAGACGATCCGCGTCCCGCAACATCGAAATAGCGGGGTCCTCCATGGCGGCCATCAGCTGGGGGGTTGAGAGATACTCTCTCTCCAGCCCCTGCGGGGCTCTATGGTCACCGTGGGCAGCAGCCCTTAGCCCAGGGCTTCTGGCTGCTGCTGCTGCAGCTGGGGGTCCGTGCTGCATATACAGGGTCTGCAACTAGTTGTTGGCTCTGTGTATCTTGCACTGTTTAATGAAAGTGTGTCTGGGAGGGGCCCTTTAAGGGAGCGGCTTGCTGTTGAGTCCGCCCCATGACCCTGTCTGCAGCTGTGCCTGGCTCCCTTATTTCGATGTGTGCTACTTTGCCATGTAGACGTTCCCTCGTTGTGCCTATTTCGATGTTGGGCTGAGCAACGTCGAAGTTGAACATCGACGTTGCCAGCCTTGGAGGACGTGTAGACGTTATTCATCGAAATAGCCTATTTCGATGTCGCAACATCGAAATAAGCTATTTCGAAGTTGGGTGCACGTGTAGACGTAGCCTTAGTGTGTTAAATAAAGAACTATCAACATTCTGCAATGCGACGAGAGTGTTTGAATAGGCTTGCAATGCTTAATATTAACAGTGATGTTGCAGGTAAATTAGATTTTTCCTCAACCATAAACAGGTTTGCACACAACAAAGCCAAAAATACACACCTAAAATGAAGAGTTTTGCTTTCAGAGGAAACTCACAATTGAAGTTACATACAAATGTACATTCTACTGGTATAATGACTTCAATGTTAATAATAAAAGACTCAAATGCTGATTTTCATATATATATATATATTTGGCTTTAGTATGACCCTGTGGATGAGAAATTAGCTATATCAGAGGCCTGGGGCTAGAGTAGGACCTCTAAACTCAAAAGGCCCAGGCCTCTGTCATTCTCTGAGAGGGCCTGTCAATATCACAGACATTAATTGGATAGAATGCACACAAGGTGAAAATCTACAATCACAAATGGAAATGAAGAGAACAGAATTCTTAAGTAACATAATCGCTTATTAAAGCATCACTTATTTCACTAACATATTTGCATTTCCTTAAGCCAAGTCTTTTCCAAAAGGTAACATAATCCTTCTTCAATGGAGTAATAGCCAAGTGCAATTATTTGGGAGAACTTGAGACGTTCAGGAGAACATTATGCATACAAATTTTATTTTAGAAGTTTTAGGAAATTTGGAGTCATTAGGAAAGGGTGATCACAACTGAAAAGCAATTTGTGACTATGTCCAGCCGACTTATGAATGTTTTCAGATTCTTGAAATGTTTGTTTTGGCAGGCATGATAATCTATTTATTTTTATGTTGAGCTATCTAGTATAGCCCTTACTTTCCAGACTTGCTTTTCCTTGCTGGCACACCTTAAAGCAGCTGATTTAAGTCCCAATCCTTGAAAGATTTGCACATCTGCTGAACTTTAAGCATACGAGTACTCCCATTGAATGCAGTGGAATTAATCATATGCATATGTACATTCTTGGAGGATTAGGGCCTTAAACACATAAAACAGATAATTTTCAAAACATAATTTCTTTTTTAAAAGTTTTTGTTAGTCATGCACATCCACTAAGTATGTATAATGGGCCAAATCCTGAAGTCCTCATTCAATTAAAACTCCCAGTTTCCTCAATAGTAATTCTGCTTAAGTGTGAGAGCCTGCAAATTAATCCATCCAGGCGGCATGTAACTACATACAGAATCTAGCTCCAGAGTACCCTGAACCCCACCAATGTGCACCCCTCCCACCATTCTTATGTGACTCTGCATCTCCAGCTCAGTCATGCTGCCTTCCCTATCCCCATAGAATCATAGGACTGGAAGGGACCTCGAGAGGTCTTCAAAGTCCAGTCCCCTGCACTCAAGGCACCAGTAAGTACTATATAGCCCATCCCTGACAGATACTAGTTCAACTTGCCTTTAAAATCTCTAGTGATGAAGGTTCCCCAAACACCAGAGCTTATGCACCTGACAGGAAGTTTTTTCTGATATCCAACCTAAATGGCCCTTCTGGCAATTTAATCCCATTGCTTCTTGTCAGACAGAGAGTTAAGGAGAACAATTCCCCCTAGCCCTATGTATTTAAGAACTGTTATGTCCCCTGCCCAGTATGTCACCTGCACCAGTGTTTCTCAACCAGTGGTATTAGTACACTTGGGGGTACATCAAGGTGTTCCAGGGGGTACACCAACTCATCTAGATATTTGCCTATGTGCAACAGGCTACATAAAACACTATTAAAGTCAGTACAGTACATTCTAAAAGTTCATTCAGACAATGACTTGTTCCTACTGCTTCTGTGCCTTATGCTGAAATGTAAGTACAATATTTCTATTCCAATTCATTTATTTGACAAAACAGTAGAAAGTCAGCAAGTTTTCAAAGTAGTCTTCGCTGACATTTTTGCATATTTTTGTACGCTGTTAAGTGAGATGTAACTTGGTGGTGTGCAAAACAAATCTGACTCCTGAAAAGGGTACAGTCATCTGGAAAGGTTGAATGGCACTTGTTTCAAGAGCTCAGATTACCTTCAGACCATGTTTCTCAACTGGTAGCATGCCTGCCCTTATTCAGGGGTACGTGAGAAAACTCTGCAGGGACTTATACTTTTATTTAAAAAAAGGGGGTGGCTTATAAAAAAGGTTGAGAGGCACTGACATACACTGACCCTTCTGGACTCCAGCCCATGTCACCTTCCCAGTAGCTCCATGCCCTCTTACTCTGTGTCTCCCCCACATACCTCATGCCCATAACCTAGGCCTACAGTCCAGCCACTGCGAGCCCCTCCTGCTTCTTAGCAGCAGCTGTCTGTTTTGGGTGATGAGTCAGCTGCCCTGTGTTCTGTTGCCAAAGCAACTCTGGGTGGGAGAAAAGTGTAACTATGGGCCCCCTCCAGCAGAACGTATTTTCTTCAATGAAAAAATAATTATGCAGGAGAAATAAATTCTGCGTGCGCTGTGACAAAGTCAGTTTTATTCCTGGGCCTCTGGTCTCTCTTCAGTCCATTGGGCCCACTTACAGGCCCAGTTGCCCTTGCTGGGGTGAGGGGTGGCCTGGAGGAACCCAGTCCCCACTCACTCATGCCAGGTTCTGGCCCAGGGACCCTATGTGGCTGCTAGTGGGAGGAGCTGACTCCCTTAGCCCTTGGCACAGCAGCTTTTCTCCCTGGGCCACTTCCCCAGACGATTCCCCTGGCACCTTCTCCAAGCTGTAGCAGTTGCGAGTCCCCATTGTTGATCTGCTGAAACCCCTCACTCTCCATCCATGGTCTCTGGTGTTCCTGCTGTTCTCCTCTGCTCCTCTCAAACCTGCTCTCTCCCACTACTCTAGTCTCCTTGCACCTCTCTGCTCACCTCTCACACTCTCTCCCCGCCCTTCCTACTGTGTAGGGTTTTAAAGGCCTCTTATTAGCCCAGTCATGGAGTCAGCTGGCCCCAGTTAGGCTGAACCATCTCCCATCCAGCTGCCTGTGATTGTCCTGCTGGCCCTTCTGTTTGTTTGGACTCCCTCTGAGGGCGCCCTCTGCCCCAGCCCTGCCACAGTGCACAGTGGCTTAGGATTCTCCTAGGAGTGTATGTTTGTGTCTACACTACCCTGCCCTTTCTGAAAGGGTATGTAAATACCATGGATCGGAAATGCTAATGAGGTGCTGATATGAATATTGCATAATGGCAGCTACCCAGAGCATCGAAAGTGCTGCTTTCGAATTGAAAATTAGATGTGGAGACAGAGTTCATTTGAAAGGAAACCTCGATTCAAAACACCCTTCTTCCCAATCATTTGCTCACCACCCCTAGGACTCTGCTCCAATCTCCGCAGACCCAGGCTCAACTCCACCCTCCTGCAATCCAAACCCACCCAGGCTTAACCCCTCGGGCCCCAACGCACTGCCCAGCCTCCTCGACTTACCCAAAATTCAGGGTAAGTGAAGGGTGCGTGTCCCGAGGAACTAATGGACAGAAATCTTACTGAAGGCACAGGAAAAGATCATCCTGCTGCATAGTAAGAAATGCAAACATGGCAGACAAGCAGCTTGGCTTAACAGGGAAATCCTTAGTCAGCTTAAACTCAAAAAAGATGCATACAAGAGATGGCAATGTGGACAGTTGATTAAGGAGGAGTATGAACATATGGCTGGAGAATGCTGGCGAGTAATCAGGAAAGCGAAAGCACAGTTGGAACTACAGCTGGCAACGGATGCGAAGGGTAACAAAAGGGTTTCTACAGGCATGATAACAATAAGCAGGTTATCAGAGAAGGGCCATGTGCTGATGGGAATAAGAGGACTTTGAAGTAGGCGGGGTCCTTTCGAAAAGGAGCCCCGTCAGGATGAGCCGCGCGGCGGCGAGGCGCGTCAATTTCAAAGTGCTGCAGCCACCCGCATGCTAATGAAGCGCTGAATATGCATTTCAGCGCTTCATTAGTAAACTTCAAAATGGCCATTTGCGTGGCCATTTCGAAGTTTGGGGCTCGTGTAGACGTAGCCAAGGCGTGAGGCCATTACTGGATGAGAGAGGTAACATAGTGACAGATGATGTAAGAAAAGCTGAAGTATTCAATGCTTTTTTTGCTTCAGTCTTCACAGACAAAGACAGCTCCCACATTACGGTGCTAGACAGGGCGGTATGGGAAGGTGGAGGGCAGCCATTATGGAGAAGGAACGAGTTATGAGCTATTTATTAAAACTAGATGTACACAAATCCATGGGTCTGGATTTAATGCACCCAAGGGTGCTGAGGGAATTGGCAGACGTCATTGCCGAGGCTTTGGCCATTATCTCTAGAGACATGGAGATTGGGAGAGATCCCGGATGACTGGAAAAAAGGTAAATGTAATGCCCATCTTACAAAAAGAAAGAAGGACAACCCAGGAAACTATAGACCTGTCAGCCTTACCTTAATCCCAGGGAAAATCATGGAGGGAATCCTCAAGGAATCCATTTTGGAGCACTTGGAAGAGGGGAAAGTGATCAAAAGTAGCCAACATGGATTCACCAAGGGCAAGTCCTGCCTGACATAAGAACAGCCATACTGGATCAGACCATAGGCCCATCAAGCCCAGTATCCTGTCTTCTGACAGTGGCCAATGCCAGGTGCCCCAGAGAGAATGAACAGAACAAGTAATCATCAAGTGATCAATTCCCTGTCACCCATTTCCAGCCTTGTGCAAACAGAGGCTAGGGACACCCTCCATGCCCATCTTGGCTAATAGCCATTGATGGACCTATCCCTCATGAATTTATCTAGTTCTTTTTTAAACTTTAGTATCATCTTGGTCTTCACAACATTCTCCAGCAAGGAGTTCCACAAGTTAACTGTACATTGTGTGAAAAAATATTTCCTATTGTTTGTTTTAAACTGCTGCCTATTAATTTCATTTGGTAACTCCTAGTTCTTGTGTTGTAAGGAGGAGTAAATAACTATTCCTTATCTATTTTCTCCACACCAGTCATGATTTTATATACCTCTCTCATATTGCCCCCTCCCTTAATCTCCTTTTTTCCAAACTAAAAAGTCCCAGTCTTATTAATCTCTCCTCATATGGCAGATGCTCCACACCCTGATAATTTTTGTTGCCCTTTTCTGAACTTTTTCCAATTCTAATATATCTTTTTTGAGAAGGGGTGACCACATCTGTACACAGTATTCCAGATGTGGACGTACCATGGACTTATATAAAGGTAATATGACATTTTCTGTCTTATCAATTCCTTTCTTAATGATTCCCAACATTTTGTTAGCTTTTTTGACTGAGTGGATGTTTTCAGAGAACTATCCACTATGACTCCAAGATCTCTTTCTTGAGTTATAACAGCTAAGTCAGTACCCATCAATGTTTCTATGATGAGGTAACAGGTTCTGTGGACATGGGGAAGTCAGTGGATGTGATATACCTTGACTTCAGCAAAGCTTTTGATACAGTCTCTCACAACATTCTTGCACATAAGTTAAGGAAATATGGTATGGATCCATGGACTATAAGAAAGATAGAAAGCTGGCTTGACTGTTGGGCCCAAAGGGTAGTGGTCAATGGCTCAACATTTGGATAATGGTCGGTTTCAGGTGGAGTGCTGCAAGGCTCGGTTCTGGGGCAGGTGTTGTTCAACATCTTTATTAATGACCTGGATGAGGAACTGGATTGCACCCTCAGCAAGTTTGCGGATGACACAAAGCTAGGGGGAGAAGTAGATACGTTGGAGGGTAGAGATAGTGTGAGCTGGATAAATTGGAGGATTGGGCCAAAAGAAATCTGATACAGTTCAACAAGAAGTGTAGAGTCCTGCACTTGGGACGGAAGAATCCCAAGCGTCCTTATAGGCTGGGGACCAACTGGCTACGCAGCAGTAGAGTGGAAAGGATGAAAGGCTGGATATGAGTAAACAGTGTGCCCTTGTAGCCAAGAAGGCTAACAGCATATTAGGGTACATTAGGAGGAGAATTTCAAGCAGATCTAGAGAAGTTGTTCCCCTCTATTTGGCATTGGTGAGGCCGCATTTGGAATATTGTGTCCAGTTTTGGGTCCCCCAGTATAAAAAGATGTGGATGTGCATGAGCAAGGTTCAGAGGAGGGCAACAAAAATTATTAAGGGGCTGGGGCACATGACCTATGAGGAGAGGTGGAGGGATTTGGGCTTGTTTAGTTTACAGAAGAGAAGACTGAGGAGTGATTTAATAGCAGTCATCAACTTCCTGAAGGGGAGCTCTAAGAAGGATGGTGAGAAACTGTTCTCAGTGGTTTCAGATAGAACAAAGAGCAATGGGCTGAAGTTAAAGAAGGAGAGGTGTAGGTTGCATATCAGGAAAAGCTACTTCACCAGAAGGGTGGTGAAGCACTGGAATGCGTTGCCTAGACAGGTGGTGGATTCTCTATCCCTTGAGGTTTTTAACTCCCAGCTTGACAAGGTCCTGGCTGGGATGATCCTGCTTGAAGCAGGGGGCTTGGCTAGATGACCTCTTCAGGTCCCTTTCAGCCCTATGATTCTGAGTTAGGATCTTATTTTATCACTGCTTTATTTCAGAAGACAAAATTTATGTTCAAAATTGTTTCTGGAAAAATCAGCTGAGCAAGCAAATTCTGTGCATCTCAGTGATAGCTCATAGCTGATCTGAGACACACCTACATTGATCCAGTTAAAATCCAGTTAAAATTAAAGGTGCCTGACAAGGAAGGTATCCATTCACATGCCCAATCTGTGCTGCTGCTTATGAGCAATATGGTCCTTTCATGTCTTTAGTCTAGTATTTAATTCTTCTGCAGTTTGTAAGCCTCTCTTTTATTTTACACAGCAAAGTCCACCCATGCATACTATTAGCTGCAGAATTAGCCATATCTCCTAGCTGCTATGCACTAACTATGATAACTCAACAACTGCAGTAACCTTTCCTAATGGTTAATGGTTCTTAGAATAAACCAGGAGGAGACACACAGGATTTATAAGAACTACAATATTTCTCTAAAATATCTTCTCTTTGAGCCTTTGCACCATAAAAATGATGTTCATAATGTTGATACCACTCCTTCTAATCCAAAGTCAGGCAACTTTCCAAAAATCCCTACTCTCAGTCCTTATAACCACCTCTAGAGAAAAACCCTAACCCAAGCACCTTTCTGAGTAGCTCACAACACTCCATAGGACTTAGCTATTGATTTTGCTTGGATGGCACTACGACACCACTGTGATGGGTGACCTTATAAAGGTTTAAGGTCGGCAGAAGACAGATTAAAACAAACAAAGAACCCTGTATCTAACTCCAGGTCTATATTACTAAGTAACAGTTCACAGAAAACATATTTCTTGATTAACATTATCAACAGAATATTCAGTCTAGCATAATAAACTTAAAACTGAAGTAATCTGATCTGCTCTATATAGGGGTTTTCTTCAGTTTTCACCCATTATTTCTATTCATGATTAATTTATTTTGCTTGTGTACTTTCAGCAATCTGCCAACAGCATGTCATTTAAAGAGATGTATAAAGCTATGAATTAATGTGCCTGATTTAAAGTGGTCTACCTTCAATATATTTTTATATTTCATAATTATATTCATTTCCTCAAAGGAAGTTTCCAGAGGTTAAAGATTAGTTTGTGACCTGGATAATGGATTCAACAGTGTTCATAACTATAAAAGAGACAGCTTTATTCATGTTATTTACACTGCACAACAGCTTAGCCTGCAATTACAGGGAAGTTTTCTGTAGCAGAGACCGCAGCAACTGGAAACCACACTAAGTTTTGCCAAGAAAACTGCTGCCCACTCCAGTTAATTACCAATCATGTTTTTTGGCAGATTCTATCTTTGCAACCAATTTTCACATTAGCAGCTTACCCACTTTTTTCCTAATCTCTACCTGTGCTCACTATCATCTGGGCACAAGACAGCGTGGCTGGCACACTAAAATACATTGGAAGATTTATTTAGGGGACCTACAAGGAAGCTGGATGTTCTGGAACCTCTAATATTTGTACTGCATGTTTTGTTTCTTCGTGCCTTATTTTCTGCCCTGCCTGACAGTAGCTCATGAAATCAGCTGGATATGATACATTAGAGACTGACAGGTTTTTTTCAGAAATCCTGGATTAGAAGTGGCACTTCTGGAAAATGAAGGAAGTACTTGGCCTCACTTGGACAGAGTGCTCCATGAACATGAAAGGTCAGATTGCAAAGGATGTATGTGTAAATGGCTGTAGTTCTGTCTGCTGATTTCAACTGAATAATTCAAGGTCATAGAAAAACCTGCCTATCTCAACACAAGTATAAAGCAAGGATCTTTTAATTGCCAGGCTAACCTGATACGCAAATTAAGAGAGATTTTCAAAGGCACATATCGGAGTTCCTTCTTGTGAATGTGGAAATTTCCCTGTAATATTAATACAGACATATAGAAATAAGTGAACGGGAATGTGACACTAACAAGTAGCAAATACAAACACCATACACATGAGCTACGTCTACACGTGAAGCCTACATCGAAGTAGCTTATTTCGACATCGAATTTCGATGAATAACGTCTACACGTCCTCCAGGGCTGGCAACGTCGACGTTCAACATTGGGCAGCACCACATCGAAATAGGCACTGCGAGGGAACGTCTACATGCCACAGTAGCACACATTGAAATAAGGGTGCCAGGCACAGCTGCAGACAGGGTCACAGGGCGGACTCAACAGCAAGCCGCTCCCTTAAAGGGCCCCTCCCAGACACAGTTGCACTAAACAACACAAGATCCACAGAGCCGACAACTGGTTGCAGACCCTGTGCATGCAGCATGGATCCCCAGCTGCAGCAGCAGCAGCCAGAAGCCCTGGGCTAACGGCTGCTGCACACGGTGACCACAGAGCCCCGCAAGGGCTGGAGAGAGAGTGTCTCTCAACCCCTCAGCTGATGGCCACCATGGCAGACCCCGCTATTTCGATGGTGCAGGACACGGATCGTCTACATGTGCCCTACTTCGACGTTCAACTTCGAAGTAGGGCGCTATTCCCATCCCCTCATGGGGTTAGCGGCTTCGACGTCTCGCCGCCTAACGTCGATGTTAACATCGAAATAGCGCCCAACACGTGTAGCTGTGACGGGCGCTATTTCGAAGTTAGTGCCGCTATTTCGAAGTAGCGTGCACGTGTAGACACGGCTATGGACAGCTGGGCTTGAACCTGAGAAGGGAGAATCTATTAAGATGAGTCCTTGTTAATAAAGTCCATCACCGATTAAAAAAAAAACATGGGGATGCTTGCTAATTTTTACAGTTGATACCTTGCATTCATGTCAAATTGCAACATAATAAGGATTTTAAAATACCAATATATCCAGCTAAGGCCACAAACAATTTCCATCCCTTTTTCTGTTCACCACCACAACGTGTTCCTCATACTCTATAGGTTTCCCGTTCTTTTAACTTGATGCCTTGCTGCAATATCACACCTGGCAGCCATAAACACATTAACATTTCTGTTATCATATGTCCAGAAATAGACTCTGTACTAAGAAGGGACTGGACCTTGGCTATTTAGAGTGCCTATTTTCTTCAGATTTTCTTTCCTGATGGTTTGCATAAAAAGTGAATTTATGGCAGATCAAACCAAACTGTTGTAAATATTTAGGAAACATCTAAGCCATGATGGCAGACTTATGAGTTTTAAAAGGTTACCTAGACTGTTTCTTAGATTTTCCTTGTTAAATCGTTGCACTCTGAGTGGAGCATAGGCCATCTACAAGTCTCCACTTTACATCACATTAACTCAAAGGTCCCTATGAATTATATGAAATCTACATTGTTTGGTAAGTTTAGAAAAATATTAACATTATTTTTTTTAAAAATATTGCCCTTTACAACCAAAGCATGATATTATAACCCAGCATTGTAATCAGGAGCTAAACTGTTTAATCACTTACGTTTATTGTAATCCTCTCCTGACTGGCATATGCTAATAAACCCCAGGCAGATTACTCTCTCCACTGTATAACAAACATGGATAATGACTAGAACTCTGCTTTCAAAGAAATAAAAAATATGATTTTTTTCCTCAGATGATGACTTACTAGCAATCTTATTAATCATAAGGATTTACCTTCAAACCAACATATTCCACTGCATTCATTGGTACCTGGTGGGGAAAATTTTAACCATTAGTACATTGTTTTCTGGAAAAGTACATGTTGTCTGCTCAAGTGCTAAACACATCTGAAATTAAACAAAAGGGCTTTTTGAAAGGATCCTGCAAATGTTGAAATCCCCTTATTTCTAGGAATAATGGGATTTCAATGTTTGCTGGGTCCTTTCAAAAAGGAACTCCGTGTAGACGAGCCACGCGCGAGTGAAATACACTACTTTCGAAGTGCCACAGCTGGCAGCATGCTCATGAGTCGCTGAATATTCATTTCAGCCCCTCATTAGTATTCTCCAATTTGGCCATTAGCATGACCGTTTTAAAGTTTTCCCCTAGTATAGACGTAGCCAGAGAAGCAGACTGAAGCAGCACGTATTAGCACTGGCTGGTATCCTCTTCCACCAAACTAAATTAAGTTAAAATGAGGAAAAAATCCAACTTTGCCTTGACTCACAGTATATGTAATCTTGGAGGGTTTGTTAAATTTTTGCAAATGAAGATGATGATTTATTGGAAGTCTTAGTGTCCTTTCAGACTTATGTAACTAATAACTGTAGCATGTTCTTGTTTTTATAAGCATCACATACTTTTGTTGATAATCACTATTGGTTGAACTGCTAGTCCAGAACTCTCTGGTCCAGCAACATCCGCAGTCCAGCATGATTTTACTTAGCTGGATGTCCACTTATAATAGGTGTGGCCACATTTCCTGTGGTCCGATAAAGTTTGTTTACAGCCACCAGTCCTAGCTGTCAGTGTTCTCTGCTGTTATTTAGCTCTAATTTACCCCTAAATGACTTCTAAGAGGCCAGTAAGCAGTGGAAGTGTTGGTAATGCTGCCAAAACAATACTGACCTCCTGTGGTCTGGCCAATTCTCTCTTTCAGCTTTTGGTTCTCTGTGCCTTAAATATTGAGTCTGTTCTGGTCTGGCTATGGTCTGAAGAAGTGGGTCTGTCCCACGAAAGCTCACCTAATAAACCATTTTGCTAGTCTTTAAAGTGCTACTTGACTGCTTTTTGTTTTGTCAGGTCCCAAGTGTGTTGGAGTAGAGGGATTCAGCCTGTTCTAGATTATTGATTATGCCAGTCTCTCTATTCCACTTTGGCAAAGGAGAAAGGAGGAAGGGTTACTTAGGATAGAATTGCCCCTGTGCTTTCAAATTACTCCACAGCATCCCACATCTAAATCTAAACTCACCTTTTCATAGTGAAAGGTTCCATCCATCTCTGATGGAAAACAATGAAAAATCCCTAATGACTTCAGTTGGAATTGAATCAGGTTTCTGATGCCAGATTTTCAAAACTGTGGGTGCCCTGCATATCTAATTTAGGCTGCCAAATTTAGACACCCATAATTAACAGATCTGGCCTGTGACGGGGTGTACCGACCCCACACTGAGCAGCGGGGTGGGGGCTAGGCCTATTGGGTGGAAAAGACCCCACCCCCGAGGCCCTGCTGGGCATGCTCCAGCTGCAGCCCACATATAAAGGCTGGGGAAGCCTGGCAGCTGGGTCTGGCCAGCAAGGGGGAAGGAGCTCCCACTGGAGCCTGGGGTAATAGCCATCCGAGGAGCAGACACAGCAACCACTCAATCAGAAACAGCAGCAGCCACTGCCAGAGCAGTAGCAGCAGTGGTAGCAGCCACCACCGCAGTAGCCGTCTGCGGCAGCAGCAGCAGCAGCTTGAGGAAGTGTTGCCAGAGCTGGGATGACAGACTGCACCAGGAACGTGGTAGGAAGTAGCCCAGGGTGGAGAAACAGGGAAGGCTCCAGAGAGCTCCGTGTGTTGCGGTGAGGCTCCCTGCTGAGCTACTGGCTGGGGCCAAGCACCCACCACCAGCAGGGCCCTTGGCTGGAGCTTGGTGGAGCAGGAGGGCCCAAGCTCCCCTACCCCCACCTCCCTGTGAGCCTAAGGCTGGGAGAACCTCGGCTGCCCAGGCCTGTAAACTGTGACTAGGCCACTGAGGCCTGACTGGGCTGGCAGGTCTGTGAATGGGGACTAGGCCGCAGAGGCCTGACTGTGGCTGTTAGGTAAGCAGTGAGGTGGCAAAGTTTGCAGATGACACCAAGTTGTTCAGGACAGTCAAAAGCAAAAGGGATTGTGAAGAACTACAAAAAGATCTCAGCAAACTGAGTGATTGGGCAGCAAAATGGCAAATGAAATTTAATGTGGGTAAGTGTAAGGTAATGCATGTTGGAAAAAATAACCCAAATTACACGTACTACATGATGGGGTCAAATTTAGCTACGACAGATCAGGAAAGGGATCTTGGAGTTATAGTGGATAGTTCTCTGAAGACATTCACGCAGTGTGCAGCGGCAGTTAGTAAGGCAAATAGGATGTTAGGAATTATTAAAAAAGGGATAGATAATAAGACAAAAGATATCATACTTCCCCTATATAAAACTATGGTACGCCCACATCTTGGGTACTGCGTGCAGATGTGGTCTCCTCACCTCAAAAAAGATATATTGGCATTAGAAAAGGTTCAGAAAAGGGCGACTAAGATGATTAGGGGCTTGGAAAGGGTCCCATATGGGGAGAGGCTAGAGAGACTGGGACTTTTCAGTTTGGAAAAAAGGCGATTGAGGGGCGATATGATAGAGGTATATAAAATCATGAATGGTGTGGAGAAAGTGAATATAGAAAAATTATTTACCTTTTCCCATAATACAAGAACTAGGGGACACCAAATGAAATTGATGGGTAGTAGGTTCAAAACTAATAAAAGGAAATTTTTCTTCACACAGCGCACAGTCAACCTGTGGAACTCCTTGCCCGAGGAGGCTGTGAAGGCCAGGACTCTATTAGGGTTTAAAAAAGAGCTTGATAAATTTTTGCAGGTTAGGTCCATAAATGGCTATTAGCCAGGGATAAAGTATGGTGCCCTAGCCTTCATAACAAGGGCAGGAGATGGATGGCAGGAGATAAATCACTTGATCATTGTCTTCTGTTCTCCTTCTCTGGGGCACCTGGCATTGGCCACCGTCGGCAGATGGGATGCTGGGCTTGATGGACCTTTGGTCTGACCCAGTATGGCCATTCTTATGTTCTTATGTTCTTATGTTTACCCAACCGTAAGGGTGAGGTATATTGACTTTAGCCATTAGGCTGCACTGCTCCGATGGCGGGGTGTTTCCCATTGACTGTGGCCATTAGGCATCACTACCCAAATGGAGGGGCAATGGGTATTGTCTTTAACTGTTAGGCCGCATTAACCCAGCAGTCAAAGCAAGTCGCATTCTCTAGACTGCTGGGCCTGTGAACCCTGATCAAATCCCCTGAAGCTTGATGGGGGTATGGAGCCCGGGAGGACAATGCAAGAGCCACTGGGAACAACGCAGGGCAGGAGACCCTGCCAAATACTCTGGAACAGTGTTTTCCAGACTTTATATAGTTGGGACCCAGTTTTTTTCAGTACCTTTTTCGTGGCCCAAAAATATAAATGCATATAAAAAAAGAATGAAAAATGAATACATTTTCACTATTTATTATTTATTCACAATAATAATAATAGTACGTAATAATATAAATATCAATGTAAAATACTTAAGTGGCTAACTTATTGTTATTACCTCAATTGCAATTTAACCAGTAGACTGTTAACAGTTGTAACATGTATTTATAATTTAATGAGTTGAATATAAATCATTTATTATGTGTGCACTTTACAGCTTTTAAATAACTAAAAAGAACTAATGGGAAAGGTGATGTTGTTTTGCATCACATAGCAGCTTTATGTCAGGAGCAAAAGAAGAAAGTTTTATCCTCAAATCTGGTTTGACATTAAGTCTCTCTCTACATTTATTTTTGACGAAAACCAAAGACAAGAAACTAGTTTCACACTTATATGTTGTGACGAAAGGCATTAAGAATTTGACTGATTTCTCAGATAAAAGTGAATATTCATTTCTACAACTCAACCAAAAATCAATCAAGGAGAGTTTATCAAAGTTCTCTTTTAAGGCAGAGTCACACAAAAGTTCAATTAATGAATCCACTTCTGATGCATTCAGTTGTACTATTTCTTCATTTTCGGTGTCAACCGTAAACAGGTTCTTAATCCACATTTTACTGGTGTCAATTGGAGGAAAATATTCATTAAAGCTTGATGTTAGCCCCAAGAGATGTTCTTTGATTGCTGCAGAAATTGCATCTGAGATATTAGTTTCAGCATATTTTTCCTGTAATTCAGTTAAAGTACAAAAAGCTTTAAAGTTTCTCTTGTTAACTCATTGTGCCCATAAATGAAGTTTTTTAATTGTTGCTTCAACTTTTTTATGAACTTTGAAAATATTAATTACAGTGCCTTGTAAATTCAGACTTATTTAAAAAACAAAATATGTCACATAAGTAAGCCACCATTGTTAACCAATCAATCAAATTCATGAAACCTCTCTTTAAATTTAAATATAACATCTTTTGCCGATGGAAGGTGCTGCTCCAAGAACAATAAAACTTCATCCTTCATTTCAAAGAGTCATTTCAAAATGTTTCCTTTCGATAGCCATCGAACCTCACCGTGTAATAAGAGATGCTCATTTTCACTTCTTAATTCTTTGCACAAAGCAGTAAAGATTCTGGAATTCAAAGGATGAGATTTTATATAATTTATAAACTTCACACATTCCTGAAGAGTGGAACTCAAAAGCGATGGCATAGTCTCCACAGCTAGTGCCTCTCTGTGAATACAACAATGCACCCATGCACAGCCTGGCGCTACTGCTCGAATCTGTGGGACTAGACCAGTAC
This sequence comes from Carettochelys insculpta, assembly GCF_033958435.1. Lineage (NCBI taxonomy): Eukaryota > Metazoa > Chordata > Testudines > Carettochelyidae > Carettochelys > Carettochelys insculpta. Next base: position 15,509,888 of record NC_134147.1, on the reverse strand, counting down.
GAGACCCCTCCATTGCTTGAGTCCCATCACTGTGCAGTCCAACATATTTTTCCAGTCAATATCACTTTGAACAACAAAATCATCGATTAGCTTAAAAACTTCATCAGCTGTTGTTCTTGTTGGAAGTGGCTTACAAAATAAGAGATCTTGAATGGAGCTTTCATAATCATATCTAACAAAATGCATTAAATTGGCAGCAGCTGCTATATCAGTGCTTTCATCCACTTGTAATGCAAAAAAACTGACTAATCTGTATTCGATGTATGAGAGTTTCCTCAATATTTTTTGTCATATCTTCAATTCTACGTTTCACTGTATTGTTGGATAGAGACAGTGAACCCAACTGACTTTTTTTTTGTTTCATCCATAAATACGGGATGTAGTAATATGCAATGCAGGAAATATTAACTTTTTGCCAGCAGTATGTGGATAACCTGTCTTGTCTATTAGTTTTGAAACTTCATATGAAGCCAACACAAAATTTTTATTTGAAGAGCACATAGAAAGTGCACTTTTCATGCCTTTTTAGTAGAAAATAATTCATTTTTCTTATTTATGAAAAATTTATGGCCTTACTTGCATATTCTGGATGTTTGCATTCCAAATGGTGTTTCAGTTTTGATGATTTCATGCACTCATTGGATAGTTCTGACTCACAGATTATACATAATGGCAAGTGATTACCACTACTAATACTTATAAAACCAAATTTCAAATACTTGTTGGAATACTTGTGGATCCAAGAAGTTTTTATCTTATTCTCACTTGTATTAGGCTGCACATTGTTCAAATGTTTGCTAGTTGTATTTCCAGTCACATTCTTTAGCCATTTATCAGTGCTGAAGATAACCAACAAAAGGGTATTTAATTGAAAATAAATGAAGAAAACTTAAGCAGTTAACCTAAAAAGATGTACACATTTTTGCACTGTGCAGATACAAACCAATACTGCTGTGACATGAGACACGAAAGCCAGTGACAGGCTTGGCTGCAGTGAAGTGCATGCACAGCAGGCAGGAAAATAGGAAATGTACCAAATTAATAGGCTCACACGTGATAATTTGAATACTCACCAGCAGCTGCCACTTCCCCGGGGCTCCTGGCAGAGAGTGCCTGGGGCTATCCCTTCCCTGGGGCTCCAGGGAGGATGGCTGCAGCCACAACTTCCCTGGGGCTCCAGGAGGGGCGTGCCAGTGGCTGCCCCTCCTATGGGGCTCCCAGGGAGAAACACTGCAGCCACCGCTTCCCCAGGACTCCGAGGGAGGAGTGCTGGCAGTCGCCACTCCCCTGGGGCTTTGGGAGGGGAGAACTGGCAGCTGTCACTTCCTGGGCCTCCGGGGCAGGGACCAGTATTTTTTCTGCAGACTGGTACCATTCCACAGGCCACACTTTGGGAAACACTGCTTTGGGGGACACCAGTGGAACAATAACTGATCCATACTGAGCGATGCTTCCGTGGTGTTTGCCAGTTACAGCACTGATACTGACGTGCACAGAAAGAAGAGGAGAGATTTGAGGAAACCCAGGAATGGCTCTCAATGAAGAATAGAAATTGCAACTTTTGAGGAAAGACCAAGCCAAACAACAACAACAACAACAAGGTAGTGTGTAAATGTAAGCAAGACTGGGAAACATGCAAGAGGTGGTTATTAACAGAAACCTCCACCCCAAAACTGGAATCCAGATCTAGTTTTAGATTTGTGAAGAGTTTGGATCTGGGCACTGGTTCTGCCCTTCTCCAGCAGATGCTGTTTTTCAAATTTCTTTTCACTTCTCAGGATACATCAGAAAGGGTTGGAATTTTTCTAGAATTCTGGTCCGAATTGAGCAAAGCCCTTAAGCATCTGCTTAAGTCCCTTTGATTTCATATGGGACTTGATCAAATGCTTAAGTGTTTTGTTGAACTAGTGAGTGGATTAGGCTTGAATCCTGGAAACAAAGGTAGAATCTAATGATGACAGCCAATTCCAAACGGGCTAACTGAAATCTATAGATCTCTTGCCATGAGTAAAATCAAGTTCCCACCTTAGTATCAGTAAGATCGGGACCTTAAATTGTAAACTCCTGGGTGCAGGCTTCAGGCCATTAGCACAGCCTGGGCACTACTACATGAGAAATAGCAGCAGCTGCTGCTACTGCAGGAAGAAAAACTGAGAGAACCACTGCAAAAACTAAATGGGTGATACAAGTGGATCTCATATGGAAAACAAATTAGAACTTAAAACCATCTGGAATAGATGGAGATCAAGTTCAACAATGCATTTAGAAAGCAAACCAAGACACAGGAGAAATACGGAAACCAAGCACAGGAAACAACATTTTAGTGTGTCACATCATTTATGAATGGCCTCCAGCCAACCAATATAGTGGATTAATTATTTTGTGTAGCCATATTAATACTACATTTCATTTTGTTAGACTCCTTTCACCATAAAATATCTATAATCTGCTTTGGTAGTACAATCCTTTGTCAATTATTTTATTTTCCCTGTTGCCTAATCTTACATGCCTAAAATTTTCTGCTAATGGAAAAAACACTCTAAACATAAGTTGCATTTATTCAAAAGGTATTCAATCAAAATTTGAAAAAATATCCCCCCTTTTAAGGTCAACAAAATACATGACACCAGATGTTTTAAATATCAGATAAAGTAGCCACTCTGAGGATGTTTTGAATGTACCTTATATTTTAGTTCATATTTTACATAATGTACAGTGCAATATATGTTCTTCAGCATATAACATATCTATTTTTCCATTTGGGCCATTATGGTTTTCAATAGCATTTCCAGTTCTTTTTACACAGTACTGCTTTTAAATCTGAGCTATTTTGAAGGTCCAGAAAAGTCATTACAACACCTCAGCTTCCCACCCTTTACAAAATTCTTCAGTAACTCCATTTACTCTGGAGGCTCCATTTGCCTCACATCCTGTTCTGTTTCCCAAAGCATTAATTCCCTGTCCAGTGCTCACCTCTCACCCACTTTCCAGGAATCTGACAGCCAGTCATCAGCTGGTATTGCCTAGCTCAAGATCATACTAAGTCTTTCACATACATGCATACATAAAGACTTCACTTCCATTTTCCCCTTCTCTTTGGTATTTTCTTGTTTCAATGCAATATTTGTTTCACTGCAATGTTTAAAGACATGGAGCAGTCTCTTACAGTCAGTCTTATCACTATTTGTATTAAAACATAACTTTATTTTCTGATCAACAGCCAAAGGGTAAAAAAGATTGGTAACAGCTTTATAACTAGGGCCCTACCAAACTGCATGGTGCATTTTGGTCAATTTCAAAGACAAGAGTTTTAAATATTGAAAATTTCATTATTTCATCTATTTAAATATAAAATGTCATGGTAGAATAGTAGGGGTCCTGACAAAAAAGGAGTTGAGGGGCAGCTCACAAGGTTATTATAGGCGGGATTTTGGTATAGCCACCATTGTGTCTGTGCTGTTGCTGCTGGTGGGTTCTGATTTCAGACCTGGGCAGCCAGAGAGCTGTGGCTGCTGGCCAGGAACCCAGCTCAACGGTAGGGCCTCGCTCTGAAGGCAGAAGCACCTCCAGCAGTAGTACAGAAGGACAGATGGCTTGACATGGTGTTGCAACCCTTACTTCAGCACTACTGTCTGCAGAGTGGGGCCCTTAGTCAGCAGCTGCTACTCTCTGCCCCACCCCCCAGCTCTGCAGGCAACAGGGCAGAAGTATGGTACTGCAGTCCTTATTTCTGGGGTGCTGCTGGTGGGGTGCTGCTTTCGGAGCTGGGTGGTTGGCCAGCAGCTGCCACTCTCCAGCCTCCAGAAATACCACAACCCCCTACAATACCTGTATGGCCAATATTCCTCCAAATCTTTTCCATCCATGTGCAGAATAATTTTATGTGCACTGAGTAATGTGCAAATGTGCACTGGAGATAAAAATTAAAACTAGTTGTAGGAGCTCTGCTAATCTCTCCTGAGTAGCTGCACATCTTATACAGCACACTGCTTACGACCCTGCTGCACTGTCTTTTGGTCAGGACACGTGATTTGAGAAACACTGGTATTCCCTGCAAAATCTGTATAGTATAGAGTAAAATCACACAGAAGACCCAACTTCATGGTCAGTGACGTGTTTTTCATGGCAGTGCAACGAGATGGTAGATTTCAGGATACTGACAAAAAGAAGAAAAGCATGTAATAAAATATAAACCCTTGATTTCAGAAGAGCAGACTTTGACTCCCTGAGAGAACTGGTGGGTGGGGTCCCTTGGGAAACATATATGAAAGGAAAAGGAGTTCAGGAGAACTGGCAGTATTTTCAAGAAGTCTTATTGAAGGCACAGGAGCAAACCAGTCTGATGTGCAGTAAGAAAAGCAAACATGGTAGGCAACTAGTTGGGCTTAACAGGAAAATCCTTGGTGAGTTCAAACTCAAAAGAGATGCATATAAGAAATGGAAACTTGGACAAATGACTAAGGAGAAGTATAAATATATTGCTAGAGAATGCCAGGCAGTAATCAGTGAAAACGGAAGCACAACTGGAATTGCAGCTAGCAAGGAATGTGAAGAATAATAAGAAAGGTTTCTACAGGCAAGTTAGCAATAGAAGGGTGATCAGAGAAAGCGTAGGGCTGTTACTGGATGAGGGAGGTAACCTACTGACTGACGATGCAGGAAAAGCTGGCATACTCAGTATTTTTTTGCCTCAGTCTTCACAGAGAAGATCAGTTCCCTGTCTATGGCACTAGGCAATGCAGTATGGGACAGAGGTGGGCAGCCTCGGTAAGGAAAGAACAGGATAAGAGCTACTTAGAAAAGCCAGTGATGCACAAATCCATGGATACAGATTTAATGCATCCAAGGGTACTGAGGGAAGTGGCAGATGTCACTGCAGAGCCTTTGGACATTATCTCTGAAAACTTGTGGAGATCAGGAGAGATCCCAAATGACTGGAAAAAGGCAAATATTATGCCCATCTTTAAAAAAGAAAAGGACAATCCAGGGAACTGTAGACTGGTCAGCCTTACCTCAGTCCCCAGAAAAATCATGGAGGGGATCCTCAAGGAATTCATTTTGGAGCACTTAGAAGAGGGGAAAGTGATCAAGAGTCAGCAACATGGATTCACGAAGGGCAAGTCATGCCTGACCAATCTGATTAGCTTCTATGATGAGGTAACAGGCTCTGTGACCATGGGGAAGTCAATGGATACCTTGACTTTGGCAAAGCTTTTGATACGGTCTCCCACGCATTCTTCACCAAAAGTTAAGGAAGTATAGATTGGACACATGGACTTTAAGATGGATAGAAAGCTGGCTTGATGGACAGGCCCAATGGGTAGTGATCAATGGCTCAGTGCCTGGTTGACATTTGGTTTCAAGTGGAGCGCCCCAAGGATTGGTTCTAGGAGCAGTACAGTCCAACACCTTTATTAATTACCTGGATGAGGGGATGGATTACACACTCTGCAAATTTGCAGATGACACTAAGCTAGTGAGTCAGGTGGATACATTGGAGGGTAGGGCCAAAAGAAATTTGATGGGGTTCAACATGGACAAGTGCCGAGTCCTGCACTTGGGATGGAAGCACTGTTACAGGCTGGGGACCAACTGGCTAAGTAGCAGTGCAGCAGAAAAGGACCTGGGAATTATAGTAGATGAGAAGCTGGATATGAGTCAACAGTCAAAAAGGCTAATGGCATATTGGGGTGCATTAGGAGAAGCATTTCCAGCAGATCTAGAGAAGTTATTATTCTTCTGTACTCAGCACTGGTGAGGCCACATCTGGTGTATTGTGTCCAGTTCTGGGCCCCCAGCATAGAAAGGATGTGGATGCACTGGAGTGGGTTCAGTGGAGGGCAATGAAAATGATTAAGGGGCTGGAGCACATGGCCTATGAGGAGAGGCTGAGAGATTTGGGCTTATTTAGCTTGCAGAAGAGAATGAAGGGGCGATTTGATAGCAGCCTTCAACTTCCTGAAAAGGGGCTCTGGAGAGGATGGAGAGAGACTGTTCTCAATGGTGACAGATGGCAGAATAAGGGGAATGAAGGATTTGAGACATTCATTGTGATAACACTGAATTTTTTCTTTTTCCTCCATTGTTCCCTATGCTAAGTGGGTAATCTGACTTCCTCTCTGGTCCACGCAAATCACTATTGCGTATTTCAGCATTTCTTCTCTATGTGGATTTGCCATTGATACCAAATCTAATATTATTACTCCCTAATTGATGGTGTTAGCAGCTAGGCACTTCTAGATGTGGCAACTGCAGAATAAGACTTCACGCAGGGATTGTGCTTATGATCATTAAAGACTATAAGACTAAGAGTATCTTAATTTAAGTTAATTACAGTTTATGAAATCTTACTTTCAGTACATTTGACTAAATAATGTTTACTTTATGTAAGCATTTCAAATGATGGGCGAAGCAATTACTAAATACAACTTATATCTACTTCAATGATATTGTGAAATAGAAAGTTCTACTCTGGAAAAACAAATGATGTAAAATTGGAACTTTCAATTTAGCAGATCCGCTACCGTTTACAACTTCTAATCTGTTCCACTCATTGGCAGAACAAGCAAGAATGTAATCCTATGCCAACTGCACAGGTGTACATGAGGCCCTGGTTTAGCCCATAGAGTTTTTTATGATAGATGCTGATGCACAGGAAGTTCAAAACCCAGCTTGACTTTCAGAATGTAGGTTGAGTTTGCAGTGGGGAAAAGGTGTCACCTGAAGGGACTATATAATTTTTTCCAAAGGTTACTTATTAGAAGGTATGTTCAGACACAGATACCTTCTATAAACAAGCACAAGGAGTTGTAGATGGTTGCAAGCATTGTACTACCTCTTAGATTTCAATAGATGTTAATAATTTTTTTTAATTAGTTCTTTAATAACTACTCATAAATGTGACCTTAACATAGAGCATGACTAAAAATATATCTTAACTTTCAAAAGAAGCAGATTTTTCACGGGAACAAAAGAGACTCAAACATACGGCTGCCTATTGCTAGGTCCTCGCAGAGGTACGGAAAGGCCTGGGCCACTTCCAGCTTTTGAGGCTTTAGCCATAAAAAAGGGCAACACGTGAAAACTAAATAAGGTACCAAAAATGAGCCATAAATTTGATTCTTTTCTAAATTTTAAAAAATGCTTTTCTAGCCTTTTTCTGTGAAAATGCAGTGATTATTGAGGGATGGGCATAAAAACAAGTTGCAAAACTCCTAACTCAGACCACTGCAACACATTATTAAAGACCTACAACCTACCCTTAATCAGGATGCCACACTCCAGAAGGCCCTAGGTGACAGGCCTGTTCTCTTCTACAGACAACCCCCCAACTTTATGAGGATTCTCACCAACAGCCACAGTCTACCACAGGAACACCAATCCTGGGACTTTCCCTTGCAACAAAGCCCTCTGCCAGCTTTGTCCACATATCTACTCTGGGGATGCCATCACTGGACCTAACCAGGTTAGTCACAGAATCATGGGCATATTCTTATGTTCCTCAGCTAACATCATATATGTCATCATGTGCCAACAATGCCCAGACACTTTGTATATTGGACAGACTTCAAACTCTCTTAGACAAAGAGTTAATGGGCACAAAATTGACATAAAAACACTCCTGATCCACAAACTGGTCAGCCGACTTTTTAATGGAGTGGGCCATTCTGTTAATGACCTAAGAGCCTGTGTGTTACTGAAGAGGAATTTTCACACTACATTGGAAAGAGAGGCTGCTGAACCCTCTTTTATATTCAAATTTGACACATTAACACATGGTTTGAACTGGGATGCGAATTTTCTGGGTCATTATAGGGGCTCTCTTGCAAACTTGGCTTAATCTAATTCTTGACTCCCCCCCACCGCCGCCCCTCTACTCACTGATTTGCTCACCTTGATAATTTTTTTTTCTGATTTATCAACCTTGATTACTTTTTTTGGTTTCTGTGCCTTAAATATTGAGTCTGTTCTGGTATGGCTATGGTCTAAAGAAGTGAGTCTGTCCCATGAAAGCTCATCACCTAATAAATTATTTTGTTAGTCTTTAAAGTGCTACGTTACTGCTCGTTTGTTTTGATAAGTTGCAAAACATATCGAATGCTAAACAAAGTGAATTTTGAGGCCTCTTCTGAGGTTGAGGCCAAAGCTGGGCCCCCTCTGATTGGATCTGCATATTGCCACATTCTTCAGTCCCTTCTCAAACCAGTGCTTCCTCACTGATACAATGGTCAATGTTTGTGACGCACTAAGACCCTCTGATGAACAAGCATTGCATGAGAGCAAGTGATCACTAATAAACATCTCAAACAGTTGTCAACTTCTGTCTTGTGTGGTGCATATGAGATTACTACCAATGGACCTGCGCTGCCCAGTGGGTCCCAAAAGTTCTGTGCTATGTGAAGAAACTTTCTACTCTACATCATCAAAGCAGAGAATCAAGTCATTGAACCAGGAAATAGTAGTTTGAACCCATTAGGCTCCAGTGTGTTCACAGTAATTTGGAACCCTTAAGGAACAGGGCAGGTTCTAATTTCTCATAGCTTGCAATTTTTCATCAGTTTGTTTTCTCAACCATTGCTGAGCTGGTTTCCAGTCGGAAAATTAACTGTTTCTTTTTCAGAGTGTGTCACTATTTTCACTAATTTAAAATCAAATCAGAGGCCAAGGCCACTTTGCAGCTGGTTGTGATCATACAAAGCACTTGAAAGAAGCACAAATTGCCAAATCCAAGAAGCTGGAGAACAAGGTACTTCAGTGTTACGGTGCCTTCTGGTGAAGCAAATTCTTTGCCAAGGAGGAAATAAGGCCAAGGTCTTCCTACCTGTGCCTACCACTGAATCAAACCATTGTGGACTTGCATTATTGTGCTGTGGTTAAGAATATTCACCTCGATAGAGGTTTTAACTAATGCTTTTGTAGCATTTGATATTAAGCAATTGGCTCGAAATGGTAATCATTCTTTGCTTAAACTGTTGTTTACTTTTAAGATTTTCTTCTTAAAGCACAATTGTGTCTGGCATAAAAAATGGCCTGCTAATGTTCCTCAAACACGGGAAGTATACAGACTATAGCAAATGCTAACCACAAGAGGCTTAGCTTTCATTAAAACTGTTGATTTTAGCTGAGTAATTTTGGGGGAATACAGAGATGTGAACCAGGGAATATAACAAAGAAAAGGTGGAAATAAAATGTTTGCATCTAATTTTTCAATTGTTTACTGCAAAAATACATCAATGGGAGGGATTTCCTGAGCATTGTACTTTGTATCAAAGAATATATTAGGAGATTAATTAAAGCTGTATTAGGATCTTCAAAAATCCAAGCCACTAATTGCAATCACCCTTCCTGAGAATTCAGTGCAAGAGACCAGAGAGCAATCTGTCTGTGAAAATCTTTTACTTCTGTTCCTGCTTTATTTTGGTTTCAAATGACAGACACTACTAATTTGGTGAAAGAGTGACCCCTAGACCCTCTTTTTTTTCCCAAGGGGAGCTCCAATCAGTCAGATTTCTCATTGCCTCCTTTGCTACCAATGTATTTCAACTGGTTTCCCTAACTTTTACTGCTAATTCCCATTTCCTTCATAATCACAGGCTTTTATGTGACTTGCTGGCCAAGCGATTTTCAGGGGAGCTATAATTGCTGTAGGTCTTAAACATTAACCTTGCCAGGTGTCACTGCATGGACTGTTTATTCCTTTGATTAATGATACCAGAAGAAAAAAATTGTTTTTTAATTGGCTGTCATGTTTTTCTCTTTTCTTTCTTTTTTTTTTTTCTGAACTCAAGTGCTTCTGAAGCACTCTGATAGTGCCAAGCACTTGTGTCTCTGGGTCTTTTCTGAAACAAACCTACTTGAAATAAAGTATTTGCAAGTTAAAGAAAAAAGCAAGAGTGTAAGCTCCCTAAAAAACAAAACAAAACAAAACAAAAAACAATTCAGTAGCTCAGGATATCCCATTTTGGTACATGCATCACTGTTTGTGTGCCACAGTTCCACATAGCTTTGTCATCTCTTGTGAGTCAGGACAGAGGCAATTAATAACTTGCAAACTGAGATGTCACTAGCTTGGCCACTCTAAACAAGAATACACCAACAAATCAATGATAATTTTGGAATTATTGAGTAGCCAGAGCGTTGGTTTTATTTGGTTCAGACAGTCTTGTGTGCCTTACTCATATCACTGATGATAATTATATTAAAATATTTTTGCTTCACCTGGCAAAACTGCAGCAAGCTGTACACCAGATGCTTAACAGAGACACAGACCTCACCAGTTCCTGAAGAAAATGGGGACCCATTTTTAAGGCTCCTTCCCAGACCACAGCCTCATTGCACTAGGTCCTGTATCAACAGGGCACAAGACAGTCCCAACCCTGAAGAAAAGTGCTTCAGTAGCACTTTAAAGACTAACAAAATAATTTATTAGGTGATGAGCTTTCGTGGGACAGACCCAGTTCTTCAGATCATAGCCATACCAGAACAGACTCACTATTAAATAATATTAATATTAATATTAATATTGAGTCTGTTCTGGTATGGCTATGATCTGAAGAAGTGCGCCTGTCTCACGAAAGCTCGTCACCTAATGAATTATTTTTTTAGTCTTTAAAGTGCTACTGAAGTGCTTTTCTGTTTTGACAGAATATAGACTACTATGGCTACCACTGCGTTACTATCCAACCCAGAAGATGTAACAATGAAATAGACAAGATTTCCCAATAGATCCAAGTGACAGTTCCTTCAATGTCTATTCTGGATAAGCACAGCATCAGAGTGCTTTACCTTGATGGGACTCTATATCCCTTCTAAAAGGAGAATTGGATCAAGCCTCAAATTTAAATACATATTCCTTACGTTGTAGGTAGTCCGTCGTGTCCAACGATGACGTCTTGAGCTTGCAGGTTGTGGACTCGCATGTGGCTGAGGAGTCCAAGCTTTGAACAGCATGGGCATTCACAGTGGGGGCAAGGGAATTGTCCTGGCTCTATTGGTGTGGCTGCTGCTGTTTCTTTCTTTGTCTCACGAGTATCATTGAGGCATATGCATCACTGCTCTTCAAAGTTGTCATATGTGTGTCATACGAGAGCACACCAGCCTGGTTTGGTCTTTTGCCTGCTGCTCTAGCTGATCTGGTTTTAAACCAGAATGAGCAATGTTGGCTTTTATGCAGTCGTTATATCTCTTGCAAGGCCTACGTTGATTCCTTTTGCCTTGGGAGAGTTCACCGTAGAGGAGTTACTTAGGGATTCTTGACTCCTTCATTCATATGACGTGCCCTGTCCAGCAAAGCAGGGCTTTCAGAATGATGGCTTTGATGCTCATGGTTCCTGCTATGTCCAGGACTTCCAGGTTCGTAACTCTGGCCTGCCATCGAATGTGCAGTATTGACATCAGGCTACTTGTGTGGAAGCGCTCCAGCAGTTTTATATGTTTTCTGTACAAAGTCCAGGTTTCACAGCCATACAGGAGATTGTTCAGGACTACAGCCTTGTACACTTTCAGTTTAATGGACTGTTGGATATTGTGCTGATTCAACACTCGTCTTCTCAGACGTCCTAGTGCCTGGCTGGCCTGGCAGATTCTGTCATTGATTTCTTTGTCAAGGGAGCCATCATTGGCTATCATACTGCCAAGGTACTTGAACTCCTCTACTGTTTTTAACGCTGTTCCTTCAATAAAGATTGAAGCAGGGAGAACAGCAGATCCTGGAGCAGGTTGAAAAAGTACCTCGGTCTTTCCTAGGCTGATGGTCAAACCAAACAGGCGAGTGGCATCAGCAAACTTGTTGACAATAAGCTGGAGATCAGATTCCTTGTGTGCCATAAGTGCACAGTTGTCAGCAAAAAAGGCTTCAATGATGAGCCTCTCAAGCGTCTTGGTTTTAGCATTCAGATGACGAAGGTCGAAAAGTGACCCATCAAGTCTGTATTTTATGTAGACTCCATGGTCCAGGTCCCTAACTGCGTGGCTGAGGATGCACGTGAAAAAGAGGTTGAATAACACTGGGGCCAGCATGCACCCTTGCTTCACACCATTGGATATCTCAAATGGCTCCGAGGACTTGCCATTTGAAAGAACAAAGCCAGTCATTTCATTGTTGAACAGGTGTATGAGGTTAACGAATCTTCTCAGGCAGCCAAGTTTTGACAGGATGATCCACATGGCTTCTCTGTTGATGGTGTCAAATGCCTTGGTCAGGTCTATAAAGACACCATACAGATCCAAGTTCTGCTCTATGCACTTTTCCTGGACCTGACAAACAGCAAAGATCATATCAATGGTGCTGCAGCCTGGGCAAAAACCACATTGTGCCTCTGGTAGGTTCTCCTCTGAGATGCTGGTGATCAGACGGTTGAGGATGACTCGAGCCAAGATCTTCCTAGCAGTACAGAGAAGGGAGATGCCCTGGTAATTTCCACAGTCAGCTTTGTTGCCCTTGTTCTTGAAGAGCGAGATCATTGTGTCATCCTTGAAGTCTTTAGGCATGTCTTCTTCTTCTCAGATGCTCATCAAGATGTTGTGAAAGGCTGCAAGTGACATTGGTCGTGCCACTTTGAAAATTTCAGCAGGGATACTGTCCATCCCAGGGGCTTTGCCACAGGTGGTCTGCCTGATTGCCTTTTTCACCTCATCCATTGTAGGGGGCAGGTCAAGACTGTCTATTGTGGATTTCTCAGGGATCTGGTCTAGGGCCACAGGGTCAACAATGGAGGGTCTGTTGAGAAGGTTGCTGAAGTGCTCTCTCTCTCCACCTATTGTTGATGCTGTTCTTCTCCCATGCCATCTGCAGACAGGAGAGGTGTAGTACTTGGCTTTGAAGGTCCATATATAGCTTTGATAGCACAGAAGAACATCTTGGAGTTCTTGGTGTCAGCGTAGTATTGGACTTCATCAACTTTACTCTCCCACCACTCATCTTGCATTTTGTGAAGTGCCATTTGCGCCTGGCTCTGAAGGTGTTTGAAACGATCACATCTGGAGATTGAGGACTGATCAGGGTGTGGCCGCTGCATGCTATAGCTTCTTGGAGCCACAGGTGAGAGCTGGGTAACAGGTGGGGACCAAAGGTGCATGAACTGCCCCCGAAGAGACACAACAAGTCCCCACACCAGAAGTGCTACCCCTCCCTGGACACCCCATACACATTCCTTATGTACAGCATAGAATATTAGGGTTTTGCTGAGTGCATTTTTATTTCTCTGGGATGCTGTACAATGTACATACAAGAGATTGCTCACAGCCTGAGACTTGTGGGCAGGCATTCTGAGGAACAGTGATTTCATTTTTCACATTTGTGGCATGTTTCTCCAAAGGCTGAACAGCCTCTGGACGGGTATGTCCTACCACAGTGTATGCACAGTGTGTGAACTCTTAGCATGTCTACTTTGGTCTCTCATGCAGCTGCACCCTGCCCAGGATGCTCTTTCATGAAGAAGCCTACTTGAGCTTGTCAGTATGTGGCCCAGAAAATCTCTGTTTGGATCTCAATGACTTGTGAGGCTGGGCAAATGTCCATGGCTTTTTGAAAAACCAAATTGGCCTCCCTCAATGACGTTACCTTTAGTCCGTTGTCAGTGAGACTGAACACAATTTTTTCTGTGGACATGTCCTAATCAGCATTTCCAAACTCACTACTTATTTTTGCTTCAGTTTTATGACACAATTGTGTGTCTGCTTGTCCACCTGGCCTGGATGAAACCAGAACTGGTACAGTTCAAGTACGATGTTTCTCCTAAACATTGTTAAGACCTCATATGAAGTGGGAGCTATTTTAGTAGGCTTCTGTGTGAATGTGTTTAAAAATTCCAGGGCTTCCCATCTCACTGTGTGCGCAATAAAATGTCTACTTTTATGTCTCTCTCTCTCTCTCTCTCTCTCTCTTTTTTTTTAAAAAAACAAAAACAAAAACAAACAAACAAAAAAAGGCTCCTGAGGCTTTCAGACAGATAGGGAAGCACAGTTTCCATCTCCTGCAATTTTCAGCAAGATTACCAAGGAAAGAAAAGCACGTGTGCAGCGTATTTGTTTTGTCTGTTTGGTTCATTTTTTACCTCCAGTTTAGCTAGCTTATTTTTGGTTTCACTTTTCTGTGTTCAGATGTCCTTTGTCTTGGTATTTCCTTTCTTCCAGTTTTATTCCTGCTGATCTATGGATTGCAGCTTCTTGTCTGTGGCCTGGTCTACCCTAGGGATCAAAGTCGATCCCAGATATGCAATTCTAGCCACACCATTTGCATAGCTAGAATTGATACATCAGGATTGACTTTCTTCCCTGGTGTAGAACAGGGATCTTTGGGCTTGTCCTGACATCCCTTACTCTACACGTCAGCCTGGGGTACCAGGATCAGCAGCTGAGCCCAGAGAGATTGATTGATTTTGCCACATCCTCACACACGGCAAAACTGATCCCTGGCAGACTGATCATGGTGCACTGACCTCCCCCAACATCCTGTAAATATATATATAGCAAGTGTGGGGTACTACTTGATAATCTACTGTGGGATGAACCAAAAAAAGCCACCTTCTTGCTTCAGGTAGAACTTGGTCACTCATGGCACCACATTGTGCTTTATAGCATGATCAGTCAGCAAGGAGTGTCTTTTTTGTGACTATGCTCACACATTTCAGGCAACTGTGAAACCCGAGATTGACCAGAGCTATGTCTACACTTCAGGGTTCTTTGATATTACTTATTTCGACTTTCCAATGTTTAAATATGTAATGTTGGAAAAATGCATTCACACAGCCACAGCATTGCAAAAGGAGCCTTCATAAGAGACGATAATAGCTGTGTTTTGTTCGCATGCATTCTTTTTCGACCCGGCGGGGGTGGGGGGGCAGCAAAAGTTGTTGGCAGAGCTGGAATAATTATTTTGAGGGAAAACCCCTCATCTCAAAATATCCTGCTTGGCTGTGTGAACGCTTTGGTGTTGGAGTTTGTTTGTTTGCAGAAAAAGCGGAGGTTGGGGGTTGGCAAAAAAGAACCCCAGTGCAGAAAAGCCCTAGAAGACTCCCTACAGACTCTGGATATGCAGACCCAAAATGCATTTGCTGGATGTCTAGGAAAGACTGCTCATGATGGGAGGCCTTCTGGTGACTGCATGATTAATTTTAAAGCGACAGTACCTCAATACTGACATGAACAAGACAGATAAACAATTGCAACAGATGAAAAGGATGAAAGAAGGCCGGGGAAGCAACACAATAAAGGAAGGCTGTTTTGGAGGGAGCAAAAGGATCCACATTTCTCAGGGTGAACCCAGTAGGACTGTTCACATGCTTTAAGAATCATGTGAGTCTTTGCTGTGTCGAGGGTTTAATTTAGAACTGTGAGATACCACTGAAAGAGTCAGGGAAGTACGGCTCTATTTTCCCATTTTAGGACGTGAAGACTCATAGTCCAGGTGAACAGTTAATGGAAAGCTATTGTTCTTTGATACAGTTTTGTAAAATCCTTTTCCCATTTTTCTTTTACAACATGGTCTTGAAGCAGAACATGAACTTTAAACAATCCAAATGCTGATTAAATAACTTTAGAAGCTTTGTTGAAACTACCAAAAGCAAATGGAATACAAAATTAAAACAAACACACTATGCTTAATCCGCTCTTGTGGCTACTCCTTGAATCATAATACCTCACAGAATTTGAGGGTGGAATTCAAACTCTTACATCAAACCAGCCAGCAGGAAAGCTTAAGTCAATGCTTAAATAAGAACAATATTTTAAGAATGTGAGGTGTTAAACATATTGTTCCACTTTAGTTGTTTACCAGTGGCTGTACAAAGTAGTAAATATAGCAATGCTGTACCTTCACTAAGCAAAAGCACCATAAATCAAAGATAAATCATATCTTCATAACCTGTAATACAATGGTTCAGTGGATAAAGCCACATAAAATTGACAGGCTGTTTAACTCAAGGCCTATTATACATACTTTTAGGACAATAACAAGAGGTCTTGTGGCACCTTATAGACTAACAGATAGTTTGGAGCATAAGCTTTTGTGGGCAAAGACCCGCTTCATCAGATGCATGCGTCAGGGGGTGGTTTGAGAGGGTTATTTAAAGAGTGGGGTCCCAGTAAAAGGGAGGACCAGAGCTGACAAGGTCTATTCAGTAAGGTGGAAATGGCCCTGTATGGACTGTACTTATCAAAAGAGGAAAAAACAAGTCAGATCAGACAGGGGGATGTGAGCCTTTGTCAGAGTCTAATGGGGAGATATTAGCATCCAGAGCAGAGAAACTGCGTCTGTAAGATGCGAGCCACTCTTAGTCTCTGTTTAATCCATGGTTAATGGAGTCAAATTTGCGAATAAATTACAGCTCAGAGATTTCTCTCTCCATTTGATTTTTAAAAATTTTTTGTTTCAGGACAAAGTTATTCTTAGGATAATTCTTATTATTAGGATAAACCCTTATTCTTAGGATAATGAAGTTCTAATTAATTTCAAATCCCACATGAAATACTGCCAACTACAATCATTCAAAAATCATGAGGCACCAGAAACCATGAGATTTGCCTAAAAATTGTGAGATTCCACAAAATAACATCCTTAATGATGTTCTTATTTGTGATCTGGGTTTTGAGCCTTCAGGATTCACCTTTTCAAACTTTTCTCGACTTCTTGAGTCATAGATTTATTAAACTTCATTTTGCGAACCTTTTCCCTAAAACATCCCCTTTAATAAATGGGGAGGGAATTAGAACATACACCTTACCAGAAGAGTCATTACAGTCAGTAGTCCTCAAAGGTGGCTCTGAAAGATGCTCCTCCAAAGTTCAAATATTTAAAGCACTTTTTCTGAACAAAAGGTTAAAGTGGATGAACTCAGGCCTGGTCTTTGCTTAAAAATTACATCAATCCAGCTACCTAGTTCAGGGCTTTGACAAACAGAGTCCGAGTTAGGGTGGCCTATTATCTCCACCCCCTGCCAACCTCCCTATCTAGAATTCTTTCCTCAATCAAGCTCCTTTCTCCTCAGAGAGCTGTATTAACTACATTGATTGAAAAGCCTTCAATGTACGAACCGTGTACTCCACAGCAGCCAGCTGCAGCACCATAACTGTGCAGCTATAGCATAGATTATCCTGCTTCAAGGTGATAAACTCTTCAGGAGGTGTCATCTCAGCTAGCTACTTTCACCACCAAATCCTAATCCCATTGCCTTTGGTGGGTTCTGAAGCCCAATGTTTTAACACGCTGAGCATTTCAACTGCCTTAAGCCTTTACGACGGCACAGCATTGTGCATTCACAACCTTGACTTGGGTGCTTCAGATGCTTTGTGATATGCCTTTGTTCAGAAACTTTAAAAAATTGTGTCATTGGGTGCTCAGCACTTCCGATTCCCTCAAAGCACTGGCAACATTCTACCTCACTTGCAGGATGTGCCAAAACATTTTTCCTTCTATTTTGTTTGCAAATTTTCAAAATATTTCTCCTTTGTGTGGAAACTAATCCTGGCAAAATCTCTCCCTTAGAGGAATTTATTTGAGCATCATTTTGAGCATCTGAAAATACAGTGAGCCCTTGAGTTATGCAGGGGTTGCATTCCTGCAAATTTTTGTGCAAGTCAGGGGGCTGACACCTGGTTCTCAGCTCCTTGGGACTTGCAGGATCCAACAAACTGACCAGCCTACTAGGGCTGTTCAGTTTCCTGATTCACAGAGTGGCAGAGAGCCAGGAACCAGGGAACAGCCTGGCTCCCATCTCCCTGCCTCTTGCATGACCCGGGTCCTGCAAGCGGAGGGGAGCTGGGAAACAAGCAGCAGCCTGATTCCTGGCTGCCCTGTTCTGGCAGAAACCGGGAAACTGACCAGCCATGTGCTGGTCAGTTTCCCTGGTCCCACAAGCAGCAGGAAGATGGGAACCAGGTGGCAGCCTAGTTCTCAGCTCCCCTATGCTTGTGGGACCTGGGAAACTGACCAGCTCGTGGCTGGTCAGTTTCCTGGTTTCTGCCAGAACAGGGCAGCCGGGAATCAGGCTGCTGCTTGGTTCCCAGCTCCCCTCCACTTGCAGGACCTGGGATACTAACCAGCCCACCATGGCTGGTCAGTTTCCTGGCTGTTTCTCCCTGCCTTCCCCCAGCTGTGTGGCTGTCAGATTGACAGCAGCTTGGCTGGGGGAAGGCAGGGAGAAGGGGCTCTTAGCCTACCTAGCTGTGTACAACTGTGCACAGCTTCGCAGGCTAAAAGCCTTCTCTCTGCCTTCCCCCAGTGGTGCTGCTGTCACACTGACAGCCATGCGGCTGAGGGAAAGCAGGGATAAGGGGCTCTTAGCCTGCCTAGCGGTTAGCTAGGCAGGCTGACAGCCGCAGAGCAGCTTCAAGTTGTGCTTTACTCATGTTAAAGCAAGTTATGGATAACTTGAAGCTGTGTATTTTGGGGGTTTACTGTAGGGGTTAGAATGGAAGCTGGAACTCAATATTTTCAACTATAGAAATCACTACGGGTGAGCATTATCAGAAGTGTTTGTTAGAGACAGTTATTATATACTTCCTAAATATTTACTTAAGCCAAACCTCTGATCAAGGAAAACAAAACCTACACATACCAAAGAGCTAGTACTAAACCATGGTAGGGTAAGGCAAAGCTGGCAGTAGCATGGAAGAAGGGACAGAGGTAGGGTGAGACATAAAACCACAAAAAGTGATCTCATGTTTTTAAGCTGTCCAATGAATCATAATAATAAAGTTCTAGAGGAGTGCTGAGGGGACATATGTCATTTCACTGAAAAAAGTAATAATTTTAGATGACATTTTGAAACATTCCATGGAAATGCATTTGAAATGTAATATGGGGACTCCAATAAAGAATATGCTTTTAATACATTGCAGATTATATGTGATCATCCGTTTAAGACATCCCCTCCACAAGCAAGATAATTCAAGTAGACATTTAGTCTGTCTGTACAGTTTGTCTTACCATCCTTTCAAATGCAAAACTCTAATGTTTCTTCGTAGCTTAAAGAAACATAGAGGGGGTATGGTTTTGATTTTTCAAGTTCTTTTGCAAATAAGCTTAAACATTTTACAGTTAAAAGGACAGAATTTACATTTGCTGTGTCTGGTCAGCTTTAAAATTGTATCTGTTATGAATCATGTTCACTTTTAAAGTTCATTTAACTTGGCTTATGGTTTACTTTTTAAAAAAATGTTATGCATCATTTGAAGCTACACTCCCTACCGCTATTAGTAATAATAAAGGCATGCAGGTTCCAGCTGATGGCCATCATGTAAACTGAGATTTTCATAGGAAAAAGCAAACAGGAACTGCACTGCCTGTACTAAATCCCACAGGCTCATGCCATTATGAATGTCAGGAGCTTTAATCAAGGTATGGGCCATATACATAATTCTTGCAGACTCCATGAGATATTAAAAAGAAGTGTAGTTTTTTACTTGTAATGCTAATAAGTAAATATGGCTGCCACTTATGCCCCTGTAGGACCAGATGAAGTCATGAAAATAACTGCAGGGGGTCTGGAGAGCGCTGAGCGCCTTGTAGGATTGGGCCTTTATTGTCTACATTTCTCATTCTGTATGTATGGACTGATCAATTTTTACCAACAATAGCCAGAGAAAAGGAGCATATATTTTAAATCAAAATGTAATTCACTTTCAATATGCAGCTGTACCATAAAATGAAGAGAAGTGTGACACAATGGTTAGATCAGGGGTCAGCAACCTTTCTGAGTTGGAGTGTTGAAATTTGACCTTTTAGCCTCCAAGTGCTGGTGAGACTTTCTAAAGTCACTAATAATCCTACTTACAACAGCTTCATTAATAAATAAATTAAGATGCAGAGATTTACTACTTAGGTGGTGGTTGGTAGCATAAACTGGTCTTTTGTTAATCCACAGGCTCTGAGGAAACTCCAGGTTGCATGGGGGAGGAGGGGCAGGGCTCAGCTCCTGCCTTGTGTGCTGATAAAAATCAGCTCATATGCCACTTTTGGCACCTATGTTGGGAGTAGCTGACCTCTGTATTAGATCATTTGGATATGAGATCTGTGGGGCAGGGATTTTGAAAAGGCACAAATAGGAAGAAGCTAGGCATTCAGCTCCCAGGGATCTTTAAAAGTCTTTGGAAGTCCATCCTTGAGTTTTCTTTCACACTTTGTCCCTGGTCTTGATGTGTCAGTTTGGATAAGTCACTTAAAAATACATGGTCTAGAACCTCTCTGTACCTCAAATTCCCTATCTGTAAAAGGGAGATAATAGGTACTACCATACTGGGAGGCTGTTAAACTTAGCTCGTTCTTGTTTTTAAGCACCCTTAGCTCCTCCAGTGGCAGAGGCTGAAGTGCAAAGATTTCTCCAATGCCACAATGGTATTTAACAATAGAACAAATGCTTTACTACAATGTTGTGTTTAAAACAGAACTACTTAACTGCTCTGCATGTGGGCCACGAGAGGAGACACCCAAATGCAGACCATTTGCCAAACTGTCAAGCCTAAAAACTTAGCTATATTGAACAAGAAATGTAAAACTTAGCTGAGATTAACTCATGGCTACTTAATAACTACAGGTTGAACCTCTCTAGTCTGAAATTGTCTCATCTGGCAACATCCGTGATTTGGCATGATTTTAGTTAGCTGAATGTCCACTTAATGGTGTGGCCAAGTTTCCCATGGTCCCATGAGTTTTGTTTACAGCAGCAGTCATGGCTGTCAGTTTTCTGTGCTGTTACTTAGCTCTAATTTACCCCTCAATATCTTCTAAGAGCCCCGTAAACAGTAGAAGTGCTGCTAATGCTGCTAGACAATATTGACCTGTCGTGGTTTGGCAAATTCTCTCGTCTGGCACCAGTCAGGTCCCAAGGGTGCCAGATCTGTAAGTTCAAACTGTAGGACTAGGGAAGTAATTCACGATCAAATATTTTATTGCATGCACTTGGTGATCTTTTCCATGATTGATTATGGAGCATAGGGCCTCCACAGTCATTCTCCATCTCTTGCGATCGTTAGCTATAGTCTTGATTTGATCCCATGTTAAGCTAGCTGCTTTTACTTCATTCAGGAAGCTTCATTGCCATGTTCGTTTGGGATGTCCCGTTTTCCTCTTTCCCTTTGGATTTCATTTTAACACTTGTCTCATGATACATTCCTCACAGTCCTTACGCAGGATATGGCCTGCCCATCACCATTTTCTCTTCTTGATCTGGACCTCCATTGGCTTCTGGTTTGTTGTGGTCCACGAGGTTTTGTTTGGTGTTCTATTGCACCACTTTAGCTGGAGAATGTGTCTCAAGAATTTATTGACATATGTCTGAATTTTCTTAGTGTTGCTCTGGACGTCTCCAAGTCATACAGCAGCACTGATTTCACATTCGAAGTGAAAATATGTAGCTTGGTTCCTGTTGAAATGGCTCTTGTACACCAGACTGGTCATAATATGGCAAAGGCTTGTTGTGCCTTTTGTATTTTCGCACTTGTGTCCTCTTCAGTGCTCCCATTCTTGCTGATAACACTCCCCAAATATACAAACTGGTCAACATCTTGCACTGCTTTTCCTTCAGTTGTAATTTTGCTTTTCTGTCCATTGTTAATGCTCAAGAATACACTATAGCCAGTGCTTTTTTTGTGCTGGTAGTTGCTGGTACTGAGTACCAGCATCTCGGCAGCTGCAGGCATGGGATTGGCTGCGGAGAGAGGGCACAAAAATGGCATGGACTATACCTTTGTCAAATACTTGTCGTGTTATTTGTTGCAAGCATGCGATGTTTAAACGCACTAGTCAGGTGAGCATAATTCCTAGTATGAAGGTACTAGCACTTACCCTTAGAAACTCAACATTTCTGGACATGTTAAATTGGGTGCTTAAAATTTCCTGTTTGGGTGAATTTTCTAACAAGTAATTTTCAAACTAGTAATCTCTTTGGCTAGCAAAGGGCATTTCTTTAGAAAGTCTTCTGAGTGTTAACTAAATTGCTTGCAATGTTCACCTAGCTACCCCTACCCATTTGTTCTGAGACATTCTCAACCCTTTACTTGGACTGACCCTGCAGAGACACTGGGTTAGACTGAGTAGAGCAAAAGGCCTTTCCCCATCTGGTTTGGTTTCAGTGACCCCAAAATAAGAATAGCTCTGCTGGAGGAGTTCTCAAGGTAGAAGGGATTAAGTCTGGGATAAATCGGACAGCACCGTGTCTGCTCCCAGCAGCTTAGCTGTTTCCCAAATGCAAAACGTGTGCTCAAGCATGTGCTGCAACGCACTGAGCCAAACGTGCCACTCCAAGCAGTTTCACCACTTCAAAGAGAGAGAGCATTCAGGGTATGTCTACACTACGCAAAGTTACGATTGGTAGAATCGACGTATCTACACTCAGCTTACCTAGCAGTCCTTTCTGCCTTTGACTTTCCTTACTCCTCGCATCTCATAAGGAGTACAGGGGTCAACTGCAACCCCAGAGAGGTTGATTTCATGTGTCCTTACCAGACACGCGAAATCAAACCCCGGAAGAGCGACCGTGAGCAGGTTGATCTTCCGGGCTAGTGCAGACACAGTCTTAGTTTGGAATGAAGGATGATGATCTCGTTAAGAAATACATGTATATCATCAATATTCATGGTTACTGCTTTGCAGTCACTTAATTGCAGATGATGTCTTAGTGAAGCTTTGCATCGTAAGTCTAATCTTCTTGTCTTCCTTCCACAGTAGAATAACTCAGCTCCATGCAGATGAGTGAATAAGGCTGTTTCAAATAAGATCTTTAAAAAAGCAGTGCTGCCTGTCCAGAGACATTAAAGATCACACAGCACTACTGATATAAAAGGAGGACAGATTTTGTAATAGCTGTCAAAAACCTGTTTCCAATGCATTTGTGCAGCCTGCTCATGTTATGTGCTGGACAAAATAATTTGGGATGAAAGATTGTAAATATACTTATAACTCTTTAGCATTAAATAATATACCTAATTATACTACACACACAAAGAGGGGATCTTAGAGAACCAGCTCCCTCTGCCTTTTTTTAAAAGCATATGCATTTTAAATTGCAGTTCTCTCATCACTTCTGATTCCTGATTTGTCAATAAATAACCACAAATAAAAATAAGGATTTGAGTCAAATCAAAACAATCTGTGCAAACTTGGCTTTTTGAGGAACTGGCAATTTACATGCACAAAAGATGGAATAATGCAATTTGCAAGCATTCCATGGCAGCCGTGTTTTCAGCCTGGACAAAAATATTGACTTGTATAGCACTTCACAAAAGTTTCTGTGGACTGTGATCACTGGAGAGAATCCAGGAAACTGAAAAATCTAATTGCCCAATGCTTAGACAAAGCACAGCTATACCAGGATGATCTCTGCATCTGGGATGTAATAAACCAGCCAAACTTTTTCCACCTATAGTGAAACAAGAGCGATTCACTTCATAATCACAGTAAACTGCCTAAATCGTGCTTCTTGGATGGGAGAAAGCAATGTGGCCTCATGTGTCACAATGCACTCAACTTGCACTTTACCAGTTAATCATTATTCAGCATTGTTTCACAGCAGAGAATGCTGATAGCATTCAAAATATATAGCAGGGTATTTTATGCAGTGCACCCATGTCATGCATCTGCTTTTTACAAAGCCTTAAACCTGCAGAAGGGCCATGGAAGAGACTCAAACACAGCGACACGTCAGTTAATCCAAGACACAGAGACCATTCAGTGTGATGCTCTTTTGTATTCTGTAAATTAATGATAGACATTATACATATGTACATATTACCCTGGGCTGCTGACCTAAGTTATAGAATCGACATATCAGAACTGACTTTCTTACCTACTGTAGGTCTGGGCTCTTCAGGCTCACGCCAGCCTCCCTACTCCATGTCATAGCGTGGAGTACCAAGGTCGACGGCCAAGCCAAGAGAGATCGATTTTGCCGCATCTTAACACATGCGGCAAAACTGATCTCTGGAAGATTGACCGCAGTGTGGTCGATTGTCAGGTAAGTGTAGATTCTCCCTCAGCCACAAGAAAAGCATAGCTGAGTCGACCTACTTAGGTCCGCTTACCATAGTATCTTCACCGTGGTAAGTTGACAGCTGACGCTCTCCTGTCAACTCTGCTTACCCTTCTCATTTGGGTGATGCAGCCAGGCCTGCTCGTGTGGGTAGGGGGCAATTGCATAAGGGCCCAGTAGACTTAAGGGGGCCCAAGGTTGCTGCTGCTACTGCTGCTGCTGCAGTCCTGCCAAGACCCTTTTAAATAGCACTGCTATAGCAGTGTGGTAGGACTGCAGGGAGACCTGGAGCTTGGGTCCCTGGAGCTGCAAGGAGACGGGCCTGGAGGCTGGATCCAAGTGAGTGAGTGGGAAGGGGAGAGCATGACTGGGAAGCAGGGTGAGGGAAGGCTGGGAGGAGAAGGAGGGAGCTTGGCTCTGGGGTAGGGCTGGGCATGGGACTGTGGGGAGTGAGGTGGGTGGAGGAACTGGGCTGGGAAGGGAAGAGAGGGGAGGGGTAGGGCAGAAGTAGGCAGGGACAGCTGGGAGAAAGGAGCCGACTGCAGGGGGATGGGGTACAGAGCTTGGCAGGGAGTTGCTTCGGGGACAGAGGGGAAGGACCCGAGCTGGACACAGTACCACTGAGGGGCAGAGCTGTGCAGGCAGTGTTGGGGTAGGGCAGAGAGGGGAAGGAGCCAAACTGGGAGGACACAGGAACGCTGAGGGACAGAGCTGGGCTGGGGGTGCAGAGAGGGGAAGGGGAAAAGCTGGGTACAGGAACACTGTGAGGGGCAGAGCAGACAGTGGATTGCTGGGGGGACAGAGGGAGAAAGAATTGAGCTGGGCACAGGAGCATTGGAGCAGAGCTATGCAGGGCTGACGCGGGGTGGCAGAGTGGAAGGAGGGACATTCCAGGCAGGTGGAAGATAGGGCTGTGACCAACCAGGGTCCTCTGATTGAAGGGTGGTGTTTGGGCATTCCCTGGGCAGCTGGAGTGGCTTGTGTCTCTGTCTGAGGGAGAGGCACAGGAGTCCATTGACTGTGGTGTCCTCGGGCCTGGAATTCCTGTCAGTGAGCCTGGGAGCAGCCCAGTAAACAGAGAGTGCTCAGCAGTCAATTTATCGCATTTAGATTGGATGTGATAAAAGCGACCCCCCCACTGGATCGACTGCTGCCTGTTAATCCAGCAGGTAGTGAAGACATGTCCTTAGATAGCAGCTCTTACTCTGTCACTGTGGAAGGGGCCAGAGGACATGTAGGCACAGGGTCCATAACTATATGGCCAGAGGAGAGCGATGCCGAATTCCATGCCCCAGCAGGCCCTTCGGCCAATTCAGCATGCTCAGTAAAGCTGTCAACTCTGACGAAAGCTATTCCTGGAGATTTTCTTTTCAACATGATTCAATGTCACGTTCTTAAAATATCCTATTCAAATCTTCAAGATTGCTTGAGTCACTGAGAGAGGGATGCAGATTCCAGGAGACTCCAAGCCAACCCTGTAAGATTGGCAACCATAGTACTCAGTACTAAGATCACAATCTGGCACTAAAATCAGTCACAGGAGATACATGTCTGCAGGGAAAAGGCTTGTCCTTGGTTACAGAACAGAATGGGGAGTCAGAATACCCAGGAACTATCCCTCCCAGGCTTGGCTGCATTCCATTGGATATATTGTGTAACTCCTTCTGCCTTAGCTTCCTTACCTGTAAATCGGGGATACTACTTCCCCATCACACACATTTGACAGGCCTTCTCAGTGATGAACACCATAGGAATGCTTGTTGTAATAAATAGCTATGGAGCTGGCATATGTGTTAATTCCTTTTGAGGTGCATTCACCTCACTGAACCAGAATCTTAATAGGTGAAGACTTTCCCACGTCAATTTAAACCATTTTGATTAATGTATTTGCGTGTAATGACAATCTGAAATTTCTAATGTCATGTATTCAAGCATTTAACAGGATAAGGGTGAGTGACTGAAGATAAGAGCTTTTAATTAATACACTTCTTGCCTTTGCTTTACTTTCCAAAATAAAAATTGAAAAGGACCCAGGACACCTAAGAGATAAGGGGAAATGTTAAGGAAAAAAAATTTGTCACATTATGTCACATGACCCTTAACTATAGTGCTTATTACATGGAACTGTGTACTTGATGTAGCCTTCTAAAATAGCAGCTTTTTAGAGGAAAACATTGTGCCCACCAGCTGCCCCTATGCCAATAATGCTGCATCATGATAACTGGGAAATAAAAGCACTAAAATAATTCCTTGCATGTTGAATAGAAACAGACAGGGAGCCGTGCTAGTCTATACACTATCAAAACAAAAAGCAGTCAAGTAGCGCTTTAAAGACTAGCAAAATAATTTATTAGGTGAGCTTTCGTGGGACAGACCCACTTCTTCAGACCATAGCCAGACCAGAACAGACTCAATATTTAAGGCATAGAGAACCAAAAAAAGTAATCAAGGAGGACAAATCAGAAAAAAAATCAAGGTGAGCAAATCAGAGAGTAGAGGGGTGGGGGAGGAGGTCAAGAATTAGATTAAGCCAGGTATGCAGACGAGCCCCTGTAGTGACTCAAAAAGTCCACATCCTGGTTCAAACCATGTGCTCATGTGACAAATTTGAATATAAAAGCCAGCTCAGCTGCTTCGTTTTGAAGAGCAGTGCGAAAGTTTTTTTTTCAGTAACACATATACCTGTAGGTCATTAGTAGAATGCCCCATTCCATTAAAATGTTGACTAACTGGTTTGTGGATCTGGAGTGTTTTGATGTCTGTTTTGTGCCCATTAACCCTTTGTCTAAGGGAGTTAGAAGTCTGTCCAATATACAAAGCATCTGGGCATTGTTGGCACATGATGGCATATACGATGTTAGTAGAGGAGCATGAGAAAGTGCCCGTGATTCTGTGAGTAACCTGGTTGAGTCCAGTGATGGTATTTCCAGAGAAGATATGTGGACAAAGCTGGCAGCGGGCTTTGTTGCAAGGAAAGGTTCCAGGACTGGTATTCCTGGGGTATAAACTGTGGCTGTTTGTGAGGATCCTCCTAAGATTGGGAGGTTGTCTGTAGGAGAGAACAGGCATGTCACCCAGGGCCTTCTGGAGTGTGGCATCCTGATTAAAGATAGGTTGTAGGTCTTTAATAATTCGTTGCAGTGGTTTGAGTTGGGCGCTGTAGGTGATGACCAGTGGTGTTCTGTTCTTGGCTTTTTTGGGCCGATCTTGGAGTAGCTGGTCTCTGGGTATTCGTCTGGCCCTGTCGATTTGTTTTTTTTACTTCTCCTGGTGGGTAATTCAGGTTTATGAATATTTGGTAAAGATCTTGTAGTTTTTGGTCTCTGTCAGTTGGATCAGAGCAAATGCGATTGTACCTAAGAGCTTGACTGTAAACAATGGATCTAGTTGTGTGTGCAGGATGGAAGCTAGAAGGGTGTAGGTAAGTATAGCGATCAGTAGGTTTTCGGTACAGTGTGGTACCGATCAGGCCATCCTTGATTAGTACTGTAGTGTCCAGGAAATGTATCTCTTGCATGCTGTAATCGAGGCATAAGATGATGGTGGGGTGTAGATTGTTAAAGTCTCTGTGGAATTCTTCTAGAGTCTCTATACCATGGGTCCAAATCATAAAGATGTCATCAATGTATCTTAAGTAGAGGAGGGATAATAGGGGATGAGAGCTGAGGAATCGTTGTTCCAGATCAGCCATAAATATATTAGCATGTTGTGGGACCATGTGGGTGCCCATAGCAGGTCCACTAATCTGGAGGTATAAATTGTCCCCAAATCGGAAATAATTGTGTGTGAGAACAAAGTTACAGAGGTCAGACACGAGATTGGCTGTGGTGACATCAGGGATGGTATTCCTGATTGCTTGTAATCCGTCTTCATGTGAAATATTAGTGCACAGAGCCTCTACATCCATTGCGGCAAGGATGGCATTATCAGGAACTTTTCCGATGGTTTGTAATTTCCTCAGGAAGTCCGTGGTATCTCGGAGATAGCTGGGAGTGTTGGTGGCATAGGGTTTGAGGAGGGAGTCCACGTAGCTGGATGGTCCGGTGGTAAGCGTGCCAATACTCAAAATGATAGGGTGTCCAGGGTTTCCAGGTTTGTGGATTTTGGGAAGTAAATAGAATAATCCAGGCTGTGGCTCAGATGGTGTGCCTGAGTGATTGAGGTCCTGAGTAGCAGCAGGGAGGTCCTTAAGTAGTAGTTGTAATTTCCTTTGGAATTCCAAAGTGGGATCAGTGGCGAAAGGTCTGTAAAATGTGGTGTTGGAGAGTTGTCTGGTTGCCTCCTGTTCATAGTCTGACTTATTCAGGATGACAACAGCACCCCCTTTGTCAGCTGGTTTGATTATGATGTCTGGGTTATTTTTGAGACTGTGGACAGCATGGTGTTAAGTATATTTGAGATTGTGTCTCATTTGGCATTGTTTGTGTATAATGTCAGCCTGAGCACAGATGCGGAAGCATTGCACGTAGAAATCCAGGCTTTCACTATGACCCTCAGGGGGAGTCCACATAGAGTTCTTCTTCTTTTGTTGGTGGTGGTCGGGGCGGAGGGGGGTCGAGATAGTCACACTGTTGTTCGTGGGTGTGCTGGAAAAATTCCTTTAGACGGAGGCAGTGAAAGAAGGCTTCAAGGTCACCACAGAATTGTATTAAGTCTGTGGAGGAGGTAGGGCAGAAGGAAAGACCCCGGGATAAGAGAGACTCCTCTGGTAGGCAAAGTTGGTAGCTTGGAAGGTTAACAATATTGTTAGTTGAGCTGTTGTTATTGTGGTTGAAGTATCCTGAGGAATGAAGTAATGTAGAAAATTTATTCTCTTTTCTTTTTGTAGAAAGTGGACGTGTGTTTTATAAATTTCTTGTCTGGCACTGGTAAAGCCTCGTACTGTGAGGTTTTGCATGGATGCCCATCTGTTGATGATAATTTCAAGTTCAGAGAGCTCATTTTTGATCATCTTTTGTTTATTGTAAAGGATTTTGATCAAGTAGTTCCTCGGTTTCTTAGAGAGTGTGTTGCATAGATGCTTGCTGTAGTCAGTGTAGTACATTGATTGTAATGGGTACTGATCGCTATACTTACCTACACCCTTCTAGCTTCCATCCTGCACACATAACTAGATCCACTGTTTACAGTCAAGCTCTTAGATACAATCGCATTTGCTCTGATCCAACTGACAGAGACCAAAAACTACAAGATCTTTACCAAACATTCATAAACCTGAATTACCCACCATGAGAAGTAAAAAAACAAATTGACAGGGCCAGACGAATACCCAGAGACCAGCTACTCCAAGATCGGCCCAAAAAAGCCAAGAACAGAACACCACTGGTCATCACCTACAGCCCCCAACTCAAACCACTGCAACGAATTATTAAAGATCTACAACCTATCCTTAATCAGGATGCCACACTTCAGAAGGCCCTGGGTGACATGCCTGTTCTCTCCTACAGACAACCTCCCAACCTCATGAGGATCCTCACAAACAGCCACAGTTTATACCCCAGGAATACCAGTCCTGGAACCTTTCCTTGCAACAAAGCCCGCTGCCAGCTTTGTCCACATATCTTCTCTGGAAATACCATCACTAGACTCAACCAGGTTACTCACAGAATCATGGGCACTATCTCATGCTCCTCTACTAACATCGTATATGCCATCATGTGCCAACAATGCCCAGATGCTTTGTATATTGGACAGACTTCTAACTCCCTTAGACAAAGGGTTAATGGGCACAAAACAGACATCAAAACACTCCAGATCCACAAACCAGTTAGTCAACATTTTAATGGAATGGGGCATTCTACTAATGACCTACAGGTATATGTGTTACTGAAAAAAAACTTTTGTACTGTTCTTCAAAGAGAAGCAGCCGAGGTGGCTTTTACATTCAAATTTGGCACATTAACACGTAGTTTGAACCAGGATGTGAACTTTCTGAGTCACTACAGGGGCTCATCTGCATACTTGGCTTAATCTAATTCTTGACCTTCCTCCCCCACCCCTCTACTCTCTGATTTGCTCACCTTGATTTTTTTTCTGATTTGTCCTCCTTGATTACTGTTTTTGGTTCTCTATGCCTTAAATATTGAGTCTGTTCTGGTCTGGCTATGGTCTGAAGAAGTGGGTCTGTCCCATGAAAGCTCAGCTAATAAACTATTTTGCTAGTCTTCAAAGTGCTACTTGACTGCTTTTTGTTTTGATAAAATAATTCCTGTGAGTGTGATATTGATCCCAAATGATTAGCACTTTCTCTCTCTCACACACAACAGAGCAATACAGGAAGACAGAAGTTACTGAAATCTGCATGACTAATATATTTCTTCTCAGGCCAGGAGGGCCACCATGATTGCCAGGCCCCTGGACAAGGTGACAGGGGCTGGGTCCATGCTCCCAGAAAAGGACATGGTCTTGGTAGAAGGGGCATGGCTGGGGGCAGCCGTCCCTCAACTCTGCCCAGAATGTGCCTCTTTGGCCACCCGCAACCCTCAAAGTCACCAACAGCACACTGTGCAGCACTGTGGCAGTGGTTTAAAGGGCCTGAAGCTCCAGCTGCTGCCACTTCTGCAGTCAGTGGGCCTATCTCAGGCAAATGTGTTTGACACCTTGAAGCCACTGTCACTTGTTACAATACTGGCTAATAATCTCAGAGATTCAATGGAACACTGCAAGTACCAACTGCAGCACAAACAGGTAGCCCCAAACTTCAAGCTAACCCTAAGAATTTAACACTAAGATAATGAGGAAGATGCTGCTTATGGAGATACTAGCTAGACAAATTATTACAATACTGAAAACTGCTAAAAAAATTCCAGTGTAAAGTTTACTTTAGATATTCCTGGATTTATTAGTATCCAAGTTTTGGGGGTTGGGTTTTGTTTTGTTTTGTTTTTTTAACCCCAGTTTTTTGTTTGTTTTTTAAAGACACCTAATTCAGCCAAGCACCAGAAGCAACCATGCTGCTGCAAGGAGGTATGGTCACCCTGCGGTTTTTGTTGTTTACAAGGTGGGCTCCATTCAGAGGCTACTGGGTCATTGCATTCAGGACCCTGGACCAGCCCCGTTCTCTAGAGAGAACCACCATTTCTGGGATGGCCCTTTTCCTCTGCCAAAATGAGACTGACGTCTTGAGGTCTCTGCAGTCTATTTCTAGGGTCCAGGATGAGAACGTAAACTGGCATTGCAGTATCCCGCACCCTACACTCAGTGTGTCCCAGACTACACATAGATGGTAATGTAAATGATATATATGCTGCCTTAGGGTCTGGGTGGCAAACTCCTCTAAAAGCCCCCAAAACAACAAAAACCAACACTATAATGTATTCTTGGTTTACAGAGTTATCAGAAACCTTCTGTAGAAATCAAATCCTATGGCATACAAGGGTGAATACTCTATTTTCTCTCTTAATCTGGTTGCCAAACATGTTGGTGATACCGATATCCCTGTGGCTGTGGACTACTTCCATTATGCCATCAACCTTGAAATAAGACTGTAGAGAAACTACTGATAAAAATAACTGATGAAAAAAGTGCTACAGATGAATAAGGCATGGTTATTACTAATTTGGACATTATCTGAACACCCTTTCTGCTGACGTGCACACAACATAGGCTATGTCTACACGAGCCCCAGAACTTCGAAAGGGGCATGATAATATACCTAATCAAAATATGCTAATGAAGCACAGCTATGAATATGCAGCACCTCATTAGCATAATAGTGGCCACAGCACTTCAAAAGTGCCGCTTTCGATTGTGCACAGCTCGTCTACATGGGGTCCTTTTCAAAAGGACCCCGCACACTTTGAAATCTCCTTATTCCTAGTTGGTTATATTCATGACAGCACCTCATTAGCATCTAGTTACTAGTTGTAACTGGATTATGAGTGACTCAAAGATGAACCTAAAAAAGAGAACACTGCTAAAAGTTTTAAAAAATATAGAAATATAAAAAACCCTTTTTTAGGAATTCGCTCCCACAGGCAGGAGTCAAAAGATTATTTCAAAAAGACAGTCTGTGTGTTACGTAACATTTTGCCCAACATATTTAAAGCTTTTCATAGTAAGCTTTTTTAATGCTCCCCCTCAGCTGGGATCTGGCTCTTTAGATTTTGGATGATTCACAACTGTTTTCTTATATTTTTATTCATTTTAGAACATATTTAAGCAGAAATCATGTTTCTGAAAGTCAGAACATCTTATTCTGGAGGAAGGAAGATCAGGAACAAGGAGAAGGAGAAGACCTAGTACTTAGATAGCACTTTTTTTTTTTCTTTTTAAATCTTCACTTGGCCAGTATTTACCTGACTCACAGGATAATTACATCTCTCCATTTTATCCACTGGAGAGTGAGTGTGCTGCAAGCATTATGGAGTGGAAAGCTATTAATTAATTGGACAGGTTTATCATGACAACATGTCTGAACAGCTGAAATCAATGTCGCCATAATCATTGTCACAAAAAAGAATCCCCTTGTCCTGCTCCTTCTGTAACAATCCTAATTTGAGCTATAAATTATTTATCCCCACTGTTAATTGCTCAGAGGAAGCAGTTTTATTTGAGTAACACATTCCTGAGCATCTCCAGGTTTAACTAGTCACATCTGCAGGGAGCATTACAACTCGAAATACTGCCCAGGCTGTTCCAGCAGAATTATGTACATATGACTAGGAAGGCTGACCCAGAAAGGACCAGGTTAAAAAATGCCTTTGGGAGATAACCAGTTGCCAAACAGCTCCCTCTGGAAGGAAGAAGCAAACCCAATAACATGCCGCTCCATCAAAATCCTAGAGTGACTCAAAACGTCTCCCATGCAGGGTTCCTGTAATTGCTGATAGAGCACATGGATGCAAGCGTGCACACCTTACTTCTGTTCCAGATCAGCAGCATCCAATATTAAAAACAGACTACTGGAAACCTAAGCATCTGGACAAGTTAGAAATTGTGAGCAGACTACACTCCCCCAAACATTCCCAAACCAGAGAATTTCACCAGGATGCAGTAACTAAATGGTAAGTTAGTTCAAAAAAAGATTCTTGGGTCTTTGCCAAGGGCCTTGCTTATCATTTGATTATGTGTGGTAGCAGCACTGACTGCTCCTTGCATTAACTTTAACTCTTTTTGTCATTACTGGATCCTTTAAATCTCCCTTGGTTTTAATCATGGATCTCTCACAACAAGATTTCCACTTCTATAAGTGTAAGCACGCAACTACCCATCCGTGCACACCACCCGCCCCCTAAGCAAACACGAATGAGAGAGACTACAGCTGTGCATTTCACACCTCCAACTTCAGACACTTTTCCAAGTTCAATTAATACTCTCACCCTAAATTGTGAATTGGCAGTTTATTACAGTGAGGAGGATTCTTCTCTGTTGCTTAGTTGAGACAACTAGGATTAATCAAACTGCCTGAATTGGAATAGTTCTACCTGTCTGGATTTCACAAAGGTAACAGCTGAAGAGAAGAAACAACATCAGCCACAGTCATGTCACAGTCCTCTCCTGCTCTCCAGCTTTCTCCCCAGCTGTTTCACATACTACAGGCTCTCTGTAAGACTGATATAAGGTGTAGTCCTCCTCTGATGCTACTGGGTCAGCTGTAGGTAACAGACTGCAGTAATGTTCCATTTGCAGAGTGGTGCAGGAGGAGAGAAGCATTCTGCTTAGCTCAGAGCATTTTGGTATCTCATTCACTTCGTCAGAGCAGCCAGCCCTCCAGATTCTAATCAGAGCATCCAGGAGAGGCCACTATCTCACCCCTGTTCACATGATGACTGGATCACATAATTTACATCCCATTGCAACAATGTCATCCTGAGCTGGCCCTTGATCCTTGTACCAGCTCACAGAGCTCTGCCCATTTACAGCTGAGAACCTGGCTCCTGGACTTGTGTTTGTCTATCAAAGCATATCCACTCAAGGTAAGATTTTTGAAACATTCACTAAGCAGAGCCTTCTCATCCTGGGAAGAGAGCATGACAGGTATTGCAACTGAACACAGTATGTTGGACGGGGAACATTGTATTAAGTCTGGTTCACGTACCACTGAGGGCCAACCACCATACACAACTCTGGGGGAAAGGGTTGGCACAGCTCTGCGGAACTAAACTGTAAGGCGTGAGTAAGGTGAATTAGATTGTGAAGACCTCCAGAGAAGTAGCAGGTTCAGGGAGGCCCACATATACAGGCTCAAGGTGGATTTTCCAGAGACCAACAAAGAAACACAGGGTTTTGTAGAATAAGGCTGTCTTTATATGTAGTGCCCTTTTTTCTGATCCACCAAATGGACAGACCCTACAAGGGAGGCACCAGCATTTACAGAAAGATTGGAAAGACTTTGCCTGTTAGGGCTTGTATGACTGATCTCTGATGCACCATTACCATGCCGATACGAAAATCTATTGTTTTTATGTATTTTCTCTGTAATGCCTTTACCTGATGAATATGTTTGCTGGGAAGATCAGTGTACTGTACAGGCTGGGAGCTGAGCAGTATTAAAACCCAGTCAGAAAGGAAATCTCTCCCCAAGAGAAGAATTTAAGTGGCTGCCCTGAAGGGCCCAAAAGGGTGAGTACAGGTGCTATTAACTCTGAAATCATCACTGGGAGAAAAGTAAATAAGAGTAGACATCTCAGCACTCAAATTTCATGTATCTAGAGCCTCAGACAGACCAGGTTGCGATGACTGTAAAGGTCTTTGGGATGAAAGTATATCTAAAATGCAAAATCATTATCAGAGTCCATTCGCCTTGGAAAATACACATCTATTGGTCAAATGTCCAGATAGGGCTAAATCCCCAATATAGGCAGGTACTTAAATGCCTGCCTAATATTAAAATCAATGGGATTATTCACATACTTAAAGCTGGAGAGCATTTAACTATCCTGTTGAACTGGTGGCCTAAACCAAACTGCAAGCACATTCTGTTCTGTCTGTTTAGAGCTGGTGGCAAAACAGGAGCATGGGGTATTTCCTCCTTTTATTTGTCATTTTTAATAACATACTTTAAGCCATGAAATGTGCATGTAGATCACAGTCGTAAGTGCCTTATAAAACATGTGTTTCAATAATAAATTAAATTACAAATAACATCATGCACCTAATCAATTTTATTCAATCGCGGAGCCATTATGTAATTTGGATTCCTGCCACCAGTGTAAAATATAAAGGAATTTGCTGCTTCAGCTGTTGTTGAAATCTGCAGCTGATCAGATGGTGGATTATACATTAAAACCCCAGCAATTACACATGAGCCAAATGGTTTGTCTGTAATTTGAATCTTGGCGTTTGTGGCCATAAGCCTGCTAGAAGCTGTTCATTTCTATAATAATAAAAAGAACATTTAAAGCTAGGGGCACTGTCATAGTTCGTTTGGGATGAGCAGTAGTGGCAGGGGGAGTGGGGGAAGAATGTGTTCTAGGATTTTCCTATCACTGGCAAAAACAACACTGTTAAGTATTGAAGAGTGTGTGTGTGTGTGTGTGTGTGTGTGTGTGTGTGTGAGAGAGAGAGAGAGAGAGAGAGAGAGAGGGAGAGAGGTCTCCCTCACCACCTATTAATGTCTGAGCAAATACTTTTCATTTGTGACCGTGGCAATTAATGTATTTTAGCTCTGCTCCCATCCCAGCAGTGAATTTGGCAATGCAATTTTGCATGCTAAGCACACATTGAAGCACACTGGAAGCTCAGCCTAAACTCAAATATGCTGGCAACATTTGAGATGATCAAGGCCTTTGGGTGCTGCAGTAATATAAATGTTTCATGTTTCTTATAAAAGCATCTGCTGCTATGCCAAAAGGCTCATGAAAAAATGTGGTTCTCTTTGGGCAAGCATCCAAAAGCTGAGAGATCTGCTGGAAGTTTATCCAAACTTACAGAAACTTCTTTGGAGCCGAAAGCTTCACAAGACCAGTCCCTGACATTTCCAGCAATTCTTGGTTCAGGCAGACCCCAGATGCCATGAAAGATCATTGTAATGCATCTGAGTATTTCTTACAGTCTTGAGTGTGGCCGTCAAAGTGAAGAAAGCAATTTAAAAATAAAAGGACAAATTTTGGTCAAACTTTTAATAGTGTGAAAAATTGGTCCAAAATTCAGGTTAATGTTTGTTTGAACTTAATGCACTCACCTCCCCCCACTCATCAGTATGCTGTGCTGAACTATTGCTGGGCTCCAGGACAGTAGGTTGGATACCAAATCACGCAATGAAATGCAAGAGTTCATAACAGCCCCGTGCTAAGCGCTCTCCCGACAGAAAAGTGGAGCAGTTCCGGCATTGGGGTTCTTGCGGTTCTACACAAAGAAAGACGAGTCTTCCTTTCACAACTTGTCATGTTCTCAGACAAGAGTCACCAAGATCCCCGCTGTGGTCAGTTCCTGCAGGCAAGGGTGGCTCCAGGGCTTTCGGCACACTGTCGCTCCCTCGTTTGGTAATTCGGGAGAAGCAGTGGGGGAGCCTGTGCTAAAGCCCTTGCATGGCAGGGGCAGAAGAGGCTTTATGCACTGCCAGTCCCATTCTCCTGCAGCTGGCAGGTGCAGGGAAGTATTCACCTGTGGGCTTTTCCTCTGCCGCTCCTATTGCCTAGGTTTTTGGTGCCCCGGGCAACCACTGAGTTCCCCTGTATGGTCAGCCTGGCCCTGCCTGCACACAATCCCAGCTAAGGGGGAAGGTGTAAGAAACCTTTATTTTCCCTTGCTCCAGCAGGTAGGCATTAACCAAAACGTGCCTGGGTGGCACAAGCTCTGCTCCTCTTAGCCACCCTCTCCACACAAGAGCTAGCTGCCAGAAGGGTGGGGAGGGAGGAGAGATGAGCTCATGGCCACATTCCCGCTACGCTGGTCAGGCACAAACAGGCCCTCCCCCACAGCCTGAGCCAAAGTCCAGTGAAGTCAATGGAAAACCTCCCATTAACCTCCCTGGGCTTGTACTAGTGTGGTACAGCTGCCATGCTACACAGCACACTGCCTATAAACCAGCAAGAATCCCTCCTGTAGGCTCTGCCTGCAGCGGGACCCTCCCAGGCCCGGTGGTGATCAAGGGCCCAGCCATTTAGCTCAGCATTGTTGGAAGCTGTTACTGCTGAGGGCCAGAATATTTTACACTGTACAGGACTTTTGTGTGCTGCGTACTGTACCCGGAACCTCTGAAAATATTTTCCCAGTGAAAATTTAAGACTCCTCTAGCCCCCCAGGGGCAAAAAGCCCCATGAACACAACAGACCCAGTGCAAGCACAAAATGATCCTGGGGGAGGTTAAAGAGCCTCAAGCATTTCGTTGTACCTGGTGACTGCCTGCCCATGCTCTGGCAGAGAAAGGGCTGTGTGGGCCTCCCATTCCAGATTTCAGCAACTGTTAAATGTTCTGAAGGGAGCCATCCAGGGGGACTGCAGTGCAGTGTGGGGTGGGCAAGGCCCCCAGTCACCTCTCAGCAGCAAGTGGCACTGGTACTCATCTTGCGTCCAGGAGGCCCAGGGAGAAAGGCAGCAGCAGGCTGCCAGCTGAGTCTTGTTCCTCCGTCATACAATATGAGGGGCTGATGCTCCTTCCCAGCTGCTGGAGTCCCAGTGCTTCTTGCCGCCTGTTGGCAGACTGCCCTGGGCAGGGTCACCACCTGGCTAATCGCACAAACCCAAACAACTCTGCTTCACTCCCTGCTCTCCATTTTCCTGAGGCCCCACCTGCTCACCATATCCATCACTCTCCTTCACCAGGCTGGGCCAGGCTGCTGGGCTATGGGAGGAGGGGTGGGCCACAGGGTTCATAGCGTGGGACGAGGTTCTGGGGCTGGGAGGGGGATTGGACTACAGAAGGAGGTGCAGGGTCTGGGAGGGAATTTGGGAGCTGAAAGGGGCTCAGGGCTGTGGTACATGACAAGGATTGGGGTGCAGGCTCTGGACAGGTGATGCTTACATTGTGCTGTTCCCAGTCAGCAGAGCTAAGGCGGCTCCCTCCTGATCCTGACTTGGCGCCGCTCCAAGAAGTGACCAGCATGCCCCTGTAGGGGATGTGCTGGGGTGGGGTGTCTCTTGCAGGCACCACTCCGCCCCAGGCAGCTCCCACTGGCCACAGCTCCTAGCCAATGGGAACTGTGGAGCAGGTGCTGGGAGTGGGGAGAACAAGTAGATCCTGTGGTGGCCCCAGGGTCATGCTAAATACTTCCTGGAGCAGGACAGGCAGGCAACTTGCCTTAAGTCCACTGCCCCAGCAGACTTACCAGCCGAAACTGTCCAGGACTGGCTTTAGTAGCTTCTGGAAGTCAGAGGCCGTTCCAGGAGACTCCTGGTAAACCAGGCAGGTTGGCAACCCTAGAGGCAATCACTCCATGGTGAAACACTTCTGGTTAATCTTGTAATTACGCTGCCCCTTCTGCTCAAAGAGTCAGATTTCGAGGTCAGAAGGGACCATCGTGCTTATCTTAGTCTGACCTCCTGCATGCAGCAGGCCACTGCATCTCACCTAGGCATTCCTGTAAGAGACCCCAAACCTCTGGCTGAGTTACTGATGCCTTCAAAGCTGCAGTCAGACATGCACACAGCCAAAGGTTATCAACACAGAAGGGAGCAGAGCAGATGCCAGAGCACCACACTGGTCATGGTGTCCGACTACAAAAGCAAGGTTTAAGGACTTCAAGTTACAGAGAATCTACCATTTGCATTAGCGTAAGCCTGCAAGTGACCATGTCCCATGCAGCAGAGGAGGGCACAAAACAAAACAAAATCCAGGTTCTCTGCCAGTCTGACCCCAAAGAAGATTTCTTTCTGACCCCAAATATGGCTATCAGTTAGATGCTGAGCACCCGCAGCCTTTGTCTGGTTCCCACTGAAGTTTTTCCATTGACTTCAATGGGAGTTGGCACAGGCCTCAGATAATATCTCCGTTTAGGGATATTACTGTTCACTGCTATGGATGTTACTGTGGTTGTTATGGAATAATTCAATAAACCGAGAAAGAAGAGCAGCCCGATAGGAAAGTTAAGGGCTTATATCTACACGCACAAATCTGGATAATTAGCCGTGATAGGAAGGAAATACAGAAAAAGAACATGACAGTTAAATGGGAGTTTGCTAAAATATGATATTTTTAAAAATTGCTTGAGTATGGTAGGAGCTTTTCTAAATTTACTGAAGTGTCACAATTAATTTTGGTTGTGGAATTCATGTGTTTTTAGTCAATGGCTAGGATGTACTGTCAAGCTTTAGTTCTTCTCTCTGTCTCTCATACTTTTCAAGGACACATGAGAGCCCAGAGTTTATTGCATTTGCAAAATCTAAACAGCTATACAAAATCTAAGCACAGAAAAAAAGGTGATTTTGTTTCAGCTCAGGGATCAGAAAAGGAGGAAATCTGGGGATCATTTGTGCTGTTTAGTTACTATACACAACTGCTTCACAGTAGTGTAAGTGAAAGATGAAATGCTAGAGGAGAATCAGAGAAGACAACCCTCCCTGCTGAGTCTGTTTCTGCGATACGTAGCAGCACTCAATGCAATTTTGCTTTCCAAGAGGACTATTTCGACAACATGCTCAGAGGCCCTTCCCCTACTAACAAGCAGGGCTACATTCAGGCTGTGTCTGGACTGCAGGCTTTGGTCGACAAAACTTCTGTCGACAGAGTGTGCATCCAGACTGCAGATCTGTCGGAAGAGATCTGCTGGTTGGGAGCGTTCTGTCTTCATCCCTGTACGCCTTGTTCCACGAGGAAGAAGGGATGTCTCAACAGATGGGACTTTTCTGACATTTGGCCCAAGGTGAACAGGCCAAATATCAGAAAAGCCTCTCCCAGTAGAACTGATAGCAAAAGATACGCAAATGACAGTTCTATGCAATCTAGACACAGCCCCTATGCAGGGAGCAGGCTTTGAAGAGGTAGTGCCAGGGGAGCTGGCAAATCCAGAACATCAAGAAACAGTTGTGGAGACTGGTGAGAAGGGATATAGCTTGAGCCCTGCAGATGCTCAGATATCCACTTTATAGCCATGTGTATGCGCATCTGCAAATACCCTCAGCTCATTTTTGTAAATTTTGTATCTAGAACCCAGAAAGTTTGCAGAAATTTGCTTTATAGCACAGGTAGCTGTGGCTGTCAATGTGGATATCCACTGCTCATTTTTGCAGATATGGATATGAATACAAATTTTATATCCACATGGGGCTCTAGATACAGCTCGTGGTTCTGCTAGCCAAACTTTGGGAAGGGGCACTGAGCTGGGCGTGTTACTGCAGCCCTGATGGGTAGAGCAGGTTTAATCCTGGGAAAACTCTGTACATAATAGTTTCACTCTTATTTTATATGTGGAAGTGAAAATATCCAGCCTAAACATTGACTTGCGCTTACTTTATGATAAAGTTCTAAAAAATGCTCACAGAAGAGAAAGCAACCAGAATCAGCCAGAAAAAGGAAAGGTGCGATATGGTTTACAAACCAAACACTACAGAGAAAAGGTTTGAGATGGGTCACTTTCCAAAGAGTTGATAAAGTTCAGCTCAGCAGCTCCATCTGCAAAGTGGCCAGTATCTTCTTCGTGCCTTAAAAAAGCCAAACAAAAGGCAAACCAAGCTACTAAATCTACAAACTATTGACAGATGTGCTTTCCATTGACTTCTGAGATGACACTTCTATTTCATAATGGAAGCAGCCTGTCCAGAATGAGGAAATACATGAACTCCTATTATAAGAGAGTTCTGTTCGTGCATTTCCTACATACCAGCAAAGTTTTAAGAATGATTAATGCTTCTAAAGGCCATCATCAAGGCATTTTCCATCAAGTGTGAGATATATTTTATTACTTATTTTTCTCCGGGCAAATGCAAAACTGAACTCTGTTTTTCACCTCGTCACCCACAAATACTGCTTTGTGCTGCAGGTTGCTATGGGATTGAATTGTGTTTTCACTGAAAGGGTACTAATGCACAAATGCTTGCTTATAGTCCTGGACAAAATGGTAGAGAATACTGAAAAAAGAACGGATCTTTAATTATTTTAAATAAGATAATATTTAGAATGGCTGTTCAGCAGTGTACCATTTATTCTTTTCAATAAATGCCAGCTCTAAGGTAGCTTCCTATTCCATGGGGTCTGCTATACTGCTGCTTACATACATTTACTTAATGGTTAAAGTCCTAGAAATATCAAGGGACAGAAGTAAATACAAGAAGTCTGCAATAAAGCTTCATTGCAAGATCATCAGCTTCCACAGTAATATATTCATCCTCATTCTCCACCTTCTTCTTCCTAGTCCATTGCCAACAGAACTTGAACATTAATAACCTAGAGCTTTTTTTCCAGTGGAATGCAGCGTAACTGTGTTCCACCACCTTTTTTCCCCAGTGCTGCCATGTTGGAAGTCAGCTGGGCAGTGCAGTTCCGAGCTGCTTGTGGCTCTTTCAAGGAGCCATTAGCGTCTCCCTGCCCTGCCTGCTGTGCTGAAAGACTAGCACTTGATTTAGTTGGTTTAATGGCAGGCAGGGGGAATCTGGCCATTAAACCAATTATACTAAGTGCTAGTTTTTCAGCCCGGCAAGGTGCTGGGAGCTGTCCCTGCTGCACTACCAGAGGG
Organism: Carettochelys insculpta; assembly: GCF_033958435.1. Taxonomy (NCBI): domain Eukaryota; kingdom Metazoa; phylum Chordata; order Testudines; family Carettochelyidae; genus Carettochelys; species Carettochelys insculpta. The sequence goes on along the minus strand of NC_134147.1, from coordinate 15,468,373 downwards.
TTTGGTCGGGAAGGAGCAGCAGCATGTGGAGTTCTTGTGCAAGCCAGTATACAGGAAGGATGGACTCCACCAAAACCAAAGTGGAACCAGACTGTGGGCACTTACTATTAAAAAGGTCAGAAAGCAGTTTGTAAACTAAGAAATGGGGAAAAGTCGATAGTTGCAGAGGAGCATGGGGATTAGTCAGAGACTTCTCTTAGAGGACAGTCTATTGATAGATTTTCTAGGTTTTAGTAAGGAGGCGAGGATGGAAGAGAATAAAGTATGGGCCAGATCAGAAGAGAAACAATCAGGAAAGGGCAGACAAAAACAAGCTTTTATAGTGCTTATATACAAATGCTAGAAGTCTAAATAGTAAGATGAGCGAACAAGAGCGCCTTGCATTAGAGGAGGATATTGATATAATAGGTATCACAGAAACCTGGTGGAATGAGGACAATCATTGCGACACAATCATACTGGAGTATAAAATATATCAGGACAGAACAGGTCATGTAGGTGGGGGAGTGGCACTGTATGTGAAAGAAAATGTAGAATCAAATGAAGTAAAAATCTTAAATGAATCAAAAGGTTCCATAGTCTCTCTATGAATAGAAATTCCATGTTCTAATAAGAATATAACAGTAGGGACATACTATCAACCACCTGACCAGGATAGTGATAGTGACCACAAAATGCTAAGGGAGATTAGAGAAGCAATCAAAATAAAAAACTCAATAATAGTAGGGGGATTTCAGTTATCCCCATATAGACTGGGTACGTGTCACCACCTCAAGACAAATTGTGGAGATAAAATTTCTTGATGCCTAAAATGATTGATTCTTGGAGCAGCTAGTACAGGATCCCTCAAGGAGAGAGGTAATTCTTGACTAAGCTTTGAGTGACATCCAGGATCTGGCCCAAGAGAGAACTGTAACAGGACCACTTGGAAATGGTGAGCATAATATAACATTTAACATTCCTGTGGTGGGAAGAACATCTCAGCAGTCCAACACTTTGACATTTAATTTCAGAAAGGGGAACTATGCAACAATGAGACAGTTAAACGGAAATTAAAAGGTATAGTGTCTAAAGTAAAACCCCTGCAAGCTGTATGGAAACTTTTCAAAGACACCATAATAGAGGCCTAATTTAAATGTATACCCCAAATTAAAAACAAAAATATTGTAAAAGACCCACTAAAGTGCCACTGTGGCTTAACAACCATGTAAAAGAAGCAGTGGCTACGTCTACACGTGAAGCCTACATCGAAGTAGCCTATTTCGATGTGGCGACATCGAAATAGGCTATTTCGATGAATAACGTCTACACGTCCTCCAGGGCTGGCAACGTCGATGTTCAACATCGACGTTGCGCAGCACCACATCGAAATAGGCGCAGCGAGGGAACGTCTACACGCCACAGTAGCACACATCGAAATAAGGGTGCCAGGCACAGCTGCAGACAGGGTCACAGGGCGGACTCAACAGCCAGCCGCTCCCTTAAAGGGCCCCTCCCAGACACACTTGCACTAAACAGCACAAGATACACAGAGCCGACAACGAGTTGCAGACCCTGTGCATGCAGCATGAATCCCCCGCTGCAGCAGCAGCAGCAGCAGCCAGAAACCCTGGGCTAAGGGCTGCTGCACACGGTGACCATAGAGCCCCGCACGGGCTGGAGAGACAGCGTCTCTCAACCCCCCAGCTGATGGCTGCCATGGAGGACCCCACAATTTCGACGTTGCGGGACGCGGATCGTCTACACGGTCCCTACTTCGACGTTCAACGTCGAAGTAGGGCGCTATTCCGATCCCCTCATGAGGTTAGCGACTTCGACGTCTCGCCGCCTAACGTCGAAGTTAACTTCGAAATAGCGCCCGACGCGTGTAGCCGCGCTGGGCACTATTTCAATGTTAGTGCCGCTACTTCGAAGTAGCGTGCACGTGTAGACACAGCTAGTGAGAGATAAGACGACATCTTTTGAAAAGTGGAAGTCAAATCCTAGTGAGGAAAATGGAAAGGAGCATAAATGCTGTCAAATTAAATGTAAAAATGCAATAAGAAAAGACAAAAAGGAGTTTGAAGAACAGCTAGCCAAAATCTCCAAAAGCAATAACAAAATGTTTTTAAAGTGCATCAGAAACGGGAAGCCTGCTAAGCAACCAGTGGGGCCCCTAGATAGTTGAGATAAAAAAAGACCACTAAAAGATGACTAAGTCATTGTGGAGAAACTCAATGAATTATTTGTTTCAGTCTTGAAGACTCAAACGTCAGGGAGATTCCCAAACCTGACCCGTCCTTCGTACGTGACAAATCTGAGGAATTGTCAAAGATTGAGATGTCCTTAGAAGAGGTTTTGAAACTGACTGATAAACCTAACAGAAGCAAGTCACTGGGACCAGATGACATTCACCCAAGAGTTCTGAAAACTAAGATGTGAAATTGCAGAACTATTAACTGCGGTTTGTAATCTACCCTTTAACTCAGCTTCTGTACCACAATGACTGGAAGCTAGCTAATGTAATGCCAATATTTAAAAAGGACTTTAGAGGTGATCCTGGCAATTACAGACCAGTAAATCTAAAATCAGTACTGATCAATCTATTTGAAATCATAGTAAAGAATGAAATTGTCAGACACATAGAAGAACATAATTTGGTGGGTGAAAGCCAACATGGTTTCTGTAAAGGGAAATCATGTCTTACTATTAGAGATTTTTGAACAGGTCAACAAATATGTGGATAAGGGGCATCTATCAGTTATAGTATACTTAGATTTCCAGAAAGCCCTTGACAAAGTCCCTCACCAAAGGTTCTTACAAAAATTAAGTTGTCATGGGATAACAGGGAAGATCCTTTCTTGGACTGAGAACTGGTTAAAAAGGCAGGAAACAGAGGGTAGGAATAAACTATACATTTTCAGAATTGAGAGGGGTAACTAATGGCATTCCCCAAGGGCCAGTCCTAGGAAGGGGAGAGCCGGGGCTGCAGCGGGGTCTGGGTGGACAGGGGAGCAGGGAGGCCTGGGGGGTAGCAGGAATCTGGTGGATGGGACATGGCCATTGCCCAGGGGATAAGGTAGTGGTCCAGGATCCCATATGGGAAGGCCAGTAGGTGCAGAGTGCTGGGGGCAGCCGCAGACGGCTGGGACAGTCTGTCCCACCAGGTGCTGGTGACTGCATCAAACTGGGACGTGAACTGGTCCCAGGCCTGTGACCGCCACTCTTTGTTGGTGCTCCACTGGGCCCTGGATGGTCCACAGGGCAGCATGGGTTCCACTGGAAATTCTCATACACCCTCCAATGGCCTCTCTGGCTACAGGCTTGGCCTGTTAGCAAGGTGGGGTTTGCCCAGCCCATGGACTATGTGAGTTCAGCTGTAAGAAAGACAAGGAGGAGAGACTAACTCATTCATGCAGTGCAGCCCCTAAGGCCCTGTCCTCCACCGTGACCACCGACCAACACTTCTCAGTCCAGGGATGTCCCAGGAACAAAGCTACGTGTGGCCTGCACAGTGGACCCCACCACATGGGGGCTCCACTGTGCCTCCAGGACCACACTGACAGCTGCAGACACCCCCGCCCCCGACTCAACAGACTAGCAGTCGGGGGGGAGGTATCCAGCCACAGACGGGTCCCCACAGGGGTGGTGGGTGAGCTGGGAGTAGCCTTGCTCTCCTGAGGACTCACACCCACATACCTATGGCTCACAGTGCTGCCCACAGGAGTTTGTGCTGCCTCTCACCTATGGGCATGTCTGTATGCTGGGTGCCACACTCCTCAGAGTGTCTGGGGTCAGGCCAGCACCCATGTGGCTAGCTCGCTTCCAGCTGTGGCAGGTGCTAGGAGGACCTCCCACCAGCCTCCATGCCCTGGGGCTGTCTGCTGGTGCACACTACCACTGCATGTGGTCCCATGTGCTGGGATGGCAGCTTGAGCTTCTGCCCAGGTTGGTCAAGTGACACTCACAGCACACCGCATCTGTGCCCACCTCCCACACCCTGGGGTGCGTGACACGCAGGGTATTCACTGGAGGGGCCCTAGCCAAGCTCCAACAATGCCTAGGAAGTGCCTGGCTGCCAGAGACCAGGTCCAAGACCAGCATAAGGCTGCTGGCCTAGGAGTCTGGCTCCAGCTCTGTTGTGGGTTTGGGCTGGGATGCCTCCCCCTCGCCCTCCTCCAGTGGGGGTTCCTGCTGTGTGGAGGGAGGGCCTTGAGTGCCATGTCAATGCTCAGGTGCAGCGGGTATGTGTCTCCCTCTGGGTGCTGTTGAGCTTCTGATAGTTCAGGCAGATTGCTTGTCCTGCCCTGGAGAGTTTGCCAGTGTCCCAGGCCAGGACATGGCCCTTCCTCAGTTTCTTGGCCTTTGCCCAGACCTGCTCGATGGTGCAGTGCGGGTGGCCTTGTTCAGCCAGGGCAGTGGCCATCCTGCTGTATATTTCAGCATTCTGCTGCCTGGCTTTGGGGTCATGGAGGGTTTTCTCTTCTTCCCTGAAGGCCAAAAGGGCCAGAATCTCAGCCCCGCTCCAGGAGGGGGCCTGCCTCTTAGAGCTCCAGGGGGTCTCAGGATGCCTGACATCCTGCCATCTGGCAATGTTCTCACTGAGGTGCAGCTTTGAGGGCCTTTAGGAGCACAGATGGGAGCCCTGCTGCTCGCATGCTCTTAGCTTCCTGCTACAGGGTTTCCTGGGCTCCCTGCAGCTTTAAGAATGGCTGGAGGCAGGAACCATACAGCACTGCTTGCTGTGGATAGGGTGTCTGACAGGGGCCTTTTCTGTCAATGGAAGGCCGACCGGAATGTCCAGACTGGTGTTTTCATGTTCTTCCTTGTGGCGAGTGGGATATGGCTGTCGATAAAAGCACGGTATTGACAGAACGCGCTTTGCAATTTGGACGCTCTGTGGTTTACAAAACCCTAGAATCTAGGCATAGCCTAAGGGATGAAAAAAAGAGGTCTGAATGCATTGTAGAACAGTGCACTTGCGAATTTTTTTTAGTTACTTCAGTGACTAACTAACTGGTAGGGCTGCTTCTACACTACATTCCCCTTTCGGAGGAGGAATGCAAATGAGGGAGGTCGAAAATGCAAATGAAGTGCTGATTTACAAATCTCACACCTCATTTGCACAATCTCATGCAATCCCTTTTCCAGAAGAGACTTTTCTGAAAGCAAAAACAGCCACGTAGACAAGGTTTCTTTGGGGGGGGAAAAAAAACCCTGTTTTTGAAAGAACCTTTCTTCCTGAAACAAAATGCTATGTCATTAAAAACACATTACTATTACCATCATCTCACAGTGCTGATGACTTAGCTTTACTGCAATACCAAAATTTCTGCTAAATTAATTCAAGGTCTTGCTGGATCAAGCTATAAACTGATTTTAATTAGAAGGAACTTTCAAAAAATGAGCATGAGATGTCTTGAAAAGTTGAAGGTATCTCATTCTGGCACCCCGTCCATCCTGGAGAACAATCACTTCTACAATCTCATCTCAGCACTCAGCTCAGTTTTTAGGACACTCTTAGTAACGCCCCAAATTTCTACATGTGAAAAGGATGTCAGAATATCAGAAAAACTACAGATGAAAGTAAAATACAGTACAGGTTGAACCTCTCTTGTGCAGTTCCCTCGGGATCTGACTGGTGCAGAATGAGAGAATTTGCCACACCATGGAATGTCAATATTGTCTAGCAGCATTCCCAACACTTCCACTCCTTAGTGGGCACTTAAGTAGACATTTAGGGGTAAATTACAGCTAAACAGAACAGAACACTGAGACCCAGGATTGGTGGCTCAAAACAAACTTTATGGGACCACAGGAAACTTGGCCACACCCATAATAAGTGGTCGTCTGGCTAACTAAAATCATGCCAGATTAAAGATATTGCCAGATGAGTGTGTTGGACTAGAGAGGTTCAACCTGTAACTTTGTTCTAAATTCTGTATTTGATTTATTCTCTTTTTATTGGCATAATACTAGAAAGTTGAACTGTTAAATGTTTCAATGGGCCTTCAAATAAACATTTATTTACATAAGGTTGATTGTACCACATCTTTGAAAAGTTACTTCTCTTTTATGAAACAGAATGGAGTTCTGGAGTTTGTGAAAAACTCAGGTCATGTTTTCCTTCCAATAGGTAATTGGAAGAAAGGAACATTTTCAGTCTAGCAAAGTCTTGTTGTTCATGGCTGGGTAACATTGATCAAATGCAGTACATAATCTAGAAGTAGAGGAAGGTTAAAAAAAGAGTATAGTTCAAAGTGCGTTTCTTGGAATAACCATTCACTGCTTAATGGAGGAACGTGAGAGCATTCCAGTGGGTCCATTGGGCATTATGTTCTTAATGTCACAGTTGCTGAAATTCAACAAATATAAACTGTACTTGTCTGGCAGAACCCTTGACGGCACACATCTGATTAACATCAGAAATGTTCAAAGAATGCAAATATAGATCTTCAAGTGTAAAGCACTGCAGTCCTGTAATTAATCATCCAATCATTGGTGAGTTTTACGAGGCTGAATGGCCAAATGATATGCCCTGGTTCTGCCAATTTTTTTCAGCTGGATTTCTGATCTTGGACAGTAGCTAAAATCCATTTAATTTTTCCCCTTAGGAGCCTATAAATGTTCCCATCCTCTAAAAAAAACCCACCTGCTTCTTACTATCAGGCCTCAAGAAGAGACTCGAGCCCATGGGACTCTTTTGTCTTCATCAGGAATTTGAGGGCAATGCCTGTCCTGCTCTGTTCTATTTTATTTATCACAGATTTCCTCACTACCAGCTTTTTTTGGAACACTTAATGGATTATAATCTAATTCTGCCTGTCCATGACAGCTTTGGAAGCACTCTATTGTTCTAAATACTCACAGCAGGTTCTCCTTGACTGGGTGTCATAACATAATAGGATTCTCTGTCATACAAGGATCACCTAATGCTGTTCTTATGCAGGATGAGCCTAGGAATGAAAGTAAAATGACAAGCTGTGACATGCCCCAATCCTTTCAAACCTGATATGGTGGAATGCAGGAAAACAAAAGAACCAAGAAGAAAGAGATGAAAGTTTGAGGCAACAATACAATCCTTCAAGACAGCATGTGTTTTTTTTAAACCTAGGTTGATAGACGCAGCATGACTAAATAGCTAAATATGAGGTTAATTAAAAACAAACAGTTCCCTTCTAAAAAAATGTATTATTGACCAAAAATATTATTTTCTCAGGAGCTCATTACATGGACATTATTGACTTGATTGAGCATTATTAGCATGTCAATCACTTCCAGGCTATTTTTATAACCTCATGCAAGTTGTTTTTTTGCAAGGTATACAGATAGAAATGTAGATACACATGGTACCTAGCTCAGGAATTCATAATCTCTAATGACAATATATTTTTTGTAGTGGCTGGGTCCAGAAAAGTGTTTCAGGAGATCCTGTGTATGGAATGGAGATGGCAACTCAGCACTAGCCTCCCTCTTTTATTTTTTTAAATAATGTCAGAGCCATCTATCTATGAATTCAGACATACCCGCTCTGGTAAGTATTACATCATTTATTGAAAAAACAATGAGAAGTCCTGTGGTATCTTATAGACTAATAGATATATTGGCACATAAGCTTTCGTCGGCAAAGACCCACTTCATCAGATGCATGTCGTTTTTGCAGATACAGACTAACACTACCCCTCTGATACTTGTCACTGTGCAAGGCATAGTATTTATTGCTACATTTAGATGGCCTAATACAAAATATAAGCAGAATCGTAAATCATAGCAAGTGTCTCACTTGGATATAGACATATTAAATGGAGAGAGAATGGTTACAAGTCAAGCTGATCAGATTTGTGCGTATAAAGTTAGCTGAGCAAACAAATCAGTGTTCCCATAAATATATAGATAACCTATCAATTATCTCACGTAATGGCACTTCATAAAGAGCTCATTGAAAATTTTCAAAACTTCGATCTTAAAATGGGAGAAAATGTTAGCAAAACAATATAACCTGTTTTTTTTACCAGCTCTATCAGAATATAAACAAAACAAGCCAATATATTTCCAGAATTTTTTTCTGTGTAATCAATTATAGTGCAAGTACTTCACTGGATATTAAATGTATTTCATTGGGATTTTATATTTTATTTACACATGCATTTACCCATGATCCACTTGTATAGTCCATTGTCCTCATGCTAGCATATTTATTATATGACAAAAAACATAGTCATTCATTTCCCAGAATATTCTTGGATCAAATCAGTCACCCCTGTATGCCTCTAAGAAGCCCATTAGTTAACATGAAAAAAACAAAATCTGTTTTTGTTTAAGTCAATAGAGTTACCCTATTTGCATAAACTGAGTTGCTGGTCCTTTGTTTTTCTGAAGCTCAGTATACTGCTTTTTTGTTTTATTTTGTCTGAATTATGAACTTTTTTTGCATTCTTATTGCCAGTCAGACAATAAAAAACCAAAAGCTGTAGGTTAAAATGGAAGTTTAATACATCATTCACCCTCTTGTCATGGCTTTTGATCCATCAACAGCTGAGTTATAAAGCCCTATTTTCACAAATTTACTATGTATTTGGGTCATATATTTTTCTCCTGGCAACACTCCTCTTAAATCTCAGTCTAGGAGCAAGAATTTTTTTTTAAGTTTATAAACCCATTTCACCCTTTTGAAACTTATCAGATTGACAGGCTTGAAGACTATCATTTACTGACAGCAGAAAGGAAAAAGCACTTGCAAGTGCAAGATCGCTCATATTTACCAAATAAGGGTGCAGGGGAGATCATCTCTTGAGCAAGCAAATAGTTCCCATACCCTGCCCATTCAGTCTAAGGCTGTGCCTGTTGGTCACAAGGACTATTGGTGATTTGCTAACTGAAGATAGTAGTTAGAAGTATGGGAATACCCACTGCTAAGAACTGGCTAAGACCACAGCATAAATCCAATGAGCTGATCTGAAGGGATAAGATTTAGTCTTGTTACTAAAATAGACATCGGTAGCTATTATTTTGAAATCAGCTGTAACGTGCACAAGAAGTGGGAAGCGCAGGGTGTTTTAATTTTACAAATTTTAAGATTTTTTAAATTAATGCTCTGTTTCACTAGGATCTCTTTAATGTGCATTACTTAAGCATATTTCAACTGGGTTGGCTGGTTGCAATTGTCCATCTAGTCACACAACATGGGCTTGGATTTCAAAGCCTGGTTGAACCTTCGACATGGCCAGGAGGGTGAGCATGAGGAAGTGGCTGAAGTTTGTGTGTTTTCCCCGAGACCTTCAGGGAAAAAAAAGACAGTCTACAGCAGAAGCAGCTCTACACCGCTGCTGCTGAGGCATAAGTGGAGAGGAAATTGCTTATCACTTCTCTTCTCAAAGACCATTAGAATTAGAGGGAGACCTGGAATCCATTGTAAATATAAGAGAGAACAGCAAAAATAAGGTCATACAACAATTTAGGTCATGGTAGATGCATTAAAATACATGTAATAGACACAAGTGTGTCTATAGAGACACACTCACTCTACATATATGTAAACCTGTACTCATGGACACACATACATCCTCTGTGCACACCCACCTATTCGATAGGTCAGTTTCCTCAGGCAAATCTCTCAGTGCAAGATTGAAGTCCTATGGGAAATAAACACAAAGGACTCCAGACTTTATGGCAGATACAACAGCCAGCCCAGTGCAGCCCTGATCATGTCTATTTGTATGATCAGGAGAAAGTGAGAGATAGAGAGAGAGAGAAATGCGCTGAGATGAGTGTTTCTAATTTCCACATTTCTTTTCCTTTTTGCACGCACTGAAATGGAATAAACTACAAGAAAGCAAATAAGACATCCCGTGTGGGATGGCAAATAAAGAAATAAGACAAACTATTTTCCTCCACTGAAATATCTAATCAAGAGACATTGTCAAGCTACCACTATGGGAGGAAAAGCCTGTTTCCACTTTGCCGCTGGATGAAGCAAAACTGCATAAGGCAATTACTCTTTACTTACATTGTGAAGCAAAACTTCAACATTCCTTTCATTTCCCCCCTTTTCAGGGCTTGGTACAAACTACATTAGATCTGTATTTCAAAACAAAACTGAACTAGAAACAATCAGCACTTTCTGCAAGGAATAGCAAAATAGCCTTAGTAGGAAGCTTAAACCCCTTAGTTCAACCAGCTACTTCCACTGACTGAATTCAGTTTACACAGGCTTGAGTAGTCCAAATAGAGCTGTAATCCTATATATTTTTCTATTTGTACTTTTAGGAAACTTGAGGAACTTACTGCTCTTTGGATCTTGAGCCAGTGGGCTGCTGGAAGCTACCTTACATCATAAACCGGTAAGTCTTGTGCTGTAAATATATCTGAACTAGAGAGCTTGGTTGACTATTCTTTTTAAAAAATCCAAACAGTTTAAAACACTGTGTGAGGAAAGAAGCCAAAGGCAGGCTCCACTTCAAACATAATTTTTATTGAAATAATGTAAAAAATTGGTTTCTCGTGTTACTCCAGTTTCCAAATTGTAACATCACCACATGAGATCATTCCATTATGTCAATTTGTCAGTTAGTACATAAGAATTCCATAAGACAAAAACCCCAAAAAGAAGAATATGGAAAAAGAGATGAGAAGAGTAATTTCTTGCATTGTAATGAAGAACAGAGAGGCGTGTGCATGAAAGAGATATCAGAGGGCTAGCACAAAATTTAGACCAACCTGGCCAGCATAGCAATATGGTGTTCTTGTGCCAGCAGAGCAGTACCACCTTGCTGAATGAGATTAACTGTGCATTCTCCCATTAGCATAGTTGTATCTATCCTAGGGGGTTTTGTACACCCAGCTTTAGTGGCAAGAGGGTCTGATATTTTCCCCTCCCTGCACTCCTAGCTGACATAGCTAGACCAGCAGCAGTTTATAGTATAGATCTCACTTTTGTCAAACACATAAACCCATGTAAATCTTCTTTCCAGGTGTAAATTTCACCCCCAATTATGTTAACAAAGTTATTAGTAAGGTTCACTGCAGCTAACAAGCACCCCTACAAGTTCTGAGCACTGGGACATCAGAGTCCTCCCTAGTAAAAGGAACAGAATAACTCAAATGAAATGGATTAAAATCTGGTTAGATCATGAGCACACGCAGATGGGTTTCATAAGACTACATGAAGCAGCCAAGCATATTTATGGCATCCCAGGAAAATGACAAAACATTTCGCATAACACTAGAGTATGGCAACTTTAGAAAAGATAAATACTGTAATTTCAGAAAGTTGGAGTAAGCCAAGTGTAGCATACCAGCCTCCAAAGCACAGCCAGAGCCAAACACACAAAACATTTTTCTCTAATTAGAGAAGAATGGCACAGATTTGAAATGTACAGTACTGTACTCAAGAAGAGCTTTGGGGGAATGTACGTGCATAAGGTGAGTTTTCTCTAACCAAACCTTTTCTGCTTTCCCAGTGGGATAGTTCATGCTCCTCCCCATGCTGTAATGTCATTCTGCCAACATCCTCATGCCAACCTTTAAGCACATGTCTTCCCAGGAACACCAACAGCAGTACGAATGGGCCTAAAGCTGCTCACACACTTTAAATTTCCCTTGCAATAAAAGTCTAGCAAACCTGATTGATGAGGCTACTCTTGTGTAAGGGTTTGCAGACCAGGGACCTTGGAAACGTAGCTCTGGCAGAGCTGCATATGGAGCTATGTCTACATTTCTGAAATGCAGCATCAGAAAGGCCAGCAAACCACCAACTACAACAAGCAGCTCTGAAATTTAAAAGAACTTCCTTTAGCAGGTCAGCATCTTGCCATGTTAGTGCCACTCACAAATGAACCTTTAATGTTGCCTATTTATAGTGTGGTAGCACCTAGACGAGACACCAGACCTACTCCTATACTTTTAAACAGTGCTAACGCAAAGAGATGCTCCCTGACTTGAAGAGCGCATTTAACAGCCTCAAATGACAGTCCATTAACACTTTCTACAGTACTGGGAGAAACTAAAGGTCATGAATATACTATTGCAAAGTGAGGGTTGGAGAATCTGATGCAGAGAGGTTGTATTTATCCACCTGTGCATGGCATGCATGGCTACGTCTACACGTGCACGCTACATCGAAATAGCTTATTTCGATGTAGCGACATCGAAATAGTCCATTTCGATGAATAACGTCTACACATCCTCCAGGGCTGGCAACGTCAACGTTCAACTTCGACGTTGGGCAGCACCACATCGAAATAGGCGCTGCGAGGGAACGTCTACACACCAAAGTAGCACACATCGAAATAAGGGTGCCAGGAACAGCTGCAGACAGGGTCACAGGGCAGACTCAACAGCAAGCCACTCCCTTAAAGGGCCCCCTCCCAGACACAGTTGCACTAAACAACACAAGATCCACAGAGCCGACAACTGGTTGCAGACCCTGTGCATGCAGCATTGATCCCCAGCTGCGGCAGCAGCAGCCAGAAGCCCTGGGCTAAGGGCTGCTGCACACGATGACCATAGAGCCCCGCAGGGGCTGGAGAGAGAGCGTCTCTCAACCCCTCAGCTGATGGCCGCCATGGCGGACCCCGCTATTTTGATGGTGCGGGACGCAGATCGTGTACACATGCCCTACTTCGACATTCAACTTCGAAGTAGGGCGCTATTCCCATCCCCTCATAGGGTTAGCGACTTTGACGTCTCGCCACCTAACGTCGATTTCAACTTCGAAATAGCGCCCAACACGTGTAGCCGTGACTGGAGCTATTTCGAAGTTGGCGCTGCTACTTCAAAGTAGCGTGCACGTGTAGACATGGCCCATAACTTGTAAAACAGTATCTCTTTCTTTGTTTTAAATGAAAAGATTAAATTTTGTATTTACATAATTTATACATGGGAGGAATTTTATCAGGCTGGTGCAGGAAAGCTAGCGTCAGCTGTTTTCCTTGATAGTCTAGGTTCGGTTTCACAAGCACAGTTCTGACGACAGTGTGAAACACCAACCCTGCACCTGGCCACATTCCTATCTGATGGCACTTTCAGCACATCTTCACCAGCACTCACTATCGTCATTTGGAAAGATGGTCTATGGCAGAGCTGGGCTGCAAGCACAGCAAGGGCCTCAATCAGGCTCCCTGCCTATGATGCTCAGAACAGATGACAGTGGGGGCCCTGTTTGTCTGTGAACAGCTGCAAGCCGGGTGGGGAGGGGCATGGGGGAGATGTTTTGCGCACTGTCCCACCCCAGTTTAGTCTTGCAGCTCCCACAGACTGGCTTCTGGCCAATGGGAGCTGCCTGTTTAAAGAACGGGGAGTATTGAAAATATCCGCCCCTCTCCTATCCTCAGGTTTGCAGCTGTTCAGACGCACATGGCCCTGCTGGCTGCTCTGAGATGCCTTCTGGGACAGGGAACCTGCTGGGCTGCTGGCCAGGAGTCACCCCGGTATGTGACTGCCAGCCAGAGCCTGCCTCTGGCACCCCAACCCCTTTCTCCTCCCAACGCTTCTCCCTCCCACTCCTGCCCTTCTAGCTCACATAATCCAAACTTTCTAGCCCCCTCTTGCACCCTTACCCCCTCCCAGACCCTGCACCAAGGCACAACCTGCTCCTGCTTTCAATCACAGACCACGCCCCGTACTCCATCCTGCACCACAATCCTCTGCCCCAGGTTACAACTCCCTCCTGCCCTCAGTCACAACCCAACCCCCTGCACCCCAGTCCCTGACCCTAAGCTCCCTTCTGCACCCAACCCCCATCCCAGACCCCACACCTTCTCCATTAATATCACTGAAGAGTGACCACTTACCAAAATCTTGGAGCAACTCTCCCTCAAAAATTACTTCCCAGCCTTGGTCTACTCTTTCGGCACTAACCTGGGATAGGGAAAATCACGGCTCTCTTCCCTGCCTATGTGATCTTGGGCCAGTCTCTCCGTCTTCTTTTGCTCCTGCTCCCCAGCTGCAAAACAGGAATAACAATAACTACACTATCACCTCACAGAAGTCTTGTGAATATAATAACAGACTGGCAGGGGCACAGATACTACAGTAATGGGGGTGATAAGAGTACCCAAAATAGATAGATTATAAGAAATAAGGTAGAGATGACCAAACTTGAATTTTTCCAGGCGAGTCCATTCTCGGCTGTCAAGGGACTTGTCAAGTCTTATTTAGAATTTAAAGCCTTCCACAGCAATTACAACTTTATTAAAATTGTTGCTCTCATTTGCAAGCCCCCTAGGTGATAGAATCAGAACAGATGCAACTGAGATCAGAATTTGGCTCCCTGACTATCATGGAAATCTGCAGCTGCTCTGGTAATGCCTAACTTGCGGAACCAGCAAGGCCATATTGCTCACGTCCGATTCTTGTATTTTTGTGTATAGGACAAATTTAGCTTTGAGTCTTTTAAGCTGCTTCATCCTTGTTAAAATTGTGTCAGCAATATGGAATTTAGACATTTTCAATGTAATGGGGCATAACACTTTTAAATTAATCAGATAGCAGCCCCTAATGAATTCAACCAACCTCATGAAAATTTAGAATGTTGACAAATTACTGATCTCAGAAATTATTGTCCACTGGCTTTCCGCATCTACTGCTAAGTACACAGAAGGCAGAGTCCTACCTGAGGCAGAGGAATGCATTGGTACCTGGGTATGCAGAGGCAGCCACCACAGTCCTGGGAACAAATGAGGGGGGGAAAAAACCATAACTGCCTCTGGGTTTGATTGCTTAGCAACCAAATGAGCTCAGCTGGGCCAAATAAACCCTCATTAGTGATTGCTTCCTGACGGGCCAGAGGAGCCAACAGATTGCTATTTAAGCCCTATTGCAGCCGTGGAGCGGCTGCTCGATGTGTTCCATGCCTGCAGCTGCACCAGACCTGCTTATTGGCCTGCCTTTGCTCCCTAGCTTGCCTGCTCCACTTTAGTCCTACCTCACCGAAATTCAAGTTAGGGGCCAAACATTGGCTTGTCTCCTGACTATTACTCCAGCTCTACCCTCTCATTCTGCCCAGACCAGTAGGTCACCTGGCCTACCACTTGGTGTGTTACCCCACCTGTGTGTGCTCAGACTTGTGTGTACACACACAACTGTTGTAATGAGATGAATACAAGGATTAAAACAGTTTTGATTGCCTTTACACTTGGTAAGCATTTCTAGGGAGTGACATCATATTTATAATAGAAGAAAATTGTCAGTCGTGCTTCTTAAGCAGAAAATACCTAGCTTCTACTTCATTGCAAGTGACAGAGGATTTATGATGTTTCTGTGTCTTTATAACTGCTTTCCCAGAAGAGGAATTCAACACGTGTTAGAGAAGACTTATTAAAAATAGGGAGACTAATAGGGCAATTGATTACTTGCAGTTAGCGTGATTAACTCAATAAATCATGATTAATCGCACCGTTGAATTTCATTTGGTATTCTGCTTACTGAATATTTTAGATGTTTTTCTACATTTTGAAATATGAGTTTCAATTACAATACAGAATACACAGTGTGCAAATCTTTACTGTAAAATTTTAAAATATTTTCCAGTTACTCTTCTCCAAGTACTGTACTGCTATTTCTTTACAGTGAAAGTGAAACAAGCGTGTGTGCACGTGTGTGTAAAAACTGAACTCAAAAACAAGAAATCCACCCGGTCCTATTTGTTTTTCAGTCAATCACTAAGACGAATACATTTGTTTACATTTAGGGGAGTTAATGCCGCCCACTTATTTACAATGTTACTAGAAAATGAGAACGTATATTAGCATGACACTTTTGAATATCATCAAGCGTGGAAGCTACACAACAAATTAACTTTTTTTAATGTGACAACTCCTTGAAGTGGGGGGAGAATTGTATGTCTGCTACTCAGTCATATTACCTGTGTTCTGCTACATATTTATGCTATATAGACTTGGCTAATGACCCAACATATATTCATTTTAAGAAAACTTTCATGGTGAGACTCCTAAAGATGACTTCGCCACTTGCCTCAAGGTTTAACAATCTGAAGCACCTTCCAAAATCTGAGTGTGACAGGGTGGAACATGCTGTCAGAAGTGGTAAATGAGCAACACTCCAATGCTGAAACTACAGAACCCAAGCCACTAAAAAAGAAAATCAGCCTTCTGCTAGCAGCAACTGACTCAGATGATGAGAATGAATGTGTATCAGTCTGCATTGGTTTGGACTGTTATGGAACAGAACCCATCATCAACATGAATGCATGTCTCCTGGAATGGTGACTGAGGCATGTAAGGACATATGTGTCTTTAGTGCATCTAGCATATAAATATCTTGCAACTTCACTTATAACAGTGCCTTGTGAACCCCTGTTCTCACTTTCAGGTGACATTGTGAGCAAGAAGGTGGCAACGTGTTCTCCTGCGAATGTCAATAAATTTGATTGTCCGAGCAATTATCTGAACAAGAAGTAGGACAGAGTGGACTTGTAGATTCTAAAGTTTTACTTTGTTTTATTTATTTGTTTTACTTAGTTTCTTTACATAATTCTACATTTGTAAGTTCAATGTTCATGATAACAAGATTGCAGTACAGTACTTGTTTGAGATGAACTGAAAATATTTCTTTTGTTTTTTTACAGTGCAAATACTTGTAATCAAATATAAAGTGAGCTCTGTACACTTTGTATTCTATATTGCAATTGAAATCCATATATTTGAAAATGTAGGAAACATCCAAAATATTTAAATAAATGGTATTCTCTTAAGCCACATTTACACTATCAAGTACATTCAGAAAACCTGGCCCTCCTTCAAAACAGTGCAAGGAGCATTCACACACAAAATGTGCTCTTTCTAAAGGAAATGGAAAGAACATGGAGTTGCTTTAGCAGCCCTGCATTCAGAAAAGCACCTTCTTTCAAAAGAAAATGTGTGTAGACACCCCACAGGCCACTCTTTTGAAAGAGGAGTCCTCCATGGTGCCGGCAAACTGGGGCATGGAGATGCCCTGGCCGGTGCCAGCAGGGGTCTCTGATCTCTGCGTCTGGCTGCCCTTAAAGCCACACAGACCCAGAAACGCTGTGGCAGGAGGCTGAGAGCGTATGAGCAGCAAAGACATGAGCTGCATTGAGCATGCCCTCATGGCCACCCCCAGAACATTGCCAGGCAGCAATGGCAGCAGCCAGCCCTCACAGGGCTTGCAGGAGCCTGGTCAGCCCCTCCCAAAAAGGTGTCCTTCCTGGACTGAGCCAGAGCTCAGGGATCTCCTGTGAGATGGGGGCAAGCGGCAGAATGCAGCCACATTTGTCTGCCTCACCAAAGGACTGGCCAATCAGAAGCTCCCTGCCTGCACCTCTGATCAGGCAAGGAGCAAAGTTAAAGAGCTTCGGAAGGGCTATGCCTGGGCCTGAGATGAAGCTGGTCACTCAGGAGCAGGTTCCACAACCTGCCCTTACTACAGGGAGCTCCGGGGCCTCCTGAGGTCCTGGGACAGCTCACTGCCACCTGCCATCCTTAACACTGTAGCGGATGAGCCTCACCCAGAGGCTGAGGAGGAGCTAGGACCTGAGGGGCTGCCCCCCAACAGCTGGAGCCGGAACCACCCACCAAGTGGTTGAGCAAGGAGGAGGACCTCATTATTGACCTGCCCTCCAGCTCATCCAGACACACTACAGCCAGTCGGGCATTGCTGGGCCTCAGTAAGGGACACTCTGGTAAGTACCGAGTGGAAGGAACACTCTGGCTCATGGGGTGGTGGCACCACAACTGCCAGTGGGCCACCCACATGTTCAGCAGACTTGAGCTGGACACATCTTGAGGGGCCGTGGCCCCCAGCATGCTGCGATAGCTGCCAGCAACACTCAGCACCCCGCCCCGTGGACAGCGCCTTGGGCCACAAGTGCTGGGAGGGGGTGGTCGGGGCTGAACTGCACCTGGGGACTGCCCCACATGGGCAGGGACCCCTCAGCAGCTGCAGTACCCCACAGCCCCTGTGCCATTGGACAGGAGGGTGGGGAGGCTGCTGCCCCCAGGGGATACAAAGCATGGCCCTTGGGGCAGTAGTGGAGGACTGTAACATGTTGTCCATCTCTCCCTTTCTATCCATACAGCTGCACCGTCAGAGGGCCATGAGAGTCCTGTGCCCTCCATTGTCCCAGACAGCCCATCAGAAGTGGCAGAGAGGGCCCAGGCACTCCCACCACCAGCACCAAGGTGGGCCTAAAGCTGGAGGGCACATAAGTGGTCAGGGAATGATGTCACCAGCCACTGCCAGGCCTAGATGGCTGAGTAGCACCTCGGCCTGGAGGATGCAGATATGGCCTGGTGGCGGACAGCCTGGGAGGAGCTCACGACCAACCTCAGGGATATGATGGCCATCCTGAGGGAGCACCTAGCCCATCTTGTCCCCACCCCTGCTGCCTCCCTGGCACCCCCCTGCCAAGCTCAACCCCATGGAAGCCCTCCCACGGCCCTAACTCCCTATGCTTTCCACCCCACCCCAGCCCCACTGGGGACCCAGAGGGGTGGGGATCCTGGTGCTGACAGAGCTCATGGCCATCCACTCCTGACCTGGATTGATGCCTCCTTTCCATTCTGCAGGTTGAGGTCCCCCCTGCCCCAGCCCTCCATTTACAGTTTGCCCCCCATTCCCCACTGTCTATAGTTCCATTCACCATTTGTTAAAGCCACACAGTTAATAGTTTTCCTTACACAGTTTATTTTTGCACCATTCCTGTGTCCCGTGCTCATGATGGGGGACAGTGAGGGAGGGGCGTATGTACAAAGGGGTCTGCATGAGGTGATTGTGGGTGGGGGTCACTGCGGCCCTTAGGAAAAGCTCTCCTGGAGGGCCTCTCTGATGTGGACTCCGTCCCTGTGTGCCTGGCAGCTTGGGATAATGGCCAGCTGCTTGTAGCTGGGGCTGGACTCGGCTGCCCACCCCTGCATGAATGCCTCTCCCTTGCCCTCCACCATATTGTGGAGGACGCAGTGGGCACTCACTGCCTTGGGGATGCTGCACAGCCTGACCTCCAGGTGTGTGAGGAGGTCCTGTCACCAGCCCTTCAGGCGCCTGAAGGCCCACTCCACCGCACTGAAGGCCTGCTTGAGGCAGGAGTTAAATGCCTCCTGGGTGGGGTCAGGATGGCCTGTGTAGGGCTGCTTCAGCCAGAGCTGCAGGGGTAGGTGGTGTCCACCACCATGCACAGAGGCATGTTGACATCCCTGATCTGGATCTCCTGCCAGGGGACGTCGTCATGGCCTCCATCCAGCAACAGAGCCTGAAGTTCCTGAACACACAGGCATCATGTGTCCGGCCTGCCCACCCCAGATAGACATCCATGAAGCAGCCCTTGCTGTCCACCAGCACCTGGAGCACTACTGAGTGGCCGCCCTTTCTGTTGAGGTAGCTGCTGCTGTTGTGTTCCACCACAGACAGGGATATGCATCCTGTTCCAAGTGCTGAAGCAATGCAGGAAGCCAAGTGTGGTGAATCCCGGAACTGCTACATCCACATCCCCTACCTGGACAAACCTGTGGAGCAACGTCAAGTTGATGGCATGGACAACCTGCATGGGAGAGACGGTGTGCACTCTTGAGAGGGCTTGTCGGGCGTGCCTGGCCCCCATCCTCCATGCCCCCACGCAGCCCCTTTCCCCCTCCCCATGGTGGGTGTGTGACCTGAGTATGCCTTACCTCCATGAGGACAGCCCTGACAGTGGCCTTGCCCACCCCAAACTGATGTTCCACAGACCGGTGGCTGTCCAGGGTGGCCAGCTTCCACATGGCAATGGCAACCCTCTTTTTGAGGGGGAGGGTGAGCTGTACATGGGTGACCCATTGCCTCGGGGCAGGGGTGAGCCAGTGGCAGAGCTCCTGGAAGGTCTGCTTGGTCATTCCTGGACCCACCTGGCATCATCCCGTTCCCCCATCACCAGCCACTCTGACCAGTCCATGCTGCTGGGGTGGCTCCAAATGTGCCATGGTACTCGGGGTGGCACCATCAGGATCCCAGGTGGGGGATCACCCTCAGGAGGAGGTGGAGGACAGCCACGACCACACTGGCTAGGTAGCCAACCATTGCACCCAGGAAGGCCAGCTCCAGATGCTGCTGATCCAGATCCATCCAGCTGTGCAATGGCCGTCAGATCCATGTACAGGCTCTGTGGTGCACATGGCAATTCTGCAGGCCTGTGTGTGTGCAGGGTAGGGGTGTCTGGGAGAGGCCCTTTAAGCAGGCAGCTCTCTGTGAGCCCTAGAAGGGCTTGTCC
Organism: Carettochelys insculpta; assembly: GCF_033958435.1. Lineage (NCBI taxonomy): Eukaryota > Metazoa > Chordata > Testudines > Carettochelyidae > Carettochelys > Carettochelys insculpta. Next base: position 15,448,179 of record NC_134147.1, on the reverse strand, counting down.
TCCCTGTGACCCTGTCCATGGCTCTTCCTGGCCTATTCTTTCAAAAAAGTGCCCGGAGCTGTGTGGATGCTCTCTTTCGAAAGGAACCAAATGATTCAATAGCACATCTAAACAGGGATTTAATATTAACTATTACAGGAAAGCAAATCCATTTAAATATTTGTTTGTATTATTGTATGAAATAAGGAATTCTGAATGGTGTACTGCTGTAATTGCCTCATGGACAAAACCATTGATTCAGATGTTGATAGTGGGGCTTGGGGCGTTCTTTCTAGCCAATTTTTCTCTTGTTGAGCTGCAAGTTCAGGTTTAAGGTACACGTATGCTTCTAGATTATTAGAGCTTTGAATACAGAAGTTGAAGAGGCTTTCCTAGTGTTGTACGTGCGAGGGAGAACACAAATGAAACCCCATTCAAATATACCTAAGATGTACATGGAAGCAGCCTTCCTCTCATTGCCTGAAATATTGTTTCAAGAGTGGTGGTCTCAAACCCACAGAAAGTCACTTAGACAGAAGCTGCCTGTGGAGACAACTTCTGAGCCTGCCTTATCATTCTAACCCTCAGGGCAAGGGAGATTCAGCAAAGGAAGAAAGAGGAAATATCCTTTCATGGGCAGTACCAGTATCTAGACATGTAAATCAAGTAGCAGCAGGCCTATTGAGCTGGCTTAAATTAACATTCTTTCTTCTTCAATTTGGCTAATTGAATGGACAGTGAAATAGATTGTGGATACTAAATGTGTCTTCAGAGAGAAAGGAAATCATTCCATTCCCAGTCAGGTGTAATGGTGGAAAAGTGAAAATACAGGCAAGTGTTGTATGTGGGGAATTTCTGAAGCTCAGCCACGAATGATGAATCAAAGTGATAATCCAGATTGCCTAAAGGAGACACAAAACAGCCCCTCTTTAAGGCCAGATCTACACTAGACCTGAAAGTCAATTTCAGATATACAATTCTAGCTATAGCAATTACATAGCTAGAATCAGTGTATCGGAAATGGATTTTTGTGACTGTCTTCACTAAGGAAGGTCGATAGCAAGGGGTACGGGGTCGACTGCCAACTCCATACAGATCGATTTCGCATGTCTTTACAATATGCATGAAATCAAACTCCAAAAGATTGACCTTAACTTGGTCGATCTTTACGGAAGTGTAGACAAACCCTCACAGCTTTTATCCAAGTTTCCTAGATCATTGCAAGTTTTTGCTGCCATCACCACTTCACAACGCAACTACACCCACCATTTGTATTTCTTTGACAGGAAAACTGACAAATGTTTACCCAAGTCTCACACGAGAGTCTCACATCATCACACGTATACTTGTAAGGCATGAGTCACTAAAAGCACATTGTAGACAGCTCAAACCGGAATCTAGCAACCTATGAAACATACCCCATTGCATCCCTTCTGCAACTGACACAAAAAGTCTAAAAGGGTCACACATATAACTAAAACACCCCAGTAGACAAATTGCCAAGGGATTCCAAATTCCATGAGTTTTTATGTCTGTTTAGCGCTAATCACTTGACTTTCATTTTACTATGTAGCTGTTTCAGAAACACACATCCCACTCACCGCCCCCCCAATCCCACTGAACTTGTTTATGAGTTTGACTTTTTCCATTCTTGTCTCCAGCAATACGAAGCGATTAACTTGGGCCATCTACAGGGATCACTTCACTTTATTATAAACAAGCACTAAATGTAATGTGTATTTTACAGGCAAATTTGCATGTGGGAGTAACGAAGTAAAATATATTTTGTTACTGTATTCTGAATAATTTGCTGCAGTTGAACCATGCACAGGAAAATGATGCATCACATTATGCCACATGAAATTTAATCCTGGATTCTCTGAGGGCACTTAAAAGCTGGCTTCAGACATTTGCAAGGTGCATGGTTGAGTCAGTCCCCAGAGAGTAGGTGGGGTGGAGGTGACAGCTACAAATTGCTTATAATGCAGAAATCTTTGTTTTGCTGCATAATGTTCAAAACGTGGTACACTCCCCTGTCTCCCGTGTGGGGTATTTAAAGAGATACCATCAATTTATCCACTTCAGAAATAAATTCACTACAGTTTCAAATATTACACCGCCTGTTAAACCTCCAGTTTATGTTCTGGTTTTAAAATCACAGCTATTCATTATTTGCAAGGGACAGACCCACGCAAACTGAACAGGGAAAAGTGACAAAGGGTATAAAGGAAACAATGAAATTGACTGTACCCCAAGCACTACAAGACAAAATAAGACAAAATGAAAAAAAAATCTCTCATCTTTCAGTTTAGTAATTCTAGGTCTCACTTGTAACAACAGAAGATATAAAATGTTCATAAAAAAGAAGTTTGGGGTAATTGTTCAATATGAATACTGCCATTACCTTAAGTGATACTATCTGTGTAAGACCAGCTGAAAAGAATAAGGATAATTTATAAGCCAGAAGGACAGAGGACTCTCATTGGATGTACTTTCAGCATTGCAAAACCAAAACAAAACACAAAACCCGCCTGGGGGGCCTTTCGGAAGGAAGTTCTCCTTCCAGAGGCCGTGCTTCTACATGCCGTTTTGGAGTCTGGAAGAGCGTCTTCCAGACTCCAAATCATGTGACCTTATGCTAATGAGGTGCCAGGAATTTACATATGTGCCTCATTCGCATATTTAGGGCTGTTTATTAGCATGCCACTTTGGCATGTGTAGAAACAGCCTTAACGTGCTTATGAAAACATTACCTCCTACATTGAAATATACTATGCTAAGAATATTCAATCACATAAGAAAGTTTTCCTCACTGTACTATAGTTTCAAAATTGATACTCTACACAGCTAAACCCAGGGAAAGATGGCGAAAATTTAAAGACTAATGAATAAAAATTAGAGCAACCGAGTTCACCTAAGCTACAAGTAATTCCTTTCTCTTGGCCTGCCAATAAACACATTTCTCACTTTCCTTTAACTTAACTGCACTCATATTTGGTTTCTTTCACTAAAACTAATTTTGTTTAAACCCTGAAGTGCACAGAGATATTCCACTATATGAAGGTGCTGTTTCACAGAAAAACAAGACTGTTCATGTTGACACACTGGGAAGGCTCCACATTAGAAGGATGATATTTGATGGGAGTTAAATCAGCATTGGAGGATGCAGTCTGTGGTTTATGTTTTGTACAGAATTTAGTCTTTGGTGAGGGGAAGCTGCTCTTTGTTTTTGCAACTTGTCTGAGCCTTGGATAAATGCCACTATTTTTTCTATTTATAGAAAGCCAAACAAATAATTTTCAGATTTGATTTCAGAGGTCCTTGTTCCAAACAACGTCCTTTCACTGCCAAGAAGTTATGTAGCCTGCCCTGGCTGCACAAACAACAAAATTACGATTCATGCTGGCATGTAGAAGGATGCAAAGAAAAAGAAAGATTGGCATTTGGATTTCAAATATACTGTAAACCCCGACAAGTCACTTGCCCTACCCAAGGGGAGGAAGGTCCAGGTGTCTTTCCATCCTATGTCTTGCCCTACATGAACTCACACAAAGCTAGTCACCATCCATCCCTACATTTTTACTGTGACAGTTTTCATGCTGTTATGTTAGGAATGGAGTGGTACCTCAAACACTTTAGTAAATACAGAGGATGATGGGGTCCATTTTTAATGATAACTCCCTGTGTTTTTCCATACAGACTCTCTCTCCCCACATTGGGTTTGTTTTATAGCCTCTCCTAATTAGAATTTGAATAATATTTGCATTTAAGTCAAACCTTCAAAAACAAATAGCAGTCAGTCATGAGCTTGGGCCAGATCCTCAGCTGGTGCCAGGGGTCACAGCTCCATTCAATTGAGCAATAACAGCTTCAGCTGAGGGTCTTGCCCACAACAGTCACCCATTCCAGAGATGAAGAGTTGATCCTCTCCCTTTGGCTACTTAGTACAGCAGATTTTCCTCTCTCAGCAAGGCTTGTGCTGGGAGGGAGACACTCCCAGAGGTGATGAACTTTGGAATTAGCCAGAAGATGGTCCTAGACTTTCAGCCAAACTTTGACATCTGTATGCATGATATTAAAATGTAATCCGCATTCTATCCTCCTCAAGGGACGGGGAGGGGAAGAGGGCAAAAGTAGTGGTCTGCTCTGCCAATAACCAAGCCAGGGCTTGGCATAACAAAAACAATGTTCTATGCAGGTACAGGAATTACCACACTCCTTTGCCCGACCTTTGAAGAACTGTTGTGAAGCACATTGTACGTAGGAAACCCATACATATGAAAAGGGGGAAATGATAGGGTAGAAGTATATTTTGTCTCTATGGGAAGAGTTAACAGAAAAGCAAAGACGTCCCACAGATTGATGAACCAGCTTGAGTCTTAAGAAAATCATGAGCATTCCACAGGAATTACTAGTGCCTTCACATCCCCTGGTCCTACCAAAACAGTCATGTGCACTCATGTCAAATTTCCCTAAAAAGAATTTCCAAACATTGAGCAGGATTTAACTTATGACAGGATATTGTCACACTATTGGCACATAAGAATGGCCACACTGCGTCAGACCTAGTCCACCTTGTCAATGTTCTGCCTTTCAACAGGTAAGCCTGGTTAAAATGGTGTGACGGTGGTAGGGAAAAATGTGACCCCATCTTCTTAAATAAACAGCAAACAAATAGTTCTCGAGTTTTACCCAGAGTTGACCAAAAATATCCTAATGTTCCCCTCACCATTTCTTTTATTTCATGGGTGTGATGGGATGCACCCCATGCCTAGGGCAGCAAGCCTGACAAGTGTGCCTGGCCTCAGGCAGTGCCCATTAGGTGCCCCTGCAGAGCATGTGCTACCTGGGGGAAAAAAAAGCTTAAAAAGGTGAGGCTTGCCACAGAGCAGGGAGGGAAGACTGCCCAAGAGGAGAAAATGTGTGGAGCTCTGGAGTCTAGTCCAAGGCAGTCGCTATCTCTCCCTCCCGCTCATTTGAGCGGACAGACACCACAACCCTGAGAGGGGCTCCTGACATCTACTCTCTGTCAGCACCCTGTAGCTGGACCTGAGGAGTACCACCAGGGACTGGAGGTAATTTAGAAAGGACCGAGAGGCAGCCCAACTCCAGTGGGACACAGCGATCCTTGCCCAGGAATGGCAGTTCTGGAGAGAGCCTCAGCACCCAAGACGTAAACAGATGATGGCCAAGCCCAGGCTGAGATCGATCTGACTACAAGGGTGAGGTAGTTCAGTCCAGTGGAGCAGGCACTGGACTGGGACTCAGGAGACCTGCATTCTAATCATGTTTCTGCCATTGTGTGATCTTGGGCAAGTCATTCCGCCCCTGTTTTCCTGCCCGCCTAGTGCTCAGCCTATTTGTTTAGGCTATATGTTCTCTCGGGCAGCAAGTCTCTCTCATTATGGCTACGTCTAGATTGCAGGCTTCTGTCTGGAGCCTGGAGGTCTCCCGACAGAGGTCTGCTGCTCCAGGAGCCTTCTGCTGGCATCTAACTTCCATGAAGAAGAAGAGAGGTGTCAGCACAGGCGGAGTGGGGGATGTTCCTGACATTTGTGCCAAATGTTGGGAAAGCCTCTCCCACAGAACTGTCAGCAGGAGACGTGCAAATGTGTTGCACAATTTGCCTGTCTATTGCTGACAGATCTCTTCAACCTAGGCATAGCCTATGTATTTGAACAGTGCCTATGCACCTGGGCCCTGATCTCAACTAGGCTTGAGATGTTACAGTAATATAAATAATAATAAATGTTATAGGAGGAATGGTCCTCTTTGTTTTCTTTTATTTTGGGGGATAGAGGCACTTGAGAGAGACTCTGATCAATTGAGAGAATGAAAAGGGAGACACCAAGCACAGGAGAATGAGAACTGACAGGATAAGCAGCAGAGAAAAATCAGTGGATCGGCTCCAATTTACAAACACTTCCTCTACAAGAGGAAAAGCAACGCATGAGAAAGGGGCAGGAGCAGAAACAAAGAGAGAGGGGGGCCCAGAAACATGCCCTTGTCCCAGTGCCCACTCCTCTCATTCCCTAAAGGACCACCTTTCATCTCTTCGCAGATAGCAACAGTGTGGGTGGAACCACTGTGCTCAGGAACAGCCCATGGCTAAGCAGCAGGCCAGAGAGACGCACTCATTTTACTGTGGAGTCTGAAAGCAGAGACACTGCTAAGTGTGCACCTTCAATACAAAATACGTTTATGTTTGAAGAGCACATAGGAAACTCATGACCCTCTGCAGAGCATTACATTTTGCTCTCTACATTTACAGTTTGTATCCCTTTCCTCTCAATGATACTTTTAAAGTTTTTTTTTTTTTTTTTTTTTTTTTTTTTACTGTTAAACAGAACAATTTTATGGACTAGAACATTAAGTGTAAAGAAGTATCACTCACTCTCCTTGACCTTAAAATCTGCATTTTGATCCTGGAGAGATTGTAAGTAGCATGGCATGGGCCTTTAGCAGATGTGAAACTGGATAGATCGAGCTCTCGCATGGATAGCCTGAAACAAGGTCTGCCTTGCATGGTCTGTAGTAATGGAGAGGAAATTGAGCATTACATACAAATCAACAATCATTCATTTCACTGCAACAGTGAAGTGACAGAGCTAGTGAAGTCACTCTTTTCAGCACCTTGCATCCTGCTGGACTTTATTTACTGCATTGAACTTCCTATCTTAGAAGAAGGCCACATACAGGGTAACTCAAACAAAGGATGATTAAGGGAGAAAGCAATTTAAGGCCCAATTTTTATACACAAACATCAGAGAAGTGACTTTTCTCTGCTGATAATTTATGAGAGGCCTTTACATACATTAGTTCAACTAGTGCTCTGTCAGTTTCTGCATAGGCTAAGGTAGTAGAGTTTCACAAGGTCTGATAACAGTTATTGCTAGCAGGAAGCCCATGCAAAAGGTCAGAGGATTTATGATTGTTTTAATCCAAAAAGCTCAGCAGATCTTCCATCTAAAAGCTGAAAAGGAAGCAGAAAATCCCCTCTGATGTTTTTTAGGTGCTAGGAGCTGTGGAAAGCAAAGCACCTGCAACGTATCACTCTGTTCGCACAGAATGGTTGGTGGTGTTGGCTGCATTGGTCTCCTCAGCAGACAAAGGTATTGAGATGGCTCACCACTCATAACTAGCAATTGGAGCCCCATCCACTCAAATACGACACTGATTCCCTATATCAATAACTTTAATGGGCTTACATGAAAAGATCTGCTTTGAGCTTTCGCGAAATCATAGTGGAAGCTGTTATCATCCACCTATGCCCAACTGAGACAAGTAAAAAGATGGCAACTTTACCAGCATCAGTTCTACTCAAGGAACAGCAACTAACAGGTACTAAAACATTTTTTTAAAAAGAAATTATACTCAGTACATTTGATTATACTTTGGGGTTCTCTTATGAGACATTGCCAAAACTACGTTCGATTATTCAGCGGCTTTTTTGCATTTGACAAAAATACTTTCTTATTATGAAGCTTCAATCATAGATACCAGCAGCACTATTTAATGTAATATCAATTGCTGTCTTATGTTGTCAGCTGCCCTGTGGGGAACACACACCCTATTGTGACATATAAAGGGATTAACTATTTTCCCCCTTGTTATCCTATTCCCCCTTGGCTGCACTGACTCTGCTTCAGCGGGGTCACTCTTTGCAGCATTATATACAAAAAAGATGGACATTCAAAAACCTCACCTCTCCTAAAAAACTCCAGTAATGGTATTCCAAATCACAGTAAGCGTTTAGTACTAAAAAAGAACATGAAAAGGCATTAGTGTGTCATTTAGAAAGGCTGAATCAAGAAAAAGGACTATCCAATTCACTTTCTAATTAATTGGAAGAGTCAAGGAGAGGTGTGGGGAGGAGGAAATCAAAATCAACTGGTTTGTCAACTTAATTATAAGTCAATACAGAGTTAACAAATCCTCAGACCAGCGCTGTAAAACCTAAACTATGCAGTCTGTAGTCTTATAATGATTAATGTCAGATATACACCGCATACAAATGTTTCCAGGAAACTAGAATAGATGAACTTAAGAGAGAAACTTCTTGTTTAAACAGAACTATTTTAGAAAATAAATACTACAGTATGATGGTAAATCTAGATAGCTCTAATGAAAGTAGAAATATGAATTTAATAACTCTATACTCAGAAGATTTTTAAATTGAAAAAGCTATGTAAATCGAAACACTACCATTCGGGGTAATAATATCTTCCCACTTAAAACATCCACATTTATGATACAGTTTCTATATTTGGCCTATGAGTCACGACACATGAAATTTACTCCAAATTTGAGTGTTGTATTCAATAACTTATTTGTTTTCACAAATAAACTTTATTTTACGAATATGCCAATCACACAATTTCCCATATTGTTTTACACACATCAACAAACAACAGGCTCTAAACAATTTAAATGTGATTATATGGCAACAGTTAGAGGCACCAGTCTTCAAATGAGTTTTGAGACAGTTATACTGTCTCAGTTTTTGATGTGATTTATGAGCTTAAGCCCAAAAGTTGAAGACAGCTCCAGCTTCTTTCCCAGCAACTAAATTTGAGCAGAGGGCTTTTTCATAGTCTAAGCTTAATATTTAAAATATATATTTATAAACTCTGATCAAGAATGAGAACTTTAATTCCCACTATGACTTATTTTATATTTAATTTTACAAATTTACAGATTAACCTGAAAAATATTTTAATGATCAAGGCATTCACCATTACCAAGGTTTAATATATGTATATATATATGAAATAAAATATATAATCGGAGATACACACCTCCTAGAACTGGAATGGACCTTGGGAGGTCATCTAGTCGTCTCCTGCCCTCTTGGCAGGACCAAGCACCATCCCTGACATCTATTTGCCCCAGTCCCTAAATGGCCTCCTCAAAGATTGAATTCACAACCCTGGGTTTAGCAGGTCAATGCTCAAACCACTAAGCTATCCCTGAAACATAAGAGTCAATTATTCCATAATGGAAGTTAGAAACTCTTTATTTTAGGCATTCTGGCCCCAAAATCAACAAAGCATGTGTTAAGTCTTCCATTGATTTCAATGGAAGCGGAAGTGATCTTCAGTGGAAGATTTAAGTACTTTCAGTCAAAATGCTTCAGCACACAGCTGCACAGGAATGTAAGAGAGAAACAAATCTGTAAACGCTTAAAATCAAATAAAACTATATTAAATACAAGCCAAGAAAAGAAGGTCAAATGCCTTGTGTTTTTCATATCAATAACTGAACTGTGTCTTCATTTATAGGTAATTAAAAATTATGTATAAAATTCATTTTCTAATACGAATGAGCATTTGTGATTTCTGAGAGCAAGGTTTTTTACTGTTCTACTTATTCATTTTGGTAAATCATACCATTGAAAAAGAGAGTTTTCTCCCTTCTCTCTTCCATTGGTGAAAAACAACAGTAACTTCACTGAAGTTAGCCAAATTTCCTCAGTGTAAAATTGGCACTATAGAAGAACCCAGCCCAAATCTCTATAAATCTATTTTTATTAAGTGCAAATATATTTTAATTATTTTCCCCTCAGTTAACCATACATATTTAGAACTTTTCCTGAAGCCAAACATTTAATTGGACTGAGGACATTTGCCCTCCATGCAGACTCTATGCCAGAGAATTTGGAGCACTGCCTATCGACACAAGCAGAGATTGTAACACAATGATATGAACCATCTCAACATTCAGCTCAGAAACAGCAACATGAGATAGTGGGAACTATATAATCCCAGTTCCACTGGTGGTAGATTAATCTATGATTTCCTTGGTACTCCTGCAACCCTAGCTTTGTTTTATGACTAAAAGGTGTAATCCAAAATCACTTTTTCATTCTTGCTAACTCAGGCATGTATATTGGATCATAAAAATATAAAGCTGGAAGGGCCCTCAAAAAGGCCAGACTCCAAAACTGAGGCAAGGCCAAGTAAATGTACACCATCTCTGACAGGTGTTTTTTGACCTTGTATTTAAAAGCCTTTGGCTGTGTCTACACTACAAAATAACTTCAAAGCAGAGCGTCTACACACAAAATGCCCCCTCCCTTATTTCAAGGTAGGCTTCCCCCTACTTCGAAGTTAAGCATCTACACACCAGTAGCCTCGACTTCGAAGTAAGGGGCCAGGAAATGATGCAGGCATGGGGTCGCACGGCCGACAAGCCCTTCCAGGCTCACAGACAGCCGACCCCTTAAAGGGCCCCGCTCAACACCCACACACTGCACGTGCTGAACGATGACAGGCTGCAGACAGCAGCCGAGCACATGCAGGGAAGAACAGCAGGAGACCATGCCAGCTCACTCTCCCCACCAGGACAATGCCCACTGGGGCTGGGCCAGGTGCACCTGTCTTGGCCAACAGCCACCGGGCCAGCTTGAGATGCTTGGCTGGTGCCAGGTCCACCACACAGTGGGCAGCTGTAGGAGGGGTGGCTGTAGGCTGGGCTGGTGGGGGGTGCGAGGCTGAATGAGCCAAGGCCTGGGCCATGGTGTCCATGCTGCTGGCCAGCCTCATCCACACCTCCCACTCCATCGCCAGACAGTCCCAGAGCACCCCGGTCATCTCCCGCACAACCGCCTGGTTGGTGGCCACCTCCTCATCCCTCCAGAGTCGTCTCCAGCAGGCCTGGCTGCAGCTGTGGGAGGATGCAGGTTGGGGTGATGGGGCGGCCTCCCAGCCCCCTGTGACTGCGGTGTGCTCAGATGTGCCATGGTGACTGACCAGTGAGGAACCTGTGGAGACAGAAGGGGACAGGGGGACAGCCCGTGAGTGCTGGCTCCCAACCCTGGGGGGGGGAGGGGACCAGGGCCTCCACTCCTTTGCCCCCTGCCTTGCTTCTCTGCTGCCCGATGGCCTCTGAGATCCTGGATGCCCAGAGGTTCCCACTTGGTGGGGATTGGCCCATGTTCCCTCCCACTCCCCTGTCCTCAGGCATGTGAGCTGTGGGGCTGTTCTGGGGGGAGTTGGTCCCCATTCCTTGTGACATCTCTTTCTCCCCGTACGTACTGGTTGCGACCTCCTGGGGCTCGGGCAAGGCTCAGCTAAATGTTGCTTGGCTGGGTGTCCCAGAGAAGAGGGTGATGATGAGGGTCCTGTTGCCGGATCCCTCATCGTTGCCCTCTGTCTTGGTGGGCTGGTCCCCACGCAGTGGGGGGGGGGGGTGCCGGAGGGGCCCACCTCCTCAATGCTGTCTGCGGGGGGACCAGCAGTGCCCACATCATGCTCCAGGGTGGGTGCCTCCCTTGGCTGCAGGAGCCTGTGCAGCTCCCTGTACTCAGGGCAGTGCACAGGCTGTGCCCCCGACCAGCTGGCAGCATCACAGGCCTGTATGTAGGTCCAGCAGAGTTCATTGACTTTGATGGGGACGCTGCTGCCGGTGTGGTGGGGGTGGCCTCGGGAGGCCAGGCCACTGGCCAGCTCGTCAAGGGCCTCGGCGTTGTGCTGGCAGCCGCCTGTTTGTCAGTGGACCTCCTCCTCCTCCCCCACCCCAGAGTGAGGACGTCCTTCAGCTCCTCCTCTGTCCATTAGGGTCCCCTCCTGGCACAGCCCTTGGACCCCTCATCTGGGGCCCCCAGAGGGGGGCAGGGGAGTCCTGGCATACTGCCATGGTGGCCAGGGGGTGCAGAGGCTGGCTCATGCTTCGCACAGGGGCAGTCCAAGGGAGAGCTCATGCTGCCCCTGCTTGTGGCACACTCTCAGCTCCCTGCCTGGGGTTGCCAGGGAGCTGCTTCCTTTAAGGCAGCCGGCAGGGACCACAGAGCCCTGCCTGGGCTGGCCAGACTGTTTCAGATGTCCAGGGAGAGGCTGCCTCCTTTTCGGACTCCTTACTTGGAATTAAGGAGTGCAGGGCATCTACACACACTTACCTTCAAAGTTAAACTTTGAAGTAATCCTCTACTTCATTCCTGGGAATGGAGTAGTTAACTTCGAAGTATGGAAAAGTGCATGTAGACGCTCTGCAGGCTACTTCGAAGTAGCTCCTTACATCGAAGTTAAGTTTGAAGTAAGTTTGTAGTGTGGACACAGCCTCCAACAAAGGAGATGCTACAACCTCTTTTGGATGTCTATTCTGGAGACTAAGTACCCCTATAGTTAGAATTTTTTTTTAATATCTAATGTAGCAAAGCTCCAGCTGCACCCTGTGGGTCCTGCACTTCTAGACAATTATTGTATGCTTCAGAGGCTCAATGTGACTCTCCACACTGTCTCTTGCCTTTTTCTAGAGGCCAGAGTCACAGCTTACTAGGCAATCTTCATCACTGGCACAGTCAACAGACAGAGGTGAAACCCCTTCATGATCCTGGCCACCTTTTCCAGGAGCAGAATTTTTGTGGGTTGTGGGGAAACCAGGCCTGCCCACTCCTCTGGGTTTCCAGCCAGGAGACACAAGGTAGTAGCAACTGATGGAGTTTTTCCCCTAGCCTAAGTACAGCAGCCTTTTCCTTGGATCACTTCCCCATACGCTCCTCTAGTACCTAAACCAATCTTCCCCTCTTCAGCACCAGGACTATTTCCTGCATGAACACATAGACCATGGGTATCTACAGATTTATTGGGCCCTAAATTTCTCCACTTGATGTGGAGGATGTACCTTAGGCACCTGTTTATGAATGTCTGTAGCTACAACTATACAGTTTCATCTTTCACTTCAAGTGGCAAGACTTCATCACAAATGAGTTTTGTAACAGAGCAGGACCAGAACCAATTGACACTGAAATTAAGAGAAGAAAGTGGGGATGGCCAGGCCACACTCTCAGAAAACCATCATCCAGCATAGTCCATCAAGTTCTGACATGGAACACACAAGTAAAACACAAAAGAGGGAGACCTCAGACAACGTGGGGAAGGTCTACTGAGATTGAAGGACAACTGGGGTACTCCTGGAGCCAGCTAGAAGTTTTGTCCCAAGACAGAGTGAAGTGGAGGAGACTAGTAAATGACCTATGCTCCACATGGAGTACAAAGGTTAAGCAGTAGTAAATATAGCCAATTTGTTAACCTTTTCTCACTGGTTAGGTTTTCTAAAACTCTTACCACTTTTGCTGTGGTCCTTTGGACTTCTCCAGTTTTTCCACATCTTTCCTAAAATGTGGCACCAGAGATGGATACAACAATATTCAAGCTAAGGCCTAAACAGTGCCAATTAGAGCAGGACAATTACATATGGTGCTCCTGTCAATTCACCTCAGAATATCAGCTTTTTTCTCAGCAGCATTATCTTGTTGACTTATATCCAATTTGTGATCCACTGTAAACCCCCAGCTCCTTCTTCTCGATACTACTGCTAGACAGTTCTTCCCTCTTTTAAGGGCAGATACTATCTGCTACTTTCAAGTCTTCTGGGATCTCTGTCCCAAGACTCCTCAAAGATAGTTGCTAATGGTTCCAAGATTGTTTCAGCTAGTTCCATAAATGCCCTAGGAGGAATTTCATTAGACTTTGTTGACTTGAATACAATAAACTTATGTAAATATTCTTTAATCTATTCAGTCCCTATTTTGGCTTACATTCCTTCCCTCTTGTTGTTCATATTAATTGTGTGGAGTATCTGGTCATCGTTAACCATTTTCGTGAAGATTGAAGCAAAGTAGACCTTAAGCCCCTGACCTCTCTTGATATCACCAGTTACTAGTTCTTCTTCCCTGATAAGTAGAGGACTTGTACTTTCCTCTGTCTTTCTCCTTCTCCACATGTAGTTAAAAACCTCTTCTTATTGTCCTATTTTGGCCCCTTACTAACTATTCCTTCCATCTTTATTTCCATTGGGATAGTTTGCAGTTTTGCCTTTAACCCCCAACTGTATAAATGTGTGTCAGTTCACAACAGATGATGGTATGGCTCAATAACATGAAAATAGGCAGGTATTAAATAGCAGTCAGCTAGCTTTTCAAGGCTAACGTAAGTCAATAGAAATTGTGTTTGCTTCTGCAGGGGGGTTTATTTCCACCAATACCAAATAAAAATCTTGCAAGTTCCATATGAGTTGTCCTTGGGAAACAAATACAATATTGCAACACAGCAGCTTGTAATACATGTAGACACATGGTGTATTGCTTGGATACATTTAACTATTGTGGATGTACCATGTAAAAGCAGACCGTATGTTGTTTTTATCAGCTGTGATATATATTATGTATATGCTTACAATACACACAAGCACACAAACTTATTCACTAAAAATTTTATTTCTCCTTTCTGGGTTGTGATATACCCCACTGAATGCAGAGCTCCTTTTGGAAACTTTGCAATAATGATCATTATACTTGGTACTGACATCTTGCATAATTTGAAAAATGATGTGACTTTTGAGCAAACATGAACATGCCATAAAGAAGGTGTTCTCACATTAATTAAAAAAAAATCAAGTGTACAAGCTGGGTAATGAGCCAGAAAAGAGCTGGATTTTTTAACCAGGCATTACAGGGCATGAATTATGTCCCTAGCTATTCGAAAGTATCCCTTGCCTTTTTTTCTTTGTTTGCTTTTTTTTAAGACAAAAAAGAAAAGAATCAAAATCTGTCTTCAGAAAGTCAAGAAAATATAGGACAAATATTTTATAATGGAGTTTATAAAATGAAAGGTGGATTTTCGCACCAATTTATGTATACATGACTATTGTAAAATATGTATTATTTGAAGGTTAGAGGCCTATTGACATTAACGGGAAGTTTTCCCAAGGGGTTTAATAAACTCTTGATCAGGCCATGAACCCCAGAACATAAGCACTGAGAGTTTTGCTAAGCAAAGAACAAAGTAAAGATCTTAGATCCTGAAAAGCCCTCCATAGGTTCATAGTCCTATTAAGTAATGGTTTGCGGTACTGAGCCTTCGATAGGGGCCTCAGGATTTGTCCTGACAAGTAGGTACAACAGCACCTTCAAAAATTAATCAGAAACAGGGTCCTGCCCATAGGCCAGTTCGGGACATCTGCCCCAGGCCCCATGCTTTGGGGGGGGCCTGTATGGGATTACCAGAGGGCTTGGCTCCAGCAGCAGGGGTTGTGCCCACCCTTGTGCTCATCAGTAGGAGATGCAGGAAACAGAGTGACCCAGCCCCAACACAATCTCTCCCTACTTCACCACGATGACAGTGGGAAGTGAAGCGCCCTGGAGCCAGCCCATTCACTCCTGCCAGTGACACAGCTGGAAGCCAGGCTAGGGGAGCGGAGCTGGCTGGGGCAAGGTCCCACCACTTCCCACCACTGTGGTGAGTGCCAGGGTGGTGGGGGAGGCCTGGATGCCTATTGCCAGTCTCTGCCCCTGCCCCAGTTATCCCTGGGTTGTGTCACTCAGGGAGGGAGAGGTGCAATGGGGCAGGGAGGTGTGGAGTGGGGTGGGAAGAGGCAGGGCAGGTGTGGAGCAGGAGTGTCCAGAGTCCTGTACTCCCCTTGGCAGGGCGCTGGGAATAGGTTCCGACAAGTTACTGTATTTGTCATGTTGACACTTGGTCTGTTTGTTTAATTTGTGGGAGTTTTCAGATAACTCAGGACCACAATCATGTTGGACACAAATCTCATGAAGGAAATATTGAAGCTAATGTGTCACATACTCTCCCACTGTCACCATGGAAACAATCATAAAAATGTGCTTGAGGGCCTGTGCCACAAGGTGTAACGTTGAGGTGTGTTTTCTTTAGATGTGGTCCTTGGAGTTGCCAACTTTCTAACTGCACAAAATTAAGTCCCCTTGTCCTACCCCCTAGCCTCCCCCTTCCCTGAGGCACCTGCTTACTCCATCCCACCCTCCCCCCATCGTTCATGCGCCCCCGTGCTCACTTTCACTGGTCTGGGGCAGGAGGTTGAGGTGTGCAGGAGGATGAAGGCTCTGACTGGGGATGAGGGACTTGAGGTGCAGGAAATGGCTCAGGGATGGACAGGAAGTTGGGGTGCAGAGAGGGTGCAGAATGCAGGACTGGTCTCAGACCTGGGATGGGGAGTTGGTGAATGGGAGGGGTGCAGGCTCCAGGAGGGAGTAAGGATGCATGATGGGGTTCTGATCTGGGGCAGAGGGAGGGAGGTGATGAGGGGTCCAGCCAGGCAGATCCTGGAAGCAGTTGGCTTGTCCAGCTCCTAGGCAGAGGAGTCAGGGAATCTGTGCGTTGCTGGCCAGTGGAAGCTCTGGAGCAGACAGGGTGGGGGCAGCATGCAATGCTCCCTGCCCCTAGAAACTGGACATGCCAGCTGCTTTCAGGAGCCATGGAGAACCAGGAAGGGCACGGGAGCATTCCAGCTGAAAACCAGGTGCCTGGCACCCCAATGGTCAGTCCCAGCATATGCAAATAAATACTACTACAAATGATTTTAATAAAGTAAATTGAAAGGACATAATTCATTTTGTGTTTAAACACATTTTCACATTCCACAAAATAAAATAAATGGGTAATAAAAATGTTATAGCTTTACATGTTCAGTGTAAACCATCAGAGTTTTTTAATTCACATAATATATGTACAATCCTATAACATAACACACAATGATACAGTCTGAGCTCCAGCAAAGGAGACCCAGACAGTGAAAATTACAAGTCTAGCTCATTTTCCAAACGAAATACAACCACCCCGCAACCTCTAACATCCCAAGCCCATGGTATTTACTAGCTGAGTTAGACTCTTAACTGATCCATATAGCAACCACTAGGTCAAGAGGGCCATAGCCTGCACTGACATACACAGGCTTGATATCAACTGAGCTTCACTACCCCACATCATGTGAGGATCTGGCCAGGCTTAAATATACTGAAAAATCTCTCTGCTACCAGAAACACAAATTTCTACACAACTTTCAAAACAGAGTAGCTGTACAATACACATAGCTATGGCACGTATTATGGAAATATATATGTACACTATTGAATGTATTCACTAGGCCAAACAAACAATTAACAGGAGGAGGTAAAGGTTTTTCACCGCAACGTGGATTTCCAGATCTTTGAAGTATGCATTTGAAGGTGTAATAACAGATGCGGACAATTAAAAATTGTCCACTGCAGATGTGTACAGAAGTTATCTCCTTATAACTTACAATGAGAAAGCTAGACAGGTCAGCAGGAACAGAGAGAGCAGTACAGTGCAGGGAAAAAAGACTGAGGGGCACAGCAGTGGCCCGAGCTCTACTAGCTGTTGTCCCCTCTGCCCTTCAGTAGAAGTCAGGAGCTGTGTCTACACGTGCACGCTACTTCGAAGTAGCGGCACTAACTTCGACATAGCGCCCGTCGCGGCTACACGCGTTGAGCGCTATTTCGAAGTTAACTTCGACGTTAGGCGGCGAGACGTCGAAGTCGCTAACCTCATGAGGGGATCGGAATAGCGCCCTACTTCGACGTTCAACGTCGAAGTAGGGACCGTGTAGACGGTCCGCGTCCCGCAACGTCGAAATTGCTGGGTCCTCCATGGTGGCCATCAGCTGGGGGGTTGAGAGATGCTCTCTCTCCAGCCCCTGCGGGGCTCTATGGTCACCGTGGGCAGCAGCCCTTAGCCCAGGGTTTCTGGCTGCTGCTGCAGCAGCTGGGGATCCATGCTGCATGCACAGGGTCTGCAACCAGTTGTCGGCTCTGTGTATCTTGTGTTGTTTAGTGCAACTGTGTCTGGGAGGGGCCCTTTAAGGGAGCGGCTTGCTGTTGAGTCCGCCCTGTGACCCTGTCTGCAGCTGTGCCTGGCACCCTTATTTCGATGTGTGCTACTTTGGCGTGTAGACGTACCCTCGCAGCGCCTATTTCAATGTGGTGCCGCGCAACGTCGAAGTTGAACATCGACGTTGCCAGCCCTGGAGGACGTGTAGACGTTATTCATCGAAATAGCCTATTTCGATGTTGCTACATCAAAATAAGCTATTTCGATGTTGGCTTCACGTGTAGACGTAGCCAGGGTATGCCTGTGCCCAAGGCCCCTTCCCTGAGGCCCTTTTCAACCCTGCTAGGCCCTGGAGTTCTTAACTACATGGTGGGGAGGCAGGGGAGACCTCAGGAGGAAAAAGGCTGAGAATCCTTGATATAGGGCAATAGATTTAAGTACAATGCTCAGGGCAGCCTGTCCTCCCAAACCAGTATGTTCACTCCATAACACATGCTGTCATAGTAACTCAGTGCAACCATAACTGTAGATGATAAAGGGATTTTGATTTGATTACATTTGATTGTAAAGTCTTAATTGACGTGTTACTAACTGGTATTATATACAACTTTGAGGATATCGCCAAATTAGCCAGAAATTACCTGTTATCTGGCTATACATAAGATTAAGCCTGAAGTCCATGCAGACCTGTCAGCATTACAAACATTGCACATTTAGCCGATTCTCTGAAGAAGTTGCTCTGTCTGGAATGGAGGAATACCACAGTCAAACTCAAGTGACATGTTCTGTATTGTCCTCTTTCTTCTACATGTTTCAGAGGAAATAGGTCTACAGCAGGCACAGCAAGACACATATGGCAGTGCCCTGTGCAACTCACTCAGGCCACAGGAAACAAAACGCCTGCTTTTACCTGCAAATTTCTTCTCTGCCTGCATTTCTCCAGTGGTGTAATTTCTGCCTGGACCATGCCATCTTACCTTCCCTTTCCGGTATACAGTATATATATATTTGAAAAGATAACTATTGTAAGAACTACCTACTCACCTATTCTTTAAGCAAGAGGCTCATTTTAAACATATGATCAGTAAAGTTTTCCATTTTATCAGGTCTTGCTGGTAGAATTCCACCATCTAGTAGTTTAACCTGAATGTTAGAAAAAGTCAGGGAAACATTTGCTTTGGCACCAGTGGGTTCTCAGATTTTTCCAGTTGGAACAATGATAAATGACTTAACCCTGATGGTTTTTCTGAAACCTGATTTTTTTTGTTTGACATTTATTTACAGTTTCTATAAACACTAACACCTATAAAACATGGTTTACTGTTTGATTGCTTGGCGGATAAGCAAACCTTAAATACATAAATTATGAGCACCTAGTTAATGAGTGACATGACGGACATGAAGTTTTATTTACCATTGGCATGAGCCTTCATATAAAATTAGTGGAATAAGAAAGCCAGGTTTTGTGAATGCACATAGTCATACCTATTCATGGCTTTTTTTTTTTTTTTTTTAAAGACTTGACATAAGACTGTAGCCTATGTGTAATTTCATTGCCTGGAGCAAGGTTAGGGGAAAGCTACTCCATCTGGCAATTTCCCTTTGACTGGCACATAGTTAAACAATGATGCAGTTTGACAAATTTCAAACCCAGCTTATGAAAAAATAACATAAACACAATAGTCACTCTGAGTAGATTGTCCACCTGCGCAAGCGGCCATGAAGTGTTAAGTAAAGGCTGCTGGTAATGAATAAAGATGCAGTGCATAGTTGGATTAAGTTGTTCTAAATATAAATCACTGTCAGATAAAGCACTTGTGTTTACATGTAGCATTAATATTTTGATCAGTATGTTTAAGAGAATTAGCTTCTTAATGCAGATGTTCTCATTTGGACCTTCACACCCATAGCTTCGGCCAACTCCTTTACCATCAGTTATGTCAACATGTCATAAATCTTCAGCTGCTTTAAACTTCTATTTTAAACAAAGCTTTGTTGTAAAATTTGGAGGCATGTTTCCTCTGACTTTTCTTTTTGGCAAATTTCTTGTTATTTTGTTGAAAATCTGACACATTAATCTCCAATTAACCATCTTAGAGTATCTTACTGACAAGGATCTCAGCAGCAACCAAATGCCTTTTTATTGTGAAAACCCCCTACTCACATCCAACCAGCTGTATCCATGATGTGAACAAGCAGTCTTTGTCATTGCAATGCACATTGGGAGACAGTAACAATAAGGGTTTTACATTCAGTGGAAACAGGACATATGGCTTACCTACTATCCACTGCCTTAACAGGCTACACACACACATGCACACGCACACAAATACCAGCCACAGTGAAGTGCAAGGATTCACAGGCAAGTACGCAATGTTTGAAGAAGAAAAATGTTTTCACGTACAAAAGCTGCTTTAATGTCAGTTTATTGAGTCAGGAAAAATGAAATATTGTCACAAACGTCAGCCTTTTTGCAGAGTATTGATGTCATGGCTCAGCTGTTTTCCATAAAAGATTACATGATGACATGACAAACTGCAAACTACACAGTTTATGTTTCACAGATATTTCACATGATTTTTTTTTTCAATTTTGAAGTCCCCCAAATTTCACTGGGCTCACTCAAACGCATTGGCTACTTCTACACTAGTCTTTTCATTTTGAAAGGGACATGGCAATGAGTGAGTTAGGAAGATGCTAATTTGGTGCTGCCATGAAGATGCAGCGCTTCATTAACATAAAAGCAGCCACATGTGATTTGAAGGCTCTGCTATTGAATCACGCACCGCCCGTGTAGATGGGGGCCTTTCAAAAGGACCCCCAGACTTTGAAAGCTCCTTTCTTCCTATTTGGTTTGTTCATGGCAGCATCTCATTAGCATCTTCCCAGCTCACTCAGAAAGGAAGGAGCTAGTGGTCATACAGCCATTATGGTTCATCAAAAAATATTTTCCACAGCTCTGTGTAACAATATAACATCCAAATGTTCTGACAGCATACTTTGCTAATTGCTCTTTAAAAACATTCACTGATAGTTCTCTGTCATGGGATATCATTCACCAGTGTGGCATACAGGAATTAATGCATGCTTAAATGTACATTGTCCTGATTGGGAAGGGTGTGATCTGATACCACAATCACCACCTTTTCACAGCTCTGGCTAATGGTCCAGAGGAACATTTAAGTTGTCTTTCTGTTTTGTTTAATCATTAGTTTATTGGTAATTCTCTCACTGACTTTCAAGAGACACAAAGATCTGCCAATGAAAGACATATTTACTTCCTATGCCAGGGGTCAGCAACTCCCAGCCGGGGTGCCAAGAGTGGCCCACAAGCCAGTTTTCATCGGCACATGAAGCGGGAGCTTGCTCAAACCCATGCCACCTCTGCATTAACAAAAGACCAGCCTTTGCTACCAGTCACCACACGAATGGTAAAGCTCTGAATCTCTATTTATTTATTAATGAAGCTGTTGCAAGGAGGGCTATTAGTGACTTTAAAAAGTATCACTGGCACACAGAAGCCACATCGAAATAGGCTACTTCGATGTAGGGTTCACGTGTAGATGTAGCCAGACTGTACATAGAAGTCAAAAGGTCAAATTTCAGCACTCTGCCTTGGAAAGGTTGCTGACCCCTGTCCTAGGCAAATATATGGGGACAGTCCTAATATGGTTACCACTGTCACAAACTGGAACTTTTGGTGTTGACAGACCAAGGCAATCTTGTGCACAGAAGTCGATCTGTTTTGTATGTTCAAAAAGAATACAGAAGACAGTCAGGTTTTATCACCATGGATGGAACAGGCTGTATTTCTTGGGGATGGGCGGAATGGAGGACAGCAGCAAGAAAAGAAAAATTATTTGAGTTCCTTCAGTCACACAGACAGAAGCACAGAGAGAGAGAGAGAGAGAGACAGTCTGAGAATATTAGCCCAAAGCAAGGAGGTGATCATTCTGGTTCCAATCCAGCAAAGCACTTAACTCAGTACCTGAGTGGGCCCACCGACGTGTATATACCAGTAATATGCCTAGGATTAGCAAGAAGGCACTTGACAGGCAGACATGTAGGAAAGAAGATAATCTAGCACTAAATATAAATCAACATGTCAGACATTTCCTCCCTTTTTACCTTTTGTTTGTTTGATTAAAGAATAATTCTATCCAACTGCATCTTTGTATCTGTACATGATCCACCCAGTGGGCAGATGAGTGGGACTGGACCTTTATTCCAATTTATCACTCAGCCCTAATTTAATTTTTAAGTATTAAAGGAAATTCCAATATTCCCTTGACAATCTGTATCCAACTGTGAAGGACAGCATAGTGGCCTACTTTAATATGACTTGCCATGTTCTTCCCAAGCAATGGTTGCAGTCATCTGTGGAACAAACAGGAGGCTGTGACGCCCTTCCTATGAGATGACAAGGAGACTTCCAGTTCAGTAGTGGACATGGAATTTAATGTGTCGATCTTGGTTTATGGTATCATATTACCCAACAGCATCACCACATTGTGTCAGGGCAGTGATGCTTGTGCAACATACACTTTGTACTTGGGAAGAGACCTTGGAAGAGGTTGATGCTGCTAACAGGGTATTATTGTTCAATGTATGAGAATTACTTGGGTTTATAAGAATGTATTCATTATGGCCGTGTCTACACTAGCCCCAAACTTCGAAATGGCCATACAAATGGCCATTTCGAAGTTTACTAATGAAGGGCTGAAATACATAGTCAGCGCCTCATTAGCATGCGGGCAGCCGCGGCACTTCGAAATTGACACAGCTCGCCACCGCACGGCTCGTCCAGACGGGGCTCCTTTTCGAAAGGACCCCACCTACTTCGAAGTCCCCTTATTCCCAGCTGCTCATAGGAATAAGGGGACTTCGAAGTAGGCAGGGTCCTTTCGAAAAGGAGCCCCGTCAATTTCTAAGTGCCGCGGCTGCCCACATGCTAATGAGGTGCTGAATATGTATTTCAGTGCTTCATTAGTAAACTTTGAAATGGCCATTTGCATGGCCATTTCAAAGTTTGGGGCTAGTGTAGACATAGCCTCTGTCTTATAATCCAGTTTGCAGAACAAACCTGTCAAACGTCTATCCTCTGCATTAGTAGAGTGCAAGACACAGAAGGAAACCTAGGTGGAGCAACAATTCTCATCACAGAAGGAAACTTAAAAGGAGGAAAAAGGTTAAGTGACATTTTGGGATAGTGGAACTTCCTCTTACCTCTTGCTTCATAAAGCTCTAAAGGTCATGATGTCTGCCAGCAAATGAACTGGGAGAATGTAACAGAAGCTCCAGCACTCAAGATGCTTTTAATTTTATGAAAATCGTAGTCTGTAAAGTCAGATTCCCCAAAACTTTTTAAGAAAAAGACCTCACCTGCTCCAGAATGCAGCTGTGTCCACCCTGCCACTATATTTCTTTATGCATACTAAACCCCCTTTTCACGGCTCTACAGTTACATCCATATACACTTCCCTTGATGCTGTCAAATAGGGTTGCCAGCTATTTGGTTTTCAAATGGAATGCCTGGTTGAAAAGGGACCCTGGCAGCACCAGTTGGCATTAGAAGTCCAGTTGGCAAAAAAGCAGAGGCCCAGGGTAAGACAGGTTCCCTACACGCCCTGGTTCTACATGGCTCCTGGAGGTGACTGCCAATTCCTTACAACCCTTAGGTACAAGTAGGCTCCATCTGAACTCTACTGTCTCATCTGAATTCATGGCCCCACAACTCCCCACTGGTCACAGTTCCTGTCCAATGAGAGTTGCGGAGCCATCACTCAGGGGCTGGGCCAGTACACAGAATGCTGGCTCCACAGCTCACATTGGCCAGGAGCTGTGACCAATCAGAGTTGTGGGGACAGTGCCAGCAGGCGCAAGAACAATGAGAAATTCTGTAGTACTTTATAGAGTAACAGATTTTTTTGAGCATAAGCTTTTGTGGGCAAAGACCCGCTTCATCATATACATGTGACTTCTCGTTGCTTTTACAGATACAGACTGATGTTTGTCACCAAGCAGGCACAATAGCAGTGGAGAACAGAAATGGAGCCTCCCTGTGCCTAGGGGCCCACAAGCAGCTGGTGGCTTCTTCTGGGTAGCCATGGTAAGCACCCTAGCGCCCACAACTTCAGCTGGAGCCTTCACCCAACCGCTGCCCCATTTGGTGAACATGAGTGATGGGGGAGGACAGCAAGCAACGGAGGGAGAGGGAAGCAATAAGGGGGAGGGTCTTTGGAGAAGGGGTGGGGCAGTCATGTTAATCTTTCTGCAGTTAGAAAGTTGGCAACCTTACAGTCAAGAGTACCCGAAAGGCCCCATCATCTGGTAAGAATAAAACCCTGGGTGAGTTAACAAGATTCTCCAACTCTCTCAATCATTTTAATTTACAAATTATTTTAGCCAGCTTCAAACCAGAAAAGAAAAATTCTCCAGTCTGCTCCCAGACACACGTCAGGCACTCCTGGAGAATAGTTCCTTTTGCCTTACAACCAGCTTCACTGCCATTCTGCTAAATGGAAGGGAGGCAGCTGGAGGAGGGGAAAGGTAGTCAAGCCCATAGCTAGAAGATTCAATGAACAGCAATTGATCCAGACCTTACCTATTACATCTTTTCACAGAAGGTCCACTGAGGGGAAAGTTCTCTTAACCAATGACATCAAAGGTTGTGGGGAGAAAGCTCTGTGAACGTTGCCTTCCTGTATAGTCTATATCCTCATGTTTTGTTTAACATCCCTCCTAAAACAGACACCATTTTATTTTTGGATGAGAGTGAACCCAAAATCCCCATGTCAAGTCACTCGCACAACCACACTTTATGCACAACCTTCTCACTCCTACACGTGTTTTCTTATTTCAGCCAGTGTCACTGCTCTTATTTGGTTTTTCCAAGGGTTTAATTTGCTGACCTGCTGCTGCTTTTAGTCTTTTTCACTGTGTACATATAGACATTGTATTATTTTGTAGTATTATGTAATTTCTTTATAGCTGTTTTAGTCGTTGTTTCACTGCCCAGTTTAATTTTTGCTTACAGAGATAAAAAAACTCTGTGCTGCTTTTTTAAAATCTTTTTTATGCTATTTATGTATATACAGGCCATTTTATCCCCACTCCCACCCCCGTTGCTAAATCAGTGATGATCCCTAAATGGAGGACATTTTTTCTCCTTTTTATGATTTCTCAAATTCTAACAACATTAATGAATATCATAGAACTTTAAGCTACTTCTGTAAAATTGGATCTGTATTTTTAAAAAAAACAAACATTCTTCAAGACCTCATGTTCCAAAGGGTTCTAAATTCAGCATCATGTTGAGTTTTACCTTCTGCACACAAGATAACATTGAGACAAATCGTTTCACAGAAAATAATTCTGTGTGTTGCACAATGTTCTAAATTTTTGGTCCCGAGTTCTCTCTTTCCAGAAATCAAATCATTTAACTCTCCTTGTTGGTTATGGTAATCCTGTAATATTACTAGATACACCATCAGAGAACGATATCTAAGCCAGCTGTTTAAAAGTCAGTATTTTAAATTCTGAATGTTGGTGTAATATTTTATCACCTATTCTTTATGTACTGTGTCTTGAGTCCTACATAAAATCCTATGTCAGAAATACTTATGGGGATAGCCATTTTGTGTTATTTAAGACTGCAATAAAACTGCGCACAAGTCTGAGCAGATATGAAAATTATATATCTTGGAGATTTTTTTTGTTACCCCTTCCAATTAAGGTAATGGGATAGCCTCCCTGAAATAACTATAAAGCTGACAGATAGGATCTGATTTATTTTTCAAAAAAACAGTATTATGTGGGTGAAAATTTTTTTCCAAAGACCATTAATATTGAAGCTAGGTTGTCTGAACTTTAAATGTTTTATTCTGGCATTATTCTACGGACCATGGTGGAGTTACTCCTGATCTACACCCAAAGAAGCAGAGAACAAAACCCAGGGGATCTACTACACAAACAGTTTTTAAAAATGAAAGCACTCAGCTGCTGGCACTGAGGCAGGTGTACTAGACTAGGACATGTGATTCACGGTAGTATCACCAGCTCTTTCAATCTCCCATTCATAGAATAGGAATGTTGGTTTTCAAGATCGCCGCACAAAACAGGCATGCTGTAGAATGCGTCTGCCCTCCCATGAAACTGACAGCTTTAATTCATTTTTCTTCCACTCAAACTTCAAAAATTATTTTCTATTACAGCAAGCCCATGGGGCTGTGTTAAATAAACAGTCTGCCCCACGTAAGAATTTCATCTATTTATATAAAAGTGTATACTAAGTGAGCTGTGAGTCTACCCATTTACTCAGAAGGGAAATGGGATTCTTCATTTTCTTTTTCTAAAAGTTTAGGAACACCTAGTTTTAAGATCAGTCACATGGGTACCCTCTTATCCCCAAACACGTTCCTTTTAATGAAGAATATAACAGAGCCCTTTGACCTCTCAAATGTTAAGAATGAACAAAAAGAGTTTCTAGAAATAAAAGCGTGTAAAAAATTGACTAATACCTTGACAAATTGTGTCATCATTTGGCAGTACATTTTAAGTCCCCACTTTACAGCAGGGTTCTTGTGTCTTCATCACCACGGAAAATCTCAAAGTGACCTGGCTTCCTTTTCGACCAAGCACCACCCAGATTCATTTCACACTAGGTGGTCTGGCTAGATATTCAGTTTATGGCCCTTACTGGCAATCTCATCCAACCACTAAAGTTTTTGGAGCCCACATAGTTGCTGGCCACGTAGCAGCATTCTTCGGTACACACATTTTGGAATTTTTTTTTTTTTTGGTCTTTCATATGAAGAAAGCCACCAGAACTGAACTGCTGGTCGTGTAGGTGGTTTCTGGGTACAGCTTCAGATATCATTATTTCAGATCTTGTCCTGCCACTGATAATATGGAACAGCTGATGAAGATGACTCAAAAATATCAGTCTGGTGTTGCGTCAGCCTTCCTCAGTGCCCATGTTTCAACAGAGATGGTATAACTGTGGGTCTATAACCTTCTACCTTCAGATAGGTTTGATGCCACAAAATCCCCACTGAGGTCTCTGAAGAGCTCAAAACATGGCAGAAGCTGCTCTTATACAAGCATCCACACCTGTGAAGCATCTTTCACCACTACCTATTACATCATCCAAATATTTGACCCTTACCCCTTCCTTGATGACCCACCCCAAGAGCTTAATACTAAGCTGGCTGTAATGTGGAGCTGGAGTTGTCTTCATAGCAATGGCAGCGTCTTAGTGTACTTCTAGTCACACAAAATTTCCTATATAAACTTGGGAAAGTCTCTTAGTCCCCTCGTGACTCAGACCCCGTTGGGAATATGGGGATAGCAACCCATCCCCACCGCACAGAGGGGTTGCAAGGATAAATACATTAGTGACTGTGAAACACTTTGACTGCATCTACACTAGCAAGCCCTTACAAAAGCGAAACCAAAATGAGGGCCCCTTTCTAAATAAGCCGAGATGCGTCCACACGCACAAAGCACTCTTTCGAAATTATTTTTGAAAGATCATGGCGTGGCTTTCAAAATTGCTCTTCCCTTCTCATCTCAGGAAGAGCCCCTCCTTTTGAAGCTCTCTTTTGAGAGAGGGCCAGGGTAGACACTCCACAGACTGCTCTTTTAAAAGAGCAGTCTCCCCTAGCACGGGCCAGCTGGCGTGCAGAGCCACTGTTGCTAGCACAAGAGAGGCTCTATGGCTGTCACGTCCGGCCATGTTTAAAGACACACCAGCCCACAAGCCCCAAGCAGGAAGCTGTGAGCATTCTGGCGGCAGGCACCGCACGAGTCTGCAGCAGCACAGCCTCACGGTGACGACGGAGGTCAGCAAGGCATCCTACCAGCCCCATGGCAATACCCCAAGACCCCATTGTCCCCTGGAGCCCCCCTCTGACCCACCCAAGGAGTCCCTGGAGGGCAGCCAAGGCCCCAAAAAATGGGCCTCCTCCTAGAGCAAGCAGGAGATAAAAGACCAGTTGGGGCCGTCAGGGGGGGAGGAGGAGGTGCTCCTCCACACCACAGGCTGGTGCAGGAATGCTGCAGCCTTTGTCCAGCGGTTGGTTGGCCTGAAGACCCGGGGCCACCCCTCCCACACTCAGCCAACCAAGTCCAGTTAAAGGTAACAGAGCTGCACCAGGCATATGCCTGGGCCAGGGATCCAGCCAGCCACTCGGGGCAGTGCCCACTGGCTGCCCCCACTACAAAGCCCTCAACTGGCTGCTGTGGCTGAGAGATGCAGCTGAGCCAGACACCATGGTCAACACAGCGGCACCAGAGGTAGAGGCCCAGCCTGTGCCAGGCGAGCAGGTTGGACCCACAGGCATGGGTCACAGCCAGGAGCAGGAGTCATCCTTGGCTGGGGGTTGGGGGGGGGCAGGCCTGGTAATAGAAATCCCCTCCGGCTCCTCAAGCAGGGACCCCTTCACCTGGAACACACCCAAAGTCATTGAGGGACCATCAGGTATGTGACTGGGGAAACCGACACGCCAGGCTGGAGGTGGAGGGGGGACATTCTTCGCAGCTGGCCATCCAGCCGCCTGCCCTGTCCTGACACATTCCAGCCAGCTGCAGCCCACAGGGTGGCCTGTGCATGGCACTCAGCACCCTGTGCCATGGCCAGCACCACAATCCGCAAGCCTGGGGAGGGAGCCTGGGAGGGGGATATGTCCTGCCTGGTAGGTAGCCCATCCATGTGGGGGACCCCCAGATGCCCAAAGTTCCCCAGAGCCCACTGGCCACCTGCAAGGGAGGGCTGGCTACAGGGGGTGAGGGGGCACAGCCCCTGGGGCCAGAGCAAGGGGCGATCGGGCCACCACCTCCCCTCTTGTCTCCAGAGCACCACTGACCAAGGGCCAGGTTAGCCCTGTCCAGGGCTAGGACACCACCCCCCGAGCACTGAGGGGGCCTAGTCATTGGGCCACCCACTGTCCATGCGGGCCTGCGCGTGGAGGCCACACCACCACTGCTGCCATGAGGAGGAGGAGGAGGAGGTGGCTGCCTCCCAGACAGCAGTGATTCAGGAGCAGACAGCTGTGCTCCGACGGTGGCTTGACCTTGAGGAGGTGGACATGAGGGGGTGGCATGTGGCCTGGGACGAGGTTGCCAGGGCCTTACGGGCCCTCACCCAGGCTGTCACACAGCACCCACCCCTGCCACCCAACACCTCCCCCACCGCCCACCCCGTTGCCTCCTCCTCCACCTTTGAGATTGATGGGTTCTTTGACAGGACTACTGTCCTAGTGGTCAGGGAAAAAGCTGTAGATGTGATACATCTCAATTTTAGTAAGACTTTTGACTCAGTCTCATAGAACATTCTCATAAGCAAAAGAGTCAAAGGTGCTCTTTAAGAAATTATTAAAAGCTGGGTGTAAAACTGGTTGAAAGACTGCTCATAGTAGCTACTAAGGTCTCTGTTAGACTGGGATTCTGCAGATGTCCATTCTGGATCCAATACTATTCATTTTTTTCATTAACAACTTAGATAATGGTGTGGAAAGCACACTTATAAAATCTGTGGATGGCACCAAGCTGATAGGATAATCCAGCACTAAGGAGACCAGGATTAGAATTCAAAACCTTGGTAATCTGAAATCAACAAGTATCAGAGGGGTAGCCATGTTAGTCTGTATCCACAAAAATGAGAAGTCCTGTGGCACCTTATAGAGAGTAACAGATTAAACAACTGCTAGTTTATAAGGTGCCACAGGACTTTGTGTTGTTTTTTAAATCAACAATATGAAATTCAGTAAGACAGATGTGAAGTAACACACTTAGGAAGGAAAAAATCAAATGCACAACCACAAAATGGGTAATAATTGACTGGTGACATTATTGCTGAAAGGATCTGAAGCCTTATAGTGGAACACATTGAATGAATCAATTATGTGATGACAAAAAAGGATACATTAACAGGAGTGTCAGATGAAATTATCCTGCTCTGCTCAGTACTGGAATAGCCTCAGTTGTAATACTGTGTCTGATTCTGTGTGCCACATTTTAGGAGAGATATGTACAAACTATAGACAGTCAAGAAGAGATCAACAAAAGTGATTAAAGGTTTAGAGGACATGACTTATCCAGAAACATTATATAACTGTCTATGTTTAGTTGTGAGAAAAGAAAACTGATGATGGACCTCACAATAGCCTTCAAATATGCTAAAGGGCTGTTCTCAAGAGGATGATGATCATTTGCCTTACCTTGAGTGGGCATGGACAAGAAATAATTATCTTAAGCTACAGTGTGGGAGATTTAGGTTAAATATAAGGAGAAATCTTTTACTTAGGAATTGGAAGCCTGTTGCAGAACTTACCACTGGACATTTCCTAAGAACAGGTTGGATGAGTACCTTCCAGGGATGGTCTAGATATACTTGGTTCTCCTTTAGGACAGGGAGCCAGACTAGATGGCCTCTTGAGGTCTGTTCCAGCCCTACATTTCTAGAATACCTGTACATAAGACCATTATTGTAGTTACAGACCTACCGGGGCAGAACGTACATCTGCCCTGCGTGCAGTGTGTAACGGTACAACCTCAGGAGCAGAACTGAAAATAAAAAGTGGCATTAAGAGTCACAATTTATCGTCCCTTCTCACCACATTGTGGGGGATAATTATGTTAATTCACCCCCTCTCCATGGTGCTTATCCCCTCTGTGCATCTAACCAGCTACTCTGGCCAGCGACTACGGGGACAAGGAGCCAAGGCTCCTCCTTTTTTCCACCCTCTCCAAGACCACTGGCTTTCACCAGGAAGCATCAGGCAACAAGGGCAGAGAAGTAAAAGGAAGGCCTGACTCTCTCCTGTCCCTTTGCATGACCAAGTCAAGACTGTTACAAACTGAGCCCAAAGATACTTGCTGGAGACGCTATATCACACTCTTCCATGAACAAAAAGAGCTGCCCTGTGCATCCGATTGTCTGTAGTATTGCATGTATGGTTTTTACAATCCCACAGGTATCCTCATTATTTATTATGCCTATTTTAACATTCCAAGACATACCTTTTTGTGAACAAACTGTGTAATTTACCTTGGCAAAAATGTAGCTTTTACTCTCGAGAGAAAGACATGGATGAGACAATCCCTGAAAATGAAGGAGATTATTTTTGGGGGAGTAACCTCTTAAAAGAAAAATATAGAAAGCTATTCAGACCTCCTGTGTACCATTCATCTCTGAACCTCATGTTTAATTGCACAATAAAAGGTGCTGAATTCATGCTTTTCTTCTAGCTCCGTTCTGCTCAGGAGTCATGTGTCAAGCCGCAGGTGAAGAATAATGGATGCACACAGTGAAAAGAATGAAAGATAACATCTAGCCCCCCATAACAAAATAGAGAAACCTAGTTTGTAAGGAAATAGATTATCCTAGTTAAGCTTATAGCCAGGCTTTTTTACTTCTATACAATAAAGAGTATGTCAAAGTCAACTTATCATGCCACCATGTCAAGTTAGTCAAGTTAGGGTTTGCAGAGTCTGCTTTTGTGTTAGTATAGCTTGCTAAAGCTTTTAATACACATACAGTTTCAGTGATGTGTTGCATTCCCTTTGCTTAACTATCCAAACAGTAGAAACAAAGATTAATATATTTTCAAAAGGCTGAAGCAATAGCATAGATAGTCTGGCTGTATCCTACTCCCACTAAATGCACAGAATCTCCACCTTTAATACTACTGGTTCACCTGGCAACAGCAGCCCAGAAGCTACTCTCAGGACAGGAGCCCAGTAATGTCACTTTACAAAAAACACAGAAAGAGGATCAAATATTATTCACCTTGCTACTCTGTGAAGGCCCTTTGATTTAACAGAATGATTTGGGTGAGCGAGGGTTGGTTGGATTTGCCCCTTACTGTTCCAGTAAGTGAGAATATGCATGGATTAGGAACTTGAATGTCTCATAATCAAGTAAGACTTTCATTTCAGACAACCGGTTTTTATAAATTTCTCCCATTCACCTACAATAATTTCCTGGAAAAATGTCTGAATGCGTCTAAAAATCCGGCCAGCAAAACTAGCTTTGCTGCTGTGAGTAGACCTTCATTTCACTTCAGAGTTTGTTTCAACACAGAGATTTACACCACGCTTTCAGCAACAGTATATTTGCAAATGCCTTCCAATTATAGTTCCCCTATTTTTTTTCCAGTTACCACACCACCTGCATACATTTATGCAGGTAACTATACTAATTAAAACCAATCTCATAGAGCTAGTCTGTCATGTCTGATGATGATGTAGCATAGAGCTAGAAGGGTCCATCAAAGGTCACTGAGTCTAGTCCCCTGCACTCATAGCAGGACTTATCACCATCCCTCAGAGAATTTTTCTTCCCAATCTATTTGCCCCAGACCCCTAAATGGCCCCCTCCAGGTTGAGCTCACAACCCTGCATTTGGCAGGCCACTGCTCAAACCACAGAGCCATCCCTCCCCCGCTAGGCACAACTGCATTGACTGGGAATTGAACCCAAATCCACTGCTTAGAAGGCAGCAACATGCATCACTAGACCACCAATGCCTATTAAAGACCACTATTAAAGAATGGATAAAAACAACCCACACTACATTTATGCAAATCAGACTCTGCCACGCTAATTTCAGAGATTTACTTCTATGCCTGTGGTAGGGTAGGTCTATGCTACCAAGTTTAGTTGAGGAAACTAATATTAACATGCAAAAATTGACAACAGCAAAGTAACCAATGCATGTTCACGTTTGCCCTCTCTGTTGAGAGATTGTGTTCACATTGGGGGCCTGCATGTTGACAGCAGGAGTAGTGCATTGGTGACACAATCTGTCGCTAAGTGTTGTGGGATCACAGAACAGAATATAGAGCATCTTGAGACTGTGCAAAATATCCCATCAGGCACCACTTTGTTCAGGGGCTTCTGGTGTCCCTTCGTGCCTTTTTTCCATCTGCCATTCTCTGTCATACATACATCACATCATACCCTTCACTTGCCTCGTATAAGAATATAAGAGCACAAGAACATAAGAATGGCCATTACTGGGTCAGACCAAAGGTCCATCTAGCCCAGCATCCCGTCTGCTGACAGTGGCCAGTGCCAGGTGCCCCAGAGGGGATGAACTGAAGACAGTGATCAAGTGATTTGTCTTCTGCCATACCTCTCCAGCCTCTGACAAACAGAGGCCAGGGGCACCCTTCCTACCCCTGGCTAATAGACTTTTACGGACCTAATCTCTATGAATTTAGCTCTCTCTTCTCTGAACTCTCTTATAGTCCTAGCCTTCACAGCCTCCTCTGGCAAGGAGTTCCACAGGTTGACTGTGAGCTGTGTGAAAAAGAACTTTCTTTTATTAGTTTTAAACCTGCTGCCCATTAATTTCATCTGATGTCCTCTGGTTCTTATATAATGGGAACAAGTAAATAACTGTTTTTTATCCATCCTCTTCACACCGCTCATGGTTTTATATACCTCTATCATATTCCCCCTCAGTCTCCTCTTTGCTAAACTGAAAAGTCCCAGCCTCTTTAACCTCTCCTCATATGGGACCCATTTCAAACCCCTAATCATTTTAGTTTCCCTTTTCTGAACCTTTTCTAATGCCAAAATATCTTTTTTGAGGTGAGGAGACCACATTTGTATGCAGTATTCAAGATGTGCGTGTACCATAGTTTTATAAAGGGGCAGTAAAATATTCTTTGTCTTATTAGGTGCAGTTGGTCTTAAATTGAAGACATGAGTAACCAATTAAGAACTAGTTACTGATTTGGTGTTTGAATCTGTGAGCTCAAAGGACAATAGAAGAACTGTTAATGAGAGTGTGATCAGGTACGATCAGTCCTAAACTGAAGACACAGGTAACCAATTACTGATAAGGTCTATGGGAAAGGACTATATAAAGAACAGTTTGAAGATCTCTCACTAGGCACTGTGACAAGCGCACTGGACAAGCGCACTGGACAAGCGCAAAGGTGGCCTTGCCTCAGGTTCAATGAGGGAATGCACCAGCGTGATGTGCCAGGGCCTGCATGGACTGGACCAAGTTGCAAGTGGGGCATTTGAAAAGGGGGTACAAAGAAAGTTTGTGTGCGTGGATTGGTTACAGTATTGGACTGGTGAGCCTGAGAGGCAAAGGACATTGCTCAATCCATTTGAGCTGGGACAGTTACTTGGCAATTGGTTATGAACTCTGGGTGTGGTATTTTCCCAAACTTATGCCATATGACTTTTCCGCCTCTTTCATTAAAAGTTTCTTTTCTATCCTCAGATTCTGTGCTTGTGAGTGGGGAAGCATTGCCTCTCCTAGGTGCCCAGAGGCTCATGAATTTCCCAGGCTACCTGGTGGGGCTTGAGCTGGTTCTGTGTGAGATGGATGAAAAGAAACCCCGAGATGTTGAACTTGGCCCTGGTTGCTGCCGAATCCTTCCAGCAGAAGGGTTACATTTTCTATCCCTTTTTAAATAATTCCTAACATCCTATTTCCTTTTTTGACTGCTGCTGCACACTATGTGGATGTTCTCAAGAGAACTATCCACGATAACCCCAAGATCTCTTTCATGACTAGTTGTAGCTAAATTAGCCCCCATCATATTGAATGTATACTCGAGGTTATTTTTTCCAATGTGCATTACTTTACACTTATCCACATTAAATTTAATTTGCCATTTTGTTGCCCAATCACTCAGTTTAGTGAGATCTTTCTGAAGTTCTTCACAGTCTGCCTTTGTCTTGACTATTTTGAACAGTTTAGTATCATCTGCAACCTTTACCAGAACTTACCCTTTCTGCTTACCCCTTTCTCTAGATCATTCATGAATAAGTTGAATAGGATTTGTCCCAGGACTGACCTTTGGGAAACACCACTCGTTACCCTTCTCCATTCAGAAAATTTACCATTTATTCCTACCCTTTGTTTCCTGTCTTTTAACCAGTTCTCAATCCATGAAAGGATCTTCCATCTTATCCCATGACAACCTAATTTACACCAGAGACTTTGGTGAGGGACTTTGCCAAAGGCTTTCTGGAAATCTAAATATACTATATGTACTAGATCCTCCTTGTCTGCATGTTTGTTAATCCCTTCAAAGAATTCTAATAGATTAGTGAGACGATTTCCCTTTACAGAAACCATGTTGACTTCTGCCCAACAAATTATGCTCTTCTATGTGTCAGATAATTTTATTCTTTACTACTGATTCTACTAATTTGCCTGGTACTGACATACTGTACGCTCCATCAACCTTTGTGAGGAATTCACGTGGCAGAATCATCTTGAAATTACTGACAGAGAAAGAAGACTCAGAAGAATCTAACTGTGTGTAATATGGACAGCGGCAACCTCTCATTGCAGTTGGCAGTCACAGAGCAGCTGTACAGGGTAGAACAGCACTTTTGGATAGAAAACCATCATTGACTGGTGGAGTAGCATTGTAATGCAGGTGCAAGATAAAGAAAAGTGGCTACAGAACTTTAGGACATGCAAAGCAACCTTCCTGGAGCTGTGTGAGGGTCTGGCCCCCAAACTACAGTGCAACGAAGCCAGAAGGAGAGCTGCCATCTTGGTTAAGTGTGGCAATTGCTCTCAATGCCTGGTTGCTCTCTCTCTCTAGCAAATCAGCTCAGAGTGAGGAAGTCCACCATTGTTGCTGTACTGCTTCAAGCATGCAGGACAGCCAATCACATTCCACGTTGGAGGATTCAGACATGGTATTTCCTAACTGCAGGGAGGGCAACAGATAACATACACATTCTGAATTTAGCGCCAGCCCACCTAAGTACATCAGCAGGAAGGGATACTTCTTGGTGGTGCTTCACCTGCTTGTGGATCACTGTGGGCATTTCAGACATCCAGACAGGGCAGTCTGGGAAGATGCATGCATCCTCAAGAATGCCAGATGAATACCCAGAAACTAGTGACTTCAGGAGAGGCCCAAGAAGGTAAACAACAGAACACGACTTGTCATCACCTATAGCCTTCAGCTTAAACCCCTCCAGCACATTACTGACAATCTACAAGCTAGACTGGAATATGATCCCTCACTCTAACGGTCCTGGGTGACGGGCCTGTTCTTTCCTACAGACAGCCACCCAGCCTCAGGAAAATACACACTAGCAGCCACACACTTTACCACAAAAACACTAACCCAATAACCTATCCCTGCAAAAAACCCCATAACCAGCTCTGTCCACATATCTATACTAGAGACACCGTCAGCAGACTTAACCAGTTATATCATCAGGGGCTCATACACCTGCACATCCACTAATCTGATATATGCCATCATGTGCCAGCAATGCCGATCTGCCATATACATTGGATAAATGGGACAGTCCCAGTGCCAAAGGATGAATAGACAGAAATCTGACATCAGGAATTGGAATGGACATAAACCTGCAGGGGAACACTTCAGTCTTGCAGGACATACAATTATGGACCTTAAGGTAACAATCTTGTTACAAAAAGATTTTAACACCAGATTTCAAAGGGAGACACCTGAATTGGAATTCATTGGAAAGTTTGACACATTTAATAGGGGGAGGGAGGCGAAAGGTGTGTAACAGAATTCTCAATCATCATATGCATTACTAGGACAATTTTCCCACCTTTGATATTTGCAGGAATGGCACCCATCCCACTCAACTTCATTTACTTCTTCCACAGGTCCTTGCCCCTCCCCTTTTTGTGTCTCTCTTTTTTAACTTCTTCTTGCACCTCCACTCCACCACTGCTATATATTTACCCTGTTTGCTCATTTCTGCTCCAGAATCTCATGAAGTGGCTCTTACCCATGAAAGTTCATCCTAATAAACAAAATAATTAGTCTTTAAGGTGCTACAAGAATACTTGTTTCTTGGTGAAGTTACATATTAACACAGTTACCTCCCTGAGACTGTTTATTATGCAGTCTTGTTAATAAAAAGGCACTTTTCCTCAACAAAACTTGCCAGTGTAGACAAGGCCCTAATGTCTTATCATAAAACACAAGCTACAATACTCAGTCACGTGAATGTTTCCCAACCAGAAATTTACTAGACATATTAACACAATAAAAATCGCATAAAGGCTTGATGGCCCCAAAGTGTAAAAGGTGTCCACATTGCCCTGTACTTGTCCATCGTCAAAAAATGTTAAACAAGGTTTGGTACAGAGGGACCCCAGGCTGTTCAGTGACATAGCAAACACACCTTTAAAACCCTTTGAACCTTTTATTAAATAATACAGAAGATTACAGGAAAACATTGAAAACTTTTGAAAAGTAGTGCAAGGCTTTCATCTTGACAGCATCTCTTGTTCTACTTCCCTCTTCTGAAGAGAGCTCTAAAATGTGGGAGGGGGGCCAGAACCTGTCTGATAGCCTCCTAGATGTTATCAAGGATGGAAATAATAGTTCCTTATGGAAAAAAGGAGAAGGTAGTTAACATTAACTCAAGCTTTTGTTGCTGTTAATGTCTGATCCTGTTTCTTAGAAGGCAAATCAAGACAAATACAAGAGGCATGAGAAAAGAAGAGCAAAGATAGAAATGCAGCTAGTCTCCAGTGTTGACTTTTCTTGGCAGCCTCACTGCTGGGAAAACAGTCACAGCACATGGTCTTAAACATCCTAAGATGTGGCAAATTTGTACCAGTGTTGGGCTATTTAGGACATTGCTTTCAGATTTCAGCTGCCTCTTTCCAGTCACAGGCTTACCACAGTGCTGCAAAATAAGCAGTCTTGGCTGGGTAAGTCAGACACTCATTAGATAGAAGGAAAATGGAAAAATAAAGTAGAGACGGAAAAGGACACATTTGTGGGGGGTGGGAAGAGCAACAAAGTCTCACATTCAAGCTGGTGGTGTCAGGATTTAGCCAGAACCAGTGAAGTGAGAGCATCATCCAGTTCCCCCTCTCTGGCTTGGTCAGAACAGCTCTCAGGACTGGAATGAAGAATCTGGGAACCCAGGCAGATCTGTCCTGTCCATAGGATGAGGTGCGGCAGCTACCCCAGCCCCAACACTATGAGGAGCCCCACAGTGGCCACCCCAGCTGTCCTATGGATGGGAGAGGGGACATTACCTGGGGCTGTGTGTGGGGAGCGCTGTGCCAGACCCCGCCACCCAACTGAGCCCCACTTCTCTGTGGGCATCTGGGAGGTCTCTGCAGGAGGGTGTGGTACAGTGCCTTGGGTGGGGGCAGGCTAGGAGAGAGGTGACCCCCTGCTGTTGCTGCCATCTGCCCCTCACCTCCTGCCCCCAGTAGTGTCTGGCCAAACTAGTTGGGGATGAGGCCAGACATCTGGGCAGGGGCGGAGTAGGGAAGGTACAGGGCTTGTTGTTCAGTGGGGTAGCCTGGGGCCCTATGAGGGGGGAGTTGCCCCAGGCCCTGCCACCCTCAGGACAGCCCTGATCCCAGTAGATGGTGGGGATGGCAAACCTGACAGTGAAGCTTGCTCCTTCCTCTCCTTTTATCTTTCTGCCACTATCCCACCCATACCCACATGCAAAAGTTCCACTACAAGGGTGAGATGGGCAGAATAGGACATTCCCTCTGTATTTTCTACACCAATTTCATCTCACTAATTTCTAGTGTCACACTGTTCCCTTTGACCAGCCATGACTTCAGCAAGGTGTTTTTGTTCAGACCTTTTTTTTCTTGCTTGTTTGTTTCTTTCATCTTTTCCTCATCCAAATATTTTGTCATACATTTCTCTGACATTCAGGGGAAAAGATGCAAAAAAGACAGATTGCCATTCTTCTTCTAGATCTGGGTAAGTTACAGACTTAGCACATTTTTTCAACTTTCACTCACATTTCACAACTGAGCTCAGTTATGGTAAATTGGTAGTTCCAGTTCTAACAACAAGCTCCAAGTGAAAAACAGAACCTAAGAAAAGTCTGAAATATTCTCTGTAGTATGCTCATGCCCTCTGCCAGCTTTTTAATAAAGACAGTGCCATATGGAAACTTGGTAAGAGAGTCTGGCATACAAACGCTTTGTCTGGTTATCCTGCAAGGGTTTGGGGGACTGTGCAAATTAACACAAATATGTTAACAGAAATACGTCTCTAGCCTTTTCTTGCATATTGTTTAGATTTCTGTCTAAACTCACCCATAACAAAGGAACTTCTATTTCTGGAGAGTATTTTATTCTTTTGGGCAAGACAGTGTCGCGTACTTCACTGCTGCCCAAGAGAGAAGGGTGATATATTTCTGGCTTATCTTCATTATCCTTTCTATGCACGAGTGGGGAGAAAATCCTTTGGGATTATTAGCCTCCCCATTCCATGCAGAGGTGGCTTTGTCTCCTCATTGTTTTGATCAATGCAGGTAAGATGTGGACAGTAGCCACCTACTTCCCTCCTTGAGCAAGGGGACAATCTGGGGAAAATACTGTGTCATTTAATTACTTCTGTAGACTGCTGGTGGTGTGGTGTATGTATGTACCACATACCACTGAAGTCTGCATAAAGAAGCATGACATGTAGCCCTTGAGGATGATGGGGAAAAAAAAGACTTCTTTTTCCTATTAGCACATTAGAAAAAGGCTGGTTTTTAACAACTAGCCTGTTAGAGTAGACAGACTATTTTCCTTTTAAGGTACATACTCAGGTGAGTTAGTTGGAAGCCATAATTAGACACTTTCTGCATATTCTGTGCCCCAAGCAAAATCCTATTCTTTCTGTAAAGTCTGAAATTTTACTTGCTGATGATTCCTGAGGTGAGTTACCCAGAGCCAAACAGCCCATACAGAAAGGCAAGCTGACACAGGGATGAGCCCCCACCCTGACGAGGAAAGCGTTCGGGAGGCCCAGAAGGTGGAGGGGGATGGTCTAGTCTCACCCCTCATAATCATATATGGTAGGAAGCAGCCTTTACAAAGGAGGGAACTGCAGTCATCTGGGGAGAGATCACAGTGGCTACATCTACACTACAGAGGTCTTTTGGACGAAGCTCTTCTGGAAGATCTCTTTTGAAAGAGCTTCTTTTTGAAATACTGCATCCACACACAAAAGCAGATCAAAAGAGTGAGATGCTCTTTTGAAAGAGAGCATCCACACAGACACTCTCTCTTTTGAATTGCGGGTCAGGGACTGAAAACGAATACTGTTCTTTCAAAGGAAGGGCCCTGCGAAGTGTCGACATGCATTTTCTTTCGAAAGAAGTTTTTGAAAGGAGGGCGCTCTTCCTGACATGGGAAAGGAGGAGAGTGATTTCGAAAGGAGCACCACGTTTTTTTATTTACTTTTGAAAGAATGCTTTGTGTGTGTAAAAGCAACAAGAAGTCTTGTGAACATTGCAGACAAACAGATATTTAGGAACATAAACTTTCATCGGCAAAGACCCACTGCATCAGATGATCGCATCTGATGAAGCAGGTCTTTGCCCAAGAAGCTTATGCTTTTAAATACCCGTTACTTTGTAAAGTACCACAGGACTTCTTGTTGTTTTTGAAGATACAGGCTAACTCACCTACCCCACTGATTTTTGCATGTAGACGTTCCATGGGCTCTTTCGAAAGAATCCCCTTCTTTTGAAAAATTTTTGAAAGAGCTTGCTAGTGTAGACAGAGCCAGTGAGTAGGAAATTATTGGAGCAATTTCTGCAGCTGCAGGATGACTTCCATCCAGGTGGGCTCCACTCTGACTCTTCAGCGCATGCACTAAACCAGGATTGCCTGTAATTTGAGTGCCTGGACAACCAGGAGAGATTTAGTGTCCCCCAGCTGATTAGCAAAGTACCCATAGCACCCACAGAGCACATCCCCATATGCCTTGGTGCACATAAAAATGTCATTCTGCCCATGGATGGAAACATTAGAGGGAACCCTGCTCAAACTCCCAATTAGGTGCAGTTTTCTGACTGGTAGGAAAAATTTCATATTGCTTTGGCAATATGAGCACAAAAGGGTAAATTTTTGGCATGCATGAGAGCATTCTGTTCCTTTCAAAAACAATGGGAATAGCTAATCCGGAGGAGTTCATGAGTTTAATATTCTTTGCCCAAGGCTGGAGTAGGACGAGTTACTTAGAATTCATTACCAGCCCCACTACACTGATGGGTTCAAGATTTGGGTCCCTGTCCAGACACGTGCTACTTCTTAAAAGGTTTTCCCTCGCTACTATCATATTCCCTCTGCCAGATGTCCTGGCACTGTCCACAGTCTTGCTAATCTCCACTCTCATTGTGAAATAGGTAAATGGGATCAGCAGGGAAAAGAACAACAACCCACCCAAGTTTAAAAAAATTCGAACACTTCCAACTCGGAGATTTTTCGATGTTCTTTGAAATGATCGTCAGAAATTCAGTGAGGGACCAGATTGTTTTTTCTAGCCCTTGGTAAATTACACACTAAAAGCATCCATCATTTAGAGCACTTGCCTTAACACGGGGGTGCCCTGAAAACACAATGTACAAAACCAAGAAATTGTACCCCAAATAGAGTTGTGCTATCAGACTTTCTCCATTACATGTAACTTTTCCTGCTCTCACCTTTTTCTAAAAAAATCTGCCTGATAAAAGAATCTTGCCCCATCATGAAAAGTCAGACTTGGTCTACACGCCATTTTTCCAACAGCTTTACCAGTAACATCCCTGGTGTAGCTGCAGCTACAGAAGGATGCTTTTGTCAGCATTGCTAACGTCAGTAGCGAGGTGTACACAGGCCCGCTGATGTAAGGGGGAGGGGACCAAGGGGGCAACTACACAGGGGCCTGGAGCCACTGTTGTTGCCATAGTAGCAGCAGTGGTGGCTGGGAGCTCCAGGCCTGTTTGAAAGCTGCAGGAGCATCATTCTGCTGCTCCGCACAGCTGCTGAAGTGTTGGCTGGGGGTGGCGGGCAGCTCCCTGCTCCGGGTGGAGCTAAGAGCTGACCACAGCTGTTGGAACTATGGGTGCAGGTGATGCTGGAACCTGGCTTGAAGAGATTTCCATAATATACCAGCTTTCGAGTCTGGCTCAACAGCTCACAGCACCCCCAACATAAAAATTGTTTCATCACTCCTGGGGTAAGTAGGTAAGACCCGATCCAGAGGTAAGACTCACTTCATCAGATTTTAAGGGAAAACACTGTACACTGCAGAAACCTACAAATGCTGATTATCTAATCAATAACATTGCTAGTCTTTAAGATGCTATAGGGCTGCTTGATTTTGTTTTTGCTTTTTTTGTGAAGCTACAAACTAACACAGCTACCCTTTTGAGACTCATTCGTTTGTGTATTTAACTTTCTAGGACTTGTGTCCATCATTTAAAATATCAGTGACCTTACAGTTTCATCCATTATTCATAGGATTCCTGACAAGCCTCTCTTGTTAGGGTGTGCATGTATCTACAGGATTATTTACTGAGATAGTCAACTCATTGGGGCAGGGACTGTCTTATTTTGTTCTGTGTTTGTACTGTTCCTAGCGCTATAGTAATACAAACCATTTCTTTGTCATTTCCATGCATTCATTTCAATGGAAGAAACTAGGTAAGAAAAAATGTTTCTTACATTGTTTCTTTTTCTTACAATGTAAGAAACTGAACTATAGAATCTGGTACTTAGCAGAACAAAGCTATACAGCACATAAATGATAATTTCAACTGTGTGTGTTAGGTATTTCCATTTATGCATTTTGAAATAATGCTACAAACAGCTAATGGAGAGAAACAGGCCAGGGAGAAATTCTATTTCACACTCTTACCCCAGCTTGAAATACACCAGTGCTACTGCAGGCTTGTATGCCTGAGACTGCGCTGATTTTGCTGAACAGAAGGATTTCCATTCATCCAACGGACCACAAAAGAAAGTTTCCAGAGAAATCAGGAGCCTCCTTAAGAACCTAATTGAGAGTCAACTCAAATTTGAGTGTGACAGTGTCAATATTCCAAGGAGGACTGCCAGGGGAAAGCACTCAGCCAAGTTGGTTAGAACTTCATTTGAACCAATAACTACTTAAAGTTAATTGAAAACTTCTGCTTTGCTGGCACAACAATTGCAGCATGATGAGCTCTGTAGCATTGCCTACATATACCAGGCAGTTTCAGTGCTATGAAACTGTTCTATTATGAGGCACTGTTACTACTACAACAAAATAGAAGTTAATTGTTAACATGGGCATGCTACATTTCTGTATTATAAATGAATTGAACTTTTTTGTTGCTCTCCAAGGGTGCATCTACACTAGGAACCAACTTTGAAGTAGCCAGAAGAGAGTCTACACATATTTTCCCTTACTTTGAAGTTAACTTCAAAGTAGGGAGCCCAACTTTGACGTCCTCATTCCATTCCAAAGACTGGAGTAGTGCCCTCCTTTGAAGCTTAAGTTTGAAGTATGGTACATGTAGACACTCTACTTTAAGTTATTTTTGTAGTGTAGACACAGCCCAAGAGTTGTTCGTGCTTTGGTTCGTATTGGTGGAGTGCCATCAGTATGACTATCTTGTGTGCAGTTTTTATTTCTAGGGAAGGGAGAGGCATTTGTTAGGGTCAGTTAACACAGTAAACAGAATCAACAGTCAGAGAGGCAGCTTATTTCACCAACTAGGACCCTGGACTACAACTAAGGACACGTGGGCTCTACTCCCGCCTCAGCCACTGAGTTGATATGTGATTGCAGGCAAGTCACCTCACTTCCGTCTGCCATCATATCCTTTGTCTGTCTTCACTATTTAGATTATAAATACAGCTGGGCATGGATTGTCTCTTATTGTATGTTTGTACAGCATCTAGCATCGCGGGGGGCTTATTCTCATTTGGGATCTCGGTCACTGCTGCAATACAAATATTGATAGTAAAGCACTCTGAGTGGGACAGATTCTGTGATGTTTGTGGAACTGGGATCAGAAACACAGAGCTATCTCCCAGAGCTGTGCTTATTGCCACACAATCACAGAGCACCAGGACCACTGCCAACAGTCCAATTCCCCCCGATATAGCAACTACTGATTTTAATGTTGTTATACAAGGGGTGGACACAGCACCCTGGATGGGCAGACATTCTGTTATCTGTGCTAGGAAAAAAGCAGAGATGAGATTCTCTGTTATGCATGAACCAATGGTTAAGGCTCTCGATGTGCAACAATGCCGGGGGGGTTGCACGAAGCTAATATAGACTGGCTTTTTTCCAGTTCTGTACAATCATGATAATTGGAGGAGGTCAAGAATGTATATTTTTGTAAGCGATTAGATTGTTGCCAGCATCCAGACACAGTTAAGAAGCAGCCCCGATGATTAGCAATTATGGAAATGTTTACTGGATCCGAATGAAGTGACCCAAGTTGTTCTTCGATATCTTCTTACCTCAAAAGTATTACACAGTATATCCCCATAGCAGCTAATGCCATGCTTTGTCTGCGCTATGTAACCGCTTCCATTTCAGTTTGGTTCTTAAGTCATCTCAAGAGCTATTTGAGGTCTTCTAGGATTTGCTGGAATGTCAAATTTTCTTATAATCAGGACTTTATAAACACCATTTTTTTTTCTTTTCCTCTCAGTATTTTGCCACGAACGTATGACTCATGAGATGCATGAGGCTGAGATTACAGAATGGCAGCGTTAATGAGCGAGGGGGGGCGGGGAGGGAGTAGGCAGGAAAAGTAAGAGATTCTACTCTCTCGCTCACTCAAAGCCGCCTGGTACGTATGCTGGGTCTGTGTCCAGACGACGGGGTCCCACTGTAGCCTAATATTGTATGTTTCCCTCCGTGCAGATTGCCCGGTGGCTCAGGCATACAAAAAGGACTGAGCGGGGCTCTTGAAATGCAGACCCTCAGTGGGCATCAATACTGAGTGAGGTCCATCAAGACTACAGTTCATAGCACAATAGGCAGAACTGCACTTAAATAGCTCTTGTTAGCTAGGTGCTTCGCTAGCAAAGCCTCCTTGACAATCCATGCCAGGACCTATCCATACTTCTTTGAAAAAAATTGTTGTAATATTCGTTCACTATATAAACGTGAATGCTGTAGGGTAACAGAGTTTGATAAATGGTATAAAATCCAGAAACAAGTTGGGTGAAGTAAAATTTTTACTGAACCACCTTCTCAAATAACAAGGGCTGGGTCTACACAGAGGGGTATTGCTGGCAGCTTCATGCTAATGAGCAGCCTCGCAATTGCAAATGGCCACTCATTAGCATAATCGCACAGCTAATTAGCAGAGCTGGGTGAGATCTCACTGCTGGCAG
Organism: Carettochelys insculpta; assembly: GCF_033958435.1. Taxonomy (NCBI): domain Eukaryota; kingdom Metazoa; phylum Chordata; order Testudines; family Carettochelyidae; genus Carettochelys; species Carettochelys insculpta. The sequence continues at coordinate 15,403,482 of NC_134147.1, read as the reverse complement.
AAGCTGCTACTGACAGGAAACAGGCTGTGTGGATGTGCTTCTCAGAGCAAAACCCCTCTGTCACCAGCCCCTTATGCCTGAAAAATTCAATGTTGGCGACAGAGGGGTTTTTGCCGGCAGAGGCATATCTACACGGCCTGTTTCCTGCTGGTAGCAACTTCTGCAGCAGCGAGATCTTGCGCAGCTCTGCTAATTATCCATGTGATGATGCTAATGAGTGTCCATTTGCAAGACTGCTCATTAGCATGAAGCTGCCAGCAATACCCTTCCATGCAGACCCAGCCAAGCAGGTCTGTAGCATCTTTGAGACTAACAAATTTATTAGGTCATGAGCTAACCCTAAACCTGACCCACAAAAGCTAATGAATTTGTTAGCCTCTAAGGTGTGTGGCAGGGTGGGGTCAGGGGAGGAAAAGTCAGGAGTAAAAACAGGGCAGAGATGGAGCAGACAATCAGAGTGGGAGCAGCTGAAGAGTGGGCTGCCAGAAATCAGTTAGGGCCAGCTGATTCCACTCAGGGCTACCTTTATAAGCCCTTCCCCATGCAGGGCAGGGGTGCACGTGTGAGGGGTGGTTAAGGAGAGTTTGGAAGATGAGTGAGGAGAGGGAAGGAGACTTGGAGGAACATCAGAGGCCACAAATGAGGAGAGGAGCCTCAGCCACCCGGGGGCTGGGCTGCCCCAGTCCATGGGACCTGAAACTCACCCAGAGACTGTGAGGAACTGGTTAGCCGGAGGAGCCAAACAAAGGAGGGGACTTGTCGCCACAGCTACCACTACTGGCAGGAGATACTGGGGGGAATCATCTGGGGAAGCGGCCCAGAGAGAAGAGCTGCAGGGGCAAGGGCAAAGGGAGTCAGCCCTCGCTGGTAGTGGCGATCTAGAGCCCCTGGGCTAGAACCCAGAATGAGTGACTGGGGACCAGGTTCCCCCCAGACCATCCCTCTGCCCCGGCAATGGTCACAGCCTAACAAACAACACTGAACAGCAATCCAAGTCTTTAAAAACTGCAACCTGGATCCAATTTTCTCTTGAGTTTGGGGGTGTTCAGTTTCTGAGGTTTGGTTCTGGCCCATGACCAGTTGCAATACAGGTCTGGCAATGACTATTTCAGGATGAGTGTAGATACAACTCTACTTTAAGCTAGCTGAGTTTTTTTTTTTTTTAAATAAAGAAGGCAATTATAATTTGACTCAAAATGCACCATTAAAAGTCAGAGTATACATTTCAAAATGAATTGCTCTATTAATAATATTCTCATTGCTGCTTCAAAAATTACTGCTTTACAAAATGAAATAAGATGTAAGTAGACTTCTAAAATAAATGTAGAAGGCATGTGCATTGCCCCTCTAAAGATGATTTTTGTCATCATGGTATACACACTTGATTTGCTTACCCCAAAAATGTAACAAATAATTACTAACAGAATCAACATGTCTAATCTTAGCTGGGAAAAAAAGGCAACTATATAGCATAGTATCTAGTGCTTTAGGGTAATTCCAAATTGTCAGAACCACTGAAATCCACTTAACAAGTGGGGGAATTATACTGAATCATCTTCATTGTTTCCTGGCACATGACAAGCTTGCATTATAAAATCATGTCATTCGCAGCAGTCTTTTAATACACTTGAGTTCTCTCAAGTATCTTATAATGCAGTAATTTTCTAAGGCTCACTAAAGTAGATTCCAAATGTGTAGGGTTGTTTTTTCCCCTGTAATTGCTATTTAAAGATCACTTGACTGACCTTGTAGTACATCTTAGCCATCTTTTTATTTGCTCGTCTGGTAAAACCCAATCCTTCATCAGGCCAAATAGTCAAAGAGATGGAAAATTTAAACCTTTCCAGCTCCTGAAGGAAAGTTTCTCCCAACAGCTGTCTTGCTTTATGAAAGCATGAAGTCAGTACATCCAATCTCATGCTATCAATCACATAGGCTGACATTTCCTGCAAACTGTGTCCACAAGACAAACGGGGAAAGAGAACCTAAAAGGAACAACAAATTGCCAAAAAGCAGATGGAATTATGCGCTCTTGTTTATATTTGGCTGTTCAAATGAGCCTGGACTAAATGCCTTCTCCTTCAGAATTATAGCACTAAGCAGTCATTTGCACCACTGCTGAAAACACCTGACACTCGCATTAAGAAATATTGAGTTTAATTGCAGTCCATTAAAGTGTGGAAATGTCTTCAGTGTAGGATTTATGATTTAAGTGAACTGTCAGCTTTTAGAATATTTTTAGGCCCTCTTTGGACAGATGCAAACATCCTCTGCCTCGCCCCTCCCTTCCTTGAACTTTCGCAAGAGAAGGTCTGCCACATGTTTCTCATCTCCTGGCTTTAGGTAAGTAGCATTTAAAATGACTTTGTACATCATGCTGCTATGATTTGTGACTTTCAGAAGAGTGTTTGTGTACACAAAAGGATGTTAAATTGTTGCTTTGACTTTAGTCTAAATAATTTTCATTTCCCCTTATGGTGAACATTTTTCTGGGTTATACCAAGAGAGGGTTTTTTTTTTGTTTTGTTTTTTTTTCAATTGGCAATTTTTAATACATGCTCACATTCAAAGTTAAGACACTAGATGGAATTCACAGACTGGTGGTGCTTAGTTTATAGCTTAACTTACTTCATAAACTGCCTCTAAAGTAGTCACAAAAACAGATGGATTTGGACTAGGAGTGTGTATATACACATATTAGAAATTAATTAGCTCAACTGATGTTGAAAACAGTTCTTAATTACTTCATTTAAAACCATAATTCATCAAGGCTACTGAGTGATTAACATTAATCTACATTTACACAGAACTCTGCAAAGAAATCTGCACACTGGGCAAAGTTACCAAAACAATTATCTGCTACCTCAAAGGCCCTAGTACTTGCTCAATACTTTGCAGGATTCTGGCTACAGTGGAAAAAATTAATTTATTTTTCTTGTAATTATAACATTCATCTCAAATAGACTGCAAATTTTTCCCTGTGAAGCTGGTGTCTCACAAACAGCTTTTAAGTTCTGATCCATTGACCTCAGTGGGCAATGGAAGAGGTCCTTAAGGAGGATTTTTCTCATCTGGTACATGAAACAGTTCAATGCTGCCACTTAAAAATTAGGTGACTAAATATTTTTTTTTTGATTCACTGGCAGTTAAAAATTGTCGCGGTTCAACCCAAAAATATAATATGCTTCAAGATTTGAAAGGTGGTGAGTAATATGTGAGTTCAACTCAAAACAAAATATTTTGTTTATATTTTGGCCTTCCCTTTTTATTTTTAAAAGCAAAATTAAGTTCATTTTCAAATCAAAGGGTCTAAGCATTATTTGGAAAACATTAACATGACGACTTCCATCATATCTCCCTCTACCCCTCCAGCTGAAGCAGTTCACCCAAATCAACACAAACCTTGAGAAACACTTTGGTCAATTCAAGGTTACACTTTTTTCTTTTAAACTGGGAAGAAAAAGAAAATTTTGTGGCAAAAAAAAACTTGTAATTGCTAGGCCAAACACCTATGAACATCCCTCTCTCTTCTCTTGTAGGTTAGGACTATCCAAGAAATCCAATGTCACCAAAGCTCACAGAGAACATTAACAAAATATTGTTAGTTTCCTCAAAAGAAAGCTATGTTGAGAATGCATTGGAGCCCCCCTCAGGCCTGTAGAGATAGTAGGGAGCACCATAAATTGCCTCAAAGTTTGATTTGAATACACCCAAGGCACCAAAATAACCCTCAAAGGGCTATCATTAAAGGCACCAACTTCACATCTTGCTGGGGAAGTGGGAAGTGCTCAACCTCTGCTCCAGGCCCCACCTCCACTCTGTTCCTTCCCCTAAACTTTATTCCTCACCCTTCCCACCCAGCTGAACTTCCACCCCACCTCTTCCACATCTCATAGAACTGGAAGGGACTTCAGGAGGTCATTGAGTCCAGTCCCTGCCCTCCTGGCAAGACCAAGCACCATCTCTTTTTTCAAAAACAAAACAAAAGAAGAACTCTATTTGCCCCAAATCCCTAAGGCTACGTCTACACGTGCAGCCAACATCGAAATAGCTTATTTCGATGTTGCGACATCGAAATAGGCTATTTCGATGAATAACGTCTACACGTCCTCCAGGGCCAGCAACGTCGATGTTCAACTTCGACGTTGCTCAGCCCAACATCGAAATAGGCGCAGCGAGGGAACGTCTACACGTCAAAGTAGCACACATCGAAATAGGGATGCCAGGCACAGCTGCAGACAGGGTCACAGGGCGGACTCAACAGCAAGCCGCTCCCTTAAAGGGCCCCTCCCAGACACAGTTGCACTAAACAACACAAGATACACAGAGCTGACAACTGGTTGCAGACCCTGTGCCTGCAGCATAGATCCCCAGCTGCCGCAGAAGCAGCCAGAAGCCCTGGGCTAAGGGCTGCTGCCCACAGTGACCATAGAGCCCCGCAGGGGCTGGAGAGAGAGCATCTCTCAACCCCCCAGCTGATGGCCGCCATGGAGGACCCAGCAATTTCGACGTTGCGGGACGCGGATCGTCTACACGGTCCCTACTTCGATGTTGAACGTCGAAGTAGGGCGCTATTCCGATCCCCTCATGAGGTTAGCGACTTCGACGTCTCGCCGCCTAACGTCGAAGTTAACTTCGAAATAGCGTGCACGTGTAGACGCAGCTTAAATGTCCCCCTCCAGGATTGAACTCACACCCCTTCGCTTAGCAGGCCAATGATCAAACCATTGAGTATCAGAGAGGTAGCCATGTTAGTCTGTGGCTTCAAGAACAACAAGAAATCTTGGGACACCTTATAGACTAGCAGATATTTTGGAGCATAAGCTGGGCAAAGACCTGCTTCATCAGATGAATGAGTGGGGGGGGATGGTTTCAGAGCGTTATTTAAAGAGTGGGGTCGCAATAAGAGGGAGGGCCAGGGCTGACAAGGTCTATTCAGCAAGGTGGAAATGGCCCTGTATCGACAATACTTATGAAAAGAGGAAAAAACAAGTCAGATCAGACAGGGGGATGTGAGCTTTTGTCAGAGTCTAATGGGGAGCTGTTAGCACCCAGAGCAGAGAAACTGCCTTTGTAAGCTGCCAGCCACTCCCAGTCTCTGTTTAAACACTCTTACTCCCTGTCTGATCTGACTTGTTTTTTCCTCTTTTGATAAGTACTGTTGATACAGGGCCATTTCCACCTTGCTGAATAGACCTTGTCAGCTCTGGCCCTCCCTCTTACTGGGACCCCACTCTTTAAATAACCCTCTGAAACCACCCCCGCCCCACTCATGCATCTGATGAAGCGGGTCTTTCCCCAGGAACCTCATGCTCCAAAATATCTGTTAGTCTGTACAGTGCCACAAGACTTCTTGTTGTTCTCGAACCATTGAGCTATCCCTCCTTCCCCAGGAACAATCCCTCTGTGTTCCTTCAGCTGTTTCCAGTGCTCCAGAAGCACTGGGAGGAGTTGTTAAGCACAGGGTTGCCAATGGGTGAGAGGCATGGGCAGAAGGTGCAGGGGGAGGTTGGCACCAATGGGTGCCCTTCACCCACTAAGTTTTCCCCATGGGTGCTCCAAGGCTAGGGCAACCATGGTGTTGGTGCCTATGGATTTTCTGTGACTTGCTCAAGCAGGACGTTGGGTTCATGTCCAGTGATCAGAGAACAGAAAATATTTATCATGACAAAACCCTCACTGATTGCAGTAGTGAAGGGACAGACCCAGACTGAGCTATTTAATTTATGCATGCAATTCTGATTTGCACACATACATTCTATTAGCCATATGTAACAGGAATTGTGCCACAAACAGAAGGGCCACTCTGAAATCTGGCGTCATCTGAGAACTGCTAAATCTTTCAAACATTAAACAAGACTATGTCAGGTTGATACACCTTGTCGCAATTACAGTCACGCCTGTACACAGGAATTTTGGGAGGGATTGTGAATGGGGATTGCAATTTTATTAAACATAAAAAGAGTTCAAACTAGTCGTGCCTTGAGTGTGCATAAGAGAGGTTAATGAAAAATTTGAGTGGTTGGCAAAATGACTGTTACAGCATACTAAAAATGTATACAGTAATAAAGGTTTTACAGAAATTACCTTTTGAGATTTTGCCATACTGTAATTGAAAACGAATATTCCCTCATCCCGCTCCTTTCCCGCTGCCAGCAGCCAAGGGTATGCTAGGAAACGTAGTCCTTTCCCTGCTCCAGGGCCAGCTTTCTTGGGAGAGATTTGGCAAAGGAACTACAGCTCCCAGGATGCCTTAGGCTCCCCCATCATGCACTGCAGGCTTTCCCTGCACAGCACAGCGGGAAGGAAAGGTGAGAAACCAAACATGGGGTGATGCATTTGCACCCTTTGCTCATAACCCTCCACCCCACCCCACAATGCAGACAAAATGGAAAGGAAGAAACAAGGGCATGCTATTGTGAGTAATACTCTTTTCAATTTCTTCTGTTATGCATAATTTTATGAATAACCTGAGCTAGTGTGTTCCTGGGCTAAGCCCTTTCTGTATCAGAGTTTTCCATTCTCCTTTACATGGAGAGATCGTCTCATTTTTCCTCACCTCTATTCATAGACATTCCTTAAAACAAGCTGTCTAATGAACTAAATCATATGGAAGTCAAGAAGAAATCTTCAATGTCAAGAGCTGAATTTACTATGAGAATTTACTAGAAATTAAAGCAAATGAGGCCAATGAATTTGGTGTTTTTAAGAGTTGCAGGCAGTTGAGGTTAAAATTGTGGTTTAAAGGAAGTGCAGATGATACCTAACAGTTCCAGATCTTTCTGTAGTTTTTGATGGAATTTTTATAGATTAAATTTTAAAGAGGGTTTAAAATCATTAATTTCAGCTGCCTAAGCAAGTCGCTTCACTACATCGTAATTTAGCATCAGGAAGGAAGTAAATAGTGTATTCAATGAACTTTGCTTTAAATATTGCTTTTTATTTTTCCTATTTATGGACTGTCTGAACAGACTGCAAAAATTCTCCATTGTACTCATTATTTGAAACTGAGTAGATATAGTTGGTTGCTTTTCCCAGTCAGCAGACTAGTATGTTCAGTCATTTTCAACATGAATTTCAAATCATATATTCAGTTTCTAAAGTGGGCCATTCACAATTTGGCCAGTGCTTGTTATGTAATTAACCTATCTAGGTTCCCTGTTGTAAAAGCTGTGCAGTGCTAACACTGGATGAATTGCCCATTTTATAAATAAAATGTAAAGCTGTGAAATTTGCTTTCAGCGAACATTCAGCATTTAAACTAAAAGCAAAAAAAACAGAAACAAAATCACTCTGCTGAGCATTCAGACATCTAAGGAAAGTGCATGCAAAAGAGAGTCAGTTTCATCCAAGTCAAAGTTTGCTTTCAAGTTTGACTTACTATTTGGAAAATATTTCTCCCCCCTTTGCCATCCCACATTATTTGTCCAGCACTTTTTGCAATGGTCAGACTTTGGTAATTCATTGCAATTTGGTGGATATATTGCAATTTTACCTCAGTTCACCACATTTTTAAAAATAACCCAACAGCTTTGAAATCATTAGCAAGGACTTCTAAAGGTCACTCAGTTAGGCTAAGGCCACACTATTGTTTCTATTTTGGGATACATTTGTATCCCAAAACAGACACCATGTGGCCAAACACCACTCTGGAAATAGCAGGGCTATTTCGAGTACAGTATTTTATTCGTGGTAAGTTTTGTATGAGGGTTACTGGGAAGTTCAAATTAAGCACCTATTTCCAACTCTGGTGCAGTGTAGCCTGCACTGAATTTGAAATAAGATGCATCAAAATGAGTTATGCAATTAGTGCAATACAAATTGAATAATTTATTTTGAGCTATGGCTACCTTGTAGCCCTAGCCTTACAGGAAAGGCTGGGAAGAGAAGAGTGGTGCACATTTTGTTTTCCCCTTTTTACTGCTGCCTCCCTTCGCTGATGTTCACAAATAGGTGAGACACCTTTTGAGCAGTGCCCTGCTGTTCAAAGAGTGGCTGGACCGAGTCTCAGCTGTTTGGGATATTGATGGTTTCAGCATCCAAAGGGGAAAAGGACAAACTGAGACCAGCAGTGCATTGCCCGTTTCTGACATTGATGTTGATGCAGAACGTTCTCACGACTCCCCGCCTTTGTGCCTCTCTGATAAAGGTTCACCCTTGTGTACGGTCCTTAAAAACCTAGATGCACACAACAGTAAATTCTATTGGAAAAGGGCGGGAGAAGCAAGCCCCTGCTTGGAAGGAAGTACAGGCTGAACTTCTCTAATCTGGAATGCTCTCGTCCGGCAACATCCGTAATCCAGCATGATTTTAGTTAGCCAGACAACCACTTATCATAGGTGTGGCCAAGTTTTCTGTGGTTCCATAAAGTTTGTTTACAGCCACAAGTCCTGAAGCTGAGTGTTCTGTGCTGTCATTTAGCTGTAATTTATCCCTAAATGTCTTCTGAGAGCTAAGTAAGCAGAGAAAGTGCTGGTCATGTGATAGACAATACTGACCTCCCATGGTTAAGCAAATTCTGGTCAGCTCTCAAAGGTGCTGGATTAGAGAGGTTCAATCTGCATATGATTCTTCATGAAGATGGTCAGTCCACTTATCCTTCACTATATGAGCACAATGGCTTTCCAAATTTCTGCTTGTAGGCGAAAACTCATAAGAGCAACACTAAATTCCCATTAAAATACATGTAAAAGTCTCCAATTCATTCCAAGTGCTTGTAACTTGACATAAAGCAGTTGAGTTTAGGTACTTTTCTGATGTATTTGAATAGTTTGGCACCAGAAATAGGATGGAGTGTATGTATGTAAAGCAGGGATTCCCAGCCTATGAGTCAGGACCCAAACATGGGTCACCATTAGATCTGTTAAGGACAGTTCCCAGCTGCATGTGGCTGTTAAAGAAGCCATTTGCAGTTTCTTGACAGTGTTGCCTCAGGCAGGTATCTGATCACTAGAGATAGCAATTACCTTATGCCTAGGTGCTGAAAGCTTAACACTTGAGTTAATTGGTTTAAAGGACTGTTACCTGCTGGGAGCAGGAGGGCTGGGGGAACGACCCAGCTTAGCAGCCCCAGTGAAGAGGCTGCAGGAGGAGGAGGAGTGTCTAAGGCTGGGGCCATTTAGGGCTGTGGGGGGAATCTAAGATGGTGGGTGGCTTAGGGATGTCAGGGGGTGCGGGGGGGGGCTAAGACTGGGGGCAGTTTGGGGCTGCTGTAGGGTGCAGGTTTCCCTGCTTCCTGGTCAGGGATCCCACAGCTTGCTCATATTAGCAGGGGAAGTTCACTCATTTAGTGAACATAGGTGGGTATGTGTGTCCCTTGTTTTAGCAAGTACTCATAAGTAAAGTACTCTCTAAACGAGGGATGGGTGTAATCAGGTACTATTTAAAAAAAAAAATAGTAACCCTACCCACATTCTGTCACACCCCCACAAAAATCCACAGGGCTTTCCAAATGTACACAGTAAGGGAAGCAGAATTTAGGCTGACAAAGAGACTATTCGTCCGGCACCAGTGTTTAAAGAAAGAACTGAGTCTCCAACATTGCCATTGGACTAGATTAAACACCTGATCCAGGGAAGCTTACTCTGCAGCAGAGAAAGAAGCTCCATAATCCTGTATTGCTCACATTACCTGATCAATGGGACCTTCGTGGGTAAAAAAGCAAAAATGTGTCTGACACATTTATTTGCAAGGCAGGAACCCAAGTTCCAGCCCTCATCTTGGCCACATTATCCAGATATATTGCTCAGGCTTTGGCAGAAGGGGGTTGCAGACTCTGAGCAGTTGGCAATCCCACCTCTAATAAAATATTGTAACTGTATAGAGAGATCCTAACCATCTGGGCTGGTATAAATTAAATAGAGAGGGAGATATTTTCTATAACTGTTAGATTCTCAAGTTTGACAGATTTAGGCTGGAAATGGGCAGAAAGTTTTAACTACTGAAACAATTGTTCAAGGTTTGTGGTAGGTTATCTGCCACTGGCCATTTTGAAATAAAGACTGGATTATATGCCCCACTTCCAATTTGCAAGGTGTCAGACTAGATAATCACAATGGTTCCTTCTGGCCTTAGAATCTGTGACTGTTCTTTTTTCAAGATCTGCTATTAAATTTTGAAAGCCGAATAAAGCTTTTGTCACTGGTTATTGGACAATCAGGTCTTTTTTTTCACCCCCTTGGTTCTAACTTCAGGGTATTCAGCTAATTTGTGGAAGAAGGAAGGGACGTGTTATCAAAAGACTTCATGATCTGTCTCTGTCTACTGGTTCAGAAGTATCTAGCTCAAGAGTCTGGACTGGTACAGAAGATCTCTGAAAGAAAGTTAACAGGCAGTGAATCCTTTCCACCAATGCATTTCCCTGTTACGGTCATTAAGCATGACAGAATGCTAGCACGAGCCATAGAAGAGAGCACCATGAGCTCTGCAGCTTAGCGCTTGCTACAGAGGGAGTGGGGAGAAGTAGTAAAAAAAAAAAACAGAAACAAAAAACCATGCAGATGAAGGGGGTGAGCCCACTGCTGTTGGAGACAATGGCCACACTCGCTCTGAGGTCAGTGGTCCGAGACTGTTCTGCATTATCCATGGGATGTTGTCTATGACATAATGTTTATCATTAATATTTAAAAATACTCATTTTTTTACTCATGGCAAGAAACTTTAGGACCAGGCAGAATTACTCATTAACACACATCTGAGCTCTTGGAGATACTCATTGCACCTCATGCCCATACTCACAGTAGGCTGCAAAGTTACACCAAACTGCTCTTTGGCTGATGTCCCATACCCACAACACTAGCCATATGAGGAGCTTTCTACAACTCCATGGCGGGGGGCTATTCTTGCATAATATTTAGGAACCAGGAGGAGAGAACAGGCTAGGAAGTCAGAAACAGACCTGTGTGCAGGGTGGAGAGCAGAAGCGTAGATATGTGTGGGCCTGAGTGGGCCTCCGTCCACCCACTTAGCATCCAGGCCCACCCAAATCAGGGCTGGAGAGCCCCAAATCCATGGGCTTGGATTCCTGACCCCAGCTGGGTGTCAGTCAGCCTGGCCACATGGCTGTTCTGCCAGCGCTGTGCGTTGAGGCCCTGGCATTGGCCCAAGTGCTAGCCACCTGGGTGGGGCTAGTGCTGGTGTCAGAAGGTGGGGCAGCAGCATTTTGTACCAGAAGGAGAGCAATGCAGCAGGGCTGATAAACACTGAGCTGGGATTTGGAGGAGTGGGTGGAGCTCAAGCCCTGTTGGGGCTTCTCCCTCTCTGTGGGTGCACCCCGGGTGCCTGCTGAGCAGTAAGGACAGTGGGGGGGCAGGTTCTCCATTCCTCCTGTTCTCTGTTGCCAGAACACCAGGTCCTTCCTGCTCCCACTTCCCTTCCTGCCCTTCTGTCCTGGGCACCAGAGCCCTTTGCCCCACTCCCCTCAGGGCACTGCCTCCCCCTGCACATCTGATCCTTCCTACCCCACAGAGGCCCTCCATTCTGTCCCCTCACCCCCATCATTGCCTGCTCACTTGAATGCTGGGATCCTTGCACTTTTCCACCCTAGCTACACCCCTGGTGAGGGGAGGCTGCATACATCCTTTAAAAAACCAAAAACCAAAAAGATCCAAATGTGTCAAGATCCTATTTCAAGTGCAGGCGGCCAAGATTAAACCACATAGAGTTTAATAAGGAGTTCACGCCTGGGTTCTCGTTAAGAAATGATTTAAAGAATTCCACAAAGGAGCCCATTTTCAGTGCACAACTGTGATCTTTATTTGTCCTGAAAAACCCACCAACAGCACTTCATATCCTTGTGTGTCATCTACTGACACATTCTCTATTAACTACTGAGAGAGAGAATGAACGCATTCTCTAAATGTTAGCCTCCTGCATGAGCACAAGCAACTGGCTCATAGGGAGCCAGAGCAGAAGAGAGTGAGAGATAAGGGAAAAAGGGTGTGAAGGGAGAGAAAAATAAGGTGGGGAAACAAAAGTGGGAGACAGACAATGTTGTGGGAAAGAACGACAGATGGAGGGAGATAAGGGAGAAGGTGGAAGGAGAAGAGTAGGAGGCCAGACTGAGTAAGGAGAAAAAGGGTATGAAAGGTAGAAATAAGGATAAAGGCAGGGGTGTGATGAGGCAGGAAAACACCAAGGGAATCAGGTAGAAAGAGGATGACAAAAGCAGAGAAGAAGCGTTTCAGTTAACTTTTTATTTATGCACTCAATCATTTTTCTCTCTTTCTTACCACTTTCCTTGGGTGTTTGGGGAAAGCCACTTGAAACCTGTGAGAGTATTTTCTAGCTAATTTTAATCTGGGTGCCCCAAAACAATTTTCAGGCCAGCTATGGTCAGACATTCCAGCTGATCAAGATTGGAGAGGAGGGAGAAACCACCCCCGTTCACCATCTCCAGTTCAAGACTCCGGCTGATTAATGCACACCTCAGGGACACGCCCATAATGAAGCCATTACTGCTTTATTCAGTCTCCTCACTCAGTCACATGAGCTGAATTTAAACAAGCACAATGAACAGGCAATACTTTTTTTTGCCCATTAGATAAAGAAGGGGCAGAAACCATTTCTGGGTCAGGGGCTACAGACCCACCAAAAAAATAGTAGTCAGGGGCCACATGAGCGAGAAACAAAAAAAAATAAATAAAAACAAACCCCACCTCACTGATGTGCGCCCCAAATGAAAACAGAAAAAAGACACTCCCCTCATTCTCCTTGTACACCAGCCTCAGAGCTGAGAGGCCCCAGGGCTAGTAGATTTTGTGGGTTCCCCTAGGCTCTGGGGTAAGGCCAAAAATGAAAGCTTCAGTGTGAGAGGGGGCTGCCAGGAAACAGGCTGAGGGTGGAGGATCTGGGCAGGAGGGGAGATGCAGGAGCAGGCTGGGGATGGGGTCTGGGAGGGAGGGGGTACAGGAGCAGGCTGGGGTGGGCAATCTGGGGGGAGCTGCACATATGGGTTAGGGGTTCTGGGTGGGAGGGGGTGCAGGAGCAGGGTGAGGGCCGGGGGTATGAGTGGGAGGCAATGCAGGATCAGGGTTTGGGCATGCCAGAGTGGAATGGGGTGGGGGCTAGGCAGAAGAGGGGTGCAGGAGTGGGGCGGGGGTGGGAGTCTGAACAGGCAGGGACGCAGGCATGGGCAGGTGGCGGAGGTCGGGATGGGAGTGGGCTGCAGGACCAGTCTGGGAGTGCGGGATCCAGGTGATGGGTGGCGCTGCCAGCACAGCTTACCTGGCACATGGGGTACACATGGCTCTGTGTCCCATCCGCCCCCAAGCCTTGCCCCCATTGCTCCCACTGGATGCAATTCCAGCCAATCAATCAGAGAGGGGGCAGAACCTCCAGGCAGTGCTTCTCAATGCTACTGTTCCCCCAGTTGAGGGACAGGAGCCACAGTGGTGGCAGAGGTGGCAGCAAAGGGAGTTGCTTCTTCCCCCTGCCAGCCAGAGCCTGTGGGCTGGGTCAACCCCCAGCTTGCCTGAGTCAGCCAGCAAGGCTTGGGGCTCCACCCCCTCCACCCCACAGTGTGCCTCATGCAGGGTGGGGAGCCACAAGCCTTGGTGGCTGGATCCAGACCATGGCCAGTGGATTCCCACCCTTGTGATTAAGTGTAAGTCAAGGAGGTTATAAAACAAAGGCAGATGATTTGGGGCTCATTAATGAAATACTATCAGAGAGGTAGCTGAGTCAGTCTGTATCTTCAAAAACAACCAGAAGCCCTGTGGCCCCTTATAGATGAACAGGTAATAAAATACTGTAAAATTAAACACCTTCTGTGGAAAAAATGACCCAAAACTAGTAACTGAGAGTTTCCGAGGTCCAAACCCCCTGCACAGGCTGCAACCATGCTGGGCTCAGAAGCCACCAAGGGAGGAATTAAGGAGTTCACAGCTCTTACTGAAGGCTAGAGGTATGTATTAGAATCAGAGCCGTACTGTCCATAGGACAAGTTGGGGTGGCCGCCCCTCACCCTGCACTTTTGGGGGCCCTGCTGTGGCCGCCCCAGCCATGCCGTGGATGAGAAGGGGAGGATTACCTAGGGCAGGGCGTCACAGTGGCAGCAGCAGAGGGGCTGCTTTCCCTGGCTCCCACTTCCTGCGCTCACCATGTAGTGCCAGTGGCAGCCTGACGCCCCCCTCCCCCCGCCACTGTGCTGCGCTGAGCCCTCCCACCCCCTGAGCTCCACTTCTCTGCTGCCTGTGAAGGAGCACAGCTCAGTGGACTGTGAGGACACAGTGCTGCGTGGCGAGGGACAGTCGAGGAGGCTTCCACTCACACAGCATGGTGAGTGGGAGGGGGGCAGGGGAAGGCATGGGACCCCAGGCAACCCCGCCCCACCACAGTCCCAGCTGTATGTACTTCCTGGCCCAGTTGGTCAGGGATAGGATAAGGCGGCAGGGTGGGAGTGGAGGGAGGGGGAAGTATAAGGCCTGTGGGGGGGGCAGTTATCTGGGGCCCTGCGCTTGGATCACTGGAGTGGGGTTGCCATGGGCCCTGCTCCCCCCCTTGGGGTGGCCCTGACCAGAATGCTGCTCTCACCTCAAACAAACAAACTACTTCTGCTGCAAATACAAAATTCATAAACTTTCCTAGTCAGGAATGTCACAACCAGCAGCTAATTCAGACTTACTTAAGCTTCTGCACTAATCAGTGAAACAATGGTATAGGGAGGAAGGGTTTAGGTTTATTAGGAGCTGGGGAAACTTCAGAAAGGGGGAGCATATACGGGAAGGCTGGGCACCTCATAACCAAAATAGAACCAGACTTCTGGCACTTAAAATTAAAAAGTGGTAGAGCAGTTTTTAAACTAAGGGCTGAGAAAAAGCCGACAGGCAGAGGAGCACCTGGATAGGACAGAGATAACCCACAGGGGAAGTTCTATTACCAGGGATTCTCTATGTCCTAGGAAAGAGAAGAGTATGGAAGATGATCAAATATGGGTAAGAATTGATAAGAAACAGATAAATTAAAAAGAATCCTATTCAATCACACCATGTAATGGCAGACAGCTAACTAAGTGTTATATACAAATGCTAGAAGTCTAAATAAGATGGGTCAAATAACAAGGGTCTAATAACTAATATTAAAGGAGGCTATTAATATCTATAATACAGTTGACAGGAGTTTGTGCACCTGTCTGTGAGTCCATCTGTCTGCGAGTCCATTTGTTCAAGAACTCCTCTAAATGGTAAGAGCGAGGACCACTGAATTTGCTATGCAGCTTCCTCTTATTATAACATAAGGCACGGTCAGGGTTTGGTTGTTTTAGGACAATGGGCTTGTTTAGTTTATAGAAGAGAAGACTTAGGGGTGATTAAATAGCAGCCTTCAACTTACTGAAGGGGAGCTCTAAAGAGGAGGGTGAGAAACTGTTCTCAGTGGTGTCAGATGGGAGAACAAGAGGGAGAGGTGTAGGTTAGATATTTGGAAAAACTACTTCAGCAGGAGGGTGGTGAAGCACTGGAATGCGTTGTCTAGAGAGGTGGTGGATTCTCCATCCCTCAAGGTTTTTAAGTCCCGGCTTGACAAGGTCCTGGCTGGGATGACTTAGTGAGAGCTGATCCTGCTTGAAGCAGGGGGCTGGACTCAATGACCTCCTGAGGTCCCTTCCAGCCCTATGATTCTGTGATTCTGTGAATGGGAAGTGTGTGGAATGCAATTGTGTCTTATCAAACTGAAAAGGATGGGTTTGGTAGCAGGAACAGCTATACTCCAGACTGACCACAGGAGAGCAATACCCCCACCCCTGCCACCTGGCACTGTAGAGAAGGCTCCAGCTGCCCCCAACCCCTGCCCTTAGCCCCCGCTCACTGTTCCCAATCCCCTGCCCTCAACCTCAACCCCAACCCCATCCCCTCCCTTTTAGTTCACTGCAGAGAAATAACATTAATTCTTTGCATCAGTCTTCACGGCTAAGGACCGGAGGGATACTCTGAAACATGAGCCATTCTTTATAGCAGACAAATCTGAAGAAATGTCCCAGACTGAGGTGTAATTTGGGACAAACTGATAATCTATATAGTTATGAGTCACCAGGGTCAGGTAGCATTCACCCAAGAGTTCTAGAACTGAAATGTGAAATTATGGAACTAACTGTGATTTCTAACCTGTCCTTTAAACCAGCTTCTTTACCAAATGACTGAAGGATTGCAAATGCAACACCAAGGCTACGTCTACACTAGCACACTACGTCAAAGTAGCCTATTTCAACGTAAGAACATCGAAATAGGCTACTTTGACACGTATCGTCTACACATCCTCCAGGGCCGGTGCCATTGACATTCAACATCGAAGTAGCGATGGAGAACATTGAAAGGAGCTGCCCCGGAAGGAAATGCTGAGCGTCCACACATACAAGTGCCCCCCGTCGAAATAAGAGGCCAGCAAAGCCCCAAACCGCTCCCTTAAAGGGCCCCTCCCTGACACACTCGGCCTGCACAGCACGAGATCCAAAGAGCCGAAAATCGGTTGCAGAACCCATGTACTCAGCATGGACTCCCAACTGCAGCAGCAGCAGCAGCCGCTGCCGCCAGAAGCCCTGGGCTAAGGGCTGCTGCACATGGCAACCACAGAGCCCCACATGGGCTGGACAGGGCATCTCTCAACCCCTCAGCTGATGGCCACCATGGAGGATCCCACTATTTCGACATAGCGGGATGCAGATCATCTACACACGCCGTACTTCGACGTTGAACGTCGAAGTAGGGTGCTATTCCCATCTTTGGGTAGGAATAGTGATTTCGACGTCTTGCCGCCTAACGTCGATTTCAATATCGAAATAGCTCACGGCACATGTAGACATGACGCATACTATTTCGACGTTGTGCCAGCTACTTTGAAGTAGCCGGCTAGTGTAGGCGCACCCAAAGAGTGATCCTGGCAATTATAGGCCAGTTAGTCTAATTTAAGTACCAGGCAAATTGGCTGAAACTATAGTAATGAACAGAATTGTCAGACACATAAATGAACATACTTTGTTGGGGGAAATCAACATGTTTTTTGTAAAAAGGGAAATCATACCTCACCAATCTACTGTAGTTCAACCATGTGGACAAAAGGGACCCAGTGGATATAGCGTACTTAGATTTCCAGAAAGTCTTTAACCAGGTCCCTCGCCAAAGGCTCTGTCATGGGATAAGAGGAAAGGTCCTCTTAATGGATTGATAACTGGATAAGAGCTAGAAAGCAAAGGGTGGGCAAAAATGGTCAGTTTTCATAATGGAGAGAGGTAACTACTGGTGTCACCAAGGGGTCCGTAATGAGAGCTGTTATATTCAACATATTAATAAATCAGGGATGAGGAAATTTTGGGGTGGAGGGCCTCTGACACACACAAAAATCAGTCGCCAGGCAAGGGGAAAAAATCCTCATGGATGTGGCCTTCAGCTGATAAACGGAAAACAAAAAATAGATGGACACCTCTCATGTAACTTGGGGCACCAGGGTTCCCCTCATATTCCAGCCCTGTGGGTGGGAAAAGGCATTAAGGTTAAGGGCTTCCCGCCATGGCTGAATTAACAATTCTGGGGCGCAGGGCTAGTAGATGTGTAAGGTTCCCCTAGCCTCTGGGGTGAGGACCAAATTAGAGGTTCAGTTTGTGGAAGTGGGCTGTGGGGGTCTGGGGTGATGTGCAGGGTCTGAGCCACAGGGAGGGTGCAGGAGTAAGCTGGGGGTGGGGAGATGTGGTTTGGGCAGGAGGGAGCAGGGGATGGGGTGCCTACTTGGCACAGCTCCAGCTGGGGGAGGGCGCAGATAGTCCCATGCCATCATGCACAGTCAGGAACTGCCCCCTGCCACTCCCAAAATTCTTAGCCAATGGGAGTGATGGGGTGGAGTCTGCAAGCAGCATAGGGGACATGGCTGTTGTTCTTGCACAGAGCCAATGGGTCAGATGACAACCACGGCTTGCTTTGGTCTAGTCCACAAGGCTTGGGGCTCCTCCTCTACCAGCAGCAGGGAGCCAGAGATGATATTCTAAGCACATGGGGGGGGTTCAGTGCCCCCGCACATAGCTAGAGGACTAACACCACCCTCCTGCTGCTGGGAGGCAGGAGAGCTCTGAGCTTCATAGCTCAGATTAAAGCATGCGATGGGGCACATCCAGCCTGCAGGCCATAGGTTCCTCATCTCTGTCATAATGATCTGGACAAAGAGGCGAACAGTGAGATGGCAAAATTTGCAGATAATACAAAAGTGCTCAAGATAGTTAAGACCAACCTGATTGTGAAGAGCTTTAAACGGATCTTAAAAAAACTAGGTGCCTGGTCAACAAAACAGTAGATAAAATACAATGTTGATAGTTGCAAAGTAATGCACATTGGAAAACATAGTTCCAACTATATGCATAAAATGATGGGGACTTAATTTGCTCTTACCACTCAAGAAAGAGACCTTGGCATTTTTGTGGACAGTTCTCTGAAAACATCCACTCAATATGCAGCAACAGCCAAAAAAGCAAACAGAATGTTAGGAATCATTGAGAAACGGATAGAGAAGAAGATAGAATATCTTATTGCTTCTATGTACATCTATGGCATGCCCATGTCTTGAATACTGCAGTCACCTCATCTCAAAATAAATAAATAAATACATAAAATCTTGGCATTGGAAAAAGTTCAGAAAATGGCATCTTACTCTCCCAGATGAGTAAAAGCGCCTTTTCCCAAAAGATTCTTTTGGAAACAAAAGGTGCGTAGAGGCCCCAGGGACCCTTTTTTCAAAAGAATGGCTTCATGGCACCAGATTTTCTATCCTTGACCCATTCTTTCTAAAGAGCAGGGGTTATGTGGCTGCTCTTTATCAAAAGAGGGGATCAGTTTTTTTGATCCACTTTTTTGTGTGTGAATGTGCTCTTTCTAAAGACGCTTTTTTAGAAGAAATCTTCTGAAAGAACTTCTTTTGATGGATTATTGTAGTGTAGGTATAGACTTGGTGATTACCTGTGCTGTTCATTCCTTCCAGAGCACCTAGCCTCGGTCATGGTTGGAAGACAGAATACTGGGCTAGATGAACCATTGGTCTGACCCAGTATATCCATTCTTATATTCTGACGCTATTTGTTAGTTTATAAAATGTGACAGGGTCAGGCCAGAAGGCTGCTACGGCAGGGAACAAGCAGCCCAAAAAGGGAGCGAAGGGCCAACTCCCTCGCTAATGAGAGGTGGATTGTTGTAGGGCAGTCAGGAGCAACTGGCAGGGACCCTGCCCAGGCAGATGAGGGCCAGCTGACTCCACTCGGGAACTGGTCAAAGGCCTGTGACAGGCCTTTTAAAAGTTGCCCTAGTTAGAGGGTGACAGAAAGAAAAGAAAAACATAGTAATGAAAGCACACGAGCAGAGAGACAGAGACCAACACTAACAGCTCTAGCTGGGATAGCTGGGGGAAGGAGCCCAGGGGTGGTAGCTGGACTCCTGCCCCAGAAACTAGCTGTTAGCTTGATCCTGGATGGTCCTTGGTCCCCAAAACTGGGGGCGGAAAGCAGGGCCCTTGCTTTACGTAGACTGTTGCAAATCTGTACATGTCATCTCAGCTGTACAACTTCTACTTTTACAGCACTGCATAAAGTAGGAAGTGCTTTTCAAGAGACAGTATCTGACAGACCTATTTTTAATTCATTAAATTACAGAAATTTACTACCCAGCCCCCTTTAACATTCTATTTTACACTGAGTTATTTGACCAAAACAAGTGCAAGTCAGTCCATAAAAGAACAAAGCAATGTTTCCTTCAGCCTGTCCTTCAGTTTGTGCATACATCCAGCAGTCCCTCAGCCCATCCAAAGCCATTATATTTACTCTATGTTCAGTCCTGAGAACTGTGATCCCAAACCAGCAAAGCACTTAAGCATCTGCTTAACCTCAACTAAGTAACTAAGCATGTTGCCCTCAGTGAAGTGGTTAAAGATATACCCACCCGGGCAAAGCCATTTTGTTAAATACTGTTAGCAAATGTTCTTGGGAAACATTCTGCAGAATTCAACAGTCTTAACTAAGAACAGCTTTCCAGACTGCTATAGTTTATCAGCTATAGTAATTCCCATACTCCCTTTGGCTGTGTCTACACTTGCATTCCTCTTTCAAAAGAGGCATGCAAATGAAGGAAATCAAAAGTGCAAATGAGGTGCAGGTTTACATATCTGTCACCTTATTTGCATGTTTTTCTTTTGAAAGAAAAAAAAGCAGCGTAGATGGGGCTCTTTCGAAAGTAAAGCCCATCCTCAAAAGAATACCTCTTTCCATTTTTTATGGGAAGTAGGGTTCTTTCGAAGATGGAGGTTACTTTCAAAAGAGCTGCATCTACACTGCTTTTCGTTTTTTGAAAGATGCTCTTTCAAAAGAAGAATATACAAATGAGGCACCAGATATGTAAATCTGCACCTCATTTGCATTTTCAATTTCCCTCATTGCATGCTATTTTTGCCACTCAATTAGTCGGGTGTGGGAGTTTTGGGAGGTGCAGCTTGTGCTGGAAAGCCGTATGTACTACCCAGACCCCACTACTGGAGTGGCAAAATCCTTACAGGACATACTAAAAGGGATAATTACCTCCACACACAGGAAGTTGTTCTCACACTCCCTGACAAACAGCTGTGTGTGCACTTGACAGCTATTCTTAGTTAGGTAAAAGCAGAATGAACTAGCAAAATTATATTTTACCTCTCTGACATACGATTTAAAATTTTATACACATAAAATTTGTTTCAGATCTAGGACCTAGATGATGGTTACTACATACAAACAACACAAGTGGGTAAGTCTCCTTTGCTCTCTTAGGATTACTAGATGCTGCTGTGGCTATTAGTCAGCTTTAGAAGATGATTCATTTTATTTGCCTGAGCACAATTATCCAAGGAAACAGTTACTCAGGAAGTGCTTGCTGATGACTTAAGTGAGAGCTCAGTTTTTCAGGAAAACCTCCCAGTATAATTGCTATGAAGTTTCAACAGCAAAAATAGCCACTCTGTAAATACACAGGTTTTACACAGTTTAAATGGTTATTTTTTCCTTATAAAATAAAGCACTATCTGAAGCCTGACAGTTTCAGGCATCATGATAATTATGTTTCAGTTACTCAGCATAAGTCTAATTACCCTGGGCTGAGTCCTGGTGAAACACTGGAATAACTTGTAAAATAAACTGGGCTGCAGCTGTCAGACAGTTACACATTAAGTGAGAGTGATAGTATCAGCCCTGCAAAGTAAGGTGACACATTCTGTAGGTGGCTGTCCAAGAAGCTGCAGCGGACGCAGAGCGCAGAGTCTAGACTATTTCATCAGGTTAGCCATACGTAGCACAACTCCAGTTGTCTGCGGGCTGCACATGCTCACCTCCCCATGCACCTCAGTGGGCCTGATTCTGATCTTTCTTCCTTGGATTAACACCAGTGTAACTATACCAGTTCCAGTGTAGCTTAAACCAGTGTAAACAAGATCAGAATCAGGCTCAAGCTTTTGGTAGCCTATACTCCAAGTCCTAACTACTGGAGAAAACCTTCCTCCTCTCCTTCCTCAACCCCAGATTACAACCGCATAAGAGACTAACTGATGCGTTCATGCTAAGAGCACCTAAATTTGAAAGCCCGGAGGCTAGTTGCAGGACATGTTCAAAAACAGGCACATTACCCTAGAACATGCATCCCATATTCATCCAACAAAACCCCCGACCTTGCTGGTGTAAAGGAAACATGCACCATAACTATACTGATGTACATTTTTGCCTTCTAACTTTCTGGAAGCAGTTCACTGCAAATATTTTTTATTTGAGCCGTTCTGTCTCCCTCGTGCCACGTGGCCTGAATGGATGAGGGTCAGAAGACTCAAATACAGCTTTGAATTAAAGATGCACTTTCCGTGTATATACTGCAACATGTGGCACTTCAGCTGAGTCAGCCCTTAGACCCACTGGGTGCCAGTCAACTGATTTGCAAGAATATTAGCAGAAAATAAATGCCAAAGGGATGCAAATACAGCTGGAGTGAAAACAGTAGAAGCAGCCTTGACAGGGGAAATGTTTTTGGAGTATTCATCCAGCTCTGCTCATGACTTCTCATTCCCTCCTCTGCTCTCGCTGCTCCTTTGTCTGCCTTCATGTGCACTAGGTTAGCCCCTAATCCACAGAAACCTCCCCCGAGCCTGTTCTGCCTGAAGTCTGGCCCAAACTTCCTGCTGAGCTTTCTTCTAGGGGATGTCTGTTACTTCCACCTGTAATTCTTCACCTGTCTCTCTCCTGATCCCCCACAAGCCAGTTTCCATCCCACTTCTCTGCACTGGGGGATTCTATGGAGCCATCTTCCTGGCCAGATTCCAGGCTCTCTCTTACATGTTTAGCCTCCTCAGTCTGCCAGCTGCCTCTAACATACAGCTTCTCCTGCTCATCAGCTATTGTTTTCAGGACTTCAGAGTCCTCTGGTTCTCCTCCCATCTGAGTCCTTCAGTGGGGCTCCATTAGTGGCTTTTCCTCCTCACCTCTAAGGTCAAGTGCCCTGCTCCTGCTACACCTTGGGCCCTTTGTCGTCACCATTACACACTCTTTATATCTCATCTTCTGGCATCTGTTCAACTAAGCTTCTCTGAGCCAAGTCCCCTCCGCAGTGCCAATTACCTCTGCCTCTCTTCAGCCTTGCATTTCTTCCCTTCTCTCCTGCCTCTCATCCTGGCTCTTCTGCGGCCAGTTCAACGCAGGGTGGGTACAACTAAACTGGCCACCTTTCCACTGCACTCCTTCCCCTCCGAACCCCGAGTCAGTATCTCCAGTGTCCTCCCTGCCATTCTAGCTCCCAAGTTCAGTGTCACACTGTACTCCTCTTCAGCGGCCCCCAGCCCCAACCAGGCTTTGGTTCTTTCTGTTCTCTTCCTCCCCACACCCACTGACAGTGTCTGTCCACACACTGGTCACGCCTCCCATTAACTACTGCAGTCCCCTCCTATCCTGCCTTGCAAGCTCATCTCTCTCCCTTTCAATCTACCTGTTTTAATCTTCTCCTGCATCCACCACCACAGCCCTCTCTCTCTCTCCTCTCCATGTCAATTTTAGACTCTTTGGCCTCTCCACCACGATTCCTCCCATGGTAGATATCACTCATCTACCACTTCCCACACACACCCACAGTCTGCCAAGTACTCTCACACTCGTGCTCATATTGCTTTTTTCCCCTTTCTCGAGGCCTTGTGCCTTGTGTTTACCATCCTCTGAGTTTGGAACAGTCTGGCTTTGTTATGCCTAACTTCACTCCAGTTTATCTCCCCCCTCAAGAATGACTTCTCCTGGCTGTCATTCCATCTCTTGGCCACTATCCCACTGCCTGACCATGACAGCACAACAAAAACATATTTAAACATATCCGTGAGATTTTTCCCTTGAGTGTTCACTCCACAGTTCCCTCCCTCAACTCGTTCTCTCTCAGTTGTGCAGCATGTGGTACATTACAATTTTCAACTCCCGGATAGAAACCTTGTTTTACTGGATTTCTAAAATCTCATGCGTGTTACTATGGTATGTATGTATTTTGTTAATATTGCTTATGCTCATTTTATATAAGTATATACATATTGCAGACCCAGTAATAGTATGAGGGCGGTGTCTTTAAAAAATTAAATGTTTTTATTTAGAAAATAGCCATTAACTAGGCAGCAGATAAACTAAAGAAGATTACTGCTATTTTATATAACTGTGTCTATTAACAAAGCCATTCTGGCAGAGCCCAAGTGTTATTTAAATTGTCCACCCTAATCAATGGCAATGTCTATAATTAAACCAGTATCATTCAAACTTGCTTATTTTGGAAAATATTTTAGATTTTAAAATGTGAACAGTGATGTGGAAAGGGCGCACTCAGGACAATCATTCAGGAAAGGGATTCCTCTGTGGGTCATCTCTGCATATGGTTTCCATTTCAGAGGAAACAGCCATAAAAGCTGGGCAGCTGACATGAGGTTTATTCTCTGTTACCAGAGAACATGACTGCCTCAATCCTTCCAATGTTGCAGAGTCCTGGGGAACTGATCAGTGTCTTTACAATGACTTCAGCAGATGTTAGGATTGTACACCAGGTGAGAGAGTCATTTGAGCAAGTAAGAATACGTCGAAGGCTGAGTCTGTGCTCTCCTTTGACACTGGGATATTCACACACTGTGTTGCTGGTGTATGTGCCAATAGTGTCAACAACACGGCCTGACACTTTTTATATATACTCAGTAAGTTCCAGTGCTGCTTAGATGTGTGTCAGTGAGCAAGAAAGCATGCCTTCCTCCATCCCATTGCTAGGCAGTGGGACTTGTTCCTCTGTCAGCTAGCGCGGGTGTATGCTAACGTATCTTTTCAACATACAATGAAACGGAGCACACAAAGCTCGAGGTCAGGCTACACCGCCTCTGGATGGCCCCATCCAACCTTAAAATCTGTGACATTTTAAGATGATTTTTGTGCACAATATGAAAAGCCTGACAAGTACCCACAAGCAAAGTATTTGCTTAAATGGGAAGAAGAAAACAAGGAAGGAAGGAAGGAAGAGGAGAGCCATAAAATCTTAGCACATGTATGGATTATTTACACATCCATTCGTATACACGTTTTGCTTTTAAAATATAAAGGGACAGAGGCCAAGCTGATCTAAATCTGCCTTATTCCACTGATGTTAATGGAGCTATACTGAGTTATGCTTTCTGAGGACTTAGGCCAACTTGGTTTCGCATTGTATCTTCTTCCACTTGAATGGAGAGAGCTTATAAAGTTGACTACAGTGAAAATATGTTTTCTTCTAATTACTCCTGATTTTTTTTCTTAAACAAATACTCATAAATAAAATAATGAGGCTCCAAGTAATTATCCCCCAAATGAAGTTTCACCTGTCAAGGGGGTGCAGGGGTGGGACAGAGTCATTTACACACAAGATATCAGTCCTGCTCCAAACGTTAGGCTCCAGCAGAACTGGCATCACCATGAGGTTCTCCACTCACAGCTGTCTACTCTTAGTTATGCAGTAAGAACCCCTTACCTGAAGCTGACTGCTACCAAGGTAATTTCTAATTTCCCCTAGCAGACCATTGCATACTGATATGAGTGCTTTTTATCCCAATGAGCTTCAAAAGGCCTTAGAAGCACTTACAAAATATTGCAGAATCACTTCAACTCCTGAGTGTAAAATAGATAGCAACTGTTTGACACTGCACAGGTACACCACACAGCAGCTTAAAACAGAGTGGAGAATACCTTATCCAATCAAAACTAGAGCAAAAATTTAGATATAGTAAACAGAATACAATTTAGTAATTCAGAATGGAACTGGAATTGGGCCAGTGCTCGGAGGTCAATATCCCTTCTCTTACAAAGGCACTGGTGAGGTCACATCTGGAATATTGTGTCCAGGTTTTGGGCCCTGCCCTAGTATAGAAAGGATGTGGATGTGCTGCAGCAGGTTCAGCAGAGGGCAACAAAAATGATTAAGGGGCTGGAGCACATGACCTATGAGGAGAGGCTGAGGGATTTGGGCTTATTTATTTTACAGAAGAGAAGGCTGAAGGGTGATTTAATAGCAGCCTTCAACTTCCTGAAGGGGAGCTGTAAACAGGATGGAGAGAAACTGTTCTCGGTGACAGATGGCAAAACAAGGAGCAATGGTCTGAAGTTACAGGAAAGGAGTAGGTTAGATATTAGGAAAAACTACTTCACCAGGAGGGTGTTGAAGCACTGGAATGTGTTACCTAGAGAGGTGGTGGAATCTCTAGCCCTACAGGTTTTTAAGTCCCTGCTAGACAAAGTCCTGACTGGGATGACTTAGCGGGGGCTTGATCCTGCTTGAGGCAGGCAGCTGGACAAGATGACCTCCTGAGGTCCCTTCCAGCCCTATGATTCTATGAGTCTATGATCTTTAATGATTTGAAGTGCCATAGACCTCAGCTTTCTCAGGTCCCAATCCTGCAAGCTATCCTGTGCAGGCACAAAAATCTCCCTATACCTGACAGGCTCTGTGTCTTAGACAACAGGTCAGAAAAACGTGCTGTCTTGTATGGGTGTTCAACCCCCTCTTGCCTTGCATTGATTCTGCTGGATCTGGGACCCTTCGCTCTTACGTCTAATAGGGGCAGGATTTGGGCCTAAATGATGGCTTTTCTTTTAGTAGGAACCATACTGGCCTGGGAGAGCACTTAAAATGTGATCACACCAGCTCAGAGTTAATGTTTCTGGGATGTTTTGAGATGAGAGGAGGAAAAAAGTCTTAGAAACAACCTTAGAGCAACTGCTGTATGGAAAAAGTTATTCTATTGATGCCAGCTATGTTAGTCCACTGGCCTAAATGATTAATGTTGATAATTCCTCTCCAGCGGACTCATTAAACCTTGACTTATTTTTCTTGCAGGCCTTTGACATTTCCTACTTTCTTAATATCAGAGGTAATGACAGTCGTGTGATTATATACTTATTCCTTTCCACCTTCGAGTCGTTTTTTTTGGCAACAGTTACTTTTTGAGCAGAAACCATGCACACGAGCATTTCTTTCCTGAAAACTGTTACAGCTCCATTAGCAACACTAAATGGCAGTGCTTTAGAGGAATGCACAACTATCCCCGCCCCACAAATGTTGGAATAGTCAAGGTATTCGGTGCGGTACCATCAGAAAGACGTTTTCTAGAAAAGCATAATTTAAAATGGTGGGGGGTTGGTTGCCTTTAAAAAAAAAAAACCCTGTTGTCAAAAATGTCTAAGTTAAACAAAGGAGAAATTAGAGAATGAATCTGGAGCTCAGCCTTGAAGAATTAGGTTTCATTCTAATTGAGATCATACGCTGCATGTGCAGTTTTGGCACATAAGTCATATTAATCAGAAACTCTTTAATCGTGGATAATTTCTCCGGTGTGCACGCCAGATTGGGCATTCTGCTGCTGGCCCAGCTTGTTAGTCTGCTGAAGAGTTCACCTTTGACTTCACAAACACCCGCTTACAAAATTGGGGTCAACATCCTTCAATGCAGGCATCTGAGGCTGAGGCTACGCGAGTTGCCTTAATGATTAAATTGCATCTCTCATGCAAATGAAAAAATCTGCAGATTCCATAGGAGTGACTATTCCTTGTGATCACAATTTGTCTTGGAAATAGCCCTCACTTGAGCCTCTATCAAGTACCTATGGAATGCAACTAGGGAAGATGATCCAGTAGCCACAGAATGACATTCAAGATGACTGCACAAGCATTATTTAATCTATGATTATTGCAATATTACAGGCACCCAAGGCCCCAGAAAGAGTAAAGGGGTACAAAACCTATTTCGTCTGCCCTGCTTTCACTCGATTTGATGGGATGGTTACCAAATGACGACATGCAGGAGGGGTTATCTGATCTTTAATGTCTGTTACATGAAGAAAGTTGGGATTTAACAAGGTAAACAGAGGAAAAGACCACAGACAAAATCATGACCACACTTAAGTCAATGGCAAAACTCCCACTGACTTCAACAGCACTAGGATTTCCCCCACATACTTGGCCAGAGATGTTTTTAGGAAGTCAAAATTAACCATCTCCCTTCTACTATGAAATAAAATGCTATCACTCTTGGTTTCTTTTGGATTTTTTGTATTTAATGCTTTTCTTTTGTAAGAGAACACAAAGGTTCTAGAAAACCAAGACAGGAAATCCTTTGTCATAAAAGGATCTCACCAAAGACTTCTGCATCCACAGAATCACAATGACCTTTCAGCTCTAGTGTTTCCTTCAATATTTAAGTAATTCAATAGTCCGAGACACATGGAAGATACTGTCAAATTTTACTCTAGAATTACCCTTGTGAGTTTTACAGCAAAGAGAAAACTATTGCCACATAATGTGTTCTTAAATTATCCATATTTTTTATATATTAAGGGAACCATCTTTGCTCAAGAAATACCACATCCATGAAACATCAGATTCCTCGCACCAATGTCTACAATTATTATAGTGGTGTCTGCTAGATTTTCCATTGTAATCTTGCCAGTTTCAAACAGGCCTTCTTGTTTCTAAAACTGTGCACCAGTCAGCTCTGGCCTCTCTCTCTGTCATGCACTCTCTGTCTTTGTTCCTTCAGCTGAATCTGCCTGGTTACTTTCTTGGCATGTTCTCATCCAAGCACCTTTTCCTCTGCCATTGCCATCAGAGTAGGGTGACCATATTCTCCAAAGGTAAATACAGGACACCATGGTGGCGGGGATTTTCCCAGCTACAATGGGACAGATGGTCACCCAGCATCAGGCAATGGCTCCATCCTTCTTCCCACCCAGACCTCTCACCTCCAGCCTGCTCCTGAACCCCCCATCCACTGCTGCACTTTACCTCTCACCCAAACCCCAGGCCATTCCTGTGCCCCACCTCTCAGCCAGAGCCCAGACACCCACCCCGGCCCACTGGGGCTGGGGAGAGAAAAAAGCCTGCAGCAGGTTCTTCAGGGCTCCGTGCTGCGGCCTCCAGAGGGGCTCTGGCCCAGCCCCACACTGCACAAGGCTCCAGTGGGGACCTCAGCCTCACACAGTACAAGGCTCCAGCCCTGGCCCTGTGACACAGTGAGGGCTGGGGGGGCGGTGGCTCCACCCTCATGCCACGCAGAGCTCTGGCCCCAGGTCTGCAGCAGGGGCCACCCCGGTACGGCTCCAGCCCCAGCTCCACCCCAGCCCTGTGGCGGGACTCCAGGAGGGGGACTCTGCCCCTGCACCATACAGTGCTCTGGCCACAGTAGGGCACTGGCTCCACCCCAGCCCTGCAGCAGGGACTGGGGCTGAGGGGACTCTGGCAATGGCCCCAGCCCTACGCTGCGATGGCCCCAGCTCCCCCACTCCAGCCCCCACTTTTCTGCCCCCCCCAGCTCTGTCCGCAGCCCAACCAGGCACCTGAGCAAGGCTGGGGCTGGCAGTGCTGTCCCAGTGGTGCAGCAGGCAGGGAGCTACAAAGTTCAGTTGTAAAGGGCACCAGAAATGAAGAGAGGGAAGGAGAAGGGAAGCGGGGAAGGCTGCCGTGCTCCTGAGCTCTCTGCTCTGCACTGTGGCAGTACAACAAAGAAAGAGCAGTGGTTCCCCAGAAACCGCCTTTTCCCCCCATCTGTCTGTTTCCTTCCACGTGTCCCACAATAGCCCCAATGCACCCTGCTGCATACATAAAAAGCAGACTATAACGGCTGCCCAGCCCCCAAGAGAGATGACACATGGCGCAAACACCAGAGGCAGTGGAAGAGGGGAGGGGGAAGTCGGCAGAGATGACTGTATTTGAGGAGGTCAGTAGTGAGTGCAGCTGGCCTTGAGACTGAAGTGTCAAAGCCGTGCAAGAGTGACGGCCCCATGTAAAATTTTGCTCCAGTATCTCCACCCCCACCACCACAATAGGTCACCAGGCCTTTCATTTGGCAATGCCATTTACCCAATCGATGTGCCACAGAATAAATTTGCATTGTCCCCAGGACAATGAAATTCAGCCATTAACAGCCAACAGGTTTGCTGAACACACATGGACTCTTATCACAAGACACACAACTCCCCTCTGTGGCTCCCCCAATTCCATATCTTGCAACACTCTCCATTATCACCTCCCTGTTTCTCCATTTTTTCTTCCCTCAGTCCCTGCTCCCTCATTTTCTTCCGTGACTCTCCAAAACCATCACACACTTTGCTCCTCTCCCTGAATCTCCCTTGTGATACAGGCTAACAGACCAGAGATACGTGTACGTATTCTATTATTGCGTCATTGTGATCCCTGCGTGTCTTTCTCTGTGGTTTTAGCTAGACTTTACAGGTGGGATTATCAGGAGCACACAGCAGTAGCCTGAGGAAGCTCCTGTAGAAGTTAGATCGAGTATCTACCATTGGGGTTCAATGGATGTGCCTACCACACTGCCCACTACACATGCCCAGGCCTGTAGATGTACCCATGCCCACTTGTTGACACTCGAGCCTCTGAAGCAGCACATGCCAGGCTAGCAAGCTCCTCTGAGGGGTGTGGGCACCTGCTGTGGTGAGCTCAGGGCTGCCCTCATACACACCCAACCAAGCAATGTGGAAGCAGTAAAGGGGGGGGGTACCAGCACTCAAGTCTGAATAGTTCCCCAGTCCGATTCCTGCAGTTTTCTGCATCAGGCTGCTTATATGCATTGGAGTAGTTTGCCACCGTCTCCAAAGCGTGCAGGAACTGAAAACGCCTGCAGTTCAGCAAGCAGCATGAGGCCACAGGAAGACTCTAGAATTTTCACCTATATGGCAAGAAAATAGCCAGCAGCATGATTTTACTTGGTGTTGCAAGAACATCCACCGACGTGCTCATACTTCCAGGAGGCTGGTAAGGTGGGTGCTGATCACTCGGCTTTAAGAACGAAGCACCTAACACAGCAATACAGGAGGGTCCATCTGTTGAATCAGCTGTCATAGAAGGTGCCCTCGAGGGTCCCTTTCAACTCAGAACTGGACCAGATGTTCTGTCTCAGGCCCTTGTACATGTCATAATGGAACTGGCAGTGGTGCCTTGGTTTTTCAGGGACTCTCCATTCCATTACTATAATAACTTCACATACAAGAGATAACTAAAGGACCATATTCAATTTATTCCTGGACCTGACAGTACTTAGTTAGTTGCCAGGTACTCCAGTGTGAGGAAATCTACAAATCAAGCTATGACACATGAAGGTAATTTTCTCATTTACCTTACTTTAGACATCAGTAAAGGAACAATGATGAAGACAATTTTAATTAATCTTTCCTTAGTAAAGGGTTTCACTGTCACAGAGCAGCTCCAACCTGGAGTGCCCTCCTGCAGCGTGCCCCAGTGTGACTGGAATGCCTGCACCCCCTTTCAGAGTCGTCAGTAACTCCACGCAAGCTTATCCTCTAATCCATCAACAAGGTTTATTACTAACACGTGGATGAAATTATCCCCAACAAACAAATCTGACACGCAGTCCATTTTTCCCCTCAGCACAAGCAGTTGTTATAACTCAAGACATCTTATCCCATCACACCTCATGTCCCATTCACCAGCGCATTTGACCACACTTGGACTCTGCCAGACATCTCCTGCCAAGACAGCCACCCCCACTCTTCTCACTTGAGAGCAGCCCCTCTCTTCCCAGCCTGAAGCCCCAGAGCCTCCCTCACTTCCCTGGTCTTCTCTTGGTTTCTCTGGGTCAGAAGCATCAGCAGGTGAACTCTTCTATCATGCTCCTGCTTTCAGTCCTCTCCACCTGTCAGCTTTTGCTTAGAGCCAGTGGGCTCCTACCTGCGGCTGCTTCTCCTGC
This sequence comes from Carettochelys insculpta, assembly GCF_033958435.1. Lineage (NCBI taxonomy): Eukaryota > Metazoa > Chordata > Testudines > Carettochelyidae > Carettochelys > Carettochelys insculpta. The sequence continues at coordinate 15,372,256 of NC_134147.1, read as the reverse complement.
TACCTTCAGCCCTTACCAGTCTGGGTTCTCTGGCCTGGGGGACACCAGCCAGCAAAATCCCCTTGCAGCTCTCCTGTCTAATACTGTCCCAGAAACCACCATTTGCTTCCTTCCAGGACTCCTCCAATACCCTGGTCTCTGGATGTTCTCACCTGCCCTTCCTAACAGAAGCACTCTGCTTTGACCTCAGCAAGACTCCCTCTCGCTGGGACTTTCCCTGACCCTAGAAAGCCCCACGAAGTCTTTTCAAAACATTTTGAGCTTCTCTTATCTTTCTGTAACAGCCTCCAAAAGCAAGGAGGAGAAGTTTTAAAGAGGTTTACTAGATTTTAATAAACTGGTTATTTGAGAGAAGTGGTGTCCTTGGTGTCCTTGACTTCTTAATCAAAAGGAACAATATGACATTTTGTGATTTACTACTTCTTCAGGCAGGTGACAAGCAGCGTGAAAATCCAAACAGTCACACAATGGTTCCTCAGCTTCAACCCCACGCCCAAACATAAAGCCTTTCCAGGAAATCTGTTAAAAAGGGTTTTTGTGAGTGTAAATGTCACAACGCACAAAGCGCTGGAAATGCCACCAAGTGCAAATTGGATTAAACCTGAGAGAAAGCAGTTCTTGTGGCCCCTCCTGATTTTGGCATGTGTCTGCCTCTAAAATAAAGCAGATTTACAAAAACAAAAACAAAAAAAAATAAATAAAAATATACACATGCCTCCAGCAGCAGTCACCTCAGATATGCCTTTTTTCCATGTACTGGTAAACATCCCTTACTTACCCTTTTCTGCCTGGACCCAGTACCAGTGTGCAAGTGTGCAAGATCCCTAGTTTACATACTCCCTTGCTCCTTCTGGCAGGCAAATGGCAGACACAGGAATTCCATCAATGGTCCAGCACATTTTGGGAATCCTCAGCCAGCTATAATTTCAGGCGTGTTTTTATGTCCACCAGATATGTTAATTGCAGTGTTAACTGCATCTGAAACCTCATTACTGTGACTCTGACACTTCACTTACCAATACCAAAGTGACTTGCTACAGCCTTGTAGCTGTCTTGGATATCGTGCTTCCACAGAGCGATAGCAACTTGCTTCAATACCAACAAGTCTTCCTCTATTGAGCACTCTGCCACCGGAGAGTTGGGCAAACTCCTCACTTACCTATTAGAAGGTCTGTTTCCTCATGCAGAAGTTCTGGAACTGCTGCTGGTTCTCCCAGATCTGGGATGATGATGCAAATCGTCCATAGTTGCTAGTTCTCTTGCACCAGCAGGGACAGTAAACCAGAGGAGATTCCTCAGCACAACACATCTGTCCAATCTGCCATGAAAGTATTGTACTCATCCCTCAAAGCCTTGCTGTCTTTAGCGACTCAAAGACATCTCTCAGAATTGTCATCCAGAATCTGACCAACTGACTATTCCATTGTGTAAACATTTTACCTGCAAGAAACAGGACACCCAACGGAGTAAAGGTCTTCCACACAAGGAGGACAGGAACATAGTACAGTAATATAAAAACTGATTTCTAGAGTGTATCACAGTTTTCTTGCACCACAACCTCTGAAATTATACCACTAAACTCATGCGTCTATACCTGCAGCATGGACATGGGCCTGCAATATTCTGCTTGTGACCACCAAAGTCCATTTGGACACTCAGGGTGGGTTTGCCCTCACATAGGCACGATCTAGGATTACAAGTACACCCCCCCCCAACAGAAGCAGAGTTACATCAATACTTAGCAGTTATGAAAATCCCACCCTTCATTTCTACACAAAATTTCATGTCTGTAAACTCTTAATTACTTTATCGGAGCTCAGTTAGAGGTACATTATAAAAGCCCAATTTCCAGTATTTATATGTGTAATACCAAGATAGACATCACCTGGAAGTTCCTCAAACGGGGGCTGGACAAGCAAAAGCTTTACTTTTATCATGGGTATTCAATTAACATGAAAACATCCCCTAAAGACTAATCTTTCAGGAATGTTATTCTGTTCCAACTCAGAAATTAAAACTATAGGAGACTTCAGGGGAAAGTGAGATTAGCAGCCAGTGATCAAAGCAATGATGGAATTTCCACATCTTTAATGAGCACTACTGAGTTCCCCTAAATCTACTATACATCATTGATTGTTCCAGTTTTTTGCTGCCTGAAGCAGAGATTAAGAGGCAAATAGGATTTAGTCTTTTCCTCCTTGTCCTAGGGGTCAGCAGTAGACACAACATGTAGATATTGGAGTGGATCACCATTCACTAGCCAGATGTAGATGGTAAATGAACTGCCAGAGAAACGTGTCTTCTCCGCTTGAAATGCTAAGCTGTTCTAAGAAAATATAGCTGAGTTCATGTGTTTTACTTCGCATTTCTAAAGTTGTCTCCCAGGACACAGGAGCAGTTAGGAAAAAAAAAATGGTTTAAGTACTCTCCCTTTTAAAAGCATACACGTTGCTCCTCTTGCCACACAGTACGTCATGGTATCCATTTCCAACATAGGAATAAAACATTGGAATTCTGGTGTGACTCCTTGTGAATGGCAAAGAATACAAGTATAATCCACAAGAGGGCATGTGGAAATGCACCGGGCTAAGAGTGGCATCAACCAGAGAAATCCAAAGGCCCTAATCCAAGTCCCATTGCAGTCAGTGGAGAGATTTCATGTGGATTAAAGCTGAAGACTGCAAGTATTGTTGAGGTTTACAAAGCATGGCTGCATTTTACATTTAAACGGTCAGTTGCCATCCTCCCAATAGCAGAGCCATAGGCGTTCTTACGTTAGAGCAATATTTTAGGCAGAGTTTTCTCTGGAACTGAGACGCACCCCAGTGCTACTGCTGGATCCTGAACGTAATTTTAGGTCATCTAGGCTACATCTACACTAGGGGAAAACTTCAAAATGGCCATGCTAATGGCCAAATCGGAGAATACTAATGAGGTGCTGCAATGAATATTCAGCACCTTATTAGCATGCTGCCCGTCACGGCACTTCGAAAGTGCTGCGTTTCGCCTGCTCGCAGCTCGTCTACCTTTTTGAAAGGACCCTGCAAATGTCGAAATTCCCTTATTCCTATCAGCTGATAAAGATGCCCACGTAGACAAGCCATGCATGAGTGAAATGTGGCACTTTCGAAGTGCTGCGGCTGGCAGCGTGCTACTGAGGCACTAAATATTCATTTCCGTGCCTCATTAGTACTCTCCGACTTGGGCAATAGCTTGGCCATTTTGATCTTTTCCCCTCGTGTAGACGTAGCTGCAGTCAGGAGAATGAGGCTTAAAATGCTACTGCCTGTGTCTCTGTACCCCACTGTGTGGCGTTAGGGGTGCAGGACCACAAGACAGCATTGCTACTGCCCATTGAGGAGCGGAACACCGCTAAATTTGAGTTGGCTTCACTGGCCTAGTTCGAGGGTGTGTGTGGTTCTTGGGGAGTTTTTGGCAGTGAGCCCTCTGCTTAGTCTAGCAGGAGGAAATAAAAGTAGAAAACTATTGCACAAGGGTGAGAAGATCTACATTAAAAAAAGGGGAAACAGCGTGGAGAGGTGGGATTGACAGGATATAACCAGCCTGAGTCCAAGGCCACAAGAAAACTGATTATCTAGACTGGTCTCCAGTACATCATAGGCCAGAGGACACTACAAAATAATGCCTGGATCTCTTTTTGTTGGGCATGCGGGGAGGGGAGGACACCCAGTCTTGATTTTAAAATGGTCAGTGAGTGATGGAGAATTGACCACTACCCTGCTAAGTTGCTCCCATGGTCAATTACTCTCACTGTTAAATTACCTTGGTTCCAGCTTGAATTTGTCCAGCTCAGTGGTGGGCAACATGCAGCCCATCAGGGTAATCTCTCAACTAATCTCATCCCAAGACACAGAATTTTTGAAGAGAGAACTATTTCATATGCCTGGCTTTGGAAGTTTGTTGATCACATAAATGTGCTTCATATGAGTTTTAATTTAATGTCTTTATTCATATATTTACAGAGGGCTTGTCTTCTCTCTGGCTTTTCTTTTTTCAATGTTTATTGAGCCTAACACCCATTTTTTCTATGCTACAGGGGACAAAACACTTAATTTATAACAGGTCAAATTTGCCCGTAAACATGATTTTTACTTCCAACCCCATCACTCAGCTATACCGAGAAACCAAAATGAGGGTAAGAATCAGCTCTTAAGATGTTCCTTCTGTAGAAAAGAAGGTATCCTGGATGTTGCAGCTAGTGAGGACAAATAATTAAAAATAATTAAAAAGAAGCTTTTCTCGTACTAGAAAATGAATGACTGATGGCGACATTCATCCACTTCACCCCACGTGTGATCCTGAGCTGGCTACTCATAACACTAGATTGTTACCAGGAAATCTTCATTTTTAAATACATAATTGAGTTATATGATCATGTGAAAAGTGGGCATGAGTCCACAGAGTTCATATACCAAGGATTTCTTATTTGGATAGACTCCTAAACGCTATCCTTTTGGGGCTCATAATTTTCTTGTACCAATTAACAAACCTCTTTACCTCTTAAATGTTCTTTTTTCCACCATTTCATGTGTTTATTAAGAAACTGTCATCTTGAGATAATAAGACTTGTGTACTACCTACCTAAATTTGTCCAGCAGTCTCAATTGGATTGAATATTCTTCTCTGCTTCCTGTCCTAAACATCTGTCTAGTTAAATGTTTCCCCTCAGACAGAGAACTTATTTCTATATAGGTAGCCTACAAAGCTTTTGAATCCTTCAGGATAAAGGCACCATATAACTGTCGTCCTCAAACACTGGGGCTCACCTCCTCTTACTCCTGTCTGTGCCCCGAACCTATCCTGAAGCTAGGGCCAGGAGCTGGGCCTCAGCTTGAGTGGAGAAAAGCACTTGAGTGAGGGGCCAGCAGTCAGCCACCACTTCCAGCCAGTGCAAAGACACACAGAGTTTGGGGATGGGGCCAGGAGCCAGGTCAGCAGCTGGGGGGGGCGGTCAGAGCAGAGCTGAATGTTGCTCCCTCCCCACCCCCTGCCTGGGCTGGCCTGAGCCTGCCACACTTCCTGACAGTCCTACATGGCCCCTCCCACACCATTTGGGGACTTTCACTGCACATGATTATTACTGTAATTAAAAGTCTCATTCCTTGAATGGTCTGTCCTGAAGTACTTTTGATCCATACAATGGTGTATCTCATGCATCTAGCATTTTTTAGGGCATTCACTTTGGGTGAAGTTCAGAAGTTCAGTACCAAGTCTGTTCTGGGTACTTAAATGGTTCAGCATTGCATGGGGTGAAGATGAAAATCGAGGGAGAACATGTCCTTGGACATACTTACCCTAATACAGATGGCCAACCCTTTGTACTACCATCTCTTTGATCTCATATCATACTTCCCAACACAAAGCCTATCTTTTCCCCATTCTATTTAAATATTCATCCTCTCATTTCTATGAAATCTGAAGCAGCAATGTCCCTACATTCTCTTTGTGAAACTAAAAGTTCAGGTTCCCACATCTATACTAAAGATAGTTTAGGAAACGAAAGCCAGATCTGGGTTTTAAAATTAGGGAGTTGTTTTGTTTTAAACAGGCTACTTTGTAAGCTCTTGCTACCTTGGTTCAGCTCTAAAACCTATTATGGTCTTTTAGGGACATATAATGCTATGCATAATGAGCCACAGAACAAAGAAACAGGTCTCAAGGGAGTTTAAAAGATTTGAATATTCCCAACACATGACACAAAATAGCTATGAGATACCATGTGCTACCAGTACCATAAATCTATGTATTCCTGCCAAAAGGATGAAATCGAGGCAGACAGTATTCAGCTGGAGGAGTCATTCTAGATACTTGCACCATATGACAAAATAGATGAAGGAAGTAAAAGAACCATGACATACTATTACTGCTCAGACATGAATGCAATGCAATGCAAAATTCCTATAGAAAACAGGGCAAAGCCCAGTGCCTATTTAGAAGGTGAGCGCAGCTCTAGTTGAAATGAGTTGGAGGAAAAGGGCACATTGCAGAGTGCAGGCATAAACATTGCAGTGTTCATTACCCTTACCTCTGTGCCTGACCCAGAGTGAACATGCATCAGTTGTGGGTGAAGTTACAGAACCTGGCCTTTTAGCTCAAGTTGTAGCTGTGATAGTCTCTGGTTCATTCCGTGGTGTCATCTGCAATGACTGCGGGACCACTAACACGGCTACACATTTTGTAACTGTGCTGAAGCGGGGAGTGTGGGGATTTTATTCCCCTGGTTCAGAGGCATGCGTTTTCTGATGATCTAGAGTTTCCTGCAGTTTCCCTAGGTTTCACTAGGCAGCATTCGTGCATACTGGTAATGGGAGCTACCAGGTGACACCTTTATTCCCTGGAACAGTTTGAATTGGAACTGGGAGTTGGAAGGCAGTTAGCCTGGGCTGTGGGAGAGAGACAAAGGGGAACCAAGGCCCCAGCTTGGGGGGCCCCCCTTGGGGTGGTCTTCTCCCCAGAATGGATTGGACTGACTGCTTCTGGTTGCTGTACTGACACCTCTGTATTACACTGTGACCCTGTCAACTACTAAACCTTCTGTTCTACCTGTTGAGTGAGAGCCACTCCTGACAGCGGATGGGTGCAGGACCTGGGGACCCCACACACAGTGACAGTAACCCAACCTTTCTTTTACAGGAACAGGGTGTGCAAAGAGCCTGGAAAGTCATGCAGCAATATGAACCTGAGTCTATTTCCCTGTTGACTGTCTCTTGTACCCAGGAGGGCATCGTACTGCTCTTAGAATGGACACAGCCTGCAATTTTTCAACAGGAGCAATTTCATTTCAATAACTGCATCAGTCACACCACATGCCACATTATTAAATAAAACCCAATCACTTCAAAGGAAGTCATTGATGACTGCACAAATCTTAACACTTCCAGTACTGTGAATGCATTGTTACCCAATGTGAATCATAGAATACTGGGACTGGAAGGGACCTCAAGAGGCCATCGAGTCCAGCCCCCTGCCCCAGTGGCAGGACCAAGTACTGTCGAAACCATCCCTGATGACATCTATCTAGCCTGTTCTTAAATATCTCCAGCGATGGAGATTCCACAACCAATATTGGTAATTTATTTCAATTATTATTATTATATGAAGGAAATGAATAATTCAACACATCACTTACACCTTAACTCAGACCCACAGAGTGTTACGTTTGTTGTACATATTATTTTTCATCTTAACTTCAGTATCTGTTTTCCTAAATGGGTTACTCAGGCCCACCAATGGGGATAGGGATAAAGGGGGCAGTTGGCCTAGGGCCTGGCCTTTCAGTGGGGCCCAGAGCTCTGGCCACTGCTACTTTGGCAGTCATGGCATCTGGAGCTCCAGGCCCTTTGAAGTGTTGGCAGCACTGCTCCATTGCTCCACATGGCTGAGGGGGGCCCACCACCACAGTCCCAGAGGCACCAACTGTAACTGCCCTTCGCTCCACCCATTCTGCCGTTGGCCCCACTGAGGTTACTATTAAATATCAAATAATAGATTTTTTGTAAAATAATTAATTTTTCTTGAGAATCACGTGTGTAACATTGCTGATTGATGGTGTAGTAGTGTGTATGCATGGACTTGCTTTGGGGCTGAGCAGTCTGGACTTTGTTTTTCATACGGTTTGTATTCTGATCATATGGTGAGCAGTTTTCAAAGGGCGAAGCTTGCAAGGGGAGTGCTAACAAGGGAGTTCAGAATGCAGGCTGCTCATGCCTGCTGCAGTATGTCCAGACTCCCCTTCCCATATGTTCCATGTAGCTACTAATTCTGGAAAGAGAAAATGAATTTCTTTTCCAGACAATATAAGGACTATAAGAGAGGTCAAAGAAGAGCTAGATAAATGCATGGAGGTTATGTCCCTAAAAGGCTATTAGCCAGGGGGTAGGAAGGGTGTCCCTGGTCTCTGTCAGAGGCTGGAGATGGATGGCAGGAGACAAATCGCTTGATCATGGTCTTCAGTCCACCCCCTCTGGGGCACCTGGCCACTGTCGGCAGACAGGATGCTGGGCTAGATGGACCTTTGGTCTGACCCAGTAATGGCCATTCTTGTGTTCTTACGTTATGTTCAATATTACAGAATGTTAATTTAGAATTTCAGACAAAACTTCTTTTGGTCCTCATGTGCTATTATATAAATACATTAATATTTGTTGTTTGTGGGTCACAGACCTCAAAAAGCAAAAATGGTCACAGACCTCAAAAAGCTTAAAGCCAACACACTAATTACTGAACAGCAAACTTTAGAGTACTATGAACTCTGGAATACAGCAAGTGCGAGGAGAAGCTCAGTTACTGACGATGCTGTTCATTAGTAAATGTGACATATAATAAAGCCAAAACAATAGGGGGAATGAGTTCTGAGCCTCCCTGAAGTCAGAGGTTTACCATGGACTTCAGTGAAGCCAGGAGCTCAGAGAATTGGGAGAGCCTTTGTCAATAGATTCAGGCCAATAAAATGTGTCTGTTCTGGAAGAAAGTTATTGCCCAAAGGTTTGCTTGTTGGTTTGCTGGGGGTCGTGGAGAGGGGAAGTTTGGCAGTAATGGCACAGTTCACTGCAAAAATTGTGCTGCCATGTGGCCCGCTGAAGTGTGGGGTTGGCAAAGGGGACAATTGCCCCTTGCCCCAGCACTTTAAAAGGGTCTGGAGCTCTGGCTCTCACTACTGCAGCAGTGGTGGTGACTGGAGCCCCAAACCCTTTAAAGCACCACCAGAGCCCCTGCGTGTGCGCTCCAGGTGGCTGTGAGGACTGGCTGAAACCACCCCCACCCCTTCCACCTGAGGCTCCACCCCTTCCAGGAGCATGAAGCTGGGTCCCCCACATCCCCCCCGCAGACAAACTTTAAACAAGTGTATAATATTTTTTGAAATATCTAAAAAAAAAGTGTGAATACATGCCTTGACTTCCTGCCTTCTATCTTCTGTGGTAGGTTTTTTCCACAGAAACAGATGTTATGAGGCAAAACTATTTGTTTGCTATATTTTTTATTGTTGTCTTGTGTGATCCCAGTCACAATGGGCCAACTTATAGCCCCCACTTCTACAGCAGCTCAAGGACATGAGTGCAAGTTTGAGCAATCTTCATAAACCTACATGGCCCCCAGCTGACTGCTGAAGAACTGCCAGCCTGTCTACTGGTATTTCCTCCCCAAACTCTACCCTGGTGCAAAAATTGTCTTACTGGGTAACTTTATTCCTGATTACGAAGCAATAATCATGTCTTGGACTAATACTGAGCTAGTTATATGAACGAAGAATGTAATTACTATGGCATTAAGAGAGAGGAGCATCAACTTCGTATACAAACACTATATACTCCATCAATTTACCCCTAAATTGGGCAGATCAAAATTACAGCAAGTGCCATGCATAAGATTGCAAAAAAGAACACTGCCTCACTTTTTGCTTGTTGTTCAAAGCACTGCAGAGCAATTGCTAATGCATAAAAGTCATCAGAATATGAAGGGATATTGACTTGATCTTTAACATCACTTCCATTATGACATTTATTTTTCCTTTTGGGGAAGTGGTTTATATACAGTCATTCATAAGCTTGGTGTTTGCAAAATTGAGGTTCTCGTGTGCATATATTTAGAGCATCCTGACGAGTTGAGACAATTCCAATTCCATATTATTCAATTGCCATCTTTAGAGCATATTATAGTATTACATATTTTATTATTTCAAATTACAGTAAATGGGTTCCATTTGTAATTTGTTTTTTAAAAGTTACACAAATAAGCACACTGCAGATGTTCATATGGAAATTTAACAGTAGCACCATACAAAAATTATTCCAACATTTGTACATGGGATATGCTCTCTCACACACACAAGAATTGTTTAAAACCAGCTCAGGTAGTTCAAGTGAGTGTGCCACTCTTGTAAACCCTCAAGGTACAGTAAATAAACTGTTTTGAATCTAACAGAGAGGGAGCCGTGCTGGTCTATATACTAACAAAACAAAAAAGCAGTCAAGTAGCACTTCAAAGACTAACAAAACAATTTATTATGTGAGCTTTCGTGGGACAGACCCACATCTTCAGCCCATAGCCATACCAGAACAAACTCAATATTTAAGGCATAGAGAACCAAAAACAGTAATCAAAGCTGACAAATCAGAAAAAAATTATCAAGGTGAGCAAATCAGAGAGCAGAGGGTTGTGGGGCGGTCAAGAATTAGATTAAGCCAAGTATGCCAAAGAACCCTTATAATGTCCCAGAAAATTTGCATCCCAGTTCAAACCATGTGTTAATGTGTCAAATTTGAATATGAAAGAGAGTTCAGCAGCTTCTCTTTCTAAAGCACACTGAAAATTCTTCTTCAGTAAGATGAAACTCTTTCTGGTATGGCTATGGTCTGAAGAAGTGGGTCTGTACCACGAAAGCTCACCTAATAAATTGTTTTGTTAGTCTTTAAAGTGCTACTTGACTGCTTTTTTGTTTTGTTTTGAATCTGCATTTCTACACCTCACTTGATGGAGCTCTGGTTTGTGACTAGGGCTTGTAAGTGCTACAGTGATCTATATCATTAACTGGAAAAATGGTATGAAATAAATACATTAAAATTCAATAAGGACAAATGAAAAGTACTCCACTTAGGAAAGACTAATCAGTTTCACACATAAAATGGTAGTGCTGTGTAAAGGGACCTAGGGAGTCATAGTGGACCACAAGTTGAATGAGAGCCAACAGTGTGACATTGTTACAAAAAAAGTAAACATCGTTCTGGGATGCCCTAAAAGGAGTGTCATAAGCAAATCATAAGAAGCATTTTTTCTGCTCTCTTCTGCACGGTTAGTCCTCATCTGGAACACTGCGTTTAATTCTGAGCACCACAATTCAAGAAAGATGTGGTGAAACTGGAGAAGGTACAGAGCAGAGCAACAAAAACAACAAATGGGCTAAAAACATGACCCATAAGGGACAACTGAAAAAACTGGATTTGTTTAGCATGGAAGAGAGATGACTGACAGGGGACATGATAACAGCTCTCAAGTAGGTAAAAGGTTGTTACAAGGAGGAGGGAGAAAAATTCTTCTTAACCTCTGAGGGTAGCACAAGAAGTGATGGGCTTAAATTGCAGCCAGGGAGGTTTAGGTTGGTCATTAAGAAAAACTTTCTAACTGCCAGGGTGGTTAGGCACTGGAATAAATTGCCTAGGGAGTTGTGAAATATCTGTTATTGGAGACATTTAAGAGCAGCTTAAATAAACATCTGTCAGGGATGATCTAAATGGTTCTTGGTCCTGCCATGTATGCAGAGGAAAGGACTTGACAACCTCTCCAGCTTCCTTCTAGTTCTAGTATTCTATGATTCTATAATAAGATTCCAGCACTGACACCTGTCTGTATCTCATACTGACATCTGGAATGTCTGAGACAGTGTGAAGCAATAAGAAACATCTACAAGCATGGCAGAGCGTGCTTTTTCTTTAGAATATCACCAGGTTGAATCATCATAAGGTTTTGCAGCCTGATACCATTTTATTTTTAAAGTTCAGACATTTAACTTTACAGATTATATCCATGTTGTTTACAGTTACAATAAAGCATATATCCATGTCGGGACAAGAGCCATAGTCCGTTCTGATATTGGAGGTAACCACCACCTTCACTCTTCAGCTAATTTGCACAAAGCAATTTCATTAGCTGCACAGCCTATGGATTACTTGGTCCAACTACCATGCCTCCAACCATAAATCAACACAACACCACAGCAGGCAAGCCAAGAACACACCCTTCATTTGCCAACACAACCATGACAGAGAAAAAGCCCCAAACATCACTCCAAAGCCTAGAATGTCTGTTGAGTTAGGGTGAAGTGATGGTAACAGCTACAAGCATGGTTAAAAGCTCCGTGTTTAGAATGTCAGTAGGTTCAAATCCTTCCTGGGATTCATGGCCTGTTAGGCTATGTCTACACAGGGGGCACTATTTTAGGATGTGGCGGTATTCCGAAATAGATACCCACATCTAATCAATGCATCTGTTTTCTCAAAACAGGTTTAGAGATAACGGGAGCATTATTCCAGCATCCCTGTGTAGTACCAGAGGTACTGAGACCTCACACTAGGGTGAGCGAAGTCTTTGCTCTACAACCTTAGCTGAGTGCCAGCTGGCCTTTAGCTCATGTGGTAAAGCACAGGGCTCTAGCCCCTATGATTGCAGGTTCAATCCCTGGTGCTGGCAACCCGGGTCTGTCGGCATCACACCTGTATACCTCATCACATGAGGAGTGCAGAGACACCTTGAAACAGGGTTTTATTTTGGCATGTGGCACCATTTAGACAGTGCCACATGCCGAAATAACCTATTTTGATCTTCTGGTGCCATGTAGATGCAGCCTTACTGACCAATTGTTTAAGTTGTTACCGTTCTTGACTTTATTTAAACAACAAAAAAACAAAAAAAAAAGCACGCGACTTTACAAGTTAGCTCAGGCTGTTGTGTTTCAGCTACTAGAACACCAACAACTTGGTTGGACTGGTCACATGGCTTGGTTGTCTGATCAGTGCCTCCTAAAACAGATTGTTTTCTGAGCTGGAAGAAGGACGGAGGAGTGTTGGGGGACAGGGGAAGCAATATAAGGATGCTCTGAAGGCACATATGAAAAAGTGCCGCATTGGTGTCAACACTTGGAAGAACCTTGCCCAGTGGAGAACGGTAATGCCTGAAGGAGTGGCACAATTTGAGAGGTACCCCCGCAGTGCAGACAAAGAGATGCAGAGAAGAAGAAAAGAGTGGCAAAAACTGCCCCACGCCCCTCAGGCAGCTACCAACACCTGCCCCTTCTGTGATAAGACTCACGGTTCCTGAATCGGGCTGATCAGCCATCAACAGACTCACTAACAGGGGCATGACATGAAGACATCCTACTCATTATCGAGTGACCACCCAGAGAGTAAGAGACAAATAATAATAAATGATACCATTTAAGTAAATAGGCCTTGGATATCATTGATACATACCCTACTGCTATCAAGACTCGGCACCCAATCAAAAAGGTACACAGGCCAATAGCACCTACTCCATCAAGTGAAAAAAAAAAAGATGAGCAGCTTCAATTATTGCCATCAGAGCCAATAAAAATTGATTCAAACATTTGAAGATACTAATTATTGTTCCTATCTCATAGCCCTTCTCATCCACAGATTCCAGTGCTCATTTGAGAGCCAGGCACTTTTATCCACGTTACAGATAAGCAAACTGAGGCACAAATAAGTTAAGTGACTTTCCCCAAAAGGCCACCCAATAATCCAATGGCAGAACAGAAAAAAGTCCTCCTGAGTTCCAGTCCAGCGCTCTACACTCACTGGTCCCTGTCTTCCTCCTGACTACCTGATCACACATCCACCAAGTCCTTCCGTTACCTTCTGTGGGGAATAGGACTCAGCATTAAATTCACACAGTTGTGCATTTGGAGAGAGTATTAATTCCTTTACCAAAGGGCAGCACTCTTCAGTAACAAATGGTTCACAGGCCCCAGTTTCTGGTATCTGAAATGCTAATGTTTTCCAGAACAGTTTAATTGAGGCATAGCTACACTCCATCTCTTTTGTGATAGCTTACATTAAAACCGAATGTTTAGTACAGTTATTGTCAGAATGTGTGTGATCTTTGTGCCAATCTACAATTTAAAATCATGAATATCCTAGCTTTTTTAAGAAAATATTTACCATTCTCTTGAGACGCTGGCTTATTGCTTTGTGATGACATCACATTTCATTGAAAACTGTTTTTTTTTTGAATTAACAGGGAAAAGTAATTAAACATCAGGTCAAGTAGAAAATTTCTAACCACTCTACAATTCCAAATATGTATTTAATCAGTTCGGGCTGATTAAAACAAAAGTGACGTGAACAAGTTCTGGCCTTGGCTACACATGCTCACTTCCTGCAAGCACCCCAGTGCAATGGCTGTACTTGTGCCTTGGCATTGGGACTGACATCAGAAACAGCAGAACATTCGATACAAATAATAGATCCCTGTCTCAAGTGCTGGGGGCATATAAGACACAAATAAAACACATAATAGTAATTTATCCCTCTGATGAACAAATACTATTCAGAATTTTAAAGGTGAAAAATACCACAAATGGAGCAGATCACAAAGCACTGATGTTGTGGTACAATATGCTACTTAACAATCAGGCAACAATTTACGGATGAGCTAAACAGATTGGTTCATTAACCTACAGTTCACTAATTTCAAACTACTTCAACTAGGTAGTGACCGAAACCTAGATCTGGAACAAGTCAATGGAAACTTTACCATTGTCTTCAGTAAGGCCAGGGAAGAATCCCTGATGTTTGTAGCTGCTTGGCAGGTAGAAGCAACTTTGACAGAAAACCTGCATAGGGGATTATAATGTTCAAGACCTTCCACAGGAATTTGGATGTCCTTATTGCTGAGTGAAAAGTAAACCTCAGCGGACTGTCAGATGTAAGTCTCAGGCAGGCTCCCTCTTGCTTTACAACCTTTTCATATACATTCTCACAGCTTTCCGAAAAAGCAGAGGCTAGCAGAACACTCTTTCAGCCCCATTTCCATAGCCCTAAGCATTCTCCCACTCTGTTGCTGCCTGTGAGCAGACACCAGACGCATGGAGGAAAAAGTCCATTGATCAGCTACAGTGATGTTGTAGCTGGTGTCTGGGATGAGGTAGATGAGGATTTCTTCAGACAGCTAAGAGAAGTTTCCAAATCACAGGCCCTGGTTCTCATGAGAGACTTTATTCATCCAGACATTTGTTGGGAGACCAATACAGCAGCACACAGACAATCCAGGAAGTTTTTGGACACTGTTGGGGACAACTTCTTGGTACGAGTGCTGATGGAACCGACCAGGGGCTGTGCACAACTTGACGGGCTGCCAACAAACAGGGAAGAACTAGTAGGAGAAATAGAAGTGGGTGGCAACCTGGGGTGCAGCGACCGTGGATGGTAGATTTCAGGATCCGGACAAAAGGAAGAAAGGTGAGCGGTAGATTACAGACCCTTGATTTCAAAAGAGCAGACTTCAACTTCCTGAGAGAACTGATGAGCAAGATCCCTTGGGAAAAGAAGATGAAGGGGAAAAGAGTTCAGGAAAACTGGAAGTATTTTAAAGAAGTTTTACTGACAGCACAGGAGCAAACCATCCCCCTGCATAGTATGAAATGCAAATATGGTAGGCAACCAGCTTGGCTTAACAGGGAAATCCTTGGTCAGCTTAAACTTGAAAAGGATGCATATCAGAAGTGGCAAGTTGGACAGATGACTAAGGAGGAGTATAAATAGACGGCTGGAAAATGCCAGACAGTAAATCAGCACAGTAAAGACAATTGGAACTGCAGCTGGCAAGGGATGTGAAGGATAACAAGAAGGGTTTCTACTGGAATGTTAACAATAAGAGGGTTAGCAGGGAAGGTGTGGGGCCATTACTGGGAGAGAGAGGTAACCTAGTGACAGGTGATGTAAGAAAAGCTGAAGCACTCAATGCTTTTTTTTGCCTCAGTCTTCACAGACAAGGACAGCTCCCACACTACAGTGCTAGACAATGCAGTATGGAAAAATGGAGGGCAGCTCTCAGTGGGTAAGGAATGAGTTTAGAGCTACCTAGAAAAAATAGATGAACACAAATCCATGGGTCTGGATTTAAAGCATCCAAGGGTACTGAGGGTATTGGCACACATTACTGCCAAGCTTTTGGCCATTATCTTTGATGAATCTTGGAGATCTGGAGAGATCCCGGATGATTGGAAAAAAGGCAAATGTAGTGTCCATCTTTAAAAAAAAAAGAAGGAAAAAAAAGAACAATCCAGGGAACTGTAGACTAATCAGCCTTACCTCAGTCACTGGGAAAATAATGGAAGGGATCCTCAAGGAACCCATTTTGGAGCACTTGGAAGAGGAGAAAGTGATCAAAAGTAGTCAACATGGATTCACCAAGGGCAAGTCGTGCCTGACCAATCTGACTAGCTTCTGTGATGAGGTAACAGGCTCAGTGGACATGGGGAAGTCAATGGATGTGATATACCTGACTTAAGCAAAGCTTTTGATACCATCTCCCAAAACATTCTTGCCCATAACGTAAGGAAGTATGGACCGGATACATGGACTATAAGATGTATAGAAAGCTGGCTTGACAGTCAGGCCCAACGGGCAGTGGTCAATGGCTCAATATCTGCATGGCGGTCAGTTTCAAGTGGAGTGCCCCAAGGCTCAGTTCTGGGGCCACTGTTGTTTAACCTCTTTATTAATGATCTGGATGAGGGACTGGATTGCACCCTCAGCAAGTTTGTGGCTGACACTAAGCTAGGGGGCGGGGTAGATATAGCGGAGGATAGAGTTAGGATCCAGAGTGACCTAGATAAATTGGAGGATTGGGCCAAAAGAAATCTGATGCAGTTCAACAAGAAGTAGTAGTATAGAGTCCTGCACTTGAGATGGAAGAATCCCAAGCATTGTCATAGGCTGGGGACCGACTAGCTAAGCAGCAGTACAGCAGGAAGGGACCTAGGAATTGTGGATGAAAGGCTGGATATGAGTGAACAATATGCCCTTGTAGCCAAGAAGGCTAAGAGCACATTGGGGTGCATTAGGAGAAGTATTTCGAGGAGATCTAGAGAAGTTGTTTTTCCCTCTATTCGGCACTGGTGAGGCTGCATCTGGGCTATGTTTACACTAGCATTCCTCTTTCAAAAGAGGTATTCAAATGAAGGAAAACAAAAACTCAAATGAGGTGCAGATTTACACATCTGTCACCTCATCTGCATATTCTTTTAAAAGAAAAGTAGTGTTGACATGGCTCTTTCGAAAGTAAATCCCATCTTCAAAAGACTCCTTCTTCCAAGAAAATACGAAGAAGGGCTCTTTTGAAGATGGAGATTACTTTCAAAACAGCCGTGTCTACACTGCTTTTCTTCTTTCGAAAGAAGCTCTTTTGAAAGAATATGCAAATGAGGTGACATATGTAAATCTGTGCTTCATCTGCATTTTCAAATACCTCCTTTGCATGCCTCTTTCAAAAAGGAATGCTAGTGTAGATGTAGCCCTGAAACAGTGTGTCCGGTTTTCCCACACCTAGTATAAAAAGGATGTGGATGTGCTGGAACAGGTTCAGCAAAGAGCAACAAAAATGTTTAAGGGGCTGGAGCACACGACATATAAGGAGAGGCTGAGGGATTTGGGCTTATTTAGATTGCAGAAGAGAAGACTGAGGGGTAATTTAATAGCAACCTTCAACTTCCTGAAGGGGAGCTGTAAAGAGAATGGAGAGAAACTGTTCTCGATGGCAAAAGATGGCAGAACAAGGAGCAATGGTCTGTAGTTGCAGAGGGAAAGGTGTAGGTTGGATATTAGAAAAAACTACTTCACCAGGAGGGCGGTGAAGCACTGGAATGCATTGCCTAGAGAGGTGGTGGAATCTCCATCCCTCAAGGTTTTTAAGTCCTGGCTTGACAAGGTCCTGGGTGGGATGACTTAGTTGGGGTTGATCCTGCGTGAAGCAAGGCACTGGACTCAATGTCCTCCTCAGATCCCCTCCAGCCTGATGGTTCTATTATTCTATGTTCAGCGTGAAGTCAGACAAGGCCATTTAGTGGAGAACTGCTGTGTTTTCAAAGTTACCAAAGTGTTCCAAATTTTCAGCAGCCTGGCAAAGCCCAGTCCCCATCACCAGGACAGTCCAATTGGCTGGCAGTCTTGCCACCATAAACCCCAGAAATCTCAGTTCCTTGGTAGGTCAGTAGGTGCTACTTATAAAACAGCCCACAGTGTTCAGAACCACTGTCATCCTTGCAGATTCAGAAGGTCAAAGGAACCACACCTGGTGCTGCTGGCAATGGCTGCTGCAGATTCTGTCCCACCCAGAAGATACTGGGTTGAAGAAGCTTTAATGGGGGATGGTGGTGGATTAATTGTGATTACCACCAGTGACGCATGTCCAGAAAGTGTAAATTACCCAAATTCAACCTTTAGGGACATACTAGTAGAAAATGTTTGTGGTTTTGTGTGCTTACACATATTGTTAGAGGTTAAATGGTTCCTGTCTATACTGCATTCATCTCTCTTTGAAGCGTATGGCAAATTATCTGCAAGTAATGAGCAGCTGTTTTATATTAATCTGTGTTGCTAATTACTGGTGATACTTAGGAGGTAAGTCTAACAACTCTGAATTGTCCAGAGAAGCCTGGGACTATACGAAAACCCTTGGGACTAAATCCTTTTTAATCTCACATCTGCTTAAACGTCATCAGAGGAAGTTCAAGTTGCAAGATTGAGGTCTTTGGTCCTAACCAGGATTCGCTCTGAATATGGACTTTGGACTATAACCTATGTACTAATTTGCAATGACAAAGCTCAACATCTCTACTATGAATCTGATCTCAGAACTGTATTAATGTCATATACATATTGATCTTTTAACAATACTCTTTTACTTTTTAATACATCTTAGTTCATAAGAATTGACTGTAAGCATGTATTCGGATAAGCTCTGAAATAGTCAATCTGGAAAGTAGTGTGTCCAATCTTTTGGGACTGGTAGAATTTTGAAGCATAAAATTTTCAATGAGCCTCATCATGTCTAACTTGAGTGTCTGGGTAGAAGCCTAAAGCTGGGTTACCTTATTGGAACTGTGTTGGTGGCTTCTGGGTAACCAGTGAGGTATCACAGAGGCTGTTTCTTGCTAGCTTGGTAAATCTATCTATTGGGATATCTAACAGGTTTAAAACTCTTTAGGCAAGGCTGTGAGCTGGAAGCCATACTATTGATTAAACTTCTGGGTATATTTTGTTTAATATATAGTTTCTTGGGGATTAAAAATATCTAACTCGTAATTTGTTGGCTCAACTTTCAAATAACCTTTTTTTTTAGCTACTTCACATGGAGATCTACCTCTCGGTAGGTAACAAGTCTTTACACAGTACTCTAACTTTTCAGTGCTTATATTTCAGTCCCGACTGGATGAGTAACGAGCTGTGGAAAGGGTGGCTGGTGGGCATGAAGTGTCTGGTTGTTAATGGGAGAAGGGTAAATAGAAGGGGGCTGTTTATATTTGCTGTTGTACCCTTTTTCTTCCTGAAACAGCTCACTTGGGAAGTTACTTTGAGAACATAATCAGCAAAAATATACTTAGTTTGTTGAAGCTGATTATCAGTGCTATATCAGGGAAACAGGCTTCTTCCTCTTGTAAGCATACAGCACGTAGCACACTTGCCCTGCTTGATAAAATAAATAGTCCTCCGCTTCATTACAACTAGCTGCTGTTCCAGTGTTTCTGAGGTTGTTTTATTTTAAAATCTACTGGCACTTTATGTGAAACTGAAATATTATTTTGAGAGACGATTTTGCTAAAGCCTATAATTTTCTGCAATCCTTTTCCTGTGATTCTTTTTCAAACCACGAGGGAATGTTTGTGTTAAAGCTGGATCCTTAAGATTTTATTTACTCCACCTCATGGAATCTTAACCTTGTTTGTGACATTAAATGTGGCCATTCTGGAAAAGATGATGTCTAGCAACTTAAGAATTTAATTTCAGCCAGGGAAGTACTCAGTGAGCTCTTAAAACATAAACATATTTTCAGACAAATGTCCAGAATAATAAATGGAAGAGAGATACTGGTTATATCTTAAGACAATGTTCTTCAAAGTGTTCTGTGAAACAGCTGTTCTTTGAGGCTCTGCTCCTATATACACTTAACGTTTCATCTGTATTTGTCTGTATAATTTTTATTTCTTCCCAGAAAGTAAAGATATCTTCATTGAATGACATCAATCTGTCACCAGGGGGTGGAGGCAGGAAGATGGGCCAGGGCTGGGGCAAGGCCCCAGGAAGGCCAGAGTTAGTCACATGGGTCCCTGGCTTTCCTGGAGCCTACACACACTCCATGCTGGCTTCTCTCCCCACCTTCACCCCTCCTCCCACCCTGGGCCCTCTCCCCACTTCCCCACCACTAGCCCTGGGACTCGCCTGGGAAGGGAGGAGATGGGTGCAGTAGCAGTAGCCACCACCTGGCTTGGGAGGGAAGGTGCTGCTTAGAGCTAAGCTCAGTCTTCCACTACTGACAGGGGAACGGCTTCCTAGTGCCTGACTGGGAGTGGAGTGCAGAGCCAGTAGTGGCAGCCAGAGCTCAGCTCTGAACAGCACCTTCCCTCCCCACCATGGCCTGGTGACAGCAGCTCCTCCCAGCTCCTCCCTTCACCTGTGGCTGGAGGTGGTCCAGCTCTCCCCAGCCTCTCTTACTGCCCCCTGGAGCTGACCACAGCAACTTCCCTCAAACCTGCCCAGGCGGCAGGCAGAGCAGGGTAGGAAGAAGGCTGGGGCTGGTTGCACAGCTCCCTGACCTTCCAGAAAGAGAGGGGGGCTGGCAAGCAGAGTGGGTGGGGGCCCTCAGCCCCCTAGTGTAAAACACACACAAACATGTGCACGCTCGTTGTAGCAAAGTTGAGGATTGAGGTTCAAACAGCAGAATGCGCCTAAACCTGGAAGATGCTCTTACACACTCGCAATTTCAAATTTCCTTCAGAGAAAAACTGTGGTTACTCATCACCTCCCAAGATCAAGTCCACTATCAATAGTGCCATGTTAAAGTGTTACTTAAATGCTACTTGTGTGTTAAAATGACTATTAAGCACTTAATATGTTGATGATGACTGCAGAAATAACCTGCACCTTGAGCCACTTACCTTTTATATCAGAAACCTTGGCGTCATTTAACCTAGAACTGTTAACAGTTCTGAGGTAGGGAGTGCATGATGAAAAATAATTACTCTTTTCTCTTTACATCAGACCACGGCAGCTGATCAGTACCCTAACGTCTAATGCAGTTGCCAGCCCTAATTTTCAGTGGAAATGTTCATAACAACAAAACCCATCATAACCATCTCATCACTGTAGCTCTCTGGCAAATTATCAGGCAGTACAGACTCTGTGACTGATGCATGTTATTTGCCCATTACGCAGTTGCAGCTTTCATGTAAGAGCTCGCCTCCTCTCCATAAAAACTTGAACCAATTTGCAAGACTGATAGAAATAAGACCCCTTTTTCTGGGCTTTTATTTTTTTTAAACGGCGAAGTTAACGATGAGAACTTCTCGTAGAAGAAACTAAAGTTTGGAGGAGAGCAGTTCTTTGGGTTTTTTTTTAATTTGCTGGATTTAGAATACTTCCCTTGGACAACATACAGCCTTTCTGACATACAATATTGATTTTAGAGGCCATGCAGCAATTTACATTTTTGGAGTATACACAGCAAATTTGAAAATGCTTTCCCCTTCAATATCTTCTTCAGATTGTATATTTTATGGCAAAATTCTGGATTAACTATAAACATCTGTTTATTTGATAGCGACGTGATTATGATACCGGTTACAGAAAAAAAAAATCGCTATTGAAAGAACAGTGACAAGCTGCATTTTTTTTTTACCCACTAGGAGATTTGAGACACGAAGGTTATGGTTACACCAGCAAGCTTTGCCAGTAAAATGCTCATTTTGTCAACAAAACTCATGGAGTGTGTACGCACAAAAATGAGATTTGTCAACAGTACCCCGACAAAACACAAAACTTTTGCTGGCAGCATTCTGCTTCAAAGCTTTGAGACAGACCACTGCTGTTGACAGACTCTGTCAACAAAAAAAGCTGTGTAAATGCCATCGGGGTCTCTCTCGACAGACAGGTCACCCACAACAATGGGCAGCCCTGTCCACTGTTCTTCATGGTGCCTGTTTTGTCAAGAAAGCAGTTGGGCAGTCCTGCTGCTCTGTCGAGAAAGCAGAGAGCCCCCCTGATTTGCTTTTGTGTGTGACCGCGATCTGTCAACAGAAGTTTTGTCAGGAAATCTCTTCTGACGGTGACTTCTACTGACAGAGCACTGTAGTGTAACTGTAGCCCAACAGAGAACAGCATGGTTAGCCAAGGGAGGGCAACAGTGAGCAACTGACACAAGCTCTTAATTGTGGCTGCTCCAGAGTCTCCAAACAAAGATTACGTAGGTTGCAAAATGGGGTGCCAGAAAAAAGCTGCAAGTTACTGGACTCACTTCAATTGTTCAGTGTTTCTCTATGTTTTCTTTACTCAAATCCCAGATGGCCACGCCGACAACACTCTCTACCAGAAACCTACTGACTGCTACACTTACCAGCATGCCTCCAGGTTCAATTCAGCACACACCACAGGATCCATCATTTATAGTCAAGCTCTTAGATACACTCACAGGCTACGTCTACACGTGAAGCCTACATCGAAGTAGCTTATTTCGATGTAGCAACATAGAAATAGGCTATTTCGATGAATAACGTCTACACGTCCTCCAGGGCTGGCAACGTCGATGTTCAACTTCGACGTTGCGCAGCACCACATCGAAATAGGCGCTGCGAGGGAACGTCTACACGCCAAAGTAGCACACATCGAAATAAGGGTGCCAGGCACAGCTGCAGACAGGGTCACAGGGCGGACTCAACAGCAAGCCACTCCCTTAAAGGGCCCCTCCCAGACACAGTTGCACTAAACAACACAAGATCCACAGAGCCGACAACTGGTTGCAGACCCTGTGCCTGCAGCATGGATCCCCAGCTGCAGCAGCAGCAGCCAGAAGCCCTGGGCTAAGGGCTGCTGCCCACAGTGACCATAGAGCCCCGCAGGGGCTGGAGAGAGAGCATCTCTCAACCCCTCAGCTGATGGCCGCCATGGCGGACCCCGCTATTTCGAAGTTGCGGGACGCGCAATGACTACACGGTCCCTACTTCGACGTTGAACGTCAAAGTAGGGCGCTATCCCCATCTCCTGATGAGGATAGCGACTTCGACGTCTTGCCGCCTAACGTTGAAGTTAACTTCGAAATAGCGCCCGACGCGTGTAGCCGTGACGGGCGCTATTTCGAAGTTAGTGCCGCTACTTCGAAGTAGTGTGCACGTGTAGACACAGCTACAGAGACCTAAAACTTCAAGATCTCTACCAAGCATTCATAAAACTTAATCACCCACTGGAAGAAGTAAAAAAAAAACATAGATTGACAGGGCCAGACGAATACCCAGAAACCAGATAGTTCAAAATAGGCCCAAGAAGATCAATAACAGAATACCACTTGTCATTACTCACAGCCCCCAGCTCAAAGCCCTGCAACTCATCATTAAAAACCTACAGCCTGTTCTAGATCACGATGCTACCTTCTGGAAGGCCCTCGGCAACAGGCCTGGCCTGTCCTCTCCTATCCTATAGACAATCTCCTAACCTAAGAAAGATTCTCACGAGCAATCACAGGCTACACCACAGTAATACTAATCCTGGCACTTTTCCTTGCAACAAACTCCACTGCCAACTTAGTCCACATATTTATTCTGAGGATACCATCGCTGGACCTAACCATACTAGTTACAAGATCAAAGGCACATTCTCGTGTACCTCGACCACTATTATATATGCCATTATGTACCACCAATGCCCTGCCTCTATGTTCATTGGACAAACCAGGCAAACTCTGCCAAAGAATGAATGGACACAGAGCAGACATCGGGAATCTCAGTGCACATAAGCCAGTCAGTGAACAGCTCAATGGAATGGGCCATTCTGTTAAAGACCTGAGGATTTGCATCTTACAACAGAGAGACTTTAAAAACGGATTGCATGGAGAAAGTTGTGAATTGGAGTTCATATTCAAATTCGACACATGAACACTTTGTTCATATCAAGACAACAATTACCTCACTCATTACAAAGACTGCTTCACTTCCTTTGATGCTCATAATTATCTCAGGCAAGATGTTTAACACCCCCCCTTCTTGCAGTTTTTACTGCAATTTTTTTTGGACCTCTGTACTTATAGATGCCAGTCTGTACTGGAAATGCGATGGATCTGGTGAAGTGGGTCTGTCCCACGAAAGCTCATCACCAAATAAATCATTTCGTTAGTCTTCAAAGTGCTATATTACTGCTGTTTTGTTCCGTTTTCATCATTACAGAATGATGCTCAGCCTGTGCTGCTCACAGAGATTGGCACGGAGGTTCTGGAAGTTTTCTGCCCCCTCTTTGGCATCTGCTGAGTTTGTGGTCTGAACAAACCCCTAAGTGGGATGTTAACTGCATTCACGATGGCCAAGCTCTGTCCAATTTGGAATGCAAACCGTGGGACACAAGAAATGTCCATTATTTCTCCTCCCAGCCCCCAAAACCACAAAGGGGGCAAAGGGACTAACAAAATGAGGGCCCAAACTCAACAAAAGGTTTGTGGATGTGTGGTGAGCCCAATCCAAGTTCCAGGTATGTGGTACACACAAGACACTACATGCTTTTCTACTGAGAAACACCATCAGAATCTTGTCACAGCACAGTTATTTCAAACTTTTCAGAAACTGGCCCACCTCTAGAGACTTGGCCTTCTGGATTGGTTAGGAAAGGCGTTCAATAGTTCAAATGCTTATTTGAAATCTCTCCAGGCCAGTTCAATCTGATTAACTGGGACAGACATCTTGCACAAACAGGCTTTCCTAAGAGATATACAACACCTTTGCTTTTGGTCTCTGATGGAAATATGAGGATTACAGCCTCTCTCACTACATGCTGGGCACACACACACGGACCATGAACAAACATTTCGTTTTAATTGTTCAGGAAAGGATCAGAGTGGCTCTGAAAATGGATGAAGGTGCAGAAGGCTGCAGGAGTTGTGTTCTATAAACTGGTTCACTAGTCCCTCTCCATCATATCCACATACTGTAAATGGGAGCTGTTAACTAGCACTAAAACAGACTGAACTTGAATGCTGGGAAAAATTTACTCAGCTGGCAAGCCCTTAAACCCACAATTGTTCAGATCAGAGAGTATGGGTTTATTATTTGGGCCTTTCACAAGCTTTGACTTTCTGATAGGCTGAATTCAGCTGAAGTCGCAGGGGCACTAACTGTTGCAAAGAGAGGTTTGGGAAGTTTTCTGTGGGGAAAAAAAAAGTTACTTTTAAGGTATGTCTATACTTATGTGGGGGTTGATACGCCACGACTGATCCACTGAAGTTCAATTTTGCCTCATCAGGGAAGACGCAGCAAAAATCAAGCTCTCTGGGCTCAGCTGTCGACCCTTGTACTCCACGCTGCCATGTGGAGTAAGGGATGTCAACTGAAGCCCAAAGAGCCCTGGTCTATACCAGGGAACAAAGTTGATACTGATACGTTGATGGCGCGGCTAGAATTGTGCATCTGGGATCTACTTTGATTCCTAGCGCAGACCAGGCCTAAAATCAGAAAATTCTGCTTTGCCAAAGGTGACTTCAGGGAGTGGGGCGGGGCGGGGGGGGGAATGGGAAAGGGCCCATTTTGATAAACTTTTTGTGAGAAAGGGACTCAACCTGGAGCAGCCTAATGCCCAGGGCACTCTTCTGGGATGTGAGAAACTATGTTCAAGGCCCTGTTTGGATCGAGAACTTGAATTTGGGTCTCTCACAGTGCCCTGATCACTGGGATACTAGGGGCTGTGGCCCAGTCCCTCCTGTTAAACTTTGTGTAATATTACCTTGCTCTCCCACCTCTCAGGTGAGTTCCAGAGCAACTGTGACACAGAATGCAAATCTCTCCCATTCCCAATTGGTATTTGTACAAAATGGAACAACTCCAAAAACAGGAGAGATGAGATTTCCTGCCCTTTGTTCACATGGTAGCCAAGAGTCAGCAGTTAGGGCATTTTCCTGGGGTGCAGGAGAGCTGCTTTCAAAGACTCGAACCTGGGCCTGACACATTCCAGCGGAGTGCCACAACCACAGGGCTGTTGGATACTGTTGAAAATTGCCAAAAAGTGAAAAAAGATCTCGGGTTCAAACCCATGTACTGTGGGGGATACATTTCAAAGGCTCCACATATTTTCCACAAGCCACGAAAGTCACTTCCTGTTCAGCCCTAGTTAGAATCATAGAACACTAGAACTGGAAGGGGCCTCAAGAGGTCATCAAGTCCAGTTCCCTGTCCTCTTGGCAGGACCAAACACCATCTAGATTATCGCCAATAGGCATCTGTCTAACCTGCTCTTAAATATCTCCAGTGGTGGAGATTCCACAACCTCCCTAGGTAACTTATTCCAGTGTTAACCACCCTGACCGTCAGGAAGTTTTTCCTAACGTCTAATCTAAACTGCCCTTGCTGCAGTTTAAGCCCATTGCTCCTTGTCCTATCCGCAGAAATACATGTACATCTCATACAACTGGAAGGGTCCTCAGGAGGTCATTGAGTCCAGTCCCCTGCCCTCTTGGCAGGACCAAGCACCATCCCTTTTCTTTTTTTAATCTATTTGCCTCAGGCCCCTAAATAGCCTCCTCAAGGATTGAACTCACAACCCTGGGGTTAGCAGGCCAGTGACGAAGGAGAATAATTTTTCCCTCCTCGAGGTACCAGAAAACCACTATTACGTCCCCTCTAAGTTTTCTCTTTTCTAAACTAAACAAGCCCAGTTCTTTCAGTCTTCCCTCATAGCTCATGTTCCTAGACCTTTAATCATTCTTGTTACTCTTCTCTGGACCTTTTTCCAATTTATCCACATCTTGCTTGAAACGTGGTGCCCAGAACTGGACACAATACTCCGACTGAGGCCTAATGAGCATTAGATAAATTATACCCTATCTTGTAGAACTGGAAGGGACCTTCTGAGGTCATTGAGTCCAGTCTCCTGCACTCACAGGAGGACAAATCACCATCTCTGACTTTTTTTTTTTTAATTTCTTTGGCCTGGATCCCTAAATAGCCCCCTCAAAGACTGAGCTCATAACCCTGGGTTTAGCAGGCCAATGCTCAAACTACTGAGCTAACCCTCACCGCTTTTTGCTCATCGCCAGTGCAATAGAGCATGCACTGATGTGCACAGTACCAGTTGAAACCAAAAAGAAAGAGGTGAGCCAAATGACAAAGTCACATGGGCTCTTTTCAACAAAATGAAGAGACTCATTTTCAGTGCCTTACAACTTTCAAGGGAGATCTCTCTCTCCTTGAGGGAAACACTGAAATACTTACTTTAAAGCAAGGAGATGAATGTCCTGAAGTTGAGCCTCAGTTACACAGCAAAACATAAATTTTCAGTTACAAGTATTTTATAAATGTGTTCCTACATGGAGTTTTAAGTTGTTATTTTCCAAATATAACAAATTAATACACAATCCAAAATGTGATATTTTTGGCAGCCTTATAACAGGAATTGTTAATAATCACTCAGAATACAAAATTCACTTTCCAACATATCCTCCTAGTTTCCAGTTGCTATGAGACCCCAAGTAACTGCCATATGACTCTTTACTTCCACCATGGATAATCATTACTACACACACAAAGTTAGGTTTGTTTGCTGGGCCAGCTTATTTCATTTAACCTAACCAGTGCCAAGCTAAACACTATTTTACCCACACAAAGTTAAACTAGTGGCACCAATGTAGAGGAAGAAAAACAGTTTCACTCACTTGGTTTTGCATTTTACATGACATTTATATTTTCACAAAGTTTTTATGGTTTGCAGTGATTTTATTTTTAAAAACGGTTTCAAAAATGAGAGTCATCCAATCCAGCACAAAATGAAAATATCAAGTCACTGCAGCACATTTGTAAGTTGTTCTGGGGAAGGGGAATTTTAAAAAAATACCTATCATGCTAGTAATGAGAAATGGGTATTCCTCTGAATTGAGAGCTGTTTTGGAGGCCCACTAGTGGAATGTATTTTACTCTCCTGAGTGATTTCTGTACCAGTAAGTGTGACCAGATGCTATCTGTTATTCAGAACTGACAGTGTCAACTCTTCACACCTGTCCACCCAGATGACTGCAACCAGTTCACAGTAATTAATAGGCAAGAGGATAAAGTGCAAATCACACTGAGACTGACATGTGACCTCAATTGGTCCAGGCAGGAGAACAGTTTCCAAAATCCAAGAATTTTAAAGTACTGTACGTCTCTCTTTCCAAAATATTAATCTAAAAGAATTCTCCTTTCAAAGTACCTTTGAAATAGGATAGCACAAAAATAAAAAAACTTCGAACATTACCTTTTAATGATACTTTTGATACCTTACAAATAGTTTAAATACAAATACTGAAAAAATATGTAAAGCATAAGTGAAGTAAATTCCACTTCCCTTTAAAGCAACCACATACATGGTAATGACTGTCATATTTACAAATAATGCTGAAGTGCAGCAAAATAGATTTCCCCTTTTACCCCTTCAGATAGACTACAATCCATTTTGTCTGACATTCCAAGATTTGTGTTTCCACTGAACCATTTCTGTAGCTGAAGAGATATTTACTGAGTATGTCACAGATAATATTTAAAGATGTAATATTTATATATGCTTGCTGATTTTTACAATGTAATTACCACACCAGATTCAAAAGTTAAGGCATATTAAAAATAGCAATGGGGAAAGTATGAAAATGGGAAAGAAAGATTCTTTTAAGAACACCAGGGGCTTGTCTACATTTGCCCCCAACTTTGAAGGGGGCACATTAATCAGGGCGATGGGAGATTACTAATGAAGTGCAGCGGTGAATATGCAGCACATCATTAGGCTAATTCTCTCCTGCGGCAACTTCAAAATGTCAAACTTCAAAGTGCTGGCAGGAGTGTAGCCGCGGACACTTTGAAGTGCCCAGTCTACTTCAAAGTGCCTTTATGCCTCAAAATTTTGGGGAGTGAAGGCACTTCCAAGTAGCGAGGGCACTTCGAAGTGCCCGTGGCTACACAAAAGCCAGCGTTATCACAATCACAATCTATTGTATACAGCCTGGCACTAAGTTACAATCATATTTGCTGTGATGCATCAGGCAGAGACAAACATCTACAAGACCTTTACCAAGCTTTCCTCAAACTACAATACCCACCTAAGGAAGTGAAGAAACACAGATTGACAGAGCCAGACATGTAACCAGAACCCATCTGCTACAAGACAGGCCTCGCAAGGAAAACAAGAGAACACCACTGGCCATCCCATACAGCCCCCAGCTAAAGCCTCTCCAACCAATCAGCAGTGATCTGGAACCCATCCTGGACAATGATCTTTCACTCTCACAGACCTTGGGATGCAGCCTGTCCTTGCCTACAGACAGCCTGCCAACCTTAAACCAATTCTCACCAGCAACTGTAGACCACAACACAGTAAATCTAACCCTGGAACCAATCCCTGCACCACACCTCGGTACCAACTCTGCTCACATATCTACACCAGTGATATCATCACAGGACCTAACATCAACCTTACCATCAGAGGCTCCTTTACCTGCACATCTACTAATATAATATATGCCATCATGTGCCAGCAATGCCCCACTGCAATTTACATTGGCCAAACTGGACAGTCTCTACATGAAAGAATAAATGGACATAAATCAGACCTCAGGAATGGTAACATATATAAACCTGTAGGAGAACACTTCAATCTCCCTGGACACTCAGTAACAGTCCAACAAAAAATTTTCAAAAATAAAATGGAGTGAGAAATCTCTGAGCTGAAATTCATTTGCAAATTGGACTCCATCAGCCAAGGATCAAACAGAGATTGGGAGTGGTTAGCTCCTTACAAAAGCAGTTTCTCTGCTATAGAAGTTCACACCTCCACATTAGAATCTGACAATGGGCCACATCCCCCCGACTGATCTGACTTGTTTTTTCTCCTCTCTTGATTTATACTCCTGAAAATGGGCCATTTCCAACCTGACTAAATAGACCTTGTCAGCTCTGGCCCTCCCTTTTACTGGGATCCCCCTCTTTAAATAATACTCTGAACCCCTCCCCACTCCACTCATGCATCTGACAAAGTGGGTCTTTGCTTATGAAAGCTTACGCTCCAAAATATCTGTTAGTCTATAAGGTGCCACAGAACTTCTTCTTTCTCTTGAAGATACAGACTAACACGGCTGCCTCTCTGACAATTTTTTCTATGTTAAAATCCTTGTTCAGTTAATCTAGTCTGAGAGGGGGCAGTCTGGGCCATTTGATGAAGCAGCCATTTAAATGACGTCGTGTGTGTTTCTGCTCAGAAGGTTGAGGACTCCAGCTCCAGGTAAGCCAGTCCAAACTCCCATTTGCACTTCTGCCCTGTGAAAAAGTTAAATTCATAGCTACTTCTCTGTCATACAAATGACTTTTTAATATAGCAAGTGAAGTGAATTAAAGACTGTGTGTCAGGGGAACATTGAAAAGACACACAGTCTTTTCATAGAATTCTATGATTTTATGAAAAGACTGTTGGGGGAATATTAATGTGATATTAATTAATAACTGACTGCAAGGAATGTGCCAGCAGGAGCTCAATACTGCTGAAATATTTGGGGAATGCATTTGCATAAAAATGCAAGGTGTCCATATGTAATTCCTTGTAAACAAAGCCTGGTGCGTAGCAGGTGAGGCAATGAGGCTTCACCTTTTGTAAACAATATGTTGTTGTAAAGTCACAATTTATGTTATCACCCAGTGTAAGAAATATGGAATCTCACCAATGCTTGAAGTTGTTGTGGGGAGGGGGGTACAGGGTGGTCATCATCACTGTGTAAGATATGGATTGCACAGGGCTCCCCCATCTGAACATTGTGAGGTGGTCATGTGGGGTGGGGGAAAAGAAGTGTGTGGTTGAACCAGCTGGCTGGGAGCCTTTTGGCCAAACAGTTCTAAGACTGGTTTGACTAGTCTCTCCCCCCTTCAAAGATAGATCTAAAGCTTGGGTCTATGGTTCTTTTGCAAGAATCCATCTTGGTGGATGCCAAGATGCTGTGGCTGGACCCAGAGCTGCCACCACTATAAGCTGAAATCACAGAGCTGGAATCACAGGGTTTTACCTATAGCAAAACCTGCAATACAGTGAGCAGGTGGCTGGTGGGCAGCCAGCAGGCAGGTGGTTGGTAAAACAGCTGACAGGAGCAAGCAGAACAGCAGACCAGCACAAAGGTGGCATTGGCTCAGGCTCAATGAGGGAATGCATCAGGATGATGTGTCAGGGCCTCACGGATTGGACAGACGTGTAAGTGGGGCATTTGAAGGAGGGGTACAAAGAAACTTAGGGTGTGTGAATGGGACCCATGCGGTATTGGACTGGTGAGCCTGAGAGGCAAAGTATGCTGCTCAATCCATTAGAGCTGGGACAGTTGCTTGAGGGTTGGTTATGAATTCTGGGAGTTGCATTTTCCCAAGCTAATTCCATGTGACTTCTCCACCTCTTCCATTAAAAGTTTCTTTTCTACACTCAGACTCTGTGCTTGCAAGTGGGGAATCATTGCCTCTCCGAGGTGCCCAGGGGTGTGTGAATTTCTCAGACTACTTGGTGGAGGCTTGAGCTGGGTCTATGTGAAATGGATGAAAAGGAACTCCTAGATATTGAATCTGGTCCTGGTTGCTACCAACCACTTCCAGCAGAAGGGTTACATGACAAATCTGAAATAATTCATTATTAAGGTATTCAGATAGGAGATTTTTTTTAAAGACACTTGGAACGAAATGAGTCAGGTTTCTGGCCTGGCCTCTCAGAAATGTGTTGCAACAACAGAAGGGGTTATGACAGACTGGCGAGAGTGGTCTTGTTTTGTGTTTTTAGCAAAAGGGTTGCTAAATACAGCATCTAAAGTGTAAGGTTTGAAAGAATTTAACCAGTATATAACGCGTATTAAGTAGCCAGATATACAAGGTCCTTTAAATAAAAGCACACATACACCCAACACAAAAATATTATTATGAATCCCACCCCCGAAAAAAAGAGGCTCAACCTGACTCAGTCCTATGCCAGTGCTATTTTAGTAGCCAGGATGCAAGTGCAGGTTTTATGTTAAGGGGAAGGGGCTGAAGAATAAAACAACATTTATGCAGTCAAAATGCCCTGTGCCAAGTCCCACCCTTTGCTACGTTGTCCTATATTCCCCATGCAGCAGCAAAATAGCATTCCAACTTAGCAGAGGGCTACGTAATAATATGTGGGTTCAAACTTTCCAAACCACTCAACATTGATGCGACTCTGCTCCCATTGGAGTCCATGGGAGTATTAACAGATTCCAACTGGAGAAGAGCTAGGCCAATGCTAGGAGCTCTTCAAAACTCAAGCCTTCACGTCTGAAGTACTTTGATCTGAGGCTCTCAAATAACATCAAAATTAATAGCATGCATCTCAGTGTTTCTGTAAGTAAAATATTCTTAATCTGGTTAATACAGATAGGACAAAATGAGGCGTCTTGGCTGCTTAAATATAAACTCTAATTCTCTTTCAGTGCATATTGCAATTTATTTTTGGATAGCACTGCCCCTCTCTAGAGAAGCAGCAGACAGGGAGCCCCCAGATAAACACAGCGCTGGCATGGCAGCGGGCATATTTTAAAAGGAAACTGCAGTGATTATTTTCCTACTGACTTAGATGATGATGGAAAGTTTTGCACATTTTGATTAAATATTTGTTTAAATTGTAATTTCCTTCAGTACTAGAAAGTGTTTTAATACCTCTAGGGCTAGAAGCTGCCAGCTGAGAAACTGCTGGAAGCGGACGCCTACTGCACTATTCTTGCAAGTATCATGGTATTTAATGTTTTTCTTAAAGCCCCAGCTCCTGGAGCCCTGAGAAGCTGGTTAATATTTATTTTTGGAAAGTAAGTTTCCAGCCGTCATTTTTGCAGAGGGAAGTGTGACAGTATGACCCTGTCAGACTTGCCATCCTGGGGCACCTCCCACTGTCAAGACCAAACACTGCAGCCCTATGCATCAGCCTCCTTTGCAAGGACTTGGCCAGTCAGTTAAATCACTGAGTTCTGCTTGTGTCCAGCCTCAGGAGGAATCAAGAACCTTGCAGCCTTCCTGGGCTCAGTTCTTTTCACCCATCCCTCAGGCTCTGCAGAGTTCTTTTCCACCCTATGACACACTGCTGCCTCACAAAGCTCTCTCTCTCTCTTTTGGCTCAGCACCTCCAAAGCTACTGACCCTCGGGGCTTCTCCAAGACCCACTATAGGAGTTTCCCCTCTACTCAGCTGATCTCTCCCTTCAGGGACAGCTTGAGACCTCTCTGAGTTCCTTTTCCAAAATGGGGAAACTCCCAGCTACCCCTCTCCTAGATCTCTTCTCCCCATGGCCCAGCAGTCCTTTGTTTACCAGAACCAACCTGTCTGGTTCTAATCCTTCATTTCCTCTCTCCTCTCCCCATGCCACAGAACACACTTATTGCACTATTGCCACATATCAGAGTAGGTCTATTGTCCAGCTCCTTGTTACGCATTCTGTGACAGTTCAGGGCACACACCTCACCACAGACTCTTCATGGTCATAGGGTTGCCAACTTTTTAATCACACAAAACCCAGCTCCCCTGGCCTGCCCCTTTCCCAAGGCTTCACCCTTACCTCTTCCCTTCTCTGAGGCTCCACTGCTACCTCCATCCATCACTCACTCACACCCACTTTCACCTGGCTGGGACATGGAATTGGGATATGGAAGGGTGGCTTGGACACCAACGTGGGCTGGAGTTTCAGTTGCAGGGTAGTGGTGGTACAGGTTCTCGGTAGAGCCAAATATGAGGGGTTGAGGAGAGGGTTCTAGGCTGGGGCAGGGGTTTGGGGTGCAGGGGCAAGGAGGATTCCAACTGGGGGTACAAGCTCTAGGATGGGGCCAGGGATGAGGGCCCTGCAGTTCAGGAGGTAGCTCAGTACTGGAACGGGTTTTGCATGCAGGGCCCTGGTGATACTCTACCTCAGATCCCAGGAAGCAGCTGCCCAGTCCTACAGCCTCCCCTAGGCTCAGGACCATCCAGGGAGACTCCGCACACAGCCCTCGCATCTGCAGGCACTGGCTCCACAGCTCCCTTTGGTCACAGTTCCTGGCCAATGGGAGCTGTGGAGCCAGTGCCCACAGATGCGAAGGCAGTTCATGGAGCCTACATAGCCACCACTGAATCTAGAGGCAACAGGGCCCCAGCAGCCACTTCCAGGCACTGTGCATAGCTAAGACAGGAGGGAGCCTGCCTTAGCCATAGGCCACTGCTGACCAGACTGTTAGCCATCCAGTCAGCAGTGTGACCATAGCCACCAGAGTCCCTTCTTGACCAGGCGCTACAGTTGAAAACCAGGTACCTGGCAACACTATGCATAGTGCAAAAACTAAAAGAACACAATGTTTTTAAAGTGCATTATTTTTAAGCCAATTTCATGATTGTTGGGCATCAGTCCCATTTTTCAGAGCTTGAGGTCAGACTGGTAATTCTGCATTCCATGAAAAACACAACCTGGTGTAGCGTCAGGACATGATGATCGGAGCACAAACCAGGAAACAGACATATTTTCTGATCAGTGTGGGGCTCTGTAGCCAGCAAGAAGTCTGAGCATTACTGGGATACATTCGGGGATTGAGGAAAAACCAACGGAAAGTAGAACAGCCCAGCAACCTGAACACACTCAATTGCAAGCCTGCTGTGAAACCAGAAAAAACAGATAATGAGAGCTAGAGTTAGCTCTAATGCTTCTCATCCCAGTGCTGATTAGATGAAAGCAACATGGGCACTTTTGAAAGCATTTTTTTCATTCCATCATTCTTAAATAATAGCTACTGCAGATAAGGCAATAAATCAAGCAGTAAATATGTGACTCTCCCTCTTTTTCAATTACCACTAGAAATTAACGAAGGAAAATTTAGAGCCCCACAAATGTTTCTGTATTACAGCAGACCCCCAAGTTACACCAAGGTTCCATTCCACACCCCATCACATAACCTGGATTTCACGTAAGTGGAGGTCCAGCTTTTTGCCTGGAGGAACACCTGTTCTGCAGCTGGGGAAGCAGCAGAAAGGTAAGTCCTGGAGTGGAGGTGGGCAGTTGGGGAAGAATTAAACCTGGCGGTGGGTTGGGGTTGTGGGAGCAGGGCAGGGGGGGTGCTAAACCTGGCGTGGGTTAGGGCTGCAGGGGGGTGAGGGATGGAGTTGAGCCAGAGCTGTGGGGAGCGGGGTGAGCCAGAGCCCAGCTCAGGTGGTGAGCCAGGCCATGGTGGGTTTGAACCAGGGCCACACAAGAGGTTGGACCAGGGCAGTGGGGGGTTGAGCCGGAGTCATGCCTGAAGGGTGGTGAGCTAGAGCCCGAGGTGGGGGAGGGGGTAAGCAGGAGCTATGCGCGGGTGGTGAGTGGAGCTGGGGGCTTAGCTATAGCTGTACAGAGCTGGGGAGGGTGGAGTGGGGTGAGCCAGGGCCAAGGAAGAGTGAGTTAAATGCAACTGGAAATCATGCATTTCCAGGGTTTACTGTAGGAATCGGGGTCAGCCGCATAAGAACAGGGTCACTTACTTGGAATTCGCTTATTTTGAGACCTTACTATATACAAAATAAAGTAACAAACATCCCTTATTTGTGATCTGTCATTTCCCAGAGCCCCTATTTTAGGGAGTAAAGGCACTTCAAAGTGCCAGCAGCTACATGCATTCCGACACTGAAGTTTGAAACTTCGAAGTTACCGCAGGGGAGAATTAGCCTAATCACGTGCTGCATATTCACCGCAGCACTTCATTAGTAATCTCCCATCACCCTGATTACATGCCCCCTTCAAAGTTGGGGGCAATTGTAGACCCAGCCTTACAGATTAAGGGTACAATTTTCAAAAGCCACTGATTAAGGACGTTAAATCCTATTTTTAAAAGTGAGTTAGGCTTCTAAATCCCTAATACTGATTGAAACAACCAAGTCAGTTAGGTGCTTTGGAAGATTTTACCTTAAGCCCTGATTCTACCAGGATTTACAGGCATGCTTCACGTCAAGTATGGGGGTGAAGTCGTGGACTACTTCCACACTCTTATTGCACATGCATAAACCTTTGATAGATCAGGACCGAGATCCTGAAATTGTTCCATGAGCAGACCATTATGATCACAAGAGTGCCAGCTGAAACCAATAGATCCAGTATGAGCACAGAGTTGCTTATGCAGAGTTGGTTTCAGGACAAAGGACTAAGGAACTACCATGCTTCCTTCAGAAAAAGTACATGGAACCTGCTGTACCCACAAAAGGGTTACCTGAAGCACATGCCAAGCACATCAAGTTGTACATGTTATTACTGCCATACAATGTTGTCACATAGGACAGTTTAAAATTGCTTGACATAGTTTAAACAACAAAGAATTCTTGTCAGAATACCAGTGGGGTCTGCTCTGTGAGTCAGGTACTTAGGCACTACAATACTACAAGTAAACTCACAATGCAGTGTAGGAATCAGAGCAAGTAAAATGAAATCCCTCTTCTTAAAAAAAGCTACTGAAGCCTATTAAAGCAATCACTCTTAAAAAAAAACAATTCACACAGAGTAGTTATCAATGGTTCACAGTCATACTGGAAGTACATAATGAGTGGAGTAGGGATCGGTTTAGGGACAGGTTCTGTTCAATATTTTCATCAGTTATTTAGAATTATTTAGATAGTGGCACAAAGTGGATGCTTGTAACATTTGTGGATAATACAAAGATAGAGAGGTTTCAAGTGCTTGGAGGATAGGATTATAATTTAAAATAATCTAGACAAACTGGAGAAACAGTCTGAGATAAGCAGGATGAAATTCAGTAAGACAAATGTAAAGCACTCCACTTAGGAAAAAACAATTAGCATAACACACACAAAATAGAAAATTACTACCTAGGAAGTAGTACTGGGGGCCACAGTGGACCACAAATTAACACTGTTACACAAAAACCAACCAACCAAACCACACCATCATTCTGGGATATATTAGCAGAAGTGGTATAAGCAAAACATGAAAAGTAATTCTTTGGCTCTATTCCACGCTGATTAGGGCTCAACTGGAGTGTTGCGTCCAGTTCTGGGTGCCATGTTTCAGAAAAGATGTGGACAAATTTAAGAAGTTCCAAAGAAGAGCAACAAAAATGATTAAAGGTCTGAAAAACATGACCGACAAGGGAAGATTGAACAAATGGGTTTGCTGAGTCTAGAAAAGAGAAGATTAACAGGTGACGTAATAAGAGCTTTTAAAGGTGTTATAAGGAGGAGGCCTGTGATGGTAGGACAAGAAATAATAGGTTTAAACTGCAGCAAAAGGAGATTGAGATTGAAACCTCCTAACTGTCAGGCTCATTAAACACTGTAATAAATTGCCGAGGGAGGCTGTGAAATCTCCATCGTTAGAGATTGCTAAGAGAATGGTCAGGAATGGTCTGGATGGTGCTTGGTCCTGCCACAAACGCAGGGCACTTCACTTTGATGACACCTCACAGTGCTGTCCAGTTCTCTAATTCTATGGACTTTGAAGGTCCCTCATTTCTCATGCAGTCAAATAGGAACAGCGATCCTAGATCCTCGCTCTGCAATGAGGAGAGACGGCATTAAATGATCAAGATAGAGGGTTCCTAACCTGAATGTCAGGCGATTTACTTACATTACATTTGCGTAATGAATTTTCTGTTACAACACTTCAGGCCAACCTTCCATAACTATACAACCAGAAGCAGGTGGCCAGATGTCCCCTTTTGAAAGTGACACTCCCATATTTAAGTCCACCTGCAGTTGACCCAAATTTTTCCTTAAACATAGGCTAATTTGTCCCATATTTTCTGTCTCCTGTCATCATTACTGGCAAGTCCTGCTACTGGCCAGATCCCTGCTTGCTAGTCCCTCACCCACGAGTGGTGAATGTGGGATGTGTGGTCCAGTGGCTGGCTAGAGGGTGGGTGTGCAAGGCAGGTGAAGATGCAGAATGTGAGGTTAGCCACTTCCCCTGCTGGTCCAGCAGCACAGCCCCTGCTGCATGCAGGCTCTCAGCTGGCAGGGGCCACACAATGTCCTGTTTCCAGCCGGCAATAGCTGTGCTCTGCATGCAGTGGTTGGTTAGTGCAGGCAGGTCCCAGGCACTTCTGCTGCCCAACCAGCAGCCCCTTCTCATTTTTCTCTCCCTAATTTGGGCCTTCACCTCACCAGTTCTGCTGCTCTTCCATATATCTCCTGGGGGGAGCATCCTGCTCCCAACACTGTGTGGAGGGCCATCCCCTGGTCAGAATGCTCAGCTCACCAATAGCTTGGCTAGGGCTCCAGCAAAGCCTTAAACCCTCTGGCGCAGGGCAATGGCCCAAAGGAGCTGACCCCAGCACGTGCCAAAGCCCTGCACAACACTGTGAAGCCTACTCAGCTAAGCACTGGAGCAGCAGGGGAGAAGCAATTTCCAGCCAGTTTGTGCCCGATCATACAGGCTGTACAGCAGTCCCAGGAGAAGGATTTAGCATACTCTTTGCCTGCACCCTGCCCTGGGTCCTGCCCCTTGAAATATCCTCATACAGAAAGAGTCAAGAGACAGAGCTGTCCTCCCTCTGCCAAAAAAAAAAAAGTGAACTAAGAAATCCACAGCTTACATGGAGGCTGAAAAAATGTAAGCCATGGCTAGAAAAGAAACACTTCTTAATCTGGAGTTTAAAAGTGAACAACCAACATTTGAAAGTACTGCTCGTGTATTCCGTACAGAGTAGTATGCTGCCAAAGCAAATCGACCACTTGGAGACCACGAGAGCCTCAATGAGCTACAGCAAATCAACAGAACTGAAATGGGGCGTTTACTGCACAGTAGTACAGTTTTTATATATATGTATAAAAAAATCAGTCATATATCCTGTGAAATAAAAAGTGTCCAAGAATCACTGAGTAAGTCAAAAACTACCGTACTTGTCAACAAATCAGCTACTCTCACTGGAAACTCAACTCTCCTCATTTATTTGAAAGCCGATAGAGATGGAATTATGAGACCAGATATGTTTCCTTTGAGCTTGATTGAGCAGCAAATTGTAAACAACAGAAACCATGAAAAGGGAAATTTTAAAATGCTGCATTCACTAAAGAACTATTCACTAAGAGAACTATTAATCTGACGGGTTGGTCTGGTTTTGTAGTGACAGCATTAATGTGACATCAGAAGTCAAAACCAGTGTTGGAAAACTACTGCAAATGGACTTTTCTAAAGCACTGCCTCAACCATAACTGTAACTTGCTATTGAGGAAGCTTTAGAAGTCACTGTTTGTGCCAGATTGCCATCCACATTACATTACTTTGTACTTGAAAAAATGTTCTATGTCTAATTCATTGACATGAGCTCTCAGAACATGAGTTTTTTGGTGATTACTGAATATTCATTGCATGTCCTCCCAGCTTTGGTAAAACACTTCAACGAGGCCTCACCAGACCAGTCAAGATTCGGAAGCAAATGTGCTAAATTTCAAAGCTGAGTGCGGATGAAATTTACAAAAACCTTCCTTTAATGCTGGATGTGCTGACAGAACTGAAGGACTTGTCTGAGACGTTAAAAGAATGAGAAATGACCATTCCCAAAGCAGACAACCAAATGAAATATACATCAAAAGAAACAAAAGACTAAAAGCACACTCAGGAAATCACTCTAAATAAG
The DNA here is from genome assembly GCF_033958435.1 of Carettochelys insculpta. Lineage (NCBI taxonomy): Eukaryota > Metazoa > Chordata > Testudines > Carettochelyidae > Carettochelys > Carettochelys insculpta. The sequence goes on along the minus strand of NC_134147.1, from coordinate 15,332,908 downwards.
CCCAGAAGGTTGAAAAATCCATGATGCTCAAAAATCGCAAACTCAACAGCACTGGGAAAAGCCCCAGAATTGACTCATCTCAACTCATTCAAGCAGTTTAAAAAAAAAAAAAACCATGAAGACAAAACTGTTCACAACTGCCTCAAACAAAGCTGATCAAAGGACACATGAAGAAAGGGCTTCTGAGTGTAAGAACTTACTTAACAATTTGTCATTTTTGAATCGTGAAACACAGCAAGGGAATCCAGAGAATCCCTACTTTGGAGAAAAGGAAGTGAGAGAGTTGGCTCATCAACTAAGAATAAAACATGAAACACACTTGGGATCCGTGGAGTTCAAAGCTTCTGGAGGAAAAAAAACTTTCTTGTAAGACTTAAAAAACCCACCATCTTTGCAAAAGACACCCTTGCTGCTAACAACGCTGACTGCAAAAGGGGATTCAGTGTGACGAATAAAGTCATTAGAGTGAAACAAATAGTTCTTACCACTCATCATTTAGTGAGCTTGCTATTCCTTTGGTGTGTGGGACCTCCTTATCTTCAGTGGAATCCTATTCCTTATGTGAAAATACTGCTTGGATAAAGCCGACATGTAGCACATTCATCTCAAGGCATGGCATGACCAGAACCCAGAGAGCAGCGAGACAAGCTGCATGGGCCAACGTGGGAGTTTTTATAAAGGTTATTTCAGTCTTTTATTCCAATAAAAGTTTTATTCTAGAGTATGGGTAGTGGGTTTATGTACCAAAACATGCCAAGAGACCCATGAAGTTAAGTGTCTAGGAGTGAAAGTAGGAAGGGGAGTGGCAATATGACAGTACCTGGAAGAAACTTAGAATTACTTTCACCCCTGCTTAACTCCCTACTCCTAAATACATCTTCCTTGGTCTACTCTAGGAGATTAGGTTGAATTTAGGTGACTTAGGTCGAATTTATGAGCAAACAGTCTATGCTACAGGGTCCTTTCCACCAACTTTAAAGGCTCCTACTTTTGTATTCCTGCTTTTCACGAGGAGTAACATTACATTCAACCTTGCATGATCAACCTTTGGATAGTATAGATGGAGCATTGTGAAATTTGATTTCTGGGCCTCCTGAAGGTGCCTCATGGTGCCCTAATGTGACGACTCTGGTGAACACTTTCAGCTCTGCTGTTCTCCAGAGCTGCGTCTACACGTGCACGCTACTTCGAAGTAGCGGCACCAACTTCGAAATAGCGCCCGTCGTGGCTACACGCATCGGGCGCTATTTCAAAGTTAACTTCGACTTTAGGCGGCGAGACGTCGAAGTCGCTAACCTCATGAGGAGATAGGAATAGCGCCCTACTTCGACGTTCAACGTCGAAGTAGGGACCGTGTAGACGATCCGCGTCCCGCAACGTCGAAATTGCTGGGTCCTCCATGGCGGCCATCAGCTGGGGGGTTGAGAGATGCTCTCTCTCCAGCCCCTGCGGGGCTCTATGGTCACCGTGGGCAGCAGCCCTTAGCCCAGGGCTTCTGGCTGCTTCTGCGGCAGCTGGGGATCTATGCTGCAGGCACAGGGTCTGCAACCAGTTGTCAGCTCTGTGTATCTTGTGTTGTTTAGTGCAACTGTGTCTGGGAGGGGCCCTTTAAGGGAGCGGCTGGCTGTTGAGTCCGCCCTGTGACCCTGTCTGCAGCTGTGCCTGGCATCCCTATTTCGATGTGTGCTACTTTGACGTGTAGACGTTCCCTCGCTGCGCCTATTTCGATGTTGGGCTGAGCAACGTCGAAGTTGAACATCGACGTTGCCGGCCCTGGAGGACGTGTAGACGTTATTCATCGAAATAGACTATTTTGATGTCGCAACATCGAAATAAGCTATTTCGATGTTGGCTGCACGTGTAGACGTAGCCCAGGTGTGCAGGAAATGGCCCAGGAAAATATGAATTTCATTTCCTGTTTGGCCAGTGTGGCATGCGGAGCAGGCAGCACTCCTCACCAGCACATCTGGCCATGAACTCCCTTCCCTGAGTCACATGCGAACTCCAGCATAGAACTTTCAGGAGATCCAGGACCTCACTGCTTTGTGTGAAATCAAATCTCTACTGGCAAAAACCATGAAGCAGCAAAAGAAACCAACACAAGGGGAATGTTGCTTTCGCTGTGATCTAACCAAATCAGAAGGCTGCTGAACCTGGCTTTTAAAGGGCAAAAAGCACATTCTACCACCATTCTGCACTTGCTCAGACTGTTATTGAACTACTCCTTACTGTGGCCCAGGCTTTCTGTGTATGGCTTCATGAGCCAAGGCAGCAAAGAGTAAATTGCATCTCCCAGGATTACTATACACATCTCCCCGTCTCCAATGGTGGTTTTCTGGTCTGGGAAGAAAGTTCCACTCTGCAGCTTTCTGAACATCCTAAAGATGCATGCGTCATGCTCTTTTCCTCACCATCTCACATAGGTATCAGTGAAATGACCCTTGTGATCCACCAACACCTGCAACACCATTGAAAAATACCTCTTGCAGTTTAGGTACACTGTGACAAGGTGGTCTGGTACCAAAATAGGGATATGATTTTCACCTAATGCTCTGCCACAGTTAGGGAACCCCATCTCAGCAAAACCCTCCACTATGTCCTGCATAGTTCTCAGAATCATTGTCCTGCATAGCAGAAGGGTATTGATTGTCTTGGCTACCTGGATCACAGCAGCCCCCATTGTACATTTGCCCACTCTGAATTGATTGCCCTCTGACCAATCTCTGTCTGGCACTGCAAGCTTTCATGGCGCTATTGCCACACACTTCTGAGCTGTCAGAGCAGTTCTCAGCAGGTATTGCTGCACTTCACGGCCAGAGGAAAGCAATTCGCAAAGTTCCATGAAACTGGCCTTACTCAAGCACAAGTTTTGTAGCCACTGATTACCCATACCTGCAGAACAACGTGTTCCCGGCAACCTGAGCTTGTTTCATGGCACCAGAACCAGTGCTCCACTGTGTACAAACCACTGCATGCAGCCAGCATTTTCCCGTTCCTCCTCTCCAGTGTTTCACATTCATGTCTGTCTCTGTCCACCTCAGTTTCCATTGCTCTGAAGGCTGCTTAGGCTCTGCACATACTGCAGCACAATGCACGAGGTGTTCGCAATACTTGCCACAACAGTTTGAGGCTGAGTGGGTTCCAGGCTAGCCTTGCAATGGCAGCTGCACGGATATGAAAAAGAGTGCAAAACCACTTTTTGCAGTTACTTTCCAAAGGGAAAGGGAGGAGAGAAGTGCGCTATGAGATGCTGACAACACACACCCAGAACCACCCACACCATATTTTTGTTCCATCAAACACTGGGACAGAAACCCACAATGTAATGGGGCAGCAGGAACTGTGGGATAGTTACTCATAGTGCATTGCTGACCAAGTCAAACCTGGCAACCGTAATGGGGGGACACTCCATCAACTCTACATTCCAGTGTGGACATGCACCCTCGACTGAAAAAAACTGGATGGTACAAAATCGACCTTAACAAATTTGACCTAATTTCATAGTGTAGACACACCTGGAGTGATTTAAGCTGCTTCCCCTCTAGGCCATTTCTGCTGCCAGATTCCTGACTTTATACATTTTCTCCCTGTTCCTTCCCATTCAGGCTCCATTATTCACCCTTTCCATTCCTTGCTCTCCCTGACCTGCAGCCTATCAGGTTAGCTTCCCTAATTCAAAATGGTCTTCCTTGTGTGTTATGAACATCCCTGCAAGAGAGTTTTTCCCTCTACCAGATGAAAATTGTCCAGAAAGTGTCTAGTGTGCAATTAATGTTCACATAATTAATAGGAAAAGGCTCTAGGTATATTTGTGAATCAAATATCTGGCAAATGATATGAAAGAATCCAACTTAATAGAATGATTTGACATTTTCTCTAATTAGTTTGTAGCCAGCGGGGTAGTGGAGAAGGTTCGAGGGGTCTGTCTGTGATTCCAGGAATAGGTTTGGAATTTCCATTGTTTGGGTGCAATAATGTGATTAATACAGGGATCTGTCTGTGATTCCAGGAATAGGTTTGGAATTTCCATTGTTTGGGTGCAATAATGTGATTAATACAGGGATCTGTCTGTGATTCCAGGAATAGGTTTGGATACAATAATGTGCCAGGAGAGCTGTATGGGTAAATCTCATTCTGTATGTGGTATTGGTTTTGTAACCTCATTTAGCAAGTATAGCTTAAAACAAAAAAGTTGGAAGGAGACACTGTTTACTTAATTCTTCATCAGTGCTAATGTTTTCCACAAAACAAAACTTAGCTTTCCTTGGAATTAAGGCATATGGTTAATTCTTTTAAAAGCATATTTTAAAAGCACAGCTGTGCAAACCAAACAAAATGGTCCAATTAGTACTAAGACTCTCTAACCATTATATTGTTTTCATGCTGTCCTACTAGTCTTTAAAGCTTACACTAATAAAGAGAAAGCTAGAGTTGACCCAAACCTCAAGTCTTATTCAGGCCAAACTGCCATGAACCTATTACAGGGATGGGCAATACCTTGTGATGGTGGGCACGCCAAGATTTTGGTGAACGGACAAGGGCAGCACTTTTCTACGGAGTGGGTGCAGGGTCTGGGACAGAGATTGGGTGCAGAAGAGAGCTCAGAGTAGCAGATTAGGGTTCAGGAGAGGTTGTGGGGCCTGAGAAGGAGTTTGAGTGAAGGATGGGGTTTTGACCTGGGGCGAAGGACTGGGGAGGAAGGCCAGGGAGAGGGTATGGGTGCAGGAGAGGAATCTGGCAAGGAGGAGGGATGTGAGAGTGCAGAGGGTTTGATGGTGACCTGGGGCAACAAGCTGAAGAGCAGGAGGGGTTGGGGTGCCAGAGGCAGGCTCTGGCCAGGAGGCCCTTACCTAGGCGGCTCCCAGCCCAAAGTCCAGCAGGACCCTGAGACAGCCTCCCTGCCTGCCGCAACCCCAGGCCGTACTAAATGGGCTGTTGGCTCCATTCATGTGGCTTTCTGTGCTATATGCCCCTTGTGGGGCAGAACGTATACTTTGTGTGCCCTCCCCAGCCTTATCCCAACGATTGCAGCTCCTACTGACTGGTTTCTGGCCAATGGGAGCTGCAATAATTGGGCTGGGAGGTAGGGGCCATGCACCATGTCCCTGCCAGAGGCATGAGGCACCTAGAAGGAGCTGCCAGCTGTTTTGAGTAGCCTTGCATTGCAGTAGGTGGAGAACCTGCCTCAGGACTATGGCTGGGCAGGCCACGAGCTGAATCAAAAAGGCTGGGGGGCCAGATTGTGAGCCACATTTTGCCAATCCTGACCTATGACGACCATCGAAGGCTCTGCATCTGCAAAACACTTAACACATGCGTAACCCCACCCCTGTTCAGCAAAGTCCTATAAGTCCATGCAAAAAGGTAAGACGGCCCATGTGCTTTCCTGAACATGGGCTAAGCGGGAGATATAGTGAGGTAAAGGCTGAGATTTAACATGGACAAATAGCCTCAAATTCAGCATAATGACTAAGAATGTTACTTCTTAGCTGCGTCTACACGTGCACGCTACTTCGAAGTAGCGGCACCAACTTCGACGTTAGGCGGCGAGACGTCGAAGTCGCTAACCTCATGAGGAGATAGGAATAGCGCCCTACTTCGACGTTCAACATCGAAGTAGGGACCGTGTAGACGATCCGCGTCCCGCAACGTCGAAATTGCTGGGTCCTCCATGGCGGCCATCAGCTGGGGGGTTGAGAGATGCTCTCTCTCCAGCCCCTGCGGGGCTCTATGGTCACCGTGGGCAGCAGCCCTTAGCCCAGGGCTTCTGGCTGCTTCTGCGGCAGCTGGGGATCTATGCTGCAGGCACAGGGTCTGCAACCAGTTGTCAGCTCTGTGTATCTTGTGTTGTTTAGTGCAACTGTGTCTGGGAGGGGCCCTTTAAGGGAGCGGCTGGCTGTTGAGTCCGCCCTGTGACCCTGTCTGCAGCTGTGCCTGGCATCCCTATTTCGATGTGTGCTACTTTGACGTGTAGACGTTCCCTCGCTGCGCCTATTTCGATGTTGGGCTGAGCAACGTCGAAGTTGAACATCGACGTTGCCGGCCCTGGAGGACGTGTAGACGTTATTCATCGAAATAGCCTATTTCGATGTTGGCTGTACGTGTAGACGTAGCCCTTGTGAGAGGAATATCCTGGACTTCTTCCTGGCTGTTCAGTTAAGCAAAAGTCCTTTAAAGAAGGAACTAATCGCCAGTTATTGCTAAGGACCCCTGGCAGCATGAGCTATTTAAATGGATTTTTGGGCTGACTCAACTTTTGCCTAAGTCAGTTTTGTCTGCCCAGTTATGAACACAATGTATTTCCCAGTCACATCTGTGAAAGATACATTCTAAATTAAATGTTCATCTTCCCCTGTACAATCCAGCATTCTTCTGGTGGTTTTAATCATCCATCAAATGCTGTGCAAAACTGCTCACATCATGAAATAAGGATTTTCCCCTCCTTTTAAGTTCATTATTTACCAAAAGGAAAAAAAAATCAAATCACTCGAGTCTGTGGTGCACATGAAATGCTTCATGTATTAAATTGAGTTATTTCCAACATGAGGAAAAGTTACCCATCTTGCTCATAACTCTCAAAATTTCAAGTCTTTCCTCAGATGGCAGACAAATGTGTTATCCATTATTCTTATATACAGGATGTTGCTATAGCTTAAAACTAACCATGGGCCTTCACTCCTATTGCACTGAACACTTGAAATGTCACATGGATGACTTCTTCATGGCAATCAGGCTCAGGGAAACATGCTACCACCAACTTGTTTTCTTTGATGCACCAACTACATTTATTCATTAACAAGGGGAAGGCAGTCTTTATGCGTGGAGGAAATTGAGCAACCATGGGTAAGTCATATATTATTTCAATCAGGAGGATAAGATCAGATGAAGCAAGAACCAACATAAAAATATTTAAAATCTTCTCAAGGCCATTACCTCATTTCAGAAGATTCCCCACTCCCTGACTCAAGTGAAGCAATAGGCGAGTGGGTTGCCAATGGCTCACCAATGACATGCATGCAGCTAGTTGTACATTTCTTCCACACAGGTGTTTTATATTTGATTTCTCAGCTACCCAGTGTGAAATCCTATTCTTTTGAGAGATGGGCTTCTCACTCAATGTTGAAGAGTAAGAGGATTTTCCTATGTCCCTTCACTTCCTGCCTGCTTGGCTTCACTTCCTCCCTCCTCACTAGGGAACACAAGGCAAACAATAAACTCTGAAATACAAGAGAGTTGTTAGATGGGTTATCTAGGACATTCAATATTCTTTGGAAGAAGGTGTAATTCCTACACCAAATGCAACTCACCTGTCTGACAGAGCATAGCTGAGAATAGTGAAGATATGCTCTGAATACAAGACATAGTGCAGACCATTTCAGAGGGAAGTTAGATGGGCCAGCCAAAAGAGCTTATGATACCTGGAAATAGCTTCACAAACACCCTAAAGTTCAGATCCCAGAATGCAATGCCCCACCTCCCACGCTGCCATTGGAAAACAAATGCTGGACCAAGGAACTTCACACCATTTCTCAGGTTATTTTTCCAAAGCCTGCCCTGGCTGATGCCACTGCATGGTGATAGCATGGATCCTCAACAGCTTATAGTGGGTGCACAGTTATAGCCACTTCCCAAAGTGTGGTGCAGTATTTTATTAGACAAAGCCAGTGGGATAATGAGCTGGATGAGGATGATTCAGATGATGATACTGAAGAACTGGAGACCAGGAATACAGAGCTTTTGGCTGCTCTGAATGCATCGCTTGCAGTAGAGTGCTGGTTCTCGAGATGTGAAACCAGCACACACTGGTGTGATCACATCATTTTGGAGGTCTGGGATGACCAGCAGAAGCTGCAGAACTTCCACATGCTCACGGCCACTTTCATGGAAATTTGTGATTTGCTGTTCTTCACCCTGAAGCTCAGCAATACCAGACTGAGACATGCTTTGACAGTTCACAAGAAAATGGCAATTGCTCTGTGGAAGTTTGCAATGCCTGACAACTACCGGTCAGTGGGAAAACAATTTGGGGTGGGCAGATCTACAGTGGGGGCCATGGTGATCCAGTTAGCCAAGGCTATCTGTGCCCATCTAACGCGGAAGACCATGACTTTGGGAAGTGTGCAGGAAATAGCAGATGGCTTTGCTGCTATGGGGTTTCCTAACTGTAGTGTGGCCGTAAATGGAACACCTCTCCCCATCCTGGCCCTGGACCATGTGGTCTCAGAGTACATAAACCACAAGGGGTACTTCTCCATGGTGTTGCAGGCGTTGGTGGATCACAAAGGTCTTCTCACTGACATCTATGTGGAATGGTCAGGAAAGGTGCATGAATCATTACAAACTCAGGTCTGTAAAGAAAGCTCCAGGATGGGATTTTCTTCCCAGACTAGAAAAATCAAGATTAACAACATGTAGATGTCCATAGTGAAAGTGGGTGACCCTGCTTACCCTCTGCTCCCTTGGCTCCTGAAGCCATACACAGGCACCCTGGACCACTGCAAGGAGTGATTCATGTACAGGCTGAGCAAGTGGAGAATGGCAGTGGAATGTGTCTTTGGCTGTTTAAAAGCCAGATTCAGGTGCCTTTTGACCTGTTTGGACATTTCCCAAACCAACATCCCCGAAGTGTTTGCAGTGTGCTGTATTCTTCATAAGATTTGCAAATCAGAGGGGGAAAATTTCATGCCAGCCTCAATTGCAGAGGCAGATGCCCTGGGCAGTACTTATGCACAGCTGGACACAAGGACATTCAACAGTATGCATGAAGAAAAAAAATGGCAATCAGGCAGGCTGTGAAAAAATAGGTTTATGAAGGAACAGACACCCACATGAATATGCTGCATTTAACTATTGTGATACCAGCCCTATCCTGCACAATTATGCGTGCTTGACCTTTACGAAAACACCTCCAACTGCACACCCCCTCCATGTGAATCAATAAACAACAATGTGGTTTTCACAAAAACATTCTTTTTATTTGTGGGGAGTTAGGGTTAAGGGGTAGAAAAAAGAAGGAAACTCTCGTATCATGTGTGGTGGAATGTGAGCCTTTTGCAGCATGGAGAGGTCCTGGAAGTGGCCCGTGAAACTGTCTTTGCCTTCCCCACTCCCTGCATCCAGAGACCCTGAAGAGAGAGGGGGTTGGGCAATATCGAGGAGAGGCCAGGCAACAGGGTGAGGAGGCCACATAAAGTCCTGTGGCGGGTGTCCCTCTGCAGTTTCAGCATGGATTGCAGGATGTTGGTTTGCTACTTGACAGCCATCAGGAGCTCAGGAGCGTGCTTTGACGACACTGCTGGGTTCACTTTCCGTCAGCAGCAGCTTTGGCTCTTTGCCTTTTCAAGCTGCTCCAGGCTGAGGTCCTGTTTGGATCTTTTCCTAAGGTGCTTCACAGCAACCTTGTCTCCCCCACTCACAGTGCGTGTTGAAGATAGTCAAGGTAAAAATGTAGATACAATTTTTAAATATGACACCACACTCCATCCACAGAATTAACCATATTAACACATGTTTGACAATCACTGCAACATTTGTTTTCAAAGGCCACTTTTGGCTTCTTAACAATGAAAATGAATCATCTTCTGCAGAACTGTTCTCCAGATCATTTCATTGTGGACATGGTAAGATCCTAGTGGCTAAGGGAGGAGGGCAGGGGGGTTGACACATAGCCCTGTGAAATGTAAAGCACGGGAAAAAAACTTTCTTGGCAGCTTCTCATAATTCCTGTGCAGAGAAAAAAGCCATTTAGAGTGGAAAAAGCCCGTGCTGGACATGCCGGTGTCCTGAAACAGAGTCCACACAGCCCAGCAGCTGCATGGTTGCAGGGGAGGGGTTGAGCCCATCTGCTGGATGGTGGGCTGGGGTGGGTGGGTCAGCCCAGTAAAATGTAAAGTGAAGGGAAAAAAAACCTCAGCAGCTCCTCATAAATCTTTTGCAGCAGTGGGGGGTCAAGCCAGGGAGCCCTCCAGCACCATTGTGGGAGCAGAGAGGGCTAGGAAAGCCTACCAGCTGCACAGAACGCAATGATGGAGAGCCCACCAGCCACTGGGTGCAGCAGGGCTGCCCTGGGACATTTAAATGGCCAAGGAGCTGCATGATGATGTTCAGAGGACAAATTTTAATGAAACTCCCCTTGCTGCTTCTAGGTTGCCAAAAGATACATCAGCCTCCTAAGAATAAGCGTGTGAAAAAGAAAATATGCTCATACTGTGTGAGCACAGGGCTGGAAATTTTGCCAGAATGTTGTGTGGTGTAAGAAAGATTACTTACTGGTTGCCTGGAGTGGCAAGGTGTGCTGTCATGGAAGCCAAGCCTCCCCAAAAACCTCATGCAAAAAAGAGTACCTGGCAGAGACCTTTATGGAGATCTCCAAAAAAGGATAAGTGCTCCATGCTCAGAAATATTAACAAGTTCCTCTAAGGGGCATAGATCCACCATACCTAACCCGCAACTCACTTGTAGCAGTTTTAAAAATATGCTCAAGTGAAATAAACCTATAACCCAACACAGCCACAACCCACCTGTAGCAGTTTAAAAAATATACTCATCTGAAGAGCCCTCTCCAGCACCCCTGGACACCAGAACATCAGGTGCTGGTGAGGGGACTGGCAACAGGATGACGAAGAGCTCAAGGCTGTCAGGATCAGCTTTGTCCGGTGTCAGCACCCAACTCTTCATTGGCCTTCATCTCCTCCTCACACTCTTAACTCTTACTGGAGAGATGAGCAGGGTCTCCTGAGGAATCCATGCTACTCACAGTCCCTTCCAAGAATTGCATGAAGCTGCTTGTAATAGTGGCAAGATTTGGGAGATGTCCCAGATCTCCTGTTGGCATCTCTCACCTTTGGACAATTCTGCCTGAGCTCCCGATTTTGACTCAGCATTTTTGAGCATCCCACGTGTACCTTTTCTCCATCATGCCCTGGGAAATCTTCCCACAAATGTCCACCTTTCTTTTGCTAGTTTTCAGTTTGTTCAGCACAGCTTTATCACCCTACAGAGCAATGAGATCCAGGATCTCATTATGGCTCCATGCTGGGGCTCTTTTGTGACCCTGAGAGCTCAGATCAGAGCTAGAAACCTGAAAACTAATGATGGCTAGACACGATGGCTCCTGAGGTGTGCTGGCCACACTGTTCAGAAAGAAAATGAATTTGAATTCCCAGGCTTCCTCTTACCTACTTCATGCATGCCTGGAGAGCAGCAGAGGTGAAAGTGGCCAGAAGAAACTCCTGTGGGGCATTGTGGGATACCTCTGGAAGCCAGTAAAATTGATTTAAAGTAAATGCTAGTGTGAAAACAGCGTAATTAGACCTTTTAAATTTGAACTTGGGGTTACACTGCATGGGGGGGATTAAGTCAACCTTAGTGCCCCTTAAAATTGACCTAATGGTGTTTGCAGTGAAGACAGTCACATTGTAAAAATCGAGCTAAGTGCCTCAAAATTGCCTTTATGACCTAGTGCAGACATAGCCTTACACCTGTACAGATGCAGATTTAGTTGTAGTTTCATCTGCTGGATTTCTTTCAGATTGGTACTCGTGACGGTCATTGTGTCAAAGTCCTCTATTTCATCACTGAACAGGGAGAGCATATGCAATGGCATGCTGTCCCGCCAGTGTGCCTGAAAGAGGTCCTCGATTGTTTGCTCTCAGGCAGCTGATATTTCAGCCTCCATCCTCACTCATTCTTGTGCCTCACTGATGAAGCTGCCAGCACATTTTCCAGTTAGGGCCCATCGTGTTGATGCTGGTTCTGTAATTTGGACACTTATCCACTGGGAAGGTGTTGGGACCAAAATTAATTTCACATCGGTCACTCAGCCACCAGCTGGCAACAATTTTCAGTCATTATTAATCTGCAATGGATCTGAATCTGGAAGCATGACATCTCTTTGGCCCATTTCCAAATTCCTAAGCCCTCTACTTCCCTGATCCTGCAATAATATATTTTACAGGCAGAGTTACCTAAGTAATGCTACCTTTTTGATAGTTTAATGACAAAAATCAAAGCTGCCTTCCGGGGTGATTAAATGTTCCTGGTTAATTATTTGCTAATTTTCATAGCCTTCTCCCAGCTTCAAGACAAGGACTTTTTCCCCTGTTGTCTTCCTCCCCTTTGCCCCCATGTAAGAATATCACCAGTAGTATAAATAAAAGAACAGTGTTAGACTTGGCATCTTCAAAATAATGTCAAGGAAAATTTGCTTAAGTAGTACAGTAAACTGTGTTTTGTTTTGCTGTGTGATCTGATTCACTGACAACTACAACGTCATGAAATGAAAATCTCCCAAAGAAAGGAAATGTCAGAGGTAGTAATCATAACTTTATGGGACACTATTTAGAAAAGTCACAAAGAGGAAAGAGAGCAGACAGGTGACAAGGTGCAGGGAGAATTAGGTTATGTCTAGATTGCAGGCTTCTGTCAACAAATTTTGTCGGCAGAGCACACGTCTAGACTACAGATCTCTCAAAAGAGACATGCCGGTCGGGAGCATTCTGTTGACATCCCTGTACACCTCATTCCACAAGGAAGAAGGAATGTCTTAACAGACCCTTTTTTCCCCTGACACTTGGCCCCATGTGGATGGGCCAATGTCAGAAAAGCCTCTCCCAACAGAACAGTGGGCAAAAGATATTCAAATTGTGCAAGACATTTGTACATCTTCTGCCAGTAGTTCCCCACAGTCTAGATGCAGCCTTCGTTATTTCCACTGAACAAATTATGACTTTTTTCCTCCTATAGCCATCAAGTTTTTTAAAATGCTATAAAGGATTTTCATACAAAATAATGTTTTAATGTAAAAAACTGATCCTTCACAGAATAAAATTTCTATTTATAATATATAAAGTTGGAAAAATATCAGAAATTTAAGTCAAAACTAGAGCTAGTTCTAGATTAGTAAAAAAACAAAACAAACAAAACAAAAAGGTTCATTTTCAAGTAGAAACCCAATAACTTCCCATCCACAGTTCCCTCATTTAGCTGCTGTTATCTATTTCCCACCCTTTTATACTTAATAGTTGCAGGTATCTTGTAGGGACATTAGTGGACCAGTCTTTAAAGGAGCTTCACTTACAAATGAAAAATGTGAATTAGCAAGATCCACAGATGCACATACTGCAATTTTTTTTGCTGTAAACCTTTTCCCTCCCCATGCCCACAGCCTCATCTCCATTTGTCGTCACCCCTTCCTGTGCGGTGTTTGAGTGGATTCTAAACCACATGCAGGACAGACCTTTCCTATTTGCACTGTAGAGTACCATGTAAAGCACTGTGATGCTAAGTCCCAACAGAAAACTCCAAAACAGGGAAAACATCTAAAATGCTAGGATTAAAAAATAAATAAATGAAAAAAAAATCACAACAAAAAATTGGGTGTCTGGAATGCTTGACTACTTCAATCTTTTTAACACTGCTTTCTAAAATGGTTTTTAAAATACCAGAAATAGGTTTTGTCTTTCATTCTTTTAGGGGAAGGGATGAAGAGTGGCCAGAAAAAAAAATAAAGGCATTCCTTTGTAAATACTCACAGTAAACCCGAGAAGCAAGGTAGGTAAGGGTAGGAATATTAGCAAAAAATCATCCCTAGTGAGGCCTCAGAAACAGCATTCAATTAATCCCAAACACAAAGCTAACAACCTGATATACTTCTGGAAGGGACTGGAAGAAATTCAAAGTAGTGATGAAAATGAGAACTGAAAAGGTCATAACAGTTATTGACAAATCAGTTTCTGCCAACATGTTTACAACACTCTTATAAATATACATGCCCATGAGTAAAATCCCTAGCAGAATAATATTTGGAACATTTTAAAAGGAACCTTTATTAATGGAAATATGATTGCTTTGCCTGACAAATGTGTGCTGTTTTAAAAACATGCCTTTTATCAGTTATTTAACTAAGGGAAACTTCAGAATACCAACTGGTGCTGTGACAATAGAGAGTGCAAGGCAGTAGTAATAATAATAATGCATAATCTCAGTTTTGACAAGCAGTGAGACAGACTGGATGGCTTACGAACTGGTAAGGAGATACAGAACCTTTTATCTTTAGGTCACAGATTCAAACCTGACCCAAAGTTGGTAGCCAGCAAGAGGGGTTGCCCTCTGACAGCTGTTCAACCGCTTCTGTGAAAACAACCCCCTCTTATTTCTAATGGACAGATGCCCACATGCTAAAAAACTCTCCCTACAGCCAGCCTCTCCATTGGCAACTTCCGCAGAGACACAAAGGGAGAAGTGGACACTGGGAGTGATGTACCTCCCAGTCAGACTTGAAGTATGTTGGCAGGAGAGTGTGCATTACCCCCTGATGTTTTTGTTCTGCGGCCAGGCAGACAACCCCTGTCGCCAAGCCTCTGAATCCAGCTCCCTTCATAAGTACTGGATTCAATTTTAAACAATTAAGTTGAATTAAATTACAAAAACTGGTCCAGTGCTGACCAGCTGCATCATAAGGCCTGCAAGCTTTCTGGGCCTTTTGTTGCCAGAATTTGCAACTAAACCAAGTAAGCTTGCTTATAATAGCAGGAAGAAATCAGAGTTTCCAAATGGCAGAGACTCGGCCAGATGTTGTGTTGCCATGAACTAGCCGGTACTCATTTGAGCAGAGATTGGAACTGGTTTCCACATTACAGTGTTTATATTGACTGCATTTATGATGCCACGGAAGTTGCCAATAAAGTATTTATTTAGCAGTTAAAAAGTTCTGCAAATGATTTTGCTGTCCCAAAAGATAAATATTTCTCAGCATACTGACATGATATATTGCTGTTTTTGTTCAGGCAATTGCATGTTGATAAAATTCTCTCAAATTACAGTTTGCTGTTCCTTTGTATTTGAAGTGGCCACATTAATTTCATGATATTTATTACAACTGTAAATTGCACTAAGATTAGAGGCATTAAATTTAGCACTGAACATGTGATCCCTAAAATGTTTAGTTTTAGGGTTCCCAAGTCATCAATTTTAGAGCCTAAAGACAATTTTGATCGTCCAGGTGGCTCTTTGCAATGCAAGAAGATTAACAAGAATCAACATAAATTGTGATTTGGTTGATTTTTTAAAATACCGAAAATACCTGGGATAGTCTTTTTAAAAAAATAGATTGTTTGTGCCAAAAGATTTACACACTAGTAACCAGACGTGCCTAAATTGCAATATTTGGATCTGATTTGACATCTGAGGGTATTCAGGTTGGAAATTTGATTTGGCCCATTATAGCTCAGGATTGAAATCCCCAACCCTGCCTTCTTCCCACTTTGCCCTTCCCTCCCACACACCAAACATAATTTTTAAAAAGGATGTAGAGGCCAGGTGCAGACGTTGATTATCTTTCCAGATGAGACAAAACCAAAACCACCAAACCCGAAGTTCAGAGCATTTGTGGTCATTTCTGTAGCACTTATTGTAGGTTACATTCTGCTCCCTGGGCACAACCAGCATGGTGAGCAAGACAACATGGTGTTTGCAGAGTGTGCATGGGCGGGGAAGATAGAACATGTCCTACACCCAAACGCACATCCTAATCAGAGAGCAGAACCTTTTGACAGACATCACTGCAACTTTGGGTGGCTTCAGGGCCAAAGCAGCATCTATGAGCCATACAATGGCTCCCAGTACAGCTTTGTGTCGGGGGTGTGTGTGTGTGTGTGTGTGGAGGGAGGGGGAGAGGGAGAGGGAGAGGGAGAGGGAGAGGGAGAGGGAGAGGGAGAGAGACCATCTGTCCCACCTTTCCCAGGACAGTCTCTTATTTAATCTGTTTCACAGGCATTCCAACTTTAAGAAAAATGGGCAATTGTCCTGTATTTTGCATGGAACCTGTTCCCTGGCACTCAGCATGTCTTGAGGCAGGAGGCTGCCCCATTCCCTGACACCCCATGGAGGCAGCTCCCACTGCCAGTGAGCTCTGCCAGGGGCCAGCTGCCTTATTCCCTGGCACCCCTCTTCTGTGAGATTGCCAAGCCCCCCATCTGCCACTCACTCTCATCAAGAGGATGTAGAACCCCGACCCTTGGTGCCTTACTGTGGGGCAGCCACCCCACTTCACTGAGGAGCCCTGACATGGAACAGCAGCCCCCTGTCCTCAGAAGCCAGTGTCCCATATTTCATCATCATCATTAACCGTGGGCTCAGCGCCCATTGGTGTCTGATGTCTATCTCACTATTTCCTTCCATCTTTCCCGGTGCAGGGCAGAGTGGCTTAGTTTCTGTTGTCCCATATTTGCCATAGGACAATGTGGTCACCCTACATCAGTGATTCATTGCAGTCCTTCCAGCCACATCTCGACTCTCATGATATCCTTCCTTAGGCCTGCTGCAGAGGCTGATGCCTCGCTGTGTTCTGTGAAATGAGTGTGCGCAAAGCCTCCCTGCGTTGGCTCTTCACAGCCAGCCTCTCCACATACAGCAAGATCACCCTGACCTTCTACTGCTTTTCCATGCACCAGAACATTTGGTCCCGTCAGAGGGGGAGTTGCCACCAACTCAACTCTCCTGACCAAATTCCAGCTGAAATAGATGAGGTCTGCCTGCTTAAAATTCCCCTGCAGTCTTGACTGGTTATATCCAATTCTACACATCCTGCCCTAAGCTACTGCGTAGGTTTGCTGCATGTTATTAAAAGGTGTTGATCCCCAGAGGTAGTTAAATGGCCCAGCTCAGTGAAATATCTTAGATGCAATACAAGTATTTTAGCTTTCAACACGTACGTGAATCTCTGAAACATCTGTTATGGCCATTTCAGTCACTCACTTATACTTTGGGCATTAAACACAAACATGCAGACAAAGTAGCGACTGGATGCCTTACGTCTCACTCATTCGAAAGAAGCAAACTCTGACTTTGGCAAATAACTTTTGAGGTGGTATGGTTTTACCGCAGGAGGAAGTGCACATGAGGGAATTCTCTGCAACTTGAAGTCTTTAAATCATTATTTGAGAACTCCGGTAACTCATCCGGAAGTTAGGGGTCTGGTGCAGGAGTGGATGGGTGAGGTTCTGTGGGCTGCAATGTGCAGGAAATGAGACTAGATCACAATGGTTCCTTCTGACCTTAACATTTGAGACTTATTGCCTCAGTGGTTCCCGAACTGCTGCCCAAAGAAATTTTTGTATCTGTGCATACAGTGTAACCATTTAAAGAGCCACAAATGTAATTCTGAGTGAATCCTGCACCCCCCATCCCCCCTCATGAACTCATTCAAACACAATTTTTAGTATGACCTCTCCAGATTGCTGGAAGGGTAGAGAGTACACTACTTCAATCTTGATTTTGGCATTTAAATATTTTCTAGGGAGCAGTGTTGTATCTCCCTTTTAAATTGTTATACAATATGCCTGATTTTGTTGGGAAGTTTTGATATTTACTGTCTCAAAACTAGTACAGGTTGAATCTTTCTAGCCCAGCACTCTCTCATCTGGCAATATCCATAATCTGGCATGATTTCAGTCAGTCAGATAAGCATTTACTATAGGTGTGACCAAGTTTCCCACAGTTCCATAAAGTTTCCCATGGTCAACCAATTCTGTAATTTGGCACCAGTCGGGTCCTGAGGTAAAGCAGTTCAACCTGTATTGTAGGTGTACTTTTAAAAGAGAGAAGAGTGTAATGTCAAGAAACAGTAATAGTGAGTATATACAGTAAACTCTTTCATATCCTGCATTCTATCATCCAGAACTCTCAAATAACCAGCATTTTAACCATAATTATACGTTAGTTATGTCTTCCATAAGTATAGTATAGTATAAGTAAATGCAAATAAAACAAAACAGCAGAAATGTAACACTTTAAAGAGTAACAAAATCATTTATTTGGTGCAGCAATGAAGGGTCCTGTGGCACCTTATAGACTAACAGAAAAGTTTTGAGCATGAGCTTTCGTGAGCAAAGACTCACTTCATCAGATGCTGGAAATGAAGTGAGTCTGTCCCATGAAAGCTCATCACCAAATAAATTAGCAGAAATGTAGCACTGAGATCAGGTGTGTCCAACCCGCGGGCCACATGAGGCCCTGGACAGCTAGTAATGAGGCCCCACAAGATCGTAAACTTTTAACTTTATTATGTGATTTATATACATTAACTATATTATATATTTTATATGCGGCCCAAGACAATTCCTCTTCACTCAGTGAGGCCCAGGCAAGCCAAAAGTTTGGACGCCCATGACTTAGATGAACAAAATGTTTTGTTTTGTAGGAGTACAGACTAAAATGGCTACCTCTCTGTTACTATAAATACAAATAAATACAGTATAAGTTTACAGAGCACAGTACTACTGTTGCTGGTAAATAACGTACTCTGCCTACATTTTTGTTTGTCTCAATATCTAATCTCATTTTTCTTTAGTGTTATGCATTGCCAGGTACATCTCTCCATTTTCCAGAATATTTGAAATATCCAGCAACCTCCCAGTCCTCAGGATGCCAGATATGAAAGAGTTTACTGTACACACAGGCAGACTTGTATGATCAATAAGTGCCATTTATTATATTTCTTTTTCAGGAAGTCACCATGTTTACAGTTTGTAGTTACTGGTGAAAGTATTTATTTCAGGTCAGAGTTAAGATTGCTGTGACACATTAAAATGTGCACAGTTGGGCAACTTACACATCGTCTCTCTGTGTGCAGCTTAATATTGCCATGAGAACCATAACTAGAACATTAAAACACACATCCTGCCCTCAGCCATAGTGTAAAGAGTTAAAAATGGATGATTTCTAACTCTGGCACATATCTCCCTACCCAAGACCTATCCATGCACCTCGTGACTACCCTGCTCACAAGTGTCAGGACTCTCTTGACGGACAGGTTATTAATATGGGTATTTAAATGAGTCCCTGAACAAGGAGGGCATGAACCTCCTGGTCACAGATCCCAGGACCCAAACCCGAACCCTGCTGCAACCCCAAGATGGGAGAGTGCCACCCCGGTACGCTCTGATCCCCGCTAAGGCCTCCTGGAAAGAAGTGGCTGGCAGAGACAATGAGACCAGGACAAGGGTTGAAGTTAAAACAAAGTAACTAAAACTTTTATTTGAGGAACACCATCAAATTTAAAATGTATCAACTCTAAATGGCTAACTTATAAGCTTACAATGAACATTGTGTCCTTGCTGACTCCTGACAGACGTCTTTAGATTTTATTTTACCAGAAGGCAAAAAGGTAAATTAGGGTAGTGAATATGGGCAAGTATAATCAGGAATAAGGGGTTTTAGATCCCCACTGTTCCCTTTCGAAAGGAGGGTGAGGTTGCTGGCCTCACCCCCTACCGGGGGCAGGGTGCTAGCCTGCCCCCAAGGGGTTAGGGCTAGGAGGCTGTCAGGGATGTCCCTCTTTTTGGGGGGCCCCCGCTACTCCAGTAAGCCTAACTAGAGGGTACCTGGGAGGCAATAGGCTCTTCCTCAGGTCCCTTAGGGTGAACAGCGACTGGGGAGGCAGGGTGGCTATGCCTACACCTGCAGTATTTATTTATATCTATGTATAGAGATGGGTTAGGTAAGAGGGGGGAGGAAGGTCAAGCCTTCACCTTATTAGAAGCAACGGTTATGATAACACTACTGCTATAATAAATGCTAACAATACTCTATAAATGAATAACAACAACAATATGAGCTATTAATTAAATGTGTTTTTAAAATAGTCAAAGTAAAATCCCAGCCTGGGCTTTCAGGCCCGGCCTCAGGCCCCCAGGTACTGCCCCTCCCCCGTCAGGGAGGGTACACAGCAGGGGAGCTACCCCTGCTCCCTCACTGAGGGTCCCGGTGCCCCAGGCTAGTCTAAGAGAAAATGTCTATGGGCTCCACGTAAAGACGCGGGCTGGTGAATAGAATTACGTGTCAAGTCTGGTGAATTAGTCTTGTCCAGTGGGAAGTCATGTCCGATAGGTAGGTCTTGTCCAATTTAAGATGGCGGCCTCAGGGTAGGCGACCAGGCACTCGGTACCCGCCTTGCAGCGGGCCAGTTCGCCACCTGGTCGCTGTCCCTCTGAGGCCGCTTGCTGCTCCCTCGAAGCGCTGCTGTGCTGGTGACAAAGACTGGGAGCGCTGGCACCACAGTGGACTGGCGGCGCTTTAGTGATTTAGCTCAGTGAATTTCTAGCTCAGTGATTTCAGTTAGTGAATTTCAAGCTCAGTGATTAGTGATTCAGCTCTTCGCTCCTAAGAGCTGGCCTGAGGGACTGGTGGATGCTGCTGTGCAGCCACACCTCCCTGTACAGGGTCACAGAATCCTGTCTGTGTACCCCAGGGCCACAGACTGGCAGGCAAGCCCTGCTTATGTAACATGATTCTATGAATAATTCATAACCTGATCATCATATTTCACAGTTCTCAGTCAGGTCCTCTTGGGCTTGGAAGGTTCTAGAAACCCAAACCCTCACCCAATCAGAGGCCTTTATTCAAATCCATGATCTTTAATAATTCATGAGTTCAGGTTGCTGGGGGAGCTAACTGACAAAAAGTGACCATTGGTAATGCTGCTAAATGGCAGCCTGTGACACTTTAGAATTTCATGTGTCTGCACTGATTTTGCATAGCCAAAGGCATGTAATCCCTGGCCCACGCGGATGATTATGTCCAAAGGTGTTAAAAAATCCTGACAACGAGTACCATTGAACCATGACCACCCTGAACGTCTCAGTTCATGAGGGCTGTGTCCACACATGCCACTTCTTCCGGAAGCGGCATGGTAATGAGCCATCTGGAAGATGCTAATGAGGCGCAGACATGCAGCCCATGGGGATCTTCCAGAAGGAATCTCTCCTTCCGGAAGCCCCTTCTTCCCCAAAATCTTCCAGAATATCCCCACAGGCCTCACATCAGCACGTGTATTTTGGAGTCTGGAAGAGCTTCCTCTGGACTCAGAACCACGTGCCCATATGCTAATGAGGTGTGGGAAATTTACATCCATACCTCATTAGCATCTTCCAGACAGCTCATTACCATGCCACATCTGGAAGAAGTGGCACGTGTAGACACAGCCCTCATGAGTTGGGAAGTTCAGGTTGGTCATGGTTCAATGGTATTTGTGAGCAGAGTACTCTTGAAGGGGCATGTATAGAAGAAGTGGCACGTGTAAACACAGCCAAGATGCTCTAGAACCTTCCTATCTTTCACAAGCCTTTTGGGAGAGACTAATGCTCTCAAACTCCCTTCATTCAATCCTAAGGCACACCGGAAAAAAAAAACTCAGGATAATGCTAATGCCCCAAACGCACACCTTATTATCCATCCCGTAGGCTCCAAACTACCCCAGAAACAATGGTCCATATCAACCAGTCCAGATTACGTGGCAGATGCAGTCATCTTTTACATTGCTGGAAGACAAGACCATCTGCAATGAGACTGTGGAGACCTGTTGCTGTTCTCATGTCCTCCTGTCAGGTAGTATCTTCAAATGAAAGCTATTATTTTGCATTGATTTGGGTCAACAGCCATTCCTAGTCCTTCATTTCCTCTTAGGATGTGTCAGGAAAATTCCAAGGCTGATTAAGACAAAAACTGATAGTTTATTTAAGCAATGGGAAGCTCTCACATAGGGTGGGCAACCTTTGCTTTATAACTCCCCTCTCATGGGAAAACATTAGATGATAATGGCTTTCAGTACCAGGTGCTTTGGTCACATGTCTTTCTAGCATCAACCATCTTCTAGACTTCCAGGACACATAAAGGCTGTTTAGAAGATATTAAATTGATCACCTAGTCATTAGGTCTTGGGGCAGGAGTAATGGCTCTCATCAGCACATTTAAAACTATAAAGAGACTTACATTTCGTATTTCTAACTTTGTATAGAAAAATGATACACGTACCAAAATAAAGTATACAGGCCCAGCAAATTGTAACATTAAAATTGATAGGTTACATGAAGTATTTTGTCCAAAGTATCTCTTTCATGAATATTTATATTCATAAGTCAATTTCGCAAAACATGGTGGGAACTGCCACACTTTGAATTCAGAGAAGCTGTGATCATGGGAACAATCTCAATGAGAGGTGAGGATTGGAGAGTGATTCTCCTCTCACAGCCACTACTAACAGAGCTGAATGCCCGCCCCCATTTTAAAGTCTTTTCTGCAGGTCTGACATCATGCAGCCCTTCCTGAACCAACAGCAGCTCCTTAACCATTTTCTGTCTGGTGTAAGGTATGTACACCCTCTTTGTATATCTATATGGCTCATCTATGTATGTAGGAAGTGCCCAGAGTATACCATAATAAGGTACTCAGTTCTCAGAACACATAGCTATTTCCACCACATGGTAGCTGCCACTCTGTAGATCTGTTTTACACATTATTCGAAGAAAAATAACCTGACCCTGCACCCACATGTATATAAAAGAGGTTTCTTAAAATGTAACAATGATAAGGTAATGGGTGTGAGAATGCATGTCTCTCTCTCTCTCACACACACACACACACACACACACACACACACACAAAAGGCAGACAAAATATTTGGCTGTGAAGGGTATAGAAGTGAGTAGGTCATAAGAGACCAAGATTTTCTTTGCTTTAGAGTGTCAAAACTTATTCAACACCTCACAATCCCTCTACCAACCTGTCCTGACTCTCCCTTGGTGTCACAGCCCACTAGTTGAGAAACGCTGCTTAACAAACTTGTAACACGGCCAGGCAGGACAGCTCCCAAGAGCTGTATCAAAGCCAGACAGCATGAGTAGAACAGTCCCCAGGAGATAAAACGGGGCTAGGCAGCACAAGGGAAAGTGATCAAAAGTAGTCAACATGGATTTACCAAGGGCAAGCCATGCCTGACCAATCCGATTAGCTTCTATGATGAAGTAATAGGCTTAGTGGACAAAGGGAAGTCAGTGGATGTGATATACCTTGACTTCAGCAAAGCTTTTGATGCAGTCTCCCACAACATTCTTGCCCATAATTTAAGGAAGTATGGATGGGATCCAAATTGTAAGATGGATAGAAAGCTGGCTTGATGGTCAGGCCTAACACGTAGTGGTCAATGGCTCAATATCTGGATGGCGGTCATTTCAAGTGGAGTGCCCCAAGGCTCAGTTCCAGAGGGTAGAGGGAGGATCCAGAGTGACCTGGATAAATTGGAGGACTGGATCAAAAGAAATCTGATGCGGTTCAACAAAGAGAAGTGTAGAGTCCTGCACCTGGGACGGAAAAATCGCAAGCATTGTTATAGGCTGGGGACCGACTGGCTAAGCAGCAGTACAGCGGAAAGGGACCTAGGGATTATAGTGGATGAAAGGCTGGATATGAGTCAACACTGTGTCCTTGTTGCCAAGAAGGCTAATGGGATACATTAGGAGGAGCATTTCAAGCAGATCTAGGAGAAGTTGTTGTTCCCCTCTCTTCGGAACTGGCGAGGCCACATCTGGAGTACTGCATCCAGTCTGGGGTCCCCCAGTATAGAAAGGATGTGGACGTGCTGGAGCTGGTTCAGTGGAGAGCAACAAAAATGATTAGGGGGCTGGAGCACAAGACCTATGAGGAGAGGTTGAGGGATTTGGGTTTGTTTAGCTTGCAGAAGAGAAGACTGAGGGGTGATTTAATAGCAGCCTTCAACTTCCTGAAGGGGAGCTCTAAAGAGGATGGAGAGAAACTTTTCTCAGTGGTGGTAGACAACAGAAGGAGGAACAATGATCTGAAGTTACAGGAGAGGAGTAGGTTGGATATTAGGAAAAACTACTTCACCAGGAGGGTGGTGAAGCACTGGAATGTTTTGCCTGGAGAGGTGGTGGAATCTCCATCCCTAGAGGTTTTTAAGTCCTGGCTGGTATGACTTAGTTGGGGTTGATCCTGCTTGAAGCAGGGGGCTGGACTCAATGACCACCTGAGATCCCTTCCACCCCTACGATTCTAAGTGGGACAGACCCCCCCCCCCCACACACACTCCCCAGAGCCATAACAGGGCCCGGCAGCATGAGGGGAACAGCCTCCCCAGAGCCGTAACAAAGCCCAGCACCACATGTGGGACAGCCGCTCCAGAGCCGCTACAGGGCCGGGCAGTGAGAGTCAGATGGCCACTCAGCATGTAAAGACTCAGGGGCAGAAAAGGGAGCCTGAGGCGGCATGTCGAGGGCGGCACACTGAGTCACATCACCTCCCCCAATTTTTGGTTATGCTCCTCCTGCAAACACAGAGTGGCTCACTGAGGCAAGTCAGGAGGAGCAAATGATGCTTTTTTCCCAAGCTTCTCCAAGCCACCAGCTCGAGCTGCCCTGAATGTTACTCCGCATTCCCTAGGGAGCACACGCCACAGTTTGAAATCTTCTGTGGGATGGTCCCATGTCCTCCCAGAAACCTGTAACTGGGCCTGTGCCCCGTTCTCAGGGGGGAGCCATTCCTTCTGCAGCATAGGTGCAGCCTGGAGAGAACAGGAAAAGGTACTATGCAGCCTCATAACGTTACCACCAGGACTCCCTACTCCTGGTAATAAATCCCCAGAACCAGCCCCGCTCCCCACAACCTCCCTTCCCAGCCTGCAGCACTGGAGCTCCAGCAGGGATTCTCCCAGCTGGTTCTCTCTTATGTGGGCAGTGAGTCCCGAGGAGAGGCAGGTTTGTGGTGCTGCAGCCAGGGAAGGAAATTCTGGGGCATCTGAATACTGGCCACTGGCAGGTTCATGCTGCTGAAGGTGACCTGGATTTTTCATCCAACCATTTCTCAACAAGTATCATGCCATCACTGCTCTCTGAATCCCATATACATGAAAGTCAACAGGAAGGAGACTAGCTCCTGGCAAAGTGTTGCTATTAAGCCAGATGTTGTTAATCTCAGGATTGCTACTAAGCTCGGTCTACTGTATGGTGAATCAACCACATATTTGCTGTGATTTCAGAAATATTACTCCATCTGACCTTGCACACACTGCCCAGGCATAGCTTCCCAACGACATCAATGGGAGCAGGGCCTCGGCCAGGAGGGCAGGACTAGGCCAGAGTTCTTTTACGGGAAATGAAGTACCCTGCCCCAAACATTCTGCAGGAACAGTCCTTCCATTTTAAAACACTGACACCAGGAGTTTACGCTCTTTAGGTCATCTGGACTGAACATAATGCGACAGAATGTACATTGGAGAGAGACTGTGGGACAGCCAAGGGTGCATTTACTGTAACCATGGGGGAAAACACACCTGGAAAATGTGAGATATGTAAACGAAAGGTCAAAGAAGAGAGCCCTTGTGGACTTCCAATGTTGGAGCCCAGGAAAAACAGCTTCTTCCCATTTTCAAAGGGCAGGAACACATATGTGCCAAAGTCTTTGGCCCAATTTTGGGCATTTCCAGTCCTGGGTTCTCTGGTTATAAAGGTGGTATTTTTTATTTAACCTGCATGTACCTAATAAAAATTCAGATAGGGATAAACACCCTACCAGTCTCTCTCTCACCAAATACATGACTTTTTAGGGGATGGGAGGAACAGAAAGCTTTTACAGAAATTGCAGATTTACCCAGTTCTTAGAAGACTGTTGAGCTTCCAAGAGGTGCACTGTCCTTAAAGATCCACTCACAAAAATAAATCTTACTACATAAAAAAACCAGAATTAGAGTGTCTGACACATACTGTGTGAGCTCTTCAGTAAAGAGCAGTCAGACACAATTATTATGCCTATAAATGCAGATAGTTCACCACTTTGTGCAAGTATGATGAACAAGCAACAAGAAACTGATGTTTCTAAGCAGCATTTCCATGTGTTTTATCTGCTGCCACATTAAATATAAGCTAACAAATTTGAGATTTTATAGACCAGAGAAATTAGATTCACTTTATACCAAATCAAACAAAATCACTTCCTGCCCTTGCTGACAAATCCCTTCTCACTGTTGGAAATAATTTTTTAAATGCACGGATTTAGTTTCAGGAAAATAAATGGAAAGTCCCATGTTACAAGCACATTAGCGAACAGATGCATTTCTCTCTACTAAAATAATAGGGTTTAAGGAGATACAGAGCAGCAACATAAAGATGGGGCAAATAATCCCCTGCTCTGCAAAATTGTCCCAGCATCAGAAAAGCAAACAAACATTTTCTTAGACTTTGGTAATACAGAAATGTCATCCCCCCTAGTGAGAAGGGCCACCCCCTCCTGCACCTCAACTCCCTCCCAGACCCTTCACCTCTCCTGCACCCCACATCCAGGCCAGAATCCTCTCCTGAACAAATACCCCTCCCCCCTACACCCCAACCCCTTGCCTCAGGTCATCACCCAAGCCCTCTGTACCTCCCTTCCCCCCATCCCAGGTCACAACTCCCTCTCAGACCCTGCATCTCTCCTACATCCCTCCCTCAAGCCAGAATCCTCTCCTGCACCCATACCCCCCACCCTGTACCACAAGTCCCTGCTCCAGGTAACAACTCCTCCTTCAACCATACTCCCTCTCAGACCCCACACACCCTCCTACACCCCAGTCCCTTACTCCAAATTCCCTTCTGCACCCAGTCTCCACCGCAGACCCTGCATCCTCTCCATAGAAAAGTTTGTCCCTTGAGCACTTAGCAAAATCTTGGCATGCCCCACCCCTCACTCCTGGACTAGAAGCATTTCAGAGGATGCTGCCATGGAGGTCCCAGACTTATTCTCTTTCTAGGAGCCTAAACTGGGCCTCCGACACCAATCTCCTACCTTTACTTATGTCTTTTGTACCTACATACACCAGCAGCCCTGGCTCCTGCCCAGCACTTCACAGAAGGCAGTTAGACAGAAGCAAAGACCCTCATGGAAATCTGTGGATCTTGAGCATTCAGACCAGAGATCTGTCCTGTTGTGTGGATACGCAAAGTTGTAGGACATCCCTTTGCCAAGCATGCTGAAAGGTCAGGGTAACAGGCTGAGGCTCCAGCTCCTGAGCACTGGCAATCAGGATTCAACAAGCAATCCTGAGCCTCTTCTATCCCACCAAACTACGCCTCTCCTGAAATCTGACCCTCGTGCTCCAGTTCCACTCAGACCCCTCCAGAATGGTGCCACGCTCTTCTTTCCATCTGGTAGCACAGCTCAGTCCCCACCCCTGGGGGCTTCCTCTCCCCACCTTTGACAAGGAAGAAAAATTGCAGGTGCTGGGTTAATTCTGACATTTCCTACCTGAATGAAGCAGGGAAGGAAGATGCTGAGCTAAGGACAAGACACTCCATGTGGTAACCCAGTGACTAGGTTCTCCTCACAAAATCCCACCAGGTGGTGCTTGCAATGAAATGTATTTGATGTCTGTTTGGTTTGCTGCGCTTCCCATTTCACACATGTACTACTTTCATCCCCTCTGCACCAGACAGACCCCGCCTTCCTGCAATTGGGCAGTTTGGCCTGGATGTGGCAGAAACCCCTTTGCAATTATAAAAAAAATATCTCTCTCTTATGGACTCTTTAGAATGCTCCTGTACAGCCATCAAACACATGCAGAAGACAGGACCTCCTTGTAAGGACTCCAAGGTTTCAGACGTTCCGTACATTCTATTGAAAGGTTTTGATGGTGCTTTTTCAGTCCAACCCACCCCTGAAAATAAGCATGTAAGTTAGACTCAGTAGGATCAGCTACAGTTTATACACTGGTGAGAATTAAGGGCTGGAATTTACACATATGGACATACCTTACAGCTTAGCCAAGAGCAGGGAAAAAAAAAAAAAAAAAGACCCACACACACAGTTCTGCAAAAGTTCATTAGAACTCAAAAGTAAATTCCACCATATTTGCAACTGCTTTGCATTTGCTTTCAGCAAATATTTGAGCAGTTGAGCTTCACTAGTGCAAATACTAATGAAAGAACTAATTCTATGCTGAAGTAATCAAGTGACTTTAGAATACCATGTGCTATTCTAAGATTAAGTCATCATTCAACTGTTTAACATGCACCCAAATGGAAAATGCACGCCACCATGTGACTTATATAACTAACCAAGAGCACAAAATTAAAATATTCATTACTCACCCCTTGCTAGTAGAGTAAATTCATTTGAGAATTTCCTGAACTGCTTGTATTTCACAGAAAGAAAAGGAAATGTGAAAGCCCATCTGCAGATTGTCTTGAAGTATTGCCAGTTCTGATAATTTTTTACCATGATTCTCATGACCTGTGTATTTTCCTTAAAGCCCCAGCGACAGGAATCATGTCGCTGAGAATTTCTGCTCTCATTTTTTTAAAAAGGAAGTTTCTAGCTCTCATCATTGCAGAGAGAGTCTTGAAAACACGAATTCAAAAAACTAAAAAAATGAAAAGACAGCTCTAAAATGTACTACTTTTAAAAACCTCAAGATTTTAAAAGACAACTCCATGATTCTGAGGCCTGACTCGCTTTTTTAAATGCTTGGGGCCAGCAGTAGTGCTTGAATTCAGGTCACAATTTCAGTGTTATTGTCACAGCTCTGAGAACTAAATATAGCACACTCTTTCTATTGATTAAAATGAAAGCTTGGATTCTGGCACATGGCCTATTGCAAAAGATAAGTTCTACCACATCCAGGAATATTCAGGGCCCTGCTTAGGATGCACTAATGAAGGTCTCTTCAAACTGTAGCTGAGACAGTCATCACTCTTTAACTAGTTAAAGTGAGCCCACAATCATTAGATTTTGATTATTCTCCACATTTTTGCCCAACACTCAGCATCATAGCATTGACTGGACGTTGTATTAGAACAGCTGTTTAATAACTAAGGCTCTCTGGATCCCCCATACATGCTTCACAGGGAGAAGGAGATGGGTGTATGTCCAAGTAATTCATTTTTTAAACACTAGCTGAATAAGAGCAACCCTAACATGGCAATTACAGACACAGTTAAGCGAGAGATATAAGTAAGGCAGTTTTGATGTCTAAAATAATTTGAGGGCTAGTTTAAATGGTCAACTGCTTGGTTTTGTCTCCAGGTAGGTGTCTCCAGGAGTATTTTAGAAGAGTCTGACGGGGCCAAATTGGTATGAGAGTTCTGTGGGACGGCAAAAAAGAGGACAAGTACGAGTCAGACTAAGTTCAAATGCACCAGCCAATTTTTAACATATAAATCCAACTTTTGCCAAATGAGCTATGCACTTGTGGAGTGGAGGAAAGGAGTAACTTTTCTGCGGTCCAAGTCAAACCTATTTTTCAACTAATCTGGCTGTATGCATTCACTCTTTGTTCCCTCACATTGATGTGAAGTAACAGGTCAAATCAGTCCCAGGTGGCTTGGTCCTGAGATCTCCCAAGTAAGCTTCCTAACCTAGATCTGCCACATCAGTCACCAAGGACAAGGAAGACTGTGGGGGCTTGAGCAGAACTCCAGCACATCCTACTCGGAGGAGTCTATTGCCTATTGACTGAGGAAGTATCACCGACATGTCTATATTGTCTTTTGCAGGATGGTACACTATCATCAGCCAAGACTCAGACTCTGAGTCAGTCTGGCATACTAAACCACAAAGGTACAAGCTGCCATGTGCCCCAGGAACTTCATGAAGTATCTGACGGTGGTGGTGGGAAACCTGATTATGTTGTCTATGATGCTGGACAGAGCCCAAAATCTCACATCTGGAAGGGACACCCAGGCTTGTGCTGAGTCCAGCAGAGCCCCTACAAATTATCATCTGTACTGGGACTAAAGTGCACTTTGCCTTGTTTATGAGCAGCCCCAGCGTGGCACAAGGCTGTCTTATAAAGAAGAGGTGTTCCAAAACTGGCAGTGCATGCCATTTACCATGAAGCTGGGAAATTTCCTGTGTGTAAATTAAGGGTGGTAAACCTATCTGCTGGATCCAGGGGAGGGATTAGTAGGGCCAAGGAAACCATTCAAAACCCAATTATTTTTATTTTATTTATTTATTACACAAACTTGTTCAGCTCTCAGAGATCCAGAATAGGCCTGAGCCCACCCTCAAATTTTGGGATTAGGAAACAGCAGGAATAAAACCCTTGATTTCTTCAGGAACCTCCTCTGTTGTCCCCAAAGCCAGGAGTGACTGCACAAGATGCTTATAAGATGCTGCTCATGAGTAGGGTCCCTGAAGAGGGATGGAGAGTGGATGGGAGGGCAGGAATGAGCTGAACTGGACAGCGTGTCCCCTTTCTAGTATGGGCAGGACCCAATGGTCCAATGTTATTCATGACCAGGCATGACAGAAAGGGGAGACACAAAACAAAAACATGGGGATGGGAAGGATCCAACTATGGGACTGGTGTGTCATCCTCAACCACACCTTCAAAACGCCTGCCATTGTCTGAGTCTAATGGGGAGATGGGTCATATCCCCATCTGATCTGACTTCTTTTTCCTCTTTTGATACATACTACTGATAATGGGCCACTTCCACCTTGCTGAATAGAACTTGTCAGCTCTGGCCCTCCCTTTTACTGTTACCCCACTCTTTAAATACCCCTCTGGAACCCACCCTACACCCCCGCACTCATGCATCTGACAAAGCGGGTCTTTGCCAACAAAAGCTTATGCTCCAAAATATCTGTTAGTCTATAAGGTGCCACAGGACTTCTTGTTGTTCTCGAAGATACAGACTAACACAGCTACCTCTCCGATACCGTGCCTGGAGGGTTTCCTCTTGAGGACGACCTGGCACTCTGACTCCTGCTGGCGTGAAATGAGTCAGACTCTGAGGCCAAGGACGACAGGGGTGCTGTGCCTTTTGGAACCTGCATAGGGTGAAGTCCCCTGGTGCAGTGCTGTTGATGCGGTGCCAAGAGTGGGCTTCAGAGCTCTGGACAACATCTCCAGCTTCCCTTGGGATGGGGGCTAAGCAGCTATGTGCCTTGGCAAAGGGTCTCTCCTGGGAGGAGAGAAAGGCTCCGTGGCCTGCATCACCATCTGCACCACCCTGAACGTCTCTGGAGTCAAAAGGAAACGAAGTTCCTTGTTGCTGACTGGAGGTGACTGAGAGTGTGGACTTGATCTCCTAATGGGAGTTGACACACATCAGCAGGATGCAGCACCAGTGCAGGGTGGCCATGCTCAGGTTTCACTGGTACTGTCTCACTAGGTCTCAAGAACAGGGACTTACTCCTCTCATGCCTCCTCTCTTTGTGAGGCACCAGGGATTGAGACCTATGCCTCCTTGGGCACTGGCACTCCACTACGAAGCGTGATGCCATGGCACTTTGCCCTTCATGGGTAATGGTACACCATGCACTAAGGATGAGGTGTTTGGCGCTGGTTCTGACAAGACCTTTTCAGGCCAAAGTGCTGCCTCCCCAAGGGTGACTTTCAGCTGCTAAGTCCTATCCATCGAAGTCCTGGGCTTGAAAGCCTTGCAGACAGCAGTGCAGTGATCTCTCTGATGAAACTCTCCCAAACACTTCAAGTATCAGAGAGGTAGCCGGGTTAGTCTGTATCTTCAAAAACAACAAGAAGTCCTGTGGGACCTTATAGACTAACAGATATTTTGGAGCATAAGCTTTCATGGGCAAAGACCCGCTTCATCAGATGCATGAGTCGGGATGTGGGGGTGGTTTCAGAGGAGGATTTAAAGATGGGGTCTCAGTAAAGGGGAGGGCCAGAGCTGACCAGATCTAGTCAGTCAGGGTGGAAATGGCCCATTATTGGCAGTTAACGTGGAGTTACAAACATCAAGGGCACGTCTACACTAGCCAACTACTTCAAAGTAGCTGGCACAACGTCCAAATAGCACGTGTCGTGTCTACACACGCCGTGCGCTATTTCGACGTTGAAATACGTTTTTCAGTCAGCACAGCCTAAAGCCTGGTGACCTAGGCATGCCCAGGCCTGGAGGGCTCAAGGAAGTGGAAGGAACCCTCCCTAGAGCTATAGTAATTAACACCAAACACCAATACTAACTAACCACTAGTTACAACTATTTACACAATAATCAAAACACAAAGACTAACAGCTACTGCTAAGTACCGGAGGGGCAGCCGTGTTAGTCTGGATCTGTAACAGCAACGAAGGGTCCTGTGGCACCTTACAGACTAACAGAAAAGTTCTGAGCACGAGCGAGTGCATCAGATGAAGTGAGTCTGTGCTCACGAAAGCTCATGCTCAAAACTTTTCTGTTAGTCTATAAGGTGCCACAGGACCCTTCGTTGCAGCTACTGCTAAAGCACCTGTCAGGACAAGTGGGGGGTGGGGGCAGAGTTCCAGTTAATCACCAGGGCCAGAAGGAACTTAGGAGATGGAGGGGCTGGTCCCCAGTGGCTACACGGAGCTCCAAGAAGGCACCAATCCAGGAGCTGCTGCACCAACCCAAAGGCTGCCTGTTGGGAGGGCAGGGGGGCATCTTCCGACTGCGCACAACTAACATGGACGGCACGTGAACAATCACTCAAAGCTCAGGTCCTTACAAGCTCTTTGTAAAATCAAAAATGTTTTAAAAAAGAAAAAAAAAACAGTCCTAATAGTTTTGTTCTACATTCAATGTTAGCTTGAAATCATGACGCTGGTTTTATTTACTTCACTGATATTCAGGTGAATTCTCAGTCCAAAATAGTTTATGTACCGTACACCTAAACCTCACTTCACAGAGCTCCTGCTAGGATTTTTGTGGGGGTGGGAGACTTTGTGTACAGTATAAGCAACAGACGCTGGAATCATGAAGTCAGTGAACTCACTTTGTGTATAATCATGTTTTAATGGGCTACGTTTGTAAACTAGGGCTGCTTCTACACTCGCCCTCTCCCATCGGAGGGGGCATGGTAATGAGGCAATTCAAAGCAGGCTAATGAGGTGCTAACGTGCCTCTATTCAGCACCTAATTAGCATAACGGCAGCCATACAAATTTCAAAGTGCAGACTTCAAACTGCAGATTAACAATGAAGATGGGGGCAGCTTCAAAATGAGCACCCAACTTCAACATTCCCTGACTCCTGCTTTGGGCAGGGGGCTGGACTAGATGACCTCCCGAGGTCCCTTCCAGCCCTAGAATTCTATGATTGTAGCCCCCACAAAAGTAGGCAGGAGTAAGCGAATGTTGAAGTTGGGTGCTTATTGGGTCAAATGAATCATCTGTGAACCACAGCAAAAGTTTGGACTTGCCAATGCCACTCTCGCTGATGATGAGGATCTTACGCGAGTCAGTATGTCCTCGTCCATCCCAAGTGCCTGCATCTACACGGTCAATCTGCAATTCGAAGTCTGCACTTTGAAATTTGCATGGCCACCATTATGCTAATGAGGTATTAAATATGCATGTTAGCTCCTCATTAGCCTGCTTTGAATTGCATCATTACCATGCCGCCTCCGACAGGAGAGGGCACGTGTAGAAGCAGCCGAGTTGAATCCAGATAAAACCCTGACCATGACATTTTCCATCCACAATGGAACTGCCTTGTTAGAAGCCAAGCTTCAGATGCTTTTGAAATATAGCACAAAAACACTGCTTATTGGTACATCAAATATAATTCCACTAGAGATAAGGCTCTGGTTCCTGCAGACTTTATTCAGGCAAAACTTTGATTGGCTTCAGAGAGTTTGGTGTGAATCAAGACCACGGGGCTCAAGAACGAGGACTTGAATCAATCTTTTGGCAAAAGTAGGATGGGTAAGTTAAAAACTGCTTGTTTCATTTGAAGATGGGCTACCCTTCATTTGAACTTTCCTCTCCCAAATGTCATGGCATTAAGATTCACTGGTTAAACTTAGCCCATCACAAGTCTGCTCCTGAGCTGTCATATCACACTTGAACCTAGCTCCGGATCTTAGGTCTTCATTTCAACATCACTCTAACATACATACATAAAGTAAAAGTATCAGTTATGATTGGTTAAAATCAGTATGAAAGGTGGCAACCATTGTACAATTATCTCTGTTCAAAAAAAGGGGTAGAAAGACTCTAGATATTCTGTTAATACAGTTATTGGACATTAAAAACAAAACAAATATCAACCCCACCCACAATGCCTAAAGAGCGCCACAAAGCTGCAATAGAGAGTAACTACTTTGATGAATAGTGATATTTTTTAAGTTTTAAAATACTGTTTCAGGATTTGTAATAGATTGGCTTAGATTTTAAAACAATTCCTCCCAGTTCTGAGAAGCACCGTACCCCTCACCCACAATGTCTGTTCACAGCAGCCCTGACTAAGCAAAGCATTTAAGCAAGCAATCTGCTAGAAGGGAATGGGACTACTGACATGTCTAAGCAAATTGATCGAGTAGAGCTCTTTCAAAAGAGCACGGCAAGAAATGCTGCCATGTGGTCGCATGGCTAGCAAGCCCTTCCAGGAGCTGCAGCCATGCACTCCCTGAAAGGGCCTCTCCCAAACACCCACTCCCCACATGCACTGAGGCCTGCCAAGCTGACTAAAGTGAAGCAGAGCCAGTGCAGGGATCACAAGCTGCTAGGTCACAGCCATGGACCCACAGCAGCTCCAGCACTGAATACATGCCCTGGTTGGGCTGCCGGCCACTGTTGTCATGGCCATCCTCTGGTGGGACAGACCTGCCACCAGGCCCACTTTTTGTATGTGGCCACAGTACCTCAAAAGAAGCTTTTTCTGAAGAGATCTTCTGGTAGAACTTCTTTTGAAGGACCTCTGTAGCGTAGCCCTAGCCTATGTGAAAAGCTGTAAGTACTTCTCAATACAACATGAGCCAGAGCAATAGATTGATTTATTCTTCCCATTTTAAAAAGGGGCAAAGAGAAAAAAACACAGTTACTTGGCCAAACCATATATACACAGCCCTGAAGTCAGCTCCTACTCCACACAGTATTATATATGCACCAATGCTACTTTATTTCCAGTGAATGTTAACAGCAACAACGAGTGCTCTAGTCACATGACTGAATTACAGTTTACGTAGTTATCCTTCAGTCGTATTATAAGTGACTCACTGATCATTAATTTAGGGATGCCGTCCATTCGGATGTATTTAGAAAAAAAGAGTCACATTAAAATTAGCATTTCTTTATTACCACAAAATTTTTCCCAGACCTTGTTTTATCCTTAAAATATATTCACCACATTCTCAGTAGCTCAAAGTACCTAGGCCAATGTTTCTAAGAACCAAGTAGACACATTGCTTTAAAAAGGTGTATTAAAAAAGACTCACATAGCATCAATTATCTCCAGAAAACACCAATACTCTTCAAAGATTGTTTTCTTTAAGTGCCTTTCATATATTTCATATGTTTTGTGAGTCTAATCTCTACAGTTTTTAAATCATGCTGAAAATTGTAGCCTCATGAAATTAAGGAAACAGTGAGGTCTCAATTAAAGTTAAATCATAGCCATGATCATAGCATAGCAATGGACTTTTTTAAAGCCACTAGCCATCTATGTCTTGGTCTTTTGGGTACTTTCAGGCATCAGAGGAAACTTTTTCCCACAGGAGCTGGGCCAGGGAAATGAACTGTTATTTGTTTTCTTTACATTTTATTTAAGTTCTTTTGGTTTTGCAATTCCAGCTAATAGCTGATCTTGCCCAACCCAGCCTAGCCTCTTCAGCAGCCAACCATTACACAGCAGGGGATAGATTCTGAGAGCTAGCCACTTTCACACAGCAGAATTTTTAGGTGTTTTGGTAAAGTTATTGCCTTTATGAAAATATATAAATTCCATACCTGGTACTGAAAGTTCGTCTTTACTTAACACGGCCTCTGGGGTTGACTAGGAACCAAACACAAACAGTAAAGGCTTTTGAGAGAGTCAAAATCTACCTTAGTTTCAGACACACTATAGAAAACGAATACAGCACTTAGCAAATAGCCTGCGTGGGAAAGAAAACCACACCCATAGGCCCCAGCCTAGTGCAGTTGGGACTGCTCAGGTGGGTAGAATTAAGCAGATGTATGAATGTTTGCAGGATCAGAGTACAATTGAGAGCCCATCTTCAGCTACTGCTCATAACTTTGAATTGTACTGAAGCTTTTCTGTTTTAAATAATCCAGAGTGAGCAGCACGTTCTTCTGGTACTTTAAAGCAGGCAACATTACACCAAAGGAAACAAAATTAAAATGTACTACAACTCCCAGAATTCTTGCTCCAAAAAGTACTATAGTGCCCAGTATGGCACAGATACAGCTTCCAGTTAAACCCTTAAACTCCAGAGACCTTGCAATCTACAACAGTATAATTTGGGTCAATTAGCAAGTTTTACCAGTAGTTATAGAAAAGCTCTTTTCAGTGTGTTGACTGTCCAGTTCTGCTCCATTGTAACTGCTTGAGCCAATGTTGCTTTTACCCCCTAAGACTGTAATTCTTCTGCACTTCTGACTGCACACAAAGTAGGCTGCTGAAGCTTGATATTTGCTTTTATGCTGCAGCTGCTGATACATAATAGAAATGACAAACAGTAAGGGAGTTAACTTGTGCTACTGTAACCTACACACCTATGTGTGGGTAACTGTCCCACATAGTGGTGTCTAGACCATGTCACAGAGAAAGAATGTGTCCTCTACAGCCTAAGCCATGGGTGTCCAACCTTTTGGCTTGCCTGGGCTGCATTGAGCGAAGAGGAATTGTCTTGGGCTGCATATAAAATATATAATATAGTTAATGTATATAAATCACATAATAATGTTAAAAGTTTACAATCTTGTGGGGCCGCATTACTAGCTGTCCAGGGCTGCGGGTTGGATGCGCCTGGCTAAGCTAAGAGCAAGCTAACCTTTAGTTCATGCTGTAGAGGCACCTGCATTAAGTTCCAGAGGTCCCTGGCTTGAGATTGCCTGTGGTCAGTTACACTACCTTTACTCTTAGAAGTATCTTCTCTCACAGATGTAAGCATACTTATGCAGACATGCCGCTGTTGGGAAGGGGCTGTTCTCATTCCATGCAAGGCATGTCAGTACAGGCCACCAAAAAAAAAAATCAAGTTCTTCTGGGCTGCAGTAGTACAGCTGAGCTGGGTTAAGAAAGCAGGAGGTGCTGGTAGGAGCACTTGTTGATCTTATACACACATTGTTATTTCAGCAACCACAACATTGCCCCACAGTGATTTTGCCAGGAAAATCATAGAAAAGACAAATTTCCTATTTATGGTGAAACTTCACTGGCAAAACAAAACTTTTAAAAACAAATGTGGATTGTTGGCTTCTGTAGGCCTGAGTTAAGAAAAGATGATCATGTGATTAAGGCACTGGAGTAGGTTATAGGAGACCTGTGTTCTACTCCTAGCTCTGCTACAAACTTTGGGTGGCAAAGGGCAAGTCACTTAATCTTTCCAATCTGAATCCTGAAAGCTAATTAGGCATCTAATTCCTAGTGAAATCTATCATTGTTAGGAGCCTAAAAAAGTCAGGGGATTTGGGCCCCTATTTTGGTTCTAGTTTGGGGAAGAAAAATGGGTGAGAGTTTGCAGTCCCAGTGGAATGATGTGAAAATGTATTCACTAATGTATGTGATGTATGGAGCTCCTCTGGTGACTGAGGCCATAAAACTATCTAGAAACAGGACAACGTATTTTTCCCAGACTCTCTCAGCATGTCCTACTAACCTGCAGTGTAAATCTAGGTCCTGTCCTATCTCTAAGGCACTAAGCAGACTTTAGCAATACTCCTGGACAAAAGAATAAGCAGCATACAATGTAATCTTCCATATTTTTCTCCACTGTAAGCATAGCATAGACTTGCCTCCAGGAAGTGTTCCCAGTAAACTGAGTGCTTATGCAGCTGCTCAAGAAAAACTCAAATCCCGCCCAGCTGATTAGCAAAGTGCCTACAGCTGGGCTGTATGTTTCTAGTGGTGGTGCACATTCTCAGCATGCTTCGGTGCACATAAAAATTATTCTGCATATGGATGGAAAAAATCCACACCTGGGTAGAAAAGATTAGAACCTGTAACATTACAGATTATTACCCTGAGATCCTCTGAGCACTGAGAGACTGTGACAAATGTGAAAGGTAAAGCAGTCCCTTACAATGGGGAAAACACAAGCCCATTAAGGCAGAGTAGGTGAAGAAAGAAAACTTGTATGCTAGGGCCTATATCAATCCAAAAATCACTTTTCAATGAGCAGTGAATCCCTTGTAATGCTGCTTAGGCCAGTCAGAGCAAGGCTCATCTGCTAAGAACCAACGGAAGCCACACAAGCTAAAAAGGAAGTTATACAAAAATTTGAACTTCCTCTACAGGTGCCCATTTAGGGCAAAGTTCTTCTCTCAGGTTTCACTGGAGGTTTTGACTCTTCCTAAGGGTGAAATTCACTTTTGTGCAGTTCCACAAAAGACTTATTCCCAGGACTTACATATTGCATAGGCTTTGTGTAAGCCCCAAGCACAGAGATTGTTTTTACTTTAAATGTGTAGAACTCTCATTGGTTTGACACCCCCTTCAACACCAGTCAGAAATATTCACATATCTGGCCCTGTACGAATAGCCTCATTTGCAGATACATCAGATGAAACTCAAGTGTATAAAGGATGCAAGCTTTCCTTCATGTAGGCACAAAGCAGTCACACGTCGGGTATGTCAGCACTACAAAATGAAGTCAAATTTGTTGATTTTTGAGTGTTGAGGGTGCATGCCCACACTAGAGATGAAGTCGATGGAGCGCATCCCCGTTACGTTAGGCAGCCTTGACTTTGTCAGCAATGCACTCTGGGTACCTGTCCCACAGTTCCTGTTGCCCCCTTGCATTGTGGGTAAGCTCCCCATGTCTGATGGGCCAAAAATGTGGCGTGGGTGGTTCTGGGTGTGTATTGTCGGCCTCCCATAGTGCATTTTTCTCCTTCCTCTCCCTTTGCAAAACAACAAAGAGTGTTTTTGTGCCTCTTTTTCATATCTGTGCAGATGCCATTGCAAGGCTAGCATGGAACCTGTCCAGCTTCAAACTATTGTGGCTAGCATGGTGAACACCTCATACCTTGTGCTGCAGAATCAACGTGATGAAGACTCTGAGGAGGACATGGACATACATGAATGTGAAACACTGGAGACGAACAGGGAGATGCTGGCTGCACTCGATGGAGTGCCAGTTCTGGTGCCATGAAACAAGCTCAGACTTGTGGGACTGAATCGTTTTGCAGTGGCCACAAACCTTCTGTATGTGTAAGGCCACTTTCATGGAACTTTGCGAATTGCTTTCCGCTGGCCCTGAAGCTCTGCAATACCACAAGAAGACCTCCTCTGACAGTTCAGAAATGAATGTTACGTCACGTCTGTTGCTCTTAAGGAAGTGTCCACAGTGTGATATATGCTGGCCTATAAATCCTCAGTGGTTTGAGCAATTGCCTGCTAAACCCAGGGTTGTGAGCTCAATCCCTGAGGGGGCCATTTAGAGATCTGAGGCAAATAGAAAAAAAAAAAAAAGGCAGGGGGTGCTTGGTACTGGCCAGGAACTGGACTCAATCGCCTCCAGAGGCCCTTTAGGGCTCTTTGAGATGTGTATTTCCATATATCCTAACATAAGCAATAGCCCTGTGGAACCTTGCAACACCAGACAGCTACTGGTCAGAAGAATGGGACCTGTTGTGTGGGCTGATTGTTTAGAAAATCCACCTAAATTCAACCTAATCTCCAAGTATAGATCAGAATATATTACTGCTATGGGAAAGTTCCTGCCTCAGTGGAGTTTTTTGCATTATTTTTAAGAATTAGGGGAAAATCCTAGTTCCAGTTAAGACAGTGAGACTCTTGGATGGGCCCAAGATTTTTATCTGCTACAGTTGACAATATATTAGATTAATAAAACCCATCATGATAACTCTCATGTTCTTTCAATACACTAATGAAAATGCTAAAGAAATGCAACATAAGGTTCCCTCTTGTTCATTTCATGATGATGATTAATTTGTATTACTGTGGTTACTGGGAACCCTAGTCTTGGATCAGTGCTAGGGCCCAAAATTTGAAGACAATTTCACATTATCATCTAATTCCTACCTAGTCATGGCTAGAGACAGCCAGACTCTGCCTTCGCATATATTCCATGCAAAGTTGTAAAACAGGAGAATTTTGCCGCAAGATCTTTACTGATGTAGGGAATGTGGCAGAAGGAACGCAATGCTGCTGAAGGCTGGGAGGAGTGTGTCTCCCAGGGATCATTTGCATGAGAATGCAAAGGTGTGCATGTGTGATTACCTTTTCAGGCAAAGCCTAATGGGTAGCAAGTGAGCCATGAGATTTGGTCTTTTGTAAACATGTAGTTGTAAAATCACAATTTAAGCTGACACTTAATGCGGGAGTTGTGAGCTCTCACCAATGCTCTGGGTTGTTGTGGGGGACAGGGCAGTCGCCTTAGCTGTGTAAGACATTGATTACACAGGGCTCCCTGGTTTAAAGCATTGTGAGAAAGAAGGAGAGGGGCCCTGGTTGAGCCAGCTTGCTGAGTGCTATGGCCCTGCCTATACCTTGGCCATATAGCTGTAAGTCTGACTTGACTAACCCTCTCCACCTGTTGGAAAATAGAGCTGGATAGTAGGGTGTTTGTGAAACCCAATATGAGAGATACTAGGAGCTCAAATCACAGAGTGGTAGCTGAGGCCATGCAGAGCTCAAATCACAGGGTTCTGCCTTAGAGTGATCCCAAGCAGTGGGGCTGGGAGTGATGACTATGGGTAGCTGGTAGGAGCGCCAGTGGATATTGGTGGGTGGCTGGTAGGAGCAGCAGCGGACCATGGTGATGGGTGGGTGGCTGGTAGGAGGAGTGGACGATGGTGAGCGGCAGGTGGCTGGTAGGAGCAGTGGCAGACGAGGGCGACTGGCGGGCTGCGGCTGGTGGCAGCAAGGGGAGGCTGCAAACAAGTGGACAGCTAGTACTGCCCTGGTGATGTATCTGTGGGCTTTGGGTTTGGGACTGCACCGCAGAAGGTACATCCTGTAACTGTGTGTGGGGTAAAGGGCCAAGAGCCCCAGCAAGAGACTGGGTTCTACTGCATACGGGGATGGTATCTGGGTGAAGGGGGTTTGTCTCTTCTTTTCTTAGATATACTGCATCTGTCACTGAAACCTTGGGGTAGGTTATGGTCATTAAACGAGCCACTTCTATCTCAGACTCTGTGCTTGCGAGGGCGGGGGAGAACCGCCTTACAGGCACCCAGCACGGCGGGGTGAAATTGTCCCAGGCCACTGGGTGGGGGCTCGAGCCGGTTGGTTGTATCCTTGACAGGAAAACCCCACAAGAGCTGAACCCAGCCCTTCTGGCAGGCATCTGGCATTAATAGAAGGGCTACGCTCATATAACATAAAATAAGATTTTTGGGGTATAATCTGACTGTAATCTGAAAAACTGATTTCAGTGAGCGTCACTGTGGGCAAAATTTGGCCTCTATGGGCTTACCCTGGGCCTTGTAGGAAAAGTCAAGTATCACTGAGAAGCAAAGCTGGGAAAGCAACTGAAATGCTTTTCTGACGGATTATATTTACTCAGGCACAACCCTTCCTAAATTCTGAATTACTTGGGTGGACAGTCTACACTCATTACTATATTTGCTTTCTGCAAGCTATATATAGTGATGTGCCCAAATATTTGGATGCTGGTAGCTAAACTGTATCATTAAATTTATTAACCTAAACTTGGGATATTACAGATTATATGGCTTTTAAACCAAATGTTGGATAATTTGAGCATTATGCCCACATGTACAAATGTTCTTTCTTTAACCTGTGTATTAGATAACATTAAAATTAGTTGTACTAAAAAAGTTTAAAATCTGTTTATTAGCTGGGTCACAGAGTAAGTATATGCTATCCCATATGCTGCATCACATATGATGGGAAAAAGGGAAAAGAACCATATAGCACCCCACTATGCCCTGTGCTTGTTACCTGACTACAAAACCTGCTAGCACGGCCCAGTCGCCAGAGTCGGTAAGGGCAGCACTTCCAGTCAGGGCAGCATGGCCCAAAAGCCTGAGCCATTTAAATAACACACACACCCCATGGGATTACATGGCCAGTTGTCTTATTGGAGTGCCACTTAGGGATGTTTGGCACCCAGGGTACGGGGCTCAGACTATCTCTGCTCCTCCAAGTCCCAGCCCAGGGACCTTGAAGTGATTGGGATGTTCACCCCCAAGTCAGCTGGGAGCCTCCCAAAATATGCTGACTGGCTCCCCAGTTCACCCTCTAGAGAACAGTCGAAGTCCCTTAGCTGTTTCCTATCCTTTCGCACTGAGCAAGGTTCAACTGTTACTCAGGTTGTCTGACTTAGCACCTAACACCTGCCACAGCAATCCCTTCTGGGATTGTCAAACAGCCTTGAATTCTGTGGCTAGCTCTACACTAGAGGATTTTGTAGACAAAACTAGGGTTTTGTTGACAAAATTGCAGTGTCTACACACAAAATGTGTTTTGTTGACAGAAACAGCTGTGTAGACACTCTGGGGGCCCTTTTGTTGACAGAGCAGATTGAAAGATCAATTCATTTTTATGTGTAGACGTGATCTTCAACCTTGTTGGAACATCTCTTCCGACAGATGCTTCTGGTGACAGATGCTTCTAGTGTAGACATAGTCTGTGTGTCATGGCTCTGTAACTAGGGCATGTAGCTGCTCCTTGTTAAGAACCTGCAACCTCCACCTTTCCCTTCCAGCAGCCTGCCCAGAGAGGGTTGGGCTGCTTCCTTTTATACTTGCATCCAGGCTGAGCATACACAGGAGCATTGGGGGGGCAGGACTTTCTCAGCCTGTGAAGTCCAGTTAGCCTTTTCAGGGCTGGTGCAGGAAAGGTATACCTCATCCCAAACTGATACAGCCCATCCCTCACAAGAACAGGCTTGGGGATATATTAAAGTTGAGCATCATAATTACATTTTAATTATCACCTAATTAACATTATGATGGGGAAGAACACTTTACTTCTGTTTCTTATCCAGCTTTCAATACACAGCTCTCTCCGTTACACACAAGATGTTTGTCTTTAACCATAGGTAAAGCAGTGCAACCTCTGGGTGTGGAAGCATTTATATGAACATGAAGAGGGTCTGTCCCACAAAAGCTCATCACCGAATAAATTGTTATATTAGTCTTTAAAGTGCTACATTTCTGCTGCTTTGTTTTGTTGGAGTACAGACTAACAGCTACCTCTCTGTTACTGTGCTGTCAGGGTATGCATGCCGCATACTGGGCCCAAAGGTTAAACCCCAGTGGGCAGAGGAAATCCCACCCGTCCAGCCAGACTGAACAAGCACCAAGTGTTGTGGCAGTATAAAAGGGAACAGCTTGGCTCCATCTGGGCTGGCCGAGGGAGAGGAAGGACTTACTACAGGAGTTCTAGAGGTAATCCAGCATGAGAGAGCTGGCGAGAGACCTCACTGAGCCTCTGGAGCTGCAGCAGGAGACTGGTGGAGCAGACCCTGAGTATCCTCATATTGTGTGGATTACTCCAACTCCAGAACTGGCAGAGAATGACTGGGAGGGGAGAGGGGGAGTGGTTTCTCCCACCCGTGTGAGTGTAGCATGTTGTGGTGTGATTCCACATGGAGTAAGTGGCCAACTCAACATGTTGTCATAGGATTTTGTGCTGAGTGAGTGGTGGATCATGTCACCCTATGAGGGCAACTGTCCCCAATGCCTTCAGCTCCAACCATTAGGCAGAGGTTGAAAAAGTACCCGAAGCATTACTTGAGTAAAAGTGCAGCTTCTTTCACTACTAGATACAATCAAGTGGTGGTGGGTGTGTACTTTCCTCAAGTAGCTTTCCAGAGGTACACCAGTGATTTGTACTTATTTACATTTCCCCCAAAAGCAGCTGCATTTTTTACTCAAATAATTTTCTGGATACTTTTCCCACCTCTGCCATTAGGCTGTGCTGCCCTGAGCCCGAGGACTGTGCCATTGCCTCTGGCCATTACTCCGCATACTGGACTGATTCACACTGTCTATAGAGCAAGAGTGGTGGTGTCCCCACATACCCCTGGGCCCTTGCCTGATGGGATGGGTTGTGCCTATGTTGTGACACATGCTTATTGCTGTATATTTTATTCATGCCCAGGCAGGGAAACAAATTACCCCAGGGTAAGATCCAGTGTAACTACTACTACACTATGGTGGTACCAGTAACAGAGGTAGCCATGTTAGTCTGTATTTTAACAAAACAAGCCATCAGTCATGTAGCACGTTAAAGACTAACAAAATAACTTTTTAGGCAATGAGCTTTCATGGGCCAGACCCACTTCTTCAGATCTGCAGAGTGGATCTGCCCCATTAAATCTCATCACCTAATAAATTATGTTGTTATTCTTTAAAGTGCTACATGACTGTTAGTTTGTTACAGTGGTACCAGTGCAACTAGGATTCAAAAAAATCATTACTTAACCAAAACAGTTATACCACTACAAAAAGCTGTGTTTAGAAATGTCTTGTATTTCTAAGCTTCGTTTCTGGCTGGTACTTCCTGTGCACGTGAAACTCATGGATGATAGCAGAGAAGCAGCCCCAGACCCTGTTTTTAAGTACACTCACAGGCCTTTCCAAAATACCCTTGAAAGTAAGCTTTTAAAAAAAAATACCAATAATTCAGTAGTTTGCCTTTGTTTTTCCTAACAGGGAAAAATACCTTTCCAATGCAGCAGCTTCAGCATGTGCCAAATCCAGCTCTCC
Source organism: Carettochelys insculpta (assembly GCF_033958435.1). Lineage (NCBI taxonomy): Eukaryota > Metazoa > Chordata > Testudines > Carettochelyidae > Carettochelys > Carettochelys insculpta. The sequence goes on along the minus strand of NC_134147.1, from coordinate 15,288,511 downwards.
GCCACTGCGTTGGTGTAACTAAGAACAGCATATGGCTGGTCCTGTGTACAAAGTGGCCACAGAAATAAAACTTGTTCCCTTTCAGCATGTAAATAGAAAAAGATCTTGGCCCAGAAACTTAAGCCCTTTACCAAATGTATGGTTAACTTCTCAACAGATCTTTCATGTAAATAAAGGGAGTTGGGGGTTTGCCAAGATTCAGAGAATTAGTACACGCCATGTATTTACTCTGTGCTGTTAAACAACTCCTTCCAAAATTAAAATTAAAGTTGCCACTGTTTAAAAAATTATTCTAGGCAAGTATGTCAACTATCCTACACATTGAGGCCATTAATCTTCGCTTTAAACTTCTCTGTAGCCTGCTTGAGACACTGTTTTTATTCATAACTTGTTTACATATGCAGATATACAGCAGGCTGTCTGTTTACAAACACATCTCAGTCACTCCTCTTAACCAGGTGACCAGAGTGAACGAGGGAAGAGCGCAGTGCCCTGAGTTTGTTCTTGGGTTTTTCTCTGTCTCCACATGACCTGAGCTGGCAATGTCCTGGTTTGGCTGCTTTGGGTCGTAATTTGGGTCTTGATCACGCCTTACCCCAGAAAAGCCCAGAGGGACGGAAAAAGGGCTCAGGAAGGTTTCCTCAACAGATTAATTGGTTCTAGTGCCTTTGGGTGGGAGAGGTTTTGAGGCTAGCAGAACCGCCAACAGTTTCCCAAGCCCACAGAAAGGACTCAGCCCTCTAGAGCTGTCCCCATGTTACTCTACTGGTCCATTCCCAGCTCAGCTGAATGGTCCAGGAGTCTTGCTGCCATTGATAGGACCTTCAGGGGAGAGTCCCCAGTAGTTCAAATGCTAGAGCACCATCAACTCCATGGAATATGTGTTGCACAAGTATTTCCTGGTATGAGTCAGCCAAGGAGGATGCTGTGAGAAGAAAGTGAGCCTCAGGTTCACCAAATCTGCAAATCCCAGGACTTCTGAACACTCCGGTGCCCCTGAGAAGGGACTTGCATTATGTCCTAGGAAATACCGATGAGTGGTACAAAATTCCAGAATGGTAGACATCTCTTCTCCCACAACCTGTCTCCATCCTGCAGAAAGAATTACCTGACGTTTGGCTAAGGGGCTTTTGCAGCAAGCGTAAAGCTGACTCACAGTAGCTTAAGATAGGTGCATTCACTTACAACATTAATTTTAGCCCCATCAACAATACTGAGATTGTGTTGTCAGGTGTGTGGTTTGTTTGACTAAATTAACATGATAAGCACAAAGAGAAAGCTCCTTGGATTTTGGTTTTGCTCATTAAGCCAACAACATCCATTATCTATGAACACATGAATCATCAGCACTAAGGCTGTGTCTAGATTACAGAGATTTGTTGACAGAAGTTTTTGTCCGAAGATATCTTCCAACAAAGCTTCTGTTGACAGATCACGGCCAAACTGCCAAGTAGATTGCAAGAGTGATCCCCTCTGTCCACAGAGGCAACAGTTACACTAGTGAATTTTGCCGAAAAAACTGGTGGACTGTCAGTATGTCAACAAAAGTCAGCAATTCTGCCGATACGTTTCTGTCTCTCCCAGATGAGGCAGAGCACCTTTTGTTGACAGGTTCTGCTGACAAAAATCTGTGTGGATGCTCTGGGGGCCATCTCTCGAAAGACAGAGCATCCAGAACAATGGGTGGCCCTGTCTGCTGTGCTTCCAGGTGCCTGTTTTGTCCAGAGAGCAGCCGGGCAGTCTGGCTTCTCTGTCCTTCGAGCAGAGCGCTCTTCCAATTGCCTTTTGTGTGCGGCTCCATTCTGTCGACAGAGGTTTTGTTGGGAAATCTCCTTTGGACAGATTGCTGTAGTATAACCATAGGCTGCGAGTGGCAGGACTGCCTGGTTGCTATATTGGGAAAACAGCCAACCAGAAGCAGAGCAGACAGGGCTGCCTGGTGTCCCAGAAGCCCTGTCAGTCGACAGACAGGCCCACCAGAATGTTCAGACTGGCTTTCTGTAGACAGATCTCTGTCAGCGAAGGCATTCTGCCTCATGGGGAGTGAGATATGGCTGTTGCCAAAAGCTGACAATTTACTGTCGACAGAACACCTTGGGAATCTGGATGCTCCCCGCGTTTGGGCAACAAAACCCTCTAATGTAGATACAGTTTGAAAGTGCAATAAAGTTCCCGGACACATTCCCAATTTCAGATCCTGAGACAGATTCCACGCCTTAGTACATGGGTACTTCCCAAGCCACCAATGAAAACAGTATATAGAATTTTATAGCGTACTCTCGATTTCCTGACAAAAGAAATAGTAGAAAGCCAGCCTCAAATCAATGTCTTTATGGAATATGATTTATAATCACTTGTTCACCACTCAGAGGAAAGCTATAAAATGTAAGCAGTGTTCTTTAAACTCCATTGGCCCAAGGACATAAGTGACCGGGTAGATAACGAAATATCTTTTATTGGCCCAAATTCTTTTCGAGAGAGAGAAGCCGCAAGTACCCTGTGTAACCTGAAAGCTTGTCTGGCTTACCAACAGAAGTTGGTCCAATGTAAGTGATTACCTTGCTCACCCTGACTTTTTAATATTTAAATGACATATGCATTGTTCTGTAAATCCTAGAATGATAACTAACAACCAGCTATTTCCAGATTTCTGCTTCCCATCTACCATGGACATAGGATTAATGATACTATCACAGTCGATTTATGCTTTAAAGCACCAGTTCTTCTTCTTACATTCCCCCACATTAAAATGAGCTGCTGGTTGTAAATATGCTGAAAACAGAATTTTTTCACTGTTGTATAACCTACCTTTCGCTGGCCATTATAAGTTAGTAACACTAGGGATGAAGTGGTCTGTATTACACAGACAGGCACAGGCTGAGCCAGTCAGAGTGGAGAAAAGGTATAGTACAGCTGAGTAATTTGCAGTGCCTGAAACTTCCAAATCCATGTACCCTGGCTGGCAATTGCTCTCGGAACTCCCCCATCCAGATGCTGGGGTCTGTTTTGGCCTTTCTTGAAGTTTAAATACACAAAATTTTAATCTCATTTTTGCTCCAAATAGGTAACTAATAAAATAATGAACTTGTTTCTTGTATACCCAGTCATCACCATTTCCTGGGCTTGCAAACACCTTGCCACTCAGCCTTAGAACTTATTTCACCTGGGTTACACATACAGCTTTATATGTACGCAGTCCGCAGCAGCTATCCTCCTGAAGGAAGAAAGAATAGACAGGAAGCCGAAAGCAAAGGTCGTCCAAATGCCAGTCCACTGAGGGGCGATGACCTCCCTCGGCCCAGGCACAGCTCAGCCTGGAGGTAGGAAATAAGGAGAGTGAGGGGAAAGACCTGGACACAGAACTTTCCTTTATGAAGAACAGTCCAACTTGGGGCATTATTTTTCACGAGCAAATAATCTTCTTCTCTGTTTTTCAGCCTTATTCAAGTGCTTCATCCACCATGCAGGGAGGGCTCAGCAAGTGAGCATTGTAGAACCACTTCAATAGTTACAAACCTCAGGAAATGACAGAAGGAAAGTGTGGGGCTGAGACCCTGGGGAAGTAAGTGGGCACCTTGCTTTCTTGAAAGGGGACCTGGGTTTCTATTCCTCCCTCAGTGGGCAGTTTCTGCCAGTATCTGCAGAAACAAGGAGAAGTCCTGTGGCACCTTAAAGACCAACAGATTTATTGGTGTTTAAGCTTTCCCATGCAAACACCCACTTTGTCAGATGCCCCTGGGCCTTTGCCCAGGAAAGCTCTGGAGCCAATATATCTGTTGATCTAGAACAGAGTTTCCTACACTTTTCAGCAGCATGCCCCTCTTTTGATTTTTGAGAAAACTTCATGCCCCCCACCGCTTTTTTAACATGGGCCATCCACCCCAGCCACCTGTGAGCTGCCAGCCGGAACCCCTCCTGTCCTCGAAAGTCAGTCACTGCCAGCCTCTCATCTAACCCCATCCTCCTCCTCCCCCCCCCAACCCACACTCACTCACCTTTGCAGGAGGCAACCAGCTCCACATGGGCCTTTGCCGGCTGCCTGTATTTATAGCTGTTGTGCCGGGTCACCCACTTGAAATGGCAGGGGCTAATGCTGACACACGTGCGCTCTCTCTCTCTCTCACACACACACACACAGCTGAAATGCACCTCAGGAGGTCATCAAGTCCAGTCCCCCGCCCTCTTGGCAGGACCAAGTACCGTCCCTTGTTTAGTCTATTTGCCCTAGATCCCTCAATAGCCCCCCTGCAAGGATTGGAGAGCCCAATGCAAGGACCGGCTCTTCTTGGGGTGAGGGGAACAACTGGGGAGCTGGGTCGCCTCACCCCCCCGCCTGCAATTTCTTCACTCCCCCCAGTGTGGAAATCCAGGGCCTAGACCAGGCCTCCCCAGGTCTGCTCCTTGTTTTTTGTCTCCCCATCGAGCAGCTCCAACCCCGAAATCCGGCCTTGGCGCCGGCCCGTCCTGGCCATTCCAGCCCCTGGCACCGCAGGATGGCTGCTTCTCCTGCTAACAGTCCCCGGCCAGCCCGGCCAGGGAGCTCGGCCCAAGGGCTATAGCTCCAGCTCTGGTACCCGCACGCCCCCAGGTTACGGGGTCCTGGATGGGATGAATTCAGGCCGGATCAGGGAAGGGGCAAAGGCTTCCCAAGGAGGCCGCAGGGCCTGCTCCACCCGAGGGCCGCTGCAGCTCGAGCTTCCCCGCTGACGGGGGCGCTGAGCTCTACCGGGTCCTTTCCTCTTTCCTTCCGGGGGCTTAGCGCAGCTCTGGGCCTGCCGTGGCCTGGGCTGACTCCATGGCCCCCTAGGTCCCTTCCAGCCCCCGGACTCTGCCCGCGGCGTGGCGGAGGGAGCCTGGACGAGGAGAACGGGCCCGTGTCCGGCGTAGCACAGCCCGGGACGCCCGTCGGGGCAACAGTCCCAGCTGCTGTCCCCTCCCCGCGCCTCGGGCTCGTAGCACGCGCACCCTCCGCACGCACAGCGCTACGGGAGCAGCGGGCAGGTGCGTCGCGCGGCCCCGCTCCCCGGGCCGGAGCGGAGTTCGGCCGGCGCGAGGGCAGCCCCAGGACTCGGCGCGGCAGGGGGCGAAGGCGCAGCTAGGACCCGCGCGGCTCAGATAACAGGGCCAGTCCCCAGCCGGGCGCAGCCAGGGGCCAGGGCCTCCTGCGGTTGTCCTTGCCCGCGGCAGGCGCAGCGCGAATCCGGACTCGGGGCGGTTCCCCGCCTGCCGCCTGCTGCCCGAGTTCGGACGGGGCCGACCAGGCGCCCCGAGGCTGGCGGGACAGCGAGCCGCAGCGGTGTGAGCGGAGCGGTCTGCTCCGGCGTTTCCCCAGCCCCTCCCTGCGCCGCGTGCTCCGAGCCCGGCTGGCTGCGAGCCCGGCCGGGGCTGGGTGCTCCACGCGTGCGAGTCTCGGCTTTCCTCGCTGCCCGGCGCCGCAGCCTTCGGGCCCGGTCCGGCTTCTCCGGCGGGCGGCACCTGGGACCGGGGGTTGCCTTGTACTCGGCCCTGTAATTGGGTCACGAACTGCCGCGTGATCGGCGGAGGCCGGCTGACAAGTTTCGAGCAAGCGGGAGGCCAGCCCCGCGGCCAGCCCGCACTCCACCTCCTGGACACGCCTGCCCCGTGGGACCGGCTCCTACGCCCCTCGCTTTAACGATCCTCCCCCGGGAGCCGGGGAGCCTCCGCGCTGGGCTCTGCCAACCAGCAGCGCAGGCAGCTGAGTGCATGCAAATCGCAAAGCCGGTGGAAGGGCGCCGGGTCCCGCGCAGCCAGCGGCAGCGCTCTGGGAGCCCAGGGCAGCCAGCCTGAAAGGACGCGGAGGCTGAAGTGACCGGGGATCCCCCTCCCCCGCGCGGGACAAGGTGGCTCTGGCAGCCGGGGCAGCTCTGCGCCGGCCTCCCCACGCTCCAGCTGGGAACCCCAGGCGCACACTGGCTGGCCGATTCCTTCACCCAGCTGCTTTCCGCAGCCGGGCCGTGGGACGCGGGCGGTGTCCGCGGTTCTCCCCAGCCTGGCGCACCCGGACGGCTCCCGTGTGTTCGTCGCGGGGCTGCTTTGGGGGCCGGGCGCCCTCATTTCAGCCAGCCCAGGCGGGAAGGGAGATGCCGGCCGGGGACTTCCCCAGCAATGCCCTCGCTGCCGCGCTGCGCGTCCTTGGCTGCGCGCTGGGAGTGGCACGGCCCGGGCCGGGCCTGTTTGCGCTGCTAGGGCTTGGTAACCAGCCAGCCGGGTTCAGAGGGGCTCTGGCCTGCAGGGGCGCACGCTGGGCCGCTGTTCAGCTTAGCATAGCAAACCAGTGCGCGCCGCAGAGCCGGGGCGGGGGGCCCGGCCTGGGCGCATCCCGTGCTGGAGGGGAAGTGGGGTATTAGCGCGCTCGCGGCCCGAGTCCAGAGCGGAGTAGAGCCGGGAGGGTAGCTGGGGGTGGGCAGTGAGTCCTGCAGAACCAGCCGATCGCTGTCACCGAACCGCCAGGGCAGGCTCCAGGCTCGCTTCGGCTGCTGCCAACATCCACCTGGGCCGAAGGACTCGCTGGAGGAGATCCGGGAAGGAAACGACGGTGCAGCCGGGGTCCTCGCGCGGCGGAAACCTGCCTCGCTCGGTTGATTTCAGAGCAGTTAAGTGATGCGCCCCCGCTGGGAATGTCGGCAGAGCAGCCTGGCACTGACAGCTGCAGGAGTGGAAGGGCCAGGGGGCAAATTGTGGGCACAGACCACCTGGGTGGAGACGTCATTAAAAAACCCTCCTCCCACCACTGATTTCCGTGGCCCTTCTTCATGGGGGAGAAATTCAGAGAAGCCAATAGCCCTCCCCAGGCCGAGGCAGTCCGGGGTGTTTCCATCCGCCCCTTTAACCCAGGACCCTAATTTCCTAAACAGCATCGTCAACCCCCGGCTCTCCCTGGGATTGGCTCGCTTTGGTTTGGGTAATCGCTTCTGCTGCCAGAAAGGGGCTAACTCGACAAAGCGGCACCCTCCTGAGCGGGAGCCCTCCGCAGACAGCGCCGCGTAATGCGCATCACATGCGACGATCCTCGGGTCCGCGTTTGCGGAAGTGTTAGACCCGTGGGGGGGCCGGGCTGCTACAGGGCGGCGGCCCAGCTTGGGGGAGTTTAGGATCAAGCGCACACACACCTCGTGGAGCTGGACGGGGCCTCGGGAGGTCATCGAGTCCAGTCCCCTCGGCAGGGCCAAGCACCATCCCTTTACTTAAACGAAACTATGGCCCCCCTGCAGGATTGGACTCACCCCCCCCCGGGTTTAGCAGGAAAGCGAGTAAACCGCTGAGCTGTTCCTCCTCCGCCTCCTTCATCGCTAGCGTCAGTTGTGGGTGAGTAGGTGCGGGGCTTACACCGCTCCTCCCCCTTGCCACACCGCTGTGCTAACCCACACCGGGGAGCTGGAGGGAGAACGGGCGCTGGGGACTCCCCGACGGCGGCCCCTGCACCTGGCCCGGGGATGTGAGGGGCTGCGGCTGGTGACGTGCAGCCTTCCAACGTTCTAGAGCGACGTGGCCGCACGCGAGGGCTCGAGAGCCGGGTTTGTCCCGGGCGGTTCCTGCTGTGGCGCGCCAGAGCGCGAGGGGAAAGGGGCGTCCGAAGCGCGTCAGAGAATCACCGGGCTGCAAGGGACCTCAGGCGGCCATCCGGTCCAGCCCCCTGCCCCACGCGGGATCGACCCGACGAAGTCAGCCCAGCCAGGACTTCTTCTGACCTCAGTGTTAATTGTCACAGTGTGAATGGGAGAACAAGAAGAAGTCTTGTGGCACCTTGTAGACTAACTGATATTTTGGAGCATAAGCTTTCCCGGGCACAGACCCGCTTCATCAGATGCATGAGTGGGGGGGGGGGTAGTTTCAGAGGGGTATTTAAAGTGTGGGGTCCCAGTAAGAGGAGGGCCAGAGCTGACAAGGTCTATTCAGCAAGGTGGAAATGGCCCTGTATCGACAGTACTTATCAAAAGAGGAAAAAAAACAAGTCAGATCAGAGGGGGATGTGAGCCTTTGTCAGCATCTAATGGGGAGCTCTTAACACCCAGGGCAGAGCCACTCGCAATCTCTGTTTAATCCTTGGTTAATGGAGTCAAATTTGCAAATAAATTGCAGCTCAGAGATTTCTCTCTCCATTTGATTTTGGAAATGTCTTTGTTTCAGAACTGTCACCCTTAAATCTGCCACTGAGTGTCCAGCGAGATTGAAGTATTCACCCGCAGGCTTCTGTACATTACCGTTCCTGATGTCTGATTTATGTGGGTTTATTCTCTTTGGTAGAGACTGCCCAGTTGGGCCAATGTAAATTGCAGTGGGGCATTGGCTGTTGTGTCTGACTGGTTCCAGCGCACAAAGCCCTTATTAGCCAGGGACACTTTTCACTGGCTTCAGTTCTCTGGAGAGAACTCGGGGAGTGTGGTTACACAATTGTCTCCAGGTAAAAAGTAGCTATTTAAATCTATACATATAGAGGCAAACAGACTAGCCCAGGGCAGCTGGCAGAGTAATTCATGATCCGGTCCCGTCTGCAGTTACAGCATTTTCCTCTGGGCCCGATCTGTTACACTCCACTGAAACAGCTGGGGCTCCAGGACGCTGAGATCAATAGAAAACACTGTAAGAGGGTCTGTTCTGGTGAGGCTCTGATCTGGAGAAGTGGGTCTGTCCCACCAACGCTCATCACCTAATAAATGATTTTGTTAGTCTGTGAAGTGCTACACGAGGGCTTTTTTGTTTTGCTAGAATACAGGCTAACCCGGCTAGCTCTGCCACTGGGATGGCGTACGCAGCAAAGGAGTGTTGCTTTTATGTCGGCAGCCCCGATAACGATTTACTTATTATTCAACCAAACAGTTTATAATCCGCATGTTGTGCCATTTGGGGAGAACCATCGCTATCGAAAGCCTGCGTGTTTTATTTCCTGCTCTTCTAGCGGGTCTAGCCACCTTCACGCACTGCCGCAAGAAATTCTTTCTCTCCTCTAATTTAAGTCAAAGGATCGTTTAACTTATTTGCTGGCCAGACATATCACTTGCTAAGAGATGTCACAGGAAAAGCAGTCAGTGAATGTTCTTCTACACACACGCGCGCGGGCGCGGTTTTTTAGTACCAGAGAGGAAGCCCTGCTGGTCTATACACTATCAAAACAAAACGCAGTCAAGTAGCACTTTAAAGACTAGCAAAATGGTTTATTAGGTGAGCTTTCGTGGGACAGACCCGTGGGTCTCACCTAATAAACCATTTTGCTAGTCTTTAAAGTGCTACTTGACTGCGTTTTGTTTTGCACAGTTTTTTATACATACAGTCAGTGGACGTTTTCCTACGCACGCACACAGTTTTCCATACACACACAGTGGACGTTTTTCTACACACAAACACACAGTTTTCTATACACACACACAAGAGTCAGTGAAGGTTTTTCTATACACAGTGAACGTTTTGCCACACACACACACACACACACACACACACACACACACACACACACACACACACACACACACACACACACACACACACACACAGGTTGCATATATATGACACAAAAAAGCTGGCAGTGGCGGGGGGGGCAGGGGGCAGAGCGAAGCTCTCAGGCTCTTGCCCCTGGCGCGGCGCCGCAGCTCCCCGGCGCAGACCAGCGGGGTGTGACAGCGGCTCCGCGCGCCCCCGCCCCTCGGCCCTGCCCTCTCCCCCGGCGGACGCGGACGCGGCCCCGCACCCCCGGCGGCAGCTCATAAAATACTTTATTGGCACCAAGTAAATTCCTCGCAGTAACTGACCGTAAAACGCAGCGGCCGCACAACCCGGGGCACCACAGCCGGCGCGGGGCGCGTCACGGCCTCTCCCCGCCCGCTCGGCGCGCCCCGCGCAGCGCCAGGCTCCGGCGCCGGCCGCCCGCACCGCGGCGGGGAGAGCAGCGGCCTCGGGGCCGGGCGGGCGGAGCCACCGCGTCTGCAATAGGCACCGAGCGTCCCCTGAGCGCCGGCTCGCGCCTCCGGCCGCCGGGTCCGGGCAGGAGAACGGGCTGATCGGCGGCTGCTCCCCGCGGGGCTCCGGCCCCGGGGTGGAGGGGTCGCGTGGCCGCGCTGCTTCGGGAGTCCCCGCGCTGCCCGGCGCGCTGGCGAGGCGCCCGCGGGCTGGTTCTCAGCCCCTGCTGCGGTCACTCGTCCCCCTGGTTGGCCTCCCCGGGCGAGCTGAGGTTTCCCGCCTGCTTCTCCGCCTCCTGGGCTCGCTCCTGCTCCGTCAGCTGCTCGCTGCTCGGGATGGAGTTTTTCTTCGGGCGGCCCTTAGGCTTGGTGGGGGACTCCAGGCCCCCGCCTTGCAACACCTGCGGGAGGAAGGCCAGGCCAGGCGGGAAGCGCGCCGCAGGGCGCCCCCCCCGCCCGCCGTGCCAGCAGCCGGCTGCGCTCGGGCACTCCCCGCCACCCCGCGAAGCAGCGCCGCAATGGGGGTCCCGCCAGTGCCACCCCAGGGCGGGAGGCGGCCAGCGCCAGCGCCTTACGGCTGCCCCGGCTCGGCTCGGCTCGGCGCGGCCCTTCCGCACCGCTAGCCTAGCTCGGGGGCGCGGCTCCCGCTTTCTCTCCCCGTGCTCCCGCCTTGTGCCCGCGGGCGGCTGCGTTTGGCGGGGCTGGCGGCTGTCCCCGGGCTCCCCTCCCGCCGCAGCGAGCGAGCCGGCCGGGGCAGGCACCGCTGGGAGAGCCGGAGGGCGAGTCCCGCGGGCCTTTTCCCAGCCGCGGCCCGGTGCACGCAGGGCTGGGCCAGCGCCGGCTCCCGCCGGACAGAAGGCCCCGGCCGCAGGAGGGACACTTACTATTTTCTTCCACTTCATGCGCCGGTTTTGGTACCACGTTTTCACCTGGAGCTGGCTGAGCCCCAGGGACTCCGCCAGGTCTATTCTGCAGGGGGAGAGAGAACACGAGGCGCTGGTCTGGGGAACCAGCCCGGGTCCCAGGCAACCCCCCCGCCCCAGCCTGCAGCGATCCCACCGGCTCCCCTCTGCCCCCACGGGTCTGCACCGGTCCGGAGGGGGCTCGTGGGCACGGCCCAGGCCCAGGCCCAGCTTGGGTGCGGGTGAGGGGGCCCCAAGCTAACCTGGCCTGCGGGCGGGTCAGCGGCTGCCTTGGCGCTCTGCTGTCGGGATCACAAGCGCCCCGGGAAGCCGGGCTTGGCTCGCCCTGGGAGCTGCCCCCTGCCGCCGCCTTGGGCTCTGCTCCTGGCCCGGTCGGGGGCCTGGCGGTGGAGCCCGGGGGCAGGTCACCACACTCAGCCGGCCCCGGGCGTGGGGCTGCAAGCCGAGCAGAACCGGGCTCAGGTGGGCAGCCCCGGCGCGGCGCGCACCTGTCCGGCGTGGAGAGGTATTTCTGCTTCTCGAAGCGCTTCTCCAGCCCCATCAGCTGCAGCTCGGTGAACACCGTGCGGCTCCGGCGCCCTTTCTTGGCTTTGCTGCCCTGCTCCGGGGCTCCCGGCTCCAGCTTCCCCCGCAGGTGCAGCTCCAGCGGCAGGTGAGCGGATCCCGAGCCGCCCTGCAGCCCCGAGCCCGCAGCCAGCAGGGCCGAGCCCAGGCCGGAGCAGCCCAGGGGCGCCAGGGGGAATTTGAACACGGCCGCCTGCTCGGCCTTCAGCACCGCTGCGGAGAGAAAGACGGGTCGGGAGGAGAGCGGGCAGGAGGGAGCCCTGGGCACGGGTCTAGCAGCGCTCAGCGACGCCCAGCCAGGCCCTACTGCGGCGGAGAGGCCCCGGGCACCGGCAACGAAGCATCTGGGGCGGGCGGGGGGAAAAGTTACTGAGCTCTGGATGCATCGAAAGAACCGAATAGGACAAACCGGCGTCCATCCAGCAGTGGGAAGGGCTGGGGGCGCCTGTCAGCCGGGTCTGACTTTCATTCAGTGCGTGTGAAAAAATCAAGTTAGAAATACTTTATCTTTCGACAGAAGAGCGATAGGAAAGCGACAAAAGGGCGAGGGGAAAACAAGAGGAAAGTGACAGGAGTGCAACAGGAAAGAGACAGAAGAGGGACGGGAAAACGACAGGAGCACGACAGAAAAGCGACAGAAGAGCGACGGGAACACGATAGGAAAGCGACAGAAGAGCGACGGGAAAGCGACAGCAGCGCGATCAAAGGCTAGAATTGTCCTAAGCGCCGCGCTGTATTTCTCCAGGCTTTAGGAGGTGAGCAGGAAATAAACAAGCCCATTATTGCTGGGGCGGAGGGAGCAGGGAGGTGAGAGGAACACACCGCGGCGGCGGATGAAAGGCTCGCAGGACCCGGCTGCTCTGCAAAGCCGCCAGTGCGCTCCAGCCGGCTCTACCCGCTTCTCCCCGCTTCATTCTCCCGCTCCGGAGTTCTCGCGCTGACAGGCCGCTGCGGGCCAGTTCTCACCGAAATGGATTTTCAGCTGAAGGCAGCAACTGATAACCCGTCATGTGGCGCTCGGAGAGGGCGTGATTGAAAGGAAATGAAAAGCGCTCGCCTGCCCTCGCACCCGGCGGGTGTCTCACTTCTCCGCCACAAAACACCTAACAGCAGAACGTCGCTTAAGCGGACGGAAAGTTGCCCGCGGCGCTGCTGTCGGGGCCGTTTCAGCGCAAGCTCCCCGCGCAGCTAGACGGAATTTTCGTTCTTTGCCTTTTCACTAGTGCCCAGGCTGTGCCTGTCCGGGCCGGCTGCGCGCACTACGCTGCCCGCTTCTGCTCGGCTTGCCGCAAACCCAGGCGCTGCAGACCAAATCAGGAAGGGGGAATTTCGGGTTGAACCCAGCGGTGGGTGTATTTGCGGCGCACAGACCATCCCGGGCTGGCACTTCTCCTTCCAACAGAAATTAGCTGCGCTTGAAAATTACTTTGCAACTGGAGGGAAACTCTTCCCTGAAGCTCGTCTTTGGCTGCAGCTGTTTTGTAGGAGGTGTAAAATCAAACGGACCAATGGCCTCCAGGAAGTTGAGTTTGCTGCTCGAACGCTAAGAAGCTGCTTGGACCTACCCGCCCGGCGGTCCTTAGCCCCGAAGTCCCGTTTCTATTACTCCCGGGGAGGAAACAGCAGAGACCCCAGCGCAACGGGGGCGCAGAGGTAGGTTGGAAATAATGAATAAGTCATTCAATCTGCTCCAAAGCTTTGGTGGGGGGGGGGCCGGTGGAAGGGTGCCCGGCCCTCGCCGGAGCACTTGAAATTAAAACCCAAACTAATTATGGCTCAGTGCCTCCGACAGCGGGGAACCTGCGGGGAGAGCCCGGATTTTGTAAGAAAAAGGTCTCCAAAGGGCCTTCCGAGCTCTCTCTCCCGGGCCGACACGTGCAGAAGGAAACCCTCGTATTACCCGCGCTTGCCCGGAGGGGAGTAAACGGGAGTTTCGCCACGATAATTCATAACCCTCTTTGCACCGGGGTCAGTATTTGAAAGGGGAATTGAGGTCAGCCGGGCTTTACACATCGCTGGCTCCATAAAACAACGGTCGCGCTGACTCCAGGACAGGCCTTTATGCCAACAGAGGCTGTACTAAGGGACACGGGAGGCCGCCCTCCTTGTGTTCCTTTGCTGAGTTAAAGAACCGGCCGCTTCCAGATTCGGGTGGCTTCGGAACAGTTTTCAGATTCATGCCCCAGAGATATTTTGTGGGCCGTGTTTCTAATATAGCAGCAACATATTCCATATGCCCAGATGTGTGAGACACCGGATTACACCGGGTGCGTCTACACGTGTAAGGTTATGGCCGTGCAAGGGCTGTATTTGTCTTTCTCTAGTTCAACAGAATCAGGATCTCATTACTTAGGGCCAGTCCCTCGCTCTGTCCACGAATAAAACTTCTCTGCTTTTCCGGGGGCTTTTCCCTAAACAGCAGGGGATCTCTGACCCTGGGCCCACGCTAGGCCGATCTTGAATTTAAGCCGATTTAAAGCTCTAAGAAGACAGAAACTATATAGTCTTACAAACCACTTGCATTAATAAAGCCTGTATTTGCCCAGGCGGTGCGTGAGAATAGGCTTCATCCTGAAACTAATCTCGACAAGCAAAGCGAAAAAAAAGCTGGGCAAGACTGGGGCAGAAAAAAGATTAGAAAGAGCGCACGCTCCCGCCAGGGCTTTGGTTTTCCCCGGTGATTACAGGGTGCCCCCGGGCAGGCGAAGTGTCGGTCTGCCAAGAGGCAAACAAAACTAAAAGGTTTCCCGAGTGCAGAGGGAAGGAGCAGGAGACGGGCTGTTCCCCGGGATGAGCCCGAGGGGCGGAAGGGGACGGAAATGGAGCCCCGGTGCTGGGGCGGAAGGGGGAGCCCAGCCTTTGCTTCGGGCCAGGGGCGTGCAGCTGGCGGGGGCTGCGAGGAACCGGCTCCCGTTGGCCTCTTGTCTGGGAAGAAAACCCCAGGGTTATTCCCACCCGCGGCGCGGCTGGAGCGTGAACCTCGCTGGTGGGACAGCCTGAAATGGGCTCGTCCTCGCGGCACGTACCCACTGGCGCTTGGGGGCCCCCGCCGTCGCCGGGCCCCGGGAGGGAGCCCCGCAGGAAGGGCGCGGTTGCGCCTTTGCTCCGCGGCCCAGCTCCTCCCGGCCGCAGCCGCCGCTCCGCGTCTTGCACCTTCCGGCGGGCAGCGCTGCCGAGCCCCGCAGCCCAGCGCGCAGCGGCCCCGCGGCTCTCCGGCCCGGGCGCGGCACTTACCCAGGTGGCTGTGGTAGGGCCGGGCGGAGAGCAGCGCCTGCACCCCGAACTTGAGCAGCTCCCCCGCCGGCGCCGAGGCCTTGGAGTCGGGGGGGTCCGTCAGGATTTCCTCGATCATGAAGCTCCGGTAGCGATGCGAGCGGTGCTCGGGGAAGGCTTCCGCGGGGAAGTAGCGCGCGGCTCCCAGCTCCAGGGGATGCTGCATCTTCCCGCTGCCTGCGAGACCCCGGGCCGGGCCCCAGCGACGCGCCCAGCCCCTGGCCTCGCACCCCCGCGGGCTCGCCCTAGAGCAGCCCTCCGCCGGCGGCCTCTGCACGGGCGCCCGGGCGGGCTGCCTCCATCCTCCCTGCTGGGGCTGGGCCGCCCGAGCGCGCCGCGTCCCGGCAGCCCCGGGAGCCCTCCCCAGGCGGAGGGGCGGCGGGAGCCAGTGCTTGGCGTGGGCGCGCCCCCCGCACCGAGGGGCTGAGGCGCTGCTGAGGGACTGAGCCCGGGCCGGCCGAGTCGCAGGCTCCTGCCGCCCCCTGCACGTCACAGGAGCGTCCTCGCCCCGCCCAGCCCCGAAGACAGCAGCCAATTATATCGGGACCTGCGGGCCAGAGTGGGGGCGGGGCGGGGCGGGGGCGCTCCGTGCGGAGTAAGGGGAGGTCAGGGCGGAGCGCGGGTCCTGCGCCACGGGAGGGAAACGCGCCTCGGCCCCCCGCAGCAGCCAGCGCCGGCCGCTTGCAGCGGGGGCTCGGCCTGTAGGCCATGGCTGGGTCCAGGCTCCCGCCCCGCTCCCTGCGGAGCTCCGCGGCCCGGCCGGCTTTGCGCTGCCCCGGCCCGGCGCGGGTGTCACCCCCACGGCAGTTCACACGCGATCGCGCCCCCAGTTTCCTGCCCAGGCCCCGGGGAGCGACGGGCCCCGCGTCCCACTCGCGTTAATTCCCGCCCGGGCGAGGGACGGAGCTTTTGCTCCCGAGCGAGTCCGGAGCAGGACACGCCGGAGCCAGGCGGCCGAGCCGGTCCCGCCCCCGCGGGCTACAGCGGCCCCGCAGCGCTTCCCCCGGCCGCAGCCTCCGTCCGCCCCGCCGGGCAGCTGCAAGCCCCGGGGCCAGCGCCTGCGGGGTGCGCGGCAGCGAGCTCCGCGCTGGGCAGGGCTGGGGGCGGCTTTGGGACGGACCCCCAAGCCCGGGGCATGTGCCCGGAGCGCCCCGGGGAGCCTGGGCGGGCTGAGCGTCTGCTGCCCTCGAGCCACGCTCGCAACCCGCCGGGAGCGGCCGCTTCCCTCCCCGGCGGAGGGGCTCGATCCGGTTGCTCGGGAAATCCGCGGGAGGCTCCCACTGCGGGTCGCCGGCCGGGGGTGCCTGGAGGGGCGGGCGAGGGGCCCGGGAGGGGAAGGGGAAGGGGAACTAACCGCGTCTGCCCGCCCGCCCCAGCTCCAGCTCCCGCGGCAGGTGGGACCGGCCCTCCGCGGGCAGCTGGGCCAGGAAGCGGCAGAGGAGGGACCCACTGGCCCGGGTAGCTCCCAGCTTCCTCCTTCGGACCCCGGCACGGCCGCAGCTCCGAGACACGCGGGGCAGCGGGCGGGCGGGCGGCGCTGGGGGCCGGGGCAGGAGTCGCCGCTGTGCCGCGTGTCTCTGCAAGGCCCTGGTCTGGCTCCTTGCGTCGGACAAGGGGCTCCGGGTGCTCGCCAGACGCCCCCGCCGGGCAAGCGGCTGCAGAGGGGCGGGTCCGGCGCTGGAAGCCTTTTCAGGCCCGTTTCCCCGGGCGGTGCCCGGAGGCTCCCGCGGGACTCAGGCCGCGCCCTGGGGCGACCCGGTATCCAGGGAAGCTCCGCGCCCTGGGCTGGCAGCGAGGTCGGGGATCCCCGCGCCCTTCCTTGCCCGCGCCGCGGGTTCTGGTCCCCGGGCAGTGGGAGGTTGCCCGGGAGTCCCTTGATGGGGGAAACGGCCGCCCCACTGGGCCGCCCCCGCCTGGGACACCCCGAGGGAGGGCGGCGAGCCGGGCTCCAGCACCGCTCCGAGCCAGGGCGGCCGCAACCCGCCCTCTCCTGCGAGCCTCCAGAGCCGATGGGCGCTGCGAGCTGCGGACCCGAGCGGCGCCGGCCGAGTGCAGCCAGCGCGGGCGAAGGGCTGTCCCGGGCCAGGGGCACCTCCAAGCCCGACGTGCCCTGGGCCGGCTCGCAGGGTTGCTCGGGCCACGCCCGGGGGAGACTCTGCTGGGAAATTCGTTCACCCCCGGGGGCCATCGGGCTGGGCCGGGCCCGGCTCAGAGCCGGGCACCCGGGGAGCTGGTTCACACCTGCTCCCAGCCGCTGCGGGGCAGCGCCCTGCGAAACCTCCGCCCTTGCAGGGCCGGGAGACACGGGCCCCAGCCGGGCCGGGGGTGGGCGGCCGCCGATGCCCCGTGCGCGGGCGGCGAGGGTCCGTTTGGTTCCTCGGTCCAAACAAGCCCCAGGAGCCGGGCACCTGCCTCCAGCACAGCTGGCCGGGAGCTTCCGACGGGCCACGAGCCACGCGGGCGGGGGTGCCCCGGCAGTATCGCGGGGGGTGCTCAGAGGAGCGGGCGGAACTGGTGAGGACTCGCCCCCCAGCCCCAGGTACCGGCCTTGAAGCGGCCCGCAGCGCAGCCCGGGCTGCCGGGGGACCTGTCCCGCCCCGCCCCGCGCAGCACCGCACACTGCGGAGCCAGCAGAGCCGCGAGCGCGCAGCTTCCGCGGGGCAGGAGGCCGGCAGCAGCCGGGGCAGCTGGCGGGTTAAGGCTGGTGGGAGAGGCGCTCCGGGGCTCGGGGCTCGGCGCTGCGCACAGTTGAAGGCCGGGTCAGCGAGGCGGTTCCCCGCGAGGGACACCCCGAGCTTGGACTCGGCAGCGCCGTCTCCCACCGCCGGGAGCTTCCCGCGGGTCCCTCCCGCCCCGCCAGGGCGCCCAGTCGGTGGCTCGCTGCCCCGGCGGATACCGCGGGAGAGACTCAGTCCCGGGCTCCCAACCGGGGAGTTTCACCGGCCCCGAGAAGCGCCGGGCCAGAGGGACAATGGCCGAGCTGGCGCCGCCCGCCGGTCCCGGGCTCAGCTTCAGCCCCGCTTTGGGGAGGCGGCGGGACGGAGCTCCGGGCCCCACCCCTCGCCTGCCCGGGGGCACCGCCACGGGGACCCGGAGAGGCGCAGGCAGCGCGCCCCGAGCCGGGGGCAAAACGCCGCAGCCTTCCGACCCCCCCCCGGGCCGGGGAGGGGAGCGCGGGATCGGGCCCCGGGGGTCTCCCTCGCCGGCCCAGGGCTGAGCAACACCTGCCCCTGGCCGAGCTACCTCCGGGCACGCTGCGAGGGACCGGCCGGTTCGAGCCATTTCGGCGGCGCCTCCGCGGCCCCGAGCGCGCTGGAGGTTTCCTGTCCCCGCGGCCGGCGGCGGCCGTCTGCCCCTGGACTCCCCAGCGGCCGCGCCTGGTGCAACGGCCCCGTCAGAGCCCCCGCTGCCGAGGCCGGCGTTCGGGGCACAGCTACCCGCCAGGCGCTGATGGACTCCACCGGGGCCCTGCGGGGTCACCCGGCCGGCTCATTCGGGGCGAGCCGCGGAACGCGCGTCGGTTCCCCGGCCGGGAGGCGTTCGCGCCCTGGCTCAAAGGGAGGGCGGAACGCGCGGCCCCCGCCCGGGGGAGTCCGCCCAACGCTGCTGGCGAAAGACACCTGCAACTCCCGGGCTGCTCCTGGGAATTCCCATCTGCTCCGACCAGCGGGAGCTGGAGCCCCAGGGCGCAGCGCGGCTTTCCCTGCAGCGCTCTCCAAGCGAGCGTCGCTGCAGCTGCCAGCCCGTCCAGCCAGGACGCGCGGCGGGGTGTGAATTTCTCGCCTGCGCGCCGGCCCGGGTGCAAGTCAGCGCCTTTCCCCGAGAGACACAACCCTCTGGCTATCGAAAGAGGGACCCGAGAGAAGGAGCGGCCGGGCGGCGGCGACGCTTTTCTATTTCTCTCTTCTCCCGGGCTGTATTGGTTCTTCTCATTTGGAGTTTGATTTCGTTGCCAGATGGTCACTGGAGCAGCCCCGGAGCAGGCTCCCCTTCAGCATAAAATGATTTCGCCCTTAAATGCTCGCAAGGGACCTACTATGCGCTCGGCGGGCGGGGAGGGAAACAGCTCTGACTGCGGTGGAGACCATGTGCGATGCAAGCTGGTCAATTTCGCGTGCGCTCTGAGCGGGGCTGAAGGGTTTAACAGCATCAGTTGAATTTTGTGAGCTAACAAAAGTTAAGAGCGGCGAGCCCGAAAGAAGGAAAACCGAATGTGATTTGCGGACAAACTCTGTCCAATAAACCACGAGGCTGATGGGACCTGAGCACGAATCCTTCCCGTGACATAACGGGACTTCCTCACCAGATCCGCGGCACCCAGGTGCAGTGTCGGATCAGAAGCGGCTTTCAGAGCAGCGCGAGCGGAACTGAGCCCTGAACGCTTTGGACTTTCAAGTTATTTCAACGCTGCAAAAAATCTTTGCTGGGAAATTCAACGCCCTGTTTACGTTCCGTGCACGTTAGAGCCCTGAGACGAATATGTAACGGCTTCATTTGTCCCGGGGCTGTGTAGTGACACATCTTAGAATATCAACTGAGAGCCAATCAGATGCATTTAATGTCTGGATACCAACTGCATTCGCCGACCATGCAGACGCTGTTAGACACGGGTAGGCTGACCTACCTACCAGGGTTGTGAAAAAATGTGTGCCCTGTGTGACTCGATGGACGCAACCCTCCCTGCAGACAACGCTGACACAACATTTCTTCTTAGGATGGCATAAAACTTCTGTTGCCCAAGTCGGTGCCTCTCCCAGAAGCGGATTAAAGCCCTTCTATCTGTGCCACTGGCGCGCGGATACACGCGCAGAGATACACAGCGGGACGCCCGAGCCCAACAGTGATTTATGCAAATTTCAGCTAGATTAGTGCAGAAGTAGAGAAACCTTTTCGAAAACCATTGACGGTTTAGTTGGGTCCCATCTTCCTGCTTTTCCACGGTGCCTCTCAGCCTCCGTATCCCACACAAACTAGGTGTTTGAATTTACGCTCTTTACTCCACTGTCTTTCTAGGCACCCTGCTCCATATGCTTATTACCATTCGCCTGAAGCAGTTCTGCCGAAGTTCCCTATTTTCTCCTCTTTTCTGAATTTTATAATGACGCGCCTTGAATTTTTTTGGAAACTACCAGCCGGGAAAACATGTTGCAGGGCTTCCCCAAGTCCTTACATCATTCTCCTAACTTCTCTTAGGTTACTTTAACTTACCCAACTGTTGCCACGTTAATGCCTTTCTCCGTAACTGCGCCAGTAGAGCAATGAAGTGCGCCCCCAGCCCTACTCACATCACTCCCCTCAGGCGTCCCGTTGAGATCACTGGGGTGGGATGTACGAATCGAGGCACCGCGCAGGAACGGAGAAAATCTGTATTTTGTTTAGGATTCTGCTGTCTCGGTCGTGCAAGTTATTCTGCCTCTGCTTAGCCTCGTTTGCCTTTTCCCTTCTCTGTCGGGCTGATCTATTTAAATTGTACAAATCTTTACTTTGTGTCTGAAGGGAGCTTACAACAAAGCGGCCCTAAGCGAGGATGGGGCCTCCATATCCTAGTGTAAGAATCAAATACCGAGGGATTCCTGTGCTTATTTCGCTTCGCATCTTTTTTCCATCTTCTCAGACGCCAACCTTTTAGGATTGGTCCACCCTTCCCTTCGCCTCCCTGTGCTGACAGGTAACTTCAGCTGCTGAAGCTGACATACGTACTGCAGTGTTTTCCATGTGGTAAGGTTGGCGGGGACTGCTACCCTGTTGATTCCCCGTACTCCCCTCATAGTGGGTCTATTTGAGGGTGCTTGGTTGGGACTTCAGCCGCTCCTGTGACAGATGAACACTATGGTAATGACTGAGTAAGGTGAGAAAGATTTGGCCCCGTATCCTTCCGAGGGTAAAACGCAGCATGCTCTTGTCTAAACAAAATCCCCACCTACTTAATCTAGTTCGTTCACATGATAAATCACCTGCTATTTTCTTTTCTTCCTGCTCTCCCCGTTTTATTTAAAATCTAAAAGCCTGAACACGGCAAATATATTGGGTCACTCTTTTGGCTGTTAGAACAGGACACGATCAGCACAATGCTGAGGGGTTACATATTTCTCAATATAGGGAATTACGTGAAGCTCTAAATTGGTAATTATATTTTAAACATTTGCCGCCACAGGACTTGGCATAAAGGCTGCACAAATTAGGGCCTTCAAGCCCTAATCCTGGAATAAGAGCCGTCCGGAGTGCTCAATTCAGATTAATTCCCCAATGAAGATAATCAGTGAGTGCAGAGGTCTGCCCACACAAAGCTAATTTCTGAACTGAGGCTACATACACCACATTTTAATTTAAAATAATCCTAGAAGATACGACTATCATCAGAGTCTGATGAGTCAAAGTAGGACTGACAAAATCAGTTTCAAAATCAAAAAGTTTTGGAAATCAGTATCAAAACCTTTGCAAGGCAGATTCTGTATTTTAAAAAAAACAACAACTGTTCATGATTTTTTTAAAATTGGGACTTTTACATTAGAACTTTTGAAGTTCTCTTAGTTCCCTGGCTGTCATAGGATCAGAATTCAGTCCATTTTTGTACCACCTACCTGGACCTATGGCTGAGAAACACAAGACCAGAGTTATTAAAGCAGAATATTCTTGCAAACAGATTTGGTTAAGAAAGGAGACTCTGACACAATATATACCTGTGTGTGCAGGTATATACCTAATATACAAAATATTTATTTCAGATCATATGATTTCCTCCTGCAATTTGCAATGCAAAAACTCAAACCCCAAGATGATAATTCAAGCCCCTTTTCCTCTGGAGCATGTCTTAAAAGAAAGTAGCGAATAAAGACTTGCCCATCTTTTTACATCTTAATGATAAAAAAATCTTTTTTTTTTGTTTTTTGGGTTTTTTTTTAAGATTAGAGGTTTTTATATGGCTTCCTTGCATATTAAATTCAGGTACCATCTAAGAAAACTATGTTGACTGGAGACCTAATACTGCCGGCAAAAGACCTGTAAGTTTTGCTCTAAAGAGGGGAAAATCTGTTGTTGTGGGTTTTGTTTGTTTTTATTTTTTTGGTTTTGATTTTGGTTTTGGTGGAAGCTCTTTAGCTTCAGTAATTAATTAGGTAGTTGTTGAACACTCAGACAGCTTTTCCATTCAATTAAAGTGCTAAATGCTCACTATAAAGTCCTCCACAGCTCTAACAAAAGCACAAAGACTAGGGAAAACTAAATATCTATAGTAACAGAGAGGGAGCCGTGCTAGTATATACTTTATCAAAACAAAAAGCAGTCAAGTAGCACTTTAAAGACTAGCAAAATAATTTATTAGGTGAGCGTTCGTGGGACAGACCCACTTCTTCAGACCATAGCCAGACCAGAACAGTTCAAACCTTAAATATTGAGTCTGTTCTCTTATGGCTATGGTCTGAAGAAGTGGGTCTGTCCCACGAACGCTCACCTAATAAATTATTTTGCTAGTCTTTAAAGTGCTACTTGACTGCTTTTTGTTTAAATATCTATACGGTATGTTTGTATGATTAAAAGCAAATAGAAAAAGTCTTAAAATATCCCAAACTTTCCAGATCTTAGTTATATATAAAAAATCAACAGAAGGCTAGGAGGTCATAAAATCAATTAAACAAATCCTTTGCAAGACACTTAAGAACTGGGAGCCCCTGAAGCTGCTGGGTTTTTAGGTGCATGGCCTAGTGTTGATAACTTAATTTCTGTAACTTGCTTTTTAAATCCCAATTTTGATTCTAGCTCTTCATTAATTTCAGCAGAACACTCTCTCCTGGTTTCTGAATTCTGAGGCCTTATTTATACTGGAGAGCCTTTTTCAATAGTTTGTAAATTAAAGTCTTAAAAGTATATGCCTGAAGTTATGACATAAGGTCTATCTCCAAAGAAGTCTATACTTCTAGGAGACGCAGTGCAGCAGGTACCATTCAGCATACCTAGCTTCCCTGAGCTGATGTCCAGCTACTTGTAATTGGAGAGTCCATCATGCCATTCAAGGAACATCATTCCCACACTCCATGCCCCTCTAACTGATGCAAGATAGCTGAAGAGGAAAATCAGTCATAATAATCTCCAACTCACTCATGGCACTTGATATTCAGGAAACCCACAAAGTGGTATGAATGGAGTGGAAAATGTGACATCACACATCAATTGTAAAAGAGCAGCAGGGCTGAGGGAATCATTCAAGCCTGAGTAATATGTTACTGCTTAATGGTTGAGTAGAATTTCATCATTTAAACATGTATTCCTCCAAAAATGATTTTCTCCGAACACCTGGCTTTACCAGTTTGAGCATTCATGCTCATAAGATATAATGAGGTTTCCATGTGAGCTGCACTCTGTTCCCCTTATTTCCTTACCAATTAAAGAGCACCATCAGTTCATGCTCCCTTCTCTTTCTATGCACTTCACTGATGGACACAACCTAAACATAGAATACAGACTAACAGGGCTGTCTCTCTGTTACTATCTCCTTTTTGTGTGAAACTTAATATACTTCAAAGTTATACAAGAGTAGCCCCAAAACCACAGAAGTGTGAATGTTTTTAATCAAACTAATCTTATTTGCTATGGACTACCCCACAAATTTTAAAAATATGAATTTGGAATAGATTCTGTTAATTTACCTATTATTGAACACCAGAAGATTTCCGTGGTCGCTACAGATGCAGTGAACACAGCTGGGGGAAGGATGCATATTCCCTGGCTGGGGCAGGTCCAGGTTCATCTGCCCCCTGTGCTCTCCAGCCAGAGTGAGGAATGCAGTAAACTGCACTTTCTCCTCACTCCCTGAGGAAGGAAACAGCCAGCAATGTCCCTGTACAAATTGGAAAAGGGAGATAGCTTCAGTCCCGGCGCTGTTGGGCAACTGGGGCAGTCCTGGACTGGAGGGGCATACCCCCAGTCAGCCCTTTTCATCTGTGTGGTGATTCTGTCTCTCTTCTGTATGGTTTTAAGAGAAACAAATACCATTCCAGGTACATCCCATTTTCCTGGCACAACTAAACTTTTACTTTGCTTTAAGTTATGCTAGGAGGAAGTGTATGCTGAATTTTGGTGGTCCTAGCTCTTAGCATTCAGGAAGAGTTCTTGAACAAACAGAAGGACAGACGCATGGACAAACTCTCTCAAATGTGTTGCAGATGGTAATTTCGTTATGACATGGAAAGTAAATGTAAAATGGAAAGCAACCGATGGATGCTTATTTTTATTATATGAGTATCAATAGATATTTCTACAATTATCTGTCCCTAATCACTGGTGCTGTAACTAGCTATTTTGTGCCTGAGGCAACAATATAAAATTGCACCCCTCATATTTATATATTCATAGTAGTTATTTCATAGAAAAAGGGAAAATATGTAAATAATAATAATTAACAATGTGTATTTATTATAGATATGAGATTTGCACAACAATCAATACATATATATCTTAATACATATAATTATAATATAATCTATACATATATATTAATACATATAATTGTATCACCATGTCAGGTACTACTGAGTATTTTTTATAATTGTAATTTGTGCACTTTTAATGAAGTAAATCATCAATAATTGCATTGAAATTAATATTATTCGCTACCTTGTGTTCTTTTGATAAGATGGACATATCTGATAATCTCTCCTGACTCATGGTTGCATGAAGGTTGTTCTTAATTACTTTTAGTTTATTAAAACTTCTTTCACAAGATGCCACAGTCACTGGCAAGCAGAAAATATTTGCAGGACGGTTTACAAATTTGGATAAGATTTGGCCACATTATATTAATTAATTAACTGTAGAAGGTCCAAGCTAGTCTCTGATGAAACATTTGGCAACAACACTACTGCCTAATGTTGAAAACTCTGAACCTCCGATGAAATTTCTGAGACATTCAAATCGCTGTCATATTTAAAACTTAAATCTACTGCTGCTTTTTCAAGATTAGCAATATCCATTTAAACAAAAGAATTGCCCAAAAGAAAATTGAAATCTGAAGATATCTCATTTAGTGTTTCGTATCTCTAGTTTAAATCAACTATTATGCTATCAAATCTGGCTTTTATTTGCATTTTCTACTATTCTTCAGCTGATAAAATACCACCTTCATCTCGTGACTCATAAAGCTGTTGTCTTTTAACTTTTCGCTTTCTGCATTCTGTAAATTCTTCTGATATTTCTATGTTTTTGACTGTTTTTCTACAATCAGTAAAAATATCTTCCATATAGCTCTCACATCTACGCACCTCTTTGTAAAGTATTTTGTAATACATGGATCACCTTAGAAACCTGACAAATAGAAATGCCTTTTGCTTGTAAGGTTTTATTGACTCTGGCAACGTGAGTTAGAATATTATGCCAAATGGATAATATGCACAAAAACTCAATCTTTTTTTTTTTATAAGGAGGGTATTAGCTGCTAAAACTGTTTCAGCACATTTAGATGAAGCAGTAACATTGAATTTGCTTTTGATGCCCATCTAGTATCAGCAAGACCTTTTAGTGATACTTTTAATATACCCTATAAATATTCCAGCAGGTGGTAAAACTAGCAAAAGAAGGGTATTTTTTTGTACAGTGCCAAAGAATTTACAGCAGATGCATGTACTCCAACCAAACTGAGACTGAGGGCTGAACATGGTACAAAATTTGCAAATTTATTTTTTGCAGAATGACAGCTTCGGTGCCTTTGTACATGTCTGACATATTCACACCATTATCATACCCTTGACCTCACATGTTTTGAAGATCAAGTCTATCCTTTTCAGATTTTTTACTATTTTTTTGGCTAATTCACTTCCTTGTTTTTCCTTGGTCTAAAAGTCTATGAAACTTTCTTCTATAGTTATGATTCCATTACCAGTTTTCACATATCTCACAATCTGAGACATTTGATCATGATGAGATATATTTGGTGTACAATCCAGAAGCATGAAATAATATTTTGTTTTTTTTATTTTGAATTTATATAAATTCAATTGAAATTTTGAATTTATATAAATTCAATTGAAACTTGGTTGGCTAGTGACCCAATAAACTCATTTTGGATAGTCGGTGAAAAATAGCTCACTGAACCTTTTTTGTTAGTTATGATATGTTGTTCTAGTTCAACATCATAATGACTTATAAATTCCATTAGATTAAGAAATATTCCCCAATTAGGGTTTCCTATAACTCTACTCAGTCTTCTAAGTGGAAGGTTATTTTTGGCACAAAACTACACAGTATTTAGAATTATTTTCGGGATATGTCTCCATGGCCGCGTCTACACGTGCACACTACTTCGAAGTAGCGGCGCCAACTTCGAAATAGCGCCCGTCACGGCTGCACGTGTTGGGTGCTATTTCAAAGTTGAAATCGACATTAGGCGGCGAGACGTCAAAGTCGCTAACCCCATGAGGGGATGGGAATAGCGCCCTACTTCGAAGTTGAACGTCAAAGTAGAGCACGTGTAGACGATCTGCGTCCCGCAACATCGAAATAGCGGGGTCTGCCATGGTGGCCATCAGCTGAGGGGTTGAGAGATGTTCTCTCTCCAGCCCCTGCGGGGCTCTATGGTCATCGTGTGCAGCAGCCCTTAGCCCAGGGCTTCTGGCTGCTGCTGCGGCAGCTGGGGATCCATGCTGCAGGCACAGGGTCTGCAGCCAGTTGTCGGCTCTGTGGATCTTGTGTTGTTTAGTGCAACTGTGTCTGGGAGGGGCACTTTAAGGGAGCGGTTTGCTGTTGAGTCCGCCCTGTGACCCTGTCTGCAGCTGTTCCTGGCACCCTTATTTCGATGTGTGCTACTTTGGCGTGTAGACGTTCCCTCGCAGCTCCTATTTCGATGTGGTGCTGCCCAACGTCGAAGTTGAATGTCAACATTGCCAGCCCTGGAGGACGTGTAGACGTTATTCATCGAAATAGCTTATTTCAATGTCGCTACATCGAAATAAGCTATTTCGATGTAGCGTGCACATGTAGACGTAGCCCATTTTTGCCTATCAGCTTCAATAGCTTTTTGAAGTGTGTCACTGATGCATTCACCGCTCAATAATCTTTTTTTGCATGGATTTCCAGTTGCAGAAATTTTCGAGATGTTTGTTTGAATTTTCATGCTCTACGGTATGGTTTAAATTTTCCCAAGCATTAAATCCTATTTTCTGATTTGCAGTATTCAGTTAGGAAAACCACTGATCAAATCATATACATGGAAAACAAAAAAAAATGGCCTTACCAATTGCACTGTACAGTTTCTCCATTAGAAAACATTTTATAAAACCAGTCATCTGAAAATTTCATCCATCTGACCGTGCTGATTCATGAAAATCCATGGTTTTTCCCTGGTCAGGTCCATGTTCAATAAGATGGCATGTTATTTTGTCATTTATAGAGGGCCAAGATGATGGATCATTACAGCTGAATCTTGTTGATGGTTGTGGTCATTGTTAATATCAATAATTGTAATCGGTGATGAAGTTGAGACCTCGACACTGAGGTTTTGGTCAGTCTCAGAGATTGATGCTGAAGCTGTAATGTCAAGTTCCAGTTGCTGGTCAATGATAATAAAGGGCACTGAAGCTGTATGGTCATTGTCATTCATGGATACCGGCGCTAAGATTATGATGTCAGAGGGTTCAGCTATTGGTGCATTTTCAGTGTTCAGTGCATTTTTCACTAGCCAATTTCTTTTAACATCTCTTTATTTTCTCTCATGGCAAAGTTTCACTGTTTAAGATACTCTGCTGCAGAAGGTCATTTCTGTTTGGAATTCATAATGTAGGATCTTGCATCCTTGGTGCAGGCAGGGGTGGTGATGTGGCATGAGCCACAAGCAAAGATAGCTTAGTAGCTGTCTTATAATAATTAATTTTCTATATTTTTTTTCATCTCCTCAGTTATGTGCCCAAGGCAAATGCCTCACTTACCACACACTTGTTATGGCACAGCTAATCAGTGTAGCGTCCGAGCATTTTCTAACAAAGAAATTACAATTATCTCACTTTCTCTCTATGCCATCCTCTTTATTTTGCAGAAGTACAACAAAAGAGAATTAACAAACCCTGCATTAGCAGGGGCTAAAATAAGAACAGTCAAAGAAAATATAGGAATAGCAAATTTATTTATTTTTTTTTTAGTTCATGGTACAAAAATAACAATGCACATGCACAACAAAAAGCAGCACTTAGCTGTCTGAATCAGAAGGGTCTAAAATTAAAACCTTTGATGCTAATCAACTTGAAACACTCTTTTCTATGAGCTAAACCCTGAATTCCAGTGCAAAGGTGATAATAAATTTATATTGTACCTGGGATATGCAGGAGGGGTTAAGAAACTGGTCTTGCCAACATTTAGTTTATTGTGGGTGTTACTATTATTTATACCTGTGACAGGTATATTTCAACCAGCAGATCAGCACAGTCTTGTATCCCCAGATCATACATGTGGTCATCGTTCTCTTTTCTGTTCCACCCTCTGCTAATCCCTGTGTCACTTGGAGGAGGCAGCTTGGCGGGAAGGGCTAGAATACCCCCAAATCTGCTATGGAGTGTTATGTTATGGCATAGAGGTGCAAGCCTGAAACTCCTGTAGAATAGAACTGCAGCAGTTCTGTGGTATTTAGGACCTTTCACATCAGTGGAAGGAACAGGCAGGTTTGGCCTTTTAGGAGATTAGTCAGCTCTCAGAAACTAAGAAATACATAATTGGAAACTTTTGTTAGTCTTTAAAGTGCTACTTGACTGCTCTTTTGTTTTGTTATAATGGGAAACTGTTAGGTGAGAGAAGCTGGTAGATTTATCAACAGTATCAAGCCCTCCTTAATCAAAACTCTCAGTGAAGTCACATAAGTAATGAATGGCTGCAGGTATATGTGAATCCATAGTCCATGCAAAATCCTAGACCCAGACTGTAAGAAATGTGCTACTTTTACTCACATCAAAGCTGCATGTTCCTAAGGCCTGATGAGAGTGCACCAAATTTTAGTGTGCAGATCAGCAGGATGCATGTAGGTGTGGAGGCTTTGCACGCCCAGCTGTAAAAGCCCCTATACCTTTTGAAAGTCAATCTCTCTTGTGTAATAAATGGCTAGAAAAAGAGAACAGATGTCAGAAATCTATTAAATGATTTTACAAGTTCCTCTTTATACTGCTGATTTCTCCAAATACTCAAACTGCCAAAGCAACAGATCTGGTGTGATTGGAGAATTCCGTAATGGAAATATTAGTCTCCTATATACTGTCCCAAAAATCAATTGACTGTTGCCCATTGTGTGGAGAATTAATAAAAGAAGTTACCTCAGATGAAGACACATAGGTCCCTAGATAAAGCAATGAAATTAGTGTGATTTACTGCCTCAGTCTAGAATGGCACTTGGGAACAAACTCATGCCACGTGGATTAGGATTTCTGTACGCCATTTACAGTTCTAACTGTCTTTATC
Organism: Carettochelys insculpta; assembly: GCF_033958435.1. Classification (NCBI taxonomy): domain Eukaryota; kingdom Metazoa; phylum Chordata; order Testudines; family Carettochelyidae; genus Carettochelys; species Carettochelys insculpta. The sequence goes on along the minus strand of NC_134147.1, from coordinate 15,259,416 downwards.
CATTTTAATCTATACAGTTTGGCTGGAGTTCAATGGGTTCTAAAAAGGCAATTTTTGTTGTATGAGTCTCACTCATAAATCACTTTGTGTTTGATATATTTGTGCATATGCAATAGCATGTGACCTGTAACCAGATGTGTAATGGTACCTTTGCACAGCCAAAGTACAGAGCATGGGGCTGTGCCCAGGGAAGTTTTGGAGGTAGAAGGCTGTGGTTTCCCTTCACCACTGAGGACCTCTACTGCTCTACAGTATCATTTGCAGCTGCTGCTCCCTTTCCTGCAGTAGGGTTCAGCTGATGAATTCATATAGTTGCAGATCAATTATTCTTCCAGCAGACTTCTAAAATTTCCCTCCCCCAGTGTTAGGGTGGGAAGAGCCCCTGACAATACAAGTATGTAACATGCACACAGATTGCAGGCTGCAACTTGCTCCACCCCTGCACCAGTTCCTCTGTGTCAGGGCCTTCTGTGTTCCTTACCCGGTGAAGAAGGATGGCATTGATTGCCTGGACGACTTCCGTGGGGTCAGAGGAGAACACACCCGTGAGTGTGTGGCTGGTTGCTCAACACTCCCCTCTCCCGTCCCCTCCATGGTCCTCCCTACCTGGTCTCTTCTGCCCAACGCCCCCCTCCCCTGTCCCTTCCAGAGCTCCTCTCACCTGTCCTTCCTCCTCAGGGCCCCCGCCCCAAGTTCCAGAAGGTCCCCCTTACCTGGGAGATCCCCCCGCACTCCCCGTGGTGAGTGTGTGACCAAACATGGCTTACCTCCGTGAAGACAGCCCTGACGGTGGCCTTGCCCACCCCAAACTAGTGGCCGACTGACCAGTAGCTGTCCGGGGTGGCCAGCTTCAAGATGGCAATGGCTACTCTCTTCTGCTGAGGCAGCATGGGCTGCATCTGGGTGTCCTGATACTGGAGGGCTAGGGGGAGCTAGTGACAAAGCTACAGAAATGTCCGCTGGGTCATGCAGAAGTTCTGGAGCCAGCGATTGCTGGTCCCACCACTCAGTGCTAGGGGGATAGCACAACAGGCACTGGATCGCCCTGGGGCAGTAGCACGGGTGTCACTCCACAGGGGCAGCCTGCAGAAAGATGACTATCAGGCTGGCCCCTCGGAGTTTCTGGAGGATAGCCACAAGCACCGTAGCTAGCAGGCTGACCAGGGTCACAACAAGTTCCCCATGAGAGACCTGCCGAGGATCCACAATGTTCTCCACAGTGGTTCCTCTGGGTGGCCAGGGGCTGTGGTGCTCCGTGTGGCAAACCAGCCCTCAGTGTGTGCAGGAGGGGGGTGCTTGAGAGGGGGCCATTTAAGGGACTAGCTGGCTGTACCCCGTCCGTGGAGTTTCCTGGCCTGTTCTTTTGAAAGAGTGCCTGTAGCTGTGTGGATGGGCAGGTCTTTAACAATAGTGGTTCATGACCTCACTCTGCTTTTTATGTGTAGACAAGAACTTTCGCAAGACAATCTTTCAGAAGGTAGCTTTCAAATGCTCACCTTTTGAAATCATGCTGCTGTGCAGATGTAGCCTATCAGCAGTAACTATTCTTTCAAGGCTCTTTATCTCTAATCCCCTTTCCTTTATTTTGTATTGTTATGTTCTTGTCCTGTTTTCCTTAGGATCCCTTCAAAACCCTTTTCATTATATGCTGTATTTTAATCAAAACAATTAAATGCTATCTGAGACATCAATCAGGTCTACTACCATTTTACTCAAAGTTTTTACATGACAGGAGGAAAAGAATATTTTTGACCATCTGGGTATCCTGATAATGCCCCAAAAGAACAGGAAGCTGTAACAGACATGCTGACAAACCTTAAAAGATGAGCATGAAGAGTCATATACTGTCATACAAATATGGGAAAAACAAAGTATATTCAAATGAGTTGCTTCTTGTGCAGAATCCAAAATAGAAAAGCAACATTTATTCAGTTATCAGAGAGGTGGTCATGTTAGTCTGTATTACAGGACTCAGAAAAGTCACTTAGTTTTCAGATGCAAGGGCTCTGGCTCCCTCTGCTGGGTTTATGATGTTATAGGCTCCCAAAGTATGTAACCTAAATGCGCTGATAAAGGAGCCAAACCAGACCACATGAGTGCATATTATTACATGCCGGTTCTTGTATTTTCCACCATCTTCATTTGTACATGCTATGGACAATTTTAGAGTTCCAATTACTTTATTGTTATTTGTATTACAATAGCACCAAGAGGTTTGAACACAGATCAGGGCTCCATTGCGCTTGGCATAGTACAAAACACATAAGCTATGTCTACATTAGAGAATTTTTTCAACAAAACCGGCATTTTGTTGACAAACCCATAGAGAGTTCACATTGCCAAGATATTCTGTCAACAGTAAATTGACAGAATGTGGCACTTTTGTCAGATGGCATTTTGCCACTTCCTCATGAGGCAGAACACCTCTGTCAACAGAGATCTGCCAACAGAAAGCCAATCTGGATGTTCTGGGGGCCTTCTGTAGACAGACAGGGCTTCTGGGACACTGGACAGCACTGTTTGCTGTGCTTCCAGTTGGCCATTTTATCGACAGAGTGAATTGCTCTTTCAATCTACTCAGAATGCCTGGCCGCTCTCTGTCAACAGAGTGGATCGCTCTTTTGATCCACTTTGCAGTCCGGCTGCAATCTGTTGACAGAAGTTTTGTCAGAAGATATCGTCCGACAGTAACTTCTGTGGATGGATCGCCCTAGTGTAGACATAGCCATAGTAAAAGGTGGTCTCTCCTTCACAGACATTTCAGTTTAAATGAACAAAGCCGATGAAGGATGAGAAAGAAGAGGCAGAGTGGGCAAATGACTTGTCTAAGTTTGCCAGCAGGTCAATGGCAAAGATAAGCAGATAACCTAGGTCCCCTGAGCCCTGTGACAGTGCTCTGGTCTCTGTATCTACAGTTTTTGGTCTACAGCCGTGTAGAGTAAAAACTCCTGGGCTATGGCTACACTAGTGAGTTTCACCAATAAAACCCCATTTTGTCAACAAAACTGGTGAACGATCCACATGCAAAATGTATGTTGTCAACAGTATGTCAACAAAAGCTGGCACTTCTGCTGACAAGCTTGTGCCTCTCCCAGATAAAGCAGAGCGCCTGTTGTCGACTGGTTCTGTCGACAAAAAAGCTGTGTGGATGCTCTGGGCGGGGCCTTCTCTTGACAGACACGGCATCCAGGACAATGGGCAACCCTGTCTGCTGTGTTTCCAGGTGCCTGTTTTGTCAAGAGTGGCCAGGCTATTTGGCTGCTCTGTTAATAGAGAGGAGCACTCTTTTGATTGGCTTGTGGGTCTGGCTCCACTCTTTCGACAGAAGTTTTGTCGGGAAATCTCTTCCGACGGTGACTTCTGTCAACAGACCACTGTAATATAACTGTATCCCAAGTGTTTAAAGTCTTTTAATTTTTACACTAAGCAAAAGTGAGGCTCTCTCAAGAAATTTTGTTTTGAGTTAAGATGCAAGTATTACCAACTGGCCAGAGCTGATCACTTTACTCACATAGGCAGTCTCCAAGAGCTCTGAGGAAGGTAAGCAGGCTTGCCCCGGGCTCCACCTCTTCCCTTCTGTGTAGTGTATGTGCTATACAGTAGCCAGTGTTAAATAACTCAGACCCTTGTGCAACACTCAAGATGGTGCTTACTAACTTTTGGGCACAATTACACATATGGGGCCTGCAGAATCCTTGTGGATCAAAAAAGTTCAGATACCTTATTCCCCACCCCTACTGTTTTTTAAATCTTCCTAGGTGCTTTCACTCTGCCTGCTTCCAGGCAGGAGAGCAAGAGCTGCCACAATGAGGGGAAAGACATATTCTTGAGGCATTTCCTACCCTTTACAGGGAGAACTGGAAATTTCATGGCAAAGTCTGGGCTAGTGATAACTTCAGTACAAGTCTGCAGATGCAGGAGGCTTGGATGTGATTTAGGGAAGAAACCACACTCCACAGTAAAGATCTCTGAGCCAAGCCAATACATTTCTGGATATGGCACAACCAATGGTGTCCGACCTCATGACAAATGCTCTCACCCTGACAGATTTATTTTTTTTTATATTAGATGCTATGTCAGGACATGTTTCAGGTTTTTTTGAATAACTTTGTGGTGGAAAAGTGATCCAACCTTTTTATAATATCTTATGTTCCATTACAGCTCTGGCGTTTCAGCTCCTTACTTTCCCATAGCTTAAAACCCATCTTGAACATCCGAGTTCTTTGGTTTTTTAGGAGATCACTTTCTCTTATTTATTTTTTAACTGACTTCAATGGGAGCATGATCTGGCCCTGGAAGGTCTCTGCCATCTTACCAGAGACCTCATTATAGGCAGAAAAAAAACTGCCTTCTGCTCATTATTTCTCCTGCTTTTTTAATAGCTTCATCTTTTCTTGTTCTTGTAGGGCATTCCACTCTGCATTCTCCCCAGTTGGCTTTTATTTTTTTTTGTTTTGTTTTGTTTTGTTTTGTTCACAGAAACTAGGAACTTGTTTATCACTAAAATTCCTATTTAATTGCTTGTGTTCTGTCAGGCAAAGCAAGTTCCTTATGCATACAATAAGCATTTCCATGGGCAATCAAAAAAAATCAGCACAATTGCAAAAAGGAGATTCAATGATAAGTGGTTTAGTGCATTAGCCTTTCACTTTTGGTGTAGCAATTTTTGTTGCATAACATGGGAATTTATTGGAAATCATGCTGTTTGCTGGCAGCTTTTTCCTTTCTCAGATGGTCTGCTGATGGTCTGCTGATGGTATTGCTGAATTGGAAGCTGTTAGTGCAGATCCCATAGCCGGCAGAAAGGCCTATATCCACACAAAGACATAGATCCACAGAAGGCCTAGATCCACAGAACATAGGCACCTACAGCAAGAGCTAGGCATCTAAGTTCAACACTGAGATCGTCAAAACTCCCACTCAGCTACTGCCCAGCCCTGTACATACCAATCTCCCATAGCAGGTGAAGCTTATGTCACATCCTGCCCTTCAGAATCTGCTAATAGCTAGTTTAGGTCTAGCAATCTGGCTTTTCTGGATCAACTCACCGGTATCTGTCTCATCTTCATGTAAGGAGCCTGGGCACCTAACCTAGCATTCATGGCTCCCACGGGGTGGCAAGGTATACAAAAAGATTTTGTTTTGCATTGCCTAAATCTGTTTGTGAGTCTGTGCCATGAGGAGAAGCCAGCAGAGTCACCTTAGTCAAGATGTGTAGCCTGTAGCCAGTTATTTTCTATCTAACTCTTGATAACCCTACTCTTCCTAATGGATGAGTAGCCTGGGTAAGAGACCAGGATTTGGTCTGGATTCAGTTTTATGTGAATTTCCTCTATCGCAGATGATAATGTTTACACCCATGACATTCCATATGTTGCTCAAGTGAAGTATATTCCTGATTCTTTAAGGAGTCATTAACGTTTCAACACTTGGCTTTGGCAGTTCATCAGTGGAAAGTCTATTCCATTCACTTCTGTGAATGCCAGTTTAGAACAGCAACATGGATGTGTACCACCATAAGAGCTTGAGCAGTAATAAGATTCAGGGAAACAGACTGTTTCAGAGGAAAATTTTGTACATGGAGGTGATACTGGAAATTGGCCCAGCTAAAAATTCATGATAAGAGGAGACTGGGATAACGAACATCATGCCAGACCATGGATGTTCCTGGACCAGACAGTACCAGACTAGAGAGGTTCAAACTGCAGAACATGAGACAATGACTAGAAGCTGAAGTTAGACAAAGGCTATGTCTACACTTCAGAGATCTTCCAAAAGAACTTCTTTCGATGAGTGTGTACACGCACAAAAAAACAAATCAAAAAAGTGATCTGCTCTTTCAAAAGAGAGTGTCCACACAGCCCCTGCTCTTTTGAATGAATGGGCCAGGGATTGAAAAATCAGGCCCCCTGAGGACCGCTCGTTTGCATAAAAGTGCCTGTGGAGTGTTTACACATGTTCTCCTTCGAAAGAAGCGTTCAAAAGGGGGCACTCTTTCTGAAACGGGAAAGGAAGAGCAATTTCAAAAGGAGTTCTGCATTCTTCTGATTTATTTTCAAAAGAACGCTTTTTGTGTGTAGACGCTCTGCTACTTCTTTTGAAAGAGCCCCCTTCTTTCAAAAGAACTTGCTCGTGAAGATGCAGCCTCAGTCAGATAGCAGAGGAAGCATAAAAAAGTTTACCAAGAGTGATGGTGGATTCTCCAGCACTGGCAGTTTGTAAATAAACGTTAGATACTTTTCTGAGTGATCTGCTCTAGGAATAATAATTCTAAGTTCTATGGAAGATGTCACAAAATGATCACAAAGGTCCTAGGAATCTATGAAAATCATGTCTTCTATGCCATCATTATTGTATTAAGGAAAGAGAAAACAGGGAAAGCCGTAACAGGGTTTTCCCAAATGCAGCCTCAGTTTTCCCACTCATGTAAGCCAGCAGATCATCTCACCAGCTGGTGCATCAGTGAAACACACACCAATGCAAATATGTCATTTCCTCTTCCAAGAGATTCATTTTATAGTACAAACACAACACAGTACAACATCAACCCAGACAGTAAACTGGGTGCTGTCATTTGGTCTCTCCTAAGGCCTCTGTCTCAGACTGTTTCCGCTGTTGCCTACACAGCAGTTATCTCCAGTGAGGTTCCTTCACTCTATCCCAAGGTCTGTTGCCAAAACTTACTATCCCTACTCCAACTGAACTGCTTGTTCATAATCTATCTCATGACGTGACAGGCAGTTATGTTGTTACAAGTGGGGACACACCCAACTTCTTTAAAGGGACCATCCCACCCTAAAACAAGCATCGCCTCCTAACACAGAATCAGGGCAGCATTGCAACTGAATCCTAAAGGTGTATCAAAAGCCTGAGTCCCTTTAGTAGCCTCTCATATGTCACAAAGCCAATGTGAAACAATATACATTCGAAAGGGAGAAGCAGCAGAACCCCAGTTAATTGGCAGCAGTGAAGTTAGCACCTTAGTTGTATGTAGACTTTAGTAAACCAACTATATAGCAGTCTGAATGGTTTCTCTTTCCAAATTGTACGCCATTCCTGTAAGTAAAAGCAGCCAAACAACTAAATTAATATTTGTATGAGAGTCAATTCAGCTGAGATCTTATGGAAACAAACTTCTTTCTTTGAGTGTCAGTTTTTTGAGGCTGCCTGAACAGCAGAACAAAACTGAAATGCCTCCAGTCTTCTTCCTACATATATTTGATGTTGATATTCTACTGACTACTCAGAGCAGGAACTCAACATCAGCCACTCAGAACTGACTTACTGCTTCTGAAGGGGGTTTTCTTCAGTGATTGGGTGCAGGGGTTTAAATGAGAATAGTCATCTGTCAATTTATGGAAAGCACATCAACGCTGGCTTTTTTATAAATACTGAGCCCCTCATTCACAGTTTGTTGCTGAGGAAATTATAAAACATTTCAATTAATAATAGCATAAGAATTGCTACAGTCCAATAAAACATGTCATTAATACTTTTAAAATTAGAAAGAAAATTACATTATACCGATTAATAGGGCTTATAGCTTTAACCATACACACAAATTATATCATTTTGACTTTACCAATATAGATATAGAAGTTCAATTCTCTCACCAGTGTGAACTCAGTTATAACAATGTGTTTTTAGCAATAGTTGGTTCCTGTATGGGAAGGGGAATGAGGCTTACAAGAAAATATATTGTAGTATAACTGCCTCCGCATTAGGGATTGTACCAAAGTAACTATATCAGTTAAAAAAATCACATTCAATAATAGGTACAGCAGAACTGTATACACAAGCCTAATTTGGGGGCTGAATGCTGGGACCTAGTATTTTATTTAGTAATCTGTATTTATGATTTAATGGACATGACGTAGCATAGGTATAACAATACATGATCCACATTATCATCATCATCAATAACCATGGGCTCAGCGCCTGTTGGTGTCTGATGCCTCTCTCACTATTTCCTTCCATCTTTCTCTGTCCAGTGCAGAACGGCTTAGTTTTCTGTAGACCAGCTCTGCACCAATCTACTACATCATCTACCCATTCTCTGTGGTCTGCCTCTTCTATTCAACCCGTCCATTATGTCAAATACCAGGGTCTTGATTTTTCGTTTGTCATTCATTCTGCAAATATGCCCAAATAGCTGTAACTTGCATTGTATAACCTTCTGCAGTAGGCTCTCTTTTGACTGTATCTTACTGTATAATTCCTCGTCGGTGACCTGCTGCATCCATCCTATTCTCAGGATCTTTCTATAATAACTCCTCTTGAATGCCAATATCCTTCTCTTCGAATCTTTCGTTATCACCCATGTCTCACATCCATACAACATGCTGCTGAATACATGTTTTCAAGACACTCAGCTTCATTCCTAAGCTATCAGAGAGGTAGCCATGTTAGTCTGTAGCTTCAAGAACAAGAAGTCTTGTGGCACCTTATAGACTAACATATTTTGGAGCATGAGCTTTCATGGGCAAAGACCTGCTTCATCAGATGCATGGAGGGGAGGTGGTTTCAGAGGGGTATTTAAAGAGTGGTGTCCCAGTAAGAGGCAGGGCCAGAGCTGACATGGTCTATTCAGCAAGGTGGAAATGGTATAGTATCAACAGTACTTATCAAAAGAGGAAAAAACAAGTCAGATCAGACAGGGGGATGTGAGCCTTTGTCAGAGTCTAATGGGGATCTATTAGCACCCAAAGCAGAGAAACTGCCTTTGTAAGCTGTGAGCCACTCCCAGTCCCTGTTTTAATGCATGGTTAATGGAGTCAAATTTGCAAATAAATTGAAGCTCAGAGATTTCTCTCTCCATTTGATTTTTAAATTTTTTTGTTTTAGAACTGTTACCCTTAAATCTGCCACTGAGTGTCCAGGGAGATTGAAGTTTGCCGCCACAGGCTTCAGTACATTACCATTCCTGATGTCTGATTTACGTCCATTTATTCTTTTACGGAAAGACTGTCCAGTTTGGCCAATGTAAATTGCAGTGGGGCATTGCTGGCACATGATGGCATATATTATATTAGTAGATGTGCAGGTATAGGAGCCCCTGATTGTATAGCTGGTGTTAGGTCCTGTGATGATGTCACTGGTGTAGATGTGTGAGCGGAGTTGGCAGCGAGGACTGTTGCAGGGGTGGTTCGATGCCTAGAGTCACTGGTTTGTGATTTGTAGTGGCTGGTGAGGATTTGTTTAAGGTTGGCAGGCTGTTTATAGGCAAGGACAGGTCTGCCTCCCAAGGTCTGTGAGAGTGAAAGATCACTGTTCAGGATGGGTTGCAGATCACTGCTGATGCGCTGGAGAGGCCTTAGGTGGAGGCTGTATGTGATGGCCAGTGGTGTTCTCTTGTTTTCCTTGTGAGGCCTGTCTTGTAGCAGGTGGCTTCCGGGCACCCGTCTGGCTCTATCGATCTGTTTCCTCACTTCCTTAGATGGGTATTGTAGTTTGAGGAAAGCTTGGTAAAAGGTCTTGTAGATGTTTGTCTCTGTCTGATGGATCAGAGCAAATACGGTTGTACCTTAGTGCCTGACTGTAAACAACGGATCGTGTGGTATGCCCTGGATGGAAGCTGGAGGTGTGTAGATAAGCATAGTGGTCCATGGGTTTCCGGTATTGGATGGTATTTATGTGACCGTTGCTTATCTGTACAGTATTATTTAGGAAGTGAATTTCTTGTGTGGACTGGCCCAGGCTAAGGTTGATGGTGGGGTGGAAACTGTTGAAATCACAGTGGAACTCTTCAAGAGCCTCCTTCCCATGGGTCCAGATGATGAAGCTGTCATCAGTATAGCTCAGGTAGAGGAGGGGCGCTAGGGGACGAGAACTGAGAAAGCATTGTTCCAGGTCAGACATAAAAATGTTGGCATACTGGGGGGCCATACGGATGCCCATAGCACTGTCACTGATTTGAAGGTATAATTTGTCCCCAAATCTGAAATAGTTGTGGGTGAGGACAAAGTCACAAAGCTCCACCACCATTTATAGCCACCTGCTACAAGACAGGCCTCGCAAGGAAAACAAGAGAACACCACTGACCATCACATACAGCCCCCACCTAAGGCCTCCCCAGCGCATCAGCAGCGATCAGCAACCCATCCTGAACAATGATCTTTCAGTCTCACAGACCTTGGGAGGCAGGCCTGCCCTCGCCTATAGACTGTGTGCCAACCTTAAACAAATTCTCACCAGCCCCTACAAATCACAAACCAGTGTCTCTAGGCCTGGAACCAGCCCCTGCAACAGTCCTCGCTGCCACCTCTGCTTACATATCTACACCAGTGACATCATCACAGGACCTAACACCAACTATACAATCAGGGGCTCCTTTACCTGCACATCTACTAATATAATATATGCCATCATGGGCCAGCAATGCCCCACTGCAATTTACATTGGCCAAACTGGACAGTCTCTTCGTAAAAGAATAAATTAACATAAATCAGACATCAGGAACGGTAATGTACAGAAGCCTGTGGGTGAACACTTCAATCTCCCTGGACACTCAGTGGCAGATTTAAGGGTGACAGTCCTGAAATAAAGAAATTTCAAAAATCAGATGGAGAGAGAAATATCTGAGCTGCAATTTATTTTCAAATTTGACTCCATTGACCAAGGATGAAACAGAGACTGGGAGTGTTTCGCAGCTTACAAAAACAGCTTCTCTGCCCTGGGTGTTAATAGCTCCCCATTAGACTCTGACAAAGGCTCACATCCCCCTGTCTGATCTGACTTGTTTTTCCCTCTTTTGAGAAGTACTATTGATACTGGGCCATTTCCACCTTGCTGAATAGACCTTGTCAGCTCTGGCCCTCCTCTTAGTGGGATACCACTCTTTAAATACCCCTCTGAAACCATCCCCCCACTCATGCATCTGATGAAGCGGGTCTTTGCCCATGAAAGCTTATGCTCCAAAATATCTGTTAGTCTATAAGGTGCCACAAGACTTCTTCTTGTTCTCGATGCCTAAGCTAATCACTTTGCTTTTCCAGATCTTATCCATCGCATTCAAACTCGCTCTTGCTTTCACTATTATAGTCGCTATTTCCTTCTTACAGTCTAGATCATACGTTCTGTTGCTCCCCAGATGCGTGAACTTTCTATGTTCTCTAATTCAATCCCATCTACACTGATCTTCCTTCCTATTTCCTTATCTCCAAATACCATTTTTTTAATCGATGTTCATAATCAGTCCGTATTATTTCCCTTCCTTGTTTAGCACCTGCACTGTTTTTGCTAGTTTCTCCTCATCTTCCTCAATGATAACTATATCATCCACGAAGCTCAAGTTGTTAATTCTTTTCCCATGCACAGATATCCCTTCTACCTCTTCCTTGATCTTGTCCAGTGCTCTCACTAGATGTGTGATGAAGATACTCAGCGATATTGGATCTCCTTATTTCATATCTCTACTTGTTCTAAACCAACTTCCCAACTCCCCATGTCTTCTCGCCGCTGTATTGTCACTGATATCCTTCAACAACCGCATCAGTTGGCTATCCACTCCATACAACTCTAATACCACCTAAGTCATTTTCTGATGTATACTGTCAAATGCCTTCTGAAAATTGATGAAGCAAATGTATATGTTCTTGTTCTTTTGTCAAGCTTTCTCCACAATCAATCTTAGTGCCAATATCTGCTGTATGGTTCTTCTATCTTTCCTGAATGCCACTTGCTCATCTGCTAGATGTTCTTCTATCTGCAATCTTAGTTCTTCCATCAGCATCAGCACTTTGCCTAGAAGACTCATTAGGGCAAGTGTTCTGTAGTTCTTGCACTCCAATGTACTTCTTTTCCATGCTCCATTACGTAGTCGGTGTATTTTCTGAAACATACTTTCTCTGCCATATTTTACCATCTCCCCTGTGATCTTAAAGACTCTTGTTGTTTAGTCTTTTCACTGCTCTTTCTACTTCCTCCTTTGAAATATCAGTCTCATTCTTGAAGCTTAGTGGAGATATCTCTTTCAATTCTTCAGTCGGTCTCTCTGAGACACTCAGGTTCAACTGTGCCTTGTACAGATTGGTGCAATACCTCTTCCATCACTTCACAATCTTCTTGTTCATGAGCACCTCTTTGTTCTCCTTTTTGATCACCATCTGCTCCAGCTGTCACTTCCTATTAATATTTGTGATCATTATATACACCTCCCTGATCTTACATTCACTGTAATACCTCTCTATATCATCACACTGCTCCTCTAACCGTTTTGCCTTATCCTTTCTGGCCACTTTCCTTCCCTCATTGCATTTCACCCTCTATTGCTGTTCTGCCCTCTCAGAAACATCCCTTCTGATCCATGTTATATAAATCATGAATTATTAAATGCATTATTTCCTGCATTTGTGGGTTATGATTGAACACGACTCTAACTTCACATATGAAGTCTTTTCTCTCTCCCTGGATTATATAAAACTAGGAAACAAAAATAAGGTGAAGCTTTTGTTTATATTTTATTATATACCTGCCCTATGAAATCTCACAGTTCAAACTTTTGAATGAACTTAAGATCTACAAACACCTATTGCAATCATTGCAATTATGAGAGAGGGTGTGATTTTTTTTTTTTTACAAAAGTCATGACAGATTAATTATTTCTTCAAGCTTGCAACTTTTGATTGTCATTTGTTCAGCACTGCATTTCATTAGTAGTAATGTAGCATTAATGCTAGATTTGGTAAAGATGCCATGGTCACAGAAAAAAGGTCACAGCCAGAAGCAGAACTGCTTTTATATGCTTCTCCCAGCGATGTGTGGTAACATAGTGACAGCATGAATTAACACCATCAAAGGCAGCATTACCTTACACAGGTGTCAATCACATATAAGGAAATAGTGGTGAAGACAGTAAGAGGTCACACCTTGTTACAATGAATAGCATTCCAATAGGGGGTGCTATGTATAAGTGCTTGGAGATGAAACCTTTCAGGTACAGCTTGATGAGATATAAGTGTATGTCTGCAGGAAGGAATAAAGCCCACATGTTGCACTGTCTTGTCTTTTCTTCTTTCTGTATAACACAGAACACAGCTGGCCATGAGTTAGTTGCTGTTACTCTTTCAGAGAATGAGGACGGTTTGCAGCCTGAACTACCTGAAGTTATTGCCACTTCAGTTTAAGATTACAGCGGACATGATCCATCCATAGGTGACTGTTCTGCTGTGGATAGATAAAGAATAGAGATCTTTTTGTTCTGATTTCATACAGTGCCTGGTACAATGGAGTCCTTCATCACCAGGGCTCCTGGGTGCTGTGATAATAAACAACAATAAAGCACTTGTTCAAAGAAACCTGGTCTACACTAGGGCTTAATTTCAAAATAAGGCCACATTGTAACCAAAGCACACTGCCATCATCTGAACTGAGGCCTGCGGTGTCGGCTTGGGGATCACAGCTGGGCATCATACACAGTGTCACCTGCGATGACTGCCATCATAATTTTCCTTCACAGCTGGGTCAGCTGTGACCTCAGCATGTTCCCCACCTCCCATGCGATCTACCTGGCACAGGGAGGGTTTCAGAACCAGCCTTGCATGAAACCCTCCCTCAGGGCTCCTCTGACGAGCATGGCCCCTCACTGTGCTCTCTGGATGGCACTGATGTCTGGCTGTTCATAGTCACTGGCCAGACGTTCAGCCTCAGACCCCCATCCTGGCAGAAACACCTCTCCCTTGCTCTCTCATACATTGTGGAGTGCACAACAGGCACTGCCACCAAAGGGATGGTGCATTTGCTCAGGTTTGGGGGGGTGAACCTGACACCTGAACCTCCCCATTAAATGGCTGAATGCACATTCCACCACCAGGCAGCTCCTGCTTGGCCTGGTGTTGAACTGCTCCTTGCTGGGGTCCAGGTTGTCCAAGTAGGGCTTCATGAGCAGGGGAGCAAGGGGTAGGCTGTATCACCCAGGATGATGATATGCACGTCCTTCTCCCTGATTCTGGTGGTGCAGTCAGGGAAAAAGGTGCAGGCATGCATCCATCAGAAGAGACGGGAGTTCTGGTGGATGCGGGTGTTGTGTGCCTTTCCCAACCATCTAACATGGATGTTGGTGAAGCATTCTTTGTGATCCAGGAGGGCCTGAAGCACCATGGAGAAGTACTCTTTCATATTGATGTAGCCCATGGCCTGGTGGTAAGAAGCCAAGATGGGGATGTTTGTGCCTTCTACGGTCCGCCCGACGCAAGCTGCACACGACTGATCTATGCAACAGGTATGGTCTCGGCTACTTTGAGGGAGCATGACCCTGAGAGTGAATTTCCTCGTGCTGAACTGGTTGCTGACTGAGTAGTAGCTGTCCAGCATGATGAGCTTCCACAGGATGATAGTAATGAATTTCTGCATGGAGATGGCAGGTCTCATATCAGTGTCCTGTTGCCTGAGGATAGGGGTGAGCCACTTGAAGAGCAAATTCAAAAAAATTCTCAGTTTCTAGATCTTAAATCACCACAAGGATGGATTCGGAGCTCCCTACCTGCAGTGGTTAACAGTTACTCTTAAATGTAGTTCAGCTGACTTCAGTGGAAGAGTAACTTGGAACATCTTAATTGGACATAATTTTCAGAGGGCAAGGTGCTCAGCACTCTCAAAACTCAAGCCCCTTTAAGATTTTGCAAATTGGGCCTGCAAAAATTGAGAGACTCCATACTTACTTATGGCAGTAGAGGATGCACAACACAGCCCTCAGGATCGAGTCCTGCCTCCTCCTCCTTGATGTGGTGGTGAGACCCTTGGCTGTGTGTCAAGGGGGAAGGGAGCGGAGGGAAGATTAAGGGTGGGATGCACACCCCTGAGTTACACAGAACTCCACTCTCTCATGCAGGTAGAATAGGAAGGCTAGCAGATCTTCTACATAATTGCAACCACCCTCCACAGAGGAGACACTTTATTTTCCTGGTAGCTGTTGCAGATTTAGGTCCTTCCTTATGGTTGCAGCATGACCACAGAATGGGTCCACAGGCTGCGTTGAGGAGGATTCCATTTAATCACCTGGAACTAAATGCTGGAAGTGACTTAAGGAGTTTAATATTGCAGGTCTTATTGTATTCAGAAATATCAGTGCTTATTCATGTCACTGTCATGTTATTAATAAAGAAGCATTTACCTGTATTGCAGCCCCGTTTACTGTTCTGCGCAGTTCTGCCTGGGTGCACCACAAGATGACACTAGTCAGGGCACTGCTAGGTATTCTGGACATGTGCTAGGAGAAAGAATGTGGACTTTAAAGGATATTGTGCACGGAAAAGTTAACAAAAATACCACAAATTCATTTTAGAACAACACTATTGTCACTTCTGCAGAGGGTTCTGCAGGGCCTCTCAGTGGAGGACTTCTAATTTTAGTGGTGCATAGGCCTTGTGCAGGGATGACCCTCTGTACTGGGGGTGTATTTCAGCCACTAATTACTCACATCTCTGATCATTCCAGAGAGGCCCAGAGAGTTGATTTGAGACCACAAGGAACAATGTAACCTAAATATTTGACATGGATTTTCCT
Organism: Carettochelys insculpta; assembly: GCF_033958435.1. Classification (NCBI taxonomy): domain Eukaryota; kingdom Metazoa; phylum Chordata; order Testudines; family Carettochelyidae; genus Carettochelys; species Carettochelys insculpta. Next base: position 15,243,915 of record NC_134147.1, on the reverse strand, counting down.
CTTTTACTTAACTTCAAGAACCTGAGTTCAGAGGTGTAATCTCCTGCTAGAGCTGATGATTAAAAAAAACAAGCAAACAATTACATGAAGAGAACTGTAAGGCTATGTCTAGACTGCAGGGCTTTGTTGACAAAACCTGTGGAGTGTCCAGATTGTGAAGTGCATTCTGTCAACAATAAGTTGGGGAAGTAGTTTTTCTTAATATCCAACCTACTCCTCTCCTTCTGTAACTTCAGTCCATTACTGCTTGTTTTGCCATCTGTCACCACTGAGAACAGTTTCTCTCCATCCTCTTTAGAGCTCCCCTTCAGGAAGCTGAAGGCTGCTATCAAATTGCCCCTCAGTCTTCTCTTTTGAAAATTAAATAAGCCCATATCCCTCAGCCTCTCCTCATAAGTCATGTGCTCCAGCCCCTTAATCATTTTCATTGCCCTCTGATGAACCTGCTCCAGTTCATCCATATCCTTTCTATACTGGGGTAGAGGGCCCAAAAATGGACTCAATACTCCAGATGTGTCCTCACTAGTGCTGAATAGAGGGGAACAACTACTTCTCTAGATCTGTCCCAGAAAATTTGCATCCCAGTTCAAACCACGAGTTAATGTGTGGAATTTGAAAATGAAAGAGAGTTTAGCAGTTTCTCTTTCTAAAGCAGACTGATAATTCTCCTTCAATAAGAGGCAAACTCTTAAGTTGTTAACAGAATGGCCTACTCAATTAAAATGTAGACTAACTGGTTTGTGGATCAGGAATGTTTTGATGTCTGTTTTGTGCCCATTAACTCTTTGTCTGAGAGAGTTTGAAGTCTGTCCAATATACAAAGCATCTGGGCATTGTTGGCATGTGATGGCATATATGATGTTAGCTGAGGAACATGAGAATGTGCCCGTGATTCTGTGAATAACCTGGTTAGGTCCAGTGATGGTACCGCCAGAATAGATATGTGGACAAAGCTGGCAGCGGGCTTTAAGGCCCGAGGTGACATGCCTGTTCTCTCCTACAGACAACCTCTCAACCTTATGAGAATTCTAACCAATTGCCACAGTCTATACTGCAGGAATACCAGTCCTGGGACTTTTCCTTGCAACAAAGCCCGCTGCCAGCTTTGTCCACATATCTATACACTATAGGGGCTCTTTTGCATACTTGGATTAATCTAATTCTTGACTCCCCACCTCAACCCTCTGCTCTCTGATTTGCTCACCTTGATAATTTTATTTCTGATTTGTCAACTTTGATTATTGTTTTTGGTTCTCTGCACCTTAAGGCTGCGTCTACACGTGCACGCTACTTCGAAGTAGCGGCAGTAACTTCGAAATAGCGCCCGTCACGTCTACACGTGTTGGGCGCTATTTCGAAGTTGAAATCGACGTTAGGCGGCGAGACGTCGAAGTCGCTAACCCCATGAGCGGATGGGAATAGCGCCCTACTTCGACGTTCAACATCGAAGTAGGGATGTGTAGACGATCCGCGTCCCGCAACATCGAAATAGCGGGGTCCTCCATGGCGGCCATCAGCTGGGGGGTTGAGAGATACTCTCTCTCCAGCCCTTGCGGGGCTCTGTGGTCACCGTGGGCAGCAGCCCTTAGCCCAGGGCTTCTGGCTGCTGCTGCTGCAGCTGGGGGTCCGTGCTGCATATACAGGGTCTGCAACTAGTTGTTGGCTCTGTGTATCTTGCACTGTTTAATGAAAGTGTGTCTGGGAGGGGCCCTTTAAGGGAGCCGCTTGCTGTTGAGTCCGCCCCGTGACCCTGTCTGCAGCTGTGCCTGGCTCCCTTATTTCGATGTGTGCTACTTTGCTGTGTAGACGTTCCCTCGTTGTGCCTATTTCGATGTTGGGCTGAGCAACGTCGAAGTTGAACATCGACGTTGCCAGCCCTGGAGGACGTGTAGACGTTATTCATCGAAATAGCCTATTTCGATGTCGCAACATCGAAATAAGCTATTTCGAAGTTGGGTGCACGTGTAGACGTAGCCTAAATATTGAGTCTGTTCTGGTATGGCTATGGTCTGAAGAAGTGGGTCTGTCCCATGAAAGCTCACCTAATAAATTATTTTGTTAGTCTTTAAAGTGCTACTTGACTGCTTTTTTCCTGGATTGTCTGTATGCTGCTGTATTGGTCTCCCAACAAATGTCTGGATAATTAAAGTCTCGCATGAGTACCAGGGTCTGTGATTTGGAAGCTTCTCTTAGCTGTCTGAAGAAATCCTCATCTACCTCATCTCCCTGATCTGGCAGTCTACAGCAGACACCAACTAAACATCACTTCTATTGCTTCCACCTCTAAGCTTAATCCAAAGACACACAACTGGCTTTTCTCTCTCCTTATACTGGAGCTCTGAGCAATTATAATGCTCCCTCACATAGAACACAACTCCTCCTTTTCTCCCCTGACTGTCCTTCCTAAACACTTTATACCCTTTCATGACAATGCTCTAGTTATGCAAATTATCCCACTAAGTCTCTGTTATTCCAACCACTTTTTACTTATTAAACTGTGCCAGGGCCTCTAGTTCCTCCCGTTTGTTTCCTAGACTTCTTGAATTTGTGTACAAGCACCTTATAGAAGTGGCTGATTGGCCCACTTTCTGCTCTTTTCCCAGGAATCCTACTTTGTTGTACCCTGCTCCTTCTCCTCTTACCTCAGGGCTCGTGTCACCATCCCCGATTACCTTAGTGTAACGCCCTCCTCACCATGTTTGCAAGCCCTCCTGCAAAGATGCTTTTTCCTCTCTTCGTTAGGTGGATCCCATCTCTTCCTAGCAATCCTTGTTCCTGAAACAGAATCCCATGGTCAAAGAAACCAAATCCTTCTCTGCTACACCACCTACACAACCAGCTGTGTGGAGGGGTCCGTTTAAGTGCTCGTCTTCATAATGGCTCCTGGAAGGAATGTGTGACCTGCAGCCTGTCTTACATGCTTCTGGGTGGCCACCCTCTGTCAACATAGCGGTTCACTCTTTCAATGCACTTTGGTTTTCTGGACACACTCTGGCTACGTCTACACTAGCCCCAAACTTCGAAATGGCCACGCAAATGGCCATTTCGAAGTTTACTAATGAAGCGCTGAAATGCATATTCAGCGCTTCATTAGCACGCGGGCGGCCGCAGCGCTTCGAAATTGACGCGGCTAGCTGCCGTGCGGCTCGTCCTGTCGGGGCTTCTTTTCGAAAGGACCTCGCCTACTTTGAAGTCCCCTTATTCCCATGAGCAGTTGAGAATAAGGGGACTTCGAAGTAGGTGGGGTCCTTTTGAAAAGGAGCCCCGTCTGGACGAGCCGCATCAATTTCGAAGCACCGCGGCCGCCCACATGCTAATGAAGTGCTGAATATGCATTTCAGCGCTTCATTAGTAAACTTCAAAATGGCCATTTGCGTGGCCATTTCGAAGTTTCGGGCTAGTGTAGACATGGCCTCTGTTGACAGAAGTTTTGTTGCAAGATATCTTCCAACACAAACTTCTGCCGACAAAACCCTGCAGTCCAGACATAGCCTCAGAAAGAGAACTCTTTGTCCTACATCAGTCACTTATGAGACAATACTTTTCTGAAAGAAAAATCCAGAACTTGGCATGTAAAACACCATTCAGTTTACTTTTGGAAATAACTGATTTAAAACATTAAGGTTGTGCACGTATCACGATAGTGATCTGAGAATATATTTCATTGGTGTCTACAAGCCCCAATCATTGGCCAGAACCTCATTGTGCTCGATGCTGCATAAACTTAAAGCACATTTTTGCTTTCTTAAAAAATGATTGCAGCTCAGTCTACTTAACAGGTAGATATGCAGATGACTCACACAGAAACAATGCCCTTAGTAAGTTACACCTTTTCAATAAAAACATGTCAAAGGACAACATGCTTTATTGTTTACAGTGTTTCTTCGTGTGAGATGAAACAAAAGTTAATTGCAGTAACTGAGAATTCAGGAAGATGGATTGATTTGCTAGTCTCTCCATATGGATATCATTTTTGAAGCAGCATGTGTAGCACATCTTAAAGATAGAGACAGAATATGTAATGAAGGCACATCTGAGCAATCAGATGGACAATTTTATTACAGTATATTAATTTTTTACCATGTACTTTGACAGAAGTCTCAAGAAGTGCTATGCTCATGCTGTAGGATCAAAGCCTTGAGACCTTTAGGGATTTTAGGGAAAAGGAACATAGTTTTAGAGGGCATGTTTACGATTTACATAAATGTTCTGTTTTACAAACAAAGCTAACAGTTTTTCTGTATGTGCTTAGATGACAGCTTAACTCCACTGGCTCACTCTTCGAAGTAGATCTTTCCTGTCAAACATTTTTTTAATCACAATTTGGCAAACAAATCAGCTATATTAATAAACATTAGAGCTCAGTAAATAATCTGCAACAAATAATTTATCACATTTTAAAAAGTTTCTTTTGCTCCTAGCAGAATATTTGTGATCAATATGTGATTTCTTGGCCTTTGTTTTTCAAAAGCATTCATTTCCCCTCCCGCCAAACTCTGTGGATTCATCACAAAAAGTCTCTAAAGGTTGTCAAAACAAAAAATAGTCAAGTAGCACTTTAAAGACTAGAAAAATAGTTTATTAGGTGAGCTTTCATGGGACAGACCGACTTCTTCAGACCATAGCCAGACCAGAACAGACAGGTTGGTTAGTTGTAACTATCTGGCTAAGTTGCAGAGTCTTGGTTCTACATCCTGACTGGATGAGTACTTGACCTCTTCCGGCAAGAATACACATGCTTGTGAATTTAAAATTACTCTGCTGGAAATACTTGCACATGTAGCCTGAAAATTTGTTTATTCTGGCACAAATGTTCACGGGAAGGAGATGTGAAAGAGGGAAGAGAACAGGCAAGGCGATCTCATTTTAAAACATGAATGCCCCACTTTTTCAATATATGCTCTGTTCTGATAAAGGCACTGAAATTCGTTTGCTTTTTTCTAACGACCAAAATACATTCTGAATGTCCCATTTTGCATCACCTGCATTCTTTTAAATTCTATTACACTGCCACTTTGCAAAACTTGGTTCAATGCTGTGTTTGACTGTGGCCCTAGAACACTGCTGCTCTACCACAAAGACAAATGTTAGGCATAAAGAAAATGACCTGTGGGGGACACCACTGATTTTAAAAGGGTTTCTATGATGCCCTTCATTAGGGTAATGCTGGAGACATGTTGGGGGAAGGCAGAGATATAGTGTGCTCTGTCTACTTTCTGCTGTGGAACAGTTCCTGCAGAGCTATTGTGATGGAGCCTAAGTCAGTGTGTCCCCAGTCTTGGTGTAACATAACACTGGTTATTCAGTAGGCACTGGGCAAGGCTAAGAAACTGGAAGCACAAAGGTGACAGTGCTATATTTGACCCTTCTCCTGTTCTTGCACTGAGCATAGTTCAGGAGGGATGGAGAACATGCCTCTACTGCTTGCTTCAAGAAACATTCGGCTCTGTTCTGGCACGACTGGTTGAGCCAAAGGTCTTGCAACGAGATTGTCACTGTCCTGAGTGACCAACAGTGTTTGGCCCCAACTACTGAATCTGTTGAATAGTAATAGAGAGAAAGCCGTGCTCGTCTACAAATCTGTTTGCAGCTTCTAAACAGCCCTGAGTTTGGGCAGGCAACAGTCATAGTCTCAGGCCCCTCAGATATACTTTCTGAATGCAGATTCTGGTATTACTTCTGGGGACTCAATGATCCAGCTCCTCTGGGCCTCGTGACCAGTGCTGACCGTTCCTCCCCTTCCCCAGTCAGGCATTCTCATTACTCAAATACAGCCTCCCCAGAGCATCACCCCCTACATATTCCATTTTATCATTTAACCCAGGAGTCAGCAACCCCTGGCGTGGGTGCTAAGAGTGGCATGTGAGCCCATTTTCATCAGCACACAAGGTGGAGCTCAGCCCTGCCCCTCTTCCCCCATGCAGCCAGGAGCTTGCTCAAAACCATGCCACCTGTGCATTAACAAAAGACCAGCTAATGCTACCAATCACCACATGAACGGTAAAGCTGCATCTTAATTTATTTGTTAACGAAGCTGTTGTAAGTAGGACTATTAGTGACTTTAAAAGGTATCACTGGCATTTGGACCCTACAGATGTCAAAAGGTCAAATTTCAGCACTCCACCTGGGAAAGGTTACTGACTCTGATTTCACTCATCAGACAAATGTGACAGCTGAAGCACATGAGCACCAACTTGGAAGAGCAATTTCTAAACTACTCACTCTTTACTCTCAGAAAAAGCAAAGGCATTACAAAGACAAAAATACAAAACAGCTGTACAGTTTTCTCCCTTAAGAAGACATATCTGCTCTAGAGCCTCCCTCACATTTGGTCAGTGCCCTCAGTGGTCCCGGGTCCCCTCTCTTTACGCAGTCGTGTCATCTTGGTCACGGAGACACTTCTGACTGTTGTGGCAAGCTTGCTCAAAATGGACTGATGGCCAAAATATTCTCCTTGCTCAGAGAACATGTCACTCTGTGTTCCCTGAACCTCCAAGAGTCTGTACAGCTTTTTAAAAAAAACAGTTCCAGCACCTTGACTCTTTAATCCTTCTTGTATGCTGGGGATTTTCTACTGCTCCAACCCCTCTTCCTGCAGACAATGAAATAGAACTGATTTTCCTCTTGGCTGCTGCACTCCTTTAAAGTGACTGACTCTCCACTGTTCTGGGTCTAGGAGGTGATATCAGCCCAAGTAGCAAATAGCTCATATACTGAAACAGCAATTTCATGATGTCAGACAATTCATAAGTATTACACAGACACATTTCCCCAACTGTCATAGGGATACAGTCCCTTTTACACCTAGGCCAGAGATGCAAATCCAGCATAGCTCTGCAGTGTCCGAAAAATCACTATTTAGAGGGATGTTTAAGTGAACTGAGTTATTGGTGTCAATCCAGTTCCCTGTGAGCAAACCACAGGGCTCTGAGCATGTTAGCCGGTGGTCGGGTAATGTACGGTGAGGTACCAACTATGCCCTTGTTATCATCCGAGTTTAAAACTGGGAGAGCAGGGAGCTCATCGCTGCAAGCAGCCAAGACAGGCTGACGGATTCCCCTGGATCCTAAACAACCCAGTTTTTTTTACTGTTAGAGCAGGGAGCTCCTAGCACTCTCACTTACGGCCAGGGTGTGGTAACCAAACGGTTAAAGTTCTTTTTGTTGTGCCGGCTGTGTTGTAGTGACAAAGGGGTAACAGCAGTCAGGCTTAGATCTTAACTGGTTACAAGTTTATTAAGCTACAGTTATAAGCGTGTGGTTACAAAAAGCTATTGTCTACTTCTTATATGCTAGCAAAGTACAGGTGTTAACAAGTTATGTTACAATCCAATACAAAGATATCTGTTACCATATAACACAATAATATCTTGATACAACGACATCTAGTTACAGAGCTCTAATTCTTTAGCTGTGCACAAAAAGAAAGGAGACCTAGCATGGGTATATCTTATCCTCTCTGTGTCTCTCGATACCAGCGTAGCCAAGCTGGATCGGTCACTCAATTCTGCGGAAAGATGAATACGAGGTTGGGCGTCCCCAGTTGCGGACCTCGGGAGGCAATCACCTGACCCAACCAGCAGGTAGTTGGTGGAATGCACTCAGAGTTAGAGTTCCGCTGGGCCCACCTTTTAGACCCCTTTTAGGTTACGTATTCTCTCTCTTATCTAAGGTGCCAGATGGTACTGGTCTGTCTTTTGTGATGCCAGCTTGTTACAAGGGCATTTCTTACTTAATTTGCACTTGTAAGACAGGAGATGAGCAATTTAGGAGTACAGGACATTCTTTTTGTGTGGGCGGAGACTTCCTCTTCTGGGATGGTATGTGTGTGTGCATCAAATCCATCAATGCCAGCTGGGGTGATTTCTTGAGGGTCCCCCCCTCCCTTGTTGACAGTTTGGCCTGTTTAGCCTTTTATTTGTACTTTCTGTTCCTCAGGGTCACGATAAGCTAGCACATCTGGGCCTCAATGAGGGGCATCAAAGACTGTGCTGTCAGCAGCCGTTTCCGTGCTCTGTGTACTCCTCAGTGGGGGGGGGGGAGCGAGCAAGCTGGCTTGTAAGGGGGAGACTTTGTCTGGCTATAGAGCACCAGAAATAGGAAGGGGGATGCCTTGGCCCTGGCTTGTGATCCTGTAACAATATTCTATTACAAAACCCTATATGAATCAGAAAACACCATGAGAACTCTCAATTCCCATTGAAAAGCATGTCTTGTTTTGCCCTGAGAATGTCTCAGCTGTGGGTTTCAAACACGAAATAAGTGATTCATAGAAATGCAAGTTTGTAAAAGGATGTGAATAAGTGCATTAAGGACTAGTTGATGTTTTCAGGCCTTATCCCTCAGAGTTCTCAGCACTTCAGAAGAGTGGAGCTTTCATTTTTTTCAAAATTAGTAGTTACAAGATGATCAGACATTCAGGCAATTATCTGACCCAAATTCTCCTTGGCAGCCTATAGAAAGTTTAGTTTCTTCACATCATTATGCCATAAGAAATAACCATAAGGGTAATAAATGAATTATGAAATCTACATCTCAAATCATACTAGCTGAGAGCTCAATTCTACACAGCGCTCAATATTCTGGCCTTCACCCAGCAACACATTTAAGCACATGAGCACTATCATTGAAGTTAATACCACTACTCACAAACTCAAAGCTGAGGATGTACTGTTTACTGAATTTAAAGCAAGGTGCTTGGTCCTTTGTAGGACACCCCAAAACTCCAGTTTTCCTGCACTATAGTTAATAGTAGTTAATTCTAGAAAGATACTAGTTAATTCTAGTGTAGTTAATTCTAGAATGAAAATCCTCAATTTCAGTGAAATTTGTTGACGTGCGTATTTTATAGAACAAAAGTGTTCCACAGAGCTGAAGTAGAAATGCTACAAAATGCTAAATGTGAACATCCTTCATTATTAATCAACAGTAGGAATAAATTATTGAACTGAGAGAAGTTCTGTCTTTTGAAGTGTTTAAGAGGTCCACCTAAAAGGTAATAATATAAAAATGACTTACATGTAGTGATGTTAAAAACCCTGAATATTGCATTAGTAAATTTTCTTTGCTGTTTCTCTCACTTCATATTAAGCGCAAGACAGGCAGGAAAAATGAATGCAAAATCATGGCTCCAGAATACAGCTGAAGTGGCAAAGCCATAAACTTGCGGGTCCCATGGGTTTATCCATCTCTATCCACAGCCTGACTCAAATTCCATTAGCATTTTCTCAACAGAACGTTTTTAGTCCAAACTGATCAGTTACTGGTCCATAATGAAATGCCAACTCATGAAGTTCAATGATATACCATTGCAACTTTTACATACTTTAAATGAAACTTTGACACTCCCCTCTTATTAGTTGTAGGCTGGATACTAGATAAGTCCTCTCAAGATGGAAGATTAATGTAGGAAAAAGCTATACTGATATGATTGTGACATAGAGCAGAATTCATGAGATTCTTTGCTTTCCCTTATGTGTTTCTTCTGGTGGACAGCAGGTATTGACAGGAAAACCATGCATCTTTGAATTGCCCCTGGAAATAAATCCAGTGTCCATTTTCAGTCCTCAGCCGGTGTCCTTTTTATTTAAAAAAATGTTGTCAAAATTATTGTAACCCTGCACTCTGGTCACCTGAAGCAGCCACTATCTTGTGGGAACTTATACGTAAGAATCACCCTTATATCCCCAGTTGATATTTTACTACCATTCCTCTCTTCTGCATTGCAAGCAGTCCCAGGAAGCTACCACTCTTAGAAAATGCTCAAACAAACCCTCCTATGAACACAAGGTGGTAGGCAAGACAAGGGATGGGGAGAAGCTTGGCTGAGAACAACACACTTTGCTTTTGTCCCCAGAAGCAGTAACTCTTGTAAAAACAACTTGAGGTCCAACAATAAATCACACACTCCCACTAGTGTCCAACTCAAAAACTTGTCTGTTCTGTGTATTATTTGTTAGTAAAATGGAGGAACACTCACTGGGACTTTTCCAGTCTGTACAGCTCAGACATCAAGTAGTGGTTGCTTGTGAATACTTAATAATGCACCTGAGGCCTCTACTGATGCCAACCAGAAAATGCTCATTAAGTAAAATGGGAAAACAACTGGATTGCTGGACTCAAATATGACTGTGATTGCCTTAAAGCTCAAGATGCTACAGCTGAAATAGCTCTGTAATGCCTAAATTATTCGAGTGTATTTTTATCTCTATACTTAACTGTAATTCTCCATACTGTAACACATAGTATGTATTGTCCAGCAGTTAGGACACCAACCAAGTTCAATTCCCTTACAGACTTCCTGTATGGCCTTGAGCAAATTATTTCACCTGAGCCTCAGTTGTCCACATCTGTTAAAAATGGGGATAATATTACTTCCTGACCTCACAAAGGTTTTGTGAGGGTACATCTAGTAGAGATTATAAAACTTTTGCTTTCTACTAATAAAAAAAGGAACCAGGAAAGCAATGTATGACTATAACCACTTTCAAAATAATTGTGATTGAAAGCACAAAGGCTTTGGGCACTAATTAGTCAACAAGGCAAAAAAAAACCGCACATATTGTTAGGTTAGTCAATACATTTCCGAGAGCTTATTAGAAGGACCGGTCTGCGGGTCAGTATTGGAGGCACAGAACCTGCATGCTTGTGGCTGGTGTGTGAATACATCAGAAAATCACCCGTAGCACATCATCTTCTTTTGCGACAGGCCGTGTAAGAGAACGTAGCCCGCTGGAAACTTACATATTAGGCAAACTAGCCCCGGCCGAGAAGGGCGGGAATTGGGAATAGCCCCGGTGCTCACTGCGGTGCTTTTGCATTCAAGCAGCACGCGAGTGATGCGGCGTGGCACGGAAAACGGCGGCTCTTTGACGATGACCGCATGAAAACTCACAGCACCAACCCACGCGCCTTGGCCCTCAGCCCCCGCTCCCCGCCCCTATTCTCTACTGCTTTGGCGCGCGGTCACCTCACGGGCTCCACACGCAGATGCCCCCTTCTGCGCATGCGCATTGCACGACTCCGGCCGGTAGCCGCCCACCCCCGCGACCCGAAGGCGGGGCTGGCCCCCTGGCCGCCCCCTCCCCAGCCCCAAGCTGGCTGGCTCGCCCGGGGCGGAGCAGAGCAGCGGCAAGGTGGGTCTGTTGCCCTCGCCACCCAGCCGTCGTCCACCCTATGCCCTCCCTCCCGGACATGGGGCCCAGCGCTCCGCTCCTCGGCTGCGGGCGCACCACCGCGCAGGCTCCGCCGCCTGCGCCACGCGCCAGGTCGTGTGGGGGTGAGAGGTGGGAAGACGGCGGTAGTAGCGCGGACATAAAAAGCCGAGGCCCTAAGCCCTCTCCCGCGTAGGCTCTCGGAGCCCCGCGCGGCCGGTTTTCACTCCGAGCTGGGCGTGCCGGGGCACCCCTGTGCCAGCCCCGGGGCGCTATTCCCGCCTCAGAGTGACAGGGGGCGGGGCACCCCTGTGCCAGCCCCGAGGCGCTGTTCCCGCCTCAGAGTGACAGGGGGCAGGGCTTGCGAGGCTTCCAGTGGACCGAGCGCCCCCGCCCCGGGGGGGAGCAGCGCGCATGTGCGCACATATGCAGCTGCACTCGCACAGATTGATTCTGACCAATTATCCAGTCAAGGACCAGTTGCTTCATTTGGCTGAACTGGGAAACATCTAGTAGCAGAAGGCAATGCTGTATAATAGATGCGTTTTTGTAGGTCCCTAGATTTAGGGTTCACAGAAGTGGTGGAGGGAAGAGATCTGTGGGGTCTGTTTACTTAAACATCATCTACTTTGAACAGTCTAGTTGTAAACATTAAAAATGTCTCCCTGGGTGTGTTGAGTGTGTGTGCGCAATGGGAGGCTGTGGTGTTCTTTTGTGCTTAGAAAGGCAGAGATCATCAAAGAAGAATGTGGTTGATATCCACTTCCTAGGAAAGCAGCTGGGCTTTGTCCTTCATAGTTGAGGTAAGAAGATGGGTTCAAGATCATTTTGGTGGGTAAAATATATTCTGCCGTATCAAAAAGGATTAAAGAGCAATTGCACCTAGGAAAGTACCTTTAGATGTGCTGTTGTGCAGCTCTATGTTTGTTTGTGACACTGATAGCAAAGGTACTCAGTTTCTATATTAAAAACTATTTTTGAATTCTGGCACTATTAATTTATTGGCTTCTAAAAACAAACTGTACTTTGTGGCTGGCAACTCATTACCAGCAATAGGCCATTTTCATCTGAGCTTACTGAAGAGTTTGTTGAAGAAGCAAGAGTTGTAATAGGATCCTGCTTAATCCCCCATTGGGTACTGGCTGGCTCTGTGGAGTTTAACAGGAATACAAACAGTTGTTTATCTCTGAAGCTAGCACCCACAGTTGCTGTAGTGAATTAGATACGCAGTGAGCAAATCCCTTGGCTAAGAAGGTATTGCTTTCACACAATTACTTTTCAGTATATGTCTGTGCTTTAAATTGAAGCAGACTATCCTCTCCATAATCTGATATGTCTGTCCTTTTCCTTGGCAGTTAGTTCCTGGATTTACCCAATATTTATTTTAACCCCCCCCCTTTTTTTTTATAAAGATAAACCATCTTTATTTCCTTTCTTATTTGAATCTGAGGTGGAAGACATGGCAGCACATTTCTCTTTTAATTTTCCCACAGTCATAGTAATTTTTATACCTAGTTGTTAGATTCTGTTTTTGCCAATAGAGTGACCTTAACACTTCATTAGATGAAGAAGTACATAAAGTGATTAGCTTGCATGTTTATGATGTACGGTTAATTGTTTTTCTTTTGAGCTGCTCCCTTGATTCTTATTTCTTAGAAGGAACCATATGTTGTCAGGAGGCCTGCACCTGGACACCAAGTCTGTCTAGTAATTAATCCCAAAGTAATATGTATGCAGTAAACCAAGTACCTGCAATTGCTCTTTATTTTGAAACAATTTTCTCAATATAGTTTTTGCATCAACGGTTTCTGTAACACATAGGTGGGGGCTCCGTGTTCTAGGCAGCATGGGAAAAGTAAATGAGAGAGAGTACTTGAGCATGCATTGTAAATTTATTACATTTAAGATAATTAACTAGCTAATCCTTTCTCAAAACTAGAATTCTTGGTTGGCAGCATATAACCACTTGGATGATATTTTTTCCATATGTTTTACTGCAGTGTGTAATAATTGTGAAACTCATTTGTTGTGCTGTATTACTATGTATAATAGCAAAATACTGTGAAGACTACAAATAATGGATCAATTTTATATTTGTAAACTGTAAAGTTTGATAGAAACTTTTCAGGTGTTGGGAAGGTCGTTTTTAGTGGGATGATATGTGGACTTCTGCATAGTTAGGAAATGTGTGAATAGGGTGCAGGATCACTTTTCAGCTGGAAATAGATTCTGGAGGGTTTTGAATGAGGAGTATTGCTGCAGATTAGTAGAATACTGTGAACAGTGGGAAACAGTTGAGTGATTTTCTTTTAAAAAGACATTTTCAATTCAAAGGGCACTCATATCAATTGTCAGCAAACCATTTTGAGATAAAAGAAACATCTCATTATTGCAATTTGAAGATTTAGGGTTTTTTTCCCCAGTGTGTGTTCAACTGCAGTTTTATGCTTTTCATCAATTTTCTGCATTTTTTTCTTACAGGAAAAGTGAGAAGTATTGTAAAAATTGGACACTAATTGTAAAACTGCAAAAACTGGCAGGGGAATTTAGGTGCAGGTAGTTTAAACTCTAACTTCTTGGTAGTGACTAGATTTTCCAGTTTTTAATATCAGCACAAAATTCTAAAATTGCCAGTTTGTTTACAAATCTAAAAATATTTCTGTAATACATTTTAAGATACAGTAATACAGTTGGGTAAGAAAATGTAGCTGAACTTGTTTACTTGATGTAATATTTAAAACTAGATGTTAATCCATCAAGTTATTGGTTCACAGGCTTGTTTGTCCTGCAAGCTATATATAGTATACTGAACTGCTAAACTCTGTTAAGAGAGAGCTGACTCCGTTGCTGATAGATTAGCAATAAAGAGGCCCACAAAATGGGATGAGAAGTGTAGAGTGCTTAGTTGACTTAACTGCCTGGAACTGCAATAATTAAAAATTGATTTTTACGGCACTTTATAAATCAGAATATTAAAATTTGTGCAACTACAGAATAGCTTTTATAATAAAATTGAGATTTGTAAACTAATGAAAATAAAATTGTGAGACTGCAAGTATGTCATTTTTCAAGAAGGATTGTTATATTTAAAGAGGAAGGAGGAGGGTTTTGTTAGACATTTACTACATAAAATCAACAGAGTTAATTGGGCAACTAAAACCTGTTCAAATTAATCTTAATATACAGGTCTCCAGAGATGTACCATAAAACTTTGCAGTTTTATAACCTTGTTGTGGCATGAAATGTTGTTGCCCTCTGAATGAGAGTATAACTTAAAACACACACTTTGGCGTATTCTTGGTTTATGGCATAATATGTGGATTCTCCTTTCAGTAAAACTAATTTTCTTTGTATTAAGTAGAGTGGCCATAGGATTACAAAGGTGCAGGGTGTTTATCTTTTACTTTACCAAAAAAGAGCAATTTCCAGTCTGTTACTACTAGGAGATCAGTTTATCTGTAAAAATCCTGATTGTGGAGATAAATTGTAGATTTCAGTTGCATATTCTGCACTCATTCTGTGTTGGAGATCTGAAGAAATACAGATAGTAGAAGTAAGCAAAGTGTACTACAAAAAGGATTTCCTGATATTGTAGAAATGTAACTTGGTGCACCCACCATGTACTAGTCCAGGGGTCAGCAATCTTTCCAAGGCAGAGTTCTGAAATTTGACCTTTTGACCTCTTTGTATGGTCTGTGTGTTGGTGATACTTTTTAAAGTCACTAATAGTCTTACTTTTACAACAGCTGCATTAATAAATAAAGATGCATAGTGTTACCATTTAGATGGCTGTGGGCAGCATTAGCTGGTCTTTGCTCAATCTATGGCATTGAGCAAGCTCTCAGCTGCATAGGGTGAGGGAATCCATGCTGAGGATTGCTTATCTTTGCCTTATGATTTTTGCCTCTCAAAAATTTATTCTGCTGCTTCTGTTTTTCACTACTGTATATAGCTCTTCAGTCTTAAAAATGTGCCTTAATTACCATGAAACAGAATGTAAATTGTTATCCAGAATCTGTTACCATTACAAATATGATGAGGGCATCTATCGCAGTTTAGTATTATGCTTTTTGTATCTAAATGGCAGTCATTTTACCATATGGTTAAAACATATTTATTTTTGAGCTATGAGTAATTCCAGTCAATATTTTTCAGCTGCAAAAGGGAAATTAATTATAATGACATACCCATGATTAAAATAAATTTCCCAGTCTGGTAAATGTCTATTGCTTATTTGGACAGTGAATATTTGCCACTGAAATTTCTAAAATTAAAAATTTGACTGAAAGTACAAGCTTCTAGTTTCTTAGAGAGACAACTTCTGAGGAATGGAAAAAATGCATTTATTTTTTCCCCTCTATAAATAACCAATTTGACTCATGAATGTTTAAGTTGTTTGATCTAATAACATAATGGAGTGCAACAAGCTTGTTTTTTCACAGAGGGTTGTTTTTGAGGTCATGTAACCTTTTTCTAACTTCCTTATTATCCATCCAATCATCTAATATTTTTACCATGTTACTTTTAAGAAAATTTAATTGGAAAATGTAAAGGAAAAGCAAACTTTGAGAATAAGAGTGGTCTATAATTTCTACACAGACTTAGTACGACTGAGAAATTGTGCTGGGCTTTTTGAACAGTTCTGCTTGGATTTAAATAAATTGGATAATGTAAATTCACTTTGTATTTGCAAAAATGTGGAAAAATAGCACCTGTAAATTTTAAATGGCACTTTTAAAAGTTTGGTCCTGTTTTTCTCTTTACATAAATGTTTGCATATAGGAGCCCGTGAACTTTTCCATCTCTTGAATTTTACTATTTCCATGGACTTTAGACATTTATAAACAGTTAAATCTGTGCACAAGAATATTTTTAAAAACAGACCTAATAATTTAGCTCTGTTACCTACTCAATTCTCTGGCCAAATGAAGAAAGGTCCTTAGCTGCCACTATTTTCCAAGCTTAATTGGGTTGTAGACTTAACCCTTAGAATAGTTGTATCCGGATCACTTTGCTTGCATAAATATCTCCATATCTTCGAGAAGTTTGTGTGAATATAGGCTACTGTGCTTTTAAGTAAAGGGATGAGGTTTAGAGAGGGGTGTTATAATTTGGTGAACTTCAAACAACTGTTAGTTGTACTGCTGGCTTTTTAATAAAAGTTGCAAGATCAGTGGAAACCTTTTAGTGCCTAATATTTAGTGCTTGGAATGAGTTGAGAAACATTTTGCTCTGTTTTACATACCATATATTTGCTATTTGTTTGAGTATGCAAAAGAAGAACAAGAGATATTTAAGGTGTATTTTAATGAGGCTGCAACTTTATTAAAGATGTCTGGGACTACCTGGCAATAAAGTAAACTGTGCAGGCAAATCCATGTTTATTTAAATCATTAGTTTGGGCTTCCATCAGCGCGCCGCCCCCCCACCCAGTGTTTCAGTCTAGATCCCACCAGCCAACCCATTGCTTGACTCTTACCCTCCACCCCCTCATAGGGGGATTGAGGAGGGTGATGAGAAGTGGGGGCAGAGTTGGCTCTCTGCTATACCAATTATAGAGTCCCCAGTCTCTTCTCCCCTCAGTCATTTATCCAGAACCTCCTTTTTAAGTCCTTTACCATGCCATTTATCTGCTCACTGTATGCCTTTCCTGTGGATAAGCTGCCCCACACTTACAAAATTACATTTCAACATAGAACCCATCCCCTTATCTTACCAGAAAACATCCTTTCTGATGCTGTCTGTGGGCGTGGTGGAAAAAAACCTTACTCCACCAATCTGGTGCTGTGGTGAAAATTCCTTCCAAGATCCCCTTAAAGAGTGACTAGTATAATGACTAGTATAATGTACTCTGTGGAACAAAGAGGCTTCCTATGTTCAGGCCTTGCACCTTTCTGACCTTCAGATCTTGTGCTCCTGGAGGATGAATGAGTGCTGCAAAGCTGGCTACTGTTCTCCTTTTGCAACAGTCTCTGACCTTCGTGTGCCTCTGTCCCCAGTATAGCACAGCTGCCTTCCCTCAGCAAACCCAGCCAATGTTTGCACCTCTAAGTGTGGTGCAGTCATTTACTGATTCACTCACACAATGAAAATCCTTATAGTTTCTGCTTTGATTAGATTCACAACCACTTGCTTCTTCATGTTGTGCAGACATATGTTTGATCCCATTCACTCACACTAGCTAGAGCTATGAGATACATGCTCAGCTCCTACGTTAAAGTAAGAAAGCAGTGATTTGAGCATGACATTCATTGTTTCAAAATTGATTACTCAGTCCTAATTTAATAACACGAAGTCCTGTGGAACCTTTTTGACCAATGAATATTTTGGATCATAAGTTTTCATGGGCAAAGACCTGCTTCATCAGATGCAGGAGTGAGTGCTCCAGAGGAGGGTCTAAATTTATAAGCTCATGAAAAGGAGGAAGTGCCAGTCAAGAGGAGGGCCAGTGTTCGCAAGATCAGTTCAGTCACAGAGCATGTGGCCCATTAGCAGCAGCTAATGTGGAGCTGTGAACATCAAGAGAGGAGAAGTTGCTTTTGTAATTGACCAGCCACTCCCAGTCTCTGTTCAGTCCTTGGTTTATAGTGTCAAATTTGCAGATGAATTGCATTTCTGCAGTTTCTCTTTGGAGTCTATTTTTGAAGGCTGCTTTTTTTTTTTTTTTTTTTTTTTTTGCAGGATGGCTATTTTTAGATCTGTTGTTGAGTTTCCAGGGAGATTGAAGTGTTCTCTTACAGGTTTTTGTATGTTACCATTCATGATACCTGATGTGTTCATTTATTCTTTACATAAAGACTGTCCACTTTGGCCAATGTTTTTTGCATTGGGGCACTGCTGGCACATGATGGCATATATTTTTCATAGATGTGCGGTGACTGAGCCCCTGATGGTGTGGTTGATATGGTTAGGTCCTGTGATGATGTCACTGGTATAGATATGTGAGCAGAGTTCACACCGAGGTTTGTTGCAGAGATTGGTTCCAGGTTTAGTGTTACTGTGGTGTGGCCTATAGTTGCAGGTGAGAATTTGTCAGGCTGTCTGTAGGTGAGGACTGGTCTGCCTCCCAAGGTCTGTGAGAGTGAAGGATTGTAGTCCAGGATGGGTTGTAGATCACTGATGATGCACTGGAGAGGTTGTAGCTGGGGGCTAATTGTGATGGCCAGTGTTGTTCTGTTGTTTCCATACTGGGCCTGCCACTCTCACATTAGCTGCTGATAATGGGACACATCCTCAGTGACTGAACTGAGACTCCCTCCTTTTCATGAGCCTATATATTTAGACCCTCCTCTGGAACCCCCACTCATGCATCTGATGAAGCTGATCTTTGCCCATGAAAGCTTGTGATCCAAAATATCTGTTAGCCTATAAGGTGCCACAGGAATGCTTGTTGTTTTTGAAGATATATACTAACTTGCCTACCCCCATTCATTATTTAATGCAACTTAATCCAAAGTTATCTCTATAGTGCCAACTCTGTGTGATTTACTGACCTATCAGAAATGATAGGTTTTGCTGGACAGTAATGGGAATGAGAGAGAGGGAAAGGATTGTGTTATTAAAATATCTGACTTCATGGGGCCTGTTTGCCTCAATCCCTTTAAAATTTAAACCTGACATCAGAAGTAGTTTATGGGATGATTATCTGCGCTGTCCCTTAGGTATTGCACATGTAGTCTTAAGGGGGAAAAAAGATTGATAGTGGCTCCTCCCAGATTATCCTTACAAATCCAATTAACCACAGTAAAAAGTGCAGCAATGTTTAGGATCCATTTCTGTAAACAGGTATTTTCACACAATATACTACGCGAGTTTGGTCAAATCTTCAATAATGAAGGCATCAACAGTCACCCAATCTTTTTTCTGGGTAACAGGTAAGGAGTTAAACTGAAACCCTTGAAATTTCCTGTTAAAACTAATTTTAAAATGAGAAGCTAACTCTCTCCAGAGTGTGTGTAGTTTGCAAAGAACAGATAGTTGTATTAATTTGACATTGCAAAAGTCCAATTTTAGAGCATGCGCACTTATGAGTGCGGTCATATTACAATTTAGTAGTGTATAGCATTCCAAGGTATAAGGACAAACCAGTTCTCTCTTCCGTTTGCAGTTTACCATGTAAATCTGGAAAAAGAGTAGTCTTACTTCCTAAGGTGCAAGATTAACACTCTGAGTCACCAGTTTTGTTTGTGAACAGTTAATGTATTCACTTTTACCCTATTCCTTTATAATTCCCAATAGTAATTATTGGCTGCCAGCCTGTTCAAGATAATTTAAAAGAAGGTCTGTAAACTATTGTGCTAGCATTTACTGAGGAACTCTGATAGTGAATTAAATAATACTAATTAAATCAATTGTTAGACCTGTCCATCAGTTTAGCATGAAATTTCTTGCTATTTAATTTATGCCTATCTTCAATTAATACCTAGGGCTGCAACACCTACCTGCTGTTCTACTGAATTATATGTAGACTTGTCAAAATTTGATTTTTAATTTTAATATAATTTTGTGATGATTTTTAAGCATTTTATATATTGGTTTAAATTTTTACATTTATGGAAAACTGAGGAGGGTATTGGAAGAGTATTTAATTACAGATATTGAAATGCAAAAAGTTAAAGCTTTATGAACCATGAAAACACATGGTTAAAATATACAAAGTAAATCTCCTGTCATTTAAATCAACAAATTATACATATGTTACTAGTCATTCACTAGTCCGTAAACTTAACTGAAAATACTAAAATCACTAGATTTTTAACTCTTAAGTTCTCAAACAGCATTTTTTCCACTTATTTGTCTGTTTGTACAGTGAAATTGGTATTTGCCAACATTTAACTGTAAGAATCCAAATCTTCCAAGCCTAATTATATGCTTTTATTCCTTTTGTGTGCATATGATACTATAAGCAGCCACAGTCTTTTGTAAACCCTGTGCTTAATGATTAAGTCACATTTAGTTCTTCCTGTAACAGATGGTGAATGTTTTTTTTTCCCCATTTAAAAAAAAAATATATATACTTGTCCTAATCTTGTTCCCATTTAAATCACTGGATGTTTTGTCGCAGGGATGGAATCAATCCACTGTGTAAATGTCAGATGAGTGGTCTTTATGAAAACATAAGTTTTATTGTTACCTTGACCTCCATTGCTCCCACCCCAGTTGTTTTTCATCCAGTGTCTTGTTGCTAACTTTGATGGAAAGCTCCTTAGGGAAGGGACTTTACTACATTTAGAAATGTCTAAAGCCGTAGGGAGCTGGGCACTTTAAATAGCATTGAAGTTTAGTGGGAATTAAACACCTAACTTCTTTGGGATGCTTTGATAGCCCAAGTTTATATATTTTTAAATGCCTAGTGCTAACAGAACCTTGATCATTGCTGTTGCATGCATAAAGAGAAGTTACTCACCTGTGTAGTAATGATGGTTCTTCGAGATGTGTCCCCGTGGGTGCTCCACAGTAGGTGTCGGGCTCGCCCCGGCGCCGCAGCTCGGAAATTCTTCAGCAGTCTCCGTCGGGTCGCGCATGCGCTGATGCGCGTCGGCTCTTCGCGCGCTTACGGTCACGTGCGCAATCCGGTCCCCACCAGTTCCTGATCAACGGCTCCGGACGCCCCTGAAAAACACACAAACAGAGCTCTGAAGTGGGGAGGAACGGGTGGGTAGTGGGAGCACCCACGGGGACACATCTCGAAGAACCATCGTTACTACACAGGTGAGTAACTTCTCTTTCTTCTTTGAGTGGTCCCCGTGGGTGCTCCACAGTAGGTGACTACCCAGCAGTAACCCCCCCCCCCCCCGAAAAAGGAGGTGGGTGCCCGATTTATGCGCAGCTTGCCTGTGAAAGGACTGCTGTCGACAGGCGTGTATCCTCATCAAGCATCCTGTGCATGGCGTAGTGCTTGGCGAAGGTGTCATAGGAAGACCACGTCGCCGCTCTGCAGCTATCTCTCAGCATGATCCCTTTGAAGAAGGCTGTTGACGCTGCCATCGCCCTAGTAGAGTGGGCCCTTGGCGGAACTGGCAGGAGTCTTGCGAAGCTTGTAACACAGTCTTATGCAAGACACAATGTGATTTGAAATCCTCTGTGAAGATAGCGCTTCTCCTTTTGACCTGGATGCAATGGACACCAGGAATCTGTCCGTTTTCTGGAAAAGGTTTAGTTCTGTCGATGTAGAAAGCCAGTGCCCTTCTTATGTCAGGTAAGTGCAACTGTGCCTCTTCATTTGAGTTCTGAGGCTTAGGATAGAACGAGGGCAACACTATTGGTTCGTTAATATGAAAATCTGAAGAGACCTTCGGAATGAAGGCTGGGTATAATCGTAAGACCACCGCTTCTTTTGAGAAGATCGTGCAGGGTGGTGTGGACATTATGGCCGCGAGCTCGCTCAATCTGCGAGCTGACGTGATTGCCAGGAGGAAAGTCGTTTTAATGGTGAGTAGTCGAAGGGGGACCGTAGCCAATGGTTCAAAGGGTTGTCCCGAGAGGGTGTGTAAAACTAGGTCTAAACTCCATGATGGCGGTATTGGTTTCCGAGGGGGGTACAGATTCACCAACCCCTTTAGGAAACGCGAGACAACAGGATGGGCGAATGTGGTTGATCCATCCTCTTCATGCCGAAACGCTGATATAGCCGCCAGATGCACCTTTATAGAGGATAGTGAAAGTCCCTTTTGTTTGAGTTGTAGCAAATAGTCCAGAATTGTAGGTATGGTGGCGTCCTGGGGTATTAGTTGCCTGGAGGAGCACCATTCGGAAAAACGCAACCATTTGTGCTGATAAGTCTTTCTGGTAGAAGTTCTCCGACTACATTCAAGGACTTGTTGTACTCCCTCTGAGCATGTAGTCTCTAAGGCGCTTAGCCATGGATTAACCATGCTTGTAGCCGAAGTCTCTTCGGGTGCGGGTGCAGTATTGACCCCCGAGCCTGAGTGAGAATGTCCTGTACTGTTGGTAGGGGAAATGGCCGATGCTGAGCCATGCGTAGGAGCAATGGGAACCACTGTTGCTGGTCCCAGGTTGGGACTATGAGTATCATGCATGCTGTCTCCCTTCTGGCCTTCTCCAAGACCTTGAGTATAAGTGTTGTGGGAGGGAACGCATAAAGTAGAGGGCCCTTCCATGGGATCATGAAGGTGTCCCCCAAAGACCCCTGTCCCATGCCCGCTCTGGAGCAGTATTGGGGACATTTCTTGTTGTCTCGGGTGGCGAACAAGTCGATTTGGGGAAAACCCCATCTGCGGAACACTTGGTGAAGTAGGTCTGAACAGATCTGCCACTTGTGAGTGGGCCCAAAGTGTCTGCTGAGCTGGTCCGCCTTGACGTTGTGGACACCCGGTAGGTATGAAGCCTTTATGGTTATATTGTTGGCAATGCACCAGTTCCACAGTTGGACCGCCTCCGCACAAAGCGTACGAGACCTGGCTCCCCCCTGCCGGTTTATATAAAACATGGTGGTGGTGTTGTCGGTATTTACGCCAACTATTTTTCCGCGCAGATAATTGTGAAAATGCCTGCACGCATTGAACACCGCTCTGAGCTCTAATATGTTTGTGTGCAGTGTCTTCTCTGCGGGGGACCATAACCCTTGAGTGGTTTTGTTGTCCTTGTGAGCCCCCCATCCCATATGGGAGGCATCTGTTGTAATGAACACAGTAATTTGTGGTTGGCAGAAGGGCACCCCGTTAGAAGATTCTTGGGGTTTTCCCACCATGTTAGTGACCTTCCTGTCTTTGTTGTAAGTGACACCCTCTTGTGAACGGTGTGGATTGAGGGTTTGTATACGGTTGCCAACCAATGCTGCAATCCTCGCGTGTGCAGCCTGGCGTTTTGCACCACAAACGTGGTGGTTGCCATATGCCCCAACAGTTGTAAGCACGTAAGAACTGGAACAGTGGGGCTGTACGTTAGTAGTTGTACGAGAGACTCGATGGCACGAAAACGAGCCTCGGGTAAATACACCCTTGATGTGACTGAGTCTGTCCGAGCCCCTATAAACTCTATATTTTGCGTGGGGTCGGTCTTTGACTTTGAGAAGTTGATGATGAGGCCCAATGAGGTAAATGTGTTTGTGGTGATGTGTATCATCCGTAATACCTCTGCCCGGGAAGTTCCCTTTAGTAGGCAATCGTCCAGGTACAGGAAAATGAAAACGCCCTGTCTGTGTAGGTATGCTGACACCACCGCAAAGGTCTTGGTGAAGACTCTGGGCGCTGAAGAGAGGCCGAATGGAAGGACTCTGTACTGAAAATGATCTGTGCCCACAATGAACCGGAGGAAGCGCCTGTGGGCTGGATGAATTGCGATATGAAAATATGCATCCTGTAAGTCGAAGGCTGCAAACCAATCGCCGTCGTCTAGTGCTGTGATTGTTGAAGCCATCGTAGTCATCTTGAAGCGCTGTCTGCGTAGATACTGGTTCAGTGCGCGTAGATCCAAAATGGGTCTCCACCCTCCTGTCTTCTTTTCCGTCAGGAAGTACCTGGAGTAGAAACCTTTGCCTTGAAATTGCTCCGGTACTCTCTCCACCGCCCCTATGAATAGGAGGTGGTCCATCTCCTGCCTTAATTCCGGTAGGTGAGAGGGGTTTCTGAGAAGGGGTGCGGTGGGAGGATTTGGTGGAGGTAACGACTGGAACGGGATCGTGTATCCCGTGTTTACGATCTCCAACACCCACTTGTCCGAAGTGATGCTTTTCCATTGTGGGTAAAATGGCTTGAGTCGGTGATGAAACATGTACTGAGATTGGCACTGAGATACAGGCTTGGCTTCGCGGCTCTCGACAGACCCGTCAAACCTGCTGTCTTGCACTTTGCCCTGTGGAGGCGTTGCCCTGCTGAGGTCGGCGCCTAGGGCCCTTATAATGTGTTTGTTGATGACGTCCCTGATCATACCCCCGTTGAAATTGGGTACGTTGCCGTTGGTAACCATAACAGCGTTGCTGAGGATAAAACTTCTTCCTTCTGAACGGTGGGGTATATATTCCCAAAGTCTGCAATGTCTCTCTGGAGTCTTTGCTCGAGTGTAGGACTGAGTCGGTTGATTCAGCAAACAATTTTATTTTGTCGAAGGGGAGGTCTGCAATTTTGACTTGTAAGTCCTTTGGAATGCCGGATGTGTGAAGCCATGACTCCCTCCACATTACCACCGCAGTGGCTATGGCGCGGGCCGCTGTGTCCACCACATCCAATGCAATCTGGACACCCGCTCGAGAAGCCGCATAGCCCTCTTGTACAATTGCCTTAAAAATCGGCCTTTTATCCTCTGGAAGGAAGTCCATGAGGGCAGTAAGCTTGGAGTAGTTGTCGAAATTGTGGTTCGACAAATGAGCGGCATAGTTGGCCGTGCGGAGCAACAGAGTAGAGGAGGAGTAGGCTTTTCTACCCAGGAGATCCAGCTTCTTTATGTCCTTGTCCAGTCCCCCAGATTTGTACTGGGACGATTTGGACCTGTGTTGGGACGATTCGACCACTAGCGAGTTTGGCTGTGGATGACTAAAGAGAAATTCCAGACCTTTTGCAGGGACGAAGTACTTTTTGTCCGCTCTTTTGTTGGTAGGAGGAGCGGATGCCAGAGTTTGCCATATATTAGTGGCTGCCTCCATGATTGCATCGTCCAGAGAAATAGCTATTTTAGAAGAGGATGGGGGCCTGAGATTTTTAAGGAGTCTGTGGTGTTTCTCCTGCACCTCCGCCACTTGAATATCCTGGGATTGAGCTACTCTTTTGAACAGCTCCTGGAACTGTTTCAGGTCATCGGGGGGAGAAATGTCTCCAGGGACTACCACCTCGTCTGGCGAGGATGAGGCGGCATCACTATGGTATCTCTCCTCCAATTCCTCTGGATCCTGGCTGTATTGGTGTGATTGTCTTTGTGAAATTTCGAGGTGGGGTTCAATGTCTTTAGACCCAGCCTCTGATTGGGGAACTTGTGGTGTTCCCCCAGGTGGAAGCTCAACACTGTGGCGTTGAGGGGGAGTCAACGGAGATCCACGGTGAGACGTCGACCTCCTTTGCTGATGCCCTGCATAATGATAGCGGTCGTAGCAACAGGGACAGGGGCCCGGTGATGGGGACCTGGACCATGACCCAAAGATGTAAGGGTGGTGCATGGAATGTCGAGACTGTCGAGATGATACCGACGTATGGGGAGAGCCTCTGTGGGAATACTCATAGGGGTCTCTGCTAGATGATGGGGAGAAGCTTGCAGCCCCTTGAGATGGACTCCGAAGAAAAGGAGATGGACGTCTGTGGCAGGCTGAAGGCGTTGCTGCCCATCGAATCTCCAGAGGTGATCGTGGTGACAGAGGCAGCGCAATTACCTCAGGAGAGGGGCTGCGGTGCCTGGTCTTTGTTTTAGCCTTTACCCTCTCGGGTGGTCTTATTGGTGAGCTTGGTACCGTAGCAGGTGTCATGCTGATTTCCACTGCTCCCGGTGCTGTCGTCCTCGGGGCCGTCGTCTCCGGTGCCTCTGGGGGAGCCTCGATTGGTGCCGCAGTAGCCGGTGCCGGACTGTCTAGTGCCTGCATGGCTCTCGGTGCTGTCTCCCCAGTAGCTGTAGGGCCTTGAGCGGTTACATGCGCCGCAGCTTTACCAGCGGAGGAAGCCATTGTGCGCGGGCCCTTTGTTACACTCGTCCCGCTCCCAGAAGTAAGGGGCAGGGATCGAGTAGGCGAAGTTCTTCTTTTCTTCTGCACAGAGGAGGTCAAAGAGGCAGCCTTCCTCTTGTGCGATCCTGAAGAGCCCTCCGCATGCGTTGTCTCTGATGAGGCAGGTTGAAGTGCTTTGTCAAATAGCAGCATCTTCAACCTCATTTCCCTATCTTTCCTAGCTCTATTAGTCAACTTGGAACAATGGGCGCACTTCTGGGGAACGTATGTCTCCCTGAGGCACCATATGCATCTGCTATGGCCATCCGAAGCAGGCATGGCCTCCTGGCAAGATTCACACTTCTTAAAGCCGGGGGATGACATTGTTAAAGCTCAACTCTGAGTCCTTAGGTGCTAAGAGCACACTTAACAGCCTATTAGGTGATGGTAATAACCGTTGGCCTTTGGAGGCTTGACAAACAAAAGTAGCAGGCCCGCCCGGAGGCGGCCGCTGCAGTCTTCAAGATAGTCTTTAACTTTTAAACGAACTGTTAACAAGGTAACTAAACTATAATAACTTTTGAACTGCTAACTATGAACTATTAAAACTATTAACACGAGAAAAACTAAGATTTATCTGTCTCGGGCGTTGGAGCCGGAGAGGATTCTGTCTGCAGCTGTTGGCGGTTGAGAAGGAACTGGCGGGGACCGGATTGCGCATGTGACCGTAAGCGCACGAAGAGCCGACGCGCATCAGCGCATGCGCGACCCGACGGAGACTGCTGAAGAATTTCCGAGCTGCGGCGCCGGGGCGAGCCCGACACGTACTGTGGAGCACCCACGGGGACCACTTGAAGAAGAATCATATTTTCCCATTTTAAGCTGTCATCGCTAGTACTAATTCATCATGAAATAAAAACAAGTTCTCCAAGTATCTTTTACTAATATGTACTAATTTGTGTGATTTCTGATTTTTATGGTGGTTAGCAGTTCTGTTATAAAATTTGCCTTCTGAGTGACCTGTACATCTGGCTGAAAAGTCTTCTGATTAGCTACCTGTTAGCTTATTTCTCTAGTGCACAAGGAACAAATTAGTTGTCAAAATTCAGTTTTTTTTAAACCAGGCCTTGAGATGCAATTGAGAGGTTATGACATAAAAATATTATTAAATATGCTAAGGGGGGACTTTTTTGTTTTTTAATCATATTACTGTGACTTCCTGCAATCTTCACTGATATAATAACCTTAGGCATTAATAGACTTTTTCTTTCTGAAGCCCCCTCCACATGATGTAAAAACTCTCTGGCTCACCTGTGTCACAACAGCTGTTTTTCTGCATATAAAAGCCAGGGGCAGCAGAAGGGGTTGGAAGCAGGGCAATTGTCCAGAGACCCACACTACAGGGGCTTTGTGAAGCTAAGTTGCTCAGGCATTGGATTCAACCCTGGGTGGCAGGGCTTTGGCATTTTACCCTGGACTCCAGTGAATTTATGCTGGCTCTACTTGTTTGGACCCCCTGAAACCTGCTTATGGCTCCCCAGGAGTCTCAGACCTGGTTGAGAACTGCTATAATTGAAAGAGATTTGAGAAAACATTTCCTTTGAAAGTGGCATGCTAAAAAATGGCCTGAAATATGCTAATGAGGTGCAGATGCAAATTCCCCACACTAATTAGCATAAAGTCACATGATTTGGAGTCCGGAATATTCTTCCGGACTCCAAAACGACATTTAAAAGCATGGCCCCCGGGGGTCTTCCAGAAAAAAGTCCTTCTTTTGGAGGCCCCTTCTTCTCTAGAGGACATGCTTCTAAATGGCATTTTGGAGTCCAGAAGAATGTCTTCTGCACTCCAGTTCACATGACCTTATGCTAATGAGGCACAGGGAATTTGCATCTATGCCTTATTAGCATATTTCAGGCTATTTATTAGCATGCCACTGTCTTTGAAAGCAGCATGTGTAGAAACGGCCTTAGAGTGGAGAGGAAAACTTGGTGCAGTTTACAGAACTTCAGGTTGTTTTTCTTTTATTCCTTCCTGTGTCTTGGCACCCAAGTGTTTTCGGGATCAAGTCCTTATCTATATGACTGACTAGTCCAACTGAGTTCATTCAGAGCCATCCCGTCCAGAGGACTGCTTAGGGCAGCCACCCCAGGTCCTGCACTTTGGGTGGTGGGGTTGGGGTGGGAGAGCGTTCTGAAGTAGCCATTTCAACTATACTATGGACAGGTCCCAGAGTGGTCTGGAAGATTACCTGGATGGAGGGGCTTGGTGGGGTACAGCATCAGGGATGCCCTGCCACTTGCACCACTTACACTCACTGTGGTGACAGGAGCTGTTGTTTTGTGGCTATGATTGAGAAATAGTATTGACTCACTTCAAGAGATGCTTTCTCAACTCCAATGAAAGCTGTTTACCAAAAGTGTCTAAAGGAAGGAACACCTGAGGTTCTATACTAGTCTCGTTTTTTTTCTCCCCAACAACTAATTCATTAAAAATCCAATTCTATTACAAAAGTAACTGCAGAGTAAAGAAGTACATCTTGTGCATATTTCAAAAGATTCTGTAGGCATGAACACATTTTGTATAATTTCAGAGTAACAGTATAAAAGAAAGAGGGAGTTAGTCATAGTCTCACAAGACAAAAGTGCAGTGACATAATGTTAAAATTAATCATTTTGACTAAGGAGTGAGAAAAGTCTTATCAGCAAGAGAAACTGGATGGCGAAATAGACTGCCGAGACAGTGGTTGAATGTCATTAGGCAAGATACTTGAAAGCAGGTTCAGTAAGCTATTAATGAGTGTGGCAGAATTAGTCCACAAAATGTTCGAAGTAAATTTTAAATGGACCTCATTTTTATATCGCTCTAGACTATTGAAGTTCAAGTTCAATTCCAGATGATTGCTTCTCATGTGGTATCATACGTATTACCAAAATCATCATTCATGCTGTCAGTTTATCAAAGCTAAGTCAGCACAATACAGAAAAGCTCACACATTACCCAGTTGGGGAACAGCTTTGTATCAATCACAGCTTATATGTCCAATCTGTGTGTTCCAAAGTGTGTGCACAATTCTCCTTAATATATACAAAACTTTGTATGTAACAATAGAAAATTCCACTGTATTAACAGATCTTATACATCATTTTATTTAACCCTGGCTGTGTTTTGCAAGACAAAGACACGTATACCAACCAAACATTGGACCGATGTCTGGCATATGGTATTTATTTTGCAAGGCTCAGAGCACACATCTTGTTTTCTGATAGCCTACATGTGAAAACAGGAGATTTAACAGTTTAACCTCTGCAGGTTGAACCTCTTTAATCTGGTACCCTTAGGACCTGACTGGTGGTGAACTGGAGAATTTGCTGGACCACAGGAGGACAATATTATTTTATCAGCCTTGCCAACATTTCCACTGCTTGCTGGCCTCTTGGAAGACATGGGGTAAATTAGAGATAAATAACAGCAGAGAACCCAGAGAGCCAGGAGTGGTGGTTGGAAACAAATTTTATGGGTTCATAGGAAACCTGGCCACACCCATGGTAAGGGAACATCCAGTTTACTAAAATCATGCCAGACCATGGATGATGTTGTATGAGAGTGCCAGACTAGAGAGATTCAACCTGTAGTAGATTTCCACAGTAAGCTTAATGAGTATAGTGCATACAACATTACATAAACACAAACCATTCTACTATAAATCTTAATAGTTTGATATTAAGTACTTAGTTTAGTTACATTATGCACCTTAGCCTATTAACCTTGCTATTACAGCAATAAAACAATTTACATATCTTAATACCTTTGTTTGTGAGAACCCATTTTACAGTCTAAGGTGAAATTCTCTTCCTTATGTAGTCAATCTACCCCTGCAGCATCAGCTCTGCAGGGTACAGCTACTCCACATATGGGAGCAAGCCTTGTAGTCATATCCACAGACTTAGTAGGGGCTTGCTTCTGTGCAAAAAATAGCTGGATAGTTGATGCAGCTGCAGCTCCCAAGCTTGAGTAGGTGGGCTTGAGCTCTGTTTCAGCTTGAGATGCAGTGTCTACACAGCTGTTTTTAGCATGCTAGTGTGAACTTCACAAGCACAAGTCTGGACGTTTGTTGAGACATTCTCTTGTAGATTCAGAGAGTAAGCTGTGCTAGTCTATACGCTATCAAAACAAAAAGCAGTCAAGTAGCACTTTAAAGACTAGCAAAATAGTTTGTTAGGTGAGCTTTCGTGGGACAGACCCACTTCTTCAGACCATAGCCAGACCAGAACAGACTCAATATTTAAGGCACAGAGAACCAAAAACAGTAAGCAAGGAGGACAAATCAGAAAAAGATAATCAAGGTAAGCAAATCAGAGAGTGGAGGGGTCGGGGGGAAGATCAAGAATTAGATTGAGCCAAGTATGCAGACGAGCCCCTATAGTGACTCAAAGTTCCCATCATGATTTAAACCACGCGTTAATGTGCCGAATTTGAATACAAAAGCCAGCTTGGCCGCTTCTCTTTCCAAAATGGTGCGATAATTCCTTTTCAGTAACACACATACCTTTAGGTCATTGACAGAATGCCCCATTCCATTAAAATGTTGACTAACTGGTTTGTGGATCTGGAGTGTTTTGATGTCTGTTTTGTGCCCGTTGACCCTTTGTCTAAGGGAGTTAGAAGTCTGTCCAATATACAAAGCATCTGGGCGTTGTTGGCATATGGTGGTATATATGATGTTAGTAGAGGAGCATGAGAGAGTGCCCGTGATTCTGTGAGTAACCTGGTTAGGTCCAGTGATGGTATTTCCAGAGAACATAAGTGGACAAAGCTGGCAGCAGGCTTTGTTGCAGGGAAAGGTTCCAGGACTGGTGTTCCTGGGGTATAGACTGTGGCTGTTAGTAAGGATCCTCATGAGGTTGGGAGGTTGTCTGTAGGAGAGAACAGGCATGTCACCCAGGGCCTTCTGGAGTGTAGCATCCTGATTAAGAATAGGTTGTAGGTCTTTAATAATTCGTTGCCTCAAGGTATGTGTGTTACTGAAGAGAAATTATCGCTCTGTTTTAGAAAGAGAAGTGGATGAGTGGATGACGCTCGCCCCCAGCTTCAAAGGGGGCATGTTAATCAGGGTGATGGGAGATTACTAATGAAGTGCTGCAGTGAATATGCAGCACTTCATTAGGCTACTTCTCCTCTGCGGCAACTTTGAAGCATCAAACTTTGAAGTGCTGGCATGTGTGTAGCCACGGGCACTTCAAAGTGCCTTTATTCCCCAAAATTCTGACACTTTGAAGTTGCTGTAGGGGAGAATTAGCCTAATGAAATGCTGCCTATTCACTGCAGCACTTCACTAGTAATCTCTCATCACCCTGATTAACATGCCCCCTTTGAAGTTGGGGGGGCAAGTGTAGACACGCCCTCGGAGAACAGTTAGCCGGCCAGTTATGCACCCACCTTATAGTGGTCCCATCTAAGTTGTATTTGTTTGGCTTATTGATTAAGAAGATCATGCAAGACTATCAGATCAGGAAGGAGGGTGAGCAGTAACATACAGACCCTTGATTTCAGAAGAGCAGACTTTGACTCCCTAAGAGACGGGAAGAGCAGGATCCCTTGGGAAATGAAGATGAAGGGGAAAAGAGTTGAAGAGAACTGGAAGTATTTTAAAGAAGTCTTACTAAAGGCACAGGAACAAACAATCCTGCTGCGTAGTAAGAAATGCAATAATGGTAGGCAACCAGCTTGGCTTAACAGGGAAATCCTTAGTCAGCTTAAATTCAGAAAGGATGCATGCAAGAAATGGAAACGTGGACAGTTGACTAAGGAGGAGTATAAACATACAGCTGGAGAATGCTGGGCAGTAATCAGGAAAGCGGAAGCACAATTGGAACTGCAGCTGCCAAGGGATGTGCAGAGTAACAAGAAGGGTTTCTACAGGCATGTGAACAATAAACGGGTTATCAGAGAAGGTGTGGGGCCATTACTGGATGAGGGAGGTAACCTAGTGACAGATGATGCAGGAAAAGCTGAAGTACTCAATGCTTTTTTTGCCTCAGTCTTCACGGACAAAGTCAACTTGCCAATGATGGTCCTAGATGATGCAGTATGGGAAGGTGGAGGGCAGCCATCTGTGGGGAAGGAACAAGTTCCGAGCTATCTAGAAAAAAATAGATGTGCACAAATCCATGGGTCTGGATTTAATGCACCCCAGGGTACTGAGGGAATTGGCAGAGGTCATTGCTGAACCTTTGGCCATTTTCCTTGAAGACTCTTGGAGATCGGGGGAGATACCGGATGACTGGAAGAAGGCAAACATAGTGCCCATCTTTAAAAAAAGAAAGGACGACAATCCAGGGAACTATAGACCCGTCAGCCTTACCTCAATCCCTGGGAAAATAATGGAGGGAATCCTCAAGGATCCATTTTGAAGCACTTGGAAGAGGGGAAAGTGATCAAAAGTAGCCAACATGGATTCACCAGGGGCAAGTCCTGCCTGACCAATCTGATTAGCTTCTATGACGAGTAACAAGCTCTGTGGACATGAGGAAGTCAGTTGATGTGATATACCTTAACTTCAGCAAGGCTTTTGACATGGTCTCCCACAACATTCTTGTCCATAAGTTAAGGAAATATGGATTGGATCCTTGGACTATAAGATGGATAGAAAGCTGGCTTGGTGGTCGGGCCCAACGGGTAGTGGTCAATGGCTCAATATCTGGATGGCGGTCTGTTTCAAGCAGAGTGCCGCAAGGCTCAGTTCTGGGGCCGGTGTTATTCAACATCTTTATTAATGACCTGGATGAGGGACTGGGTTGCACCCTCAGCAAGTTTGCGGATGACACAAAACTAGGAGGAGAGGTAGATATGTTGGAGGGTAGAGAGAGAATCCAGAGGGACCTGGATAAATTGGAGGACTGGGCCAAAAGAAATCTGTTGCGGTTCAATAAGGAGAAGTGTAGAGTCCTGCAGCTGGGGCAGAAGAATCCCAAACATTATTACAGGCTGGGGACCGACTGGCTCAGCAGCAGTGCGATGGAGAGGGACCTGGGGTTATGGTGGATGAAAGGCTGATTATGAGTAAACAGTGTGCCCTTGTAGCCAAGAAAGCTAACGGCATACTGGGGTGCATTAGGAGGAGCATTTTGAGCAGATCTAGAGAAGTGCTTATTCCTCTTTATTCTGCACTGGTGAGGCCACATCCTGAATATTGTGTCCAGTTTTGGGCCCCCCAGTATAAAAAGGATGTGGATTTGCTAGAGCAGGTTCAGCGAAGGGCATCAAAAATGATTAAGGGTCTGGAGCACAAGACCTATGAGGATAGGCTGAGGGATTTGGGCTTGTTTAGTTTACAGAAGAGAAGACTTAGAGGTGATTTAATAGCAGCCTTCAACTTCCTGAGGGGGAGCTCTAAAAAGGAGGGTGAGAAACTGTTCTCAGTGGTGTCAGATGGCAGAACAAGGAGTAATGGTCAGAAGTTGAAGAGGGAAAGGTGTAGGTTAGATATTTGGAAAAACTTCTTCGCCAGGTGGGTGGTGAAGCATTGGAATGCGTTGCATAGAGAGGTGGTGCATTCTCCATCCCTTGAGGTTTTCAAGTCCCGGCTGGACAAAGTCCTGGCTGGGGTGACTTAATGGGGGTGATCCTGCTTGAAGCAGGGTGCTGGACTAGATGACTTCTTGAGGTCCCTTCCAGCCCTGTGATTCTGTATACCACATCCACTGCTTCTCCCTTATCCACAAGACTTTTTATCCTGTCACAAAAAGATATCAGGTTGGTCTGGCATGATTTGTTCTTTACAAATCTATGCTGGCTGTTACCTTATTTTCTTCCAGATGTTTGCAAATGAAATTCTTAATTATTTGCTCCATTATCTTGCCCAGCAGAGAAGTTACACTGAGTGGTCTGTAGTTTCCTGGTTTGGTATTTTTTCCCTTTTTATAGATGGGGACTATGTTTGTTTGCTGTTTTCCAGTCTTCTGAAATCTCTCCCGACTTCCAGGACTTTTCAAAGATGATAGCTAAAGGCTCAGAAACCTCCTCTATCAGCTGTTGAAGCATTCTAGGATGCATTTCATCAGGCCCTGGCGACTTGCAGACATCTAACTTTTCTAAGTAATTTTTAACTTGTTCATTTTTATATTTTTATCCTCTAAACCTATCCACTTCCCAATAGTGTGCATTATGTTAGGCATTTCTGCATCAGCTGCTTTGGCAAAGACCCAAAACAAAAGTCATTAAGCACCTCTGCCATTTCCAAGTTTCCTGATATCGTTTCTCCCTCCTCACTGAGTAATGGGCCTACCTTGTCCTTTGTTGTCTTCTTGCTTCTAATCTACAGAATGACTTCTTGTTACCCATTATTACTCTAGCTAGTTTTGACCTCATGTTGTGCCTTGGCCTTTCTGCTCTTGCCCCTGCATACATGTATTGTTTGCTTATAGACATCTTTTGTAATTTCTTCTAACTTCTTTTTATGTGACTCCTTTTTGATTTTGAGATCCTGCAAGATCTCTAGCTAAGCCATGGTGGTCTTTTACCATACTTTCTAGCTTTCCTATGCAGTAGTATAACTTGCTTTTGGGTCCTTAATAATGTCCCTTTGAAAAATTGCCAACTCCCTTCTTTTTTTTTTTTTCCCCCCCTTAATCTTGCTTCCCATGGGACCTTACCTACCAGCTCTTGGGCTGTTTCTGTTTTTGGAAAGAAGGAGCCTCTGGAAGAAAGGACTTGCTTCCGGAAGCCCCCCCAGGGCCGCACTTCTACACGACATTTTGGAGTCCGGAAGAATGGTTTTCTGGACTCCAGCTCACATGACATCATGCTAATGTGGTGTGGGGAATTTGCATCTTTCGCTCTGTATATTAGCATGACACTTCTGAAGGAAGTGGCCTGTGTAGAAACAGCCTTGGAGTTTACCAAAATTTGCTTTCCTGAAATCCGTTTTCTCTGGTTTGCTGCTCACTGAGGCCACTTCAACACATGCAACTTTCTGAGAAAGTGGCATGCTAATAAATGGCCTGAAATATGCTAATGAGGCACAGATGTAAATTCCTAGCACCTCATTAGCATAAGGTCACATGATTTGAAGTCCAGAAGTAGCTCTTCCAGACTCCAAAACAGCATGTAGAAGCATGGTCCATGGGGGATCTTCTGGAAGGAAGTGTTTCTTCCGGAGGCCACTTCTTCCTGAAAAGGGGCCTCTGGAAGGAAGACTTCCTTCCAGAAGGTCCCCTGGGGCTGTGCTTCTACACACTGTTTTAGAGTCTGGAAAAGCTTCTTCTGGACTCCATATCATGTGACCTTATGCTAATGAGGTGCTGGGAATTTACATCAGCGCCTCACTAGCATATTTCAGGCCGCTTATTAGCTGTGTGGAAACAGCCTATTTCTTAGAATCATGAACTCTATGATTTCATGGTTGGTTTTCCAAGCTACCTTCCATTTTCAAATTCTCAGTGAGTTCCTCATTATTTGTTAAAACCAAATCTAGAACTGTTTTCCCCTGTAGCTTTTTTCCACCTTCTGAAACAAAAATTTGTCATCCATGCAGTCCAAGAACTTCCTGGATACTCTTTGCCTCACTGTGTTAGTTTCTCAACATATGGCTGGATACTTGAAGTCCCCCATCACCACCAGATTCTGTGGTGTGTGTGGGTTTTTTATTTATTTATTTTTGGATAATTTTGTTAATTGTTTAGACAAAGCCACATCCACTACTTCTACCTGGCTAAGTGGTCTGTAGTAGATCCCTATCATGACATCATCCTCATGTTTTTTCCCCCCCACCCCTTTAACCTGACCCAGAGACTCTTAACATATCTGTTTCCTGCATCCATCTCCACCTCAGTCCAGGTGTGCACATTTTTGATATATAAGACAACACCTTCTCCCTGTTTACCCTGCCTGTCCTTCCTAAATTATACCCTTCTGTACCTATATTCCAATCCTGTGTATTATCCCACCAAGCTTCTGTGATACCAATTGTGTGTGTGTTCGTTTATTAGGATTTCAAATTCTTCCTGCTTATTACCCATTTGTATTAGACACCTAAGATACTGATTTGTTTTGCCTCCCAGTTCTCATAGAATCATAGGGCTGGAAGGGACATCAGGAGGTCATCTGATCCAGTCCCCTGCTTCATGCAGGATCAACCCCCACTAAGTCATCCCAGCCAGGACCTTGTCAAGCTGGGACTTAACTTTGAGGGCTAGAGAATCCACCACCTCTCTAGGCAATGCATCCCAATGCTTTACCACCCTCTTGGTGAAGTAGTTTTTCCGAAAAGCTAACCTACAGCTCTACTCATTTAACTTTGGACCATTACTCCTTGTTCTGTCCTCTGACACCGCTGAGAACAGTTTCTCATCCTCCTCAGTAGACCTCCCCTTCAGGAACTTGAAGGCTGCTATTAAATCACCCCTCAGTCTTTTCTTCTGTAAACTAAACAAGCCCAGATCCCTCAGCCTGTCCTTATAGGTCTTGTGCTTCAGCCCCATAATAATTTTTGTTGCCCTCCTCTGAACCTGCTCCAGCACATCCACATCCTCTTTATCCTGGGGTCCCAAAACTGGACACAATATTCCAGATGTGGCCTCACCAGTGCCAAATAGAGGGGAACAGCCACTTCTCTAGATCTGCTTGAAATGCTTCTCCTAATGCACCCTAGTATGCTGTTAGCCTTCTTGGCTACAAGGGCACACTGTTTACTCATACCCAGCCTTTCATCCACCAAAACCCCTAGGTTCCTTTCCATCGTCCTGCTGCTGAGCCAGTCTGTCCCCAGCCTATAACAATGCTTAGGATAGTTCTATCCCAAGTGCGGCATTCTAAACTTCTCCTTGTTCAACAGCATCAGGTTTCTTTTGGCCAAGAACTTCAGTTTATCCAGGTCACTCTGGATTCTCTCTCTCTACCTCCCCCTAGTTTTGTGTCATCCACAAACTTGCTGAGGTTGCAGTCCAGTCCCTCATTCAGGTCATTAATAAAGATGTTGAACAACACCAGCCCCTGAACCAAGCCTTGCGGCAGTCTGCTTGAAACCAACTGCCATCTAGATATTGAGCCATTGACCGCTACCTGTTGGGCCTGACCATCAAGCCAGCTTTCTATCCATCTTATAGTCCAAGGATCCAATCCATATTTCCTTAACTTATGGGCAAGAGAGTTGTGGGAGACTGTATGAAAAGCTTTGCTGAAGTCAACGTCCGTCACATCCACTGACTTCCCCATGTCCACAGAGCCTGTTACCTTGTCATAGAAGGTAATCGGATTGGTCAGGCAGGACTGGTGAATCCATGTTGACTCCTTTTGATCACTTTCCCCTCTTCCAAGTGCTCCCAAACGGATTCCTTGAGGACCCTTCCATTATTTTCCCAGGGACTGAGGTGAGGCCGACTGGTGTATAGTTCCCTGGATTATCCTTCTTTCCTTTTTTAAAGATGGGCACTGCATTTGCCTTCCCCCCACCCCTGACCCCCAGTCATCCGGGATCTCTCCCAATGTACAAGAGTCTTTCAAGATAATGGCCAAAAGTTCAGCAATGACATCTGCCAATTCCCTCGGTACCCTTGGGTGCATTAAATCCAGACCCATCGATTTGTGTACATCTAGTTTTTCTAGATAGCTCAGAACTTGTTCCTTCCCTACAGATGGCTGGCCTCCACTCTCATACTGCATTGTCTAGGATGATTGTGTGGTAGTTGACTTTGACCATGAAGACTGAGGCAAAAAAAGCATTGAGTACTTCAGCTTTTCCTACATCATCCGTCACTAGGTTACCTCTCTCATCCAGTAACAACCTCTTTATTGTTAACATACCTGCAGAAACCCTTCTTGTTGCACTTGACTTCCCTTGCCAGCTGCAGTTACAATTGTGCTTTTGCTTTCCTGATTACTCCCTGACATTCTCCAGCTGTATGTTTATACTCCTCCTTAGTCAACTGTCCACATTTCCATTTCTTGTATGCATCCTTTCTGAGTTTAAGCTGATCAAGGATTTCCTTGTTAAGCCAAGCTGGTTGCCTACCATGTTTGCATTTCTCACTTTGCAGCAGGATGGTTTGTTCCCGTGTCTTCAGTAAGACTTTTTTAAAATATCGCCAATTCTCTTGAACTCTTTACTGCTTCATCTTCGTTTCCCAAGGGATCCTGCTCATCAGTTCTCTCAGGGAATCGAAGTCTGCCCTTTTGAAATCAAGGGTCTGTATATTAGTGCTCACCTTTCTTCCTTTTGTCTGGATCATGAGATCTTAGATTTCAGGGTCACTGCAGCCCAGGTTTCCACCCACTTCTATTTCTCGTACTAGCTCATCCCTGTTTTTGAGCAGCAGGTCAAGTTGCACATGGCCCCTGGTCGGTTCCTCCAGCACTTGTACCAAGAAGTTATCCCCAACATTCTCCAAAAACTACCCTGGAACATCCCTCAGTAGAAACATTTTCCTGGATTGTCTGTGTGCTGGTATATTGGTCTCCCAACAAATGTCTGGATAATTAAAGTTTCCCATGAGAACCAGGGCCTGTGATTTAGAAGCTTCATTTAGCTGACGGAAGAAATCCTCATCTCCTTGATCTGGTGGTCTTTAGCAGGCACCAACTACAACATCACCTTTGTTACTTCCACCTCTAAGCTTAACCCAAAGACACTCAACTGGATTTTCTCCCTCCTTATACTGGAGCTCTGAGCAATCATACTGCTCCCTCACCAAGAGCGCAACTCCTCCTTTTCTCCCCTGTCTGTCCTTCCAAAGCAATTTATAACCTTCCATGACTGTACTCCCAGTTATGTGAATCATCCCACCAAGTCTCTATTATTCCAACCACCTCATACTAGTTTGACTGCGTCAGGGCCTCTAATTCTTACTGTTTGTTCCTTAGACTTCTGACATTTTGTATACAAGTATCTTAGAAGTGGCTGATTGGCCCACTTTCTCCTCTTCACCCAGGCAACCTGCTTGATTGTTCCCTCCTCCTTCCCCACTTACTCAGGGCTTGTCACCATCCCCCGATGAACCTAGTTTAAAGCCCTCCTCACTCGGTTTGCAAGCCTGCCCACAAAGATTCTCTTTCCTTTCTTTCTTTGGGGGATCCCATCTCTTCCCAGCAATCCCTGCTCACAAAAGATAATCCCATGGTCAAAGAAACCAAATCCTTCCCGGCTACAGCACCTATGCAACCCCGCATTTACCTCTGTGATTTGACGATTCCTACCCGGACCCCTTCCTTCCACAGTTCTGCCTACTTCCTCCTTTTTCCCCCTGCCTCTGCTATTGTAGCCCATGATCCCTCCCACTTCCAACCCAACTCCATAGGTCTCCAGGTTTTTTTTTACTTACCTGTGGGCTTTGGTCACCTGTCCCCATCAAACCTAGTTTTAAAGCCCTCCTCACTAGGTTAGCCAGTCTCAATCCAAATACGTCTTTCCCATTCCTTGAAAGGTGAATTCCATCCCTGCTTAGCAATCTTTCATGGAATAGCATCCTGTGATTGAGGAAGCCAAACCTGTCCTGGCAACACCATCCTTGCAACTGGGCATTCACCTCCAGGATTCACCTGTCTCTTCCTCAGCCTGTATCTTTGACAGGAACGATTGAGGAGAACACCACCTGTGCGCTCAACGCCTTCACCCATACTCCCAGAGCCCTGTAGTCATGCTTGATCTGCTCAAGGTTACACCTTGCAGTGTAACTTGTGCCCACATGGATGAGTAGCATGGCGTAGTAGTCACTCAGTAGGCTGGATAATCCTCAACATTGCCTCTGTAATGTCTCTGATACGGGCTCCTGGCAGGCAGCATACCTCCTGGGCACACAATCTCAACTGCCACAGTAACTGAACCTGAAATCACCTGCAATCAGAATTCAAAATTTAAATGGTCAGGCAAACTCACTCTCACCAAATGCTAGTTCGCTCACTGGGCAGCCTTTTCAGCAACAGGATCTTTCTCTCCCTCTTAAAACGCCCTGAATGCAGCCCCCTGTACACTTTGCTCCGCTGGTCAGTCTGACTCCGTAGTTCCATTAGCTATGTTATTTATGCAGACATAATGGCATTGTATTCTATGCAGAGAATAAGTTATTGATACACCTCACTTAAAACGTGTATCCATCCATGAATCTGAGATTCAATACCTCCTGCTTTGCTGTCATGACAATAGAGGCATATGTCATATGGATAGTGTAGGTAATCTGATTACTCTTATAGCATGACTGCCTGGAGATCTGACTTTGTTAGCTCTGCAAGAGAATTAAAAACATGGCCTAAAATAACATGATGGCTGTTTGCTTTTTCTCTGGCATGTGCCAGTATTGTATGTAAAATACGAGCAAACAGGTAAATGAAGCCTTTAAGGAATAAAACTATATTTTAAATGAAAGAAACGGAAAATTCTAATTTCTTTCCAGAAAATTGTTTCAACTTTGATCTTAACTGCTTAAAGAAAATTGCTATAGCTAAACATAGTATCATGAGTTCCTTATTCCCTTTCAGCACCAATGCCATTTATAAGCCTCAAGTGAGCAGTTGCTACTCAAGCACTACCTTGCTGACCTTGTTTGTGTAGTTTTGTCAAACAAAACCCATAACTTCAATCACTTTATTGCATATATCTACATTACTGCAA
This sequence comes from Carettochelys insculpta, assembly GCF_033958435.1. NCBI lineage: Eukaryota > Metazoa > Chordata > Testudines > Carettochelyidae > Carettochelys > Carettochelys insculpta. Next base: position 15,203,577 of record NC_134147.1, on the reverse strand, counting down.
ATTTAAATAGTATTTTTATTCCAAATCTCAACACGCTTCCTCTGAGACCTATTTTGTTCTTTTTTTTTTTTTTTTTTTCCAAAAAGAGCTATTTTCCTATTTAGAGTAAGTCACATTCTCACTACTTGTTTTAAAAAATAAATGCAGAGACTAAGTATTGCTTACATTGCTGTATTCGGAATATATGTCATGTGCAGGTTGTACTTCCCTCGTCCAGCACCCTTGGGATCTGAGTGGTCCTGAATGAGGGGATTTGCTGGATGAGGGAAGGTCAGGCTGCCTTCCTGGAGGTGGTGGGGGTGTGTGTGTGGAGGGGCGTGACACACTCTCATGGCTGTTGTGCTGTGGGGCTCCTGGCAGGGCTCTTGACTGGGGTGGACTCCCCACCGTGGGGCTCCCCAACCCCAGCTGGGCTCCCTGACATGGCTCCCTGCCCTGAGGCTGCCTGTGGGGCTCCCTGCCACCAGCAGAGCTCTGTTGTGCCAGGCACAGCTGGAGTTCTCTGGCCCAGGTGCTCCCTTCTAGCAACGTCCATTGTCCTGCTGGACAGTTTCAACCTGTAATTAATAAATTCAGCATACTCATGTTTGAAATAAAACTACAACACTCCTAAAACAAAGAAAATAATGAGGTCTTTGCTTTTAAAATGGGAATGAAATAGGATTGGTCTTGGTTCCGAAAAGGAATTTCAGGAATGCACAAATTTATAGCCTCTCCCGCACCCTCCTTCCAACAAAAAGAAAAATCTTCTGCAAATAGACCAAATTTCATGGTACCATTTAGAAGGAGCGCATTAGAATTCTGTAGCTACACGGTTTTCTGCAATACTGATCTTTCTTTATAATTATGGAGATCCCATTACCTTAGCTGCAGTTTAATTCTTTTTTTAAAAGAAAATTGAAATAGTTTTGGGACACACACCTTCTCCTGTGTACTGCTGCCAATTTTGCAGTTTTACCACCGTGAAGTAAACTCTTTTTTTATATTTGGCATTCTGTTATCCAGAACTCTCAGATAACTGGCATTTTAATCATAAGTAAATTTTAGTTTTTCCATAAGTACAATATACTGAAAGTAAATACAGATACAGTATAAGTTTTTACAGTGTACAGTATTACTCTTGTTGGTAAATAAAGTACTCTGCATGCATTCGTTTTGTTTCTGAATATCTAAGCTTGTTTTTCTTTAGTGTTATGCATTGTCAGGTATACCTCTCTTATCGGGCAACCTCCTGGTCCTAGGGCTGCCAGATATTAAAGAGTTTACTGTATCTCTTTTTTTTTTTTTTTTTTTTTTTTTTTTTTTTTTTTTTGAATTTACCACAATGTAGAAGTGAGTCACACAAAAAATATGGAAAATGTGCATACACAAAAGTACTGTCATATGTACTCCCCTCAAACAAAAAAAAAATTCCTTTAACTTCTTTCAGTTACAGTACTCTTCATGTTAGTTGTAACAAAAGCAAGTAAAAATTTTCAGACGGAAAACTTTTACAATAATGGTTAATTTGGCAGCATCCCTGGAGGGTGCTACTGGAAAATACATTGTTCTATTGCATATGAAAGAGTTTAGAATCTGTTTTTGCACGCAAATTTGTGGCATTTGTCCAACATCGCGAGAATTATTTTAATTGTTAAACGTGTAGGCAGTTGCAGCAGAAATAATTGAGTGGTTAAATAGAACTGCTGTAAGATCACCTATTGTGATAACTAGCTTAGGCTCCTGCATCACACCTAAATATTTTTGCAATGGACTGTGAACAAAAGAGTTCTAAAGAATCAAAATGTGTTGAACTAAGACAACATAGTAAGTGGTCAATTAATCCAGTTCTAACTAAAATAATATATTAAAATTATACAGTAAAGGCATGAGAGTAAGGTGATCAGATTGTCATTAGCATTTGACACACATGTATTATGTCTCTGGCAAACAATATCAAAACACTACATTGAAGGAAAGTTTTGTAGATTGTGACGTCAAGCACTTGAAAGGTAGAAATGCCAGATTACAGTTGCCCCTGCATCCGTAATTCTAATCAACCGTTCTTCCCTTCTGTTGCACTGAGTAAGGTAAAGGTCCTTTTGAAAAAATATGCATTGTGTCCTTTTCTGGCTAGCAGGAAGAAAAGGGATTGTTGCCCCTTTTTGGCTTCTGCTGCAACTGGTATCAGAGGAGGAGGAAGAAAAGGGAAAGTTTCTCTGATGCAAACTTCACGCAAATGGCCATTTTGAAGTTTACTAATGAAGCACTGAAATGCATATTCAGCTCTTCATTAGCATGTGGGCGGCCGCGGCACTTCGAAATTGACGCGCCTCGCCGCCGTGTGTCTCATCCCGACGGGGCTCCTTTTCGAAAGGACCCCACCTACTTCGAAGTCCCCTTATTCCCATGAGCTGATGGGAATAAGGGGGCTTCAAAGTAGGCGGGGTCCTTTCAAAAAGGAGCCCCGTGGGGACGAGACATGAGGCGCGTCAATTTCGAAGTGCCGCGGCCACCCACATGCTAATGAAGCGCTGAATATGCATTTCAGCGCTTCATTAGTAAACTTCAAAATGGCCATTTGTGTGGCCATTTCGAAGTTTGGGGCTTGTGTAGACATGGCCATGGAGCTGGAAGTCGCTGTCTCGGGAGTGTGTGTAATAATTACTATCCTTCCAGATGACTGGAAGAATAGGGTTGGTATTTATACTCTGGGCAATATGGAGAACCTTTCTTTCACCTGGATTGGTCTGGTACAGTTCATCCTCACACCCATGGAATCTCAAAATAAATCAGGTTTTTTATTGATCCACTGGAGCCATTAGTCTTGTTGCCCTTTTCCTTTGGGGGCAAGGAAGGATTTTTCCCTCATTTCCAGATTGGCTGAAACAGGGTGTGTGGGGGTGGGTGTGTGTGTGTTTTCTCTCCCACCTTCCCACAGCAGGTTGAGGAATGGGGTTAGGTTACAATACTGCAACTTGCTGTGTAAAAATTAGGGCACATATCTATTGCTGGTGCTTGTTATGGAAAGGTGTGATTATCAGATCAGATTGCAAGGGGACTTAGAGGAATCCAGCCCTTAAAGGAGCAGAGGACGGAGGTTCACATCTCCTGCATCTTATCCAGTGAGGAGCCAACTCCTGTCCTTTTCTAGCCCCTTTGACCCTCATGTAGGGGGAGAGCAGAGGGGCCCAAAAATGGGATGCTGGAGATCGGGTTGGGAAAGTACAGAGATGACAGAGCTAATTAGGTGGATGTTAGTAAGCAAATGACCACATGCACTGTACAACTTATTGCTGGATACTGCGGATATCTTAGTGAATAAAGTTGCAGCCTAATCAAACCAGGTCCATTCCTCCTGTATTTGTTCAGGCATAGCTGAACAATGCGTGCTCAGAAGGGGCATAGTCATGACTGTATGTCCTAATTTTTTAAGTGCTTGATTGCTTTCTTTAACAGTTTTTCAGAGTAAGTCCTAGATTTTTTGTTAGAGGAAAAACGTAAAAACAAAATTCTGTTATGTACAATTCAATCATCATGCACCATCCTCTGGTGTGAACCTTGAGCCATCAGCATTGCAGTGCAGAGATTGGCCTCTTGAGTTACGGGACTGATTTGTACTGGGCCACAAGCAGGGGAAGGGGAGAGGTGGTCTGCTGGGTCCAGGGTGATGGGCAATGTTTTTGCTAATCTTTTTCCATGCACGTGCACAGTACCTTTTGTTATGTGCACCGAGGCATGTGTACCACCAGTAGAAACAAAAACTTAGCCGTGGGCATTCTACTGATCAGCTAGGCAGCATTTCAGTCCTTTCCAAGTGGCTGTACAAGCACACAGGGAACACTAATAATGGGTGAGAGTCTGACCCAGTCCAGCAATCGTTTCCTTCCTCCTGCCTCGGTGGTACCACTAGCTAGAGGGGATGACCTGGGGAATCCGATCTGGTTGTGTCTCATCCCCTGTGGGAAGCTTGGGGAACTCTTGTCCCTGTGTCATGCCCTGGGAGCGGGATGTCTTGGCTCTGTGCTTTATCAGTGGAACCAAAGCTGGCTTGACTCAGCCCTCTCCCTCTTTTCCTCTATCCTGCCAGTAAGTACAGCAGCTCTGGTAGGTCGCAGGAATTTGGAATGCAGTGTGTGGTGGTGATAATGCTGTTGCTTTAAATGATGTGCTGCATGGACCTAAATCTTTAGAATGGTTGTATGTTCAATTACAACTTTAGCAGGTAGCCAGGATTTCCTCAGGAAAGCAAATGAGAAGGGAGAGGGTAACTTTTTTTTTTAAATAGTTTATAGCTCAACTGAACCTGAATGGAAGTTTGTGAGATAAAGGCATTTTTTTAGTCTGCAGGCTTTCCCTCTGCTGAATTCCAGAGACCCACTGTGAGTGCTTCTGGAAAATGGGCATAACACCACTTCAAATGGAAAGTGCTCTGCTACCTAAATATGAGGGTTGCTGTCAGCTATCCATATAATGCAGGAACTTGCTGCTAAAGTAACCGTCAAGGGTGAGAGTAGAAAATGTTTCAGATACATGTAACCCTAACTTTTTTCTTCCTTGTGATGCAATTCACTTCTTGGCATCCTTGAAGATTCTAAAGGTTCTTTGTTAAGATGCTTCAACTTACATGCAGTTACATTGTACCTGATTCTCAATGTAGTGGACACAGAAAAAGACTGGCTTAAGTAGGTTGTGACTTTATTAATACATCTGGGAAGTAACTGACAATAATTCATGCAGTACTTTCTTAACTTCCACTTGGTAGAAAGCTGCCGTCTGCTCTGCACAGCTGGTCATTGCTGGCACCCCACTGCCCTCCCCTTGTACAAGAGCTATGGAAAGAGGTTGCTTCCAGGGCCATGTCTACACTAGCCAAAAACTTCAAAATGGCCATGCAAATGGCCATTTCAAAGTTTACTAATGAAGCGCTGAAATACATATTCAGCGCCTCATTAGAATGCGGGCGGCCGCGGCACTTCGAAATTGATGCGGCTCATCCAGACGGGGCTCCTTTTCAAAAGGACCCTGGCTACTTCAAAGTCCCCCTTATTCCTATCTGCTCTTTGTTCCCTGGTTTCCTTATGGGATGCTTCCCTGTTGGGTTCAGTTCCACTTTATCAGGGAACCACACCCCCTATAAAATACATAGCTGCCCAAGGCTCCTGTGCCACACAGCAGGCATGTATGCGGAGAAGGTGTGAGAGGTGCAAATGACCCCCCCTCCTTTCCAATGGACCATCCTACGCCTTCCCATGGCACCTCCACCCTAACTTCTGGCCCCCTTCAAGACCAGCCTGGCCAGGGGCTACTGGGGCAGAGAGTGGGCTGGCGCAAGCAGCTGCAGGGGATCGCCTCACCAGGGCTTCCTTCACCCCCCGCCCCCCACGCACTCACCAAGGGGAGCTCTGCCCTGTCCTCCAGGCCCTCTGAGGACAGGGCTGGAGGCTTCCCACTTGCCTACACAGAAGCGGGGCTCAGTAGTCTGGGAGGCTGAGGTGGAGCACTGTGTGTGTGGGAGGGAGGGGGTGAGAGAGGCCATAGGGAGGTAATCCCCTGCATCGGCTGCTGTCATCTGCTGCCCGGCCCTTGTCCCACCTCCTGCCCCAGGTAAACTTTGCCATGTTGGGCTGAGCCAGGCATGGTGGGGTGTTTGGAGCTGGGTGGAGGGGGCAGGAGCAGCTGGAGAGCTGAGGGGTGGGGGAAGGGCAAGGCCTGTTGTGTGGGGGCTGGCCTTTGTTTACAAATACAGACACAATTCCTGCGTATGGGCCTGTACAAGGAACACGACTGGGTGGACTGCCTCTCCTCCTTCTCCGACCTTCCCCCGCCTCATGCTCTGCACACTCCTCATCCCATCCCCAGCTTGGCTCGCAGATGAGTGGTAGTTCCCTCTCATGTTTGCCAGAAATACGTCCTATCCTCATCTGGACAGATCTATGCCATTGTCACTGAATGATACAGGTAACCAAAATATTTTGGTGGCTGATTACCAATTCTCCCCATTCCCATTCCCCATTAAAGGATCTACTGCCCTTTTTCCATGTGTCCAGAGAAAGCACTGCCACCTTCAGGAAGCAGGCATTGCATTCATGCTAAGGCCATTTTATACTGCTCTGCAGTTAAGGGACATTAAAATATGTGTAAATGTAAGTTATGCCCACTCTTTATGACAAAGCAGTATGAATTGGCTTTAGTGTAAGTGAGAAACAGACTTATTGCCTTTATTGGGGATTTTTCTGATTTAGTCCCTGAAATCAGATAAAACACCTTCAAATCAGTTGAAATGTAGTTCTAAGTCTTTTTTTAAATTATACTAAAATATGCATACATTAAACAGTGGGGAAGGAAAAACAAGCAATTAACACCATGAAAACACACAGCATTGGACTGCTGCATCACCTCACCTCCTCAACACCTTCTTAGTAAATTTCCTCTATGTCGAGGCAGCTTGTTTAGTGCTGTCGAATCTTAAAAGCATTGTTCCACAATTTTGTACTCAAGCTTGTCTGCATGTGGAAGTTTTCTGTTCTACCAATATAACATCACCCGTGGATGTATGAACTTGAATTTTCTGGGACAATCTGTCATTTTGTAACAGAAAGTACTGCAGCCAATATCTGACTGCCCTAGGCCTCTGTCTCACTCTGTGCTGCATGTAAATTACTTAGCTATATTTTTATAAAGTGTAACTACCCTTCAGTGATTTTTCTGAAGTCTCCCCAATACACGTACAATAAACGTGTTACTGTTTCAACAGGTACTGCAATGGCTGCTGGGGTCTTGCTGCAAAATGAATTGCCTTATTGTTCACTGGTAAAGAGCAGTGCATATCTTGCAGCTATGGATTCAGGTACTCATTTTCTTTAATATGCCCTTGAAAAGAAAGTTTAGTTGAATTTTGAAAAGGAATCATTGCTAAAAAATCACCATAACGAAGCTGTATGGCTTAGGTTTATGGGGGTAATGTGAATTGTGACAAAGTCAGTCCTGTTCCTGGGCTTCTGGCTTCTATTCAGTACACTAGTCCCACTTACTGGGCCCAGTTGCCCTCAGTGGGTTGAGGGGTGGTCTGGGGGGAACCCGGTCCCCACCCACTCATGCTGGGTTCTGGCCCAGGGACCCTATGTGACTGCTAGTGGGAAGTACTGACTCCCTTAGTCCTTGGCGCAGCAGCTCTTCTCCCTGGGCCATTTCTTCCCCAGACAATTCCCACTGGTAACTTCTCCAGTCTGCAGCTGTAACGAGTCCCCCTCTCACTCTGCTGGAGCCCCTCATTCTCCCTCTGGTTTCTGGTGTTTCTGCTCCTCTCAAACCCGCTCTCTCTCACTACTCTGGTCTCCTTGCTCTGTCCACTCGCTTTTCACACACTCTCTCCACCCTTCCCACTCTGAAGGGCTTTTAAAGGCCTCTTATTAGCCTGAGCCATTTCCTGCCCAGCTGCCTGTGATTGCCCTGCTGGTGCTCCGCAGGTCCTTCTTCTTGTTTGGGCTCCCTCTGAGGGGGCCCTCTGCCCTGGCTCTGCCACAGTGTATACATGCAGGACAAATAATTCATTGTGTCATTCAAATATGACTATGACCAATTACACATCTTGACCCGTTTTTTAGAATCATAGGGTTGGAAGAGACCTCGGGAGGTCATTGAGTCCCAATCCCCTGCTGAAAGCAGGACCTATCCCAGCTAGGGCTTTGTCAAGCTGAAACTTAAGACCTCTAGGGAAGAAAGTTCTACCACCTCCCTGGGTAATTCATTCCAGAGCTTCATCACTTTCCTAGTGAAATATTTTTTCCTAATATCCAACCTAGACCTCCCTCACTACAACTTGAGACCATTGCTCCTTGTTCTGTCATCTGTCACCACTGAGAACAGCCTCTCTCCTTCCTCTTGGAACATCCCCCTCCCCTTTGGGTAGTTGAAGGCTGCTATCAAATCATACCCCTCCCACGCTTCTCTTCTGTAGACTAAAGCTCAAATCCCTCCAGCCTGTCCTCATAAGCCATGTGCTCCAGCACCCTAATTATTTTTGTCACCCTCAGCTACATTCTCTCCCACTGCTTCCACATCCTTTCTGTAATGGAGGGGCCTAGAATTGGACTCAATACTCCAGATGCATCCTAACCAGCCCCAAATAAAGGGAAATAATCATTTCTCCAAATCTGCTGGGAATAATCCTACTAATGCAGCCCAATATGCCATTAACCGCCTTGGCTACAGTGCACATGTTGGCTCATATCAAGCTTCTCATCCATGGTAATCTCCAGATTTCCCATCCCTTTAGCTCTCAGGCTATAAAATTCTTAGAACCAAGGATGATGCCATCTTTTTGGCCACATCTACATAAGCACATCCTTTCAGAAAATCAGGCCCTCTTCTGAAAGAGCAAGCAGCGTATCCACATGCAAAAAATGTACTCTTTCCAATTCCTTTAGAAAGATCACGATGCTTCTTCTGGAGGCCTTTTGCTCTCCCAAATGAAGAAGAGCACCTTCTTCCGAAAGATGCTTTCTGGCGGGGGGTGGGGGCGGAATTATGTGTAGATGCTCCGGGGGCCCGCAATCCTCAATGTGCCCGATTTTTTTGATCACTGGCCTATTCTTTTGAAAGAGCAGATTGCTCTTTTGATCTGCTTTTTTGTGTGTGGCCATGGTCTTTTGAAAGAAGATCTTCTGGAAAATCATATTTTGAAGGATCACTGTAGTGTAGATTCACCCTTTGTCTGAAAAGTGCTTAGACATTGTGGGGTACCACAAACATAATAAATATTAACAATTTTTATGGGCAGTTATTGAAATTCACCATTTTGGCTGAATACTTTCAAATGGCACTGAAGTGTGAGTGATTGAGGGCATTAGCATTTTGTTCACTTCAGTCTCTCCAACTGCTGGCTCCACGATAACTTTTGAATTTGACATATATTAGAGAAAAATATTTGATTTACGAAGATCCAGACAGAGTTAAATTTAAGGAAACATAACATAAGCAAAAGGTCAGTATATTCACTGCATGTGGCCAGCATTTGAACCATCTCTTTTTTAAATACAAACAAACAAAACAAAAAAAAAAATAAGAACATAAGAATGGCCATACTGGGTCAGACCAAAGGTCCATCCAGCCCAGTATCCCGTCTGCCGACAGTGGCCGATGCCAGGTGCCCCAGAGAAGGAGAACAGAAGACAATGATCAAGTGATTTATCTCCTGCCATCCATCTCCTGCCCTTATACTGAAGGCTAGGGCACCATACTTTACCCCTGGCTAATAGCCATTTATGGACCTAACCTGCAAAAATTTATCGAGCTCTTTTTTAAACCCTAATAGAGTCCTGGCCTTCACAGCCTCCTCCGGCAAGGAGTTCCACAGGTTGACTGTGCGCTGTGTGAAGAAAAATTTCCTTTTATTAGTTTTGAACCTACTACCCATCAATTTCATTTGGTGTCCCCTAGTTCTTGTATTATGGGAAAAAACCCTTTATCACAAATGATACGTGTCTCCTCACCCAAGCATTGGCCAAACAAAAATACCTCCTAAAATTCCAAACATCAAGACACTCGTAAGAAGGCCTTGGAAACAGATTGAGAAGTTAAATTACAGAATCTCTTACGATCTCCACCTAACAGAAGACTCAAAAACTTGCATTAGCACCCCTTCAGGTCTCAAAATCCACTTCACACAAAGGGCTAGGTTTTTTGTTTTTTTGTTTTTTAAAGAAATTGATATCAACAGGTCAGGTTTAGAAAAAGGTTTTGTAGGCAGCATTAGCCCAGTGAGGTGAGGGCAGTGCTATTTTGTAATGCTCAGTTAACGTTTGATTGCTTCAGGATGGCGTGGCTTGGTAACAAATGTTCATGGGCAACAGCTGTTTGGAGCAGGCCTGAGTAATTCCTCTCAGTCCTGACATAAGCATTAGTGTTTTTGATTCATGGTAGCAAAGGCTCTTGGGCAAAATCAGGAGCCCAGGAAGCTGACTTTAAATATTTATCTTTCCTTCTGCTATCAGTGGCAAGTGGTAGGGGTGGGAACAGCACCAAACCTCTCTGGGAGTCCTTAGTAGGCAAGTAACACACACACAAGTACCAGTGATATCAGATGGAAGTTGCATGTCCAGATTGAGGGCAGAGCATGGCCCTATGAGAGGGCAACAGGAGTAACATGCATATTGAGTCAGGTTGTATTAATTATTCTTTTATCTTCTCTTTTCTTGCCCATCAAGATAATTAAATTGCACTCTAGCTGAACAGCCACAACAGCTGTAACTTTAAATGGTTCGTACAGTCCTTCCCCCAGAAGACTGAAGGCTAGACTCTGTGATTTTGAGACTACTGTAATCTTTCTGGCTACCTCTAGGTTCCTTATTAGCACAGAAGGAAAGGTGGAAGCAGCTCATAGCCTGATGATAACTACCTCCTGAAGCTTTGAAGCTTGGAACAATCAAATATTATGGTGACATTTCCCAATAGTCTGCTTTACCTCAATCTAGTAGTGCCCAAGAGGTTTAATTAATCAAAATCTCTGCCTGAAAAAATAAACCTTTTGTTTTCTATAACACGTTTTGTTTTGTTAGTGGATATATATGGTCCATGAGTGTGCAGTATGCAATTTGTCATGTATTGAATTTCAATAGCAAGACATTAATCCCAGTCATTACAGAACTAACAACAACTAACATACTTGGCTCAGTCTAATTCTTGACTTCCTCCCCCGACCCCTCCACTCTCTGATTTGCTCACCTTGATTATCTTTTTCTGATTTGTCCTCCTTGCTTACTGTTTTTGGTTCTCTGTGCCTTAAATATTGAGTCTGTTCTGGTCTGGCTATGGTCTGAAGAAGTGGGTCTGTCCCACGAAAGCTCACCTAATAAACTATTTTGCTAGTCTTTAAATTGCTACTTGACTACTTTTTGTTTTGATAGAACTAACAATGTGTTTTGGAGATGCTAAATGGATGAAAAAAGGTGTTAATGGACTGAAACTTTTTGGGAGGAAGGACAGTGTATTTGCTTACAGATTTCTAGGAAAGCAGTGCTCAAATTACATTTCAATTGTATTTTGGTGTATAGTTGTGATGGAGTGCATGTGAAACTCAGGCTGGATGTGCATGTGACAGGCAGAGCAGCTCAGAGCAGCTAAGGATGACCCCCTGGGGCTGTAACCTAAGGTGGCAGGTAACACCTCTGACCTGAACAAAGAGCAGGGAGGAGTCGAGCGGTTTGAATCGGAAGGAGCAGTTAGAAGCTGGGGAGAGAGAGTTGGAAGTCAGCCAGCCTGGCTGAGGTGGGAAGCTACACCCAAGAGGGGCACCCCTCAGGCTCCTCTCCGCAGGATGGGTTGGAATGACTGTCTCTGCTAGCTGTACTGACATCTCTGTGCTCAGCTGTGCCTCTGTTGACTAATAAACTTCCTGCTCTACCTGCTGAATGAGTTGCTCCTGCCTGTGGATGGGGTGCAATGCTTGGGGACCCCTGAATCCCAACACAGTAGTATATTCTGAATGTACAATAATTGCAGTTTACTAAAATACTCACTTTGTTTTTGGAATATATTTCCAGTTGCAGAATTATCTACTTGATATGCAACTATTCTCATCAGGAGTGGAACAGTTTGTCCCAAGCAGAATCAACTCATGTAGAGTATAGCTGCCACAAGGGTGGCTGGCATCAGTGGCTTCATTGTTTGTTACTATGGAGATGACGCAGCCTATCCTGAATAGCTGTTAGATCATACAGAAAGATACACATCTCTGTGTAACTTCAGCATTGAGCAAGTTGGATTTCAGATCCAGTTTGCTTTCTTCAGCGTTTGTAAAGTGTTTCAAGGGGTGATTTGATCATGGAAGGTTCACCCAGGAGGCTCTCAGCTGTGAATATTTTTAGCAACTTTTTTCAGGGTCGGAGGCATTCTTCCTCTGATCCCCTTCTTCGCATACTCCAAAGGCGTCGGAGTTCAGCTGTAGAGGTACTCTCATCATCCACACACCGTGTTATGGTGGCCATATCATCTGTAAACCCTGCAGAGCTGAATGCAACTTTTCCTGAGAAAAAAAGTGAAGTATCTTTAGATTATTGCCAGAAATCATTCTTGGGTTTTATAATTACATATATGATACAACTAAAAGTGTATTACCTTGTTCTAATATTTAGATGCATGTAAATATGTATGAAATATTTCAAAATCATTTAAAATAGTTCTGTATATAACTGTATTTACTGATATTTTGTACAGGGCTTAATTTGTGCTTTATATTTAACTCGTAGAGCATTTCAGTTGAATTCCTTGGTTTCAAAAAATAATGAAAGCTTAATGTGTTTGTGCAGGCATGCTGTACGTTTCTAGCTAAAAGATGACCAGGAGATTTGTTTCATCCTGGAGGGTATCACATAACTATAATTTTATCAAGAAGGAAACCAAGCTCATGTCATGAATAACATTATTAATATAATAGAGAGGTAGCTGTGTTAGTCTGTTCTCCCACAAAATAAAGCAGCAGAAATGTAGCATTTTAAAGACTAACAAAATGATTTATTCAGTGATGAGCTTTTGTGGGACAGACCCACTTCATCAGATCAATTGGGTCTGTTCCACGAAAGCTCATCACTGAATAAATCATTTTGTTAGTCTTTAAAATGCTACATTTCTGCTGTGTTGTTTTGTTGCAGTATTAATGTAAGCCTCAGCACTAATATAAGCAAAGAATGGCATGTTTCCTGAGAATCCTTGTTATTTCAATATCTTGAAAAACAATTAATATACTATATTTTTGTAATTTAATCACCTAAAAAGTTGTTGTGTTATACTTAGGGTAGTGATGATTGTTTACTAACACTACTTACTCTGTTTTTGTGTGGTGTAGGAAATTCAAGGCGTCCAACTGCAAAATATACTAAGGTAGGAGAACGCCTTCGCCATGTCATTCCTGGTCATATGCAGTGTTCAATGGCATGTGGTGGACGTGCTTGCAAGTATGAAAACCCAGCTCGATGGAGTGACCAAGAGCAAGCCATTAAAGGACTTTATTCTTCTTGGTAATATGCAGCACTCAGTTTCACTAAGCTTAAGTGTACTAGCTACATTAGAGAATTTAAGGTAGTATGTTTTATACTGCATGTTTCTACACAATATAGACTGCCAAGTTAAGTACAATATGTACTGTAATAAAAGGTCAGTTAACAATTAATACTTAAGCAGTAAGCCATAAAGGTCTTCATAACAAACCAATTGAAGTCAATGAAGACTCTCATTGTTTTCCATGGGCTTTGGTTCAGATCCAGAATATGAAATGCCTGGCTACAGATTATATGAATATTCTAAACTATAGAGGTTTCACCCTAAAATTTAAACATAGCTAAGTTTAAAATATGTTCATTGGTTTAGATTAAAATGAATGAAAACATGTTATTGAAGATAAAATGTGTGGATTCAGTGAAGCATTTTTCCACATGGAATGCATTTTTAAGGTAATATTGACATTTTGTAAAAATGAGTTAAGAAGAAATATGTAAAATGTTGCTTGAATAGGAACACTCACTCATCACCATGGAGTCTGAGCGCCTCTAGTAATGTTATATTACATAACTGTTTCAGTGGGATTTAGGAAGCATGTAATCTAATTTGTGAAAGAATTTTCATAAGTTTTAAATGTACCCATTATTTATTATAGATAGTTTCCTGAAAAAGCAAAACAAACGTATTTTGGTAGATTAACCATGAAATCCTCACAATGAAATATCCACACAAATTATTAATTTCTTTTCTCAGGGTAACAGATAACATATTGGCCATGGCTCGACCCTCAACAGAAATTATTGAGAAGTATAACATTATTGAGCAGTTTCAAAGGTAATGAATTTTACTGGTAATAAATTGATCTGGATCTTACTGATCTAATACCTCACCCATTTTTTCCCCCGCCTACTTAGATTTGGATTGTTGGTAAAGGCCCTTCAGCAATATATAGGGAGCCATCCATTCTGCACTTAGCCATAATTTTATTAACTCTTATTTTCTGAGGTATAATGTGATTGTTCTGTTCCTTGCTTAAGATGTGACATAAAAACTGTAATTAACCTTCAACGCCCTGGGGAGCATGCTAGCTGTGGGAATCCTCTGGAACAAGAGAGTGGCTTTACCTACCTTCCTGAAGCTTTCATGGAGGATGGAAGTAAGTTCACTCCTGCTGCTTTTTCCTCATTAATTATCAAGTACAGTACATGTAGATTTTCTGACACAGTGTTTGGATTAAGAGGTGTTGTATAAGGAGTACTATACACAAAATAAAAAGAAATTAAATTTAGGGAAGTCCAACTTTGTATAATACATTGCTCCCTTTCCCTTCTTACACCAACCACATTCCTCACCCAACAGTGTTTTTGAATGTCAGTAGAATGAGCAGCTAAGGTATACAGACTATGCTTGGTAAAAAGATAGGTGGGAAGTGAGCAAAATAACATAGAATAGATTAACTGTTTCAGACACGTTTGAGTCATTTCACATTCTTCAAAATGTCTGTTCTTTTGATTTGAAGGTGTGTGTATCACAATATCTTTATTTTTCTTAGTGAACTGATATGAGAAGTGAATCTGCTCTAGAATGTCAAGAGCCATTGAATTAAAATGTGCTTTTATTCCCAAACAGAATATTACTCTTTCCCTATATATAGCTGAGTAATTTTAGAATGAATCACTCAGTTTTGTTATACCTTTTCCATTCCAGCTGTGCTTTAGTGTGAAATATCTTAACTACCTCAGCATGTCCATGAAATTCTCACAGCACGCTTTCTCTGAAATGTGAAAATTGTTTCGAAGAAATATCTAGTTTAGTTGTAGTAGGGTTTTCTTAATTCTTTCAGTACTTTCATTTATAATTAGTCATTTCTCTTCTGCATACCGAACAAAAGATTAAATATTGTGTACTAAAGAAGAACAATTCTCTCTCTTTTTAGTTTATTTTTATAATTTTGGATGGAAGGATTATGGCGTGGCATCTCTCACTACTATACTGGATATGGTAAAAGTGATGGCTTTTGCCTTGCAGGAAGGGAGGGTAGCTATTCATTGTCATGCTGGACTTGGCCGAACAGGTATGTGTTTGCTTTCAAAAATTAATATGAAGGTATTTTGTGTAAGTGCAAAATAATGACAGATATAAACCATTATCGGTTTGTTTAAATTGTTGTTCACTCTGAGAGGAGGTATACCTGTAAAATGGTTAAACTTCCAAACAAAACTAGTAAAAAAGTACTTCTGCCACATACAGTAAGAGAACAATGTTAATAGGTATGAGTTGTGAACTGAATTATTAGAGAAATTTTGAATCCATGTAACAGTCTCCCAGCAATATTGAAACTATACAGTCTTCTTACCTAGACAACTTTTATTCCACATAGTTTCCAGTTAAGAAAATAATTGGTCTTATGCTTTTCTGGTCTTGACTACAGTTATCTTATCCTTACCCCTTTAGGTTAGAACTTTGGTCTTCAGGCCTCTTTTTTTTTTTTTCCTTTGGGTGTGAGTATGTTAAAAGTTGCACATGCTTCTGACCACTTCCCAAATACGTGTTTCTACCTGTTCCCATATCTACAGCAGCCACCATTGCTCCCTGTGGGTGTGAGGAGTTTGAAAATGATGCAGCAGTGCTGCAAACACATTTGGGAGAGAAACAGGCATTTTTTTTTTTGACATTTTGGGGGTGGCTGGTAGGGAAAGAAAAAACCTATAACCACTCAGAGATTGTGTGTGTGAATGAGTGAAAAGCTAAGGAGAGATTTAATTTCTTATTTAAAAGGGGAATCCTGCCCAACTTTAAATCCCCTCAGTCTTCCACTGAATAGCCACTTCAAATTCAAATCCTTTTACAGCTAAAGCATGGGAGCAATGGCCGACATATATCAAAGTAAAGGGAAGATGGCTGGGAAGGAGATCTGTGAAACAGCTGCAGGTCTCTCCATCCTTGCAATCAGAAAAAGAGGTCTTATTCTAGGGAGCTGATATACAAATAGCTGTACATGCAAGAAATAACAAAATTGGGTTAGAAAATAAAAAAAAATCCAACTGGGGCTGCAGGAGTCTGTCAGAGAACAGAGAGCAGAAAGCCAGGTACTATGGCTCACCAGTCTCCTTTGTGACAGTGATGCTTCTACATTTTGTATATATTTTAGATTAATGAATTAGCACCAGCATGCTGCAATTAGAGAAAATGTGCTTTTCTTTGCTATGCTCACAGCACACATTATACCCCTAAGCTATACATATAGAGCCTTCCTTATAAGGACTACCCTTGAAATCAGTGGGAATCTTTACTTCATTGGGAGGTGAGTGAGTCCCATGCTTTGTGAGAAACTCACACTCTGTTGAGGCTATTGTTTATGTTAATTTCTTAATTCATTTGGGAAGATTTCCACACTTACCTTTTGAGTACATGTACAAAATTGAAATAATGTATAAAATAGAACATAAAAGGCCAGAAGGGTTACATTATTCCCACGCCACACATTAATGGAACCTTCCTACAACTTCCTGTTACCTGCTGATCCATTGGTCCCAGGAAAGCTTGGAATGGAAAACTAATTTAGGAGTATGATTTGAAGGCTAATGTTCTAGTGGGCCAAGAGCCCTTCACTGAAAATGCACTGTCTCTAGCCCCTTTGAAATCAGACCATGGAACAGTTGTTTAATATGCCTCCTCTTATTTCTGCTTCCATGGTATCACATGGAAAGACAAGGGGTCTTCTGTACTTAGTTAACAAACCATTTATGTCACTGTCCTACTGATGGATGAACAAACTGCAGGAGTCAAGCTAAATTACTTCCCAGTGTACCTAGTAGGTACAAGATCGGCCTGGGCAGCCAGCAGTAACAAGGAAAACATAACAAAAAAGCAGTCAAGTAGCATTTTAAAAACTAACAAAGTAATTTATTAGATGATGATGAGCTTTCATGGGACAGACCCACTTCTTCAGATCATAGCCATACCAAAACAGACTCCCAGGGAAACATGAGACACTGGAAAGTGGTTGACATTCAGGGAAGACAAAGCAGAAAAAAAAAAGTACAGCAATGGCTAGTGTTGGCCATCTGTTATATCAGCAATAACCTAGCACTAAAGCAGTTCCTCTGTCTTATCAAGACTAATTCTTAGTGCACTTTGATATTTGCATTATGACACCAAAATTGCATATAGACTTAGGGTTAGACAATGGTGCACTGTGGAATGGAATATAAAAATTACATCTGTGAGTGTGTTTATAATGTATTAACATGTTAACCATTTGTGCTTAAATTTTCTAGGTGTTTTAATAGCTTGTTACTTAGTTTTTGCAACAAGAATGACTGCTGATCAAGCAATTCTTTTTGTTCGGGCAAAAAGGCCTAATTCTATTCAAACTAGAGGTCAGTTATTGTGTGTAAGAGAATTCACTCAATTTTTGATCCCTCTAAGAAATGTGTTTGCTTGCTGCGAGCCCAATGTACACTCAGTTACTCTGTCCCAGTATCTGATCCGGCAGAGGCACCTGCTGCATGGTTATGAGAGTAGACACCTCAAGTATGTGCCAAAACTGATAGATCTGGTTTGCAAACTGCTTTTGGACTTGGCTGAAAACAGGCAAGTGATAGAGGAGGAATTGTTAGATATACCAGATCTCTCTTCTGAAATTGAAGAGACTGTTTCTCAGTTGGACGCTACACAACTAGATAAAGAGTTAACAAGACAGAACAGTGACCCATCAGAACCATTCACCCACTCAGAAGAGGGAAATGTCATGTTTGAAACCCAGGATTCTTTTTTCTCCGATGCACACAAATATGATCCTCTTTGGAAGAGGCGGAATGTTGAAAGCCTTCAGCCTTTGACTCATTCAAAAAGACGACTAAGCTATAGTGACTCATACTTAAGCAGAACTTCATTTCTCTTGGAACAAGCAGAAAATCCATGGACAGTGCCTACACAAGTATCACTCTTTGACAAACTTAAGCAGCAGAATGCCAGGGACCATCTTCTCTGTGCAGACAATCAAACTCCTCAGCTGGATTTAAACAAAGATGCCTTAGTTCGTAGTACGTTTATTTTCTGGAGTCAAGGTAAATTCAGTTTAGATGGACAAAGCAATTTCTATAGAAAAAAATCTCCCAAAGAAGTGCAGCGTAGTAAAACGTTTTCCTCAGGTTTTGAACATGAACACAATGACAGGGAAGCAAAAACACAAAAATGTGGTTTTGTAAAGGAAATTTGTTACAGAGAAAAGCGGAAGACTAATGCCTGTGGCAGAGGAATTTGTGCATCTGAGGACTCTGATAATTCTGCTTTAGAAGAAGAAGAAGAAAAAGAATCATCTATTGGATATAAAAGTCAAGATAGTAAAGATCTATTGGAAGAAATTCCACACATTGTTTTGCAATCAGAATTAAGTTTGGAGGCTCGAAGAATTTTGGCAGCTAAAGCCCTTGCAGATCTTAATGAATTTATGGGAGAGGAGGAGGTGAAGCAGAAGGTGGAAACGTGGCAGGTATTTCTTTTTCTAAAACCTTATTCAATGGTGTGTGTATTACATGTAAATTATAAACAGCAGCAAAATTTCCGTTGCTAGTTTGTGAGAGGAATCTGACAACTTGTGTAAATTATACATATGGTACATGGATGACATACTCCTTAAACTGAAGGCTGCATTTACCAGATGATTGGCAGCCTCCTTTCTAGAGGCATAACAGCAGGAGTCATGACTTCCACAGGAGTGAGTACTGTTCTTTTGGTACCCTAGGAGCAGAGATTGTGGCTTGGAATCAAGCCCAGGTCCCTGAGCTCAATTGTTATCCAAACCATTTGAAAAAAGACTGTTTCCTAGACAAGTTCTCTGATATTAATATTGCCAGTCATCTAAATAAAAAGCCATTGCAGCAATGGAAATATCATGGTTGGAGGCTTGAGGTTTGACAAAACATTTAAAAGAAACCCCAGCCAAATAGTACTTTACTGTTAGCATCTAACTGAAAGGTAGGCAATTTATTTCTGTTTGAGGTTTTTTTGGTCAATTTAAAATCAGTTTATTAGCCATAGTAATAATACTACCAGTTAGCTACAGTAATACTGTTGGTAACAATTGGTGGTGCCCCTAATTGTTGGTTAGAGACAATCTGCAAGTTATCTGTCAGTGCTTTCTTACAGTCAGCAGGATTTTGTATGTCAGTGAACACAAGAATTTAGTAAAAGTTCTGTAGCTTAAACCATTGAACCATATCTTCCTGAACACATTTGATTTAGAAATAACAATCAAAAGCTGTTTCATATATATATTCCACATATAATTGGAGGAACCTGGACTGTTTACAATGTGCTATTCATGTCAACCTGCATGTCTAAAGAGACACTTGCATTGCAGCCAATTTACAAAGCTTTCAACATTAAAGGGAGGCTAATGGGTTACCAAGGGTCTGAGAGGCCAGTTAGGTTTCCTGGCATCATGTGAAATTGAAAGGGCCAGTATTAATTAAGAGCGAAGCCCACCTGGGAAAGGGCTGAACTGTAAAGCAAGGAGGGATGGCAGAAGGGAGCGTCAATCACTCCTGGGGATGATGGAAGTTTTAAGAGACCAGGAGAGTAAGCCCTGCTATTGTGCCCTGGAGTAAAACATCTGTCATGGGGGGAAGGGGTCGGTAACATCACAGCAGACTTAGCTCCTATGTTAAAACCAGAAACAGGCAAGAAGCTGGGTAGGAGGGAGCCAGCAAGTGGGACATGGACTAAATAGACATGGATTGCTGTTTCTTAAGGGTCGCTGGGCTGGAATCTCATATAATGTATTCCCTTACTGGTATAGTGGCTCTTGAGTCCCAAGCCAAGGATGAATGCTGCCTTAAAAGGCATTTGGACAGTGATGCTGTTGTCCACCCTTTTCCAGGGTTACCAACAGTGACCTAGTTCAAGGACCAAATTACCAGGAGAGAGGCTTTTGGAGGGTAAGCAGAAAAGGGCACACAATTCTGAGAGAACTGCTTTCCCAGTTCTAGGCAGGAGGAGGTGCACTAACAATAAGTGGGAACCCCGTTACAGGAGGAAATATATTTTGGGGGCTGATCTTTGTCTCCTTTGTGTGTGGACACAAGTCTAACAAGTGCTGCTAAAAAACAAAGAAAATCTTAGAAGAAGTAAATAGATGGTGCATTTTTATTTTTGTTAGAAAGAACTGAATTCTCGAGATGGAGCTTGGGATAGACTTTGTGCCGAGAGAGATCCTTTTGTCCTTTGCAGCTTGATGTGGTCCTGGATAGAGCAACTAAAAGAACCTGTTATAACCAAAGAGGATATTGACATGCTGTCACAAAAATGCACAGAATCACCAGAAACACTTACCTTACTAAAAAAGGTAAACCCTATGTATGTCAATTCATCATTTTACTGAAAAGTAGTTTATTAACCAAGGCTTTGCAACCGTGGCCTGTAAACAAGAAATTTACACTTTGAAAGGTAACTTGCAATAAAACACATTTCAAGCTCCATAAAAATCAAAATGAAATGGTATCTTGATATTTCACAGGCAATATTAATCAATGCTTGGATGCTGAGAGGTGCTTTAGTAAAATCTAAGATGAAATCTTTAGAATGCTAGTCAATAAGAGCTTGAGTAACGTGTGCTGGCTGGGAGGTATCACAGCCTGCTGCATCTTGAAATTCAGAGAGGCAAAAGGCAAGAAGCTTTGTTTCCCTTTAGCTTTCCTTAACACCAGTTCTGGTAATCTTAATATTGATGTCATTATAGCCCAGTGCATCTTGAAAGTGCTGTGCAGATATCTAACCCTGCAGCACCTAAAGGTTTTTGCAGAGTTTGTGAGGAACTGACAAATCCAAGCAGTAAATATTTCAGTATCATTACAAATAAAATAATTCAAAGCTCTGGACTTCCATATTCTCAGATCCCAAAGGAGAATGTCATTCTGCTGTGAAACATTTGCATTATGTTTTCTCAAAAGGGATAAATCTTTAAAGCTTTTCTCCCTTTTAAAATTATTTACTGATGGTTTTTGATTTCTCAGCTGCATGACAAATCTTGCAGTTCTGTGGATGTTCTTTTAGTGTCTGGATTATTTGCGTAGAAAGTAGGCCATGTTCTCATCCTCCCCCAACCCTGCCCCGCCACCCCCAGTTCACAGTTAACACATTTCCTCAAGCAGCAGGTGGTGAGTGCCTTCTCTGCAGTCATCACTTTCATGACATTCAGCTTTTCTCAGTTCAGGGGTTTGAAATGTCATGCTTCTTCCTGACCTCGGTTCATCAGGTTTCTGTTTTTTGGATAAATAAAATATATTGTATCTGCTTGATGTGTGAAGGTAGATCAACCATAAAAATTAAAATCTTACAACTTGTTGTTTGTTACTACTTGTTGTATGTTTGCCATTAAAACTTCTTGCCCAAGTGGAGATTGTCACGCCCAGATCTAATGATTGACCTCATGTGGCAGTTGATCCTCTTCCCTCAAACCATCATTTCCCTTATCCACCCAGACACACTCTTTCTGGTATCCCTCAGAGACCCTTCTGTAGGATTGTAGGAGCTAGCCAGGTGTGGTATGGTAATTGAGGCAAATGGCTTAGAAGTATATACTTCCCTGGTACCCATGACCTTTCTCAGGAAAAGGTAATACATTCCGGAGCTGTATAATTTTTATGCCCTTTTGCAATTAGGTTTCCATCAGTCAGGTGTTAGACTCTAAGTGCAAAGCCATGGGCAAGAGAGACCTTAGTACCATGAATCTTGGAATGATACTGTCAAAAGTGGGGTTTGGAACCTTGATGGAAAATAAAGCTTGTGCAAGGGTAGGCCTGACCATCTGGTAGTTGCAGAGGATCTGTAGAATTTGTGTTGGGGGGGCTATCCACATTCTGCAGGAGAATTGTAAGAATTGTGCCTGTAAGGTTACCCTAGTTGTGAGCTCAATTGCAAGGAGTGAGTGAAAGTTCATGAAGTGTCACAGTAAGTATTGTTGGGGGGGCGGGGAGGTGCCAAAAGGGAGACAGATTAAATTAGCCCTAGCAAAAAGACCTACCAAAACTACTCAAGAATTGTTAATATCCTGTCTCATGGGCAAGAGAAACATAGAACCAGATATACGTGAACTAAAAGTGATGTGTTGGAAATGAGGCCTAATTGGTGGAGGGAAAAATGTGAGGAAGAATTTGTCTACTCATCATGCCCCTTTGGAACTCTTAAAAATTTTGGGGAAATACTGGGATGGACATAAATGCTGGGTGACTGAAAGAAGAAGGGGAAGGGGTGAGTTTCATCATAATGATGGCTGCCATTTCCACCCTCTCAAGGATCTAGCCCAACACCATTGTGCATCCTTCATCCTAATCCTGAGAAATGTTCTATAAATATTGGCCCAGAGAGGCAAAGTGAAGTGACATTGTCACTGCCACTAACTCTAGCTAAAGCCTGTGTGCTACCTGAAGTGTGACAGTTTTCTTCACTCCCCTTGTGTGTCCTTTTTTCTTCCACTCCTTATATTATATTTTTCTTATCTCACCCCTTTTTCTTTCTGGTTAATGAGAGTTTGGGTTAGCTGGTCAAGACTTTACATTTTTTTTCAAAGCTCCTGAAAGCCTGGTCAGAAAGAGGTAGCTAAAAGCAATTTTCTGAACAGCCCAATTCTAGTACCAGGTCTCAGTGGCTGGGAAGGCTGCGTGCTGTGGCCTTTTTCTGCAGTGAGATCACAAGCAAAAGTCAATCCCAGAGACAGAAGATGTATTTTCTATTTTTGTTGTTCTCTTCTCTTCCCTCTTATGTTTTTTTAAGGGAATGAGCTTGGACTATAATAGCAACCATTACCACTCCAATTCCACTCCACTACCTTCTCTTTTCCCCCAAGAGGGCAGTTGCTACCATTTTAAGCATCACCTTAAAGACTTTCAAAATGGGGATTTTCTTTCTAAAGTTTCCCTACAGATGAAGGCCTCAATATTTTACATTTCAAATGCTGTAATAGTTTTTTCTTTTCTGGAGGGTATCTTTAATGGTGTATTTGCATGGTATTATTCAGGCTTAGGTCTTGCTATACCAAACCTTGAATCTGCCGTGAAACTGTTTTAAGATTGGATTGTGTCAGGGTATGTTGACACCTTGGAATCTTTGGGTCCATATATTTCATCGTAATCAACCCAAAACCTCTTTCCCTTGTGACTGAAAAATTATGTAAGAATTCTGCAGGAGAATCCGTGTGGAATTTATTTCTCTGTATTTTACTGCAAGACAATGTGATGTACTCTGAGAACTGTAGAACACATTTAACAAATTATTTAATTTTTTTTCTTGAAAATGTTTCCTATTTAATAATCTCCTATTTCTTTTCCTCACTAGGAACAGTATCAGACTATTGTTTGTATTTTGCACTGTGTAGTGAATTTGCAGACAATACCAGCTGATGTGGAGGAAGCTGTACTTAACCGGGCCATTAAAGCTTTCACTAAGGCAAGTAAGAGCTCACCCATGAAATTGTGATTTGTGTTGCAGATTATAGAAGGTGAAGTAATAGTCTTGGCCAAAAATGTTAGTAATTTATTAAAACAGATAACTGTCAGTATGCTAACTATTAAAGTAGAACAGTTTTGTCCTAGCAATCCTCCTTGAAGCACAGAAAAATACTCTCTATAGTTCAGTGTGGATGCCGGGCATTTATGCAGTAAAAATGGTGCCTTTTCAACACTGTTTCTCTGTTCTTTGGCTTAATTTTTATATCTTCCTAAACTGTTTCCATTTGGTAGAAGTTGGACTATTGAAAAACCAATAACAGAACACAGACTTTTAACTCTGAGGCTAATTAGCCACTGGAACATCTTATCCTGGCATATAGGAGATTCTCCAGCAATTGGCATCTTTAAACCAGGAATGGATGTCTTTCTAAAAAGTATGATGCAATTAAGCCATTAGTTGTTGGGCTCAGCTCAGGAATAATTGGGTGAAATTCTTTGTCCATTTTATTCAGGTAAGACAGGGTGTCCCTTATGGCCATAAGTCTATGACTGTGGATCCTGCAAAAAGATGCCATCTACTGAGCCAGGGCTGTCTTTAGGATTTATGGGTCCTGTGCCATACTATTAAACTAGTACCCCCAAACCCAATGACAGCTGGGGGAGGGGAAATGGTGATTTTTTTTTTCCTTTTAAAGATGTGATTTTTTTTTTTATAATTTTCAGCACCACACTATTTTCAAAACATATTTTAAACTAAGGTCCTGTACTATGACTTATGGCCGCTTTTTGTCTCGAGACGGTGGTTAGCAGCAGCTGTGAGAATCTATGGGCAGTGTTTGTGTCTGCAGCTTCTCTTGTGGCTTATCCGTCCAATGTTGGATTTGCACGGTTGATTACAATAACCGCGTATCAGTCTATTTCCGAATTCTTGAATCTTCGAGTTTTTCCTTCTAAGACAAAGTTATTTTGCGTGGCGTGCACATATACTATAAAAGGATGATGTGCCCTGTCACAGCCGTCGTTGCCAGGTATTTCAATCTGATGTTGTAGATTCCCAGGATTTTGGATCGATGTTGAATTTTTTTCATGGTGTTTTTGCATGTATTCTTGAATCTTAACTTGTTGTCAACCCACATGACAGTTCACCAGAGACGATTTCTTTGGGAAGATGTTTGTCACCCATTGTTCTTACATGACCAAGCCATCATAGTCTTCTGCTGTTAAGGATTGCTATGAAGCTGGCTGTGCCAGATTTTAACAGGATTTCTGCATTTGGAACTTTATTTTGCCAGTTGATATTCATAATTCTGTGGAGTCAGCAAAGATGGAAGCTGTTCAGTTTTTTTTTTTTTCCCCCCTCCTGGTTCAAGTAGGTGGTCCGTGCCTCAGAGCCATATTGCAAGATACTCAATACACATGCCTGATAGATTAGTATCTCTGTTTTCACTGTCAGTTTAGGATTGTTTCATGCTCTTTTTGTAAGTCTGCCAAAAATCGTAGCTGCCTTGCCGATTCTGATGTTCAGTTTTTCATCCATGGATACGTTTGTGGTGACAGTACATCCAAGGTAACAGAATTGTTGAACCACATCTAATGGGCTGTTACCCAGAATGACTTTGGGTCACCTGGGGTATACCTTGAGTGAATACAACAGTTTTCTTCATCCTTTCATCAAGGGAAAACAACTTGCAGGCTATGGATAGAGAATCCATCAGTGACTATAGTGTGTCTTCATTATGAGTGACAAGAGCTGCATCATCTGTGAAGAGGAGTTCCCTGACAAGGATTTTCTTGACCTTAGTTTTGTGCCTTGAGTCTTGCCAGGCTGTAGAGAGAGCCATCTAATCTTGTGTGGAGACATACCTCGCTGTGTGAGTTTTGAAATGCACAATTTAGTAGAACTGAGAAGAATATGCCAAAGAGGGTAGGGCAAGAACACACCCTTGTTTGACTCTGCTGTTCATTGCAAACAGTTCCAATGTAAATCTATCATTGCATTGTTGCTTTCATGTTTTTGCAAAAGGATGTTATGAGCTTGAGTAGGGTCAGTGGGCAGCCAATCTTGGTTAATACTCTGTGTGGTCCTAATCTACTGACTGTGTCAAATGCCTTTGTTAAATCCACAAATGCTATGAATAACAGCTTTCCTTGTACTGTGCATTTTCCTGTGGTTGTCGAAGTGAGAAAATCATGCCCATTGTTGACCTGCTAGCACTGAAGCCACACTGTGTTTCTGGAGAGACTTGATCTGAGTTTTTGCAGGTGTTTGACAATGAGCAAATGCTTTGCCTGTGATGCTCAGTAACAAGATGCTTCTGTAGTTGTTGTGGTCACCGTTGTCACCTTTGTTTTTAGAGAATGATGATGTTTGCATCCTTCATGTCATGTGGGACATCACCTGCTCTCCAACATTTTAGGAGTAAATCATAGAGGAAGGGGAAGAGCACAGCCTTGTTTACCTTCAGGACTTCAGCTGGAATTTTGTCATTTCCTGGTGCTTTTCCATTGGAGAAACCATCAAGAGCTTGAGAGAGTTCTTCCACCACAGGATCTACATCTAGCTCAGACACTTCTGGAAGAGTTAGGATGATGTTGTCAAGTTTGGGTTGTATTGTATGCTTGTGGGAACAAAGACTTGAGTAGTGTTCCACCCATCTGGACACCTGCAGCTTTTTGTCTGTGATCACCTGTCCATTTAAATGCTTCCTTGTGGTGATTTTGGTAATGTTTTGTCCAAGTGCTTCCTTCAGTCTATCCTACATGGTTTTCAGGTCGCCAAAATCAGATGCCTTTTGAATATCAGAACATAAGTTGGCCCAATACTTGTTCGCACACTACCTGGATTCTCTCTGAAGAACAGATCTTGCATGTCAAAGCTGATCTCTTGTGCTTTGAGATAGTTCTTTGTTATTCAGATGTGCCTTCTGTTTTTCTTCAGGAAGAGGCCTAAGAATGTCAGCCTTTTCATCGAGCCAGTCTTTGTTAGAGAATTCACATGTTCCAAAGGCAGATTTGGCACATTCATATATTTCCTCTCTTAGCATGGATCATGTTTCATCAATGGTTTGGTCAGGTTTGTGTTCCATTTTGTGAGGTGAGATTATCTGCAAAGACAGAGCATTTCAGCGCATCTCTGGTATTGAGGGTATTGATTTTTGGCTTATTGCGTTCCTTTGTCATATAGAGTTTCTTTGGGATGATTTTCACTCTGCTGCTGATCAAGAAGCGATCAGTGTCACAATCTGTGCTGTGATATGTGTATAATTTTGATGGCATTGAGATGTTTCCTGCGTACAAGGTCAGATTGATGCCAGTGACCGAATCTGGGGTGGCACCTTGAAACTTTGTGACACTCTTTCAGGTTAAAGAAAGAATTAGTGATGAAGAGCTGATTCTGAGAGCTGAATTCGAGAAGGCTTTTACCATTTTCATTTATTTTCCCGATACCTTGATGACCAAGGCAGACGGGCTAGGACTGATGGTTGTGTCCAACTCTAGCATTGAAGTCACCAAAGATGTGCAACTGGAAAGGAGTCTAAAACTTTCTGAAAACTATAATGAAAGTGGTTCTTGTCTTCGGTGCATGATGCTAACCCATAAGCACTGATGATGTTGACATATCTTGACTTGTGCAGAGCTTCAAGCATATAATACGTTCTGATTCAGCTGTGAGCATATTGATAGATTTCAGCAGATTGTTCTGAACAGCAAATCCAACTCAATAGAGGCAGTGTTCCTCTGAACTCAAGCTCCTCCCGAAAAAACTGTAGTTGGTTTCTTTCACTGACCCAGCATCTGCCAGCCTGGTTTCCTGTAGAGCAGCAATGTCAATGTTCCGTTTGTGTAGCTAATGATCTATGACTGCTGTTTTGTGTACTGAGTAAGTGTGTGTAAGATTCAAGCCCTGGACACATGGGCTGCACATTCCAGCTACCGAGCCAGAGGCACGTTGATTTATTATTTAGTTTTTTGGCGGGTGCATCCTTTACATCCACTTTTCTGATTTTGGTCTATCCCCATGTAACCAGTGAGGAAGGCAGATGTGGCGGGTCAGCACCTTATTGTCCAGGGGCTGCTCAGCTTGAGGCAGGCAGTAGCTGATGAGTGGGGTGTGATGACTACTCCCGCTGATGAAAGTGACCCATGGCCTCCTCCTGTTCACCAGTTGAGGAGGGTTTATAACCTGTAACTGCCAGTTCCTGTGTTTGTTTCCATGCCATTAGCAAGGATAGAGTGTCCTGTCCATTTGATGCCCTCTTACACACTGCCTTGGCTAGTGTTTGGAGCAAGTGCATTGCCCAAGTGGCACCATTCTCCTCTTGGTCACTCCAGTTGAATCCAAAGGAAAGGCAGAAGTCAGTATGTTTGGAACTGAGGTGACTGCGAAGAGATGCCAGAAAGCAGGTTTGAAGAATCCTCCCTGCTAACCGCCTTAGGGTCTCCACTCTGGATCATCTGTTTGGGTTTAGTCCCATAGCTTTTGGATCTCCTGAACCTACCCACAAGGCAGTGGGGAATTTTCTGACAGTGTTGTCTGCCCTGGGGTGACATAAGGAGTCACGCTGCCTTGGATGCCGGTGACCAAATCCATGGTTCATGTGCCATTTGGATTAACCAAAGTAATCCAGGGACCCAAGTATCCCAGATCCTCATCTCATGCAGAATGAGGGGACAGAATCTGCTTAGTCTGCCCACCTGCCATCATGCTCAGGGTTTGTGCTGCCCGCAGGCTGCTGGCGCTGCTGCAGCTACCCCTGCTGGGGCTCGTGGAGGACCACGTGAACAAGGAAAAAAATAGGTTGCATCAGGGTGTGTCAGGCTGGTTCAGTCCTCCCTGCCACTGCCTGCTCCCCTGTCGCTGAGCTTCCCCCCTGCCCACAACACCTCCCTTGTCCCTGGTCCATTCCCAACCCCCCGTCGGTCGTAGCCCCCACCCCCTGCACCTCCCGCCCCACTCCCAAACCCCGCCCCCCTGCCCACAGCGGATCCACTGCACTCCACAACCTGGTCTGCTCCCAACTGCCCCCCGCAGGCCCCCCCGCCCACTAGATAAGTTAAGGACTTACCACTGCTGTGGCCTAGAGGAGCCACCAACTCATCCACCGGCACTGCCGCTACCTTCAGGTGCACACGACAAAGCAGCTCCTGCTGTGTGGCAGGGCAGCTGCAGCCATGTGGTCAAGTGCTCTAGTTACGCTCTGCAGCTCCCCCTGCACCTTCTGGCCCGGCCCAGGCTGGCCTGCGCCCCACATTCCGCCCCCTTGTAAATTAGGGACTTACTGCTGGTGCAGCCCAGAGGAGCTGCTGGTATCTCCAGCTGCACATGGAAAAGCAGCTCCTGCCGCCTAAGGTCCTGTACACTAACAGTAAAATTCAGAAACTGGTAGGAGTCTTAAATAGCTTCAGTACCACCTGAGTGGCTCTTTCCCAGGTGCTGCTAACAGCGCTGGTGGCTTTTTGAGTTTTAAGTTAACTAGATCCTCCAGAGGAAGCAGAGTCACAGAAGAGAGATAGGAAGAGGCAGGTGGGTGGACATTAAAACCCAGTGGTGCCCCAAATGTTTTGGTGCCCTACGCAACTGCATATGGGTAAGGATGTCTGTGTACTGAGCATTCTATTGGGTCAATTCAGTTCTTCAGGCATCTGTCTGTACTGATCCTGCTGTAGGTGTGTGCACCATCATAGGCGTGAGGCTGGAACCATGTCTTTTGGAGCTGTATATGTGCTCTGTAGATCATAGTAGCCCCTCCTGCAAGCATGAAGAGCAGAGCAGCCCCAGCCACCCATCCGTTCCTTTGTGCTACCTGGGATAGCAAGATGGAGCTACACCAGGGCTGGGCAATAATTTTCGACGGTGGCCGGGGGAGGTGTTGCACTCCAAGAGTTTGGTAAGTGGTCAGGGGCTGCACTTTTCCCCGGAGAGGCAGTGGGGTCCAGAATGGAGATTGGGTGCGGAAGGGGGCTTGTGATAGGGGACTAAGGTGCAGGGTGGTTTAGTGTCTTAGATGGACTTTGGGTGAAGGAAGGTGGTGTGACCTTGGGTATTGTATTGGGGTGCAGGGTCCAGGAGTGGGTATGGGTGCATGAGAAGGATTCTGGCCTGCAGGATGGATGTGGGAGGGGGGTAGAGAGTCTGGGAGGGAGTTGGGTTGTGGGAGCGGGTGGGGTGCCAGTGGCAGGCTCTGGCTGGGAGGCACTTATCTAAACTGATCCCAGCCAGCAGCACTCTCCAGCAGGCTTCACAGCCTCTCAGCAGCCCCAGGCTGCTCAAAGCAGGGTGTTCCATGTGGCTCTTGTAACTGCAGGGTATGGGGAGCGGGGGGAGGCTTTTGCCCCCGCAGCAAAATCTCTCAGCTCCTATTGGTCCTCCCTTCCCCCCTCTGCAGCACAGAGGGCCACAGGGTGCAGCCTGCTGCTTTGAATGGTGCAGCTCTGTGCAGCAGGGGCAGCTTACAGGCCATATTAAAAGATTTGGAGGACCAGATCTGTTTCCTGGGCCAGATCCTGCCCACCCCTATACTACGTGGTGTCCATCTGTTGCCCCATAGCTTCTTGAATACAATGTTACTGTATTGTTTTATAATTTGGGGATTTTGGTTTTAGTGTTTTTTGGAAAAAAGAACTTTCTATGCATCTCCCCCATTACTGAGGTGGAGGTTTACACAGCTAAGTCCGTCTCTGAACTTTAAAATCTGCCTGTTTTTGAGGCAGCTATATCATGGACATGTTAAATAACTTTTTTGTTTGAGACAAACGTTCAATTTGCAAATCCTTTTTTGAGCACATACTGAGAGGTTATGTCATGTTTGTCCAAAAACATTTGATGTAAAAGTCAAATCAATGAAGAGTGTTTTGGACTCTGAAGGGCCTTCTTGAAAGGAATCTGCTTCTTAAAATGAGTTTCTATTAGTGTATCTGCTGTCAGGAACCCTGTTCAGGGACCCAACAGGACTTCTGTCTCTGAGGCTATGTCTAAACTGCAGGTTTCTGTCGGGAGACCGGAGGTCTCTTGGCAAAAGTCTGCTTTGTCAGGCACATTCTGTTGACATCCCGGTCTTCCTCGTTCCACAAGGAAGAAGGGATGTTTCACAGAGGGGTTTCCCTGACATTTGGTCCTGCGTGGATGGGTCAGATGTTGGGAAAGCCTCTCCCAACAGAACTGTCAGCAGGAGATAATGCAAATTCATTGTGCAATTTGTGTGTCTTTTTTGCCAACAGTTCTCGGCAATCTAGACATAGCCTAAGAGTTCTTATGCTTCTCAGAAATACACTGAGCAGTCTCCAGTACATTGTGTCACTGAGCAATTGCACTTGTCTAAGTTAGCAAAGAGCAGAGGTGTTCAGCTGCTCTTTGTTGGCCAAGAAGAGATCTAAGAGTCATCACTCTGTTTTCAAGCTGCCTCCTTTCATAACTAATTGGTGACCGTGTCTTCAAGGGCTGTGGAATCCTACTCGGCTGCTTCAGTGCCATGTTGTCTATCTTTGGCAACCAGTATCTCTTTCTTAGTACCAATGTGATCGTGTCATCTGCCATAGATTTTTTTTTTTTTGGTATTGTCTATTTAAAAAGATTCCATACATTAAGACTTCCACATTGATATTGTTGCGGTTGGTTCTGCCCACCTTGGTACCAATTCCTCTGTATTGTATGCAGCTGTGAAAATTTCCCATCAGCCCCTGCACTTCCTGGTGGTTCTCTGTTGTGCCTCAGAGACTCCTTATCTGCCCAGGTCTTTCCAGAGGCAGTTGTCTCCGATTAGCGAGCCAACTTTATCATAGGCAAGTCCAGAATGGGGAGAACACAGCCAGTCCCCTTGCAGGCCTGCACCTTCTCCAGTGGAGTAAGCCTCTGGGGAAGGGTGGGGGGAGTCCAGACCCACCCTCTACCCTGGACTCTGGCCTAGGGTCCCTAAGGGGACAAGAGGCAGCTGGCAGGGCCTTCACCCCTGCCCCAGTGCAGCAACCTCACCCTAGTCCGCTTCACCCGCCACTTCCCTGGGGTACCTTTCACTCTGCTCCTTTCCTGCTTTGCTCTGCCTTCTCTCAAGTGCAGTGGGGGGGTGCTTTTTATAGGGAGTCCATGGCCTCAGCTGACCACAAGTTCTGATTAGATTCAGCTGTTGCTGATTCCTAATGAGGCCCCAGCTGCCTGCCCTAACTGGGTTTAATCAATAAACACAGAGGAATTAGCCCACCAACCAGCACATCTGCCTTCTAGTAGGTTCCTACAGCTTACAGGCAGCGGTCTGCCACACAGCTCACACAAATTCTCCAACCATAGCGATCACTCCAGAACTAGTTTCCGTCCTCTGATATTTCTACAGAATCTCCTTCCAAAGTTGATAATAAAGGTACTGATTATGAAAACCTCTCTATGACAATCACCTGTGGTACCAAGTCTCCGCTTCTCACGTATTAGGATCTCGATTTCTGAAGCCTGTTAAAACTCCTTGGAGATCTACACTATCATGGGAGGAGATCTGCGTCTCTGCCTCTTTATTTCATGACACTAGAAGTCCTTCTAGATTCTTTTTTTTCCTAGACCAGCTTCTAAATAAGACTCAGAGATGTTGTCATAGATCACAAACTTCTGATATTTCATTCCATGGTGTGGCATTGTGTGCCTTTTCTCATATGGGATGAAGTCTTGGCCATAGTTGTCAGGGTGGAAGCATCACCATTTTCCTGCTCTTTATTCACATACATGTAAGTCTACATCACCATTTCCCAAGGAACCATCTCAAATAGCTCAGTCTCATAACCAGGAGCTTGTCCAGCAATTTGAACAAAGACCTCATACTGTGGAGGAATATAGGTATAAGCCCATTCCTTCGGCCATTAAACAATAGAATACTAATTGCAATGTGTTAAATATTTTTGAATGGTCTACATTTTCAAATATATTTGTTACAATACAGAATACAATGTGTACATTGCTCATTTATTTTTAATTACAAATATTTGCATTTTAAAAATTAACAAAATATTTTTCAGACCACCTTATACAAGTATTGTAGTACAGGGTGAACCTCTCTAATCGAGAACACTCTCATCTGGCAACATCTGTAATCGGGCATGATGTTAGCTGGATGCCTACTTGTGGTGTGGCCCAGTTTCCACTCTTCACGTATTAGCCATTTACACAATGCACATGAGCACGACGTCTCTTTTTCATTTCTGCCCACCATTTTGTTTTAATTTGTCAAGATACTGAGCTGAAATAATCAGCTGTAGTTTTTCAGACCTGTGGTGATTTGTGAAAAACAAATATTACCTGGTTTGGAATTCGTATATTAAAATGCATCTGGTACTTTTGTATTTTCAAATATTTATTTAGTATTTTGTCTGAATTGTGCCATGTCATACAAGACAATTTTTCCTTTTCCCCAGACGAGTACAGATTCTGAAAATGGGCCAGAGGTTTACAACACCCTAAGAAAAGTGTTTAAACAAACACTGGAAGCAAAAAAAAAGGAGCCGAAAGAAGAAACAGATAATTCCCCTTGATGTTTACAACACTATGCTGGGGGCTTTCATTTACCAGTGGCAGTATTTTTGTGCTAATTGACATGTATTGTCCACATTTTAGTATTAGCTGTTTTTAATGTTAATGTTCAATATTTTAATGAGCTGCTATTATATGACTGTACTGTAGTATTTGGTCTGAAGCAAAATGTTTTTATATGGTGAACTCATTTTTAAAACTATTTTATTGCTTTTTAGAATTCTCATCACTAGGGTATACTTTTGTTTAACTACTGCCACAATGTCAGTGCCATGCTATACAATGATTTATGTATTAATTTATATATTACTGTTTACATTAATTCTATTTCATTTTACTTTCTGGTGAATAAATACTGACTACACTCTGATGTACTCACTGGACTCTTTGAAAACTCTTAAGATTAGGTTTAGTAGTAAACTTCTAGGAAAAAAAATCCTTTATACGTAGTTTGTAGTAAATCACCAAATGTCTTAATGTTGTTTTCTTATGTATCTTCCAAAAAAAAAAAAAACTTAACAAACATTTATCTTTCAGTGTATGTGCCTATTTGTGAACTTATAAATACATATTTTAATGGGTAAGTTTCTGAAATGTTCTTTTTAAAGGAAAGTTGATTGTATGTTAAGGTGCTTGAAAGGAAAGAGTAATCTTTTCCAACTGGCAAGAGGAACCCACAGATGTTTACCTCGTTTGAAAAAATTATTTAAATTTGAAAACTTATCCAAAGGCCTCCTTCCTTACTCACATTAGTCATAACTTACACAAGTAACCTATCAAAACTAAATCAGTGAAATTATTAAGTGTAAAAAATGTATTGCACATGCCAAAGTACTGTGTTGCTTTTTGGCTTTGCATGTGATATCTTCTGTTGGAGTCATCATGTATAGTTCTCTGAAAACATCTACAGAGTGTGCAGTGGCAGTCAAAAAAAAAAAAAAAAAAAGCAGGATGTAGGGGATCATTACAAAAGTGGTAGAGAATAAGATGGAGAATATCTTATTGCCCTTACATAAAATCATGTTATGCCTGTATCTTGAATAGTGCATACACATATGGTCATCTCATCCCAAAAGAGACACATAATGGCATTAGAAAAGGTTCAGGAAAGGGCAACTAAAATGCTGAGGGGTTTTGAATGGGTCCCATATGAAGAGAGATTAGAGAGACTAGGACTTTTCAGTTTAGAAAAGAGGAGACTAAGGGGGGATGTGACAGAGGTGTATAAAATTGAGTGGTTTGGAGAAAGTCAACAAGGAAAAATTATTTTTGTTCTCACAGGCTGGGTCTACACGGAGGCGCTCTCCCAGCAGTTCCATGCTAATGAGCAGCCTTGAAATTGCAAATGGCTGCTTATTAGCATAGCTCTCAGCAGACGGGTGCCAATAGTGAAGAGACCATGTGGATGTGATCCTGCTGGCAAAAAGCCCAGGTATAAGAGGCTGGGGATAGAGGGGCTTTTTGCCGGCAGGGGCACGTCCACATGGCCTCTTTACTGCTGGCACCCCCATCTGCCAAGAGTGGTATCTCGTGCGGCTATGCTAATGAGCCATGGGACCATGCTACTGAGCATCCACTTGCAATTTCAAGGCTGCTCATTAGCATGGAGCTGCTGGGAGAACAGCTCCATGTAGACTCAGCCCTAATATAAGAACTAAGGTACAATAAATGAAATTAATGGGCAGCACGTTTAAAACAAATAAAAGGAAGTTATTCACACAGCGCACAGTCAACCTGTGGAATTCCTTGCCCACAGAGGCTGTAATCTAGGACTATAAAACAGTGTAAAAAAGAACTAAATAAATGCATGGTGATTAGGTCAATTAATGGCTATTAGCCAAGATGGGTAAAGAAAGGTATCCCTAGCTTTGGTTGGTCAGGGGCTAGAGATGGAGGGCAGGAGAGATCATTACCTGTTTGGTTCACTCCCTCTGGGGCACCTGGTATTGGCCACTGTTGGCAGACAGGATATTGGGCTGGATGGACCTTTGGTCTGACCCAGTATGGCCGTGTCTACAGTAGCCCCAAACTTCAAAATGGCCACGCAAATGGCCATTTCAAAGTTTACTAATGAAGCGCTGAAATGCATATTCAGCGCTTCATTAGCATGCGGGCGGCCGTGGCATTTCGAAATTGATGCGCCTCGCTGCCGCGCGGCTCGTCCCAATAGGGCTCCTTTTCAAAAGGACCCCGCCTACTTCGAAGTCCCCTTACTTCTATGAGCAGATGGGAATAAGGGGACTTCAAAGTAGGTGGGGTCCTTTCGAAAAGGAGCCCCGTCAGCACAAGCCGTGGGCGGCCAGCCACGTCAATTTCAAAGTGCCGTGGCCACCCACATGCTAATGAAGCGCTGAATAGGCATTTCAGCGCTTCATTAGTAAACTTCGAAATGGCCATTTGCATGGCCATTTCGAAGTTTGGGGCTAGTGTGGACACGGCCTATGGCTGTTCTTATGTTTTTATTTACTCAAAGAACAATTTCTGTTTATGGATTAGGATCAGGTTGATCCCCCAGTTTTCAGGTTACAGCTCATATGGTGTGCTTGGCATGAATGAGGATTAGAGTGATCAGATAAACCAAGTAGTTTCTGTCAAGATTGCTGCAGTTCTGCATAGGAGTTGAAGTGTTTGAGGAAACTAGAACTGATGCATGCTGAGGCTGTATCCTTAAAGTAGCAGTCTTTAAATCCTGTGTGTGTTTTGAGGCCTGTATTGATGGTTATATTTTTGGGTTGGAGGAGGGGAGAAAAACAGTTAGTTGCCCCTGTACAGGACATTTTTCTTGTCTGGTGTAGAATCACTGATTCTTGATTAAATACCACATACTGTTGCAATTCATGATGTGGAGGAGAAAGAGGCAGAAAAATATTTAGATTTCAACTCCAGCGTTTTTATATATTGATTTTCAGCATGGGGGAAACCCTACTGCTGAAGCTGATATCATTTAGGAAAGCAACTGGTAAAAACCTACTCTGGAACTTGGCTAGGACACTTGAGTTAATGTCCCTGAACTTGAAAGTACAACATAGATCATTCGGGAGCAAAAGTGATGAACCTTTATTTGTTAAGAAAGCAGCAAAAACTACCCCATTTGAGAACGTTTCTCTTGCTATTTCCTTTATTCCATAGACATTTGTGGAGCTGAATAGTGTTGAAATTTTACATTCTTCTTTTTCTGGCTGTCTCACCCCTTTTCTGCCCACTTCCAAAACAGCATGTGAATGCGGAGCTGAACCAGCATTCTAGCCCATAGGAACAAGCAGGCCTCCTGCCCTAGACCTGTCAAAATGCCACGTGTGTTTAGTTGCATCTTGGGCATGGGGCAGAATGATTTTGTTTAGGTCTCGTGTGACTTTGAGGTGCATTGTGAAATTGTTAGCTGATGCTTGTGAAGCACTCTGAATTTGAAACATTGTTTGATATGTGCTTGTTCCTTAAGCTTTATTGCTCTCAGCAAGAGCACAACCCAAGGGAACAAAATCCAGATGGATTTGCTGATGCCTCCATTTACTGTGATGCTGACAGTCCTTGTGTAATGGAAAAAATGGGGAATGAATGAAAGCACTTTCCAAATCTTGTGCATCCCTTCAATTTAGCATATACAGGTAGGGAGGTGAAAGGGGAAAAACTTTCCAGTAGCAGAGAAAAGCCAGAGACAGGAGGAAAACAAGTTCTTAGTTTATAATATTCCAGTACAATAGCTGTGCCACAAAGTTTATCAGCTACCAGTAAAATGTCTCCATTGCAGATCCAGCAGTCAATTTATATAAGGTCTCACAGGAGAGAGTCCTCACTGGTGGACATGAAGCCCAATGATACAAGATCTTGCAGGATACATTTCCAGTAGATGAAGTGATGGTTCATTGTACAGGGCTAACAGGATCTTAACTGGGGCTGGGGAAAAGTGCAGGAGGACAGAGGAGACATCCATCTGGGTGATGAAAGATGTGGTATTAATCCCTGCAGTAGAAGATAAGAAGAGATGATGAGGAAAGCAAAGAGAGATTTTCTAAAATGGGTCTTGCTACTTCCTGGGCTTTGGGATGTAGCTGTGCTAGCATAAGCCCAGCTCAAAACAGCTTGTGAGGAGGGAATCAGCCTTTGTCAGTGATTCTGCACCTGGAAAAGAATATGTAATAATCCTCCTATGACTCTTGTAGCCAGGCACCATTGTTTAATACTTCCTTGGAATTTTAAAATGCAGGGGGCAGTGTGAAGAAACATATCAGTCAGGTGGTGCTTGCTGCCCTTTTTCAGGCTTTAGCCAACAACCACGTCTAGCTGAAGCCTGACAGCTGTTGTATTTATCAGATAGGACACCAGTTGCAGCGTGAGATTTAACACCAGCCAATACCTCCATTTCATGTGTGTGGGAGGGTGAGGAGGGCAGCACACCTCTATCACAAAGTGCATGTTCACAGGGCAATCTGTAATGGTGGTTGATGGGGTGTGCATAGCTGCAGTGTGATTATGGCATAAGAAGGTGGAGCTCAGTAAGATGTGAATGCTGGGGGAGTGCCTACTCACTGCAGCATTGTTACTGAGAAAATGGGTGAAGGGACAGCCAGGGTCATCCCTGGGGAGGGTGCGGAGTGGGGCCCAGGGTAACCGTCCCACCCAGGCCTCACCTCACTCCTCTTCTTGCCCTGGTGACAGGATTGTTTTTGTTGGCATAACACTATCATCTCCCGAAACAAAGCTGCCTTACTGCCCTGGCTTGGGCAGTCATTTCTAGTAGACAGAGCAATGGCAGTCAGAGACCAGGAGCAAACTAAAAGGCAGGTCTCGTACATTCAGACCTTAAGGTCAGAAGGGACCATGATGGCCTGACTTGCACATTGCAGATCAGGGAACTTCTTTCATCCGTTCCTGGTTGTTACAAGACACAATCTACCATCACTGGTGAGTTATCAAGCAAGGAACTCAGCATGCCAGAGTTCAAATTATGAAGAATCCACCACTTAAACTAGCTGAAACCGGCAAGTGAGCCATGCTACAGAGGAAGATAATCATCGCCACCCAGACCCCAAGGTGGCTGCAGCTCTGTTCCATGGAGTTCCTCCATCAAAACCAGAATGCATGCCTGAGCCAGAGCACAGCTTATGGAAAGCCGTTTGCCTGCATTTGAGCCAGCCAGCTACAGCAACTATTTTACGTGGGGATGTGGAACTGAGAGGGACTGAAATTAAAGAGAGCTGAGAGGCCAGGACTATCAATAAGAGCCTGCCATTTGCCTGGCTTTGTGACCATGACCATAGAACACCCTTCACTTTTGTGTGCCTCTGTTTCCCTACTTAGGTGTTTCTTATTGTCCCCATTTTAGAGTATGGCAGACTGAGACATAGTTGGGGCCTACCTACACAATAGGACTTCAGTGCATTTGCAGGCTGCTGCCCTCTATGTGGTGTTCAGAGCCTGTGGATAACACAGCTCCCAAGGGTGTGTTCCTCACTTAGTCCCTGAATAACAGCAGAGCTAGTTGGCCTCCTCCTGCTGGGTTGTACAGAGCACGTGCTTGGTGCTAGGGGTGTGAAGAAGCTCATGAACTATTTAAGTGTTATAAATGAACCAGAGGCCAATGTAAAATCACCTCTGGTAACGTGGGTGACAAAATAGGAGCAGAGTGGTAAATAAGGCTGCAGCCAGGCTCGTGACACAGAGCAGTCTGGATCCCTTGGGATACTGCATCTATGTAAACAAAACAGGTTTCCTAGAGCCCAATGCAATGTCCTAGCCCCAAAACATGCAGGCTGCATTCTCCCCAGAACTGGGAACTGGATCCAGGCAAGCAGTGACTCTGAAAAGGATTTGGGGGGTCATGCTGGGCAAACTGCTCAATGGGAGCTTGCAGGGTAATGAACAGGGTTAAAACCCTCAGACACGAGCAGGGCAGGGAGGTGACACAGCATCCATGAGACAGGTTGGAACACCAGAGCCCAGTGTTTTGAGGGCTGTAGAAAACTACCTTCTTGTGAGCTGCTGAACAGCAGGTTATGTATTTAGCTTCTACAAAAGAAGGCTGAGATGTGACTTCATTGAAGTCTCTGTCTTCCTGGCGAGAACATTTTGGACATTCAAGAGCTGTTAAAGGTCACAGAGACAGGCAGAACAAGACCCCATGTCTGGAAGGTGATGACAGACAAAGCCATATTAGAACTAAAGGTACAAATATTTAACAGGATGATTCCCTATTTGAACAAATGGCCAAAGCAAGTGATGGCTTCTCCACTTCTAGATTTCTTTTAATGAAGCTTAGCTGCCTTTCTGATATGTGTTTGAATCAGGAGGGCTGGGATATGCAGGGGTCAGATCTGCTGTGCTAATCATACCATCTGGCCTTCTAAAGTCTACTAATTAATGAAAAACTTGAGTGTGGCCTTGGTAGCACCTTTACGGTTAGCCAGCTTGATCCCCAGACTCCACTACCAGTAAATGAGATGATCCAGGAGAAGGAACTCAAACATCCAAAGAGACAGGCCAGCATCAGAACACCCTGGGGTTGGGGAAGTGATGACTTCACAGAGAGATCCTGACATTAGCTAAGCAGGATAGAAGTACAAGGCCTATCCAGCACCCTGCAAATGTGTGAGTATCTGCTTTATATCCATGGGTATCTGCAGCCATGTCTGTCAGTGTGGATATCTGCAGATCATTTTTGAAGGTGCAGCTGTGGATGCAAATTTTGTATCCACACAGTGATAAGTGCTCAGGCTTTGATCACTGGGCAGCTCTTTACCATCCAAGGAACTAGAAGAAGCGTACACACATGCACAGAATTTTGTGTATGGGAGAATCCCTATGACCTGATTTCAGGATTATTTGTTTATTAAAATTTGACGTCTCTTGAAGAGGACACTGAACAAAACTGCTTAAGAAATCACCAAGGATGAACAAACACAGACCATCAGTTTCTTATCATCAGAAAATGACATTTCAGCCCTCTCCTCAGCTAGTGTCAGCATGGACAAGATACGCATGATGGCCTGCAAATATAATCTCACTCTCCGGATAGGGAGTGACAAAAGGGACATGACCTCACTTGGGCCCATACTCTGCTATCCCACTTTTCTGCAAAGACTGGCTTTGACCTATGGGGAAAGGGTTTTCCCCTCTTTCTTTCTACCATGGGAGACAATGGAGTCAGGAATTGATTTGGAGTGGGGATTCCCGTCAGTGATTGACTAGCAACTTGATGCTTGTCACCCCCAGAAATGATGTGCTTATAAAAGAGCAAACTGACAGCACCCTGACGACGACTGACTTAGTAGCGAGCGTGTATGGGGTAATTAGAGAGATTTCCCAGCTGTCAGTAAGAACTGTACTGTGCCTAGATCCCATTTCCTAAGAAAAATAACTTCCTTATTTGTTTGAAGCTGCACACCAAATAAAACTGCTTAGGAAATCACTGACACAGAATAACTCCCTATTGTATTTATAGACCTGATTCTTCGTCTGTCAGCAGTCTGTTTTCTTAGCTGGTGTGATGTGTTATCCGCAGTTTCAAGGATAAGCTGATGAGTACATGAACAGGGCCTGTAATGCAATCAGGCCACAACAGTTTCAGTCTGTTAAGCTGTAACATCAATGTTCTGTCTTTTGAAACTGGAAGGAATATCCCCAAAACTTTCCTGCTGAAATGCACTGGATTGGATTGAGGAGTCTCATGAGCTGGACTCTTCAAACAGCAAAACTATACCAATAATAGTTCTTGGACCACTGAAAACTGCATGAATTAAGTCAGATCTCAACCAGGGAGCCGAGGCGGGGGAACTGCAAGCTGGTTTCAGGGGGTCTGCCAAAGACAGCAGGGTCAGCATTAGGCTCATTTTGGACCTGGGCAGAAAGCTGAACCGTGAGCCCCACTACATGCAGCTGAAGCTGAGTCCCTCTTCCCTGGGATGACGCTGAAGCCTGAGAGAGACTTAGATTCCTAGGGGCCTGTGCAATTTGTCTGCTTCCTGCTCTCTAATGCCAGCCCTGGTTTTTCTCTACCAACAAACAGTTGTGGCATGAGTGGGCTGTAGAGTTTTTCTAGGATGTTCATGGGAGCCTCAGAAAAACAAAGGATGAGGACCCCTGAATTATGAGGTAAAGCTTTACATTTCTGTCTTGAAGGTCTTAACTCAGACTTTAAGGTCAGAAGGAACCATCATGATCATCTGGTCTCACTTCCTGCATACTGCAGGCCAGAGAACTATGGCGGGCAACCTGTGGCCCACTGGGTCTCCATCAGCAGCCTGCGGATCCCTAGTCTGCCCTTCTCCCCACCAGTGCCTCTCACACTCTGGGGCACCACAACCCTACACTTTCTACTCCTGCTCCTCCATCCCAGCCCTTTAGGAGTGCCACTAATCCACTCATTTGAATGCAGTCCCCGCTCCTCCCCACCCTTCTAGAGCTGGA
Organism: Carettochelys insculpta; assembly: GCF_033958435.1. Taxonomy (NCBI): domain Eukaryota; kingdom Metazoa; phylum Chordata; order Testudines; family Carettochelyidae; genus Carettochelys; species Carettochelys insculpta. Next base: position 15,162,243 of record NC_134147.1, on the reverse strand, counting down.
GCAGCTGATTTGCAGTGCTGGGAGGGAGGAGGAATAGAAAGTGCAGGGCTGCAGTGTCCCAGTGCGTGGGATACAGGGGGTGCTGGGCAGACAGGGAGCCCATGGGGCTGCACGTGGAATCCCAGTCAGCCACAGGTTGCTGCAGCCCACTGAGGTACAGAAGGGCCACTCATGAGGCCCACTACTGCCACAGAAACTCACCCACCCACTGCTGTAATTGACCCCATCTACTTTTCTGGTAACCTTTGAGGCAAAGCCTTTCCCTGCAGGGTCCCAAAACTCTGCCCCTTAAATTCCCACCTGCCAGAAGTGTGGGGGGTGTGTGTGTGTGTGTGTGTCTCATATCTGCCCCATGAAGACAGATGAGAGAAGCTATTTCTGCCAGTGTTGTGGGCCTTATTCCTCCTGGAGTGGCAGATCCTAGGACACGAATGGCAAAGTCCAGTCTTCATCCAAAAAGAAGAGAAATGGAAAACAATCTCTAGTGGTACGGCCCAGATATTGCATTCACCAGCTAACCCTGTATCAATCTGACTTCCTTCCTGCAAATATCTAATAAAATCCACATTGTTTTAAAGGACCAAATGCAAAACTTCTTGGCCCAGAAGGAAAAGACATAATGGCATGTTGACTAGGAGAAAGGCAGGGAAAGATGTAAGTAAACCTTCAAAGAATGAAAAGAACAGGCTTGATTTCCAACCCTTTTCAAATAACCTTTATGTAATTTTCATGGTGCTTAGAGACTATGACAGCTAACATACAGATTCTGGCAGTAATTTCTATCTAGCATAAGAGCCAAGTCCATGCAGGAGGTCATACATGAAAAAGCAGGCAAGTGAGGCAGTCCTGTATATGTCAAGGGAAAAGGAGAATGGGGTAAAATCTGAAAAGATATAGGGAAACTCTAGCCACATTATAGGACGGCAATGTGCTGAGAAGTCCTGGCTGGGGTGGTGTGCTGGCCAGACAATTTTGCCTAAGGAAAAGCTTGGTGCCTTTTGTAAAGCCTGAAGGCTTGGAATGATCTTGCATTATTAGAAAGATGGCTGCCCAAGTCCATGCCAGCTCGCATGTCTCCTCTGCCCTACACATACCCTGTATCTGCACAGCGGCACTAACTGACATGATCCCCATTCTCACCTGGTGAAATTCTCCCTCTCTGATTCAGGAAAGCCTCCTGCTGGATTATGAGGGTGGTCTGGTGCATCACCAATATTTGTGGTCAATAAACTATCCAGCCACACAGTTCTTGTTCAAAAAGAAGAGATGTGGAATCAACACATTGTGGCTGCTGAAAATTCTTCTTTTCTATTCGGATCATCACTACCACCCCAAACATCAGATCTGTGAGAACTCTTGCACTTTCCCGCCAACTTTTAATAAATTCCAGTGATACCATTTTAAAGGCAAAAACTGGAAAGTATCTTTGACCAGGGTGCAGCAGCAGAGGCAGGCAAGCCACCATTCCAAGCTCCCCAAACAACTGTGGATAAGAAAGAGGTAGCACATCATCCTCCTGTACTTTGGGCATATAGCTGGTGTACGCCAGCTGGAGCATGTGTATTTGACTCACACACTTGTCTGCTAAATGTCTAGTGCAGTGTAGGCACCATAAAAATAATTAGGAAAAACCATTATTGGATGAGCTTGATGAGTAATTGACAGTGCCTGTTGGTGAGCCAGAATTTGTTGCCTCCTTACAATGTGTGCAATCTGTATTTACATGGCCTGCAAAGTGGGAACCTGTTCAATGTCTGGATACACACATGGGGCACACACGTGCAGCGTGCACCCCCCACCCCCAGCGTTCACACCTTCCTGAGCTGACAATACTCCCAAACTCGCTGGCTAACATTCGTCTGACTGAACCGTGAAAACCTCATTTATGAGAGGGAGGTGCGGCTTAGTCATAACAGGGGTGGTCAAGTGTCTGTGAAGCCTTAATCTGAGCACTGATGGAGTGTGTCAGGGAAATGGTGCGCCAGCTCAACACATGCATTATGAGCTAACAGCCAGTGCCACACGTCTTGCCTCCGATAAATACTGAACATTGCTCAGTGAAATGATTATGTGCATCAAGTGAGGGGTAGGGGTCACGAGTGGGAATTGGTCAGCAGGTATCCTCAAGTAAACGTCTACTCGGAACACCTGCAGTTATCTTCCACATCCACATTTCACTGAGGCTGTAGCTGTGCCCTGTTCCTGTCTCCACAGTTCCACACCTCCCCTCTCCTGTTCAGTGTGCAAACAGAAAAGGAGACTTACTGGGCAAAAATAGGCCAGTATTATTCAATAAAGCCTCATTAAGAACCTGTGGCCTAAAGGGGGGGACCCCACTAGCTGTGCACTCTACAGAGGGCCAGGCCTGCAGCCATCACCCAAACAAGAAATGGAAATTCAATACAAACCACAGCTGACAACTATACATTTGTGCCTCTCCAATATGCCATTACTGTCCATGTTAACACCCCTCACCTCTCCCCTTCCATGAGTCACCTAAGAAATAGGCTGACCATCCATTCTGCATTCAAGACACTGGGATGGGGGAGGGCATCCTGATTTGTTTTGTAAAGCAGCTAATTGTCTTGTACTTTCAGGAGGCTGCCACCCGCTTCCCACAGCGGCACTACTGCCCCCCAACTTCCTCCTGCTGTGGGAGCTGGGAGCTGAACCTGTGCAGCAGCCACCCAGCTCCCTCTGGCTCCCCCACAGCAGCACAGCTGCCCCCCAACTTTCCCCCACTGGGGGAGCTGGACCCAGCCACGGCTGCCCCACCCCCCAGCTTCTTCCAGCTGGGGTAGCCTGGAGGTCCCCAGCTTCCTCCGGTTCCTCTACCATGGTGTGGTTGCTCCCCAGCTTCCCTTGGCTGGGGCACAGGGAGCCAGACCCATGCAGCAGTGCAGCTGCTCCCCAGCTTCCACCGGCCCCCCCCGCAGTGGTGCGGCTGCCCCCCAACTCCCCCCATGGGGGGAGATGAGATCCAGACCTGCACTGTGGCTGTGCCCCCAGCTTCCCTCCACGGGGGGTGGGGGGAGCCAGAGCTGGACCCGCACAGCAGCACGGCAGCCCCCCTGCCAGCTTCCCTCAGCCGGGGGAGCTGGGAGCTGGAGCAGCAGCATGGTGGCCCCCCAGCTGATGGAAGCCGGGAGCTTCGCTGGCAAGGTGACAACCCCCACAGGGCAGCCACTGCCTGACTCCCAGACAGGGTGACCACCTGTCCCATTTTGGCCAGGATGGCATCATTCCCCTTGTCCTATATTTGGGCGGAGGAGATACGGGCACCCTACTAATAAATCCATAGTGTTGGAAAGGATAAAATGCTATGTCTGTCTGCTGGGGGTGGGGCAGAAGGAACTTATTAAACATGAGAGAGATTAATCCCATGTTTTGCACTTCATATGGAAATACACCACCTGCAGAGTTTCCTTATGCAGTACAAAACATGGGATTACACCCTTGGTTTTTAAAAAATCATGTGCACTAAGGAACTTAGAACTCCATGGAAATTGACTTTAACTGCAGTATTTTTCATTACGGAGTCACTAGCTGATTATTACTAACTGGCAGCTTTAAAGTGGGATCCCCAACTTTGGTCTTCACTAGTTTTCTGCTACTAGAATGCCAGTCTAGAGAGGTAAGACATGTTTTTTCTCTTACAGTGTTTTCTAACAACACAAACTGCTCTGAGCTGAGCAGGTGTCTGCTCAGCCATCCAGGGAGTTCTAGAAGAAAGACAGATACCGTGTTTATAAAATTATATATTACAAAATCCTTCCAATCTGAATGCAAAATTATTTGCCAAGGGAGATGAAGTAGGGGGTAGGGTTGCAATCCAAGCTGATATAGTTCTGCCAACAACACTTTGTCATGTGGACTAAGACTCAGATTCAAGATTTTCCTATCCTTCCACCTTAAACCTGTTTTTTTCAGTTCAGTCATACTCTGGCTCTAACTTAGATCAGGACTGAAATCCAAAGAGCCAAATGAAGAGAGTTCCAGTCTTGCCAACAGAAAATGCCATTTCAGCTCCCTCCTCTCTCGGACTCAACATAGACAAAATGTATCTTGGACCACGTGAAATCAGACACAACCAAACTGCCTAGAGCCTCACTGATGGGAAATAAACACAGACTCCCAGTATTTCACTTTCGCGCAGTCTCTTACAGAAGTGATTAGGAGTGGACTAAGGCGGAGGCACTGAAGAAAACCTCAGATACGTCTCGCTTTTTCAGAATGTGTCCCAGAGGATATCAGCCCTGCAGAGGACACCATTCTCCCCACAGCTGCAGGTGATAATGGCAGAAGCCAGAACAAATGGATGCATGGCCCTTTGACAGACAAGCAGCTTCCCATCACACTGAGGATATTATGTTGGAGATCAATCAGTGTGAAACCTGGCTGTTTTGCACTAGCCCTCTGGACTAGGCTGTGGAAACCAGCAGAAAATAATTATAGTGTCCTTCCCTAGCATTTCCGTCTCACCCCAAAAACGGCTTCTAAAGGAAGGAAGCACTAAAGAGACCTGCAATACTCACTTTAAGCTGCTTTTGGGATTAAGAGAGCCTACTCAGATACCACAGGGTCTGCCCAGAAGCTGAGAGATGATAAACTGCCAGATGCTGGAAACCTAATCCTAAAAGAAGAGAAAAAGAAACAAAATATTCAGCAGAAGCTGAAAAAATCTCCTTCTGTGCCCCGTAGATGACTGGAACCCAGCATACCAGCTGGACCTCCAGGAACCCTCCCTCCTAATAAATCACAAAGCTCTCTGCCCACAGCTGGGGAGAAGTAACCAGCGTTATGGGCAGGCAGCAGTAGATTCCGATTTATGCTGCAGTCACAGGTGAAAATAACATTTATTTTAGTTATTGACCCAGCACAACTCCCTTTGTTGGGGGCCAGGATAGGTGGTGAGGGGGCTGCAATACAAAGATATCTGTAAGATACCCTCCAATGGATCTACCTGACCCTCTAGCTTAGTGTCATCTGCAAATTTGCTGAGGGTGCAATCCATCCCCTCATTCAGGACATTAATAAAGATGTTGAACAGTACTGGTCCTAGAACAGGTCCTTGGGGCACTCCACTTGAAACCATCCACCAACCAGACATTGAGCCATTGACCACTACAAGGTGAGCTCATCTGTTAAGCCAGCTTTCTATCCATCTTATAGTCCATATATCCCATCCATACTTCCTCAACTTATGGGCAAGTATGTTGTGGGAGACTGTCAAAAGCTTTGCTAAAGTTAAGGGAGCTATGGATTTAATATGCAGCAATCACATCCCATAACACAACCCATAACACAACCCATAACATCCATTGACTTCCCCATGTCCACAAAGCCAATTACCTCATCATAGAAGCTGATCAGATCGATCAGGCACAACTTGGCTTTGCTGAATCCACATTGACTACTCTTGATCAATTTCCTCTCTTCCAAGCACTCAAGAACAGATTCCTTGAGGATCCCTTCCATGATTTTTCCAGGGAATGAGGTAAGGCTGATAGTGTGTGGCAACACACTTCACAAGAAACATTCAAACAAATAGCTGAAAATACATGTAATATGTGCTAGGCCCCAGGATTCAGTATGATACCTAACAGGGCAGGTCAAGTTTCAACTCTGAAATAGCTGTGAACTCTATTTGCCACAGATATGGGTGAGTCTTACAAAAACTGTAATTCAGTAAAAACAGACTGGACGTTCCCCCTTCCTAGCACCACCCAAGTGCAGGGTCAGGTGAGAGTATGATAAACATTCCACAGAATCTGACAAACAGTCCAGAAATATTACAGGAGGCAGCTAGATGGGATGGAACAGACTGTTTGCCCTGCAGGACAATATTATTATGAAGAGGAATTACTGGGGACACTGTTAGACAGTACTGAGTGAGGCAGAGTTCAGTGACTGCACAGAAGTAATTGTCTTGAATTTACATTTTAAAATTGGCAAATGAATTTCATGTCTGTATCCAGAGCCCTGTATACATACACAAAAACACATACATCTTCCCCCACATGCTCAGGAAAAACACCTGAAGGAATGCTAACGCCCAGTCAATGATAGATCATCTATTCGGTCCTACGAAAGCCTCATACAACATCTGAAGGTGAGCAGATGATAATACAGGGACATCATGGTAGGTCACCCATTAAACTGGACCATGATGGGGCGCTCATCATAAAGTGAGATGAATAAAAGGAAATATTAGCATCAGCTGAGCATCTTGTCCTGTACCTGCCTGCTAATAAGTCATACATAAGGATAAGCTTACATCACAGGTCACAGATCCTGTGACTCATTTGAGAAACCTCTAACATTTTCTGCTTCAGTCTTCAGACTACTGTGGCCAGAGCTGTCAACCAGAGTAGGGGCCCTGTAGTTTTGAGCCATCGTGGTGGTGGTGGTGGTGGTGGTGGTTTCCTCAGGTGACAACTGCCAATGGTGGTAGTGCATGCTGAACTTCCCCATCCTGCAGTGAGGCTTGGATTCTCATCCCTTGCCCACTTGGTCTTTAGTTGTCCCCCACATCAGCCTCCATCCATTATTTTTAGTAAAAATCACAGCGAGGTCAAAGTCTTCCATTAATTTTTGTTTATTGCCTGCGACATGCCCAAGACTTCTACTAAAAATAACCATGACAAAAGCTTGATCTTAGCCCTAATGTCCCATGACCCCAGTAAGATTATTAATTCACCTCCCTTCCATCTTCCAGCAAAATCAGTATTGTTTTATCAGTAGAATTTCAAAACTGACTTGAGAAACCGCACACTCCAGCATGTTCCTACATGCTCACATCCCCTCAGAGGGTGAGAGAGAGAGGAACAACAGTGAACTCAATGGAAACCTCATCCCTATTTGACCTTCAACCACCTTACAAGTGCTTTGTACCATCAGATATTGGTGTTGGTCATTACAGAGGAAAATAAATTCCATCTGATCAGGAATGGAGCATTACATTACCCACAAGCAACATGTTTTAAGCAATGTTCTTCTTACAAGTGATTACAGGGATCTTTGGAAGAGCTGTCAGGCCCTTTTCCTTAAGGTGGACAGTGAAATGCCTATATAAAACCATTCTCATCATATTAGAAGTGTTTCTCATCCCAGCTCACCCTCTGCTTCCAGTGAATTATAGAGAGGTATGCTGTGTTCATATTCAAGAAGTGATTGCTGCATATTAAATCCATATCTCCCTTTCTATATCCAGAGTGGGGCCTTACAACCTAGAACATAGGCCCAAAGCTACAGGCCTGAATATTCCCAGAATTTCTTACACATAGACTTTACTGACTTCTGCTGAGGACACCAATCTCCGGCAGCAGAAGAAGGTTTTTAAAGGACAAAATCTACATTTTCAGAAACGTGGGAGCCTTGTTGTATGGCTGCATGTCCCAATACCGTATCCTTAGGAAAGAGTGTGCTGATCCCAGAATTACCTGCTGAATGAGGACTAACATGCCTTTGTAATTACTGAAGATTGTTCCTTTGGAGGGAAGAAGTAGGTGAGGGACCAAAAAGATGAGCAAAATTTACTGCAGATGCATGGACTGGTCCTAGCCCTGAACCTAAAAGAAATGTAAACAAAATATTAGTTGCAGCTGCACAATTATCCTTTGCTGTTCTGATGTGTAAGAACTCCTCCTCTTTCCTTTAACTCTACCTACAGAAGCATTAGTATTTAGTATTTATCTTCCTTCTCTCTTCACGTAAATCATATATTTTATCAACAGAAAATTGAAAGCCAATCTACCCAGAGTGGTGTATTGAAAGGAGTCGGCATGCATCCACCTGTGATGGAAATGTATGGTATGTTCATTATCTGGTATCACTATGGAAAAATCAGACAATAGATCTGAAAGTGCCTGAAAATAATATTGCACTAGTAGGTAAAGCAAAGAAGGCTGTGAGCAGTGCAGATGCACATGATGAATCTAATAGTTAGCTGCAAACCACATCTAAAATAGGGTCCTAATGAGTCTCTGAGGCACTTAGAAAAAATTGTAGACAAAGGAGAGATTTCTCAGGGGAACCTAGGCATTCAATTACACAACAGTCAAGGAGTAAAAAGGAGATATGATACACCATAAATTTATCCAGAACTAATTAATAGCCTATCTCTGAAAGTTTTAAGTGGCCAACATGGTCAACGTAGATTCTTTGGGTTAACTGTGGTGTCCCAACACTCACCATTCTCCCCCAACATCTCACACACATATTAAAATGTCTGCAGCACAACATTCTTTTCTTACCAACAAACTGTCATTGATTCCATGTAATCCATGATCCACATACCTTAAATGGATAAAAACAAGAAACATTTACAATTGGGCTATCTTCTGTACCAGTGAAGGGAGAGGACCTAACAACAGAAGTAAACTTCCTAAAGAAGTAAATGAGGTTCCTAACACTGGAGACATTCAGCTTAGATAAGTATATTTTCCATCATTTCATGGTGCAGATCACTTTTAAGAGATCTTTTTTCAGGCACTTACCTCCTCAATACAACTATCAATGGTTTCACTCTGCAAGCAACCCTGATGATCCATATAGGCAGAGAAGCACTAAGCTCTATGGTGGGATTAATACAACAGAGAATCCTAAACAATGCAAGGGGTAGGAGTGGATGATCTACTATATCCCATTAAATCTTACTCACCTGGGATCCCAATAATAGTTTCTCACCATTACCGTCATCATGTCTCATTATCACCATCCTTTGTAGAAGCAAGATAGATAGATCTGATGGTGATTGGTTCAATATAAACACCTAGTGCCACTAGACAGACAGAAGATTGTAATTGACACTGGAAGAGAAGACTATTTTCCTGGTTGCTCATGAGCTCCTTAATGAAAAAGGAGAGAACTTTATTAACTAATGTCATGATCTCTGCAGCTAGCTTCGGCAGTAAAACTCCATCCCTATCTCATACGATTGTCATATTTAAGGGAATTTCCAGTAGAAGCACCTAGCAAGCTAAGGCACTAATGTGGTATTTCCTTTAGGTTGAGTCCAGAATAAGGACTGTCGACATGAAAAAGTGGGCTGAAACTCTTCTGATCCCACAACTTAATACAGAAGTAGTTCACACAGTTCTATGACACTGGAAAGGAGAGCCAAGAATCACTTACTTCTAGCAAAGGCCTGCATGCCAAATCTTGAATCCAATATAGTAACAATTTCCAGAATAGCTGCCATACAGCATAGCATCGACCATTTTTTGCCAATGTCAGATGCGTATTGACTTGAGTTCAATGACAGCTGTCCTTGAGTCAGGTGATATCATAATGAGGGATGGGGTTCAAATCCCATTAACCAGGTGTTAGCTCTGGAAAAGTGCAATGCACTGGCTGTTAATTATGTGCGCATTTCTGCCTCTCCTGCTTAGGTGTTTGTGATTATTTTGCTCTTTTTAGGTACTAGATTAGAAAGGGTCTGTCTATGAAGCAGCCTTATTCTGAAATAACACTGCTTATTATAACAGCATATTTTGAAATAATGCTGCTACACAAAACTGCATTTTGAAATAACACTTAGTTATTTTGAAATGCAGCCTTTACACACATAGGCTGTGTCTACACTAGCAAGTTCTTTTGAAAGATTTTTTGAAAGAAGGGGGCTCTTTCAAAAGATCCCGTGGGGCATCTACACATAAAAAGTGTTCTTTTGAAAGTAAATTGAAAGAATGTGGTGCTCCTTTCGAAATTGCTCTGCCTTTCCCATTTCAGAAAGAGCGTCCCATTTCAAAAGCAAACATGCATAGATGCTCCACAGGCCCTTTTTTGCCGAAAGAGCAGATCACTCTCTCAATCTGCTTTTTTGTGTGTGGCCGTACTCTTTCGAAAAGACATTCTTTTGGAAGATATCTTCTGGAAGGGCTTCTTTCAAAAGATCGCCCTAGTATAGATGTAGCCAGACAGCCTATTTTGAAACAGAGCCATTGGAAGCACTATGACTTATTTTGAAGTAGGCATTATTCCCTATCTTAATAGCATCTATTTCAAATAGCTATTTCAAAACAGGTGCTATTCCTCATGAAATGAGGGTTACCAGTTTCAAAATAGGGCCACTATTTCAAATTTATTTTGAAATAGCAGTTGCATTGTATAGATGCTAGCACAGTTATTTCACAATAACTGTGCTGTGTGAACCTACTCACAGGGAATAAAAGCCCAAACATTAGGGAGAGCTGATGGTAATGCTCTTTTAGTTCAAATGGCAGAGGCCTATTTTTTTAAACTGATACTTCTCAGACCATACTGACTGCTAGCTTCTGTGGTGACCACGTGCATTCAGCCATGGAGGGGTGTTATTGTAGAAAGGATTATATGCACTACTGTACTATAAGGTGATGGCTACAGGAGGAGAATGAGGGTCAGAAGAGAGAGGTTCTTTTTGTGGTTCTGCCACTGATTGATTATGGTGTGTAGAAATTATTTAAAATCTCAACCTCATTGATAGAATGGAGTTAATATTTTAAGCCACCTACTCTCTTCTTTCAAGGTGAAGGACTTGGACCCTCTGTGAAGCAAGGCATTATAGGTCTGATGTTTAAAATTGTTTAGGTACCTAAAGATGCAGTTAGGCACACAGTAGGATGTTCAGAAATGTCTATGTGCCTGTTTGCATCTTTAGGGACCTAGGTACTATTCAAAATCTTGCCCTAAACATAAATAATTTTGAAAAGCCCTAAATTTCAGATATTACAGCAACAGGTGTGATCCCTTCATCCAAGGCTCTCGGCATCATCATCAACCAAAGGCTCAGTCCCTGTTGGTGTCCTAGGCCTCCCTCACTATTTCCTGCCATCTTTCCCTGTCCAGTGTGGAGTGGCTTAGTTTCTGTAGACTATATCATCTACCCATTCTTTGAACCTTTTATCGTCACCCATGTATCACATCTATACAAGATGCTGCTGAATACACATTTTCAAGACACTCCTAAGCTAATCGCTTTGCTTTTCTATATCTTATCCATCACCTTCAAACTCACTCTTGCTTTCGCTATCTAGTTGCTATTTCCTTCTTACAGTCTAGGGCTGCGTCTACACGTGCACGCTACTTCGAAGTAGCGGCAGTAACTTCGAAATAGCGCCCGTCACGTCTACACGTGTTGGGCGCTATTTCGAAGTTGAAATCGACGTTAGGCGGCGAGACGTCGAAGTCGCTAACCCCATGAGCGGATGGGAATAGCGCCCTACTTCGACGTTCAACATCGAAGTAGGGACGTGTAGACGATCCGCGTCCCGCAACATCGAAATAGCGGGGTCCTCCATGGCGGCCATCAGCTGGGGGGTTGAGAGATACTCTCTCTCCAGCCCTTGCGGGGCTCTGTGGTCACCGTGGGCAGCAGCCCTTAGCCCAGGGCTTCTGGCTGCTGCTGCTGCAGCTGGGGGTCCGTGCTGCATATACAGGGTCTGCAACTAGTTGTTGGCTCTGTGTATCTTGCACTGTTTAATGAAAGTGTGTCTGGGAGGGGCCCTTTAAGGGAGCGGCTTGCTGTTGAGTCCGCCCCGTGACCCTGTCTGCAGCTGTGCCTGGCTCCCTTATTTCGATGTGTGCTACTTTGCCGTGTAGACGTTCCCTCGTTGTGCCTATTTCGATGTTGGGCTGAGCAACGTCGAAGTTGAACATCGACGTTGCCAGCCCTGGAGGACGTGTAGACGTTATTCATCGAAATAGCCTATTTCGATGTCGCAACATCGAAATAAGCTATTTCGAAGTTGGGTGCACGTGTAGACGTAGCCTAGATCATGTTAAGTTGTTTCCCAGATACATGAACTTCTCTACATTCTCTAGTTAAATCCCACCTACACTGATCTTCCTTCCTATTTCCTTATCTCCAAATACCATTGTTTTTCTATTACTGATGTTCATAATAAGTGTATTGCTTCCTCTCCTTGTTTAGCACCTACACCATTCTTGCTAGCTTCTCTTCATCTTCTTCAATGACAACTACATCATCCACAAACCTCAAGTTGTTGATTTTCATCTTATGCACAGATATCCCTTCTACCTCTTCCTTGTTCTTGTCTATCGCTGTCTCTAGGTGCGTGATGAAGATACTCAGCAATATCAGTTCTCCTTGTCTCGTACCTCTATTTGTTCTCAACCATCTTCCCATCTCTCTGCATGTTCTCACCACTGCCTCCGCATTGTTGTTGATATCCTTCAACAACTGTATCAGTCTGATATCTACTCCGTACGACTCCAACACCACCCAAGTCACTTTCTGATCTATACTGTCAAATGCCTTCTGAAAACGGACGAAACAGTTGTAGATGTTCTTGTTCTTTCATCAAGCTTTCTCCACTGTCAATGTTATGCCAATATCTGCTGTGTGGTACTTCTATCATTCCTGAATCCCGTTTGTTCTTCCACTAGATGTTCTTCTATCTGCAATCTCAGTGTCTCCATCAGTATCATCATCAGCACCTCACCTAGATCACTTTTTAGGGCAATTGTTCTGTTGTTTTTGCACTCCAATGCACTTCCGTTCTTGAGTATTGTCACTAGCACGGATCTTGTCCATTCCTCAGGTGCCTCCCCTTCTTTCCATGATACATTACATAGTCAGTGTGTTTCCTGAATCGTAGTTTCTCTGCCGTATTTGATCATCTTGCCCATGACATAGTTTCCAGGGCTTTTGTTGTTCTTTAGTCATTTCACTGCTCATTCTACTTCCTCCTTTGAAATATCAGTCTCGCTGTCAATGCTCAGTGGAGATATATCGTTCAGTTTTTTGATCAGTCCCTCTGAGACACTTGGGCCCAACCGTGCTTTGTACAGATTGATGCAATACCTCGTCCCTCACTGCACAACCTTTTATTTGTTCACGAGCACCTCATCATTCTCATCTTTAATTGCCATCTGCTTTAGCTGCCACTTCCTATTAAGATTCCCGATCATCTTATATGCCTCCCTAGTCTTACACTCACCATAATACCTCTCTATGGCTATGTCTACACTAGGACGCAATGTCGAAGTAGCCTATTTCGAAGTAAGAACTTCGAAATAGACTACTTCGACGATTATCGTCTACATGTCCTCCAGGGCTGGCAAATGTCGATGTTCAACGTCGAAGTAGCGCCAGGGAACATCAAAAAGAGCTGCCCCGGAGGGAAACGCAGAGCGTCCACACACACAAGCCCCCTATTTTGAAATAAGGGGCCAGGAAAGCCCACAAACCGGGTCACAGAGCACACTAGCCCTTCTGGGGCAGCTGCAAGCTGCTCCCTTAAAGGTTCCCTCCCAGACACACTTGGCCTGCACTGCACGAGCAGCCCTGTGTTGGTGAGACAAGCCTTGCAGACCTCGAACCCGCAGACATGGACCTCCGGCAGCAGCTGGAAGCCCTACAAGTTGTCTCCCGTGGAGCAGGCGCCCTTCTAGATGCTGCCTGGGCAGCCGCCCAGCAGCTTCTGGAATGGGAGCCCTCCCCAGGAGCACCAGGAGATGCCCCCAACCATCGGGCCCGCCTCACCCTCCCCCACCGACTCTGGAGCTACCCCTCCAGCACCGAGTGGTGGGAGCACCTGGTTATGGGGGAACGGAATGATGACTAGTGGCTGTGGAACTTCCGCATGAGCCGGCAGATCTTCATGGAGCTCTGCCAGTGGCTCACCCCTGCACTCAGGCACCAGGACACCCGCATGCCGCGTGCCCTCCCCGTCAAGAAGAGGGTCGCAATAGCTGTCTGGAAGCTGGCCACTCCAGACAGCTACTGCTCCGGGGGACAGCAGTTTGGAGTGGGAAAGGCCACAGTCGGGGCTGTCCTCATGGAGGTAAGTAGGCTGGGGCTGAACTCCCTGCTGGGGAGCGGGGCCTGGGTGAGGGGGGCCTCAGGAGGGGGGCTTGGGTGAGGGGGGGTCACACTCTGCAAACCCTCACAGGCACCCGTGTTCCCTCCCCACAGGTGGTGCGTGCATTCCATGCCCTGGTGCTGAAGAGGGTCGTCCGAGTTGGGGACCTGGATGCGGCCGTCGAGGGATTTGCCACCATGGGATTCCCCAACTGCTTCGGAGCCCTTGATGGGACCCACATCCCCATCTGTGCTCCAGATCACAGTGGTGGCCACTATGTCAACAGGAAGGGCTACCACTCTGTGGTCCTGCAGGCCATGGTCAACAGCCGTGGCCGCTTCCAGGACATCTACGTGGGCTGACCCGGCTCTACCCACAATGCCTGCATTTTCCGGAATTCGGCACTATGCTGCTGACTGCAAGCGGGGACCTACATCCCCCAGAGGGAGATCCCTCTGGGGGATACCACCACCGTACCCCTCTGCCTTGTGGCGGATGTGGCATACCCCCTCCAGCCCTGGCTTATGCGGTCCTATACAGGCCACCTCTCTGACAGCCAGAAGCACTACAACGCCCGCCTCAACCATGCCTGACAAGAGGTTGAGCGAGCCTTCGGGCACCTGAAAGGCCGCTGGCATTGCCTCCTGGCACGCCTAGACCTGGGCCTCCCAAACATCCCCCAGGTTGTGGAGGCCTGCTGCACACTCCACAACCTGGTGGAAAGCAAGGGGGGAGGCCTTCGTGCAGGGCTGGGCACAGGAGGCCGCAACAGCCTACCCCCAGCCAGCCGCCACCCCGAGCCGCCAGGCCCACCAGGATGGGGTTCGGGTCCGGGAGGCCCTAAGGGGGTACTTTCACCAGGGGGCCCAGTGAGCAACCCCCCCCTCCGGCCATCCCTGCACCCCGCCCCAGCACCCACACCTCACCCTCACCAAAAGCACACAGGACACAGGTTTTGGGAAAAATAAAACTGTCATTATTTACAAGAAAAACAAAAATGTCACCTCTTTTTGGCAAATAAATAATAATATTAGCAAAAAGAACAGATTAATGAAAATAATAACTATGTACAAGTGGGGACATCTCTACAAACTATAATTGGGGGGTGTCAACTATAAATAACTATATACAAGGGTGGGGACAACTATTTACAGGGGGGAGATGTGGGCAGGCTATCCATCAGCCCATCATTCTGGGGCAGGGGGGTGGAAGGGCACGACCCCTGCCGTGTCTGGCTGGCTGGTCCCCCTCTCAGCCGGGGTCCCCGGCGAGGCTGGCTGGGGGCCGGGAGCACGGGGAGGTATGGCCAAGGTGGGTCCATGGCCCTGGGTGGCTCCTGCTCTGAGGAGCTGGTGGGTGGGGCAGCAGGCGGGATGACAGCAGGCGGGACATCAGCGAGCAGGGCGGCGGGGAGGGCAAGATGGAGGACATTGGGCGGAGGCAGATGGGCCACCAGCTCCTCAAGGGTATCGGCCACCTGGCTAAAGGTGGCCATGAACTCGCGCCAGACCTCCTGGCGCCAGGTGGCCTCCCGCTCGTCAAATTGGAGCCTCTGCTCCATGAGGTCCGCCTGGCGCCGGAGGGCAGCAGCCACCTCCGGGTCGTAGGTGGTGGTGGTGCGGCGGTGTCATCCCCGGGAGTGTACCCGGACTGGGGCAGGCAGTGTCCCCGACAGCTGGTGCTCCGGTGGTCTGGGAGGGCTGTCAGGGATGATGGATGGTGTGGCTGCAGAAATAGGGGGAAAGGGGGGAAGGGAGGCCATGAGTACCCAGCCTTGACCCGTGGCCCACCCCCCATGGGCCTGTGTCCCCACCCCATCCATCCCCCATTGGTGCGTGCAGTGATCCTGTGGGTGGCCCCTTCCAGTGGTCCTCCCCTCTCCCCTCCCACTGGGGGTGGGGCATGGCACTGTCCATGGGTGGAGGTGCTGCTGGGCACTCGTGGCTGTGGCACCGTCCCTGTGCTGTGGATTGCCCGGGCCATGTCAGGCTGGGGTGTTGTGGGGATGTGGGGGGCCCCCGGTCAAGTGGTGCCCCCGCCCCGTGCTCAGGGGGTCTGTGCCCTGTGGGGTACATACTTGATGGTGCACTGCCAGGCTCCGGAGATGCCCATGAGGCAGACACCTGGCTGGAGCTGCGGGATGGCAAGTCCAGCACCAGCTCCCCCTCCTCACTGGACCACTCCGTGGCTGGGGTGGAGGGTCCCGGCTGTAGGCGTGCGGGGGGCAGGGCTGGCCTCTGGTCCTGACCCTGTCTCCGAGGCTGGCTGGGGCTCATCAGCCGTGGTGTCAAGGGTGGCTGGCGGGGAGGATGTGCCCCGGGGGCCCAGGATAGCCCTGAGCTCCTGGTAATAGGGGCAAGTGGCGGGGGCAGCCCCAGACCAGCTGGCTGAGTCCCGGGCCCAGGTGTAACCCTGCCACAACTCCTTGACCTTGCTCCTGACATGGTCAGGAGTGTGGGCAGGGTGACCCCAGGCAGGCAGGCCCTCGGCCAGCCGGGCAAATGCCTCCGTGTTCCGCCATTTGCTCCCCATGACATGCAGCACCTCCTTCTCCCCCAGAGCCCCAGCAGGTCTCGGAGCTCAGGGTCTGTCCAGGAGGGGCCCTGCTTCCTACCCTGCCGGCTGGAGGCCTGGGAGCCCTGGGATGGCCTGGAGGGGGAGCTCTGGGGGTGCTCGTGAGGCTGGCTGGCTGCCATGATGTCCCTCTGGCAGTGCAGGGACACCACGTGGCAGGGCTGCTGTGTGCACGCTGCCAGCTTCCTGCTACGGGGTTTCTGGGTCCCTGCAGCTTTAAGAGCCGCTGAGTGCTGAGACCATAGAGCCCCGCAGGGGCTGGACAGAGCATCTCAACCTCTCAGCTGATTGCCGCCATGGAGGACTCCGCTATTTCGAAGTAGCGGGACGCGGATCGCCTACACACACCCTACTTTGACGTTCAACTTCGAAGTAGGGCGCTATTCCCATCTCCTGATGGGAATAGTGATTTCGATGTCTCGCCGCTTAACGTCGATTTCAACGTTGAAATAGCACCTGGCACGTGTAGACACGATGGGTGCTATTTCGATGTAGTGCCGGCTACTTTGAAGTAGCCAGCTAGTGTAGATGCAGCCTATATCTTCACACTGCTCCTCTAACCATTTTGCTCTATCCTTTCTGGCTGCTTTCTCTACCTCATTGTATTTCACTCTATATTGCTGTTCTGCCCTCTTGGAATCATCCCTTCTGATCTTCAATGCTTTCTTCTCTTGGACCAACTTCAGCATCTCCTGCATAATCCACTTCTTATTGATCTTCCCTTCTTCTGGAACAGTTTGCTCAATTGCATCTTCTGTTGCTGTGGCTAACCCTTCAACTCTCTTACCTAGGTTTTTCTCTATGCCTGCATTCCTAATCTTCTCTTTGAGTGCTGCTCTGTGTGCGTTCCCTCTTACTTCCTCACCTAGCCTTGCCATGTGTGTTCTTTAATTAAACTGTGTCTTATAATTCCTCTTGAGTTTATCTTGATGTTTGCAATCACTAGACTGTGGTGTGAGTCTGTATCTGATCCTTGGACAGCTCGGCACTGCTGTACTGAGTTACCCATCTTCTCCTTATCAAGATCATAGCTATGACGTTCTGGGACTTTCCATCATTTGATTACCATACCCACTTCCTACAGTCCTTTTGTTGGAATTGTGTGTCTCAGATCACCATCTCGTGCTCCATAGCAAACTCTAGTCATTTCTCGCCTGGTTTGTTTCTTTCTCCATATCCAAAGTTTCCCGTGGCTCACTCCCAACCTTAGTTATCTGTTCTGACTTTTGGGTTCCAATCTCCTCCAATGAGCAACACATCTCTCTTTGGTATCTCCTCCAGCATCTTTGTTAAGTCTTTATAGACTAGATTGATCTCTTCTGCCATACTGTCTGACATGGGTTCATACTCTTGAACAACTGAGATGTTAAACGATTTTGCTTTGAATCTCTCTATCATTCTTGCACTCATAGGTTTGTATCCTAACAATGCTCCTCTAGCTCTTTTACTAAGAAGGAATCTGACTCCTGCCTCAGGCTTCGTTTCATTCCCTGACCAAATGACTTCCCAACCGCACCTCTCCTCCGATGCTGTCCAAAGCATCTCCGCCAGTCCAAGGATAACGCAGAAGTAGCTCGCCATCTCCTTTTGGAGCAGCTCTAACTTTCCAGTCATCCACAGTGTCTGGAAGTTCCACATTCCAATGGATAGTATATGCGTTAGTTGTCATTTTCTTTCAATAGCCAACGTATCACCCAATGCCATTTGCTCGATTGGTGCCTTGGACCTTGTTTATCTGGGTGATGTCTGAGCTGGCATCTTTCATCAGTTAGTCATACTGGCATCAGATTTCATTCATATTGTTTCACGATCAGTGCCTCAACACTCATCTGACCAATCCTCCTCCTTTATACTTTTGGCATGCCTTATATTAAATAAGTCACATGACACTTTTCTGATGTAGGAACTACCAGTATCTCCAATTATATTGTGGTGGAGTGATTGAAAGGGACCCACAACAAGTTGGTGACAGTTGGGAATGGACCCCAAGTCCTGAATTTCACACCTCTGCTCTTTTTCTGGAACACACTGATAAGATAATAAAACATTTCATACTACAGCAGTTTCACTGACTATATTTAGAAACAAAGCTGCTCCATGGATGTGTTCTTAGCACATACATAAATACATAAAGCTGTGATAAAGAGCATGGTACAATTATCTCAATTTCCGTTGGTCATTTTTCAATTCACTCTAAATTCCTACTTACAGTACTGTATGTGAAAGATTTCCATAGCAAGAGTTTTGCCTGTTAAAGTCCAAGATCTGCCAATGTATCACCACAAAAGAGGGATTATTGTAATTTGAACATTTCTTTAAAAGAGGCTGCTAGTTTGTAGTGGTGTGCAACCTTTTTTCAATCATGATCCCCATATTTTACTGCACTTGTGTCATGATCCCTGAAATAGCGAGAAGAGCCATTTTTTCAAATTCAGTTACGAAATCAATACTTCAAGTGCCGCAATGCCTGTGAATACAAGACAGTCCTCACTAAATAATGTCAACCCATACTTTTCGTTGACCTTATTTTAAGAATAGCACATACACAATGACTTGTACCAGTTAGAAAATTAAGTTATCCCCATCGCCAGGCTTTACCCACCTCAGCCCCCAACATCCACCCCATCCCCAAACTTTACCCCCCATCCAGCAAATCCACCCTCCATCCCCAGGCTTAACCTCTATCAGCCCCACGTGCCTCCATCCTCAGGTTTTACCTGACTGAACGACAAGCTTCCCCTGCTGCTCCCCTCACCACCTTCTTCTCAGTGTGGCTCTGGAAGGGCAGGCTTGGTCATCTCTCCCCCTAGCTCTCCTGCAGCCTTAGTTCCTTGTTCTTCCGGCTTCCTCTTTTGGGGCTCCCTGCTACCTCTGACTCCATGTGCAGTTCTGGAGGCTGCTGCCTCTTAAACAAAAAAACTAAATCCAATTTTAACTGTGGGCTTTGTTTAAGCAGCAGCAGCCTCCAGAGCCGCAAGTGGAATCAGTGGAAACCATCCGTGACCCCCAAGGGGTTTGTGATCCACGGGTTGCGCACCACTGTTATAAATGATCCACTTTTCATAAAAATGCATTTTAAATAAGTTCATGATTACAAAGTAAGCTAGGTGAAAAGAAACATGCAGACTGACCACGAAGCTTCTAATACGACCTAATGGAAAATCTAACAGAGACAGATCAAAGCCAGGGGAGAGACATCTGAATTCAAAATCAGAAAGAACTTGTTTTAATAAAAGCATCTGAATGCAAATCTGTTCAATTGGAGCACTGTGTACTGTACGCCCTTACCCTGTTTCACCATCTACAGACTTAAATCAAGACAAAGCCCAGCATTCCAAAAGAAATGAGAACTCAAGAGGTGCATTAGTGGCAATGTGCGTGCTTGGGGTAATTAAAGATCTGAGAGTCCCAGCTAAGCGTCTCTGTCCTAAAGGAGACATCTGGGACTGGTGGCTCACCCCCTCAACTGTTCCAGAAACCTGGAGATGCATGATCCTGCAAGGGCTGCACACAGGTTGTTGATGTTTGTTACCATGGAGCTGCTGTCACAGAGGTTTCGCAGTTGTTCTAGAAGCTGAATGGTGATCAGCCGCTGGAAGAAAGGGACAGCTGCAGGTGGTCTCTTAGAAGGCTTTCCTGATGAGATACCATGGAGGCTTTGGGAGAAGCACTTTCCTGCCCAGTATGCTTGGAGCTGTTCACCCCACCAGTGCTGGTCCTAACTTGTGCTCACAA
This sequence comes from Carettochelys insculpta, assembly GCF_033958435.1. Classification (NCBI taxonomy): domain Eukaryota; kingdom Metazoa; phylum Chordata; order Testudines; family Carettochelyidae; genus Carettochelys; species Carettochelys insculpta. The sequence goes on along the minus strand of NC_134147.1, from coordinate 15,142,129 downwards.
CTTCTGCAAGCAATGCCTGGAAAAGATCCTCATCCGCCAGAACTGCAATCATGTTAATGGACAGTTCTGCTGCCCTATGTGCAGGAAAGTAAGTAAAAATGCTCATTTAATCTCTGTAGTCAGAGCACTTCTCTTTAGTTATGAGACAATGGTCTGCCCAAGCTTTTCCCAACTGTAAGGACACACTGACAACTTGAAAGGAGCTCTAGGCCATACCTAATTTATGTGAAATGGAGCAGATGGCTGTGACCCCTCTGACATCTATTAAATTGGTGCAGCCCAAACAGACAGCAGACAATGTTCTAGCCTGATCCAATCACAAGAAGCTGACAGGAAAATTTTTAATTTTTTTCAGCAAATGTTGTTTAAATTGTTGGCAAAAAATGTTTTAAAAGGAAAGACATGCAACAAAGATACACTGGAACATTTGCTATAACTTATCAGTCTTTAAATATTCCCATGGATTTTAATCAAACAGCATGTTCACTTGACTTTGTTTTTTCAAAATGTGCCAGACTTGTGCTTCTATCACATGCAAATTAGTTCCTTCTCTTGCATTAATTTAGAATGTAACAATCATTAATACTCCCAGGGTCTTATAGAATACATCTGCACAGCAAAGTTATTCTGAAATAACCGCAGTTATTTTGAAATAACTTTGCTAGCACCTACACAAAGCAATTGCTATTTTGAAATAATTATTGGCTTATTTCAAAATAGGTAAACCTCATTCCACAAAGAATAGCACCTACTTTAAAATAGCTATTTTGAAACAGGGGCTGTGTAGACAGGGAATAGAGTCTATCTGGAAATAAGCCAAAGTGGCTGTGTCTACATGGCAGCTCAACGTCAAAAGACCAAAATCGAAATCTAGGAATCGAAATCCAGGCTTTCAAAAGCTTGCAACCACACACCAAAGGCGGATCCCAGGTCCGACATGCTCTTTCGATATTCTGCTCTGTTCTTTTGAAAGGGAGCATCCACATGGCTACGAGTGCTCTTTCAAAAGAACAGAGCTAGAGATGCCGCAGATGGTGTTGCAGGGCTGCCAAGTCCTTCCAGGGCCTGCTATCCACCACTTCCTTAAAGGGCTCCCCCAAACACCCCTGCCCTGCACGAGCTGAGGCCTGCTGAACTGCCAGAAGCAACGCAGACCCCAGTGCAGCATCACCATGGTGGATGAGACCCTGCTCCTGGCCCTAGATGCAGAGATTGTCGACACTGTGGCCCAACTCACCTGCACAGTCACCATGGCCATCCCCTCCTCCGTGGGAGACAGGTCAGCCCCCCCCCCCAGGGACATGGACCCCCCAGTCTGCATCTTGTCCCCTGGCACGCCAGTGCCTGTGGAGCCACCCCAGCAGTTCAGACTGGTGGGAGTGGCTGGTGCTGGAGCAATGGGGTGATGCCACATGACTGTGAAACTTCCACATGAGCCAGGACACCTTCCAGGAACTCTGCCACCAGCTGGATCCCCCACTGAGGCACCAGGACACCACCATGCAAGCTGCATTCTCCCTCGAAAAGTGGGTTGTGATTGTGATATTGAAGTTGGCCACCCCAGACTCCTACCGCTCACTGGGGCATGAGTTTGGGGTGGGCAAGGCCACTGTTGGAGCAGTTTTCATGGAGGTAAGCTGGGCCTGGGGCACACTCCCACCATGGACAGAGGGGAGGAGGCTCCTGGGCCTGGGGACCCCCAGGGGCTGCTAGGTGGGAGGGGATTCAGGGACCCTCAGGGGCTGCTAGCTGGGAGGGGGCTCGGCGACCCTTGGTGGCAGGGGGCTGGGAGGGTGCTTGGAGGCGGGGCTGGTTTGGAACATCTCGCTGTACCCTCACGAGAGTGCATGTCCTCCATCACATGCAGGTTGTCCATGCCATAAATGTGATGCTCCTGCATCGGGCTGTCCATGTCAGGGATGTGGATGCTGTTGTTGGGGTATTCGCATTGCTGGGGTTCCTGAACTGCTTTGGCGTCATGGATGGGGAACACAGCACTGGCCACCATATTAACCAAAAGGGATACCACTCCATAGTCCCTCAGGCCCTGGTGGATCACAAAGGCTGGTTCCGGGACATCTACGTGGGCTGGGAAGGCCGAACCAACAACGCCCGGGTTATTTGCAATTCTGGCTTGTGTTGGCATATAGAGGCTGGCACCTTCATCCCCCAGCGGGAGCTGCCAGTCAGGGACACCACCATACCACTCATGCGGTCCTATACCAGCCATCTCAGCCCCTGCTGGGAGGCCTTCAACAACTGCCTCAACCAGACTCAGCATGTGGCTGAGCGGGCCTTTGGGTGCCTGAATGAGCAGTGGCAGTGCCTCCTTGTGCACCTCGCAGTCGGGGTGCCAGGTTGTCCTCCTCCAACTGGAGGTGCTGCTTCACCAGCTCAGCCTGGCAGAGGCTGGCAGTGTCCTCCCCCATGCGCCGCTGCAGTCTCTGGCTGCGGGTGCAGCATGGTGGTGCTGCTGGAGGCACCTGTCCTCTGTCTGCTGCCTCCAGGGGGCTCTCTGGGACCAACGATGGCACTGGACTGTGCAGGCCCTCGATTTCTGCAGCTGTAAGGGGAGACAGATGGCATCAGTCCCCAGTTGAGACCCCATAGCCCCCCACCTCCCCAGGACCCCATACGCCCCTGCTCTCCCCTGGGGCCCAAACAGGATGGGCATGGCGTCCATGAGGTGTTGGGGGTGCACAGGGGTTCCCCCCGGGTGGGACCGGCCACAGGTGTGGCCCAGCCCTGCCTACGTCTCACTGTGCATCTGGCGTCCGGAGCTGTCCACAGGCCCGGGTGCTAGCTGGCACGAGCTGGCATCATGGGTGTGCCAGGGGCCACGGTTGGCCAGGATGTCTGGCCCTGGACCACTGGCATCTGTGTCTCCCGCCCTGCCAGCAAGCATGCATGCCCCACTGTGGACTTACCAGGGTCCCTAGATGACCTCCGGCGATGCCCAGCTCCCCATTGCCTGGCTGGACAACCACAAGGGGATGTCAATGATGAGATCACACTCCTTGCTAGACCAGTCATGGGTGGTGTCTGCCCCCTGGCTCGGGCTGTCTGGTCCCAGCTCCTCTAGAGCCTCTGGCTGGGGCTGGTCTGCAGACATGTCCAGGACCACTGGGGCTGGGGTGCTGTCCCAGGTCCCCAAGATGAAGCGGAGCTAGCAGTAGTAGGGGCAGGTAGAGGGCCCTGTCCCTGAGCGCCTGGCCTTGTGTAACCTTGACAGAGATCCTTCACTTTGCTCCACTCTTGATCCAGGGTCCGCTCCAAGCAGCCATGGCTCATCAGTCCCTGGGCCAGATGAGTGAAGGCTGCAGCATTCCTTTGCTTGACCCCCACCTCCCTCAATACCTCTTCCTCTTTCCATAGTTGGAGGAGGTCTTGGAGCTCAGGCTTTGTCCAGGAGGGGGGCCCTTTTTTCTTTTCTGGGTGGGTTCCTGGCAGCCCCGTGAGAGCTCTGAGGGAAGGCCCTGGGGCTCTGGAGGCTGCCGGGCACTGGCCATGTGCTCTTTTCAGTTGTTGGGGGCGGCTGAGAGTATATGCTGTAAGCAGCTCATGCTATTGCTACTCCCCTGCTCTCAGCTTCCCGCCATGGGCTTTCTGGGTCTGTGCGGCTTTAACAGTAGCTGGACACAGGGATCATAGAGCCCCGATGCTGGAGGGAAGGGCGTCTCTGCACTCCAGCTGGCCAACACCATGGAGAACTCCTCTTTCGAAAGAGTGGACCATGGTGCGTCTACACGTACCTTTTTTTCAAAAGAGTTTTTTGAAAAGGGGTACTCTTCCCAGTATGGGATCAGGGTCCGGCTTTCGACATCTGAGCTGCGTTCCTCTGATTCTCTTTCAAAAGAGCACATTGCATGTGTAGACACCCCCTGTGCTCTTTCCAAAGAGGGCCTGTCTTTTTGAAAATATGTGCACATGTAGACACACACAAGCTGTGTCTACACATGCACGCTACTTCGAAGTAGCGGCACTAACTTTGAAATAGCGCCCGTCGCGGCTACACGCGTCGGGCACTATTTCGAAGTTAACTTCGACGTTAGGCGGCGAGACGTCGAAGTCGCTAACCTCATGAGGGGATCGGAATAGCGCCCTACTTTGACGTTCAACGTCGAAGTAGGGACCGTGTAGACGATCCGCGTCCCGCAACGTCGAAATTGTGGGGTCCTCCATGGCAGCCATCAGCTGGGGGGTTGAGAGACGCTGTCTCTCCAGCCCGTGCGGGGCTCTATGGTCACCGTGTGCAGCAGCCCTTAGCCCAGGGCTTCTGGCTGCTGCTGCTGCAGCGGGGGATTCATGCTGCATGCACAGGGTCTGCAACTCGTTGTCGGCTCTGTGTATCTTGTGCTGTTTAGTGCAAGCGTGTCTGGGAGGGGCCCTTTAAGGGAGCGGCTTGCTGTTAAGTCCGCCCTGTGACCCTGTTTGCAGCTGTGCCTGGCACCCTTATTTCGATGTGTGCTACTTTGGCATGTAGACGTTCCCTCGCAGCGCCTATTTCGATGTTGGGCTGCGCAACGTCGAAGTTGAACATTGACGTTGCCGGCCCTGGAGGACGTGTAGACGCTATTCATCGAAATAGCCTATTTCGATGTCGCCACATCGAAATGAGCTATTTCGATGTAGGCTTCACGTGTAGACGTAGCCACAGTGAGTCCAATGGCTGTATTTCAAAACAGGCTCTATTGTGTGTAGACACTCTATTCTGAAACATCTAAGGGCTATTTTGAAATGCATTTTGTGTGTTGCAGCAATATTTTGAAACAAACTATTTCTGAAAAATCTCTTCTGGAATAACTTATTTCAAAATAATGCTGCTGTGTAGACATACCCATAGACTTTAGCAAGTTCATTCAAGCCCTGTTTTAAGAGTCACCATTTGGTACCATTAGTCACATGAAGCAATGCTTTACTTCTCAAGCGGTGCCAGTCTGAGATATGGTGACAATAAATGGTCTTAAGTTTTTACACTGTTCTTACTGGAACGAACTCCCATTGACTACAGTGATGTTTTGTCCAAGTAAGACTGGAGGACTGCAGGATTGAAACCTCAGTCAAGCCTACAGGATTTAGCTCTCAGTGAGGGTTTTGACTTTAAGCATTAACAGAAGCCCTGTGAGTGTCTTTGCTTAAACATCCGGGGCTAAATTCTGTATGTGAGAGCACACAGGCAGTTCCTTTTGGTTCCAAATGTAGGTTTTGCACTTACTAATTCAATGGCAGAATTTGGACCACTAATACTCTTGAGGCTGAGATTTATAAGGTATATATCAAGAGGAAAGTGTTGCTTAGATCTCATAGCTGCAGTATTGTATTTCAGTAAAGAGCAAATATAAACCCCATCTGTAGAATGCTGATGCACTATTTCTACATGACACAGATACCAGAGAAGCAAAACATCTCCTGCATCTCTCAAACAGTATGTAACAATTTCTCTCACTTTTTAGGTCATATATTTGAGGGGCAGAGGAATAACTGGATTACCGAGAAATATTCTGGTTGAAAGTATACTTGAAAAGTTCAAGAATGAACTTGAAAACATTCATGCCCAGGAACAAAAGCAGCTATCCCAAATATGTGAAGAACACGGGGAAAATATGAATTTGGTATATATTTACGTATTTCTTATTTTTCCCTTATTTAGTTGTTAGTGGACTGACCCACACTGTCTGGATCTGGGCGGGCGGGAGATGGGGGAAGGCAATGCACTGTCCACCAGCTGCTCCCCGCGGCTGCCCCAGGGCAAAGAAGGTCCTCAAACCCTGCCCACCCGCTGCTCCCCAGGGTGGACTGAGGGCAGCGGTGCACCACTGCTGCTGGCCTCTCCCAGGGCTGGCCTGGGTGTGATGAAGACCATGCAGGCTGCTCGCTGGTGCTTCCTGTGACCAGCCCAGGTCAGCAGGGCCATGGGGCAGTCAGTAGCTGCTCCCCAGAGCAGGCTGAAGTGGCAGGGGACATGCTGCCAGCCAGAGAGTGATCACTGGGGCGCTTGCTGTCCCCCTGTAGTCACTTATAACTGTCCCCTATGCTTGCTGCACCCTGTGGTCATGCATGAGTATAACTGCCCCTACTCAGACCCCCTCCCTTTCTACTTGATATGACATAATCACATTCCACACGTCCCATTATCTTAGCACAGCCAAACCCTGACCTTGTTTTAAGTTATGATAAAAGAAAGCCGCATACCAAATTTGATGGTCCTAGCTCTTACCATTTAAGAGGAAACAAAACAGCAGTCATGTAGCACTTTAAAGACTAACAAAAGGATTTAATTTATTATTTGTTAGTCTTCAAAGTGCTACATGACAGCTGTTTTGTTTTGTTAAAATACAGACTAACATGGCTTCCTCTCTGTTACCATTTAGGGGGAGCTCCTGAACAAACGGACCCAGGCATAGATGGGCAGGCAGATGCACATTTCATATATATATATACACACACACACATATATATATATATATATATATATGTACACATACTACCAGCACCTAGCAGCTCCAGCTGCAGGACTGGATGGGGGCAGGGAGCTGTCTCAGTACCACCTCCCCTTTGTTTTTTTTTTAAATAAAAAACATACTGTATATCTACCTAGCTATCTATTTGCACACATATCTTGTAAGTGTTCAGTCTTCAATTAATCAAAATTAACTCTATTGGTTGGATATTTGAGCAGAACAGTTGTATTTTAAATAAACGAATCCTTTATATTCTGTTCAGTGACCAAGAAGCCACACAAATTTGAATTTTAGATCACAAAAACATAAGTAAAGGAGAATACTACCATTTGAATTGCTTCTTTCCCACATGGATTACTTCCATCTAGATGAGGAGTCTAGTTGGTGGTTTACAGCTGCAGAAGTCTTCATGCATCACAAAGTCAACCTGTGGAACTCCTTGCCACAGGATGTTGTGAAGTCCAGTACTTGAACAAGATTCCAAAAAGAACTAGATAAATTCATGGGCGTGAGGTCCATCAATATTTATTGGCCAGAATGGCTAGGAATGGTGCCACTAGCCTCTGCTGCCAGAGCCTAGAAATGGGCGACGGGGAGGGATCACTTGATGATTATCTATTGTGTTCGCGCCCTCTGGTGCATCCAGTATTGGCCACTGATGGAAGACAGGATATTGAGCTAGATGGACCTTTGGTTTGACCCAGCATGGCTATTCATATGTAAGAACTGTCAGCCATCTAATTAAATTCATAAAATCAGATTCATCCTGAAAACAGAGAAAGAGAAGTTACTCACCGTAGTAACGATGGTTCTTCGAGATGTGTCCCCGTGGGTGCTCCACGATAGGTGTTGGGCTCGCCCCGGCGCGGCAGATCGGATCTTTCCAGCAGTTTCTGCCGGACCGCGCATGCGCCGGCGAGTGCCGCTCCCCTGTGCGCTCCCGGCCACATGCGCGATCCGGTCCCTGCCAGTTCCTTGACCAACCGCCTCGGATGCTCCTAAAAAACACCAAACAGAGATCCAAAGCGGGGAGGATGGGCGGGTGGTGGAGCACCCACGGGGACACATCTCGAAGAACCATGGTTACTACGGTAACTTCTCTTTCTTCCTCAAGTGTCCCCGTGGGTGCTCCACGATAGGTGACTACCCAGCAGTAACCCAAGAAAGGAGGTGGGTAATCGGGTTATGTGCAGCTTGCCCCCGAAAGGACCGCTGTCAAGAGGCGGGTATCCTCTTGGAATACCCGGTGTAGGGCATAATGCTTGGTGAAGCTGTCATAGGATGACCAGGTCGCCGCGCTGCAGATGTCTTTTAGTACGATGCCCTTGAAAAAGGCTGTTGATGTCGCCACCGCCCGGGTGGAATGAGCCCTAGGCAGGGCCAGTAAAGGAGTCTTTCGAAGTTCGTAGCACATCTTTATGCAGGACACAATGTGCTTCGAGATTCTCTGTGAAGAGAGACCCTCTCCTTTTGATCTGGGAGCGAGAGAGACTAAGAGTCTGTCCGTTTTCCGGAAGGACTTAGTTCTGTCTATGTAGAAGGCCAACGCCCTCCTCACGTCCAGGAGGTGCAGGCATGCCTCCTTGTTGGAGCTATGAGGCTTCAGGTAAAACTATAGGTTCATTAAGATGGAACTCTGAAGAAACTTTCGGAACAAAGGCTGGGTGCAGCCGTAAGGTTACCGCCTCCTTTGAGAATACCGTGCAGGGCGGCGTTGCCATAACTGCTGCGAGCTCACTCACCCTGTGAGCTGACGTGATTGCAAGAAGGAAGGTTGTCTTTATCGTAAGGAGACGGAGGGAAACCATGGCTAAGGGTTCAAAGGGTGGTCCCGTTAGCGCGCTGAGCACCAGGTCCAAGCTCCACGATGGTGGAAGCGGTTTCCGAGGGGGGTACAGGTTTACCAGCCCCTTCAGGAACCTGGTAACAATAGGATGGGCAAACGCCGTGGGCCCTTCTTCTTCATGCTGAAAAGCCGATATAGCGGCGAGATGGACCTTCAGCGAGGAGAGGGAGAGCCCGCCTCTCTTGAGGTCCAGTAAGTATTCTAGTACGACAGGTATAGGCACTTCAAGGGGAGCTAACTGCTTGGTGGAACACCATGCAGTGAATCGAGTCCATTTCTGTTTTTAGGTCTTCCTGGTGGAGATCCTTCGGCTACTTTCCAGGACTTGTTGTACTCTCTCCGTACATGTACTTTCTAGGGAGCTGAGCCATGGATTAACCATGCTTGTAGGCGCAGGCCTCGGGTGTGTGGATGCACTATGGACCCCTGGGCCTGCATGAGCAGGCCCAGTGCTACCGGAAGGGGAAGCGGTGGATGATCCGACATGCGGAGAAGCAAGGGGAACCATTGCTGTTGATCCCATGTGGGGACCACTAGGATCATGCGGGCTCTCTCCCTCCTGGCTTTCTGCAGGACCTTGTGGATGAGCACCGTGGGGGGGAACGCGTAAAGCAGTGGGCCCTTCCACGAAATCGCGAACGCGTCCCCCAGGGACCCCCCACCCCAGTCCTGCCCTGGAGCAGTACTGGGGGCACTTTTTGTTGTGCTGAGTGGCAAACAGGTCTATCTGGGGAAACCCCCATGCCTGAAAAATCGGTCGTAGCAGATTGGAGCGGATCTGCCACTCGTGTGTGAGCGTGAAGTGCCTGCTCAGCTGGTCTGCCTTCACGTTGTGAGTGCCTGGTAAGTACGAGGCTTTCAACGTTATATTGTTGGTGATGCACCAGTTCCACAGATGGACTGCTTCCGCACATAAGGCACGGGATCGAGCTCCGCCTTGTCGATTTATATAAAATATGGTGGAGGTATTGTCTGTATTGATCCCGACTACCTTGCCTTGTATGTGGTCTTGAAAGTGTTTGCAGGCGTTGAACACCGCTCTGAGCTCCAGTATATTTATATGCAGTGACTGTTCCGTAGGGGACCACAGTCTTTGCGTCACCTTTTTGCCAATATGTGCTCCCCACCCTACGTGGGAGGCGTCAGTGGTGAGAAAAATAGAGATTTGTGGTTGGTGAAAGGGTGCCCCTGTTAGCATGTTCTTGGGGTCTACCCACCATTGCAGGGATCTGCGCACCTCTGTCGTGGGCGACACCACCCTGCGGACGGTATGGGATGCCGGCTTGTAAACGCTCGCCAGCCAATGTTGTAGGTTGTGCACATACAATCTGGCGTTCTGTACCATGAACATTGCCGTGCCATGTGGCCGAGCAGCTGCAAGCACGTTAAAACCGGCACCGTGGGGCTGTATGTAATGACTTGTACCAGGGAACTGATGGTGCAAAAGCGAGCATCGGGTAGATAAACCCTTGCTGTGATAGAATTTATGCATGCCGCTATGAACTCTATGTCCTGTGTGGGGTCGATCTTTGACTTCACAAGGTTGATGACCAGGCCCAGCGAAGAAAACGTGTTTGCTGTTACGCGTATCATGCGTAGTACCTCCGCCTTCGAGGCCCCTTTCAGTAGGCAGTCATCCAGATATGGGAATATAAATACCCCCGTCTGTGCAGGTAGGCTGACACCACTGCCAGGGTCTTGGTAAAGACTCTGGGGGCCGAGGAGAGGCCGAACGGCAGAACCTTGTATTGGAAATGTTCTTTGCCGACCATAAACCGGAGAAAACGTCTGTGAGCCGGGTGGATCGTTATATGAAAATACGCATCTTGTAAGTCAAGGGCTGCAAACCAATCTCCATCGTCCAGTGCCGTGAGTACAGAGGCGACTGTGATCACCCGAAAGCGTTGTTTGCGCAAGTACCGATTGAGGCCTCGAAGATCTAAGATGGGCCTCCAGCCTCATGTTTTGTTCTCTGTGAGGAAGTATCGTGAATAAAACCCTTTCCCCTGGAGTCGCTCCGGCACTCTTTCCACCGCCCCTATAAGCATCAGGTGGTCCACCTCGTGCTTGAGTTTCACCTTGTGGGAGGCATCCCTGAGATGAGGCCTGGGCAGAGGTCTTGGCGGTGGGAGCGACTGAAAGGGGATCACGTAACCCGTGGCTATGATCTCTAGTACCCACTTGTCTGTGGTGATCTTTTGCCATTGTGAGTGGAATGGTCGGAGGCGATGATGGAACATTAATTGTGGATGGCATTGCGCGATGGTAGTAATAGTGCAGCCCTCGACCTGTCCGTCAAACTTGTTGCCTTTGGGCCTGCCCCGAGGATGCACGGCCTTGTTGGGAACGTCGCCTAGGAGTTCTATAGTGTTGTTGCTGTTGATGCCGCCCTTGGTCGTAGCCCCGTTGGTACTGAGCACGCTGAGGTTGGTACGGGTATTGCCTTTGTTGAGGGTAATACTTTTTCTTTCTGTATGGAGGGGTATACATACCCAGGGTTCTGAGTGTGGCTCTTGAGTCTTTACTGGAATGAAGGACCAAATCAGTTGACTCTGCAAACAACTTCTGCGTGTCGAAGGGGAGATCGACAATTTTTGCCTGCAGATCCCTCGGGATACCCGATGTCTGGAGCCAGGATTCCCTGCGCATGACCACTGCCATAGCTGTTGAGCCGTTGAGCGTGCCGCCGTGTCCGCTACGTCCAGGGCAATCTGGACTCCCGTCCTTGAAGCTCCAATGGATCTTAGCATCATCTATAAACTTAGTGTCATCTGCAAATTTGCTGAGAGTGCAATCCATCCCCTCATCCAGGTAATTAATAAAGAATTTGAACAGTACTGGCCCTAGAACTGATCCTTGGGGCACTCCACTTGAAACCAAACCCCAACCAGACATTGAGCCATTGATCACTACCTGTTGGGCCTGTCCATCAAGCTAGCTATCCATCCATTATACTTTCTTAATTTACAGGTATGAACTTGTGGGAGACTGTATCAAAAGCTTTGCCAAATCAAGGTATGTCACATCCATTGACTTCCCCATGTCCACAAAGCCATTTCTTCATCACAGAAGCTAATCAGATTGGTCAGGCATGACTTGCCCTTCATGAATCCATGCTGACTACTCTTGATCACTTTTCCCTCTTCCAAGTGCTTCAGAATGGATTCCTTGAGGATCCCCTCCATGATTTTAACAGGAACTGTGGTAAGACTGCCCAGTCTTTGAAGCTTGAAAGAATTTTGCAGAGCCCCCTTCTCAGGCTCTATCCCCCTTCCTCTGCTTCCAGACTTATCCCCCCTCTCTTAGCTTCATCTGCCTCAACCCTGCCTCTCAACCCCCAAGCTTTATTCCTCCTCCCAGAAACCCACTCCCCCCACCCCTAGGCTTAACCCCCCGTCAGCCCCCAACCCACTCCCCCCACCCCCACTATTGTACACATGCATCTCCTTGTGCTGGAAGGGACCTTGAGGTCATCTAGTCCAGCTCCCTGCCCTCTTAACATAAGAACATAAGAACATAAGAATGGCCATACTGGGTCAGACCAAAGGTCCATCCAGCCCAGCATCCCATCTGCCGACGGTGGCCAATGCCAGGTGCCCCAGAGAAGGAGAACAGAAGACAATGATCAAGTGATTTATCTCCTGCCATCCATCTCCTGCCCTTGTTCTGAAGGCTAGGGCACCATACTTTATCCCTGGCTAATAGCCATTTATGGACCTAACCTGCAAAAATTTATCAAGCTCTTTTTTAAACCCTAATAGAGTCCTGGCCTTCACAGCCTCCTCGGGCAAGGAGTTCCACAGGTTGACTGTGCGCTGTGTGAAGAAAAATTTCCTTTTATTAGTTTTGAACCTACTACCCATCAATTTCATTTGGTGTCCCCTAGTTCTTGTATTATGGGAAAAGGTAAATAATTTTTCTATATTCACTTTCTCCACACCATTCATGATTTTATATACCTCTATCATATCGCCCCTCAATCGCCTCTTTTCCAAACTGAAGAGTCCCAGTCTCTCTAGCCTCTCCCCATATGGGACCCGTTCCAAGCCCCTAATCATCTTAGTCGCCCTTTTCTGAACCTTTTCTAATGCCAATATATCTTTTTTGAGGTGAGGAGACCACATCTGCACGCAGTACTCAAGATGTGGGCGTACCATAGTTTTATATAGGGGAAGTATGATATCTTTTGTCTTATTATCGATCCCTTTTTTAATAATTCCTAACATCCTATTTGCCTTACTAACTGCCGCTGCACACTGCGTGGATGTCTTCAGAGAACTATCCACTATAACGCCAAGATCCCTTTCCTGATCTGTCGTAGCTAAATTTGACCCCATCATGTAGTACGTGTAATTTGGGTTATTTTTTCCAACATGCATTACCTTACACTTACCCACATTAAATTTCATTTGCCATTTTGCTGCCCAATCACTCAGTTTGCTGAGATCTTTTTGTAGTTCTTCACAATCTGTTTTGGTTTTGACTGTCCTGAACAACTTGGTGTCATCTGCAAACTTTCCCACCTCACTGCTTACCTCATTTTCTAGATCATTGATGAACAAGTTGAACAGGATTGGTCCCAGGACTGACCCCTGGGGAACACCACTAGTTACCCTCCTCCATTGTGAAAATTTACCATTTATTCCCACCCTTTGTTTTCTGTCTTTTAACCAATTCCCGATCCATGAAAGGATCTTTCCTCCTATCCCATGACCACCTAATTTACATAAAAGCCTTTGGTGTGGGACCGTGTCAAAGGCTTTCTGGAAATCTAGGTATATTATGTCCACTGGGTGCCCCTTGTCCGCATGTTTATTAACAGGACCAAGCACCCTACCTGACATCTATTTGCCCCAAGCCCTAAACGACCTTCTCAAGGATTGAACTCTTAACCTTGGGGTTAGCAGGCCAATGCTCAAACCCATGAGCTATCTCTCAGCTCCAAACCCACCCTTCTCTGCTAGGCTTAACCTGTCTCAGCCCCATACTGGCCCCTCCACCCCCATGCTTAACCCACCTGAGCCCCAAACCAGGTCCTGGGACTAAACCATCCTTGGCATTGGCTGGGGAGCCTATGCTGAGCAGCCACATGCACTCAGCGGAAAGAAGGCTGGTGCAGAGCTGTTCTGTTCTGTTGCCGAGGAGTGTGGTAAGCTGAGTTATGCCCACTGGAATGGAGTGACCACTTGGGTAGCAGGGTGAGTGAGGGGTTCTCAGCAGCTCCCTGTCCAGCCGTTAAACCAATTAAAGTTAGTTCTACTGTTTCAGCGGTGGCAGGGCAGGGAGCCACAGAGGAGTCAACTATTGTAATGGAATTTTCTTGCGGAACACCATTTGGGAAACACTGCCTTACCAAGTCACTCCACCAGTGAAGCCACATTCAACCACTTCTCACACCGACAGTTCTATGCCTTCCTCTGGGCAAGGAATGCCCTTCATGAACTAATCTGTTAATCATCGTTCTCTTCCCACCATAAGACCTATTTCTGCTATGATCCATATAAGAAATCAACCAATTAATAAATTAGACATGATGGACAAATAAGAACAGTCCTGTAATTCTGCTTCCTGACAATGAGAAAATGTAATATACATAAAATCGGTGGCTGTTTGATTGTATGTATGCATCTCCCCCCTGCAAATGTATACATTGCTTTCTTACACCAAAAGGTCTTCAGACTAGTAATTGTGATTTCCTGTTTGCCTCTGCAGCACTTAATACAATCACTACTTATGGCTGAGCACTACCATGATATAATTATTAATACATATTACAATTGTTAAATGCTTGGTGAATATACAGTGCAGTGTGTAGTTACATAGCTTGAGTAACAGTTAACTTCCTTACAGCATCTGACCTTACAAATTCTTAGCAAGTGGAGAGAGTACACCTTGCGATGTAGAAAGTCTAAGGTGTGGTGCTTGGATTAGTAAGGCTCCATTGGAGAACACCAATGGAGCTGAAGGTTATTGCAGCATGAATTTCTCTCTTTTGAAGACAACTACCTCAGCTTCACTCTGAACTTTTTTTTGACAATTGCACCAGTATTTACTTAGCAGACTGAGCCTAATGTTCTGGGTCAACATGCTACACAGCTGACAACGTGTGAGCATACATGGCTGTACTACAAGATGACTGTGGTTTTTTTTAGATGTGTCTGACTGATGATGAACCAATTTGTTCAATCTGCAAGCTCTTTGGAAACCATGAGCATCACAGTGTTGCAAAAATGTCCGAAGCTTACACAGCAAGAAAAATTACTTTTATTAAAGATATAGACTTGTTGCTTCAGAAGTCTGAAGGCACAGGACAAGTTAGGAAGGTATAGTACAAGTGACTTTCTTTCAGTTTTATTAACAAAAGGACAAGATGACTTGATGTTTGACACAAGTTTCGGCACATATGCCCAAGGAAAGGATTAAGTTCTATACAATAGTTTGGTTTAGTTGTTTGAGTATGAGACTAGGTTGTAATCTTGACTCCTCTTGTGATGCTACCAGATCACATAACCTCTGTCTTTAATTCTGCAATAAGTAAAATGGAGTTAATAAAGCTTGCCTCATTGTGAAGAGGATTAATTAGTTAATACTTATCACAGACTTTAATGATGAAAAGTTCTAAGTATTATAAAACTCAGGCTCACGGACAGTCACACATCTTGGTTGGTGCTCTATGCAAAGGGGGTTCACACAACCCTGTCCTCCAGAATACCTTCAGCGGGGTAGCAGAGGCCATGGTTTTTACCTGGTTGACAGGCTTGAGAGAGCCCACTCAGTACACCTGAAGGCACTTAGGGGGAACAAAGGAAAACCTGGACCCCACCCGAAATTATCTAAGGTTGCATCACTCCCTGGTCTGGAATGAGTGAATAATTCTGGAGAATTAGCAGAGCACATTTGGAGGGAGAGGTTGGAAATTCTCTGAATGGACCCTGAAAGCTTGAGTTAGTGCAACCCATAGTTAACCCTGCAGTTTGTACTTCCCAATCATCTATCCCACTATTCTAACTTCAGCAATTACCAAAGTCTGATGTTTCAGAGGAAGGAAAAAAACAAACAAAACAAACATAAGGCAACAGTCCAGATGTATAACACCATATTTAAAGGTGAAGGAAGGGGAGGAGAATCCTACTTGATCTCTGGGGCAATCTTGTTGCATCCTGAAGCAAGGGATTTACTTGCAGGTCCAAAAGGATATGCAGTTGAATATGCTTTCATTTTCTAGCCTAGTTATTTGCAGGACACAGAACCACTGGGTCCAGGATCCAGTAGCATGGAACTCTTCTTGTTTGCCCCTCCTTAGACTGAACAAAGATAACACTACATTCATCTGAAATCAGGCCAGCTTTTTACATTTATATTTGCTTGTTTGCTTAGAGGTAAGGTATTAAGTTCCTGGCCCTGGGAGTGCTAAACAATTAGGCTGTCTGCCACCAAGTAGCCTCAACTTCTTTCCAGGGTCTCTTCCAATAACCCTGAGACCTTGAGGTCTTTTATAAATCACAAACTCCAAAGGCTATTTTTCTTGAAGTCCCTCACAGGTGGTTCCATCTCACTGAACACTGAATTGAATAGGCTGCTTCTATTTCCCCAGAAAGGCTGACTTTAGTCACCTGACCATTTGTCACTAAATCTGGCATCGGTGCAGCTGACCCACTACCTTCTTTAAGTGACAACTCACTCTGTGAAAGAATTATTAAAATACCTTTTAGATTTGTTATTGCCAACACGAGAAGAGTGGGCATGTAGACTGTATGTAGCTTTGGAAACAGTGATGACAATTTTGCTAGAGTTAATGGTATGAGTAGCTTCCCTGGTGACACTGTCCCTTTCTGTCTGGGGCCATGTGAGCTTTATAACCCTATTCCTTCTAGGCTATCAATCCTCTGTGGATGCCTGACCTTGGCTGGGTCATACAAGAAGATATGAATGACCTTGAAAATTGGAGTAATGGAAATGGGACAAGGCGAAAGGTCATCCACTTCAGGATTAACAACAAGAGTTAAAATGAGGGATTATCAAGTGGAAGTACAGAGGAAGAGAAAGACTGGGGGCATTGGTTGACCACAGGATGACTATGAGCTGCACGTGTGACACAGCAGTGAACAAATCTTATGCAATCCCAATTCCCAGTAGAGCTAGGGAAGAATTTTTACCATTTTACAAGGCACAGGTGAACCTTCATTTGGAATACTGTGTGCAATTCTGGTCTTCCACTTCTAAGAAAGATGAATTACAAATTTAAACTGTAATATGTGCAGAGAAGGGATCCTAAGATGATCAGACAAATGGAGAACCACTCAAGAGGAAATTTCTGGAGCTTGATTTGTTTAGACTAACACAGTGAAGGTATAGGGAAGATATGACATTACTACTCTCCATAAATACATCACATGGATAAGCACCAGAGATGGAGCTGAATTAAAAATGTAAGTGAAGGGCCAAGAACAAATAGATACAAAACAGGTATCAACAAGTTTAGGCTTAAAATTTTACAAAGCCTTCTAACCATTAGAGGAGTAGAGCTTAGGAACAGGCTTCCAAAAAGAGTAGTTTGTTTCAAGACTGGGTAAGTTTATAAGACATAATGGAACCTTGGTGAATGGTCAGAGATTGGACTCTAAATGATGAGAGATCTGAGTTACGCTAAAGAAATGTATCCCTGGTGTCTGGCTGGTGGGTCTTGCCCACGCATTCAGGGTCTAGTAGATTATCGTATATGGGGTCAGGAAGGAATTTTTCCCAGATCAGATTGGCAGAAACCCTGATGTTTTTAATTCTGCCTTCCTTTGCAGCACATGACACGTGCCACCTGCTGGTTTCGGTTAAAAGCTTTGAAACTTACAGTCTTTAAATTAAAATGCGAGACTTCAGTAATTTAGATTATGGGCCTACTGAGGGAGTACGTGGGTGAAATTGTGGCATGCAACATGCAGGAGTTCAGACTAGGTGACCATGATGGTTGCTTCTGGCCTCAGAGTCCATATGAGTTGTACACAGTACAAGAAGGAAATCATTTGCCCACAAACTCTTGCTGCCCTTGAAAGGACTAATGACCTGTCTCATCTTTGCAGAACTATGAAAGAAAAGTGCTACAAAATGTAACTGCAATTATTTACACCTTTTGAGCATAAATGGGAGACAAAGTTTAAAATGATTTAAAATTTAAGGCCTAAAATGTACATCTAGATCCAAAATTACTTTTTGAAAGTTAAATAGCTTCTTGTACTTTTAACTAATTTTCATACTACTTGTTGACATTACTAACAAGCCTTGCATAAACTTATTTTAAACAGGAAACAGAAAAATTGATCAGCGAACTCATATCCAGCACAACAGACACCAAGGTGATGATTGACACAGTTGGGATCAGTTTACTGAAAGGGATAAGGTGCAGAATTTCAGAACTGAAGGCAAAATTACACCAGGACTATTCAACAAAATTAGAAAAATTGCAGCTCGTAGAGAGTGAAACTGAAGCTCCCAGGCAGCTTTATCAGCAAATGAAAACTCTTTTGGAACAACATTCAAATTCAGTGCAGTTTCTTCAGGAGGATAAAAAACTCAGGAGAAAGATGGAAAAACTTATAGAAGGAAAGTCAGTGTGTCAGGATCCATCAAAATATAAAATTTCAGTGAGATGGTATTTTGAAGAGTTGATCAGAGGAATCAACATCAAAGATTATATCTCTAGTACAACAGGCGAAATGCTTGCAAGTACTAGTGACCTTTCTGAAGCATGCAGGCCAGAATGTCCTGCTTTTGCTTTTTCAGGTGAAAGTCCTGATCAGTTATTCTGCAAAAGAGTACTAGGCTTATTTGATAAATCAGGTAGCATGGAGCAAGATCTCTTCACAAAAGCATCCTACCCCAATTGTAGCAGTGCACCAGGTACTAGCCCTAATTCTTCATTCTTGAAAGATGAATCAAAAATGTAAAATATTTAAAAACTGGTATCTTGTTGTCTATTTATTGTAATTTGCCAATCACATATGCTGCCTATCTTTCCTACAAACCAAAAATAAAATTGTTATAAATGTAAACAAGCTTAATGGCATCCGACACATACTCTGTTGACAAGTATCAGGGGGTAGCCATGTTAGTCTTTATCCACAAAAACAAGAAGTCCTGTGGCACCTTATAGACAGACAGATTTTGAAGCCTAAACTTTTGTGGGCAAAGACCCACTTTGTCAGATGCATTGGAGTGGAGAGTCCACAGGCAGGTCTAAATATGCAGGCTCATGAAAAGAAAGGAGTACCCATCAAGAGGAATGCCAGAGCTGACTGAGTGAATTCAGTCAGGGAGGATGTGGCTCTCTTCCAGCAGCTGATGTGGAGGTTTGAACACCAAGAGGGAGAAACTGCTTTCGTAATTGGCCAACCACTCCCCATCTTTGTCAATCCTTGACTGATGGTGTCAAATTTGAAAATGAATTGTAGTTTCTCTTTGGAGTCTGTTTTTGAAGTTTTTTTGTGCAGGATGGCTACTTTTAAATCTGATACTGAGTGTCCAGGGAGACGGAAGTGTTCTCCTACAGGTTTTTGTATGTTACTGTTCCTGATATCTGATTTGTGTCCATTTGTTCTTTCATGTACAGACTGTCCAGTATGGCCAATGTATATGGAAGAGGGGTATTGCTGGCACATGTTGGCTTATGCAGTAAGGTCTCAGAGTGCACGACCCTGCTCTTAGGCAGCTGACCCCTGATTCACACTATATACAGTAAACTCTTGAGATTCATTGAGGTGTGCGTGGGGGCGTAGGAGATCACTTGTCAAACGGGAACAAAGTTGGCAGCAGCCAGCTCTTCCTGACTGCTGCCAGGGGGGAAAAGGGGGCTCAAGTCACCACCACATGCCCCGGCTCCACCCTGCCTGCCCCGTTCCCTACCCTCCCGCCGCAGATCCACCTCAAGTCCACCCCCCGGTCTCCCCTGCAGCCCTAACCCACCCCAGGCTTAACCCCTCCACCCCCAACCCACTACCCAAGCCCCTAACTTATGTGAGTTTCAGGGTACACAAGGGTTGTATGGAACATAACCCTCATGTATCTTGAGGGATTACAGTATTACATTAGTGGATGTGCAGGTGAAAGAGCCCTGATGATGTGGTGATGTGATACTGTCACGGGTGTAGATATGTGGGCAGAGTTGGCAGTGAAGTTTGTTTCAGGGACAACAAAAGCAGTTTCTTCTCATCAACTCTGGCCTTCCTCTTGATTGGTATTCCCTTCTTTTCATGAGCCTATATATTTAAGACCTGCCTCTGGACTCTACACTTCAGTGCATCTGACAAAGTGGGTCTTTGCCCGTGAAAGCTTATTGTCCAAAATATCTGTTAGTCTATAAGGTCCCACAGGACTTCTTGCTGTATACGCTCTGTTGTGTGTCTTACTAGTTGATTATTATTTCAAAGGATAACACTGTTTGGAAGGTAATAGTGGTAGGAAAGCAACTTAGAAGATGGAATAAGTTACTAAAAGAGTAATTTAGAAAAATTAAACAGAAGAAGCAGATTCTATGCAGGAAACTTTAGCGTGTATTGCATTAATCACTGCAGCCTGATTTCTCTAAGCAAGGAGCATCCACAACTCAACCTGCAATGAATGGAAACTGCAGATTTCTGGAAAAAAATTTAACAAATAATGCTTAGGTTTGCATCCTATGAAATTTATTCTGACTAGCCATATTTGGCCAAGCACAATGAATTCCTCATAAATTTACCTCCTAATGCGAATGAATGTGTTTCACGAAAGAACTGTCAATTATTTAAAATTTAAGTCTCAAGAAAAAATATTAGCCTCCTGTATATGTGGCTTTCTACAGTATGTATTTCTCTGAGATGGTCCTTCTCCACAGCTGGAGCACTCAACAGCCGCAAGTATATCATTCTGAACGTGTGTGCTTTTAAATTTTATTTGCTGAGTATAGTGCCCACTCCCCCTTTTTTTCTTACACTAATTAACAAACCAGAATATATTCTTGTATCCAGGGTAATGCCTGTTTACTTGCTGTATGGGTTTTCTATGAGCAAAACATTACTGAGCTTCTCAGCTTAGATTTCCATTTGCTCAAGCATTTTATACCTCGACAACTGTCACACTAAACATATTTTTTAAATATGGCTACAAGTCTCAGAACTTCAGATGAGTAATTTGTAAGAATCTCTCTTCTTCCAACACTCTGGGACTTCATTGTCTGTACCACAGGTTTCAAGAGTTGTAAACAGTCATCCCATTAATTCCATTTGATATTTATTAAACACAGCATAGAATTATAAAAAGTAAAGAATAAGATCAAAATAAAAAACTACTTGGTGTGTGCAGACACTGAAAGAATCAGGGGATTGAAAGTAGAATATAAAGCATACTGTTGCATAGTATTTCAAATCAGGCCGAGAACTAGTAGCAACCAACCCCAATCCTGCAAGCTGATCTCTGTTGTCAGATCCCTGTCTACATGAACAAGCTCGTATACAGCAACTTACAGGAACTGAGTTCAAAAGTTATCAGACTCTCATAACTCTATGTAAAATGAGTTGATGGTCATAAGGAAGAGAGTGGCAGAAAAATGGGGATTGAAATATTTTGCATAAAATTGTCTCAAAGTTTTTGCACTTGGTTTCCCAACTGGTACCACAAATTATTTCAAGTTCACACAATCCCTTTTTTCTTAAATTAATATCTTGTTTACTGTCACCAATGATGACAGCACTGCTTTCCAAGTCACCAGTTTACATCTTCTTCATATTAATTTTCGCTTGAGATGCTTTCCCTTTCCCCTCTCCTATGTACCATTCTTTCTCCTATTTGCTATTTTGATCAAACCTCTGAGTTATGTACCACTTACAAATTGTACCCCTTCCTGCACAGCACTGTTGTACAGAATGAACAAGATTAGAAGTAACACTTTCTGTGGGCCTTTCCTCAGACACTTTTTTTTCCTCACACTGGAGTGGCTGAAGTACTCTTTATTACTAGTGGCAATTGTATTCAATCAGAAAGTCAGAAGACTGAAAGCCCTATTTGTGTCCACTTACTACTGCTCTCTGCCAACAGTTATTAGGCCAATTTTAATAAAAATTTAATCATAATTTCTAATCTTGCACATTCTTTAATACCGCTGTGTTAGTAAATTGTCAGCCAGGTCCTCAGGAGTTATAAACTGATGAAGTTGCACAGCAGTTAATGGCAAAGGGCCAATTTTCACCACATGAAGATCAGACTATACTTTCTTCAACATGCCTGTGAACTCACCAATGCTCCAAAACAATACGTTTATATAGCTATTCTGATTTCCTTGGTACTTACCCTAATTTTAGTGCAGTCAAACTTTTTCAAACTTTGTCTAAGAAAGCAAAATGTTTTAGGTACCCACCCCATAAGGAAAGGGAGGATGGTTTAAAAAAACAAAAAACAAAACTGCTTAGAACTGTTGACACTCCCTAACCGACTGTCCCCTCCAGGTTGAGAGCCCATGCTATGGAGACTTTCCTAGCATGTTACACTTAAACTGTAGTTTCTGCGTCCCTCCTTCAATCCCTTTTAAGAATATTGGTGCTGTACAGTAAACTCTGTAAATTAAAATTAAGTTCAGGCCAACAGGATGGCTGGACAGCTGTCCCTTATTTATAAACACAGAGAAAGGAACAGAATTTGATAAAAAAAATCATTCACTAAGGAAAAAAGCAAACACTTCAATAGCAGGGGAGTTTATGACTGAGTGAAATAGAGATCACTTTTGTTCCCTACTACAAGAGAAATGAAACTTACTAATTATGACATAGTGAGCAATTGTCACAGATGAAGCCATGTCCATCAGTCAAAGTGGCAACCTCGGTAGAATATGGTAACTGAGCAAATATTTCCTGCTTTGGAAATAAATACTTCATTTCTGAGGAATGCCACAGGTTCTCCTCATCATTCATCTAGCAGGAGGGGGACCTTTTCTCTTTAAAGCATTCTGTTCCATCCCACAGTGTCCTCCAGAAATATCCACTATATGGCATTATGCTGTGTGAAACATTAGCTGTCAGAAATTTGGCTACAAACCTCTCCAAGGAGATACATCACTTTTAACTGAACACTTGCTCACTGTGACTCATGCAGAATAAACACAAAAACATACCTATTTTTCTTCAGTGAGTCAGTTCTTGTTCCCAAGCCAGTAATGAACTATTGTAGGCCACTGAAAGGTAAAAGGCTCAAAGAATGAGGATACTACTTCTGAGCAACTGCATTTCACCACTGAATGCCACCATTGGCAAGTCTCTATACCGAGTATTCACACTCCATCTTGTGTCCAAAGGGAGAACTGCGGGATCTTGCATGGTGAATACAGTAATCCCTTGAAATGCATGACTGAGAGTTAAGCACAACTCAAAATCCTGCTCCCCCTGGCCCTGGTTCAAGCCCCTGGCCGTGGTTCAAGCCCCTACCATCCTGCACGGCCTGGTTCAACCCCCCACTGCCCCGCACAGCCCTGGTTCAATCCCCTGCTGCCCCAGTTCACACACCCCCATGCCCAGCTCTGGTTCAAACCCCACCCAACCCCACCGCCTTGTGCTGTCCCAGTTCACCACCCCCCATGCCCAGCTCACACACACCCCCAGCGCCCAGCCCACTACCCCACACTCCCCCTGCAACCTTAACCCACCCCACACTTAATCCTCCCTGCCCCCCTCCCATGGCCCCAACACATCACCAGACTTAACCTTCCCCAACTGTCCCCCTCAACCCCAGGACTTAACCTTTCAAAGTAGCTCCAGGTGCTCCTACTGCCTCCATAGCTGCAGAACATGTGTTCCGCTGGTGGAAAAAGCTGGCCCCTGACTGACATGAAATTCAAGTCATGTGAGGGTGCATGGGAACACAACCCTCGCACCACTCAAGGGACTACTGTAATCTCAGGCTATGTCTACACTAGAGGGTTTTGTCAACAAAATTGGTGTTTTCTTGACAAAACCTACGGAATGTCAAGCTTACCAAGGCATCCTGTCAACAATAAATCAACTGAATGCAGCACTTTTGTCCACAGTCTTATCCTGCTCCCCACGAGGCATAATGCCTCTGTTGACAGAAAGCCAGTCTGTACATTCTGGGAGGCCCTCTGTCAGCAAACAGGGCTTTTGGGACACCAGGCCACCCTGTCCGCCATGCTTACAGTTGACCATTTTGTTGGGAGACCGGCCGGGCAGTCTGGCCACTCTGTTGACGGAGCAGATTGCTCTTGCAATCCACTTGGCAATTTGGCCACGATCTATTGACAGAAGTTTTGTCAGAAGATATCTTCCGACAAAAACTGCGGTTGACAAATCACTGTAATCTAGACATAGCCTCAGAGAGGTACATCTGTCATCCACAGAACAGAGCCTTAATAGAAGTTTTTGACACTGCAGCAGAACCACTGTCTCCGTATGCCAGGAAAAATGTATTAAATTACAACCAAGTGTAAAGACATAAAAAGGCAACAGTCAGCCTGTTGGGGACACAGCTTTGCCTACTGTGACAGAAAAATTGAATTTTAGCTTGACCTGGCTTTCAGCACTCAATAGAGGCATCAGACCTTCACTTGTTCCACTTCCAAGTTGCCAACCGCACTCAGGGAAGTGTCAAGTCAGCAGAAGAAACACCATGAATGCGCCCCCTTAAAGCAAAATTAAGAAGACTCACTCAGACAGCAGGACAGACATGGGAATGAAAAAACTCTCTCCTTAAGCAGCAGGGACTGGTGAAGGCAATATCACAAGGCATGATGGACAATTGCCTGCAGCTGTTCACCAAGACAGTCCTGATAGATACTCAGCATCATGGATGAATCACTCTTCAACTGCTTACGTCAGCTGGGTAGCCATCTTAAAGATTCCCCTATGTACTGGCTATCAGATATTGGAAGACTGAGCCAAGAGAAATATGACAAGGTTTAACAAGGACAAGGGCAGAGTCCTGCCCTTAGGACATAAAAATCCCCAAAACTACTACAGGCTGGGGACTGACTGGCCAAACAGCAGCTCTGCAGAAAAGAAATTGAGCATTATAATGGATGAGAAGGTGGACATGAGTCAACTATGTGCCTTTGTAGCCCAGAAGCATTAGTAGGAGCATTGCCAGCAGATCTAGGGAAGTGATTATTTCCCTTTATTCAACAATGGGGAGGCCACATCTGGAATATTGTCTCAAATTCTCAGCCCCCCATTATAAAAAGGATGTGGATGTATTAGAGACAGTCCAGAGGAGGGCAACAAAAATGATTAGGGAGCTAGAGCACATGACATAGGAGGAGAAGCAGAGGGATTTAGGCTTATTTAGTCTATAGAAAGTGATGGGGAATTTGATGGCAGCCTTCAACTACCTGAATGGGGATTACAAAGAGGATGGAGAGAGGCTGTTCTCAGTGGTGACAGATTACAGAATGAACAGCAATGGTCTCAAGCAACAGTGTGAGAGGACTAGGTTGGATATTAGGAAAAACTATTTCACCAAGAGGGTAGAGAAGCACTGGAATGGGTTACCTACAGAGGCAGTGGAACCACCCTCTTTAGAGGTTTTTAAGTTCTCACGTAACAAATGATTTAGTTCTGGCTTGACTGGGATAATTTAGTTGGAACGGGTCCTGCTTTGAGCAGAGGTTGGACTTTGTGACCTCCTAAGGTCTCTTCCAACCCTATGATTAGCCAAGAAGGAAATCCATACTCCTGGGATACCTACACTCTGATTGTCAGAACTTGGAACTGGATGACTGGAGATGGATCACTCAAACTGTCCCATTTATTCCCCCAAAGCATCCGACACAGACCACTGTTGGAGGACAAAATACTGAGCTACATGGGCCACTGACTAGCCCCTATACTGCCATTCTTATGGTCTTATTATTTTTCATGTGGAACACAGGGCTGACGAGGGTAGGAGCAGTTTGCCTCAGTTTCCTATTTGTGAGGGATCCTAAAATGATGGATGGATGGTCAAGCCAAATGCACATCGGTAGCATTGCAATCTGGATCCCTGAGACAAACCACTGCTCAGGTTTCTACCTGCCAATAACACTGCAGGGAGAAACTCGCTTACCCTAGCTGGGCCAGATCTCACTGTCACTGCCTTGTACATTGGCGCTGAAACTCAGTGAGAGGCAGGAATGGGAGCAGCCTTCCAGTTGCATGCAGAGCAATGCCTCCTTATACCCCTGGGAGGATAGCAATTCCACAAGCCTCTGTCCTTTCCCACACATCACTTTAATTTCTTTGGCAAATTATTGCTTTGGTCGTTAAAACCAAGGCACAGATCCTTTTTTCTCTTTCTGTGGCTGACAAGTATATTGATAACTTCTCAACTTGTACCCGAAGGAAGAGACAGACATAAAAACATTCCACTGGTACTTCAGTTCAAGCTCCTTTCTCCCCTCATGCACAGAACCCAATAAAAGAGAGATAAGACTGACAAACCAAGAAGGAAATCTGAGAAGCAAGACACACAAGTACGTTTCTGGGCTTCTTCCTGGCCAGATTAACTCTTCTGGAGGTCCAGGGAGGGACCAAAAATGGGGGTCAGGATTTAGTGTGTGTGGGAGTAGGCTTGGGTGGTTAGGGCTCAGGAGCGGGCTAGACATGGGGGTTCGGGTGGTAGGGCTTGTTCAGGAATAGGCTGAGGATGGGTGGTCTGGGTGGGAGGAAGGGTGCAGGAGCCAGGTGG
The DNA here is from genome assembly GCF_033958435.1 of Carettochelys insculpta. Classification (NCBI taxonomy): domain Eukaryota; kingdom Metazoa; phylum Chordata; order Testudines; family Carettochelyidae; genus Carettochelys; species Carettochelys insculpta. The sequence goes on along the minus strand of NC_134147.1, from coordinate 15,116,137 downwards.
AGATGGAGGGATCGAGGCAGGAGGAAGGTTACAAAAACAGGCTGAGAGTGATGGTCTGGGCAGGAGGGGGCTAGAACAGGCTGGGGGTGGAATAGTCTGGGTGATGGAGCCCAGCCCAGGGAGCTGCAGCCCCTCTCCTGTAGCTGGGGGAATGGCAGTGGAAATATGCTCCCTGGAAAGCTTTTCTCACTTCCTCTCCGAGGCACTGCCCTCCTGTTGCTCTGATTGGCCAACGGAGGGGCAGTGCCTGGAAGAGAAATTCTCAGCAATCAGTAACATTTTCAATGTAAAAAAGCAGTCTTGTAGCACTTTAAAGACTAACAAAATGATTTAATAGGTGATGAGCTTTCATGGAACAGACCCACTTCTTCAGCTGTGGAAAGGATCTGTGCGAGTTTTGCATGTAGTTGATGGTTTTCCATTTCAAATGGCGAAATGTAGCACCTTGCATGGTGAGTAGTCACACAGAGGTAGCTGTAGAAAACAGAGAGTAAGCCGTGCTAGTCTATACACTATCAAAACAAAAAGCAGTCAAGTAGCACTTTAAAGACTAGCAAAATAGTTTGTTAGGTGAGCTTTCGTGGGACAGACCCACTTCTTCAGACCATAGCCAGACCAGAACAGACTCAATATTTAAGGCACAGAGAACCAAAAACAGTAAGCAAGGAGGACAAATCAGAAAAAGATAATCAAGGTGAGCAAATCAGAGAGCGGAGGGGTGCGGGGGGGAGGTCAAGAATTAGATTGAGCCAAGTATGCAGACGAGCCCCTATCGTGACTCAAAGTTCCCATCACGATTTAAACCATGTGTTAATGTGCCAAATTTGAATATAAAAGTCAGCTCGTCCACTTCTCTTTCCAAAACGGTGCGATAATTCCTCTTCAGTAACACACATACCTTTAGGTCATTGACAGAATGCCCCATTCCATTAAAATGTTGACTAACTGGTTTGTGGATCTGGAGTGTTTTGATGTCTCTTTTGTGCCCGCTGACCCTTTGTCTAAGGGAGTTAGACATCTGTCCAATATACAAAGCATCTGGGCATTGTTGGCACATGATGGCATATATGATGTTAATAGAGGAGCATGAGAAAGTGCCTGTGATTCTGTGAGTAACCTGGTTAGGTCCAGTGATGGTATTTTCAGAGAAGATATGTGGACAAAGCTGGCAGTGGGCTTTGTTGCAGGGAAAGGTTCCAGGACTGGTGTTCCTGGGGTATAGACTGTGGCTGTTAGCGAGGATCCTCATGAAGTTGGCAGATTGTAGGAGAGAACAGACATGTCACCCAGGGCCTTCTGGAGTGTAGCATCCAGATTAAGAATAGGTTGTAGGTCTTTAATAATTCGTTGCACCACTGGTCATCACCTACAGCCCCCAACTCAGACCACTGCCTCATTAGCATGCCGCCGGCTGCGGCTCTTAAAAATTGCTGTTTTTCGCTGCCATGCGGCTTGTCCAGATGGAAAGCAGATAGGAATAAGGGGATTTTGAAGTTCCCAGGGTCCTTTCAAAAAGGACCCTCGCTTGAACGAGCTGCATGGCAGCAAAAAGTGGTAATTTCAAAGAGCTGCAGCTGCCAGCATGCTAATGAGGCGCTGAATATGCATTTCACCCCCTCATTGGTAATCTTCGAAATGGTCACTTGCATGGCTATTTTGAAGATTTGGGCTAGTGTAGACATAGCCATGGAGGACAAGTAACAGTAGAGACAGATTAAACTGAACATTGAAGGTGTTCCTGTTGACTCTGGTACACCTTGCAAGGAGTAAGGGAAGTCAACAGGACTGTTTCTCCCATTGATATCCCACTGTGGGGACAACATCAAAGTCTGAATCAAGGTACCTCAAGGTACCTGAGAAGTTTCTGACATTTCCAGCCTTCTTGACAGCAAGCATAGGAGCAACAACAGAGAAGAAGATAGGACCCAATGCAGGGGTCTACAACTGAAATAGTGAGAAGAGCCATTTTTTCAAATTCCATTACAAAATCAATACTTCAAGAGCCGCAATGCACATGAATAGGAGACTGTCCTTAATAAAGAACATCAAACCGTATTTTGTCACCTCTAATTTAAGAAAAGTGCAAACACCCCCAGTTAGAAAGTTGTTACCCTATCTTTATCTGCCTCAACCCCCAAATCCACTCTCCCATCCCCAGGTTTAACCCACCTCAGTTGCCCTGCCCCAACCTGCCCAGTGAACCCGGACAATTGCCTGACCTGACCTGACCCACCTCCTCCCAACTTTTCAGGCCAGAAAGTGCCTGCAACAGCACGGCGGCACAGCTCCAGAAGAGGCAGGCATGGCCACCCCTCCTCCTGCACACTTCCCCCATGTGCATGGTCTGCCGTCCATTAAACTAATTCAATTTAGTTCCATTATTTCAGCTGGGGCAGCACAGGGAGCCACAAGAGGGGTCAGCAGCAGCTCTACGAGCTGTACATGGGTTTTTAAAGAGCCACATGCAGCTCCGGAGCTGCAGCTTGCTGACCCAACTCAATGGATTCCTCCTAGTCACCTTTTTTTTTCTTTTTTAAGCAAAGATCTGTCACACTGCCAGCTCCTTTCCCCCCTCTAGGAGCGGACAGGAAGGAGAAACTGCTATTGCTTCTCTCCCCTACCAGAAAAGAAAGGAAGTGGACCTCCTGTTCCCTCTCCCTTCCCAGGCATGGAGAAAACAAATAATCAGATTTCACATAAAATCTAGCCTTTGACATTATTAGAAATCTTCTAAAATGCAGGAAATTGAATAACCATTTAGATAGTTTCTCAGGAAGAACCCCCAAGTCCCCCAATTTTTTTTTAAACATAAGAAGCGCAGATTTTCCGTTCTGCATCAGCAAAAGCAGGACGGGGATGTGGCCCCGCCTAGTGCTGGACATTGCACGGGTGTACACGCCCAAGCACAAATAATTTGGTAGACTGGCAGTAAACTCAACTCCTCTCCAAATATATTTTTCCTCTTCATTCCCTGTTCCTCCTCTTGCCTGTATACACAATGACACAACACGATTTCAGCACGTGCAAGTGAGCCCTCTTCCCCGTCTGTGCTACCTGAGTGGCAATGAGTACTGCACACCAGCATGCAGCTTACCACTTGCACAAGCCCCTTGGAAACACAATCATTCCAGGTGCTCACACTGGTTTGCAGATTAAAGGTTTGGCGATAGCGAGAAGCAGCTGTGCAGGTTGGTCCAAGGTGGCCGGGCCAGGTCCTGCCATTCTGTTTACAAACACGTGGCGGTCTCAACGGGCAGAAGGGAGCACGAATTCAGGGTCACACCAGGGGACAACAGCCCTAGTCTCAGGGCTGTGATGTGCTCAGGTCCCGCGCCCCCAGCCAGGGGCAGCAGGGCGAGGGCTGCTCGGACAGCGGCACTGAGCCCAACGGCCCCTCACTGCGCTGCCAACTCAGCTTGAGGAGGGGCGGCTAAACCGCCGTCCGAGAAAACTGGGCGGGATGCGCAGGCGCGCGGCATTCTACTGGAGCCAGGCGCTCCCACCCCAGCGTTTGGTTTGATCCAACGGCTCGCAGGCGCCCTGAGCCCGACCGGGGGTGAGCTGCACCTCTGGCCCCCAGCAGGAGGAGACAGCTGAGGTCCGAAGCACCGAAGCTTCCCCGTTAAGGCGGGAAAAGGCGGTGAAGCCTAGATAACGGCTCAGCCCCACCTCCCAATCACGGCGATTGGCGCCGAAGACGGAGGCTGACCCCCCCCCCCCCAAATACGTGATAGGCAAGTCTGAGGGGGACTGTCCTCCAATGAAAGGGCACAATTCTCTCCGGAGGCGGAGCCACACGGTCTTCGGTCCAATGAGAGCGGAGACTCTCCGATGATGGACGGCCCGCTCTACCGGCGAGGTGCCCACCAGCCCTTTGTCCAATGAGCGAGTCGAGGCGGCATACACGGCATTGCCTTCATTCCCGTGATGCTTTGCAGCAAGCAGCCGCAGGCTCGTCGCGAGCGACTCCATCCGGGTCTCAGGCTCCGCTCCGGGTCAACCTGCAGCAGGTAATGGGGCTGCGGCACCACCGCCGCCATTGCCCGCAGGGGAGGCCCCAATAAAAGGCTCTGGGACGTCGGGACCTGGGCAGATTGGGGGCTGTTCTAGCAGCTAGAGGCCCGGCCGCAGGGAGCGAGGTGCCGCGCGGAAGGCGGCCCGTAGGGGAAGCAGTGCGGAGTCCTGGGGACGACGGGAGGTGCTGACTCCACATCAGGCAGCGATAGCAGCTACCTGCTCGAGGGCAGCAACCACTGCGCCATGTCCTCTTCTGGTGGCTTCCCGGGATGCGCGAGCGCGTGCGTGGGACGGGCTGAGCCCTGGCTCCTTTCCCGCCGACGGGAGCCTACAAGGCCATGGATTTCCGTGGCGTTGCTGCCACGGGCGGGGACTCTCGGCTATCTTACCCCGCTCTCGTTTCTATGCATTTCAGGTTTTTTGCATTGCCCCCCCCCGCCCACAACTAATGTAAAGTCCCGGAAGTGCCGCCCTCGGGCGCTGGTGATTGGCGCTATGGTTTCCATTCTCATAACTGATAGGTTGTGTGAGTGCTGGTATCGGCGGTTTGCGTCACTTCCGCTATCAAGTTTGTGGGTAGGGTAGACCTTGGCGGGGGGGAGAGAGTGCTATCTGCCCCCAGCCCCACCTCACCCTGAGAAACCCTCTGGACAGCGGTTCCTTAGCGGCTGCGGTAGCCATTGGTGTCTCGCAGCCTGTCTCGGGGAGACCGGTTCCTTAATGGCGTGGGGAGGCAGACGAGCCCAGCTGCGGATGCTCTCGAGCCCTCCGGGGAGCCCAGCATCCCCAGTGCCCTTGGCCGAAGTGGCTGGTGGCTGGCGGCTGTGGTGCGTCGGGAGGATGTGCTGGCTGCGGTCCATAGGCCGGAAGGGCAATTCACAGTGAGGTGGACTGACTGGGGAAGGGAGAAATCTTCGGGCCAGTGAGTTACGCTGCAGTGCCCTCTGAGCAAGTGACGACTGCTAACGTGTTTTGTCTCTTGGTTAGGCTTCAACAGATTTGACCAAAGACGTTTTGAGGCTTTGAAACCGCTGCTACACCCTGCAGGTATTGCCAACTGTCTCTTAGATTTAAAAGAGAGCTTCGGCAATAAGCGAAGGCTCCTTGAAGGGGACGAAAAGGTGTTGATGCTTCCAGAATGCATTGCATATTTAAGCACTAGCTTTTTGAAATATGTCTAGGATGCTGCTATTATGCATAGTGCTCATTATGTTACACGGCTATGAATGAACAACTTGAGATTGGAAACAGTTATCAATTGCATTATGTATTGCTTTTTAATTACCAGTGTATATTATACAATCTGTGGTTCATAGGTTGTGGGAACCTATATAGAACAGGCATTTGTACTATATTCAACTGCAGTGAGAGAGAGTTACCAATGTAATTCTGACTTGCTCAAGAATGAGAGCTAACTGACATCAGTGACAGGTATATCAGGCAATTATAAGTCTGATAAAATGGACTAATTTTTCTTTTCTGGAAGCTGTGGGAAGACAGAATTTCAAAATCATCAGACACTTATTGCACAGAGGCTACAAAAGATTGAGCCCAGGAGCAGAGTGCTGAGGAAGTACATTAGTGGAATTCAAGAACTAATTAGTGGGAGCTTGGTTTTTCAACTGGATATTGTACTTGAAAATGGGACTCTTCATGTTAGATGTCTTCTGGTAAATTTTGGAAGCTTTGTGAATGGTTAGGTTGGCAGAAACACTGAGTTTGGGGAGAGGCTGATAAGAAGTTCAGGGAGGGAAATACGGGTTTTTCTTTGGGTGGGGTGCTGAAATGGAATAGATAAAACATAAGGCATATTGCTATATATGAGAAGGTATAAGGAAGTATGAAGGAGAATGGCATTATTTGATTGATCTGTGCATATCTACACTGGGAATAAATACTTGATAGTGGACTTTTTGGTCTAGCAACGAGGTTATATGATCCAATGGGTGAAAGTTGAAGTAGACAAGAAAATCTTCTCATTTCAAGTCACAATTTGACAGTGAGGGTAATCAATCGACAACATTTACCGGTGGTTGTGGTGCATTCTCCATCACTAACAATTTTAATATCAAGCCTGTTATGTTAAAGACATGCATTTAGTGGGGAGAGTGTTATACCCTGCAACTAATGAGGTCAGACTGGATAATCACGATGTATTCTTCAGATCTTAGACTCTGTTCATCTTTGAAGCCAGTCTGAGGAAAAAGGTGAAGCCAAATAAACATTAAGTTGAAATAAAAAAGCAGTAAAGTAGCACTTTAAAGCCTAACAAAATTAATTTATTAGGTGAGCTTTCGTGGGACAGACCCACTTCTTCAGACCATAGCCATACCAGAACAGACTCAATATTTAAGGCATCGAGAACCAAAAATAGTAATCAAGGTTGACAAATCAGAAAAAAAATTATCAAGGTGAGCAAGTCAGAGAGTGGGAGGGGGAGTCCCACGGAAGCTCACCTAATAAATAATTTTGTTAGTCTTTAAAGTGTTACTTTACTGCTTTTTTGGTTTGATGGTATATAGACTAGCATGGCTTTCTTTCTGTTACTAATAAACATTAAGTTGAGTTTTTAAAAAGGGAGTTGACTGATTCACACATGTATTTAAATGCGAAGGTGTTCCAGGAGCCGAAGTGGCACACGGTACCTTTGATCCTGGCTAGTACTGTACTTATCAATTACATTTTTAGTTTAAGGGCTAGAGAGCAAAACAAAAATGTGCCAAGTAGGTCTTGCTATTAACGTGTATTAGGTTATCATAAAATCCTTGAATTCATGGTACATGCTATTAACATGCTACTAATGATTTTTTTGCACTGCTTAATCTTCAGATCTTGTTAAGGTTTTTTAATCTATTGTAAGTGTAAACTAATTCCCTCTGACTCAAGGTCATCATAACATCCTGTCCCTATTTATAACACATTTCTCTATGGGAAATTATATTCTAGGGAAAGTAGCTCTATTAAAAAGATTTTTTTTACCCAGTAAGTTTTGAGAAATAAATTAAAATACTGAAAAATTGCTGGCTGGATTATCTAGCAATCAGAAAATAAAACTAGGGTATAAATTTACATTTAATAAATAAAGAATAATTTTTAATAATCAGTCTTATCAAATCCTGGATTTGAGGTAGCATTTGTTGAGCAGAATTATGATTTTTTTTGTACTTCAGAAGCATTTCATAGTTTTATTGTTCTTGAACGTCTAATTCTTTACAGTAGAGGTGAATGTATTATAAAATCCCAAGTGTCCAGTAACCAGGACTTCACTTTTACAGATCTCCTTAACAAATGGTTCCAGTAGACAAATTTGGGTTGGTCTGAACTTCTCATACACAATTCGTTAGAATTAATTTTTGTGTAGTTTCACTTAGGTATAGTCTTCAGAGAATGCCACTTCAATTTCTCAGTTACTCAAATCTGATTACAATAAGGCTTACTGGAAGGGTGGTCCCATATCAGTTATTTAAAATACTCCATAGTGAAGGCCTTTCAAATCATAACTGAAAATTGATTGTTAGCTACAGATTGTACTTAACGTCTAGAATAGGATGATAAAAGTTTATCCTGAAACACGAGTTAGAATACCCATTAAAAGGAGCTTCTTAATTCTTTACAATATAATTTTATAGTATTTTTATTTTTACTGTGCTAATGAGCATTGTTTTTTTGTATTGGGTGTTAGATCTAAATTTTTAGATAGCAAACTATCTATATGAAGAATTTACAGATTAAGAGGTTGCATAGGTTACTTCAAAAGACTAAAATGTAATTATCTTTCATATGAGGATTGGAGAGAGTTAGTACAGTAGCTGAGCACGCTCATGATTTAGGAGATCAGTAGAAATTATCTTTGTTTTAGTTTCCATTTGACAAATGACTTCTAATTTTCCTTTTAAATGTTAACTAGTATTTGGAATATTCTTTTGTATTTGAAGTACCTTTAGAAAATGTATGAGACATATTCCAGGATCTGAAAAGTTAAATTGTTATGGATTGCTGCACCTTTATCTGAAAACAGAAGTCAGTGAGAGGCACCCGATTACCTTTATTACTCCCACTTAAACTTCGTGGCTTTTTTAAACCTTTAATTATTCAGTTTATATTGACACCTGAAATCAACATTAATACATGTGTGAGAGGACTGCTCTGTTAATGAGAACAATTGAACTGTTTTTCTCAAATGTTAATCCTGATAGACCAACATGGGGTGAAATAGAAGAACATAAGGATGCTTATGGACATCTTGTTACAATATCTTTGAAGAATGACACCTTAATTTTGATTTAGGTACAAGCCTTAATTCATGCTTGTTTAATTATATTTATTTCTTAGATAAGCCACTTTATGAAAAGTGTATCAGGTAGGGGATTAAATGCCAGAAAAAAGGGGAATAAAAAACTGTCACAGTAATAGTTCTGTGAATGACAGTTGTTCAGAATGCTGTAGTTTTCAGTTTCCTTAAAAAGGGGAAATGGCAAACATCTATTCAGTGGAAATCTGTATTAATATAGCAGTTGATTCAAACAGATGGTGAAATCAGCACTGTCCATGGTTTGTGTAAGAATTGGGCAACTATTAGGAGAGGTAATAGAAAAAATAGTGCTGTGTTCTGTACTTCTATTTCAGTTTTGGCATGTGTGTGTTTACAAACTAAAATGCCTGTTCCAGCATCAACACTGTATGCTCAACCTGGAATAAGATTGGTTCTCTCTGTACAAAAATGACCTGCCTGAAGGTGACTTTGATACAGCAGGCAAAACTAGATAGCCTCTACACCCTGTGTTTGTATGTGTTTCAGTCTTTGGAAATGGATAAATTCTTCCTTCCATTTTATAGGTTGAATTACTTCAAAGTTAAAGAAGCTGCTTTATTGGAGGAGACCTAGTACAGTGGTTTGAGCATTGGCCTGCTAAATCCAGCATTGTGAGTTCAGTCCTTGAGGGGTCCATTTATGGATCTGGGGCATAGATTAAAAAGAAAATTGTCAGGGATGGTGATATGTCTTGCCATGAGGTCAGGGGCCTGGACTTGATGACCTTTCAAGGTCTCTTTCAGCTTTATGAAATAGCTATATCTCCATACATTTATTTATATTTATTTTAAAATATAGTCCCAGAAATACAGAAGAATCTTGTTTGGTAACTTTCTAGCCAATTAATAGTATGAAAATTTCATTTATGCAGTTTTCCGTTGCTGTCCATTCATTTAAATGTTTGATTAGGCATACACAAACTATATTAAAAACACTTGGGCTGCAGAGTCAGATAGGTGGGTTAGGAAATAACACAGGTGTGCCATATGCCTTACAACCTTTAACTGCATCTTCTTTAGCTGCCCCTCTCCCCCTGCAGCCTGTTCAATGCTCAGAATTTGTTGGGGCAACAAATAGGCAACAGTGGGCAGCTGTGATTTTTCTAATTTTGTTGTTGTAAATCCTTTATCTCCAAACATGTCTAGTACTCCTTGTCAGTGTTCCTGCTGTTTTGTCCTTCCATGTCTGGAATAAATGTTATGTGCTCCAAGATATGTACAGTTGTGTACCACCCTTACAAACACATGCTGCTTTCAGTGGTTGGCTGTGGGCTTTCTGCTAGTCAGCTGGGCGTCACCTGAATCTCTCCTGAGTGGCCCTCCAAGTGCTCAACTGAAAGGGAATGATGGTCCCTCGCTTTGGCAGGTGTACCACTCAGTTCACAGAGACACAGAACTCATTAGATATTTCTGCTTCTTTCTAATTTCAGTGAATGGTTACCATGCAAAATGCTTTGACACAGTTACTTTTAACCAGAGTGAGATGATTTAATCATTGATTTAAATCAGATTTATACTTGGTCTCTTTGAAAATTTGTTCTATTGAAACTTCAGTTTGCAGTATGTGTAATTTAGCATATGAGTTTTAAAGGGCCACTAGTTGGAGGGTATTTTAAGTTGTACAAAATTACCACAGGAGAAACGTGTAAATTAATGTCCTGATCTCATAAAAACTGAAACAAATACCTAACTAATTTTGACTGTGTATAGTCCCATTGGCTTCATTGGGACTATTCAGTCTTGAAGTACAGTAAGATATTGGAGATCATGAGTCCAGAGTATGTGACTCTCACTCTTATGTGGCTGATCCCCGATTCATACAGTAATCCCTTGCTTTATGTGGCTTCACATTGCGCAAAACTCGCTTTAACGTGAGTTTTACCCAGTGTGAAGCTGCTGAGCACTTAGCATGCCTAGCTTCCCACAGCTGGCAGCAGGCAGCCAGGTGGGCTAAAACCCCCTTCCCCCCCCAATTCCCAGAGCGGCACAGCTGGTTCACCCCCATTAAAGCCGCAACCAGCTGAACCCCCCCCAAATCCCCAGCCCCCATGGCCTTAGCACACATGAGGCTCCCACCTCTGCGGCTCGAGCTCACTCCCTCGCATGCGGTGCTGCAGCTTCAACCCACGTGCAGGGCTGTGGCTCCCAGCCCCAGCATGCTGTGCAGGGCTCCACTTGCTCCCCCGCCACTCAATCACCCCACCCTGGTGCCCCCCCCCCCCGTTCATTCCCCCTGCCTGGCTCAACCTCTCCCCCCCCACAGCCCCAACTAACCCCCCCTTTTCCCCTGCACATGGGGCCCCGTCTCTCAGCTCCCGCCAGCATGTGCAGGGTCGCTAACCCCCCTGTCAGCTCAACCCACTCCACCCCCAGTTCATCTCCATTCAATCCTCCCTCCATCTAGCTCAAACATCTCACCCCCCCAGCCTCTGGGGATCCCTCTTTATCTTTGGGGACCTAGGCTCTTCTCTGTGCTTCGATGTCAGCATTGGCACAGACTACAGGACCTGGTACCATGTTGATGCGTATCCCATCTTCAGTGCTGACTCTGGTAACAGCTATTTCGGCACTGCCTACAACTGCTCTAGTACAGATCCCACCCAATTTGGCACTGGCAGCAGTGGCCCCCTTGGCAGCGCTGATGATTCAACCCTTAGCAGTCAAGTCAGCTCCTGTATTTATCCCAACACCAGGAGTGCAGTAGTCTTTACAGGGGCAACAGGACCCTCCAGGTACAGCTGGCACACTACCCTCCATCCTCTCATGATTCTCTTCACCTGATCTTCTTCTTGGTCATTTTCTGCACCAGCCTTTCAGGACAATAGGGAACTGCAGCAGCTGTTGCACAGAGTGGTACAAAGCCTGGGTGTCCAGGCTGAGGAGGTCATCAAGGATGCAGATTCCATAGTGGACATTCTCTCCTCTTCAGGACCATCCCACATTGCCTGTCCATCATCAAGACAATTACAGGGGCAATTACCTAGCAAGCTAGGGATAACGTGGCCCTGGGCAGGGCAGTACTCCAGTCAGCTCCTGGCTCCAACCCCACCTCCTAAAGTTGTGGCTTGTGAGTCACCTAATTGGAATGCACCTGAACAAGCCCTCAGAGGAAAAAATTACTCCTCTTTCATTCTGTGAGATACAGTGTTCATTTCAGTTTGAATACCAACCTTCTAGCCTTCTGTTGGCCTACTGGCAAGAAGGAATTGGGGGTTGGTGGGTCAGCAAGGCTATCGATTGAGCACCTTATCAGCCCCACTCTAGGGGGCTGACCTAATGGTTGCTGCTAGACAGGGGTGGCCAACACATGGCCCATGGGCCAGAATCTAGCCTGCAGAGCCTTTTAATCTGGCCAGCAGTGGCGCCATTTTGAAATAGGCTTTAAAGAGCCATTTGCTGTTGGTGCTGACTCCTTCTCTGGCTCCCTGCCATGTCAGGCTGAAATAATGGAACTCAATTTAATTGGTTTAATGACTGGCAGGGTGGTGGGAGGAATCCAGCCATTAAACCAATTAAATTGAGTCCTGTTATTTCAGTGTGGCAGGGAGCCACCCGCGCTGTAGGTGGGCTGGGGTGGAATTGTGCAGATGCACTGAGGAGGCAACAGTGGCCTGGCAAACGTGCAGTGAGGGGTAGCAGTGGTAGCCCCCAAAGCTCATGTGGGGGAAGGGAGGCTTGGCGCTGAGAGGGGTTAAGTCTGAGGGGCTTGGTTTGGTGTTAAAAGGGGTTAAGCCTGGGGACAGGGCAAGTGGAGGAGGTTGGTTGTTTATGAAGTGTTAGGGTGGTTCTTTCAAAAGCTTACAACTAAACACTAACCTAATACAGCTTTGAATCTTTACTGTGCAGAATAATGCAGTTTTTCCATTTAATTTGGTAGTTTATGCTTACATTACTGCACTGTATTTGCTTCCCCTCTCTATTGCTGCCTGATTTCATGCGTCTGGTTGCCCAATGACAAAAGGTTGGCCATCCCTGTGCTAGACAGAAATCTTCCTGCTTCTGTGCACATGCATGCACACACCTACTTGGAATGGACATGAAGAACAACACTTATGAGAGGTAAATTACCATTTTTTTTTCTTCTGGTGGCATGAAGTCTCTGTTATACTGGAACCTCCATAACCCAGTTGTCTGACCCTGGAACACCCATGGTTTGGACCCTGGCAGGGAAAGAAGGAAGCAGATCTGTCCACTGCTGCTCCTCCTCCCCCTCTGCCCCACCTTGCTGCCATTTCCCCAAATGGGGCATGGGGAACTTTGTCCAGAAGCCTCCTGCTGCCCCTGGCTTCCGGCTCCCGTGTCTGAGCTTGGAAGGTAGCAGTGTCTGGCTCCAGACTCCCAGGGACTCGGAGGAAGGAGGAGACCTCCTCTCCTAACTTATGCAAAATTTGAGCCCCCATTTAACTTAGGGTTGTACTGTATAGTAGGATGCCTTTATTCACTTCTGCTGACTGCTGCAGCTGGAGGGTGAAGTCTGAGACTTTGGGTAAGATTGTCCTGATTCACTGTCTGGTGAAGTTGTATGCAGGGGAGAAGCAGCACCTGATGACCATAGGCAACTCCCATTGGAGCAGTGTAATGAGTGGTAAACTTGCCCTTAGTGCCCGGTTTGTCCAACATGAAAATGATAGAATGGATTATTTTACCTTACTTAGTACAGTTCTATGCTACTTGACTTTTACAATTTTGACGATTAAGACCTATAGAACTTGCATTTCACTTTTTGCAGTGAATTTCTAAAATATAGTCTAAATGTGTCTAAACCACTAGTTGACTACCTATAGCAAAATTTACAGAGGTTTGCTTGTGTTGTAGATATTTCTTACTTACGCATCTCAAGCTGAGAGTAACTATCAATGTATCAGTATGAATTGAAAGACCAAACACACTCTCCTTTTTGTTACTGCAAGCTTTTAGTTTGCGTGCATTTCATAAACAAAGACTTCTGCTGTAAAGCTTCTTGGGGTTACTTTCTGGAACTTAAATTTGCTAAACTTCCAAACTAAAAAAAAGCCTCTCTAGTTCTTTCATCTAGTTGGGGGAAGAGGAAGTTAGCAGTTCCATATTGCACTTTTCCTTAACATGCCACAGTATTTCCAGTCAGGATGCTAACTCTCCTAGGAAGATGAACTTGGAATTAATAGAAACTTTTTTGGGAATTAAAATGAGTTAAGGTACTGGGTTTCTAGAAAGCAGAGAGAGCCTTTAAATAACTTCAGATCTCAGTTTACAAATTATAGTCCAAAAGAGATTTTGATTAAGAATAAATTTTACTAAGATTCAATCATTCTGAAAAAGTGCCCTTCAGTATTCTGACTGCATATTTCTTTTCAAACTAAACAGTATAATGTAAACATACGGTGCTTTTTACGTAATAATCTTCACTTCAAATGAAAGTTACCAGTGAGAGGTGTAGAATAACATTTATAGTTTAAAATGGCTAAGAAAATGAGTGATGATTGCCCTGCCATTCTTCTGTGCCAAGTTGTCACAGCTACCTCCCCCTCTTGTCTGGCTTGCTACGTGGTCAATGGTAAAATTAGGAGTGAATGTACCATGCTGGTATTTGAGATTTTCTTAATGTTAATAAAGTGCTCAGGACAGTGCTATAAAAACAGTTTTCATAGAATTTCTTTACTTCCTTATTCAGGTATGGTTTGTCTAACTATAAACAAAGTGCCTGTATGGGTAATGCGTTTTTATTACACGGTGCTGAAAGCAGCTACAGGCACTCTCATTTTAAGGAACAGCAAACTGTTTCAGTGGCAGAAGGTGATGGAGGGGAAATTATTTTCAGCCTAATTTCTTGTAACAATAGGAATTTTGTAGCTACAGGAATTTTGTAGCTACAGAAGTAAATCTAAGGCAGAGCATTGGTTGCTTTATTGTGGTTGCCAATATGTTGTCTTAAGAACATAAGAATGGCCATACTGGGTCAGACCAAAGGTCCACCCAGCCCAGCATCCCATCTGCCGACGGTGGCCAATGCCAGGTGCCCCAGAGAAGGAGAACAGAAGACAATGATCAAGTGATTTATCTCCTGCCATCCATCTCCTGCCCTTGTTCTGAAGGCTAGGGCACCATACTTTATCCCTGGCTAATAGCCATTTATGGACCTAACCTGCAAAAATTTATCGAGCTCTTTTTTAAACCCTAAGAGTCCTGGCCTTCACAGCGTCCTCGGGCAAGGAGTTCCACAGGTTGACTGCGCTGTGTGAAGAAAAATTTCCTTTTATTAGTTTTGAACCTACTACCCATCAATTTCATTTGGTGTCCCCTAGTTCTTGTATTATGGGAAAAGGTAAATAATTTTTCTATATTCACTTTCTCCACACCATTCATGATTTTTATATACCTCTATCATATCGCCCCTCAATCGCCTCTTTTCCAAACTGAAAAGTCCCAGTCTCTCTAGCCTCTCCCCATATGGGACCCGTTCCAAGCCCCTAATCATCTTAGTCGCCCTTTTCTGAACCTTTTCTAATGCCAATATATCTTTTTTGAGGTGAGGAGACCACATCTGCACACAGTACTCAAGATGTGGGCGTACCATAGTTTTATATAGGGGAAGTATGATATCTTTTGTCTTATTATCGATCCCTTTTTTAATAATTCCTAACATCCTATTTGCCTTACTAACTGCCGCTGCACACTGCGTGGATGTCTTCAGAGAACTATCCACTATAACTCCAAGATCCCTTTCCTGATCTGTCGTAGCTAAATTTGACCCCATCATGTAGTACGTGTAATTTGGGTTATTTTTTCCAACATGCATTACCTTACACTTACCCACATTAAATTTCATCTGCCATTTTGCTGCCCAATCACTCAGTTTGCTGAGATCTTTTTGTAGTTCTTCACAATCTGTTTTGGTTTTGACTGTCCTGAACAACTTGGTGTCATCTGCAAACTTTGCCACCTCACTGCTTACCTCATTTTCTAGATCATTGATGAACAAGTTGAACAGGATCGGTCCCAGGACTGACCCCTGGGGAACACCACTAGTTACCCTCCTCCATTGTGAAAATTTACCATTTATTCCCACCCTTTGTTTTCTGTCTTTTAACCAATTCCCGATCCATGAAAGGATCTTTCCTCCTATCCCATGACCACCTAATTTACATAAAAGCCTTTGGTGTGGGACCGTGTCAAAGGCTTTCTGGAAATCTAGGTATATTATGTCCACTGGGTGCCCCTTGTCCGCATGTTTATTAACCCCTTCAAAGAATTCTAATAGATTAGTTAGACACGACTTCCCTCTGCAGAAACCATGCTGACTTTTGCCCAACAATTCGTGCTCTTCTACGTGCCTTGCAATTTTATTCTTTACTAGTGTTTCTACTAATTTGCCTGGTACTGATGTTAAACTTATCGGTCTATAATTGCCAGGGTCTCCTCTAGAGCCTTTTTTAAATATTGGCGTTATATTGGCTGTCTTCCAGTCATTTGGTACCAAAGTGGATTTAAAGGATAGGTTACAAACCACTGTTAATAACTCCACAATTTCACATTTGAGTTCTTTCAGAACCCTTGGGTGAATACCGTCTGGTCCTGGAGACTTGTTACTATTCAGCTTATCAATTAACTCCAAAACCTCCTCTAATGTCACTTCAATCTGAGTGAGTTCCTCAGATTTGTCACCTAAAAAGGCTGTATTTAACATCTGTATTCTGTATTTTTAACATCTGTAACTTAACATCTGTATTTCAAAAATTATGAAAATGCCACCCTGGTTTCAACATTTACAATATGCACTTCTACAAGTGTCTTCATGTACTAATTGGACAATGGGCAGTAATCAGTTTTACTTACAGTTGGTGTGGTTTTGGTATGCTATGTTGCTGCCTTGTAGACACTTGTTAGCAACAATATTAGAAGCATTTAAAACTCTTTAACTTTGGAGTTTGAGGGTATAGGGTAGAAATTTAAACAAATCTGCTTTTGGAGATTTATTATTTGTCTTAGATTTCATTAAACTTATTGGAGTCACTGTCTCAGTGAATGACTGAGGACCAGCCAGGCCTGACCTGTCTGGCTCAGTCTCACATGTTTTGCTTTGCTGGACTGAGAGAGTGCCAGCAGACTTTGTCTCTTGAATATGCATTATCTTATACAGCTCTCTGCTCTGTTGGTGAACACTGATATGGAAAGGCAAAAAATCTCATGTAAAAGGATTTATGTTTCTGCATTTTTTTAAAAACTTGTGACTGCAGGGTTTTTGCCTCCTGAGCTTATCTAAAGCTGGCTTTGTACCGGAGCTGCTGTTCAAATTTATTTCTGTTTAGGAAATTGGAATCAATAGCTTATGCCCCTCTGTGGGATAGAATACTTTACTTTAATTTAAAAAAAAAAGCATATGGTTTAGTTAAGACAGGTCTGAGGTTTATGCTACTCAGTGGCAGAATCTGAAGAAAAATTCACTGAAATTTATTGCCAGTATTTGTACAAATGAAGGTTCCAGAGTACAGCAAGAGTTTTGGAACGTGTGGTGTGTTTGTTTTATAGGTTTGCTGTCCATAGAGAAATAATGTCATCTGCTTATATATAAAAGGTAGTGGATCAGTGGTTGTATTATTTTTTTTGAAAGGTTAACGTGATGGTAGCTATTCTGTTCAGGCTTTGAAGACTTACCTGTGCATCTTTAACTAGAATTGTGAAGAAAGTCTCAAATGTATAACATTTCAACTGCCTAAATATTTATTTCAGGTGGCTGTTTTCTAAAAATAAATCAGCTTTCCTCCCCATTCCCTGTTTTCAAGCTACCTGGCCAAGTATTTTAAATCATACAGATCTTCCTGGCAAGCATTTTGATTTAGTATTTTTCCCTCAAAACTTGTTCAACTGAAGTGTTAAAGTGGAAATTGGCTTTACATTTACATCAGTAGTACATCCTGTTTGCCCTTTTTAAAAATCAGTACTTTGTTTCTTTTGGAGAAGCAAGTTGCACTAATTTTATAGTACCTAAAGGGATGATAAAGATCAAAGATACATTATGCTGTATATCATATTAGTCTCTGCCACAAGGAACTTAACCTAAGATCTGCAGTAATAAATTGTTCACTGATATTTCTGTAAAGTAGCACTTTTCATGCTGTTAGATTTTAAATTAGCATTTAAATGCCATGCACTGAATCAGTTTAAATCATTGGGGTAGTTCATGGTATTACATTTTGTATTTGATCTAGATCAGTGTTTCTTAAATTACATTTTTTTAAAAACTTTTCATAGGTGTTCTGCATTAAAAATATTATTGTTTGGTGTTCAGTGGTCTCAAAGTTTAAGAAACACTGATCAAATTATAGGCATTAAGCCCTCTCACTAGTACAACTGGGAAAATTGATTGAAGACGGTCATGTTTTTTAGGCTTCACTGTTTCCACTAATTCAGAAGAGGACTAAGGGATGTAATTCTGTATGTAAGATTGCTGATAGTCTTTTTCTTTTACTTTCAGATTTGAGATTACATCTGTGGAAGAAGATTGCAATTTACCTAACATTTTTAAAGTACTGAGTTTTAGATACCTTTCTTGCTCTCCATCTTGCTGTCTATCCAGAGAGGAAAACTTGAGAGCCCCTATTGTTTGGTATAATTTTTAAGAAGTATGAGATCAAAAACTTGTATGAGTAAGCGTGCTTTGTGGTAAACCATCTGATACAGATGCTATCTTGCAGCTAATTTGTCTTTGGTAACATCGTTCCCTCTCCATCTGAAGAAGATATCTGCACTGTGGGATGAGGTAGTAGGTTGTATAGTTTTAGGGTCATACCCGCAACTGGGAGATAACTATACAATCTACTGTCTTTCCTAAAGCAGCAGAAAATCAGCAGTATCAGCTCTTTCACTTTAAAAGCTTAGAGAAGTTTTGAAGAACTGATAAATAGTTCAAAGGGCTTGTGGGCAGAGGAAGCACATCTGTAGCATGGCAGAATTGGTATGTCTAGATTTTGTTGATTCCAGAAAGTCAGTTTCTTTAGCAAAAATTCTTCTCTTTAGGGGGAGAAGAATAGATTTCATTATAACTGTGTACTGCATGTAAATCTGTTACATTTCAATCAAGCAAAAATACAGGTGGTGGTAATTGGTGCCATAAGATATAACTTGTTCAAAGTTAAATAACTGTGTGCAATTAAGCTATATTTCCTGAAAGTAGGCCAGTTAAATACACATTTCTCTATTGGAGTGAGGTAGTAGATTGTATAGTTGTAGGGTAGTTATTTTACCCTGTTCAGGAGATAACTATACAATCTATTGCCTTCCCCGAGGAGTAAAAACAATCTGCAGTTCCTTTGCATGCTAGTTGAGCATCCTGAGTGTATAGTTGGTGAATAAACTTTCTCTCATCTATAAAATGTCAAGTGAGTGGCTAGATTTACAACACTAATTACTGATGTGGCATGTGAACACATTGCATTTGGCTAGTGTGCTGCCTTTTTTCCCCAAAGGTGACTTGCTGATTTGTATATACAAATGCTCTTTCAAATGTGGTATGTTGCATCACTAATCGTGACTTAAATTGGTCATCAGCCATAAAACTTTAAAAATTCATGGTTGTCCTGACACCACAACTTCTGTGAGGTCTTAAATAGCATGTAGCCCCAGATGGCCAGTAAACTGTGATTTGGGAGAAAATTCTTTCAGCAGTACCATCTTGTGTGAACGCTTCCTTGTCTCATTTCTCCTCTATCCGCTCGGGAGGGAGACTTTGTTAGTATTTCAGCCTTTTGTTTATGCCTTTCTAAATGGAAGGGCGATCCTCTGATGCTGGTTTTAACCTTCTTGGGGTTTGAGCCTCCAAGCATAAGGGTGTGGACCCCCCCCCACCACCACACCTACTAAATCTGACCTGCTTACCACTTTTTTTAAAAATGGCAGATTCAAAATGTTGTTTCACTGCCTACAGCTCTTAAACCCCAACTTACTTATTGTATGGAGGAAGGAGTTACCTTGTAAGGGATCATTTTATGGCCTGACTGAACAAGTGGTGGTGAGCTTAATTAAGGTGAAACTGAAGCAGTGCATCAGTCAAGGCTTTTAGTCTAGAGCCAACTTTTGTAACTGACCTACTATTCCCACCTTAAACTATATTTGGCTTTATTTCACTATTTTTGGTATGTTATCTGGAAGTATAAATGAATGTAAAGGTCATAGCATGTAGATTTCTGAAAACAAATTCAAAAGAACTGATTTTACAATGCAGCTGCTATTAATTTTTCAGTTTAAGTCAAAACTGCAGAAGAAACAGTGGGCTCCTAGGAAGAAGTAGTTGCTTACATAGTTTTAGGGCAGGGATTTTGCTCACAAGAAGTTAACTATACAACCTGTTGCCTTTTTTAGGGTTTTATTATTACAACAGGCTCATCTTGGCTCACTCTAAACGTCTGCAGTTTTGATAAGTGAAGAAAAAAATTGTATAAGCAAAACCAATACTTAGTCATATTAAGTTTGAATCTGTTGCTGGCACGCTTAGTTTAATTCTAACACCCCTGTACATCACTAATCTCAAGGTTGCAGCAGTGTAATGCTGCTTTTGAGGACAAGCACTATTTGTTGTTTTGGTAAAAGTGAGTGGTGTAATACAGTCAAGTCTTTCTAGCCTTTCTCTCAGGATTAATTCTGACTTAGTTCTAGAAAATCTTAGCCTAAAGTATGAGAGAGGTAGCTGTGTTCATCTGTAGCTTCGAGAACAACAACAAGTCTTATAGCACCTTATAGACTAACATATTTTGGAGCATAAGCTTTTCTGGGCAAAGACCACGAAAGCCTAAAGTATTTTTATTAATTCAAGTGACAATGATCAGCAGTGAAGGATGTACTCGAGGTTTATGAAAAAGTCTCAGGCTTCTAATGATAGTTTCAGATGTTCACTCACATAAAAATATAAAATTTAAGCTGAGTTCTAAAGCCTGATTTTTATTGCTCATGGATATGTAGGCTATTAAGGAAGGAACTGTTACAAGCTTAAAAACTAGTGCTGAATGAATCACAAGTAGAAGAAGGAAGTTCAGTTGTACTTTCCTGTAAATGGATGAAAGTAGAAACTGTTCCATGATTATATTGTGGCTACATTGCATCATGTTGCGTGTTTTTTTTTGTTTTTTTTTTGCAGAACTTCAGACTGGTCTATATCTTGCAGGTGTGGAAGAGAGGTCCCCTTGTGTGTTACTTAAAGGCAGCCCACATTAATACTGTACCTTTAAGAATATTCACAGAATACATCATATACCTGTTTAAAAAAAAAAGCACCAAAAGATGCTGCTCTGAGCTGTACTGTATTGTCAGAACCAAGTTCAAGGGTTGTTTGCTTCCTCTGTTTTTAAATTTCAGTATGTCCTGAGGATTTTTCATGTGACTAATTATTCTTTCAGTTGTAGACCTAATAAACTTTAAACTGTTCTATGACTCTTTATTTTAGGGGAAGAGCACCTATATTTTCATAATGGGAGGTGGGGCTTACTTATTCAAGTACTGCTTTCTAAAGTCTAAATAGTGGTGGCATTACTGAAAGCATTTCAAAGGAATATATTTTTTAGATTAAATAAAGTACAAGTTAGATTACCATTAGTAAACAATTGGATATATACACTGAGGTTTATCACTACTTGAAAAGTCCCTGTAGCAGCCAGATACTTTACGTGCCTCCCCTCTCCCCCACTAATGACGTAACCCTTAAGCTCATCACTGCATGTTGCTCTAACAGAACATCTATCTCCCTGTTCATATTGAAAAGCTTTAGGGCCAAGTAGCATACCATGTGTTTTCCTTACGTAGTGCCTTCCACTTAATATAATAAAGCTTTGCTAAGCAACACCTGAACTGCAATTAAAATCAGATCATTAAAATGTTTTTTACAGGTTAAAGGAATAGGCTCTTAAAATACTTGTTTCATCACTTTCGGTCACCACGCCTACAATGCTGACATTGTCACAAGCCACAGCTGTAAAGCCCCTGTTGTGGGGGGGAAAAAAAGTAAAAAGAAGTTAGTGACATTGTAGTCAGGGCACTTGAGTTTGCGTTTTTTCAATTAATAGTTTAAATGCATAAAGTCTGTATTACTTCAGTGCAGGGCTAGAAGCACCAGCACCTATGTCAAACAACTCAGACAGTTATGCTAAACTTTCAGGCTGTATACCCTAGAGGGTTTTGTAGACAAAACTGGAGGAACATCCAAATTCCCAAGGCGTTCTGTCAACAGTAAATCAAGAGAAGGCATCACTTTTGCTGACAGTCTTAGCCTGTTCCCCATGAGGCATAACATCTTTGTCACCACAAAGCCAGTCTGGATATTCTAAGGGGCCCTCTGTCAACAGACAAAGCTTCTGGGACACCAGGCAGCCCTATCGGCTGTGCGTCCAGTTGGCCATTTTATTGTGCGCAGCTGGGCACTGCAGCTGCTCTCTGACAGCAGATTGGTCTTGTGATCTCCTGGGCAGTTTGGTGGTGATCTGTCAACAGATCTGTAATCCAGACGTAGTGTCTGAATGGGAGTGGAATAGAGCTACCCTGTTGCAGTAGCTGCCCCAGAGTTCAAATCCTGCAGCTACACAATCCAACATGACAAACAGCATCAAGACTGCTTTGGCCAAACCAACTGAAAAGTGAAGGAGTGACTTTTTTGAAGAATGCTTTACAGGAGAACTTGACTTCATAGAAGAAAATATGCAAAATACAAGAACGGTTCACTAGATTTTTTTTTAAATATCTAAAAGAAGGCCTAAATGGCTGAAGGCCATACAGCCCTAGAGTTCCCTGTTGTTCAAACAACTAAAGTACCTTGTTGGGAATAAAGTTAGTTTGGCCCCCTGCCCCATCTTCAGAGACGGCAGTAGTGACAAGCTGCTCCTGTTCTATGGCCAATGTTAGTTCAATACACTAAAAACTAAAGTATCCATGTTTTTGTAAGTGGAAGCAAGTTAACACACATCAAGGCTTGATTTATCACAGCTTACTTTGTCTAGTTACCAATTTTGTCTTACCTTGACCATCTGTGGGATCCACCTAGTAAGTGATAGCAACTTGTCAGTGAAGAGATTTTGTTTGCTTTTTTCCATGTGTACACACGAAGTGAGAGATCCCAAGATGATGTGACAACACGAAAAGAATCCTTCCAATGTAAAAAAGTGTAGTTAGGAGTATTGGGGGTGGGGTGGTAACTAAACCAGGGGTCAGCAACCTTTCCAAGGCAGAGGGCCAGGGCTTTTCTAAAGTCACAGTCCTACTTACAACAGTTTCATTAATAAATAAAAAAGCAGAGCTTTATTGTTTACCTGTGGCTGGGGACAGGAGGGAGAGTCCTAGCTTGCAGAAGTGTGGCTGGCATGTGCTAGGGGGAGGAACTGGGCAGCCCTGGGGAAGCAGTATCTTCGAACACCTTGCTGAAATTAACCATTTGCCCAAAGGATAAGGGCTCAACCTGCATCCCAGATGGTAAGGGCAGAGGGGCTCAGTCCCTTTCCTGGGGAGGAAGGGGCTCTTTGGGGCCAAAGGGAGAGGGGAAAATTGCTGAAAACTTGCCCCAGACATTCCCTGCTGTGGTGGGGCAGGTGGCAAACCCAGACACTCTTGGCTGCAGTGGCTGTGCCAGGCTGGATCCATGCACTGAGGATCCAGGCAGCAGGAGCAGCTGCTGGGAAAGCCAGCTGAGTTACACTGAGCCAGCCCTAGAGGTGGTGGTGGGGCTGCTGAATTTAGCCACACTCCCCAGGTTGTGGCTCAGGTAGCCAGTGCAGCTGGATCATGGAGGGGGGCCCCCCCCACCGTAGCTAGCCCAGGTGGTGGAGTGCAGAGCTGTCTTCCCTCAGGCAGCCTGAGAGCTGCAGACCGGCTGCGAGTGCCCTGAGCCTAGTTGCACCCCAGCGAGCTCTAGGGGCGGGCAGCTCGCGGCAGGCACCCCTTGCTGCAGCTGGGCGTGAAGGCTGAGAGGCAGGCCCAAAGGAGGCAGCTGGCAACCAATGCCAGCTGCCGCTGCAGACTGCCCCACTGGTGAGCTGCAGAGGGAGGAAGGGAAGCAGATGGAGCCAGCCAGTGCTGCGGGAGAGGACAGATCCTCCCCCTCTAAAACCCCCTTGTGGGGGCAGATGGCCCTTGTCTGGGGGCCAGAGAGGCTAGAACTGGACCCCTCCCACTGCCAGACCCACAGCAAGCCAGCTTCCTTCCCCCCTCTCCTCTCAGTACCTGCCAACCTCACCAAAGGCCATCAGGGAGCCAGCACCAAGCTGCCAGAGTGCTCTGCACATGCTTCCCCCACACCCAGGCAGCTGCATGCTCCTGCCCAGCATGCTGGGGATTGCTGACCCCTGTACAAAACAGTTCAGATACGTACCACCCACACTGAAGTGATTGCATCCTTGTGATCCTGGAAAACTTCTAATTGAGTCCCAGAAACAGAATATAGTTTCAAGTCTGATCCACATGCTAGAAGAATAGTTTCTTGTCCATACCCTTCCATGAGAACTGCTGGGTTCCCAGTGCCTCCTGGTAGTGTGAAATTTGCAACCTGTTGAGCTTTAATACAGAAAATACAATACTAGTAAAGACTACGTTTCAACCTTCAAAATCACTTCTATAGGAAATTATATCTTTTTAAAGAGATCCTTTCTCTGGTGCCTGCTTACTATGAGCAGGACAAGGACATTACTGTTTTTTCTACTTGTGAGTGGGGAAACTTGAAAGGTGGTGAGACTGACTTATTTCCCATGATGGTGCTCCTCTTCCTTTGTGATAGTAATGCATTGCCAGGACAAGATGAACAGGAGGCTTGTTTTTACATAAGAGGCTGCAGGCTGTGTTCTCTATAAGAGTCCCTTGACTTTGGATAGCACCTATTGTCCAGGGGGCACCATAAGCATATTTTAATTTAGCCTTTATACTTTTGAAGTGTAAGGATTATGGAAAGGGGAGGGAGGAGTTCTCTATCCCTTAAGTAATTGCTTGTGAACAAAGGTAGTGAAGGTGGTGAGCTGCCACTATACCCCCGTAGGCAGCTGGTTCTGAGTATGGGACACTTCCATGTCTGTGTGCGTGACCTGAGCTCGACTGCTGGGGCAGTACAGTGGCTTTAGTAAGGAGACAAGCTATGTATAGCTTTATGGATCAATTTCAAACACCTCAAACTGCAACCAAAAGTAAGTAAGAAGCTAGCATAGTTCCTGAAGAGCAGCTGCAGCAAAAGCAATTAACATTCTCATTTTTCCTATAAAAATAATATATTTTATGCATATTTTAAAACGATCATATTTGGGAAAGGCCAAATATAGAAAATTCCAACCAAAAGATAAACTGTTTTGGAAAGAGTTTTGTATCTTCAACTATAGTGAGACAGCTGTTACTACTACTTAAAAAAAATCTCTATCAAGTGTTAACAGGCAATAGTTATCAAAACATACCTAGAACTTCCATTTTATATTTAGACTTTCTGACTGCCAAATCAAACACTGTGATGTTCATTTCAGCTGACATGTAATCTTTGTGCATTACTGCTACTCTTGCTGGTGCTTTTGGAAAGCAGCAGATTGTCACACACTTGTTGACAGGCAGAGAACTAGACAGGGGTGGTTCATCTTTTGGGCTAATCAAGCAATCTGTATAAAATACCTGTTGTGGAGAAAAACAAAGTAAATACACTATTCATACTGCAGAAAAACCTTAACTTCATTACGCATGCTAAGGTTTTAAGTTACTAAAATTTTATCTATGAATTTTTTTTTTGAAAGTCATCACTGTGTTAATGAAAAAAATGAGCATTTGATGCTGGCAAAAGTATGCGATAGGACCTGGCATAGCTGAGCCATAGACTGAGCAAGATTCCTTTCATTGTATCTGAATATTTTACATTGTCTGCTCTTCCTAGCCACTTTCCTTTTGTCTCAGAGGCAGCTGCACTAACGTGCATGTAGAAAGGGTATATGGTATGTTGATTAGAACGATGCCAGAAGAGTATGCTTAAAGTGGCACGTGTTGCATGAAGAGGTTTATTAGATATTTTCAGTAAATTGTTCAGCATCCATTGAAAAACAAGTCTAACCTGTCACGGATGGTTTAAACTTTATTCTAGTCCAGTTTATGGTAGAATATATCAAAGCAAATATAAATCTAGGGTGAACAAAGAAAGGTGGGAAGCAACATTTTCTGCAAAATTGCATTTCTGGAAAAATTAATTCTGAATTAGGGCAAAAATGCAAAACCTCAGTTTTTTTTAAGAACTGAAATCCCACATTTTGTTTCAGAAATACTGAAGACATTGTGCTCTGAAAATTAAACATGCTCCCTGAGATCCCTGGCAGCCCAGCTGCTAGGCTGCAGTGGAGACGGAGACACTGGAAACCCTGACAGTTACCATGATTGTCTCACTGCTGCCCACCACTAAATAGTATTGCCAGTTTCACTTCTGTTATTTAGTGGTGGGCAGCAATGAAACTACTTGTCAGTTTGTCTGCATCTGCCAGGATTCCTGGCTCCATAGCAACCATCCTTAAAACCCTGGGACTTCTGTAGCCTACCTGGCAAATTGACTGGGAGTCAGTGTTGGGCATCTGACCCACTTAGGCTGTGTCTACACTACAGTGCACTTTTGAGAGGCAATCTTCTAGACGGCATCTTTTGAAAGATCAGGTTTCAAAAGAATGCACATACACCCAAAAGCGGATTGACCTTCTGATATGTCCTTTTGAAAAACCAAGGCCCTCTTTAGAAATGGAGCATCCACACAGCCACGGGAGCCGTTTTGAAAGCACAAGACAGGAAACTCCACAGATGGGGTCACACAGCAGACAAGCCCTTTGGGCCCCACAGCCAGTCACTCCCTTAAGGGGCGCCTCCCAAACACCCCTGCCCTGCAAGACACAGCATCACAGACCCTGTGCTGAGAGCTTAGCCAGGATCCTGCTGACCCCCCATGGATCCCATCCAGCTCTCCGACGGGTATGCCACTGACAACATGGTCAGACTGCTGGCCACAATCGCCATCGCCATCCTCTACCTCCTCCAGAGGCTGAAACCCTCCCCTCCCCCTCAGGCCCTGCAGGCCCTTGCCACAGGATACCATCAATGCTTCATGCCCCATGCCACCTGGTGCTTATGGCGCTAACCCACCAGTGCCAAGTGGTGGGAACGGGGTGATGCATGAGTGGGACAATGAGCAATGGCTCCAGAACCTACAAATGAGGAAGGAGACGTTCTTAGAGCTATGCTACTGGCTGACCCCTGCCCTTCAGTACCCAGACACGTGGATGCGGCTGTGTTCCCTCTGGGAAAAGAAGCAGCCATTGCCATATGGAAGCTGGCCGTTCCAGACAGCCACCACTCAGTTGGCCACCAATTCAGGGTGGGCAAAGCCACCGTCAGGGCCACCCTCCTGAAGGTAAGTGATGCTTGAGTCACATACCCACCACAATGGGGGGCTCCTTCCTGGGCAAGGAGGATCATCGGGGACAGGGGCCCTGGAGAGGACAGAGGAGGTGCATGGGGGATGGGGGCTCTGGGGCACCCCAACATGCTCTCACAGTGCACACACCCTCCATTCCAGGCAGGTCGTCCGAGCAATCAATGCCATCCTCCTGTGGAGGGTCATACAAGTTGGGGACCTCAATGCTGCCATGGAGGGATTTGCTGGCCTGGGCTTCCCCAACTACTCTGGGGCCCTGTGTGGGATCCATATCCCCATCCGGGCCCCGGACTACAGTGCAAGGCGATATATGAATAGAAAGGGGTACCACTGCCTGGTCCTCCAGGCCCTTTTGGATGCCCAGGGCTGCTTCATGGATGTCTGCGTGGGATGGTCCAGGAAAGCCCACGATGCCTCGATTTTCCACAACTCTTCACTGGGCCGCAGAATGCAGGAGGGGACCTGTGTCCCCCTACGGGACCTTCCCATTGGGGCACTACCATGCCCCTCTGCACTGTGGCCGATGCTGCTTACCCCCGCTACCCGTGGCTCATGCAGCCCATTATGGGACAAACCGACCCCACTCAGAGGAGGTTCAACGAGCGCTTGAACCGGGCCCAGGGCACAGTGGAGTAGGCCTTCAGCTGCTTGAAGGGGCCTTTTTGTGCCTCCTCACATGGCTGGAGATCAGCCTCCAGAATGTGCCTGTCCATGGTGGCGGGTGCATGCTGTGCTGCACAAGCAATTTGTGCAGGGGTGGGCTGCCAACGCTGTGGCTGCATAGGAGCAGCTGGCCCATGCTGCATGCTGCCAGGCAAACCAGCACAGGATGTGGGTCAGGGAGGCCCTCAGGGCAGCCTTTGCCGGGGTGCACCAATGACCCTCCCCCAGGCACCCTCCACCACAACCCCCACCCACTGCTCACATGTGCACACCCTCCCGCTCCTGCCACATGCACCCTTCTCCTCTTCCCCACCTATCACAAGGGACACAGGGCATTTGTAAGTAAACTTTTTAACTTCCCAAACGGGGGGGCTCTGTACGGGGCAAAGTGGGGGAACTGTACTGTGCGGTGGAAGGGGGCGGGGTCACCTGAACCCGGAAGGGGTGGGGAGAACTCCGTCTTCCATGGGATGGGGAGCCATGATCCATGATGGCTGCAGGAGGCCCTACCCCCCCCAGGTCCAGGATCCCCAGTGGGGCTGGATGGGGCCAGGACCACAAGGAGGTGACGGCGTGGCAGGGGTGCTGCGGCCACAGGTGCGGTGGTAGGGGCTGGAGAGGTGGAAGGAGCTGGCCCAGCATAGCCTGCCCTGGCCATGAGCAGCTGCACCAGCTCCATCAGGGCAGCTGTGGAGGGACGTCAGGTGAGAGCAGGGCAGCAATGTCAGTGGTGGCGAGGGAGGTGGCAGCAGGTGGGGAGGGCAACAGGTGGGGGGGTACGGCCCAAGTGAGGACATGTAGGGCCCCGGTGACCTCAGCCCAGGCCTCTCACCAACACCCCATGTCTGCCTCCTTGAGGTCCAGCCACCACGGGAGCGCAGCAGTCTGCTGCCGGATGGCCATGGCGTGCAAGGCCACCTCCTCCTCCTCCCTGTGGTGGCAGCGGCATGGCCTCCAGGAATGGGCAGTACGTGTTGCAATGGCCCAGCCCTGTCAGCACTTGGGAGCAGGGGGGCAGCAGCTGGCCCTGAACAGGGCTCACCTGGCCCTCTGACAGTGGTGCTGTAGAGACAGAAGAGGAGGGAGGCAACCCATCAGACCTGTGATCTGGCCCAGGGGCCGTGCCTCCCACCCCGTGGCCAGCCCCCCGCCCCCAACAGCCTGTGGGGCCTGCAGGATCCTGGGCACTCAGGGGTCCCTGCACGGGTGGGCAACGTGCCAGGTGGGGTACGTCTCCCTGTCTCCCTCCCCGACCCCTCCCCAGGCTTGTGAATAGTGGTGCTGTCCACTGCAGGGGGTGCTGATTGTTGTGTGCGGGCTTCTCTGTGGCCCAGGGGCTGCAGCCAGCTGGGATGTGTTGGGACAAGGCTGGCGGCTGTGTGGCCAGCCTGGTGCTGGCTGTGCCAGGCGGCTCCACCCTCAGCCTGGGGTGTCCAATTCACCAGTCACTTACCTGAGGATCCCTTGAGGACTTTGGGGGTGGCCCAGTGGAGGAGTCCTGGCTTGAGGAGCTGGAGAGGACTGCGATCACCAGGGCCCCCTCCTTGTCTGAGGAGATCTCCAGCTCCTGGTCCCAGGTCCTGGCTGTGGCTCCTGGCTGGTTGTCTGGCACCAGCTGAGGCTCTGCCTCAGGTGCCGCCATGTCCAGCATGGCCTCCAGCTCAGCTGCGTCCTTCAGCCCCAGTAGCTGATCAAGGGCTATGGTGGAGGGCAGCTGGTGGCGCTGCCTCCAAGCGGCTGGCCGCATCCTGGGCCCGGCTATACGCCTGCTGCAGCTCTTTAACCTTCAACCTTAACCTGGTTGGCCATGTGGTTGGGGTGGCCCTGCGTCCTCAGTCCCTCCAACAGCTGGATAAAAGCTGCAGCATGCCAGCACCAGCCACGGGTGTGGAAAAACACCTCCTTGTTTCCCCGCACAGCCCTAGCATGTCTTTAATCTCCCCCTTGCTCCAGGAGGGGACCCTTTTCTTTGGCCCCTGACTGGCCTCAAGGGATCCCTCTGGTGGGCTGGAGGGCAGCCCCTGGGGTCACGGGGGTCCTGTGAGCTGGCCATGGGGCTGGTGGGATGCCTCACTGGACTTTGGCATCGCCGAGCAAGTGTGCTGCTGGAGTCTGTTGGGGTTCCTGCAGCCAGCAAGCTCTCAGCTTCCTGCCACGGGGTTTCTGGGCTGCTGCGTCTTTAAACGCAGCCGGGCGCGCTGATCACAGAACCCCACTTGTGCTGGCGCCATGGAGGACTAGACGTTCAAAAGAGCGGCCCACGAGTGTCTACAGATGCCTTCTTTCGAAAGATTTCAAAAGAAGGGGCTCTTCCTGTAATGGGAAGGGAAGAGCAATTTTGTAAGGCGTGCAGCGAGCTTTCGAAATTATTTTCAAAAGAGCATTTTTTGTGTGTGAACACTCTGTGGGATCTTTCAAAAGGGTCCCTCCTTTCGAAAACCATTTTGAAAGAACTTGCTAGTGTAGATGCGGCCCTAGTGATTACTAATTAGTCCTTATCTTTACAGAATGAAAAATCTTACAACTGAATTTCCTTATCTCACCAGTTCCTGTCACAGAAGTTCAGAAGTTGGGCAATGGGGGGAAGCAACTGGCCTGGAAGATAGGGGATCCTAAATCCAGGAAAGTCTGCATAGTATATGCTGCCATGAACCCCAAAAGCCTGGGTTCCCTAGCAGCCTGCCAGGCTGGCAAGCTGACAGAAAACCAGGCAGAAGTCTAAAGTAAATTAGTGAAAATTTTCATCTCCACAAAAACTATTAGGTTTTGACAAATCAACAAATTCTGATGAAAAAAGGATCTTGCTGGAATGTAGCTGAATGTACTCATTAGCAAGGAAATTCAGATTTTCCATTTGCTAAAGATGAGGACCTTCACAATAACCAGTAGGTGTGTCAGATGCCCAACACTTAGAAAAATAAAAATACCATAAAAACTTTGTTCAAATTTTCATCTTAGTTATTAGCTTCACGCATGTAAAACTGCAACACTGACTGCTCTACCTGCACCACAAAAATATAAATTGCAACATTTTGGATATTCAAATTCAGCCTGCTGCATTACAAATAGAGCACATGGTAACAGAGCTACATTATAAATTATGTGTAATGCCACTAAGATTTACGGGATAAAATACATGAGGCACTTTACCGTAAAGAATTTGCCCTTTCTGGAGAATTAGGAAAATGTTCTAACAAGGAAGAATAAATGTTTTTCTACTTTGAGGTACAGATTGTTCTATAGGAATGGTGCTGAGCCCATTAGTCAGTCTGGAAGATATGCAATAGATCAAGCAAAAGGGGCAGACTATATTAAAACATGGTATATAGTTAACTTCGGGAGCTGTATTTAAAATACATCAATTTTATGTGAGGCATTAACAGCATACTGTACCTTTACAGATGTATCTGCAGTCTCAGTTGATCCAGCAATTAGCCATTGTTTGTCAGGTGAACAAACAAACAAATCAATGCTAGAGTTTTGAAACGCTGCTATACGTGAAACCTGCTTTAGATTAGGAACTTCTAATGTATAGATAGCGCCTCCTGCAGTGGCTGCCTAAAATAAAGAAAATATGAGTAAGATAGAAACATGGTTAGGACATTCCAACTTCTGCAAAAAAAATCTAAAGGTTTAGTCGTGATGATATCACCCAGCATTTGTGTTTTATTTGCATTTAAGCTGGAAGTGGTACTATCAGTGGTATCTCACATCAAGATGTGTTTAGCACAGAGTCTCCTGTGTAGTCCATTCAACAGAAAAGGAAATTTCCCTACAGTTTACAGAGGGTTCTTTTAAGCCCATTTTTGGGATCAGCACAGCTTCTCTCCTGGAGCCCTTACAGCAGTTGCACACAAGATGAACGCAGCCCTGTGGAGGTAGAACCACCTCATTATGTATGGTGAATCACACACCTTCTATGTATTGTGTATCAGGGGCAGCAGAACAAAAGGCAGTGGAGAGAGATTTCCTAATGATTCAACATCTTGGCTTCCAATCTCTGAAGTGGGAATTTAATTCTCCACCACTCAGTCAACTGCTGATGCAGCAGCCCAGTGCCACCATGCTGTAACCCTGCATTACTGTAACAAACATTCAGTCCTCTGAACCCCATTCCCTGCAGTTATGAGAAACACAGGAATGCGTAGCTTTCATCCCCTCATTGGCAGCACTAACACCACAGAGGACTGAAACAATCATATCCCCAACAAGCCCCACAAAGGTGACTATGAGTAAAGTCTTTTTCTATTCCTATCCAAAACATGCACAAATACCATTGTCCTACTCTTGCATACTTCCACACCACACGTGCTTGTATTTCTTCCATTGTAATAGCAAGGCAGATGCACACTACAGCCATTTGTAGCACTTCCCTGTATTCTACTCTGTTCCAAACAGATATGTAGACAAACTCAAGGGAGTCCAAAGAAGAGAAATCAAAAATGGGGCCTGGAGGAAGGATTGGAAGAAATAAACACAATGTGGGGAAAGGGAAGAACTCGAAGGGGATACAATAGTCTCTAAAGGATATAAACTGAAGGGAGCATGACTGCACTATACTAACAAAAGTTAGTACCTCCCAAAACCAGCACTCTCTGGTCTGGCAACATCAACGACAATACATTTTATGCACCTTTAATTTTATCTCCCAATGCTTAAATGTACCATAACAGAAGCATATTTCTCCTTACATTAAGTGAGCACATATCTAGGTGTAGCTGATTTTGTTAGCTAAGCAATCATTAATTTACAGTCACCTTGGTTTACTTACACTTAGGAAGGGCTGCTTGTTCACACAGTAGGGAACCAAACTGCATGAGGATGATGATGTGGAGAATGCAGCAAGCTCTTCCCCAGTCTCTCCATGCCAGACTTTGATGGTTCCACGGGCATCCGTGCTAACTGCCACTTTGTACTGTGGGACAGTAATAAGCTTTACCAATGGCACTTCCTGGGGGGGACTGGACCATATCTGTATACCCTGAACAAAAAAATGTAGTTAGGGACCAGTTGATGGGCACATTAAATAGATTTAAGTGGCTATCAATAATGTATCCTTTTTCCCTTCAGAGTAGTGTATTTATAGACCATTGAAAACATTTATAGACCATTGAAAATATTACATAGTAACATTTTGCTTGGTATTTTCCAGTGTTTGTGTTGAAATAGTTTTCCTTTAACAAGACAGCCATTAGCTTCTGCTCGCTGGAACTCTCTCGCCTGCCGGATTCTAATAATGACTCAGCTTACTCCACTGTATTTCAAAAATCCTGAACTGCAGCCAAGAAGCTCTTTCCAAGGATGACATCATTTTAAGTAATCTGATGTTTCCTTTGAAACATAAATCTCATTTCTTCTCTCCACACCCAATGACTTTGCAGACCACAGGACTGGAAAATTCCACTCCTTCACCTCCACTTAATAGCAAGAATCTGCAATAGTTTTTAAATCTTCTTGCTCTCCTGTTCACTTTTATTGTCCGCACCATCTTCAGGGCACCATCACGCTGGTTTGCATTGAGCATAAGAGCGTATTTTCAAGCCATCTGTAATGCAGGGAGACTACACAGCAGCAGCTGATACTCTGCTGTGCAAACTCATCTCAGTCTGGACTTACTGTACAGCATCTTTTGCTACTCACGTCCTACCTAGGTCTTTCCTGAGCAGGGAATGTCAATAGCATCTCACTCTGTGAAGTGGATGGGGGTTTCTGAAGCGATCTAATGATCACAAGAATCAAGTTGAGATCAAGCTCGCTTTCACAGTCATCTGCCACAAGATTTCATTCTGGTGGCCCAGTTCAACCTTGGCATCATTCCGTTCAGGTCACATGGTGCAAGCAGAGTTGCACCTGCTTGCTTCCATGGGTCAAGTTCTAGCCTGCTGTAACTGACACAGAAGTCTCTGGGCTCAACTCAATGACGACAAACTGTTGCATGTCAGAAAATGGGTGTGCATGTTAGAGGTCGACAGATTTACCATTTACTAGACATGCAAAATGTAGGTGTGTAACACTGCATGCCAAAGGTTTGTGGAAGGAAAATGCTATCAATACTGGCACTAGATAATTTAAAAGTTTGCCATAGTATTGCACTCATTTCTCTGACCATATTTACAATGCTCCAGCTCTCATAACAGATCCTGAACGCTTTAGGTTTAGCCAGCTAAATGAGAGTGGCTCCATTTAATCTGTGTTTTTTAATTGTATGTAATACTGTGCAAACCTGGAATATTTTAGTATTACAGTAAACTTATATCCACAGAGTTACAAACCTGGAAGTCCTGGACAGAGCAGGAACCACGAGCATCAAAGCCATGATTCTGAAAGCCCAGCTTTGCTGGACAGGGCACGTCATACAACTGGAGGGGTCAAGAATCCCTAAGTAACTCCTCTATGGAAGAAAGCAACAGCAGCAGCTTCACCAACAGAGCTAGGACAATTCCATTGCCCCCACTGTGAACGCCCATGCCGTTCAAAGCTTGGACTCCTCAGCCACATGTGAGTCCACAACCGATGAGCCTGTGCAAGCTCAAGACACCATCGTCGGACACAACGGACTACCTACATACATAGTATTGTGCACTGTAAACCTGTACTGTATTTATTTGTATTTACTTTCACTATACTGTACTTATGGAAAACGTAACTAAAATTTACTTATGGCTAAAATGCCAGTTATGTGAGAGTTCCAGATAATAGAATACTGGATATGAAAGAGTTTACTGTACATTTGACTGTACATATGAAACAGTTTACTGTACATTTAACAAATCTGGCTTCTCTAAAAGTAACATTCCACAATAGCTGTTTTCAGGGGCTCCAGCCTAATGCCCAGTATTCAGTGATTATCTTAGCAAAAAGAAATAGAAATCAACAAATATAGCCCTTCACTCTTACTGCAAGATTTCCCTTTACCTTTTGGGCAAGACTGTCAGGCTGAACTTAGTGTGTGTCCTCACCCCTGTCCCTCCAAGAACTCAGAAAAAGCAAATAGTTTACACTCTTAGAATAACTGATCTAAAATCTAATTAAAATTAATTGAGCAAATGAAGCCAGTGGAGCTTTGATGCCTGAAGATCCTATTCTGTAATAGGATAGAATATTAGAAGTATGAATTACTTGCACACTCTGACAGATCTCTCTGCTCCCCTCAAATGTGAACAGAGAAATCGGGGAAGAAGAAAAGTCTGATCTCATAATATACAATGTTTTGTGCTGTGATTTGAATTCAATATTGAACGCTAGTGACCACAAGCCTGAATCTTTACTCAGAAAGTTGGAATATGGCTGGAAGGAAACACAAGATCATTATCTGAACTCTGGTGGATCACAGGCCACCAGCACCCACACACTAAACCCCATAGCCAGAACAAGACCAAAGGACTATTCTGTGCCACAGGCAGAGGAGGGCCCAGGCTGCACCAGTGCCCACGGCACCCCCACAATGGCAGGGAAATGATTAAGTGATGTGCACTCAGACAATCCTGGCTTGTGACTCACGTGCTGCAGAGTAAGGCAAAGAAACCCCCTGCAACCCGATGACTGCTGCCAGTCTGACCAGATGGGAACATTCCTTTCAAACCCCACATCAGTTAGACCATCAGCAAGAGCCAGCCTTCTCTCAGACAGAGTGAGATGAAGTTGGTGTCACCCCAGCGCTCCACCTTCAGCTGCGGCCATCTCTGATGCTTCAGGAGATTTAAAAAGGAAGAAAAAAGTCTTCCAGACCGTGGCTAGCTGAAATCCTGTCACGAGCTTTAGGAACATAGGACAAAGACAACCCTAGGGCTGTGATTCTTGCCCCTTATTATCACAGTCAGTCATATAATTGCATTCATAAATTTGTCTAGATCTAAAAACAAATTGTGTGATCCCAAACAAATCTCCATTTTGGGAGTGTTCTAGAACCTGAGCGTTAGAAACCTTCTAAATTTCAGCTTGAATTCATGCGACAACATTCTGCTTTCACTTGAATAGTTCTTCACTTTCCCTAATATTAACTCATCCCACCACCAATGTATTTATAGATAGCAATCATTTCCCCATTCAGATTTTTACTAACTTGAATAAGCCAACCTTTTCCAGTCTCCTGCATAACACTTACCCTCCCCTCCCTGATCATTCAAGCAGCTATTCTCTATACAGGAGGTGTTACCAGTACTTAGTACAAAGGCACTATTGTTTCTCTGTCTCTACATAGCAGGATTGCACTGCTACATTAAATTGATGACTCAGTCATCCTGTGATGGACCCATATACCCAAGTCTCTCTCTCTCACTTTCAGCTCCCAGCTTGTAGCAGAAATTGTTATTAGACACTAGGAGTATGCCCTTCCACTTTGTACTACTGAATTTAATCTCATTTGTCTTCAGGGACATCCAGATTTTGTGTTTCATGTTCTGATCCTCTTCTTTATTGACAATGCCGCCCAATTTATCATCAGCAAATTTCTTTAGCACACTCCTATTTTTTGTGACAAATTCATTTATTTAAAAAAAAAATAATGGAATATGATGGATCCCAAAACTGAACCTTGGAAAACTTCATCAGTAACCTCCCTCCAGTCCGATAATCCAATTTTTGGTACAGCTTGATTTGTAGCCTTTTCCCTTTAGCCAATTCCTTATTCACTTTACAATGCTTATACTGATCCTCATCATCCCAGTTTAACTAATAACAAGAAGCACAACAGGCATATGTCATAGTGGCAAATGCTTTACCAAAGTTCAGGTACACTAGTTCTACTGCACTTTCCATATCTAAAAAATTCCAGTTATTTTCTGAGGAGAAAATTAGGTCAGCCTGACATGATCTACCTTTGGCAAACCCATGCCACAATGCATCATCCCCTCTACCGTTTACTTCTATGAATGTAATTATTTCTTTCACAAATTTAAAAACAAAAAGCAGTCAAGTAGCACTTTAAAGACTAGCAAAATAGTTTATTAGGTGAGCTTTCGTGGGACAGACCCACTTCTTCAGACCATAGCCAGACCAGAACAGACCTGGTCTGGCTATGGTCTGAAGAGGTGGGTCTGTCCCACGAAAGCTCACCTAATAAACTATTTTGCTAGTCTTTAAAGTGCTACTTGACTGCTTTTTGTTTTGATAGTGTATAGACTAGCACGGCTTCCTCTCTGTTAAAATTTAAAAACAGTACTGAAACCAGACTAACAAGACCTGTACTTTGCCAGAGTACTCTCCACTCTAACAGGTCTGACCATTTTTTGTTACTCCCAAATAACTGGATTTATTTAAAAATATTTGCCACTGGATTAGCAGTCTCATGTACCAGTTTTTATCAGTGTTCTGCAGTGGAAGTTTTGTTTCCCCCAGTTAGAGTGCATTAAGATTTTCTTCCGCCTCAGATGTGACATATGCCATACTGTTGTAATTGAAAACTGAGGCAAAATATTCATTCAGCTCAGGTGATTTTCAGTAGAATACTTCCAGTCCTTTGAGTGGAAAGGGGAAAACAAGACAAGACAGAAAGATGGATAAAATGTTGATGCTGTAGGAAGGTTCTGGGATGAGTGACCATTGGAAGGCAATTTCAGAAAGAAGATCATTCTTGACTGATGGACTCTCTGAATACTCAGTGTTAATCCTTTGTGATCAAGACTGACACTATTGTTAAAAGGGCTTTAAATTAGAAGATGAGATTGAGAGAGATTCACGAAGTCTCTAATGTATTGAAGCAAGGCATGGAGCAGGAAAATCACATAAAGGAAGATAAAGTAAGGGATAAGAGATTATCACAAGCTAGAAAACTAGGTGAGGTCTGAGGGAAACAACTGAAGAGCTTGTACACAAATACAAGGAGTCTGGGCAACAGCATGGCAGAACTGTTGGTGCAAGAGGTTAAACCAGATATAGCGAATATAGTAACATGGTGAAGTAGCATTTATGACTAGAATATGGGCATTGAAGGTCATGTATTGTTTGAGGGAGAAAAGGGTAACAGTGGTGCAGTAACATTGTACATCAACAAAGCAGTAAACTTAAAGAAGTGATAGTATGGACAAAATCTGCTTGGGTCAAAATCATTCTGAGGAAGGGCTGTCAAAGAGGTTCTGCTGGGATAGTAATATGGTTCTGCTCTAGACGCCCAGAATCAGACTCTGTTGTGGCAGTAATAACATCAATATTATGAGAGAGCAATATTTTCTGGAATAGTGTCATAATTGGAAACTCTAAATTTTCTGGCTATAGTTTGTAAAATAAATGCTTCTAATACTGGTAGGGACCAGTTACGCCTGGACGGGAGAGATGACAATTTTCTTCATCGAATTGCCACTGAACCAACAGTTCATACATCTGTATCATACAGATGATAGTTTTAGGCTTACTTTTGGTAAGTAGTGAGATACCACAGGCATTATCGTCATAGGAAATAACCTTGAATTGAGTGATCGTGAATTAATTCAATTTAAATTAAATGAGGGATAATTCAAACCACATCATCAACTGTGTTTTTTAATTTCTCAAAGGGCACACCAAGGGAATTAGTTAAAAGTCAGTTGTAGTGAAGAGTTCAAGGACTTAAATATGGAAGAGGCTTGGAATTTCTTCAATTTAACCATACAAAAACAATTTGGAAGTTGCAAAATGTGTAGGGAAAGGCTCCAGAACCCTCCGGAAGAATAGCCACCTCAAAAAGTTTGATAGGAAGAAACTGAGAGCTTGCAGGGAATAGAAGAAGGGGCTTATCAGCAAACAACGCTACACTGTAGAAGTTAGAAAAATCACGGAAAAAAGTGGGATTTCCTAAAAAGTCAGGCTGAATTAGCTTTTGCCAAGGAAACTAAATTAAGTAATATGAGATTTTCTTCCCCCCCATTTTACAAATAAAAAGAAATGATGAAGCTGGGCCACTATGCAGTGTGGATGGGAAGGAAATTAAAGATCTAAGTCTGGTCCAAAACCTGAAGCTAATGAGTGTTTTACAAAAAGGCAACAATTGCCCCTTGCATAATTTTAGAAAGATGACACTAGGATCAGAAACTGGGTTACCATATTCCCCCATTCTCCTTTACATACTAGCCACCTTATAGCCTCTATATAGTTTTCGAAAAGTTCACTCAGTTTGAATTGAATTGTGGATAATGTTTGACTTGTATTTGAAATACTATCTTCTGAAGACTTACAGCTGTTGTATAACAAACTGTATGACAGGAGTAACATATAGAATTGTTTTGAAAATAATGGTCCAAGTATTCTTGACTGTGACACTGGACTTGTAAAGAATGTGCATCTCACCTCTTGGACCTGCCATGCTCGGACAGTGCCATCAGTAGATGCAGTGCAGACTGCAGAGCTGAGCTTTCCAGCACCAAACACATGCTCATTGTCTGAGAGATAAGCCATAGCAACTATTTCACCTACAATAATAAAATACAACAAAAATATTGGTATGAACATCAAGAGATTTCATGCTCACCAGGAGCAGTAAGGCCTCTATCCAGTGAAGCATTAAATATGAGACTAATGACATTAAGCAGAACCAGGGCCACAAGAAGGTGCGAGCTGGATTGCTTCTTAGAACGTAATCATTCTGCATTTTCAAACATGGCCTAGTAGTTTGTTCCTAATATTCAGAGTAAGAATAGCTACAATGTTCCATTTTGCGTTATCCAGAACATGTCCAGTCAAAATTTAAAAAGACATCTGCAGGAGAGAAAATAAATCATGTAAATTATCCCCTCTACTGATAAGAGGTGATTAAACAACATTTCAGCAAATTAATACCTGGATAGTACAAAAATTGCTTTAGTTAAATCTGTTAACCTTTTCCTTGATAAACATGCTGTTTGAATAAAAAAAATTATGTATTCCAAGACATATATGCCGGTTAGTTTAACAGCAAGATGTATGAACACAGAAAGAAATTAAAGGGTAAATCACACTAACTCAAGCTATGAATGCAATCTGAAAGGAATACAAAACACTAGATTCTACTCTTATTTATGTGTGAAATCCAGACTCCGGTCTTAAATTCTTAGCCTGTGGGTGCTATTTAATTTGGACTTCACTGAAGGTGCCATGCAACTCAGAGGACAGATGCCGGATTTTAAAGGTATATGAATGTTTAAATATAAGCACATAACTTCATTTTAAAATCTGGACCTAATTACCAGTGAAGAAAGGATTTATTTAACCAGCATGGAATAACAGATGCATTATTTGGTTTTATGTCATCTTTGAAGATGACATTTTCTGCAAAATGTTATGGGATGAAGCTTGTAATTTAAAAATGATTAGGGCTCCATTCTTTTCATGAGACTGTGCACACCCCCATCATACCATAAGGCCAATCATCCACGGCACTTCACAGAATCTGAACATTTTCCTCATAGTTTTCTACCAGGAAAGCATTCCAGTTTTTGGATTTGTTGGATGTACATGTAAAAAAAAATGTATGTTCAGTTTGGGAAAACAGTTTTGCAGGCATGCAAAGTCTCTACTCCTAAGCTATGTCTACACTAGAGAGTTTTGCTGTCAACAAAACTCATGGAGCATCCATACTAAAAATACATTCTGTTGACATACTGTCAACGTAACTTGGCAGTTTTGTCAACAGCCTTCTGCCTCTCCCCCATGAGGCAGAGCGCCTTTCTGGACAGAATCTGCCAACAAATAAACTGTGTGGATGCTCTGTGGGGGCCCTTTGTTGACAGACAGGGCTTCTGGGTCACTAGTCCGCCCCGTCTGCTGTGCTTCCAGTTGGCCGTTCTGTCAAGAGAGCTGTCAGGAAGTCCAGCTGCTCTCTGTTGATAGAACAGATCAACAGAGTGATCTGCTTTTGTGTGTGGCCGTGATCGGTCAACAGAAGTTTTGTCGGACGATATCTTACAACAGTAACTTCTGTCAGGACTCTAAGGCTACGTCTACACGTGAAGCCTACATCGAAATAGCTTATTTCGATGTAGCAACATCGAAATAGGCTATTTCGATGAATAACATCTACACGTCCTCCAGGGCTGGCAACGTCGATGTTCAACTTCGACGTTGCGCAGCACAACATCGAAATAGGCGCAGTGAGGGAACGTCTACACACCAAAGTAGCACACATCGAAATAGGGATGCCAGGCACAGCTGCAGACAGGGTCACAGGGCGGACTAGCGCTTCCGGGGCAACAGCTAGCCACTCCCTTAAAGGGCCCCTCCCAGACACACACAGCCTGCACAGCACACGGTCTGAGGAGCCATAGGCACACAGACCCCGGGCGACGCAGGCATGGACCCCCAGCAGCAGCAGCAGCAGCAGCAGCAGCAGCAGCAGCAGCAGCCAGACGTCCACCCAGCCCTCCTGGCAGGAGCAGGGCTTGCCCTGATCCATGCCATGCGGGAGGCAGCTGAGCACCTCCTTGCTACACCGGAGAAGGAGCTGCCCCCAGGGCAGCAGGGCTCAACCCCCACCCCTGCAGCACCCCGCCCCCACCCCCGCCTCACACTCCGGCGGCTGTGGAGCTACCCCACTAGCACCGACTGGTGGGAGCAGCTGGTGCTTGAGGAGTGGGACGACGACCGCTGGCTCAGGAACTTCCGGACGAGCCGGCAGACATTTATGGAGCTGTGCCAGTGGCTCACCCCTGCACTCAGGCACCAGGACACCGCCATGCGGCGTGCCCTCCCTGTGGAGAAACGGGTCGGCATCACTGTCTGGAAGCTGGCCACTCCAGACAGCTACCGATCCGTGGGACACCAGTTTGGTGTCGGCAAGGCCACCGTCGGGGCTGTCCTCATGGAGGTAAGAGAACCCACGGGGGGAAGGCAGGGCAGGGGAGGGGGGCCCGGGCAGAGGAGGGCAGGGGAGGGCAGGGCAGGGAAGGGGAGGGGAGGGCAGGGCAGGGCCATGCACACCGTGCTCACCCCCCATTGGTGCTGTCCCATGTGCTTTCCCTGCAGGTTGTGCATGCCATCAATGCCATGCTCCTGCACAGGCTCGTGAGGCTGGGGGACCCAGATGCCACCATCGCGGCCTTTGCCACCCTGGGCTTCCCCAATTGCTTCGGGGCTCTGGATGGGACTCACATCCCCATCCGCGCCCCGCATCACAGTGGAGGACGCTACATCAATCGCAAGGGCTACCATTCTGTGGTTCTCCAGGCCTTGGTGGACAGCCGGGGCCGTTTCCAGGACATTTATGTGGGCTGGCCTGGC
Source organism: Carettochelys insculpta (assembly GCF_033958435.1). Taxonomy (NCBI): domain Eukaryota; kingdom Metazoa; phylum Chordata; order Testudines; family Carettochelyidae; genus Carettochelys; species Carettochelys insculpta. The sequence goes on along the minus strand of NC_134147.1, from coordinate 15,074,604 downwards.
AGCACCCACGACGCCCAGGTTTTCCGGAACTCAGGCCTGTGCCACCGGCTGGAGGCAGGGACCTACATCCCCCAGCGGGAGATCCCTCTGGGGGACACCACCATGCCCCTCTGCGTCATCGCAGATGCAGCATACCCCCTCCAGCCCTGGCTCATGCACCCGTACACGGGCCAGCTCTCCGCTAGCCAGGAGCGCTTCAACCAGCGCCTGAACCACGCGCGCCAGGTGGTGGAGCACTCATTTGGCCGCCTGAAAGGATGCTGGAGATGTCTCCTGACCCGCCTGGATGTGGGCCCCAACAACATCGCCCTGATTGTGGGTGCCTGCTGCGCCCTGCACAATTTGGTGGAGAGCAAGGGGGAAGCCTTTTTCCAGGGCTGGGCTGTGGAGGCCGGCAGGGCCAACGTGCAGCCACCCGCTGCCCCCAGTCGGCAGGTGGACCCCGAAGGGACCCGGGTCCGGGAGGCCCTGCGGGCCCACTTCGATGATGAAGCCGCGGCGTGAACTCTGCCAGGCCCCCCACTGCCCACCCCTTCCTCCACCACACTCCCTGCCCCAACGCCCACACCATGGAGCACCCAACCACACCCCCCTCCCACTTTTCCTGGACAAATAACAGCACGCACTTGTGGCTGAACTTAAACTGCTTTTTCTTTTAGAACTTTTTTTTTTAACTATAAATAAAACAAGAACAAACTACATACAACATGTGTGGAACAAAAGTAATGTGTACAAATAAAACAATAGTAATAAAAAAGTTTGTTCACTAATAAAAAGAAAACCAGGGATGATAAAGGGGAGAACTATTTACATGGGGGGGACGGGGCAAACGGGGGGCACAAATTAATGTCACAACTATATACAAGGGGGGGGGGCCACGTCCCGGGCCCCTCGCCCCTAAAGTCCGGCACTGGGCGTGGGCGGCCGGGAGCCCAGCCGCGGCCGCAGCCCTGTCCGGGGCTGGCTGGGGGCAGGGCGGACCGGAAGATATGCCTGGCGAGTCTCAGCTGGCTCCAGGGGTCCCTTGGCGCTCCGGCCCTCGGCGGTGGGTGGCGGGGCGATGGCGGACGGGACGGCAACGTGCGGAGCAGCTGGTGATGCGGCGGGTGGCGCAGGCAGGGCGGACGCTGCGGTGGCTGGCGCGGCATGGGGGGCCAGGTAGTCCACCAGGTGGTTGAAAGTCTCCATGTAGGCCCCCCATGCCTCTTGGCGCCAGGCCAGTGCCCGCTCCTGCAGATGCAGGTGCTGCTCCGCGACCTCCAGCTGCCGACGGTGGATGGCCAGCAGCTGGGGGTCCGTTGCCGTCGGCTGGTGGTGGCGCGGGGTCCGCCGTCTAGCCCGCCGTGGGGCCGGTCGGTCCTCGGCCGAGGGGCTTGCCTGGAGCGATGGCCCCAGAGGGGTCTCCGGGACCACTGATGCCTCGCCGGCGCTCTCTTCCGGTCCTTCCAATGGTGCAGGTGCGGGACACAGGAGAGGCGGGGGGAAGAAGAATGGAGACAGGCATTAGTGTGGGCCCCGAGCCGTGGCCTTTGTCCCCCCAGCCCTGTGCTGCAGGTTCCCCATCCCCGTCCCCGGGAGATGCTGCTGTGATGGATGGGGTTCAGGGGTCCCCCTGCCCTGCACCCCGTCCCCTGGTGGGAGCGACTCTCACTTCACTCCGCAGGGTCTGACAGGAGAGGTTTCTTAGGCCACAGATGCCCAGCTTCTCCCAGGAGTGACAGCACCAGCTGTCGGAAGAGACAGTCCTTCCAACCCGTCCTGGGGAGAAGACCCGAAGGGGTGCCCCTCTGGGATGCAGCTTTCCCCCTCTTCAGGCTGGCTGCCTTCCAGCTCTCCCTTCCCCTAGCCTCTACCTGTGGCCCCCGCCCTCCCCCCGCAATTCAAAGCCAGCTCGGCTCCTCCCTCCTCTTTGTTCAGGGCAGAGGTGTCACATGCCAGCTGTAGCCCCACGATCATCCTTTGCCCCTGGGAGCTATTCGGCTCTTGTTGCTTATATCTAGCCTGTCTCCCTTTTGCACTCCCACCACTCCATCACATGCTGCTGCTGCTGCTGTTGCTGCTGCTGCTGCGGGGTGTCCCACCCCCTCCTCCCGGGGGCCCCTCGAGGTTCCGCTCCCCCCTGCCCCGGGGATGGGGCATGGCACTGTCGTGCGGGGTGGCGGGGGGCAGGGGCTGATGCACTGGTGTGAGGGACATGGCCCTGCTGTCCTTGGGGCCATGGCCACGTGAGCATGTGGGGGGCCCTGGACACATATCTATTACCCCCGCCCCTCAAGCCCAGGGGTGTACACGAGAGAGGGGTACATACCTGTCGGTCCACTCCCACGGTCCGGAGATCCCCAGGGGGCGGAGGCCCGGCTGCTGCTCTGGGATGGCAGGAGGAGGATCTGCAGCCCGGATTCTGCGGAGGAGGAGCCCCCCTCCTCCTCCTCCTCCTGCCGCGATGTCCCGGGGGTGGGCTCCAGGGGGGGCCCCCGGGGTGCGGGGCTTACCTCCGGGGCGGACTCCGGCTGAAGGGCCTGCTGGGGCTCATCGGCCGAAGTATCAAGGGTGGCCGGAGGGGAGGAGGTGTGCCGGGGGCCCAGGATGTCCCTGAGCTCCCTGTAAAAGGGGCAAGTGACGGGGGCGGCCCCAGATCGGCTGGCCGCATCCCGGGCCCGGGAGTAACCCTGCCGCAGCTCCTTCACCTTACTCCTGACGTGATCAGGAGTGCAGGCAGGGTGACCCCGGGCAGCCAGGCCATCGGCCAGCCGAACGAACGCATCCACGTTCCGGCTCTTGCTCCCCATTACCTGGAGCACCTCCTCCTCGCTCCAGAGCCCCAGCAGGTCCCGCAGCTCGGCCTCCGTCCAGGAGGGGCCCTGCTGCCGCTTGCCAGCCTGGCTGCCTGCCTGGCTGGGCTGGCTGCCCTGGCTCCCCTTGGGGGGGGGTCCCCTGGGGGCACTGGGGGGGCTGCCGGGCAGCCATAGCAGGTGCTGGCCCTGTTCTGGGTGGCTGAGGGACGTGCAGGCTGGCTGCGTGTCTGGGCTGCTGCCTGTACGTTCCCTCAGCTTCCTGCACAGGAAGGGAGGGGGAGGGGACCTTTAAGGGGCTGCTCCACGCGGCCACCATTGAGCTGAGGGGCTGCAGAGAGCGTCTCTCAACCCCTCAGCTGATGGCCGCCATGGAGGACCCCGCAATTTCGACGTTGCGGGACGCACAACGACTACATGGTCCCTACTTCGACGTTGAACGTCGAAGTAGGGCGCTATTCCTATCCCCTCATGGGGTTAGCGACTTCGACGTCTCGCCGCCTAACGTCGAAGTTAACTTCGAAATAGCGCCCGACGCGTGTAGTCGTGACGGGCGCTATTTCGAAGTTAGTGCCGCTACTTCGAAGTAGCGTGCACGTGCAGACACGGCTTAACAGAGTTTAAAAAAGAACTCGATAAATATTTGGAGGTTAGGCCCATAGATGGCTATTAGAAAGGGGTAAGGTATGGTGACTAGCCTTTTGTTGAAGGTGGGAGATGGATGGCAGGAGACAAATCACTTGATCATTGTCGTCGGTTCACCTTCTCTGGGGCACCTGGCATTGGCTACTGTCAGCAGACAGGATACGGGGCTAGATGGACCTTTGGTCTGACCCAGTATGGCTGTTCTTATGTCAATGTACTGCTGTAGTGTAGATGTAGCCCTAGTGTATAAAGCATTTGTCCACCTAGATCCCATGAGGGGTTGAATTAATTTGGTTCTACAACAACAGAAACCATTCTTTTTATTGCATTTTCACATACCTTTATGCCCCCTCATGGCTCGACATGTATAATCAGAGCATGGTCGGCCTGATGCCATTTGATGATCCAGTTTGGAGCGGTGGAGATAGTACTCTTTCCATGTCTGCATACCTGGAGTCAGATTGGAAATATTGCAAAAGGTCCAACGATCTAGACATATTCTTCTGCAAATCATAAAAAGGACACTATGTGGTTACGGAGGAGGTGATCATTCTGAAATACCTTTCTTCACATTTCATCTCTTCACATTTGGCAGATGTCACCAGCTGGATACATCCAAATATCTTTTCTTGGATACAAGTAAAATTTTGTTCTTTACTTGGGGAATTTAGGATGTGGCAGTGGAGAAAAGGAATTCCACCCAATCACAAAACTAGACCCTGCAGTCACCATTGTTAAATACGAAAGGATGGAGATAATGACATTCCATCATGGATTGAGAGTAAGAATATCAAATTGTCTGCCTCCTCCCATTCTGCTCTCTGCAACATGCTGAAAATATATATATAAAAAAACGGGGGGGGGGTGGAGCTCAGCTGCATAGAAAGCAATAGAGAAAGCATTCTAGAGCTATCTCAGTGAATATGCCATATGGATAGCCAGGGAGAGAATTATAGCAATCCCCAGAGTGGGTGTGTTTCAGCAGCACTTGAGCCACAGTGTACTTTTACACTGCCTTTATTTGGCACTAGATCAAGCCCATATTGCACAATTTCCAGCTCCTATAGAGGCATCTATGGAAAGACAAGACAGAGACAGGTTTTTTCGAGATCTCACCAGCCTCTACAAGGGAGTGCCTGACCATTACAGAATACAGCTGTACAAAACCAAGGTTTGTAAGCTCACCTAAAATGAAGATGTCCCTGTAACAATAAATACACACATCAGTCCTCCTAACCAGTAGTGGTAAATTAATAATAACAACAATATATGAAGATACACATCTCATAGAGCTGGAAGGAACCTTGGATGGCCATCGAGTCCAGTCCCCGGTCCTCTTGGCAGGACCAAGCACAATCCCTGACAGATTTCTTTTTTTTTTTTTTCCAATCTCTTTGCCACAGACCTCTAAATGGCCTCAAGGATTGAGTTCACAAACCTGCATTTAAGCAGGCCAGTGCTCAAACCATTCTCCTAGTACCTCGAGTGAGCTGGTCATTCCTAATCCTAATCCAAATCCTAAATTTTACTATTTAAAACTTAAATGCTCCAATGAAACGTTCCAGCCTGCAGAACAAAGGCCTGTATTTGTCTGCTGAATAGATATAGCCCGCTTGGTGGCAGCAGAAGCTTCCTCATTAGGGAGACCAGCTAAGTCTGTAATTTGGCACTTGATCCACCAGATGTCAATTTAATGGGGCTAGTGAAGACTTGCGACATTAACCGCAGATCACTCTCCCAACAGTACTCCACTGGAATGAGAAGTTTAAGATAGGTCAATGGGAGAGTTTCTCCCATTGACCCAATGCAATGTAGACACCACATTAAGTCAACTTAAGCTACACAGACTCCAGCTATATCATTCACACAGGTAGAATTGCCTAACTTAGATTGACATAGCCCTGAAATGTAGAGCAGGCCCAGCTGTCCCAATATTACAGGACTTCTACTTATATAGGCGCTTATTACTCCCCACCTTATCCCAATTTCTCAAATCTGCTATTTTGTCACCCTACTCTCCACCCTGCTCTGTCAACGTACTTCACTTAGAAGGAAAAAAAAATCTGTAAGAGTGAGAAGATAGCAGTGCTTACAAAGATGCCCATTAAGTTCTCTGATAACTGTGTTGCTGCTGGGGTAAAAGATGGGTCTGCCTTAATCATTACTGAATTTTAAAAGATGATCAAGAGTGCCCAGAGCACTGAGAAAGGGCTCTTTTATTGAATAGTCGTAACAATCTAAGTTATTAAAATAAGGTGGTATTTGTATGATGTTTTTATAGTTTCACAACAGTCAAAGGGAATAGATTCCAAATACTATGCTGGCGGGAAAAAAGAGAGCATGTGCCCACATGTTCAAATGCCTTACGGTCAAGCCTGGGAGCCCAGCATACACCATGTTGTACACACGTCAACTTTAGGCAGTTAAAATTCCTGAATCACAAGCATTTCCAGGTTTCTCATTCTTCATAAACCCCAAAAGAGGCTAAGTTCTCTCAGTCCTCATCAGCGTTCGTGGGGGTGAGGGCACCCAAGTTCAGCACCTCACAGGACTGGTCTATTTGAAGTTGGTAGCAGTGAAGCCCCTGACAGGTCCACAGGACCAACCCCATGAAAGGAGGTGCCAAAATGGGAACCAAGGGCTACTAAAAAGGGCAAAGCAAAAGTACCAGGCAGGTGGCTGTAAAAGAATGTCAGTGGCTACGTCTACACTAGCCCCAAACTTCGAAATGGCCATGCAAATGGCCATTTTGAAGTTTACTAATGAAGCGCTGAAGTGCATACGCCGCGCTTCATTAGCATGCGGGCGGCCATGGCACTTCGAAATTGACGCACCGCGCCGCTCGTCCTGACGGGGCTCCTTTTCGAAAGGACCCCGCCTACTTCGAAATCCCCTTATTCCCATCAGCTCATGGGAATAAGGGGACTTCGATGTAGGCGGGGTCCTTTCGAAAAGGAGCCCCGTCGGGACAAGCCGCGTGGCAGCGAGGCACATCAATTTCGAAGTGCCACGGCCGCCCGCATGCTAATGAAGCGCAGAACATGCATTTCAGCGCTTCATTAGTAAACTTCGAAATGGCCATTTGCGTGGCCATTTCGAAGTTTGGGGCTAGTGTAGACATGGCCAGTGAGAGACAGTGAGCAGAGAACCCCAGACAGTGCCCACTCTACCCCAAAAGATCACCTTGCAGCTTGCCAACCAGTCTAATACCTACTGCACTCCCTGAAACGCTGAAAGGGACACTCACCTCCATAGAGAAATTGTATCTGCAGCTTCGTTCCATGCCTGTTACAAAGGGAAGAGAGAAAAACGTCATTTTAGAACGAAGGAAGCTGAATGTATATGATCACCTATAGAAAGTGTATAGATCTTAACAGGCTGTTAACAGTTCAGTTTATATCACCCACTGCACATTTAGTGTAGTCATACAGAACTTGTAATAGGTACTATACTAATGATTCAGAAGTGTGCTAGATAACTATTCATGATTGTGTTTTCCTTTTTGATGCTTCCTTCAGTGTTTATGTACACACACTTTATCTGCATACAACAAGAATTCCTGTGGCACCTTATAGACTAACAAAACAAAAAGCAGTCAAGTAGCACTTTAAAGACTAGCAAAATAGTTTATTAGGTGAGCTTTCGTGGGACAGACCCACTTCTTCAGACCATAGCCAGACCAGAACAGACTCAATATTTAAGGCACAGAGAACCAAAAACAGTAAGCAAGGAGGACAAATCAGAAAAAGATAATCAAGGTGAGCAAATCAGAGAGTGGAGGGGTGGGGGGGAAGGTCAAGAATTAGATTGAGCCAAGTATGCAGACGAGCCCCTATAGTGACTCAGAAAGTTCCCATCACGATTTAAACCATATGTTAATGTGCCGTATTTGAATATTATTAATTGTGTTAAATATATATTATTAATTAATATTTATATTATTAATTAATATTAATATTATTATTAATATTGTTAATTATATTAAAATATATATTAATTATTCAAATTTGGCACAGGGGCAGGCAGGGGGCAGTTGTGCTACCTGCGTGGGGGCGCTCACACGAGCGGGCTGGCAGGGGGCCACTCACAGGGGAGGCTCAGACCCAGTGTTTGTGGAACGTGAACCCTCACACACAGCCCTGGTGGTTGCGCCGCCGGGACTCGTGTGCGCTCCTCGGGCCCTGGCAGGAACTAAACGTGGAAGTCGGCAGGCTACTGCCCCGCCTGGCTGAAGTGATTACACGGGCTTTACCCATCGGCTCTAGGGCAGCCCCCTGGCCGCCTTCTGCCGGTGTCACGGCCCGCACGGCTGGTGCCTGTGCCCGGCGGCCACTCGGCTGGGTTTCTAACCGCCCCGGGCATAGGGGACGTGCGCTCGGGCAGGGAAGGCCCTTTCCCGGGACGGGCCTGACGCGGGGGCCGGTGGCCGCAGCGAGAAGCGCTCAGGTGGCAGCCGGGGCTCTCGGAAATAAGTTTGCAAAGGCCCCGGGGAAGCGCAGCGCCCCACCCCGCCCGGCGGGAGGCACGCGGGGGTCAGGCGGCGGCTTGGAGGAGGGCGGGACCCAAGGCCGAGCTGAGCACACGCCGCCCGGGACCTGATACTCCCTGGGCGCTACGCGCGGCGCGCGCCCGCCAGGGTACCTTGTTCACCCGCGCGGCGCGGAGCAGATCCGGGGCCTCCAGGAAGGAGAAGATGTGCACGAGGCAGTCCAGGGGCAGCCGCTCGCTGCCCATCTCAGCCCCGCCGCGGTGCGCCGGCAGCTTCCGGACCTAGCCCGCGGCGCCTGGGGGCGGAGCTAGCGCATCTGCCGCCCGCCCCGGCTCAGCCCCGGCTGTGGGTTCGCGGCCCGCGAGGGGTCAGCGCAGAGCGGCGCAGGCCAGGCCTTCGGACCCGGTGTGAGGCTTGTCCTCTGTGCCCATCGGATCCCCGTCCCAGCGCCTGCAAGCCGCCTCAGGGCCCACCTCTCACCCTTCCCTAAGCGAGCAGATTGGGTGACCCAGAGGCGGGATGCAGCTCCGTCCAGGCGGCAGGTCACACCTCTGCTGAGGCCAGGCAGGCCGTGGAGGGGGACAGCCACAGCCAGGGGCAGTGTCATGAGCAGAAGGATAAAAAGATCAAAGACATTCTCACCTTCTGACAGAAAGTACCGGGGCCCAATTAATGACCATCAGGAGCCAGGACCTTGGGGGCTGTCTCCTCTGAAACCACCAGAGAGGAAGGCCCATTCCATGTGATGGGAGCCAAGCAAGAAGAGTGAGGGCCTGTGTATGTGAGAAAGAAGAAGCTCGTGGAACTGTCCTAATGGTGGGAGAAGATGAAAAGCTTTGGGGCAAAGTTTCTGTGGATTTTGCCTTAATGCATATCTCCATGTTCTACTGTGATCTGTAGCTGTACTGAGTAAATGAAGAAGTTGATCAAATGGAAACCTGGAGACAATTAGGTGTGCTAAGAGTCTTTTGCTGAGATCATCTCAACACACGCACGCACACACAAATGACAGATCCCGTGGCACCTCATAGACTAACAGAAAAGTTTTGAGCATGAGCTTTCGTGAGCACAGACTCACTTCATCAGATGCTGGATGAAGTGAGTCTGTGCTCACGAAAGCTCATGCTCAAAACTTTTCTGTTTGTCTATAAGGTGCCAGAGGACCCTCCGTTGCTGTTACAGATCCAGACTAACATGGCTACCGCTCCGATACTTGACAGAAATGACAGACCTGTTTTGTGTTGGTTAAATTTACACTTTGCAGGGTATGTAACTAGCACATGGAGTATGACAGGTAGCTGGGCTTCTCTTTTCCTTCTCAGGGTATGTACTGTCTCTGTGGTTTATTCTGGTCCTTAGGTACTTTCACATAGTTCCCTTGTTGGGTTTGGTCAGTTGAACCCATAGGAATCCATGGGAGTCATGGACAGAAGTTGAGTGTTCAAAGAATTCTTTTGAGGTACAGAGGTGTTGTCTTCTCCCCCCAGAGGGTAATTTTTCCTCTCTCTAAAGGGCTGGTTTACCAGTTCTTAGCTCTTGCTATCTAGATTCTCTGTGTGACAAAAGGTAGGGATACCTATCCTATGACTTACAAAAGTAATTCATTCCATGAAAACTGTAAGATGAAAATTCATAAATCAAAAATGAAATTCCCATTAATTTTAATGTAAAACTGTGCAACTTTATTGGCTTTTAAAATGACATTTATTACCAGTATTCAGTTCTGAGATAGTGGTGAAGGAGGTGGTGTTGATGTGAGTTTCATGGAATCATCTCTGTCGTCACTGGAAACAGCTCCATAGTGAGTTCAGCCTTCTTAATTGGGGTTTTATCTTCAGCTGTTGAGGTTGAGGGCCAGCTGATAGTGATGAGGGTTTAGGAGGAGGTTGAGGGTTGAAAAAATGATAGAACTGAAGTTTGTACTGCAGCCCTCTTTTTCCTGTCGTACAGATGATAGCATCAAATGGCTCCATTAATTTGTCGCTTGCATGCTGAACTCTGTTCTAAGTTTGGGTTGTTGTCATAGCGAATTTGTGTAGCTGCCTCCAAAGCACTGAAGAATTTAGAGAATGTTGTAGTATCCAGTATTTTTTGTGTTTCATCCAATTCTTTCTCGTCTCTTTCTGATAACCTTTCTGCATCTAGCTGAATTAATTCTTTGTTAGTCAGTTCTTCACCATGTGATAATAAGAAGTCTTGAACATCATCTGTGTCTACCTCATTGAATCCTGCTTGTGTTGCCAGTTCCACGATAGGATTTTGAATGTCTTTCACTTCAGTCTCAAAACCACAGAAATCATGAACATATTTTGGCAGTAGCTTTTTCCATACACTATTCAGGATACTTTGAGTAATTTTATTCCATGCAGTTCTGATATTTTTCTACAGCCATCTTGAAGTAGTTCTTCCACAAGTGCTTAATTGTTGGCTAATCTTTTCCATCTGATGCAGATAGTAAGCTTTAAATTTAGCAATGGTGGATTGAACCATTGGCTGAAGGATGGAAGTGGTATTTGGGGGCAAAAAACCCACTTGAATGTTATCACCAAACTCTTCAATATTGATAGGGTGACTGGGAGTATTATGGAGGATCAGGAGACATTTATTATTGAGATTATTTTCATCACAATATTTAGAGATGAAGGATGAAAGGTAGCTTGTTATGTAATCAGCAAAAACCTGCCTCATCACCCAAGCTTCTCGGTTAGAATGCCATACCACAAAACAAAAGCAACAGGCTTCAAGGCCTTAAAGGATTCACTGACGTTACTTCTTGGTGGAAATTTGGAGGAAGATGGCTCTTCCTCGGCTTGCTTCTTCAGGTTCTCAAACAAAGACATGGCTGTCTCCCTTATGATGAGGAAGCTCAAAGGCATGTTGCATTTATTATGGCTGTTGTTCCAATGTATTAAAAGTCTTTCAAGTTTACCCATTATTGCATCCCTTGATCTTTGTTTTTCAGTGCAACTTTTAGCTCCACCAACATACATTTCTGCAATTTCTTTTATCTTTTCTTTCTGCACAAAGTTCGTATGCATTGTTGATACTGCCAAGTTCATTGCTGAACAATGTCTTTCAATTGCTAGCCCTCTTCAGTTCTTTTATTAACTTCAAGTTTGGTAGCCATGGATATGGCTTTCTTTGGTTTCTTGGCCTTACTGACAGCTCCTGAAGAAACTTTTTCATTAAGCTGGACACAACTGAAGCTTTTGATCAAGTGAGGGCCAAAGCAGTAGAAGCATCTTATGACCTGTCATTGCTCATTGCTAAAGCCAAGAAAGCACACATAATCGGAGGAAACTCTTGTGAAGCCTTACTTGTTGAAAGCAGCTGCTATTGTGCGTGGTGTCAAAAGCAAGAAAAAACTATCAAAAATTTTGCTTTCTGACAGTTCTGTGTCTTAACCTTCAATTTGTAGAGGCAGTGTTGGCTTCCCCTTTTTTTCTCAATTCAGTATGATGATATCACAGATGTAGCACAATGCTGTCAGTGCTTGTCTACATTCAATTCGTTAACAATGGAACTGTGAAAGAAAAATTGCTTTTTTCAAAGGAATTGATGACCACATCAAAGGCTTCTGATGTTATTAAAAACAGTTTCCGACTTTTTTGAAGAAAATAGTTTGATTCAGAAAACTTGCATGCACAGACAGTGCTCCATTAATGCTTGGCTGTCGCTCTGGATTTGTGACATTGGTGAAAGAAAAAAATCCAGCCATAACCACAACTCACTGCATCATACACAAACAAGCATTGTTTGCTAAAACCCTTCCAGATGACCCTCATGACTTGATGAATTTGGCCATCAAAGTTTTCAATTTTGTGGAGAAAAGCACTCTAATATGAGACTTTTTGCAGCTCTTTGCTCAGATTTGGGAGCGGATCACAACAGTCTTGCTTCCCATGGAGGTATAATGGCTTTCCAAAGGGAACATGCTTTCAAGATTATTGGAACTGAAGGACGAAGTGGAAATTTTCCTCAAGCAACAGAAAAAAGAAGAGTTATATTGTGTGTTTACAGACCAAACATTTCAACTTTCACTGGCATACCTTGTGGACATTTTTGAATCTTTGAAGAACCTCAGTTTGAAGTTGCAAGGAAACAATGTTGCAAACATTATAGCGCACCATGATGCCATCAAAACATTTACGGGAAGAATCCAGCTTTGGAAATGTCAAACACAAGCTCAGATGCCTAACTTTTCGTCCTCTCTGAGATTTCCATCACTCACTGAAAATTAAGGTTTCTAAGAACTTTGTAAAGAGGATGTGAAGAACAAAATTGTGTCTCATCTGGACTGCCTTGCTGACAAATTCGTATGCTATTTTCCAGACAACTTTTCTGGCAACCCCATTCATAAATAAGTATGCAATCCATTCAACGTTGAGATTGATTCATTGCCAGAAGTACTGCAAGAACTAGCACTCAAAATATGTTTCAAGTGCAAAAGATAATTTTGAAATGTCAAGCTTGGAGGAATTTTGGATAAACTATTTCTCAATGTACTCTAATGTTGGAGAAGAAGTGCTAAGTATTATTCTTTCGTTTTCCTCAGTTCACCTCTGTGCAAAAAGCTTTTCAAGTTTATTCACATTAAAAATGACACAAATAAATCACCTGGATGTCAAATGATTTGTGTTGTGCACTTTCATCTTTCAAACCTAGGATTTCCCAACTCGTGGAGAAAATGCAGTATCATCCTTCACATTAAATTCAATTTGTTTCCCCTATTTCTAATGTTCAATTACATTTTTATTACATTTTGGGCCAATAAAAACTATTTGTATTTATTTTTAATTTTAAATATAATTTTATACCAAGTTTTTGTGTTTATTTTAAATTTTAAATTACAAATTTAATTTTTTGCTAAAAGTGGGGTTGGATGATGGTGAAGAAGGGGGGGGGCCCTGAGGGTTTCTCAAAAATAAAAAAGGGGACATGATGCCAAAAAGTTTGGGAACCACTGCTCGTAAGGGTACTTTGAATACGCACGTGTTGTCCATGAATTCTATGGACTTCTGTAGGTTCAACTGACCAAATCCAACAAGGGAGCTATCTGAAGGTACATGAGTACCAGAATAAACCATAGAGATGGTACATACATTGAGAAGGAGAAGAGAAGCCCAGGTACCTACCATATGTCATGTGCTTCGTTACACACTCTGCAAAGTGTAAATTTAACCAATATAAAACATATTCACCTCTATGGATCTAACTAGAATAAAACTTCTGTTTAAATGTCCAGCTGAGACTTCTTTGGTAAAACACAGGCTCTCAACTTGTTCTCTTAACCTCTGCAATTAGCAGGAGAGAAAATAAACCATGTAAGTTATCTCTTTTCAGCAGAAGGCTTGACTTCTGAAATAAATGTTGTTTAAATAACTTGGATTTTCATGATGCATGAGTAATACAAAGCCTGTGCTTGTTAGTTTAGTTAACTCTGTGCTTCCTGTTATTTGAGCAAAAATACATTGTTTTCCATGCATAACAACCTGATGGATTTTGTAATGTGATATATGAAAAGGATAACTAAGCCCCCTGAATTCTTCTTATTTATTATATGGGTTGACTTCAGAGTACTGTCTCGAGTTATCAGATAGGAAAACTAAATCTCCGATTTTCTTAAAGTCTGTTTGTCTGCATAGCAAGTTACTGGACTACAAACCATGGTGTGAGTCACATCCCAGCTTGGAGTGGAGTAATTTGACATGTAGACAAGCCATAAGACTATCAATTTCCCAAGTGAGTTTGTTTCCTCACAAGACAGAACTCTTCCTTGACTGAGTCACCAAGTTTCTGCTCACTTTTTATCCATATGGCAGTATGTTGTATTTGCCAACATGCAGAACTTGCCATCCAAAGATAAAGCGCATTACACTACACAACAGAGATGGAACAGAGTGAGTCAGAGACAGCAACAAATCCCAGGCCTCCTGACCTGCAATCCTGTGTCCAACCTTCTGAAAGCATTGCCTCCCTACTGGGCTCTCTCAAACTGGGCTTAAGCCGTGTTCAGAGTGATTTTTTTATATTTCATGTAAAATTTGACTCAATTTGTGCCAGAAACGTCCAAGGCTTTTTTTTTGTTTGTTTTTGGCACATCAGTGAATTATGTTTCCTTAAAGAACCACAGCCCTCTTTAAGTACTTTAGAATTGCACCATAAGCAGTAAGCCAACATTAGATAGTTATTAATGAGGTGAATGACATGCCAGGATGTGCTGATGATAATTGTTTTCCACTGAAGACAGAAGCAGTGAAATTTTCCAGCACAACAGAAGCACCATTTTCCCCACCTCCCAGCAAGACTGAAAAACAAAACAAATTCCCACCTCACCCAGACGCTCTCCTACAGCCCTTCAAATATTCAACAATTCAAAAATATTCTATTAGCCACACTCAGAATGACTTATGTGTTGCAGCTAGGTAGGCCAACCTGGGAAAGTCTGACCTTTAACCCATTCTCTTTTTTCTTGTCCGTGTGCCCAAGAGGAAATCACATGCATGGCACGAGTCTGACCCAGGAATATTGCAGGGAGGAGAATATTTTGTGTGAATAAGGAAGGGCAGGGCCTACAAGATGAATCACCGAAACAATAATTATCCTGAGGAAGAACCTTGGAGGGTGGATTAACTCTGATAGCTGCCCTGTCAAGGTAACAACGTGAACTATCAACTCTCCTGAACTGCTAGAAACACTTTAGCCCAAAAAGAGAAAAGCATAAAAAGTGATCTGGACAAAGAGACATCCTTTAGTTCCCAACGGATAGGACTGAAGCTTGTAATTATTACACACTGTAGCACAGTAACTGCTTCCAAAACTATTTTTAGCCCACCTCATATATAGTGAAAATAAATAAAAGGACAGAGTTGCCATAAAGCCAGGAAGTAAACTTTTGAAACTATTTAGCTTTTGGCTAAGCAAGGCAATTGAGCTACAGCATTCCTGAGTATGCATGATAGTCTCTGATAAGGTGAACTCCAAATCATCATTTTCTCTTCCAACTCCAAGCTGTGAAGTAACAATCAGGACTTTGAAAGTCCACTACACTTGGCTATTAAGACCCTGTGTTCACTACAGGTACAAAAGTGGTTTTATAACTAGTATACTACTCATCTGACCAGTTAGAACAAATGTGGCTGAATCATGTTGATACATCAGCATTTTTCTTCTCCAAACTATAATCACACGTGTCTACATTTACCACCCTGCCTAAGCGGCTAAGTGCAGGCTGGGGAAATTTGGGCAGTGGCCCCATGGTGTGTCAGCAGGAGAGAAAGTATCCAGAGGGCATGAACACTGAATAGGACCAGCAAGAAGTCAGATAAAGCATCCAGAGCTGTCCTTCTGCCCAGAGTTAGACAGAAAGAGCAGCAGCCAGACTGATTACTCAACTCTTTATTTATGGGCTACTCTCTAAAAAAACAAAAAAGCACATGAAGAGTCCCAGGATAGGCCAAGAGAAAGGCTGATTGGAAACACTGTTCTGCCACATTGTGTGGGCAGACAAGTCATGGTCCTGACTTTGCTCCCTCTGAAAACGAGGGCTAAACTTCCATTGATTGCTAGATCAAATGATGGATCAAGCTCACTGTTTACAACCCTCCAGGTCACTGTTGTCTTAGCTATGACAGGCAATTTTAGCAAAATATTCCCAGCCATTCTGTTGTTCATGGGAGCCCTAATGTAGACAAGACACTAGTACCTGCGAGTGTTTTCACCACTGGCTCAATTAAACCTGCTTATGACATTGGTTGCTGCTAGAGCCTTCACTACACTAAGGCTCCCATCAGCATGGCTAATTTTTGCTAAAATTACTTTTTGTAGACTTGACCTGTTAGAGTTACTTACGTAGTTAAAAATGTAGCATAAAATGTATCTTGTATCCCTCATTCTCTGAATTTTATGATTAGAAAAGATCATTGTCAAATTTGTACTAGCATGATTTGTCAAATAAACCCCCATCAGAAAGATACAAAACAATTGGTAAATGATTTCTTATGTTGCCTTATGGTACCAGTCACAGAAGACTGGAAAAAGGCAAATATAATGCCCATCTATAAAAGGGAAACAAGAACAGCCCAGGAAACTGAAGACCACTCAGCTTAACTTCTATACCAAGAAAGATAATGGGGCAAATAATTAAGGAATCCATCTGTAAATATCCAGAAGATAATAAGGTCATAAGTAACAGCATGGATCTGTAAAAAAAAAACAACTCCTGTCAAACGAATGTGATAGCATTCTTTGGCAGGATAACAAAACTTGTGGATAAGGGGGAAGTGGTAGATGTCATATACCTAGACATTTGTAAAGCATTTGAAACAGTCTTGCATGATCTCTCATTAAAAATCCAGGGAAATAAACCTAGGTAGGGCTACTATAAGATGGATGCATAACTAATTGGATAACTCTTCCCAGAGAGTGGTTATCAATGGTTCACAGTCAGGCTGGGATGGCATAACAAGTGGGGTTCTGCGTGGATAAATTTGGAGACTGGTTCTGCTTAATATTGTCATTGATTTAGATAGTGGCATGGAAAGTATGCTTATAAAGTTTGGGGATAACACCAAGGTGGGAGGGGGTGCAACTGCTTTAGAGGGTAGAATTATAATTCAGAATGATCTGAACAAACTGGAGAAATGGTCTCAGGTGAATAGAGTGAAGTTCAATAAGGACAAATACAAAGTACTCCACTCAGGAAGGAACAAGTTTCACACATACAAAATGGGAAATGAATGTCTAGGAAGGCGCACTGCAGAAAGAGATCAATGGGTCATAATAAACCACAAGTAAAATATGAATCAATGGTGTGACATTCTTGCAAAAAAAGCAAACATCATTCTGGCATATATTAATAGGAGTGTTGCACAGAAGATAAAAGTAATTTTTCCCGTCTACTTGTTGATTAGGCCTCAACGGGCATACTTTTTCCATTTCTGGGCACCACATTTTAGGAAAGATGTGGACAAATTGAAGAAGGTCTAGAGAAGAGCAACAAAAATGACTAAAAGTTCTAGAAAACATGACCTGTGCGGGAAAAATGAAAGAATTGGGGTTGTTAATATGGAGAAGAAAAGACTGAGAGGGACAGCTTTCAAGTACTTAAAAGGTAGTTAAAAGGAGGAGCATAAAAAATTATTTTCCTTAGTCTCTGATGACCCAACAAGAAGCAATGGGTTTAAATTGCAGCAAGGTTGATTGTGGTTGGACATTAGGAAAACCTTCCTAACTGTCAGGGTGGGTAGGCAATGGAATAAATTTCCTAGAGAGGTTGTGGAATCTCTGTCACTGGAGATTTTTAAGAACAAATTAGAGAAACATCTGTCAGTGATGATCTAGATGGTATTTGGTCCTGCCATGAATTGACTTTGATGACCTCTCAAAGTTCCTTACACTTCTGTGATTATTTTGCTTTGACACGCAGCATCCTCTCCTCTTCCCATGCAATCACAAAGGTAATAAAGATAAAACAGAACAACAAAATAGTTCTGCACAAGAGGAATGCCGTGTCAGACTTATAGCAACATGTCTTAAATAAATGCTTTTCTTTCTCTGTTTAGAAACAAGCTGAACATCTTCCACAAAAACACAAGTTTAAGATAGTTGTGAAAAACATAAGTGGATATAGATTTCCTAGAGTTAATATGCATATGGGAGAAGGGATTCAAAAGTCTGGACGATGTATTTTTCAAGCACTCAGTCTGGTGGTAAGGGTTTTAAATTTCATAACCACGCACTATTCTGAACACAAATGTTCACCGCTTTAACACCCTGAAATCTACTGCTGTGTAGTTAACTACGCTCATCCCTCCTTAAACGAGTACTTTACTTACAAGTACTTGCTTAAACAAGGGACACATATACATACCTTAGTTCACTTGATGCATGAACTCCCTCCACTATTACAAGCTTTACCCTACTCACTGCGGCTCCAACCTGCTGTTCTCTGATGCCCCCCGCCACTCGTTCCGCAGCCTCAACCCATGGCAGTCTGACCCCTGCTGGCCCCAGCAGCCTTAATCCTCCCCGCCGGCTCCACAGACCAGACCGCAGCTGCCTGACCCACCCCCCACCAGCCCTGCAGACCAGCCCTGGCAGCCTGACCACCACCAGCCCTGAAGCCCCAGCCCACGGCAGCCTTAACTCCCCCCACCAGCCCCGCAGACCGGCCCCGTGGCAGCCTGACCCCCCCCAAACCCACCAACTGGCCCATGGCTGCTTGACACCCTCCCCCCACTGGTCCCACAGACCTAACCCACCACAGCCTGGTCCCTCAGATGGCCACACACCCAACCTGCAGCAGCCTTAACCCCCACCACCAGCCCCACAGACCCTACCCACCACCAGCTTTTAACCCTTCCTCTCACTCATGGCCCCAAACTGCCCCCAGCCTTTAAACTCCCCCCCACAACCCAAGGTTCTCTTACCTTTCAAAAGCAGCGCCATGTGCTGCCACTCCTTTGCCAAGCAGAGACTTTTACCTGTATTTTAATGGGAATTTAACATCCCTCTTACGAGTTTTCACCTACGAGCAGAAAGGTGAGAACCAGTTGTGCTCGTATAGCAAGGGATGAGTGTACTGTATTTATTTGGCTGTAAATAATGTAATCAGAGCAGCTGTATGTGCAGTCTCTGAGTGATCAATACCAGCTGTTTCAGTGTAAGGTCTAAACCCCTATAATGGGCAATGGCACCATAGTGGATCATAGGCAATGTTTCTTCCTAAGTGGCTATTGTTGGCTCATGCTCTGAAGCATGATCGTTTATCTCCTTTGTACTGTTTAGCCTAACTCATTATCCATACAAGTTTCTAGTCTTTTTTGAATCCAGCTAAACTTAGTCGTGCCTAGTGGCAATGAGTCCTACAGGCTAATCGTGTTTTTTTTTAAAAAAGCATTTCCTTGTACTAGTTTATATGCACGCCTTTCAGTTTCATTGAAAATAAATAATAACCAGTCCACACAAGAAATTCACTTCCTAGACACTACTGTGCAGATAAGCAACAGTCACATAAATACCACCCTATACCGAAAACCCACAGACCGCTATGCTTATCTACACGCCACCAGCTTCCATCCAGGGCATACTACATACAGCCCCCACCTAAGGCCTCTCCAACGCATCATCAGTAATCTACAACCCATCCTGAACAATGATCTTTCACTCTCACAGACCTTGGGAGGCAGACCTGTCCTCACCTACAGACAGCCTGCCAACCTTAAACAAATCCTCACCAGCCACTACAAATCACAAACCAGTGTCTCTAGGCCTGGAACCAGCCCCTGCAATAGTCCTCACTGTCAACCCTGCTCACATATCTACACCAGTGACATCATCACAGGACCTAACATCAACCATACCATCAGGGGCTCCTTTACCTGCACATCTACTAATATAATATATGCCATCATGTGCCAGCAATGCCCCCACTGCAATTTACATTGGCCAAACTGGACAGTGTCTCCATAAAAGAATAAACGGACATAAATCAGACATCAGGAACGGTAATGTACAGAAGCCTGTGGGTGAACACTTCAATCTCCCTGGACATTCAGTGGCAGATTTAGGGGTGACAGTCCTGAAACAAAGAAATTTCAAAAATCAAATGGAAAGAGAAATCTCTGAGCTGCAATTTATTTGCAAATTTGACTCCATTAACCAAGGATTAAACAGAGACTGGGAGTGGCTGGCAGCTTACAAAAACAGCTTCTCTGCCCTGGGTGTTAATAGCTCCCCATTAGACTCCAACAGCTTCTCTGCCCTGGGTGTTAATAGCTCCCCATTAGACTCTGACAAAGGCTCACATCCCCCTGTCTGATCTAACTTGTTTTTTCCTCTTTTGAGAAGTACTATTGATACTGGGCCATTTCCACCTTGCTGAATAGACCTTGTCAGCTCTGGCCCTCCTTTTACTGGGACCCCGCTCTTTAAATACCATCTGAAACCACCCTCCCCACTCATGTGTCTGATGAAGCGGGTCTTTGCCCACAAAATCTTATGCTCCAAAATATTTGTTAGTCTATAAGGTGCCACAAGACTTCTTCTTGTTCTCAGACCTTCCATTCGGTATTCTCCAGATTAAATATTATTTTATATATGCCAATCCTGATCTTTTCAGTCTCTCCTTATACAAAGCTTGTCCACATCCAGAACGCTTTTCATTGCCTGTCTTTGGACCTGGACTTCTCCTAAATCATTTTCAGTGGGAGTGAACAGAACTGAACATGGTACTCCCAGTTATGAGGGTGTTTCATGGACAACATTTAGAATTATTCTCTAGTTCATTCTATTCAATCCATAGCACCAGTCCAAAAAAGAAGTAGAGTGTGTATGTGTTATAACATTTGATTTGCTTTTTTTGGATGCATGTAGTGCAGATATGTTCTGAGCTGCCCACAATTTGATAGCAGGCTTCAGCTTTCTGAAAGGGGTGGGGAGGTTTAAAGAGGATGGAGAGAGACTGTTCTCGATGGTGGCAGATGACAGAACAAGGGGCAATGGTCTGAAGTTACAGAGGGAGAAGGGTAGGTTGTATATTACGAAAAACTATTTCATCAAGAGGGTGGTGAAGGACTGGAATGTATTACTTAGAGAGGTGGTGAAATCTCCATTCCTAGAAGTGTTTAAGCCCTGGCTTGACATAGTCGTGGCTGGGATGATTTAGATGGAATTGATCCTGCTTTAGGCAGGGGGCTGGACTAGATGACCTCCTGATGTCCCTGCCAGACCTAGAATTCTATTATTCTATGATATGATTCAATGGCATCTTGGGCTTTTCTCCTAAGAAGTTACCATTTCATTTATGACCTGGGGGAAAGATTTTAATAGTTTTCATCTTAAACCCCAAAAAGATGTAAAAGGGTATAAAACTCTGCTCCTCAATTTTAACTTAGCCATGGCCAGTACTGTCACTAAAAGAAAATGTAACATTTATTCCTTTACTATCAAAACAAAAAGCAGTCAAGTAGCATTTTAAAGACTAGCAAAATAGTTTATTAGGTGAGCTTTTGTGGGACAGACCCACTTCTTCAGACCATAGCCAGACCAGAACAGGCTCAATATTTAAGGCACAGAGAACCAAAAACAGTAAGCAAGGAGGACAAATCAGAAAAAGATAATCAAGATGAGCAAATCAGAGAGTGGAGGGGTGGGGAGGGGAAGGTCAAGAATTAGATTGAGCCAAGTATGCAGATGAGCCCCTATAGTGACTCAGAAAGTTCCCATCATGATTTAAACCATGTGTTAATGTGCCGAATTTGAATATAAAAGCCAGCACGGCTGCTTCCCTTTCCAGAACTGTGCGATAATTCTTCTTCAATAACAGCCCCCAACTCAGACCACTGCAACGAATTATTAAAGTCCTACAACCTATCCTTAATCAAGATGCTACACTCCAGAAGGCCCTGGGTGACATGCCTGTTCTCTCCTACAGACAACCTCCCAACCTCATGAGGATCCTCACTAACAGCCACAGTCTATACCCCAGGAACACCAGTCCTGGAACCTTTCCCTGCAACAAAGCCCGCTGCCAGCTTTGTCCACATATTTTCTCTGGAAATACCATCACTGGACCTAACCAGGTTACTCACAGAATCACGGGCACTTTCTCATGCTCCTCTACTAACATCATATATGCCATCATGTGCCAACAATGCCCAGATGCTTTGTATATTGGACAGACTTCTAACTCCCTTAGACAAAGGGTCAACGGGCACAAAAGAGACATCAAAACACTCCAGATCCACAAACCAGTTAGTCAACATTTTAATGGAATGGGGCATTCTATCAATGACCTAAAGGTATGTGTGTTACTGAAAAAGAACTTTCCCACCATTCTTCAAAGGGAAGCAGCCGAGCTGGCTTTTATATTCAAATTCGGCACATTAACACATGGTTTAAATCGTGATGGGAACTTTCTGAGTCACTATAGGGGCTCGTTTGCATACTTGGCTCAATCTAATTCTTGACCTTCCACCCCCACCCCTCCACTCTCTGATTTGCTCACCTTGATTATCTTTTTCTGATTTGTCCTCCTTGCTTACTGTTTTTGGTTCTCTGTGCCTTAAATATTGAGTCTGTTCTGGTCTGGCTACGGTCTGAAGAAGTGGGTCTGTCCCACGAAAGCTCACCTAATAAATTATTTTGCTAGTCTTTAAAGTGCTACTTGACTGCTTTTTGTTTTGATAGTGTATACACTAGCACGGCTTCCTCTCTGTTATTATTCCTTTACTGTGAGCTCTTTGGTAGTAGGACAATGCATATGATAGACATGAAAGATAAAAAGTGTTGTACTAGAAGCTAGTACTAATTTTTCCTTATGTCTAAATTAGGAGAGTAAGCGATCATTGCAGTAAGACTGAGAAAACCCACAGCCTGTATATCAATGCCAGGAAAACAATAGTGCACTTTGCCTCTGAAAAGTCACTACACTGAAACAGGAAGCATGCTGCCAGTTTAATATTAGCCTGATGACTGATGGGAGGAGTGGTATGATTACAAATATTGTTTGGGAAATTTTTTTTTAAACTTTTCTCCCCCCACATCCTCCCTCTGTTTAAAGAGATATTCACATTTATAATGCTACAAACATTGGCATGGAGTCTAATTCTATAGTGAATTTAGAATGCTAGTCAACAAAGGACTGTACCTAATACATATGTGTGAGCTGCTTTCAGGGCCCTGGTCTGTGAAGTACATTGGCATGTGGAAGATGAAGAGCTTTATTACAGTCCTGATGTAACATATGAGCTGTGTCTACACGTGCACGCTACTTCGAAGTAGCGGCACTAACTTCGAAATAGCGCCCGTCGCGGCTACATGCGTTGGGCGCTATTTCGAAGTTAACTTCGACGTTAGGCGGCGAGACGTCGAAGTCGCTAACCTCATGCGGGGATCCGAATAGCGCCCTACTTCGATGTTCAATGTCGAAGTAGGGACCATGTAGACGATCCGCGTCCCGCAACGTCGAAATTGTGGGGTCCTCCATGGCAGCCATCATCTGGGGGGTTGAGAGATGCTGTCTCTCCAGCCCGTGCGGGGCTCTATGGTCACCGTGTGCAGCAGCCCTTAGCCCAGGGCTTCTGGCTGCTGCTGCTGCAGCGGGGGATTCATGCTGCATGCACAGGGTCTGCAACTCGTTGTCGGCTCTGTGTATCTTGTGCTGTTTAGTGCAAGTGTGTCTGGGAGGGGCCCTTTAAGGGAGCGGCTGGCTGTTGAGTCTGCCCTGTGACCCTGTCTGCAGCTGTTCCTGGCACCCTTATTTCGATGTGTGCTACTGTGGCGTGTAGACGTTCCCTCGCTGCGCCTATTTCGATGTGGTGCTGCGCAACGTCGATGTTGAACATCGACGTTGCCAGCCCTGGAGGACGTGTAGACGTTATTCATCGAAATAGCCTATTTCGATGTCGCCACATCAAAATAGGCTACTTCGATGTAGGCTTCACGTGTAGATGTAGCCATGCATCTGTACTTCTGCAATTTCTGTCTAATACCTCCTGCTGTTGTGGTTGGATTACTGTTTCTTACATGGACAGAAGAACCCAGGCCTGGAGGGTAGAAAAAATGTTGAGAGACACAGACCAATATAAGGTTTTAAAATACAAGTGGTTTGAATTCAGTGTGGCTACCTCAAAAGATCTAGAGACTCAGGTCCCATATTAATTTACAGGCCAAGTTCAGCGTGGACTGTGGCACTATGAGCTTCCCCACACTGCCCCTGCCAACTTGCCTCACTTCTGATCATCAGGGCTGCAGGAATTGTCTGACCCCTGTGGCACTTCAGTCCCTGTCCACTCTGCTAAGATTAATGAGCACAGATAGCTGGGGAGCATGTACTTGGTTGCTGGGTATTTGTTTATCATGTTTAATTAGATCCTGTTTTTCTAACAAAAATCTTGGAAATCTGGGGTCTTAAAACAAGAAACTTCTATGTTCTCCTTTGCTCAGTAGCAACCCCTCACTTCTTCCCAGCAGGGGGCACTACTGCAGCCTTTAGAAAGCCATTCACCTCAAACCTCAAGGAAAGTAGCAGTGGCAGCACTTACAGCTGCAGGATGATACCTGGCCACCACCTCCAAAGCCTGGTGGATGGCACCTGCCCAGAGGGTGGGTGGGTGGAGGAGACAGGTGCACTGTTTCTTGGGCATTTTATGTATACACACAACAGGAACTTAACCAATTTGAACTGAAGATAGTTGGCACTAAGTGCATTTACCCCTGCCTTCCACAGTGCAAACTGATTTCTGGGATCAAGTGATGGTCTAAATTAAAATCCCAGTTATAGAGGTTTGGGTTTCAGTTCCTTGAAGAGTGATGTATAATCCAACTCAATGCAGGCCAGGAGGAGTGGAGACAAAAGGTCCCTGTATATCATCTTTATGCCCTCTCCCCAGTGCTGGGGCTAGTTCAGTCCAACGTATAAACCAGAATTGTTTCAGAGGCCTTCCCGGCAGCTGGGCACACTGCATACACCCCACCTCAAGGAGGGTGAGACTGATGTGGTGCAAAGCTAGGTGCTCTGGCCCTATGCCAGGAAACCCTTGGGTAGCTAGTGAGTCCAGGTGGCCTTGTACCACCAAACAGAGAGCAGCTGCAGCAGGAGCCAGCATGTTTCCTGAGATGAAACATCAAAGCTGCATTTGAAAGAACATGGGACAATCTCAGCTTTTAAAAAAATTTTCATTGTAATAATGTTTCACAAATTCCCCTGCACGGAATTTAGGGCTAAAGAAGGATTCCACGGGGGCACCAGGACTAGCACTATATTAAAATGCAATTGTACATATGTTGTTGCGGTACTGCACGTACCGTTTCTAGTTGGGAGCGGGGATGCTAATGCAGGTTCTCCGCTATCAGTCTTGGAAGCCACACTGTGGAGTGATTTGGACTCACTAGCCAAAACTGGATGCTCCAGAGTCCAAAAAAACAAAAAATATTTGGATAAAAGTCTGGTATCTAAATTGACTCAGGATCTTCGTCTTGATCTAGCACATGGACAGGACCTCAGGTATGTGGAGGGCCCCCTTCTAATGGGAGGAATGGAAGGACTTGAGCTAATCAGGCGGCTTAAGATTATGTGCTTATTCTGAGCTGAAGCTCTGATGAAACTGTAGCGACAGAGCAGGGTGACCAAATAGCAAGTGTGAAAAATCAGGGTGGCAGTGGGAGGTAATAGGTGTCTATGTAAGGCAAAGCCCTGAATATCTGGACTATCCCTATAAAGTGGGGACATCTTGTCACCCTAGCAGTCTCTGAGAAGAAAGCAAGCAGGTCTACTTAGGCCAGACTGTCTTTGCTGGGGAAGGCACAGTGAAGGCAGGAAGTTGTGCAGCCTGGACATATCATAGTCAAAGGGGTGAGATGTAGTTCTCTATCCAAGGAAGAGTGGAAAAGAAAGAAACGCTGGGGAGCTTGAAAGCCTGAGAGTGTCCTTGCTGGACTATTGTGGGGGAGAAGAACAGGCCTGAACTGTGGCATTTTCTAGGGAAACAATTTTCCACATAATTGTCTTTTTCTACTAGGTCTCGGTAGCAGCAGTGAAAGCCCTGACAGAATGTCACAGTACTTCAATCTTTGTGTCTATTCAGTCTTTGTCCTCTCTGCTGAAGGTTCAAATCAGAGCACAAATTCAATAGTAGTACCTTTCAGCTGATTATGAATGCCTTGGGCCACATTCAGATCACGTGTTTAGAGAAGGGGTTTGTGTGTACATCTGCTCCAGAGCATGCTTCAGAATGTTTCTTGTGAATATTTCACTCTATGAAAAGGATGGGTTTGCTGGGCATGGATTTGTATCTGTTCCATTGCTTTGTGTGAACATTCTAGCAACTCAGTTTGACAACGAGAACATTTACACTAATTACACGTTAGAGAACTTTCATATCATTAGCTAACCAATGTTTCCTCTTTGAGGTCATACATTCAGCTCAAACCAGAGTGAGCAGAGATCAAATCTTTTGCTTACCCTCCGTGGCTGTTTGGTGCACTCAGACTAGTTTTAAGTGCATGCAAAGCCCTTCACAGAAATTGGTATGACTGTTGGTACTCTCAGGAAACAGGCCCAAAATCTAAGTGTGAACATTCTTAAAAATCTAAACAAAATGGAAGCATCCGTGCCCTAATACTATTTTGCCCCTATCTAGTGTGGGCAACTGTCCTGATTATATAGAATTAGTTGGGATATTCAGGGCTACCTCCCATGCCATGTCCTGATTTTTCATAATTGCTGTCTAGTCACCATACCTGTATCTGACATGGTAAACGTTATATTTTCCTCACTCATTTAAAAGGTTATATTAGAACTCGATTAGTTTTCTTCTATGCTGTTATACTTCTTACAGGTGCAATACCTTTTCTTCATTTAATCTACAATTATTGTTTGGAAATTTATAACTGGAGGGTGGGACAAATCATCCTGAAGAGGTTAACTGACCCCCGCTCCAGTAAAGAGACATGTATTAAGTAACACATCCCATAAATACAAATTAGCATTTTAGCTAAATCAGGTATTTTCCAGGAAAATACATATTTTGATAGATTAGCACTATTTATATAGTTTTAAAGAAGGAAAATACTGAATTCAAGCACTTTGGTCTGACCTCATGAGAAAAAGCCCCCCTTCATGTAAGTTAATAGAGGGAATTTCTTGGCTTCATGAGGTGGCAGGAAGTTGTTTGTAGGACCATAGGATCATGCTCTCTGCAACGCAATACAATTTTCTGGGCTTCACAGTTAGCAAATGAATTACTAGAACAACGATCTTGGTTGGAAGACAAATAAAATCCAGTACACCACTTCCCCATCCTTCTAGTCTTATGTCAGGAGAGAAGCCATTTGTTAGATCATAATGTGGGCAAGGGCTGAAGTTGGGGGAAAAGTTATGACACTTTACAGATATCATTTTCCACTCCCACAGTCTCTGCAAGCCCTGTGCATCTGGCTCACAATCCCACTGTTGTCATCTTGCCAGGCTCCTTGTGTCTTATCTAGTCATGCTATGGAACTAATGTTGTAAAACTGCATCTGGAGGGAGGAAAATTCCTTTAAGAGGCATTTCAATTTTCAAGTAACTCTCCTCTGCACCAGCCAGCATCTCTAGCTTTCTACTTCTTGTACCACTCAAGGCCACATCAGATGTTTTCTGGATCAGGTCCATGGTGGTCAAGACCTTTGTCTAGCAGCAATGATGTGCTTTGCTAGTTCATCTTTTCACCTTCATATCCATTTATAAATGTGCAAAGGAAATGTCAGCGTTTAAGACAAAAATAGCAAATGCTTAAGTGCATATTGTAATGCGCTGGGTGTATTTTTTTGTGAGTATGATACAAACTTTGGAGTGTCTTTTTATAATGGGTCACTTGTTATGCGGTAAGATTAAAAGGGACTGTTAAAGCAAGCAAGCAGGAAAGGAAAATCATTGGCCCAGGTAAGGTGCATCCACAGATACACTCAAACACAACAACAAGGTTTTATGGGAAGAGAGAGATCAAAGGGAACAATAAACTATTTCAGGAGAGAGGGCCTGGAAAAGAAGGGGTGGGAAGAAGTCATTAGCATGTGGAGAGGCCAACAGACTGGAGCTGCAGGCAAGCTGACAATCTGTAAACAGGGCCTAATTGTCTAGGCCAAGAACAGGTAAGAGATTTACTAAGAGCCATGCTGTTAGGCCTCCCCATGCTATTTTTAACCTATGCCTCTGAATGCTCAATTCCTATTGTTAATATTAATCAGTGCTGTTGGAGACGTCTGTGTGGTCCCTGTGTGTTAACCCCTAGCCACAGCTCAGGGTCCAGACTCCTGTTCGACAAGCTAAAATGATCATGGCTGCTATCCAGAGATTGTAAAACAGGCCTTGGTCTAAGCATGAATGAACTGTAAAATTCCACCCCAGGAGACATAGGCTGTGTCTACACGTGCCCCAAACTTCGAAATGGCCATGCAAATGGCCATTTCGAAGTTTATTAATGAAGCGCTGAAATGCATATTCAGCGCTTCATTAGCATGCGGGCGGCAGCAGCGCTTCGAAATTGATGCGCCTTGCCGCCACGCGGCGCGTCCAGACGGGGCTCCTTTTCGAAAGGGCCCCGCCTACTTCGAAGTCCCCTTATTCCCATGAGCTCATTGGAATAAGGGGACTTCGAAGTAGGCGGGGCCCTTTCGAAAAGGAGCCCCGTCTGGACGCGCCGCGCGGCGGCAAGGCTCGTCAATTTCGAAGCGCCGCTGCCGCCCGCATGCTAATGAAGCGCTGAATATGCATTTGAGCGCTTCATTAGTAAACTTCGAAATGGCCATTTGCATGGCCATTTCGAAGTTTGGGGCACGTGTAGACACAGCCATAAAAACCCAAGGCTTGGCACTTGTGGGAGTGTACTCAGAAGCTATGAGAAGAGATAGCAGATATTAGCGTACACAAAAAAGCACAAAGTGTCTCTGTCACTTAGATTGAACTCTTCTGGAAAGGTTACTTTCTTTTTTTTCTCTATGCTGCTAGGTGTCTCAGTTACTCAGCTACACTGTAATCTAATTTTGGAGTCTCACAAATATTACCCAAGGTGCATCAGAGCAGAAGGCCCAGACAGTATTCCAAGGATAATCACAAGGCTCTCTCCTTTTACATTTCCTCATTTGTGAAGAATCTGCGTCACGTGAAACCTAAACCATGCAAAGTACCAAGAAGAGACTCTCCATTAGCCAAGAGCAGCAGAACTGTCAGCAGTTTTCATTTGCAGGAGTTTGTGCAGACCTTTCCTTTGCATCCCTTGACTTCTGCTCAAGTGTTTGAGTGAACCCAAAATTCAAAGAGAAACTTGGCCTTTTATCCCCTGGTTTCATGTGGAACCTCCAAGAGTCAGCATACCCGTGACAAGCTACAGTCAGTGTCAGAGAGGTAGCTGTGTGCTCATGTTTAATATAAACAACTCCCTGTAAGATGTGGATTTGAACCCAAGATGGTGAAAATTTGACAGAAATCTCTGGTGCTTTTTATTCCAAGGAGCAAACAGCAAGCTCCAAAACACAGAAACTAAGCAAGATGACTCTTACCATTACCCAGGGCTTTTCAGCCTGCATTCTGGTCAGCTCAACTGCCTGCAGGGGAGTCAACATACTCTCTGGGCTGCTGGGCAAGGCATGGAGGTGAAGGGGCTAGCCATGGGCTCTCAGGTGTCTGTGTGGGGGCAGTGGGGGCAGGTGCTGGGGGCAGCCAGCCTACAGCACCACACAGAGTGTACCACACTGCACCCCCAGCCCCTCCTGCCAGCCGTTAGCACAGCCCAGGATGTGCTGCTTGATGCTCTGGCTCTGCCTTTCTCACCCCACTGTTGGAAGGCCTGGCTGCCTGCCTATTTCTTTCTTGGAGCATTACTGAGCTCCTCCAAGGCACTGAGAATTCGGACTATCAGTTACCAGGTTCTCTGCACCTAAGTCACTTCTGGCCGTGCTAATGCTTTATCTCAGGAGCACCATTCGTGTGACTTTGGAAAGGCTGCAGATGCCCTGCCCAGTTGGCACAAAAGTCCCACAGGTCCTCTCCCAGCATGCTGAAGATGGTTCCCTGGGCTCAGTTGGGATCTTGACAGAGTTTTCAAATGGTTTGTAAATTCTCCACTTCAAAATTAGGACTGGCCTAAGTCCCCAGTGTTGGTCCTGATATTCTGAATGCCAGAGCATGGCCACTGAGGGACACAGGCGATGGGTTACTTGGGCCCTAGACCCACTGACATGCTGGAAAACAGGCCCAGCTCCCACCCTGGCTCCTGTGCTGGGAACTGGGCTGCAATCAGAATTTTGATAAGATTATCTGCCTGGCCACTCCCTAAATGTGAATGGCACTGCATTTTGAGGAGTAACGGGACTTGGAAGTACCCTGGGCACTTCAAAGTACCAGGGGGTGAGCCACAGCTAGACACGAGCTGGCACTTTGAAGTTTAAGACTTCAAAGCTGCCGTGGGAGGGAATTTGCTTAATGAAGTGCTGCATATGCACTGCAGCATTTCATTAATAAACTCCCAACACCCTGCTTACCATGCTCCCTTTGAAGGAGGGAGCTAGTGTAGACAAACCCTATATAGTTTGACAACAGAACAGTGCAGCTACCATTAACCTGGTAAAAGGGAGCCAGAGTTTGGGGTATTGATGGTTTGTGTTTCTATGGTCTAGTTACAAAAATGGGATTTTAACCCCATACCTTTCCACGAATTCATGTTGCAAGAGGCCATCTTTTTAAAGCTTTCCTTTTTTTGTTTGTTTGTTTGTTTGTTTGTTTGTTTGGGGATAATTTTGGAGCTTTATGCTGATAAAAAGTCAGACATCAATAACCCTGACCTGAGCCAAGCATTGTGTAAAGTTAATTACTTAGCTTAGCCAAGGCATTTCAGTCCTGAAACAGAACGTGGCAGTGAATCTCAAAAGCAGAGTGGCACTGTGGCTTGCCCGTTTTCTGGGTTTATGATGAAATCCAAAATGACTATGTTGAGATATATTTTCTTCTTCTGACATAATCTATATTTGAGCCTCCAGTTTGAGCTCATCAGTCAGGACATTAAATCACTGCACCGCATAAACCCTAAATCAACCCGGACAGAAAATTAACAATAGAAACACAATTGTGACAACAAGTGATGAATGATCTAAGGGTCTAACTTGGGCCTAGTCTTTGTTCAGAAGGAAGCTAAATAAAGAGATGGAAATGCATTCTCTGAGTAGCATATGATGAGAATGAATGTATCAAATTTAGAAAAGACTGTTTCTACTTGCCCAGAACATAAGCTTTCTCAGAATTGTGAACAACCTGTGAGAAAGATGAGGGCTGTTAGTCTGAAGGAAAGGCTGGGAGTCAGGAACTCACAAGTAGAGCCCTGCACAGAAACAAAAATACGGATCCATATCTGATCCAGATCCACCTGGCTCAACTCCTCATCTGATCTGCAATCCGGATTGTATTTCCATCCTCACAACAAATCCGGAGTGGTGAGGGAGCCCAGACAAGTGCTCAGTGCCATGCAGGGAAGAGGCAGGTATCAGGAAGGCAGGGACTGGCAGTAAGGGGCAGCAGGGTGCGGGGCCAGGCTCCCCAAGTCAGTGCTCACCAGGTGGGTGAGTAGGGAGAGGGGCCCAGGCAGGGCTGGCATTCAGCTCCTCCTGCAGGGAAATTTAGGATGCATCTTCTTGAGTTCTTTCTCTGCTGGCAGTACAGGGAGTGCCCTGGTGCCCCACTTCTTCCTGGTCAAGGGCAACGGAGAGCCCTGCATGGGTACCTGCTCCACTCTGCACAGATATCAAGAGGATATCCGTGGATATGTGGGGCTCTACTCATAAGTCCCAGTCCTAGTTCTAAACATCAGTTCAACATATGGCCTTGGACAAAACACTTAGGCTGCGTCTACACTAGCAAGTTCTTTCAAAAGATCTTTTGAAAGAGTCAGTGGAGCACCAACACACAAAAAGCATTCTTTTGAAAGTAAATTGAAAGAATATGGCACTCCTTTTGAAATCACTCTTTCTTTCCTGTTTCAGGAAGAGGTCCCACTTTCAAAAGCTTTTTTCCAAAGAAAACGTGTGTAGATACTCCACAGGGCCCTTCTTTTGAAAGAACACTCTTCATTTTCGATCCCCGGTCCATTCTTTCAAAAAATGGGGCGGGGGTGTGTGTGGGGGGCTGTGTGGATGCTCTCTTTCAAAAGAGCAGCTCACTCTTTTGATCTGCTTTTTTGTGTGTGAATGCACTCTATCACAAATAGTTTCTTTCAGAAGAGCTGTTCCAGAAGAGCTTCTTTCGAAAGGTCTCCGCAGCATAGATGTAGCATTAATCTCTTTGAGCATCAGGTCTCCTTATCTGCCCTGTGGGAATAATGGAGAGACAAGGTAGGTGAGTGAATCATTTTATTGGTTCAGCTTCTATAGATGAGAGACAAAAGCTTTGATAATGGCAATACCGGTGCTTACCTATCTCATCGTGTAGCTCAATCCCCAGCTGAGTGTTATCTCACAGAAGAGTTGGGTAGGGCTGTACTATTAATGGTTATTTATGACTGTTCATACTATCATAGTACCTACAAGCTCTAGTCATGGACCAGTACTCCATTGGGTGAAGAATAGGGAAGGCTTGTTTCCAAATTATCTATCTGGTGGAACGCAGCCTTGATGGTGGCTCTTTAAGCCAGGAGCAAGTGCCTAGCATGACAATCCTCGGATTTCCACTGGTTTCCAGCAAAGCCAATTACAATATTTGCAGCTCTGATGTAGGTTAAAAACAACAACAACAAAGGTACTTATTGCAACAATAGCAGGTTGTAAGTCACCAATCAGAGCCAGGTGGCTCTAGAGTCTATCAGGGTCACACCTTGGTTAGATTAATGATTTCTGCACATGGTTTTGAATTTCAGAGTGCTCTCCCAGTGAGCTATGGATTCTGAGGGTCCTTGTGGGATTTTTTTGTTTGTTTTTTGCCAATATATATTTTGATGGTGTTAGGCTTTCCTGCTTTCTAGGCTCCTTCTTCATTCTCATTTTTCTGTGGTATATTCACTAATCCCCACACTTTTTTTTTTGCCTTGTTTTTGTGTTAATTTTCTCGAAGTCCACAGTTTCTCTCTTGCACCACAATTTTCCCTTGTGGTCAGAGTTGCATTTGCAAGGAGTGCATATTTTTATTTTAATGAGCTGCATTGGTTTTATTGTATAGTGCTTAAATGCCATCTAATAAGGAACATTAATAAAGGAAAATGGCATGTATATGTTGGGCAAAGCAGCCAGAAGTCCAGAAGACCATTGGGAGGGTCTATAGAGCAAGTTAGGACTAATACAGTATCAGACACCTCCCTAAACCAGATACCCTGTGCTCACATATTCCACTCTGCAAAGGATCAGTCTATGTATGCTTTAGCACAAAGTAAATACCAAAAGCCCTTGATTTAATGGACCCTGATTTAATGGACTTTGGAAATAATGGATGCTGTCCACCAGCCCTCTCCAGCCTGCAAATAAATGCTGGTGACTCAACAGAGCTGCTGGAGCTAGATCCGACACCAAAGCAGCTGGGACTGCCGGGGCTGGAGGAACGACAGTGCAGAGCATACTCAGAGCCATGGGAGGTGGAAGGAGCCAGGCCGGTGTGCAGCTCCTCTCCCGGTAATTGGGAACGGATATGGAGATGTGACGGGAAGAATGGGGCAGGCAGAGGGAAGGGAAGGAGGGGGCAGAGGACAGGAGTGTGTGATGGGCTGAGAAGGTCAGTGCATCAACATACAGTATAACCATTTGGATATAACAGACACCCCTTCCCCCCATTATTCCATTAAAATGAGGGTTTACTGTATCATGTGAACCAACAGAAGATGAGATTGTGAGACCACAGCACAGTATAAGAGATTTGCCTACACTTTTTGAGGAAGGCTTTCTACTTCATGCTGTTACTATGGTGTTGAACCATAAAGAGATACCAGTTTGCTTAGTCTCAACCTAAACTGTATCATCTTCAGATCATCAACTGATAGAATTGTTCATGCTGCTCAGATCAGCTGGGAAAATCAATTGTTTCCAGCTTCAGCATCAACAAAGAGAGAAAAAAGAAACAAACCTGGACTGAATTCCAAAGAGCTGCTGAATTTTATCTTATTTTGCATCTCAAATTAGAAGAGAGCAGGGAGCATGACTTGAATGTGGAGAGGGAATTTTAAATTACTCTCTTTTCTTTGGTGTTCAGAGATTCATGTAGTCTCAGTAACCAATTTACGTTTCTAAATTTATAACAATTAAGGCTAGTCAAGATCTCAGCACTGGAGATGTAAACTTCCATAGCCTGTTCCAGTTATATGTGGAATTCAAGCAACAGTGCAGGTAAGAGAACTATTATTTTGTAGCATCGCTAGCAGAGTTAGCCAGGAATGGTGTGTGTGAGGGGAGCAAGGCTCCAGGGGCTGGCCCCAGCTTCCAACTGCCCCTCCTGGGAGGGTCTGTGCTGTATTTCCTGGTCTCCTGGGGTGGTCCTGATGGGCATAGGGCAGTGGGTGGGTTAGGGGGCACCCTGCTCCATCTGACACTGTTTAGGGCAGAGAAGCCACTTATCAATTCCTGTGGCTGGTGACATGCAATGCCACATCCCCAGCTTCCCCCAGTTGGTCACTCTGTGATATAACTGTCCCCAGCACTTGCTGCCCCCAGTGGTCACACTACAGTGTAGTGTCCCTCCTCTGTGCCCCCTCCATTTCCATGTTCTGGAAAACATTCCCATTCCAGGCATTTCCCATTTTCCAGGGACAACCAAACCCTGTTGTTTGCTTTAACTTAGGGTAAGAGGAACCTGCATACCAAATTTGTTAGTCCTGGCTCTTTCCATTTAGAAGGAGCTCTTGAACAAATGGACTTGCAGACAGACAGACAGACAAACTCTCTAATAAATGTAGATTAGAAACATCAATGTAATTAATCTGATATTTCATTTAAAACTTATCTTGGGCAACTGAAAGGAAAGATATGCTGTCATATGTACACATACAATATAAACTAGTTAGTTATGAGATGCCACTGTTGCATAGTCTTAAGAATTCTCTTGAATTGTTGAAGAAGTACTGAATTACTGCTAATTTTTATGCACATTCTTTTTGTGGGGCTGTGGTAAGCAGCAAGGGAGTTGTTTTCTTGGTTAATATCTTTAACTAGTCAATTTGGTAAGGCAGAAATGATCTCAGGTAACCAAGTATTAGTGGTTTGGCTGAGATTCTTAAAAGAGGGAATTGCCCGCCTGCTGTTTGCAGTCACATCTGTTCAATGACTGCTGTATATAATGTAAATAAAACATGTTACACTTAAAATACAGGTTTCCATGCCAATGGGAAACAAAGGTACAAGGCTCCAAAGTCTGCTGCCACTGGGCTAAGGAGCAACAATATACAGAAAATCATGCAATGTCTGGAATTCCAAAAGATACAGAAATAGGAGTACATTGTGTGCCTCTGAAGTGAACACGAAACCATCGATCACCTGATAGCAAGACAGAAGAAGAGCTCTCTGTAAGCTTAAAAAAGCTTGTCTCTTTTCTCAACTGAAACTGGTCCAAAGATATTACCTTACCCACCTTGTCTCTTTAACATCCTGAGATTGATATGGCTCCAACAACACTTCATGACAGCAAAGCAATAAGAGACAAAACCCAAAAGTTAAACAACAATCTTGTAAAAAAAGTCCACCCGCATGGAAGTGAAAGGCTTATTTTCATAAACTGAACGTCCAAGCCTCTAACAGGTCTGTCACAGACTGGTCTCCTTGAAGAAAATTTTGTAGGATGCTTAGGCTATGTCTACATGACAGCCTAAATTGCATAGCTTATTTCAAGTCAATTTTGAAATAGTGCTTTATTTTGACATGTGGAGCTGTTTAGACAGTGCCATATGCCAAAATAAAGCACTATTTCAAAACATCCCATACTCTTCCTACAGGGATGTTGAAATAGTATGCCTGTTATTTTGAAAAATATTTTGAAATAACAGGTGCATTGTATAGACATGGGTAAGCTATTTTGGGATACCACAGTATCTCGAATAGCTCCGGCTTTGTAGACGTAGCCTTAGGGGCCAGGTTATTGCCCTTCCTCCATGTAAGGTCAAATAAGTTCCGTGAGTAGTTACGCCTCAAATCCCATTGGTCTTTCTGTATTTTTATGGTAGTAGTGACTAGAAGGCACAGTTATGGATCAGAATCTTATTGTGCTAGGTGCTGTGCAAATACAAAATATGGTCCTTGTCCTAAATTGATAGAGGTAAAGATACACTGGCAAATAGGTACTTTGGACAGGCAAATAGGTTAGGAAGATGTCATGTTTTCAACATCTGAAGAATTTCTGCACAGTGTGAAAATGGAGGTCTGAGATACAAACAAAGTTTAGTAGGGAGGTATAGGCATTCGCGTAACTTAGGTGCAAAACATGTTGATATGAAAACTCTCTTCTGTGCAATGCTGTCCTACGCAGTCCAAATAGGCCAATTATGTACTCTTCTGTGGCCCATTTAAACACAAATTTGATCAATTCTGAGAGTGTGCAGGCCCAGGACACTATGCTGTCCAAACTGCTTAGCATCCCTCCTACAGAATACTCTTGTCCTCCTCTCCCAGAGATGATCATGTGGTGGTAGATGGTGCTGCATGCATTTGCTAGCATGATACCCAGAAGTGGGGTTCACTGTGAGAAAGAACAGATCTGAGGGGGTGATGCAGTGCAAAAGAACAACACTTTTCTGAATACTTTTTCAGGGACTTCACCCTTTTCTGTGCATTTCTCTACAGGAGGAGTCGTGATAATCAATGGTTATTATCCTTAATGTTCAACATGAGTATTTATTTGCTGCCTTGCATCTAAAAAATACGCTCTTTGAGGTGTTTGGAAAATTCCATGTACAATATAGAATGTGTGGAATACTGCTGTGGACATGGTGGTGGGTAACTTTCTGTCCTAGTGTAGGCTATGGTCAGACCTTAAAATGTTTTCCAGCTTGGGAACATGACCAAAATATTCAAATCCAAGTACCCCTAACTAAGTGTGAATTGGTCCATTAGACATATAAATAAAAGTGGCCTGATTTTCAGATGTGCTGAACTCCCAATGACTTCAATTGGAGCTGCTGGATGCTGATCTTAGGTACTAATTTTGACTGCTATTTTTGAAAAAAAAAAAAGCCTCTCTTTAGCAGCATCTTTTGTAGTGCACACTAGACTGCCAACACATCAGTAAGTGATTTAAAACACCACCAAAATGTTTCTGTCTTACCTGAACTCTGAGGTCTGCAAGTTTTATTAAACGCAGATCATCTTAATCAAATCCCCAAAGGGGTTTACTCATCATTTTCTCTCATATACAGGTGTTGACATTTAAGGAGAGCTGCAGGACGCATTTTCTTCCACTAGATGGTGCATTTACTAAGAAAACTTACCTTCTTTCTAGGTATTGTTAGAACAAACTTTTCATTCACCTGCCCTTCAAATACATCTCTCTCTCTCTCTCTCTCTCTCTCTCATATGCATGTGTAAAGTTTGTGGGTTTTTCCATAATTTATTTTGTTTTGATCACAAGGTGCAGAGATGGTCATAGAATCACAGAATTCTAGAACTGGAAGGGACCTCAACAGATCATCAAGTTCAGTTCCCTGCCCTCATGGCAGGGCCGAGCACCATCTGTGTCATCCCTCTTCCATATTTATCTAACCTGTTCTTAAATATCTCCAATTATGTAGATTCTACAACCACCCCAAGCAACCTATTCCAGTAATTAACCACCCTAACAGGATTTTTTTTTCCTAATGTGCACTCTAAACCTTCTTTGCTGAACTTTAAGACCATTACTTCTAGTTCTATTTTCAGAGGCTCAAGAGAATAGTTTTTCTTCCTCCTCCATGTAACACCCTTTCAGGTATTTGAAAGGTGCTATCATGTACCCTCTCAGCCTTCTCTTTCCCAAACTAAGCAAACCCAATTCTTTTAGTCTTCTCTCATAGATCATATTTTCTAGACCATTAATCATTTTAGTTGCTCTTCCCTGGACTTTCTCCAGATTCTCCATATCTTTCTTAAAATGTGGGGCCGGGCCCAGAACTGGACTCAGTACTCCAGTTGAGGCCTAATCAGTGCAGGGTAGAGAGGACGAATGACTTCATGTGTCTTGCTCACAACACACCTGTTAATGCATCCCAGAATCATGTCTGCTTTTTTTGCAACATCATCACGCTGTTGCCTCATATTCAGCTTGTGGTCCACTATGACACCTAGATCCCTTTCTGCAGTACTCCTTCCTAGGGAACCCCTTCCCATTTGTATGAGTGAAACTAATTTTTTCTTCCTAGGTGCAGTATTTTGCATTTGTCCTTATTGAACTTCATCCTATTTGCCTCAGACCATTTCTCCAGATCTTTTTGAATTCTGGTTCTGTCCTCCAAAGCACTTGCAATCCCTCCCAACTTGGTATCATCTGCAAACTTGATAAGCATATTCTTTATGCCATCATCTAAATCATTGATGAAGATATTGAACAGAACTAGCCCCCAAACTGACCGTGGGGGAACCCCATTGTTATTCCCTTCCAGCATGATTGTGAACTACTACTCTCTGTGAACGGTTATCCAGCCAGTTATGCACCCGCTTGACAGTAGCCTCATCTAGGCTGCATCTTCCTAATTTACTGATCAGAAGGTCACGTGATACTGTACCAAAGGCTTTACTAAAGTCTAGGTATACCACCTCCACCTCTTCCCCTTTATCCACATAGCTTGTTATCCTATCAGAAAAGCTATCATCCAATCTGAACCAGTCTAAATGTATACCTAAGGCACTAGTTGTCCCAGCCCCCACAAAAAAGCCACAAACCAAACCAAACCTTGAGATAAAAATGAAACTTTAGTTATATCCAACACACAAAGGCCAACCACGCCCACAGTGCGCATGTGCACTCCTCAAAGTTGTGTGAGCAATAGTGGTCGTGGGGTACAGCTGCCCAGTTCAGTAAGCAAACGCGTGAGGGGTAAGTGTGTATTTTGCAGTAGCAAACAGCTGATATTCCCTCTAATACCAGTGTCCAGTCATAAACTGGGATTCACCAGATCAGTGAATTAATAGGACGTTCGTAAATCGCTTTTCTGCTCCTTTCCAAACTTTTCAAACTTACTGTGTTGTTATTTCAATTCATCTTTCTAGTAACAACCCGGAAGCCCTATCATTGTTTTTTTGTTTTCGGCAAAGAGCTATGAGCTGAACAATTCCAGTACCACACCCCTGTTATCATTTAGGTAACCCTCCCTGCCTGGTATATGTAAGTGGATAATAAAAGCCACCCTATCCGCGTTAATTCCCGCAAATAGGATCACACAAAGCTCCCCCACACCAACTAGCGAGCATTGTTGAAAGCTCCTTCTCAGTCTTTTAAACAGCTGCATTACCCACCCGTCCCCCCTCCCAAAAAACCCCAAACCCCTAGCAAACGAGGGCTGAGTAGGGGCTCACGCTGTGGGAATGGGCACATAGTCTTCCCGCCAAGCAGGCAATTGGCAGGCTAAGACAGGGAAGGGAAACCAGCCTAGGTGAAAGTGGCAACTGCCTCAGCCAGGTTGCACAGCACAACTTGTGAAGAGCTTTGGGCGGCTGTTCTCCCGGCGGGGGAGGGGGGGACACAACCAGTTGGGTTTTCCCAGCGACACCTGATCCGAAGCCCTCCTCTCTGCTGTGACATGAGGAGCCCCTAGCGGGACACCTGACCGCCCCCATCTCTGCCCTCCAAGAAACCCACCGCAGAAGGAGCGGGAAGGGCAGCCCGCAACGGACTGAGGCGACAAGGGGCTATTCTCCCCGGGCTGCGGCCGGGGACCCCGCCGGCCTCTGTGCGAGCCGATAGGATCTAAATGGCCCCGCTCCGAGGAATCCGCCGCTCAGTGGTGCTGAACCGGCCAGGCGCTGTGCGCCCCAAGCCGTGCCCCGGGCGGAGCGGGATGCTGCCGCCGCGGCCGGCCGCGGGGGGTGGGGGGTTGATTGCGGCGGTAACTGGCTGGCCCGGACTGGGAAGTCGGGGCGAGGGGCTGGGGGCGCAGGGCGGGGAGAGGGGGGACAAATAAAAAGCGGCCAGGCAGCAGGGGGGCGGGGGGCGTCTGGGGCGGTGGCAAACGCAGGGCACCAACCCGTGTGTGCCCCCCCGCCCCAGCGAAGCAAGGAGGCGAGGCGCACATGACAGCCAGCCCCCTGCCCGCCCTGGCAGGGCACAGGGCCACCCACCAGCCGGCCGGGGGCGGGGAGCGTGGAAACCCCTAAGCGCGTGTGCCGGGGAGGGGAAAAGGGAGAACCGACGGCGCCCAGGGGAGAGCGGAACCGGCCGCGCGGCGCAGCCCGGCGGGATAAAGCGCCCGCAGGTTTGCACCTGGTCGGGGTCTCTTCCGAGCTGCCCAGGCTGTGCCTGATACGGAGCTCAACCTGCCGCGCAGTGGGGTCTGTGCTCCGCTCCCTGATCCTCGGCCGGAGGAAGCGCGGCAGAAACCCACCTTCCACGGAGGAGAATCGCTGTCCCTTCTCCAAAAGCAGGTGGCCTGTTTGACTCCCTTCTCCCCCACCCCTCGGCTGGGCAGCTCCCGCCTCTGGAGAACACGCCCAAGTAGCTGGAGAAGGGGGTGGGGGAGGCGAGGGAGGCGAGAGCGAGATAGAGACAGTAACATTGAACCTGAGGGGAGATTCAGAGCTGCTGCGCGCAGAGATCACTGCAGCCGATCCATTCCCAGCACTAAAGTAGTACGTGTGACAGGCATACAAATCCGGAATAAAAAGGAAAAGAGAGAGGGAGGGCGGGCGAGTGAGTGAGTGAGAGCGAGCGACAGACCCAGCCGAGGGATATGGTGTTTGTCTCTTGGGATTTACCAACACACTGCCTGCTCAGATCACAAGCGGGGCGGTCTGTTTTGTCTGCGCTACCTTGACCCGGAGCTGCACTGTCTGAGGCAACGAGAAATTAACCAGCACGAATAGCATCAGAGGCATCGTTTTGCAGGGTGGTCTGAAGCCCAGCAAACAAGGAATATGAACAGGAAAACAAGGCGCTGGATTTTCCATATCTTTCTGAGCCTAGGGATTGTATATATCAAAATTGGGTAAGTAACTTAAAAAAAACACCAACAATCCTCCCACATGATTTCGCGCTGCCCAACCTGTCCAGACCTGCTAATATTTAACTGGGAAAGTTTGGAAGACTTGTTATTTTTTTAAAGGGGCAGGGCAGCAGCGCTATTGCCCTGAGATGAATCCGCGGAGCTCCGTGTAGAGCTGGGGAATGTGAAAGCCATGGGTGATGTGCCGGAAGCATGACTGGAATGGCAATGCGCTGGGGTTGTTTCCAGGCTCGCTCCCTACCTACCGTGTCCCCTGAGATCAAACCAAACTCCGCGTTCCCACGCGCGGCCGCGGGGAGACACCTGTGAGAGCGGGCCCGAGAGAGTGGCCGCCGGCTCCCTCCCCCGGGAGAGCTGGGGAAAGCCTCTGCCCAGGTGTAAACCACTTGATGGACGGTTGCTGCGGGGATCTAAAGACCTGCGCCCGTCCTCTGCAGCCTCCCAGAGCAGCCCCCGCGCTGGCCGGTCCAAGGAGCGGCTGTTAGTCATTACAAATAATGCGGGATTGCCAGAGAGCAACAAAACCCGCCCCAGCGCCAGCCCGGGGCGCTCACCTGGCGCTGCGCATCATCCTTAGCCGCACGCCTCACCCAACCCGTAGGCGTTGTTCTGCCAGGGCAGGGCGCGGGCGGCAGAGGGGAGGGGCCGCTTTATCCCCCCTAACTGCACTAATTTACTTGCTTAATAAAATTAACGAGGATAAGAAGAACAAAGCCCAGCCCGGGGAACGCGCGCCCGCCCGCCCCGGGGCTGGGGTGGAGGGATCAGGCAGCTGGCAAAAGCCCTCGCGCTCTTCGCCTCTCTTTTAACTAGAGAGAAAAAAGCGGGGATCGGGGGTGGGCTCCGGTGTCCGTGAAATTGGCCCAGGGTCCCTGCGCTCTCCCTCTCCCTGCGGCTCGGCGGGGTACCCTCTTGGGGGCACCCGGCCCCGCAGAGGGTTGGGCTCGTCTTGCCCCGGCGCTGGCGGAGCAAAATGCTGGGCTCGTTTCGCTGGAGTGTGCGCCACCACCTGCCAGTGCCGCTAGTAAAGACCCGGGGGAGGGCGTGAAAGGTCCGGGCTTGCTCGAGAGCAGGAGACCGGCTGTGCCTCTGCCGGGCTCGGCTCCCCGGAGCCCCTTTACCGCCGTCGGTGGCCTAACGAAGCGGCCGGGAAGGCGCTCGCTGCTGGGGGAGGTTAACGAGTGTGCAGCTCAGAGCCAAAAGCGCTTTGAAGGGAGAAGACGCCTCCCTCCGCCAGAGCCTGTAAGCACCAGACCCGACCCTGGGAATCCACGGACTGGGCCAATGGTGATGGTCCTGAGTCTGTCCCCTTCTTTTCTCCTTCCAGGGGTTTTTCCTCGGTGGTGGCTCTGGGGGCCAGCATCATCTGCAACAAGATCCCGGGGTTAGCTCCCCGACAGAGGGCCATCTGTCAGAGCAGACCGGATGCTATCATAGTGATCGGAGAGGGCTCTCAAATGGGAATCAACGAATGCCAATTTCAGTTCCGGAATGGGCGCTGGAATTGCTCCGCCCTGGGGGAAAGGACGGTCTTTGGAAAAGAGCTGAAAGTGGGTATGTTACTTCTTTACTAGTTACGGCAAGGTGTGGTCCTGGAGTCCCCCAAAAGGTTAGCAAAGACATGGAAGTGGCACGGAATCCTATATGCTACTGCTGGGAGAGGCCTGTCAAGGCATCCAGTCTGTTCCAGCCAGTGCAGGGCTAAACATAAAAACATAAGAATGGCCCAGCTGGGTCAGATCAAAGGTCCGTCTGGTTCAGTATCCTGTCTTCTGCAGCGGCCAGTGCCAGGTGCCCCACAAGAAATGAACAGAATAGGTTATCATCAAGTAATCCATACAGCATTGCCACTCCCAGCTTCTGGCAAACCATCCCAGCCCACCCTGGCTAACAGCCATTGATAGACCTATCCTCCATGAACTCACCTTGGTCTTCTTTGAACCATGTTATAGTCCCTTCAGTGTATTTTCACCTGCCCCTTTTTCTAGTTATCTGTGGGTTTTCCTCAGAAGAGTTCAAGTGAAACCCTCTCAAGTACTCTTTGTTGGAATGACTTATTTGTCCTGTAAGTGCTGTCTGCCTCCAAATACTCTATTGTCCTATGCTTGTAAAGCTTGTGGCTTTTCTCTAGGTCCCTCTCCCCCCATGTATGTACAACACACAGCAGGACATGGGGACCGGGACCTGGTTGCGGGTTTTATTGGGAGATAGGGCACTGAAGAGAGGCTAGGCTTTGGACTCTACAGACTGAAAACTCATGAACCAGTCTCTGTAATATGAGCCCCAAAGGGAAGAACTATTGCAGGATCAAAACCTTATGTGAGATTCCCACTATTCAGAACAGGAAGCTAATGATAACTATTTACTTGGTGAGAGACTGGCAGCTTTGAAACTGTCAGAGAACAGGGACCTGCCTGTTTAAAATTCAACCT
Source organism: Carettochelys insculpta (assembly GCF_033958435.1). Lineage (NCBI taxonomy): Eukaryota > Metazoa > Chordata > Testudines > Carettochelyidae > Carettochelys > Carettochelys insculpta. The sequence goes on along the minus strand of NC_134147.1, from coordinate 15,031,622 downwards.
TGCCCAAACCTTAGGTGCGGGTTCTGATCCGGCCATTCAAGTCTGAACCACATCCACAGTCAAAGGGGTTCTAATCTGATTTTCCAGTTTGGGGTCATCTCTTGATCACACATGCAGTCTCTTCTCTCCTCTTCTCTTCTCTCTTTTTGTAGTAAGAGCTGAAGCGACATTTTAAAATTGCAGCCAGAAAAATAAAAAATTTTATGTGAGGAAATTTTGAACAAAAGTGGCAACACAGACTTCGTGCCTATGTATTGCAAAACTTACGGTACTTGAGGGCCTCTTCGTGTTTGTTGACCATATCATTCCAGCCTTAAGGGCCATAGTCACATCTGAATTTGCAATTAAAAAGTCACTGACATCAATATGAGTTCCAAGTCTGTCAGTTGAGCCCACAGATCTGGGGTTCTATGGCTTAAACTGTGAGAGTGCTCAAGGATCCCCCAGGGTTAGATTCAAGGGTCTGCTGGAGGAGGGAATGCCATTATATAGGGCTTGTATAGAATTGGTAAGGCAAGGAGCTGAAAATGCCACGATCACTTTTACACCAGGAGTTTTGGGGTGTTTGATATGTTGTACAGGACCTTTGGTTTATTGGGAAGCCCTTTGGTTGGATTGGTTTCAGACCCCACTTGGTCTTAATCCACTCAAGGGCAGCTGGACCAGGGCAGGATATGGCCTAAATATAATACCAGTATGGCATTCCTTGTGCATCCAAGGTCACTGGGATTTTTGGGTACATTAAGAATGTAGCATTGACATCTATCTTCCTTGCTCGGGGAGGCATAAGTAAATGTCTTAGTATTACTCAAATGCATGTGTGTGATTTCTAATGCTTATATTTGTATGCAAAAACAAAAACAGGGTAAAGTATAGGTATAAAAAGTATAGATTATTTGTTGAAGGCCAATGGCTTTCTCAACACTGCTGAAAATCAGGCACTATGTCTCATATTGGTCATCCAAATACTGACGCGTGCAACTTCAGTGGACACATCTTAAAATGTGCCTGTTACACTGGAAGACTGTAATTGCTTCTATAGAGTTGGTTCATTCTGGCCACTGGTTTATGCATCTGACTGACCTCAATGACAGTTCTGCTTGAAATGCTGTTAGGACTGGACTGCTCTGATCTAACGGTTACGTACATATTTGTGAAAAGAAAAAAGTGTGTGCTAAAGAGCAACAATGATGCAGAGTTACTGTGGTGTGCTGTATAAACTCTGCCTGTTTTTTTCAAGATTGATTTAGCTGGTAGGTTATATTTAGGTACTTTTAGAGAAAGTCAATATTAAAGGAAGTGAATTTGATCCAGCTTTGAAGTGTTACCTCATATCTAATAACCAATTAGAATGCTTATTAGATAGGTATATTCAAACATATCAGACCAAACTGATCCTTGGAGTAACTCCATTGACTTCAGAACTTATGCCAGGATTGAATATAAATCACAATGAACAAACTTAAAATTCATAAGCAAAACTGTTCAGATTTAAACAATGTTTACACTTGCATTTCAAACTATACTGTATGCTGCTTGCTAGCAAAGTGTATCAGAAAATCAATCCCATGTGAAAAAGCAGCTCTTTTTGGAGCTCAGGAGTGCATCCCCGGGCCTTTGATCTTTAATGGCAAGTTTGACTTGAGTGCAAACTGTTTCAGCTGAGTTAACTCACTGAAAAATAGTGGATCTATGGGCTGCCACTAAATATTGCTATTATTATTTGTGTTCCCCAGGTTGTCCTCTTTATCTTGTTTCCTGTCTGTATCAGCACGTGTGGAAATCCTTGCACATTTTAATTCAGACCATATCATTTTATAAGAAGATGGGAAAAAAAGTTCAGCTCCTAGGCTTCTATAAACTGCTCACTGTTTTTCCATACTCCTTCATCAACTCTTCTTTCTGTCTCCCTAAGTCTTGTAAAGCACTAGTATGAACTACAATTCACAGTAATCTAAGATAATATTTCCATATATTAAGAAGGGCAAATTCTGTACCTGGTAAAGACAAAAGCCAGATTTAATGCCCATAACTGAGATAAAAGGAGAGCCTCACATCTGTTATAAATACTGGGGATGGGGACAGGAATGTCACACACAATATGACATTTTAAACATGAAATCTCTCATAGACAGTAACAAAGCAATTTAATATAAACTTCAAAATATTTTATGTTTTTTCTGTATGGGCAGTAGCTGTAGATCTCTACTTTCTCATTCCTTTCCTGTATTTACTCCAAATTGCCATTAGAATGGTATTAATGTAAGAAGTACTGACTTATTTGTGTGTGAAGGCTGATGCTTCTTGGTATGGTTGACTCTTTATAATTGTTACCTTGGAAGTAGGCAGGATACCACTGGTCCCACAACTGCAATTTGCAATAAAATCATTAGACCGCATGACATCATTCCGCTTTCTCTTTTAGATGACTACCATGTGACCTTAAAGTGGCACTGTTGTGCTTGTACTAAGCTTAGGATGCAAATTCAAAATGACTGTAACTTTTTGAAATACCACTGCATCGTGAAATGATTAGAGCACGAGTGCATATATATACTAATACTATACTAATTACCCCCAATAAGAAATGCTATCAGTTTGTGAAGATTCACTCATATATTTCTATGCTAACTGGAGCAGTGTGTATGTAAATCCATGATAATAGGTTACCTTGACAACTGCACATTCATGTTGGCTGTTCGATACATAACACCTATCTTTAAAAAGGAAACTAAGAAGATCTCAGGAACTATAGACCTAGTAACCCCATCTCCAGTATCTGGAAAGATATGGGGGTAGATGATTGAATAATCAATTACTATGCATCTAGACATAGGTGCTGGAACTGGAGGTGCGGGGGAAGGGCGGCAAGGGTGAACATAAGAACAGCCATACTGGGTCATAGACTTATAGGGTTGGAAGAGAGCTCAGGAAGTCATCAAAACCAACCCCCTGCTCAATGCAGGACAATACCTAAAATATTTTTGAAATTTTTTTGTCAGACTAAAGGTCGATCTAGCCCACTATCCTGTCTTCTGACAGCGTTGGCTTGAAGAGGTTTCCTTTATGTACAAGATTTACAGTTTGGTTCAGTGGCTCCCAGAACCAGCACTACACAAATTATTCCAGCACCTCTGTATCTAGATCGGGGTTGGCAACCCTGTCATGGGTGCTAACAGTGGCACTTTGGCCAATTTTCATTGGAATGTGAGGCAGAAGCTCAGCAACGCCCCTTTTCCCCCATGCATTTGAGAGCTTGCTCAAAGCCATGCTACCTGTGCATTAATAAAAGACCAGCTAATGCTACCAACTACCACCTTAAATGGTAAAGCTCTGCATCTTAATTTATTTATTAATGAAGCTGTAGTAAATATGACTATCAGTGACTTTAAAAGTATCATTGGCCCTCAGACCATACCAAGAGGTCAAAAAGTGAAATTTTGGCACTCCACCCTGGAAAGCTTGCTGACCCCTGATCTAGAAGATAAAAGGATGATAAATAATAGCCAACATGGATTTGTCAAGAACACATAATAACAAACCAAGTTAAGCTCCTTCTTTGGCAGGGTTACTGGCCTAACTGGTGGGGTGGAAGAAGCAGTGATATATCTTGCTTTTAGTAAAGCTTTGACATAGTATCATGCAACATTTTCCTAAGAAATTTAGGACATGTGGTTTATAAGGTGGGTTGACAACTGGTTGAAAGCCAGAGTAGTCATCAGTGGTTACTATTCAATATTTTAATTTATATGTGAATAATGGGATGGAGAGTGTGCTCATAAAATTTGTGAATGACACCATGCAGGGAGTAATAGCAAGCAGTTTGAGAAAATGATAAGAATTCAAAATGACCTTCACAAATGAATTTCAGTAAAGACAAGTACAAAGTACTGTACTTAGAAATGAAAAATTAAATGCACAGATACAAAATGTGGAAGACTGGTAAGGAAGTAGTACTACTGAGAAGGATCTAGGGGTTAGAGTGGATCAGAAATTGAATGAGTCAACCATGTGATGCAGTAAAGAAAAAGCTAATATCATGCTGGGGTGTATTAAGAAGAGTAAGATTTGGAAGGTAATTGTTCTACTTTACGCTCCACCAGTAAAGCTTTGATGGATTATAATGTCCAGTTTTGGGTACTATGCTTTAAGGAAGATGTGGACAAGCTGAAAGCAGTTCAAATCTGAGCAACAAAATTGATAAAAGGTTTAGAAAAGCTGTCCTATAAGGAAAGGCAAAAAACCCTGGATCTGTGTAATTAGGTCTTAAATGTCTTAAGGGTTGTAATCATCTGCTCTCCATGTACGTAGGTGGGACAAGAAATCATTGGTTTACGATACAGCAGGGGAGATTTAGGTTAGAAATAGGACATTTTTTCTAACTAAGCTAAGTATTGGAACGGGCTACCAAGGGAAGTTGTGGAATCCCTGTTATTGGAGGTTTTTGAGACCAGAATAAACAAACACCAGTCAGGCATGGTTTAGGCAGATGACCTTTTGGGATCTCGTACAGCCCTACCTTTCTGTGACCTCAGGTACAGTTTTTGAATCATGGGATATAATTGTTTTATTACTTCTGTCTTTACTTGATAGTCTGAATTCTGATATTGTGCAAGTGTAACCAAACCACTATGGCTATGTCTACACTAGAAGCATCTGTTGGCAGAAGTTACTGTCAACAGAGAAATCTCGACAGTACTCTGACAGAGTGTTACTCCTCAAATTTTTGAGGGATAACATTGTCAAGACAAATGCAGAGTTCTGTTGAGACACTGTCGACAGAATGCTTTGTGTGTGTAGGCACTCCCTGAGTTGTATCAACAGAAGGCCCCTTCTGTTGATAAAATTCTCTAGTGTAGACACAGCCTACAAGTTTAATTTTTTATCTTTTGTTGATTCTGGACTGTGACTCCTGAATTCTGGGTTCTAATTCTAATTCTGCCACTGATCTATTGGGCAAGTCATATCCCCTTCTCTCTGACTCACTTTACCCATCTATAAAATAAGGATAAAGATTTTGACCACCTTTGTTAAAATCATTGAGATCTATGGATGAAAAGCACCATACAAGAGCTAGGTTTTTTATTTGTAATTTTTTTTTTGGAAAGTCAAATAGAACTTTGTGAATCTCTTTTTAAAAGATCGTTTTGGACAGAGGATTATAGCTAGTGACCATTTAATTTTTTTCAATATCAATGTAGCATAAGTCTGTTCAGGTGCTGGGTCCCCAGATATATTCACAGTGAGTCTTTACCTCATTAATCACATATACTTCATGTCTAATGTCATGTATTTTGGCCTTCAACAACAAGGCTTCACTAATCTTTGAATTTGTCGATCTGGTCATGACACTTAATGTCAATGATGTGGTGATGCAATCATGACTGTTTTTTAAATTAAGAAATGCTGCATAATGGTGTCCGTATTTCAGCATTGAGGGATGTTTCATTATCAAATCTATAAAGACTTCAGAGTAAGACAGTCAAAGGATTCTGCTCACATCTATTCAAATGAATTGTCAGGAAAGATCCAAAGGCCTGATCATGCAGATGAGTCCTTTGCAACTACACAAAGCTCAAATCTGGGTTCCAATGGAACATGAAAAAAGCAAATTCAACCATGAGAGGTTTCCACTGAGCACTTAGCAGTCCAACTCAGAATGTGTAACACCTTGCACTGAGCAAACGTGAACCTGCTAATTGCCCTAGCTATGACAGGACATGAATAGAGTGTTAATCTTTCAAATAACTGGCTCCTGACTTCTAATCTAGTTCCTGTGGAGATTAAATGTGCACAGAATTTTACAAAGCTAAGCTGATGTGATGGTGGAAGAACAAAAGGAAAAGATGTTTCTGGTTTTGATGACTGTATTGAGGCTATGATCCAGTTATGCCTTTACACTGTGACAAGGCAAAGTCCAAAGCAGTTTCAGCACTGGGGACCTGACAAGACTAAAACCATTTTCAGTTTAGGTCTTTGAAAATCTAATGACAGATATTAAATGAGAAGAACTTCAATGCAAGTCTATTAAGACCCTGTAACTCTCTCATAACAGCATGACACAGCAAAACTAAAAACAATTTTAAGGCAAATCTTTGGAGACTCTCCTCACTGAGACAATGCTTATGAAAAACATTGAATACAACCATTGGAGACAGGACATGAGGATCCTATTATACAAAAAAACAAAACAAAAAAACGCACTGTTGCCATGCTCATGTACCAGGACAAAGAACATTAACTTTAAACAAAAGATTCTCAATGCAGATTTGAATATAAAAATCTTACAATGAAGATGACTGACATTGTACACCAAAGGAGGACTATCATGAATGAGACATCTGTAACAAGATCATTAACTAATTTGTCCATAACCTCTACCATGATGGGCAATCCTTTTGGCCTTGCTTGTGCCAACAAAAAATGGGATCTGGCATGGGACCACCAAAGGTAGCAATAGTGCAACTTTGGTAGGCAAAGATGATTAGAAAAGAGTGATAAACAGCTGAATCCTGCCAACCTTACAGTTGACAAAATTGCTGTCACTGATAGAGCTAAATGAATGAGAGGTCATTTTGAAGAAGGTGTGTGCAGTCTCAGAGACCAGGTCTACAGTAGGGATACGTCTACACTAGTCCCCATCTTTCGAAAGGGGGATGCTAATGAGACACTTTGGCATATGCTAATGAGGTACTCCATGAATATGCAGTGCCTCATTAACATAATTCTGGCCACTCTTATTCAAAAGTGCCGCTTTTGAATTGAGTACCGCCCGTGTAGACGGGGGACTTTCAGAAGGACCCCTCAAACTTTGAAAGCCCCTTATTCCTAAAACCAAATAGGAATAAAGGGCTTTCGAAGTCTGGGGGGTGCTTTCAAAAGGCCCCTGTCTACACGGGTGGTGCATGATTCAAAAGCAGCACTTTCAAATCACTGCAGCTGGCATTATGCTAATGATGTGCTGCATATTCATGGAAGTGCCTCATTAGCATCTGCCAAAGTGTCTCATTGGCATCCCCCTGTCAAAAGGTGGGGGCTAGGGTAGACATAGCTTAGGAGAATAAGTCATATTTAAGGGTCCTGTGTTGATTTTATAAGCCATCAGTCTATGCCACAGTGCTCAATAGGTCAATTTTAAGGGGCCCTAAGGTTGGTTTTGGAATGTCGAATTCACTGGGAGTAACTCCTGTAAGTCGATTTTACAATGTCGACCTGTACGAGTGCAGATGGCAGCATTATCAAAATCAATTTAATAGCCTCTAAAACTATCCCACAATGCTCCTCAATGTGTCCTTTCTGATCATTGGCTTACCTCAGCTGCTCTCCATAGCCATGTCTACATGTGCACGCTACTTTGAAGTAGCAGCACTAACTTCGAAATAGCGCCCGTCACGGCTACACATGTTGGGCGCTATTTCGATGTTAACATCGACATTAGGCGGTGAGACGTCGAAGCCGCTAACCCCATGAGGGGATGGGAATAGCGCCCTACTTCGAAGTTGAACGTCGAAGTAGGGCACGTGTAGATGATCCGTGTCCCGCAACATTGAAATAGCGGGGTCCGCCATGGCGGCCATCAGCTGAGGGGTTGAGAGACGCTCTCTCCAGCCCCTGCGGGGCTCTATGGTCACCGTGTGCAGCACCCCTTAGTCCAGGGCTTCTGGCTGCTGCTGCTGCAGCTGGGGATCCATGCTGCATGCACAGGGTCTGCAACCAGTTGTCGGCTCTGTGGATCTTGTGTTGTTTAGTGCAACTGTGTCTGGGAGGGGCCCTTTAAGGGAGTGGCTTGCTGTTGAGTCCGCCCTGTGACCCTGTCTGCAGGTGTGCCTGGCACCCTTATTTCAATGTGTGCTACTTTGGCGTGTAGACGTTCCCTCGCAGCGCCTATTTCGATGTGGTGCTGCGCAACGTCGATGTTGAACGTCGACGTTGCCAGCCCTGGAGGACGTGTAGACGTTATTCATCGAAATAGCCTATTTCAATGTCGCTACATCGAAATAAGCTACTTCGATGTAGGCTTCACGTGTAGACGTAGCTCATGTGAGCAGGAAGTAGGTGACAAGAAGCAGAGGTTATCAGCTCAGAATTTTGAATCCATTTCCTTTCCTCTCTGGCCAGTCCGGTGAGCAGACATCAGAAGCATACTTCTGCAGCACACCTAGTAGCCATGAGTTTCCAGGGTTGCAAAACAGCCCCAGCATGGAGACATCAGGAGATCCTGGACCTCATCACAGTGTGGGGGAAAGAAGTTATCTTCATACAGCTCAAAGCCAGCAAAAGAAATGCCAATATGTACACAAAGATATTGCAAAGCATGATTCAGAAAGGGTATGCCAGGGACACTCAGCAGGGCTGCGTTAAAATCAAGGAGCTGAGGCAAAACTACCAGCTGTGCAAAGAGGCTAATGATCCGTGTGGGGCATCTCTCCAGAAATGTTGACATTATGATGAGCTTCATGCTATTCTGGGGACAGATGCATTGACACCTCATTAGAGTGTTCCTTCACAGGAAGTGTGGTTTGATTTGTTAGACAAGGAAGAGGTGGACAATAATGTGATTCAGTCAAGCGCAGAAGCAGATCCTGCAAGACAGGAGATGTTTCTCAACTTGGAGCCCATCCTCTTATCTCAGGATGAGGCTTGGGAGGCATACCAGGATGCTGGAGAGGGCACTTCTGGTGAGTGGTTTTTTTTCTACTGATACTAGTATGGTGCAATCATTGGGGGAGAGTCTAAGTCCATTTCCCTTAGAACAGCTTGTTAATATTTCTGGGGATGGAGTGCTGATCTTGTTTGGACATCTTACTGAATGTCTTAGACAGGCACTATTGGATGCTCTGCATGAGATTTTTGGGGAGACGTGACTGGTTCCTGCTTCCATGTAAGACTCCTTCCTTGCCATGCCAAGCCACTCATAACTAATCTGGAAACAAGGCCCCACAGAGCTTTCTTGCAAATTTTCCAGCATTGTACTCAGACAAAATGAGCAATCTTTCCTTATCCCTTTTTCTTATTCTGAGGAGTCTGGTGTCTCTTTTGGAAACCTACAATGCACGGGAAGTTTTCTGAACCACTAATGGTGTTTTGCCTGTGACCCATCCAGTGCAGAGCAAAACTCATGAAACCTTGCTAGCTTTTAAATCACGGCATGACTTTAAAATCCAAGTGCTGCTGTAAGAAGCCCACATGGCAGCCCTCCTTCCCCATGGACTGGTGGGTGGTCAGACCCCGCCCTGGGTCAGCCTGTAGTGACTTTTAATGATTTTTTTTAACTCTAGGAGCAGCCTGCTTTTAAATCAAGGCACTGTTTTATAAAGCCACATGGCAGTTTCCCTTCTCTGCCCCCTGGGCCGGTGGGTGATCTGGCACCTGGCAGCCACCTCCCCCACAGGTTGGTGGATGATCAGACCCTACTCTGTTTTGTGTATGTGCTGGCAGTGACTTTCAATGATTTTTTTTAAATCCTGGCACATTCTGCTTTAAACCCCTACCAGTCAGTGTTATGCCCCATCCAAACAGTGGAAGGAGCACTTCCACATTATTTTTCCTGTGAACCAAAGACAGATTACCATTGCATTCAAGGTAAATGCCAGCTGCAGAAGAGCTTAAATTGTTTTGTTTGGAATCATGCATTCTTCAGCTTTAAGAGTCCACAGAGTGACCTTGCTGTTGCAATATGTTCTTCCTTAGAGACAGCCAGCCATTCATTCTGGCAGTATGCTCCTTGTTCCAAGTAAAGATAAAAATGTTTCTATCCACAATGCCCTTAATGTTTCAAAAATTTTTTAATGCAGGAAGCAGTCTCAAAAACAGGAGTAGAGGCCCCAGTCCCCCTAAAATGAGGTTGCCCCAGATGGAGAGGAAGAAGATGTCACATCAAGAAATGATGGCAGATTATTTTGCAGTGGCAGGAAAGGAAAAAGAGGAGCTGAGAAATTGGACAATCAAGCTAAAATGCATGCTTCAGTTCTGTCAGTAATGAACAGGCAGATGGAGATCATGGAAGCAATACTTCAAAAATCAAACTCTACACCTTCTGTCCACTACATGCCCCATTACTTGCCTCCCATCCATATTTATTGCTTTCACCTGGTGGGGGTTCCGTATCCCCTGGCCACTTCAGGCACCCCCAATACATGCCACCTTTTCCACATTCATTCTCCTCTTCAGGTCGGGGCCCTGTATCTTCCGGCCACTCCAGGCACCCCTATTTCAGACCTCTCTCCACACGAGCAGTTCCCTCCCCTGCTTGGGGCTATACATCCCCCATACAATCTATACCCCTATTTCCATACCTGCTTCCTCCACAAATTCCACCCCGTCCTGTCATTGGGGCACCAGAATGAAGGAGGAAAAGTCACAGAGACCCCTGCACTCTACCCTCAGGGAGTCACCCTCCAGCAGAAGGCTAACATACTAACAATGAGCTTATTATCTTTTGTTTTCCCTATACACACCACTCTGCCATTAGGGCCTCCTAAATAAAAAGAACATTGTAGGTTGGAAAAAGAAAGCTCTGTTTATTAGTTAACATGTTTTGAGGTCTGTGCTTTGGGGTTGGATGTAGTGGTGATGGTTGTCACACTGTTGGCGGTGGTTTCATGGAGGGCAAGGAAACAGCATGGGTATGTGCATGCGTGTGTGTGGGATGCTAGTTAACACCTTTTACAGTCATTCAGAAACTTGATTTTCAAGGCGTCCCTGATTTTCTTTGCCTCTTTCTGTGCTTTCCTATTTGCCCTTGTGTTCAGTTGCTGATAATTTCTGTCCAGGAAATCTGTCTCTGCTCCCCATGCTGGCATGAACTTCTTCCTCTTCGCCTCACAAATGTTATGAAGAATACAGCAGGCCCCAATGACAAGAGTAAAGTTTTCTTCACTGAGGTCTAAGTGGATCAGAAGGCACCTGAACTAGACTTTTAAATGGACAAAGGCACATTCTACCACCTTTCTGCACCTGATCAGCGTGCAGTTGAAGAACCCCTTGCTAGGGTCCAGGGTGCCTATGTATGGCTTCATGAGCCAAGGGAACAAGGGGTAAGCAGGATCACTAAGAATCACTATGGGCATTTCCATACCCCCAAAGTTCATTTTCTGGTCTGTGAAGAAAATATCACTCTGGAGCCTTCTAAACAGACCCAAGCTGCGTCTACACGTGCACGCTACTTCGAAGTAGCGGCAGTAACTTCGAAATAGCGCCCGTCACGTCTACACGTGTTGGGCGCTATTTCGAAGTTGAAATTGACGTTAGGCGGCGAGACGTCGAAGTCGCTAACCCCATGAGGGGATGGGAATAGCGCCCTACTTCGACGTTCAACATCGAAGTAGGGACGTGTAGACGATCCGCGTCCCGCAACATCGAAATAGCGGGGTCCTCCATGGTGGCCATCAGCTGGGGGGTTGAGAGATACTCTCTCTCCAGCCCTTGCGGGGCTCTGTGGTCACCGTGGGCAGCAGCCCTTAGCCCAGGGCTTCTGGCTGCTGCTGCTGCAGCTGGGGGTCCGTGCTGCATATACAGGGTCTGCAACTAGTTGTTGGCTCTGTGTATCTTGCACTGTTTAATGAAAGTGTGTCTGGGAGGGGCCCTTTAAGGGAGCGACTTGCTGTTGAGTCCGCCCCGTGACCCTGTCTGCAGCTGTGCCTGGCTCCCTTATTTCGATGTGTGCTACTTTGCCGTGTAGACGTTCCCTCGCTGTGCCTATTTCGATGTTGGGCTGAGCAACGTCGAAGTTGAACATCGACGTTGCCAGCCCTGGAGGACGTGTAGACGTTATTCATCGAAATAGCCTATTTCGATGTCGCAACATCGAAATAAGCTATTTCGAAGTTGGGTGCACGTGTAGACGTAGCCCCAGATTCCTAAAGATTCATGCATCATGTACCCTTCCCAAGCACACTCCCTGTTGATGTTGGTGAAACAACCTTTGTGATCCACCAAAGCCTGCAACACCATAGCAAAGTACCTCTTGTGGTTAATGTACTCTGAGGCTTGGTGACCCAGTGCCAGGATGGGGATGTGCATTCCATTTATGGCCACGCAGCAGTTAGGGAACCCCATGGCAGCAAATCCATCCACTATGTCCTGCACATTCCCCACAGTCACTGTCTATCACGGGAGAAACTTAGTAATCGCCTTGGCTACCTGGATGACATCAGCGCCTACTGTAGATTTGCCCACTCCAAATTGATTTCCCACTAACCTTTAGCTGTCTGGCACTGCAAACTTTCACACACTTCTCAACTGTCAAAGCAGGTCTCATTCTGGTATCACTGCGCTTCAGGGTGGGAGACAGCAGTTTGGGAAGTTGTCACAAAACACTGCACCAAATATCAGCATTTGTTGGGATCCATGTTATTCTTTGTAATGGCAGGTGACAACCTACGTAAAAGTGGTGCAAAAATTCCTTTGTCTGTTTTTTTTCAGTGGGAAGTGGAAAGTGAGGGAAATGCACTCTGGGATGAGGACATCAGAAGCCCAGATCCACTTGCAGGAACTTTTTTTCCCACAAGACAGTGGCATAGAATCTCAAAATGGAATGGGTCTGCAGGAACTGTGGGATAGGCACCCACAATACACTGCTGCCACAGTTGAACTTAGGCCATCTGGTGGGACATGCTAAATTGACTTTGTGAGCAGTTTTGGGTACTAAATTTTGACTTCATAAAATCAAATGTTAAAAAGTTTACTCCAATAAATTTGACTTTATTCCCAAGTGTAGACATACCCTGAGCATGGGAAAAAGGGGTGGGGGTGGGAGAGGCTGGCTCACCATAATGTAGAAAATTAGGGTGTGCAAACCTTTATCCTGCTCATACTACTCATCTGAGTAGTGAAAGTGAAGTCAAAAAGACTACTTGTGTGATTAATGTGAATGGACTCTGGCCCATGTGCATTACAATAGGCCATATTCAGCACTGATTTTCATTTTGTGCTATGAGAGGGAGAATCTCAGTCAGAGAAGTTTAGGGATTTATGCAAGTTCATAAGTGAGCCAAGGGATTAGGAGTTATTAGCTCCTGCTTGTTTACGTACGCAGACCAATAGACATGCAGATCTTCAAGCAATATCCTTAACTCTTGTTCACTGAGGGTGCATCTACACTAGCCAGCTACTCAACGTCGAAATAGCACATCATGTCTACATGCGCCATGCGCTATTTCGACGTTGAAATTGACGTTAGGCGATGAGACGTCAAAATTGCTATTCCTATCCGAAGACGGGAACAGTGCCCTACTTCAACGCTGAACATCGAAGTAGGGCGTGTGTAGACGATCCGCGTCCTGCTACATTGAAATAGCGGGGTCCTCCATGGTGGCCATCAGCTGAGGGGTTGAGAGATGCTCTGTCCAGCCCCTTCCGGGGTCTATGGTCACTGCCTGCAGCAGCCCTTAGCCCAGGGCTTCTGGCTGTTGCTGCTGCTGCAGCTGGGGGTCCATGCTGTGTGCATGGGGTCTGCAACCAGTTGTCGGCTGTGTGGACCTTGTGCTGTACAGGCCGAGTGTGATTGGGAGGGGCCTTCTAAGGGAGTGGCTTGCTCTTGCCCCAGAAGGACTAGTCCAGCCTGTGACCCCATCCGCAGGCTTTGCTGGCCCCTTATTTCGACGGACAGTGCTTGTGTATGTGAATGCTCTGCATTTCCTTCCAGGGCAGCTCCTTTTGATGTTCCCTGTTGCTACTTTGACGCTGAACATCGACAGCACCAGCCCTGGAGGACGTGTAGATGATACGCGTCGAAGTAGCCTATTTCAATATTCTTACTTTGAAACAGGCTACTTCGATGTAGTGTGCTAGTGTAGATGTAGCCTGAATGACTTACCTTATACATGGTCTCATGATAGTAATGGGAGAAAAAACTTCTTGTAGTTGTCTCAGTAAAGGTGGAGTCTTCCATTCTCACACATCCCCATGAATAACAAATATTTTGAAGGACAAATTACATCCTCTGTGATCACAATGTATCCCTCTTATCTTCCGTGGGTTTGCAGTCTAACTAGCTGGCCCTGTAATTGGAAGTTAGAAAACAATTATTTTGTGCATTCACAAAAGAGAAAAAGAATCCAGCTCATCTTCTCATATGTGACATAGCAGGAGAAAAATGTAGTAATGCTTATTTTGTCACTAATGCATACAGATCTGACTTGCAGTAAGCACATGTATTTGGCAAAATGTTACCATCTTTAGTCACTTTTCAGATTACAAATGCATTTTAAATTATATAATTTAAGAAAAAATTTTTTTCTTATCATGTCTTTGGTCTAAAGTTTTTTTAGTATTCAATTGCAATGTAGTTTCGTGGGATAGGTTTTAAAATTTTTGATTTTTTGAATTACAAAGAGTGACTATAAGGCCTAAATCACCCTAAAATAATTTGCAGAAGGAAAGTAGGTTAAAATTAAACTAGTTTATATAGTCAGAGAGAAGATATTCTCCAATGGAAGCAAACAGGCAAGGCTAACATCTTAGCAAAAGATTTCCCTTTGGTATTAGGCTGTTAATACAATACCAGATTTTTCCAAAATGTAACCAGCAGTGAAAGATTGACAAATAGAAATATATTTGGAACTATTGGAGCTTGTGAGCCTACAAGAAATACTGAAAAGGCCAAATATAGGTCCCAGTGAAATTGATGGGAATTTTACTATTTGCCTTCATAGGCTTGGGGTTTGCTTTTATGTGCTGGCTTTTCATCTCCTGCCCCTATATTAAAACATAGGTATAGTATTTGCATATGCAGTAAAGCAGGCTTAGTTATTCAAAAGCAAAAACTCTCCTGCAAAAACAGGTGAGGCTGAAAATCTGGCACAATATAGATAACACCCAGCATGTTGCTTTATGCCAAAGAGTCAATCTTTCTAGGCTGTGACTGTCACAGTAAGATAAAAACATTGCCCAAGGTCACATTAGTTGGAATTCACATCAGAAGGCGCCCATACCTGCCTTCAAATGTATCTTGTGAGTACATGTTTCAGAGAAACAAAAAGATTACATTACATTAGAATGTAGAGTAACTAAATGCTTACTGCAGGGTCATGGTATAGGGTTTTCTAAATGAAAATGTGACTACATACACCACCTTCTGACACAGTGCTGTGTAAGAAGCAAAACTATGTTAAAGGGAGGACTCGTATCTTCTGAAATCCAGAAGGATGGGTCTGATTTGACAATGTTAGTGCCTCGAGAAACTATTTTATAAGCTTAAATTAGAATTCTCTTTTGAAATGGAATACATCTGTTTGTATCCCATTTCAGAACTGCACATTATCAATCTGTGTTGATGAAACATAATAGCATCTAGACTGATTAAAGCTTCTGAAGATGGGAAATATGTCCTGCTTATCTTTTAAAATACAATTCACCCCATTTCTGTAAACTGATGATATAAGAATTTTTAAGTTATCCTCAACTTTATTTTAAGTTAGTAGAAGGGCTGGGAGCTCTCAGCTCCCATATTTGGGTCCTTAACTGGAAAAACGATGGTACTTTAATTTTTAAAACTGTTTTTTAAAATTAATTACACATGCTGTTTTAAGAATCAAGCCTCTACATGTACACGCTCTCTCTCTCCAAAAGAGGCAGACCCACATAAGTAGTCAAAGGAAGAATTCTGCTCTCCATTTTACTAGCTATGAATTATGATCTCTATAGAGATGTGAAGTAACATTAGTCATGGGACATAATTGGCAAAGTGCACTATATTTTCCATCTTTCTGTTTTCACAATCAACGTATATGTCAGTTCATATCACTGCAGATAACTCCCTCCTTGACCCTTGGCTTTAAATAGCAGAAAATACAACGTATGTTTTCCAGTGAGAAAAATACAAATTTGTCTTTTTTATTTCCCAGATTAGTCAATTCGTGGTTGGGCTGATATAGGAGGACAAAGCTTTTTAAAAAACATGCTTAGAATCTTAGGTGATGTCTACACTAGAGCAATCTGTCAACAGAAGTTTTCTGTCAGAAGATATCTTCTGATAAAACTTCTGATGACAGATTGTGGCCAGACTGCCAAGTGGATTGCAAGAGTAATCTGCTGCGTCAACAGAGAGAGGCTGGACTGCCCTACTGCTCTCTTGAAAGAGCAGCCAGCTGGAAGCACAGCAAAGAGCACTGCCCCGTGTTCTACAAGCCCTATCTGTCAACAGAGGGCCCCCAGCATCCAGACCGGCTTTCTGTCGGCAGAATCTGTCGACAGAGGTGTTCTGCTTCATGGGGGAGCAGCAGAATGCTGCTGACAGAAGCGCCTTGTTCTGTCAATTTACTGTCAACAGAACACCTTGGGAATGTGGACACTCCATGGGTTTTGTTGACAAAACACCAGTTCTGGTGACAAAACTCTCTAGTGTAGACGTAGGCTGACTTGAGCTGATCAGCAACATTAGGTCTCACTGACTTCACTGGGAGTGGAGGGTGCTCAGCATCTTTCAGGATTAGATTCTGATTTTCTATGTAGTGCCAAACACATGCTGATTATTATTACTGACTCACATACATTTTGTGAAAAGATTTAATTTACATTAATTAAATGAAGAACTCTGTTTTAAAGAAAAACGGAAATGTTGTGGTTGAGCATAGAGGAGGAATCCCAAATGAGTAGCAGAATAGGGGTTCATATTTGCCCTTGGTAGACAAACAGATCACCCACTGACTTGCCAGACCCCAGTCCCATCAACACTTTATTCATGAAGGTATAAGTATCAGAGAGGCAGTTGTGTTAGTCTGTAACTTCGAGAACAACAAGAAGTCTTGTGGCACCTTGTGGACTAACAGATATTTTGGAGCATAAGCTTTCATGGGCAAAGATCTGCTTCATCTGATGAAGCAGGTCTTTGACCACGAAAGCTTATGCTCCAAAATATGTTAGTCTACAAGGTGCCACAAGACTTCTTGTTGTTCATGAAGGTATAGTTATGCATGTGCAGGCTTGTAGGATTAGAGAAGCAATGTACAGCATGAATTTCTCATAGTTACATTAAATGTTAGAAGAGCCACATGGTGGCCAGCTTAACAAGTGTTAAGGTTATTCTGTGCTCAGTTCTTGACTTCAGCTGTTCAGTGCAAAAAGCAACTGTGGTAGATACACTTTTAAATACAAACAAATACATTTAAAAACTAAAAGGGTCATAGAATCATAGAATCACAGAGCTGGAAGGGACCTCAAGAGGTAATTGTATCCAGCGCCCTGCCCCAAGCAAGATCAACCCCAACTAAATCATCCCAGCTAGGACTATGTCAAGCCAGGACTTAAAAACCTCTAGGGATGGAGATTTGACCGCCTTCCTAGGCAATGTATTCCCGTGCTTCACCACCCTCCTGGTGAAGTAGTTTTTCCTAATATACAACCTACTCCTCTCCTTCTGTAACTTCAGACCATTACACCTTGTTCTGCTGCCTGTCACCACACTATTCCCACATTCACATATTTGTTAAATCTGCATTCAAATATTTCCTTTGCAACAGGTGATGATGTAACTGATGCTAAATTCACCGATGTTAGCAATAGATGGCCCATTAGATCCCATTACCCATTAGATCACAAAGCCCATCTCCTCAATGGCCAGGATATTATTCTTCTCATGGGATGTAACCCTACTTTATATGTTGCAAGAAACATCCAAAAACCTAAAAGCTTGAATTTGTGTCTTGGCAGCTAAAAAGCTTTACACCACACCTTACGTTTCTTTTTTCACACCCATTCCTTATGGTGTAGGACATATCCTTTATTCCTCTATATTTAATGATCACTGGAATAAATTATATTTTCACCAAAAAGCACTTAATATTTGATCATGTACTGGTAGTTTGGCAGTACTTGGATATCTATGGACTTCTACTGCCAAACAAAAGAATGCTTTGAATTTCATGATTTTACTAAATACTTGTTCTAATATTCATCAATAAAGGCAGTTTCCATAAAAAAGTATGAACTATATGGAACTGGTTAGTTTATTTATTAAAATCCTAGTGTTTCCATGAATGTCATGGAATGAGCTTCCCTAGCATCTCCTGTTGTCCCAGGACCCAGTGATTTAAAAGGGTGGTAGCAGCAATGTCCAGACCCGGAACTCTCTGAATCTCTTTGGGAGCCTCATGTGGCACAGTCCAGGCTGGGCTGAGAGCTGGCTGAGGGAGGTTAGCCTGTAGCCCACCCTGTCCACTCAAGGTCCTGCCCTTTGTGTAGGGGCATCTGGAGCGGAGTCCCCTCTCACATTGCCCAGGATCTGGCTAAGTTTGTTGCCAGCTCTGGTGATAGTGACATCTCACTGTGATGTAGATGCACAAATACCATCAAAGCAAACACCACTATGACATGCTGATATGCGAGAGAGCAAGATTTTTTTCCCAAAGCCACAGTGCATAGGTTAAATCCAGAAGAAAGTAGAAAAAATAGATGATATTCATGTCTAACACTGAAGAAGAACGTGTTGCTAGAGAATTGAAGCAAAGTTAGGCTTAATGTAAAGATCGTACCTGTAATGTAGCCAAGGTCAAAAAGAGTTTGATCATCTTCCATGTAATTACGGGAGCAGCCTTTGCTTCCACAAACAGATATTTTTTCTAAAGTTTCTGAAATCTGGTGTTCTAAAATTGATACTCATTTTAGGCCTTCATCATCATCATCAATAACCATGGGCTCAGTACCCGTTGGTGTCTGATGCCTCTTTCACTATTTCCTTTCATCTTTCCCTGTCCAGAGTGGAGTGGCTTTGTTTCTGTAGATTAGCTCCACATCAATCTACTATATCATCTATCCATTCTCTGTGGGGTCTGCTTCTCCTATGTGAACCATCCATTATGCTGAATAACAGGGTCTTGATTTTTCATTCATCGTTCATTCTGTAAATATACCCAAATAGTTGTAGATTCCATTTTATACCCATCTGCAGCAGGTTCTCTTTTGTCTGTATCTTTCTATATAATTCCTCATTGGTGACCTTCTGCATCCATCCTATTCTCAGAATCTTTCTATAACAGCTCCTTTCAAATGCCGATATTCTTCTTTTTGAATCTTTCATTATCACCCATGTCTCACATCCATACAACATGCTGCTGAATACATATGTTTTCAAGATGCTCAGCTTCATTCCTAAGCTAATTGCTTTGCTTTTCCAGATCTTATCTATCGCCTTCAAACTCGCTCTTGCTTTCGCTATTCTAGTCTCTATTTCCTTCTTACAGTCTAGATCATACGTTATGTTGCTCCACAGATATGTGAACTTCTCTACATTTTCTAGTTCAATACCATCGACACTGATCTTCCTTCCTATTTCTTTATCTCCAAATACCACTATTTTTGTTTATTGATGTTCAAAATCAGTCTGTACTGCTTCCCTGCTTCATTTAGCACCTGCACCATTTTCACTAGCTTCTTCTCATCTTTCTCAATGATAACGATATCATCCATGAACCTCAAGTTGTTAATTCTTTTCCTGTGCACAGATATACTTTCCATCACTTCCTCGATCTTGTCCATCACTCTCCAGATGCGTGATGAAGATACTTGGAGATACTGGATCGCCTTGTCTCTTACCTCTGCTTGTTTTAAACCAACTTCCCATCTCCCCTCATGTTCTCAACACTGCCTCCGCATTGTCACTGATATCCTTCAACAATCATATCAGTCTGCTATCCACTCTGTATGACTCCAACACCACCCAAGTCACTTTCTGATTTATTCTTGTTCTTTTGTCGAGGTTTCTCTGCTATCAGTCTTAGTGCCAATATCTGCTGTATGGTACTTCTATCTTTTCTGAACCTTGCTCATCTACTATATGTTCTTCTATCTGCAATCTTAATCTTTTAGTCAGCATCATCATCAACACCTTGCCTAGATGACTCATTAGGGCAATCGTTCTGTAGTTCTTGCACTTCAATGTACTCTTTTCCTGTGCATTGTCACTAGCACAGATCTTGTCCATTCCTTAGGTGCCTTCCCTTCTTCCCATGCTATATTACATAGTCAGTGTATTTCCTGAATCATGCTTTCTGCACCATATTTGATCATCTGTCCTGTGATCTTATCATTTCCAGGGCTCTTGTTGTTCTTTAGTCATCTCACGGCTTTTTCTACTCCCTACTTCGAAATATCGGTCTCGCTCTCAATGCTCGGAGGAGATATCTCTTTCAGTTCTTCTAACAGTCTCTCTGAAACACTCGGGTCCAACTGTGCTTTGTGTAGATCAGTGCAATATCTCGTCCATTGCTGCACAATCTTCTCTTTGTTCGTTAGCACTTCTTCGGTCTCATCTTTGAGAGAGCTTTTGTTTTTTAGGCCTTGCTCACCACAATAACTTATTCCCTCCTTTTAGTCTAGTAAGGACAATTTCCTCACTGTGTCTTTGTCTCCATGCTTGAATTTCTCCCTTATTTCTGTTTTTAGCTTTGCAGCAACTTCTGTAAAACTGAATGAGTGAAGAGTAGGGCAGTTTTCCATCCATTGACTAAGTGGATTTTGCCCAGTTGTTTATCAGTATTTATGCCATACGAGCCAAAATATGGCTTTCCCTTCATAGGCACATCATCCCGTGTCTACAGTTAGAGAAAACTTCAAAATAGCCATGTTGATAGGAATAATGGGACTTTGAAGTTGAAGGGGTCCTTTCGAAAAAGACCCCTATCTGGACAAGGCACGTGGGAGCAAAAAGTGGCAATTTCGAAGAGCCGTGGCTGGTGGCATGCTAATAAGGAGCTGAATATGCATTTCAGCACCTCATTAGTATTCTTCGAAATGGAAGTTAGTGTGGCTATTTCGAAGTTTTCTCTAAGTGTATATGTAGCCCATGGGACAAGAGGCACACATAATGCATCTGCATATGAGAGCACGGGAAGACCAGGAGGCAGCCTAACATCCATAATATTCTATTAGTCTGTTCGTCCATAAGATGACACAGGACTTCTTGTTGTTTTTGAAGACACAGACTAACACAGTTACCTCTCTGATCCATAATAGGGTGCAGCATACCCTCAGGGGAACACTTCAGAGTGAGATACACTCTAGTTAGCACACCATGCAACACAAACTTCAATTTTCCTGTAAGTGTAGCAACCTCTGTATTCTTCTGCAGCAGTCCTAGGAGGGATCACACTTCCTGCCAATTCCCCCCACCAACACCCTAGCACTCAGATGCCCCTGTCATTCTGCACCTCAGCCCTCCATTTCCTGGACAAACCATCATTTGGATGTATGTACCATTTCCTACTCTGACTCGTCCTTCTTGAATATGGTTTGCATGGATCCTAGTCATCCCTTTGATGAACTGCAGCTTCTAGAAGAGTTTTCAGGAAAGATTAAAATTTGCCATGGATGTCACCACCGCACAAAGATATTTTTTATTTCTGGGTCCCTTTCTTATATTTGTAGCTGTTGGGTTGGAGTATCATTCATGATATACTTCCAGTCTGGCAGCTCATTCCAATATCATCTGTCTCTTCAGAGTTTTCTCATAAGACATGCTCTTTCAATTTTACATCCCAGGTCTGGCCTTCTTAGGCATTTACAGAGCACCGAGCCCTGCTGCTCGGGTTTCCACAACCTTTCAGGTTATGTACAGAGGAGGGAGAATCACTGACTCCAGCTTACTAATCACCCACCTCCCCAGGGGAAAAGTGTGGTGTGTGGTCTGGGTATCCCCCAAAAGGGCTCTATGGTCTACTGGAAACCACTGAGCTGAGCCCTTTTCATATTTCCCTTCCTTTGTCACAGCATCCCTCTGTTACCTCCTCACAATAAAACATTACAGGAATTTCTTGCTTGTTTGGCCTCTATTTTCTTTGACTCCAACCATCTTTTTTATGCCACTTTATCTCTTCTCCCTGTACAAGAATTCTGGTCCCCTCTATAGCATATTTTTGATACTATAATTATAAATAGCTCTGGATTTAAAGCAACTTCTAAAATAATGGCACTGGATTGAGGGTAAAGCTTGAGCCCTTTCAATGAGGGGGCTGCATACCCTGAGGAGAGCACATCAGAGTGAGATATACTCTAGCTACAGTACCAAGCAGTATGAGCTACAGCTTTAGTACAAGTGTAGCAAACTTTCCAGAGGTATCAGGCCTCATCAAGAAGATCCCAAATTTTACATTGCTAAATCTTTGCACGAAAATTAAGGTATGGAGGCTAATTTGTCTGAGAGATGCATGTATCTACGCTTCTAAGTGATGGAAGAAGTAGACAGAGTAAAATTATTCTACCTTACTTCCAGTTCTCTCAAAACTCATAGTGGGTTGTTCCCCACACTGTCCCTACCTGGTATAGTAGTCATATTTCTAGATGAAGACTAACGGTAACTGTGTAAGCAGGTGTGATTAGTGTATTTTAAGATGTCTGTGCCCAGCCTCACCCTTTCCCCTTCTAAGTAGATTACTCCTGCTGTGACACATACCTGTACATAAGGATGAGTGTCAGGTAGAAGCTGGCCAGAAATTGAATTCACTGAAACAGCTTTTGATGTGGTAATGTGCACCTGTTTTCTGACCAAATGTGGAGTGTGCCAAAAAACGAAACTGTTTAAAAAAATCTTTATTAAGTAAAAGAAAAAAGAGAACTATCCCCTACTCTCTCCCTCCTTAGTTAATTCCTGACTCTCTGTTTAAAGTTAAAAACCAAATGTATGCAGTGTTCTGAGCAAAACACATTTTACAGAGTAGGTTAAATCTTGCACTTGATAACTTCCTTGCTTGCATACAAAGGTAAAAATCCTGTTGCACCTTTTGAGTACTTAAATCACAAACATGGAACTGCAACAAAAGCAGCAAAATTAGATCAACACAGAAGTACTTATACTAATGCCAGAATGTCTCATCATGCCATTTATATTCCGAAGGACAAAACAAGTGTAACTGCTTCAGAATATGAGTCATCCGTGCAAACACAGCATCCTGAAGTAGATGAGACAAGTGTGTGATACCTTATGAATACCGTATGAGGTCTTTGAGTCCTCTCATGTGGTGAATTACTTTGGATATTTGCTGTCTGTACAGTATACTCTCCTATCCTTTAGCACTGAAAAGCCAACAACAGTTTATCCACAAAAAGGAGATTTAAAAAATTATTTGGCATTAATTTTGATTTACAGTGTTTAAGTAGGATTAGATTCAGGCTCTTTTTTTGTATGTGAAGAAAAGCCATTCCTGAAAGCTACCTGTGTTAGATGAGAAATGCATCTACAGCAAAAATAAAAAGAGATGTAAGTGTAGGCCTAAGCATACGCATCCTTCCACGGAATCATCTTGTGAGAAATCATTTTGTTTGATATTTCTGCAAGGTGCACCCCACAAAGTTGCCACATCATCTCTCAAAGGGTTTTAGAGCCCCTTTCCTACACAGATGCCCCATAAACCACCAGAAATCCTAAGAGCTGAGTGCATCCAACTTTTAACGCTTTCTGCTGGCAGCATAACATCTTTAGTAGCCTCCTCAGTTAACTAGGTAGGATGTCCCAGTTCACCATAATTAGCTGAACAACATGGCTTTTGTAAAGTCAACTCATGCTTCACTGATCTAACAGAATTCTCTGATGGGGGTCAAAGAAACATGAGGACGAGGGAGTGCCAATGGATATAGTGTACTTAAACTTTAAAACAACGTTTGACAACGTCCCTCAACAGTTGCATCTGAGTGAGTTCCAGCCCACAAAAGCTTATGCCGTAATAAATGTGTTAGTTTTTAAGGCGTTTCAGGACTCCTCATTATTTTGCTGAAACAGACTAACCCAGCTACCCCTCTGAAAGGAAGAATCTGTAGTTGTTTAAAGGACAGGAAACAAAAGGTAGAAATAGATAGTTAATTTTCAGAATGGAGAGTGGTGGTGTTCCCAAGAGATCCATTCTGCGACAAGTGCTTTTCAATATATTTATAAGTGATCTGGAAAAAGGGGCAAACAGTAGGGGGAAAAGTTTGCAGATGATACAAAATTACTCAAGCTGGTTAAATGCAAAGCAGACTGAGAAAAATACAAAGGGATCTCTCAAAAGTGGGTGACTGGGCAACAAAATTCCAGATCAAATTCACTGTTGATAAATACAAAATTATGCATATTGTAAAATGTAATACCAGCAATATGTACAAAATCTAAATTCTAAATTTGTCTAAATTTGATCTTGTCACTCAAGAAAGAGGACTTGGAGGCCACATGGTTAGTTCTCATGAAGCATGTCCTCAATATGCAGAAGAAGGCAAAAAAGCTAACAGAATGGCCAGATCCCTTAGGAAACAGATAATAAGACAGTAAATATCATAATGCTAGTATATAAATCCATGGTATACCCACACCTGGAATATTGCTTGCAGTTCTAGTTACCCCATTTCAAAGAGGCTACATTAGGAATGGAAAAGATATTAAGAAGGGCAACAAAAATGATTAAGGGTAGAAACAACTTCCACACGAGGAGAGAATAAAAAGGACTTGTCTGTTTGAAAAAATGAGGAGGGATGATATAGGACCAATGCTGGGGGGTGCCTGTGAGTCCCTGGTTGCCCCCACACATTGCCTAGCCGATGGATATAGAGCATATACCCACAGACTGGCAGATTTGTGAGTGAGGGGCAATTTGATAGCAACCTTCAACTCCCTGGAGGGAGGCTCTAAAGAGGATGGGGAGAAACTGTTCTGAATAATGAAGGATGGGAGAAGAAGGAGCAATGATCCGAAGTTACAGAAGGACAGGTGTAGTTTGGATATTAGGAAAAAATGATTTCACCAGGAGGGTGGGGAAGCACTGGAGTGCATCACCTAGAGAGGTGGTGGAATCTCCATCCCTAGAGATTTTTAAGTCCTCGCTTGACAAAGTCCTGGATGGGATGATTTAGTTAGCGGTGGTCCTGCTTTGGGCAGGGGGCTGAACTTGATGACTTCCTGAGGTCTCTTCCAGCACTAAGTTTTGTGCTTCTAAGGCTGTAGAGATATACAAGAGGTGTATAAAATCATGAATGATACTGAGAAAGTGAATAAGGAATTGTTATTTATTCCTTCACATAACACAAGAATTGGAGTCAACCAATTAAATTAATAGGAGCAGAATTAAAACTAACAAAAGGCACAACATACTGTTAATTTGTGGAACTTCTTGATGGGAGATGTTGTGAAGGCCAAAGCTATAACTGGGTTCAAAGAAGAGTTAGATAAGTTCATAAAGTAGCTGTTAGACAGAATGGTCAGGGATACAGCCTCGTGTTCTCAGTTTCCCTAAGCATTTGACTGCCAGATGCTGGGACTGGAGGACAGGGGATGGGATCATTTGATAGCTGCCCTGGTCTGTTCATTCCTTTTGAAACACCTGGCACTGGCAACTGTTGAAAGACAGGATAGTGGGCTAATATGGCCATTCTTATGTTCTTAACTTGGAAATATAGTCAAGGTGTCCTAGCTGATTCTCTTGAAACTGATATTTTGTCTCAGTTTAACTAAAATTCCATGACATTTGGTTACTTGTCTGCCTGTGAGCTTCTGGCTGGTACATATAATTTATTCGTCAGGTCAGAGGAGTACCTGACAAAATTGCATCATGTCAACAAACATTCTAACTTCACTTGATACTGATGTTTATTTCTATCCCGCATTTCTCTTACAAATAGCATCTTTATCTTATTTTACTTTCTCAGTTCTTCAGTTCCTCTTTTTGGGTGGCAGTGGTTGCACATGAAGACCTTGGCAAAGCAGCAGTCTTCCATTTCATCCCAAAGGCAATCAATATCTTGGTTGTCCTAATCTCTTGTAGAGATCACCAAGAAAGGTCTGCCCTCTAATCCTACAAGCCACACCCTTGTTGCAGGCATGTCCATTATTACTGACAGTTGGTGTTGTAGATCCAGATGACAGAAAAGGAGACAGTCCCTTAGGAAATCCTGTTCATCAAGGTCAGGTTGCCAACTTTTCCCAACTGGATGGACCAGGTGTCATTTGCAGCAATGGCGTCAGCTCCATCCAGTCTGGGAGAGTTGGCAGTGCTACACTGCGGGTATGTCTATATTGCAACAAAAGACCCATGGGGTGGCTTCAGCTGGCTTGGGTCAGCTGACCTGGACTCAGGCCCTGGGGCTAAAAATGAAGCGCACATATTCAGACTCGGGATGCAGCCCTGGCTGTGACATCACATTTTGGGGGGTGAGGCTCTTCAAAAAACTTGGGCTCCAATTGTGGCCAGAATGTCCTGTGCTGCTATTTTTAGCCCTGCAGCCTGGAGTCAATTTACCAGTGTGCTGACATTTGGTGCTGTGGGATTTTTATGGCAGAATAGATGTGCCCTCAGTGTTTTGGAGTTGTAGGACAGGATCTTGAACTGGAGGTTCCTAGAGAGTTTTCATTCTTCTTTAAGTTTTCATGACAAGCCACTAGTCTTCACAAAAGTAGATTGACGGAGCCTGCAGGGGCATATATACCCTATCAATTAAACATTTTACAAATTGTTTCTTTTACAAAGGACAAATCAAGAAATCGTTTAGTGAAGTCTTTGCTTAATAGTTCATTTGTAAACATAGCACACAGGACCATCAGGGTGAAGAGTGTTCATGCTGATAACTGGCAAGGAAGTTTCTGCATTAATAGATTTTGTTGACTTTTCCCACTCCCTTATGCCTCCTTGGCATGAAGTAAGAAGGAAGATATTTTTCATTAAAAGAATTGAACTCTTAGAGACAAGCATAAAAATGAAGATCATATATGAGGACAGAGATGCAGCTGAGAATGAAGTGCTGTAATATTTGCTTCCTTCCTTCCTTCCTTCCAAAAAACAAAATTCACATGAAAAATCCACTAACAGACATGTATACAAACATCATTTATTCCTTATACTTCACTTCGTTGTTGCAGTTCAGTGTGATCACCAGCCTTTCCACTATCTCATAACCAAAAGTCTCATTGAAAATGTCACTATCTCATCTTTGATATCATTACAGCAGGACAGGAAGCCTCACAAGAATTTTTAAGATGTAAATAATTGCTCTAATCTTGAACTGGAATAAAAAGTTCAAATTTTGAAAATATCCACAAATCGACCATCTGAAAAAGCTTATGGGATTGGGTTGCTCAATATCTTTTGTTTCAATAATTTTGAAATGTTTTGTTTTGATTTTGACTTTTTAGCTCTTTTTTGTACAACTAAATGAATTAAAAATTCTAATTAAAAAGATATTTCAAAACAAAAATTGAAAATTTACTTTGAAAATGGGAAATTTTGATCATTTTCAAACTTTTCTATTTTTATCCAAATTGGGAGTGTTATCAATGTCCCACAAATAATTTTGATGAACCGACATTTTTCATCTAAAAACCTTTAGCTGGAAAATTCCCAACTAGCTCTAATGATAACTGAGAAATATATTTATACAGTTATCTTGATAATACCTAAATTTAAATATACTGCAGTATGGAGCTTTGTTTTTTCAGAGTGCCTGAACATTAACAAAAGTCAATACTTAAAATGGTGGAGTAGTACTTTTGTCTACATATTTATATCACTTCTAATTATAACCTTATGGTATTTGCACTGCACTGACTTGCACACGTTTTTCTAAATAATTCCAATACAAATGTTGTCCCATATATTTACAGCACTACTTTAATTTCAGGTAGCAGAGAAGCAGCATTCACATATGCCATCATTGCCGCTGGAGTAGCACATGCGATCACTGCTGCCTGCACCCAAGGAAACCTAAGCGACTGCGGCTGTGATAAAGAAAAACAGGGACAGTACCATAAAGACGAAGGATGGAAATGGGGAGGTTGTTCTGCTGATATCAGATATGGAATAGGATTCGCCAAAGTGTTTGTGGATGCCAGGGAGATTAAACAGAATGCAAGAACTCTCATGAACTTGCACAACAATGAGGCGGGGCGGAAGGTAGGTGTTTCTCTGCTCTCTGTCATCATATGACACTTCCCTGTCTAGAATGAGGGTCTAATTACAACACATACAGCACCATGTTTAAAATTATATACGCTTTAAGGCTAATGCAATTTTACAGTAGTCGAACAGGCACTGTTGTCAGCTACACAAACTTGTTGGATGATCCAGTTGTCAAATATTTGTCTAAATGTTACCCATTCCAGTCATAAAACAGAAAATGCAAACAAACAGTTGAGCTGGGAAGTCGGATGGTGCTTGAGGTAGAAAGCTTGCCTGCTACTGTGTGGCTGAATCTGTTTTCCTTCAGGCTCAGACATGAATGTCTCATGCATTTGAAAAGGGATCACTTTCAACCCAACGATCTAAACCTTGCTTTTTGTGTGGGGACTATAGATAGAAGAAAAAAACTTGAGTGAAGTGGAACTAACAAACTGACTCCTTCTAACACAACATAATATATACACACGTATTAGCAGGTTTGTCATTTTAAATGGAGAGCTCCCTCACCATTCCTTAGAACCAGGCCGCTTAAAACACATTCATGCAGAAAAAGTCTGTGAACTCATGTTTTCCTGGCAGCTGTAAACATGTACATTTTATATGGAATCTATGCAGCAGTTCTGGGAAACTTGACATCTCTTAGTTTTGCTTCCTTTGCAATAGATGGTGGTATAGTCAGATTTCCTATTGTTATGTGGCACAGGGCAAAGATGGAGGTCCTGGCACTCTGGTCCAGTAGAACGGCACTCAGCACAGGACATGTCAAGAGAGCTACATCTGGGTTCCCCAGATCCCTGTGAGCTGGTTTGTTTCCCAGGGAACAGAACACCTTTGGAGCACTCTAACTTGTGCTAGCTAGGAAGTGCCTGAAGAGGGTATTTACGCTGGCCAGAAGTACAAAGGGGCCAGGATCTTTGGCCTATAGGACATTGAATTACTACGTGTGAGAGTGGTCCCTACCCTGAAAAGCAATTGTGTAAAACAACATCTGCTTATTGAACAGATCTTCTCCCCATGCATTTATAACCCTGTCTGCTGACTTAAGTGGCCAGTAATTTTTTAGCTTTTTTTTAATGACTGTTAAGTATAACAGAGCCAGGAGAGCTAAA
This sequence comes from Carettochelys insculpta, assembly GCF_033958435.1. NCBI lineage: Eukaryota > Metazoa > Chordata > Testudines > Carettochelyidae > Carettochelys > Carettochelys insculpta. Next base: position 15,002,668 of record NC_134147.1, on the reverse strand, counting down.
GACAGTGAGCTGGATTCTGTTCCTTCGGGTGCATCATCAACAGAAAGGTTCATCAAATAATGGCCTCAGGGACACCTGTGCAGCCCTGTGGCCTTTGCTTTATTTGCACAGATCAACTGAATAGGCTCAGCACATGGTGCTGCTACTGATGTAAATGGTGGCTTTCCAGAGTAGAAGTTCTCACTGTTCTACAGCCTGATCTTGGCCCCTGCTCCAGCCCCTGAGTTAAAATAATTCCTCAGGCTTTCTTAGCACTTTATTTCACCTCCTCCACTGTTGGCACTTCGATGGAATTTCTCAGCCAGCCTGTAAGTGGTGGCTTTGTCTTTGTCTTGCTGTGATTCAGCACTGAATGTGAGTAACTTGAAGTGGAAAGTGGCTTGAAGACACTAATATTTCTGTTGCAGTAACAATACTTAGAGCTCTGAGATATCACATCAAGGCCCAAGGCATATAGGCCTTACAAAAGAACTACTGTTTCTGTCACAAGCAACAGCATAGTCTTCCTCAGACTTACTGCCACCAAAAGTTAGAGAGGTTATGTTAACCTTTTCTTTTTCAGTGTTCTAAAGGCTTGGTTTTGGCACTCCAGTGCAGAGATGATCTCTCAGAATGCTACTACGTTGTTACTACAGCAGAAATATTAACCTCTCCTGAACTCATATCACTGAGTAACTGTTCAAAGAGCTTGATTTTAACAATCCCTGTGCTAGGCTCCAGTGGATTGAGAATCAGTCTCTTACTGCAGATGAGTTAGCATTTGTGTTTCACCCCGTTTTTTAACATGTAGGGTCACGTTTATTTTGCTACCCCTGCGTAACTTCACTGAAGTCAAAGAAAACAGAGGGAATTGGTCCGCTATATGTGTAGTTCTACCTTTTTTGCTGTACTTTGCAAGAGCTGGTTCCTGGACAGGCCCATTTCCAAATAACTGGTGCAGCTTCGGGTGGCAGAAAAAAAAAACCCCTGCTACTTAAAATGGCTTTAGAAAAGCATCCCTAATACACATCTTTGCGATGGGACAAAGCATCCAGAATGTTGCACGTTCTAGTCATTGAGCCTAGAATTTCAGAATTATGAAGACAAAAATTTATGAGGCACCTGGGTAATGAGGTGCAATTGTTTGGTCCCACCACAACCCCATTTATGGTGTTGTGGCTGAAGAAGTCCAAGGGCCAGTCAAGGCAGAGGCACAGCATAACATGGCAGCCACACCTTTCCCTCCTAACTCACTAGGCTGTGAGCTTTGTTTTGTGCCTTAGACATACAGTACAAAATCTTCTTACTGGTGCTTTGCCTTTACCACCGATGTGCACACCATCACAATGATTTTATGTCTAATTTGTGTGCACAACACACACAGCCTAAAAACTAGAGCCTGGGAAGTTTCACTGTGTTTGTGTTATTATCTGGAAGAGCTGTGGTGTGTGCTATGTCTGGCAAACTGCCAATTCTCCAGCAGGCTCAGAAACTATTCTGACATGGAAGTATTTACATGCCTGTTACTGAAGTCTTCACAGGGCAGATTTACTGATCTTTTGTGACGCTTTTTCTAATGGGATGGGAGACCAGCACTAGACTGGAAGAGAGTTACTGCATGGCCACAAACCAGTAGAAAATGGATAGCTAATGGCTGTGTTTAGTTCAGAGGTCAGCTTCACACTTTGCACAGTGCTTTTGTCATCTGCTCCATTCCACAGCAAACACTAACTGAAGGCTTGCATCAAAGTGGGAGAGATTGCTGATTGCGAATACCAAAAATGGACACAGCAAAGACTGGCATGTTGTGTGTCAACAGGCAGCACTCAAGGAATATCTGAGATCTGTATATTTTTGGGGCTCTTTTCCCAAGAGATTCCAAAATACTAGAAGACTTACCCACCGCTGACAGTGGTTGTCAGCAACTGGTTCCCCGCAACAGCCTATTGACTGCAGTTTAACTACTAGTGCGGACAGAATAAGAGAGTTATCAGCTGGGTTTCAGAAAGTATGCCTGAGAATGATCAAGTAAGCAGAGCAGTGAGAGAAGAACCTTAGTTGCACAGATAGGTACTTCAGGTGTTGTGGATTTTTACCATGCATTTTAATCTATTCTTATTTTAATTTCTCAGCCTCCTTCTGACAGAGTCGCATTAGTGTAATAGCTAATGAACTAACTCATGAAGTGGTAATATTCAGATTAAGGACCATATGAGTGCCTCCATGTGCAATCAATTTGCAGAGTGTGTTACTGGTCTCTCAACTGGGCTAGATTTAGATCTTACATGTCCTTAGGCACAGCATCTTCCAGGTCCCCCTAACTACATTTGATCTTTGTGTTTTCCATAAAAAATGAAACTTAACATTTAGTTGCAACTAGAACACCAGCACCCCAGGTCAGAGTTCCTTCCAATTTTTTCCATCTATAGGTGGAAAAAAAATTTGTTATGTGCAATTGTTCTGTAGGAGAATTCAAAACAGCTGTGTCACAAAATGGAAATAAAGTTCCTCTTAATTTGTAGGCATGATCTTACTATTGATCTGCTCTCAGAACGATTGTTCCCTCTAATTTTTTCCATATATGGACAGAATAAATTTTATGTGCACCAAGGCATGTGTGGATGTTCACCAATAAAAATACATAAAAATACATAAAAATACATTCCGCCCACTGTGGGTGGCTGTGGGCACCCAGTTCGTCAAAAGGGCAGCACCCGAATTTCTCCAGGGCAGCCACCCAAACACGCAGCTTACAGGGAACACTTACCCTAACTGCGCCGGAGTCCCATACATAGAACAGTTATGGGTTGGAGCCTAACTCCCACTAATAAGAGGTAGCCATGGTCAGGAGGAGGGTGCAGAGGACATTACATTTCTACCAGTTTACCTGCTAAAATAACAAAGTAGGTATGAGAGGGCTTAGACATTTTGGTGATTTGACCGAAAGATTTTCCTTTGTGTGTCAGAGGCAAGGACATTATGAAATCACTCTCTCTCTCTTGCTCTGACATTGCAGTTCTGTGAATGACATCTTGCATCAGTGTTACATCATATTAAATATAACGCCACATTATGAGTCATTGTTATAAATCATGACACCGCTACATTAGAAGCTTTTGCAATCCAAGGGCACATCAAGGTGGATTTTTATTTGATGTTTCTCTTTGCAGACCCACATAGGTGTGCTAACTTAGTAATGTTGTCATGCACTTGTAGTGATTCAATTCTTCTTTGGCTCTTGAAGAAATGTGTCATAGAGATTCAGGATGAAGGGATGGATATTGTAACTACCAAGCAAAACTGTGAGAAATTATAAGGGATACATCCCAAATGGACCAAGTAACATTCAGAATTAATCTACTGCAATATTTACAGTCCTATTCTTAGAGCAAGAGATTGAGATGAAACAGTTGTGTTTAGAAATGAAGAATTTCAGGAACTGCCACAAAACTATTGTTGAATGCCTAACATCATGACATTCTAATTCCCTTTCCTATCTGGGTCTCTTTTACTACTTAGTACAGAGTTTAGCCTCAGAATAGGTTTGATTCCTCAGATACACTCACTGCCTTGAAACTTTCCCCACCCTCTTTTGGTGCTAGTATCAGTACAGGGATCACCAGACCCTCATACTGAAGTCAAAGAAGTTAACTGTCAATCTGCAGCTGACAGCAATTTTCAATTCAATCTGAATATGTTTTACACCAGTGTATGTATGTTGTGGAACATGGAAACATGAACATGAAATAACAGTGTAATCTTCTGAGAATTGTTTTTTTTTAGAACAGTGCCCAGTGTGCTATTGACAATAGATAACAGCAAGCAATAGCTTGAAGAAATAATGCTATGAAATGAAAGGCCATGCAAATATTTAAAAATTTCAGACTGATGCCTGAACCTTAAAGGAACTAACAACACTGCCTGGAGCCAGACAAAAAGCAGTCAGGCATTGTAAAAACTGCCAACAATTCTGCTACTGGAGCCCAACCTTTTCTGGGCATGCTTGAGGCTTCATTCACCCCTACTGGTGTGGAATGGGGATGCAATTCAGTTGGCAATACCTTGACCAAATGGGAACAGTGGCACCTAAGGGAGGATACCTCCACTGCTGTCCTTCCAAAGGGATCCAGTCAGGTGAAGGCTGTTTTAGAGGACAATCTGGGTACCGTAGGAGCCCCACATGGTGGATTTAGGAGAGCCTGGAGCCAGTCATCATAAATAACCCCTTTTTTTTTTGGATTGTCTTGCATGGTTACAATATTTTGTCTATTCAGATGTTTTTTGTGAGAAGGAAACTGCTTTTTGGACTCTGGCCACTTGTGTAATGCTCAGAGATGCCCATCATAAGAGAGATTGCACCTAAGATGTCAGAAGCTTAGTATATGAGGCTGCACCAGTGAAAATCACCTGATTGTTTGGCTTTTCACATTGTCGTTAGGTAGTACATACCAGTGGAATAAACACAACTGTTCATGATTTTTGAATGAAAATAGGTTAAAGTTGCAAATAGTCTTGCAGGAATTTGTTCTTTGCCTTCTGTCTGGTTGCTTATTTAATTTGAAGAGGCTCATACAGAAGTACTTGCCCTGGACCATTTGATTTCAAAAAGTGATGTAACACATAGGCTGTCTACACTTGAATTCTTCTTTTGAAAGAGACATGCAAATGAAGGAAACAAAAATGCAAACGAGGTGCAGATTTACATATCGGGCACCTCATTTGCATATTCTTATTTCGAAATATCTTCTTTTGAAAGAATAAAACCAATCTAGACACTGCTCTTTCAAAAGTGACCCTCATCTTCAAAAGAATCCTCCTTTCCTTTTTTATGGGAATAAGGATTCTTTCAAAGATTGGGTTTACTTTCAAAAGAGCAGTGTCTACACTTATATTCTTCCTTCGAAAGAAGCTATTTCAAAATAAGAATATGCACATGAGGTGCCAGATTGTAAATCTGTAACTCATTTGTATTTTTGATTTCCCACATTTCCATGCCTCTTTTGAAAGAGGAATGCAAGTGTAGACACATCCATAGAGACGTCAATGCATATGGCTTCTGAGTATACAAAGCCATTTCATCACTGAACTCCAAAAAGCGAAAGTATCCTGTACTGAATGGGTTCAAACATTTGTTTCCCTGTTTGCTTCCACATGAAATTGCAAATATGTCATATAAAACACTGAAGTATTAAATGCCAAATCCTGTCCCACTGAAAACAATGGCCAAATTCCCACTGACTAAAAAGAAGCGGGATCATCCTTAACCCTGGGGAGTATTGCAGCCTTAACCCTGGGGAGTACAATAAAACCCAGAACTGGAGTTTGGATTCTAGGCCCCTGAGGGACAGAGAATGGGAGCCTGTCACACTGCTTCAGTGCTTTAAATTCATCATCTTTAGTATATTTCCTTCCAGCTTCCAGTGGTGTGAGATCAGGATAAGGTCTAGTATTTGGTCATTGCTTTACGAGTGGGGAATTCTTTTCACATGGGCAATTTTTTCCCTTTTGTACGGTTTCTGGAGAGATGTTGACAGGCTCCAATAGCTGCATTACTCCCTTCTGGCCACAGGATGTTATCGCACCATTGGAGTCCAAAAGGGTGTGGCAGGATGAATGATGAGAGGGAGCGGAGGTACATAGAGTTAAGGAAAGGGAATCTCACAGGAAATTCACTGACAATACAAATTAAAATATCTTACAGGGTAAATTGTCCAGAGCAGTGTGAGGTGATGCACTCAAACCTGTGATCAGAATATGTGGAAGCGCTATTACTAAAACTGCATGCACTATTTTGAAAATGCTCCTCTAGGCATCCAAGTACCCTATATATTGGTTTTCTTGTTGATCCAATAGTTGGCAAATCAGCTTGTTTGAAGCCAGGGGAGGATGAAACAAACAAACAAACAAACAAAATGTAGGGTTTACAGGGCTCATCCAAATGTCCTAGACCAATACTTTGTTGCAGCCAGAAGCCCATAAACAAGGAAATAAGAAGGCTGCTCCTAGCAAGCTGCTCCTAACTCCACAGTAGGTGTGGTTCCTCAGTCTAGTCATGCAGAGGAAGAACATGATTTAGGGTACATCTGCACTATGGGGAAGCTGAACCATCCTGTGATCATTCTACTGGAATTCAATGTAGCGTGCCTAGTGTGGACAGCATGGAAGCCTGAATTAATGTATGTCGAATTCAGCTACTTAATTAATATAGCTGAAATTGCCTGCCTTAAATTGACTTTCCCCTGAAGTATAGACCTGCCCTTGGGGTGCGTCTACATTTGCGTTCCTCTTTCGAAAGAGGCAGGCAAATGAGGTAAATCGAAAATGCAAATGATGTATGAATTTGCATATTTGACATCTCATTTGAATACTCTAATTTCAAAAGAGAGTCTTTTGAAAGAAGAAAGCCAGTGTAGACGCTGCTCTTTCGAAAGTAAACCCATCTTCGAAAGAATCCTTCTTCCCTTTATTCTACACTGGCATTCGTCTTTCAAAAGAAGCTCTTTTGGAATTAGAACATGTAAATGAGGCACCAAATATGTAAATCTGCACCTCATTTGCATTTTTGATTTACCTCATTTGAATTCCTTTTTCAAAAGAGGAATGCAAGTGTAGGAGCACCCTTAAAGTCCTTTCTTGACAAGGCAGTTCATTCTAGCTAGGCCTGGACACATTGCGCCCCTGCAGTCCCCACATTGTTGTAGGTATTCTGCTCAGGGAGATTGCCTTTACCTTCTTGACAACCACCACATGGGGCTTTTCGAACTGTCACTAAAATGATGCCCTGATGTCATAGTTCCAGGCAATCTTCTGAAGTGGCATTATTCACAGCATGTCATTTCTGGCAAGCACATACAACTCCTTTGATATGCAGTAAGGCAGGATTTTCCAGAGGGCCCAGCACTGAATGAACAGTCTCCCATTGAGGTCAATGGTGAACTTCCATTCATTTATATGGGAGCAAAGTAAAGTAAATGCGGAGCACCCTGGAACCTCAGCACTTCATTTTCCCCTCTTAAACCCACCCCCTACCTCTGGGGAAATGATTGCATTACACCTGACAGGCCTGTGCAGGGCAATTTCCTAGGTGTGAAGAAAAATGCAGGTTCTGGGCTCTCTCACGGTATTTTGTTTGCATTTGAAGGGATCAAAGATCTATTTTATGGCTTTCCTACTGCTTTTAGATAATAGTCTTAAAACAAGACAAAACTTGACAGACAAGCTCTGCATCTTCTCAACAGACTGAAGTAAAGATAAAGGGAACATTAATGTTATTCTAAATTATGAGGAGGAATCAGACTGCACAAGAGCTGTAATCCACAAGCATGAATTTTCATTCCATTTGTCCTCCACTTTCAGCTCATCAGAAGTAGTGATACATGGTCCCACTTGTATTTTGGCTTTCAGCTCCCTCTTCTATCTTATGTGGTTGAAACCTGAATTCCTGATTTACACTGAAGATTAGGGGATGATAAATGCTATCACTTACCTGCAATCACAGTTTTAGAGGGTTCTGGCATTATGAGCAAAACAGTCATTTCATGGAGTGATTATTAGTACAGACAAAGATAGGTAAGAAAGGGCCAAATCCTGTGAATAAATAATAAAAAGCCTCTCAAGTTCCAAATTTAGTCTCATACATTTTTCACAACAGACACAATCAGAGGGTCACAATAATGTATAATTTGCTTTATTAACACAAATCACTGGGGGGATCACAAACTTTTCATGGAATCTGGGAGATGTTTCCAAAGTTAACTCATGTTTGCTCTGTGGACAGTTGGCAGCATGTCATTGAGTGAACAATGAGGTACAGGATTGCCACGGAGTCCACTCACCAGAGCAGCATTTTCTGCTGGCCTTCCTGGGGAGTCGCTCTGCCAGTTGGTGTGCACTCTTCAGGGTGCACCTCTCCCATTGTCCTCTCACCCTACAGACTCAGCTCACTCCAGGAATCACAACTAAGGGCTCACTCCTCTGGTCAGGCCACCATCTGTGTTTCCTTCCAGAGTTACCTAGAGTCCTTCTATGGAAACAGTCCAAGGCTGTCTTCTCCTGTGCTGCCCTGATGATGCCACTGACTCAATGCCTGTTAGGGAGCCAGGAGGCCTTGCAGACCCCGTGCACACAGCATGGAACTCCAGCTGCAGCAGCAGCAGCAGCCAGAAGCCCTGGGCTAAGGGCTGCTGCAGGCGGCAACCATAGAGCCCTGCAAGGGCTGGACAGAGTGTCTCTCAACCCCTCAGCTGATGGCCGCCATGGAGGACCCCGCTATTTCGTTGTAGCAGGACACGGATCGTCTACACACACCCTACTTTGATGTTCAATGTCGAAGTAGGGCACTATTCCCATCTTTGGATAGGAACAGCAATTTTGACGTCTTGCCACCTAATGTCGATTTCAACATCGAAATAGCGCATGGCACGTGTAGATGCAACGCATGCTATTTCGACGTTGCGCCATCTACTTCGAAGTAGCTGGCTAGTGTAGATGCACCCCTTCAGTTCCTTACTCCCTGGCTTTGTCTCCAGGTGCAGTCTGAGAAATGAGTTGACCTACCTGGCCAGTTTAACCCCTTCTAATAAAATGTGGCATGCACACGTCATCACATGTACCCAAGGAGAAATGAAGGATGATTTTAGATGTTATATAGTCCACTGCTTTATAGGTCTGATCCAGTCCCCACTGAAGTCAATGGAAAGATGCCATCTGACTTTGTGTCAGGTCCTGTAGGAGCTGTCAGTGCCTCACTTATATTCCAAATCCAAAACATTTTGTTTTACACCAGTTAAGCATGTTTAGAGACAGTGCACTTATCACATCACATATAAAACCTAAACACTGAAAGCAAGGAAATGGAATAGTTAAGAGCATCATAAATTTTATCCTGCTCACATAAAACCACAAACATATTATTGTGATCAAAATAAAGAAGTGCACATTACATCACATCACAACACAACAACCTTCACTCTGACCGATGGATGGTAGAGGTTTTTCTGTGTAATTTCTGTTATCATAAGCTTGGTTATATTAAAATAAGTTTTGGTTTCTACTTGTTTTTGGAATTTCCCTGTGCAGATGGCTCATTGACTGTTTTTTGACATTGTTCATTTGCCTACATAAAGAAAAAAGATCATAGGCCAACATTTTCAAACTTAGCACCTAAAGTTAGGCATCTTGAAAAAATGCTAAGACTTTCAGAGGCAGGTGTTTAACATGACCGGACTTCCATTAAATTTCAGTGGGAGTTATAGGTATCCAGCACCTTTGCAATTCAGGTCTCTTATTTATTTAGTTATCTAAAGACAGACTCGTGCATCTATCCTAGGCATGACAATACGGATATTTTGGCCATTAAAAATAAAATACATAGAAGAGAGGAGTCTTCAGATTTTAAAGAATGTTTTGGTGCTTGGCAAGTTATCAACTTTTTTGCAAGTTATTGACAATCTAATAGATCTAATAGCTGTTTGGCTAGATCCTTCTGGCATATCCTTTTCTACATTCCTTAAGAGATGGTTAATTATGACACACATAACTTATAACACATACAGGCTACGTCTACACGTGAAGCCTACTTCGAAGTAGCTTATTTCGATGTAGCGACATCAAAATAGACTATTTCGATGAATAACGTCTACACGTCCTCCAGGGCTGGCAACGTCGATGTTCAACTTCGACGTTGCGCAGCACCACATCGAAATAGGCGCAGCGAGGGAACGTCTACACGCCAAAGTAGCACACATCGAAATAAGGGTGACAGGCACAGCTGCAGACAGGGTCACAAGGCGGACTCAACAGCAAGCCGCTCCCTTAAAGGGCCCCTCCCAGACACAGTTGCACTAAACAACACAAGATCCACAGAGCCGACAACTGGTTGCAGACCCTGTGCATGCAGCATGGATCCCCAGCTGCGGCAGCAGCAGCCAGAAGCCCTGGGCTAAGGGCTGCTGCACACGATGACCATAGAGCCCTGCAGGGGCTGGAGAGAGAGCGTCTCTCAACCCCTCAGCTGATGGCCACCATGGCGGACCCCGCAATTTTGATGTGGCGGGACGCGCAACGACTACACGGTCCCTACTTCGACGTTCAACGTCGAAGTAGGGCGCTATTCCTATCCCCTCGTGGGGTTAGCGGCTTCGACGTCTCGCCACCTAATGTCGAAGTTAGTGCCGCTACTTCGAAGTAGCGTGCACGTGTAGACACGGCTACAGTGAATTAGACCAGGGCTCCTGTGCAGTCTTGCCTCATGCAGTGAATTCCTGAGAAGGTATGTTCATTCACTGTGCATCTGCATGAGTTATTCAGGATTACTGCTCCTCCCATTAAGGGATATCAGCAGGAATGGAATGTGGGTCTTTCAGAACAAGCCTCTACAGCTTGAGCCAAAGAACAGTTGGTGTACCTGAGTCTTACCCTACCTGTGGGACCGACATCAGGGTCTGTGTGTGAGACACAATACCCATAGCTGAGGTATTGCATACTCATGCTTATTACTCCAAACATTGCAAACAATGCTAGAAAGTTCTAAGACGTTCAATAACTGACAAAACAAAAACCTACCTCTCCTGTTTTTTCCGTGAACTTGCTAGGGCACTTGTAGTCCTTTCATCTGTAGTTCTCCAGGAGCCTTGCAAAGATGAGTGAGCATTATCAGTCCACTTTTACAGCCGGCCTTTAACTCCATTTGTTTGAAACAATGCATGTGAGAAGCACTGAACTTTAATGGAGTTGTACCATCTTAAACCAGCAGTTTAGCCCAATGAATTTAGGTTTTTCTAAATAGCCTGTAGTGACAAAGTGGGTTGGGTATTATCTTTTATTAGACCAACTTACGTTGGTATGAGTTACAAGCTTTCAAGCTTACACAGATGATCTGAAGAAACAATCTCTTCTACCTCGTCTCATCAATATCCTGGGACCAGCAGAGCTACAACAATACTACATATTCTAAAGGCTGCTTAATACATTTGTGGCACAATGGACACCAGAATTCTGCTCTCCACAAAGCCATAAGCTATAAAAATGCTTGCTGGAATCCACATACAGAAAGTCCTTGACACAAGCCTAGGCCATTCAGGTGGGCTAGAGAGGTTTTATTTGATGAAAAGTAGTGCACAGAAATCTGGAAGCAAGCAGTGTAAACCCCATTCAGGAAGAGAAAAAATCAGCATATAGTTTTGGGCACGGGTTGGCAGCCAAAATAGCAAGAAGAGCCATTTTTTTCAAATTCAGTAAAAAACTCATTAATTCAAGAGCCACAATGCATATGAATACTTGATGGTCCTTAATAAGAAACATCAGACCACACTTTTTGTAACCCCTGTTTTAAGAACAGTGCATACACAATGATTTGTAATGCAGTACATGTTTACTGTACGATGTTCACAAACTTTTTGCATATTCTATTTCCTCACACTTTAACATGTGTTTGTTTACCACTATCTTCCTGACTTTCATTCCTGCACCATTTTTTCTCTCTGGAAGATCATCATCACCATCATCTATAGCAACAACAATGGGTTCAGTGCCCCTTGGTGTCTGATGCCTCTCTCACTGTTCCCTTCCATCTTCCTCTGTCCAGTGCAGAGTGGGTTAGCTTCTGTAGACTAGCTCTGAACCAATCTAGTATATCATCTACCCATTATCTGTGGGGTCTGCCTCTCCTATTCAAATTGTCTGTTATGCCGAATACCAGGGTCTTGATTTTTCATTTGTCATTCATTCTGCAGATATGCCCAAATAGCTATAACTTCTGTTGTATAACCTTCTGCAGTAGATTCTCTTTTGGCTGTATCTTCCTATATAATTCCTTGTTGTTGACCCTCTGCATCCATCCCATTTTCAGGATCTTTCTATAACAACTCCCCTCAAATGCCAATATCCTTCTCTTCAAATCTTTCATTATCACCCATGTGTCACATCTGTACAACATGCTGCTGAATACACACGTGTTCAAGACACTCCAAAGCTAATTGCTTTGCTTTTCCAGATCTTATCCATCACCTTCAATCTCACTCTTGCTTTCACTGTTCTAGTTGCTATTTCCTTTTTTACAGTCCTTTAAATATCTGACCATCAATATTCTTATGGGGCTATTTTCAAAAAGCTTTTCCCTGGCTATATTCTGGCATATAAATAATCCAGTAAAAAAGGATTTACATGAAGTGATCATTCATTTGGATGATATACTAATCAAGGTGACAATATGGAAGTTTATGGTTTACAGGGTTGTTTTTTATAAAGGAGAAATATCTCTTTTTCTAGTTCTGAAACTTAAGATACATGATGCAAGCAGAAAGCTTAGAACCTCTTCCAGAAAAAAAAGTAGAGCACTTTCCAAAATACCTATGCCTAGACATGCCACAGTAGTCAGACCCTTCCTTGATTGGGTTATGCTTTATATTAAGGTTCTTTTTGAAGATGATTTATACAAGATTAATAAATGATTAATACATGTTGTAAACATATTACAGGCATGAGTAATATGTGTTATAGATGGGTATAAGCACACCCGTGCAAGGTTTGTAATAGATAGTCAACAGCCATGATTGCAAGCAATCTATTATCCTGTTAAACCATGATTAACCCTTTATTAAAATATTATTTAATTATTAACACCTTATAAGCAATTTCTAAATTGAATATCAATATGAAGAGGGCGATTCATTTTGTTTGGGAACTTCGGTATCGAACATCTCTACAGTAATAACTAGAAAGGTGATTGTTAATAAAGAATAGTAACTGGGGTTGGACTGAAGAAGCTAATAGGGCATTTGAGCACACCAACAATTTATAAATGTGCACCAAGGTGTCAGGACATTTTAATTCCAAATTAGAACTTGCTGCAAGTGGTCTCCCCACTTTAGGCAAAGATGCCATCATACTACATAAAATGCCTATTGGGACCAAGACAAATTAATTCATGATTCTATAAGCAAAGCTAAAATGTTAAACAAACTTTTGCTGAGAGAAAGAATCTCTGGGTATTATACTTGGAATCAGGAAATTCCAGGTACTTCTGTATGGGAGGAAATTTTCATTGACAGCAGGCCAGAAGCTCCTTGTTAAAATTCTTGGACTGAAGATGAGTATGCTAATCTTTATAACCTAGCAGCTGCTGAGATAGGCTGTGATGGTAGCATCTCATTTCTGATAAGTGTAATCTGTCTGAACACATGGAAGTGATGATGTATTGTCCCAGATGCAATTAGAGGTAGCAATCCTTTACAGTCAAGTCCAATGGTTAGAATTTTTTGGAAGAAGTTTCTATTTCGGCAAGAAGAAAGTAGCAGTGACAAAGGGCCAGCTCTTAAATTAAATTAATTAAAACTGCTTATTTCATGTGAATGTTTTGCATGGTGAGCAAACAGTGTGGAAAGGTGAACTCAAAAAAGATTGAACCTGTATTATTGGTGATGATAATGAAATACTTGCAAGTCACATTGTTGGAAGAATTGCATGAAGACCACACTAGAATACTTAAAGATGTTAAAGGGGTCATGAGAACTATTTTTAAGCCAAATTTGTATCAAGATCTCAAGCTGGTGAGTGTACAGGGTCATGAGTCTTGTCTCATAATGAAAACTTCACACACTACTAATAGAAAAAAGAAAGTTTGGAAACAAAATGTAGGCTAAAGAGTAAATCAAACCTATGTGGGGAATTAGATTGACTTGTTTTTCACAAAGAATTCTCTTTTTGGGGCATTGGATAGTTGCCTGTGTGTGCATGGACTGCAGCGTTGAGGTTGAAGTGTGCTAAGAAAGTGACTTTATTTAATCATGACCATGTGTTTGCTTTTCTAACATATTGCAAAGTACAACACCAGTCAGTTATTTTATAGATGGTCTCTCTGTGAACATGTACCAAGGAAGATAGAGCAAGTGGTACTAAGTGGTTATGATGATACCAGCTCTAATTCCAGAAAATCATTACCATCTTCCTTCTTGCAAATTAACAAAACTTGCCTTCAAGTTATTGGAGTTCACCTAATCTGCCCTTTTCTTTGCCACACCCTTACATCATCATCATCTTTTCCTTCATTTTGAGCATAAATATTTGACATATTATCTCTTTGGAGTTGAGGGTAATACACAGGAGGGGACAATCATATCAACCGGGAGATGGACTGCATGAAATAATATTCACTCAGTGCCCCAAGCACACACCATTTCATTATTACAGGTCTTTTTCCTATATTGCTTCAGGAAGAAACCAGTATTTTAGGGCAACAGGGCCATTTTTCTTCAGCTATTTCAATCTGTCATCTTCACAAAGCATCATAACTTTGTTTAGCTGAGAGCAAGCAACAATTCCCAAAAAACCTTCCCTAGAATCATTGTCCCACTTTACCCAGGACATCATGCTTCTGATTATGTCTCATGACACAGTTTGAGCCTTTCTAATCTGGAACTCTCTTGTCTGGCAACATCCGTAATCCAGAATGATTTTAGTTAGCAGGATGCCCATTTATCATGGGTGTGGCCAAGTTTCCTGTGGTCCCATAAAGTTTCTTTCCAACCACCAGTTCTGGCTTTCAGTGTTCTGTGGTGTTATTTAGCTGTAATTTACCCCAAATGTCTTCTAAGAGCCCAATAAGCAGTGGAAGTGTTGGTAATGTGCTAGAAAATATTGGCCTCCTGTAGTCTGGCAAATTCTCTCCTCCAGCACTGGTCAGGTCCCGAGACTGCTGGATGAGAGAGGGTCAACGTGTACATATAACTCTATGCTGAATCATTCTGTGGTTGGATTACCTTCCAGTGACTGCTTGTCAACAGCACTTTTAGCCCATGGCTATTAAAAATTGTTTCTTTCCAACACAGAACATAAATCAGATGAAATAATTAATTAGATGTTTTTTCCAAAAATTAGATTACTTTTTAGTTACTTTTTTATATTATCTACATGATGACACTTATTTGATACTGTACTGATCTAACCTAATCTAGGTGATAACAGGTCTCCCTAAGGTAATTTTTAAAAAACAAATGGCTGCAGTTTAGCAGCAATGACAGTTATGTTTTCAACCACAAATCCATTTTCTCTGCGAAAATATTTGGATTAGCAGTTGCAGTCTGCAGATTCCACCATTTAAACTATTGCCAGCCTTGTGGGTAGCTGATTTTTGATATTCACCAAGAACAACAGTAGCCAGTGGTGTGATATAAACAAAATTCAAATTTCCTTTTCTGAAACTACTTGTAAGTGCAACTATATATTTAAACTCTTTATTGCCAGTAAAGTAATGCAGATAATGCATTTCCTGATACAGGAATTCATGAAGCTGTGTGGGTAAAAAAATCTTGAGTGCATACTCATGAAATACTTTTGTTGTGAATCCAGTGCCAACTGATAGAAGACAGGATGGTTTAAGCTTAGTCACTGACCATACACCTCAGGAATATGTTTGAAATACAACCTTGAGCTAGCTGACTAAAATTATTCAAAATCACAGGCCCTAAACAAACTGAATTTGCTACTTTCAAGTTACATTTCAGTCTTTAACCAGGGGTGGGGTGGGGAGGATGTCTGTTCAGATGAAATATAAAAGGAAGCTATCCTGGAGACTGCAGTGTTATAAAACATGGTAGAACTGGGAGAAAGGAGGGAAGGGAAAGTAAGGATTTTAATAGATAGTTCTACTCTGAAAAGGGCTTCAAATATGGTGCATTCTATGTTTATTGTGCCTCATATCCTGTATCATATTTGCTCAGTTATCAACCACCAGGGTTGCTGAGATATAAGTAACTGTGTGCATAACAAGCCAAGCAGCATCTTGATGAAGACACTGGAGAGTTTAGGCATTTAATTTGACCTTTGGGCTCAAAATTATGTTTGTAAGGTTGTCAGGGAAAACAAAAATAAAGGACTGAGCCAGTTTGGTACAGATTTTTTGAAACATACACACAGAATCCAGTCAGGCCATTTTAATAATTACTTTTCATAGCTGAGCAGAGCGAGAAGGAAACATGCCTTTGAGGGGAATAATTATACAACTAGCTAGTACAGGGGTTTTTCCTCTGAAGCTGCTGGTGTTAGCTATGATCACTGGCAATACACTGAACTAAATAGATACCTTGTCAGATCATGTAGGATAGTTCCTATGATTTGAAGGAGTAGAAGGTCGTGTCTTGCAGAGTAAGTCAGGGAGGGCATTCCATGCACATATTCAAGAAGAATGGGAGAATTGGTGTCACTTGCTGTCCATATTCTCCAAATGATGTTATTTCTTCAGAGTTCTATTCTTTTTTTCAAAACTACTCTTTAAAACAATAACTCATATAAATGAGTCCACCAAAGTCTATGCTCCTTTTCTCTTTGGATATGCTTACACAGCAAAGTTATTTCAAAATAACAGCCTGTATTTTGAAATAACTTTGCTAGCATCTACAGAATGCAACTGCTATTTTGAAATAATTTTGAAATAGTGGTTGACTTATTTAGAAATAGGTGAACCTCATTCCATAAGGGCTGTGTCTATGCTAGCCCCCTTCAAAGAAGGGGGCATGGTAATCAGCCAGAGCAGAAAATACTAATGAAGTGCTGCCATGAATAAGGGCACTTCAAAGTCGCATGGGTACTTTGAAGTGCCAGCGGCTACATGGCATGCTGGCAGCTTCAAAGTTTGCAACTTCAAAGCTGCCACAGGGAGAATTAGCCGAATAATGTTCTACATATTCATCGCAGCACTTCATTAGTACTCTCCACTCTGGTTGACCACTTTGCCCGCTTCGAAGAAGGGGACTAGTGTAGGTGCAGCCAAGGAATAGAACCTATTTCAAAATAGCTATTTTGAAACAGGGGCTGTGTAGACAGGGAATAGAGCCGATTTTGAAATAAGCCATAGGCTGTACCTACACTAGCAAGAAAATCCAGATTTCAGAAAATCCAGTCCTTTTTCAAAATAACACATGGAGCATCCACATACAAAATGTGCTCTTTCAATCTAAAATTGAAAGACTGCTGCTCTTCTTCTGGAAGCCCTCTTCTGCTCCTGGATCAGGAAGTGTGCCTCCTTTCGAAAGAGAGCATGCATAGATGCTCCATGGGACCTTTTTTCAAAAGAGCTGTCCTCATGGTGCTGGATTTTTCTATCCTTGGCCCATTCTTTTGAAAAAGCAGGTGCTGTGTGGATGCTCTCTATCAAAAGAGAAGATTGCTTTTTCCATCCACTTTTTTATATGCGGATGTGTTCTTTTTTGAAAGATCTTCCCGAAGACCATCTTTAAAAGGTCAAAAATGGGGCCTCAGTGTGTCCAATGGCTCCATTTCAAAATAGGCTCTACTGTGTATAGATGCTCTTTTTCGAAATAGCTGATGGGTATTTTGAAATGCATTTTGACCATGTCTACACTGGGCACCCACTGCCAGAAGGGGCATGGTAATGAGTGGAGTGGAAGATGCTAATGAGCTCCAGATTAAAATATCTCCTTTGTGGAAGGAGGGTCATCCAGAAGGGGGATTTCCTTTGGGAGGACCTCTGTATACATGGCATCTCTGCTTCCAGAAGAGGATCTTCTGGAAGCGAGATCTCACAGGGGTGTGCTAATGAGATGTGAGATATTTTAATTCATGCCTCATTAGCATCTTCTACTCAGCTCATTGCCATGACCCTTCTGGAAGGGGGGCGGGTGAGTGTAGACACAGCTTCTGTGTGTAGAAGCATTATTTCAAAATAAGCTTTTCCGGAATAGCTGCATCAGAATAGCTTATTTTGATATAAGGCTGCTGTGTAGACATGTTTTTTTGGCATCAGAGGTAAAAAGTCATTTACAGAATAATTGTGTGGCATTTATCATCATCATGGGGAAATAATATGTAGGATTTTCTTTAAAAATAAACTGTTTCACCTCATTCCTCTCATCTTTGCTCTGACAAAGCGGGTCTTTGCCCATGAAAGCTTAAGTGCCAAAAAATCTGTTAGTATATCAGGTGCCACAGGACTTCTCCTTGTTTTTGTTGATATCCTAGGGTAACAAATGTAAGATGGGGGTGTGGGTTTTGTTTTTTAAAGCCCAAGTCAACAATGCATAAGAAAATTCTGGAACTCAGCATGGAGACCAAGAATCAAAGTCATCATATGAGCCATATAATCCATAAAAAAATTACAAGGGCCATCAGTATTCATGTTCAGGCTTATATAGTGGTCATCAGCTAGAATCAGGAAGAAATCCATCTGCCTTTCAGAAACAGACAATTTATTAACAAGGGAGGATTATTTACCGGGTATCATTCTTGTGTTATGTCCCAAAGGAGAAAATACTGTACCTTTGAAAGCACCTCTTGCATGGTCAGTGCCAGGTATATGTTTCTTCTACCACAGTATTCTGAGTGTCCTCAAGAACCAAGAAATCAAATGAAAAACCCTACTTATAAATGAAGTGATATTTTGTTTGCAACTATATTTTAAATATTTAGATGTCTTCTGTTCCTAGCATAAGATTGGCTCTGAGGGGTTGGGGGAGGGAGAACTGATGCTACATGCCTTGTTATAGATGGATGGCACTTTGCCAGACACTTTCTAATGTTATTGCTTTACTACCCTCTGTTTTGCAACAGCTCCCTTAAAAAAAAAGAGATTTAGTAGCAGTCCGCTGGTCAGAGATAATTTTTCCTGGTCAATTTGATTAGATATTTGCTCACCTTGAAGCAAAGTAATTGTATAGTTCCAGTGCTCTTTCAAGTTGTTTCATGCAGATTTCACACTTTTCTTTGTTAGCAGCATTCACGCCTGGCCAGAAATAGACATCTCAGGCTCTCTTAAAACATTTCCCAATGGAAGGGGTCTTGTATACTAATCTTAGCATTGCTGACTTCATGCTGTATAGTACTGTTATCAGGATGGCCTTCATACAGAATACACAATAGTTTCATTGCCACAAAAGTATTTGGAAATGTAAGTCCCAGAGTTAGTTGCTAGTGTGATCCACAAAACCTACTTGGCTGCCTGCTAATCCTGTAAGCCCCCTTCACTCATTCAGTGCGTAAATTTTCAGGGCCAGAGTTCTCTAGGTGACTAAGTTTCTGCCTCTGGGCACGTATACTGCTGCCTCAGATGCCCATCTCATGCCTAAGCACGGTGTAATCCTCCAACTGACAAAAGCTAGGTGAAGGAGAGCCTATCACACGTCTGTTGCACACTTCTGTTGGCATGTTCAGAGGCCACCCAGTGGCTCATTCCCCATTCAGACTGTGGCTGGAGGAGCTGGTGGTGGTGCCCCTCCTTGTAACTTTTACCGACTGGTTAGAGCTTTCACTCACTTGGCATATAGAAGAGTAGGTCCAATTTCTCCCTCAGGCCGATGGAGAGAAACGGTTTGAGCAGGCATACCCACACCTCTAAGGAGAGTACCTTAACCACTGAGTGACAGGATATTCAGTTATAGGGTTTCCTCAGTCTTTTCTGTTGAAGGGGTTCCACTTTAGTTAAGTGAAAATGTCATCAGAGCAGAGGGACTGGACTTCAGTCTCCCACCTCCCAAGTGTGTTATTCTTTCTCTGTCTGTGGTTCATTTTATACAAATGCCTCTACCATCTTGGTTATGGTCAAACTCCTCTGACATTGAGTACATGTCCTACGTAATTCATCTCATTCAGCATGATCTTGTAATTCTTCCTATTTTATTTAAGGGACATTATCTTTGGCAGGTTATCAAACATTATGTAATCTCATATGGTATTGCCACTGTTTTTACCTCAGATTCACGGCTCCTCAAGTATTACTTCCAGCTCCTCAAAAGTCTGGGGTGCAATATTTTGATAAACTTCCTGTTCAAAGCCATCCCAAAGAGATGATGCTCAGACATATCTACCACAGGGAGAATTGAAGGTACACAGTTTTGTACTTTTGGGCTGAAGCTGGACGTGCCAAAATTCTTAGCATACATCCCAACCTGAATAAAAATCTTGCATTTTAAAGCAGAGACATGATCTTATTTTGCCATCTGGTTAAGCTCAGATTTAACACTCTCTTCCATTGCTTTATGAGTTATCAGTTTATCAGGACTTTATCATTCGTGACACCAAAATATGTGCACCATATATTTATATAGATGTAATTATTTTATCTGTAATGCAACCCACTCTGTTCAACCTCTCAGAATACTGCTTTGTCTCCTGTTCAGGCAAGTTATATTCCTGTTTGATTATAGGCATGTACACTCTTCAACCCAAACACACCTGTCTTTCCCTTACATTATTTCACACTGAGTGAAATCTGTCCTTATGTAGACATTCCAGCATATCTTTGCCCCCTGGGCTCATTTTATACTAGCTATGTGAACCAAGCTTTATTTTAACATTGGGTGGTCACTAATTTTGTGTGTATGTATTCTGTGGTTACAATGCACCAGGTTCCAATGTCACAAACCCAGCCTTCTGTAGCAAATAGATTTGTAAATTTATTTAGAGACTCAAAGAACTGTTTCTGTCTTATTTTATCCTCAAATTGATTCCATCTTACTGTTTAAGCAGTAGACTTCTGCATGTTGAATATGAACCAACAACGCGATGCAACTGTGAAAAAATTATTTGGGGCACATTAACAGGACTGTCATATATAAGAAGGAGATGAGAATTGTTGCACTCTACTTAGCCCTGGTGAGGCTATAGCTGGGGTATTGTACTTAGTTTGGGGCACCACACTTTAAGAGAGATGCAAACAAATTAGAAAATCGAGAGGAGAGTAATAAAAATGATTGGAGGTTTAGCAAAATCTGACCTTTCAGGGGGGTTGAAAGAACTTGGCATTTTTTACTCTGAAGAGATAAGAATGAGTGGCAGGGACCTAACTGTCTTCAAATCTATAACAGGCTGTTATAAAGGAGATGGTGATCAATAGTTCTCCATGTTCATGAAGCATAAGACAGGTAGTAATTGGCTTAATCTGCAACAAGCGAGATGTAAAGAAACCTTTTTAACTGGAAGAGAAGTTGAGCAGTGGAACAAGTTACCTAGAGAATTAATGGAATCACCAACATCATAGGTTTTATAGAACATCTGTAAGGGATGTCTTGTTATATTGCATAAGACAATGGACAAGATGACCTTGTAAGGTGCCTTCCAGCACCTACAATTCCATGGAAGTCAACACACCCCAGCCGTGTCTACACTAGCTCCAAACTTCGAAATGACCACACAAATGGCCATTTCAAAGTTTACTAATGAAGCGCTGAAATGCATATTCAGCTCCTCATTAGCATGTGGGCGGCCGCCGCACTTCAAAATTGATGCGGCTCGCCGCCACGCGGCTCATCCCGATGGGGCTCCTTTTTGAAAGGAGCTTGCCTACTTCGAAGTCCCCTTATTCCCATCTGCTCATAGGAATAAGGGGACTTCGAAGTAGGCGGGGTCCTTTCGAAAAGGAGTCCCGTCGGGACAAGCCGCGTCAATTTCAAAGCGCCGCGGCCGCCCGCATGCTAATGAGGCACTGAATATGCATTTCAGCGCTTCATTAGTAAACTTCTAAATGGCCATTTGCGTGGCCATTTCAAAGTTTGGGGCTAGTGTAGACGTAGCCCTCTTGTGCTTTTTCCACCATCTGGTGATTGCCTCCATATTTATGGTAGACAACACTGGTCTCTGCCATTGTTAACCTTTACCTCTAGCTGTAGCAGTCATTTTAAATTGGATGCATTTTAGTTCTTTTGCTGTTTGCTAACTTATGAGTGATGTACAGTTTTCACTAGTTCTGCAGATATGCAGTGCTGTTTTCAAAGTCAGGTCTATTTCTTGTAATAAAATTGCTTTGAGCTGGTTGCCAGTTTTAGTACAAATAATTTGATTTTTATTTAATTTATGCAGTAATTGATCAAATTGTGACCTAGCTTTAGGGCATCAGTCTATAACAAAGGGTGAGTCTGTGCTTGGAGTTGATTCCAAACTTGTGAAGACATATCTGCTCTGATTGAGTTAAGTGTGGTCAAAGCTGTCTTCACAGCTGTGTCTACACGTGCCCCAAACTTCGAAATGGCCATGCAAATGGCCATTTTGAAGTTTACTAATGAAGCGCTGAAATGCATATTCAGCGCTTCATTAGCATGCGGGCGGCAGCGGCGCTTCGAAATTGACGCGCCTTGCCGCCGCGCGTCGCGTCCAGACGGGGCTCCTTTTCGAAAGGGCCCCACCTACTTCGAAGTCCCCTTATTCCCATGAGCTCATGGGAATAAGGGGACTTCGAAGAAGGTGGCGTCCTTTCGAAAAGGAGCCCCGTCTGGACGTGCCGCGTGGTGGCAAGGCGCGTCAATTTCGAAGCGCCGCTGCCGCCCGCATGCTAATGAAGCGCTGAATATGCATTTCAGCGCTTCATTAGTAAACTTCGAAATGGCCATTTGCATGGCCATTTCGAAGTTTGGGGCACGTGTAGACGTAGCCCACATGAGCAAGAAGGGCTATCTACTCTATGTACCTGCATGATATGCTGACCCTCCCATGACTCATGCCTTCTCATACCTGGGAATTATACCATAATTATACCATAGCTATACTCTTTTTTAGTGCATTCTTGAGCAGAGCTAGTACAGGTATGCCTTCTCAACCTGGGAATTATAACTCCAGCTGAAGTGTAGACATAGCCTTAAAGGTCAGTGCACTGGGCCTGTGTCTTCCTGTAAAGAAAATGTGTCTTTCCCAAGATACATTCTTGTAAGTATGTGTCTTGATGTTTTTTTTAAGGATTTTGTGCTGTGGTTGTTTTTCTCCTTCACGATCTCCCTAGAAAAGTGAAGAAGTACCCTCAATCTCAGAGGCTACATTTAGGAGAAAAGAGGAAGGGTTATATTTAGGAGCCCTCAGAGCAACGCATTTTGCAGAAACACTTTTGGTGAAGGCTTCTCAGAAGGTGTAATGACCATGAATCCTACAAACTGTTTCACTTAGTTTTGGTGTGACTTGTGTCTTGTGTCCTAGTTTGTGATGTCAGAGTCTCCGTGCATTGGTTTCACCTCGAAGTCAGGATCTTGTGTTGTCCATGAAAGATAGGGTTTGACCCAGTAAAATTATTCCAGAACAGTGTATCAATGGCTTAAGCAAGTGAAATTGTGAGAAGTAAACTATGCAAGTATGGAATTCTGACTTACCTTGGTAACAAAAATGCTGCAATATCTGATTTGTCAAAATACGGTATAAGATTTAAACATAAAATTAGTTCTCATCTTGTTTATTTCTCTCCTTTTTTCTTTATCCATTGTTTAAGCTCCTCATATGATTCTCAAAGCATGGGATAACTGCCACTAATATCACCACAGAACACTTGTGCAGGTTTTTCTTTCCACACTCTCATTGTAAAGTATTTCCCAGGAAGGGAGAGGTTTACAGGGTGCATGAGAATGATCAACAAGTATTGACAGTTTACTATACGAAATTGTGTGTGTGGGGTTAGTGGAAAACCCGAAAGCGGCATGCTAATAAATGGCTCAAAATATGCAAATGAGGCATGGACATAAATTCCTGGTGCCTCATTAGCATAGGGTCACATGGTTTGGAGTCCAGAAGAAGGTCTTCTGGACTCCAAAACAGTGTGTAGAAGCTCAGCCCCTTGGGGGGGTCTCCCGGAAGAAAGTCATCCTTCCAGAGGCCCCTTCTTCCCAAAAATTTTCAGGAAGAAGGGGCCTCTGGACGGACGACTTCCTTCTGGAAAACCCCCCAGGGGCCGAGCTTCTACAAACTGTTTTGGAGTCCAGAAGAGCTTCTTATGGACTCCAAATCATGTGACCTTATGCTAATGAGGCACTGGAAATTTACATCTGTGCCTCATTAGCATATTTTGGGCCATTTACTAGCATGCCACTTCCAGAGAAAGTCAGCAATTATTACAGTCCCAACAACTTTGCCTTCTGTGGCTCATAATGTTGGGTATGATAAGTTGGTGAAGAAACAGAGGCCACAAGGTTGCAATTATGTATCCTCCAGATTACAGTCTTTTAGAGCAAATCAAACTGTGATCTTTACTGGTACCTAGTCTAATGTGACATACAACTCACTAGCTAAACCTTCAAACAAGCAGATCTTTACTTTCACATCCCTAGTTTTTTTTCTAATTAGGAGGGAAGGCAGAGTGGGATGGAAGGTACACTTGCATTTCAAGTCACTGCGCCAAATTTACCCCAACCTAAACTTGTCCCAGATGGGTGATACATAAACAAACAAACAAACAAACAAAAAAGCCAGTTAGCAGTTCAGTTAGTTATTACATTAAAAACTAAAGGGGCACCATCAAGCATGGCACAATATAAAATAATTCTTTGTTCTTCTAACAAAGAACCCATGATCAGGTTCATTTGCTATTATTCATTTGCTATTATTCAAAAGTATCATGTTTAGATGAAGGTGTCCCAACTATTGGAATCTAGTCCTGAGACCAGAAAACTTCCTAAGCTAGTTCCAGTTGGCATCAAGATACTTCACACAGAACAAGGTCAACACATGGCATGGAGTCTTTCAATTGTTGATCCATTGCATCAGCTTACTCAGCTCTTTCCAGCTGAACTGTTTATTCCCTCAGTGATCACTGTCTGCAAACAGGATGTTAATGAAATATACTGAAAGTGAACCTAGGCTATCTGAAATGAAAGTTACATTTAGAGAAGAAAGAACCTTGGGAATACATATTTATTATTAACATTTCAAGACAATCTGCACTATCTTGATGTGAGAATTAGTACATGGCTGTTGGGTTTTATTATTTTTCTTGCTACTTTACACCAGATTACAAAACCAGCCCCTTGAACAAGAGAAGTTGTTAATATCAGAAAGATTTCGCAAATCAGCTCAAAACACGAGGTTGACAGAATCAATGTTACTTTCAAGTTGCTGAACTGTGTTTCCTTTTATGTCTCTGTCTCTCTCCTTGTTGTGCCACTATTATGAATGAGTGAGGAAGTATCTCAAATAACCAAAATAATCCATCATGTAAATCTAAATTGAAGTGGAGTTGCAAAGCTGTTCAGATGTGGATCTGAATTTAAACATTACCAGATCTGGATTTTGGTCCATACATTAGATAGATCATAGCAAGCCATTAGATGTAGATCTGGATGGGAACTCCCAGATGCATCATCATCATCATCATGAATAACTGTGGGCTCAGCGCCCGTTGGTGTCTGATGCCTTTCTCACTATTCCTTTCCATCATTCTCTGTCCAGTACGAAGTGGCTTAGGTTATGTAGACTAGCTCCGAACCAATCTACTATATCATCTATCCATTCTTCCTGGGGTCTGCCTCACCTATTCGAACAATCCATTATGCCAGATACCAGGGTCGTGATTTTTCGTTCATCGTTCATTCTGCAAATATGCCCAAATAGTTGTAGTTTCTGTTTTATAACCTTCTGCAGCAGGTTCTCTTTCGGCTGTATCGTTCTATATAATTCCTCATTGGTAACCTTCTGCATCCATCCTATTCTCAGAATCTTTCTGTAACAACTCCTTTTGAACACCAATATTCTTCTTTTCGAATCTTTCATTATCACCCATGTTTCACATCCATACAACATACTGCTAAATACACACATTTTCAAGATGCAACCTATTATACCCGAAAACTATTGGTATTTTCTGTTCATATTTATACTCTTTAGACACTTCAGTCCTGGCACTACTACACACTCAGTAACTTCCAAGACAGTTCTACACCTGGAACAAAAGTGAGATCACCATAGCTAATATTTTCTAATTCCAGCTCTTCATTGTTTTGAAAATTCAAACAAAACCCGAAAACCCTAGTAACTTTTTATTTTTTGACAGACACACAATACAATAGTGTTCCAACTTTCCTCAGAAGGCTAAGCAATAGCAGTTACAGTATGGCCTATTAAGCTACAGAATATAGGAATAATATGTGTAACACCTATAATTGCAGTGCTTACTGTTTTCATCTTCAGTAACACCAATTTGCACAACTATTGATCTGTCAGCACCAGCTAATCCCCACCACAGTTTAGTTAGCACATAGAACACAAGTTAAGAAGCCCAACTTTGTGTTGCAATTTAAAACTGTCTTAAGTATGCAGCTCTCCATTTCTTTGAATATATAGAGTTGGATTTGTCCCCATCTGTGCAGTCTGCAACTTCTTGTGACAAACTGGTCACTGTACCCCTAAGAAAATAGAGTGTTTGCACTGTTATCCTTCTGTGAAGGTTCCACAGGGGAGGGGAACTTTAAACTGATGACACTAAGCTAGGATGACACTAAGCTAGGGGGAGAGGTAGATACTCTGGAGGGTAAGGACAGGGTCCAGGCTGACTTAGACAAATTGGAAGACTGGGTTGCAAGAAATCTGATGAGGTTCAATAAGGACAAGTGCAGAGTCCTGCACTTGGGCCAGAAGAATCCCAAGCATTGTTACAGGCTGGGGTCCGACTGGCTTGGTAGTAGTTTTGCAGAAAAGGACCTGGGAGTTGTAATGGATGAGAAGCTGGACATGAGTCAACAGTGTGCCGTTGTAAACAAGAAAGATATTGGCATATTAGGTTGCCTCAAGAGGAGCGTTGCCAGTAGATCCAGAGAAGTGATTATTCCTCTTTATTCGGCTTTGGTGAGGCCGCATCTGGAGTACTGTGTCCAGTTCTGGGCCCCCAATTATTGGAAGGATGTGGATACACTGGAGAGGGTCCAGCGGAGGCTGACCAAAATAATTAGCGGGCTGGAGCATATGATCTATGAAGAAAGGTTGAGGGAATTGGGACTGTTTAGTTTGCAGAAGAGAAGACTAAGGGGGGACTTGATAACAGCCTTCAGCTTACTGAAGGGAGGTTGCAAAGAGGCTGGAGAGAGGCTGTTCACAGTGGTCACGGATGGCAGAACACTGAACAATGGTCTCAAGTTGCGGTTGGAAAGGCCCAGGTTGAACATTAGGAAAAACTTTTTCACTAGGAGGGCGGCAAAGCAGTGGAATGGTCTGCCCAGGGAAGTAGTAGGGTCTCCATCCCTGCAGGTGTTTAAGTCTCACCTCAACAAAGCCCGGGCAGGGCTGATCTGATGGGTTTGGTTCTGCTTAGAGCAGGGGGCTGGACTCGATGGCTTTTTTAGGTCTCTTCCAGCTCTCTTGTTCTATGATTCTATGATTTTGGGAATCCATGAGAGGTGCATTGGCCAAAGGCAGCTTGAGAAATGTTTCAAGTTTCCAGTTCGCTTTGGCAATGCCCATTCCTGGCAGGCTGCTCACTTTTGGGGTCATGCTGACCTGTTGCAAACCCTTGAGAGAGAATGATATAGGCCTCTTGCACCATTGGCAATCCCTCTGTGGCTAGAGCCTCCACTCCTAAAGACATTGCCAGTTTCAGACACAGGCAAATCTAGCCTATAGCATTATTTTGTTGTCTCACAAATCATAATCTGATGTAGCAGTGCAGAATGAAATATGTGAAACTCACGAGTTTTCTCTATGTGGTATGTAAACTCAACTACAGGGCTCTTGCAGCTAGCAGTAGGGTGACCCTATTTCCCTATGCCAAATACAGCACACCTTGTAAAATTGCTTAGACTACAGCGAGTTCAATGGAAATCAGGCAGACTTATGCAATACAAACTTTCAGAATAACGTTGTTTAGTGAGCACTTATTGAAAAGGCATACTACATTTTTATAACTAATACGTAAAAAAATTAGAAATATATATTTTAACTGAATGGAAGTCAGCCAGAAGTTTATAATGGAGAATTCTTTGTGCTCGTAGCTTCTAGTGCAAGAGTTTTCTTCTTGTCTTTCGATGAGGCGTATATGACATTACAAAGTCAACATTTACCAACTGTAACCATTTACGTGCTGTGGGAATCTGGGAATGGGGCTGCTGCCCTGCCCTGCCCTGGGGGAGGGCTCCCTGGCTTCAGAAAGCGTCTGCCTCACGGGGGTTCCCCAGCTCCATGGGCGGTTGCCCTGCAGAGCAGCGGGGATGGGGCTATCTCTCCAAAGGGGTTTCCCTGGTTGCAGAGGCAGCTGCCTCAAAGAGGAGCACCAGGTCTCCTTAAAATTTTAAACAAGGAGTGAGTAGGGGACACACACGACCTCCCTCGCCCCAACATAAATGCCTTACCATATAACAGAGCCCCAGGTTCCCACTCCTGCAGCTGCCTGCACACCTGGCCAGTCAGTATGTGCTGCACGTGCTCTCCAGCCAGCACCTGGTACCTGCAGCTCTGGCTGTGCTGACTTGGGGGAAGGGCAGCTCAGCAGGGTGTGTGAATATGGCACAATTAGCCCTTTTGTCAAAATAAGTCAGGTCTTCCTGGTGCCTGAAATATGGGACTGTCCCAAGCAAAAACAGGGTGGACAGTCACCCGAGCTAGTAGTAAAGAAGTCAGTTTGTCTTTGGCCAGCAGTTGGAAACCAGAAGACTGGTACTGGAGTAATGCATCCCCCAGATCTTTTGCTGTAAAGATGTAACAGTGGGATGAGGAATCTATGGGGCTTCCTGTCTCTGAAAGAAAAAGGAAGATGACAAGATACAGAAAAGAGATTTTACAGAAAAAAAAAAAGAAAGAAAGAAAAGGAGAAGAGAGACGGGAGTGGCCTGGGAAGAAGAGATACAGACCAGGTTGAACAAGAACTGCTTTAATGGTGGTACCTTAGAGAAACAATATGTTACCAGAAGAGATAATGGAAAGAAGTTGGTAATTGATGATAAAAAATTAAAATATGAAAGAATTTTACGTTCTCTTTCATACCCTGGTTTAAATTTCTAGAGAAATCTATGGCTGTACTACAATGAAGGTTGTTAATTTTACAGAGTAAGAGGTCTGGTCTTCACTGCATGGAGAGCAGACGTCTGAGCACCAGCCACATAATAAAACTCAAACAGGAAAGTAACGTAACAGATTTCTTAGCTGCAGCATTAATTTGCTGTATTTATGTGTGTGTGTGTTCACGTATACATCACTATAGGCAAAACAGGTGAAAGTTTTCCTACGGTGCTTTTCTGTAGCTTTTTCTCATGGCATTTTCAGATCTAACTCCTGGAATAGAATTTATTTTCCCAATTTGGCTTGCAGAATTTGTAGCAAAAATCATTGCATTTTCAGACTGTGTTACACATGAGAGTTCATGTCAAAGTGACAGGTTAGCAGTGTATATGCTTCTCTTCCATCTTGCTGGCATGTCCCAAAATTGTAATAGAGACACCTCATACCGGGCGTGGTATAAAAAGTAAGCAGTGTGAAGCCCACTGTTGGTTGGCAAACACATGATGTTTGTTTTTATTTGACATCAGATAAAGTTTTCCTCTCAGAGCAGCATGGATGGGGAAGGAGTTGGTTGTGCCTGTGCTTGAGGAAGAACTCAGCTGACATCAATAGGAGTCTGATGCCTGTGACAATTACATAGCTAGCAAGTGAGATCT
Source organism: Carettochelys insculpta (assembly GCF_033958435.1). NCBI lineage: Eukaryota > Metazoa > Chordata > Testudines > Carettochelyidae > Carettochelys > Carettochelys insculpta. The sequence goes on along the minus strand of NC_134147.1, from coordinate 14,973,356 downwards.
GCTGCCTGGGTGAGCAGGAATTGTGCCCTGGACTTAGTAATAGGCATTACGATAAAGAGAACAGCTGAGAACAATGCTTTTCATTACATCAGATCATTGGGCCTTTGATGGAGTCTTAATGTTTTAACACATTCTATGTTCTTTTAAATCTAGATTCTTGAGGAAAACATGAAATTAGAGTGCAAGTGCCATGGAGTTTCAGGATCCTGTACGACTAAGACATGCTGGACAACCCTTCCTAAATTCCGGGAGCTGGGCTACATCCTTAAGGACAAATACAATGAAGCAGTTCAGGTTGAACCAGTGAGGGCAAGTCGCAACAAGCGTCCGACCTTCCTTAAAATCAAGAAGCCACTATCGTACCGCAAACCCATGGATACGGATTTAGTGTACATAGAAAAATCGCCAAACTACTGTGAAGAAGATCCTGTCACTGGCAGCGTGGGAACACAGGGCAGGATGTGCAACAAAACAGCCCAGCAGTCCAATGGCTGTGACCTGATGTGCTGTGGACGAGGTTACAATACTCACCAGTACTCACGTGTGTGGCAGTGCAACTGTAAATTTCACTGGTGCTGCTACGTAAAGTGTAATACGTGCAGTGAAAGAACAGAAGTGTACACCTGTAAATGAAAGTGTGCTGAGGAGGGTGACTGTAAAGCCAGAGGAATGAATACATTTGCACATGAGCTCAACATACCTACAAAAGACTGTAGCAAAGACCTGCATTCTTCCGAAAGAAAAGCTAACAAATAAATCTGTCCTTTCCTGTCCTGTTTCCATACTTATGTGGATACACATTAGAGAGACTTGTATACATTATCCAAAAAACAAAAAGCAAACAACAACAACAAAAACAAACAAGCTGCCTGACACACAAAACAGAGCAAAAATCATCTAAACTAATCTGTGTCCCCAAAGCTTAATGCATTGACTGCCTTATGAAAAGAACACCAGTCAAGTGAAGAAATCTCAGAGCTTGGCAACTGACTCTTTGGTTTGGAAAGATGGTTAAACACACAAGCTACTGTGCAAAAGGGGTGGACTGGGCGAGGGAAACAAAACAAAACTTTAAAATGGTCTTTGCACAGGATAGGGTGACAATGCCCCAGTGTGAATTTCTACTTAAGTGTGGATTATGCAGATTTAGGTTTCTACACTTGTGAAAAGCTTCTGCTGGTCTTTCCTGTCTTTCCATTTCATACAATTTGCTACAGCAAGTAGAACTGTTGAAGTTTTCCATAGACACTGGTTTATCTGCTTTTTTTTTTTTTTTTTTTTTAATTTTGTGCTGCAGATTTTAGCACAGGGATTTGGGACATCTGGGCATAATAATAGCAATATTTAACAATTTATTCAGATAAAACTAATATTAATTTATTTAAATGAAAAAAACCCTCTACCTACATTTTTGGAACTATTCTGCAATTAAAGTAGATAGGTTGCTTTCTTTGTGGAATAATTATTTTGTAGATATGGCCAGGAAGAAACTGAAGCTGTATATATTATTCTTTACTCAAATATTTCTACTAGTTGGATTTGCAGGATATTTTCTGCAGTAGTAGATGTTTAAGTACAAAAACAGGCATCTTTTATATTTTTTCTGTTTGCTGCTAGTTGTCTGGAAAATCAAACTGGTAGTGATTATTATCTTTTTACAATACACTTTTTTTTTTACAGTTAAAGAGGAGCATTATGAAAATCCAGTTTGGAATACATCAAAATAAATATGAAACTCCAGACAAACTTCCACATTTTGGAAAATGAACCATAGGATAAGAGTATATTTTGTAAGAGACTATTTTTATATGAATATTTTATTTATACTATGTCTGCTTGTATAATTCTATAACCTGTACTTTTTCCTCAAAACAGACATACAATTTGTAACTCTTAGGCTATTTAACAGATAAAAGTTGATCATTTTGTGGACACAACGGCAGCAAGCAGGATACATTTAGCTGCAACTGGTGTCAAAATGCAGAATGAACTTTCTTTCCGGATGTGTGTACAAACTGGCTCTTTTCCTGCAGTTCAATTTGCAGAATATACAAAACAAGAACAGGGTATGTAGCATTAATTTTGTCACGTGGCTTGAATTCATGATTGGTATTAACTGGATGTTCATTTCTTCCATTCAGAAAAAAATCTGAATTAGCTTCCCACATGGGTCAGTCAATAAAACTGTGGTGTTATGACTAGCAAATGTGCTGTGTGTGCTGTCAGTTAAACCTCTATATTGTGTTACTGTCAAATTTGATTTTATCAGTGGAAGAGTATAGACTATGACTGTAGAAACTAGCATGCCACACATCACCTGATTCTCTTAGATAAGATACAAAGCTTACAGATTTTGTGCGACTGGTTTTGGCATTTGCCTTTCCCAACAAAAAGTTCTGAGTTGAAAAACTTGAACCACATTTAGGCAACCATTAAACAATCTATTTCTCCAAAGTCCCATGAAGTCCTCCTTGTGCTTTTAGACATTTCCTGTCTCTTCTGGGAAACTAGAAGTGAAGTGGGTGAGTAAATAGATATTCCCCCTCCTGGCTGGAATCTTTTTGCTTGCTTTTCCTGCCTGAATCATTTAGAGCCTGACCTCACCGTTCTACTTTCAGGGGTGGTTTTGCCTGAGTGAGGAACACAGGACTGGGGTCTTATTGACATCACATGTTTCAGTTTTTGGAACAGTCGAGAAATGTGAGATCACTCACCCTCAAAAATGTCAAGACAACTGACAAACAAGTTGTTTAGGAGGGTGTTCTCTCCAATTACTCCCATTGATATTAGTAGGTATTAGAACAAATAGACAATATGCAAATTAGTAATGGAGTTGATCCATTCATTTTTGTAGTTCTGCCTATACTAGAATTGCAAGGTTATGACCACTTAAGAAAAAAAATAATGGAAATAATACAAGATAATTTTTTGCCATTTTGGTAAAATAATGTAATTTCATAATTGCCCTGTATGTAGCATATTGTTTACATTTACACATTCCATTAAAACACTCAATACCTGCTCCTTACAATTTACACTCAAAATTAAGGACATAGTGTTTCCTTGTAGTTTTGCCACCTTTCATCTTACAGCAACTCAGACCTCAATGTATGAGATATCAAAGTAGAAGCTGGATAAGATTAACACAGTATTTTTTATAATGGAGGCTACATTTTATCAGGATTCTAAATTTTGTGTATTAAATGTTAAAAATGCAACATGAAACTCAGGAATACACATAAAATGTGGAGATTAATTACAATTACACAATAAGGTTTAATAATGCAGATCTCCGATATAGTTAATCATGGGGCAATTTATATATTAGCTTTCGCTAGTACTTACAAAGTCAACACAGTCAATGGTTTGCTGCACTTCACTGATTATAGTAATTTAACAAAGTTATTTTTGCAGTAAGTTTTTAAACACAGGGAAATATCCTGTAAAACTGCTGCTTTCTCTGTATTTCAATACATTGGTGACACAGTGTACAACTAGCACATTAACTCTTAAAAAGGCATTTCTTTAAATAGTTTGGATCAGAAAAATAAAGAACTGGATATACAAAGAAAATCTGTTTATTTTTATTGCAGACTGATGAGCTTACCAATTCATAAATGTTTTGCAGAGGAAACAATCTCAGCTGGGAAATTAGTTGAACACTTACAAACAAAAATAACATAATAATAATACTGCCCTATATTTGTAGTGTTTCTGTTGGTCCAAATATTAGGAAGGGTGTTTTTCATCTGTTTTGAAATTGAATATCAAGTTAGGAGTAATACATTTGACAAATAGCTCCACACATACAGGAACGAGAGAATGTAGAACTACAGCCTGCTAGACAGTGTCTGCAAGTTTGGCTACGTCTTACCAGATAAGAGAAAGTTGGCCCATCTGAGTCAGCCATGAGTCTAGAGTTAATTAGCCATTCTCTAAATGTGACTGAATGGCATGAAGAATAAATAGGAGAAAGATTTACGATTTTGTAGATATTTTTCCCCCAAACAGTTTGTTCTTTGTCCTCCAGGAATAGAAGAGCTCTGTTTGTACTTGGTAAAGAACCATACAATGGGAAGGAAATGCATACAACTGCAGAGGACTAGAGCCTTCAATAGAAAATTCATTTTTCCATTTCCACTAAATGAGTGGAGTGCTGGGTTGATGTTCATGTAAATAACCTGATTAATGTTTAGAAAGCAAACAATTCAATAGTGTAAAAATAGGAGGAAAGTTAAAAAAAAACATTTGAACAAACATCATTATGAGTTTGGACATTTTAAAAAACATTATTTGACTCATATTCTTCTTTTCACTTTGAAATCCCATTCTGTAAAACTGAAAATAAATTCCAAGTGAGATCCTAAAGAAAATTAAAAAGGATTTCCATTAATCTATTTCACTTCATGGCCTTTTTTTTTTCTTAAGTCGACAACTATCTTGATCACAGTTAGCTTTCATACTTGGAAAAGTACTTGCATAAAAAAAGAATCCATCAATGACCTAAAGTTTTCTTTGCTATGTTTGCACAAAACTAATGGAGACGTATCTTTCAACAGTGATAATTAAACTGAAACCCCCCTGAAAATGTAAAGTTAATTGGCTCATTTCGTAAATGGCAAGGTTACTCTGAGGTTGCACAGTTAGTTGAGAAAAGGAAAAAAAAATGTATAAACCATCTCACGAGTATAGGATTTAATAGTGTATTTCAGAGACTATAAAACTACTAAAAAACGCCTCAGTTTTAAAAGCCAAATTGTATGGCTGAATTTAGAAATGAGGCAGGCTTCAGCTGTGTTATATATACCCGAATGAAAATTCAGTATGAAAACGCTAGATAACATTTGGAAATTTAAATAATATACATTAGGAAAGACCACAATGGACATCCAAGTGGTGTGCTGTTGTGTCACCATACTACAACTGTGTTCCAGATACAATGAGTAGTACACAAGTCCCCAAAAATCTATTGTTGCTAGGACTGATTGGCAGAATAGTAACAGAGAGGGAGCCGTGCTAGTCTATATACTGTCAAAACAAAAAAGCAGTCAAGTAGCACTTTAAAGACTAAGAAAATAATTTATTCGGTGAGCTTTCATGGGACAGACCCACTTCAGATCAGAGCCATACCAGAACAGACTCAATATTTAAGGCACAGAGATCCAAAAACAGTAATCAAGGTGGATAAATCAGAAAAAAATGATCAAGGTGAGCAAATCAGAGTAGAGGGGTGGGGTGGGGAGGTCAAGAATTAGATTAAGACAAGTATGCAAATGAGTCCCTATAGTAACTCAGAAAATTTCAGGAACTCAGGAATTTTCTGAGTCACTATAGGGGCTTGTTTATATACTTTGCTTAATCTAATTCTTGACCTCCCCCCCTTTCTACCCCTTTACTCTCTGATTTGCTCACCTTGATCATTTTTTTCTGATTTTTCCACCTTGATTACTGTTTTTGGTCCTCTGTGCCTTAAATATTGAGTCTGTTCTGGTCTGGCTATGGTCTGAATAAATGGGTCTGTCCCATGAAAGCTCACCTAATAAATTATTTTGTTAGTTTTTAAAGTGATACTTGACTGCTTTTTGTTTTAATTGGCAGAATGTATGCCTGTGAATCTGGCGGAATTTGGAAAGCAAGTTTAGCCAGGTGCTCCTGCTGCCAGGCACAAATTTTCCAGCACATGAAATTACATGTAGTGCAGAACTACAATGTAGCTTGCAGTATTTAACACAGTGGGTTTTATTACACATCATGACATCTCACCAATGGCCTATAGAATTCTCCTAAATTCTTAACCACACAACGTAAACTAATGTTTTGTGCAACATTCAGAATATCATAGAATTACAGAATATTAGAACTGGAAGGAACCTTTAGAGGTCACCCGGTGTAGACCCCTGCACTCATGGCAGGACCAATCACCATCTAGACCAGTGGTTCCCAACCTTTTCACTTCTGCAGACCACCAATCACCATCCCCAAACTATTCATGGACCCCATCAAAGCCAATTCTAGCCTCTATATACACCTGATTAAATGAAAAAGGAAACCACAACATAGATTTTCAGACAGCACTTAATAACATTATTGGAATATATTTAATTTAAAAATAATAATTGTTTTTAACTTTGCAATTTAGTTAAAACTTAATGTCTAGGATCATTTTTATTTATCTTTTATTTTTTTCATAGACCTCCTGCAATACCCTTGTGGACCGCCTACTGATCTAGACCATCCCTGACAGATGCTTGTCTAAACTGCTCTTAAAAATATCCAGTGACGGAGATTCCACAACATCTCTAGGCAATTTATCCCAGTGCTTAATCACTCAATTATGTAATAGTTTTCTCCTAATGTCCAACCTAAACCTCCCTTGCTACAATTCAAGCCCATTGCTACTTGTCCTATCATCGATGATTAAAGAGAAGATTTTTTTCTCCATCTTCCTTGTAAAAACCTTTCAGGTACTTGAAAGATGTTATCATGTCCCCTCTTAGTCTTTTCCTCACCAGACTAAACAAATTCAGTTCTTTCAACTCTTCCTTTGTAGGTCATGTTTTCTACATCTTTAATCATTTTTGCTGCTCTTCTTTGGATCTTTTCCAATTAGTCCACATTTTCCCTGAAATGTGGTGCCCATAACTGGACATGATACTCCAGCTGAGGCCTGATCAGTGCTGAGTAGAGTGGAAGAATTACTTTTTGTGTCTTCCTTGCAATATTCCTATTCATACATCCCAGATTGATATTTGCTCTTTTTGCAACAATGTCACACTGTTGATTCAATCCTTTGCTGCAGTACTCCTTCCTAGACAATCATTATTCCATTTTGCATGGTGAAACTGATTGTTGCTTCCCAAGCGGAGTACTTTGCATTTGTCTGTAATGAAATTCACCCTATTTACCTCAGACCATTTCTCCAGTTTGTCCAGATAATTTTACATTATAATCCTATGCTCAAAAGTACTTGCTATCCCTCCCATCTTGGTATCACCTTCAAACTTTATATGTGTTCTTTCTATGCCATTATCTAAATCAGGAGCCAATAACACCTGGCATGAGTGCCAAGAGTGGCACATGAGCTGACTTTCATCATTGCATGAGGTGTGAGCTCAGCCTTGCCCCTCCTCCCCATTGCAGCCAGGAGCTTGCCCAAAACCATGCCATCTGCGGATTAACCAAAGACTGGCTAATATCACCATCCGTCACCAAAATGGTAAAGCTCTGCATCTTTATTTATTAATGAAGCTGTTGCAAGTAGGACTGTTAGTGAGTTTAAAAAGTATCACCAGCACTTGCACTGTACATAGAGGTCCAAAGGTCAAATTTTGGCACTCAGTCTTGGAAAGGTTGCTGACCTCAATCATTGATGATGATATTGAACAGAACTGATCCCAAAACTGATCTCTGTAGAGGCCCACTTGTTATGCCCTTCCAGTATGACTATGAACCACTGATAATTACTGTCTGGGAATTATATTCCAACCAGGTATGCAGCCACCATATGGTAGCCCCATCTAGGTTGCATTTCCCTAGTTTATTTATAAGAAAGTCAGGTGAGACTGTATCAGATGGTTTACTAAAGTCTAGTTATATCACATATATGTCTCCCCTCTTTCCACAAGGCTTATTATCCTATCAAAGAAAGGTATCAAGTTGGGTTCAGATGATTTGCTTTTTACAAATCCATGCAGACTCTTACTTATCACCTTATTATCTTCCAGATGTTTGTAAATGGACTCTTTTTTTATTTGCTTCATTATCTTTCCTGGCACAGAAGATAAGCTGACTGGTCTGTAGTTTCCTGGGTTGTTCTTATTTTCCTTTTTATAAATGGGCAATACATTTGCCCTTTTCCAGGTTTCTGGAATCTCTCCTGTCTTCCATGACTTTTCAAAGATGTTAGCTAATGGCTCAGATATCTCCCCAGTCAGCTTCTTCAGTATTCTGCAATGCATTTCATCAGGCTCAGATAGTCTGGAGACATCCAGATTTGGAGACAGTAATTTTTAACTTGCTATTTTCCTATTTTAACTACTGAACCCACCTCATTTTCTCCAGAATTTACTATGCTAGACATCCAGTCACCACCAACTTTTTTGCTGAAACCAAAATAAAGAAGTCATTAAGAACCTCTGCCATTTCCACATTTTCTGTTATTATTTTTCCCTCTTAATTCAGTAACAGTTGTACCCTGTCCTTGGTTTTCCTCTTGTTTTGAATATATTTGTAGAATGTTTTCTTGTTACCTTTTATGTCCCTAGCTAGTTTGAGCTTGTTTTGTGCCTTCACCTTGCTAATTTTGCCCCTACATACTGTTATTAGTTAATATTCAGCCTTTGTATTTTATACACACATATCTCATAGAGCCAGAAGGGACCTTAAGAGGTCACTGAGTCCAGTCCCCTGTATTCACAGCAGGACCTACTGTCATCCCTGAGAGATTTTTTTAAGCTAACCTGCCCTAGACATTTGAAGGGCCCCTTCAAGGATTGAGCTTGTAATTGTGGGTTTACTAGGCCAATGCTCTAAAAACGAAGCTATCTCTCCCCCTACCTCTTTATCACTTTTTGTAGGACTCTTGTTTGATTTTTCAGTTTTTCAAGATTGTGGCTAAGTCAGGGTGCTTCCTTGCCACACTTTCTATCTTTTCTATACAGTGGAATAGTTTGCTCTTGCACCCTTAATAATGTTTCTTTGAAAAACTGCCAATTATCTTTAATTGTATAATGCTTCCCAACTGGTTAACAAGGGATATTTTCCTCCAGGAAAACATTACTTCAGAGCATGTGAGGGTTCTCCTTAAAGGCATATTTTCTAACACTGAACAAAAATTCAGAGAATTCTAACCCAGGGAACAAATGTTAATTATATATTGCAAGTTAAGCAACAAAGAGGTCCAAATGGATTTCCTTGTGTTACTTTGCAATAAAGATGCCAGAACCACTCAACTTTGCAATTCTTTTACCACTCCAGAGTTATTTTTAAACCATTTAGGCTACTTCTGATCATGTCTTTGGAGCTACATGAACACAACAGGTGTTTCCTACATATTCCTGGATGTGATCTTGGACAAAATATTGAATGCAGGGGTGTATGTAAGAGCGTGAGCTCCCTAACTATCCATACAAGTTAAACATTTAAAAATAACCATACTGGACGTGGGATCTGCAAAATACTCATGAGTATCTTATAAGAGAGGTCACACTTTTTCTGTGCAGCATGGTACTCTAAGGCTGTGTCTAGATTGCTGAGAACTGTCGGCAAAAGATATGCAAATTGTGCACAGGGGGCCAAATGACAGGAAACCCCACCCTCTGCCGAGACATCCATTCTTCCTTGTGGAATGAGGTGTACAGGCATGTTGACATAACACTCCCAACTGGCAGATCACTTCTGAGAGATCTGCAGTCTGGGCACTCTGTTTTGCTGACAGAAGCCTGGAGTCTAGACGTAGCCCTAGTTACGGGACTTATGTTCTAAAAAGAGATACGTACAAGTGTGATTTGGGATCAATGCGTTATGTACAAAAGCCTCTTATGAAAATCCTTCATTGTCACATTTTCATTTTTACTTTGAGCCAATGTGCCAGTTTGCAGAATGGAGATGCTGCCTGCTCCACAGGTTTGCTAGTATTTATTTTCCTCATGCAATGGGAGGGAAATTAGCTGCCTTTAATCACGGATGGTTTGCCAATTATTGTAGCAGCTAGATGCCAAAATAGCAGCAGCAGTGGTGGCCAGAGCTCTGGGCCCCTTTGAAATGCAGGGCCCAGAGGCAACCGCCCCCTTTGCACATGCACTGTCTTCCCCCGTTGGTGGGCACGTACATAGGAATGACAAAGAACAAAAGGCAGTGGATGGCGCCTAAGAAGAGCTGTTGAAAATATTTATTCATACTGGTTGCACTTCTTTCTTCATGCATGCTTCCTTATTCTCATTCGGCTACTTTTGAGTTCACCACAACCACACACAGTCTAAAGTGTTGCAGTGAAAACTGATTACGCTGGACTTAGATTTTGTAAATGGCCATTGCTCCTTGTAGCCTCAAAATCTCCTGGGGCATTTTCTGGAGTTTGCCAGTGATGTAACTTTAAATTTTCAAGTCCTTTAGTTTAGTTTCAATGTTAGCACATGGAGGTTTTTAAACACAGGCAACTGGCATAGGAATTCTGGGGCAGAGGGCAACAGTGGGGGGAGAGGGGTGGCACACCAGCCACGTGCTCCTGACTTGCTTTCTCCCTGCCCCTGCTCTGACTATGCCTCTCCCCACCCTGTCCATTCCCCACCCATGCCCCTGCCCTTCCAGGCACTGCTCCACCTACACCCCACATGCTCCCCACCCCTCCTCTGCTCCCACCCGCATCTTCCTCTGGAAGTGCTGCACCATTTCCAGGGATTGCGGCAACAGTTTTCTCTCTATCCAGAGCCTGAAAACCACAAGAGCCAGGAAGCTCATGGGCTGCCTGCTCCAGTGGAGAGGCAGAATTGTCCCTGCTCTCACCAGAAGTGGTACACTGCTGATGGTGAGTATGGGGGGGGGGTCAACGCTGGGGTGTGCATGACTCCACTGTATGCCCCCACATGTTGCCTCTGTTTTTAAAATAATGGTATCAAGACTTTGCAGAAAAGCAGCCAGACCTGTTTGGGGTTGATGAGGTTTGGGAAGCAGGTCAGCAGAAAAGCCAGGGAAGTTGAAGTGCTGGATTAAGCTATTGGAAAGCACATTTGGCCAGGGATTTTTGATTTTTTCCAGATATATTGTAGCATCCATTAATTGACTGAACGAACATGTTTAATTAAATATGACAGGAGGAGGAGCAATATAATTGCATATCTAGAATCCTAGAATTCTAGGGCTGGAAGGGACCTCAGGAGGTCATCAAGTCTAGCCCTCTGCCTAAAGCAGGATCAACCCCAACTAAATCATCCAGATAGGACTTTGTCAAAGTGGAACTTAAAAACCTCTATGGATGAGATTCCTTCACCTCTTTAGGTAACGCATTCCAGTGCTTCACCACCCTCCTGGTGAAAGAGTTTTTCCTAATAGCCAATCTACAACTCTTCCCCAGTAACTTTAGACCACTGTTCCTTGTACTGCCATCTGTCAGCACTGAGAACAGGCTCTCTCCACCCTCTTTAGAGCTCCGCTTCAGGAAGCTGAAGGCTGCTATTAAATCCCCCTTCATTATTCTCTTCTGCAAACTAAATAAGCCCAAATCCCTCAGCCTCTCCCCCATACGTCATGTGCTCCAGCCCCCTAATAATTTTCATTGCCTCTCATTGGACCCTCTCCAATGCACCCACATCCTTTCTATACTGGGACGGGGGGTGCCCAGAACTGGACACAATACTCGAGCTGTGACCTTACCAGTGCCAAGTAGTGGGGAATAATAACTTCTCTAGATCTGCTGGAAGTGCTCCTCCTAATACACCCCAGTAAGCCATTGGCCTTCTTGGCTACAAGGGTACACTATTGACTCATATCCAGCCTCTCATCCACTGTAATCCACAGGTTCTTTTATGTTGCACTGCTACTTAGCCAGTCGGTCCTCAGCCTGTAACAATGCTTGGGATTCTTTTGTCCCAAGTGCAGGACTCTGCCCTGTCCCTCCAATTTTAGGTCACCCTGGACCCTATCCCTAACCTCCAAATGTATCTACCTGGCCCCCTCATTTAGTGTCATCTGCCAATTTTCTGAGGGTATCATCCATCCCCTCATCCAGGTCATTAATTAAGATGTTGAACAACAGCAGCCCTAGAATCAATCCTTAGGGCACTCTACTTGAAACTGACCGTCAATCAGACCTTGAACCATTGATCACTACCTGTTAGGTTCGACCTTCTACCCAGCTCTCTATCCACCTTGTTCAATCTAATGAGCGGCTGCCACTGGCAAGTTACTGGAGAAAGTAAGTTGCAACCCAAGTTGCATGAAGACCTTTTTAAACCACCAGCTGCAGATTTGCCAGCATGTCACCCTTTATAGTCTTATTCCCCCATGCCAGAGACAAGAACAATGGATCCCTATTATAATACCTAATCAGTGCTTCACCATTGACTCCACAATCTGCTCGCCCGGTTTTGACCTGCTTCGTCATCAGTGGACCCCATTGAACAGGTTCCACACTGGGCAATGTCTGTGCTGTTAACAGTACTGCCATGGATAGAGTGCTGGGAGAGTTGGTTCAGTGTTCTGTGAAAACTACCTCTGCAAGGGGACTAGCTAACAGTGCTGAGGCCCATTTACATTGGTGCTTTAGAGTGCTGTGAATTGCTGTGCTCAGAATGTCTGGTGTTTTGCACTCCGAGCCAGAAAGTTGCAGCTCAGGAAAGTTGCAGTGGAGACTTAGCCTGAGGGTAGCAATTGCGTCTTTTGTCTGCAACAAAGAAGTCACCAGTTCTTGAATCACAACAAATAATTAACAAACTCACCCTTTACATTGCTTAATTACTAGTGATGTTGAAGTTGAACTTACAGAATTCTGGGCTCAGGTTTTGTCTAACAATTTCACCTCTAAATTAAAGTTTAATATTCACTTTAGAAAAAAGAAGATGATAATGAATAGGCCTAGAAGCCAGAAGACCTGGGTTTTACTCCCAGTATTGGTGGTAAATGACCTTGTACGAGTCAAACCAAAACAGAGAGTGGCTCAAGTTCTCCATATATAGAAAGAGAACATTACTACTTATCGACCTCATAAGAAGTAGCATGATGCTTTATGAAGAACAGTCAGAAAGAATTTGGAAATGGAAGTGATAAATTCTATCACTTCTGTACTTAACGTCTGCACAGTCTGGCTGGCCTGCACCTGAAGAGGGAGATGAGTGGTGATTCAATCTAGATGACGAGCTGTGCTCACACTAAATATGCATGAGGAGACTTGGAGAATAAGTACAAAAATGGGTTGGCGTCTTTCTGAAAAGTTGCAAAGGCAATTTATCTGGCCCCCTCTCTCTCTTTGTATTGTTTGGGCAACCGTCAGATTATTTCAACACTTGCCCATCTCTAATTGCATCTCTAATGAACTCAATTCAAATTAAACACTAAAGAGGAAAAGCTTCTCAGAACATATATTGTGTTTATTTAGGCCAGACCAGTTTGTATGAAAGTACAAAATCAATCACAGCCTAAAAGGAAGCTGGCAAACAGTCAGTGCCTTAGCAGATCTTCACTTCCTCCAGGAGAAAGCCAGTGGCAGAGGGCTAAGCACTTATAACATCAGTTTATTTAATAACTAGATGAGTAAAGGTGATACAATGACTTTAATTGATGACTACGGCACCAAAGTTGTCATTTTGATGACTTGTTTGGGCAGAAAGAGTGGTAGTAGCTGGGTAATAGATTATTCTCTCTTTATCCTGCTACAATGACATCTGCTTTATTCACAGATCAGCCACCAGTTGCTACAACAACGCCAGTGTGCTTTAGAAAATGTTGTTGAGCTGCTGAGAGAATCTTGGCTACCCATTAGCAAAATGTTAACTATGCAAAACCAAACAGCACTCGGTTTTGTTGTTGGAAAAAAGTCAACGCTCTGCAATGAGTAAGAATGTCAAAAAGAATTTACATTCAAAAAGTAGAGCGGGGGTTTAACCCCGGATATCACCATGATTCCACACCCCAGTCCCAGAATTCATTAGTAAGCCATTAGGTCAGAAGAATAGAGAAAATAAATAATGAGATTTAAACAGAATGCATTTTTCCACTGAACAGCTTCATGGCTGCAGCATTTAGGTGTGTACATTGCCCTCCATTTTCCTGTTTAAATTGTATCACTAACCCTTTGCTAAGAAGGCCTTTCTTTCTTTCTTTCTTTCTTTCTTTCTTTCTTTCTTTCTTTCTTTTTTTCAGGGGATGCTGAACTATGTAGGAAGTCTGATTTAGATGCCAAATAAAGTTTCTTGTTACCAGCTCTCCTGGGAGGTAAGGGGACCTTGTCCTCCTGTACACCAGTTCCCACAAAGGACCAATTACAGATAAGTATTCATAGGCATCTGTGCCTACTTGTCCCAGACAGAGAATGCTGCTATGGTGCTTCAAGAGGCATAGTGGTATTTATACTAGACTGATATGTCCAATGTGGCAGTAGTGATGCTAGAGGGGTGGGAGAATGATCCAATAGGAAACAAGATCATTCACCGTCTGGACAATGAGCAAACATACCCGTACATCTAAGCGGGGTCTACACGGAGCTCTGCTGAGCCCTGCTGTCGGCAGAGCTATGCAAAGTGAACTTCTCGAGATTGCAAATGACTGCCTATTTGCATACTCATGAAGCTCATTAGCATAGCCACACGAATGTTCAGCCCCGGCAGAAGGGGGTGCCGGTGCTGCAGAGGCCACGTGGCTGTGCCTCTGTTGACTAAACCTCCTTTTGTCATGAATCCCTTTTACCTGGCTTTTGCTGTTGTTTTTTATACCTGTCCCTGGCCTCTTTTGGATGTCTCTCCATATATGCCCATCTTCCCCAGTATTGGGATACCCATCTTGCTGAGGTATTTCAATCCAGAGCTTCAGGCCACCATCTCTGAGGTAGAAATAGACAAAGTATGTGACTATTATCCTTGTCACTGACCCATTGCGTATATTTGTAAAAAGATAACTAAGAAATGTTTTGTGGGGTCAAAGGAAATTATGCCAGTTCTTGACCACTGTCTGAATAGAAGCAATCAGGAAGCTCTGTGCGATAAAATGAATCACATACTGGGTGGTTAGAGGATTGACTCTCCCCCTTGCTTGGGTGGAAAATCAGGTTGTAGCCCACAAAGCTTTAGGCTGCTCAACTGCATCATAAAGGGAAGGAAGGGCCTTCTTGGCTTTTTGGATGCTTTCCAGTATCAGTGTTAGCCATGTAACTGTACAGTATACATTCTGTTCCTTAAAATTTAATGGAAGGAAGAAACATTTGGAAAATATTTTTCCTTCCTGAAGCTTGCTCAAGTTTCAGAAGTACTGGTGGAATTTTTTTTCTTCTGCTCTATATGATTGCAAGAAAACTCAAAATATTTCCCATTTTGATTCCATGTGAATTCTTTTTTGAAGTTTGGTGTACAGAACACCATACCACCCTGTCAGATCGCAAATACAAGTGAATGTGTAAGTGTAAGACAAGCAGAATGGGCAACTTACCAAGTTACACCCTTAAACTACTACCTAAAGATTTCTGGGTTCAACAGATTACTTTGCTGTCAATGTAGTTTTCATTTGGGCAATTAAAAAAACCACCATGGACAGTTTCAGCTCAGTCAAGGCTTGGTAATGAAACAATAATGCTAGTCAAAATTCAGGAATATTGAAAGATATTTTAGGTAATTAAGCAGTGTGCTAAATGCTGATCTCAATTACACTAGTGTGAATCTGGGATAAGCATTTATTTAATTAAATTGCATAGGTGGAAATCCAGAATAAGTGGGAACACAATTTGGCCCAACATCCTATCAGTGCTTCATTTTCCTGAGTTGCAGATCCCTCAGCCTACGTCTACACAAAAAGCATCTGTTGACATACATAGCCATTGGAAGGGATTTCCTGGCAAAACTTCTGTGGACAGATTGCGCCTACACATAAAAGCAGATTGAAAGAGTGCTCCACTCTGTCAACAGAGGGCAGCCAGACCGCCTGGCCCTCTCTCGACAGAATAGCTGACCAGAAGTTCTGTCAACAGGGCTGCCCCGTGAACTGGAAGCCCTGTCTGTTGGCAAAAGAGCTGTCAACAGAACACTGTTGAGAGAGGCATGACGTGTGGATGGGCAGAGGTCAAATGCTGTGGGGGGATGCGCCGGATTTTGTTGACAAACTGTTGACAAAGTATATTTGGTGTGTAGATGCTCTGCACGTTTTTCCAACAAAACCCCTGTTTTGCCAGAAAAAAAACATTCATGTAGACAGAGGCTTTTGCTCTATGCACCTTATTAAACTGTGAGGCTAAGTCAAAAGGGCTTTGTGTATCACCAGTACAGTAAGCAGGAGAAAGGTGGTGCTCCTTGTCATTGTGGCTACAAAGCGAAATCTCTGTCTTCCAAATGTACATAATATGTAATCTGGTAGTCAAAAGAACATCTGTATGAAGCCAATAACCTCTGACAGTGCCCCAGAGTTAAAGGAAAGAGGAGAAAGTGGCAGAGCTTGCTCGGGCGCTGAGCCTTTTTGCATGATGGATTTGTGTCAATGGGCACCATGCTCTATCAGTATCTGCCCACTCTCCTCCAACCTAAGTTCCCCTGTGTCGTCTCTGATCTGTGTGAGCTAAGGGTAAAGATTTCAGCCAGCAAAGCGATTTGTTTCATGGCTACTGATTTTAAAAAAAACAAAACACGACTCTGTGATCTTAGAGTTTGCCTTTTTAAACCTAATTATATACTTGGGGTATTATTTCCTGTAAATATGCGTATGCCCTTACTGAAGAGACATGCATAACATCTTAATTTGCCAGAAATGGGATTAGTTTGACAGAGTTGTGTTTACAAACATAAATTTTATCACCTTTTTTAATACAGCACCTGTGTACACCTGGAATGAGACAGTAGTTAATAATTTATGGTGGACAGTGATGATGGCTCTTTATACTGGAACTATGCTGTAACTCAGTGACTATTACTATACCCTACTGGGTCAAGAAAATACATCAGTCAAGTGAACCACTTCAGTAAATTATGGAGCACTTACATGTACTTTTTCTGCCTATGTAATTACTTCCCTGAGCCAACGTCACCCTTGCATCACCTGTCCGCAATCCTTTTTCTGAGTTTAAATTGCAGCTTCAATGTACATATTCCCAAACTTCTGGTTCTAGTGAACAAACTCCACCAATTTCTTTAGCTTTGGCTCACAGTTCCCTGCCATTGACCCATTAAAATCCTTCATCACTGTGAGCCTAGAAGCTGTGGTTTGCCCATGAGGTTCATAATATAAAATGAACTGCTTAGCCACTGCTTAGCCACTGTGAAAATTAAATCTCTCTAAGGACTGGAGACAGTGGAGCTTGATACAACTTATGGCAATGTGAAAAAATGAGATCTCAAATATTATGAATTTAGTCTACATGCCAGTTTTGAAGGGGTGGAATAGTATGATGTTTCCATAAGAGAAAATTGAGGCAGAAAGTTGGAATTGATAAGTAAGAGCTCTTCATGGAGTTTGGTGAGAAGCAGAACCCCATGAGGGTTGTATCAGAAACTAGACACTTGACACTTTTATTAGTAACTCAGACAAAATATTAGCTCATCACACTTCATACAAAAACAGAAGGTGAGGTTCACACTCCAACACAGTTCACTTGAACAGGCATAATGCCAGAGCCAAGAGTAATTTAAGCAGGTATTTTTTTGCCTCGGGTAAAATATTATTTATGCACCTCCCTCTCCCCCAAACTGAGTCCAATGTATAGAAGTAATAGGATGCTAAACTAATAGGAATTTGGCTTGTGGCAAAGGGCAAAATTGTGCGCTAGAGACAAAATATTGAGTGCTACTCAGAGGTCCTTGTTAAATTCGGGCCACTGAGGAGAGGGACATTGGAGCAATTTCTCCAAAAGTGTCGTAGAGGAGGTTGCCTGGACCTCCCAGTACAAATTTGTCTCATGCACATCTCAAATGATGCAGGTTGCATGCTGGGCTATTCTAGTGTGTTTATCATACAGCTCATCTTATCTGCATATTGTGAGTCTTCTACACTGCTTTGGGGGTGTCTACCTAGCCCAAATGCACCAACAAACACCTTGATGCATCCATTAGTTCTCTATCAATTTGGGGTCCACCCTTGCAAAGGAGGTTATTACGGCTTGGAGGATACAGGAAAGGGCAAAGTATGCAGCACCTTAGAGACATGGTTGGTGTGTCCAGTACCTGGGAAACTATCAGTGTTGCACAGGGTCTCTGCAGATGTGACTGTTTAGCTTGATGGATCTTTTGGGACAGAAAAGTTGAATCAGCAGCCTGGTGACCTTTTTAAAGCTCATCTGTACCTCCCAGAGAACTTTCCTTAGGATCACCAAAGCCCCCAAGGAACCTTACCGTGGCCATCATTACCCCATCTGTCCTTCTGATGTTTCTATTTCAGCTGTTAATAACCTCTAGAATATGATTGTAAAGTTCATAAAGGTAGTCCTGTGCACCACATCTTGACCAGATGAATCTAATAAGCATATTCATGAGTGTTACCCTTTGTCTGTCAAAAGAAGGCGAAAATCACCTTCCAGAACCACAACTTGTGTTCTATCAAATCGCCCTCACCCCCCGCCCCCACACACATTGTTCCATCTAAAGTTATGGGGAGAACATGCAACACACACAGTAAACATAAACATAAAATGAAACATCATGGAATGAAACTCACATTAAAGATATCACTGTATTCATGTAAAATGACTCTAGGCTGCAAATCTCCCCCAAGATGAATCTTCATGTTGTACTGTTTGATAAGATATTTGATAAGATTAGTGATATTGATAACCCCAATAAATTGCCATGAGCAAGCGGGACTTCATGAATCACATTATTTACAATGTAGAGGAAGTACACAACGAAGATACATGTTTTCAAATAGATAGTGTAAAGTCAAAAGGCCATTCAGTGGTTGATCCAACAGATTGACAAAACACAAAGTAGTATGTCCAGTGTAAATTTTAAATCCATCTATTCACAAACCATGCAGTGCGGTGTAACGGCGACCGGTGAAATCAAACCTGGGACCACTGATGCTAAATACAGGAGCTTTGACAGCAGGTGCTAAAAGCCAGTTGCCTGTTAGCTAAGGCTGTAGAAAAGGGTCATTGTTCTCTCCACAAGAGATCTCAGTGCCACTAGCTAGGACAGGACACTACATCCAGAAGATGAATGGATTACAATGGCACACGTTTTAACTGATTTCAAAATAACATGTCCTTGGCACACCAGAGACATTAGCTGTGCAGCATATAGAAGATAATCTAGGGGAGCAGACCCTGCTCTAATTAAAATCAATGACACAAGTCACATTTGTCTTTTATGAGAGTAGGATCACTACATTCGAGTTGTAGTTTGCTTAGGGTAAAAACCACCTTTTTGAGTCATATGAGCACAAGACAAATGTGACAATCTACTCACACTGAAGCCATATTTTGATGATGAGAGTGGTAAATAAATACAGAGCATCTGAGTGAGTTGTTTGAAAATGTTGCCTGAGCCCTGGTTCCCACTTTACATAGAGGCAGCAGCAGCCTGGGACTATGAAGCCCAGCCCCAGACATGTGGAGCAGCCCAGGCTCTGCCTGCTCCTGCAGTATGGGAGAGGGGATTAATCCCTTGCCACCTCCATGTGAATGTGCCGCTTCACTTCACATTGGCCTTTAGGATGTCTTTATAGCACTTATACTGACCACCAATAGAGCACTTTCCATGAGCAAGCTGGCCACAGAAGACCATCTTTGGTATCATGTATCATTCATACTCATAAAATGAAACTGTTTGTTCATTAGCATTACTTCTGTGCCCATGACACCACACAACTTAAGAACCTCTGTGTTAGAAATTCTGTCCCACCAATTCACATGGGCAATCTTCCTCAGGCAATGCATATGGAACTGATCAAGTTTCAAAACATGGTGGCAATATATTCTCTATGACTCTGAGCCATATAGCAGGATATTCAGGACAACTGTCTGGTAAACTGCTACATTAGTACAGCGTTTAACACCATGGCCATTCCTTAGGCATTTGATCAATCTTCTGAAGGCAGCACATCATCTGAAAACATCCTCATCCACATTTATGCTAGAGGACAGTACACTTCCAGGGCAGCAGAACTTGTCAACAGCTTTTAGGACAGTGCCAGCAGCACTGGAGTGCTGGGCTCTTTCCAAACAGGCTGCAGTATATCCTCTATCTTGTTGAGGCTCACTGTGAGTCCAAAACGGTAAGCAGAAGTAACAAAGCAATCAAAAAGCTCCTGAAGATCCTTGACTGAATGAGCCAACAATGCACAGTTATCAGCAAACAGCAGGTCACGGATAGTTGTAGTAAACACTCTGGTGTGAGCCTGAAGTCTCCAGAAATTGAAAATACTACCATCTGTTTGGAACTGAATCGGTATGCCTGACATGCAGTTCTTGAAAAAAACTAGCAGCATAGTTGGAAAGTAGATGCTGAACAGGAGAGGAGCAAGGACACATACTTTGTACCATTTGATATTGCCATTGATCCAGGCCAGGTGAGTCATACGCATCTTATCAAGAAGAGCTTGGGCCTCTTTGTTCTTGTCATCAAACTAGTCCTTGCACTTATGTTTTTGGAACCCAAGGATTCAACAGCAGTTCTGTAGGTTGTGTTTTCTTATGTTAATCCAATTATCTTCAATAGTGGAGGGCCACTCTGTACCTTCATTGCTGGTGACCAAGGACTATGTTGAAACAATGCTTTTGTCTCAGGTATTTCAAGTTTACTTACACCGAGCTCTTTTGGGCATACAGCAGAATGATGATACTTTGGTGGACAAAGGTTCAAGGAGACAACATTGCGTACCATGTAGTGGTCAGAGCAGGAGCCAGTGCCTTGTGTTGCATGAGTCAACTTAACTTGAGATGAATAGTCTATCATATGCCAGTGCTTAGACTGAGGGTGCATCCAAGTTGTTTTGCATTTGTTCCCCTGTTGGAAGAATGTGCGTGCAATAGCAAGCTCATGGTGTACACAAGTTTGAAGAAGAAGGTTGGCATTTGAGTTCTCACTTCCAACACTGCGAGGTTCAAGCACCTTTGGCCATGGGGCACAGTCCTGACCAACCTTAGTTTTAAGATTGCCGAGTATATATAGCTTGGTAGCTTTGCGACCGGGTGCTTGCGAACAGGAGGGAGTTTTGAGAGGCTCTCCTGGAGGAGAAGAAGGAAGGAGCAAACTAAAGCACCTTGGGGTAAGTGGCTGCTTGTGTTTGGGGGTTCTGGGCTTGTGTTTGTTTGTTTGTTTGGAGTTTGGAGTGCTGAGCTGAGTGTTTGTTTGAAAGGCCGTGTGCTCAGGCAGGCAGTTGGAAGCTGTGAGTCTTGATTAGGTTTGAATCAAAACACCGTGTGCTGATTGGCTGAGCTGTAGGCAGAGGGAGGAGCTATCAGGGAGGCCGAGCACTTAAACCCCTCTAGTAAGCGACCCGGGAGCTTTGCAACCGGGTGCTTGCGAACAGGGTGAGTGCTAACAGGAGGGAGTTTTGAGAGGGGAGTTTAGAGGGGGAGCCTGGAGGGAGCCAGTGACTTCTATTGCCTTTAAACTTAAATAATTCATAACAACCTCTATCTGAAACATTTAATTAAACCCTCATATATAATTAGAGTAGGAAATGGAGGCAGAAGCCCAGCGGCAGAGTGGGGGCTATCCTGTTTATTGTGTCGAGTGCAATATGTATGACTACCTACCCTGTGGGTGGGTGGCGTATGTGTGCGCTCGATGCAAGGAGCTCCTGGCCCTCAGAGACCGAGTGCGTGCTTTGGAGGCCAGGGTGGCTGAACTGGAGGAGCTAAGGAAGGCAGAGGTGTTTGTTGATGAGACTTTCTGGGACATAGTAGGGCTGTCTCACCTCCAATCTGACAGTCCTGATGCTGTTACGGAGGATGAAAGTCTCAGGGAAGGAGAGCAGTCAATGGGAGCAGAGGGAAACCATCCCATAGTTGGGACCCTCCTTCCAGAGGGTGCTATGGTATCCTCTCGTGCCGAGGATACTTCTCCGGGGGAGGGAGCGCCAGCTATTAGGAAGAAGCAGGTTTTAGCAGTGGGGGATTCGATCATTAGAAATATAGATAGTTGGGTTTGTGATGACCAGGAGAACCGTATGGTGACTTGCCTGCCTGGTGCGAAGGTTGCGGGTCTCTCGAGGCATCTAGACAGACTTATGGGCAGTGCTGGGGAGGAGCCGGTGGTCGTGGTACATGTCGGTACCAATGACATAGGGAAGGGTAGAAGAGATGTTCTGGAGGCCAAATTTAGGTTACTAGGAAAAAGACTGACATCCAGAACGTCTATGGTGGCATTCTCTGAAATGCTTCCAGTTCCATGCGCAGGGCCAGATAGACAGGCAGAACTTCAGAGTCTCAATGCATGGATGAGACGATGGTGTAGGGAAGAGGGGTTTAGATTTATTAGGAACTGGGGACACTTTTGGGGTAGGGGGCGCCTATACAGGAATGATGGGCTCCACCTAAATCAAGGTGGATCCAGACTGCTGGCATTAAACATTAAAAAGGTCATAGAGCAGTTTTTAAACTAAGAGGTGGGGGAAAGCCGATTGGTGCGGGGGAGCACCTGGATTGGAGGGAGACTTCTCTTACACGAGGCTCCATAGATAGGGATTCCCTAGAAGTTAGTCAGATAGGGAACGTGGGAAATAATATATGGGCAAGATCAGATGTGAAACAATCGCATATAAAAAAATCCAAGGCGTCTGTGAAAGACGGACATATAAATAGTGGTAGTTTTTTAAAGTGCTTTTACACAAATGCTAGGAGTCTGTCTAATAAGATGGGTGAACTGGAGTACCTCATATCAAAGGAGGAAGTTGACATAATAGATATCACAGAAACATGGCGGAATGAGGACAATCAGTGGGACACTATCATACCGGGATATAAATTATATCGGAAAGACAGAACAGGTCGTGCGGGTGGCGGAGTGGTACTATATTTGAAGGATAATATAGAATCAAATGAAGCAAAAATCCTAAAGGAATCAAAATGTTCCATAGAATCATTATGGATAACAATTCATTCCTCTAATATGAATATGGCATTAGGAATATATTACCGACCACCTAACCAGGACAGTGATAGTGATGCTGAAATGTTAAGGGAGATTAGAGAGGCTATCAAAATAAAAAACACAGTAATAATAGGAGATTTCAATTATCCCCATATTGATTGGGTACATGTCACCTCAGGACGGGATTCAGAGATTAAATTTGTTGAAGCCTTAAATGACTGCTTCTTGGAGCAGCTAGTACAGGAACCCACAAGGGGAGAGTCAATTCTCGATCTAGTCCTGACTGGAACGCAGGATCTGGACCAAGAGGTAACTGTTACTGGACCGCTTGGAAATAGTGACCACAATATAATAACTTCTAATATTCCTGTGTTGGGAAGAACACCGCAGCGGTCAAACGCTCTGGCATTTAATTTCAAAAAGGGGAATTACACTAAAATGAGGAAGCTAGTTAAACAGAAACTAAAAGGTAGAGTAACTAAACTAAAATCCCTGGAAGCTGCATGGAAACTGTTTAAAGACACCATAATAGAGGCCCAACTTAAATGTATACCCCAAATAAAAAAACACAGTAAGAGACCTAACAAAGAACCACCATGGCTTAACAGCCATGTTAAAAAGGCAGTGAGAGAGAAAAGGGCAGCTTTTAAAAAGTGGAAGTCTAATCCTAGTGAGGAAAATAGAAAGGAACACAAACACTCCCAAACTAAGTGTCATAATGTAGTAAGAAAAGCCAAAAAAGATTTTGAGGAACAGCTAGCCAAAAATTAAAAAAATGACAGTAAAATGTTTTTTAAATACATTAGAAGCAGGAAGCCCGCTAAAAAAGCAGTGGGGCCCTTGGATGATAAAGATATAAAAGGAGCGATCAAGGAAGACAGTGCCATTGTGGAGCGATTAAATGATTTCTTTGCTTCAGTCTTCACGGCTGAGGATGTTACAGAGGTTCCTAAATCTGAGCCAGCCTTTTTAGGTGACAAATCTGAGGAACTCTCCCAGATTGAAGTGACATTAGAGGAGGTTTTGGAGTTAATTGATAAGCTGAATAGTAACAAGTCTCCAGGACCAGACGGTATTCACCCAAGGGTTCTGAAAGAACTCAAATGTGAAATTGCGGAGCTTTTAACAGTGGTTTGTAACCTATCCTTTAAATCTGCTTCGGTACCCAATGATTGGAAAACGGCCAATATAACGCCAATATTTAAAAAAGGCTCTAGAGGAGACCCTGGCAATTATAGACCGATAAGTCTAACATCAGTACCAGGCAAATTAGTAGAAACAATAGTAAAGAATAAAATTGCAAGGCACGTAGAAGAGCACAAATTGTTGGGCAAAAGTCAGCATGGTTTCTGCAGAGGGAAGTCGTGTCTAACTAATCTATTAGAATTCTTTGAAGGGGTTAATAAACATGCGGACAAGGGGCACCCAGTGGACATAATATACCTAGATTTCCAGAAAGCCTTTGACACTGTCCCACACCAAAGGCTTTTATGTACATTAGGCGGTCATGGGATAGGAGGAAAGATCCTTTCATGGATCGGGAATTGGTTAAAAGACAGAAAACAAAGGGTGGGAATAAATGGTAAATTTTCACAATGGAGGGGGGTAACTAGTGGTGTTCCCCAGGGGTCAGTCCTGGGACCGATCCTGTTCAACTTGTTCATCAATGATCTAGAAAATGAGGTAAGCAGTGAGGTGGCAAAGTTTGCAGATGACACCAAGTTGTTCAGGACAGTCAAAACCAAAAGGGATTGTGAAGAACTACAAAAAGATCTCAGCAAACTGAGTGATTGGGCAGCAAAATGGCAAATGAAATTTAATGTGGATAAGTGTAAGGTAATGCACATTGGAAAAAATAACCCAAATTACACGTACAACATGATGGGTCAAATTTAGCTACGACAGATCAGGAAAGGGATCTTGGAGTTATAGTGGATAGTTCTCTGAAGACATCCACGCAGTGTGCAGCGGTAGTTAGTAAAGCAAATAGGATGTTAGGAATTATTAAAAAAGGGATAGATAATAAGACAAAAGATATCATACTTCCCCTATATAAAACTATGGTACGCCCACATCTTGAGTACTGCGTGCAGATGTGGTCTCCTCACCTCAAAAAAGATATATTGGCATTAGAAAAGGTTCAGAAAAGGGCGACTAAGATGATTAGGGGTTTGGAACGGGTCCCATATGGGGAGAGGCTAGAGAGACTGGGACTTTTCAGTCTGGAAAAGAGGCGATTGAGGGGCGATATGATAGAGGTATATAAAATCATGAATGGTGTGGAGAAAGTGAACATAGAAAAATTATTTACCTTTTCCCATAATACAAGAACTAGGGGACACCAAATGAAATTGATGGGTAGTAGGTTCAAAACTAATAAAAGGAAATTTTTCTTCACACAGCACACAGTCAACCTGTGGAACTCCTTGCCGGAGGAGGCTGTGAAGGCCAGGACTCTATTAGGGTTTAAAAAAGAGCTCGATAAATTTTTGCAGGTTAGGTCCATAAATGGCTATTAGCCAGGGGTAAAGTATGGTGCCCTAGCCTTCAGTACAAGGGCAGGAGATGGATGGCAGGAGATAAATCACTTGATCATTGTCTTCTGTTCTCCTTCTCTGGGGCACCTGGCATTGGCCACTGTCGGCAGACGGGATACTGGGCTGGATGGACCTTTGGTCTGACCCAGTATGGCCATTCTTATGCTCTTATGGATTTAAAAAGTACTGAAGAGATCACTGAATTCAGGCTAACATAGAAAGTTTCCTTTTCATCATCTGCAGAAGGCAAAGTGGGTGATGCACTAACAAGTACAAGGCATTATCTCTCTCTTGGTCTAAGCTTTGTGGTCATGGGGCAAAAACAGATGGCATGTGGTTGGGATTTAACCTGGGGGACTAGTGGTGTCCTGATGGTGAAGCCAACTCCCACATGCCTTGGCTGACCCTCAGGTTAGCCCACACAACAATATGAATAGCCTGCTCCAACCCCTGTGAACTGGCTGGTACCAGAAATATGTGTTTCACTTAAGGCTGCAAAATCCCTGTTGTAATGTGCAAGTTCTCTACCAATGATTGCTGTCCTACATTCATGGTGATCATCAATGTCAAGGAGTGTGTTTAGTCATTGATTTTCACTTGCGATCTCAAAATTGGGTATCCAGTTGGTCACAGTTAACTGACAGGAACCAATTGTAACGAGCTGTGTTTAGAGATTATTTTCTTTCCCCCTCTTGAAGAAGGCAGCGCTGTCCCTAAACAGGGCTGCTTTGTCATCTAGGCAGGATATGGGAGCTGCCTAAATGCAGGTTTGTAGCTAAATGCTTCGAACGGTATGTTCCACCTGCATCTGATGTCACGTGCCCATCCCTGTAGGACTTTAATCAAGAGGTAAATCTTTAGCATCAAGAAAGGTACTTTCAGATACGAATGGATTTCAGTGAGGCTGGCTTGGGAGTTCCAACCCCTCTCTCTCTTCTCACACCGACCATTGTGCACAGGCACAAGAACTGGAGGGAGAGAAAGTGCAGGTTTAAGATCAGAGTTTTTCTCCCCTAGAACGATGTGCCTAAAAAGGCTTAGTGAGTTCTGTCCAACCTGGTTTTGAATCAGAGTTTCCCTTCTCCTAGATGCTGTTGGTCCACGGCATCTTATTCCATATTATTTGGCACAACCCATTGAGATAATTCCATGGAGGGCTTCCTCAATCCAACACCCTGTGGACTCACCTCTCGATGCCATAGTACTCCAGCATGAGGTGTTCAAGAATATAGAACTTGCGGTAGCACCCCCCAGCATAAGGATGAATTTCACCCCTAGAACACACTACATAGTAGTAATGGAAATGTAAAGAAAACAAACTTGTGCTGTGAGCTTCAGTGCTCCCGATTCTTAGCTGAATAAAAGAAACATTTCCCGAGAGTCCAAAAGTAACTGCAAAATGGGCAAAGTGACCATTTGGGATTACTAACAAAACACAAAATTTACCCCTTTCCCACAACTAAAAATAATTCTGAATCTGCATGTTGAATACACAAGTTAAATAGGTCATAAGTCATTGGGTCATCTGACTTAATTCTATGATCTTAAGTTAAAAATTTTCTCCACTTCATGTTATCCTACTTTTGTATAAATATAATAGATATTTTTTTGGCTGGGTTCACAAGTTTCATGAAACTGTGCTGAATCTCATTTAGAGCAATCCTTTTTATTTCAACATGAGATTATGGAAATCCACTTTTTATTTGCATTACTCTGACAGGTCCTGCTTGTATCAGTTCCACTGTCACCAAAGGAAACTGCTCTGCACGTCAATACTCAATAGAATTTTGTGTTAAGGTAGCTCGAACTTGTTTCCTGTTAAGTATACAGTGGTTCATTTAATTATGACACCGAGATCTGATCCTTTTTTAAATTTTTTTTCTCTTCTGAGTCAGATCTGAAGATCAAACACCTTGAGCGTTTGCTTGTTTTATTTTTATTTTTTTAAAGAGTTAGTTGATCTTGGGGAAAATAGGCAGGAAAATAGAAATAGTTTTTTTTAAGTTATTCAAATGAAAAAACAAGTTACCAGAGGGCCAGACTTCACCTCCTCAGGGGTACGATTTGTGTATGCATAGAAATATAAAAGGAGGCCCTTCTTCCTCCAAATCAGGGCTAAGCAAAACCCCAGTGCATTGCGCTCTGATGACAACTCCTTCCCTGCACCAAAAAGGGGTAGACAGAAAATGGGACAATGGCTTCATCCCATAGGCTCCACCTAGATGGTGCAGGGGGCGGTAAACTGATGCACAGAAGAATTGTAAGTAACCAGCATGCAAACCTCTGCTTCCAGAGCTCCATACATGAGTTATCAAGACTGGACCACCTGGGAAGGGCATTTGACAAGGTGAAAAAGATTTTACGGGTTAGAATCAATTAATTAGGGCAAATTTATTTCTCCAAAAAGGTGGAAAAACCCTCCTATAGGAGCATGCTTTAGGTTCACCAACCGTACTTTATTATACGAACCAGTTACTTGAGGATGGTGGGTGGCTGGCTCAATATTTTGGAGCTCAAACTCCATTTTTTTTCTCCTTCCTATTTCATTCAGTTTCTCTCTCTCTCTCTCTCTCTCTCTCAGGCAAACACTTTTTGTTTAGTCCTGCCCAGCCCCCTCGGTTGCTCTCTCCAAGACTAGTGGGAAAAGGACTCACAGCTGCTGCTGTCCATGTGCTGCTTCTCTGTTTGTCCTTCAGTCTCCATAACAAGGACGAGAAACCTCGCCCTTCCCCTAAACGCAAGTGACAGTCAAAATGCAATTGTAACTCACATGGTTTCTGGGCATGGTGCTGTCCCACCTAGTAGCACTAAGAGCCGTTACAGAGGGAAAAATGAATCTGCGCTACAGCCTTAGTCAACAGCCACCTGATGTTTACTTCAGGCAGTAGAGATTCATGTTCTAAGCTCCAGAGGTGGCCAGGCTGGATTCTTCCTGCAGATTGGGCTCTGCTGGTGTTACACAAGGACACCATCATGAATCCTTTTCAGCAGCTCTGTTGCTATCTGGAGTTTTGTGTAGGTGCAGTTTCCTATCAGCTGGTTGGGCATCACCTGTTTTGGTGGTAGTTTTTAGGATTGAGGTGTCTGCTTCTAATAACATTAAGGCTTGTGACAAGGAACTAGGCTGCTGTAATAAAGGACAGTAAGATCACAAGCTTGAAAGGGTTTGTTTGCTTAAATCTGCAGCTCTGTTGAGCTGTTTTCCAGGATTCTAGTTATAGCTCTACTCTGTATGCCAAGCCAGGGTTTCTGATGCTAATTTGCTGGCACTGGAGACTCACAATGCAAGTCACAGATTCCATGACATTATTCAGTTACAAAATGACACAAACTACATTTATATGGAAGTGGCATATTGGTTACCTTTGGTGGCTTGCAGTAGTTTTCTTTTACTCAGGTTCTATCATTGATAAAGGATTATGTTACAAAAGCACCTCAGAGTTTCTTCCATTAAATCTAGCCAGTAATCTCTCTTTTCCTGAGCTGAGTTTTCAAGCACTGAGCTTCATGTATTTGTTCAGCTTTAGCAATTTGACTCATTGCAGATACTCAGAGACCACCTTCAGCACCCTGAGGCACAGACATTTCCAGGGGCTATGCACATGTTGGCATGTTTTCAGATTATTGTTAGGCTCCCTCTGTAGAGCAACTAATATTTTCTGTGCCTTATGAATCGTCTGATGCTGTGCACAGAATAGAAAACATATAGGTCTCTTATAGCTGGAGTACCCTGGTTGCTGAAATGACTGCGAAACTGAGGACAACAAGCTTGAGTGAAGTAAACTAACCTGTTTCTGCAGGGGAATTGGCCCATGGGTAGTGACTGCTGGGCTAATTAGCCAAGCAGCTCAGTAACTGGGAGGCTATATGTCTTAGGGGAACAAGGAGGAAAGAGTGAGCTGAATGGAAGAGAGAAGCTGTATGAAAGAAGCTGCCTTATACGTGTATTATGTCCTGTCCAGAAATGGATGTTTAAAGGTAGATGTGGTGGAAAAGAAACAGACTGAGTAGCTGCAAAGGTCTAATGTGGCAAACCATTCCTCACGCATTGACTTCAGTGGGACCAGCAGAGTGAGTAAAGGCAATTTGACTTCAGGGTTTGTAGGACTGGGGCCAAGATTCTGATCTTTACAAATGAAAGACAGTCAGAATCCTGCAACTAAGCAACCACTGCAGCTCGATTGCCCTTTTATTGTCAGTATGAAGGGGGAAATTAGACAAAAAAATCTAACTATACCAAAGTCCCTACATTACACTTTGGAGATTGCCAAACCCAGTTTACACGCATTCAGGTTTCAAAGTTCAGCACCTCACACTGAGAAACCTATGATGTCACCCCTGGAAACTCTAGTCCTGGGAACAATACAGAAAGCATCCCAGCTGACCTTGACTGCCATGTTGGAGTATGCAGTGAGGCGGTCTCTAAGGGAACACCAATAGAGACTGAAACCAGCCATGGAAAGCTAGGAAATAATTTTTAGAAAAGTTACATATTCACGGCTTCTGAGTTGGCTTCAGGGGTAGCTCTAAACAGAATACATTCCAATCCTCTCTTCTGGAAGTAACAGAGATATGAGGACACTGTCACCAAGGTGTGCATTAGGAAGGAAACATTGTAGCGTTTGGATTACTTGCAGACGAAAACGGCATTAAAGGGTATCATTGCTACCTGAGACCCTAGGAACAGTGACAGATCCATCAAGAACCTGAGATTTCAAAACTTTTCAGCAAAACTTGGACAAGCATTACATGGCGTTTCCTCTTTAAAACAACTGCTTCCCCCCACAATTTAGTCTCACCTTCCACCTTATTGGGTTAAGGCAAACAATATCCCAATTCCTTTGTTGGTCAGAAATTGAGGACATAATGAGACAGCAGAACCTGGGTTTGATGGATAAAAGCCCAGTATCACCAGCATATTAATTGCTCTGCAGCCCTGAACATCTCACTTTTAACTAGACATTGGACCGGATGGATGATGAAACAAAATTCTGCAGTCCCCACATATAAAAACCCTGGAATGAGCAATTTTTTAGCAATGATATCCCATTCCAATAAAGTACTTAATGAAACAAAGATCTAATAAAGTTAGTGCAGGAACATTATCCTTATCCATTGCTAAAAGGAATTAAATCACTGTAGGTAATATAGTATTTGTTTCATACCCAGAGCTGAAAACAAATATACAATGATCTAAGAAATCTGTTGCTCCAACATCACTGTTTCAATCACTTTCCCTAAGAAAAGAAGTCTTGAAAATGTCAAAGATGGATAAATTGTTGATATCATAAAAAAATGCGTGATCATAGCTTGCTTATGTTTGCTTGGCATTTTGCCTACCATGCTGGGAAGAGTCACACTGACCTGGAGAGAACAAAATAATATAGATCCAAACAGATTTCTCCACTTACCAAACTGGAGGGCAGTTAGTCTACAAACAAAGCATCCAATAGCCTACCACAAATATTTTTTACTATCTACAGTCATCTTGGGAGCTCATTGTAGGCTGACCATATCTTATAATGTGACATCATGAATATGTCTCCTAGAAGCGTAGTGAAATGTATGCTACAACTGGATTTGTGTCATCACAAAACAATACTTTCTAGTACTTGTTGGGTGGAAGGGATCTCTTTAAAGATATACTAGAAAGTCACTTTTATATGGAAGGGCTCTACAGTTTTCTGAGTGGAGGTATTGAGCACAAATTTCCTTAACTCAATTCTTCTGGCATTAATTTGTTCCTAGAAATCAGTGGGACATGCTTTTTTAATATCAGCTCTTGTCATAAGTTCTGACTCAACTTTGATGTTGGAAAAACCTGTTAAGACTTGCCATAACTGCATGACATGAAGGGCATGGGTCCAATCCAGGATGCTGAATCTGTGCAAAGTTACCTCTCCTCTGACAATGTGGCATAATCATAATTTACCATAACTACATGACCTCCAGTTTCTGATAGTCTGGTTCATATTCAACCCTGTATCACTACAGTCAGAATCACCAAATCATGGTTGTCATGGTAGCACTCACATGTGTAGTTATGAATGGTGAGTGAAAGATTATAATCTAAATTGGAAAAAATCCCAGAAATAGATGATGATGAGTCAAGTAATATAATCTGTCCATTTTGCAGTTTAGTTCAGATGCTATATTTTTGGCCAATTGTGTAACAAAGGTTTTAAACCCTGTATGTATCTTTTAGAATCAGATAATTCTATAAATAATGACTATTACATACTACACAGCACTAGATGATTGTGGCAAACTCTATTTTAACACAAAGGCCACAGGAAACTCATTTGTTGCCACTTTGCATGGAGCTGCATTTTTTTTTTAAATTGCCATTTTAAAAAAAACAGGGAAGAACATTCCTCATAGTTTTTCCCTACATGGGGCTTCACTCTGCTTCCACTGAAGTTAATAGCCAATAGTTCCTCTGGTACCTTCTATTAATTACAAATCTCCATAAAGCCCAAGAAGTGCTGCATAGGTGTGACAGTTTGCTTGCACACTACATATGGTAGGACTGAGGACCGTGAATTTTTAATCTTTCCTCAGCTGACATTGTATCTGGGTAGTGAGTAGCGCGCCCAGCACAACAGAGTCCCCTTCCTCATGGATTCTGTAAAATAAAACAATTGACAACTCCAGAACACCTGAAAGGACAAATGGATAAAATTAGCATTTAAGGATATTTTCAATCCCAAAGGCAAATCCTTCAAATATTACAGTAGAGTTATAATGGCAACTCTTTTGCAAGTTTTACAACAGCAAGAATTCTCCTGCAAGAATTCTTCTTGATAAGAAAAATTAATTTGGAAATGTGAAAGATATGATGAGTTCTTGGCTAGACAAGTACGCACACGCTAAATGAATCGGTCTGAAATAAGAGTAGCAGGGTTAGAGAGACTGATAATCACCAAAACCTCAAGATCCGGACTATCATGCCTTAAAGATTTAATTACTAAAACATGAAAAGAGCATTATTGTCTTCTTTTGCTGGAAGAGAGACACTCTGCAGATTGATTCATACATACCAACCCCGTGGGTGCTGATGGTGATCAGTGAGAAGAGCTGCAAATTTACCCGAAAAATAGGAGTGAAGTCAGTTTTGGAAAGGTTGCTTTTGAAAGTAATCGCTGTGAATATTAAATGCTTCAGAGGTGATCTGAGCAGGAAGATAAATACATTGCAATTAAATGAGCTGTTCTTAACCTTTTAAGGCCGTGTGACTGTTTCCTTTTTAAGTGAAGGCATGAAGAGCACTTCATTCCCTGTTCAGCTATTTTCAGATGTGAGTTGTGTATGGATCACCTTTAAAAAAAAAACCCAAAAACCCAAACCCTTTATGGTCTCCTTTCCCCTTGACTCAAGAACAGGTTATAGCAGATGAATTACAAAACATGCAGGTGCTCCAAAACCATTAAAACATTGCTTTTTTCTTATATACAATGAAGTGGAAGTTTGCCCCAACTCTGTAAGGATTGCAGAAGCAGCAATATTTGCCATTGATGGAAATGGTAAATTCCAAGCTTGCAGACATTGCAGGGTGATTGCAGCAGCTAGTTATTTCAAAGCAAAATATGTACAGGTTAAAGCGTTCTAATCGAGCACTCTCTCTTCAGCTAACTACGTAACTGACATGATTTTAGTTAGCTGGACAACCATGTATTGTGGGTGTGGCCATGTTTCTTACAGTCCCACAAAATTTGTTTCCAGCTACCAGTCCTGGCTCTCAGTGTTCGGTGCTATCGTTTAGCTGTGATCTACCCCTAAATATCTCCTAAGAGGCCAGTAAGCACTGGAAGTATTGACAATGCTGTGACCTTCTGTGGTTTAGTAAATTCTCTTGTCTGCCATCAATCAGGTCCCAAGGTGCCAGATGAGAGAGATTCAACTTGTACAAAATAAAACATTTGCCACAGAAACAGTAAATCCAAATTACAGTGGTTAATTATCTGTTTCATTTGTTTTCATTATGTACCATGTGATGCCTTTTCATTTGGCAGCAATGTTGGCTTGTTTTCTGAGACACATATGTAGTTTAGTTAGTATTTAAACATTACATTTCAAACATGACAAATATCATAGTTGTATCTTTTGGGCCAACCTTCAAAAGCAACCATGTACTTCCTACCTATCATTTGCACATGCATTAAAAAAGCCCTATTTACTCACATAAATGTTAACCATTTAAAACTGCAAACACAAATTTAGAGGATCAGTTGAAATGATGATGCTATATATCAACCTCAATGTATAAACAGAGTTGAGAAGCAAAGTTCAGATTCAGATTCAAACTTCCTGAAAGCCTCAGGCTAATGATGGTCCTGTCTGCAGTTCTGGATACAACAGTTTACGTCAGTGACAACAACTGTCGAAAAGAAGACAGAAGAGACCAAAATACCTTTGATAGAAAGAGGGAAAATTTCCATTTTAAATGCAAATCTAGGCTTGAAATGAAAGAGAAACAAAAGCTAAACTAAACTCACCTAAGTAGTGCCAGTTCTATATATTAAGAAAAACAAACAACTTGACCAGTGCTGAACAGCAGTGAGATGGTATGCAACTCTACCTTCCTCCTTGGACTCTTATATAGCAGCTAAAGTATGCTAGGCAAATTACAGAATGCTGCAAAGACATGGTCCCTGGCCCAAAGAATGTAAAATCTGAGGCTCCACTACTACAAACTGATCTTTCCAGATACACCCTATATCCACACAGAACCTCACTGAAATCAATAGGGCTATAAAGAGAAGACTAATAGGTCTAAGACAGGCCCACTGGTGGCAGGGTGGAGGACAGAGGGGAGCAAAGAGGGCAGTTGTACTGGGGCTTGGTGGTTTAAAGGGGCCTGGATCTCCAGCAGTTGCTGCTGCAATGTTGGATGGGGTAGTAATACTGCTAGTGGAACTGCTTAAGTGTCTTAAAACTTATCATCCCTGTGGGGCTTCCTGACCCTCCTCCCCCTCTCTTCCCCACCAGGGAAGAGTAAATCATTCTACCTGTACATTCTTGGGAGTTCCACTACATCTGGAGCTGCTGCCTCCAAATTGGCCCTTAGTTTGTTTGCAGAGAGTCTTACAGCAAAGGGCGAGATCCTGGAGTTGCCTCTGAGATTTTTAGGACAAGTTGTACTTCCCTGGTCTGGCACCCTGCACCTGACTGGTCCAGAAACTGGAAATTTGCTGGACCAGGGTAGGTCAATGCCAGCCCCTTCCCTGCCACTGGCTGTTGGGCTCTGCTTCAGCAGCAGTGGAGGGGCTGGCATTGGCCGAGTGGGGATGGAGGAGGGGGTGCTTGGGGAAGAGGCAGGGTGGCTGAGGAGCTGTGCAGCTGGGGGGTAGGAGTGCAGCCCGATGGGAGTGTACTGAGCACCGCAGCAGCCAGGCTGTGCTCCTGGACCCTGCTGCCAGCTGTGGGGCTGCACTCTGGGGCCACGTCTACACGTGCCGGCTACTTCGAAGTAGCGGCGCCAACTTCGAAATAGCGCCCGTCACGGCTACACGTGTTGGGCACTATTTCGAAGTTAACATCGACATTAGGTGGCAAGACGTCGAAGTCGCTAACCCCATGAGGGGATGGGAATACTTCAACGTCGAAGTAGGGAACGTGTAGTCATTGCGCGTCCCACAACATCGAAATAGCGGGGTCCTCCATGGCGGCCATCAGCTGAGGGGCTGAGAGAGGCTCTGCCCAGCCCCTGAGCTCGATGGTGGCCGCGTGCAGCGGCCCCTTAAAGCTCCCCTCCCCCTGCCTTCCTGTGCAGGAAGCTGAGAGAGCGTGCAGGCAGCAGCATTGCCACGTGGCTAGCCTGCACGCTCCTCCGCGCCCACACATCCCCACCCGCCACGATGGCCGCTCCCCAGCCCCCCAAGCACTCCCAGGGGAACCCCCACCAAGGGGAGCCAGGGCTCCCAGCCCAGCAGCCAGGCGGGGAAGCAGCAGCGGGACCCCTCCTGGATGGAGGCCGAGCTTCGGGACCTGCTGGGGCTCTGGAGTGAGGAGGAGGTGCTCCAGGTAATGGGGAGCAAGAGGTGGAACGTGGATGTGTTCGCTCGGCTGGCCGAGGGCCTGGCCGCCCGGGGTCACCCTGCCCACACTCGGGATCATGTCCGGAGTAAAGTGAAGGAGCTGCGGCAGGCTTACGCCCAGGCCCGGGACACAGCCAGCCGATCTGGGGCTGCCCCCCGTCACTTGCCCCTTTTACAGGGAGCTCAGGGACATCCTGGGCCCCCGGCACACCTCCTCCCCTCCAGCCACGCTTGATACCTCGGCCGACGAGCCCCAGCAGGCCCCGGAGGTGGAGTCCACCCCGGAGGCAAGCCCCGCACTCCGGGGGCCCCCCCAGGAGCCCACCCCCGGGGCACCGGAGGAGGAGGAGGAGGAGGGGGAGTCCTCCTCCAGCGACGCCGGCCTGCGGATCGCCATCCCATTGCAGAGCTCCAGCCGGGCGTCCGCCCACCAGGTGTCCCCCAACCATGGGAGCGGACCATCAGGTATGTACCCCCTGCCGTTGCACACCCCTGGGGTTGAGGGGCGGGGTAATAGATATGACCAGGGCCCTCCACATGCCCAGATGACCATGGCCCCAAGGACAGCAGTGGCATGTCCCTCAGAAGAGTGCATCAGCCCCTGCCCCCCAGCACGACAGTGCCATGCCCCATCCCTGGGGCTGGGGGGAGCGGAACCTCTAGGGTCCCCTGGGGGGAGGGGGTGGGACACCCATCATCAGCAGCAGCAGCATCTCCCGGGGACGGGGATGGGGAACCAGCAGCAGAGGGGTGGGGGGACAAGGGCCACGGCTCGGGGCCCACACTAACAGCTGTCTCCACTCTTCTTCCCCTCCTCCTGTGTTCCGCAGCTGCACCATCGGAAGGACTGGAGAGCACCGGCGAGGCGTCGGTGGTCCCGGACAGCCCACCGGGGCCATCACTCCAGGCCAGCCCCTTGGCGGAGGACCGACCAGCCCCACGGAGGGGAAGATGGCAGAGCCAGCACCACCACCCGACGGCGACGGACCCCCAGCTGCTGGCCATCCACCGTCGGCAGCTGGAGGTCACCGAGCAGCAGCTGCGGGTGGAGGAGCGCTGCCTCCAGCTGCAGAAGCGGGTGCTGGCCTGGCGCCAGGAGGCATGGGGGGCCTTCATGCGGAACTTCGACCGTATCGCCGACTACCTGGCCCCCCATGCCGCGCCAGCCGCTGCTGCGCCCGCCCTGCCTGCTCCACCCACTGTGCCACTCGCTGCACCGTCCGCCGTCGCACTGCCACCCGCCACCGAGGGCCCTTCCGCCAAGGGGGACCTGGGGCCAGCTGACACCCGCCGGCCATATCTCCCGGTCTGCCCAGCCCCCAGCCAGCCCCGGCCAGGGCTGAGGCCGAGGCGTGTGTCGCGGCCGCCCACCCCCAGCGCTGGACATTAGGGGGTGTGGGGCCCAGGACGTGCCCCCCCCTCCCCCTTTCTATATATTCCCCCCAGTTTAATGTTATTTTGTAAATAGTTTTCATATTAGACCCCTGTTGCTATGCTGATCCTTGCCCCCCCATGTACATAGTTCTCCCCTTCCTTGTCTTCCCCTTTCATCTTACCCTAATTTATAATACATATATATATATAAGTTTGATTTTGCCTGTAAATAGTTAGTCTTGATAATAATAATAAGAGTTCTACAGATATTTGATTTGATGAACAAATGTCTGCTTTTATTTACAAGGAAAGTGGGGGGGTGTGCTCTTGGGTGCTCTGTGGTGTGGGCGTAGGGGTAGGGAGTGTTGTGGAGGATGGTGGGGTGCAGTGGGGGGGCCTGCCAGCGTTCACCCCACGGCCTCGTCGAACTGGGCCCGCAGGGTACCTCCTGGACCCGGGTCCCTTTGGGGTCCACCTGGCGACTGGGGGCAGCGGGTGGCTGCACATCAGCCCTGCCAGCCTCCACAGCCCAGCCCTGAAAGAAGGCCTCCCCCCTTGCTCTCCACGAGGTTGTGTAGGGCGCTGCACACGCCCACGAGCTGGGGGATGTTGGTGGGGCCCGCATCAAGGCGGGTGAGGAGACACCTCCAGCGCCCTTTGAGGCGCCCAAATGTGTGTTCTACCACCTGGCGCGCATGGTTCAGGCGCAGGTTGAAGCGCTCCTGGCTGGCTGACAGATGGCCCGTGTAAGGGTGTATGAGCCAGGGCCGGAGGGGGTATGCCGCATCTGCGATGACGCAGAGGGGCATGGTGGTGTCCCCCCCCAGGGATCTCCCGCTGGGGGATGTAGGTCCCCGCCTCCAGCTGGCGGCACAGGCCCAAGTTCCGGAATACCTGGGCGTAGTGGGTGCTGCCAGGCCAGCCCACATAAATGTCCAAGAAATGGCCCCGGCTGTCCACCAAGGCCTGGAGGACCACTGAGTGGTAGCCCTTCCTGTTTAAATAGCGTCCTCCAGTGTGCTCCGGGGCGGGGATGGGGATGTGGGTCCCATCCAGAGCCCCGAAGCAATTGGGGAAACCCAGGGTGGCAAAGCCCACGATGGCGGCATCCGGGTCCCAAAGCCACATGAGCTTGTGGAGGAGC
Source organism: Carettochelys insculpta (assembly GCF_033958435.1). Taxonomy (NCBI): domain Eukaryota; kingdom Metazoa; phylum Chordata; order Testudines; family Carettochelyidae; genus Carettochelys; species Carettochelys insculpta. The sequence continues at coordinate 14,935,549 of NC_134147.1, read as the reverse complement.
AGGGTGTTGATGGCGCGGACGACCTGCAGGGGAAGCACATGGGAGAGCACTAATGAGGGGTGTGCAGGGTGTGTGTGTCCCTCCCCTGCCTGGGCCCCCCTCCCCTCCCCTCCACTCCCCTCCTGTCCCCTCCCATCCCCTCCCCTGCCAGGGCCCCCCTCCCCTGCCAGGGCTGCCTCCCTCTCCCGCCGTGGGTCCTCTTACCTCCATGAGGACAGCCCCGACCGTGGCCTTGCCGACGCCAAACTGCTGGCCCACGGATCGGTAGGTGTCTGGAGTGGCCAGCTTCCAGACAGCGATGCCGACCCATTTCTCGACGCTGAGGGCACGCCGCATGGCGGTGTCCTGGTGCCTCAGTGCGGGGGTGAGCCACTGGCATAGCTCCAGAAATGTCTGCTGGCTCATCAAAAAGTTCTGGAGCCAGCAGTTGTAGTCCCACGCTCCGAGCACCAGCCGCTCCCACCAGTCGGTGCTGGTGGGGTAGCTCCACAGCCGGTGGCGTGTGAGGCGGGGGGGACGGGGTGCTGCAGGGTTGGGGGTTGCGTCCTCCTCCCCTGTGGGCAGCTCCTCCTCTGTGGCAAGGAGGTGCTCAGCTGCCTCCTGCATGGCATGGAGCAGGGCGGGCACTGCTCCTACAGGGGCGGCTGGGTGGACCTATGGCTGCTGCTGCTGCTGCTGCTGCTGCTGCTGCTTGGGGTCCATGACTGCGTTGCCCGGGGTCTGTGTGCCTATGGCTCTGCAGACCGCGTACTGTACAGGCTGCGTGTATCTGGGAGTGGCCCTTTAAGGGAGCGGCTAGCTGTTGCCCCGGAAGCGCTAGTCCGCCCTGTGACCCTGTCTGCAGCTGTTCCTGGCACCCTTATTTCGATGTGTGCTACTTTGGCATGTAGACGTTCCCTCGCTGCGCCTATTTCGATGTGGTGCTGCCCAACGTCGACGTTCAACGTCGACATTGCCAGCCCTGGAGGACGTGTAGACGTTATTCATCGAAATAGGCTATTTCGATGTAGCGTGCATGTGTAGATGTAGCCTGGGTGTGGGATTCCCCAGCCACCCTGCCTCTTCCCCTGCATGCTTCCCCTCCCCAGTCCCTGGATTATATTAAGTTTCTCTCAGTTTATCATATCTAGCGCATTACTTGGATACTATAATGAAAATACCCAGCTGCTTAGTTTATACACATGGGTAGTTTTTGTTAATTTTCCTGAGCTTAGTATGTCATTATTTTATAATCCCTCATAACATAAATGCTCTGTTTCCTTTCCCTTTAATTTTATGATCTGCAAAATATTACCTTAATTCAGCTTTAATGAACTTCACCTTTCATTTTCATTCCAGCTACTTTTATAGTCACCTGTCAGCATACGTGAATATCTTCCATGGAGAATGACAATGGTCTTACATTTTATACCACATGTGTATAAATAAGGCAGACTTAGTCATTTTAAATAGTAACAGAAAGATAGCCATGTTAGTCTCTGTTCTATCAAAACAAAAAAAGCAGTCCAGCAGCACTTGAAAGACTAACAAAATAATGTTTTTATTATTTTTTATTTTTTTTTAGTTTTTCAAGTGCTACTGGACTGCTGTTTTGTTTAATCATTCTAAGATTTACCAGAGCTTCTACTACAACTACTACTCTTGAGGAAAGTGTCTGAGATGAGAATTCATTCACTGCGTACTTAAGTCACAGCAAAAGGAGCAGGGAGGTCTTGTGTCTAAACCACAGACTGAGTAGTCAGAACACCCAAGTTCATTTCCAGTTGAATATGCAGTTCCCCTCCCACTTTGGGCTCATCACTTAAGCCAAAGATTTCATTGTGTGCTTTAATTTTTTCTGATAGTGCATTTACAAATCGGTCCATGGTAGACGTTTTCACAATGCTAACAAGCAGTGATATTCCATGGTTTCATAGCTCCCAGTGTTAGCAAATGTTACTGCCCTGCATTGACAAACCCTAGTTTTCTTAAAAATGCTAATCACTAAGGTATTGATTATTTTTAATATTTTTAGAACAATTAAAGGGCCTAATTCTCACTGGGAACTAGCCACTCTGAGCAATTAATGTGGGTTCTAAGTTGTATCTGGGATAAAAAGGGTCTTAAAATTTACTTAAAATGGAGAAAAGAGCCCTCCGACCAGCTGTCAATAACTCAGAAATGGATGAATGGATTTAGCTCAAACTTAGCAGGAACTGAAAATACGAAGTGGGGGAGAAGGAGTGGTAAAAAGACATGAGTTCCACCATTTCTCAAGACTGCATAGTGACTGAAAGGCTTAACAGCAAAGGGAACATAGGGCTTGCAAGAAGTATTAGTTAAAGGCATTTTTGAAGCCATCTGTCCACCAGCTTTAGCGAATAGCTGAATAAAAATTCTTTCTCAAAGCAAAAAAGGCAGACATTCTAATCGTCTAGCTCTTCATCCACCACTGCAGACAAACATACCATTGGGGTGCCCAGGAATAGAGGCTCTGAACTTTGTGTGAAAGCAAGAGTGATTTAAGGCGTGCATTTGACAATGATTATGTCACCATTTTGACATGGTGCAGGGAACCATGTCAGAGAACTGCATAAAATGTTTGTAAAAAATAATTGAACCTCAAGGTAGCTATTAAAAATGTTCTACAGACACAAAAACTGAGCACAGAGCAGTTCAATATCTTGCCCAAGGTCACATCACGTTCTAAGAAGTCAGAATCAGGAACAGAAATCAGGAATCCTGACTTGGTTCCTTGCTTTCACCAGGCAGATGATCTGATTCCGTTCACATTCAAATGAAAGTAAATTATCTTACTGAATTTTTTCACACCTGATCAGTGTAAAACTTCAAGCTGTGGGAATCCAATACATAGGAATGTAAGCACCTGACCCATCTCATCTTAACCATTGTGCTTATGAGGTAACCAAAAGTATTCTTTAGGTGCAATATTTGTGTCAGCTTGTATATTCATTGATAAATTTCACCATGCTTTTGCTCCTTTCCTTTCCCAAAAGCGAACACTATTGAGTCAATACAAATGTTTTTTAAGAAAATAAAAAAAAAAGTTTAAACACTAATCATACAGTGCCAGGCGTGGGAAGATGACGCGCTAATTTATGCAACAGGATTTGAAGAGCAATGTAAAGAGAAAGAAAAGCATCCAGACAAATGTCTTGGGTGCATCCTGGCCTAGCAGTTCTTTGCACCTGGCAAATCAGCAAACTAAAGCAAACACATGAGAGAAATAAGTTCATATTTCTGAAGAAAAGAAAATAAGGTAATTTCCCTTATTCCCATTCAAAGTTCACATTATTATACTTTCCCAGGGCTATTCCATGTAAGCCGTTACCATTCTTCACAGCCATTGTTTAGACAGCTTGAGCAGTGGCAATGGAACTAAAGAAGATATTTATGGAGTCAGGACTGCAGCACAGAAGTGCATCCTGGGTCCCAATTTTGAAAGCAAAAAGCTGTTACTATAAAAGAGTGCACTGTGAAGTGAATTTAATTTCCTAAAAGTAATACCCCGTTCTAAGGTCACCATATTTACTGCCCTAACATTGCAGAACTTGTACTATAGCCACACACTATTGGGTTGTTAACTCGTGTGGCTTAGTTGCATGGTTCGTTACAGTGAGTTCCAATAGCAAACACTTTACGGTTCCATAACTGAAGGGTAACCAACGGCTAATGTGCTCAAGCTTCACAAGCAGACTTGTTCCATATACACCTTGTAAATGGGTCAATTCTAAATCAGAATGCAAAGAAGGGACTTTTCGGGAGTCAAAAAATGTTTGTGCTGTTCTGCTAGTGATGCAAAGCTCTACCAGGCCAGAGTGTGGGATCTGGTGCATTACTCTTGGATCACATGGGTATGACAGATGTCATACTTAGTTCCTTAGGGGGAACTGATAAGGCCTGTCTCAACTGTCATGAAAGCCAATGGCAATACTTTCATGGATTTCCAGGGATCCAACATGCCACCCCATATCTTCCCTTCCAGCCATGCCAAGAGCTATATTGAAGATCTCTGGAAGAAGTTGCATCTGGCACAGCTGAAGTATGGTGGAGGGAGTGACAGACAGAACTGGAAGGGCATCAGACCATCTCTAGGGTTCTTAGAGGACAGAGGAGTCAGGGAGAAAATACATAGCTTCATTTATTGTTTATTTTAATCCTGCTGTAGTCAGAGTAAAGTATTCATTTAGATGTATTTTCATGGTACCACATAGCTGCAGTGCCAGCCAGAGCATTAAAGGAACAAAACCTCTGGTCAAAGTTTGGTGCATGTATTCCCATCCCATGCATGGAAGAGAACAAATTGACTCTAATACTGAGCTACAATATCCTGCCTTCAGGCAAGAGGATGCAGTGAGTAGGAAGCAGAAACTGGGGTCTGGGTCCCCACAGCACAGATTCTACCTAGCTGCAAGGAGGAACTCACCTGGATGTCCTAGTTTTTCATGCACATGTCCTCAAAGGAACCAGTCAATCCTTACTTGCTCTTTGGTACGCAGGCTGCTTTTCAGCAGCGGCAGTGCTACTCAAGAACCTGTAAGCCTTGTGTACACTGGACGACCTCCCGACTATAAAATAATAATTGTGATTAGCCTTGGTCCGAGCAAGCCTTGATGACACAGACTATATCTAGATTCAAGTGATTTGTTGAGAGTAGTTTTTGTCAGAAGATATTTTGCAACAAAACTTCTGTCGATAGACAGCGTCCAGGCAGCAAAGGAAATTGAAAAGCGATCTGCTCTGTCGACAGAGAGCAGCTGTCCTGTCCAGTCACTCTATTGGCAAAACAGCCAGTCAGAAGCACAGCAGACAGGGCTGCCTGGTGTCCCAGAGATTCTTTCTGTTGACAGAGGGGCCCCTGGAACATCCAGACCAGATTTTCTTTTTTTTTGTGACAGACCTCTGTCGACAGAGGCGTTCTTTGTCATGGTGAGTGGGGTACAACTGTTGACAAAAATGTTACATTCTGTGGACTTACTGTTGATAAATGCCCTTGGGAATCTGGATGCTCTGCAGGTTTTGTCAACAAAATCTAGTCAAGACATAGCCCCAGTGATCAAAAAATGATGGTTGGATCTACACTAGCGTGCCCACCGTGCTACACTGATGATTGCATCTAAGGCAAAAGTTATGGCTGGATGTTCCATGAAAAAAGTCTAATGCAAGCACAGTTCATATACCCAATTAAATGCTTTCAAGGCTCACTGACATCAGCAAATCTTTAGAAGGGTGCCAAGACATTTACATATGCAAACACACACAATTACAAACAGCAGGGTTGGCTTGAAAGACCTGATCTACCGATGCCAAGGAGGATTGTGGACAATCATCAATAGGCCTTGGAAAGGATAATCAGTTTTCAGCTCAACTCAAACAAACCCTTTGCTTGTTTCTCAAATTCCTGGAGAGGCGGAGGCGGACACCCCAGATGATCCTGAGCCCATGAAACTGGACCACTTTCAGCATGTACTGAAAACTGTTACCAATTTCCTGTGACTGCTACTCAAAGAAAAGGGACAATCCTGAGAAAACTTGGGCTGGTGACTAAATTGCCATTGTTTTCAGTTGGGAATTTTGCCCAGGAAAAGGACTGTGGGTTGTTCCCAAAGTAGGAATCTTCAAGAAAGAATCTTTCAGTCAAATACTCAAGTAAGAATGGGACTTCAAATTGCCATTATCAGATAGCATAGAAGTAGAATATCCCACTCCTACGGTCCCCTCTCCACAGTACAGGGAGAATTCCAAGGAGGCCAGGCAGAATCAGGAGCAGGTGAGGTAATGTATAATGAGCTGTCAGTAACATAGTCTATCGAGGGCCATTATCTCCTTGTATTTCTACACTTATGCAGAGCTGAAACAGTAGGCATTTGCATGAGTGAAAAGGGAATAAGAAAAACACAGAAAATTATAGACTAATCATCTTAACGTCAATACATAGAAATACCATGGAGCAAATAAATAATCAATTTATAAGCACTTAGATGATAATAAGATTATGAGTAATAGTTAACATGGATTTGCCACAAACAATATCTTTCTTTGACAGGGTAACCACTTTGTGGTTGGGGGAAAGCAGTAGATGAAGTATATCAGTTTTAATAAGACTTTTGACATTGTGTGACACTAAATCCTCCTAAACAAACTAGGGAAATATAGCTTTGATCAGGTGTCAGCCACCAAAATACCAAGAAGAGCCATTTTCTCCAATTCAGTAAAAAAACTCAATAATTCAAGAGCTGCAAAGTATTTCAATATGACACAGTCCTTAATAAATAATGTCAAACTATACTCTTTGTAATCCCTATTTTAAGATCAGTGCACACACAATGATTTGTAATGAGATGCAGGATGTTCACAAACTTTTCAAATATTCTATTTCCTCACACTTTCCGTGTGTGTTTGTACCACTGTCTTCCTGACTTTCACACCTGAACCTTCTCACTCTCCGGAGGACGCTAGGGGGGTTATCCAATGGTTTGAGATAATTTTTAGACTTTTAGACATTCACCATTTATCAAAAATAATCAGAAGGGGTTTTTTTTAACTTTGCAATTATAGTATCAGGATCCACACAGAAGTCCTTATAGAGCTGCAGGTGGCTCTGGAGCTGCATGCAGCAGACCCCTGGCCTAGATGAACCAACTATAAGGGAGCTGCTCAGCTGGTTGGAAAAACATACTCAGAGAGTAGTTTCCAGTCAAGCTGGAAAGGCACATTGAGTCAGGCCCCGTACTGCATCTGGTTCTATTCACTATCTTCATAAACGATATATTTTGCCATAGAGAATACATTTACTACATTTGCAGACAATATCAAGCTGGGCAATGTTGCAAGCTCTGCGGGGGAAAGGATTCAAATTCAAAATAATATTGACAAACTGGAGAAATGGTCTGAAATAAACAGAATGCAATTCATGACGAAAAATGCAAAGTAAGGAATAGCCAACTGCACAAATACAAAACGGGAAATGGCTGCTTAGGATGTAATGCAAGAAAAGATCTGGGTGTTATAGTGCATCACAGGCTAAATATGCGTCAACAATGTAATACTTATGCAAAAAAGTGAATAGCCTTCTGGGATGCAGGCCCACCAATGGTGGGGTGGGAGGGAAAAGGAGGCAATTGCCCTGGGGCCCAGTGATTTAAAGTTTCCTGGGGCTCCTGGCTACTGCTCCTGCTACTATGGCCGTGGTGGCAGCCCCAGGCCTTTTAAGTCCCTATGCTCCTCACATCTCTGAATGGTGTGTGTGTGGGGGCGGGGGGCAGGAGGGGAGCGGGGGCAGTACATGCTCCAGTTGGCACTGAGTGCAGCTACTTCAGCCCTGTCCCTTCTGCCTCAGGCCCTGCCCCTTCAGGGAGCGAGCCCCCATGCCACTTTGCCCGGGGGCCCACGGAGGCTGTCAGCACTGCTGCTGGAATGTACGCTGCTTAGTACTGATAAGGCCTCAGTTGGAGTACCGTGTTCAGTTTTGGGCACCACACTTTGGCAAAGATGTGCACTAACTGAGGAAAGGCCAGAGGAGATCAACAAAAATGACTAAAGGTCGAGAAACATGATCTCTGAGGAAAGACCAAAAAAGTATGGTTTGTTTATTCTGGAGATGAGAAGAGAGGTGGGGGGAGCGGGGGACAAGACAACAGAAGGGTAAGAGATTGTTTTACTTTCTTTTCTTTAACCACTGAGGGCAGGATAAGAAGTTACCAGCTTGAATTGCAACAAGGCGGATGTCAGTTATACATTAGTAAAAACTACCTGACTCAGTGTTGTTAAGCACTGGAACAACTTACGCAGGAAGGTTGTGGAATCTGTCATTAGGGGTTTTTAAGGACTGGTAAGAAAGCCAGTTATCAGGTGTAGTCTGTAACACCCAATTCTAGAGGACTTACTGAGGATGCTTTGGGTGTGTCTACATGTGCGCTTTATTTTGAAAAGACAGGCTCTCTTTCGAAAGAATGAGGGAGTCTACACGTGCCATGTGCTCTTTCGATTGGAAATCAGAGGAATGTGGCTCAGACATCGAAAGCCGGACCCCGATCCTGTAGCAGGAAGAATGGCCCCCATCAACAAACTACGTCGGAAGAAGGCATGTGTAGATGCTCCACAGCCCACTCTTTCAAAAGGGGAGTCCTCCATGGTGGTGCCCAAGCTGGAGTGAGGAGAGTGTTGTCAGCTATGGTGCTGGCAGCTCAGCAGGCCTTGGCTCGTGCAGGATGGGGGATTTGGAGGGTGGCCCTTTAAGGAGGCAGCTGGCTGCAGGCCCTGGAAGCCATGTGACCCTGTCCGTGGCATCTCCACCTCCCTTCTTTCGAAAGAGCACTCATGCACGTGTGGACACTGCCTTTTGAAGAAATGAGATGGATTGTTGAAAGAGGGGGTCAGACCTGTGATCTGTCTTTGCCGTTTGGTCATATGCTTTCAAACGCCGGGATGTTGATTCCTGGATTTTGGTCTTGCCCTTTTGACGGTGGGCTCCCGGGTAGACACAGCCTTCCCGCCCTACATTTCAGTGATTCTGTGACACCAGATTGATGGATCAATGGGATGATCCAGTATGATTAATTCTGCAATTCTAGTACATGTAAGATTGGCTAAATCAGATGTCAAACTTGAAAAGCACATGCAGAGAAATGATGTATTTCTTTTATAGTTTTCTTTTCTAATGCTATCATTTCTGTTTCAGTTTAAAAGATTTCCTGACAGCATAGACTTCTGAGTGAAAGTGTCTATTTGGACATTTAAAAAAAAAAGAGATAATAAGTCTTTGCACACATAATTCATAGGCTAAATAATATGCAGTCTATAAATAAAGATGTTAACATCAAATGTATATGTGCTAGTGTGGTCATGTAATCTCCCATGTATGATTATATATGTAGATTATGTGGTAAAAATCAAAGGCATATTTAAATCTGACTGATTTAGCATTAGGCTGAGCCATACCTTTTCATGACAAATGGAAAATAGCAGAATTTAAAAGACGGCCCTGATCCTACAAACAATGGTACGACTCAGGCATAAAGTTAAGCATGTGCTAAAGCGTAACACCACAGCACAGCTGAGCAAAAGCTGAACTTTTATTTGCTTTATCGTGTGAATACGACAGCTGTGTGAAACAGAATGTATAGCTCTGGACCAGAATAAATAATAATCATCACCAACTGGTCTGAAACTAATAAAAATACCAACATGACTGCAGTTGAATTGGGACTGGGGAATAATCTGAAATAACTGTGCATCATTTTGTCTGCCAGTGGGCTGATAAGTTCAATGTGGGAATTGAATGTGGCTTTTGTTTAAAAGCATTTGCAGATAAGAACCAAAATCCTTTCAGAGATATGCAGCCAAGCTACATTACTAGTTGGACACAAGGAAAAACTAACTAAAATGGCAAATTACTTACTTGGCAAATATAGAAACATAACCCAAACCCGTGCCAACTCCCAGTCCCAAGCCTACTAAGGCAACTGAACAAAGGCCTTTCACAGGCAATGTAATTTAGGCTACCTGACTTAGTCAGAATGGTCAGGTGTATAAAGGGGCCTCATGGAACACTAGACAGAGAGAAATTCACATGGAGTAAGTGAAGCGCTTTGCTGGCATGTGGACGTAGGTTCCGGAGGCTATTCTCAATACAGAAGACAATCACTGGCAGGTAATAAAGGAGGCATTTATGTGATATGTCAGCAGTTAGTGCAAAGCTTAAAAGAAATGAGATCATGTGGCAAGATAACATTCTCTACTTTTCCCTGAGGGGAAGGAGCATTACTGTTATTACTATAAGCCATTGTTACCGCTACTTCTTTGAAATAAAGTGTGACACAGTATCGTCAGCTGATACTTGTGCGATCGCAGCTATCATAAATTGTGGTTTTCCAGAATATTAATCTCTGGTTACACCATGCAGCTACCACACAAACATGTAGTGAAGGTATAAAAGCCGTTCCCTGGGTAAAATTGCTGTAATTTACTGCTTTACTTTGAGATTTCAGAAGGTGGCTTTTTTTTTTAAATGTAAATCAGAGCTGTGACAGCTTAATACAGTACTAGTTTCACTTGTCAGGGGACAATATAAATTTAATGCTTATATCCCATTAGGCCAAATGCTAAAGTCCTTAAATTGGTTAAGTTTCCACTGATATCAACAAGAGATTTCTTAAATAAGGACAGATTAAAAATTGAGTAAGGACTCAGGATCTGGCTTATATATTAGAAGGTGGTTTAAGCAGTCTACATTGCATTTTAGATAAGATTTAAAAACTCAGAGTCCTGTCTGCTCAGAATGAAAATTAAGGATACAATGGCACTTTGCTTCTTGCCCTTGCCAAAATATTATTGCTACATAGCACATACACAACACTTCTCACATCTCTAAGTATTTTGCAAATACACATTATACAGGTGTGGACAATGAGGCAAGAAAAGATTGAAATGACTTGTGCAAAGTCACACAGTAAGGAAGTAGCAGAATAAATAATCAAACCCAAGTTTCTCAAATCCTGGTGCTCTATTAAGGAGAAATGCTGATATGAAGTTGCTCATAAGAACCAATTGCCATTCATTTATAAGTTGCATATTGGAAAATAAATATCCATCTCTGAAAACTATCCTTAAATTTTGCTGGGAAAACTAATCACAGACAAACACTTTTCATCAACTAATTCTCATTGTACTGTTATCAAACAAAAGAACCCATCTACCACAGGACATGACCTTCAAATGGAAAACTACTTTACATGTTTAGAACCAACACCGATCAATCCAAATCCTCTTAATACTCAATTGACTTGAACTGCTACCATGAAATTCAATACAAGCACACAAACAAAGATATTTGATCTCTATTGCATCACATGACTGAAATTAACACTTTCATATCTTTGAAAAACACACCAAATCACAAAGTCACACAAGTACAATTGGGTTTTTGAAACCATTAAACTACTTCTCAAATATACATGAACAGTTATACACTGAAAGTCTCTTACCAGATTACTTGAATTTACTTCAAAAGGACTACTTTTGGAGAATGAGTAAAGACAAATGAAGGCTCACGTTGCATGTTTGTTGCATTTATTTGTTAACAGTTTCAGAGAAAACATTATAGAACTTCAGAGACCAACACATTCCTAAACCTGAACTGTGCTAGGTTTGTTAAGGTATTTAATAACAATCACACGAAATGAACTACAGAACTGAAAAAACCTGCATTTAGCATATGACATAAGTACGTCACTTGGACTGTGTAGTGAAAGGTTTTCCTGACTGATTTTACTAGTACACTAATCAGTAATACATTATTAAATAGTAAGCAGATAGAATCATTTTCAAAACTGTGGTAAAACTTCATATATAGACAATACAGTGCTGCATGACCCTTCAGGGTCCAAGACAAACTACAGGGCAGATGAAATAGGGTGTAAAGGTCCACTGAGTTTATGAAGGTGCTATTCCCTCATAAATCTGGGACAGGGTTCCTTGCAACAACCTAGTTAGATCCCTCAGGCCTCTCCTAGGCAGCAAGACTACTCCCTAGTCTCTTTATAGTAGGCAAAGATAAAGTCTCCTGAAAAAAACTGGAATAGCCCTGTGCCAGGCCTTCATTCCCCTCTGGGGGCCCTGGCAATCAGCACTCTTTGCAGAATTTCTGCGCTGGTCCATTCTCCTCTGTAGAAGTCAGCTACGTCCCCTTTTAATTGTTCTTTCCTTACCTGACAGTGAGTGTGAGAGTAGCAAATTCAGAGCAGCTTGTTAACAGTGGCTGGCTCTGTGTGGGGTTGAAATAGCCCAGCCCAGGCTGATCTGCATTTCTTGTGACTAATGATACATAGACATAGCTGCTGAGAGACATATTTCCCAGCTTGGGGAGATGTATGTGTGCTAGCAGCGTGGCCATGGCGGACGCTTGAGCTAGCCACCTGAGTACACACCCATGGGCTGGATGAGTTCGTACTTGAGTGGCTAAGCATGAGTAGGGTGACCACATTTCTCTATGCTGAATATGGGACACAGTAAAATTAACCATATTCAAGTAAATGCAATGACAGTCAATGAGAACTATGCAGTAGGAATGTTCAAGTAACATCAAGTTGCTTGTGCCTCTGTTAAAAAAGAACACTGCGTAGTTGGAGTCTTTTAATTTACGTTTTTATCTTTAATGTTTGCCTAGGGGAGCTGGTGCGCACACAAATAGTCCTCTACGCCTGTCCCATACAGGGTGGATGACCTACTGACCTGGCCCTACCCTTACTGTGCGGTGCTCTCTGTCCTCCATGCCTAGCTGGCCCCTGGTATGGACCTGCCTCTCCCAGTACTTGGTGCAGATTCTTCCAAAGGCAATATACAGGGAAGGCATGTGGGGAGAGCATGGAGGGTCACATGTCCCCCTCCCCAGATTTCAGCCAGGGCTCACACCGGACGGTGGTTAGCAGCAGCCCCTCGGTGCTGTGCAGGAGAGAAGGGATAGGAACTACTTCCAGCTGCAGGGGACAGGGGAGACTGATCTGGTTTGTGTCTTTGCAGAACTTGCCCCCCTCTCCACTCTCCTGTGGATGGAAGCAGCTTGCCCCCTCCCTGGCTATAGCACAGACTGGAAGGGGTTAAGCTGTCAGGGGTGAAGCTCAGGGCCCAAGGAACCTGACTGCAGGGGGTTCAGGGAACCTGGCAGAGAGGTGGCTCAGCAAAGGAAGGCACATAGGGGATGGAGCAGCTCTGTGCTCCCTGGGGCAGGACCCAGCTTCGGTGCAGGAGAGAGTGTTAATCTCTGTCCAAGGGACTGCTGTGGACCTTGCAGGGTCAGGGTGTGAACAGGCTGGAAATCACTCTCCCACTCCTGCCACCCCAGGGCTTGTCCTTTCCTGGTCAGTGCTCTGGACTCTAGGCTTTATGGTCAGTGCTCTGGACTCTAGGCTTTATGGTCTTGAGCTTTCCCAGGGTGCCAGCCCAGCCAGAGGCAGCATGGAAAGGAGGGAGCCTGCCAGCCCGGCTGTTGGTGAGTTGAGACTGCAGTGGGAGAGAGGGACAGAGCAGTGAAGGGTGGAGAAAGCCAACAGAAGAAAGGGAAGAGAGAAGGTGCAGGGAGAAGAAGTTGTGAACATTAACTGGAGGCCACAGGAAGACTAGGTGGTGGGATGCTGGGAAGATAGCAGAGTTGAAGGAGACAAATGGGTAGCCAATGAGCTAGAATTCAGTTATGCAGAGACCAGAGATGGAGCAGTGCTTAGTTCAGACAAGATTTGGTCAGTGACTGTTTGTGAGAGCATGATGCTGCACCGAGGATCAAGTGAAGTGGCAAGTGAGAGCAAGCTAAGGCATGAGAAAATTTTTGAACGACATGTAAGATGCAATAGTGACTGAACTCCATAACCAGATTCACCCCCACGGTTTTAGCAAAGGCTGTTGTGGAAGTTGAAACCACTAGAACAGCCACCTCCCTCCCCTTCCCAGTGTCCATATTCTAAATTTGACAGTTTCTAATTCAGTGGTGTCAGCTTTTCTCCTGGAACCATAGATTTCACTTATGACTATGACCAGAAAAGTGGTTCTCTTTCATACAGTATATCAGAATAATGATAGGAAGTTTATGAAAATAAAACCTGTTACATCCACTGACATATGCATTCAAATCCTCCTTTATGGGCACTGGTAGATACATTGCTGTAAAACACATACCAAGGCCAAAGTCACATACATGATTAAATTTACCTGTGCTTCATCTCCTCATTTCCACCCTTACACCTTTAAAAAAAGAGTAATCAAATGTGTTTGCAGAAAGATATTCTGATCCCCTTTTATTTGCCACATGTATCCTCAAGAGAGAAATAATTTTTTCAAAAGTCATTGCGGGGTTCAATTTATAGTCAGCCTGATAGTTTCAGCAATAGAAAATAGTAACCAATAACACGTTCTAAGATGTGCAATTAACTAATGTACAGAAAACTTTTAGAGTTGCTACACTTATATTTTTAATAATCATTACGTCCTCTACATTTCTCTGCTTTTCCTCTCTTGCCCCCTTTTCCTCTGCTACAGGGCTTCACTCAATAACTCTCACACCCGACAGGTTCTTAGATGCCTCTTAGACCACACTAGCAAATTCTTTCAGAAAATCAGGCCATTTTTTTAAAGAATGCATGGTGCGTGCACAAACAAAATATGCTATTTCGATTCAAAATCAAAATCGAAAGAACATGGCTCTTCTTCCAGAAGTCTTCTCCTGCTCCCAGATCAGGAAGAGCACCTCCTTTTGAAAGCTTCTTTCAATGAAAGCATGTGTAGATGCTCCACAGGCCCTTTTTTCGAAAGAGTGGTCCTCATGGTGCCACATTTTCCAGCACATTCTTTTGAAAGGGCTGTGTGGATACCCTCTATTGAAAGAGCTGATCACTCTTTTGATGTGCTTTTTTGTGTGTGGATGCACTCTTTCAAAATAAATTTTTCTTGGAAGAGATCTTCCAGAAGAACTTCTTTTAAAAGATCGCCATAATATAGATGCAGCCTTAAGCTGTTTCTACACATGCCAATAAATGGCGCGAAATATGTTAATGAGGCATGGATGCAAATTCCCTGTGGCTCATTAGCATAAGGTCACATGATTTGGAGTCTGGAAGACACTATTCCTGACTCCAAATCAACGTGTACAAGTGAGGCCCCCAGGAGGTCTTCAGGAAGGAGGTCCTCCTTCCGGAGGCCCCTTCTTCCCAAAAATTTTTGGAGAAAGTGGCATGTGTAGAAATGCCCTTAGAGAATAAATCAGTATGACTCAACTGATCAGTATGACTCAACAAGTTGTATCAGCTTGTTTTACTGGAAAATAAAGAAGTAAGTAAGTAAATAAATAAAGCATTTTGCTCCTTAAAGCTAGCAGAGCTATGAGAACAAGACCTGGATTTTATTCTAGTTCACATAGGATCAACTAACTAGGTAATTACTAGTTAAATTATTACAGGCTGGGGACTGACTAGCTAAGTAGCAATGCAGAAGAAAAGGATCAGGGGATTACAGTGGATGAGAGGCTGGATATGAGTCAACCGTGTGCCCTTGTAGCCAAGAAGGCTAATGGCATATTGGGGTGAATTAGGAGGAGCAGTTCTGGCAGATCTAGAGAAGTTATTATTTTCTTTATTTGCACTGGTGAGGCCACATCTGGAGTATTGTGTCCAGTTGTGGCCCCCACCCCCAGCATAGAAAGGATGTGGAAGCATTGGAGAGGGTGCAGGGGAGGGCAATGAAAATGATTAGGTGGCTGGAGCACATGAGCTATGAGGAGAGACTGAGGGATTTGGGCTTATTTAGTTCGCCAAAGAGAAGAGTGAGTGGTGGTTTGATAGCAGCCTTCAACTTCCTGAAGGGGGGTTCTAAAGAGGAGGGGAGAGGGGCTGTTCTCAGTGGTGACATATGACAGAACAAAGAGCAATGGTCTCACGTTACAGGGGGAAGTTGGTTATTAGGAAAAACTATTTCACCACGAGGGTGGTGAAGCACTGGAATGCATTACCTAGAGAGGTGTTGGAATCTCCATCCCTAGAATTTTAAGTCCCAGCTTTACAAAGTCCTGGTTGGGATGATTTAGTTGGGGTTTGGGCAGAGGGCTGGATTTGATGACCCCCTGAGGTCTCTTCCGGCCTTAGGATTCTACGATTCTAACTTTGGCTGTCCCTGTTTTAGAATCATAGAATCATAGAATGCTAGGACTGGAAGGGACCTTGAGAGGTCATCGAGTCCAGCCCCCTGCCCTCATGGCAGGACCAAGTACTGTCTAGACCATCCCTGATAGACATTTATCTAGCCTGTTCTTAAATATCTCCAGAGATGGAGATTCCACAACCTCTCTAGGCAATTTATTCCAGTGTTTGACCACCCTGACAATTAGGAACTTTTTCCTAGTGTCCAACCTAAACCTCCCTTGCTGCAGTTTAAGCCCATTGCTTCTTGTTCTATCCTCGGAGGCCAAGAAGAACAAGTTTTCTCCCTCCTCCTTATGAAACCCTTTTAGATACTTGAAAACAGCTGTCATGTCCCCCTTTAATCTTCGTTTTTCCAAACTAAACAAGCCCAATTCTTTCAGCCTTTCTTCATAGGTCATGTTCTCTAGACCTTTGATCATTCTTGTTGCTCTTTTCTGGACCCTTTCCAATTTCTCCACATCTTTCTTGAAATGCAGCGCCCAGAACTGGACACAATACTCCCACTGAGGCCTAAACAGTGCAGAGTAGAGCAGAACAATGACTTCTCGTGTCTTGTTCACAACACACCTGTTAATGCATCCCAGAATCATGTTTGCTTTTTTTGAAACAGCATCACACTGTTGACTCATATTTAACTTGTGGTCCACTATAACCCCTCAGTCCCTTTCTGCCATACTCCTTCCTAGACAGTTGCTTCCCATTCTGTATGTGTGAAACTGATTGCTCCTTCCTAAGTGGAGCACTTTGCATTTGTCTTTATTAAACTTCATCCTGTTTACTTCAGAGGATTTCTCCAATTTGCCCAGCTTGTTTTGAATTTTGACCCTATCTCCAAAGTCGTTGCAACCCTCCGAGCTTTGTATCATCTGCAAACTGAATAAGCGTACTGTCTATGCCAACATCTATTTTGGATCACAGAAGAAAATGGATTTGTGTAACTGAGGTCTGAACCTTCACTGAAGAATCTTTTAGGTAGTAGTTTACAAGAAAGGAGCAATCAGAAACAATTTACCTCTCTGATCTCAGGATGAGCTTGCAGGGCTAAATAACTTCCAGACAATAGTTTTATTGCTGAGTAAGCAAATTTCACTTGCAAGTCATTGCAATACAACAAAGGGAGGACACCATAATGGACTCTTTCCTTTAATACAAGATTTGAAAGTGAGGCCTTCAGGGTTTGTCCATCTTTTAAGATGTCTAAACTTCAGTTAAACTTCTGTGACTAGCCCACGTCAGCAGGCTCAAGTTTCAGTGCTGTAGAAGTGCAGTGTGGGCATTTGGGCTTGGGTAGAGTACAAGCTCTGGGGCCCTGCAAGGGCTTACATTGCAGTACAGAGATGTCTGAAAGAAATAAGAGTCTGCAGACTCTCAGTTTGTTAACATAAAGGCTGATATCTAGATTAATTGGTAATCCTTTGTTAAGCATTGTTGAACTCGGGCCCAGTGTCTCCACACAGAAACAAATTTAATCACCCATATCTCAGACTTCCTAGCTCCTTCCCAAAAATGTGGCCATTTCAGTCCTTTCTTTCCAGTGCAGTGTGAGAAAATTTGACTGTCCATCAAATCTGACTATTCAGAGGACAATGGAAGTCATCCCTGGAGATTCTGGAAGGCTTTTTGTGGACTCCAAGGCTGTGTCTACACATGCATTCCTCTTTTGAAAGAGGCATGCAAATGAAGGGAATAGAAAATGGAAATTAGGTGTGGATTTGCATATCTGACACCTCATTTGCATATTCTTATTCCGAATGAGCTTCTTTCAAAAGAACAAAACCAGCGTAGACACTGCTCTTTCAAAAGCAAACCCCATCTTCGAACGAATCCTTTAGAAATAAGAATATGCAAATGAGGTGCCAGATATCCAAATCTGCACCTCATTTGCATTTTTATTTCCCTCATTTGCATACCTCTTTCAAAAAAGGAATGCAAGTGTAGACACAGCCCAAGAGCACAAGTCCAGTGTTGCTGGACCTTGTATCTATACTTCAAAGCAATAATGCTTGAACCCTTTATCCTGACCCTCCTGCCACAGGGGGAGGTGGGCCCCTGGGTCAAAGCCTAGGGTTAGCACGATTTGTGTATAGGTGGGAGGGACAGAGGATTATACCTGAGCCTGAGTTCAAACTCTGGGCTCACATTACCCTGGTGACTTCAGGCCAGTAGCAGGGTTATTTATTTAAAGCCCTACTTCATGGAAGTAAAAGTGCATGAGGGAAAGAGATAATGGGAAGAAAGGAGAGTTACAGAAAGAAAGTTTCCTAAGATGACAGAACTTCTCTTTGGTTCCAATATGAATATTCAAGATCGAAATTCAGGTTAAAGTATAATGATCCTAGCGAGTGCAGAGGCTTTAGAGTCCCCAGATGTGTGGTGATTGGAAGATAATTACTTTGAATGAAAGCCCAGTTCATACCCAAAGCATCTCTCTCACCTCCTCAGCTCAATTACCATTCATAAGGAACACAGAATGGTTGTACCTGAATTTCCAGTACTGGCCAGTATGCCCAAGAAATTCCCAGAAAGCCTCAAAGCATCAGCCAATGCACAATTCTAATGCCACAACACCTAGGCCAATGGTCACTTTGCATAAGTAACTCAAGATCCACTACTGCTATATCCCCCCATTTCTGGTTTCTAATATTAACATTGCTCTGTGTCTTAGCCAAGTAGTAGCTGTTACTTGTCCATAACCTCAGCAAAGCCAACATATTTCAGAAATGAACTGCCCGCCTGTGTGCACTGCCTTCCCCATTGCCATCAGGAATTAAAAGAAGTTCTCTTCCCATTTTCCCTGCTGACATTTCTGGGGCTCTGTTCTAGAGCCCACGGTTCACAAGACCAAAGGAGGATTTCAACCACTAATCTGAGGACTAAATATATGAGTCTCCCACATGTGTGAGAAAACTTCCTAAATCCCACTGACAGGTGAGTGGGTTTTTCAGTCCCTGTTATACAGCATCTCTTTCACTACTTTACATTGGCTGGGTCTACATTTGCCCCCAGTTTTGTAGGGGGCATGTTAATCAGGGTGACGGGAGATTATTAATGAAGTGCTGCGGTGAATACACAGCACTTTGTTAGGCTAATTCTCCCCAGCAGCAACTTCGAAGTGTCAAACTTCAAAGTGCCAGCATGCTTGTTGCTGCAGGCACTTCAAAGTAGCGCGGGCACTTCCAAGTGCCCATGGCTACACGCATACCGGCACTTTGAAGTTTGACACTTCGAAGATGCCGCCGGGGAGAATTAGCCTAATGAAGTGCTGCATATTTACCACAGCACTTCATTAGTAATCTTCCACCACCCTGATTAGCATGTCCTCTACGAAGCTGGTGGCAAGTGTAGACAAGCCCATTGTTTCTTATACACAGTTTAGAATAAAGTATCACTATCTTTGAAAAACAGCATGTGTATCTATATACCTATATATATATATATATATATATATATATATATATTTGTATGTTAAAGCGAAGCCATGTACAAGATTTAGGTATTAAATCTAAGCAGTACCTTGTTTTCTTTCATTTAAAGAAAGTTAAAATATCTAAAGCCACAAGGAGAAAACAGTCCATTTTCAGAGAAAAAGCAACACAACTGAAATAAAGACATACACAGGAACACATTTCTCTAAATTACATGCAATTTTTTGTATATGAAGTTTTCTGTAAATACTCAGTTTATTTGATTTACCTTTACACTGAATCTTCATATTATAACATATCAACTTTATTATATTATATTATATCTCAAATACACACTATTTATGGAACCCTCAGTTTTTATGCTCAGAAACTGTCCCCTTGAAATCAGTGAGAATTTTGATAGGGTCAAGCCTATGAGATTTGGTATTGTCTAATGGTCCAATGATTTAAAGTGTTGAGCATCTCCTGGAGGGGGCTGGTGAATACTTACATGCCCAGACTCACACGAGATGCTCAGCAACCTGCAGGACCCTGGCCCAGATCCTCAAAGTTCTCTTCCATAGATTGGCTTCCTTCTCCAGATCTGAAGAGCTCTGTCTAGCTCAAAACTTGTACCTCCTTACCCATCTTGCCTGTATCACAACAATGCCAACTGATGTAAAAGATACTGTTAAAAAGACCTAATCCTTTGCAATATTAAAAATAGCAAACTTTTATAAAGGGCAGCACTCATAGCAACATAGGCTCCCTCGCAAAAGACTCCTTCCAGTCTCATACTGCATGGTAATTGACCCTTGGATTTTCATTATGCCTTTGGCTTGGGACACATAAATCTTTCTGTGGTCAATTATCTCACTGTTGTGTCCATAACAGTGGTTTGTGTATAGTTATATTATGGGTATAATCACATTTGTTAAGGTCCCACTGAGCATGGCAATGCAGGCCTATGCTTAGGTAACAGTCAATCTACTCAATATAATTAGTCAGGACTTGAGGGGAGATGCATTTCTCTCCTGGAAAATTATCAAAATGTAAATGGATGGTGCTAAGATTAGAACAACCTTAAGTTCCTGTATATCAAGGCTACAATTCCGCAAACTGGTCATTTTAGGAGCCTTTATCTAATCCATCAGATCTACCTGTCCACAGCTATTGATCTCTCTTTACCATTTATCCATTTGCCACATAGTGAATCATGATTTTAATTTTCAAATGATGAGCTGATAGTTTTGAGAAGAAAGATTTCTGAAGACATCTGTAGGACAGAATGTATCCTTGTATTCACACCTTACAAGCTATTGTAATACTCTTTGTACAAAATGTGCCTGGAAAGGTACCCATTGAGAACTGATAAACTGCTCTCAATAATGTCATTATGAAAAGTATGTAACATTATATGTAAAGATACGACAAGAAGACAAAATCATGACTGAAGTTTCTTTACTAAACTTGAGTGAGGATTAATCTGGTTCTCAAAGATAAAGGACAAGTTTCATACCTCTAACCACGTGTCATCAAAGCTGATGGACCATTACTTGTCAAATGGCCAGTCTTTGGCATGAAAGGGGACAGGAACAAACTGCTTAGCAAAAGCAGCATGGAACCTCTTACATCACAAGGGTCCTTGATGTCAACCTCACAACAAGAATGAACTTTATCTAGGGATAAGCCTCAGGAAATGCATTTTAAAGGACAATTGGACTTTTATGATGAGATGCAAAAATATCCTAAGTTCTCTCCCTATCCATCTCTTCCCTTCTCATGTAAGACGATAAAGGAAATAGTCATTGGACTTGGGGAGAAGGTCCTGAGCTGAGAGATTGGTCAGCCATATTACTAGAAACTGGTGATAAGGGCCTTCACTTTGAATCTAGCTTGGTGAGTTTATTTCGTAACCATTTCTGACTTTAAATACCTTCAAGTTGCTCTCACTAAAAATCCTGCCTCCTTGTAGTTAAATAAACTTGTTTTATTCTTTAAGTAAGACATTAAACTTAATTGTTTCGTTTGGTAACTTCATTTGAGGTAGCAGAATGTTTATTGATTTCTTTAGAGAGTCAAGGGACATAATAAATCTGCACTATCCAGGACAGTGCAGAATAGACAGTCGGGGGTCACCCTGCAAACAGTAGTCTGGGCTGAAGGAAACCAATGTGTGACTGGTGTGTGGCTGACAGACTACAGCTGTGCACACATGCTCTGGGTGTGACTCGAATACAGTTTGTGAGAAGCCCAGGTGGGAGCCCAGAGATGCATTGTGAGACACTCAAGTTAGCAGGATAGGGGTTAGACAGCTCCTCATTGATCTGAATTGCTTTGTGGAATACTATAGTGGGCTTTTTGGAAATACCAGTCCAGAGCCGTGGGGTGTGACAGATACAGGGAGAATGTTAGGTGGGTATAGAGGAGCCAAGACACCTTCAAATAGGCAATCTGCATGTCACAAGTTCAGTGAAAGCTCATAGTTATTGTAGTCTTATCTCTTGACTGCAGTCAGTTAAAGTATAAGGAAAATTTAACCATCCATTCCTTTCCTGTTTCCTCTAGCGAGCTTGTTTTTGAAGCAACTGCAAGTATGAGTGGGTTAATTTTTATTCATTTTTCTATTGCAAGTCTGTGTTCAGAAAAGTCTTTTGTGAAAACGTAGGTTTGGAGTTGGTGAGTGGGTATCATTTGATGTTAGGCTTATCAGATTTTTTTAGAAATTATAATTATTGGATAGGTTGTGACAGAAAGTGAGAATTTCCCACCTTTGTGATTTGTGCACCCATTTTATTTATTTTCCATGTTTCCGCTCTGCTAATATTTTGTGTACAGTTGTTGAAGATGGATGATGTCTCATTGTCTGTAGGCTATGGAAAGGGTGAGGTGGATGGGGTAAGGAAACTGAGTTAGTGGATATGATAATACAGTACTGTTAGTAAAATTCTCTGTCGATAAAGGTCAACCTTGAGAATGGATGCAGACACCTAGTTTTAGGTTTCTCTGGCAAATTCCTTTATCTGCCATTGGAAAAAAAAACCTCACATGGCCAAGATGAATCAGGTATGATGATTCCACCACAACAAGGTTTTAGTTGGGTTAAGAGGCTATTGTGACTACGACTTGAACCATTTCTGAATTCTATCACATGGTGTCACCAATATCTGACAAGTACCACTGTGATCTCATAGTTGGTTCCAGGTGGTAATCAGCCTCATGCATAACAAATGAGGGAAAGAAAGCTACTTTTTTCCATCTTGCTTGTGCTACATAGCCCTGGAGATGAATTGTGCAACATCACAAGCCTGACTCTGGTACAAAAATCAGATTAATGGTTCTGAGGGGGTCACAGAACAACAAAGTTAGCAGTGTTAGAAGTTCTCAGCTGACATTAAAACTCAAATAATGGTGGGAACCCAATGTCCAAGGGCATTTTATTGTGTCTTCCTACATGAGCTAATTTGGCTGGCAGTTAGACCTCCTGAAACTGGATTTTAAGCAGAGGATCAAAGGGAGCTCCTGAAGATTCCCATTATTGTCTGTGGCTCTGGGTTTAGCTATTTCTGGCATTTTGGCTATGCCTACTGGGTGCTCAGACAATCACCTTCTTTAGTATTCTCACAGAACTAGGCTATTGGATCACAGCCTTGAAGGCTTTTAAAAGTCAGAGTTTGCATTCTTCATGCTATTTGATACATATCTAATTGTCTTTTTGCATCCAGTGTATCCATCAGTTCACCAACAGTTATCACCTGTTAAAGGTGGGCTCCCCACTGTGCCCTCCTTGATGAGCAGAGGAAATTATGATGTAAAAGGGAATTTGTCCAGATGTACTGAAAAACTAAGACTGAAGCACAAAGAAATTAATGTTCTCAGGCAAGGACACTGCAAGGAACTGAGTTCCACATGAACTCTTTGTGCTAACAAACAGATTGCCACTCTGAATTGTCTTGCTACAGCCGTACTTCTTTCAGTTGATTATTGTCATGAACTTGTGACATTCTTTGCAAATAAACAGAAACTGTGGGTTGCTTTTCTCTTGCCTTCATGATAAGATCCGTCAATTTCCATAGGAACATCATGTAGTGACTGCATTTGATATAATTCCTGAGGAAGATGCCAAGTGCCCTCCAAGGTCCCCAAAGTCCACTGCTCTATGGCTTTGTGCCTTCTACATCCTGGCTGCTTGAGATAAGTAGGGTAGCTGCACTGTTATTATGACAATCATTACCAAAGACCTCAGTTAGCAATGGCAAGATGCTGACTATCCTTCAAAGTACACCCTTCCTCAAGAAAAGAAAGGTTACTTGTCTTATAGTAACTGGAGTTCTTTGAGATGTGTGTGTCATTGTGCCTCAGGGGGTTACAACTGAGACTGTCAAATTCAAGAAAAACTAATGAGGCATAGGGCAGACAAACTCCAAAACTGGTAGTAACAGAGAGGTAGCCATGTTAGCCTGTATTCTAACAAAACAAAATAGCGGAAAGGTAGCACTGTAAAGACTAACAAAATGATTTATGGATTTATTTGGTGACGAGCTTTCGTGAGACAGACCCACTTCATCTGATCAATCACATTCCAATACAGACCCATTGGAAATGCGATTGATCTATGAAGTGGGTCTATCCGACAAAAGCTCATCACCAAACACATCAATAGAACATTTTGTTAGTCTTTAAAGTGCTATATTTCTGCTGTTTTGTTTTTCCAAAATTGGTAGTTATTGTCCATGAGATATGCCAGACCAACAAAAAAAAGTAAACCTCTGTTTCACCACACTGGCTAACAAGAAATCAGAAAAGCAGTCTCTTTAGGCATTCCAATCCTTGTATCACTGCCAAAAACACAAGACTTATTGATGGGTGAGTATTTAAAATCAATTTCATCAACCAAAGGGTTCTTTTCATACCAAAGGACCAGCCGCATATAGAACTCAGATTTTACCCAGTAAGCACACAACTGCCAATCTTTTATTTTCCTCTTCTAATATCTAGGTGTTTATACAAAGAATGAAGTGTGTTAATATTGGTTAAAGGAATCAAATACATACAATAATTGCAAGGTTCTTGGATCAGGCTTAAAGCAGTGATGAAATAAACTGCTGGCTTGTTAAATCTCCAGTTGCTTCCAAATGTGTTGGAAGATTTTCAGTTCTTTGGTTAGAATGCGCCCATTAGGCTCGAAAGTAGAACTGAAAAGAGGCAAAATGGAGATGTTTCATGAGAGAAGATGAAGACTGCCACCACTTGAAAACACTTAGGTATAAGGGTTCTGTTGAAAAAGGGGGTTTTCGTTGAAAGAAAAAATCTCTCCCTACAAAGTGATTGGCTGAAATTATGCTAATGAAGCATGAGATTTGTAAACTGGTGCTTCATTTGCATTTTTGATTTCCCTCATTTACATTCCTAATTTGAGAGAGGAACGTGGTGTAGACTCATCCTATGAGATTCATCCCTTTTGCCTTTCAGCTTAGCAGCTCTGCTTTGCTGATATGTTAAGGAGATATTTTACCATGTCTCTATTATGCTACGTTTTTTTATATTCTCCTAGCAGATATACCTCGCCTTGCTTAAGATTTGGGGGTTTTGTGGAAAGTAAAAGGAAAATGTACACTCTTTGTATAAATGAATGTATTCCTCAGAAATACAGTGTTATTTTTATTTTGGATTTCTTAAAAAGGGATATAATTAATATAATTTTTAAGTAAAATTTTTAAAATGGTCATTCCATCAAGTGTATTTTTCCTTCATCCCTATAAAATCTTGCCATTCGCTATGTGTTAACAAAAAAAGGGCTCCAGTCAATTTAATTTTTATAACATTTTCTTCTAGTTTGCAAACCTTGAGCATTGATTTAGCTGTGCCAAAACAGAGCACTACTCCACATTTCTCCATTTTATATCTTTTCTGTAAGGTTTATTGAGAAGCCATCCTAGTCAAGATTCATCTTATTTTTTCTGGCTCAACTTGGTGCAGTCTTGTTCAATTTTCTCTCAGCTATGTCAGTTTTCGGGACTGTACTTGCTTTGGTGAGATTCTCTCTCTATCTCTCTTTTTTTGAAAAGCAATCTCATTTGAGGGGCATATTGTTTACCTGGCACTTGCAAACCCTTACACTGCTTTGAGTTATGATCAGAGGAAGCTGTATGCCAAATCTGATGGTCCTAGTTCTTACGTTTAGGAGGAGTTCTTGATCACGCAGACAAATTCTCTAAAAAATGTAGTAGATTGCATGTGCAAATGGAGGGGAAGAAGGGTAGCTATTCTTCTAGGTAATCCTACTGCTATTCTTACTATCTGTTCAGAAAAGCAGGATTCTGCTATACATATTAAAAATTATGCCACCCATTACCCTCAACTCTTGCATGCATTTGATAGGCTGAATTATTCAATATTAAAGGTCATTTAAAGTCCTTCTTGGTGAAAGCAGGCATTTTTGTGCCTACACAGCACTTCATACTTGTGTATTAGACAGGGAACTCTGCATTATGTGCTACTTTGCCGATTCAGCTCACAGCTATGAGATAGCAAAGTCAGCCAGTCAAACAGTGCTGAGATGCCATGATCCCACTAAACTGTTGTTTGCTGTCTCCTAGGAGATTTGATTCCTCATTCTCCTTGTACCTGGATTTTATAGCGCTGTCTCAGGAAGGAGGATTCATTCAATAGTGCACTGCAAATAGTTTGAATATTAGATCAATTTCCAATGGCTTCATCCTGTTTTGTAATGTCACGTTTCAACATTCAAAACACTTATTTGGTTTCAAATGGAAATTACTGTTCAATATATATAGAATCAGAACAAGTACATCATGTATATATCAAAAGTACACTATGATTTCACACACACATATATTTCCTATGGGGCTACGTTTATATAGTCTTTTCGGTGCTGTAATTTTTATCTTCTCTGCTTTATGTACAATTTTGCATGAGATTAGTGAATTGCAAACATTTCAAACAGCCCAAAAACAAGTTTTGAAAGTTCATCTTATGCTGAATATATTTTACAAATTTTGAAAGCAATTGTGACAAGAGTTTCATCATTTCCAAGTACTGAGGGAAGTGCACTTTGCCATTTGAATTTTAAAGAATACATCCCAGACCTAGTAAAGCCCTGTGTTAGCTGTCTTGTTCTTTAGCCTGTCTTTGAATCCTCTTAGGAAAGTCAGGGATACCCACAAACAATAGAATTAAAAATCTGCCTTTAGGACTGGCAAACCATTCAAAGTTCTGTCTAGCTACTTAGCATAGCCTGAGCTAGGCCTCAATAAGAGAATAGGCCCCTAAAGAAGCAATAATTTTCAGATTGTTGTGTACAATGCAGTGATAAAGCTCCCTGTCACATTTTTCTTCCCAGTTACTGAAGCTCCCATTCAAATGAATTGTCACAGCTTCTTCAATCCAAACAAGCACCCTTCCGGCCTTGTTTGCATTAAAATGTGATAAAACTAAAGGTGACTTTAGCACAGCTGTGCAGAAAACTGGATTAGGTCAAAGTGACAGAGTTTGTTAGGGCTTGCCACAAAGGTAGCTCAAGATTTGTCTAGAGTGCTAATGTGGGAGAAGCAAGGGTTTCTTAAACCCAGACCTTTGTAATAAGGCTACAAAACAAACAAAAATACTATTTTTTTCAGCCGCACATAATTCCCAATGGCAGTAGGCCAGCTTGTTGACCTGTTGTTCACAGAAGAAAACTGGAATGGCACAGCAAAACAAAGTGCCTTCTACTTTGTGTCATTCTTGCTGATCATCATGCAGAAATCAACTCTGCCATCCCTTTGCAAAGCACCAAAAAGACCAGCGTCCTGAGAATGGATGGTAGTTACAGTTGTTCCAGAACTTCGAGATGAATTCTTGAAATATAAAATGTTGGAAAGTGGTAAGAAAGTAGCATTTTACTTACTCACAATGAATTATTGATAATCAGTCTTACAGTCTTACAGCATTTCACTTCAGAATCTTTTGACCTCAGATTTCTGTTTTCTCACTCAAAATTAAAAAAAAAAAAAAGCACCCTCTGCATGCCACCTGCTGGCAATTTTTTGTATATTGCTAAGAAGAAGGCTGCGTATAGTTTTCTTTCTCTGGTCAGACATCTTTACTATGTTAAAAGTCGGAACTGATTCTTTCAGCTAGGCTGCGTCTACACTAGCAAGTACATTTGAAATTAGAATCGGAAGACCGAGCTCTTTCGAAAGAACCCGCGGAGTGTCTGCACACACCCCGCGCCTTTTCGAAAGTAACTTCGAAAGAACTCCCGCGTTCTTTCGAAGTCGGTCCTCCGTTCCTGGGATGGGAAGAGCGCCCTCCTTTGAAAGATAATTTCAAAAAAGAGCAAGGGTAGACACTCCGCAGCCCGCTCATTCGAAAGAGGGAGTCCTCCATGGTGGCGATCAGCTGGCCGGCGGTGGCGCTGCTCACAGCACAGACAGAGCTCTATGGTTCTAGCGTCCGGCCTCGCTTAAGGGGACCCAGGCTCCCAGAAACCCTCAGGCAGGAAGCTGAGAGTGTGCTGCCAGCAGTGAGGCCACGCTGCTCTCCAGCTCACTAGCCATCGTAACGGCCAGCCAGCCCCCCACACCACCCAGACCCATGGCCAGCCACCCAGACCCCCACCCACCCCAGGGGCCCTCCAAAGACAGCAGGGAGTCATCCCAGGAGGCGGGCCAGGCCCCGAAGCATCGAGCCCCCTCCTGGACAGAGGCTGAGATCCAGGACCTCCTCTCCCTTTGGAAGGATGGGGAGGTCCTCCAGCAGACGGGGGTCCATCACTGCAATGCGGTCGCCTTCCAGCAATTGGCAAAGAGGCTGCTCAGCCGTGGCCACCCCACCCACATACTGGACCAGGTCCAATCAAAGGTAAAAGAACTGAGGCAGGGGTATTGCAGGGCCTGGGACGCAGCCGGGTGGTCGGGGGCAGCCCCCACAAGCTGCCCCTACTACAAAGAACTCCACCACCTCCTGGGGCCGAAGGAGGCCAGACCCCCTACCATCTTCCTCAACCCATCCATGGGTGACCCTGAGCCAGAGATGGTGACCGAGGGCGAGGAGCACCCGGGGTCGTTAGCCAGCACCAGGCGACCGCGGACAGAACGGCAACTTGACCCCCACCAGTGATGACAAGTGCTCAAGTGAGGGGGCCCTCGTCATCGACCTCCCATCCGGGCCGTCCAGCTGGGCACTGTCCGACCATGTCTTGCCTGCCTTCTCGGAGGGACCCCTAGGTAGGTGGCATGCACACCAGCCCTAGTGCCCAGGGAGGGAGTGTCAGGTCCCACCTGGGGTGGCCACAGGCATCCCACACAGCCACCAGTCCACGTGCGTGTGGACCCTGGAGGGCTATGTTCCCCAGGCTGTTGGGGGGATGATGCGTGGCACTCAGCACCACACCGATGGGACAGCTTCAGGGGCTGCCTAGACTTGGAGGGAGCAGAGAACAGCATGGGGGGGTGGGGCACCCAGGGACATGTACACTGGGGGGTGGGGCAGGACATGGGGACCTGCACCTGGGACTAATGGCCCATTCCCACCTCCCCTTCTGTCGCCACAGCTCCTGCAGCCAGTGGCCAGACCAGCCTCACCACAGAAGGTGAGGGGGAGCAGACCACATCCCGAGCAGGGACCGTGTGGGGTTGCCGCCAGGCCATCCGCCGGTGCCACCAGGGCGGCGACGAGGAGGCGGGGGACACCGCCCATACCGCAGCTTTGCAGGACCTTACTGGCATGCTGTGGGAGTGGCTTGCCATGGAGCGGCAGGCCTGGGACTGGGTCGTGGCGAACATGGACACCTGGACCTGGGCCGTGGTGGGCCACCTACACCCAGCTGTCGCCCCATCACAAGCCACTCACGCCCCCCCCCCGCTCCCACCTCACCATCCCTCATCCCCCTATCACCCAGCCACCCCCACCACCTCCCCAGTCCCCCAGTCAGACTCCCCACCCCCAACCTCAACCACCTCCCCAGTCCCCCGGTCAGGCTCCCCACCCCCGACATCTCCTGCCCCACCCCCCGGTTTCTCCCCACCCCACCCCTGCAGAGAACCCCTCCCCACAAGCCCGACCTCTCTGCCCTTGTCCCAACCCACCTGCCCCCGTCTACCCTGATGCAGCTGGCCCATATGTTGATGGCCAGGGCTGGCCAAGGTGAGGCCATTCCCCCCGCCCCCCCACACCACTGATGCCGACCCCAGGGAGCCTGCAGGGGCCCCTCCCCAGCAGCACCCTACCTCCCTGTGCCACCCTCCCCAGCCCAGCCACGATGGCCCACCCAGACCCAGGGGGGGAAGGGGCAGATGTGGGCAACAGGGATCCCATCCCTCAACTCCCATAAATGAATAGGGCCTTCCGCCCTTACCCTCAGCCCTCCCAGGGCCCAGAGGGTGACCAACTGGGGCCGCAACACCCCTGTGTATCATTCCTCCCAGCTCCGCTTTCTGTGATACCCCTCTCTGTACATAGGCAGCAAAGCAGTAGTATCGGTTAAGTAAAGTGTTTATTTCGTGGTTCCATCTGGGTCCCCTGTGCACGTGTGGGGGCGGTGGGGTGTGCATGGGGGTGGAGTGTGTGTACATGGGGGTGGGGTGGTTACTGCGGTTCCCACTCAAAGGCCTGGCACAGGGCCTCCCATACCTGCACCCCATCCTGCTGGGCCTGGCGGCATGGGGCAGCACGGGGCTGCTCATACTCACGCCCTGCCTCAACGGCCCACCCATGCACGAATGGCTCGTGCTTTGCTTCCATGAGGTTGTGCAGGGCACAGCAGGCCCCAACCACTGCTGGAACACTGGGGAGGCCAACCTCCAGCCTCGTGAGGAGGCATCTGAAGTGCCCCTTCAAGCGGCCAAATGCCCGCTCCACCGTGTTGCGGGCCTGGTTCAGCCGCTCATTAAAAATGTCCTGGCTGGGCTGTGTGTCCCCCATGTATGGCCTCATGAGACAGGCCTGCCGGGGGTAGGTGGTGTCCGCCATGATGCAGGGTGGCATTGTGGTGTCCCCAGTGGGGAGCTCCTGCTGGGGGATGAAGGTCCCCTTGGCCATGCGGCGGCCCAGCCCCGAGTTCTGGAACACCCTGGCATCATGAGCGCGGCCGGACCAGCTCACACAAATGTCCTGGAACTGACCACTGGCGTCGACGAGTGCCTGCAGGACCACAGAGTGGTAGCCCTTACAGTTTATGAAAGCCCCGCCGCTGTGCTCTGGGGCTCAGATGGCGATGTGTGTGCTGTCCAGGGCCCTGAAGCAGTTTGGGAAGCCCAACTCCATGAAGTCCTGGATGGCCTCGTCCAGGTCCCTGACACACACCAGCTGCTGCTGGAGGACCCTGTTGATGGCCCGGATGACCTGCAGGCAGCGGGAGGAGGATGCACTCATGAGCATGGGGTGGGGTGTAGTGTGCCCAGCCATCCCTTCCCCCTGCAGGGCAGGCCTCCCTGGGGCCCCGTCCCCATCCCTGTCCCATCCCTGGTGGGGGCTGCCCTGCGGTCCTCGATGGTGCTCGATGCTGGCGTGCCCCCCATCCCCTGGCCCCCGCATGCGCATGGCTTACCTCATTGAGGACGGCCCCAATGGTGGCCCTGCCCACCCCGAACTGATGGCTGACGGATCGGTGACCGTCCAGAGTGGCCAGTTTCCAGAGGGTGATGGCCACCTTTTTCTGGAGTGGGAGCGCTGGCCTCATGTGGGTGTCCGGGTGCTGGGGCGAGCCAGTGGCACAGCTCTAGGAATGTCCCCTTGGTCATCTGGAAGTTCTGTAGCCACCGGTCGTCGCCCCAGTCCTCCAGCACCAGCCGGTCCCACCAGTCGCTGCTTGTGGGGAAGCTCCACAGGGGGCGGATGCCCTGGGGGACGGGCTGGTTGCCATAGATGTTGCTGCGTGGTGGCCAGGACCACAGCCAGTGCGCTGGCCATGGCTTCAATGGGGATGGGGGGCTGCTTGGGTTCCATGGGAGCCTGGGGTGCCACCTCTGATCTCCTCGGTGTGCGAGCCTGGGGACAGGTGGCTGGCCCTTGATGTGTGCAGGCTGAGGTATGGGATGGGGGGTGCCTTTAAGGGGACGGCGGGCCACGGTCCTGGAAGGGCTCATCCGCCATGCATCCCTGCCCGTGGGACTTCCTGCGCCTGTACTTTTGAAAGAGCGCCCTGCATAGTGTGGACATCATTTTCGAAATTGCACTCTGGGACTTTCGAAAGAGCGGATCGCACCTTCGGTCTCTGTTTGTCTGTGTGGACACTCCCTTTCGAATGGACGGCTTTTGACATTCTGTTTCGAAAGGGGGCTGTAGTGTAGCCGCAGCCCTACTGAATAAGAAATAGGATAAGCATCATAAGAAGCTTTTGCCACGCACTCACTTCAGTTAGTTCACTTATGATGCCTAGTTACAGAGATGATGATATGAAAGGTGTGCCATTAATCTTGTGAAGGCTTAAATGTAGACATTTCTAGTACGATTTGCCCAATTTTTATCAGCCTTTAAAAAAAAAGCCTGATGCATCTATCTACCTAAGTTAGCTCAAAACTAGACTGAATATGTACCTATCTGCATAGCTACTGAGGAGCTCAAAGAGTGTGCTTACTCTGTAGTGCGAAACTGCCCCTGCAACCCCTGGCCCCAGTTTCCCTTCTGCTGGGAGTCCCTTAAAAATCCTCACAGTCCAGATATTCAAAAGGTTTCCATTCAGGCATAAGGGGCTGGCAACAGAGGGGATTTTTGCTGGCAGAGGCATGCCTGCATAGCTTGTTTCCTGCTGGCAGCAGCTTCGAACGGCTACAAGATCTCGTGCAGCTATGCTAATTAGCTGCACAATTATGCTAATGAGCAGCTATTTGCAATTGTGCGACTGCTCATTAGCAAGACGGTGCTGCCTTTACAGGTCCAGATAGCTAGTGACAACAGCCAAGAAATGGAAAGGGGAAAGATTCAAAACCAATAATAAAAACCAAACTTTTATATAACATACAATTAGACTTTGGAACTCATTGCCCCAGGATATTGAGACCAATCACTTAATATCATTCAAAGTGTGATCACGTACTGTACATGGATAATAACATTCTAAATTTTTATAATTCTTTTAAAAACTCCAAAGTTTTTCAAGGGATATTAAACTATGAAGCATGAGGTCTAAACCAATCTGTAAATACAGTCATACCCCAAGATATGCCCATTCGGGGTATGAGAATTCGAATTTATGAGGAGTTTCATTTAATACCCCTACTTCATCTTACGAGGCATTTCCTTGAATTTATGAGGATACACGTCTGCGGCTGGTCTGGGTCTCTGCCTCGGCGCTGCAGCAGCTGTGTGCCCCAGCTCCGCCAGTGGCCTCAGGCTCCCAGGTGCTCCTGCAAGACATGGATGCTGGGCGCGTAGCCCACCCCAGCCCTGCCCCTGCCTCTTGCCCCCTGGGCAGCTAGGGGGCCGCTTCTGTCTTCCCTGCGCAGCTGTGCCTTGGGCACTGCTTGCCACCTGCGGCCTTCTGTTGCATTTGGCCCCTTGGCCGCTGCTAGCGGGGCCTCTGTACCACATAGCCCCACATGAGCAAGGCATCGCCCCTCGCCAGCTGGGGGCCCCCTGTACCTGCTGAGCTCCCTGCATGGCCAGCCCCTGGCACTGCCTCCTCCCCACTTAACCTAAGCTGTGCTCAGACTGGGCTGCCTCCCCATGCCCTGCTCTGCCCTGCCCGCCCCCATGCACTGGCCCTGCTTTTGCAGCTGTGGGCAGCTACCTGGTTGTGCGCTCCTCTCCCAGGCGCTCTTCGATTTCTGTTCCCCTCGCAGCCCTGTCTCTGCGCCTGGGACAGCCCCTCTGGCCCCAGGCTCTGCTCCCCAGGCCATGCTACTGGGAGGACTTTTCTGAGCTCCACTCCTCTCCTGAACTCCTGCTTCCTACTGCAGCCCAGCCACCGCATCCTGGTGATGATGCAAAACAAGGTGATATTGGCTTCCTGGCACATCTCCCTCTCCATTTTTTGTACAGTAATTAATGAACGGAAAATGCCTTGTTAGGTTGTGTTACGATAACTAATGTTAACTATTAAAGTACGTGTGTTCATTTTAATGGGATATGGTGTTGTTTTAGCATAAATGGGTGTAAATTTTGGGGCTCAGGAACACATACAATTTTTTTGCATTGGAATTAATGGTAATTATGTTTTCAACTTACGAGAATTTGCCCTAAGGGGTTTCTCAGGAACAAATTACCCTCATAAGATGGGGGAAGACTGCGCTGGGGGGCAAGACAACTGCCTGGGGGAAGATTAACCAATTAATTCGTTCCCTGTAAGCTCAATGCTTGGGCAGCCACTCAGGAGAGAGTCTAATGCTGCCCAATGGCAGAAGTAGACAGGGTTCCTGTGAAAGGAAACCTCACTTTCAAAAGCACCCTTCTTCCCAGGTTTTTGAGGGGAAGAAGGGTGCTTTTGAAAGTGGGGTTTCCTTTCACAGGAACCCTGCTTACATGGCTGTTTGTGATTCAAAAGCAGCCCCTTTTGGCATCGGGATCATGTGGGAGTATGCAAATCAGCCATGGGATATTTAAATCATGCCCTTCCTGTCTGTGCCCCTGTATTTTCCCTGCTTCCTTCTTCTGCCCATTCCCTTTACACGTTCTGGGAAATCCTGGGATTTTCAGCATTTTCCACTTTCCAAGCACAGCCAAACCCTGATTATGGTTTAAGTTAAAATAAGAGGAAGCTGCATACCAAATTTTTGGTCATAGCTCTTACATTTTAAGAGTTCTTGAACAAATGTAAAACCTACAAACAACACACATACACACACATCCTAAGATATCTATATCTATAGCTATAGCTATATATATATTAGATGTGGCTATCCAACTGCATCAAGTATCACAAAAAATAACTATGGAGGTGAGTATCAGACAGGTAGCCGTGTTAGTCCGTATCTTCAAAAACAACAAGAAGTCCTGTGGCGCCTTATAGGCTAACCGATATTTTGGAGCATAAGCTTTCGTGGGCAAAGACCCAAAGTGCCGGCATGCAGGAGAAAAGGGACTTCGAAGTAGTGCAGGCAATTCAAAGTGTCTGAAGCTACACGCACACCAGCACTTTGAAGTTTGAAGCTTCAAAGTTGCTGCTGGGGAGAATTAGCCTAATGAAGTGCTGCATATTCACTGTAGCAATTCTTTAGTAATCTCCCATTGCCCTGATTAACATGCCCCCTTCGAAGTTGGGGGGCGCAAGTGTAGACAAGCCCTGTGGGAGGAATAATCAAATATATCTTTAAAGACATATAGGCTGCATCTACATTATGAGAAAAGTTCAAATATCAAGGCTTTAGCTTGATATTAAAAGGTGATGGTCCTCACACATAATACTGTTAACTTAATTTATTAAGCCATAATGCTGATTACAGAACATCGCTATTACAGTATGGGTATAGCGTCTTTCAAATTTAAAATTGTGAATCAAGGCTAGTGTGGAAGCACCATGTCCTTAATTTGAATTTGTCAGCCTCCAGAAGTGTCTCTGATGTATCCCACAAAGCTACGCAGTGACCTGCCAAGTATTTGTTGTGCGCTGCTGTCAGGTGTGCAGGAAGGTCAAAGTAAGCCCACAAAGTTTGGATTGAATTTGAATTAAAATTTGAATCAGAATACAGCAGCCCAGCCCTGCAAATAAAAAGGGCGTTCATTGTGAAACAATCCCCTTGCCTGTTACATTGCACCACATCTGCAGCCATTGCACTGCATTGGTAGCTATTACTGTTAGTCCTGTACTGCAGCCATGAGCGCTCTGGGTCCTGATCTAACTAGCACTTCTCAGGCTCGCAAGACAGCCCCAGCTTGGACCCACCACGAGATGGTGGATCTCATTGCCATTTGGGGAGACCAGTCAGTGGCGAAGAGACTTCGGGTGGCCAAGAGAAATTTGGCTGTCGATGATCAGATGGTGCACAAGATGGCTACTCCCAGGACTCTATGCAGTGCCGGGTGAAAGTTAAGAGCTCCTTCAGGTCTATCAAAAAGTCTGGGAAGTCAACCAGTGGTCAGCGGAGGCTCCATGGACCTGCCACTGTTATCAACAGCTCCACATGCTCATGGGGAGTGATGCCACCCCAGAGCCTGGACTGAATTACAACACTTGTGGAGGCCTGGTATGGAGTGAGCCCGGAGGAGCAGGGTGGCCCAGAGGAAGAGGGCAACAGAGAGGAGGAAAGGAGCAATAAGCAGGGGACAGAGGAAGTCTTGCCAGACAGCCCGGATCTCTTCACCATTGAACTGGAACCGATCCCCTCCATGGTGAGCTCCTCCATGCTGGGACCCTCTATGGCAGTCCCCTCCATGCTGGTCACCTCCACACCGGTCCCCGAGACCTCTGGAGTAAGCAGTTCAGGTGAGTCTTTATTCTGCATGTTAGAAGTGGGCTGGGGGTGGGTATAGCTATACGGTTTTGCACAGGCTCTATTAAGCCCTGAAGTATGCAAGTCGGTGCAAACAGAAATCCCAGCTGAAAGTTCCCAGCTCATTCTAGATAGCCAGGAGTTTTGGAACTGGAGTACCAGATTTGTTGTCTGCTAGTTCCCTGACTAAAAACCATAAAAGTGACACCAAGCATTCATTTCAATGGTGTGCACTGGAATTTCCATTAGAATGCCTTAGAGAGGGCACAAAGGAAAAAAAAAATCAGAAGATTTAGCTAGCTATGTCTATAATTGCTGTGTTTTCCTTAAAATACTATCTACTAACGTTAGAGTACCACCACCACACGGCAAAAGTGCTAACTACTTTGTCCTGACCTATTTGTAAAATTAGCAGCTTATGCATTTATAGGTAGGAGAATGTAGATATATGAAAACTATTGAATAGATACCTGTACAACTCTCAAAACAAAAAGCAGTCAAGTAGCACTTTAAAGACTAGCAAAATGGTTTATTAGGTGAGCTTTCGTGGGACAGACCCACTTCTTCAGACCATAGCCAGACGAGAACAGACTCAATATTTAAGGCACAGAGAACCAAAAACAGTAAGCAAGGAGGACAAATCAGAAAAAGATAATCAAGGTGAGCAAATCAGAGAGTGGAGGGGTTGGGGGGCGGAAGGTCAAGAATTAAATTGAGCCAAGTATGCAGACAAGCCCCTATAGTGACTCAGAAAGTTCCCATCATGATTTAAACCATGTGTTAATGTGCTGAATTTGAATATAAAAGCCAGTTCAGACGTTTCTCTTTCCAAAATGGAGTGATAATTCCTTTTCTGTAGCACACATACCTTTAGGTCATTGACAGAATGCCCCATTCCATTAAAATGTTGACTAACTGGTTTGTGGATCTGGAGTGTTTTGATGCCTGTTTTGTGCCCATTGATCCTTTGCCTAAGGGAGTTAGAAGTCTGTCCAATATACAAAGCACCTGGGCATTGTTGGCACATGATGGCATATATGATGTTAGTAGAGGAGCATGAGAAAGTGCCCGTGATTCTGTGAGTAACCTGGTTACTCTGTACAACTCTAACTAAGTTGCTCATGTTTACCAATTATATCCTCAGCTACTACACAAGCAAGTTCTTTCAGAAAATCCAGTCCTTTTTCAAAAGAACACATGAAGCGTCTATACACAAAATGTGCCCTTTTGATCCAAAATTGAAGGAACGCGGCTCTTCTTCCAGAAGCCGTCTTCTGTTCCCAGATCAGGAAGAGCACCTTCTTTCGAAAACTTCTTTTGAAAAAAATCATATGTAGATGCTCCATGGGCCCTTTTTCCAAAAGAGCGGTACTCCTGGCGCTGGATTTTTCCATCCCTGGCCCATTCTTTTGAAGGAACGGGGGCTGGGTGGATGCTTTCTATTGAAAGAGCAGATCACTGTTCTGATCCGCTTTTTTGTGTGTGGACGAGCTCTTTTGAAAGAAAGTTTTTCAGAAGAGAACGTCTGGCAAATCTTTTGAAAGATCACTGTAGTGTAGCCTGACAGACTGTCTTCTTCTGTGTCTGTCTGTTTGTTCAAGAGCTCCCCAATAGTAAAACCTAGGACCACCAAATTTGGTCTGCAGATTCCTCTTATCACAGCATAAAGCAAGGTCAGGGTTTGGTGGTGCCAGAAAAATTGGATGTGAATGGAATGGGATTGCTTCTCTTAAAACCATACAGAAAGGAGGCAGAATCACCAGGCAGGTGAAAGGGGCTGGCTGGGGGCATGCCCCACTCTGGGACCACCTCAGCCCCCCCCCTTAGGGGCCCTTTATAGAGGGTGGGGGGGTTACTGAAGTCCCCCCCAGTTCATAAGGAAACATTGCTGGCTATTCCCCTTCATCAGGGAGTGAGGGGAAAGTGCAGTTTTCTGCATTCCTCCCTCTGGCTGAGGGCTGCAGGAGGCAGATGAACCTGGACGCAGCTGGGGCACATGCACTCCTCCCCCATCTGTGCCTGCTGGAGGTGCAGTGGCCACAGAGAGGTGCTCCTCAGCTGGCCCCAAGCTACTGTGGTAAGATGGGGCTGTGGTACTGAACCCCTCATCTGCAGCCACACCTCAGAGCAATAATTTAAATGAAGAAAAACAAAAATTGATTGAGTTAAGGAGCTGAGCAGTGTCAGTAAATCATGTAGTATTTTCATAGATGAAAATCCAGCATGTCATCCTGCTCCGAAATGATGTAAGTTATGCCTGTGTTGAGGATGTTTTATAGAAAGTTAACAAACCTACCATGTAGTATGCAGTTTCATTTTAGTCACATGACACAAATAATGCAAATTTCTTCTATAATAGTATCATTGTATACAGCCCTTTCAATAGAAATGTATCTCCCCAAAAGGATATATAATGATTTAAATGGCCCATATCACCCATCTACTTTAAATAGCAGTTAAACTCCCTGACTTGTCAGCATGGCCTCTGTGGGATTGAAGGTGGGGTGGGGTGGGGGGCAGGGAAACCTTCTAAGCCACTGGTTCTCAACCTTTTCCAGGTGAGGACCCATTTTGACAATTCAGGAAGACTTGTTGACCCAAGACAATTAAAAATGTATGTGGGGGTGGTGGTGTAACTAGCTAATTTTGCACCTGAGGCAAGAATATAAAGTTGTGCCCCCTTGTGTTCATATATTGATAGTAGTTATTTCATAGAAAAAGGGAAAATACATTAATAAAACATAATAACACTACTTTTATTATTGTTAATTATTATTTTGTTATTATAGTTGATCTGATTTGTGCTGGGGAAAAGACCCTCATCCCCAGACTGCTCCCCCAGCTTAAACCCTACACTGAGAAGCTGGAGGGGCTGGGGAAGTCCCACTCGAGGCGGGGGGGGGGCGCTGGAGGAATCACACTCAGGATCTGGGTGGAGGTACAAAAAAAAAATGAAAACTGACAAATCAGCTCCATAGAACAGAAGGGGGAAATCAAGAAGAATTTTTCACTCTGCTTTGGAAAGAGAGGCTGCTGAACTCTCTTTTATATTCAAATTCGACACATTAACATGTGGTTTGACCCGGGATGCAAATTTTATGGGACACTCTTTTGCATACTTGACTTAATCTGATTCTTGACTCCCCCCACACTCCCCACCCCTCTGCTCTCTGAATTGCTCACCTTGATCATTTTTTTCTGATCTGTCAACCTTGGTTACTGTTTTTGGTTCTCTGTGCCTTAAATATTGAGTCTGTTCTGGTATGGCTATGGTCTGAAGAAGTGGGTCTGTCCCATGAAAACTCATTGCCTAATAAATTATTTTGTTAGTCATTAAAGTGCTACTGGACTGCTTTTTTGGTTTTTTTTACTGCAATAGTCTATTAAGTGGCTTGCCTGGCATGGCTATGAATATCAAAAGTGGAGAAGCTGTCTTTGTAATGCTTAATTGCTTCTGTATTGATAGAGATAGCTGCTGGATGTGGCAGTGTTAAAGAGCTGCAAATGGCTCCTTTAATAGCCACATGCAGCTCCAAGCTGCTGGCGACCCTTAACAAATCTAATTGGGTCTCAACCCATAGGTTGGAAATTCCCGTTCTAAGCATTTCCTGTAGAATGAGGATTTTGCTGCCTTGCAGAATTTTCATGAACCCTGGGAAATCACAGGGAACAGATCCAACCAGGACCATGAAAGCAAGATCTGTCTGCAAAGAAGGTCCCTTCTTTCACTTATTCCTCTGTTCCTCCACTGCTTTATTGAGACTCATGTTGCCACTGAGTGGGCACCCTTCTACTTGTACAATAGCAGCCACCAGGGCCTGCAGGGAGCGAAGTACTGATTTGAACTGAATAAGCACTGTAGTAGACTTCAAGAAAAGCATACCGGAACAGAGAACTGTCAGGTAAGGTCCCGTGGAAAACACGGTTAAAGTGAAAAAGGAGATCAGGAGAGCTGGCAGTTTACTAAGAAGATAATGTGAAAGGCACAACAGCAAACTATCCCAATGCAAAAGAAAAATTAGAAGAACAGTAAGAGGTCAATATGAATCCATCAAGAGCTCTTTAGTGACCTGAAAATCAAAAAGGAATTCTACGACACATGGAAACTTGGACAAATTGCTAAGGCTGAGTGCAAAAGAATGCCACAAGCATGTAGGGACAAGACCAGAAAGGCTAAAACACAGAATGAGTTCACCTAGCATGAGCTATAAAGGGAAAATAAGAAGAGGTTCCATAAATATATTTGGCACAAAAGACAGACAAAAGCGTTACTTTCACCTGCAGGCACCACCTCCTCAGTTTTAACTCACTGACATAAAATGTCCATTCCACAGCTAACTGGAGGGAACCCTAGAAATATGGGTGCTACTCCACCTGGTGCACTTGTTGGGGAGCAAGATTGGGGTGCGGGACTGGTTCCACTGCCCCTGCCCATGCTGTGATGCCACTCCCCACAGGAGCTCCATCAGGCCAGAGAGTGAAAACCTCGTCCTGGGACACTGCTCCCTGGCAAGAACACTAGGTAGGTGGAATAAGGGAAGGTCCTACACCGGGCCCTATTTCCCCAGCAGGAAACTGGAAGGATGGGGAGGTACCCCCACTTTCTGCAACCCTCACAAACCCCTAATCCACTTCTGTCTTGTCCCAAAGAGCTTACAAACTCACCAAAGCTGTGTCTACACGTGCACGCTACTTCGAAGTAGCGGCACTAACTTCGACATAGCGCCCGTTGCGGCTACACTCGCCGGGCGCTATTTCGAAGTTAACTTCGACGTTAGGCAGCGAGACGTCGAAGTCGCTAACCCCACGAGGGGATAGGAATAGCGCCCTACTTCGACGTTCAACGTCGAAGTAGGGACCGTGTAGACGATCCGCGTCCCGCAACGTCGAAATTGCCGGGTCCTCCATGGTGGCCATCAGCTGGGGGGTTGAGAGATGCTCTCTCTCCAGCCCCTGCGGGGCTCTATGTTCACCGTGGGCAGCAGCCCTTAGCCCAGGGTTTCTGGCTGCTGCTGCGGCAGCTGGGGATCCATGCTGCATGCACAGGGTCTGCAACCAGTTGTCGGCTCTGTGTATCTTGTGTTGTTTAGTGCAACTGTGTCTGGGAGGGGCCCTTTAAGGGAGCGGCTTGCTGTTGAGTCCGCCCTGTGACCCTGTCTGCAGCTGTGCCTGGCACCCTTATTTCGATGTGTGCTACTTTGGCGTGTAGACGTACCCTCGCAGCGCCTATTTCAATGTGGTGCCGCGCAACGTCGAAGTTGAACATCGATGTTGCCAGCCCTGGAGGACGTGTAGGCGTTATTCATCGAAATAGCCTATTTCGATGTTGGCTTCACGTGTAGACGTAGCCCAAGGGAGCTGTTATTGATACAGACCATTGGAAAGCAAGGTGCTTTAAAAACAAGTCTGAAGATTCAGAGTTTACAAATTAAGAGCTAGATTCTGTGTTCACACAAGTAGTCCCACAGACAAGGGGTACTATTTTGCCTGATTGGCATCACAATTCTAGAAACTGACTCAATGGGAATCGTGTCATGGACATCAGCTGGAGCAGGAACAGGGTCCTAGAATAATCTATTGATGTTTTTCTGTGAATAATTAGATTGCACATGTATTAAGTATTGCAGTGACAACCAAGCTATTTTTCCTTCTGGTTGTGCTAATTGATTATGTCCTTTATTAAGTATATCTGTATCCCCTCTTCAGGGACTTTCACCTTTTTATAAACCAAACGCACGGGAGAAAAAGAATGAATAAATTGTCTGACTCTTGCTTGTTGATGCATGCCCTCAGGTCAGCAGTACGTATGAGCTCTAATCATGCTGAGATGTCTCTAGTTTTTTCCAACCTGAAGGCAAATGCCTTCTTCATCACCAAAGATAACTCATTGCAATGCATTGAAGATTGAACCTCCAGGCTGGGTTCAAAATGAAGGCACTAACTAAAGAGTTAATTCACTACATGATGTTACACTGTGAATAGCATTAGGTCTGCAATTGGCATTTTCTATCATTTTTTCCTCAGAAAAAAAATACATGCAACACGTTTACACAAATTTGCTAAATGGAGCCACTTTGGCTCAGCTCCCTCTTTCGAGGAATGAGTTTTTGCAAAGT
Organism: Carettochelys insculpta; assembly: GCF_033958435.1. Classification (NCBI taxonomy): domain Eukaryota; kingdom Metazoa; phylum Chordata; order Testudines; family Carettochelyidae; genus Carettochelys; species Carettochelys insculpta. The sequence continues at coordinate 14,893,976 of NC_134147.1, read as the reverse complement.
GAAGTGGGGCAACACAATTGCTAAATTACCAAAGGACATTTCCCATAAAACTGATCTAGACTCTTCCTTACCTTTTAGATTGCTAAAACTGAAAGCATGTTTAAAATCCAGTGAACTATTTATTATTTCTGCTATTTAACGTCTTGCAATGTGATCCATTTTTACAGCAATTTCTCTTCAGATCATTTTCTGTTTTCATGTGTACTAAGCACAGTCTTGGTTGGCTTACAAATAATGCAGAAGAATGCTTATGTTTTCATGTATCTTTAAAATGATATAACATTTTCAGTTCATGTAACCCCTTTTCAGAAAAAACAAAACCCTCTAAATTTAGGACACCGTACCTGAGGACTCCATTGATTTCAGTGGAACCAGGATTTTATCCAATGGCTCTAAACTATGAAAAAATATTTTAGTGAATAACTGAGCTAGTAGCCAGCACTACACCACATTTCAATACACAGCAAATATTACAAAATAAGTAGGAAAAATTATCTTTTTGGTAAGACCATATCAGGAAGCAGATCGCTAGCAAAGATATATATCACTGATCAAGCAGGCATCATCCTGACTTTGTAAAATGCTGCAAGTTCTAATTTACAGCAAGTTTGCAAAGACAATTGTCCATTCAATGTGTTAAACGGGTGGGAGAACTCTGAAAAGAAATTCTTTATGCCCCTTCCATGTGACACTTAAGCTCTGTAGAGCTCTTCACTGCCATTCTGCTGCCACACATACCTGCTAAATCAAAACAAACAATCCAATACCGCCGAAGTACACCACTTATGAAAAGGGGCTATCTCAAGAGGAGCTTTGCTGCCAGCTCTCATAGCACAGAAGGTGGAGCGAGAACTGGTAGGTTAAAATGTATGACTCAAGTGCAGAACTGGCTGAGTTAAGTGTTGGGCATGTGTGTGCGTGTCCATACACACACATACCTATGAAAGGATACTGCCTCCTTGGGCCGCTGCAGGCTGTCACTTTTCACAGATGTTATAGTTTTTGTCAAACTACAAACAAGTTTTCAAGAGTGACATAGGCACTCAGAACGAAGGCTCCGTCTACACCACAGATATGTCTACATTAGCCCCCCCCCTTCGAAAGTGGGATGCTAATGAGACACTTCGGGATATGCTAATGAGGCATTGCAGTGAATATGCAGCGCCTCATTAGCATAATGGCAGCCGTGGAACTTCGAAAGTTCTGCTTGCTATCGCTTGTGGCTCATCTCCACAGGGTCCTTTTCGAAAGAATCCCGCACACTTCAAAGTCCCCTTATTCCTATTTGGTTATAGGAATGAGGGGATTTTGAAGTGTGTGGGTCCTTTCGAAACGGACCCCAGGTAGGCGAGCCCTGCATGATCAAAGTGGCACTCTCAAAGTGCCGTGGCTGCCATTATGCTAATGAGGCACTGCATATTCATTGTGGCCCCTCATTAGCATATCCCAAAACGTCTTATTAGCATCCCCCTTTCGAAAGGTGGGGGGCTAGTGTAGACATAGCCCATAAGATAAATTCAGATTTACTAAAATCGATTTTGTAATGCTGTGTTCTATAAATTCGAAATTGAGTATCCTCACCTTCCCAAAGGCTCGCCACAAAGTCCACTTACTGCTCCCACGCTCAATCGCCAAACAATGAGTGCTGCAGCAGTGCACTGTGGGAATGTATCCTGCAGTTCCTTCAATCCAGTAGCATTCTGGGTATTTTTGCTAGTGCAGCATCGGAAAAAAATACCCTGCAAGTGGTTGTGGGTATGTGATGTCATCATCCCACATTGCATTGTCCTCATTCCCTTCCCGTGGAAAGCAAATGGCTGTTTTTCCAGGAGGAAGAAAGGAAAAGTAGGGCATTAAGAAAGATCACCAAATTAACTGAAATCTCTTGCTTCTGTAACTGAATTGCTTTTTATAACTGTAGATGTAGCTGAATTATCAAAGATTTTATAAAAAGCAGCAGGTGTGTGTCTTCTCACCTGGCTCTCCACCTACTGTCCCTCCTTCCTTGATTACATCTGATCCCTGAAAATAATACAGGAACAATGCAAAGCTTGAAGGGTTTGGAAAAAATAGATTTGGTGAGGGAGGGTTTTTGGCTTCCCAGTCCATTACACAGATTCTGTGCCCTGGGATCAGCCAGCAGTCTGGGTCTTTTCAACTGTCTCTCCACTCACTCTTCCCTGTGTTAAGGGGGCCACAGCTTGACGAAAGAGAATAGAAAAGGTTAGGGAAAAGCTTTTGGGCTTCCCATTACACTACACGGAATTGACCAACACGGGGGATGGGGCTTGCCAAATTTCAGCAAGCGGTGGTGTTCAGGTGGGGGGCCCAGCACCGATTGACTATCAGGGTGCCAGACCCCATCATCCATGGGGAGGGGGTTCAGTGGATCAGAAGATGATGGGTCAGTTGACATTGTCCCTGAAAATCTTTCTGGGTGGGGGTGTGGGGGGACCATGGCTACAGAGTCAGTTAAAATGGTCCCCATGGCAGCTGCAAGCCCACGAACATATTTCTGGTGGGGGCAGTGGAGGACCTGTTGCTGCAGAGCTGGTTGAAAGGGTCCCCTGGGCAGCAGCAAGCCCCTAAAATCTTAGCCACCAGGGGAGACTCCTCCCAGCAGCAGCAAGCCCCTGTAAATATTTTTGTGGGGGTAAGGCCAGTGGAAGCATGCACCCTCCCCACCCCCACTGCGGCAGCAAGCCCCTGAAAATCTTAACTCCTGGGGAAACTTCCCCCAGGTGACACCCAGCACCCAACAATCTTTCCCGCCCTTGGAGCCCTCACCACATGCAAGCCAGGACATGGTGCTGCCTGGAAGCATGGTCTGCACTGAACAGCAGGCACATATTTTTCTTGGGTCAGGGGCTAGCTAGGCGATGTGGTTGGATGCAGGAAAGACCCCAACTGCATGGTGCCTGTGGGGGAAGGTGAGGGGGCCCCGGCACAAAAGTAAACCACAGAAAAGAAGTTTCTTGGCCTCTCTTTCTTGCATGACCCTCCCCCCTCCCCAACAGCCTAGCTGCTACGTGGTGCAGTGGGTCAGGGCTGGTGCCAGCACAGAAAAAAACAAAACAAAACAGAAAAAACAAATGCTCAGATTGCAGAAGTAGAGACAGAACCATGAACTGCGTGTTGGGGCTATTTGGAATGGGTAGATGTGCTCACTGCACTGATAGCAAAAAAAGAAAAAAGTTTCTCAGCCTCTTATACAAGCATGACCCCAGAACCAAAGGCTTTCTGGTGCCGAATTCAAATTTGCAGGCTTCCTGTGCACTTGGGCTACGTCTACACATGCCCCAAACTTCGAAATAGCCACACAAATGGCCATTTCGAAGTTTACTAATGAAGCGCTGAAATGCATATTCAGCGCTTCATTAGCATGCGGGCGGTCGCGGCACTTTGAAATTGACGCTCCTCGCCGCCGCACGTCTCATCCAGACGGGGCTCCTTTTCGAAAGGACCCCGCCTACTTCGAAGTCCCATTATTCCCATCAGCTCATGGGAATAAGGGGACTTCGAAGTAGGCGGGGTCCTTTCGAAAAGGAGCCCCGTCGGGATGAGACACGCGGCGGCGAGGGGCATCAATTTCAAAGTGCCGCGGCCGCCCGCATGCTAATGAAGCACTGAATATGCTTTTCAGCGCTTCATTAGTAAACTTCAAATTGGCCATTTGCGTGGCCATTTCGAAGTTTGGGGCACGTGTAGACACGGCCTTAGAGAGCAGAAGAGATGGAAGTGGTTAAAGTGGAGCACCGTGGGACATTGTGGGATATACACCGGACACCTCTGGAGGCTAATAAATTTGATTTTAAGACATGGTGTTTCCACAATAGCCTTTATTCGAACTTTTAAATTTGAACTTGATGCTACACCCAGCCAATTCTGATGATATCATAACAACATTAATGCTCCCTAAATCAAGCTAATGGTGAAGACAGTGACATTGTAGTATCAAGCTAAATTTCTTAAATTCAAATTTATCTCGTAGTGTAGATGTAGCTTAAGTCTTATTGACTTCTAACGGGGCTATGTATCTTAACTGATAAATTGTCTTGATTCAAGAACACACTCTTATTCAGGAAAGCAAAGTTAGTATCTGACCACATTTCCTAAATGAGGGCCTTTAATATTTATACATGAAAAATGCTTTTGGAATTAAGTATTATTATAGTAATATATCCACCTTTGAGAGAGGGGAGGGTTTTTACAGAAGCCCGACTTTAAAAAAAGCACTCCAGATGTTACAGATCATCCCATTACAGCAATCCCTCCACAACTGCGAGTCCCTCAAATGTGAGATTTGAGCACATGTGACTCTTGTTTTGTATGCCAGTTCCGCAAACGTGAAGACAACTGCCTTGAGTACATGAGTCATCACAAGCCATCACAATCCAAACGTTCAAACTCGGCACCTTTGCCTGGTTAGCCACTCCCATATTGTCTCGCAGTCATGAGATAATGGTTCATGTGCCTGAACATGAGAAACTGCTTCCCTCTCCCTTCTTCTTTGCTTGACTGCCATGGCATTCAATTGCAGAAACTTGCACTTCATCTTTGTGCTTTGCGCATTACAGTATTTGTGCATATTCTGTGTTTCATTTTGTGTGCAAATCAGTGATAAGGAATTGAATAAATAATTTGAAAAAGCCTCCAAAGCGTGTGAGAAGTGAAAGTGCTTCCAATATTGCCAGGACACCAAGAAGTGCCATGTCTTTGAAAGTGTGGTGGGGTCTTCTGCCCAGCCTTGCTCCCAAGGGTCCCAGAATCACCCCCAGGGCTCCACAGCTCAGGTAGTCTACTCCAGCCTAGTCCCAGTCCACAGGCCTCTGCAACCTAGTCAGGCCTCAGCAGCCTAGTCCCAGTTCACAGACCTTGGAAATTCCCTTCCAGATCGATGCTGGTCTGCTGTAGGTCAAGAGGTGAGGTATTCCCCAGGGCCTGCGCCTCACTGCTCAGGTTCCCCTGAGGGTCCCTCTCCGGGGTCCTCAACTGCCTCCTGCACGGCCAACCCTGCCTGAACAGGGCAGGGTTTCCTCCCTTGGCGAATCCTCGGGGCTTTGCCTTGCAGGATGTCAGTGAAGTGGGGCCAAACCCATCCTAGCACCACCAGGTATGCTAGCTTCACGACCACTACCACTGCCCAGCGCTGCTCATGGGCCCTCACTTCTAGCTGGGCCTCAGTTGTGGGATACACTTGTACATCCCCATGTATGCACTGCAACTGCACTGTTGTGCTCCCTCAGGCGGGTTCTGTGGTCAGGCCCTCTCGGATCAGGGTTTGACTACACCTGGAATCCACCAGGACCAGGATCTCCCTTCCATCCACCCTAACTGGAACTACTTTCTGGGAGTTATCCCTCTTCTGAGCTCGGGACCCAGTCACCAGTACCTGCCCGAAACTACAATCCATGAATAGGCAATCCAGCTTCAAGGGGCCTTCCTGTCCACTCTCATAGCAGCGGCTCTTGATTGGGTCGGCCAGCGGGGGCTCCTGGGGAGATGTGCATCAGTCTTGGGGCAGATCCACCTCTTCTTGACCCGGGTCTTCCCAGTGGGACCCTCGTGCTGAGCTGTTCTTATGAGGTCGTGCAGCTGCCTGGGGTGGCATGGACCCCCTTCTCATGGTCTTATCTTGCCCTTCACTCAGGAGCTTACCCAGTAGTCCCGTGTTGTGTGGTGGCTGCAGCTCAGCCTTTGGAGGTTCTTCTGCTGCCATGTAATCCTCCATCAGGGTGACGGCCTGAGACATGGTCTTGGGTCGGTGCCGCTCCACCCACTCCTTCCCCCCTCGGGGTAGGATTTTCATGAACTGCTCCAAGGCTACTAGTTCCGCCACCTGGGCTGCTGTTCTCTGGTCCGGTTCCAGCTATTGCCAGCACTGGTCCCAGATCTTCTGTGCCACCCCTTGGGGCCTCGCCCCCAGGAATACCTTTCCTGCTGCAGGCGCTGGTGATGTGTCTCCATGCTTATTCCTGCCTGGTCTAATATGGCCGCCTTCCCCCGTGGACACTCCCTCACCTCCTCTGGGTCCATATTACGGAACGCCAGCTGAGCTGACCCCGTCAGGTAAAGAGCCAGTAAGGTGGCTGAATGCTCTGGGGCCCACTCACTTGAAGGTCATTATGTATGCTGCTGGCTCGTCATGGGGGCCCATCTTGGTGAGTCTTACTGGGAGCCGAGCCAGCCCCCCGCCAGCTTCTTCTGCAGTGGTACCTGGGTGTGCTGCAGGCACCACCTTCCATAAGGAGGCCATGTGTTGCCCCACACTTCTGAGTGTTTGCAGAGGCTGGTGCTGCAGCTCCTGCTGCCGAGTAGTCGGCACCTGTTGCTGGGTCACCAGTGCCTGGAGTAGTTGGTTCTGCGTCTGTTGTTGCTGGACTGCCTGTTTCTGTTGATGGTTCATCAGCCATTCGAATCATTTGGTGAGGTCCATCCTGACAGTGTCCTTGTTTATTTGCCTTCGTCTGTCTATGGGAAATACTCAAGAAAGAAGAACAAGAAGAAGAAGAAGAAGAAGAGAGAGTAAAAAAGGATTCTCTGTCTTTTTTGCGGGGGGTGTGCCTCAGTTTTGGATCCCTCACATTCCCCTTAGTACCGGGTGTGGGGGGGAGAATCAATAAACTAACCACATTCTCCATCAGTTGTGGTGGGCTCTCCTGCCCCGCCTTGCTCACGAGCGTCTCAGAATCACCCCCAGGACTCCATGGCCCAGACAGTCCTCTGTGGCCTCGTCCCAGTTCACAGGCTTCAGCAGCCTAGTCAGGCCTCAGCGGCCTAAGTTCCCCCTTCCTCAGGCTCACAGGGAGGTGGGGGTAGGGGAGCTTGGGCCCTCCCGCTCCACCAAGCTCCAGCCCAGGGCCCTGTTGTTGGTGAGTAAGTGTCCCCAGCCACCAGCTCAGGAGGGATCCTCACCGCAACACACTGAACACACCAGAAACCTTCCTGGTTCCCCACCCTGGCCTACTTCCTACCCCGCTCCTGCTGCTGCTGCTGCAACTTAGATGACTTCTACTACTACTGCTACTACTACTACTACTGCTGCTGCTGCCGCCGCCGCCGCCACCCACTCCGCTCAGGCAGTTGCTGAGCCTCCTCTTTAGGGGGCTATTGTGCCCAGGCTCCAGCAGGAGCTCCTTTCCCCTTGCTGGCCAGACCCAGCTGCCAGGCTTCCCCAGCCTTTATACCTGGGATGCAGCTGGAGCATGCCCAGCAGGGTCTCAGGGGCGGGGCCTTTTCCACCCAATAGGCCTGGCCCTCACCCCCCTGCTCAGTGCAGGGTTGGTATACCCCATCACAGGAAGATAAATTAAAATTTCTTCAGAAGCTTGCCCAAGGAGAAAGTAATAGTGCTGCTGGGCATTTCTGTGGTGTTAACAAATCTACAAGAAAGAAAAACGAGGCTCCTATTAGGGCAAGTGTTGCAGGTGGCACACCAACATCTTTAAAATGTTGCCCACTCAGATCAAAAATGGAAGAGGCATTGAGTGTTTGGATGGAAGACCCAAACCCGAACAAATGCCCCGTAGTAGACATGCAATTTGTCATAAAGCCAAATGAATGCACTAATATCGCATTGAAAGTATGGGGGAGGGAGATGGGCAAAAGATTCAGGCCCACAGAGGCTGGTTAGATACACTTAAAAAGTGCTATAACCTGCATAATGTAAAGTTGGTGTGGGAGGAGGCATCAGCTGATCATGAAGCAGTGTCTCAGTTTCCCGACTATATCAAGAAACCAATTGAGGAGAAGGGCTATTTGCCAGAACAGGTTTTCAACACAGATGGGACCAGCCTGTTTTGGTAGCGTACGCCCAAATGCACATTTCTTTCAATGAAAGAGAGATCGGATCCAGGCTTAAGGCAACAAAGGACAGGCTAACTTTTCTATTTTGCACAAATACTTCAGGTGAATACATGGTAAAACCTCATGGTTCTTTACCAAGTGCTTAACCCTCATGGTTTTAATTTGTGCCCTTGAGAACACATCTTCCTTTTGTCTGGCAAGTGAACTGAAAAGCATAGGTAATTGCTTTACTTGTGAAGTTTAATGTTACAAAAAAAATCTTACATTTAAAGTGGTGGTGATTCTGGACAATGCACCTGGTCGTCTGGACTCATTACCGTTCACTCAGTCCAATGCAGAAGTTGTTTTCCACCTCTCCAACACCACCACATTCCTTCGAACCATGGATCAGGATGTAATAAAAATATTCAGGTGTTATTACATCAGATGCATGTTCAATCACATTGAAGATATCATTGAAAATAATCAACAGCTTACAATGAAAGATGCATGGAAAGGGTACACCATTGCAGCTACAACAACCATAATCAAAAAGTCTCTTGATGGCATAAAAGAATTTACCCTTAATGCTGTGTGGCAGAAGCTTAGGAAGAGGCAGTGAACAACGTCACTGATGTTCCTGCAATTGAGGACAACATTAAAAAAAATTGTAGTGACTACAAAACATTTGGGCAGTGAAGGCTTTGATGACAGAGAGTCTCAAGAAGTTGCCAACCTGCTTGAATCTCACTCTCAGGAGATAACAGAGAAAGACCCACAACAACTCATAGCAACATCTAGTGATGACGAAAGCAAAGTGGAGGAGGATTTGGAGCCAAAAACGCAGCTGACTAGCTAATCTGAATGATTTTCAACTCCAAGCTTCAAATCTGAATGATTGCGTGTTGGAAATCGACCCCTTCATGGAAAGAAGCTTCACCTTCAGACAAGGCTTCAATGAATTGCTACAAACCTACCGAGAGGGACAAAAAGACTTTTGTAAGAAGACGAATCAGCCTGGACAATGTGCTTTTTTCAAAAAGGTAGATAATGGCACTCCACAAGACCTCTCTCCTCAACCAGTACGCAGTGGCTTTCAAAAAGTATTTCAAATGACTGCTAAGTTGGCTCAAGCCTCGCTTAACACAGTCAAGCATAATTTATGAAGGAGGTTATCTCAGGATCAAAGGTACCGTAAATAAATTTTGATTTATTATTGCATTAGTGTTTTTAAGGGCTTTCATACGTTCACACCTGACTTTGGTCCCCCAACGCTATTTTTTTCATAAAGTCTTAAGTTCTTCTACCATGAATTCCCTTGCCATGGGTTTTTCACAGTTGGGTAGAGACTGCTATATTGAGCCATGCTGCCTTGAAGATCTCCATACTGAAAGTTTCCAAAACTTCAATGAAATGACAGCATTTTTAACAACAAACTTTAAAAACAACAAACAGTCTTATGGCTCCTTAAAGACTATAGCTATGTCTACACTAGAGCGTGATTTCAAAAGGCCCGCTTTCGAAAATGACAAATCGAAAGATGCCCTTTCAAAATACAGCGTCCACACACAAGCACAGGCTACCGCTTCCACTCCACCCTTCCAAAAGGGCTACCTGCTCTTTTGAAAGAGAGAGTCTACACTGGCCCAAGTGCCTTTTCAAAAGACCAGGCCAGGAAACTCCATGGATGGTGTCACATGGCAGACAAGCCCTTCTGGGGCCTCAGCCAGCCGCTCCTTTAAAGGTCCCCTCCCCAACACCGTCACCCTGCACAGCATGAGGCCTGCAGAGCTGCCACGAGCCCAGCAGATGCCAGTACTCACAAGGCAAAACATGGAGCAGCAGCAGTGGCAGCAGCAGCTGTAGAGGCTTCTGGCCATCGCCAATGGCGTGGTCGTCTTGCTGTCCATGGCGGTAGTGGCCACCCTTCACCTCCTGCTGGGAGATGCCCCCCTGGCATGGCCATGGACCCCCTTGACCCACGACTCCTCTGGCACCTCCTCCCTCAGGTTCTCTGGCACCTCCCCAGCAGGTTCTCTGCCAGCTCTTGAGCTACTCCACTAACTCCAAGTGGTTGGAGCACCTGGTGATGGGGGAATGGGATGGCTCCAGAATTTCTGGATGAGGCGGCAGACCTTCCTTGAGCTGTGCCAGTGTCTAGTCCCTGCCTTGTGGCATCAGGACACCCAGATGCAGTGCACCCTCCAGGTCGAGAAGGAGGGTCGCGATAGCTGTCTGGAAGCTGGCTACGCCCAACAACTACTGCTCTGTGGGCCGCCAGTTTGGTATGGGGCCTTCATCATGTAGGTAAGGAAGCTCAGGCCACACACTCACCAGGGATCGGGGGATCCCAGGAAAGGAGGCCTACTTGGGACTGGGAGCCAGAGGGAGCCTGGGGGCAGGAAGGCCTGTTGGGCCTGGAGGGGGGCTGGGATTGGGGGAGGAGCCTGGCATACCCCGCATACCCTCATGGGTGCCCTCATATCCTCTGTCCCATGCAGGTGGTTCAGGCTTTGAACACCATGCTACTGCAGAGGCTGATCCTTTTCAGGGACCTGGATACGGCCATCTCTGGCTTCACAGTGCTTGGGTTCCCAAACTGTTTTGGCCTCCTCGATGGGACCCATATCCCAATCCATGCCCCCCCAAAACACAATGGGGGCCACTATATCAACAGGAAGGGCTACCACTCTGTGGTGCTGCAGGCCACGGTGGACAGCAGGGGCTGGTTCTAGGACATCTATGTGTGCTGGCCTGGCTGCATCCATGATGCATGTATGCTCAGAAACCCTGGGCTGTGCTGCTGCATAGAGGCAGGGACTTACATCCCCCAGAGGGAGGTCCTGCTTGGGGACACCACAGTGCCCCTGTGCATGGTGGAGGATGCCTCCTATCTCCTCCAAGCCTGGCTCATGTGGCCTTATACAGGCCACCCCCAACCCCAGCCAGGGGAGCTTCAACATTCAGCTAAACCATGCCCAAAACATGGTGTAGTGCACCTTCAGGTGTTTGAAGGGCCAGTGGCACTGTCTCCTGGCATGCCTGGAGGTGGGCCCCCCGAACATCCTCCAGGTGGTGGGCACCTGCTGCACCCTCCATAATATTGTGGAGAGTACCAGGGAGGTGTTCATCCAGTGGTGGGTGGCTGAGTCAGGCCTAGTCTACCCCAAGCCGCCAGATCCACCAGAATGGGGTCCTCATATGGGAGACCCTGCAAGAGCATTTTGCTCAGGGACCTCAATGATTGCAGCCCTGGCCACCCCCAGGGATCCCCTGCACACTCCCCTTCCCCTTGTATACTCTCCTCCACCTCACACACACCCCTCCCACCCCCTCCACTGAGCACACAGCACAAAGGGATGTGGGCTAAATAAAGAATAAATTCCTTTGCACAAAGCCATGTGGTTATTAACATGTGCATAAAACAGAAGAATTGAACTATTTACAGAGGGAAGGGGGCAAACTATTTACAACAGGGCAGAGGATGTGGGTGCCCCTCACTGGGGGTTTGTTATTGCAGAGAAGGGGTGGAGGGCCTCAAGCCACACCATCCCTGGGATCTGTGACCCACCCCCCCACTGCCGGTTTGGTGTCCCTGGAAGGGCTGAGATGGTGTGGGGATGGTGGGGAGATAGGGCCAGGGGTCTGCCTCAGCTGGGGTATTGGCCATGATGGGGACCCCTTCGGGGGGCTGGCAGGTGGGTTTGCAGCAGAGGAGGTGGCAGGAGGGATGGTGTGAGAGGGCGGGCAGGCCACGAGCTCCCTGTGACCATCACATCCCTCAGGCTGCCCATCAACTACCCCTCAGGATGCCCACTGCCAGGTTGCCTGGGCCTTCTCCAGTCAGAGGCACCCCTCCATCACCCTCACCTGGCGCTGGATGGAGGCGGTGGGCTGGAGGTCCTCATCGGCCTTCCTCTGGCCCTTCCTGGAGTGGGGATGCCCTGGTGCTGGTGGTGGGGCTGTCTATCTCCATCCCTCACCTCTGGGGTCTGTCCAGGACCACAGAAGGTGCTCGGCTCTCCTGGCCCTCTGATGGTACAACTACAAGAAAATAAAAGAAGAGAGGGACAGGCTGTGAGTCCTGACCCCAGTTCCTGTCCCTCATCCGATGGTGGGGTGGCCCTGGGGGATCATGGTGGCAGAGGGGGTTCCTGGCCCCCTGGGGTTGACCCCCTTGTGAGGTCCAGCCCCGCCTACCCCTCCCTCTGGGAATGGACCATGGCGCTATCCATGGCAGTGGGTGCTGAAAGCCACTGGCAGCTGTGACTCCATCCCGAGGGCCACAGCCCATCTGGTCTGTGGCCGGTCAGGGTCTGCAGAGGATCTGGGGGGCCCTCTGCTGGGTATGGAGCCCCCACCCTGTGATTTGGGGTGTGTGCCCTGTCGGGGACTTTCCAGAGGGGGCACTGCCAATGTCAGGGGATGTCTGACTGGCAGAAGTGCAGCTGGAGGTGCAGGAGGGGAGGTTGATGCCCAGTTCACCCTCCTCTCTGGACCACTCTGGAGCTGGCTCTGGCTCTGACCCTCGTGTGGTGGGGCTGGCTGCAGGTCCCAGCTCGTCATGGTCCCCGGAGTGGGGCTCCTTGGCAGCAGTGTTGAGGAAGGAGGACAGGTAGATGGTGTCCCTGTGCCCAAGGAGGCTCCACAGTGCCTTATAGAAGGGGCAGGAGATGGGCACTGCCCCTGACTGGCTGGCCAAGTCTCTAGCCCAGGCATATCCCTGCCACTGCTCCTTGACCTTGCTCCTGGCCTGGTCAGGAGTGAGGACAGGGTGGCCCTGGGAGGACAGGCCCTCATGCAGCTGGGCAAAAGTGGTCATGTTCCACCACTTTGTCCCTGTTTCACAGAGGACCTCCTCCTCCTGCCAGAGGCCCAGGAGGTCCCTGAGCTCATGCTCAGTCCTGGAGGGGGCTCACTTTTTGTCAGGCTTGGGACTGCTCAGAGGGGGGCCATGGGGCTCCTCATGTGACTGTGTGCTGGCTATGCTGCTCCAGGAGCTGCTGGGGGTCTAGCTGGTCTCACTGGGGTGTGCAGAGGCAGCATGTGTGACGGCTGCTGCCTGCACATTCTCAGCTTCCTGCAATGGGATTTCTGGGTCCAGGCAGCTTTAAGGGCTGCTGCACACACAGACCATAGAGCCCTGCAGGCACTGGGCAGCACATCTCTGCATCCCAGCTGACTGGTGCCATGACGGATGCACTCTTCCAGAAGAGCAGGTCGTGGAGCACCTACCCACGTTTTCTTTCTAAAGAGCCTTTCAAAAGGGCGGGTGGGTGAGGGGGGCTTTTCCTATGTCAAGTTTGGAAGAACAACTGCGAACGCTGGTGCACTTTCTTTCAATTTTCCTTCCGGAAGAGTGTGCAGTGTGTGTCGATACTTTGCACGCTCTTTCGAAAGAGGGTCTGAAATTTCAGAAGTACTGGCTAGTGTAGATGCGGCTTACAACATTTATTAAGTCATGAGCGTTTGTGAGTAAAACCCATTTCAACAGATGAGCTGGAGCGAAAGTTACAGAATCCAGGGTGTATATAGCTGCAAAATACAAAAGAATTTACCTGTCAGTAGTAAGACCAGTTAATGATGCAAATTAAGCTGGATGTGTCTCAATCATATCATGTGATGTAGAAATTGCCCTTGTAATGCATTAACCAGTTATGGTTTTATTCAAGCCTAAATTGACGGTGTTAAATTTGCAAATGAATTCCAGATCAAATGTCTCCCTCTGTAATCAGGCGATAAAATTCTTTTGTACAAGAACGACTACTTTTAAATCATTATTGAATGTCCAGGGAGATGCCACAGGACTGTTTGTTGTTTTTAAAATTACAGGCTAAGACACCTATCCCTCTGGCATAGAAACAAACTCTATTTTCAGAAATGAACACAATTTGCCATCAGCTGCTATTCAACCAAATATTTTGTAAGAAGTGCATCCCTCATTAATTTCAGCTGACAAAGAGTACTAGAAGAAAACCACAACCTTATTTTGCCAACTCAGTTTCTCTGTGGATTTTGTATTGCTATATCATGAATTTATATCCTTATTTGACTGGCAAAACATTAAAAATATACACGAGTCTCTAACAGAGGAAGTTAATTTGTATTCAGCTAAAATATTGAACATTATCTTTAGTTATGTTTCATTAGAACTGTCTTCAAGAGCTGTAAAAAATAGCAGTGGTCTAAAATCAGGGTATCTGCAAGTTTGTAATGCCTGCTTTTGTTTTGCATTGTTGACCTGTCTGTATCATTAACAACAAAGATTCTCAAAACTTGAAATTAGCCAATAAATAACCTGTGAAGTAGTTAGCTCTATTTTATTGATGGGAAAACAGGGGCCAAAGTCAACATTTTCAAAAAGTATCAGAGGGGTACAGCCGTGTTAGTCTGTATCTGCAAAAACAGCAAGAAGTCCTGTGGCGCCTCACAGACTCCCACTTATACATCTGTTGAAGTAGGTCTTTGCCAACGAAAGCTTATAGTCCAAAATATCTGATTTTCAAAAAGTGTCTTCACATGTTTGACACTTAACTTGCTACCCATAGGGAGTTTGTATTCTCAGGGATTCTAAGCACCCACAATTCTAGATGTAATCACTGGGAGCCCACATGTGCTTTCCTTTACTTACTGAACTTGACCAGACCTGTCTCAGTATAGAATAACTGACTTCTGTTTTAGCAGCTGAGGACACCTCTGGGGTCCAGATGAATGGATCTGGACAAAGGTGCTAGGTGGTCCAGTCGATCTTACTTTCTAAAAATATTGGTCAGAAGGTCAGGGACTCTAGTTCCATGATCATTGATGTATTCTGGTGGATAGGACCACTAGATAAAAAACATAAAACAACATTTATAATAGAGGTAAGCAACTGCTTTCAGGCTCTCTGTGTGGGTGATATGGTGGAGAATGCTGTCGCAGAGACCTCTCAGGGAAGGGATCAGAAGAAAACTCCACTGACTGGAAGGCATGGGATGTGTAGTCCTAGGGATGGCAGTTCTATGACCGCCCCTGCAAGAGAAGATGACAGGTGGTGGTGGTTGGGGACTCCCTCCTAAGAGGGATGGAGTCATCCATCTGCCATCCAGAGCTGGAATCTAGAGAAATATGCTGCTTATCAGGAGCTAGAATCCAAGACATGAATTCAAAACTCATCAAACCTGCAGATTATTACACCTTCCTACATCTCCATGTAAGGAACTAATGATACAGCCAAGAGTGACCTTGAGCAGATCATTGCAGATTATGTAGCACTGGAAAGGAAGATCAAGTATCATGGAGCACATGTGGTGTTCTTGTCCATTCTGCCTGTTGAAGGAAGGGGTCCAGGTAAGGATTGTCGAAGGCAGGTACTCAGGAGAGAAAATTTCAGTCTGGCAAAGTTATAAGCAACTGCATGCAGGGTCTTATAAGATGATGTATTGGACAGGCTTTACAATGGATACCACTAGCAAGTCTGCCTATAATACTTTGAGTTTCTATAGTACCCACTTTCACTCAAGGAACTCAAGAGCATTATAATGACCCTCTGGAGTAAGTATTATCCTAAATAATAGCTGAGTGAATTGCAATATGGGAATAATAAGCTTGAGTCCCAAATTCTGTTTGATCCTCACATGGTGGGGAAGACACAAAGGTATTTAGGCTCTGAACTTCCACTGTTTACAGTGGGAGTTAATAGAGATATTTAGGCTCCTAATGTCCCTCGCAAAAGGAGTCATTTTTGAATTCTTCTGCTCCAGCATCTGTGGGTACAGTGCTTAACACAGTGCAGTCCTGCTTTATGACTAGGCTGCTTATGTGCTCTTTCAATCTCAAAATAGATAATACCAATACACTGCTTCTTTTAGAGTTTGCTTTCTCTACTAGTAGAGTTTGCTTCATGTACAGTTTGCTCTGCTACCAGTAGGGACCCTGTGATTTATCATACAGGGGTTTGAAGATGCTACTAATAGTTTATTACAAATTTTTCAGATTTCTAAACAGGGGAAATCAAGTATGAAAAATATTAAGCTCATTTGATATATTTTCCCCCTACTATGGATTTTAGCCAAATGCAATCCATCGTCAGATGCCTCAGAACATAGTTGTAAGCTTTCAAAGCAATGTGTGGGGGAATTAGCTACAAAATTCCCATTAACATCAATGACTCACTCAGCTAAATCATCCTGCATGGCTTTGAAGGTTTACCCCAGGGGGTTAGTCTCCTCTTGATGCACAGGGGATTTATGCACCTAACTCCTATTAACGTTAATGGAAGTGAAGTTTGTCTCTCTCCTGTTCACTGATCAGAGAATAGTTTGTTGTAACTTTTGACTGGTAATTGTATAAGTCCCTAAATGAAATGGCTGTTTTGCTTTCGGGAAGAGAAGATCAACAGGCTCATAAGGTTTTGTGCCTCTTAATGTTCCATCTATTGCATGCTAAAGTACACAGAATATGCCATTTCAATAATATAATTGCTAAAAGTTAAATTAATGGTTATATTCATGTACACAAAAATCAAGGCTATTTTACAACGGTTGACCAAAGTTTCATATTGATTAAAGAATTAATGAAACAACATGAACTTTTACATAACTTAGTTATCCCTCTTAGTGGCCTTCCACTTTCTCTCCCTCCACCCTCATGTCATCTTTTGGTGTTGTACTTTACTTTTATTTGGGACAAGATTAAGATAAAAATGATTCTCAAAGGATAAATCTTTTTGTAATTACACAAGTTAGTTAAACCCGTGAACCCCAAGTGGAGCATAGGTCATCCACAAGGCTCCTCCATCTGGTTCTATCTTGGGCAATGGCTTCAATCTGGCCCCATGAATATCCCAGTTCTTGTGCTTCCACGACTGTAGATCTCCTCCATGTTATTCGGGGTCTTCACTTTTGTAATTACATGCAGGTGTCAAATTATTTTTGGCATTGATGTTTTGCAGAGTGCAGCATTACAACATTATGGTATTCAGAAGAGCACCTTAGGTTTGATAGTCCCACTAATTATCATGAGACACTGGATCTGAATCCCGAAGGCATTGCTAAGCATTGATTAGATTTTATCTTTGTTGGTGATTTTGTTAATGGTTCACTAAGGTATGACTTTCTTTCACATTCCATTGAGTTTACATTTTATTCTATCTGACTTGCAACACAGTTTAAGCCTCCTTATAAGACATCTGCTTTCTGCCCTACATGTATCTTGAAGTATAACCATCAACCGTTACTTTGTGTCCATAGCTTGTGTGGCCATATTGGTTATGGAAATAGTGACCTTTCCGGACTAGGTCTTCACGAATTTTTTTTTCTAAAGACTCTTGTGCTATAAGCTTAAAATGTCAAACTGTGGGAAAAACTAGAGTAGCTTCTATGCTAGTACTATGGATAATACTCACAGTTGTACAGTAATGCTGTGGAGAGCTTGTAGTAGTTGCACTCCACTCCTTTAGCAGCTTAATACAGAGGCTTTTGGATATGTAACCCCACCTTTTACGGCTGTGCAGCCAGTTTTCTTCATTGCTTCACAGCCCTTGGGCTGTGATGGATCACTGAAGTGTGTTCTGCTTACTTACCACATAGTAAGCAGAACACACAGATGAGCAGTAAAATACAGGGCCTTGAATTCAGAAGACCAGACTTCGACTCCCTGAGAGAACTGATGGGCAGGATCCCCTGGGAAACTAATATGAAGGGGAAAGGAGTTCAGGAGAACTGGATGTATTTTAAAGAAGTCTTACTGAAGGCACAAGAACAAACCATCCAGATGAGCAGTAAGAAAAGCAAATATGGTAGGCAACCAGCTTGGCTTACCAGGGAAATGCTTGGTCATCTTAAACTCAAAAGGGATGCGTATAAGAAGTGGAAACTTGGACAAATGAGTAAGAAGGGGTATAAATCTCTCGAAATGCGCAATTTCAAGTTGCGCTTAACTTGCATTAACTCTTGCAACTCAAAATCCCACTCCCCCTGGCCCTGGCTCAACCTCCTGACACCATGCAGGAAGTCAATGGACGTGATATACCTTGACTTTAGCAAAGCTTTGGATACAGTCTCTTACAATATTCTTGCCCATAAGTTAAAGAAGTATGGATTAGATACATGGACTCTAAAGTAGACAGAAAGCTGGCTAGACGGCTGGGCCCAACAGGTCGTGATCAATGGCTCAGTGTCTGGCTAGGAGTTCGTTTCAAGCAAAGTGAGTCAAGGATTGGTTCTAGGGATGGTGTTGTCCAACATCTTTATTAATGACCTTGAAGAGGGGATGGATTGCACCCTCAGCAAATTTGCAGATGACGCTAAGCTAGAGGGAAAGGTAGATACATCGGAAGGTAGGGATAGGGTCCAGAGTGACCTAGGTAAATTGGAGGATTGGGCCAAAAGAAATCTGAAAAGGTTCAACAAGGACAAGTGCAGAGTCTTGCACTTGGGATGGAAGAATCCTATGCATAGATACAGGCTGGGGACCAACTATCTAAGCAGCAGTGCAGCAGAAAAGGACCTGGGGATCACAGTATATGAGAGGCTGGATATGAATCAACCATGTGCCCTTATATCCAAGAAGGCTAATGGCATATTGGGATGCATTAGGAGAAGCATTTCAAGCAGATCTAGAGAAGTTATTATTCCCCTCTATTTGGCACTGGTGAGGCTTCACCTGGAGTATTGCATCCAGTTCTGCCTCCCCCTGCCTCAGTACAGAAGAGATGTGGGTATATTGGAGAGGGTTCAGTGGAGGGCAACAAAAATGATTAGGTGGCTGCAGCATATGATGTATGAGGGGAAGCTGAGAGATTTGGGTCTATTTAGTGTGCAGAAGAGAATAATTATGGGGGATTTGATAGCAGCCTTCAACTTCCTAAGGGGGGTCGGGAGGGGTGGCTCTAAAGAGGATGGAGAGAGGCTGTTCTCAGTAGTAGTGGATGGCAGAATAAGAGCAATGGTCTGAAGTTATAGAGGGGGAGGTGTAGGTTAGATATTAGGAAATACTATTTTACCAGGAGGGTGGTGAAGCACTGGAATGTGTTACCTAGAAACGTGGTGGAATCTCCACCCCTAGATGTTTTTAAGACCTGGCTTGACAAAGTCCTGGCTGGGATGATTTAGTGGGGGTTGATCCTGCTTTAGGTAGGGGGCTGGACTAGATGACCTCCTGAGGTCCCTTCCAGCCCTAGCATTCTATGATTCTATGATGGTTTAAAATATAACTTTAAAAGCACAGATTGGATCAGAGTAGTACCGGTCTAAAAATAACACCTTGATGTCTATATTTATTCTCCATTTATATCATATATGCTTAGTTTGCAGAAGCCAAAGTAGATTTTTTTGAAAATACCTCACTGAGTACAATGCTGGCAGCAGAACACACCTTACATTTCATTCTGCTTCATACATTGTCTCTAAGAATGAAGTCAGAACATACCTGGCAGCTGGAGGCATGGAACGGGATTGAACCTCACTCTCTTCCATAGCTTTAGTGGCAGATTTCAGAGGTTAAAGTAAAAAAAAAAAGTTTTATTGGTAAAGTAGAGACAAGGTGTGCCCACATAGAGAGCATTAGCAAGTTGCCATTTTAGCAGTCATTTTTCTGACCGGAAACCAGTTAAAAATAAATAAATGTTTTTGTTTCATGCCTTGGAAGAATTCTCTTTTTTTGTTTGCACAGTCAATAATGTGAAACAATTACCCAGATGCTTATGAACATAGCTGTGAACTGAGGTAACCAAAAGAAGTTAATGTTTAGCACAAGGCCACATTATTATCCTATCCAGTGTCTATTTTGGATTATTGCAATTGTAAACACACAGTATCTATGATTAGGCCACATAAAGTAACAGGAAAGGAGACTCTGCTATTGTAATTAGGCTTTTGTGACTCAGCTTAATTGGAAACAAGATAATCTTGACTGTAAAAATACCCCAAACTATTAGTCCCACAAATCTGTATAATTCTAAATTGCCCACATGTCGATACAGAAACTGCTGACTACTTTTTTAATCACATAGAGACAACCCCATCATCATACAAACAAAAAATACAAAGTGAAGGAAAATGTGTCTTCAGCCCTAAAAAATGTAAAAATATGACTATGTGTGTTAGCTTTATTTTCTACATTCCTTAAATTTTTGTTATTGATGAATGACTACAAGCGTTGTTGCCTTCAGGTTATATCCTAAGCACGGTTTCATGCTACACTAAATATAGTTTCAGGAGGACACCAAGAACCAACCTTACTGAAATGCTGAAGTTTAACTGCTTAGTTTGTACTTGCACGCTATTTCAGTGAAATTCAGGCACATAAGGTAAAAGGCAGAAATTAAGGCCCGAAAATATTATAGCCACAAGCAAAACCAGCATTTTTCTACCCAAATAAACCTGTGCTTTATCTGCATGTGGAGACTTCTCTAGAAATGGTTGAGGCAAACCTCAGTTAATCATGGTGAGCGCTATACGCACCAACTTAAAAAAACAAAATCAGTGGGTTTGGATTAACTAGCATTTATGAAGTGCTCCTGATCCTTTACTACAGTGGTTCTCAGCCTTTCCAGACTCCTGGAAAGGTTTTTCTGATTTTTCTTGTTTTTTCAAATTTCACCTCACTTAAAAAACTATTTACGTACATTGTCAGACATGACCATACAGACATATCAGAGCACAGCCTTACTGAAAAATTTCTTACTGTTTCATTTTTACCATGTAATTATAAATCAGTTGGAGCATAGCATGAATTACAATATAAACGAGCCATTGTCTCTATGAAATTTTCATTTCTACTGACTTTGCTGGTGCTTTTCACATAGCCTGTTGTAAAATGAAGCAAATATCTTGATAAGCTGATGAACCCCCTAAAAGAACTCTGCATATTCCAGAGGTATACATACCCCTGGTTGAATACCGCTAATTTACTACATATAAACATACTATTCTCTTTTAGAGACCACTGGCAGTTTGACGGTTATAAGATTAAGGCAACACACAATAATGTGTATGCTAGGTTAGACTCTTGCAGTTCCTTGACACTACTGGAAATCCTAACAAACTATGTAACGCTCCATGAGGCAATGAATGAGGGCACACAGCCAGGCAGTGTGGGGGACATGTTATTAGTCTTTGTTTTATAAACAAGTTTGACTCAATTTAATTGTGTTGGTGCTTCAGTTAAATTTAAATAAATATTTGTTTTTTGTTTAAACAAAAATGTTTGGCTTTGTCAGGGCTTTGTAGCTGGCATCTGACAACCCCCAATATACCAGCTAGGAACTGGTTTGCTTGATGCTGTTTCTAGGCCATGGAAAAGGCCCAGATTTTGTTCCCTCCATAACAATTTTAACCCATGACAACAGCTGTGCAGCAGTTGCGGTGTCATTCCTCATATTTTACCCTGTATTGCAGGGTGCTCAAAGTTGGGGTTGGAGTCTCTGGGGAGGAGCATGAAATTTCTTAACGGGAGCGCAGCATGCCTGGCTGCTCGGTGTCAGGCTCATCCATCTCATTAATATGTTGAAATCTGTTACTGGTTTTGTATCCTGATTAGTAAAGTTTTTACATTTTACATACTTATTTCCATTGGCTTGGATGACGTTCGATAGGTTGGGGGGCCCAGCTAATTGCAGGGATGAAAAGTGGGGCCCGACATAAAAAGTTTGCTCACCCCTGAACTCTTGGAGGGCTGAGGTTTTCTGTTACTAAGATCAAAAACAATTGTCTGCTAACAACCATCTTAGAATCATAGAATCCTTGGGCTGGAAGGGACCTCAGGAGGTCATCAAGTTCAGCCCCCTGCCTAAAGCAGGATCAACCCCAACTAAATCAGCCCAGCCAGGACTTTGTCGAGCCAGGACTTAAAAACCTCTAGGGATGGAAAGTCCAACACCTCTCTAGGTAAAGTATTAAAATCCTTCAGCACTCTCCTGGGGAAATAGATTTTCCTAATATCCAACCTACACTTCTCCTTCTGTAACTTCAGACCATTGCTCCTTGCTCTGCTATGCAGTGCTACTGAGAACAGCCTCTCTCCATCCTCTTCAGATGCCCCCTGCCCAATTACAGGAAGCTGAAGGCTGCTGTCAAATTACCCCTCACTCATCTCTTCTGCAAACTAAATAATCGCAGATCCCTCAGCCTCTCCTCATAGGTCATGTGCTTCAGCCACCTAGTCATTTTTGTTGCCTTCCACTGAACCCACTCGAATACATTCACATCTTTTCTATACGGTTGGGGGGTGGGGTGGCAAACTGGACGATATACTCCAGATGAAGCCTCACCAGTGCCAAATAAAATGTAATAATAACTTCTGTAGATCTGCTTGAAATGCTTCTTCTAAGGCACCCCAATATTCCATTAGCCTTCCTGGCTACAAGGGCGCACTATTTAATCATATACAGCCTCTCATCCACTGTAATCCCCAGGTCCTTATCTGCTACACTGCTACTTAGCCAGTTGGTCCCCAGCCTGTAACAATGCTTGGGATTCTACCATCCAAGTGCAAGACTCTGCACTTGTCCTTGTTGAATCTCATCAGATTTCTTTTGGCCCAATCCTCCAATTTATGTAGGTCACTCTAGACCCTATCCCTACCCTCCAATGTATCTGCCTTTCTCTCTATCTTATTGTCATCTGCAGATTTGCTGAGGGTACAATCCATTCCCTCTTCCAGGTCATTAATAAAGAAGTTGAACAGTACTGGCCTCAGAACCATGCCTTGTGGAACTCTGCTTGAAACTGACTGCCATCCAGATATTGAGCCATTGATCACTACCCGTTGGGCCCAGCCATCTAGCCAGCTTTCTGTCTACTTTAGAGTCCATGTATCTAATCCATACTTCCCTAACTTATGGGCAAGAATATTGTGAGAGACTGTATCAAAGCTTTGCTAAAGTCAAAGTATATCACATCCCTCGTCTTCCCCACGTTCACAGAGCTAGTTATCTCATCATAGAAGCTAATTAGATTGGTCCGGCATGACTTGCCCTTGGTGAATCCATGTCGATTACTCTTGATCACTTTCTCCTCTGCTAAGTGCTTCAAACTGAATTCCTTGAGGATCCCCTCCATGATTTTTCCAGGGACTGAGGTACGGCTGACTGGTTTACAGTTCCCTGGATTGCCTTTTTTCCTTTTTTAAAGATGGGCATTATGTTTGCCTTTCTACATTTTTCTACATTTTCTACATTTGCTTCATTGCTTTCCTAACAGCCCTTAACCTGTTCTTTTCCTGCCACGGGCTGCCCACCTCCTTCCGTTGCTGCATTACCTAATGCAGTAGTCTGGGAGCTGACCTTGTCTGTGAAGACAGAGGCGAAAAAAAGCATTGAGTACTTCTTCTTTTCCCACATCATCTGTTGCCAGGTTACCTCCCTCTTCCAGTAATGGCCCCACAGCTTCTCTTATCACCCTATTATTGTTAACATGTCTGTAAAAACCCTTCTTGTTACCCTTTACATCCCTTGCTAGCTGCCGTTCCAGTTGTGCTTCCGCCTTTCTGGTTACTCCTCTGTAGTCTCCAGCAATAGATTTATACTCCTCTTTAGTCATCTGTCCAAGTTTCCACTTCTTATACACCCCTTTTTTAGTTTAAGCTCGCCACAGTTTTCCCTGGTAAATCCAGTCTGACCCAGTATGCTCTAGTCTTATGTTCTTATACTTCTAGGCTGGTGAAGCCACAGATCAGATTAGTATTAGTATGACAGATTTAAGTCTGTTCTCCCACCCCACACACAGGCTGGATGGGCAGTTTGGCCAGTATC
The DNA here is from genome assembly GCF_033958435.1 of Carettochelys insculpta. Classification (NCBI taxonomy): domain Eukaryota; kingdom Metazoa; phylum Chordata; order Testudines; family Carettochelyidae; genus Carettochelys; species Carettochelys insculpta. The sequence continues at coordinate 14,870,458 of NC_134147.1, read as the reverse complement.
AGTCCTGGCTTCCAGGAGGGAGGAAGAAACTGGTGCCTCAAGTGGACTCACCTCTGCATCAGCTTGACACTATGTTTCCAGAACAGCTTGTTGCTCCTGACAGCCTTTACTGGGGTCAGGCTCAGCCAGTTCTGAAGGAAAGACAATGGACGAGGGCAGTAAATTCTGGAGCTCCAGGCCAAGGCTGCTTCATCTGCACCAAGAAGGCTTTTTACAAATACATTGGTAACAAGAGGAAGACTAAGGAGAGGGTAGGGCCATTGGTCAGTGAGGAGGGAGGAACAGTAACAGGGAATTTGGAAATGGCGGAGATGTTTAATGATTTCTTTGTTTCGGTCTTCACTGAGAAATCTGAAGGAATGCCTGACATAGAGAATGCTAGTGAAAAAGGGGTAGGTTTAGAAGTTGAAATAGGAAAAGAACAAATTAAAATTTACTTGGAGAAATTAGATGTCTGCAAATCACCAGGGCCTGATGAAATGCATCCTAGAATCCTCAAGGAGCTGATAGTAGAGGTATCTGAGCCTTTAGCAATCATTTTTGGTAAATCGTGGGAGACGGGAGAGATTCCAGAAGACTGGAAAAGGGCAAATATAGTACCCATTTATAAAGAGGGGAACAAGAATAACCCGGGAAACTACAGGCCAGTCAGCTTAACTTCTGTGCAAGGAAAGATAATGGAGCAGGTAATTAAAGAAATCATCTGCAAGCAATTGGAAGGTGGTAAGGTGCTAGGGAACAGCCAGCATGGTTTTGTTAAAAACAGATCATGTCAAACCAATCTGATAGCTTTCTTTGATAGACTAACGAGTCTTGTGGTTAAGGGAGAAGCGGTGGATGTGGTATACCTAGACTTCAGTAAAGCATTTGACATGGTCTCACATAATATACTTATCAATAAACTATGCAAATACAACTTAGACGGGGCTACTATAAGGTGGGTGAACAACTGGCTGGATAACCGTACCCAGAGAGTAGTTATTAATGGTTTTCAATCCTGCTGGAAAAGTATAACTAGTGGGGTTCCGCAGGGGTCTGTTTTAGGACTGGCTCTGTTCAATATCTTCATTAACGATTTAGATATTGACATAGAAAGTACACTTATTAAGTTTGCAGATGATACCAAGCTGGGAGGAGTTGCAACTTCTTTGGAGGATAGGGTCATAATTCAAAAGGATCTGGATAAACCGGAGAAATGGTCTGAGGTAAACAGGATGAGGTTTAATAAGGACAAATGCAAAGTGCTCCACTTAGGAAGGAACAATCAGTGTCACACATACAGAATGGGAAAGGACTGCCTAGGAATGAGTACAGCAGAAAGAGATCTGGGGGTTACAGTGGACCACAAGCTAAATATGAGTCAACAGTGTGATGCTGTTGCGAAAAAGGCAAACATGATTCTAGGATGCATTAACAGGTGTGTTGTGAACAAGACACGAGAAGTCATTCTCCCACTCTACTCTGCGCTGGTTAGGCCTCAGCTGCAGTATTGTGTCCAGTTCTGGGCACCGCAGTTCAGGAAGGATGTGGAGAAATTGGAGAGGGTCCAGAGGAGAGCAACAAGAATGATCAAAGGTCTAGAGAACATGACCTACGAAGAAAGGCTGAAAGAATTGGGCTTGTTTAGTTTGGAAAAGAGAAGATTGAGGGGGGACATGATAGCAGTTTTCAGGTATCTAAAAGGGTGTCATAAGGCAGAGGGAGGGAGGGAACTTGTTCTTCCTTGCCTCTGAGGATAGAACAAGAGGCAATGGACTGAAAGTGCAGCAGGGGAGGTTCAGGTTGGACATTAGGAAAAAGTTCCTAACTGTCAGGGTGATCAAACACTGGAACGAATTGCCAAGGGAGGTGGTAGAATCTCTATCACTGGAGATATTTAAGAAGAGGTTAGATAGATGGCTTTCAGGGATGGTCTAGAAAGTGCTTGGTCCTGCCATGAGGGCAGGGGGCTGGACTCGATGGCCTCTCGAGGTCCCTTCCAGTCCTACTCTTCTATGATTCTATGATTCAAGGGGACCTACTGTCGCACCCTGCCTCCAGCATCTTTGATCGAGGCAGACAAAATCTGGCCAATTCTTGCCTTGCTCAGCTGCTTCTGGTGAGGCCAGTCCTGAGCTAGATCCTACAGGGACAAGAAGAAAGGGAAATCAAGGCACAAGGCAGGAGGGACTCTGCAGAGAGGAAGAATATGTGTGCTGGGCCCTAAGCACATTCCTAGTGTGCTTGTGGTGTTAATTTAGCTCTGGCCAGAGGAGCATAGCTGTTGTCCATGGTCTTCGCAACAGGGCTTTAAGCAATATATTAGAGGGGGTGGAGTGCTTTGAAGGTAAACGCTGTGACCTTGAACTTGATTTGACATGTTATAGGAAGCCAGTGTGGAGAGCAAAGGACAGATTTGATTCCTTAAGTTACCGGCTGTGTTGCTGTAGAGAAACGACGCCACACACTGTACGAATTGTAGTTTCCTTCTGTCGACATGACTCAGGGGCTGCGTCTACACTACCTCCCTACTTTGAAGGGAGGATGGTAAGTAAGGTGTTGGGAATTTATTAAGGAAGTGCTGCGGTTCATATGCGTTAAACTTCGACGTGCCACCTCGCATCTAGCTATGGCTCACCTGCTGGTACTTTGAAGTGCCCGGGGTACTTCGAAGTCCCTTTACTCCTCAAAATTTTTGAAAGAGGGAGGTAGTGTAGACAAGCCCAGGGAGCATCCATGCACTTAAGGCATTCTGTCGACAGATTCTTGACAGAACGCTGCATTTGCCTTGACAGTATTATCCCTCAAAGGCTGTGTCCACACTTTCATTCCTCTTTTGAAAGAGGTATGTAAATGAGGGAAATCAAAAATGCAAATGAGGTGCAGATTTGCATATCTGGCATCTCATTTACATATCTTGTTTCAAAAGGCTTCCTTCGAAAGGAGAAAACCAGTGTAGCTACTACTCTTTCAACGGTAAATCCCATCTTCAAAAGAATCCTTTCCATAAAAAAAGGAAAGAAGGATTCTATCAAAGATGGGGTTTACTTTCGAAAGAGCAGTGTCTACACTGGTTTTCTTCTTCCTAAATAAGAATATGCAAATGAGACACCAAATATGCAAATCTGCACCACATTTGCATTTTCGATTTCCCTCATTTGCATACCTCTTTCAAAAGAGGAATGCAAGTGTAGACGCACTCAGAAGCTGCGTCTACACGTGCAAAAAACTTCAAAATAAATGGCCCTTTTTCGAAAGAGCAGGAGGAGCGTCCACACGTGTAAACCTGTCTTTCAAAAGAAAATCCAAAGAACGGGCGCAGACTTCGAAATCCAAACCCTGATCCCGTACCAGGAAGATTGCTCCCTTTCGAAATAATAAATCGAAAGAGTACACGTGCAGACGCTCCACAGTCCGCTCTTTCAAAATACAGGTCTGTCTTGGTGCCGATCAGCTGGAGCATGGGCCGCTTCAGCTGGCAGCAGCAGGGCTCTATGGTCCCTGCGTTCGGCTGCCTTAAAGCCACATGCACGCAGGAAACCCATGGCAGGAAGCTGAGAGTGTGCTAGGAGCAGCCTCTGCACATGCTCCAGCCTGACGCTCCAGCACCCTCATGGCCAGCAGCCAGCTCCCCCCCGCGAGCCCCATGGACCCCCTCTGAGCCCCCGCAAGTCTCCCAGGGGGAGAAAAAAAAAAGGGCTCCCTCCTGGACGGAGCTGGAGCTGCAGGACCTCCTCAGCCTCTGGCAGGACAAGGAGGTGCTGCACCACATGGGTGTAAAGCGGCGCAATGCCGCAGTCAACGGTGGCCTAGCAATGGGCCTCCACACAAGGGGCCACCTGGAGCATACCGTGGAGCAGGTACACTTCAAAGTAAAAGAACTCCGCCAGGGATATGCCCAGGCCAGGGACCAGGTCGGATGCTCTGGGGCAGGACCAGCGATGTGCCCCTTCTACAGGGAGCTATGGAGCATCCTGGCGCCCCAGGAGAGTTCACCCCCTGTGGCTTTCCTGCACACCTCTGGGGAGAAGCTGCAGTCAGAGGAGGAGGAGGAGCAGCCCGGATCAGGGACCCAGGAGGGCGAGAGGACCACAGACTGGTCGAGCGAGGAGAGGGAGCTGACCATCATGATCCCCTCCTGCTCCTCCAGCCAGGCGACCGAGGGCCGGCCATCGCCAGGGGACCCTCAGGTGTGTCCAGGGAGGGGCGCACACCTACTCCACAGGGTGGGGGAGATGCAATGGCTAGGTTCCCGCACACAGAACCGCTGGTCCCGGGCCGCACACAGGCCAGCCCACACATAGGATGTGGCACCCTGCAGTGCCACACCAGCGAGGCCCAGCACCCACCCCCAGTGGACAGAGCTGTAAGCTGCACAGGGGTGGCGGCCAGTTGGTGCCAGACGGTGCCATGCACTGCAGGCTGGTAAGGGCCACCTGCGGGAGAGACCCCTGGAATCACACCCAGACTGGGAGGCCTGGTCCTGGGGAGGGGAGGCGGGGGTGGTTGGTGCTCCCTGGTGGGGTCAGTGTCCCTTGGGTGGGGCAGGGGCCTCATGGGGTGGGCTCAGGCAGGTCCCCTCCCTCTGAGGCACACTACTGACATGCTCTCCTCCTTTCCACACAGCTGCACCATCTGTGGGTCAGGACAGCCCCGCACCATCCTTCATCCCGGAGAGCCCGCCCGCAGCCATTGGAGGTGTCTGGACTCCACCCCAGGCAGCGCGCCATCTGGGACATGGCCGGAGGGCCCCCCAGAGGGTCAAGGAAGACCCAGCCACCCAGCGGCAGGCCGAGGTGGCTGAGGAGCACCTCCAGCTCACCCGGGCTGACATGGAGTGGCGGAGGGCGGCCTGGGATAGGCTGCTGGACACCCTTGAGGGCATTGGACATGCTGTGTGGGAGCCCACAGCCACTGTGTCCTGCCTCCTGGCCCCCCTGGTGTCTCCCCCTGCTGGGTCTGCTCCCTCCTCCCCCATCGAGCCTTCCCCCTCTGTCCCCACTGAGCCTGACCCCTCCGCCCCCACCGAACCTGCCCCCTCTGCCCCCACCAGGCCCACCCGCCGGCAATATTTGCTGGTGGTACCAGCACCCTCCTCCCCCCGCCAGGGACCCCCCCACTTGGGGGCACAGGGGCTCCAGGGGCTGACGGGGTTCGCAGCCAACCACCCCTCCCCCGGAATGAGCACCTCGCCCCTGTCCAAGTTAGGTTCCCCCCTCCAAGTTAGGTTTCCTCCTGTACATATTATTACAAACACCCGTGTTATATAAATGTTTCTTTGTTATTCACCACTCCATGCTGTGCTCCTCGGTGGCTGGTGGGTGGTGGATGTGCAGGTGTGGTGCTGGTGGGGGTGGGGGTGGCAGGGACGGTGGGTGATGGATGTGCGTGGGATGTGGGCGTGCGTGCGGGTCAGAGGTGGCCATCAGCAAAGGCCTGCCTGAGGGCCTCCCGAATGCGGTGGCCGTCCCAGTGGGCCTGGCAAATGGGGGCAGTGCCTGGCTGTTCACAGACGGCGCCAGCTGGAGGGCCCCCCGTGGGGACATAGGCATCCCCCTTTCCCTCCACAATGTTGTGGAGGATGCAACAGAAGCCCATCACCTGGGGGCATGTTGGGGATCCCGACCTCCAGCCATGTGAGGAGACACCTCCACCGCCCCTTTAGACGCTGGAAGGCCCGCTCCACCACATTGCGGGCATGGTTGAGGCGCTCATTGAACGCCTCCCGGGTGGGGTCGAGGTGTCTCGTGTAAGGCCTCATGAGCCATGGCTGCAGGGGGTACGCCGCATCTGCCGCCATGCAGAGCGGCATGGTGATGTCCTCCGCCATGGGGATCTCCCTCTGGGGGATGAAGGTGCCAGCCTCCATGCGGCGGCAGAGGCCGGAGTTCCGGAAGACCCGGGCATCATGGATGTGGCCGGCCCAGACCACATAGAGGTTGGTGAACTGGTCCCACGCGTCCACCAGGGCCTGCAGCCCTGCCCAATGGTAGCCCTTCCTATTCACGTACTGGCCAGTGCTGTGTGGTGGGGCACAGATGGGGATGTGTGTGCCGTCCAAAGCACCAAAGCAGTTTGAGAAGCCCAGGTCCTGGAAGCCGGTGACAGTGTTGTCCACATCCCCCAGGCGGACGATCCTATGGAGCAGCATTGTGTTGATGGCCCTCATGACCTGCAGAGGGGGAAGGGGGACACATGCTCTAGTGTGGGTGTGGTGGCCGTTGCCCCCCGCCTCGGGCCCATTCTGTCCCCCTCCCGTCCGGCCCCTGGCCCATGCAGCTCCTGCCCCTTCCCATCCAGCCCCTGCCCCATCCAGCCCCTTGCAGAGGAGGGTTCCTCTTGCCCCAGCACCCCCGCCCATCCGGCCCCACCTTACTTCCATAAGTACAGCCCTGACAGTGGCCTTGCCCACCCCAAACGCTGTCCCATGGAGCAATAGGAGTCCGGGGTGGCCAGCTTCCAGATGGCAATTGCGACCCATTTCTCCAGGGTGAGGGCTGGCTGCATGTGGGTGTCCTGGTGCCAGAGTGCAGGGGCGAGCCAGTGGCAGATCTCGTCGAAGGTCTGCCTCGACATGCGGAAGTTTCGCAGCCACCTTTCCTTGCCCCACTCCCCTAGCACACGCGCTCCCACCAGTTGGTGCTGCTGGGGTGGGTCTGGAGGCATCAGGGCACCGGGGGGGGGCACCCAGCAGTGCCCCAGTGGGGGGAGCCCCGTGGCCCTGAGGGGGACCTTGCAGCTACCCGATGAGCTTGGGTGCAGCTGCGGTGATGGTGCACAGCACTGCCAGCAGGGCGTCCGTGATGAGGGTGTCCTCCTGCAGGAGCTGTCGCTGGGCCTCCATGTTGGGCACGGGTGGGCTCTGCTGAGCTGGGACAGGCTGGGCAGCACTCAGCTCGTGTGGAGGGGAGGGTGGATGGAAGGGCCCTTTAAAGGAGGCGGCTGGCTGTGGCCCTGGAAGGGCTTGTCAGCCATGGGACCCTGTCTGCAGCGTTTCCTGCCGCCCTTCTTTCGAAAGAGAGCTTGGAGCCGTGTGAACGCTCTCCTTCGAAAGACGTCGGCGGCACTTCGAAAGAGCAGATCGGAACGCCCATCTGTAAAATGGTGGCTGGTCCTCTCTTTCGATGGCTGCTTTTTCGAAAGCCAAACTTTGATTTTCACCCTTTCGAAAGGGCAATTACGTGTAGACCCAGCTAGATTGTTATGCCTCACATTTTTGCAGGACAATACTGCTGAGGAAAATGCAGAGTTCTGTCAAGACTTTGTCAACAAAATGCTTTAAGCATGTAGATGCTCCCTGAGTTATGTCAGCAGAAGGCCCCTTCTGCCAACAAAACTCTGTAGTGTAGCCCCAGCTGGTGGTTTTTTTTTTGTCCCTCAGTTATGAAATAGTTAAAAATTGAATGTAAGTCCAGTGATGTATGCAAAAGCTTTTCTCCAATGACTCAAAGCTGTATTTTGTCTTAGATTACGTATTTTCTCAATACGTTACAATTACAACATTGTTATTGAGTCAGAATGTAAACTTCAGCACAATGTGCCTTAGTTGTACTAAAATTCTGACACGTAAGTATGGCTAGTTTAAGAGCTCCCTAGATGGCAGTAATGATATAAACCATGACTGACTAGGTACCCATAAATGTATCTTCTCTATTAATATCCCTGTATTCATTTCTGAAAATACAATTCATGAACGAATGCCAAACAAACAATGTTAAATAGAACGACAAACGAAAGTAAACACAGATTCAGACTATGACCTAAGCTTTGGTGAGTCATTGATAATTGATTTTTTAAAAGGCTGTTAGGTCTTTCTCTTCACTTGTGGGTACTGTCAAATTTTTACTTCTGGAATATTAGTTTGAGTAATAAGCCATAACAGCTATTAGAAATTGAGGGAATATAAGATTCCCTCCCCCCAACATAAAATAAAATCTCCACTGAAACTAACCCATTTGCACAGAATCCTACAAAGTCTGAGGACACAATGGAACACTTTTGACAGCACTGGGTGTGTGGACTCCTGAAAGGAAGTGGAAGAGAGGATTTGGTGTCTAGTTGCTTGTTGTAGAAATACAAAACGTGGAGAAAAGCCAGAGTGCCAAACTGCACACATTTGAAGACATAGCGCTATCAGTAAGCCAACCTCTTGTTCAGAGGTACAGGCAAAAAGTACTCAAGTTTTAAAGCTGTCAGCTGTGGAGCAAGCACACAGTTTTGTCTCTGCAAGCTGCAACACCTAGAGCATTGCCTATGGGTGAACAGGAAGCATCAAAATACTTTGAAACACTAATAATAAAGGGATTAACTTCTTATAGAAAGAGTCCTGGATTAGCCATAAACATTTCATTAGCAAAATTTGGAAACTCGGGAGATTATTATTCCACTTACAAAAAGTTTGTTTGCGCCACAGTCAATAGAGTTTTTAGGGAAACAGCCCCAGGAACAAAAATGGTGGTTGTGTCGCCAACTCGCTGGAGCCAGTGATGATCTTGTAGTTGACTATGGACCCTACAGAAGAGAAGATTAGTGGGATGAAAAGGTACATTACATGTGTGTTGTATTTTTGGGCAAAAATAATCTTCACAGAATTCTGCAGATACTTGTCTGACAGATTAGACATAATTGTTTAAACATGCTTTGGTGGAGGGGAAGCTAGCATGGGACACCATACAATGGGAAATATTTATGAGACATATAGATTTTTTCTGTAAGTGCATACTTAAATACATTTTCAAAATGAAAGCACAAAAGGTGTTTCTACAAAGATTGCACCAGTGAAAAGCCCTGAATCTCCATATACAAGTGCCCAATGCCACACAACTTAAGTAACAGAAACCATGAGCAAGCACTTATGCAGTTCCTGCTTTGAATCCCAATGTTCTATTTGTTGATGTAAATGTTGATTAGTAAGTGCAATGTTTGCACGGACTTGCATATTAAATCCCACGGTGCATGCCCTTTAAACATGTGTCCCATAAATGTTGTTAGTGCCTAATGTTATATTCTTAAATGTGGAAGATTATTTTGGGTAAGTAAAGAACCCTCGATATAACCAGCTTTATCAATGTCATTTTATTTTATTTGGTGTTTATATAGATTGAGACCCCTTACTTTCAGTTTTCACTAACATTTTCAATAAAATTTTAGAATGGAAGTCAATTTAAATTTTTTAATATTTCAACACGTAAGCTATTCCATTTGAGTGGCATGTTAACAATTAGACCTAATAGTGTAGTGGATTGCTTATTCCATAAAATGTAAAATGCTCTAGACAACTGTAGATGCAATATAATTTATGTAATTGTACCTGATTCACTTTCACCTCTTTCAGGTTAGCGGTAAATAAGGTGACTGAAAATGCCTCTTTCTCATACCTATTACTATTCTTCGCATTTAGTCAATAGTTTTTTTTTTTCCGGAATCTCTGATCCCTCCCATTTATATATGTGAAGAAGCATTTTAAGTTGTTTCATGCAAATTTTATTTATATAGTTTGGATATATTTGAATATATCATAAGCACTATTAGTACTCTCTAACCGCTGTGTATGTTGCCATCACAGTGTCCCATATACATGCCCAGAGGTTTTCAGCAAGGGCAGTCTTGCAGCTGGTACAAGGGTTGTCCTTTTCTCCCAGACACTATACGCTCATACATTAAATCCTTGCTAGGCCTGCCAATGGGGGGAGGCGGTAATTGCACACACAGAAACCCAGTGGTAATATATGAACATTGGAATTTGGCTGCCAGGGGCATCCTCTTCAATAAAAACCTTAGAAATATAGGATTGGAAGGAATCTCAACAAACCACTAAGTCCAGCCTTCTTAGTGGAGGCAAGACCAAATAACCTAGCCCAGCCCCTGCAGGTGTTCGTCAAACCTGCCCTTAAAAACCTTCTGTGGTGGAGATTCCACAGCTGTCCAAGGAAGCCTATTACAGGGCCTAGCTATCCTTACAGTGAGAACATTTTTATAGTCAGCACTCTTAGTCATTTTTATAATATTTTAATAACATTTTTATACTAAGCCCTTTCAGATGAACAGCTAGTGCTCTATTTGTACACACGTTTGTTTGTGCAGAGACCCCAATCTCGGTGGAGGCAGTGCTTTGTCCCCACTGGCAGGTACATAAACTAGAATATTGTCATCGCTCAATATTTCTTTCGAAGGAAATTATGTGCTCATTATCTGCCTCTGCAATTTGTTCAGGACATACGTAATCTTTTTTTTTTTAAATTGGATCTTTAAGCCTGTTACTTTAAAAGCTTTCATCTTTCGCAGAATAAATATTTCTCCTGCAATAGGTGTAAAATATTTATTTAACCAAATAATTTGCTAAGTCTACATAAGCCAGAGGATGGATAGGGGAAGGAATCTGCTATATTAAGTAGGAAGCAATTTGGAATTCTTCTTTTACTCATCATATTCTTTACAATTCTTGAACCGCTGACTGAAAGGGGCATGCTTTCCCCAAGCAATTTTCATAGTGTGATTTTGATTTCTACCGTAGATATTTTTCTATCAGGAAATACAAAGGAAACCAGAAAGAGGCATAAAATTATCACACATAATTTATTGTTGTTGTGAACACACATGAAGTTCAAAAATGTTAGTGGGTAGGAATTTGATTCCTCTCTGTTTCAAGCAGCATATTGAACATTATCTGTAAAAGTGACCGCCAGGGTACTGTGAGCCAGAAGGCCGCATATTTAAAGATTGATGAGGGTAGGAGGAGGAGGAGAGACATACAGAAACCTACAATTATTGATAGGATGGATTCTTTTTCCTTTTTCATGGAGAGTTAGAGATACCGAACCTATTATTACATGGCCCTAATTACATATCTAGGCAATAGATCACTTATTTTAGAAGAAATACCTACTGACTGGGAAAACATCACTAATTGTTCCTCTTTGTTGACATACTATCTGAGTGCAATAATTATAGAGCTGCTTCCCCACTATCTTTGCTCTAAGGACTTCTGAGAAATATTTCTACCCAGTTTACAAAGACTTGAAGCATTTTGAGTCTCAGCCTTTAACTTTTGTGGTTCCATCCCCCGCACACAGCCTGACCCCAGCACAGTGCAGAATGGTTAGATCGATCAAGGATCCTGTATTAGGTGTATCCTATCTATATTGTGTTAGGGCTATGGATCCCTCATGCTAGCCATTGTACACATAAACAGAGAGATAGCCCCTGCTCTGGAGTATTTAAAATTCTAAATTCTGAAGTTCTTGCACTGATTGCACAAAAGCTTTAGAGAGCCAGAAATACTACAGCTAAGAAAATGTAAACCCGGTAGAGTGCATTATTGCCTATTTTACCTCAATAACTAATTTGTTTTGATTATTGGACTCTGATTCCCCTCATAATGGATATCCGTGGAATGTCAGGAAAAGGCACCACAAAAACCTGCTAACATAGCTATAACTATTGCAGCGCAGGGTTTTAAACAGTGTCAGAGTCATGCCCTGAAACGCCACTCCCCCGCAGGCCCCAAAGTTCCTGGGCATTGAGTCCACACAAGACCACTATATTCCTAGACATCCTGTTTAACAGAGGTCATATATGATCACACACAGACTCCTGGACAAAGCACAGTAAGTTGTGTCTGACTTTAGAGTCGTTCTTTTAGAAAGACATCCACTCCTGATTTAAGGACTCATGTTTTGTAAGATTTCTCACACCCCTTAACTTGCTCCTCGACTTCCATTTACGTTCACTGTTTAAAATGAATTAATCTATATTCAATATCTAGCCATTGAATCTTGATTTATAAACGTCTCTCCACTGCTTTGCCCTCACCCTGACTATCAGGATCACTTTCTATTCTACTCCTGGACCTCCACAGAAGTCCGTACTTCACTACCACCTGCTATTCTAGCCAGGCTTTCCCTTCACTGCCAATGATCTGAGGCAACTGAGAACACTGTAAACTAAGTTGTCACAGAAAGCCACTGGATTGGACTACACATGAACTCCTGTGATTTGCTTGTGTATGGAGTTAAGACATAAAGCAATCCCCTAGAGTAGCATCCCCTAGGACTAACAGATTTCAATTAATCTTGAAATCTGCTTCAAAATACCTCTAATTAAAGCTACTTTTTAGAGACAATGGAGGAAATTTGAGAAGAAAAAAAGTTATGAGAAGCTAAATAGAGTTCAAAAGGACTTCTCTCAAGCCTAAATGGGATTTTAAAAATCTGCAGACTGAATTCCCATTGCAGAGATGCATATTGATTCATAGGTATGCATCAGAACCAGTCTAAGTAGGTGCAATAGCTCCAAGTGTTTGGTTTATTAAATGGGTGCTCCAAGGCTAGATACCAAACCCATTGAAGACAATGGGAGGTCTTCCCCTGGGCTTTGTCTAAAGTGTGAGACAGTTGTACTCAAAAATAGTTTTAGTAGATATATAAAAAGTAACCTTAAATTCTCCAGATGTCTACGTAACCTATTGGTATGCATATTTCTTTATTAAGAGGGACATCTTTGAAGTAATTACTATGATGGAAAGGTTGCCCTGGTTACTGCACAGATTATTGAATAACAGAACAAATTGGTATGTAAACAGTAACACTTATCTAACTTATTGGCACAAAAGCAAATGCTGACAAGTGCATTCCACACACTCCAAAGACTCTCTCCAGCCCAAATGCTTTTCTTCTTCCATGGCCTTGTAATTCAGAGCCTGCTCCCTACTTCAGCGGAACACTTCTCCCTGCCCCAGAAGTGGCTGTGTAACAGCAGTTTCAGCATTACATACCTACCTCAGCTTCTTTTTTCTGCAGTGGTGTCAAGGCCCATCAGACCATCTATCTTATGGGAGTGCTCTTCCAGCACTGCAGATTTCAGCATTCTCAGGGCAGTGGCATCTTGTACCCATCATACTGAAGGTCAGCAAAGTTATATAGCCCAAATTTTTGTCATTATGGCTTCTCTCTTTGATAGAGTATTTCTGCTCCCAAACAAAACAGGTGGGAGATCAAATGCCCCCCAAAATTATCCTGGTACATGAGCCTTGGAGGCTCACATAACACACCAAGGTCCAGCTCTTGAGCTAGTGACAACTGAGACTACTCCATCAAATTCAGTGAGGCCACAATGATTTACATCAGCTGAGGATACTTTAGAAGTCTCTTTAAAATACTAATTTTCATAAAGACAATTGCCAGGATTAGGACCCATCTTCTTCCATAACACTTTGCTGTTGAAATCTTGCACTAGCTTTTTGCCCTCTGAAAAATGTGTATATCCTCCAGATATGTTGGCCCACTGAGCAGCCATTTTACTACAGTGTTCGAGGGATGTGCACATCAGGTGGGTGATCATAACTCTATCATAATGGCGATGTAAGAAATTTAAAAGTAGAAGTGGTATGCATACTTGTAGCTCACTAAAGCCGTGTCTACACGTGCACACTACTTCGAAGTAGCGGCACTAACTTCGAAATAGCACCCGTCACGGCTACACGTGCCGGGCGCTATTTCGAAGTTAACTTCGACGTTAGGCGGCGAGACGTCGAAGTCGCTAACCCCATGAGGGGATAGGAATAGCGCCCTACTTCGACGTTCAACGTCGAAGTAGGGACCGTGTAGTCGTTGCGCGTCCCGCAACTTCGAAATAGCGGGGTCCGCCATGGCGGCCATCAGCTGAGGGGTTGAGAGATGCTCTCTCTCCAGCCCCTGCGGGGCTCTATGGTCACCGTGGGCAGCAACCCTTAGCCCAGTGCTTCTGGCTGCTGCTGCGGCAGCTGGGGATCCATGCTGCAGGCACAGGGTCTGCAACCAGTTGTTGGCTCTGTGTATCTTGTGTTGTTTAGTGCAACTGTGTCTGGGAGGGGCCCTTTAAGGGAGCGGCTTGCTGTTGAGTCTGCCCTGTGACCCTGTCTGCAGCTGTGCCTGGCACCCTTATTTCGATGTGTGCTACTTTGGCGTGTAGACGTTCCCTCGCAGCGCCTATTTCGATGTGGTTCAATGAAGTTGAACATCGACGTTGCCAGCCCTGGAGGACGTGTAGACGTTACTCATCGAAAGTTGCTACATCGAAATAAGCTATTTCGATGTTGGCTTCACGTGTAGACGTAGCCTAAAAGTGCATTGAATTGACAAGTGACGAGAAAGATTACAGAATTTACTAGCTATATTTTGATAAATTATTTTTGATGTAAATCCAAAATCTGCTAAGAATATCGCAAATTGTTTATTTAATTATCTTCAACAAGTACACCTCTGTAAAGCTAGTGAATTCTACATCTTAACCACTAGAATGGAGTTGTCTTTTTATGCAGAAACAAATTAATTCCTTAAAAAAATAAAGTACTATACTTTATGCCCATCCGCAATCCAGTCCCCCACGGCCTGAGGCGTGCATCACCATTACAAGAGAATTTGCACTGAGGAGAAAGTCCAAACTGTACACCTAGACACGTTAAACTGCCTTCACTAAACAAGGCCGATACATATGAGAAGTAGATCACATTGTAGAGGGGGCCACCCATATACTCCTCCAAGGACATAGTTTAATACATAAAAAAATTCCACTGATCTAACCACCCTCATTATTGCCTAGCATCTTACAATGGAGTCCATGCTGGGAACCAAAAAGTGTTGCTGGAGACCACATTTTGAAAGGAATCTCTCCTGATTCCCCTCTTTCAGATAAGTTCCACCTCATCAACAGAAGCAAGCTCCCCACAAACAAGGGTGCCCCAGATCAAAGCACTACCAGCCAGTGACCACACACACAAAACTTAAAGACATATGTCCACAACTGTGTGGCTCAGTACTCCCCATGATATCTTTCAAGATCCTTGCCTATTACGTATGGTGTAACTCAGCCAGTGTATAATGTGTCCCAGCCACAACTGTTTGTGAAACCAGATAATCACTATGCACTCGGATGAATTCTCACAGAAAAATGATGAAAAACAAAAAACACCATATCACCCTTGGACAAACACTTTTCACAAAGTAATCATAGTATGCCTGACCTCTCAGTCCTCATGCTCTAAGGACACCTGCACAACTCCTTTGAATGATGAGCTTGGGAACTAAAATTCTCTGCTGGACACTAAATCCATGGACTTGGAGGCTTTGGTTACACTACAGCAGAGACAAGAAACTTGTCTGGCAAAGTGCTGGGTTTTGTCCATAGGCAGTCGACAAAAGGCAGTTTGTGTGTAAATGGGTGGCATGTTCTGTCAACAAAATCCGTTTTGTTTACAAAACTCTCTAGTGTAACTGTAGCCAGTGGATATAGCTACACTGCAAAGTTATTTCGAAATAGCAGCCCCTATGTCAAAATAGCTATGCTAGCATCTACACAAGGCAACTACTATTTCGAAATAATTTTGAAAAAACGGGTACCTTATTTTAAAATTGGTAAACCTAATTGTCCAAGGAATAGCACCTATTTCAAATATAGGTATTTTGAAATCGGGGCTGTGTAGACAGGGAACAGAGCCTATTTCAAAAGAAGCCATAGTGCATCCTATTTCAAAATAGGCTCTATTGTGTGTAGATGCTCTATTTTGAAACAGCTGAGAGCTATTTTAAATGTATTTTGGCCATGTCTATGAAGCCCTGTCCCTTCCAGAAGGGGCATGGTAATAAGCAAAGGGGAATATTCAGATGAGGCATGGATTTAAATACCTGGTGCCTCGTTTGCATATTCCCCTGAGATTTCGCTTCTAGAAGAGCCCCTTCTGGATGCTGCAGAGCCGTGTATACAGGGCCTTTCTGGAAGGAACCCCCCTGCTTCCAAAACCCCCTTATTCCTCAAGGAATACCTGTATTCCTCCGGGAATAAGGGGGCTTTTGGAAGGGCAGGGGTTCCTTCTGGAAGGACCCTATCAACCTGGCTCTGTAGCTTCCAGAAGGGGTTTTTCTGGAAGCTTAATCTCGTGGGGATATGCAAATGAGGCATGAGATATTTAAATCCACACCTAATTTGAATATTCACCTTTGTTCATTACCATGACCCTTCCAGAAGAGAGGGGGCTGTGCAGACACAGTCTTTGTGTGTAGCTGTGCTATTTCGGAACAAGCTATTCCAGAATACCTCTTCCAGAACACCTTATTCAGGAATAGCACTTCTGTCTAAACACAGCCAAAAACAGAAACTGAAATACAGCAAATACAATAATTTATAACACTACTTCAGGCTAAACTTTAATTGGCTAATTTCATTTTAAGTGGGTTTCTTACAGCTTTCGAGAAACCTTTATGTTAAAGGAGCAGCATAACCTTTACGTAGTTCAGACACTGGTTGCTTTCTCCAGACCAGAGGAAAAGCTATGTAAAGCTTGAAAGCTTGTCATTTCCACCAACAGAAGTTGGTCCAATGAAAGATATTAAATCACCTACCTTGTCTGCTACATCCTGGAACCAACACATTTTCAACAACCCTACAAAATCACGATTACTCTCTCCTACAGTTCACTGAAAGTAAATAAGATCATCTGTCTCTCAACATAGCCTTCTTTTAAGGATTTTTGTATATGTCTTTTTGGTGCTTAATTAAAGCTGAACAATTAATATATTTTATATGGAGCCATACATGTCTTTAACACTTTACAAAACGTAAAAATAAAAACGTTCTGGGAAGTATAATAAAACGATAAATTTCATTTAGTTTACAATTCACATTTTCATAGCATTTTCATAGCTTTTGCAAGCAGACATGGTATGAGTACACCTCACTGACATGCAGAATGGAAAAGAGAAGATTGAGGGGGGACATGATAGCAGTTTTCAGGTATCTAAAAGGGTGTCATAAGGCAGAGGGAGGGAACTTGTTCTTCCTTGCCTCTGAGGATAGAACAAGAGGCAATGGACTTAAATTGCAGCAGGGGAGCTTCAGGTTGGACATTCGGAAAAAGTTCCTAACTGTCAGGGTGCTCAAACACTGGAACGAATTGCCAAGGGAGTGGTAGAATCTCCATCACTGGAGCTATTTAAGAAGAGGTTAGATAGATGGCTTTCAGGGATGGTCTAGAAAGTGCTTGGTCCTGCCATGAGGGCAGGGGGCTGGACTCGATGGCCTCTCGAGGTCCCTTCCAGTCCTACTCTTCTATGATTCTATGATTCTATGATTCTGTACTGTTAGTCTTCATGCGACCTGTGTGTGCATATTGTTAAGAAACAAATGCCCAAATTTTCACAGGTAACTCCCTAGAAATAACTGGGTTTTAACACTAAATTGGCAAACTGTATTTTTGCTTGTTTCAAACTGAGGTATAATTAAAAAAATACCAGCACATTGTTAACTTACTAGAAAATCTGAATAACTATATAGTATTAATATAGCATGGCATAATTTACAAAACAAAACCACAAAAAGTTTTAAGGTGAAGCCCAAGTTCAAACTAAGATGCTTGCTTGAAATGGATTAATTTAGACTGATGGGGTAATGAAAGGGGCATTGACAACCACTAGTGAGCTCCTTTAACATATCTATTTTCAGGAAATGTAACATCTGGCACATACTACATCCATTATCCTATCTGTCCGGCTTAAGTGCACACAAATAATATATGTTCATGACTGATTTCCCTGCTGATGTCTTTATTATTACTTTGAACAGATGAAATCTATGTATTTAGTCCAGTCTTTTACTGTTACATTTTGTTTTGCACATTCCTATGTCAAATTGCTGAGCTGTGTGATATTTGGCTAATATCTAAACATTTTTTATTTTCGTAGTAGTTTCTCAATAAGACAACAGTGATATCCCGTGTAAAATGAAAACTGGATGGAGATCAGAATTTCTTTAATCCCAACCTGTACTTCAATTACTTATAAATTTCAGCAGCAGAATCACCAACTTCTCAAGGAAATAAGGGTAGACAATATTAACTGCTTCCTGGAGAGCAAGATATTTGAAAGTCAGAAGGGATCATATTATAATCATTAGGTCTAACCTCCTACATAACACAGAACATAGTATTTAGCCTAGTAATTGCTGCATCAAGCCTATAACTTCTTATTGAGCTAGAGCGTATATTTTAGAAAGACATTCAATCTTTATTTCAAGACCCAGGGTGCTGGAGAACCCATCATGTGTCTTGGTAAGCTGTTCAAATGGTCAATGAAGCTTGGCATTAAAGATATTTGACCCTTTTATTGCAGCCTTTGGTTGCTAGGTTAAATAAGTTCAAAATTAAAGTGCTGTATACACAATTTATTGGAAGAGTTAGGTGCTCCCATATTCAGTAAATACACAAAATGATCTTCCTTCCATATCTTCCAATTCCTAGATCACTTTCTCAAGTATAACAATATCTTGTGGTAGTATATCAAACCATCTCATAAGATGATGCTCATCCAAAATGCCATTCAGAATAGACTGAACAGCAAGGAAGTACTGCTCATGAAAGATGTTAAATCAAGACCAATATCTGGAAGATAAGCCCAGTTAAAAGAAATTCAAAAACAAAGATCAGAACGTGTTTTATGAATGTCTGCTACATTTATATAAAGTCTCTCTACTACCAGAATCTAATCTATTGTTTATAAAATAGTATTGAGACAGTTTGAATAGAAAATGTGCTATATAAAATTAATTTCTACACTACTACATATCAGTGGGAAGGTATAATATGCTAACATCAGATATCATTAGCACTGCATTTAATATTTCATTTAATATTGATGAGCTGAAGAAATAAGGCCCTATGTTGCGGTCCTAGATTGAAACTCAAGCTATTTGGGTTCAATTCCCAGCACTGTTAGTTTTCCCATGACTTTGTTGAAGTCACTTATTCTGTTTGTATCTCATTTCCAACAATGAGGATAATATGCTATTTCAATATCCAATACTAATACAGATATTTACCTGGAAAACAAACTTTTTGCACAGATTTTCACTCTTTTTGAGTTTTGTAGTGAGCACTGGCAATCCCAGCAAATTTTAAAATTAGAAATGGAAACAAAGGGTCTTAAGGATTAGGTGAACAAAGGTGAGAACACAACAGCAGCATGTGGGTAGGATAGGAAGAGATCAGAGCTGTGTAGCTGTGAATGTAGGGAGGGCTTTAGTTCTGCCATTGCACTCATCCTTGCATCCAGCTCTCCCCCGAAACAATGCTCTCACTGTCAGTTTCTACACCCTCTCCACCCAGCTCCTTAACCTGTGGGCTCTCTGCTGATGCCTACCAAGAGTTAAGACTGTGCTGGAGAGGCTAAGAGATTGGAGACATGGAGACAATGTAGCAGGGAGGGCTGACCTATGAAACAAGTGGGCACTGAAAATCTTTTCTTTTAAAAGAGGAAATTCAGCTTTCCAAAATTCCATTATTGCATGGAAAGTTGCCCAGGGGTATTCCATACCCTTCCAGAAGATCAGAGTCAGTCTGTCTCACTCCTCTGAAAGCGAAGTGAAGAGTTGAAGCAATACAGACTTACGTGTTGGGAAACCCAAAAGTACAGAGTTAACATCTTCAGCATCCTTGCAGTACAACCTTAACACTGTCTAAATGTTACTACACCTTCCCCCTGTCCCTGAGGATTCATTCAATGGTCACTTAGCCATCCCCCCACCCAACTGCTTACAGCCCCGAGGATGAGCAAACAACCATAAGTAGTGTCAGTAACCATGTACAGAACTCAGCAGTGCAATGAAGTTTAGTTGGTCCCTCATGTAAACATGCATCTTCTCCTATATCACAGTGACAGCTTTTCCAAGGTGCTCCAAGTAATTCCTCCATCACTCAGTGCAGCTACACCTAACAAGGTGAATGCAACTGGAGTGTGTGCAAACAAATGCTGCAATTCCAGCCTGTGGAACATCACACGGCACTACCAATGGTTCTTTCTCTTATGGGGTTTCATGAGTACGTATAGCATCACTCTGAGGGTGCATCTACACTAGAGAGTTTTGTTGACGAAACCAGGGTCTTGTCTACAAAATTCGGGGAGCGTCTATATGCAAAATGCATTTTGTTGACAGTCTGTTGACAAAACACAGCCTTTTCCCTGACAGTGTAATTCCCCTTAGGCTATGTCCACACCGGAGAGTTCTGTTGACAGAACTCAGGGAGGGCCTACGCGCATAAAGCCTTCTGTCAACAGAGTCTCGACAGAACTGTGCTTTTGCCTTGGCAGAGTTATCCCTCAAAGGCTGTTTCTACACAGGCCACTTTCTTCGAAAGTGGCATGGTAATACACGGCCCGCAATATGCTAATGAGGCGCGGATGCAAATTCCCCACACCTCATTAGCATACGGTCACGTGATTTGGAGTCTGGAAGACCGTTCTTCCAGACTCCAAAACGCCATTTAGAAGCGCAGCCCTGGGGGAGCTTCCAGAAGGAAGTCCTTCTTCCGGACGCCCCTTCTTCCCAAAAATTTTTGGGAAGAAGGGGCCTCCAGAAGAAGGCCTTCCTTCCAGAAGACCCCCGGGGGCCAAGTTTCTAAACGGCATTTTGGAGTCCGGAAGAACGGTCTTCCGGACTCCAAATCACGTGACCGTATGCTAATGAGCCGTGGGGAATTTGCATCCGCACCTCATTAGCATGTTCTGGGCCATGTATTACCATGCCACTTTCGAAGAAAGTGGCCTGTGTAGAAACGGCCAAAGGCTCTGGCCACTCTTGGCTAAAATTTTGAAATGGCCATGCTAATGGCCAAATCAGAGGGTACTAATGAGGCACTGAAATGAATATTCAGAACCTCATTAGCATGCTGCCAGCCATGGCACTTTCAAAGTGTCACTTTTGATCACGTGTGGCTCGTCTACAGGGAGGTACTTTTCAAAAGGACCCTGCAGACTTCAAAAATCCCCTTATTCCTGTCAGCTGAGTCACACATGATCGAAAGTGTCACTTTCAAAGTGCCACAGCTGGCAGTATGCTAATGGAGCACTGATTATTCATTTCAGCCCCTTATTAGTATCCTCTGATTTGGCCATTAGCATGGCCATTTTGAAATTTTGGCCAAGTGTGGCCACAGACAAAATTTGAGGCATAACACTATCGACAGAAGTACAGCATAGACACTTGTTGTCCGGCAGCCCTGTTTGCAGAGCTGACATTCTGCCTTCTGTGCAGGGCAGTGCAGTCTAGCAGTTCTCCTCAAAAGTTCAGTGTAGATGCTTCTGTCAAAGGAGAGGGACCTCCATGGTGCTGTCCAGCTGGGGCCAGGAGGTGCTCTGCAATCAGCGCTTTCTTTCCCAAGGTCCACCAGCTGCCCTTAAAGGTACAGGAAGCGCCATACCAGAAAGTGGCCAACATGGAAGCAGACAGAGTCCATGCCATCTCCAGCCACACCCTAGCAGCCACTCCCAGAGCAGAAAGCCATGTCTCAGGCAGCCAGAGACACGCCTGGACCCTCCAGGAACACCCCCCTCCATGGATCACAGGACCCACCCTGGACCACTAAAAAGTGGGCACCCTCCTTGTCCAGGCCAGAATTAAAAGATCTGCTGGCCCTTTGGCCAGATGAGGCCATGCTCTTGGACCCCTCAGCCAAGTACCCTAATGCTCTGGGCTAGGCCCATCTTGCAGTAGCCCTGGCAGAGCTCGGGCATGGTACCCAAACCCTCAAACAGGTCAGAGCTAAAGTCAAGGAGCTCCGCCAGCTCTACATGTGGGTCTGGGATGCAAGGTGGTGATCGGGACAGGGTTGGCCCCCTGCCCCTATTATTTGAAAATACACCAGCTCCTAGGGGGTGAGGCTGTTGTCTCTGGAATGGCCCCCTTCAACACCACAGAGGAGACCCCCTCAGCCCAGCAGAGAAGGAGCTAGAGCCAAAGCCAGAGCCAGGGTAGACCACCACCCCAGAGACTCAGGGCAAGCCAGATTCTGACCCTGATTCCAGCCACGGACACCTTATAATTGCCCTGGACTCAGGCCCCTTGAGCAGAGCACCATCCAGAGCATCCCTGGACCGATTCGGGGGAAAGTCAGGTAAGTACCCCAAGGACAAACACCTCAGGACTGGGGTTGGAGGGGCTCCCCTTCCATGGCTAGGCACGGGCCATCCACACAGGCAGCACCCAACCCAGTGGACAGCACTGTGGGCCACACATTTATGTGTTTGGAGGGCTGCCCTGTCCCTGGATCATTCTCCACCCATGTGGGCACTCCTGCATGCCCTCTAGGCTGGTAGATCATCAGGCAGGGGAGACGAGGGAAGAGAGGTCAGTCTGGTCCCATGCAGTGGTGCCATCCATGCAGGACACACATGCCTGTGTTCCAGGGAAATCCCCGTCCAACAACCCAGGGTCAGGGGAGCTGCTTATGGTGGAGGGCCCTGAGGTCTGTGTTGTGAGAAGGATTCACCATGTTTCCCTTTCTCTTTACAGCTGTACCTTTGGCAGGCAGTGGCCAGCACCCCACTCCCAATCCACCCAGTGTCAGCCAGCCCCATCACAGGACCAGGAGCACCCCTCCAAGAGGCCGCCAACACCAGCAGCATGGAGGCAGCCCTGTGTCTGCAAGGCCCGCTGCAGGCTGGATGATGATCTCCTGTGTGCCTACCTGGCAGTTCTGCAATGACAAAACAAGCTGCTGGAGTGGCGAGTGTGGGGTGAGGAGGTGTGGTGTGCATTGGAGTGGGAGAGGGACGCATGGGAGAGTGAGTGGCAGATGGGATCCTGGGCTGAACTGATGGGCCATCTGGCCACAGTCACCACTACTGAGCAGGCCCAGTCAGCCCAGCTACTCACAGATGCCTCCCCACCTCCTGCTTTCGCTGCTGGTCCTGCTCTGCCTCTCTTAACACCTATCCTAACACCCCCTCATTCCTCATACTAAAAATCTATTGTTCTAACACCCCCCCATCCCTAGTTATTGGGGTGGGCAGTGGATGGGTATGGGCATGTGGTATTGGGGTGGTGTCAGGGTGGGGCCACGGGCCCGAGGATGCTGCAGAGGTTGCTGTGGGTGGGGGTCATTGGGAGCCAAGGGAGCACCTCTCTTGGAGGACCTTCCTGATGTGCAGCCTCTCATGATCAGCCTGGTGGTTAGGGGCCAAGTCCAGCTCCTTGTAGCCACAGGCAGCACTGGCCAACCACCCCGGGGGGAGGGCCGCATCCTTACTCTCCCCTACATTGTGGAGACCACAACATGCCTTCATCACTTATGGGTCATTCAGCTTCTCCACATTTAGGCAGGAGAGGAGCCATCAGAAGTGAGCCTTCAAACACACAAAGGCACACTCCACTGGGGTCTGTGCCCAGTTAAGATGGGCATTAAGCAGTTCCTGTGGGGGGTCCAGGTGCCTGGTGTATGACCGCGTGAGCCAAGGCAGCAGTACCAGGCAAATAAGTCAAAACAATAGTAAAGAATAAAATTGTCAGACACGTAGAAGAACATAATTTGTTGAGCAAAAGTCAACATGATTTCTGTAAAGGGAAATCATGTCTTACTAATCTATTAGAATTCTCTGAAGGGGTTAACATGCTTGCAGACAAGGGGGATCCAATAGATATAGTACACTTGGATTTTCAGAAAGCCTTTGACAAAGTCCCTCACCAAAGGCTCTTGTGTAAATTAGGTTGTGATAGGATAAGAGGGAAGATCCTCTCATGTATTGAGAACTGGTTAAAAGACAGGAAACAAAGGGTAGGAATAAATGCTAACTTTTCTGAATGGAGAAGGGTAACGAGTGGTGTTCCTCAAAGGTCAGTCCTAGGACCAGTCCTATTCAACTTATTCATAAATGATCTAGAGAAAGGGGTAAGTAGTGAGGTGTTAAAGTTTGCAGATGATACTAAACTTTTCAAAGTAGTCAAGACGAAAGCAGACTGCGAAGAACTTCAAAAAAGTTCTCACCAGACTAAGTGATTGGGCAACAAAATGGCAAATTAAATTTAATGTGGATAAGTGTAAAGTAATGCACATTGGAAAAAATAACGCTGAGTATACATTCAATATGATGGGGGCTAATTTAGCTACAACTAATCAGGAAAGAGATCTTGGGGTTATCGAAGATAGTTCTCTGAAAACATCCACACAGTGTACAGCAGCAGTCAAAAAATCAAATAGAATGTTAGGAATTATTTAAAAAAGGATAGAAAATAAGACAAAGAATATTTTACTGCCCCTTTATAAAACTATGGTATGCCCACATCTTGAATACTGCGTACAGACATGGTGTTCTCACCTCAAAAAAGATATTTTGGCATTAGAAAAGGTTCAGAAAAGGGCAACTAAAATGATTAGGGGGTTGAAATGGGTCCCGTATGAGGAGAGGTTAAAGAGACTGGGACTTTTCAGTTTAGAAAAGAAGAGATTGAGGGGGGATATGATAGGGGTATAGAAAATCATGAGCAGTGTGGAGAGGGTGAATAAAGAAGAGTTATTTACTAGATAAATTCATGGAGGTTAGGTCCATAAAACGCTACTAGCCAGGGTGTAGGAATGGTCTCCCTGGCCTTTGTTTGTCAGAGGTTGGAGATGGGTGGCAGGAGACAAGTTGCTTGATCATTGTCTTTGGTCCACCCTCTCTGGTGCACTTGGCACGGGCTACTGTCGGCAGGTGGGATACGGGGTTAGATGGACCTTTGGTCTGACTCAGTAATGGCCATTCTTATGTTCTTAGTGGGTAGGCTGCATCGCTCACGATGCATAAGGGTATATTGGTGTCCCTGACAGCTAGCTCCTGGTGGGGAATATATGTCCCCACCTCAACCTGTTGGCAGAGCCTGGAGTTTGTGAAAACCAAGCATTGTGGTCCTGGCCAGCCCATCCCACGTAGATGTCTATAAATCAGCCACTGTGGTTCACCAGGGCCTTCATAACTATAGTAGAGTAGTCCTTGTGGTTTATATGCTGGGCAGCACAGTGTTCTGGGGCTCAGATAGGGATATGTGTCCCGTTGATTGCACCAAAGCACTGTGGGAAGTGCAGTGCACCAAAGCTGTCCCTTCTGGGGCAAAGCCTCTAGTGTGTAGGGAGCAGCTGTGTGTGTGGTGGGAAACCCTTTAAGGGCACTCAGGGCTGGCAGGCCTGGAAGGGATTTCCAGCCACGTGACCCCATCCACAGTGTTTCCTGCCCCGTTTTGTCAACAGAGTGTCCGACCTGTGTAGCTGCTGTCTGTTGACAGAGCAGATCACTGTTTTGACTTGCTTTTGTGTGTAGACGTGCTCTGTTGACAGAAGTTTTGCTTGAAGATCTCATCCAACAGAAACTTCTGTCGACAGATCACAGTACTGCAGACATGCCCTTACTGAGCCCAGTGGATATTGCAAGCTCCAGAGGGCAGAGTAAATAATCACAAGGGGGGCATGCATCTTAACCATAGTGCTACAACATTTATGTTTGTTGAGTTCACTCTTCTTTTCCTAGGTTGTAGAGGATGCAGTGTTCTTGAACATTGCATTCTGGAACGTCACAAGGTATCACCTGAAATCTTACCTTTACATTTACGAAGTATTTGTGCAGTTAATGTATATTTGAGGATTTTTAACAGAAAGAAAATTATGTTGCATTATTTGAGAAATAGTATGTTGTGTAATTAAAAGCATTGAATAAAATTTTCAGAAGTGTGTAAATCACTTTTGAAAATGGTTACTTAGGCACTTTTGAAAAAAAAAAATCTTTATCCTGAAGGAGCCCTGAAATACTTTTCAAACCAAGTTGAAATTAAGCACTGTGAAGAGGCAGCCATTTCTGGATTGGAGGGAGACACTCAACTTTTGTACATATGTTACATAGAGATGTGGGGAAGGAAAGTTTTGGACAACACTCTATAGGAAACCCCTCTTTCAGGAACCAAATTTTAAGACCCACAAAGAGTAAATTGCACAGAGTCAGATATATCTGCCTTATGGGCCGAGTCTGCCCTCAGAAGATTTATGGGTGTGATTCCAGGGAACCCAAACATTCTAAATATCATGTTTCAATCATTAAGCCACCAAAGAGTCACTAATACAGACCTCCTCATGGAAAACCTAAGTGACTCATTGGATATTTATGCTGATATAACCTCCTTCATTTCCCTTGTTAATGAACAGGAATATACAGCAAACCTGTAGGATGAACTTCTATGATTTTTAAAAAGCGAACAAAGGTTGCACTACAAGGAGTCTATCAAGGAACACTGCTTCACTGCTGTTCACCACTTCCCACCCACCAAATCATTCCTTCCATTTGAAGTTGCTATGGCAATGATAATTATTCTTGATCAGCAGGATACAGTAATTACTGCACTAAAATCATGCAGAGCTTGTCACTACAGGTGAAAGACAAGAATAGTTTCTTAAATTATACACTTAACCCTTTAAGGTGGTTTCTATTTCTTTTGCAATCAAATTGTACTAGGTAAGATGTAAAACTCAGATTTTATTTTTGAATAACTTTACTTTTTTATTTAAAATGACTTGTAGTTCCCACAAGCTGCTTGGCTTCTTTGAATCAACCAATCACAGACATTTCCCACAACCAATGCGAGAGCTAAATACTTGTTTTCATTTCTGAGGATTTAATATAAAATTAAATATTGTATAATTTTGAAATATTACAAAACCCTTGGCTAAAATTTTATAATCAGATAAAATTCCCTTAGTACTACCGTATGATGCTTAGTTTGTGGATTTGACATTATAAAAGCCAAAGAGAAACCCAAAGTAATTTACACATAGGCTGTGCTCATGCTTACCTGGAAATTTGATGGCTGATATGTGATTTTTGGTACACCAATTGCAAACCAAAAATTGACTTTGCAGCTGTGGACTTCCATGGGTGTCTTCAAGGCAGAGGGTCAATGGGATCACTTCTCCTGTCAACTTTCCTTAATCCTCTTGGCTCATGAAGAGTTCTGGGGTCCACATTGACCCCAGAACACTCGGTCTCATGCATGCACGAAACGGCATCCCAGAAGATCGAACCTACGCAGTCGATCTTCCAGCATTAGTGTAGCTGTAGCCTTAGAAACTTTGTGTTGGCTGTGTGCATTGTTTGGATTCTGCCTATACAATAGAATCTATGATGCAAGCAGAAGTCTTTAATAGTGTTTCTTAAAAGGAATGTCTGGTGATGACTGTGTATGCTATGTGTTAGGCTTACCATAAGATTTCTTTATCCCTGATTTGTCATTTTTACTGGTAGATTTTTATTTTCAAAGTGAATGTTACAATAGGGTGATGGATGGTGTCATGATAGCAACATCCTGAAGCCATCAATCACTATTATTAATTAGTTGCCTAATTTTATAAATTGAAAACCTTTCTAGAGATCAGTTATTTTTGTGTATGTATTAGGCACATCCTTCCTTCCAAAACCAGTAGTATATAGTTGTAGGATTTCTGTTCCATGTAGAGGTAGACAAAACAAAAGAGCAGTTATCTAGCACTTTAAAGACTAACAAAATAATTTATTAGGTGATGAGCTTCTGTGGGACAGAACCACTTCTTCAGCTAGAATTGTTGATTGGCTCAGTGATTCCTGAATAGTGTGTGTAAGAGATAGTAGAACAATTAACTACCCTGGCCACATTGCTCAAGTTATTACAGTCTTTGAAAGAACAATAGCATTACCAGCAGCAGTAAACCTGGAAGAATCTATCAGTTCGCAGTGTTATGTTGGACATTTTAGGAGGTGGGACTTGGGAGAACATCACAGGGTTACCTGATCCTCATTTCCAACACCCAGTATCACAGATAGCATTTTTGCTGTGTCCGTGTCCATCTCTCTGGGCAAGTTTCTACCATGTTCCCTGCCACCTGCACCATGCCAAGCCCAACCCTTTCCCCAGCCAGCGCATGTCCTGGCCCAGCCCCACTAACAGAGCCCCACCCCCTGCACTGTGCCAGCCTCACTCCTCCCCTGGCTAGCACAGGGCCTGACCCCATCCCTCAGTGGACCTCCATCAACATCATGCCAGCTCTTCCCCCACCCAGCATGGGGACTGGGCCAGCCCTCCAACAGAGCCCTCCAACCCCTGCACTGCACCAGACCCTCCCCCACCCTGTGTGGGGCCTGGGCCAGCCTCCCAAAGGAGCTTCCATGCACCTTGCCAACCCTTGCCCCTCCCCTCCCCTGGCCAGCATGGGGCCCTGCCTAGCCCCACAACAGAGCCCCTCCTGCGCTGTGCCAATCCCATCCCCTCCCCCAGCCAGCATGGGGCCTGGCCCAGCCCTCCAACAGAGCCCCCCCTTGACATGGTGCCATCCCCTCCCCCAGCCAGCACAGGGCCTGGCCCAGGCCCTGCAACAGATCCCTGACACACCATGCCAGCCCCAGCCCCAGCCCCAGCCCCTATCTTTGGCCATTGCATGGCCTGGCCAATGCACTTTGGATGTGTGTTATAACAGGCTTCTGTCTAGAACTTTCTTCCAGCCCAGCTTCTGCTTGGAAGTGAAGCTGCACCAGCTCCCCTATTTGTTCTGAAGAATGTTATCCGGGTGGGCTGGTTGGTGAGCATTTGCTGATCCAGTAGAACTAGAAATGGAGGTTTAAAACGTACCTGCACTTTTCAGAACATTTAATTTTATCTGTTGCATTTCTATATATGATACAGCACAAGACCCATGAATATATAATTCACAGGACTCTGTTCTGCACCCAGTGAAGTCCTGGGTGGGAACAGGGTCTTAAGACTGAAAAATTTTCAAGGAAGATCTTTTATTTGTCAGAACTTCATCATCATTCATCAAAAGCACAATCAATGCTTTACTGTGCACAAAAATAAAGCCGGTTCCCATCTAAAACAGATTGTAGGTCCTGGGAAATCCAAAAATCAAACTATTTTTCTTCTCACCTTTCATAATTAATATATACTCCTTTGTGAGAATTCAAGTATTCCTGCAAGGCTGCATTTTCATAGAATCACAGAACGATAGACTCGCAGAGCTGGAATGGACCTCAAGAGGTCATAGAGTCCTGCCCCCTGCTGCAAGCAGGATCAACCCCATCTAAATCATCCCAGCCACAACTATGTCAAGCCAGGACTTAAAAATGTCTAGGGATGGAGATTCCATCACCTCTCTAGGTAAAGCATTCCAGTGCTTCACCACCCACCTGGTGATGTAGTTTTTCCTAATATCCAACCTACTCCTCTCCTTCTGTAACTTCAGACCATTGCTCCATGTTCTGCCATCTGTCACCACTGAGAACAGTTTCTCTCCACCCTTTTTAGAGCTCCCCTTCAGGAAGTTGAAGGCTGCTATTAAATCACCCCTCAGTCTTCTTTTCTGCAAACTAAATAAGCACAAATCCATCAGTCTCTCCTCATAGCTCATGTACTCCAGCCCCTTAATCATTTTTGTTGCCCTCTGCTGAACCTGCTTCAGTACATCCACATCCTTTCTATACTGGGGGGCCCAAAACTGGATGCAATACTCCAGATGTGGCCGCACCAGTGCTGAATAGAGGGGAACAACAACTTCTCTAGATCTGCTTGGAATACTCCTCCTAATGCAGCCCAATATGCCATTGGACTTCTTAGTGACATCGACACACTGTGTACTCTTATCCAGCCTTTCATTCACCCTAATCCCTAGGTCCCTATCCACTGTACTGCTGCTGAGCCAGTCAGTCCCCAGCCTATAACAATGCTTGGGATACTTCCATCCCAAGTGCAGGACTCTACACTTCTCCTTGTTGAACTGCATCAGATTTCTTTTGGCCCAATCCTTCAATTTATGCACGTTACTCTGGATCTTATCTCTACTCTCCAGTGTATCTCTCTCTCCCTCTAGCTTGGTGTCATCTGCAAACTTGCTGAGGGTGCAATCCAGTCCCTCATCCAGATCATTAATAAAGACGTTGAACAACACCAGCCCCAGAACTGAGTCTTGGGCACTCCACTTGAAGCCAACCACCCTACAGATATTGAGCCATTGGCCACTACCCATTAATTTCTAATAGCTTGAATGGTGTTGCTTAAAAGGCAGTGTGATCTGGTGCTTTTCATAGCACCTAGAGATCTTGATTCCAGGTTGCCTAATTCCATCCTTCGCATTTATTCTGCTGTGTGACCTTGAGCAAGACACTTGGATCTAAGTTGTCAAGCATGTCCATCTACTTGGTTGTCTTTGGTTTGGGGTGCCCTAGTTAAGAGTGGAAAAGCCCTGATTTTTAGAGACTGAGCACCCCATAACACATCACTTGAAGTCATGTAGGATATCCTCACAGAACTTAATCTCTGAAGCTTAACTAACAAGTGTTTTAAAGCAGTTTGAAATCCTAGAATTTACTATGCAAATAAACAACCCATACCTGAACAACAAATCAGGGCTGAAAATACACCTTTGAGGGGGTGTCAACCAATAGACGAGCACTCACAATTATGAAAACTTTTGCATACTTTTATTACCAAGTCAGTTAAAAGTATATCACAGTTTGTTACATGAACCTGTATTCAGAGTGCTTGCATCTTAATAAAGGATTTTCTAACAGTGGTTGCGTCTACACTACAACAATCTTTCAAAAGATGTTGTTCTGGAAGATCTTTTCTGGACGATCTTCTTTCAAAAAAGTGTGTCCTCACACCAAAAAACGGATCGAAACATTGAGGTGCTTTTTCAATAGTGTCCACACAGCTTCCTTCTCTTTTGTAAGAATGGGCCAGGGATCAAAAACCCCAGCACGATGATGATGGATCTTTCGAAAAAAGGGCCCCTGGAGCATCTACACATGCTTTTCTTTGAAAGAAGCTTTCAAAAGCAGGCAATCTTCCTGATCCAGGACCAGAAGACGGCCTCCGGAAAAAGAGCCACATTCTTTTGATTTCAGATCGAAAGAGCGCATTTTGTACGTGGGTACTCTGCGTGTTCTTTCCAAAAAGGGACTGATTTTCCAAAAGTGTAGGTGCAGCCAGGGAATACACTGTTCAGAACAAACGTTGAATATTTCTTCAAGCCAAAACATTACTACTACCAGCATGTGTTTTTGCATGATGGGACATAAAAAGATAGTTTCTTATTATGTAGGAAATTGGATATTTCAAGTGTGTGTTTCAAGAAAAATAAAGTGATTATTGTGTCTGATAAATGAAGGGATACTACAGTACTTGCTTGGCAATCAGCCAGCAGATATTGTGAAAACCTATTGGGCAATTTGCTTGGAAATTATTGTTCCTAGAATGTCTTTTGTTTTATTTGTCTCTGAATTCTCCCACCCAGGCAGAATATGGTCAGTGATCAGTTTTCCTCTCTATGTGAAGTATGTGGGTATCTCTGTCCAAACAAGACAATGTTTCATTTGTTCATCTTCCGAAAGGAACTGCTGAGGATGCACCAGCCTTCTGCAAGGAGATCAAAGACCTGCTAAGACATGTTGGTCAAGTATTTCCCTTTCATCTGAATATATTGTGTGTGACCATATGCCATTCTGAAAGGGTGAGGAAGGTTTCTAATCATTCCAGGAGGAGTACTCAGAGATGACAGGGAAGGAAAGGGGAAGATTAAGAAATATCTATAAACAACCTCTACAGGGTGGGGAGGAGCAGGTAAAATACCTGGACTAAATTAGCTCACTTCAGTTTACAGGAATTCATTACAGGGGAAAAGTAAAGATTGAATAGTGATTATAAAGAAACAAGAGGGCCATAAACAAAAAAACTACATGCAAATCCTTTGGAACGTCAGAAAATCTTGGATGAAGCTTTGTGAATTCTTGCTTGGTCCGTTAATATAATACCCAATGCAGATAATTAAATGAGAATTAGAATGTCATCTAATATTGATGAAACAGATATGTCAAAGCATTTGTGACACTAAAGAATTTGTCATACTCAGCACAATCAATAGTGATTTTCCAAGAGCAGTCTATTAGAAAGTGTTATTTGCTCTTTGTAAATGAGAAAGAACACTACATTAGAATAAAAAGCAAATCATGCTATTGCTATATACCTGCAACTTCTGCCAAAAAACAGTGAATCACATAATATGTAAAGAGAAAGTCAGGGAGAGAAAAATAATGTACCATGTCTGATGAATAACATTGTAGATAATCTGTGAAATGAGCAAAGGTTCCGAATCGCAACTATGTTAAGTAACTGAAATATAAACATTTACAAGGTGAAGTTTTCCTCCATTGGAGAGGGGTTTTGGGGGGAGTGGAAGGGGGGGGAAGGTAAGGTGAATTAAAAACTGGATAAAACTTCAAAACACCCAATAGGAAAAAAAAGATTATATTGCATTTGACTGAATTAAAAAAGAAACCCTCTGTAGAGTCATGCTGAGAATTTGTGTATTCTTCTACCCTCATCTTGTGAATATTCAGCCAATGAAGTGAGAATGAAATTACTTGATGCAAAACCTGTTAGCCTAATTGGTTTGTCACCTTAAAATTTCATCCAGATCTCACTTGAATGTCAAAAATTTACTTTCATTTAGTAGAACAAGCAATGCTATTTGTGAAATTAAATTACTTTAACGTTGGCTGTTCTTTTTCCTGATCAGGGAAATTGTCAGTATTTCATTTATTTTTATACCAAATTACAGAATGAAATTCTCTCAGTTTTCCATACCCTGGGTGGGCTTCAGGGACCAATCATACCAAATCCATTGAAGTCAATGGGTGTTGAAAGCATTCTGTAATTTGCATGTTTGCACTCTGAGTATAGTACAATTAAATGTGTGGCAGAAGTGCAGAAAAGTGCACCTCTAACTCAGTATCGTCCCAGTGGCCAGTCAGCAACACCAGCATGCAGAAAGTTCCACCAAGTTCTACCATAGCAGCACCTGATTCCCTGCATCTTGGGGCAAGTCGTGATCTGGCACTAAAATTAAATGACTGCAGAATTCATTGTCTGAAGTTTGTTTGTTCCCAGAAAGCTGAGCTAACTCCTGCAGTTCTATCTGCTCAAGCCTGACAATTTCCCAGGGGAACCCTATCTTCCTAACAGCCAACCCTTTACTGCCCCCGCTTCACTTAGAACAGGGATAGCTGCATACTTGACCTCTCCAGAAAGGCAAAGGGTAGAATCCTTGCTGCTGCGCAGCTTCTCTAAGGCCATCCCCCACCCTATGCTAATATAGTCAGTGGCTTAAAGCTACTATCTAACCCACAGTGTTGCTATTACCAGAGATCTTTGGTGAATAATCAGAAATGCACGTTAATCTTAAGAGTGAGATGCACCTGCTGCATGTAGATATAGCTACGTAACATTTCGGTCCTGGTCCCTTTTAATAGTAACAATATTATCATTTTGTTACAGTAGAAACAAGCAATATGTAGCACAAATATCTGCTGTATAAATATTTATGCAAGCAGAAACTGTTCTTCTGTGCACCCCACAAGCCACAGACAAACATTCAACACTGAACTCAGTAAAATAGCCTTCAGCCGAAAAAGATGAGGAGTGTTTAGACAGATGGCTAGTTTGCGACATTGTTTTTCCAATGCTGGGTGCTGCATTGGAAACAAATTCATAACATCTTTTTCTTCAATACTTTCTCTGTAGGGGTAATTCAGAGGAAGTATTGTAATCCATGAATTCCACTGCAATGTCCATAAAGAGCATAGGAAGATCCCCCTTTCGGAAAACACAGACAGCTCAGCCCCATGTGCTATGGGAATGTGCTTGAGAACTTGCTGAGAAATGCAGCTTGGACAGCCCATAACACCAGGGAGTCCTCACCGACAGACAATGCAAAGTTAAAGAAACAGATGACATTAAATGAAACAGCGTCAGCAAATTTTTAAAAGAGGTTTTGTTTAAAAAATGAGTAAGTTCCTTCAGCTATAAAGACTAGCTGAGGCAAGTTCTTCCTTTGGCATTTCTTAACCTGGGAGATTCTTCCCTTCAGCTACATGACAATTTATACTTAAGGGAAAGGAAAAAGCTGATAACTAGGGTTAGGTAAACTGGTCTGGATAAATGACAGAGCTGAAACTCTGCCCAAAGTTTGAACCTGGCTTTTTTTAAAATTGAGGATTGAGAAAGTTTAATTCCCTAATTACACTCTTTTTTTTTCATATGCTGATGTCCTTTTCTGATTCCTGCAGGAATCAGGAGACATTCTCAAATAC
The DNA here is from genome assembly GCF_033958435.1 of Carettochelys insculpta. Taxonomy (NCBI): domain Eukaryota; kingdom Metazoa; phylum Chordata; order Testudines; family Carettochelyidae; genus Carettochelys; species Carettochelys insculpta. Next base: position 14,836,550 of record NC_134147.1, on the reverse strand, counting down.
TGTATGCAAAGAGATCCTAGTCTTGCACTATTTACATAATGGTCAGGAACAGTAAGGCTACATCTACACTAGCAAGTTTTCTTGAAAAAGCTGGGGCTCTTTTGAAAAATCCTGAGGAGTGTCTATACACAAAATGTGTTTTTCAATATTAAATCGGAAGAACACAGCACTTTTTCTGGTGGCCCTCTTCCTCTCCCTGATGAGGAAGATTGCCTTTTTCTAAAAAATTCTTTCAGAAAAAAACATGTGTAGATGCCATGGGGGCACTTTTTACAAAGGAGCAGTCCTCATGGTGCTGGATTTTTTGATCCCTGGCCCGTTCTTTCAAAAGAGCATTGATTATGTGGACTCAGTCTATTGGAAGAGCACTTCGATTTTTTCAATCCATTTTTTTTTTGCGTGCGGATGTGCTCTTTCAAAAGAAGGTTTTTTGGAAGAGATCTTCCAGAAGAACCTCTTTCACAGGGTTGCTGTAGTTAAGACGCAGCCTCAGCGATCTCTTAAGAGCTTGTTTCCTCCTCCCCAGTTTTGCAGATGTCAGAGATTTGGGTATTACAATGTTTTTCCTTATCTGATAATAACCTGAATCCCTGCTATTCTAGCAATCATTTTTGGGTATGCGTTCAGCAAGGCGAGCCATCTGTGATCAGTTTGCTGCCTTTGTTTTGTCAGACAGCTCTCTGCGGATGCCCATTTCGAGTTAGAAAGGCTCTTAGGAAAGTAGCAGATCTTCAGTTAGTCGTAGCTCCGCTGAATTCCATGGAGCTATGACAAGCTGCAGCAGACGGAGATCTGTATTCATACATTGGCATGCTATACTCTGAACAAATGCCATGTCCTACATTGTAAAGTCAATACAAAGTTAATACTTGAACATACCTTCATACTTAATTGTGGTGCTGAAGTTTTTTTAATGAACCCTTCATAAAATACTTATTCCAACCACTAGCAGCTGATGGCCACCGGAGGCACAAAGATATTGCAATTTTATAGACATAGTACTTCTAAAGAAGCACCGAACTTAGGTCTACATAGGAAGGTAGGAGAAAGGAAGTCTACCACACAGTGCATAAAATACACCCACAGAAAACTACATATTTAAAAATGCCCCTTAAACAGCCTATGTCCATTTTCAGTCAGTCTTCTTGTAAAAGCCACCCAAATGGATGTGTCACTGCAAAGGTCTTAGGTAGAAGTAGTTATTCTTCCCCAGGCAATTATTCCTTAAATATTTAGTTGACATAGGGGAATGGAGATATCAAAATAGAGGATTATCTATATAAGCCACCACAGATCTCAACATTTTACCAGCGTTTACTTATTTCTCTTGCAAAGTATTAGAAAGAGATGAGATAAGATTAAAAAAACTTAAGCTTTCAACTGAAAAACAATTGAGGCACGCCTGTCAGCTCCATTCCAGTCAAATGAGATTCTGAGATGTAATTCTAGTAACATGCAAGTCATTTGAATATGAATAAAGACTTCACATTAACACCTCTATAAAGAACAAAGCACACACCGTAGGCAATTTATATTTCAAGAAGACAAAAAAATCACAACTAAATGTTAAGCATAAAATACCTTTACTCCTACACTAAATTTACAGTACTCACTCATATACATTTTAGCATCAGTAATACAGGCCATGCCCAAGGAAGACAATTTAAATTGCCCTTCAAAAATGCAGAAAGAGTAACATATCATTAGCATGACACCGCACTCCTCTTCAAAAGACTGAAGGGTTGGTTAGACTACATACAGTTAGAGGTAGGTGTGAATGAGAAACACATTCTTTATTTAGCGATAAAGAAAATGTGGAAACAAAAATGCCTATATGACAGGCTGGCTTCTGCTTTTTCTCAGTCAAGAGCTCTATAGTCCATTTGCAGAATGAATGTGTACTGGACTTTTTGGAGGGAAGTGTGCTCAAACAGCTTTAAAATACGGCTACAATTATAAAGGAAGGAATCCTGCACTTTTTTTTGTTTTTTGCACTAAAGTGCAGTATTCTGGGATTTCTTATTTGTTTTCTCCATAGCAAGAAACATAACTATAACTACTCACTTGCTATGTCTACACATGAGCATTATTTCAAAATAAGCTGTTTCAAAAGAGATTTTGCAGAAATAATGCTGCTACACACATAGGCTATGTCTACACCAGTGAGTTTGTTCGAAAAAGCCAGGGTCCTTCTGAAAAGTCTCACCAAGCATCTACATGCAAAGTGCGTTCTTTCGATATTAAATTGGAAAAACACGGCACTTTTCACAGTGGCTCTCTTCCATTCCTGGATAAGGAAGAACATATTTTTTTGAATGGTTCTTTCAGAAAAAAAATGTGCGCAGACACCCTGGGAGCCCTTTTTCCTAAAGAGCCATCATCCATGGTGCCGGATTTTTTCATCCACAGCATTTCCTGGCTCATGCTTTCAAAAGAGAGACCACGGTGTGGTCACTCTCTAGCAAAAGAGCAGATCGATTTTTCAAACCACTTTTTTGTGTGTGGTTGTGATCTTTCAAAAGAAGTTTTTCAGAAGATATCTTCCGAAAAAACTTCTTTTGAAGGTCCTAGCCAAAATGTATTTTGAAATAATCTTCAGCTATTTCAAAATAGAGCATCCACAAACAGGGTATGTCTACGCTAGCTTTCTATATTGAAAGCAATTTAGAAAGGGGGCCTAATTTTGAAAGAGGCCATGGAGCATCTACACACATAACAGCCTCCTTTGAAATTATTTTCAGTGTAAAGGGGTGTGCATTTTGAAATCACTCTTCCTATCCGATTTCAGGAGGAGTCCCCCCTTTCGAAATTGAATTTCAAAAAAGGGCATGTGTGGACGCTCCTGGCCTGCTCTTTCAAAAGAGTGGGTCTGCCATGGTGGTAGCTGTAGGGAATGCAGAGAAGCTCGTGCCAGCACCAGAGGGGCTCTGTGATGTCTGGGTCCAGCCACTCTTAAAGCTGCAAGGACCCAGAAGGAATCTGAGAATGTGCTGGCAGCCTCAGGAGCATGAGCACCAGCAGTCACACCCTCCAGCTCCTCCCACACCCCAGCGATGCACCCCAATATGCCTATGGCAAGCAGCCAAGACCCCCAGCACTCCCCAGAGCCCACCCTCTTCACAGTCAGAGGGGTCACCAGAGGCCAGCCCGGGGCAGAAAAGGAGGAGCCTCTCATGGACAGAGGTGGAGGTAAAAGTTCTCCTCAGCCTCTGGGAGGAAAAGGTGTGCTGCACCACAGCACCGGCTGGCCCAGGAGCACCTCAGCCTTCTAGCGGCTGTCCCAGGTGCTCCGGAACTGTGGCCATCCCTTCTGCACAACCGACCAGGTGCAAGCAAAAGTGAAAGAACTTAGGCAGGCCTACAGTCAGGCCAGGGACTCAGCCAGGCGCTTGGCAGCAGGGGCTACCCTGAAGTGCTCATATTATAAGGAGCTGCACCGACTCCTGGGCCCAAAAGACACACCCGAACTGGTGGCCATCATTGACACCACCAGCCCCAAGACTGACCCCAAGCCAGAGCAGCAGGACCAATCGGGACCCTCAGGTCAGACCAGGGAGACCCATAGTCCCCCTTCTCCCCCATCCCCCAAATCCCCTGGCCCTCCTGCTGAGGCATTTCCAGCAACCCCTGCTTGGCTCTACCTCCTCCCCCTAGTCCCCACCCCACCCCAGCCCCAACAGGGCCCCCGGACCCGGGGTGGCAGGGGTCCCACACTCACTGAGGGTCCCAGCCTTCCACCCCCGTGGAAGAATGGGTCCTCCCCCACCCATGGCCCCCATCTGAATTGCTTGACCCCACTCCCCACTGTATATAGTTCTTCTCAGTTCACCCCTGTACATAGCCCTGCTAGAATTAACAGACACGTTTACTGTTAAGTGATGTTTATTTACGTTTGGTTGAATGCAGTGTTCTGTGTTGGTAAGTAGTGTACGCAGCTCTTTCAAAAGTAAATCCCATCTTCGAAAGAACCCTTCTTTCTGAAAAAAATAGGAAGAAGAGTTGTTTCGAAGATGGGGTTTACTTTCAAAAGAGCTGCATCTACACTGCTTTTTCTTCTTTCGAAAGAAGCTCTTATAAAAGAAGAATATGCCAAGGAGGTGCCAGATATGTTAATCTGCACCTCATTTGCATGTTAGATTTCCTCCATTTGTATGCCTCTTTCAAAAGAGGAATGCAAGTGTAGACGTAGCTTGCATGATTGGGCTCTGTATCTAATCCAAAACAGCAGCCATGATATCCCTACTTAGAAGCAGAGCACTTCATTAAAATAGAAAAATAATATATTCATTTTTTAATGTGAAACAAATACTTTCTTAACAATCTCTCTTTTGTATGTACCTGCTGTTAGAGACTACTTGAATAATTCCTTCACTGGACAGTCTCACTTTAAAATATTGTACATATAATACTCATGTATGACTTACACAGGTGTTTGGATCAGAAATTGGACACCGAGAAGAAACACAAATTGGGTATGTCCATGAATTAGTCTAGCTTGCCTGTTCTTGAGTTTTAAGAGTAGCTACTATGTGGTACACTGCTGGAAGACAGCCCCTTCCTCTTAATGGCTACGTCTACACGTGAAGCCAACATCGAAATAGCTTATTTCGATGTAGCGACATCGAAATAGGCTATTTCGATGAATAACGTCTACACGTCCTCCAGGGCTGGCAACGTCAATGTTCAACTTCGACGTTGCGCGGCACCACATCGAAATAGGCGCTGCGAGGGTACGTCTACACGCCAAAGTAGCACACATCGAAATAAGGGTGCCAGGCACAGCTGCAGACAGGGTCACAGGGCGGACTCAACAGCAAGCCGCTCCCTTAAAGGGCCCCTCCCAGACACAGTTGCACTAAACAACACAAGATACACAGAGCCGACAACTGGTTGCAGACCCTGTGCCTGCAACATGGATCCCCAGCTGCCGCAGCAGCAGCCAGAAGCACTGGGCTAAGGGCTGCTGCCCACGGTGACCATAGAGCCCCGGAGGGGCTGGAGAGAGAGCATCTCTCAACCCCCCAGCTGATGGCCGCCATGGAGGACCCAGCAATTTCGATGTTGCGGGACGCAGATCATCTACACGGTCCCTACTTCGACGTTGAACGTCGAAGTAGGGCGCTATTCCGATCCCCTCATGAGGTTAGCGACTTCGACGTCTCGCTGCCTAACGTCGAAGTTAACTTCGAAATAGCGCCCGACGCGTGTAGCCGCGACGGGCGCTATTTCGAAGTTAGTGTCGCTACTTTGAAGTAGCGTGCATGTGTAGACACAGCTAATGACACATAACTAAGCTGGTAAGAAGTAAGTTTGAAAAATATCCACCATCTCCACAACTGGTTGAAAAATGGGCTGAATGCACTTCTTTTAGTCATAAATTAATATCTGGATGTTTTTGAACAACTCTAATGCACACAACTGACTTACCCCATGAAGGTAACCATCTTATGTCCTATGGTATGACTGATTATTTTAATCACAACATTTAGCGTGCACTTCTAATGACAAACTATTCAGGGCCATAATTTTAGTTCCCAGTTAAAATTTAGCCATTTGATAAGGAAGATGAAAAAGATTACTCTGAAGGCCGTTGAAGAAATTGTAGAATCCATTAGGTATGAGGTTACCCTCCCAATACTCTGAGGTAGCACTTCCTGCTGCAAGCATCAGAGGTGGCCACATCTTAGTGGCCAGTTCTGACTGAAACTCTTCCAGGAGATTTTATTTCCAACATGATGACATTCTTTTCTTAAAATAACCAATCAAAATCTACAGGCTGGCTTTCCACTGTCACTGGGAGATTGATGCAGAGTCCAGGAGACTACGAATCTTGGAGGATTGGCAACCTGACACGTACTTCTGCTCACTGCTCCTACTTCAGCTTTGTTTAAAACTGTTCCAGGCACCTTCCTGCTGCAGAGGTAGTCATCACTGAACACTGAAACACTGAACACTGAAAATTAAAAGTCCACCTCAGAGATAGAAAACACCAGTTGCTCTACAGTCGTAGGCCCGGCTTATAGGGACCAAACTTGAAACACACTGAGCTAAATGCATGAGCCTTTATTACCCAAGGTAAAAAGACACCTCTCTTACTTAAGGCTGTCCAGGCTTATCAGTCTCTAGCTGGCCTAGCCACCAAGAAAGGGGGTCAGAGTGGCACTCTGAGCAAGCAGGAGATACAATTATAACAATATTGATCAGAGATGTGGGGTATTTATGCCAGTAAAAACCCTGGTGTTGGTTTAACTCACTATGTACTGACCCAGTTATTCCTCTTCCTACACAGGAATAGATGTACTAGTATAAATGACCTTTACACTAAGATAACTGTGTCCACACTAGAGGAGGTGCTGTACTACTGGTTACTCTACCAGTACAGTTAAAGTTATATGACTTTCTAGTACAGAAAGGCCCTTATGCTTTGTGTTCAGAAAGCAGGATTAGAGGTTCCTTCAAAATGCAAAGGAGAGACAGATCTCTAAATAAGGCTAGGATTTTATAGCATATGCACTAATAAGAAACTGCTAGGTATTATATTTCACAGCATAAAAACAGACAGTTAAAATACAGTACTGTTGCTGGAAGTTGCAATGTAGCATTTAATTTCTCAGAGTGGAAAAACACACAAGAACCCTTAAGTAGGGCATGAAGGGCATGAAGAGAAGAAATTCTGGGACTAACTATAGCCTAATGGTAGGTGCCTATATAACAAACAAAAGGGCTACAGTTACACTAGCGAGTTTTGCTGACAGAACTGGTGGAATGTTAACACACAATGAATTTCAGCAACAGTATGTCGACAAAAGTCAGCACATCCACCAACAATCTTCTGCCTCTCCCAGACCACCTCTTGTCAATATGTTTAGATGACAAAAACCTGTGTGGATGCTCTGGGGGGGCCTTTTCTCGACAGAGAGGGCAACCAGGACAACAGGCAGACCTGTCTGCTGTGCTTCTAGGTGCCTGTTTTGTTGAGTTTGCAGTCGGGCTGTCCGGCTGCTCTGTCGACAGAGCGGAGTGCTCTTCTGATTGGCTTTTCTGTGTGGCCGCACCCAGTTGACAGAAATTTTGTTGGGAAATCTCTTCCAACAGTGACTTCTGTTGACAGGTCACTGTAGTGTAACTGCAGCTGAAGAACTGGAATTGTTCACTTAGGAACATAGATACAACGTAGTTGGTAGTACTGAAAACTGGTAGAATAATTCACTCTCTTAGAAAGTTAAAATCATATTTTACACTCTACGCACTTCTAAATCATATAGTTGAAAATTTCCTAACTCAAGAAGTATTGCAGCCAACAGAGAGGAATAGCATTTTTTAACAGATAAGGAGGAATTGTCCATGACTTGATCATATTTGCAATATGCACACAGAATAAAGTCCAGAGCAGTAATTATATTTATTATATAATATGAGAGAGCGTACGTGCGAGAGCACCTTGCTATGGCCAATTTCACAAACTGGAAAGCTGTTATGAACCAAATCAGCAGAGAGGAAGAATTTTTTTTTAAAACCACAGAAGTATGAATAATTGGGACTCATTGAAGAACCTTACTAGATGACCCCAAAGCCACAAATGAGAAAAGAAGTTGTGCTCTTTTTATTTAATCCAACCTGTATTAGAGAGGTACCAATGGCAGCCGGAAAATATATTATAAATGGAAGAAAGAGGACTATGAATCTAGCATGAGGAATTTTAGAAAATTGATAAGGGAAGCACACAAACATGGATAAATCTGTAGACTGGAGGTATTCATTCTTATTGCCCTGAACTTTAAATATATATTAAGAACCTAAAGAATTCTGACAATATTATTCATCCATTGCTAAATGGAAATTGTAGAACAATCAAAAATAATGCAGAAGAGACAGGTGTACTTCTGTATTTGAGGGGAAAAGCAAATGATGTTGTCTGTTCATATTGTGATAAAACTTGATTTTACTTTTATCTCTGGAGGAAGTTCAACAGAAGATACTAAAACTAGATATTTAAAGCAGTGCTCTCAATAAGATGCATTCAAGAATTTTAGAAGAGCTGGCTGAGAGATTGCTGGATTATTAATCATGATTTCATTAAGTCATGAATTGTAGAATCCTAGGGCTGGTAGGGACCTCAGAAAACCATTGAGTCCAGCCCCCTGCCTAAAGCAAGATCAGCCCTAACCAAATCATCAAATATCAGGCCGTGTTCCTGGGTGGGCTCAAACCACCAACCTCTTGGTTAACAGCTGAAGCACTGAGGATGTTGTAGAGAGCTGCAAGACAACTAATGGGGTGCCAGCTTTTAAAAAGAATAAAATGGGATAATCCCAATAATTACAGATCTGTCAGTTTGACATGGATCCAGGGAAAGACAATGAAGCAGCAGAAAGGGCACTCTTTAATAATGTACTAAAGAAAGGTAATGCTCATCAATGTGGATTTATGGAAACTATAACATGTCAAGGTAACTTGATTTTTTTGAGACTACAAGTTTGGTTGATAAAAATAATAATGTTGACATAATATACTTAAACTTCCATAAGGAATTTGACTTTGTGCATATGACATTTTGATTAAGAACTAAAAATATAAAATTAACATGGTACACATTAAGGCTACATCTACACTAGAAGCATCTGTCTACAGAAATTACTGTTGGAAGAGAGGTTCCGACAAAACTTATGTCAAAGGATCGCATCTACACATAAAAGAGCATTGATCTTTTGATCTGCTCTGTCAACAAAAGGCTTCCCCAGAGCATCTGCAAAGCTCTTTTTTTTGTCGACAGTTTCTGTCAACAAAATGCATTTTGTGTATAGTGACTCCACAAGTTTTGGCTACAAAACTGTCTAGTGCAGACACAGCCTAAATGGATTAAAAACAGGCTAACTGTTTCCAGTGGGGTCCTGCAAAGACTGGTTCTTGCACCTACGCTATTTAATATCTTTATCCATGACCTGGAAAAAGAGCGTACAGCTGATAAAAATAATTCACTAGTTCAGAGCAAGCTGTATGACTTACTAGACTGGGAACAAGCAAAGTGTGTTTTAATAAGGCTAGATATACATGTGCACATCTGGGAACAAAGAAAGTAGGCCACAGGTGGGGGCCTACTCTTCTAAGAACAGACTCTAAGTGTGCGTCTGCACTTGCATTCCTCTTTCAAAAGAGGTATGCAAATGAGGCAAATTGAAAATGCAAATGAGGTATAAATTTACATATTTGGCAACTCAGTTGCATATTCTAATTTCAAAAGAGTTTCTTTCGAAAGAAGAAAGCCAGTGTAGATGATACTTTTTCGAAAGTAAACCCATCTTCAAAAGAATCCTTCTTCCCTTTATTTAATGGGAAGAAGGATTCTTTCGAAGATGGGATTTACTTTCGAAAGAGCAGCATCTACACCGGCTTTTTTCTTTCGAAAGAAGCTCTTTCTAAATTAGAATATGCAAACGAGACATAAAATATGCAAATTTATACCTCATTTCCATTTTCATTTATCTTATTTGCATATCTCTTTCGAAAGAGGAGTGCAAGTGTAGACACGCCCTAAAAATATTTTCAGGGTAGAAGTGAATGTTTAGCTGAACATGAGCTGCCAGTTTGACACTGCAGCCATCAGAGCTAATACAATCCTTGGATGCATAAACTATCAAGTTGGAGCAAAAAAGTCATATTATTTTACCTTTGTATTTGCTAGTGGTGCTGCTGCTGCTTGAATACTGTGTCCAGTTACAATCATAGAATCATTGGGCTAGACGGGACCTCAGGAAGTCATCTAGTCCAGGCCCCTGCTTCAAGCAGGATCAACCCCCACTAAGTCATCCCAGCCAGGAACTTATCAAACCGGGACTCAAAAACCTCTAGGGATGGAGAATCCACCACCTCTCTAGGCAACGCATTCCAGTGCTTCACCACCCTCCTGGTGAAGTAGTTTTTCCTATCATCCAATCTACTCCTCTCCTTCTGTAACTTCAGACCACTGCTCCTTTTCCTGCCACCTGTCACCACTGAGAACAGTTTCTCTCCATCCTCTTTAGGGCTCCCCTTGAGGAAGTTGAAGGCTGCTATTAAATCACCCCCAAGCCTTCTCTTCTCTAAATTAAATAAACCCAAATCCCTCAGCCTCTCCTCATAGGTCATGTGCTCCAGCCCCTTAATCATTTTTGTTGCCCTCCGCCAAATCTGCTCCAGCACATCCACATCCCCTTCATACTGTGGGGCCCAAAACGTGACACAATATATTCCAGATGTGGCATCACCAGTGCTGAATAGAGGGGAACAACCACTTCTGTAGATCTGCTCAAAACGCTCCCTAATATGCTGTTAGCCTTCGTGGCTACAAAGGTACCCTGTTGACTCATATCCAACCTTTCATCCACCATAACCCCTAGGTCCCTTTCCACTGTACTGCTGCTGAGCCACTCAGTCCCCAGCTATAACAATGCTTGGGATTCTTTTGTCCCAAGTGCAGGACTCAGTTATGGTGCCCACAGTTCAGGAAGGATGTAGATAAATTGCAGCAAGTTCAGAAAAAGAGGCATGAGAATGAATAAAGGAGTAAACAACATACCTTACAGTGATAGTCTCAAGGGCCTCAAATTGCTTTAGTGTAACAAAAGAAGGTGAAGGGTGTCTCTGAGTACCTATTTGTGGGAACAAATGTTTGGCAATGGGCAGAGAAATGATCCAATGGCTAGCAGGTGAAGCAATCCAATTCAGACTAGAGATAAGACGTACATTTTTGATGCTGAAGGGAGTCATTGGAACAGTTTCCTGAAGCTGCTCTGGAAGAGGGGTGGGACTGCCGCTGCACCCACCAGACCTGGTACAGCGCTGACTGTGAGTACAGGAGGGATGGATGCTGGGGGAGTGCACGTTGTCCCTGTTTGCTACAGATCATGAAGGATTCTCCAGCACTGGCGATTTTAAAATCAAGATTGAAAGTTTTTCCTAAAAGAATTTGTTCAAGGAATTTTTGGGAGAAGTTCTGTGGCTGGTGCTATACAAAAGGTCAGACTGGAAAATCACAGTGGCTCCTTCTGGACAAGAAAAAAAAACTCTGAGAATTTAAAGTGATCAGAATTTTAACACAGTTTACAATACTTCAAATAGGTTCTTTCAGTCAGAACAGTTCTCAAGCTTCATTGCACTGTGATCCCCCTCCAACAATAAAGTTACTACATGACACCAGAAAGTAGAAACAAAGCCTGAGTCTGACCAAGCCCTGGGCCAACGGGCTAAAGCCCTAAGCAGAAATGGGAGAGGAGACAAAATTGAAGGACAATGTCTTCAACTCAGGACAATGGGTCTGAGGCTTTAACTATGCCCCCAGATTCAAGAAAATCTAAGACAGCCCTGCCAACCTCATGAAAATGGTGTTGCAACCTCCCACTGTGGGGACCCAGCCCACAATTTGAGAACTTTTAGATTAGAAGATCCCAATTAAATATATTAGGTGCTGTATAACCATTTTCCACATCCAAGAGAGGAGTACAAACTAACTTCATTAAGGCATATAACCTAAAGTTCCATGTGATATAGGTTAAGGAAAAACATAGTTAAGACTCGCCTTCTTACCTGATCAAGAATAACCCTGAGAGCTAGTATAGAAGTATCCAAACAAAACAAAAATGTAAGAAAGACATTCTGTCTTGTTTATAATTACGAGATATACTCATGCTATTCCTCTGAGCTTTCTTGCCCTGCAGAATAACAGCCTTCAGGGAAACAAATATCTCTAAAGGAATGTTACTTGTTTAGATGGTTGTAGCTTAAGGAACTTTCCTTTCCTGTATCTCTCAGTTTTAAATATTCTTTAAAACTGGATGTTCAGATAGATTCTGCAGTATGAGCATTACTTCACAGTCAAAAATGGATATTGCATTAAAACAGATCTCTAAAAATAGACTTCTATACATATCATATCAAAATTTAAAAATCTACAATGTGTAGGAACACTGGAAATTCTTTGTTGGAGAGAGAATTCTACAAAACAGTACCTTTTTATATTATCTCAGAGGAAGAATCCAAGAACAGTTTTGAAAAAAACAATTAAGGCAACAAAGCAGAACGTATATGTCACTGTCTCAACCTTTCAGTTTCAAACAGAGATTTTAAAAACGATGAAATCCTGAGATTATTGGAGTAGCCATTTTAAACAGGCACTTTTTATGATAAATATTTATGAATTTTCCTAAGTAGGCAAATATGATTTACACTGAAGAAAGGAACAGATTCCCCAACTCGACTCAAATATTTGTGTTTGTGTAACATATGAAATACAACAAGTTACAGCAAAGCGTGAAATCTGATGATGATTCTACCTTAAGGAAAAAGAAAATCACCTTTTGTAACAACAAATAGTTGGAACCATCGCTTTACTTTAGTGACATTGTTCCCTCCAAGGCAAGTCTAAACTGTTCAACATTATGAAAACTCTGCCTATTGCTTTGTAACAGAAAATTTATTACCACCAAATCATTTACAACAGACAGCATGCATTCCAAAACTGATTTGTTACTTTAGGCCACAACAACTCACTTTCAAAGTTTAAAGAATCCATTATACTGTACATGAGGAAGAGCATAAACACAACAACTTATTGAGGCAGGTTTAAATAGAATGGCAATAAACATCAGTTTAGGCTCCAGAACTAATATTCAATGTTTTATTTTATGTTGTATAGTCATTATGTCAAAGTTTAAATAAGCACATTTTCTAATGGGCTACAATAAAATGAGCTGATTACAGCAACAAAACATTTGTGTGGATTCTCACAACAGCTTTCAGTGGGGTTCCCATTTGGAAGAGGATTTTTATTGTGCTCATGAACAAAAGGAACTTTTTACAGACTCTGTACAAAAGTTATGGAAGGAGGTCAGCATTTTGCAGAACCTGTTTCTTATTTAGTATTTATCTTGTTGCAAAGGCACCTACAACATTTTGGTAAACAGTAGTTATATAAATAAATCATCACTGTAATGCCTCTTCCAGATCTGGAGGCCACTTAGAGTATCTATGAACATCTACGCAAATATTCAGTTCTAATCAGTACTTTTTGTGAGCAAAAGGCATGCCATACCTTACAGCATCAGTCATTAAAAGACAAAAAATGAGTAAGTTCAAAAGAAAGCCATACTGTACACGTCAGACAGTTCTACCAAGAGCCCTGTGAAATGAAGAGTTTTCAAAACCCACTGTATTTCCTTCTTTCTTCCCAGGGCAATTGAAGGTTCACAGAAGGGGGTCAGAGACAAGGATACGGCAGAGTGTGTACTGTTCCTGTCCTTGCAAGCCCGTTTCCATCCTCTCAGACTTCAGAGGTGGAATGGACTAAATGGAGCTCAGACACATAACTGAGGTATCACAAGGTTACCACTACTGGGGGAACAGAACACGTTTGTGACATCCAAGAGAATATCATCCTTTGAAGTTCAAAGAATAGAGAAAGCCAAAATATAAATGGTACCTATGTGCTTTGATTTATAACTTCTTTAATCAGGAGAAACAAATGTCAGGGTACTTTTGGTTCTCTGTGATTTCTCATTAGAAGGATATGACACAATATTAAAGTGAAAGTTGAAAAAGTTGCTTGCTTTCTTTTCACTTCATTATGAATATATTTCAGAAAATCCCATGTTCTGGGTGAGGAATATATCAGTGTCAATAGCCATATCCTGCTTTATATTTATTAGCTCCTATTAAAGGAAAATTATAGTATTCCTTTGATTTCTGAAGTGCCGCATCAGGTCGACATTTTAAAATAATGTATTTCATTGAACAATATCAGATCAGTATAGTCTGTCTATTGCATATAACTGCATATTTACAGCATTCCTATACATTTAACATGTCCATCTTTACAGCATAATACTTAATTTCCTCTTTATTTTCTTTCATTTTTAGATTTGCATAAAATACGTCTATGCTGGATTTTATCTTGCAAGCACTGTACATACAAAGTGGCCACTGAACATGGTAGCAGTTCTGAGAGCACTAACTGAGCAATCTGGCTCTTAATATTTACTGAAGGTACCTTTATCTTGTATACAAGGACCTGAATATTGAAAAATACCAATATTATTCAATATTTAAATTAATGCTATAAAATTTAAGGCCTGAATCCTCTACATCTCTTCCAACAGGACACCTCCCATGACCTTAATGCAATTTAGTTGAGCAGGACAGCTCAAGGAAGAATTTATAAATAATAGAGTGGTTCTGTGAAGAGTGGGTGTAGTCTTTATGACTGTGTAGTGATGTACTGTGTGTCAAATTTGACAGCATCAGTCTTGGTCTTACTGAGCATTGGTACAGAATTCAGAATGAAGATGATGATTGGCACTCACTTCGGAGGTTGTTTGTATGCATGCACACTTGCTCAAAAAGAGTCTTATTTGACAGTAAAGATCACCCTCAGGAAACATGTCTGACTCATTTGGACAAAGACCCATTTTTTCATTAGGGTCAACACACAAAACGGAGAAGTTCTAGATTGCCAGTTGGCCCAGAATTCAAGATGGGAATGAACGGAAAAGTGGAAAACTATATCCAAATGTTGTGGGTCAAGCACAGAAGAGGTCATGAAATATCAGTAAAAAGCATCCGAAAAAAACTAAGAATATAAATCTGACTCCCAGTGTGTTGCTGGTCATAAAGTTTCATGAGTTCTGACAAGGAAAACACAGTACAGTGGTTTCAAATAGAATCAAAGTTTTCAGTTCTTACTTTCTATTTGTAATGTCAAGGGTTCTGTGTACTCCCTTAAACTTGGTGACTGCACGTTTGCAAACACAGGTTCAAAAGGGTATTTATCTAGTTTCAGAAAGGGGCAAGCTGTTAAGCTTTTCTGCTTGTATAAATGTAGTAGCTTGCTGACAGGTAGGAGATCAGCACCACACAAAGTAGCAGCATAAAGATCAGTCATCAACCTTTGTTACACCAAAGTCTTTCTTAGTTAGGTGTTGAAAATGCAGGTTAAAGGGCCTGCTCTTAAAGGCCTAAAGTCTTTTCCTGCTTTTTCTTTATGATTCTGGTCACTGTGTAGTGCCACAGAAGGATGATCAAAACAGAATTTTTTAAATTACAATCAATTACTTCAAGCTAACAGAAAGAAAGAAAAGTGTTTGCAATTTATCACTTTGAATATGGGTATTAACACAAACTCATGCAACTATCTGATTTTGGCTTTATTTACATCACATGGTCTCTATAGTTAACCTAGCTGTAAGCATCGTACCATAACTTCTGCCCATGCAACTAGAGACCTGTTATCTTAAAAAAAACAGAGACCTGAAGTAGTATTTTGAAAAATGTCTCTAACTTCACGATAATCCGTATTTCTTGTACTTCAGTGAATTCATATCAAATCTGGACAGCACATCCCTGTCCTCCCGTCCAGCTCTGGATATTGATTCTACCCTATGAAAGTCAAGCTGAGTTCATTCCTCTTTGAGTATCACTGCCAATGAAAAGAGATTCTAAATACAAGTTTTGCCCTCAGTTACACTTGTTGAACCCATTTCCTTCAATGTTTGCACAAGTTTAGCTGATTGTGTGCACTGGGTCTATGTGGTGGAATGGCCTTTATTGTCCAGCATGCTGTTGTAGCCATTAGGAATCAAAATGATACACAATTAAACCAGTTAAACTTCCTCTCACATGTTTTCTGATTGGACAGCTTTCTTGGTTTTTCTAATCATTAAACTTCTCAGCCTGATGGGTTTGGTCCTGCTTAGAACAGAGGCCTGGACTTGATGGCTTTTTTAGGTCTCTTTCAGCTCTATTGTTCTATGATTCTTGGATACCTCACTTTCTCATGTGGGAGGCTTTAGCATTTAAAGGCAATCAATAGGGATAGACAATATGGCAGAAATCAGATCTAGTTTTATATGTAGATGGAGGATTTGGGTGTAGGTGTATAGTAGGAACAGAGGCACAAAATGGCTGCATCTACCTTTCAGCAATACTGTGAAAGCAGTCCTTCTGGAAGAGATCTTCTGAAAAAACTTCTTTCAAAAGATCACATCCACACACAAAAAAGTGGATCAAAACATTGATCTGCTCTTTCAATAGCGAGCGTCCACACAGCCCCTGCTCTTTTGAAAGAACGGGTCAAGGATTGAAAAATCCAGCACCATGAGGACTGGTCTTAAAAAGAAGGGTCTGCGGAGTGCCTACATATGCTTTTTTTTGAAAGACTCTTTTGGAAAAAGGCAATCTTCCTCATCTGGGAGAGGAAGAGGGCTGCTAGAAGAAGGACCATGTTCGTTCAATTTCAGATCGAAACAGCACATTTTGCATGTAGGCGGTCTTGTGGGTTTTTTTGAAAAAGGCCCAGCTTTTCAGAAAAAAAAAAATTGCTTATGGAGATGGAGCCATTTTGGATGGGTTTTATGCCCACGACAATAAAAGGTTTTGGCATTTCTTTTATTTTGAAAGACCACACCTCTTTCAAAGTCTCTTTCAAAGTCCAAAGTCTCAAGTGGCATAAATCAAGCTACGTAGAGTCACAGCAGCTGAAAATATGACGCATAGTTGCTGCTTCTATTAATATTTGTTTTCCTTCGTTCTTTTTGCCATTTTGACTGATAGGGTAGTTTGGTGCCTTATTTTTCAGTGCTATGGTTATGCCATTGAATACAAATAGATTTGATTTGCTAATCCCCTGTATTGCTTTCCAGACATGTTTTCAATCTGTTAGATTATTTAAATCCTTTATGTGAAACAATTGAACTTGGCATGGAACTGCTTTACAGTACAACCAGACCCTTACAGAAAAAGAAAGGCCTAGGAGAAAATTCCAGAGGTAATGTCAGCAATCTATGAACTGAAAACGATGGCGCAGCACCAATATCTGCCAGTCACTGATAAAAATCAGACTGGATAGCCAAAACACACATAACCTGAGCCTGATCTTACAGCACGTGCAACTTTGTTAATTTTAATGGAGTCACTTCAGAGTAAGTGGGATTAGAATAAAAAAAAACCTATTCTAAAGGTATTTATTTCTGCACATCTTCCTTCATAAAGAGTTCATAAATGAATCTTATGTTTGTCTCAACAGTACCTGGGAGATTTGGATTGGACGTAGGTATGCTTTTTAAAAAGGCATACAGGAGGAATTGAACTCACTTCTGCTTTGTAGATGGTGGAATTTTTGCCATTAGTTCACTGGAAGAAGGACTGGACTCTAAATCCACACCAGCTCTTAACTACTGTGCCAGACTACTGTAAAAGATTTAGCACAAGATAACGTAAGTGAAAAACTGGATATTTTCTTATATGCCTGAAAGTGGAGTATAAATTCCAGTGATTCGAGATATTCTAAATAGATAATGCTAAGTGTATATTTTCAGGCAGTAGCACTTCAAACTACTTGTCTGTTATAAAGGAGTTTCCCGTATCCCCTCCTCCCTAACAAATAGGGTAAGACTTAGCAAACGCACATTCTAATCTTTGCTGCATGGGTGTGAATCTAGAGTAATTCCAACTGCCCTCAATTCAGCTATTCCAGAGTTACATCACAGATCAGATTCAGGAAGTCTTCACACATTCACCTTCCCTCTTACAGAGAGAGAGAGAGAGAGAGGGAGAGAGAGAGCTTTAATGAGCTGCAAATCCATATGTGCTACTCACTTTTGGATCAAACTAACATCCAGTTGGGTAAAGGGGCAAATAAGACAATTCTTCTCTCAGCCCTGCCTAAAATTACAAAGATTAGTGTATAGAATTTGGATAGATGCTAAATGAGATATCAAAACATGTCTCAAAACATAAATGCCAAGTCCTTTTCCTCCTAACCCACTCTCATGATTTTCTTCTCAAAGTCACATCTTGACATGCGATCGCCATTTCCCCTGAACCTGCAATTTGTATACATGCTCTTTTATTGAGCTACCATTTTCATTTTACTTACAAAATAGTTGTAATAGTACATTCAACCCTGTCTCAGAAATAAAGCCTTAGACTAGCATTTCTGCTTCCATTTTCCAGTATTCCCACAACCTGCTAAAAAATAAAGTATTGCAAGTGATCCCAGATTGAGCATGAACAGAAACAAAACAAAACGTCCACTCTTTCAGTGTTATCATGATAACCTCCTTTTCTTACCAAGCTTGACCCTGTATACAGCAGACATCTTAGATATTTATATAGTTTTAATTACCATAGCACTTGAGCACCTGCCAATCTTCAGCATTTTAATCCTCAGAACACCTCTGTGACACAAGTTCCTGAACGAAGAGTCCTGCCACACCCCTTGGAGTGGAATAGTAACAATCACTCAAACGCACAGTTTCTGCCTTCAGCACCCTGACTATAAAAATCTTCATTTTACAGATGGGAAG
The DNA here is from genome assembly GCF_033958435.1 of Carettochelys insculpta. Classification (NCBI taxonomy): domain Eukaryota; kingdom Metazoa; phylum Chordata; order Testudines; family Carettochelyidae; genus Carettochelys; species Carettochelys insculpta. The sequence goes on along the minus strand of NC_134147.1, from coordinate 14,818,218 downwards.
CCAAGCCACAGAGACTAAAACTATTGCTACATTGCTTCACAGCATGGACTACATGGAAACATATAACAGCACACACCAAAGTTTTGCTGTAACTCCCCCATGTGGGCTTTGAGGATGGCAACTAAAAACATTCCTAGTTTTCCTAGCCTGCATTAGTATAACCCACTGCACGTTTTAGTTTGTGCCTACTTCAGGGCAGCACTTTGGTGCACAATGCTATTACGCTCCCATTGTCTGAATTGTAGAGAAGTGTAAAACAAACTTCAACTGAATTAACTCCTTACCCCAAACACCACAATGGAAGATGGTGGGGGAGCAGGAAATCGAACCTGTCTCCCCTGAGTCCAAGGCTGGTGCCCTAAAATGACCATTGCTGTAGATACTAATGAAAAAAAAATCACAAAGTTAATGAGTGTGACTCTTGAGTCTCACCCAACTGGCTTCATCTTTGCCACATTTTATAAATTTCATGAGCACAAATTCAGAGACAAATTGCTGCACTTGTCAAAAACAAACCAAAAATGCTTGTGGAATCAAGACAATTAAGTGTCACTTTCCGAAACAGCTTTAGTAGTGTGGAATCTCCATCCCTAGAGGGTTTTAAGTCCTGGCTTGACATAGTTATGCCTAGGATGATTTAGTTGGAGTTGATCCTGCTTTAGGCAGGAGGCTGGACTAGATGACCTCCTGAGGTCCCTTTCAGCCCTAGAATTCTATGATTCTATGATGCTGTTCTTAGATAAGGCAGGCTGGTTTAGAAAGCATCTTCAGACAACCACCTGTATTTGCAGATTTAGAAAATATTAATATTCCTGAAGCAAGATGAATTTGCTGAAAGCCTGTCCATTCACGTCAAGGGATGGGAACAAAACACAATGTTGTCACTCTACGCACACCTGTTTAGAACATCAGCAATGAGCAAGGCAGGGGGAACAAAATACAAATCTTCTCTCTCTTTCCCACCCACTCTGATTCTTAATTCCTATTATTATAAAATGTGATTGAAGGGAAGACCAGGCTGGATCTGCAACTTTGGTTGTTCTGACAGCAAACTGTCAAATTCATTTAAAATGTATAATGTGCTTAAAAACTTTTCCTCGGCCAGGGACACTTTCCAAAGGTAGGCATGTACTGACTTCCTGATTCATCTTGTTTTTTTGATTCAAGAAGGTCTTGATTTTCCGTGAAAGCAGCACACCATTTCTAGTGTTGAAAAACATAGCACTGAAACCTCTGTTCTGATTCACCATTGTATACTGGGTCCCCTTGTCTGCAGAGACAGCAGACTACATATACCTTGGGCTATAATCTAATCTGAGACACCAGTGTGATCTGTAAAACCAATGAGAAGTCCTGTGGCAAACCACTGTGGTCTGAGAGTGAGACAGGCAGTCCATAGCATTTTACATTTTTTACAAAGAGTAGAGGTGATGTGGAATATGGCTCTTATTTAGATGCATGCTCATAAGTCCCGGTCATGTCAATGGGGATTATATATGGACGTCTTAGTTTTAAAACAGCAAAGCATAAAATAATTATGAGAATTTATCAAGTTATGACATACTGTACAACAGTCACTTTATAGAAAAAACTAGGCAAGCTTCTGATGTTTCTACGTGAACATGAAGTTTACTGTGCAGTAATTTAAAAGCCCTAGCTATACATCCAGCAGTTTTATTTTTAAATATGATAGTTGTGGAAAACTTCAGTTAACATTTGCATTTTATTATACTCAGGGAAATAGACAGAAACAATCATTTTTGATTCAGACCTTAAAGGGCAGCCATAGGTTTACTCATCCTCATCGAAACTGTGCCAACTCCACTAGATGGCGATACCTGATTTAAGCACTTCATCACCCCATCACCAATACTATTAGAATTTGTTAAATTATTATTTACTGTCACATGAGTTGATATTTAGAAAGATCCTGATCTTTTAATATTCATGCTGCTTAGAGTTATACGCCATACACTGAAGGAAAGAGAGTATGATCTCTTTACTACCTGTTTTTCCACTACAGACTGAATTTTACATAGCAAACAAAAGATTTCAGTCTCGGTTATGCCATTGCAAATATGACTCATGTAGGCTACGTCTACACGTGCAGCCAACATCGAAATAGTTTATTTCGATGTTGCGACATCGAAATAGGCTATTTCGATGAATAACGTCTACACGTCCTCCAGGGCCGGCAACGTCGATGTTCAACTTCGACGTTGCTCAGCCCAACATCGAAATAGGCACAGCGAGGGAACGTCTACACGGCAAAGTAGCACACATCGAAATAAGGGAGCCAGGCACAGCTGCAGACAGGGTCACGGGGCGGACTCAACAGCAAGTCGCTCCCTTAAAGGGCCCCTCCCAGACACACTTTCATTAAACAGTGCAAGATACACAGAGCCAACAACTAGTTGCAGACCCTGTATATGCAGCACGGACCCCCAGCTGCAGCAGCAGCAGCCAGAAGCCCTGGGCTAAGGGCTGCTGCCCACGGTGACCACAGAGCCCCGCAAGGGCTGGAGAGAGAGTATCTCTCAACCCCCCAGCTGATGGCCGCCATGGAGGACCCCGCTATTTCGATGTTGCGGGACGCGGATCGTCTACACGTCCCTACTTCGATGTTGAACGTCGAAGTAGGGCGCTATTCCCATCCGCTCATGGGGTTAGCGACTTCGACGTCTCGCCGCCTAACGTCGATTTCAACTTCGAAATAGCGCCCAACACGTGTAGACGTGACGGGCGCTATTTCGAAGTTACTGCCGCTACTTCGAAGTAGCGTGCACGTGTAGACGCAGCCGTAGAGGTCAGGAGGCTGAACAAAATAATTAATAGGGTACAAGGGTGTGTACATAGCAGGAAAAGCATCTAACAATAATACCACTACCACCAGGCTTTCAAATAGTGCTCGCTCTTCATCAGTAAGTCCCAAGGCATTATAGAATGGGGGTCCCTACTCTAGCTTTACCCTCACTGACAAGCCAATGTTACAATGACACACCCACCATCCATTGCTTCAAATATATTGGTCCAGCATACCTAATAAATGCCAAAATCAGTACTAGTTTAACTATTTTATCACTTTATACCCATTTTCTGGCCCACTGTGCAACTTGTCTCAGTCTTTGAGGGACAAAATGGATGATGTAGTATCTTTTGTTAGATTATCTTCAACTGGTGAAATACACACACATTGTGTTGTATTAAAGTCACAGTTGACTTAGTCATGGATCCTTTATACCAAGTATTGGGTACATTGTTGTAAGGATAAAGTCCTCAGGAACAGAATCTGGAGCTTGGTTCTCACAAGTTTCTGGAAGCCTGTTGTTGGAACAAATGACTTATTTTTTAGAAGTATAACTGGTCTTTTTTACTTGGGAGCCAGAAATGTACATCATTCTAACTGACAGCAGATCAGGCCCAATGTATTCAAAAGTTGCTGTGTACACACCAGCTCAACAATTTTTAGTCAGCTATAGAGAACTAGTCAAACATCTCCCAAAATCAGATAACACACAGTCCTATAGCACCATGAAGATGAACAAATGTATTTGGTCCTGAGCTTTTGTGTGTAAAACCCACTTCTTCAGACCCACAAAACTAATAAATGTGTTAGTCTTTAATATGCTACAGGACTGCTTGTTATTTGTGAAGCTATAGACCAACACTGAGACTAAAATCACATGGTGTGCCCCATTAATATGACTGACTTTCCTTCCAAAATCCTGCACTTTTATTTATTAAATACTTTTATAAGGCTGTAAATATACACAGTACTTCGCAAAAAATGTTAAGCTACAGTCCTGGCCAGAGAGCTTAAACTACAGCATCTTTCACACCACGATTTTAAAATATGTTTGCAAAGTGTCACAATATCCCTGGAGGTGCATATTTAATGGGTAAACGAAGGCCCAATGTGATTGGGTAAATCATAGTAACATAGCCAGTGACTGACAGAACTGGAAAAAAAAAAAAGAACAAAAAACCTTTTCTCCCAGCTTTCTTATATAACCATTATTGCAGCATTGCTCTGACCAAAACCATGTATTTTTGGCATATATCTTGTCAATAGCCTCATGAAAGATCTGACTCTTGGTCTAGGATGATAGATCAAGCCCAGCTATGTTGGTGCTTAACTATGTCCACTCTTACGAATATGCATTTTGACCATATTTTTCATACATGGATACATGTTGGAAATAATGCACCAAAAACTGAATCAATACACACACAGTATTACAAGCATAAATATATCATGCCCCCTTATTTAGATTGCAATTTCAACAATTGAAAAATGAGCTATTTTATATGTGGAATAGTAACATACACAACGGTACAACATTTTGATGTAGAATTTTACTTTGACATTACAGTAATATTTACGACATCTGAACAAAGAAATGAAACAGAAACAGTTTGATAAGAAGGCAGAGAAGTGAATGAGTGACCTAGAAGCACCAACGGAATACAGATCTAATAGCAGTTCCCATACTATCCCTTTTAGGCCCTCCTACAGGGTTTTTGTGAGCAGCATAAATGTTTCCTCTACCAGCACCATATAAGCTGAGATTTATTTATTTGGCTTCTGTCCACAGTACACAGAACTCCAGGAAGTTGAGTCATTTTGCAATGACAATGTTTGTCACAGTTTGTGGCTGCCCACATTCATATAGTGAACTGTTTCTAAAATAGCACCTACATTCTGAGGCAGCACAAGTAATTCCATGCCAGTATGAAGCCAGTTCAGAAGAATCCCTTGCCTTCACAGTAAATCAAACCCAGGCTGGCAATAATTGGAGTTGATAATTGTTTGTCCCTTTGAGGCCCAGGATGCTTGTCACACATCGGCCGTGTCTACACTAGCCCCAAACTTCAAAATGGCCACGCAAATGGCCATTTCGAAGTTTACTAATGAAGCGCTGAAATGCATATTCAGCGCTTCATTAGCATGCGGGTGGTCGCGGCACTTCGAAATTGATGAGCCTCACCGCCGCGCGGCTCGTCCCGACGCGGCTCCTTTTCGAAAGGACCCCGCCTACTTAAGTCCCCTTATTCCCATCAGCTCATGGGAATAAGGGGACTTTGAAGTAGGCGGGGTCCTTTTGAAAAGGAGCCGCGTCGGGACGAGACGCGCGGCGGTGAGGCTCATCAATTTCGAAGTGCCGCAGCCTCCCGCATGCTAATGAAGCGCTGAATGTGCATTTCAGTGCTTCATTAGTAAACTTTGAAATGGCCATTTGCGTGGCCATTTCGAAGTTTGGGGCTCGTGTAGACATAGCCATCTGCTACTAAATCCCTCACCTGTAAAAACTTACCACAAGTGGTAAGAGGAGGGCAAATGACCAAGTGGAGGATTAAACAAGTCTTTAATAATAGAAGAGGCATACACAATTTCATCACAAACGTTGCTATATTTTCTTCCTGTGAATGCTGGACAGAGTAATATTACAGAGATGACATGGAAGAGGGGTAGATTTAAGTATGTGTGAAATGGAAAGAAATTCCATCTTTTGTCAATAGTCTTTGTATAAAACAAAGGAGCCCATACTTGAGTGCAATACTCAGAGGCTTAAAAAAAAATGGTGCCAAGGCAGAAGTGCATTCCCATGTTTTCCATTCAGGTTGTAGAACATTTTGACCTTAGTGCATGGTTTCCCAAATTGAGAGGCGTGTCCCCCACTCCTTCAGGGGCATGAAGAAATTCTGGGGGCGGGGCATGAGGTGACCTAGCCCCACCCTTGTCATTTCCCCCACACAAAGAAAAAGCCAGCCTTTGCTTCTGGCTCTCAGCCCCTGACATTTTACGTGGGCCACCCAGCGCAGCTGCTCTAAAAAGGAGCCACATGGAGCTACCTGCCTCTTGCAATGGGGAGTAAGTGTAGACTGGGGAAGGGAGGGGGAGAAGGATGGGATTAGATGGGTGCTGGGGGTGCCTGGCTTTTGCGAGTGGGATAGAGTGAGTGGAAGACTGGGGGTGCCTGGCTTTGGGGGAGGGGAGAGACATGGGCAGGGGGCTCAGAGGGCTCGGGCATTTGGCTTGCGGGGCTCATAGGGCTTGGGCGGTTGGCCCAGCCTTGCAAGGCTCAGATAGCTCAAGCTGGCAGGTGGGTGGCTGGCACAGGCAGTGCGGGACTCAGTCAGCTTGGACAGGTGGCTCTGGCAGCACAGGGCTCAGGCAGGTGGGCAGCTGGAGCAGGCCACTCTGGCAGCTGGCACGGGGCTCAGGCAGCTGGCCAGCTGTGGCTGCACCAGGCACCCACAAGGGGCCAAGCAAAGCTATTTTGTACTTACTTTTAATTTCATAACATTTTTATATCAAGTTTTTGTATTTATTTTAAACTACAAATGGAATTTTTTTTAAAAGGGGGTTGGATGATGGTAAAGAAGAGGTGGGGGGGCATGAGGGTTTCTCAAAAATCAAAAGGGGGGTGTGATGCTGAAAAGTTTGGGAACCACTGCCTTAGTGGCTCTCTTTCAAAGATGGTCATGGTATAAGCGAGCTCATAGGTTACTTGTGGTAGCACTCACAAGGGGCACTGCCTCCGTCTACCCCTGCAAAAAGTTTAATTGCTAAATGGGGTGCTGCCTCATGGCCCTAGCCTGTCCTTCTCCTCCCAGCACCTTCCCTCCTTACCTCCCCACAGGCACCAGATGCATATGAGAGAGTTCTACACAACATGACACTTAGCTGTACCAGGAGTGAATCCTATTTTGTTTGCTGACCACTGAAAACTACGTACCACTTCCTGCCTGCTTGTTTGTGACGGAAGCAGAAGACACCTGACACACTTGGTATCAGGTGCCACCACTGATAATTGGCCTTAGCCATGATATCTGCATTCAGAATGCTTTCACGTATGTCAAAGCAGTGTGACTTAGTGCTGAAGCATATGTCACCTAAATAAACAAATGTGCAAGACCTGATATGTGATAGTTTGTACCAAAAGAAATTAAAGAACATTTGAGATAACCCTGATCCTTGTGGGAGGCCAGAGGCATTCTTGGGGAGTGTGAGTATTAAGGTATTGCATTTTGACATGTTGTATTGCACAGAATGTTAGAACATTTTCTAATTTTGCAATATTTTCAAACACCTGCAAGATAATACATTACCTTTCAGACCACTTGGGCCATTAAACTTTCAGTGCCTCCTCACAGTGCCAGTACAAAGTGAAAGATTCTTTCAGCTAATAAAACTCAAGATAACTTTACCCATTTTATTTTTTAAAAAATTCCTGTGTGCAAATAACCCTTCTGCCAGTCATAACCTTATCATTCCCGCAGTAATTCAGTGACTTATACTCATCTCACACAGAGCCGAGTATCTTGCCAGAATTGAACAATAAAGATAAATTAACAGGATCTGCAAATACTCCTGAAGTAAGACCAGGGCGGCCTTGAGACAGCTCTGAGATGTGAAGGTGAGGACTATTCTACTGATTCATTCAACAGTGGGAAACAAGAAACAAACAAATAAAAGGTAAAACCAGAAAGCACCCTATTTGACAGACAGATAACTTGAGGTCCTTTGTTATTAACTGTAAGGACAGGATGCCACACTCCAGAAGGCCCTAGGTGACAGGGCATACTTGGCTTGATCTAATTTTTTACTCCCCCCTCCCTGCCCCTCTATTCTCTGATTTGCTCATCTTGATCATTTTTTTTCTGATTTGTCAACCTTGATTACTCTTTTTGGTGCTCTGTGCCTTAAATATTGAGCCTGTTCTGGTATGGCTATGGTCTGAAGAAGTGGGTCTGTCACATGAAAGCTTATCACCTAATAAATTATCTTGTTAGTCTTTAAAGTGCTACTGGACTGCTTTTTTGTTTTGTAAGGACAGGAATTTGAGTTGGTATCAGGGTTATCCATTGATAAGGATACAGCAGTGAAGGATGGAATGCTCATTTCACTGGGGGATGGCATATAGCCCTACAACCACACGTGTACACTGGGAAAAACTGGCTGGCAAAACAGCACAAAAAGATTATTTTTATATTTGCATTTGTACTATAATGTACATCTGTAGTGAAAGAATGAACTTCTCCTTATCTGGGGTCAGGAACATGTCAAAGGTTTGTTGCTGAAGTTTGTAGTACATGTAAGGCTATCAGGGAACACGGGTACAGATTTCTCCCCTTCTTCTCTGGATAATAGAATGGTCTACAAATTTCATTGTCGCAGGTTCCTGAGGGTAAAGTCTCCAATGTGGAGGTGGAATACTGTTCTTGTCCATATATATTGGGCTGCACTTACAGAGAGGTTTGAACTAAAAGAAGATAAAGAGACATGGACCATTCCTGCCACAAGAGTTGCAATCAGCCAATATATTCCTGGGTACATAAAGGTCAACTTGCTTCCAGAAAGAACACAGACCACTGTATTAGGTGGAGGCACCACCAGGAGGTCATCACCTTTGCCTAGCAGAGAGTATTTAGCACAGCAAGTAAGCTGAAGAGTCACCAGCTGCAAGACTATAAAAACGCTTCCCCAAAATAACAGGTACTGCAAGGTATATATTTGTCCCACACTGCCTGGGACTTCACCATATACAATTCTGTTCCAGTGTAAAGGATACAGGAGTATAAGGTAAGGAATAGAGATAGTGGCACAAAGAACTGGAAGTGCAAACAGTGGTGATCTCCTTTGCTTGAGGACACTAAATAGCTTTATGTTCCTTCTGTTGAAACTAGTCTAGGGATAGATTCCATTCAACAGTCATTCTTCAATCTGAGGACAGGGAAATCATAGACCAGTCCAGAAGCTCATGACTATCACACGCTCCCCCTCTGGCTGTGACAGGATCCCCAGGTGCAGCACAGAACTGCTGTGCCCCTTGTACTCACAATAGGCTGACACTCACAATGATTTGCAAGTGAAAAGCAGCAAACACCTCCAGGTGCTGTGATCACTCAGCAAAACAACACAGTTGAGCCCACACTCACCTAGACTGCACAAATTCTCTCAGAGATACTCATGAGCCACTCAGAGAAAGGCACCAGCCAAATCCCTGCACCAGCTTCCAGTCTTATATGTCAGACAAATAATGTCTCACACTGACCAAGTTAAGGAGTGAAAAATTTATTAATTAATTCACTGCTTCATCAAAGGGAATTGGATACACACAGCTTTTGTAAAACCTGCTCAAATTTGCCAAACACTTCAGGCAAACTCACTGGTAAAGATAAACAGTTGAACAAATGTACTGACATCAAAAGATAGGTTTTTAAGTGGTTATAAATGATAGGCAAAAAGTCAGAGTATTTACTAAAAGAAAATAACACAAGGACACAGTCTAAACTTTGACACCATTAGACTGGGCAACATCTAGATTAAGCAGTCTACCTCACTCCACTGGCTACTGCAGTTCATAGAATACAGATTTCACCCTTGAAATCTGGGCCAGTCCTCTTTGTGGGAATTATCAGTCTTCTTTTCAGCATCCTCATTACTTGTAGGACAGGTGGAGGAAGGAGAAAGAGGTTCCATGCCTGTCTAGTGTTTTGTCTTATACTCTCAGGCTACGTCTACACGTGCACCCAACTTCGAAATAGCTTATTTCGATGTTGCGACATCGAAATAGGCTATTTCGATGAATAACGTCTACACGTCCTCCAGGGCTGGCAACGTCGATGTTCAACTTCGACGTTGCTCAGCCCAACATCGAAATAGGCACAGCGAGGGAACGTCTACACGCCAAAGTAGCACACATCGAAATAAGGGAGCCAGGCACAGCTGCAGACAGGGTCACGGGGCGGACTCAACAGCAAGTCGCTCCCTTAAAGGGCCCCTCCCAGACACACTTTCATTAAACAGTGCAAGATACACAGAGCCAACAACTAGTTGCAGACCCTGTATATGCAGCACGGACCCCCAGCTGCAGCAGCAGCAGCCAGAAGCCCTGGGCTAAGGGCTGCTGCCCACGGTGACCACAGAGCCCCGCAAGGGCTGGAGAGAGAGTATCTCTCAACCCCCCAGCTGATGGCCGCCATGGAGGACCCCGCTATTTCGATGTTGCGGGACGCGGATCGTCTACACGTCCCTACTTCGATGTTGAACGTCGAAGTAGGGCGCTATTCCCATCCCCTCATGGGGTTAGCGACTTCGACGTCTCGCCGCCTAACGTCGATTTCAACTTCGAAATAGCGCCCAACACGTGTAGACGTGACGGGCGCTATTTCGAAGTTAATGCCGCTACTTCGAAGTAGCGTACACGTGTAGACGCAGCTTCAGTCTCATGTGCTTGGAGATTACATGTCTACATGTGTCTGGTCTCCGGGGAAGGTCGAGCATGTCCTCTGGCATGGCCCTATGCAGGTGTCACCAACTGTAGCTACCTTGCTGAACAAAACCTGTTGATGATTGTTTGACACCTTGACTGGGACACTGGTTATTCTCCTTGCCATTGTCTCTGCCTGATTTTCCAGTTTACAGGATGTTGTAGTGACAACCATGCAACACAATCCCATCACTTCAGGTTCACTAAAGATGTACATATTTAACTGGAACAATAGGTTTCAGCACATCCTAACCTCTTCCTTGGTATGTGTTATATGATTCTGGGATGCATTAACAGGTCTGTTGTGAGCAAGACATGAGATGTCATTCTTCCACTCTACTCTGCGCTGGTTAGGCCTCATTTGTAGTACTGTGCCTGGTTCTGGGCACTGAGTTTCAAGAAAGATGTGGAGAAATTGGAAAGGGTCCAGAAAAGGGCAACAAGAATGATCAAAGGTCTAGGGAACATGACCTATGAAGAAAGGCTAAAAGAATTGGGCTTGTTTAGTTTAGAAAAAAGAAGATTGAGGGGGGATATGATAGCGGTTTTCAGGTATCTAAAAGGATGTCATAAGGAGGAAGAAAATTTGTTCTTCTTGGCCTCTAAGGATAGAACAAGAAGCAACGGGCTTTAACTGCAGCAAGGGAGGTTTAGGTTGGACATTAGAAAATAGTTCTTAACTGTCAGGGTGGTCAAACACTGGAATAAATTGCCTAGGGAGCAACAGAGAGGTAGCTGTGCTAGTCTATATACTATCAAAACAAAAAGCAGTCCAGTAGCACTTTAAAGACTAACAAAATAATTTATTAAGTGATGAGCTTTTGTGGAGAAGTGGGTGTCTCCCACAAAAGCTCATAACCTAATTAATTATTTTGTTAGTCTTTAAAGTGCTACTGGACTGCTTTTTTTGTTTTGCCTAGGGAGGTTGTGGAATCTCCATCTCTGGAGATATTTAAGAACAGGTTAGATAAATGTCTATCAGGGATGGTCTAGACAATGTTTGGTCCTGCCATGAGGGCAACGGGCTGGACTCGAGGTCCCTTCCAGTCCTAGTATTCCATGATTCTATGTTATGCAATATTACAATTATAGACCACCAATGAACATGGGGGTTACAGGGTGTCCCCCAAGGTATAGAACTTCACAGAGGGTCCCAACTTATTTTCCTGCTATAACAGAGAGATGATGATGAGAAGCAGTAGAAAACCAAGGCTGACTGACCAAACCATGACAGATATGGATTTTTAGACAACTTTTGAGAAACTGTCTCCAGTAATGTCACCCCTGTATGCAATATGCACCAGACTATATCTTACTAGTTAGCTGTCTAAGTAGGTGCACCTTCAGCCATGCATGTAAAAGATACCCGCAATCATGTTATGATTTGAAAAACCACTCAGAAGAGACAATGCAGAGGCACAATGAGGAGTGATCCCAGGCAACCCACTTGATAGATACAGAAACTATTTTTGTTCCCCCTTCCCTCCTCCTTCTGTCCTAGCTAGCTTATTTGTCAGTTTTTATTTCATTTTTTTCTTTCAGTTAAATTCTCTTAATCTCAGTTATCATTTATCAGGATTTTCTAGATCTGAAGAAGTGGGTCTGTCCCACGAAAGCTCATCATCTACTAAATTATATTGTCAGTCTTTAAAGTGCTACAGGACTGCATTTTTATTTAATGAGAAGACCAGTTATTCTTGTGTTAACATGCAGTTTGCTGTGTTAACTGTAGATCTCTGTGTGTAGGATAATCATCGAAAAGATAAAACCTAGTAGAGTTAGATGAAATTACAAAGCTATGGGCATGCCTCCTATCTATGCACCTATATATTTGGAGTAAGACTGTCATAAGGCAGCATGCAATACAGCTGGCATATCATTACTTCACTGCATATAAGGAGTGATACATTATCTACAGCTTCAGGGATTAGAGCCTCCTGCCAAATCCCCAAGAATGTCTGACACTTGATAAGAACAAAAATATGAGTTAGAACCTACGAAGAAGTCTCTTAAATGAAAGTAGGGCAATATTTATTCCATATTCTTAGATTATCCAAATAGTTTATATCATCCTGTACAATGTTATCATACATATCCTGCAATTACATTGCCCAGTAATGAGACTAAGAAAAACCTGCAAGAATTTGGCATCCATATCACCTGCAGAAGTCTATAATACGTTTATAGACTAACAAATTTTTTGGAGTATAAGCATCTGATGAAGTGGGTCTTTGCCCACAAAAGCTTATTCTTCAAAAATCTGTTCGTCTATCAGTTGCCAAAGGATTTCTCATTGTTTTTGCAGATACAGACTAACACGGCTACCCCTCTCATACTATAGTAAGTTTGATTCTCCAAGGACTGCAAGACAGAGCTCTTACTTTTTATGTTGTGTTCATGAATGAAGGGATGGGAACCTATCAGATATCACAAATTCAACCTTGAATTCAGTTAGAAATGGCTTTCAATAAAGTATTCAGAATCAAAAGAAAAACCCGAGCGTTCTCAAAAAAAAATCCCTTTATCCATCCCTCAAACACAGATCTAAAAGATACTAAAACAGCAAAAATGTTAAATAAGCGTGTGAACAGCTGAGCCCAATGGCTTACCAAGGATGGAATAATATGCCTCCTTTCCATAACGTTCCCAATCTGTCTACTGATGGATCATGGAGTGTATACAAACAAACAAAACATTCTGCTTCATTTGTATTAGTTCTTCTGGATCCAAGACCTGAGAGCTTCTAACAATCTCCTATCAATCTTCTATCTAATCTAATCAATCAGCTATGATTATTCTAATTCAGGAGAATTCCTTTGAGACCTCTTGATGATCCACTAGTAGTTGAGGATTTGCACAGGATCAGGAGGTGTTATGCTGATATGCAATAGGCTGGCTCTTTTATTGTAAAATGGAAATAGAATTAACATTTCAATTTTTGATATACTTGGTCTATAGATTACATAGCAGTAATACAACTAGAGATGAATTAAAGGCACGAAAATTCAGAATCAGGTTTGAGTTCAGATATCCAATACAGGTTTCTGTTTTTGGTTTTTTGTTGCTTCGCTTCACCTAGAATTACCAAACTAACCCAATGTAATGCAAATATTTAGGGAAAAACCGAACTTTTTTTAAGATACATGAGTGCCTGTGAACCTAGCCTGAATCAAATTATTAATAACACAAGAAGCAGCAGGACAGTACATAAAATGTTTAATCTCTCCTACGTCTGGTAGTATGTGGTGGAAGCATCTTTTGCTAACATTTGGCCAAGGTCATGCCCATAAAACTCATTAGTGGTGAGAAGTATTTAATTAGCAGGGAAATGTTTCCATTCCAAGACAAAAACACTAAACATGCACTTCTACATTATTCTAATATTACAAAGCCTAGCCCAGGAGGCAGCAGTCTCAGACAGTCTGGACCAAAATATTCAATAAAAAGGAACATATTACCTGCACAATTCCTGCATTAATGAATATCTGCAGCAAGCACTAAAATATGCTGCAAAGGAGACAGACCTATGCACAGGGTCAATTTACTCATTACATCATTGCTCCACTCTCTAAATGGTGAGCAATGCAAGAATGACATTTGTGAGTTTATCAAACAATCCAGGGAAGAGACTGGTCTCCCTGCATGAGACGCAATAGCTGAAATGGCCAGTATGAACTAGTAGATTCTGTTTTCAACTCAACTTCTTTTCCCTTGTATGGAAAGAAAAAGCGTTAAATACAGACATGATCATGGAAAAACGATTTTCCAATTTACATCTTTTGAGAATCACCAACTGTCACTAGGGGGCTTGGTTTTTTCTGTTTCTCCAATGTCCAGATTCCAAAAGTAAGGCCCTACCAACGTCATGACCACAAAAACCATATGTACTTTTACCCCACACAAGACAGATCTCATGGGCTACGTCTACACGTGAAGCCTACATCGAAGTAGCCTATTTCGATGTGGCGACATCGAAATAGGCTATTTCGATGAATAACGTCTACACGTCCTCCAGGGCTGGCAACGTCGACGTTCAACTTTGACGTTGGGCAGCACCACATCGAAATAGGCGCTGCGAGGGAACGTCTACATGCCAAAGTAGCACACATCGAAATAAGGGTGCCAGGAACAGCTGCAGACAGGGTCACAGGGCGGACTCAACAGCAAGCCGCTCCCTTAAAGGGCCCCTCCCAGACACAGTTGCACTAAACAACACAAGATCCACAGAGCCGACAACTGGTTGCAGACCCTGTGCATGCAGCATGGATCCCCAGCTGCCGCAGCAGCAGCCAGAAGCCCTGGGCTAAGGGCTGCTGCACACGGTGACCATAGAGCCCCGCAGGGGCTGGAGAGAGAGCGTCTCTCAACCCCTCAGCTGATGGCCGCCATGGCGGACCCCACTATTTCGAAGTTGCGGGACGCGCAACGACTACACAGTCCCTACTTCGACGTTGAACGTCGAAGTAGGGCGCTATTCCCATCCCCTCATGGGGTTAGCGGCTTCGACGTCTCGCCGCCTAACGTCGATGTTAACATCGAAATAGCGCCCAACACGTGTAGCCGTGACGGGCGCTATTTCGAAGTTAGTGCCGCTACTTCGAAGTAGCGTGCACGTGTAGACACGGCTATGGGGAGAGATCAATATTTCTGAATTTCGGGATCCTGCCCAAGAGGGAGCCATGGAGGAGGTGGGAAGGTGTCTCAAAGTTATTTGAGAGTTCATAGTAGTGCCTCCCTTACTTCTACACAGCCTTCAGAGAGTGGCAGCTGCTAACTGAGGGCCCAGCTCTACAGGCAGCAGTGCAGAGGTAAGAGTGACAATAACATACCATACAACAATACTTCTGCCTTCTGCTGGTGGTGACTATGCTTTCGCAGCTGGTTTCCTGGGAAGCCAACAGCTGCTGCCCTGTAGCTGCCCAACCCTGAAGGCAGCATCACTGCTCGCAGCAGTGCAGAAGTAGAAGTAGCAATACCACAACGCCCTCAAATACTGATGTCAAGAGGAGCACCCAAACTGTTGGTTCTGGGGCTGATTCTGTTCTATATCTTTGTTAATGACCTGGATGAAGAGAAACATTTCTGTTAATAATCTGGATGGAGGATTGGTTTGCACCCTGAGCAAATTTGTGGATGACACTAAGATAGCATGAGAGGAAGATGTGCGGGAGGGGACAGATAGGGTCCAGAGTGACCTGGGCCAAAAAAAAAAAATCGTATGAGGTTTACCAAGAACAAGTGCAGAATCCCTCATTCGGTATGCAAGAATCCCAAGCATTGTTTCAGGCAGCCTTGTACCCATCTCCCTGCCATTACAGGATCCAGAAAACTGAACAGCTCATGACTGGTCAGCTTCCCGGTTCCTGCAATGGGGAGCTGGAAACCAAGCGGCAGCCTGGTTCCCAGCTCTCCTGCACTAACAAGACCTGGGAAACTGACCAGCCATGAACTGGTCAGTTTCCCGGACCCACAAGTGGCAAGGAGACTGGAACCAGGCTGCCCTCTCATTCCCGGATCTCTGCCACTCTGGTTCCCATCTCTCCTTGACGTGCATGAAAATTTGAGTTACATGGCAATTGCAAGAACACAACCCCTCTGTAACTCGAGGGTGTATAGTATAAGACTCAATTAATAGCCAATTTAAGTACGTCAAAGAAATACATCTATAATGACAAGAAACAAACTGTAAATAAACAAGAGAGTTTAGAAATAGAACTCCACAGCTAGCTGAAGAGAGCGTAGATAAACCTGTATATGGCACCATTCTGACCAAAACAGTTAGGTCAGAGAATCACTCATGACCCAAACAGGATTTTCACTGGAAGCATTAGCCAGTTAACAATAAGCATTCACTAATTATACAGATTAATAGTTTTCACTGTATGATTTGATCATTGTAACTATTTATTTTTACTATTGTCACCTGTCTTAGAGGAGGAAATCAATAATGTCAGAGTCCCATTGTGTGGGATGCTGTACAAACCACTAACAGAACCTCAGGCCCTAAAGGTTTACAGTCTAGGAGCCAGATTTTGTCTTCCTTACTGCAAGGCTGTGGTTACACTGACCTGAGCTGCCAGCAGCAGTATGCAAATGGATGCAGCGTAAATATGGTTCTGCCAGCGAACCACCCCCATTTGTTGGCAGTCTTTTATGCTTGATTTTTTTCCAGGCATAAGAGGGAGGGCTTTGCCAGCAGAACCACATTTACATTGGTTTTTTTCTGCTAGCAGCAGATTCTGCTGGTGAGTGGATATGCAAATGAGTGTTCATTTCCATTTTTGAGACCACCCATTTGAATTCTGCTGCCAGCAGTTAGGGTCAGTGTAAGTATAGCCAAACTGTACAGAACCTTATTCCTCAAACAGTCCCATTATTGTGTAAGATTAGCTGACACTATTAAAGCTATTAGCATCTAGCTTTGAAAAATGGGCACACTAATTTTTTGCATCCTGTCCAAGGAGCACCAGGTTTTGGAACCATTACATTAAGCAGTACCAAAAACTTTGAACTAAGTAGAGGTAGCAGGGGAAGGGAGACAAGATCCATTAACTAAGCACTTGAGTAATAAGGTTAAGAGTGGCAGGAATACACAAATAGCCATGTGCACAGTTTGAAAGATTTAAGCCAATTTTAAAGAAAAAAAATACTGTACACAAGAGATACTAATGATGTGAGTGAGTTCAGTCTATAAGCTAAATGAATGAACAAACTATATTTTTTTCATAGTGTGTGGTTGGTTACCTAAGTAATATAACATTAGCCTGCACCTTGTGTCAACAAACAGCATTTTAACAGGAAAACAGCAAATAATGAACACTGCACTGTCTAGTACAGATTTTCAGAAAATTCATCATTCAGGCTAAACATAGTCATTTTCAGGAGCAGCCAATAGTTCAGGAGCCAATACTCCTCAATAATATGTGACCCTGTATATCACCATAATTAAACTCTGAAATTCTATTTGCAAAAATTTTTATGAATTAGTTTAAGGGTTTATTTTAATTATCCAACCAGTTCTGATTTTAAATAATAAATAATGTTATGAAAAAGCAAACCTGGCATTGAAGATGATGCTAACTGACTTCTTTGAAGGTATATTTAGTCAAATTCTTCTTATATGACTGTAGCATAAAAATGGTTTTCATTATCTGAATTGTCTTTTTGTTATATGTTTGTGCAGCATCTATTATGCTGGGAACATGATATAAAGACTACAACCCCTAGGCACTCAAGCCATGGTGTTCAACACACTTGTCACTAGCCACATGTGACTGTTTGACTGGTTGAGTGTGGCTAGTTGGCTTGAACAATAAATGTATTTTCAGAACTGGTTGGATACCGTAGCACCAAGGCAACACAAAGAACTGCAGTACTCCAGAGGTAAAATTCTGGCATTATGGAAGGCAACAGCGAAACTGTTGTTGGCTTCATTGGAGCCAGGATTTCACCCAATATTTACTTCAGTGTAACTGACATCAAAATCTTGTCTAAAGTGCAGGTATTAAATACATAATATTAATGCTGAGAAAAATGGTGAAGAGCTGTTGCCAATAAAATATTCAGGGTGCCCAGAGGCACTAACCATACACACCCTTCTAAGAAACAGCAATTTCAGGCTGAAAATAAAATTGGCAATATGTTCATTAGTGCAGGAGAGGTACATGGGATTTTTTACATATACTATTCAATCTATAGAATAGGGCTTTTTTTGTTGTCAATATTTACTTCAGAAATTTAATACCAGGATTTTCCAGTCTTAATTTGAATTCTTTAGCATCAGAGACAGGTTTGTAACTTGCTAAGAAGGAAACAACTTTAACAAAATATGGATTGTATACTATCTTTGGAAGGAAATAGTGAGAGAGGCATCAGATACCAACAGGCACTGAGCCCACAGTTATTGATGATGATGATGATGGTGATGATGATTATGATACTATCTTATTTGGCTGAGTGCCTGTATTCTGAATCGAGTGAAACTTATCCACACAGACACTAACCTGATGGTATCTATGCATTTAACATAGGGGAAATCTCACTGGTTTAGATTTCTCAGGGATAAACATTTGTGCTATGCTCTCTGCTTGCTGTGTGAATTTTCACTGACACTGGTTTGCAGTCTGAGAGCAACACTGCATCACAATGAAGAAAAAGACATAGCAAGGGCAGAATGCTTACTTTTCTTGCTGAACACTCTATAGCATACAACTCAGATCCTATGTGAGCCTAAATGCTGAACCCAGGATTATTTTTAGAATAAGAGAGTGAGAGGGAGTGTTTCAGTTTTGCAACATAATTTGCAATCATGAATCAATCAACACATTGCCTGTTCCAGTTCTCTTGTTTCCCCATCTCGCAAATGGAAAACTGGTGGAATATAGTACATCAGTATCACTCGGCATTTCTCTAGTACTTTTAAATTATTTATATGGGGTAGTGATTATTGTGCTAAGTATTAGAATCACAGAAAGATGGTTGCTGCCCTGCGGATCTTGTAGACATATTAAATGTTATGTTGATCTAAGGAATGAACAACTAAAGCGCTAAAAAAGAGTCAAACTCTCTTCTTAGATAAACCAATATACTCCTAATGAGGTAAGTAGAAGCTGACCCCTTGTCACGTTTCTCTCCCAGGTAGGTTGCATGAGAGCTTTTGTATTTTGGGAAGTAAGAGGAATGGGTTGCCTATCGTCATCCTGCAATGAATTCATAACCTTGGGAGCTGATGAAGGAAGGTTGTAGACTGACAATATCTGGTCATCCTTTGAAGAAATAAAATAAACTGTCCTAACTAGGACAGTGCTCATGAAATTATCTAGGTGACATAATGACCAGGCTGTATTTTCAAACAAAGTTTTCTACCGCTTCTTGCAGCTCCCATTGGACAGGAATAGCAAATTGCAGCAACTGGGAGCTGTGGGTTCCATGCCTGTGGACACTCAGGTAAACAAAGCATCCTGTGGTCTGCCAGTTCAGCCTCTGGACCGGCCATATGCAGCCTATGGACTGGTCAGTGTGGTCAGCCACACAGTATAGAAGCACCTCATTAGCCTAATTCCATATGTGGCACTTCATCGGCCTAATTCCTGCTGTGCGAACTTCGAAGTTGCTAACTTCAAAGCTCCAGCAAGCCTTGTAGCTGTGGGCACGTCGAAGTATTCGCGCAGCTTCAAAGTGCCCTTACGCCCAAAACATTTGCTGTTCCCTACACAGGCTCATTTACACGCCCCTTTGAAGGAGGGGGCTAGGGTAGACAAGCCCAAGATGTTTGAAAATTGAATCCTTAATTATTTGCTTCATTCAGTTCAGCCACCTAGTTTGTAATTTCCTGGATTGTGTTTCTTCCTTTTCTGATAGATTGGCACATTTGTCTTTACCAGTCTTCTGGAATCTCTCCCATATTCTATGACTTTTCAAAGATAATAACTAATGGCTCAGATATCTTCTCAGTCAACTCCATAGAGTATTCTATGGTGCATTTAATCAAGTCCTGGTGACTACAAGACACTTAATTTTGTCTAAGTAATTTTAACTTGTTGTTTTCCTATTTTAGCTTTTGAATTTCACCCCATTTTCACTGGCATTCACTATGTTAAGCATCCAATCATCTCCAACCTTCCTGGTGAAAATTGAAACAAAGAAGTAATGAACTCTAGAGTTTCTGCATTATCTGTTGTTATTTTTCCCTGTTCAACAAGCACACTTATTTATTCATAAATACCTTGTAAGTTACTCCCATTTAGCCCCATACAAAAAAAGCCCAAGGGCTTTAATTTGGTTTAGTTCTGTGGACAGATTATTCTAATGGGATAATATAAATTGTCTAGGAAAGTTGTGGAATTTCCACCAGCAGAGATTCAGAGAATGTTTGACAAACACCTGTCAGGGATGGTGTAGATGGTGTTTGGTCCTGCAATGAGTGCAGGGACTGGATTCGATGACTCAGTGTTCCTTCCAGTTCTGTGGTTCAAAAATGCTAGCAGATTATGGACCAGAGAGCAACATCTCTATTAAAATGTGTTTTTGTATGGTTCTCCTTTATATATCCAGTACATTTAGAAATACCTCAATAGAATGAAGGTGATGTGCAATTTTAGAGTTGCTCTGTACCCACCCATCTTGTCAGAACTAATAAACCCTCCAGATTTTCTCTTATTCACCCTCCTGCAAGGGCCATACAGGTGATCCTCCATCTAGCAGAAGAACAGCTGGCTACAATCTGTGGAATAAATCAGTTATAGACTCAAATCAGACAAAGGCTCTCATACCCCCTCAGATGTGGAGCTTGCTACTTCAGTACTGCTTTTCACCTAGCAGATTGGAACCATGAGAGACTTGGAACTCTGATTTGTCATGTTTTTCTGCTACTACGCAATTAAGCTGGCTCTGAGCTCCATCACATTACAGGCTACAGAACTACGGGTGTTTTCAGTTAAAGAACCTTTCTTTGGAACATTTCTTCACCTCTGAGTATATTTTAAAGCAGATATGAGGTTGAGAGGTGGGGGTGCCTCAAAGCTTAGCGTCACAGTTCTGTCTGGGATTCAGCAAAGAATCTAATCACCTGGGGAGATATGTCAAGTGGTAGGTGTTATGAAGCGATTTTCATTAATTTTAATTACTGTCATTTTATAGGGTAGTTAGCATCTTAAGTCCTCTTTCTGAATTGCACTGGGATTTCTGCCAAATGTCTTCCCTTTGCTGGTTCCCTCAAGCACTATTTAATAATGGAAGTGCTTTAACATGTTTTAATAAAAATATAAATGCCAAACAGTTTTGAATGAGAAGGAAACTATATTATATAATGTTTACAACAGAACCCTCTTCTTTATTCATAATTCCACTAAACTAAAAACTTGGAATACACGTTGCTGAGCAAAAGGCTTTCTTAGGGTTGGGAAGAGAGCACATGGAGCATTCCCACCTTAAATACATAGGCCATGTCTACACTAGCAACATATTTCGAAACTATTTTCAAAATAAGGCCCCCTTTCGAAGAACACCGTGGAGCATCTACACACTTTGGCTACGTCTACACGTGCAGCCAACATCGAAATAGTCTATTTCGATGAATAACGTCTACACGTCCTCCAGGGCCGGCAACGTCGATGTTCAACTTCGACGTTGCTCAGCCCAACATCGAAATAGGCGCAGCGAGGGAACGTCTACACGTCAAAGTAGCACACATCGAAATAAGGGTGCCAGGCACAGCTGCAGACAGGGTCACAGGGCGGACTCAACAGCCAGCCGCTCCCTTAAAGGGCCCCTCCCAGACACAGTTGCACTAAACAACACAAGATACACAGAGCTGACAACTGGTTGCAGACCCTGTGCCTGCAGCATAGATCCCCAGCTGCCGCAGAAGCAGCCAGAAGCCCTGGGCTAAGGGCTGCTGCCCACGGTGACCATAGAGCCCCACAGGGGCTGGAGAGAGAGCATCTCTCAACCCCCCAGCTGATGGCCGCCATGGAGGACCCAGCAATTTCGACGTTGCGGGACGCAGATCGTCTACACGGTCCCTACTTCGACGTTGAACGTCGAAGTAGGGCGCTATTCCTATCTCCTCATGAGGTTAGCGACTTTGACGTCTCGCCGCCTAACGTCGAAGTTAACTTCGAAATAGCGCCCGACGCGTGTAGACGCGACGGGCGCTATTTCGAAGTTGGTGCCGCTACTTCGAAGTAGCGTGCACGTGTAGACGCAGCTTTTATGTCCTACTTCAAAATTATAATCAAGGCATTTCAAAGTCCTTCTTCCATTCCCATTGAGGAAGAATGCCCTATTTAGAAGTATAATTTTGAAATAGGATTTGTAGATGCTCCATGGTCCACTGTTTTGAAACAGCAGCTCCACCATGGCACCAGCCTGCAGGAGTACGTATATTCCCTTGCCGGCCCAGGCGGGGCTCTACAGTTACTGCCAGCCACATGCAGAGACGTAGCCACCCAGCAACCCATGGCAGGAAGTTGAGAGCATGCTAGCAGCAGGGGGAGCAGGCGCTCCTTGCAGCATGCTCTTCCACCCCCAGGTGGCAATGTCAAGCAACCAGGAGCCCCATGCCCCGCAGGAGCTCCCTGGTTAGTCCCAAGAGCCAAGCCAGTCCCACAAAAATAAATAAATAAATAAATAAATAAGAGGCCTGGCCTGCATGGAGGCTGAGCTAAAGGACCTTCACAGACTCTGGGGGGAAGAGGAGGTCCTTCTACAAACCAGCGTCTAGCATCGGAATGGGACCGCCTTCGTCTGCCTGTCCAAGGGCCTCACTGCCCTGTGGCACCTGACAGCCATGGTCCACTACTGGCTGGCGATGGAAAGGGAGATTTCAGTATGAGCGGCTGACAGCCTGGACAACCTCACCCAGGCTGTGGCCGCACGCCTACCCCAGCTTCCCCGTCCCTTGACAGCCCTCCCCACAGCGCCCCCTGCAGCTTTCCCCACAGACCCCCTGCAGTTTCCAAGCTTGGGGCTCTGCTTATGCCCACTCTCCCACACACCGCCTGGGTAGCACTGGGTCAGTGGCTGGTAGCCAGTAGCACCAAGGGCAAGCCAGCCCCTCCCTCCCTCCCTGCTGGCACCCCCTTGTTCCCTGTGCACCCTGCCAACCCTGAGTCCACTGTACCCTTCTCAGTCCCCTACCTCCCTGTTGTCCTGGCCCCATCAGAGTCTTGACAGGGACCCAGGATGGTAGAGGGTCTCGGCTCCCATCCAGGTTCTTTCCTGCACAACTCTGCTTAGCCATTCAGTCCCCAGCTTGTAGCTGTGCTTGGGATTCTTCTGTGTGTTCCAATTTGTCTAGCTTCACCCACATCATTAATAATGTTAGGCTAGTTACCTTCTGTGTATGTCTGATTTCTCAAGCATGGGTGGATATCAAGAAGCTTGTTTGATTTACAGAATGGATCATGAAATTTAGGTACTCTCAGGGAGGATTTCAGTGGGCTGTTGCCCCACGCAGGTACAGAGTAAAGTTTTCAAAGCTTCCCAAGGGATTTACATTGCATATTGTCCTAACACCAGGTACTAGGGTTCTGACAAAACAAATATTTTTCTCTGCTTTGCATCCCCACCAACTGCACAGCATAGTAATTGTTCTGTATGTTTGTTTTCACTGACTTCCAACATGTGAGTTTCAGCCATGTCCCAATATAGTCAGTGGGAACTGATGGCAGGGGAAAACCTCACCTTCAGCCTGCCTGCTCCTCCCCTATGTCTGTGCAATCTCCTCTCCCTCTAGTGCCTGGATTTCCAACACGGAGCTATGCCAGCACAATGCCTGATGCAGCTGAGCACACCTCCCCTCCTGTGAAGATTAAGGGTAAGGGAGGGGAAGTAAGATCCAACTCAATATATTTATTAGGCACATTATGCCTCTTTCTGAAACCTCCACTAGGGCGCCAACCCACTCCTGCTGAAATCCATGCGTGGTTTGCCACCTCACACCCTGCCTGATCAGGTTTTCTGGTCTGTATGCATACAGGGAGGCAAATTTCACACTTACAAGGCTTATTATTTATATGGGGCATTAACTGTACAAAGCACCACACAATGCACATTTTTACCTCCTCACTTTTTCATAGAAGATTTATATTGCAGGTGCACATTCTAAGCAGCCAAACCCTGTGGCTTAATTTTCTCTTGCCAAAGATTCTTGAAATATTTAAATTACAGAGATGGTGCATACATCTCCAGCAACCTGTGTGTCTAATTATCGTCAGAGGCATAAAGCACAAAGCAAACACACAGCCTCTGTCCTGCCCTGGTGTCCCAGAATACATGTTAATCAAAAAGAAAGCAGCAATTTTCATGTAGCCTGTTCAGCAAATTGTGGTCAGGTTTTATCATCACTGGTTTTAGGTGGCCCCATTCCATAGTTCCTTTTAAAGAAACAACCAACCAAATAACCTTACATTGAATCTTGCCTTATTCTACCAGGGTGCACCATCACAGGACCACCCAACGTTTCCACTGTCACTGGACTATACTTCTTTTTCCTCCTATTTTCTTCAGTCCATTTGCCACGTTGACACAAGAGGAAGTTCCTCCCACCTTCATTAAAATTTCCAGCATAGGACCCGAATCAAGTATGAACACTCTCTTGTACACACATCCACACTACCCTGTCCTTGCTGCTTCAACCTATGGGCAACCTTCTTCAGGGCTTCTGAGCTCCTTCCATACCAGGCTTCTTCAATGAGCTCTGTATCATAGCTGCAGGCTCCAGTTTCTTCTAAGCAAAGGAAGAAAACACTTCCAGTCCAGAATCCGATCCACATCTTTTTCACTTCAGCCCTGAAGATGTCCCTGAGAAAGCTCCCTTTTGTAAGCAGCATCACCTGTAGGCCATCATCTGCTCACTTGACCCAACCACTGTCCCCAAGCTCAGGTCTGGAAGGCTGACAAATGGGCTTGTTTATACCTGGGCCTAAGTCTCCATAAAGGATCAGTCTAATATAAGCTGTGTCTACACGTGCATGCTACTTCGAAGTAGAGGCACTAACTTCGAAATAGCGCCCGTCGTGGCTACACGCGTCGGGCGCTATTTCGAAGTTAACTTCGACGTTAGGCGGCGAGACGTCGAAGTCGCTAACCTCATGAGGGGTCGGAATAGCGCCCTACTTCGACGTTCAACGTCGAAGTAGGGACCGTGTAGACGATCCGCGTCCCGCAACGTCGAAATTGTGGGGTCCTCCATGGCAGCCATCAGCTGGGGGGTTGAGAGACGCTGTCTCTCCAGCCCGTGCGGGGCTCTATGGTCACCGTGTGCAGCAGCCCTTAGCCCAGGGCTTCTGGCTGCTGCTGCTGCAGCGGGGGATTCATGCTGCATGCACAGGGTCTGCAACTCGTTGTCGGCTCTGTGTATCTTGTGGTGTTTAGTGCAAGTGTGTCTGGGAGGGGCCCTTTAAGGGAGCAGCTGGCTGTTGAGTCCGCCCTGTGACCCTGTCTGCAGCTGTGCCTGGCACTCTTATTTTGATGTGTGCTACTGTGGCGTGTAGACGTTCCCTCGCTGCACCTATTTCGATGTGGTGCTGCGCAACGTCAATGTTGAACATCGACGTTGCCAGCCCTGGAGGACGTGTAGATGTTATTCATCGAAATAGCCTATTTCGATGTCGCCACATCGAAATAGGCTACTTCGATGTAGGCTTCACGTGTAGACGTAGCCATAGAGATATACCTATCTCATAGAGCTGGAAGGGACCTTCAAAGATCGTCAAGTCCAGTCCCCTGCCCTCTCAGCAGGACCTATCACCATCCTTAACTGATTTTTTTTGTTCGTTTCAGAATCTATGTGTCCCAGACCCCTAAATGGCCCCGTCAAGGCTTGAGCTCACAACCCTGGTTTTGGCAGCACAATGTTCAACCCACTGAATTATCCCTTGGGCAGTCACAGCCTGATACCATTCAGCAGCCAAAACTTCACGAAGGTAAATGCACATGAAAAGCAAATTTCAGGCACAATTATTTACTAAAGGGATATTTAGAGAGCTACATTGGACTGAAAAAATTGCAGATTGTGATGTTCTGCTTAGATACACAAGTCTTCTAGTCAAAATAGAAACATGATTTGCAGAACTAATCACAATCCAAATTGTAATTTGTGACAAAATTGTGCTTGTAAGATATGTGGTCAAAATATTCACAAAAGTTTGCAAACAAATATTAGAATAATGATAAACCCCCCTGTGATAGGGCAGGGTTCCTAGGCACAGCTAGAGAAATCAATCCAAGTAACTTTGCTTAAAAACCGGGCAAGTTACAGCCCCAAGCTGCGATTTCCTTTTCACTAAGGCAAAGCCAATGAGCCACCACATCACCTCTGCCAGCCCCACTGGCCAGCCAGAAGCCACACAAGCCAACCCACAGACTTCTCAGTTGCTGTACCAGCCCAGATCAACAAACTCCAAATTAAGATGAGAGGCTCTTAAGCCTGTTTCACCCAACACCACACAGATTCTTTCAGATCCCATGGGGACCAGCTCCAGACCCTGGTCAATGTATACTTGGATCCTGCCTAAACAACACTGTCACCAATTCTTTAGATCTAAATATCCAAAGATTTATTAATAAAAAGAAAGAACAGGGTCAGAGAGAAGAATTGTTAAAGCAACATTTTACATACATCAGTC
The DNA here is from genome assembly GCF_033958435.1 of Carettochelys insculpta. Lineage (NCBI taxonomy): Eukaryota > Metazoa > Chordata > Testudines > Carettochelyidae > Carettochelys > Carettochelys insculpta. The sequence continues at coordinate 14,791,811 of NC_134147.1, read as the reverse complement.
ATAACTACTGATGCAGGCCAGCGATGCTATTTGCTGATTCTTGAAAGTCCCTGAAAGTTCATTTCAGATTACATAGACTGAGCGATTAAAGCATTGTAGATCTGGGCTGCTGAGGTCCACATACAGGCACATGGACCCGTGGAGACCAAAAGACAAAAGATCCAAGATGGACACTGCTAAGTCCACACTGATATCTTCTCTTGTGTTGTCTCTTGTGTGCTCTCTTGTTTAGGGACAAAGCCCCTTCTTCGTCCCTTGAGGGGCCGCCTCCACCTGATTCAGGTGGATTGTTGTGGCAAACTGCCATTGGATGAATCCCAGGAGACCGTCTCCAATTTCTGAAATGAACCTGTTCCTTTGTCTCAGTTCAGGTCACTTGACCAGTGGGCTGGCACCAGATTGACATGTCTCAAGCATCTGGAATGTGGATTTGGTGTCTGAGCACCTGGTTTCCACCCTATTGTTCAGCCCAATGCCCTGGCTGGGGCTGAGTTCACACCTCCTATTGCAAAGCTTAGGACTCAAATATTTTCTACCACAGCTACAGAGCTAAAATCTAGAACTTTACCTACATAAATGATACAGACATGCAAGTAGCATACATCGATTAAGGGCATCATTAACTTTCATTAGATACCTCACAAGACCCCCTTAGCACAATACTTGGGGCCAATAGCCACACTGGGCATTAAAATGGTTTCCAGATCCAATATAAATATCTGATCAAGTGACACCCCTAGATATTATCTTTTCATTAAAAATTTGCAAAAAGATGACAATTAACTGAAAATATTAATTATGAATTTTTACTCAGCGCTAAGGTATCATCAAATATTTTATTTGTCCAGAGGTTTAGAAGTGGTGATATTTCTCTGGTCCTGCTAATGTTATAGTATGGATGTGGTAGTTTGGTTTTCAGCAATATCATTAAACAGCAATGTTGTTCACAGTGTTTGCTATAGAAATGTTTGGCTTAATAGAGATCTTAACTGTGGGCTTTCCCAGTCTTTAACTTAGGGAGAGAGGAACGTCTGAAACTTAACAACAACTTCTCCTAAACATCTGTAACAAATTTGATTTGAATAATGAATGAGCATTAAGCCAGTGTTTTCATACAGGCTTACTTTGATAGCATAAGCTGAAAAGGTCTCAGTTCATCCAGAGAGTTGTCCTGCAAAAATGGTAGAAAAGACCTGTTATTTCTTACATAATAAAAAGCTTATTTTTTTCATTTATAAGAAAGGGAGGGAGGGAATGGATTAAAACATCATGTCTTCCTATACATAAGGAAGCAAAAAAGAGTACAACAATTGCTCGTCTATTTTTTTATCATATTTAAATTGACTTTCACAGAAACCAAATGTTTGAACCCAAAGAAGTCAGGAGTGAAAGAAAACTACTACACCATCTTCTACACGTCGATTTAGGCTTGTGTAAGGATGGCAGACACTGCCTCCAGACAAACCTGGAATCAGTAAATTTAACTGAGGCAAGGATTTCTCAATTAGACTGTTACCATGAAATTTTATTCTCAGTGAGGCCAATGGCAGAACTCCCATTGAGTCCAGTCAAGCCAAGATTCCACCTTTGGGCTATGCATTGTAATAGGTTTCTCTTTGAGATTTGCTTCAGGTGGTGCTGGAATTTCAACAGTGTTTTAAGAGATTGCAGCTGTTATATTTGAATGGGCAGTCTGATCCATAGACCAAGGCATTTTAAGACCTGGGTGATGGGGAGTAAGGTGGGAAGAGGGCTTGTAGTATTTAATTAGGAAGCAGGCATTGCAGTGTGCCTCTTAGGCAGCGGCTACACTATGAGATAAAATCAAATTTCAAGGTGTTAGCTCGATATTAAACCTGACTGTCTACACAGCTAACACTATTACCACACTTTATTGAGCCGTAATACCAATTACAAATTATCAATATTATGGGATGGGTATAGAGTCAAATTTGAATTTAAAATCTAGAATCCAGGCTAGTGTGGAATTGCCATGTCCTTACTTCGAATTTACTAACTTCCAGAAGTGTCCCATATGTATCCCGCCAGAGGTTACTCCTGGGACCCTATGCAATGCCAGGTGAAAGTGAAAGAACTCCGTCAGGCCTATCAAAAAGTTCAGGAAGCCAACCAATAATCAGGGACAGCTCCACAGACCCACTGCTGTTAGGAATAAGGGGATTTCACAGTCTACGGGGTCCTTTCGAAAAGGACCCATGTGTAGCAGCCGGCAGCATGCTCATTCATTTCAGTGCCTCATTAGTATTCTTCTATTTGGTCATTAGCATGGCCATTTCAAAATTTTGGCCAAGTGTGGCCACAGCCTGAGTGTTATCTCACTTATGGTCTAAGAGGGGTAGCAACGTTAGTCACGGCTTGCTTTATCTCTCTTATGCTATAAAAGGAACGGGCAGGAGGAGGCAAAGAGGAGGGAAAGGAGAAACAGGTGGACATTCTGTGCTGCCACTTCTGGTTTTTAGGAAAAGACATGGGGTGGGGTAGGGGTAGACAGGAGATTAATATCACTTTCCCATCCAACTTATGTTCCCAGGTTGGTTTCTCTTGCTAACCACTCTGAGACTTTTGTTAAGTTATGGCGATACTTTAGAATGGTGGTTCTCAACCAGGGGTACATGTACGCAGAGCTCTTCCAGAGGGTACATTAACTCAGTGCTTCTGAACCTTTAGATGAATAAAAAATTGGACTTATTTTATGTGCATTTAATTTTTTTATTCATCCTCTTTGTACAATCATAAGTATGTTGGCAAGTGTACTCCCTATAGGCAATACCTTCCAACCAACCAGGTACAATTGTTTAAACAAATGTGTTGCAATGGTGGAAAAAAAATTGTGTATCTGAAAATTGTAGGTATTGGGGTCCTTTTTTTTCCTTTTTTTAAAAAGGAGTATTTTATTTAAAAAGGCTGAAAAACACTGCATTAAAACCAATCCCACAAGAAATGTATCAACATCAGACCTTTTATAGGATTCTATTTCACTGTTTGGCACTGAGGTCTGGACACATGAAGAGACACATCTCTCAACATCAGTGGACTTAGAGAATCTACAGCATGCTTTGAAATATAGGAAAGTTGATCTTGCCGGCATGTTTACTTCAACACAGTCTTCTTTTTATTTTTTTTTAAATGAATCTCTCTACTCTAAACCACAGATAAAGTAAAATTTGCAGTAGATAAAGCTATAATCACAGGAAGAATTGAGAACAAATTTAACAGATTACTTACAAGATATCATTATTTTTATAGGGACCTACACTGTCTCTTATATCAGGCTCTTTGACTCAGTATTAGAGCTTTGTAAAGCTCATTCCTTTACTCCCTTATGGGTCTATGCAGAAATCTTCCTTCATGTGAAACATAAGTGTTCTGGTGGCCACACAAATATTGTTTTGCATTTCAGGTCCATAGGAAGAAAAACTCAAACTAAAACTGACACTGTTATCTTTATGCCTTCAGTTTATGTCAAAACTCTATACTTCTGAATTTGGACTTAAGCTGCACAGATAAGCCTATACTTGCTTAAAAGTGTTGTGAACTTTAGCCAACTTTTGTTTAAGGCTATGTCTAGATTACAGCGATCTGTCAACAGGAGTTTTTGCCGGACAACATTTTCTGACAAACTTCCGTCGACAGATCATGGCCAGAAAGCAAGGTGGATCACTCTGTCAATCTGCTCCATTGACAGAGAGGACAGATGGACTACCTGGCCACTCTCTTGACAAAAGGACCACCCATGACACCATCAGACAGGGCGGCATAGCCAACAATCCCTTCAGGGAGCCCTAGCAAGATGCTCCCTTAAAAGGCCTCCCTCCACACCCATTCCCTGCCCGTGCTGAGGTGCACCTACCACTTCAAGGGACAGTACAGCTGCCAGAGCAGGGCTCCAGCACTTCCTGGGAGACGCAGCTCTCTCCAGATAGCCATGGTGCCAGAGCAGCCCCCAGACTTGTGCTGGACCCACGCAGAGGTGCTTCAGTACCTGCTGCACCTCCTCATGGCCATCCTCCTTTTCCTTATGGAGAGTAAGCCTGATACTGCCTTGGAGGAACTTACCATGGCTGCTGGACAGCCACACCCGTGTCTGACCCCCAGGTGCACAGGCGGATCTGGAGGCACTGCACCAGTTCCGATCGGTGGGAGCAGCTGGTTATGGAGCAGTGGGCTGGCCAGCAGTGGTTCCAAAACTGCATGTGGAAAAACACCTTCCTGAGCTCTGTACCTGGCTCGCCCCTGCCCTCTGAAGACAGGCCTGCCCTGGGGTGTGTGACATATACGGTACTTATAAGAAGGACCCTCACCCAGCATCAATAGTGCTCAGAAGGTGGCCTGGCTGGCAGGGACAGACTCCACGATGGTCACCAAGCCATCGCTCTCCTCTGATGACATGTCTGCCTCCTGCACCAACAGGGATTGGGACTCAGAGGCCTGCTCCACCTCCTCCTTGGGCTCCAGCTGCAGGGGTGGGGCCTCCAGCACCATATCGATGGGGCATGTGGGTGGTGATGTTCCCCCCCCAGGATCTCATCAAGCTCCTTGTGGTAGGGGCTGGTGGCTGGTCCTACCTTGGAGTGTTGGGCTGCATTCTGGGCCTGGCACCTTGCAAGGTTCTTTAACCTTTGCCTGGACCTGGCCCATGCTGTGGGCAGGGTGGCCCCATTCCACAAGGGTAGTGGCCACCCGGGCATAGGTGGGGGCATTGTGGTACTTGGCTGTGAGGCCAAGGAGGTTCTCTTCCTCGCCCCACAGGTCCTGCACCTTGGGCCTGGTCCAGGAGGGGGCCTACTGCTTGGCACCCCAGGGAGGCTCATGGGACCCCTCTGGCTGGTCCCTTGAGGGCCCCGGGGGGGCCCTGGGTTGCCTGACTGTCTGTCATCTGGAACAGCTCAATGCAAAGGAGTGGATGAGAGGGCATGGGGGAGTGCAAAATGTGTCTTTGCTGCTTCCATGCTCTCAGCTCCCTGCCTGTGTGTTGATGCTATATTTCAAAATGCATTTTGTATGTAGCAGTGTAATTTTGAAATAACCTATTGGCTGTGACCACGCTTGGCCAAAACTTCGAAAGGCCATGCTAACAGCCAAATCGAAGAATACTAATGAGGTGCTGATTTGAATATTCAGCACCATATTAACATTCACATGCTGCCAGCCACAATGCTTCAAAAGCACCACTTTTGAATGCGCATGGCTCAGCACGGCTACACTGAGGTCCTTTTCAAAAGGACCCCACACATTTTGAAATCCCCTTATTCCTCTTCAGCTGCAGCTGCGCTGAGCTTTCGAAGTGCTGCAGCCAGCAACATGAGAATGCTAATGAAGCAATGAACATTCAGTTCAGCACCTCATTAGTATGCTACAATTTGGCCATTAGCGTGGCCATTTTGAAATTTTGGCCAAGTGTGGCCACAGCCATTCTGAAATAGCTTATTTCTAAATAAGGTTGCTGTGTAGAGATACCCTACCTGAGCTATCTCTACCTAATCAATGCTACACCTAGGCTGTGTCTACACTTGCATTCCTCTTTCAAAAGAGGCATGCAAATGAGGGAAATAAAAAATGCAAATGAGGTGCAAATTTGCATATCTGGTGCCTCATTTGTATATTCTTCTTTCAAAAGAAGAAAAGCAGTGTAGCCGGGGCACTTTTGAAAGTAAACCCCATCTTCACAAGAACTCTTCTTCCTGTTTTTTTTCTTTAGGAATAAGGATTCTTTCCAAAATCAGTTTTACTTTTGAAAGAGCCGTGTCTACACTGCTTTTCTTCTTTTGAAAGAAGAATATGCAAATAAGGAACCAGAAATGTAAATCTGCACCTCATTTGCATTTTTGATTTCCCTCATTCGTATGCCTCTTTCGAAAGAGGAATGCTAGTGTAGACATAGCCCTACATTACAGCGATCTTTCAAAAGAAGTCCTTCCAGAAGATCTCTTCTGAAAGAATTTCTTTTGAAAGAGCACTTCCACACACAAAAAAGCAGATCAAAACAGTGATCTGCTCCTTTGAATGAGAGTGTCCACACAGCCCCTGCTCTTTGGAAAGAATGGGCCAGGGAATGAAAAATATCAGGTGCCAGGAGGACTGCTCTTCGAAAAAAAGGCCTGTGGCGCATCTACACACGTTTTCTTTCTAAAGAAGCCTCTCTGCCTAAAACACGAGAGGCAGTGTTCTTTTGAAAGGATCATCACATGCTTTCAATTTAATTTCAATAGAACACTTTTTGTGCGTAGACACTTCTGTGGATATTTCGGAAGAGCCTCCTTCTTTCGAAAAATATTTCAAAAGCGCTTGTTAGTGTAGACACAGTCCTAGAGTGCTAAAAAACAGAAGTGTAGCCAGAGCTGTACAGGTATTGGGACAAGCAAGCTGCCCCCAAATACAATCCAATTTGGGAGCCTCAGGTTGTTATGCCAACCTGCCTTTCATGCCTCTGTGACTACCTGCGCTAGCACTTATGTGTGTCTACCTGAGGCAAAAATGATACTTCCAGTTCAAAAGTTTTGTAGTTGCTTTGGAAACACAAAACAAGCAGAACCACATAAGGCTTCATTGCAAGCATTCTGCTCAACTGTTCTCAACAAGTCAATGGAAATATAGCGTTGACACCAGAATACCCTCTAATTTTTTCCACCCATGGGCAGAATAAATTTTATTATGTGCACGAAGGCATATGGGGACATGCACCACCAATAATAACACACGGTGCCAGCTGTGGGCACTGTGGGCACTTTGCAAATCAGGTGGGTGGCACCAAAAGCTCTCCTAGCCTGCCACCCAAGCATTTGGTTTATAGGGAACACCAGATGACATTTGATAAAGTAAGCTATTGACTTGATATTACTCTCATCTTCTTTGTAGCTGTGAAGTCTCAAGAAAGCTTGCACATTTTTAACAACCTTCTTCAAGACTGAAGAAATCTTACACCACAGTTACATATGAGCCTAATATAAGCCCCAATTCTGCAAGGTATTTGAACATGTGCCTCCCTTTAAAAATGTAAATAAGTATCATTGAATTGGAACTCTATAGCAGTTATTTGAGACATCAGTACAAAGATACAACCAGAGCAGCATACTCATTACTGGAAGCATGCTGTCACTACCTCTAGACCACCCAGAAAGTACATGGCAGCCAGGTGGAAAGCAAAGAGCTATATAAACAAAACTTCTAACCAATGCATATGGTCAAGAAGTGAAAAAACATTTTCTGAAGTGTGATTTGAAACTGCCCTCCCATCCCAGTCTTTTGATCATACTTAGATGAAGCCAGACCTTTCTTTCTGATACAAGTTTAATTAGGGTTATGAGATTTGAACTTTCAAAAAAGAGAACATCCCTGATAGGGAGTGTATCTGTATCCATATCTACTAACTCACATTTAATTAATGTACTATATATACTATAACATGTGGTACTCTGTAGCTTCACAAATAACAAGCAGTCCAGTAGCACCTTACAGACTAACAAATTTATTAGGTCATGACTTTCACGGGTAAGACCCACTTTTTCAGATGATTAGAATAGATAAATAGAATCCAGGATTTACATAGCAGTGGTTGAGGTAGAAAGAAAGGTGGTGGGGGGAAGTAGGACCACTAGATGAAGCAAGTTAAGTAGGATGTGTCCCATTCCTGAGAATATCAAAGGTGTGGAAACTGTTCTTGTAATGAATAAAATAGTTGACCTCTCTGTTAAAGCCTAGTTTAAATGTGTCCTATTTGCACATGAATTCTCATTCAGATGTTTTCCTCTGTAATTTTCTGCTAAAATTCTCCTGTAGAAGAACAGCTACTTTCAAATCCATGATTGAATATCTAGGGAAGTTAAAGTGTAACTCTGTAGATTTATGTGTATTCAAATTCCTGATATTAGATTTAGGTCCATTCATGGCTTGGTGCAAAGATTGTCTGAATTGTCCAATGTACATGACAGAGGGGCATTGCTGGCACATGAAGGCATGTACCATATCAGTGGGTGTGCTGGTGTATAAGCCCTGATAGTGTGGCTCATGAGTTTAGGTCTTGTGATGGTGTCAGTTGTATCGTTATGTGAAGAGAGTTGGCAAGGAGGTTTGTTGCGGGGATAGGTTCCTGGGTTAGTGTTTCTGTGGTGTGGTGTGTGGCTGCTGGTGAATATTTTATTGAGGTTGAGCAGCTGTCTGTAGGAGAGGACTGGCCTGTCACCCAAGGCCTGTGAGACTGAGGGATCTTGTTCCAGTACAGATTGTAAGTTGTTAATGATATGGTGGAGGGGTTTAAGCTGGAGGCAATAGGTGATAAGTGGTGTTCTGCTGCTTTCCTTTTTGGGGCTATGATGTAGCTAACTTTTGTGGACTCCCCTGGGTCTGTCAATTGGCTTTTTACTTCCGCAGGTGGGTAACTAAATTTTAAGAATGCTTGATAAAGAACTTTAGTTTTGTTGTCTGTCAGTGGAATGGGAATAGACACGGTTGTATCTGAGAGCTCGGCTCTAGACCATAGATTGTGTGATGTGCCTTGGATGGAAGCTGGAAACATATTCACTGATCTATTACTAATAATATTTTGATTCATTAATATTATGTTAATCCTGTATAGCCCTGAAAAATTAGACTACTCTGTGAAATGTCAGGATGTGTTCTCATGACAGCTTTCTGCACCTGTAATGACACTTGAGCTACAAATACACTACAGAGCTCTTTCGAAAGAAGCCCTTCCAGAAGATCTCTTCTGAAAGAGCCTCTTTCAAAAGAGTGCATCCATGCACAAAAAAGCGGATCAAAAGAGTGATCTGCTCTTTCAAAAACCAGTGTCCACACAGCTCCCACTCTTTCGAAAGAATGGGCCAGGGATCTAAATATCAGGCCCCATGAGGACGGCGCTTTCGAAAAAAGGGCCTGCAGAGCGTCCACACACATTTTCTTTTGAAAGAAGCTTTTAAAGGGGGCAGTTTTCCTGAAATGGGAAAGGAAGAGTGATTTCAAAGGGAGTGCCACATTCTTTTGATTTACTTTTGAAAGAACACTTTTTGTATTTAGACACTCCACGAGATCTTTCCTAAGAGCCCCCTTCTTCTGAAAAATCTTTTGAAAGAACTTGCTAATACAGATGCAGCCTTGATGCTGATCTGCATTACCCAGAACAGGCTTCATTTGGCCCCTCTTCCTTCTTCACTCTGCCTGTTGCCTCACTCGCTTCCTTCCCTTTCAGTTTCACAGGCTGGTGTGTTTCTCTTTCCCTCTCTTGCTCATTTTTCATTTGATGCCAAACAAATTAAATATTGTTAACTTGGCTCCAGTGCCACAAAACTAACTTTTAAAGTTTTGTTTCCTTACTATTCCTCACCCACCTCAGCTGATGGACAAACTTTAAATGTTTCCCTTAAGTGTTTGTGTCACATCGACTTTTTTTGCTCCTATCAGGAATATTTTCCTTGTACAGACTTTGTCTAGTCTGTTCTTTAAGGCCCCAAGACTGCAAACTGTTACACATAAGAGCAACATTTCCTCTGCATGCAGTCACTCTGAAATAAGTGGAACACTGTATAGACTTTGGGGCTCGTGTGAACAGAGCAGCTTGCAGAGTTGGGGGCTAAATTAATATTTTGTTTAGGAAATACAAAATGTCTTTAGGAATATTTTGAACACAGCAATTCAGATCAACTTGATGACAAGTTTGGTAAGTTTCCCTCCAATAAATTTTAAAGACACTATACATAATATATTAGTGCCAGAATGTGATATGATTGTCTGATTTCTGGGTGTATCTTTGACTGCTTGTTGATAAGACATTGCCCAAGAAAGTGAGTCCCAGTTTATACTACACACAAACAAGGTAATTATGAAGGCTATAGAAGTCATTGCCAAAATGAACACATGGATGGGTAAAAGTGCTTAAGGCATATTCAACAGTAAATAGCTAAATTTTTCTTGTGAACTCTGAGTACGAAAACTATATTCCAGGTACTATTACATAGCCTGTAGTCATGAAATTGAAGTGATGGTTAGACTAGATTCAACACAGCTGAAAAAGCTACCTGCACCGTCTTGTATTTTTGGATCAAGACTATTAAATTCATTATATTTCTAGTATGGAAATAAATCACTCGACTAAAATAAAACTCCAATATTATGAAACAATAATATAAACACAAGGAAACACCAGTGTGAGGAGCATGAGGGCCAGTGTTGCTGTATTGTGACACTAGAGAGGACTTCATAGGGCCTCACCCAAGGCTCGCTGAAGTCAATGGAAATACTGCCATTGATCTCAGAGTTTAAAGCCAGAAAGGATGACCAGAGCCTCTAGTTTGAGCTCTGGAATATCATAGCTACCGACACCACACAGCACTAGCACACTAAACCCAGTAACCAAAGAGCAGGACAAAATATTACAGGTCACAAAAGACTGCAGTTATTTGCATGTGGCACATAATAGGCTGGACTGAGATGCAATATGCCCAAGGCTCCTGCAAAGTCAGGAAAGTAATTAAATGAGCTCTACTCTGATAATCCCAGAAAGTGACCTGAATGGACCCTTGATCAGACCCCTAATGAGAACAGGTAAAGACTCTGCAAAACAGCGACTCTAGCTCCACAAAGTCCTCCAGGGGAAACCCAGCCTTGGCATCCAATCCAAGGATATGGCCATGTCAGTAACCCAGAAATACCATCATCCCAGGTTCCAGTGCTCACAACTGTGGAGTTTCTTACCTCACAGGATATCAATACCGCAGTGCATGTGAACCAATTTTGTTCCTTTAAAAGAAAAAAAAATCAAATGTATTATGGGCAATGTTGGCACAAAGTAAAGATGAGGGGACTAATCTATATTTACAGCATTGTAGTGATTTGCTTAGCATTAACACTGTAACAATGTAAGAGACGGAGAGAGGGTGAGAAAATCCTTGATATCAAGGAAAAGGCTGCTCTGCAGGGACTGAAGAGTCAGAAGTAAGTAAAGGAAGCTACAGCGTTTATTTCCCCGTATAAAATTTCCCTTACATTTTACCTTGGGATAAACAACACACGTGGTATCCTGAAGTAAAAGCAAAGTGAAGATGAGGCACTTCACTTACTAACATGAGACCAAGTAGATGAGATCAGACTGTATCCCACGAAGTTTCCCTTGCTGTACAACTAAAGCACCTTGTTTTCTCTATGTATTTACCTCTGGCAGCTGATGCATGTCAAGGCCAGAAGGAACAGCTAGCTCGCTAAGTCTCATCTCCTGTATAGCACAGACCACCAACACCTCTCAGTACCTCCACACTAACCCAACACCCAATGCAAAACACAGGATACTGGACTGTTCTGTGCCACTGACAGAATAGGAGGGAATGGGATTCACCAGTACCTGAAGCAAAGGCAGCGAAATGAGCAAGTGAGATATACTCATATAATCCTGGCAAAAGACCCGCACCTGTACACTTCAGAGAAAGGTGACAAAAAACAAAATTCACTGCCAGTTTAACCTAATTAAAAACTCATTCAGTGAAGACAAAGCCTTAGAAGTGCCACTCTCCTGAAGAGTCATACAGCATAGGTCTGAGTGCTAGAAAAAGGTGAGTATTACACAGAAGAAATGAGGAAGAGTTGAGGAATCAAACATTTTATGGCCTTATCTCTTGGAAAACCAAGCAAAGCACTGCAGTCCATATAGCAAATCACAGAAGTGTAGGACTGGGAGGACATCAATAAGTCATTCAGTTCAGATCCCTGCACTCAAGAGGGCTATGTAATAACTAAGCCATTGCTGATGGCTGTTTCTCTAACCTTTTCTTAAACTTCCATAGGCAGTTTGCTTGAGTGCTTAACTACCCTGACAGTTTGTAAGTTTTTCCTAATGTCCAGCTCATCTCTTGAGAGCACTCCCTGGTTGAGTATGTGCAGGCCAGCACTTTCTCTCCTTGTAGTCCTCCTTGGACTTAGGTCCTTGAATTGATCCTGTAGTCTATCAATGGTCTCAGTTCTGGTATTGAGCCATACTCCCGGGCTTCCCCCCAGAGGCAACATTCTCATTCTCAGTGGTCTTTTCTAGCTCCCAGCTCTCCTGAAAGGCCACTAAAGGAGTAAGTTCCCCTTCTGGGATGTCTCAAGGTCCAAATCACTTCCCCCATTGGCTAATAAGGGGTACCAGGATCTCTCATTACTTCAGGTTCCAGCCCAGGAACCCTGTAGAAAGCAGCCATCTGCCATGTCCCTTTATCTAAACCATCCCACTGCACCAGTTCCCTGTGCCACTTCCCCATGACCTAACACCATATTCACCCTTATCTCTGGGCCTTGATCTCATAGAATCATAGAATTCCAGGGCTGGAAGGGACCTCAGGAGGTCATCTAGTCCAGCTCCCGACCTAAAGCAGGATCATCCCCAAATAAATCATCCCAGCCATGACTATGTCAAGCTGGGACTTAAAAACCTCTAGGAATGGAGATTCAACTACCTCTGTCAGTAATTCATTCCAGTGCTTTACCACCATCCTGGTGAAATGTTTTTTCCTAATATCCAATGTACACCTCTCCCTCTGTAACATCAGACCATTGATCCTTGTTCTGCCACCTGTCACCATTGAGAACAGTCTCTCTTCATCCTCTTTAGACCCCACTTTCAGGAAGTTGAAGGCTGCTATCAAATTGCCCCTCACTCTTCTCTTCTGCAAACTAAATAAGCCCAAATCTCTCAGCCGCTACTCATAGGTCATGTGATCCAGACCCCTAATCATTTTCGTTGCCCTCTGATGAACCCTCTCCAATGCATCCACATCCTCTCTATACTGGAGGTGTCAAAAACTGGATGCAATACTCCATATGTGGCCTCACCAATGCCAAGTAGAGGGGAATAATAACTAGATCTGCTGGAAATGCTTCTCCTAATGCATCCCAATATGCTGTTAGCCTTCTTGGCTAAAAGGGCACACTGTTGACTCATATCTAGCCTCTCATCCATGTCCTTTTTTGCTGCACTGCCACTTAGCCAGTCAGTTCCCAGACTGTAGCAGTGCTTGGGATTCTTCCTTCCCAAGTTCAGAACTCTGCATTTCTCCTTGTTAAACCTCATCAACTTTCTTGTGACCCAATCCTCCGATTTGTGTAGGTCACTGTGGACTTTATCCATACCCTCCAATGTATCTACCTGACCCCCTAAATTAGTGTCATCTGCAAATTTGCTGAGGATGCAATCCATCCCCTCATCAAAGTCATTAATAAAGATGTTGAACAGTACTGGCCCTAGAATCGATCCTTGGGGCACTCCACTTGAAACTGGTCACCAACCAGACATTGAGCCATTGACCACTACCCGTTGGGCCCCTCCATGAAGCCAGCTTTCTATCCGTTTTACAGTCCATGTATCCAATCCATAATTTCTTAACTTTTGGGCAATAATGTTGTGGGAGACTCTACTAAAAGCTTTGCTAAAGTCAAGGTATATCACATCCATTGATTTCCCCATGTCCACTAAATCAGTTACCTCATCATAGAAGCTAATCAAATTGGTTAGGCATGTCTTACCCTTTATGAATCCATGTTGACTACTCTTGATCACTTTCGCTTCTTCCAAGTGCTCCAAAATAGATTCCTTGAGGATCCCATCCATGATTTTTTCTGAAGATGAGGTAAGGCTGACCTGTCTATAGTTCCCTGGATGGTCCTTCTTCCCTTTTCTAAATACAGGGACTAAATTTGCCCTTTTCCAATCATCCAGGATCTCTCCCAATCTCCATGAGTTTTCAAGGATAATAGCCAAAGGCTTTGTAAAGACATCTGCCAATTCCCTCAGTACCCTTGGATGCATTAAATCAGGACCCATGGATTTGCATGCATCCATCTTTTATACATAGCTCTTATGTCATTCTTTCCCCACTGAGGGTTGCCCACCTCCTTCCCATAACACATTGCCTACTGCCATAGTCGAGGAGCTGACCTTGTCTGTAAAGACAGAGGCACACCAAAAAAAAAAAAAAAAGCATTGAGTACTTCAGCCTTTCCCACATCATTTGTCACCAGGTTACCTCCCTCACCTAGTAGCGGCCCACCACCCTTCCTGATCAGCCTCTAGCTGTTAACGTGCCTGTGGAAACCATTCTTGTTGCCCTTCACATTCCTTGCCAGCTGCAGTTCCAATTGTGCATTCACTTTCCTAATTAACCCCGCACCCTGGCATTCTCCAGCCATATATTTATACTTTTCCTAAGTCATCTGTCCAAGTTTCCACTTCCTTCTGCCAGCACTGCCCTGTCTGAGATCCTGCAGCTCTGCCCGCCAACCATCCTTCATGCTCTCCCCACTCCGACGAGGAACTGAACTCACTCTGGCTCTGCAGGTCGTCTTATACGAGCCTGCTGTGCCTGACTGGCTGCTTTCTGCCGACACTTTCTGATTGGTTGTATCTCACACAACCTCTCCAGGCAGCTTATGGAAGACAAAAACTGCCCTGGAAAATGGACCTCTGGAAAAGAGAGGAGCCAACAGACTTAGAGTGTCCTCTGAAGGTTTCACGCTGGGAAAATATTTGGAGGTCAAACCACTTTCCTTACATCCAATGTACAGTTCCAAAGTGAAAAGGAAGAGATGCCATCTGTAGGCTATACCGCTCTGATGCTTTCTCTTTCCTACCACTTTGTAGAAATAGTCCGATTGAGTTCAATAATAACAGAGAAGGAGCCGTGCTAGTCTATATACTATCAAAACATAAAAGCAATCAAGTAGCACTTTAAAGACTGACAAAATAATTTATTAGGTGATGAGCTTTCGTGGGACAGACCCACTTCTTCAGACCATAGCCACACCAGAACAGACTCAATATTTAAGGCATAGATTCTCTATATAGATTCTCTATACCATAGGTTCTCCATGCCTTAAATATTGAGTCTGTTCTGCTATGGCTATGGTCTGAAGAAGTGGGTCTGTCCCACGAAAGCTCACCTAATAAATTATTTTGTTAGTCTTTAAAGTGCTACTTGATTGCTTTTATGTTTTGATTGAGTTCAGGAACACTACTGATCTATAGCCTCCCCCAGCAGCACTCAGTGGGAGGAATGCAGTACTGCAGTCTCCCATTTAGATTCATGAGGAAAAGCTTTGTAAACTAAATTCTGTTTACTTAGTTTCTTTATTTTTCCGTCATTTTTTTATTTTATTCTTCTTGATTTGGGTGGTGATGCCTTTGCTTTCAGTGACCATAGGAGGCAGACAGTAATAATGATTTTCTAAATGGGAAGAGAAAAAAAATTTAACACTGGAGAGTGGAGGGCGCAAACCGCTTGAAGCCGAAGGGGGAGACAGCCCCATGCCCATAAAACACAACTCCAAATCTCAGACAAAACACTCAGGTCAAATTTCACTACGGGATAATTCTTATCAGCATGAATTAGTTTCTTGGTAAAGGGAAATTAATACCAGAATTTACATATATTGATGCAACTATTTTTAAATAGAATTTTTGCCCAATCTTTGTTCAATACAGGGGGCATGGTAAGGACAAAGGCAGCTTTTAGTCTTCTCCATTAAAGGCTGTTTCTGACCCTGTCCCTGGTAAGAGCAGATTCTGAACTGTATTAAATAGTGCTAGTTTCTCTGTGATCCCAAAGGAATGCTATAGCTCCCAGGACAGCCAGCTGCACTGCACCCCTTAGGGCTTCCAGGAGTTTGAGCAGGCTCAGACGCACCGCTAGTAACATAAGGTTTTTCTGTGTCCTGTAATATAGAGGCCACCACTTGGACACCAGAAAGCAGAGTAGGTTTTTTCCCCTGCTGTGTCACCCTTCTGCAATTCCAGCCATTCTGGCAGCAGAGTTCCCTCAGCATAGGCATGGACCATCATCCACATTGCTCTCCTGCATGGTCCCTGGAATAGGACCTGATGGAGGAATGGTTGCAAGTTGAGCAGGTGCAGGAACAATAGGCAGTCTGAGTAATTGTTCTCTGGTTTATCTAGTCTGTGGGGTAACCCATAGGCAGCTATTCAAAGCTGTTGTAAATTAGGACAACTTGTGAACCATATATTCCTAAGATAAAGTGCGTACAAGCCACTCTGTACACATATGGCCTTTCCCCTCATTTAAAAAAACATTTTAAAGAGCTGATTTGCTGCACGCTGTTGATTGAAAAAGTGGCCTTTGCATGTGGACCAAAAAGTAGTGAGATCAATCCTTGTGGGAATTACTTGCACAGATTTGGGTCAATCCTGAATTCATGATCATATATATATATATAGTCCCAGATAAAAAATTATACCGAGCCAACTTTAATACTGCACTGGAGCAACTTGTAACTAAGTTCCCAGGTACTTGGGCATCTAGCATGTCACGACCCATGCTGCCATATAGCCAGTCTGCCACATGTAGAGAGCTAGCTCAATGTAAGCCAGTTTAGGTATACATAGACATCTTGTAATCACTCCTGATTGCTATGTAGACATATCCTTACATAATGCATAATTTATTATACCTGGAGGGACTGATTCGAACCATAACATCATGATATTGTTCTGGCATCTAGCTGAACCTCCAAGGCATGGGAAATGTTTACACAGAACTGTATAGTCTATTATCATCTATAGTGCAAAACACCCTGTAAACATGCTCTATTACTTCACTGAACATGCATTCCTTAATCACATACTCTAAAGGAGTCCCACTACTCTTTGAGTATGTGATGGGAGAAAATATGGGACCTGTCACTCCCCCAAATCAATTCAACCATTAGATTAAGTACCCATTCCTGAAAATACTACTCACAGTAGCACTTACTGTCATGAGTGGTCCCCCTGCACTGAGAGTTAAGTCCATAAAAGAGTTCAATGGGATCACTCTTAGTAGTGAGCACTATACCTGCTTGTCAATGTTTGCAGATTCAGTTTGCAATCATATGGGGTTAGGAAGATTCTGGTGGGGGATCACAAAAGATCTTAAATGTGTTTTTGATGACTGCATTGTTATATACTGATCAAGGGGGTTATTAGCGATTGCTGACTGTGTAACTGTGCTTTTGAAATGAGTGTCTTTTGGAACAGTCTGTAGCTCAGTGAACCAGCTTACCTCTATTAAATTTCCTGTTTCTGTTTATACTCAGCTCTATTATAATTCAGAGGTAATCAAGAAGCCTGCAGGTTTGTATCCTGCAAGACACTGGCTCTAGCAGTTAGCATGAGGCTTGAGGCCTAGGAACTTTGGCATAAATGTAGGCAGCCCACAAATTAGGGGGGACTGGAAGTAGGATAGAAGGAGGAGTTTCATCCATAATGACACCAGCCAGCTTCCAAATGTGAACATCCAACCACCATGACAACAAATTAACATATACGATAACGGGGTGAAATCATAAATATGCTAATCTACAGACAAAGGGCACCTTAACATTTGTAAGGAGGAAAGACAAGTAAAGAGGAGAAACAACCCTACTGAGTATGCATCAGCCATAGAGTGACCAGATGTCCCGTTTTAAAGGGACAGTCCTGTATTCAAGGCTTCCTGGAGGTGTCCTGACTTTTTCTTAAAACTTGGCAACTTGGCCTATATCTGCAGGCTCCTCCCACCAGTGCTCACAGATCTTGATGCTGGCCAGATCCCTGCTTGCCAGCCTCCCACCTACCAGCAGAGAGTGGGGAGAGGTCCAGTGACTGATGATGGGCATCACTATGCAAGACTGGTGGTGGGTGAAAATGCAGTGCATGGGGCCAGCTGCTCCCCCTGCTGGTCTTTCAGTTCAGTCTCTCTGCATGTCAGCTCTGGGCTAGCCAGGCCCTGCCCCATCCTGTTTGCAGCTGGTACGGGCTGCAGTGGTTGGTGAGTGCAGGCAGGTGCCAGGAAGCAGCCGGTATATGTCACCTCTGCTGCCTACCCATCAGACCTTTACATGCTTCCCTTGTCACAGTCTTCTCCCTGGTTTGCCCCTTCAGCCCACAACCCCAGCCCTGCTGCTTCTTCATACCCCTCCGCCCCCCATAGCAGGGCATGTCCTGCTCCCAGTACAGCAGAGAGACCCAGCACTGAACTCATTAACAGCCTGGCCAGCAGGCTCCTTCCCTCCCACCACCCCAACTTCTGGATGGGCCAGTGCCCTGGGAAAGCCCAAGGGGCACCTCCGCTCAAATCACCCCTTTTATATTGGACTTTGACTCCAATAATGTCCCCTCTGAATTTTTTAATACAATATTATCAATTTTTTGTCACCACTGTAGAGCCAAAGACCAGATTTCCACCAGCTTCTCAGAAAAGGATCTGGCAAAAAGTGTCCAGAACAGAACACTAATGACATTTGATGAATGATTTCCAAGGGAAAACACCCTCCTGACTGCAGGAAGCGGGGTGGTGAAGCTGCTGGGCAGAGTGAAAAGGAAACACACTGAAGATAATATGGATTGGGAAAGGGTTCCAATTCCCTTTAGCTCATTTGAATTTGCTATCATATCTCATTGTACTTGTACCAACCCAAAGAGATATACGCCCCATATGGGTGTTAAGCTCCGCAGGAACACTGTATCAAGATGTGTCCATAGAAACTGTTAGGATTCCCTCAGGACTGTGACAAAAAAAACAAAGTTTTACACAAGTAAGCTAGTGCAAGGGGAACAGGAGAGGTATGTGCATTTTTCTAAAGGCCATGGGGAATGAGAGATCTGCTCCTTGCTTTCTGCACCGAGGTGTTCACAGCATGTTGATTCTCTTCTCTGCTAAGTTAGTTTGATTATCTGGGCAGAAAAGTGTCTTATCAGTTTTCCCCCCCATTTGTTTTTTCTGGCTCCTGCACTACTATGCCCATGCCAGTCTCCTGTGGCAAAAGTGTTGCTCCTCCCTTTGCAGCAATTGTTGCCATGTTCTCAGTTGCTGCAGTTATAGAAATAATCTGTCTAAGCAAATGAAGGGTCAAATCCTGACACCCACTACCCAGGTTTCACTTAGGCAAACTCCCACTGAGTTAAGTTACATTCAGAATGGTAACAGCATTTCACAATGGTCCTGGAGGGAAAACATGCTTAGCACCTTCTGGGACACATTGCAATTGGCTTCAATAACATTTTGCCTAGATCAGGACTAATTAACATAGGATTTTGCCCAAGAACAATAACTGCTCACCATAATTTTACAGAGCCTGGTTACCATTGTTTGTGAAACTGCTCACCTGAAGACAGCCAAGGACTGGGAATCAAGATGTCTAGGTTCTATTCACAGCACTGTGACTGACTTTGTGCATGCCCTAAGTGACGGAACTGACCTCTTTGCTGTGGGGTACGTCTACACTTAAAATACTACCAATGCATCTACCTCACTGTAGCACTTTAATAAAGACTTTCTATGTCAACAGAAAAGAATTGTCCTATCAGTTTAGATAGTCTGCTGCACTGACAACCAGTAGCTATATTGGTGGGAGAAGCTCTACATAGGAGGATAGGTCACTATAATTATATCATTTGGGAGGAAGTGGGGTGGATTTCTCACATCCCAAGTGATGTACCAGTGGGACTGACAGCCACCGTGGATCCCAGGACAAAGTGGGAGGGGCACCAAGTTCCACCCCCTTGGAAGGGGTGGGGCCAAGAATAGAAGGGGCAGGGCCGAGGGCGGTTACGGTGCTAGCCCCCTCCCCCTTAGACACACAAAGCAGCACTACTGGAACTTCAAAGGGGCCCAAAGCTCCAGCCACCACCTCAGCTCTGGGCCCCCTTGAAATGCCAGCCCTTGGGGCAACTGGCAGCTTTGCCTCCTCCTGCTCAGCAGGCCTGAGTTATACCAATATAGGTCTGTAGACCAGACCTTAGTCTTTCCATCAGTACAAGGAAAATAATATTACTCACCTCTGCTCACAGTGATATTAGTTTTTCTAAAGTGTGCTGAAGTTCTTGAACTGGAGGTGTTACGTAACCATAAACTGCAGTGTTACTCTTGGCTCCATTCACATCTGCTTAAGACCTTTTATCCCCTCAAACCCCAGCTATATAAACCCTGGATTTTTATTGTCTATTTTTATTGTCTATGAAAGCTCATTATCTAATAAATAAATTTGTTAGTCTTTAAGGTGCTACAGGACTGCTTTGTTTTTGCAATGAACAAAAGCATCTCAAATGCCATTCTTAACACTAATTATGTTATCTGACGGCATTTTTATTTCTATCGATGTTTCTTTTTCTTTTTCAAAAAATGGGAGTAAAAAAGTACAAAAGGGCAGGTATTTCCTTCTTTCTAGGCCTACTCCACCTATTTAACGAGCCATTATGCATGCTTGGGAGTTTCATAATGGGAACTGGAAATGGAATAAGAAGAGGAAATTGCCACAGATGAAGCAATTTCCTAGGTGTAAACACTGTGTACAATTTTTGAGGAACAGATCTAACACGAGAACACTTTTTCTTCTGTAAAAGATTGTGATGATTTGTTTTAAGATACTATTTAGCACAGAACACTAAAATATAACCTCATTATGGATGCTGATGAAATAAAACTATGGACTTTGTAGACCTGACTCAGGCAAAACTGCAATGATTTCAATGAGAGTTTTGCCATGGAAAAACTTTGGGAGTTGGCCGTGAAAGTCTACTGAACAATAGGCCTTGGATGAAGTTTAAATGTACTTAAGTCCCTTAGGAGCCAAAGTTCCATTGACTTTCTGTGAGACTAAGATTCCTTCATGTGAAGGTCCAGATTTACAAGGGTATCTGGGAACCTAAAGATGTAGATAAGTGCCAAGTGGAGTTTACAAAAACATCCTGGAATTAGGCGCCTCACTCTCATTGAAACAGGAGCTAGACACTTAGTCTGGGTCTACATGTGCCCCTTCCTTTCAAAAGGGGCATGTTAATGAGCAGGTTTGAAAGATGCTAATGAGGTGCCGCAGTGAATATGCAGCACCTCATTAGCCTAATGGCAGCCGTGGCAATTCGAAAGTGCACCTTTCGAATCGCATGCCGCCCATGGAGATGGGACCTTCTGAAAGGATCCCCCGCCCCAGTTTTCGAAAGCCCTTCTTCCTATCTGTGATTGGAAGAAGGGCTTTCAAAAACTGGGGGGGGTCCTTTCAGAAGCTCTTGTCTCCATGGGCAGCACGCGATTCAAAAAGCTGCACTTTCAAATCGCTGAGGCCGCCATTATGCTAATGAGGTGCTGCATATTCATTGCAGCGCCTCATTAGCATCTTTCGAATCTGCTCATTAACATGCCCCTTTAGAAAGGAAGGGGCACGTGTAGACCCAGCCCTAATGAAATATCATACATATCCAGGTGAGTTAGGTACTTATCTGCATCTCTGGGTGTTTAAATATATTTAGACTACTGTCTGTCCTTAAGGCTGTTTTGAAAACAGGACTTTTTGCTTTTGGAAATTTTCCTCTATATTTCTGCATGTATGACTGGGTTTAGTCTTTATTTTTGTGAGTGAAGTTTGGGATGGAATGAAAGGACAGAAAAGCTCCATCAACAACAGCAAAACAAGAGTGGCCAAGGTGGAAGCTCAAAGACTGTATTCAGAAGCCAACAGAGAAGTTTAAAAGGCTGTAAAATGGGACGAGACGAACTTTGTGGAAAACCTTCCATAATAAGCAGAACAAACTGCAGGATGGAGAAACTTGAAAGAGCTGTAGGCCATCACACAGAAGCTAACTGGGTCACGGCACACAGTGGATCAGCCAGTACAGGACAAGGAAGGGCATGTGCTAACAAACCCAAGTGAGCAGCTCAGTAGATGAAGGAACACTTTGAAGAGCTACTAAGCCTCTTGCAAATACATCTCTGCAAACTAACAGCAACAGACCTACAAAAGAAGAAATCAGAAAAGCCATTGAACATCTGAAAAGCAGAAAAGCTCCTGGTCCCAAAAACATTGCCACAGAAGCAATCAAGGCAGGTCGTGAGACATCAGTCAACAGGATATGTAATCTGTCTGAGAAAACTGGGGACACTGAAGAGATCCTACAAGACTGGAAACATGGTTATCTATCAAGCTTTCAAAGAAAGGCAACCCGACGGAATGCAAGAACTGGAGGGGCATCACATTACTGTCTATTCCAGGAAAAGTGTCATGAGGATTCACTTGGAGAGAATGAAGACTAATTGATAGACAGCTCAGTGAAGAACAGGACGACTTCCAAATTGAAAGACCTTGGATTGACCAAATAGCCACTCTCAGGGTGATCTTGAGCAGCACTCCCCTCATAACCTTCATAGACTTTGAAAAAACCTTTGACAACATTGTTAGAGACACTTTCTGGAAACTGCTGCAATACCATGGCATCCCATCCAAAATTATTAACCTGATCCATTCTACATACCTCAACATGTTCATCTTGTACCTTGTTCACAAAGGTGTCTTGACAGAATCCTTCAGCCTACTCTCAAGACAGCAACAAAGGTGTCTTGTCACCTTTCCTGTTCTTGATCACAATGGACTGGATTATGAGTAGGACAACAAATGGCCATCAACAGGGTGTTCAGTGGCTGCTTTTCAAACAGTTGGAGATCATTGATTTTGCTGATGATGTCACCCTTCTATCACACCCACATGATCGCATGGAAGAAAAGGTTGCAATATTAGACAAAACTGCCTCAATGACTGAACTGAGCATTAACAAGGGAAATATCAAGACAATGATGATCAACCAATCCAACAACACCATCACACTGGGAAGGGATGATGTAGAAGATGTGGGGCAGTTCACCTAAATGGGGAGTATTGTGAGCAGAGCCAGAGGAACAAACAAGGCTCTTTGTCCCATAAGGAGTTCACAATTAATATCTGCAAAGACAAAACTGCAGATCTTCAATATAAATGTGAAGAGTGTGCTCTTGTACAGATGCGAGTCCTGGTGTCTTCAAATCACAAGCTACAGACATTTATAAACAGATGCCTGAGGCAAATCTTTTGCATCAAATGGCAAGACTTGGTCATAAATGTGGAACTTTGGAACAGAACAGGACAAGAACTACTTGACGTTCAAATCAAGAGAAGAAAGTGGGGATGGCTTGCCACACTCTCAGAAAACCATCATCCAGCACAGTGCATCAAACTCTTTAATGGAACCTGCAAGGAAAACATAAAAGAGGAAGACCTCGGACAATGTGGAGAAGGTCTATTGAGATTGAAGAGGTACTCGTGGAGCCAGCTAGAAATGTTATCCTAAAACAGACTGAAGTGGAGGAGACTTGTGGATGACCTATGCTCCACTTGGAATACAAGGGTTTAAACAAACAAACAAGCAAGCAAGCAAGCAAAGCAAGCAAGCTTTGGACCCATAATTGCCATTACAGATAATACCAGATAGATTTTTAAGTACCTTGTTTTATACACAAAATGGAAGACAGGTAGAAAGAAACTTAAAAATTAAGTCCTATTATAATATTATATTTTGTATTATCAAAGCTTGCACTATATAATCTATTAACTTTAAAAAAGCATTTGAAGTAGTTTGCCTTAATTTATTAGAACAGTGGGAGCCAATGTCATCCCTTGTGTGATACAGTTGACCTTACCTTGCTTACCTTGGATGAATTTGGTGTTTACATTTCTTTTACACTCTACAGTGGAGAGGATTACAAACATTACATCTACAGAAGCCCAACCTATGTTACTAGCTATAGTGTGTGAATTCTTTTCCAGTGACCCTTTCAGGATTATAGACAAAATTTTAAAGGAAAGGTATTAAATTATTTTAACCTTTGTTCTTAGGAATCATGCAGCCTAGTGAATGTGCATACCATGAGGGCATGAAAACTGTAACATCAGAGAATGTAGCCGCTGGAATGTGTGAAATGAAATCCATGACCACAGTCAAATACATCATTGAGATATAAAACATTTGACTAGTTGTCTGATGTAGTAGCAAAAGTAAATTACAGTTCAGCGATCCTGTGTGTATTAGATGTTAGAAAATCATTCATCCTAGAATAATCAACTTCTGGAAATCATTCACTGTTGCTATAACTGAACACAATGCAGCAGCAATTAGTTGTGGATCATTGCTTTCAAATTACACAAAACTGACTCCAGTGGGAGTGGTGAACATTTATTAGGCCAGGCTATCTACCAAATAAAAGAGCACACAGAGGAGGAATATTACAGAGATTTACAGTTCAGGTCAGTTTGTACAATGTCTAAGTCTGGTTTTCACAATTAATGATGTCACAGTTCAAAGATATTGGAGGCTTATATCTTAGAAAGGCATGCTGGAGGGATACATTTTGATGCAGAAGACATGGAAAATAAATCAACAATTGCAGCCCTGTTCCTGTCCTCACACTGAAATAAATTCAGGAGTAAATCCACTGGTATCAAGAGTTAACCTTTAAATTCATGTAAGGTCCTTGGGTCTGCATCAGACAGCAATATCATAGATTCCTATAGTGTGGAACAGCCTGTTTCTTAAGCAGTGGGATAAAGTAAAATTGGGAGCACTATTTTTTCACACTTGCCTATCAGAATTGTAGGAAATATGTATGACAGTAATTTGTTATGGTGTTTTTTACATTCTTAGGAAAAAAACACATTAAAATTGACATGAATAGTCCACATACAGTTTGAGTTGCATTGTACATGGCCATTTGGCATGTTTTAAGGAGTGTACATAAACTCCATGGTTGAATGCCTATGTCAGTTTTGTTTGCCAAACTCCTGAATCAATGAGTTCTCATACAATTCTTGGCCCTATTCCCAGAAGAAAGTGGTTTTTTTAAATGGTGCCCTTTGCATGTTATTCCCAGCCAGCTTTACAGCTAGAGCTCAGTTTAGCATGGAGAAGAGAACCTGGTGAACTGAAGACCTATTAGAATAAATTATTTTCAATGTCCCTGGACATTGTTTGCATCTGAACGACATCCCAGTGAATTGTTGTATATGCTAGTACCCTTTTTCTGAGAAATTTAGCTATTTCTACTTCACATTGGTTTACTAAAACCAAGACAGAAATTGGGTCTCAGTTTAAAGGAGCCACAAACCTTTCCCAGTTTCTTATAAACGATGACGTGTATGAAAACTCATGCACTTTTGTGAGTACTCTTACCAGCCTAGATGGGGTTTGTGCATGTATATTGTATTACTTTGAGAAGTGCATACACATGTTTATATACACTAAGCTGCATGAAGACAAATGGAAATCAGGTTTTGAAATTTGGGCCAATAAAGAGAAAATTTCTTAAAATGAGCTCTGTTGAACAAGTGACTAAAACCTTTATTAATTATCCCAACTGTAAAATTGAGATTCTTTTGCAATTTTAGTATATTGACACTAGCCATTGCAGATTTTAAAGTTATTTCGAAATAACTTTGCTGTGTAGACCTACCTGAAGAAAACTGGTCAGCAACACACCTAACAATTAGCTGTTCAGAGCAGGGATGGGGGCAGGCCCAGGAAGCCTTATGGCAAGGAGTGACCAAACAGCAGTCTGTTGCTAGTCAGTTGGTCCCACTAAGTCAGCAGGCATATCCTTGTGTATGTGGTATGTTCATTTTTCCCATCAGGCTTTGTGGTGCAGGGGGTAAGGCCTTTCCTCAGTTCAGGAGCTATAGTGCTTACCAGACAGTCAAATTCCCTCAGAAGTCTTCAAAATCCAGAAATCTGATGCTGGTGAAACCAATATAAAGGAGCATAAATTATAGCAATATGTATATGGGAAAATGGAAAGACCAACATGGATTTTAATTAGGAAGTAGGTAAAGTTATTAAACAACAATAGATCTTAAGCATATCAAAAGCAGGAGTCTGTGAAAAATCAAAGACTCCACTGGATCACCAGGAGACAGAAGGAGCAATTAAGGAAGTTAAATACATTGTTGAGAAGCTAGATGGATTAGATAGCAACAGTCTTCACCACCAAGGGACAGGGTTATACTTACTCTTGGGCTTGCTCTTTTCTACTAAGGACAAGGTACTTTCAGAGACTGCCAGAAGAGATGCTGGAGTGATCTGCTAATTGAAAAAGAAATAATTTACCATGCCCAGATTGCATGCATGCAAAAGTGCTGAAGGAGCTTAAAAATGAAGTGCTTGGCCTAGTAACAAAATTTAACCTCTCTGATTAAACATTGCTCCTTTTCCAGAGGATTGGAAAGCAGCAAATGTTATAGATCGATAAGTAACAGAGAGTAAGCCGTGCTAGTCTATACACTATCAAAACAAAAGGCAGTCAAGTGGCAGTTTAAAGACTAGCAAAATAGTTTATTAGGTGAGCTTTCATGGGACAGACCCACTTCTTCAGACCATAGCCAGACCAGAACAGACTCAATATTTAAGACTCAGATAATCAAAAACAGTAAGCAAGGAGGACAAATCAGAAAAAGATAATCAAGGTGAGCAAATCAGAGAATGGAGGGGTGGGGGGGAAGATCAAGAATTAGATTGAGCCAAGTATGCAGACGAGCCCCTATAGTGACTCAGAAAGTTCCCATCACGATTTAAACCATGTGTTAATGTGCCGAATTTGAATATAAAAGTCAGCTCGTCCACTTCTCTCTCTAAAACGGTGCGATAATTTCTCTTCAGTAACACACATACCTTGAGGTCTTTGACAGAATGCCCCATTCCATTAAAATATTGACTAACTGGTTTGTGGATCTGGAGTGTTTTGATGTCTGTTTTGTGCCCGTTGACCCTTTGTCTAAGGGAGTTAGAAGTCGGTCCAATATACAAAGCATCTGGGCATTGTTGGCACATGATGGCATATATGATGTTAGTAGAGGAGCATGAGAAAGTGCCCGTGATTCTGTGAGTAACCTGGTTAGGTCCAGTGATGGTATTTCCAGAGAAGATATGTGGACAAAGCTGGCAGAGGGCTTTGTTGCAGGGAAAGGTTCCAGGACTGGTGTTCCTGGGCTATAGGCTGTGGCTGTTAGTAAGGATCCTCATGAGGTTGGGAGGTTGTCTGTAGGAGAGAACAGGCATGTCACCCAGGGCCTTCTGGAGTGTAGCATCCTGATTAAGAATAGGTTCTAGGTCTTTAATAATTTGTTGCAGTGGTCTGAGTTGGGGGCTGTCGGTGATGACCAGTGGTGTTCTGTTCTTGGCTTTTTTGGGCTGATCTTGGAGTAGCTGGTCTCTGGGTACACGTCTGGCCCTGTCGATTTGTTTTTTTACTTCTCCTGGTGGGTAATTCAGGTTTATGAATATTTGGTAAAGTTCTTGTAGTTTTTGGTCTCTCTCAGTTGGATCAGAGCAAATGCGATTGTACCTAAGAGCTTGACTGTAAACAATGGATCTAGTCATGTGTGCAGGATGGAAACTAGAAGGGTGTAGATAAGTATAGCTGTATAGATAAGTATAGCAACCTCCCAACCTCATGAGGATCCCTACTAACAGCCACAGCCTATAGCCCAGGAACACCAGTCCTGGAACCTTTCCCTGCAACAAAGCCCGCTGCCTGCTTTGTCCACATATCTTCTCTGGAAATACCATCACTGGACCTAACCAGGTTACTCACAGACATCAAAACACTCCAGATCCACAAACCAGTTAGTCAACATTTTAATGGAATGGGGCATTCTGTCAATGACCTCAAGGTATGTGTGTTACTGAAGAGAAATTATCGCACTGTTTTAGAGAGAGAAGTGGATGAGCTGGCTTTTATATTCAAATTCAGCACATTGACACATGGTTTAAATCATGATGGGAACTTTCTGAGTCACTATAGGGGCTCGTCTGCATACTTGGCTCAGTCTAATTCTTGACCTTCCCCCCGACCCCTCCACTCTCTGATTTGCTCACCTTAATTATCTTTTTCTGATTTGTCCTCCTTGCTTACTGGTTTTGGTTCTCTGTGTCTTAAATATTGAGTCTGGTCTGGTCTGGCTATGGTCTGAAGAAGTGGGTCTGTCCCATGAAAGCTCACCTAATAAACTATTTTGCTAGTCTTTAAACTGCTACTTGACTGCCTTTTGTTTTGATAGACCGATAAGTTTCACATCTGCACCCAACACATTGTTTGAAAAAGTAGTTAAAACTAGAACAGCAAAACTCCTGAAAGAACATGACATGACAAGGTTTAATTAGCATGGTATCCACAAAGGGAAATCATGTCTTACTACTCTCCTAGAATTTACTGAATGTGTAAAATAGTGAAGAAAGAAGTAGTTAATTAAATTTAGACTGTCAAAAGGCTTTGACAAGATCCTGCAAAAGAAATAATGAAAGAAGCTACTAGTCATAGGATGAATTAAAGAGTATCATCATGAATCAAAATTTAGCAATCAGAATCAGAAGACAAGTAGCAAGAACCATCATGGCGAAAGGTTAATGGAGAGCTGCCTCTGTACTTGGTCCAGAATTATTTGGGCGGGCCAGAAGATTCCGAAGCAGTTCAGAGACACCTAAACAAGACAGGTGAATAGGAAACACAATGGCAAATGAAGATAAAGTTTAACATTGACACATGGAAAGCATTGCGCATTGGATGGAAACATTTAAACTTCTCGTGAATTTTAAATAGTTCTAGATTAACAAACCACAAAAGAGACCTGGGCAACACTGTAGACAACTCAGTGAAAGTATTTTCTCAATTTGCACCCACACTCACACTAGTAAAAAAATTGTTAGTACATTCAAGGAAACAGACAGAGAATAAAATTCAAATTATTAATGTCTTTATACAGATCAATGGTGCTGCCTTATCTGAAAGGATGTATACAGTACTGGCTACCCCACGTCAAAAAGGATAGTGCAGAATTAGAGGGGTTCAGTGAACGGCAATGAGAATACTTAAGGGCATAAAACTCATAAAATCAGAATCCAGAACACTCAGCTTGTTTACCTTAGGAAGCAGTAAGACAGCATATGCTAAAAGCATACAACATAATGGCTGTGGCTACCCTACAAAACAACTTTGAAGATAACTTTGAAATAAGGGGCTACTTCAAAATAGCCTGCACAGTGTCCACACATGCTTTTCCTTACTTTGAAATTAACTGCAGAGTAAGGCAGGAAAACGTTGAAGTCAATACTCCATTCCCAGGAATGGTGGATTTAACTTCAAAGTAGGGGGTGTGTAGATGTTCTGCACTCACTACTTCGAAGCAAGGGGTCGGCCATGGCAGCAGGTCCCCCCCCGCCCCTGCCCCCGCCCCCGCCCCCCCCCCCCGAGAGCACTGAGACACTCTGGCCAGCCCAGGCAGGGCTCTGTGGTCCCTGCTGGTCGCCTGACAGGAACCAGCAGGGACCAGCTCTCCAAGCAGGAAGCTGAGAGCGTGCTACAAGCAGGGGCAGCATGAGCTCCCAGTCATACTGCCCATGCTCAACTCACCAGCCAGCATCTGCACTCCCCAGCCACCATGGCAGCACAGCAAGGACCCCCCTGCCCCCGCCCCCCCAGAGGCCCTGGACGATGAGTCCAAGGACTTGCAGTGGCCAGGCAAGGGGTGTGCGAGGAGGGGGGCTGAAGGACTTCCTCACTCTATGGAGGAGCAGGTCCTTTGCCAAACCGGCACCCAGCAGTGAAATGCAGAAGCCTGCGAGAGGCTGGCCAGTGGGCTCACTGCCCAAGGCTACTCTGACTGCACCGGGAGCAGCGCCCACATAAAAGTGAAGGAACTGAGACAGGCCGACAGCAAAGCCCACAATGCTGCCAGCCAGTCGGGGGCACTGCCTGCCCACTGCCACCACTACAGGGAGCTGCATAGGCTCCTGCGGCCAAGGGTGGTGGCTGTCCTGGAACACCTGGGGGACACCACTACCTTCCCCCTGAGGACACCGATGAGAAGGCAGGCCCTTCCGGCACCTCCAGCCTCCCACGCGGGGACCGGACCACAAGGACTGAGGGTGATGATGAGGGCTCCACTGACAGGACTGTCGCCATCATCCTTCCCTCTGGGATGCCCAGCTGCACATTGTCCAGCCCAGACTCGCCCAAGCCCCTGGAGGTCACAACCAGTAGACATGGGGCGATCAGGATGTCACAAAGCCTGGGTACGGCCCCCCCGCCCTCACAAACAGCCTCACAGCCCATCCTCCTGAGGAAGGAGGGGGTCACAGAACACGACCTGACTTTCATCAGGTGGGAACCCTTTGGCACCCAGGAGCCCACAGGCCATTGGACAGTGTGGGAGTGGGGTGGGGGCCAGCAGATCAGACGTCCCAGCCCCCCAAGGTTGGGACCCAGCATTCATGGGCTGTACCCCTGTCCCCTTCTGTCTCCACAGGTCCTTTGTCAGGCAGTCACCCCAGCCCATCATAGCACCCTGCAACCACAGGGGACCGGGAGGCCACTCCATTGCCCCAGGCCACATCCCTGTGTGGCCGCAGCTGGGCCACACATTCATAGCACTGGCAGAATGAGGGGGTGGCCACCAACTGGGCGGTCATGCAAGAAATGACCGGTGTGCCCTGGGCCTGGCTGGTGATGGAGCAGGAGGTGTGGGTACAGCTGGTTGGCAGCCAAGACACCGTGGCTCAGGCCTTGGCTGCCTGCCTTGCCCAACTCCCCACACCTTCACCAGCCCAGCCAACAACCACACCCCCTGCAGCTGCCCCTCTGGCAGTCGCCCTCACCGAAGGCACCCACTGTGTGGCAGACCTGTCCCCAGCCACCCATACTGAGTTGGGTCATTGGCTCCTGGTTGGGGCAGGCACACCTGCCCCAGCTGCAGTGCCCCCCCCCCAACACCCTGTGGCAGCCGAGCCTGCAGAATCCCCATCCCACCCCTACCTCCCCATGGTCCCAGCCCCATCATAGCCTCACAGGGGGCCCCATACACAGCTATGGCTGATGTGGCTCCCAGCCCTCCATGCCACCGGCCTGCTGAGCTCCCCCCCAACTCCTCCCCCAAGTTCAGTCCCTCCATCCCAGCCCCCCTCTAAGTTCAGTCCCTCCACCCAGACCCCTCCTCCCTTCTGTGGAATGTTCGTCCATGCACTGTATATAGTTTGACACTTTCTGTTTTGTTTGGTCAAATACATATATTCCCCAACAGTTATGGGTAATGTTCCCACCCTAATCCTGACTCCCTGGTGCATGGTGGGGCAATGGGGAAGTGGGAGGCGGTGTGTTTGGTGGGGGAGTGTGAGGGATGGGAGAGTTGGGGGAGGGCCTGTGGTGCAGTGTGTGGCTGAGAGGGTCAGGGCAGGACCTGTGCAAAGGCCTGGCACAAGGCATTCTGGATCCTGACCCCATCCCTCTGGACCTGGTGGCATGGGACAGCAGGTGGGTGCTCATTCATGGTCCCTGGGTCCACGGCCCAGCCTTGGATGAATGGCTCCCATCTACCTTTCCCAAGATTGTGGAGAGCACAGCATGCAGTGACCACCACAGGGATGTTTGGGAGTCTGACGTCCAGCCTCGTGAGGAGGTTGTGAAGCCTCCCCTTCAGCCTCCCAAACTCCTGCTCTACTGTGTCCCTCACATGGTTGAAGCAGACATTGAAGGTGTCCTGGGCCAGGGTGGTGCATCCGGAATAGGGCTGCATGAGCCACAAGTGCAGCAGGTATGCGGCATCAGCCACGATGCAGGGGGGGCATCATGATGTCCCCGAGCAGGAGCTCCTGTGGGGGGGCACATACATGCCCTCCTGCATCCGGTGTCCCAGCCATGAATTCTGGAACACCTGGGTGTCATGGGACCTGCCCGGCCACCCCACACACACGTCCAGGAAATAGCCCCTCGCATCCACCAGGGCCTGGAGTACCACTGGGTGGCACCCCTAATGTAGGTACCCCCACTGTGGTCCAGGGCTCCAAAACAATTTGGGACCCCAGCTCCGAGAACCTGGCAAGGGTGGCATCCAGGTCCCCAAGGGTGAGGACACATTGCAGAAGCACCGTGTTAATGGCTCAGACAACCTGTGCGGGGGAAGGAAGACATGCCCATGAATGCCAGACTGGGTGGCCCCCCCTTTCCTCCTTCCCACCAGAGGTCCCTTCCCCTTACTCCCTCCCCACCAAGGGCCCCCTTCCCCTTGCCCAGTGGCCCCCACCCCAGGGTAGGTCTCTGGTGTGGTCCAGACTTACCTCTATCAGCACCGCTCCAATGGTGGCCTTCCTGACTCCGAATTGGTGGCCTACAGACCGGTGGCTGTTGGGGTGGCCAGCCTCTACAATGCAATAGCCACCCTCTGCTGCACAGGGAGTGCTGGCCGCATCTGGGTGTCCCAGTGCTGGAGGACTGGGGCAAGCCAGTGTCTGAGGTCCTTGAATGTCTGCTGGGTCATGCAAAAGTTCCTCAGCCACCGCTCATCGTCCCAGTCCTCCAGCACCAGCCGTTCCCACCACTCGGTGCTGGTAGCAAAGGCTCAGTGGCACCGGATCATGGGGTCCTGGGGGAGGGGGCAGCAGGGCCACGGCCAGGGCCTGGAGAATGGGGCCCATGGGAGCGACCCCGCTGTGCCGCTGGAAGAGCATGGCGAGCAGCATGGCCAGTGGTGGTGAGGAGATCCTCCTCGGGGAGCATCTGGGCAGGCATGGTGTGCAGCTCTGCTCCCTAGCACATGGTCTGTCCCCCTGTGCGCAGCCTGGCAGCCTTGAGCATCTGCAGGGTGGGGGTGTTGGGAGGGGCCCTTTAAGAGGCGAATGGCTGCGAGCCTGGAAGGGCTTGTTGGCCATGCAACCCGTCTGTGTCATATCCTAGACCCCTACTTCGAAGTAGGGGATATTCATGTGTAGATGCTTTACTTCGAGGTAGAGGGACCCTACTTTGATGTAAAGGGGGGTGCGTTTTGTGTGTAGATGCTCTGCTTTGGCATTGCTTACTTCTTAGTTGTACTTCAAAGTAAGCAACTTCAAAGTTACATTGTCGTGTAGACATAGCCAATGAGTAGTGTATGGAAGGTATAGACCCTTGGATACTCTTTCCCCCTGCTCCATTTAGCTGCTGCCAAAATCACCTTCTCACCCCTCGATGATAATATATTTCACCTGTTTAAATCCCTTTACTAACTTCCTCTTGCTTTCTGCATGACGTTCAAGTTTCCCAGGAGAAATTCTCTGATTATGTAAATTGCTATTTTATATCAGCTGAGAATTTGGCCCTCCACTTTCATGATTGTGGCCTTGTCCACACTTCTTCGTTCTTATTGCTCATAATCTTCCCAAGACACCCACTTTTATATTCCCTTTGCATCCTGTTCCTACTCTTGTTTGTATCTTTTTCCATGCCACTCTTTATGCCTGGATTAGCCTCTTTCTCAAAATGCTCCAAATTATTTCTGATTCTTCATTGAAATCCCTCTACAGAACACACTTCTTTCACGAAGCTCAGGAAATAATCTATTGCAAATAGCTCTACCTGATCAAATCTGTTCCTTTGTCCACTGTATTAAGCATTCCAGATCTCAGCTGATTGTTCTCAAAATTGTATAGATCACTGTGTGGAATATCTCTGCAGCACAGGCACTCTTTCTCTTACACATTTGTATAACACATGGCACACTGCTAGTGTCAGTAACCAATAGAGATACATCAACTAAATAAAAGATAGCTTGCAGTGATTTGGGGCCTCTATGTATTAAGGAGAATAATACTATTATTTATTTGAAAATATATACTATTCAACAGGCCAGCAGTTCAAAGAAAGGTAAAAACTAAAACAGGAGGTAGCTTTGTCTTGAAGAATTTGTTTCAAGTGAAACATCAATCAAATGAACTGGTAGCAAATTTTGTTAATTGTTCACCATGTACAAAGTCCTTGGAAAATTACTCAGTCCAAAAACTGGCTCAGCCAAAATCAGGTAAACCATAAATATTCAAGTTTAAAGATGAACTGTCAGATCTAAGCAATGCAACTCCACTGACAGGAAAGTAAGCTTCCAATCTCAATGACAACATATGCCTTAGTCAGAACTATTACAGGAGCCAAGGACTCAGTGATACAAGTTACTAGTGTATCGACATAAAAACATCTGCTCTGCTGGGAGCACACACTAGATGCACAATATATACCAAAGTGCTTATGTATGCATTCCTAACAAAATGTTGCAAGTTTTATTGTGCTAGGTCAGGTCACTAGTTAGAACTTTCCCCAGTTCAGCAAGGAACTTTCAATAGCACCCATGTGGACTTTTTAAAAGCCAATCTGGTGTCCTGAAAAGACACAGTGAAACATTTGAGCTCTGTCTACACGTGCACAAAAAATCAAAATAAGTGGCCCTTTTCGAAAGAGCGGGAGGAGCGCCCACACGTGTGAACCCGTCTTTCAAGAGAAAATCGAAAGAATGGGGCGCAGATTTCGAAATCCAAACCCCGATCCCAGATCAGGAAGATCGGCCCCTTTCGAAATACTAAATAGAAAGAGTACACGTGTAGACGCTCCACAGTCCGCTTTTTCGAAATACGGGTCTGCCATGGCGCTAGTCAGCCGGAGTGCGGGGCTGCTCCAGCTGGCAGCAGTGGGGCTCTATGGCCCCTGCGTTTGGCTGCCTTAAAGTCGCACACACACAGGAAACCTGTGGCAGGAAGCTGAGAGCGTGCTAGGAGCAGCCTCTGCACGTGGTCCAGCCACATGCTCCAGCGCCGCAGCATGGCCAGCAGCCAGCCCACCCGCGAGTCCCACGGCACACCCCCCCGAGTCCCCACAGGGCTCTCAGGGGTCCCGGGGGAGAAAAGAAAGGAGCCCCCTCCTGTACGGAGAGGGAGCTGCGGGACCTCCTCGGCCTATGGAAGGATGAGGAGGTCCTGCACCAGATGCGAGTCAAGAGGTGCAATGCTGCTGCCTTCAGCTGCTTGGCGCAGGGCCTCCACACCAGGGGCCACCCAGAGTGTACCATGAAGCAGGTACGCTCCAAGGTCAAGGAGCTCTAGCAGGGCTACACCTGGGCCAGGGACCAGGCCGGCTGCTCCCGGGCAGCTCCAGCAACATGCCCCTACTATCAGGAGCTCCAGGGCATCCTGGGGCCCCAAGAGAGTTCCCCAACCCCATCATTCCCGGACAGCTCGGCCAAGGAGCTGCAGCTGGAGGACAAGGAGGAGCAGCCCGGACCGGGGACCCAGGAGGGCGAGGGGACCACGGAGTGGTTGAGTGAGGAGGGGACCTCACCATCGTCCTCCCCTCCCACTCCTCCAGTGGGGTGACCGGGAGCCAGACATCCCTGGACATCACCAAGGGACCCTCCGGTACGTACAGGGAGGGGCGCATACCTGCTCCACAGAGTGGAGATGATGCAATGGCTAGTTACCTGCACACAGGACCGGTGGTCCCAGGCCGCACGCAGGCCACCCTGCACATGGGATGTGGCACCCCACTGTGGCACACCAGCGATGCCCAGCACCCACCCTCAGTGGCCAGCACCGCAAGCCACACAGGGGTGGCGGCTGGTCAGTGCTGGACAGCACCTGGGGCCTGCACACTGCAGGCCGGGAAGGGCCACCTGCATGAGAGACCCCTGGATGCACCTTCAGGCCGGAAGGCTCAGCCCATAGGGGTGGGTCGGTGCCCCTTGGCGGGTCAGTGTCCTTTGGGAGGGTGGGGGCCCCATGGCGTGCACTCAGAGGGTGGGCCACAGCCTGGTCCCCTCCACCTGGGGCACATTACTGACATGCTGTCCTCTTCTCCACACAGCCGCACCATCCGTGGGCCGGGAGAGCCCTGCACCATCCCTTGTCCCCAGGAGCCCCCCCCCGCAGCCCTTGGAGGTGCCCGGACACCACCCCAGGCAGCGTGCCATCAGGGCTGTGGCTGAAGGGCTCCCCGCTGGGCCGAGGAGGACCCAGCCAGCCAGCACGAGGTGGCCAAGCAGCACCTGAGGCTCGCCCAGGCTGACATGGCGTGGAGGAGGGCAGCCTGGGAGAGGCTGCTGACCATACTGGAGGACATTGGCCACACCCTCCGGGACCATACGGCCGCCATTGCCCACCCCCTGGCCCCTCCGGCAGCTCCCCCTGCTGAGCCTGCCCTCCCCTGGCCCCACCGAGCCTGCCCCCTCCGCCCCCACTGAGCCCACACCCTCCGCCCCCACCAGGCCCTCTCACCAGCATTATCTGCCAGTGCTACCTGCACCCTCTCCTCCCCACTGGGGACCCCGCAAGCCAGGGAAGCAGGGGCCCTAGGACCGACAAGGCTTGCGGCCCACCACCCCTGACCTGGAATGAGTGCCTTACCCTCCTTCAAGTTAGGTTCCTCCACCTCCCTCCAAACTAGGTTCCCCCCGCCCCCCTCCACATTAGGTTCCCTCCCCCTGTACATAGTTAACAAAGGGAATAGTGTAGTAAATGTTTATTTTATTGTTCACCACTCCATGCTGTGCTCCTCAGGGGGATGGGGGGTAGTGGATGTGTAGGTGCAGTGCTGGTGGGGGTAGGGGTGGCGGGGACAGTGAGTGGTGGATGTGCATGGGATGTGGGTGTGCATGTGCGTCAGAGATGGCCATTGGCAAAGTCCTGCCGGAGGGCCTCCCGGAAGTGTTGGCCATCCCAGTGGGCCTGGAGGATGGGGGTGGTGTCTGGCTGCTCATAGCCAGCGCTGGCCGGAGGGCCCCCCCCCCAGGGACATAGGCATCTCCCTTTCCCTCCACAACATTGTGGAGGGCGCAACAGGTGCCCATCACCTGGGGCACGTTGAGGACCCTGACCTCCAGCTGCATGTGGAGGCACCTCCACCACCCCTTTAGGCGCCCGAAGGCCTGCTCCACAACATTGCGGGTGTGGTTGAGGCGCTGATTGAATGCCTCCTGGGTGGGGTCGAGGTGTCCCGTGTACGGCCTCATGAGCCACGGCTGCAGGGGGTACACCGCATCTGCCACCATGCAGAGTGGCATGGTGACGTCCTCCGCCACTGGGATCTCCTGCTGGGGGACAAAGGTGCCGGCCCCCATGTGCCGGCAGAGGATGGAGCTCTGGAAGACCCAGGCATCATGGGTGCAGCCGACCCAGCCCACATAGATGTCGATGAACCGGCCCCTCATGCCCAGGAGGGCCTGGAGTACCACCGAATGGTAGCCCTTCCTGTTCATGTACTGGCCAGTGCTGTGTGGCGGGGCATGGATGGGGATGTGTGTGGCATCCAAAGCACCGATGCAGTTCAGAAAGCCCAGGTCCTGGAAGCCGGCGACAGTGTTGTCCAGATCCCCCAGGCAGATGATCCTATGGAGCAGCATCGCACTGATGGCTCTGATGACCTGCAGAGGGGAGAAGGGGGACACATGCTCTAGTGTGGGTGTGACAGCACCTCCCCACACCTCGGGCCCATTCTGACTCCCTCCCATCCAGCCCCCCGCCCTGTCCAGCCCCTTGCCCCCCACCCATCCAGCTCCTGCCCCATCTGGCCCCTTGCAGCGGTGGGTTCCCCTTGCCCCATTCCCCCAACCCACCTGGCTCCACCTTACCTCCATAAGTACAGCCCCAACGGTGGCCTTCCCCACCCCGAACGCTGTCCCATGGAGCGGTAGGAGTCTGGGGTGGCCAGTTTCCAGATGGCAATCACGACTCTTTTCTCCAGCATGAGGGCTGGCTGCATGCAGGTGTCCTGGTGTCGTAGTGCGGGGGTGAGCCAGTGGCAGATCTCATCGAAGGTCTGCCTCAACATGCAGAAGTTCCGCAGCCACCTTTCCTTGCCCCACTCCCCTAGCACACGCGCTCCCACCAGTTGGTGCTGCTGGGGTGGGTCCAGAGGCATCAGGGCACCCGGGGGGGGCACCCAGTGGTACCCTGGGTGGTGGAGCCCCACGGCGCCAGGGGGACTGCCCAGCCACCCGATGACATCAGGTGCAGCTGTGGTGATGCTGCACTTCACTGCCAGCAGGGCATCCATAATGAGGGTGTCCTCCTGCAGGAGCTGTCACTGGGCCTCCATCGTGGGCATGGGTGGGCTCTGCCGGGCTGGGCAGCTCTTGGCTTATGAGGAGGGGAGGGTGGATGGAAGGGCCCTTTAAAGGAGGTGGCTGGCTATGGCCCCGGAAGGGCTTGTCAGCCATGGGACCCTGTCTGCGGCGTTTCCTGCCTCCCTTCTTTTGAAACAGAGCTTGGAGCCATGTGGATGCTCTCTTTCGAAAGATGTGTGGCGGCACTTCGAAAGAGCAGATCGAAATGCCGATCCGATAATGGCGGCAGGTGCTCCCTTTCGATGGCCAATATTTCGACCGCCGAACTTCAATTTTCGCCCTTTCAGAAGGGCGCTCGCATGTAGACCCAGCTATAATGTAGAACTGGACAGGTCATCAATAAGGCATCTAGTCCAGTCCCTTGAACTGAAGCAGGATGAAGTATAGGATTCCTGAGAGGTGTTCGTCTAACCCTGTTCTTGAAAACATCTAGTGATGAAGAATCCACAATTTCCTTAGATAACATCACACACATTGGGAAAATGTAGTGCTCCACAGAGCCTTTTATCCTGACTTGAGGAAATATGGAAGAAAACAAGATCATATCAATCATATTCTGTTGTAGATACTCCAGCTATGGTGGTCAGGACAGGTTACTATAAAAACTAAACAGTCTATTTTTAATGGGCATTTGCAAGCCAGCTAAAGAAAGATTGTCTGTTACATGAATGAAACTCTTGTGTGATCTCATAGCATGGGATGGAAAATGATTTCTTTGACAACATCTTGAAGGAAATTTATTGTCCAGTTTACTGTTCTGCTCTTTGAAATTGCTGACAAAGGTATCAATTAGCACCATTTATGATAGTCACTTGTGTTAGGTAGACACCTGTTGGTAAGGAAGTGGACTGAAACCACTAATTCATTTCAGTGGGCACCTGTCATATGGTAATGATTTCTGATCACCAGCAGTCAGGCCTAGAGGGGAAAGA
Organism: Carettochelys insculpta; assembly: GCF_033958435.1. NCBI lineage: Eukaryota > Metazoa > Chordata > Testudines > Carettochelyidae > Carettochelys > Carettochelys insculpta. The sequence continues at coordinate 14,753,175 of NC_134147.1, read as the reverse complement.
CTGTAGCCTCATCAAATCCCTGAGCCATGCCCGCTACGATTTTAACAATGTAGAATATTTTACATACCTATAGGTATCTATTTTTTCATATCTGTATGCTAACATTTTTACGGCTGACTTAGAACAGTGATTCCTCAGCTCTCTCTCCTTATTACCCCTCCTTTACTTACGCTACTTCAATGACATCTTTATCATTTGGACCCACAGTAAAGAGACTCTAGAAGAATTCCACAGAGATTTTAACAACCTGCTTCCTACCATCAATCTCAGCCTTGACCATTCCACATGAGAGACACATTTCCTGGACACCACAGTACAAATCACTGATGGCCAGATCAATAGCATTCTTTACCTGCTGACTGCTACACTTACCTTCATGCCTCCAGCTTCCACCCAGCACACACCACACGATCCACTGCATACAGTCAATCCCTTAGATACAATCGTATCTACTCTGATCCTACAGACAGAGACCGAAAACTTCAAAATCTCTACCAAGCATTCATAAAACTTAATTACCCTTGGGGAGACGTAAAACAAAAAAAAACAAACAACAAAAACCCCCAAACAAACAAACAAACAAAAATCAGCAACAACAACAAAACAGATTCACAAGGCCAGACAAATATCTAGAAACCATCTACTTCATGATCATGATAGATCCGAGAATGTCAATAACAGAACGCCACTTGTTATTGAGTTCAAACCCCTGCAACACATCATCAAAAACCTACAATGTATTCTAGATCACGATGCTACACTCCAGAAGGCCCTAAGTGACAGGCCTGTTCTCTCCTATAGGCAACCTCCTAACCTAATGAAGGTATCTATAGTTTACATATCTATGGCCATGTCTACACTAGCCCCAAACTTCGAAATGGCCACGCAAATGGCCATTTCAAAGTTTACTAATGAAGCGCTGAAATGCATATTCAGCGCTTCATTAGCGTGTGGGCGGCCACGGCACTTCGAAATTGACGCGCCTCGCCGCTGCGCGGCTCGTCCCGACGGGGCTCCTTTTTGAAAGGACCCCCGCCTACTTTGAAGTCCCCTGATTCCCATCTGCTCATGATTTTGAAGTGCCACGGCCGCCCGCATGCTAATGAATCGCTGAATATGCATTTCAGCGCTTCATTAGTAAACTTTGAAATGGCCATTTGCGTGGCCATTTTGAAGTTTGGGGCTAGTGTAGACGTAGCTTATATGCTAACATTTTTATGGCTGACTTAGAACAGTTATTCCTCAGCACTAGCAATTACGGGCTACACCACAATAATGCTAATCCTGGAGCTTTTCCTTGCAACAAACCCTGTTGCCAATTTTGTCCACATATTTATTCTGGAGATACCACCACTGGACCTAACCACATTAATTACAAGATCAAGGACTCATTCTAACGTACCTCAACCAATATTATATATCATAGAATCATAGGGTTGAAAGGGACCTCAGGATATATGCCATCATGTGCCAGCAATGTCCCTCTACTATACACATTGGACAAACCGGGCAAACACTTCGCCATAGAATGCATGGACACAGAGCAGACATTAGGAATCTCAATACACATAAGGCTGTCAGTGAGTATTTCAATGGAGTGGGCCGCTCTGTTAAAGACCTGAGAATATGCATGCTACAAGAAAGACTTTAAAAGCAGACTACATATTGAGATTAGTGAACTGGGGTTCATACTCAAATTCAACACATTAACTCTCAGTATGAACAGGGACAGCAACTACCTCATGTATTACAAGGACTGCTTCCCTTCCTTTGATGTTTGTAATTATCTCAGACAAGACCCTTACCACCCCACACCCTTTACCCCCTCCTTCAGTTCTATGTATTTGATTTGTCAGTTTTTATTGCAATTTTTTGGGACCTCTGTATAACTTAGTCTGGACTGGAAATGCTATAGATCTGAAGAAGTGGGTCTATCCCACGAAAGCTCATCACCTAATAAATTATTTTGTTAGTCTTTAAAGTCCTACATGACTGCTGTTTTGTTTTATATCTATAGGTAGTGGCCAGGGGCCAGGACTCCTAACCAGAAGAAGGTAGCTAGTCTGCTACTTTCAAGTTAACCATGCTTTTCCTATTCAAAGTGCATTGGGCCAAATTGTCAGCTGGTGTAATTAGGCATAGACTTGGTGAAGTCACCTAAATCATACCAATTTTCAGTAGCAGAGGATCTGGCCTATTATCTTAAGGGGGATCACAAATAATGAATACAAATTTAATTGTCACAGACTTTTTAAACGGTTGTTATAGGCTCTCTGTTCTAATAATTAGCATCAAAGAAAGCACACTAAAGCCGGACACATTGGAGTTTGCATATATGGTAATGGTTCAAATGGGCTGCAATGAAACAAATGCTGTGCAGCACTAGTAAAAATATGAATGCCAATGCCAGCATGATAGCCAGATTCCTTTCTTTATGCCATCACCACCATCATATCAGTGTTTTTAGCCACTGAGAGTTATAACAAATCTCTCCAGAAATTCAAATTCAAGACTAAACATCAAGGAACTGAATTTGACCTTGAAAGGATTTCAAAATTTTGGTTTGCACATTCCTGGTTGAAAGAAAATCAGGGGTCCAGGCTCATGAGGGAAACGGAACACTTGTTTGAGAAAAAATGGTTGCATGGTATGGGACTATAAATTAAAGGTAAATCACGTAAACAATGAAGTAAGTTTAAAAAATCACTTTCTGTTAAAAGACAATTATTTTGTTACAAGGTCAAATGGATTTTCAGCAATAACATTGTTCACTAGTAGACCATGAAGACCTGTACATGCCTAAAATATGTAGATCTTTTTAATATGCACAACAGAAATTGAATGTTGGAACAGTGTCAAACAGTCTCTGCAAAATTACAATGCAAGTCAGACCACATACAGTAATCAAAGTCTTGGTTTATTAAAATGTGTTATTTATGACTTACAGAAAATATTTCATGTCTGTGAAAGGGAAATGAGCTAAGAAATTAACCCTTTTTATATTAAAGACTATATCTTTTTTCATCAGACTTACAAACATAGAATTCTGTCCAAGAAGCGGATAAAACAGAAATGCCAAGTCTCCCACATTAACACTGGTTGAATTAGGTCTTTAGCTAATAAATCTTCTGAATCATATAATGCTTTTACAGAATCATAAATGTCTCACCCTTATGGCTTCGGTTACTCTGTACAGACTGCCTGTGGCTGTGGGCATGGTATGACATACTGTACCATATCTAAAACTATGCAAGCAGTGATTTGAAAGCTCATTTTGAAATGGTTAGTGGCTGCCTGAGACCAATGCCTGTCAAGGGCACATTATCTGTCAAAAACAAAATAAAGTGGATTGGCCCCTGATGAATCAATATGTTAAGTATGTAAATTTGCTCTCTGCATGTAAAAACTGCACACAGTTACATTTTTACTCAGAATCTGTTCTTTCTGCACATTATTTTCTCTTGACAAAATATTTAAGAAGAGATTGCAAGAAAACCCTTTGTTGTGCATCTGCACAATTTAAGTAGCAGCTGCACACATTAGAGCACTTGTGCTTTGAGCACTTGTGCTTTCACACCAAAATTTCACCAGTGGCACTTCACTAGGGGTAAACTGGTGCAGTAAGAATCCACTCCCATTTCCCTTTCTTCCGCACTGGCCAGCAAAGCAACCGTGGAAAATGAAAAGTATGTGTTTTCAAAGGTGTTTCAGCTTCTGCTTTGGTGTGTCTGGAGGTCTGCAATCACCCTACTACAAGTGCTGACTGTAAAAAGGCAGAAGACAGTGTTTACTTCGCAGAAAAGGGCTACACAATGCAAACATTATTTAATCATACTGTTATTTATGGCTACACATGGAGGGACTGCAGTGGGATCACAGTGTACATGATTTTCTCAGTGTCCTTTAATGGACTATAACTGACAGTTGTGATAAAACATTAGTTGGAGCAGGAGTGTTATTTACAGGGCCAGGCTGACTCATAGTTTTGGATGGGGTCACAGGTTAGCTGGCCCCTTAAAGGGGAATGAGCTGGAGCCTAAAATGTGACAATATCAACTCACCTCCGCAGAGGGGAAAAAGATTTTGGTCACATGACATAGCTAACCCTGATGAGGCCTACGCATATAAGGGAAGTAGTGCTGTGAGTGCCAGGCCGAAGAGAAGTGGAGAAGTTACCTGAGGGAGCAGGGGAGAGATTGCACAGAGTGAAAAGGTACCACAAGCAAAGGTCCAAAACAACGTTGCTTCTGCCAGGAAGAGCTGGGAGTTGCCTGCTAAAGCAAGGTAGACCCTGAGATACTGGAGGCATCTCCAGCCAGGAAGGGCTGGGAGTAGCCTGCTGAAGCACAGAATTGACTTGACCATTACAGACTTTACTTTCAGTTTTGTGCTGAACTCTGGTGCCCGTATGTCCTGTTTTCACCAGGACAGTCCTGTGTTGTAGGCAGGTGTCCCCCTTAAAAAAGAAAGAGAGAGGAGGAGAAAGTTCAGAAAAGTTCAGTTTTTTTTTTTAAACAAAAAAGTGAATTGTCCCATATATTCACTCCCCCTGCCCCAGGTCAGTGCAGCTGTGGGTCAAATCAATCAGGAGCTGGCTGGACAGCATGTACAACACGTGCTGAGCAGCCAGTACAGGCAGCAGCAGGAGAGGGAGCCAGGGGCCTTGCCATAGGGGTTAGGCAGGGTAGACTGGGGGGTAGTGCAGTGTGTTTTGTCCTCCCCGTTACGATTTTAAGGAGAACGTGGTGCCTCAGCAGTGCTGGGCAGCCCGTCCATGGGGCAGCTGCCCCTGCACTGGGGAGGCCACTGCGGAGAGGTAGCCCAATCCCTGCTGCAGGACAGCCTCTCAGGGAACCCCACCACCATCCGGGGCAGCCGCCTCATAGGGTGGCAGCACCATTGCCAGCACCCAAAGCCTGGGGCAGCTACAGAGCTCCCCTGTGAGGTGGCAGCCTCATTCCCAGCACCTGCAGGCGTGGAGCAGCCAGGAGTCCCAGCTGCCCTCTGCAGCCAGGGTAGCCCCAACCCCCCCCCCCCCCGCCGCCCGAGGGTGGCAGCCATCGTCAGAGCCAGGGAGCATTACTGCAGCATTCCTGGAGTCCAGTGGCATGGGGCAGCTGGCAAACTTCCCCTGCTTCGTCTGCGGGGCAACCAGCTCTGCAATCCAGGAGTTCCTCCATGGAGCAGCAGCCCTTTTCCAGCACACCATGGCACGCTCAGCAGACGCAGCCGGGGAGCTGCCCCTCCACCCCATCCTGTTGTTGGCATAGGGAAATACGGTCAGCCTTTTCTGAACTTTGTTAATAAACTGAAACACACAGGAGGGGCTGGTGAATAGACAGAAGCCTATCTGTGGTGTGACTGAGGAACCTGACAAGGGGAAAACTGAGCCACTCGTTTCCAGAGAGCCACTCCAGGTCATAAGAGAGTGCTAAGGAGGCACTGTGCTGGTTCCAGGTGGAAACAACAAATATACATCAGGGACAAATTGGCGCTTGGTGTTTAGCACAGTTATGATCTGAAATGCTAAGTCCACTTTAATTTGATAGAAATTTGCCCTTAGGCTTATTCATAGCTTGACCCAGGCTTGGCAAAAGTTTCATACACTCTGGAATCCGCCTGAGGTTTTGGCATTTCTCATGCATTTCCTTGCTTTCAGATTTTATGTTGACCATGATTCCATTGCTAGATTAAGATGATAGCTCTGCACAGTTCTGCTCGTCTGCCCTTCATCCTCTCAGTTTCTTGTTATGCCCACTACATCAGATAAACTTTGGTGGTGGTAGCTCAGTTCCCCTTAGTGTTTTAACTCAAAATGCAAGAAGGACCCAGTCTGGAACCCTGAATTCACAGCTCTCTACATTTAGGAAAGGTTCACATTCACACTCATATTCAATATGGACTTTGTGGACTGGCCTGTTTGTTGTCAAATTAAGACTTAGTTAACATGAAAGAAGTACATACTGCAAACATCCAGTAATGTATTGTGTGTACACCGTGCAGCACAGTGTGTAACTGTGGAGAAGATACAAAGATGACAATGATGGAGGAAGATAAACACAGACTTGACTTGCTTCAGGAGCTGGGGAATCTGACCCTTATATTCAATTATAAAAAAACACAACGGGATGAGCCATTCACTCTAGTCTAAAGATTATCTGTTAAAGAGGAGTAGGGAGGTTCCAGCTTTTCTTTAAGAAATGCTTCCGCTCAGAATAGTCTCTCTAACTGCCACCTATTGTTTTTGAAGCACTACAATAATTCTGGAAATCTAGGGTTGGAAGGGGTCTAATACACAACTTTCTCCAAGTGGCTTTGTTTCATCTTACGTGTGCCTGTCATCATCGTACTGCTGCATGCTACCGGGGTTTGGACTAGGATGACCTAATTTCTTGGCACAGTAGATGATGATTACCACTGGTGTAATCAATGTCTCCTGGCTCTAGGCCAAAGTCTACCCTCACATACACATGCAGTTTGTACTGACTGCACTGGAAGCTGAACAATACAATCCGAAGGCAGAATTTGGCCATCATAATATACCTCCCCACTCCTCCTTTTTTTTTGCCTTTGCTCCCCAGTGGCACTATTGCTGCCTTACCTGCACCATGGCGCTCTGTCAACAAAGACTGAAAATTGACCCTGCCAGCCACGTGCATGTTTCCTTCTGAGGCATGACCTGATGGGGTCTGCGGGGAATATGAAGTTTTGTAATTGTCAATGCACACTAAACATTCTCCTGACTAGTTCCACTGCTGATACCAATACTGTAGCAGGTGCTGGTGCAAGAGCCCCTGCATGGCCCCTGCCCTGTCAGCTTCAATCAAGGGGAACAGATTGGGGCTGATGAAAAGGCCTGATGTGGGCCTGAGGATTGGCAACACCTGCCAGCCCGATGAGCCAGGGCTGCAGGCAGCAATAGAGAAATGAGCCAGGGAGGGAGTTGGGGGCTGCCTAGCCTAAGGCTGACCGTATGTGAGAGGGGAAAAAAAACCTGTAAAGATTATGTATAGTTTCCCCTGGTAACGGGACAATCTAAAGACACAAGAGTTGTGCAACCTTGAGGTCTCTCTGAGCCTGAATTTGGGAAGGCAAACAGCATTCAAAGAGTGGCAGGAGTGAGGGGACTGCTCATGCACCCCCTGTTCAGGATATGTATGTTTGTCTACTTAAGCTGCATCACTAAGCAAACAACTTAAAATGCCTCTGAACCTTCTGATTCTCCACAATGCCAAACTTTGTAACCACGTGTTCTGCATTCTGGGACTGTTACCCTTTGGTCTCCCTCTCAGTTCTTCTCATTTTTTGATAGACCAACCTGTTGTGTCGTGTCTTTAAATGAATTATTAACTCCCTGGAGTGTTTGTTTGGACAGCAGCAATCAGCTGGGGGGCCACTAGTGTTATTGCCATATAAATTTATCAAGGCATTCCTTCTGAAGTGCAAAACGTATTGCAAGCAGAATATCAAGACTTGATAGACTCCCCAGACTGATTTCCAGGAGTAAAATATATTTTCTTTTTTCCCCACCAAGCACCACTTGACAATTGCTATGAAATAGAGCAGCCCAGTGCTTATGACCCATCAGTAACTGATGCTTAAACACCCCTTTTATTAGGCATAAAACTCAGGGGTGAGGGCCAAAGCTTCCTGCAATGAATTCCTTCTAAATTCATTTAATTGGAGTGGTTCCTTCCTGTGGTGCTAACAGCCTCACTGAGCCCTGGGACAGAGTGGTGTGGAGGCTGGGCTAGGGCTAACCCAGAGCATCCCGTGTGGGGCTCCTGTGGTGATTTAAGTGTCTTGGGGTTCTGGATGCTGCTGCTGCCACAGGAGCAATAGTGGTGACCAGGAGCTACAGGACCTTTGGAATCACTGAGCCCTGGAGCCGTTGTCTCTTTTGTTCCTGCTGTTGACAGGTTGCTTCCTACTGACACAATCTGCTATGAGAGTTCTCATGGATCCTGTAAATGCTGAGTCCCCTTTGACCCATCACCTAACTTTGTGACTCCACTAGAACCTTCACTGGCCACAATGTGAAACTCAGGAAAAAACAAACAGGCTTTGGCTATATTACCTTTGACTACTTCATCTACCAGTAGCCCACCTACAGCGCTCAATTAGTTCACTGTAAGTCTGTGTCCAACAAGGAGAGCTGGAGTGGGGATGCTAAGAGCCATTGCACCAAACTGTAAACCCTCTGTACAGTAGAAACCATTTCCAGGTGTAAGGGGTGCAGCACTTGTAGCCACAGCATCTATGGGTCTATCCAGTGCCTGGTCACTACCCTTGGCCTGTGCAGACTGGATATTGATCCTATAGAGAGTTCTTAGCCTCAGGAAGTGGGGATTGGCTCCACCGAGTTGTCTGATTTTCTCAGCCACATTAAAACCAAACACAGAGGGTTTCCACCACACATGGAATACCAGAACATGGGCGAGCCTTGCAGTATTTCAGTCCCATGTATCTATAGTGGATCTGGATGAAGTTAGTGTATTTGTAATGCAAAATTTTGTATATGAATTTTTGCTTTTTTGGTGGGCAGTTGCATACCTGTCAAATTTAGCTTTTACCAAAACCTGAAGGAAGGGTTATTTTTTTGCTTTATAAGCAAGTAAAGAACATTTTGCCTTGTACTGAGAATGCCAGTAATCAAGAACTAATGGTCCAAATTCCACTTTCATTTCATTAACATTTTCAAGTCAATGGGATTTCATCACTGAGAAAAATTTGGTTCAATATCTCATGATTAAAACACAAATCAGATGTTTTAAAGAAAAATAAAGGTGATAATTTCATCAACCAACTAGTATTTAGTTCCAGAACTGGAATGAATGCAGAATATGCAAGAATGATCTGTTATGCAGATTAAAGAGGGAAATTTTACCCTTACTCATTATTCTATGCTTCAAATTTGCTACATTTATAGAAGTAAATGTTAACTATGCAGCTAATTCTGAAAGCATGAACTACTCAGTCCAATAAGAGACAGGTCCAAATAACCTTCCATACTAACCTATCTGAAGCAGGAAAGAAATATTTTGGCAACAGAAGAGGTGTGCTATATAATTAGTGTCTCTGAACTAGTCTTAGGGCTTGTCTACACTACCACCTTCCCTTGAAGGAAGGATGGTAATTAGGGTGTTGGGAGTATAGGGGGCAAATTTGCCCCCAAGGCAACTTCAAAGTTTTAAACTTCAAAGTACTGGCACATGCCTAGCCGCGGCTCACCCTCAAAATTGTGAGGTGTAAAGGAACTTTGAAGATGTCCCGGCACTTCGAAGTACCGGTGGGTGAGCCGTGGCTAGACGCGTCCTAGTACTTGGAAGTTTAAAACTTCAGAGTTGCTGCGAGGGGGAATTTGCTTAATGAAGTGCTGCCTATGGACAGCAGCACTTCATTAGTAAACTCCCAACACCCTAATTACCATTCTTCCTTCGAAGGAAGGTGGTAGGTGTAGACAAGCCCATAGTGTCTTAAGTCAGAGATCTTATCTAACCAACATGATTCCATTAAAAGATTTATATAATACGTACAATTAAAAATCACTAGTCCAAAACTTTCTTTTTTAAACTAAAGAGTGATATGTATTGCATCAGTTCACTAAATTATATGAGGTTCCCCTATTGAAATGACAGTGGTTTTAACACTTTCCAAAGACTTTAAAGTCTGAATACTTCAGGCCAGAAGCATTCCCTTAGGGATTTTGCATATTTAATTATCTTTGAAGCTTTATCCATCATAATAACTAAGTAAAATCACCATCCTTCTACTAAACAAAGCTAAAAGTATCAATCAATATCTGATTTTTTTAAAAATATTACTCGAGCAAAGATTAAAAAAAGTTTAAGATTTTGCAAAAATCATTACATTTAAGAATAATACTCAATGGGCTAGATCTTCAGCTGAGGCAAACCACCTTCAGAATGGCTGGCGGAGGAGGAGGAGGAGGAACAAGGATGGCCCTGGATGATAATCTTATCCTAGAGATGAGAGAGGCTCGCTTAATCCCTGCTTAATTTAGAAGTTGCTTTAAGTTACTCTACCTTACATAGGGCTGTTTTAGCTGTATGAGCTGGCTGGGGCATCTTCTGTGAGTAGCAGCAGAGCATTCCATATAGGCTCCAGCTCCATTTGCTCTCCATTCAGCCACATCCCCCAAACCCAAAGGCCAATTGCATGCATGACTTTGGTGATGCTTAAGTGAGATGGGAGTGTTATCTTCCAGCAAGAACTCCTGCTATTCTTTGTCCCATATTCTTAATTTACAAAACTGCATGCCACATTTAAACTTGGAAACTAGAATAATATTTGTACACTGTATGGTTCATGTCCATTTAAATCTAATTCATGACTCTTAAACATGTATGGCATTCAGCCTACAGTTAACTGGGCTGTATTTTGTCAACCCATGTGTTAATCTCAAAAATATAGTGTACGCTGCAGTATGCGGCTATCTACAAGAAATATGATGGGGATCATAACCTCTCCGGGCACTGGGAAACAGATTTGTCTTCAACCCCAGTAATCAATACACTGCCTGTTAACGTTCGTTCCTACTAGATGTCTTTGGAGATAAGTTGTTTGGAACTAGTTGTCACCTCTGCTACCATGGGAAAGTGAGGCAGGGTTGCCAGTCCATAGAAATTTCATTTACGGACAAAATGGGAAAAATTTACGGAAAGATTTTTTTCCCCCAGACAATTTTTAATACTATATTAAGATGACATGAATGGGCAAAAGTGAAAAGTAATCATTGTTGTTCATACATCATAAGAACAATATGCTATTTAACTCACTTTCATTTAGTCAGTCATGGTTTTGGAAGTTTAATCATCATGGATGCTTTAATTCTTCTGCAAGTGAAATCTTTGCACTTTTGGAATCAGGAAACCAAATCAGCAACATTATCCTAGATTTCGTCCATCAAACTCAGTGGAAGGTTTGGTCTAGCTAAGAAGGTTGCTACTTTTAGTTCACATTCTGTGATCATTTTCTGGTGATTAGTCGCTGTTGTATTCACTTTAGCAGCGAAAGTCATAATTCCAGGGATAGATCTCCTTGCAGGCATTATGCTTCGGTGATTACCACTTGCAGCATGGCTATGAACATCTTGCACTCCACCAGAAGCTATACTGAACACCTTTTTACACCACATGCATTTGGCTCTGTGCTTGCTTCACCATCTATGCAAATCCAATCTGTCCAAATGTGAACTCACCATCTGCTAGCCATTTGGATGAAAATATGCATGCTCTACCTTTTGATTTCTTAGTAACTGGCTCTTCATTAGGTGATGATTCAGAGTCAGACTCGTTATTCTCTTTGGCACAATCCATTCTTCTCATAGATTTTGACATTGGCAATTTATGTAATTTAATATTGTTTACTGTTAAAGTTTACAGTGTGCTGATGTTAACTCAGCAGGATAATGTAGATAACATCACACGGATCACGTGACTCACATTACATCACCTCAATCATTGAACTAAACAAACAACTAAAACCTCCAATTTCTGCCGCACTGGTGCACACAAGAAATTTAATTGCTATAGAATAATCGCTGTTTTTTAAAATTGGACACCTAATTTTTTTTTATATGGACTGTCCATAAATTTATGCATGGTTGGCAACCCTGAAATGAGGGCATAAGGGAAAGTGTGAAGGAGTAGATTTCAGCAGATACACTGGCATAACAGTGAGTAATAGCAAAGAGAATCAGAATCTAATGTTCTACATAAATATCACACCCCTCACTCAATTCCCCTCACAACTGTGTTTTTTCTCTACAGAAGCTGAGGTGCTCATGGATTAGGAGAGCCTGGGGCACAGATGCAATGCCAGTCCTCTGATAAGGACAATTCCAGGGAAATGCTTTGAATTTCAACTCCCAAAGTTTCCTGGCCTCTGTGTGAATTTTTCCCTGTGTAGAGCATGATCTGGCTCTGTGTCTCTGGTATTGTTACAAGGATAATGTATCAAATGTCTTTGCTCCACAAATGTTTTGTAGAGAAAGCTCACAGCAATGGACAATATTTTGTTATATTGATGATTTAAAAAATGTGTCTGTATAATTTCTCATTATCATCATCAACTGCCATGAGCTCAGTGTCCATTGGTGTCTGATGCCTCCCTGGTATAGTAAAACTAACTCACTCTTCTATAGCATTTTTCATTAGAAGATCCCAAAATATTTCATAAAAAAGGATGCCAGTTTAATTATTCTCACTTTATAGGAGGAAAAACTTAGGCACCAGAGAGAAGAGATTTGTGCAGGGTCACCCATCAAACCAGTGAAAAGATGGGGATAGAAGCCAGGCTCTCTAAGTCCAAGTTCAGTGCTCAGTCCTATATTCTACACTGCCCTGGTAAGTACAGTGCATCAGAAATATAAGAACCCAATTGTGTAAGATGGCAGTTTTCTCGATGAACAAATTTGTTATGAAGAAATGAGCTACATTAAAGGACTGCAGAAAGCATGCTACATATTGCAGGACTTAGATCAAAGGGAAAAGAAAACGGTTTTCAAAAAATGAATCCTGATGCTTCATAAAAACACATAAAAGAGCCAACAAACAGAGTAATATGTATCTCTACCGCCGGTGTCTGACCAGACATCCAACTGTACCAAAATAAATTATCCCACACAGACTGTTAGACAATGAATTACTGGACTTTTTTTTTTAAAAAGCCAACCCTGCAGCAATTAGATACCAATCAGATCCTTACCACAAGGTTATAAACAGGAAAAGAACTACAGCTCAGCATATGCATCCAGGTTTCTTTAATCCTTTCTCCTTTCAGGCAAATTCCACACTATCCACACCTGCTGCTTCTACTTCTGCAGATCAATTACTTGTTGCACTGACAGTGAACCTGCTGCAAAGGGTTAAATTTCCAGAGCTAACCACCATTTTGTTTTCTTAAAAACCAAGCTGTCAAGGAAAGAAATTAAGAAAAAAAAAAAAGCAAATAAAACAACCCTGGATTAATAGAGGTCAAACACAGGGGCCATGTCCACATAGATGTTATAGCAAAGAGAATCAGAATCTAATGTTCCATGTAAATTGGAGCTCCCAGCAGCTCCATGCTAATGAACTGTCTTGCAATTGAATGCTCATTAGCATAAACACTTGCTAATTAGCATATCCACACAAGATTTTGCTCTTGACAGAGGTGGTTACCAGCAGTGAAGAGGCCATGTGGACGTGCCTCTGCCAGCTAAACTCTCTCCCCCTCATCGCAAGTCCCTTATTAGCATGCAGTTGCTGGGAGCACAGCTCTGTGTAGACGTGGCCCTTGTCTTTTATAAAAATGTCAACAATGCAGTGTAACAAATCTGATGGGTTTTAACTTCTGTTTAATAATCGGTTATTTAGCTAAAGGTCTAAAAAGGTTTTAAGGCCCTGATTCTGCAAGCTCACATACTCCTCAGACCATAGAAGTCAATGGTGCCTTTCACTGACACAATCTGAAGAAGTGGGTCTGTCCCACGAAAGCTCACCTAATAAACTATTTTGCTAGTCTTTGAAGTGCTACTTGACTGCTTTTTGTTTTGACAGTGATTTTGTTTTCTGTAGAGGCGGAGCTTGCAGATTCAGGGCCCATATCTGAAAATATTATATTCAGCTCTCAACAATACACCCAGCAATTTGCTCTGAACTCATGAAAGAGGCTGGAATACAAGCTGTCAAGTCTAAAGTCCTCCAATGAGCAGATGATTTATTATAGCAAGTAAAATACCAGTAGAAACTTCCAGAAGCTGTCAGTGTACCCACACAGATTTGCAGGGACCATTCCTAGGGAACGGCCATCATCCAGTGTTCATGATCCATTCTCCCTTGGCAAGTCTGCCAATGAGGTTACAGTCCATGCCTATTGTAATGGTGGTATGGACACCTGGACCAGAGCCTTAAGTCCCCTAACGCCAAATGAAATCAATGGAAGCCAGTCACATATATACATATGAGGATCTGGGCTCTCTGCACGGGAAATAGTAGGCAGAACCACCATCTATTTCATGAACCTCCCTAAATAGTAAATCTAAAGACAGCACTTTCAAGTCACAACAAACCTGGGCTGGATGTGAATTGACAGTATAAGGTCAAGAGGCTGTAAGTTAGACAGTTGGACCACCCAGGATACCCATGCTTCCAAATTATTAATAAATTCAAATGTACAGATTAGGTGCCTGTGAATTCAGCGTTGTCATTCCCTTGTGTATTGCAGTTAGACTGCTCAGCCATGTTAGTTTATTACATCTTTCTACTCTCTTAAATTTAAGACATATTATACCCCCAAATTTAAATCTAATATGTTTAGCTGTTTTGGGGCAGCCTTTCCAACAAAAGGATGAGATTGACACCATACTTTATTTTGAAGAATAAAATCACTGGAATTTCTAAGGAGTACCTTGATCAGGAAAAGACTTTTTTGCCCCCCTTTACTTGTACCTTGAACATGTAATGACAAGTCATGGTATTTTGTGAATGCTAAAGAACAAGTCTTAGTAGCATGCTGAGAGAGCACTGACATACATCAGTGATGTATTATCTTCTGGGCCAGCCTGCTCTGCCATATGATTTGCCACACCATGATATGCCAGTTCATAGTAACTGAAGACAACAGCAACAGAAAACAATACCCAGGATCTCATGAAAAAAAAATGACCACCATTACAAGGGTTAACACTGGTATAACAAAATTAAAATGCCCTTTTGCCAGAGATGTTTAACATGCTACTTTTTGCAATATTGCCAATCCCACACATTTTCAAGGGTCATGATGCAGACCCCCAAAATCATGAGTGACTTTAAAATTAATGACTTAAATATATTTTGATTTTTTTGTTTGCTTTCTGGATTTTGAATATTGGGTTCACGTTTTCAAACTGCCCTCTGCAACCAATATAAAAGTTGTCATTCATATGAAATTCATATTCACATGAATCCAGAAGCTAGATCTTGAGCAGCAACAGCAAGAATTGCAAGTCTCATAAGAAAATTGTAAGTCTGACAACATGGCATTAATGCCTTTTGTAAATAAAAAAATTCTGAACATTCAGGCCAACATTTTCAAAATCATCACCATCATCCTCAATAACCGTGGGCTCAGCGCCCATCCCTGTCCAGTGTGGCTTAGTTTCTGTAGACTAGCTCCGCACCAATCTACAATGTCATCTATTCATTCTCTGTGGGGTCTGCCTCTCCTATTCGAGCTGTCCATTATGCTGAATACCAGGGTCTTGATTTTTTATTCATCGTTCATTCTGCAAATATGCCCAAATAGTTGTAGCTTCTGTTTTATAACCTTCTGTGGCAGGTTCTCTTTCGGCTGTATCTTCATATATAATTCCTCACTGGTGACCTTCTGCATCCATCCTGTTCTCAGAATCTTTCTGTAACAACTCCTTTTGAACACCAATATTCTTCTTTTCGAATCTATCATTACCACCCATGTCTCACATCTGTACAACATGCTGCTGAATACACACTTTAAGACACTCAGCTTCATTCTTAAGCTAATTACTTTGCTTTTACAGATCTTATCCAACAAAAACAGCCACTAATATTTGGAAGCCTCAGTTTTTGGATGCTTAAGTTGAAACACATGGTCACAAAACAGCCAGATTTTAGCTGAGACTCTGGCCTACATTGCACAGGTATAAAAATGATAGCACAGTAGCAGAGGCATTATGCTTTCAAAGAGTTACATAGATAATAATTAAGTTTGGTTGTCAACACCTTTATTAGGTAGGTATTGTATACACAACACTTGAAGGTGGAAAAACTTAAGCACCGAGATATAGTGGAGAAGTGTGATAAGGACAAGAGGTGAACATTGGAATGTAATGACTATGGCTGTTTCTACACATGGCACTTTTTCCAGGAGATCTCTTCCAGAAGAGTGCATCTACACATCAAACACGACCCAGAAAGAGCCACTCCTTCCTCCAGAAGAACGCATCTACACATGCACTGGCGCTCTTCCGGAAGAACAGGGCAGGAAATGACACAGACAGGGTCGCACAGCCAGGGAGCCCTTCCGGGGCCGCTGGCCATGCAGCCCCTTAAAGGGCCCCACCCAAACAGCCCCTCTCTGCAAATGCTGCTGAGGCCAGCCACTTCTGTGCCCAGCAAGCCAGACCCAGGTCCCTGTCCAGCGCCTGCCAACCAGCAGGCATGGATCCCCAGCAGCTGCAGGACAGCAGGCTTGCCCTTGCCCACAGGCTAGCCATCCTCCTGGCCACCTTTCTCAGCCTCCTGTGGAGACAGAGGCCCAGGCCCATGGGTCCTGAACTCACGCCACCCCTGCTGGGCCCCCTCCAGCCAGTCCAGCATGTCTGGACCCAAGCCACCAGCATGGACTGGTGGGACAGGGTTGTCATGGGGGAGTGGAACAACGACAGCTGACTGCAGAACCAGCAGATGAAGAAAGAGATCTTCCCTTGAGATCTGCAGGTGGCTTGTCCCCATGCTACAATGCCAGGACACCTGGATGAGACCGGCCCTCTCCGTGGAGAAGCGCATGGCCATTGCCATATGGAAATTGGCCACCCCAGACAGCTACTAATCCATTGGGCAGCAGTTCAGGGTGGGCACATCCACCGTTGGGGCCATCATCCTCCAGGTAAGACCAGCCTCAGACCCTGCCCCACTAGCAGGAGGCAGGCCAGTGGGCTCAGGGGACCCCAGGCACCGATTCAGAGGGGGAAGGGCCGGGGGAAGGCAGGCCCAGCCCAGAGGGGATACTGCATGGCTGCTGCCAGAGGGGTCTCCCATTAGGGGGGCCTGGTAGGGACAGAGGGGATAGGGACCCCTCTGTGTATGCCCACAAGTGCACCCATTCCCCTGCAGGTTGTGAAAGCCATCAACCATGGTGCTGGTGCAGCAGCTGGTGCACATTGGGGACCTGGATGCAGTTGTCAAGGGCATCACTGTGCTCGGGCTGCCCCTGTGCTTCAGGGCAATCGACTGGATGCATATCCTCATCAGGGCCCCGGACCACAGTGGCAGCTGATACGTCAACCGCAAGGGGTACTACTCCATCGTGCTCCAGGTAGCGGTGGAGGCCCATGGAAAGTTCACGGACATTTGTCGGCAGGCTGGGCAGGGCACATGATGTGCGGATCCTGTGGAATTCTGCCCTGTTCCGCAGGATGGAGGCTGGGTCATTTGTGCCCTGGTGGGAGTGTGCTGTTGGGGATGTTGTGATGCCTCTCTGCCTCGTGGGCGACCCAGCCTACCCACTCCAGCCCTGGTTGATGCGCCCATACACAGGCCACCTCACACCCTCCCAGGAGCTGTTTAATGCCCAGCTCACACGGGCCCAGTATCCCATTGAGTGCACTTTTGGCCATCTGAAGGCATGGTTCAGGTGTCTTCTCATGCGCCTCCATGTGGGGGTGGAGAACGTCCCACAGGTAGTGGCTCCCTGCTGCGTGCTCCACAGCCTCAATCGAGGCACGTGAGGTGACCCTGCCCCAGGGATGGATGGCGGAGATGGCCCCCCGCTACGGCCCCCGAAAGGCGACTCAGCCGTGATGGGCTCTGGATCCAGGAGGCGCTTCAGGAGGCACTCAGCTGAGGGGACGACTAACCCCCGCACCCCACCCCATATGCCCCCCCCACAATAATCAGGGAGACGGGGGGGTGCAAAAGGTAAACATGTATTTAATCCTCAACTTTTTGCAGCAGTGACCAACAGAAATAATGACCAAAACCTCATATGGAGTGAACTATATACATGGGGGTAAGGAGGCAGGGGCATTTAAACTTGGACAGGAACTGCGGCAGGAACGGTGGGGGCTGTAATCAAGGGACGGGATGGAAGGCTGCGAGCCCCCACGCCCACGAGTGCCCCTCCCAACCTGGGTGTGTGGTCCCCTGCAGGGCACTGATGGGGCCAGAAGCACTAGCAAGTAAGGCTGGTCAGCACCCGGCCCAGCCTCAGCTGAGGATGGTGGGTCATCTCAGGGGACCCCCCTGGGTCCCATCATGGCCACAAGCCATGCTGTGAGGTCCCTCAGTGCAGCATTGGGCAGGCCTGAGAGCAGTAGAGTGGCCAGGGCCTCAGGGTCATGGGCTGGGGGGACAGGAGCAGCCAAAGGGCTAGCAGGGGGGGCCAGGGGCATGCTAGGGCCCCACACAAGCTGTAGAGCATCCCGCCCCCCCTCTCTCCCTGCATGTGTCCCGCCTCCACTGCGGCTCAGCATGGCCCCAGTCTCCCTGGCTGGTCGTCCCCTCCTTGGACCCATGGGACAGGCATGTGCCAGGGGAGGCTGCCCTGTGGGCTTGTGCACTCACCGTGGTGGCCACTGGGGCATGATGCCGGGGCTGGGGCTCTGTCCACGGTGGTCCACCCTGGCAATGGGCTTGTGGGCTGTGGGGGTTCAGCTGAGAGGGGTTCTGGATGCAGCTATGCTGCCTGGGGGGGCCTCAGCACGCTCAGGGGGTGCTCCAGGGGAGAGGGAGCTGGGTGCTGCCCACAGGCATGGGTGCCCCTGGGCCTTGGTGCCCCCCTCCCCCCACTATGCTTTGCTACTATGCGCACTTACCTGAGGTGGCTTCGTATATGTCGGGTGATGCCCAACTGGAGACGGCCTGGCTGCTGATGGTGGAGGGCAGCACGATGATGAGGGACCTGGCTGTGGACTCCCCATCAGATGGGACGTCCACAGTGGCGGGTCCCTCCTCCTCCTCCGGTGCGGCAGTGGGCTGGGGTGTGGCTGTCTCCATGGCGGCATGGGGTGGCGTCATCCACAGCCAGGAGGTCCTGAAGCTCCCGGTAGAACGGGCACCTGGCAGGGGCACAGCTGGATCTGTGGTCGCTGTCCTGGGCCTGCATGTACCCCTGCTGCAGCTCCTTCACCTTACACCTCACCTGTTCTGGTGTCTGGGAGGGGTGGCCACGGGCAACCAGGCCCTTGGTGAGGCAGTCGAAAGCTGGGGCATTCCTCCCGGAGTCCCTCCTCATCGCGCCAGAGCCCCAGAAGCTCCTGGAGCTCTGGCTTAGTCCAGGAGGGGGCCCTCCATTTCGGAGCCTGGTCGGGGTCTTGCCTGTCCTTGTCTGGGTTCCTGGGGTCCCCCTAAGCAGTACGGAGTGCTGGGTTGCTGGCCATCTCTGCAGGGCAGGACTTGCTGGGCACTGCGGCGCCTCGGGAGAGTATGACAGCCTGCATGTGCTTCCTGTCTCACACTCTCAAGCTTCCTGCCACAGCGTCTCCAGGCCCTTGCAGCTTTAAAAGCTGCAAGGCCCTGGAGACCATAGAGGCCTGCTGGGTGTGTCAAGGGCAGCCCTGCTCTCCAGCAGGCTGCCACCACAAAGGACCGCTTCTTTCAGAAGAAGTGGACCAGGAACATCTACACATGCCTTCTTCCAGAAGAAGACCCTCTTCCTGATTCTGAAGTGGAGTACAAAATCTGGAAAAGGGGGCTCCTTCTTCCGGATTTCTTCTGGAAGAGTGCCTGCATGTGTAGACGCTCCTTAGATCTTCCACAAGAAGGCACCGTTTCCAGAAGATCTTGCCTGTGTAGAAACAGCCTATGTCTACATTTCTTTTCATTTTCTTAAGCATTACCGAAATAATTTAAGGATAACAGTTAGGTCAAATACTGGGGAAGCCAACAAGAATGCTTTTTAATAAAACACTATCTGATCATCATTAATTAGTAAGTGGCAAACAGCCAAAAACAGGAGGCCTAGTCTGGATGCTTGTCCATAGCTGATCCAAGAACACCCTAGACTCAGTGGTCTAGTAAATCAAGCTAGAAATCTTCCAAAGTCAGACTCTCGAGAGACATGAAACAATTCCCCACTTTGGCTAAGGCAGACAGTCAACCTCTGCAGGTTTAAGGACACAAAAAGAAAGTAATTTTTAAAATGTTTTCCATAAACAAGCCAACACACCAGCCAAGCTAATAAAGCTTTGGAGTCTGATCCAAACCCCTCTGAAGTCAGCATGTTTGGGAATCAGTTCCTAAAGTAGACAAGAGATAACATAAGCCTTAAGAGTAACAAAACTGAGCCACATCCTGAAGTCTTTATTCAGTTTTTGGTCAGGCAAAGCTACCAGTGAGTTCAGGGACTGATTAGAGGGCACTTTGCCTAAATAAAGATTTGTATTTTGTACTCTTATAAACATAAAACTGTCACAGTTGTTAATAAATCCAGCCTCTGAGAAGACTATAAATTACCAGCAAGATTTCCATTTTCAGAGATGTGAAAATGAGGAGTACTAAGAGGCTACTTACACTGAGACTTGGATCAAATCTCAAGTACTTTGTGTAAGGTTACAGAGGCAGCCAAGAGCATGGAAAGAGAATTCACATCTCCTGACTCTCAATCCTCTGCTTTAGTTTTCAGACCACATTCTCCTACTAGTTCAGGGGTCGGCCACTGAAATAGCAAAAAGAGCCATTTTTTCCCCCAGCACGGTTAACAAAAAAACCACACACACCGAAAATTCAAGAGTTGCAACGCATCTGAATACGAGAGAGTGCTCAATAAATAAAGTCAAGCCATACTTTTTATAGCTCCTATTTTAAGAGCAGCACACACACACAATGATTTGTGATGTGATACATGTTTACTGCAGGAGAGTCACAAGCTTTTAACATGTTCTTTCCTCACACTTTACATGTGTGTTTGTGCCTGCCTTCCTCACTTTCACTCCTGAACCTTCTCTCCTTCTGGAGGACGCTAGGGGGAGTTATCCAATGTTTCAAGAGGACGTCATTTGCTATCGAGATATGAGTTGTTCATTTCTGAGCTTTTAGATGTTCACTGTTTATCGAAAATATTCAGCAGGGGTTTGTTTCTTTTTGTTACTCCGCAGTTCTAGCGTTGGGAGCCACAGAAGTCCTTAAAGAGCTGCATGTGGCTCTGGAGTTGCAGGTTGCAGATTCCTGTGGAACTTAGGGCTTGCCTACACGGGACACTAAGGGCAGGGAAGATTCATTAACTAAAAGTTAATTAACAATTAAGCTCAACCAAACTAAGGCTATTTTACTTCTGAATAAGAGCACTCATGCACCAGTTTAACTAGCAGACTTTAAATAATGCAGCTTAATTTCCCCCAGCGCCGTCATGTACACAAGTTCCTAGACAGGCTGGATTTGCAGGGTGCTGAGTACTCTTAACTCCACTAACTTCGGGTCTCTCAACTTCAGGATCAGTGGAGGACACTCAGTCTCTGCCAGGAGACACTTGGGCCCAGATTCTCAAAAGCTATTTAGGCATTTAACTTTCCCTGAAATAAAATATCTTTAGCGATTTTTGCCTCAATATTTTACAAACAGAGGCAGTTTATTTATATCCTTAAGGTGCAGCTCAATGACAATGAAGAAGTATTGTTTAACAATGTATATTAATATGTCTCCCAAAAAGTAACTCATGTCCTCGGTCCTGCCCCCCTCCCACTATATTTCCTTCTGGAGCCAAAGAGGTACCATTTCAATTGCCCGTTCACCAGTGGCTGCAAGAATTCCCTACATCCAGGTATTGCATATTCTGGCCCAAGTACATGCAGCTCCTACAGACCCCATGCATTTGTCAAATGCAAGTGTGGACACGTCAGAAAGATGACAAGCCAACTGAAGAACATTCTGCATGTCCGATATGGCTTTCGAGTATTTTGAAGTGGTCTCATAGAATTTCTTGCCAGAAATTCCTTATTTTGGTTTTACGGGCCTTATTCTCCAGTGTCTTTACACCTGTGTAGCATGCAAAAACACTACAGTGTCAGAAGATTTATTAAATGTAATATTTATAGTATAACAGCTTGATTCCTTGCTCAGTGCTTTGAGCTCAACATTGTTCAGATCTGGAATAGAAATGTCTCTGCCCTGTAAGAGCTCTGGCTCAGATCTTCAAAAGGTATTTTGATGCCTAACTCCAGACCACCTTTTTCCTCCCCCAGTTGGGGATCCCACAGCTGATGCTGCCATCCAGGGCTCTGCACCCCAGCCAGCTCCCCATCACAGAGTTGCTGCCCCTCCACCCCCACTGGGGTCCTGGGGCTTAATCTACCAGCAGGACTGGAGTTCCGACATCTTTTTTCCTAGAAAAAATGCACTGCCTAACTCCCACTGAAATCAATAGGAGTTTTCATCAAAATACCTTTGAAGGCCTGGGCCAAAGCCTATGACAAGAGACAACAGGTTGAGAAAAAACAAACATGCTGAGTTAATGAGGCAACAAACAATTGTTACAACAGGTAGCTCCCTCTATAGCCCTCGCTGAGTATAGCGTAGGCTTCTCTCTTCCCACTTGTGATAGTGTTTTACACTACACAAGTATGAGCAGATGCACAAGATTCAAGACTGGGGGAGGGGGGGCAAAAATCAGGCTTTTTAGACATACAAGCACATCAGCATCCTCCTTAGGATTTTATCAGTGCTGTGAATGGTGGATAGTCATCTTGTGGTCAGTGGGCCATGCACATTTGATTCTGGACCTCAGAAGCCTGACAAAATATTACATATTAGTAGCAGTTGTTTCGGTTATGTGGATGCTTGGATTTCAGCTATCAGCTTCTTTTGTATAGATCACTGATCTCCCATTGGCCTGTAACAACTTTTGGTCATTTCTGAACTGGACTGGATTCAGCCAACGACCTACAACTAGGGTTGTCAGGCATCCAGTTGCCAACTGTAATACCTGTTTGAAAAGGTATCCTGACAGCAGTGGTCAGCACCCCTGACTGGGCCATTTAAAATCTAGTTGGTGGCGCAACAGGGCTCTGTGCCACGTATCAGAGGGGTAGCTGTGTTAGTCTGTATCCACAAAAACAATGAGGGCTTGTCCAGACTACCACCTTCCTTTGAAGGAAGGATGGTAGTTAGGGTGTTGGGAGTTTACTAGTAAGTGCTGCCATGCACAGGCAGCACTTCATTAAGCGAATTCCCCGCCCCTGGCAACTTCGAAGTTTAAAACTTTGAAGTACCGGCACATGTCTAGCCGCAGCTCACCTGCCGGTACTTCGAAGTGCTGGGGCAACTTCAAAGTCTCCTTACTCCTCAAAATTTTGGAGCACAAGCTTCCGCCAGCACAGACCCACTTTGTCAGAGTCATGTAAGGGCTCTGTCTCTCCCAGTGCCAGTATTATGCTTTCTCTCCATCTCCTACATGTAGGGGTAGCCACAAGGTTCCGCATGCTTCCCTGCCCCACGTGCCAGCTCCACCGCTCTTATTGGCCAGGAATCTCTGCCTAGGAGGAGCCAGAGTTGGACCTGCTGTTGGTTCCAGAAGCTGTCTGAGCTAAGTACTACCTGGAGCCTGCACCACAATCCCCTGCTCCAGCCCTGCTCTCCCCTGCCAACCCTTGATCTCAGCGAGAACAGCTCATACCTCAAACTACTCATCCTAAGCTCCACCCCACACCCCGCATCCTCAGCTGGAACTGCACACATCCCAAATCCCAGCTTGGTCCTGATCCTCCTCCTGCTCTCCAAAGCCAGCATGCCAGCCCGGAGCACCCTCCGGTATCCCCAGTCCCACAATACATCCAGTGAAATAGCATGACTGTGTCAGGAAATCAAGGAACAGAGAGGGAGAAAGGCAGTGGGTGGGACCTTGGAGGAGCACCTTAGAGGAAAGGAGGGGCAGAGATAGACTAAGGGTGTTTAGTTTTGTATGAGGGGAAAATTGACTAAACAGGCTCTGTAACTGGACCTAAATTATATATTCTTACTGAAGGTCCCATTACGTCCCTGGCCAAAACAGTGTGGTGAAATTTCATCACTATTTCAAGTCTTTGTTGGTGAAAAGCAAATATTCCCCTCCCTTTGTAAGAGTAGTTGCAATGTACCTGTGACCATCACTCCGCAAGGAATTCAGCTCCTAAGTATGTGATTTCACTGCAAGGCTACGAATGGATGCACACCACAATTGTGCAGAATTTCCTCACAAATAAAACCCAAACAGAAGCTGGAAAAAAAAAGTGATCACTTCTCTGCCAGTGGGTTTGTCAGCCTAGAGGAAACAAGCAGAAGAAAGCTTGAAGAAACAGCAAAGAGGATAGAAAAAAATACTGTTCAGCTATTTCTCAAATAAGCCGCACATGCCAAACAAAGTTTAAATCAGCGTCAGCTATTAAAAGAGGGGTGTAGGTATGCAAGATAAGCGTGTGGATAATGTGAAAGAAAAAAATTCAGATGTACTGTACCTTAGGTATTTACATTCCTATTTTTACAATTATCTTAATTAAAGAGTAATTATTTCACTTCTAGATAGGCTTATCTGTAACATGAAGCTACTCGTCTGCCATTGCAAAAAAAAAATGCAGTTGTAGCCTCCTTTAATTGCTGTTCTCTATTGTTAATACTGTCTTAACCACAAGGAAAATACCTTGTTACATGCAATTGGCATTCATGTGTTGGAGAAAGAAGTCGCATTACTAATTACGGAAGCAGGATATTAAGAAGTATCCAGGCAGTCAGCTAACAAAAATGTGATTGTTTTTCTTTGCTTGAAAGAATATTCAAGAATGCAAAATACTAACCCATTGTTAACCACAAATCCCAACAGAGACAAAAATCTGAGGTTCCCTTTCCTGAATGTCCTCCATCTTGCTATGCCAAAAGGGGTCCAAAGGATTTTCATGTATATTACACTACAGACCATACACCAAAAACCTATGGATCTTGGGCACTATGGGGTCATGTGGAAGAATGGTCATTGTTTCTGCAGCAGGTTTGGGCTGAAACATGACTCCAATGGAGTCATACTACCAAGGACTACTTTGGTTGGTACCTGCACTCAGCAGTTTCCTAAAGATGGGACCCTGACCACACAGAGAATGGTAGATAATCACCTTTCCTAGGCTCTGTCAACATCTGCGACCAGTTTTAGGGACACCAATTGTGTATCTTTTTAGAAAAAGGACATTGTTTCGGGTCCTCACTGCAGAATGTCAACAGGAGCACTCCTCCTGATGACATTCCTTAATCTTTGTGGCCCACAAGGAGTTCCGGCTTCAACATTGATCCCAGAACGCCCCACTTCAGGCATGTGCAAAATGGTGCCCCAGAAGATCGAACCTAGGCATTTGCTCTTCCACAGCTAGCATAGACCTAGCCCTAGAAAATGAAATCAGGATGGAATGTCCTTCCCCACCAGTCTCCAGCACTGGCCACCCCATTCATGGCCACAGTCTCTTGCCCTCTCACTCCTACTGCATTAACTCTTGGACAAAAGTTACCGTATCAAGGACAAGCCTTGGAGAGGGAGAGAGCGTGAGAGAGTCCTAGAGGTGGCAGATTCTCCCTTTTGCTCAGAATATTAGCAGGAAAATAGGTGGTGTTTTAAAATATGTTAAGTCATGCAAATTAACTAACATGTTTTTAAAACATCTCTTAATACGTAATGCAGACAGGACTCAACATCTTTAAGAACATATTACAGCTTGAACCTCTGTAATCTGGAACAACCACTTATCATAGGTGTGACCAAGTTTCCTGTGGTCCCAGAAAGTTTGTTTACAGCCACCAGTCCTGGCACTCAGTGTTCTGTGCTTTTATTTAACTCTAATTAACCCCAAATGTTTTTCTAAGAGCTCAGTAAGCAGTGGAAGTTTTAGCAATGCACTAGAAAATATTGACCTCATCATCCAGCAAATTCTCTCATCCAGCACAAGTCAGGTCCTGAGGGTGTCAGATAAGTGAGGTTCAACCTGTAGCGGGTCACAGTAAATGTTATGACCAGCTACCTCATTTGCAAATGTTACCATCTCTCCTGCACTATGTGCTAAGTGCTGTTCAAAGACAAGTTAATTAGTACATCAGCTAAGACATTTTTAAAATACAACGTTTCCTCCATTTAGACAAGTCTTTTCCTGTATTGCTGGCTCAGATAACTGCTACACCCATTGTTACCTGTTTTGCTTAGTGGCAGCCTGGAACTGCTCTCATTACAATCAAAAGCAGTTCTATAACTCTTTGCATCAGGAGCCTTTTGGGCATGGCATGCTGTGGAGAGGCATTCCCCCATTAGCACCAATAATTTTATTGCTCACTATGGCCGTTTTGACACAGGCCACTTCCTTCAGAAGTGGCATGCTAATACACGAAGCGAAAGATGTGAATGAGGCATGGATGCAAATTCCCTGCACTTCATTAGCATAACATCACGTGATTTGGAGTCCGGAAGACTATTCTTCCAGACTCCAAAATGCCGTGTAGAAGGATGGCCCCAGAGGCCCCTCCAGGAGAAACACTTCCTTCCAGAAGACCCCCTGGGGGCTGCACTTCTACACAGCATTTTGGAGTCCGGAAGAATGGTCTTCTGGACTCCAAATCATGTGACATTATGCTAATGAGGTACAGGAAATTTGCATCTGCACCTCATTAGCGTCTTTCGCTCCGTGTATTAGCATGCCACTTCTGAAGGAAGTGGCCTGTGTAGAAATGGCCTATGATAGGCTTTATGCCCTTGGCATCAAAAAGTGAGACCTCTCTCCAGCATCCCATGATTGCCAATGGATTTAAAAGTAGCCATTTGTGTACAAAAGAATCTTACCATAACATTAGAGGGAGACTCTGAATTGGAATTAATTTGCAAGTTTGACATATTTAAATTAGGTCTTAATCAAGATCTTAACTATGCTATGCATTACAAGGTCAATTTCCCCACTTTTCATATTTGCAGGAATGGGGCCCATCCTAGTTAATTTGCTTTATTTACTGGTCCTATTAGTAACCGGTCACCCCTTATTTTTTCCCCTCCTTCCTTCACATGTCCCCCACCCCCCACTATATACACTCTGGATTCTAATTGTCTGCTCTAATCATCTGAGGTAGTGGGTCTCACCTTGTGAAAGCTCAATACCCAATTCGTTTGTTAGGTTTTAAGATGTGTGACAGACTCCTCATCAGTTTTAGGGGTCCTGTGCTCCCAGGCAGCTTCTTGTGGGCCTCAGAGATTCACAGAGGCCTCTTTGTTGCCCTGGGGCTTCCCAAAGGCAAGGGTCTTCCTTTACCAACCCATTTTCAATCACAGGCCACTCCTAACTGGAGGTGGAGTAGGACCCTATCCAACAGTCTTGAGCTACCCTGGTTTGGCCCTGGTTGGGTAACCCTCCAGTAGAAGGGGGAGGCGGGAGTCCAGTACTACCCACTACCCTGGACTCTGGCCAGGGACCCTTGGGAAGGCGGGAACTGACAGGGCTTTTGCCCCTGTCCCAGGGCAGTGACCTTTTCCTAGGCCTCTTCATCCTCCACTTCCCTCTGGTACCTTGTGGCTGGTGTCACTCGGCTCCACTGTTCTGCCTTTCTCTCAAACCTCCAGCCTCCTTCTCTCTGGGCACCTGTCTCCCTTTTGCTGCCTGGTGAAAGCCTTTCCTAGGAAGCCTGGAGGCCTTAACTGGTTGCAGGTGCTTGATTGCAACCTGTTGCTGGCTGACTAACCAGCCCCAGCTGCTGATCAGCCTGCAGGACTGCACCCTCTGGGAACTTTGGAGGGGAACAAAAAGGAATTCATCCAGCACCCAAAACATTCACCTTTTGTCAGGCACTTGTCAGCTGCAGCCTCTGATCTGCCATACATCCTCCCCTGCTGCACAACTCCAACGGGCTGGGCAACCTGGGACTCCAGGCAGTGCAGGTGGGACAGCGCATCTGCGTTCCCATGTTTGCTCCAGGCCGTGTGCTGCATCCTGAATTGGAATGGCTACAGGGATAGGAATCACCAGGTTACCCTAGCGTTCTTCTCCTTATTTCATTGCATCCACTGGAGTGGAGCATGTTCGGTGAGTAGGACGAACCAGCCCCCAAACAGTAGTACCTCAGTGCCTCCATGGCCCACTTTATAGCCAGGCATTCCCTCTCAACTACTGCATATTTGCATTTCCTGGGGAGCAGATTCCTGCTAAGGTATAAGACCAGATGTTCCTCGTCTTTGATTGTTTGCGACAGGATGGCCCCCAGCCCTACCTCCAGTGCATCTGTTTGTAAAATCAGGGGCCATCAACAGTGGATCACTACTGAGGGCAGTCAGCTGGTCCTGAAATGCCCTTTCTGATCCCTTGGACCATTGGACTATGTCCAGGCCCGGAGCTTGCACTAAATCTGTTAAGGGGCTGACCTGTGTTGCGAAGTGGGGAAATCAATCACCGGTAATGTCCCACAAACCCCAGAAAAGCCTGTACTTGTTTTTTCCATCTTGGCCAGAGCCACTGTTATATGGCTTCTAGCTTATTCAGTTATGGCTTCATCACCCCTTTTTTCACCACATACCCAAAGTACTTTGCACTGGTGAACCCTACCGCACACTTGGCTGGGTTTGCTGTGAGGCTAGCCTGCCTAAAAGGCATCCAGGACAGCCTCTACCTTTGTCAGATGCATTTCCCAGTCTGGGGTGCGGATGATGATATCATCTAAATAGGCAGCAGCATAATGAACATGGGGTCACAGCAGCTTGTCCATGAGTTGTTGAAAGGTGGCTGGTGCCCCTTGGGGATCAAATGGGAGTGCTATATACACTGAAATAGCCCAACAGGGGTAGAGAATGTGGTTTTCTCCTTGGCATCATTAGCTAGGGGAATCTGCCAATAGCTTTTTGTTAAGGCAAGAGTGGTCAGGTATCATGTGCTGTCCAGGCAATCTACCAGTTCATCAATGTGTGGAATGGGGCATGCATGCAACTGGGAGATCTCTTTCAGCTACCAGAAGTCATTGCAAAAGTGCATGGTGCCATCAGGTTTTGAGACCAGTACTACTGTGCTGCACCACTGGCCATGTGACTCTTCAATGATGTCCATTTTCAACACCTTGTGTACTTTGGCCCTTATCTCCTCCCTTTTGATTGCTGGAACCTGGTAGGGGTTCATCATCACTCGAGTTCCGAGTCTGGTAACGATTTGGTGGATAGCTTCAGTTGTCTGGCTGGGTTTTTCCTGAACATACACCCCGGTTCCAAATGATCATAGCGAAGGCCTCTGTCCTCTGGGTTGGTGTTAATTCGGGCCTACTTTTACGGTATTGAGGGTTCAACTAGAGCAGTGGACTCCTGCTTCTGGGCAAGTACACAGGCTTCTCAATCCTGGCCAGGGCTTCAGGAGATTGATGTGGTATATTTGTTCTTGTTTGTCACCCAGGTTGGAGGATCTTATAGTTCACCTTCCCAACAGGCTCAATGATCTCAAAGGTGCCCTGCCATTGGGCCAGTAGCTTGCTTTCCATGGTAGGAACAAAGACCCTGATCCCTGGGCTGGAACTGCCGGGCCTTAGCCTGGTGATTATAGCAGGCTTGCTGGGACTCTTGAGCCTCTTCCAAGTGCCTCCTCACAATGGGGGTGATCTGGGCTATCTGCTCTCTCATCTCGGTCATGTATTCCATACTCTTCCTTCCCCCACCTGCCTCTTTCTCCCAGCCTTCTTTGGCTATGTCCAAGATGCCTTGAGGGAGGCACCCATAAAGCAACTCAAAGGGGCGAAACCCAGTGGATGACCAGGGCACCTCCCAGATAGCAAACATGAGATAAGGCAATAGCAGGTCCCAGTCCTTTCCATCCCTGTTCACAATCTTCCCAGTCATTCATTTTAAGGATGCAATTGAACCTCTCTGGTCTGGGGGTGGTAGACCAAGGTCTGCAGAGTCTGTACATGGAGTAGTGTACATAGGTCTTTTGTTAGTCAGGACATAAATGGTGTGCCTTGATCAGTCAAGATTTCTTTTGGAAGGCCTACATGGGCAAATATTTCCACCAATTCCTTGGCTATACTTTGAGTCCATATTCCCAAGTGGGACTGCTTCAGGGTATTGGGTGGCATAGTCCAATACTACCAGCGTATACTGTTATCCCCGGGTTGTTTTTCCTCAAGGGACCCACTAGGTCCATGGCATCCCATTCAAACAGCACTTCAATAACTGGTAACGGCACTAAGGGGCCCTCAGCTGGGGACATAGGCTACATAATTGGCACTGTGGACATGACACAATATTGGTGGACATCTTTGTGTATGCCCATCCTATAGAATTGTCTCAGAGTCCAAGCCTAGGTCTTTTCTGCCCCCCAGGTGCACACCAAGAAGATGGCTATGGGCCAGGTCCAAGATGGCCTGTTGGTGTTTTCACAGCACCAACAGTTGGTGTACCTACTCTCTATGCAGGTGTATGATGCAGAACAATAAATCCCTATTGATGAGGAAGTAGGGGCTTGGCCAACAGACTTTGCCTTCCACCAGCACCCTATTGACCTCTGCTACCTCCTTTTGGAGAGTCTTATAGCAGGGGTCCTCCTCTTGGTCTCACCCAAAAGTCAGTCTCCCTGGGCTGGTCCATTCAGACCCTGAAGGTGATCCCTCTGGCTCCTGGGTTGGCCTCCTCATCTTCCCCTCCTGCAGCCTCTGGGTCCTCTGGGTCCTCCCTTTCAGACAGCTCAGGATCCAGCTGTTCCAGGAAGTCTTCTCCTTTGCCTTGGGCATCCTGGGGCTTCTGGTGTCGTGTGGCTCGGCTTTACTAGTTTCCTTGAAACTAGGGTAACTAGACTCCCAGTGTCTACTAGGGCCAATGTCTCTGCCCCCTCTACCCGTACCAGTCAGGTGCATGTGTGTGGGGAAACTGTGATCCCCACCAGACTAAGCAAGGTGCACAGGTCTCCCCAGTCCCCGAGGTTACATTGCATGGGCTCCTCCTGCTTGGGACTCAGTCTGTATGGGGCCCAGCTCACCACACCTATAGCACCAGTAATTTAGCCTTGAGACCCAGGGGATGGAGGGCCTAGTCTCATGGTCTATCTTCCCAGACTTATCCGCTCCCTGCTATGACCCCTTGGGACCTCCAGCCCACCTTCCTTTCTACTGGGGCTCCCTAAATCCATAAGTGACTGACCCCCATCAGCTCAGGATTGGCAGCCCCCTTTTGAGGCCACACAGTCTCATCATATGTGGCAGGGTCATGCTGCCCTATCTATGCATGAAGGTCAGGTGGCAGCTCCCACATATACTGGTCTATGATGAGGACCTCCATCACACCTTCTGCGGTATGCATATCACGACGCAGCCATTTCCAGGCAAGGTGAACCAGCTCAAACACCGGGGCCCTCGGGGATCTTCCTTCTCGATACATCCAGGCATGGAACTTTCAGGCCCTAGTTGCCATAGTCTCCCTCTAGCAGGCCAGGAGCTACTCTTTGAGGCAGGGGTGTAAGTACCCACCTGTTCCTCTGACTAATCATAATAGGCCCCCTGGCTTCCCCACAAAGGAGGTGGGGAGGATGCTTGCCCTACAGTCTTCTTGAAGGTGAGGAGGTAGAGCCTCCCCAGAGCACACCATCCTGGAGATGCAACCTGCAGTCCTCAGGGCCCCTCACCCATGGGAGGCCAGGCTGCCAAATCCCACAACTGGTAAACTACCTCCTCCTGGTCCAGTAGAAGCATGTTCATTTCTTGTTGTACCCAGGTGGCCTCTTGCTGGGCTGCCGCAGATTGCACCAGTGCCTTAACCAAGTCCTCCATACCCAGTTCCCCGGAGGAGTAGGTATTACCCAGGTGGCTAAGGAGGCAGAGGGAGGAGAATGATCCCTAAACCCACATCCAAGTCTCTATCGTCCTTTTTTGTTGTTGATATGTTTGGGGGGACGGAGTTGTTGCCACCACACCACACAGAGTATCCTACTCCTGACACCAGTGTGGCAGACCCCACGTCAGTTCCTTAGGGGTCCTGCAATTCCAGCCAGCTTCTTGTGGGCTTCACAAGCCAGTCCTAATTGGAGGTGGATTTGGACCCTCTCCACCAGTCTTGAGCTACCCTGGTTTGGCCAGAGTTGGGTAACCCTCCAGGAGAAGGGTGGGGGGAGTCTAGTCTAGCTTTTGACTTCTTCTGCCTTTCCCTGGGCCTCTTCACCCACCACTTCCCTCTGGCACCTTGTGGTCTGGTCTGCCTTCCTCTCCAGCCTCCTTCTCTCTGGGAGCCTGGAGGCCTTAACTGCTCACGGGTGCTTGATTGCAACCTGTTGCTGGCAGACTCCTAACAAGCCCCAGCTGCCAATTCAGCCTGCAGGACTACACGTTCTGGTAACTTAGGAGAGAAACAAAAAGGATTTAATCCAGTATCCAAAATGTTCACCCTCCGTCAGGGTGACCTGCCTCATGCTTTAGAGCTGCTTGTTATTTGTGAAGCTACAGACTAACACAGGTACCCCCCTGAGAGCAAGAAAAGAGCAGTTTGCACCCAACCTTCAAATCCCCTGATTCTCTGCTTTACTGACAGGCAACAGAAGCACTAGACAGGCTGCAGTACACGGTTAAATTCTTTAAAGCTATGTCATTACTGTTAAGCAGAATACTTTTCCCTAAAACAACCTCTATTAAAGCATACCAGTATTGATACATTTTAATAAACGGATTAAAACAATTACTGAGTTTTTATGGGGAAAAATACGTTTCTAAAGCTATTCTTGAATGACTGCTTACAGGATAATGGGATATCATTTCTAAAAGAGAGGGGCAGTGGGAATTAGTGAGTAAGGGGAATGGTGTGGCTTTAAGTATTTCCCCTAAACAAAAAGGGGTTTTGGAGACAGGAGTTACCAAACCCTTTTTAAGGGCAGTTTGAAGTTAGCTGTGAAGAGATTTTTTCAAGCTGAACTCCAGATTGGTTTCTGCAATATTTTTATTTATTTATTTATTGTGAATATTTTTAAAGAAATATATTCCTACTAGGATTATATGATGCACTTATCTTATTAGTCTTACCAATACTAAACCAATAGAAATGTACCAATTATTAGCAAAATCCTGTCCTCTTTCAAATCAATGAGTTTTGTCATCACTGGGACCAGGATTTCACCCTATTTGTTCTTGCAAACAATTACTGGAGATGGAACTGTGGATATTTAAATGCTTACAAAGCTCTTTCTTAGGAAGAGATTTGGTTAGTCTCTATTCTGCCACCCAGTGGCTTTACAATGACACAAGCCAAGATAAATTTAAAAAAACAAAAAACCCAAACAAAAAATCCCCAAACAAACCTAAACAAGTACATGCTCCAATTTATAGCTTCTACATTTTACTTGTAGATAGAAGATAAAAGATTTATCGAATACTAGATGATTATGGAAAATAGTAAGAAGGATTCACTTCTGTCTCTTAGCAAATAGATATTGTAAAATCAATTTTGACCAAGAAAAATGCAATATCTATAAATGTACATAAATGTAAATAAATAAATCTATAAAAGTGAATAAATGCCGGTCATTTTACTTTCCTTCTGATGAATAGCTGATAATTTGAACAAACAAAATAATTTTCAGAATGAGTTGAACATATTTTAATGAACTGTTTTGAATCATTTGTAGTTTATTATATAAGGGATTCCAAATTAGGAGGACCATATTTTCCTACATGCCAAATATGACATGGAGGGGACAGTTCCCCTGCTGTGGCTGCAAAGCAAGTGCAGCTCCCTGGCTGCCACATGCCCTGGGGTGCCAGAAAGGGGCTGCCACCCCACGAGGGAGCTCCCCAGTTGCAGGGGTGGTTGCCCTTTGAAAGAGAGGGGAGTGCACTGATTGCCCCGCGCTGCCAGGTTCTGGGAATGCTGCAGGGATGTTCCCTGGCTCCAGCAGTGGCTGCCACCCAGCGGAGAGGGGGTCACTCCCTGGCTGTGGGAGGGCAGGTGTGGCTCCTCCACGTGCCAGGAATGGGGCTGCTGTCTCGCAGGGGACCTCCCCAGCTGCCCCACACCTCTGGGCACTGGGAATGAGGCTGCCGTCTCACAGGGGAGATCTGTGGTAGCCCTATGTCTTGGGGTGCTGGCAATGGTGCTGCCGCCCTGTGGGAGAGCTCCCTAGCTATGAAGGTGGCTGCCCTGTGGTGTGGGTTGAAGGGAGACTGTCCTGCAGCAGGGATTGGGCTACCTCCCTCCAGTGATCTCCCCAGCTGCAGGGGCAGCTGCCACCCGGAGGGGCTGCCCAGCACTGCTGGGGCACCAGGTCTCCCTTAAAAACTTGGAGAGGGAGGACAAAACACACTACCCTACCCCTCAACATGCCTTGCCTAACCCCTATGACAGGGCCCCTGGCTCCCTCTCCCGCTGCTGCCTGCACTGGCCGGTCAGTACGTGCTGCACATGTTGTCTGGCCAGCTGCTGATTGATTTTACCTGCAGCTGCACTGACTTGGAGAAAGGGCAGCTCAGCAGCGGGAATGAATATACCGGACAATCAGCTTTTTTGTGAAAAAAAGGCCTAAAATATGGGACTGTCCCAGTGAAAACAGGACAGATGGTCACCTTACCCATAATTCATTAAATTAGCTGTAAAGGTATCAAAAGTGGTTTACTTCAGGCTTTTCGTGTATTTCCATGCAACATAATTGTCTTTTAGTAGAGCTTCTAAAAATAATTCTTTATTAAACAAAAATCTGAATCTTAAGCAGCCTCAATAGCCTTGTGAAGATAAATTTCCTTTCCCTCCATGATTTTGTGCTTTACTGCTGTGTTTTGAAAAATGCTTGTTTTGATTTTTATAGTACCCGTATCTTGCTAGCATGATAATGATGTTGGCAGAGGAGTTAGTGCTTATGGGATTTCTATTTTAATCTTGGAAACACAGTTCAAACAGGACTGACACAATGTTGTCTTACTATTATAAAAGTTATTCTGTTGCTAGAATGAGCAGAAACTTCTTCTTTTGGTTTAAATTTCCTCTCTTTATTTTTCCCCAGACAGAGGTATTGCTGGGGAGTAGGGGTAAGTAATGAGGCACCTATGCACATTTTATCCATTTATTTCGCTAGCAAACAACTCTCGCGGATATTGAATCTAAGTAGTTAAAGTTGGTTAAGCAATTGTCCACCTGCTGCAGCTATTAGTTGAGCCAGCATTCTCAGGGTAGTTTGCTTATCCCAACCCAACTCTGGCAGAGGCCAGGTCTCCATTCTTGCTCTTCTTCCTGGTCCACGAGCTCAAGCAGGAGCCTGGGACAGTCTCCAGAGGCCTCCATTGCTTCTGCAGATGGAGCTCCTTTCAAGATTTCTCCCAGTCAATCCCAGATGCTGCTCCTCCAACAGGGGCTGGGTCCCCCTGCCCATCCACAGCTGCTTCTCCATGTGGGCCAGCAATCTCTTCTACCCTTCACCTACTCTATGTTCCTTGCTCCTTTAGCTGGGGCACTCCTGAGCTGATCATTCACTCTCCCTCTTCTGCCTCCCCTCCTGGGACCAGAGCTTCCCTCAGTAGAGCACAGTGGCTGCTCTAACTCACATTGGTACCACAAACCATCCCTACCCTTTGGGCAATTATACTGCCCAGCCCCATGACACTGGGATCATAAAAGGGAACCGAGCCCAAGGGAAAATAGCAGCTCATCCCTCCCCCAGGTAATCTAGCCTGTTCTCCCTTCCCTCAGTGAGTTCAGTTCTGCCCCATAAGTACCCCCCCAGATTCACACCATCCCTGGTTCCACTGCCAGCCCCACGAGCTGCTCAACCCACAACTTTGCTTGCCTGGGCTGACAGTCAGGAAAAGTGGTGATGGCTACTGGTTTGGGAGAGGGGTCAGCCTCCTTCATCCCAGGCCTCCATCCCAAAAAGGGAGACGGGCAGGTTAGTTCTACCCTGTTGCTGCTGTTTGCCTGGCTACAGAGCTCCCTTGGCGGGTTACAGGTAGAACAGAGCAAGGGCTGCCAAAAAGCTCTGGGCACTGACTCTACTGAACAGGGGCAGTTGGCTGGCAATAAGTGGCACTATTGAATATGAATGCTCAGGAAGAGGTAGCAGTTTAGCAGCCACAGCAGCAGCAAGCAGATCCTAAAGGCGTCACTGCACACTGGCCCATTGATCTGGCAATGTTAGTCCCAAGCATTGTAACATTATAAGTCACCTCTGACTCACTTGACTTAAACCCTTGTACTCCGTGTGGAGCATAGCTCATGTACAAGTCTCCTCCACTTCACTCTGTCTTGAGACAAAACTTCTACCTGACTCCAGGAGTACCCCAGTTGTTATCCTTCAGTCTCATTAGATCTTCTCCACATCATCCAAGGTCTTCCTCTTTTGCATTTTCCTTGTGGGTTCCATGTGAGAGCTAAATGGACTGTGCTGGATGATGGTTTTCTGAGAGTGTGGCCTGGCCATCCCCACTTTCTTCTTTTGATTTGAACATCAAATGATTCTTGTCCTCCTCTGTTCCAAAGCTCCTCGTCTGAGAAAAAGTCTTGCCATTTAATACAAAGGATGTACCTAAGGCCCCTGTTTATAAATGTCTGTAGCTTGTGATTGGATGTCTTTTTAGTACACCAGGTCTCACATCCATACAAGAACACACTCTTTACATTTGTGTTGAAAAGTCGCAGTTTCGTCTTCACAAATATTATTTGTGAAGTCCCTATGGGGGTGAAGCATCATGAACGCAGCTGTTGCTTTCCCTATTCTGGAACTGATATCCTTGCCTGTTTCTCCATCTCTGTCCGTAATAATCCGCAAGTAGGTGAACTGCTCCACAGCTTCCAGGTCATCCCCTCCCAGTGTGATGGTAGTGTTGTTGGAATGGTTGATCCTCATTGTCTTGGTCTCCCTCTTGTTAATGCTCAGTCCAGCCACTGAGACAGTTTTGTCTAGTGTTGCAAACTTTTCTTCCATGCTTTCATGTTGGTGTGAAAGGAGGGCAATATTGTCAGCAAAATCAATGTTCTCTAGCTGTTTGAAAAGTGTACACTGAATGTCTCACTGATGGCCTTCTCTTGTCCTGCTCATAATCCAGTACCTTGTGATCAAGAACAGGAAAGGTGACAATAGACACCATTGTCACACTACTGAGCATATGCTGCCGGATTCAGTCAAGACACAGTTGTGAAGAACTTGGCATATAGAAGGTTCATACGTTGAATGGATCAGGTTAATAATTCTGGATGGGATGTCACAGTTTTGCAGGAGTTTCCATAAAGGCTACATCTACACTATCATTCTTCTTTTAAAAGAGGCATGCAAATGAGGAAAATTGAAAATGCAAATGATCTATGTATCTGGCACCTCATTTGCATATTCTTCTTTTGAAAGAACTTCTTTTGAGACATGAAAAGCAGTGTAGACGAAGTTCTTTTGAAAGTAAACCCCATCTTCGAAAGAACCCTTCTTCCTATTTTTTTGAGGAAATGGTGGTCTCAACCTACATCTTGTCCTCTTCTAGCATGTCCTCCTGTCATCACCTACTGCATCAATCTTCTGAAAGAACTGCTGATATAGATGTGCTCTCTCTAGTTTTCTGACAGGTGGTCCAGAGAAACACAAGTGACCTTATGAATCCTTCTGTGTGGAAAAGCATCACGACCTATCACCAATCCATGGAAGGAACAAAAGTCACTGAAGCGTTCTCTATTTTCATTCATGTACCTAAACCTTCTTTTCCCATGGTCTGTTGTCTGCCTGTATTTATGCTTCTACTTTTTCATTGAAGTCGCCCATCAAAATCAAAATATCCTTCTTTGCTTTCTTGTTCACAACACTTTGTAGTTTCTCATAGAAGTGTGTGTTACATTCCTCAGCTGCTTTGTTGGTTGGTGCATAACACTGCACCATTAGTACCTTATGCACTTTGGTCTAGAATCTGGCTGTGATGATGCATGATGGTACTGCTGTCCACTCCATTAAAGCACCAGATGCCTCTCTTGGTAACATCAAGCCCATGGCTTCTGTGTGCGATGCGCCCTCTTCTTCATGTGCTGAGTAGATGAGAGTTTCACCTGTTGCCAGGCGTAGCTGCCCAGATTGTGCCCATCTTGTCTCACACAAGCCTGAAACTGCAAGTTTGTCTTGTTTCGTCTCTGCTGCAATCTGTGCTGTCTTCCCCACTTGATACATGGTCTGAATGTTCCACGTACCAAACTGGGTGCTTGTCCACGGTGACAGAAGGGTCATCTGCGGGGCAGCTTCCTTTCTGTTTTCCCTGCCATGCTTCATACTCAGATCTGTGCAGATTGCCAACTCCTCCCAAGACTTGTGTAGTTGTAGGTTTCTTGGTAGATGTTTCTGTAACTTTATTTATTTATTTATGTATTTACAGATAGGGTTGTTAACCCTAAGCCAACCCCTTTTATCTTGGGAGAGGTGATCCAAATTTGTCTGATTCTACCCTTTAACCTGTCCAGTTGGGGTGACGCTTCCAGGAGCTGTAGTTCCCACTGGCGAAGCTCCCTGGGTCACTGAGACACACAAGCCACCTCACCATGATAAGGAATGTACCATGGGGTGGTTATATGTCACTTCCCCAGCTATCCCCCATCATGAAAAAGCACGAGATTTGGCTTAAAAGTGTGAGACTTTAAAAAATAACCTTTGACTGTGTGGTCTAAAGGCCAGGGCAGTGGACTGGGGTCTAGTCCCAGCTCTGCCACTGGGCTACTTGAGCAGGTGACTTTGAGCAGGTCACTTTACTTTTATGCCTTAGTTTCCTTTTTCTGTAAAATGGACATAATGATTCTGCCCTCCTTTGTAAAGTGCTTTGATACCTGCTGGTGAAAAGTGCTATGTAAGAATTAGGGATTATTATTTTATTTGCCTTCTGATTTTTTTCAACCTTTCACATCTTCATGCTTTGTTCCAAAACCACGAAGACAGAAATACTTTTTTTTTAAATTAAAACTGACATTCTCATGTAAGATGACTCCAGGAACTGGCACTTTAAGTAAAAGCACCAAACACAAAAGTTCCAAGCATCCTGGTGATATTTTTACTAAGGCATGGAAAGCTTATCTTAAAATTTTATTTATATTTAAAAGCCAATGCATAACATGGCAGTGAAGGCTTGCCATAAGCCACAGCCTACCACTCTTTTCTGCTTAAGAGGGAGAAGGGCTTTGTATCCAAAACAGACAAAGCACTTTTGTGAAAGTTAAGTATTCAAAAAATGAATCAAAGGCCTCAAAATCTTGAGGTTAACTTAAGAAAGCAGCTTTTTAATTTTATTTCATATAGTCTTATTTCTGAGCTTGTAGGATACATTCAAATTCATCTCTCATGGTTTGTGGGCAGAAACTTTCTTTCTTTCTTTCTTGTAAAGAAAGCTGAGCTCCTGTTCTAATCACATGAGGCCAAGAGTTTGGGCTTTAAGACAATCAGTATCAATGGATTCATCATCAAATCATAAACCTGGGCAACAATGAGGATGATCTTTGTTCTTTTCAGCCACGCCCCACATTTTTCTTCAATGAGAGCTTTTCCACACAAATTCCAAAGACCAGCCTGCTCTGGGAAGGGGCACATAGCATCCCCCATCCCACAATAAGGAGAAGAATGTAAGCACTGGGGGAGGGGAGGGCGATTGGGTTATAAGATATTATGGGAGTGCTGTTTCCCCCTCTGTGCACACGCCCCACCTGTTGGTGGCAGAAGCACATGGAGGTGGCTCTGGTGAGTCGCCAGCATCAAGTCAGAGTGGCGGGTGTGGTTGCTTGGCTCTGGAGGAGGGGAGAGTGATTGGTTATAGGGTGTTATGGTGCCTGGCTCTGGAGGAGGGGAGGAGGACTAGTTAGAGCAGGGAGCGGGCGGGTGCCTGGCTCAGGGGGAGGGGATTGGGCGTGCCATGAAATTATAATGAGTACTGAAGTGTGCCATGAGGGGATAAAGGCTGCTGAGCACTGCCCTACAGGATACTAAATGCTGTAATGTTGCTGTCCCTTTTGCCTGCCCCCATCAGTGGTGCTGCCAGGCCCTGCTGAAAGGGTCACTGCTGGGGAGAGATAAAGGGACAGCTGCTCCAGGGCCTGGCAATTTAAAAGGGCCTAGGACAGGTAGCTGGAGCCCTGATGGGAGCTTTAGGCCCTTCAAAACCACCACCATAGCCCCAGGGCTCCCTGCTGCCACCACTGCATCCCCAGAGCTCCTGGCAGCCAGGAAGGGGTGGCTGGTGGCACGCAAACCCCAGTCCTGTTCTTTCCAGGGCCCAGAGCTACCCTCCCTCACCTTGCCCAGGACCCTGGCTGCCACAGGCTGTGTACTGGAAAGTCCTGGTACTCACTTCCTATCCTGGTTTTGAGATCCCATGAAGGGTGAGGGTCTGAATGTCTACATTGTCGCACTGTGCTCCACTCATCACCATGTGGTGCCCCTGGCTCCCCGGTCGCTATGGGGATCAGCTCCCCAAGGTCAACACTCGTCCCAGGGTTGGATGTGTAGCCTCTCGTGTTCATTAGCCCAGTAGGAGGTTATTCAACATAGGAGAAACCTTGTGATTTTTACGCAGCCTTGGGAGACTAGGCCTGAGGCGCCTGGGTGTGCTCTGTGTAGTGCGTCAGTGTGTGTGTGTGTACCTCAGATTAGACCCACTCAAACAAACCGTCAGGAACAGGCTTTATTCTGTAAAGAACATAGAGCAGGATTACAGTAGCCTCCTCTCTGTTTGCAGCCTATGTGCTCTCTGCTCCATCAGTTCTGAGGCCCTGCGGGGCAGGAAGGGGCAGAGGGTTCATCCTGGCAGGAAGCAAGAAGTTCTCCCAACATGCCACAGTGTATAGTCCACAACTTGTAGTTCCCAGGGCTGCTCCTGAAGCACAGAGGTCCTTGGGCTGCATATATTTTCACCCCCATCTCTCCCTCTGGTGTGCAACTCCTCTCTAACCAGAAACCACAGCATCCTCTTTGTGACTCAGCTCTCTAGCTAACTCACTCAGTATATCCCCTTCTGGAGCACCTTCCTTCAATTCCCTGTCACTCTCACAGTGACCCACGTAGCCTTTCTGTGCACTGCCTCACCAGTCTATGCCATGCCCTCAGTGGCTGGTAGATGAACCTCGGCCTGCCCCAGGGATGCTCCACCCAGCAGTTCCAGACTTTCCTCCCACAGCCCTCACTAGCACAGCTTCCCCCAATATCTGATTACCCTGCTTGCTTTGGGGATGCCAACTCCAGACCCTCTTCCTTCAAAGTAACTGCCCTTTTCTATCAGCAGCCACTGTCTGTGGCCTGCTGCCCAGCTTTATAGGCCCTGCCTGTTCATGCCCAGCTGAACTTGCCTGTAACGAATGTCTTGCTCACTGGTTCTCTTTCCAGATGTAGCCTTTAGAATTAGCTGACCTCCCTGGCTGCCTTAACCCTTTCCAGTCCTGTGTGCATTTTTACATCTCCAAAACTCCAAGCCCTGTGAGCCCAAGTCAGCTGATACAGTCCAACCCCAGGTCCTTAAACTGCAGCGTAGATGTGTCCTATGACACCACAAAGCCTGGGCCACAAGTACTTAGACACCTACACAATGTAGATATAAAATCTTATTGTGCTGATCTGGTGGCAAGTAGCTACTGAGCATAGATATAAATTACTACCTAATATGCAAGGCAAGAGAAATTAGAGGAGGAAACTCCACACTAATGCAACTTTTTATTGCTATATCTGCCACTGCCTCTCTTTTTAAAACTTGTACAGGTCAGTAATCCTCCCTATGCATCATTTTTGTTCATCAGTAAAATACTTATCTCACGTGGTTTAATAAGGTAATCTCAGGATGCATTTATGCTCAGAATGAATGCTGTTTATACAGTGTCTCCTGCCTTGTGTATTAGGTAGTAGAGTAATTCAGCAAAATGAACCCTAAGGTAACTCACTTACTAAGGTCACCATTGTAAGTGAAAGCAGATTTTAACCATTTTTACACCAAAGAAAGATAAAAATCAGGCCCAAAACTCCTGCCCTGAGAAATCAATTACCTAAATTCTTCTCTCAGCTGTACCAGAATAATTCTATTAAAGGAAAATAATGTCTCACTGGATTCATACTCATGTATAGAGAAGGCAGAGTCTGATTTTAGTTCAGGAACTTACTGTCTGAAAGGTTTGACTTTACTCCTGTAACAAAAGGAATGCAAATGTACCTGTGTGCCAGCACAACTGTTGTATAAGGTAAAATGTTGTGTCTGGGAATACGGCTATGTGGTGTCTGGTACTAAACTGAGAACAAGGCACCATGACACATGTTTTCATAGGGAACACTGTGACATACTACACGCTCAATCACAGCTGTACAAAAAGAATATGCTTTTGTATTTGTAATAAAGTTACTAAAATGAATTCAGAAGCTTCCAGTCCCTTCATTTAATCTACTAAAGTAAAGGCGCATATATACACTTCTCCATTCATGAGCTCCAAACACAGTACCCCTCTTTTATTTGGTTTCCTGAGGAAATAATTTGACAGGACAGATGCAGATTTTTTAAATACATTGTGGTCACTAGAAAGGGGAAACTGTCTGAGCAATGCTAACAAACCGTAAGTATTCTGTAAATGCCAGCTGCTGTAGTGACTACCCTGCTAAAGTCATTTGGGGAATCTTCTACCCATTCAGTCAGAAAGTCTCCCATTCATTTCCCATCACTGGTATTAGAAACAAGAAAAAAAAAAGTCTGGTGTTCAGTCAGACAAGGACAGTTTTACTGATAAAACCACAGGGGGAAGCAAATAATTTGTCAAATCCTGCTACTCCTAAACATGGAGAGCTGCGAATCAATACGCGGAAGTGTTCTTAGTTTGATTCCGACTGCAAAAAGGAAAGGGCAGCGGTGGGTTCAGTGACTCCAAGCTAATTGAGAGAGAGTACACTCTCCGTCATATCTCCTTGTTAGCAGAAAGGAAATGTACAAGATAGAGTATACAACTTGGGGAGGTGTGGGGGTGGGGGGCATTAGGAACACTTCTCCATGTTGCATCTTTCTTCTATTAAGAAAATGAAACTGTAAGTGTGGACAAAAAGCACAAAGCTCTGAACTGATTACAATGTATCAAGTTTCTGAAAATCAGGCTTGAATTAAGTTAAACTACATTCAATTTTGTTTAAACATTAAACAAATATTAAAATAAAATAAAATTAGAATAAAAGTCCTCCATGAGACATTCAGTCATTTACTTAGCATTACACAGTCATCATATAAATTTTTTGACATACACAACACCAAGAGCTACACAGAAAGTAATGTGGCCATTCGCTATAAAGAATCAAAACAACTGCCTGTCTTTGCTAATGTAACTCAGAATGTGTTTTCTTATTTCATTACTTTTGATAAATATCTTGAATTATTTCTATAATGACCAGTGTAGTTGGACTTTTATCAACAGATGCACCAACACCATAAACTGGAATGTTTGCTGACCTCACAAAACTAAAGTAAGAGGTCTATTAAAATATGCTGAAAAACTATGCTGAGGGCACTCATAGCTTTTAAAGGACACTGAAGAAGGCAAAATATTTGAAAAACAAAGTGAGTGGCAGATTGATGTGACTTGTTTAGCCTTTTGACAAGCCACTGACTGTCCTAAGGGCTTGAATTCACATCTGACTTCTTGTTTTGACTCATGGTGGCCCGACTATATGTATTCAGATTTCCTTCCATCCACAGTTATTTGATGAAGACATAGTGT
Source organism: Carettochelys insculpta (assembly GCF_033958435.1). Classification (NCBI taxonomy): domain Eukaryota; kingdom Metazoa; phylum Chordata; order Testudines; family Carettochelyidae; genus Carettochelys; species Carettochelys insculpta. The sequence continues at coordinate 14,709,840 of NC_134147.1, read as the reverse complement.
TTTTCCTGTGCTCAGACTTTCACTTTACACAACTGGATCATATGATTTTAAATCAGGAGGTGCACACTCCTTTTTGTGACCATATTCCTCATGAAAAGTCTTTACATACATTATCTTGTCAGTTGATGCATCTCTGGTTGGTTTCACATTTAGTAGGCAAGTGAAAAAAACTGTGTGGTGAGTGTCTGTCTAGCTAAAGAGTTAATCAGGTAATGTATCATTTCTTGCCACTGGATAACCTTTATACTAAGAGCTCATTCCTCAATTGCTCAAGACAGCTGGAGAGGAGGGAGGCAAAACTGGCTCAAAGCCACCTTCCTGTCTACTCTTATCCTGGCTGTCCCACATCATACATTAGAGCAGCCACAGAGGCTGTTCTGCTGGGCAAGGAGTGGCTGAGTGTAGCACATGCCAATCCTATTCCCAGAATGCCCCCCAACTCTCAGAATGCTCTGCATGCAGCACGGAGTTAGTGGCATAAAACTGGCTTTGTTTCAAATTACAGGGAAAGAGTAAGGTGGGTTCACATTCTAGTGGAAGTAATTTGCCTTTCTCTGGAAATATAACCACAGAATCAGAATAAGCATTGGATAATCTGTCTAAAGGTCACAAAATCTTCACAACTCATCAACACCAGAACTAAGTTATAGCCCGTTAGCTGTCATGTTTGTGAGCTTTGCTAAGACCACAAAACTTCAGCTGTCACAATACTAGCTCTAAGTGATTTTATATATCGAGACACACACACACACACACACACATAAAATCACTTCACTGAATATGAGGTGCTGTAACTACTGTACAAGCTATCATTTATACTCCTTTGTTGTAACAGTGGGCAATATATCTTAGCTTATCGCCTTTGACATGACAAAGGATCTATTACTGCCAGCTCTGTAACTTCACAACCAGATAATTAATTCTCATTCCTACATCAGGGAAAGTACTTGGAAGTTAATAACAGACTGAGGAACACCTTGTTAAGGAGCCACTCATTTTCATAAAGTTGGCACTTGTATTTTGCCTGATTGCTCAAGAGAGAAAACAATATTCAGAGATGGGTAACAAGAATACCTTACTGCAGGAAAAGAGGAGACTTGAAATAATTAACAGGCAGTGTAAGAGATAAGTTTGTTTGTTCATTTTGAGGTATACTTTAGGAATGTTAACTAGACTGTTGCAATCAGAGCAAAAATTCCCACCTCTATTTTATGCTATGTCTTGCTAGACAGTGTTGAGTTCAGGTAACTGCTGATGATTTTCATTAAGACTAGTAATAACTGTGATGCGGCAACAGCTGTACCTCATTTCAAGGGTCTTCATCACTACTCAGTTTTGGATAAAATAAAGCACTAGCCATGTAGCACTTTAAAGACTAACAAAATGATTTATTAGGTGATGAGCTTTCATGAGACAGGCCCACTTCTTCCGATCAATAGAAGTGGGTCTGACCCACGAAAGCTCATTATCTAATAAATCATTTTGTTAGTCTTTACAGTGCTACATGACTGCTGGTTTGTTTTGTTAGAATGCAGACTAACACGGCCACCTCTCCATTACAGTATTGGATAGAATCTTACTCACAGATAACCCAGGTGATTGACAACTGGTTTGGAGCAGCCAATGCAGGCTAATCTGGGTACACACATCCTCACAGCAAATCCCTCCCTGTTGCTGTGTCCTCCCTGTTTCTGTACTCACCCATGTGTTTCTGGGGGGCAGAGGCCAAACTTTTTCATAAAATCATAGAATCATAGGGCTGGAACAGACCTCAGGAGGTCATCTAGTCCAGCCCCCGTTCAAGCAGGATCACTCAAGAGTTCTTTCCCTGTCAAGTCTGTCAACTCTGGGAGAATCAGTCTGTCCTTGAGGGGGAATTGTGGGAAGGATACTGCAGAATTTTCAGTATGAGTGATCTTGTTTGTATCCACACTGAAAGTGAGCAGGTTTCAACACGGATTAAACTGGAGCCTGTGTTCTAAGCTATGCTCCGGCCATGTCGCTTACAATGCTTCCAAACCTGGGTCACAAAGTTTTTGTGCAGATGGTGGGCATAGGGGAAGGAGATAAAATCAGGTGAGAGCCTGGGTTCATTGTGCAGCAAAGTCATTTCATTCAGGGAGTCCTTTTACGTACACCCAACCCCTAATTTGTGAGGCTACTCCAGATCCAAGGGGGGTCACACAAAATCTAATAATCCCAGTCCCCCTGAAGAGTTAATTTGGCCCTGGCTACAGGGCATGTGCTATGGGAACGTACTTTGAAACACACATAATGAGCTGAAACTGTCTAGACCTGGTCTCTGCTCAAAGAAGAAATTTTCTGGAACATAACCAAACATTTCATGCCAAACATTTTGAGTCCAGCTTTCTAGAAGAGAAAGTAAAATTACAAAATTAAAAATTAATGACTTTAAAACAACCCTAAAATAGCTTTTCTGTGCATATCATATCTCAACACTCTTATTTAAGCTGTACAAAGATGTGACTCAGTATCAGTCCTTAAACCCACTAGCACAAGACAATGAATATTCCTTCCCCACCCACCTCTCCAAACCCACTCCCCACAGTCCTCAAACTAGGTTTTAATTGTGAGATTCTGCCATTGTGATAAAAAGGAGATATTTCTTGAGCGTGTAGAGTTTAAACAAATGGCAGCCTTTAGAAGCAGCACAGCAATTTTTAATGTTAACTTTAACCTGAGTGATTGGTTGGTGGGCAGAGAGCAGATGAAGTGGCCAAAGGTGCATGGTACAGGATTTTGTTACATGGCTTTACAGTTTATTGTACTGATTCCACCGACACATTTTACACAGCTTCTATTCACTATATTCCAGAAAAATAAAATTGCTTCCCCAACAATAGCTTGCTTATTAAATGTATAGCACACCCAAAACAGCCAATCATCTACTCAGGTTTACATTTAACAAAGGCAACATGAACAGAAGGAACCCTACTTCTTTTAGAAAAAAGATCAGAGACTACAGTGGGTGACCTTAAACATAGACAGTGACCTTATCACATTGTTGATGTTACCAAGAATATTAGAGTATTTTTCTATATTGTTCTTAGAGTGCAATATCATAGAAGGACACTTGTACAACTCTACAGACAATGCTTCCTTTCTAAAGAGACGTGGTGAAGGATATCAGGAATGTAAGAGAAAGGGTACTTGTTTACCACCTCAGTTAAAAAATTATTCTCCTGTTATATTCAGCATCTAACTTGAAGGTATAACTGGGTATGAGCTGTCCTACACTAAACATGATGCTCTGACAGCTGATTCACTGCATGGCATTGACCATGGCCTTTGGAGGAGAAAGGTGTGAGATGAATTTCTCTTTCTGGAAGGATGAAGGTTTGTTGCTTTGGTGATTATTGTAAATGAATGGCAGGGAACAATAGAAGAACCTAGGATCATAGCCACAGGTGCTAGCAGGGGCACAATGGGGTTAGAGGAGCTAATGAAGACTCACACCTAGCTGAGCACGGTGACTTAGAGCTTTATAACGTCTCCTTCCAAGGCAGCTGTCCCACAGTGGCATTCAGGAGCACAGTATTATGCCTGAGCATGTTAAGGCTGGTGGAATCGGCTCACCATTGCACCTTTTCTCCCAGTGCACTGAGGCTGTGCAAGTCAGAACTTAGGCCTAAGTGAGGACGGCTACTATTACTTGCCCTCTGGTACTTTGGAGCTGAAAGATGAAGGAAGGTCACCTGTAAGAAATAAACAATTACAATTACAAATTGCAATTGTCCTTGTTGCTTAATTAAATAAAAACTGTATCTTTCAATTATGGATCAAATGGAAATTATTCTTAGGGAGAACCTTGGACTGTTCTTTTTTCCCCAGACACATTACATTTTCTCTTCTCCAGGCTTTCAGATATTAGATTATTTCTGACTGAATCTAATCATGTTCAATTGCTTTCCTTATCTGATAAGTGAGAACATACCCACATCTCTAATCAACTGGTTCCTTTCCTGGAATATTGTAATGCAGCCCTTTGCCTTATCACTACAGCACATAGGCATATTCCACTTCCAAAGCCAGTCAGACGGAACAGGTGATATTTTTCTCGGAGCTCATGTACTCAGACTAACTACCTACTACTGCACAGCATGAGCACCAATGCATTATTGTGCAGCTCTGAATTGTGACCTCTGCAGCACAACCTTAAACAGTGCCTGGGAAGTGATTTTTTTCCAGTAAGGTGGCGTATATTGGACTGAATTAATAGCACAATTTAAATTGCTGCTAAATGAAAAGCTTGTTTTGCTTTTGCAAAAGCAAAATAAGAATATTAATATCCTGCATTTGCAAGAATAGTCTTTGCCTGTTCTTTTAAAATCAGCAGACTGGGTCCATTCATTCCTGATCCATCCACCCAGAGCTATTTGCAATAGCAAACAGAGACCTTGGGCCCATTGAAGAAGAAGGAGAATTGTTTGCTGTCAAAGAAACTTTTACCTTTACACGGTGAAAATGTGTGTTAGCCTTTATTAGCAAAGAGAAAACTTGGATTCCCTAGTTAGGTCTCATGATAGATGGGCAACTATACTAGGATTTGGAGGAGTTAGTCCTTGCTCCTCATTTTGCCCAATATCATGCCATAATGTATCTATCTGTGTGCACAAGAGGGTCTTGTTAGATATACATGTGGCTCAGAATTAAGTAAAATACTGAGCAATATCTTAACAACACACTCAATTTCCCCAGGAACACTTACTTCCCAAATGTCTCCTACTGGTATTTTTCACTTTCTTCCCAAGTGTTTCCATCTTATTTCACATCTAAAATAACCAAGCAACAAAAGGATCAAGAAACTTTGGAACACACTGGTGTTAGAGACCACCATGCCTTTAGGAGACATATGTAGATCTAGTCTGCCTAGGATTTTAGGCCAAACTTAGCTTCATTATGCTGATTTTCTTAAGAATGAGTCTATTGACTTTAAGGGCTCTTAAGATTGATTTTGGTAGTCCTGATTTTCACAAGGGGTAAGACCAAATTCAATCTTGGATGGTTGACTTTAGAGTAGTGTAGATGGAGCGCTGTGAAAATCAACATTTTTGGACTCCTGGAGGTGTCTCACAATGCCCCATTGGGACTACTCTGGTCAGCACTTTCAGCTTTGCTGCTCTCCAGCTGTACAGAAGACAGCCCAGGAAAATTTTAATTTAATTTGCTGTTTGTCCAGCATGGTGAGTGGAGCAGTCAGCACACCTCAGCAGAAAACATGTAGCCAGGAATGCTCACGGTTGCAGATGAGCTCCAGCATGGAGTGTGCAGCAGATTCAGGACCAAATTGCTGTGGGAGGGCATGAAGCTGTGTGGGCAGAACTACAAAGCAGCAAAAGAAACACTGACATCTAAGTTAAGATCTCACAGGGCATTGTGGGAAAAGGATGCACCAGGGATGCCCAGCACTGCCACATGATAATAAAGGAGCTCAGGCAGATGTGCTAGAAGATAAAGGAAGCAAATGGGTGTTCTGGATCATCACTGCAAATCTGCTGCTTCTATGAGTGTCTGCATGGGATTCTAGGGGGGACCCAGCCACTATCCCAAACCTGTCCATGGATACTTCCCAAGAGATTCTTCAGGCAGCCTCTGGCAACACTGGGGATGACACGATTGATGGGGATCACGACTGATGAGGAGGAGGAGGATGAGCAGGCAAATGAAGCATCTGATCTCACTGACAGCCAAGACCTCTTTTTAACTTGAAGATAATCCCCTCCTCATGGGATATGTCACTGAAGCCATGTCTACGCGTGCACACTACTTTGAAGTAGCGGTGCCAACTTCAAAATAGCGCCCGTCACGGCTACACATGTTGGGTGCTATTTCGAAGTTAACTTCGATGTTAGGTAGCGAGACGTCGAAGTCGCTAACCCCATGAGGGGATGGGAATAGCGCCCTACTTCGACGTTCAACGTCGAAGTAGGGAACGTGTAGATGATCCGCGTCCCGCAACATCGAAATAGCGGGGTCCTCCATGGTGGCCATCAGCTGAGGGGTTGAGAGACACTCTCTCTCCAGCCCCTGCGGGGCTCTATGGTCACCATGTGCAGCAGCCCTTAGCCCAGGGCTTCTGGCTGCTGCTGCTGCAGCTGGGGATCCATGCTGCATGCACAGGGTCTGCAACTAGTTGTCGGCTCTGTGTCTGCAACTAGTTGTCGGCTCTGTGTATCTTGTGCTGTTTAGTGCAAGTGTGTTTGGGAGGGGCCCTTTAAGGGAGCGGCTTGCTGTTGAGTCCTCCCTGTGACCCTGTCTGCAGCTGTTCCTGGCACCCTTATTTCGATGTGTGCTACCTGGCGTGTAGACGTTCCCTTGCAGCGCCTATTTCGATGTGGTGCTGCCCAACGTCGACGTTCAACGTCGACGTTGCCAGCCCTGGAGGATGTGTAGAAGCTATTCATCGAAATGTTGCTATTTCGATGTAGCGTGCACGTGTAGATGTAGCCTGACAGACCCAGATGGTGTGGATGGCACTTCTGGTGGGTTCTCATTTTTAATCAGGCTACGTGGAGGTTAAAGCTATTGGGTGTGATGTGTGATGGTCACTGTACCTACACAGTCAGGCCCCCCCAGAACAATTTGTTAAAGTGTCTGGAGATGGAGAGGGAATCCTTCTAGCACATCTCCATAAAGCTCTCAGACAGTTACCCTTTAATCTTTCTCACAAGGTTTCTGGGGAGGCCTGCCTTATTCTGACCTCCATGCTAGGACATCTTTCCAGGCCAAGCCAGCAGTAAGTGATCTACTATGACAGCAGCACAAAGCAGTGCAGCATAAGGTGCAGGTTTCTGGCCACATTCTGTCAGCACCCACTCCTTATCATTGTGTGTGTTTGTCTTCTGCCCTTCAAGGCGCTTCTACTATCTTCTGAGGGAATTCTCTGAAGAAAGGAAAAAATGGCTTGTGACAAGTCTACTGACAAGTCAGTTGTTGTGACCTTTCAGCATGTGCTATGTTTGTCTTTCTCCTGGAAGAGGGAAGAGATTTCATATGGACCAAGTGCAAGCTGGTCACCCTCTTGGAAGAAAAGTTTAGAGGACTTGAGGCACAAATATCAACTCTCCAGTCCATCGGAGGAGGTGAAGACTTCCTTGACAGAAGGCATCATTTAGTACTGCAGGCACAGCAGGCTGAGCAACTGATGAGGGCGGTATTAACCAAAGAAGAAAACTGGAAGCCTGTAACCTCCAGGAGAGGGAAACCAATTCAGTTATTTCCAATTCCTGGAGAGATAAGCAACCACTTTAAAACTCTCTGCACAGGTGATATGGTGGAGAATGCTGTGCCAGAGACCTATCAGAGAAGGGATCAGAAGAACCCACTGACTGGAAAGCATAGGATGTGTAATCCTAGGGATGGCAGTTATACGACCACCACCCTAAGAGAAGAAGATGAGTGATAGTGGTTGGGGACTCCCTCCTAAGAGGTATAGAGAAATCTATCTGCCATCCTGACTTGGAATCTTGGGAAGTTCTGAGTCACATAACTGGAGCACTGTCATGGAACTGGAGCACTGTTCAGAAAGGACAGGCGGGGAAAAAAGGAGGAGGAGTTGCGATTTATGTGACACAACAATATTATTGCTCAAAGCTACAGTATATGGAGGAAGAAAAGCCAGTTGAGTGTCTTTGGGTTAAGCTTAGAGGCTGAAGCAACTGAGACAATGTTGTGTTTGATGTCTGCTAAAGGCCATCGGATCAGGTAGATGAGGTAGACAAGGATTTCTCCAGACAACTAAAAGAAGCTTCCAAATCAAAGGCCCTGGTTCTCATGGGAGAGTTTAACCAACCAAATGTGTTGGGAGTCCAATACAGCAGCACACAGACAATCCAGAAGTTTTTTGGAGAATGTTGGGGATAACTTCCTCGTACAAGTGCTGAAGGAACTGAACAGGGGCCATGCCCAGCTGGACCTCCTGCTTACAAACTGGGAAGAACTAATAGAAGAAATAGAAGGGGGTGGCAATCTGGGCTGCAGTGATCATGAGATGGTAGATTTCAGGATTCTGACAAAAGGAAGAAAGTTGAGCAGTAAAATACAGACCCATGATTTCAGAAGAGCTGACTTTGACTCCCTGAGAAAACTGATGGACAGGATCCCTGGGAAGCTAATATGAAGGCGAAAGGAGTTCAGGATGAACTGGCAGTATTTTAAAGAAACAAAAAGCAGTCAAGTAGTACTTTAAAGACTAGCAAAATAATTTATTAGGTGATCTTTCGTGGGACAGACCCACTTCTTCAGACCATACCCATACCAGAACAGGCTCCTTCTCTGTTACTATTTTAAATAAGTGGTATTGAAGACACAGGAACAAACCATCCTGATGCACAGTAAGACAAGCAAATATGGTAGGCAACCAGCTTGGTTTACAAGGGAAATCTTTGGTGAGCTTAAACTCAAACAGGATGTGTATAAAAAGTGGAAATTTGGACAGATGACTAAGGAGGAATATAAATATATGGCTGGAGAATGCTGGGGAGGTAATCAGGAAAGTGAAAGTACAATTGGAATTACAGCTAACAAGCAATGTGAAGGGCAACAAGAAGGGCTTCTACAGGCATCTTAACAATAGAAAGATTATCAGGGAGCATGTGGGGCCATTATTGGTTGAGGGAGGTAACCCACCGACAGATGATGTGGGAAAAGCTGACGCACTCAATGCTTTTTTTGCCTCAGTTTTCATGGACACAGTCAGCTCCCTGAGCACAGCACTAGGTAATGCACTATGGGAAGGAGGTGGGAAGCCCTCGATGGGGAAAGAACAGGTTAAGAGCCACTTGGAAAAGCTAGTTTTACACAAATCCATTGATCCAGATTTAATGCATCCAAAGGTACAAAGGAAATTGGCAGATGTCATTGCAGAGCCTTTTGCTATTATCTTTGAAAACTCATGAAGATCAGGGGAGATCACAGATGATTGGAAAAAGGCAAAATTAGTGCCCATGTTTAAAAAAGGAAATGACAATCCAGGGAACTATAGACTGGTTAGCCTTACCTCAGTCCCCGAAAAAATCATGGAGGAGATCCTCAAGGAATCCATTTTGGAGCACTTGGAAGAGGGGAAAGTAATAAAGAGTAGTCAACCTGGATTCAGCAAGGGCAAGTCCTGCCTGACCAATTCGATTAGCTTCTATGACGAGGTAACTGGCTCTGTTGACATGGGGAATTCAATGGATGTGATATACTTTGACTTCAGCAAAGCTTTTGATGCAGTCTCCCACAACATTTTTGCCCATGAGTCAAGGAAGTATGAATTGGATAAATGGACTGTAAGATGGATAGAAAACTGGCTTTACAGATCAGCCCAACAGGTAGTGGTCAATGGCTCAGTGTCTGATTGGCAGTCGGTTTCAAGTGGAGTGCCCCAAGAAGGGATTCTAGGTCCAGTACTGTTCAACTTCTTCATTAATGACCTGGATGAGGGGATGAATTGCACCCTCAGCAAATTTGCAGATGACACTAATCTAGGGGGTCAGGTAGATACATTGGAGCGTAGAAATATGGTCCAGAGTGACCTAGACAAATTGGAGAATTGGGCCAAAAGAAATTTGATGAGGTTCAACAAGGACAAGTGCAGAGTCCTGCTCTTGGGAAGGAAGAAACCCAACTACTGTTACAGTGTGGGGACCAACTGGCTAAGTAGCAATGCAGCAGAAAAGGACCAGGGAATTACAGTGGATGAGAGGCTAGATATGAGTCAACAGTGTGCCTTTGTAGCCAAGAAGGCTAACGGTATATCAGGGTGCATTAGGAGAAGCATTTCCAGCAGATCTAGAGAAGTTATTATTCCCCTCTACTCGCCACTGGTAAGCCCACATCTGGAGTATTGCGTCCAGTTCTGGGAACCTTTCAGTATAAAAAGGATGTGGACATCTTGGACAGGGTTCAGCAGAGGGCAATGAAAATGATCAGGGGGCTGAAGCACATGACATGTGGGCAGAAGCTGTGAGAGTTGGGTTTATTTACTTTTCAGAAGAGAAAAGTGAGGGGCTATTTGATAGCAGCCTTCAACTTCCTGAAAGGGAGCTCCAAAAAGGACGGAGAAAGATTGTTCTCAATGGTGACAGATTGCAGAATAAGGAGCATTGGTCTCAAGTTACAGAGGGAGAGGTGTAGGTTGGATATTGGAAAAAAAAACTATTTCACCAGGAGGGCGGTGAAGCATTGGAATACATTACCAAGGAAGGTGGCTGAATCTCCATTCCTAGGGGTTTTTAAGTCCCAGCTTGACAGAGTCCTGGCTGGGATGACTTAGTTGGGGTTGATCCTGCTTTAGGCAGCGGGCTGTACTAGATGACCTCCTGAGATCCCTTCTAGCCCTAGAATTCTATGATTCTATGACTGTCTGGCAAAGAATGATGGGAGGGATCAGCACACAGTGACTGTGAACGCCAGTCCCGGCCTGCCACCCTGCCTCAGTACTCTTTTGAAAAGTCAAAGGCTTGGACAACTGCAGGCCTGCTTTTTGCATCTACTGTCCCACACATTGTTTCAAAGCATACCCATGTCTGTTCTTTGCCATGCCTGGCAGCAAATTGAGTCTAGCTGCTTCATTAATGTCTCTGTGTTGTTCCTACTGCATATGGCCACCTCAAAGCATAACTTTTTCATAGTATATAACACATCCCTATTGTTTTCCACAGCTGCTCTTTCATGAAATTACCTTGTGCAGTCTCAAATATATCTCCCTAATATCTGTCCTTCACTTTTTGTTACAGTGGGGTAACATCAAGCCTGTTTGCCACTCCCACAGCAGCTCCACCAGTTAGACTAGCACAAAACTTTTTTGTTACAGTGGAGCCACACAATCCTTCTGACTTTTTGGTTTTTAAGCAGGTGATGTCAGAAAAATTACCAGAGAGAAAACTTGCTTGTGGTGGCCAAGCTTTCATAGTGACCTCACTTTTTGATCCTTTGATATTGGCTCTTCCTATCATTGTGAAGCAGATTTCATCAAGTGTTCAATAGTTCACCCACTGATAGGGAATGTAGGCTGGAAGAAGCCCACTGTGAGACAGGTTAGTTTTACCCTACTGATGTATTGTTGCAATAGTAGTCCTGCTCTGTACAAGAGGAACCACAGGTTCAGACATTTGATGCATGTGCCTGGTTGAGGAGCCAATGGGGCAAAACTACCATCTGTGGGATTAAGACTGAATGCCTCGAAGTCAGAATCCCCCCCTAAATGTAACCATAAAGCTGTGCCATGGGTCCCCTTTTGGCTCTGGACAGCTGGCCCCTTCCTTCCAGTGAGGTAGGGCTTCATGAGGAGACATATTCACTTGTTCCAGAAGCGGCATGCTAATGAACAGCCTGGAAAATGTTAATGAGGCCTAGATGTAAATTTCTGGTGCCTCATTAGCATATGGTCACATGATTTGGAGTCCAGAAGAAGCTTTTCCAGACTCTAAAATAGCTGTGTAGTAGCGTGGCCCACTGGGATCTCCCAGAAGGACACCCTCCTTCCAGAAGATCCATCTTCCTGAAAATTTTCTACACGGCTATTTTGGAGTCTGGAAAAGCTTCTTCTGGACTCCAAATCACGTGACCAAATGCTAATGAGGTGCTGGAAATTTACATCTGGGCCTCATTAGTATTTTCTAGGCTGTTCATTAGCATGCCACTTACTGAACAAGTGGCACGTGTAGAAATGGCCTTTGGGACCAGAGTGTGGGCAGAAGGGAACTGGCTATCATACACTGCACACTGCATGTTTGTGGAGAAGCTGGTGCTAAATCACATGCCCTCCCCACCATATTCTGTAACTTCCACTTCTAGGCAACCTAGAATGTGTGGAGGCCAAATGGGGAATCAAGGGCTGCCTTCCAATCAATGGCCCTGGATGCCTCCAAGAACAGAAGGTGCAATCATATTCTTGTGATTGCAAAACACCATTGCTCACCCCCTCCCATGAAGAACCTGCACTTGAAGAACTTTACTGTATGCTTCCTTTTGTTCCCTAAATAAAAATGTATAAGGTCTCACCAACACTATCTTTATTGGTTGTCAAAACAAAAAGCACTCAAGTAGCACTTTAAAGACTAGCAAAATAATTTATTAGGTGAGCTTTTGTGGGACAGACCCACTTCTTCAGACCATAGCCAGGCCAGAACAGACTCAATATTTAAGACAGAGAACCAAAATTATTGGTTGTGTTGCACAGGGGTGTGTGTGTGTGTGTGCGCGCGCGCATGGGGGGTGTTACAGGGTTTACAGGCCAGCACAAATAATATAGGGGACACCTCATTAACAGCAACAGACATGACTGTTATTTTGCTGTCTGGTCATTCACAAAACTGTTTTTCCAAAACCTCTCCGATTACCCCTTGATGTGCTTTCCTCAATGTCCTAGTGTCTGGCTGCTCATAACTAGTGGCCAGGTAGTCTGCCTTAACCCTCCACCCTGGCACTAAATTTTCCCGTTGCTCTCACAGATACTATATAGCACACAGCATGCTGTCACAACAAGGGGAAGGTTGCTCTCGCTGAAGTCTAACTGAGTCAGTAAACACATAAATCTGGCCATTCTGCACTTACTCAGTTTGTAGTTGAACCCTTACTGCAGTCCAGGCTGCCTGTGTATAGCTTCATGAGCCATGGGATCAAGGGATAAGAAGGGTCTCTCAGGATCATTATTGACATCTCCATGTATTCAAAAGAAATTTTCTAGTCTGGGAAGAAAGTTCCATCCTGAAGCTTTCTGAACAGACCAGAGTTCCTAAATATGTGCACATCATGCACCTTTTCTGACCACCCCACATAGATGTAGTTGAAATGGCCCTCGTGATCCACCAATGCCTGCAACACCATCAAAAAGTATCTCTTGCAGTTTATGTACTGTTTGGCAAGGTGTTCAGGTGCCAATATAGGGGTGCATGTTCCATCTATCACTCTGCCACAGTTAGGGAACCCCATCATGGCAAAATCATTTACTATGTCCTTCACATTTCTTACTCACTGTCCTTCGAAGCAGAAGGATATTGATTGCCTTGCCTGCTTGGACCATAGCTGCCCCCGCCATAGATTTGCTCACTTCAAATTGATTCCCCCACTGACTGGTAGCTATCTGGCATTGCAAGCTTCCACTGAGCTATTGCCACTCACTATTAAACCATCAGCACAGGCCTCATTCCAGTATTGCCGCACTGTAGGATGGGGGAAAGCAGTTCACAAAGTTCCAGGAAAGTGGCCTTATGCATGCAGAAGTTTTGAAGCCACTGCTAATTGTCCCATACCTGCATAACTCTGTGGTCCCACCAGTCTGAGCTTGTTTCATGGCAACAGAACCAGCATTTCACTGTGCAAAGAGCATTGAATGCAGCCAGAATCTGCCAATTGTTCCACTCCAGGGTTTCCCACGTATCTGTGACCATGTCCTCCTCAGATTCTTCCTTGATTCAGTGATTTCTGGTTAGGCTCTGCACATAATGTAGCACAATGGGGACGATACTTGGAATGATTTCCACAACAGTTTCAAGCTGAACAGGGTCCTTGCTATGTTGTCTGTATAGATAACAAGTGAAAAAAGGCACAAAAGTGCTGTTTGCAGTTGCTTTCCAGTGGGAAGGAGAGGCAATACATGTGCTATGGGATGCTGATGACATGTACACAGAACAACCTTCTTCACTGTTTTTGTCCCCTCAGACACTGGGAGCATAACCCAGAATGCAAGGAGGCAGCAGGACCTATGCAATGAGACCCACAGTGCATTACTGTCAAATTTGAAGCTGCTCAGCTTACTGGGGATACGTTCTGTTGACTTCATGATCCCGGTTGGGACATGCACCCTAGACTTTACAAAATTGCATACTAAAAAAATCAGGTCTTCATAAATTTGACCAGTCTCCTTGTGTAGATGTACTCTGATGCCAAAATATGAGTTCTTAAAACTGGTGCTATTAAAATAAATAAACATGCTCACTCCTAGAGAAGTAAGAACAACCACTCTTCACACAACTGTCAAAAGTATCTGTGGAAAAATGTACAACACTGTTGTTGCCTCATCCCATGTTTTCTAGCTGCATCCTGGGAATTCTTTGACATTTAAAGGCAAAATCTGATATTTCATTGCAAAAATAGACCTGCAGTTTGACTTTTTGGGGGAGATTTTAAAACAATCATGAAACAGAGAAGGTGGTTAAACCCCATTCACTGGAGAATCAAACTGTCTTCTGTGCCTTTGAAGTTTTCTGTTATATCTTTGGGTTTGCCCCTGAAAAATAGCTTAGTGACCTTGAATTGGATTCATATCAGGAGGGTTAGACAAAAAGACTTGTGCTACAGGGATGGACAATTTTGTATGTGTGATGGTCAGGTAGAGCTCAGGGGGACAGGAAGGAAGTATTCACATCAGGGCCAGTCTCTGGGAAACTAAGGATCTGTGCAACTTCACAAGTCAAAAGAATCTTCCTAGAAAGGAGGGGAAGTTGAGGAAGTCAGCAAATATACAGTGCCCTCTGCCTCTATCAACACTTGATTTCCTCCCATTGCTCCAAGTCAAGAATCAGGGCCTCAGAGAGAGGTCAAGTAGACAAATGTCTGGTGGCATGAAGACACCATCTCCTGGATTGTGCACATATGCTGAATACAGCTTGGATGCTGCACAAGCTCGATTTAAGGGATCCTTCATGAAAAAGCTATTCTGTTAAATTAACAGCAGCAAATAGCACTTAAACCAGCATGGTGATAAATATATTTCAAACTGGGTTTGCTGCTTCATATTTGAGCAGGGCAGTGTCACACAGCAAAACTCTCTTGGAAAAGGAGATTTTGGCTAAGGAAACCAAGACAAACTCAAACTTAGAAAAAAGTGCTTTAAAATCCATTATGTCCTTTGAGTCCAAACAGGAGATTAAAATATATTATATTCTAATGCAGGAAATCAAATTAATTGTTTAAAACAGAGAATGATTTATTTTTCATGAGGTAAAGATGATGATTTTGAATGGGATTACACAATCCCTTATGTCTCACCGCCCAAGCCCCAGTCCGACCCTTTCCTATATTTATAATTAAGAAGGAAGTGGCTTGATGATGTATCTCAAGAGGAATGAGACATCACTTGAGTGAAAACTGCAGTATCAGTCATGCTGATTGTGGTCAAAGGTCACATTTTTGTATTGGTCAGTGCTTTTGACTGGAGCTGGTCCAATTATTTGCTACAGTTTATTCATTGGATCAGGCCCTTTATTCTATTTGTCTACAAAAAGATCTTGAGATTTATTAATTTAACTTGTTGTATTAAATTACTTCAGTTTATGGTCTGGTTATGAACCATTTGCGTGCAAGCATTTGGAATAAATATGCTATTTCAAATGATTACCCACCTCTCAGACTATTTTTTTTGTTCCTGGATTACATGATGAGAAACCCTCCAATGGAAGCAGAATAAGAATAATGTGACATAATGGAGGCCGCAGACAGCAGTAAGTATTAAAGGTATTAAAGTCTCATTTTTAAACACTTACACTCTGTCTACACTAGCCCCCCCCTTTTGAAAGAGGGATGCTAATGAGACACTTCAGGATACACTAAAGAGGAGCTGCAATGAATACACAGCACCTCATTAGCATAATGGCGTCCACAGCACTTCAGAAGTGCCACTTTCAATCGCATGAGGCTCGTCTGCACCTTCAGTGAGAGCAGAGTTAGGCCAGCGATCAATCCTGAAAATCCCACACAACTGCACATTTTCAATGACTATCTGTGGTCATTGGCTGCCCTTCGGTCCTGGTGGACTTTAAGGTGATCATGATCTAAGTCTGTGATGTCCAATAAGCTCCCGGTTCGCAGCGGCTTGGGGACTCATGAGCCGCTTCTACACGTGCACGCTACTTCGAAGTAGTGGCGCCAACTTCGAAATAGCGCCCGTCACGGCTACAAGTGTTGGGCGCTATTTCGAAGTTAACTTCGACATTAGGCGGTGAGACGTCGAAGTCGCTAACCCCATGAGGGGATGGGAATAGCGCCCTACTTCGACGTTCAACGTCGAAGTAGGGAACGTGTAGACGATCCGCATCCCGCAACATCGAAATAGCGGGGTCCTCCATGGTGGCCATCAGCTGAGGGGTTGAGAGACGCTCTCTCTCCAGCCACTGCGGGGCTCTATGGTCACCGTGTGCAGCAGCCCTTAGCCCAGGGCTTATGGCTGCTGCTGCTGCAGCTGGGGATCCACGCTGCATGCACAGGGTCTGCAACTAGTTGTCGGCTCTGTGTATCTTGTGCTGTTTAGTGCAAGTATGTTTGGGAGGGGCGCTTTAAGGGAGCGGCTTGCTGTTGAGTCTGCCCTGTGACCCTGTCTGCAGCTGTGCCTGGCACCCTTATTTCGATGTGTGCTACTTTGGCGTGTAGACGTTCCCTCGCAGCGCCTATTTCGATGTGGTGCTGCCCAACGTCGACGTTGAACGTCGACCTTGCCAGCCCTGGAGGACGTGTAGACGTTATTCATCGAAATAGCTTATTTCGATGTCGCTACATCGAAATAAGCTATTTCGATGTAGCATGCACATGTAGACGTAGCCATGCAGCGGTTCATTGGGTGCCATGCAGCAGTGGCAACTTGAGGGCTCAGGCACCATGCTGCAGGGCTCTTGGGGTTGCGCAGCTCTGGTGAGGCACCAGGGGGCAGAGGGATAGGGTGCCTGGCTGCAGGGGAGTGGTGGTAGGGGCAGGGGACTGGCAGGCACTTGGGCAGGGCATGTGGCAAGCAGGTGTCTTGCTTTAGGAGATCACTAATCTAAATGGTCTAGGACCAGTGTTTACATATAACTTCCTTTCTTCTGTGCCATCTGAGCTGGATTGCCCTCATTATAAAAAGGAATGGTGCCCTTACAGAAATCACACTGCTGGTTGCCCAGGACTCTGGAGCTTGGCTTCCCACACCTTCTATTCCCTTTCCTCCCGTGGTCAATAATAGTTGGAATATGCTGCCGTTCCAGATGCCTTTGAAGCAGACTGTAGACTTGGGAATGCTTCTGACAACAGTAAAGGGATGTAAAGGATTTTCTGTAGGAGATTGGTTGACTACTGAATTTACTTTAGTGCTGCTACCATTTTACTGTGTTATTGAGGTGTTAGGGAACCTATATGTTGGGTAGCTATCTTTTTATTATTTTAAATATAAGTAATGGCTGCAAGATTTGACTGCGTACTTGCAAGTGGGCATCACGTACAGACTTTGTGGCATGCTTGGGTTTGCTTGTCACCTAATGAGCTGTGAAGTAATTGACGTAACTAGCTGTAAAGTCCTTATCAGTGATGAACCAATATCCCGGAAATTCATATGTCACAGCTTATGTTTAACTCAAGGTGACCAATGCAAGCAAGCAGGGGATATCAGCAATCATTTGAGGTTCAATCATTTGAGTAACATTTTTATTTGCCCTTTTTAAACAAACAAAGAAAAAGATTAGCTGAGAATTAGGCTTAGGCATGTGCTTTTCACAGGATCATCAGAAGGGGAAAAATGCAGGTAGGTAGGCATATATGAAGGCTAGCAGCATGGAATGGATTAAATTGGAACTCATTCCTGAACACTCTTACTTTTAGGTGGTCGTCTCACCCTACACACTGAAAGGAGGTCATGCTATATACCAGAACCATTTGACCCTACCTTCATATTACATAGAAAAAATATGTTTAAAAATATTACAGTTGCAAGATCGAGTACTCAGTAGTTAAGGAAGCTGGAGGTCCTGTGTTTAAAAGAACAAAACAAAAACAAAACCCCCCTACACAACTAGGTGAGCATTTAACTAAAGTTTTATCATAATCTATGTGCAAAAGGAACAAAATTCAGGTTGCAGGCTTTAAAAAAATGGGCAAAACAATATTTTTCCATAACTTTGTTCTTGGAAATCTGAGTCCTTTTGGTTGACATTTTCAAAAGACATTCAGCCTGAGCAGACACCCAGCTTGGAACATTTCAGCTTGAAGGATTAAGGTTGGCCAAGTTATAAACAACCGAAATGGGAAGTACTGCCCAACCTTAACAATAGGCAACTCCACCAGCCCTGCCTGTGATAAGCACTGATGTCAGCATTCACTTGTTATAGCAGTGTGTCAGCATGTAAGATATGACAAAGAAAGTGTCAGGGATAGGCTCCAGTAAAGTCAAAATGAGGAAGACAATGGGGACAGGCACAGATGGAACATGGGAGACCAGCTGAGGCAGGGAAGAAGCTGGGGAAGGAAGAGAGCTAGGCTAGTAAAAAGGGAGGCACACTTGGGATAGAACACTAGCTGGTTAGGGAAAGAGTAAGGAGTGTATATGACTCAATTAGCATATATGACCCAAAGAGTGTCTAAGAGCTACAGGGATCCACTGAGTATGGTATTTGCATTCTAGTTCATTAAACAGTGAGATTTCTATGGCCTTTGTCATGCTGGTTATCATTATATTTGCATAATGCATGTGCAGATAATAGGTAGGGTTATGTGTGTCTAAATATTTATATATTAAATTATGTTCTCAAAGCCTTAAAATTAAAGGTAGGCCACCCAGAAATGACGAGCTATATGGCAGTTTATCTCCCTAGCTGATCATTCCATACCATGTCTAACAGTGAGGATCTCTTTGCTTACTGTGGCACATGCTAGTGAAGAGATTGCAGATACTTAAACATTAAAGAAGAGGTGATCAGTGAGGGTGGGAACCCCTTTTACAGTTAAACAAAAGACTTGTTTAATGTCAAGAGGAGGTACAGAAAGATACCCTGGCATCCTTTGTCTGGGGAGACAAGCTGCCAGCAGCTTTGGTCTCACAGAGAGGGTCTCCACCCATCTTGGGAAGTCGGGAAAACCTCTGTGAAGAGCACTGTGAGTAAGCAGCACCTTATCACACAAGAGGCCGTCGTGTTAGTGATGCGTAAGCTCTAGAGAGCATATTATGGTTTTGTTTTAGATGTAAACTTTGTTTCCATTAAGCCTAATCACAAACATTTGAATATTAAACATTCTTTGCTAAATTCGCTTAATCTTGTTTTCAATACAAGTATATCTAAGTGCTTTAGAGAGGGAAGATGGGGGAGGTAATATCTTTTATTGGACCAGTTTCTGTGACCGACACAGCTACGACACTGCATACAACATAATTAAATGGCAACAGAGAGAGAGCTGTGTTAGTCTATATACTGTCGAAACAAAAAAGCAGTCAAGTAGCAGTTTAAAGACTAACAAAATAATTTATTAGATGAGCTTTCGTGGGACAGACCCACTTCTTCAGACCATAGCCATAGCATGGTATGGCTATGGTCTGAAGAAGTGGGTCTGTCCCATGAAAGCTCACCTAATAAATTATTTCGTTAGTCTTTAAAGTGTTACTTGACTGCTTTTTTGTTTTCATAATTAAGTGCTGGGAGTTGAGTAGTGATCTCGAGCTGAAACTAATAAGTCAGTGTGTTATATTCCCTTGGAGCTGTATATGTCCAGAGGAAGAGGGGCTCGACTCTCCACAGGGGTGCTCAGAGGGCTCAGGGAATGGTGTTTTCCTAACAATAACATGTAAAGGGAGAATGGGGCCTGCAGAAGCCAGGAGGGGAGTGCTTATGTTTCCAGTGGCTGCTGGAGTCAAGAGTACTGACCCATGGTGGGCACAGACAGCACTTTCTCAAGCAAAAGGCCTGGATAGAGAGATCCTTGCAACCTTGGGTATCCCTGGGAAACATCACAGAGTTCTCTTGAAAACAACTGACAGGGAGGCCCACAGTTTTACACATGGTCTTAAGGCTGATCCTTGCACCTTGGCTGCTTTCTTTTAGAGAGTGGATGGCTTCCCTCAAAAGGCTCAAAAACCAGAAGGCTGTTTTTTAGAAAAATCATTAATCTCATTTCATTTAAGGCCAGTCTGATTCTGGAGAGGCCCACATAATGATTTTGGAGTGCCTGGGGGTTGGTAATGAGACAAATAGCTGAGCACCCACACCTACACCCGCACTCGTGCCCCATTCACCATCTTTTCACCATGCGTACGCTTGTTCTTGTCCATACTACGTTGTTTTATTTGTTTTTTTGTTTCTGACCTTTCAAGGCTAGAGACTTAAATGTATGAGAATCTCAGCTTTCAGGCCCTTGATTCCAGCCTCTGAAGCTTTAAAAACACTCATACTGATTTTAGGAAGCATGATACAATTGCAAGCTGGTTTTTTTTCTTGGCTACATATGAGTTTAAGTGTCAAAAGGGGTTTCATATAGGCAGTCATGGACTCTTTGTGATCATTAACAGCAAGCTGTGCACTATGCAATATTGAATTTAAGCTATCTTTGGCAAAATGAATGGTTGCTGATCATTTGTAATTAATATTAGAAACCTCTAGATGTCAGTGTTGTTGCATAAAACACAGACTGTAACCGTTTATCTAAAAAAATGCAAGTTTTTAAAACTTGCTTATTCACCTGAATGTATATTATTAAAGACAAGTGGCTCAGCCCAGATGTACCCATCACCACCTCAGAGTCCCAGCAGCACACTGTTGTTGCCATATTAATACTAATGAATTATTAGCTTTATTCTCTCTCTTTGTGATCCCAAATCTGGCTATATTGTCCTTGCAAACAGTTACTGTATTCACTACTTCAAGATACTCTCCTTGCAACTGTACAGTGGAAAATTCTCTGGACTTTCACAACTAGTAGGCTATGCTCCTTTGGGCCACGGGAGAAGTCGCTGTCTTGCTCCCCTATCTCCCTCTGCTCCAATTAAACAGTTTTTGGTTTGTTTAAGCAACTGTGAACACCACTCACATTTTTCAGGTGATACTGAAGAAGCTGGTGTTTAGAATCAATTGACAGGCTGTGAATCTTGAAGACTAGATCATGAAAGGGAGCTCAGAGCTTAAAAGCACACTGGAGTCAGTGTAGAAACCTCTATCTGCAAGACAGGGATATCAAGGTTGTAAGGAGAAGGTGCTGCTGAACAAAGGCGGCAGGTGGGGGAGCAAAGAGACCAGATTTAAAATGCAAGCAGATTGATATTTTCTGTTGAAAGTGAGGATGAGGAGATGGCCCTGGATGTGCACCATGGTGGGTTGTCAATGAAGTAAACCAAGGAAGGTATAATATGGTTGCCACAATGGGCATGAGGTACCGAGATGAGTAATCTGGCAGTTTGAATGGAAGCTGGCAGAACTGGGAAAGCCAGAAAGAGGAATGAGAAACTTTAGTCCCTGCCTGTGTGTGACAGCAGGCAGAGTAAAAGGAGTCAGAGGCTACGTCTACACGTGAAGCCAACATCGAAATAGCTTATTTCGATGTAGCAACATCGAAATAGACTATTTCGATGAATAACGTCTACACGTCCTCCAGGGCTGGCAACGTCGATGTTCAACTTCGACGTTGCGCGGCACCACATCGAAATAGGCGCTGCGAGGGTACGTCTACACGCCAAAGTAGCACACATCGAAATAAGGGTGCCAGGCACAGCTGCAGACAGGGTCACAGGGAGGACTCAACAGCAAGCCGCTCCCTTAAAGGGCCCCTCCCAGACACAGTTGCACTAAACAACACAAGATCCACAGAGCTGACAACTGGTTGCAGACCCTGTGCCTGCAGCATAGATCCCCAGCTGCCGCAGAAGCAGCCAGAAGCCCTGGGCTAAGGGCTGCTGCCCACGGTGACCATAGAGCCCCGCAGGGGCTGGAGAGAGAGCATCTCTCAACCCCCCAGCTGATGGCCGCCATGGAGGAACCAGCAATTTCGACGTTGCGGGACACGGATCGTCTACACGGTCCCTACTTCGACGTTGAACGTCGAAGTAGGGCGCTATTCCGATCCCCTCATGAGGTTAGCGACTTCGACGTCTCGCCGCCTAACGTCGAAGTTAACTTCGAAATAGCGCCCAACACTTGTAGCCGTGACGGGCGCTATTTCGAAGTTGGTGCCGCTACTTCGAAGTAGCGTGCACGTGTAGACACAGCTAGAGATGGCTGGGAGGATGGAGGGGCATTGTTACCCACTATAACAGAGGAGGCAGATAATGGGATGGGGAGTCAGACTGAGGGTGAGTGGTGGGAGAATGAAGTACAGGGGACAGGTCTGAACAGGAGAAATATATAGGGGAGTAGTCAGAGCAGCAGCAGTTGGAGCAGATGAGGTCACCTAAGTACACAGTGTGGATAGAGAAGAGGAAGTGCCACTGTGGTTCCATCAGTGAAAGGAAAAAGTTGGAAGAGTGGACAGAGAAAACAGACGTGCAGGGAAATGAAGGCAGCATGGAGGCTGGAGTCTTAGACAGGCAGATGACTTTGAAGGATTTGATAAGTAGCTCTGAGTGAAACATCTACATAGGCAGAGAGGGGAACCAGGCTGGGGTAGATCTCAGCCTGAGTCAGAGGTGCAAGAATGCTAGTGGTTGCTGACAGTGCAGTCAGTGATTTGGGAAAACCAACAGAAGACTAAGAAGGAATGGCAGAGATAAGAGAGACAGGTGGGTTCATAGGTAGGGCTGGATGCATTCTAGTCAAATTCAGCATGTGTAATAGCATTTCAGAAACATTGAAACAAAAGCAGCCATGTAGGAATTTCAAGACTAACAAAATAATTTATTAGGTGATGAGCTTTCATGGGACAGACCCACTTCTTCAGACCATAGCTATACGAGAACAGACTCAATATATAAAGCACAGAGGTCCGAAAATTGGTCTCAAGGTTGGCAAATCAGATAAATTGTTATCAAAGTTGACAAATCAGAAGAGCAGAGGGATGTGGGGGGGGAGTTAAGAGTTAGATACAACATTAAAGTATGTAAAAGAGTCCTTATAATGGGTCAAGTAATTGCTGTCCCCATTCAAACCACATGTTGAAGTGCTGAATTTGAATATGAATGAATGTTAGTTCTGAGCACTCCCTCTATAGAAGGCTGTTAAAGTCCCTTTTCAGTAGAACAGGTCTTTAGTAGAATGGCCCACTCCATTAAAGTGCTGGCTGACAGGTTTGTGTATATGGAGATTTTTGATGTCTGTTCTATGTCCATTCATTCTTTGTTGAAGAGTGTTTGCAGTTTGTCCTATGTACAGGGGTGTGGGAATTGTTAGCAAAGCCATCTACAGAGAGAATGCTCAGAACTAACATTCATATTCAAATTCAACACATCAACTCATGGTCTGAACAGGGACAGCAATTACTTGACCCATTATAAGGACTCTTTTACATACTTTAGGCTATGTCTACACTAGCCCCAAACTTTGAAATGGCTATGTAAATGGCCATTTCGAAGTTTACTAACGAAGCACTGAAATACATATTCAGCGCCTCATTAGCATGCAGGTGGCCGCGGCACTTCGAAATTGATGCGGCTCGCCACCACGCAGCTCATCCCAACGGGGCTCCTTTTCGAAAGGACCCCGCCTACTTCGAAGTCCCCTTATTCCTGTGAGCAGATGGGAATAAGGGGACTTCAAAGTAGGTGGGGTCCTTTCAAAAAGGAGCCCGGGCGGGACGAGCCATGCAGCGGCGAGCCGCGACAATTTCGAAGTGCCGCGGCCACCTGCATGCTAATGAGGCGCTGAATATGTATTTCAGCTCTTCATTAATAATCTTCAAAATGGCCATTTACATGGCCATTTTGAAGTTTGGGGCTAGTGTAGACACGGCCTTAATGTTTTATCTAATTCTTAACTTCCCCACCCCCATCTTCTCCCACCCCACCCCTGTCCCTCTGCTCTTCTGATTTGCCAACAATTTTTCTGGTTTCCCAACTCTGAGAACAATTTTTGGACCTCTGTGCTTTATATATTGAGTCTGTTCTGGTAAGGCTACGATCTGAAGAAGTGGGTCTGTCCCATGAAAGCTCACCTAATAAATTGTTTTGTTAGTCTTTAAAGTGCCACATGACTGCTTTTTTGTTTTGATAGAATGCAGACTAACATGGCTATCTCGCTGTCACTAAAAACATTGAGTAATTGTTACAGCTCCCTGTAAAGTGATTAACATTTATTGGAGATGAAACAATAGCAGGATGTAGAGCTTGGTGGAAAAGAGGAGGTCTTTTTTTGGCCACAGAAAATGTTAAATTTTCAGCAAATTATACACACACACACTATATATATATATATAAGGCGGAAAACTGAAATAGTTTGATTCAAAATGGTGCCATGGTGACTGATGGGAATTGTAGTTCAGATGCCTTGTGCTCCCATTCTCTTTTATAGGCTGGAGTCTGGCCAGACCATGATGAAATGATTTTGCTTCTTGATAAGGAAATGGAGCGAATCAGAAGTCCCTAGCTGTGGTGCATCACAGAAGATGTAATCCAGACAGCAAACCCACCTCTGGTGCCATTTTGAAAGGAAACATTTTGGTTTTCAGCAAAAACCTAAAAAACTTTATTATCAGGCAATTTTTTTAGTCAAAATGTCCACCCTGTTCCCCCGAAACACAGATTTTCATTTTTCAAATTCTGCCAACAATTGGTTCAATGGAAAATAATGGCTGCCATGAGAGGGTCAACTCACCACCATGCCACCTCTTGATGATTAGTCCGGGAATTAGCTCAGTCAGTGCACTATGACAGACTCTGTCTTCTTGCCTCTGGCTCTGGATCCAAGTCTCTCCCTGGACTGCAGCATCCTCTTCAGGCCACTGCCCACCACTCAGTTCTTACCCTCTTCCAGAGTTATTAGCAGTGCTTAGTGCTTATACCCACCACTATGTTCAACTGTAGCCCCAAAGTCAAGCCCCTTGCCTCAAGGCAAGCCACACTCTGTATAGGACACACTCCAGTGTGGCAAGGTGCAGTACAAGGTGAGCGTTCAGGTCCACTCATTACTCTGGGTCCCCATCCAGGGACTCTCTGGCAGTACCAACTCCTGCCCTCCTTCCTTCCCCTTGACTGCTCCCATTTGCGGGGCCACTTCCCCATGACTCTTGAACATTTTCAGCCCTTTTATAGGGGATCAGAGCCTGGCATGAGCTGCTCTCCAGCACCCCAACCCTGCCCAGCACTGCTCTGTTCAAGATGCTGCTTCTTCTCAGAAAAGTTGTCCTTGACCTTTGTTGGCCAGAGCAAGAGTGAGCTCTTCCTCAGCTCTGCAGCCTTTTATAGGATCCAGTTTGGCCTGATGGGCTGACTTCTCTCCTTACTCTGATTGGCACAGACCACATCCAGCCTGCTTTTAACCCTTTCCCTTCTGGAGCAAGGCAGCTGCTCCATTTCAGCCAGTCATAGCTAAAAGATTAAGTGACTTGGCCTAAATAATACCAGATTAAAAAAAAACAAAACAAAACAAACATGAACAACTCTCAGTACCCAAAATGCTGCACTCTTTAAAAAAATATAGCAGCATATTTGGTGCCTAAATGGGAAATGAGCTCTTTATAAAGTTGCTCCAGTTGTGGTTGCTGAGCTCTTTCAAATACTTGATCCCAGTGCTGTTAGTGACTGACTAGATTCTCACAAAAGCAAGTTGATCTATGATTCCCCTCAAATTATAGATGTCATTGTAAGTCTCAGTTGGCTGTGTCTGTTGGTGAGGTTGTAAACAATCCTGGTCTTCAAAAAAAGGGTTAATTTCTGGGCTCAGCCCATTAAACTGTTCTATAGCAAGTGCGTACAGCAACTGAGATATGTGAGGAAGGCACCAGCATGCATTGCATCTATATCTTCCAGAGGAAAAAGAAAATCAAAATATTACCTTTAAAGGTAACCAACATGTTGAATCTGATGCTGCAAATCTCTCTCTCCAAAGAGGAAGATGGGGACCATTCTTTTATTATTTACAACGTCATTGATATCAGTGGAGTTGCACTAGTATAAAACTGCTGAGAGAAGAGATTTGGAGTCCTGGTGTTTTTAATCCAATTCTACTGATTCAGCAAATTGTTGTTATCTTTCCCTTCACTCTCTCCCCAGCAAAAAGCTGATGTGGAAACTGCCATTCATTTGTAAACATCCAGAGCTCATTTGCTAGTTGATGAATTCTGACTGGCTGCTTTTTTCCCCCCTTTTGCTGAAAGGCAGAAATCTAGAAAGAATGTACATTTCCCTTTGCTAACAGCTGCAAAACGAAAATCGATTTCAGCAGCTTGCTGAGTAATGTAATTAGAGGTCTCATGAATGACACATGCATCATGTGACTTTGGAGAAGGCCAGCACTGTCATTTTTATTTAACCCCACAGACTAGCTTTCCTTTTCAAACAGTCCTTTTTCAGAGATCTCTTCAGAAAGGCAACTCCAGACAGGTCTTCCTCATTTGAAACAACAAGTTTGCCTGTTAAAATAAACAGTGAACCACAGAAAGCCTTGGCTTGAAGAAATACAGATTGGCCAACACTTGGAAGCTACTGCAAATGAAGATTGCACGTTTGTATGGAGATATAGATATGTAAGTATCAGTGAGACAGATACAAAAATGAGTTCATCAGACAAGTATTTTAAAAAGCAACACAAGACCTGCTTTCAAGATAGTTGCTTGAGACTTCATTCTGCTCTATGGAACGAAAATGCAAATGACTCACTGTTAAAGACAGAGGGTTGAAGGCGACTCCCTGGAACCACAAATCTCGAGGGAGTTAATTGGGACTTTCATCCTTCGAAGACAGATCAATCCAGTAGGTAGTTTATGCCATGATGGGTCAGGTGCAATGAGAGTCTAAATTTTGAGGTCCCATCTACTCTAAATAGAGGTAGAAATGAAGAATAGCTGCTGGCTTTGGTATCCTGAGACATAAATGTAATGTATTCTTACAACCTTGGTGGAGCAAGTGCTCTGCCACAACTTTCACCCCAGAGGCAGCTGCTTTTCAACAGGCGCTGGCACTCTACTATGTTATCATGAAGAATTGATCTGGGATCATTCAGAATGAAAAGTGCTATATAAATGTATACTATTATTTATTTCTCTGTGAACACAGTAGCTGTAGATCAACTCTGCCATATGAATTTTGTAGAGCTACATATGGAGACATAGAAGCATTTTCAATAATCTGCACGTCTACTCCAAATGCTGCACTTTTCACTGCTTAATATATCCATGTCATTGGTTTCTAACCCCGTCCTCCTGCCTCAGGTTCCCCACCATTGTTACAGGCTGGGGTCCGAATGGCTCAGTAGTAGTTCTGCAGAAAAGGACCTGGGAGCTGTAGTGGACGAGAAGCTAGACATGAGTCAACAGTGTGCCATTGTAGCCAAAAAGGCTAATGGCATATTAGGTTTCATCAAGAGGAGCGTTGCCAGTAGATCCAGAGAAGTGATTATTCCTCTTTATTCGACTTTGGTGAGGCTGCATCTGGTGTACTGCGTCCAGTTCTGGGCCCCCAGTTATTGGAAGGATGTGGACACACTGGAGATGGTCCAGCGGAGGGCAACCAAGACAATGAGGGGGCTGGAGCATATGACCTATGAAGAAAGGTTGAGGGAATTGGGACTGTTTAGTCTGCAGAAGAGATGACTGAGGGGGGACTTGATAACAGCCTTCAACTTACTGAAGGGAGGTTGCAAAGAGGCTGGAGAGAGGCTGTTCACAGTGGTCACGGATGGCAGAAGAGGGAACAGTGGTCTCAAGTTGCAGTTGGGAAGGTCCAGGTTGAACATTAGGAAAAACTTTTTCACTAGGAGGGTGGTGAAGCATTGGAATGGTCTAGCTGGGGAAGTAGTGGAGTCTCCATCCTTGGAGGTGTTTAAGTCTCACCTCGACAGAGCTCAGGCGGGGCTGATCTGATGGGTTTGGTCTTGCCTAGGGCAGGGGGCTGGACTTGATGGCTTTTTTAGGTCTCTTCCAGCTCTATTGTTCTATGATTCTATGATTCCCTCAGCTGGGTAGTCTACCTTACTTCATTTAGTCCAGCAGACAGGTTTAAAAGCCTCCCTCACCCTCATTCCTGGGGTAACAAAAAGTGTAAACCAAACCAGAAAATTTAGCCCTTAGACATAGGTCCCAGTCTTCTCTAAGCCATGGTTCCCACCAACAAATCTTCACCTTTTCTAGGTCTTAGGTCAGACTCTGAAGGGTGGGCAATTTTTTTCCCGTGATTTAGGCAAACAAGGGGTGGATACTTCTGACCACTAACAGACAGTCCAACACAAGGTTCCAAAAAGAAGCAGATGCTCACCCTATTGTCTGTCACACTTGTGGGTCTAAATCAGTCAAATGCATGGCTAAAAGACAAAAAGGATAATTCACCTGAGATTACAAAAAAGTCATAAATACATTTGGCTCAAAAATACAAACAGTTACATTTGAACTTCATTCTAGCTAAAGTGTAGGTTACACCCTTAGGAAGCATCCAAAACAGCATTAAAGGTAACTGAAAACTACTACCCAAGTTGTACCACTTAGACAATTTCTTTAAGGCCACATCTACACAGCAAGTTGGTTTTGAAATAATTTATGCAATTTGCACTATGCAAATTGTGTAAATTATTTTGAAACCTCTTATTGTGAGCTTGATGTCATCCAATGGGAACCAAAGTTCAGAATAAGCAGCTATTCTGTATGTTCCATTACCCCTTGTACGACATCCTTTCTATACTGAGGGGCCCAGAACTGGACACAATACTCCAGATGTGGCCTCACCAGTGCTGAATAAAGGGGAATAATAACTTCTTTCGATCTGCTGGAAATGGTCCTCCTAATGCAGCCTGATATGTCATTAGCCTTCTTGGTTACAAGGGCACACTATTGACTCAGAAAGTCAGAATACTGAGCTCTCCTATTTTCATGCAAAAGTCCTTGGAGAGTCAGAGCAGGTGTATCCAGGATGCTGAGACCCTACAGCATTTCCAATACAATATTACTTCTCAGCACCAGGGTGCTAGTTTAGGATGGCACCTACTCAAATCATCCACCATTGCTTACTGTAGGAAAATGATCTCTAACAATATTAAGTAGGCAGTGTGGGCAGGGGGAGAGAATGCCATTTACTAACTTATTTCAAACCTGAAGTAAAGAAATTCAGACCTTGGAAATCTTTCTTATGTGTACGCAAAAATATAGGACATTTGTATCAATGCCAATGATATGATATGATATCTCTCTTCTTCGTTATGTACCCTGGGTCACTGTTGACCTCTCTGTAAATAAGAATGCTTTGCTACATTGTTGGTAGAGAACAATATTTTTAAAACTACAGTCTAATTTTTAGGACTATCAGTTTGTCAGAGGCAAGCTTGTTTGCATGATTTCTCAGGTCTTTTCTGCTTCAAATAACTCTATAGGTACAATATTCTGCAAAGAAAGGCCCCATTTCCAGCTGACCTTTAGACATCTCTGCAATAAATAATAAATATAAGAACTGGATTCACCACAACAATAAACACTACTCTGTTATTGTGTCACCTTGCAAGAGCACAGATTTGCTTTTTCCCAACTGTTTAATACCCTGTGCATGTCATAATATTGATTTTCAGAAACAATATTTTGGATATTGGATTTTATTTAATACTTTTTAACCTGACAATACAGCAAATGTGACTGTCAGCTCTGCAGCCACTTGAAAAGTACAGAGAAAGTAATGAGTGCTTCTGTGGGAGAAACTTGGTTTTAAGCACAGAAAAGCACATTGACCTAGGACTTCAATCACTCTGGTTATTCTTCTAGTTGGATATATAGGAAGGTTTATTATTTCCCAGGAACTGGCAACCATATGTCAAACTTTAAAAACAGAAAGTGGTTGATTGTGCTGCTGGTTCTGAACTATGTTTGTTCTGAATAAGTTCGTAAGGAGACCAACATATTGCAAAGTTTGAAGAGAGTTACTCCTTGTACTATATCTGAGCTCATGCATAAGTGCAAACACACACCTTGGACAGAGAGTTGCATGGTGATGGTTGTGTGAGACTGCAGCGGTGCATGTCTGCACCATTAATTTGCTTGTGAGGCAGTGGACATGTGAGGACACAAAATTCCTAAAATTTCATTGTTATATGTGTTTAACTGCCTCTGGGAGATACTTTTTTTTTGCCAGACTGAGTTTTTGTTATTCTTGCTGGGCAATGATTGATTGGATTCTGAAGACTTATTAATTCCCACCGAAGGGAAGTGAATCTGTCCCTTTAAAGAGGTAAGAGTAAGGTGTAGGTGGAGCAACCAAGAGGGAGGAAGCCTGGGAGC
This sequence comes from Carettochelys insculpta, assembly GCF_033958435.1. Lineage (NCBI taxonomy): Eukaryota > Metazoa > Chordata > Testudines > Carettochelyidae > Carettochelys > Carettochelys insculpta. Next base: position 14,679,774 of record NC_134147.1, on the reverse strand, counting down.
TGCCAGCCCACCTTTCCCCCAAGTCATCCTTTTCTGCAGTAAGAGGAGTTTGGATGGAATGAAAAATCAGACTCACAGTGGAGCCTTTGTCTTAGAACACATTGGAACCACCATCGCATCCTTGCAACATGCAATTCTAAAGCTTACATGCAAAAGACATTTGAAAGCAAGTGCCCTGTTTTCAGCTACACATGGATCCTAACAAGTTCTTTCTGAATTGCTCTCCCCTCTATGGGGCATGCTGATAAAAGGTCAGGATCAATACTGAAGACTCAGTAAACCCCAAAGAATATCAGTCTTTTTTTGTTCAGCCCATTTTGTGCTTGAGGTTTAACTCAGGGCCTGACGTCACTGTCGCGGATGCTCAGCATTATTTGGTAAGTATTTGATTTCATCAACATGATGGCTGATTTACACAACTGAATTGCAGTTCTCTGATAAAATGGCTTGAGATAACATGTTTAAAACTCTTCTGGCATAGCCACATGCAATCAATATCCTGTCCCTCCCATCCATATGCTCCTCTTTCATGTACTGTATGCCAACAGTGAGATTGGTTTTGCTACCAGAAACCTGAGGGTTTAACCACATAAATATGGGCTGGATACATGCGAACAAGCTGAACATGGCCCAGTTACTCAAGTGGGTTTGGGAAAAGGGCATAAGAATTCCCTTCTAACATGACAAGGGTGAAATCATGCAGAATTACAGGAAAATTGTGTTTAAAGCATGGTCCTTTTGCTCAGAAGTCCTGGTTTCAGTTATCAGCTTAGCCACAAACCTCCTGTGCAACCTTTGGTAAGTTTCTGACTCTCTCTCTTCCTCATGTATAAAATGGGAATAATAAAAAAATACCTTCCTTCCACTTCCGGTCGGTCTTGTCTGTTTAGATAAGGAACAATCTTTGGGACTGGGAAACTGGGGATGGAGTACTTAATGGTTGCCTGATTCTGATCAGTTCTTTGGAAGCCCCCTATTGGAAGATGGATGTGACAGGATAGACCCACAGGAATGCCCCCATTGTGTTGAAGATATCACTAAGCCCACCCTGCCTGCCAGCCTGGATACCCTTTAGCCCTGTCAGGCTCTTAAGCCTCTTTCAACGTATACATTGGTAGGGCCACACCCACCTGCAGAATGATACAAACACTGAGATCAGCTTTGGGAAGGCTCACCTTAAGTGACTTGTCACAGTACCCCAGATATCCACTTCCCTTGGAGTACCAATCCTAAGTCATATGACTTTTGCCTCTTTCCTCAGTGTAGAGGAAAGCATGCAAAATGTCCTCCCAGCGCCCCGCACCCCCGCAATTAGACTACCCAAAGTAGCATAGTTAGAATTCAAATACATGGTCATCTTCAGGAAAAAATGATGCATGATACAAATTGGATGATTACATTCAGCAAATCATAAGCTTTCCAATGATCTCTTACAAGTGCTATCTTGCAAAAAGTACATCTCAGCTACATCGTAAGCTATGTCATTTCCTATCATAAGCATATTTTCAAGAAGAATATGGAATGGAATGGCCCAATGGAATCCGGGGCCAGAGGAACCATTGGTCTTACCCAGTCTGAATCTTATGTTCATGGTTTACAAAGTGTTCATGCAGTGCTCAGCATCAGGGAGCACCAATCTCATTTCATTTCTTTGCACTGATGGAATATAAATAGCTGCAATAGGAAGTAATTTTCTCACAACACTGTACAGGGACCCTTTTTAAAAGAAAAACTTTTAAGGTGACCATCTGTCCCATTTTGGCCAGGACAGTCCTGTATTTCAGGTATCAGGAAGCATCCCGACTCATTTTAACAAAAGGGCTAATTGTCCCGTATTCACTCCTCCTGCTGAGCTGCCCGTCCCCTGGGTCAGCACACTTGCAGCTGCAAGTACCAGATGAGGGGCAGAAAGCATGCGTAGCATGTGCTGACTGGCCAGGTGTGCAGGCAGCAGCAGGTGAGGGAGCCAGCAGGGGCTGTGCCATAGGGAAGGCAGGATATGTTCTGGCAGGGGTTGGGAGTAGTGTGTGTCCCCCATAGTCTGTTTTGCTGCCCCTCCAGCCAGAGACACTCCCTCCCCCACAAGACAGGACTTGTATCCCCATTCCTGGTGTCCTGTGGCTCAGGGAAGCTGGGACCCTCAGCCATGGGGCTTGTAACCCTGTTCCCATTGCCTCATGGCATGGGGCAGCCAGGATCAACAACCACAGGGCTGCAACACTGTTCCTAGTGCCTTACAACTTGGGGCAGCCAGGAGACACAACTGTAAGGCTGCAACCCAGTTCCCAGAGACTTGTGGTGCTGGGAGCTGCACCTGTGGGACTGAAACCCAGTTTCTGGTGCCTTGTGGCGAGGGGCAGCCAGGGAGTGCCCCGCCCATGGGGCAGTAGCTCCCACAGGACAAACACTGCTGGAGCTTTGGGAGCTCCCCTATCGGATGGTAGTCCCAGTTGCCAGCAGCACAGGGCAGCCAGGGAGCTCCCCTGCAGCAGGGAGGCAGCCTGTTCCCAGCACCCAGCAACATGGAACAGCCAGCGCACCTTTTGGGTGGGGCAGTGGAGGCCTCCACTCCACTCCCTGGAACAGCAGGTGTATGGTGCCCCATTACTTGGGGCAGCCCTGCCTCGCACAGCCACCACCCTTCTCTGCTGAGCTGCATTCCTGGTGCTCCATGGCTGGGCCACTGCCTCCACAGCCAGGGAGGAACCTCCCCAGGCCTGCAGGGAGCAGTCTTCATCCCCAGGGTCCCCTTTCCCCACTAGGAAGCAGCAGCCCCTATGCCCAGGGCCACCACTGCAAGGCAGGAGCCCCCGTCTTCAGGGTCCCACTGCAGGGCAACAGCTGGAAGTGGCAGGCCTTAACCCTGCATTCCCCGTGTGCTCCCCATGGAGGAGAAGCATCTGGAGCCCATGGGGCAGAGCCAGGGCCAGACTAATGTCCTGTGGGCCTGGAGCCCAAACATTTTTGTGGGCCTTTAGCAGGGCAGTGGAGCATGGTGCAGGACTCAGGGGTAGGTCCTTCTGAAGAGTAGTAACCATTTCTTTTTACCTGTCATTAGTTATAAAAATGTAGTATGTCTTTTCAAAGGGTGCTCAGTAACCAATGTTGTTTTGAACATTTGTATGGCATAGGTCTGATTGATTTCCTTTAAACGGGCTGAAGTCCGAGCAATTCTCCCAGCTGACCCGTATTTGGCATAGGGAAATACGGTCACCCTAAAAACAGTATTTTGCTAAAAGCCACTCTGCCTCTCTTTGCTCCATGGTAAAGCTTCCACCTAGAAACTTCCACAGCCACGCTCCTGTCTGATTTCTTACTAGAGATTTTTAAAGGAACAGTACTTATGTCCTCCTACTCTTTACTCCTCTAATGGCACTTGCATCCTGGTGAGAGAGGACAACCGCAGATTCTACCTTTATCTCAACAGTGGCTAGCAGAGCTTGCCCGACATGGACAGGGGCATGCCTTCCACCTAAATCTTATGGTGGAATTGTGGCTTAACCAAGCAAAATCTCACCCCCCTTCTGAAAAAGAAGAGAAACACGGCTGCAAAACCAAAACCTGAGCCTTAGCACACACAACTATCTGATGCACACTTTCATCCTTTAATAATGAATTGTGAAAAATGTGAGACACTATCAGTGAAACTAAACTCAGGTTTTGAAGCAACACATTTATAAGTCTAACGATGCTGCTGTTATCGCTAACAAAAGAGTTAATTTTCAAATATTGCCAGGTCTCAACTATTAACAGCTACTCAGAGTAGCTGCGTCTGCTGGCAAAAAGGAAGAACTTAGAATTGTCTCAAGCTAACTTTAAAATGAAACTAGTGCTGGATCTGTTAGCAGCAGCATCAGGAAAGATCTTGGATCTGATATTACAGTTTGTCCTATGCATTAAACTCCAGTGAAGTTCCTTGCGTAGACAGACTAAGGCTACGTCAAGGCTACTGTAGAAATTTGACTTAAGCTATACAACACCAGCTACATGAACAACAAAAGTAGCTGGAGTCAACCTGTCTTAAGTCAAGTTAACCACAGGTTCTACACTATAGTGGGCTGATAGGAGAAACTCTCCTGTCAACTTCCCTTACTCTTCTTATCTGGAATAGAGTAGTAGGGTTAACAGGAAAGCGATCTGCAGTAGATTTGGCAGGTCTTTGCTAGACCTGCTAAATTGACCATCAGTGGCTTAATCTCTGAGAGTCAATTCAGGCCACAGTGCAGATGTAGCCTAAAAATCAGGTTCTTTCGCTGGAGAAATCCTATAGTATTTTCAAGTGACACAAATTAACAGCATGAAACCACAATTCGAAAACAATGAAAAGATAATGGACTATCGAATGAAAATGACAAATTAGATCATTAGCTGCATGTAAGCATTTAAAGCTATGCCTACACTTAGTAAAAACTTCAAAATGGCCATGCTAGTGGCCAAATCGAAGAATACTAATGAGGTGCTGAAATGCATAGTTCAAAATTGCCGCGTTTTGCTGCCTCACAGCTCATCTATACTGGGGTCCTGAGCTCATAGGAATGAGGGGAATTGAGAAGTTGGTGGGCTCCTTTTGAAAAGGACTCCAGTGTAGATGAGCTGTGTGACAGCAAAATGCAGCAATTTTGAAGTGCCGCGGCCACCAGCATGCTAATGAGGCACTGAATGTGCATTTCAGCGCCTTTTTAGTATTCTTCAATCTGGCCATTAGGATGGCAATTTTCAAGTTTTTACTAAGTGTAGACGTAGCCTAAGTGATTAAGAAAGGCACTATGCAGCCAGAGATACTGTTTGTACTTTATTTGATTTTATTTTACTTTATTTCATTTTATATCCTAGGTCTTTTCTTCAATTGCAAGGCATCTTTCAAAATGAGAGAAATGGTGTTTTTATCAATTCAGTCTGCATCAGCACTTCAACTATAAATTCCTGTTTCAAAAAAGCTCAACTTTTTTATTTTGACTTATAACATTTAAAAAAAAATCATGTGGATAGAAATTTGAAGACCTGGCTCTTAGCCTAGGAACACTTTAAAAAGAGTTTGAAAACAAGAATCCACTTGACTTGCTTTAAATCATAAGAACATGCAGACACTGAGGGTTAAAAAGAAAAAATAAAATGTTTGAGGCACATATTCATAAAATGTTCTCTTGCCTTTGCATAAAAATTATGGTAAATAGTCAAAAGCTATGCATGGTATCTTTAACTATTTAATGCAGATGCACAATGCCATTCTAAGAATCTATATTATAGATTGTAGTCCTTGTGTGTTGGGGTGAGCCAAGATGAGACGACAGCTTTGTGAATGCAATGCCTGAATGCAATGCCTGTTGTCAATTGCTGAGACCAGAGGTGTGCAGGAGAAGATAATATCTTTTATTGAGGTTAGTCCAAAGATATTACTTCATCCATCTTGTCTCTCTTATGTCCTGGGACTAACATGGCTGCACGTTGCATATTGTCTGTTGCATCATCCCCCGCTACCCCTGCAACACTACAGACATTTCATCACATTGTGACACACCTCTACTCGCCAGCACCAGTGTTCTCTCTATTTTTCTCAATCCATGGGTGGAATAAATTTTGTTATGCGCACCAAGGCATGTGAGGATGCAAACCACCAATAGAAACACATGCTGCCAGCTGCGGGTGGCTGTGGGTGCTCTGCTAATCAGCTGGGTGTAACCCTAAACTCAACTGGATGGCCACCCAAGCACTCAGCTCTGCTTTCAGGGAACACTGCCCAGCAGTGGAGCCTATGTACCACAGCTCTTGCAAGAGACATGCCTGCATATCGTATGGGAGTGAGAACTGGGGCAGCATGGAAACAAGGGACTTCTGCATGAATTTCTTAAAGTCTGCAGCCATCTTCTGAGCATTCCTGGGTTCCATTCCCTCCTCACTACTTTGGTATGTATACGTGACTCTAGAAAGATACATTTGTATCCCAGTTACTCGAGACACAAAATTGATTATGTTTTAATGAGAACAGTATTTATAAAGCTCTATCTCCTCATGGTTTGTATTCTACTACGTGTAAGTATGGTGTGATGAGTGTCCCCCTACTGCAAGGAAAGTGTTAAGGTGGGCTGGAGGGAGCCTGTGCAGCTTCCACACCCAATAAGCGAAGAGCTCCTGGGGGCAGCCAATCAGAGGGCAGCTCACTGGAGCTGCCTTGCATACAAGGAGCTGCTCCAGCAGAGCTGAGTCTGTTGAGTCCTGATCATTGACGGTGCAAGACCAGATACCAAAAGGTTCAGCACCCTAGATAGGGCAGAGCTGGGCAAGATAAGGGAAGCTTGGGGAAACATCCAGCCAGATTCCTTCCAGACTGTGAGCCCCAAGGTAGAGGCCTAAAAGGAGCTAGCACCATAGGAAGGGCAGTGCTGGGCAGGATAAGAGGAGCTTGGAGAAACATCCAGCCTGACCACAGGCCTGAGATAGAGGCCCCAAAGGTGCACAGGGTTAGAGGGGAAGTGGCCCAGGGAGTAAGGCAGTGATTGGAGTGGCTAGGCTGCTGAGGCCTGACTGTGAGTGACTAGACACTGAAGCTTGACACTGGGTCTCCACTTGCTGCAGAAGATTGAAAGCTTACGTTCGATCTTCCGGGGTGCCATTTAGCGCATGCATGAAACGGTGAGTTCCAAGGTCAATATCGACCCCAGAACATCTTTTGAGTGGCATGGTTTTAAGGAAGGTTGATGAGAGGAGCGTTGCCATCAGCCTTCTGCTGTGAAGACAGACACGGAAGTCGATGGCTGCAAAGTCAATTTTTGGTACACAATTGGCATACTGAAAATTGCGTAGCAGCTGTCAACCTTCCAGGTAAGTGTAGATGCAGCCTGAGTGACTGGGCTTCTGAGCCTGACCTGAGAGGACTAAGCCACTGGGCCTGACTGATGGGGTGACTAAGCACAAATTTCTCATCCCTTCCACATTCAGGGACATACACACCTTTACCCAATCCGTAGGGCTCAAGGCGTGATCCTGTTAGTTTAAACTCCCACCCTTACCCAATTCCTAGGGCTCAGGGCATAATTCCCTGTGAGTATGCAGGATCTGTGTCACTGAAAAAGCCTTACACAGTAATATTCTTATTCTCTATTTATTTACAATTACCAAGAAAGCAGAATATATGCTAAGCACACAGTATCACGCTCACCAATGCTGATAAGGCAGACAGGCAGACTTCCCCTGTTGGGACAGACAAAGTCACTCTCTGGATGCTGGTTGCTGCACCTCAGGGTCTTGAGAGGTCTTGGGGGTGAGTCCTTCAGGTGTTCCTTCTTCCATCCTGTTGGATGCTCTGTTCTTCTTTCTCTCCTTGATGTTCTGTTCTTCTTTTTCCCCCTTTGATGTTCTGTTCCTCTTTTTTCTTGGACCCCAGTTTTTAAGTAGTGAAACTGAGTCCTGCTTAGCCATAACTTTACCGATTATTTTAGTACAATTTTACTAACCAATCATAGCCTATGGTAACAGAATTACCTCACCAATCATAACCCACTACCTTAACTGATTTACACCTAACAAAATTCATTATACATCAGACAGGAGCAATTACAAACCAGACAGAGAATATACAGAAACCAGTATACAGAAAACAGTAGAAAAATGAAGACAATCATCAGAGAATGAGAACAACAAGAAGTCTTGTGGCACCTTATAGACTAACAGATATGTTGGAGCATAAGCTTTCATGGGCAAAGACCTGCTTCATCAGATGCAACCGAGAATGGTGGTTCCACCTCAGCCATTGATAAGTCATTGCCTGCCAGACAAAATGCTATTAATTAAGTTTTCTTTACCCATCTTGTGAGCTGCTTACCAGTGGGTGGCACTAGGATGTGGTCTTCTTCTTAACAGCTTGATATACTATTATTGTGCTGGAATGTAGATGGAATGTGAGTATGTGACTTGTAGCTTCACAGTTAATGGCTGCTGCTATTTAGTCTGGCTGCAGACAAGCTATAGGCCTCCCAAAATGGCTAGAGAAACCATATTGGTTAAACTGTTACAGTGTAGGGTTACTAAAAGGAGAGAGCTGCTACAGGGCAGGACCCCTTGGAAGGCGAGGTGGGGCAGGTGACTCCATTACAATAAGACAATGCAAATTCATATGAGAGGTATCCAATAGCTAGCTGGTCTGGGAGTGGGAGTAGAATATCCTATCCCAGTTTATGCATACAGATATTTAAAAAGTGAATGCATTATATCTTATGCATTGTAGGTCAAATTCACTGTGAGGGCCTTTACATGGCCAATGCCCTGTTGAAGTACAGGGCTTACATGGAACTTAGCTATGAAATGGGCCTTGTGCTGGTGTGAACTTCACCTTCTGTGTATCATATGCATTGTAATTTAAACATATCTTAATATAGGTATACTTGCAAAAAAGAGGAAACTCAAAGAGATAGCTGAATTATCTTTGTTCCAGTTATGTTCTGTGAGGCACTGACTTCAGCTTGATGTTTCCCAAATTCCAATCTGCCCGGAATTTAAAATGAAGGGCGGGGGGAAAAAAGAGTTGCATGAATAAGTAATTCCAGCATCAGATTGGCTGGCTAGTGTTCGACAGGGACAGATTAATCTCCTTGAACCACACAGCAAAGTTGAAACTGCTGAGCTGCATTCTATACTAGCCCTCTCTCATTCCACATCTAATCAAACAGAAATCCCTTCAGTAAAGTCTTTCAGTAATAAATAATGTCAGGGCAGTTGTTTAATAAGATACTTTTATGCTTGGAGGATTTCAGGAATTTACAATAAATATGCCCTGGGCCTCATAATATCTCAGAGGAGCAAATACCCCCACATCCTTTTAAATCATCTCATGTGCTTCCTTTTTTTTTAATAATAATAAACAAGGAACATGGGATGTAGCTTTTATACAGTTGAACCATAGTACATACACTTATTACCACTGTTGCATGTCCTGAAGGCCTAATTTGCACCTAAAATGTAGGTTAACCTAGCCACATTCTTCATGACTCTGGAAAATTTCATGCCCTCTTTGATATAAGTCCAACCTAACCTCTACAATGAGCTTAACTAGGTCAATGGAAGAAAGCTTTGGCTGTCAGAGCTACCTCCTGTTGAGGTGATGGATTTTCTACAGCAACAGAAAACCTCCTTCCACCACTGTGGCAAGTAACTGTGCCACAGTGGTATAACTGCAGCACTGCTCCTGCAGTGCTTATCCTGTAATCTTACAGTTGTCCAGAGAGACCCAGTAGTGAATGAGGAGAAAGTGGGTTCTTCTCTAGTCCCTGTTACATACCTGTGTGGCATTGGGCAAATCACTTCACCATTCTGTGCCTCTGTTATAATTTTTCCTTGTCTCATCTGCATGGATTGCAAGTTCCTCAGGGCAAGAACTGTCTCCCTTTGGCTGCCTCTACACTGGCAAGTTCTTTTGAAATATGTTTTAAAAGAAGGGGCTCTTTCAAAATATTTTTATAATTGGAGATATACATCTCCCAGAACTGGAAGGGACCTCAGGAAGTCATCTAGTCCAGTCCCCTGCCCTCTCAGCAGGACCAAGTACCATCCCTGATATCTATTTGCCCCAATCCCTCAGTGGCTTCCTTGAGGATTGAGCTCACAACCCTGGGTTTGGCAGGGCAGTGCCCAAACCACTGAGCTACTCCTCCCCCCCAAATGCAATTGGAGATACACATCTCCTAGAACTGGAAGGGACCTTGGGAGGTCATCTAGTCCAGTCCTCTGCCCTCTCAGCAGGGCCAAGCACCATCCCTGACCTCTATTTGCCCTAATCCCTGAATAACCTCTTCAAGGATTGAATGCACAACCCTGGGTTTAGCAGGCCAATGCTCAAACCACTGAGCTATCCCTCCCCCTTTGTTGTCCCTGAAGATACAGACTAACACAGCTACCTCTCTGATACTCACCACCCTTTTTAGCTCTTTTTTTTTAGTAATTTACTGTGAACCCTCTAAAGACCCACTCAAGAACAGAGCTCACAGCCCCATGTTTATGGGGGTAATGCTTTAATCACTGAGCTATCCTTACCCCTAAATTAAAAAGACCTTGGCAAGTCATAGAGTCCAGTCCCTGGCCCTCTTGACAGGACCAAGCACCACCCCTGACAGATTTTTTTTTTAAATCTAGTTGCCTCAGACCCCCAAGTGGCCCCCTCAAAGGCTGGGCTCACAACCCTGGGTTTAGCAGTCCAATGCTCAAACCACCAAGCTATCCCTCCCCCTCTAATATCCAGCAGAGTGTCTACACACAAAAAGCGGTTTTGAAATTAAATCGAAAGAATATAGTGCCCCTTTTGAAAGCGCTCTTCCACTCCTGTTTCAGGAAGACTACCTTCTTTCAAAAGCTTCTTTAGAAAGAAAATGTATGTAGATGCTCTGTGGGCCCTTCTTTCAAAAGAGCAGTCCTCATGGCATTGGATTTTTCTATCCCTGGCCTGTTCTTTTGAAAGAACACCTTCTTTCAAATGAGCAGATCACTCTTTTGATCCACTTTTTTTGTGTGTGGATGCATGCTTTCAAAAGAAGGTCTTTTGGAAGAGATCTTCCAGAAAGACTTATTTTGAAAGATCTCTGTAGTGTAGATGTAGCCCTTGTGTACTGTCTAGCACCCATGGCCACAATTTTGGTTGGTGCCTCTAATGGTTAGTCTCACAACAATCAATATAAGAAATAATCTAAAAGAAACTTCCAGATTCTATGAAGAAGGCTTCTGAACCCTGGAGTAGCACATTCAATGTCTGTAGTGTAATCCCATTTAGAAACATTTCATGTTAAGTTGTTGATATTGGAGAACAGCTAAACCCTCTTCCATTTTGGAAGAGATATCACAGGGTATCACTCTTGTCTGCACACTCCATCCTCCTTTGTTTTCTCATTTATTCTTTGCTAACAAAGTCTTATCTGAAGCTGGCTATTTATTCCTTGCTTACTTGCTCCTGCTGTTTATTCATTACTTGAACTGATAATCTTCTCTTTGTGATATTTCTATTAGCAGAATTCTGAAAGTGATTATGAATTGAAAAGTAGAGAATAAGCAAAAGGATCATATGACTTTTACATATATGTAAAAATCCCTAGAAATAATGTATTTGTATTGCTGTACTATCTAAGGGCTTATCCCCATTCTGTTGTATGCTGTGGTAAGAATAACAAAATACCAAAGATTATGTCACATGGGCAGAAACAGTTTTAAACAGAATGCTTTTCTTGATTTTCCAGAACACATCAGTAGAGTTGCAATTATCATGTAAAAAAATATTCTAAAAACCAGCTCCTTATAATTCCTAGCTCTGTTAAATCATCAGATTGTTTTGTGACTAACAGGTAAGGTAAAGCAAACTAACAACTTTACACCAAAAAGCAAGAGCTGTGAAAAGCCTTGTGGCTGTTTGGCTCCCCTAGTACAGGAGTGAAAGGAAATCATTTGGAATGGTCTCTTGGTTTGAATTAGGTCTTTCGAAATGCAACAGGGAAATGAACTAGTGCAGGCCACCTGTGGTTTCAACAAACTATCTACAAACATCTTGCTTTTTTATGCTTCATTAGTTGTGACATTGTCTATTCAAAAGGACCCGACAAACAGAAAAAATATGGACAGCTATTTTTAAAAAAATAGAATGTAGCCAGAGATGAAAACCTGTTTGTGTAAAGGCTATGTCTATACTATGAGGTAGGGGTATGAGTCCCTTGCTCTTTAAGACATACTGGCACTAATTGTCATCAAGGTAGCATGAGTATAAATGGCAACATAGCCATGGTAGCAGCAGCAGAGGCATGGCTTAGCTGTGCTGAGCACGGCGCCCATTTCAGGAGGGTTTGTACGCAGCAGAGTTAGGCATGCTTCATCTGTCACTACCTATTCTAGTGCAACTGCTCTGCTACTTATCCCTTAGTTCAGAGTGAAGACAAAGGCTCAGAGTGCTTTGTAAACTAACTAATTTAGGTTCATATTATACCTGCAGAGAAGGTCATTAGGTAATGTGGCAGGGGGAAGGAAAAGAAGAACTAAATGTCACTACGGCTGGTACTGCTCCAGGAATCTCCAGGATGTACTCCTGGGAACACACTCCTGTGTCACAGTGCAGCCTGCTTACCCCCAACCACCTCTGCCTGTCTGTGTGAGAGGGGAGCACAGGCTACTTCTGCAGTGGTTGATGCTACCAGGAACTCTAGGGGGGTGAGTTTGGCTACATCTGGCCTCTGCACATAGTGGCTATGGTACCCAACATTCCCCTTTTGGAGAAGGAATGCAAATGAGGGAGACTGAAAATGCAAACGAAGTGCTGAGTTACAAATCTCGCACCTCATTTGCATAATCTCACATGATTGCATTTCCAGGAGAGACTTTTCTGAAAACAAAAAGAGCCGTGTAGACTGGGTTCCTTTGGGAAAAAGCCCTATTTACAAAAGAACCCTTCTTTCTGAAACAGAATAAGAAGGGCTCTTTCTAATATGGGGCTTTTTTTCCCAAAGGAACCCCGTCTACACGGCTGTTTTTGTTTTTGGAAAAGTTTCTTCCAGAAACACGATTGGAAAAGATTATGCAAATGAGGCATTAGATTTGTAAATCAGCACTTCATTTGCATTTTCAGTCTTCCGCATTTGCATTCCTCCTCTGAAAGGGGAATGTTGTATAGACACAGCAGGTGTGTGTGAGGGAGAAGGCTTCCCATGCCTTCCTCCCAAACCATACCCCAGCAGCCATGTGTAATCCAGCTGTGAAGGGGAGCCAGTGGTATAGGGAGGATTCTGTTATCACTGGAATCCTCAGTCCTGTGCTCTGAGTAGTAAATTGTGCCTCTCTCTTAATTAAATACTGCTGGCTAGTCAGAAGAAGCAAATGACTTGTCATTTGAGCTCACCAGCTCTAGAGCTGCGTTTGTTTAACATTCTCCTCACTCCTACATATAAAACTCCTACGTATTAGGCAAAGAATTTCCAAGTCACTGAGGGCAATTCAGTTTTTCAAAACCCTCTGTTGTTCTCCTATTTCTTTTAAGTATGTGATGCTTCCTCAGAAACATTCTCTTTGCAAGTCACTTAGACCATTCATGGAGGAAAACAGAGAAAATGTGTGATAAGACTGCTGCACAAAGTAAAATAGCAAAACATTCATTTTGCGCCCATGCAGGTTTCATTCCTCACATTAAAGGCAACAATGAAACCGCAGGTCAAGGTATAAGTCCTTACTGCTGTAATGCTTTGTCAGAAGCTGAATTATAGCCTGCTGAACAAACAATCCTAGCAAGAAAATGGAAAAAGTTTGCTTTTAATAGAACAAAATTCCCCCAGGCCTCACCAAGGTTTTACTTCTATGGGTGGGTTGACTGATGAAATCTTGTGCAATCTGTTTCTTACATGCAGAAAGTTTTGCCTGATTTTAGCCTAAAAGCTTTATATAGCTAATACGTTGTTTGTACCCCACCTGCATGTTCAGAACAAGACTAGCAATGTTGGAGGCCTCCACGAAAGATGCATCTGCCACACCCCTGCCACCAAAGAGGACAGAAGACATTCTGAATTCTCAAAGACAGCCATGCACTGAAGGGAGGATGGTCCTTCACAAGAACGTTGCCTATCTTCTGAAGAATGGAATTCAGAAATAAAGTCCCTTTCACAGCAGGGAGAGTTATAAAAGTAATAGACCAGTGCAATGCCAACTGTGGTGCTTAGCAACTGTGACACTGTCTGACACTGATTGATTAAGAGGCTGAAAGTCTGACTATGGTGCTGGGCTGCTAAGACTAAAAATAACTTTCACATCTCATTCATTCCCATCCATCACCAGCAGACAAGCATTAGCTTTTGTAATAACAATGGCAGTTTCCTTCATGGGTGACACATGCAGGTAATTGAAGTTTATGCAGTTACCTGAGCAATTTTAGAAGTATTTTTAATCATTACAAGTATTTTGAAAGATTTTTTTCTTTTTTCCACATGAGCCTCACAATGGCCATAGAACATATTCAGGTGCCAGCCATTAAACTCCTGTCACTGGGTTAGTTGACAATTCCTTTGACAAAAGTCTGTAGGAGGGTTATTATCTATTTGTAGTTTCCCTGAAGGACATCATAATTCAGACCTCAATTAAGCATGTGCAGAAATCCCAATGAGTTCAAATGAGCTTTCAGTGCATGCTTAAATTAGGTATTACAGGCAGAATCTCTCTAGTCTGACATCCTTGGGACCTGACTGGTGCCACTTCTATGGGTGGATTGATTGATGAAATCTTGGGCAATCTGTTTTTTTACATGCAGTAAGTTTTGCCTGATTTTTAGCGAATTTGCCAAACCATGGAAGGTCAATATCGTCTAGCAGCATTACCAACACTTTCATTAATTACTGGGTTCTTAGAAGACAATTAGGGGTAAATTAGAGCTAAGTAACAGTGGAGAACACTAGGAGCCAGGAATGATGGCTGTAATCAAACTTCTCGAGACCATTGGAAACTTGGCCTTACTTGTGATAAGCTGACATCGAGATAACAAAAATCATGGTGGACCAGAGAGAGCAAGACTAGTGAGGTTCAACCTGTACTTTGAATACAAATGCTTTACTGCAATGGAGCCTATGTGCAAATTCTTGTATGGGGCATAGTTCTCAATACAGTGAACCAACCCATTGACCTTGCAGTACTAAGCACGAAACTCAACAGCAAATGTTAGTGGGATGGGCCCCACATGGTACAATGTCATCATGCTTCAGTGCAACCTAACACACGTACTCAAGCAATAATGTTACTAGCTCAAATTGACATTGTGACCATCATGCAATGCCATGAGGAGAAGATGCAATATCACTTTGCTAAGATCATTAGCCAGGATTCAATAATTCCATGAAAATAATTAACAGTCCTCCAAGCTAAACTTATAGGATATAAGATGCACACTTGAAAAATAAAAACGATTTCAAAAAATTTAGGACAGGTGGTAGACAGAATCAAGAAGCCTGACATTATGAAGGTATTTTCTGTTGGGTTTTGAAAACTGTTGCCATTATCATAACATTAAAAAAGTGGGCTGAAGAGAGCACTAAGGTCCTGATTCTTCAAGGAATTTAAACATGTGACTAGACCCACTGAAGTCAGCAAGATCACTCATGCGCTTGAAGTTATGAACATACTTTACCACTTCACAGAACTGCAGCCTTCACATTGTTCACTCTTGCCACTTAGGAGCCATCCCCCATTCCTTTCTACAGCGTAATAAATATATGTAATAAAGATATGGCCCAAGACTATTGTTAGAGAGTTATTTGGCTTCTTAGGATGCTGTTGCTGCCTTCCAGCTGCATTAAGTTCCACTCTCCAGTTTTCACTCTCTCTCTGTCTTCCACATTGGCCCACCTTCCTCTGCAAGTATGGATCAGTCTTATTAGCCAAGTAAAAGCAAGCTTTTGAAACAGCTGCAGATTCAGTTTTCATGAAATGTAAACAATTAGCAAAATTCAACAAAATTTGGGTGGAATGTGTGGTACATCATCAAAATTCCCCATCACCTCTGCTATGTTGTCTATGAAATTCCAATCAATTACCGTGGTTTAAGATGTGGTGAACTGAAGCTATGGCTTATTCTACAATAACTTAATTAATTTTTACTTTATACTTCCCGCTTCCTTCCATCTTTGTTCATTTCATTCACCTGTTATATTTTGTCAGTTTAGATTTTGAGTAAGTTGCAGCATGGATGGACTTTTTACTTCATGCTTGGGAGCATATATGTAACCCTTCTATTAATGCCAGGTGCCTGCCAGAAGGGCCAGGTTCGGCTCCTAGGGGTCTTCTGTCAAGGATACAACCAACCGGCTCGAGCCCCCACCCAGTGGCCTGGGACAATCTCACCCCACTTGCTGGGTGCCTGTAAAGCAGTTCTCTTCCCCCCGCACCCCCACCCCCGTAAGCACAGAGTCTAAGATAGAAACAGCTTGTTTAATAACAATAACCTACCCCAAGTTTACAGTGACATATGCAGTATATCTAAGCAAAGGAAAGACAAACCCCTTTACCAAGATACCATCCCCATACGCTATAGAACCAAGTCTCTTGCTGGGATCTTTGTGTTTACCCCACACACAGTTACAGGGTGTACCTCTCACGGTGCAGTCCCAGACCCAGAGCCCACAGATACATCACCAAGGCAGTACTAGCTGTCCACTTGTCTGCAGCATCCCACTGACTGCCACCTGCTGGCCGCTCCTCCTACTGGCCACCTGCCGGTCATCTGCCACTGCTCCCTTACTGGCCACTCACTGTCAGCCACTCCTCCTGCCAGCCACCAGTCTTGTTGTGGAAGGTGGGGGGGTGGGTTCCAGCTGGCCACTCCTCCTTACTGCCACCTGGCATTCGCACCATCCATCTGTCCACTCCTCCTACCAGCCACCTGCCTGTCTCACCATCCATCCATCTGCTCCACCTACCAGCCACCCAGCAGTCATATTGTCCACCACTGCTCCCTTACCTACCAACCAGCCACTGGGGGAAATCACTCTGCAGGGCCTCAGCTGCCATTCTGTAATTTGATCTCTTAATGTATCCAGTGTGGAGTTTTCATGAAAACCCTAGTATCCAGCTCCACGTTTCAACAAGTGGGGAGGGCTAATCAAATGAGGCTTATAACCACAAGGCACATAACAAGCTGACTCAATTAATACCCCTCCTCCCTTACAATGCTTTAAACCAGGGAGCCCTGTGTAATCAATGTCTTTTGCATCCATGGGGACTGTCCTGTCCCTCCACAACAACCCAGAGCATTGGTGAGATCCCACAACTCCCACACTGAGTGTCAGCATAAATTGTGATTTTACAATAATGTATTTACAATAGACAAAATCTCATGGCTTACTTGCTGCCCATCAGGCTTTGCCTGAAAGGGATCACACATGCACACCTTTACATTCTCATGCAAATGATCTCTGGGAGACACATTCCTCCCAGCCTTCAGCAGCGTTGCCTTCCTGCTGACACATTCCTTACATATAGAACAAAGGTATCTTTACAGGCTACCCTAATACAGTGAATAATCAGTTTTCACTGTAAAGCAAAAATAAAAGCTTCATAGATCAACATTTTTCTTCTATGTGTTTGATAAATGATTGGAGTAAGTACCACAAATTTTCAATTTCTGGATAGAAATCAGGTCACAAAATGGACATACAGATTTAAAAATATATATTTGGAGATACAATCTCATAGAACTGGAAGGGACCTCAGGAGGTTACTGAGTCCAGTTCCCTTTCCTCTTGGCAGGACCAAGCACTATCTGCCCCTCCCTTTTTTTGCCCCAGATTCCTAAATGGCCCCCTCAAGGATTGGGCGCACAACCTTGGGTTTAGCAGGCCAAAGCATAAACCATTGAGCTACCCCTCCCTGCATTTGCCAGTTTTAAACTCCAAATTAAATTGCAGTCTTGTTCAAGCATTTGCTAATCTGACATCAATCAATATATGCATTTAAAGTTATCTAATACAAACTGAATGATTAATTAATTGATGAATTCCACTTCTACGTTCATAGACGATCTAAACAGATCACAATGTTCTTGAATTTAGTTGTGATTGGTCCCAGAGCACAGGTATTGCTTCTGTTCTTTGACTGGCTAAACTTAGTCTATTCAATTTCTGGTGCAACTCATTGTGAGAATAAAATGCAAAAAAATTACAATTTGCTTTCTGTGTACATACATACAAAGAAAAACTCAATTTTTTAAATTTTCATGAAAGGCAAAACACAAAAGGGTATGAATGTAGCCAGAGTTAATTAATTTGAAAAGTTCAACAAATATTTGCAGAATAGTTTTTTGCAATATTCAATCAGCTCAAATAGCTAGAATGTTTTCCACTTCAAAGAATGCAGCCCTTTCATGTAGGCATGTTTTGTGCATAAATAAAGTATTTTTAGCAATCCATTAAATGAATTGACATTGAAATGATTGTACGTCTGTTACAAAGCATTATTATTTCCACAGAAGTGCGTAGTTATTTCATGCTCTCACTGAAATCAATGGCAATATTGTCACTGACTTCAGAACAAGCTCAATTCTGCAGTCACAGTATGCTGTCCTTTTTGCACACAAGAGGGCAGACAGGGATCAGGATAGAGACGATGAAGTGAGATGAAGGAATCTCATGGAGCTGTCTTTACACCTCCAGGAGAAACATGAAACCCCCTGAACCAAATGACCTGCACCTCCCACAGCTTGAAGTGGATGGTGTTTTGACATTTACTAGCCATTTGAGAAAGCTGGAATGGAATGTGCCAACAATACAGGAATGAACATCTTGGAAGACTCATGGTTCTGTATATTCACATCTTTGGAGGGATGAAGGCTGAAGTAGGTCTAGGCAGAGTTTTGTGGGATGTAGAGTGTTGTTGCTGATGAGATTAGCTGTCTTTTTTTTTTTATTGGGTTTTGCAACTTATCTCAAAGCCTCAGACAGGCATCTCCCTATACTTTTATCAAGTTAAACTGATCAGGATATCGCTACTCTAAATCCCTCACAGATCAGTAATGACAAAATGTCTGTACTAGCCGACTGCAATCTCTGTGAACTGTACAGTAAACCCTTGAAATGCACAACTTCAAGTTGCACTTAACTCTCACTAACATGAGTTAAGCACAAGTCAAAATGTCACTCCCCTCCCCAGCCCTGGCTCAACAACCTCCCCCCAACCCCAGTCCCATGTGGCCCCAGTTCAACCCCCCTAAGCTCCACTCACCACCTGTGCATGGCTCTGGCTCACCCCCCAACCCCCGCACCAAGTCTGGCTCTGGATCCAGCTCACCACCCGTCACACACTCTTTTTGCTAGTTCCACACTGAGTGCCACCTTTCCTGGCACAGTGAAATTGAATCAAATGGGGTTTGGTTAAGGCAATGACAAGAATAACCCAAAACTAAAAAGAAATGACTCAGGACTAGTCCTATCATTGTAAAGTGTCATAGAATCACTATGTTTGGAAGACACCCCAGGAGATCAGCAAGTCTGACCCCCTTGCTCAAAGCGGGACCAATCCTAAATAATTAGGATCATTTTGATCCTTATTACCAGAAGTGTGTAAAACCTCATTTCTAAGGCTCCAAGTAAATATTCTGCAACTGCAGGGTGTTTGTCTTGTAGCTGAGAGATCTACAGAGCCTAGGAAGTAGGGTTTAAATATAGTTGAGATCTTGTACAATAAATTTGTGCCAATGTTTGTACTTACAGCACTAGAATAACCAGTTCAAAATAAAATGTTAAAGAAACTACTTTTCAACATATAGCACTCTCTTTTTTTAAATCTTCACTGAAAGAGCAAGACAGGACTTGTAAAAATGCATAGCTTCTCAGGCACATACTATCTAAAATAAGTAATAAAAGATTATAGCTATTAATTGCATTAAATTGAATTGATACACTTACTATTTCAGACAATTTTCACTTTTTTAGTCTAACATTTGTTAATTTTTTCCTTTATAAGCATTTATATATAAGCTGTACTTATGTTATGGCTGTATTTTATGTTAGAATGAAAATCTACTGTCAATGTCATTATGTTTTTATAATGTTCTTGACTTTCTTTTACTCAATAACAGGTATTAACATTGTTTTGTTTATAGGCCATGTGACAAAGTCCCTTGTCAGCCCCTGGCGGTCTCTGTGTTTCCTGGCGGTTCTCTGTTATGCCTCAGAGACTCACAGAGACCCCTTATCTGCCCAGGCCTTTCCAAAGGCAGGAGTCTCCACTTAGCGAGCCATCTTCATCACAGGCAAGTCTCAAGTGGGGAGGATAAAGCCAGTCCCCTTGCAGGCCCGCACCTGCTCCAGTGGAGTAATCCCTCTGGGGAAGGGTGGGGGGAGTCCAGACCCGCCCTCTACCCTGGACTCCAGCCCAGGGCCCCTACAAGGACAAGAGAAAACTGGCAGGGCCTTCACCCCTGCCCCAAAGTAGCAACCTCACCCTGGGCCGCTTCACCCACCACTTCCCTGTGGTACCTTCTTGCTCACTCACTCACTCACTCACTCACTCACACACACACTCACTTATTCGCTCGCTCCGCTCCGCTCTGCTCTGCTTCTCCCGTGCACCTTCCAAAACCTTCCCCCCTGCTACCAGATGGGGAGCCTTTTATGGGGCGCAGGGCCTCAGCTGACCAATGATGGCTTGGGCCTAGTCAGGGAACGCTCTGTGCTCCAGGCTGCAGGGCTGCCGCGGGGATCCAACTTGGGAGCCCCATGGTTTGGGAGGTGAGGTATTGGAGGACAGGCAGCCTTTGGCTGCTCTAGCCCCCTCTGGGGCTATCCTTTGTCCCCCCCTTTTTGGGGCAGTTTCTCTTCTTCCCTGCCTTGGGCAGTTTGCCTCTTCCTCCCCCCACTCCACCCTTCCCAGTTAGTTTCCCTCTGGAACTGCTGGGTGGGTGGTGTGTAGGGGGACTCTTGCTGCCTGCCTCTTGGCAGGGAAGGGGGTATCCTCCCCCCCCTTTCCATCTTCTGGTGGGGAGTTTGCTGGCCCTCTATTTGGGCCCACTTTCCATCCGCTGGCTGCTGCATCCTTGCTGCTTCAGAGGAGGTAAGGGGCTTTCTTGGGCGGTGTCTGGGCTTTCCCTCCACAGCTTGCTGAGGAGTGGCTGGTGGGGGTGAGTTTAGGTCAGGCCCCTCTCCACCGGGGCTCCAGAGGAGCAGCTGCATAGTTAGGGGTGCGATGTAAGGGTGTGGTCCCTGCCCCGCCCCTGCAGCCACTGCCTCCTTTACTGCCCGCTGCCGCCAGGGCCCTTTCCATCTGGGCCCCACCCTAACCATCTGCCCCTTCCTCCTTCCCCCTGTTCTGTGAGGCTCTGCAGCAGCTGCTGTGGGCCCACCCCTCAGGTACCCATGGGCACATCCGTCCCTTTATGCCCCCTGCCCCCCCATTCTGGTTGACTGTGCCACCCTCCTTCTTCCCCCTCTTCTCCCTCCCCTTTGTGCCCACGAATCCCCCCCCTTATTTTGTTTTTTGTTAGGTGCCTGAGGCCTTTCCCCTTCCTTGCACTCACCTCCCCACACACACACACATATATATATACACATCTTGAATTCCCCCCACATCCCAGTGCAGAAGCAGGAGCCATCTTATCATCTTGTGCTGGGAGTTGTGGCTTCTTTGTGTTCCCTTTCCTTTGTTTTTTACCCTCCTCCCTCTCTCCTCCTGCCCCACCCCTACCTGTCCAGGTCCTCAGCCTGGCTGGTAGGGGAGGGACAGCCATTTTCTTTATCCCCTCTCCCCTCCCCTGCTAGTTAAAGGACCCACTCCCAATTTTTCACTAACCCTTATACCTTACAAAATGGCCTCCACATCCACTGGGGGGTTGTCTGTAGATGCCCCCCTCCCCCACCACTGTCACTCCTTCCACATCTGCAGCGGCGGCCGACTCGTCCAGGGCCGCTGGGAACTCTGCGACGGTTGAGGGCGCGGGCTCCGGGGCTCCTGCTGCGGCACCCTCCTCCAGTGACCCTGCCCTGAATCCACGCCCCCCAAAAGGGCACGAAGGGCCAGAGGACCAAAAAGGGCAAGAGCCCTGCCCTGAAGGCCAAACCTCCTGTGGCCGGGCCCTCTACCCCAGCTGCCAATACACCTGCTGCAGCTTCCTCTCCTTCCTGCAGCCCTGCTCCCACCACTGATCCTGAGGGCTCAGATCCCCTGGCCCCCAGGTCACATGCCCAGGTGGCGGCAGCTGCCTCACACCCTACTCCTTCCGCCTCCGCTCAGAATACCATCCCCGACAGACATGACCCTTCCCCGCCCTCACCAGGAGGCACGGAGTCCATTGCCTCCTGGTGGCTGCCTTGCCTCACATTGAGACCTACGTGCGGGCGCTGGCGTGGGTGGTGAAGCCCGTGGCCGTGATGGTGGCCTCTCGAATGTTTGGGAAGATCGTCTTCTTCCTGGTGTCGGAGGCCACCGCGCAGGAGGCGGTGGAGAGGGGCTTGGCGGTCGGGGGCGTCCACGTGCCCCTGGAGCCGCTCAAGGACCTGGGCGTATGGGTGGTTTTCTCTTCCGTCCCTCCCTTCCTTCCCAGTTCTGCCTTTCTGCCTTTCCTCACCTCCCTGGGCCGGCCCTTGTCGGTCCTGAGTCCCCTCCCTCCAGGCTGCAAAGACCGCACCCTATGGCACGTGCTCTCCTTCCACCGGCAGGCATGAATCCAACTGCCGCTGGTGGCAGCACAGGGCGGGGTGGCCCAGGAGGGAACTATACTGGTGCCTCATCAAGGGGCCCAGTACCGGGTCTATTACACCTTGGGGGAGGCCCGGTGCTTCGTGTGTTGGGCGGTGGGGTATGTCCAGAGGGATTGCCCCCTGGCCTGGCATGAAAGAGAGGAGCCTGGGACCTTAGACAAAGAGTTAATGGGCACAGCTCCCTTAGACAAAGAGTTAATGGGCACAAAACAAACATTAAAAACACTCCAGATCCACAAACCAGTTAGTCAACCTTATTAATGGAGTGGGCCATTCTGTTTGCAGAATCACAGAATCATAGAGCTGGAAGGGACCTCAGGAGGTCATCTAGTCCAGCCCCCTGCTTCAAGCAGGATCAACCCCTACTAAGTCATCCCAGCCAGGACCTTGTCCAGCTGGGACCTAAAAACCTCAAGGGATGGAGGATCCACCACCTCTGTACGCAATGCATTCCAATGCTTTACCACCCGCCTGGTGAAGAAGTTTTTCTGACTATCTAACCTACACCTTTCCCTCTTCAACTTCTGACCATTATTCCTTGTTCTGCCATCTGACACCACTGAGAACAATTTCTCACCCTCCTCTGTAGAGCTCCCCTTCAGGAAGTTGAAGGCTGCTATTAAATCACCTCTAAGTCTTCTCTTCTGTAAACTAAACAAGCCCAAATCCCTCAGCCTATCCTCATAGGTCTTGTGGTCCAGACCCTTAATCATTTTTGTTGCCCTTTGCTGAACCTGCTCTAGCAAATCCACATCCTTTTTATACTGGGGGCCCCAAAACTGGACACAATATTCCAGATGTGGCCTCACCAGTGCCGAATAAAGAGGAATAACTACTTCCCTAGATCTGCTCGAAATGCTCCTCCTAATGCACCCCAGTATGCCGTTAGCTTTCTTGGCTACAAGGGCACACTGTTTACTCATATCCAGCCTTTCACCCACCACAACCACTAGGTCTCTTTCCATCGTACTGCTGCTGAGCCAGTTGGTCCCCAGCCTGTAACAATGTGTGGGATTCTTCCACGCCAGCTGCAGGACTCTACACTTCTCCTTATTGAACTTCATCAGATTTCTTTTGGCCCAGTCCTCCAATTTATCCAGGTCCCTCTGGATTCTCTCTCTACCCTCCAACATATCTACCTCTCCCCCTAGTTTTGTGTCATCTGCAAACTTGCTGAGGGTGGAACCCAGTCCCTCATCCAGGTCATTAATAAAGATGTTGAACAACACCGGCCCCAGAACCGAGCCTTGCGGCACTCCGCTTGAAACAGACCGCCATCCAAATATTGAGCCATTGACCACTACCCGTTGGGCCCAACCATCAAGCCAGCTTTCTATCCATCTTATAGTCCAAGGATCCAATCCGTATTTCCTTAACTTATGGACAAGAATGTTGTGGGAGACTGTATCAAAAGCCTTGCTGAAGTCAAGGTATATCACATCCACTGACTTCCTCATGTCCACAGAGCTTGTTACGTCATCATAGAAGTTGATCAGATTGGTGTTAATGATTTAAGAGTTTGCATGTTACTGAAGAAAAATTTTCACACCACTATTCAAAGGGAGACAGCTAAGGCTGTCTTTTATATTCAAATTCAGCACATTAACATGTGGTATGAACTGGGATGGGAATTTTCTGAGTCACTATAGGGGCTCATTTGCATATTTGGCTTAATTTAATTCTTGACCTTCCCCCCATACCCCTCTACTCTCTGATTTGCTCACCTTGATCATTTTTCTCTGATTTGTCCTCCTAGATTACTGTTTTTGGTTCTCTGTGCCTTAAATATTGAGTCTGTTCTGGTATGGCTATGATCTGAAGAAGTGGGTCTGTCCCATGAAAGCTCACCTAATAAATTATTTTGTTAGTCTTTAAAGTGCTACTTGACTGCTTTTTTGTTTTGATAGTATATAGACTAGCACGGCTCCCTCTCTGTTACATTTCAGTGTGAAACCTAAGCCTGTTTTTCACTTGTAAGCCTTCTCTGAAGCCCAAGTATTACATGCTTCACCCCTAGGCAGTAAGAGCTTTGTGAGGCACCTTGTGGTATGGAAATCCAGGTAGTTTTCCTGTTTGCTACACTCTAATGTGATCCCAGCACTTCTGACTGCCCCCCCATCCCCAGGGAGTACCACCCATATTTTGAGAAATACTGCTTTAGATAAGTTGAGTAACCTTAGAAGCTCTGAATACCCGCTGGGGGACATATACTCTGGTTGAGAACCACTGTTTTGAAGTACTATTGGTATAAAATTGACCGTTAAGTTAGTTCCAATTTAGTTTACAAGAATAGGTCTGAGCGTAACTCAGATAAAAGTTAATAATATTGTGACAGCTATTTTAAGTGCATGGACTATTTTGGGGAAACAAATTGCAGGAAGTTTATGAATCATTGTGGGGTAGGGATTATATGCAACTCCAGGCTGTAGGATTATCACAGTGCTCCAGGAATGGAAAAATCAGGTTTGCATTGAGGATTGAGTGGAATGGGTAATTATAACCTAAGTAATTCTCCTTAGACTCCTCCAGAGATGTGTCACCCTCTGAGGAAGCTTACATATATGGACAGAAAGGGCTTTTGCTATACAAAGCTTGTTTTAAATTGACCCATAGCCTTTTTTCTGACTCAGCAAATGGATCTTCTGTCCTGGGGTCCTTGAGCTTTGTAGAAGGGTTGGGGATACACTTGGGCCTATTAAGGTCCTGTAAGATAGATGGCCGACCTTGGTAGGCTTTTAGTATTGAATATAGAAGTTTTTATTGTTTTTGTGTTTTCTCTGTAATGCTTAAGAATAAAGGCGCTTGCTTAGAAAGAGCTGTGTGGTAACATGCCACTGCTGGCAAAACTCTGTTCATAGCCCTCAGAGAGCAAAAGGAGAGGTGCTTTCTGTTTTAGGCAGAATGGCTTGCTGAGGGTATTGCAGCATAGGGCCGGGAGCTGTTCTGCCTCAAAACCCCCATTCAGGAAGGAATAGGGTCAGGGTCTCTGCCTAGAGAGAGGTGGGAGCTGGAGACCTGATACCTGAGGGGGAATTTATGAAGTGGAATATAGAAATGTGACAATTACTAAATGCTGTACACTATCACTTCGTCATTATTCTATTGCCTCCTTCCTGAGCTCAATAACACACACACACACATATGCATGAAAAGGATAATCTCATATGTTAAAGTATCCAATATCTATAAAAGAGAAACATAATTAACAACTATAACTATGATGAATAAAAATTTATAGCCAGACTAATTCAGTTAAAATGATTGTTTTAAGATTTTCCCTGAGGCAACTTGGGAATCTCCATGCAATAAATTCTGTCTGAATAAACTTCCAGAAAAGGGTTTGCTATATGCTCTTTCATTGGAACTTGCTTTTGGTAAATACCATCGCTTTCATAGCTGCCCATTAAGTTTATCAATACTTAGAATATTAGTCAGATCTTCTGTATTATTGAGGTTCCCAAGTGCTTCTCTTCTCTGGGCTGTCTCTGAACTCAGTTTGCTGGGTTCCCATCCTCAGGAATGGCCAGTTTAGTACTCCATTACTGAGCTCTGTTTTACAGCTGACTAGAAGGTTTACCTGGACTTGCTCGGGTTCCTAATTCAGTTATTTTGGAAGTTTTTTGGAAATAAAATGAAAATGTACACATGGCATGTAAATCATTATCATGGGGCTGAGGATGAAGGTTCAGTATTCAGGCTCCCCTGAGGAGAGAGGACTACCTCAGCCCTCTCTCACCACAGCAGCTTGGGGCCAGGTGAAAAGCTCCTCTCCATGGCTGCTACAGCTTCAGCAGGCACAGCTGGGGAGTGGTCGATGTCTTCCAGCTGGAGCAGGTCAAGCTTCATCTGCCCCTTGTGTTCCCCAGCCAGAGTGAGGAATATAGCAAACAGTGCACTTTTACCTCACTCCCAAAGGAAAGGGAACAGCCAGCAACGTTCCCATATAACTTTTGGTTGCGGGGGAGCTTCAGCCCCCACACCCCCCACTGTCCTCCTTAAAGGGTGCCTGGGTGACAGCAATCTCTGGGCTGTGGCAGCCCTGGACAAGGTCAGTGAGGCCTTCAGCCAGCCCTTTTTGTCTGCCTGGTGATTCTGTCTGCTTCTCAGAAAATCATACAGAAAAGAATCCCATTTTGTGCCCATTCATTTTCCTAGCACAACCAAACCCTTACCCTACTTTAAACTATGGTCGTAGGAAGCTGTAAACCAAATCTGGGATCCTAGCGCTTACTGTTCAGAAGCTCTTGAACAAGCAGACGCACAAACACTCAAATACAGAGTAGATTTCAGTTACTCCTTCCCACAATGAGGGCACTTTTGTCCATTCCAGACTAGTTCCTTCTTTCTGCTTGTAGCAGTAGAGGAGAAATGCAGCTGATGACATTCAAGAGGCAACTCTTAACCCGGAATGCAATCGCTTTTGTACGTTGTCGTCCCCCCCATTCACCTCTCCCAGGGAACAGAAAGATAAAGTAAAAGAACCGTTTTGTTGAGGGCCATTATGCTCTTCAGTTTTTGGAATGCATAGATATCTCAGCAGCAGGCAATATATGATATATAATACAAAGCCTTATATGGACAGCTCTGTGTGGCATGCCCTGTGTGCATCCAGAAACCCCACCACAAGCATTGGTTTGAAGCTCCCTGGACCAAGCTGGCTGTGGGAGAAGGAAACAAAGGAGCAGTCACATTGCTTGCTATGGAAACTAGCCCTATGACTTTTAGGCTATTACCTGGCCTTCTCTCTGGGTTTTTCAGCATTAAACTTTCTGCCATGGTGTCAAGCCAGTAACTAGCACCCTCCCTGCCATTAGCCCATCTTCTCTTCAGCACAGGGTTAAAGGGAGCTGAGGGGGGTTGTGCTGCCTGTCTGCAGGGGAAAGAAGGAAGGAGAATTCACACCTCCAAAAGCAGCAACAAATCGCTTCACTCTGCCAGGGAGTAGCCTGCCTCAGAGCCAGGGTGTGAGGAGAACCTGGAGCTATGTCGGGGTCGGGAGTATGGCTGGAGTGGTGGACGAGAAGCAAGGGCATACGACTGGCACTGTAGGAGATGAGGGAAATTAATGGTTTTGGGGTGGGGAGGATTAGTAAGTGCCTAATTTGCTGGTCTATGCAGCTACTGTCTTTCACAGCTGGGCACAGGAGCAGCAGTTGGGGAAGGGGGAATGGCAACGCTGGCAGTCACAAGGCAGCAGTTAAAGGGTGACCTGGGCTCGGTAGCAGGAGGAAGAGATGTGGCCACACCAGCATATCTAATGTAGTCTGCTGGTGATGGTGTCAATGAGAGAACTGGGGTGGGGAGTTGAAACGTGCAGGAGGGACTCTGAGCCAGGTAAGGAGTCAGAAGAGGAAAAACAGGAGGGCTGGTGAGACAGAGGGTACTTTGGAAGAAGGGAGGTTAAGAGGAAGAAACATCCTGCCACACCTTTAAGATGTCAGGAGATTATCAGACCTTGTCTGGCCCCAGACATATGAAAATACAAAATATTTGATTTCCCCCTCTATGCCATGAAAGGCATATATATAACCTACATAAACCCAGCATATTTCAGTCAGGGGGGTGGGGGTGGGGGTGGGGTGGCAGGGGCAAGGGATGGCTTCTTAGTTTGGTCTGCAGAATGTCGTCCTAACCTGGTGGCTGAGAGGAATGCCTCCACTTTCTGCTCTCCTCAGAGTGGGGATATGGGGGAAACACGTTGCAGCACAGATCCTGAAGAAACACTCACAAAGAGGATGCAAATTGGAGATTTTGTGTGTAGAGAGAGCAGACTTTTGAAGCTGGTTTGTGAGGGGATCTGCTTTATAGAGCTCTCATGACTGAGTTTAATATCTTCAAGATTTTTTCTGTGTAGCGCTGCAAGTTTCCATGTAGCAGAAAAGCAAATACTTGGCTGTTTACTTTCGCTGACATCACGGATTATGAGTGGCCCCTACTCCTATATTAGAATGTATTTTGGAATTAGTGTTTCTCTTCCAACAGCATTTTAACAGGAAGTATATCCCAAACTTATCCCCTCCTTCTATATTTTGGCTTCATCTGCTGACATCAGCAAGGCTCATGAAATGTGTGCCAATACCACTTATGCTGGGCCAAAATCATATCTGGTGCAACTTTATTGAATTTAAAGAACTCACAACAAGGATGAATTTAGCTTTCTGTCCCTATGGCTACGTCTACACGTGCACCCAACTTCGAAATAGCTTATTTCGATGTTGCGACATCGAAATAGGCTATTTCGATGAATAACGTCTACACGTCCTCCAGGGCTGGCAACATCGATGTTCAACTTCGACGTTGCTCAGCCCAACATCGAAATAGGCACAGCGAGGGAACGTCTACACGGCAAAGTAGCACACATCGAAATAAGGGAGCCAGGCACAGCTGCAGACAGGGTCACGGGGCGGACTCAACAGCAAGCCGCTCCCTTAAAGGGCCCCTCCCAGACACACTTTCATTAAACAGTGCAAGATACACAGAGCCAACAACTAGTTGCAGACCCTGTATATGCAGCACGGACCCCCAGCTGCAGCAGCAGCAGCCAGAAGCCCTGGGCTAAGGGCTGCTGCCCACGGTGACCACAGAGCCCCGCAAGGGCTGGAGAGAGAGTATCTCTCAACCCCCCAGCTGATGGCCGCCATGGAGGACCCCGCTATTTCGATGTTGCGGGATGCGGATCGTCTACACGTCCCTACTTCGATGTTGAACGTCGAAGTAGGGCGCTATTCCCATCCGCTCATGGGGTTAGCGACTTCGACGTCTCGCCGCCTAACGTCGATTTCAACTTCGAAATAGCGCCCAACACGTGTAGACGTGACGGGCGCTATTTCGAAGTTACTGCCGCTACTTCGAAGTAGCGTGCACGTGTAGACGCAGCCTATGTGTGGTATACATCATGGCTGATTCAGATCAGTGCTGACGATGCACCCATGTAAGAGACAGAAAAGACTCACTGTTAGCCGCCAGACAGTGGTCTTGCAATGCACCCACGTATGCTATCCATTAAAATGAGAAAGTGGCATTACAGCTGAGTTCTTCCTTTACATTTCATCACCCGCCTCCCACATGGAGCGAGAAATATGTTTGCTTTCTCATGTCAAAATAAACGCTTAGCAAGGAAAAACTGCTTATCATTGGTGGTGCAAATTCATGCAACTACACCACACAGAATGCAAAGATATTCGTTATTTGTCTTTTCAAGAAATGGATGAATTTGAGAGTCATTGATTCATATTGACTGAATGTAAAGCGCAAACTAGATTTTAGATTTCAAAGATATTAAGCTTAGAGCAGGGTGGGAAAAAGCCTAGGGCCACCATAGACAAGGGGCAATAGCCGCCTGTCAAAAAAGCTACTGAGAAGAAAGATATTCATGAGGTTTCATAATATTTTTCCATTTGACTCAGCTGAGTTATGCTATAGCTACCTAGATACGGCTCTTGGTTCAGTGGGATGTTGTAGCCATTGCATTTGCATGTATACTTGAGGTTATGTCTTCTTGGGGAGATGATGCCAGTTCTAAGCAGACCTCAGGGATAAAGCCTAGAAGATGAAGGGTTACATTAGTGCACCTAGAGGAAAATAAATTCCTGGCAGTTTTCTTTTAATTTCCTTCAGAATTACACCCATTGTCACAAACTACCCAGCAAGAGACTTATTCTTGCCCAAACCTTTCTGGTTTAATATGGGTCTTAATTAGGATTTTCTGACATTGGCACTCCTAGCCTTAGGGACTGTTTTCCAGCATGCCTATAACATAGCTCATAGTGAGGCAAGTTACCAAATACAGAGACTGTGTAGGCATCTGAGTCTTACTTTGGTACATGCCAAGCCATTTCAAGTCCAGAGTCTCTATTTTGTCACCCTCCCTTTTTCCTTTGGTCAGGACCCTGAACTCAACTAGCTCATGATCACTGCAGCCAACGTTGCTACCCACATCGGCTTCCCCTATCAATTCTTCCCTGTTTGTGAGCAGCAGGTAGGGCTGACCATGGCCCCTGGTTATTTACATCTTCCTGTTGGCACACAATCTGCAGTGATCTGTTCAAGGTCCTTCTTGGCAATATCAGTGGTACCCACATGGAGAAGCAGGAAAGGGTCATGGTATGAGGTCTTGACCAGTCTTGGAAGATTCTGTGAAATGCTGAATTCTAGCTCGAGGCAAGCAGCACTCTTCTTGAGTTTCCCAGTTTGGACAGCAGATTGATGACTGTCCCCCTTAAGAGGGAGCCCCTCCCCACCACCAGGAAGTGGTGTTTGTGCAACCACCATCCTTGGGACCATGCATCCCACACCTTCTGATTGATGGTATCTCCATCTGACGCCTTCTCTAAGAGGTCTTGTCAAAAGCTTTCTCCACTGTAGTACCTGCGCAGAGAACCTGAAAATGATTACTCACCTCTAACAGCACTGGGGACACAAGAGTAGCCTCTCTTCCCCTGTAAGTCACATGTTGCCAGTTTTCTTCCCTGTTCTGCACTGCCCTTTCTGGTTCTTCAGCGTGCTGCGCCTGCAGCATCAAATGCTGACTTGCATCCAAAACCTGTTCATTTTCGCTGATGAAATGCAGAGTTAATAATTGGGTCTCTACTCTTTTTAGCGTCCCTGCCAATACATCTTGCACTTCATACAGATGAAGTCTCTACCCCCTGATAAGACAAACATGGCCCATCCTGCGCGGGTCACAAGAGCTGAGCTCTTGCTATCCATTACGTCTCTTTTCTGAGAGACTTCTCAGATATACTGTTTACTGCACCCTAAAGCTGTGTCTACACGTGCACGCTACTTTGAAGTAGCGGCACTAACTTCGAAATAGCACCCGTCGCGGCTACACGCGTCGGGCGCTATTTCAAAGTTAACTTCGACGTTAGGCGGCGAGACGTCGAAGTCGCTAACCTCATGAGGGGATCGGCATAGCGCCCTACTTCGACGTTCAACGTCGAAGTAGGGACCGTGTAGACGATCCGCGTCCCGCAACGTCGAAATTGCCGGGTCCTCCATGGCGGCCATCAGCTGGGGGGTTGAGAGATGCTCTCTCTCCAGCCCCTGCGGGGCTCTATGGTCACCGTGGGCAGCAGCCCTTAGCCCAGGGCTTCTGGCTGCTGCTGCGGCAGCTGGGGATCCATGCTGCATGCACAGGGTCTGCAACCAGTTGTCGGCTCTGTGTATCTTGTGTTGTTTAGTGCAACTGTGTCTGGGAGGGGCCCTTTAAGGGATCGGCTTGCTGTTGAGTCCGCCCTGTGACCCTGTCTGCAGCTGTGCCTGGCACCCTTATTTCGATGTGTGCTACTTTGGCGTGTAGACGTACCCTCGCAGCGCCTATTTCGATGTGGTGCCGCGCAACGGCGAAGTTGAACATCGACGTTGCCAGCCCTGGAGGACGTGTAGACGTTATTCATCGAGATAGACTATTTCGATGTTGCTACATCGAAATAAGCTATTTCGATGTTGGCTTCACGTGTAGACATAGCCTAAATGAGAAAAGAGATGTCAAAAGAAAAAAGAAAAAAAAAAAAACCCAAAACCTCCATGGGGCTCCGTCAAGGCAAACTCCTAGAAAAAGTCCCACTGTTGACTTCTCCTCTGTAACCAGCTCTCATATCAGTGAGGTCTGTTAAGTTTACACCAACAACTTATATTGTACCTGTAAATTGGTTTGCTTGTGCTTGCAGGACTTGATTCTTGGGGCTTCTCTACACAGGAAAGTTTTATTAATTACACTGATGTTGTTAAATCAGTATAACCCTCATATGGATGCTCTTATTCCAGCACATGACTGGCTGTCTGGAGGTCAGACTGTGCCCCTTCCCAAGCAAGGTCAGCCAAGACAGAAAAAAGCACTCTTCTCTAAAGTACAGGTCTGGCCACCCTCCACTGAGTATTTCAGCACCATGTAATCTTTAATGTGTCTATCCTCACAGCACCCCAGGAGGTCAGGCAGTGCTATTATACCCATTTTTTTCAAAGGGGAAACAGAAACACAGAGAAGCTAAATAACTGGTTGCAGGTCGCACAGGAATTCTGTGGCCAACCATGGATTTAAGCTCCCGGTCCTAGGCTAGTGTCTCAACATTGAGCCATCCCTCCTCTATTCTACAGGCTGGACCTCCCTGGTCTAGCACCCTCAAGACCTGGGTTGGTCCTGAAGAAGGGAAGTTTGCTAGACCAAGGGAGGTCCCCTGTTTCCACTCCCTCAGCCTGTTACCACAGTGCCCCTCACTCACTGCTGGTTCCCAGTGCCCCATACGTCTTCCCTTTCCCAACCTCAGCAAATTCCCCTACCACCAGCCCAGATAGGCTGCCAGACCCAGCAGGACTGCTACTGACCATGGATGCTGTCCCTGGCCTAATCCAGGCTGTCTGATGCTGGTCCTTGCCTCATGGGCACCAGCTCTAGCTCCAGCTGGGTTGTCAGACGGTGGCCCCATGGACACAGACACTGACCCTACAGACATCAGCCTCCAGTGACAGGACCACCAGCATTCCTGCCACTGATCTCCTGGCCAGCAGGGCTCCCACCCACTGACCATCTTCCCATGAAGTTCTCAGCCCTGATTCAGGAACATCTGCAGAGTGAAAGAGAAAATAATAATGTGCACTCTACTACACAGGTTTCTTTACCATGGTACCTGAGCACCTCCCAGCAGTACATTCAGCGACATGACTACCCAAACATTTGTGAAATGCTGTTTGGAACCCCAGGATCACTGCTAACCCCTGTCCCGATAGCTTAAGCCATGGTGTCCAACACACAGCAGAATATGGCCTGCGGAGCCTTTTTATCTGGGCAGTGGCATCATTTTTAAAAGGTGGCTGGGTGGCTCTGAGCCACAAGTGGCTCTTTAAGGAGCCATTTGCAGCTCTTGCCTCTGCTGCCTGACTCCTCCTCTGGCTCTTGTACAGCGTGGCAGGGACAGAGAGAAGCGGCGGGGGTACACATGTGGAGCTGCATGCTGGTCTTTGAGCAATAGAGTGTTCAGAGCTATGGGAGTGCTGTGCGCCATTCTGCGCAGCACTTGGAGGGAGAAGCATGTGGCAGCAGTAATGGTGGCAGCAGTGACAGTGGTGATGGCTCTGTTGAGAGGCCAGCATAGGATTATAGTGGGGCGGGCAACTGGCTCTAGTAAAGTGGAGCGTGGGTTAGAATGAAGAGACTGGAGGTGCCTGGCTGTGGGGAAGGGAGGATTGGGTTAAAGTGGGGAGCTGGGGGTGCCTTGCTCTGAAGCAGAGGAGGGACAGACTGGGGATTTTGCATGGTTGAAAACTATGGGTACTGGGGTACTTACCCCTTTCTTTTTTTTAAAAAGTACTTTATAAGAAAGGTTGCGAAACACTGGAGTAGAACTCAATTCAATTGGTTTGAGGGCCAGCAGGAAGGATCCGGCCATTAAATCAATTAAATTGAGTCCTATTCTTTCGGGCTGTGGCCACACTTAGTCAAAACTTTCCAAGGGGCGTTTCAAAGATTACTAATGAGGTGCTGAATTGAATACTCAGCACCTCATTAGCATTAAGAGCCTTCCAGCCGTGGCTCTTCGAAAGCTCCGCTTTTGAATGCATGCGGCTACACAGGCTTCCTTATCAGAAGGTCCCCACACATTTCGAAATCCCCTTATTCCTCTCAGCGGGAGGGAATAAGGGGATTTTGAAATGTGCGGGGTCCTTTCAAAAAGGACCCCCATGTAGCCGCCCCGAGCTGTGCGCAGTCAAAAGTGGCACTTTCAAAGCACCACTGCCGGAAGCATCCGAATGCTAATGAGGCGCTGAATATTCAATTCAGAGCCTCATTAGTGTTCTTCAAAATGGCTATTTGCATGGCCATTTTGAAGATTTGGCCAAGAGTGGCCACAGCCTCAGTGTGGCAGGGCACATGGAGCTGCCCTTGATGTGATGTTCATGGGGGAAGCAGGAGGGCTGTGGGGCACTGTGCAGCCATGGTGAAACGGGGACGGCCCACTGAAGGAGCAGCAGCACGCGGAGATCCTGGATAAGGTCATCCTGGGTTTGGTTTGGGGCTATGATGGGTTTAAGTCTGGTGTCAGAGCAGGGGTGTGGTTTGGGGCTATTTTGTGTTTGGTCCCTGGAACATGTAAAAAATTGCTGCCTGGCCTCTGATGAAAAAGGTTGGGCAACCCCCCAGCTTCAGCACATCCTTTCCAGATCTTCAGGCTCGTAGGTATCCTGGGTTTAAAGTCTTCAGAGTGACACAATTGCAAAGCAAGCAGATGCATTGACCAACTTTGCAAAGGTTTCCACACACATTTACTCTTTATTTAGCTAGCATAGACAATATACAGATGCCAACAAAAAATCTACATGCATATCCCTGCCTCACTTTCCTCCACATGGTGAGTCTAACTTCACTTCCCAGTCTGTGGCGCTTCATGTTCTATGCACGGTTTTCTTGGTATCTACCACGTTGTTCTAATAGTGAAAACAAACATGATCTGATCATCACAAGAATTGGAAATGCCAAGAAGGGCACTCTTTTCCTTCACTGACACTAATTAATGATAGATAACAAGCAATTCACTTGATTGTTTTAGTACCTTTGAAATGTTATACAATTAAGGTTGATTTTAAATTTTTCACTGTGCCTGCTAGCAGCTCATTAGCTGATGGAGAAGCTGGGACAAATGCAGCTAATTCAATCATTTTCTTTTACCAAGTGCACTTTTTAAATGAGTCTTCACCTTGTGTAATTGTGTTTATTATCTAGGACTATCTTTACCTATCTTCTTGTATGGTTTCATTTGCCCTATTACCATTATGCTACCTAGCAAACTGAAGAGACTATGCCATTTAATTATTCCACAGGCTATTTTTGTTCTTTTGGTATCCTGCTCACAAACTCTGCAAAGTCCCTTCCAGATCTATAGCGTTCAAAGCATCCCAGTTATTTCCAGCCTTTTTGCTGATTGAGAGGCTTTTCTTCTTTTTCAAAATAGTAATATTGCATCACCTTCATGCCTGGGATGCTTTGAATAACTTCAGCAGAGATGAATTTGGTTCAAGATTTCATGTTCATATTGTGCTTTTCAGCCGCAAAATATCTAAAGCTGAATAAACTTTATGGCTGCATCTATACTAGCACCCTCGCTATCTGGTAATAGGAATTAGAGGATTTCAACGTCTGCGGGGTCCTTCTGAAAAAGACCCCATGTAGACGAGCCGCGCACGATCAAAAGGGGAGCTTTCGTAGGGCCACGGCTGTCATCGTGCTAATGAGGTGCTTCATATTCATTGCAATGCCTCATTAGCATATCCCAGGGTCTCATTAGCATCCACCTTTCAAAAAGGGGGTTCTAGTGTAGATACAGCCTATACGTATAAGAATCACAATACCAGTCTCTGAAATGTGCTGCCACCAGGACTGAAATGCACAGCTGTTGAATAATGTGCAGCAATACAACACTGTCATACCAACAAGAACAGCCATCTGAAACTGCCTGCAGGAGATTAGTGAGGAGGAATATAATTATAGACTGGAATTTGATCAGATCACCTGAATTAATATCCTGACTGTTAGGACAAGCAGCACGGGAATCTTTAACCTTTAAGGCTTCATTTTTATGTCTTAAGATATCAATATTGTTTGCCTTTTTTCCCTGCCGTTAGATGTTCCTTGACAGGTGACACTTACAGCTGCAGTTTCCTGAGGAAGTTCACAAAGGACATGTCTACCTAGCAGCGTTATTTTCTGGAATAGCTTATTTCAAAATAACGCTGCTGCACATAAAATGCATTTTGAATAGCTGAGCGCTATTTTGACATAGTGTCCAGACACAATAGCACCTATTTCAAAATACAGTCATTAGATACACTGGGCTGTCTACACTTTGAAGTGCCCGCAGCTACACGGCTTGCTGGGGCTTTGAAGTTGCCAATTTTGAAGTTCGCGCGGCGAGAATTGGCCTAATGCTATTCCCTGCTTGGGCTCGTTTACATTCCCCCTTCAAAGAAGGGGGCTAGTGTAGACAAGCCCACTATGGCTTATTTCAAAATACCTCCTATTTCAAAATATCGGAGGGGTAGCCATGTTAGTCTGGATCTGTAACAGCAACGAAGGGTCCTGTGGCACCTTATAGACTAACAGAAAAGTTTTGAGCATGAGCTTTCGTGAGCATGGACTGTGCTCACGAAAGCTCATGCTCAAAACTTTTCTGTTAGTCTATAAGGTGCCACAGGACCCTTCATTGCTATTTCAAAATAGGTGCTATTCCTCATATAAATTTCAAGATAAGTGGTAGATGTCAAAGTTATTTCAAAATAATCTTGCTGTGTAGCCCTACCCAAAAGGTCTCTGTTCACCATTCTCTTTGGTGATTCCAACACAATGGCTGTGGCCACACTACAGACAAATTTCAAAATGTGAACTTTCAAAAGTACAAATCAAAAGCTCACATTTTGAAACAGAGAGGCAGGAGGCTGGGACAGGCACAGGACCATGGGGAGGTAGGGATGAGATGGGGGTGCTGTGCCCTCAGCCTCAGCAGGGTTTGTGGGTGGGGCTAGGGGGGCTGTGGGGACTGGTTCAGGGGTGGCCATGCTGGCCATCAGCCACCACCCCAGTTGCATTTGGGAGGCTGGGGAGATGCCTGCCGGGAGCAAGGCAGCTAGGGTGGCAGCACTGGGGGTGAGCTGCAGGGGAGCTAATGGTGCGGGCTGGCCATGCCCTCCCTCCACCAGCTGTGCCCTCTCCCCCTACCCCAGGATGTCCAGGTCTGAGGGTCCCCCGAGCAGCTCTAGGGAGGCCAGGCTGGAGGTTGCCTGTGTCGAGGACTGGTATAGGAGGGTGATGACCAATGTGCCATCCCTGGACCCCTCACACCATCTCTGATCTGCTTGGTCTGTTGTACCTGCTTCAAGTGCTGCGGGGGTGGGCTCCATGGAGGGGTCTGGCTTTTTGTCCCTCTGCAGCCTCCTGGGGTGCCTCCTCTGGCTCAGCTGTGTTGATGACCTCACCTGGGGCAGCTGGCTCCTTCGTCCCCAGGAGCTGGTCCAAATATTCATAATAGGTGCAGCTTGCGGGCGCTGCCCCCAACCAGCTTGCAGCGTCCTGGACTTACAAGACCCCTGCTGCATTTCTTTCTCTTTAGAGCAGACTTGGTCTGCAGTCTGGTGGCGGTGGCCTCAGGTGATAGGCCTGCTGACAGCTGTGAGAAGGCTCTGGGGTTCTGCTGCTGCCCCAGTGTCCGCAGCAGGACTGCTTCATATGCCCACGGGGTGCAGAGGGTGCTGGGCTCCTGGCTATGTCCCTTTTGGGACCAGTTGGCTGTGTTGTGGGGGTGCTGCAGGGAGGGGCCACCGGCTTGTGTGCCTGTGGCTGCCTGAATGCTCTCAACTTTCTGCACGGGGTTTCTGGGTCCTTGCAGCTTTAAAAGTGACCAGAGCCAGAGATGATAGAGCCCCACTGAGGCTGCCTGGAATGTCCCTGTGCTCCAGTGGGCTGGTGCCATGGGAGACCCACTCTTTCAAAATAGAGGTCTGGGGTGCAGCTACATGGTTTCTTCTGATACGAACTTCAGAATAAGGCACGCTTCCCAACACGGGAGTGGAAGCACAATTTCAAAATGCCGGCTGCATTCCTTCAATATGAATTTTGAAATAGCACTTGTGTGTAATTGCTCCCAGGCGCATTTTGAAAGAGCCACACATTTCAAAATTATTTTCAGTGAAAAGTGCTAGTCTGGGCACAGCCAATGAGTGTAAAGAAACAATCATGGTGCCCAGAGCCCTTCAGCACACTGCACATACCTTGAGAAGACTGAAATGCCGTTCAAATAAATGGAAATATTTTTGTTTCCAAGCGATTCCAAAACCAGGCTTAATTTGAGTTAAAAAATAATCTTTCATCCCTGTGTCAAAATGAAAATGCAAGAGCTGAGGAGGATGCCAGCAGCTCTCTGAAAGACATGTTTATGAAATAAAATTAAATGACAGGGAAAACATTCCAGCTACTTCTAATCCAGCAAACACCTACAGTCACAAACTTTAACTGTCTGTACTGTTGGACTAGTCATACCAGCAGTACCTTTCAATGGGAAACGTAAAACTGTTAAGTGATTGTGGCAAGTTTCTGGATCTTTGCCACTCAACGCTGGTTATTCTTGGCAAGGATGATAAGGGCACTTGTCCCAAATAAGGAGAAACCCAGAAATAGGGTTGTCCCTGAATTTTGCAAGCCAGGAAGTTCTGCCAAAACTAAGAAAGTAGACGGGGGGGGGGCATTCCCCTCCCCACCCCAAAAAAAGCCAAAACACACAACACAACCTGGAGAGGCTGGAGCACATGACCTCTGAGGAGAGGCTGAGGGATCTGGGCTTATTTCGTTTGACAAGAGACAGGTGAGGGGTGATTTGATGGCAACCTTCAACTTCCTGAAGTGGAGCTCTAAAGAGGATGGAGAGAGGTTATTGTCTGTAGTGACAGATGGCAGAACAGGGAGCAATGGTCTAAAGTTAACAGAGAGAGAGAGGTGTAGGTTGGACATTAGGAAAAACTCTTTCACTAGAAGGATAGTGAAACAGTGGAATGTGTTACCTAGAGAGGTGGTGGAATCTCCATCCCTAGAGGTTTTTAAGTACCAGTGTAAGAAAGTCCTGGCTGGGATGATTTAGTTGGGGTTGATCCTGCTTGAAGCAGGAGGCTGTACTAGATGACTTCCAGAGATCCCTTCCAGCCCTAGGATTCTAACCTACAGGTAACTTATGGTTATTTCTGCCTTACATCTATCAGCTATTCTTCTTCGACAACAATGTTGAGAAAACGCAAGCATAACACATCTGATGAAAGATTTAAAATCTTGTGTCATACATACGATTAAAATAGTGAATTAAAAGGAATCATCTGGTCCGTTCCTGCCTTAACATTAATAACAAACAACCTGCTTAATAGTAGTAGTAGTAGGCATCCTTCAGTCTATGTAGACTGTGGATCGCGCCCTTTGTAGTTCCATTTGGAATCATCATTTGCAGCGTCGACTGTGACTGTGAAGGCCCACATGAGAGTGACAGTCCTTGCTGCATCTGTTGCATGTGTAATGGGTGTCTGGCAGGTCCTTACTGCGCTTTCTGTGGGCTCGCTTCTCCTCTGCTAGCTGTCTGATCCTCATCTCACCCTTCCGAAGGCCCTTGTATAGTTCCTGCCTCCATCTGCTGGGATCGTCTGCCAGCTCCTCCCAGCTGTCCGGCTCGATGTCTACCTCCCTGAGGTCCCTCTTGCAAACATCTTTGTAGCGCAATTGGTGGGGGTCCGGGAGCTCTTTTGCCAGA
Organism: Carettochelys insculpta; assembly: GCF_033958435.1. Classification (NCBI taxonomy): domain Eukaryota; kingdom Metazoa; phylum Chordata; order Testudines; family Carettochelyidae; genus Carettochelys; species Carettochelys insculpta. The sequence continues at coordinate 14,640,320 of NC_134147.1, read as the reverse complement.
GACAAGCTTGCCATACAGGATGTCTTTTGGGATCCTTCCATCATTCATCCTGTGGACGTGGCCAAGCCAGCGGAGCCGACGCTGCCCGAGGAGGGTGTGCATGGCTGGGATTCCAGCTTGCTCAAGGACAGCGGTGTTGGACACTCTGTCCTTCTATGATATTCCAAGGATGCGCCTGAGGCAGCGCAAGTGGAAGACATTCAGCCTCTTTTCCTGGCAAGCGTACAGGGTCCAAGACTCACTGCTGTAAAGGAGGATGCTGAGGATGCAGGCTCTGTAGACTTGCATTTTGGTGTGGGTGTACAACTTGATGATATTCCACACTCTCTTGCTGAGTCTGGACAGAGTTGTGGCTGCTTTTCCGATCCTCCTATTTAGTTCAGTCTCCAATGACAGGGTGTCAGTGATGGTGGACCTGAGGTAAACGAACTCGTGGACGACCTCTAACATATACTTGTCGATGCTGATTGATGGAGGTTCAGTAATGTCCTGACCAGGTACGTTTGTCTTCTTTAGGCTGATGGAAAGCCCAAAGTCCTTGCATGCTTTGGAGAACTGATCCAGCAGTTTCTGAAGCTAGTCTTCTGCGTGTGACACTACAGCATCGTCATCTGCGAACAGCATATCTCTGATGAGGACTTCCTGCACCTTAGATTTAACCTTCAGCCTTGCAAGATTAAACAGTTTCCCATCAGATCTTGTGTACAAAAGGATGCCCTGTGTTGAAGATCCAAAGGCGTGCTTCAGGAGGAGTGCGAAGAAGATCCCGAACAATGTTGGAGCAAGGACGCATCCTTGTTTGACGTCGCTCCTGATGCTGAAAACATCTGATAATGTGCTGACATATTGGATGGTTCCTCTCGTGTCTTCAAGGAAAGACTGGATCATCTTGAGTAACCGTGGTGGACAGCCTATCTTGTGGAGCAGTTTGAACAGTCCATCCCTGCTGACCAAGTCGAAGGCCTTGGTCAGGTCGATGAAGGCAATATAGAGTGGCTTCCTCTGCTCCCTGCATTCCTCCTGCAGCTGCCTCCGAGACAAGACCATGTCAATGGTAGATCTCTCTGCATGGAATCTGCACTGTGATTCAGGATACACCCTCTCAGCAATCTTCTGGAGTCTGCTGAGGATGATGCGAGTGAACAGTTTACCAGTGATGCTTAGGAGGGAGATTCCATGGTAATTGTTGCAGTCGCTTCTGTCTCCTTTGTTCTTATATAAGGTTACGATGTTAGTGTTGCGCATATCCTGTGGAACCTCTCCCTCTCTCCAGCACAGGCACAGTAGCTCACGTAGGGGTTCCAGGAGGGTGTCCGTGGCACACCTGATTACCTCTGGTGGTATACCATCCTGGCCTGGCGCCTTTCCTACTGCAATGCTGTCAATGGCTTTCTTCAGTTCGTCAACAGTTGGTTCCTGATCCAGTTTGTCCATTACTGGTAGGAGCTTGATGACATTGAGGGCTGTATCAACCACAACGTTCTCGCGTGAGTACAGCTCGGAGTAGTGCTCGACCCAGCACTTCATCTGTTTGGCTTTGTCAGTGATGACTTCACCAGATTTGGATTACAGAGGTGCCATCTTGTTCTGGGTGGGTCCTAATGCCTTCCTGATGCCCTCGTACATTCCCCTGAGATTATCAGAGTCAGCACTGGTCTGGATGCTGTTGCATAACTCGAGCCAGTAGTTGTTGGCACAGCGCCTGGCTGTCTGCTGTACTGTTTTTCTGGCTGCTCTGAGTGCTTGCAGGGTACTCTGGCTCAGCAAGCGTTTGTACTCCAGGAGTGCAGTGTGCTTCTTTTTGATGGCTGGAATCATCTCATCAGAGTTAGCTTTGAACCAGTATTTGCGTTTCTAGCTCTTCTTCCAAACACCGACAAGGCCGTGTTGTAAATTGTATCCCTCAGATGCTGCCATCTGGATGTCACATCGGCACCCCCAGGGCTGCTGCACAGATTCTCCTCGAGGGTCACTCTGAACTTCTCAGCTCTCTCTGAGTTTGCTGTCTTTCTGGCATCAAGACAGGGCCTCCCAGTTGGTTTAGAGTGCTACAGCTTCTTAGGTCTCACCTTGAGTTTGGAGCAAACTAGCAAGTGATCTGTATCGCAGTCGGCACTATGATAGCTGCGTGTCAGAAGGACATTTTTGAGGTTATCACGTCTAGCAATGACCACGTCTAGTTGATGTCAGTGTTTCGAGCATAGGTGTCTCCATGACACTCTGTGCTGTGGCTTGGTTTGGAAAAATGTGTTTGTGATGCACAGATTGTGGTACGTGCAAAGTTCAAGAAGATGCTGTACATTTGCATTCATTTTTCCCACACCAAAGTGGCCTAAGCAGGAAGGCCATGAGTCACGATCGGCTCCACCTCTTGCATTGAAGTCACCCAAAACATACAGTTGTTCGCGAGCAGGTATTTGCGCTATGACAGCACTAAGCATGTCATAGGACTTGTCTTTTACTTCTGGTGTGGTGTACAGGATTGGCGCGTAAGCGCTGATCTGGTGGACAGGACCAGCGCAAGTTTGAAGTATGACCTTAAGGAGTCTTTCTGATCCGCCCATGACTAATTCCACCATTTGTAGAAGGGTGTTTCTGATAGCAAAGCCAACACCATGCTCCCTGGGTTCATCTTGGGCTTTACCCTGCCAGAAAAAGGTGTAGTCCTTTTTCTTTAGAGATCCCGAATCTGTGAGTCGCATCTCTTGTACAGCAGCTATGTCAGCTTGGAGCCTCTTCAGTTCCTCATTGATTACAGCGGTTTTTCAGGTGTCGCTGATCTCCTGAAGATCTTCAGTCAAACTGGTCAGCATGGTCCGCACATTCCAGTAAGCAAGCTTAAAACTTTGATGGTTTCCTTTTCTTGTTGATTTTCTTATTGGTTTGCCTGGTGCTCAAATTTCAGTCACTTGTCAGCCTCACGCACCCAGTGAGACAGGTGAACTGTGGCAGGACAGTACCCTTCTGGCTGGAGGCTGCCCAGCTTGAGGTGGGCGGTGACTGTCCAGTGAGATGCGATGATCTCTCCCACTGTCGAAAGCAACCCCTGGTGCTCGTTCTCTACGTTCTCTATGAGCAATAGCTTATAACCAGTATCTGTTACCTCCCGTGTTGGTTCAACACTGTTAAGCAATGCTGGAGTACCTCTCCAGGTGCGAGCCTGGGCAATTTTTTTAGGACCCTGTGCCGCCCAGACGCCAGTATTCCCCCTCAGCTTTACTGATATAATCCAAAGGAGAGGATAATCTCTACGTCTGGTGCCAGCTCAGCTGCAGGAGTTGCCGGGTCAATGCCAGAAGTTGGCACAGAACCGCCTTAGGACTCCCCTCCGGATTTTCTGTCAGGGTTTATTCCCTTAGCCTTGCTCCTTCCCAGGATAACCCACAAGGCAGTGGGGCATGGAGAGTGTGGGTAACGATCCCACTTCCTCTTGCACCTCCCTGGCACCACGTGTCCCCATAGCTCTCCGTGGCCTGATGACCGCCTTCCCTCCCCAGGACCCTCCTCCCCACTCCTCTGCCTCTCATCAGCTACCATCATCCCCAGATCCCCCCTCCCTGCCCCCTTGCCCCCCATCGACTCCCATGTCCTCCCACCTCACTACACTGCTGCCCATCAGCTCTCATAGCCCCCAGATCCCCCCTCCTCCAGCCTGTCCACAGTCAGCCACGCACTGCTGCAGCCCCACTTCCTTCAGGAAGGTGCCAATCTCGCAGCCCAGCCACGACCTGGGTCCCCATCAAAGCTACCAACTCTTCTTCTGGCTGCAGCTGCCCATGGAGTCCCACGAAGCTCCTGCAGGACGCGTGTGCAGGGATCACAGGACTGGGCCTGAAAGCCCAGGCAAGCTGAGCCGGGCGCACCACCACCGGCCTCTGTGGGCACCGCCATCCGCACAGCCATACCACACACCCCCAAAGCACGTGCCCACCACTGACGCCCCTCCTTAATACATCTTTACCAACAACAGTAGACTGTTCCATTCTGCTAGTTAGAAATGGTGGCTGGAAGAGTGCACTGAGGCACATTGCATTGCAGAAGGCTACCTTTCAATTGCATGACCACAAGGGTTCTTACCTTGGGTTCTATTCCAAACATGTGGGTAGCATAATATACCCCATATCAGTATTCGATAAAGGGTTCAAGAAAAATAATGACCACCTTGGAAGAAAGACATAAGCCCACTGATCAATTTCCCTGTCTGAGGCTTGGGAGTCCCTTGGTCTCTCTGCCCCCACCACCAGGTTTTATGGGGCCCTTGGCCCTAACCAGTAGCCCACACCCCTGCAGCCAGGGCAGCAAGGCTTAGCAGCTAAAGTCAGTAGCTTACACCTCTTCAGGCCTACTGTAGGGTCTTGCTGGCAGAGGTGTATCGCCTTCCTCCTTGTCCAATCACAACACACTGAGTCAACCAGAGGGGAGCTACTATTCCCTCCCCTCCACTGGGCCCCTTCCTGCCCTGGTCCCTGGGGTCAGGGTTGCAGGCTGCTAGGGTCCCTGGGTTCATCTGGGAAACAGACCCTTCAGGTCTCCTTGAGTTCCAGGTCCTCTGGGCCAGAAGGGTCTTCCCATCCTGATGCCTGCAATTCCACAGCAAGGGCCTCTGACAGCAGCCATCTTCTCCAGATGCTTCCCTTGACTGAGCTGGATTACTGCCTTTTAAAGCTGCCTTCCCAGGGGAGCATGCCCAGCAGGGCTTTGGGGGCATGGTTTCTCAGCTGGTAGTGCAGGGCTCCTAGCCCTTTCAGTGCCAGTGTGGGGCTGGTACACCCCCATCACATCCCCCTTCTGTGGCAATCAGCATATGATAAGATTGGTTTTGTGAGGATATTTGAACTGTGAACAAGTGAAAACCAACACTTAACCTAGCAAGATCACAAATTCACAAATCTTTGCTGCCATTTGTAATTTATGTATCTTATGCTTCTGCTGTTCAGAGAATTGCCTCAGTGAGATTTCAAGTCATGAGACAAAAACCAAAGAAGCCAGTAAGATTTACATTCTAGCCACTAAACCTACTAATAATAGGCAAATAAATAGAAAGCACGAGTTTGATACTACACCTCTTTGTTATGCAAATTGTGGGTTCACTTCTGTAATTGAGTTTGTCATATTTGGAGTAGTACTTTTTATATCAGTAATAAATAATAATAATAGTGAGGTTCTTATCTGTCACCTTTCATCAGTAGAATTCAAAGCTTTTCAAATAGGAAGTGTCCTTATTCCTGTTTTACAAATGTGCAAAGTCACAGGGGACGATTTGCCCAGTGTCAATCATCCAGCAGGTGGAAGAAATAAGAGTAGAACACACATATCAGGAATCCCGCTCCAGTGCTAAGCCCACTAGGAGGCTACGCTGTCTCTTTAAAGCCAAGGAAAGTACTAAGACAAGTAAGCACTACTAAGTATAAATACAGGACTACATGACCAGGTGTGTGCAAAGCACAGTTCTGATCACTTGCAAATGTATGAAAATATAATGTATAAATTTAAATGTGGAAATACAGTTTAGAGATGTGACCGCTCCCTTAGCAAAAGCAGGACATCTGGCTGACTGCTGCCAGAGCAGATAAAAGGTGATTTTAAATTAATTTAAATGTAATTTTTTATTTAACGTAAATACTGATTTTTTAACATATAAATCTCCCCCACCCCAAGATGTTTTTAAGTCGCAGCTCGAGAAAGTCCTGGCTGGGACAGCCAGAGGAGGCCCTAAAGTAGCCCCAGAGGTGATAGCTACACAATCACATAAGCACAGAGTTAGTGGGTCTTGCGTCAGATGAGCTGCGTCAGGGAACCAGGGCATGAGGATCTCAGTGCATTTTAAGCCTAGGTTAAGAATTTTCTGACTCATGCTCAAACCTAAAGCTCTGGTACTCACACTGCAGCATACTAAGACTGAGTGCATCCTAATGTGCATAGCACCCACCACCCACCACTGACACGCTAGCACTAGGAATATGGCAAACTGTGGGGAAAACTCTACTGCCCATGCTGTCTCCTAACTGTGATGGTGCTGTTGATGGGATTCAGGTGTCCATTAAGAAGCCCATGAGTACATCAAGGACATAATTAACTACTTTGGTGGCTGTCTCAATAGGGTGGTTGCAGCTGCAGAAGGCTGTGTTCTGAACTACCATGTAATCTGAGACTGTGGTGTGTCAGCTCTCAACTGAGTCACCCCGGCAAGAAAATACATTTGTTTTGACATCCTCTGAAGGAATCAGAGGAACACATGCTGGGTATTGCTGGCTCCAGAGCAGCAAAGTGAAGTACATCCCCAGGGCTCAGGGTGCAGTGTGCTCCAGCAACACTGGGAGAGCCCTTATCCCTGATCCCTCCACATCCCACGAGGCAGGACTAAGGGATCCTAGGAGGCTGTGGGGACATTTTGCAGCTGGCTTCACTCACCATCCTCACAAGCAGCCCTGCACCTGCTGAAGTCTGCTTGTGAGTCATCTGGAGGACTGCCACTTCTGAGCTGCACAAGACTGGAACTTTTAGGATGACCCTATTCCCACAAATCTGGCCAGCTGCAGCATGTGCTGAGCACCCCTGCAGATTTCCCAGGGCAGCTTCCACAAAAAAGTGAAAAGATTGGGAAAAACCCGACCAGGTGACAATTCCAACTAGTCTACTGATAGGAGACTGTCTTACTCCACACACAGGCGTGTGGTCCAGATCAGCCCCTTGAAAACCATTGGGCCTGGAGCCAGGGCAAGAGAGAGTGGGGGACTAATATAGGCTGAAGCAGAAGGAAAGCAGAATCAGGGACTGGAAAACTGGAGTCTAGGCACTTGGCAGTTGAGTTCAGGGTATGACTATGAAATGGTTCTACACAAGCTAAAGACACTAGGCAATATATTTGCTTATGGCAGTGGTGGTGGCTGGAGCTCCCAGCCCCTTTGAAATGCTGGGTCCTGGGGCAATTGCCCCTTTACCCTCCCCTTCACCCCCATTGGTGAACCTGTGCAGCATATGACTTCTACCATTGCGCAGGATATAACAGCGGTTTACAACCAGGGCCCTGTGTCCCCTAGTGGGGGCCTTGAACAGGTTTCTGGAGTCCACCAGGCATGGCAGCATCAGATTCTCTAGGGTCCAATGAAGAAAGCCCAAGCAGCCCAGGGCTGAAAGCCAACCCTGAACAGCTTAGCTTCACGGTAACTCCTGTGGCCCTGGGCAAGTGCCCTGCTTGCAACCCCTTAACATCAGCAGTGGCACTTACATGAAGGAAAATAGTTGTGCTGCCCCTGGCTGTGGCATTCTTACAGCATCTTGGGAGAACCTCAGAACGAAAAAGTTTGAGACCCTAAGCTCTCGCTAAACTGCCCCCCAAAGTCCTCGCACCCCAACTGTCTGTCCCAGCCCAGAGCCTCTCATCCCCCAACCCACCCCAGAATCTGCACCCCAGCCAGACCCCTCACAACCTTGCCCCTCAGCCTTCTGCCCCAGACCAGAGCCCTCTCCCACACTCAGAACCCTTTTCCCTGCCCCCACCTGCCACTTAAATTTTGTCATGTGCACCAATATGAAGATGATGTCTCACCCATTACCTCCATGTCACACACCACCACCACCCTGGTGCACATAACAACTCATTCTGTTCAGGGCTCGGAAATATTAGAGAGAATACTGCTGATAGGTAGAGCAGAGAGGTCATTCTCTCCTTTCTGGGTGGCTATGGGTTGCAGTGCTGATGAAGACAATGTTCAACACTGCAAAATCTTTTTATATTATAGTATGCAAAGCCTTTTTCCAGAACTTTGTTCATCAATTACCTGTCCTAGGGAATGAAAAGCCAGGATTTCAAACTGCCAGAGGCTTAACATAATGATTGACTGTTGTTGCTTTTAGTCAGCAGAAGTAACAAATCACTTGTCCATTAATTCTCTGACAGGGCAGACTGCTGGAGCTTGAATGGCATTTACACTCAATCAAATACTAATGCTGATGGAGAACTTTGGGTTTTAGTAATTCTTGATGTGCCCTACTGGGGCCTGGAGAACTTTATCACCTTTTTAATGTGCAAGCTGCATAATGAATCTGAAAGACTTTTGTACCTATTGTGGCACTGCCACTTCATCTTGCAGTCCTTGAATTGCAGAGATACAGTTACTTGAAATGATGAATTGCATAAACACAGTGTTTCCAACTGGCACTTTACTGGTAATTTCTTAAGTCCATTAACTATAGAAAACAGAAGTCATGTGGAAGAAAGACCACTTTTACAGAAAGGAGCCTGACAGAACAGGAAGGATAAGTTTGATGTACGCAACCTACAGATATTCCAGAATTTACAGCTAAAGAATAAACATTAATTTTCTACAGTCGTGGATATGTATAAAGTTAGGTACAAAAGAGTTTGTATTTTATTATCAGGAATAAGTCCAAATTTTTTTAAAAAAGACATTTGAAATGGTAGAATTGATCATGGGATATAATGAATAGAGTACATCTCCCCCTTTGTCCCACAGATAACCTTTAAATTTTTTAATTCACATAACAAGTTAATATTTTACAAAAAGGTGATAATTATGGCATAAAAGGCATAGGCTTTGGCTTTTCTCATTTTATATACAATGCACACTGGTTAATATATGGTCTACTGTAGGAGAGAATGGAAGACTAACTACGGAGTGATAAATATTTATATATAGGAGGTAAGATTTTCATAAAGAACATTTTGCATACAAATTATAACGAAGTCAAAGGATGCTCAGATGATTACATCACTGGAGATTTTTAACAAGATCTATAACATTTTTTTTTATATTCGCCTCTAAGTTCTAACAAATACTTGGATTACATGACACATTTCATGCCTGGCCCTCGGCTTTCAGACCACATTCAGTTTCCTATGAAACAAGAGGAAAGCCACTTTGAAACTATGGCCTAATGACATCATACAAACTGCTAATTTAACTAGCATTTTCCTCTGCATCATGAAGGTACCATACCTGAGGTAATTTTCTTGGAATATACAAGTTCAGTTTATTTAAAGGTGCAATCTATTAATCTAATTGCACACCTAGGCTATTGAATGAGTTACAATAATTGATTACATGCTTCCTCTTTGGCTTTCCTTTTAAGAATGATAGTTTAGCTAATGTATAATCAGAGTAGTCCCTGTAAAGTCATACCTATAATTCTAATTTGTTTGTGTGGGAGGCAGGTTTGTTTGTGTATTTTCTGCATTCATTGATATATTATTAAAGTTGGGGGAAAATAAATGTGAAGTTCACTAGCTGTCTGTGTGCTTATATGTCCTTTATCACCACAGCATCTGGGTGGAGACACCTCAGTGAAGTTTTTGGCTAATCAAAATTTTAGGTTTGTACATGTGTGTTAAACAGAAATTGCTCAATTTTCCCCCCAGTCAGTGGCACAAACCAAAGCACCCCACTAAACTGTTTTCCTATATGTGCCAGTATCTTATAGCTGTAACTGAGCCAAAGGAATCATTGGAGTGATTCTAAAAGAAGATTCCCGTACACAACAGAGGTACTGCCTTTAAAATCCTTCCTTCACTTACATACAGCCCAATTAATAGCTAAAGAACTACACAAAAGACAAGTCAATAAAAATTAAGTTAATTTACACAACCAGTAAAAAAGTTTGCAGCAATGATAGAAAAGTAATATGAAGGCTAGATACAGTAAATACCAGTTCCACCGCAATAAGCTTTGGCAGAATGTTAAAAGGGCATAGCACCAAAAAATTTTAATGTCAATACGTGTTTCAGTATGCATGAGCTGTGATGAATATGTAAATTTTGGCAAGAAAAGTTGTGTATGTTCCTTGACGCCATAATTTCATTTCAACATCTAACAAAAAGTCTTTAGGCTCCTTCACTTGTCGCTGAAGATAGACGATGCCTGTATAAGAGTTAAGCTTCCTAGTGCTGAAGTAGTTTTCTTCATTTCCTTTGTTGATGGTGAGGATTATGTTGTCTCCGGCATAGGCAGGTGATGGTCCAATACGGAAAATATGTGCTGGGACTACGATGTTGGTTTGAAAGTTAAGTTGATAGTAAGTAATTCGCACAGGGGTGTTTTGGCAGTCCACATAGTTAAAGCAATTGTTGCGTTCACACCTCCTGAGAAAGCAGAAACAGGACACAATTAGTACTCCAGTAACTATGACTTAGAAGGTGTACATCTGATTGAGTCGCACCAAGCTTTTGGCACGTGTTAAGAGAGATATGCAGAGCCCCAAGCTTCAACTGCATAACTTCTGCTTTTACTGACCACTCCCAACACCAAACATTTGTAACTGATGGAACTGGCCAAGCACAACAACAACCCAAAAACATCTTCTACCCTGCTTGGAAGCTCCACAGTGAGCTTACAGAAAAAGACATACAAGTCCATCTGTGTGGAGCCTAATGTTTGGAAGAGTGATCTGTGAGTCACCAAAGGGCAAGACTGGGATTGTGTTTAATGAAACGCCAAATAGTTGCACTTCCAGAGGCAGTTATATAGTAACTCTTAACAAGTGCATGTAGTATCCAAACTGCCCAGTTCTAGCTTTCAAAGAATGCAATGCACGTACATTTAAGGCACGGGAGATAAGGATTTGTGATTTCTCCATAGCTTTTGTATTTCCTTCCAACCCATTCCCAATGCCAGCCTACAGCCATCTTCTTTGACTGTGAATGGTGGGACCTGGCTGCTTTCTGGGCGCAGCTGCACCACTCTGCATGCAGTGCAAAGGAATGCAGGGATGGCTTTGGCCTTTCCCCACTTGGGTGAGGGCAATGTACAATCAGAACAAAGCAGGTGCCCCTCATTCCACATCTGTGTGTGATTCACAGCTTCCTTTTTCATGGGATAACTCGTCCTGGCGATTGATCCTTGGGTCGGGGAGCAGATGTTCCAGTGCCCCAGATCATACAGTGAACATGTGCATCACAGCTGGCTGAAACCTGCAATTCCCATTCTGCAGTAAACTCCAGTATATCTCCATCTATCGGAAATGGAACAAGCCCCCCAATTTGCCAAGGTCTGGACATTCCAAACTTTCACCCAGCAAAAGCTGACATGACGTTTCCCTTTGGTGTTTGTGAAATGTTCCCCAGGCTCCTTGAGTTGTCTGGGGCCCTGGCACCCCAGCAACAGAAGTGCTAGGTAGCCTGAGGAACCAGGGATTGCAGAGCTTCCAGTCTGCTGAGGAGCTGGGAGCCCCGAGTCCAAGCTGGAGGCCCTGGAAGCCCCCTCTAGGCTGCTCTCACCAGTTCCGACCAGATCTAATGTGAATGTAAAAGCACAGAGCTCTAAAATAGCAGCAGCAGGAGCTCACGGCACAGCCCAGCGGGCCACAGCAGAGAGCACTTCACAAATACCAGGGAATTACAGCAGTCTGGGGTGGGGCAGGAGGAAAGGTGCAGCCAGAAGGAGTTCATTACAATAAGCAGCCAGGACTTACATGTCAGACACTTTTCTGTAGTTCTGAGGACACTCAAACAACAGGCATCGGTAGCTGCCCTGGATGTTGTAGCAAGATTCTGCAGCTGAGCAATTGTGCGTTCCTATTGCACATTCATCAATGTCTGTCAATGGAAACATGGGGAAAATGTGTGGTAAATCTAATGTGCAATCATGACATACGAACCTGAAGGTATGCACATATATGCCTGTATATACCTCTACAAAGCACCATGTGCAATCATGACATATGAATACGAATATATGTACATGCATGCAACATATATGTTGTAAAGAGAGAGGCAGGCCTGTGGTTTTGGATCTGAAGGAGAAGTGCCCTAAACCTGACTCTCAGTTTACCTACCCATTGTGACTGCCGCTTTCTGAAAAGAACTGATAAATGTACAATGCCAAAATGCGGGACTTGAAATCCAGAGCCGAATTTTGTAGGTCAAGTTCATCTCTAGTGCATACATCAAGATTCATAGTTCCCAGGGTTTTGGAATGGTGGAATAAAGTATGCTCATTTAGGTCATGTTAAAATTAAAGTGCATATTAAAATAGGCTGTGAAAAAATGGTTACCTCCCTCTTGGTATAATCATTCATCATTAGTTAAAGCTGACAGCACGCTTGGCACCATACAAAAAGCAGAGAAGACAGGGGTTCCTGTTCTAAGGGGCTTGCAATCTTTTCTTTATTATCATTTGATAGCCACATCTTCTATGGAGATGACTTGCTTCAGTTTGTTTATCAGCGTTTTGCAAACATTTTCACTTCTTTAGAGACACTAAGTTTTGCTGCTCTTACCCAACAGCAAGCAAATTTGATGCAACACCAGGTTCTAAGGAAAAGCAAAATCCAAAGATGCTTCAAGTCATTGGGCAGAAATATAAAGCCAGTAGATTTCAAGAAAGCAGAAGGAAGTCCTTCTTCCGGAGACCCCTTCTTCCCAAAAATTTTCTAAACAGTGTTTTGGAGTCCGGAAGAACGTCTTCCGGACTCCAAACCATGTGACTTTAGGCTAATGAGGCACAGGGAATTTGCATCCACACCCCATTAGCATATTTCGGGCTGTTTATTAGCATGCCACTTTCAAAGAAAGTGGCATGTGTAGAAATGGCCTAAGAGAAAAATCAGTTAAATGGAAGTTTTTCAAATAAGATGTTATTATGGGTGTAAAGCCATGTCTACACTAGCCCAAAACTTCGAAATGGCCACACAAATGGCCATTTCGAAGTTTACTAATGAAGCGCTGAAATGCATATTCAGCGCTTCATTAGCATGCGGGTGGCCGCAGCACTTCGAAATTGACGTGCCTCGCCGCCGTGCGGCTCGTCCCGACGGGGCTCCTTTTCGAAAGGACCCCGCCAACTTCGAAGTCCCCTTATTCCCATGAGCAGATGGGAATAAGGGGACTTCGAAGTTGGCGGGGTCCTTTCGAAAAGGAGCCCCGTCGGGACGAGCCGCACGGCGGCGAGGCGCGTCAATTTCCAAGTGCCACGGCCACCCGCATGCTAATGAAGCGCTGAATATACATTTCAGCGCTTCATTAGTAAACTTCGAAATGGCCATTTGCGTGGCCATTTTGAAGTTTGGGGCTAGTGTAGACGTAGCCTAAGACTGAACTCTTCCACTGTGTAGAAGAAATAGGAATTATGGCAAAGGACCATCGTGGCTTACCCAGAAGAATGATCTAAATATAAAAAAAGGAACCCTACAAAGGAACCCTACAAAAAGTGGAAAATAGGTCAAATTCCAAAAGGATGCATATGAGCAAATAACACAAATATGTAAAAGCAAAATTAGAAAGACAAATGCACAATGAGCTCAAACTAGCTAGGGAATAAATGGTAACAAGAAAATATTCTACAAATATGTAAGAGGAAGTCCAAGGACTCAATGAAGAGGGAAAAACAACAAACGGAAAATGTGGCAATGGCAGAGGTTTTCTTTGTTTCAGTTTTCATTAAGAAGGTCAGACACCTCGCATATTGAGTGCCGCAGATCAGTTGTGGAACCAGTTCTATTCAATACCTTGATCAATGATGTAAATAATGGCATAGAGAATATGCTTACAGAGTTTGCAGATGATAACAAGATGGGAGGGTTGCAAGTACTTTGGAGGATAGATGAATGTTCAAAATGAACTGGACAAGGTGGAGAAATGGGCTGAGCTAAATAGGATGACATTCAATAAAGACAAATCCAAAGTGTTCCACTTAGGAAGGAACAATCAATCAGCTTTGCATACATAAAATGGGAAATCACCTTCCAAGAAGCAGTACTGCAAAAAGGAACCTAGAGGTCAAAGTGGACCACAAGCTAAATATAAGTCAGTGTGACACTGCCAAAAGGAAAACAAACAAACAAACAAACCCATAATTCTGGGCTGTATTAACAGGAGAGTTGTAAGACACAAGAAGTAATTCTTCCACTCGACACTGATTGGACATCAACTGGCATTAAACACCGGAATAAATTGCCTAAAGAGTTTGTGAAATCTCCATCACTGGAGATTTTTAAGAGTAGGTGAGACAAACACTTGTCAGGGATGGTCTAGGGCCTGCCATGAGGGCAGGGGACTGGATTGATGACCTCTCAAAGTCCCTTCCAGTTCTACTATTCTATGATTCTATGGCTACTTGAATCATAAAAATGCCTAGTACTAAACCATGATTCTAAAAGTGCTGAAAGTTCTGAAAACCAGATGCAAAACCAGGGATCCAACATGAGCTGAAAAGATTTGCAGACATCTTGCAGTCACATTGTGTTTTCTCAAAAGTCTAGACAACACAAGGAGATTTTAAAATGAAATAAACGTTAACAGACAAAACCATCCGGACTGTGCGGTGTTCTGTGATTTTTTCAATCACTGTAGAGGAGACAGACTCTTAAAGGAAAACCACAGCCCTCCCCTGTTAGAGATGAGACTTGATCTTGCCAGCAGCAGTAGTTTAAAAGTCCAGCAAAAAATACCATAGGAAATAAAAGTGAATTAAAATAAATTAGGTCCCTCCCTAACACTCAAAATTGGGACCAGGTGAAAATGGAATTTTTTTTTATATTGCAGCCAATGGTGTCCACCCCACCAGTTTGGCTTAGGGTGACATTTGAACAGCTTTTAAAAATGTTTTCTGTGTTGAGGAGCTGCTCACAATTCCTCTCTTTGAATTCACAGCACAGTGAAAATTCCATCAGAGAAATGATACAAAGGACACAGTACTTTAGTGACTTTCAGTATAGGATAGAGTAGGTGAGGAACATTCAAGGTCCAGATCCTAAGCCAGTGTAAACTGTCTTAACTGATTCATGCCAATTTATGTAACCTGATTGTAAACTGTTCTAGCAAGAAATCCATAAGACCATCTTTTCAAAGAAGCATCTATATGAGAGCCTGCAAAATGTGTGTGTCCAGTGTCCCTGTGTCTTCCTGCTGCTCCCACTGGCCCCTCGCAGCAATCTGTGGCCAATGAGTGCTACGGTCACCCAATATCTGTGAAAACACAGGTAAATATAGCAGCGGCGGCCAACAGGTTAAGGCAGTTTTCGAACATGTATGTTCATGTTTAGGCTCCCGATGATGGTCTTCTAATTTTCAGGGGTGCTGAGCTCCCACAACTTCCACCAAAGTTAGAAATTTGATATTTCGTAACTTCTGAAAATTGGCCCCCTTACTTTGGTGAAGATATATGGATTTATCTGATATATATAGTGCTGGGTAGCCAAGTGTGAAAACATTTACCTCAATTTGTGTAATACAATGGTTTCGATTAAGAAGTGGATTAAATAGTTCATAGTTATTTCTTACTCGAAATACAGGGGGCAAACTGAAACCTCAGATACAGATATGTGGCAACTACAAGTCGACCTTTTTATGGTGATTGTTACATGAAATGGAGGCTTGATTGGGCAAACATAAAGTTCTAGGTCGTGCTTAGAATAATCTCTAGATACAATCTTTCCAGGCTCTTAATCTTATTCTCACCTCGACATGTTCTTCCATTTGCTGCCATTGTATATCCCTGCTCAGGACAAGCACATTGGTAACTGCCAGGAACATTCACACAGCGGAAAGTGCAAAGAATGCCTGCACTTTGGGTACACTCATCAATGTCTGGAATTAAATGATTACAAAAGCATTAGAGAAGCGACACATGTAAATGAAGAGAAAATGGAACACAAGGAAATTCTGATAGTTCCGACACAGCTGATGTCTGACATAATCCATCACTTTAGCTATACTGGGTTCTACTGAACAATGAACATGATTTTTGTGCAGGGCTGTTCATATAGGTGCTGAAGCTGGGGATGAAGGTGGTTTCCATTATATCCAGGTTTCAAAGTTTGGTCCAATGGCTCTCAGCACACCAACTATACAAACTGTTCCAGCACTCCTGGCTGTTAATGGTGTTTTATGAAGGGTTCAGTGCAAAGTTCCCTCCTGCTCTCCACTTACATTTTGGGGAATTACTTTGTGACAACTTAGAAGTGATGGACAGTAGCAAGAAACCAGCTGCACGTCTGGGTGTATACTCTCCTGTAGGTGTCAAAGTTCAGAACTCCATCAGAACTTCTCAGGGAGCTCCCTTAGACTTTAGTGGAAGGAGTGAGATGTTTGACTCCTCCATAAACAGAGATTCTCTCCCAAGTATGTCAGGTGTCTTGTAAACAGATGCTAAGAAAACCCAAACAAAACCAAAAAGCCCAGATCCGTCATCCCCTCAGCCAGCACAAAGCAAGCCACAAAGCTGTCTTATACAGACAGCTGAAACCACTGGCTCCTTACTTCTGGAGCAGTTCTGTGTCAGAGCAAGCTGGGGCAATGACCCATGTGATGCTCCCTGGTGATCTACAACAGCATAACAGCTTCAAGGGCACCACTACTGCACATAGAAGTCAGAGCAGGCCTTAAGCTCAGCTACGGTACCACAGAGGTTGATCAGTGGTTGTCAAAGATGGGTATGTGTACCCCTGGGGGTATTCAGAGTTCTTCTTGGGGTACTCAAACCACCAAGAGCTCTGTTTCTCACATGTGGGGTTCAGCCCTGGGGTGGAGGCCACAGGACTGATTTATGGGGGACGTACGTGCAGGGCCAGCATTAAGGGGTGGCAAGCAGGGCAACTGCCCAGGATTCCATGTTACTGGGGGGGCCCCAAAGGTTAGTTACATGCTTCAGCTCTGCTGCCAGGCTCAGGCTTCAGACAGGGCTTACATGTGAAAAAGAGGCCCAGGTTGCACACGGAAACACAAGTACAATGTTCATATTCCAACCCATTCATTTTATAACTATATGGTGAATATTAGAAAGTCAGCAGTTCCTCAGGACGAGTGCGAAACTCCACAGAGTTTGGATGACAGCGTTTCAGAAAAACCAATCTGACTAATCCCCCTCCTTGATCAAAGTTCAGTCTCTTGCCACAGCGGGGCAATAATCTCACTCCTTCTTCAGTCACGCAAAGGTTCCTCCAGCAAAGTTTGGCTGTACATCGTGGCCCCTGTGAAGTCAGATTTGTATTGCTCTGCTGAAGCAAAGCAGACTTAAATCTGGTCTCACTGGGTGACTGAAATTTCCCTGGGCACGGAATGCCCCAATAGCATACGTACATTATTTCTGGCCTTTTGCCATCCTTTGCTCACAGTCCCCAGGACTGGCGGCATGCGCAGCACACTGCTGCACTCCAGTAATTGTCAGTGGCTGGAACAACCCTTCATGGCCACTGCAGCAGGGCACAATATTCCCAGCAATGTACGAAGAGTACAGTGAATAGCATGAACAGTAGCCGTACCTTTACAAGCATGGCCATCTTCTGCAAGCTGGTACCCTTGCCGGCAGTAACACTGATAGGAACCATAGACATTGGCACATTCCTGACTGCACGGAGTGCTGTCACATTCATTCACATCTGTACCCAAAAATAAACAATGGTATTGCTACACTGGATCAGAACAATGTCTATTACCATTTCCTGTCTCTGAAAGCAGCTAGAACCAGATTCTGCAGGAGAACAGTATCAGAAGGGTAGCCAAGTTAGTCTGTATCTTCAAAAACAAGATATCCTGTGGCACCTTCTAGACTAACAGATATTTTGGAGCATAAGCTTTCGTGGGCAAGGACCCGCTTTGTCAGCTGCATTTTTACTTGGGAGTAAATGCACTTTGAAGTAGTGTGAGCAATTTGAAGTGCTCACAGCTACATGGCATGCTGGCACTTCGAAGTTGCTGCAGGGGAGAATTAGCCTGATGAAGTCCCGCATAATCATCACAGCACTTCATTAGTAATCTCCCATCAGCCTGATTACCAGGCCCCCTTTGAAGCTCGGGGCAAGTGTAGACATAGCCTTAGTTTTGTCTCTGTAGCAAAGGACAACATATATCAGATATCACTAGGATAGACAGGTGAAAGAGAAGTATTAATTAACATAAAATGGGGCTTACTGGACTTAAGTCTGTAAGTTATTTAATTTAGCTCAAACAGGGCCACTACTTGACTGACGAATAATCTTATATGGGAGAGTGCTTAAGTGCTGATGTTTGGGGAAAAGTATATATTGCCATATATCTGTGAAAACTGTATGATGCCCATTAAAGCTGGTTGTAACATGCTGGAGAGTTTTTCACGCCTAGGGTGACAGCAATGTGCTAACCACAAGGTGGTGTGGTGATTGAGGGAGAGAAACGTTAATGAGGATAAGGGGAAAATTGGCCTATGAAGAGTGGAGCATCTCAGATTCAGTGGGCAGTGGAAGTAGAAATAAGGAAAATGGGGCTGAAACCTTCATAAATATGCATAAATACCGATGGGTGTCAGTGTAACACATCATACAAGTTGGATCCCAGTCTGCGTGCCTGGAGAGTTGCCAGGACGACACCCACAAGTGAAGGTGATGATGATCATAGGGGTAACTCTGTGGGTGCCCCAGAACTGGAGCACCACCAGGAAAATATAGCAGCTGCTGAGCACTATTGGAAGCCGGTGCCCCACTGCCCCCCCACCCGTGCCTCTTGCCTGGCAGTGGCCCCACCAATCAATTCTCCCCCATCCCTCCCAGTGTCTGTTGTCCACCACAAACAGCTCTGGATGCTCTGGGAGAGGAAGGAGCAGGGACTGGAGCAGAACAACACATATTTATAGTTTCCTGCCTCTGATAGCAGCTAGAACCAGATTTTTGGCAGAATGTTATCATTATGGAATAACCCTGCACTTGGAGGAGGAGGCAGGGAAGAGGCAAGGTGTGGGGCTTGGGGAAAGGGATGCAAGTGAGATGGGGCCTGGAGCAGAGTGGCTGGCTAGAAGGGAAGTCAGTGCTTCTGGTGATGATGGAGAGGAAGATGACAATTACTGACACTGGGGGCTCCGCAGTAGGAGATGAGAGTGATGCCAGGTACAGGGCTCAACACTTGGTATGTTTTTTTTTTTCTAGCTACTGTTGTTTTTCTGTTTTTGTGGGATTATTTATTTATTATTTATGGACTTTTTAATGAATGGACTTGTGATCAACAGAAATTTCATGTGTGCTTCTTGGATCCCCCTTTCTACATGGATAACAGCCTTCCCATTCAGGAGACCAAACTTCTATTGGTGACTGCTGTGTACAGTATTAATCAATAACCCACAACTAATCCATCAATTAGACTACAAATACCAAGTTTGACATGAAGTGATTTTTTTTTCACTTTTTCAGTTTGATGAAAAACACATTGTACGTCAACTTGCAATATATTTTGCTGGTGAGTCTCTGAACTGAAAAAAGCTCAGATATTTGCACAACCCTAACTAACTGAAAAGATTAGCTCTATAAATACAATATGCATGCACAACTACTGGAGATTTATCTTCTTTTCTGCTCAGGCAGCCTAGAAGAATTTCTCAGAATGCATTAGAACCCTGATATTCCTGGTGCCCTCTGCTGCTGCATGTTCCCAGATAGTTATCTGAAAGTTACTAAAACTACCTGAAACAGTATGAAAACTGCTATCGGGAAACACAGCTGTTAAAAGCAAAGGCAGATCCACAACTGCAAGTCAGTTTGCTTCTTTGCCTGCAAATACTGTAACCACAAAGAAGAGGACTTGGTTGTAAAAGAAGTTGTCAGAGTGGGGGAAAGACAAGAAAAGAAAATGTAAAGGCATGCACGCAAAGACGTGTTTTATGTTGTCAACTTATAAAGGGTTTTTAGCATTACAAATGACTACCACTGCTTACCACCCTTGATGGCATAGTGTATGGGATGTAATGATGCTGGAGAAGCTTTGTGTACATATTGCAAGTTTAACAAGTGCATTAATGACGTTGCAGTTTGAGAGCCTTCTATGGATTCTCAAAATGTGAAATTTGTGTGTTCACATCACCTCAGAGCATGCGTGTATCATGGATTAGATGCCACCCAGACTTCTTCCCCTGAAGTCCTTCTTCCTCCAAAAGGAAAGAAAAGAAGTCTGGTACCTTCACAGTGCTTCCCATCATAGGCTAAGCGGAATCCAGATGAACAAGAGCAACGGTAGGACCCAGGAGTGTTCTCACAAGTGTGCTGACACAGGCGTCCTGGGTAATTCCAGCACTCATTTATATCTGCCAGCAAAACAAGCAAGCAATCAGAAAACAAAAGATATGAGAGAGACTCGGGAGAATATTTTAAAGATGTCAGAGCTCGATCTCTACAGCGTGAAATGCTGCAATGTTGGTTTTTTATATTTTCTGGCTTTGTACTCTAATTGGCATACAGTGATGACAGATATGAAAAGCTTGATTCGACTGTATTCCCCAGAAGACTGACGACTTTCAGAAAGATAGATTTCTGAAGCAGTAGATATTTAACCCAGAGAAAAGTACTGTGCAGATGACCTCAATCAATAACCTACCACAGAATTAAACTCAGGATATCTGCTCCATAATAACACAGAAGATGGTGGAGGTGGAGGTAGCTAGTCACAATGAATGAAGGCAGTGTGGGAAGCAATCCTATTACCTCTCCTGAGCAGAACTAATAACTACACACTACACAACAATGCTAAATACTGCCATGGCTCATCAATCAGTACCTTCTCGGCTTGCTCTGTGCCTTACATACCAACACAAGTTCTGCTGAATGCATCATACTGATAGCCCATCTTGCAGTCACAGCGATAAGCTCCAGGTAGATTATGACAAATCTGTCCTTCTCCGCAGCGATGTGTTCCTGTCTGACATTCATCAACATCTAGAGTATGAAAAAACATCCATTAGTTTAAATATGGTAGGTGAAACTGGTGTGCATTCACTAAGTGACGGTTTAAGAAATGCCAAACCACTAAGAGACGTTTCAAGTAAAATAATAAACAGGTACAGAAACACCATTGTGATAATTTTTACTGACCCAAGAAAAAAAAAGATTTTTGTTGACTCTGCAATTCTCAAAGGTAGTTTCATGTATGGCTGCGCCCCTCAGAATTAAACTTTTGCAAAATAGTACATTGTTTTAAAAAGAAAACAATGCCTACAAGCACCACGACATCTCCTAAGGTACCCCACATTTCACTTGGAACAAAATTTCTGGTTACTGAGCTCAGCCCATGCCCTTGCCACGTTCCTTATCAACAGCACTTTACATGGATAGTCTGTGATGTACTATCTATGTGGACTGACTTAACAAGTCAGTGTGTAACAGTACATCACAGAGTAAAATAAGAAATGGTTCAGACTTTTGATAATCTCCTGAGCCAAAGCCAGAGATCATTTCAGGCTCAAATAAATCCCCCACCTCTACTTGCATTTTTAATGCTAGTTCCATTCTCTACATACTCTTTCCCCAAAGTGATCCTCTTCTCTGCTATGACCCAAACCAACCCTTGAAACTTCCCCACTTTCTGTTCCCATCTGATCCCAAAGCCAACCCCTGATTCACCCATCCAACCCTTCCCACATTATGGGTAATGGATCTAAGTCTTCCCCCAGGTCCCATTCCAGTCCCAGATGAAGATAAGAGCCTATTTAATACAGACTGGTAGGATCAACAATGCAAGTAAAGATTTTGCCATATCAAACAAACATCCATTTATTCTTCTGTAGGATGGCCAAGTTTTAGCAGCTTGATTTGGGTAACTGCAATATTTTAAGAGCACGTTCATTTTCTGAACCTTTTGAATTCTCTCTCTTTCCATCCTATCACATTCTTCTCCCTCCTCAATATCCACATCTTCAATTTCTCTGGCTTCCTAACTTGCTCTCCCCATTGGCCAATAAGATTGGCTTTGTTTAATATCATTTGGGAGGGCAGTGCGAGTTCTGGATTTCTCTTTGCTGTGCTCTGATTGGCTACGCTGTGCAAATTCATACATTGTGAGACTATTCCTGACGGAGCCAAAAATGGATGGTCCCCTCCACCTAGCTCTATAAAATATGAAGATAGTAAGTCTGCTCAGTTAAAATATAGACATGTGCTGAGTCTCTGCATGCATGCTTGCTGTGGTAGGCCTGTTGGGAGCCAAGGCACACAAGAGTTACTTATACAAAGCTCAGGTTGGTTTGGATGCGGTGAGAGAGGTAGGCTCATGTTTTGTTCAGTTCTTATTTAGCACAGATTCACATGTTTTTAATGACCACCATCATTAGATTTGCTGCAAACCCCATTCAGGAAAGAGTTCCTGATAGGGGGAAGGATTTCTGCAGAAATGCTGCCTCTGCACTTCCTTGCAGATCAGATCAGAGCATTAGGAAAAAAGGAATTTTAATACAGATTTAAATCAGCAAATTTGCAATTTTATTTGCAGTGAACTCATTTGTGCCATTACTTCATTCATTTGTGAGAAACTGTGTATTTTAACATGTAAGTTCCTACCTCTAATCAGCTCTAGGACTTTAGTCAAGTCTGAGTGGTGTGTTTCAAGATAGTTACAATAGTTCTCAATTAATGTAAGGGTGTGATTGCTACTAACTGGTCTGGTGAATTAGAAAGAATAAACACACTGGGAATAAAATTTCTAAACTGAGGAAAATGACCACACAGGCTCAATTCTGCTTTAGAAAGATGTCCAGATGATGTATTTCTATTACTATGAGCTAATATGAAGTCCAATTAACCATCACAATGCCCTAAAGAAATGGATTTTATCAAAGAAAGGGGAAATTGGAACCACATGTTTTTCCTCTTTCCTTCTACATACTCTTCCCTTATTTAAAGAAACCATAACTAAAACATTTAGACTGAAAAAAGAGGCACAGCTCACTCAGCCAGAGGCAGAGAGCTTGCATATGGCATAGGTCATATTAACATTAAATACTTCTTTCTCCAAATCAAACAGAAAAGCAGATTCCTACACTCTTGAGATGTACCAAGCTACCATAAGAATTTTCTTGTACCTGGACTTAAAAACTGTGTCAATCATTTAAATTAAAAATGTGAAGTAACATCTGTAATTACAGGACATTGCATTATCTCACCCCTATACCCACACAACCCAGCCATGTATGAGTAATGTTCTTTTTCCTCAGAAAAGAAAGAAAGAAAACCTGGATTCATTTTTCTTAAGCCAGCATTTTGAAAATTCAAACGACAGAGAAGCACTAGCCATCACAAATCAACTTTGATACTGGTTTGAAAACAAAGGCCTTTTCAACTAATGCTGGGACTTTGGAGCAGCCTGCCAAAGAAAAGTGACCTGTTCTTCTAGTTCAGGCTATGAAAAGTCTTTGTCCTTTGACTGTTTTGACAGTCCCACAAGCTCTGGCAGGGTCAGAGCCTCAACTGATATAATTTGAAAGGAGTGTTTTTGACTTCAGTGAAGTTACACTGATTTACACCAGCTGAGGATCCATTCTAGAGTGTTGATGCTTTCTCCTGTGAGGGTCATGAATATTTCCCTTTCTCTTCATGTCCACTCCCTGCTTGAAAGATGAGTGCAATGAAGATATTGATCAAGTTCAGCCAATTCCCCACTCTTTTATAACTGTACCAATAAGGTTCCTTAACCTTCTCATCCTATAGTTATTGGTCCAAGTCCCATTTTATAGGCAGAGCCAAATTTTGCCCTCTCCCATGTGGAGGAGTCAGAAGGCCGTATCTCTCTGGGGATGGTGGAAGTGGGATACATGGTAAAGTAGGCCAATGTTTAGTGATGAAGGTGAGAAGCCAATGTGATGTGTCCTGTACTCACTACTCACTGTACTCCTGTACCACTATTCTCTGCTGTGGACACTTTTCCTTTTACTTCTTTATGTTTTATGGTTTATTAAACCTTTAGCTGTGAGTCAAGTCAGAAAATAAATGAACGAAAACTTTATTTTTTCTACCCCTCCCCTAAATTCACACAAAGGCTGATTTTTTTCATTTCACATTCTCTGTTCACTGCAGGGATAAATAGGGGAGATTTGTAACATCCGTCACAAAATGGCATTCTGATGGTTCATATCTTTCCAAATAGTTTCCTATTTTCCACATTTGCAAAATATATTTAATTCTAAAAGACAGAACTGCAATGTTATTTGAACTCTCTATGGTCTGAGGTAATAACATGCTGCATATAACCAACAGTGAGTGCATTCATCAGAAGAGATAAATGGGCAAATGCTCCTCACAGCATCATAAATTTAAGTCCTAGTTATTTTTCTATTGTCCAAATTCTCAGAGTCCAAATCCTGAGCTCTTTGTTTAAAGAAGCATACATAAACTCGGGGCAAGATTCTCTGTTGTGCTGCATTTCCATCTGTACAAAATGGGCATACAGTGGTATCCAATCAGATTTGTAGGGTCTTACGCTAATTTTTGCATTTAGTTACTGGTGCAAATGATGACATGAGATGAAGAGAACAAAGGCATTGGGACTAACGAATGAATCGTACAGAATACAGAATGAAAGTTAGCAGACTAAAGGAGCAGCCAAAAACAAGCTCGCTGAAAGTCACCAAAAGGGTGTAACTACAGGATTCAGGAATTAACATAATCTAACACAGCATACCAAGTAGCGACCAACAGGCCTGTGGTGTGGTCAGACTCATTCCTGAGCCTCAGGCCTTCTGTTTAGTCCACTGGCCCTACCATATGCACCACGTTACCCTTGTTGGGGCAGGGGACAGTCTGGGGGGGAACCTGGTCCCCACCCACTCACTCTGGGTTCCACCCTAGGGACCCTGGACAGCTGCTACCTGGGAGGGCTGACTTACTTCGCCCTGGTCCCTGTGGCTTCTCTCCCTGGGCCACTTCCCCCAGACGCTTCTCCCTGTTATCCCCTTCCATGAGTGGTAGTTGTGGCAGCCAGTCTCCTCCTTAGTGTGGCTCCTTCAGCTGACCAGTTCCTCCAAGTCTCTGGTGGGGCTCCATGCCCTCCCTGGGTTGGGGCAACTGAGCCCCCCTGGGTTGTTGAGGCTCCTCTGCTCTTTCTTGGCCCCAGCTGTTTCTCTCAGTCTCCTTCCTTCTCACTCGTCTCTCAAACTCTCCTTCACCACCTTCCCCTTGCCCTGCATGGAGGGATCAGCTGGACCTGATTGATTTAGGGCAGCCTACTCCTCAGCTGTTCCTACTTTGGTTGCCAGCTCTGTCTCAGCTCTCTTTTTACTCCTGCCTCCCCTCTCCTGGCCCCACCCTGCCACAAGGCCATTTAGCTATCATCATCAAGGCAGTCTTTAAACTCTCCTGCTCCTGGAAGACAGTTGTAACAATTGAAGGGTTTTCTAAAACTATTTTGAAATGGAAATAGCTTTGTCCTCTAACAGAGCATCCAACTGCAGACATGAGTTTCATCCTTACCGATACATCGGGATCCATCCTCACTGGAATGATATCCTCTGCTGCACATCAAAAGGTTTCTCTGACAAGTGTAGGAGCCAACAGTATTGATACAGTTGAATCCAGGCTTACATGGCTCAGGAAGCGAAGTGCATTCATTAATATCTGTGGAAGAGAAAGAGTATCAGTATTAGTTATTCAAATAATCTGCTTCTTTCTATTCCAGATGTCACTCTTCCTTCACTTTTATTTTGATTTATTATGCACTCTAGGAAAGGGCCGATGAGAATTCGTTATGCCTGCATTTTAAAACCCGACAGTGTGCAAATCCAATATATAACATTTTAAAAGAGAAGCAACATTTGGATCAAATTTGGTGAAAACTTAAGGAACATTAAACATGATCAATGTACAATCACTGAAGAGTGTAACAGTATCAGGAATCTGCTCAACTCTACTGCACACATTAGAAATGTGTTGCTGTAATCACACTTACCGACACAATTACCCTCTGGGTCTTGTAAAAATCCTTCCATGCATCTCTGCTTGGACTCACAATAGAATGATCCTTTTGTATTCTGACATACAAAGTTTACTTTACAACTGTGAGTTCCTCTTGTGCATTCATCAATGTCTATTAACATTAACAAAGGAACAACATGTAATTAATCCTACCGTATTTTTTCTTATCTTGTTCAATGACTTGCAACCTGTTTCCCTTTTTCAGAAATGATGTTATGAAATATCCAGTTTTCAAAAGGCCTCTGAAAAGGCATGGAAAATCTGTGAGCATAGTTTGGTGTTCCTACACATGGATAGGTTTCACGGTTTTGCAGCTTCCTGTTTTTGGGCTCCATTTCTGCAATGGCAGCCAGGCAGGGAGGCCCCAGGACCTTCACAACACCCCACTGAAGTCACCACTGTAGATCCTGTTGCAGGATGAGGGTCTACTAGATCCACAGAAACAATGATGTCGTATATGTTTTGTGTGGACTAGTAGCTCTTTTTCTGAAGCAAGATGGACATTCTGCTTCTTACAGAATAAAAACTAACTAAAATCTTGACACTTTCTGGGCCTGTGACAAAGCTCCCACTGACTTGATTGGCAGGACTGCAACATGTGTGTGCGTAAGAGAGAACAAGAGAGTGGGGGTGATGCACAAATTGCATAAGCTATTCCAAGCTTCCTTATATTGAACCCAGAGCAGACTACAATGTACTGGGGTTTGAAATAAGGGACTTTTTCTACAAGGGTTACTGGGAATGGAATACTGCAGTTAAAATGCCCCACTATTTTGAGCACGGGGTTTGGCCAGCCACATGGTTTCTATTTCAGGATACAAACGTATCCCAAAATAGAAATCATAGTGTAGCCTCACCCAGAAAGTGTGTGTGTGTGTGTGTGTGTGCATGCGTGCATGAGAGAGAGAGAGAGAGAGAGAGAGAGAGAGAGAGAACTGAGCAAACATAAAATAGGCAATAATGTTTCAATGACTTTTGCAGCCTATGAGCAGCTAACAGTTTTCTCCCTCTTACATACCATTTGGCAAATAGTTTCCACATTTAATTCTTAGTCTGTTTATTAGCAATTTATTGTGAGATTTCAGTATTCAAAATTCAAGCTCTGTTGGTCAATTCTGACTGGACAGAGATCTCACGGCGTTGTCTCACCTCCCTAACTAGGGCTATGTCCATACTACGAGATAATATTGAGTTTAATTCATTTAGCCCTATTTTTCCAAGTGCCTGCCTTCACTGTAAATTCCATTAGCTCAAATTTTTTGCACTAAAATTGACATAATATTGATAGCATAATATCGTAGTAACCTGACAGGTGTAGCGTCCAGTTGGAGGAAGGAAATTGCGTTCAGTGAGGAAGTGCCATGTCTTTAAATCAAATTCATTAGCCTCCAGAGATGTGCCGTATGTGCCCCACAATGCCCCACAGTTCTATGCTTTGGCCTCTTTCATCTCCACTGCTCTCAGGTGTGGAAGAATTAGGCAACAGGAAGGCCGTTTCAATTCGGCAACAGGAAGCCCATTGCTGTAGGGTCATAGAATCATAGAACACTATGACTGGAAGCGACCTCGAGAGGCCATCGAGTCCAGCCCCTTGCCCCAATGGCAGGACCAAGTACTGTCTAAACCATCCCTGATAGACATCTATCTAACCTGTTCTTAAATATCTCCAGCGATGGAGATTCCACAACCTCCCTTGGCAATTTATTCCACTGTTTGACTGCCCTGACAGTTAGGAACTTTTTCCTAATGTCCAACCTAAACCACCCATGTTGCAGTTCAAGCCCGTTGCCTCTTGTTCTATCCTCAGAGGCCAAGAAGAACAAGTTTTCTCCTTCCTCCTTATGACTCCCTTTGAGATACCTGAAAACTGCTGTCATGTGTCCCCTCAATCTTCTCTTTTCCAAACTAAACAAGCCCAGTTCTTTCAACCTTTTTGCATAGGTCACATTCTCTAGACTTTTAATCATTCTTGTCACCCTTTTCCGGACCCTCTCTAGTTTCGCCACATCTTTTTTGAACTGCAGTGCCCAGAACTGGACACAATACTCCAGCTGAGGCCTAACCAGCGCAGAGTAGAGCGGAAGAATGACTTCTCGTGTCTTGTTCACAACACACCTGTTAATGCATCCCAGAATCATGTTTGCTTTTTTTGCAACAGCATCACACTGTTGACTCATGTTTAGCTTGTGGTCCACTATAATCCCTAGATCCCTTTCTGCTGTAGTTGTTCCTAGACAGTCTCTCCCCATTCTGTATGTGAGAGACTGAAAAATCTTGCTTTCTTTGCTATCAGAGTGGCTGTCGGGTTTGTGGTTCTGTGTTTACCTCTTCTAGCTGCCTTTTTTTCTGCACTGTCTGGCGCCAGCCGCTGCCCCCCTGCACCATGTGGCAGCTAGACTGTGGATGAGGGTTGTGCTTGTCTGATAGGACAAGGAACTTCTTTTCAGCTCTTTACATGTTGTCCCACCCCCCACATGCCCTTCCTTCCCTCCCTGAGATGTGCCACACATTCTGGAACTTTCCCTCGCCTGCATCACACAACAGCTAGTCTGTGTGTGTGTGGGGGGGGGGGGTTCTGCTTGGATGACAAACTTCTTTTCAAACATTTACGTTTTGTCCTGACCCCCACATCCCCTCCTCCCTCTTCCCCCGGAGGAGCCACGCAGTCTGGAACTTTCCCACGCCCAGTGGCATCACGTGGCTTGATCCCGAACCAACAAAAGGTCATGCTGCACAACATGCCAGGCAGCTTGCGCACAGTGAGGGTCCTGTAGCCAGCCAGGGGAAGTCTCCCTTGGTGGGTTGGATATTGGGAGCTGTCTGTTACTTGGGAATCTTACAGCCTCCCAGGGGAAGTCTCCCTCAGTGGTCACAATTTTTGGGGCTGGCTACAGTTGGGGGTCTTTTAGCTGCCCGGGGAAAGTATCCTACAGTGGTCACAATTTTCAAGGCCTGGCTGTAGTTGGGGATCTTTTGGCCATCAGAGGGAAGTCTCTCTTGGCAGACATGATTTGTGAGCCACAGAGATAATACTTTATTACGAGAGGGGCTGTCTTCTCACAGAAAATTCTTGCATGGCCTTTATGAAAAGGCCAAGGGGCTGACTATAGTTGGGGGAAGTATCATTCAGAGGTCACAATTTTTGGGCCTGGCTAAAGTCAGGGATTCTTTTAGCTGCCTGGGGGAAGTCACCCTGGGCGGTCATGATTTTTGGGGCTGGCTACAGTCAGTGCTTTTTTAGCTGCCCTGATTTTATGATGCATTGCATTTTCAGTGTTGTGCTCATGTCTACTACATAGACATGCATTTCCAGGGTTTGCAGAGGTTGCAAGGATGAAAATTCTTGTTCTAAGGGTCTTCTTTGGTAGGTCTAAAACCAGATCCAAGCCTGGGCCCACTTGTAAAAGGGGCAGATGGGGGGTCCTGCCCTGGAGTGTACTGGGCCCAGATATAGCCCAGCTGGAGCACCTTCACCTTTGCCTGGACTTCCTCCATGCTGCAGCAGGGGGTGGCTATCTGGTGTAGGGTTGGGCATTACAGCACTTCACCTTGGGGTCTTGGAGTAGATCCTCCTCACTCCATAGGTCCAGTAGAGTCTGCACCTTTCGCCCAGTCCAGGAGGGACCCTGCTCTTGGTGCTCTGGGTTGGCTCTTGGGCCTTTCAGACAAAATTACTGATCTGAGGACCTTCTTTGCCAGGATGGCTAAATCCAGATCCAAGCCTCCAAAGAGCCAGGGCTTTTGCATCCCATTTGGAAAACCTGTCAGTTGGGAAACCCAAATCTTTTTTCTAACCTTTCCTAACCACTTTACTAACCCTCCCCTCCCCTCAATTATAAAAAGCACATCTCTTATGTAGGCAAGCCAGATTCTGACTGGAAAAAGGAATGTTTGGTTAACGTGGCAATGGAGTGAGGGGGAAAAAATGTGGGAAATGAAATGTGGAAAAAAGTCATCAGATACCCACTGCCACTTGCGGGGCATTTTTTTTCCCATGCTGCACCAGTGAAAATAGCCAGAATGCTATGGAGCTCAGGGAACTGTGGGATAGATTTCCATAATACACTGCCGCAATAGTCAATTTTGGCAATTTGTGTGTGGCAGCAATAAATTGATTTTGTGGGGACTATGTGGGAAGGTAAGGATGCTCAAAATTAAATTGATAAAACACAGTTAATAAATTGATTTTAATAAAATTGATTTTAGCTCATAGTATAGACACAGCCTAGACGAGTACAATCCCAAGAAGCAGGTTTGTGGTGTAAATACTCTCATTTGCAAGTTTAAAACTCATTTTCAGTGAGCACTTTCTTGTATCAGCTTATACTTTGGGTTTTTTCTGTTTTTTTTGTTTTTTTTCTGTGAACACTCCTGCTGGTAAACTTGTTTGCTAGACAATTGCAAGGAAAGCAGGTCAAAAGAGGGGAAGAAACATAAAATTCATGTGTTAGGTCGGAGAAATCTTGCAAAATCTTTGGAGGCATCCCCCCTCACCCTCACACACACATACTGAAAGTATCAGCAAGAGACATACTGTAAAGTTCTTTGCAGTGCTGTAGCTGTGTTTATACCAGGATCTGAGAGCTAAAACATGGGTGAGGAAATATCTTTTATTGGACCTACTTCTATTGGTGCCATGTACAAGTTTTCAAACTACACAGAGCCCTTCTTTAAGTCCTTCCCCAGACCTGGAGAAGGTCTCTGTGTAGCTAGAAATATTGTGCCTTCCATCAACAGGGGTTGGTCCAATAAAAACATTACCATACCACCTTGTGTTTCTCTAAGTTAAAGTTGTCGGTATTCCAGAAGCTGCTATGTTGTAAGACTTCCTACCATGGAAAGCCAATGACATATCAAAAAACCAACGGAGATTCAGTATCTCATAGAATAAAACTCCCAAAGCAAAGTTGTTGTAGCAAGAGCTAGGCATTCATTCTTACAGTGAGGCTGGTATTTTTGTCCTTGGGGGTCACACATTAATTTAAGGGCCACTTCCATGAGCAGCACTAGATATATCAGGGGAAGGTGCTGGAGCCCCACAGTAAGCAGAATTGAGATAAGCTTCCCTCATGGAAGTCTCATCCTGGTCTGTATTAGTTAGAGGCTGGCGTAGGCCTTGAACCATGAGGTTTTAAATCCCTTTCCCCTTTTATCAACTCCTCACCTATGATATTGAGCTTCCCCTGGGGCCCCGGAAAGCTGACGACTGCTCTTCCTCGGAGACATCAGCCAGGGCAGCTGTCACCTGAGAAGTCCCTAGTAATCTGGCACCAATGAAGAGCCAAAGGGGCTAGCAATTAGTGCAGAGGCACAGAGCCACCTCTCTGCACCTTGGGGGATCTGCATGGCCATCTATGTTTTTGGGGCTGTAATGAAACTTGTCCTGCCCCACCCATACAGCCAGAAATATTCCCCTCTCACATTAATACCACTCTATACTAGAAACCCACTGACTGCTCTTCTTCCCTACATGCCTCCAGCTTCAATCCAAGATATATCACGTGATCCATTGTCTACAGCCAAGCCCTAAGATACAACCACATCTGCTACAATCCCACCATCAGAGACAAAAACATCCAATCTTTATCAACCAGACGAGTACCCAAAAGACACCAACTTCATGATAGGCCCAACAAGGAAGATAACAGAACACCGTTTGCCATCACCTATAGCCCCCACCTTCACCCCTCTTGTGCATCAGGCCTTGAGTGACTGGCCTGTTCTTTCTTACAGACAGCCACTCAACCTCAAGAAAATACTCACTGGCAGGCACACACCACAGAAACATTAAGCCAGGAACTTATTCCTGCAACAAACCCTGTTGCCAGCTCTGTCCACATATCTATACTACAGACACCATCACTGGATCTAACCACATTAGCCAGGCCATTAGGGGCTCATAAACCTGCACATCCACTAATGTGATTTATGCCCTCATGTGCCAGCAATGCCCCTCTGTCATGTACAGTGGACAAACTGGGCATAAGTCTGACATCAGGAACTGGAATACACATAAACCTGTAGAGGAACACTTTAACCTCCCTGGACATTCAATACTGAATTAAAAGAAGCCATGCTTCTAAAAATGAATTTTGCAATGAGAGTACAGAGCGAGACATCTGAATGTGAATTCATTTACAAATTTGACACATTTAAATTAGGCCTTAAGAGACATCTCAACCCTGCCTTTGATGTTCTCAGGAATGGGACACATCTTATTTAATTTGCTTTGTCTGCTGGTCCTATGAGTGACAGGTAATCCCGCTCCCCCCTTTTTTTTCCTTTCTCCTTCCTTCGTTCTTCCTCCTGCTCTGGCTACATAAGCACTGTATTCTAAGCGGCTGTTTCTACACATGCCACTTTCTCCGACTGTGGCATGCTAATAAACAGCCTGAAATATGCTAATAAGTGTGTATGTAAATTTCTGGTGCCTCATTAGCATAAGGTCACATGATTTGGAGTCCAGAAGACGGTCTTCCAGACTCCAAAATGGCAAGTAGAAGCATGGCCCCCGGGGGTTCTGGAAGACCCCCTGGAGGGCCACGCTTCTACGTGCCGTTTTGCAGCCCAGAAGACCATCTTCCAGACTCCAAATCATGTGACCTTATGCTAATGAGGTGTCAGGAATTTACATACATGTCTCATTAGCATATGTCGGGCTGTTTATTAGCATGCCACTTTCTCTGAAAGTGGCATGTGTAGAAACAGCCAGTGTGTGCTCCAAACATCTGAAGAAGTGGGTCATACCCATGGAATATCATGACCTAATAAATCTGTTAATCTTTAAGGTGCTACAGGACTGCTTGTTATTAGCAAATTACATGTTAGTAGCTTACCACAGATCAACAGATACCAAAAATCCTCTACCATCTATATTCTGGTAATCTCACTCAGGGATCCACTCACAGAGCATTAGTTTTACATGAGAAAAGTTTAGCAGCAAACATAATGGAAGACTGACAAATGCTTGACTTACCAACACATTCACCATCCTTTAATTCATAGCCTGGCTGACAACTGAGTTCCTGGAGACATGTAAATGATCCAATTGTGTTAACACAGTGTTCTCCTCGCTTACAGGTGTGTGCTTCTGTTACACACTCATTAATGTCTGCAAGAAGAAGCAGTTAGATAATTCAGAGTTCACATACATGAGTAAATCTGCTTCTTCGCTGCTCTCTTTAGGAAAGAGTCAAAGGCTCATTTTAAATCTTTCCTGCAAAACCAACCAACAAACAAAAAAACCCTTTACGTAGCACTGTGCTTCAATATTTTGACTGAGGGCATTTTATGTTAAAGCTTCTTGTTGCCATAGAACAGCTCAAGAGTTTTATAGGTAGATTTTTGAATTTCCCTTTCGAATGCCCAGTGAATGATACGAACCAAACTGATTAGATACCAAAATGTAGAGGTTTGATAATGAACTTCACTTTTAATGGCCTGGAAACCCTATCTAACAGAATGAGAAATAGATTCAGAGATCCTGCTCACTAATGGTTTTTTGAAGCTTAAGTTATCAGTCCTACTGCTTTATGCCAAGAACACTTGAGCTGAATGCATGAGTTACAGCAGGGATGTGCTTTGAGGTTATTCACATTGCTAAGGGTGTTACATTCAATAGGGACTATCCCTTATTGTGGCTGAACACTTCTTTAAAATAACAATCTTATGAAAATATGAGGAGGGTGGGGTAGGGTGGAGAAGGCTGAACTATAGCTTTTTACAATTGAATTTCAAGTGAACTATTTTCATATGGGGGAAGTACAAAGAAGAAAATTTCATTTTTTCACTTAAACGTTAAATCATTTCAAGTGAAAAAGGACCTATTTTGAAAAGAAAAATGTAACCTCTGAACAGATAATTTTTTTTACTTCTCTATGGCAATAAATTTAGACTGAAAAACATACATTTTGATGTGTGTGTATGTTAAAAAGTGAAAATTGGAAATTTCAGGAAAAAAAGAATTCTAAGTAACAAAAAGGAACAGAAAGACAAAGGAAGAAAATCTTCCTGCAAAAGTCCTGGAGATTTTACACTTTCACACAGTTCAAGATAAAATGATGGTGTCAGTTAAAAGCTGCATGAAAGAGAAATAGGAAGACATCAGGTACAGTCATCACCAACTTTCTTCACCCAAAGGTAAGATCACAGCATGCAACAGAGCTAGTACTGAGTTAACGAAGTCTCAAAAGTTCAGGTACTTCCCGAGTGTGTGCAGCATGGGTCACACCATCACCTGGCACAGCTCCAAAACCAGAGCAGATATTTTAAAAGCTAAAAAGATTTGTAAAACTGATTTTTCTGATCATGGCAAGAGAGGGCCACGAACAAAAATAAAACACACCGATCTTGCACATCGTTCTTTAGAACTTTACCTGTGAGCAATCCCAGTTGAACTGTTTCTGTACAAATAGTTAGTAATATGTGGAAATCTCTGCGGGATCATAATTTCATTTGAGTTTCTGTGTATTTCCCATGTTTTTATTTGTTATTCTTTGAGGGTTTATGGCTGACTTTCCAAAGTGAGGAGATCAGTCCCTAACAATGCATCTACAGTTATATATAATCATCTGGACACCCTTCTGACAATCCTGCAAGTCCAAAGAATGTCCTGAACTCAAAGAGGATTAGGTCAAGGAAGATTGCAGGGTTATTTCCTGTATGCTCTTATTTCTTGTAAGAACAGCCATACTGGGTCAAGACCCAAGGTCCAGCTAGTCCAGTATCCTCTCCTTCGTCAGTGAACAGTACCCTGGAGAGAATTAACAGAACAGGTGATCCATTCCCAGCTCTGGCAAACAGAAGTAGGGACACCATACCTGCCCATCTTGGCTAATAGCCCTTGAGGGACCTATACCTATGGACCTGCATGAATTTATCTATTTTTTTAAAACCCCTGTTATTGTCTTGGTCTCTGCAACATCCTCTAGCAAACACTTTCACAGGTTGGCTGTGTGCAATATGAAGAAATGCTTCCTTTTTTGTTTTAAACCTGCTTCCTATTAATTTCACAGAGTGACCCCTAGCTCTTGTGTTAAGGGAAGGAGTAAACAGCACTTCCTTATCTACTGCATCTAAAGCAGTCATAATTTTATAGACATCTATCATATTTTCTCCTCCACAATCTCTTTTCCAAGCTGAGAAGTCACAAGCTCTGTCATTTGTACTCATACAGAAGGTGTTCCATAACCCTAATAATTTTTGTTGCTCTTTTCTGAACCTTTTCCATTTCCAATATATCTTTTTTTAGAAGGGGAGACCATATCTGTAGATTCTCAAGATACTCTGTCTTCTTGTCTACCCCTTTCCCAACAAAGATTCCCAACATTTGAAGCAATTGCAGTAAGTGGACATTTTTCAGAGAACTGACTCTGGATGAGGGAAAAGTGGTGGATATGATATATCTTGACTTTAGCAAAGCTTTTGATATGGTCTCTCATAGTATTCTTGTTAGCAAGTTAAAGGAGTATGGGATAAAGGGACTATGAAGTGGATATAAAGCTGGCGAGATCATCAGACTCAGCAAGTAGTGATCAACAGATCAGTGTCTAGCTGGCACTACCCCAGGAGTTGGTCTTATTCAGTATTTTCATTATTGATTGGTTGGTTTGTTTGCACCCTCAGCGAGCTGGAGGACAGGTAGATAAGCCGGAGGGAAGGGATGGGGTCCAGAGTGACCTAGAAAAATTGGAGGATTGGGCCAAAAGAAATCTTATGAGGTTCAACAAGAGCAAGCAGAGAGTCCCGCACTTAAGATGGAACACTCCCATGTACAGCTGCAAGCTGGGGACTGATTGGCTAGGCAGCAGTTCAGCAGAAAAGGACCTGGGGATTACATTAGAGCAGAAGCTGGATATGACCCAACAGTGTGCCCTTGTTGCCAAGAAGACTAAAAGCATATTAGGCTGCATTAGTAGGAGCACTGCCAGTAAATCGAGGGAAGTGATTATTCCCCTGTATTTGGTATTGGTGAAGTCATATCTGGAGTACTGCATCCTGTTTGGGGACCCCATTTCAGAAAAAAATGTGAACAACTTGAAGACAGTCCAGCACAGGGCAATGAAAATGATTAGAGGGCTGGTGGGCATGATTTATGCGCAAAAGGCCAAGGGAAAAGTGTTTATTTAGTCTTCAGAACAGAAGAAGGAGAGGGGATTTGATAGCAGCCTTCAGCTGTCTGAAACGGGGTTCCAAAGAGCATGACATGCCATTCTCATTGGTGGTGGATGACAGAACAAGAAGCAATGGTCTCAAGTTGCAGTGTGGGAGATCTGAGTGGGATACTGAGGCTTGCCTTCTTCACAGAGGGACAGAATAGCTACTCCAGGGCTCACACTCTCACTTAGAGAAACTTTGCACTTTCCAGTTAGCCATGTTGCCAGAGCAGGCCCCAGGGCTTGTGCTGGACCCAAAACAAGATGCTTCAGCCTCCCTGAACATCCTCATGGCCGGTCTCCTCCTGCTCCCCAGGGAGGATGACCCAGACATCACCATTGAAGAGCACAACCTGGCTGCCACACAGGCCCACTTGTGCTCACCACCCCCAGATGACCAGGCAGGTCTGGAGGCATTGCACCAGTTCTGACTGGTGGGACCAGCTGGTCATGGGGCAGTGGGATGACCAGCAGTGGCTTCAGAACTTCTGTATGTGGCAGAACACCTTTCTGGAGCTCTGTGCCTCGCTTTCCCCTGCCCTCCGGAGACAGCACACCTGGCTATGGCCCATCATCTCTGTGGAGACGTGGGTCGCCATCATCCTATGGAAGCTTGCCACCCACAACAGCTACCACTCTCTGGGGAACCAGTTCACCATGGGTAAGTCCACCATCAGGGCCGCCTCATGCAGATACAGCACTCTCAGGTTGCAGGCCCTGCATGAAGGTGGGAGTTGTCCCACCCAAAGCGGGAACCTCAGGAAGTGGGATTGGTGATATGCGGGTGGAACTGGGGGGAAGGCCCCCTCCCCAGGAGACTGTGCTGTCCCTCCCTTGCATAGTCCTGCTGCCAGGGGTGGCCTCTCAGGGGAGCCTCAAGAGGAGCTCTGGGGGAGAATATAGGACGAGGTAGGGGACTTCCTCCCTCAGTCCCTGATGTGTATATGTGGTCTCCTCCCCTTGCAGGTTGTGATGGCCATCAACACCATCCTGCTGTAGAGGATCATCCATTTCATAGACATGGGTGCAGTCGTGGTTCAGGGTGATCTGCAAGACCCACATACCCATCTATGCCCCAGACCACAGCATGACCACGTATACCAAGAGAAAAAGATACTCCTCTATCATGCTGCAGGGCCTGGTCAACCACTGGGGACAGTACATAAACATGTACATCAGGTGGTTGGGCTGCACACATGACGTGTGGGTATTCCCCAACTACAGACTGCGCCAGAGGATGGAGGCAGGCACTTTCATTCCCTGACAAGAACTGGTGGTTGGGGATGTGCATATGCCACTGTGCATTGTGGGGCACGCGGCACCCCTTCATATCCTGGCTTATGAAGCCCTACATGGGGCAGCTGGACCCAGGCACAGCTGCAGGCTGAGTGCACCTTTGGCTGCCTCAAGGTATGGTTTAGGTGCCTCCTCATCTGCCTGGACAACATCCCCCAAGTGGTGGTGGTTTTTTGTGCCCTCCATAACATTGTGGAGGGGAAGGAAGAGACCTTCCTCCTGGGGTTGGGGCAGGATGCTAGCTACAGCTATGAGCAGCCAGGCACAGTTCCAGTCTGCCAAGCCGATCACGATGGACTGTGGATCTGGAAGGCCGTAAGGGAGACCTTCTTCCAAGGACCCCAGTGACCCTCCCCAGGTCATCCCTGGTGGGGTCCCTGGGCCCACAGCCCTACCCCATGTCCTCCCTTCACCCCCCTCATCCCTCTCCAACTCCTCCCCAATAACAAGGGATGCGGGATGGTGGAGAAATAAGTCTTTACTTAAACAAAGATAAATGTGTGTCAAATAAACCTTGTCATAAAAACTATTTACAGAATGAGTTAATTCTGTAAAGATTAACTATATACAGTAGGGGCCTTGGCTCAGGGTGTGGGCGGTATCAATCGAGGCAGAAGGTGGGAGGCCGTGACTCCATGGGGAGTGTGACCTTGAGCTGTGTCACCCCGGGATCCTCTACTGCTGCAGGTTTGGGGTCCCCAGTGGGGCAGGGCTGGGACCAGGGGCACAAGGAGGTATAGAAGCAGTGGGGTTGTGGTGGGGTCATGGCTGGCAGGGGGAGCAGGAGGGGCCTGGTGAGCAGGGGGGACAGCCCTGGCCATTGCTCACTGGAGCAGGTCCAGGATGGCCTGCAAGATGGCCTATGAGGACAAGGCAGGGGGAGCAACAGGGGTGGAGGAGCAGGGATGGCAGTTGCAGGTGGCTGGGCCGACAAGTGCTGCCAGATGCCAGTGGCAGCATCAAAGTGGGACAGCATCTGGTCCCAGGCCTGCGACTACCATTTCCAATCCCATACCCACCACTCCTGCGCATCCCACAGCCGCCGCTCAATGAGGTCATCCTCAGAGAGGTAGTGTGGGCCCTCTGGAAGCCCTGTTATGCCCAGCAATAGCCCCTCTGCCCGCGGGCCTGCCCTTTCTCCACTGGGAGGGAGCTGGCTTGTTCCAGTCCTGCTTCAGGGCTGGCAGTCTCTGGTGGTGAGGTGGGTGTGGCTTGGCCCTTGCTCAGAGTGGGTCCACCTGTAAGGAAGACAAGGAGGAGAGATGGTGAGTCATTCACACAACACAGTCCCTGAGGCCCTGCCCCCCACTGAGAGTAACAACCGACACCCCACAGGCCATGAGATTGGGATGTCCTGGGAGCACAGGCATGTGTGCCTATTACAGCAGGCCCTGCCACCTGGGGACTGTGCGGCGCCTTCAGGAGTGGGCTGACCGGTGTGGGCCCAACCTGTTTCCCCCCACTTGACAGGCTTGCGACCAAGGGGTTGTCTGGCCACAGAGGGGTCCCCGCTTGGGTGGCATGTGATCTAGGCACACCCTGTCCCTCCCCGTGCCTCCCCCATGTGTGGCACATGGCACTGTCTGTGGGAGGGGGTGCTGATTCCCACCTGTGGGCATGCTGGTGTGTCTGGGGTCAGGCCAGGGCCCATGTGGCTAGCCTACCTCCAGCCTTGGCCCTCCTAAGGGGCCTGGGGCACACTGCCTTTCACATGGTTCCACATGCTAGGCCCACTGCATGAGGTCCCATCCAAGCCAGCATAGCAAGTCTCACCACATGCCTCGTCTGTGCTCATGCCTCACGCCCTGGGGTGCGTGACAAGTGTTACTTACCGAGGAGGTTCCTTGAACAGGTCTGGGGACAGCCTGGAGGTGACTTGGCTAGAGGGGCCTGAGTCCATGGCAATCACCAAGTTGCTGCCACTGGCCTCAGACCCCACATCTGCTTCCAGCTCCAGTGGGGGTTGGGTCCCAGGGTGCTCCTCCTCGGCCTCTGGCTGTGAAGCGGCCTCCTCAGCTGTGTCCACAGCAACAGTCAAGGGGAGACGAGGCATCTGCTTAATAGGGGCAGGTGGGTGTCCTCCTCATTCCACAGGGGCAGGAGATTCTGTATCTTGGGTTTGGCCCAGGACGGGGCCTGGCATTTTGTGCCTGGGGGGGGGGTGCTTCTGGGACCCCTCTGGCTGGTCCCTGGAAGGGACTGAGAGGTTGAGTTATGGCTGGTTCTCTGTCGTCTCAGCCAAGAGCAGCTGACACAAGTGGCAAAGTGTCAGTGTGGTGAAGAGCAGAAAGATGCTGGGCTGCTTCTCCGCTCTCAGCTTCCTGCCACAGGGTTTCCGGGGCTCCTTGGAGCTTCATGTAAGGCTGGAGGCAGGGAGCATAGAGCTGTGATTACTGTAGACAGGGAATCCCCCCAGGCCAACCAGCTGGCACTATGGAGGACTTATCTGTGGACAGAAGGGCTCCCCCTCCCCCACCCCCGGAGAATCCACACTGACTGTCTGTCGACAGAATCTGTTGAGAGAAAAGTTCTGCCTCATGGGGGATGGCAGGAACACTGTCGACAGAAGTGCCACTTTCTGTTGATTTGCTGTCCACTGAACGCATTTGTAATGTGGACGCTCTGCAAGTTTTTTTGACCAAACACCGGTTTTGTAGACAAAACTCCCCAGTGTAGTCATAGCCCTAATGTCGTCTAAGAGCCCAGTAAGCAGTGGAAGTGTTAGTAATGCTACTGGACAATACTGATATCCCTTTGCCCAGCAAATTCTCTAGTTTGGCAAGGTTCAGGTTCTGAGAGTGCCAGAGCACGGAGGTTCAACCTGTAACACGGGGTCACAGGACAACAGTCGCTTTCCCCCCTGAAAACTACTGTTTACAACCGGAAAATCTCAGAGGCTGCCTTACCAGAAAAGGGATATTGGCAAAAAACCTATTAGCTGATTTTCTGGGTTTGTTTATTTAGTTTAATGGGTTGAGGGTTTTTTTTACCTAGTTCTACAGTAAATTACAATTTTTACACATTCTTACAAATGGTCAGTGCAGGCTTCTAAGAAATGCTCAAAAATTCTTCTCGGTCTTTAAATCACTTCATCTCAAATTTGTTTTATGTAATACATCTGTTTTATTTCGAATGGTTGTTCTTTTAAAACCACCCATCCCTCCTCTTGGTTATTCTGGTTGTGTGCCGTCTGCATGGTGCAGAAATAAAGTGACCACTCGCTGTGTACTCAGGGGAAGAAAAGTTTGGAATGGGAAACAGCAAAGAAAAATGGCATCCTGTGCTCTGCCCGCATAAATAGGAGTGAATCACACAGAAAGCATGTGTGCAAAAGCGAGCGAGTGAGAGAGGAATGACTTTAAAGTACCAACAGAATCAACCCAATTAAAAATACACCTCACAACCAGGTTCTTATCTTTGTTAAACATGGAGCTTTCAAGAGTAAAGAAATGATAATATGCATTCAAAGACTTACCAGAGGAGCAAAACAAAAAGCAGTCAAGTAGCACTTTAAAGACTAGCGAAATAGTTTATTAGCTGAGCTTTCGTGGGACAGACCCACTTCTTCAGACCATAGCCAGACCAGAACGGACTCAATATTTAAGGCACAGAGAACCAAAAACAGTAAGCAAGGAGGACAAATCAGAAAAAGATAATGCTTACTGTTTTTGGTTCTCTGTGCCTTAAATATTGAGTCCGTTCTGGTCTGGCTATGGTCTGAAGAAGTGGGTCTGTCCCACGAAAGCTCACCTAATAAACTATTTCGCTAGTGTTTAAAGTGTTACTTGACTGCTTTTTGTTTTGATAGTGTATAGACTAGCACAGCTTCCTCTCTGTTACCAGAGGCGGTGTCTACATGCTGCTAAAACAGCTGTTGAGACTTTAGTGTGACTGACTGACTTTCAGGAATTTTGGAAATCTACTCTTAAATCAGCCTGGAATTTTATTCTTCTACAACTTGACTCAAGGAAATTTCAGTGAAAATGTATCAGCAGTTTTACTGTAATGTGCACACAGGCCCTCCTCCTTTCTGTGAGACACATACATATTGACATTAAAACAATTTGTAGATATAGTATTAAATGCCTGGTTTGTTTTGCCTAAATAGTTCAAGATGAGCACAAAAAAGCAAAACAAGCAAACAAAAAACAAAAGCAAAAACAAAAAAAGCAAAAAAAAAAGGTAGCTTGAAGGGATTCAAAGCTAAACATGGCTGTAGCAAGAGGCTAAAATGGCAACTCAACAAATAAGAAACCGGAATATATTAGTGGTTTTTCCTTTTGACTACAAATGTTAGAAAAATGTTAAATATGGCAAATGTTCTCCATGCACATCAAACATACAGTAAAGGTGTGTGCAAGTACAAGAAGCAGATATGTAATGAGTACCTAGTCAAAGTTATAGTAGTCTCAAAACTCCTCTGTCTCTCTAATAATGAATGGTACCTGTAATCATCTGAACTGTAGCAAAGAAACACATGACTTCATTATTTATACAGGGAAAATGGGAGGTTTTTGCACTTCACAAATGAATTTTTCTATCCATGGGTGTATCACTTTAATAACACACATGAGACATGCTTCATAACTGCTGCACTGTCTTTGTATCTGTCAGCTCAGGGAGCACC
Organism: Carettochelys insculpta; assembly: GCF_033958435.1. NCBI lineage: Eukaryota > Metazoa > Chordata > Testudines > Carettochelyidae > Carettochelys > Carettochelys insculpta. The sequence continues at coordinate 14,598,596 of NC_134147.1, read as the reverse complement.
TTAACCCCATGAAGGCCTGTGGGGGCAGGGCAGGGGGAGCAACAGGAGTGGGAGGAGCCAGGGTGGCAGCTGCAGTTCATAGAAGGCTGAAGAGTGAAAATGATCATAGTACCTGGGATACCCTTGCAAAGGGGTACACAAGTCAATGGCAAACAGGTCATTAATTTAGCTGTGAGGTAGGAAAATACTGTTGTCCCTTCCTTCACGGATGAAGATACTGAAGCAAAGTGACATAACCGAGAGTAACACAAAAATAAGTCTCTAGAATTTCTTGTAGGGTCCTTAGACAACAGACCTGGTTTTTAGAAGTGCTGTGTACCAAGCAGTTTCCACTGAAGGCTACAGCCCTTCTGAAAAATGTGGCCATGGACATACAGGAAGAATATAGCAAAATACAGAACAACATCTGCCCCCCAGTCCTGTGGTTTAGACCTAAAATATGCTATCTTCCCAGTGATATTTTATTACCATTATATTTCGATAAATGCATCAAACAGATATGGGCTTTTTTTTTTGTTGATTTTGGAAATTCTGAACATTTGAAAAGCCAGCTGGGAAGCACATTTGTTTGCATTCCTGTTCTGAACTTTGACATGGTTATTACTAGGGCCACTTTCCTACCAGCTCCCGCCTGTTTCACACCACATGGTGCTCAGTAATAAAATGAAATCACAGAGCACTAGAGGAAAAGAAAACAGAAAAGATGCGATAGTGAGGGGCCACAGAGGACTCAGCATATGAGTCTATACACAAGATCACCAGGCAGTCAAGGATGGGAAGGGAAAAGAAAATTAGTGACTGCTACAAGTGGTATTATAGTCACAGGTAGCAGTGAATTTCAAGTGCCATTAGTGATATCCAGGGCCTCAGTTTTTCGATGCCTAACTCTAGACACTTCAAGTGATCTAATTTTCAGACAGTGAGTGTACAACATTTCCGAAAATTAGGTCTCTAAGATGTCTTTAGTCTGAGTTGTGAAAAATTTCATTCTTTAAAGTGGAGGCAAAGGCAGGCTTCTGTAAGCAAGTAAAACCTTACTAAATGATGGAACAGTGGTAAAGTTTATTATCATCTCACAGATTATAAACCAGGGATGTCATAACAAGGTGCTGCAGTATGCGACTTTTTAATTACAAAAGTAGTGGCAGATCTTGAATTAATCTGACTGTCAAAAATGCCACTGTTTTGGAATGAACTTCCTACAGAGGATCTGTTTCTTGGATTTGTGCCTTTTCTGTGAGATCAATTGAGCAAAGTCTGGTACCAAAGCCCCAGATGTAAACTACCAGAATTCACCCTGTCTAGAAAGGTCAAGACAGTCTATGCTATTTTACTCCAGTTTCACTGTCATCTGAATTTTTGCTTTTCATAATGGTGTAGACTTTTATGGTTTACCCCCAGAATAATATAATCCTGACAATGTATTATTATGGAAAAAGCCAAATGCACAAGAAAACACAATGGTAAAAACAGTTGAATTAGTGGCGCACATTTTTTTTGACTAAGTCATATTGAAATGTCATGTGCAAAGACAGCCACAGAGCCTGTTACCGCAAATGGTTTAAATGCACTGTTCAGCATGAAAAATAATGATGTTTCAGTGAACGGCTTACACCTATCATATTACCAACACATTTTCTATGCTTGTTGAGTATAAAGCCCTCTGCACAAATCACTCTGCGGTTGACACAGTAGAATGATCCCAATGTGTTCACACATAATTGACTTCTGGAACAATTGTGAGCACCTGTCAGGCACTCATCCAAATCTATATCAACATGTTGCAGCCAAAGGGAAAACAGAATTCTATTAGCTTCATTCCTGAAATGATACAGTATTTCTTTCACATTGGTGCAATTTAAATGCAGTATGTCGGACCTACCATCTTAGTTTCATATTACAATTTAGCACGGCATTATGTTCGCTGCAAAGGACACAATTAACATTCCAAATTTTACTTAGACTACCTAGAGATAATCATCTCAACATTGACGCTGTTGAAACAAGCTGATCTCCATCATGAGTAGATTGATGTAAGGAGTCCCAGGGAATAATTTATCCTGGGATTTAGGCTGATTCATACGATACTCAATAGCATTCGAGAATCTCTGTTTTTAAAAATATTAATGCCATGGATTGATTGGGAACAGTTCTCAGTGAGAGTCCAGTGGATGCTGTCCAATCTTGGTTGGCTATACTTTTTCAAATATTGATTATTGATTGATAAGGAAAAGATATAAAATACTGTGTTGAATCCATGACTGGAGGACCATGCGATCACTCCCTATTACAGATGTAAAATCTCATTTAATGAGTTAACCAGGCTAGCACTAGGTTTAATCTATTAACCATTAAACAGGTGTAGGGGAGAGGGCTGGAGACGTGCCAGGGGCCAGGGCTGCTCCAGCCTGGCTGAAGCGTCCATGTCTGCAGTGCTGCTGTGAGCATGAGGGTTTCCTAGCACCGCCTGAGCATCCCCCACCCACAGTGGCCTGGCATGGGAGCACCATGTGCAGGAGCACTCCAGCCAGGCTGGAGCACCCCCCCACCTCCTGTTCCTGGTGCCTTGGGTGTGCTGCAGGTCGGGGCACTTCAGCCAGCCGGAGCAGTCCCTGTTCCCAGTGCACAACAGGTGGGGGCACTCCAGCCTGGCCTGAGAATCCCCTGTCCACAGCCAAGTTGGAGAGGGCTCCCCAGCAGCTTCTCCTGGGCTGGCATAAACTGGGGCTGCTCCAACTGAGCTGGAGTGCCTCCCATCTGCAGTGGCCTCTCAATTAGTTTGCGGCTTACTAGTTAGCTGTTAACACCAATGTAAATACGTAAATACTCAGCGGTCTAAAGTTCAGATTTTGTGAATAATCCTGATGTGGCTTTTGAAACTCACTGTTTGAAAACACCTAGGCCAGAAAGTCAGATGATGTAAAGTCCATCAAACTGTGCTGATTTATAGAAGTTGAAGATCTGGGCCTTTTATGGGAGTGAAAAATCAGATCATCTGAGTGTTCCAGGACAGCAAGCACAAAGAGGCCAATGAAAATTCATTTAAAGAGTCAGGGGAGCATTCACAGATTCCTCCCTCCTCGCCCATTATGTGCCCAGCACCAATCATTACAAAGCCCACTTCACATATGCACTGTACTCGTAGCCATATTGTTTTGAGGACATCAGAGAAAAAGGTGGGTAAGGCAGCATCTTGTATTTGACTAACCTGTGCTGATGACCCACACAGAGCTACACTGCAGCTCTGGGAAAGGAACTCTTCGCATCACAGCAAAACCCAAGGTGGAAAAGGTTGTTTAGCATAAGTAGGTGGTACATATTGGAAGGAAGCAATCCAGGTAGGCCATGTCTACACGTGTCCCAAACTTCAAAATGGCCACGCAAATGCCCATTTCGAAGTTTACTAATGAAGCGCTGAAATGCATATTCAGCGCTTCATTAGCATGCGGGCGGCAGCAGCGCTTCGAAATTGACACTCCCATGAGCTCATGGGAATAAGGGGACTTCAAAGTAGGCGGGGTCCTTTCGAAAAGAAGCCCCGTCTGGACGCGCCGCGCGGCGGCAAGGAGCATCAATTTCGAAGCGCCGCTGCCGCCCGCATGCTAATGAAGCGCTGAATATGCATTTCAGCGCTTCATTAGTAGACTTCGAAATGGCCATTTGCGTGGCCATTTCGAAGTTTGGGGCACATGTAGCTGTAGCCGTAGAGTGACATGCTATCATCTCTGCAGTGATCGGACAAACGAGGGGGATAGAGGACTACAGACTATTTCAGTTGTTTGATGATACCCCATATGGGTTCTGGCATAGAATGGTAGTTGGAAACTGTGAGCATGTACCTTAAATTTATAATCAGCTTTAGCAAATAATGACACACTGACAGAAAAGCAGATCATACCATGTAACAGACAACCCACGTACCCCAACAGAACCAGTTATCATAGCGAAATAACCCCCTGATGGCATGTTCTTCATTCAGTGCAGTGAATGTCCCAACAATGCAGACACAAACTCACACCGGAAGGCAATCAAAGACAAAAACACATTCCATAAAACAATCATTGCAGTCTAACCCATCGGTCCTTATCCTCAATGGAAACCTGAGCAACCATGGCACACTTATGCCAGTCTTGAAGTATTATTTCCACACTCCTGACCAATCAAAAGTTTTACTGACAGAAGTGCTAGTGTAGACAAACCTTAAAAATCCTGGACTGGACACAGACACTGGATTTATGGGTTATTACAATGATCTGGTACTCACTCTTCCCGTCGCATTGTTCCATAACTGCAGAGGCATTAATGGGCCACTCCACTGCAAAGACTTGTCTCTCACCAGCGGAGATTGGTCCAATAAAAAGTATTAGCTCTTGTGTCTCTAAAACCCACTTCAGTCATTTATAAATGCCTTTTCTATCGTATAACTTGGCACAGTGAAAATAGCCCTGCCATAGAAAGAGGTTCCCTCCTCCACCTGTAGAGAGGAGGCAGATTTGCAGCAGATCCTTTTGGTTCCCACACTAGCTCACAGGCTGCAATGGAACCCTCTGCCATTTCACAACCATACTGCAGAATGCCAGGGCCATTTGTGCTGTTGTTGATCCCATGGCCCAGGTCCCAACTGATATTGCTTGGAGGCCCCCTCCAATGTCATGCAAAGTGTGTACAGGCCCCATGCCCCCAAACAGAGCAGTGAAAACCCAAGAGATAGGTGAAGCAGACAGTCCCTCCAAACCGTTTTACGTTTAGTGGAAAAGGGATAGTAATAAGGCCTTTTGTTTAATGATGGGTATGGTCAGACCCATCTTAACTACTCTCCCATGCACACAGTTAGAGGATACATCTCTAAGCACCACGGTGGAAATGGCTACCTGGGCAGTTGTTCAAATGACCTGATGGTTGCTGTGAGTCATATTTCTGAAGTTCTGAAACACTTTTAGTCTCTCTAGTGCCATCTGGTCTTAAGTCCAGTCATGCTAACTCTCTAGTACTGACGGTAGATAGCAATACCAAAAGTAAGAGTCCCTTAGGGTCATGCCCATGAGACTCCCATGGCTAATGGGAACCCTATACTATATTTTTAGTCTTAGCTTAGTGGAAACACCTTAAAACCTACTTACCTTCACAGGAAACTGCATCAGCCAAGAGAGCATACCCACTTAAACAAGAGCACACCGCACTTCCTCCCACAGTATTACAGATGTGCTTACAGGGGCCATTATCTAGAAAAGCAAAGTTTAAAATGTTTTAAAATTCAACAAAAAACATCACTGTAAGAGTTTTGTTCACCCAAGTACAATCCCAGCTACGGAAGCATGATAGAGAATGTGTAAATGAACAACCTCATCTGGTCACCTGCATCCTTACTTATCATCTTCTCTTATACTCAAAAATACCTGTGTGGCTCCTACCTGAGTTAGATAAATTAATGTGCTCAAACTAATCAAAATAGCAAGTGTGCAAAACCCTTAAAATTAGATTCTAAGCCAGGGCCAGGTAAAATATGGACCACTTCCTGGCCAATAGGAGTTGCCTGTTTGCAGGCCAGGCAGCATGTGATATACCCACACCCCCACCTGCACTGGCTAGGCTTGCAGCATTCAGTTCAGGACAGTACACATGGCCCCTGCAGCTGCTCAGAACATGTGCAGTGGCATGGACAGCAGGGACCCTGGCTAAGGAACCTGCTGGGCTGCTGGATGGGAGATGCCCAGGTAAGTGCCTCCCCGACAGAACCTACCCTGGCACTCCAGCCCTTCTCTTCCCATCAACACTCTGCCCTGCTTCCTGCACCCTTAACCCACATAACCCAAACCCTCTGCACCCGTTCCCCGTCCCAGACCCTGCACCCCTCTCCAGGACACAAACCGCTCCCAGGCCTTGCATCCCAATTCTCTACCCCTCTTATAGCCCAAATACCTGCACCCCCATCTGCACGCCTGCCCTATGCTACAACCCTCTCCCAGATGCTGCACCTCCTCCTCCAAGTCAGAATCCTCTCCTGCATCCATAGCCCCTCCCAGGACCTGAGACCCAGTCCCCTTCCCCAGCTCACAACCCAACCTTCTGCATCCTTGCCTCAAGTCACAACCCCGTCCCAGGCACAGAACCCCGCTCCCACACTACCTCCAGGTGAGAATCCTCTCTTCCCCTGCCCCAAGTCACAACCCACTTCTGGACCTTGGAACCCTGGTGTACCCCAGTCCCTTACCCCTCGGTCACAATGACCTCTTTCATCTAATTCCATCTCAGATCCCACAACCCCTCCTGCACCCCAATCCCTTACCCCAGCCTCCCTTCTGCATCCAGCCTCCACCCCAGACCCCACACTTCCAGTAATATCAAAGAACAGTGCAATCCTCAACCACTTCTCAAATTCTTGGAGAGTCTGCCCTTCCCCATATCAAAAATTATTGACCACCTTTGGTCTAGCCTCAGATTGCCTCAGCACATTCTCCCTGACAATTCTCTAAACTCCTCAGGCTAGTACCAGACACAGCTTATTTATGGATGTGCACTGGAATGAAATCAGCCAAAGAAGCTGGGTGGTGAAGCACTGGAATGCATTACTGAGACAAGTGGTAGAATCTCCATCACTAGAGGTTTTTAAGTCCCGGCTTGACATAGTCATAGCTGGGATGATTTAGTTGGGGTTGATCCTGCTTGAGGCAGGGGGCTGAACTAGATGACCTCCTGTGGTCCCTTCCAGCCCCAGGATTCTGGGATTCTATGATAAGCTTTGGAATTTCATTCCAGGCTCGTTAATGTCATGTCTCCAGCTTGTCTGTCAGACATACCTTTACATTTATTTGACTCTACTGGTAAAGTCTGAATAGTGGAAGGCTGAATATTAGAGGCTTCCGGAGCAATGGTGGCTTCGGCTCCTAACCTGGCGTTTTGTCCATCATCAGTGTCTGTGAACATATACGAAACAAATGTAGATATGAATGATATTACATCACATCCCTCAATTGCCAGAAGCAAAGATTCCAAGTCAGACCCTTCGTTCAGCTATATTACTTTGTGTAATATTTTCAGATGAGCTCTATAAGTGCACCTGCAAAATTTATGAAGACACTGAATTGGTACTTGTGATCTTTAAAACATATTTTGTACAAGGAATTGCCCACATGGCATTTGCACACGCAGATGGGTGGTATGCATAAAAAGACATGCTCCAGGATCAGCATACAGGGTAGCCTGCTGTACATTTCCTCCAGCACATTATTTTTTCTTGCAGGTGTCAAAATCTAATTTATCACATAATAATTTATTATTTAAGTGTTAGACTGCTGCTCTGCTGTAAAGCCAATGCCCATGTCTTAATTCCTAGGGTAAAGTGCTTGTACATGATCTTCAAAATATATTGTACATTCAACTAAAACGTAAGTGAAAATAAGAGGTCCATGTTTGTAGGCATGATATGCAAGAGATTAACATCCAAAGAGGCAAGTAGGAGTTTTGGTGGTGAACATCTAGCATCTTACTAAAGTTTCTAAACACAACTTTAAAGGAATTACAGCTAATCTAAATTAGTGCTCTACTCTGTTGTACCAACAGGAGCAATCTCATTTGTGTGTGCCATCTGTTTGTGTCTAAGCTGAACAAGTCTTGGTTCTGGCACACTCACATCTGAGGCACAGTTTAACCCACAGGGTGCCTGGCAATGAAAGATGACTGACTGGGATTACTGCATGGGGGTTTTCAGTAAAAATCACAGGACATCAGAGAGGAAGAAGCATGAGGAAAAGGCAGGACAACTTCACAAGGAATAGCTTGATTAGATTTCCCAATCTCAAAAAATGAGACAGGAGATACAGCTGCAACTTATACAGTTAAATTTCCTGCCATGAGAGTAAGCCAACCAAGCTAAGAAAAGTAAAAGGCTTGTCACTGACTAATCCTCTACAGAAACAGAAAATTTTTCTCTTTTTCCTCAAAATATGAATGGGAAAATGTAAATTAAAGAAAAAAACCTCAGAGTTCTGCAGACAGTTCAGAGTGGTCACCCTTTCCTGAGAGTCCAGGCTATTTACTGGGGAACTGAGGAGACATATTAAACATGATGGGTTTACTACACATCTCCTCAGAGGAAATATTAAACAGGGGGAATAGGAATAAGAACTCCTGTTAGAGACTGAAAGCTATGTTAAGCCTTCTTTCTAATTCTAGGAAGTCACTGATGAGGAAATAATAATGTCTGGAAAATGGTAGGCCACTTCCCACATTTCATAAGGCAGTTTTATTTGCTCAGAAGAAAACTAAAAGTTAAATAGACACTGTATTTGATCACATACGTTTTAAAGAAGGACTTAAAAATAGAAGCACTTGGGGGGTGGGGGGAAGATCTGGCAAAGATGTGGTTTACATATTAAATGAGTTACTGTTCTTGAACAGATATGGGCAAACTAATTACTGTATAAGATAAAGAACCATCCTCATTCCCTGAAGGCTCCACATGAAGCTATTTCGAGTACATTAGCAAAAGTTCAATCAACTATTGCCCCCGCTGCATCTCATTTATATTCACAAAGGTTTGATCTGACGAACTTCACTTAGAATTGTGGATGCTCAACGCTTCTCACATTTCCTAATATACCCATGGGCTTCAGCCAGGGTTGGAAGCATCAATGATGTTGTTCTTTCTTCACTGGCAGACTGACCAGAAGTAGTGATCACCAAAATACTTATACGAATTCATCATCAAGTGAAATCCCAAAGGGAAGTACATCTTTGTTGATTGAACCCCACCTGGATCGGTGTAGCTCGGTGCTTGAGATGGTCTATCTGGATGACAAGAATGGCACTTTCACAAGGTTTCATTGGTCATTTTCATGCCAAAGTGGCAGAAAAATTCTTGATTACTTCAGCTACCCGGGCAACTGACCAAATAGTGGTGGGTGGTCAGTTCAGCATAAACACCCTTGTGACGTGTACATACCACTTCTGGAAAGTTCATTGCCCAAAGTTTTCTAATCTACATTTACAGGCCCAAGATATTCTAAAAAAATCCAAATTAAACCCAAAAGTAGAACCCAGGTCTAATTCTGCATATAGCAGCGTTTATCTGATGTGGCTTTACATTTCAGCAGTCTTGCAAAACTGCCATGAAAATTTACAACCAGACATAAAATCTATTATTTCACCACTATGCTTCCGCTGGTGTAGGTGGCAGGATCAGATAAACAAACATGTATATTTGATGGAGGTGAGATGGTGAACGACATTTTGCAAGGCTGAAGTGCAGACTTGTTTTCACCATCACTTCTGGATCAGGCTTCTTCCACAGAATTTAATGTAAATACAAGATCCTGAGCAGCTGGAGCAAGAGTATAGTCAAATCCCTCATTGATGTAACATTCTCCAAATCATGGTAAGAAGAATGATATAAGAACTCATTTTATGGAATTTGGCTGACAGTACTCAGAGTCTAAAGGTCTGGCAAAAATTGAATGGCAACATTTCTTTTGCTCATTAAATAATAATGAATAAATTAAAAGCACTTGTATTTAACCTCAAGTTTTAACTTTTCTGATTAGCCAGCTTGAAATCCTGCCATTGGAGAATTTCAGGCATCCAAAATATTACCACACAATAGGCTTTCTTTGCAAGTCTTCCACTACTTTTGGTAACTTCATAGTTTAGATCACTAGAAAGAAGTAAATGACTTCACAGAAATAGCGAGTTCAGAAAGCAATAAAATGTATTGGACCTGATTAAAAATTAATTTTAACTGGAAAAACTACCCATGATATAGAAAATACCTGAAGTGACACATGATGCTGCAAATGCAATTCATTACAAATTTTTCACTTTTTTCAGAGGAGCCTAAAGATGCTTTTCTTCTTTAAGATCTCTTGAAAATGCCACCCAACTGCATTTATGGTTCTATTTGTCATTTTTTCTGTAATGTATGCAAATTTCAGAAGGTACATTTTTAAGGAGTTTCCTCTCTCGCCCATATTCTAAACTTTTCTGCTTTTGTATTGTGATAGCAAAGTGGGGAAATTACTAGTCTTGTATGGGATGACTCTTCTTTATCAGTTTCCCGACCATGTTTCTCACCTGGGTTACAGCTGAGCCCATCGTCTTGTAGAGTAAATCTTGGGAAACATGAACATTTGTAAGAACCCACTGTGTTGATGCACAGGTGCTGACAGAGCTCTCCAGGATACACAAGGCACTCATCCAGATCATCTCCAGGTAGGCTATTAGACAGCTCAGCTTCATTACTGATGGACAAGGCTTCATTGTGATCCTCAATCTCTGAAACTATGAACATTCCAGTGTCATTAAGCCAGAAAAGAACCCAGAGAACACTTCATGTATTGTCATCGTTGCTATATAATACAGTATACTAGGTGGTACATGAGGGTGGGGATGGGGGGAGGAACCAGTGTAACCCACCTTAAGCAGCCATTCAAGGGAAAAAATCTTGGTCCTAAAAAGAAGGTGCTTAAAATAAATGACTGTCTGGGTAAGCTTTGAGGATGCAGTTCTTTAAAGTGGCCATTCACCACGCACCTTCCCTCTGTGTGCAAGGTTCTCTATATTATTTGTAAGACAGTAGTGATTACAGGTCCAGCTGAGACTGGAGACTGTCCAGGTGCTGTCCAGAAGCACAGTGACAGCCACTCCCTTGCACTAGAAGCTTACAATTTCAAGAGACAATCTAGACAAAAGATAGGAAGGGAATCAGAAGCTGAGAGAAATCAAGTGACTTGCTCAAGCAAAACCAGAAGGTCACTGGGAAAAGTAGAAAGAATTCAAGACTCTTGAGTCCCAGTACAGTGCTACCCATTGGACCATGCTGGTTATCACTGTTTATTATCATTTCATCTTGGATAAAGTTATTGATACGCCTCCAGAGCAGGTGCTTTATATTGGCCCCACTCCCAGCATCTCTTGTGGCCCTTTCCTTGTCAGTTCTAGGTGAGCTCACAGCACTGGGGTAGGTAAGGCAGACCAGTCCTGAAGCCTCTACCTTTCAGTCAAATTTCCCTCAGTCAGTGTCTCTCCCTTTATCTCACTGGGTTTTTATCCACTATTGTCTTCAATTTTTTTTTAAGTTCTTCATAATCTTTTATCCATATATATACTGATTGTTTCTTAAAAGTAACAACGAGAGTTGATTAGAGTAGTCAGAGCAGCTTCTATTCAGGTCATTAATTCTGTATACATGGCCTGTATGTATAGTACAAATTGAAAATAATGCACACAATTTAAAAAAAAATCATGTTACAATAGTATGTTGAACCTAGAGCAGGGTATTTCTTCAGGATTAATAGGTGCCTGTGAACCTATTAATTAACGGTCTTCAGTTGCATTTTTGGGTCATCTCCTCTCCAGCTCCCCAGTTTCCCTCCTGTAGCCACTTATCAAGTCCTCAAGATATGTCCTGTGCCTTGATTATATTGCTTGATTTGTCCACAACTCTCTCTCTACATTGCTGGAAAGCTCCTATATGCTACCAGTAAGAGAGATCACGGTCAAGGTCTTTGCAAACCTGCAGCTGCTGTTATGTGCTTCTCCAGATTACAAATGTTTCACAAACTTATTCTGTGGTTCAGCAAAAATAAAATTCAGAAAATCTAGAGACATGTGTGCTCAGATATTTAATATTGTGCTCTATATCATTTCAGTACTAAGAAACAGTACTGAATATGAAACAAACCTTGTTTTGCTCCTAGAACCTTGTTTTAGAATCACTTAATGCCAACTCATTGAAAGTGCTTTATTCTAAATAAAAGCTGTCATGGGTGGTTATTTGTCATAAGCAGCAGCAGTGTTTGCATTGAATGATTAGCAACAAAAAAGCTAACAGCAATCTCCTCCTCAGTTTTTTTCAACCTTCAGTCTACAAAGTTTAACACTATGACTATTTCCATATTTTGCTAATACAGGGATGCTTCAAGCCAGTCAAAGAGGAAAATACGTGCTTGCGTCTGATAAGCTCAGTGTACCTGCAGCAGGTGACCAACCAGGGCTCTCTTTTTCCTATTCCCTACTTTTTCTTGCTCATAAACCACTTTGATGGATCAAGTGCCTGAGAGCAAACGGCAAGAGCAAAGAGTCACGTGCCGAGCCAGAGTTTTTTAAAAAGGTCCTACTAAGATGCAGGAACAAAATAGAATTTTCTGAAATCCTTTGATAGTTTGAACAGAAAATGCCAACATCTTAAAACTACTATTTTAACATGTGCGTCCCTTTAAAGTGAAATGATTTATAAGCACGCTGTTTCTGGAAGATATTTTAATTTATTACACAGGTAACATATTTATCTATCAGACGTTTTCTTTCAACAACTTCCACTTGTTGTGCCTGTCTGTCTGATAGGTGTAGAGTACAACGGTACTAAGGATTTAAGAGGTGCGGCTAGGTCCCCCGGACAGTGGGGTGGCTTAGCAAGCAGGTCCAGTGTTAACTGGGAGCCTGGGATATAGGACTACTGGCCGCTTGCCAGAGTCTGTACCTTCAGTTTGGGGCATGGCCCTAAGAGTCCACTTTCCCTGTCTTCAATGGGGTTTTCTTTCAGGTTCTCTCCCTTTGCTTAGGGGAAGGTTTGGAGGCTTGCATCCACCTGCAGCTAATCCAACAGACAGCTCTGGCTCTGATCCTGCAGACAGCAGAACCAGCTCCTGCCTCTTGGCTGGTCAGCCCCTAACTGAGCCAGGCATAAGCTGCAGGTGAAACACAGAGGGGCTAATTGGCCCAAAAGGCCTTGGTAAGCCCCTGCACTGCCAGGCACTTACCCTACTCCCTCACATGGGGGTCTGCAGTATTTTTGTATGAGTTTTGGCTTAGTCCTTAGAAAAAAAGTTTCCTTTCAAGCGGTCTGTTTCTTTATCAAGTACTTGGTTAATCTGGCTCCACTAAAATACATTACTGTGCTTCCCGTTATGTAAAAGTTAATTAAATGTCAGCAAAACTGAATGCCACATTAATTGTTTCATGTAATTAAAAGAGTAATTTATGCAGCATTAAAGTAAATATGATAATTCTTCTGTTCAATTTGCAGGCCCAAATTAAGATCTGAAGGGAGAGGGAGAAGAGACAGAGCTGGAGTGGACTAAGGATGGAAGCATCATGCCTACAAAGTACATCTGTAGATGTAACAGGTCTAGGAATGCTCGGGCAGCATGCTCATGAGTACTCCATCTAACCTCTATGAAATGTGTAGCTCAAGGCCCCCAGTTCAGCAAACCATCCCTATTCAGGGCAGCACTTCAGCATGTTACTAACTTTCATCAGTCTCAAATTCCAGTAACATCAGCAGGACTTACACACATCCTTATAGTCCCATGCTTAAATATTTAAGTCCTGTGCTGAACTGGGAACACAGATGCTATCCACTGCTTGGCAGGACAGGACAGGTACAACAGCCACATCAGCTCTGGGGACCTTGCCCTGATAGTAGTTTCCCCTCACCAAATCTTTAGGGATAAGAGCGCTAAAGCACAGGGCTGGGAAGGGAAAGCTCCTTTCTCCCTCTCCTCAGCTCCACAGTGATCTCTGCCAGGGTAACTGAAGGACACCATAGTAAAAATCAGAGATTTTTTTTCACTCTATGAATGTTATTGTAGCATGACAAGCAACATGTGACTGTTTAGAACTGTACTGGTTACAGCAGACAGGCCTCAAACAAATAGAGGTTTTCCCCCTTCTAGCTAGATGTGACAAGTTTTGTCCATTCTTTTCTACACAAGCACTGACAGAAGTTGACATCACATGATTCTGAGATGCTGAAGTGGGGGGAGGGGTTTACTAGTAACAGGGGAATTTTTGTCAGCTTTGGATACAGACCAAAGTTTCATCCTCTTCCTGTGAAGAACCACAACAGAGTGCCAGCTTTTAAAAGAAATGGGCTAATTGTTAGGCAGGGGCATACAATGGCACAATTGCCAGCACTGGAATGGAAGGGTTAAAATAACCCAGCTGAGGCTGGGATCCAATGGGAGAGGGATTGAGACAGCCAATCAGAGCCCAGCAGGGCTGTATAAAAAAGATGGCTGTATGGGAGGAGTTCAAGCTTGCTTGAGGTCTGTGGTGAGAGGGACCTTGCCTCTGGCAAGCACAGGTTACCTTGAAGACAGCAGTGCTGAGGAGAGGCAGGGGAGACAAGGGAGCTTGGGCCTGAATAAACCCAGGATGAAGTCCAGTGACAGGGGTCCAGGTAGGTACTAAGGCGGCAGAGGAGCAGTCAGAGCAGGAATCGGTAGCAAGTCCAACTGCCCTTGCTGGTGATGAAGTGGCCAGTTCAGACTGCAGTTAGCTCCTGAGGGGGGCTATGTAACAAACAGCAGTGAGTCACTAAGGCGAGTGGTGGCTATGGGGTGACTGGGTTTCCCTAGGAGAGGAGCACCTCAGAGTGTGGGTGCTGCTGCAGGACAGTACTGGGAGGGATGCGGGGCCTGATGTAAATGACAGAGACAAAGACACGTAATGGGGGAGGGGCAAGACACGGCCGGAGAGGGTGCTCTGAGGCTGACCTGAGCTAATTCCTGGTGTGACCAGCAGGTAGCACCACAGCAGTGAGGCCTGAATGCTTATAGGACCAATTCATAGTCTTCATTTGCTGGAACTTACGTGTGAACAAAGGTTTGTTATTTTTTCACCAGTTCCAATGTAGGGGATGGCTATTTCCATATTTACACCCTGCCCACACGCAATCATTTTTCTTTACAGTTTAGATTTGAAGTGCTCTTCACTTGGAAGGGACCCTTTTTTTATCCAAATGTGCCCATATCTAGCCAAATTTCACACAAAAGATGAGTTCACCATACTGACCTTTCCTCCTCAAAAGTAGCACATCATGAGCACTGCTTTAAATTCATACCATACATCACTCAAGGTTAAATTTCTTGTGTAGACAAGCCCTAAGGATTAGTAGATAGTTCTTGCACACAAAGAAAGCATTGTGGGTGACCATTCTGGACAGTTTAGGAGGCTGCACTGTATAATCTCCTGGTTAATAACATAGCAAGAGACAGGTGGGCAGATTTTCTCACTCAACTCAGTACATCTCTAGTCCAAAAGAAGCACTTTATTTTTGACTAAAAGTGAAACCAGTGTTACTCTTTAATAGCCTGGAATGGAGAAACCTCTCATACAGGCAACTGCCTGTAATTAAAAGCAGGGAACCTACTTCTCTCAGGTGTCACTGTTGGTAATGGTTCAGGATGCCTTTTTATTTCTGGAGGAAAAAGATGATCTTCTCCTTCACAGCAGGACAGCACCACATGGTTGCAGGGATAGCCGAGATTTGGGTTGGACTCACAGGTTTGCCCCTCATTTTTTACTCTCAGTCCCAGAGTGCAGCAGTCACAACATTGCTGTAAAGGAAGGAGACAATTAGCAAACTACCTTTTTTGTGTTCTGTGTTATAGATAATAGAGGTCAGCCGCAACCCCAGAACTGTGGTTGATCTGAACTTCCCTCAGGAGCAAGGATGCTGGAATCAATTATTAGGATTTAGCCAGCTACAGAAATGGGAGCCTTACACCTGTTTGTTTTGGCCTGTCCAGTTCTAAGAGAGCAATACCAGTTGGCTAGGTGTTAAACTCTACCTGCAAAATTGACTTCAGTTTCCATTCACAGGGAAGCAGGTGGCAAATGCTGTAGGAATAGTTGCTCAGAACTGTTGTATAAGCTAGGTCACTGTTCTGGATATACACTGATATATCACAAACTAGATGTGGAACAGCTCTAGGTTCTTTGGAAGCCATGTCCATTGAACACGTAGACCCTTAAGAAGCAATCACAATTCCCCAGTTTCTGTCTGTCTGAAATTTTGAAAAAAAACTGCATTAGCAACAATAAATGAAAGAGCAAGTCCTTCCCTCCTGGGGCTATCGGAATACTGAGGAAGAAAAGTGACTAAACACACACTGGAATCTGCACATTGCGTTACTTTAGCCTTCGATCACTAAGGATAATACCATTCCACAAACATCCAAATTATGTGAATTTATTGTGATCACATAATTAATAGTTCTGGTTTTTGCAATGAATACCACACACCAATCTTACATAAGTGTTAGCAAGCTCATCGTAAGAGCTAAAATAGCCAAGGGCTAGTTGGAGATGAGGTTAGACTGGCACTACTAATGTACTCAACTTTTTCTGCCCCCATAGGATTGTTAATTTATTGCAGGAGATGATGATTGTTACATCTGGGTGTTGCAACTCCCTTAGCTTTACTACCATTCCCTGAGCTCTGCACCTACCAGGCCCCAGCTTTTACATCAGTCTACAGTAGGAAAATAGAGAGCCGTCCTGCTTTGGCATTCTGCATGAGCACCAGGAATAGCAGCAGTCCCTTTGCCCAGGCGAACAGAGACTCCTCCCTTCAGGCATCCATTGTCCAACAAATGAACTCTGGCTTTGGTATTTCCTGACCCCCTTGAACATGAGTCCATACAACTAATGCCTGCAGAGAGGGAGCTAGGAAGCAAAGGCATTGCTAAGAGTTGCACACATCCTCCCTTTCCTTCTCTTTTTCCTAACACAGACAAAGCACTTTCCCTACACATTGGAGAGATGGGGGAGGACTCACTCCTCCCTGGGGCACATCTCTCCTGGACTCTTCCTTGCAGTGGGATGAATGGATTCTTCCTTGTGGTCTTTGATGCAGGGCTATAAGCAATTTCCACAATCAGGCCATAAAAGTGCATTAGACAAATGCAGAATCCTGTACATGTTTAAGAGGCCTTTCTGAGCATCATACATGTTTAGGCATAATTAGCAGCTAAGCAAGCAAAGAAGTGGAGGCACTGACTCACCCTACTACACAGACCATAGGGAGATCATACATAAATTAAGATGCCCTATTAAATAGCTGACCCAACACCTTAATTAATTTATTTAGATGTCTGCAACTGTCGTGAATCATTATAAAATGCTTGACAACACTCACGTTTCTCCCTTTAGATGTCTGATGAGAGTCAGTGTATCCAGCTCTCATCTATACCTCTAAAATCCCACTGAGACTGCTCATGCGAACAGAGACCAGTTCTTTTAGTCCAGTCCACCAGCAGACAGTAATCATTTGCATGAAATAGAAGCCACATTTAAACTGGCTTCAGCTGACAACATCTGCACAAAATTCCAGGAACAGAAAAGGGGTGAAAATTGAAATGAGCTCTCTCTTCCAGAGCTGGTCACAGCAAAACCAGTCCCCTATCAAAGGCTGGTTTCCTCCCAGTGTCATGCTATGTCCCCTCACATACCATCCCTGTCAAATGTTGATTCTTCACCAATGCAGGTCACCTTATTGACAGGGCTCTAACAGAGAATTTTGGCTCTCAGGGCTTCTGCCAAAAGACTTGCAAGCACACACTACATGGAACTCAGTTTTTTCTGCATCTGCAGAATGTTCCAAGGATCCTACATATTCCATACCTGACCATCAGATCACAAAACTGATCCCCCTTCTTGCTAACTCTACTGTCCAATCTTCTTAGCCTTTGCTTTAGCGTGCCACATGCCCTTCTGTGGTTTACATGTGACCTATTTGTAAGAGCTTCAAAAATATAACAGACAATCATATATTGCGTAAATCTGCACACTTAACATTCAGCGAGAAAAACCCAAGACAATGTACTGGGCCACATTTTCTAAAGTGAAGTCTGGTGCCTACATAAAAAATGTGCAAAAATGCATAATTGCAGGCCCTCCTCCTACCATTGCTGACCTACCCTTGGCTAGTGTACAATTATAAAAAGGAAGGCCAAGAAAAAAAAATAAAGAACAGCTAGGCAAAGATTCAAAAAGTAGTAGCAAAATATTTTTAGATACACTTGAACTAGGAATTCTGATAAAGAACTTGTAGGATCACTTCATGATCAAGATGCAAAAGGATCACTCAAATATGATAAGGCTATTGCTAAGAAACTAATGAATTGTTTTCATTGGGCTTCACAGCTGAGGCTGTGAGAGAGATTTCCAAGCCTGAGCCATTTTCTTTCGGTGACGAAGCTGAGGAACTCTCACAGATTGCACTATTAGAGGAGGGTTTGAAACAAATTGGTAAACTAAGGCCAGATGTTGTTCATGCAAGAGTTCTAAAGGAGATCAAATGTGAAAATTGCAGAGTTACTTACTATGGTTTGCTACCTAACATTTAAAATCGGCCTACCGGATAGCTAAGGTGATGCCAGAGGCGACCCTAGCAGTTGCAGGCCAGAAAGCCTGATTTAAGTACTAGGCAAACAGGTTGAAACAATAACAAAGAATAGAATTGTCAAATGCATAGATTAATAAAATTTGTTGAGGAAGAGTCAACATATCTTTTATAAAGGAAATCATGTCTGACTAATCTACTAGAATCCTTTGAGGCGGCCAACAAGCACATGGACAAGGGGATCCAGTGGATGTAGTGTACTTAGATTTCTAGAAAGCCTTTAAAAAGGTCCCTCACGAAGGGTTTTTAAGTGAAGTAAGCTCTCAGGGGATTAGAAGGAAGGTCCTTTCATAGAATGGTAACTGATTAAAATATAGGAAACAAAGGGTAGGAATAAATGGTGATTTTTCAGAAAGGAGAGAGGCAAATATTGGCGTCTCCCTTCGATCTGGATTGGGACCAGTACTGGTCAACATATTCAGAAATTATCTGGATAAAGATGTAAACAATGAGGTGGCCATATTTGAACATGATAAAAAACTACACAGGATAGTTAAATTCCATGCAAACTGTGAAAAGACTGTGAAAAGATACAAAGTGGTCTCACAAAATCAAGTGATTGGGCAACAAAATGGCATATGAAAATAAATGTTGATAAATGCAAAGTAATGCATACTGGAAAACACAATCCCAACTACACGTTCAAGAAATAGATTTCTGAGGCACTGTGGATAGTTGTCTGAAGACTTCCACTCAATGTGCAATGCCAGTCAAAAGATCTAACAGAATATTGGGGATCATTAAGAAAGGGTACATAAGATGAGAGAAAATATTATATTTCCTTTATATAAATCCATGGTATGCTCACATCTTGAAACCATGTAGATGTGGTCTCCTTCTCAAAAAAGATATATTGGAATTGGAAAAGGTTCAGAAAAGGTTAAAAATGATTAGGGGTGTTTAACAGCTACTGTAAGACTAGAGATTAAAAAGATTGGGACTTTTCACTTGGAAAGGAGATAACGAAGTGATGATATGATAGAGGTCTATAAAATCATAACTGGTGTAGAGAAAGTAAATAAGGAAGTGTTATTTACTCCTTCTCATAACACAAGAATTAGAGTTCACCAAATGAAACTAATAGGCAGTAGGTTTGAAACAAAAAAAAAAAAAACAGAAGCATTTCTTTACACAAGGCACAGTCAACCTGTACAACAATTTGCCTGAGGATGTTGTGAAGGCTAACACTATCACAGGCTTCAAAAAAGAAGTAGATAAACTCATGAAGGATAGCCGTGGCTATTAGCTAGGATGGATAGGAATGAAGTCCTCAGTCTGTTTGACAGAAGCCAGGAATGGGTGCTAGGGGATGGATCACTTGATTATCTGTTCTGTTTATTCCCTCTGTGGCACCTGGCACTGGCCACTGTGGGAGGACAAGATAGTGGGCTAGATGGACCTTTTGTCCAACACAGTATGGCCACTCTTATGCTCTTATGGTACTACAGCTGTTTGAAGTTATCAAAATATCTTTTCCCAAGAAAAATAACTTTTCACCTAAAATGGATTTTCATTTTGTTAGACACGTTCTATGTTTTGTTTTTTTAAAAACATTATTAACAACATCTTTGAATGGCCATTATGAATAATAACGAATAGTTTTTGGGCCAGTGAGACCAAGTGAAAATGACTCTACTGCTAAGTAGTTACAGTATGCACCTAGATTAAGGGAGACCCAAAGTTTATGTTCCTTCTCTTCATCAGTTGGGGCCTTCCACATCCCAGGTGAGTTCCCTACCTCTGAAGCTTCCTCTCCCCCAGAGCTGTTTAGTGAGTCTTGTCCTTGTTGGCTTTTTTTTAATAACTGCCAAAATCAAAATGAAAATTTTTGAATCAGGCCAAAAAGATGTTCATTTTTTAAAATTTGTTTAGTCAAAACTATTTGGCAATATTGACATGAATCTGCTAATAATTTGGCTCAATAAAAAGACCATTTGTTGGCAAGTAACTATTTCTTCAAAAAAAAAAATCAGGCAACTCTACTGGTTGCTTCATGTTCTACTCCTCTCTGGAGATGTAGGCTATGTCTACACTAGCCAAAAACTTCAAAATGGCCATGCAATGGCCATTTTGAAGTTTACTAATGAAGTGCTGAAATACGTATTCAGCGCCTCGTTAGCATGCGGGCAGCCGCGGCACTTCGAAATTGACGCAGCTCACCACCACGCGGCTCATCTGTATGGGGCTCCTTTTCGAATGGACCCCGGCTACTTCAAAGTCCCCTTATTCCTATGAGCAGATGGAAATGAACTTCGAAGTTCCCTTATTCCCATCTGCTCATAGGAATAAGGGGACTTTGAAGTAGCCGGGGTCCATTCGAAAAGGAGCCCCGTCTGGATGAGCTGCGTGGTGGCGAGCCGCGTCAATTTCGAAGTGCCGCAGCCGCCTGCATGCTAATGAGGCACTGAATATGTATTTCAGCGCTTCATTAGTAAACTTCAAAATGGCCATTTGCATGGGTATTTCGAAGTTTTTGGCTAGTGTAGACACAGCCGTAGTGTCTCAAAATGTCAGTCAATTGATTAGATTGTAAGACTTAGAAAGAGACCTCATCATTTTTATATCCCCTATAATGGTCCAATGTTCAGAGTGTGTCTTCACTTCAGATTGGCTCAGAAAGGCAGCAATCAATCCATCAGTTGTCAACCGATTGCATCTAGCATAGATGCAATCAACTGACTGCCAAGGCTCTCCCACCAACTCTGGTACCCCTCCCAGAACAAGAAGAGTAAGAGGAGTGGACAGGAGAGTGTTAGCTGTTGACATACCACTGTGAAGACACTACATAAACAGACCTAAGTACGCTGACTCCAGCTATGTTATTTACACAGCTGAAGTTTCATAAAACTTAGATTGATGCTCGCGGGAGAGTAGAAAAGGCTTTCAAACACTTAAAAAGCAATGGCCATAACAGGAAAAAACAGATACAACTATAGAATTTCCTCATTAGCAATATTTTTATGCTGCTAATGAAAGGAAAAGTATTTGATTACAATAATATTGAAATTTCTTAATTTTCAAATGGCATTATGTGCTTCTTTTATTACTAGTGTTTTTTTCGTGCTGGTTATAGTCCTTACATCCTAGGAACTGTGCAGACAGAATAGAAAAACAAAGTATTTGCATTTAAAATTGCTTAATATGAATGGGTGCATGTAGTGAGGTGCAGTGGCCTCCCCCGACTCAGGAGCTGAGAAGGCCTCTCAGAGACCTTGGTGGGTGGGCCCAGAACACCTGTGCCCTGCACCCCAGAAAGCAGCACCTACGGTTGGAACTACCGAGGGCGGGGCTCCAGGCTCATTAAAAGGCTGGCCTCCAAGCGGGGCTGAGGCCTCTGGCCAGACTCCTGGGAACCAGAGCCAGAGGACCCAGGCCAGACTGCCAGGCTGGTGAGAGGCACTGGATAGCCTCCTGACAAACCCAGAGGGCCACAGCCACGCCTAGTGTTAGCCAGGCAACCAGACTTTCCTGACTTACTGGGGCCTTCTGGTCAGCAGTGAACCCCATGCCCTGAGGCTTTGCTGGAGCTGGAGAGCCTGCCTGTGGCCAGCTACCCCAAGGACCCAGACAGGCACAAGCCTGGAGTCCTGCCTGCCACCCACAATGCCAAGACCTCAGACCTGCCAGATCCCACAGTCATGTTCCCTATCCAGTACCCAAATGATGTGGAGAGGCCCAACTGGCTGGACCTGCCAGCTGCTACTTATCTAGAGGACATCTTCCTTCCTGAGCTTGCTGAGCACTCCAATGGGACCAAACACCAGTGGAGGTGGAGGTAGGAAGTGGCCTGGGAAGTCTCCATCTGAGCCCATGGTAGTGTGTTGTGGCCTGGATCCACACTACCCAGCTCACAGTGAGAGCTGTTGCTCGGGCCCCGGGCTAGGACACAGTGAAGTGGAAGGGCCTGTGCCCCCTGACCCCACCCCTGGAGAGGCAGCCCCTCGCCTCTCCCACCCACACTGCTTTGGTGGCTATTTGCTTGCTGTCCTCCCCTGAACAAGGGCCGGGCTCACTGGCTGCTTGCTTGCGGCCCTGCCCTGAGCTAGGGCCTGGGTGCATACACTGCTTGCTGGTAGCCCCGTTAAAGGGGACAAGATTCTGGGGAGACAGCTGTCGGCCCCAGGGTTGGCCATACCCAGACTGGAATAAGGTATGGAGGCCTGTGCCGCCCTGAGGGGCCGCACTCCGCTGGCCAAGACCATTACAGAGCATCACATTAAAGTCCACATAGCATGGATAGTCTGTCTCTAAATTCTGAAGATTGCAAGTTTTCTACACCTAAGATACAAAAAATTAACAAAATTCTCCTCTCCATCACCCTCTAAACTAGAGGTGCTCCACTGGCATAGAAGTACTATACTGGCAAAGCTTCCCTGTGCACTTTGTACTGGTAAAGTGAACTTCCACCCCATCATAAGCAAAACATCTATTCCAGAAAAAGCTGCACAGCTTTGCTGTGTAATTGCCTCTACACTAGGGGCTTTTGCTGGCACGACTACTTTGGTTAGGGATCCCACTTCTGACTGATATAAACATGCTGGCAGAAGTTAACAATACAGCACTAGTTATTCTGTGATGCATATATGACACCCACAAGAAGATCTGAGAGTAGCCCATCTCCCTTATATCTGAAGAAAGTAAAGGACAAAATCTGCCCACAAAATGGAGTTCTGAAACTTTCATGAATTTCTCTACGTGATTCTGAGGACAGAGTTTGGCTCTAAATCAATATTATTCTGAAGATTGAATCATCCCCTAGAAAGGATAAACCTGCATATCTAACACCACATTACACTTGAGCGTACAAACACACATGTAAATTCTGAACAGTGTTTAAGGCAGAAGAGCTGATACTAAGCTGGCTCCCCACCCCTCACTCCCACTCAATCCCCTGGCTGGGGCTGCTGAGGTTCTGGTACTGAGTACCGGTGCAAAAAAGCACTGGTTTAAAGAATTCTGAAACCTTCACTTCACACCCAAACTGGAGAAACATGTATAATGTAGAAATGGCCAGATCCTTAGCCAGTGTAAATTGCTTGAGCATCTTTAACTTAATTCCTCAAACCATCACTTAGTGGCCTTTATTTAAGAGGAAAAGTCTCTACAGTAATCCAAATATGTACTTTTTGTCAAATATTTTGTTTAGCTGGTAAAATAAACTGCTATTCAATAATGCGTGTAAGATGATAAATTGTCCTGTAATGGGTCTTTCCAATTATACCTTTGATTAAGCTTTTCTTCATCATTTCCTAAAATCTACTACACTTCAGATATAAAAACTGAAATCAACCTCTTCCAAATTGAGAGGGCAATAATAAAGCAGCATGGTTAATCTTAACAATGAGAGAGAAACCATACAAATTACCCTCATTAAAAACTTCAACAACTCAGGGCTGTGCCTGTAAGGAATTATTGAACTCTGAAAGCAAACTGCCAAAATATTTAGCTAAGTGTGATTTACAGGCAACTTTATAAATAACTAAACTCTGTGACACAAATATGAAACATCTTTAAACATGCACAAAACTAAATAAATCTGCATCAGAAAAGGACTTGCAAAAGTACCAAGGGGTCTTGCCTTATATAAAGATGCACCGCAGGTATCGCTTTCATCAGATCCACACAAATCTCCTTCCTTGGCTGCAATCATGCCAGCAACACAGCTATTTTCTTTCAAGTAAGAGACACAGCACTGCTTTTGAGCAATTCTGCAAAGATGGAACAGGGTTAAGTGTTAAGCGGCATTCAAAAAATAGTGCCATTAGGATGCAAAAATACACTACAGGAATTGGTCACTAGATTTAGAAATGTATGCATTCCTTACATCTGATCATCATTTTACATGCATATTATGGTAATCCTGTTGCCATTGAAGTCAATATGAGTTTTGTCATCGACTTTAACGGATCCAGGGTTTCACCTGTTAAATTCTTATGTAGATTGGAAAACATGTTTTTTAATGAGAGATTTAAGGAATTCAACCTGTTTATTTTAAAATTGAGAAGAGGAATTAATGCAGGAAAGTCTTGTGGCCTGTGGTACATAGGAAGTCAGACTACATTACCACAGTGGTCTGGTTTTCATTTATAATCGAACCATCAACAGATAAAATAAGAGTCTGGCAATGTATAAATGCTACAAACCAGAGGTAGGCAAATACCAGCCTATGGGCCTGGTCTGGTTAGCCAGAGTTAGCCCATGAAAGGTTGCTGCTGCTGCTATATTTATCTCTGCCTCCTCAGGTATGGTGCTTGCAGCTCTCACTGGCTGAAGATTGCTGTTCCTGGCCAATGAAAGCTGTGGGAAGTGATGTCTTGGTCTGCTCCAATTCCTGTACCTCCCATTAGCTAGGAATGGCAATTCATGGTACAGGTAAATATAGTAGGGACAAATGCTGGGGAATTACCACTGTCTTATTGTCCACGTCTGCTATAGACCAATGGCTTAAACCTCATTCAACAAAAAGCATTATACTCATGTTCTTAACCTTACGGTTTTGTGGTGGACCTATTTTGAGGTCATGCAGAGAAAGAAGAGAATTGTTTTATTTCCTCCCTGCAGAATCCTTTATTGCTGTTGATGGCCAATTCCAGTGCGTGCCATAAAGTACAAGACCAACATGGGGCATCCTGGGACTATGCACCTGATGGGCCTGGGCTCAATCCTCTCCAAGCCCCAGTCTGCGGCCTGGCCAAGCGCAGAGAGATCAATTTGGCCGTGTCTTCACAGACACGGCCAAATTGAACTCCAGAGGATCAACTGCAGTATATCGAACATGCGGTAAGTACAGACATACCCTCATGAACCTACACTGCTTGAAAGAGCTGTTGGTTTTGACAGCCAATAGTTAACAGCCAGGTTTACTGACAGCAAGTTCCCAGTCAAAAATGTTTGTCAATAAGATATGTGTGATTATTACAATTATCCCAGGAAGCCAACTTCCCCATTTTCCCCTGAGGAAAAAAAATTCCAATTCATGTTTTTTCCTGATGCTTGGAAAAAACTGGAAAGAGATGTCTCATATTCCTATGCAAATTAGCCTGTTACAGTAACTAGGCCATTGGCCATTCAAACTTAAAAAGGTCAGTGGCCAGTTGGGTCAGGTTTAACTTTTATTTACATGGTGGACAACGTGTGAATAGTACTACCAGTTGATTCATGGGCTGTGGGTGAATTAAGGAAATTTCTCCTCACAACCCTCCAGCCGCATGTTTTGTTTTTCAGTAATGGTTGCTTGCTGTTACAGTCTGAATTGCCAACTAGAAAGAACACAGTTATTCATTTATCGGAGGGGTAGTTGTGTTAGTCTGGATCTGTAACAGCAACGAAGGGTCCTGTGGCACCTTATAGACTAACAGAAAGGTTTTGAGCATGAGCCATTCACAGTCTTTGTTTACATTATAAATCCTAACCAGCAACTATACACCGCACCACAGTCACTCTAACTCAGGGACCCATCCATGCAACAAACCTCGTTGCCAGCTCTATCTATACCAGCAACACCATTACAGGACCTAACCAGATCAGCCACACCATCATGGGTTCATTCAGCTGCACATCTACCAATATAATTTATGCCATCATGTGCCAACAATGCCCCTCTGCTATATACATCGGACAAACTGGACAGTCTCTACGTAAAAGAATAAACGCACACAAATCAGATATCAGAAGTGGCAATATACAAAAACCGGTAGGAGAGCACTTCAATCTCCCAGGCCACAAAGTAGCAGACTTAAAAGTAGCTATCCTACAGCAAAAAAATTTCAAGACCAGACTCCAAAGAGAAATTTCTGAGCTACAATTCATCTGCAAATTCAACGCCCTCAGCTCAGGCTTAAACAAAGACTGTGAATGGCTGGCTAAATACAAAAGCAGCTTCCCCTCCCTTGGTGTTCACACCTGCAGATCAACTGCTGGTAGTAAGCCTCACCCTTGCTGACTGAGCTAACCTTGTTATCCCCACCCTTGCTCTGGCTTATTTATACCTGGCCCTGCAGATTTTCCAGACCAGCATCTGATGAAGTGAGTCTGTGCTCATGAAAGCTCATGCTCAAAACTTTTCTGTTAGTCTATAAGGTGCCACAGGACCCTTCGTTGCAGTTATTCAATTGACATTTTAGTGGCTAATGTCCAACTATATTTGATGACCATCTAACTTTTCACTGTCACCATAGAACATCTGGCATTTCAGTTACAAATTCAGTTCATTAATGGCTATTTCGACTTTTTGAAAAAACATTCAAAAAGCCAACAGTAAAAGAAGTTTGATTTTTTCTTTTGTTTTTAGTGCTTTTTTTTTTTGTAGAGCACCTACAATTCAAAAATCAGAAGTAACAGTTAAAAGGTCAAAATCTTCATGGATTAATGTTCCTCAGCAATACCCCACTTTGCCAGAATTTTTTTCCGATACAAAATCCAAAATGGTGATCAAGAGCTATAGCAAATAAACCTGGTCACTCACAAATTATTCAGATATTTCAAGGTGGCTTGATTTTAGGTACTGTACCATTCAACCATGATTTGAGCAGGTAAAAAACTTTATTAGTTACTCATTTATTTCCCATTCACAAACTCACTCTTAAGAGGCGAGGTAGATGGATTATTGGATTCAACAGCCTCTCTCAAAAACTCACACTGATGTAACTGCATCCATGTACTGAATTGGTGCAAGTCACCAATATAAACACTCTTCCCAGGAACAAAGCAGGATTTGCACCCAGTGCTGCTCACCATGAAAACATATGTCGTGGGGTAAGAAAGTAGGTCCCCTTGTGAATCCACAACTGATTAAAAGGTAGGAAAAAGGGGATAGGAATAAATGGCCAGTTTTCACAGTGGAGAGAGGTAAATATCAAGGTCCTACAAAGATCTCTACTGGGACCAGTGCTATTCAATATATTTATTTGTAAGTGATCTGAAAAGGGGGTAAACAATGACATCAGAAAGTTTACAAATGATACAAAATTACACAAAAGAGTTAAATACAAAGCTGACTGCAATGACTTACAAAGGTATCTGACAAAAACAGGGGCAACAGAATAGCAGATGAAATTCAGTGTTGAAAAGTACAAAGTAACACACTGAAAAACCCTATCCCAATTGCACATGCAAAATGATGGGGTCTAAATTAGTTATTACAACTCACAAAAGAGCTCTTTCAGTGATCAAGAACTGCTCTCTGAAAACATCTACTCAGTGTGCAGCAGCAGTCAAAAAACTAAGAGATGAATGTTAAAATAGAAAATATAAATACTATCATACAATTCTCTGGTACGCCAACACCTTGAATGCTGCATGCAGTTCTAGTCATCCCATTGCAAAAAAGATACTTTATAATTAAAAAATACAGAAAAGGGCAATAAACACAACTAAGGGTTTGAAACAACTTCCACGAGATGTAAAAGATTGGAACTTTTCACTTAGAAAATTGTGATTTTTGTGGGGGAGGGTTATGGGCGGGAGATATGACAGACATCTAAAAATTATAAATGAGGTGATTAAAGGAATGTTATTGAGCCCAATCAAGTAACATAATAACCAATGAAATAAATAGGCAGCAGGTTTAAAACAAACAAGAAAGTACTTCTTCACACAAAGCCCAGTCAACTTGACAATGCTGCAAAGGCCAAAAGTCAAACTGGATTCTAAACAGAATTAGGAAAGTTCATGGAGGACAGGTCCATCAGTGGCTATTAGCCAAGATGGTCATGGATGCAAATCCATGCTAAGGGTGTTCCTAACACTTTGACTGACAGAAGCTAGGAGTGGATGACAAGGGGAAGGATCTCTCAACCATTGCCCTGCTCTGCTCTTTCCCGCTGAAGCATCTGACACTGGCCACTGTCAGAAGACAGACTACTGGGCTAGGTGGTCCATTTTCTGATCCAGAATGGCCATTCTTTACATTTGTATTTATATAAATGGGACTAGTGTAAGTCCTGCTTTATTCTGCTGCAATGCATCTACAATAGGAGTTT
Source organism: Carettochelys insculpta (assembly GCF_033958435.1). NCBI lineage: Eukaryota > Metazoa > Chordata > Testudines > Carettochelyidae > Carettochelys > Carettochelys insculpta. The sequence continues at coordinate 14,570,435 of NC_134147.1, read as the reverse complement.
GTATTGTTTGAGTGCATTGATGTAGTTATCCAAATGCAAATTTCCTTAATGTTGACAGGTCTTCGGCAGAATTTTTCTGGGCTGCAGATGTCAGTCCCTATTAATTTCCTGCGGTCATTTCTTGACAGCCAGTTTGTCCAAAATGTTATTGGAATATGGTCAACATAAAAGTCAGAATGTCAATGAGAATAGTCAAAAGCAGCTAAAATATCTTTAAAATATTTTAAACAAGGGTTAATTTAATACATTAAAACGAGGAAGGAGGGCAGAAAGGGAAAGGAATTAAAATTTGTATCATTCCAGTTTCTGACTGTTTTAAAAACTTATGACTCTCAGATCCAGTGAGAAAAATCTCACTGCTGGATTAGCCAAATACTGCACCTGTATTCTCCATCCAGAGGAAGGGCCTTTCACTTCAGACATAATTCCCCATGTACCACAGAACTCCAAAAACTTGTACAACCTTTATTCTAACCTTAACTTCACATTAATAAAAATCATTTTAACTCATCTATTTTCCATTCTCCACCTAGGGGAATTGTTCTATCATGGAACAAACAAAAGTCAACCTGGAGGATAGGTGAACAGAAAACACTGAAGGAAAACCCACCTGCTCCCAGAGATGGTGCATATGATTTAGTTAGATGTAATCCAGATTTTGAGTCTGTACTGCTCTAGTGCCTCAGCATAGCACTATGGGATACTGCTGTTGGAACATTCTGGGCTTTCCTCAACTGGTGTAAATTAGCATTACTACAAGCTCTATGGAAGTGTGCTCTTTTGGCCCAGCTGAAGATCTGGCCCTTTTATCTTTCAGATGTGACACAAAATCAAGGGCACTTCTGATCATTTGGCAAAAAGACTAGGTGGTCATAATTTGCTCTCCTGGACACAAGTATAATTAACCTGTAGACTCTCAATGTCATCATATGTGTGTGTGTGTATGTCTGTATAAACACCAACAGAACTAAATTAGCTGCTTCTTTGCAGGTGCTTGGTTGCCCGTAAGTACTTACAGGCATTTTGACATACAAATAGCACATGTTTCCGGGTATCTGCATTACACTGGTGCAAGCAGCATGCCTGCTTTAAAAGCTCCTAACGGGCACCATGGGTTTTCTGTCCAGGTTTTCATAGTGCACCTTTCATCATAGCATCTGACTGATTCCGAGGATTCGGATTCTAGCACTTGTTATGTGCAGATTTTTGCAGCTTTAAAATGTGTGTGCAAGTGTATCTGGCAGAATGTTTCCAAGTGCCGAAGTGGAATACAGCAGATATCCTTTGATGCCAGGTGATGACCATGTTAAATCCCACGAGATTAGTGAGCAATGAAGCATTTAGCATTTAACTTATGGGCTAAATTCAACCCTGATATATGTGGGTGCACCTCATTAATAGTTGCTACACTTGCATCTACGCAATTCAAGATGGCTACTATTTTTTTCCAGATCATATATTTGTTGTGTGTAAATACTGCTATATTACAACCCAGTGGGCTGTATCTTAATCTCAGGTTTTACTACAGTGTTATATCTCTGGCTTCAATGGGTTTATTGCTGCTTTCTACCAACAAGAGTTTAAAACTAAGACAAGCACCTTAAAATGCTGAATTCATTTTAAAGAGTCCACATAGCTTTCATATTTGACACTCACATTACTTTGTTTTTAGGTTTGCTTCAAGCTTCTTTTTCAGACTAGAAAGAGAGATTATGAAATGGAGTTAAATCAGGGGTCTCCAACCTGCATCTCTTTAAGGACTTTTTTGTGGCTCTCAATGCTAAAATCGCAAAGTAAAACAAACCCTCTTCTGATTATTTTTGATATTCCAGTGAACATCGAAAAGCTAAACAATGAACTCATATCTAAAGAGCAAACGATATGTGATCTCAAAACGTTGGATAACTCCCCCTTTAACATGTGCAGTGCATTGTGGGAGATGTGCTCTTGTGCCGGGCTCTTCAAATAGGGGCTACAAAACATATGGTTTGACCTTGTTTATTAAGGACCATCCTGTATTCATATGCATTGCAGCTCTTGAATTCTTGAGTTCTTTACAGAATTCAAAAATAGGTTCTTGCTCTTTTGGTTGCCAACCTCTGAGTTAAATTAACATCTTATCTACGTTTTCCTGCTCTTTTCTTAACTGTCATCCTTTTCTTCTCCAATGTTGGGAGGAGATGAGATATCCTCATTCATCTAGAGCATCAGCTTGTGTGATGAGGACAGGATTTGCCTTGAGTCCTATGTGGCTACATAGAGTGGAGTGAAAGAACAGGTGAGTAAGGGCATCAGAATGTGGTCTTTGGAATGGATTCTCATCAGATTAGTTTCAAGTTTACCATTTAATAAAAAGTAATGAAAATAATTTAACATTTGTCATACAAAAGTGTCAAGAACATTTGGTTGCATTGTCCTGAAACCTAAAAAATCCAGTCATTTGGGTACAACAGGGAAACAAAACACTGGATTTTGTTCTTGAGCAACAGCAACAAGAAACTTGAAAAGCTTCAGTTTACATTAGATTCTAGATCTCACAGAAAACATTGCCCGTTCTGCCCAGACATACTCTCAGTCAGCCAGAAAGTCTAATCTAGAGGATGGACTTGATCATACCTCTTTGGGAATTGGCCAGTTCAGGTAGTTATTAGGCTTTCGCTAAACAGTGTTCACTGAATGTCTTAGGCTTGCTTTGTTTTTGGTTTACTTACCTGCAAATATCACCATCAGCCCCACTGACTGGGATTTCTGTGCATTCTCCATTGTCTATGGCCCATTGTTGTCCAGCTGCACAGCAAGTTTCAATCAAGTCCTTTGTTGAACCTGAAAAAGGTAGACACCTTTAGGGAATGATCCTTCCAAAGATATTTGGCAGCCAAAAATGAAGAGCAAACCAAAATTTTCCTTCAATGGGTTGAAATTTATATATAGATGCATCTCCACTGGTATGCTATGTTTCCTAGCTGGCTGTGTGCACTGCATATGAAAACACTATGTGGTGGATGTTTGGGGAGGACAGAGATAAGTAGATCATTTACTTTGTACTTTTCTTTGTATTACATTAATAAGAAACACAGGCAGGTTTACATAGTAACAGCCTCCATTCATGGGCGAATGAAACAAAGAAAAGGCTGAACTCTCATCATCCAGGAGGGTTGGACATAGTGGAAGACATTACATTTTCTTTTAAGAAGAGAATTAAAAGTTGCAACATGAGGACAACCACCATTTGTTTAAAGACAAGTCCAGCTATCAGACACCCAGACCATAAAAAAATAATATTTAACTCATTTCTCGGATGGGCTTAGTTTGTTACCAAACTGTTTACGTATAATGGGGACTCCCCCTTCAATAGTTGGCCTGTCTAACCTGTAGGAGACGAAACCCATTACCTTGTGCATAGACACGACATAACAGATTAGCATGAGCATTTCCTCAATCTATTACACATGCACACCTCTGTGCTGCTGTGTTTCATTGAATTATACAATATGAATTAAATTTAAGATACAAGTAATAAAAATCCATGATGATAAACTGTGAACAAATGTTCTTTGTCATGGTCTCTAGAAGCTAACACGATTTAGCAAGGGCTTTGTTCTGTACATTTTGACAGATGAAGTGTTAAAAAAATGTTTCCATAAAGTAGATTAAAGTTTTGCTCATATGGTGCCTGGAATATAATCCTAGGTCTCAATATGATGCTTTAGTTGGTTTAAGCCACAATAAAGAGACCTGAGAGAGACAGCTCTGAACTGGCCAATTAGTTGATGTATAACCCAGGTGTGAAATGTCATAAAAAGATGGAAGTGTGAACAGTGCGCTATGTCATACATTTTCCCTACTGGATTAACATTTAAGCAGTAAATGCTTGGGAATAAGTGAAACCATTTACACTAGCACATTTTCAATATATCAAACATATGGTTTTATAAAATACAGATGGAGGACTCTCTTTAGGACAGAAGCTGTATTTCATTATATGCCTGTACAGCACCTAGCTTGTATCTGGGGCCTTGCTGTGTTAATGTAACACAAATAACAACCAACAATATTAATAATGATTGTCAAAGCATTCCATAGTTGTATCTAGGGCCCAAAATGTGTGACTTCCATGGACAGCATGGGGGCATGTACAAACCCCACACTAGGCTACAAGGATAAGGGGTTATTTTGGGCTCAGCCAGACTCAACCAGAGATGAAAGTAAAATAAATTTCTTAATAGTGTTGGGGAGCAGGGGAAGACACTGACTATGCTAACAGCACCATACCTGTAGCATATGCTCCATCACTGTAGGAATTAAATGTCAGACAATCAGCCCACTTTGGCAGAACTGGAAGTAAACGGACCTGCAATGCACAGCTCCAGCAGCAGAGAGCAGACTTAAGCGTAAAGACTCCGACACAGCTGCCCAAAGGGGCCTCCCTGACAGAAGGAAGAACTTACTCCAGAGACAAGCAGAAAAGGAAGCATCCTGTGGATCTCTTATTTAGTCTGGTTTAGAATTCAATACTACTGTACCAGTGAAAACACCCAGAATGTTATGGGGCTGAGGGAACTGTGGGATAGGTTCCCACAATGCATTGCTGCAACAGTCAATGTTTGGTGATTTAGTGTGCCAGCACTAACTCAACTTTGTGAGGAAGTGAGGATACTCACATTCAAATTTATAAAACCGAGCATTACAAAATCGAATTTAATAAAATTGAATTCATCTTGTAGTTTAGACACAGGCTTAGACTAATCTGACCCTGGGGAGTGGGTTGAGGGGTAGAAACCGAGGAAGAAGCCAAGGAAGAACAATCTTAAGCAGCCTTGGTTGCCAGACTAACGATATAGCCCAAAGGACCCTGGGTCAGAGCTCAGTGGAATGGAAAGTGCTGGGCTCCCATTGCCACACCACCTTTGCAAGCATGGGTTGTGGATGTGACCACTAGGCCACACTCCCCAACCAGACCCAAGTGAGTGCCATTACCAATTGCAATGGAAGTTAATCAGTTAGATCCTGAGTGCCACTTTAAAAAGCGTTGAGATGTATTTATCAAAACCCCAACAGGGTTCAAAACAGAACTAGCAAAGTCCAGGGAAGATGAGTCCATCAAGGACTGTTAGCCAGGATGGGCCAGGATGCAAACCCATGTTTTGACGTGCTACTAGCCTGTTTGCTGGAAGCTGGGAACAGGTGACAACATTGACATAAAGGGCTAGAGTTAAAAATATCTGGATATATATGCCCTAAGATTAACAATAAAGTAGATCTATAGAACAGAGAACATATTTATCATATAACTTTTTGATACGGTATATAGTAAGTAGAATTTGTGAAACAGTAAATAACACAATAGTTAAATGTTTAGGTTGGTAACTTGAGAACTCAATGTATCATAGTCTGTCAGGAGCTAAGTAACAATAGAACATAAATGCTTGTGTGTTTCATTTCAACCGTACACAGAGCTGGTACTGAATAACATGACCATTTCACCTATAATGAAATAAACACAGACCTTCCTCTGTATCAACATTATTTCCCTGTATTGCTTCATACTTACTAGAAGAAATAACTTTAATACTGCAAGTCCTTTTGTTATCTCAGCCCCAAATGCTTACTTACCTAATGCATGTGAAATCTTAAAGACCACTTCTGGAGGTATTCAATATTAGATTGTCCATTACAGTCACATTCCATAGACGCACATATTGAGCTCTCAGAGAATCATTTGGATTCTCTGGCTTTCTTTGACTTTAGGTTTCTATTCAGACGTTCAATTTGTACCTAGCAAGTAAGATAAATTCTGCTTGCTAGGCATCTTTAAAATTCTGTTTCAGAAACTCTAGTTGTGTTACATTTCAATAATCATAAACAAAACAACAGAAGGGGGAAAATAAGAGAAAGTGCATGTTTCATTATTGGATTTAATTCCAAGGGAAGAAAATCATCAACTTTCATGCCTCTTTGTGCACTTTCACCCACCAGGTAGGGGTCATTTCACATGCCTTATAGAGGATCCAGGTTAACATACATAAGTTTGATTTGGTTGGGCAACGCTTTACGGATCACGTTACCAGCCAATACAGATTGCATACTAATAATCAAGCAATCTGGATAATTCACAATATGGTGAATTGAGAGGCCTTGTGTTTGTGTGAACATCCATAATAGAGCAGATCATGAAAATTCCTAGAAATTGGCCTGTGGCTGTGTCTACGCTATATGATAAAGTTGAATTTAAGGCAATGAGCTCAATTTTATGTCACTGTCTTCATTGTATATACCATTAGGTAGATTTTAGGGAGTGCTAAGGCCAATTATCAGCTCCAAGGAAGTTTCACTAGTTAAACTTATTATTTTCATTTGAGTAGTGTATTTTGATTTATCTTGAACTTCTTCCTAACAGGTATCATGCTACAGTGCTTCATGGGTGTTGTAGACTCATTGCATTGTTTCTATTCTCCTTGATGGGCCTGGCTTCGTAGGCAGATTTCCTCTCATATGATGCACCATGACCAAAGGGTTAGTGTAACGTGAGAGATTTTGTCCAACCACACAAAACATGAGCCTACAGAGCAGAATGAGAGCTTTAAGCACACACATGAAGCACCACCATGGTGACAATTTCAAACTGAATTATTTTAGTGCTCAGCCAAAGTATTTTGGTGTTTGACTTTTCATCAAAATGTTGAAACATTTTGTGTTAAAACACTCAATTTTCCAGCAAGCTGTAATAAATTCCAGGGAAAAAGAGGGATTATTTAGGGTGACAGGTTTAGAATGGGCATTAGGAAAAACTTCCTAACTCTCTCAGGGTGGTCAAGCACTGGAATAAGTTGCCTAGTGAGGTTGTGGAATCTCCAGCATTGGAAATTTTTAAGAGGGGGTTAGGTTGACACTTATGGATGGTCTAGCTTGTGCTTGGTCCTGCCACGAGTGCAAGGGATTATAAAATGAACTCTCTCACGCTTTTCCAGTCCTATTAGTCTATGAGATTTGTTCTTAGTACGGATGTGTGGGCCATAAACTGGAACTAATCCTGTAGATTGGAGAAGAGAGCTTCCTATGACCATCCAACAGGCAGGAAAAATCCACCTGAACTTTTTTTTCTTGATGATCTCTCATAATAGCACGAATGTCTAAACTATCTAATGATCAGTTAGAAAAGTCAAGGCCTTCCTTTCACTGAATCTGGGGTAAGTCAAGAATATGTCCTGTGAAGTCACTCTAATTTTATCTTGATGTAATAAAAGATAGTTTCAGGACAGGAGGGCCAAATTCATCATTGGTGTAACTTCATCCTTTTCAGTGGAATCACCAGTGTGTGATTTTAATGTATTTACATAAAGAATGTCTTTGTCGTTTGTGCTATAGGATTTCCATAGCAATTTTCATCACAGTAATGATTTTTGGAGAAGACCCTGGGCACTAATGTTCAGCTCAGTAGTAAGCCCTACCACTACTGTGCAGAAAAATAAAAATATAGTGGGAGGGAAGGGCCTTAAACTACCTTTAATTATGCTTTGTTCCCTTGAAGGCATGGAAGGATGAGAGTCCAAAAAATACTAGGTAGTTTCCTGCCCTGCACCATCATGACTCCCATGTGGAGCTGACATGAGGTCATAGTGGAGAGAAGACACTGAAGGAGAACTTCCCAACTCGCATGGGCCCACGCGCCCAGATTTGTGCAGACACAAAATATTGCATTGGACCCTGACAAACTATACTGAAGTGCATAGTCTACGTTATATCTACAGTTTATGGATGATGTTAATAATGTTGAAATATAATTTGATAGCTTTATTGTGTATATGAGTTACTATAAGACATAAGAAGGATTGTAGGCATACCTAAATGACAGAGCAGATTAAAGCTGGTAGCAAATAATTATCTGACTATGATGTAAGCCAATTTTTCAGTCTACTTTTTCTGGACTCCTTCATTAAAACTCCACATATATATTGCCAAGCATGGAAACGCATGGGGCTTGTCTACACTTGCCCCCAACTTCTAAGGGGGCATGTTAATCAGAGTGATGGGAGATTACTAATGAAGTGCTGTGATGAATATGCAGCACTTCATTAGGATAATTCTCCCCCACAGCATCTTTGAAGCTTCAAACTTCTGAGTGCTGGCTTGCATGTAACCACAGGCACTTCAAAGTGTCTGTACTACTCTGAAGTCCCTTTACACTTCAACATTTTGAGGACTAAAGAAACTTTGATGTGAAGTGCCCATGACTACACGCATGCCAGCACTTTGAAGTCTGAAGCTTTGAAGTTGCCGCGGGGGGAGAATTAGCCAAATGAAGTGCTGCGTATTCACCACAGCACTTCATTAGTAATCTGCCACCGCCCTGATTAACATGCCACCTTCAAAGGTGGGGGGCAAGTGTAAACCCAGCCATGGTTTATTAGCAAAGTATTTCAAGTTTCAAAATATAAGAATACAGAATAACTCATTAGTTTATACAATAATCTATAAAATTTATAATTATAAAAACAAAAATTAGTAGCCCTCACCCAGAGCTCAGCAAACACAATATCAAGGTGCTATATTGAAGTGTTGTGTTAAGTTGCCTTTTTTACAAAATATATTATACTTCACTATGGCAACGTCTACACGTGCAGCCAACATTGAAATAGTCTATTTCGATGAATAACGTCTACACGTCCTCCAGGGCCGGCAACGTCGATGTTCAACTTCGATGTTGCTCAGCCCAACATCGAAATAGGCGCAGCGAGGGAACGTCTACACATCAAAGTAGCACACATCGAAATAGGGATGCCAGGCACAGCTGCAGACAGGGTCACAGGGCGGACTCAACAGCCAGCCGCTCCCTTAAAGGGCCCCTCCCAGACACAGTTGCACTAAACAACACAAGATACACAGAGCTGACAACTGGTTGCAGACCCTGTGCCTGCAGCATAGATCCCCAGCTGCCGCAGAAGCAGCCAGAAGCCCTGGGTTAAGGGCTGCTGCCCACGGTGACCATAGAGCCCCGCAGGGGCTGGAGAGAGAGCATCTCTCAACCCCCCAGCTGATGGCCGCCATGGAGGACCCAGCAATTTCGACGTTGCGGGACGCGGATCGTCTACACGGTCCCTACTTCGACGTTGAACGTCGAAGTAGGGCGCTATTCCTATCTCCTCATGAGGTTAGCGACTTCGACGTCTCGCCGCCTAACGTCGAAGTTAACTTCGAAGTAGCGTGCATGTGTAGACGCAGCTAATGACTCATAAATGATTAAAAGGGAAAATTTAGGTGTCAGAATAAATTAACATTTTCCAATACATTATCATTGCTTTTTAATGTTGTGTGTGGTCTCAATCAGAAATTTGAAAGACTGAATAATTCACAATAGTTCTCTCAGTCATTTGTGTGAATCTGAGGTTATGTCTACACTGCAGGGTTTTATCAACAAAACTGCTGTTTTATTGACAAAACCCAGGGAATGTCCAGATTCCCAAGGTTTTCTGCTGACAGTAAATCAACAGAAAATGGCATTTTTACTGACAGCGTTCTACCATTCCACCGTGAGGCAGAAAGCCTCTGTGGACAGAGATCTATGGACAGAAAGCCAGTCTGGATGTTCCTGGGGGCCCTCTGTTGACAGACAGGACTTCTAGTATACTGGGCAGCCCTGTCTGCTGCATGTCTGGTTGTCCATTTGGTTGAGAGAGTGGCCAGACAATCCAGACACTCTCTCTCAAAAGAGTGGATCACTCTTGAGATCTGCTTGGCAATTTGGCTGCAACCTGTTGACAAAAGTTTTGTCGGAAGATATCTTCCAACACAAATTTCTGTCGACAAATCACTCTAGTGTAGACATAGCCTGAGAAATTCTGACATGTTCAATCTGTGATACAAACATACACAATGGAAACTAGTGAATGAAGACAGGAAAGTAGAACTCTAAACTCAATGGATGGAAGCAGTATGTCGCACATGACAGAGATCCTTGAAATGTATCTAATTCCCAGCAGGTTGGTCTCCTTTTCTCTTTCATCTTTCACAATATTAAAAGACTAACTTAAAAACAGACATGCATGTATTTAATGCTAGGCTTTGTGTATGCAGATATGGATGTATGCTACTGCTAACTCTATACTCTTAAATATTTATTACTCTATATACACCTCTGATCTTTCATGGAGCAGTCTGACATATAGCAGCAACTGAGCAATTCTTTATGAAGCAAGTTTTCTTCACTAGAAAAATGAGTTTATTTCTCTCAGCCTCTACTATGAAACGATAACATGTCTCCTCATTTGTTTTCAATTCAGGCAATTTATGTCCTGCAATTAACAACCTACATCAACATGAAGACAAGAACTCTCTGATGTTTTGGCAACCTCTGAAAATTTCATGTGTTGTAATTAAGGAACACTTGAAACCTGATTAAAATGTAGAAACTCTTGTATCCTTCCTGAGAATTTTGATTAATGCTCCATTGTGCCTTCTGTCTCAAAATGGTTACAGCTAAAGGTCTGACCCAGAGTTAATTGAAATCAACAGGAGTTCTTTCATTAACTTGAACTGGCTTTGGATCAGATCCTGAGTCCTTTATCTCGAATTATTTATTTACTACCACCAAATAAGGTTAGTCTTACTCATATGAATTCAACTTTTTGTAAGTTGTCCATCTGCCTGAGCAGCTAAGTCACAGCTCATATATTAGAAAGGGGAAAAAATCAAATTTAAGGTTTTCACCAATTTTTTGCTCTGTTTATTATTATTTATTCAAATTGAAACTAAAGCTTACTTGGAAAATTAGCTGAATTTTTTTGGGGAATTTTTTCAAAATTTGTGTGTTTTTTTCAAAATTAAAAACGGGATATTTCAATAACATTTTAGTCATTGAAATATGTTAACCAGTGCTAAGGTTAGTCAAAAACTGGAAAATTGATAAAATATTTCACCAAAAATATTCAGAACTCTTTTTCCATGTCAAAAATAATTTTTGAATGAAATTTTTCTCCAATTCAAAGTTCTGATTAATATCCTTGATATCCAAGTAACATGAATGCATTATTTATTATACCTAGCCAAATACTGCAAAAAAATTGCTTGCAAACATTCATTTCAATACAGAAATGCTATTTGAGTCAAACAGCTTATTTAGTGTCTGTTTGCTATCTGCAAATATTAATATAAAGTTGGTTTTTAATTTACACCTGTATTTACTGAATGGCTGTTATTTGTACACGTACTGTACATGTATTTGCGTATGCTATATTTCATTTAATTATTTTAAGATATTTCAGCTATCTAATCAGGAAAATAACATGTGACTTCAATGACTAATTCCATGCCATGAAGTAGTGAAGTGGAACAATTTCTGAACAACTCACATGCTGAAATTTATTTGTCCAAGTTTGTCCTAGAAAATAGTTAGGACTTATGGATTAAATCTCAGGTTTTGAGTTCCACACAGCCTGATTTTTATTTCTACAAAGACCCCTTTACATCATTCTGATAACTCTGGCTGTGGCCACAATTGGCCAAAACTTCCAACTTTTTCACTAGTTTTTATAGTAAGTAGATACCCCCAATTAAATTCACTCCTACTTCTAGGCCTCTCTGTGGCTGTGGCCACACTTGGCCACAACTTTGAAATGGCAATGGTAATGGCCAAATCGAAGAATACTAATGAGGCACTGAAGTGAATATTCAGTGCCTCATTAGCATTTGAAAGCGTTGCTTTCGAACGCACACGGCTCGGCACAGCTACTTGGGCGTCCTTTTTGAAAGGACCCTGCACATTTCAAAATCCCCTTATTCCCCTCAGCTGATGTGTTTGAATGGCTCTCTTTTTTTGGGGAGAAGGGTGCTTTCAAAATGAGGGTTTCCTTTCAAAGTAAGCCTGTCTACACATTTGTTTTCAAATTAAGAGTAGCACTCTTGATGTTCCAAGTGGCTGTTGTTATGCAAATGAGGTGCTGAATATTCAAACCAGTGCCTAAGTAGCATTTCCAATCTGCAGCATTTACAAACCCCTTCTGAAAGGAGATTAAATCAAATTTAAGGGACTATGGTCAATTGTATAAACTATCCATCTACACTCCAGTGCTCAATAAAGTCCATTTTAAGGGCCTGTAACAATGACTTTTATAATGCTGACTTCCCCCCAGAGTAACTTGAGAAGCTGCATTTTCAATGTCAAACTGTACAAGTGGAGACAGCAGCAGTATTAAAATTGAATTTATTAGCCTTCAAAACTATCCCACAAAGCCCCTCAAGGTGTCCTTTCCTGTCATCGCTCCATCCCCACTGCTCTCCAGGTAAACCACATGTAGGTGACAGGAAGCAGTGGTCACCAGCCTGGGAATTTTGATTAGATTTCCTATCCTCTCTGGCCAGCCTGGTGAGCAGATGGGGGGCTCATATCTCTGCAGCACAACTTGTAGCCATGAGTTCCCAGGATCGCAAAAGGGCCCCAGCACGGAGCCATCAGATCTTGCACCTCATTTCAGTGTGGGGCAAAGAAGCTATTTTCATCCAGCTTAAATCTAGCAAAAGGAATGCTGATATTTATGCAAAAATATCACGAGGCATGATTGAGAAAGGGTACTGCAGGGACACTCACCATTGCCATGTGAAAATCAAGGAGCTGAGGCAAAGCTACCCAAAGTGCATGACAGCCAACTTTTGGTCTGGGGCATCTCCCCAGAAATGCCAATACTACGAGGAGCTTCATGCTCTTCTGGGGACAGATGCAACCCTTCCTCCAGAAGTCACACTGACTCCTCTGTTCCTTGGGAGGATGAGGAAGCACATCCTGATGTGGAAGGGGTGGACAGCAGCAGGGCCCATTCCAGTGTAGAAGTAGATCCTGAAAGCCAGGAGCTGTTTGTCAAGCTGCAGCCCATGGATCCCTACCCTTTAACTCACAAGGTGGCTTCAGAGGCTAACCCGGGTCCTGGAGAGGGCACTTCTGGAAAGTATGTTTTTCTACTGCAAATAGTATGTTGCAATCATAGCGGCTGTGTCTACACTACCACCATCCTTCGAAGGGTGGATGGTAAGTAGGGTGTTGGGAGTTTATTAATGAAGTGCTGCGCTGCATATGCAGCACCTCATTAATTTTGAGGCATAAAGAGACTTTGAACTTGCCCTGGCACTTTGAAAAGTACCGGCAGGTGAGCCACGACTAGACGTGAGCTGGTACTTCAAAGTTTAAAACTTTGAAGTTGCCACAGGGGAGGAATTTGCATAATGAAGTGCTGCATATGCAGTGCTGCACTTCATTAATAAACTCCAAACACCCTAATTACCATCCTTCCTTTGAAGGAGGGAGATAGTGTAGACAAGCACAGGGTGGAGGTTTCTATACCCCTTTCCTTTAGAACAGCTTGTTAATATTTCTGGGGATGGAGCGCTGATCCTGTTTTAACAAAAAGCTGAAGGCCTTAGGCAGGCACTCTTGGATGCTCCTGATGAGATTTCTGGGGAGACCTGACTAGTTCCTGCTTCCATGGTAAAACACCTTACCATGCTGAGCTACCAGTTCAAAGTCAGTTTAAAAGTTAGAGTAGGGAGAGGAGGATACTTGTGCTCAACACAACACAATGCTTGTGGCTCAACACAGAGATGTCCAACAAACCCAAAAATAATCTGATAACCGTTAACATCCACAGCTCCGTTAGTAAGGTTGGGCTTTATATTTAAATTAAATTAGAACATTTACTATGAGTACGGAATAAATTAATAATTTAGAGTTTGCAAGTAGATCTATTAGTTTATGAATTAAAATTACTTTTGATCTGGGTCCTTCAAGAAAATTAGCACTCTGTGTCAAACACTATTTAATTCAGAGTTGTCAAGACATCATCCACCCACACAAAAACTGATGCAGAGGTTAGTCCAGAGTTGATTAGGTGCAATTAGTAGTTTCTGAAAAGTGATTTTATACATGCTAAATTAGCATAATTCAGCATCTTCATTGACTTCAACAGAGCTAAATTATCTTACAACAGGGATGGGCAACCACAAATGCTCCTTCACCAGAGTGGGCTGCAGCAGCCCATGGCCTACTGGAGCTTTGGACTTTGCTGCTGCTCTTCTTTCCTCCCAGTGCTTTCAGAGTACATGAATCCCCTGATTCATGCTCCGTTCCCATTCCTGTCCCTCCCTCACAAAGTGGAATGCTGCAAACAGCTGATTTGTGGTATTCCAGCACTGGGAGAGAGCGGGAAAAGCATGAATCGGGTGATTCATGGCTTCTTCGAAAGTGCTGGGAAGGAAGGGAGAGGCGTAGAAAGTATGGGGCTCTGGTGTCCCAGTATGTGAGAGATGTGTAGAAATGGGGGAAGCCAGGTTGCCCACCACGACCTTACACTAACTCATGTTCTAAGTGAACTTCAGGATTACTCATTAATCTCCCAAATGACAGACAAGACAGATAATGGATTTCCCAAGTAGCACAATAGAAAACATGGTTTCTGAGCCAGTTCCCTTAAACAGCTCTTTTAGCATTACTCTATACAAGTATAATTTTAGCAGGTCAGATTGGCTTGCACCTTATATAGCCATTTACACCAGCACAAAGAATGGTGAAAGTTTTTCCCCAACTATGCAAGGTGCAGCCTGTAAATTGAGGGCTCTTTTTCCCCCTTTACCCCATTTTTATCTGCTGGCAAATTTTACACAGTTTTGTGTGTGTTCTGTTTTGGTTAAACATAAATGTGGGTAAGATTAAACGAAAAACTGTCAAATGAAAAAGAGAGCCATTCAAACACATCATAGAATCATAGAACAATAGAGGTGGAAGAGACCTAAAAAAGCCATGAAGTCCAGCCCCCTGCCCTAAGCAGAGCCAAACCCATCAGATCAGCCCAGCCAGGGCTTCATCGAGGCAAGACTTAAACACCTCCAGGATGAAGACTCCACTACTTCCCTAGGTAGACCATTCCAATGCTTCACCACCCTCCTAGTGAAAAAGTTTTTCCTAATGTTCAACCTGGACCTTCCCAACCGCAACTTGAGACCATTGTTCCATGTTCTGCCATCCGTGACCACTGTGAACAGCCTCTCTCCAGCCTCTTTGCAACCTCCCTTCAGTAAGTTGGAGGCTGTTATCAAATTCCCCTCAGTCTTCTTCTGCAGACTAAACAGTCCCAATTCCCTCAACCTTTCTTCATAAGTCATATGCTCCAGCCCCCTAATTATTTTGGTCACCCTCCGCTGGACCCTCTCCAGTGTATCCACATCCTTCCTATAATTGGGGCCCAGAACTGGACACAGTACTCCAGATATGGCCTCACCAAAGCCAAATAAAGAGGAATAATCACTTCTCTGGAACTACCGGCAATGCTCCTCTTGATGCAACCTAATATGCCATTAGCCTTCTTGGCTACAATGGCACACTGTCACTCACGTCCAGCTTCTCATCCACTACAACTCCCAGGTTCTTTTCTGCAGAACTACTACTGAGCCAGTCGGACTCCAGCCTGTAACAATGCTTGGGATTCTTCCAGCCCAAGTACAGGACTCTGCACTTGTCCTTATTAAACCTCAACAGATTTCTTGTGACCCAGTCTTCCAATTTGTCTAAGTCACTCTGGACCCTATCCCTGCCCTCCAGCATATCTACCTCTCCTCCTAGCTTAGTGTCATCCGCAAACTTGCTGAGGGTGCAATCCAACCCCTCATCCAGGTCATTGATAAATATGTTGAACAGAACAGGACCCAGAACCGAACCTTGGGGCACTCCACTAGAAACCGACCACCATCCCGACATCGAGCCATTGATCACTACCTGCTGGGCCTGACCTTCTAGCCAGCTTTCTATCCATCGTACTGTTGATTTATCCAATCCACTTTCCTCTAACTTGCTGACAAGAATATTGTGGGAGACTGTATCAGAAGCTTTGCTAAAGTCAAGATAAATCACATCCATTGATTTTCCCCTATCCACAGAGCCAGTTATCTCATCGTAGAAACATCAGGGAACGGCATACAGCTAAATAGTGACAAAATTTTAAAGTGCTTATAAACAAATTATAGAAGTCTAAATAATAAGGTGGCTGAGCTAGAGTTTCTCATATTAAAGGAGGATATTGATAGGCATCACAGAAACTTGGTGGAATGAGGACAATCAATGGGACACAGTCATACCAGGATACAAAATGTATCAGAAAGACAAAACAGGTTGTGAAAGAAAATGTAGAATCAAATGAAGTAAAAATCTTAAATGCATCCAAATGTTCCAGATACTTTCTATGAGCACAATTCCATGCTCTAATAATAAGAATATAGCAGTAGGGATATATTACCAACCACGACCGTGATACTGACTATGAAATATTAAGGGAAATCAGAGAAGTTGGAAAATAGACAAAATTTTGTAATGGTGGAGGATTTCAACTATTCCCATATTGACTATGTACACATCACCTGAGGTCAGGATTCAGAGATAAACTTTCTCAATACCTTAAATGACTGCTTCTTAGAGAAGCTGGTTCTGGAACCCACAAGAGGAGAGGTAATTCTTGATTAAATTGTAAGTGGAGCACAGGATCTGGTCCAAGAGGTATATATAACTGGACAGCTTGGCAATAGTGACCATAATATAATAAAATTTAATACCTGTGGTGGGAAAAATATCACAGCAGCTCAACACTGTGTCATTTAATCTTAGAAGGGGTACCTACATAAAAATGAGGTTAAACAGAAATTAAAGTTACGGTGCCAAAAGTAAAATCTCTGCAAGCTGCATGGAAACATTTAAAAGACACCATAATAGAGGCCCAACTTATATGCATAAACCAAGTTATAAAACACAGAAAGAGAACCACCGTGACCTAACAGTGAAATAAACGAAGCACTGAGAGATAAAAAAGGCATCATTTGAAAAGTGAAAGTTAAATCCTAGTGAGGAAAATAGAAAAGAGCATAAACTCTATCAAATTAAGTATAAAAATATCATAAGGAAAGCAAAAAATAGTTCAAAGAAGGGCCTGTACCAGGACAAATTCTGTTCAACATATTTATAGATGATTTGCAGAAATAGGTTGAACAGTGAGGTGGCAAAATTTGCTGATGATCCTATTAAGAGCAAAGCAGACTGTGAAGACCTTCAAAGGGATCACACAAAACTGAGTGATTGGGTATCAAAATGGCAACTGAATTTTAATGCTGATGAATGCAAAGCAATGTACATTGGAGAAAATAGTCCCAACTATGCATGCAAAATGATGGGGACTATTTCAAGAGAGAGATCTTGGGAGTCGTTGTGGATAGTTCTCTGAAAATATCCACTTCAGTGTGCAGTGGCAGTCAAAAAAGCAACCAGAATATTAGAAATAATTAAAAAGAGGAGAGAAAAATAAGACAAAGAATATCTTATTGCCGCAATAGAAATCCATGGTACATCTATATCTTGAGTGCTGCATACAGATGTGGTCATCTCATCTCAAAAAAGATATATTGGCATTGGAAAAGGTTCAGAAAATGGCAACAAAAATGCTTAGGGGTTTGGAATGCGTGCCATATGAAAATATATTTAAAAGAATGGAACTTTTCAGCGAAGGGGAGATATCATGTAGGACTATAAAATTACGACACATATGGGCCGCGTCTACACGTGCCGGCTACTTCGAAGTAGCGGCGCCAACTTTGAAATAGCGCCCGTCACGGCTACACATGGCGGGTGCTATTTCTAAGTTGACATCAACGTAAGGCGGCGAGACGTCGAAGTCGCTATCCCTATCAGGAGATGGGAATAGCGCCCTACTTCGACGTTGGCCACGCGGCCAGCCTGCACGCTCTTCTGCAGCCAGAAAAACCCCCCAGCGCTGCGATGGCTGCCCCCCAGCCCCCTAAACGCCCCCAGGGCACCCCCCCAAGGGGAGCCAGGGCTCCCAGGCTGGCGGCCAGGCCAGGAAGCGGCAGCGGGGCCCCTCCTGGACAGAGGCCAAGCTTCGGGACCTGCTGGGGCTCTGGAGTGAGGAGGAGGTGCTCCAGGTAATGGGGAGCAAGAGGCGGAACACGGATGCATTCGCTCGGCTGGCCGAGGGCCTGGCCGCCCGGGGTCACCCTGCCCGCACTCCGGATCACGTATGCAGTAAAGCGAAGGAGCTGCGGCAGGGTTACGCCTGGGCCCGGGATGCGGCCGGCCGATCTGGGGCCGCCCCTGTCACTTGCCCCTTTTACATAAGAACATAAGAACAGCCATACTGGGTCAGACCAAAGGTCCATCCAGCCCAGCATCCCATCTGCCGACGGTGGCCAATGCCAGGTGCCCCAGAGAAGGAGAACAGAAGACAATGATCAAGTGATTTATCTCCTGCCATCGATCTCCTGCCCTTGTTCTGGAGGCTAGGGCACCATACTTTATCCCTGGCTAATAGCCATTTATGGACCTAACCTGCAAAAATTTATCAAGCTCTTTTTTAAACCCTAATAGAGTCCTGGCCTTCACAGCCTCCTCTGGCAAGGAGTTCACAGGTTGACTGTGCGCTGTGTGAAGAAAAATTTCCTTTTATTAGTTTTGAACCTACTACCCATCAATTTCATTTGGTGTCCCCTAGTTCTTGTATTATGGGAAAAGGTAAATAATTTTTCTATATTCACTTTCTCCACACCGTTCATGATTTTATATACCTCTATCATATCGCCCCTCAATCGCCTCTTTTCCAAACTGAAAAGTCCCAGTCTCTCTAGCCTCTCCCCATATGGGACCCGTTCCAAGCCCCTAATCATCTTAGTCGCCCTTTTCTGAACCTTTTCTAATGCCAATATATCTTTTTTGAGGTGAGGAGACCACATCTGCACGCAGTACTCAAGATGTGGGCGTACCATAGTTTTATATAGGGGAAGTATGATATCTTTTGTCTTATTATCTATCCCTTTTTTAATAATTCCTAACATCCTATTTGCCTTACTAACTGCCGCTGCACACTGCGTGGATGTCTTCAGAGAACTATCCACTATAACTCCAAGATCCCTTTCCTGATCTGTCGTAGCTAAATTTGACCCCATCATGTAGTACGTGTAATTTGGGTTATTTTTTCCAACATGCATTACCTTACACTTACCCACATTAAATTTCATTTGCCATTTTGCTGCCCAATCACTCAGTTTGCTGAGATCTTTTTGTAGTTCTTCACAATCCCTTTTGGTTTTGACTGTCCTGAACAACTTGGTGTCATCTGCAAACTTTGCCACCTCACTGCTTACCTCATTTTCTAGATCATTGATGAACAAGTTGAACAGGATCGGTCCCAGGACTGACCCCTGGGGAACACCACTAGTTACCCTCCTCCATTGTGAAAATTTACCATTTATTCCCACCCTTTGTTTTCTGTCTTTTAACCAATTCCCGATCCATGAAAGGATCTTTCCTCCTATCCCATGACCACCTAATTTACATAAATTTACATCCTGGGCCCCCGGCACACCTCCTCCCCTCTGGCCACTCTTGATACCTCGGCTGATGAACCCCAGCAAGCCCCGGAGGCGGAGTCCATCCTGGAGGCAAGCCCCGCACCCCGGGGGCCCCCCCAGGAGCCCACCCCTGGGGTACCGGAGGAGGAGGAGGAGGAGGGGGAGTCCTCCTCCAGCGACGCTGGGCTCCGGATCCACATCCCATCCCGGAGCTCCAGCAGGGCATCCTCCCACCAGGTGTCCCCCAGCCGTGGGAGTGGACCATCAGGTATGTACCCCCCCGGTGCACACCCCCGGGGTTGAGGGGTGGGGGTAATAGATATGACCAGGGCCCTCCACATGCCCAGATGACCATGGCCCCAAGGACAGCAGTGGCATGTCCCTCAGAAGAGTGCATCAGCCCCTGCTCCCCAGCACGACAGTGCCATGCCCCATCCCCAGGGCTGGGGGAGCGGAACCTCTAGGGTCCCCCGGGGGGAGGGGGTGGGACACCCAGCAGCAGCAGCATCTCCCGGGGACGGGGATGGGGATCCAGCAGTAGAGGGATGGGGGGACAAGGGCCACGGCTCGGGGCCCACACTAACGGCTGTCTCCACTCTTCTTCCCCCGCTGTGTTCCACAGCTGCACCATCGGAAGGACCGGAGAGAGCCGGCAAGGTGTCACTGGTCCCGGACAGCCGACCGGGGACATCACTCCAGGCCAGCCCCTCGGCGGAGGACCGACCAGCCCCACGGCGGGGATGACGGCAGAGCCAGCACCACCACCGGACGGCGACGGACCCCCAGCTGCTGGCCATCCATCGTCGGCAGCTGGAGGTCGCCGAGCAGCGGCTGCGGGTGGAGGAGCGGCGCCTCCAACTCCAGGAGCGGGCGCTGGCCTGGTGCCAGGAGGCATGGGGGGCCTTTATGCGGACAGTCAACCGTATTGCGGACTACCTGGCCCCACATGCCGTGCCGGCCGCCGCTGTGCCCGCCCTGCCTGCTCCACCCACTGCTCCACCCACTGCTCCATCCACTGCGCCATCCGCCGTCGCACCGCCACCCGCCACCGAGGGCCCTTCCGCTGAGGGGGACCTGGGGCCAGCTGACACCCGCCGGCCTTATCTCCCGGTCCGCCTGGCCCCCAGCCAGCCCCGGCCAGGGCTGAGGCCGAGACGTGGGTCGTGGCTGCCCACCCCCAGCACTGGACATTAAGGGGTGTGGGGCCCAGGATGTGGCCCCCCCCCTTTGTATATATCCCCTTCAGTTTAATCTTCTTTTGTAAATAGTTTCTATTAGACCCCTGTTGTTATGCTGATCCCTGCCCCCCCATGTACATAGTTCTCCCCTTCCTTGTCTTCCCCTTTCATCTTATCTTATTTATAATACATATATATAATTTTGATTTTGCCTGTAAATAGTCATGATAATAATAATAAGAGTTCAACAGATATTTGATTTGACGAACAAATGTCTGCTTTTATTTACAAGAAAAGTGGGGGGGGGGTGCTCTTGGGTGCTCTGTGGTGTGGGCGTAGGGGCAGGGAGTGTTGTGGAGGATGGGGGGGTTCAGTGGGGGGTCTACCAGCGTTCACCCTGCGGCCTCGTCGAACTGGGCCTGCAGGGCCTCCCGGACCTGGGTCCCTTCAGGGTCCACCTGGCGACTGGGGGCAGCGGGTGGCTGCACATCGGCCCTGCCGGCCTCCACAGCCCAGCCCTGAAAAAAGGCCTCCCCCTTGCTCTCCACCAGGTTGTGGAGGGCGCTGCACGCACCCACAATCTGGGGGATGTTGGTGGGACCCGCATCAAGGCGGGTGAGGAGACACCTCCAGCGCCCCTTGAGGTGGCCAAATGTGCACTCCACCACCTGGTGCACGTGGTTCAGGCGCATGTTGAAGCACTCCTGGCTGGCTGACAGGTGGCCTGTGTATGGGTGCATGAGCCAGGGCCGGAGGGGGTATGCCGCATCTGCGATGATGCAGAGGGGCATGGTGGTGTCCCCCACAGGGATCTCCCGCTGGGGGGTGTAGGTCCCCGCCTCCAGCCGGCAGCACAGGCCCGAGTTCTGGAATACCCGGGCGTCGTGGGTGCTGCCAGGCCAGCCAACATAAATGTCCAAGAAATGGCCCCGGCTGTCCACCAAGGCCTGGAGGACCACAGAATGGTAGCCCTTCCTGTTTAAGTAACGTCCTCCACTGTGCTCCGGGGCGCGGATGGGGATGTGGGTCCCATCCAGAGCCCCGAAGCAACTGGGGAAGCCCAGGGTGGCAAACCCCACGATGGCGGCATCCGGGTCCCCAAGCCTCACGAGCCTGTGGAGGAGCAGGGCGTTGATGGCGCGGACGACCTGCAGGGGAAGCACATGGGAGAGCACCAATGAGGGGTGTGCAGGGTGTGTGTGGCCCTCCCCTGCCAGGGCTCTCCTCCCCTCCCCTCCCCTGACAGGGCCCCCCTCCCCTGCCAGGGCTGCCTCCCCCTCCCCCCGTGGGTCCTCTTACCTCCATGAGGACAGCCCCGACGGTGGCCTTGCCAACGCCAAACTGCTGGCCCACGGATCAGTAGCTGTCTGGAGTGGCCAGCTTCCAGACAGCGATGCCAACCCGTTTCTCTACACTGAGGGCACGCCGCATGGCGGTGTCTTGGTGCCTCAGTGCGAGGGTGAGCCACTGGCATAGCTCCAGAAATGTCTGCCGGCTCATGCAAAAGTTCTGGAGCCAGCGGTCATCGTCTCACTCTCCGAGCACCAGCCGCTCCCACCAGTCGGTGCTGGTGGGGTAGCTCCACAGCCGGCGGTGTGTGAGGCGGGGGGGGGGGAAGGGGTGCTGCAGGGTTGGGAGTTGCATCCTCCTCCCCTGCAGGCAGCTCCTACTCTGTGGCAAGGAGGTGCTCAGCTGCCTCCTGCATGGCATGGAGCAGGGTGAGCACTGCTCCTACAGGGGCAGCTGGGTGGACCTCTGGCTGCTGCTGCTGCTGCTGGGGGTCCATGACTGCGTTGCTCGAGGTGTGCGTGCCTATGGCCCTGCAGACTGCGTGCTGTGCAGGCTGCGTGTGTCTGGGCGGGGCCCTTTAAGGGAGTGGCTAGCTGTTGCCCCGGAAGCGCTAGTCCGCCCTGTGACCCTGTCTGAAGCTGTTCCTGGCACCCTTATTTCGATGTGTGCTACTTTGACGTGTAGACGTTCCCTTGCAGCTCCTATTTCGATGTGGTGCTGCCCAACGTCGATGTTGAACGTCGACGGCACCAGCCCTGGAGGACGTGTAGACGTTATTCATCGAAATAGCCTATTTCGATGTCGCTACATCGAAATAAGCTATTTTGATGTAGCGTGCACGTGTAGACGTAGCCATGGAGAAAGTGAATAAGAAAAAGTTTACTTTTTCCCAGAACATAAGAACTAGGGGGTCATCAAATGAAATTAGTAGGTAGTAGGTTTAAAACAAACAAAAGGAAGTTTTTCTTCACACAGTGCTTAGCAGGTCTTTGGACCTCCTTGCCAGAGGACGTTGTGAAGACCAGGACTTTATTAGGGTTCCAAAAAGAACTAGATAAATTCATGGAGGTTAAATCCATCAATACTTACTAGCTAGAATGGGTAGGAATGGTGTCCCTAGCCTTCATCTGTCAGAAGCTGTGAATGGATGACAGGAAAGGGATCACTCAATGATTACCTGTTCTGCTCACGCCCTTTGGGGCATGTGGCATTGGCCACTGTCTGAAGACAGGATACTGGGCTAGACAGACCTGTGTGTTTAATCTTCTTATGTTCTTTTACAGAAACACACACTTTTTTTTTTTTTTTTTAAAAAGTAGTCAGTCATAGCTGTGGATCACTAGCCAGGTGTACCCCCTTCCTTTCTTCTAACAATTACAGTTTGCATATTATGGAGAATAAATATACTTGATAAGGTTTATTAGCAGTAATAATAAGATATAATGATAAGCAATAATAAGTTGATTACACAAAATAATGACAATTACATGGGCAGAGTCCTTAAGGTTTTGAAAAGGTCTATTTTCAGTAACTTTGCTTTGTTATCTGCTCTATTTCCTTCCCATTTAAAACAAATAATCAGGGCACTGAATATTGCAGGTCTTCCCCATTGTAAACTATTTGTCACTTCCCATCAGTAGTTAGTGAGATTTCATTTCATTAAATTCACTCATGGCACTATTCGGATATGTGGGATAACACGTTCTTTACTTTATCTCAAAAGGCAAGGAACATATTTTAATTGGCATAAAAAAGCATGGGAAATTAAAGTGATGATGTGACACAGAAATTAGATACCTTCATTTTGAAACTGAATTTCAATTTACTTAAGATAAACTGTTCTCGCCTATTTTAAGTGCTAAACAAGCGTAAATGAAAACACAGAAGACTGTTTATTTTGTACAGTATGTATAGATGGGAAAGGAATTCAGATTTGTGTCTCATGATTAACTTTTAACCCCACTAACATTAAACTTCTGTTTAAGCACTTTCATGTATCAACCAGCGCCTTAGCATACTGTTTGCAGACTGACCGTGTGTACGTCTCCTGTCATGAGCACACATACATAGTCTCTTGATGAGGCTTACTGGTTAATTGTTAACATTCCTAATAAGGGGGCATATTTTTAGATCTCATTTTTATATTTTAGAACACATGTGAGTGTATATTTTAAATATTCATTTCAGATAAAGTAAAATACTAACTTATGTCCAGAACAAAATATTTCAAGATTGTCTTTATTCACAATGGTACGGAGGGGAAGGGCCCATGGCTCCCAGTGGAGGAACTGCCTCTGTCTGTGCGTATGAAATGAGGGGGGGAGGGGCAGGAAGAGAACCTGTTTTTGGTTAGGGACTATTGAGAAGCAAAAAACAAAACAAAACGCCCCCCACCCCACCTACCTTCACTGATATGGCCCCCAACTGAGACCCTCACTCTCTGCATGCTCCAGCCCCATGGGGTGGGGGAGGAAGGACTTAGGTTTGGGGCTTCCAACAGGCCAGATTAATTCTTCTGGGGACCGGGGTAGTAAATGTTGTGGACTTCTCTAGGCTCTGGGGTGGGGCAAACATGCAGAAGATAGTGTGTTGGAGGGGGCTGATGGAGAGCAGGGTGGGAATGGGTGTGTAGGGTCTGGGAGAAAGGGAGGGTGCAGGAGCAGGGTGGGGTGAGGGGTCTGAGTCAGAATGCAGGAATGTGAAGGGGTGGAGGATCTAGGAGGGTGGGAGAGGTCGCAGGAGCAGGGTGGGGACGCCGAGTCTGCACGAAGGGCATGCAGCAGGGTGATGGGAGTCCAGGATCTAGGGTTTCCAGTGCTGCTGTTCCCCAGCTGCTGGGACAGGAAGCAGTAATGTGCAAAGCCACTTCATCTGCCCACCAGCCTGATCTGATTCACAAGGCTCAGCACTTCCTTCTCTTCCCTCCCCCACCCACTCCCTCACTTCAGGAAGCCAGCTCTGGCACTCCAGCCTCATGGGTGGGGCATGGGGCTGGAGCACCAGTGTGGGCTCCCTGGTGCAGTGAAGGAGGTAGGGAGCAAGCCAAAAGCCCATGGCCCACTTTCACAGTGGTCACAGCCCCTTACTGTGCTGCAGACCACACTTTGAGAACCACTGAGTTAGATAAACACCTGTCAGGATGCCCTAGGTAAACTTAGTAGGCCTCAGTGCATGGGAATGGACCTTCTATCAAGCTCCCTCATCTTATTACTTTATGTATTTTCCTGTCAGATAAGGGAGTTTCTCCCCCTACCCCATTTTCGGGATGAGGATGAAGTGATTAAGTGTCTTGTCCAATGTTACACAGGAAGCCTGTGACTGAGCTGGGGATAGAACCCAGATCTCCAGTCCTATACCTTAGTGTGAAGGCCATCATTCCTCTAGGTTTTTGCTCTCTCCTCCATTCCCTTTGGCCTGGCAACACTCATACAATTAGCGTGACATGTTCTTTGTCACAATACCCCACAATAAAGTAGCAAGGCAGTAACAGTAAATTCCACAACACTTTATAGTGCATTGTCTGCACTGAAAGAAGGGTATGTATGTATCAAAGAATTTTTCTGCGTTCTCTTACTCCTTGCATATGACACTCTTTAAAAAATCATTTATTTACAGAGTATGAGTTCTTACAGTGTTGCCCCATTCTCTTTGTTAGGCATCTGCTTCCTATTTCTACCTGATAACACTCTCTTTGTTTCATACATTATTCTTTGTTGTATAAATTCCTCAGGCTGGTTTCCCTGGCAAAAATTGAAAACAAAGCATTTATGCCTCCCCAAAGGCACAATGAAACACTGGATAAAACAATGTTCTCATTTCGTCATGCACTGTGCTATACAGATATGCATTAACAGCCCAAGCCTGGATTGTCTGAAAGATGCTGTTCTAAGTGTGAATGAACGGCAAACTAATATTGCCTCCGGTCGTTATGCTGGATAAACCTTCTAAGTCAAAGCCTGCACTACGTCTGCTGGAGGTCAACTTTTAGCCTAAGTTTGGTCTTTGCTGTTGGTCATGACAGCACCATGTGTTAGCCTCAGGTTATAGTGAAAGAAAATAACAAAATTAAGTCAATAAAGGATTTCACTTTTATTGCTGACAAAAAACCTAAGCAGTTTTTCTTGCTTTCCTTCATGTCAATCTATACTTCTGTCAAGTGAGTATACAGTGAAAGTTTCTGCACAATCACAATTCTCTATTAACTATAAAGAGAAATCAGCTCAGAATAATTATCCCTGTCCATTTAGCACATTCTCAGTCATATTTCTCCACTCGGCCTTCCATCCCCTCTTACTTCACAGATTATACTGATCATACTGTAAAAATATTTCAGACTTGGAGAGTCCAATTCTGATCTAGAAGGACTCCACCTAAGACAGAGCAATTACACCCAGGGGAGAGGAGAATCTTGTCAGAATGTTTAAAGGACATACGTGTGCCTATTCTGTTGCTAAGAAAGTCTCCATCTCAAGAGACACCAGCTCAACCTTTTTCACCAGCATTGCACTTTTTTAAATATATATATATATACATACACATTTGAGTAAAGGATATGCCAGATCTACTCGCTTAAGCAACTCATCAGTTAGTGTTCATCTCATTCATAAAACCCTTACCGATATGCAACTCTCTTACCTAGTTTACTCTTAAAAATTAGACCAACTCAGCTACATCAATCAGGTCCATTAAAAAAAAAATTGTGCCTATAGCACTGTAGTTAGGATGATCTATTTTCTGGTGTAGATGTGACTGTGTAATCATCCGTGCTGTAAATTTCAAACTAACACTGGAAAGCTGTCTTTAAAAGAGTGAAGAAAACCCCCAGTGAAAAGGGTCTTGTTTTGCGCTAGTGATGACAACCAAAACTAGCTGACGTGTGTTTTGGAATTCTACTGCCACCATGTTGCCTTGCAAACGGCAGAAAGGAATTACTAGATTTAATACAAACCAGCTGTTTTGTAAGACATCCATGTTTTTAATGCCATGGGGGTGAGGGAGGAATTACATTTTTCATCAGTCACACTTTCTATATAAAGATACACCATACACAGATGTATATGCTGCATATAATTCTGTTCAAATACAACTGGATCACAGAGAGAGGAGGAAAAAATAGCATGTGTGGGGATTTTACATGAATATTAATTTGAATATCAAGCAAATTTCAGTTTCACTGAGTTCACAAACATCACACTTACTTCTGTGACTGCTGGAGCATTTGGATTTTAAGCACACACAGGCTGCGGCTACACTGTAGCCGTAACTCAAAACAACTTACCCAGTTTGCATAAAGCAAATAGCAAAGTTTGAAATAAAGGGCTGTTTCGAGGTTTCCGCTACCCCTCTCACAACGAAGGGTAGCGGAAATGGAATACTGCACTCACAGTGCAGCATTTAGCCCCAGAGTGTAGCCATAGCCATATCTGCAGACTGCAAATTTTCCAATATGTTTGGTGCAAGTATTAACACAGTGCAGACTATGAATATTCACAGTGAGCTGCTAAATGATCCACTGACCATGATTTATTCACACATGGACTCATGAATCATTTTGAAAAATAATTTGAGAATTTCTCAGTTCATTCACAGCCAACTGACGTCCAAAAAAGATAGTTGAAATTCATCAAATTAATTATTTATTGATAACTACACATTCAGCTCTGATCACAAGCACACAGCAACACTGAAAAGACCTACTAAATCATTTGCTCCATACCTTGGTAATGTTGGCTTCCTCCCTACAGTGTATTTTACAAAACAGTTTGTCAAGTTACTTTACTCAGCTACATTACTTCAAACAACAAAAGAAACAGCCACTAACCAATATATTTTGGACAAAACTTTTGTGCAAAAAATTTAGATTCAGCACCCTAGAAATGTCTTGGGAATTTACACCAGTTTTGCTGAACTCTGTTAAAAAAAAATTCTCAACTTTTTGTTTGGAAATTTTCCTTTCTCTTACTAAATAGAAAATAAATAAAAAGTGTTGCACAAATGAGATGTTTTGTTTTGAAAAAAGGTGTTGTTACACCCAAAAATATTCTACGCCCCCAACAATATTTTTGAAATGGACAACAAACAACAATTAGTTGCACGTCTCTATGATCCACAGCCAGGCAAACAGTCTTGCACAGCACCTTTCAAAGGCAAAAAATTATGGGACTATAAGATAACATCAATTAACAACCCCCCAACCATCATAGTCCTGTGGAAGCCCTCTGTGTTCCAGACAAATATGTGCACTCAGATCTTGTTTTGACAGGATATTCAACCAAAGGAAGTAAAGAGTAGAGGAAGGAAAACATTTAGTTCTGATTAGTGAGTAAAGATATGTGAGTATCATAGAAGAGATGCTCTAGGGCTTCAGCATTCCCTCTTTGGATTCCATCCTTGTCAGTTTTATAATTATAAATTATGTTGTTTATTTTTATGATGTTCTGAAGAGAAGAAACATGAAAACGCCATGTGAGCCTAGTCGTTTCCTTTGGCTTTTTCCTCACTCACTTTAATAAATTCTGTAATCAGTGTTTGTGCAAGAATTTCAGCAATGATGATTACTGCTTGAGGCATTTCCTGAATTAATGATAGGCTGGAAAAGCCAAGGGCCCAAGGTTTTGCCTTGATCCATTAACCCAAAGCAGTTTTTAATTTTCCAGGAAGCACCCGGGTCTGGAGTTGCTATTGCTATGAAAATTCATTGGGATGTTTTCAGTCAAGAAGAAATGAATAAATAACCTTTTTATATTTTCCCTTTTGTCTCTCACAAACATGGTGGGAGATATCGTTTTGCTGCTGATTTTCTGCATATTTCAGGGAAATTAGCAGCAGTTAGCTAAGAATGCTTAATCAGAAACATTAATTTTCCAGTGAACTAGAAATCAGAGATCTCACCGTTGTTGATAGTAGGGAGGTCTGTTTGTTCTTCCCCACTGAAAATGTAGAAGTTTTGGTAAAGATAAGCCCCACCTTCCAAATTATTGTTATCAGAAAAAAAATCTGGAAGATTTCAGCTAAATCAGATTTCAGATGAAAACTTTGACTTGAAAATGCCGCTGTGATGGCTCAGGAGAATACTAATATGCATGCCTCAAGCCCCTCGCTTTTCTCTACATGCTGGGACTCCTGGCCAGAGGAATGTGCCATGATGCACCACAGTCTCCTCTCTTGCTGTGTCACCATGGTGCACTATGGGAATCCCTGGCCATTGTGTATTATGGGAAATGTAGTGCAGCTGGGGAATCTGACCCAAAGAAGAAAATGGGGACACAAAGCACTCAAACTAGGCTCTCGTGAAGCACGGTGATAGGATTTCTGGACAAAATATTTTTGGTTTTCACCCAAAACCTGAAACTTTTTGTTTTTCAAGTGGTCTGTTTCTCAATGAATATTCAAGTTTTTGTGGATAGTAGACACTTTTGTGAAAAAAAAATCCTAACTGAAAACCACAGTTGTAAATAGAAAAACATTTTTGAAGGGAAAGTTTCAGCCAGCCTCAGTCAGATCATATTCTGAGCCACAAGAAATCTCATTTTGAGCTGAAAATGAACCCATTTTTTTCAGGTAGGCCTTAATTCAGCAAAATCCTTCGACAGGTTCACACCTGTCATGTTTCGCTATCAGAAGAGTGGGAAACAGTACAAAGACAGAGGGTTCATAGAGTCTTCTGTGATAATAAATCATAAGTTTCTCACTTCTCCACACACTGTACTTGGGGTAGAATTCACCCAGCATTAGAACAGGTTGAATAGTAACAGACAGGAGCCGTGCTAGTCAATACACTATCAAAACAAAAAGCAGTCAAGTAGCACTTTAAAGACTAGCAAAATAGTTTATTAGGTGAGCTTTTGTGGGACAGACCCACTTCTTCAGACCATAGCCAGACCAGAACAGACTCAATATTTAAGACACAGAGAACCAAAAACAGTAATCAAGGAGGACAAATCAGAGAAAAATGATCAAGGTGAGCAAATCAGAGAGTGGAGGGGTGGGGGGAAAGGTCAAGAATTAGATTAAGCCAAGTATGCAGACGAGCCCCTATAGCAACTCTGATCGCTATACTTACCTACACCCTTCTAGCTTCCATCCTGCACACATAACTAGATCTATTGTTTACAGTCAAGGTCTTAGATACAATCGCATTTGCTCTGATCCACCTGACAGAGACCAAAAACTCCAAGATCTTTACCAAATATTCATAAACCTGAATTACCCACCAGGAGAAGTAAAAAACAAATTGACAGGGCCAGACGAATACCCAGAGACCAGCTACTACAAGATCGGCCCAAAATAGCCAAGAACAGAACACCACTGGTCATCACCTACAGCCCACAACTCAAACCACTGCAACAAATTATTAAAGACCTACAACCTATCCTTAATCAGAACGCCACACTCCAGAAGGCCCTGGGTGACAGGCCTGTTCTCTCCTATAGACAACCTCCCAACCTTATGAGGATCCTCACAAACAGCCACAGTCTATACCCCAGGAATACCAGTCCTGGAACCTTTCCTTGCAACAAAGCCCACTGCCAGCTTTGTCCACATATCTTCTCTGGAAATACCATTACTGGACCTAATCAGGTTCCTCACAGAATCACGGGCACTTTCTCATGCTCCTCTACTAACATCATATATTCCATCATGTGCCAACAATACCCAGATGCTTTGTATATTGGACAGACTACTAACTCCCTTAGACAAAGGGTTAATGGGCACAAAACGGACATGAAAACACACCAGATCCACAAACCAGTTAGTCAACATTTTAATGGAATGGGTTATTCTATTAATGACCTAAAGGTGTGTGTTACTGAAAAAAAACTTTTGCACCATTCTTCAAAGAGAAACAGCCGAGCTGGCTTTTACATTCAAATTTGGCACATTAACACGTGGTTTAAACCGGGATAGGAAATTTCTGAGTCACTATAGGGGCTTCTCTGCATACTTGGCTTACTCTAATTCTTGACCTTGCCCCCCGACCCCTCCACTTTTTGATTTGCTCACCCTGATCATTTTTCCCTGATTTGTCCTCCTTGATTACTGTTTTTGGTTCTCTGTGCCTTAAATATTGAGTCTGTTCTGGTCTGGCTATGGTCCGAAGAAGTGGGTCTGTCCCACAAAAGTTCACCTAATAAACTATTTTGCTAGTCTTTAAAGTGCTACTTGACTGCTTTTTGTTTTCATTAGAACAGGCGTTACTGCTGCTCAGCAGAATGACTTACTTGACTTAAACCCTTGAACTCGGGTGGAGCACAGACTTGGTCACAACCAGGAGCTATGGAACAGACCAGGACAAAAACTACTTGATGCTCAAATCAAGAGAAGAAAGTGGGGGTGGCTCAGCCACACTCTCTGAAGACCATCATCCAGCATAGTCTGTCAAACTCTCAAATGGAACGCAAAAGGAAAATGCAAAAGAGGAAGACCTTGGACAATAAGGAGAAAAGCTACTGAGACTGAAAGACAACAACTAGGGGTCCTCCTGGTGTCAGCTAGAAGTTTTGTCCTGAGACATAGTGAAATGGAGAAGACTTATAGATAACCTATACTCACTGGAAAACCTGGAATTAATAAGTATTTATTGTTTTTCTCCAGAATTACATTCCCAGAAAGAGAAGCAGACTATGGCTGTATCTAGACAATGAGTTAAAATCAAATTTAAACAACTTATCTTGACCTTAAGATGTCGCTGCCATTAGCTTGATCTAATCTACCCTAATATTCATCACAAAATATCAAAATTAAGGATTGAGTATAGCGCCACTCTCGATTTTAGGAACTCAAATGCAGGCCAGTGTGGAAGCACCATACCTCTAATTTGAATCATTAGCTTCCAGAGGTGTCCCGTATGTATCCCACAAAGCTACACAGTGACCCTCTTTGTATGTCTGCTTCCATCCTGGCGTGGAGGAATTTGATATGATTTCTCCACTGACCAGTGCTGCAACTATAGAGGGCGCACACAACATAATAATTCCTTTGTCCGGTACATTTCACCCTAGTACATTTCATCAATTACATCGATGCTTACCTGCATACTCTTACGATGGTTATTTTTTTGCTGAGATTTTATCCAAATAGTTTTCATACAATACACATATAATGTATATTCAAGGTGGTTTTAAACAAAGAATCCTTCCAGCTATATAATTTTTAACTTCATAATACTTCAATGATTTCACAATGAGCCGCACCATGAACTCATCAGGGCATTAAGTCGTCCCCCCTCCACACTCCCATGCACTGTGTTGCAGCTAGGCAGTGCAAGGGTCATTCTTGCATAATAATAACAATAATAGAAACTTCTTTCTATTTACTTTTTGTCCTGAACCCACCACATCCCCTCCCTTCTGTCCCTAAGAGGTGCCTGACTCCCAAACCATGTGGCAGCTAAGCTGTGGATAGAGGATTGTGGGATTCAGACATCAAATACCCACAAGCAACCTGGACTAAGGTACTGTGGGATAGGTACCAAGAATGTATTGCTCACAAGGTCAAAATTGCTAAGGATATGAGGATGAAGAAACTCGACATAGACACACAATGGGTCGATTTTCTAGAATGTTTGCAGATGCTTGAATTGAAATTATAAAAATGAATTTAAACAATTGCTTCTCACATATAGATTTTAACTCGTAATCTAGATGCAGCCAAAGGTACTAATGCCTATATGTTACCAATGTCTAAGAAGCACCTATCTGAGAAATCCGTTTCGTCGACAAAACCCTGCAGTCTAGCCATAGTCTTAGTGTTGAAACAGCCCTGGTTTGTAAGCAACCTTTGCATTCATTTATTCAGATTTGCCTATCGTACCCATCTCAAACTGTGGGTGTAGTACCAAATACATGCAAAACAGATTTACTCATAACAAGGCTTCTATCAGAGCACTAAACTCAGAGGTCTAAAATAGACCAGACGGGCTACAGGTTGGGATGGGAGGAATATAACTTACAAGCAGAGTTTGTTGCTTTTGCTCAGCAAATGTCATATTGGTGCAACAATATTTGTAATGGTGCATTGTATTTTGCAGGGAGGGTTTTGATGGGAAAGGATTAGCTGAAAAGGTAGACAAAGAAAGCGAGAGAGGACATAGGCAGGAGAAGTCTGAAAAAAGTTGAGCACAAACAATCCAAAAATAAGAATTATTAATAATAATAATTTAGTTTTTTCCATTGATTTATCTTATTTAATAGGTTCTGAATATATGAGCAGGGAAGATCTGAATACCCATGCAATTCATTGCTGATAACAACTACAGCAAAACATATCTTTAGCATGCCACTCCACTTTCGTTTGCTATTTTGAATTACCCATGAAAAACAGCTGATAAAACAGAAATAGTATCATATTTGCACTGCATCTGTATTGTTGGAAAATATATTTCTGTGCAGCAGTTAATTGACTTTTATATGATTTTTATTTTTTACTGCCTGGACAAGAACTGACTGGCCCTGTACTTGAACGAATACCATTTCTAGAAGCTGAGAGACTGTAGAAATCTGAGTTAATGGTTTCATGAATTAATAATCATATTAAGATAGCTTCCATTTCCAGCATATAACTATAAAGCAAAACTGCCTGGCATAGCATACCAATTTGTTACTCAAAGCTAATTACTTTTCGACACTAGCATCTGTACAAGTCATGATTACAGCAGCTGTATGCATTTGATTTGTGCATTAAAGAAATCTGGCAGGGATGTAAAATTGAAAACAAAAGCAAAACCCCACAAAACAGAAGCTGCAATCAGAACAAAAATTGATTTCTGTTTTGTTCTCCTACCCTGTGAATACCTCTTCCCTACTCTTTTTTTAATGCTTTTGTTTGCATAATTTCTGGAAAGCCGAGGGCTGAGCAAACTATTTTGCATTTTCCAGGTCCCCAACACGTGGTGGCAGTTACATCGTTCATGGCATGGATGATAGGGAATTCGTTTTGCAAACATGTAGAGTGGATTGGCATGTAACAAGAAACGCAAAAAAAAAAAAAGACATTGAAGTCTAAATTTGGGAGATCAGATTAACGCCCACTCCTCAGCATCTGGCTTTAAACAAACTCAGTTCAAGCTAGAGCCCAAGCAGCCCTATGTCCTGCCAATGACACAGAGATCCAACATGAACAAAAACACTACCAAAAGGTAAGTTACTCCAATGTTATTTCCATAGAGCAGTTCCAAATTACTTCATTCTTCTAAAAACCAGCCAATTGAATTTAATCAGTTTACTTGACTTCCAGTGACATATGTTAAAAAACCCTTAACATTCGAAATTCTTGATGTAATATTTTCACAATGGGAACACAGAGTTAACACCGAACTTATGAACTACTCTGCCATACATTGGATTCTGCCACAGGTGTCATATTACCTGGATGGTGCCAAAGGGCAAAATCCAGAGGGCTGCTGAGCACCAGCAATATCTATTGATTACAATTATAGTTGTAAGTTTGTGATGGCTCAGGACCACACAGGATTTGCTCCTATGTGATTACACCTGTTTTCTATGAGAAGGCATTTCTTAGCTTACTGGTTTTCCAAACACCAAGACCAGAGCCTCAGCTGTTATCGGTCAGTGTAGAGAATTCTTGCTGAAAATCTGCCATAGAACTTTGGGCACTGGACTCCAAACATATTGCTCATGACGACATTTTTCTCTCAGTCTCTATTGTTGGACAGACACCATCTTTCTTTTGGAGATCACAAACCAAATTAGTAAGGTTACATCTACACTTAAAATACTGCAGTAGTACAAATGCAGCACTGCAATTGTTCCACTGTAGTGCTTCACTACAGGCTCTCGGTACAATGATGGGAAGTTCTCCCATCCCTGTAGCCAATTCTCTTCTTTAGGAGTCAGGGGATTAGGTCAGGATAGCACACTCTCTTGCATGGGGGAGGGGGGCAGGTGGGTGGGCAGGCAGAGAGGACGAACACATTCTGCAAGAGTACACATTCTGCAGCTCAGCAGTACTAGACCAGGGTGTTTGATTCAAACGTTTTGAGTAATGCTCTATGGCTGGAGCAAATTTCTTTCGCGCTTCCACCTCAAAAGCAGGTTTTTATTATCTTTCCTTCTTCCCCAATCCCAGGAGGACAATGTATATCCTGTGACACAATCCAGGTATCCAATGTTGTTTTTAGTGCCCTTAAGGTGAGGTACTTGTAGCCAGACCCTGATATTATCACGTGACAGAGGACACTCACAATACAGGATAGTCCACTATTTCCTATAAATTGATACATACATGCTTCTGTGTCAACCACTAAGATGACCTTTATCACCTTCAATTGTTAATATTACACACTTGTGTTGGAGTAGCTTTATATGAAACATCTGATCAGCTGTTAGAATGTCAGATATTTTACTGCTTGTTGTTGCAGTGAACAATGAAATGTATGTCACTGAATTATTGTTCTGAAATTTCAGTGAGGGGCTGAATGTAAAGAACTAGGGCTAAAGGACCTCATCATATCCGATACGGGACAGCTGTTTCCTCTCATCAAAACCAATTGTTAAGGGCACTTAGGGCTCATTTGAGCACCATTTTGTCTTCTTATTTGGATTAGTACAGCACAAAAAAAAAAACCCCCACAGTCATAACTGGAGTCCCAGGAAGCCACAGACCTTTCCCCAAAGAACTGATGATCTAAAGGACAAGGAACAGATAAAGGGAAGGGAAACCACATGCACAACAGAAGCAAAGCCATCTGGGTGATGAGAGCCATGTGTGTTAGGGATGGGCAGAGGTGGGAAACGAATGACAAAAATATACAAGGGTGTGGGGGTGAAAACAAACACAATATAGGTACAACTTATATATGTTCTATATATCTGTATGGCTAACTAAGTTCATTCTCTTCTGAAAGACCCTAATAGTTTGAGACTTATTCCCTATACTTAAAAGTTGAAAACTGGTAATATTTCTAAAAAGAATGAACCTTTTAAGTGCAGTCATGGTAGGTAGGTAGATTTATATCTATAATAGACACACAAAATTAGGTATCAAAACACAAAAAGCAGTAAAGTAGTACTTTAAAGACTAACAAAATAATTTATTAGGTGAGCTTTCGTGGGACAGACCCACTTCTTCAGACCATAGCCATACCAGAACAGACTCAATATTTAAGGTATAGAGAATATTGAGTCTGTTCTGGTCTGGCTATGGTCTGAAGAAGTGGGTCTGTCCCACGAAAGCTCATTGCCTAATAAATTATTTTGTTAGTCTTTAAAGTGCTACTTTACTGCTTTTTTGTTTTGATAGTACATAGACTAGCACGGCTTTCTCTCTGTTACAAAATTAGGTAACCTGACTATACCAAACTATGTTCATTATTAAGAATAAAGAAGTGCCATGCAGCATGGGGAGATAAGGCTGAGGGCAAGATGTTTTCATGTGACAATTTATGGGCCGGAGACCTAAAAGCACAGGATAGGCAAGGCTACACACAGGTTTAGATTCCGAGAGGGAAATTTTAACAAAAAGAGGCTGGACAGTGCAGGGTAATTGTAGATTGTGCAAAAGGAATTACAAGAGTGGAGCCTTGGGTGAATTTCACCTCTGTGCAGAGTGGCAAAACAAAGCCTATGCACCATCACCCTAAGTCTTCCCAGTAGGGCTTGTGAGGGACTTGTACTGGTATTCAGCACAGCAGTGAATTTTACACCCCCTGAATAAAACTGGCTCAAAGGCCTACGCAGGAGTTGAATGAAGAACTGAGGTATTGCAAAGTCCTAAACTCCACCTATTGCTTAGCAACGGTGGCATGCCTCTTCCTCCACATCAGAAATTTACCTGAGCCACACACCACCAGTAAATCATGCAGCACTGAAACTGTTAAGGGATGCACAACTTTGTGCATTTAAATCCCTTCCTCACATAGCTTTACAGGAATATCATAAAATCAATATAAAAAAGAAAACTTAAAGCATGCTAAAAAGTAATTTCCACATCATTGGAAGATAATGCCCTTGACATGGATTTTTAATATCTGATATTTAACCATACAAATGTTACCACTGAAGAAAATAAAAGTCATTCCTAGAATCCTGATTTTGTTCTTATATTTTGTTAAGTGACGAGTTCACTTAACTTTTTATGTTTCTGGGAAACTCTCTGGCAGAGTTTTCAGACACTAGTTTTCCTAAATAGACAGAATTTATTCACTGTATCTATTTCCATTGCCTAGTTGACTCACTAGTACTCTAATGCTATTTCCTCCTCAGAGACCATGACAAATGTTCATGCTTTTACTTAGGTTTAATTTAAATTAGCCATAATTTACTTCAGCAGGGAAAAAGAATATTTTACATATAAAGTGACATGTTGATATATCTTATTGTAACAAAAATATGCACTTTCCAGAACTTAAACTTGACTGTAAGAAACAAGAGGGGGACATATAATTAACGATCTTGGCATACAGTATGTAGCATAAGAATAATGGTCTCAGTGAATATACTTGTAAGCAGCAGATTATGTAGACTTTTCAGTAAAGAAAACTGAAATAAAAAAGGGATGGTTTGGGAATAAAAACTCACCAGGAAAAGACAGACTTCGCCCCAGGAGATGAACACAAACTGCGTAGTACAGCAGTTCTCACACTTTAGCAACCTGAGGCTACGTCTACACGTGCCCCAAACTTCGAAATGGCCACGCAAATGGCCATTTCGAAGTTTACTAATGAAGCGCTGAAATGCATATTCAGCGCTTCATTAGCACGCGGGCGGCAGCGGCGCTTTGAAATTGACGCGCCTTGCCGCCGCACTTCTCGTCCAGACGGGGCTCCTTTTCGAAAGGACCCCGCCTACTTCGAAGTCCCCTTATTCCCATGAGCTGATGGGAATAAGGGGACTTCGAAGTAGGCGGGCTCCTTTCGAAAAGGAGCCCCGTCTGGATGAGACGCGCGGCGGCAAGCCACGTCAATTTCGAAGTGCCGCTGCCGCCCGCATGCTAATGAAGCGCTGAATATGAGCTGATTGGAATAAGGGGACTTCGAAGTAGGCGGGGTCCTTTCAAAAAGGAGCCCCGTCTGGACGAGACGCGTGGCAGCAAGCCGCGTCAATTTCGAAGCGCCGCTGCTGCCCGCATGCTAATGAAGTGCGGAATATGCATTTCAGCACTTCATTAGTAAACTTCGAAATGGCCATTTGCGTGGCCATTTCGAAGTTTGGGGCACATGTAGACATGGCCTGAGACTCCCATTTTCAATCAAAAATTTTCCCGGGCCTACAAGCTGGCTTCTAATTTTTCCCTGGAGATCCTCAACCCAGGCTCAGCCCCAGGCTGCACTCTGCCCACCCTTCCCACCTCTTTTCCACCCTCAACCCCTGCCAACCCCAAACCCTACCTGCTCCCCTCTTCCCCACCTCTTTCCACTCTCTCCCCCAAGCACACCTCATCCACCTCTTCCACCTCCTTCACAGTCACTCTTGCATGCTGCTGAACATCTGTTCCATTGCATATGGGTATCAGTGGGAGGTAGGGGACAAATTGATCAGCAGGACTGGTGGCCCCAGTCATGACTAGTGGACACCAATTGGAGAACCACTGGTGTTGTGGATTCAAAGAATGGGCTCAGAACTTATACAAAGAAGAGATTGAACAGAAAAATAACTCTCTCATTACTTACTGTATTTGGAGTGCCTTATGAAGGAACTCCTTTTGCAGTGGCAAATAAAGTCATGGATACAAGGCATGTTCTGCTATATTACTCTGACTTGTAGAATGCTCTGTTTATCCAGGGTTAGGTGCCTTGGGTAAACTGCCAAATGTCAGTGGCTAGGTGGAGGGACAGTAAATATTAATACATGTTGCTAATTCAAGTAAGTGGGAGTCCCTGTAACCCATCTACTCCTCCACCTTTACTCTCATCCCTCTGTTTGCTGCACTCAATTATGTCAGCTCATCTGCATTAGATCAGAGGAGTAGGGACTGCAGTTCTGTGTTCACTAACACTGGGTCTATGTGGGTCTGTCCCATGAAAGCTCACCTAATAAATTATTCTGCCAGTCTTTAAAGTGCTACTTGACTGCTTTTTGTTTTGGGTCTATGTGGAGTGTGGTTGGCCCTTTTCTCCATCTGACTGTGAATGTTAAGGCTTCAGAGTGGCCAAAGGGCTCTTTCTACTGTCATTGCAGATCTTGCTTGGCTAAAATGTTTGTATTTATTTCCTTTGCACTCTTCTTATCCCTTTTCTTCCTTTGAATTCTCCCCAACTTGTTCACCTCTGACCAACACAAGGGGTAGAACTGTATGCAGCATTCCATGAGTGCTCCCCTCAGGGCCATAAAGGACGTGACTCTGTGGCAGTAACTCCTTAAAAATAAAGAGCTAATGGAAGTAAAATGTTTTTCACCACATGTTTCTCTCCATCATCTAAAACCAGTGCAAAAAAAAAAAAATCTAGCCTTTTATACAGTTGGAAATTATTTTCTTTCTGTCTAGCTGTAACAAGCCAGGCACATTTTGTGCCAAATATAAATAAAATTTTAAAAGAAGAACAAAAAGCAATACCCATTCTACAAAAAGGTGTTTTATTCTCCTTTCAGGTCATAGGGGACTTTGTATACAGCTCCTATTTTAGCTAACAGAACTTATCTGCAATAATCAGTCACATATCACTGGGAGAAAGGAATCATTGTTTGTAAAGCTGCTGATAGGAAGTGACAAATCAAACATTTTTAAGAGTGGAATAGAAAAATACTTAACTGCACACTAAAGGACATTCAAATGAAATTCCTCGGGCATTTCTCTTTTTGTCCAGGCAAGTGGCTACAAAGGGGCTAGGTATAAAATATTCCCAAATAAATCTTCAGAGAATCCCAGACTCTTAATTTCTTCACTGTATGTGTAATAAATACCAGAAACTTGGAGTAATAAAATAACCAAAGGGACTGATTCACTCTTTGGCCACATAAAAGAGAAATAATTTAAAAGCTGTGTACATCCCAAGAGGCTGAACAGTTGAGGTAACCATCTCAAAATGACAGATTGATCTGAAAACAATCCACATTAATCATGGCACGATCCCAAAACTTTTTAGCAATTCATCTCTCATTAGAGAGCACACTGATAACAGATTCCACTTAACAATTCTAAGGCTATGTCTACACTAGCCCAAAACTTTGAAATGGCCACGCAAATGGCCATTTTGAAGTGCTGAAATACATATTCAGTGCCTCATTAGCATGCGGGCAGCCACAGCACTTCGAAATTGCCGTGGCTTGCCACTGCGCGGCTCGTCCAGACAGGGCTCCTTTTCAAAAGGACCCCGGCAACTTCGAAATCCCCTTATTTCTATCTATCTTTCTATCAGTGGATAGGAATAAGGGGATTTCGAAGTTGCCGGGGTCCTTTAGAAAAGCACATAAGAATAAGGGGATTTGGGGATGGCCATTTCGAAGTTTTGGGCTAGTGTAGACATAGCCTAAGAGTTGTTAAGTGAAATCTGTTATCAGTGTGTTCTCTAATGAAAGACGCTTTGCAGAAAAATTTTGGGATCGTGCCATGATTAATGTGGATTGTTTTCAGCTCAATCTGTCATTTTGAGATGGTTACCTCAACTGTTCAGCCCCTTGGGATGTACAGGTAGTAATAAGGGGATTTTCAGCAGATAGGAATAAGGGGATTTCAAAGTTGCCAGGGTCCTTTCGAAAAGGAGCCCCATCTGGATGAGCCGTGTGGCAATTTCGAAGTGCCGCAGCTGCCCGCATGCTAATGAGGCACTGAATATGTATTCTGGGCTAGTGTAGACACAGCCTAAGACCTCTTTTAAGTTGAGTTCTCTATATGAAGCCAAATCTCTAACCCAACATTGATCTAGGAAGTTTAAGTAATAATAATAATAATAATAATAATAATAATAAACAATAGGAAAACTGATTAAAATATTTGAAGACCTCTGATTATGTAATTATATTAGGGTTGCCAACTTTCTGAATGCAAAAAAAATGATTACCTTTCCTCTGCCCCTTCTCCAGTGTCCCGCTCCCATTAACTCCACCCCCTCTACCTCTGTTGCTCACTATCACCTCACCCTCACCCACTTTTACTGGGCTGGAACAGTGGGTTGGGGTACAGGAGAATGGGAGGGATTACAGCAGGTAGCTCCCAGAAGTGTCTGGCAAGTCCCTGCAGCCCCCTGGTGCAGGGTAGGATATGGGCTCCCTGAGCGGCCCTCGCCTGCAGGCAATGGCCTTGCAGTTACCATTGGCTGCAATTCCTGCCAATGGGAGCTGCTGAGCCACTGCTCAGGGTCAGAGCAAAGTGCAGAGCCCCCTGGCCAACAATGCACCTAGGGTCTCCAGGAACATTCTGCTAACTGAAGAAGTCACATGAGCCAGGCAGGGAGCTGCATTGCCAACCAGACCTTTATTATCCCAGTTAATGTTGCTCACTGGAGGTACCTGGGTTCCTTTTCAACCACATGTTGCAATTAAAAACCAAGCACCTGGCAACCATACATATATACAATATGGGCTTATCTACACTTGCCTCCAACTTCGAAGAGGACATGTTAATCAGGGCGATGGGAGATTACTAATTAAGTGCTGCGGTGAATATGCAGCACTTCATTAGGCTAATTCTTCCCCACAGCAACTTCAAAGCTTCAAACTTCCAAATGCTGGCATGAGGAGTAAAGGGACTTGAAAGTAGCACAGCACTTCGTTAGTATTTTCCCATTGCCCTGATTAACATGCCCCCTTCAAAGCTGGGGGCAAGTGTAGACCCAGCCTATGGGACTGATCTTGCACCACTTATGCCAATAGGGGTTTTGACCTGGACTTCAATGGGAGCAGGATCAAGACCAACTGAGAGGGTACATGTCCTTTGTATCAGTAGTCAACAGAATAAAGGAGTATATATATATATATATATATTAGTTCTATACATCTGTAAATTCAGAACACATATCTCGTGTTACCAAAAGAGTATCAGGTTGATTAAAAAAAAAATAGCATACTCTATGCTACTAACCAACAACATAGTGTGCATATCCTGACCAGGTAACCAAAAGCTAGTAATTTTGGCTTTGGAAAGACATGATGAGACCTGGCACTCTGTTTTTATGGGTATCATGTCCACCCAGAGAAAAATCCTGTCAAAACTCTTACTGACTACCTTAGTGCAGGGTCAAACATTTGTTAGTATTATCTTATCAGATGGCAGAGTTAGTCAAAGATTTGTACCTGATTTCAGGTTGTTTGACAAGAAACTATTATGAAATATATTGAAATTTATTCATCTACTCATACAAATTTGCATCCAAAGAATGTAGAAGGAGTGTATAAAAATATCTTTCTAAATTACATGGGCAACAACACAGGTAAAACACTGTATTTTTATAGCACAACGGTATTTTGTGTTGTTACTGTGTAAAAAGTAACAAAACCATGAAAACACCACATGGACACAGCTTGGTCCCAACTAACCACGTTTACTACAAACTGAACCTTTCTAATCCACCACTCTCTCATCCAACAACATCCATAATCCAGCATGATTTTAATTAACCAGATGACCATTTATCATGGGTGTGGCCAAGTTCCCCTTGGTTCCATACAGTTTGTTTACAGCCACCAGTACTGACTCTCAGGCTATGTCTACACTAACGAATCTTTTTTTTTAAAAAAAAATTGGAACATCTACACATAAAATGCACTCTTTTGATCTGAAATCAAAGGACTGTGGCCCTTTTTCCAAAGGCCTTCTTCCTGTCCCAGATGAGGAAAAGCACCTTAATCCAAGAGATTCTTTCAGAAAAAAAAATGTGTAGGTGGCCTGCGGGGGCCTCCTTTCGAAAGAGCAGTCCATATGACGCTGGATTTTTCAATCCCTGGCTCATTCGTCTGAAGGAGCAGGGGCTGAGTGGACACTCCCTATTGAAAGGGCTGATCAATTTTTTGGATCTACTTTTTTGTGTGTGGGCGCGCTCTTTCAAAAGAAGTTAAGCGGAAATTAAAAAGGCGCCTTGCCAAAATAAAAAACCCAAAAATAAAAACCAAAAAAACCAATCAAACAAACAAAAACAAACAAACAAAAGAAACCCCCTGCAAGCTTCATGGAAACTTTTTAAAGACACCATAATAGGAGCTCAACTTAAATGTATATGCCAAATTTAAAAGAAAATAAAAGAGCATAGTAAGAGAACCAAAAAAGTGCCACAGTGGCTTAATGAGCAAGTAAAAGAAGCAATAAGAGATAAAAAGGCAAGTTTTAAGAGTAGAAGATAATTCTAGT
This sequence comes from Carettochelys insculpta, assembly GCF_033958435.1. Taxonomy (NCBI): domain Eukaryota; kingdom Metazoa; phylum Chordata; order Testudines; family Carettochelyidae; genus Carettochelys; species Carettochelys insculpta. The sequence continues at coordinate 14,527,350 of NC_134147.1, read as the reverse complement.
CAGGAAAATAAAAAGGAACATAAACACTGGTAAATGAAGTATAAAAATATAATTAGGAAAGCTGAAAAAGTATTTGAAAAACAGCTAGCCAAAAATTCAAAAAAATTTTAAGTGCATTAGTATCAAATCTGACGAAATGGGTCTTCCCCACAAATGCTTCTTACCTAATAAATAAAATTGTTACTCTTTAAGGTGCCACAGGACTGCTTGTTTTTTCGTGAAGCTACAGACTAACACAACTACCCCCGAAACTCTTCATAACAAGAAAACAGCTAAACAACTAGTGGAGGCATTGGGCAACTTAGATAGTAAGGGAGCACTCAAGGACAACAAGGTCATTGCAGAAAAACTAAGTGAATCCTTTGCATTGGTCTTCACAGTTAAGGATATGAGGGAGATTCCCAAAGCTGAGTCATTCTTTTAGGTGACAAACCTGAGAAACTGTCCCAGACTGATGTGTCATATGAGGTTTTGTAACAAACTGATAAACTAAACAGATGTTACCAGGACCAAATGTTATTCACTCAAGGGTTCTGAAGGAACAAATATGTGAAAATTACAGAACTACTAACTGGTTTTTAAGCTATTCTTTAAATCAGCTTCTATACAGAATGAGTAACCAGCAGAGGACAGCTAATGTGACACCCAGTTTTTAAAAATAATTCAAGAGGTGATCATGGAAATTACAGGCCAGGAAGTCTAACTTCAATATTGGCTGAAACTATAGCAAGGAACAGAATTGTGAGACAAAAAATGTATATAATATGTTGGGGACGAGTCAATATGTTTTTTTCGTAAAGGGAAATTATGCCTCACCAATCCACTTCAATTCTTGTGGGGGCGGGGAGGTCAACAAGCATGTAATCAAAGGGGATCCAGTGGACATAGTGTACTTAGATTTTCAGGAAGCCTTTAACAAGGTCCCTTATCACAGGCTCATAAGAACATAAGAACATAAGAATGGCCATACTGGGTCAGACCAAAGGTCCATCAAGCCCAGCATCCCATCTGCCGACGGTGGCCAATGCCAGGTGCCCCAGAGAAGGAGAACAGAAGACAATGATCAAGTGATTTATCTCCTGCCATCCATCTCCTGCCCTTGTTATGAAGGCTAGGGCACCATACTTTATCCCTGGCTAATAGCCATTTATGGACCTAACCTGCAAAAATTTATCAAGCTCTTTTTTAAACCCTAATAGAGTCCTGGCCTTCACAGCCTCCTCGGGCAAGGAGTTCCACAGGTTGACTGTGCGCTGTGTGAAGAAAAATTTCCTTTTATTAGTTTTGAACCTACTACCCATCAATTTCATTTGGTGTCCCCTAGTTCTTGTATTATGGGAAAAGGTAAATAATTTTTCTATATTCACTTTCTCCACACCATTCATGATTTTATATACTTCTATCATATCGCCCCTCAATCGCCTTTTTTCCAAACTGAAAAGTCCCAGTCTCTCTAGCCTCTCCCCATATGGGACCCTTTCCAAGCCCCTAATCATCTTAGTCGCCCTTTTCTGAACCTTTTCTAATGCCAATATATCTTTTTTGAGGTGAGGAGACCACATCTGCATGCAGTACTCGAGATGTGGGCGTACCATAGTTTTATATAGGGGAAGTATGATATCTTTTGTCTTATTATTGATCCCTTTTTTAATAATTCCTAACATCCTATTTGCCTTACTAACTGCCGCTGCACACTGCGTGGATGTCTTCAGAGAACTATCCACTATAACTCCAAGATCCCTTTCCTGATCTGTCGTAGCTAAATTTGACCCCATCATGTAGTACGTGTAATTTGGGTTATTTTTTCCAACATGCATTACCTTACACTTACCCACATTAAATTTCATTTGCCATTTTGCTGCCCAATCACTCAGTTTGCTGAGATCTTTTTGTAGTTCTTCACAATCCCTTTTGGTTTTGACTGTCCTGAACAACTTGGTGTCATCTGCAAACTTTGCCACCTCACTGCTTACCTCATTTTCTAGATCATTGATGAACAAGTTGAACAGGATCGGTCCCAGGACTGACCCCTGGGGAACACCACTAGTTACCCCCCTCCATTGTGAAAATTTACCATTTATTCCAACCCTTTGTTTTCTGTCTTTTAACCAATTCCCGATCCATGAAAGGACCTTTCCTCCTATCCCATGACCACCTAATTTACATAAAAGCCTTTGGTGTGGAACCGTGTCAAAGGCTTTCTGGAAATCTAGGTATATTATGTCCACTGGGTGCCCCTTGTCCGCATGTTTATTAACCCCTTCAAAGAATTCTAATAGATTAGACAGACACGACTTCCCTCTGCAGAAACCATGCTGACTTTTGCCCAACAATTCGTGCTCTTCTATGTGCCTTGCAATTTTACTCTTTACTAGTGTTTCTACTAATTTGCCTGGTACTGATGTTAAACTTATCGGTCTATAATTGCCAGGATCTCCTCTAGAGCCTTTTTTAAATATTGGTGTTATATTGGCCGTCTTCCAGTCATTTGGTACCAAAGTGGATTTAAAGGATAGGTTACAAACCACTGTTAATAACTCCGCAATTTCACATTTGAGTTCTTTCAGAACCCTTGGGTGAATGCCGTCTGGTCCTGGAGACTTGTTACTATTCAGCTTATCAATTAATTCCAAAACCTCCTCTAATGTCACTTCAATCTGAGTGAGTTCCTCAGATTTGTTGCCTAAAAAGGCTGGCTCAGATTTAGGAACCTCTGTAACATCTTCAGCCGTGAAGACTGAAGCAAAGAAATCATTTAATCGCTCCGCAATGGCACTGTCTTCCTTGATCGCTCCTTTTATATCTTTATCATCCAAGGGCCCCACTGCTTTTTTAGCAGGCTTCCTGCTTCTAATGTATTTAAAAAACATTTTACTATTGTTTTTTGAATTTTTGGCTAGCTGTTCCTCAAACTCTTTTTTGGCTTTTCTTACTACATTATGACAGTTAATTTGGGAGTGTTTATGTTCCTTTCTATTTTCCTCACTAGGATTTGACTTCCACTTTTTAAAAGCTGCCCTTTTCTCTCTCACTGCCTTTTTAACATGGCTGTTTAGCCATGGTGGTTCTTTGTTAGGTCTCTTACTGTGTTTTTTTATTTGGGGTATACATTTAAGTTGGGCCTCTAGTATGGTGTCTTTAAAGCAATGTCAGCTGTCATGGGGTAAGAGGGAAGGTCTTCTCATGGGTTGGTAACTGGTAACTGGTTAAAAGAAAGGATAGGAATAAATAGTCAGTTTTTAAAATGGAGAGAGGTAACTAGTAGTGTCCCTCAGGGGTCCACTCCGGGACCATTTCTTTTCAACGTACAAATAATCTGGAAAAAAGGGGTAAACAGTGAAGTGACAAAACTTGCAGACTACAAAATTACTCAAGAAAGTGAGGTCTCAAGTAAACTGTAAAGAGCTACAAAAAGGTCTCACAAACTGAGTGACTGGGCAACAAAATGACAAATGAAATTCAATACTGATAAATGCAAAGTAATAAATATAGGAATAACATAATCCCAATTATACATAGAAAATGATGGGGATTAAATAGCTGTTACCACTCAAGAGAGAGATGTTGGAGTCCTTGTGAGTAGTTATCGGAAAACATTAACTCTATCTCCAGAAGCACTCAAAAAAGCAAACAGAATGTTGGGAATCATTAAGAAAGGCACAGAGACCAAGGGAGAGAATATTTTAGGATCTCTATGAATCCATGGCACACCCTCATCTTGAACATACACCCATATGTATTTACCTCTTGGAAACAAATGTATTTACTCTCAAACGGTCCAAAACAGAGGTTCCTAGCTCATAGGGTGCATGCAGCCCACTTGGCACACAGCTGACACCCAGCTCACTGCATGCTAAAGACCGCAGGGCCAGGGCTGCAATGCTGCGGGCTCTGGCTACCAGGTGATACGCTTCTGTGCATCAGGCTGCTGGCTGCCACGTTGCAAGTTCAGGCTCTGTGATCCCAGCTACCATGTGTAGGCTCAGGCTCTGAGTTCAGGGTCCCGGCCACCCAGCACTCTGCTCCTGGCTCCACTCTGGAGGGGTCTGTGAGCAGAGGGTGCTGGGCATAGGGATTTGGTGGGAGGTTGGTAGGGGCACTGTGATTCTCAACCTGCAATCCAGGTAACACATATGCAGTCCACTTTGATAAACAAGTTGGGAACCATAGTCTAAAAAGACTGCTGTTATTTCTTTAGCAAGAGCCATAAAGTCTGTGAAATTTGAGAAATATTTAACCACAAAGAATGCTCAGTTACAGTTTTATGCAGAAATGTAAACAGTTTAAGGGGTTGGTTGTTGTCTATGCCTGCAATTAATCAAGCAGCAATTCTGTACCACCTACAAAGGAAAAAATTGGAGAGGAGACAAAACCATATACTCTATGGGCCAGATCCTTGGCTAGTGAAATTCTGTGTGGCTCGGCTGGATTAGATGGTGTAAATCAGCATGATTCCAATGGAGGAGCTGTGTCCCAGACTTCTCCATTTTACAGATTTGCTCTCTTTAAAACAATGCCACACAGAAATCTCTGCAAGCAGAGCCATGGATTGTTATCTCAAAGTGAAGGATTTCAGAAGTTGATTGTAAATTGTCATGAGACAATACCACCCACGGTGCAGCCAAGGGTTTCCAACTCCCCAAAGTGGTATAAGTTTATGTAAACCAAATCTTTTAGAATAGCTTCATCTCACCATGCCAAAAGCTTTTCATGCAGTGTTTTCTTTTCATATTCTCTTATGCTGGAAGATGATGAAGGCAAAGTTGGTGTATTTATTATAATAGACACATATCCTCAATTAAGACATTACTCAAGAAAGTGAAGGCATTTTAATGTTCTGCTGCCTTTTTGCAGCAATTCCATTTCAAAATAAAAACTCAACAACGCCACTCCTCAGGAAAGCAGGGCTCCACAAGGGTTTTCTCCAAGCTCAGACCCCCTGAGGCAGAAGGCAGGAAAACTTTTGAAGTGTGAAAGATTTTTTCTTTCTCAGAGACACTCCTCCAACATGAACTCTTGCAGTAGCTGCACAGTGACATCAGCTAAATACAGCCACAACCTCCACAACAAAGCTGAATCACTGACTATGGCAAAACAAGCTGCAGCATGACTCTTCAAACATGCTCAGGTTTCACACAGTGGGTCCAAATTTTGCTTTGGCGGGCATACTATGGATTCAGTTCAGGCCTGGATTTTCAATGTACATTTCCACGGAGCCAGATTCTATTTTAACACATGTTCTTCAGGGTCACTTTCTTATAAAGTTGGGAGATTGTGACAAAGGTGAAGAAGGGCAAAACCTCCTATTACTACCACTCATCACAACATTGTGTGGCAGTGCATTTCCCCATGTGTCTTGGGTCTCTTGCCTCTTCCACGCATCTCACTGGGAGGGAGGGATTCCTCCACTTTGCTCCCTCCACCAGTGCCAATACTGGGGCCAAAGGAATTTCTCCAGTTTTCCCATTCTCTGCCTGTCCTTTTACCTGTAGGCTCTTTTCATTCTAATGATCTTCTTATTAATGGGTTTTCTTTTTGTGTTATCTTGAGTAGGAACAGGACATTCCAAAGATAGAGCAACTCCAAGACTGGATAGAGCAACTCCAAGACATGCCACCCATGCTGAACCACCCCAGAGTGCCTGCACAGCACAAGCCTTAGGAAGGGTGGAAGGGAACATTATTACAGATGCAGAGGGGAAAGGGGGCAGGAATTTGCAAGAGAAGATTGAACATCATTGATCACACTGAGAGCTGTGGGCCAGATTCTTTGTGTCAACACATTCCATTGGAAATCTGGCCAGTTCCAGAGTAGGATAGCCATCAGCCCTCTTTTTAAGGAACTGTTACTCTGCATCCGAGCCAAACAAGGTATGGCTTCACATTTGCTGTTGTCTCCAGTGGGCTAGCTAATATATAGCTTCCTCTCGTGTAAGTGCAGGGTTAGGGTTAGGGTTTTTATTTATGCATTCTGTTTTTTAAGACTTTTAGGGTTCACATTTGCAAGCTGCTCTCTGCAACCATAAGGAACAGAAGCTTACTCCTTTACAAGGGAAGCAGAAATTTGAATGCAGTTATATGATTCCACAAGATGGAATTTTTGTTCTGAAAAACAAAATATTGTGAGACTCACAGTAAAATCATTATAAATTGGTTGCACTGCTCCCTTAGCCTCGGGAAGCATAGGCATATGGAGCCCACTCTGTGCATGTCTATAGTAGGTGTAAAGAATACCATGTGATGAAAGAATGCTGCAGAGTGACTTCACACAGTACTACATTTTCACCTATCCATCCTTCTGCAGTATTTTCTGCAAAAACAATGTTTTGCCCAAACTGTGCAACTCCTCACCAATCACGGTTTGCAGAAAAAAGAGCCATGAAAAACTTGTGAACATGAATTCAGATATATCAAACTCCTATATTCGGAGTTCATGTGAAGAGCTGCACTTAGGGATCAATTTGAAGCATACAAGTTTTACAAAACCCAGGAGCTATTTGAGCACCATCTACTAGTATCATTAGTATTTATAGAAATACAAAGATCGAGCATTGCTAGAACATGACATAAAAGGGACGGGTCACCTCCCCTTTCAAATGTTGTGATACTCCCATCTCCAGTTTTGTAGGGCGGTCGCTAAATCTGACTGTTGTAGGACTGACACAGCTCATCCTGCCACTTGCACCAGTGTAATTTTAAGGGCAAGGAAATATTTCTGGCAGCTTAATTTGTAAAAGTTGTGGAGGTGGCCTGAAATTGTTAAGAAGTTTGGAATGTTAGTAGCAGTCCTTCTGCGTGTGAATTAGTGCAGAGGCCAAATTCTTTACAGCACTAACTAAAGGCATTTAGCACATGGTTCATAGTTTGTCACATGAATATCACCTCCACGTCTGTGATAAAAAGCACACAGAGGATCAACATCGGTGTAGGAATGGATACCGTCTGTGACTGCAGGTATATTCTATTGATTATTCCACGTGCAGACAGAAGAGCGGGAAGGATACTGCCCCAGGTAAAGGGTCTGCCTCCTCCTCCAAATTACTGAGGAAACAAGAGAGACCATGAAGTCCCATCTGCTTCCCATACATAGGGCATTTAGCTGCTGGCAGACTAGGGTGTAATTCACCTTAGGTATCATTGTCAGCTTTCATTTTCCCTTGCTTTTGTGTAAGTATTTGTGCTCTATAGCTCGTCTTAGCTTAGAAGCTGCCTTAGCAACTTCTGTGGTTAGAAAGTGTTTGGAGCAATTTCAAGCAGCAAAGGAGCCTTTGCAAGGAGCTGGCAGAATGTGCCTAGCCAAAAGACAGAGTTCTGAGCCCCTTCTCCAGCTTTGTATGTGAAGAGACTAAATGGACAACACGTCAGCAAAGCAACCGTGCTTGGCTTTTGAGGAAATGGGTTCTGGTGGCTTGAATTTCTATAAGCTGTCCACCATTCAAGTGTGAAAGAGGTGCAAAGAAATCCAGAGGGATTTGTTTGGGCCAAGCCCTTGTTTCAGTTACACTGATTTAAGTCTTGAGCTGCTTCCACAGGCCATGCTCCCCTCTGAACTCAAGGCATCTGAACTCAAAGATGGTTTCACAGACAGTGGCTACGTCTACACGTGAAGCCTACATCGAAGTAGCCTATTTCGATGTGGGGACATCGAAATAGGCTATTTCGATGAATAACGTCTACACGTCCTCCAGGGCTGGCAATGTCAATGTTCAACATCGACGTTGCGCAGCACCACATCGAAATAGGCGCAGCGAGGGAACGTCTACACGCCACAGTAGCACACATCGAAATAAGGGTGCCAGGCACAGCTGCAGACAGGGTCACAGGGAGGACTCAACAGCCATCCGCTCCCTTAAAGGGCCCCTCCCAGACACACTTGCACTAAACAACACAAGATACACAGAGCCGACAACGAGTTGCAGACCCTGTGCATGCAGCATGAATCCCCCACTGCAGCAGCAGCAGCCAGAAGCCCTGGGCTAAGGGCTGCTGCACATGGTGACCATAGAGCCCCACACAGGCTGGAGAGGCAGCGTCTCTCAACCCCCCAGCTGATGGCTGCCATGGAGGACCCCACAATTTCGACGTTGCAGGACGCGGATCGTCTACACGGTCCCTACTTCGATGTTGAACGTCGAAGTAGGGCGCTATTCTGATCCCCTCATGAGGTTAGCGACTTCGACGTCTCGCTGCCTAACGTCGAAGTTAACTTCGAAATAGCACCCGACGCGTGTAGCCGCGATGGGCGCTATTTCGAAGTTAGTGCCGCTACTTCGAAGTAGCGTGCACATGTAGACACAGCTAGTATCTGTCAGGGGGCATAAACCAGTGCAGTTACTCTGGATTTGCACACATGTAACTGAGAAGAATATATCCCTCTTGCATTTTAATATCTTAAGACAAAACTTCCTTATGTCTGCAAAACACTCACCATGTGATTAAGTACTTACCTGTGCTGTGGACTCCTGCTCCACAAGCAAGGGTCTGACATGCTACGATAATCCAAATAGTCACAATCTTGTTGAATCAGGGCTTTTCTATGTATGGGAGGGGAAATACAAACTTCTCGCTACCATTTGTCTAGGGAAGTGTATTTAACAGAGAGCACAAATTTCTTTGAGCAAGTATGAATTACTAACTGTACTGAACCATGAAGAGCCAAATGTTTCACTGCCATTGCAGAGGGAGTGCAATTGATTAAATTCAGCTCATCTGTGCTCTCCAGAAATGACTATGGGATTAATTCACTGTACATTTAGTCAACATTACATTGCGCATCTCCATGTAAATTAGTTTTGCCCACAACTTAGATATTTCATTTCTGCAATGTGCAAACACAACAGAAATAGCTATAATATTTCTGCATAATTGCTCCCAATTTCAATGAGATCTTTATTAATTTATTTATTATAAATGGGGTGACCATATCTCCCATGGCCACATACGGGATGGCAGGGGAGCTCCCCCTCTCCCTTCCCCAAGCCTCAGGGAAACAGTAGGGATGGGCAGCTGCAGCGATCCCCACCCACTTCCCCGAGCCTTGGGGAAGTGGCTGGGATGGAGAAGCTGCAGCATTTCCCCTCCCCCGAGCCTCCATTGAGCAGCAGGGAAGGAGCAGTCCAGGCACTCCACCTCCCCCGAGGCTTAGGGAAGGGCAAAGCAGCTATCCTGCTGGCTCTCTCCATTGCAGAGAGCACCTACTGGCATACAATACGTGCTCTCCAGCAGGCAACAAATACAGGACAATTAGTCCCTTCAATAAATTAAGTCGGGACTCAGGACCGTCCCACCGAAAACGAAACTGCAAGGCCTGGGAGAACAAGTGGGATTGCGGTAGAACAGACAGATATACTAACGAGGTTCTGATTGCTAGAAAGACAATTATCAAAAATTAGACAAATCGCTTTACATCCCATAATATAAAATGCAAATATTAATATATTGCTTTTTTAAAAGAGCTTATTAATTTGTATAATTCCAAGCCTATGGTAGGTGTCAGTGTAAAACTGGAGAAAAATGAAGAGAGATAAATTCTCTTTTTCAGCTACACCCATGTGGGTTACACATTGAGCTCAGCAAACAATTTTATACAAAACTATTTCAGACTAAAAATGTAGATTCTGTGATCCTGAAACATTTCATGCATTTATGTTCATACTGTGAAATTACATCAGTTGAAACCCCTTAAAAATTCCATAAAAACTTTTACCTTTCGTTTTGACATTTCGACTATGAAATTATTTTGTTTCTAACATGTCCTTTCACTTTACTTTAATAAAGCAAAAAAAACATTTTAAAAATGCTCAAAATTGAACTGAAAGTTTGTTTCATCCCAAACAATGTGTAGATTTTTGTTGTGGCCAACAAACTGAAAAATCCAACATTCACACAACTCAGACCACATGGGTATTAGGTATCCACAGATTTTAGCCCGTAGGATTTTACTTTAAGAGTGATTTAGTCATCATTTGAACTTAAACAATGGTGAGTGCTGGCTCTTCGGAATATCACAACCAGAATGCAAATTTGCTCATGCCACGTCAATGAACCAAGCTGCCATCTTCCCTAATTACACTGTAAGGCCTTGAACCTGTAATCAGATACACACAGGCAGACACTTGTCACCATGCAGCGCACCACCATGTAGTGTGTCATGGATTCAATTCCTAAAAGTCCCTTGAAGTCAAGGATACGATGCACATGTTGAAAGTTAAGCTGGTGCTGGTGTAGTTTGCCAGATCACAACAGAATATTGCAGAAATAAGTTCAAAAATCTCAGTCCAAGGAGTTTCTGAAATGCTACTTGAATGAAAAAGTCACAACCTAGATTTCTTTAATTTTTGTGGAGGGCAACAATTAAATTAAGATTAAAAACAGCCTATCTTGAAGTTAATAATTTTATAAAGGAGAGTAATGACAAAGAAATAAATTATTGGGAAAATTATCTGACACCCTCAGATAGCGTAAATATGCTTAAACTCATTGCAACTGGTTGGTTATTTTGGGTTTATGGCTGCTTGTCATTACTTGGAGCCCTATAAAACAGCCAGAGAGCAGTGATGAATATGTGCCCCCCACATCTCTCGCACAGTGCTGAGCACACTGTCAGCTAAAGTGTCCATTAAGCTAGTACTGTAACTTTTTTCATTTAGTTTCATGTAGGTTTTGACCATCTACATTGGAAGCCTAAACCAGATTCCACTGATGCCAGTGAGAGTTTGGCTCCTAATACATATGGCTATAATTGTACTGACAGTACAGAAGGTAATTGATAAAGAGGACAGTACGTAAGACAGCAGCATGATTGCTCAGAGCTCCAATGCATAGGCTATGTCTACACTAGAACTCTACGTCGAAGTAGCCTATTTCGAAGTAAGAACATCGAAATAGGCTACTTCGATGATTGTCGTCTACGTGTCCTCCAGGGCTGGCAACGTTGATGTTCAATGTTGAAGTAGCACCAGGGAACATCAAAAAGAGCCGCCCTGGAAGGAAATGCAGAGTGTCCACACACACAAGCCCCCTCTTTCAAAATAAGGGGCCAGGAAAGCTCGCGGACCGGGTCACAGAGCACGCTAGCCCTTCCAGGGCAGCTGCAAGCCGCTCCCTTAAAGAGCTCCTCCCAGACACACTCAGCCTGCACCACACGAGCAGCCCTGCATTAGTGATACAAGCCTCGCAGACCTCAAGCCCGCAGACATGGACGTCCAGCAGCAGCTGGAAGCCCGACAAGCCACCTCCCGCGGAGCAGGCGCCCTTCTAGATGCTGCCTGGGCAGCCACCCAGCAGCTTCTGGAATGGGAGCCCTCCCCAGGAGCACCAAGAGACACCCCCGACCATCAGGCCCTCCTCCCCCCACCCACCGGGTGCCCCGCTGACTCTGGAGCTACCCCTCCAGCACCAAGTGGTGGGAGCACCTGGTTATGGGGGAATGGAATGATGACCAGTGGCTGCGGAACTTCCGCATGAGCTGGCAGACCTTCATGGAGCTCTGCCAGTGGCTCACCCCCGCACTCAGGCACCACGACACCCAGATGCAGCGCACCCTCCCTGTCGAGAAGAGGGTCGCAATAGCTGTCTGGAAGCTGGCCACTCCAGACAGCTACTGCTTCGTGGGACAGCAGTTTGGAGTGGGAAAGGCCACAGTAGGGGATGTCCTCATGGAGGTAAGGAGGCCTGGGGCTGAACCCCCTGGGTGAGGGGGGCCTGAGGAGGGCCTCAGGAGGGGGTCACACTCTGCAAACCCTCACAGGCACCCATGTTCCCTCCCCACAGGTGGTGCATGCACTCAGTGTCCTGCTGCTGAAGAGGGATTTGCCACCATGGGATTCCCCAACTGCTCTGGAGCCCTTGATGGGACCCACATGCCCATCTGTATCCCAGACCACAGCAGTGGCCGCTACAACAACAGGAAGGGCTACCACTCTGTGGTCCTGCAGGCCATGGTCGACAGCCGTGGCTGCTTCCAGGAAATCTACATGAGCTGGCCCCACTCTACCCATGACGCCCGCGTTTTCCAGAATTTGGGACTATGCCGCCGACTGCAGGTGGGGACCTACATCCCCCAGAGGGAGATCCCTCTGGGGGATACCACCACTGTACCCCTCTGCCTTGTGGGGGATGTGGCATACCCCCTCCAGCCCTGGCTTATGCGGCCCTATACAGGCCACCTCACTGATAGCCAGGAGCGCTACGACGCCCGACTCAACCATACCTGACAAGTGGTCGAGCGAGCCTTCGGGCACCTGACAGGCCGCTGGCATTGCCTCCTGGCACGCCTAGACCTGGGCCTCCCAAACATCCCTCAGGTTGTGGGGGCCTGCTGCACACTCCACAACCTGGTGGAAAGCAAGGGGGAGGCCTTCGTGCAGGGCTGAGCACAGGAGGCCGCAACAGCCTACCCCCAGCTAGCCGCCACCCCGAGCCGCCAGGCCCATCAGGACATGGTCTGGGTCTGAGAGGCCCTAAGGGAGTACTTTGACCAGGGGGCCCAATGAGCAACCCCCTGGCCATCCCTGCACCCCACCCCAGCACCCGCACACCACATTCACCAAAAGCACATGGGACACAGGTTTTTGGAAAAATAAAACTATCATTATTTACAGGAACAAAAATGTTGCCTCTTTTCGGCATATAATATTAGCAAATAAAACAGATTCAATGAAAATAATAACTATGTACAAGTGGGGACATCTCCAATAAACTATGTATGGGGGGGTCAACTATAAATAACTACATACAGGGTGGGGACAACTACGTACAGTGGGGAGATGTGGGCAGGCCACACATCGGCCCATCATTCTGGGGCGGGGGTGGAAGGGCGCAAGCCCCGCTGCATTCGGCTGGCCGGTCCCCATCTCGGCTGAGGTCCCCGACGAGGCCGGCTGGGGGCTGGGACGCTGGGGAGGTATGGTTGAGGCGGGTCCTCAGCCCCGGGTGGCTCCTGCCCTGAGGAGCTGGTGGGTGGGGCAGCAGGTGGGACATCAGGCGGGACATCAGCAGGTGGGGCAGCAGGGAGGGCAGCACGGAGGACATCAGGGGGGCAGGCGGGCCACCAGCTCCTCAAAAGGTGTCGGCCACCCAGTTGAAGGTGGCCATAAACTCCCGCCAGGCCTCCCAGCACCAGGCGGCCTCCCGCTCCTCAAACTGGAGCCTCCGCTCCATGAGGTCCGCCTGGCGCCGGAGGGCCACAGCCACCTCGGGGTCATATGTGGGGCAGCAGTGGCCCTGGTGGGGTTGGGGGTGGGCCCATCCCGGGGCAGGCGGTGACCCCAGGCATTGGTGTTCCGGTGGTCTCGGAGGGCTGTCTGGGACCACTGATGGTGCGGCTGCAGAAACAGGGGGAAGGGAGGCCGTGAGTACCCAGCCTTGACCCGTGGCCCGCCCCCATCCCCCCAAGGGCCTGTGTCCCACCCCCACCCATCCCCCATTGGTGCATGCAGTGACCCTGTGGGTGGCCCCTTCCAGTGGTTTGCCCCCTCCCCTCCCACCGGGGGGTGGGGCACAGCACTGCCCATGGGTGGAGGTGCTGCTGGGCACTGGTGGCTGTGGCACCGTCCCTGTGCTGTGGTGTGCCTGGGCCACGGCAGGCTGGGGTGTTGTGGGGATGTGTGGGGCCCCCAGTCAAGTGGTGCCCCCGCCCCATGCTCAGGGGGTCTGTGCCCTGTCGGGTACGTACCTGACGGTGCACTGCCAGGATCAGGAGGTGCCCATCTAGCGGACACCCAGCTGGAGCTGCAGGATGGGATGTCCAGCACGAGCTCCTCCTCCTCGCTGGACCACTCGGTGGCTGGGGTGGAGGGTCCCGGCTCTAGCCCTGGGGGTCAGGGCTGGCCTCCGGACCTGATCCTGGCTCCGAGGCTGGCTGGGGCTCGTCGTCCGTGGTGTCAAGGGTGGCTGGGGGGGAGGAGGTGCCCCGGGGGCCCAGGATAGCCCTGAGCTCCTGGTAATAGGGGCAAGCGGCGGGGGCAGCCCCAGACCGGCTGGCTGAGTCCCGGGCCTGGGCATAACCCTGCCACAACTCCTTGACCTGACTCCTGACATGGTCAGGAGTGCAGGCAGGGTGACCCTGGGCAGCCAGGCCCTCGGCCAGCCGGGCGAATGCCTCCACATTCCGCCGCTTGCTCCCCATGATGTGCAGCACCTCCTCCTCCCCCCAGAGCCCCAGCAGGTCACAGAGCTCAGGGTCAGTCCAGGAGGTGCCCCGCTTCCTACCCCATTGGCTAGAGGCCTGGGATCCCTGGGATGGCCCAGAGGGGAGCTCTGGGGGGGCTCAAGAGGCTGGCTAGCTGCCATGGTGTCACTCTGGGCTGTGCAGGGGCACCTCGTGGCACGGCTGCTGCGTGCATGCTGTCAGCTTCCTGCTACGGGGTTGCCGGGTCCGTGCAGCTTGAAGAACTGCTGGGCACAGAGACCATAGAGCCCCTCAGGGGTTGGCCAGCACGTCTCAACCCTTCAGCTGATTGCCGCCATGGCAGATCCCGCTATTTCGAAGTAGAGGAATGAGGATCGTCTACACACACCCTACTTCGACATTCAATGTCGAAGTAGGGCGCTATTCCCATCTCTGCTGGGAATAGCGATTTTGATGTCTCGCCGCTTAACATCTATTTGAACGTCGAAATAGCACACGGCGCATGTAGACGCGACACGTGCTATTTCGACGTTGTGCCGGCTACTTCGAAGTAGCCGGCTAGTGTAGATGCAGCCATAGAGGAAGAAAAGCCCACTGACAGTCTTTGGGTTAAGCTTAGAGATGGAAACAACAGAGGCAATGATGTGGTTTTGTATCTGCTATAGACCACCACAACAGATGGATGAGCTAGACGGGGCTTTCTTCAGACAACCAAGAAAAGCGTCCATATCACAGGTCCTGTGGATTATTACCCCTTCCTACTTCTCCATGTAGGAGACAATGACACAGCAAAGAACGACCGTGACCATCACTGCAGATTATGTAACTCTGGAAAGGAAGACCAAGGAATATGGAGCGTAAGTGGTGTTCTCGTCTGTCCTCCCTGTTGAAGGAATGTGTCCAGGTAGAGATCATCGAATAATGGAAGCAAATGAGTGGCTGTGCAGGTGGTGTCTGAAAGAGGGATTTGATTTCTTTGACCATGGGATTCTGTTTTGAGAGCAAGAATTGCTAGAAAGTGATGGAACCCACCTAATGAGAGGAGAAAGAGCATCGTTGAGGGCAGGCCTGCGAATCTAGTGAGGAAGGCTTTAAACTATGTTCTCTGGGGGACAGTGACACAAGCCCTGAGGTAACTGGGGAAGGAGGAAGGTACAACAAATGAGGAGCCCTGATTCAAAAGGAGAAGGTAGGCCAATCAACTTGTTATTTAAGGTGCTTGTACACAAATGCAAGAAGCCTGAGAAACAAACAGGAAGAATTAGAGGTCCTGGCACAATCTAAGGAGTATGAGGTGATAGGAATAACAGAGACTTGGTGGGATGATTCGCATAACTGGAGCACGGTCATGGAAGGGTATAAACTGTTCAAGAAGGACAGGCAGGAAAGAAAAGGAGGAAGAGTGCCGCAATATATAAGAGAGCAGTATAATTGCTCAGAGCTTCACTATATTGATGGAGAAAAGCCAGTTGAGAGTCTTTGGGTTAAGTGTAGAGGTGGAAGCAACAGAGGTGATGTTGTGGTTGGTGTCTGCTACAGACCACCAGATCAGGTACATGAGGTAGACAAAGATTTATTTAGACAACTAAGAGAAGCTTCCAAATCACTGGCTCTGGTTCTTGTGGGAGACTTTAATTACCCTGACATTTGCTGGGAGACCAATACAGCAGTACACAGACAGGAAATTTGTGGAGAATATTGGGGATAACTTCCTGGTACAAGTGCTGAAAGAACTGACCAGGGGCTGTGTGCAGCTTGACCTGCTGCTCACAAACCGGGAAGAAGTACTAGCAGAAATAGAAGTGGGTGGCAACCTGGGCTGCAGTGATCATGAGATGGTAGATTTCAGGATCCTAACAAAAGTGAACAGTAAAATGAACACACTGGATTTCAGAAGAGCAGACTTTGACTCCCTCAGAGAACTGATGGGCAGGATTCCCTGAGAAGCTAATATGAAGGGGGAAAGGAGCCCAGAACAACTGTCAATATTTTAAAGAAGCCTTATTGAGGGTGCAGGAAAAAACATCCCGATGCACATGTAAGAAAAGAAATACGGTGGGCAACCAGCTTGGCTTACCACGGAAATCTCTGGTGAGTTTAAACTCAAAAATGAAGTGTATAAGAAATGGAAACTTGGACAGATGACTAAGGAGGAGTATTAATATATTGCTCAAGAATGCAGCGCAGCAATCAGGAAGGCAAAAGCACAATTAGAACTTCAGCTAGCAAGGAATGTTAAGGATAACAAGAAGGGTTTCTACAGGCATATTAACAATAAGGAGGTTATCGGGGGGGTGTGGGGCCCTTACTGGACGAGGGAGGAAACCTTGTGACTGATGATGTGGGAAAAGCTGAAGTACCCTAATGCTTTCTTTGC
Source organism: Carettochelys insculpta (assembly GCF_033958435.1). Taxonomy (NCBI): domain Eukaryota; kingdom Metazoa; phylum Chordata; order Testudines; family Carettochelyidae; genus Carettochelys; species Carettochelys insculpta. Next base: position 14,510,843 of record NC_134147.1, on the reverse strand, counting down.
CCCTGTCTTCATGAACAAGGTCATCTCCCAGACCACTGCACTAGGCAATGCAGTACGGGAAGGAGGCTGGCAGCCCTGTGTAGAGAAAGAATAGGGGAAGAGTTATTTAGAAAATCTAGACATACACAAATCCATGAGTCTGGATTTAATGCATCCAAGGGTACTGTGCAAATTGGCAAATGTTATTGCAGAACGTTTGGCCATTATCTTTGAAAACTCATAGAGATTGGGAGAGGTCCCAGATTATTGGGAAAAGGCAATTGAATAGTACCCATCTTTTAAAAAGGAAAGAAGAACAATCCAGGGAACTACAGACTGGTCAGCCTTACCCCAGTCCCTGGAAAAATCACAGAAGGATCCTCAAAGAATTTATTTTGAAGCACTTGGAAGAGGGGAAAGTGATCAGGAATAGTCAACATAGATTCATAAAGGGCAAATCATGCCTGGCCAATCTGATTAGCTTCTACGATGAGGTAACTGGCTCTTTGGACATGTGGAAGTCAATGGATGTTATATACTGTGACTTCAGCAAAACTTTTGATACAGTCTCCCACAATATTCTTACCTGAATGTTAAGGAAGTCTGGATTGGATACGTGGACTGTAAGATGGATAGAAAGCTGGCCAGACGATCAGGCCCCATGGGTAGTGATCAATGGCTCAATGTCCAGCTGGCGGTGGGTTTCAAGTGGAGTGCCCCAAGGACTGGTTCTAGAGCGGTATTGTTCAGCACCCTCAGCAAATTTGCAGATGAGACAAAGCTAGGGGTAAGGTCCAGAGTGACCTGAATAAATTGGAGGATTGGGCCAAGAGTAATCTGATGAGGGTCAACAAGGACAAGTGCAGAGTCGTGCACTTGGGATGGAAGAATCCCAGGCATTGTTACAGGCTGGGGACCAATTGGCTAAGTAGCAGTGCAGCAGAAAAGGACCTGGAGAGTACAGCGGATGGGAGGCTGGATTTGAGTCAACAGTGGGCCCTTGTAGCCAAGAAGGCTAATGGCACATTGAGGTGCATTAGGAGGAGCATTTCCAGCAGCTTTAGAGAAGTTATTATTCCCCTCTATTCAGCACCGGTGAGGCTATATCTGGAGCACTGCATCCTGTTCTGCCTCCCCTCCCCTCCAAGCATAGAAACGATATGGATGCATCGGAGAGGGTCCAGCAGACAGCAATGAAAGTGATTTAGGGGCTGGAATATATGACTTTCAAAAAGAGGCTGAGGCTCTTGGGATTATTTAGTTTGCAGAAGAGAAGAACGAGAGGCCATGTGAGAGCAGCCTTCAACTTCCTGAAGGGTGGTTCTAAAGAGGATGGAGAGAAACTGTTCTCAGTGGTAACAGACGGCAGAACAAGAAGCAATGATCTGTAGTTGCAGAGGGAGAGGAGTAGGTTGGATATTAGGAAAAACTACTTCACCAGGAGGGTGATGAAGCACTGGAATGTGTTGCCTAGAGAGGTGGGGGAATCTCCATCCCTAGAGGTTTTTAAGTCCCAGCTTGACAAAGTCCTGGCTGGGATGATTTAGTTGGGCTGATTCTGCTTGAGGCAGGGGGCTGGACTAGATGACCTCCTAAGGTCCCTTCCAGCCCTAGGCTTCTATGACTCTTTGAATCTATGACTGACAAGACAGATCATCATAATTTCAAAGCACAGAACAGTCTACTGGGGCAGCAACTCACCTTTTAGTAATCTACTATACATTTTAGAGCGCATCTGCCTGCCAGCTTGCCTCTCAGTGTCACGTTTGTTCAAGAACTCTTAAACCACAAGAGCTATGATGGCGAAATTTGGTATGCAGCTTCATCTTACCCTAACTTAAAACAAGATCAGGGTTTGGATGTGCCTGGAAAGTGGGAAGTGCCTGCAACCTAGGGTTCACCAGAGCATGGGAGAGGAGGGGCACTGACAGAGGGGACAACATACTCCACACTCACCACTGGGGACAGCGATTCTGCAGAGTGACCACGGGGCAGCTACAACAAGAAAATAGTGGCCACGTGGAAATGGAGCTCCTGACCCTTCCTGCCTATGGATGGTTAAGTGCCCCCCTGCACCCCATGGGGGGAGCCCTGCTGCTCCCCCCACCTGAACACCCCAAAGTTACAGGGGCCAGGAAACCCTGCCCTCTCTTCCCCCCCATTAAGCTCACACTGGGGCTGCAGCAAGCAGCCTAGCCCTGGCCCTATCCTCACCGATCTCCCTGGGCTGGGTGCAACAGCCCAGCCCTGGTCTCTCCACCCTGCCTCCAGTGCTCTGGCTGGGGACAGGGAAAATTGCTGCAGCTTCAGCCTTCCTGCTCCCAATGTGCAGAGCTCAGGCTGCACCAAAGCCGCGGCCCCTGACCCCTTCGCAGGAGTTCAAGCTGAAGCCATGGCTGGGCCCAGCCCTGCAGCCCATTCCCATCACCATCCCCTGCAGCTGCCCTGGAGCTGGAACTGGGGTAGTGGTCTGGGGAGGGCCCCCTAGGCCGAGCCCAGTGCCACAGCCAAGCCCCGGATCCCTTACCCACCCCCAGAGCTGGGGCTGCAGCAGCTCTTCCCCCCCACCCCGGCTCCCATGGCCCCCTTGCATGCCCTCCCCCTGAGCTGGAGAATGGCCAGGAGCCAAGGCTTGGTGCCCCCTCCCCTTGGGACAGGAGGGAAGACTGGAAGCCACGGCCAAAACTGTTTTTCGCCCAGTACAGGTACAGGGGGCCAGTAGCTGTGGCCTGAACTACTCCCCAGGTACTGAACTAGGGGCTGAGAGCTACAGCAGAGCATCGGCTCCCACGCTCCACTCCCCTGCTCCCGCCCCAGAGCTAGGGCCAGGGTAGGGGCAGCCTCCTCAGGACTGGGCCCTGCACTGTGGACTAGCCCTGGCCCTCATGGCCCCCACCGCACCCCACTTTCAGAGCTGGGCCTGGGCCTTGAGCCACAGCTCACACCTTGACCTGCTCCCCCTCCCTCAGGAAAGCCAGGGACAGGTGGGGGAGGCCAGAAGCTGTGGTGTGACCTGGCCCTCCCCCTGGGGTCAGACTGAAGGGCCACACCCTGACTCCCTGAGGCCACTGCATGCATCCCCAGTAAGCCCCTAGTACCTCCAAGACCTGTGCCCTGAGCCCTCTGCCCCCACCCTCACCCTAAGCCCTATCAAATACCCCACCCTGCGCCCTCTGCCCATACTGTGTGCCCCCATCCACCACCCTTTCTCCTGCACCCTCCACCCCAACACCACCTGCCCTGAGCTGCACTATTGAAAGAAAGCATGAGGCCACTATTTAAATAAACATGTACATTTTCCTTTTAATTTTCTTTAAAAATAAGTTTCGTTAAGGATCTGAGCAATGCCGGGTACAACTGCTAGTTCTTAAATATTCATTAACTCCCAGGAGCTAACGGCTCCACAACATGTTTTGGGTTTTTTTTTTTTCGTTAAAGAAACAAGACTTTGCAAGTGCAAGTCTGGCACAAGATTTAGAAATACAGGGTCTCAAATCACCATATAATTCTCCCATAAGCATTGCAATAGCCTTGAGAAACAGAAACAGTCAAAGAAAAAAGAGCCATTCAGTCGCATCAGTAAATGGAAATCAGCTAAATAGCGAGACATTTATGAAGTGCTTATACACACTAGAGCATTCCTTCAAAAGAGCATCTTTCAAAAGAGCATGGTCAAAAGACGCCCTCTTGAAGGGGAGCATTTACATATGGGCCAGGGCTGGAGCCATCAACGAGCAACGTTGAAAGGGCCACGTGCCACGTCAAAAGGGGACGTTCAGGACATCGAAAGAGAGCACCTACACTCACCAATGGCCTCTTTTGAAGAAAGGGCCAGGAAACACTGCAGATGTGGTCACAGGGCAGCCAAGCCCTTCCAGGGGCGCAGCAAGACCTTTAAAGGGCCCCTCCCCAACACCCTCGGCCTGCACAGCACACGGCCTGTGGAGCTATCACATGCCCCGCAGACACAGTGCCCACAGGAATGGACATGGAGCATCAGCAGCTCGACACCCTGCTGGCTGCCACTAGCGGAGTGGGAGCCCTGCTGGCCACAGCACTGGTGGCCACCCTGCAGCTCCTGGCAGGGCCCCCCCCCCCAAGGGGCAGAAGGGATGCCCCAGACCATGGGGTCCTCTGTCCTCCCCCAGGTGCTCTGCAGGCTCTGAAGCTACCCCACCAGCTCAGAGTAGTGGGAGCAACTGGTCATGGGGGAGTGGGATGACGACTGGTGGCTCCGAAATTTCCGGATGCAGTGGTAGACCTTCCTGGAGCTCTGCCAGTGGCTGTCCCCTGCCCTGAGACACCAGGAAATTCGGATGTGGCACACCCTCCCCGTGGAGAAGAGGGTCGCGATAGCTGTGTGGAAACTGGCCACTCCAGACTGCTACAGCTCTGTGAGACACCAATTTGGTGTGGGCAAGGCCACAGTTGGGGCCAGGCATGCACCCATCAGAGGGTAGAAGGCCCAGGGAGGGTGGGGGTGGGGGCCAGGGTGGGGCTGAGAACACTCCATACACTGTCACAGGTGCCTATGCTTCCCGGCCCCACAGGTGGTCCACGCATTGAACGCCTGCTCCTACAGACAGTCATCTGCATTGGGGACCTGGACATGGCCATCGTGGGCTTTGCCACACTGGGGTTCCTGAATTGCTTTGGGGTCCTTAATGGGACCCACATACCTATCTGTGCCCCAGAGCACAGCGGAGGACAATTCATCAACAGGAAGGGCTGCACTATCATTCTGTGGTCCTGCAGGTCATGGTGGACAGCAGGGATGGTTCCAGGCTGTGTACGTGGGCTGGCCCAGCTACACCCATGACATGCAGGTCTTCCAGAACTCGGGCATGTTCCACTGCGACCCACATCCTGCAGAGGGACCCACATTCCCCAGAGGGAGATCCGCTGAGGGACACCATTGTGCCCCTCTGCCTGGCAGCTGACGCAGCATACCTGCTCCAGCCCTGGCTCATGCGGCCCTATACAGGCCACCCAACCCCCTGGCCTAGAGCGCTTCAACAGCCAGCTCAACTACACCCGCCAGGTGGTTCAGCACACCTTCAGCCGCTTGAAGAGGCAGTGGTACTGTCTCCTTCGCCACCTGGACGTGGGTGTCATCAATGTCCCCCAGGTCGTGGGCACCTGCTGCACGCTCCACAATATCATGGAGAGTAAGAGGGAGGCCTTTGTGCAGGGGTGGGTGGTTGAGGTCAGCATGGGCTACCCCAGCCAGCCACCACCCTTAGCTGTCAGGCTCACCAGGACTCCAAATACACAAACCTATCAGCCAGCACTTTAATGGAGTGGGCCATTCTGTTAAAGATCTGAAAGTCTGTGTTCTACTGAAAAGGGACTTTAACAACCGTCTACAGAGGGAATGCTCAGAACTAACATTCATATTTAAATTCAACATATTCACATGTGGTTTGAACAAGGACAGCAACTACTTGACCCATTATAAGGACTCTTTTACATACTTTGATGTTTTATCTAACTCTTAACTTCCCCATCCCACCCCCACATACTCCTGCACCCCCCGCCGTCCCTCTGCTCTTCCGATTTGCCAACCTTGGTAACAATTTTTGGACCTCCATGCTTTATGTTTTGAGTCTGTTCTGATAAGGCTCTGATCTGAAGAAGTGTGTCTGTCCCACGAAAGCTCATCACCTAATAAATTATTGTTAGTCTTTAAAATGCTACATGACTGCTTTTTTGTTTTGATAGAATACAGACTAACACAGCTATCTGTTACTACTCAATAAAGATTGATGATATACACTAATAAAAATACACAAACATGAGTTATGTACTGTCTTATTGTTGGATCACCACTGAGCCCTTAGATGAGGAGACCACAAGGCCTCTCTCACCCACTCATGTAACCTATCCTGACTGACAGTTCAGAAGTAGCAAGGACACAGCAACAGGAGCAAATGGGCAGGGAGTAGAAATAGCTGGAGCTCAGACACCATTACCAGCTTGGTGAGGTGAGCCAGCTCAAGGCAGGGAAGTAAGTCTGGAGAAGAAGGATTTAGTAAGTATCTACACTGGTTTAGCGGGCAAAATTAAACTCCAGTATATCATTGCACAGAGATCCTGCACAGAGAGCTGCAGTATAACAAGATCAACCCGCAAAGAATAATAGCACAATAGAGCTGGAAGAGACCTAAAAAGCCATCAAGTCCAGCCCCCTGCCCAAGGTAGGACCAAACCCATCAGATCAGCCCAGCCAGGGCTTTGTCAAGGCAAGACTTAAACACCTCCAGGGATGGAGACTCCACTACTTCTCTGGGTAGACCATTCCAACGCTTCACCACCCTCCTAGTGAAAAAGTTTTTCCTAATGCTTACATTGTGGTTTATAAAGCTGCCCTTGACACAAATGTAACGTCTTTTAAAGAGCAGCACAATTCTAAAAGGACACCAGAGCACATACCCAGCCTCAATGCTGATGGCAGCCACTGCATCTCTCCTTTTGTCCCCTTCAGTGGCTTATTATTTAGATAAATTTCCACCCTTCCCCACGCTATCCATTACTGTCCTCACAGCATTTAGGATTTCTCTCTCTCTCCTGCACACACACACACATACCCCTACCCTAAAAACATATAATTGAGTGTATAACAACTGCAGAACCCTCTCAAAACTGATCTTTAAAATGCATTACTAGATCATAGCTTCTTTTTAGCATTTTCTTTGTTTCCCATTTGCACTGCCTTCTACAGGTGCATCACATAGATTTTTAGGCTGTCATTTATCTCCCAGCTGTCATTTTACATAACGGCTGTGTTACACTGGAGAGTTCTGTTGACAGAAGGGGCCTTCTGTTGACAGAACTCAGGGAGCGTCTACACTCACAGGCTGTTTCTACATATGCCACTTTTTCCGAAAGCATCATGCTAATAACGGCCTGAAAAATGTAAATTTCTGGCACCTCATCAGCATACAGTCACGATTCAAAGTAAATTCTGTCGACAGATGCTTCTCGTGTAGACGTAGCCTCAAGAATTTGCACATAGCTGTGGGTTTATGGCAAGGTTAAGATGCAAATTCCTTAGACACAACACCCTCTCACATGAAAATTACAGCATTTCTTAGATAAACATAGACAGTGGAGGCATCTGTGATATAGACGCATCATCTGCATAATATTTGCTTTGTGAATCAATCAAGAAAAATAAAAATCTCTAGTACATGTTTCTTACGACTGCAAAATATTAAAATTCAAATACAGTAAGGTGCATCCTTATCAACTTAAGGGCTTTACCCAAAGATAAATGCTTTTATATCTTCAGTATTCTCTTGTTCTTCCCCAAATTTACTAAATAAATACTGCAGTATCCAAAGTATTTCAAGTAACTGGCAAGTTAAACACCACTACTGCACAACAACTCCACTGTACGTAAAATATTTTGGAAGTATCCTTTTACACTTTGTAACTTAACACAATCAATATGAATGCTCTAAAGAACTAATCATGTGTCTTAACAGAAAATAAGGAATCCTTTTGGAGAGAACATCTACCATTGCGATTTATTCTCACAGCCCTTTTTTGAAGCCTCAAAGGTGCAACTTATAAAGCATGAGGAATCTTCTATACATAAAAGAATGGGATAAAAATAAGTTCCCTTCTTAGGTATCAGAGTTCTATATGGCTCTACACACAAAACACCAAGACTATTAGATAATACTGATGCTCAAAAGAAATCTTCTGAAGTAGAAAGTTAATCCAGAAATTCAGTTAAAAAGTTTGTAGTTTAAAATGTGCATATGAGGACAACAAACCCAAAAAGGTTTGGTAAGAAATACAACTAATTTATTGCAAGGAATAAGAGGAAACTCTGTATGACACTGAAATAAAATTAAGAAAACTGTTGAAAGTGCAATTTAAGATGTGATAAGAAGTTAACTAAGAACAAATTATTGGAGATAGGATGGAATTTCTACCTCCTTCATTCTGAAAATTTCCCATGATAATCAGCTTGACTATGAATTTGAATGATGTTGCAATTATATGAAACAATAAGGTTATGAAATTATTTCTCAAATCCATCAGAGATTTTAGTCAACCCTCACTGATAACTAAGCTTATCCCTGTATGTAACTCATGAGTTCAAAACCTGGCAGTAGCCCACATTTGCCATACTTGCTTTGCTTTTGATTTAAACGGCCATAAATTGCACTACGCCATTGTTTATGTGCTTTGATTCAGAACCAACAAAAGCACAACACGATTATCAATAGGTCAGGCATTACCTAGAGTTTAAGTTATTTCCGATGGAAAACAGTCTCTTACATGCGCCTTACATAATTCATAGCAAACATCTTACAAAATCATTACCTACAGCATAACAGTTCTGAATCAGGAAACGAAAAGTGCTAATTATTTTTGTACAAGACATGATTCCAAGACATTCAAAATAGAAGTCCATCACAAGGGAAAACTTGGGGAAAGAAGGAAGAACTGTGGCATCCTGAGCCTTAAGGAAAGTGGGCAATTACTAATAATATATTCAAACACACTGTGGCATCGCAACAAATGAAGTGGAGCAAGAGGCCTCCCTGGCAATTACAGAAGGGTTGAAATATCTGCTATAAATGAATAGTCCAATTTCCCAAGTGAGGGAGTGGAGAAAGGCAGATCCGGCATCCCAGGGATTAAAAAAAGCCTCTCCAATTTTACCAGCAACCATTGCCAGGCCTGGAAGGTGGAGAAAAGGAAGGAGCCAGGCTCAGTTTGAAGCCGACTAGGAATGAAGCAGAAGCCCAGTTCAGCAGTCTCAGAACATGAGCCACAGCCTGTCCACTCAGCAGCTATGGGAGCAAGTAAGCCCTTACCCTACCTCTCCAGGAAAAGGGGGGAATCTACTAGAAAGCCCCAACTAAGGGGAATTTGGACTCTTGGGGCCACACCCCCAATTTAAGGGCCTGACTAGGGGAGTGGTTTGAGGTTCCTGGGCCAGGAGAATAGGGGACATGATGATAGTGCCCCCCTTTTTCCACCTGCTTACTCAGTGATCTAACCACTAAGCAAGTCAATCACAGGGACCTGGCCAAAGCCTGCTACTGAAAGCATTTGGAGGAGATAGAAAGCCTTGCAGGAAAGTTAGCAATCAAATAGTGGATTGATTTAACAGTGGTCACTGAAACAATTGTTTCCAAAGACAGATAAAAGTCATAAGGAAATTCCATAATTGCCATTCACAGAGCAGAATGAAAAACTTCCAGATGAATGCTTTTCCCTCAAAGGAAAATGGATTTCTGATTAAATTTGCAAATGAAAATAAAAGTGGAAAAAAATTCCTAAACATTTCCAGGTTTTTGATCATCTAAACCCACATACTTACAACTTCTTAATGAAAAGTTGAAAAAGATTTAAAACATTTATGGCATAAACTTATTTATGTAAAAAATTGTTTATGATAGGCTCTGTCTGCCATTAGTCTTTTTTCATTTCAGTATTTGCTTCTCACTGTTAAATCCAGTTAGGAGTGGGGCATGGCTTTTACTGATCTCTGGAATTTGTGTGTGCGTGCACCACATGGACAATGCGTTCAGTATAAATGTACAATCCCAACTCTTTATTTGAGATTTTGATGCTGCAGCTGCTGATATAGCCTAATCTCAATCCCCAACGTTGGAATTATTTTTGATATCTCTGTAAAACTTCACAAATCCAGTACAAATACTGTGAACACAAGAGGTTCTGTAATATGGTATTCACAAGCAACTGGCTTTTCAGATGTTTAAGTAGATCAGCATATAACTAATAAGGTGAGATGGAAAAGGAACTGAGACATCCAGGTGTTAAAGATGCAAGTATCAGGAACTATGGGCCTGGGATCACACAGCTGAGCCTGGATCTAGCTGGCTCAGCCTGGAGGCCACTTAATGAGCCCAGCGGAGCTGCAACAAAATCTCCTGATTGGGTGACTGGAACAAGTGGTTGAAGGGAGCCTGCAGATGTGATCTCTTCTGTGGCAGCCTTGTTTTAGTCCAGCTCCTGGCCTTGTTCTTAGCTCTAGTTGGTTCCTGACTGTAGCTCCAACCATTAGGTCTAACTGTCCCTGCTCCAACCAGTAGGCCCAGCTGCTTCTACCAATCCATGACAATGAACACTCTTTCATCTTCTTTTCTGTGGTATACTTGCACACTTCAGTGACTCATCTAAGGATAGATTCCAATAGCTTTACTGGCCACAAGTAGTACCTTATTGCACAAGTAAGGCAAATGATGGGACTATTTGCAGAGTCAGGTGTTATATAACCTCAGGAAGGGGTAAGAATCTGGCCTTCATTTGGTAGATGGAGCTTGTCAGGTTGCTCACCCAGACACTAAAGTGTCTTGGTGAGGCATTAGACTATGACACATTGACTAAAGAGGTGTGAGAAATTTCAAGAGAATGTGCATGAGGTTCTTAGAAGACGTCAGTTTCTTCCATCTGGTACCAATCACAGTCCTTTATCTTTGGACGCCCAACCATCACGAATTAAAACCTCCCTCTGCATCCGTTTCTCCTTTCCCTTTGAGCTCACTGGATTGTACACAACTGTACATCTCTGTATCATGGCTTTATCATTTACCCACCAATTTCCACGTGCTGCCCCTTGGGCTACACCCCACTCTTTTACTTATTAGAGGCATTTTATTCGTTGCTGACAGTCACTGACTTCAAATGTAAGATTCTAGGGGCACCTGATGCAGATGCCAGTCATAGAAACTGTAACAGAGAGCAGAAGGCAAGTTAACTGGCAGCTTCTGCTCTTGTGTTACCAGAATGAGAGAAAAGTAACTAGCATCTTCAGAGAAAATTCTGAGAAATATGTAGCCTATTCTTATGTGTTTTAATTTTCTTTTAGGGAAACCTTATCCCAGTGCTGCTCAAAACTGTAGACAATCATTCCTCCATCCCCTAATGCTCTTGAGATGGTTAGGGAAAGGCTTCATGCCCGCCCCCTTCTCCAGCTGCCCTCTCATAGCCTGTGGGCTGTCGCGGGAGGTGAGGCTCTGAGGCCTGCCCCACTTCTGTGGTCTGCAGGCTGTATGGGAGGACAGCCAGGCTCCAAGGGGCTTCCCCCAGCCACCAGTGCTCCCCTCCAAATATTGCAGGCTGTCTAGGGGGTGAGGGTCCAGGAGCTACTCCTTCCTCCAGCAGTTTTGTCACACCTCCAGCTTGCAGACTCTGGTAGGGGGAACGTGGCTAGAGGGTGGAGCCTCTGCCCTGCTGACCACTCTCTTGGTACTGCAGCTGCCCCCAGTGACCACTCTTAGTATCCTCTCCCTCCTCCCTATGCCCCTTTCTTTTCCATGTTATGAAAAACAGTCACATTCCTGGCACTTCCTGTTTTCCAGGCAAAACCAAACCCTGACCTTGCTTTAAGTTATGATAATAGGAAGCTGCATATCAAATTTATTGGCCTAGCTCTTGCAGTTTAGGAGGAGTTCTTGAACAAACAGACTTACAGACAGACCTACAGAGAGCTACACACAATTTTGTTTTCAAGAACACCAACTTTCATGACATCTCTAAATAATGCATTGATGGAAAACCTTCCTTCTCATGAAACTATATTGTTAATAGGCTTTATGCCCATTGTTATTGGATACCTTAGCATTTAATTTAGCACTCAGTCATTCAAAATCATGGTCATCAAGAAAATCTGAACCCCTCTAATTACAATCAACCTCTCTTTGACCTGCAAAATGCCATTAAAAAGCAACTATTTCACATACCAGTTATTTCAGTTAACAGTTATAACAGGGAAGACTATTGTCATATGTATTTTCCTTACTACAGAAGGGCTCTTTTCACAAGGATAGTATACAATTTGTGCCAGGGCACTTCTAGATTTGGCAGTGCATGGCTCCAGATCCTCTAGACTTGCTGCATCAATTATGAAAGGAAATATATATATATATATATATATTGCTTGAGTCTTGGCACTTCTTTCATTACAAATTAAGCACTGTTCAAGGGATAAAGACTTTCAAGATACCATTCTCAGAAATGTAACAGAGAGAAAGCCGTGCTAGTCTTTATATTATGAAAACAAAAAAGCAGTCCAGTAGCACTTTAAAGACTAACAAAATAATGTATTAGGTGATGAGCTTTTGTGGGACAGACCCACTTCTTCAGACCATAGCCATACCAGAACAGACAATATTTAAGGCACAGAGAACCAAAAATAATAATCAAGGTTGACAAATCAGAAAAACATCATCAAGGTGAGCAAATCAGAGAGTTGAGGGGCAGAAGGTGGGGGGGGGAGTCAAGAATTAGATAAAGCCAAGTATGCAAAAGAGCCCCTATAATGACCTAAAAAATTCCCATCCCGGTTCAAACCACATGTTAATGTGTTGAATTTGAATATAAAAAGAGAGTTCAGCAGCCTCTCTTTCCAATCTGTTGTGAAAATTCCTCTTCAGTAAGACGCAAACCTTCAGGTCATTAACAGAATGGCCCAGTCCATTAAAATGCTGGCTGACCGGTTTGTGGAGCAGGAGTGTCTATATGTCTGTTTTGTGCCCATTAATTCTTTGTCTAAGAGAGTTTGAAGTCTGTCCAATATACAAAGCATCTGGGCATTGTTGGCACATATGATGTTAGTTGAGGAACATGAGAATGTGCCCGTGATTCTGTGAATAACCTGAATAGGTCCAGTGATAGTATCTCCAGAATAGATATGTGGACAAAGTGGGCAATGGGCTTTGTTGCAAAGAAAGTTCCAGGATTGGTTTTCCTGCAGCATAGACTGTGATTGTTGGTAAGAATCCTCATAAGGTTGGGAGGTTGTCTGTAGGAGAGAACAGGCCTGTCACCTAGGGCCTTCTGGAGTATGGCATCCTGATTAAGGATAGGTTGTAGGTCTTTAATAATTCGTTACAGTGGTTTGAGTTGGGGGCTATAGGTGATGACCAGTGGTGCTCTGTTATTGGCTTTTTTGGGGTTATCTTGGAGTAGCTGGTCTTTGGGTATTCGTCTGGCCCTGTCAACTTGTTTTTTTAATTTCTCCTGGTGGGTAATTCAGGCTTATGAATATTTGGTAACGATCTTGTAGTTTTCGCACTCTGTCAATAGGATTACAGCGAATGCGATCGTACGTAAGGGCTTGACTGTAAACAATGGATATAGTTGTGCAGGATGGAAGCTAGAAGTGTGTAGCTAAGTTAAACAATCAGTGGGTTTCCAGTAGAGTGTGGTACCAATCAGGCCATCCTTGATTTGTACTGCCAATAATGCCCAGATGTTTTGTATATTGGACAGACTTCAAACTCTCTTAGACAAAGTATTAATGGGCACAAAACAGACATAAAAACACTCCTGATCCACAAACCGGTCAGCCAGCATTTTAATGGAGTGGGCCATGTTAATGAGCTGAAGGTTTACATCTCACTGAAGAGGAATTTTCACAACAGATTGGAAAGAGAGGCTGCTAAACTCTTTTATATTCAAATTCAACACATTAACATGTGGTTTGAACCGGGATGGGAATTTTTTTAGGTCATTATAAGGACTGTTTTGCATACTTGGCTTAATCTAATTCTTCACAAACCCCCCACCTTCTGCCCCTCTACTCTCTGATTTGTTCACCTCGATAATGTTTTTCTGATTTGTCAACCTTGATTATTATGTTTGGTTCTCTGTGCCTTAAATATTGAGTCTGTTCTCGTAAGGCTATGATCTGAAGAAGTGGGTCTGTCCCATGAAAGCTCATCACCTAATAAATTATTTTGTTAATATTTAAAGTGCTACTGGACTGCTTTTTTGTTCTCATTCTCAGAAATGACTCCTCAAGGACTAACAGAATGTACCCCACTTACACATTTTCAAGTAAATCCCATGAATTTCATTTAAATGAAAAGGGAAATAACTCCCAAACCTAAAAATTCTGCTGCTTTGCTATTTTTAAAGTTCATTTTCTCTCACACAAAATGTGCAGCCAAATTTTTTAGCTTGATTGAGTCATTGCCATTTAATCCATAATATAAATCAAACACAAATATATACTGCTATGTGTTCCACATAGAGGGAATTAATGGCCTATTACAGTGGCTCCCAGTACCTTGAGACAAAGGCAGGAAAGGGGATAATGTGCAGTTGAGGTTTGCTGTTCCTAATGATAACATAATTACTTTGTCTTTCCCCTAAGGATATTGGCTTAGTGCCATGAATGACACCAACGGTTTTTTGGGGTAGCTCTGCAAAACAAGTGGTCATCTATAGTAGAACACAGACATGCTGGACATAGTCAATAAAGACTGAAACCTGCACACACTTGAGGACCCTCATAAAATTCCAATTACTGCTCGCTTGTTACGTAGGCGCTCCTAAGGCGTAAGACATATTGCTTTCTGAGAGGCCTCCAGTAATGGAATTCCAGCTCCTTTCATGATTAAGCATATGTTTAAAAGATAGATTTCTATGGCCTATATATTTTAAAGTGTTCAAAGAGTTACTGTCTCACAAAATTCACATCACAAAATACTAGTTGCATTAGTGTCCCTGTTGTAAGGAATTCTTCTCGGGGCCATTTTTAATCTCCGAGAGTGATATTAATACACCACACCACTACTATTGTATGACAGAAAATTATATTTAAATTCTATTTTCTTAAAATGTACCAAATATATACAGGCCCATCCATAGGGGAGGGGAAGGAAGGCAGAAAAAAAAGAGGACAGCTGCCGTGGGGCCAGGATATTCAAGGAGTCCTGGAACAGTCCCCTCAACCTTTGTTACTGTGGCAGTGGTGGCAGCCAGAGCCCCAGGCCCTTTAAGTCACTGCTCCAGCTCTGTGCCACATGCTCTGGGCAGCTCTGAGGTCTGGGGGAAGGGGTGTGCCACCTCCCAAGTGGTACTGTGGGCTGCTTCCCCTACTCTGGCTCTTTCTGGAAGTGCAGAGGCCCATGCATTGCCCAGGTCCCACCGAGGCTGATGGTTCCCCTGAGTATATATCAAGATAAATCTCTCCCAGACACACATTACAGATGCCTATAAAAAGGCAAAATAAAACAAAACTAGAATGACAAGCCCAATACTTGCTTTTTAATTTGCTACTTTGCTATTACAACAAATTTTCATCAACTCAGAATTTTCATAGTTTACTTCTACCTGTATCCTATCATCAGTTTAATTTTGCTTGCTCCTTTAGATCGTGAATATGCCTCTTGTAGACTGTGTATTCATCATGGATTAAACATATTCCTGTGCAGAAGGCCTAGTTACACCTTCAAAATAGGGGCATGAGACCAAATTTCAAGAAGTATTTAGATGTCCAGTTAGATTTTCAAACTGCCTAAGCAGTTGGAAGTTAAGCCTCTAAACTGCTTAGGCACTTCTGAAAAATCCCACCAGTCACCCCTGTGCATTCCAATGCAGTTGTGACAGTACCTTCGCACAGCGGTGAATTCTACCACCAGCAGAATTTTCAACTAACATTGGCAGTCTGCACTGAAGAATGCAGGTCTTTGGTATCACAGAAATAAAGCTTCCCAGCTGCTTCTGAATGTCACAGTCTGCGTCCCACCCACTTTTTCTTTAGAGAGTCCCAGCTACCACAAAGTACATTTCCTTGCAAGGAAACTCAAGCCAAATGTATAATATTTGCTCTTGGAACTGAAGTAAGGAAAATACATGTTGTGCAATAGGTCCACCATTTTCCAATGAAGGACAAGTCAGACCACATCACACCTGTTTGACAGTTACCAGAAAAGTTCCTCTTGAAACTGAATTTAACCCAGGCCAGGCTACAAAGAATCTGAACAGGTACAATGCAAGCAAGCATGTTCCACCCTCTAATTCACATCCTATCCATGGTAGTTACTTGTAGGGCTCCTACGGCCATGGTAAAATGGCTCAAGCTGTAAAATTTTAGCCTCAACACCCTGTGAGGCAGGCATGTTCTATGATCCTGATGTTGCAGAGGACACTGACAGAAGGGTCAGATTTTCAAAGATCTTTAGGTGCATGAAGACACATATGGACATCTAATGGGATTTCCAACAGCACCTAAGGAGAGGATGTGTCTAACTGCTACTGAAAGTGAATGCTTTTGAAAATCCCCCCCAGATGCTTATCTGCAAATTCAGGCACTTGCATGCCTTTGCAAATGCACCCTAAAGGAATCACCCAGGCTTACTCAGGAGGTCTGTGGCACCGCAGCAAACAAACCTCAGTCTCTTGAGTCCAACCCTAGGGCCCTAGCCCCTAGACCACCCTTATCACCAAGAGGAAATCCTCCAACATATTCTCCATACAAATTACTGCTCTAGAGACATGAGGGTGTCTAATAACACAAGCAACCCCCTAGTGAGGGTGCTGTGCATCACAGTGGGCGAAGCACATTTTGGTCAAGCTGTGAATGATACAGCCTACTCATTTCAAATATTATGTACAGAGCCAGGGACGCTGGTTCAGGAAGGAGAAAAAGGGCAGCTTGGGATGAAAGGCAGAGAGCCAGTAAAAGATGAGAACATTCATAAACATGTAATTCAAAGATGGAAGAAGGTGTCAAAATGTATTGAATGTTAGTGTTTTAAAATACATGTTGAAGGGAACTGAGGGGCAAGTTTGACCAGGGCCAGTTGGAAAGTAATCAGCCTGCTGGATGATCAGATGGCCTGCTACAGTTACCCAAAATACAGCCAGCCAAGCAGCTAATGACATTGTCAAATATCCAGACAGCTAAAGATAAGGGCAAAACTTTTGTTTGGCAGGAACTGTGTCCTTTTGGATGCTGAGAATACTGCATACGTACATTAGCTAGATGGCGGCAGGCTACATACTCGGAAAGGTACCCATCCACAGCTCAATTACATTTCGCTGCTCTGTGCCCTGTGGTTAAAGTTCTAAGGCAAAGTTGTCCAAAGTGCTTAGACTCAGCCACTGAAAGCAGTGGGAGTTTTGCCATTTGCTTCAGTGGGAACAGCGTAAGACCAGTGGTGAGTTCTCTTTACAACTCTCATTTTAGCATCTTTTGTGCCTTTTGGTGCTGCTTGCTTTCGCTTCCACAAACAATCACTATTGTGAGTGCGTGCCTGAGCATTGTTGGGACAGACCTCGGAATAGGTCGAGCCTGCTTTGCCCCACCCTCCAGGACAACTCAAGATTGACTCAAGGTAAAAACCGTATGTGGGGTTAAGCTTGCACTGTCACCCTGCTTCCCAGACAAGAGCATGACAGCAGCACACTTCACTAGGTCTCTGCCAGCAGAATGGTTCTTTGTGACCTGTTCCCAGCCACTGCGGCTGAAAGCAGCACTACAGCTTTTCTAACTAGCACTTAGGGGCTGCTCGAGCTCCCAGAAGCCTCCAGAATCAGGTGTGCAGGATGTGGAAGATCTGGCCCATTGACTGTAGAGAAACTTTATCATTCTTTGTGCTATCACAACACCTGCCTGAATGAGGGCATCCACTTTAGGGAATGGAGGCTTTAGTTCCACTGTATGGACAAGAAATCGATACTGCACATTTGCTTTGCTTGCATTTTACACCACATTCTAGAGTTTAAAACCCTTGGCTTACTGATGCTGCCAATGTGCCGAGCACTGGCCATTTCATTCCAGGGTTGACCATGTCTTTTGCTGACTTTTCACTGGCAGTATTATTGACTGCCAGAGGCTGGAAATGGGCAACGGGGAATTGATCACTTGATGATTACCTGTTCTGTTCATTCCCCCTGGGGCACCTCGCATTGACCACTGTCAGAAGACAGGGCTTGATGTACCTATGGTCTGACCCAGTATGGCTGTTCTTATGACTGTCGGCTCCCACTCACATTCTCAGATCTGGCAAGGAAGCCAAGTGAGGGGAAAAAGGAGAAGTGATCATGGCATTTGCATTTGAGGACTTTTTACCTTCAAAACTATAAGACCCCAGGTCACATTCTCTGTTGCAATCTGCTTTGTGATTCTTTCCCTCAATACAGATTAGAGCATCCAAAGAATTTCTCTAATTTGTGCCAGCTGGCAATAGTTTCTAACTGACCATCAGGCAACTGAGTGCAGCCAGAGCACAATGAGCTCTGTTTATTCCTTCTCACGAAAGTCATGATTGTATGAAGTGGTCAGCAGTGGTGATCCTTACGTGGCCAACAGTGAAAAACATGGCATGAGTTTGTCTTTCTTGAGAGCACAGTTAGTGCCAATGGCAAACTGCATAAGGAGGCGGAATGGAGAAGAAAAGTAGCACATTTGCTATCCTGGCAAATACCTTGAAAATAACTTACATAAGAACTATGATAAATTTAGGCAACTCTATTGTGATGCCCACATTGTTATGTGCTTTTGAAACTTGGCCAATGCTAGAAACCCACAACAGGAAACTAAAAGCATTCCATAAGAAATGCTTGCACAGAACATTCGTTATCCTCTGGTGTCCAATCCTGATGCGTTACAAAGAACCGGTCACCAGAGAGTAGAAATATGAAGGCTGAATGTGGTTTAGACACACTGCAGGGATGCCAAAACCCTGTATTCCTACACAAGCCCTTGATTAGCTATCTTTTGTAGAAGAGAGAATAGAAGAGATATTAAGGAAATTAAATACTAAAAAAGCTGAGAGAAATGTTTTTGTTGTTGAAAGAGATTAAAACAGCATGCAAAATGTGGTATTAGGCAGATGAAGGTGGAAAGATTGGTTCATCTTA
Source organism: Carettochelys insculpta (assembly GCF_033958435.1). Classification (NCBI taxonomy): domain Eukaryota; kingdom Metazoa; phylum Chordata; order Testudines; family Carettochelyidae; genus Carettochelys; species Carettochelys insculpta. The sequence continues at coordinate 14,492,222 of NC_134147.1, read as the reverse complement.
TGGTTCACAAGGCACAGGAGCATCAAATAAAAATAAATCAAAATCATCTGCTCTTAAATTCCTGTACCGAGGCGAGGCTTTGTGACTTCGTGTAGAAGTTAGCTATCCTTTAACCTTCCTAAGCCACATTGGTATATCTGTAGTTGAGGACTTCAGCCAAGATTTTAAGGAAAGATACAGGAAAAATAGAACTATGCACTAAATGAAACCGTAGGAACAGCGAATAATTGGAGTATATTGCACTTTTGTATTGGAAAATAAGTTTACTTCTCTCCTTCTTCTCTGCTAATTGCATCCAGCTCACTCTTAAATCTGCAAAAATGTCTGAACACCATTTAAACCAAAATACCTGCCCTCCTTGAAGTCCTCCTCTGATTTTATAATATCTCAATCTAATTTCTGCTCTATAAAATGTCAACCTGTCTCTTAAATGCATCAATAACATTTTCTTCAATGATCTCACTTGGCAATTTATCTCAAAACCCTAGTCTGAGAAATAGCTGTTTGAAATCACTGTTCCATAGAGATATTTTCATCTATACTAGTGAAAGATCTGGCCTGCAGATTTTGCTCATTTTCAGGATGATAGTTTAGGTTTCTTGTGTTTTCCTAATTAAGGGCTCAACCTTCATGTCCTCCTCTTGCTACTGATAATATTGTATGAGTAAACTGCAGGATTAGGCCTAAAGTAGTTAATATAAATGCTAAAGTTTCTTTCCCTAAGTACGATCTGGTATTCAGTGTAACAAACTGGTTACATACTAGATTTCATATTTGAAGAACCTTTTCTGTAGTATTCACTTATCTATTCTTAATCTTAGCAACTGCTGGTTCCGTGCATTAGCACTAGAAGTGTTAGACATGTATGTTTATAAAACGCTTTCATGAATGCTTTGTTGTAGCCTTTAATTTTACAGAATCTACTTTTCCTTCCTCCATCCACAAACCCCAAGCTATGAATAGGGAGCCCTGCATGCATACAAAATTTGTATCTTCATTCAATGTGCAATCTGCAAAAGTGATCCTCAGATATCAGCAGAGTTGCAAGACTCTAGCCTAATCCATCATTCTCACTGATCTATAAACACCTCCTCCACCAGCTCCTCTGCTGTATAATTTCTATCCCAGCATTGTGTTAAAGGTAGTTGCTTCTGTCTCACAACTGGCCAAAAGTTGTGCACAACGCACACTGTTTTCATCCCAAGATCTTGCCTTAAAAATATTTACCTTGTAGCATTTTCTATGGACAGACATCAGTTACATGTGTCCCTAAGCTCTGTTCACCAGAACCTGGGAAAGGCGACAGGAGAGGGATCACTTGATTACCTTTTTTATTCATCAATCCAACATATTCAGCACCAATCAATGTTGGAAGACAGCATGCTGGGCTAGATGGACTATTGGTGTTACCCAATACAGCTGGTCTTATGTTCAAACTAGCTTTAATTGTTTTAGGAGTGACAAGAAACTCATCCATAATTAGTGGGGGGAGAGGGTTTAAAATGGAGACATGCACATGGTCTGAAAGATGCTGGTCTCAGCTGTATTCAGATCTGCTACGTGGACTGTTAAAATGAAATAATACTGCAAACCATTCACAAGTAGCATTTGCCAACTGACCTACACCTATTCAAAAGCCAGTGTTCTACTGGCAGAAAGTAGGCAAATGGAAATGGTTGGGAAAAGAGTAATAAAACTGGACAGCAATAGCTTTTAAGATTTTTTTATCCTTCCCTCCTGCAGACATAGCTTTTGCAGGAGGAGGAAACAGAAAATGTGGCAAGAAGAGACAGTTAACACTTTTTTCCTCCCTTACTACATAGTAACTTACAGGGCTAAATTAGTGTCAAATGTTTTGTGAAGGGGTCAGTCAAAAGAAAATCTGCTTTCCTCCTCCCCACCAGTTATAATAGTGCTCGAATAATTAATTTATATTTTCCTAGTTCAGTAGTTACTCGCATCTTACATTCGATGTTCCCCAGAAATCCTTCCGGAACACACTAATTAGTTTTTGATGTGAGAATTCCAGAAGGTCTAACATACTGCTGAAGAAAGAATGCATCATGAATATAAACTAAAGAGACACAAAACACACAGAGAACTTTAAAACATCCATGGGAGAAACAACAGTAGCACAGACAAGAATTTAAAGAAAAATAGAAAGTAAAACAGCAACAGACTCTTTGAAAGGGGGCTTGTAGTAATAACATTTTGCACTTTCACAAATTTTGCACCTCAGGTTAATGAAGTATTGAACCCCTCCAAAGGTGGTATCATTATGATTGCTCTACACATGGGAAAACTAAAGTATGGAGAATTTTCCGAGATCATGTAGTAAGTTAATGACTGAGCAGGAAACAGGGCTAACTACCAGATTCCTAGTCCAGTAGTGATTACTCAAGCATATTTCTTTTCCAACAGTTGAGCATAGTGCAGTCCCCTGGAAGCAGCTCCTGATGAGGGGTTTGGTTTCACACTCAAAAAAGGTATCCTTCTATACCACACTGTACTACAGGTTGAACCTCTCTAATCCAGCACCCTGGGGATTTGACTGGTGCCTGATGGGAGAATTTGCTGGACCACAGGAGGTCATATTTTCCAGCAGCATTACCAACACTTACACTGTTTACTGGGCTCTTAGGAGATATTTGGGGTAAATTACAGCTAAATATCAGCACAGAATGCCAAGAGCCAAGACTGATGGCTGGAAACATACTTTATGGGGCACAGGAAACACGGTCACACCGACGGTAAGTGATCATCCAGCTAACTAAAATCATGTCATATTACAGAGTTTGCCAAACAAGTGAGTTCTAGATTAGAGAAGTTCAGCCCGTACTGCCTTCTAGTGAGTGAAAACACTTGGGAGAAAAAAAACTCTACGGCTTACAACAGCTAAAAGACCTTATTTATTCCACTCCTCTGTTTATGGAATCAAAGGTCCTGGGTTCTACACTAATATCATGTGGTCCTCAATGAATGAGTCCATGGATCTGTTACACAGTGCCAGGATATTATGAGAGTCCTGATAAGTTTCCTGGTGAACAACTGGTAATTGCTGTACATATGCAATGTTCTTGTCAACATGTTGGACCCAGGATATTAGAAAAGCAAGGGGGGTGGGAGAATCTCTTTTCCTAGACCAGCTTCTGCATAAGCTCAAAAGCTTGCCTCTCTCCACAACAGAAATTGGTCCAATGAAATATATTATGGCTGCATCTACACTACAAAGATAAATTCAATATTTAATACATTTGAATATTTAACCTCGATATTATGAATTTGAATAAAGTGCCCATAAAGCTTCTTGAAATTCGACCCACCTTTCTTCTGTGTCAAATCTCTCTGTCCCCATTACCCTGTGGAAGTTCGACAGCATGAGCACAGCATTGTGGGTACCTATCCCACAGTGCCTTAGCCCTGGTTGCTTGTGGGTATTTAATATTTGAATCCCAGAATTCCAAGCCCATCCCAGAATTCACTGCATCACTAACTGTGCAAAAAAAAAGAACTGGAAAAGGTGTCATTTCCTGCAGCAGCATTCCAGTGCAAGCATGGATCCACGAACACTCCAACTCATAGGAAAGATCATTTCAGCACCACAGCAGTTGTCACACAATTTGTCCTTCAATTCCAAAACTCAATGAAGCTTGGCTATCCTACTGGTGGTGCTGATGGTGACGATGAGGATGGTTTGGAAGAGCAAACCTCTCAGCTGTGGTCCAAGAATGCAAAACTGCTGGGACCACATCATTTTGGAGTCCTGGGATGACCAGCAGTGGTTGCAGAACTTTGGCATGCTCAAACCGACCTTTACGGAACTTTGTGATGTGCTGGCGCCTGCCCTGAAGCACAGCAACACAAAAATGAGGCCGGCTTTAACAGTTCAGAAGTGAGTGGCAATTGCATTTTGGAAGTTTGCAACCCCCAACAGTTACTGGTCAGCTGCAAATCAGTTCAGGGTGGGCAGAGCTACGGTGGGGTCCGTGGTGATGGAGGTGGCCCATGCAATCTGTCAATGTCTCCTCAGGAAGACTGTGACCCTGGGAGATGTACAGGCCATAGTGGATGGCTTTGCTGCCCAGGGCTTTCCTAATTGCAGTGGGGCAATAGATGGCATACACATCCCCATCATGGCCCTGCCCCACCTGGCCTCAGAGTATATAAATAAAAAGGGGTACTTCTCCATGGTCATGCAGGGGTTGGTAGATCACAATGGTCATTTTACCAACATCAATGCTGGCTGGTCAGGGAGGGTTCACAAGGCGAGCATATTCCAAAATTCTGGACTGTACCAAAAGCTCCTGGATAGGACTTTTTTTCTGATCAGAAAATCAGGATTGGCGATGTGGAGATGTCCATTGTTATATTGGGCAACCCTTCTTATCCTCTGCTTCCCTGCCTGATGAAACCCTACACAGGAACCTTGGACCCCTGCAAGGCGAACTTTAATCACAGTCTCAGCAGGTGCAGAATGATTATGGAATGCATCTTTGGATGTTTAAAAGCAAGGTTCAGATGTTTATTGACCCATTTGGACATTTCTGAAGCCAAAGTGCACACGGTAGGGACAATTTCGCACAACATATGTGACTCAAGTCAACAGACTTTCCTGTCTATCTGGAAATCTGAAGCAGAGACAATATGCAAGGCTTGCTCACAGCCATCTACACTGCCATCCACCAGTAGCCATGCTCGGGCTGCAACAATAAGTGATGCTTTAAAAAACAGCTTTATGACTGATCTGTAACACACATGGTACTTATGTATGTCTCTGCCATAATGCCAATAAATCATACTATGCCATAATGAATACTTTTACTGGGTGGGAGGAGGTTAAGTTGCAGTAAATAGAATGCATGTGGTGGGCAGCTGTGCCTTCAGCAACCCCCAGCCTGCTTAGTTTCCCAAGCCACACATCTGTGGCTGTGGACCAGGGAGTATCAGTGGGCAGCTTTGCCTTCAGCAGCACTTACCCTCCCCGCACCAGCCCATTTTGCTTTGTGTTCCTCCCCACCCGACACACACACACTCCTGCAGGACAAGAAATCACACTAAGCTCAAATGAATAATTTTATTTTGTGGGGAGAGGTTTACGTGGCCAGGAAAAGAAGCCTTCTCATGGGTGCTTGAATAGCCTTTTGCAGTGGCCGTTGGGGCTGGAGCGGCAGCCTAGCCTTGCCCTCCCTCTCCACATGTGGAGACCATGACGACAGGGGGTGGGTGATCTCTCCTCAGGGGACACGATGCGGGGACCGCAACAACAGGGGGTGGGCGACCTCTCCACAGGGGACTCTGGCCAGTGGGTATCAGCTGCTGGGTTGGAAGTACCTCTGCAGCTGAAGGAGGGAGCACAGGCTCTCCATCTGCTCAGTAACGGCCGTTATGAGCTCTGCTGTTACCTTGGTCTGCTTTGCCACGACCTCACTCTTCTTTCACAATTGCTGCTGATGGAGGTCAAGCATTCTCTCATTAAAGTTTACTTGACTCTTACGCCACTCAGCTGTACTGTGACACCACTGAGCAGAGTCCTTTGTTGAGTTCTTGTGTTCTGCCTCTGTACGTGCCATATGCTGGAGGATCAAATCTTGTTTTCATTTCTTACGTCTCTGGCTTTCTCTACAATGCTGGGCACTGGCCTAGAAACTGAGGGTCAAAATTAAGAAACAATTCACATAATGTGCTTTGAAGTGCAATGAATGGGTCTCTGTGTATACTATCACTGAAAATATACTTTTGAAGGACACATGGGTTATTAAGGATGGGACAGTAAATGTGCATTTCACAATACTTCATTTGCCATCACTTATCAGAGGGGTAGCTGTGTTAGTCTGGATCTGCAAAAGCAACGAGGGGTCCTGTGGCACCTTATAAACTAACAGAAATGTATGAGCATAAGCTTTTGTGGGCAAAGACCCACTTCGTCAGATGCAGGTAGCGGAAATTTACGGAGGCAGGTATAAATAGGCAGGCCAAAGCAAGGTTGGAGATAACGAGGTTAACTCAGGTCAGGGACGGTGAGGCCTACTAATCAGCAGTTGATCTGGAGGTGTGAACACCAAGAGAGGAGAAACTGCTTTTGTATTTAGCTAGCTATTCATAGTCTTTGTTTAATCCTGAGCTGAGGGTGTCAAATTTGCAGATGAAATGCAGCTCAGCAGTTTCTTTTTGGAGTCTGGTTTTAAATTTTTTTTTGTTGTAGGATACCTACTTTTAAATCTGTTACTGTGTGTCCTGGGAGATTGAAGTGCTCTCTTACAGGCTTTTGTACATTGCCATTTCTGATATCCGACTTGTGTGCATTTATTCTTTTCCGTAGGGACTGTCCAGTTTGTCCAATGTATATAGTAGAGGGGTATTGCTGGCACATGATGACATATATTACATTGGTAGATGTGCAGCTGAATGAACCTGTGATGGTGTGACTGACCTGGTTAGGTCCTGTGATGGCGTTGCTGGTGTAGATATGTGGGCAGAGCTGGCACAGAGGTTTGTTGCATGGGTAGGTTCCTGAGTTAGATTTGCTGTAGTGTGGTGTATAGTTGCTGGTGATAATTTGCTACAGGTTGGCTGCTTGTCTGGGCAAGAACTGACCTGCATCCCAAGGCCTGTGAAAGTTGGGGATCATTGTCCAGGATGGGTTGTAAATCACTGATGATGCACTAGAGGGGTTTTAGCTGAGGACTGTAGGTGATGGCCAGTGGTGTTCTGTTGGTTTCTTTCTTGGGCTTGTCCTGTAGTAGGAGTCTTCTGGGTACATGTCTGGCTCTGTTGATCTGTTTCCTTACTTCCTCGGGCGGGTATTGTAGTTTCAAGAATGCTTAGTAAAGATCCCGTAGGTGTTTGTCTCTGTCAGAGGGGTTGGAGCAAATGCAGTTGTATCTTAGTGCTTGGCTGTAGACAATGGATCGTGTGGTGTGTCTGGGGTGGAGGCTGGAGGCATGAAGGTAGGCGTAGCAGTCAGTGGGTTTACGGTATAGGGTGGTGTTTATGCGGCTGTCACGTATTTGCACCGTGGTGTCCAGGAAGCGGATCTCCTGTGTAGACTGGTCCAGGCTGAGGTTGATGGTGGGGTGGAAGTTGTTAAAATCCTGGTGGAATTCCTCCAGAGTCTCCTTCCCATGGGTCCAGATGATGAAGATGTCATCGATGTAGCGTAGGTAGAGACGGGGTATAAGTGGACAAAAGCTGAGGAAGCGCTGTTCCAGGTCAGCCATAATAAGTGCTATCACTTATTCAGCACATTGCTTTGTGGACGCAGCAAGTTATAAGCAATTGTCCTCTTTTGGTGGGAATGGAAGGTCGGCAAAATAGGGGCAACCACTGGGTATCCTGTGGCAGTGAAAAATGGATGGCTGTGGGGGGGGAGGGGGTTTGATGTACAATAAAAATAATGTAAATAAAAAAAATAATCCAAAAAAGGCTGGATGGAAAGGGACATGGGAGGGGGAAAGCACAGCAGAGGAATCCCCCACAGGATGCGGAGGGGATTCCTGAAAACTGAAAAGAAATGGTGCTTGGAAAGGGACATGGGAGGGGAAATGCCCAGCAGAGCACAGCAGCTGTGTGGCACCAGGGAGTCCTGAATAATGCAAAGAAATTGTGGAAAAGGAATGCTGAGGAAAAGGGACATGGGATGGGAAAAGCACAGCAGAGCCTGGCAGCAGCATTGCATGAGGAAGTCATGAAAAATGAAAACAAATGCTGGTTGGAAAGGGACATGTGGGGGGGACCCCTGCAGAACCTGCAATCTGTGGTGTGGGGGGAAACAGCATGCCCACCAGTTGCTGCAGGCCAATGTAAAGGGGAAGGAAGCATATTATTAGGAAAAAAAAAGATGCAAATTCCCTCCTAAAACTAACAGATATGGAGAAAGAACAGCTATTGCTGCTGTGTGACCAAAAGTCTGGAAAATTTGCTAAAATGCTGTGTGGCACCCTGACACCAGATCACTATCTGGTTGCCTGGCATGGCAAAGTGTGCCACTATGGAAGCCGCAACAAGTCAAGCCTGCCCAAGAATTTTGTGGAAAAAAAAATACAAGAGTGCCTAGAGGAGGCCTTCGAGGAGATCTCCGAAAAGGAGAAGGACTCCACCGCAAGAAACATTAGCATGCTGTTCTGAGAGGTACAGAAACACAGCTAGCAAACCTGTATCTTTACACAACCCTATAGCTATACCCCCCTTGACCCGCTTCTAGCATGCAGAATAAATACTCACCTAAATGCCTTGCTCCAGGGGCTTCTGGGACCAGCATGGAGGGGATTGCTGTGGAGGGTCCGGGTGTGCAGGGGAACGCCACGGAGGGGCCCGCCAGGGAGGGGACCAGTTCCCAGTCAATGGTGAAGAGCTCTGGGCTGCCTGGAACAACTTCCTCGGTCCCCTGATCATTGCTCCTTTCCTCCTCTCCATTGCCTTCTTCCTCTGGGCCACCCTGCTCCTCCAGGCTCATCCCAAACTCCATACCAGGCCTCCGCAAGTGTCATAATTCAGTCCGGGCTCCATGGTGGCATCTATCCCCATAAGCATGTGGAACTGTTGATAATAGCGGCAGGTCCGTGGAGCCGCCTCAACCACTGATTGGCTTCCCAGACTTTTTGATAGGCTTGATGGAGTTCTTTAATCTTCACCCAGTATTGCATAGGGTCCTGGGAGTAACCTCAGGCGGCCATCCTGCGCGCCATCTGCTCATAGATTGCTGCATTTCTCTTGGCCACCCAAAGTCTCTTCACCTCAATTGTTCTTCCCAAATGGCAATGAGATCAAGAATCTCCTGGTGGGTCCAAGCTGGAGCTCTGTTGCGAGCCTGAGAAGTGCTACTCAGACCACTACTCTGAGTGCTCATGACTGCAGTACAGGGCTACTGAAAATTGCTACCAGTGCAATGCGATGGCCACCAGTGCGAGGCAATGGGCAAAGTGATTTTTTCCATAATGGACACCTTTTATATTTGCAGGGCAAGGCTGCTAAATTCCAATTTAAATTTTACGTCAAATTCAATCAAAACTTCACAGGCTTACATTGACATACTTCCTGCATACTTGACAGCAGTGCACAACGACGTGGCAATAAGGGTCACGTGTAGCTTTGTGGGATATATAGGGACACTTCTGGAGGCTAACAAATTCAAATTAAGGACATGGTGCTTCCACACTTGCTTTGATTCGAGATTTAAAATTTGAAATTGACACTATACCCATCCCGTAATAGCAATATTTTGTAATCAGTATTACAGCTCAATTAATCGAGTTAACGGTACTACATGTTAAGACAGCCACATTTTAATGTCAAGCTAATGCCTTGAAATTCGAACTTATCTCGAGACACAGCCTCTCGTACATGTTGTCTCACTAATGCTGTATATAGACAATAAACCACTTCATTCTTTACGCTGCCCTTTAGTTTACAATCCAAATTCTCCCAGTAACATGGAACCAGTATACCAATAAATTAGCATATGGAATTAAATGACAACCACATGGATAAAAATCCCATCAATTACATGCATAAATCATGTCTTAAAAGATGCCTATTAACAAATCACAGATGTAGTGCAATGTTATATCTTATTTTATTATATGCATTTGCAGCTGATATGTCTGCATGCAACAGTTAGTACTTTAGGCCAATTCATATCACTGTGGTCTTACCGCAGACAATTAGCACAGGAATTCTTTTGAAATAGGATACAAAATGGCTCAGCTATGAAACTACAGAGAACTAGGACCATGCATTTCCACCCTGTGGCCAAACACCGTTCATCATGGAGAAGTGGTTCTGGTTTTGGTTCTAAAACCAAAATTTCAGATTAAAACAAAGATGAACAACTGAAGCGTGAAAAAAGAACAAACACTAAACCAAAACCAAAATGTTTCTGATCAGCAAATTACAGGACAGGCCACATTATTTCCACCAATGGTACTTACTGGGATTATATTTGCAGCTGCAGAAATTCAGAGTAGAAGACTAAACTACATATAAAACCAAACTGAGACCTAAAAAATGTAAGTAGTGAAGCCAAAGTTTTAACCAAAGCTATCAGGAAACCAAACATCACTGAATTCTGTTATTTGCAGCCAGTTAATAGGAAGAACAGAAAGATCACTGAATGGTTTCCACTTTCAAGACTCATTTCCATCATCTTCACACATTGTCCTGCAACTGATAGAAATGTTTGTTTCTGGAAAGCCTCATTTAAGTTTTCACGCCCTTGGAAAAAAAACATAAGAATATATCTGCATGCAGGACTTGCTTGTGGCATGAAAATGTTATTAATGTACCTTTCAGTGGCTCAGAGATTTAGCTAAATGAATTTTATTTCCAGAAAAAAAATGTAAAAATCAGTTAATATTAAATTTGTATATCCATAACTGTAAAGGCAAAAACACCTTTGGGCAAACTGAAGTGAAAACCAAATGAAAACACAAGCAAACATGCAGATTGCAAAAGATGGTAAGTTTTAGTTCAGAAACAACTAGAAAATAAAAGAAAAAACTCAGACTGCACATTTATACATATACCCAAGACTGGCCAGCTTTTTTCCCAGGCTGCTTCTACTCTCGCCCCCCCTCCCATCTGAGGGGGCATGGTAATGAGGCAATTCAAAGCAGGCTAATGAGGCACTAACATGCATATTCAGCACCTCATTATCGTAATGGCTGCCACACGAATTTCAAATTGCAGATTGACAGTGAAGGGGGGGCAGCTTCGAAATAAGCATCCCACCTCAACATTCCCTTGGGAGGGTCTGAGTGTAGAAGCAGCCCCAGTCACAATACAAGGCACAATTCATCATTAACCTTCACCTTGTGCAATCATTTAAAAAAGTGCAATATGGATCTAAAATGTTACCATTTCACACTAACTTTGTGTAAATACCCAGATCACACGGTACTGGTGAATCAGTCCTCTGGTATCCATTCTTCATCCCACATTCCTCACTTAGGATTTCTCTCCCAACCCCCATGTTACACAATGGATATTTACAAGTCATTGCAATATTTTGTTATGTGGTTCATCAAGGCTTCTCGTGATGGATGGAGATCTGGAACTACAGGTAACTTGCTATGTAAAATGATTAGGACTTGGGTAACAAGTTCACAACTTCTTTGAAATGCACAGACAAACCATACAGAGCAGGGATGGGAAACCCCAAATAGTGGGTGGGCCACATGAGTGACCTTCCTTTACTTCAGTGGGCCGCAGCAGCCCTGCAGTGCCCCCCTCCCCATCTGCCTCTTGCACACTGGAGCCCCACTTACCTGCTCCTCACCCTCCCTCCCAGCACTTTCAGAGTGCCACAAATTGCCTGATTCATGGTCTGCCTCTGCTTCCCCTTCTTCCTCAGAGAGCTGGAATGCCACAAACAGCTGATTCACAGTCTTCCAGCTCCAGGAGCAAGAGTGATTTGCAGGGCTCCAAAACCCCCATGGGAGGGGGCATAGGAAGTGTGAGGCTCTGGTGCCCCAATGTAGATGAAGCACTTGGAGGAGGAGGGCAGCCCAGAGCTTCACAGGCTGCAGATGGAGCCCCAGTTGTCCGCATGCAGTCCGCAGGATGCAAGCTGCCCATCACTGTTACAGCATATTTGATTTTCCCAGCCACTAAGAAATGTAGCATTTAAAATGCCAACGAGCTGTAATACTTGTTCCAGATATGATTCTGCTTTACACAGGTGACAGAGGAAAGGTTACATTTACTAACCATTTCCTTGACAATATTGTTACATTTTCCAATACTTTTTGTGAAAGGTTGTACACATTTTAACTACTCAAAAAGAATTTATGAGTAGTTAAACACAAATTTATAACATCTTAACCTGACCATCAAGATTTTCACCTGTGAATTTCCTTAGTCCCTGCCATATGGAACCATTTACTGTCCACCAAGTGGTATAGTGGGTAAAAAAGTGGATACATTATTCTAATTTCATATTATCCGAATGAAATATGGATAAACTCAGCTGTGTTGATCAACATATCTCAACCTCCTTCTCAAAGCAAACAAAAATTTCTCCAGTGTAAGACAAAGCAGACAACCATCTTAAAATCTTTCAGACAGCAGATTCAACTCCAGTAAGTCTTTGAAGACCAAGCTGCCTTCAAAGTTCTTTAACTAAGCAGATTCTAAGGATTTCAAAGGGGTGTTGCATGTATAAGAGTCACTGCAGTGGGCAGAGGACCCATGAGGAAACATAGCTTTCTATGTGTAGTGGTGTTTGGAAAGGGAATGTGTCTGAAAAAAATTGTAATGTGATGTTGGTGAAATGTTTCTATATGTACTGGAAGAGATATGGAAAGTCCTCATTCTGCTTTCAATAAACTCTGTGATTTCTACACTCCACACAAGTCTATGGGCTACAACCTTGCTGGAACTAGGCCAATTTACATCAGCTAAGGATCTGGCCCTATCTGCGTTTGATTTGAAAATTCCAAAGACATCCACATGGGCCTCAGGTTCCATAAAATCCATTTGGGAATCAGAATATCTGCATAAGTGAGCATTTGTGGCACTCCTTTATTCACTGATTTTAGTGGCAGTACTTGGGTATTGGCCAATCTGTCTTCCAGTTTTTAAATTGTTCCTTTAAAACAAGATTATCTGACTGGTGCCATCTGTATGATATTGGTTTCTGGGAAAAGGCAAGAAATTAGCTGACAGGTCTGGCAGATTACACTAATTTATCCTTTGGATGTCTGCCAAATAAATTCAAAATTTCCATTCTGCACCCACACAGAAAACTTAGTTTTCTTTTAAATTCTGGCTACTTGCTCAAGAGTCACCAAAAACATAGGGCATATGCGTTTTTTTACATTGCTAAACTTATCCTGATTAAAATAAACAAAAACAAAATAAAATACCAAAAAACAAAAAGAAAAAAAAAACAGTTGCCATGCAGTAAACACTGGTTCCACCCATGACAAACAACATTCCCAGCTGTGGATGGCTTCAGCTTTAGAACAGGTTTGCAATTACTATCACCTAGTATCATGGGAAATATGAAACAGCTGTCCTCCTGCACCTTTCCCAACACTGGTCATAAGAAAAAACATCTTAAGTTATTGAATCTCAGTAGTAGTAGTAGGCATCCTTCAGTCTGCATAGACTATGGATCACGCCCTTTAAAGTTTCAATTGAGGACTTCATTTACAGTGTCTATTGCGACTATGAAGACCCACACGAGAGTGACAGTCCTTGCTACATCTTTTGCAGATGTAGTGGGTGTCTGGCAAGTCCTTATTGTGCTTTCTGTGCACTCGCTTCTCCTCTGCTAGCTGTCTGATCTTCATGTCGCCCTTCTGAAGGCCCTTGTGTAACCCCTGCCTCCATCTGCTGCGGCCGTCCACTAGTTCTTCCCAGTTGTCCAGCTCGATGTCTACCTTTCTGAGGTCTCTCTTGCAGACATCTTTGTAGCACAACTGGGGGTGTCCGGGAATCTCAGTAAATTGAATCTCAGTAAAGACATAAATGTGGGGTTTCTTCAATTGCTGCCATTCATTTGACCTAATTCAGCACTCCTGACCTCAATGGTGTATGGGAAAAAAAGTGGTTTTCATACTTCTGCTGTAAGATCTTCATAGAAATACTTAATCTATAAAAAGGCAAGGTTGTTCCTTAAGTTCTCCATCAATTTCCCCACTGAACTTTATTTTGGTTAGAAAATTCTGTGCTGACATAGTATCTATCTCGTTCACGTCATGAACATTAACTATTTCTTCATCAGCCACATCCAGGCTTCAGATTTAGCCATTTCTACTGAAACACGTATTTAAATGAAAATTACTCAAGACAGCAACCGGATGAAAAGAGAACAAAGTTCTGGTGGGACAAGACACAACGTCCTTTGCAGCCGGCTGGGGTAAAGCAAGGTTCAAACCTAAATTTTTAACATACTTGGCTTGTCAGGAAACTTTGAAAGACTGAAGACAAGGCTTGGGGTTGGAAAAACATCACCATGTAGAGGAGCAAGTCTTGCTGCTGAAGTTTTAGTTCAATTCTGAAAGAACCATCAGGCTTAGCAACACATAACTTTGATGACAGATGAAGTTTCATTACTAGGATTCACATTCAGGTTTCCTTCAGAAAGGATTTGTACCACAGACAAAATATCAATTGGCTCCCATGTTCATTCAGGACCCTAAAAATGAGCCATTTGTATTCATGTTCAAGGATAAAGCCAAAGCCAAACCCTAGTACTGAAGTTATCAATCCAGCACAACTCCTTTGAGTGAGATGGAAAAAATGCAGTGGGGGTTTTAAACCTGGATCTTGTAGCTGTGCACAGAAGTGTGAGGCTAAATGGTCAGATAAATCTGAACAAAAGCTGGGATTGTCCCGTTTAATCAGCAGAAATCTCTGAACAGTATGGACTGACTTCTTATAGCCTTGCACCTTGCATGATCATTTATAAAACTCTTCAAAGAGGCTGCCATTCAGATCTGATAGCATGTTACTCCCCTTTATACAGATGTACACTATGGCTGCATCTAGACTACAAAGTTAAAAATTGATATTTATGAGAAGTGATTGTTTAAATTTATTTTTATAATTTTGACTCAAGAGTCCATAAACATTCTAGAAAATCAATCCACCATGGCTCCATGTTGAGTTTTGGCATCTTCATTTCCTTATCCAAATTCGACCTTGTGAGCAATGCATTCTGGGTACCTATCCCACAGTGCCACAGCCCCAGTTGCTTGTTGTTTTTTGATGTCTGAATCACATAATGCAAACCACTTTCCTAAAATTCCAAGCGCTCAGTAACCACGTGAAACACACTGCAGATAGCACCATTTTCCCTGACATTTTCTCTGCAAGTGCAAGCATGGATCCACAGCTGCTTCAGTTCATAGCATTCATCATTTCGTCATTCACCTATGCTGTCATCCAATTTCTCAGACAATCAATCCTCATAGTGACGTTCCTGTATTATGGAAATCCTGCTTCTGCTTCTAATAATGGTCATATTGGTGATAACGGTAATTGAAAATTCGCTCAACTGCATTCCCAGACCATACAGCTACTGACTGCCCTGGATTCATTGATGAGAGTGGAGCAGAGGTTTTGGACTTGTGAGACTAGCATACACTGGTGGGACCACCTAGTTTTGGAATCCTGGGATGACCAGCAATGTCTGCAGAACTTTCACATCTGCTAGTCCGCTTTTATGGACCTTTGCAATGTTCTGCCCCCTGCCCTACCATGCAGCAACACAAGAATGAGGCCAGTGTTAACAGTGCAGAAGTGAGTGGCAATCGCTGTGCGGAAGTTTGCAACACCCGACAGGTACTGGTCAGTAGCAAATCAATTTGGGTAGGCAGATGTACAGTGGGGGTTGTGGTGATGGAGGTGGCCCATGCAATCTGTCGCCATCTCTTCAAGGAGACTGTGACCCTGGGAGATGTTCAGGCCATAGGGGATGGCTTTGCTGCACATGGGTTCCCTAACTGTAGTGGGGCAATCGATGGCAAGCACATCCCCATCCTGGCTCCTCAGCATATAAACAGAAAGAGGTACTTTTCAATGTTTTTGCAGGTTTGGTAGATCACAAAACTTGTTTCACAAACATCAGTGCTGGATGGTCAGGGACGGTTCACAATGCTTGCATTTTCCAAAATTCTGGACTGTGCAGAAACCTTCTGGACACTACTTTTTTTCCCAGACCAGAAAAATCATGAATGGCAACATGCAGATGACTATTGTTATTTTGGGCAACCCTGCCTACCCCCTGCTCTCCAACCTTAGAAAACCCTACACAGAAGATCCCAGCAAGGAAAACTTTAATCACAGACTCAGCCATTGCAAAATGGCAGTGGAATGCACCTTTGGACATTTAAAAGTGAGGTTCAGATGTTTATTGACCCATTTGGATCTTTCAGAAACTATTTTCCCCACCGTGGTCACAGCCTGCATAATTTTGCACAACATTTGTGAATTGTGGCATGAGACTTTTCCCTCTTTCTGAAATTCCAAGGCTAAGGCCATGAGCAGGGCTTACTTGCAGCTGCCTACCCAGCCATTCATCAACAGCCACGCTGAAGCAGCAGCAATAAGGAAGGCTTTTTTAGTCATGTTCACGAATGAGTGCCAGGCCGTCTTGAAAGGGATATGGGAAGAGCAGCGACCACTGATAGCACAGGCAGTGTTGGGGTATGGGGAATGGTTTGAATCCATAGCGCACGAATTGCTGGCTGAGAGTCATTGGTATTGCCACCTATGCATTAAAATCCAAAAAGGCAGGCAGGTGGGAAAGGGACTTGGGAGAAGGGAAAAGTCATGACTAACTCAGGCAGCATTCAGGTTGGGGCACGGGTTGGAAGCCATCGCGGCCAACTGTAAGTTTAAACAAAAAAAAAAAAAGGCAGGCACGCAGGAAGAAAGCATGTTAACCCTATTCTTGCCCACACCATGGAAAAAATATCTAATCCAAACTAGAATACTTTTCGCTATCTGGTTGTTTAGATCCAAATCCAAAACGAACCCATACACAGACCCAAAGCTATGTCTGTAACCAACAGACAACGCACTTCTCCCAACAAATACCCACTGGAACAGCTTGATCCAGGTGTTTTGGGGACCAGGTTGCAGGCAAACAGGGTGCTGTTGACCTGGCTGGACCGGGGAGGAGGGAACAGTTTCAAGCTTTAATATGAAGAGGTCCCGGCTCCCGGGAATAAATTCCTCATCCCTCTGCTCGTAGCTCCCATTCTTCTCTTCATTGCCTTCTTGGTCCGTGCCAACGATTTCTCAGGTTACTCCGAATTGCAGTCCATGATCACTGCAACTATCATTAACTGAGGCCTGGCTGTTGATAACACTGGGAGTTCTTGGGAGCTGCTCCTGACCACTGGTTGTCTTCCTGGATTTTTTCATAGGAGGCCGGATTTCTTTCACCTTGCCCCAGCATTGGGTAGCACCCCTGGCATAACTTCAGGTGATCATCTCCCACGTCACATGCTCATGTATTAATGCATTTCTTTCAGCCGTCTGAAGTCTATCCACCTCTGACTCATCTTCCCAAATAGCAATATGATCAAGAATTTCCTGGTGGGTCCAAGCTGGTGCTCTCTTGTGACTTTGAGAAGTACTAGGTAGACGAGTACCCTGAAAGCTCATGATTGACTATGGCGATGGCTAACTAGTGAGACTATTGCTACCTATGCAGCATGATGCTATAGCCAAAGGAAATCTATTGTTGTCTGTGCCTATTATATTTGCAGGGCTGGGCACCAATGAATTCCAATTCCATTCACATTCTAATGCTATCAAGAATTCATGGGCTTACTGTGGCCTTCTTCCAGCACACCTGTGTCACTGAGCAAGCCACAAGGAAGCAGGCATACAAGGAAGGTTACATGGAAACTGTAATGGGCCATTGAATCAGCAAGGAAGGCGTCTGTATACACCGGTGCTAAACTCAAACAGAAAAGGGCCATTGACTCAGTTTAGGATCCTTGGCTATGAAAGCATGGCCAGGCTAGGTAGGCAAAGTTTTTCATTGTCTTGTACCACAAAGATGGACAAATTAGTTTCAGAGGAAAAAGAGTTTCACAGGCCAGCCAAAGAAACCTGTTATACACTGGCATGTTAAAAAATACCCTTTCTATGCATAATGAGCATGAATACATCCATAACCTAGAGTAGTTTAGCCTTACATTACACTGGCTTGAAGGCACCCAAATATGTTAGTGTAGGAGGCGGGCATCAATTAGGGATCCTTGGCCTGGCAGGAAAAGAGAGGATGGCTGGGCACAGTTTTTCCTTCCCTTGAGAGAGTATTTTCAAAGTTGGCTGGGAAAGAAAGCTCTGAGTACACACAGCAGCTACACTGAAACTGTAATGGTCCCATCAATTGGTGATGGACCCCAAGTACTGATATAACATTGTGAAAAGCTGCAAGGCACCTGAATTCTTCAGATGCAAGCACCCCATAAGTGTAGCTCAGACTGTCTTGTATTTAAAGAAAAACTTCTTGTAATTTTAGACTTATTTCAGCATTGTAGCCACCCAGGCATTTATTTCCCAGAATGGCTGCAAGGGCCCCCCTGTATATTTTTCCCCAACAAGATAGATAATCCCACAGCCGGGAAAACATTTGCAAAACCCCAGAAGAGTCTTAAATGTTCATTAATTTAATTATTCATGAGTGCCGGCAGCCACCGCTTCCCTTGGAACCCTGGGCAGGAGCACCAGCAGCCACCACTTCCCCTGGAGCCCCAGGCAGCCCTGTACTCACAAAAAAAAGATCAACATTCATGAGGGTTCTAAACATGAAACCCTTGCAAATGTTGAGACCCTACGGTAGGGTAGCTGCCCAGGCATTCATTTCCCGGGACAGCTGCAAACCCCACCAGCTATCTTTTCCCTGAGTCAGCAAGGAAAGAAAGGCAGGCTGGAGAAAGTTTTTTTCTTCCCATAAGAGAGTTATTTGAAAGTTTTGCATGAGAATGCCTGGGGGGCTACACTGACACTGGCACTCCTTAGTGTGAATGAAAACACCCATTTGCCTTCCAAAAACACAGACACTGCTTTGAAAGTCTCACGAGGATGCTTTATGTTGCACAGAAAAATCTTTCAGGTGAACAGCAAAACTAGGTGATAGTTCTATGGCATCTGCTTCACTAAATCCACCGCCTGTGCATGAATCAAACAGCACAGGAAATATATCAAAAGCTTGTTTACTGGCTGTATACAGTACAACTAATAATTTAGCCACAAAATGTGATAGAAAAAAAACTCCTTGTAGAGTCCTAGTGGTGTGGCCACCTGTAATTCAGATCCTCCTGTGGTTATGAAAAATAAACATACAGGCTACGTCTACGCTAGCCAAAAACTTTGAAATGGCCATGCAAATGGCCATTTCCAAGTTTACTAATGAAGCGCTGAAATACATATTCAGCACCTCATTAGCATGCGGGCAGCTGTGCCACTTTGAAATTGAGGCGCCTCGCCACTGCATGGCTGATCTAGACGGGGCTCCTTTTCGAAAGGACCCCGGCTACTTTGAAGTCCCCTTATTCCTATCTGCTCATAGGAATAAGGGGACTTCAAAGTAGTCGGGGTCCTTTCGAAAAGGAGCCCCATCTGGACGAGCCACGCGGCGGCGAGCCATGTCAGTTTCGAAGTGCCGCGGCCACCCGCATGCTAATGAGGCGCTGCATATGTATTTCAGCGCTTCATTAGTACACGTCGAAATGGCCAGTTTTTGGCTAGTGTAGACACAGCCATAGTGGCACTAATTACCCAGCATGGCTGCAAGGGCCCTACTGTATATTCTTCCAGATGATGTAGATAATGCCATGGCCAGGAGAACACTTGGGGCACCACTTCTCAGGCATTCGCTTCCCAGGCCAGCTGCAAGCCCCACCAAATATTTTATAGACAATGAGGTAGGTATCACTTTAGGATTCCTGGCTCTCCCCCGGTCAGCTGCAAGTCCTCCGATACGTTAGCCATCTAGGAAGACTTCCCCACGGTCCCCTACAGCACCCTCACCATACACAAGCTGCCTAGCAGCAGAGTCAACACATCCTTTTATGGGTTCAAGTTGAAGCCGCATGATGAGTGTGATGGGAACATTCCAGACTGGGTGGCACCTCTCAGGGAGGGAAGGGAGGGGATGTAGGGGTGCAGGATAAAATAGAAGCGGAAAGAATTTTATAGTACTGTTATGCAAGCAGGACCCCCATCCACAGCTCAGCCACCACATGGTTTGGGAGGAGGACACCTCTTTGGGACAGGAGAGGGGGGATGTGGGTGGTGCAGGTCAAAACATAAACGGAATGAAGTTTCTATTATTATTATGCAAGAATGACCCTTGCACTGCCTAGATGCAACGCAGTGCGAGGGGGGTTGTGGGACGACGGCAACTTAATGTCCTGATAAGTCCATGGTGCAGCTCATTGTGAAATCACTAAAGTATTATGAAATTAAAAATTATATAGCCAGAAAGATTCTTTGTAAAAAGCAACCTTGAAGATATAACATATCTGTATTGTATGAAAAAATTGGAGAGCATCTCAGCAAAAAACGTAAAAATCTTTAGAGTATGCAGATAGGTATCGATGCGTTGATATCACTGGGGTGAAATGTAATAGACAAAGGAATTGTTACATTGTGTGCTCCCTCTATAGCTGCAGCACTCGTCAGTGCAGCAGTCAAATCAAATTGTGACCCTCTTCCTCCACCCCGGGATGGAGGCGGACACACAAAGAAGGTCACCGCATAGCTTTGTGGGATACACACAGGACACTGCTGGAGGCCAATGAATTCTAATTAGAGACATGATGCTTCTACACTAGCTTGCATTCGAGATTTTAAAATCAAGATTGGAGCTACTCTTGTCCCTTAATATCGGTATTTTGGTATCGATATTAGGGATGATTACACTGAGATGCTAACAGTAACAGTAAAGACAGTGATGTCTTAAGGTGGAGATAAGTTGTCTAAATTTGATTTCAACTTGTAGTCTCAATGCAGCCACAGTGGAAGAACAGTGGAGAATCAGATCCATAATATCGAGGATGTGCTGACAACAACACAGAGATGAATGGAAAATAAAGTATTACACTGATAAATGCTATCAAAAGAATACATGATAAATTGGTGTGCTGTGTAAGTATTTCTGACCTGAAGTTTTGGATGGCTACATTGGCTGATTTACGCATTTAATTTGGGATGAACAGTATAAGTAATTTTTTTTTTTCTTTCTCCACTTTGTGCTCCACTTCTTCAGTCTTTAATTTGCACAGTGGCCAGTACTTCTTGTACAGTTTCACCGTTTACTCACAGAGTTAGATAGTTTCCCTTGTGTGTGCTTATCTCTCAGGGGAAAAAAAAACAAAAAACAATGTGATTATAAACCCAAAGCACTGGGAGGTGGCCTGAGGATCAACACCTGAGATGACTTTCAGAATCACTTCTTAAATTCAGAATTTAATGACATGCTTTTAAAAATGTGCGGATTACTCTGCTACTATGTACAAAACATTCACTTCTGGAGGCGTTAAGTTTACTCAACACATTTTTAAGTATTTATAGTGCCAAGATACAGATTCTTTTTAACAGAACATGACCTTTGGCCTACTGCTGTTGTTCAGGATATTATTCTAAGTTTGAAAACACAAGGTCCCACTCTGATTAAGTCAATTAAATCAGCATTTGCTATGAAAACAAAGGAAAAATAGAAGTACTTGGGTTTTCAGATTAGCAGGAAAGGGAGAGGCTATCGTGCCTGTTCATGTATCGTGTATATAGTTTATTTTGGACAGGTGCCATAATGTTTCTTTCAACCCAGAATCTAGATCTGATCTTAATTCCCCACTGGTGGAGTGGGAAGAGGTGGTTCAGTATGTTACCTGGATGACTTGTGAAGTTTATTTGCATTCTCAGTATCCACTGCAGATAATTTAAAAGAAACAAAGAAATGTAACATTAAAAAACATCATGGATATTAGGTGCCACATCATGGAAAAAAAAACAATGTTCTCTTTGATTTGATGAAAGATGAATCAGAAATATGAGATGCATTCATACTGATTTGCCACAGTGGAGTCCGCATTCATTACTGTAATGAGCACAGCATAAAGTTTGTAATCAATGTTTATTACATATGTCAAAAGGAAACCAACAGTAAAGAGGAAATATGTGCTGTTCCCAACCCTGAGCAAAAACAGCATAAACTTCTAGATCAGAAAAGTCAAGGAAGATGCTGTATTTGTTGTGCTTTCTACTAGTGCTTGTATAAGCCAAGCTCTTAATAGGGAGCTCTCTCTTTAAGAGACCCCTCTGTAGGGAGGTAAGAGTATTACTGTTGCGGGGCTCATTGACCACTCCACCCAGAAGTTTCTGGAGTTGGATCCAGTAGTTTTGGGTCAGATTTCATGAGCAAACAGGCAGGGCAGATGCTTCTCTAAGGCCTGTGTATGTTGGGAGAAGAATAGCCACAACAGAGAGCAGATTATTCCCCACCCTGTAGCACCTTGCAGCAGGTTGTTAACCTTCTAGCAGGGATCATGGGCAATCCTACTTACCAGCAAGGAGAATCTGGGAGGAAAAATACCTTCTTCTGTATTAACTGCCTGTTTAAATCCTGATTTGATTTAGCCAAACTGTTTTAGTTACTTTTCTCAGTATGAGTCTTCGGCTTCTCTGTAAATATAGGAATGCGTAAAGAATCCCTTCCACTTCATTATTCTCAGGGTGAGGGGTAGTATTTTCTTGTACAGTAATAGGGTTTCTTGAATCCTGTTCACTTGTGAGTTAACTGGACTAGCATAATCAGTGGCCTGGCTGCCTAGCAGTGACCCACAGCAGAGGAAGAAGCTGCCCGGACTTCAGCTGAGGATTCCTTACAAGCAAGTGGAGAGATGGTTCAGACTCAGCATATGGTGCAGATTTGATGATCAGAGGCACAAACTGAGGCTTTGGTCAACTAAGTAAGTTTTTGGGACCTCTGTCATTTCCTACTAAGTTTGTGTGGACTGAACTGTTCAATTTTTACTTTTAGGTTTTTTTTTTTTAAACTTATGTTTACTGTTACTATGGTCATTTTCTCTCGCTTATAAAATAGCTGTTTTGTTGTAAGCAGTAGATTATTTGTTTCTTCATAAGATTTCATAAAATTATTTAATTAAATTCACTTCTTTAGATTCTTTTGGCACTTGAATGTAGGGAGGCTGACACTGGGCAATCCTTGCAGAAATTCCTCATGGATTGAACTCTGGGTCTCCAGTACTGTATGGCTGTGGGAGTGGTTTTTTTTTTTAAAGGCACTGGAGAAGGGCAGTGAAATCGAGCCCACTCAAAGTTACAGTTGGCAATATAGTCTAGAATTCTTGAATGAAGTTATTATTGCATAAATAGGCTTAGACATTTAAAAACTGAGCATCACATATGGCAAGTATTGTAAATACTTTTGTAATACCTGAGTTATCTTCCAGGAATACTTGAACAATTGATTTTTATCAACATGGGCAAAGCTTAAGTTTTGTTTAGGTGGATTGTCACATCATGCAAATAGCCAGTTATGTGTGATTTACCTTCTTTGCACAGTAAGTCATTTCAACATCAGTAACAAGTGGGGAAAGGGTTGCATATGAATAGTGCCTAATATGGAAAGCAGTTGCACGCCAGAAAACACAGTCCACAGTCTTTGAAATTAAAGTGAGGCAAACCACAGTACAAGTTTAACTATGTGCCAAATTAAGCAGATAAAAATCCTCATTTCTTTAAGAAAGACAAAACAAAACTGAAGATTTATTTGATTGTAAGTATGTATCCTGTAAATTAAAAAGGCCTTACCTTCTGGTAACCTGGAGGCAGCATGAATAGAATTGGGGTCTCCATCTTCTTCAGGCTGGTAATGGTAAAGCGTCTGGGACTGCTTTTGGGACGCCTGAGTATGGTCTTCTTTTAGAGCAATGGGAGGTGATGTTGTAGAGCTAAATTTGACCTTGGGGAATGCATTTCCTCCCAGCTTTTCAGAGGAAGGCCTGTGACCATGTGACATGGTTACATTCGTCTCTCTCAGAGCTGGAGATATACTGCCCCCCTGTTCTTTATAATCTTTTCTCATGTGTTTTCTTGGTTTAGGACGAGGATTTCCTTCTTGTTCATGTCGCTCTCTCCCTGCTTGCTTCCCCTTTGTTTTTCTCCCCAATTCTACCACTGACATGGGCATCGTCACTGTAACAGTTGCAGGCGCCTCAGGAGCACTGCTAGCCAGGGTTACTTTTTCACTCAAAACCTGCATTGTGGGTACTATTGTGGTACGTAGGTCTTTCTTTCCCTCTTCTTCCGTTGTGTTGCTAAGTTCAGGGTGGTGAGCATGCGTGTTAACTGCTGCAACAGGTTTTTCAGTGTGTGTAACAGGCTGAGTTAATAGGGGTGAAGTAACATTGATTCCATGGTACTCATGATCCTCATGTTGTTCCTGGCCAAAGCTGTTGTCTTCTGTATGGGCTGCAGAGTTCCCGAGTTTTTTAGGAGATTCCACCTGAATGGCATCTCCTTCAGGTGCCTCCTGATCATAGCTGTACGGATCATCGTAGTGCCTCTCCGGTTCATTTTCTTCAGCATCCATCGAGCTCTGAGGATTTAATGTGGATGTACTGCAGTCTGGGAGCTGGTAGCACATCAATTCACCTCCAGAATTGGGGCAATGGCAAACTTTGCATGGAGGAATATGGAATGTATGCCCTGCTACATACTTCTGACCTTCATGGAGGCAGCCTATTCTTCCACACTGAGGGCACCCATCAGCTGGCAGCACCGCATCAATACAGTTTGGGGGCAGCTCGGGGCAAAGCATAAACTGGCAGCTTATCTTGCCTCCTCCCTTGGGACATGAGCATTCAGTGCTTCCAAAGTCCACGAAATAAGATTGTCCTTCTGGTACTTTGCCATTCATAAATCCCACATTGACACAGTCATAGTACTGGTAGCCTTCACAGGTACAACCATGCTGCAGACAAGAGGCGCAGCATTCACCAGGCTCAAGCACCTCTTCAATACAGTTCTCCAGTTGCTGGCACTCCACACCTGTACAATCTTTCTGGGCATGTGAGCTCCCAGGCAAAATGAGCACCAACAGGACAGTGCACAAACAGCTCAAATGAGAGGCTTTGTGCCTATCCATAGTCTTTCTAAACAAATAAGGCACCAATGCAGTTTTGCTCATCCTATTTTTTTTCTGGAAGAACTGTAGCTTCAGCTCCCGGTCTGCAATATTTTCCTGAACTCTCCTTTTCTCCTAGATCCTAGGTTTATGAAAGAAAACTCTGTTAAATGCTATATTCAGCACATATCCCATTAAACATTAGAAATCCCTAAAAGTTGGGATACAATCCAACATCTGGAAACCCAAGTATAAAATTAATCATAATGTCTTCCAAGCATTGCAGGCACTAGGCTTCAAGTTGCATGGGGTTTTTTTTCCTTTTCTTTCTCTTTCTTTTATTTCAGAAAAATCCAAGGTTGCTTTTTCAATCTATTCATAAAAATATAGTAAAATTAAAAAGTTGCCCTTTATACTTCAGTGGGCTTTCTTAGCCATTTCATCTGACTAAACAAGAGCAGGATATTTGGACAGATAATAAGTTAATACACAGCTCTTCCTCTGCAGATATAACTTTCAGATATTGATGTTTTAATTAGAAAAGATCAAATCCTGACTATGTAAATCAGGCAAAACTTTGATTAGGACATTTGGATTTGTCCCTGTGTATGTAAACTCTAAATGTGAGTGATTTTTTCCATTAACTAAATACAATGACATTTTGCTGACAATGATGTTTTGCCTCTCTAATGCTTGTAAACTCAAGACATAAAGCTTACACATAACTGCAGTGACATACAATGTAAACATCACATATATTATGCATATATAAACTACATATACAGAATCACAGGGCTGGAAGGGACCTCAGGAGGTCATCTAGTTCAGCCCCCTGCTTCAAGCAGGATCAACCCCTACTAAGTCATCCCAGCCAGGACCTTGTCCAGCCGGGACTTAAAAACCTCAAGGGATGGAGAATCCACCACCCCTCTAGGCAACGCATTCTAATGCTTCACCACCCGCCTGGTGAAGAAGTTTTTCCGAATATCTAACCTACACCTTTCCCTCTTCAACTTCTGACCGTTACTCCTTGTTCTGCCATCTGACACCACTGAGAACAGTTTCTCACCCTCCTCTTTAGAGCTCCCCTTCAGGAAGTTGAAGGCTGCTATTAAATCACCTCTAAGTCTTCTCTTCTGTAAACTAAACAAGCCCAAATCCCTCAGCCTATCCTCACAGGTCTTGTGGTCCAGACCCTTAATCATTTTTGTTGCCCTTTGCTGAACCTGCTCTAGCAAATCCACATCCTTTTTATACTGGGGGCCCCAAAACTGGACACAATATTCCAGATGTGGCCTCACCAGTGCCAAATAAAAAGGAATAACTGCTTCTCTAGATCTGCTCAAAATGCTCCTCTTAATGCACCCCAGTATGCCATTAGCTTTCTTGGCTACAAGGGCACACTGTTTACTCATATCCAGCCTTTCATCCACCATAACCCCTAGGTCCCTTTCCGTCGTACTGCTGCTGAGCCAGTCGGTCCCCAGCCTGTAACAATGTTTGGGATTCTTCTGCCCCAGGTGCAGGGCTCTACACTTCTCCTTATTGAACTGCATCAGATTTCTTTTGGCCCAGTCCTCCAATTTATCCAGGTCCCTCTGGATTCTCTCTCTACCCTCCAATATATCTACCTCTCCCCCTAGTTTTGTGTCATCCGCACACCAAATACCTGAACACCTCTTCTACCTACCACCTAAGGAGACAGAGCCTCATGGTATAAATTAGCATAGCATCTTGGAAAGCCTGTGACAACAGCAGATCCTCAGCTGCTGTAAATAGCCATCCTCACTGAATTCAGTGACGCTATGGCAATTTACACTAACTGAAGATCAGCTACAATGTGTAGCAATGTAATTTATTTGTGACAGGGCCAAAATGGCTTTGGTTCAATTCTTCAGTGAGCTGAAAAATCAAATGAACTTGGGTATCTACATAACTGTGAGTCTGAACTCTTCTCACTTTAGAACCAAATATTCTAGAGTAATCATCGTGTAAAAACTGGAACTTGAAACATTACTATTTATTAAAGATGAGTAAAATACGTGTGCATTGGAAATTTTTTATAATTCTAACACTATGCTACAAATGATTAATATAAAAGTCAAAGCAAATCAACAGCTGTCATATCAGAAAACACATTATTTATGGTTAACATGGAAAGGTACATAATGCAGAATAAATCTGACTTTGATAGAACTAATGATTCAAAACATTTTTTAAAATTTTATTTTAAAAGTTGTCTGATGGGGAAAAAGTTTTCACTCTCAGTGTCACCAAGAACAATAAATCAAGCAGGAAACAGGAATTCTGCCAAAATAAATAAATAATAGGGGAAAATCAGAAGCTTACTTATCCCACTTACACTGGGTTTCCAATAAGTGAGCTCAGAGGTACCACTGGAAGTTGGCCAAAGTTTGGGAAAACTGTGCCTGTCTTGATAAGATATAAATCTTGTATTGTATTTAGAGTTTTACATGGTTCTGCAGTACAATTTGAATTGCTAGACTACATTACTTATTAATATAATAATAATTAAGAGTCAAATTAGTGGAAACTCCAGTGCTATTATACTAGTTCCATAATGGTACAAAAGGATGTTATGCAATTCAGTGAAAAATAAAGTACAGGAGAATGATAATTTCCAACCTTTCAACACCTAAGAGCATTTTTTAAAATTTCAGGACAACCCAAGATCTACCGTGCCCTTTCCCGGAGGCCCCACCCCAGGCACTTGCTTCCCCTTACCCTCCCTTGCTTTCCTTGGTCTAGGGCAGGGGTTGCAGGCTCTGGACCAGGGCAGAAGGTTTGGGAGCAGGAAGGGGTGAGGGGTGCAAGCTCTGAGAGGGAGTTTAGGTGCAGGAGGGGGCTCCAGGCTGGGGCAGAGTGCCAAGGTACAGGAAGAGGTGGAGGATGGAAGGAAGCAGAGTGTTGGGGTGCAGGAGGGAACAAAGAAAGGGTGCTGGCTCTGGGAAAAGGTCCCAGAAAGGGGGATAGTGTTGGGGTGCATGGAGGAAAGTGGAGTGCTAGTTCTGGGAGAGGGGACAGGGCTAGGACAGGAGTGTAGTTGGCAACGCAAAATGCAAGCTCCAGCCAGGAGCAGGCATTTAGCATAGGCAACACCCAGCTGACAGTGCAGCAGGACTCAGACAAGTTGCATGTCCGCTGTGGCTCCATGCAACTCCCAGAAGTGGTTGGCTGCCGGCTTCCCTCTGTGCTCCCCTTGGGAGGGGGAGAAGAGCAGGTCACTGCATGCCATGCTTGCCCCCAACAACAACCTCAATGCTCTCCTTGGCCAGGAGCTGGGCAACGGGAGCTGCAGGCATGGACAGATTGCAGAGACATGCTATCTCCTCCCTCTAAAAGGAGAACAGAGATGAGTTTGGCTGAGCCCTGCTGCGCTGCTGGACTTTAGTGGCTCAGAGATCACCATCAACTAGTTCCAGTGCAGGGATCAATCAGTCAATCACCATCAACTTGTTGGTGATGCCTGCAATAGCCATTGTGCCATTGGGTTATAAGAGATCCATTCACCAAGAACCACGATCAGCCTTGGATAGACAGCAGAGTATTTGCTATGCAGTTCCTGAATGTATTCAGAGAGGGTTCCTCAACAATGCCATTGTTTATGTATTACGCATGCTCTACTCTCCAGCAGCTCTTCCAGGCAATAGGAATTTGTGAATCATTATTGGGCTTAGTCTGTGGAGTAAGACACGGGAGGAGAATTAAATATAAACTACATCCAAGAAGATTTAAGGGTGGGATTTTGTTACCAGCCCAACAGTGAAATATCCAGGTTATGACACCTCAGCACATTTACGTCATCAAGCCAAATTCGCTGCTGATCAAAAACACACACATGCCAGTATGCTCCATTTCCCCTCCTGAAAGTGAGCTGAACGTGGCAGATGGTCTCCAGCCACTGCTGTACTTTGGGACAGCTCCTCAACTTGGGCAAGGATTCTATGTTAGAATGACTCATGGTGCAGAGAAGTTAGATCGTGCAGCGCCGTACTCGCACCAGTGTGACCAGGAGTGGTCCTATCACACTACAGAGTGCTGAGTCAGACGGGAACAGAGGGCCACTTACCTCTGCAGTTCGAAAACCAGTGCAGCTGCGTAGAGACCAAGAGCTGTCACCATCTACCCTGAGGTATGGAAATTCCAATTTCACACTTCCCACTGGAACTCTTTTCCTTCCCAGTTCCCTTTGGGGAAAGAAAGGGCACGTCTACACGGGCCACCTTCTGTCCACAGAACAGGGTTTTGTTGACAAAACTTGCAGAGCGTCCATGTGGTAAATACGCTCTGTCCAGAGTTTGTCTACAAAACCAAGCTGTTCAGCCAACAGCGTTGCACCTCTCCCCATTCGAGTGTAACATCTCTGTTGACACTGTTTTGTCGACAAAATGACCATGTGGAGGCTCTGGGGCCCCTTCTGTCAACAGAGGAGTCCTCTGAATGGTGCTGGACTGCTGTAGCCAGGAGGCATTCTCCCCACCCCTCCCTGAGATCTATGATCCCAGCCCCTGCTCATGTTTAAAGCTACAGGAAGCCTCACAACCTCCATCCAGGAAGCCAGAGGCATGGCTGCAGGATGGCAGCACGCATGCTGCACCCCACCCCATCAGCCAGTCCCCAGAGCCCTTAAACTGTGTCCCAGCCCTCCCAAGACTGCCCCGGCCCCTCCCAGGACCCATGTGAGGCTCCCCAGGACTCTGATTGAGGAGCAAGAAAGCAGGCCCTGCCCTGGTCCAGTCAGAGATAAAAGACCTGCTGTCCCTCTGGGCTAAGGAACCCCTCAGCCTGGACTCCAGTGCCAAGAGGAGGAATACCCGCAGATATGAGCACATCGCCAGTGCCCTGGCTGAGTGTGGCCACCCTGCGCACACTTTGCAGCACATGTGTGCCAAGGTTAAGGAGCTTGGCCAGGGCTACCTGAAGGCCAGAGATGCCTGGCAGAGATTGGGTGCAGGGGTGGCACCTGCACCCACTACGAGCAGCTGGACACCATGCTGGTGAGAGATGGCAGCACCTGACCCCAGGAACCATCGACACTGGGGAAGAGACCACCTCCTGTCCCCTCCTAACCAGTACTCAGGAGCTCGGATTGTGCCTGAGGCACTGGAGTCAAACCAAGGCTCCCTGATGACTGCCCTCTCTTCTGGCCTCTCAAGCACCCCACCATCAGCATGGGCATCCCCCAACCTCTTCTCAGGATCACCCCGTGAGTCCCCCATGAGGCACATACACACGGGCTGGGTAGATGGGTGGGCAGGCAGGGCATACCATGGGCCCATGGCCAGAACCCACATGGCCACAAATACCACCCGGAACCTGCGGGCAGCCTTCAGGCATGGCTGTTAGCCTGCTGACATCCCCACAATGGGCCGCACAAGCTCCAGAGCCCTGGGGAGAAGACGGCCAGCCCCTCCCACACCTGGGAGTTGGGCAGCTACAAGGGAGACAGGCACACCCCAAACACCTCACTAGGAGGCGTGGTCCTCTGCTCACAGGCATGACAGAAGGCGATGTCCAGCACCTACTCCCATGGACCATGCTGCCCCTCAGGGGCCCTCTCCCCATTGGGCCACTAGCCCTTCAGGCTCACTTTCAGGGGTGCTGCGACTGGGCTGTCCCCATTTCCCAAATGGCAGGGCCCACCAAGCAAAGGCCATGGCCACTTGCTCCAGGACAGCCCCATTCCATGGCCTTGGGGGCTGCTGCCAACATGTGGCCTGGGACTGGGCCCAGGGGCTGTACAGCAGGAAGGACTCACTCATCCCCCTTTCCTCCTTACAGCTGCACCATCTGAAGGCCACACCAGCCCCCACACCCATGTAGGCAGCCCCCCTGAAGAGCTAGAGCTGGTGGAACCTGGACTTGCACCATGGAGGGAAGGCCCCGCCCGCAACCACTGTGTTCTGCTCCCACCAGGAGGGCCCGTCGCTGCCCAGAGGAGGAGGGGGAACAGAAGCTTGTTTGCTCACCCCATCTTAGGATAAAAAAGCAGAGGAATACTTGGGACAAAACCCTACCTCTTGAGTCTAACCTCTTAGCTGATCAGAATATTTTGTCCACGATAATTTGATCTCCTCTCCCTCCAGTCACTTTCACATCTCTAATTTCTCATCGAACACACACATATCAAGCCAGTTAAAACCAAATTTAACTGCCCCTTAGGCCTTGTCTGCACTACACCCCGTCAATCCAACCTACAAAAATTCTGCTACACAAATAGTGTAGCTGAAGTGAACATACTTACCACTAAACAGAAATGAAGGGTCCTGTGGCACCTTATAGACTGACAGAAAACTCTTCTGCTAGTCTATAAGGTGCCACAGGACCCTTTGTTGCTGTTACAGATCCAGACTAACACGGCTACCCCTCCAATACTTACCACTGTGTCTTCCATAAGGTAAGGTCAGGAGGGGCTGCTCACCTGTCAATTCTAGCTACTCAACCAGTTTGAGAAGAGTACCAGAGTGGATAAGAGAGCCCTTGGAGATACATTTATCACTTATAAGCAGACACAATTAATCAACAACCAAGGAAAGTCTCAGTTAATAATCCATTTTGGAGTACTTGGAAGAGGGGGAAGTGATCAAGAATAGTCAACATGGATTCACCAAGCGCAAGTCCTGCCTGACCAATCTGATTAGCTTCTGTGATGAGGTAACTGGCTCTGTGGACACAGAGAAGTCTCTTTTGAGCTGCTAAATCCGCTTTTTGCAGCCCTCCACAAGTAGACGGAGTTCACCCAGCACCATCTCCAGGCGGAGGAGCTGTGGCAGGGGTGGAGGGAGCGCTCCTCCCAGCGCTGGCGGGCCAGGGTAGACCGTACCCTCGACCTTGTGGAGGCCTGCTGACCTGGGCTGCTGCACCCATGGCCCCGTTGCTGCCCTTCCCCCAGCTGCCAGTGTCCCTCCTCCTGTCTCCACTTCCCCAGACCCTGCTGACTCTGAGCCTGTCCTTCCTGATCCCCTGCACCAGTTGCTGATGCATGCCCTGGAGTGGGCAGTGGAGAGGGCCAGTGTACTTGCCCCATAGGTCCCCCCTGCTTCCCAGGCCTCCCCTGCAGATCCTGAACCCACTGCAGCTTCCCCACCTCCGTATCTCCCCATCCTCCCTGCCCCATCAGCGCCCTAACGCGGACCCCGGATTTGGGATGGGAGAGGTTCCTGTGGCTAGCGTAGCTCACAGCCATCCAACCCCTCCCTTGACTAAGGCCCCCTCCCAGTTAGGAAACCACCCCCACCCCATAGTTAGAGAACTTTATATATAGTTCACCACAAACATTTATTTTTGCACGCAAGTATATTTTTGTTACGGGCTTCAAATTGTTGATATATGTTTTGTATGCACCTGGATGATTATTGTTAGTAGACAGCTCACATTTACCAGAACCACTTCCCTTCTGATGTGGTAGTGTTCCCAGGAAGGGAAGGAAGTTGGGGGAAGGGCAAGGGGCTTTGGGAGTGGGCCACCTGCCAGAGATGACCTGGGCAGGGTCACTGGGACTCACGTGCAAAGTGCTACTACATGACCTCGTAGAAGCGTACCCCATTGGCATGTTCTTGGTGGCTGGGAGCGGCAGCCGGCTGCTCGTACTGGCCCCTGCCCTCCAGAGCCCACACCTGCTGGAAGTCCTCCCCTTCCGCTCCACCAGGTTGTGGAAGGCACAACATGCAGCTGTGACTTGGGGGATGTTGTTCTGCTCCACATCCAGCCAATGCAGGAGACATCAGAACCTCCCTTCAAATACTCAAAGGCGAATTCCACCCAGTTCTGTGCCCGGGTCAGCCAGGCATTAAAGAGGTCCTGGGTGGGGTCCAGGTGCCTGGTGTGTGGCTGCATTAGCCATGGCATGAGCAGGTAAGCCACATCGCTCAGAATGCACAGGGGCATGTGCATGTCCCCGACATCCATCTCCCGACAGGGAACACAGGTGCCTGCCTCCATTCTCCAGAACAAGATACAGTTGCGCAGCACCCTGGCATTGTGGCTCCATGAACTGCTCTCAGGGGTCCATGAGGGCTTGCAGGACCACGGAGTGGCAGCCCTTCCAGGTGATGTATTGTCTGATGCTGTGCTCCGGGGCCTGGATCAGGATGTGGGTCCCATCCAGCGCTCTGAAGTAGCTGGGGAATCCCAGGCAGTTGAAGCCAGCGACAAGGCCACCCACATCACTGATCCACATGAGCCTTTGCAGCTGGGTCGCGCTGATGGCTCGCACCACCTGTTGCGGGGGGACACACACCAGAGAAGCCCGTGAGGGTCTGAGGGGTTAGGGCACTGGGCTACAGTGAGCCCTGCATCCCTAAGCCCCCCATCTCCTCTGCTTCCCACCCTCTCTCTTCCTGCCCCCATCCTCACTGTCCACATTGCTCTCCTTCCCCCTCTCCCTTCGGCCCCCACCCCTCACCCCTGCTGTTCATGGCCTGTGGCCAGATGGCTCCCTTACCTGCATCCCAGTGAATCTGACAGTAGACCTCCCGATGGCAAACTGGTGGGCCACAGAGTGGTGGCTCTTGGGGGTGGCCAGTTTCCACAGGGTGATTATGACCCTCTTCTCGACAGGGATAGAGGGCCACATATTAGCATCGTGCCATCATAGGGCAGGGGTGAGCCACGTGCACAGTTTAAGGAACGTGTCCTTGCACATCCTGAAATTATGTGACCACTGCTTGTTGTACCATTGCCCCATCACCAGGAGGTCCCACCAATCAGAGCAGGTGGGGTGCCGACAGAGCTGCCTGTGCATTTGGGGCGGGGAGCGCTGCAGAAGGATGATGCCGGTGGGGGGGCCTGCTCTGCAGACTGTCTCTTGGTGTCGTCATCCCCCGAGATGGAGTCGTAGAGACCAACGATGGCTAGTATCAAGGCCACTGGGAGCAGATCCACAGTCCTGGGCACGCCTGGGGGCTACTCCGCCATGGTCAGGGTCAGGAAGGGCAGGGGTTGAGCTGGGGAAGGGTGTTGGGTCAGGGAGGGGGCAGTCAGGAGGATGTGGGATGAGGGGGATTAGGTGTCAGGAAGGATGAGAGGTCAGTAAGGTAGAGAGCGGTTTGTAAAGAGTGGTGTCTCTCACAAACAGCAAGGAGCCCTGCAGCAGCTTAGGGTTCCATGCAAGAGGTAGGCAAACCTCAGCATGGGCAGGGAGCGTGGGTAAGCAGGAGCCCTTTAGGGGTGATGGAGGCAGTGTCCCAGGAAGGGCTTTCCCTCCATGCATGCCTGCCTGGCAGGGTTAAGGGGCCAGTTCTGTCAACAGAGCAGATGGTGTGTGTGGACCTCAGGTGAATTTTGTTGACAGACTTTTCTGTCTACAGAGGCTGCTCATGTACACATGGCCAAAGTGTCCTACAGTGCCTATTCCCTCCAAACCCAATAAGAACAATAAGCACTAACTAGCACTTTAATTCATAATCCTGACAAAGCAACAAAGCTTAATCCTACAGTTGGTCTGTCCAAGTCACAGTTGAAGCAGATGTGTGTGAGCAGTG
The DNA here is from genome assembly GCF_033958435.1 of Carettochelys insculpta. NCBI lineage: Eukaryota > Metazoa > Chordata > Testudines > Carettochelyidae > Carettochelys > Carettochelys insculpta. The sequence continues at coordinate 14,458,103 of NC_134147.1, read as the reverse complement.
TCAAGAGACACATATTGCCGTGACCCATCCTTTGGAATATGTAAGTAGATTTACTTGCTAAGGCTACGACTACACTGCGAGATAAATTTGATTTTTAATAAATTAGATTTTTAACCTCATTCTTATAAATTCGAATTTAAGTATCCACAAACCTTCTTGCAATTCGATCCACCATTTTTCCACGTTAAGTTTCTGTGTCCCCATTACCCTATGCAAGTTGGACAGCGTGAGCAGTGCATTGTGGGTACCTATCCCACAGTGCCTTAGCCGCAGTTGCCTGTGGGTGTTTCATGTTAGAATCCCAGAATGAAAAGCACTGTCCCAGAACTCAGAGCATCCAGTAACAGAATTCAGCCCTCCCTCAAACCCGCCTGAATTCCCTGTGCCACGTGTCCTCTGCGGACGTTGGCATAGTGGCAGGCAGCTGTGCTAACAGCCCTGTCCACCCCCGCTCTGCAGGATACATACAGGGCACTTCTGGAGGCTAATAAATTTGAATTAAAGACATGGCACTTCCACACTAGCCTTATTTGAAATTTTAAATTTGAAATTGATGCTAAACCCATCCAGTAATATCGATATTTTGTTATCCGTATTAGGGCTCACTAATTCGAGCTAATGGTATTTACAGTGAAGACTGACATTTTAATATAGAGCAAACACCTTTAAATTTGATTTTGTCTTGTAGATGCAGCCTTTAAGAATGTCAGTCTAACCCCTTCAACAACACTACAATTCACGCCCAGCTTCCACCACAAAAAGACTCCCTCGGGCTGCATTAGAAGTTGTATTGTGCTTATATATTTTCAGTCATATTAAAATGACTAATGATACATAGATAGCATCCACATATTTATAGTTGTGGCACCAACATGTTAAACATGACAAATAGAGCTGGATAGCTCAGTGAATATCACACAGTGATATCTGCCAGGGCAGTATAATGATCACCATATGCGGTCCATTGTTTCTTTCCCCTCTTATGTAGCATATGAGCAGGCAAACTTCTCAGGCATAACTTGACCTTCCAGTGAGAGGCCACAAAGTCTATTTTCTGAAGTAAGCCTCACAAAACTAGCTGTACTTTAAATCCAGCATGCCCAATAAAACCATTAGCAGCTGGCACATTAACTATTAGTGGATCTAGGAACTGCAGCTTCTCTTTCCCCCGCCACCCCTACTCATGCATCTGATGAAGCGGGTCTTTGCCCATGAAAGCTTATGCTCCAAAATATCTGTTAGTCTATAAGGTGCCACAAGACTTCTTGTTCTTCCCTTCCCACATTGTCATCTTTGCTAATCTGGCTCCTTTCTATAGCTTGCAGATACTCTCTAGTTTCTCAGAAAAAACCTGTGGACTTCCCTTGTCTTCCTATCTCCAACATCCCCTTGCTGTCTATTCTTCCCTCTTTCACTTAATTTCCTCCAATTCTACCTGGAACTGCTGCAGTCCCATTTCAGCTTAAAATGGTCTTTTTTCTCCTTTGCCATTGGCTGTCTGCAACACAACTGTTTGTTGTTTTTCCTTGGTCTTTCCTGGTTTTCAAGCTGTCTTGGTTCCCTTCACTCTCCAGCTGCTCCACAGGATAATTCAGTTTCCCCTCCCATTAACAACAAGAAGTCTTGTGGCACCTTATAGACTAACAGATACATTGGAGCATAAGTTTTTGTGGGCAAAGACCCAGATGCATCTGATGAAGCGGGTCTTTGCCCACAAAAGCTTATGCTCCAATATATCTGTTAGCCTATAAAGGTGCCACAGGACTTCTTGTTTTTTTTGCGGATACAGGCTAATATGGCTACCTCTCTGATACTTCCCATTGATGGTTCCTCTTCCCCCACTGAGTCCCTTAGGGCAGGACTGTACAAAGTGGGGGATGGGCCCCTTTAGGGTGACGTGAAATTTCATAAGGGGGGCACAGCAAGCTCGGCTGCTGGGACTCAGACTTATCCATCTCATTAAAACTGTTGAAATATGTTACTGTTTTGTATGTGTGTGTATTCATATGTACTCATTTATTAAAGTTTTTACATTCTACAGACTTATTTTCTTACACATGCCAAACTTTTTCTATATGAACATAACCAAAATGCCCATCAGTTTGGATAACATCAGACAGGTTACGGGGGTGGGAGCTGCTAATTGCAGGGATGAAAAGTGGGGCCTGATGTAAAAAGTTTGCTCACCCCTGCCTTAGGTTAAAAAAGCAGAGGAATACTAGGGACAAAACCCTGTCTCTTGAGTCTAACCTCTTAGCTGATAAGATTATTTTGTCCATGATAATTCGATCTCCTCTCCCTCCAGTCACTTTCACATCTCTAATTTCTCATCTAACACACACATATCAAGCCAGTTAAAACCAAATTTAACTGCCCCTTAGGCCTTGTCTACGCTACACACCCTGTCAATCCAACCTAAAAATATTCTGCTACACAAATAGTGTAGCTGAAGTGAACATACTTACCATTGAGTCTTCCATAAGGTAAGGTCAGGAGGGGCTGTTCTCCTGTCAATTCTAGCTATTCATCCAGGATGAGACAAGAACCAGAGTGGATAAGAGAGCACTTGGAGGTCAATTTATCGTACATAAGCAGACACAATTAACAACAACCAGGGAAAGTCTCAGTTAGTAATCCATTTTGGCATACTTGGAAGAGGGGAAAGTGATCAAGAATAGTCAACATGGATTCACCAAGGGCAAGTCCTGCCTGACCAATCTGATTAGCTTCTATGATGAGGTAACTGGCTCTGTGGACATGGAGAAGTCAATAGATGTGACATACCTTGACTTTAGCAAAGCTTTTGATACAGTCTCGCACAACTTTCTTGCCCAAAAGTTAAGGAAGTATGGATTCGATACATGGACTGTAAGATGGATAGAAAGCTGGCTTGATGGACAGACCCAGCCAGTAGTGGCCAATGACTCAATGTCCGGTTAGTGATCGGTTTGAAGTGGAGTGCTCCCTGGATCAGTTCTAGGGATACTACTATTCATCATCTTTATTAATGATCTGGATGAGGGGATGGGTTGCACCCTCAGCAAATTTGCAGAGGACACTAAGCTAGGGGGGCAGGTAGCTATATTGGAGGGTAGGGATAGGGTCCAGAGTGACCTAGACAAATTGGAGGATTGAGCCAAAAGAAATTTCATGAGGTTCAACAAGGAGAAATGCAGGGTCCTGCACTTGGGATGGAAGAATCCCAAGCATTGTTATAGGCTGGCTGGAGACCGACTGCCTAAGTAACAGTACAGCAGAAAAGGACCTGGGGATTATAGTGGACAAGAGGCTGGATATGAGTCAACAGTGTGCCCTTGCAGCCAAAAAGGCTAACGGAATATTGGGGTATATTAGGAGAAGCATTTCCAGCAGGTCTAGAGAAGTCATTATTCCCCTCTACTCAGCACTGGTGAGGCCACATCTGGAGTACTGCATCCCATTCTGTGTCCCCAATATACAAAGGGGGTGGAGCAGAGGGCAATGAAAACAATTAAGGGGCTGGAGCACATGCCCTCTGAGGAGAGGCTGAGAGATTTGGGCTTGTTTAGTTTGCAGAAGAGAAGACTGAGGGGCGATTTGATAACAGCCATCAACTTCCTGAAAGGGGGCCCTAAAGACGATGGAGAAAGACTGTTCTCAGTGGTGACAGATGACAGATGGCAGAACAAGGAGCAGTGGTCTGAAGGTACAGAGGGAGAGGTGTCAGTTGGATATTAGGAAAAACTATTTCACCAGGAAGGTGATGAAGCACTCCAATGCGTTACCGAGTGGTGGAATCTCCATCACTTGAGGTTTTTAAGTCCCAGCTTGACATAGTCATGGCTGGGATGATTTAGTTGGGGTTGATCCGCTTTAGGTGAGGGGCTGGACTAGATGACCTCCTTGGGTCCCTTCCAGCCCTAAAATTCTATGATACACTTTATCTTTCCAGTCACTCAAGGCCAGACTCTCTTCAGTGCCTGTGTCTCTTTTTGGAGAGAATATATTTTGCTCTTTTGAGCTGCTAAATACTCTTTATAGTTCCCCTTTTCTGATCATCAGTTTCTCCCCACCCCAAATAAACTGCCTTTGGGTTTCTACCAGCCAGGCCTCCACCTCTGCATGGGGGAGCAGAAGGAAAAAAGCATTGACTGATGCACAGAATCACACCTATTTTGTTCAGCTGAGGAAATGTGTCTTCCATTTGTTCCAAAGATAGGCTGCTTATTGTACATGACCCTAAGGCGTTTGTACATAACAGCTTTGGGAGCTCAGCCTTTCCTGAAGGCAAAGTGTGTTGTCGAGACTGCAACTAGTTTAAATGCATCTCCTGCTGTTATTGTGGGCAGGGTGACCAGATGTCCCAATTTTAGAGAGAGAATCTTGATATTCAGGGCTTTGAGCTTTATGGGTAATTATTACCTCCTACTCGCATCCCTGTTTTTCACACTTGCTATCTGGTCACCTGATTGTGGAAGAAATGTGTCATGATCTATTGGAGGAGAAGTTGCATCATCTCAGAATTTTTAAAGCTACATTATGATTTCAGTAAATTTATTCTCAACTGTGATTGTATTTACATTCATTTAAATCCCCTTTATTTGGTGACAGCACAGGAGAGGGGCCTCAAGATGAGAGAGAGAGAGAGGAGAGAAAATCAGGCCATTTATATCTTTCACTGAGTCTTATTCATTGTCGTTTACTGACCAGTGTTTGGATGGGATGTCACAACAAATTGAACTTCACACGTAGGAACAAAAATCCCTCCTGTGACTGTATTTGAGCCTCTCAGAGCTCTGCAGCAAAACCCAAATCTCTCCCACAGGCTTGTACTCAACTTTACAACCCAGAACACTTGGGCCCTGCTTACTGGTTCAAATACATTTTTGTAAAATTTCTTAATTAACAGATCCAAATGCTGAACTGCTTTTTATCCCATGCAGTCTCATTGGCTTCAGAGGGATTGCCCTGGGCAAAAGCCAGAACAGAACCTGACCTGCCATGCCAGTGCCCAGTGTACCACATAAAAAGGAACTCCCAGTTAATGTGGGCACCAAAGGCTGTATTCTCCTCTTATGCTGGTGAGAATATTGAGTAAGTCCACTGTGTCAGAACAGAATGAAGCCCAGGAGGGTTAAATTGCCCATTAAAAGCACCCTAGTTTTAAAACACAGGAAACACCCACAAAAAGCCAACATTCCAAAGTTGGCCATTGTTGAAAAAAAGAAGAGTTCACGTGACCAGCAGAGATATAATCTCTTTCGGCAAATCACCACCATCATCCCAACTAAAACAATGTACTTTTGAGGTCTTGCATTTTAAAATTACATTCAATTATATTACCAATTTAAGCACTAAAAGAGTAAGAGATTCATAGCCATTATTTTAAAATCAACCTTAAAGAACATACTTCTTCTGGCAAGAGAATGTTATGTATACTGGTAGTATATTTTCTCCTCAGAAATTCATAGCAAAGGAAAAATTAAGACATTCCATGGAATACTGGAGGGGGAAGCGGAAGCAAGTGCATATGTGAAGTATTAGACACTGGAGAGGACATAAGGGCCTTTTCAGTTAGCAAACAAGGTGGACACATATCCAACACAGGATATTCAAGGCTAGTGTCAGTTGGTCAAAACATAGAATTTCCATCACATAGGAAAGCCTCAGATTTCAGTGTTTTCTCCCAATACAGAATAAAAAGTTAAAAATCTCAGAATTTTTCCATCCAATTAAATATTTTCTAAATATTTCAAATGTTTCCTTTTGGTGATATAAAGTTGAAATTTCTGTCACAAGTCTGTAGATCAATTCTAGTGGAAACCCTGGGACAGTTTATTTCAGGTGCCCATGAATGACAGAAGGCCCAGTCCTTAAAAGTCTTCCTTGTACATATAGTGTACATATAGACAGACAGACAGACAGACATTGTGTACATATAATTGTTTACATATGCCTCCATTTTTAGGGAAATATGTTTTGAATATGAGTATTCATAACTTAAATAGGCTTCATGCAAAATGGGGCAAGTAACCCATTGCTCAAAAGTTTGTAATTCCCTGAATGTATATATTTTGTTTGTGTGCTGGTATCTTTCTTATATGTGAATTTAGAATCATGAACTGTACACCTATTTATTGATCTAGATCGTCTAGTGAAAACCATTAATGATACTTAAAGAATTTAATGGCCCAGTGCTCAAGACAAAGATCTACGAATACTTCTGTTTTTTCCAGTAAGCCTAAACTGTGGTTGGTCCTATGAAGTCAAGTGACCTTGTCACCTCGTACTGGAATCCATCTTGAATTTGGTATTTTTCCACTGGGTTGGGAAGACTAGAACAAAGACTTCCCACCTGGGGAAAATTCACATTTTTCCCCATCACAAGTGGCACAGGAGATCTCGTAATGAAGAACTGTAACAGAGAGCAGAGGAGGAGAAGCAGCTGGACCCAGGTCACAGAAAAATCAGGTTTGGCCTGAAGGATTTTATTTGAAATATGGACCATGGGTGAGAAATTATTCTCTTGGTATACTAGGCTTAACTGGCATGTTTTGTTTATTTTAGTTTAGTGACTTCCTTTGATCTGTCTGTCATCACTTGCAACCACTTAAATCCTACTCTTAATATTTAAAGAAAATCACTTTTATTATCAAACCCAGTGTAAATAATTGTTACCAGTGGAGGAAGGGGACAATATCTGTCTATATCCCTCTCGTTAAGAAAAGACTGAAATCTATGAGTTTCTTTGTGTAAAAAACTTTTATTCGGAGTAAGATGGATTCATGTGGAGACTTCATTCACTGGGAGGAGGGGGTCCTGGGTACTGTCAAATCCCTGTAAGTGAGGACTCCCAGAGCGGAGCTCTTATCAGTGTCTGTGTTATTCCACTGTGGGGCTGTTATCCCATTTCTGCCTTTGCTCGGGGAGACCAAAGCTTCTGGCCTCACAGAACAGGGTGGTGGGACTCCCCAGAGGCAGGCCATTGGGGTCAGTGGTATGAACAGCACATTAGGAAACAGTTTCAAGGTGATCTCTGTGATCCAACCCACCATAGAGGTAGTCCTGTGGACTAAAATATGACCACACAAAAGGATTACTCAGATGTTTATGTTGTTACTTGCTTTTAAATGTGTTTATTGGAAAGAAGGATAGCCAGTGTATCTATAAAATGTGTATGATATATACACAACAAAATGGTGAATTTCAGCCCTATTCAGTGGGACAGTACAAAGTTTATGCATCTCTTAATTCCCACTTAAGCCCTGCTTTGAAGATTTAAGAGGTGTTTAATTGGCAGGCAGCCCTTTTCATCTTAAAGGAATTTATAGAATTATCTATTATCTGTGACAGGATTAGCTGTAATTGTCTTCCACTTATATGCTCTCTTGACCTGGAAGCACATAAAAACTTGTAGTGCCATGGCCTATGGTATATTCAGTCTGTAAATAAACAGAACATCCAACCATGATATCAAATCTTTCCGAAGAGCATTCAAAAAGGTGCAGTAGTCTGGAAAGCACGCACTATACAAGAAGTCTACATGTTTTCATATGCTATATACTTTTATATCTCTTACTTGTTGGCCTCAGTTGCTGGCAGTAAAATTGATAGCTGTCCGAATTGCAAACAGCAGGAGAAAATGAGGGAAAGATCAGATTAAGAACACTACCCTTTAAATGCCAGTAATAGATTTAAAAAAAAAATCACTGGGAAAGACTTTTTCTTGGCTGAGGAGAAGTACTCTGAACCCAGATGCTCCTAAGCATATTGTCCAGGCCAATGAATTAATTCTTTCTTTCTTTCACACCCTCACACTCCAGAAACTTGTGATCTCGCCAAAAGCTGAAAAAGAGAATTTCTGGCTACTCCACCTAATCTCACAAGAGATGTAAATGAAGGGGTACTATGAACATGAACAAGCAGGGTCACAAATGTGGAAGCCAAGGGGCAATTGCCCTGGGGCATGACAATTTAAAAGGGCTGGGGGTTCCAGACTGCCACTGCAGAAGCAATAGTGGCCAAAGCCCCAAACCTTATAAATTGCTGCAAGAGTCCCCAAGCAGTGCAGTCCGGGTTATGCTTCTCCTACATTGCATAAGGCCCAGCCATGTAAACAAAAGACAGGATAAATATTTGGTTTTATTTTCTTATTTTATACACAGTATTCAAAACTGCCTTTGCCTTCTGGAAATACTGAAACTTGAGGTTGATGTGAACTTTGAGAGAGAGAGGTATAAAACTTTAGGACTACTTTCGGATTACAGTGGATGAGAGGCTGGATATGAGTCAACAGTGCGCCCTTGTAGCCAAAAAGGCTAACGGAATATTGGGGTACATTAAGAGAACCATTTCCAGCAGATCTAGAGAAGTTATTATTCCCCTCTACTCAGCTCTGGTGAACCCTCATCTGGTGTACTGTGTCCAGTTCTGCCCCGCCCCCCCAACCCCATACGGAAAGGATGTGGACATATTGGAGAGAGTTCAGCGGAGGGCAATGAAAATGATTAGGGGTCTGGAGCACATGACCTTTGAGGAGAGGCTGAGATATTTGGGCTTATTTAGTCTGCAGAAGAGAAGACTGAGGGGCGATTTAATAGAAGTCTTCAACTGTCTGAAAGGGGGCTCTAAAGAGGATGGAGAGAGACTGTTCTCAATGGTGACAGATGGCAGAACAAGGAGCAATGGTCTGAAGTTACAGAGGGAGAGGTGTCGGTTGGATATCAGGAAAAACTATTTAACCAGGAGGGTGGTCAAGGACTGGAATGCGTTACCAAGGGAAGTGGTGGAATCTCCATCCCTAGAGGTTTTTAAGTCCTGGCTTGACAATCATCGCTAGGATGATTTAGATAAGGCTGATCCTGCATTAGGCAGGGTGTTGGATTAGATGACCTCCTGAGGTCCCTTCCAGTCCTAGAATTCTATGAAAACCCCAACATAAACTTGGATCCAAATTTTGTAGCTTTGTCCTCTTACAAAACAAAACCTGCATTGTACTTAGCAATTACAGTCTTCATCTCTGGAGTTTATCAAAGTCTGTGACATTTGGCATTTTTCTCAAAGCCCCATCTCCATGAGGCATGTGATTAGTTGAGAAGCTCAGCTTTCTTTATTTTTAAAAAAAAAAAATCAGTTTCTAGTCTTTGTGGCTGCAGAGAAAAGCTTGAAATTCTGAGACAACTGAAACCTAAAGGCTCAGAAATTAGCTTCCCAAAACCATTTCCGTAAGCAAAAATCTTTTGATTTTTTAAACACCGTATACAATTAAAGTGGGGGCCTGACTCATGACTTTTGAAATTCAGAGTCTTGGCAATACAGCAGTTAACCCACACAAGAAGAACATTTGAGAGGCTTATGGAGCTTCAAATAAGGATATGTATATACAGCAATTAGGAGCTATGTCTGTGGCATGAGTAGATGGAGCCAAACTAGCTTGAGGAACAACAGCGCAGCCCAACCCCACTCCCAGCTGTAGCCCAGGCTGTCAGCTGCAGCTGGGGGCAGAGCATGGTTACAGTAAAGGAGTGGGACAAGGTAAAGAGTTTGGAAACTATTGCATTATATCCTGGAACATACAGTCATACAGCCACACTGGTTACTTAGCTCTGTTATGTAGGAAATATTTTCCACTATTCATCTTTGACATTACAGTACATTTGTTTAACTTATAAGAAAGGAATCATCCAGTTCACACATGCGTAAGACCACTGTATTTGCACCTGATGGTCCCTCTACACTTCACAACAGTCAAAGATCTGGAAGAAATAAAAACCTATTTTGACAAGATGCAGCCAACACAAACGTCGCTGTGCTCACAGGTCACAATATAGCTTCCACAAGCAAACCAAACTACTGTGCTTTTACAGGGCACATGCAATGCAGAAGAGAAGCTCCTCACCACACAGACTGCACAACACATGTGCAGAATAAATGTAAGCACTGCAAGTCTGGCAATACTTCGTAGGCAGATGCCATAACCAAGTTGTACATTAGTTAGCATGTATGGATGTGTGCAACAAAGATGGCACTCAGATAACATTGTGATAAGGGTAGTATAAACTGGAGGAAAAAAAGCCTTTATCTCATGGACTAGGGCATGCAAGCTTGAAAGGGATCCCTTCCTCCTCCATCAATTAAATTACTACAGCACTAATTTAGATGAAAGCATTAAAAGTGTCAACAGTACAGTATTCCTATGGTGCTTTGAACCTACCAGCCCAAAGCATCTGGAAATCTACAGTGCAGACCTTCTCCATTCCCTAGGGAACCTGTGGTTTGAAAACTGGATATAAGCATCAGATGGAAATCTGTCTAGTTACAGTCTAGCTATATTGGATACTCCTGCTTGAACAATTGAAGTACCAGGGTCTAGGTAGTAGCTTGAACAGGATTTACTCTATTGAGGAAAATAAGCATATGGGGAAAATACTGTAAGTGCCAATTCAGTGGAGTTTTGGGGTCCCCTGCCCCATGGATTATACAGGAAGTGTTTTAACATCATTAACAATTGAAACTGCTGGGTAAAATCTGAAGTGGAACAGCAATGTGTGCTATCAGAGCTTTACACCACCACCATCCAGGCAAAAATGCTTCAAAGTCAGCTACGGTAGCCCTCTCTCTCTTGGCTCATCTCATCTTCAGGTTAGAATCTAGAGCATGTAAGGCAGGAGCTCAGCCCTGCCCGTCCTCCCCCATACAAACAGAGTTTGCACAAAGCTATGCCACCTGTGGATGAATAAAAGATCAGCAAATGCTAACAACCACCACCTAAATAGTAAAGCTCTGCATCTTAATTTATTAATGAAGCTCTTGTAAGTAGGACTAATCAGCAACTTTAAAAAGTATCACCAGCACTCGGAAGGTACATAGGAGGTCAAAGGTCAAATTTCAGCATGCTGCCTCGGAAAGATTGCTGGCCCCTGATCTAGAGTCTTGTATACTCTATTAGCATTAAAACAAAGCAGCAGAAATGTAACATTTTAAAGACTAATAAAACAATATATTCGGTGATGAGCTGTTGTGGGACAGACACACTTCATCAGATCAATCTCATTTCCAATACAGACTGACATTTATAAGTACAGAGGACCAAAAAAAATATGCAATTAAAAACTGACAAATCAAATAGGATTGAAGGAAGTGGGGGGTGAGGTGAGTTTGAATATGAACTCTGACTGAGAAAGATTCTCACCAGCAATCACAGGCTATACCACAGCAATACTAATCCTGGAACTTTTCCTTGCAGCAAACCCCGCTGCCAGCTTTGTCCACATATTTATTCTGGGGATACCATCACTGATCTAACCATTTAGTTACAAGATCAAATGCACATTCTCATGCACTTCCATATGTATGCCATTATGTGCCAACAGTGCCCTGTCACTATATACATTGGACAGACAGGGCAAAACCTTCGCCAAGAAATAAATGGACACAGAGCAGACATCAAGAAACTCAATACACATAATACCAATACACATAAGCCAGTCAGTGAATACCTCAATGGAGTGTGTCATTCTGTTAAACACCTGAGAAGTTGTGTCCTAGAGCATAAAGAATTTAAAAACAGATTTAAAAACAAATTTGTGAATTGGAGTTCATATTCAAATGCAACACATTAACACATGGTATGAACAGAGACATCATTTACCTCATGCATTACAAGGACTGCTTTCCTTCCTTCGATGCTCATAATTATCTCAGACAGGACAATTAACATCCCCCCCACCCCTCAGCCCCCTCCTTCAATCCTATTTGATGTGTCAGTTTTTATTGCATTTTTTACTTTTTGGTCCTCTGTACTTGTTAATGTCAGTCTGTATTGGAAGGGAGATTGATCTGATGAAGTGGGTCTGTCCCACGAAAGCTCATCACCAAATAAATCATCTTCTTAGTCTTTAAAGTGCTATATTTCTGCTGCTTTGTTTTGTTGGAGTACAGACTAACACAGCTACCTCTCTGTTTCTGTTAGCATTACATCCCCAACTAACACAATGGGTTTGGTTTCATTCTGACAACGGACTCCTGAAAAGCGATGAGTCACTTGCATCAGTAAATCTTGCTACTAACATCTAATATTTATGGGGATAAATAAATCAGTCAAGCTTGTCTGGACACCGTCATTTTCATGATTAAATTTGTTGGATTTCCATTGCAGTACATAGTAATATGTTAAATACACATTAAGTTTTATTTTATCCACATCCTCTCTCATGTTGGCTTTGTCCATGACTTTCCATACTTGTGCGAGAGAGAAATTTCAGTAAACAGAGCTAGATGCACAGAATACTACCAATGCACCACAATGTTGATCTGCAACACATGTGCCTACAGTCTTAAGTTCATCCTGGGAAGGCTGACAATCTCAAAAGATTCTCCCCCATACTGCATGCGGGTTTTGTAATGTGGCAAATACACACTGGAATCTAAGATCAAACTTTCTTCCTCAACAGATCCAAAGAACAAATTATAAAATCAAACTGATGTCTTTCTTCAACTGTGCTCTCCTACACACAGCTCAGAATATACAACTAACTTTCTTCCCTCTCAGCTGTCAAGATGTACTTGGCTGAGAGTTAAGAATGCTATGCCCAGGAGCAATCTTCGATATGTGCTGAGACAAAAAGGTGGGCATAGCAATACAGCATACCTAAAAATATCACATCAGATCGTGATCATCTTGGTTCCATAAGTAGAGGGGCTGGGAGAACAATGGAAGAAGTGAAAGCCAGCTCCACAGCCTAATCTCTGTTCCACTAAGACACCTCTGTGGGGTTGGAAGTAGGGGGGCTGGCAGGTCTATGCTGGATTTGGCACTTGCTTGAGACAACAACAGAGCTCACAGTTATCTGTGCTGTTTTCCTGTCCATAGTGTGGAACCCTTCTCCCCTCAGAGATTGGTTATGAGGGGTACGGAACTGCAGTCAGGCAAAGCCTTAGTATAAACATCTTCTGTGAGAACATTGCTCTCAAGGGGCTGCACACATCCTGCCCATGCTGGGAGGGTCAAATCTCTGCAAGGAGCAATACGCATCCATGTAAGGACGATGGGATCCTCATTCAAAAAAGCATTTCCACTACTTTCTACCACCCCAACGCCATATTCTCCAATCACTCACATGGCACAGACACAGCATCAGTATAAAGTAAGCTACCATCACTGCCTGCACAAGAAGAAAGACCACAGACCCTGTGCACAAGGGTGTTAAGCATAAAGTGCAGGGGCCAGATTTGGATATCCTTACACATGCTGAGTGACTCTTTACTTTACAAATGTTCTCATTGACTTCCATGGGACCATTCACCGAGTGAGTTACCATCCAGCCTCAATAAAGGTACTGATGACAGCATGGAACAGGAATACAACAGACAATGGAAAAAGTGCATGGCAACGTGTGAACGATCACACCTCAGGGTCAGTGTTCCCTGTACGCTGAGCGATTGAGCATCTGCACAAGAGAGATTTAGGGGCCACCCAGCTAATTAACCGAGCATCCACAGAGGGCAGCATGTTTCTACTGGTGGTGCAGAGCTGCACATGCCACTGTTCACATAGCAAAATTTATTCTTCTCATGTATGGAAAAAATTAGAGAGAGCAGTGCCAGGGGTGCCAGAGCACTGTTTATGGGGGTGGTGGAGGGAGAGTCCTGAGAGCCAAGTTGTAAACCCTGTATAAAATGGAATCCACTTCAAGTCAGGGTATGCAGCCATAGCTCCAGCATCAATGATCACACCACATCAGTGAAGGTGGCCATGGGGACAGTCCTCTAGGAGACAGGTTTTGAAGACTGACAGCGATTGTCGGGCACGGAAAATGGTCTGGCCACAACATTTCATACCTGTTTCATCTCTTGTCTCATTCTTCCCCTGCTACTTGCTCCACTAGCCAGTAGCTACAGCACAGCACTTGGTTGCAATAGTATTACTCCAGAGTTCATTACTTGAGCCAAGAGTTTAGCACATTTTTAGGAGAGCCTAAAGAGTCATCTTCACAGTCTAATTAATAACAAAAGAAGATCTATACACCAGTGTTGTTTAAAAAAATAAGTTTGGACAACTGCTCTAGTGCTGCACACACAGATGCATGAACAGCATCAAATTCAAATTGCTAGAGGATGATAAGAACAATGTTTAATACATGAGGCCAAACCGACAGTTTCTATCAGACAAGACTGCCACTGCTTTCATACCTACAGATAAAAATGAAGTATATTCCAAACTTGTGCACCAGCCAATAGCTCATCATCCTCTCAAAATTCAAAATTCTGTTGGTGACTTGCCCTCCAACTCTTCTGCTTATGGCACATGGCAGCTGATCGTTTCTTCCCAAGGCTTCCAAAAGAGCTTTGGGTTGGCTTGCTCTACTACTTTTTGCTTTAATCACTCTTCCCTTTTGGTGTAAGACGTTTCCAAGTTATCAAAGATCGCTGCAGTGCTCTATAAGATTGACTCAGACAAGTTAGGTGCCCATATGAATGGTATTTTAATTCTGCATATTTAACAGGAGCCAATTTGTAAGTGTGTATAAAATTGATCAGGTTTTCCAAAGGTTCTCTCCAGTCAGCCTCGCAACCTTCTTCACCTCCTCTCCTTGGTTTGGGCTCGCACCGTCTTAACAAATCATTACAATTGCTGCCTTCTCCTTATTTACATGAGATTTTTCAACAGCTTTAATTTGCTGGATATTCTTGGCTCCACGCAATGGTACTCGATGCATGCTGTTCATGGGGCAGGTTTTTCCACTGATTTCTGACAAATAAAAGTGTCGGTCAATGCAGTTTTCTGAGGATTCAAGTACATTCTCCATTCTGGAAGTAATTTTGATTGGTTTTTGTCATCTAATTTCAACACAGGGCTTTCCTACAAGGGAACTGGAAAGAGTAGCTGGCACTATGGAGGAGACTTTGCCCTCTCGTAAAAAAGCACACAGGAGAGGGATCAGAGGGGAGGAGCATTCTGGGAGATTTTTCTACGTGTTCTTCCCTCTAGTTTGAGGGAGAAGGTATATGTAGATTTTACAGGCTGAACCATCTCCAACTCCACTCATCTCTGGGTTGTGTTTGGAAAGAGACTCCCTTAGCAAAGAATGAGAGGCTAATGGTTCCACCAGCAGCAACCTTAGACAGGACTGTTCCTTATAACGCCACAGAGCAACCCTGGGTGGAATCCTGATGGAGGTTATAGAGCTTCCTAGACCTACAATCTCTGGCTCTCCAGATGGAAATCTGAGCACTGTGCAGGAGATGAAGTTGGGATCTTCCCTTGCTCCCCTCTCTTACACTCCCATTCTCTCCCCTAATCTCCATGGCCATCCATATCAGACCCGGAGGAGCAAGATGGGCTATAGTCCAGACACTCACCCCTTTCTCATGGAAAGGGTGATCCAACCTTGGCATGTAACATCCAGAGCCTCCTTGATCTACTTGTCAGTTTGTTGCCTCTTTGCCCAAATATGCCTGCCAGACTGAGCGGGGAAGGAAGGAAATTATTGTACTATTACTATGCACACCTCTTCCCCCACCCCCGTCCAAAAAAAAAAAAACCACACTCACACAACTACAGTTACAGAGGCACTGAAGACAAAGCATAATCTACAGCAGATGAAATAGATTTATCTGGGTGTATTAAGTTAATTAAAACTTTTCCATGCCTTCTGTGAGTCTCCAGTTACACCCAAACAACCTGCTCCCCCTCTCAGATTGCTGGCAACAATACTTCCAAGACAGGATTAACATAACCACTAATTAGCATCTTTTAGCTAAGAGCATACATTATTTTAATGGGAGACAAAACCAGAACATTTGGTTAGAATGTTCTCAAAGAAAATGGTAATTAGCACTGACTTCAAAACAAGTGGAAATCAAAGCTCACCATTTGTGGGGCCCTTTGAAAAGTTCTAATGCCAGAATAAAATGGGCTGGAAAGAAATCTTCAGTTTTTTTCATGAATGAAAAGTGAAATCTCTGTAACTGAACCCTGCAGCTATCATCCCCTCAGTCTGCAGCTACAGATGTAATCCATCAATCAAAGCAGCTCCTACGCAAGCTTTCCGTAAAAGACAACAGAATTAATTTTGTTTGCTGGATACAGAAATGTGAAAAGATGCATACCTTGCTATTTCATTTAAATTTCTATCCTTCACGAATAGTATTGCCAGATGTAGCTACTAGAAGTTACTCTCATGTTTTCCCCACTGTCTTCTACCCGGTGTTATTTTTCAGTGAGCTGCAGGGATTGTAAAAAGCTGCTGAAGAGTGGCTACATGACCCTCTAGGCTAGAAATTAAATCAAATTGTTCTTGGCTTACTGGATTTAGCTTGGGGCTAAGAGGGTCTCCCTGTTTCCTGCTGTGCTATAGACCACTTGGGTAAAGATGAGCAAGTGATCTGAGCCCAGATCTTCAAAAGGCATTTAGATGACTAACTTCCATTTTTATCAATAAATAGCAGTTAGTTTCCTAAATGCCTTTCAGCATGCGGGCCCTAACCTTTCAGTCTCTCAAAAGCCTCATTTTAGAGGTGAAGAAACTAACCCTTAGTGGCAACGATTTTCACATTTTTTTGCTTCAGGTCCTTTAAGAGGTCAATTTCCAGAGACCACTTTGTTCCTGTTCTCTGGAATCCAGGTCCCTTTGAAATGCTTAAAGCTAGTTATCCACAATTGTGGCACACACAGCTACTAGTCCATTTTGAAAATCTTGGCCACTGTTCTTTGTGAAATGCTTTGACAGGTGAAAATGAGTTCATATGTCAACACAGGACTTATTCAATATGCAGCTTTCAATTTATTTACATCCTAATTATCTTCATCTCAGACTTTTTTGAGACAGATAGCTATTCCCCCTGCTTACAACTAAATACTCCTCTGTATGCCTTGGCTCTTGACCATTCACCTTCTCAGCTATATCACTATTTCTGTCTGCTTGTTCCATTGCTATTGATCTCAGCCAAATCTACTGCACTGCCCAAGTCACTGAGTAACCTACTGAATCACCATTACTAAGCCAGGCAGCCCTTAATCACTCCTGGCTCCCACCACATCCCTTCCCTGCATCAGAGTCTGCTCTTCCAACCTCTTGCACCATTCTCTTCTATTCTCATCACTTCCTTTTCTCTCCTCCTCCCATTCTCAGCTTCCACACTCACAAATCCATAACTGCATGTACATGACTCTCCCTGCTTCTCATCTGCAGTGACATCTGTCCCAGTTCTCCCTTCATCTCCATTGCACATGCTTGTCACCCCCTTTGTTCCAGTGGAGTTCCTGATAGACATCTATCCCCATTATCCCTTCTCCACTTCTTCTACTCCCTCTGAAACTCTTGCTCCATATGTGAAAAGGCCACTTCATCTTCTCACATGCACAGAAGCCTGGCTCCGGTGCTCTTTCCACTGATTTCAGTAGGTTTTGGACAAGGCCCAAAACGTCTGAGATGCATCCTAGATTTGGATGATTAATTCCTCTGGACAAGGACAGTGTCTTTTCCTGTCTATTGTACAACATCAGTTACTAGCACACAGAAATTACCAATTCAGGGATTGTTCTAGTCTTAAGTATTTATGGACTAATTCTGCCCTTGGCTGCATCCTAGGTTTCTAATGAGTTTGCAGTTTGGAATCACGTTTACCCTACAGACTAGACTGGTGTTAGAAGATCTGCGCTCCTATCCTTTTAAAGCTATATATTACGTTTTTCTATTGCCACATGAAGTTGTGGCTGGAGTGTGGGGCCAGACCCGGAGTTTGGGTCCCCTACTTGGGCATGGAGCCAGAGTCCCCACCAGAGTGTGGAGAGGGAACTCTACTGGGGCAAAAGCACAGGGCCAGGCCCAGAGTGTGGAGCTTCTACTGGGGTATAGGGTTCCCCCATCCAGGGGCTCAAGCATGGGGCTCAGCCTGGAATGCAGAGCCCGTACCGGGGTATGGGGCCAGGGCCCCCCCATCAAGGCTGAAGCATCAGACTCCTGTTGGGGCATGGTGTCCCCACTGTGGAGTCCCTGTCCTGCCCTGGCAGCCCTGACCCGGCACATAGCTGGAGCTGGAGCCCACAGCATGGGGCCAGGGCACTGGCCAGAGAACCAGGCAGTACTCTCAGAAGTGTGGGGTGGGGACTCCACAGCAGGAGCCCCAGCCAGATTTTAAAAAAGTATCTCTGGCACTCAGACCATACATGGAAGTCAAAAGGTTAAATTTTGGCACTCCACCTCCAAAAGGTGGCTGACCCCCTGGTGTATAGGGTGTGAACAGTGTTATATTCTGTCATACCCACTTGACAGTAATTTCCTCCAGACCACATTTCCTTAGTCTGCTTAAGAGACTGTCCTCTGGCAGAATCAAAAGCCTTACAAAAACAAGACATATCACATACCTATCTCCTTCCCTAGTCAGGATAACACATACTTAAGTCCATTGATTTAAACATGTGGCTAAGGGCTCTCTGGAATGGTGATACTTTCCTCAGTCAGAATCTTATCCCAAAGAGTTAACATCCTTACATCTGTGCCAATGTTTGTAAGAAAACTTAAAATTCATAATTAAAAGGACAGAGTTCGGCAGTCATCTTTTCCCATTGCTCCTATAACACTAAGTTCATCAAAAGTTCCAAGAAGTCCTGTGGCACCTGAAAGACTGAACAGATTCATTTGAGCATAAACTTTCATGGGTAAAAACCACTTAGATGTATCATCTTTACCCATGTAAACTAATGCCCACATAAATCTGTTAGTCTTTAAGGTGCCACATGACTTTTTGTTGTTTTTGCAGATATAGACTAACACAGATACTCCTCTGAGTCTATGTCTAGGCTGCATGTCTAGTTCAAAATACTTGACTCAATTTGTGCAATGCAAATTGCGTAAACTATTCCAAGTGACCTTATTCTGCACTTGGTGCTGCCCAAACAGCACCAAAGTTCAAAATAAGGGGCTTTTTTGAGGTTTCCACTACTCCTCTCACAATGAGGGGTAGCAGAACCAGAATACCATGCTTGAAAGAGCACAGAGAAAAGCCACGGAGTTGCTATTTTGGGGATACAAATGTATCCCCAAAATAGCAACCATGGTCTAAACACAGCCTGAGACTCATCAAAAGTTAGAATTAGACCCTTCCTTTACTGTTCTCCATTTACTTTTTGCCCTTCACAATTGAACTTGATTTTCCCCAACACTTTTTTTTTCTTAATTTCACTGTTTACCTTCACTTCTGGGTTTTTGCACACTAGTATAATGATATTATTATGCCTAAGTTTCTCACCACTGCATGGAACAGGTACTTTCCGTCACACACCTAAAATAAATTAAACAAAAACAGCTGTGTTTTATTGAATTATTTTGCAAAAAAATAAAAAGCAATGCAAAACTTCCCTTTTGATAGCAGGCCAAACACAGATGCTGGTGCTATGGTATTACAAAGCCAGAATCTTAAATCTTGCCATGATAATTAGACACATGAAAGATTTACTCCTTCATTAAACATACACACAGACTGACTCCCACTAATATCAGTTGAAACAGATCATTTCAGTAAATATTTTACTTTATGAGCAATGTATGACCTCTTTGACCCCATCTTACTTCTGTTGAATGAATAAACCATATAGTAAATTCAAACTGATTTTCATTAAAATTAACAATACTCCAAGCAAGCTTTGGACTAGTGAATGCAAAACTGTTTGAATGTAGTAGTCTCCATATAAAACGCTCACACTTTTTGTCTGAGTTTTAGCCTTTGACTGGTGGTAGCTTTCCTGCTGTTACCCATAAATGAACATTATACACATAAGAGGAATTAAACTAGAGAAAATAAACTGTTAATACAAGAAACTGAGAAGGACTAATATACACTGCCTCCACACTAATTCTACTGAATGGTACCAGACTAGACTGTAGAGGAAATAAAATTGCTATGACAGGAATAAGTGATGTTCAGGAGTCCCAGGAGAGGGCAATTGCCCCATTAAAAGAGAAAAATACAGTTGGAATGGAAACAGAGTCAGATGTCCATAGAAATAAACCTGAGTGGTTAGAGCTAAAATGCCTGTTCCACCATAACAGAGAAATGTCACCTCAAGTCATTAAAGTTAAATTCTGAGGGTCTCCTGCCTTTTCAGCTTGCAGTTTCCCAAGACTTTTCCTCATTGAATAGACAAGATTCACCCTCCAGCTGCCTATATTGGAAGAGCTCCTAAAATCTGCCAGCCGGAAAGGACACCCTATGCTGAACCCTTCTACTACTGAGCCAGACCTGGAATCCCTCCCTCACCCTGCAAGAGATTTTTTCACTGATGGGCGACGTCTAAATTAGCCAAAAACTTCGAAATGGCCATGCAAATGGCCATTTCGAAGTTTACTAATAAAGTGCTGAAATATATATTCAGCACCTCATTAGCATGAGGGTGACCGCGGCACTTCAATATTGACGCAGCTCGCCGCCGCACGGCTCGTCCAAACGGGGCTCCTTTTCTAAAGGACCCTGGCTACTTCGAAGTCCCCTTATTCCGATCTGCTCATAGGAATAAGGGGACTTTGAAGTAGCCGGGGTCCTTTCAAAAAGGAGCCCCGTCTGGACGAGCCGCGTCAATTTCGAAGTGCCGCAGCCGCCTGCATGCTAATGAGGCGCTGAATATGTATTTCAGCGCTTCATTAGTAAACTTCGAAATGGCCATTTGCATGGCCATTTCAAAGTTTTTGGCTAGTGTAGACACAGCCATGTAGTGCAGTCACAGGTTCAAATCCAGCGGTCACTATATTCAACAGGAAAAAAGCACGTTTACAGAACTCTATGTGAACATGAAACATGCTTTTTAGATATGATTGTGGAAAGAATGCAACTAATTGAAACAAAAGTTTAGTCCTTGTGATCTATCTCAAATAAAACCAAATCCAGAGAGAATGTTATAGTGGACCAACCTGAGGACAGGGACATGCATATAAAATATACTCTGGCTCTGGAACTGTGACAGGTTATAGGTTTAAGGGCAATATTGTGATGACGATGCCACACAAAGTTGTGCCATTGTACACATATGCCATCTGTGGCACAAACCCCAAACCAAGTGCCCTCAACCACACAAGTAATGCTGGTTGTTTACTAGATTATTACACAGGGATATACATTGTTATTTTCTGAAATGGCTTTTGCTCTTCCTTTTCCCTCAATTATTTGGGATTTAAAGTCCAAGGGAGTTAGGTACTCTAATTTCAAAGGGATTTAGAAGCCTAAGAGTCTTTGGGCTTGTCAACACCACCACCCCCCTTCATAGGAAGGAGGGCAAGTGGGGTGTCGGGAGTTCACTAATGAAGTGCTGCGCTGCATATGCAGCACTTCATTACGCAAATTCCCCCTCGCAGCACCTTCAAAGTTTTAAATTTCCAAGTGCCGGCTCGCGTCTAGCTGCAGCTCACCCGCCGGTACTTCGAAGTGCTGGGGCAACTTGAGGAGTAAAGGGACTTTGAAGTTGCCCCAGCACTTTAAAGTACTGGTGGGTGAGCTACGGCTAGACACGAGCCGGTACTTCGAAGCTTAAAACTTTGAAGTTTCCGCGAGGGGGAATTTGCGTAATGAAGTGCTGCATATGCAGTGCAGCACCTCACTTTTAAACTCCCAACACCCCACTTACCATCCTGCCTTCAAAGGAGGGTGGTACTGTAGACAAGCCCTTTGAGTCTGTGTAAATGAACTAGGAGTATGGCATCCAGTCCAGGTAGAAACATTTGCACTGGCTTGCTCATGTTAAATGCGTTAAAAATAGCAGTGTGGTTGCTGCAACAAGTTTGCCTAAAGGGTCCAAGATGGGTGGCTAGCTGTGCTGCTGTAACCCACACACCTATGTGTGGTTAACCATCCCATGTAGTGGCATGTAGACCACTTCACAGAGGAAGAATAAGTGCCCTCTATACAACCTAAGCTGAAAGCCTACAGCTCTTCAGCTCAAGCTGTAGAGGTGTTTACCCTCAGCGCCAGAGGTCCCAGGCTCAAGCCTACCTGAGAGCAGTTACAAGTGGGAGCTCGCTCAGGATGTGCCTTCTCAATTAGGGGAAGTATGCAACCCACGCACCTAGCTGTGGTTAACTGTCCCATGTAGTGGAACCTAGACTACTTCACAGAGAAAGAAAAAGCATCCTAAGCTGAATGCCACCAGGCTTTAGCTCAAGCTGTAGAGGTGCCTGCACTAAGCTGCAGTAGTCCCAGGTTTGGGCGTACCTGAGGGTAGTTACTCTGCCACCACCACGCTGCTATTTTTCCTGGGCTAACTTGAGCAGCATTAGAGCCTTTCCCCCACCTGGGCTGGGAAGCATGCCCCTAGCCATCGCATAGACATGCTTTTAGGTGCATCTGAAAATCCAAGTCTGTCCTGAATTGGGCAGAGATATCAGTAAGGGAAAAAGGATGGTTCAGTGGTGAAGAGCAATAGCTAAAGATTCAGGAGAGCCAATATTCAATTCCTTGCACCACTGGAGATTTCCTGTGTGACCTTGAGCAAATCAGTCTTTCTGCACCTCAGTTTCCCATAGATAGCCTGGCAACAACCATACTTCCCTACTTCACAGGGGAATTGAAAGACACTCCAGTCATTGGGAGCATAATGTACTTCAATATTCCTGAGCTAATCAGGAGCCACTATATTCTTTTTCAAGACATCTGATCCCTGGAGCTAAGTAGGTAAGAGAGAGACCAATGTACGTGGAATGGAGCAGAAAGAAAGCAGCCAGATGGAAGCCTCACAACTATGTCCCCATCTAGCCCATCGGTGGCTCCAATGTAGATAGCGAGCTCTGCACAGCCAGAGGCATAAGCTGAAGGAAGGGTGGAAAAATCTGGGCCATGTTACAAAGGACATTCACTTCCCAAGTCAGTTTAAGTTATGGTACTAAAAAGGTTTATAGATGAAGAGCCTTGTCTCAGTAGCTCCCAATTCTAAGCATTTTCCAACCTGGGCTGGGGTCATGAGTGAGAGATATGGGGCTGAAGTAGTAGTGGTGACAAAAAGCTTCTACATGTACTGCAGGGGAGGAAGACCTATGATGCACTGTACCAGGGGAACACGATAGGAGCAATCTCATCCTTCTGCCCAGGCCTACTGGCATAGGCATCAAAGGAGGCAGTTGCACTGGGGCCCAGTGTTTCAAAGGGGTCCGGAGCTCCACTTACTGCATCTGCTGCTCAGCAACAGTGGCAGCCCACTCTCCAAGCCCCTTTGAAATGTGGCGATAGCACCACTCCATGCAGCTCTGAGAAAGGGGAGGGGGCCCAGTGCTGCGGTCTGAGTGGCCCTATGGACTGATTGCCCTAGCCCCCACCCCCTTCCACCCTCAGTCCCACTCCTTCCCCAGGCCCACAATGGCTGACAGCCCTGCTGCTTCCACTCAGTCTATTGCCCAAGCCCTCTCTTCTGCTGTTGGTCAGAAAGTGGCACTAAGAATGGTTGTGAAAGTGAGGACTGGTATCTCCCTCTTCCACATGGCTTTACTGCCAAAGGGACCACTCCCCTCTTAACACCCATCCTGTAATAAATACAGTAGCTCCTAACAAGAACATCTATGTCATAGACTGAACACTGTCTTCCATGTCCCAGTCTTCCATTTCTTTCTTTATTTTTTTTTAAATCACCCATTTGGGATCCACCTGACAAAAATGAGGACACGCATTCTGGAGAGCAGAGATAGCACCTGGGGACAGGGACCACCTTTTGCTTCTGAGTTTGTACAGCACCTAGTACACTGAGAACCCACAGTGAAGGCTCCTAGTATTTGTATCATCATCAAACCTCCATGACAATAATAGTGTAAGTCAGCAAGTCAAATGCAGGAATGTGCTTCCACCACAGTGAACCACAAAATCTGTTTTTCCTTGCGAGGCTGATTTCAATTCTTTTCAATCTACCCTGTTTACGTTACACAAATCCTGTCTCTTCCTTGCAGATGGATAAGATCTGTCAGAGACCTAGAACATTTTATCCCCTACCAAAACTTGTTTAAAGTACCATCTGTTCTTCCTGCCATGACACCGCAAAGCCAGAAACTATTTAACATTCCCTATACTCAGAGTACATACTGGCTATTTTATTGGGCAAGCAGAGTAAGGGATCATTTGAAGCCTAACAATAGGCTTTTCACTGGCATTTTCCTTAAAACAACACATAGTGTCAGTGTGTGGTAAGACATACTGTTAAGCAACAGAAATACACCATGAGCTGTACCATCTTATTTCATACTGGACTTGGCCTATAGCCAACAATGTCAACAGAAAGACTTGCCCCTAACTCCAGTGTTACTTGTTTTTATATTAATTTCACACACAGTGCAATGCACACATACACAGCAAATATTAGAACATACCATTCACAACATCTGAAGAAGCACTAGCCTGTAAATCAGAAATAGAAGTGAACTTGCATCCTTTGCTGAAATGTTTAAGTAGCAAAACGACCAGCTATTTTCACAAGCGTTAGGAGACAGAGATTTACCAGCAAGAGGACTGAAACAACAATCTTATTGCTAACCCAAATATTTTTACTTAGAATTAACAGTGGTTTGAGCGTTGGCCTACTAAACCCAGGGTTGTGATTTCAGTCCTTGAAGGAGCCATTTAGAGATGATCTGGGGCAAATAGATGGAAACAACTTGAGGTTCACAGATGATATAGTTATCATTGAGGAAGATGGGGAGAAGCTTGCAAAAACGGTGCGGGCGTTAAAAGAAGGAGGGAAGTGGTACGGACTGATTATGAGCATCGATAAAACAAAACCAATGGTATTTGGAGATAAGGAAATAGGAAGGAAGATCAATGTGGATGGTATTGAACTAGAAAATGTAAAGAAGTTCACATATCTGGGGAGCAACATAACGTGTGACCTAGGCTGTAAGAAGGAAATAGCGACTAGAATAGTGAAAGCAAGAGCAAGTTTGAACACGATGGATAAGATCTGGAAAAGCAAAGAAATTAGCTTAAGAACGAAGCTGGGCATCTTGAAAACGTATGTATTCAGCAGCATGTTGTACGGATGTGAGACATGGGTAATAACGAAATATTTGAAAAGAAGAATATTGGCGTTCAAAAGGAATTGTTATAGAAAGATTCTGAGAATAGGATGGATGCAGAAGGTCACCAATGAGGAATTATATAGGAAGATACAGCCGAAAGAGAACCTGCTGCAGAAGGTTATAAAACGGAAGCTACAACTGTTTGGACATATTTGCAGAATGAACGACGAACAAAAAATGAAGACCCTCGTATTTGGCATAATGGATGGTTTGAATAGGAGAAGCAGACCCCACAGAGAATGGATAGATGATGTAGTAGATTGGTGCGGAGCTAGTCTACAGAAATTAAGCCACTCTGCACTGGACAGGGAAAGATGGAAGGAAATAGTGAGAGAGGCATCAGACACCAAACAGGCGCTAGGCCCACAGTGGTGGTGGTGGTTGTTGATGATGATGATGATGATGATGATGATGATGATGATGATGATGATGATGATGATGATGATCAGAAAAAAAAAAAATCTGTCAGGGATGGTGATAGGTCTTTCCATGAGGGCAGGGGACTGAACTCAATGGCCGCTCAAGGTCCCTTCCAGTTCTATGAGATAACAAATATGTGGAGATATACCTATCTATACAAACAGTAACAACACACACAAATTTAGAAGAAATATCAAAGAAGAAAAAAATAGATGATGCTTAAAACACACAATGCACACACACACACACACGTGCAGAGTGTGACTAGTTACAGAAATCTGCTGATGTTGCAAGATTAGGGACAAACTCTGATCTTAATGAACATGCAAATCCAGTTAGTGGCATTAATGAGAGTCGAGTGAGCTCTGCTCCACATGCCCCAGTGGAAATGTAATCTTTAACAATCACCTATCACTGCACTTAGAAAAGCTAGTCAGTGAAACTACTGACAGATTACCAGCTACTAGCCTGATCTAGTAGCAACGATTAGTATCAGAGTGTTGATTCAGCCCAAAGGTTTCTTTAAAAAAAAAAAAAAGTCATTTTTAAGCAAAGCAGTACAGGTACCACTGGATCTCTCTATTGCCATTATATCTTAGAGAGAAAAGTCCACATTCCTAGGAGAAAGTCACCGTAGCAGAGAAAAATGTCAAACACTTACTACTGCCACAGAAAATGCAGACATTTTCCATCACATCAGAGATTTGGTACTCCAGTGGAAGGGAGGAGAGAAAAATGCAACTTGTGAAGTGGTAAATGTGTCAAAAATCTAAAGTTACTTGGGGATATTCTGCAACACAATCATCCTTTATGCTTACATAGCTCCTCTCATATGGCTTGCATTCAGACTGTCACACTGAATCATGACTACTTCTTGACTTGCATTAACAAAAACAAACTTAATTTTCACTTCAGTATGTGAGATAAAACCCTCTCTGAATTCACAGTGAAAAGGCCAGAAGCAGTGTTGGAAATAATTGTTTTTCTGAGATTCTCACTTGTCAGGAATAGAAACAAAACAGTTCATTTGAGTTCTGACTAAAATACAAAACACACATTTTGTATATGGAGCATTTTGCAGAAAACCCTACTGCAAAGAGCTTTGTTCATGTGCAATTAAGCCATAGCTGGTATAGTACTGCTAAAAGAACAGATAATATACCCTTCCAAATCTGCTGAAGTCTTTACTGTAACAAACAAAGGACATTCAACTGTACTTATCATTTAGAAAGTAAGTTTGGAGAACAAAG
The DNA here is from genome assembly GCF_033958435.1 of Carettochelys insculpta. Taxonomy (NCBI): domain Eukaryota; kingdom Metazoa; phylum Chordata; order Testudines; family Carettochelyidae; genus Carettochelys; species Carettochelys insculpta. The sequence continues at coordinate 14,431,414 of NC_134147.1, read as the reverse complement.
TCAGTACAAAGTTTAGTTCTAACACAGTCAAGTATTCTCTACAACAAGCAAAACAGATTGTATAAAGCAAAACTAAAGCTTAAAGCCAAGTTATTTCATACCAGTCACACTAAATTCACTATATGCATCTAGTTAAACATGATTTCTGCTAACCTGTAGATGTTCAGGACTGTAGATGCAGTTAAATTTTCCTATAACGTTTTGTCTCCAGTCATGTTACTAGTGCTCTGTTTCCAAGTGTTTGTTACACTCACAAATTCCCGTTCCCTGCTCTGTCCTAGGAACTGCCCAGATTTTGTAGTGTAATCTGAGCAGGGAAATACCATGTGCCTATGATATAGTTAATTCACTTCTTACCCCCTGTGATGTATAAGGAAACAGCTTAGTGTTTCAAAAAAACTGGTCTCTCTCCAGTTGATCCAGGTATAATGAAATGCAGCTCTTTTGCATCTGGCAGTTTAGGCTTTCGTTTGGCATCTCAAAGTCAGAAACTGACGTTACTACAAACCACAATCATTTTACTATCAACTTCCCCAGGGCCTGATTCTTCACTCCTGCCATGTGCAAAACTCACTGACTTTCTAGGAGGTCCACACACAGAGGCGTGCAGGGTCAGCATAGAAGAAACCAACACTCACTAGCACCTTAATGGCTCACCTTTTGTTCCAGGGAAGACAACCTAACAATCATTAATTCAACCAACACCAAGGTGCAGCGTGCTGAGCAGGGCAGGTCTAGCCAGATCCCTTCCCAGTGCTTCCCACCTAGTTTTTCCAGTGCATGGGGAGCGCAGGGTCTGCCCCAAAACAGACCTTGGTAGCGTGTGGAGTGGAGGAAGCACAGGACGCCTCTGCCCTTTTGCTCTCTCTTAGAGCTTCGAACATGTGTCCATCACCTTAATGTCTGAACACCTGGAGCACAAGCGGCCTGGTTAGCATTTTCTAAGACGCACACTCCTGTTCCGTTGCTGACCATTCCATGATTACCTGGGTAAAAGCAACAATAATTTCACCCTCAGTAGTGAACTTTGGCCTTTTGACTACACAGCTCTCAGCCCTCTAGTGGCACTATGAAGCCTTTTGCTTTTACTACCAAAATGCACACAGAGCCATAATGTAAATGGACTCCTCGAACCATGCCAATATTCCAGCTAGGAAATCATGCCACCTTCGAGTAGCTGTTGACATTTTCCTGTTACATTTCTTTTCTATATTAGATTCTCTTTGTATTTTAATTAATCAGACACCAAGGATAAATGATTCAATGTTTGTAGAGCAATATTACAGAGGGGTGGAAGTAGCTCATTTGTATCACGTATCTTTTGAATGGTGATAGCATGCCTCAGTATACAGGTACACCTACAGAAGTAGGGATGAGAGAGTACCTAAATGTACAAGCACCTCTATCAGAAGGAAAGAGCTACATGAGAACTGGCTCAAGTTAAAACTGTGTGTCATCAGTCCTGGAGTTTAGGATTGTCAACCCTGGAAGATTGTCCTGGAGTCTCCAGGAATTAAACATTATGTCATGTGATGAAACCTTCAGGAATATATCACTAAAAACTGGCAACCCTTTCATGACATCCCTTCTGTTGGCAGCCCTACCATCAACAGTCAGAAAAAAGGTGCACGTAACTACCCAATCTAGTGTGGTTGGCCACCCACAATTAACATATGTTGCAAATCAGATGTTTATCTTCTGGTGCCCAATAAATATACTGAAGGTAAAATGGAAGCATGTGGATACAGTTGCTTTACCCCCTTCACTGTCTCCAGAAAACCCTATTTGTCATTGAGTGGTAGGGTTCAGTCAGAAGACATGATTTTGTCTTTTCACACTAAAAAAATCTGGCATCACACTCACTGCTATGTTTTAGCATTTGTGTGCACCCCAGCAAGGACAGAGAGTCCTAAACCCAGCTGAATTGGTCTCACAAACTGTACTGATGGCTGCTTTGCATTACCCCAGAGCACAAAGCAGGCACTGCAGATCAATGAAATTGTTTCTCTAAAATGACTCAATCACTCTTTCCACCAAATTCCATTAACAATGTATGGTCATAATCAGCACACACTTAAGCCCCATACGATTCTATGAAAAAATGCTGATCTGAAGCTGTCGTGAAGCTGAATTTTCGAGAATTCTAGATTATCTCATTGTTCTGGCCAGCCTCTTGCAAGAAAACAGCATGTAAAGTAATCCACTATCGATATCAATTTTATCCTGCCACTCCCCAATTGCTCATACATATTCAACTAAATTACACATAAAAAGCAAAGAGAATATAACCCTCTATGGCAATAATTCACAAGCAGGGGAATGGAGGCTTTCATTTGATTCCCTGGCTAAGATATTGAGACATAGAGAAAAAACTCTCCATCTTTGAAATGCTCACCAAGGAACAGCTGCAACTGAAGATTAAAGGAAAGCAACAGTCAGGACTCATGGAGGAAGGAGAATCTCAGACAGCAATGCAACAAAACAAACAGGAAATATAAAACACTCTGAGAATGATAACTCACGGCCAAAAGAGTGCAAAGCAAAGAGGAATTGGTTTTCTTTAACCTTTTGTCATTCATTTTAATGGACCATGGTGGTATCGCCTGCTTTTTTTACAAAATAAATCTGAAGTGTCACATAAGTAATTTATGAACTCTCTTCCCTTTGACCCAGCTCCTCAGCCTACTAGGAGAAAGCACTTAGTTCTAAAGCGAAGGCCATAGTTCTATCTGACTGGAGACCCTCCAGGAGATGAATCAACTGATTTATTTTTGCTGTTCAGAAGCTGCATGATCCCGAGTTTAACTGGAACAAAAGTACTTAAAAATTGTGGAACCTCTTCATAATGGATTTTAGAATTACAATGCCATTCCGGAATTCTCATCTTGCTCAGTCATAATGATTACAGTCAACAAAGCCACAAAAAAGGGGGCGGAGCGGAGGATTTTAGTGTTTAGGAACAATTACAAATACAAGTCTCTGAAAACAGAGGTCCGGTTTTAATCTACATACCAGCAAAAGCAATTTCAGGTGTAGCAACATGCCTCAGGCTTGCTTAGAGGAGACCACGAAAACCAAAGGAATCAGTGAATTCTGCAACGCAAGCCTTGTTCAAGAAATCAAATAAAGTCCCTCGTACAGTGGTCGGCAGCCTATGGCTCCGGAGCTGCACACAGCCCTTTAATGAGCTGCCTGCAGCTCCGAGTGCCACTGCTGCTGACTCTTCCTGCAGCTCTGGAGGCTGCCACCACTTAAACAAAAAAACTAAATTCAGTTGCCTGCTGTGAAACCACCCAAATTTAGGTTTTTGTTTCAGCGGTGGCAGCTTCTGGACCCACTGAGCAGTCAGATGCAGCAGGGCAGGGAGCACCACCTGGGTGGAAGTCTAACCCGACAGGAGAGCTGCAGGGAGGGTGGCCAAGCCTGCCCCTGCTGGAGCCGCACAGCCACACTGAGAAGGTGGTGAGGAGCAGCAGGGCAACCGCGGAGGAGCTGCACATGCTGAGGCGAGTTAATCCTTGGGATGGCAGGGCAGACCTCAAAGGGATTATGCCTGGGAGAGGGGAAAAAGTTGAGGCTCAGAGGGGCTAAGCTTGGGAGTGGAGGGCAGGTTTGCAGGATGCAGGGGTAAAGCCTGGAGACGGGAGTAACAAACTTTCTAACTCGTACAAATCATTGTGTGCGCTGTTCTTAAAATAGTGGTGACAAAAAGAAAGGTTTGCCTTTCTTTATTAAGGATTGTCTTGTATTCATGTGCATGGCAGCTCTTGAAGGATTGATTTTGTAACTAAATTTGAAAAAAAAAAAAAAAAAAGGCCCTTCTTGCTATTTCGGTTGCAGATCCCTGTCCTAGTACATGCCTTGCTTATACTGTGTCTTTTACACTTCTCGCTTGCCTATGGGTGGGCAATAAAAAAGTGGCAGCCTGCCTGGATTAGTCCCAGGTGGGCTACTGCCACTATATCACCTGTGCCTCTGCAGGTATCAGGACATTGCAGTTCTCGTTGGCCACGGGTCACCATTCATAGTCCATGGGACCAGCAGGAAATGGCACAGACTGGGACACTGCTTCCCGCTGCTCCCATTGGCCATGAATGGTGATCCACAGCCAACAAAGGCTGTGTTTGCCTGACACCCGCAAAGGCATGGACCTGCCAGGGACTAATCCTGGCAGACCAGATCTGGCCCACAGTTGAGTGTTTGCCCACACTGGCTCTTGCCCAACTGTTTCTCCACTGCTTCAGCTTGCCAAGCAGCCACCACATGATACTGACTTTTAGGCACTGCAGTGTTCTGCATCTGAAGTAGTCATCTAGACGGACCCACGTCCTCCAACCAATAACCGAAGCTGCAGAGTGCCCCATCATACTGGGGTTACCATAAAAACTACTAGTAAGACCCTTCCTGATTTACCCATCTTCTATTACACCAGCATTTCCAAAACTAATTTGGCCATGGAACACTTTTGGCTTTGCAATATACTGACAGATCACATACATACTGGTTAGGGTGGATGGAGGGTATCATACCAAAAGAATTGCTGCACATCATGCTCAAAAGTTGATTTAAAAGAGTTAGTTTAAGATGCCTTACATTTTACAAAGAACAAAAAAAGACAAGAGAAAATCATCTGAATGAATTGTCCTGATAAGACAATGATTCACAACCTACAATTAAGTAAAAACCCAAAACAAAAACATCAATATATACAACTGAAAAAAGGCTGCTTAGTGTTGTTCTTTTGTACAAAGATAAAAAGGACAGTATTGTTCTAAAAAGGACTGTCCTTCCTTAAAGCTTAAAAACACGTTTTATGAAAAAGATATGAAAAGCAAATTAGACATGAAAAATGTTTAATTTTTCTGTTATAAATTTGTTATTTTTGTTTTCCAGTAATTTTCCATAAAAATAAGGAAAATTGGCAGATTTTTTTTTAAAATGCTAAGTGTTTTTGCTTCTTTTGATCACAAATCCGCTTAACAGTAGGAACGATGCTGGAGAGTGCTTATCAGAGATACATCAGGTGCAGCATCACATGGTTTCTCTGAGCACAACCCATGCCAAAACAATCTGAAACGACTGTGACTGTTTTGGCATGAGTGACATAACAACAACTATAATATTAATATACCAAATACCTTAGTATTTTTGATGCACACAATTTCATATTAAATATTTTAGGAGGAAAAATATCACTAGCTAGCATCAGCATGTTTTCATGGAACACCTGTTCCAAGGAACACTGGTGTTCTGTGCAATGTGAACACAGTTTAGGAAACACACACAATGGAGACAATGAATACGACCATCCATTCTGCCAGCAATGTCAGTCTTCATTGCCTCTTTGTCTAATTTTCCACCAAGCACCCTCAATGCTCCATCTCATGCCACCCCTCTTAGAATCATAGAGCAACAGACCTGGAAGAGACTTAAAAACGCCATCAAGTCCAGCCCCCTGCCCTAAGGAGGACCAAACCAATCAGATCAGCCCAGCCAAGGCTTTGTCAAGGCAAGACTTAAACACCTCATGTCTACTGTGCTGTCACCCCTGCTTATCACATTGACCTGGCTTGCCTCCCCATCTTGCTCTCCCACTCTACTTGCTGTATCCCCTTGTTGTCTCATGTTATACCGAAGTTGTAAAATCTCTGGGACAGAGACCATCTTTTTGTTGTAGATGTTTGTTCAGTGCCTGGTACACATGGGATGGGGCCTCCCTCCAGGCACTACTGCAATGGAAATGAATAAATCTTTAAGGAAAGACCCATTGGATCTTTAATGTAAAATGGATTTTTAATTGTTCCATCTTACCTCAAATATACCACAGTAAAATACACTACAGACATAAGTACTGTTAAGTACAGGTTTAACACCAAGACATGACATTTTAGAACAGAAAGTGTAATGTTGCTTTGTCAAACCTTGTTTCAGTGAAAGTACTGCTGAAGAACCTGACCCCTGACAGCTTCCAAAACTAGGGCTGTGCGAAATTATCAGTTTTCACAAATTTCAAAATAACTGACATTTGCCTTTCAGTGCACCGTTCTGCCAACAAACAGTACTTCACTACCAAAACAGTCACAGCATCACTGTGGAACAACGTTCTTCCTTTGCCTCGGGTGAAAGAGTCATTTTCCCAGAGTAGTCATGCCATTTTCAGCACAAAAATCAGCAATCTGCAATGACATGGCAGAATTTCGCAACAGTCTGCAGAAAAACAAAGAACGTCCTTTGTTTTAGGGAGAAAAAAAGAATTTGAGGAGAAACCACAAAATGTTCATGAAAAACATTTATTTTTTGATTTTCCAGTCCTGTGTTGCCAGCAGTGAGACTTTTCTCACAGCATTGGTATCCATGTCAGTAGGAAATGTGGGGGAGTAGCTCTATACTGATTACAATTACTCCTGAAAATTAAAATTCTAGATATAATAAAAACAGGATCCTACTTGGAGAAGTCATTTTTCCAAAAACTCAACATCCTTTAATGGACACATCTAAAATTTAATAAACAGGTACTAGAGTAGAGAGACTTGGGTGGGGGAGGAGATGGGACATCAAAAACAAACAAGCCACCACACACCTAATAGGGCAGGCTCCCAATCTTCAAAAGATAAAACATGGGTAAATAGCTGCACACACACAGAATTTCCTTGACCAAAACAGCATCCCGAATGAACCACAGCAGCCCACTCACATCCTATCAGTTGTGGGACCGAAATCCAATAGCTTACTATCACAGGGGTGTTAGTGATAGTAAATTTGATTCAGACCAACAAGCTCTCATGAAACTAGAAGACAAATAACCACCCCTGGAATCACTACAGCCTTATTTTAGTGCATGAGAATTTAAATTGGTGGTGATTATAGCAGGACATAACCTCAATCACAATCTAAAACCTAAGTGTGTTAGGCATTACCCAAAATACATGACAATTCCACCTCCTCCTTAGGCAACCTATTCCAGAGCTTCTCCACTCTCCTAGTGAAATAGTATTTCCTCGTATCCCCCACAGCAACGTGAAACCATTGCTCTTTGTTCTATCACCTGTCACCACTGAACAGCCTCTTTCCATTCTCATGGGAACCCCCTTCAGGTAGTTGAAGGCTGCTATCAAATCCCGCCTCACTCTTCTCTCCTGTAGACCAAATAAGCCCAAATCGTTCAGCCTCTCCTCATAAGTCATGTGCTCCAGCCCCTTAATCAATTTTGTTGCCCTCTGCTGGACTCCCTCCAGTGCAAGAAAAGTAGATATTTTAAAAGTACATGTTTTAACAATCTAAATGGTTATCAATCACCTAGCTAAGGGAGTGTATGAGTGTATAAACTCAGACAGTTTTAGTCAATTCCTAAATTTCAAACAAACAACTGTTAGCACAGAGCTCAGTATGTTGTAAATATGTCCCTTAACACATCTTACTTACATAAGACTCTTTAAAGTTCCCTACTGAACAAAACACAGATTTCACACATTCAGCTCTGTCACGCTGTTTTATGAGGAAGTAATCAAAACTATCTTAAATGAAATGAATGCAAAATCCCAAAAGGAAATATCACTCACTCACTCTCTCTCTGACATTTTACACAAATAAATAAATGTGGTTTTTGCCCAGGACAAATTTTTCCAACATCACAGTAGGATGTCTTGTCAGTAACCCCAGAGCACACCAGAATGCAAAATGTATTTACAGTTTTGCCTCGCATTTTTAAATGCAAATTTCAGCATATAACAACATACTGTACTTCATTTTCTTGATGACTCCAATGACACTTACTTATCAATATGTAAGGGAGAGGGAGTCCCCAAAGCTATTTTCACAGGAAAAATCCATTGATGTTCCAGTGATACCCCTTGCAAATTTCCAGTACTGCTTCTCATGTGACTCATACTATCCCTAATTTTCTACTTATGTTAAGCTTTTGGGCTGGTAGATCATGTTGATTACAATACATAGTTTAGAAGGAGGAAGGGGATATGCTGGGTGAATGCTCGTCTAACTAATCTGAATATTCAAATTTATTTAAAACCTCTCAAAAATAATTATTCAGGTCAAAGATCTGAGATCCCGTTGCCTTTTTTAAAGCCACTGAATTAAATTCAGTTATTGGAGAAATTCTCATCAACATATGGCAGCCATATTTCCCTGTGCCAAATATGGGACGTGAGGGGAAGGGGCAGCTTCCTGGCTGCAGCTGCCAAGCAAGTACAGCTCCCTGGCTGCCCCATGCCATGACAGCTGGAACGGGGCTTTCGCCCCACAAGGGAGCTCCCAAGTTGCAGAAGTAATTGCCCTGCAGAAGGGGGTGGGGGAGTTTGTTGGCTGCCCCACGCCTCCAGGAGCGAGGAATGGGGCTGTCACCCTGCTGGGGACCTCTCTAGCTGCCCTAGACCACAGGACACTGGGAATGGGCCTGCCATCTCACAGGAGAGCTCTGTGGCTGCCCCATGCCTTGGGGTGCCAGCAATGGTGCTGCCACCCCATGGAAGAGCTCCCTGGCTGCCGGGGCTCCATAGCCATGGATGCTGCTGCCCACGCACAGTGGGGATTGAGCTACCTCCCTGCAGTGGTCCCCCTGCCTGCAGGGGAAGCTGCCCCACAGAGGAGCTTCCCAGCACAGCTGGGGCACCAGGTCCACCTTAAAAACTTAGAGGGGAGAAAAAAAAAAAAAACACACTACCATATCCCTCAACATATCCTGCCTTACCTCCATACCCTGCTCCCTCTCCTGTTGCTGCCTGTACTGGCTGGTCAGTACATGTTGTATGTGCTGTCCGGCCAGTTCCTGACTGACTCTAACTGCAGCTGCATTGACATGGGGAAAGAGTTGCTCAGCAGGGGGAGTGAATATACAGGACAATTAGCTTTCTTGTTTAAAAAAAAAAAAAAAAAAAGCTAGGAACCACCTACCTAAACTACTGTCCTGGGGAAAATGGGATAGATGAGCACCCTACATCAATATGGAAGGTGTGATTTGAGCCTCGGATTTGGAGCTTCTCTAGAAGGCTGTTATCAGTGCTGGCATACTCCCTTTTTGCAACCCCTAAATTAGAGGCACTGCCCACAGTATAAAAACCCAAGCAGAGTGTGAGTCTGTACAGTATTACTGGCACTAATGGCCTTTCACTCCATAAAAGCCAATGTTGTAAAGAAAATTTTGAAAGAATAAAATACAAAAGTAATTGTTGGGTTTTATATCTAAATTAAGATCTGTCATTCCTTTTACATGCAGAATTATTTGGTGTTCTGCATGCCTGCAAGTTAGTTGGAACAAGTTCATTATGGTTAATGATACAGGAAAAAGCAAACCGTAAAACAAACAACTAAATAAACAAATGCAATCATTTGAAATCTCGGAGTTAGCAGACAAGCTTCTTAAACTTCTAAAATACTCGGGTATTTTTTCTAAACAAAAGCCAAACGAATTATAGGTTCTTTAATTTCTTACATCACTTAAAAAAAAAAACCAAAAAAAAAAAAACAGGAATTATTTTTTCCCAGGACACACATTTAAAATGCAGTTCTTTTCTGCAAAGGTACGTTTCCGTGAAGGCTCCAAACTTATTGGATCGCCCCGATTTGCATATTGATGGTAATCAGACCAAATAAAAAGACTTGTTCTTTTTTTTAAAATACAAGGCCTACATTTCAGCAGGGTTTGGTTAAACACTAACTAGTTCAGTCTGAATTTGTTTATTGGTACTGGGTATTGCAAACAAATTGAAACACTCTTTGGGTCCCTTCCTTCTCCTCCACCCCAACCTACAGCACTGCCCACAATATACTAATGATTTACTGAAATCTCTCAGAAGGCACTGTGAATGAAGGATGAACCAAGAACTCATCTTGGACACTCAGGCCATGTCTACACAGCACCCTAAACTCAAAATAAGAAACGCAATTTGCGCCATGAATAGACATAGGCTATTTCAGCATGGCTGGGTCTACACGTGCCCCTTCCTTTCGAAAGGGGCATGTTAATGAGCGGGTTCAAAAGATGCTAATGAGGCACTGCAATGAATATGCAGCGCCTCATTAGCATAATGGCAGCCGCGGTGATTCGAAAGTGTGGCTTTTTGAATCGTGCGGCACCCGTGGAGACGGGACCTCCCGAAAGGACCCCCCCTTCTGTGATAGGAAAAAGGGCTTTCAAAAACTGGGGGGCAGGCCCTTTTGGAAGGTCCCATCTCCACGAGTGGTGCACGATTCGAAAAGCCACACTTTCGAATCACTGTGGCCGCCAATATGCAAATGAGGTGCTGCATATTCATTGCAGCACCTCATTAGCATCTTTCGAACCCGCTCAATAACATGCCCCTTTCGAAAGGAAGGGGCACTTGTAGATCCAGCCCATTTGTCTAAACAGCACCAAATGACAAAATAATGCAGTACTTCGAAGCATCCCTTACTCCTCCTGCGACCAGGATAGAGGGATGCCAAAATAGCATGCCTGTTATTCTGAAAAACATTTCAACGGAATGGGCAAGTTTCAAAGACATGAAGTGGCAATTTTGGGATAGCTCAGCCATGTAGGCATATCCTGAGAGAGATATCTAGTGGAAATGGTGTAGCACAGCACCAATGAGAACACAGTGTATCATACACCAAACCCGCTTGATGAGCATGGATGCACTGAAACATCTGTGCTCGTGTTGAGTTCAGAACAAACAAATCCATAACTAAGACGTCAGTTCTCCAGTGTAGCCAAAGCTTAAGAGTTGAGCAGCATTTCTTTTTTCCCCCTCACACACAGGTTCTGTGTCACATTAGGCCCTGGCTAACATCAGTGCAACTGTTTCCTGTAGTCAGTCTTGGGGGAATTCTGCAATTTTACTAGGGCTGCAAATTTAACCATTAACCAGTTAGGCCTTACCAAATATTTCTGTTGATGAACAAACATGGATCCACTCCAGCTTATTCTGTCAGAGTTATTTTATTCCAAAGGAGTAACAGACATCAAAGATCAATGAAATTTTCACTTGAGTGACCTAAAGTGGCCTCTGATTTTGCATGGGAACAAGCCTTTTAAGTCAAAACGTGCAATTTTTACCCAGTCACTCTGCAGAGGAGCACACCTTAAAAGATTTTCAAAATACGACTTTTGGAATGTTTACTGTCCTTCTACCAGTTCACCCTCTGAGAGCTGTCTAGGAGAGAAATATAGCTCGCCTTAACAGCAGAGGAAGCCAGTGCATAGGGAGTTATAGCAATCTGCTATTCAACGGTTCTATTGTCCATAAGGGAAATGTTTCTCAAGTTTATATTTCAGCCCATACCCCTAGTACGCTGTATTCTTGGCACAGACATGGACAGCTCAGCTGTCACTGCCTATACCACCCATTCATAAAACGTGACCACACTGCTGAAAGCCAAAGCTTCTCATGCACCCACAAATGTCATATCTCAGTCAAATAGACACTTACATAAACTGCCTGTACTTGGAAAGCCTGAAGGTCACATCTGGACTGTGAAGTCAATGGGAGTTGCGTACATGGATCAAGGGCAATATTTTAACTTCTGTCTGATTTTGGAAGCAATCCATGTAGCGAGTTCATTAGCAAGTCAGTCAGACAAGAACATATAATAAAATGCTTCAGGCAGAATGGAAGATTCAGTTAAATTAGCACAGCTAATAGCAATGACAGGTTTGTAACACAGAAGTCCAAAGCATAAGAGAACTTCACTAACTGCAGTGGGAGAAGATGCAGACCCCACTTTCCCAACCCTGCACAAAAAAAGAAAGTCGTCGTCATCATATTCTTGGCAGCACATCACCATACTTGTTTGTTTCGACAGTTCCCTTTCTACTAGAGAAAACACAATGGTGTAATCACGAACAAACAATTCACTCCCTGGCAAACCAGGCCCTGATTCATGTTTAGGCTCATAAACCAACCAAAAAGAAATAGCTGAACACTGTAGCCTGGAAGCAGCAGGAAATCCAAACTTCCGCAAGAGCAAGAGAACCAGGAGGAGAACCACACAAAAGCAAATGCATGGGACCTTATCAAGGCTTTATCTCAACACATGGATCGTTGGTGGAGATAAGAAAAGAGTTGTGCTAAATAAACTCAGGGTTCTTTACTCTTCTGGCATGTGCATAACTCATGGGAGATAGCCCTCCAGGAATCACTCTGATCTGCATGCTGTGGAGGGGGATGGGCATGAGAGGGGTTATGGATCTGGAAAGTAACTAAGAATGGGGTGGGGAGGATTGTCAGCCATGCAGCATGATCCCTGCCTTTTCAGAATCTCACAGATGTCTCTCTGTGGGGTTATGGGTACACTGCAGCATTATTTCAGAATAACGTATTCCAGAAGAGATTTCTTATTTCTTATCCAGAGATAATTTATTTCAAAATAGCACGTCTACGCACAAAATGCATATCGAACTATCACTCAGCTATTTTGAAATAGAATATTCATACACAATAGAGCCTATTTCAGATTAGAGCCCCTGGAAGCAGTATAGCTTATCTTGAAATTGTCTCAATTCTATGTCTATACAGCCCCTATTCTGAATACCTATATTGGAATTGGGATTATTCCTCATTGAATCATCAAACAATAGAGCTGGAAAAGACCTAAAAAAGCCATCGAGTCCAGCCCCCTGCTCTAAGCAGGACCAAACCCATCAGATCAGCCCCACCAGGGCTTTGTCGAGGCAAGACATAGGCTATGTCAACACTACCGCATAAATTCAAATCTAAGATGATTAGCTCAGTTTTAAATTGTGACTTCACATATCAAATACCATTATTTCCAATTTAGGGAGTGCTACAGCTGATAGTCTTACTCTGACAACCTGAGTAGGATTAACAGGAAGTTCAAACATAAGCATTCAGATTAATGGTAGTGTGGAAATAGATTCTGTTTAAACCCATTTTTTTGGCCTCCAGAGAAGTCCCACATGTATCCCACAATGCCCCACAGTTGTCCATTCTGGCTGATTGTATCTCCAATGCCTTTCAAGTGCTCAGGAAGTAAGGTAACAGGAAGCCCTCATATTTGAGTGGTATCAGGAATGCAAATTCATTTGCTTTCTGACCAGTCTCCCCTCCTGCAGCAAAGATTTTGGGGGCTTGCTGACAAGGGGGCAGGGAGCTGTCCTCCCCCATGACAAAGATTTTGGGGGCTGGCTGACAAGGGGAGAGGGGAGGAGTCTCCTTCCCCATGACAAAGATTTTGGGGGCTGGCCGTTGACAGAGGAATGAGGGTAATGCGATATGGGAAGATGACATTACATACCCACAACCACTTGCAGGGCATTTTTTCCCATACCGCACCAGTCAAAAAAACCCAGAATGCTACAGGGCCAAGGGAACTGTGGGATAGGTTCCCACTATGCACGGCCAAAACAGTCTATCTTTGGTGATTTAATGTGGCAGCACTAACTTGAATTTGTGGGGAGGTGATGATACTCAAATTTGAATTTATAAAACCTAGCATTACAAATTCAAATTTACCTCATAGTGTAGATATAGACATAGAGGCTGTAGCCACACTTGGCCAAAACTTCGAAATGGGCATGCTAATGGCCAGATAGAAGAATACTAATGAGGTGCTGAATTGAATATTCAGCACCTCATTAGCATTTGTATGCTTCCAGCTGCGGCACTTCGAAAGCGCCTCTTTCACGCACATGCAGCTTGGCACAGATACACAGTGGTCCTTTTCGAAAGCACCCCACACATTTCATAATCTCCTTATTCCCCTCAGATGAGATGATTTCAAAATGTGCAGGGTCCTTTCGAAAAGGACCCCTGTGTAGCTGCGCCGAGCCGCGTGCGTTCGCGCCGGGGCCGAAAGCGTGTGAATGTGAAAGTGTGTGAATGAATATTCAGTGCCTCATTAGCATTCTTCTATTTGGCCATTAGCATACCCATTTCGAAATTTTGGCCAAGTGAGGCCACAGCCAGAATGATGTTTACAAAATTCGAAATAAGCCATCCACTATTTCAAAATTATTTCAAAATAGCAGTTTTGCTGTGTAGACACTCAAAGTTATTTCAGAATAGCAGCAGTTATTCCAAAATAATTTTTCTGTGTAGCACACACCCTGGGAGAGAATCCCCATATTTGATTGGCAGGAACATGCAGAACAAGAGAGAGCGCCATCTCCCAAGATGCTCTCTCGTCATCCCTGTGGATGTTACACTCATCGTGCCACATCAAAACACCCCCTTATGACTGTGAGCCTCCGTTATGGAATTTCAGCTAATAGCAGCTTAGCTCCTTCAGTACCCAGGCTGTGCCAGGCAGCCTTGATTTAGGTGAGGCAAGGTACAGCTGTGTGGATGCACAGGCTCAATGGGTCACAACATTCACAAGCTGAGTCTATCCACTAACTGAGTGAAGTGAAACCTGCCTTTTCCCCTGGAAAAGAGTTCAGGGGAGGAGTGGAAGTAGGCCCCACAGTCACAGAGCACCCCCTCATCCAGCATCTTCCTCTTGGCACTATGAATAGCCACTTTGGCGAGGGCCAGGAGGAGGCTGATGAGGAGGTTTTGCAACTTCATGGGGCCATGGATGGGGTGTGCAAAGATAAACAGGTGAGGGGAAAAATGCAGCCAGAACCTCAGGAGAAGGCTCTGGAGGAGCCAGAACAGGGACTACAACCTGGCACGCTCAAGGTAGGCATGTGCCAGGTTTTCCCTCATGCCACAAAAGGAGCAGGCAGCAGGGACAAGAGTGAACCACATCAGGTATATGCCCAAGCTCACAGTTCCGTGAAGGAGCCACCTACTGATATCCCCAGCAGGCCTCAGGACCAGAGTGGAATATAGGTTGGCCCAACAGGGTTCCTCACCCTCCCATGGTGTTAAGTAGCCCCACCATTTAGTTTCAGGGCAGGACTTGAGGGCGAGAAGATGAAGAGTGTGGAACCCGGGCATGTACAGATGTTTCCTAGGCACGGTTTGAAAGCAGACCATCTGTAATTCACGTAGCCAGCTGGAATTGTGAGGGGCAAGAGGCCGGAGGGTGGGAAGAGTCTCATGGAACTGGGGCCAATACATCCTGGAGTGTGAACAGCAGGGTGCAGATGGTAGAGAACCCAATGTAGCAACCAAGAGCCTGGGGATCCACCCAGCAAAGAGTTCAGACCAGGTCCCATACTCAACCAAGGAGTCAGTGTGTGAAATGCCTGTATCTCTTTTTTCCCCTGCACAGCAAAGCCCGAACAGCAATTTTATCTCAAAACCACCAAAACAGTAAAGAGAAAGTAAAAAAAAGGAGAAGACGTACACCAGGGCAAGTTTTAGGCAGCAGGGCATGGTCAAGAGTTGTATAAAGCACAGGCTACTCCAGTCACTAAGGTGTTAACAGGGAAACTCCTGGTATCATCTGCTGAGGCTAACTGCTAGACTTGTAGCAGCTGGGGAATAAAAAGACTGCAGGTGCTCCTTGCCTCCATTTCCTCCTCCAAGGGCGGTTCCCTGCAGTCTTTCCCCACCCAGGCGGAAGCTGTTGCTGGCTATGGCTTTGTCCGCCAGCCAAGTCATTCACTAAAATGTAACCCCTTGATCCTGGGGGAATTCTGCAATGTTACCATGGCTCCAAAGGCAACAATTGCAGAACTCCTGCAGGACTAACTTTTTCCACACAGCTTTTCCTCCCAACTCAGGCTCATCAGTCCCTCCTCCAGGCCCAGCTCCCAAGCTCCTCTGAGCTCCCTTCCAGTCTCCCTGTTCTTACAGGGATAACTCCCATGCTGCTTCGCAAGTCCTACTGATGGCCTCAGCCCTTTGTGGCCACCATTCAGCCTTCCCAGTCCTACGCGAGGACAGAGATTCCCTGTGACTCCCTTCTCTTCTCCCCCTCCCCCCAGCTCTCTTCACCTCTGGATGAATCACAGACCTCAGGAGGTCATCTGGTCCAGCCCCCTGCTTCAAGCAGGATCAACCCCCACTAAGTCATCCCAGCCAGGACCTTGTCCAGCCAGGACTTAAAAACCTCGAGGGATGGAGAATCCACCAGCTCTCTATGTAATGCATTCCAATGCTTCACCACCCTCCTGGTGAAGTAGTTTTTCCTAATATCTAACCTACACCTCTTCAACTTCAGACCATTACTCCTTGTTCTGCCATCTGACACCACTGAGAACAGTTTCTCACCCTCCTCTTTAAAGTTCCCCTTCAGGAAGTTGAAGGCTGCTATTAAATCACCTCTAAGTCTTCTCTTCTGTAAACTAAACAAGCCCAAATCCCTCATCTTATCTTCATAGGTCTTGTGCTCCAGACCCTCAATCATTTTTGTCACCCTCCACTGAACTTGCTCCAGCAAATCCACATCCTTTTTATACTGGGGGGGGGGCCCGAAACTGGACACAATATTCAAGATGTGGCCTCACCAGTGCCAAATAGAGGGGAATAACTGTGATGGGGTTCAGGGGTCCCCCTGCACTGCACCCCGTCCGCTGGCAGGAGTGACTCTCACTCAGCAGGTACAACAGAAGGTTTATTAGGCAACAGAAGCCCAGTTTCTCACAGAAGCGACAGTTCAGCAGCCAGAGACAGTCCTTCCAACCTGTCCTGGGGAGAAGACCCCGAGGGGTGCCCCTCTGGGGTGTAGGTTTCCCCCTCCTCAGGCTGGTTGCCTTCCAGCTCTCCCTTTTCCTAGCCTCTAACTGCCGCCCCCGATTCAAAACCCAGCTCAGCTCCTCCCTGCTCTTTGTTCAGGCAGAGGTGTTACCTGCCAGTTGTAGCCCCAGGGTCATCCTTAGCTACTGGGAGCTGCTGCTTGCCTCAGACATCCAGCCTGACTCACACATGCACTCCCCCCACTCCATCACATCTCTGCCCCCTTCCAGACCGAACTGAGCGGGGTCACTTAGCCAGTGACCTGGGGAAGTTCGGGGCCCTCCCTGCGTGACAGGGCATCAGCTATGGTGTTGTTGTTCCCCTCGACGTGGACCACCTCCATGTCGTAGTCCTGCCGGAGCAGACTCCACCGCAGGAGCTTGGCATTGGCCCCTTTCGTGTGATGCAGCCAGGTCAGGGGCGAGTGATCGGTGTACATGGTGAAACGCCGTCCAAACAGGTACGGCTGCAGCTTCCCCAGCGCCCACACCATGGCCAGACATTCCTTCTCTATAGCTGCATAGTTCTGCTCCCAGGGCAGCAGCTTCTTACTCAGGTACACGATGGGGTGTTTCTCCCCTTTGTCATTCACCTGCATTAGCACCGCCCCCAGCCCCACGTCTGAGGCATCGGTGAACACCAGGAAGGGCTTGTTGAAGTCTGGATTTGCCAGCACTGGGGCCCTGACCAGAGCCTCCTTCAGCGCGCAGAGGGCCTCTTGGCACTGCTCGGTCCAGACCGCCTTGTCAGGCTTTCCCTTTTTACATAGCTCCGTGAGGGGGGCTGCGATGGAGCTAAAGTGGGGCACAAACCTCCGGTAGTACCCCGCCATCCCAATGAAGGCCTGGACCTGTTTCTTAGTCTGGGGTGTTGGCCAATCTCTGACAGCCTCCACTTTAGCTGGCTCTGGCTTTAAGCAGCCGCTGCCCACCTTGTGGCCCAGGTAGGTCACCTCAGCCATTCCCACCTTGCACTTCCCTGCCTTGATAGTCAGACCAGCCTTCTGGAGTTGGTCCAGCACCTGCTTGACTTGGGACACATGGTCCTCCCACGTCTGGCTGAAGATGCAAATGTCGTCCATGTAAGCCAGGGCAAAGCTCTCCATCCCTTTCAGTAGCTGGTCCACCAGACACTGGAAGGTAGCGGGTGCCCCCTTGAGGCCAAAGGGCAGGACCAGGAACTCGTAGAGCCCCACAGGGGTGATGAAAGCCGACTTGAGCCGGGCATCTTGGTCTAATGGCACTTGCCAGTACCCCTTGGTGAGGTCTATGGTGGTGAGGTAACGGGCTCCCCCCAGCTTGTCTAAAAGGTCATCAGGCCTGGGCATGGGGTAGGCGTCCGATACAGTGATGGCGTTAAGCTTGCGATAGTCCACACAAAACCGAACAGACCCATCTTTTTTAGGGACTAACACCACGGGAGAGGCCCAGGGGCTGGAGGAGGGTTGGATCACCCCCAGAGCCAGCATGTCTTCAACCTCCCACTCTATGTCCTGAGCCGTCCTCTCTGTGGCTCTGAATGGCACACACTTGATAGGGGCGTGGGTGCCTGTCTCTATTCGGTGGACAGCCAGGTCAGTGCGTCCGGGTCTGTCCGAGAACAGCTGTTGATGCGAATGCAGCACCTCCTTGATCTCCATCTGCTGGGCAGGGGTCAGCTGGTCTGAGAGGGGAATAGACTCCAGCAAGGAGCCGGCTCCAGTCCTTGTGAGTAAATCCACCAAGGGATCATCCCCCTGCCCCTCCCAATGTCTGCACACGGCCAGCACCAAGTTCTGTCTGTCCCAGTAAGGTTTCATCATGTTCACATGAGAGACCCGGTGGCTGTGGGCCCGGTTCGACAGTTCCGCCAGATAATTCATGTCATTTAGCTGTTTGACAACCTTGAAGGGCCCATCCCAGGCCGCTTGCAGCTTGTTCCGCCGCACAGGTACAAGGACCATCACTTGATCCCCGGTGGCATAGGCTCGGGCCCTGGCGTTATGGTCATACCAGACCTTTTGCTTCCTTTGGGCCATGGAGAGGTTCTCCCTGGCCAGGCCCATGAGCTCGGTGAGTTTTTCCCGGAAGGTCAGTACATACTGTACCACTGACTCCCCTTCAGGAGAAGCCGTCCCCTCCCACTCTTCTCTGAGCAAGTCCAAGGGTCCCCGTACCCTCCTTCCGTACAGCAGCTCAAACGGGGAGAACCCCATGGATTCCTGGGGCACCTCCCTGTATGCAAACAGCAGGTGGGGTAAGTACTTCAGAGTCCCATTGAACCTCTCCACCAGCCCATTGGTCTGCGGGTGGTAGGCTGTGGCCCAGGTGTGCCGGACCCCACACTTGTCCCACAAGCTTTGCAGTAGGGCCAACATGAAGTTGGACCCCTGATCTGTGAGGACCTCCTTGGGGAACCCCACTCTGCTGAAAATGGACAGCAGTGCATCTGCCACGGTGTCAGCGTCGATAGAGGTCAAGGCCACAGCTTCTGGGTATCGCGTGGCAAAATCTACCACTACCAAAATATATTTCTTCCCCGAACGCGTTGCCTTGCTGAAGGGGCCCACTATGTCTATAGCCACTTTCTGGAAAGGCTCCTCTATGATGGGCAGTGGCCTCAGGGCAGCTTTCCCCTTGTCCCAGGTCTTCCCCACCCTCTGGCTGGGATCGCAGGACAAGCAATACAGACGGACAGCTGCAAAGATCCCTGGCCAGAAAAAGTTCTGTAACAACCTTCTCCTGGTGCGGTGGATCCCCTGGTGTCCTGCGAGCGGGACATCATGGGCTAGGTACAGCAACCTGCGCCGGTACTTTTGGGGGACCACCAGTTGCCTCTGGACCTTCCATGGCTCCGCTTTGCATCTGGGAGCCCACTCCCGGTACAGGAATCCTTTTTCCCACAGGAATCTCTCCCTGCAGCCCTCCCCCAGCTGTGGAGCTGGGCTGAGACTGGCCAGTTCCCTCAGCTTCTGCAAGGAGGGGTCTCTCTGCTGCTCTGCCTGGAATTCTTCCACTGGGGCAGGGGCGGATGCTACTTCCCCATCCCTGCCTGGCTCCAGCACCCCTGGCCTGTGAGATCTGGTTTTTGGGGGCCCCCTTTCTCTCAGCGTTGGCCCCTGTGGCTCCTGTGACTTTGGCTGGGCCTGTACCCCTGAATCTGGGGAGCGCACCCCTTGTTTTCTTTGCCTACGGGTCAGGACCAGGGCACGAGGGCGTTCACCTTGCCAGTTCTCCAGGTCAGCCCCCATCAGTACATCTGCCGGCAAATGGCTGTGCATGCCCACTTCCTTGGGGCCTTCCTTCTTCCCCCATTTCAGGTGTACCCTCGCCATGGGCACCTTGAAAGGGGTCCCATCAATTCCTGTTATCGTCAGGTGGGAATTGGGTATCATGCAGCCCGGTGCCACCACCCCGGGTCGGGCCAGCGTCACGTCAGCACCTGTGTCTCAGAACCCCGTGACCTTTTTCCCGTCTACTTCGAGGTGTTTGAGACACTTGCTCCACAGAGGTAGTGCCGCCCCCACTCTGTAAACTGACCTCTGAGCATTTGGTCCCCCTGAGGAGCTGGTCTGTGGGGCGGACTCGGCCCAATCCGAGTGCCCATTGTCAGCACCACCCGCCTTGGCCGCCAGCCCCTCTGGCTTCTGGGACCCCACCCAGTTGACTCCATGACCCCCCGGCCTGCTCAACCTGTCTGGGAGCCTGGGGCACTGGGCTGCTCTATGCCCCTTTCGCCCACAGCGATAACAGCCTGGGTCTTGTTGTGTCCCTCGGGCCAGCTGCTCTGTCCGGGCTCTGTTTGGCTCTCTGGGGGGTGGGTGGCTGGCCCCTCTTTCCTGGGCTTGCCCAAGAGGTGGTCCCCTCTGTCGTACAGTTAGGGACCGATCTCTCTGAGATTCTCGGTCTCTCCGGGACTCCCTCTCCCTCCGGGACTCCCTCTCTCTCCGGGACTCCCTCTCAAACCTGGCCCGGCTGTTTGTGAAGTCATCTGCCAGTTTCCCTGCATCGTGTGAGTCCCCTGGCTTCCGGTCCACGAGCCACACCCTCAGGTCAGGTGCGCACATCTCGTAGAATCGCTCCACGACCGCCAGCTCTATCAGGTCCTCTACGGACTGGACTCCCATTCCGAACGCCCACTTCTGGTAGTATTGCTTCAGGCGGGCGGTTGTATCTACATGGGTTTCCTCTGGCCTCTTCTGCGCCTCCTGGAACTTCTTTTTGTACATCTCCGGAGTCAGCCCGAACTTATGCAGCAGGGCCTGTTTGAACCGTTCATAGTCCCCAGGCTGCAGCCCCTCCAGCTGGCTGAGCACCGCTGCGGCCTTCTGGCCCAGCAAGGGGGTGAAGTGCCGGAGCCACTCATCTGGGGGAACCTCATGCAACTCACAGGCTCGCTCAAAGGCGGTAAGGAACTCGTCCATGTCCCCTGGGTCCTGACACTGGGTCAGTACACGCGTCTCCAAGTGACTGGCCACCCCGATCCGTCTGGCCCTCTCCCCGCTTACCGCAGCTGGGGCCTCTTGGTGTCTCGCCTCTGCCACGGTTCGCTCATGCTCCCGCTCTCCTTCCGTTCTCGTTCTCTCTCCTCCCGCTCTCGCTCTCTCTCCTCCCGCTGTCTCTCTTGTAGCTGGCGCTCGTGCTCACGCTCTCTTTCCCGTTCCTGGCGCTCGTGTTCCCTCTGCCTTTCCTGGGCTTCCAGTTCCTTTAATTTCACCTCGAGTTCCAGCCGTCGCAGCTCTGCGGCGGGGGACTCTGCCCGCGATGGACCACCGCTAGCTGAGCGCGACCTGGCGGGCACCGCGTCTGTCCGACAGCGTCGAGCCCCTGCTCCTGTCAGAGAATCCGAAACGCTTCCCGAGGCTGACCAGCCACTTTCTGCCGGGACGGGCTTTGCCCCCCCAGATCGGTCATTCTCTTCCAGCTGGGCAATCAGCTGAGCCTTGGTCGCCTTCCCCACGGTCAGGCCCCTCTCTCTGCACAGCCCCGCTAGCTCTGCCTTCAGGAGTCAGGTATAATCCATCTCCCCGCTATCTCCCGGGGTATCCACTCACCAGCAGCAGCTGCAGGAATGGCTCTGTTCCCCCTCTGGCTCTTGTGAGACTCCTTCCTTCTCTTGCGCTCAGTCAGCCACTGCTGGGAGCTCATCCGTGGGTGCAGTGCATCCCACTCCTGACACCAGTGTGATGGGGTTCAGGGGTCCCCCTGCACTGCACCCCGTCCGCTGGCAGGAGTGACTCTCACTCAGCAGGTACAACAGAAGGTTTATTAGGCAACAGAAGCCCAGTTTCTCACAGAAGCGACAGTTCAGCAGCCAGAGACAGTCCTTCCAACCTGTCCTGGGGAGAAGACCCCGAGGGGTGCCCCTCTGGGGTGTAGGTTTCCCCCTCCTCAGGCTGGTTGCCTTCCAGCTCTCCCTTTTCCTAGCCTCTAACTGCCGCCCCCGATTCAAAACCCAGCTCAGCTCCTCCCTGCTCTTTGTTCAGGCAGAGGTGTTACCTGCCAGTTGTAGCCCCAGGGTCATCCTTAGCTACTGGGAGCTGCTGCTTGCCTCAGACATCCAGCCTGACTCACACATGCACTCCCCCCACTCCATCACAATAACTACTTCTCTAGATCTGCTCGAAATGCTCCTCCTACTGCACCCTAGTATGCCATTAGCTTTCTTGGCTATAAGGGCACACTGTTTACTCACATCCAGCCTTTCGTCCACCATAACCCCTAGGTCTCTCTCCATCATACTGCTGCTGAGCCAGTCGGTCCCCAGCCTGTAACAATGCTTGGGATTCTTCTGCCCCAGCTGCAGGACTCTACACTTCTCCTTGTTGAACCGCATCAGATTTCTTTTGGCCCAGTCCTCCAATTTATCCAGGTCACTCTGGATTCTCTCTCTACCCTCCAACCTATCTACCTCTACCCCTAGTTTTGTGTCATCTGCACAAGGCCCAGATGATTCTCAGGCTGAAACATTGTTTGAAACCCTGACCCCTGTGCTGGGAAGCAGGTAATTATGGCACCGGAGAGGGTGATTGAACAGGGCTGGCTAGCCCCAGGGCACTTAGGAGCAGGCCACTTCAAAACATAAGAATGGTCATATCAAAAGTGCAGTTAGCCCAAATTCTGTCTTCCAACAATGGCCAATGCTAGGTGCCCCAGACAGGAGGAATGGAACAGAATCATCAAGTGAGCCATCCCCTGTCACCCATTCCCAGACCAAACAGACAGAGGCCAGGGACACCATTTCTACCCATCCTGGCTAATAGCCATGGATGGACCTACCCTCTATAAATTTATCTAGTTCTTTTTGAACTCTGACAAAGTCCTGGTCAATACAACATCCTCTGGAAAGGAGTTCCACAAACCAACTATGCACTGTGTGAAGAAAAACTTATTTTTGTTTGTTCTAAACCTGCTACCTATTAATTTCATTTGGTGACCCCTTTGTTCTTGTGTTATGGGAATTAGTAAATAACTTTTCCTTATTTACTTTCTCAACACTGGTCATGGATTTTATAGACCTTTATAATATCCTCCCCTTAGTCCGCTCTTTTCTAGACTGCGAACCTTAGATCCCAGTCTTTTTAATCTTTCCTCATACAACAGCAGGTCCAAATTCCTGATTATTTTTGTTGCTCTTTTCAGAGCTTTTTCCACTGCCAAGACAGTACCACTATTTTTTTCCAATGACAAGATGGTATACCTTCTTTTTGGGGGTGAGAGGGGTACATGAAAACTAGAGTGATGCAGTGGGATTCCTGTGTTAGACCTTTGGTCCCAAACTAGTCCAATTAGGAGGCTTTAAAATGAACATGAAGGACAATTAGAAACAAATTTGACTTCAGGAGGAGTATTCCCTGTATAAGAACTACAGGAGCAGGCCCTGACTCAAAACTATAAGATGGTGCCCACAGTGGAAGGAAAGCCTGGTAAGTGGGTAACAGAACTCCAATTGCTTACTTACTGTTTATTTCTTTTTAAGCCAGAAGAAAAAGCTCCTAAGCAGGCAGCTGATGCTTTGATTAAAGCAGTATAGCCAATGCAAATACTCAAAAATACACAAGACAAAAAGATTCACAATCAGCCCCACCTGTGCCCTAATTACCTACACACATACACTTTTCTTAAACACTTCTTTAAGAATCTGGGAGCAGATATTTCCATGATGAGATTGGTATAAAGAGCTACACAAAAACATACACGCAAAATGCATTTAACTGTAAAACTGGCAAAGGGCCAGTGATTTGAGAGACAACGTGGGGAAAGCTATAGGAGAAAGTGAACTCATCTAGCTAGGAACTGAATGCTCTCTTCCACTTCTGCAAACAGAAGGAAGCTGAAATCCATGAAACCTGGCTAAAGAACCTAGTTCCACAGCACAATCCCCCAGGTCTGACTTTCCACTTTCCAGGGAAGTGTATTTTGTCCAGCAAAACAAAAATGAACTCTTAAAACAGCATAGTAGCAGCACTGAATGATGGCCAGGTTACAAGTGGCCTCAAATTTCTATCAGACTTTTGTCTTAAAAACATTTTGATAAAGAACTAAATCAAAAATAAAATAGAACGCATATGAAATGATTAAAGAGTGGCCTACTAATAGATCTCAAAATGTAGAAGTACACAGGGAAATATCATCAAGCAAGTCTATTTGCAGTGGAATCTCACAAGGATAGCTTCTCGGCAGCGTGGGTAAAAATGATATTTTTTAAATTTAAATGGGATGTTTTTGTTTTTAAATCATAGATAAAATACTAAATTTCTCATTTAGAAATAATTAAGTCTCATCACAAGTATGATACGTATATACTTAAAGTCTCATAAAAATTAAACGATTTTAGTCTGTCCAGCCTACCTACTAGCTCTTGCTTCTTGAAAGTTCTGGGCTCTCAGTTTCTTTTCTCAGCAGACTAAAAAGTAATATGTGCAAAGAAAGACATAAGCTGGATAAGATTGTTTTTGTTCTATGCTTAAGTGGTGGTGCCCCTTGGCCAAGCATGGCAGAAGTAGTTGTTAAGACACTGTCTTAGTGACAGAGAGACAATTCATAGGAATGTACAGGGGCACCATAGAAAGAAATAATGGAGTAGATTACAGGTTGCACCCCCAAAAACTGGCACTCTCTGGTCCGGTAACATCCACCAATCAGCGGGATAAGAGATGCTTCTGGACCAGAGGGCTGGGGCAGGAGGGCAAGCTAAGCTGGCCTCCCAGCAGCCCTGCAGAAAGCAAGGGATGGGAAGCTGGCATCCTCCAGCAGCCCCACATGGAGCTGGAGCCAGGGAGCCGGCTTCCCGTGGCTGCCCGGTGCAGAGCCAGGGAGGAGAGTCTGCTGTGGCAGCAAGCTACTGTAGGACAGTTAGGAACCAGGGGTGGGGGCATTAACATCCCCTGGTCTGACAAAATCCCCCATTTGGGACCACTGAGGTCCCGAGAGTGCTGGACCAGGCAGGTGGAACCTGTAAAAAGAGAAGGGAAGAAATTATTTCCTCACTTTTGCTTCAGAAAAAAATCGGTCATGGCTTCTGGCCATAAGGCAGACCCTATGTGGGACTATTTTGAAAAAATTTGTTTCCCCAGTAAAAAAGGAAAACATGTCAGGTGTAAGCAGCTCAAGAAGATGATGCAGGGCTTAGTTGCGAGAATGAAACATCATACAGAAAACTGCTTATTGCAAGAGAATGATGTGGCTGGAGCTGCTAGTAACTGGTTAGCAACTTAAATAATTCACTTAGTGCTGTATCATTCTCAAGGCCAATTGCTATCACAGAGCCAGGAGGACCAGAAGAACTTGCAGCAGGTGGTACAAATGGGCATGTTTAATTACATCCTCCACCCACCTCTCAGATGCCTCAACTCTGGAATGACTGAGTTGCAAGGAGGAAGGAGAAAGAGAGGAAAGAAGTGGGAGCGTGTGAGAAGGAGAAACAAGAGATTATCCAGTTCAAACACTGAGCATGTCATGGAGGATTCTTCTAGAATACTTGAAGTAGAGCAAATCTCTTCTGCCACCATTGCTCCACTCCCTGCCCGCCAGGTCACACAGCTCACCTCCCTCCTCAAGAGGTCAGATGTTCCTCCCTCCTGCAGTGTATTTGCCACTGCCACCCTATCTGCAGAGCGCACCACACGGGACTGCTTAGACAGTGGCTCCATACCAAAAAAGTCCACGGCAGAGAAGCCCATACGCCCAGCTGCCCTACAGGCAGATAAATACACTCACTGGCTTCCTTTTAAACTCCCCCGTGGCGCCCACTGAGCTCCCCCAGGCTGGCAGGTCTGCCCATTGCGGGGACCCACCTCGGGAGAAGGTGGGTTTGTTTGCCAGTTCCCCCGTTGTAACTTGACTTGAACCACCCCAGCCCGCTCCCAGCTCCTCGTCTCCACCCAGGGAGCTGCTCTGAACCGTCCCCCGGGGTGGCCCTCTCAGTCTGGATCTTGGCAAAACAAAGCAGGCGCGCCCGCAGCGCCTCGGAGGCCACCGCTGAGGCGGCTTAGGTAAGGCGCGCCTCGCCCACAAGCCCATTGCCCGGCGCTCGGTCGGCGGCTGCGGATGCAACAAGCGGTTTGGACGAGCTCAAACATTTGCCACTTCCAGCACCACAAACACGGGGGCCGGGACGCAGCTTCGCCGCCCGCGGGAACCGGGGGGGGGGGGACCTGGCGCCCGAACCGTGGAGCCCACTGCCGCGCGGGGGCCCCACGCGGGCTCGCTGCTCCGTGCTGGGTGCGGGGAGCCGGGCGGGGTCGGGGCTTTGCAGGGGCGCGCACGGGCTGGCGCCGGGGGCGGAGAGGGGGGAGTCCCTGGTGAGCCGCCGCCAGGGGACCGGGGGGGGAGAGGTGCTCGGGGGGCCACGCCCCGGTGGTCCCTGCGATGGGGGGCCCGGCCCGCGGCCCGGCTCGGCTCGGCTCGCTCCGCCCGCAGCAGCCGGACTTACCTACGGCGCGGGGCCGCTGCTGCTGCAGCTGCTCAGGGGAGGGACCGAAAAGTTGCCGTGGGACTGACCGGCGGCGCGAAGTGTTTGTCTAACCTGCGCCCCAGGGCGATGGCCCGTCAGTCACGGGAGTGAGCGGCCCGGCCGCCGCCGCCGCCGCCTCCTGCTTCCAGCTCCGCGGGGGCCGGGGACCCCCCAGCCGTGGGCCAGGGGCTTTGCTGAACCCTAACCAGGGATCAGGCCGTTTTCTGCGGCCGGGCTGTGCCCCTCTTACAGGGGAGGGGGCTGGCTTAAGGAGGGAAACCTGGTCATGTTTACCGCCTAATAGGAACGAGGTGGGTCCCCGTTCCCCTGCCTGGAGCACCTCCACTCAGCAAGCCAGGGGAGAGCTGGACATATTGAACCAATGAACTCCTCTGGAGAAGGAGAAAAATCTGCATCGTATTTCCTGGTTTAAAGGGAAAGGAAGAAGAAGGTTTTCAAGAACCCCTCCCTCCCCCCCAACAACCCTGCTGGGAATGCCATGTAGAACTGCCTGGCTGCACCAGCGTGCGGGGGTTAGACTCCAAGTCAGTTCAATCGCAGTCTTAAAAGTTCTACCCAGGGTGGATTTTATTATTTTTCGTGTTCCCCTGCAGCCTGCGGAGATCTCCGCTGTTAGTCACTTTCCTTGCATTAACTGAGGACTGCAGAACTGGATGGTTTTTGACCTTAACATCAGTTCTTCCCCTTGTCACACTGAGGTGAAAATATGCACAGACTCTTTGGAGAAATGCATGCTGCTGTCAAGTACAGACAAGGCTTATGTGAAGAACAAAGCCCTTACAGCACTGCAGCCCATCAAGAAAAATGTCTTTGCAAGCTTTAAAAGCACAATATCTTGCCACCCCTCTCTGTGCAGGGCTGCAAAGAATAATTCCTGCTGGAACCAGCTTTGCAAAGGCAGCCAGGGGAGTCTGGCTCAATCCATAACCATTTCCTGCCACAGTCACTTGGGCCAAGTCAATTTAATCTCTCTGGTCCAGATCCACAGAGGTACTTAAGTACCTAGAGCTCCCTTTAGGCTCTGCTATGACCTAAAAAGTTCCCACCATGCCTGGTAGACCCCTAGGTTCACTTTCAAGGTAAGCATTTCTTCCGTGCCTGAGCGTCTGCCCCAGGTACATGCTCTAAGGCAGGGGTGCGCAAAGCTGGGGGGCATGAAATTCTGTAATGGAGATGCAACACAATCAGCTGCTGGGTCTCAGGCTCATCCATCTCATTAAAAATGTTAAAATCTGCTACTGGTTTTATGTGTGTGTATTCACATTTATATCCCAATTAATAAAGTCTTTGCAGGGATGAAAAGTGGAGCCTGATGTAGAAGGTTTGCTTACCACTGCTCTAAGGGTACAGCTACACTGCCCTCTGCTTACAGCAACGTGCAGAGTACAGCTATGGCGCACCCCCATCCCTATCCCTACAGCACAGATACCAACCCTGGTGTGCACTGTGAGCCTCTGAGAAGGTAAACAGAGTGCAGCCACAGCACAGCCTGAGGGTATGCAACCTACACACCGGAGCAGGACTTCCCCCAGCTACTCTGCTGTTTTTAGCAGCAGAGCGCCTCACTGTCTCCTTGCTGCCAGAGGGTTTCCCCACCACAAGAAGAGACCCTAGCAGCTCTCCTGTCCCTGCAAACAATGAAGGAGTTATTGGAGAGTGGGACTGGCCCCTCAATTGCCTGCCTCCCAGATGGGCAGCCCTGATCGGAGCCATTGCCAGTTGTGTAGCCTTGTGGTTTAGACATTCACACGGAAGCTGGGGTCTCCCCACCCCCACTGTTTGTTCATTATTTAGTCACAGTGGAACTGCTACAACAGGAGAGATGGGGGAGCCCCACGTGAGACTATCCCAGCCCTTGGGTGGTAGGGAGGGGCTAGCACAATCCTGTGCTGTGGGAGACCCCCTCTTCAAAGACTTTATGGCAGGGTCCATTGCTTAGGCAAGGTAGGGACTGCTTAGGTGAGGGAACTCCAGGAGGTGGTTTCCCATTTGTGGATTGCTGTGCTTGTTTCTGAGGGGATTAGCACACGCTCCTCTCAACAGCACTGCCCAGTGGCTAGTTTAGGCACCCTCCTACAGCGCTGGCTTTTGTGCATCTCCTTTTAAGCCACCTGTGTCTGTCCATTCCTTGTACAGGGTGCCAAGGTGTCCAATTCAGCCTTTGTGGCTCTTAGCGTTGTTTGTGTAATTTTGTAGGTGGCGTAAGGCTGAACGCTGCATGCCCTGTGTCCCTGTGTGGATCTGGGTGTTAGTCCACCATCTGTAAGGCAAGAGGAATAGTCCTTATCTCACAGGGGTGTTA
The DNA here is from genome assembly GCF_033958435.1 of Carettochelys insculpta. NCBI lineage: Eukaryota > Metazoa > Chordata > Testudines > Carettochelyidae > Carettochelys > Carettochelys insculpta. The sequence goes on along the minus strand of NC_134147.1, from coordinate 14,402,581 downwards.
ATACTTGTGAGGTGCTGTGGTGACAAGAACTGTAGAAAAACCTGCACAAGAGTGGCTGGGGTATTTCACACAAGAGAGGTGCTCCTGCCGTTAGTCACCAGTGAGGTGCTGGGAGAAGCAAAGCCACAGATAGCATGGGCTCGGTGGGTCCAGTGCAGTGAGCTGCGCCAAGCCTCGACTCAGACCACCAGTCTCAGGCCGTGCTCCTACTGCCCAGGTCCTGCTGACCATTTGGGTTAAACCATTTCCTTATAATAAAATTTTCAAATGCTCATCACCATCCTCCCCCATTGGGCTTTGGGCTTTCCAAAACGGTCAGTTCTCATTTAGATGCCTGAGTCAGATTTTCAAATGTTTTCTGCGCCCTGCAACACCGACACAGACGCTTATCCTCAGGTTTTAGAACAACTTAACATGCAGCAGGTTGGGCTGTTCAAACCTGCCCCCTTCACTTGGGGTCTGCCTGGGAGTGAGGAGCGGGAAACGCATCTACAATGTAAAAGACAGAGCCTAAGAATTTCCATCTCTGAATAATGCCTGTCTCTGACCAAAATAACAAGAAGTCCTGTGGCACCTTATAGAGTAACAGATATTTTGGAGCATAGGCTTTCTGCGGGCAAAGACCTGGTTCATTAGTAGTGTAAGACAAAGACCAGAGGGTAAAGAAAGCATTTAACTGCTTTCTTGTGCAATTTTAGATTGGGGGTGGGGGAGGCGGAAGAAATACTCTCTGACCCTGCTTGGTAATCCCTTCATGCCCTGGAGGCTTGAGTAATTATGTGAAACGATTGTGTACCTTTAACCAAAAAAAGGTCAGGCTGTGAGTTAAAAATCAAGTCGCCTTCCCAAAATGAGCTTTTTTGACTTGAATTTTCATAGGTGAAAAGGACAGAGCTTAGAAAGGAGCAGGGGATTGCAGGCCTCAGGTCTCAGATTGCTTTTTGTCTCTAAAGGATATGTTGCAAGCCCTTGAGTGAATGGAGTGTTTATGTTATCACCAATCCCAGGTTTACATATGTTATTAAACGTCGCATGCTGCCAGCTCAGTACAGAACTAACTGCTTGGGCACACAGAAGAGAGGCCTACCGAAAAGAAAAGAAAAAAGAAAAAAGGAAAGAAAAGAAAAGAAAACAGAAAAGAAACAAGACACACAAAAAAGACTGGAACAAAATTAAATGCAGTCAAGTGCGTTCTTGGACAAGATGTAACCAGGGACTTTGTCACATCAAGAGTGTCTTACTAATAGTGAGCCCAGTTCTCAAATCCTTGTTCAGCTAAATCATGTCTGAATAAGTAGTTCAGGTTTAAGTACAATAGACAGTTGACTGGAGCCAGTGCTAAGGACATGATCCTGCTCCCTTAAAAAAGACAGTGGCCAGACTCCTGCTGACCAATTAATTCCCAAGCAATTAGTTCCTACAAGCTCAGTTTTAAACCCCAGGCTGTAACTGAACAGTAGAAAGAACAGTCATTGATAGATGTCTGTTTCAACGTGCAGTAATTCAAATAAATCACATCACTGTTCTCATACTCCACACTGGCCATGACTCACTGGGCTACTGTTGGTATTTAGGTGTTAATTCAAGTGTGCATAGTGGAGGTTAGCTTAAGGTTAGTGCTTTCTAGGTAAAATTTCCTTATCTGGTTTGTAATAATGTGCTGTATGTTTAACTTTTTCAGAAGACTGACAGACCTTCACAGCAGCCGCATTGTACCAGTAAGGAGCCAAGTGTGTCAGAAAAATGATATTTTTGTATCTAATTATATATAAATGACCCACCCCCTGTAGAGGGTCATCTCACCTAACCACCAAAGTAGTTTCACTTATAATCTAAACTGAGCATGGACCATGATTTCTAGATATCAAAGACAGTTGCTTCAGCATAACTCACTCTGTTACTGGGTTGTATTACAGGATGACCTGGAGACCCCAACCAAAATTATGCACTGGGCAACCTACAAAGACACACAAAGTGACAACCTCAGTTCTGAAAAATTTAGGACTTACATAAACAGGGAAATTTAACCCATAAAATAAACAGAATTAAGGCAACTTTTGTTCTAAATAAGAGTGCTTACACAGGAATTTATAGCATTTTCACCCATTTTAAATTCATACCTTTAATTAATCCAGATTAAATTTTCCAAAGTGTCTGGGTATAGACAAGCCCTTTGAGTCTAAAGAGGCAAAAGACTGGCTCAAAAGCAGATGCAGAGTGTGGAAATACCCTGTGTGGGGTCCCCAGTGGGTAAGCAGCAGAGCTGAGCAAGAACGGTGCCCTATCCACAAGAACATGCTCCCATTTTGTTCCATGGCACAGGTAAGTCTAGCATGGTAGTTGCATCTTGGCCTACTTTAGGTTTTCTCACCCATCAGTGTTCCCTGTAAGATGACCACTTGGGTGGCCACCCAGGAGAGATTTAGGCGCCATCCAGCTTGTTATCATTGCTCCCACAACTGCAACCATATGTTCCTATGATGGTGCACATGGCTTGGTGCACATAACAAAAGTTATTCCATCCATGTGGGGGGGGAAAAGAGGGAGCACGGGTCCCTACTACAGTTTTCTATAATTGTCTGCAGAAGTCCTAGCCCTGGTCAGTGCGTCAATGCTGTTGACATGATACTAACAGCTGTCAGAATTTTAATCATCATGCCATCTAGGTTGCTCTAAAACTGGTGGTTAAAAGTAACTGGCACCTTTTGTATAAGTAGCATGTCCACTGTACTTACTACAGTAAAGCTGAACTGATGGTAGTCCTGTAGTAAAAATGAATGTACCCAACCCTAAGCCAGGTCCCTGTCTGCATCCAGCAGCCCATCACTAATGATATTATCTCTCACTTAGCCACTTTTCTGTCCTTGTCAGTAAAGCACAGTGCAGGACTACAGATGTGCTGGTTCTGTTGTTGGGTCTTTAGGATCATGAAGGGGAGGAAGTCACTATAACAGTCTGTGCCTCAGTTTGCCAACTATAAAATGAAAAATACAACATAGGTCCCTCAGCAAGGTCTCTTTGTAAAGCACATGAAATCTTCGGCAAAGCAGCACAAAGTGTTATTTGTGTATGACGGATTGTCTTGTCTGTGTCCTAGGAGAGCACTACATGAGTGGTTTTTAACCAGTGTGCAGCAGCACACTGGTGTGCCATGAGAACTGTCCAAATGCACTACAGAAATATCATCAATTTCCCCTCCCCCCAGCTCTTTGTGGGGGTGGAGAGGGCAGATTGATGAAATTTCAGGGCACACTTAGATGGCCCCATGCCACCTGGGGATTAAGCAGCAAGGCTATTTGCATCCCAGCTAGCACAGGGTTGTCAATTTCCCTCTTGCAGGCTGCAGCTATTTTGTAAGGCCCCTGAGAAGGAAAATTGATCAACCCTGCACTCGCTGGGAATAAGGCAGCCTTGCGGCTTGAGCCCCCAGCTGACACTGGTGGTCAATCCCCCCAACCCACCCTTGTAAAAAGGCACGGGGAGGAGACATTGCAATCCTGTATATTAAGACTAACTAAATTTATAAGCAATCAGTTCAGCCAGACTCTGTGTCATTGAATTGTGCCTACACTAAGGAGCCAGTGCTTCCATTCACTCCATAGGATTTTTGCCTAAGTAAAAATCAGGCTCAGCAATTGTTGCTTCTCTCTCATCCAACAGGAGAGAGACAGAGGGCACATGAAAGACCCAAGTGGCCCCAAAATAAAGATCCACCGGACCTGAGTAGGTACATTTCATAGCTGCACACTGTAGTATTTTGTTTCCATTCCATTGTGTATTGCACAGCAACTACAGCTAAGACTTTATAACGTAAAAATGAAGGAAACCTCCTGAAAAGAAAATCAAAGCCAGCAGAAAGAAATAGTCTATTTGGAGACAGCATAGGCAAGACAGATCATGAATCTGCACAGACTATGCAACTGCATTAGTCTCTTGTATGAAACACACTACGTACACCTTTAAGAGCTGGTTTTGGAGGCCCAAAGCACCAATTGTTTTGATAGTTGACTATTTCCTTAAGGATAAATACATCAATGAGTATGTTCATTTGAGACTCTCTGTCATGCGCTTTGTGCAAACCCCAAGCTCCCAGAAATCCTGCTCCCTTCCCATTAGCTCTGTTTCTGTTGTGTTCTCTTTCCAAGAATTGAGCAGGAACATTTGACTCTTTAGCCCTCTTTCCATGGGTGGGAGTTCCCTGGTGCAAAAAGGCCCCTCCAGAAAAGCTAATACAACCTTGGTCTGTATTAAAATTTTGAACTGAATTACTACAGTATTTGGGGATTAAACGAACAATTTGTGACCCCAGATCCTCCCTTGTTCCACTCCTTCCTCTCTCCTCCCCACCAAATGTGTTGATTCCCAGGTCCCATGGAGAGGAGAGAATGCTACAGACTATGACCTTCTCTTCCACATGGTCTGGATGAGATCTGTGTGCAGAAGAGAGCTCTCCAGGCATTACCCTTGAAAGCATGATCTGGCCACTCCTGAGCAGCTGGAAGGTTTCCAAACAAAATGTCTAGGAGGAGAGAACAAGAGAGAGGGAGATTTACAACAGTCTGTGACCCTGTGCAAGCAAGCAGAAATTCATAACCAAGAATGCACTAGTTGCAAAACAGACATGACGTCTCGCTCAACCAAGTATCCATTGCTGCATTGTGCCTCCGAGCTATGAAGCCTTTGTAAAGATGTGTTGCCACATCTATTGCCTCTGAGCCACATCAGTTCCTCGCTCCCAGGCTCTACTAGCATTATTCTTCTTGACTAACCACTGAGGCAGCACTGAATATTTGTCATGTGTGGGTGGACCCGCAATGAAATATAGTCTCACATTTTTGCAGCTGACTACAGTTTTAGACCTTTGGGAGAAGTCACACAGCAAGGAAAACAAAAGTCTATTTGAACAGATATTTAGAAAAATCATCTGACAGAATTCTCCATTTGAGAGCTGCGGAATTACAAATGGGGAAAAGAGAGAAACCTATAGCTGCTTTGAAATGCCAATCTTTAGGCTAACATTTTACATAGGAAAAATTTGACAAGATCTAAAGATGAAGCTTCTCTGTGCCTGCTTCAAAACCCATCAGTGTTCAAAGTCTATTCCAAGTACTCCAGCAGAAGGGAAGCTCTGCTAGGAAGTGGGTGCTAGCTCAGTGCTTGCTAAGATTTGCTGTGACCTACATGGCTGAACTGTAAGAGTGGCAAGTTAAAGAAATAGCTGACAAGAGAGGATTCCCACTGTGCTGAATGAGTACAATATGAGAAATACATACTTGGACATTTTGGCGGAAAACAGCACCACCCTTCCTTTGTCAGCAAGCCACTTTTTCCACAGGTGCTGAGCCAAATTTAGTTGTTACACCCATGTAATTCATTGAAAAGACATGGGGGTGCCTAGGTGAAACAGAGTAGAGTTTAGTCCATTATGTAGCTAATAAGTACACCCTACAGCAATTTTGCAGCTCTTGGTAATTTAATGTATTGCCAAAGGGAGACTAATTATAAACAACATACAGTGAACTGTGTTCCTTGAGCTTTTGATAGCCTGGCAAAAATATTAAACCACAAACAACAGGCTCAAGAGTACAGATTGCAGGAAAATAATACAGCTATCAGAGATTAATTTAAGGCTGCTCTGTGTTTTGGAGTATTTTTTTTCCCAAATCAGTAAATCTGCAATAAAATGCAGGAAAATTTTGGCATGGTAGAATACTCAGGTAGTCAATGCTCCATTTTATTTTATTTTATTTTGTGGGTTGGAAAGGGAATATCTCAGTGATGATTCTACAGCAAGAAAATGCAGAATTCCATCTGGTAAATTACCTGTTAGATGTTAGGAAAAGTTAATTAGCCGGTGAACTTTCAGACTGCCAAGCCTCCTGAGATAATGGTTCTAACAAGGTCTGCACTCTGCCTTTCACTTCACAGGCTGATCTGCTGATATTATATGTCCCACCTGCAGATCATCTGCCTAACATTTAGCATCTGTGAAGCAAGTTTCCAGGAAAAAGTTGGCCCGCATGAGGTGAATGCATCGAATGTGCCTCAGCTGGAATGGACCCGTCATTATTGAACAGTGGTTTAAATCTGACATTGGGACAAGTGTGCAGCTTGCTGATTTGGTTTCATGTTCCCAGCTACCCACTATTAGAATTTCCTCTTGTCTCTTTTGCCTCACAGTTTCCTCTCACAGAAACTCCTGTAATCTGTGAAATATGGCCAAGAGTGAGGAGAGGGATGAAGACAGTCTAAGCACTATATTTATTTTTAAAGTTCCAATCTTGACCTTGCAAGTTTGCAGAGCACATACAGACTGCTCTTTCTTTTGGAAGGAAGTGAGCTGAATATCAGTCTGTTAAATTCCACTTGAGGTTTGCTTTAGCACGTTATATGTAACAAAAGTCCATACATATTCAAGAGTGACCATTGCTATGCATCACTGCACTGAGTCATGTACTGATCTTGCATTAATGTTCTCAAATATGATTTTAATTTATACTGAACAACAGGTCTGAAATGTTAGCCACATCATTTAAAAAATACCAAGGAGTACCAGCTTAGGTTCTGATCCTGCAGTTCTGCACCCACTGAAATCAGTAGGGCTTTCTGTGGGCACAAGAGTCAGGCAACACAGAACAGCTTGCAAGATCTCGGATTAGGGCATCAGTAAACAGTGGGTGGTTTAGTAAATGGCATGGAACTTGGAGGGAGCAGCACAAGCTGCAGAACCCCATCAGTATATACATGGTTTGAATGCTATCTCCAGTGGCATTGAATGCTAGCTCCAGTGGCATTGAGTGCTAGCTCCAATGGCATCATCTCTGTAAACAGTTTTCTCCATAAAGAGCCTGTCTGGTTTTATAAATATGGGGGCCTTTCGTGTTGCTATCCAGAACACAGTACATTAAAACAGGGCGGCCACAGTCAGGCTAGTGTGACATGAAGCAAGGACGAGTGGGATGAAGAGGCAAACAAAACAGCAGCATCTAGAGACAGAGCAAAGAAGTACCGGGCGGGATGGTGGGGAAGGCCCTCTGGCTATGGGAAACGCTGGCTTTCCAGACCAAAAGGAAACCTTGCACAATCACAGGCAGGAGAAATGAGTTAGCATGCAGACAAAGGGAGGCAGAAATGAAGGTAACACTTTCTCATGGAAGGAGGGAAGGTCAAGAAGTGAGTGAGACACTGACTGTTCTGAAGAACATACAAAAACCACTGGAGCACCTGGTGTTTCATGAGCACAGACAGGATAAGAATATAGAGTGATGTGTCAGTTTAAAAAAAACAAATCATGAAAGAGAAGGAGGAATAGATGCTTACACTACAGAGCCGAGAATTCTGACATCCATTCACCACTCTGGAGACATAAAAGATTTACTGCTTAGAGATTGGAATATTTGTCAGATGCAATTCCAGTTCAAATGAGAGATTGAGAGAAACAGATCTAACCCTAGAGAACTGCCTCCACATAGCCAGGGCAGCTGAATTGTCCTGGGAAAGATTTCCCTTCCCCCTACCCACAAACAAAAATAGTTATTAATGCAGAACAAGTACACAGGCTCAAGCCAAAGGAACCCAGGAGGCAGGCACCAACAGCTCTGTTGCAAATGCAGGTTCTGCGGTTCAGTGGACATACTATGGTAGGATCACAGCTTTTGCTAAGAGGCCTGGTCTGCAGTGGAAGCAGTGAGAGTCCAGGCTTTCAGATCCAAAGACTCCAAATTCTATCCCCACAGGCCAGGATATTGGAACTGCTGAAGTTTTGTCATGTCACCCTCATTAATCTAGTGTGGGTCTTTCTGCCTTTGTTGTGGCTGGAGTCTGCTACTGCTGCCAAGCCAAGAGAGTTAATTCTTCAACTCAGGATGCAGAGACTCCTGTTTTAGTTCTTGAGATACAGTTCCAGTCCCCTCAGATTCAGGAGCTTTGTTACAGAAGCCAGGATGGAATGCGTTCCTTTTGTATACACCACAGATTGCCACTGTCCCAAAATGTGGTGGAAAGGATTGAATTAGAGTTAAGGCTCACATACAAACATTAAGGCTACATCTACACTATAAAGGTCTTTCGAAAGAAGCTCTTCCAGATCTCTTCCAAAAGAACTTTTTTTGAAAGAGTGCATCCACACACAAAAAAGCAGATCAAAAGAGTGAGTTGCTCTTTGAAAAGAGCGCGTCCACGCAGTCCTTGCTCTTTCGAAAGAACAGGCCAGGGATCAAAAAATCAGGCCCCATGCGGACTGCTCTTTCGAAAAAAGGGCCTATGGAGTGTCTACACATTTTCTTTAGAAAGAAGCTTTCAAAAGGGGGGGCTCTTCCTGAAAGAGGAAAGGAAGAGCGATTTTGAAAGGAGCACCACATTTTTTAGATTTACTTTCAAAAGAACACTTTTTGTATGTAGATGCTCTGAGAAATCTTTCAAAAGAGCTTTCTTCTTTTGAAAAATCATTCAAAAGAACTTGCTAGTGTAGACGCAGCCTAACAGACATCTCCTTACCATGTGAATCAGTCTAAGACTGAACTTTGTAAGGGAAGGCTTCTCTGAGTGCCCTTACATAGTTAATATGGATAATTGTTTATTTTTAAATTAACAGTACGAACTATTAATATGTGGTTCCCTATCAGTAACTGCAGAGCAAAGAAGGCATAGTGATCTCCTTAGAAATCACAGAAGATACATAGAATCATAGAATCCTTGGGCTGGAAGGGACCTCAGGAGGTCATTGAGTCAACCCCCTGCTGAAAGCAAGATCAACCCTAAATAAATCATTCCAGCCAGGACTTTGTCAAACTGGGATTTAAAAACCTCTAGGGATGGAGATTCCACCACCTCTCTAGGTAACACATTCCAGTACTTCACCATTCTCCTGGTGAAACATTTTTTCCTAATATCCAACCTACACCTCCCCCTCTGTAAATTGAGACCATTGCTCCTTGTTATGCCATCTGTCACTACTGAGAACAGCCTCTTTTCATCCTCTTTAGAACCTCCCTTCAGGAAGTTGAAGGCTGCTATCAAATCGCCCCTCAGTCTTCTCTTCTGCAAACTAAATAATCCCAAATCCCTCAGCCTCTCCTCATAGGTCATGTGTTCCAGCCCTCTAATCATTTTTGTTGATCTCCACTGGACCCTCTCCAATACACCCACATCCTTTCTATACTGGGGGGAGGGGCAGAACTGGACACAATACTCCAGATGTGGCCTCATCAGTACAGAATAGAGGGGTATAATAACTTCTTTAGATCTGCTGGAAATGCTCCTCATAATGTACCCCAATATGTCATTAGCCTTCTTGGCTACTGGGGCACATTGTTGACTCATATCCAGCCTCTCCTCCACCGTAATCTTCAGGTCCTTTTCTGCTGCACTGCTACTTAGCCAGTCAGTCCCCAGCCTGTAACAATGCTTGGGATTCATCCAGGCCATTAATAAAGATGTTGAACAATAGAACTGATCCTTGGGGCACTCCACTTGAAACCGACTGCCAACCAGACATTGAGCCATTGATCATTTCCCTTTGGGCCCAACCATCTTGTCAGCTTTCTATCCATCTTTCATTCCTTGTATCCATTTAATTCTCCCTCAATTTCTGGGCAAATATATTGTGGAAAATTGTATCAAAAGCTTTGCTAAAGTTACCTATATCACATCCATTGACTTCCCCATGTCCATAGTGCCAGTTACCTCATCGTCAAAGCTAATCAGATTGCTCAGGCATGACTTGCCCTTGGTGAATCCGTGTTGATTACTCTTGATCACTTCCCCTCTTCCAAGTGCTTCAAAATTGATTCCTTGAGGATCCCCTCCATGACTTCTCCGGGGACTGAGGGAAGGCTGACCGGTCTATAGTTCCCTGGATTGTCTTTCTTTTCTTTAAAACAAAAAAAAGATGGACACTTTATTTGCCTTTTTCCATTCATCCTGGACCTCTCCCAAACTCTATGAGTTTTCAAAGACAATGGCCAAAGGAGCTGCAATGACATTTGCCAGTTCCCTCAGTAACCTTGGATGCATTAAATCTGGATCCATGGATTTGTGTGACTAGCTTTTCTAAATAGCCGTTAACCTGTTCTTTCCCCACCGAAGGCTGCCTACCTCCTTTTCATACTGCATTACCTAGTTCAGTAGTCTGGGATCTGACCTTGTCTGAGAAGACAGAGGCAAAAAAAGCATTAAGTACTTCAGCTTTTCCCACATCATCTTTCACCAGGTTATCTCCCTCATCCAGTAATGACCCCACTCCCTCCCTGATCACCCTTTTATGTTAACATGCCTGTAGAAACCCTTCTTGTTTCTGTTCACATTCTTTGCTAGTTACAGTTCCAGCTGTGCTTTCCCCTGCCTGATTACTCCCTTGTATTCTTGAGCAATATATTCATACTCTTCCTTCGCTATCCACCCAAGTGTCCACTTCTTATAAGCAGCCTTTTTGAGTTTAAACTCACCAAAGATTTCCCTGGTAAGCCAAGCGGCTTGCCTACCAATATCTGCTTTTCTCACTCCACATCAGGATGGTTTGTTCCTGTGCCTTCAATAAGGCTTCTTTGAAATACTGGCAGTTCTCCTGAATTCTTTCTTCCTTCATATTGGCTTCTCAGGAGATACTGCTCATCAGTTCTCTCAGGGAGCCAAAGTCTGCTCTTCTGAAATCCTAGGTCTGTATTTTTCTAATTATCTTCCTTCCTTTTGTCAGGGTCCTGAAACCCACCAACGCATGATCGCTACAGCCCAGGTTGCCATCCACTTCTATTTCTCCTACTAGTTCTTCCCTGTTTGTGAGCAGCAGGTCAAGCTGCTCATGGCCCCTGGCTGGTTCCTTCAGCACTTGTACCAGGAAGTTATCCCTAACATTCTTCAGAAACTTCCTGGATTGTCTATGTGCTGCTGTATTGGTCTCCCAACAAATATCAGTGTGATTAAAGTCTCCCATGAGGACCAAGGCCTAAGATTTGGGAGCTTCTCTTAGTTGTCTGAAGAAATCCTCATCTACCTCATGTATATGATCTGGTGGTCTATAGCAGACACCACCCACAAGATCACCTCTGATGCTTCCACCTCTAAGCTTAATCCAAAGACTTTCAACTGGCTTTTATTTCTCCATATAGTGGAGCTCTTAGCAACCCTACTGCTCTTTTATATAAAGTTCAACTCCTCCTCATCTTCTCCCCTGCCTGGGTTCTTCCTTAACAGTTTATATTCTTCCATGACTGTTCCCCAATTATGTGAGTCATCACACCAAATCCCTGTTATTCCAATCAGCTCATACTTCTTTGACTATGCCAGGCCCTCTAATTGTTCCCGTTCATTTCACAGGCTGCTTGCATTTGTATATAAACACCTTAGATAGTAAACTGATTGGCCTACCTTCTCTTTTTTGAATCAGGGCTTCTCATTTGTTGTTCCTTCCTCCTTCCCCACTTACCATCCCCTCATGAGCCTAGTGTAAAGCGCTCCTCTCTAGGTTTACGCACCTGCCTGCAAAGATGCTCCGTCCTCTCTTCCATAGGTGGATCCCATTTCTTCCTAACAAATCTTGTTTCCTTAAGAGAATCCCCTGGTCAAAGAACCAAAACCCTCTCTCCGACACCACCTGCACAACCACGCATTTACTTCCAGGATTCAAGGATTCCTACCTGGACACGTTTCTTCAACAGGAGGTATGGATGAGAACACCACTTGCACTCCATATTCCTTGAGCTTCCTTCCCAGAGTTGTATCATCGGCAGTGATCTGCTCAAGATCATTCTTTGCTGTGTCATTAGTTCCTACATGGAGAAGCAGGAAGGGGCAATAATCTGCAGGTTTCACGATTTTTGGAAGATTCTCAGTCATGTCCTGGCTTCTAGCTCCTGGTAAGCAGCAAACTTTCCAATATTCCAGGTCTGGACGGCAGATGGATGACTCCATCCTTCTTAGGAGGGAGTCCCAGACCACCACAGCCCATCTTCTTCTCTTAGGGGTGAAGTTCATGGAATCCCCATCCCTAGGAATATGTATCCCATTCCTTCCATTAAGTCGTGACTTCTTTTGATCTCCTCCCTGAGAGGTCTCTGCTACACCCTTCTCCACCATAGCACCTGTGCAAAGAGCCTGTGCTTACCTCCACTAGAATTGGAGATACCTGAATTGGCTTTTTTCTCCTGGAGATTACATGCTTCCAATTATCTTCCTTGTTTTGTGCTGCCCTCGCTGGTTGCTCAGCCTGCTGTGCCTGCAGGACTAAAGGCTGCCTTCTGTGGAGGAAGTTTTCACCTTCTCTGATGGACTGGAGGGTTGATATTTGCATCTCAAGTCCTCCAATCTTTTCTTCCAAGATGGCAACCAGCTTGCACTTGGTAATATAAAATCCCTTCTATCTTCTGGGAAGAAGACAAACATAGCACATGCTGAAAGGTCACAACAGCTGACTTGTCACTATCCATTTTTCCCTTTCTTCAGAAAGTTCCCTCAGATGTTTTTATTGTCTCCTTAAAGGGCAGAAGAGAAACAAAACTATAAGAAGGAGACCAATTGGTATGGGGCTCCCCCCCAGTGTGAGCTCCCAGGCAAACTCCCTGTTCACTGCTCACAGTGTTCTCTGTGGCTGCCTTTTAATAATGCTGCTGGCTAGGCCTTGCTGAAAGTCTGGCCTCCAATCCAATGAGCCCTGGAAGGCCCACCTGGAACAAAGCAATTCACACTTTTCAAACTTATCAGACTGCCAAATATACTTTCAAACTGCCTGATAAATTACTTAAAGACATCACAGTGGTCCGTCCAGAGTTTAGGAAATCTGTAGCAGTCTGCCTGGGGCTTCTCTGCTCTGTAGAAGTCACGTTGGAACTAAGGCTCTCAAGCAAACAGACACTCTGGATATTGTCATCTCTGTGGCAACTATCAGAAGCTTTAAAGAAGTTCCCAGCCAGCCTTTCTGGGCCTTTAACTGATGTAGCAGAAACCATGGAGCATAAACATGTCAGATGGAGTTTATAATGGCAATAGCTAAAGAATTAAAACACCCTTAAGCTCAAAGTAGGTCTGTGCAGTGGAACACATGGAGTACACACAGGTAAAACAGGCCAATTTCTGTCCCATCCTATGTGGTCTTTGCATTACCTGAGCACCACAAATGGGATATAAAGCTTCTAAGCTCTTTGTGGCAGAGTGTGTCTTTTTGTTCTATGTTTCCACAGTGGCTAAAACAATGGTGTCCTTGTCTATGACCAGGGTCTGAGGCCCCATTGTAACACAAATAATACAAAAGCTTCCCTAAATGCACAGATGGGTATTGTCCCCATTTAATGACACCTCCTTCCAGCATCCACCTAGTGGGCCATCATAAATTAGAGTAGCCCTGATGCTGCTCTAGTTTAGAGTAGGGCTAAACCATTTCCATCCGCCCCATGTACCAAGGCAATGCTGACTCCTCAACCTTTTTCAAAAATATATTTGGCAGAAAAAGCAGCAGACTTTTCAGGTAGAACATAATTTTCTAACACAGAAAAACATACTAGTTTAAAAATAATTTTAAAAACAGACTTTGAATAGAAACTGTCCTGCTAAGGATCTTTCATCTTTTTTTTCTGTTTGACTCCCAATACCTTTGAAATGCATATGGCTCTGGATCAGAATGTCATCTGAATGTAGGTTTCTTAAACAACTGCTGTGGGGAGGTAGGTGCCGTGAGTACTGCTGAAGGATTTTCGGTGCCGTGACTACTGCTGGGGGACTTATAGGACTCAAGGCACATTTCTAGGAATAGCCAGCATGAACATGGGTACCTGAAGGGTAAGCCCTACAGGGAACCTGGGGTACTGTTAGGTGAGGTTGTACTGAGCAGGGTGTTTCTTTGACAGCAACTACTTGTAAGTTCTGCGTCAGCAATGGAGATGACATCTCCCTGTTGGACAGCCTATATTTGCAGCTAGCCAAGTCACTACCAAGAAATCCATTCCTCTGACTCCCACCCAGGGTACCTGGAGATATCTGTCAAAGCAATACAGCTTGGGAATTCAAACTAGGTGATTCTGTTTTAGCTGTTACACAGCATAGATAGTGCCAACAGACTCCTTCCCACTCAACTGGCCCCCCATTGCCCCATCCTGGCTGAGACTAGTTTGGCTATGAATCTGCTTAATTGCTATCCCTGTTAAAACTGTATTCTCATTAGCTGACATTAACAAACCCTGACTGTATAAAGTAGTAAGATTTTAGCTATTGTGCTTCCTTGGCTGGTTCCTACCCAAAGGCCAACTGTGCCGAGATACTATTGACTTGGAGGCAGTTATCACTCTTCTAACAATGGGAATGGACAACTCTTGTAAAATAGACTGAGCCATGTACCTCTACCAGCTGCCAGCAATTTTGCTTCTGAAAGCTAAATGGATACTTTCCCTAAGATCCAGAATGTAGATGTGAACTATTTGGTGCTTATTCTTATTTCTTCCTAAGAGCAGCAGAGAGAACGGAAATGTGGCCCCTAGTTACAGAACCTACTGGATGCGTCTACAGTAGCCAGCTACTTCGAAGTAGCCAGCACAGCATCGAAATAGCACCTGTCGCATCTACATGTGCTGTGTGCTATTTCGACGTTGAAATTGACGTTAGGCGGCGAGACGTTGAAGTCACTATTCCCATCCGAAGATGGGAATAGCGCCCTACTTCGACGTTGAATGTCAAAGTAGGGTGTGTATAGACGATGCTCATCCCACTGCTTCGAAATAGCAGGGTCCTCCATGGTGGCCATCAGCTGAGGGGTTGAGATTCTCTGTCCAGCCCCTGCGGGGCTCTATGGTCCCCATGCCAGCAGCCTTTAAAGCACCACGGACCTGGATTTCCTGTGGCAGGAAGCTGAGAGCGTGCAGGCAGCAGCACACGCACATGCTAGCCCTGCATGCCCTCTACGGACCCCAACCCGAGCACCCAGTGCCATGGCATCGAGCCAGCCCCCTGAGTGCCCCCAGGGCTCCCCTCCTGAGGGGACCCAGGCACCCCCAGCAGCCAAGCAGTGGGCCAAAAGAGGTGGGGCCCCTCCTGGTCGGAGGCCGAGCTCCAAGACCTGCTGGGGCTCTGGGGTGAAGAGGAGGTGCTCCATGTGATGGGGAGCAAGTGGCAGAATACAGAAGCGTTTGCCCGACTGCCCGAGGGCCTGGCCACCCGGGGTCAACCTGCCTGCACTCCGGATCACGTCCAGCGTAAGGTGAAGGAGTTGCAGCGGGGTACGCCCAGGCCGTGGACTCGGCCAGCCGGTCTGGGGCTGTCCCCGCCGCTTGCCCCTATTACAGGGAGCTCAGGGCCATCCTGGGCCCCCGGGACACCTCCTCCCACCTGCCCACCATTGACACCACGGCCGACGAGCCCCAGCAGGCCTCGGAACCGGAGTCCGTCCCGGAGGCCAGCCCTATACCCCGGGGCCCACCCAAGGAGCCCCTGGCTCAGGACAGCGGGGGAGGGGTCCAGCAGTGAGGAGTAGGGGCTCCTCATCAACCTCCCCTCCTGGAGCACCAGCCAGGCGTCCACCCACCGTGCTTCCCCTGACCGCAGCAATGGACGGTCAGGTATGTACCCCACAGAGCACACACCCATGGGCCACAGGGCGGGGGCACCAGACATGACCAGGATCCTCACACACCCCAGCGGACCCCAACCTGCAAATGCCCAGCCATAGTACAGTCCCAGGACAGCGGCACGACCATCAGCACCCATCAGCACCCGCACCCATGGACAGCACTCAGCCTTAACCCCGGGGGCGGAGGGACAATGCCATGGCGACAGCCAACAGAGACATCAAACCCACCGATGGGGACGGAGATCCAGCACCCAAGAGGGGGCAGGGGGAACAGGCCATGGGCCAGGGCACTGTACTAACAGCCTTCCCCTCCCTCTCTCCCTCTCTTCAGCTGCAGCATCCGACGCCCCAGGCAGCCAGGCACCCTCCATCGTCCCCGACAGCCCACCGGAGGTCAGCCACTGTCAGCGCCAGGAGACACCCCCAAGGGCAGTGGGACGGTCCTGCCACCGCTGGACTCTGGGGATGGCCCCTGTGGACCCCCAGCTCCTGGCAGCTTTCCTGAGGCAGATGGAAGTGGCACAGGAGAGACTCTGCTTTGACCAGGAGGAGGCCACCCGGTGGTGGGTGGCATGGGAGGACTTTATGGGGGTCTTTCAGGACATAGCTGGGTCGATCCGGGAGGCCGTCGCCCGGCTCCCACCCCCCGCTGTCCCCCGGGCCGCCCTCCCCGCTGCTCCACCCAAGACCCTCCCCGTCTCACCGCCTGCTGCCCCACCTGCCTCGCCACCTGCAAGCTCCACAGAGCCCACTGGGGCTGAAGACCAGCCAGTGGAGACATACCGGCCGTACTTGCCGGTCCTCCCAACCCCCAGCCGGCCATGCTGGGGACTGCGGACACGGGTGGTGGGGGGGGCGAGTTGCAAGCCGTAACCGCCAGGGGTCGCGTCCCTCTACCCCCACCCTAGACTGATGGGCCAATGGCCGAGCCGTCCGCCGGGCCCCCATGTATACAGTTGTCCCCCTTTTTGTATATTCGTTGCAGTTTCTGTTATGAACAAAACAAGTTATCAGGTTTCAGGAAAAAAAGGGTTTTATTTTCCAAAAAGCTGGAGGCATGTGCTTGTTGTGGGAGTGGCATGTGGGTGTTGGGGGCGGTGTGCAGGCAGCGCGGCCTGTGTGTTGGGGGGTCTTCTGGGGAAGGCCAGGGAGGTGCTCAGGGGTCTCCCTGATCGAAGTGGGCCCGCAGGGCCTCGCGGACCTGTACCCCCTCATGGTGGGCCTGGCGGCTGGGTGCAGCAGCCGGCTGGGGGAAGCCTGTGCAGTCATCGACTGCCCACCCCAGAATGAAAGCCTCCCCCATGCTCTCAACAATGTTGTGGAGCGTGCAGCATGTGCCCACAACCTGGGGGATGTTTTGGAGGCTGACATCCAGTCAGGCAAGGAGGCACCACCAGTGGCCCTTCGGACAGCCAAACGTCCTCTCCACCACCTGGCAGGTGTGGTTCAAGCAGGCGTTGAACCGCTCCTGGCTGGTGTTGAGATGACCGGTGTACGGGCGCATGAGCCAGGGCTGTAGGTGGTAGGCCGCATCTGCCATGAGGCAGAGGGGCATGGTGGTATCCCCCAGAAGGAGATCCCTCTGGGGGATGTAGGTCCCCACCTCTAGCCAGCGGCACAGGCCCGAGTTCCTAAAAACACGGGCATTGTGTGTGCAGCCGGGCCAGCCCACATACACATCCTGGAAGCAGCCCCGACTATCTACCATGGCCTGCAGGACCATGGACTGGTAGCCCCTGCGGTTTATGTATCTTCCTCCACTGTGGTCCGGGGTGTGGATGGGGATGTGGGTCCCATTCAGGGCCCTGAAGCAGTTCAGGAAGCCCATGGAGGCAAATCCAGCGACAGCTGCATCCAGGTCCCTGAGTCAGATGACCCTCTGGAGCAACATGGCGTTAAGCGCACGGACCACCTGTGGGGAGGGAACACAGGCACCCATGAGGCTGTGCAGGGTGCCCCAAGGCCCATCCCCCAGGCCCCCCTCCTGAGCACCTCTCTGGGTACCCCACCTTCCCAGCCCCTCCCTCCCCAACCCCACACCTGGCCCCCCTGCCCCCCATTGGGTGTGTGCCCGGGCCTCCTTACCTCCATGACGACTGCCCCAACCATGGTCTTTCCCACTCCAAACTGGTGTCCCACGGAGAGATAGCTGTCTGGAGTGGCCAGCTTCCAGATGGCTATTGCAACCCTCCTCTCGACGGGGAGGGCACGCCGCATCCAGGTGTCATGATGCCTCAGTGCTGGGGTGAGCCACTGGCAGAGCTCAAGAAAGGCCTGCCGGTGCATGCGGAAGTTCTGGAACCACATATCATCATCCCACTCCCACATGACAAGCTGCTCCTACCACTCGGAGCTGGTGAGGTAGCTCCAGAGGCGGGGGAGCCGCTGGTGAGGGAAGAAAAGGGGAGCCCGGTGGTCAGGGGCATCCCCGTCTGCCTCTGGGGAGGGCTCCTCTGGCAGGAACCACTGGGCGGCCTCCCAGGAAGCACCTAGCAGGGCACTTGCCCCCTGGATGACTACCTGGAGGGCCTCCTCTTCCTGCTGCTGCTGCTGCTGCTGCTGCTGGGTGTCCATATCTGCTGTGACTTGGTCTGCAAGAGAGTGGCTACTGCTCTGCAGACCTCGTGCTGTGCAGGCTGGGTGTGTCTGGGAGGGGCCCTTTAAAGGAGCAGCTTGCTGTTGCCCCGGAAGGGCTAGTCCAGCCTGTGACCCAGTCCGCGGGCTTTCCTGGCCCCTTATTTCGAAAAAGGGTGCTTGTGTGTGTGGATGCTCCGCATTTCCTTCTGGGGCAGCTCCTTTCAACATTCCCTGTCACTACTTTGACGTTGAATGTTGACGGCACCAGCCCTGGAGGACGTGTAGACGATATGCGTCAAAGTAGCCTATTTTGATGTTCTTACTTGGAAATAGGCTACTTCGACGTAGTGTGCTAGTGTAGACGTAGCCACTATGAAGAACTACACTGCAGCAAGCTGGTCCTTTCCCCTCAGCACTTTACAGTTTCTGGGAAAGTGTTAATGGAAAGCAGGAGTTGTCAGACAATGGCCCATGGCTCACCAGGGCTACATCTACACTAGCCCCAAACTTCGAAATGGCCACGCAAATGGCCATTTCGAAGTTTACTAATGAAGCGCTGAAATGCATATTCAGCGCTTCATTAGCATGCGGGCGGCTGCAGCGCTTCGAAATTGATGCGGCTCACCGCCACGCGGCTCGTCCCGACGGGGCTCCT
Source organism: Carettochelys insculpta (assembly GCF_033958435.1). Classification (NCBI taxonomy): domain Eukaryota; kingdom Metazoa; phylum Chordata; order Testudines; family Carettochelyidae; genus Carettochelys; species Carettochelys insculpta. The sequence goes on along the minus strand of NC_134147.1, from coordinate 14,383,802 downwards.
TTTTGAAAGGACCCCGCCTACTTCGAAGTCTCCTTATTCCCATGAGCAACCAGTCATGCACTACGTCTACACGTGAAGCCTACATCGAAATAGCTTATTTCGATGTAGCGACATCGAAATAGTCTATCTCGACGAATAACGTCTACACGTCCTCCAGGGCTGGCAACATCGATGTTCAACATCGACGTTGCACAGCACCACATCGAAATAGGCGCTGTGAGGGAACGTCTACATGCCAAAGTAGCACACATCGAAATAAGGGTGCCAGGCACAGCTGCAGACAGGGTCACAGGGCGGACTCAACAGCAAGCCGCTCCCTTAAAGGGCCCCTCCCAGACACAGTTGCACTAAACAACACAAGATACACAGAGCCGGCAACTGGTTGCAGACCCTGTGCCTGCAGCATGGATCCCCAGCTGCCGCAGAAGCAGCCAGAAGCCCTGGGCTAAGGTCTGCTGCCCACGGTGACCATAGAGCCCTGCAGGGGCTGGAGAGAGAGCGTCTCTCAACCCCTCAGCTGATGGCCGCCATGGAGGACCCCGCTATTTCGAAGTTGCGGGACGCACAATGACTACACGGTCCCTACTTTGACGTTGAACGTCGAAGTAGGGCGCTATCCCCATCTCCTGATGAGGATAGCGACTTCGACGTCTCGCCGCCTAACGTCGAAGTTAACTTCGAAATAGTGCCCGACGCGTGTAGCCGTGACGGGCGCTATTTCGAAGTTAGTGCCGCTACTTCGAAGTAGCGTGCACGTGTAGACACGGCTATGGAGAGGAATATTTTACCCATGAGTGGTAAAGAGCCTGTACTTCTCAGATGGCATTTGATCTCAGAACCTGGTCCAGGAACTCCTGCTGGGGTGGTGACCTTCCACTGCATCTTTAACATGGGTATTTGCCAAAATTTAGCTGCTCTATCCATTAGAGCCATTTTAACAACCGACTTTGCTCCCTTTTATGTGCAGTGGCACCATAACCTGCAATGCTAAAAGCAGAGAAATCATTACTAGTACTTACTGTACAACAGAGAAATAATACAAAGGGACTTGCAGTAGAAATATGGGCAGAAAATGATGAAAGGCTGAAACTTGGAATAAAGGCAAGAAAATACCCCTGGAGAAAAATCCCCTGGAACACAAATACTTCTTGGAACCAAATAGGCTTAAGCTGAAACAGAGAACCTGGAAAACAGTAATGCTGAAAGGGATCTTGGAGCAATAGCTGAAAAACAAGTTAGGCATGTACTGGCTGGGATATTTTGGGCTACACATACAGAGAGACACATCATGAAGACGGAGGTAGTAATCCCTCTGAATGGGCCTCTAATAGGGCAATATCTGAAACATTTGTGTTCAGTCTGATAACAGGGTGCCCTTTAAATACACTGATAACTTGGAAGTGGTTTAGAGAAGAACAACAAAAGAAACTAGGAGGCTGGAGGGACTAAGTTATGGGGGAAGGTTGAAAAAGCTGGAAATGTTTAGTTTAGTTCATGAAAAGTTGAAAGCATACAATGAGGCCTGCCAATGGGGAGGGGGGCAAAATGAGCAACTTCCCTGGGATCCAGCCATTCAAAAGGGCCTGGGACTCTTGGCTGTCCCTGCCAGGCCTTTAAATCACCCATGGAGACCTATGCAGCACCATCTGGGCACTGCTGAGGGATGCCAGCGGGGAAGCTTGAGGCCCCACCCCTTCTGGGGATGCAGAGCCCCCTCCCCGCCCTGCCTGGTCTAGGGTCCTAGCAAATCTGCCAGCCCCACAGGGCAGAATTACTGAATACAGACGTCTGTGGGGAAGAGAAAGAGATTCCCGGGCAGGACTAGGGCCTGATCCTGGGAGTAATGGTTTCATCTCGATCTGGGAGAAAGATATTGGCTGGCCAACAGTCTCCCAAGAGGGGTGAGAGATACTTCAAATTAGGCAGTGCCAACCAATAGGAAGCAGCATAGTGTACAAGCCTGCGACGACCTTGGGGTGAGGGAGGAGGGGATGGGCTGAGTAACAAAACAGGTCTTTCCCGCAACTCCCTTTTGGATGTTTAAAATAGTTTTGAAGCAGCTCCATGGCTTTGCTTCCTCATGAGTCATAGATGAACCCACCCCGTTCTTTGCTTCTCCAGCAGCAGTCTGACCACTGGGGGATTTGCCAGAGGAAAAGCTGAAAGCTGCTGAGGGAGGGGCAGGTCTAAGAGTTGCCATGCAACTGAGCTACTTCTGTGGGGCTTGCCTAGGAATCCCAGGCCAAGGTTCTTCCTTTTGTAAAGCCAGGCTGAGTTTGCTGTTCTCACACACACTTTAAAATCACAAGTAAGCGAATTCATAGTTCAGGTTTTCACCTAATATCCTCCAGTCTCCTGACATTAAGAGCGCAGCGCTGCATGGTTCCTTCATACATCCAACAATTTCAGTTGTAGAGCTGGACTCAGACCTGCTGCTTTGGGATTCTGCTTGTTGTGCAGATCTAAAAGGACCTAGGACACTTGCAACTGGATGCTCATTGCTGTGTCCTAACCTAATTCCAGTTCAAATAATTCCATTCTGCTTTTTCAGGACTTCTTTCTATTGCTGCTTGATGCACTACTGGAGTTAATTTCTTGTCCTAAGTTGTCATGTTTCTATGCAGACTAGTGTTGAACTTCACATTCAGGTGGCTGTATTTCAAAGAAGCGTGCCCCTTATTTCTCTGCTGGGGAGCTATAATCTTTAAAATATTGTTTATGTATGTAGGGTGACCAGATGTCCTATTTTTAAGGGGAGAGTCCTGTTTTAAGCCCTCCTGTATGTGCCCCAACTTCTTCCTAAAAATGGTCAAATTGTTTCATATTTTCTGTTTCTCCCATTCCATCAGTACTGCTGGATCCTTGCTCACTAGCCTCCCACCCACCAGTGGTAGGGGTCCAAATGCGATGATGAAGTGGAAGTGCAAGGCTGATGTTCAAGCAAAGCTGCAGTGTGCAGGGCCAGCCAGCTGACATTCTGGTTAGTTTCCAGAATGGAGAGGGGTAACTAGTGAGGTCCCCCAAGGGTCTGTGCTGGGACCAATCCTAGTCAACATCTTTAAAAATGATCTTGAGAAAGGGGTAAACAGTGAGGTGGTAAAAAGACTGGGACTTTTCAGCTTAGAAAAGAGGAGACTAAGGCAGGATATGATAGAGGTCTATAAAATCATGGCAGGTATGAAGAAAGGGAATAAGGTAAAGTTTACTTGTTACCAGAACATAAGAACTAAATGAAATTAATAGGTAACAGGTTTAAAACAAACAAAAGGAAGATTTTCTTCACACAGTGCATAGTCAGTCTGCGGAACTCCTTGCCAGAGGATGTTGTGATGAGCAGGACTCTATTAGGGTTCAAAAGAGAACTAGATAAATCCATGGAGGGTAGGTCCATCAATGGCTATTAGCCAGGATGGGCAGGAATGTTGTCCCTGGCCTCTGTTCGTCAGAGGCTGAAAATGGATGACAGGAGAGGGATCACTTTGGTGAATGCCTGTTCTGTTCACGCCCTCTGGAGCGTCTGGCATTGGCGACTGTCAGAAGACAGGACACTGGGCTAGATGGACCTTTGGTCTGGCCTAAAATGGACATTCTTGTGTTCCCCCTGCTGGTTCATCAGCACAGTCCCTGCTGCATGCCTCCTTTTGCCCAGCAGACTCCTATCGCCAACTGTCACATTTCCAGCCAGCAGTGGATGCTTGCTGCTGTGGCTGGTGAGCACGGGCAGGTGGAAGCTAGTTACATGTTGCCTCCGCTGCCAGCCCATCAGGCCTTCATATGCTTCACCCCGAGCCCTCCCCCACTGTGCCCCTGCACCCAGTCAGTCCTGCTTTCCTTCAAATCTCCCCTCGTGGGTGTTTCCTGACCCCAGCGCTGTGCAGAGAACCAGCCTCTGGTCACAGCATTCAGCTTACCAACAGCCTGGCTGGCAGGCTCCTTTCTCCTCCCACTGCCTCTGGCTGGGCTGGTAGACATGGGAAGCTCCAGACTGTCTGGCCCAGGAGGCTGGCCAGGAGGAGCCAAGCCCTGCATGTGCCAAAGCTCTGGCCTGAGGAGGCTTCTGTGCCCCTCAGCTAAGCTCTGCAGTAGTGAGGAGGAAGCTACGTCCAACCTGTTTGCACCCCAATCCTGCAGGCTTTGCAGCAGCTCCCCAGAGAGGGGCTTATCACCCTCTTCATACACTGCCCCTGCCCTAGGCCCTGCAAGCCATGCAAGGCTGCTCTGCCCCAGGCACCCTCCCAGGCTGAGCCCCCTCTCTGGCAGTGATGGCTGAAGCCCCTGCAGTCAGGTTCCATGGGCCCTGGCGCACAAGGCCTTAGGCATTAACTCTTTATACCCATGCTGTGGCCAGGGGACAGACATAGCTAGGTTATGTCACTGCCTAGCGGCAGCTTGAAGCGTTAGCTGCTTTTTCATTGTCAGGAAGGAACATGCTGCTTCTAGCCATAGGGAAATGGAGTGCATGGGGATGGGAGGTGAGCTTTGCTAAGACACTCGCCAAGTCATCCCTGACCCCTCACCCCTGTGGCTGAAAGCAGCTCCTGTTTCTTCCCTCCTGCAGAGTGCTGAAAGTCAGCTATTGGCCATGTTCCAGTATGGACCCTCACAGAAATCTGAGGACAGGGGGATGTGACTCTGCATGCCAGCCACATTGCCTCAAGAACACGTACCATCGGGTACAAGAAGAGACAGATCCTTCCCAGACATGGAAAGCAATGAGCAGGGAGAGTTGGGTCAAATCAGTTGAAAAAGGTGAAAAGGCTATATGAGAGAGCGAGGGGTGGGTGTGGGTGTGGGTGTGTGTGGCCAGTAGTGTGTGTGTGAGAGAGAGAGAGAGAGAGAGAGACCACTCTATACAAACCTTAAAGATAAGGAAGCAAATAAAAAGACTCCATCTAGGCAGTATTTCTTTCTGAGAGGGCTCTAAGTGATATTAATTTGAATGTTTCTACTACGTAGTCCTGACTGACTGCCATTGACCTTGCTTGAATACAAGTAATATTACCAGGTGTCCCGTATTCAGCAAAGGGAAATACAGTCACCATATTTATAAACAAGATGCTCTGTGGAAGTACAAAATAAGAATTTCATTTTCACAATTGCTAGCTTCTTCACTTTTAGAGTTATCAGAAATGTAATAGTTTAATGCAATGCTTAGCTACTAGAATGTTGGTTAAATTTGGGCTTGCAAGCCATTACTTACCAGCTGGTTTCTCAAGAGATTTAGTGGTGTTCAAAGCATGCTGTGCAGTTTGTGTGTACGTGTTTGGGCACAGGAGAAGGTTGTGTTTGTGTTTGATTCCTTGCGACTTACTGTAAGCCTATTTGAGATGCAAATTCTTGGATTTGTTCCACTACTGGGACCTTCTGAACATGTGGAGACCTGAATTAGATTTGCCCAAAATAGCTTGCATCTTCCTTAGTTAGTAGAGAGGCTTTAAGATAAAAGGGATGCTCTGGTATTGTGTGGCATTTACATGGCACTGGATAAGAGACATGCTGATACAATAATAGTTTAGAAAGCTTGTTATCTGAACTGAGCTGCTATCTTCATACACTTACGTTCTTTTATGGTTTATCTGAAGTGCAAAGGAGGCTCGACAGAAAAAGATAAAAAAGAACCGGTGGAATCCAAACCAAAAATTTGCATTATTTATAGAACAAATGCACACCACAAATTAACCCTTCATGTCACCTTTATTTGCCAGCTGAGACTGGAAAGGTTACACTGATTTTAAAAGGAATAACCAGAATGCTTCACATCATTAGAATGTATAATAGGGTTCCACGGCACTTCAGCTTACTAGGGTTGCTAGTGCAAATACATCAACATAGATTTTAGTTTGAAAAGGTCAGATAATATGAAGTGACTGTTCACTTTAAGACATGATGATTTAGGGATGGGAACTAGGGATTTTCATTTGAGCTCAGTCAAATCATATTCTTATTTTTGCCAGGGGTAGAATGCACAGAAGTCAGTTTATCACTTGAAACAGCTAGCCCTGTGACAGCTCCACACTTCACTGCGATTTAGGAGCAGTTCTCACATAACTAGCTGTGTGTTTACACTAGGGTTAGCACAGGCTCTCTACTAGTTTGCTGGCTGTGTCAGTCCTGTGTGATGTTTGCAGACGTTTGCTGTACATTAGAGCTTCTAGTGAACACTAAATCATTCCAAAAGGGAGAGTTTGTCACAACAGCTGACTGACAGGATGACAAAGATTTGAACTGAAGCTGTCATTCGGCAGCAAAATTATTTGTCTCGTACCAGATTTGGAGCTGTAAGACTTGCGTAGTCTGGTAACTTTTAGAAGTTAAAGGTCAGATGTGTAAGCTGACAGAGTTCCATTAAGTGTGTGGAGCTGTGGCCCTCACCAGTGCGCCCTCTAATTTTTTGCCTCCATGGGTAGAATAAATTTTGTTATATGCACCAAAGCACGTGCGGATGTGCATCACCAACAGAAACACACGCTGCTGGCTGTAGGTGCTGAATCTCTCCTGGACGGGCACCTAAGCACTCAGCTCACAGGAAACACTGCCTCTAACACGCTTAATGTTACAGAATAAGCTTTATTAAAGGTTTTAGTGTCTTCAAGAGAATGGAATTTTTGTAAGTATCTAGGTCCCTAATTCCCAGTGGAAATCAATGGATGCGAGGGTTTTTCAGAGGTGCTCAGGTACCTGTTGGGCTCTTGTATTTTGATCTGAAATATGTTGCAAAATAAACTTGCCTTCTGCATTCGACAGGGAAGGGAAGATGACTCTAAGCTTTAGGTGACCTGAACACGCCTCCTGCTGCTGTTTACTGATTTGCGGGGTGGGGAGAAAGTAAGCTTTAATTGGCAAAGTGAAAATTCCTGAAGGAAAAGACACACATTAGTTTTTCCATCTGCTGGCTATTCAGGTCTTCCATTTGGGAGGCCCAACGTTAATTAAACTAAGCGTGATGAATATTTAGAGGTTTCCGCATTACTTCATGGAGTTCCTTTAAAAATCAAAACTGAGTTCAAGAGGTCAAGGCCACAGGGGGCAGGGGAGATGCACTCTGGACAGATATGGAGTAATAGGGTCACGTGAGCTTTTGGCTTTTCCCATGAAGCTCTCAAATTTCCTTGCATCTCCCTTCCTTAGTTATTGAGGCCAGAAAACACGGGATGCCTTTGGAGCAGGCCTCAGATCATAATCGTCCATCACTTAATCAGAAACATCAGCGCTCCAGAGTGGCCCTCTGCTATTATAGGCCCAACCACTACAGTCAGCAATACAGTCACATCTTCTATGACCAGCATCTGATGAAGTGAGTCTGTGCTCACGAAAGCTCATGCTCAAAACTTTTCTGTTAGTCTATAAGGTGCCACAGGACCCTTTGTTGCTGTTATCTTCTATGCCTGTGCATTAGACAAGGGAGTCTGGAGTCTATTGAGAGTCTTTCCAGAAGAGGATGGATTTGGGGCAAGGGCCAGGGAGTCCTGTTAACCTGGCAAGCGAGGAGAGCAAACAGTTCAAACTGGCACCTTCCAAGGGAACACGACTACTGCTGGTGTCTGTTTCTAGAGGAAGGCCTGATGCTTCTAGACCTCAGCACACAAAAAATCTGCAAGTCATTGCCAAGCGACAGCTTTGGATAAGGAAAGCTGTGCTAATCAGTCTAGTGACACGCAGAGTGCAGTCACTGTCAGCACCAGAAAAGCTAAGTTCACGACATTAAGAAAGTGACACAACCAGCGATGTTGACAGGGCAAAATGCGTGTGGGGGTGGGGATGGGGGCAGCTCCATGATCCTGCAAGGGGTCCAGGGCATAGGGCATGTGCCCTTAGCGCCCTCGGGACCACAGCGCTGGAGTGGTGGAGCAGCGCTACCAGCACTGCAGAGGGGCCCAGAGCTCTGGTCACTGTCACTGCCAAAGTAGCTTGGCCCTGGGAGACTCTGTCCCCACTTCCCCACATCCTCCGGTGGCAGGCTTGGACCCAACTCTTCAGCAAATGCCAGGGAAATCTTTTCCCACAGGCAAAGATGCAACAAGGTACATCGAATTTTTTAAAAAGCAGTGAAAATTGAAACCAGTGTGGCGGCGGGAGAGAAAGAGAAGGAGGAAGTTCATTCTGACTGTGGCATTAAAATGCTGTTATACTGCTACTCCATTTTTCAGAATGGTTTTGAGAGAAGGCAGCTCTGGAGCTTCCCAACCACAGGTTTGCAACTCCACTTCAGTTGCTTGTGCTTTAAGCTAAAGTTTAGCGGAGGAGTTTGTGCAGATTTCTGTATAAATTACTTTTCAGCTCAATTTCCGTCAGGTCTAAATCTCATTTGTAACTAGCCAATTGCCTGCAATTTTGAGTAATTGTTGCAGCCTGTAGGTACTCTCTGAAGTTTGTTTTGTTGCATTAATTTGAGAAGGAACTCAAAGGCAGAAAGATGTTTTCCTCCACCAGATGCCTTATTTAGCTGTAATTTATATGAGAAAAAAGTGTGACACAAATGCAAATATTGATATTTAAGCATTATTTCAGGCTGTGCGCAGTAGCTTATTCATCTGTTTCTTGGTCTTTGATTGCATTGAGCTCACTTTTATTTTACCATGTGAGCATATGGTCTCACTACCTAATGATGTGCTTATTTATTCTTCATCATCTTGCTAGCAGAATGATTTCTAACTTTTAATTGCAGTAGGGACCAAGATGTTTTCCAATCATAAAACAAAATGGCCCATACAAAAATTATGAATTTTATGCTTACATGCTGCTTAAATAATCGTGAATATGTCAGTTGATGATCTGACTCATATTTTTGACTCATGATTTTAAGCAAAAGGTCAAAACTCTTTTCTTAAATAATGATTTTAACTGTGAAGCTAGGGCAGGATAGATGGAATTGTTTCCATAACTGTAAGTTCTGGGTTACTTTTGGCTGGACTTCTATCCTGTGCCATGTGTAGTCAAGTGCAAAGTAGGTATAATGCACTTGTTCCAGTTTGATGTTTTACACTGTCTTGCACAGGTTGAAGTGACTAGACAAAAGGCAGGCAGCTGAGATTCAGATAATCTGATTTCTGAGATTGTCTAACTTCACCTTGTGCTAACTTGGCAGTGCCCCTGCGAGAGAGGCAGACTGTGTCTATGAGCTAGTCACTGCTCCATAGGTGACAGAACAGTGGCACCCATTACACAACAAGTCTTGGGAGAGAAGAGGGCAAGGCAGTAGCTTCCATGTCCAGCAGCACAGAGAGAAAGGATGACCTTGACTTTCAGTACATTCCCCGCACGCCTTGGTTCTCTCGAGCTGTTCAGCCCTCCCGATCACAGGACTCTCCCAGTGCTTTATGAAAGTTGGCTCCTGAATGGGAATATACATAACTTAGGATGCCCGTCCGTCCTGTTTTCACAGAGACAGTCCCATGTTTTAGGCAGGCGTCCTGCCTTTTTTAACAGAAAAGTGAATTGTCCCATATATTCCCTCCCCCTCCTGAGCTGCCCTTTCCACAAGTCAGTGCAGCAGCTGGCCAGATAGCACATACAGCACATACTGACTGGCCAGTACAGGCAGCAACTGGAGAGGGAGCCAGGGGCCCTGCCATAGAAGTAGGGCAGGGTATGTTGGGGGGTAGGGTAGTGTGTTTCGTCCCCCCTCTAAGGTTTTAAGGATGGCCTGGTGCCCCAGAAATGCTAGGCATCCCCTCTGTGGGGGCCGCCCTGCAGCTGAGGGGACCACTGTGGGGAGGTAGCCTAATGCCTGCTTCAGGGCAGCCTCCCATGTAGCCCCTTCCCTCCCATGGGACAGCCACTTCCACAGCTAGGCAGTACCCAGAGCCGGGGAGCTCTCCCATGGGGCGGCAGCACCATTGCCAGCACCCCAAGGCATGAGGCAGCCAGGGAGCTCCCCTGTGAGGCAGCAGCCCCATTCCCAGGGCCTGGGAGCGTGAGGCAGCCAGGAGGTCCCCAGCGGGGTGGCATCCCCATTCCCAGCACACCCAGAAGCGTGGGACAGCTGGGACCTGGAGACACACCCCCCGGCAGGGCAGCAGCTCCAACAGGGCAGCCACTGTTGGAGCCATGGAGCATCCCTGCAGCATTCCTGCAGCCTGGTGGTGTGGTGCAGCCGGTGAACTTCCCCAACCTTCCACAGGGAAACTGCCCCTGCACCCAGGGAGCTTCCCCAAAGGCGGAAGCCCTGTTCTGGTGCCCCATGGCATGGGGCAGCCAGGGCCTGGTGTAGTGCCCCTATGGAGCCCCCCCGTACCATGCCAGCCCCTCCCGCACCCATTGCAGGGCCTAGCCCAGCCTCCCAACAGAGCCCCCCTGGACTGCACCAGCCCCACCCCTCCACCAGCCAGTGCGGGCCAGGCCCATGCACTTTGGGTGTGTATTACAACCAATTGTCTGTCTAGAACTTTCTTCCAACCCAACTTCTACTTGCAAATGGAACTGCAACCGGGCCTCTGCTCTTCTAATTATGTTCATCCTCATCATCAACAACCATGGACGATTCGAATAAGAGAGGCAGACACTACAGAGAATGGGTAGATGATATAGGAGATTCGCGTGGAGCTAGTCTACAGAAACTAAGCCACGCTGCATTGGACAAAGAAAGATGGAAGGATGATACAGGAATCCCTCACTTTGTCTTTGTGATATTCTGTCTTCATGATATCCCATCTATGCTGACAAGTTTTAAATTTAAACTATGTTGTGGTGATAAAGCACTTGTTTAAAACTCCCTGAAGTCCTAAATTTGTATCTGAACAGCATTTCTATTTTAATGTTGACTAGAAGTATGATTTACCCCACCCAACACCTCAAAATTAATGTCTCAAAAACGCACATCAAATTCTACTGACAATATATCTACTGCATAATATGCACTATACACGCACTCTTTACGAATCCTTTTTATTACTATTGGAACAAAAAGGCTCACTCAATTTCTTTAAAAGACAGTATACAAAAAGGCACAAAATGGAAGCCCATTTTGTAGACCACAAATGATCAGTCATTTAGTACAGGTTGAACCTCTCTCTTGGGACCTCACTGGTGCTGGCCGAGAGAATTTGCCGGACCACAGGAGGTCAATATTGTCTAGCACATTACAAACACTTTGGCTACATCTACACTAGAGTGACCTGTCGACAGCAGTCACTGTCGGAAGGTATCTTCAGACAAAACTTCTGTCGACAGATTGAGGCTGCATGCAACAGAGAGTGGCCAGATTGCCCAGCCACTCTCTCAACAGAATGGCCAACCAGAAGAACAGCAAACAGGGCTGCCAGGTGACCCAAAAGCCCTGTCTGTCAACAGAAGGCCCCCTGGAGCATACACACAGCTTTTTAGTCAACTGATACTGTTGAGAAAGGTACTCTGCCTCATGGGGAAGAGGCAGAAAGCTGATGACAAAAGTGCTAAGTTCTGTCAGTAGTATGTTGACAGAATGCATTTTTAGTGTGAATGCTCCACAAGTTTTATTGACAAAAGCCTCTCATGTTGACATGGCCTTTCACTGCTTACTGGGCTCCTAGAATACATTTAGGGGTAAATTAGAGCTAAATAACAGCATAGAACACTGGTGGTTGGAAACAAACTTTATGGAACCATGGGAAATTTGGGCACACCCATGATAAGCAGTCATCCAGCTAAATAAAATCATGCTGGGTTATGGATGTTGCCTGGCGAGAGAGTTCTGGATTATAGAGGTTCAACCTGTATGGTGAAAGAATGATACATGAAATAGTTGCACAATACAGAGATTTCCATTTGCAAAAGGAAAACCAATGTGCAACCAATGAAAACATTTTTTTATTTGCTAAGACAAAAGAAAATATGAGTTTCCAGCTGTTCTAAATTCTCTGGTAAAATGTAAGAGAAATAATTGAACTCTTGGGATAAAATCAAGCCCTATTAATTAGACATTTCTGGCCCTACAGAGGAGTGAATTTCTCTCTTGACCAGAAGGAAGTTACATGGTTTGTCCAAATCAGCAACTGCCTGTTACCCAGGCATGTTGCATGTTAAATACAGAGGGTGAAGACATGGCCCCACTGATGTCAATGGAGTCCAGATTTCACCCAGAGTGCATGGGACGAAGTGTACTTGCCGCTAATGATACACAAGCACACAGGGCCAGCTTCTGCCACTGATTCTGAGTGGGTATCTTTCCTCAATGTGTTATTTGCAGAGATACATAAACTGAGTAGTAATTAAGGAGGCAAAATCTGGCCTAGATTACTTTAAAAAATTCATCTCTTAGAAGATTCCCAGGGTGTAGAAACTCTGCAGATGCTGTCTGGGAATCTAGGTCTGTAGGCAATGCTGCCACCAGCAGCAGCTGCAGCATAGAAATGAGTGTGCATCCCTTTATCTGAGCTCTGCTGCGGGTGGTGGCATTGTTGTCAGAGCTGGGTTTCTGACCAGCAGCGGCTCAGCTCTGTAGGCAGCAGCACAGAAGGAAGGGTGGCAATACTATTCCCCTCTGCAATAGCCTTGCAAAGTGCCCCCCCTTCCCAATCCCATAATCCCATTTTAGTTTGGGACCTCTGTGGTTACAATACAGTGAAATTTGTGAATTTGGTGTACATTAACAGGGTTTGGTTTTAATTCCCTGTTTCTTGCATCACAATAATGGAACATGAGGAAAATGAAAAGACAGTGACAGACCTGCAAAATAAGAAAATCTGCATTGCAGAATTATAAATGTTTACACCCCTCAACCCCAGCAGGGCTGACAGCTGCCTCAAGCTCTGGTGTGTGGGAGGCAGCTCAATGCCCTTATAATGAGCAGGTCCTCCGATGGAAGGGGCTGGGCATTGGATAGTAAGACCTTAGTGCCAGCTAGACTGTGGCACATCTCTACCCCACCCCACTGAGGCATGCACAGCAGCATGCCAGCAGCCATTCAAAGGGGCCCGGGGTTTGGGCCACCACTGCTTCCGCAGTAATAGCAGCCAGGAGAGCTGGACCACTTTGAAGCACTGGGCCACAATGTAATAGCCCCTTTTCCTTCTCCCCCGAGCCCATCCACTCCCCATCAGATAACTAGGGCAAGTTCATTAAAGTAGCGATGGTCCCTGTACATGAAGGGATTGTCTACAAAGTACAGCAATGTACTCTGTAGGTGAGCGATTCCTAAGGCATGTTAGTATTCTGCACACCAACTGGCCAATATAGACCCTTCTGGGGCATGGTAAAAGTACCCTAGTGCATTTTGCAGGGGCTGACTATTGCACAATATGTTAGCACACTTAGGGGATCATGTCCCCACAAAGCAATCTGCTGCACCATGGATATAAACTCTGACTCTAGGAGCATGCTTCTGCTTTTCTTGCATACACAGAAGTACAACTGAAATTAAAGGGAGTTTTAGGTACACAAAGGATGCAGCTTGGAGCCTGAACTTTATAGAGTTCTGGGAAGATGGAAAACTAAGTGCTAAATTGTACTAGAGTTTACTAGGTGATGTAATTAGGGGACCAATCCATCATGGACATATAGTATATATATTGTCTAAATGAAAGACTCTAATGCTCAGACTTTATTGCAATTTCAAATAAATCTTTTCCGCACTAACGTCCCATGGTAATCTGCTTACTGATACGCAGATTAGTAACATTTTAGGAAACATTCCTGAAATGTACATGCGAAATATCATGGTTTAAACAAGAGGGAAAACAATCCAATTTTTCTTCATTTTATTCTTTAAGTAATAGGGCCTCATGTTAGGAAATGTTCCTTTAAATACTTAAAGGGAGTAGTGAAGGATGAGTAGAGAGTAGTCTGGGCCAGTATATGTTCAAATGAATTTTTTCCAAAGGTGCAATATTCTAGATAATTTGTGAAATTTAGAAGTGAAGATTAGACATCAGAAGTAATGCTAAGGACATGATCGGACTTGCCTTTCATGCCTTAGAAGTTGATCAAAATTCATCGCAGTTAAATCAGTTGAATTAGACCCTGGATGAATCTGGCCCACCATCTAGTACTAAATAAATGATTGCTTTCTGGCCATCATCCACAAACTTAGGTCTTTTGAAACTTAAATACATTTTAGATTTATCATGTACTTCAGAAGTAGGTTATAAAGTAAGAAGGTTATAGAAAGTTATAAAGTAACTTGCCCAAAGCTGTCAGTAACTATCACCTGAACTAACATATCAGAATGTTCACAGCATTTCTGAAATACCTCCTGTAACTTAAACTTCTAGATCTCTTCCTTATGTTTGCTCAGGAAATTACATCCCAATGAACGATATCTAATTGCATTTAATTAAGAAAGAAAAAGTTGCCTGTCAGGATCTATTTTCTATCAGCTTAAAACATTTTTGAAATCCAAAGGACAGTGTACAACAGTTTTAAATGTGGCATGTTTCGTCTTTTTTTTTTTTTGGTGAAATTTAATTCTATCAGACAATATACAGATTTTTAAATATCTAACATCTCCCACCAGTAGAATGGAAGCAAGGTATTTTAATTTAAATTAAATCAAATTAATTAAATAATTAAATTAAACTAAATTAAATTCTAAAATCTCACATCCTTTCTGCTTTAGAACAGTGGCAAAGAATTTTTTTCCATATATGGGGTGGGGCAAGGTTCTATACATGCCACAGAGCCATATTTTTAAGAACCAGGACATGGGTAGTCATGTCTAGTGGTTAGACCTGCAGTCAGGCACTTGGAAATAGAGCTGCCACTCAGAAGCCAGATGCCAGAGCTAAAGGTCAAACCAGGGCCAGAAAATGTGGGTCTTTTTTAAGACACCCGACGATTTACCAGCAGGGTTTGGCCTCTTCTAGAAATTGAGCTATACTGACTTTGATACAATGCAGTGAGTGAAGGTTGGTGGGATTTCAAATTACAGTAAAATCCATATATGTACTAAGAGAAAATAAGAAGCACTGTAAATCAGTCAGTCAGTCAGTAAGTAAATAAATAAAGCTTCCAGAAATGAGGAATCCACATACGATAATGAGATAAGAACATTTTTGCTAAATTTTCTATGTCATTGTCAAACTCGCTGACAATTAACTGAATTTGCAATGCAAAACGCTCAGAGACTGTCCCATTAGAAGTTGAACCTCTATAATCTGGCCTTCTCTCTTCTGGCAACATCTGTGGTCTAGCATGATTTTAGTTAGCCACATGTCCACTTATCATGGGTGTAGCCAAGTTTCCTGTGGTCCCATACAGTTTCTTTATACCCATCAGTTCTGGCTCTTAGTGTTCTGTGCTGTTAATTAACTCTAATTTACCCCTAAATGTCTTCTAAGAACTCAGTAAACAGTGGAAGTGTAGGTAATGCTCTTGAGGTCCCTTACAGCCCTAGAATTCTGTGATTCTATGAACCTCCTTCGTTCAGCAAATTCATTCAGCACCATTCAAGTGTGCCAGATGAGAGATGTTGAACCTGTAGAATGAGAAGCTTCACTTGCCTGTCCTCTCTCCTCCACCTTGTTCTGCTCTGACCTGACTCATTTTCCAGCCTGTACTTCATCACTCCAAAATGTCATCTGTCAGTCACTTCTCTGGCTTGTCTTTCTTTGCTTTCTCTTTACGCATCCACTTTACACGAGTTCCATCATATGAATCTCAGCCATTTAGCATCCTGAGCCCGTTCTCCCTTTGCAAATATGCAATCTCTCTGCACCCGATTGTGAAGTATTTTAAACACCTATAATGTGCTTTCAAATCCTTAGCATTTCCAAAGGATGGTCTGAACCCATTCCACTTGTCCCAAGTGACAGACAGCTAGGTCAGTAAGTAGGCAAATATTTTATTTGGCAGAATTGCTTGCAACAGTAAGAATGCTCTGTAATTGATGTCTGAAGGAATGATTTTTTTCTGTGATGCAAGATAAAGTAGATAGGAATGTCTTCTGGGTCAGTTTGTTCACCCTATTAAGATAAAAAAATCAGGAAAACCATAAAAGTAATTAAACCAATAAATCTCTTGGAGGCATAATTTCCATAAAGACAAGTGTTACACTGATGGATCATCTCTTCAAGCCAGGGTCTTCAAACACATTCAAAACCATCATGTATGAAGAAATGTGAATAGTTAAAATAGTGGAAAATGAGAAAATATCTTCCTGGTACATCGATTCATATGACAACCTGTCAAAGGAAGTACACAGTACACTTTCAAAGATGTTTTTCTGAAAGGTTTTAAGGCTGCTCTGTTAATCACAGAATAACTCAGTGACAACACCAACATATCCTACCAATCCGCATGCAATGGCAAAAGTGTCAGCCCATTCCTGTGCAAATAAAAAAGGAACCTGCCCCGCCTCTTGCTCAGTGTATGGCTCAAACAGGGTTTGATAGAAAAGAGCTTCTGGCCAAGTGCACACTTGGAAACAGACTTCAAAAATCATCTTTTTCCTACTGTACGTCATGACAGCTCCTGTCCTTGTTACCAACACTACAACAATCAGCCGTACCAAAGGGACAAGCCTTCGTAGCTATGGATGGGGCAAGGAAAGATGGTGTTTCTTCTGAGTCGAAGGACTGTTCCAGTGGAGGGTTAATAGTGGTGCTAGCTTGTCCAACGCCAAACAGGAAGGGTCATGAAGACTTATATGGAAAAATAGTCTGTCATTACAAGAGCACGCTCGGGGAGCTTGCAGCAGAATTCATGGGGGAGCTGACAAAGTGGGTTACATGCTGCAAATGGCTTCCTCCCACTGCACGTCCCAGTAGCTCAGCATACATGGGGTTGCACCCTGGCCAAAGGTGCTGAGCAGCAAAGCTCCCCAGGAGCTCTAGGAAGGTCTGTGCCCATCTGTCACTGCAGTAATGCAACTCAGCATGGCCCATGTCTGAAAGGCACAGTTCACTGTGTGTAGTAATGTACTCCTCTTCCTTCCTACATGCAAAGAGCAGCTCTGTGTGGCTTCAGAAGTTGATCCAATAACATCTACCTTGTTTCTCTCATATCCTGGGACCCACAGGGCAGTGACAGCTATTGTCATTTGCCCATTAGTCTAAGTACCATGCAATTTTCCTTAAAGCACCAGTGAACAAATGGGTTACAAGTTTATCCATTTGTGACACCAGCAGTGTTAACAGGAGCCCAATTACCGCCCTTTCTGAGTCAAGGACAATTAGATGAGATGTTTTCTGTTAGCGTAAAACAGAAAAGTTTTCACTTTTACACATTAAAATTGTCCCCCAGTTTTGATTTTAGATTTGATAGGATCATCAATGGTTGCAATTAAGCAGAGTGTAATCAAGCCTAATTTCATTGTTCAAGGAACCAGCTCCCTTCACGCCACATGAAAGTCTGTAGAACAGAGTGGGTGTTTGTTTCTATTAAGGACAGAGTGGTGGTAGTTGTGATAGATGTTCCCAGGTCCGTGATTTGAACAGTGTCCCACTGTTAAAGGGGATAGAACAGTGCACATGGCCTCTGATCCCGAGTCTACTTCCTTTCCTTTAGGTTTCTCCTCTCAGCTCAGCCTGGGCTGCTTCAACCCATGCAAGTTCTTCCTTGGCTGCCCCTCCCCCACCAAAGTAAGGGGAAGATTTGCAGTTTGCACTTCCCTGTCCTCCCACCCACACTCTACAACGTAATTCCCCTTTTTGGTTCTTCCCTAGCCTCACCTCTGACCCTGGTTACTCTCCTCTCATCCTCCCCACACGCCCTGACTGCAGGGAGCCGATGAAGCCCCAGCCAAAGCAAACTGTTCCGGAGCCCTCTGCGGCAGTCACTCTCAATACTGCAACTGTGAGGCCGCTCTGGTCTCTGGGGCTATAGTGTTGGGATCCCTCATCCCTGCAGCCACTTTAGCAGGGTGGTGTTTACTAGGCCTAAATCTGCTCAGACTGACTTTTGCGGTCACCATTCTTTACTACTCAGTTCTATAGGCTGGAGCTACAGTTCTCATATGCCCAATACACAGGGGAAGCCTTTGTATTTCTTGCCTCTCACTTGGGTTCTTTGACACATCATTACAAGTTTTATAAGGGTAAGCACTTTGCTATGGGATTTCACTAAACCCTGGTTCCCCCCACATGGGAGCTCAACTGACAGACTTCCTCTATTCCATCTTTATTCAGTCTGCTGTTCCAGCCTACGCCAGCTATATCCCTGCTAATGAGGGAAGCAGGGCACATTACCACAGCATTTCCTAAGTGTGCTGACAGCCACAATTGCCTCAGTGCTGCTCAATCTGACAGAAGAGTTTGTTTTTGCAGAACACCTGGGATGTGCCTGAAGTTTGGGCCTCCTCTTGCAGCTAGTACTTACTTCTTCCAAATTTTGTCTGGCTGTAGAGGGAGAAAGAGACCAGAGAACTTTGACTGGGTCCATAGTCCATGGGTGAACAAAGGCATTCTCATTGCAAGACTCCTCATGCAGTAATTACTTGTAATTGTTCTCCAACATATGTGCTTGCTGCACTAACAGTAGGAGCATCTGATGTACAGTAGACCTCCGACTTACACGATTTCCACTGATGAAAACAAAAAAGCAGACCAGTAGCACTTTAAAGACAAACAAAATAATTTATTAGGTGATGAGCTTTTGTGGGACAGACCCACTTCTTCAGACCATAGCCATACCAGAACAGACTCAATATTTAAGGCACAGAGAACCAAAAATAGTAATCAAGGTTGACAAATCCAAAAAACATTATCAAGGTGAGCAAATCAGACAGTAGAGGAGCAGAAGTGGGGGGGGGGGGTGATGTCAAGAATTAGATTAAGCCAAGTATGCAAAAGAGCAGCTATAATGACTTAAAAAATTCCCATCCTGGTTCAAACCACGTGTTAATGTGCCAAATTTGAATATAAAAGAGAGTTCAGAAGCTCTCTTTCCGAAGTGGTGTGAAAATTCCTCTTCAGTAAGACGCAAACTTTCAGGTCATTAACAGAATGGCTCACTCCATTAAAGAGGAAACTGACCGGTTTGTAGATCAGGAGTGTTTTTATGTCTGTTTTATGCCCATTAATTCTTTGTCTAAGAGAGTTTGAAAATTAACAAATTATTTTGTTAGTCTTTAAGGTGCTACTGAACTGCTTTTTTGTTTTGATAGCATATAGACTAGCACGGCTTTCTCTCTGTTACAATTTCCACCTCTGCATTTCTTGCAATAACACAAGTTGAAATCATGAGTGGTGGGGAGCTGGAACCCAGGCTGCTTTGCTGGTCAGTTTCCTGGCTTCTGCTGGTGGAGGGGAACCAGGAGCTAGGCTGCTGCCTTGTTCCCAGCTCCCCACCACTCATGATTTTAATTTGCATTATTGCAAGAAACACATAGGTTGAAATTGTGTAAGTCAGGGGTCTACTGTATGTCAAATGCTCCTATTATTAATGCAGCAAGCACATATGTTGGAGAACAATTTCAAAAGATTACAACGCAGCAGCACTGATCAGTTTCCTGGCTCCCACAAGCAGAGGGGAGCCAGGAGCCAGGCTGCCACCTGGTTCCCTGCCACTCCCCAGGAGCCAGGAAACTGACCAGCATAGCAGCACTGATCAGCTTCCCAGCTCCCGCAAATGGAGGGGAGCTGGGAGCCAGGCTGCCTCCTGGTTCCTGGTTCCCTGCCACTCATGGCAGCAGGCAGATAGGCACAGCCAGAACTGGGGACCCGAAGACGGGAAGGCCTCTCCCGCACTCAGTCCTGACTTGTGCAAAATTTGACTTATGCATGGTTGCCAAGGAACGCAACTTGTGCATTAGTTGGGGGTCTGCTGTACACACAGTCAGAGATCAAACAATTCTGCAGTAACTCCACAGCTCCCAAGTGAGGTCAGACCTTTTTTTGAGCTGTGAGCCTTCTGACCCTCATGAACCCAGCTAAAATAGTTTGATCCATTTCAGCATCTCTAAAATCTTCTTAGAGAAAAAACACACAAAACAGAGATAGTAATTCTAAGATATTTTTTCTCTCCCCTCCCTCCACACACCATGGATGGAGAAAATCAAAAATCCATTCACTCCAACAGCTTTCAATAGCAGTTAAACACTGTGCCCCTAATATCCCTTCCAAGAATGCCTGTTAGTTTTCCAGTGCTGACAGCTGTATAAAGATCAATCCACTCTATAATGATTAGGGAATTTGAAGTTAATTTCTTCTCAAAAATGTCATCTAAAATGACATTTTAGAAAATCAAAAAAATACATCTCAAACAGCAAAGAATTCACCATTTACACCCAGGTATTAATAGCCTAGTGTGTGGTATGATTGACCAATCAAATCCATTGTTCCTCTGCATCCGTGAAAGATTATTTCTCTTATGGGAGGACAACAGGCGCTAAGGAGGTGTGCTTACTACACCAGGAACAAGAAAATTGGCTATGCTTAGCCTTGGTGAAAGCCAGTCTCTGACAGAATCACTTACCTAATGTCTTATGTTCAGTGCTTCCTAGAGGCATTGAAAGGACAGGAAAGCCTGAGGCTGAAGAGGGGCGGGGGGTGGATTAGCAAAGTAGAAACTTTGTACCATGCATCTGTGCAGAACCAAGGATGAATCTGCTTAAGGAGCAGCAGAGAAGTCTTCCTGTTTAAATACATGAAAACCATGAAAGCCGCCTGTGTGCCAGACAGCTTTTCAGTTACACCATAGGCAGCTGCAGAGACCTGAGAGTTATAAGTTTGCTGCAACACTTTCATATTAAATCACTAACCTGTCTGTACTCAAAATATGCCTCCTATCACTGATCTAAATTATCTCACTTGAGTAGCTTGGATTAGATATTCTAGCTCTAGAGATGGAAAAGGCCCAGAGTGCCACCTCATCCATCTCAGTCGTTTCTGACTGTACATTTATGCTGATGTACCCATTTCCAATTCTGAGTGTTTCCACCACTTCCCTTGTCATGGCCAATCAACAACATCCTGGGGACATTTTTTTCTGATACAAAATGCAAATTCCCCCTTCCTTAACTCCTGGTTATTCCCTCCTTTTTACACTGCTACTCTCTCACTGGTATTTACATCCCTATAATGCGTGTTCCTCTTCTGTTTCAAAGAAGTATCTTGTTACTCTTTGGAGAATGGGGAAAATTAGCTTTACTGGGTGGTCTGAGAAACCCACCTAGGAGGGATTACTAGATTAACATGTCAACAAGGGCCAGTTTTAGACAGTACTAGAGATGAGCTGAGGATTTTAAAAACAGACTGACCGTTTTTGCCTAGAACACACTATTCTGCTAGCGGCTCTTGATTCTTCAAGAAGAGGTAAATAGGTTCTACTGATCGAGTGACAGAAGTGACTCTCTCTCACACGCTGGATAGAAACCAGACAGGTGAGATTCTCTCTTTTATTGGACCAGCTGGATTCAAGATACAAGCTTTCAAGCTACACAGAGAAGAAAGGCAGAAATGATGCTCTGAACAGCTTCTAGAACTGCTCATCCCAAGCTTAGAGGTGGTGGTGGAGGAATCTCCATCCCTAGAGGTTTTTAAATCCCAGCTTTACAAAGTCCTGGCTGAGATGACTTATTTGGGGTTGATCCTGCTTTAGGCAGGGGACTGGACTTGACATCCTCCTGAGGTCCCTTTCAGCCCTAGGATTCTATGCTTCTAAGCCTAACAGGGTGAATTTTCTTCTCTGATAAGAGTATTGCTGACAGTTTTCATGGGAGAAGTGAGCCTGCTCCTTCAGCATTCATGCACATCAGTGACCACTCTGAGCAAGAACTACTTGCACAAATGGAAATGGATGGGTTAAGCCATGAGGTTATGTTTTCCCATATCAGCTGCAAAAGCTTGAGTCCACATTCAGCTGTGTGTGCAAGTAGCGCTCAGACAGGAGGGTGATGCATGTCAACTGACTTGGTTCTGGAGCAGTCCAACAACACAATTTAAAGCAGCCTTCTAGGTCTTTCAGTGGCTGTCAGGGAGCCATAGAGAACCATGAACATGCTTGCTTTCCTCAGACCCTGTTCCTGCACAAGGAGATGAGAAAGTGGTTGTGGTGTTTCTACATCACACGTAAATTCCTTGTGGAAGGAGAACACAGCCAGTCAGGGCAGTGCAGCAGGAGTCCTCACCCTGTCTTCTCAGCCTTCCTGTAATTTTAGGCAGGGTTTTTTTGGTTTAAAAAAAATAGAGGAGCCAGTATTCAGCCAGCTCCCCCCAGTGCCTCCCTAACAACTGGGGTTCCAGCAACTGGGGCTGGCAAGGTCCCTGCTGGGGATCCTGCTGCTAGGGCTGCCCAGCTGCCAGTACACAAAACCCACTGGCTTAAGGGTTGTTCAGTTTCCCTGCATCAAGTAGACTTCAATGTTTTTTCATTCTCTTATAAGGAGGTGTTTTTCTTAATATCTTCAATATATTTTTCAAGCAGTTATTAGGTTTTTTTTCCCCAGCCCTCATTTCCTAAGCATTCACAATCTCTCTGGTATACAGCACTGCTTGTTCCCCACTATATAATGTCCATAAAGGTCACCTATAGCTCAGAACAGTCTCCAGCCTCCCAAGCAATCAAATTTTAAGTTTTACATCAACTTATCTGGTATATGAGAATGAACACAAACACTTGCCATCTGTAAAGTCTTGACTAATAATAAATCAGCCTCACTGGTGATCTAACACGAGCAACCTTGCATCCATCACCCATTAAAATATCTCTCTCTTGCAGTCTTGGGGCAATAGAAGAGATAGTTATTATCTTTCCTTTTGTTTGTTGATGCTTCCCTTAAGAGTGCAGTGACCCAACATAAACTTGTTATTGTGGCTGCTCTCCATTTAATAAGCATTATTTGATATTCCTGAGATATTTAAAGAGGCTCAAGAAGCCTTTTTATGAGAATTCCACTGATTTTGCCACCAATTACTTTTGTATAATGCTATGGGTTTTAATCTCATTTACAGATCCTAACACTTCATTAGATGTAAGGGCTATAAGTCCTAGCAAGCTTGTAATAAATAGAATCTGATTAGTATGTTCAAATAGTGACAAAGAGTACAAAATGGATTAAATTACATTTAGACTGAGTGTATTAGATTGTGATTGGATCCCATTATCCCCAATTTAACTCAGTCTATACTATTTCGTACACTACAGTACAGCACAAGTACTCAGGTTCCTTACCACACTTATAAGTAAAAGGAGTAAAGAGATAAGCAGCTGTCTGAGATCCTAAATTACAAAAAATATAAGTAATTCATGGATCATCTGTAGCCAGTGCACTTGGGTGAGACCTTGTCAGGTCTTAGAATATAAGACTAGCCATCTTGGTTTAACCCGACTATTCCAGTAGCCTGTCTGCAGACAGTGGCCCCTGCCAGATGTTCAAATGGAAATTATATTTTCCCTGTCCTGCTTGAGTGATCCATCAGCACCTTTGGGCCTACCTCCACTCACTCCAACAAACAGGCCAGAGAGCTCTGCATTAGTGCAATCACACGTGCTTTTTACATACCACATAATCTCCAGTGACACACAGATTTAGTATTACTAACTCAGAGGCCGTTAACACCAAAGGCAGCAGAAATGAGCTCCTACTTTTCCCCCTAGTTCTCTGACTCCTCACTTTTCTTCTCCCTGGCTTCTTTCCTCCCACTTTTTATATGACCCAGGCTAAAAGGTTAGCAGCTGTTCCCTATTGGCCAATCAGGCCTAGCCTTACTCAGCCAACTCCAGTTCTCTTTCCAGATTTCCTCAGCCAGTGCCCTGACACACTGGTCCCACACACTGAGCAGGTGTGTTCAGACAATTATCCACAACGATTCCAAGCTCTCTTTTTTTGATAACTAGTAGATAATTTAGACCCCATGGGTTTGTCTGTATTGCAGAGATTGTGCTTTCTCCAATATTCATTATTTTGAATTTATCAACAGTGAATTTCAGCTGCCGTTTAATTGCATGGGCACCCAGTTTTGTGAGATCCCTTTGTGACTCTTTGCAGTCAGCTTTAGCATTTAACTAGCTTGAATAATGTGTTATCTGCAAAGTTACCTCACAGCTTACACCTTTTTCCAGACCTTTTATGAATATATTGACCAGACCTTTAATGAATATATTGAACATAACTGGTACCAGTACAGATCCCTAGGGGAGGATGCTATTTTCTGTAGCCTATACGGCAAGCTTAGCTTTTGTATTTAGCTGCTTTGATTGTATTCAGCCATAACACAAGAAATGTAAGCCCTACAGGCTGGAAAATACTAACTTACACTTCAGCTAACGGAAGTGTGGTTAAGTAGATCGTGAAGCTTGGCCTATATCTGGGGTGCGCAAAATGGGGGTCATGTCCCACAGAGGGGGCAGACCACTTTGTAAGAGGGGGTGCAGTGTGATCTGCTCTCCCCACCCTCCCCACCTTGACAGCTTCCATTGTATTGCCAAGGGAATACACACACATCCTGGCTGCTGGGCCAGTCAGGGAGAGGGGGCAGGCACCTGTTGCCAGGCTGAGGCAGCTGGTTCCCTGCAGTGAGGGCTAGGCTGGCTGGTGAGGGGGTGTCCTGGCACGCAGGCACCCATACATCCCATAGCTCCGCATCCGGCCCAGCTCCACAATGCTTCCCCTTCCTGTGGGAGGAGCTGCTGCTCACCCAGCACGAGCCCCAGGGCCGGCACGCGCCCCCAGCTGTGCAGCCTGCCCGCCCCATGCTAGCTGGAGGGAGAGGGGCACAGAGGACCTGAGACAAGTGGCAGGAGCAGCCTGCGATTTCCCAGCTTGATGAGGTGCCCTCTTGGGGTCCTCCCTCTTAGCATCCCTCCCCCTTTGGAGCATACCCTGGAGCCTCCCAGCACCCCCTTCCCAAGTATCCCACCCCTTTTCAGAGCACCCTCCTGCATCCCTTCCTGTGGTTCTCCCACAAGCTGGTGGGCCCCCACTAATTGCAGAGCCAAAAGGTGGGGTGAGACCTAAAAGGTTTGAACAGCCCTTGCCTAGATTAACAGTTATCTTCAGATTTCAGGTAAATAATAAGAGTTTGCTCAATGGTTGAAGTTAAAATGTTCCAACAGAAACAAGGAAATAATAACCCCAAATCTGTTTAAGCAAGGAGTGACAGACCATGAGCTGAAAAGGTATTAATGTACTAACGTATAAAAAGACACCTCAACATCAGTAATCAGAGGAAATACAAATAAGAAAGAGGGGAAATGGCCCCTACTGAGCATGCACTAGGCAAAATGGCCTCAGTGTAAATTATGATCATTACATCCCAACCTGCTGTGTAAGAACATGAAGCATTAGCTGAGCCAAGCTCTTATCTACAGATAGGAAGGAGGCCATCCTTCATGCCTGCAGCTTTCCCAGGAATGCCATCTGCAGCACAGATATGAGATTGCTGCATGCCCATAGGTGCACACATCAGAGGCAGATAGTATCTGGATTGTTTCTCTCAAGATGTGTATATGTTGGTATGGTTCTAGATGCTGGGGAATTTCTTATCATTTAAACAGCTAAGAAAAAAATTAGCTGCAAACCAGACACGCAAGATGTCACTCAGCTGCTAAGAGCTCCATTATTTTGGTAAAATGCTTTGGACAGCATTTGTACTTAAAGCAAAGCAATAAGACAGAAGCCGTGTCTACACGTGCACGCTACTTCGAAGTAGCGGCACTAACTTCGAAATAGCGCCCGTCACGGCTACACGTGTCGGGCGCTATTTCGAAGTTAACTTCGACGTTAGGCAGCGAGACGTCAAAGCCGCTATCCTCATCAGGAGATAGGAATAGCGCCCTACTTCGACGTTGAACGTCGAAGTAGGGACCGTGTAGTCGTTGCGCGTCCCGCAACGTCGAAATTGCGGGGTCCTCCATGGCGGCCATCAGCTGAGGGGTTGAGAGATGCTCTCTCCAGTCCCTCAGCTCAATGGTGGCCACGTGGAGTGGCCCCTTAAAGGTCCCCTCCCCCTCCCTTCCTGTGCAGGAAGCTGAGGGAACGTGCAGGCGGCAGCCTAGGCACGCGGCCAGCCTGCACGTCCCTCAGCCACCCAGAACAGGGCCAGCACCTGCGATGGCTGCCCGGCAGCCCCCCCAGCACCCCCAGGGGACCCCCCCCAAGGGGAGCCAGAGCAGCTAGACCAGCCAGCCCGGCAGCCAGGCTGGGAAGCGGCAGCGGGGCCCCTCCTGGACGGAGGCCAAGCTGCAGGACCTGCTGGGGCTCTGGAGGGAGGAGGAGGTGCTCCAGGTAATGGGGAGCAAGAGGCGGAACGTGGATGCGTTCGCTCGGCTGGCCGAGGGCCTGGCCGCCCGGGGTCACCCTGCCCACACTCTGGACCATGTCAGGAGTAAGGTTAAGGAGCTGCGGCAGGGTTACGCCCGGGCCCGGGATGCGGCCAGCCGATCTGGGGCCGGCCCCGTCACTTGCCCCTTTTACAGGGAGCTCAGGGACATCCTGGGCCCCCGGCACACCTCCTCCCCTCCAGCCACGCTTGATACCTCGGCCAACGAGCCCCAGCAGGCCCTGCAGCCGAAGTCCGCCCCGGAGGTAAGCCCCGCACCCCAGGGGCCCCCCCTGGAGCCCACCCCCAGGCCATCGTGGCAGGAGAAGGAGGAGGAGGAGGAGGAGGGGGGCTCCTCCTCTGCAGAGTCCGGGCTGCAGATCCTCCTCCCGCCCTCCCGGAGCAGCAGCCGGGCCTCCGCCCCCCGGGGATCTCCAGACCGTGGGAGTGGACCGACAGGTATGTACCCCACTCTGGTGTACACCCCTGGGCTTGAGGGGCGGGGTTAATAGATATGTGCCCAGGGCCCCCCACATGCCCACGTGGCCATGACCCCAAGGACAGCAGGGCCATGTCCCTCACAGCAGTGCATCAGCCCCTGCCCCCCCCCACCCCCGCACAACAGTGCCATGCCCCATCCCCGGGGCAGGGGGGAGCGGAACCTCGAGGGTCCCCCGGGAGGAGGGGTTGGTGGGACACCCCGCAGCAGCAGCATGTGATGGAGTGGGGGGAGTGCAAAAGGGAGACTCAGGCTAGATATGAGCAACAAGCTGAATAGCTCCCAGGGGCAAAGGATGATCCTGGGGCTACAGCTGGCAGGTGACATCTCTGCCCTGAACAAAGAGGAGGGAGGAGCCGAGCTGGTTTTGAATCGGGGCAGGGGCCGCAGGTAGAGGCTAGGGGAAGGGAGAGCTGGAAGGCAGCCAGCCTGAGGAGGGGGAAAGCCGCACCCCAGAGGGGCACCCCTTGGGGTCTTCTCCCCAGGACGGGTTGGAAGGACTGTCTCTGACTGCTGTGCGGTCACTCCTGAGAGAAATCGGGCATCTGTGGCCTAAGAAACCTCTCCTGTCAGACCCTGCTGAGTGAAGTGAGAGTCACTCCCGCCAGGGGACGGGGTGCAGTGCAGGGGGACCCCTGAACCCCATCCATCACAGTAGCATCTCCCAGGGACGGGGATGGGGAACCTGCAGCACAGGGGTGGGGGGACAAGGGTCACGGCTCGGGGCCCACACTAACGCCTGTCTCCATCCTTCTTCCCCCCCTCCTCCTGTGTTCCGCAGCTGCACCATCGGAAGGACCGGAAGAGAGCACCGGCGAGGGTTCAGTGGTCCCAGAATCCCCTCCGGGGCCATCGCTCCAGGCAAGCCCCTCGGCAGAGGACCAACTGGCCCCACGGCGGGCTAGACAGCGGACCCCCGCAACAGCACCCGACAGCGACGGACCCCCAGCTGCTGGCCATCCATCGTCAGCAGCTGGAGGTCGTGGAGCAGCGCCTGCGGGTGGAGCAACGCCGCCTGGACCTGCAGAAGCGGGCGCTGGCCTGGCGCCAAGAGGCATGGGGGGCTACATGGAGACATTCAACCGTCTCGTGGACTACCTAGCCCCCCATGCCGCGCCGGCCGCTGCAGCACCTGCCCTGCCTGCTCCACCCGCCGCACCACCTGCTGCTCTGCATGTTGCCGTCCCGGCCGCCATCGCCCCGCCACCCACCACCGAGGGCCAGACCGCCGAGGGACACCTGGGGCCAGCTGAGACTCACCGGTCGTATCTTCCGGTCCGCCTGGCCCCCAGCCAGCCCCAGAGAGGGCTGCAGCCGAGGCGGGGCTCCCAGCCGCCCACCCCCCAGTGACGGACTTTAGGGGCGTGGGGCCCAGGACGTGGCCCCCCCCTTGTATATAGTTATGTCAGAAAAGAGGATTGTTATTGACCCATTTCATTTATATTTGTGCCCCCGCTTTGCCCCGTCCCCCCCCATGTAAATAGTTCTCCCCTTCCTTATCATCCCTGGTTTTCTTTTTATTGACCAACATATCCGTTATGTGCAATCTTTTTTATTTGTTTTATTTGTACAGAATACTTTTGTTAGAAGAGGTCTTGTATATAGTTTGTTCTTGTTTTAATTATAGTTAAAAAAAAAACAGTTCTAAAAGAAAAACCAGTTTAAGTTCAGCCACAAGTGCGTGCTGTCATTTGTCCAGGAAAAGTGGGGTGGGGGGGTGCGGTTGGGCACTCCGTGGTGTGGGTGTAGGGGCAGGGAGTGTTGTGGAGGAAGGGGTGGGCAGTGGGGGGCCTGGCAGAGTTCACTCCACGGCCTCATCATTGAAGTGGGCCCGCAGGGCCTCCGGGACCCGGGTCCCTTCGGGGTTCACCTGGCGACTGGGGGCAGCGGGTGGCTGCACGTCGGCCCTGCTGGCCTCCACAGCCCAGCCTTGAAAAAAGGCCTCCCCCTTGCTCTCCACCAAATTGTGCAGGGCGCAGCAGGCACCCACAATCTGGGGGATGTTGTTGGGGCCCACATCCAGGCGGGTGAGGAGACATCTCCAGCGTCCTTTCAGGTGGCCAAATGAGCACTCCACCACCTGGCGTGCGTGGTTCAGGCGCTGGTTGAAGCGCTCCTGGCTGGCGGAGAGATGGCCCGTGTACGGGTGCATGAGCCAGGGCCGGAGGGGGTATGCCGCACCTGCAATGACGCAGAGGGGCATGGTGGTGTCCCCCCCAGGGATCTCCCACTGGGGGATGTAGGTCCCCGCCTCCAGCTGGTGGCACAGGCCCGAGTTCCGGAAAACCCGAGCATCGTGGGTGCTGCCAGGCCAGCCCGCATAAATGTCCTGGAAATGGCCCCGGCTGTCCACCAAGGCCTGGAGGACCACAGAATGGTAGCCCTTGCAATTGATGTAGCGTCCTCCACTGTGATGCGGGGCGCGGATGGGGATGTGAGTCCCATCCAGAGCCCCGAAGCAACTGGGGAAGCCCAGCATGGCAAAGGCCGCGATGGTGGCATCTGGGTCCCCCAGCCTCATGAGCCTGTGCAGGAGCATGGCGTTGATGGCACGCACAACCTGCAGGGAAAGCACATGGGACAGCACCAATGAGGGGTGAGCAGGGTGTGCGTGGCCCTGCCCTCCCCCGCCCTGCCCTGCCCTGCCCTGCCTTCCTCTGCCCTACCCTCCCCTGCCCTCCCCTCCCCTCCCCTGCCCTGCCCTCCTCTGCCCGGGCCCCCCTCCCCTGCCCTGCCCTGCCCTACCCCCGTGGGTCCTCTTACCTCCATGAGGACAGCCCCGACGGTGGCCTTGCCGACACCAAACTGCTGTCCCACGGATCGGTAGCTGTCTGGAGTGGCCAGCTTCCAGACAGCGATGCCGACCCGTTTCTCCACAGGGAGGGCACGCCGCATGGCAGTGTCCTGGTGCCTGAGTGCGGGGGTGAGCCACTGGCACAGCTCCATAAATGTGTGCCGGCTCATCCTGAAGTTCCTGAGCCAGCGGTCGTCGTCCCACTCCTCAAGCACCAGCCGCTCCCACCAGTCGGTGCTGGTGGGGTAGCTCCACAGGCGGTGGTGTGTGAGGCAGGGCGGGGGGCGGGGGGCTGCAGGGTTGGGGGTTGAGCCCTGCGGGCAGCTCCTCCTCCGGTGTGGCAAGGAGGTGCTCAGCTGCCTCCCGCATGGCATAGATCAGGGCGAGCCCTGCTCCTGCCGGGAGGGCTGGGTGGACCTCTGGCTGCTGCTGCTGCTGCTGCTGCTGCTGCTGGGGGTCCATGCCTGCGTCGCCCGGGGTCTGTGTGCCTATGGCTCCTCAGACCGCGTGCTGTGCAGGCTGAGTGTGTCTGGGAGGGGCCCTTTAAGGGAGCAGCTAGCTGTTGCCCCGGAAGCACTAGTCCGCCCTGTGACCCTGTCTGCAGCTGTGCCTGGCATCCCTATTTCGATGTGTGCTACTTTGGCGTGTAGACGTTCCCTCACAGTGCCTATTTTGATGTGGTGCTGCGCAACGTCGAAGTTGAACGTCGACGTTGCCAGCCCTGGAGGACGTGTAGACGTTATTCATCGAAATAGCCTATTTCGATGTCTCCAAATCGAAATAAGCTACTTCGATGTAGGCTTCACGTGTAGACGTAGCTAGAGAGAGAGAGAGGAAAAAAAAGTCTTGTCATACAATTACTAGTAGAAAATATTTCTCACCCTTCCCCAAATCCAGGCACAAAACACGGCACATTTGAACTCTCAGTCAAAAGTCTGAAAAGTTCAGTTCTCAGAAAACATGTTTCTAAGAAGATTCAGGACACAAAACAGTAGAGGAACATCTGTTAGACCCAAATGTGCATTCAGGTCACTTTTTTTTCATAAATCATAAAAATGATCTTTAAAATATGCTAAACTACAAATTCAGAGATACTTTGTGAGATATGTCTGTGAGGTCACGCAGTCACAGTGTTCTATTGACATTGTTAGCAATTAAATAAAAATGTTTTCCATGAACATTTCACTGACTGTCAGATGCCAAGGGCACTTACAAGGCCTACCTGTGGGAGATGAGGTGGGAAGAACATGTTACAAGTTGTCTGGAAGTGAAACAACGAAGCATTGGCTGGTTTGTCATACTAACCGACAGTGGTCCCATCCCTACAATTAGTTCCATACAGGCAGAGCCCGGTACCTGCATGGGGAATGTCTGAGTGGTCAGGGCTTATTACACAATCTTCCTTTACACTCATCAGTGAAAGAAAAATCAATGTGTAACCCTTCTGTTAACGCCAGATGCCTGCCAGAAGGGCCGGGTTCAACTCTTGTGGGGTTTTCCTATCAAGGGCACAACCAACCGGCTTGAGCCCCCACCCAGTGGCCTGGGACAATTTCACCCCCGTGCTGGGTGCCTGTAAGGCGGTTCTCCCCCGCCCTCGCAAGCACAGAGTCTGAGATAGAAATGGCTTGTTTAATGACCATAACCTACCCCAAGGTTACAGCGACAGATGCAGTATATCTAAGCAAAGAAGAGACAAAACCCCTTTTACCCAGATACCACCCCCATATGCAGTAGAACCCAGTCTCTTGCTGGGGCACTTGGCCCTTTTCCACACACACAGGCCGTGTCTACACGTGCCCCAAACTTCGAAATGTTTCGAAGTTTACTAATGAAGCGCTGAAATGCATATTCAGCACTTCATTAGCATGCGGGCGGCAGCGGCGCTTCGAAATTGACGCGCCTTGCCGCCACGCGGCGCGTCCAGACGGGGCTCCTTTTCGAAAGGACGCCACCTTCTTCGAAGTCCCCTTATTCCCATGAGCTCATGGGAATAAGGGGACTTCGAAGTAGGTGGGGCCCTTTCGAAAAGTAGCCCCGTCTGGACGCACCGCGCAGCGGCAAGGCGCATCAATTTCGAAGCGCCGCTGCCGCCCGCATGCTAATGAAACGCTGAATATGCATTTCAGCGCTTCATTAGTAAACTTCGAAATGGCCATTTGCATGGCCATTTCGAAGTTTGGGGCACGTGTAGACGTAGCCACACAGTTACAGGGTGTACCCTCTGCGGTGCAGTCCCAAACTCAAAGCCCACAGATACATCACCAGGGCAATACTAGCTGTCCACTTGTTTGTAGCCTCCCCTTGCTGTCACCAGCCATCTGCCAGTCACCGTCGCTCCTACCGGCCGCCCAGCAGTTGCCACCACTCCTACCAGCCACCCACCAGTCCTAACCCCACTGCTTGGGACTGCCCTAAGGCAGAACCCAGTGATTTCAGCTGTGCATGGCCTCAGCTACCACTCTGTGATTTCAGCTCTTGGTATCTCTAGTGTGGGGTTTCACAAACATCCTAGTATCCAGCTCTATTTTTCAACAGGTGGGGAGGGTTAGTCAAGCCAGACTTATAACTATATGGCCAAGGCATAGGCAGGGCCAAGGCACTCAGCAAGCTGGCTCAACCAGTACCCCTCCCCTTCTCTCTCACAATGCTTTAAACCAGGGAGCCCTGTGTAATCAATGTCTTACACAGCTAAGGCGACTGCCCTGTCCCCCACAACAACCCAGAGCATTGGTGAGATCTCACAACTCCCACCTTAAGTGTCAGCTTAAATTGTGATTTTACAACTACATGTTTACAATAGACCAAATCTCATGGCTCACTTGCTACCCATTAGGCTTTGCCTGAAAAGGTATCACACATGCACACCTTTTGCATTCTCATGCAGATGACCTCTGGGAGACTCATTCCTCCCAGCCTTCAGCAGCACTGCATTCCTTCTGCCACATTCCCTACACATGAATATGGAAGAGTAATCTACACAGACAGAGAAAATATTGAATATATTTTTATATGTGATGTTTGGCTCATCTCATCTGCTGTCACTTAGGGTTCAACCCCTGTTCAAAAGTCACTTGATGTTATTTTGCAATTACACAATTGAAAAAAAAATATTCTGTCAGGCATGACGCTTTGTCCTGCCAAGAGGGCATAGGACTGGACTCGATGACCTCTCCAGGTCCTTTCCAGTTCTTTGAGATATGTGTGATATGTATAACCAATGTATCCCAGGGGTCTGCAACCAAAATAGCAAGAAGAGCCATTTTTTCAAATTCAGTTACAAAATCAGTACTTCAAAGGCCACGATGCACGTGAATACGAGAGAATCCTTAATAAATAATGTCAAAGTTTTAAACGTATTTCAGGACAAAGTCTGCCCCATGATGCCAGAATAAGATGTGTTTGCACAGAAGATCTAGGCCCTATCTCCTCCACATGCTTTTAAAAACATTTGTAGAATTAGGGCTCTAAACACAGTGCTATCTATAGCCATGCTTACTACTCATGTAGTAAGTGGTAGCAAATAGTTTTTCCCAAACAGTAGAATGTTCAGCTACCTAACAAAAATTTTTCTTGGAATTGGTTCAAATCATTAAGAGCTGTTTGGTGGCAGGGGTATGGTTGCATAACCATATGGCCAGTTCTCCTCGCGAAGCCTTTTTGACACCAGGAACTGGCTTGCTGCCTTCTTAAATTTTGTCAGGAAGATTTCAGGGATCAATACCGGTTCATCAACTGAGATACACCGTCCTATAAAACAAGACAACATAGAGCGCATTGCCTTATGTACTGACAGTAATGCTCTGCATGCGTATGCTGCAGGCGCTCCCAGGGTGAGGGTCTCTGCTCGGTGCCCTCCACCCACCCTGCTGTTTTGCAGAACCAGCATGCACTGTGCCCAGAGCAGGGTGTGGACAGAATGCTGCTGCATGCCCAGACAGCCCAGGGCTACAGCGGAGTGGCAGAGAGGCTGATGGTCTGGCTCACATGGAGGCATGAGGCATCAGCACACAGCTTCTGGGGACAGAGTAGCACAGGTAAGGGGAAGGGGATTCAGGAGGAGCCCAGCTTCAAGGACAGGAAAAGGAACCAGAGAAAGTGGGGGCAGAGACACCCAAACCATTCCATACCTGTCCAGAGCAAGACCCACTTGCTGCAGCCTGCCTCATCATGCTCCGCTCAAGCCCAGACAGCACAGCAATAGAGCCAGCCCTGCCCCATCCCGCTGCCCTGACCAATTGAACACTGGCCAGCCCCACTCCCTTCCTGACTCCTGAGCTTGCCAAACGTGAGAGGAGGAGGGAGATAGCTGCTATTGTTTCAGCAGCGGCAGTGCAGTGCCATTAACAGTGTCAGAAACTGCAGAGGAGTCAGCATCTGGAGCCACAAATGACTCCTCAAAGAGCTGCATGCGGCTCCAGAGCCACAGGTTGCCAACCCCTGCCCTATCCCATTCTCAGTGACATGTATTTATCTGGAACTGCTCAGCTGAATTACATAGTTAATTACACAGGCATAAACTCAAACTAAGTGCATGATTTAGCTCAGAATTAGCCATGCAATGTCAACTAATACTGTCTAAGGAGCAGAGAGAAGGGGAACTCTAGGAATGACCTGCCTCTTTGTGGAATAAATTTCAAGTTTTGTATTTTATCTCAAAGTTTTCGTGAGCACTGCTATGATCATAATATTTTAAACATGCCAACTATAGCCTTACCTCATTCATCAAGTTACACAAGCAAAATAGCTTTACGTAATCTCTGAGGCAGTCTTGTTTCACTTTATTTATTTATTTATTTATTTATTTATTTTCTTTGGCTTCTCACTTAGCTCTTGAAGTGACTCTGGACTGCTATTGTGGCATCGCCTATTGCCTTTGCTAGATTAGCTAATGTACTGGTTTTCTCATGTATATAGCATGAATTGTGCATACTTTGCACCTTTACCCCCAAATACACCTCTACATGTGGCACTCAGACTGCGTGCAGAACAAAGACATTCTCATCTCCTGACACATTGTTTAAGAACCGCCTACCAGCAGATGGGTCAGGAAGGGAATGATTATAATGGACAGGAAGCCATTTACGTGGTTTCCGTTAACTCTGCAAATCAAAATTTGATTTTTTCTTACAGTGAGTGACTTATTGAGACACTGATCCACACTTACTTGTGAAGGATCATCCCCCAATGGCTTTTGAGCAAGACAGGATTACCAATAACTAAAAAGAGAATGGCTCTTGGAGACAAACTCTCCAAAAGTGGCAGTGGGCCAAACTCCCTTAAAATTTCATGGGATATAGGAGATCTTCAAGCACTTAACCTGCTTCCATAGTTGTGGATTACACTCAAAATTGGAATAGGGTCATTTGGACACAAACACCTCTCCAAAAAGACATTGCATTATATTTAACCAGTGTATGAGAGGAGACCATTCCTTACTCAAACACTAATTTGACAAAGCATTTAACATTGTTTCAGTCATTACTGAAGAAAAGTTATTCAGTTACATCCTTAATAGCAGTCTTAATTTTATACAGTTCATCTTTTGCTCCTGGGTTCATATATATATATATATATATATATATATATATATACTTGAGGTCACTGAAAACTCTCTCTTGGCTAATACAAGATTCTTCCCTAGAAGATGGGTCCCACCATTATCTTTTGGACACCCCACATTCCCACTGACTGCCAAGGAGCTCAGGTGCTGAAGGAATGTAGGCTCAGGCTCCTTTTCGCACTTAAGAACGGTCCCAGTTCAGTAACGTATGCAAGCGCCAACAGGGAGGCCAATGGAGCAGTTGCCCTAGGGCTCTGTGATTCAGAAGGTGTGGGGGCTCCCTGCTGCCACTGCTGCTACCAGAGTAGTGGCAGTGGACTCCCACACCTTTTTAATCACTGCCAGAGCACTGCACAGGGCACTCAAGGTGGCTGAGAGGGCTGGCTAGCCCCATACCCTTTTCTTCTGGTCAACGTTCCACCCCTTCCAGGAGCATAGAGCCACCCCCATTTCATCCAGTGGCCTCACCAGTCTGTTGGCTCCCCCGAGCACAGGGCTAATTTTAAGTGGGAGCAGCAGCACTGTGTAGTCAACAGGTCTGCTCACAGCCTTTAAGTCAAGCACGAGCTTCAAGTACCTTGCTGAACATGAATCCATACAGATGAATTCATTCGTGAGTAGCCCTACGCCAAAGGGTTTGCAAATATCATCGTAAATGACTTGATAGGAAAGTAGCACCCCTCTTGTGTTAACAAATGGGGGAGGAGGTGACAGAGTTTCTTCATGCACTTGTATATTTCATTTTATCCTGACAGAACAGAGTGGCTCAAGAGGAATAATTTATTCAGTGATTGGTGGAGGAAAAAAAAATCCCTATTTATAAACCATGAAGGGGGTCTACTAATGAAGACATTTACTCAAAATTAAGCTATTCAACTTTGATGCGGAAAAAGGGTCAGACACATTTGAAATTACTATTCTACTTCATATAGTAGAAACCTATATCTTCCTTCAGCTGTAGCTTCTATACCAAGTGCACAGTGAACTAATTATCAACCTGGGAATCTTATAGCATATTGCAAAGGCAATGGATGGATCAGTCAGTTAAAACCCATATTAACTAAGGTATGCACTGTCCCCATTGGGAGGTTCCTACCCTTTTCTAGTTGTTCTTTGTTATATTAATTATGAACACTATTTACATAGAATGCCAATGGGAATCTAATAAGAAATTAATGCATTGACTCCCACCAGAGACTTTAGATGTTTCTTAGCCTATTTTCATTACCTAGAATTAAATGAATAATCTAATTGGCAGTACTTCCTGTGACAAACACCTGCTGTCACTGGTTGCTGCTGAATAAGAAAAAAGTCAGGTAAACAAAAAGCAGCAGGGGATTTAGCTAGAGACATTTAAAGAGTAAACATCCTCAAAAACAATGAGTCATTGCATGCTTTAAACACTCAGGAAAAATAAACATCTAGCATAGCTATGAAAAAGTTTTAACTATTGTAACATTACAAAGAATGTTTCACAGTTTCTTCCATACACACATACTACCACCAAATGGTTTGTAAAACTGGGTAATCATACTTGGATTCTAAACTCTTTGTTCTGTTTTTGTACAGCTCCTAGTAAGCCGGGATCCCAATCCATGACAAGAGATCCTATGTGCTGTGGTAATAGAAACTTAATTTAATGTCAAGCCCATTTTTTAGCACTGGCATTACTTATTTTCCCCCCTCCAATTGGCCCATGATTTCTTCCATATGCACCCTTCTTATCTTGTCACTTGAGTTACACATTTACAGTGGAAGGCTCCTACTGGACATCTTTTTTTCAGTTGTATTTCTGGTTAACGATGATTAGACTGTAGGACAATCTTATGGGAGGGGAGTATGTTTCTGTGAGAAGCTTGAGAACATAAGACCTCTGAAGACATAACTAATTTCAGGAAAGTAACTAATGAAATTCCATGCTTACTGTGGGGTCACTGCTTCCTACATTGAATGGGCTGCTCACTTTGCAGAATTAGCCGAAGTGCTGAGACATGCCTTGGGTTTCTCTCCTTCTCAAATAAGGCAGATTACAAGTTTTGAACAAGAAGTTCCTCAGGCCAAATTAGGCCATCAGTGAATCCTGTACAGTTGTATTTATTCCATTACTTCCTGATCACTCACACCTGTGTCAATCTACAATTCCATTGAGGAGATACAAGGAGGAACTGAATACAGCTCGCTGCCCCTTTAATGTAGCTGCAAAGCCAACAGAGCTAAAGCAAATGTCCGGCCCAAATACAGATGTGTTTGGGTGCCTAACTGGAGATGCCTTTGAGGAACTGAGCCTAAGTCCTTTCAGAAAAGTCACCAGATCTGCATCCAGGAAGCAGATCCTCCCACCTTCACAGCGAAACCACACTACAATGCAATGATCGCCTAGGGGACCAGACAGGGGTGGTTTGGGTCAAGTTCTTTTTCTTCATGTATGTACAGGTATAAGCAATTTATCAATAGTAACATTATGCAAAGGGAAGGGGCAACATGCTTTGCAGGGTTGTTTACCTGGCTGATGTCAAACTGGGGGCCATCATTTGTTAAGCAGTGGAATTCCAACGGGGAGTTCTGAGTAACAGCTCGTATCACAGCATCTCTCAGATTCCAAACAAGTGTGGGCAGCGCGTTGGTGAGGTTTGCCCATACACAGAGACCCTTGCAATTCACTATTTGTGATTTTGTGTATCTACAGATGTCTCCTGTCCCCCAGCACAGCCCTTCCTGCTGCCACCCAGTCCTTGCACCCCTTGCTCTATATGTGAGGGGAGAATGTGGATGCCGGGGGCCTGTTCTGGGGTAGCAGGAGTGGTCAGGCTTCCCCCACTCAGGACATTACCTGGGGCCAAGGGTGGTAGAGGCAGGTGAGGTCACTTCCCTCCTGCACTCAACATGTGGGTGGCAGGAGCTCTGTCCTGCTGTGCTACGTGTCCCTGTGTCCTCCTGGCCCACTGCACCTCGCTTCTCCACAGGCGACTGGAACTGGGGGGGCGCTCCGCTTCTGCCACTGTGGAAGATCACGTCTCAGCAGGCTGGGAGGGCCATGTTGCATGGCAGGGAAGGGGGCAGCAGGCTGCTGCTCCCACTGCCTGCATGGTGAGTACATGGGGAAAGAGGGGAGGTGACCCCTGCAGCCACTGCCAGGTGTTGCCGGGGGGAGGCCAGAGGGTAGGGTGGGGGAGGCTGCCCTATGTCCCCCCCTCAGGATGGCCCTGCCCACCACCCCAGTATTTGTGGATTTTGCCATTTGTTGTGGTGCCAAGAAAGTATCCACTGCGAATGGTGAGGGTTTCCTGTAATATTTTTCTGAGCAATTGCTGTACATACTCAAATGGCATTGAGCTGTTTGTTAAAACGTGGCTGAGACATGAAAACCTTCACTGTAAATGGAGAGAAAAAGACGCCAAAATCATAAAACTTTAATTGTAAAGAGCGTGTGAATAGACAATGTGATGGAGAAAAGGTGATCAGGAGGTTTCTGGATACCCAACTTTCTGTAACGGCACACTCCCCACATGGGTGGGTGGGTGTGCGGGGATGGTGGAAAACTATATGTATAAACAAAATTTTTTCCATTTTAGAAAAAATTAAATCACATAGTATATAGCATTTATCTAAAGTACAGTAATATCAGACATTAGCTTTCACATGATGTTCATTTCAAGCATCAGAAAAAGGGATAACATTGAGCTCTACCACCAGGCTTGACCAGTAGTTCAATTTGACTTCTGCTCAGCTGATGTTGGAAGGTCTCATTAGCTCTTCTAAGACCCTGTTCATTTTTGTCCAGCTCTGACAAAGTACTGAAAACATCTACCTAAGACTCTTGTAAAGCTTCAGGGCAAAAGATCCTCCTTAAATGCCATCTTAATTTGTAACAAACAAAGCAATGTTAAAACTGTAGACCTGAGCAAAGAAGAATTTGGAGTCTCATCTTAAAGACAATGGTTATCTATTGCAAACAGGAAGTTACAGGTTTCAAAGTTTTGTGTAGGGAACAGATATCCTACTTAGCTGCACACTGGAATCTAGGTCCATAGGCTGCAAAGCAGACTGTACTCTTACACATGACATTGACCTGCTCGAGTTAATCATACTTAAATCCAGTGCTTTTTTGTGCTGGTACTTGGCGCTACCGAGTATTGGCACCTTGGCAGCCACACCTGCAGGATGTTGCAGGGGAACAGGAGGAGCTGACTAAGCACCAGCTCCTTTTTATGAAAAAAAACCACGCTTAATCCATGCTGCATAAGAGTTATGGTTTAAACACATCATACGAATAAAATAGATCGTCTTAAACTTTCAAATGATTTTCCAGAGAGTAACTTTGCAAAAATAGGATTTACTAGAACTTTCATATGGTCCGTTTAAACTTTCTATATATTATTACACCAGATGTAACAGATGGTAAAATTCTAACAACCTTTATATGTTTTAAAGCTGCCATCAGAGAAAATGTATTAAAGAAAATTTAAAAATGATAGGCCCAACAGAGGTGTTTTTAGAGTATGTCACTATCCACACATGACAAGGCAACATAATCGAAATTACTGAGACTATCCACAAAATTGTGACAACAGGAATTAGTAAATGGCAGAGTTGAAAAATTCAGCTCAGTAGTGTAGACAAAGCACAAGAAAACACCTGGGCAATTGGTAACAGGGGCTCTGATCTTGAAAACATTTGTGCAGGTGCGTAATTTTACTCAGACAAACAGTGAGATTAGTTTTGAACTCACATATATAGGTGTTTTCCAGATCAGGACCCAAGACATTAAATCCATTTAGGACTTACAGCAAGGCAGGGATTCAAAAGGCTTGTAACAGCCACTTGAGAACAAATAAAATGGCAAGTTAACCCTGTAATTAAGGCTTTGACTTTTTGAGCACCAAGAAAAACAAAAGCCATATTACTGGACCCTTCCCAGCATTTCCTTTGCATTGTCAATTCAACCAATTTGAGGTCTGTCCTAGAGAGGTTCTTTACCAAACATTTGAGATCAAGAAATGTTCAGATAAGGCCCTGCTGTTTCAGCCTGTCTCTGCTGACAGTGAGCTTGTCATGAAATCCTCCTTTAGGGACTGCTCCTGCAACAATCACAAATGTGAACTCCCTTGTAATTCAACATAATGAAATGCAACAGTAGTCCTGCAAAGGACTAATTAAAGAGCATGGTCCATTCCTTGTTGTGGTGAGGTGGCTTGTGTGTCTCAAGGACCTGGAGAGCTATGCCAGTGGCAGCTACAGCTCCTGGAAGGATCATCCAAACTGGATGAGTCAAAGGGTAGAGACCAGACAAAAATGTCACCCCCCTTTCACACCAACATGAAAACATGAAAGAAAAGGTCACAACACTAGACAAAACTGCCTCGATGACTGGACTGAGCATTAACAAGGGAAAGACCAAAATAATGAAGATCAAGTAGTCCGACAACACCACCATCACACTGCGAGGGGGATGACGTGGAAGATGTGGAGCAGTTCACCTACTTGAGGAGTGTTAAGGGCACAGATGGAGGAAATTATAAGGATCTCATTGCCAGGATAGGGAAAGCAACAGCTGAATTCAAGACTCTCTGTCCTAAATAATATCTGCAGACAAAACTGTGGATCTTCAACACAAATGTGAAGAGTGTGCTGTTGTATGAATGTGAGACCAGGCATACTAAAAAGTCATCATATCACAAGCTACAGACATTCATAAACAGATACCTGATGTACATCCTTCACATTAAATGGCAAGTCTTCATCACAAATGAGGAGCTTTGAAACAGAGCAGGACAAGAACCAATTGACATTGAAATCAAGAGAAGAAAGTGGAGATGGCTAGGCCACACTCTAAGAAAACCATCATCCAGCATAGTCCATCAAGTTCTCCCAGGGAATCCTCAAGGAAAATGCAGAAGAGGAAGACCTTGGACAATGTGGAGAACGTCTGCTGAGATTGAAGGAGTACTCCCAGAGCCAACTAGAAGTTTTGTCCCAAGACAGAGTTAAGTGGAGGAGACTTGTAGATGATCTATGCTCCACTCGCAGTACAATGGTTAAGTAGTAGTCATTAATTTTATGGCACTGTGGATCCTCAGCTGAGTCAGTTAGGGTTGATTCTGCTTTAGGCAGGGGGCTGGACTCAGTGACCTCATGAGGTCTCTTCCAAACCTAGGATTCTATGATTCTATGGTATAAATTCACTGAGTTCAGTGAAGCCAGGTTAATTCACTCACTGAGGATGTGGTACTACAGACAGTTCCACTCTGGTTCTAATGATGTTCCTCACAGTGCACAAAGTTAAACACATGTGGATGTGGCGATAACATGACAGGAAGTCTAAGAACATGAAAGATATGATTTTGATAAGAAGATGGATAACATCAGTACAGCAGTGCCAAACTTTCCAAGGAGCAGATATAGACTCAGACCACAGTCTAGTGATCACAAACATCAAGATAAAACACAAAAGAAAATCTAAGACACAGTTTAAGAAAAGAAGAGATGTGGCAAGGCTATGTGAGGAAGAAACAGGGAATGCATACAGAACAGCACTTGAAGAGAAGATTAAGAATATTGCCACAGAGAAAGACCTAGATAAGAGAGTCACAGGGATAGCCATCGCTATAGAAGAGGCAATTGAGCAGACTGTTCCAGAAGAAGAAAAGATCGATAAGAAGTGGATTACCCAGGAGATACTGAAGCTGGTTTAAGAGAAGAGAGCGTTGAAGATCAGAAGAGATGTTTCTGAGATGGCAGAACAGAAATATAGGTGAAATGCAATGAGATAAGGAAAGCAGCCAGAAAGGATAAGGAGAAGTGGATAGAGCAATGTGAAGATATAGAGAGGTATTATGGCAAATGTAAGACCAGGGAGGTGTATAAAACAATTAGGAATATTAATAGAGAATGGCAACCAAAGCAGATGACGATCAAAGATGAGAACGAAGAAGTGCTTATGAACAGGGAGAAGATTGTGCAGTGATGGATGACATATTGCACCAATCTATACAAAACATGGTTGGACCCAAGTGTCTCACAGAGACTGATTGAAGAACTGAAAGACATATCTCTTCCGAGCATCGAGAGCAAGACTGACATTTTGAAGGAGGAAGTAGAAAAAGCAGTGAAATGACTGAAGAACTACTAGAGCCCTGGAAATGATAAGATCACGGGACAGATGATCAAATACAGAAGAGAAAGCATGATTCAGGAAATACACCAACTATGTAATATAGCATGGAAAGAAGGAAAGGCTCCTAAGGAATGGACAAGATCTGTGCTAGTGACAATACCCAAGAAAGGAAGTACATTGGAGTGTAAGAACTACAGAATGATTGCCCTAACGAGTCATCTAGGCACAGTGCTGATGATGATACTGACTGAGAGACCAAGATACCAGGTAGAAGAACATATAGCAGACAAGCAAGCGGGGTTCAGAAAAGATAGAAGTACCATACAGCAGATATTGGCACTGAGACTGATAGCAGAAAAAGCTTGAGGAAAGAACAAGAACGTATACACTTGCTTCATCGATTTTCAAAAGGCATTTAACAGTATAGATCAGAAAGTGACTTGGGCGGTGTTGGAGTCATATGGAGATAGCAGACTGATACGGTTGTTGAAGGATATCAATGATAATGTGGAGGCAGTGGTGAGAAGATGCGGGGAGTTGGGGAGTTGAAAAGTTGGTTTAAAACAAGTAGAGGTACAAGAAAAGGAGATCCAATATCGCCAAGTATCTTCATCACACATCTGGAGAGAGCGATGAACAAGATCAAGGAAGAGGTAGAAGGGATATTTGTGCATGGGAAAAGAATTAGCAAGTTGAGATTTGCGGATGATATAGTTATCATTGAGGAAGATGAGGAGAAGCTAGCGAAAATGGTGTGGGTGTTAAACGAAAAAGGGAAGTGGTACAGACTGATTATGGACATCAATAAAACAAAACCAAT
This sequence comes from Carettochelys insculpta, assembly GCF_033958435.1. Lineage (NCBI taxonomy): Eukaryota > Metazoa > Chordata > Testudines > Carettochelyidae > Carettochelys > Carettochelys insculpta. The sequence goes on along the minus strand of NC_134147.1, from coordinate 14,340,901 downwards.
GGTATTTGGAGATAAGAAACTCAGAAGGAAGATCAGTGTCAATGGTATTGAACTAGAAAATGTAGAGAAGTTCACATATCTGGGGAGCAACATAACATATGATCTAGACTGTAAGAAGGAAATAGTGACTAGAATAGCAAAAGCAAGAGCGAGTTTGAAGGAGATGGATAAGATCTGGAAAAGCAAAGCAATTAGCTTAAGAATGAAGCTGAGTGTCTTGAAAACGTGTGTATTAAGCAGCATGTTGTACAGATGTGAGACATGGGTGATAACAAAAGATTCAAAAAGAAGAATATTGGCATTTAAAAGGAGTTGTTATATAAAGATTCTGAGAATAGGATGGATGCAGATGGTCACCAATGAGGAATTATATAGAAAGATACAGCTGAAAGAACCTGCTGCAGAAGGTTATAAAATGGAAGCTACAATTATTTGGGCGTATTTACAGAAAGAACATTGAATGAAAAATCAAGACCCCAGTAGTCAGCATAATGGATGGTCGAATAGGAGAGGCAGACCCCACAGAGAATGGATAGATAATATAGTAGACTGGTGCGGAGCTAGTCTTCAGAAACTAAGCCACTCCACACTGGACAGGGAAAGATGGAAGGAAATAGTGAGAGAGGCATCAGACACCAATGGGTGCTGAGCCCACAGTTATTGATGATGATGATGACAGGTTCAAACTCTGAAATCCAGTACTATGTGGTCTGGCAACATCTCTGGTCCAGCAGAAGTTGTGGGTTCCAACAAGAAGTTGTAGGTCTGGAAATTAGTGGGCCAAATAAGTTATGGCTGATATTAGGCTTCATTGGTGGACAAAATTATGAAGGGATGAACTATACAACCCACTTTCCATTTTGGGGGTGTCCTTAAAAAGAAACTGTCAAAAAATCTCTTTCCAGTGCAACAAGCTCTCCTCTCCACCCATCTCAGCTTCCCAACTAGTCTTGTCCCAACTCTCGTCAACTCATCTCTTCCCTGTTCATTTGACAAAAGGAGTAGACCATACTAAATAGACTTTTCCACCACAGAGGGAAGCCATCAGGTCTTGCTCTTGTTGAAAGAACTTTGTGTTTTACCTGTGAGTCCTGAAAGTTGTCATAGCATCACAACACCTACTCCTCAGCCATGCAAGGTCCTATTCTCTCTCCCTTCTCTTTTATGTCACTTTCTGCCCAGCTGTTTCTTCCCTCCTAGACCTTCTCTCTCACTTTCTTAGTTTTTCATCAAATCCTGAAATCAGTTGCACCATCGTGAGATGAGACAGCCACAACCCTGTCCTGTCTAAGGAGAAAAGACTCAACCAGATGATGTTCAGGATCAAATGTGAACCAGAGTCCAAGCTTCAGGTATCAAGGTCAACCTGCCAGCCAAAGTAGCCATTCATAAATGACCGGCTTAGTAGTACTCCAAAAACCATCAACAAATGCTGTTTTTCCACCCACTGTTTCTATCCTATCTCTGCACCATCTTGTGTCTGCCCACTTGTGAGAAACTGGTGAAGTGAATACCCCTCACACATCAGGACAGAAAATAAAAATATACCTTTCCATTTCATCAGAGGAAGGTTGTTCATGAAAATAAGGGACACTAATATGTTGTCTCTAAAAGGAAAGTTTTGGGACATGAGTGGTTCAGGACCAGGGAATTTGCCGGACGAGGGCAGGTGCAACCTGTACCAGCATACCTTTAGCTTTCTGGTCCCAACAAGGCTCCTGCTCCCCGCTGCCGCACCTCCTCAATTCCTGGCCCCCAGCTGTGGTGGCCTGGCCCCTGCTGTAGTTGAGGCTTCGTGGTCACAGCTACCACTCCCCAGCTGTGGCTCCCCAGAGGCTTCCCAGTTTCCATGGCCCAGCCCCCACTGACTTCCTGGTTCCTGCCAGCTTCCTGCTTCAACTGCAGCTGCCCAGTTTCTGCAAAGTTTTCTTGTTCATTATAGACAACGCCCTCACCTATTTTCCTTGATTAATTCCCAAAAAGTTACAGGTTATTGTGCCATCTTATGACCATTTACATACTTTTTACAATTGAGCTTAAAATTAGGGTTAATTTTGGAACCCAATGATCACAACAGTAGCAACAAGCTGCAGGGAAAAGCAGACTGTGCCCACACTGTGGCATGAAGCTACACACATCAGTGAAACGCAGGGAGATGTCGGAGTGCTTCCCGCTGCTCCATCCCACCAGAGTCATACCCTGCTGGTGGAGCCCTTCCCTGCAATGGGGAAAGGGTCCAGCAAGTTCTTACAGCAGAGAAAAGGCAGTGGGACACTAAACTTGTAAAAACAGCTGTGTAGACTTCATGACTTGGGTGAGCTGGGATAAATACCCATAAGGTTCAGGCAGGGTCCTTATTATACTCACCTAAGCTATGACTCTCTGTCTACACTGCTACTCATGTCAGTGCTAAGGGTAGTTTGTGTATTTTACATGCTACCATAAAGGAGTGTGCAGTGTAGGCATACCTTGAAGTACAAGGTAAGTGACTTGCTCAAGACCACACATGATGTCTATAACAAAGCTGGAAATATAATCCAGATTTCATCTCCCAAGCCTCTGTCTTAAACTACAAGTCCATCTCTCCTCTCTAAAAAACAACAAGAAGTCCTGGGGCACCTTATAGACTAGTAGATATTTTGGAGCATAAGCTTTCACGGGCAAAGATCCATTTAGTCAGATGCATTTACGTCTGATGTGAATGAATCTGATGAAAAAGGTCTTTGCCCATGAAAGCTTATGCTCCAAAAAATCTGTTTGTCTATAAGGAACCCCAGGACTTCTCATTGTTTTTGCAGATACAGGCTAACACGGCAACCCCTCTGATACGTCTCTCCTCTCAGCAGCAGAACTGGAGAAGAGTGTGAGAATTCAGCTTATCTGGACAAGACATGATTTCATGAGACTTTTGTAAAGAAGTATTTCTGAACTGATGTTTTCCTGAAGTGCAAAGACAGCTACCCACTCACATGACCCTCTAGTGCCTACTGGGAGAGAACTAAACCATCCCACCTAGCCATCCCACCTACAAAAGCAGGGGCTACTGGGGGATGTGAGCCTATTTCTGATAACGGGGAGTTGCAATAAGAGAACATCTTTTCACTGAAGTGTAATATATTTTGTAACCCTCTTGTCACTTTCCTCAGATTGTTTCTATCCTGCCGTTATCAGGTCAAGCAATGAGGAGGATTGGAGCAATCAGATATTAGGGCAGGATTGTATTTTTCTGTGGCCACTTGACCCTCTGAACCAGAAGAATTTAGTTCGGGTGCATATGAAAACTCAAATATTTCAAGCAACAGTCATAGACCTTAAATAAAATAATAAGTAAATGAAAAGCATATCTCATAGAACTGGAAGGAAATTTGTGAGGTCATCAGGTCCAGTCCTCTGCCCTCTTGGCAGGACCAAGAACCATCCTTTTTTTTTTTTTGTTTGTTTTTAAATCTATTTCCCCAAGGCACCTCCTTAGGATTGAATACACAACCCAGGGTTTAGCAGAGCAATGTTCAAACCACCAAGCTATAAGACCACCCAGCATTGTTGTATCTGGGATTTTCTCCAGTTCAAGCTTCCAGCATCCTGTTCAGCCCTTGTATTGATACTGAGTGGTAATAGATCATCATAGACTCATAGAACACTAGAATTGGAAGGGACCTCAAGAGGTCATCGAGACCAGTCCCCTGCCCTCTTGGCAGGACCAAGCACCAGTCCTTTTTTCTTCTTTCTTTCTTTCTTTCTTTCTTTCTTTTTCTTGCTTTTTACTGACAGTAGCCTGGGTCCTCCACACTCACCCCTGCAAACCCAGCTAATGGGGACTTTGGTAAAAGCATTTGCCCTTAATTACATAAGGAAATGTAACATGGGAACATGGGGGAAAAACACATGGCATATGTGATACAACTACTGTAGTGATTAATTTATACACTACAGGATATTGTTCTAATAGCACAGAGAAAAGAAATGATCCGTTAAATTCATTATTAATGCTCACTTTCCTTTCCAGAATTGGCTGCGGGCTATGTCACTTATTAAGCATGACAGTGGAGCTTTAATATATCAGATACATACTCCAGTCACAGCAGTCTATTTCATTAATTGGGTTTCTTTTGCCTTCATTATGAATAGTAGCATACTTAGGGCAATTACTAAAATCTGTCTTAGCACAAAAATAGGTCATTTCAAACCCCACCAAAAATGGCAGTTCCACAGATCTCTCTTAACTAATCTAACACTGAATTTCATAACAGCTACTCAGAAAACACCTTGCAGGGCGCATGGCCTGCTCAGAATAGTGAACAACCTTAACAAGGGTTCTTTTAGATATGTTTTGATGGTGCCCTGATCTGGCTGTACAGCACACAACAGGTGTCACAGTTACGAACAGGTGCACACAACATTTTGAAGACATAAACTTCAAACGTCAGTCTCAAGGGAAAAGAAATCAGTCTAACATTATTTAGTCTTTGGTAAACCAATAACATTTCACTAAGCATTTATTGGATGCTATTGACATCAGTGTTGATTGGTGCAGATGCACAAAAGAAGCCATCAGTATTCTATCTGAGAAGCTATAGTTCATCATTTGGATGACCAGAGTTGAGTCAGTTGCACCTAGGGCTGTACAAAGCCTGGAATTTGATTCTCATGGTTACAAGCAAAGCAAGCCCTGCCGGCCTTTTCACTACAAGTTTTGAGTGTGATCATCTTGGAGGGCAGAGAAGGTGCCCTGCCCCTGCTCCCCTCCACGTATCACTGAGCATGTGCAGTGAGAAAGGGGTGGCTCCTTGTAGCTGTTTTGGGTTCTAAGATATGTAAAACACGCAATCCAAAGCTCAGCTCAATTGGTTTGGAAGTTGCCAGGTACATCATATGCAATTCCAGCTAAGTGTCTCTTTACAAAGTTAGAGATTTGCTATCAAATTCAGTTGTCTCTGGCTGTTATGTCAATTAATTATGTTTATTATTGAGGTTATTTGTTAAGTCTGGGCAGTTCTTAGCCCTTGTACAAGAAACTAATAGTGGAATGGTCCATGCCAGGTGAAATTTACAGTAGTCATCCTCAGTCCTGCCAACTCTTATACACAAGCTTAACTTTTGAAAAGCAAGCACCCACCCACAACAACTTTCGTGACTCACAGATAAGCCTGGGCATGAGCGTTGGCAAGACTGGGCCTTGGGATAGCAGCACCCTTTGCTATGATCATTTTCACACTAAACTGTGACTCTCTGTTGAGATCAGGCTTTATCTTTAAATAGAACTAGCACTCTGAAAATGCTGCCCACATTCCCATAAAAATAATTTATGATTTCCCCTTGCATTACAAACACCTGTAAAAATAGGGTAAGAGGGCAGATGAATAAAGATTGTCCTGTTTTCATACTTCTGATTTGCTCTTCAAGACTTAAAGGAAGGATGTTTGTAGTGGGCAGTTTGTCATTTAATTGTATAAGGGTCAAGTTTAAAACATTGCAAGACATAGTGCTTTGTTGTTTTCTTGAGTGGGTTTGTTCAGCTGTAATCAATTCATAGAGTAAGCCACCAGGGTTCCAGGTAGTCACTTCTGAGACAGTACCTAATACATCAAAAGATCAATCCCTATAACATAAGCATGACCTGGCATTATTGAAATACATAGCTAACTTACTCTAGTTTAGCACTGTATTAGGGATGGATAGGGGATAATGTCAGCACTGGTGTTAAGACACAAAAGCAGAGTAATTTCTTGAGTTGTGTACAATGCAAATGAAACTTCCACCTTGAATTAGTAAATTATAGGGGCATAAAATGGAACAGAGAAAGGTCCGAAGAAAAATATAATATAAATCTACCATGAAATGGATTACAGGATGGTAGCAAATGTGTATGGCCACAGATTAAGTGTGCAAGTCCAAGCAATAAGTTGGATATAAGACTTGGACTAGATACACACCAGTCACAGAGAGGTACCTCTGTTAGGCTGAATCTTCACATAACAAAAAGCAGTTCTGTAGCACTGTAACGATTAACAAAATAATTTATTAGGTGATGAGCTTTCAGGGGGCAGACCAACTTCTTCAGATATGGAAAATTCTGATAAACATTATGAAGCATTATGAGCTCCTGATCATGAAAATAACATGGTTAGGTCCAGTGATGGTGTCTCCAGGGTAAACGTGGACATAGTTGGCAGCGGGATTTGTTGCAGGGAAAAGTTCCAGGATGAGCATTTCAGTGGTGTGGTGTGTGATATATGCCATCATGTGCCAGCAATGCCCTTCTGTTATGTATTTTGGACAAACTGGGCAATCACTTTGCCAAAGGATAAGTGGACACAAATCAGACACTAGGAATCTGAATACACACAAACCTGTCAGTGAGCATTTCAGTGGAGCAGGCCATAGCATTCAAGACTTGAAAGTCTTCATTCTAAAAGAGGATTAGCACCAGATTACAAAGGCGGACATCTGATTTGGAGTTCATTCTCAGGTTGGATACTTTAAACCATGGTCTCAGCAAAGATGTCAATTACCTTACACATTACAAGGACAAGTTCCCCACCTTTGATATTTACAGGCTGTGTCTACACTACAAAAATAGCTTCAAAGTTGCATACTTCGAAGTACAATTTTGAAGCAAGCAACTTCAAAGCTGAGAGTCTACACATACCCTACTTCGAATTAAACTTCAAAGTAGGGCACTTCACCATTCCCGGGAATGGAGTAAGAACTTCAAAGTTGGGCTTCCTATTCCGAAATTAACTTTGAAGTAAGGGAAAATACATGTAGACTGTCTGGTGGCTACTTCGAAGTAGTAACTTTGAAGTTAGTCCCTAGTGCAGACACACCCACAGTGATCTCAGGCTGCCCGTTTAACTGAACAGACACTCGCCATAAGTAATTTTCTTCCTCCTGTCCCCCTGCTTCTGTCCTATGTAGCTGATTCGTCAGTTTTCATTTAATGTTTTTCTATCTTTTCATTAAAGTCTCTTCATGTCAGTTTACATTTCTCAGAATTGTTCAGATCTGAAGAAGTGGGTCAGTCTCACAAAAGCTCATCACCTAATAATTTGGTTAGTCTTTGGACTGCTTTTTTTTAAAGATACACACTGTTTTATGGGCTAAAATGGTTATAGGTGTTAAGCCAATAAACAGGTAGAAATAATGGAGAACAAGATGACAGGTTAGCCTATTACCCTGAAGGTTACTGTAAACTTCATTCCTTGTGGTAGGACTACATACATTTACCCCTCAGATTCAGTTTGCTATAATGAACTCATATAACTTCCCTATGTACATAGAGCCTGACATCTGCTCAGGTTGCAGCACTGGAAACAATTATAGTGCCTGCTCCAATTATCATAGTGAAACTGGAATAAGGGCTTGAGTAAAACAATTCTAGTTTATACAGACAAATTAACATAAAGAGGCTGCAGTCTCCTTGTTCCAGTGTGTTACAGTTTATGAATTAAGGTGCTGGAATGTGTGGCCTTAGAGCAGTGTGAACAAATAAGAAGAGTATTGTGCTTTGTGCCTTAAAATTGGAAAGAATCATTTACCATTTGGTTAGAAAAGAAATGACTACTGTGTAAGTCTGTCTGCTCACATCTGACATAATAGGACCACCCTCCAATTAACAGTCAGGGAAACAAAAGGCTAGACAGACACTGGCAACTAGCTTCATGTTAGCTTTTTCTTAAAGAAGATGGTTTACTAATTTGTTCTTGATCTGAGGCTAGTATCGCCTAAGACAGTACAGAAGCCAGATGGTGGATCCTTTGAATGTCATTCATCCTTTGGCAAAAGGATTGTGGGGAGGGGCAAATATGGAACTATTAGAACCACTTTTGTGGATGAGTTTTTGATCCTGCTAAAATCAGAGGCAAAATTCACATTGACCACAGTGAGGCCCAGATTTTGTCCAGGATGCATAACTGCATCATTAATTTGGTAAATACTTCTGGTATGTTCAGTTGTTGCATAAAACTTGACTAGGCTAAGTCTTAGAACACAGGCAAGTTTGTTATGAAAAACAGAAGAAATTATGTTATAATAATCGGTTTGCATAGTTAAATAGTCTTCCAGGAAAAGATCTGTTATGTATGTATAATTAATTGAACTAGATTTTTATAAATGAATCATAGCTAATGAGAGATGCACTTCCTATGCAGATATTTGAAAACAAAATAAGTGTTTTGATTTATGTAACTTTTAGCCCCAATGTGAGTGACAAAACCAGAACCTGGCATCTGTAGAAAGTTGTCTAGTATATTAATATTTACATCATTTACAGAGACATGCTAGGTGAATAGATGCTAAGATGTGTGCCCTGAAGACTTTACAATCTGGGGTTGTGAGCCCATAAATAGCATGAATAATGAGAAGTCCTGTGGCACCTTCTTATGTGAATGCATCTGACGAAGTGGGTTTTTACCCACAAAACTTGTTTTTGCAGATACGGACTAACATGGCTACTGCTCTGATGCTTGTCATAAATAGCAGGTAAATGAGTAGTACCATCATACTGAATGAGTTTCAATTATATGCATAAAGTTACTCACATGCAATAGGTTCTACAGGGAAAAGGTCTATAATCTAAAATGCGATGGGGGGCGGGGAAGCTCCAGGAAGAGCAATGTGGAGATCCAATTAGCTCTTGTGCCGCCTTTAGTGAAGGTTTCATTTCTCTCAGTTTTCAAGTTTGAAGTTTTATTTTGCAGACAGCTCACTGCTGGGAGGCTTTGTGGGGAGGGTGATCAGAGAGGGTGTGGGGTTGTTACTGGGTGAGGGAGGTAACCTAGTGACAGATGATGCAGGAAAAGCTGAAGTTCTCAATGCTTTTTTTTGTCTCATTCTTCATGGACAAGACCTAGACAAACTGGAGGATTGGGCCAAAAGAAATTGGATGAGGTTCAACAAGGAAAAGTACAGGTTCCGGCACTTGGGATAGAAGGATCACAAGCATTGTTACAGGGGCCGTGTCTACCCTAGCCCAAAACTTCGAAATGGCCATGCAAATGGTTATTTCGAAGTTTACTAATGAAGTGCTGAAATACATATTAAGCGCCTCATTAGAATGCCAACAGCTGCGGCACTTCGAAATTGATGCAGCTCATAGCCACGCGGCTTGTCCAGAAAGGGCTCGCTTTTCGAAAGGACCCCGGCAACTTCGAAATCCCCTTATTCCTAACAGCAAATAGGAATAAGGGGATTTTGACATTCCCGGGGTCCTTTTTGAAAGGACCCCTGTCTGGACCAGCCGCGCGGCAGCGAGCTGCAGCAATTTTGAAGTGCCGCAGCCTCCCGCATGCTAATGAGGAGCTGAATATGTATTTCAGTGCTTCATTAGTAATCTTCAAAATGGCTATTTGCATGGCCATTTCGAAGTTTGGGGCTAGTGTAGACACAGCCATTGGGGTGTATGCAGAGAAGCATTTCCAGAAGATCTAGAGAAGTTATTATGCCCCGGCCAGGGCACATCTGGAGTATTGTGTCCAGGTCTGAAGTCTGTCAAAACCTCAGTAGGAAGTAATTCATGGGCACGTAGGCTGATATTACAGAAGACATGAGCAGCCCTGCAGTAAGGGCAGGCAGTGCTGCTTGTAGGTTAGTGTGGCTGCTGGGCCTTTTAGGTGCTATCACTCACGCTCCAACGTCCTCCCACAGACTACACCTCCCAGCATGCAGCTATTCCCCAGTCTGCCCACCTCTGTTGATATGACCTTGGTAAGTCACTCAATATTCCCATTATAAAACAGGACTAATATTGCTCACCCACCTTTGAAAAGTGCTGTAGCTGCTCCAGTGAAAGGCCCTACAGAAGTACAAACCATTATTGTCTACTAGGCAACGCTTGTTTGTGTGTGCCAGTACGGCATACTGGCACATTGGCAGCTCCAGCTGTGGGATCCCCAGTTGGGTGGTGGGGACCCTGCCAGCCCCACAGCAGGGGCGTGGAGCTCCACTGGCAGCCCCAACCCTGGGCAGGAGATTCGGGGTGGCGCAGGGGCTGCAGCCCCACAGCAGGTAGCCAGCTGTGTAACAGCTCCTCTTTTTTATGTTTTTAATGAAAAAACGCTCTGCTATTAGGGATCAATTTATCTCTGGTGCAACAATCTGCCTGGTTTACACAGAGTAGCATCAAGAGATTTGTCACAAGATAACAGATCCAGCATTTCTCTGTGATATTCAGACACTTTTTGTACAAGAATAATTAGTCATTGGTCTTGTTCTGTTAGGGAAGAAAGTCAGACACGTATCCTAGAGGCTTGATGTAGGGTGCAGGGATTTGCTCGCTCTGTTCATTTACACCACCTTTTGGTCTGGCACATCACCATCATCAAAAAAGACTCCAGCAAAAAAAGTGCTGGTTACCTGAAACCATCTGCTGAGCAACACTAGCTTCCAGGGAGCAATCCTGACCCTGCTGGAGTCACTGGCAAAGATCAGATTTTCCTCAGAGAGGCCAAGATTTTGCTCCATGACTTTCACTTTTAGTCACTTCCATATGAGAATAACTTGCTGGAGGGGGAAAAGGACTATTTGAAGTGATTCCCATGCATGAAACACAGAAGTGCTTCCTCTAAGGAAAGGGACTGCAGAACAGCGGGGAAGACTGCCCACGGATCTTCCCTGCATTTTGTACCCCTGCCGATGGACCTCCATTGAAAATACCATTTGGCCTTCACTTCACAAGTCCATATTTCTGTGTTAAACGTTATGTCAAGTTTTTTTTTTTCTGTGTTACAAGAGTAAGCAGGCCTACGACAGACTTCACCAGGCCCTGGGTAATGTCGGCTGGAGGGCTAGCACCTGGGCCTCTGATGGGAGGGGCAGACTTCACTCAGCACTATCCGCACTGCATCAGACCTTCCCCACCCAGACCATGCCACGGAAGGCACCAGCAGCAATTCAAAGGCCCAGGATTTCCGGGCCACAGGGCAACTGCCCCTGCCCCGCCACCTCTTCCCCAGTTGGCAGCCCTGAGGGGAAAAAGGGTCAATTGTTTTAAAAGGGCCAATTTCACTAGTGACATGAGATTTCCCTTCAATCTTTTTAGAGAGATGATCTCTTCTAGTCACTACAATTAAATTATGTCCTGAAAGCAAAAGCCATAAAGTTTAAACCACTTTACTTGCTTCAGAAGCTTTATTGAAAGCTCACTAGCCAAAGAGCTTTTCCCAAACCACAGACTATGTTTTCATTCATGGCAGTGGAGATACAGCACAAAAATAGGAGCTGGAGTCATGGTTGGGAGAAATCCATCACCAAAAAGTGTCTTTTGGCTTGTTCATTGGGAACTTGGATTTTCTAGGCAAACAGAAGCCGTTGATTTAGCATTGGACACATACATTTGAGAGCAGATCTTCAAACTCCTCCCAAAAGATTTAAACAGCCCAATTTTTATTTGTGAGACACAACCTGATAGCAGTTCTTCCAAAGAATGTCTGGCTCCCTGAAAATCAGAACTGTATGTAGCAATGCTCTTCTCAGGCTCCCGGTCGGGGGGCAAAGGAGGAAGTTGCCCCAGGACCTGACATTTCAAAGTGTCCTGCAAATCTGGCCTTTGCTGGTATTTTGGCAGTGGAGGAAGCACAAGCTCCAGCCCCCTTTGAAATGCTGCAGCAGCACTACTCCATTGCTCAGCTTGGCTCTGAAGGAATGTGGGGGTGTCCAGTGCCATGATCTTAGCAGTGCAATGGGCTGTCTGCCTTTGGCCCCACCCCTTCTGGCAGCATGGAGCCAGGCCCCACTCCCACCTTGCCTCAGGGCCCACAGTGGCTGTTGGTCCCTCCAGCTCTTCTAGCTACTTTAAGAAACTGTAAAGCATTTTAAGGCTACATATGTGGGTGCCAGCCATGTTGCCACTCAACTTCTCTAGTGTTCTGTTAGAGACCACAAAAGCTTTTCAAGAGGTCTATTTTCACTGTTAATCCCTCACACCTGCACCCCGGTGTCTGAATTCAGATGGCAACCCTCAGAATTGAGAGATAAGCATGAATTAGAATCATAGACTCATTAGGGTGACCACATTGCCCTATGGCAAATATGGGACACTGGCCTCTGGCAATGGGGGCTGCTGCCCCATGATGATGCACCGAGGATGGGTGCTCTGCAGCCTCCTGATGAGGCGCAGTGGAGGGTGAGGGCTCTGTAAGCTCCTGGCCAGGGAGTGGGGGTGCCAAGAATAGGGGCTCCACAGCCTCCCAGAAGGGGAGCCAGGGAATGTAGCGGCTGCCCCATGGCAGGGGTCCCTTGCAGCAGTGGCTGCTGCACTGGCGAACAGGACAGCCACCCTGCAGAGGAGCTTCCCTTCAGCAGGACCTGCCTCTGTGAGGCGCAGGATGCTGGGGAATGAGGCAGCAGCTCTGTGGAGGGGCTGCTGCCTCAAGACACCGAGTACTGGGGAAAAGGAGACCTGTGAAATACTAGACAATTTGTCCATTTACTTAAAAAAGGTGGGATGCCTGTGAGGCTACCTAAATAAGGGACTGTCACGTTAAAAGCAGGATGGCTGGTCACCCTACAAATCATAGAATCCTAGGGCTGGAAGGAACCTCCGGAATCGAGTCCAGCCCCCTGGCCAAAAGCAAAATTCTTCCCAAAAGAATTTTTACATTATTTGTCTAAAATGTTTTCTTAGGCCTTAATCGCTATTTGTATTTGTTTTATTTGGATGGTCTTCAAAAGGAAAAAATCATTCTCCTTTCTTAGGATGAATCACTTGCCTTAAAGTTTCTCTTTCAGATAGTATGTTCTAATCTTACAAACATCTCATCAGCAAACAACAGAAAAGGGGCAAGTTTCACTGGTACACATCAGAATCCTTTTGCCATGTTTTGTAATACAAGACAGCCAGACTATCAGCTAAATGACTACCAGCAAGTTCACAGGTGCTCTGCACTGCCAAAGCAAAACATAGCAGCCAGAAAATACCAGTGAATCTAGCCTGTAGTAATTTTACAGTGCAGTATAAAGTGACAGAAAACTTGAGGTAAGTGGGGAAAGAGGGAGGAAAAACAAAGGAGGACCCCTTGTTCAAAAACCGAAGGCCAATCAGCTAACTGTCTAAGCTGTTTGTACTCAAATGAAAGAAGCCTGGGAAACAAACGGGCAGAATTAGAGGCTCTGGCACAGTCAAAGAAGTATGAGGTGATTGGAATAACAGAGACTTGGTGGGATAACTCACATAGCTGGATCACTGTCATGGAAGGGTATAAACTGTTTAGGAAGGACAGGCAGGGGGAAAAAGGAGGAGGAGTTGTGCTGTATGTGAGAGAGCAAAAGGATTACTCAGAGCTCCATTATATGGAGGGAGAAAAGCTAGCTGAGAGGCTTTGGGTTAAGCTTAGAGGTGGTAGCAACAGAGGTGATGTGGTGGTGGTATCTGCTATAGACCACCAGATCAAGTAGAAGAGGTAGATGAGGCTTTCTTCAAACAACTAAGAAAAGCTTCCAGACCACAGGCCCTGGTTCTCATGAAAGACTTTAATTTTGTTGGGAGGTCAATATAGCAGCTCAGACAATCCGGCAAGTTTTTGGAGAACATTGGGGATAACTTCCTGGTACAAGTGTTGAAGGAACCAACCAGGACCCATGTGCAGCTTGAGCTGCTGCTCACAAACAGGGAAGAACTAGTTGGAGAAATAAAAGTGGATGGCGACTTGGGCTGCAGTGACCATAATATGGTAGATTTCAGGATTCTGAAAAGAGGAATAAAGGTGAGACATAAAATACAGACCCTTGATTTCAGAAGAGCAGACTTCGACTCCCTGAGACAACTGACGGGCAGGATCCCTTGGGAAAAAATATGATGGGGAAAGGACTTCAGGAGAACTGCCAGTATTTTAAAGAAGACTTATTGAAGACACAGAAAAAAAACTAGCCCAATGTGCAATAAGAAAAGCAAACATGGTAGGCAACCAGCTTGGCTTTACAGGAAAATCCTTGATGAGCTCAAACTCAAAATGGATTCATATAAGAAGTGGAAACTTGGACAGATGACAAAGGAGGAATACAAATATATTGGTGGAGAATGCCAGGGGGTAATCAGGAAAGTGAAAGCACAATTGGAATTGCAGCTAGCAAGGAATGTGAAGGGCAACAAGTAGGGTTTCTACAGGCATCTTAACAATAAGAGAGTGACAAGAGAGGGTGTAGGGGCCATTACTGGATGAGGGAAGTAACTTAGTGATATATGATGCAAGAAAAGCTAAAGTACTCAATGCTTTTTTTGTCTCAGTCTCCATGGACAAGATCAGTTCCCAAACTACGACGCTAGGTAATGTAGTATGGGAAGGAGATGGGCAACCCTTGGTGGGAAAGACCAGGTTAAGAGCCACTTAGAAAAGCTAGTGGTACACAAATCCATGTGTCCAGATTTAATGCATCCAAGGATACCAAGGGAATTGGTAGATGTCATTTCAGAGCCTTTGGCCATTATCTTTGAAAACTCGTGGAGGTCAGGAGAGATCCCAGATGATTGGAAAAAGGCAAATGTACTACCAATCTTTAAAAAAGGAAAGAAGGACAATCCAGGGAACTATACATTCATCAGCCTTACCTCAGTCTCCAGAAAAATCATAGAGGGGGATCCTCAAGGAATCCATTTTGGAGCACTTGGAAGAGGGGAAAGTGATGAAGAGTAGTCAACATGGATTCACCATGGGCAAGTCATGCCTGTCCAATCTGATTAGCTTCTATGATGAGGTAACTGGCTCTGTGGACATGGGGAAATCAGTTGATGTGATATACCTTGACTTTAGCAAAGATTTTGATACAGTCTCCCACAACATTCTTGCCCATAGGTTAAGGAAGAATGGATTGAATACATGGTCTGTAAGATGGATAGAAAGCTGACTTCACAGACAGGCCCAACGGGTAGTGGTCAATGGTTCAATGTCTGGTTGGTGGTCAGTTTCAAGTGGAGAGCCCCAAGGATTGGTTCTAGGCCAGTACAGTTCAACATCTTCATTAATGACCTGGATGAGCGGATGGATTGCACCCTCAGCAAATTTGCAGATAACACTAAGCTAGAGGGTCAGATAGATACATTGGAGGGTAGGGATAGGGTCCCGAGTAACCTAGATAAATTGGAGGATTGGGCCAAAAGAAACGTGATGAGGTTCAACAAGGAGAAATGCAGAATCCTGCACCTGAGATGGAAGAATCCCAAGCATTGTTACAGGCTGGGGACTGATTGGCTAATTAGCAGTGCATCAGAAAAGGACTTGGGGATTATAGTGGACGAGAGGCTGGATACGAGTGAACAATATGCCCTTGAAGTCAAAAAGGCTAACGGTATATTGGGGTGCATTAGGAGAAGCATTTCCAGCAGATCTAGAGAAGTTGTGGTCCCCCTCTACTAGAAGCTGGTGAACCCACTTCTGGATTATTGCGTTCAGTTCCAGGCCCCCCCCCTCCATATAGAAAGGATGTGGACACATTGGAGGGGGTTCAGTGGAGGGCAATGAAAATGATTAAGGGGCTGGAGCATATGACCTATAAGGAGAGGCTGAGAGATTTGGGTTTATTTAGCTTACAGAAGAGAAGACTGAGGGGTGATTTTATAGCAGTCTTCAACATCCTGAAAGGGGTATCTAAAGAGGATGGAAAGAAACTGTTCTCAGTAGTGACAGATGGCAGAACAAGGAGCAATGGTCTGAAGTTACAGAGGGTGAGGTATAGGTTGGATATTAGGAAAAAACTATTTTACCAGGAAGGTGGTGAAGCACTGGAATGTGTTACTGAGACAGATGGTGGAATCTCCATCCCTAGAGGATTTAAGTCCTGGTTTGACTTAATCATGGATGGGATAATTTAGTTGGGGTTGATCCTGCTTTTGGCAGGAGGCTGGACTAGATGACCTCCTGAGGTCCCTTCCAGCCCTAGAATTCTATGATTCTATGATCTAGAACCAGTGAATCTGGCCTAAAGTAATTTTACAGTGCAGTATAAAGTTATATTCACCAACTGTATGCACATGTTCTACCAACTTGCCAGAACTGTACTGTGAATACTAATAAGAAAAAATTCATAGGGGTACATCAGATTAATCATTCTTCATTGATCTTCCTTGGTTGGCAACTGCCACCATCACAATCCCTATTGTAAATTCAATTCCATAAGTAAAAGAACTATTAAGCATGAAAACAGCTGTACTTTTTAAAACACCAATCAAAATGTTTGCTGTAGCTGGTACCTATGTATAATTAGCAGCTTATACTCCCTTGCCACGTAAGCTTATTGACAATAAAGAAAGAAATATATCATTAATGAATTTCCATCAATTCAGGAAATTTTGCACCATGCCAGTCTAATTACTAGCAAGTATTAAGAAAACAATAAATTATATTTTCTTTCAAGCCCCTCATACTGTTGCAGAGTCATTGCAACTGCACTTTAACCAAAACTCTCTGAAAACCCAAAACTCAGATTTAGAGTAGCATGGGGTCTTGATCCCAAGCTCAGTTGACCAGGTTCTGTGGCTCCTGCCCACTATGCCACTGTAATAGCATGGGGTTTCTGGGCATGGCTAGAGAAGTGGGTATCTTTGCTTAAAATCCAGGCCACTTAGACCTCGGATTTCCTTCTCACTAAGGCAAATCCAGTCAGCCACAGAAGTACCTCTGCCAGCCCCCTGGCCACCCAGAAGCCACACAAAGCAAACCCACAGACTTCACAAACCAACAACCTCAAACTTAGGTGAGAGGTTCTTAAACCTGTTTCACCAACTCTACACAGACTCTTCTATGCCCCAAAGGGTCCAGCCACAGTCTCTGGTCAAAATATACTTGGATCTTACCCAAAACAATATGCCAAAGCCCAAATCCTTCAGATCTAAATATCTAAACATGTTTTAATATAAAAGAAAGAACAGGGTTAGACAGAAATATTGTTACAGCCACACTTTACATACATCAGTTACAGCTATTGATGCAGGCCAGTGATATTATTTCCTGATTCTTGAAAGTCTCTGGAAGTCCATTTCAAAGTCCATTTCAAATTACATAGTTTTAGTTACTGGAGAATTGTAGATCCAACCCATTGGGTCACCTGGAACATGGACCCTTGGAAATAGGCACAGGTATCAAAAGACAAAAAGATCCAAGATGGACAGTGTTAGGTCCACATCATGGTTCTCCCCCTCGTGTCCAGGGATCAAGCCCTTTCCTCTTCCCATCAGCCACTTGAAGGTCTCCCCACCTGACCAAGGTGGGGTATTGTGGCAAACTGCCTTTGGTTGCTGGTTTCGCTAGCACACCCCAGTCATTTACATGGCAGGTAGGATGGTGCCGTGGCATCCAATTTCAATTCCTTTGCTCAGACCAGTCACCTGACCAGTGGGCTGCATTCAATTGACAAGTCCTAACCACTGGGGATGTGGATTTGGTTTCCACCCCATTGTTTAGCCCAATGTCCTGTCTGGGGCTGAGTTCACACCTATTATGAAGCTTAGCACTAAAACATTTTCTAATACAGGTATATAGCTAAAATCTATCACTTTAGCTACATGCAAGATATAGACATATAAGTAGCATACATAAATTCGGGTCATCCTCAGCTTTCATTAGATACCTCACATGCCTGCCCCCACCCGCCTTCCCAGCACGATATTTGGGGCCAATAGACATTCTGGACACGTAAAATGTCTTCCATATCCAATATAAAAATCCAGTCACTTGACACAGTGTATCATGCCCATCCACCAAAAATGTAACTATAATACACAGTGTATAGGCTATGTTACCAATCTTCACCCGCTAAGTAAGACTATTTTAAGTAATTACATTCTCATTTCTGTGCCCAAATGCTAAGTTGGCCACAAATTTGGGCCTTCTTCTCTATTTCTTCATACAAGATTTGTGTCTATCTAAAGTGGTTTTCTGCAGGCAGTGTTTTTTCACAACACATCCCATGTGCTCAGGAATTTTGTTTGGGGCACCAGGAATGTCCCTTCCTCTTTTCTCCTTTTCATCAGTCTCATTCTCTTTGTATACAGTTTGAAACTGTTCATTCAAGAGGTAATGCTATACTGGGTAGCATTTACTGTATGTTCACTCGGAACAAACAGTCCAGCACAATGAGTGTTCAATGTGACGAACATTATTTAGAGGGAAGAGGAAAATCAAATGTCCAGAAAGTTGCTATTGAAAGTGTATTTTTGCTCAAGTGCATGTTAATGATGCTTAAGTGTTTCAAGGGAAACACTCTTAAGAACACCAAGTAAGTGGAAAAAGCCCTCCCTCTGAGAAGCAGGCTCATGTCACTATAATGGCTAAAGCTGGCACTAATGGAACTAGTACATACTTTTTAAAAAGTCTATGACAATTCATGACACACACACAAATGCTGCTGCAAGATATTCCAGGCTTTCATACTGAAAATACAGCTACTTTATTTTTGTTTTCTGATATGCCAGCTCTAGAGCAGGCTATGTGTGACTTATTGCAACTACTATTAGCCTAAAATGAACCCCTTTCGTGCCTCCAATCTCACTTTTGCTCACTCTCAGGGCATGAAAAATATCATGTGACACTGAAAGATTTTTTTTCTCTCTTGGCAGCAATGATCCAGAAATAACAACAAACATACCATTTTCTGTGTCTCAGCACAACCCAGGGGTTACAAGAGACATCTCACAGATATCTGATTGTTTAAATATGTTTTGCTGAGCATGAATACACCAGCTGAGAAATATTTTGGAAAATGACGGATGGCAATAGGAATTCTGGCATTTCTTTGGACTTTGTATAAAGCTGAAAGTCCAGGCTGGCAAACAGGTCAGATTCTCTTTCATACCCCTTCTTTGCCAAATGCTGCAATTTAAAATTGTCTGTGGAGGCTGGTTTTTCCATTCTAAAAGAAACTGGAACAAGTTTGTAGCTTTTTAACATTTTTAAAGGTTGAGTTCCAGGCAAGAGAGGTATCTTTGGAATGGGTCTGCCCTTTTTAAACTGCAGTACCGACAAGGGTAAAATTGACTTTTGGGGTCTGTTCTCAGATGCACATGCATTCCGTTGACTTCCCTGGGGAGCTGACCCCCATTTACACCAAGTGCAGCATTTTGTTGCTGATTCTATTCATCTATTTCAGTACACTTCATTTTTCCTTTCTCACACAACAGCTCTATTATTTAAGAACACCCTCAGTGCAATTCTTCTGCAGTTAGGCACAGTTTGTGGTGGCCTGGCTGTCCCACTGGAAAAGTACAACTGATTGACCTTAGGTTGTCTTGCACTGTAGATGTCACATCATATATACACACACACCTCATAAAAGAGTTATAAAGCAGTTGTATTCTAGTGGTGTATTTGCGTTGCTGTAAAAGTTATGTCACACTCTCATCATAAAACCCTATTTCAGATGTCAAAATTCTCCTTGGGTGGAAACTTGGCACAAGCATGGAGCGACTTCAGGAATGGCAAGAGCCAGTCAGAACTTTTGTATTAGTCTGTGAACTATGTGAGGGTATCTGGGATTTCTTTTTGGTTTGCTGTTATGAAAATAGAGCGGAAGCCACAGAGTTATTGAAGGGTCATGAGTGGGGGCAGGAAGCCTACTGAAAGATGGGGAGAAAAACGCTCCATGCTACTCCCAGCCCACAGCTTTTTAATTCTCATCTTTAGGAGCTGTGCTGGTGCCTCCTCTCACATCTGGCAGTCAGGGTGGTGGGTCATTGCTGCACTCTCCATAGCATTGTGCAGGACAACGGAGACACCTTTGTCCAGGGGTGGGCAGCTGAGTCTGGCTCCAACTATGAGCAGCTGGCTGCTGCTTGCAGTCACCAGGCCAACTGTGACGGGGTCTGAATCAGAGAGGACCTCCAAGAGCTTCGCTCACAAGTCCTATTGAACGCCCCCCCAACATCCACCCCTCACTATCCCCCCAACAAATCCACCGCTCACCAGGCACACCACCAGCACCACACCCACACTCCCACCCCCTCACCAAAAATAATGGGACAAGGGGATCTTTGGAAAAAAAACTTTTACTTTAAACTACTAGTTTTGATCTATTAACCAACTAACTCAAAACCTCTGTACAATGAGGAAGGGCGCAAACTATGTACATTGCGGGTCTGGGAGGGACCTGAACCTGAAGGGGGAGCAGCGGGAAACACTCAGGGACAGGGGTCAAAGGCCAAGAGCCCTGTCAGCCCCGGGATGCCCTCCCTTCCCAGGGTCCGCAGCGGGGCTGGGATGGGGTGGGAACCATGCTCAGGTAGGGCCGTGGGAGGGCTCTGGAGGGGTTGGGCTCGTTGGGAGGTCAGCAATGGGTGGCAGGGGATGTGGGGGGCAGGAAGAAGGCCACATTGGTCACATGCTCTTGCAGCATCCCACTAATGTCTTCAAGGTTGGACAGTAGCCACTCCCAGGCCACCTTCCACCAGCCACGTTGGCCTCCTCCAGCCAAAGGTGTCACTCCACCAACCCAGCGTGGCAGAGGCTGGTGGTGTCCTCCCCTGACCACAACTGAGGTCTCTGGCCATGGGCCTGACATGGTGGTGCTGGTGGGGGCACCTGGGTCCTCTCTGCTGCCTCCAAGGGGCTCTCCAGGACCATGGAGTGCACAGGACTCTCCTGGCTCCCGGATGGCACAGCTGAAAGGGGAGAAGAATGGTGTTTCAATCCTTGATCATGGCCCTCAAAGCCATGCCCATGGGGTCAACACCTACCCCCCCAGGGTCAACACCATCATCCAAGGGCATGGCTGCCATGGGGTATCGTGGACATGCAGAGGTTCCCTGTCCATGTGGAACAGTCCCCAGGTGCAGTCTGGCCCTGCCTACCTTTTGCAGTATGTGCAGCTCACAGTGCTGTCTACATGGGGTGGGTGCTAGCTGTCACCAGTGGGCGTCATGGTGTGCTGGCTGGCTGGGGTGTGTCCAGGCCAGGGCCACTAGGCATGTGCATGGCCTGCTGGCAGCTGTGTCATCCCCGCCCCACTAGCCAGGGTGTGTGGCTTACCAGGGACTTACCAGAGGGTCCCTTGAAGTCGATGATGAGCTCCCCCTTGTTGCTTGACAACTCCAGTGTCATGTCCAGCCCCTGGCTCTGGCTCTTTGGTCCCAGCTCCTCCTGGGCTTCTGCCTCCAGTTGGTTCTCAGTGGTATCGAGGCCGGCAGGGAGTTGTCCTGGGGACCCTGGGTAGACCAGCAGCCTCGGTAGTAGGGCAGGTGGAGCAACCTGCTCCTGATTGTCCTGCCTCGTCCCCTGCCCAGGTGTAGCTCTGCAGGAGCTCCTGGACTTTACCTGGACTTGTTCTGGGGTTTGATCAGGGCATCCACTGGGACTGAGGCTGTGGGTGAGGCAGCCAAAGGCCATGGAATTGTGCTGCTTCACCCTCATCTCCTGGAGGACATCCTCCTTCTTCCAAAGTCCCAGGAGAGCTCTCAGGTCTGGCTCTGTCCAGGAGGGAGCCCTTTTACTTCTTTTTCGCTTGCAGCTCCTGGGAGCCCTGTGAGGGCTCTGAGGCATCCTGGGGCGCCTGCAGCAGGCAGCTTCTGGCTGTTATGGTTTTTTAGTTTTGGGGTGACACGGTTTCAATATAGATGCTTCAAGGTTCTGTTTACTCTAACAAAGATCATGGAAATGGTGATCCTGGTAGTTTCTTTGTATTTCACTTGACTTTACAGTGCACAGCTAGATCTATCTATCTACCTGAAAGGAATACAGAGCATATATTAATTTTAATTGTAGTATACTTTAGATACGCTATTTCAGATGTTTAGTACACTTGGCCTTTTATAATGAGACAGAGAGTGTGTCTCCTTATTAACACCTACTTCATAGCCTGCAAAATTATTAACAAATTAGACCCAACCTGTGGCAACCATATGACATGACATTTTGTTTTTGTCCTTCTATATCCCCAAAATAACACAATGTCATCACTCGTGTCATACTTCCTGTGGCTCAGTTGGTTGAAAAATCCAGCACTAGTCCATGGGAGGTGAATCGTTTCCCCATATAACTTCCACTCCTGCTGCAGCTGCAACCTTTCCTGCCCATATGCATACATTTAAGGAAGAAATAGTCACAAATAACTATCTTCATAACATCTGATAATAAAAAACAAATAGGAATACGGGTGATAATAGGACTATTCTTGGTCAACCTCTCCAGAGTGTACTTAATGAAATTAGTGTTTCACACATTAACAGCCAAGGATCAAACTGGACATTATTTGAATCTCCAGTTGCAAACTTCATCAGAGTTCATGATCTGATCACAACTACATGCTTTAATAGCACATGCAATACTAGCCCCTTGGCAACTAGTAATCTCACTTAGAGCCCCGACCATCTCCAGGGTACTCTTAAAAAAGCACAATCTGCAACTAAAATTATCCTGAGGAATAAATTATTAAGCATAACCTTACAACAGGGACTCACGTGATTATCAATCATGAGATAATCATCACACATCTGCAACATTTAGGAGGCACACAAGTATAGCCTGACACTTCCTGGTCTCACAGGACATGAACTCACAATAACCACACACACCCCTGGAGTTGCACTACTGAAGTTAAAAATTTTCTTTATTGTGGGGAAATCATGCAACACAAAGTTGGCAGCTCAGCAATGGAATGTCAGTGAAGCTGTTCAGCTCTTGGAAACTGATCTCTCCATTTTCAGCACTCAGGATCCAATGTGAACGTACCAGCACAGCAATCAGCTGTATAACAGTGTATCCCCCATGCTCCAGCAGTAGCAGTGGGACCTGTGGGACCTTTAGTGCGGGAGGACTCCTCAAGTTATGATGTAAAGCCTGAAGGAACATATTCAAGTTCCCTTGTTACATAAGGTCAAAAAGTCCTTCCGAGCACATATGAAGACTGCTTTTATATTACAGTAGTGTAGAAGCACAGAGTCATAGAATACCAGAACTGGAAGAGACCTAGAGAGGCCATTAAGTCCAGTTGCCTGCACTCATGGCGGGGCCAAGCACCATCGAGATCATCCCTGACAGCTATTTGTCTAACCTGCTTTTAAACGTCTCCAATGAGGGAGATTTCAAAAACTCGCAAGGCAATTTATTCCAGCACATAACCACCCTGACAGCTAGGAATTTTTTTCCCAATGTCCAACCTAAACCTCCCTGGCTGCAACTTAAGCCTATTGCTTTTTGTCCTACTATCAAAATTAAGGAGCATATTTTTTCTCCCTCCTCCTTGTAACACCCTTTGCAGTACTTAAATGATGATATCACGTCCCAGCTAAATCTTCATTTTCCAAACTAAACAAACCTAGTTCTTCCATAGTTCATGTTTCCTAGACCTTTAATCTTTTTTGTTGCTCTTCTCTGCACCTTTTCCAATTTGTGCACACTTTTCTTGAAATGTGTTGCCAGAACTGGATACAATTCTTCAGTTGAGGTCTAATCAGCACAGACTGGAGTGGAAGAATTATTAATAATTTTAAAAATTCTTGACAGCCCTGATTTAGCACATCTTGAACCCAATCATCCTGTTTGATGCGCCCTGCACAGCAGTGAGAAAGGTGAAAATGTCCATATTCTTGATTCCTAGAAGGACAGTAAATTGTGCCAAAGTATTGGTGCTGGTATGTGTAGGCAGATGAAAGAGTGAAGATGTAAAAGGGGTGTTGACTACCAGACCCAAAACTACAGGACACACCTTGTGCAATACACTGCTGAGACCCACCATGCTACATCTCTGTATCAGAGACAGAGTGTTTTACTGGCAATTAGACTGTGTTTTAGCTCCCTTCCATACCAGTGTGAACTCATCAGCAAACTCCTCAAAACTCTCTTGTCCCCAGCATTGCCTAGCAAATAATGCCTAATGAACTCCAGGCCCCAGCTCCTGAGAGAGGTCTCTCTACATTTCATCGTCCCTACTACTATGCAGTGACAGGAGGGGACTAAATTCACTTCTCTGCTAAAGAGTTGGTATGTCACAATTCATTAATTTAAGTGGGACAAATACCTCCTTTCTCTCAAACACAACACTGAATTGGTTTATAGGAAAAGTAAAACAAATAGATTACAAGTGAGCATGGATTAAGTGATGATTACAGGCAAACAAAAGTGACAATGTGCATCTTAAAGTCTAAAACTTAACCTAGCAAGATACAGTCTTCAGTCAAGATTTCTCACCCATGGTCTCTTTTCCCAATATACAGACCAGCCCGATCAGGATTCATCCCAGACATCATCCTGAGGAGGAGTCCACTAGAACCTCTCTGTGTTCCCTATTCCCTGCAAAGGGATGTGTTTGTTTTCCAAATTAGGAACAGAAAGGCTTCCTGGGGACTCTGTCCAGTGATTGTAAACATGGAAGGTAGAAGAAATACTTCAAAGACACGCTGAAACAAAATCTAAAACCCCAAAACCTTTGACTCAACCCTGATCACCTTACATGCCACTGCACAACACTGAGGTTGCATGTTCATACCTTTGAGAAAAATCTTCAAAATTGTTGCAAGTGTGCTAAAGGTGGTTCTTGAATTGGCCTCTGAGCCATGCAAAGATCCATTCACTTTAACTATGACATTGTCCTCAAAAGCAAGGTGACGAGCATCAATATCATGGGTACCCTTTGACTGTAATTGTAAAAACTAAAAAGAAAAGTTCAGCAGCACAACTGGATTTGCCTTTAAAAGAGACACTGGTTCCACATTTATGCTGTGTAGATGCAAGTACCTGTTTTCATCTTAGAAAGTTTCTTGTAATTCATTTTGCTATTGTCGCAGCTTAAATGCAGACTAGTAGGAATCAAATGTACACAATCGACATATTTTCTCCTACAGATTCCAATTAAAAATCAAATGCAAACGCTAAGGCGTTGGGTCAGCCTATCTCTGCTGATGAATGGTGTTATGAGAACATCAGCAGTGTCTCAACCAGATCCATTTTGGTGTGTCAAATTGAGGTTTTTTCTGGAGCAGAGCAGGAAACTTTTGTGTTTGAAAAATATTTACATAATTATTTTCAAATACTTTATGCTACGGAAAGGATAGATTTAAAATACTGACTCAGCTTTTTATTTAACCAAGTACCAAGATTCCGTGTTAAAGATTGTGAAAATCTGATTTAAAACCCTTTTCAATGAATTATTCTGTCAACAAGACGACATTAGCCTTAGGCATCAGTTACTTCATGACTTGCACTATTTCCACAATTGCCTCAGCTCTGAAGTTGCTCATTTTCCTTCTGCCTTTGACCTCTGTTGTTTCCTACCTCTCTCTACACCCCTGAAGGTAAATAGACAATGCACTCTTCTGTAGCTAAGACCACTAGTAACAGGTAGGTGGTCTTTAGGAAAACAACATTTTATCTCATACACTGATCCATTGACAAATTTTGAACACTATTTCTTTTATTTGTTGTCTATATTAACAAAGAGGGTAGAACACAAGCCTGGATGTGGGAAGAACAGGTTACATAATATTTAGATAAGTTAGAAGCATTTCCAGTAAGCAGTGGCTGACAAAATTTGCCATAGGGTACTCAGGAACTAACTAAAGCAACCTCAGAAGTATCTTTCAGAACTTATGGAGGACAGGTGAGGTCCACGAGGGCCAGAGAAAAGCAAACAGTACCTATCTTTAAAAGGGGCCACAAAGAGGACCCAAGGAATTATAGACACATCTGCCTAACTTTGACACCTGGAAAGACACTTTAACAAATTTCTTCTTGGCGGTCACTCGATATGAGTAGGATGTCTTCATGTCACCCTCCTATTTGTGAGCCTGTTGATGGCTGCTCAGCCCATTGAGTCAGGTGTTATCACAGAAGGGGCAGGTGTTACTAGCTGTTGGAAGGGTATGGGGTAGTTTTTGATGCACTTTCTTCTTCTCTGCCTCTCCTTGTCTGCATGTGCAGGACCTCTCAAATTGTGCCACCCTCACACAGATTTAATTATTAAATAACTGAACAAATTAAATAATTTAATAAGCACCTAGAGGATAACAGAAAGATAGTTAAAGCTATGATTTTTTTCATGGAAAATTTCAACAAATTTCATGACAAAGGTATGGGAAAACAAGGATATAGCATGGAAAGTGGGAACCAGGACCCATGGAGGCATTTGGACAGGTAGTCCAAATTTCAGTCATATCACAATGGCAGGTCCTCCCCTGTACTATGTTTGCCCTTCCAGGAAAACTGGCAGTATTTTAAAGAAGCCTTATTGAAGGCAGCGGAACAAACCATCCCAATGTGCAGTAAGAAAAGCAAATATGTTAAGCAACCAGCTTGGCTTACCAGGGAATTCCTTGGCAAGCTGAAACTCAAAAGGGATGCTTATAAGAAGTGGAAACTTGGACGGATGACTAAGAAGGAGTATAATATATTGCTCGAGAATGCAAGGGATTAATCAGGAAGGCAAAAGCACAAATGGAATTGCAGCTAAAGAAAGGTTTCTACAGGCATGTTAACAGTAATCAGGGAGGGTGTGGGACCCTCAGCATGTCTACACAGGCCACCTACTGTTGAAAGAACAGGGTAAATACACTCTGTCCAGAGTTTGTCGGCAAAACCAAGCTGTTCAGCTGCCAGCATTGTTCCTCTCCCCGTTCAGGTGTAACGTCCCTGTCAACACTGTTTTGTCAACAAAATAACTGTGTGGATGCTCTGGGGCCCCATCTGTTCACAGAAAGGTCCTCCAAATGGTGCTGGCCTGCTGGAGCCAGGAAGCATTCTTCCCACCCCCCTGAGCTCTATGATCCCAGCCTCTGGTCAAGTTTAAAGCTACAGGAAGCCTCACAACCTCCATCCAGGAAGCTGGAGGCATGGCTGCAGGATGTCAGCACGTGTGCTGCACCCCACCCCATCAGTCAATCTCCAGAGCCCCTAAACCATGTCCAGCCCTCCTGAGACTGCTCCGGCCCCTCCCAGGACCCAGGTGAGGCTCCCCAGGACTCTGCTTGAGGAGCAAGAAAGCAGGCCCCCTCCTGGTCTGGCCCAGAGCTAAAGGATCTGCTGCCACCCCCCCCCGCATCCTGGATCCCAGTGCCAAGAGGAGGAACGCCCCCAACTAAGAACATATTGCCAGTGCCCTGGCTGAGCATGGACACACCATACACACACTGCAGCCAATGCCTGCCAAGGTTAAGGAGCTCCACCAGGGCTGCATGTGGGCCAGAGATGCCCAGCAGTGATCAGGAGCAAGGGTGACCCCAATCCCATGGGCTGTCGACACCAGGGAGGAGCCTCCTCTCCCCCACACAGCCAGGATGCAGGATCTGTGATCGTTGCCCGAGCCACTGGAGGAGATGCCATCTGACCCAGAGTCAAGCTAGAGCACCCTGGTGATTACCCTCTTCTCCAGCCTCTTGAGTGCCATGCCATCGGCATGGGTATCCCCAATCTCTTCTGAGGACTACCCGGTGAGTCCCTCACAGGGCACGTACACAAGGGCTTGTTAGCACTGTGCTGTCTGGTACCAGGACAAATACCTGTTTGATGCACTCCAAGTATATCCTAATATAAATTGAGAGGTTTCCTCTTTCTTACTCATCCTTACTGATATTTAGCCAGAGATCTATGTCTAGCCTACAAATTGTTTGGGGACTAAAATGGTTCTTGGGATTAAAAACACCAAGCAGGCTGCCAGCAAGGGAGCGTGGATTCTATATTGTTCTAAGACTTCCAGCCTTAGCAAATGAAGAGACGATTTGACACACTGTCACCTTTTTACTGCTTTAGCATTTGGGATGGACATGATGGATTGCTTTTGCTGGCTGCTGTTTCTTTCCAAGTGGATATTATTTGCTGAGGGATCGTTTGCAGCTTCTCAAACTCCACTTCCTTTCCTAACTCTGCAATGGCATTTACGAGTGATCCTGGCTTAAAGAATATCCGTGTCACCTCCTTCCTACTCTTCTCCAATTCTGCATTCTCCTACTGCAAGTGTTCCAATCCAGCGATCACACAGCTGTTTTGCAAGTGGCTTTTTAGAGCAGATGTTACCATCCGGTTTCTCCACCTTCGCTATGCTGACATTTTTGAAAAATAAACAACAGATTGCAATCCTGCTGGCCTGCTAATGGAAAGAAAATATCCAGCTCCAATCCTATGCACGGTCTTTTGCTGATACTTGGCAGTAGTGGTGCATGAGAGCTTGCAACCCCCTCCTTCTCCAGCTGGCAGATGCTTCCTCTGCTTATTATTCTGCAGTCTTTGTTTCTCCACGTGCCTGACTTGTTGCTCTTTCTTCACCATTGCTTGCTAATGCAAAGATGAGCCATACAGCCTCTTTAAGGGCTGAGATGCATATATATCAGTCAGAAAGCTATGTCAGTAGTCAGAACCCATCTTCTTTACTGCCGTATCTGCCTTGCTCTTTCCTGTTTCCTTTCCATTGGTGATTTTAGGGAGCTGTGCCTCTACACACGACTGCAACAAGCGTTGTATTCCATATGTCTTGTAAAGGAGATCTCAAAGCTAATCGAACACTAGTCATTAATATCATTGTGAAATGTACATTAATTTTATATGTGAAGTTATGAATTCCTTATGCGTGTGATAAAACCAGCCAGCCTAACTTAGATAAACAGGTCTGTCCTAGACAAAGGAATCTGGGTTTACCTCAATCTGCATAGCAATAGCTAGGTAGACATGTTAGTTTGTATTCTAACAAAACAAACCAGCAGCATGTATCTCTTTAGAGATTAACCAAATAATTCATTAGGTGATAAGCTTCAGTGGTACAGACCCATTTCTTCAGACCTATAGGTAGATTTCAGGATCCTGACAAAAGGGAGAAAGTTGAGCAGTAAAATACAGACCCTTGATTTCAGAAGAGCAGACTTCAACTCCCTGAGAGAAATGATGGGCAGGTTCCCTTGGGAAACCAAGATGAAGGGGAAAAGAGCTCAGGAAAACTGGCAGTATTTTAAAGAAGTCTTACTGAAGGCACAGAACAAACCATCTCACTGCACGGTACGAAATGCAAATGTGGTAGGCAACCAGCTTGGCTTAACAGGGAAATCCTTGGTCAGCTTAAACTCAAAAAGAATGCATACAAGAAACGGAAACGTGGACAGTTGACTAAGGAGGAGTATAAAAAATGGCTGGAGAATGTCAGGGAGTAATCAGGAAAGCGAAAGCACAATTGAAACTGCAGCTAGCAGGGGATGTGAAGGCCAACAAGAAGGGTTTCTACAGGCGTGTTAACAATAAAAGGGTTATCAGAGAAGGTGTGGGTCTGTTGCTGGATGAGAGAGGTAACCAAGTGACAAATGATGTAAGAAAAGCTGAAGTATTCAATGCTTTTTTGCCTCAGTCTTCACAGACAAGGACAGCTCCCACACTACGGTGCTAGACAGTGCAGTATGGGAAGGTGGAGGGCAGCCATCTGTGGGGAAGGAATGAGTTCTGAACTATCTAGAAAAACTAGATGTACACAACTCTTTGGATCTGGAGTTAATACACCCAAGGGTAGTAAGGGAATTGGCAGACATCATTGCTGAGGATTTGGCCATTATCTCTGAAGACGCTTGGAGATCAGGAGAGATCCTGGATGATTGGAAAAAGGCAAATACAGTGCCCATCTTTAAAGAAGAAAAGAAGGACAACCCAGAGAACTATAGACCAGTCAGCCTTACCTCTGTCTCTGGGAAAATAATGGAGGGGATCCTCAAGGAATGCATATTGGAGCACTTAGAAGAGGGGAAAGTGATCCTATGATGAGGTTACAGGCTCTGTGGACATATGGAAGTCAGTGGATGTGATATACCTTGATTTTAGCAAAGTTTTTGATAGAGTCTCCCACAACATTCTTGCTCATAAGTTAAGGAAGTGTGCATTGGATACATGGACTATAAAATGGATAGAAAGCTCGCTTGATGGTTGGACCCAAAAGGTAGTGGTCAATGGCTCAATATCTGGATGGTGGTCGGTTTCAAGTGGAGCGTCCCAAGGACTGGTACTGAGGCTGATGTTATTCAACATCTTTATTAATGACCTGGATGAGAGACTGGATTGCACTCTCAGCAAGTTTGCAGATGACACCAAGCTAGGGGGAGAGGTAGCTACGTTGGAGGGTACAGATAGGATCCAGTGTGACCTGGATAAATTGGAGGACTGGGACAAAAGATATCTGATGCAGTTCAACAAGAAGCAGTGCAGAGTCCTGAATTTGGGACGGAAAAATCCCAAGCATTGTTATATGCTGGGACCAGCTGGCTAAGCAGCAGTACAGTGGAAAGGGACCACGGATTATAGTGGATGAAAGGCTGGATATGAGTCAACAGTGTGCCCTTGTAGACAAGAAGGCTAACGGCATATTGGGGTGAATTAGGAGGAGCATTTTCAGCACATCTAGAGAAGTTATTATTCCTCTCTATTCAGTGCTAGTGAGGCCACATCTGGAATACTGCATCCAGTTTTGAGCCCCCCCAGTATAGAAAGGATGTGGATGTGCTGGACCACGTTCAGTGGAGGGCAACGAAAATGACTGAGGGTCTGGAGCACATGGCCTATAAGGAGAGGCTGAGGGATTTGGGCTTATTTAGTTTGCAGAAGAGAAAAGAGTGAAGATTGATTTAATAGCAGCCTTCAACTAACTGAAAGGGAGCACTAGAGAGGATGGAGAGAAATTGTTCTCATTGGTGACAGATGGCAGAACATGAAACAATGGTCTGAAGTTACAGAAGGAGGGGAGTAGGTTGCATATTAGGAAAAACTACTTCACCAGGAGGGTGGTGAAGTACTGTAGTGTGTTGTCTAGAGAGGTGGTAGAATCTCCATCCCTCGAGGTTTTTAAGTCCTGGCTTGACAAAGTCATAGCTGGGATGACTTAGTTGAAGCAGGGGGCTGGACTCAATGACCTCTTGAGGTTCCTTCCAGCCCTATCATTCTAGGAGTCTACAATATGCCTAGACTTTAGAAAAGCTTTGGACAGAGTCTCCCACAATATTCTGGCCCAGAAGTTACTGAAGAATGGACTTAAGGTGGATAGAGAGCTGACTAGATGGTCAGACCCAATGGGTAGCAATCACTGGCTCACCATCTGATTGGTGCTTGGTTTCAAATGGAGTGCCCCAAGGATCACTTCTAGGGCCCTTATAGTTCAATATCTTTATTAATCACAGGGAGGTAGCCTCGTTAGTCTGGATCTTCACAAAACAAAAAAATAGTCATGTAGCACTATAAAGCCTATAGAGTTCCCCAGGGTTGTCCTCCTTTCCTTTTTTAAAGATGGGGACTATATTTTCCTTTTTCCAGGACCTCTCCTGATCTCCATGAGTTTTTCAAAGATAATGGCCAAATGCTCTGCAATGACATCTGCCAGTTCCCTCCATACTCTTGGCTGCATTAAATCCAGACCCATGGATTTGTGTTTGTCTAGCTTTTCTAAATAGCTCTTAACCTG
Source organism: Carettochelys insculpta (assembly GCF_033958435.1). NCBI lineage: Eukaryota > Metazoa > Chordata > Testudines > Carettochelyidae > Carettochelys > Carettochelys insculpta. Next base: position 14,309,575 of record NC_134147.1, on the reverse strand, counting down.
TTCTTCCCCCACGGAGGGCTGTGCACCTCCTTCCCATACTGCACTGCCTAGTGCCGAAGTGTGGGAGTTGACCTTGTTTGTGATGACAGATGCAAAAAAAAAACATTGCTTACTTCAGCCTTACTACATTATCTGTTACTAGGTTACTTACCTCATCCACTAAGGCCACATCTACATGGGCAGCCTCTATCAACAGAGAGATCTGTCAACAGAATTCTCCTGACAGCACCACTGTTGACAGATTGTGTTCAGACACAAAAATGGCTCAGAATAGCGAACTGCTCTCTACCTTACTGACCTCTCATCCTTCCTGACCGCTAATCCCCCTCACCTCACACCCTTCCTTTCCACCCAACTCCCTGACCTAATACTTCCCCCCCCCACCCCCACCCTTCCCAACCTTGACCACAGCAGACCATCCCCTGGGCATGCCCAGGACTGCAGATCTGCTCCCGATGGCCTTGCCACTGGCCATCATTGGTCTCTATGACCACATCTGCAGGGACAATGACACTGAGAGACAGCCTGCCTCAGTGGTGCTCACCGCCCCCCTGGAGCACAGGTGGCTTTGGTGGCAACCCACCAGGTCTAATTGGAGGGCACAGCTGGTGATGGGGCAATGGGGTGACAAGCAGTGGTCACAAAATTTCAGGATGCACAAGGACATATTCCTTGAACTGTGCACCTGGCTCGCCCCTGCCCTTAGACAGCACAACACAAAATGCTGCCAGATGCTCCCATTGAGAAGAGGGTCACAATCGCTCTGTGGAAACTGGCCACCCCTGACAGCTACCGCTCCAGTTTTGTGTTGGGAGGTCCACCGTGGGGCTCATTGTGATGCAGGTAAGTGAACCATCTGGCCACAGGCCGTGCACAGCAGGAGTAGGGATGGGGGGGGGAGGGGAAACAGAGGGGATGGGGGAGAGGGAAAAGGGGAGGGGGGACAGAGGGAATGGGGGGCTGGGGGATGCAGGGCTCACTGTAGCCCAGGGGCCCTACCCCCAAACTCTCACAGACATCTCTGGTGTCTCCCCGACCCACAGGTGGTGTGAGCTGTCAGCACCATCCTACTGCAAAGTCTGGTGCGGATCAGTGACATGGACACCCTTGTCACTGGCTTCGACCGCCTGGGATTCCCCAACAGCTTCAGAACACTGGATGGGACCCACATCCTGATCCAGGCCCTGGAGCACAGCACCAGACAATATATCAACCAGAAGGGCTGCCACTCCGTGGTCCTGCAGGCCCTGGTGGACCACCAAGGGTAGTTCCTGGACATTTAAAGTGAGTCTGGAATGCACATTGTTGTAACCGCTCTCTGTTCTGGGGAATTTATGCCCATGCTGTAAAAAGCATTACTGTTGTACAAACAGCTCAGCTGTCTTTGAACAGCCTTGTGTCCTTGATTATATTAGCTTGCGGGATTCACCAAATGCAAGTTTAAGTAGCTTTTGTTGAATGATGTATTTCACCTGGCAAAGGTACTGATGCTCTGTTCCACACAGAGGCCAGCCTCTCATTGATTTCAACAGCAACCCAGCCAGCATAAAGTGTGTGAAACTATTCAATATCTTGCCTTTCTACTAAAAAAAAACCAGACCTATATATTTCATATATAAATGAAAATAGGCTTGTTTAAATATTGGAGCCAATTCACCTAGTCCTTAAATTAGTCAATGGCAAATCTCCTATTCCCTCCTTCCTCTTCATAATAGAAAAAAAAACATACTTGCCATAATTTCATTCCTCCGGAAGCAGCTGGCTATAGGCAGTGGGAGAAGCTGCTGCTTGTGGAGGTAAGCTCCCCAGCCTGTGGCCCTGTTCCACCACTGCCCCAAGCCTTCCCCAGGGCCGTGCCTACCAACATACCAAGTGCACAGCTCTGTAGGGCCCTATGGCCTTGGCAGCACCATGCAGCCACCGGAGGGAGAAGAGTAAGAGAGCAGGGTGGGGAGCTGGATGGGTGGTGTGCGCCGGGGATGGGTCTCCATTAGACTGTAAAGAGGTGGGGAGGAGAAATGTACCTCCTGGGCTCAGTCTTGCTTGGTTCCCCTAATGCAGGGGCCATGGGCTCCCAGCACTGAGCTCAGCAACCTGCCACAAAGCAGCCTGCCAGCTGCCTGCTGGGTGTGGGGGGCTTGCAGATGCTCCGCTCAATGCTGACTGGCTGCATTCCCAGCCAGCCAGCGGCTCACTCCAGAGGCACACAATGAGCTGGGGAAGGTGGAAGGGGATGTCCCCATCCCCTCAGCTGCCCATGTCAGCAGGAAGCCCCTGTGTGGGCATCCCATCTAGCCCCACTCCCTTTTGGGTGGGGAGTGAAGGTACTGCCCTTCACTGAGAGTAGCTGCATTCCCAGCCCGCCTGAGTGCCCCTCTGCTCTGTACCAAGTGCACACAGGTTGAGCTGGAGGGCGGGGGCAGAGTCCCTTCTCCCCTCCCCTGCAGGGCAAAAGAAAGCCTGGATGTCAGGTCCCTCTCCCTCCACTCCACATGGGGAGGGGCAGCTTTGCTGAGCTCAGTGTGGGTGGTCCAGGCGAGCGGCTGGTGATTCAGCCGGGACCAGGAGCCTGGCTCTGCCTGGCTGCGGCAGACCTGAGGAAGCAGCCAGCCCCAGCATGCTGAGCAGATCAGTGCCCACAGCTGCCCCATCCAGTACAGTGGTTCCCTCCTGTCCACCTGCTCCCCCTTCCACCCCCCCCTACCCACTGCCCCTTCTTCCTCCCCACTTCTGTTCCCTTGTCTGTCTCCCACACTCTGCCTCCCCTCTCCATTGCCCTTTGCCACTCCCCATGGCTTCTCTGCCTTTCAGACTGCCCTCCTGCTTCTCTGGCACTCCTCACTGCCTCCCCACCGGCTGCATGGGGCAGGAGGAGTGGCCACACTTCCCTTCGGTGCTCGCAGCAGTGCCCCGTGGTGTGACTCATCTGAGAGTTTGCTGCTGCTTTTGCCACTTTGCGCCCCATGAGGTGAATTTTGGGGTTCCACATCTTTCTACCTATCTGCTCAAGTGCACCTGGACCAGGCAGCCAGGGGAGAGCCGAGCATATAAGCAGTACTGTGTTGCCACTGATCAGCTCAGCGGAACGTTATCATCAGATCAGAGCCATTTAATGCAGCAAGTTTCCCAATACAGTAAACACTCATGTTACATGGGAGTTGTGTTCCTGCAACCCCTGTGTAACTCAAATTTTCACAACAAAAAGCAGCCAAGTAGCACTTTAAAGACTAGCAAAATGGTTTATTAGGTGAGCTTTCGTGGGACAGACCCACTTCTTCAGACCATAGCCAGACCAGAACAGACTCAATATTTAAGGCACAGAGAACCAAAAACAGTAAGCAAGGAGGACAAATCAGATTTCTTTTTCTTTTTCTTTTTTATCTTTTTCTGATTTGTCCTCCTTGCTTACTGTTTTTGCAGTGAAATATTGAGTCTGTTCTGGTCTGGCTATGGTCTGAAGAAGTGGGTCTGTCCCACGAAAGCTCACCTAATAAACCATTTTGCTAGTCTTTAAAGTGCTACTTGGCTGCTTTTTGTTTTGATAGTGTATAGACTAGCACAGCTTCCTCTTTGTTACTATTCAAATTTTCACGCAAGTCGAGGGTAGCCAGGAACCAAGGGGTGGCCTGGTTCCTGTCTCACCATTGCTTGTGGGACCCAGGAAACTGAGCAGCCTTTTGCAGAGCTCAGAACATAGGTCTGTTTCGCGTACAGAACACAGTGTGCTAGAGGCAGACATACAGTAGCTCGGTGATTCCCAAGCTTTTATCCCTACAAGATGCCCTTTGGGATCTGTCCCTTTTTCATTTCTGGTGCTACCAAAACACCCCAGCCACCAGCACAAACTCTCACCCACACTGGCATCCCCCTCCATGCAGCAAAAGGCCAGAATGCAGCTCTGGCACGTTTTGGCTGTGGCTCAAGGGACTGACCCCTGCAAAACTGGCTCCTTCCACCCCCGTTTGGGAACCCCGGTGGTGTCTCAATGCCAGAACTCTTTTAAGTTCATACACACCGCTGAGCCTGAGGAAATAAGTCTAGCATCAACCACAGCCATGCCAAGATGGTTTCATTTTACTAATATTGCCTGGTACATAAAGTGTGCAGCCATCCTGCCCACATTCAGAGTGTGCTGGCCAGAGGACACCAGGCCCGGGAGCCTCAACTGTTTCAGGGACAAAGAACATTGCACAGGGATTAGTACCGGCAACTCACCGTCTACAGATGGAATTGCGTTTGGACTGTGGCCAAGAATAAGATTATATATTTTGAAGCTGGAAACAAGGCAACACATCCCAAGGGCCCCCATTCAAGCTGAATTAGGAAGCCCTCCCTCCACTCAAATGTCTTGGGGCAGAGCTCAAATCAGAGGGTCCACCCAGAATGACAGGGTGGATCTCCTCTGAGCCCCACCCGCACCTCTGGAAGCCCTGGGGCTGCTGGGTTTGTCATGAATTCAGATATTCAGCTTGTGCCAAGAGCTGACATACACATTGTAGTCTTTAGCCTGAGCCCATTAAAATTAATAAACAAGCTTGTATGTCAGCCACTTAGAACACAGTTTCTCAACATGTCTGATAAATTATCCCCCCCTCCCCCCCTTTTCAAACAAAAAAAGTATAAGTACCTCCTGCCTTCTCTTGCGTACCTGTAAGGGTACTTGTACCACTAGTTGAGAAACATTTTCCTAAGGTAACCTGAGCTCTTGAAGCAAGTGCCGCTCCACCTCTCCAGAGCACTGTACCCTTTTCAGGAGTCAGATTTGTTTTGTATACCACCAAGTTACACCTCACTTAAAAACTACTTCCTTAGGAAAATATCACAGGAGACTGACTACTGCTGAAAACCTCCTGACTTTCTAGCATCTTATTATCAAATAAATGAAGTGGGACAGAAATAGTGGACCTACATTTCAGTGTAAGGCATATGAAGCAGTAGAAACAAGTCTGAATGAACTTTTAGATTATACGGACTTTACTAGTGTTTTTTATGTAGCCTGTTGTAAAACAAGGCAAATATCTAGATGAGCTGATGTACCCCCTGGAAGACTCCACTGTGTCCCCGAGGTGCACATACTCCTGGTTGAGAAACACTGATTTAGAACACGCCGACTTGTGCTAACACAATCCTATTGCAAAAGCCTTGGTTCTGCCTTCCCCAATCCTCTCCTACTATAGTACTCCTGCTCATTCAGTCGTGCATCTGACAAAGCGGGTTGTTCCCCGTGAAAGCTTATGCTCCAAAATCTCTGTTAGTCTATAAGGTGCCACAGGACTTCTTCTTGTTTTTGAAGATACAGACTAACTCAACTACCCCTCTGATACTCTTAAAGCTCTCTGGGCCAGGGAATATGTCTTTTTCTTAACTGTGCCAGAGGAAGGAACTCCTCAGGAAACATTTCATAACAACCTGTGCTTATTCTACTCAGGTTTATTGAGGCCTTGCAACTGGAACCTGAGGATGGTGAGTCTATTTTACCAGAGGTCAGTAATTCCACCCCAGCAAATGAACCACAGTGTAGACAGAACCTTAAAGCTAAATGGCCTATTGCAAAATGTATTGAAGTCAGTGGAAAAACTCCTGCTGGCTTTGTTGTGCTTTGGAACAGGCCTGTAACCCGTTCTCTTTCTCTAGGTTGTGTTTCTGATTCTTGGGTCCTTTGTTTTCATTCCCATGCAAGTCTTAACATGGACAGGAGTGAAACAAAACCGTGGAGACTATATAAACATGAGCATCATAATGGACACAAAAATGAATCTGGTACGATAATAACTGCTCATCACAGGAGTTACCGCAGGTTTATTGTGATTAAAACCATAATTCTCCTCTTCTCCCAGTGAAGTTCAGAGGACCCTTCCTTTCTGATCCAGGCTGGGGTTTAGTTTCTGAACTCAGATACAGAAATATAATAAATATTAGGATATAACCAAAAAAACCCTGATTAAAGCCCAGTTTTAGTTCTGCTGGAGGTAAAAGGAGAAATGGAATGGCACCCTCCTGTTACGTTTCTACTGTAGCAGATATGAACAAAATAACTTGAAAATTAATGTATTACAGTTTTGATGGGCATCTAAAATGCACTTGACTTTGAAATGAGTAAAGAAAAAAGTCTCTTGCTAAAAAACCCATCTATATTGTGTAATGAAGAGCAGATGGCAAAAAGTATTTCAAAAGACTCATTTTTTTAAAAAAAAAATTGAAAAAATAGCATACATACCACACTCCATAATTTGGTCTGAGTTACCATAGTATCAGTTACAAACATTTCATGCTACACATGTTGGCATTTTGGGTTAATTTAAATGCAGGGTCCCTAGGAGTTTAGGCCTGTATCACATACATATAGACTTGCCTCTTTCATATCACGGCTGACAATAAGGCTTAGATTCTTCCCAGATCTCAGGGAGCTCTTTTTTAGTGCATCTACCAGGGTAAAGCATGGCCTTCTTCAGTGGACATTAAAATACAGTTGTGATGTGAATCTTGTCTTTAGAAAGTTAAATACAAAGATGACAATTAGAGTTTCCAATTTTCTAATTGCAGAAAACTGGACACCCTTATCCCACCACCTGTGCTGCCCTTTCTCCAAGGCCTGGTCCCAGCTCACTCCATTTCCTCTCCCTCCTTCATTCACCCTTTTGCAACCTCACTCACTTGCTCATTTTCACCAGGCTGAGGTAAGGGGTTGTGTTGCTGGAGGGAGTGATAGCTCCGACTGGGGTACAGACTGTGGGTTGGGGCTGAGGATGAGGCATTTGGGACAGAAGATGGGGCTGCACGTCTGGGGGACTTGGCTGAGGCATTCGGAGTATGGGAGGGGTGCAGGCTCTGGGAGGGAGTCAGGGTGCAGAACGGGACTCAGTCCAAGGGAAGGAGGCTGGAGTTCAGGAATGAGTCTGAAATTCAGGCTTGGGACATTTAGCTTAGATAGCTCCTGGAAGTGGCTGGTGTTTCCCTGTGGCTGCTATGCAGAGGCACAGTCAGGTGGCTCAGTGTGCTGCCTGTGCCCACTGGCCCCTGCAGCTTCCATTGGCCACAATTCCCAGCCAATGGGAACTGCAGAGCCAGCTGTTGACGTTGGGGCAGCATGTTGGGCTTGTCCGGCTGCTCCCAGGCATGGGGCCACTTCCACTTCAGGGAAGGAACCTGCCTTAGCCCCACTGTGCTCCCAGCCTGACTTTTAACTGCCCAGTTAGCAGTGCTGACCAGAAGGGAGCGGGGTTGGGAAAAGCAGCTGTCAGATGTACTTCCACCCTGTCTATCCTGAGCCCTTCTAGGATATGTGCTGCTCAAGCACTCTCCTTCAGCACTGGATGATGTGACTCCACCCCAATACAGGCCCGTACACAGGAATTTCTGAGGGGGGGTGTGTGTGTGTGCTATTTTGTTAATATGGGCTGCAGTTTTTTAAATAAAGGAATCAAAAATAATCATGCAATGAGTGTACAAAAGAGAGGTTAATGAAAAATTTGAGTGACATATTAAAAATTACACAGTAATAAAGGTTTTATAGTAATTATTTTCTGGGATGACACAGTAATATCATGTGAAGAACAGTATTGCAAAATGTTCCTGTCGTCATCCTCAGAAAAATAATAAACATCGAGTTTAACTGGATTTCTTAAATTTCACATTACTCATATTTTATGGTTATATCTTTGTTTCATAATCATAATTCTGGAAGAGTTCCATCATTCTGTAAGTCTGTATTTGTTCTTCCTGCTTTTTTAAAACAATTAAGGCTAGTAGTAATGAAATAGATTTTAGGTAACAGAAAACCTTTCTTTATGACAGTAAATTCACAGCAGTGTCTGATACACGTTCATAGTTTCCTGTTGCTAGAAGCCAAGGGCATACTGGGTAGTCCCTTCCCTCCCCCAAGGCCAGCTGTCTGGGCAGGGAGCTGGCCAAGGAACTACAGCTCCCAGCGTGCCTTGGATTCCCCCACCATGCCTCCAGTAGTACATAATCAGCAGAAGTAATGGCTTTTTGGACTCCCTTAAAGCAAGAGAATTCCTGGGTGGCATGGAGCTACTACAGTCTCTGCCTCACAGTACCTACATGCATAGGTGTGTGGCCTGGTAAAAGGTATGTTTGGAATATCCTTTGGTATCCCTGAATGCAGGAATACCTCCTTATGGTCTCTGTAGCCAGATTTACGTTGGAGCAGCGAATTGACCTTCAACAGCTCTAAGACCCCACTAACAGTCGGCCAAGGAAGTGGCATACAGAATAGGAAGATTTATAGGAATAGAGAGGTGGCTGTGTTAGTCTGTACTCCCACAAAACAAAGCAGCAGACATGTGACATTTTAAAGACTAACAAAATGATTTATTTGGTGATGATCTTTTGTGGGACAGACCCACTTCATCAGATCAATCTCATTTCCAATACAGACTGACATATGTAAGTACAGAGGACCAAAAAGAATGGCCCACTCCAGTGAAGTGTTCACTGATGGGCTTATGCTGATCACCAGCAATCACAGGAGACACCAGTAATACTAATCCTGGAACTTTTCCTTGCAACAAACCCCGCTGCCAACTTTGTCCACATATTCTGAGGATACCATCACTGGACCTAACCATGTTAGCTAAAAGATCAAAGGCACATTCTCATGCACTCCAGCAACATTATATATGCCATTATGTGCCAACAATGCCCTGCCACTATGTACATTGGACAGTCTGGGCTAAACCTTCACCAAAGAATAAATGGACACAGAGCAGACAACAAGAAACTCAATACACATAAGCCTGTCAGTGAACACTTCAGTGGAGTGAGCCATTCAGTTAAAGACCTGAGAAGTTGTGTCCTGCAACATCGAGAATTTAACAATAGATTAGAGGCTGAGAGTTCTGAGTTAAAGTGCCTATTCAAATTCGACACATTAACACGTGGTATGAACAGAGACATCAACTACCTCAAGCATTACAAGGACTGCTTTCCTTCCTTTGATGCTCATAATTATCTCAGACAGGACAATTAACGTCCCCGCACCTCTCACCCCTTTCCTTCTATCCTATTTGATTTGTCAGTTTTTATTTAATTTTTTTTTCTTTTCAGTCCTTTGTACTTATAAATGTCAGTCTGTATTGGAAATGAGATTGATCTGAAGAAGGGGGTCTGTCCCACAAAAGCTCATCACCGAATAAATCGTTTTGTTAGTCTTTAAAGTGCTACATTTCTGCTGCTTTGTTTTGTAGGAAGATTTATATTATGCTTACACGGGGCTTGAGGGTCAAGGCCATAGCAGTGCTAGATTTTGGGTTCAGCTCCAAAGCCAAGAACAGCATACGCTCACTGTTCTTATGACAGCTTTGGACAAAAAGGCCAAATATTAGGATTGTGCTCACCACTATAATCCTCAGGCTCCTTCTGTAGGAAGGGAGTCCTGGACAATCAGCTGGTCCTGTAGAGTATTTGGTTCAAATCTGGAGACTTGAATCTGAAATCTCCAATCCACCCCAGTCCCTGAAACCGAATAGGTTTGACTGGAGATTCTGGTTTGTGACCATTTTCCTGATGATAACAGAAGCAAACAAACATTTTCAAAAAGTACACCCATCCCTCATTAAATGAGTTCTTTACTTACAAGTACTTGCTCAAATGAGGGACACGTATACCCACCTATGTTCACTAAATGAGTGAACTTCCCCCACTAATATGAGCAAGCCACGGGGTTCCTGGCCAGGGAGCAGGGAGATCTGCACCCCGCCCCCCAGCAGCCCTAAACTGCCCCCAGCTTTACACCCTCCTGCATCCCAAACTTCCCCCAGTCTTAGACCCCTCTGCATACCCTGGTTTCTGGGTATGCGTCTGGCCCTGTCGATTTGTTTTTTTACTTCTCCTGGTGGGTAATTCAGGTTTATGAATATTTGGTAAAGTTCTTGTAGTTTTTGGTCTCTGTCAGTTGGATCACAGCAAATGCGATTGTACCTAAGAGCTTGACTGTAAACAATGGATCTAGTCACATGTGCAGGATGGAAACTAGAAGGGTGTAGATAAGTATAGCGATCAGTAGGTTTTCGGTACACAAATCGACAGGGCCAGACGCATACCCAGAAACCAGCTACTCCAAGATCAGCCCAAAAAAGCCAAGAACAGAACACCACTGGTCATCACCTACAGCCCCCAACTCAGACCACTGCAATGAATTATTAAAGACCTACAACCTATTCTTAATCAGGATGCTACACTCCAGAAGGCCCTGGGTGACATGCCTGTTCTCTCCTACAGACAACCTCCCAGCCTCATGAGGATCCTTACTAACAGCCACAGTCTATACCCCAGGAACACCAGTCCTGGAACCTTTCCCTGCAACAAAGCCCTCTGCCAGCTTTGTCCACATATCTTCTCTGGAAATACCATCACTGGACCTAACCAGGTTACTCACAGAATCATGGGCACTTTCTCATGCTCCTCTACTAACATCATATATGCCATCGTGTGCCAACAATGCCCAGATGCTTTGTATATTGGACAGACTTCTAACTCCCTTAGACAAAGGGTCAACAGGCACAAAACAGACATCAACACACTCCAGATCCACAAAGCAGTTAGTCAACATTTTAATGGAATGGGGCATTCTGTCAATGACCTCAATGTATGTGTGTTACTGAAAAGAAATGATTGCTCCTTTGTAGAAAGGGAAGTGGACGAATTGGCATTTATATTCAAATTCGGAACATTAACACATGGTTAAATCGTGATGGGAACTTTCTGAGTCACTATAGGGGCTCGTCTGCACACTTAACTCAATCTAATTCTTGATCTTCCCCCCCACCCCTCCACTCTTTGATTTGCTCACCTTGATTATCTTTTTCTGATTTGTCCTCCTTGTTTACTGTTTTTGGTTCTCTGTGTCTTAAATATTGAGTCTGTTCTGGTCTGGCTATGGTCTGAAGAAGTGGGTCTGTCCCATGAAAGCTCACCTAATGAACTATTTTGCTAGTCTTTAAAGTGCTACTTGACTGCTTTTTGTTTTTGATAGTGTATAGACTAGCACGGCTTACTCTCTGTTACTTGTCAGATTCAGGAACCTTAAGCCTCATGCACCCAGCGAGGCAGGTGAACTGTGGCGGGACAGTACGCTATTGGCTGGGGGCTGCCCAGCTTGAGGCGGGCGGTGACTCTCCAGTGAGATGCGAGGATCTCTCCCACCGTTGAAGGCAACCCCTAGCGCTCGTTCTCTACGCCAATCGAGCAAGAGCTTATAACCGGTATCTCTTGCCTCCCATGTTGACGCAATGCTGTTCAGCGATGCCGGAGTACCTCTCCGGGCGTGAGCCTGGGCACTTATTATGGAGACTCTGGGTTGCCCAGACATGATTAATGGAGTCAAATTTGCAAATGAATTGCAGCTCAGAGATTTCTCTCTCCATTTGATTTTGGAAATTTTTTTGTTTCAGAACTGTCACCTTCAATCTGCCACTGAGTGTCCAGGGAGATTGAAATGCTCTCCCACAGGCTTCTGTACATTACCACTCCTGATGTCTGATTTATGTTCATGTATTATTTTACTGTAAGCTGGGAGCCACTCCCAGTATCTCTTTAATCCATGGTTAATGGAGTCAAATTTGCAAATAAATTGCAGCTCGCAGTTTACAAAGATGGTTTCTCTGATTTGGGTGTTGATAGCTCCCCATTAGATGCTGACAAAAGCTCACATCCCCCTGTCTGATCTGACTTGTTTTTCCCTCTTTTGATAACTACTGTTGACACTGGGCCATTTCCACCTTGCTGAATAGACCTTGTCAGCTCTGGCCCTCCCTCTTACTGGAACCCTATTCTTTAAATACCCCTCTAAAACCATCCCCCAACTCATGCATCTGATGAAGCGGGTCTTTGCCCATGAAAGCTTATGCTCCAAAATATCTGTTAGTCTATAAGGTGCCACAAGACTTTTTGTTGTTCTCGAAGCTACAGACTAACACGGCTACCTCTCTGATACCAGTAACCCCAATGAATCAATGCCTCATGTTAATCCAGTTTTTCCATCATTAAACAGTGATCAAAATCTGGCCCTTTGTTGTTCTCACTCTGTAGGAAGTGAATGAATACCCAGGGAGGGGTAAGTAGAGAACAGTTAGAATTTTAAAAGGCATGTTACAGTACCATTGTCATGGAGTGGTACCTCTGCCTCACATCTGGTTAGTGCTCCCCATACAACACAACTTCAAATCTTTAAGGCAAGTCATTAAAAATTGCATAGGCTTCACCTGAACCAAAAGGACTGGTGAGGTACTGGAGCTCTGAGGAAGGTGCTCCTCTCATTGTCCAAGCTAGAACTACACAACTAGTGAGAAAAAATATTCCTGAATGGTTCAGACACTGCTAAGTAAAACACATGTATATCCATTTAATGAGCTTTTTGCAAACACTCATGAGGACGACTTTTTGTTCAAAGGATGAAGGAGAGTGCTTAAGCATTGACTTAGGGAATTTCATATAGGTCAATATTTTGCCTGTACCTAAATTTGTTTAATCAAGACATGGAATTCCTGTCAAGTAGCAATAAATGTAGTTCATAAAGATCAAACAGGACATCTAGTCAGGGAACAGAAACAATACCATTCTGTGACCAATAATGCTCAAAAATATCAAATCACAAAAATTTAGTGCTTAGTGAACTTGGTTATAATTGACCTAGAGCTTGTAATTTAATTTGCACAAACCATTCATTAAAACAATTCCAAACAGTGAGTTAATTTAGCACATGGTTATTTGTAGGCAAAAGGCCATTATTTACTAAATAGATCATAATGAGCTGTTCTCCCAGTTTCCCTCCATAAATGAAGGCCCAATCAATTTGCCTGTATTATACATGTTTTTGATAGTAACAGACCTGACCCATTATAAAGACTCTTTCACATACTTTGATGTTTGCCCAAAGAATTAACTTCCCCCACCCCTCATCCCCACTCTTTCTACTCTTCTATCTGATTTGCCAACCTTGATAACAAGTTTTGGACCTCTGTGCTTTATATATTGAGTCTGTTCTGGTAAGGCTATGATCTGAAGAAGTGGGTCTGTCCCACGAAAGCTCATCACCTAATAAATTATTCTGTTAGTTTTCAAAGTGCTACATGACTGGTTTTTTGTTATGTTTTTGATAACATGCCAGGGATAACCACAAGAGCATTCTCAGTGCAGTCACAGGGAACTATGGATTGAACATTATTCACACATTTTACAATGGAAAAGATTCAGAGGGAACATGAACATAATAAAGTAAATTACACATACATTACTGCATACAAGCAAAAATGTTTTGGCAATGCAGGCAGGAAACATAGTTATAAAGGAAAACATATTTAATGCAAAATTAGTAGTTTATTCTCTTCCATATCTCATCAGCACTACATTGTCTCTAGAGATAGGGGAACTGGAGAATAGAAAAAAATGTAAGCAGGGAGCATTCACAAGTATTCCATATACATAGCTAGTTGTCCCACTTCCTCTTCCTGGTGAGCTAATGGCTGTTTCCTTAATTTAGCCAGTGGGTATTGGAGACAGGATACATTGTACTGAGTTTTTTGCCTTAGAGTCAGTCTCTTCCAGGTCATGAAATTGTGCTGATTTGGTAGCTTGCCCATTAATGATTGGCTTTTGTTATTTTTTGTCAAGGTTGACAGAATGTATTGAGCTAAAAGCAGTGTTAATTCACATTCAAGTTATTTACACTCAGATAAAATCCTATTGAGTTACATTAGATTGAAAGCAGCTATGCTGCTAAACAACACTCAAGTGTCACAATGAGATTGGATTAGCAGCTGAGTTGTGTGAAGTACAGTAAACTCTCAATGTAATGGACTAATGGGGGGAACGAGGTGTCTATTAATGCTGAAAGTCCATTATACCCGAATGCTTATATGGTATGATGGTACACTGACCTTCCCAACCCACTGTTGACTCCTGTCTTCTGTCCCCACCCTTCCCTTCCCCTCTCCTGTCCCGTTCTTCCTCTCACACCTCCATCTCCCTCTCCCAATTACCAGGAGAGGAGCTGAACACCAGCCTGGCTCCTTCCACCTCCTGAAGCTCTCAGCGCTGCCACACCTCCAGCCCCCAGAGCCGAGCCGCCTGCGCAAAGGGAGAGCATGGCCGCCCCCAGTCTGCCGGTGGGCAGCAGCCTCCAACACCATGGCTCCTGCTCAGTGCCATTGCAGTCAGTGGCAGCCAGGTGCCGACAAGCTCCATGCACGTGGGGCTGGGGAAGGAGAGCTTCCCCCGGGCTCCTCTGGCCCTGGTGGTCCTTCCAGCCCCAGCAGCCCCAACCTCTCCAGCAGCTCCTCCAGCCCCAGAGGAGGCTCTGGTGAGTCTCCAGCATTTATTGGAGGGAGCAGAGGGGCTGGCAGACAGCGTCCATTATTTCCAAAGTCTGTTGTATCAGGGGTGCGTTAAATCAAGGGTTTACTGTAAGGCTGTACCCTGTGTCTTCCCCCCAACCCCCCACCAGCCAATTTCAGTCAACAGTACAGTGAAGGGGGTGTTATGTGTGGATGGGAATTCACTTAACTCTCCAGTGAATATAAGCCCAGCAAAAATGGTCACCATTGGGACTGGACATAGAAGAGCGTTAAATCCAGTAAACTCTCACATATCTGACATTCTACCATCTGGAACTCTCAACTAACCGGCATTTTAACCACAAGAAAATTTTACGTTACATTTTCCGTAAGTCCTGACTAGTGAAAATAAATACAAATAAATACAGCAAATACAGTATAAGTTTACAGTGTACAATACTACTGTTGTTGGTAAATAAAGTACTCTGCCTATATTTTTGTTTGTTTCTTAATATCTAATCTTGTTTTTCTTTAATATTATGTATACCTCTCTATTAACCAGAATATTTGAATATCCAGCAACCTCCCAGTCCTCAGGCTGCCAGATATGAAAGTTTACTGTAAAATATTACACTAAATTTACACTAAATGCTCTTGTAAAAAAGAACACAGTGTCTGTTTGCTGGTGCTTGTGTAATCGGTTTCAGTCTCTAACATGCATTAACATGATTGTGTCATAAGTGTTTGTTTTCATTTGTGAAAAATGACTGGCTAGCTGGAGTAATATCATGCATTACCACTTTATTTTGCTGACTTATTACTTTAAGGAAATTCAAAGACTGATAAGAGACAGTTAAACTCCGTAAGTCTGAAAAGTTTATGGAGTAATAAATACTACAGAAAACCTGTATAATGTGTTCACAAAACATGAAGAAAATGTTTCTAACGTTTCTTCACCATACTCCTCTAGACATTGGCTGTGACTTCAAGGAAAAAAAACCAGTCTTCATTGATTGGTCACTGAATCTTATCTTTAAAAATAAGCCTTTGATCTTGTCCCTTGGCAGGACCTTGGTGTTTTTTTGCCTATTAGAAATTCATGTTTTCCAACAAAATTGTGTTTTTCTTCCATTATTTTGACCTCAGATGCTTTAGGGCTGCAGATCTCAGGCACTTATCTGTCAAAAACATGATTCACATCTGGATGCCTTTCAATCAAATGAACACCTCAAGAGAATTTTACACCAAAATTATTCTCAATCAGCAGTAAAGCTTCTTCAGTCAGCATAGGAACAGATTTGACTACTATTGCAGCAATGGAAATTGGTAAAAGTAACATGCAGCTCTCATTTAAATGGTGTTATAGTCTGCATTAAATGAAGGAAACGTAGATGGAAGCTTTCTGAGGAATACATGAAAATGCTCCTTATAGAATGGAAAATATGTGCCAGGTTAACTTCATTTCCTTTTGACCATTTTCCATTGACAACATGTGTCAATATTGTGCATCTACTTCAGGACAATTTTATTAATTTCCTTATTTGTTTAATATCCAAGAGGTTAGCTGTCCCTATATTAATATTACAATATCAAATTTTCCATATAGGTTTTTAATCAGATAGCATATATTTATGAAGAATAGGTATTCAGAGAGGAAGCAGCTGCAAATCATCAATATGAGGTATGTTGTAGGTAAACATTGAAGTATATGAATTTATTGAATGAATTCAGTATACAAATGTCAACACTGCATTTGAATAGATGTACATCCTGATGCAGTTTTTCTCAACCTTTGTAAAATAGAGTACCCCTTTTAAAAATTATAAGCACCCCCAGACTTCTCTCATGTACCCCAAAGGGTATGCATACTACCAGTTGAGAAACATGGTCCTAAGATAATTTGATGTCTTGAAACAAGTGCAGTTCAATCTTTCCAGATAACTGTACCCTTTTCAGGAGTCAGATTTATTTTGCATATCACCAAGTTACACCTTGCTTAAAAACTACTTACGAAAACATGCAAAAAATATCACAGAAGACTACTACTGAAAACTTATTGACTTTCTACCATCTTTTTACCAAAAAAATGAATTGGAATAGAAATATTGTACTTAGATTTCAGTGTTAGGTATATGAAGCAGTAGAAACAAGTAATTGTCTGAATGAACTTTTAGATGGTGCTGACTTTACTAGTGTTTTTTTATGTAATCTGTTGTAAAACTAGACAAAGATCTAGATGAGTTGATGTATCCCTTGGAAGACCTCAGTGTACCCCCAAGAGTACACATACCCCTGGATGAGAAACACTGTCTTACTGTTATGTACTTCCTAAGGGTTATACTATCACTTCATCAGAACTGGATTCAATCTTAGCTTTGAACAACTCATAAGAAATGAATAAAGCCAGCTCTGTAACTCATTCCAGCAAATTATCTCTTCCCAATCAACAGTGTATTTTGATGCTCAACATAAAGGAAAACTTCTGTAGCTTGGCGGAGATACATTTAGTTGATTCTAGAAGAAAGGCATCCAATCTCTTCTGGAACAAGCTCATGGCAAAATATAAATACATTTTAGGATTTAACAGAAAACGTTCAGTTGTTCAGGGGTCTCTAATGGGTGGAGTGAAATGTCTATGTACATGTGATATTTACATGCTTGATATGTTCCTGTTAGTAACAACAGGACAGACTGTACCTCTGTATAGTGTCATCAATAGAAGAGGCATCTGATGGCTGTAAAGTTACATGGGCTTTGTCCTCTGTTTTCTTCTGTGTGTTTGACCACCCCAACCAGGAAAGTGAGCATCTGTCCTACAAACCTGCTGATCTCAGGCTTCCCCAGAAGCACGAAACCATCCTTGAGGAATCTCTGTGCCACCCCAGCAGCACTACCCAGGAACTGACTCCTCATGGGGTGATGGAGCATGGAAATGTACATAGACTCTGCCAGAATATTGTCTTCTGTCTGTGTTACAGGAGTGGAGGCATCCCTGCTGGGAGGCCAGAGGAAGAGGAAGACAGGCATTTTTCCCCAGCATTCCACCTGGCCTATCCCTGGCCCCCTCGGGCCACACAATGGACCTCTGGGCTTTTGAAGCAGGGACTCGTCCTGCTACATTGCTGCCTGACAGTCCCTCTGTCCCCTCTCTGGGCTTTGTGAGCCCACACTTTGGTTTTTTTTTCCCCCATTTCCTGCATCCAATAGACCTGTTGCTCAGCAACTTCCACCTCCACACTTGGGAAAATCAAAGGAACAACTCATTGTGTGGGTGAATTGAAAACTGATCCCTCTTCTCTGATACTTCTTTTTATGAGTCTGTAAAAGCAAAGGGAAAAGCAGATACTGCCTGAGAGCTTGTAACACTGTGTGAGTCCTATTGACTGATTGCTCACAGATGAGTCTGACATCCCACCCTGATGCTGCACTTAATATTGCAGGCTGTTTTAGTGCTGCTCTTTTCTTTAAGGCACTGCACAATAAGATCTGAGACCTACTTGCATTTGAGCAAACACAGCTCAGCTATCTTTCTCTAGGGATTTATAAAGCATTCATCTCCTCAGTAGACTCTCGACATACATCAGTACAAGCTGGAGATATATATATACAGTGAAAAGTAAAAGATAACTCATCTAAGAACAAATTAAATGAACAGAACAGTCCACTTGATCTGACAGGTCTAAATTAACAGTGCTGCATAGACCACCATACCTCAAGTAAAATTACTTGTTTTCCAAAGAGTACCAAGGCAACGTTCTCTACAAGTCGAAGTTTTGGACTGCAAGTTCTATTCCCAAGTTCTATTCACAGCTCTGCAACTACTTGCTGTCTGACCTTGAGCAAATTGCTTAGCTCCAGCTGCTCAAGTGCTTACTAATATTTGAGTATCTCAGATACTTAGTGCTCAACTTGCAACATCAAAGGCCTGATATTTTTCAGAGTTGCTGAGTACCAGCTCTTCCAGCTGCTCCCCATCAATTTCAGATGGAGTTGTCCATGTGCAGCACTTATAAAAGGGCAGAATTTATAGCGTTGCAGGGATGGAACACCGCATAAATACTTCTGCTGTGGAGTTGCTGAACAGGGCCTCTGAAAAACAGTGTCTCCTCCCATGTCTGCCTAAGATTTCCATCTTCATCCTCACCTAGAAATCTTGAATATTAAATATCATATGAACAAAAATAGAAGTCAGACCATGTGTTATAGCAGGGGTGGGCAATAAGCTGGACGCAGTTCACCGGGATTAGAAACAGACATCTGCAGCCAACAGGAGCGGCAAGTGGGCATACCTGCAAACGTGCAAGGAAATAAAGTGTCTGGCATCCCACCAAGGACTAGCCCCGGTGAACTGCACCTGGCCTGTGGGCCACTTATTGCTCTACTCTCTGTGAATAGAGATTAGACAAGCCAATGTAAAGCTGCTTTATGCTAGAATAAGGGGTCTGTGTCTCCCCCACCCAATTTCTCTTGTATATCATGGGAAGTAAAGGTTACTCACATGTACAGTAACTGAGGTTCCTTGAGATGAGTGTCCCCATGGGTACTATAGTCCAGGCATTGGTGCATCCCTTTGCATGGAGATTTTTGCAGCAATTTCTGTCCCAGTCATACACATGCACACAAAGCCTGTCTCGCTCCTCTCTCCTCCATTTAAAGATCTGAATGGACACTGCTGCAGAAATCTCCATGCAAAGGCACAGGGATACACTAATGCCTAGAGTGGAGCACCCATAGGGACAACTCCCAATGAAGAACAGTATTTAGCCTAATGGAAACCCATGACATCCATGATATTTTTCAGGACAATACATCAGACAGCAGATGCTAAATTCTCCACCCAAATCCTGTTGGTTTTCAGTGAGTTGAGCAGGAATAAATACCAGCAGATACTTATCCACCTGCTATTGGGAAGTGCTGTTTAAGAATAAAGAAAGGAAGGTTCATGAGGTCTAGTTTTTATATCCTTGATGTATCAAGTCCATTATCCCATGTTTCTATGAAAAGGTTCATGCAACTTTAGATCAGAGAAGCTATCTCTAATAGGTGCACTCCAGATCCTACATTTGGCTGAACAAAATGCCAAGTTCTAAATTTTCCCATCTGAATAAATAATAACAGTCCATAAAAAGACCAGCAAAAAAAATTCCTAAAAAGATCAGATAAGCTGGAGGTCACATACATCACAAAGTCTCCAATCATACCAGCTATGAGCAACTGACAGGATCACAGTACTTTCAAATCTCCTTTGTAAATGATTTTTTTGTTTTGTACTGGGTCAGCTATACTGCTCAAGGAAAAGTTTCCTCTTTGATACAGACTTAAAAGTGACAAGTATCAGAGGCGTAGCCATATTAGTCTGTATCCACAAAACCCCAAGAAGTTCTGAGGCATCTTATAGACTAACAGATTTTTTGGAGTATAAGCTTTTGTGTGGGAAAGACCCACTTCATCAGATGCATTGCATTGTTGATTTAAAAGTGACCATGCCAGAGTAATTCAGAAATCTTTTAGCTAATGGTGTTAAATAGATTTACCCTCCTCCTCATCATCATCAATAACCTTGGGCTCCAAATGTTAACAAATGCTGGCTCGGACGTTGCCCAGATAAACAAGGTCCGCGATAACAATCGAGCAATGGGGGTTGGGTCAATAAGTTGCCTACTGAAAGAAAATTACACCTAACACATATGCTATCCATTGGAACATGGAACGTCTGAACACTGTGGGCAACTGGAAAATTAGAGCTGCTTTGGAAGGAAATGGAGAGATATTAATGTGATATACTTGGACTGGCAGAGATGCGCTGGACAGGATCAGGAGAGAGATGCGGTTGTGAAGTCATTTGGTCAGGAAACGAAACAAAGCATGAAGCATAAGTTGGATTTCTTCTTAGCAAAACAGCTAGAAGAGCATTATTAGGATACATACTGGTGAGTGCAAGAATGATGGTTGCGAATTCGAAGCAAAATTGTTCAACATCTTAGTCATTCAGGTGTATGCACCCACGTCAGACAGTACGGAGGAAGACATTGTGCAATTGTATAAAGACTTGACAAAGACGGTGGAGGAGATACTGAAGAAAAATGTGTTGATCATCAGAGGAGATTGGAATGAGAAGGTTGGAACAGATAATGAAGGTTGGGAGAGAGTCATGGGAAGGTTTGGATATGGAGAAAGACTTACCCTGGTTTAAAAAAATTATGTATCTACCCAAATGCACCCGTCGTACAGTAATGTTATGAAGACAATAAAAGATCACCCATCTTGTGTCTGTAATATCCTGGGACCAATCTGGCTACAATAACATACAGTAAAATCCTGACTTCAACCTGCAAGAGGTTCACTGTGTGCAACTAGAGGTGATATCTTCACAAAAACAATACCACATAGCACACATAATAAATAATCTATCTTGGGGTGAGCAAACTTTTTACGTAGGGCCCCCCATTTGGCTGCAATTAGCTGCCCCCTCCCAACCTGTGGGGGGGGACCACAGGAAGGGATGAACTCAGAAAGAGGGTGGGTGCTCGGGTAGGGGTGGGAGGCTCAGGAAGGAGGTGCTGGAGGGCTCCAGGGGTGCCCCTAAGGGGGAGTGGTGCTTGGGGGGGAAGACCCCAGGAGGGTATGTGGGGGGATAGCTCAAAGGGAGGACCCCAAGGGCTCAGTGGCATCACCACCTCCACCTCACAGGCATTGCCTTTTCTGTGCTTCTGGCCACGGAGCTTGGTGTTGCTGTAGAGTCGGGAGGTGGTGGTCCCAAGCTGGGCTGTGTTGATGGGCAGCAGTGTCACCAGACTGAAAGGCAGCCCTGCACCCCCACAGGCAGCAGCACTCATTCCACACCAGCATCTCCGGGGGCCATCGTGACAGTGGCTGCAGGGACCAGTGCAGCTGCCTTACCAAGCTGGGAATTAGCTAGTTGCTCCTGTCGCTTGGCTCAGGGCCTCTGAACTTTCTGACTGGCCCAGCAGCAGAAGGAGCATTCCTTTGGTGACAGCATCAGTGGAGGCCACGGGGGAGAAAGCAGAGGGCAGGGGAAGCCACAGAAGCCACGGGAGGTGGGGAAGCCTATCGTGCTGTGCCCCCTTTACAACATATCACACATCCCTACTTTGTGCCCCCGATCTAGCTCATTGTAAAATTGGTGGCCTTCCAAATTCTAATGATTGTGATGCACTGAGACACACTAATAGGGAACTTGATGAAATGCTACAATCTAGAGGAAAAACATTGACCTAGTGGGAGTGCTGGAAATTCTTATACCAAAGCACATTTCTCTCCATCTTTATTTCAGCCAAAATCAGCAGACCAGCCTTCAAGATGAAATGTTTCTCCAGAGCTCCTACAATGGATTCAGAATGCCTAATCACCTTTTAATTGAGCCAAATCAGTCTTCCAAATTCAACACATATTTCCTCCAGTTTAAAAAAAACAACCAAACACTGGGCCCTCCTCTGACAAGTGACTAATTCAGAATGGACAGCCCTGATGATTTAAGGATGATGGTGTGCCAGAATGAAAATCTATCCTTTGAAAGGGTTATCATGAAGAGAAACAGTGCAATATTTTACCTTTCTGACATTGTAGGTCCTCCATGAAAAATTACAATCCACGGATGTAATCCCCGGATGTAAACTGGATGTGGTTCACCACTTGATCATTGGAAAAGCTGGTCATTTTCTGATGAAGCAGGTCTTTACTCAAGAAAGCTTATGGTCCAAAATATCTGTTAGTCTATAATGTGCCACAGGACTGCTTGTCATTTTCCCCAGTCACCTCTTTTCTCAGGCTTTCCTGTGAGGAGAAGATTGGCTAAGAAACGGCAGTGACATTGCAATAGGGCTGTAGAAATGAATTACAGGAAGTAGGCTGGGCTATGCAACTGTGGTCCCTAATGAGGCCTCTGCTAGGAGGAGCCTGAGCTCATCCTGAAAAGGTGTTGAAGTGGTTGTAGCTTGTTAAACTCCTGGCTTTTCAGAAACTGCAGTGCACTTAGCTTGTTATGAAGAAAATAAAAGTGTAAATACACATTAAACAGTAGAGCAAAAAAGCAATCATGTAGCACTTCAAAGATAAACAAAATTAGTTAGTAGGTGGTGAGCTTTCATGGGGCAGACCCACTTCTTCAGATCTGGAGACAGTGTTGTACTGGAAATGGCATGATGGTTTTATAACACAGAGCTCAAAAAAAGAAAAGAAAAGAAAGAAAGAAAAAAAACTGACAAATCAGATACATAGGACAGAAAAGGGAGGGGCTTGGAGGGAGGCGGGGGGGGAGAGAGCATTACTAGTGGTAAGTGTTCTACCTGAGAGCACTATGAATATCAAAGAGGGAGAAGCTGTCTTTGTAATGCATAAGGTAATTTCTATCTCTATTAAGGCCAAGACTCAAAGTATCGAATATGAGCATAAATTGTAGTTCAGATGTCTTTTTTTGTAATCTTCTGTTAAAGTCTCTTTGTTATAAGATGTATATGCTCAGGTCTTTAAGAGCATGGCCCACTCCACTGAAATGCTCACTGAGAGACTGCTGTGTATTCGGATTCCTAATGTCTGTTTTGTGTCCATTCATTCATTGGCAAAGTGATTGTCCAGTCTGTCCAATATACACAGCCAAGGGAAATTGCTGGCAAATGATGGCATACATAACATTGGTTGAGGTGCAGGAGTATGAGCCCCTAATCTGGTAATTAACATGGTTATGTCCAGTGATGGTGTCTCCAGAATAAATATGTGGACAAAACTGGCAATGGGGTTTGTTGCAAGGAAAAGTTCCAGGATTAGTATTACTGTGGTATGTATGGCCTGTGGTTGCTAGTGAGAATTTTCCTGAGGTTAGGCAGTTGTCTGCAGGAGAGAACAGGCCTCTCATCCAGAGCTTTTCAGCGTGTAGCGTCATGTTCCAGTGTGGGTTGTTGATGTACTAGAGGGGTTTGGGCTGGGGGTTATAGGTGATAACAATTGGTGTTGTGTTATTAACCTTCTTGGGCCTATCTTGAAGTACCTGGTTTCTGGGTATTCGTCTGGGCCTGTCAATCTGTTTTCTTTTTTTTATTTCTCCCAGAGGGTAATTAAGTTTTATGAATGCTTGGTAGAAATCTTAAAGTTTTTGGTCTCTGTCAATAGTAGAGCAGCAGATGGGATTGTATCTAAGGGCTTGATAAACAATGGGTCATATGAGCCGTGTCTACACGTGCACGCTACTTCGAAGTAGAGGCACTAACTTCGAAATAGCGCCCGTCACGGCTACATGCGTCGGGTGCTATTTTGAAGTTAACTTCAACGTTAGGTGGTGAGACGTCGAAGTCGCTAACCCAATGAGGGGATAGGAATAGCGCCCAACTTCGACGTTCAACGTCGAAGTAGGCACCGTGTAGTCGTTGCGCGTCCCGCAACGTCGAAATTGCAGGGTCCTCCATGGCAGCCATCAGCTGAGGGGTTGAGAGACGCTCTCTCCAGCCCCTCAGCTCAATGGTGGCCGCGTGGAGCAGCCCCTTAAAGGTCCCCTCCCCCTCCCTTCCTGTGCAGGAAGCTGAGGGAATGTGCAGGCGGCAGCCCAGACACGCGGCCAGCCTGCACGTCCCTCAGCCATCCAAACCAGCCACCCCACCTGCGATGGCTGCCCGGCAGCCCCCCCAGCCCCCCCAGGGGATCCCCCCCCAAGGGGAGCCAGAGCAGTCAGCCCAGCCAGGCGGGCAGCCAGGCTGGCAAGCGGCAGCGGGGCCCCTCCTGGACGGTGGCTGAGCTGCGGGACCTGCTGGGGCTCTGGAGTGAGGAGGAGGTGCTCCAGGTAATGGGGAGCAAGAGGCGGAACATGGATGCGTTCGCTCAGCTGGCCGATGGCCTGGCTGCCTGGGGTCACCCTGCCCGTACTCCTGATCACGTCAGGAGTAAGGTGAAGGAGCTGCGGCAGGGTTACTCCCGGGCCCAGGATGCAGCCAGCCGATCTGGGGTCGCCCCCGTCACTTGCACCTTTTACAGGGAGCTCAGGGACATCCTGGGCCCCCAGCACACCTCCTCCCCTCCGGCCACCCTTGATACTTCGGCCGACGAGCCCCAGCAGGCCCTGCAGCCCGAGTCCGCCCCGGAGGTAAGCCCCGCACCCCGGGGGCCCCCCCCGGAGCCCACCCCCAGAACATCGCGGCAGGAGGAGTGGGGGGGGGGCTCCTCCTCTGCAGAATCCGGGCTGCAGATCCTCCTCGTGCCATCCCGGAGCAGCAGCCGGGCCTCCGCCCCCCGGGGATCTCCAGACTGTGGGAGTGGACCGACAGGTATGTACCCCACTCTGGTGTACACCCCTGGGCTTGAGGGGCGGGGGGTAATAGATATGTGTCCAGGGCCCCCCACATGCTCACATGGCCATGGCCCCAAGGACAGCAGGGCCATGTCCCTCACAGCAGTGCATCAGCCCCTGCCCCGCCCCCCACCCCGCACGACAGTGCCATGCCCCATCCCCGGGGCAGGGGGGAGCGGAACCTCGAGGGGCCCCCGGGAGGAGGAGGTGGGACACCCTGCAGCAGCAGCAGCAGCAACAGCAGCAGCAGCAGCATGTGATGGAGTAGGGGGAGTGCAAAAGGAAGACTCAGGCTAGATATGAGCAACAAGAGCCGAATAGCTCCCGGGGGCAAAGGATGATCCTGGGGCTACAGCTGGCAGGTGACACCTCTGCCCTGAACAAAGAGGTGGGAGGAGCTGAGCTGGCTTGGAAATGGGGGGGGAGGGCGGGGGCCACAGGTAGAGGCTAAGGGAAGGGACAGCTGGAAGGCAGCCAGCCTGAGGAGGGGGAAAGCTGCATCCCAGAGGGGCACCCCTTGGGGTCTTCTCCCCAGGACCGGTTGGAAGGACTGTCTCTTCCGACAGCTGGTGCTGTCACTCCTGGGAGAAACTGGGCATCTGTGGCCTAAGAAACCTCTCCTGTCAGACCCTGCGGAGTGAAGTGAGAGTCGCTCCCACCAGGGGATGGGGTGCAGTGCAGGGGGACCCCTGAACCCCATCCATCACAGCAGCATCTCCCGGGGACGGGGATGTGGAACCTGCAGCACAGGGCTGGGGGGACAAAGGCCACAGCTCGGGGCCCACACTAATGCCTGTCTCCATTCTTCTTCCCCCCTCCTCTCCTGTGTCCCGCACCTGCACCATCAGAAGGACCGGAAGAGAGCGCCGGCGAGGCATCAGTGGTCCCGGAGAGCCCTCCGGGGCCATCGCTCCAGGCAAGCCCCTCGGCTGAGGACCAACCGGCCCCATGGCGGGCTAGACGGCGGACCCCGCGCCACCACCAGCTGACGGCGACGGACCCCCCAGCTGCTGGCCATCCATCGTCGGCAGCTGGAGGTCGCGGAGCAGCACCTGCAGCTGCAGGAGCGGGCGCTGGCCTGGCGCCAAGAGGCATGGGGGGCCTACATGGAGACTTTCAACCACCTTGTGGACTACCTTGCCCCCGCAGCGCCGAACGTGCCTGCTTCACCCGCCGCACCACCAGCTGCTCCGCCCGTCGCCGTCCCGTCCGCCGTCGCCCTGCCATGCACCGCCGAGGGCCGGAGCGCCGAGGGACCCCTGGAGCCAGCTGAGACTTGCCGGGCATATCTTCCGGTCCGCCCCGCCCCCAGCCAGCCCCGGAGAGGGCTGCGGCCGCGGCGGGGCTCCCAGCCGCCCACGCCCAGTGCCGGACTTTAGGGGCAAAGGGCCCGGGACATGGCCCCCCCTCCTTGTATATAGTTGGAACTTATTATTTTGTGCCCCCCATTTGCCCCGTCCCCCCCATGTAAATAGTTCTCCCCTTTATCCTCCCTGGTTTTCTTTTTATTACTGAGCACACTTTTTTCTTACTATTGTTTTATTTGTACATATTACTTTGGTTCCACACGTTGTATATAGTTTGTTCTTGTTTTATATATTTATAGTTAAAAAAAAAAGTTCTAAAAGAAAAAGCAGTTTAAGTTCAGCCACAAGTGCGTGCTGTCATTTGTCCAGGAAAAGTGGGAGGGGGGTGCGGTTGGGTGCTCCATGGTGTGGGCGTTGGGGCAGGAGTGTGGTGGAGGAAGGGGCGGGCAGTGGGGGGCCTGGCAGAGTTCACCCCGCGGCCTCATCATCGAAGTGGGCCCGCAGGGCCTCCCAGACCCGGGTCCCTTCGGGGTCCACCTGCCGACTGGGGGCAGCGGGTGGCTGCACGTCGGCCCTGCCGGCCTCCACAGCCCAGCCCTGGAAAAAGGCCTCCCCCTTGCTCTCCACCAAATTGTGCAGGGCGCAGCAGGCACCCACAATCAGGGGGATGTTGTTGGGGCCCACATCCAGGCGGGTCAGGAGACATCTCCAGCGTCCTTTCAGGCGGCCAAATGTGCGCTCCACCACCTGGCGCGCGTGGTTCAGGCGCTGGTTGAAGTGCTCCTGGCTAGCGGAGAGATGGCCCGTGTACGGGTGCATGAGTCAGGGCCGGAGGGGGTATGCCGCATCTGCGATGATGCAGAGGGGCATGGTGGTGTCCCCCAGAGGGATCTCCTGCTGGGGGATGTAGGTCCCCGCCTCCAGCCGGCGGCACAGGCCCGAGTTCCGGAAAACCCGGGCGTCATGGGTGCTGCCAGGCCAGCCCACATAAATGTCCTGGAAACATCCCCGGCTGTCCACCAAGGCCTGGAGGACCACAGAATGGTAGCCCTTGCGATTCAGGTATCGTCCTCCACTGTGATGCGGGGCGCGGATGGGGATGTGAGTCCCATCCAGAGCCCCGAAGCATTTGGGGAAGCCCAGGGTGGCAAAGGCCGCGATGGTGGCATCTGGGTCCCCCAGCCTCACGAGCCTGTGCAGGAGCACGGCGTTGATGGCACGCACAACCTGCAGGGAAAGCACATGGGACAGCACCAATGAGGGGTGAGCAGGGTGTGCGTGGCCCTGCTCTGCCCTCCCCTCCTCTGCCCTGCCCTGCCCTCCTCTGCCCTGGCCTGGCCTGGCCTGGCCTGCCCTGCCCTGCCCTCCTCTGCCCTGCCCCGCCCTCCTCTGCCCTCCCCTGCCCTCCTCTGCCCGGGCCCCCCTCCCCTGCCCTGCCCTCCCCCCGTGGGTTCTCTTACCTCCATGAGGACAGCCCCGACGGTGGCCTTGCCGACACCAAACTGCTGCCCCACAGATCGGTAGCTGTCGGGAGTGGCCAGCTTCCAGACAGCGATGCTGACCCGTTTCTCCACTGTGAGGGCACGCCGCATGGCGGTGTCCTGGTGCCTGAGTGCAGGGGTGAGCCACTGGCACAGCTCCATAAATGTCTGCCGGCTCATCCTGAAGTTCCTGAGCCAGCGGTCGTCGTCCCACTCCCCAAGCACCAGCCGCTCCCACCAGTCGATGCTGGTAGGGTAGCTCCACAGCCGCCGGCGTGTGAGGCGGGGGTGGGGGCGGGGTGCTGCAGGGTTGGGGGTTGAGCCCTGCTGCCCTGGGGGCAGCTCCTCCTCCGGTGTAGCAAGGAGGTGCTCAGCTGCCTCCCGCATGGCATGGAGCAGGGCAAGCCCTGCTCCTGCCGGGAGGGCTGGGTGGACCTCTGGCAGCTGCTGCTGCTGCTGCTGCTGCTGCTGCTGCTGGGGTCCATGACTGCGTCGCCCGAGGTCTGTGTGCCTATGGCTCTTCAGACCGCGTGCTGTGCAGGCTGAGTGTGTCTGGGAGGGGCCCTTTAAGGGAGCGGCTAGCTGTTGCCCCGGAAGCACTAGTCTGCCCTGTGACTCTGTCTGCAGCTGTGCCTGGCATCCCTATTTCGATGTGTGCTACTTTGGCATGTAGACGTTCCCTCTCTGCGCCTATTTCGATGTTGGGCTGCACAACGTCGAAGTTGAACATCGATGTTGCCAGCCCTGGAGGACGTGTAGACGTTATTCATCGAAATAGCCTATTTCGATGTCGCTACATCGAAATAAGCTATTTCGATGTAGGCTTCACGTGTAGACGTAGCCATGGTGTGTGCTGGATGGAAGGCGTGTAGGTAAGTGTAGTGGTCAGTGAGTTTCTGGTAGAGAATGGTATTGATCTGGCCATCAGTGATTTGTACTGTGGTGTCCAGGCAATGGATCTCTCATGTGGAATGGTCAAAGCTGAGATTGATGGTGCGGTGCAGGTTATTAACATCTCAGTGGAATCTTCATTCTCTATTACCCCTCCTTTACTTATGCTGTATCAATGATGTCTTTATCATTTGGACCCATGGTAAAGAGACTCTGGATGACCCTTTTCTGTCCTATGTATCTGATGTCAGTTTTTATTTCAGTTTTCTGGATCTCTGTGTTATAAAAATCATCATGCCATTTCCAGTACAGCACTGTCTCTAGATCTGAAGAAGTGGGTCTGCCTCATGAAAGCTCACCACCTAATAAATTATTTTATTAGTCTTTAAAGTGCTACATGACTGCTTTTTTGTTTTGTTAGCATACACACTAACACGGCTGGCTCTCTGTGACATTAAACAGTGAGTCTCTCAACTTAGATACCTAACATAGCCTGGTTAAGCAATGTTTTGGGAAGCAATATTAACAAACCAATAAACCCATATAGTGCTACATCTTGTGATGTGATGAACATGCTATCCCAGAGCCAACAAAGTGTTTGCTTAATTTTAAGCTCGAGTAGTCCCACTGACTTCAGGACTGAGAAGCTTTTTTTATCCCAGAAGAATAGTTTCATCTAGTTACTTGGCTTCAACACCTTTTAATTTTTAAATTCAAAGTGTTTTGGGATGATATGCACAGGTAACTGAAAGCATCTTTCATTGGCTATTATCTCCCAGCTGATGCAGGTAGTTGATCTTAGAATGCTTCAGTGCCCAGAATTAAAACAGGCCCATATTTCTTCCAAGTTTTAGGACACAGAAGCCAGTTTACAACTGGCCAAATTCATCCTCAGCAAAGTTACTCAAGGGGTGGTTTGAGAACACTCTGCCTGCCATTTAAAAGACGTCAATACAACAGCATCTGATGCAGTGAGTCTTTGCTCACAAAAGCTCATGCTCAAAACTTTTCTGTTAGTTTATTAGGTGCCACAGGACCCTTCGTTGCTATTACAGATCCAGACTAACATGGCTACCCCTCTGATACAATACAACAGATATTGCTATTGCCTGATGGCTTACAGCTCAAGAATCAGGGAAACAATTTTGCAGTTTACAAAGGTTTTCATCTCAAATGAATGTTGTAAAGGCATCTTGATTGTCTCCAATTTTAAAACATTGAGATTCCTTCTGCCTGTATTTAGACTGAAAGGAAAGGCTTTGCATCATAGTGAACGAAACTATCACTTGCATCTACAAGAAAAATCTCTCCAAGATTAGGTTTGAGCTAAAATTTTTTGTAGTGCTTTTCTTTTTTGGAATTTATTTTAAAATACTGTTAAACCCTAAACTTCTCTTTCAAGTGATGCCGTAAATATGATGTCATACTTTTAGGATTATAGTCCAGAATTCAGTTTGACCTCAGGTCTAACAGTTACGGATGGCATTTTTATAAGTGCTTAGCATTGGCTTTAATCAATGGGAGATCTTCCACTGACGTGAATAGGAGCGAAGTCTCAGAAGTGTTAGTCTGTATCTGCAAAAACGAGGAGTCCTGTGACACCTTAAAAACTAACCAGTTTATTTGGGCATAAGCTTTAATGGGCAAAAACCACTTTGTCAAATGCATCTAATGAAGTGGTTTTTGCCCAGAAAAGCTTATGCCCAAATAAAGTGGTTAGTCTTTAAGGTGCCACGGGACTCCTCATTGTTCTAATAGGAGAAAAGTAAGGCTGACATACAGCACTTTTGAAGAGCTGCCTAACATTACTACATAAATATGGCCATTTACAAATACTGGCCATGAATATTTACTAAACAACAAAGGAAAGTCTTAAATAATCTAAAATAAAAATGTGTAAATCTCCATTTTCTAGGCCTGACTAATAGAATGCCAATCAAAGAACTATAAATCTTAATCAACATTGATTGCTTACAACTCATTTACACCTATGTACTATACACCATTATCAGAACTAGGTCTTGTGGTTCTAAGTGCTTCCCAGGCATAGGTCCACAGGTCTTGTTGTTTATATCCATAATTTAATCTAGTAGCACAAATCACAGATTCACTTTTGCTAAAATAAAACTCCCAGAATTTTCAGCATGATACGGAGATGGATAATCAATTTCTGTTGAACAGACTGTAGAACATACACATCAAGGACAATGTGTTGTCAGGCAACAAGGCATTAGTCAGGCGCGAAAGACATTTTGCTTGCTAACTTCCTGTACATCTCAAAGTTGCAGGTGTATCTTTGCATAAGTATACAGAATGCTAACTGCTGATTCAATAGTACTATGCAAATGAGAATTCAAAAAGCAATAAAGGCTCCAATACCTTATGTGCTAGACTTTTTGTATTAAGTAGATTATTTTAATATATCTGATTTTCCTCTCAAGTACTTCACTTCCTGGAGGACTAAATCATGCAACAAAATTTAAAGGGAATTTATCATATAGGTCAGATAAAGTATTGCTATTTCCTCTGTGCAAATGGAAACACTAAATCATACATTTTCTCTCAGACAATATTTTTTAAAGGTCTGTGTTCTTTTACATTTCAGTCTCAACTCTTCCCACGGCTAAAGCTTATTATAAAGGAACTCATGTTCTTAGGGCATTCCCCTTCCAAATAAGCAATTATCCTAAATTCCCCCTGTTGTACAATGCAAGCTTGCTCATTCAAAATAAACAACAGTCTTTTAATTAGATATTTATTATCTCAATGTGCTTAGTTTCATTGCTGGCTTTGGAATAGATGTCCAAGTTTCAGAATTAAGGAAAGTGGAAACAGACAAACCTTAAACCCCCAAGAGTTATAAAATCCTATTGGATGGCAGATGGGAAAGAAAATTAGCCTACAACTCAACCATCCCATGCTTAATTAGGGCTCATTTCATATCATGTACATAGAACTCTATTGCCATGCTTCATAATGTTATTAATTCTTCATTTTTAACCTTAAGTCTTGTAAACTGGCAGGAAAATATATGGCCAATTAAAAGAATGCTCTCAAAATCAAGAGATGATAATGACCCTCATATTCCTCACTGTATTCCAATTGCTTTAGCCCAAGCCAACAACAGAAAGCAATCCTAAAACTGGTGCACTGGGCCATGGAAGGGTAATTCCAGTGCCGGAGAATGCTTTCATGGCAAAGAACCAGCATAATGGCTCCTACACCAACCTCTTTCCTTACAGCTGGCATATGGGCTTACACACCAATGAAAAAATGTATGACTAGGACTTACCTGCCCCAGTAGCTAACTACAGCCATTGGTTTCCAATGTTATTTAAAGTTTGCTCACTTATGAATTCTAACTTCACATTGGGAACATGAGGTGAAGAAATACACTTTGCAAACAGAAACATGAGAGGTGTCTTATGTGACCAGCTGGTTTCAGTGCAAAGAAGACTGGACCAGAAGTCCTTGTACAGTAAACCATTGATTCAATGGACCCCAATATAGCAGACTTTGGAAATAACAGATGCTGTCGGCCAGCCCCCCTGCACCCACTACATAAATGTTGGATATTCACCAGAGCCGCTGCTGGGGCTGAAGGAACTGCCAGAGCAGCTGGGGCCACCAAAGCCGGAGGGGTCACCACAGCAGATGTCAGAGGAGCCAGGTGGTTGTGGAGGGAGCTCTCCTTCCCCAGCCCCGTGTGTGTGGAGGCTACTGCCTGCTGGAAGGCTGGTGGCAGCCATGGTTTACCTTTGTATGGGTGGCTCGGAACCAGGGACTGGAGGAGCTGCAGCACTGAGATCTGCAGGAGGTGGAAGGAGTCAGGCCAGCATTCAGTTCCTCTCCTGGCAATTGGGAGAGGGAGATGGAGGTGTGAGGGGAAGAATGGGGCAGGAGAGGGGAAGGGAAGGGGGGGCAGAAGACAGGAATGAGTGATAGACTGGGAAGATCAGGGCATCTTCATACAGTATAATGGACATAACGGACTTTCGGCATTAATGAACACTCCTTCCTCCCATTAGTCTTTAAATCGAGAGTTTGCTGTAGCTTGTGTTGGGATATCAGGAAAGGATACTATCAAAAACGTGCACACTCTGGCCTATGGGTCAGATACCATATTAATACATTTGTGATAAAAGATTCTTGCTCCTTTAAGAGGACATACTGAACTTGGATGGGATTGTTGATAGGACATTCAGAAATGGTTTACAAGTGTATTTAATAATAATTTTGAAAAGGTCTGTTGGATCATTGTATGCATTTCTTTAAAAACAGAGCTTGCAGCATACACCAATTCCAGGGATAGAAGTTACTATCACCCAAAGGGAAAATCCTTCCAGCCTTCATGTTCTTGAAAGCTGAGCTACTGCAACTCAGTGTTTTGGTTTGAAATTCTAATAGTACTTCTGTCCTGCTTACACATGACTATTTCTTTAATAATTATCACATTAAAAGGAAAGGAGATTCAGTTTCTTCAGATAACGTGATGGGTGTAGTGCAGGAACCCAAACAGAGTAAAACAGAACTCTATATTGCTGTTGAGTGGAATGTGGCGCTTTTAACAGACCCTTTAAGATGCAAAGCTTGCTTATTAATCTGACTACCTGGCAAAAATGATTTGACCTTCTATACTATCATGAGAAAAATAAAGTGGGTTGCCTCCCAGTGAAGCAGTCTGTACAATGGCAAAGCGAAGTGCAGAAGAAAATCAGTGCTGTGGCAGGAAAGGATATCACTGATATCGTGTGAAGTAGCAGATTTGGGGTTTGCTTTTTATTTTATTTGTTTGTTTGTCTCATGGATTTTTTTTTCCTAAGCAGCGAGTGGAACAGAACCATCTCTTTGAATTTGCCCAGTCTTTTGAGTCTCTCCCTCTTAACTTGGTCCATCAGAAAGAGGAAAAAATCTTAAATTTATAATCAACCCACTCAAACAGATGAATTGTCTCCCGAGTCTCACTAGAACTTTCATTAGCTTTTATTCTCCGCAAGTCAGTGGATTTTCTCTTTTCTTGTGCAAGAAGACTGGTAGCTTCCTTGTCATATCTGTGGTAAAAGACAAACATTTAAGAACATAAGAACGGCTATACTGGGTCAGACCAAAGGTCCATCCAGCCCAGTAGCCAGTCTGCCGACAGGGGCCAGTGCCAGGTGACCCAGAGGGGGTGGACCGCAGACAATGATCAAGCAATTTGTCTCCTGCCATCCATCTCCAGGTTCTGACAATCAGAGGCCAGGGACACCATTCCTAACCTTGGCTAATAGCCTTTTATGGACCTAACCTCCATGAATTTATCTAGCTCTTTCTTAAATTCTGTTATAGTCCTAGCCTTCACAGTCTCCTCTGGCAAGGAGTGCCACAGGTACTGAGTGAAGATGAACTTTCTTTTATTAGTTTTAAACCTGCTACCCATTAATTCATTTGGTGTCCTCTAGTTCTTGTATTATGGGCACAAGTAAATAACTTCTCCTTATTCACCCTCTCCATACCTGTCATAATTTTACATACCTCTATCATGTCCCCTGTCAGCCTCCTCTTTTCTAAACTGCAAAGTCCCAATCTTTTTAGCCTCTCCTCATATGGGACCTGTTCCAAGCCCCTAATCATTCTATTTGCTTTTTTGACTGCCTCTGCACACTGCATTGATGTTTTCAAGGAACTACCCATGATAACTCCAATATCTCTTTCCTGATCAGTTATAGCTAAATTATCCCCCCATCATATTGTAAGTATAGTTGGGGTTATTTTTTCCAATGTGCATTACCTTACACTTATCCACGTTAAATTTCA
Source organism: Carettochelys insculpta (assembly GCF_033958435.1). Classification (NCBI taxonomy): domain Eukaryota; kingdom Metazoa; phylum Chordata; order Testudines; family Carettochelyidae; genus Carettochelys; species Carettochelys insculpta. The sequence goes on along the minus strand of NC_134147.1, from coordinate 14,275,515 downwards.
CTTGCCATTTTGTTGCCCAATCACTCGGCTTGATGAGATCTTTTTGAAGTTCTTCACAGTCTGCCTTTGACTTGACTATCTTGAACAGTTTAGTGTCATCTGCAAACTTTGCCACCTCAATGCTCACCCCCTTCTCCAGACCACTTGTGAATAGATTGAACAGGATTGGTCCTAAGACTGACCCTTGGGGGACACCACTAGTTACCCCTCTCCATTCAGAAAATTTACCATTTATGCCTACCCTCTGTTTCCTGTCTTTTAACCAGTTCTCAATCCATGAAAGGACCTTCCCTCTTATCCCATGACAACTTAATTTACATAAGAGCCTTTGATGAGATACCTTGTCAAATGCTTTCTGGAAATCTAAGTATACTATATCCACTGGACCTCCCCGTCTGTTAACCCCTTCAAAGAACTCTAACAGATTAGTAAGACGTGATTTCCCTCTGCAGAAACCATGTTGAATTTTGCCCATCAAATTATGTTCTTCTACGTGCCTGACAATTTTATTCTTTACTATTGTTTCAACTAGTTTGCCCAGAACTGATGTTAAACTTACTGACCTGTAATTGCCAGGGTCACCTCTAGAGCCCTTTTTAAATATTGGTGTCATAAATATTTGCTTTCCACCTTTAGATTTATCGTTTCCAGGTCATGGTCTGTAATCTTATAATGCCAGCATTCATCTTTTCAAGATAAACTGTGCATGAAAATAAAAATCTAAGTGGTTATTATTCCAATTTCATACCTAGAAATTTATCTGCCATGAGAAGAATGACTCCATATTTCCTCATCTGTTGATTTAAGGAATCACTGTCTGATTATGTGCACTAAAACTACATTGTGAAACTGCATGGTTCTGAAGGTAGGGTCTCCCAAACATTCACAATTTGCTGCCTACAGGGAGATTGAAATGTACCCTGGATTCCTTATGAGGTCTCATTCTGGAACTGAAACTCATGTAGATGGGCTTCCTAATAGCATGTAAGAGAGTGTGAAGAGAATTGGGTGGCTATGTACAATTTGGAGGGACAAAAGTATTTCCCAGACTGGAGTCAGGCTCTTATTGAGTCAGCACCTCTCAAAGATAATTTGTTTACCCAGACACATGCTTTAACACTGCACTGCTGATAAGCTATAAATACCATGAAAAGAAACAAGAAGATGGGTATTGCCATAACTATTATTGATTTATCATGTCATATGCTAATTTTTAATTTTTCTAGAAATCTGTCAGTGAGAAAAACTAAATCAAATGCAACCTTTTGAACACCATCCCTGGTGGAGAAATATATAATAAATCTGGTCCAACATTGCTAACATTGTTCCTCTCACTACTGGAAGACTGCATCAAGTGACTGGAAGATAGCTAATGTAACACCAATATTTAAAACGGGCTGTAGAGTCAATCCCAGCAATTACAGACCAGTAAGTCTAGCGTCAGTACTGGGCAAATTAGTTGAAACCTCAGTAAAGAATAAAATTGTCAGACACGTAGAAGACCATAATTTGTTGGACGAAAGTCAGCATGGTTTCTGTAAAGGAAAATCATGTCCTCGTAAGCTATTAGAGTTCTTTGAAGGGATCAACAAACATGGGTAAGGGGAATCAAGTAGATATAGTGTACTTGGATTTCCAGAAAGCCTTTGACAAGGTCTCTCACCAAAGGCTCTTATGTAAATTAAGCTGTCATGAGACAAGAGAAAAGAGTCTTTCATGGATTGAGAACTGGTTAAAAGATGGGAAACGGGGTAGGAATAAATGGCAAATTTTCAGAATGGAGAGGGGTAACTAGTGGCGTTCCCCAAGGGTCAGTCCTAGGACCAATCCTGTTCAACTTATTCATAAATGATTTGGAGAATGAGATAAACAAAGTTTGCAGATGACACTAAACTGCTCAAGATAGTTGAGACCAAAGCAGACTGTGAAGAACTTCAAAATGATCTCACAAAACTGAGTGATTGAGCAACAAAATGGCAAATGAAATTTAATGTTGATAAATGTGAAGTAATGCACATTGGAAAAAATAACCTCAACTATACATACAGTATAATGGGGGCTAATTTAGCTGCAACTCATTGGGAAAGAGATCTTGGAGATATCATGGATAGTTCTCTGAAAACATCTATGTGGTGTGCAGCAGCAGTCAAAAAAGCAAACAGAATGTTAGGAATCATTACAAAAAGGAAAGGGAATAAGATGGAGGATTGACTTTATATAAACCCATGGTATGCCCTCATCTTGAATACTGCATACAGATATGGTCTACTTATCTCAAAATAGATATATTGGCATTAGAAAAGGTTCAAAACAGGGCAACTAAAATGACTATGGGTTTGGAATGGGTCCCATATGAAGAGAGATTAAAGAGACTAGGACTCCTCAGCTGAGAAAAGAGGAGACTAAGGGGGGGATATGACAGAGGTGTACAAAATTATGAGTGGTGTAGAGAAAGTGAACAAGGAAAAATTATTTACTTCTTCTGATAATATCAGAACTAAAGGACACCAAATGAAATTGATGGGCAGCAGGTTTAAAACAAATAAAAGGAAGTTTTTCCCTCAGCGCACAGTCAACCTGTGGAACTCCTTGCTAGAGGAGGCTGTGAAGGCTAGGACTATAACGGAGTTTACAAAAGAGCTAGATACATTCATGGAGGGGAGGTCCATTAATTGCTATTAGCCAGGATGAGTAAGGAATGGTGTCCCTAGCCTCTGTTTGTCAGAAGCTGGAGACGGATAGCAGGAGAGAGATTGCTTGATCATTACTCGTTCGGTCCACTCCCTCTGGGGCACCTGGTACTGGCCACTGTCAGCAGACAGGCTACTGGGCTGGATGGACCTTTGGTCTGACCAAGAATGGACGTTCTTACATTCTTATGTTGTCTCTTTCTAGGCTGAAATTTTCCTTTTCCTTATATGAGAAAAATTGATTTTTAAACTAAGCCTTCTGACAAAGCAACCCTTTGATAATGGAGTATGATCTCTCAATCCTTTTTTAAACTGAGCTGCACAAAATCAGCTAATCATTCAGGTAGTGAGAAACATAATCACATGTAGTCATATCAGCCTGGCTACGTCTACACGAGCCCCAAACTTCGAAATGGCCACGCAAATGGCCCATTCCCGTGAGCTGATAGGAATAAGGGGACTTCGAAGTAAGCGGGGTCCTTTCGAAAAGGAGCCCTGTCGGGACGAGACGCGCGGCGGCGACGCGTCAATTTTGAAGTGCCACGGCCGCCCGCATGCTAATGAAGCGCTGAATATGCATTTCAGTGCTTCATTAGTAAACTTCGAAATGGCCATTTGCGTGGCCATTTCGAAGTTTGGGGCTCGTGTAGACACAGCCCCTGTGTGTTCCCAGGTAGTGTAGGTATGTCAAGATAGAGGTTACTACAGATGAACTGCACACACAAGTCTAATAAGAGGTGCATTCCTTGGGCTCGAAGAGTAGAATAATAGAATTGTAGGGTTGGAAGAGACCTCCAGAGGCCATCAAGTCTAACTCCCTGCTGAAAGCAGGAATAATCCCAAGTAAATCATCCCAGCCAGGGCTTTGTCAAACTGGGACATAAAAAGCTCTAGAGATGGAGAGTCCATCACTTCCCTGGGTAACCCATTCCAGAACTTCGCCACCCTCCTAGTGAAATACTTATTTTTAATATCCATCATAGACCACCTGCACTTCAACTTGAAACCATTGCTCCTTGTTCGATCATCTGTCAACACAGAGAAGAGGCAGTTACTCACTTTGTACAGTTATGATTATTCTTTGAGATGTGTGTCCCTGTGGGTGCTCCATTCTGGAATTCTTCTATAGCTGTGGTTTCCCATGCAGTGAATAAGCAGTAGCGCCTCTCCATGCTATCTGGCATGTGCATGGCCTTGGCCCCTCCTTTCCTTCTCTACCCAAACAGAGCAGGATGCTCTAAAGCAGGGAAAGGAGGGAGGAAAGTCGAGCACCCATGTGGACACACATCTCAAAGAACTATTGTTACTGCACAAGGTGAGTAACTTCTTCTTCAAGTAGTGTCCCTTGGGGTGCTGCACTTTAGGTGACCATATAGCTGTAGCTGCACTCTGGAGGTGGGTTTGGAGACAAGTAACAATTATAGCTGACAGAACCACTTGTCCTACTAGAATGGAGGAAGCAATGGAAGACAAGAGAGCATAATGCTGTGCAAACATGTTGCTGGAGGACCATGTTGCCACCTTGCATATGTCCATAAGGAAAGGTTGCTCACCCTGTGCAGTAACTGCAGTTCTTGGAGATGTTGTCCCTCTGGATCATTGATCTTTAGGTGCTTCAGCGCCACTGCACCCATAGGTCAAAGTTTTTTTTTGTAGCAGGGTCGCCTTAGGAGGCTGCCCATGCATGCACAGCACAGCCACGAGAAGCCTGTGACAGCTACTGCACATGCACGGGCAGCTGGTTACCTCAGTTCTTCTCTGATCCAGAAGTCAAGGCAGAAATCCAGAGTGGAGGGAAAAGGGTGGGTGGTGGAGCACCCACGGGGACAACATCTCGAAGTACTCTAGTTACTGCACAGGGTGAGTAAAAGACAGTTACCTGTTCTGTAACTGGTGTTCTTCGAGATATGTTGCTCATGTCTATTCCAAGTTGGGTGTACGCTGATGCATGTGCGGTCACTGGAAGCTTTTTGCCCTAGCCAGTAGCCATAGGGTCAGTGCAGCACCCTCTGGAGTGGCGCTGATATGGCAACCAATATATGCCAGGTCCATTTCCTGGGCCTGGGACACCCACAGGAACAACTCCTGGAATGCCCATGAATCGTCTGCAGGGGGAAGCAACACTGAAAGCACTGCATCATCTGGTAAAGGTGTAGTGGGGGTCTTTCTTCACCTTGTGACAGGAAATCCTCAGTCCCAGAATGTTGGGATGGCACATACATTGCCGATGTCGTGAGCTGTGGCAACATGAAGCAGTCCCTAGACACTGTAGATGGTGCCAGTGGAGCATGAAAGCGGGGCTACCACTGTGGTGCCAGCTCATAATGGTAAGGGTAGTAGTGCACAAACCATAGTGGGGGGTGGCTGCAGGTAGGCCATGATGGGTAGCACATCTTCCCAGCTGGAGCGTGTGGAACTGCAGCTCTGTGATGAAAAAACATGTAGGTGGTTGGAACCAAGGCAGGCACTGAGTGTTGGTGGCTCAGTTCCAAATGCGTCCTTGGGGCCAGTGGCTGGAGGGACTTTTCACAGAGATGAGTCTTGAGTCTGTTGGCTCAACCCCTCCTGGCCCTTGCCGTGAGGCTGGAGCAATGGGTGCAGGACTGGGTTTGGTGGCCCTCACCCAAGCACTTGATGCAGGAAGCATGGCCGTTGGACACCAACATGGCTTCTTTACATGCTGCGCATTGCTTAAGCCCAGGTAGCCTGGCATGGCTATGTGAAGCAACTGTTCCTAACATGACTAAACTATCTAAAACCAATTTTTTGTTAATAGAACATTACACAGGATAAATAACTTGGAGAAAGGGTATGAAATGCTAAACTAACTAACTAGCTAACTCTTCTTATCTTCCAGAGAGAGAGAGATCAAAGTTCTATCTACAGCCAAGGATGGCAAAGAAGGAACTAAGGGGGGTCCACACCGTACACTCACCAAATAGCACAAGGAAGCACTACTGTGCGTGTGTAGTGTGGAAAACCACAGCTATAGAAGAATCACTGAGCACTGGCATGAGGACGCACCAACGCCCAGAACGGAGAACCCACAGGGAGACTACTCAAAGAACAGTATCTCTCCATCCTCTGTAGAACTCACCTTTAGGTAGCTGAAGGCAACTATCAAATCCCTCTTCACTCTAATGTAGACTAAATAAGGCCAAATCCCTGAGCCGCTCCTCATAAGGCATGTGCTCCAGCTCTCCAAGTCATTTTTGCTGACGTCTACTTGATTCTTTCCAATGTGTCCACATTCTTTCTGTAATGGGGGTTGGAGGGCCAGAATTGAACACAGGATTCTAGATGTGGTCTCATCAGTGCCAAATAAAAGGGAGTAATCACTTCTCTAGATCTGCTGGTAGTGTTCCTACTAGTGCACCCAATATGCCATTAGCCTTCTTGGCTACAAGTGCACACTGATGACTCACACCCAGCCTCACATCCACAGTAACCCCCAGGTCCTGTTCTGCTGAACTGCTGCTTAGCCAGTCGGCCCTCAGCCTGTAGGAGTGCTTGGAATTCTTCCATCCCAAGTGCAGGATTCTGCCCTTGTCCTTGTTGAACCTCATCAAATTACTTTTGACCAAATGCTCCAATTTGTCTAGGTCACTCTGAACCCTGTCTGTACCCTCCAGTGTATCTAACTCTGCCCCTGTTTTAATATTGGGATTTAAGATCTGAATCTTTGGAGAAGACCAAAGAATTAGCATCTTGCTTTTACCTGTAACCATAGGATAATAAAAGAGTATGAGGAAATAGAATCAGAAAAGCATACTGTATGTGTAGCTCTCTATTTGTGAGCAACCTGAAAATTGTTTCACTGAAGTCTAAAAAAATCTTGACTTTTCTTATACTATAAAAAACAACTTCGCAATTTTTAATTGATGAGTACTGACCAATGCACATGATAATTTCTGCACTCCTTATTTAGTGACTCAGCTTTGTTTCCCGAGTTAATCATTTTTGCATATTATTCGTCAAGGCTTCAGGTTTCTGAAAGTAAAAGAGTTAATATAACTATATGGTGATGAGTTGACATATTTTGTGGCCTGATACCTGATTTAGACACTTATATAGTTTATTGAAGCCAGCATACGAGGAAGAATTGTTGTGTTTTTTATCATGTACAATCATATCGGCATGCAAATATTTCTATAATCCACCATCATCAGGGTAGACATGCTACAGTAATCCCTGTAATCACAGCCTCTTGTTCCAGCAGGTTGTGTTTAAAATGCAACCTCTACCTTTGCACATAATTATTTTGTACATAATCTTTGCCTGTACCCACAACATTTTTATAAGCAAACAAAAATGTGATTATATAAAGTAATAGGCACCCAAGTTAGAGGTTTGGTGATCTTTCATTTCCCATTAGCTGTTCCCCTGTCAAACAATAATTTCTGAAAACTTGCACACATCTATTTGAAAATCCAGTAATAACTTTTAATGAAAATCCTGCGCAAGTCACTTCATTTCTAAAAGCACAATTACAACACTGTGTATGTGCAGCAGTTTTCCCCACAAATATTTCATATGGATTTTTAATACAAAGACTAACCTGTATTTCCTTTGTAACTTTAGGTACATTGAGGTTGCACCCTTTATTGAGTCTATTCAGTAGCCCTAAGAGAAAAGGAACCACACCATCTCAAAATAATACCCACAGCTTGCTTTCTCTCTCTCTTTTGCTGTTGTATGAGGAATATTTCTCTGTCTACACACACCATGGAAATTAAATTATATTAGTATGGAAAACCCACATTTACTATAAGTAATGACATGGTTATGAGAATCCAATACAAGCAAGCATATTCATAGTAAAGGATGACACTCCAATCCTAACTACTGTGTTAAAAAAGAAACAACGAATAGTCCAATACCATCCATACTGTAACGCATGCAATTCCAAGGCAAAACTAGATAAGCTGAGGGCAGAAACCCAGCCTGCTTTTTTAATTAATTCCTTTTGCTACTATATGTCACAGTCCATGCAGAGAACAACACATATTTTTGTTACAATGTCATAAATACTTATAGTGTAAAATGGTCGGCAGTGCCTAAGTGGTTTAGGACCCTAAAACCCACAGACCTTTCATAGGGGGTTTGGCACCTATATCACTTAGGTCCTTTGAAAATTTTACCCATGGCATATTACAGTGACTCACTTTTTGGAGTGTGTTAAAAAACTTCAAGCTGATCGGTGGGTTTATTCACATTTCTAAAGTAAGGTATAAGCTAAATTACCTTGTTGAATATATGCCTAATAATTTAGACCATCATCATTCAAGTCAATGGAGCTATCTTCTTGTTACTGAGAAAAATTGGATCCTATTTTTGCCTTATAAAAAGCATCTTTCATAACACAAATTCAATTACCACTAATTTCTAATCTCTGCTTGTATGTGTATTTATTCACAATGCTTACAAACCAAAGAATATATGTCTGAACACCATCACATATAAATAAAACCCTCAGATGGCAATAAATCACACTTTCTACTTTACAATTTAATGAATGATAAATTCATAAAACCAGGAATTGTTCCTGTGTTAAGTGCTTATCTTGTTGGTTACCGTGTTTGGCTAATGATGGCAACACAATTTTGTTTCTTTTAAGTAAATCAAGTGAGAAATGAGTAAAGCAACAAGGGAAATCTATGCAGTCAACAGTTGCTTCATGGATGCATACACAGATGACTGCAAAGCATTACGTAACAGCAGGTAAGTCAGGTCAAGCATTAGGAATTAAAATGTATTTTGTGGACATGGAAATAGTTCATCATCATCATCATCAATAACCGTGGGCTCAGCGCCCGTTGGTGTCTGATGCCTCTCTCACTATTTCCTTCCATCTTTCCCTATCCAGTGCAGAGTGGCTTAGTTTCTGTAGACTAGCTCCACACCAATCTACTACATCATCTATCCATTCTCTGTGGGGTCTGCCTCTCCTGTTCCAGCCATCCATTATGCCGAATACGAGGGTCTTGATTTTTCGATCGTCGTTCATTCTGCAAATATGTCCAAATAGTTGTAGCTTCTGTTTTATAACCTTCTGCAGCAAGTTCTCTTTCAGCTGCATCTTCCTATATAATTTCTCATTGGGGATCTTCTGCATCCATCCTATTCTCAGAATCTTTCTATAACAACTCCTTTTGAACGCCAACATTCTTCTTTTTGAACCTTTCGTTATCACCCATGTCTCACATCCATACAACAGGCTGCTGAATACACACGTCTTCAAGGTGCCCAGCTTCGTTCTTAAGCTAATTGCTTTGCTTTTCCAGATCTTATCTATCTCCTTCAAACTCGCTCTTGCTTTCGCTATTCTAGTCGCTATTTCCTTCTTACAGTCTAGATCATACATTATGTTGCTCCCCAGATATATGAACTTCTCTACATTTTCTAGTTCAATACCATCCACACTGACCTTCCTTCCTATTTCTTTATCTCCAAATACCATTGTTTTTGTTTTATCAATGTTCATAATCAACCCGTACTGCTTTCCTTCTTCATTTAACACCAGCACCATTTTCGCTAGCTTCTCCTTATCTTCCTCAATGATAACTATATCATCCATGAACCTCAAGCTCTTAATTCCTTTCCCGTGCACAGATATCCCTTCTACCTCTTCTTTGATCTTGTCCATCGCTCTCTCCAGATGTGCGATGAAGATACTTGGAGATATTGGATCTCCTTGTCTCGTACCTCTACTTGTTTTAAACCAACTTCCCAACTCCCTGCATGTTCTTACCGGTGCCTCTGGATTATCATTGATATCTTTCAACAACCGTATTAGTCTGCTATCCACTCTGTATGACTCCAACACCACCCGTCACTTTCTTACCTATACTGTCAAATGCCTTTTGAAAATTGACGAAGCAAGTGTATATATTTTTGTTCTTTCGTCGAGCTTTCTCCACTATCAGTCTTAGAGCCACTATCTGCTGTATGGTACTTCTATCTTTTCCGAACCCTGCTTGCTTGTCTGCTATATGTTCTTATATCTGTGATCTTAATTTCTCAGTCAGTATCATCATCAGCACCTTACCTAGATGACTCATTAGGGCAATCGTTCTGTAGTTCTTGCACTCCAATGTACTTCCTTTCATGGGTATTGTCACTAGCACAGATCTTGTCCATTCCTTAGGTGCCTTCCTTTCTTTCCATGCTATATTACATAGTCGGTGTATTTCCTGAATCATGCTTACTCCGCCATATTTGATCATCACTCCTGTGATCTTATCATTTCCAGGGCTTTTGTTGTTCTTTAGTCATTTCACTGCTTTTTCTACTTCCTCTTTTGAAATATCGGTCTCGCTCTCGATGCTCGGGGAGATCTCTTTCAATTCTTCAATCAGTCTCTCTGAGACACTCGGGTCCAACTGTGCTTTGTATAGATTGGAGCAATATCTCATCCATCGTTGCACAATCTTCTCCCTGTTCCTGAGCGCTTCTTCGTTCTCATCTTTGATCGCCATCCGCTTCAGTTATCATTTCCTATTAATATTCCTAATTGTTTTATACACCTCCCTAGTCTTACATTCGCTGTAATACCTCTCAATATCTTCACATTGCTCCTCTAACCATTTCTCCTTATCCTTTCTGGCTGCTTTCCTTACCTCATTGCATTTCATCCTATATTGCTGTTCTGCCATCTCAGAAACATCTCTTCCAATCTTCAATGCTCTTTTCTCTTGAACCAACTTCAGTGTCTTCTGGGTAATCCACTTCTTATTGATCTTTTCTTCTTCCGGAACAGTCTGCTCAATTGCTTCTTCTATAGCGATGGCTATCCCTGCGACCCTCCTTCCTGGGTCTTTCTCTGTACTGATATTCTTAATCTTCTCTTCAAGCTCTGTTCTGTATGCATTCCCTGTTTCTTCCTCACATAGCCTTGCCACATCTCTTCTCTTCTTAAACTGTGTCTTACATTTTCTTTTGAGTTTTATCTTGATGTTTGCAATCACTAGACTGTGGTCTGAGTCTATATCTGCTCCTTGGAAAGTTCAGCACTGCTATTACTGATGTTATCCATCTTCTTCTTAACAAAATCATATCTATCATGTTCTTGGAATTCCTGTCATTCAATCGCCATGTCCACTTCCTACAGTCCTTTTGTTGGAATCTCGTGTTACAAATCACCATCTCATGCTCTGTGGCAAACTCTAACAGTTTCTCACCTTGTTCGTTTCTTTCTCCATAACCAAATCTTCCCTTTACTCTCTCCCATCCTTCATTATCTGTTCCATCCTTCGCATTCCAATCTCCTCCGATGATCAACACATCTTTCCTTGGTATCTCCTCCACGGTCTTTGTCAAATCTTTATAAAATAGTTCAATCTCTTCCTCCATACTGTCCAGCGTGGGTGTATACACCTGAATGACTGACATGTTGAATGGTTCTGCTTCAAATCGCACGACCATCATTCTTGCACTCACCAGTTTGTATCCTAATAATGCTCTTCTAGCTGTTTTGCTAAGAAGGAATCCAACTCCTGCTTCATGCTTCATTTTGTTTCCTGACCAAATGACTTTGCAACCGCATATCTCTCCTGATTCCGTCCAACGCATCTCTGCCAGTCCACGTATATCACATCAATATCTCTCCAGTTCCTTCCGAAGCAGCTCTAATTTTCCAGTTGCCCACAGTGTTCAGATGTTCCATGTTCCAATGGATAGCATATGTGTTAGGTGTAATTTTCTTTCGGTAGCCAACTTATTGACCTGACCCTGATTGCTTGATTGGTATTGTGGACCTTGTTTATCCAGGTGACGTCCGAGCTGGCATCTTTTAACATTTGGTTGTACTGGCATCAGATTTCATTCATATTGCTGTTTGACAGTCAGAGCATTGACGCACATCTGACCAACCCTCCTCCTTTACCCAGGCTTGGGACTGGCATGGAGCTCTCAGTGGCTTCATGGTGGAGTTATGGAAATAGTTATGATATGATTAATCTGAAAAAATGTAATTCCAGTATCTAGATACAAGATCATGAATTGATAATCACAGGAAGCAATGTGAAATCTTGATGGACTGAGGAAATTATGCAATATTTTCTCATAACGTTGACATTAATCAATTTCTATCTTAATATTATACTCCCTAGCTGTGTCTAAACTACAGAATTCTGTCAACAGAAGTTTCTGTCAATAGCTATTTCCTGACAGAACCTCTGTCTACAGAACATGTCCACATCTAATCCAGGCTCCCTCTGTTGACACCCTCTGTCAACAGAGAACAGCCATTCTGCCCAGCCCTCTGTTGACAGAACAGCCAACTGGAAGTTTTGGAAACAGGGCAGCTCGGTGAACTGGAAGCGCTCTCTGTCAAAAAAGGGCCCTCTGGAGAGTCTACACTATTTTTTTGTTGACAGAATCTGTCAACAAAGGCGCTATGCCTCGTAAAGTCACGACAGAACTCTGCTGGGAAAACTGCTGTGTTCTGTTGACAGATTCTCAACAGAACACATTTGTAGTGTGGACGCTCCCTAGTTTTGCTGAAAGAAGGCCCCTTCTGTCAACAGAACTCTGTAGGGTAGACCCAGCTTCCGCAACTATAGGCCAGAAAAAATATAAAGAAAATTCTTGTATTTTATCATATGTGTTTCACTTTTTAGTATATTCTCTTTTTATTATCATAGAGTTTACTACTAAGTACTATTAATACATGGTCACGCTGTTAATTAAGATTTGTTCTGCAGACCAAGTGAACTCGATTAGGTTCATTTCTGCTTATGGCTGCTAGCCCTCCAGGACTGTCCTGGAGGATCCAAGAATTAAAGAATAATTTTTAATTAAAGATTGTCATGTGATGCACACTCTTGGCAAACATCCAACCAAAATTGGCATCCCTACTTCAGTTGTTTTCCAGATTGTCAACAGAACATTCTTAACATTCAAGTTCAATATTAAGAACTTTAATAATTCTTAGAGCATTAGTAACTTTCTAAGCAAAAAGTTAACACATATATCAACAGCAAGGAAATTGGAAATTACTCAGAATAAAAGTCCAATGGAGGATACACATTGCTTTATTTGTCCTTTGTGTGTTTGTCACCTTTGCAACAACAGAGCAACAAATAAGTAGTTTTATGTAAAGATTGTGTGGCAAGGAATCAATTGTGAACCAAACTCGTGGTATGTACATCTATCTCTCCAATAATCAGAACAGGGCTGTTTTCTCCCTATGATGTCACAACTTGAAAACTGCAAGCCTCCAACTTAATGTTTAAACCTAGAAAAAATAAAAAATAAGGGACATAAGATTATCATATATCATATATACTATATCATATTGTGTATATTTACTTAGCTACACAGAGCACACATTGGACTGAGGAAGGGAAGTAGAATGAATGCCTAAATTTTGCTTTTCTCCTTTTATACAAGAACAGCTAAAACTTGTTGGTTCACTTACTTTTCTACCATTTTAAAATATTCCTTTGACTTTCTCTATGCGTTGCTGTTAATGTGATTCAACAGATTCATATATTCAGATTCTAAAGTAAGAAGTTGTAGGTTTCTTTGTAGATGTTACTGTAACTTTTGGGGGTTTTTTTATGGATAGCGTTGTTAACCGTAAGCTAACCCTTTTACCTCGGGGAGAGGTGATCCAAATTTGTCTGGCCTCTACACTTGCACTACAAGCTGAACAAGCTGCAGGATAGAGAAAATTGAAAGAACTCTATAACATCACACGGAAGCTAGCTGGGTCATGATGTACAGTGGATCAGCCAGCACAGGATAAGGAGGGGCTTCTGCTAACAAACTCAAGTGAACAGCTCAGTAGATGGAAGGAATCCTCTGAAAAGCTACTGAACCATCCTGCCCAAATGGAACCTCCTGAGTTACCACTTGCAAACATACCCCTGCAAATTAACAGCAGCAGCCCTACAAAATAATAAATTAGAAAAGCCATTGTCCATCTGAAAACTGGAAAAGCACCTGGTCCAGACAACATCCCCGCAGAAGCAATCAAGGCAGGTAGCGAGACAGTAGTCAACAAGATGTATACTTTATTTGAGAAAACTGAAGAGATCCCACAATACTGGATGGCTACCTTATCAAGCTTCCAAAGAAAGGCAACTTGAAGTAATTCAAGAGCTGAAGGGGCATCATGTTACTGTCTATTCCAGGAAAAGTGTTCAACAGGATTCTCTTGAAGAGAATGAAGACAGAAATCAATAGACAGCTCAGGGAAGAACAGGCCAGCTTCCAAAGTGAGATCCTGTACTGACCAAATAGCAACTCTCAGAGAGATCACAGAACAATCACTCAAGCAGAACTGCCCCCTGTACATACCCCTATACCCTTCATAGTCTTTGAAAAAGTTTTTGACAGTGTTGATAGAGACACTTTATGGAAATGGCTGCAACACCATGGCATCCCATCCAAAATTATTAACTTCATTCATTCAATGTATGGACCGTTGACATGCCAAGTTGTTCACAATGGTGTCTTGACAGAATCCTTCAGCATACTTTCGGGAGTGTGACAAGGGTGCCTATTGTCTCCTTTTCTGTTCTTAATCACAATGGACTGGATTATGAACAGGACAACAGATGGCCATCAATGAGGCATTCAGTGCACACTTTTCAAACAGCTAGAGGACATTGATTTTGCTGGTGACGTTCCCCTCCTTTCACACCAACATGAAAGCATGAAAGAAGAGGTCACAACAGTAGACAAAACTGCCTCAATAACTGGACTGAGCTTTAACAAAGAAAAGATCAAGACAATGAGGATCAACCAGTCCAACAACTCCACCCCCACACTCATAGGGGATGACCTGGAATATGTGGAGGAGTTCTCCACTTGGGGAGTATTATGGGCATAGATGGAGGAACAGATAAGGATCTCAATGCTAGGATAGGGAAAGCAACAGCTGCATTCAAGACTCTCTGTCCCATATGGGGTTCACAAATAATATCTGCAAAGATGAAACTGCAGATCTTTAACACAAATGTGAAGAGTGTGCTCTTGTATGAATGTGAGACCTGACATACTAAAAAGTCTTCAAATCACAAGCTACAGATATTTATAAACAGATGCCTGAGGTACATCCTTCACACTAAATGGCAAGACTTGGTCACAAATGAGGAGCTTTGGAACAGAGCAGGACAAGAACCAATTGACTTTGAAATCAAGAGAAGAAAGTGGGGGTGGCTAGGTCAGAGTCTCAGAAAACCCTCATCCAGCAGTCTGTCAAGCTCTCACATGGAACCCACAAGGACAACGTGAAAGAAAAAGACCTCAGACAACATAGAGAAGGTCTACTCAGACTCAAGGACAAAAACTGGGGTACTCCTGGAGCCAGCTAGAAGCTTTGTCCCAAGACAGGATGCAGTGGAGGAGAAGGGAGATGACCTATGCTCCATGCAGAGTACAAGGGTTAAGTAGTAGTAGTAAAGTAAGAAGGAACTAGATTATCTAGTCTGCTTCCAGTACAGCACAGGCCACTCCCCAAAATAATCCCTAGAGTAGATCTTTTAGAAAAAAAATACCATCTTAATTTTCAAAAAATTAAACATGATTTTTGCTGGGTTTTATGTACCTCAGCATGAATCTTAATGGATCTTGTATGGTTCTTACAACTGAGTACAACATCATGCACATTTGTTTGTGAGACTTCATCATCTACTCCCACCAGGTTATCTACAGTTTAAATTCCCTCCTTTCTCAAAGCATTTCTCCCTAATCTCCAAACTATGTTTAATATTGCTAAAGCAAACAATCAGCAGTTTAACACAACAAATCTATCTGATGAAAGAAGTACTCAAGAAATTATGGGCCCAAAATTAAGAAAATAAACCTTAGAGTGAATTTCAGAGATAGTGTTCCCTGAAGCTAAAATAGTATGTCCAAAAGAGGATCAGTTTCACCCATATTTCATTTCTCAACTTCCAATAGCAAGTGCCCAAAATACTACATTAATCACTCATTATCGATAACATTTAAATGATGGCTGATGTACATAGATTAGCATCAGGCTCCTGACTTCTTTTCCACACCACCAAAACAACTTCACTGATTGTATTGTTGTTAACTCCCAATTTGTACTGATAAGATCAGAAAATCAAGAGTCTGATTTCAAGAGGTGCTGGCTACCTGCCTCTCCTATTGACTTCAGTTGGAATTGTGGGCTCACAGCTCCTCTAAAGTTAGGACATATTTAATAAGACTACTCCCATGCTTCAACTGAAGCCTATGCTTAAGTGTTTTGTTGCTTTGAAGACTGTAGTTGATAGTCAATTTAAACACTGACTTGTCAACTTTGTTCTAGAAATCATTGGAACCAATAACTTATATCTGAAATACATTATTGCTCAAGTATCATGATGTTAAAATAATTCTAACTGTGGCTGCTTTTAAAAAAAGAAAACAATTCACTGTGATACTATACAGTATTTTAGAGACTATTACAAGCAACCAAAATGCAGATAGACTATTACAGAAGAATAAGAACTACGGAAGTCATGTCACCTGAAATAATGCCTTTTTAAACTTGTTTTTTATTAGTCTGCACTTCCATGTCTGCCACAGGATATGGTCTTGGCAAAGAGACTTGTAAAGTGACTCGCATAATTTATGGTAGCAGTCTGAGACAAGTATAACATTTCCAAGCCAAGATCGGTCAAATCTACTAGTTTCCAAAACAATCACAAAAATAGCTCTCTCTGCTTCAGATAATTTGTTGAAGTTGATTTTTATTTTACAGGAATGCCAACTTAAAATCAAATCAGTTTAAAAATGCAGGTATTATTGCTAACCGGTTTACTAAACCAGTGCTTAAAGGCCCCATCTGGATTTCGAACCCACTCTGGGGCTTGCACAAACACAAGAAAGAGCCAATAGGAGCTGCTGGGTGTTCCGTGCTTTTGGAAACCAGGACAGTTATTTAAGCACCTAAGTATGAATAAAAGAGCCTGATGTTAATCCCCAGTTCTTAAAAATCTTACCCATTGGCTGTATGCAGAAGTAGACAGGAAGTTAGAGAAATGGAGAAGTGAAAGTCACAAGAGTAGAAAAGTAAGATTATTTTGGTCAAAGCATTCTCTGTGATGAAAGATGAGAAAGAGAGAGGCCAGGGAAGAATTGTCATCAAATGCCATAACTTGCTGTGGACGAATGTCTTGCCAGCTGGGGGACTGAGCATGGTGTGAATGCTATGGAGAGCTCCTGCCTTATTCCTTCAATGGGGGCAGGCGGGGGAAGAAAGGCTTCCTGCACTGCCTGCAGTCATTCCTGTGACCTACGGCAGTAAAAGGTAAGCCACACCCTTTTATTTGTAATGAGCCTTTCACCCTCTATTTTAATGACTCAGCAATTGATTTTTCTGCAATTCACATTGCACTCTCCTCCGCCTGTGATGTGCATCACAGATAAGTCATGGAAAAACTGACACACTTTTATTTCCCTGAACAGCTCTCTATGAGGAAAGAATAGGTTATGAGCTAATTAGAAAAGCTCGACATACACAAATCCATGGATTCAGATTTAATGTAGCCAAGGGTACTGAGGGACCTGGCAAATGCCTTTGCAGAGCGTTTGGCCATTATATTTGAAAACTCGTGGAGATTGGGAGAGATCCTGGATGACTGGAAAAAGGCAAATATAGTACCCATCTTAAAAAAATAAAAAGGAAAGAAGGAACAATGTAGGGAACTATAGACTGGTCAGTCTAACCTAAGTCCCTGAAAAAATGGAGGGGATCCTCAAGGAATCTATTTTGAAACACTTGAAAGAGTGGAAAGGAATCAGGAATAGTCAACATGGATTCACCAAGGGCAAGTCATGCCTGATCAATCTGATTAGCTTCTATGATGGGGTAATTGGCTCTGTGGCCATAGGGAAGTCAATGGATTTGATATACCTTGAGTTTAGCAGAGCTTTGGATATAGTCTTCCACAACATTCTTGCCACAAGCTAAGGAAGTGTGGATTGGATACATGGACTGTAAGGTGGGAAGAAAGCTGGCTAGATGACTGGGTCCAACAGGAAGTGATCAATGGCTCAATGTCTGGTTGGCAGTGGCTTTCAAGCGCAGTGCCCCAAGGATCAGTTCTAGGGCCAGTATTGCTCAATATCTTTACTAATGACCTGCATAAGGGGACAAATTGCACCCTGAGCAAATTTGCAGATGACAATAAGCTAAGGAGACAGGTAGATATGTTGGAGAGTAGCGATAAGGTCCAGGAGTGACCTACAAAAATTGGAGGATTGGGACAAAAAAAATATGAGGTTCAGCAAGGACAAGTGCAGAGTCCCAAACTTAGGATGGAAAAATCCCAAACATTGTGACAGTGTGCCCTTGTAGCCAAGAAGGCTAATGGCATATTGGAATGCATTAGGAGAAACATTTCCATCAGTCCTAGAGAAGTTATTATTCCCCTTTATTCAGCATTGGTGAGGCCACATCTAGAGTATTGAGTCCAGTTCTGGGCCCCCCAGCATAGAAGGGATGTGGATGCATTGTAGAGGGTCCAGTTGAGGGCAATAAAAATGATTGTGGGGGTACAGCACATGACCTACAAGGAGAAGCTGAGGAATTTGGGCTTATTTAGTTTGCAGAAGAGAAGAGTGGGCAGGGGGGTGGTTGACACCAGTCTTCAACTTCCTGAAAGGGAGCTCTGAAGAGGATGGCGAGTGGCTGTTCTCAATAGTGACAGATGGCAGAACAAGGAGCAAAGGTCTCAAGTCACAGCAGGGGAGATGTAAGTTGGATATTAGGAAAAACTATTTCACCAGGGCTATGTCTACACTACCGAGTTTTTTCGAAAAAGCCGGGGATCTTTGGAAAATACCATGGAGCCTCTACACACAAAATGTGTTCATTCTATATTAAATTGGAAGAGTGCACTACTTTTCCCAGTGCTCCTCTTGCTCTCCCAGATGAGGAAGAGCACTCTTTTTGAAAAGACTATTTCAGAAAAAAAGTGTGTAGATGCCCCGGGGACCCTTTTTTCAAACAAACAGTCCTCATGGCACCTGAGTCTTTGATCTCTGTTCCATTCTTTCAAAAGAGCAGGAGCTGTGTGGATGCTCTCTATCAAAAGAGGGGGTCGATTTGTTCAACCTGCTTTTTTGTGTGGACACGCTCTTTCAAAAGAAGCTTTTTCAGAACAGATCTTCTGGAAGAACTTCTTTTGAAGGATCACTGTAGTGTAGATGTAGCCAAGGAGGGTGGTGAAGAACTGGAACTCATTACCTAGAGAAGTGGTGGAATCTCCATTCCTAGAGGTTTTTAATTGACAAAGGTCTGGATGGGATGATTTAGTTAGGATTGGTCCTGCTTTGGGCAGGAGTCTGGACCTGATGACCTCCTGAGGTCCCTTCCAGCCCTACGATTCTATGATACATGTAAGGCTTAATTACAAGAGCTTATAAAGAAGGCAGACACTTCTACCACACATTTTAAAAATGCAATTTTTGCTGTATGACACAGAAAAACTTTTAAACTTGAAAAAATGAAAATAAGTTCGTTGCCCACCTAAAATAGCCAATACTCTTGAGGTTTCAATAAAAAGATAATTATATCACTATTGGAAGGATATATGGGATTGATCCAAAGATTGGATCTTACTGGTGGAAAAATTAACTGCCTTTATATCTGACAACACGTAGCTAATTATCTGCAATGCCGTTAGTCTGTGCAGAAGCAAAAAGTAACAAATGCAAGAGTAGTGTGGCTCCACATGCCACTGAACTGGAAAAACAAAATGTTGTATTTGTAATGTGTTCAATCTCTCCTACAACTGGCTGACTTCATGTAACTGCTGCACTTAATTCAACTCCAGGCAAAATTTTGATCTCAGGCAAAAGCCATTTAATGAGGACTGGAATTGGACCCATCATGTGCATTCAGAATCATAGCTCCACCGCATTTATTTACTTCACCTATTCAGTTTTTCCTATCAAAGTAGTTTTGCTTTTTCCCACAAGAGTTTGCATTTGGCTTTAGCACACAGATTTTACATGGTCAAAGTGTGGTATTAAAATAAATGCAGAATTGTGATTTTCCTGCTAGCCTCATGCAAAAGGCAGCATCACCTATGCACTGACCCAGGAGCAGGAGGGATTCAGATTGTTGCTCTGCCCACCACCTGATTCCCAGTTTTGCTCCTTGCTGTGATCTAAATGGGCATGAATGAGAACTACGCCCAATATGCTTCATTTCCAAATAGAGACTAGCACTTCATGTCTGTCTTCAAGACCATTAGCAGGCTCTGGAGGGAGCCTCCTTTATTCCTTTGAATAAAGACATTGGTTAAACTAGTATGGACTTAATAAAGAATTGGGAGGGGAGGAGAGAAGCAGAAGTTGGAAGAGGAAATCCAATAAGCCTTTAAATAAGGCCTCCCCCTCCAAACCCCACTGTGCCAACAGTACAAACAGAACCATTTTTTTCCCTCCTAGAGCTAGAAGGGACCTTGAGAGATCATCTAGTCCAGTTCCCTTCCCTCTTGGCAAGACCAAGCACCCTCCCTGACATCTATTTGCCCTAATCAGGCTCCTTAAGGACTGAACTCATAACGCTGGGTTTAGCAGCCCAATGCTCAAACCACTGAGCTATCCCTCCCGTCACAGATGCTAACAGAACTGGGTACTCTGGAGGGTGTTAATGGGAAATGGCAGTTTCCAAACCCAGGGCCTGATCCAGAGCTCTACCACTCTTCAGTGCTAGTTGCAAGTGTTCAGCCTCTCACAGGACCAGCCCCCTTCATTACTGCTTCCAATCTGCCATGCACTACAGTGCCATCTAGCTGATACTAAAGAAAGATCATCCGTAAGGGAAAAATACCAAGGGAAGAATATGTTTGCAATTATACAAAATAACTGGCATAGCCCAGCAACAGCAACAAGCACCTACACCACAGATCTGTCTAAACTCAGCAAACTCCTTCAGTTCCTAGCAGCAGTATTAGTCTGGTCAAAGACTGCCTCCAGAATTAGCATATTAGCTTCTGGTTCACAGCAAGGAGTAGAAACGTCACCCCATAGTATCTGCTTCAAGAGAGGGCAACCACCTTGGCACATGGTGCTGGCGTCATTGTGCTGACTAGGAGGCAAAGGCTGAAGCTACAATGTGTGGGGCTAGTGATTAAGACAAGATCAAGGGTTGTGTGTGTGTGTGAGACAGAGAGGGTGTATCTCTGCTACAGCTCCCTTTTGGAAGGATGGCTTTCAAAATAGAACATCAAAAGACGGCCTTTCAAACCAGAGCGTCCACAGGGGACTGAAGGCTCAACCCATCCTTTCGAAAGGCCCCAAGTGCATTTTTGAAAGAGCGTGTTCACACATCCCAGAGTGCTCTTTCGAAAGAAGAGGGGCAGGAAGTGCTGTGGGCAGGGTCACATGGCAGACCAGCCTTTTTGGGATTGCTGCCGCTGTCCCTTTAAAGTCCCCCCCACAAGTTCCGGCCTGCACACGCTTTGGGCCAGCTACCCATCCCCAGCCATTTAGAGAGAGGGGCAGAGGAGGCATCTCAGGCTCTCACAGACCCCGAGCAGTGTCCCCCCGACCATCGAAGCCATGGGCAGTGCACTGGCCGCAGTCCTGGCTGCTGTGCACCAGCGGCGCTGGGTGGCCATCTTAATAGCCACCGTCATGGAGGCCACCTCAGTGTGCGATGTCTCCACCCAGTCCCCTGGGTCATCAGCCACATGTGGGGCTTCCCCACAAGCAACGACTGGTGAGACCGGCTGGTGCTGGAGGACTGGAGCGACAACCGGTGGCTACAGAACTTCAGCATGACCAAGGGGACATTCCTGGAGCTGTGCCACTGGCTTGCCCCAGCCCTCCAGCATTGTGACACCCGCCTGAGACCAGCGCTCCCGCTCCAGAAAAGGGTGGCCATTGCCCTCTGGAAGCTGGCCACCCCAGACAGTCACTGACCCATCGGCCACCAGTTCAGAGTGGGCAGGACCACCATTGGGGCTGTCCTCAATGAGGTAAGCTGTGCCTGGACCTAGACCACACCTAGACCACTTGCGGGGGATGGGGGGAACCCTGGCAAGGGGCTCCATCGGGAACTGGGGGGGGGCACCCCCACCGGGGACCGGGGAAGGGATGGGGATGGGCTGGCACACAAGAGACAGGGCAGGAACAGGTGGGAACACAGGGGACTGGGGTGGGGACAGGCAGGCAAGCCACACCCCACCCCACACTCATGAGTGTGCCCCCCCATGCCCTACAGGTTGTCTGGGCCATCAACAAGGTGCTCCTGAGACAGCTGATCTGCACTGGGGACCTGGATGATGCCATCTAGGGCTTTGAGGAGCTGGGCTTCCTGAACTGCTTCAGGTCCCTGGACAGCACCCATCACCATCTGGGCCTGGGAGCACAGCCATGGGGACTATGTAAACCGCAAGGGCTACCACTCAGTGGTCCTGCGGGCACTTGTCGATGTCAACGGTCGCTTCCAGGACATCTGTGTGGGCTGGTCCAGACATACCCAGGATACCAGGGTGTTCCAGAACTCAGGGCTGGGACACCATATGGCCCCCAGAAGGAGCTCCTCATCAGGGACATCACAATGCCATTCGGCATCGTGGCAGATGTAGCCTACCCCCTGCAGGGCTGGCTGAGGAGGCCATACACAGGGGCACACAGCCGAGCCAGGACCTTTTTAATGAGCACTGAACCAGGCCCAGAATATAGTAGAGCAGGTGTTCAGCCGCCTGAAGGGGTGTTTTAGATGCCTCAACAGCAGGCTGGAGGTGGGCCTCCCCAACGTCCTGTTGGTGGCTGGGGCCTGCTACACCCTGCACAAACTCGTGCAAGTGAAACACGAGCCCTTCATGAAGGGGTGGGCTGCCGAGGCGGGGCGTGGGTACGAACAGTCCCCTGCTGCCCCATGCTACCAGGCTCTGCAAGACGGGGTAGGGGTATGGGAGATGCTGTGCCAAGCCTTCGAGCAGGGGCCATGGTGATCCCCCACCCTGCACACACACACCCCCACCAGCACGCTGCACACACACACATCCACCACCACAAATGCACAAGGGACACAGGGTAAAACCAAACAATAAACTTTTTACTGAACGTTAACTGTATCCCTCTATGATTGAGGGAACTATTTACAGGCAGCAGGGGGAATAGTTAACAGGGGGCCAGGGGGAACTATGTCCAGGTGGGAGGGGGAACAGCTAATGGGAGCTGGGGGGAACTATTTACAGGGGCATAGCAGCACCGGGTGGGCACCCTGCAGGCCCCAAGGGGCTGGGTTCAGGGTGGCGAGCCTTACCCATCTGCCCCTGCCAGTGTCCAGGGGCCCTGTCAGGGCCAGGCTGGGGCTGGTGGCATGGGGAGATAGAAGCGTGGTCCCTGCGTCCTTGCTGAGCTCGGCCTGGGGAGAGCGGGGGCGAGGCTTCCAGCTGGCTGGCCCTGGCCAGTAATGTGTGGGCCAGGAGCACGAGGCTGGCTGGCAGAAGGTGGGGTGGAAGCAGGGCCTCAAGGTTAGACTTGTCCGGGGGTGCTGCTGCGGGGTGGGAATAGTGGGATGGGGGACTGGGATGGGAAGCTGCCAGGGGAGGGGAGGGGACATGCAGGTGACAGGGGCACAGGAGATGGTGGGGCGGGGTTGAGGGGTAGGTGTGGGAGTGGCACATGATGGCGCAGCGGCTGGGGCCAGGTGGCCAACCACGGCATAGGTCAGGGCTTCCAGATTGGCTGCCACCCAGCCCCAAGACTGCCACTCCATGAGGAGCCACTCCTGTCCCACAGGGCCGCCATGTGGGCTGCATCCCCTGCCTCCTCCTCTCTTCCCTGGTGGTGCCAGCGGATGGCCTGGTGGTGGTCCTGCACTGTCCACAGTTGGGCCTGGGCCACTCCCTGTTGCCCTCTGTTTTTGGGCTTCCTGGGACCGTTGCAGGGCTGGTCCAGCTGCCGGAGCTGTGGAGACATAAGTGGGGAGAGGAACAGGCCATTAGTCCCCAGCGAAGGAATCCGTGAACCCTCCCTCCTCCTTCCACCCCATCCCCAGGGCCCAGCAGGGACCACATCCTGGGGTTCCCCATCTGGGTACTGGGAGTGCTAGCTCTCCTCAGCCTTCCTTGGTCCCTCTGTGGCTGGGTGGCCCATGATGCTGTCCAGGCTGCATGGTGCCGAGTGCCACACGTCAGCCCTCTGAGGCTGGTGCAAAAGGGCCATCTGGCTTGCCTGTGCCCGGTGCCGAGGGCCGTGTGAGTGGACTGTGGCCACCCCACGTGGAACCACACGCCCCCCCTCTCCCTGAGCCCCACGGCTACTGGCATGCACAGCACATACCTCTGGGTCCCTCCAGGAACTCGGGTGAGGCACAGTCAGAGGGCACCAGGCTGGATGGGACAGATAGGACATCAATGACAAAGGCCCCCTCGCTCGAGCCCTCATCATCGCTTATGGCCTGGAGTCTATATGGGCACCTGGTGCTGGCAAATGGCTCTGGGCTGTCCTCCCCCTTGATCCCCATTGGGATCCAGCTCAGTTCCGGGGTCTACCATATCAGGGATCATGGCCAGGGTCCTGCCTCCTTGGGCCTAAGGAGATGGTCCAGTTCTTTAAAGTAGGGGCAGCTGGTGGGCAGGTGGAGCTCCTTCACCTTGGACCTCACCTGGTCGGGGGTTCGGGTGTTGTGACCCCAGCCCATGACGCCCTTGGCCAGGCATTCAAATGCTGCTGTGTTCTGGCACTGGACCCCTGTCTGAGGCAGAACCTCCTTGTCTTCCCAGAGGGTGAGGAGGTCCCACAGCCTACCATCAGCTTCAGTGCCTGGCTCCCCTCCTGGAAGGACTCTCCAGTGTCCTTGTCTGGCCCCTGGTGTGGGAGGGGGTCCTGGCTGCTGACCATGGTGCCAGGGAGGGTGCTGTTGTGGCTGGGGCATAGCGGCCAGCAGTGGGCTGTGCAGCAATGTGAGCTCCTGCTGCCTGTATGCTCTCAGCTTCCTTCCTGGGGCTTTGTGAGAGCCTGCATCTTTAAGCGTGGCTGGAGCCGTAGAGGTCCACCTGTACTGTGAGCGGTGCCACTGCCTGCCAGGTGATGGCCTCCATGGAGGACTCCTCCTTTCAAAACAGCAGGCCACGGAGCATCTACACTTACTCTCTTTTGAAGTAATATTTTGAAAGGGAATGCTCTTCCCACCGTGGGAACAGAGTGCCCATGTCAAAGGAACAGCCTCATTCTTTCAAAATTTCTTTTGAAAGTTTGCAGAGTGTGTGTAGACACTCTGCAGGTTATTTTGAAAAACAGCCATCTTTTGAGCTCACTTTCGAATATATTTGCTAGCGTAGACGCACCCAGAGAGAATAAATAGTTGGCCATAGCAACAAGATTCAAAAGTGACTTTGGAACTCCCACAATCTGTGGGAGGAGTAGGGAGAAGTGGAGTCTGGACATGAAGGACAACGTACAGGCTTCACTCTTGATTCCACTTGTCAAACAAGTAAGAAGCCATGGCTAACATCACTTTTCTTGTAGTTTCTTTTTGCTGAGCAACATCTGATATATTGCAAACAAGTGTTGCAATTGTATTTGGCAACAAAGGGAAAATGGAGGCTGGGGGAAAGTGGTGGTGATAGAAGACAGCTGGACTATGTTGGCAGGCTTCTTCTTGCACCATCTGAAAACTAGGGGTGTGTGTGTGTGTAGTGGAACAAAACTAAGTGTGGTAAAGAGCTCCTCAAAAAGTGAAAATGTGACCTGTTTGCCACTTTCATCTTTAGTCTCTACAGGCATGTAAGGCACTCATAGGCCGTGTCTACATTAGCCCCAAACTTTGAAACGGCCAGGCAAATGGCCATTTCGAAGTTTACTAATGAAGCACTGAAATACATATTCAGCGCTTCATTAGCATGCGGGCGGCCGCGGCACTTCGAAATTGACGCGCCTCGCCACCGCACGGCTCGTCCTGATGGGGCTCCTTTTTGAAAGGACCCCGTCTACTTCGAAGTCCCCTTATTCCCATGAGCTCATTTTCCATTTGCGTGGCCATTTCGAAGTCTGGGGCTAGTGTAGACGTAGCCATAATGTGACAAAGCACTGGGCAGGCAAAGCACACTAGCTCTTTTCTAACAAAAGCCATGTTTAAGCTAACATGATTTCTAAATTAAGTACAGACAGAGCCTAAGCACTAAAACATACCCATGCCCAAGTGGGGAAAAATATATGCAGATGGATAGGTTTGGCAAATGGGGACACATACAAAAAGTAATGGCAGACAGTAGACAGTACACTTTGTTTTCCTGAATGTGCCAATTTGTTAGTTAAAGCAATTATTTGCTCCTGTGCTAAAATAAAAGTTCAAGGTGTTATGATTTTAGTAGTTCAACTAACTTAGCAACTTTACTACGAAGAAGTTTGTACTGGGGCAAGTCCCGCAGCCGGCATGTGGCCAGCGCATGAATTTGCCAACAGTCAAATTTATTGACATTCCGCTTTACTAGAATGCCTTTCATTGGACTCTTTGGAATGTGAACACAAACAAAAATATCATGGCTATTTGGTTAAATAATGGCACACCTGGCACTGTGGTAACATTATAAAATTGTAGGAAGTTTACTGTGGGAAATGTTACATTAATTTTAGTCAAATTAATCCTTTTCTTTGCAAATACAAAGAAAAAATGTGCAAAACAGTGGACTTCCAGAGTTCTTCTGTAAACACTTTTAAAAATGCACAGGAAGGATGACTGAACTACTTCCTGGTTGTCTGTAGTAATTTGCAGTAAATCAACAATCTGCCTTATACCATATTTTCCCACAATCCACAGGAATAAAGTATACCAGAAATCTGTCATATTATTTCTACAATATATCTGTCTGGTATCTTTTGCTCCTTTCAAATAGCATCTTGTTCCTATCCTGCACTTTTGCATGGTGCACAGATTCTGATCAGACATTATGCCAGCAAAAAGACTGATACCTGAAATTCAAATATGGCTAATATCAGCATCTCCAGCCTCTGCACAATGTGTATCTTCATGTCCTACATTTTTCCTTTCCTCAAAGATGCTCTTCCTTACAAATTCCTCCTGACAATTCATTTTGCTCCGTTAACTTTCCACCTTTAACCAGAATCTCTTGCCGACAATAGAAAGCATAATCCAAAGTGTAACACAGCCACATTAATCCCTTTCCATACTCCTGTGACTATAAAATGCATGTAAAACATAAGCAACCCTAATCACATGAATTTGTTGCAGGTCCTGCCTCACCACCTTGTTAGGACTGAACACATATCCTTTACTCACTAAACTAGCACCAATAAAGACAATAAAGTAAATAAATATATAATACAATAAAATTAATCCCACAGAGTCCCTAGAACCTGAGACTGACATAGTCCCAGATATAGTTCTACACTCAGTAGTAAGCACTGTGCCCATTAATATTTCCAGAGTTAGGTCCCTCAATCATGTTCTTAAGAGGAGGGCCTTTGGGTCAGTCTGATCTCATTTACTTCAGGGTGAACCAAATTCCACTGATTTCAAGGACATTACTTTAGTCAGATTTATAACAGCAAAACAAATAAAAACTTGCTCTTCTCTCATGTGCCTGTAAAGGTCCATGCACACCAATGATGCAATAAAATAGTGTCCAGATTTGTGTTTGGATGGGTTTGTAATAAGCTCTTATTAGACAATTTGGGTACTGACTGTACAATCATATACATGGTCTGCTTGCCCCAGGCATATTTATCTTGCTGTCAATTCCTTGCTTGAGCTCCAGATTTTCATCATTTTTCAACTGGCGAAAATCCAGTTATCACACTTTTCAAATTCCTTTGTAGGGTGTTTCTTATAATCAGTCCTGCTACAAACCTGGGACTCTGCTCGGTGGATGTCTTTTACGAGTTAAATTCTGAAGTTCAAAAACAGATTGTGTAAGAACTTAAAACCAGTGAAATTTGGCCAGTATGAGGGTATTTCCATGAACCACAGACTTTAGATAATTCTTAGCTGAATTTATTACCAGCTGTAGACTAGAAATGGAACCAACCTAATAGGTTACAACTGTTATACAATTCATAACATATCAAAATATGAAATCTCCTATAG
This sequence comes from Carettochelys insculpta, assembly GCF_033958435.1. Lineage (NCBI taxonomy): Eukaryota > Metazoa > Chordata > Testudines > Carettochelyidae > Carettochelys > Carettochelys insculpta. The sequence goes on along the minus strand of NC_134147.1, from coordinate 14,247,789 downwards.
AAACTTGTAATTTGAAACATTCTGTGTCTAGATTACTAGCAACAAACTTATTTAGTAGCCATATTCCTTTACCTTATGAAAAATATGTTCTCAATAGAATATTTAGCCTCTAAATTAAACTCTCTAAAAAATCAATACAAAATAGCTAATAGAACTTTTCTTTTAGAGAATAAAAATCAATACAGAATAAAAAATCAATACAAAATAGCTAATAGAACTTTTCTTTTATTCTGTTATACTTTATGGGCCCCAATCCTGCATAAGACATAGGAACTTCTGTTACTAGTGCAATGAAAACCTTTCACAACAAAATCTGTAACCATGTAGCATCCCACTAGTTCAGTCTTGTAAAGAGACAGGAATTCACTTCTGTGTAGCTTTTTAAGAGTAGTTCTATACTGCAGTGTAAAATTGCACTAATACAGGAGATGTTAAGGGACCGAGACTGAGTCAAGCCAGGAAGCAAGGTGCAAGCTCTATTGCTCTACAGTATAGATGCAGCCCCACTGAACTGGTGTTCTGGGGGTCAGAGAAAAATATCCTACAATCCTATTGGCTGTCTTTCCTTGTTCTTTGGACAGTCAAGTTTGGTGGACAGTCAAATTTTCCCATACACACCATGAACAAAGGCCTAAAGGGGGCACATTATGAGAGGGCACTAGGAAGTCTGGGAGATGCAATTTTGTAGGTTGGAAATGAAACTTCTTATCATTGATCCCATTATTGGGTCTTCTGAGTCAGTGGAACTTGACAAATTATGAGCCTCATAATGCCAAGAGTTTAAAGTCAATTTATTGTTAAGTTTTGAATTTCACTTTTGCCATTCAAATGAACCAAAACCAAACCTAAACTCAAGAGGTGCAAGAGAATACAAAAACAAACAACCAGAAAAGTGTTTACTGAAACCCATACTAATTTAAACCAGAAAGTTTAGCAAAGGTTTAATTAATACATTTCAGCAATAATAGCGAACAATCAATTTATACATCTCTTACTGAGATTAGACGATCACATGAAACAGAGATGCTTCACTTGAGAGCTCAAAGAATTTCTTCGCATCTGAATGATAAGATTCAGCAAATGTTCACAAAATGTTAGGTAGCCACTGTTTTGTTACACGCTGTGATGAATGAGAGGACCACCACCCTTTTCTAGACATCTCACTGTTCAGTAAATTAAATTGCATTCAAAGGGTTAAAACCAGAAAAACTGAAAAACTACAGAAAGTGTTGGCAAGGAGCCAAGTGAGCCAATGGGAAGAGAAAAGGGGATTTTTGAATTAAAGCAATGATTTGCCTGCTGCAGTCTTTTGCGTGAGAAAAGGTTGTGTTGGGAGAGATGGATAAAGCCAAAATCCAGGCATGGAATTTACAGTGATAAACTCGAGACAATAAATATGCGAGTAGAAAAGGGATGTTTAGTCAGACACAATCAGGTTATTTTATTTAATTCTGGGGGCTGGCTTGTGGACTTCTCTGTACTTTCATTTACCCTTTTTAGTTGCTCTGTAACACCTAGCAAGTAAGTATGCCTACCAAGTATGTCTTCATTTTTGTTGTTAATGAAATCATCTTACGAAGACCATGATCTTATTCTTGTGTCCAGGAGGTTGTGTGCGCACATGCTTGTCACTCAAAGGTCAGCTCTTAAGAAACTGCAGTTTGTTTTCAAGTTCTGTCCTGAGGGAGGGTTACAAGTCTGGGGTTACTCCACGGGTAGCCACCCCAAGTGTGTCCTCCTGAGTTTCTGACAGGGTCTGTTGTATTTAGGTGGTGGCAGCAGCATATTACGTGGGGTCAGGGAATCTGTGACTGTTGGGAGTCTTTTTTTAAGCAGACGCCTTTAGTGGCAGGGTACTTTTAAGTTTTTGCAAGCCCCGCCCTCTGCACTCCAAGTGCCAGAGTAGGGATCAGCCTTGACCAGCAATTGGACTTTAATTGAGGGGAGGGGAGAGAAAGTCTTTGCTTTTAAATAAGACTGGCTCAAATGTTAATTCAGGTTAAAAGATCTGAAACATTTTGATAGGAATTGTTGGTTTTCTAGAGGCTTGTTTCCTTGTAGAGTTATTCCCCAACAGGTCTTCCTGATTTATACTGTGATTGAATTCTCATCTTCTGGAATAAGAGTCTCAACACACCAAATTACTTGTGAATAGTTTCTTTGCTTTAAATTTGCATTCTACCTTTTGTGTTTAAACACGTTGCTGTTTGAACATTATGGTGAATGTTGAATGTTCGATCCAAGCTGAACATAATTACAGTGAAATGAACCCTCAGAGAAATGATGGACATTGGGAAAGGTTGGGCAGACTTCAGGCTTTTTTGCCTTTGTGGGCACAAAAAGGAAAACTTCTAGTTGTCCACACGGCTGTTGCTGTAGTAAGAACAATGAGACATCTGTTAGTCTTCAACTACTGCTTCCCATGAACTACAGTCTGGTTGGAGTTGTCTGGATTTACAGAGAACTGGGTTTTTTAAACAGACAGCACCTTTTGGGCTTCTATGTAGTTGCTATACAGCATACTTTAACATTTTATAGAGAACAGATTATTCAGAGCTAATACTAAAGATTTAAAGGTTTTCCACCTCCATGAGAAATGATGCAGAAAGACAGATGGGGTTCTCCGTTGCTGTATTTAATCCACCTTTGCAAAAGGAGGTAGCTAGGTTGTTGGAAGAATTATTTTGTGGACCTGGCACTGTGTATGCTGTGGATTAGGTCACCTTAACTACATCACTCAAGTGTGGGGGAGCTTCACACCTCTGTGAGATATAGCTGGATCAAACTAATCTAGATTTGGCCTAAAAACTGCCAAGAAGTTGTAAGAAAGAAACAGGAACCAATGCAGCAGGTTTTCGTCTCCTCACTAGGAAGTGCTTCTTACTAGGGAAGCAGGAATCTGGGCTAGGGGGACTATTGGTGCAATTGTTTCTGTTACACAAGTTTAACAGTGACCAATATTAGGACATCGCCAAAATTGGAGGAGTAGCAAATACAGAGGAGGAGAGAACTGAGCTACAGAAAAGATTAGATCAGCAGAAACTGCACGAGAGCTAAAAAATGGAAATGAAATTTACTACAAACAAATATGTAAATTCCACACCTTTAGGGAGAGAAAATAAACAATACATCAGTAACAGTAGACAAACATCTGCCAGGGATGGTGCTTGGTCCTGCCATGAGTGCAGGGAATTGGACTTGAGGACCTCTCGAGGTTCCTTCCAGGTTTAGTATTCTCTGATTCTGTAACACAGATAAAACATGGAGGTGGGGGACAGGGTGTAAAGAAGCAACAACAGTTGTCACATTAAGAAAAATAGATTCTTCTCATCTTTCCTGAGTACTCTATTACTTCTTCATGTAACTAGACACCTTAATTGCCTCAGGTATGATATGGGAATGGGAAATGATCCCGTGGAATCTTATCTTCAATTGTGCAGCATGTAGAATTATAGGAACTACCAAGGCAAAGTTTAAAAAATAATTCGGGGCAGATAGGCAACTGATCATTGACTGCCATCACTGGAAACATGAGGTACATACAAGAATATAGAGCTGTATCTCCTACAAATAAAAATTTTATATCATCAGATTAGTGTCATTTCCTTGTAATACATTCTTCTTGTTAATGGTATTTTGGCTTTTTCTTTTTGTAAGTACACAAGCAGCACAGAAAGGCAAGCACACATTTTAGGGAGCAGCACAAGTGTATGGCACAAACTGATCCCTAAATGTGGAGCCACTTTCAGGTACTACAGAATGATCAATAGACCTTAATTTGTCTTTTAAATGAAAAATTGATTTTTGCTGAGAATGAACCATTTTTCTCACTTGGGAGGAGATACCTCTGTGTAAACCACTGTTAAATTTAAAAACTTTAAACTTTTGTTATTTTTAGTGAAAGGACTTTGCTACTTATTGTATGGGAGGAAACCAGCCAACTAACCAACAATGGACAGAAACAGCAAGGTGAATTGCTCTAGTTTGCCTTTTTGGGACCAGCCTCGACTCTGGTGCAATCAGCCATAAATTTGTCTCTGAGTACTTAGACATACACACACTGGTGCATAAAAACCCTTTCATGCAGCATGACAGGTACATGAGAATCATAACTAGAACTGAAAGGACCTTGAGAGGTCTTCAAAGTCCAGTCCCCTGCACTCACAGCAGCACCAGGCACCATCTAGGTCACTGGTAAGCAAACTTTCTAAGGCACAGTGCTGAAATTTAACCTTTGATCTCTGTGTACCATAGGAGTGCCTGTGATAACTTTCAAGAGTCACTAATAGTCCTACTTACAACAGCTTCATTAATAAAGAAAGAAAGATACAGGGCTTTACCATTTAGATGATGGCTGGTAACATTAGCTGCTCTTTTGTTAATCCACAGGTGGCATGGCTTTGAGCAAGCTTCTGGCTGCGTTGGGGAGGAGGGGTGGGACTGGGCTCCCACCTCAAGTGCTGATGAAAATCTGCTAATGTGTCATGGGTTGCTGACTCCTGGCCTAGGTCACCCGTCAGATGTTTATCAATAGAAGAAAGCTGCCTTTCTGACCCCACATTGTTAGTGTATACTAGGAAAGTTTTTTCATACTTCCTTCCACTATTATTACCAGTTAAGTTTGAACTGGTGAAGCATGTAATGGAAGTTATAAAGTTCAATGCAGAATGTAAAATTTGCATATACATACCAAGAAGCAGCTTCCAGCTGCACAGCAGACAGAAAAGATTAGCTAGTTTCATAGGAATGGATAAGGGAACAGGTTCTGTATATTCTATGTACGTTAACTGTGCTTGACATGGACACTTCTTGGATATGAAAAGGTTATCGTATTGTGTCCTCATCTGAGTCATCATCATCAATAACCGTGGGCTCAGCGCCCGTTGGTGTCTGATGCCTCTCTCACTATTTCCTTCCATCTTTCCCTATCCAGTGCAGAGAGGCTTAGTTTCTGTAGACTAGCTCCACACCAATCTACTACATCATCTATCCATTCTCTGTGGGGTCTGCCTCTTCTATTCGAACCATCCATTACGCCAAATACTAGGGTCTTGATTTTTCATTCGTCATTCATTCTGCAAATATGTCCAAATAGCTGTAGCTTCCGTTTTATAACCTTCTGCAGCAGGTTCTCTTTTGGCTGTATCTTCCTATATAATTCCTCATTGATGACATTCTGCATCCACCCTATTCTCAGAATCTCCCTATAACAACTCCTTTTAAATGCCAGTATTCTTCTTTTTTAGTCTTTTGTTATCACCCATGTCTCACATCTCTAGAACATGCTGCTTAATACACACGTTTTCAAGACGCTCAGTTTCGTTCTTAAGCTAATTGCTTTGCTTTTCCAGATCTTATCCATCTCCTTCAAACTCGCTCTTGCTTTTGCTATTCTAGTCACTATTTCCTTCTTACAGTCTAGATCATGTTATGTTGCTCCCCAGATATGTGAACTTCTCTACATTTTCTAGTTCAATACCATTGACACTGATCTTCCTTCCGAGTTCCTTATCTCCAAATACCATTGGTTTTATCGATGTTCATAATCAGTCTGTACCACTTCCCTTCTTCGTTTAACACCCGCACCGTTTTCGCTAGCTTCTCATCTTCCTCAGTGATAACTATATCATCCATGAACCTCAAGCTCTTAATTCTTTTCCCGTGCACAGATATCCCTTCTACCTCTTCTTTGATCTTGTCCATCGCTCTCTCCAGATGTGTGATGAAGATACTTGGCGATATTGGATCTCCTTGTCTCATATCTCTACTTGTTTTAAACTAACTTCCCAACTCCCCACATGTTCTCACTGCTGCCTCCGCATTATCACTGATTTCTTTCAACAACCGTACTTGTCTGCTATCCACTCCGTATAACTCCAACACTGCCCAAGTCACTTTCTGATCTATACTGTTAAATGACTTTTGAAAATGGACGAAGCAAGTGTATACATTTTTGTTCTTTCATCGAGCTTTCTCTGCTATCAGTCATAGTACCAATATCTGCAGTATGGTACTTCTATCTTTTCTGAACCCTGCTTGCTCGTCTGCTATATGTTCTTCTATCTGCAATCTTAATCTCTCAGTCAGTATCATCATCAGCACCTTACCTAGATGACTCGTTAGGGCAATCGTTCTGTAGTTCTTGCACTCCAATATACTTCCTTTCTCAGGTATTGTCACTAGCACAGACCTTGTCCATTCCTTAGGTGCCTTCCCTTCTTTCCATGCTATACTACATAGTCGGTGTATGAGTGCTGATGAATAACTCAGGACAACTGTCAGAGACACACCTTTATATATCAAAATTACAAATTAGTGGGTAGCACTGGGCTGTAATTGGGTACCTGAAAGAGTGAAGTTCAACTATAACTAAATTTGAACCCCAACATGAGACAAAATTAAACCTCTAACGGATTAAACAAGTGAAAGTGGCTTAAAATCTTCCTCTCATATCCAGTTGTTAGTAGTGAGTATTACAAGAAAATTAATGAATACTTCAGAGATTCATCAGGATAGAACTTGTTGCTATATGTGGATAATACGCATTTTGGTGTATTCACTAGCCTGAGGTGTTGGAAACGATGGAATATTGCTTCTCGGCCTATTTAAGGCTAGATCGAGTGATGACAATAGAGGTAACCCAAGAGTAGTTTTTATTTTCTTAATGGATTTTAGATTAAATACACATTGTAAGCATTGCTCCCTGTTAATTATCCATTATTTAAATATATTTTCTTCCTCATTTACATTATATATTTATATATATCTTTGTTGCTAGAGGTGGTGCACATCCACATGCTGACTCTGTATTGGTGCTGCACGTAAGAAATTTTAACCTCCCCAAAAAATTCAGCCTGTTAAAGGATGAAAAAACTTAGAGGGACCATTGCTCCCATGCCCTGTATGCCATCAGGAAAGCCCTGGTGCATGCGCAGGGCTGGGGGCATCTAAGAGAGCCCCAGGTATACAGCAGTCAGGGCCCCAGCATATAGGGCAGGTGGTGGGGGAGAGAAGTAGGGCAACAGGGGATATTGAGGGTGTGGGCAGGGACAGTTGGGAAGGGGAGAAGGGTAGGGCCCACTCTGTGTGTATGTGTGTGGGGGGGGGGGTCCACATTTACAACAAAAGCACCCTCTCCCAGAAATTCCTGCATATGGGCCTGTCTCTTGCCAACAACACAACCACCACCAGCAAGGGGTGGAAGTATTTTGAAGGCAAAAGTGCCAACAAACTGTGTTTGTGATGCCTTGCACTGGGGTATTACAGCATTGGAGCACATCCTCAGGGTGGTGGATCGAGGAAGCCCTCTGTGGAGTGATCCCAAGGGGTTGCGCCGAATACTATAGAATAAGCCACCGTGGACCAACAGGAAACTCTGATTCCAAACCTGGCCAGACTGAGCTTGCTAAGCCTTTTCAGGTGTATCAGTCTAGGAGAAGGTAACTCTGATCTCAAACCTGCACTCTCTCCCTCCAGTGCATGTCACAGTTCTTGTGCCTGTGCATGATGGTCAGTGTGAGAAGGGAGAGTGGGGCTGTAACTTACAAAGCAGCCTCACTTGAATCCATTCATACATGAAGGTTTCTCTCTCGATGATAAGATTTACCTCTTGAAGGTCCTACGGTGATGGGCAAGTAACATCGGATGCAGGTGGAGGATACTATTGGAAACATTTAGTCACAAACTTCAACATAGGTGGCCCAGGTGTGTTGGTTGTCTGTCAGCTGAACTGTATCCTGCCTAGGTGTATCCTGTATCCTGCAGCTCCTGTATCCTGCCTAGGTGTCAAAGCAGCCCTATTTAGAGACAGAGCTGCTTTCTTCAAAAGAAGAGGGATAAAGAAAACAAATCTCCATAATGCCCAACCTTTACTGACAAGGCTGTGTGGCTAAAAGCTGTATAATGTAGACAAAGCCTTTAGTCGCTATCCAGGCACTGATCCTTCAGCACTCAGATTTGGAGCACGGTACATGGACTATTGCAGGATTTGCCCTCCAGACGGGATCTGAATTATCGTAGAGGTGAAATGTTTTTATATAACATTATCAGTCCCTCTTACAGATTCCTGGTGATCAATATTCTAATAGGTGGGAAATAGTTTTAAGTTTTTATGGTGGGGAATTGTAACTGAATATTATAAAGTTACAGAAAAAATGAAATAGACTAATATCTGAAAAATAATTTTCAGAAAATCACTGGAAGTTGTACAAGAAGGTAGCCCACTAATTCATCTGCTAAAAAACAACAGTGGTACAATTACTGGAAATATGAGTTGTAAACACAAAAGTAAACACTTATAGCTGAATATTAAGCACTGAACCAAGTAGGTGAGATACTCAGTTGCATGGCAGAGGGTTCATATAAAATTAATATTATAGTTAATAAAGAAGACAAAGAATAAAGACATTGCTAATTAATTTAGACCAGCAGAAAATCTAAATGTAATTCAAAATCAAATCTTATTATCTTTATCTACATAACACATGTCAAAGAACTGGTGGATTTTATATAAAAATTAAAGTGAGAAAACCAAAGTGATAAAATGTATAGAAAACTTGAAATAATCTGAAAATAATGAAGAGGAAATACATATTATAACAGGCTGCTTAAGGGGGCAACTTGCCAGGGTGATATATATGCTCATATAAATTTTATAAAACAGATAGTCTAGGGAACATTTGGAAGATCATTATAGCAAGTGTTTAGTTATCAGTTTGGAAGAGTAATTCTAATGGAAAAGCTGTAATAGAGGTCTCCATAATCTGAATAAAAGAGAAGGTTACTTACCTTGTGCAGGAACTGACGTTCTTCAAAATGGGTATCACTTGGGTCCTCCACTTAAGGTGTTTATGGTGCCCCTGTCCTCATAGTTGGAAGTTTTTAGCAGCAGTGTCCTGTTGCACGCCATCAACCATCTTTCAATTTCTTCTTGATCTTCGGCATGTATTCTTCCGAAGCAGAGAGGAGAACGGAAGGTTGTGGAGCACCCACAGGGACGTCCATCTCAAAGAACTTCAGTTACTGCACAAGGGGAGTAAAGAAAAGTTACTCACTGTAGTAACGGTGGTTCTTCAAGATGTGTCCCCGTGGGTGCTCCACATTAGGTGTCGGGCTCGCCCGGCGCCGCAGATCAGATCTTCCAAGCAGTTTCTGCTGGAATGCGCATGCGCCGGTGCGCGCTGCTCCCTTGCGCGCTCCTGGCCACGTGCGCGATCCGGTCCCCGCCAGTTCCTTGACCAACCTCCTCGGATGCTCCTGCAAAACACTAAACAGAGATCCGAAGCGGGGAGGATGGGCGGGTAGTGGAGCACCCACGGGGACACATCTCGAAGAACCACCGTTACTACGGTGAGTAACCTTTCTTTCTTCTTCGAATGTCCCCGTGGCTGCTCCACATTAGGTGACTACCCAGCAGTAACCCAAGATAGGAGGTGGGTAATCGGATTATGTGCAGCTTGTCCCCGAGAGGACCGCTGTCGAGAGATGGGTATCCTCTTGGAATACCCTGTGAAGGGCGTAATGTTTGGCAAAGGTGTCATAGGATGACCAGGTCGCCGCTCTGCAAATGTCTTTTAGCGCAACGCCCTTGAAAAAGGCTGTTGATGCTGCCACCGCCCTAGTGGAATGAGCCCTGGGCGTGGCCAGTAAAGGAGTCTTTTTGAGTTCGTAGCACATTTTTATGCAGGATACGATGTGCTTCAAGATTCTCTGCGAAGAGAGACCTTCTCCTTTCGATTTGGGAGCGAGAGAGACTAGGAGTCTATCCGTTTTCCGGAAGGACTTCGTCCTGTCTATATAGAAGGCTAGCACCCTCCTCACGTCTAGGAGGTGTAGGCGCGCCTCTTTGTTAAAGTTATGAGGCTTTGGATAAAATGAGGGTAAAACAATAGGTTCGTTAATATGAAACTCAGAAGAAACTTTAGGAACAAAGGCTGGATACAGCCGTATGGTTACCGCCTCCTTGGAAAAAACAGTGCAGGGTGGCGTTGCCATAACTGCCGCAAGCTCGCTCACCCTGCGAGCTGACGTGATTGCGAGAAGAAAGGTCGTCTTTATCATAAGGAAGCGGAGGGAAACCATGGCCAAAGGCTCGAACGGTAGTCCCGTTAGCGCCTTAAGCACCAGGTCCAAGTTCCACGAAGGTGGAAGCAGTTACCGAGGGGGGTATAGGTTTACCAACCCTTTGAGGAACCTGGTAACCATAGGATGGGCAAACACCGTGTGCCGTTCCTCTTCGTGTCTGAACGCCGAAATGGCGGCAAGGTGGACCTTTAACGAGGATAGTGAGAGTCCTCCTCTCTTGAGGTCCAGTAGATACTCTAATATTACAGGTATAGGCACCGAAAGGGGGGCAAGCTGTTTGGTAGAACTCCATGCCATGAAGCGAGTCCATTTCTGCTTGTAGGTCTTCCTGGTGGAAGCCCTCCTGCTACTTTCTAGGACTTGTTGCACTTCCTCCGTACATGTGCTCTCTAGGGAGCTCAGCCATGGATTAACCACGCTTGTAGTCGCAGGCCTTGGGGATGTGGATGCACTATGGACCCCTGGGCTTGCGTGAGCAGATCCGGCGCCACCGGAAGGGGCATCGGTGGACGGTCCGACATGCGCAGGAGTAGGGGGAACCATTGCTGTAGATCCCACGTTGGGACTATCAGGATCATTTGGGCTCCTTCCCTCCTGGCTTTCTGCAAGACTTTGTGGATCAGCACTGTGGGAGGAAAAGCGTAAAGCAGGGGGCCCCTCCAGGAGATCGCGAATGCGTCCCCCAGGGACCCCCGTCCCAGTCCTGCCCTGGAGCAGAATCGTGGGCACTTCTTGTTGTGTTGAGTGGCAAACAGGTCTATCTGGGGAAAGCCCCATGCGTGAAAAATCGGTCGTAGCAGATCGGGACGGATCTGCCACTCGTGCGTGAGTGCGAAACACCTGCTCAGCTGGTCTGCCTTCACATTGTGAGCGCCTGGTAAGTACGAAGCTTTCAAGGTTATATTGTTGGCGACGCCCCAGTTCCACAACCGGACTGCTTCCGCACATAAGGCACGGGACCAAGATCCTCCTTGCCGATTTATATAAAACATGGTGGAGGTATTGTCTGTACTGATCCCGACTACTTTGCCTTGTATATGGTCTCGAAAGTATCTGCAGGCATTGAACACTGCTCTGAGCTCCAGTATATTTATATGCAGTGACTGCTCCGTGGAGGACCACAGCCCTTGCGTCACCTCTTCGCCCATGTGTGCTCCCCACCCTATGAGGGAGGCATCTGTAGTAAGAAAAACCGATATTTGTGGTTAGTGGAAGGGTACCCCTGTTAGCAAGTTCTTGGGGTTTACCCACCATTGCAGGGATTTGCGCACCTCTGTTGTGGGCGACACCACCCTGTGAATGGTGTGTGCTGCCGGTTTGTATACGCTCGCCAGCCAGTGCTGCGTGCTGCGCATGTGTAACCTGGCGTTCTGTACTACGAACGTCGCTGCTGCCATGTGGCCCAGCAGCTGTAAGCACGTCAGAACCGGCACCGTAGGGCTGAAGGTGATGACTTGCACGAGGGAGCCGATGGCCCGAAAGCGAGTCTCTGGTAGATACGCTCTCGTTGTAATAGAATTTATGCGTGCCCCTATGAACTCTATGTCCTCTGTGGGGTCTATCTTTGATTTTGCCAGATTGATAACCAGGCCGAGCGAAGAGAACGTGCCTGCTGTGACGCGTATCATGCGTAGTACCTCCTCCTTCGAGGCCCCTTTGGGTAGGCAGTCGTCCAGATACGGGAATATAAATACCCCCTGTCTGTGCAGGTAGCCTGACACCACTGCCAAGGGCTTGGTGAAGACTCTGGGGGCCGAGGAGAGGCCAAACGGTAGGACCTTGTATTGAAAATGTTCTTTGCCTACCATGAACCGGAGGAATCATCGGTGAGCCAGATGGATAGTTATGTGAAAATACGCGTCTTGTAAGTCAAGGGCTGCGAACCAATCTCCATCGTCTAGTGCCGTAAGGATGGAGGCGACTGTGATCATCCGAAAGCATTGCTTCCGCAGGTACCGGTTGAGGCCTCGAAGATCTAAGATGGGCCTCCAGCCTCCTGTCTTTTTCTCCATGAGGAAGTACCTCGAGTAGAACCCTTTCCCTTGCAGCTGCTCCGGCACTCTTTCCACTGCCCCTATGAGCATGAGATGGTCTACCTCCTGCTTGAGCCTCGCTACGTGGGAGGCCTCCTGGAGGTGGGGCCTGGGTGGAGGTCGTGGCGGTGGAAGCGACTGGAAGGGGATGGCGTACCCCGTGGCTATGATCTCCAGCACCCATTTGTCTGTGGTGATCCTTTGCCACTGGGCGTAGAATGGTCGGAGGCGATGGTGGAATAACCGCTTCGGATGACCTTGTGCGATGGTAGTGATGGCGCAGCCCTGGATCTGTGTGTCAAACTTGTGGCCTTTGGCCCTGCCCCGAGGATGCACAGCTCTGTTGGGAACGTCGCCTGGGAGTTCTGTACTGCTGGTACTATTGATGTCGCCCTTGCTCGTAACCCCTGTGGTACTGGGGACGCTGTTGCTGGTACTGGTAACGTCCTTGTTGAGGGTAGTACTTTTTCTTTCTGTATGGAGGGGTGTAAATCCCCAGGGTCCTAAGTGCGGCTCTTGAATCGTTACTGGAATGAAGGACCGAGTCAGTTGATTCAGCAAACAGCTTCTGCGAGTCGAAGCGAAGATCGACTATCTCTGCCTGCAGATCCCTCGGTCTGGAGCCAGGACTCCCTTCGCATCACCACTGCCGTAGCTGTGGAGCGTGCTGCTGTGTCCGCAACATCCAGGGCGATCTGAACTCCCGTCCTCGAGGCCGCGTAGCCTTCTTGCACGATGGCCTTGAGCACCGGTTTCTTGTCCTCTGGAAGCGAGTCCATGAGGGAGGTTAACCTAGTGTAGTTGTCGAAATTATGGTTCGCTAGATGCACTGCGTAATTTGCCATTCGCAACAGTAGAGTGGAGGAGGAGTACACCTTTCTGCCAAACAGCTCTAGCTTCTTGGCATCTTTGTCTGTTCCCCCGTCTTGAATTGAGATATCTTTGATCTTTGTTGCGACGACTCCACCACCAAGGAATTTGGTTGTGGGTGGCTGAACAGGAACTCCATGCCCTTCGCCGGCACGAAGTCTTTCTTGTCCGCTCTCTTGTGGACAGGCCGAATAGTCACAGGGGTCTGCCATATCATAGTGGTGAACTCCAAGATTGCTTCATCAAGCGGTATTGCTATTTTGGAGGAGGCCGGAGGTCTCAGATTTTTGAGGAGCTTATGGTGTTTCTCTTGCACCTCTGCTGTCTGGATGCCTTGCGTCAAGGCCACCCTCTTAAACAGCTCTTGAAACTGTTTGAGATCATCCGGAGGATGGACATCCCCCGGGGCCGTAGCCTCGTCCGGGGAGGAAAGCGAGGAACCACTAGGGTACGCCTCTCTGGACCCTTCCGGTTCCTGTTGGTGATGGTACATCTGCTCGCTGGAAGCTTGCAAGGGAAAATCTCGGGGTTCCATAACCAGTTCCCCCTGAGATACTTGAGTCTCTGTCTCCGTTCGCGATTGCCCTCGGGGATACGGGACCATCTGTGGGGATCTTTCCCTGGTAGATTGCCGGTGGTGTCTATGCCCCGTGTGATAAGGGCGACCATGGCAGCATGGGCACTGTTCTGGGGAAGGTGACCTAGACCACTCCCTTGGTGCATACCCTCTGCGTCTGGGGGAGCGAGATCGTCGAGAGACCTGGGACACTGGAGAGAGCGATTTGTGATAGTGCTCCAGCGGCTCAAACCCCAGGAAGGGTGAAGGTGGTCCCAGCCAGGGCGAGGCTGGTTGTAAAAATGGAGACGGGGGCTCCGGGTAGGCTGGGGGGACCCCTGCCTTCTAGTTGGAGTCAGCAGCATGAGCGGAGGGCTGAGAGAAAGCAACTCTGCAGCCCTGTCTGGAGAGGGGCTGCAGTGCCTTGTTTTGTGTGCAGCCTTCCCCCTCCCTTGAGGGAGTAGCTCCGCCCCCTGACGTGTAGGGGATCTCGGCCCCGTCTGCGCCGTGCTCGGCATGCTTACGGGCGGTGCCGCACGGGCGGTGGCCTCCGGTGCCTGCAGGCTGCGTGCCTGTGCGCTCTGCACCGCCGGTTCCCCGGGGGTCGGTGCTGCTGCCTGCGGTGCCACCGGTACCGGCGCTTGTTTAGCTGCCGCCCTGCCTGCGATGCGGGGCGGCTGTTTGATTATCGGAGGCTGAGCCGCCTCCACGTGGCTCTCCATGCCGCCGCCAATCAGCTGTTGCTGCGGCTGGGGGCTGTGTGCTCCTCCCATCCCGCTCGCTGTTGCTGCCGGCAGGGATCGGGCTGGGGAGACTTTCCTCCGTTTTTGCGCTGATGGGGTGAGGGAGGCGGCTTTCCTTTTATGGGCCCCGGAGGGTCCCTCCTGCTGCAGCCGCTCCGGCATGTCTGGCTGGAGGGCCTTGTCGAAGAGCAGCATTTTAAGCCGCATCTCCCTGTCCTTCCTTGCTCTGGCTGTTAATTTTGCACAGAAGGAGCATTTCTGCGTGACATGGGACTCCCCCAGGCACCTTATGCAGTGACTGTGCCCATCAGACGCTGGCATTGCCTCTCGGCAGGACTCACATTTCTTGAATCCTGAAGAGGACATTGTTGGTGAGTCTTTCAGTTGTTAATGGGGTACTTAGCACCTTCTCTGTGCTGTTTTCCCCCTCTTCCATAGCCTGCCGCGGCAGGAGGGCTAATGGCCCTAGGCTCCTGGCCTCCGGTGCTCCGCTTGTTACTAGGACTGGACTGAATGCCGTCCCGCTTGTTGTTTCTCTTTTTTTTTAAAATAACAACTGGCTAACTTAACAGTAGCCTAAGAACTTGAAAACTTTGAAGAAAAACAGTTAAAACCATTGAATACGCTAACTTGGCCTTAGCCTAGTCGGATTCCGTCTGCAGCCGACGGCGGTTAAGAGGAACTGGCGGGGACTGGATCGCACACGTGGCCAGGAGCGCGCAAGGTAGCAGCACGCACCGGCGCATGCGCGGTCCGGCAGAAACTGCTTGGAAGATCCGATTTGCGGCGCCGGGCGAGCCTGACACCTAATGTGGAGCACCCACGGGGACACTTGAAGAAGAACCCTCTCTTCTTCTTTGAGGAGTGTCCTCATGGGCACTCCCCGTAAGGTAGTCACCTATGAAGCAGTAGCATTTTGCTTGAGGTGGGGTTTCAGTGTCACATTGTCTATAATGCCCAGGATACACTGGCCAAACCTGTTGGTCAGCAAAGCATAATGACAATTGCGTAATGCTTGGTAAATGTATGGACAGCTGTCCAGGTAGCCGCTTTGCATATGTTCTCCAGTGGGATATTACTGAGGAAAGCACGAGATGCCGCTTGCGCTTTTGTGAAATGCATGCAAATGATGCTTGGTGTTGGCAGTTCATTCAGTTTCCACAGTGTTATGCATAGTGAAATCCATTTGGATAATCTCTCTTTGGACATCAGTTGCCCTTTTGATTTATTGCTTATGAGTGGAAAAGAGAAGTTACTCACCGTAGTAACGGTGGTTCTTCGAGATGTGTCCCCGTGGGTGCTCCACCATAGGTGACGGCTTGGCCGGCGCCGCAGATCGGATCTTCCAAGCAGTTTCTGCCGGACCGCGCATGCGCCGGTACGCGCCGCTCCCTGGCGCGCTCCTGGCCATGTGCGCGATCCGGTCCCCGCCAGTTCCTCGACCAACCGCCTCGGTTGCCCCTGCAAAACACTAACAGAGATCCGAAGCGGGGAGGATGGGCGGGAAGTGGAGCACCCACGGGGACACATCTCGAAGAACCACCGTTACTACGGTGAGTAACTTCTCTTTCTTCTTCGAGTGTCCCCGTGGGTGCTCCACCATAGGTGACTACCCAGCAGTAACCCAGATAGGTGGTGGGTAATCGGATTATGTGCAGCTGGTCCCCGAGAGGACCGCTGCAGAGAGACGGGTATCCTCTTGGAATACCCTGTGAAGGGCGTAATGTTTGGCGAACGTGTCGTAGGATGACCAGGTCGCCGCTCTGCAAATGTCTTTCAATGCAACGCCCTTGAAAAAGGCTGTTGATGCTGCCACCGCCCTGGTGGAATGAGCCCTGGGAGTGGCCGACAAAGGAGTCTTTCTGAGCTCGTAGCACATTTTTATGCAGGATACAATGTGCTTTGAGATTCTCTGCGATGAGAGACCTTCTCCTTTAGATTTGGGAGCGAGGGAGACCAGGAGTCTATCCGTTTTTCGGAAGGACTTGGTCCTGTCTACGTAGAAGGCTAGCGCCCTCCTCACATCCAGGAGGTGTAGGCGCGCCTCTTCGCTGGAGTTATGAGGCTTTGGATAGAACGAGGGTAGAACAATAGGTTCATTGATGTGAAACTCGGAAGAAACTTTGGGAACAAAGGCTGGATGCAGCCGTATGGTTACCGCCTCCTTGGAAAAGACAGTGCAGGGTGGCGTTGCCATGACTGCCGCAAGCTCGCTCACCCGACGGGCTGACGTAATTGCAAGAAGAAAGGTCGTCTTTACTGTAAGGAGGCGAAGGGGAACCGTGGCCAAGGGCTCGAACGGTGGTCCCATGAGTGTGGTAAGCACCAGGTCCAAGCTCCACGAAGGTGGAATCGGTTTCCGAGGGGGGTATAGGTTTACCAACCCTTTGAGGAACCTGGTAACCATAGGGTGGGCGAACACCGTGTGCCCTCCCTCCTCATGTCTGAACGCCGAGATGGCGGCCAGGTGGACCTTTAACGAGGATAGCGAGAGTCCTGCTCTCTTGAGGTCCAGTAAATACTCTAGAATTGTAGGTATAGGCACCGAAAGGGGGGCCAGCTGCTTGGTAGAACACCAAGCCATGAAGCGAGTCCATTTTTGTTTGTAGGTTTTCCTAGTGGAAGTCCTCCTGCTACTTTCTAGGACTTGCTGTACTTCCACTGTGCATGTGCTCTCTAGGGAGCTGAGCCATGGATTAGCCACGCTTGCAGTCGCAGGCTTTGGGGGTGCGGATGCACTATGGACCCCTGGGCTTGCGTGAGCAGGTCCGGCGCCACCGGAAGAGGCATCGGTGGGCAGTCCGACAGGCGCAGGAGTAGGGGGAACCATGGTTGGCGATCCCATGTTGGGACTATCAGGATCATCCGAGCCTTGTCTCTCCTGGCTTTTTGCAGAACCTTGTGGATCAGCACTGCGGGGGGAAACGCGTAAAGCAGGGGGCCTCCCCACGGGATCGCGAACGCGTCCCCCAGGGACCCCCGGCCCAGCCCTGCTCTGGAGGAGAATCGTGGGCACTGTTTGTTGTGCTGAGTGGCAAACAGATCTATTTGGGGAAACCCCCATGCGTGGAAAATAGGCCGTAGTAGATCGGGACGGATCTGCCACTCGTGGGTGAGCGCAAAACGTCTGCTCAACTGGTCTGCCTTCACGTTGTGCGTGCCCGGCAAGTAGGAGGCTCTCAGGATTATATCGTGGGCGATGCACCAGTTCCATAGGCGGATTGCTTCCGCGCATAAGGTACGGGATCGAGCTCCTCCTTGCCTGTTTATGTAAAACATGGTGGAGGTATTGTCTGTACTGATCCCGACGACTTTGCCTTGTATACGGTCTCGAAAGTGTTTGCAGGCGTTGAACACTGCTCTGAGCTCTAAAACATTGATATGCAGAGACTGTTCCGTGGGTGACCACAGTCCTTGAGCCACCTCTTCGCCCATGTGCGCTCCCCACCCTATGAGGGAGGCATCCGTAGTGAGGAAAACCGATATTTGCGGCTGATGGAAGGGTACCCCTGTTAGCAAGTTCCCGGGGTTTACCCACCATTGCAGGGATTCGCGCACCCCAGGTGGGGGCGACACCACCCTGTGAACGGTGTGTACTGCCGGCTTGTATACACTTGCCAGCCAATGTTGCATGCCGCGCATGTGCAACCTGGCGTTCTGTACCACAAACGTAGCCGCTGCCATGTGGCCCAGCAGCTGCAAGCACGTCAAGACCGGCACCGTAGGGCTGAAGGTGATGACCTGCACGAGGGAACCGATGGCTCGAAAGCGAGCCTCTGGAAGGTATACTCTCGCCGAGACTGAGTTTATGCGAGCCCCTATGAACTCTATGTCCTGTGAGGGGTCTATCTTTGATTTTGCCATATTGATAACCAGGCCAAGTGCGGAGAACGTGTTTGCTGTGACGCGTATCATGCGGAGAACCTCCCTTTTCGAGGTCCCTTTGAGCAGGCAGTCGTCCAGATACGGGAAAATAAACACCCCCTGTCTGTGCAGGTAGGCTGACACCACTGCCAAGGTCTTGGTGAAGACTCTGGGGGCCGAGGAAAGGCCAAACGGTAGGACCTTGTATTGGAAGTGTTCGTTGCCCACCATGAACCGGAGAAAACGTCGGTGAGCCGGATGAATGGTTATGTGGAAGTACGCGTCTTGTAGATCGAGGGCTGCGAACCAGTCTCCATCGTCCAGTGCTGTAAGGATGGAGGCAATAGTGATCATCCGAAAACGTTGCTTGCGCAGATACCTGTTGAGGCCACGAAGGTCTAAGATGGGCCTCCAGCCTCCTGTTTTTTTCTCCGTCAGGAAATACCGAGAGTAGAACCCTTTCCCTTGCAGTTGCTCCGGCACCTTTTCCACCGCCCCTATGAACTCTAGGTGGGCCACCTCCTGCCTGAGCTTGGCTACATGGGAGGCCTCCTGGGGGTGGGGCTTGGGCGGGGGTCGCGGCGGCGGGAGCGACTGGAAGGGGATGGCGTACCCCGTGGCTATGATCTCCAGCACCCATTTGTCTGTGGTGATCCTTTGCCACTGGTCGTAGAATGGTCGGAGGCGATGGTGAAAAAGTCGTTTCGGATGATCTTGTGCAATGGTGGTGATGGCGCAGCCCTGGATTTGTATGTCAAACTTGTGGCCTTTGGCCCCGCCCCGAGGACGTACGGCCCTGTTGTGAGCGTCGCCTGGGGGTTCTGTACTGCTGGTGCTGCTGATGCCGCCCTTGCTCGTAACCCCTGTGATACTGGGGGCGCTGTTGCTGGTATTGGTACCGCCTTTGCTGTGGGTAGTACCTTTTCTTTGAGTATGGAGGGGTGTAAATCCCCAGGGTCCTGAGTGTGGCTCTTGAGTCTTTACTGGAATGAAGGACCGAGTCAGTTGATTCAGCAAACAGCTTCTGCAAGTCGAAGGGAAGGTCGATTATCTTCGCCTGCAGATCTCTCGGTATGCCCGAGGTCTGGAGCCAGGACTCCCGTCGCATCACCACTGCAGTTGCTGTGGAACGTGCTGCCGTGTCCGCAACGTCCAAAGCAATCTGAACTTCCATCCTCGCAGCCGCGTAGCCCTCTTGCACTATGGCCTTGAGGACCGGCTTTTTGTCCTCTGGAAGCGAGTCCATGAGGGAAGTTAATCTGGCATAGTTGTCGAAATTATGGTTCGCCAAGTGCGCTGCATAATTTGCCATTCGCAAGGTTAAAGTGGAGGAGGAGTAGACCTTTCTGCCGAACAGCTCTAGCTTCTTGGCATCTTTGTCCATTCCCCGTTTTAAATTGAGATGTTTTTAATCTTTGCTGCGAGGACTCCACCACCAAGGAGTTTGGCTGGGGGTGGCTAAACAAGAACTCCATGCCCTTCGCCGGCACGAAGTATTTCTTATCCGCTCTCTTTTGGACAGGCGGAATAGTTGCCGGGGTCTGCCATATGGTAGTGGCGGACTCCAAGATCGCTTCATCAAGCGGGATTGCTACTCTGGAGGAGGCCGGGGAGCTCAAATTTTTAAGGAGCTTATGATGTTTCTCTTGCACTTGTGCTGTCTGGATGCCTTGCGTGAAAGCTACCCTCTTAAACAGCTCCTGAAACTGTTTGAGATCGTCCTTGGGATGGACGTCCCCTAAGGCCGTGGCCTCATCCGGGGAGGAAAACGAGGAACCGCTGGGGTACATTTCTTTGGACCCTTCCGGTTCTTGATGGTGATGGTGCGCCCTCTCGCTGGAGGTTTGCGAGGGAAAATCTCGTGGGTCCACGGCCAGCCCCCCCTGGGATGCTTGAGTCTCCGTCCCCGATCGCGATTGCCCTCGGGGGTACGAGGTAATATGTGGGGATCTCCCCCTGGTAGATTGCCGATGGTGTCCATGCCCCGCGTGGAAGGGACGACCATGGTAGTATAGGCACTGTTCCTGGGAAGGTGACCTTGACCATTCCCTTTGCACGTACCCTGTGTGTCTGGGAGAGGGGGATTGTCGAGACACTGGAGAGAGCGATTTTGCATAATAGTCCAGCGATTCAAATCCCAGGAAGGGCGAGGGTGGTGCCAGCCATGGGGAGGCTGATTGCAGGAAAGGAGAAGGGGGCTCCGGGTAGGCTAGGGGGGGCCCCTGCCTTCTGGTTGGAGTCTGCAACATGAGCGGAGGGCTGTGAGAGAAGAGCTCCACAGCCCTGTCTGGAGAGGGGCTGCAATGCCTCCTCTTGTGTGCAGCCTTCCCCCTCCCTTGAGGAGGTAACTCCGCCCCCTGATGGGCGGGGGATCCCGGCCCCGTCGGCACCGTGCTAGGCACGCTCGAGGGCGGTGCCACACGTGCGGAGTCCTTGTGCGCCTGCAGGCTACGTGCCTGCGCGCCCTGCACCGCCGGTTCCCCGGGGATCGGTGCCGCTGTCTGCGGTGCCGCTGGTACCGGCGCTTGCTTAGCCGCCGCCCTGCCTGCGGTGCGGGGCGGCTGGCTGATCATCGGAGGCTGAGCCGCTTCCACGTGGCTCTCCGTGCCGCCGCCGATCAGCTGTTGCTGCGGCTGGGGGCTGCTCGCTCCTCCCGTCCCGCTCACTGTTGCTGCCGGCAGGGATCGGGTTGGAGAAACTTTCCTCCGTTTTTGCGCTGATGGAGTGAGGGAGGCAGCTTTCCTTCTAAGGGCCCCGGAGGGTCCCTCCTGCTGCGGCCGCTCCGGCACGTCTGGCTGGAGGGCCTTGTCAAGAAGCAGCAGTTTAATTCTCATCTCCCTGTCTCTCCGTGCTCTGGTCGTTAACTTTGCACAGAAGGCGCATTTTTGTGCCACATGGGACTCCCCCAGGCACCTTATGCAGAGACTGTGCCCATCGGACACTGGCATCGCCTCTCGGCAGGACTCACATTTTTTAAAGCCTGAGGAGGACATTGTTGGTGAGTCTTTGAGTTTGCTTGTGGGTACTTAGCACTTCTTTGTGCTGTTTCCCCGTCCGATGGCCTGCCTCCGCAGGAGGGCTGATGGCCCTAGCTCCCGGCCTCCGGCGCTGGTTACTGGGACTGGCTTGAGCTGTCCCTCCGTAGCTTGTTTGTTGTTTGTTTTTTTTTTTTTGTTTTTTTTTTGCAAAATAACAACCGGTTACTTATGGTATCCTAAGAACTGAAAAACTTTAAAGAGAAAAACAAATAAAGTCGTTGAATACGCTATGTGGCTTTAGCCTAGTCGGATTCCGTCTGCAGCCGACGGCGGTTGAGAGGAACTGGCGGGGACCGGATCGCGCACATGGCCAGGAGCGCGCCAGGGAGCGGCGCGTACCGGCGCATGCGCGGTCCGGCAGAAACTGCTTGGAAGATCCGATCTGCGGCGCCGGCCAAGCCGTCACCTATGGTGGAGCACCCACGGGGACACTCGAAGAAGAAGAAGTGTTCCCATGCCTTCCTGACCACTCCCAGTTCCAAGACATTGGTCTGTAGTGTTGCCTCCCCTGTGGACCAGAATCCCTCTTTTGTGTATTGTCTCATGTGGATCCCCAGCCCTGCAATTGCATCTCTTGTGATTGTCAACAATAGGCATTTGTGCTGCAAAGGGAACACCCTGGCAGATATTGTGAGGCTGCATAAACCAGTTCCAAGATAGTTTGACTTTGTGCGGCATGTTGATGTTTTTGTGAATAGAGTGTTTGTGGGGTTTGTAAACACTGTTGAATCAGACCTGGAAGGTTCTCAAATTGAGCTTTGCATGATTGTCCACGAAGGTGTTGGCTGCCATGGGGCCTAAGAGTTGTGGGGAACAGCTTTGCTGTGACCTGAGGGCTCTGTCAGACAGTATTTATGACTACAGTAATGTTATGATGCCTCTCTGGTGGAAGCATTGTTTTGGCCCCAATGGTGTTCAGGAGTGCCCATGTGAAGTTCAGTTTCAGGGTAGATATGAGGTGGGACTTGGGAAAGCTGACCTGGAAGCACAGTGATATTACAGTATGTAAGGTGTCCACGACTGAGTGGTTGGCCTCTTGGGATGAGGATGCTACTATCAGGCAGCTGTCAACACAGGGAAAGATTTCTATGTCCCTTTTGCAAAGATGGATGACTACTGTGACAAAAAACCTTTGTAAAGACCCGTGGGGCCATGGTCAGACTGAATGGGAGGACTCGGTATTGACAGTGTTGATATTTTGATCTTGAACCATAGGAATCTCCAATGTGTTGGATGTATTGAGACATGAAAGTAGGCATCCTGTAAGTTGAGGGATGACATCTCGTATCTTTTGCTGAGTAAACAAAGTATTGGTGACAGTGTGACCATCTTGAAGTGCTCATGGCACAAGTGTTTGTTTAGATCTCATGGGTCTAATATGTCTTCATACTCCACTTTTCTTTTGAGTAAGGAAGTGTCTTGAAAAGAACCCTTTCTCTGTGTTGTACTGATACTTCTTTTATTGCCCCTAGATGAAGTAGGTGCTGGACCTCTTTTTCTAGAGGCTGTTATGTGAAGGGTCCCTGAAGAGGGATGGGGAAGGGTGTTGGTAGGGGATGTAGAGAGGAAAGGTATGGAGTATTCTCTAGTTATTACTTCTAATATCCACGTCTGATGTTATGGTGGCCATTTTTGATAATATGGGAGGAAATGGTGCTTGAAGCACTGGTACATAGACAATATTGGGAGAGACGTCGAACCCTTGACCAAGGTTTCCAAGGGATTGCATTGATGTTGAGGGCTGCAATGATGAGGATATGGCTGGAGACTGGTGCGTTTTTGTTGTCTTGGTCTCCTTCATAGGTGTAGGACCTCTGAGCATGGGAATAAGGAGAGGACCTAAATTTTCAGTTGTAAACCCTATTTTGTCTCTTCCTTGATTGCAGTATATATATACCTAGGGCTTTTAAGGTGGCCCATGAATCTTTTAGTTTGTGAAGCGACATGTCTGTGGATTCCGCAAGTAGCTTTTTAACCCTCAAATTATAAGTCCTCAACTCTATTCCATTCCTCTGTTGGGAGGCAGAGGAGTATGCCTTCCTTCTGAATCGATCAAGTCTCTTCCATTCTTTGTCATATGGGGTGGATATGAATTGGGTCTCCCTGCCCTTGTGGTATACTGCATCCACAACCAATGAATTAGGCGTGGGGTAAGTAAACAGAAATTCCACGCTTTTTGAAGGGACACAGTACTTTTTGTCTGCTCTCTTTGATATTGGGCATATGGTGGCAGGTGTCTCCCAAACTGTCTTGGCTGAGTCCAAGATAGATTTACCTATCAACAAGGCTGTCTTGTTGACTGGTGAAGCCTGGAAGATATTGATGAGCTTATGTTGAAGCTCTGGCAACTCTGCCGAAGATATTTCTAGAAAGTCTGCCACCATTTTGAACAGATTCTGGAATGATCTGAAGTTGCCAGCTTTAGTGATAGCAAGGGGCGTAAATGTTTCCTCTGATGAAGAAGAGAAAATTCTGAATGGTAGCCCTGTATCTTGTTCCTGGGGTCATCCACGTCCTCATCCTCTTGTTCCTCATATTGGGAGAGGATAAGTGACGGTGGCTGGGCAAACTCAGATGTTGGAGGCTTCTGCGTTGACTGTGTTGTGCCTGAAATTGTGTTCATGGGTCCTACAAAGGCCATGAAGTAGGCAAGGGCACATCCAGGGGAATGGCTGCCACTGAAGTAGTGGTGGCTGCATCCGTTTGGGCAAGGAGCGTCTGGGTGACCATGGCATGGATTGCATCTCCTTCTCCCCCTTATCAGATGAGAAGTCTGGCTTGGAGCTGGAAGGTGTGGAGACAAAGCTAGGTACTGATTTACTGAGAGTGGCAACAGTACCGCAAAGTGTGTTCCTGGTACCAAAGCAGGAACCAAGTCTGCATGGGTCTTTAGCAGCAGTGGTACTGCAAATGCCAGTACCAGGGTGCATACTGCAGATTGCAGGGTGGGTGCCAGTATTGTGTACACCATGGATGTTGTTCGTACCAAGGTGGTAGTGGTCGGCATAAGTACCACAGGATTTGCTGCCTTCAGTGTTGATGATGGTACGTTTCTTTGGCTGCACATTGGCAGCAGGGGAAGGCTGACCAGTTGTGATCTCCTGTCGGCACATCAGTTTCTTCAAAGTTCTTGGTCCCTCATGGTCTGGTGTAGCCAATGCCAACAGTATTGAGGCTGATTTCCCACCAGAAGTCGTCTTTTTTGGCCATTCTCTCTGGGGTGAAGACTGCAGCTTGTGTTTCACTGACTGCTTGATTTTAGAGATCCCTTGTTTTGATGCTATGGCTGGGGACATCTGATGTTTAGGTCAAAGGCTGGTGTCAAAGACTTCTCCGTAAGAAGGAGCTAAAGCTATAATCTCTTACCTTAAGATATCTGCTGGAGAGCTTTTTACAATGTGAGCACTTCTGGGGAACATGTGCCTCTCCCAAACACCAGATATATTGGGAGTGTTCGTATGACACTGGGATTGAAGGATTGCAGGTTTCTTTTTCGTAGAAAACAAAGGGGCAAAAACTTGGATGGAAAAACGGGGCTAACTAACTAACTAGCTACACTAAACTATTCTTGAGGAAAATAGAGAGCTGCTGGAGTTCCGACCTCAGCTGAGGGCAGTAGAAAAGGAACTGAGTGGCAGTTGATGGCATACAGTGGATAACAGCTCGCAGATGCATGAGATGCGTACTGAATGTGCTCGCTGCACTGGGGCCCTGCTGATAAAAACTTCCAAGAGCAGGTGTATCCAAAACACCTTAAGTGGACCACTCATAGACACACTCCTGGAAGAAGAATGTTGATTTCCAATTTAGTACCTTTCTCGCTATTCTTTTAACACAGGAATTAAGAATAGAATTTAAAAATCAGAAGAAAATTGTTATCTACATAAGATACAGACCCAAGCAGGATTTTGAGATGAAAACGTGGTTCATAATTGTAAAAAGTTGTTCCCTAATGTTTTAAACTAATATTTCCGGTAATCTTGAGGAAAATTTATACAGAAAAGCAGGTGTCTGTATATTCACCAAACATGATAGTGAGAAAGCACAGGTTTCAAACTTATTTTAAGAGACTGAGATGATACCTCAATTAATTTGAACTTAATTTGTAGATAATAAACTTTTAAATGGCTTAAAGGTTAATTACTAATTATATGTTAATATCATTAATCACAGATTTGCATTTCACATAAATCTTTCTAAAACACTCCAGTGACTAGGTAATGTAGGAGGCTACTGTCCTGCTTCATATATTCTTTTGTCAATGATTACATGAACCAGTCAACTCATCTCTTACATCAATTTATTTAATAAATAATCTGCATTATCTGGAGATTCCTGCAATAACAGTACATGCAGCTGAGAATTTAAGAGCGATAGTTTAAATTGGAATACATTTATTTCTGTAGGATTAGTAATCCTGACCTAAGCAGTGCTCTTGGACATTGCCCTCCCAGAGGTACTTTAGTAGGCGATAAAACATACGGCTTCTATTTTTGGAAGCTGGCACCAAAAATGCCAATGAGCGCATGCGTGTTTGCTGAGGGCTCACTACAGTACCAATCCTGCAAACACTGGTGCACACTGTGTTGGGATGTACCACCCAAATAAACAAACGCACATTAATGTCTGCAGTATCAGGTGTGTGATTTTCAGACTACTTTAATTTCAGGAGTCACAATTCATGCATATGAGAACATTCCTCTTGTCGGCAGTTTCACTGCGGCCAAACGGACTGCTCATGAGGGCAAAAGTTACTTGTGTGCTGTTTGCACAAAGCAAGCAGCAGATTAAGAGTGTTCTATGTATTTAAGAGCACGGTGACTTTTGTGCTCTCAATGGGACTTCTGATCCTACATTACTATGGGTATGGCTTCCACTTCACAAATCTCTACCTATGGCAAGGGTTGGCAATAATTTTCAATGAGGTGGCCACTCCAAGAATTTGATGAGTGGTCAAGTCTTATACTTTTCCATGTTAATGGAGAAGATATGGGGCCTGGGACAGAGGCTGGGTGCAGAACAGAGTTTGGACTAGAGCACGGGGGTGCAGGAGAGGGTTTAGGAGGGAGTTTGGCTGAGGAAGGAGGTTGTGATCTGGGGCAGGGGATTCTACTCGGGTGCAGGATCTGGGAGGCGTACAGGTGCAGGAGAGAATTCTAACCTGGGGGAGAAGTGGAGGAAGCAGTGAAGAATTTGGAAGGGAGTTGTGACCAAGGGCAGAGGGGGAGGACAAGGTGTAGAGGGTTTGGAGTGCGACCTGGGACAGGAGAGAATTTTGAGCAGGGAGGGGCACAGGAAGGGGTTCAGAGAGTTTGAGTTGTAACCAAGGGGAGGAAATTGGGGGGCTAGAAAGGGCAGGATACCAGGTGCAGGCTCTGACTGGGTGGTGCTTATCCTATATGCCTCTGGGCCAGCAGCCCAGTGGGACACTCAGACAGGCAGGCTCCCCCTCTGCCATGTTTCCACATGCTGCTCAAAGTAGCTGGCTGCTGAGGCTACATTAATCTCTATACCACACACTCCTTACAGGAGGGAGGGTCTTGTTGAGCTACATGGACCTGCAAGCATGGCCCAGGCAGCTTCCATTGGCCAGTTTCTGGCCAATGAGAGCTGAGAAAATGTGTTGAGGGTGGGGGCAGTGTGCAAATCCCCTCCTGGGGCACGCAGCACAGAGATGCATAGGGCCCCAGTAGTCAGCTGCTTTGAGTGGCATATGGGGATGCATCAGGCAAGGAGCCTGTCTGAGAGTCCTGCTGGGCCACAGGATGTTGGTTGCCCAGAGAATCATGGTGAGCTGGATCTGAAGGTTTGGAGGGCTGGACGTGGCCCATGGGCTGTAGTTAGCCCAACCCTGCCCAAACTACATGGTTTTCATTTTTAAAGCAACGTGATTAAATTAACTTCCAAACTTCCTAAAGTCCGCTACTGATTTTATTCTGTTGAGATTTCAGTTACATACTGGAAGTGAAAAGAAAAGACTACAGGAGGAAAAGTCACTCAACATCATTCAACATCATTTTAATTTCCACCAAGACAGTAATACAAACATATTAAATACAAACAGAACCAGTTTTTGAAAAGATCATATGGCACTATTACAGTGTATTAACTCGATACAAATGTAATTTGTCATTTTATAAAAATTATAAGAAACATACGAACGTCTAAGTAATGCTTCAGTAAAAATAAATCTCAACATTTTAATAGTACATTAAATAGTCTGACAGTAAGAATTTCAAAAGTGCTTTTCAATAACAGTGTTGTAACTGTACGTTAGTGCAACATGCCAAATAGATTTTAAACAAATATTTATAGCGAGCTGTACGATTTGCTATAACTAGTAGAGTCAGGAGTCTAAGAATAATTGTTAACTGAGGTAAGTATTTCAGTTTCAGCTAAACATTATTTAAGTACCTTACATGCGGATTCTATCACTAAGAGACAAAAGTCAAGATCCCTTCACACAAAGACAGAATCCCTACTCATCTCGTGAAACCAGCATTATGTTGAACATTTAAAAGGTTAAGAAAAATGGCTTCTCCAAAACATTTATTTTCTTTTGAAAACTGATCCTATAACATAAGCAGTATTTAGAACAAACATCTAATTCTTTACAGTGGATAGGTGCACGTAATTCTCCACTGCATACATTATTCTGTTGAAAATTCCAAATATTCCAAGGAAGTCCACTTTCAAGATTTTGTAGTTAATACCTTATAATTAAATAAGCCTTATTTAGCGTTTTCACAGTATATTTATCTCTGAATAAGTATGTGATTTTATTTACTATCAATGACAACAACTTACTGATATATCTACAACCAAGTCATCGAGCAAGTGAAAAGTACAACACCGTAGCAGAACAAAAACCTGCTGCCTACTTTTACACTATAAAAAAATTAAGGGTAAGAGGGCCACTGTACTTCTTAAAACCACAGTGTAACCCTTGGAGTTTAAGAACTGATCCCTTGGCCCTCGTTCGCATATTGTAAGACCTGAATATTTCTTATTCAATATTTAGTTTGCTTAGAGAGGAAGATTTTAAGTATCAGATAAGGGAATACAATATAAACTTTATAGGACGATATGGTATAAAAAGTCAAACAATTGACCATCTTCCACAGTATTACACATAAGCACTTTTATGCAAACAATAACAAGCAGAAAATAATTTCACAACTACTTCTCTATTCTTTCATTTTAAAAATTAAAATATCATTCCTTTAATCCAGAACAACCAATAATGATTAATCCATTTTCCATCCCCCTTTTTACAAATACAGTAGGAAATATTTAATGGACATAGAAATAGATATATTTTTGTTAACCACTTCCCAGTGCCAAATTTAAACATGGGCTAAAAAATTTACTAAATATAATGCAGAATTATATGTATCTTTTCTTGGCAGGAACAGCTGACAGTAGTGTTCATACTTGCTGCAAAGAGTATCAGAACACTGAGATTTGACAGCAGTATATATGTGGGAAACTCAATAGTTTATAATTAATTCAAAATACTAACCCTGATTTTCAAATGACTGCTTGGTAATTTTTATTTTTGGATAGTAAATTCTTGGTAGCTACTGTACTGAATTCTAAATACACTTCCTACTTTTGGAAATATTTCCAGTGCATGTAAATGTGAGATTTTAATTCTTTAAAGATTTTAATTTTGTGTCGATGTCAGGTTAACCAGAGGTGCTGAATTTAGAACAAAATGTTCACTAAATTGTGATGAACAATCCTAATGATCATGACCGGAATAAGAAACAAACAGACAAATATTACAAATTAATGAATGGAGAAAGATTTCTGACAATTATTTGGCTCAACATGGTTCTCTGTTACAATAAAATATACCAATATAATAAAACATGCCAAAATGCACAATTAGTATTACTAGGATTACTGTGAAAATTCTGCCTGAATCACAAGCACACTGTGACAACTGTCACACTAGTCTTCACACCATTTGTCTGCTCCTCTCTATCTCTTGCTTTCGCAGTACTCCTTCTCTGCTAGTCTCCATATGATGCATGTTTCCAAAGGGCATTACCAAAATCCAGAATATGTAGGTGCAGCACAGAAACAGTTTAATTTACATTTTTATTGTCCTTGCTATTATTGAGAAGCCCTCTCAGCCAAATGGTTCTGCTCCGGGCTTAAAAATTTCCTTCTCCCATCTAAATAACAAGTACCCCATTACTAAATGGACTGCCATAATCTTCAGAGCTGACCCATATAGTCCTTTCAACACAGCAGACTTTCCATTAAAATAGGAGAAACAATTAAAGTCTGTAATACTATATAGTGTAAACAGAAATATACTGTCCTTGAGTATCTTTCTACATTCATTCTCAAAGAACTGCTCCCTTTCATCCCAAAGCGACTTAGGAGTGCTTCAGAAGCAACTTAGACACTTGCAATCATTCTGGGATTAGCTCTTATCTCTACTTAGTTAATCTTTTCTAGGCAAATACATCTCAATCATGTTATATTATATTAACCCTAATAGAGTTGGGGAGACTTTTAGTTCCTATATATTAATACAATACAATTAGTGAATTCTGTCTAAAACATAGAACTGTCTCACTGCAAGGACAGCTTAGTTAAATCTAAAATAGATTTTCTAATCATCTGTTCTACCCTGGGATTTTCAGCTTCACTTGTTGCTAGCTCCTTGTCAATAAGCCCCAGGTTGTGCAAATTGAGAATGGAATCGGCAATTATCCGTGCTGTCCTCTTCTGATAGCCTCCAGATGTCACCATCAAGATAGGAATTCTGTGTCTTCTGGCAGCCCTGAATACCACTTCATCTCTTTTAACAATGCCCTGCGTATTTACAACAATGAAAAACAAAGTGAAATATTATAAATATCACTTGGTTTGTATTTTTATTTTTATGGATTTATTGTCAATACCTTATGCTCTGATAGCCTTAGATAAATGACAAATCATCATTATGTGATCTACACAATTGATTTTCTAATAGGAACACAGTGGACATCTGTTAAAAATTATTTAAATAACCCGCTAGTAATGTCTCACATATTATGCTTTGTTTTTCTATATACAGGCAGGGAACTAAGACAACAAGAGATAATAACCTGATTCAAAGAGGCATGCAAGCATATACTTAACTGCAGGAGAACTAGTTGCATGCTTAGTAGAACCAGGCCAAATCTCCTATGTCTTAACCACAAGCTCATCACTTCCTCACCATTTAAAAAGTTTACAATATTACTATGATATGAACCTATGTATGTACTGTGCAGGTGAAGAGGGTACTTCACAATGCAGAAAATGGGGAATTTAACAAGAGCATTAATGCAGATCTGTTTCTAACTAACAGAGGAAAACATTCTAAAACATGAGAAAAATGAGAAAAAGTAATGATCAAGAGTTTATATACTATCACTGAACTCAGCACAGTAAAGAATACCCATTCTTTGCTATATACAACAGAGAAGTAAAATGTGTTAGGTATCAAAGAAACCACCTTTGTGGAAAAGGGGAATTCAGAATTACTTAACGACAAAATATATTAAAATCCACAAAAATGGACAAAGTAAAAACAATCTAAAAGACATAATAAATGTTCCAACCTACCCACCACAACTTCTCTCCAATACAATAATAAAGGTAAGAAATGTAGCTTTACAATGGCTTATTCAATTATCAAGAGCTTAAAAATTACCATAAAGACAGAAAGGGAAAGGAACTAAACAAGAATATTGAATTGTGAGAAGAGCAGGGGCCAAAGAGATATAAATTGAGTCTGTGCTAGACAAAGGGGTTAAGCAGTAAGAAGGTCCCTTACAAACACATAAGGGAAAAATAGTAGAAAAATGAAAAAAAAAAGGGGGCGAAATGAATATTTAAATACGAGTATTTAACCATTTTTAAAACTTGTATAAAGAGTTGCTTAAATGAAACCGTACAAGAACATAGGGTTTAACTAAGAACAGTGACAAGAACTTAAACCTAAAACAAAACGAATAATAAAAGAGCTTAAGCCTATACAATAAAAGGGAACAATAATGTCTGCATGACTAGAGCATTTTCCATCAAGGATCTCAAAGTGCTTTATTAAGATAAGTGAATTAAAGCTCAATATAAAGGAAGAGTCCACATCCATATCTTAAAATACGGAGGAAAATGAGGCACAAAACAATGATGAAATAACTTGTTCAATATCATGCAAGAAGTTTAGAGCCAAAAATACAACCTGGTTCTTCAGATGTTCATTGATGTGTTTTAAACATGGCATTAGCTGAATTTTGTTCACGACTAGCCATTTAATTGAAACATTTTGGCCACATCTACACGGTCAGCTTCTGTCAACAAAACTGGGCTTTTGTCGACAAAACTTGCCAAGCACTTACAGTTAAAGCACTCTGTTGAGAGTTTGTCGACAAAACTGAGCTGTTCAGTTGGCAGTGTTATTCCCTGTTCCCGATCAGGCATAATGCCTCTGTCGACAGTATTTTGTTGACAGAGTGCCTGTGTAGACACTTCTGTCAATGGAGAGGGCTTCCAGTTCCCCAGGCAGCCCTGCTTGCAGAGGTTCGTGTGAGCAATTCTGTCGAGGGAGGGCAGGGCAGTGTGGCTGCTCTCTGTCAAGAGCACAGCTTGCTCTTTTGATCTGCTTTTGTGTGTAGACACTATAGCTGGGTCTACACGAGCCCTTCCTTTTGGAAGGGGCATGTTAATGAGCAGGTTCGAAAGATGCTAATGAGGCGCTGCTATAAATATGCAGTGCCTCATTAGCATAACTGCGGCTGCAGGGATTCAAAAGTGTGGCTTTCGAATTGCGTGCCACCAGTGGAGACGGGTACCTTCCAAAAGGACCCCCCAGTTTTCAAAAGCCCCTTCTTCCTATCTGGTGTAAGGAAGAAGGGGCTTTTGAAAACTGGAGGGTCCTTTTGGAAGGTCCCTGTCTCCATGGGCAACACGTGATTCGAAAGCCGCACTTTCGAATCGCCGTGGCCGCCATTATGCTAATGAGGTGCTGTATATTCACAGCAGTGCCTCATTAGCATCTTTCAAACCCGCTCATTAACATGTCCCTTCCGATAGGCCAGAACTATGCCAGAAGCTCGTGTAGACACAGGGTATCTGTCAACAGAGGTACTGCCATGGTTCCTCTGTCGACAGGGCCTTTGAAGTAGAAAATATTTGTAAGAGATTCCAAATGCTTTGAGTTACAATTCTACTTTCCTAATCTTGGATCCCATTTTTAAGAACAATTTTAATGAAATATATAGATTTCAGTACAGCACATATGGTATCCTGACAGAAATTGCATGCCAATACCATTTAAAAATATCATTAGAGAAACTAACTTATCAATAGATCCTTTTCAGCCTGCTTAAATATTTACATCACAGAATAGCTAAGAATTAACACTTTACAATTTAAAAATTCAGTATTAATACTGAGCTTTCCTGCTATCGTCAATGACAACGGAAAACGAGTCTCATCATTCTGAAACACCAACCCCATCGCATGCCCGGTCATTTTTCAAGCTTCTTTTGAAATGTCTGTATCCCAAAGTATTTTAGCTGATTTCTCAGAGCTCGGGATGGGATTCATTAAAAAAATAAAAGCAAACATATACATAAAAATATTATTTGTGGCATGTTACCAACAAGGATGTATTAATGGCAGATATAGACACTTAGAATTGCCTCAGCCTACAGAGGATGAATGTATTCCTGAATCCAAGGGGAACAATGCCAGAAGCTAAGCCACAGCATTGCTGGCAGCACTTAATTGATTGCCTGGCCTCATCCTCTCCCACCAGCCTCTGCAAGCTCCTTATTTGTTGACTGTGGCAGCACTGGGAGAGAGGGATGCAGTCTGCTACAGGCTGTTATAAAGTGACCTATGATCAACTATTCTCCATGTCCACCATGTCCAGAACAAGCAGTAACTGACAATCTGCAGCAAGGAAGATTTATAATAGATATTTGGAAAAAACTTTCTAATTATAAAAATGGTTAAATCTTCAAACAGGCTTCCAAGAGAGGCCGTCAAAACCCCCTCATTAGAGGATTTTAAATACAAGTTGTACGAACGCCGGCCAGAGAAGGCCTAGGTTTGCTTAACACTGACTCAGAGCTAGGGACTGGACTGCACTATTTCTTGAGGTCCTATCCAGCACAACATTTTTATGAAATTCACAAACATTCAGCAGGAGGGACTGCCTTCCCTGTTGCCTGCACTTAGTTTCGCAAGCTAGGAGACAAGAACAAGTACTGCTAGAAAAAAATAACTTACAAAGCTGCAGTTGCTCTGTCTTTTCTTTCCTGGGTATTAAGAAAGGGGGAAAAAAGACCCACAGAACTGGCAGGGAAGGGGAGATTAAGGAATGGGCCCAGACAGAAGGCGTCTCTTGGAGGCATGAGTGGTCTCAACAGAAGGAATGTGGCTCAAGAAGACACAGAATACTTGGGATGGAGGGCACAGAGAGGAAGAGGAAGCTCAAGATGGGGAAATAGAGTGATAAATTTCAGCAGAAAAAAATCGTAATCTGGGAGGATAAGATAGGCTTCTGCGGAGCCTCCAAAACTTCAGAGGTAAGTGGACAAAGGTGTGGTGAATCTAGCCACCGACAATGGTATTCCATGGGGGTATGGAAGGGGCAGTAAAGTTTGCAGATATTGTACAGGTTGCACCTCCCTGGTCCAGTATGGTTGGGACCTGACCAGTCCCAAACAAGAGGATTTGCCGGACCAGGGGAGGACCCCTACCATGGACCCCCAAGACTGCAGCAGGCATCCTGCCTTGCCCTCTCATTCAACGGGCTGTTCACCCAGCCGCTACGGGAGCGGCCAGACTCTGCCTCCACCCAGGCTGCCAGTGAGCTTCAGCCTTGGCCCCATGCTGCTCTCTGCAGGACCCACCAGGAGCTCCAGCTCTGGCCCCAGCCCTGACCTATGGTGCCCCACAAGGGCCTGCCTCTGGCTCTGGACCTGTGCTGTCCCAGGCTGGGCTGCGGAGGCTTTTGCCCCTGGAGCCAGCTGGCCTTCCTGCTCTTAGGCTCCCTGGACTAGAGCGTGCCAGTTTCTGGAGGTGCAACATGTATTGTTATACAAACCTGAGGTGAAATAGCAAGACCTCCCAGTGGA
Source organism: Carettochelys insculpta (assembly GCF_033958435.1). Taxonomy (NCBI): domain Eukaryota; kingdom Metazoa; phylum Chordata; order Testudines; family Carettochelyidae; genus Carettochelys; species Carettochelys insculpta. Next base: position 14,213,469 of record NC_134147.1, on the reverse strand, counting down.
TCTCCATCCAAGATATCTGTTCCAGCATTATAAATGATGATGTTTGGTCTCAATTCGTTTAATGCCCCTTCCACATGTGTTTGCACTTTCTGAAGATATTCTGTGTCCTCTGTACCCCAGTCCAATTCAACCTTCCGCTTTATGGCTCCTAAAAATTGGTTTAATGATATTGAATCAAAGAAACAAAAGAATATACTGTGAAAGAAAAGGTAAGATTCAAACAGACACAAGAGGAAAAGGATAATAATTACAAATTTATGAACATTTTGAAAACATTAAAAATTTCTTAAGATTTTAGCATTTTCCCCCAATCCTAGCAACTGCAGTTAAATTAAACACTACAGCCTGGAAACATTTTTACATTTAAAAGAAAAAAAAACAGGCATAATTAATGTAAGAAAACATGTACATAGAGGCTATTATTGAACAAAATAAATATTTATTCCATATATATTCAACAGCTGGGAAGGAAATTAGTAAGAATACCTTCAAACTGACAAAAGACACAAAAGTCTGAAAGCAGTAAAAGAAAAATATGAAGAAAATTTCATTGCAGTGCAGGACACAGACTGGCCCAAAAGGCTAGTGAGATTAAGATCATAAAGACAAATTATTAATTTTCATTGGTATTACAGCAGCACCCAGAGGCAAAAATCAGAATGAGAGTCCCTCTGTGCAAAGGGAGGCCCCAAACTCTTTACTATCAAATATCCTGATGTTGTAATCAGGTGTGTTGGCAAACACTAATTGATGCTAATTGATTATTTTGACATCAGCAGGCTTCTGCATAGGTCTGTGCAGGCAGATCTGATTGTGGGACTCCACCTAATTTAAAGCAAATAACTATAAATGGGAACAGAGAGATAGCCATGCTAGTCTATATACTATCAAAACAAAAAGGCAGTCCAGTAGCACTTTAAAGACTAACAAGTGCTACTGGCCTGCTTTTTTGTTTTGATGGTCCCACGAAAGCTCATCACCTATTAAATTATTTTGTTAGTCTTTGAAGTGCTACTGGACTGCTTTTTGTTTGAACTACAAATGGGTGGTGCAAAGCATTGGAAGAAATGACAGATGGTGAAAGAGGGAAAGAGAAAGGGGACACAAAATCACATAGCCTAGCTACAGAAAGATTTTTGAATAATTTACAAATACATTAAAGTATAAACAGACAAATCAAAGCCATTTGAGACTTTCTTCAAGATAAGGACTTGACTCATTTTCCTACAGGGGCTATACAAAACACACTGGAGCCTCTAGAGCCTCTGGACATAAACACAAATTATAATACGATATATTAAATTGTCCTAATAATCTTCATGAGGCTTTTCCAGCTCTGCACACGTTGTTTCTTTCATACTTTTGCTTCCTTTATCTGATGTTATTTGTCACGATATCTGCTCTTGTTGCTCCATATATGCTCATACAATTACGTACAACTGTACTTTTCCATACAATTATGAACACTACTTAGCTCAAGTTAGGGCAAAGAACACAGTAGCTGGGTGGAGTTTATAAAGAGGAAGGAAACAATTAATACAGAAAGAAAGGTAGGTGGTGTTCTGATGATCATGGACCTATATCCTATAGCTCTCAAGAACCATTTGCTCATCTCAAACATTGTAATCTTAGGTTGTGATCGCTGAATTACTTGCGTAGATTCCAAGTTCCAAGTAACTCAAGAGACATCTTTGAGGGGTAAGCATAAAAGATTCTTCTGGTTCAGACACTGTCTCCACTAAGAAATAAAGGCTAATTTTTCTGTGGCTCTTAAAGGTAGGCTGCTACCACTACTTTCATTTTACAAAGGGGGAATGGAGTTAAAAAGAGGCGGCATTATTGTTTTAAAGTCACACACTGACTTAATGCCAGAGATGAGAATGGAACCCAGGAAGGGATGCTAGAACAATTTATAAAGTGGGGGTGCTGAGAGCCACTGAACCAAACTGTAAACCTTGCATATTATGAGAGCCACTTCAAGCCAGGGAGAGCGGCAGCATTCCTCAGGACCCTTAGCTCCCACACCAATGAACCCAGTGGTCTTTACCCGAAGTCTTGTGCATCAGACACAAGACTATTTTTCCCTTGTACGCCCCTGAACTGTCTCCTTTACCTTTTCCCCCCCCTCTCTTTACCCCTGCCCTCTTCATCACACTCTTTGATTTTTCTCCCCCCAATCTTTTATATCGGGTCTCTCCCCTCCCCACTCCTTCCCTCCACAAATTCCTTAGTAATGTCACCAATCCTGCCTCCTGCATATTACAGCTGTTCTCTGGGGATGTGTACTGCTGCAAAGAGCTAAACAGTCACAGTGCTCCTCACGGGCACTTTCTCATGCTCCTCTCCTAATATCATATATGCCATCATGTGCCAACAATGCCCAGATGCTTTGTACACTGGACAGACTTCTAACTCTCTTAGACAAAGGGTTAATGGGCACAAAACAGACATCAAAACACTCCACATCCACAAACCAGTTAGTCAACATTTTAATGGAATGGGCCATTCTGTTACTGACTTAAGGGTATGCGTGTTACTGAAAAAAACTTTCGCACCGCTATTCAAAGAGAAACAGCCGAGCTGTCTTTTATATTCAAATTCGGCACATTAACACGTGGTTTGAACCGGGATGGGAATTTTCTGAGTCACTATAGGGGCTCGTCTGCATACTTGGCTCAATCTAATTCTTGACCTTCCCTCCTCCCCACCCCTCCACTCTCTGATTTGCTCACCTTGACCATTTTTTCCTGATTTGTCCTCCTTGATTACCGTTTTTGGTTCTCTGTGCCTTAAATAATGAGTCTGTTCTGGTATGGCTATGGTCTGAAGAAGTGGGTCTGTCCCACAAAAACTCACCTAATAAATTATTTTGCTCATCATTAAAGTGCTACTTGACTGCTTTTTTTTAAGATAGCGTTCCGCTTGGTCCTCCACCTGGCATCACACCAGAATCCAGAGGGGTGAGGGAGCTTGCTAAGAGAGGTTTGAGTAAAGCTGGAGGGAGTCTCCAGAATAACAAAGGATGGTCAGGACAAGAGTCTTGAGATTGGAAGATCCAGGTTCAAGTCTCTCTTCATCATTAGACTTCTTGCATGACTTCAGGCAAACCACTTAGCCCCGTGGTGCCAAGCATTTTCTAGCCTCAAAGCGGTGTTATAAAGATAAATACAATCAAGACAGGAATATGCTCAGATACTATAGTACCAGGATCATCCAAGTATGATAGATAAGGGAGGAAAACAGCCAACTGCTCACAATCCCCAGGAACAGCTTCCAAGAGGAAAGAAAAGGAACTGAAGGGGAAATTTTGCTCATGCTGAGCATAAGCCACATTTCAACTGGCATGACTTACATGCAGGGGGAAAGCATCTGACTGGATGTGTATGGGTGATATTACTAAGAGTCTTTGTGTTTTCCATGTCAGCGAGAAAACGCCGAGCCTGCTGGAAACTGAAGTGTGAAAAGTTTAGCAGCTGTCCTTATTTTCAGAGAGCCTATGCCTTCTATATGGTTTAACTTTAAAGCATATATTTCTGGTCTCAGAATAACTGATGTTGTATACAGATGCTTAAATGGGCCTTTTTTGGTAGGAAGAATGTCATTTTCAGCTACTGTACATACACTTATTGCATTAAAGTTTTAAAATCAAGAAATATGCAAAACGTTAGTAGAATATCAATGAATGTTTGGCATGAACAAAGGACCACACGGCAAGAAATATAGCATAACAAACAACAATTCACACAATTCTTTCTACATACGGCTATTAAAACTACAGAAGCAGAGGTGCTGGAACAATTTGTATAGTGGGGTTACTGAGGACCATTGAACTGAACTGAAAACCCTCAATATAATGGAAACCAGTTCAAGCCAGAGGATGCAGCAACCGCTCTTCCACCACACCCCTAGTTCCAGCACCTATCTACAGAAGGGTTGCCATTTAAAATCAACAAGTATTCTCCATTTATCTGGAAAAGTTATAAACTAATTACATTCCATATGTTAGAAAACACTGCTATTTGATAAAGAAGTATAGAAGAACACTAACTAATTTTGTTTTAACCTCATCTGTTAGTAATTTTTCTCTTGGTAGACATGATGTACCCTGGACAAACATTTTTGATGTAGTATTTTGAAATATGTATGCTATCATGTAATCACTGGAATAAAGTATTTGAAAAATAAAGAAAGGCATCCTGCTTCATGTGTGTTCTTTGTCAATCATCCAAAATTAAGCAAATATGCTGTTTATCAGAGTGACAGCTACATTAAAAATTAAAAAGAAAAATTGCACATGGCACTCTGATATTGTTAACAAATCAAACCTGTCACAGACGTCTGCATCTCATCAAACTGAATCAAAAGATTAATCCAACTTCTGGGCTTTGCCCTGTTAATTAAAAAAGCCAATCGACTAATTATGACAGCACACCAGACTTAAGGGGTACACCATGGTGAAACACCAAATAGCCAGAGTCCAACAGTTGTGAGAGTGTTCTATTTCTTTTCAAAATACTTACATGGTACTCAGGTTTCTCATTTTCTAAAGGCTTACATAAAAACCAGTTCTACAGGAAGCATGAGCCCTAGTTACGCAGAGTTAGCTAATTCTGAATGAACCATTTGTTAAAGAACGTTTACTCTAAAGAAAACAAAACATCAGTTCTGTGTTGTGACACTTGTCCTTAAATCAATAGCATGTCTAGCCTATTCAGATGTTTTGCATGGTCCCTTAACTGGTTTACTAACAAGACTAGTTAATGCTGGCACTTTCAATTTCAAAAGTTCATCACTACTGAGAATACCTAAAAAAAAGCTAATGATTTTTTAAATGATCAATGAACATTTAATGAATTTTCAGGTACAACTACAGCAAGGGCCTTAGTGTTTTTTGGCAAAATCGTCATTTTAAAAATCAGTGTATCAACCAATTATAAACGTTCCGAAACGCTCAAAAAAACCCACAGCTTTGCACAGTGAGCAGTACCTAGTTGAATTCCTCTAACAACATCTGGACGAAACTTTACTTCCCATGAAAGGTCACAATAAGCTATTCATAGTACAGGAATCCCTTGAAATGTGCGATTGTGAGTTAAGCACAACTCAAAATCCCACTCCCCGGGCCCTGGCTCAACCCCCCCGCCCCCATTCAACACCCCCCCATCCTATACGGTGCCAGTTCAACACCCCCTGCCACACAACTCTAGTTCATCCCCCAACCCGTGCATGGCTCTATCTCAACCCCCCCTGGGGCCGTGTGGCACTGGTTCAACTCCATCCCCAACACCCTTGCAGCCCCAACCCACCCCAGCCTTAACCCCCGCTGCCTCCCTCCCACAGCCCCAACCCATTGCCAGGCTCAATTCTCCTTAACCTTAACCCCCAATTGCCACCATCATCCCCAGGACTTACCTTTCAAAAGGAGCTTCAGGTGCTCCTTCTGCTTCCCTGGCTGCACAACATACATTCCACTGGGGAAAAAAGCCGACCTCCCCGACTAACACAAAATTTGAGCTACGCGAGTTGGGAGGGGGGAACAAAACCCTCGCACAACTTGAGGGACTACTGTATTGTCAACTAGTACTTCAACTGCCTCATCTGAAGGGGTCCATGACGGAGTATATCTATCCTATATCGGACTGGAGGAGTTAACCTAGGGTGACCGTATTTCCGTATGCCACATACAGGAGGGTAGCAGCTTCCTGGCTGCAACTGTCAAGCAAGTGCAGCTCCCTATTTGACCCAGGGCAATGGAATGGGGCTGCCATCCCATGGGAGGTTGTCCCGCAGAAGGGTGGGGAGTGGGAGTTCGCCAACTGTTCACACTGCCAGGCTCCAGGAATGCTGCAGGGATGTTCCCTGGCTCCAGCAGAAGCTGTTACCCTGCAGGGGGTGGGGCGTTCCCTGGCTGTGGGGGACAGGTGAAGCTTCTGGCTGCCCCATGCCTTCAAGTGCCAGGAATGGGACTGCTGCCTCGCAGGGGAACTCCCCGTTTGCCCCATGCCTCCCGGCACTGGAAATGGAGCTGCTACCTCACAGGAGAGCTCCGTGGCTGCCGGTAATGGTGCTGCTGCCCATGGGAGAGCTCCCTGGCTGTGGGGACCCCCTAGCTGTGGAGGGGGCTGCCCTGCTGTGGGGATTGGGCTACCTCCCCACGATGGTCTCCCCGGCTGCAGGGGCAGCTGCCCCCGCAGCTGCGCTGACTTGTGAACAGGGCAACTCAGCAGGGCAGTGAATATACAGGACAATTAGCCTTTTTGTTAAAAAAAAATATGGGACTGTCCCAGTGAAAACAGGATGGATGGTCACCCTACGTTAACCCCATGCTATTAGCTGCGGAAGCCATGTCTCCTCACCACTGCTAGGCATGCTTCAACTGGGAGCAGGCTCAGGTCAGTTCATAGAATCAGAATTCTAGGGCTGGAAGGGACCTCAAGACGTCACCTAGTCCAGCTCACTGCCTAAAGCTGGATCAACCCCAACTAAATCATCCCAGCCAGGACTTTGTCAAGCTGGGACTTAAAAACTTCTCGTGATGGTGATTCCACCACCTCTCATGGTAATGCATTCCAGTCCTTCACCACTCTCCTGGTGAAAGAGTTTTTCCTAATATCCAACCTACACCTCACCACTCCCTCTGTAACTTCAGACCATTGCTCCTTGTTCTGCCATCTGTCACCACAGAGGACAGCCTCTCCATCCTCTTTAGAGCACACTTTCAGGAAGTTGAAGGCTGGTATCAAATCACCCCTCAACTCTTCTCTTCTGCAAACTAAATAAACCCAAATCTCTCAGCCTCTTCTCATAGGTCATGTGCTTCAGCCCTTAATCATTTTCGTTGCCCTCCGCTAAACCCTCTCCAACGTGTCCACATTGTTTCTACACTGGGGGGCCCAGAACTGGACGCAATACTCCAGATGTGGCCTCACCAGTGCCAAACAGAGGGGAATAATAACTTCTCTAGATCTGCTCGAAATGCTCCTCCTAATACACCCGAATATGTCGTTAGCCTTCTTGGCTACAAGGGCGCACTGTTCACTCATCTCCAGCCTCTCATCCACTGTAATCCCCAGGTCCTTCTTGAAGCACTGCTCTTTAGCCAGTCGGTCCCCAGACTGTAGTTGTGCTTGGGATTCTTCCTTCCCAAGTGCAGGACTCTGCATTTCTCCTTGTTGAACCTCATCAAATTTCTTTGGGCTCAATCCTCCAATTTGTTTAGGTCACTCTGGATCCTATCCTTGCTCTCCAATATATCTACCTGACCCCCTAGCTTAGTGTTATCTGCGAATTTGCTGAGGGTGCAATCCATCCGCTCATCCAGGTCATTTATAACGACATTAAACAGTACTGGCCCTAGAACTGATCCTTGGGGCACTACACTTGACCACCAACCAGACACTGAGCCATTGTCCACTACCCTTTGGGCCCATCCATCTAGCCAGTTTTTTGTCCATGTATCCAATCCATGCTTCCTTAACTTATGGGCAAGAATGTTGCGGGACACTGTTTCAAAAGCTTTGCTAAAGTCAAGGTATATAACATCCATTGACTTCCCCAAGTCCACAGAGCCACTTACCTCATCATAGAAGCTAATCAGATTGGTCAGGCACGACTTGCCCTTGGTGAATCCATGTTGACTACTCTTAGTCACTTTCCCCTCTTCCACATGCTCCAAAATGGATTCCTTGAGGATCCCCTCCACTATTTTTCCAGGGACTGAGGTAAGGCTGACTTGGTCTATAGTTCCCTGGATCGTCGTCCTTTTCTTTTTTAAACATGGGCACTACATTTGCCTTTTTCCAATCATCTGGAACCTCTCCTGATCTCCACGAATTTTCACAGATAACAGCCAAAGGCTCTGCAATGACATCTGCCAATTCCCTCGGTACCCTTGGATGCATTAAATCCAGACCCATGGATTTGCGTGCATCTAACTTTCCTAAATAGCTTAACCTGTTCTTTCTCCACCGAGGACTGCCCACCTCCTTCCCATATTGCATTGCCTAGTGCCGTAGTCAGGGAGCTGACCTCTGATGTAGGGATGTAAATCCACAGTTAATCGGTCAACTGGTGAAATGGTAGGTAAACCGGTTAACCACTTAAGGGGTGGGAGTCCAGCTGAGCTTCCCCACCCACAGCACTGCCATGAGTTGGGGGTCACTCCACCATGGCCGGAGCAGCTGGGGAGGCTTCTCCAGCCTCACCTCACTTCTCCATCCACTGCAGACTGGGGCTGCTCCAGACAGACTGGAGCGCTACTCATCTGCAGAAGCTTCATGGGCCTGGAGCAACCTCCTACCTACTCCAGCTGGGGCAAAGCTCTAGCCTCTACTGGTTAATTGGAACCACTATACATCATCTGTTTAGGATGAGGCTTACTTGTTAACCAGTTAACCTATAACATCCCTACTCTGATGAGAGCTGATATGTGCTGCTGGCTCCAGATAAGAGAGTGCTAGAGTCATCAGACACAAACACCAGCTAGGCTGGTGCCTCCACCAAACTCCAGGTGGTTGCTGAGGCCAACGGAGATAAGACAGCAATTGCTGGGGGACCCCTTGTCTTGGAAGAAGGGGTAGAATATGGCCCAGGGCATTGGAATATTGGTTCCCTAGGATCCTGGATTGGGACCCAATGGACAAGGTGGGCCTGGGACCCATTAAGCATGCCACGAACACTGCCAACATGAGGGGAGATGAATTGGATCACTACAGACCATAGCATAGAGGCTGGTTGCTAGGCCATACTGTCCTAAACCACAAGACAGCCCTATTGACTGTAGGCACTGGATCATACTGCAGCCACTGGGCCTTCTGATCCTGAAGTTCAAGTCTGCCTTAGTGACTCAGGTCCTGGGGCCCTACCACCCTTAGCAGCTGACGGAGTGTACTTGCTCTATGATAGGTCCAAACCTACAGCATATGGACCTGCCAAGTACAGTTAATAAAAAGTATCATGAATTACTTTCACTTAGTTCTCCCATTTTTGTGCCCTCAAAATTTAGCCCATACAGCTTTTCCGGGTGATCCATGGCATGAAACTTCTCATCTGCACAATGTTTTCTTCTGTGAGATTTCAAAAAGAAATGCCAGAGTGGCATAAGCTATGTTAAAAGTAGCATAAAATAACATTTCATCCCTGGATTCTGTAACATAGCAGTAGCAGCCTCAGCCTATGTGCCTCACAGCTGGCCTCAAAGGATACGTGCTGAGTGCCTGACTGCCCACATGTTTAAATTAGTAAATGCCTTTGCAGTAGCTTTCTGTGATAACAAATGTATGATGCTAATGCTAATCCCATCTCGTAACACCCACTTGCTGCCACTTTGCCACAAATATGCCTGAGATAATACTGTTTTGCCAAATATTTACTGATTAATGGCATTGTTCCTCTTCATTGTATGCACAACCCTCAATACAATGGAACACACGTCAAAAGGCATATGTGCTTAGGCCACTGAATACTGATCCAGCCAGAACAAACCTCAAATTAGTGGCAATACAATGTACTTCCTGATAGACTGAAGTTAGACTTAAGACAGGGGCACACCTGTGGATAGTATATTTGGTAAACTGGAAGACAAATAGTTTGCTGATGTAAACCACTAAAACAAGCCCACTGATCTCAACTTATTACTTTGAGGTAAGCTTCACACAGGAAAGGCCAGTAAGAATAAAGCAGAACAGAACACATACCAACAGTGAGTATATATTGGAGAGGGAAAAATACATGAACACCAATCAAACCTTTCCTGTTCCTGCTTTTATTCTTAAAAATGGAAAAATTTTAAAAATACAAATTAACTTCAACAGCCAAGTCTATATTAGAAACTGCTACCAATACAGTAATGTCACTTAGGGCTGTTATTTTACCAGCAAAAGCACTAGCTGGGACCCAATTAATCTGATACAAGTACTTTAGCTGATGAAGATTATGCTCAGGGAATGAATGCACAAGCAGAGGCACTTTTTTGCCAACATTAACTGCATCTACACTTGGAAGATTTGCTTATGCAGTTAGACTGACAAATAATTTTTAGTGTAGACTAGGCTAGCAAAATAAATATAACTACAACTTTTCCTTTTAAGAAACACAGGACAAACTAAATGGCGTTTCCTAATCGCCCTCTTCACCAACTGGAGTCCAATCTCAGCCAGCCAATGAACCAGAACCAACACCAACTGACTCATGGCTCCTAAGAAACATGATAGACAACTTTTAGTAAACAACCTCAGAAGGCAACTTTTACATTAATTTAATCAGTATTTTTGTGCTGCTGTGCTTCACTTCAGACAGAGCAATATTTCAGTGATGAATGAAGCACTTGCTCTGTGTTAAAAACATTTTTAATACTTGAGGATCATACTGGTTTGAAAAGTACTCACGTTTTGCAAATCCATCTCCTGGATAAATGTATCTATTGTACACATCCATGATATACACCCTACGATCATCCATGAAGTCTCTCTCATGGCCATTCCCCTAGAAGACAATTGTAGTACATTAATCTTAGCGCAAAATACAGTATTAGAAAACCCATGAACATTAAGGAAAGTGAGACTATACTGATGATGTGTTTAATGTTCCTGGTACTTTTCCCTGCTGGGTCAGTGAAAGAAACCAACTACACTTTCTTCTGAAAGGGCTTGATTTCAGAGGAACACCGCCTTTATGCAGTTGAATTAGCTGTTCAGAACAATCTGCTGAAATATATCAATACACCCATAAATCTTCACTGCCTTCTCTCAAGATGGAAAGGGACCATAGTACTTTTCCCCATGTATACCCTTAAAGGTTATTCTGATGTTGCTAATAGCAATGCCTGTAACTGTATCTGAAGCTCCCCAAATGCTTTATAAATATTACTGAAATTAGCATTACAATACTCCTGCAGATTCAGAAGTGTTTCCCTCCCCATTGTGCAGACAGGAAAGCTAAAGAACAGAGCAGCCAATATGCTCAGAGTCACAATGGAAGTCTCCACCTAAGCTAGGATTATAAATGAGAACAAGATCCATGCTTTAACTAGATTATATTCCAGAAGTTTGCCAGATATATAAAATGATGCCAGAATTTTTCTGATAATTAATAAAATGTTGAAAACATCAAGTGACCTTCAGGAAAGCCCACAGGAGTAAAGTATGAATAAAAAGTAATGAGAAATATATTATATTATAACTTCTACAAATGTAAAACCAGGGATCATAATTAAAATATTGGACAATGACATAGGGAAAGGAATGGCAAAGGGAGAAATCAGATTCTGATCATTACCTCCTTATTCCTCACTTTTCAATTCCAACATGATTTCAGTGACTGTCATCCACACACTTATCAGGCAGCATAAAACAATCTGGCTGGGTCTACACAGGTTAACAGGCTCCCTCTGTTGACAGATTTGGGTGCCGTGCAGACACACACTGTCGACAGAGCGGGAGCCTCTTTAATGTGTGGCCTTTCACCATCGGCAGACGTTCTGCTGAGGTAACACTACTGACAGCACCATCTGTCAGCAGAGGGTGCCCGTGTAGACATAGCCTCTCTAATTAAACAAAAAAGCAGTCAAGGAGCACTTTAAAGACTAATAAAATAATTTATTAGGTGATGAACTTTAGTGGGACAGACCCACTTCTTCGGATCTGGAAATTCTGATGAAAGCAAAGAGGCACGACTAGAATTTGACAGACAGAAAGGGGAAAACATGAAAAGAAAACTGACAAACCAGCTGCATAGGACAGAAGGTGTGGGGGGTGAAGGGTGGGGAAGAGAGGGAAGAATCTTACCGCAAGTATCTATTCAGTAACTTGCCTGAGATCACTATGAATATCAAAGACGGAGAAACTGTCCTTGCTAGGTATAAGGTAAGTGCTATTTTTCTTGAAACTTCTCCACTAGAAGAAGTAAAAAAACAGATGGATGGAAGCAGACAAATACCGAGAACCCAAGTACTTCTAGATAGGCCCAAAAAAGGTTAATAGCAGAACAATGTTTGTCACCACCTACAGCCCTCAGCTCAAATCCCTCCAGCGTATCAACAACCTACAACCTATACTGGAACACGATGCTACACTCTCAGAGGCCCTAAGTCAGAGGCCTGTCCTTTCCTACAGACTACCACCTAACCTCAAGAAAATTCTCACTAGCAACCACATGCCACTCCAGAAATATAATCATCCTGGACCTCTTCCTGTTGCCAACTCTCTCCATATATTTACTCTGGAGACACCATCACTGAACCTAACCATGTCAGTTACATGATCAGGGGCTCATATTCCTGTACTTCCACCCATGTGATACATACCAACATATGCTAGCATTGCCTCTCTGCTATGTATATTGGACAGACTGGACAATCACTTTGCCAAAGAATGAATGGACACTAATCAGACATCAGGAATCTGAATATGCATAAACCTGTCAGTGAACATTTCGATGAAGCAGGCCATAGCATTAAAGACCTGATCTGCATCCTTACACAAAGAGACTTTAACACAAGATTACAAAGGAAGACATCTGAACTGGAGATTATTCTCAAATTCAACACTTAGCACTTAGTTCTCAGTAGAGATAGCAACTACTTACATATTACAAGGCCATTTCCCCAACTTTGATATTCATAGTGATCTCAGGTAAGTCAACTGACAGACACTTGTAAATAATTTTCTTCCCTCTCTTTCCCACCCTTCGCTCCCTCTTCTCTCCTACGTCAGTTTTCTTTTCATTTTTTTCTACATTTCTGCTAAATTCTCTTTGCGTCAGTTTACTTTCATCAGAATTTCCAGATCTGAAGAATAGCGTCTGTCCCACGAAAGCGCATCATCTTATAAATTATATTGTTAGACTTTAAAGTGCTACCTGTAGCCAGACAGAGTCTCCCCCTTACAAGCTAGCTTGCTCATTGCCCCCACCCCCCCACTGAGGAGCACACAGGGCACGGAAATGGCTGCTGACAGCACAGTCTTTGATGCCCTCATTGAGGCCCAGATATGCTGTCTTATCGTGACCCTGAGAAGCAGAAAGTACAGCTAGAAGGCTAACAGGCCAGACTGTCAACATGAGGGTGGGGGGGGTGAACCCTCAAGAAATCACCCCAGCTGGCATTGATCAATATGATGCACACACAATCACCCAGAAGGGGACGTGCCCCGCCCGCACAAAAGAATGTCCTGTACTCCTAAATTGTTTATCTCTTGTCTTACAAGTAGAAATGCCCTTGTAACAAACTGGAGTCACAAAGACAGACCAGTATGATCTGGCACCATAGATAAGAAAGAGAATACGTAACCCAAAAGGGGTATAAAAGATGGGTCCAGCAGAACTCTAACTTTGAGTGCATTCCACCAACTTCCTGCTGGTCGGGTCAGGTGATTGCCTCCCGAGGTCCACTACTGGGGACGCCCAACCTCGTATTCGTCTTTCCGCGGAATTGAGTGACCGATCCAGCTTGGCTACGCTGGTATCGAGAGACGCAGAGAGGGTAAGATACACCCATGCTAGGTCTCTGACTTTTTTTTGTGCACAGCTAAAGAATTAGAGCTCTGTAACTAGATGTCATTGTGCCAAGATATCATTGTGTTAGATGATCACAGATATCTTTGTATTGGATTGTAACGTAACTTGTTAACACCTGTACTTTGCTAGCATATAAGAAGTAAACAATAGCCTTTTGTAACCGCACGCTTATAACTGTAGCTTTAATAAACTTGTAACTAGTTAAGATCCAAGCCTAACTATTTTGTTAACCCTTTTGTCACTGCAACACAGCCGGCACAACAAAAGAACTTTAACCGTTTGGTTACTACAGCCTGGCCGTGGGTGAGTGTGCTAGGAGCTGCCTGCTCTAACAGTAAAAAACTGGGTTGCTTAGGACCCAGGGGAGTACCTCACCGCACATTACCTGGCCACCGGCTAACACTACCATGACTGGGTTTTTGTTTTGTTTTGTTTTGTGAAGATACAGACTAAACGATCTACCTTTCTGTAAATCTCTAATTAATAATTCACAAGATCCAATGTCAAAACAAAAAGCAGTCAAGTAGCACTTTAAAGACTAGCAAAATAGTTTACTAGGTGAGCTTTCGTGGGACACACCCACTTCTTCAAACCATAGCCAGACCAGAACAGACTCAATATTTAAGGCACAGAGAGCCAAAAACAGTAAGCAAGGAGGACAAATCAGAAAAAGATAATCAAGGTGAGCAAATCAGAGAGTGGAGGGGTGGGGGCGGGGAAGGTCAAGAATTAGATTGAGCCAAGTATGCAGACGAGCCCCTATAGTGACTCAGAAAGTTCCCATCACGATTTAAAGCATGTGTTAATGTGCCGAATTTGAATATAAAAGCCAGCTCGGCTGTTTCCCTTTCCAGAACAGTGCGATAATTCTTCTTCAATAACACACATACCTTTTATAAAATTATCGCATTTTTTATAAAATTATCGAATAAAATTATAGAATTATCGCACCGTTCTGGAAAGGGAAACAGCCGAGCTGGCTTTTATATTCAAATTTGGCACATTAACACATGCTTTAAATCGTGATGGGAACTTTCTCAGTCACTATAGGGGCTCGTCTGCATACTTGGCTCAATCTAATTCTTGACCTTCCCCCCTCCACCCCTCCACTCTCTGATTTGCTCACCTTGATTATCTTTTTCTGATTTGTCCTCCTTGCTTACTGTTTTTGGCTCTCTGTGCCTTAAATATTGAGTCTGTTCTGGTCTGGCTATGGTTTGAAGAAGTGGGTCTGTTCCACGAAAGCTCACCTAGTAAACTATTTTGCTAGTCTTTAAAGTGCTACTTGACTGCTTTTAGTTTTGATAATGTATAGACTAGCACGGCTTCCTCTCTGTTACTATTTAAGGTCCAATATGGGTGCATCTACACTAGGAATTAACTTCCAAGTTAGGCACTACATCAAAGTACCCAGCAGTAAGTCTACACACATTTTCCCTTACTTTGAAGTAGGGAGTCCAACTTCAAAGTCCTTACTCCATTCCTGGGAATGATGTAGTGTCCTGCTTCAAAGTTTAACTTGAAGTAGGGTGTGTGCAGATGCTCTCCTTCGAAGTTGCTTACTTCAAAGTAAGCAACTCTGAATTTATTTTTGTAGTGCAGACATGCCTATGTTAACATTGTATCAAATGATGTGAGGAATGAAAGCAAGCTGGTATTCAGAATGGTTTGATTTCAAAGTATAAGGAAATAATATTTTCAGTATTTTTGTTGTATAATTTAATGTTAACTTGATAAAATGCCCACAATAGTTGCAAGCTGTATCGCTACTGTGGTTCTCAGTCCTGTAGACACCCAAGAGGAAAAGATGTTTTACAAGAGTTAAAACTGTTTGAAGTTAAGACGTGAAAGGGTGGTGGGAAGTATATGAATACTCTACCGCATGTTTTGCCACCACCACTATGGCCTGCTAGAGGTGGCTGAGCATGAACTCTTACTCTACTACTTCACTACTCCCAAGCCCAAAAAAGAAGATAGTACAAAGATGGGGAACTAATGACAGTAAAGCTTCAAAAGCAGCTTTGCTCCCAGGGCTGATGGACTCAATGATCCTGATGGACCCTGAGATCCAGAGCACTTCCTTATGACAGAGGCATCTACGCACAATTAGAAGGCCCTTGTTTATTCCGTTAACTCACCTACCTCTTCCCCTAAAGAAAGGGAAACACTACAGGAAGGGGAGAGTTAGCCTATAATCTACAGATCACTGGTATAACAGCTGTAAGATCAGAGATTTCTTGAGAAGCATTTTAATGAGGATGCTTGACGCCCTTTGAAAGATCCCTTCAGCAAGCACAAAGTAACTACATTTTATAATTCACGTCCTTGTTTCATGGCCAATTTTAGCATGCAAATAAGAGACATGATGGAAGATAACATACCCTTCTAGATCATTATGTTTCATCATAGGAATGAAACTGCCTCAACAGTGGATTACCACCACATTAAATTACTGTATACATTTCTGATTAATAGCAGTTTTTAGTACATTACAAGTTTTACTAAAATAAATGACTGTTTATTGCTGAACAGCAAAAGTAATCAGTCTGCAATATAGACTAACCAGGTTTATACAACACATACACACAAAAATGGTTTAGTCCTTTACTGATACTTTGCTGAAAATCCTACCACCAGAAATGTGATCTGCTCTCAGTACACAGAGTAAAGCATCCCTTCTCTAGAAAGGTTGTGTGCGCGCACACTCATACACACAAAATTCACACACACTGACCGCCACTAGCCTGTAATTCATCTTCTGTAAAAGTTGCTGCAATAATTATGCAAGCTGAACTAATTATTATTCTCTGTAAGTCTTTTGTTTTTTACGAGATGTAGAACAATTTTCAAAGATTGTTAGTCTGCATCACCGTATGTAGACCAGAAAATATTTGTACATTCTAGCCACAGGATGGAGCTACAACTCAGCTTAAATATGCAGCAGTGAACATTTTGTTAAGGTAGCTTTACTGCCATAGTCAAGGAGCATAAAATATGAAACAGCAGGGTTGTGCTGAGTAATTAATAATCAAACAGTAATTGATGATCACATGATTTTCTATAACCAGTTCTTCAGACCACAGCTGTCTTAATTTTTCACAGAAAAAAATCAATTAGAATTAAGTGAATTAGCAATATTGCATGGCACTGCTTTATGAAAGTATCTGTCTAAAGAAAAAGAAAATTACCTCTGGAAGGTTACTCTAGCTGCTGAGGGATAGAGAAGCCAACGTGTCTGGTTTTCTGCATTCCATTTTTACTTCTTTAGATTGTTGGATTGTTTACGTTTTTGGTCAGGTTTGTGCTGTCAGCTTCATTGTGCATTCACAACACAGTATGCTTAGATTACGTTGAATTCCAGGCCGAGAGCTTCAACTTCAAAAAGTGGGACTTCATTTTTCCACATAGAATGAAAACTTAGCTTCATCCAAAATGGGTGAAGAAAGTGTAAAGATGATGAAGGTTTACTGAGCACTGGTGGGGGAGGAGAAATGGCGCTAACTTGCCATAGATTCTGGATAGGAAAAAAAGGGGCGATTCCAGGGCTGAATCCCAGTGCTGCAATTGTTCAAGGGCCTGATCCAAAAGAACCCACAACAATCATGAATCAAATGAGAAGGTTTGAATGTGCTCCTGAGTTCTCAGCATTTGACCCCAACCTTGCTGATAAATGAAAGGAAGATTGCAATCATTTACATTTTGTCAGTTATTTTCATTCACTGAACATTTTGTGTATGTGTGTTTATCTGTAGCAGTTGCTTTTAATGTGGCAAAAACTGTATTACTGGTGAAAATCGATTATCAAAACCTCCTCAGGTACATCAGTATATCTGTGTCCTGCTCCACTGCAGATCAATTTACAGTTTGCTGATACAAATGTTTTAGTTTGCTGAACACTGAACACAAACAATCTAGTGTCTTGCAGCAGAATGTTTCTGATACTGCCAATGGTAGGTACAAGCCTTTAGTACAGGTTGAACCTCTAAAATTCATGACTCTATGGTCCAGCAACATTGGTTGCATGGCATGAGCACGGATGTTGCTGGCCAAGAGAGCCACAGAGCCCACAGAGTTGGAGGCTAATAGATAGGGGATGGCAGTGTCCAGCCGGGACTCTAAGGCCCCGCTGCGGACCACCCTGCCTTATTCTTGCCATGGTCCACTGCTTTCCAGTTCTCCCAGGACCAGTGAGAGGTGTCCTGCAGCAGAGCCAGGTAGTAGCAGACTGTAGCCAGGGATGGGGAATGGCAGCCCACAGCGGGACTGGAGAGTCGCAGCGGGGCTGAAGAGCTGTGGCCAGGGAGCAGCAGACCATAGTGAGTTGTGACTGGGGTTGTGGGGTCGCAGCCAGGGCTGGGGAAGCAGCTGCCCAAGCCAGGAAGCAGGGGACCCAGCAGTCAGGAAGGGAGCCTGGGAGTAAGACCAAAGGCAAAAGCCCTGGTCCCAAGGATGCCAAACAATAGAGGTGGAACCCGTATAAACAGCGTTTAAAGAAATTCCCTATTACTATTAAAATTAGGACCTAAAGCCTAATGAATTTCCATTTACAGAGTACGCCTCAACGTTCTCTGAGTGTAATTGCACACAGAAACAAACTTCACGAGATATTGATCAATGTACACCAAAAATATCCTCCTCAAAGATAAATTAGACATTTATTACTTACAGCCATTGTTTGCTAAATTGGTTTAAGTCCGTGTGTGGAATGCCTTATTATGTGCACAAATATAAAGGCGAGGTGTGTGGTGAGGGTGGGGCTGAGGCACTGAAGTGCAGGAGGGGGCTCAGGGTTCAGATGAAGTGTTGGGGTGCAGGAGGGTGAGGATTCTGGCTGAAGATACCGGGTCTGGGTAGAGCTGGGAATGAGGGGTTTGTGGTACAGGAAGGAGTGCATAGCTAGTGCAGGAGGTCGGGGCACAGGGTGAGGGCTCCCTCTGGGGGTGAAGGGTTTGGGGTGCTAGCTGCCCTGGGGACAGAGGATTTTCCACCAGTCCTCCCTCACCACAGCAACTCAGGCTAGGTGTGAGATGCCTCTCCGTAACTGCAACAGTTCCAGTGGGCATGACCAGGAGAGAGGCACCGCAGGGTTTCCCAAACTGAGGGGCGTTTCCCCCGGGTGGGGTGAAGAAATTCCACAGGGGTGCAAGGTGACCCAGCTCCCCTATCGTTCCCCCCCCACGTGAAGAAAGAGCCGGCCTTTGCTCTCAGCCCCTGCCATTTTATGTGGGAGACCTGGCAGAGCTGCTATAAAAAGCAGGCAGCCAGCAAAGACCCACATAGAGCTAGCGGCCTTCTGCAAAGATGAGTGAGTGTGGTCTGGGGGGCAGGGAAGGAGGATGAGGATAGGGTTAGATGAGAGGCTGGGGATGCCTGGCTCGTGGGGGGAGGGGTCAGAGCTGGGGGGCTGGTAGTGTCTGGCTTTGTGGAATAGGAGGGACTCGGGTGGGCAGCTCACGGGGCTTGGGCAGCCGGCCAGCTTGTGGGACTCGTGGTGCTTGGGCAGCTGGCCCTGGCATCACAGGGTTCAGGCAGCTTAGACCAGCAGCTGGCCCTGGCAGTGCAGGGCTCAGGCAGCTGACCCCAGCAGCACAAGGCTTGGGTGGCACAGGCTGGCGGGGGAAGGCTGGCCCCAGGAACGTAGGGCTCCAGCAGCTTGGGATGGCAGATAGGCAGTTGGCCCTGCCCGTGTGTGGCTTGGGTGGGTAGCTGGCCCACAGCCGGAGTGGGCAGGTGGTCCCAACAGGGTGGGGCTCAGTTTTTGTTTTTATTTTAAATTATGAATTGAATTTTTTTATGAAAAGGGGGATTGGATGATAATAAATAAGAAGCGGGGGGGTGAGGGTTTCTCAAAAATCAGAAGCGGGGCATGATGCCGAAAAGCTTGGGAACCACTGATCTAGCTGGAGCAGGTCCAGATTAGGTTCAGCAGCTCTGGCAGGGTGCCAGTAAGGCTTAACAGGCAGCTGCCTGGCTGCACAACTTACAGGGAACTTAGCCCACAAGACTCTGAGAAAACTAAAAAAAAAAAAATATGTTAGCCCTAACTTGCTCCCTAAAGGTCTGCTAATTCCTACCAGACTAGGGTGTGCATTGACTCTCCACTGAGTACCAAAACATTCAAAAGCAAGAACTTTTACCGAAGGCATCACAGCTAACTAAAGGTGACAAGATAGGTGATCTGTATTGATATGATGTCAGAGACAAGGTGGCTGAGGTAATATTTTTTTGGAAGTTGATTCAATAAAAGATATTGCCTCACTCACCCTGTGTCTCAGATCCTGGGACTAACAGAGCTATGATAATGCTGCAAATAGCAAACTGATCAACTATACATAGAAGTGCATATTGAAAGGACCTGGTAAGCCACTATAGAGAATGGAGAATGCTGTGGTAGAGACCTCTCAGGGAAAGGATCAGAAGATGACCCCCCTGACTAGAAGACATGGGACGCGTAATCCAAGGGATGGCAGTTCTATGATCACTACTCTCAAGAGAAGAACATGGGTGGTGGTGGTCAGGTACACCCTCCTAAGAGGGATGGAGTCATCCATCTACCGTGCAGACCTGGAATCTCAGGAAGTTTGCTGCTTACCAGAAGCTAGAATCCAAGGTGTGCCAGAGACACTTCCAAAAATCATCAAACCTGTGGATTATTATCCCTTCCTACATCTCCATGTAGGAACTAATAACACAGCAAAGAACGACCTTGAGGAGATCACTGCGGATTATGAGACTCTGGGAAGGAAGATCCAGGAATACGGAGTGCAAGTGGTGTTCTCGTCCATCTTCCCTGTTGAAGGAAGGGGTCCAGGTAGAGAGTGCCAAATCATGGACTTCAACCATGGGATTCTGTTTTCAGAACAAGGATTGCTTGGAAGTTTTGGAACCCATCTAATGAAGAGAGGAAGGAGCATCTTTGTGGGCAGGCTTGCAAACCTCGTGAGGAGGGCTTTAACCTAGGTTTGCTGGAGGATGGTGACACAAGCCCTGAGATACATAAGGAAGGAACAACAAAGGAGGACCCCTCGTTCAAAAGGAGAAAGTAGGCCAATCAGCTAATTATTTTACATGTTTGTACACAAATGCAAGAAGTCTGGGAAACAAACAGGAAGAATTAGAGGCCTTGGCACAGTCAAAGTAGTATGAGGTGATTGGAATAACAGAGACTTGGTGGGATAACTCATCTAACTGGAGCACTGTCGTGGAAGGGTATAAACTGTTCAGGAAGGACAGGCAAGGGAGAAAAGGAGAAGGAGTTGTGATGTATGAGAGAGAACAATATGATTGCTCAGACCTCCAGTACATGAGGGGAAAAAAGTCAATTGAGTGTCCTTGGGTTAAACTTAGAAGCGACAGCAACAGAGCTGATGTTGTGGTTGGTGTTTGCTACAGGCCACCAGATTAGGTCAATGAGGTAGAGGAGGATTTCTTCAGGCAACTAAGAGAAGCTTCCAGATCACAGACGCTGGTTCTTTGGGAGACTTTAATCACCCAGACATTTGTTGGAAGACCAATACAGCAGCAAATAGACAATCTAGGAAGATATTGGAGAATGTTGGGGTTAACTTCCTGATTCAAGTGCTGAAAGAACAAACCAGGGGCTGTGTACAGCATGACCTGCTGCTCACAGACAGGGAAGAACTAGTAGGAGGAATAAGAAGTGGGTGGCAACCTGGACTGCAGCAATCATGAGATGGCAGATTTCAGGATTCTGACAAAAGGAAGAAAGGTGAGCAGTAAAAAATAGACCCTTGATTTCAGAAGAGCAGACTTTGACTCCCTAAGAGGGCAGGACCACCTGGGAAGCTAATAAGAAGCAGAAAGGAGCTCAGGAGAACTGGCAGTATTTTAAATAAGTCTTGCTGAAGGCACAGCAACAAACCAACCCAATGTGCAGTAAGAAGAGGAAACATGGTAGGCAACCACCTTGGCTTACAAGGAAAATCCTTGGTTAGCTTAAACTCAAAGGATGTGTATAAGCAGTGGAAACTTGGACAGATGACTAAGAAAGAGTATAAATATATGGCTGGAGAATGCCAGGGGGTAATCAGGAAAGTGACAGCACAATTGGAATTGCAGCAAGTGAGGAATGTGAAGGATTACAAGGAGGATTTCTATAAGCATGTTAACAAAAAAGAGGGTGATCAGGGAGGGTGTGGTGCTGCTACTGGATGAAGGATGTAACCTGGTGACAGATGATATGGGAAAAGCTGAAGTAGTCAATGTTTTTTTTTTTTTGCATCAGTCTTCACTCTCCAAGCAGCTGGATACGAGTCAACAGTGTGCCCTTATAGCCAGAGGGAGAGGTTAGGAAAAACTATTATGCCAGGAGACTGGTGAAGCAATTGAATGCTTTACCTAAATAAGTGATGGACTCCCCACCCCAAAAGGTTTTTAAGTCCCAGCTTGACAAAGTCCTGGCTGGGATTATTTAGTTGGGGTTGATCTGCTTCAGGCAGGGGACTGGACTTGATGACCTCCTGAGGTCTCTTCCAGCCCTAGGATTCCATGATTCTAAGATTAAATATCATGTATTCCTCTTGATAGCTCCACTTAGTAATGAGTGTTTGCAAAAAGCCTCCTGTTAATATACTCTGGTGCACAGTGGGATTGGCTTCGTCACCTGAGCTGCAGAGCTGCAACTTCACAGTGCTGTCTACACAGCTATTTTTAGAGCCCCTCATGTTTGAGTCTGTCAGCCCAGGCTGGGAAGTTCACCCCAATGGGCTGTGGTGACCCATCCTGAGATGTATTTCCAAGATATGTAAATGAACAGGTTCAGATAAAATATTAATTTACAGTGCTTGGATATGTTACAATCCATTATCATAAAGGAGGATGCATGCAGCTTTTGTTTTTAAGTCTGAAATAACAAAAGAGAAAGTTCATCCATCCTGCCCAGTCCTTAACCAAGTCACTCTTTAGTTTACTGAACAAGATTTCTACTAGCAAAAACAAGTCTCCAGAGAACATGCTTCGAAGGAAACCATGAATAACTTCATTCTGGATCTCATTTCCAGGAATCAGAAATACACTGAAAGACTCCCCTTAGCTACGTCTACATGTGAAGCCTACATCGAAGTAGCCTATTTCGATGAATAACGTGTACACGTCCTCCAGGGCTGGCAACGTCGACGTTCAACATTGACGTTGCGCAGCACCACATCGAAATAGGCGCTGCGAGGGAACGGCTACACGCCAAAGTAGCACACATCGAAATAAGGGTGCCAGGCACAGCTGCAGACAGGGTCACAGGGCGGACTCAACAGCAAGCCGCTCCCTTAAAGGGCCCCTCCCAGACACAGTTGCACTAAACAACACAAGATCCACAGAGCCGACAACTGGTTGCAGACCCTGTGCATGCAGCATGGATCCCCAGCTGCAGCAGCAGCAGCCAGAAGCCCTGGGCTAAGGGCTGCTGCACACGGTGACCATAGAGCCCCGCCGGGGCTGGAGAGAGAGCGTCTCTCAACCCCTCAGCTGATGGCCACCATGGCAGACCCCACTATTTCGATGTTGCGGGACGCGGATCGTCTACACTTGCCCTACTTCGACGTTCAACTTCGAAGTAGGGCACTATTCCCATCCCCTCATGGGGTTAGCGGCTTCGACGTCTCGCCACCTAACGTCGATGTTACCATCGAAATAGCGCCCAACACGTGTAGCCATGACAGGCGCTATTTCGAAGTTAGTGCCACTACTTCGAAGTAGCGTGCATGTGTAGACATGGCTCTTGTCACAGAATAAAAGACCTTGCCAAGATCACTATAGAAAGCTGTGTGAGAAGCTGCAACTAGCAAGAGAAGTGTTCATTTCTTTTGACACTTCAACCACAAAAGACAAAAAAGTGTCTCAGGTAAGAAAGTATCAAGACATCCTGAAGATGTAAAATGTATTAGTAAAATCCTGATATCCTGTTTAGTAAATCCTGATACCCTGTTTAGTATCAGGTGCAATTTCTTTCTCTAAGGTATTTCTAATGCAATTGTTACTATAATTATCTAGGTGCTGACTTGAACAAAGTTTTATTGAAAATTATTCCAAACAATAACGTATATTTCAAGATGCTGCTGTACAGTATGTATCTTGACAATGTTTATATTCCTGTCAAAGATCACACCAGGGGATATCATTCAGGAACAACATCCTGCTATCAAAATAATGTGTGCAGTGTTCAAGTAGATCTTAAAGTAGGCAGGAAAGTGAGAGTGCATCAAAAAGGTCTACATTCTTTTGCGAAGCTTTCAACTATGAAAAGATTCTTGCAATTTTGTTCTCAAAGTCACTTTGAGACTTAGTACATCATAGCACAGAGTGTATTGTGTAACCATGTACTTCACGAAAGCCCCTGCAGTCATATGCATTCTACGACATTTCAAAAACCAAAAATTACCTATGGACTTTTTACCTACGAACTTTTTAATTACTTATGAAATTTTTAATTTTAGAGTCTTTCATTAAAAATTCTGCCAAAATGCTTATCTGGAACTAGGTGTTAAAAAAAATATGCCATAGATTTGACTTGACTGCAAAACCCTTGTACTCTGGGTGAAGCAGAGGACATCTACCATTCTCCTCCACCTCATTCTGTCTTGGGACAAAACTTCTGATACCAGCAGTTGTCCTTCAATCTCAGTAGATCTTCTGCATGTTGTCCAAGGTCTTCCTCTTTTGTGTTTTCCTTATAGGCTCCATTTGAGAGGCAGTTCCACAATAAGCACAAGATGCTCTTTTCTTCTATCCCATGTAATCTGCATTCAGCAGGAAAAAAAATGCAGTTCTGACAAAACTTCTCCATATAACTAAGGATACTCCTTACTGCCTCTTCTTGGAGAGTTATGATGAAATATTTTTTCCCTCTTCAGAGGAGAAAAAGGTTGGCCTACAGTCTCAAGGGCCAAAAAGGTAAAACATTCTATTTAAATTTCTACTTCCTGCAGCTCCCAACCGGGCATAGCCTGTGGGTTATTGCCCACTCCTACTTAAGAGCCTTAATGACTCAGGAGGGACTGCTGAATTAGGCCTCAATGAGTGTGGATCCACTCCCTAGCTTACATGAAATAATTCTTTAAGAAAAATTGTATTTAAAATACAACTGATTTACTTGAAAGCTGCACTGAAGTTACCACATATAGGAAAAGTACAAGTGTCACACTTGTAGTATTACCATCTCTCATAATTTTTTAAAGTCTTGTGATATTTGGTGTTTTTCTTATAGACACCTAGTAATATTTTGAAGCCTGACTCATGTTTTGCAAACTACTAGCATTGCCAACACTAGATTTTATAGTTTTCTAAATCCTACTCACTCTACAATTTTACTCTCTGGATTCCCAGTCCTAAAGCTTAGCATGTACTGCTACACTCATCTTCCAAAGCCAAATCTTGTGTTTATGAGTTAATCAATTCTTGTACTCTGAAGAAAGATGAGGCTGCAACAGGACATGTAGTTTGGTCAGCAACAAAAATAATCTCTTATTAAAGATCTTAATTAAGTGACTCAAAATGTTTTCTTATTAAAGTTTTAATCTAATGCACCATAACATTACAAAGTCAAATGATTTATGAAGCTTGAGGAGCAAAGATAAAAAAGAAAGAAGTTACTCGCCTTTGTGCAGTAACGATGGTTCTTCAACGTGTGTCCCCATGGGTACTCCACCTTAGGTGTCAGGCTTGCCCTGGTGCTGCAGATCGGAGATCTTCAAAGCCGTTTTCAGCCGGACAGAACATGCATGGGCTCCAACGTGCTGCTTCATGCTCTTTCAGTTATGTGCACGGTCCAGACTCAGCCAGTTCCCTGAAACCACTTCTTATCCAAAACAGAAGAACACAGAAGAAGAATCCGAAGCGGGGAGGAAGGGTGGGTGGTGGAGCACCCATGGGGACAACATCTCAGAGAACCATTGTTACTGCATGAAGATGAGTAACTTCTTTTTCTTCTTTGAGTGTCACCGTGGGTGCTCCACCTCAGGTGACTGAGTAGCAATACTCCCCCACAAATAAACTAGGAGGTGGTTTCCGGATTCAAGTCTTGTCCAGAACAGATAGCACTGCTGTGGACAAGCAGGTATCCTCAGTCATCTGCTGGTGGATGGCACAGTGCCTGATGAACGTGTCATAGGACGCCCAGGTCACCACTCTGCAGATGTCACAAAGGGAGACTCCTCTGAAGAACGCTGTCAACACTGCCATCGCTCTGGTTGAGTGTGCCCTAGGCTGGCACAGTAAGGCCATGTGTCACAGGGAAGAGCAAGTTGTGACGCAGGACTTGATGAGGTTAGGCAGTCTCTGCGAAGATATCGCCCCGCCCTTTGAGGGGCAAGCTATAGACACCATCAACCACTTGGTCCTCCAAAAGGGCTTGGTTCTGTTGATGTGGAAGGCTAAGGCCCTTCTCACATCCAATGAATGCAGTTGCACCTCATGTGCTGAGGAGTGCAGTTTAGGGTAAAACACCGGGAGCACTATCAGCTCACTAATGTAGAACTCTGAGGCGACTCCAAGGATGAAGTGGGGATGTAACCTGAGTATCACCCTGTCCTTATTGAAAATGGTATATAGTTGGATCGTCATCAGGGCAGACAGCTCACTCACCCTTCGGATGGATGTAAATCGCCAGGAGGAACACAGTCTGTAACATCAGCAATCGCAGCGAGGCCATGGCCTTAGGCTCGAACGGGCCTCTCGTTAGTGTCTCTAGAACTAAATCCAAACTCCAAGGGGGCATGACAGGAGGCCGCAGGGGGTACAGGTTAGCCAGCCCTTTGCGGAAACGTGCTGTAACTGGATGAGCAAAGGCTGATGTGCCGTCAATTGTGTGCCTAAACACTGATATCGCAGCCAGGCAACTTTCAAAGAAGCCAACGCTAGGTCCTGTTGTTTCAGGTCCAACAGATAGTCCAGAATATTATGGATCGGTGCTTCACTCACAGACAGTTGCTGGGAGGAGCACCAGATTGCTTCCATTTAGAAAGGTAAGTCTTACATGTATTTTGTCGTCTGCTCTGCATGAAGATCTCTTTTACTTGGTCCAAGCAGAGATTCTCAGCACTGACAAACAAGCCAGGCTGTGAGGTGGAGGGTGCAAGGTTGCTGGTGGATGATCATGCCCTGATCCTGAGTCAACAGATCTACAGGACAAGGCAGGAGCTGTGGCACGTGCAACGACATCCTGTGCAGGATAGAGAATCAATGCTGGCGTGCCCAGGCAATATGAGCTTGGCTCTGTCCCTTTTGACTTTCTCTAGCACTCGGGGATTTAGCACTGTTGGGGGAAATGTGCAGAGCAGCTGACCCTTCCAACTGATTAAGAGGGCACTGCCTAACAAATTAGGTCCCCGACCCACTCTGGAGCAGTATCATTTGCATTAGTGATTCAGATGAGTGGCAAATAAGTCTACAACTGGAACCACCCACTGGTGAAATACAGGGAGAAAAATTTCCTGGCAGATCTCCCATTCATGGTCTGGTGTGAAGTGCCTGCTCAAGGCATGCGCTTCCATGTTGATGACACCTGGTAAGTAAGATGCTACCAGCATTATGTTGTTGTGAATGCACCAATTCCACGGATGGATCGCCTCTGCACAAAAAGACCAGGAATGTGTCCCTCTTTGGGGACTGTTGTAATACATCATAGCCATATTGTCTGTATTTTGACAGCCACCTGCAGATGCATGGCAGGAAGTGTCTGCAGGTGTTGCACACAGGTCTGAGTTCCAGCAGGTTTATATGGAGAGACGTCTCCGCAGTGCATCACCAGCCCTGTACAGACTAATGGTTGTGGTGGGCTCCCCATCCCAGAAGGGAGGCATCCATTGTTTTCAGTGCAATCGATTGCAGCCGACGAAACAGGACACCCAAGAGCAAGTTGTCTGGCATAGCCCAAAATTGTAAGGACAGGAGAATGTCATTTGGCACCATGACCCACCTGTGAAAATTGTGATTTATAGGTCTATATACCATCACTATCCAATGCTGGATGCATTGAAATCACAAATGTGCATTTTGAGCCAAGCAAGCAGTGGCAACCATGTGTCCCCTAAGATGTAAGCAAGTTATAATCTGTGCCTTTGGACTTGCAGATACCATGTGAACCATGTCTTGAATGGTACGGTAACGCTAGACTGGAAGGTACGCCTGGGCTGTGATGGAGTCCAATCATACACCAATGAACTCTATACTTTGCATGGGTTCCAGGACCGATTTCTAGTCATTTATAATGAGGATCAATGAGCGGAACGTGGCTTTCGTGACATGTATCACAGTGGCAACTTCTGCTAGGGATACCCCTTTGATAAGACAGTTGTCTAGCTACGGAAAGATAACGTCGAGCTGTAGGTGTGCTGCAACCACTACAAGAGTCTTGGGAAATATCGTCGGAGCTGTGTGAAGGCCAAAGGGTAGGACCTGATACTGGAAGTGTGCCTCACCACCACGAATCGTAGAAATCATCTGTGAGCAGGATGGATGGTTATATGAAACCAGGTGTCTTGGAGATTGAGACCTGCAAACCAGTCACTGTGATCTAGCGCAGGAATTATGGAGGTCAATGTGACCATCTTGAAATGCTGTTTTCGCAGATGGTGGTTTAAGTTTTGAAGGTCCAGTCTGGATACCCACCCCCCCACCGACTTTTTCCAGGTGAGGAAGTATCAGGAGTAGAAGCTTCTCACTCTGAAATAATCCAGTACTGGTTAGACCGCCCTTATGGCAAGGAGGTGATCCACCTCTTGTCATAGCACAATCTCGTGAGAGCGGTCCCTGAAGAAGGACGGGCTAGGCATGGTGGTGTGTTGGGTGGCTCGGAGACACATAACCCAAAGACACTATTTCCAACTCCCATCTGTCTATTGTTATTTGGGACCATTAAGTGAAGTATGGTAGTAGATGGTGGTGAAATAACCACGTGGAGGGGGGCAAGATGGTGACCTTGGTGGGACTGTGCTCTCAACGACATCGTCAAACCTGCTGTCTAGGTCGTTGCAGCTCTTGGCTATGAGGCTGGTTGTTCCTATGTCTCAATGGTCTCTAAGAGGCCTAGATTGATCAAATTGTCTTTGCTGGAACTGACTGTGGAATGGTTGGGTATATCTCCTTTGATAAGGTCCAAAGTGTTTGAGCCTGAACGGTGGGGTGTACATTACCAGAACCCTCAGGGTGGTACAAGAGTCCTTGCTCGACTGTAATACCGTATCTGGAGATCTGGCAAAGAGCTTGTGTCTATCAAAGGGCAGAACCTCCTCTTTGCTTTGGAGCTCCTTGGGGATGCCTGAGGTCTGAAGCCAAGATGCCAATTTCAAAACTGCTGCTGTGGCCGTAGATCAAGCCACTATCAGCCATGTCAATGGCAATCTGAAAACTGGTCCAGGAAGCAGCATAGCCTTTCTGGATGACTGCCTTAAGCAAGGGCTTTTTTGAGTCTGGTAAGTACTCTACCAAAGACGTATGTTTGGAGCAGTTGCTGAAATTATGGTTGGAGATGTGTGCCACTTAGTTGGCCATCCTGACGAGCAAAGTCAAGGAAGAATAGATTTTTTGACCGAAGAGGTTGAGATGTTTAGAATCTTTGTCCATCAACTTATACTGAGGAGCGTTAACCCTATGCTGAGTAGACTCCACTGCCAGCAAGTTCGACTGTGGGTGGGTGAACAGGTTTTCCATACCAGTGGAAGGAACAAAGTATTTCTTATCTGCCCTTTTGTTAGTGGCAGGGACAGATGCTGGCTTCTGCCATATATTATCAGCTGCTTCCACAACAGCCTCTCCAAGAGGGAGGGCAATTTTCAAAGAAACTGGGGGTTTCAGGTTCTTTAAGAGTCCTTGCTTTCTTTCCTGAACCTCTGCTAGTTTAACACCTTGGCTAGTGGCTACCCTCCAGAACAGATACTGAAACTACCTGAGATCATCAGGGAGAGGGATGTGTCACCAAAAATGATCACCTCGTTTGGTGAGGATGACGAGGCACCAGTAGGGGAGTGTGCTCAAGGAGGCCAATCAGTAATGAGCTTCTTCTTCCCTTGATGGAGGGGGAGAGGATGGAGGTTGAAGTGCTGATGGTGGTAGCATTACCAGAGATGGGCTGGGTGATCAGGATGCCACTGAATAGCTCTCCAGTGCCCCCTGCTGCACATAAACCTCCCAGTCCCAATGATAATGTGTCTCATGGTCCTGGGATCTAGAAAAAGCAATAATGGTGCCTCACAGGAGAGTAGCACCTGTGTGGGGAATAGTATCTATAGCCATGTCTATGTGAGGAATATGAATGTGATGGCCTTTATGAAGGAACTGGCAACATGGAGAGACGGCTACCCCATTGCCGCTGTAACTTGACCTCATACAATGAAGGAAATCGCGGTTCCAAAAATGGTGACAGTGACCTCGATCTATGGCATGGTGAGGAAGGACAGAGAAATGGAGATGGACTCAAATATCGTCCAGGAGACGACTGTGAGGTGACAGAGACAAGCAGTGATAGTGAGTGACACTGAGAGGGCTCAGGAGTATGACTGTGCTTGGATTTGGAAGCGGCTTTGGCATGTGTACAGCCTCTGTCTAGTGCAGGTGCACTCAGCGCCGATGGTGAATGCACTGTGGGTTTGCAGCTAGGTGCCACTGCCACAGGTGCCACACGGGTCAGTGCCACTGTTGGTGCCATGCAGACTGGTGCCGTTGAACTCGGTGTGGAGTAGGCGCCGCCAGTGCCGACTTGGATTGGTCCAGAGCCAATTTGGTTCCCAATTCCATTTCATATCTCTGTGCCATTGAAGGGACTGATGTCTTGGTCTTGGTCTTGGTCTTTTTAGACGTGCCAGAGACCATTTTGGTGATGCCCTCAGTCTCATTCACTGTTCCGCTGGGTAGACTATGCAACAATCAAGTACGGGAAGGTCTCAGCCACTTCTGCACATTGGCCTCAGAGGACAGCACCCTGTGCTTGTGCTAGCTATCTTCAGAAGGCTCAGCACTGTCAAGAGAAGATGGCTGGAGGGCCTTGTCAAACAGGATCATGCACAACCGCATTTTCCTTTCTCTCCAAGCCCATGCAGTAAGTTTCAAACAGCGTGGACACTTCAGGGGAACATGCCCTTCTCCCGAACATAGAATACATTTAGAGTGTCCATCCGAGGCAAGCGTTGC
Organism: Carettochelys insculpta; assembly: GCF_033958435.1. Taxonomy (NCBI): domain Eukaryota; kingdom Metazoa; phylum Chordata; order Testudines; family Carettochelyidae; genus Carettochelys; species Carettochelys insculpta. Next base: position 14,182,821 of record NC_134147.1, on the reverse strand, counting down.
CTCGCGGCACATGTCACATTTCTTGAAACCGGCCGTGTCAGGCATAGTTATGTAAGCTCATCCAACAGTTAGTTTACAGAAAACTTGATTTCTTTCTTTTCTCTCTCTCTTTAACTATAAATTTTAAAATTTAACTATAAAATATAACTACAACAAGTAGGTATAACAAATTGGGAAGGAATTCAACCAGGAAAAAGGAGAAGTAAGAGAAGCAACACTCAATTCTGAGGAGAAGGTAGCTGTTGAGAGGAACTGGCTGAGTCTGGACCATGCACGTGACAGAAGGAGTGTGAAGCAGCATGTTGGAGCCTGCACATGTGCAGTGCAGGTGAAAAAGGCTATGAAGATCTCCGATCAGCAGCACCCGGGCAAGCCTGAAACCTAAGATGGAGCACCCATGGGGACACTCAAAGAAGAACAGATGCTAATCACAGGTACAAACCTATATAAACAAATCTTCAGAACAAGATAGAAGAGGATTACAATAGTTTATGCATGATGAAAAATGATAAAACAATCTGAAAATCTGACTGAATGACTACTAAATTTAATCTAGAGAAGATACACACTAATCGGCAATGACAAAATCATCAACCACACCTGAATCTCAATGGCACGTTGTCAGAAACCAGCACGCTCTTGGTTAGCAAGGTCTCCAATAATTTAAAGACTTGAACTATAGTCATGTAATAAAATGTGCTACAGTGGGGTGCCTTCTGCCTATTATACATTTCTCAAGACCTTTCCAGTTAAGGTCACCTTTGCATTCTGTAACTTACATAATACAGTTTGAAAAATATTATTTTTGAGGATCTTGACTTTGTGATTAACCTTTTTTAACAGCATTAAACGCATGAATCACTCACCTGATGAGCATCCAGATCTATAATAGTGGCCTTAGACACTCCTTCTACTCTTTCAAATAAAAACTGGAATCACAGGGAAAAACCAAGGAAAGAGGGAGAAAAAAAACACAAAAAAATACATGAGAGATTCGAATGGAAGCTTAACACTCACATGGCACATTTTGAACTGAATGTAGTGTATATATTTCTTACTTGACAAAAATTAAGGGCTAGGCATTTTTGAAACACTATTATGGAAAAAACAATATGTGAAAAAATAATTAAACTACAGAGAGGGATTTTTTATGGTTTGAAAAACCATTATCTTGAGAAGCTTATGGACCCAATACCCAATGACAATCCATGCGTTTGCATCACGGGCTGTCTTCCCTAGAGCAATCTGCTGAGAGACGCTTCTTTTGGAAGATATCCCCACCAAGCAGATCCAGAGTGCTCCGCTCTGTTGACAAAGAACAGCTGGACTGCCTGGCCGCTATCTTGACAGAATAGCCAACTGGATGCACAGCCCGATGTCCTGGAAGCCCTGTCTGTCGACAGAGGGACCCCCCAGAACATCCAGACTGGCTTTCTGTCAACAGAATCTGTCAATAGAGGGGAGCAGCAGAACGCTGTTGACAGAATTGCTACATTCTGTCAATTTACTGTTGAAAGAACACCTTGGGAATGTGGACGCTTGGCCAGTTTTGTCAACAAAAATCTCTAGTGTAGACACAGACACACTGTATACATGAACCACATTTATGGGCTCGCTTACTGATTTAAATCTCATAACTGGGGGAAAAAAAAAGTTCCAAGTGCTTGCGTAGCTTCTCATGTCATCAATAGCCTACACTTCTAAAGGGTTGGGTAGGATAAATATATTACCTGCTTTGTGATAGTGGCGCAGACTGGACATTAAATGCCCCCACCTCTCTCTCAAAAAAAAAGAGAGGGGGTTGCAGTAGGGATCAAACTTTACAAAGTTATTTTATGAACTAAGTGGAATTCATTATTTGTTGTTTTATGTCTAAGAAAGCACATTAATGTTTTTAAAAAAAATCTCTCAGCCCTAACAATAACTATTGTTTTCTATAGATGGTAAAAAAATGTCTTTAGTATATGTACAAACTATAGCAGAGTCACAGTCTTAAATATGCTCTGCACTAGTTGGGAGACCCAGCACAGATTAAGAAATTCAGGGAACTAATATACAAAAACAGTTAGGGCACTGCACCTTATAGTATGCTGTATTTATTTGTACCTGTAGTGGGGCGGAGTGGCCACCCCACTACCCGGAAGGGGAGGAACCCTTCTGGGAGCTCTTTTGTACTGAGCCTGGCCCCTCCCAGTAACCTGACCAGAAGTCAGAAGTGGGGGCCAGGACTCTAAAAGGCCAGTCTGAGGGCTCAGTCTGTGCTAAGCCTCTGGAGGATGGCTCTGGGCTCCCTGCCGGTGAGGCTGAGCACGAGCTGAGGGAGGCAGAGGCCTGGATTGGGCCGTCAGGGCCCCTGTCAGCCCGGGCAACCCATAGACCCCAGCAGAAACTGCCAGCCAAAGAAGACTACACGGACCCAGAGGACTGACCTTTGTACTGCTCTTGGCCCGCACCCCAAGCCAGCCTGAGGCAGCAGAGTCGGGAGGCCATGCAGGCCTGGATTGGGCCACCCAGACCCCAGCTGGACCTGGAACCCTGTGAGCCTGTGAAGTCAGCTGGACATTGGGTATGTGCTGGGGCACAGTGGGGGGGAGACCGGGAGTGACCCAGGGGTAAGAGGACCATTAAAGAGTCTCAGGTCAGCATGTTGCAGTATGGATTCCCTGCTGACCCCTCACAGCTGATCGTGCAGCAATGACTATGGCCCCGGGCTGGGACGCAATGGAGTGGGCAGGCCTACATCCCCCCTGCCACCTACTTCCCAGGTGGCTGTCTCCTCCCCCTCCAGCCAGCACAGGTGAAGTGTCTGTGCCCTGCGGGAACTGCAAACCGGGTTGGTTGCCCTGCCCTGAACTAGGGCCGGGACTCTCCTGAGGGAGGAGACAACCTGTGTCTGTGCCTGTTTTACCACCCTGCCTTGCACCAGTGCCAGGGCTCTCTTTTGGCTGTTTGCTGCCCTGCCCTGAGCTAGAGCCTTGGCTCTTTTGAGTGTTGGTTTTTTTGCCCCGCCCTGCACTAGGGCCTGTGCCTGCTCCACCTTGCACCAGGGCTTGGGCTCTTCTGTTTGTTCGCTGTCCTGCCCTGAGAGAGGGCCTGGGCTTTCTAGAGACCCTTGGTTTTGTTGCCCCGCCCTGCACCAGGGCTTGAGCTTTCTTGGCTGTTGGTTTGTTGTCCTGACCTGAGCTAGGGCTGAGGCTCTTTGACTGGTGGTTTGCTGCCGCCCTGAGCTGGAGACACGGTGCACTGGGAGCATGTGGGCATTGCCCTGACCTCAACTAATATCCCCAGTGCCTGCCTGAAACAAGGCCAGCCTTTTGGAACTGTCACCTTCACCCACCTGAGGCAAGGTGGGCTAAGAACCAGTGACTTGGGGGCTGTGGTGGTACTTGTGACAGTGGGGCGGAGTGGCCACCCACTGACCCGGAAGAGGAGGAACCCTTCTGGGAGCCCGAACCACCTACAATATCTTACCATTTTAATTATTTCCGGTAGTATTTTATAGCATGCAGCACATATTCTGTGATATTCTTTGTAAAAGTAATTAAGTCTATGTCTACACTATAACATATATTTGCATCTAAGGCAGTTAGCTCGATTTTACCACGTGACTGTCTTCACTGTAAATACTATTAGCTCGATTAAGGGAGCAATGATATCAATATCATAATATTGCTAGAACCTGGTAGGTGTAGCATCAAGTTCGAATTTAAAAGTTCGAAAAAAGGCCAGAGTCTAAGTGCCATGTCTTAAAATTGAATTTATTAGCCTCCAGAGATGTCCTGTATGTAACCCACAATGCCCATCAGTGCTCCGCTCTGCCCACTGCTTTCCAGGTATGCAGGAATAAGGTAACAGGATGTGATGTAGTAGGGGATACGTTTGTGTACATGTGTGTCTCACAGAGGGTGTGGAGCTCCTCCTGAGGGTAACCAAGGCAACCAGGTGACACCTCTGGACTGCAGACAAAGGAGGAGGTAGAGCCTGAGGAGTTTGAATTCGAACTAGGAGTTGGAAAGCGGTTGGTCTGGGCTGAGAGACAGAGAAAGACAAAGGAGGGGGCAAGGTCCTGGCTCTGGGGACCCCTCGGGGCCTCCTCTCCCCAGCATGGATTGGACTGGCTGTCTCTGCCTGCTGTACTGACTCCTCGGTAAGATGCTGTGTCCTGTCAGCTAATAAACCCGCTGTTCTCCTGCTGAGTGAGAGTCACTCCTGCCTGCAGACAGGATGCAGAGCCTTGGGGACCCCTGAACCCTATCTCATTGGTGTTAGGAGTGGGATGTACTGCACCCCAAGGATGGAGCATCCAGCAGTAAGTGACAGAGGCCCAGGAGGAAGAAGGGGGGCCACTGAGACCCAGGTGTGCTGACGGGCAGTGAGGTGCAGTTCCCCAAGGCAGAGGGGCCTGTGGCCGAAACCGAGCAACTGCAGTCAGGGGTTCTCGAGAAGGGGTGTCACACCCGAGGACGGGTTACTCCTAGGAGTCCGATGGAATTGGTCCCAGAAGGCAGAGGGGCCGTGGGCCCAACCCCCAAGAACAAGTGACCAGTGAGGAGGCTGACACGCTGAATGAGTTCTTCCCAAGAGAGTGTGTTCATGGTCCTTGAGAGCGGGTGTCACATTGAAGAAGAAGTTCCTCTGGGAGTGTGTTGGAGTCAGTCTCAGGGAGCAGAGGGGCCTTTGGTCTAACCCCGGGGAGCTTGTGACCCACAAGGAGTCTGGCACACTGAAGGATTCTTCCAGGAATCATGGGGTGCAGAGGGCATCGGCCTGAGAGCCTGAAACCAAGCTCACCAACTCCACTGTGAAGCGGCAACGCCTGGAAACTGAACCAAGATTAAAGGAGCCGGACAAGTCAGCATGGATGTACAATGGCAGAGCTGAGGGTTAAGGAAACTCCTGCAGGGGTGAGCCCAGATCAGGGCAGGGAACCCTGGACTGCATGGAGCTCTGAACTGAGCAGCCTGCCACAACTCAAGGAGGGAAGGAGTGATTCCAACCCATCATCTACTAGTGGCCAAGGCAGATCTGCAAAGAGTTTTCCAGGCCTGGGCCACGGAAAGGTGCCTGTGCAGGAAAGCAGCTTGTCCACTGAGAATGGCAAGTTGTCTGTGAGAGAAGCTGCCTCACCTTCTGGGTTGTGTCAAGACCAGCCAGGGGGGCTGGGACAAAGGAGAGAGGGTCTCCGATTATCTGTCTGTGTTGAACAGCAGCAGCAGACCTGGGGAGAGAGTAGAGCCTGCATTTGAAAAAGGTGCCATTGAGAAAACTAGTCCATTGTCTGAGGAAGATTCCCCAGCCTGGGGTGGCTGGAGAGGAAACCACCAGGAAAGATCATTCCAGGTGTGACTCTGAAACCAGCCATGGGGGCTGGAACACAGGGAATGGCTCTGGGATGGGCAGTGGCATCCCTGATAAGGACGCTGGTCCTTGGTGCAAGAAAGGGTGCTTTTGCTTCTAGGGAAGTGAATCCTTTGTCTGAGCCTGTGGGGTATTGAGATGGTGCCAAGATCCCAGAGTTGGATCTGAGTGCAGCTGAAGCCCAACCCAATAAAAGGACGTGCCTGCCATTCAGTGCTGACCACGCTGCCAGGCAGCACCATATCCTGGCTGTTTGGGCTCCAAGGGTGGGAAAGATTTTCAGCCGCCAAAGGGAAATCTCACTGGGTGGCTAAGATTTTTGGAGCTTTTCTTCCACACGGGGGACTACTTCAATTGGCTCCCCTACTGAACTTCCCCGATGCCACCCCAACATGAACCCAGGGGGCTAGCTACCACCAGGTGGAAGTCTCCCCCAGCTGCTAAGATTTTTGGAGCATTGCTGCCATCCCCCGTCTTTATGCAAGCAAGGAAGAGTGGGTGAAGGGCCAGATGAGAACCTGTTTGCTTTGGCAAAAAACAAGAGATTTCAGCCCCATCCTCCGGGTTCGCAATGTCTGTGTAGTGCAGAGGGAAGACAAAAGTCTTGCTGGGGGAGGGATAGCTCTGCAGTTTGAGCATTGGCCTACAAAACCCAGCCAGGTGAGTTCAATCCTGGTAGAGGCCATTTTGGGATTGAGGCAAATAAATGTCAGGGATGGTGCTTGGTCCTGCCAAGAGGGCAGGGGACTGGACTAGATGACTTCCCAAGGTCCCTTCCAGCTCTAGGAGATGTGTATCTCCAAGTATATACACATATTTCCTAGCCTTTTCTCTCTCTTCTAACTTTGGACCCCCTCAAGCTGGGAAGAGTAGGTGGAGGGCCAGTTGAGAACACAGACTGTGCTCAGAAGCTATATAATGGACTGAGAAGCCAACTACCCTCGTCTCAGCAACTCTCTTTCTTCAAAAACTTTACTATCAACTCTTTCTTCACACTTTTTATCGTCCCTGTATTATTTTCAGGCATCAGATGTAATCAAGAGAGGAGGGAACAGTCAGTGGATGGCCAGCTGAGAAGACACACTACTGCTGATTTTTACAAAATCTTGATAATTCAGTTACAGAAGAAAGAGATTAATGTTAACTTGATGATCTCTGCTGATATCCTACTTTTCCTTTCTTCCAACTGGAAAAATGGACGTTTTCTTACCATGGGAGGGGGATGAGGGCAATGCAATGCAGCAAAACGATGTCAAATACCAGCAAAAATACATAAACTGCTATGGGGATGAGGGAATTCTGGAATAGGTTCCCACAATGCACTGTTGCAACATTCGATGTTTGCCAGTTGAGTGTGACAGCAATAAGTAGACTCTGTGAGGAGCACGTGGAGAGGTGAGGATAGTCAAATTCGAATATATAAAATCCAGTGTTACAAAATCAATATTAAAAAAATTCAAATTTATCTCGTAGTGCAGAGGTAGCCTAAGTCTTAGTTATAGGAGGTCTTATTTCAGCCTCTACATATCTATGTTTGTTTACAGACCATACGATATTAAATATGATCAAGTATTTCAAACTCTCCCCCCTCCCTTGTGAGGTTACTTTCAAAGAATCATAGAATTCTAGGACCTCAGGTCATCTAGTCCAGCCCCCTGCCTAAAGCAGCATAAACTCCAACTAAATCGTCACAGTCAGGATTGTGTTGAACCAGGACTTAAAAACATCTAGGGATGAAGATTCCACTGCCCGTTTTGGTAATGCATTCCAGTGATTCACCACCCTCCTGGTGAAATAGTTTTTCTTAATATCCGACCTATACCTCTCCCATTATAACTTCAGACCATTGCTCCCTGTTCTACCATCTGTCACCACTGAGAACAGTCTCTCTACATCCTTGTTAGAGCTTCCATTCAGGAAGCTGAAGGCTGGTATCAAATCGTTCCTCAGTCTTCTCTTCCACAAGCTAAATAAGCCCAAATCTCTCAGCTACTTCTCATAGGTCATGTACTCCAGCCCCTTAATAATTTTCATTGCCCTATGCTGAACCTGCTCCAGCTCATCCACATCATTTTACACTGGGGGACCAGAACTGGATGCAGTACTCCAGATGTGGCCTCACTAGCGCCAAGTGGAGGGAAATAATAACTTCTCTACATCTGCTGAAAATGTTTCCCCTAATGTACCCCAATACACATTAGCCTTTTTGCTACAAGGGCACATTGACAACTCATCTCCAGCCTCTCATCCACTATATTCCTGAGGTCCTTTCCTGCTGCACTGTTACTTAGCCAGTTGGTCCCCAGCCTGTAACAATGGTTGGGATTCTTCTGTCCCAGTTGCAGGACTCTGCACTTCTCCTTGTTGAAACTCATCAAATTTCTTTTGGCCCAAACCTCCAATTTGTGTAGGTCACTCTAGACCCTAACCCTACCCTCCAATGTCTCTATCTGGCCCCCATGCATTAAGGGCAAGATCCTGCAATTGGATGTCTGAAGGAGGACACCTATGCTCACGCAGACTTCAGCAGAAAAAAGTGGAGATGCACAAGGTGCCAGTTTAGCCAACAGCAGAATCAGGACAGTTCCCACTTAAGATCTTAAGCCTATTAACTTATAGTACCTTTAAAAGTATTTTAATTTAAAGAAAGAATTGTAACAAAGCAGCGTTGGGTCATATTTACCTGCAGTAATCTGATTCTGCAACTCACAATTAAAACCCTCTTTAGTGACAATTCTGCAAGCATAAATGCTGCAGCGTCAGGCTCCAGACTACTTTAATACTGACTCCTGTCCACATACTGTTTTGTTTATGCTTATTTATTAAGATATAAGTTAGACTGCCGATTTAAGAAACGTGTTGATAATTTTCTCATTTGTATAAAATAGTAGAGAAAATCATTTTTAAATTTCTTACCTTAATAGCCAGTGTGATATCAGCATATGCACAAAACCCTCCACCTTTATCACTTGAACAGTGATGGAAGCCACCACCTAAATTTAAAAAATATAACTTTAATACTAGGCTAAAAAGCTAACTGCCATGGAAAACACTCTCACAATAAATGTAAGGTTATATTTTGTTTACTTATTACTTAAGCAAGGCCCATCATTTTATAAATTCAAGAAAGCATCTAAAACTTCTAACCCACTGTTTTGGTAGCACATCACAATCAATATCACCCTTCATGTCCTATATATTTGGCCTATCAGGTTGCAAGAAAAAGGAGCAGTGTGTCCCCCATTTTGATGTGATCTGGCCCCAGAAAATGTAAATCTTGCAAAGAACTAGACTAGGCTCAAAGGAGGTGTGTTTGGTACCCTACAAAGATACACTACATTAAAACTATGCCTTTGTAATAAAGCACTTTTCATCCATGGCCAGCTCATCCTGAGCCATGTGCCAACTCATCTAGGTGGAAAATGTAAACCCGCTCCAGGCAGCAACTGAGCAACAGGCATGCTAGAGCAGTATTTCCTAATTTTATTTGGCCATGGAATCATTGCAAAATGGAAAGAATTTTGCAGAACCCCGAGTAACAGTCTTTTACATGGCTTAACCCCTTTTCAGCCCCAAACCTGGCTCCACATCCCCAGGATTAACCCACTTCACCCCCAGAACTAAGCCATCCACCCAAAAGAGGCCCCCAGATTAACCCTACCTGAACAAACTCTGCCCAAGTTAGCTCCTCCTGTTACCCCACCCAACATGGCAGACAAATCTACCATAGCCACCGCTGCTCCTCCAACTCAAGCTCAAAGGGCCCAGTTTCATTGGCCACCCTCTGGCAATGTGAGAAGCCAGTTGCAGCCAAAGGTGAGGATGAAGCAGGAACTACAGGACCAGTCTGTCTCCCCTTCTGGATAACCACTGGCTCCCTGACCCTGCCCCATTGTGCATGCATTGGCTACGTTGCGAGTGAGGGAATCCCTGTGGCTCCCTAACCTGCCACTGCTGAAACAGAAGAACTAAATTCAGTTGGTTTAACAGTCGGATCCCTCCTGCCGCACTGCTGGCCGTTAAATCAATTAAATTTAATTCTACTCTTTCAGCAGTGGCAGAACAGGGAGCTGCAGAGGAGCCAGTAGTGGCAGCATCCAGAGCCACAAATGACTCCTTAGAACCACATGTGGCTCCAGAGCCTCAGGTTGTCAACCCCTCGTTTTCTTGCAGAACCCTTATTTTCACTTCGCTGAACTCCAGGGTTCTGTGGAACACCATTTGGGAAACACTCTGCTAGAGTACTATCTTCCTCTTCTACAGTAACTACCTAATGAATATCATAGGGGAAAAAAGGAGTGAATGAAAATCTCAACAAGGTACCCAATTAACCTGTGTGGTGGAAGGCATGGACATGTCCTCGGTCTTAAAGTCAGGAGTCAGCAACAGCTCAAAACAATAATTGTAACTGACTGAGTATAGCCAATGTACCCAAGGCCCTCCTATATCCATGGGCCATTACACTGTAAGATAGATGCAAAATATTGTTCTGAGTCAATACTAAGATCAAGGAGAGATTTTAAAAATTATTATTTAAAAACCTTCATACCAAATATTTACTCCACAGCTTTAACTATATTAATCACAAATACAATACAATTAAAAATCCATAACACTTTACTGATAAACTAGTTATATATTACTGATCCATACAACTGACAAACATAATTGCATCTGAATTTACATGGAGCATGTCTGCCTTTGTTTAGCTTTTATTTCTTAATGCTTATTCTCTAAAAGGTTAAACTGAGAAAAGACAAAAAGATATGTCCAGAAGAATGAAGTAGGTAGTATTTTTATTTGCACAGAATAAATGCTATTTTCTTTCTCTCTGGGGTGCAAAAACTGGCTCAGATTCTTATTTTTAAGACGGCTGCACAGATGCTCACCACGTAGGTCTTACAGTCTTTAAAAATATCATACAATTTCACATGGGGGGAGGGAGAATGCAATATCTGTGATCTCTGTGAAATCCAAATGTATTTATAACCCTGACTATTCCTTCTAGAGTCATTGCCCTTCCTCCTTGTGCCCTGCTAGGGGAACGGCTTGAAAAAGGCCAAATTTTATTTCCATTATACCCTTTATAACCTGGTATTATTACAATTAAGTCTCTGTTTATATGACGTACCGGAGGGGTAGCCGTGTTAGTCTAGATCTGTAACAGCAGCGAAGGGTCCTGTGGCACCTTATAGACTAACAGAAAAGTTTTGAGCATGAGCTTTCGTGAGCACAGACTCACTTCATCAGGTGAAGTGAGTCTGTGCTCACAAAAGCTCATGCTCAAAACTTTTCTGTTAGTCTATAAGGTGCCACAGGACCCTTCGTTGCTCTTTATACAAAGTAATTTCAGTCATTCCAACTGACCTAATGGAAATCCCAAAACAAGTGGTTTAAAATATTACTAATTAAGATACATAACTAAACTCTCACTCCCACACAATGGCTGTGGCCACACTACCTCTCCCTTTTGGAAGGGTTATGTTAATGAGGCAGTTCGGAAGATGCTAATGAGGCACTTACATAAATATGCAGCACCTCATTAGCATAATGGCAGCCATATGTGATTAGAAAGTGCTGCTTTTAGAACTCATGCTACCTGTGTAGCCTTTCGAAAGGACCCCCTGACTGCAAAAGCCCCTTCTTCCTAAAACCTACTGGGAAGAAGGGGCTTTCAAAGTCAGCGGGTCCCTTTGAAAGCCCCCTGGCTACACGGGCAGCATGAATTCCGAAAGTGGCACTTTCGAATCATGTGCAGCTACTATTATGCTAATGAGGCACTGCATATGCATGTCAGCTCTTCATTAGCATCTTCCGAACTGCCTCATCAACATGCCCCTTCCGAAAGGGAGGGGTAGTGTGGGCACAGCCAATATGTTTCAAAGATTTTTGTAGCTGTGAAAGACCAAAGATTCTTTGACTTCAGTTTAGTGCACCCCTTTCTGGAGAGCTTTTTTTTCTTCTGTGGCAGAATTAACGTGCATGTATTTTGCAAAATAATGTAGCTTGTTGCCACTGCTATTTATTTACCTCATGATGGGAGCTGCATGCAAATGTGCTCATAATTGATGGTAAGACATGTAATATATGTACCCATAAAAAACATGTTGCATTTCTCAAATCATTAACTTTTTTTTCCTCCACATTATGGGTGCATTAAAAATGCATTAAATATCTTAATTTAGTACTAAAACAGAAATGGACAATGACAAAAAAGAACAATGAATTCCTGTAGTTGAGTTAAATGCAGTATGGTCTCTTTATTTGGGATGCTGAAGGCAAGCCGCATTGCGGCAAGTTTTGTGAAAATAAAATAACTTTTAATCATGCTACAGTCAAAACGAATTTCTCAACAATTCCAATCTAGCATCATTTAAGCCTGCATTAAATGTCAATAATTTATAGGTTGGAAAACTGTGTCTCAAAACAGGAATCTCTATATGCGAGCAAAAGAAATTTTCCTACAGCCCAATAAGATTCCTCCAAAAAGCTTGGGGTCTCCAAATAATAAGATGGGTGAAAACATTAAGGTAAAGTGAAAACTCTGAATTTATTCCATAAGAGGTTTAATCTTGTAAGCTGTTATAAGTTTTTCCACTTTTATATTTTCCTTCTTGTGAAGCCTTCTGCATTGCCTACTGCTAGAAGCACAGTCCCAAACTAGACTGCATCAGTGGTGTCTATGTGAAGTAGTTAGAAGACACTGTAATTTAGTTGTACAAGGGTACTATGAAATTGCTAACTTAGTTTTTTTCATAAGTGTCATGCTGAACTCTTCTTATTGGTTTGGCAAGTATGGAAACAAAATGTGTCCACAATAACTGACTTTTAATATATGATGAGAAAGAGAACATGGGAAGGAAATAACGTATCCATGGTATCTGTGCCCATAATTAAGATCCTGTACTTTCGCAGCAAGTTTTTCAGCTGAGTAGGTTTCAATCCATTCCTCACAAAAAGTACTGTATCTTTTAAACCTTTTTTTTTTCTGGCCAAAGGTATTGTGACAAGTCCTTTGTCGGCCCTCCTTGAGGTTCTGCACTTCCTGCAGGTTTCTTGTGTGCCTCAGACTCACAGTGGCCCTTTGCTGCCTTGAGACTTCCCAAAGCAATAGTCTCTGCCTACCGGGCCATTCTCATCACAGGCAAGTCCCAAGAGAAGGGAAGCAAACCCCCTTCAGCAGGTTTTTGGGCCACTCCTCTCCTTCCAGTAGGGCAACTCTCCAGGGGAAGGGTGGGGGGAGCCCAGGTCCACCCACTACTCTGGGCTCTGGCTTCTACACCTGCCCCAACACAGCAGCCTCTCCCTGGGCCACTTCACCTACCACTTCGCTCTGATACTGCCTCCCTCGCTGGGCTGCTTTGCTCCTCTGGTTCTCAAACCTCTAGCCTCTCTTCCTTGTGCACCTCTCAACTCCTTCCCCCTTCTGTCTTGGGGGGAAGTCTTTTACTGTCAGCCAGAAGACCCTTCCCTGGCAACAGGTGTCTAACTGGCCCTTCCCTGCAGGCTGGTCCTTGAAGAGACACAGGTGTCTCAACTGGCTGTTGAGCTGCACTCTCTGCAAGCCTAGCTAGGAAATAAAAAGGCACTGATCCAGTCCCCAATGTACTTGCCTTCAATCAGGCACTAGCAGCCTCCCTGCTGTGATCTGCCACAGTATATATGATATAATTAACAACAAATCAATTGCAAAAGGTCTACTAAAATTTCATTATATGAATGTACCTTTTTAAAATCACATTCATCCTTGTCTGCATACGTGGGATGAAATTCACCTACATGCAGAGGGCCAGCATACTTTTTGTCTCAATAGCCTACGCATGACTCAAATCCATATTATCTACCTTAAGTACCTATACGTTTCCCAATACTGTAATCACCTTTGATAAAGTCATCTCCTCACACAACCCTTGTGAGATAGGAAAATGCTATTATCTCCATTTACAGAGGTGAAACTGAGGCACAGAGCAACTAAGTACCCAAGGTCTCAAACAACGTGATCAGCGGACCAAAGTATTTTTGACCCCAGTCAATACTAATACCATTAGACAATCATTCCTCCAAACAACTGACATACGAGGTATATGGCCTTGTGTTAACCATGGAACAAATTTCATACTAGGCATTTATTTAACAAGAAACTGTGAAGCTTCTGTCATACAGTTAACATAGGATAATGACCACCACAGAGTCACAGAATATTAGAATTGGAAGGAACATCAAGAGGTCATCCAGACCAGTTCCCTGCACTCATGGCAGGACCAAGGACCATCTCCACCATATCTGACATATGCTTGTCTAACCTGCCTGTTCTTAAGTATCTCCAATTGTGCAGATTCCACAATTCCCACAGGCAATTTCTTCCAGCGCTTAACCACCCTGATAGTCAAGAAATTTTTTTTCTAATGTCTAATCCAGTGTTTCCCAAATGGTGTTCTGCAGAATCCCAAGATTCTGTGAAGTGAAAATATGGGTTCTGTGAGAAAATGACCAGGGGTGGGCAACCTGAAGCTCCAGAGCTCCTCTGCAGTTCCCTGCATTGCCGTCACTGAAACAGAAGAACTAAATTTAATTAGTTTAATGGCCAACAGGGCAGCAGGAGGGATCCAGCCATTAAGCCAACAGAATTTAGTTCCATTATTTCAGCGATGGCAAGGCGAGGAGCTACAGAGAGCCAGCAGATTCACAATGAGGGCAGGGCAAGGGAAGACAAAGGATACCCGGAAGGGGAGCCAGACGGGTCCTGTGGTTCCCATGTTGTCCTTATCTTTCATTGGCTGCAAGTGGTCTCTCATGTTGTCTTCGGGCCCTTGGGACTAGAGTTGAAGGAGCAGCAGTGGCTAAGGTAGGTTCGTCTGCCATGTTGAGTGAGGAAACAGGAGGAGCTAACTCGAGTGGAGTTTGTTCAGGAAGGGTTAGGCTGGGGGCCTTTTTGGGTGGACGGGTTAGTCCTGGGGGCCTGTTTGAGACTGAGGCAGGTTAATCCTGGGGATGGGAGGGTGGCTTTGGGGCTGAGAGGGGTTAAGCCACTTATAATACTGTTATTAGAGGTTCTGCAAAATTCTTTTGAGTTTAAAAGGGTTCCACGGCCAAATAAAATTCAGAAACACGGGACTAACCTAAACCTCCCTTGCTGCATTTTAAGCTCACTGCTTCTTTCCTTATTAACAGAGGTTAAGGAGAATAATCTCTCTCCCTCTTCCTTGTAACAACCTTTAAAGGTACTTAGAAACCATTATCATGTTCCCTCTCAGTTTTCTCTTTTCCAGACTAAGCAAACCGAATTCTCTCAATCTTCCCTTACAGGTCATGTTTTCTAGATCTCTAATAATTTTTGCTACACTTCTCTGGACCTCCTTCAAGTTGTCCACTTCTGTCCTGAAATGTGGTTCCCAGTACTGGACATAGTACTAATCGGCACACAGCAGAGTGAAATAATTGTTTCTTGTGTACTGCTTACAACAGTGGTTCCCAACCTTTTCACTAGTGTGGACCCCCGATCAACCCCCACTCACACAATTCATGGACCCCCATCAAAGCCAATTCTATTTTCTATTATCACGTTGAATAGTAACAGAGAGGAAAAAGTGGTCTGTCCCACAAAAGCTCACCTAATAAATTATTTTGTTAGCCTTTAAAGTGCTACTTGGCTGCTTTTTTGTTTTTCTATTATCATGGGGTTTTTTTTGTTTGTTTTTTGTCATGGACCCCCTGCAATACCTCACAGACTCACAGAGGTCTGTGGATCCTAGGTTGGGAACTACTGTTTACAACATTCCTGTTAATAACATCTCAGAATGATGTTTGCTTTTTTTGCAACAGTATCACACTGTTGGCTCATATTTAGCTTGTGGTCAAGTATGACCCGTACATTCCTTTTCTGCAGCAGTCCTTCCTAGATAGTCATTTCCCATTTTGTCTGTGTAAAACTGATTGTTCCTTCCTAAGTATATAGTGAAGTATATAAAATCAAATTCAAGTTAATTAGAGATTTGATTATTATATGGCATTTGAAAAATTATTCTGATAATGCCTTAGGTTTTAAATTTTGTTACGATTTGAGTTGATAATATATAAATAAATCATGCTACATTTCATTGTACACTGCCACTGAAGCAATATTTGATGTCTGATTTTTTTTAAATTATGTAATGAAAATTTCAAAACATACTGCTGTATATTAATTTTCTCTCAAATTCAGTTTTCCACCGTAATTTTCCAGATGTTTTGTTTCAAGAGCTTTGATCATGATTTTACAGCATGGATATTTAGGGTTTAGCATGTAAATATTGAAATTTTTCCATACCATACTAATATTGTCTATCTTTGCTTTGTTATTTAGTTAATAACGAAGATTTATGCCTGCAAATTAGCATTCTATAGTTTATTCTCATATTCTCTTCTCTAAAACTAATTTTCTTTGCAAATTCTTCTCTAAAATTCTTAAATAATGTGTCTTCTCTAAAATCAACTTTGGATATTTACATGTAAGGTGAGTATGATTGTTATAAAACAGGATATGGGTCACATGGAGAGGAAATAAATTATTTTTAAAGTAGTTGCTAAAATGTCATTTGATTAATTATATTTGTACTTACCCACATTGATTGCCCAGCCTCTGTCAATGGCAAGCTTTCCTGCCTTTAAGAAAAATGCAACAAGAATTTCAGGAATGTGTGAATTATGGTAATTAGGACTTTATACTGTAACCCTCTGGTACCTCTAAGGTTCCCACATGGCCTCTAGAGATGTTCATTAAAGTCAGTGGAAGTTTTACCACAGCAAGGCATGCTTGATGAGACCCTTTTACATTATGTGTATAATTCATCATCTTGCTACTGAGCATCTAAAATTAGCTTCGAGGTGCAGAGATGAACACTGACCCCTAGGAGTCAAACTGAAAAGTGCAGAAAATGAGAAAATTGTTCAAAGGAGTAAAATTTCTAAACGTGAGAAGAGTAAAGATAAATAGCGTTCACTCCTCTTTGCATCATTGAAGTTTACATAGTAATCCTCCCAACAACAGGTTTCCAAGTGAGCAAAACTGCATCAACTCTTGATTGACTGCATACACAGAAATGGTAATTATGGCTCTTCTGTGCACAGAAAAGCATTCAAAGAAAGAGTAAAATCAACAAATGCTGCAATTAGGAAAACTTGAACTTTTAAAAGAAAAAAGCAAAATACTACTAGCAAAGAGCACACAGTTTTAAGGATGCATTTCTACTTTTGAAGGCAGACATTATTTTCATTCACTACATAGTTCACTAATGGCTGATAAATTACAAGTAATTCAAGTGTCAGATATTTTTAAAGAGCATATTACAATCTCTAGTAAAAGTAAGATTATTTCCCAAGCAATCATGGAATGAAAATTCCATTTGCAAGGGGAATAAAGTGTCTACAAAGCTTCCTGAAATTCAACCCACCCTTTTTCCATGTTGAATCTCTGCGTCCCCATTTCCCCGTACAAGTTCGACAACGTGAGCACTGCATTGTGGGTATCTATCCCACAGTGCCTTAGCCACGGTTGCTTGTGGCTGTTTTATGCCGGAATCCCAGAATTCCAAGCACTGTCCCAGAATTCACAGCATGAGTAACTAGGTCACAGGCCTGTTCTCTCCTTCAGACAACCTCCCAACCTCATGAGGATTCTCACCAACAACCACAATCTATACCACAGGAACACCAGTCCTGGAACTTTTCCTTGCAACAAAGCCCAATGCCAGCTTTGTCCACATATCTAATCTGGAGATACCATCACTGGACCTAACCAGGTTATTCACAAAATCATGGGCACATTCTCATGTTCCTCAACTAACATCATATATGCCATCATGTGCCAACAATGCCCACATGCTTTGTATATTGGACAGACTTCAAACTCTCTTAGGCAAAGAGTTAATGGCCACAAAACAGAAAAAAACACTCCGGATCCACAAACCTGTCAGCCAGCAATTTAATGGAGTGGGCCATTCTGTTAATGACTTAAAAGTTTGCGTCTTACTGAAGAGGAATTTTCACAACAGTCTGGAAAGAGAGGCTGCTGAACTCTCTTTTATATTCAAATTTGACACATTAACATGTGGTTTGAACAGGGATGGGAATTTTCTGGGTCATTATAGGGGCTCTTTTGCATACTTGGCTTAATTAATTCTCCTCCCCATCCCCTTCTGCCCCTCTACTGTCTGATTTGCTCACCTTGATAATTTTTTTTTTTTTCTTTTTTCTGATTTGTGTACCTTGATTACTATTTTTGGTTCTCTGTGCCTTAAATATTGAGTGTGTTCTGGTATGGCTATGGTCAGAAGAAGTGGGTCTGCCCCACGAAAGCTCACCTAACAAATTATTTTGTTAGTCTTTAAAGTGCTACTTGACTGCTTTTTTGTTTTGTGCGAAAAAAGAATTGGAGATCGCGCCATTTCCTGCTACAGCATTCCAGCGCAAGCATGGATCCCCAAATGCTCCAAATTATAGCAAAGACTACTTCAGCAACCACAGTGGCTGTTGCGCAATTTGTCCTTCAATTCCAAAGCTCAGTGACAGCTGGCTATCATAACGGTGTTGCTGCTGCTGCTGAGGATGGTTTGGAAGAGCAAATCTCCCAAATGTGGTCCAAGAACACACAGCTGCTGGCTGCCATGAATGCTTTGCTGACAGTGGAGCAGTGGTTTTGGACTCACCAGACCAACACAATCTGGTGGGACCACATCATTTTGGAGTCCTGGAATGACCAGCAGTGGGTGCAGAACTTTCGCCTGTACAAGTCCACTTTTATGGAACTTTGTGATGTGCTGGTGCCTACCCTGAAGCACAGCAACACAAGAATGAGGCCAGCTTTAACAGTTCACAAACGAGTAGCAATCGCACTGTGGAAGTTTGCAATGCCCAACACTTACCAGTCAGTGGCAAATCAGTTCAGGGTGAGCAGATCAACATTGAAGTCCATGGTGATAGAGGTGGCCTATGCAATCTGTCAGCATCTCCTCAGGAAGACTGTGACCCTGGGAGATGTACAGGCAATAATGGATGGCTTTCTTGCCCAGGGCTTTCCTAACTCCAGGAGATGGCATACACATCATGGCCCCAGCCCACCTTGCCTCCAAGTATATAAACCGAAAGGGGTACTTCTTGATGCTGATGCAGGAGTGGGTAGATCACAAAGGTCATTTTACCAACATCACTGCTGGCTGGTCAGGGAGGGTTAATTCAGGACTGTACCAAAAGCTCCTAGATGGGACTTTCTTCCCTGATCAGAAAATTGAGATTGGCAATGTGGAGATGCCCATTGTTATATTGGGTGACCCTGCTTACCCTCTGCTTCCATGCCTGATGAAACGCTACACAGGAGCCCTGGCCCCCAGTAAGGAAAACTTTAGTCACAGACTCAGTAGGTGCACAATGGTGGTGGAATGTGCCTTTGGCCGTTTAAAAGCAAGGTTCAGATGTTATTGACACATTTGTACCTTTCTCAAGGTAATGCGCCCACTGTTATTACAGCTTCTGCTATTTTGTGTGACATATGTGAATCCAGGCAGGAAACTTTTCCATCGATCTGGAATTCTGAAGCAGAGGCCACAAGCAGGTCTTACTCACAGTCACCTACCATTCACCGCTAGCCACGCTCAGACAGCAGCAATAAGTGACGCTTTAAAAAAATACCTTCATGAATTATCTGTAACACACATGCTACCCATGTATTTCTCTGCCATAATGCCAATAAATCATACTGTGCCTTAATGAATAAATGCTTTTACTTGGTGGGAGGGGGTTAAGTTGCAGTGAGTAGAATGCATGTGGTGGGCAGCTGTGCCTTCAGCCCCACTCCCTCAACCCACTCGGTTGTCTTACCTGCATGTCGGCTGTGGACCAGGGAGTATCAGCAGGCAGCTGTGCCTTCAGCCCTCCCCCAGCTGGACCGGTTTGATTTGTGTTTCCCCCCCACTCTTGCATGACAAGAAATCATGCTGAGGTCAAAGGAGTGATTTTATTTTGGGGCAGGAGAAGTTTAAGTGGCAAGGAAAAGAAGCTTCTCAAGGGTGCCTGAATAGCATTTTGCAGTGGCCCTTCGGGCTGGAGCGGCAAGCTATCCTTGCCCTCCCTCCCCACGTGCGTGGGCCATGATGACGGGGGTGGGCACCTTCTCCCGGCACATGTCGGCTGCTGCACTGCTGGGTTGCGAGTCCCTCTGCAGCAGGGAGCACAGGACCTCTGTTTGCTCTGTAGTTGCCGTTACGAACTTTGCCATTGCTTCACTCTGCTTTGCCACTTGCTGCTGCTGGAGTTCAAGCATTCTCTCAGTAAACTCTGATTGACTGTGACGCCACTGAGCAGTGTCCTTTGTCAGCTTGGTGTGCTCTGCCTCAGTCTTTCCCACATACTGCGGGATAAGTTCTTGTTTGCATTTCTTTCACCTTTGTTTTTTCTCTGGTACACTGGGCACTGGGTTTGGAAAATTAAGACACAATTCACATAATGTGCTTTGAACTGCAACGAATGGTCTCTGTGTGTACTACCAGTGAAACTTTACTTCTGAAGGACACTCATGGGTTATTAAGGACGGGATAGTAAGCATGCATTTCACAATACATCACTTGCCATCACTTACCTAGCACATTGCTTTGTGGACATGGTACACTATAAGCAACTGTCTTCTTTTGTGGGGAAGGGAATGTCTGCTAAGCAGGGGAAGCCACCAGGTGTCCTGGCAGGGTGTCCGGTGTCAGTGAAAAATGGACAGCTGTATGGGCGGGGCGGGGGGTAGTCAATGTACAATAAAAGTAATAAAGAAAAAAATTAACAATGCAAAGAAAGGCTGCATGTAAAGGGACCATAGGAGGGGAGAAGCACAACTGGAGAATCCCCCACGGGGTATGGGGGATTCCTGAAAACAAATAATGCTCAGAAAGGGACATGGGAGGGGAAATACCCAGCAGAGTATGGCAGCTGTGTGGTACCAGGGAGTCCTGAAAAATCAAAAGAAATATTGGGGAAAGAGGACATTGGAGGGAAAACACCCAGCAGAGCCCAGCATTCACATGGCGCCAGGGAGTCCTGAAAAATGAAAAGAAATGCTGGAAAAGAAATGCTGGGGGAAAGGGACATGGGAGGGGAAAAGCAAAGCAGACCCTGACAGCCACTGGGTAGGAAGCATGTTAAAGAAAAAAAAGAAAGAAAAAAAAAAAACAGACGTGAATTCCCATGCTTCTGCAGATTGCCAGAGAAGACATCACCCTCCTAAAACTAACAGATATAGAGAAAGAACAGCTACTCCTGTTGCGTGACCAAAAGCCTGGAAAACTTACTAAAATGCTGTGTGGCACTATGACACCAGATCGCTATCTGGTTGCCTGGCATAGCAAGGTGAGCTACCGTGGAAGCCACAACAAGCCAGGCCTGCCCAAGAACCTCATAAAAAATTACAAGAGTGCCTGGATGAGGCCTTCGAGGAGATCTCCAAAAAGGAGAAGCGCTCCACCCCAAGAAATATTAACATGCAGTTCTGAGGGGAACACACTCATCGCAAACCTGTACCATACATAACCCTATAGCGATACCTATCCCAAACCCACTTCTAAAATGCAGAATACATGCTCACCTGAACCACTTGCTCCAGGAGGATCGGGGACTGCTGTGGAGGGGTCTATGGTGAAGAGCTCCGGGCTGCCTGAAACAACTTCCTCTGTCCCCTGCTCATTGCTCCTTTCATCTTCTCCACTGCCCTCATCCTCCAGCCCACCCTCCTCCTCCAGGCTCACCCTGAACTCCATACTAGAGACTCCACAAGTGCCGTAATTCAGACCAGACTCCATGGTGAGGTCACTTCCCATAAGCATGAGCAGCTGTTGATAACAGCGGCAGGTCCATGGAGCTGCCCCTGACCGCTGGTTGGCTTCCCAGACTTTTTGATAGGTCTGCCAGAGTTCTTTCACCTTCACCCAGCATTGCATAAAGTCCCAGGAATAACCTCTGGTGGTCATCTTGCAAAACATCTGATCATAGATTTCCACATTTCTCTTGGCAACCTGAAGTCTCTTCACCACCAACTGGGCTCCCCACATGGCAAGAATAACAAGAATCTCCAGGGAGGTCCAAGCTAGAGCTCTCTTGCAACAAGGAGTGCTAGGCAGACCACTACCCTGACTGGTAATGACTGCAGTACAGGGCTACTGAAAATTGCTACCTATGTGGTGCTATGTCTACCAATGCGGTGTGATGTGATAGGCAAAGGAATTTAATGGGCACCCTTTATATTCTCAGAGCTGGGCACTGCTGAATTCCAAATCAAATTCTAATTGAAATTCAAACTCAATCAAAACTTCGTGGGCTTACTTTGACCTTCCTGAACACCTGACAGCAGGGTACAATGAAGCAGCCATATTTGGAGGGTCACCGCATAGCTGTGGGGGATACATACAGCACACTTCTGGGAGGTAATAAATTTGAATTTAAGGACATGGCGCTTCCATGCTTGCCTTGATTTGAGATTTTAAATTCAAATTTGATGCTATACCCATCCCGTAATATCGATATTCTGTAATTGGCATTATGGCTCTATAAATCAAGTTAATAGTATTAACTGTGAAGACAGTCACATTTCAATATCTAGCTATCGCCTTTAAATTCAATTTTATCTCTTAGTGTAGATGCAGCTTTAATGAGCTATCCTTACGCATTTCCACTGAAATCATCAGGGCAACCTGGATGTACATGACACAGAATTTCAGCCTATTTGTTTTGAATTTTCAAGTCACTGTATTCCAGTTACTTATTTTAGATCTAAATGGGATCTAACAGGGGAAACTAAGGTCCACATACAGCTAAATCGTCACCTTCCACAGACTGGTCTACTTTTGCCTTTTCCACTTGTTTCCACCTCCACTACTTTTATCCGTATTAATAAAAAAAACCCATTGAATAGTGTTCCAAAATTTGAACAATGGTTTTATCGCTTTCCCTCTCCACTCTTTAATAAGCCATCTTTTAAAAATAATGCAAGTAAGGATGATATTCAAGTTAGCATGACTACTTTTCCCATCTTTTAAGGGAGCTTTGGGTTATCCAAACAGCATTAGAAACTATTACTAATAAATTCAAACTCCTTTACTTCTAACATTCCTTTTTCCTAACTTATTCTTCTTCAATTTTCAAGAAAACACAGTAAAAAAATAGAAGTTGAAGATCTGAGAGGAGGGAAGATTACTTGGAAAACATGGTCAAAAAATGGGAAGATGCTTTTTATATCAGAAAGTAAGGCAGACTGGACATCAAAGAAATCAGAACCCAAAAAACTTGTTGTTCTACATAAACTTGGAGAGTATCACAGGCGCCAGGACTGTGTAGGTAATTTGGTAGTAGAAGTTGTTCATCCCATTCCACAACCCATGGCAGAAAAAAGAGGAAAGTGGCACCTTTATTTTCAGGGCATCTGTAAGCTCTACAGTAGAACTAAGAGCTCTTAGAATCATAGGGTTGGAAGAGATGCCAGGAGGTCTTCAAGTCCAAACCCCTGCTCAAAGCAAAATCAATCCAACTAAATCATCCCAGCCAGGGCTTTGTCAACCCAAGATGTAAAAATCGCACCACCTCTCTAGGTAACCTTTTCCTGAGCTTCACAACCCTCCTAGTAAAGTAGTTTTTACTAATATCCAACCTCTATCTCATGGTCCATTCCTTGTCGTGGTGAGGTGGCTTTTGTCTCAAGGACCCAAAGAGCTATGCCAGCAAGAGCTACAGGTCCTAGAAGGGTAATGCACACTGAATAGGTCAAAGGGTAGTGATCAGAAAAATGTGGATCACCTCTCCCTGAGATAAAGGAGGTTGGCTTAGAGTTAACAACCTTATCCATAAAAAAAAAATGTGATATAAACATCTACAAAAACCCCTATAACTACACAACTCTTGGGAGGAGTTGGCAATCTGCTCAGATTGAGTATGAAGCGTGGTAGGGAAAACCAAGAGGAAGCTGCCCTGCAGATAACACTTCTCTGACCCAGGACAACCCCCCAGTTAGGCACATGGAACATCTGGACCATGTATCAAGCAGGGAAGACAGCGCAGATTGCAGTGGAGATGAAATAGTACAAGCTTGCCAATTTGAGCTTGTGTGAAACAAGACGGACACAATCTGGGTGTCTACGCCTGGCAAGAGGTGAAACCCTCATCTACTCAGGACATGAAGAAGAGGCCACACCACACACAGAAGGCATGGGCTTGATGTTATCTGGAGAGGCATCTGGTACTTTAATAGAGTGGACAGCAGTATCATCATGCATCATCACAGCCACATTCTACACCAAAGAGTGGAAGGTATTAATTATGCAGTGCAATGCACCCACCAATGAAGCAGCTGAGGAATGTAAAACAGACTTCTCTGAGAAACCACAAAGTGTTGTGAAAGCCAAGAAGGATATGTTGATTTTGACAGGTGACTTCAATAAGAAAACTGAAAGCATAAATACGGGCAGAGAACAGACAAGGGGAAAAGGCGACCTAGGACACATGAATGTGACTTGTGTTCCATTAATGGATTGGTGATAGGTGGTGGTGGTTTTTTCCTCACAAAAGGATTCATAAGGTCAAATGGGTTTCACCGGACCACCAGTCAGAAAACCAGATTGATCTGTATCAGCACTTCTTTCAGAAAATTGTTGCAGGACATCTGCACTAGAAGAGGAGCAGATGTAGGTTCAGACCACCATTTGGTCACAATAAAACTCAAGTTCAAGCTCAAGAGGTACACCCCAAAAGCAACCAAGACAGGACTGAGATTCAGCATGGAGCAGCTGAAGGATTCAGAGACAAGAGCCAGTTTCCAAGTGGAGCTGTCCAACAGATATGCACTTCTGACAAACCTTATCCCAAAAGATACTACTGTGAAACAAATATGGGAGCACAGCAAAACAGACTGGAAAGAGAACTGCAATAAAACATTGGAAAAGAGGAGAAGGTGTCAGAAAGAATGGATCAGAACAGAAACTCTGAGAAAAGTGAAGAAATAAAAAGACAGAAAAATAGCAATAAACAAGAGCCAAAAAAGAGCAGCCAAGGTGGAAGCTCACAGCCTATATTCAGAAGCCAACAAAGCAGTTAAAAAGGCTGTAAAATGGGACAAGAAGAACTTTGTGGAAAACCTTCCACAACAAGCCAAACAAGCTGCTGGTCAGAGAAACCTGAAAGGGCTCTATAACATCACACAGAAGCTAGCTGGGTCACTGCATGCAGCAGATCAGCCACTACAGTGTAAGGAGGGGCGTGTGTTAATAAACCCAAGTGAGTAGCTCAGTAGGTGGAAGGAACACTTTGGAGAGCTACTGAATCACAGAAATTGATAAACAACTCAGCGAAGAACAGGCCAGCTTCCAAAGTAAGAGTTTTTGTACTGACCAAACAGCAACTCTCGGAGTGATCACAGAACAGTTGCTTGAGTGGAACTCCCTCATGCACATAACCTTCACTGACTTTGAAAAAGACTTCGACACCCTTGGCATAGGCACTTTGTGGAAACTGCTGCAAAAACATGACACCCCATCCAAAATTATTAACCTGATCCATTCAACATATGAACCCTTGACATGCCAAATTGTTCACAATGGTGTCTTGACAGAATCCTTCAGCATACTCTCAGGAGTGTGACAAAGGTGCCTACTGTCACCTTTCCTATTCTTGATCAGCATGGACTGGATTATGAACAAGGGAACACATGTCCATCAATGAGGCATTCAGTGGATGCTTTTGAAACAGCTAGAGGACATTAATTTTGCTGATGTTGCCTCCCTTCTTTCACGCCAACATGAAAGCATGGGAGAAAAGGTCACAATACCAAATGAGACACAATCTCAACTATGCTAAACACTATGCTGTCCAGAGTCTCAAAAATAACCCAGACATTATAATCAAACCAGCTGACAAAGGGGGTGCTGTTGTCATCATGAATAAGTCAGACTAAGAACAGAAGGCAGCCAGACAACTCTCCAACACCACATTTTACAAACCTCTCTCCTCTGATCCCTCTTTGGAATTCCAAAAGAAATTACAACTACTACTTAAGAAACTCCCTGCTTCTACTCAGGACCTCATTCACTCAGAAACACAATCTAATTCCCAACCTGCATTATTCTATGTACTTCCCAAAATCCACAAACCTGGAAGCCCCAGACACCCTAACATTTGGGGTATTGGCACCCTTAGTACTGGACTATCCAGTTAGGTAGATTCCCTCCTCTAACCCTATGCCACCAACACTCCAGCTATCTCTGAGATATCACTGACTTCCTGAGGAAACCACAGCCAGTCTAGTGTCTGACCTCTGTAACTTTGTTCTCACACACAATTATTTCCAATTTGGGGACAACTTACACCTCCAGATTAGTGGAACTGTTATGGGCACCCACATGGCCCCACAATATGCTAATATATTTATGGCTGACTTGTAACAACGATTCCTCAGCTCTTGTCCCCATTACCCCTCCTTTACTTATGATACATTGATGACATCTTTATCATTTGGACCCACGGTAAAAAGAGATCCTAGAAGAATTCCACAGAGACAATCTGCACCCCGCCATCAACTTATGCTTTGACCACTCTACACGAGAGATACATTTCCTGGATGCTACAGTACAAATCAAGGATGGCCTGAGCAGTACCACACTCTACCAGAAACCCACTGACCACTATACTTGCCTACATGCTTCAAGCTTCCATCCTGCAATCCATCATTTACAGTCAAACCCTTAGGTACAATCGCATCTGCTCTGATACTACTGACAGAGACCAAAAACTACAAGATCTCTACCAAACATTCATAAACCTTAATTACCCTCCGGGAGAAGTAAAAAAACAAATAGACAGGGCCAGACAAATGCCCAGAAACCAACTAATCCAAGACAGGCCCAAAAAAGCCAACAACAGAACATCACTGGTCATTACCTACAGCCCCCCAACTCACACCACTGCAATGCATCATTAAAGACCTTCAACCTATCCTAAATCAGGATGCTACACTCCAGAAGGCCCTAGGTGACAGGCCTGTTCTCTTCTACAGACAACCTCCCAACCTTATGAGGATTCGCACTAGCAACCTCAGGCTATACCACAATAACACCAGTCCTGGCACTTTTCCTTGCAACAAGCCCCATTGCCAACTTTGTCCACATATCTATTCAGGAGACACCATGGCTGGACCCAACCGTTATTCACAGAATCACGGTCACATTCTCCTGTTCCTCAACTAACATCATATATGCCATCCATGTGCCAATAATGCCCACACAGACTGCAAACACTCTTTGATGAAGAATGAATGCACACAAAACAGACATCAAAAAACTCCTAATGCACAAACCTGTCCACCAGCACTTTAGTGGAGTGGGCCATTCTATTAATGACCTGCAAGTCTGTGTTTTACTGAGAAGGAACTTTAACAAACATTTAGAAAGTGAATGCTCAGCACTGTCATATATATTCAAATTTGACATATTAACACGTGGTTTGAACAGGACAGCAATTACCTGGCTCATTATAAGGACTCTTTCACATACTTTGTTTTATCTAACTCTTAACTTCACCACCACACACCCACTTCCTGCCACCCCTCTGCTCTTCTGATTTGCCAACCTTGATAACAATATTTGGACCTCTGTGCTTTATATATGGAGTCTGTTCTGGTATAGCTCTGATCTGAAGAAGTGGGTCTGTCCCACAAAAGCTCATCATCTAATAAATTATTCTGTTAGTCTTTAAAATGCTACATGACTGTTTTTTTTGTTTTGATTGAATACAGACTAACATGGCTCTCTCTCTGTCTCAAAACTAGATAAATTTGCCTCAATTACTGGGCTGAGCATTAACAAGGAAAAGACCAAGACAATGAGGATCAACCAGTCAAACACCATCACACTAGAAGGGGTTGACCTGGAAGATGTGGAGCAGTTCAACTGTTTGGGGAGTATTATGGGCAGAGACAGAGGAACAGATAAGGATATCAATGCCAGGATAGGGAAAGCAACAGCTGCATTCAAGATGCTACATCCCATACGAAGTTCACAAATAATATCTGGGAAGATGAAAATTCACATATTGTATGGTTGTGAGAGCTGGCATACTAAAAAGTCTTCAAATCACAGGCTACAGATATTCATAAACAGATGCCTGAGGTACATCCTTCACATCAAATGGAAAAACCGTGTCACAAATGAAGAGCTTTGGAACAGAGCAGGACAAGCACCACATGACATTCAAATGAAGGGAAGAAAGTAGGGGTGGCTAGGCCACACTCTCAGAAAACCATTATCCAGCACAGTCCATCAAGCTCTCACATGGAATCCGCAAGGAAAACGCAAAAGAGGAGGACCTCTGACAATGTGGAGAAGAGCTACTGAGACTGAAGGACAACAACTGGGATACTCCTGAAGCCAGCTAGAAGTTTTGTCCCAAGCCAGAGTGAAGTATAGGAAGCCTGTAGATGACCTATGCCCCACTTGGAGCACAAAGGTTTGAGTATTAAGAAGTAATATCCAACCGAGACCTCCCCCACTGCAACTTACAACCATTGCTCCTTGTTCTGTCTCCTGTCACCACTGAAAACACTCTCTTTCTTATACTCCTTCAGATAGTTGAAGGCTGCTATCAAATCCCCCCTCACTCTTCTCCTCTATAGACCAAATAAGCCCAAATTCCTCAGCCTCCTCTCAAGTCAGGAGTTCCAGCCTTCTAATCATTTTTGTTGCCCACCGTTGGACTCTTTCCAATCTCCCCACATCCTTTTTGTAATGCGGGACCCAGAACTGGACATAATATTCCAGATGTGGCCTCACGAGTAACATATAAAAGGGGAATAATCACTTCACTCGACCTGCAATACTCCTAAAAGGTCACATTGACGACTCATGTTCAGCTTCTCATCCACTGTAATGCTCAGGTCCTTTTTAGCAGAACTGCTGCTTAGCCAGTTGGTCCCCAGCCCGTAATAGTGCTTGGGATTCTTATGTCCTAAGTGCAGGACTCTGCACTTCTCCTTGCTAAAACTCAAAAGATTTCTTTTGATCCAGTCTTCCAATTTGCCTAGGTCACTCTGAACCCTATTCCTACCTGACAGAATATCTACCTCTCCTCCTAATTAGTGTCATCCATTAACTTGCTGAGGATTCAATCCATCCCCTAGTCCAGGTCACTAATGAAGATGTTGAACACTTCTGCCACTTTTCCACATTTGTTAGAAATTTATATAAAATCTTTCTTGTTTGCTAAATGTCCCAGTTTGCTCCTTGATTTCATGATCGGCTATTGTTATCTAATTCTCATTTTCATTGCCATGTTAGCCATGCTTCTGCCAAATGTATGTGTGCCTGTATGGATTATCTGTGATTGTTAAGTCACATTGGAAAGAATAAGCAGCTATGCTGTTTAAGCCATGGTGGAGCGGTGCTTCATAGGCCTCAATGCCTGGGCACCCTGCCCCTTGGGCTCCGATCGGTGTTGCCCATGTTCAGTCCTTCCCTGAAGCTGCTGCTGGCAGGAGAGAGCGGCACAACTCGATGAGGTGCCTCGCTACCTCAAAAACCTCTACAGTTGAAGGCTCCAGGAAGTCTCCCACTGGGCTGGTGTCCCACTACAGGCTTCACTGTGTGCCTGACTGAAGAGGTCTGGGCTCAGCACCTGATGGTAGCACATATCCCACTTGCGGGCACATGGAAGGCACACACTGCTGGGGCAACCTGCCCCGGCTAGACCTCCTCTTCTTCTGAGGCACTGGGGACTGGGAGAGGTGCTGAGATCTGTGCAGTGCTGGGGTGGCACGTGAGTATCCAGATGCCTCCTGCACCGAGGCCAGTGCACTCTGCATCACTGGTGCTGGATCCGACCCTGGTGCCAGACAAAGAGCTGCCTCTATTAAGATGACCTCGAGGCAGGACTCTCTGTCCCACTTGGTCTGAGGTTTGCAAAACTTGCAGATCTTGCAGGCCTCGAACGAAGAAGCCTCACTCAAGCAGGTGAGGCAAGAAGAACGTGGATCACCACGGGGCATAAGCTTCTAGCAGCACTTTCAGGGTTTGAAGTCCTGAGGGCCAGACATGCCCCACCACATGCATGGAACATGCAACTCAAGGACCACAATGGGTCCTTAAAACTAAACTAACCATTTAAAACCTAAAACTTAAAACTAAACAACCACTTAAGAACTGACAACTGCTGAAAACTAGTAACAATAAACAAATGACTGCTTAAGGATACTTGCTAGTGAGATCAAGACCATGTGACCAACAGGCACTACGAAGGAAGTGAGGGGGTGGAGGGCCAGCAGGGGTATATATTGGCCAATATACCAGCACCACTCCAGGGGGCTCTCCTGTTGGCCCAACAGATATTGCTGAAAGAAAATTTTCTGATGGCATGCATACCTACAGGAAATCAAAAAAGAATCATACATGATATATTGCCCATCATGAGAGATTGCCTGTCCACCAGCTATCAATTCTACCTCTTTCCTGAATCTCTTGAGGATTGGATTCCAACAACTGGTGGCAAACCAGTGACTCTTGACAAAGATGGCATTTCATTTGCAGAACTAGGGAAATTATCTGTGTAGTTCACAGCACCAATGAACAGAAATTTTAACAAGGGAAGGCAATTTATTTTGTATGTTTATATAGTGTTTGAAAAGATAAAAGTATTATAGAAATGCTATATAGTATTATAATTAGTCCCTATACCAGACATAAAAATTTGAGTATTAGCCTGGGAAGGAAAATACTAGAGAATGTTGTGAATAAATGCTAAAGCAATACTAAAAGGAAGTATTTAAACATTATTTAGATTTATCTTATTAAATAAGTGTGTGTAGAAAATTACAGCTGTTTCCCCACAGTCATTTATAATTCATCTAAATAATAAGGTAATTAAAATGTTGTTAGGTTTCCCTTACTGTGATGGAATTTTTACAAAAAGGATATTGGCAATCTGCCTTAGAAATTAAAAATAGGAATGAATGATTACAATACTAGATGCATTGCAGTTGCATCTAGGGGTTACAACCAAAATCAGACCCCCATTGTACAAGGCACTCTACAAATATAATGAGATACTTGCTCTGTCCCCAACCCTGAAATAATATATGCATGGGCTTAACTTTAAATACCACCAGCAGCCCTGTTGAACTCCACATGTATAAAGCTAAAGCACCATGTATGCTTTATCAAGATTGGGAATAAACTGGAAAGACCAAAAAAAAAAGATAATGAGCATAGAAACAGAATGGTAATGCAGGAGATGGGGGAGAGATTGAGCAACGGCCTTGTAAACCCAGGGTTGTGAGTCCAATCCTTAAGGAGGCCATTTATGGGCCTGGGGCAAATAGATTTAAAAAAAATAAACTTATCAGGGATGATGCTTGATCTTGCCAAGAGGGCTGGGGACTGGAATCTATGATCTCCAAAGGTTTCTTCCAGTTCTATGAGATATGTATCTCTCCATACATTAAGCGACTTGCCCAAACAGACAGCAAGTTGGTGGCAGACCAATGAAGAAAACACAGGTCCCCTGACCCCCAGCATAGAGCCCTTATGAATACTGCTTACATTTTAAAAAAATCTTAAATAGGTTAAAAAACCCTGAGGTCTAAGGAAGCTTAAAGTCTGTCTCGACTCAACAGAGAAAACATTCAGATTTCAACAGACCTGCTGTACGGGGCTGTGTGTGTAAAATGAGACATAGAGCTTCCTATCACTAAGCCACTGGGTCAAAGTCAGTCCAAGTTAGAAACCAAAACAAATGTGTACCCACTTTGAGATTGTCTCTCATTGAACTGTGAAATTCTATCCTTTTCTAAAACTCTTTCCCTTACAGTACAGTTACTGAATTAGCAATGGAGAGACTAAAAATGCATGCTGTCCTGTGCAACCTCAACACTATGCGGCTATAGAATTCTAAGAACACTATATATTTTCCCTCTGTCAAATGCTAATTTCATGTATTTTTTTCAAAAGTAATTAATTAATAATACATTTATTTAATTTAATTAATTTAATTAATTAAAAAATACATTAATTTAATATTAATGCCAAACTCCTCCAGGAACCTAACCAGGTTCACTAGCATTAAAGAGAGCTTTCCCAATGACAGCATTGGTACTCTCTTCTTGAGTATCTATTAATAACTTAGACCAGGAATAATCAAACTTTTCATGTCAGGGCCCACTATTTTGACCGTGTAATTAGCAGCTCCTCCCCACGCCCTCCATTGAATATAGTCCAAACCACCTTGTTTATCTTCACCTTAAAAAAAAAAAACTATCAGCATGTGTAAGAAAATATGTAGAATGTAAAAATTTTATTAATTGGTGTATAAATGTGAATATACACACAAAAAACAGCGACATGTTTCAACATGTTTAATGAGATGTGTGAGCCAGAGACCCAGCAGCAGATTGTGCTGCATACACCCTTACAAAATTTCACACCCCCAACTTCGCTCACCCCTGACTTAGACAACATTTCTTCAGAGCTATGAAACAAATTTGCCTTAAGATTATATGCGTGTAAGTCCCACTAACTTTCACAGATACCTTCCAGGAACGCAAAGCGCCTTATGTGTTGTGTTACTTTAAAAGTCTAGTCAAAGACACTAAACTGTAGAAAATCAAGCAAGTGCTTTCCACAGTTCCATTTGATATGCGCCTTCATATTAGGAATGTTTATTGCCATAAAAATGTTACTATTTTTAAAATATGCATAAATCTGAACAACAAACACTTAACATAGCTTACTGCAAGCCCACTCTTTACTGTAAGCCTTGACTGATAATACTATCACACAAACGAAAATGCATGGGACAAGATATTTTACTCTATTAATTTTAAATGATAGCCAACACAGCATTTCATTGTTCTGTCTCCTTTCTTATGGTACTATCAACCCTTTTTGGGGCATGCAATGTTTTCCAAAAATAGCAAAAGTTTACACAACTTATAAAATAGATTTTTTAAGAAGTATTTTAATTAGTTTTGTGCTTTTATTTGCTTCTTGAACAAAGTGTGAAATTTGCCATTTCGGTTGCTTTAAATAGTACCCTCATACCTTTATCGGTATGGGAGACCTTGACCACACAGGCAAGAATGAGAGAAGCCCAAAACACATGCCTGACAGGAAGAAGAGCTCTGTGTCCTCCGTCCTGGTGGTGGTTTTCTGTGTAACCACTGGGTTGACAAAAGGATACACAGGCAGCTTATCAGCTGCTGGGTACCCCGCCATTTATTTAAACTACATCGCACAGTTTTCAAAGCCTCTACTCTTTCATTAGTTGTCCATCTCCAGGCCCCTTTGTTGTAGATTTGGAGTTGTGCTGCTTACAATGCTGTGGGTTGGACTGATCCCATTTTAAGGATCAGAAAGGAATTTTTCCCACTGGACCAGACTTGCATGTTGCATGGTGAGATTTTTGTTTTCCTTTCAGCCTTCTGGAGGCTCAGTTGGGATAGAAACAATAGGATTTGAGAGTCATATAATGTTCTTAAGATTATACATTCATCAACACTTGCAGCTGGTCTCCAGTGTAGGTAAAGCCTAAAAGGGCCAAGTTCCAGTGGTAAATGAGACCCAGGATTGCACAGTTGGACTTTGCACTCAGGAGGGCAGGGGGAAGGGGAGACAGAGGAAGAACAGGAAAGACAGGGGAGAAGGGCTTTGGGATTGACACAGACTGAGGTTCTCCTTCCCAGCCTTGTGGCCTCTACCCTCCCAAGCCTTTGTAAGTTGTTTGCATCTTCAGTGAATCTTTAATGTTATTCATCAAAGGAAGAATTTCAAAAAAATGCATCTTGCTTTTAATGTACAGTTTGATTGCAGTGAAATACCTATTATCCCACTAACAGGCAATTAACATAGATAACCTCTCAGTCTTGTGAAAATACTGCTGCTGCTACAGTTCTCTTAGAACTTCCCACCCTCCTGCACCTTTGTATCTGTTAGTAAGCTGAAATAGACTTTTCATTCTGATTTCTAATGATGAAAGCAAAGTGTAGCATTACTGCTGAACCTCATGACAATGTAGCTGATACCTTAACATAATGCAAAAAGGGCAATGTGGGATTCTTACCCTTTACTGTATCAGCTAAGTTCAGAAGAGTGAAAATGCAGCAAAAGCAGTGAAAATCTATTTGCTAGCACATTGATTGTGATTTTAGATAAGATCATTTACTTTCAACTTATAAACTGAGGTCAGCTTCTGGGAAGAGAGAGAGAAAATACCATTATGGCCTTTCAGCACTGCAGTTCACTTTTTGAAACGTGCTCCTACTCTGATAAAGACCATAGTTGGGTTCAACGGATGTCCCCCCTTCTGATTTTATTATCAAAATGTAACTGGTTTATGTCATGGAGTGTGGGGGTACCCAGGCCCTGCACCCCATCCACAGTCAGATGTGACTCTCATTCAGCAGGGAGAACTAAAGATTTATTAGTTGACAGGGGCGCAACCTAGATCAGACTTGTCAGCATTGAAACCAGAAGCATTTTGGGGACAAGGGGCCCAGAGAGGGTCCCTGAACCGGGGCCCTAGCCCTCCTTCCTCCCTCTTTAGCCAGATCAGACTTGTCCACCTCAACAGCCCAGTTCCACTTCAAAGCAGCTAGGCCCGTCCTCTCTTCTTTGCTCTGTTTCCCAGAATAGAAAGGTATCACCTGCTTGCTTAGGTTACAAAGAGCCTGGAGGGCAAGAAGTCATCACGCCAAATCTCCCATCACCTCTATGCACCAATGCTTTGCCTAGGGAAGGTGAGTCACCCACCTTGGGTTACTACTGGACAATAGGAAACATATGCAATCTAAGCAGAGGAATAAAATCCTCACACACCCCACTTTGCCAATTTACAATGAAAAAGGTGTTTTTTCTCAAGTACTAACCCTGCAAACTCAGCCTTAGTTCAAAGTCTGAGGTGGGCTCTTTCCATATGGCATAACACCCCCTGTAGTAAAAATCCTCTAAGAAAAATTAAGCCCTCAGTGATGTGTGCGCAGCTCCACTGCCTGCAGTGAGGAAGAACAGATGTAGCTAATTGGAATTTGCAAAACAAGTCTGTTTTGATTAAACAGAATACAGCTCGCTCCCATTTTAGCTGGTCTCCCTCTATAGCACTAATGGCAGTAAAAGCAGAAAAAATATTTTAAATATTAAAATGAGTAGTTAAAATTTCTGAATGCGCAAAATGAACAGTAAGATGTCATTTCCTCACTCGTATTTCAAAGTGGAAACTCACTGTAAGCAGCACACCTTTTTCTTGTGGCAGCAGAAAAACAAAATAACAAGAGTAGGTGATATCCTGACTAAGGTAAAAAATCTCTCCAATCTTATTGGCTCTCTCTCTTTTGATGCCCGCTCATCTTGATACCATTGATACGTATTGCAATGTGACACTGGATTTAACCATTGTCTCTAGAGCAGACCATTAATCCTTTTTCTGCCCTAGTAAACCACCTAATCATAGACCTATTGGTATACACCCACAGATGGCTCTAAGAATTAAAGTCTAAGACAAGAGGGCACAGGTTAAGTATCTTTCTTAAAAAATAGAGTTTGTTAATTCAAACTGACGACACACATTGGAATAAAGCATCAATAGCTTACCATTATTGTTCCTCCTGTCTGGGTTCTTAAAGGCTTCAGCACCTTTCTCTGAACAAGGAAATTGGGGAGAAAGAGAACTGGAGGAATTTCTGTAATTGTAGCCACTACAAATGACCACTACAGAAAAAAAATAGAGAATAATTATACATTAGTTTCTGTAAATTTTACTTTATCACAATACTACTTCAGTATTCTGTCACACAGTTACTACACATTGAACAAACCACCTGGTTTTCACATATAGTATTTTCTACCTAGAAAAATACCAATATTTATAATAATAATTAATATTGGGATTAACAT
Source organism: Carettochelys insculpta (assembly GCF_033958435.1). Lineage (NCBI taxonomy): Eukaryota > Metazoa > Chordata > Testudines > Carettochelyidae > Carettochelys > Carettochelys insculpta. The sequence goes on along the minus strand of NC_134147.1, from coordinate 14,147,542 downwards.
TGACCTCTGAATACCTTCCTTTCTTTTATAGACCAGCCTGTCTTAAATTGCAATTTATGAGAAACTGTTTCAGAAGTCAGATTCTGGATTCTTATCTCAAATTTTGAAAGGAATATTTTTTTTCAAGTGATGTACACATTTCCAACAAGTTAACAACGTTATAAAACCAATAATGAACATTTTAATGGTATTAATAGCTGGCTGTGCTTACTACTTTGCTCAACTCAAAGGGTGTAATAAATACATTAAATAGATTTGGACTAAGAAATTTAGCACTTATTAATGAACATTTTATGTGCATCTTTGCTTAAACAATGCATAATAATTTGATTATTTTCATGCAAGAGCAGGTAAGATGTATGTTTTAAGGCATATGACTTAAACAAGCACCTAATCAAGAAATTGATTCAAACAATTACTTCCAAAAATTTACAATATGTGATCTATTCTAGTGAAGAACTTTTATTCTTCATTTACTCCCTCTACGAATACATATTAGCAATGTAAGGAACTATGCCACGGCTCAATATATTTTAAAGCCTAAATCACATATAACAGTACTTAACATCTACATTTTCTACTTATTACTCATAGGCCATGCCCACACTATTCCCTTTCAGAAGAGCTATAGTAATGCGGCACTTCGGAATATGCTCACTAGCATAACAGCAGCTGCACACGCTTTGAAACTGCGGGCTTCGAAATGCACGCTGCCTGTGTAGCCTTCCCAAAAACAGATGAGAAGAAGGGGCTTTCGAAATCAGGGGGCCGTTTTGAAAGGCCACTTGGCTACATGGGCAGCATGTGTTTCAAAACCAGCAGTTTTGAAGCATGCGCAGCTGCCACTATGCTAATGAGGCACTGCATATTCATGGCAGCACTTCATTAGCGTATTCCAAAGTGCCACATTACCATAGCCCTTCCAAAAAGAGGAGATAGTGTGGCCACGGCCAATATTTCATATAGTCAGGTCAATAAATTGGAAAACTTTGAACAAGGATTTCAACTGGATCCCACACTCTTCAGCATAATGAAATTTCAGAAAATTCTGTACACGTCTGAGGTTCTCTTATTTCATTAGTTGTACAATTGCAACTGATGGGTAAACTGGTGGATGAACTTAAAAAAATATAAAATGATATGCTTATTTAGTCTCCTTGGGCATTCAAAATACGACCACTTACAAACAAAAGAATTTAAAGGAAGATTGTAAGTGTCATTTATGGGAATGGTTATACATGCGTTTTAAACATGAAAAGTATATACATTCAGCACTGCTTACTTTGACAGCAGTTCACTTAAGAATTTGTTTTGTACTTTCATGGGTAAAGAAATTTCAAAGACAATAGAGGGCTTATACCATATTGGAAACACAGTTTCCAATAACAGCTGTCCATCTTTTAGGTAACAATTATCTTTACTAGCTTCTTTTAATGGAGCAGGATTTGCTAAAATGTATTTGAAAGGTGTTGTAAATTAAGGTTAGTACTAAAAATATGAAGAGCTGATTTCTGCTTGTAATGCATTTTAAATGGAGTTGTACAAGGCTGAATTTGGCCTAACAAAATCTAGTGTCAAGCACTACAGATGGTTGGAAAAATGTAAGAATATTTCACAAATATCTTTGTCTCCATTTATTTTATGTTGACATTTTCTGGCCAGCTCTACAAACACACTGTAAACCATATAATCAATGCAACCCATGTAACAATTTGTAATCTCCTCCACGATATAATTTGGCCACAGAAAAGTATAGCTTTACTATACCACCCCTTCCTTTTGCAGAGTGCCAGCAAAGGAGAAAAGCATCAAAGAAAACACCTCAAGCAGGTATTTACATGAGTATGTTGAAAAGAAAAAGGAAAATGGGAAAAAAAGAACCCCAAGAAGCAGGAAACAGGAAAAACTCAAATCAATGTATTATGTAACAACCAACTTTTAATAATGATGCAATAATTCCACCTTCGCATTCTTATGACTACACAGATGACTCAAAGCTTTGTATTCTTAGTTAACAACGGAAAGAAAAATGCTTTCAGGTAATTAAAGCCGGAGAACTCTCAATGTTTGTGTATGATATACATGTTAATTTTATTTTACTTAACACAGTACTTGACGAGACATACAAAATAAGATAAAACATAAATCATGAGGAAAGTCTTCAGTCCTGAAACATACAGCTAAAACTATGTAAAATACACATTTTTTGAAGATTATAACAATTAGGAAATTAGTGTTCATCACATTTTGTCTCTGTTCTCCTCAGATGTTTACATACTCTGAGTATTCAGTTTTTCACGTTACTTCCAAAATTTACTATCCTGCCCACCACCCCAACCCCACCAAGTTATTAGCCATGAATTTTAGGAGCTGATGAAAAGAACATACCTCTTCTTAACTGTTTTACAGCATATGTTAAACATACTGAATGACTCTATAAGGTTAATATCCCAAAGAATGAAACAACAAAACACACAGAAATGGGAATGTCACCGACCAAACCATCTGCCCACCAGGTTTTGTCCTGCCAATGCACTTGTGGTCATCCTTGAAACGGATGCAAACAACATAGAGCAAACTTTGAAATGGGTTTTTTCTAATAATACTCCATGGGGATGTGGTTAACTTCAGACTACATCACATACTTTCCCAACCATCTGCTGTGTTGCTTCAACAGCAAGGTACTGGATCTTCACTGGCTGGTGATTTCAAATGGCTGAGCACTTTGTGCATATGCTGATCACAAATGGGAATGTAAAGGTCTATATGGAGAATGTCTGATAAAGTTTTTAAATAAGCTATTTTTGAATGACTAAACCACGGAATCTTCTCCATAAAGTTACCAATGGCATTTCTACAAAACGTTTGTTTAGGATGAATTTTTTTTTTACATACGTTGACAGGATTGATATCCATATACACTGGGCTCAGAAAACACACCAACCTTGGGCATGTGAAACACTTGCCCTGGTAAATGAAGGTACCTGAACCAACAACTTCAGCAGAACTGAAGCCTGAATTTTTAATAGGGGGTTTCTGAACGCAGGCCAAGGCAATGACTGCTTCCTGAGTCTGTGGTTCCAGTACCTCTGCTGACATAGTGGTTTCCAAAGGCTTTCATCTCTATTCGGTCAGAAGCAGGCAGTATATAGCCCACAGGCCAGGTCTGACCCACCAAACTTTCAGACACATCTTATCACAGTCCCATGGCACAGCGCCCCTGCATGCCCCTCAAAGCAACTGGCAGTCAGGGCCATGTGCATCTTTGCATTCTGCACATCCCTCCAGCACAACCTGCCCCCCTCCAGCACAATCTCAGCTCCCATTGACCAGACTGCTTTGAACGGTGTGAGGACATGTAGAACACAGAGAGCCTGCCCAAGTCCTCTTAGGCTTCTGACCAGGTGCTCCCTAGAGTAAGGGCCTCCTGGCTAGAGCTTGCACCTAACACACACACCCTACCTCACCCCAACTTTTGACATTACGACACATCTCAAACCCATGCACTCCTTTCTGTACCCCTTTCCCAGGTCACAATCCCTTCCTGCTCCAGGTCACAACCCAAGTCTCCATTCCTGCTCCAAACCATAACCCCAATCCTGGACCTCGCATCCCTCAGTGCTGCACCTCCAGCTCAAAATCTTCTCGTGAACCTACATGTCCTCCCAGATACTGCACCCTCTTCTACACCCCAATGTCGTGCCCTAGGGCACAACTCAAACCCTCTGCACTCCCTGCTGCACACCAATCCCCTGCCCTGGTCAGAATCCCCTACCAGTGCATGCACCGCCTCCTAAAACCCAACTCCCTGCCCCACGTCAACACCCCTCCAGACTGCACACCCCCCTCCTACATCCTGATCCCCTAACCCGAACTCCCTTCTGCACCCAACCTCCATCTCAAACCCTGCATCTTCTCCGTTATCATCATAGAAGAGTGCAGACTTTGACCACTTACCAACTACTGGAGTCGCGCCAACATCAAAAAGCTTTGTCCACCCTGTTCTAGGTACGTTTAATTCCCTAAAAGGTGTCTAGTAAGTTTCTGAAGTATTTGCATATCAAAGTTCACCACCCACAGCAAAACTGACAGCATTGTATCATGTTTTTCCACCACGCAAAGTTTCCCTCTGCAACTACACATAAGAATGACAAGTGAAATTCTGCTTTCCTGTGTGTTCTCTTTGGGAGCTGAGCTGAAGAATGCCAGATTTCTTGTCAGTCTTGTTTGTAGCTCCTACATACAAGTCTAACAAAAGAATCTGCTCCACAGCAAACAGCCATCCTTAAAACAGCCCCAGATAACTACGTTTAGTAAGCCTGATCCTAAAAGCAAATGGCTAGCACAGGCAAGATCAAGCAGAGCTATGAATTTGTTTCTCTAACTTATTCTGTCCAAGTGGTTCATCTCTCAAATATTTAATTGGAAATTGATCTTCCAGGAAGTCTGGAAAGGAGCAGTAACAATAATTCTTTGTATCAGCTCAGCACTGAGATTTTTACCCTGATTTGTGTAGATTTTTCCCACATACCTTTGGACAATAGTATTTAAGCTTCATTTTGTAATCCTGAAGTAAGCAGGGGACCTCATTTTCTATAGGCTAAAGTGTTTTGCATTTTTAAATAACCATTCTTACTATGTTTCTAGCACTTCTGGATGAAAAGATAACCTAAATGTAAATGCTGTGGTGACAGAATATATACCACTGGATAATCTGAAATGTTATGACATTTTCCATACATACATTACAATTTTAAAATATGAAAATAACACACATATAATGTCCTGAATACAAATGCTGCCTCTGGTCATATTTGGCAGAACAACATAACGGGGGACTGGTTAAAACAAATGATTTTTTTGAGACATAAGATATAAAATAATCTGAAATATTTGATCTTTGCCTGCAGCTGCAGGCCAGGCCAGCCCAGCCCAGCCCAGCCCTGCCAAGACCTCAAAGCTCCTTACTGGCTCTAGGGTGGGTGGGGGTAGCTTCCAGCTCCACAACAACGACTTCAAAGTCCTACGAGAACCCCAGTTCAAGCAAGGCTCTAAGGAAGTCCAAGATCTCTGATGTAGCACTGGGAGCCTGCACGTCCTGGGATAGTCTCCTAGGGCTTCCCTAGACCAGGAACCCAATGGCATCCAGATTCCTTAGGCCAGCCAGCTCGCTATGCCCAGGACTAGCCCAGGAGCCTGAAAGCTCTGGAATACCCAGCCTGGGGGCAACCACATAGAGTTTTCAGCTCAAGGTTCATCATTTCAAAGTGGTCCAGCCACAATGAAAGCTGATCACATAATTATACTCAACGTGTATGGCAATATTTGTAGTTTTATCCACTCTGCACCAATTTCTGAGTGTGGTAAATTTACACACACACACAATTTCAAAACGTCATACTTGAACATAGTGCTTTTCTACTGGCAAAACATAATTCCTGCTTCTTACGAGTGCAAAAGTGTGTCACAATTTGAAAGTCTAGCTCAATAACCAACAATGGAGTAAGCACAGTAAACTTTTAATACCAATAAATGTAACCTAATTTAGATTAATTGTTTTCATATACTTATCAGGTGAGCTGTCTAATGCTACTTTGAAGACACAATTTTATCATGAAAAAACTTCCTATTATAAAAATAACTTAGCACCACATCAACATTACAAACAAAAACACTAAGTATACAACAAAAAAATCAAAATGTAATTACAAAGTACAGAGTAATAATGGATAATGATAATGATTTGCATACAACAGGTAGCCAATGTATCACTGATCACTATCAAGACATCACAATTCAATGACTTAATAATGAATATTTTATATTCATAATACTTTATGTGCATAGCAGAAGCACAAAATGATTTACTGGATACCTCTTGAAAGCCCTCCAAGATATGGTTCTGTAAGCAGTATAAAAAAAATTAAAGAGAAATATATTGAAACATTTGGAATAGATGGTAACTCTAGGTAATTTAATTTTCCCAGCTTTCAATTTTTCAGAAATATCTGACTTCATGACATAGCTCTATTAGCTTCTTCTGATATAGAACAAAAGGAAGGATATTAAATAGCAATCTTAGAAGGCAATGAATTTTCTGCATTAGAATTATCTAGATAACATATTATAAATCTATACACGTAACTATTTCTTTGGTGCAACATTTGTTCTCAATTCAGTCATCATGAATTTTGTAATCCTGATTCCATATCTTTATACTTGTATCTAACTCAGGAACTTGCCTCCAATCAAAAGGCAAGTCCAGCAGAGTAACAAACAGCAAGTTTCCCAAAGACAGTAAACACTGCACTCAGTCATATCTCTTCTTTTCTCTCTCATGTGCTGTTTCGTGGTTACAGAGTGTACTTAACCCATTTTCATTTGCACTGATAATACTACAAGAACGAAAAAGGATTCACCATATTCTATTCAGAACTGGAAGTACTTTTCTCAGGGTAAGAATTCAGTTGCTACTTTAATTTTAAATATTTCACTCCCTCTCTGTTTAAGAGAGGCACAGTAAAAACATGTACTTGACAGACCAAGTAACCCATTAACAATTTCAATTTTTGTTTTGTTGAGAACACAAAAATGAAACTACTAGACAGTATTATTAAATATGACTCACAAAATAGCATGTATCGCACCATTTCAGGATATTAGTTTCAAGAGTTCTTCACTTAGGCCCAGATCCTGCTAAGATTCGACTTCTTCATGTGCTTAACTTTAAACATCACGAGTAACCTCTGTTATTCATTCTCGGTGCTGCTGATTTGCATAAAGTTAAGCACACACCAATTTATTATAACAGAAAAGGTTAAAATATTTCCAAAACTGCTATCTGCAGCAAGCAGTATCTAAGATTTTGGAGATCAAAGTTAAATCTAAATAAAAGAACAGAAAAACAACTTCAATGGAAAGATGTCACTTTACAGCAAAGAGCATAAAAGTAATCAAAAGCAAACTCTGGGGCTGGAGCTAGCCACATGGTGCTGTGGGGCGGGACCTAGCCCACCAGCCACATGGCACCTGTGGAGGTGGAGGGCTCCCCGGTACAAATGTGAAGTACAGAAAAGAAGCAAAATCCTGTGCAGGGAGGAAGCCTTCACTCCACGCAGGGTAGGACATTCCACTGTCTGCAAGCATGATCCCCACAGTCCAGCCACTGCATACTATTAGTCTTTCGTTTTGGTGCTGGGGGACAATACTGAAAATTTCTTGGGACTTACATATAAATTTTTGAAGTATTTATTCTATGTGGCTCAAATATAGGCTTAATAAAGAGAATATCTGTATACCAGTCTTACGATTTTTGGACAGTTCTAGAATTGAAACAGAACTAAGATGAAAACTGTCAGTGAAATTGCCTTTATTGATCTCAAACATCTTTTGAGTCTTTCAGTGAAAACTGCTTTGAAGTGTTTTATGAAGGCAATTCATGCAAGCTTTTTAGTACTTTGAACACAGCTTTATTATCTTTAAAATACTTTTTTCCTACATTATATTAAAAGGAAAGCTACGCTAGGCCTGAATGCATTGCGGACTCTTCCACAGGATCCAGTTCTCTTCAATATGGGTAAAGATTTAACAACTGTGGTCCAACTGGTTTTTTGCATAGCCCTTGCTAATGGCCTTCACAGAGGTTACTGGTCACAAGAAACAGGGACTACTTATTTCCAGCTGCTTATATTGTGTTAAAGACAGATAAAATATGTAACCATTTTTCAAATATTATGTTTCCATTGTTATTGACAGGGCAGTCCAGAAAAGGGCAGGGGCTGGATAACCCCACCCTAGGGGCCAAGCCTGGGGCAAACCCCCAGCAGCATCACAGGCCCCTCTCCTTTCCCATCCCCACCCCTCCCTCCAAGCAATGCTGTCCAGGGACTTATGGCAGCAGAGTTGCCTCCCAATTCACCAGGCAGTCAGCAGCAGTCAAGGCAGTGGGGGGGCTGAGGTGACCACCCCCACTTGCCCTATGGACAGGATGGCTCTAGACTGTTATATAACTGCAAATAAGAGGGAAGATGTCCATGATATACTCTTTTATATGCTCCACTATGAAAATATCTGAAAAAATTTGTTTTTAGGTTAAGACTTAAGAATACAATGGCACAAGGTGCCTGCTATAGGAATTCAGGCTGCCAATACCCTTCCAATATTAAGTTTGGCCCTACGATCCCTCCCACATCTCCTGTGCACTAAACAATGAATCATACAAAGCTCAACAAGCTTCTCTCCATGACCCGTACTGGTGCTTGTAAACATTTGTCAAAATTCTACAATTTGACAAAAATATCATTTATTTGGTATTTTGACAAACGAGGGGGCAAAATGTTATTAACAAGCTTAATTCAGAATGAACTTTGGTATCTGATAAAGCAGTTTCAGATTATGGAATGTCTTTTTACTATTTTATTAAAGCCAAGAAATGCCATTAAAAAGTATATTAAGAGAAGGTTACGACTGCGTAGGTTAAGTGTTCAAAAGTCAAGATGTTTGAAGGTTAAAGTTAGCAATGTAACTTTACCCTCTCTCATTCTCTTTTACAGCATACCCTAATGAAAAGATTGAAGGGCCAAGATCCTGATAATATATTATGCAAGATTCTGACCACAGTCTTTGTTCAGAATATTTTACATAAGCCTAGACAAAGCAGGTCTGAAGGTCCAGAGCCTAGGTTGACAAAGCATGGCACAGATCGCAAAACAAGCTTTTGTCCACATAAGTAGGCATAAAGCAAGAGCTAGGACAGTATAAACTTGGGTGTGAAGCAGTAAGTAGGACGTAGCTTGAATTACAGACCCATAACTTGTTGAAGAGGGGCCTGGAAGTCTTCTCCTCAGTTGAAGGAGAGATAACGTGTTTTCCTCCAATAACTGCCTCAGTTCAGGTAAAGGTCTAATATGTCAGCATGAGTGATGGTGCCTACCCTTCACAGATGCCAGTCTGAGCCCAACAAGAAGTCCTGTGGCACCTTACAGACTAACAGATATTTTGGAGCATAAGCTCTCATGGGAAAAGACCCACTCATGCATCTGACAAAGCGGGTCTTTGCCCATGAAATCTTATGCTCCAAAATATCTGCTAGTCTATAAGGTGCCACAGGACTTCTTGCTGTTCTTGAAGACACACACTAACATGGCTACCTCTCTGATACTTGTCACCATGCAATCTGAGCCCAGAAAGGGGTAGTATAAAGTCCAATACGTGTACTGCTCATTGTTCTTTTTTCTCAAGGCCATACAGGAATGTACACACACAAAAACTTATCAGATTGCCACCTGTCATTCCCAAAGACCTGAAATAGGAATTTAACCTATCTTCTATGAGAGAAAACTTAAGGGATAAGACTATTGTATTTACATGTAAACCAGACCCATGGTGAGAGCACTTATGTAATCTTTTAGACTATTATCTTATTGTGCTCATTATGCCTTGCTGCTAGCACCTACCCAGGGGATCAGGAACTCTGCCCCCCATTGCTGCTTCTCAACCTGTTAGCACTCAATATCATTCATTATAAACAGCTGTTTGTCCTTCTCACTGAGCCTAACAAGCGAAGTGGCGCTCTGCTAGCTCCGCATAATAAAGGCCTTGTGCTTGAATCTAAGCAGTGTCAAACTTCTGTTCCTTCAAAGTTTACATACCATTTATCTAATAACACAATGTCATATTATACAATACCGTCTAGATTTGTCTAAAGCAGCAGTTTCCAAATTGTGTCTTGGGACCCTACACTGATCACAGGCCCATTTTCATGGGGGCACCAGGGCTGGTGTTAGATTTGTTGGGGTGTGGGTCTGAAGCCCAAGCTCCACTGCCTGAGGGTGAAGTGCTTGGGCCTTGCCATCTCCCTCCACATCACATCCAGGGTGGCAAGGTTCAGGTGAGTTCAGGCTTCAGTCCTCCTGTATGGTAATTTTTGTTGTCAGAAGTGAGTTGCACTACAATGACACCTAACAGGTCCAGTCTAAAGTGGGAAGTAAATGAGATAGGGTAGTCCAAAAGCCCATATAGCACCTTGAATGTACACAGCTTCAATTCTGGCATGTGCAAGGTAATGCCCAACGCTATCAAATGCTGCACATTTATCTGAAATTACGGAGGAAAAAATGTGTAAGATATTTATTGCATATGTAAAATGGTTCTGCTCTTGTAAGACCACCATAATGTACACGTGCAAGAGACAGAGTTAAAATGGTACATATAACTTTAATTTTGACTTTTCTAGTTTTGAGTATTTAACCTTTCACCGCAGACCATTCTCATAACTGACACTCCACCTCTGCACTCCCAGTGATATGAGCAGCTCTCCTGATCATTGGCTTACATCTGCTGTTCATAGATCTGTCCTTCATTGCCTAAGCTAAAAGACAGTCAAGCAGACTTTGTATGGGCCTTTTCACACCAGAATTTAAAACTTTGATACTTTCAAACTGCAACTCCTGCAGCAAATTGCTTCTAAGCAACAGTGTGAACTTGGGACAACTCAGAAATCACACCTCTTGATTTCTATAGCTGTAGGATCAATACAAACATGTAAATATGGCATGTAGAGAGCTATCACTGCCCTGTGCATTGAGATGTCACTAGATTATTAGTACAATGGAATTGGCCTTCTTTGTTGAAGGTAAGTTTGAAAACCATATTTGTTTTAGATGGGAGATGAAGCTAGGCGGATAAGTGAATCTTTATTTATTCTGAGCCTGGTCAGGGCCATTGCTATCAAAGTATTAACAGGAATTTATATGCAACCTTCTCCGCTAATTGGAGATAGAGCACATCTCCACAACAATGTACTCTTTCCACTTTTTGTTCAGTATCCTTCACCTTTTGTCTAGTATCCCGAGAAAGATATCCACAACCTCCTGCCCAGGGACAATTCATCTGAGTCCACATCCAGTTTAGCCACTCTGTAACTAATTTTTCCTCTCTCACTAGTTAGGAGACAAGACCACCTCCTCCCTCCTAACTCCGCTGCGGCTTCCCAACACAGAGGGCATGTTCTGTTTGTTTATAAATAGGGCAGATTATTTATCCATTTCAGTCATAATTGCCCTGTGGGATACTAGGCTTCTAAATGTCCTCAGTGTATTTAGGATGGCCCATTTTCCAGAACATTTATATGTAACTATGGTTCCTAGAGAAATTACTCTGAATGTGTAGCCTCCCAAGAAGATTTTCACACCAAAACAGGAGTGCCCATGGCCACTACAGTTTGGAAGTTTATTCGTAGCTTGAATTTAATCCTGGACTGCCACCCTATCATGAGAGTCAAGAGGTATAAAGATCAAGAGAATGCAACATGAGTGACCAACCCACATAAGAAAGGGATCCACTGAGACAGAGGAATACAATGCTCAAGAAATGAGATTTCAAGCCCGCTTGCAGTTTCAAACTCAAAGCACCTCTTTCCAAATTACAGAATATAAAACCATTATTTTCTACTTCAGATACAGTTAGAGAGTTTCTAAATTCACACTCTGCCATCTGTATTCATCTACCTCCTTTTGTACAATCTGACCTAGCACATTTTCAATGAAATATTTCAACAAAAATAACCTTTTTACAATTTGAATAATCAGTTAAACTTTCTCTATTCACTATTAATACATAGAGATAGCAATTGGCCTTGTAAGCCTTCAAATTCAGTGGACAAGCAAGATTATAATTAAGGTCTCTCTCACCCTTGAGCACACTTTCGCCTTTCTATTCTTTAGTACTCCAATGCTATATATGTATCTTGAGTACATGTTAAACCTCACTGTCCAGAACCTTCAGAACCTGAGCAGTCTTGGACCAGGGATTTTGCCAGACTGAGGGAGGTCAATTCTGCCCCCCTGCTGGCCTCCATCCCCTGCTTCTGGGCTCCCCTTCCCACTGTTTCCTTCAACCTGCTGACCCCCGCCCCCACCCCACAGGCTCCCCTGCTGCTAGCTCCCAACACGAGCCACCCCAGCCCAGCTAGAGGTGTCTCAGGCTGCTGCTTCCTGCCCATCCCCATACGTATCTTCCTGGGACTGCGGTTTTCTGCCCAGTCCCAGCTGCAGCTTCCCGCCTGGCCCAGGCTGCCAGCCTACCAGCCCTGGCCACTGCTCCCAGCTGCTGCCCCTGAACTGGGCTCCCCTGCTGCCATACAAACTGTTGCTGCCCTGCCACTGATGTAGCTGGACCCCGTTTCCCGAGATTCTCTAATCTTACAAGATCCGTGGTCCTGCCAAACTATGGATGTTGCCAGATGAGAGAATGACAGATTCAGGAGTTTTAACCTGTATGAAGCCTCTTATGCAACTAGTATTTGTAGATGAACACTGAATATGGTATATTCTATTTTAATGCTCTATTCAACATCTTTTTCAACTACTATAGCACTTTATAACAAAACAAAGTTTACCCTTGTAAAGACTAGAACCTAGAGCTGCACATGAAACTGAGTTTTAAATGTTACTGATTTCCTTATGCTCACTTAAATTTTCCAAAAAGTCACTTTGCTGGAGCAAAAGAAAAAAACAGAAATAAGTACAATTAGCAGAATGATTTCAACATATTAAGTATGTTGCCAAAGAGAATAAGATGAAACAGAGCAGTTACATTAAGTACATTATAAATGATAAAAGAATTAATGGTAAATTCTACATGAGTCCTCTTCTTTGAGAGCAGACCAACAGAAGTCTTAATTCCTGTACATTTTGCGTGCCGTTACACAATTACTCATTATTATTATTATTTTTTACAACAAACATGTAGTTCCTTTGGGAGTTCAGATGCTATCAAACTACACAGGCAACACTCATTTTGTTTAAGTGACTGGAAAACCTCATATGAGAGTACTGCTGTTGATTAGGTACAATTTAGGGAAGTGGCTGTGAAGAAAAAACTATGCAGCTCTGTAGTCACCCTCTCTCCTTCCCTTCTACATTCTGAGTAATCCACCAGAGTCTTAATTCTCTTCCCACACCTTTCATGACAAGAGTAAATTTGTTTAGCATGCCGAGGGGAAATCTACATTCTACATAAGATTATTCTATAATGAGACTTGTAATAGCTTGATTACCAACTGCTTTTAGGCCTACGAATTCTTCCCATATGCTGGAAATACAACTCTATTTTATCCACTGTTTTTCATAGAAGTATATTCAAAAATGCTTTACAGAAAAAATACAGTTACAAAGTTAAAACAAAAAATTTTAGCAAATATAAAAGGGAATTTAAAAGGTATTTTCAACTGGATTTTGGAAAATAAATGGAAAGACTAAGTTCAGAATCAAAGCAAAGCATTCAAAACGTCAGGAATTATGAAGAAGAATTATCTTCTACCTAAAGTAGCAAGACTACACGATGGCACAAACAAAAGGCAATTGCTAAGCACACCTACCAAACAGAGGGGTAAGCAGACACATATACTGTCTGCATAGTATTGTGGTGGTGTCAGTGTAAGCTTTACCAGGGGCTTCGGTGTGTGCACTCATACGGAGTTAAAAAAACAAGTGCAATTTTGAGCTCAACCCTAAGGTCTAGTGTACTTGTAAAAGCACAGGGTGGGTTGGGCATGTCTTAACATTAAAAAATAAAATAAAATAATAATAATCCAGTGCCAATTCCAAAATCACAAACAACTGATTATTGCCCTCACAAGAGAGAAACGAAAATGATTAAGGGGCTGGAGCACATGACATATGAGGAGAGGCCGAACGATTTGGGGTTATTTAGTTTGCAGAAGAGAAGACTGAGGAGCAATTTGATAGTAGTCCTCAACTTCCTGAAATGGGGTTCTAAAGAGGATGGAGAGAGGCTGTTCTCAGTCTTGACAGATGGCAGAACATTGAGCAACGGTCTGAAGTCACAGAAGGAGAGGTACATGTTGGATATTAGGAAAAACTAGTTCAGCAGGAGGGTATTGAAAAACCAGAATGTGTTACCAAGAGAGGTGGTGGAATCTCCATTCATAGAGGTTTTTAAGTCCAGGGTTGACAAACTCCTGCCTGGGATGATTTAGTTGGGGTTGATCCTGCTTTGGGCAGGGGGTTGAACTAGATGACCTCCTAAAGAAAAGTTACTCACCATAGTAACGGTGGTTCTTCGAGATGTGTCCCCGTGGGTGCTCCACATTAGGTGTCGGGCTCGCCCGGCACCGCAGATCGGATCTTCCAAGCAGTTTCTGCCGGACCGCGCATGCGCTGGTGCGCGCCGCTCCCTTGCGCGCTCCTGGCCACGTGTGCGATCCGGTCCCCGCCAGTTCCTTGACCAACCGCCTTGGATGCTCCTGCAAAACACTAAACAGAGATCCGAAGCGGGGAGGATGGGCGGGTAGTGGAGCACCCACGGGGACACATCTCGAAGAACCACCGTTACTACGGTGAGTAACCTTTCTTTCTTCTTCCAGTGTCCCCGTGGCTGCTCCACATTAGGTGACTACCCAGCAGTAACCCAAGATAAGAGGTGGGTAATCGGATTATGTGCAGCTTGTCCCCGAGAGGACCGCTGTCGAGAGACGGGTATCCTCTTGGAATACCCTGTGAAGGGCGTAATGTTTGGCGAAGGTGTCATAGGATGACCAGGTCGCCGCTCTGCAAATTACTTTTAGCGCAACACCCTTGAAAAAGGCTGTTGATGCCACCACCGCCCTAGTGGAATGAGCCCTGGGCGTGGCCAGTAAAGGAGTCTTTTTGAGTTCGTAGCACATTTTTATGCAGGATACGATGTGCTTCGAGATTCTCTGCGAAGAAAGACCTTCTCCTTTCGATTTGGGAGCGAGAGAGACTAGGAGTCTATCCGTTTTCCGGAAGGACTTGGTCCTGTCTATATGGAAGGCTAGCGCCCTCCTCACGTCCAAGAGGTGTAGGCGCGCCTCTTTGTTAGAGTTATGAAGCTTTGGATAAAATGAGGGTAAAACGACAGGTTTGTTAATGTGAAACTCAGAAGAAACTTTAGGAACAAAGGCTGTATGCAGCCGTATGGTTACCGCCTCCTTGGAAAAAACAGTGCAGGGTGGCGTTGCCATAACTGCCGCAAGCTCGCTCACCCTGCGAGCTGATGTGATTGCGAGAAGAAAGGTCGTCTTTATCGTAAGGAGGCGGAGGGAAACCGTGGCCAAAGGCTCGAACGGTGGTCCCATTAGCGCCTTAAGCACCAGGTCCAAGTTCCACGAAGGTGGAAGCGGTTTCTGAGGGGGGTATAGGTTTACCAACCCTTTGAGGAACCTGGTAACCATGGGATGGGCGAACACCGTGTGCCCTTCCTCTTCGTGTCTGAACGCCGAAATGGCGGCAAGGTGGACCTTTAACAAGGATAGTGAGAGTCCTCCTCTCTTGAGGTCCAATAAATACTCTAATATTACAGGTCTAGGCACCGAAAGGGGGGCTAGCTGTTTGGTAGAACACCATGCCGTGAAGCGAGTCCATTTCTGCCTGTAGGTCTTCCTGGTGGAAGTCCTCCTGCTACTTTCTAGGACTTGTTGCACTTCCTCCGTACATGTGCTCTCTAGGGAGCTCAGCCATGGATTAACCACGCTTGTAGTCGCAGGCCTTGCGGGTGCGGATGCACTATGGACCCCTGGGCTTGCGTGAGCAGATCCGGCGCCACCGGAAGGGACATCGGTGGATGGTCCGACATGCGCAGGAGTAGGGGGAACCACTGCTGTCGATCCCACGTTGGGACTATCAGGATCACTCGGGCTCCTTTCCTCCTGGCTTTCTGCAAGACTTTGTGGATCAGCACTGTGGGAGGAAAAGCGTAAAGCAGGGGGCCCCTCCAGGAGATGGCGAATGCGTCCCCCAGGGACCCCCATCCCAGTCCTGCCCTGGAGCAGAATCGTGGGCACTTCTTGTTGTGTTGAGTAGCAAACAGGTCTATCTGTGAAAAATCGGTCGTAGCAGATCGGGACGGATCTGCCACTCGTGCGTGAGTGCGAAACGCCTGCTCAGCTGGTCTGCTTTCACATTGTGAGTGCCTGGTAAGTACGAAGCTTTCAAGGTTATATTGTTGGGGATGCACCAGTTCCATAACTGGACTGCTTCCGCACATAAGGCACGGGACCAAGCTCCTCCTTGCCGATTTATATAAAACATGGTGGAGGTATTGTCTGTACTGATCCCAACTACTTTGCCTTGTATATGGTCTCAAAAGTGTCTGCAGGCGTTGAACACTGCTCTGAGCTCCAGTATATTTATGTGCAGTGACTGCTTCATGGAGGACCACAGCCCTTGAGTCACCTCTTCGCCCACGTGTGCTCCCCACCCTATGAGGGAGGCATCTGTAGTAAGAAAAACCGATATTTGTGGTTGGTGGAAGGGTACCCCGTTAGCAAGTTCTTGGGGTTTACCCACCATTGCAGGGATTTGCGCACCTCTGTTGTGGGCGACACCACCCTGTGAACGGTGTGTGCTTCCGGTTTGTATACGCTTGCCAGCCAGTGCTGCATGCTGCGCATGTGTAACCTGGCGTTCTGTACTACGAACATCGTTGCTACCATGTGGCCCAGCAGCTGTACGCACGTCAGGACCGGCACTGTAGGGCTGAAGGTGATGACTTGCACGAGAGAGCCGATGGCCCGAAAGCTAGTCTCTGGTAGATGCACTCTCGCTGTAATAGAATTTATGCGTGCTCCTATGAACTCTATGTCCTGTGTGGGGTCTATCTTTGATGTTGCCAGATTGATAACCAGGCCGAGCAAAGAGAACGTGCCTGCTCTGATGCGTATCATGCGTAGTACCTCCTCCTTCGAGGTCCCTTTGAGTAGGCAGTCGTCCAGATATGGGAATATAAATACCCCCTGTCTGTGCAGGTAGGCTGACACCACTGTCAAGGGCTTGGTGAAGACTCGGGGGGCCGAGGAGAGGCCAAACGGTAGGACCTTGTATTGAAAATGTCCTTTGCCTACTATGAACCGGAGGAATCGTCGGTGAGCCGGATGGATGGTTATGTGAAAATACGCATCTTGTAAGTCGAGGGCTGAGAACCAATCTCCATCGTCTAGTGCTGTAAGGATGGAGGCGATTGTGATCATCCGAAAGCATTGCTTGCGCAGGTACCGGTTGAGGCCTCGAAGATCTAAGATGAGCCTCCAGCCTCTTGTCTTTTTCTCCGTGAGGAAGTACCTCGAGTAGAACCCTTTCCCTTGCAGTTGCTCCGGCACTCTTTCCACTGCCCCTATGAGCATGAGATGGTCTACCTCCTGCTTGAGCCTCGCTACGTGGGAGGCCTCCTGGAGGTGGGGCCTGGGTGGAGGTCGTGGCGGTGGGAGCGACTGGAAGGGGATGGCGTACCCCGTGGCTATGATCTCCAGCACCCATTTGTCTGTGGTGATCCTTTGCCACTGGTCGTAGAATGGTCGGAGGCGATGGTGGAATAACCGCTTTGGATGACCTTGTGCGATGGTAGTGATGGTGCAGCCCTGGATCTGCGTGTCAAACTTGTGGCCCTTGGCCCTGCCCCGAGGACGCACGGCTCTGTTGGGAACATCGCCTGGGAGTTCTGTACTGCTGGTGCTGTTGATGTCGCCCTTGCTCGTAACCCCTGTGGTACTGGGGACGCTGTTGCTGGTACTGGTACCGTCTTTGTTGAGGGTAGTACTTTTTCTTTCTGTATGGATGGGTGTAAATCCCCAGGGTCGTAAGTGTGGCTCTTGAATCTTTACTGGAATGAAGGACCGAGTCAGTTGATTCAGCAAACAGCTTCTGCGAGTCGAAGGGAAGGTAGACTATCTTTGCCTGCAGATCCCTTGGTATACCCGAAGTCTGGAGCCAGGACTCCCTTCGCATCACCACTGCCGTAGCTGTGGAGCGTGCTGCTGTGTCCGCAACATCCAGGGCGATCTGAACTCCCGTCCTCGAGGCCGCGTAGCCTTCTTGCATGATGGCCTTGAGCACCGGTTTCTTGTCCTCTGGAAGCAAGTCCATGAGGGAGGTTAGCCTAGAGTAGTTGTCGAAATTATGGTTCGCTAGTTGTGCTGCGTAATTTGCCATTCGCAACAGTAGAGTGGAGGAGGAGTAGACCTTTCTACGGAACAGCTCTAGCTTCTTGGCATCTTTGTCTGTTCCCCCTGTCTTGAATTGAGAAGTCTTTGATCTTTGTTGCGACGACTCCACCACCAAGGAATTTGGTTGTGGGTGGCTGAACAGGAACTCCATGCCCTTCGCCGGCACAAAGTATTTCTTATCCGCTCTCTTGTGGACAGGCCGAATAGTCGCAGGGGTCTGCCATATCATAGTGGTGGACTCCAAGATTGCTTCATCAAGCAGTATTGCTATTTTGGAGGAGTCCGGAGGTCTCAGATTTTTGAGGAGCTTATGGTGTTTGTCTTGCACCTCTGCTGTCTGGATGCCTTGCGTGAAGGCCACCCTCTTAAACAGCTCTTGAAACTGTTTGAGATTGTCCGGAGGATGGACGTCCCCCGGGGCCATAGCCTCGTCCGGGGAGGAAAGCGAGGAACCACTAGGGTACGCCTCTCTGGACCCTTCCGGTTCCTGTTGGTGGTGGTACATCCGCTTGCTGGAAGCTTGCAAGGGAAAATCTCGGGGTTCCATAACCAGTTCCCCCTGAGATACTTGAGTCTCTGTCCCCGTTCTCGATTGCCCTCAGGGATACGGGACTGTCTGTGGGGATCTTTCCCTGGTAGATTGCCGGTGGTGTCTATGCCCCGCGTGATAAGGGCGACCATGGCAGCATGGGCACTGGTCTTGGGAAGGTGACCTAGACCACTCCCTGGGTGCATACCCTCTGCGTCTGGGGGAGCGAGACTGTCGAGAGACCTGGGACACTGGAGAGAGCGATTTGTGATAGTACTCCAGCGGCTCAAACCCCAGGAAGGGTGAAGGTGGTCCCAGCCAGGGCAAGGCTGGTTGTAAAAATGGAGACGGGGGCTCCAGGTAGGCTAGGGGGGACCCCTGCCTTCTAGTTGGAGTCTGCAGCATGAGCGGAGGGCTGAGAGAAAGCAACTCTGCAGCCCTGTCTGGAGAGGGGCTGCGGTGCCTTGTTTTGTGTGCAGCCTTCCCCCTCCCTTGAGGGAGTAGCTCCGCCCCCTGACATGTGGGGGATCTCGGCCCCGTCTGCGCCGTGCTCGGCACGCTTATGGGCGGTGCCGCACGGGCGGTGTCCTCCGGTGCCTGCAGGCTGCGTGCCTGCACGCTCTGCACCGCCAGTTCCCCGGGGGTCGGTGCCGCTGCTTGCGGTGCCACCGGTACCAGCGCTTGTTTAGCCGCCACCCTGCCTGCGGTGCGGGGCGGCTGTTTGATTATCGGAGGCTGAGCCGCGTCCACGTGGCTCTCCGTGCCGCCGCCGATCAGCTGTTGCTGCGGCTGGGGGCTGTGCGCTCCTCCCGTCCCGCTCGCTGTTGCTGCCGGCAGGGATCGGGCTGGGGAGACTTTCCTCCGTTTTTGCGCTGATGGGGTGAGGGAGGCGGCTTTCCTTTTATGGGCCCCAGAGGGTCCCTCCTGCTGCGGCCGCTCCCGCACGTCTGGCTGGAGGGCCTTGTTGAAGAGCAGCATTTTAAGCCTCATCTCCCTGTCCTTCCTTGCTCTGGCTGTTAATTTTGCACAGAAGGAGCATTTCTGCGTGACATGGGACTCCCCCAGGCACCTTATGCAGTGACTGTGCCCATCAGACGCTGGCATTGCCTCTCGGCAAGACTCACATTTCTTGAATCCTGAATAGGAAATTGTTGGTGAGTCTTTCAGTTGTTAATGGGGTACTTAGCACCTTCTCTGTGCTGTTTTCCCCCTCTCCGATAGCCTGCCGCGGCAGGAGGGCTAATGGCCCTAGGCTCCTGGCCTCCGGCTCCGCTTGTTACTAGGACTGGACTGAATGCCGTCCCGCTTGTTGTTTCTTTTTTTTTTTTTTTCCTGAAAATAACAACTGGCTAACTTAACAGTAGCCTAAGAACTTGAAAACTTTAAAAGAAAAACAGTTAAAACCATTGAATACGCTAACTTGGCCGTAGCCTAGTCGGATTCCATCTGCAGCCAACGGCGGTTAAGAGGAACTGGCGGGGACCGGATTGCGCACGTGGCCAGGAGTGCGCAAGGGAGCAGCGCACACCAGCGCATGCGCGGTCCAGCAGAAACTGCTTGGAAGATCCGATCTGCAGCGCCGGGCGAGCCCGACACCTAATGTGGAGCACCCACGGGGACACTCAAAGAAGAAGGTCCCTTCCAGCCCTAGAATTCTATGATTAAAAGCACAGCAGGATGCTACAGGATGAATACACACGGGAAATAAAAACAAACCAAACCTATTATTTTAACTGTACCAATCGTTCTTCCCTCCTTTCATTTTCCCAATGTCTGCAAACAATTGTGGTGTTACACTAAATTCTTTGGAAAGGAGGGACTGTTGCACGCTACTACTCTTGCTGGAATTTGAAGAGCTTGCAGGAATCCAAAGGGAGAAGCTAAGGTTATATGACAAGGGGAGGAAGGCACAGATAAGTATTTTAGCCATGAAGCTATGGCAGTGGAATACATGGGCAATGCTGGAGCAGGGATCTCAAACTCATGCCCAGCATAGTTGAGCCATATAGGCTGGGGTGGGGAGCCCTGACCCTGCCTATCCCCAAGCACTGCCCCTTCTTGCCACTGCCCCATCCTTTCCCCCCATGGTGCCACATCCCCACGAGGGACACAGCCTAAGAGACTACCAGAGAGGGACAGGGGGAGGCCTGGCACAAGGCAACAGCAGAAGCAGCAGTCCGTCCCCCCCGCATTTATATTACTTAACACATTTCAAACAACCTAATTTAGTTGATTTTCTTTTCTCTCTGGAATTGCATTAGTATATAGCAGTTCCCTCTGAATCCATGACCAGACTTCTTCATTATGTACCACTCCCCCAATTTTTATATTATCTGAAAACTCTATCAGTGATAATTTTATGTTTCCTTTTGTAGTAATAGCAAGCCGCTTCCACTTATGTCTTGGAGCATAGGCCACTGACGACCATTCCCAAGCATCATCTGTCATGGACAATCTTTTCCAGTTCTGAGCAGGTGTATCCTGTCTTTAGTGTCTGCCTTCAGGTCTCTATGCCAGGTGTTTCATGGGCTCCCAATTTTCCTTTTTCCTCGTGCGTTCCAACTTAAGCCTTGTCTTGTGATGTTGGTGACCAACATGTTTCTCTGAGGTCAAGTGATAAAAACGTAATCTTTGTGGGATCCCAGTGGAAACAAAACTACCTCAAGATGACTTCCTGTTTGCAATTGTCTTTTGAGACCTCTCCATTAGTTAGTTTTACACCCATTTAATGTCCGCCATGGTAATTTGATATTGTTCTACATTTTTAATCAAAATGTTGTGCGGTTCCCATTCAAGCACCTTAGAGAAGTCTAAGTATATTATCTCAACGTTATTATCTTTATCAACCAAATACATAATCCCATCAGAAAAGCCATCAATTTAGCATGACAGGATCTAATTAATATTGATTTACACTTATTATAATGCCTTCTTTTCATCTTTTATTATTCAAGTCCTGTATCAGCCGCTCCGTTATTTTGCCAGTGAGTGAAATCAGGCTGACTATCCTTTACAAAAACTGTACAACACAGGTTTTTTCTGGTCCTCTGGAACTTCTCCACTGCTCTGAGACTTAGTGAAGATCAACATTAGTGGTCCAGTGAGCTCTTACGCCAGCTCTTTTAGAGAGTGTTATCATCACTATATGAGACAAGACATGTATGTTTTTTCCCCTAAAAGCAGAACAGAAATATTCTAATCTAGATTATATTTAAATCTCATTTATGCTGTCACTTACTGCTAGGAAAAAAGGAAAATATTGTAGGGTACAGTTAGTAGCAGTCTTAGTGGCACCCTTCATCTCCAGGTATAGGCGAAGCCCTAGTCTGTATCCAACATAATCTCAAAATTACTGACAGTTTGTCAACTCTGCTGATGTAGAGAGACTTTACTTTCAGTATCAATTTCAACAATTACCATGCATCTTGTAAATGTTGTACACAAAGGACAAACACATCTGACTTTGAAACAGTAACTCTGGAAAAAAAAAAGTTAAGAGGGAAAATCCAGAATATAGCTCTAGTAAACTGCTGAATCAGAATTTGCTGGTTCATTAATAAAAGGCACAGGTTGAACCTCTCTAATTGGCACTCTCTCGTCCAGCAACATCCATAATCCCATAATCCAACATGATTTTAGTTAGCCAAACAATCACTTGTGGTCAAGGTTCCTGTGCTCCCATAAAGTTTGTTTACAGCTACCAGTCGTGACTCTCAGGGTTCTATGCTGTAATTTACCCCTAAACGTCTTCTAAGAGCCCAATAAACAGTGAAAATATTATTAATGCTGCTAGACTATATTGACTTCCTGTGGTCCAGCAAATTCTCTCATTCAGCACTGGCCAGGTCCCAAGGATGTCGGACCAAAGAGGTTCAGTCTGTACGGAGCAGGAAGAGGAAAGAAACATAATACAAATGGCAGGTGATCTACTTATTGAAATAAATTCAAAAAAGTTTATTTCAAATATAATCAGTGGGTACAGCACCTTTAATTTATTCAGGTAGCGTCTTGTGTGGGCAACCAACAGATCTTCTTCTGTAGCTTCCCGTGCCTGTACAATCAAGTCATCTGCAATTAGTTTTTCTTCTGAAACAGAGGGGGAAAGGAGGAAGAAATACTGTGACTCAGCATTGTTTAAAATTCCAATATTTCTCCCTACAATTTTATAATCTGACTTGTAGGTGATAGAGTTCCTATTTTGCATTATACTGGAACTGGACTTTTGATTCAAAGTGTTCATAAGTGCTCAAACACATACTCTGTACAATTTATTACTCACGTATAAATAACTATTGTTTATGCATAAAACTAAAAGAATGGTAAGAACTTAATGTTCCCAGGACACATTATAATTTCAAAGTGCTGAATTATTTGTTTAAACTGGAAAGGAAAGGTAGGCAGTGAATATTTTCAAATAGAAGACAGACGAGGCTAAACTTAAGAAGGAATATCAAAAGGGCACTCATAATTTAAACACAGATACAATTTGAAAACCATGGTCCTCATATCAGCAATTATTCACCTTGATTCTTTTAATATATTTTCATTGTAAATTGCACACTCAAGCACTGACATTTAATTCACTAAATCATCCAAGCTGGAAATGCCAAAATTCAAAGAATAATAATTACTTAGGGTGAAGTTCTGATAAGAAGTAAACATTTAGGCTTAATTGGTACATTTAACATTGTCAAAGTACTACTGATATTTAATTTGCGAAATCCTGAGAGCAGTTATTACTTGCTCTCCATATTTGGTTACCCATTGGCCACTTACATAACATTAAGTATAAACTACAAACCACTGCTTTCCTAAGTATCAAGCCAGGATGTCTATATACATCCCTGGTTATGTAAAAATATCATATTATATTTTTACATAACCAGGGAGGCATGTGGATATATTTGCAAGATAGTATGCTAAACTTCATTTCAGTGCATCAGGACTGACTAAACAACGTGCGTGGTAGAGAGCAGCTATGTGTGGTGATCAACTGTTGAAAGTATACCACCACCAATGATCATCGCCTACTTGTTTGTGCAGTGGTGATGTATCCATGTTTGTCTGAGGATACTAGAAAGGCAAGGTGAACAAGTGCTTTTACTGAACCAACATTTGTTGGTGAGAGAGACAAGCTTTCAAGCTTATACAGACCTCTTCCCACACCTGAAGAATAGCTCTGTGTAAACTCAAATGCTTGACCCCTCCATACCAACAGAAGTTGGTCCAATAAAAATCATTATTTTGCCCACCTTGTCTCTATAATCATTTATATTACCTAATACCAAAATACATGTCTGCTGAGCAACCACCCTTTGTGAATAGATTAGTGAATGGATTTTAATGGATTTTGTTTCCACTGTCATAATGCAAAACAATATCTGCAAAAATCTGTATCGTATACACTTCTGTGTTTCTACTGAACAAGGCTTGAAAAACCCACCTTGCCCATTCACCTAGCTCATGTATAATTTTTCCCTAGATGAGTGAGGCCAAGTAGACAACAACTTCTTCCCTAAAGAAGAGGGAAGTGAGTATTAGCCAAACGTGTCCTTAGTAGTTTTCTAGTCAGGGTATGAAGAGAACAAAATGCCCCTTCTCTTCTACAAAATAGAGAGGGGAGCCAAGTGGCAGGGGCCAATACTTTATCCTTGAGAAACTGGAGAGTGAAGAGCAGAGTTGTCCACATAAAGAAGTTGGAAAAAACACCTGTGCATCCTGAAGGGCAGCAACCTCTGAAAAGCCCAACAAAAGCAGAAGGATCAGTTCATTAACTGCGGGATGGAAAGCCTGGAACTCAAGATTCATTGACTGACAAGGGTGACTAGGAAGAATCCAACAATTTATTAACTGGGTGAATATCAGAATGCATTTAATGCGTCTGTATGCATCTTCCTGCAAGGAGGAATTTAATTTGTGTGTAGAGGCAGGGTTGATTTACTGATGGAGGAGTGATGGTGTGGTAACGTCAATGGGATAGTCATGAGTCTGGGTGGGCCACTTGGTTGGGTGTGATGAGAACACAGGTATTTTTGACCAGGTCAAGTAAGCTCAATCCTCAGGTGAAAAGGTGTTAAGTATTACAAGCTCTGGCCTTAATTCTCATATGTGAAATATCCAACAGCATTTCTCCATACAACTTTTCCTCTATGTAAACAGCAATATTAATGCTCTCAGCACATTAGTTTTTATGCCCCATCAGATGACCTCAAAGCACTTTACAAACATTATGTATCACAATAATATTACGAGATAGGTAATGGATGGATATTTGCAAGCCATAGTTAGTCTCCTTCTTCCTGAACTGTGATTTGCTACTTAATTTGTAATACATGCAGTTCCATCAGCAATCTCAAGAGTAAGTCAGATTCACATCATATATAATTTAATGCAGCACAATGGTCATTGAAACTTTTTTAGTTTTAAGACTCAGAGTAGAATGTTCTCTCTTCTGCTATGTTGTTCCAAAGAGAGATTTAAGCAATGCTTTAGCTACATTCAGTCATGTACAGTGCTTCCCCTTGGAAGGCAAGTATTTTGCATGTTTACAAGAATCACAATGCATACATTTTTTATTCTTTTCAGCACAATTGGAGCCATTGTGCAATTTTTGTTTCAAGATTAGCCTTAAAGTAGTAATTGGTACTGCAAAACTGCATCTGCTTCCACTATACAAAGACAAACTTCTATTAAATTTAGTTACTCTCATCACCATGTAATCCAGCGATGATAGAAAACATTCTGTAACCAATTTGCAACCATAATGAATGCTTAATAAATTAAGGCTACGTCTACACAGCATTCCTCTTGCAAGAGAGGAATGCAAATGAGGGAACCTGTATTGCAAATGAAATGCTGACATTTGCATCATCTCATGCCATCATGCTGTCAGGAGAGATTTTGGCAAAAAAAGAAAACAGCCATGTAGACATGGTTCTGCCAGTCAAAACCCCCTTCGTCGACAAACCCTTATACCTCATCTTTTCAGGGATAAGGGTCTGTCGACGAAGGGGGTTTTCACTGACAGAATCCCATCTACATGGCTGTTATTTTCACCAAAATCTCTCATGACAGCACTACAGTGTGAGATTATGCAAATGAAGCACAAGATTTGTAATGTTGGGTTCCTTCATTCACATTCCTCTCTTGCAAGAGGAAGGCTATATAGAAGTAGACTAAATTTCAAAATGTTCATTACACCACTATGATTCAAAAAACAGAATTAAATCGGTAAAGTGGTCTGTTGTGAACAGGGGTTATTTATGTTTGACAAGTGTTTGATGGCACATGTCCAAAGGCACTCGCTTAGAATACATTCATCAAATACCAGTAATTTGGTCTTCTTTATGGTAATCTCAGAGACTAACATTAAATGGGTATGAAGACGAAACTCTAACAAATATGGATGGAGCACATTTGGTAATATTTGCATTTTTTCATCTTGTATTACACCTGTTCTGAGGATAGTGCCTTGAACTCTAAAAACATAAGGCCTTGACTTCTACACCTGAATCAGCACAAAGAACAAGAGCACATATTAAACTTATAGTGCTAGCTTCACAGGTGCTGCAATGGGAAAACAGATAAATATGTTTAAGATTTTTGGAAATTTGAAGTAAATGTTCTTTAAAATATGTGGCACAATCAGAATACTTCACATGGTTTGTTATACATGTTTTATTAGCATGAATTTGGTATCTTCTCTACTGCACATAGTTTGTAAAGTTCTTTGGCAGAGTTTGAAAAATGTACTTGATCATCTATTAGCGAAAAGGAGGCAACTTTCTGCACTGGAATTCTGCATGCTAGGCAACCAATTTCTTCAAGAGTGAAGCTTTCATTAAACATGTTTCTAACTCTTATGATCTGAAAATAAACTACTAGTGAATTGCTGCCGTCATGATTTTTCACATGCAGCTCCTTTACTTTTGCTGTTGCTCATAGTTTGCCCAGCAGTAAGCTAGAATGAAATTAAGTGGTTACTTTTCCTGCTGTTTTTCAACCCCAATGGCAGCACGAAACTGACAACCATTATGTGAGTTTCACTCTACATATGCAGCAGGATAGAAATATAGTCACAACACAAGTGGAAAGTTCATTGCAAAATACTGATAGGGAAGAAAGTGCAGTGAAGCAAACCCATGATTTAACAGAAACTGCGGTTTCCTTAATGTCCGAGTTAATCTGTTTTTAAATTCTCAAAATCTCATTTGCAAGAATCGAAACAATAATGTACAAGAACCTCAATTTAACAAAAAAAATGTTAAGGATACGTTAAACTTGCTGAGATTCAAATGTGTGGTTTCACAGACATTAAAGTATTACAAAGGTGATATATTTAAAAAGAAATAAAAGCATATTTGTCCAGAAAGTGAAAAGTAATGCAAACAGTAATGTAGAACAGCACTAACTATAGTTCACGTTTACAGAGCCTGCATGCAATTAGCTCTTCTGTTCAATTTTCTTTGCACAACTGTCATTCTAATGCCACTTAAATAAAAGTTCAATAATAAGTGTAACCTTGTCATTATTTTACCTTTCAAGAAATTGATTACTTTCCCCCATTTCCCTGCATCAAATGGATGTAGCTTCTCCAATCCCATAAATGTGATGTTGTAGTCTGGAGAATATACAATAGGCCAGCATGTTGGTGGGACTTCATGATATAGCTCAGTTCTGTGAGGCCTTAAAAAAAAAAACACACAACCATCACTATTTCTAATGAATGATAAGTAAAAATCAAATGGCCTCACCCTTTTTTCAGCAGTGAGGGCCCTTGTCTAGCCTGCTGAGACTGCAAAAATGGCCACATTGGATCAGATCAATTTCTATCTAATTCAGTACCTTGTATTTTGACGACTAATGAACAGTGCTTTAAAGGGAATGTACAAGGTAAATCTCAAATGATCAACCCTCCCATTGGCCAGTCCCAACATCTAGTAGTTGGAGACTTCGGGACATTCAGAGATTGAAGTGTATCCATGACCATCTTGACTAATAGCCACTGATGGGCCTATCCTTATTCTTTAGGAACTTGTCTTATTCTTTTTTTTAAATTCAGTTATAGCTTTCGCTTTCACATCACCTGCCAATGAGTTCCACAGGTTGATTGTGTATTGTGTGAAGAATTACTTCCTTTAGTTTTAAACCTGGCACATACTAATTTCATTGAATGACTTCTGGTTTCTTTGTTATGTGAAGGAGTAAATAACATTTCTTTATGTGCCTTCTCCATTCCTTTCATGTTAAAGAGAGGAATTTATAGGCCTCGAATATATCCCACCACTGTCTCTTTTAAAAGCTGACCAGTCCCAGTCTTTTTAAGGTGGGATCTGGAGATGATGGGGTGCTGAAAATGAGAAGCTGACTTGGAGGTCCATGAAAAACTGTAAATCTAAATGGGAGTCCTCAAGCTGCTGAAGTTTGAGAATCACCAATCTATCCCTTTTCTAATGGTTCCTAACATTCCAGAAGGTTTTTTTTGACTGTCACTGTACTTTGAGATGTTTTTAGAGAACTAGCTGCCATGACTCTGAGATAGTTATTATCACTCAGGAAAAATAAGTGAGACCCCATCATTTTGTATGTATCATTGGGATTATGTTTTCCAATATGCATTACCTGGTACTTATCAACACTGAATTACATCTGCTATGTTATTATCCAGCCACAGTTTTGTGAGATCCCTGTGCAACCAGCGCTACACCTAACTTTCCTGGGTAATTTAGCATCATCTGCAAATTTTGCCATGGGTTACCCTTTTTCCAGATCATTTCTGAATATTTTAAACAACACTGGTCCTAGCAGAAATCCCTAGAGAACATCACTACTTACTTTTCTCTAATCTAAAAACTGACCATGTATATCTACTTGTTATTTCCTGTCCTTTAAACAGTTACTAACCGATTATTCTATGATGGACCTTGTCAAACATTTCTAAGCATCCAGATGTAGCTTCTTCTACAAATATTCATGATTTGTCAACCTTGATTACTATTTTTGGTTCTCTGTGCCTTAAATATTGAGTCTGTTTTGGTACAGCTATGGTCTGGAGAAGTGGGTCTGTCCCACAAAAGCTCATCACCTAATAAATTATTTTGTTAGTCTTTTAAGTGCTACTTTACTGCTTTTTTTTGTTTTCATAGCATATAGACTAGCACGGCTCGCTCTCTCTTCCTCTCATATATTTTAGAGTGTCTCTCAGTCCTATGTTTGTTTAAGAACTCTGCTTAAACTGTAAGAGCTACAACCACAAGATTTGTTATACAGCTTCCTCTTATCCTAACTTAAATCAAGGTCAAGGTTTGCTTCTGCCTGGAAAGTTGGAAATGCCTGAAATCCCAGGATTTCCCAGAACATGGAAAGGGAGGCAGCAGAAGGAGGGAAACAAAAGGGAGGGGCACAGACGGGGGGGGGGGGGGGGGGGAATACTGAGAGTGGCCACTGGGGGCAGCTGCAGCACCAAGAAACAGGTGAGTAGAGCTGGGGTACCCCCATCTTGCCTGCCACAAAAACCAAGTAAGTACCTCCCCTGCCTCAAACCCAGACCTTCCCCACCAGTGGACAGCCTACAGGCTACAGAGATGGCTACCAGAGGGGGAACAGCCCCCCAGACATCCTGCAGGCCACAGTGGGGCTGCTGCAGGAGGAGGCAGCCCCCAGAGGTTGGCCTTCCCCAGACAACCTGCAGGCCGTGGGGGGTAGCTGAAGGGAGGCAGCCCACCAAAGCCTGTCCCCTGACAACCCGAAGAACCGGGAGGGCAGCTGCCTGGGAGCATCACACCGAAGCCTCCCCTCACCAACACCCGGTAGATTGTTGAGAGCCAGCTAAGGGGGTGGCCCGCCATAGCCTGGTCCCCCTCAGCCTGCACACTGTGGGTGGTTGCTAGAGGGGCACAGCTGCTCAGAGCCTGTCCCTCCCCCCGCACCCCCTAAAAAGCCTGCATGCTGCAGCTGAAAGGGGCAGCTCCTGGAGACTGGCCCCTCCCCAGACAGCCTGCAGGCCACATGGGGCAGTTGGAAGGGGGGCAGCACCCCAGACTCTGCCACCCCAAAGAGCCTGCAGGTTATGGGAGAGAGCCCAGTGGAGGCTGGGGGAAGCCCAAAGAGCCTTGTCCCCCCTTCAACAGCCTTCAGACCATGGGAGGGACACACACACCCTGCTCCCGAGACAGCCTATAGGCTGGCTGAAGCTGGGTAGTCAAAGAGCTGAGCGGCGCTGGGTACGTCTGCTAGTACAGTAGTGCATCGAGTTACACAAGGGTTCCATTCCCACACACCCTCACATAACTCGAATTCCACGGAAGTCTGGGGCGGCTTTTTCCCTGGCAGAACGCATGTTCTGCAGCCAGGGAAGCAGCAGGAGCACCTGGAGCTCCTTTGGAAAGGTAAGTCCTGGGGTTGGCAAGGCAGTTGGAGAAGGCTAAACCTGGTGGTGGGGTGGGGCTGTGGGAGGGGAGCAGGGAGAGTTAAGCCAGGGGTGGGTTAGGGCTGCGGGGGGGCAGCAAGCCGGAACCACATGGGGTGGGGGTGAGCCACAGCCGGAGCTGGGCGACATGGGGGTGAATCAGGGCTGCGCAGGCTGGTAAGCTGGGTCACTGGGGGTGGGGGCTGTGAGCCACAGCCGAGCATGGAGGGTGTGGTTGTAAGCAGCAGCCATGCTCGTGTGGTGAGCCTGCAGGGAGGGGGGGTGAACTGGGGTCAGAGGGGTTGAAGCAGGTGGGGTTGAGCTGGAGCCATGCACGGGGGTGGCAAACCAGAGGCACGCTCAGGTGGTGAGCCACTGGGGGGCTTGAAGCAGGGCCTGGGGGTGGGGGGGGGGTGAGCTGGAGCCACACATGAGAGGTGGTAAACCAGTCACAAGAATTGGGTGGTGAGCCAGAGCTATGTATGGGTGGTGAATGGGGTTGTGGGGAGTTGAACCAGGGCTGGGGGAGCAGGATTTTGAGTTGCACTGTAGTTTCATTTGCTTTTCCTGGGACTGAAGTTAAGCTTACCAGCTTCCAATTGGCAGGACTAACTCTGCCTTTATTAGCTATCCTCCAGTCAGCTGGTACAGAAGCTGATTTAAGTGACAGGTCATATACCAGTCATCAGTTCCGCAATTTCATATTTAAATTGCTTCCGAACTCTCAGATGAATACCATCGTTCCCAGTGACTTCCTATTGTTTAATTTACAAATTAGTTTCAAAATCTTGTCCCAGAAGCAAAGGGTAAAGAGATCGGGGTGGGGGGTTTCAAATCATTCTCCCCGCCCAAGACTAGTCTCTCTCTGTGCACCTCCTCCAGCATGTAAGCCAGTTTCCCTAGCAGCCAGGCAGTGAATGGTAAGGAGCCACTTCTGTCTGAGAGAGTTGTGCAGGGAGGATGCACTGTCATCTCCCTCACTCAGACAGCAAACTGCTGAGAAAACCAGTCATATGGTACTCTGCACACCATCCCACCCCAAGCTTGGCCACTCTCATTTCTGCACTGCTGCTGGCCATGGTACTGTTTTCAGAGTTGAAGGGCTGGAGAAGAGGCTTTCATCGCTTGTTTTTCAGCACTGAAGATAACAGCCCAGCCAGCAGCATAGCAGAAATAAGGCCGGCAATCCAAAGATCCCTTACAGTAGCCTTTCAGCCCTCCCACGCTGACTGTCTTTTGTGTCTGCATCCCCAGGGATTACAGCATCATGAAATTGCAGATGTAAACACCTGAACACATGATATTCACTAATATTAAAACCCCTTAGCCACAAAATTGACCAAAATGGACAACTCTGGCCCTCCTCTTGACTGGGACTCCCTCCTTTTCATAAGCCCATATATTTAAACTCTCCTCTGGAACCCTCAATTTATGCATCTAAGCGAATCTTTGCCCGCAAAAGCTTACACTCCAAAATATCTGTTAGTCTATACAGTGCCACAGGACTTCTTGTTATTTCCAAAATGCACTGTGACTTTGATACGGCCCTCCAAGTAACTGAACAAAGCATTATGTCAACACACACACAGAAGATGCAAATGGCTACATACACTAAATTAAATTATTGGCAAAACTGAACTCCACTTCCTCCTGCTCCAGTCTTCTCCAAAGTGTTTAAACCCTAAACCATTTTAAATTTCAAAACATCAACACAAAATTTAGATTGTCAAATGAAAATCTGAACTGAAGTACTGGACTCACTCAAGTTTCAAAGTTTTGTTTCTAAATAAAAATCAAAATGTAAAATTGTATACATTAGGTACAAATCAGGAAAGATGTTCAAGCAAGAAAAAAACTTGATGAAAATACAAAAAACTATTGGAATTTTAAGGTCCAAACTACAGTCATGATTCACACAAAACTTCGAACAATGGTCTCAGGTTGTGGTTGGAAAGGTCCGGGTTGAACATTAGGAAAATCTTTTTCACTAGAAGGGTGGTGAAGCATTGGAATGGTCTACCCAGGGAAATAGTGGAGTCTCCATCCCTGGAGGCGTTGAAGTCTCGCCTTGACAAAGCCCTGGCGTGGCTGATCTGATGGGTTTGGTCCTGCTTAGAGCAGGGGGCTGGACTCAATGGCTTTTTTAGGTCTCTTCCAGCTCTATTGTTCTATGATACAGAATCACATTGGCTGTGTCTACACTAGAGAGTTTTGACCACACAAGGGGCCTTCTGTCAACATAACTCAGGGAGCATCTACACACTTGAAGCATTCTGTCGACAGAGTCTCAACAGAAGTCTGCATTTCCTTGGCAGTATTATCCCTCGAAAATTTGAGGCATAACATTCTGTCAACAGAGAACACCGGCAGCCGCCGCTTCCCGCAGGGCTGGACAGCAGGACCAAAGATATGCAACCTTCTTATGGGAAAACAAGTAGTACAAATAGGATTAAAATAAATTATTTAAATCAAAGTTTCCTGTTGATTTCAAATCATGATTTAAAACATTGATTTAAATCAATCCATTCTGATGTAAAACCACAAAAATTGGTAAGGGTAATCTGGGTAACACCACCATGAAGTCACTGAGAGCTCCATGCCAGTATCAAACCTGGATGAAGGAGGAGGGTTGGTCAGATGTGTGTCAATGCGCTGACCGTCAAACAATACGAATAAAATTTGATGCCAGTACAACCAAATGTTAAAACATGCCGGCTCGGACATCACCCGGATAAACAAAGTCCGCGATACCAATTGAGCGATCAGGGTTGGGTCAATAAGTTGGCTACTGAAAGAAAATTACACCTAACACATATGCTATCCATTGGAACATGGAACGTCTGAACACTGTGGGCAACTGGAAAATTAGGGTTGCTTCGAAAGGAAATGGAGAGATATTGATGTGATATACTTGGACTGACAGAGATGCGTTGGATGGGATCAGGGGAGATATGCAGTTGCGAAGTCATTTGGTCAGGAAATAAAACGAAGCATGAAGCAGGAGTTGGATTCCTTCTTAGCAAAGCAGCTAGAAGAGCATTATTAGGATATAAACTGGTGAGTGCAAGAATGATGGTCGCACGATTTGAAGCAAAACTGTTCAACATCTCAGGCATTCACATGTATGCACCCACATCGTACAGTACGGAGGAAGACACTGAGCTATTTTATGAAGGCTTGACAAAGACTGTGGAGGAGATACCAAAGAAAGATGTGTTGACCATTGGAGGAGATTGGAATGCGAAGGATGGAACAGATAATGAAGGTTAGGAGAGAGTCATGGGAAGGTTTAGGTATGGAGAAAGAAATGAACGAGGTGAGAAACTGTTAGTTTCCTACAGAGCATGAGATGGTGATTTGCAACACGAGATTCTAACAAAAGGACTGCAGGAAATGGACATGGCGATCAAATGATGGGAAGTCCAAGAACATGATAGATATTATTTTGATAAGAAGAAGATGGATAACATCAGGAATAGCAGTGCCGAACTTTCCAAGGAGTGGATATAAACTCAGACCACAGTCTAGTGATCGTAAACATCAAGATAAAACTCAAAAGAAAATTTAAGACAGTTTAAGAAAAGAGATGTGGCAAGGCTATGTGAGGAAGAAACAGGGGCTGCATACAGAACAGCACTCGAAGAGAAGACTAAGAATATCGCTACAGAGAAAGACCCAGGAAGGAGGGTCGCAGGGATAGCCATCGCTATAGAAGAGGCAATTGAGCAGACTGTTCCAGAAGAAAAAACATAAATAAGAAGTGGATTATGAAGACATCAAAGTTGGTTCAAGAGAAAAGAGTGTTGAATATCGGAAGAAATGTTTCTGAGATGGCAGAACAGCAATATAGGATGAAATGCAATGGCGTAAGGAAAGCAGCCAGAAAGGGTACGGAGAAATGGTTAGAGGAGCAATGTGAAGATATTGAGAGGTATTACGGCAAATATAAGACCAGGGAGGTGTATAAAACAATTAGGCATATTAATAGGAAATGGCAACCAAAGCAGATAGCGATCAAAGATGAGAACGAAGAAGTGCTCATGAATAGGGAGAAGACTGTGCAGCGATGGACAAGATATTGCACTGATCCATACAAAGCACAGTTGGACCCGAGTGTCTCAGAGAGACTGACTGAAGAATTGAAAGAGATCTCCCCGAGCATCGAGAGCAAGACCGATATTTTAAAGGAGGAAGTAGAAAAAGTAGTGATAGGACTAAAGAACAAGAGCCCTGGAAGTCATAAGATCATGGGAGAGATGATCAAATATGGCGGAGAAAGCATGATTCAGGAAATACACCAAGCATGTCATATAGCATGGAAAGGAGGGAAGGCACCTAAAGGCATGGACAAGATCTGTACTAGTGACAATACCCAAGAAAGGAAGTACATTGGAGTGCAAGAACTACAGAACGGTTGCCCTAACGAGTCATCTAGGTAAGGTGCTGACGATGATATTGACTGGGAGATTAAGATCGCAGATACAAGAACACATAGCAGATGAGCAAGCAGGGTTCAGAAAAGATAGAAGTACCATACAGCAGATATTGGCACTAAGACCGATAGCGGAGAAAGCTCGACGAAAGAACAAAAACATATGCACTTGCTTCGTTGATTTTCAAAAGGCATTTGACAGGATACATCAGAAACTGACTTGGGCGGTGTTGGAGTCATATGGAGTAGATAGGGGACTAATACAGTTGTTGAAAGATATCAATGATAATGCAGAGGCAGCGGTGAGAACATGCAGGGAGTTGGGAAGTTGGTTTAAAACAAGTAGAGGTACGAGACAAGGAGATCCAATATTGCCAAGTATCATCATCACACATCTGAAGCGAGCAAGATCAAGGAAGAGGTAGAAGGGATATCTGTGCACGGGAAAAGAATTAACAACTTGAGGCTCACGGATGATATAGTTATCATTGAGGAAGAAGAGGAGAAGCTGGTGAAAACAGAGCAGGTGTAACAAAGAAGGGATGCAGTACGGCCTGATTATGAACATCATTAAAACAAAAACAATGGTATTTGGAGATAAGGAAATAGGAAGGAAGATCAGTGTGGATGGCACTGAACTAGAAAATGTAGAGAAGTTCACATATCTAGGGAGCAACATAACATATGATCCAGACTGTAAGAAGGAAACAGCGACTAGAATAGCAAAAGCAATAGCGAGTTTGAAGGCGATGGATAAGATCTGGAAAAACAAAGCAATTAGCTTAAGAACGAAGCTGGGCATCTTGAAAATGTGTATTCAGTAGCATGTTGTACGGATGTGAGACATGGGTGATAACGAAAGATTTGAAAAGAAGAATATTCGCGTTCGAAAGGAGTTGTTATAGAAAGATTCTAAGAACAGGATAGATGCAGAAGCTCACCAATGAGGAATTATATAGGAAGATACAGCCGAAAGAGAACCTGCTGCAGAAGGTTATAAAACAGAAGCTACAACTATTTGGGCATATTTGCAGAATCAATGATCAATAAAAAAATCAAGACCCTGGTATTCAGCATAATGGACAGCTCGAATAGGAGAGGCAGACCCCACAGAGAATGGATAGATGACATAGTAGATTGGTGCGGAGCTAGTTTACAGAAACTAAGCCACTCTGCACTGGATCGGGAAAGATGAAAGGAAATAGTGAGAGAGGCATCAGACACCAACAGGCGCTGAGCACATGGATATTTATGATGATGATGATGTAATCTGGGTTTCCCCTAAATTACTTAGGGTTTTAAGAAATGGGGTGGTCCTTAAATTTACATGTCTATTTCATAATTTAGACTAATTTAAGTGATCCGAAAAATCACAAAAAATGTATTACAGAATTTATGGAGAGCTCCTCAGAGGCACATTATAGTATTTGAAACTACTTTTACCTTTTTTCTTTTTTTTTTTAAACTGATCTGATTTCAAGTTGACAACAGCCATTTAAATAATGCCAGGAATAACAGCTACATTATGAGAGGGAAGGAGAGGTGGATGGTGGGATGAGCTACCAGAGTAGGCAGCCAATGGAGGAGACAGGAGTGCAGAGGAGCTGTTCCAACCAGCAGCTGTGCTGGAGCTTGTGGTATAACACACAAAACAGTGCAGGTCAGAGAAAAGAGGCTGCTGTTGCTCAAGGGGAGGATACTGACCTTGGAGGGTTAACAGAGAGACCCTGAATCAGCAAGTGCTGCCAAGACACAGCAGACACCCCAGTAGCTGGATCAGTAGCGACCGCTACCAACTCACCTTGTACTACTGCGCAGTAGCGTGTCCAGTACACGGAGAGTTGTAGGTACCGGTACGGACACACGCCCCGCAGGGGCGTCCTCTTTTCTGAAAGCTCAAGTGTGGGACCCTACAGCTGGTGGGCTGGGGTGCAAGGCCGGGGCAGAGGAAGGCAGGAGGTGAGCCGAAAGGGCGGGTCTCCCTGCGACAGGCCCGGGAGGAGGCAGGAGGGGCGATGCGGGGGCCTTGGCTTCTCTCCATCTGTTTAACGCCGGCCATCCCCGCAAGGGCGGCCGGTGCCTGCGGACTCCCGCCTCCCACCCCAGACGATGCAGGCCGCGGCCCCCGGGCCCAGTCCCACCTGCCTGCGCGGCGGGGACAGCGGCCGTGGGGAGCCCAGGCGGGGCCTCCAACGGGCCGCTGCTGCGCTGCCAGGCCTGGAGCGCGGCATCTCCCCCGGCCCGGCCCCGCCCAGCTCCCACCGCGGGGGCAGAGGCACAACCGCTGCGCCCGAGACAAGCAGCACGGGCGGGCGTGGCCCCATCTGCCTAGCAAACCCGGGCCCGCCTGGATCGCGTCAGCTACTCACATCCCCCCGGCCGCGGCCTTCCGCCAGCCCGCGCTCCGCAGCGCCAGGGGCGGGGCCGAGCCGAGCCGAGCCGAGCCGCCCCGCCCCGCCCCGCCCCGCGAGGAGGAGCCGCGAGAGGCCCTGCCTTGGGCAGAGCAGGCGGCACTGGCCGGGCGAGGCTGTGAAGGGCGGAGGGAGGGAGGAGTCTGCAGCCCCGAAGCAGGGAAGGATTTGTACAAGCGTCATCTGCCTCTCCCACCCTCCCTGCGCCAGCCCCCGGCTCGCGGTCTCTGCTCCCCGCCCCCGGCCCCACACACACGCCTGCGCGAGGCCCTGGGGCGAGCAGGAGGCTTCGCCGCTGCCTGCCAGCCCGGCCCTCTTGCCCGCCTTCGCCTCTGTGCGCCGCAGAGCAAGGGCCGCCCGTGAACCCCCTGAAAGGGCCAGTGGCCTGGCCCGGCTCGGCTGGAGCAGGCTGTACAGAGCAGCTGGCAGCCCCAGCCACAGCAGTGCCGCCCGCGCCTCGCTGCCCCACCCACAGCGGTGGTGCTGCCCAGGCCTCTCACGCCACGCACCGAGGCTGGATTTCCGAGACCTATTTTAAATATTTCCTGATGGCAAAAGAGGGGATATCAGCCTGAGTCAGTGCTGAATCAGGGGCCCTGCATGCAGGTGGAATGCGCTGCGCTGTCCGTCGTGTGAGATGTAACACAGAGGTCCTCGCCAGTTGTGTGTATTACAGTATTTGGTCAAATTACAAGACAGGTTGTTGCACTCAGGTTCCTAAATTGTGCCTTCTTTCTGTGCAAAGTTGTGTGCGTTACTTGAGCTGTTAGGTGCCGTTTCACTGGGAGGTCAAATATTTGCTTTACAGCTCACGGGTTTTGAAGTGCTTTAGGTGCAGCAGAGCAAGTACAACCTGAACTCCATACTTAACACCCACGAGTACAGCCTGTTGCACATATCAATATCATTTCTGGCTATTGTCAATAGGTAAGTGTAGCATAACAAACATTCCTAAATGCATCATGATATTGTAATACATCTCTCGCTGCACTCTTAATAGGGACAGATCTCAGACTGCTACTGCTAGGTACGCTTTGCAGTGCATCACAGCAGCAGCTAACAGGTTAGTTATACAAGTGGGATAAGACTCTTACTGTTGTTTTTGAAAAAGGTTAATTATTTTGTGAATGATTTCCACATGGGTATTCTGTGATTTGTGCATTATTGCTTAAATTAAAAGGAAAATATCTACTAGGGAATATATTGGTCCTTAACCATCATGAGCCAGGTAGTGAAAGCAGAAACACTCATGCATGTGAATAGAAGCAGCTATTATTCAGCCAGCAGAGAGCAGAAGTGCTTTTTGGCCACAAGCCAGTATACAATTACAAGCAATATACACATAAGTGTAGCTGTGTTAGCCTGTAGCTTCACAAACAGCAAGCGGTCCTGTAGCACCTTAAAGACTAACAAATTTAGTATGTCATGAGCTTTTGTAGATCAGACCCATTTCTACCCCATCACTCCAATCATCTGAAGAAGTGGTCTTGCCCACAAAAGTTCATGACCTAATAAATTTGTAAGTCTTTAAGGTGCTACAGGACTGCTTGCTATTTGTGAAGCAGAAGACTGGGGTCAGCAACCCCTGCTGCGTGTGCCAAGAATAGCATGCAAGACAATTTTCATCAGCATGCAAGGGGGGAGCTCAGCTCTGCCCCTCCTGTGCCAGACAGCTACCCCTCTTCCCACAGGTTCAAAAGTCATGGGGCTGCTTTCTTCTTTCCTGGCAGCAGCTGCCCACCTTGGTTCTCCCAAACCTCTCCCCTGGCGTTGGCAGCCAGCTGCTCTGGATGCCCCATGTGGCAGTATTTACTCTAACCCCCAGCTGAGCTAAACAGCCCAGCCCCTCTCACTGTGCTGAGTGGAAAATGACTAAGCTCAGAAGGGACAGCAGGTTACTGAGCTCCTATGCCAGGAAGCACAGCCAGGCAGATTGGGAGGCCAGTGAGGCTGCAGAAAGGGAGCACCACAAGCAGATCAAAACAGCCTAACCAGAGCTTTGGGGAAGAGTGGTAGGGCTCAGCCTGGCTCCCCGCAGGCCACCAAGGCAGAGCAGTCGCCTTGGAAGGCACAGTGCTGCCACCAGCCCTGTTAAGCAAACCATAGCATGCCCCTCTGTTTTCCAAGGGCCAGGGCCCAATTCTGCCTTTCCCTACTGCACGCCCAGGCCCCACCCCAAGGGTCGGTGGGGAAGCAAGAGGCACCAGCAGACTGGGCATGTCCTGGCAGTGTCATGCTGTGGAGGTGTATTGTGCAGAGTGCCAGGGCAGCATGGAAGAAGTTGCAGGTAGCTGCTGCTGCTGCCGCCTGAGTTCAAGTGGGGGCCAAGGGGCCGGATATCAGCTGCCACAGTCGGGGAAGCACTGATAATAGTTGCAGATGTGGTGCTGCCTGCCATCCAGCCTTAATTCTGGGCAGGGGAGGGAAGTGTGCCCCTGGCCAGTGCCTGGGCTGTTCCATGACTGTCAGACAGTGAGTTCCCCAGGCTCACTGTGGGGCACTGGGCACTCTGGCACTCATGGAGAGATACGAACAGAGGCGGATTCCCCTTGACTGACTCTCATTCACTGGGGCCATCCACTTTATGGAAGGCAGCAGGCTCCACCCTCCAGCTGCTCCCTGTCTTTGCCTGCTCAGTCTATCCTGTTTTCAGCTGCCTTTATACTCAGGAGCAGACCCACCAACAGGAAGGTGTCCTCTTCTCCTTGGTGATATGTGAATCCACTCACAACCCCTTAGTGATTTATCATGATTACTTACTATTAAAATATCTGGCCCACACGCATACTCTCAGAAAGGAGGTCCGATTCTGCATTGCACTTTGAGCACGTGCTCAACTTCCACCACCTGCCTATGTGCTCTTGACTTCAGGAATATTGACTGGAGGTTCAGCATGTTTAAGTGATTTGCTAAATTGGGTCCTGACCATAACCTCCCATTTGTCATAGCTCCCTAGCAATGAATGTGAAAGAACCAATTATCCTCTCCTACTGACAGAGAAACTGAGGGACAGAGAGAGACCGAGTCTGAGGTTCTCAAAAGTGCCTATGAGTTCTGTGCCCAGCTCACATTGGCCATGTCTACACGTGCCCCAAACTTCGAAATGGCCACACAAATGGCCATTTTGAAGTTTACTAATGAAGCGCTGAAATGCATATTCAGCGCTTCATTAGCATGTGGGCGGCCGTGGCACCTCAAAATTGATGCGCCTCGCAGCCGCGCGGCTCATCCAGACGGGGCTCCTTTTTTAAAGGACCCCGCCTACTTCGAAGTCCCCTTATTCCCATCAGCTCATGGGAATAAGGGGACTTCAAAGTAGGCGGCGTCCTTTTGAAAAGGAGCCCTGTCTGGACGAGTCGCGTGGCTGTGAGGCACATCAATTTTGAAGTGCCGCGGCCGCCCGCATGCTAATGAAGCGCTGAATATGCATTTCAGCGCTTCATTAGTAAACTTCGAAATGGCCATTTGTGTGGCCATTTCGAAGTTTGGGGCACGTGTAGACGTAGCCATTAAGTTTCAAAGGACACTAGTTGCCTAAATATCTTTGAAGATGGAGGCCCTAACTTACCAAGACTTCTTTGAACCTCTACCCCTGCCCCCAACTCTCTCCAGTGACCGGCCAGTGGATGCAGGGAGTCAGTAGCTCGGACAGGATTCAGTTGAGGTCAGATTTTAGGAGCTCTTTCCTCTTAATCTGGCTGCCTCCCCTGAACTTTCACCCACTCTGGCACCAAACACCAAGTAACCCTTTTGGCACTGTTCCAAAAATAGTACCAGAGAGGAAGCCGTGCTAGTCTATACACTCTCAAAACAAAAAGCAGTCAAGTAGCACTTTAAAGACTAGCAAAATAGTTTATTAGGTGAGCTTTCGTGGGACAGACCCACTTCTTCAGACCGTAGCCAGACCAGAACAGACTCAATATTTAAGACACAGAGAACCAAAAAGAGTAAGCAAGGAGGACAAATCAGAAAAAGATAATCAAGGTGAGCAAATCAGAGAGTGAAGGGGTGGGGGGGAAGATCAAGAATTAGATTGAGCCAAGTATGCAGACGAGCCCCTATAGTGACTCAGAAAGTTCCCATCACAATTTAAACCATGTGTTATTGTGCCGAATTTGAATATAAATGTCAGCTCATCCACTTCTCTTTCTAAAACTGCTTGTTATTACCTACAGCCCTCAGCTCAAGCCCCTGCAGCACATCATTAACAGCCTATACTGGAAAATGATACTACTACACTCTGAGAAGCTTTGTGTGAGAGGCCTGTTCTCTTCTACAGATAACCACATAACCTCAGGAAAATTCTCACTAGCAACCATGGCTCATACCACAGTAATACTAATCCTGGAACTTTTCCTTGCAACAAACCCTGTTGCCAGTTTTGGCTACATATGTATTCTGGAGATACCATCACTGGACCTAACTACAATAGTTACAGGATTAGGGGCTCATATGCCTGTACCTCAACCAATGTGATATATGCCATCATGTGCCAGCAATGTGCTCTGCTGTGTATATTGGAGAGACTGAATAATCACTTGCCAAAGAACAAATGGACGCAAAGAAGATATTAGGAATCTGAATATACAGCAGTCTGTCAGTGAGCATTTCAATGGTGTGGGCCATACTGTTAAAGATTTGAGAATATGCATCCTACAACAAAGAGATTATAACAGCAGATTACAGAAGAAGACATCTGAACTGCAGTTTATGCTCAAATTCGATACATTGACACTTGGCCTTAATAGAGATAGCAATTACTTTATGCATTACAAAGACAGCTTCCCCACCTTTGATATTCATAGTGTGTCCAGGCAGGACACTCACAGTTAGTAATTCTCTCCCCTCCTCCCTACCCTTTATTCCCACCCCCACCTCGA
Source organism: Carettochelys insculpta (assembly GCF_033958435.1). Taxonomy (NCBI): domain Eukaryota; kingdom Metazoa; phylum Chordata; order Testudines; family Carettochelyidae; genus Carettochelys; species Carettochelys insculpta. The sequence continues at coordinate 14,105,903 of NC_134147.1, read as the reverse complement.
ATCCTATGTATCTGATTTGTCAGTTCTTATTTCAACTTTTTTTTTAATCTCTTGTGTTATAAACCCGTCATGCCATTTCCAGTACAGCACTGTCTCCAGACCTAAAGAAGTGGGTCTAACCCATGAAAGCTCATCACCTAATAAATTATTTTGTTAGTCTTTAAAGTGCTACATGACTTCTGGTTTGTTTTGTTAGGATATAGACTAACATGGCTACCGCTCTGTTACTATGGTACAGTTAGATGTATTTAAAATTTTTACTTCATTTGATTCTATGCTTTCTTTCGCATACAGTGCCACTCTCCACCAGCATGCCCTACTCTGTCTTTCCAACAGATTTTGTACCCTGATATTACTGTACCCCTCTGGTTTTCCTCATTCCACCAAGTTTCACGGAGGCTGATCTCAATATCTTCATTTATGTAACACTCTGTTTCATCATGCTTCTTATTTAGACTTCTAGCACTGGTAAATACACACTTTAAAAATTGGTTGTGATTTAGCTTTCTGTCATTATATCATGTAATTGAATGGGGCTCTTTTTCATTTGGCTGTTTCTGATCAGATCCTGCCTGTGTTTTATCACTTTCTATTCTTTCCTCATTACTAGGACAGAGATTCTCCATTAATAGATCCCCCACATAACGGATGCCTCTGTCTGAATCAGGTAATCTCCTACACCTGTTGGCTTTCTCCTAGCTCTTAAAACTGCTTCACAACCTTCTTAATTTTAAGTGCCAGCAGTCTGGTTCCATTTTGGCTTAGGTGGAACCCAACCTTCCTGTATAGGCTCCTCCTTTCCCAAAAGTTTCCCCAGTTCCTAATACATCTAAACCCCCTTCTCCCTACTCCATTGTCTCATCCACCCATTGAGATCTTACAACTGTCTGTAAAGCACTTTGGGATCCTTCAGGAAGGAGGCTGCCAGATACAGGCTAAAAACAAGCAAATAGATGAACTGCAACCCAACTTATACAATATTCTGATGTAATTTGTCAAACTGATGTCTCTACCATCCATTTACTTCTGCTTTTGTTGAGACACAGAGCAAGTTGAATAGCTTTGGCTCACAGTAGTAAAACATGGTTAAGAACTTTATTACTTACAATGTACTTGAAAGCATAGGCATATATCATGGTTGTCATCAATAACCTACAGCCTGTCTACTCTCAAGGATTGGTCAGTTTTATATGTTTTCAAGTCAATTATCTAGGAAATCACTCATTTCATATTGTAAATTACAAAAGACATGTATTGGTAGGAACATCTTACTTCCAGAGCGGAATTGTTTTGCTCACATACAATGCCAATATCACCAGCGTACGCATATTCCTGTGTCTGCCTAGAACCTCACCAAAGTCATTTCAGATTATAGGCCCTGACTTTATCTGTTGATTTCAAATGGGCTTTGTATAAGCGCAGGGGTCTGTTTGCACAGATTTACTCGCATGGCCAGAAACTATAATCTGAAATATCATCAAAGACAATCTTTTTACTCGTGCAGCAGAGAAAACATGACATATATGATGCACTGTAAGACCATGGGTTATTCTGACCTCCCAAAAATAAATGATGGCACTGCCAATATCAAATCCATTTATTCTGTCCATCCAAGCTCCATATTACAGAGGGATTTAATAATATATCAGCACAGGTTGAAACTCCCAACTCCAGCATTCTCTCACCCAGCAACATCCATCATTGGGCAGGATCACAGATCTTGCAGGGCCAGAGAGTCATGGGCCTGGGAGCAGGAGGGGCCAGCAAGACCAATGGCAGAAGCCCAGACCAGGGCAGTTACAACTAGTCTGGTGACAAGAAGGGGCCAGCAGCAGCCAGGAAGCTCAGGCTGGTAAGCTGGCAGCCCAAGCTCACAGCAGCTCATCCCCAGGGGCCAGCCAGAAAGCTGTATCCCCAGGAAGCTGTGCCGGGGCTACATGCAAAGCCTTGGCCCCAGGAAGCTGCAGCTGGGGAGGAGTGGCTGGGGCAGGGATCCAGTGGTTGGGGAGCCTGTGGGTGGGGTGGGAGAGTCGGGAAGCTGTGGGTGACAGCTGGGAGGGAGCCCAACAGCAGGGGCTCAAGCCAACAGGGAGGGGAGGAATTCATCATCCCTAGTCTGGACAACTCAGGTCCCAAGGGTGCTGGACCACAGAGGCTGAACCTGTACTATTTTGATTTAATAACAATAATGTTGGGAGATTAAAATCTTTCTTTGGAGACAACCTGCTTTGCAAAGCAAAAAGAATTCAGTGAGAAATCTTCATCAGGCTCTCAAATTCTCATAATTTGAAAGAATGGATTTCTGGACAGTTAGGTGCATTCAGAAGAGTTTCAGCTTTATCTGAAACCTCAATGTGACTTTCTGAGACAGTACTCTGATCTGTTACGGCAAATTCCGTGGTCTTCTGACGTTTGGAACCATGTATCAAGTAAGTACTAAACCCTGCTAAAAACTATTCTTCTTTGTCACTTTCCCAACAATTCATAAATGTATTTTTGAGCAATTGGGCAATATCAAATTAAGAACTGTTGCAATTGCATAACTATTGTCACTCATTATCTCTTTTCCAGCTGGAATTTGCCTAAATTCTATTACTTTTATAAATAACTGTATGCCTCCCAAAGGTATACACAAACTTCCTGCATATTCCCTGGTTTCTTTAGATTTTTTTTCCCTCACCTTTCCATTCCAGGGTTTTTTCCCCCTCCCTTTCACATTATGGCCTGCCATCTGCTCAACCTTCAGTTTAGTGACAGTATGAAAAAATGAAACTGTTCTTGGGGTTACTCCTTTTAGAATTAAATTGTTTACCCATCAGCCTCCAAGTAGCGTGCCTGCATTAGGGATCCACTGTCAGAAATGATCCTTAGTTTAATAACATTTGCTGGATATAGCACACATGGATCACCAGGCATTTTATATTTATGTATCAAAACTCAGAGCCTAGCTAGGAGTTAAGCACCGAAACATTCATTTTACATGAGAAAAATAAGTCAGAAGGCATTCAAGTGTGTTATCAAAGTCACGCAGCAACAAGACTGTGGCAAGCCAGGAATAGAACCCGAAGTCAGGGTTTCCAATTTCGTTCTTTAAACACTAGATAACGCTGTCACAGTTCACAGTAATTGCAGCTGTACATCCCCTCCATGGTCCATCACAGCCACCTATTGTGAGGCTTTCACCTCCCCAGATGTCATCTCTCTTGGGCTGAGTCAAGCATCTCTCTCCCTCCTAACTGGATTAATAATTCCAGGCTGCATAGTTTCATGGCTACACTGAATTGTCCAGCAAGTCAGACTACCTAAGCAGGCTTACTTTGCCCTCTCATCAGAGGCTATAAACAGTATAATTATCTAGTTACGTTATAACACAGCCCTATCTGAGCAAGTATGTTTATTCTCAAAGTAAATACATTACAGAGAAAACCTACTACTAATCAATAAAAGAACCTACTACATGCATGATAATTAGCTCACCATAGAGATCAGGCTAACTGACAAGAACTGTAGCCTATGAACATTCCTTCAACCCATATGTCAGTGTTTTTCTTGTCTACAAGTTCATAACGCCTTTTGCTCAGAACAAGAACAGTCATGAGAAGTTTAATCCCTCTTTTATTCATCCTGGGTATTTGGCCTGGGAATAGCTAATTCATAGACAATGGGCTTCTCCTCCAGGTGTACCTTCAAAAGGTTGGGTCCAGATGTGGAAATTCGCGTTTCTTAGGAAATCCACTCAACTAAAAGTTCATTCTTAGAATCATAGAATCTAGGGCTGGAAGGGACCTCAGGAGGTCATTGAGTCCAGCCCCCTGTCTAAAGCAGGATCAACCTCAACTAAATCATCCCAGCCATGACTATGTCAAGCCAGGACTTAAGAACCTCCAGGGATGGAGATTCCACCACCTCTCTAAGCAACACATTTCAGTGCTTCACCAGCCTCCTGGTGAAAGAGTTTTTCCTCATATCCAACTTATACTTCTCCCTCTGCAACTTCAGACCATTGCTCCTTGTTCTGCCATCTGTCACCACTGAGAACAGTCTCTCTACATCCTCTTTAGAGCTCCCTTTCAGGAGGTTGAGACCTGCTATTAAATCACCCCTTACTCTTCTCTTCTGCAAGCTAAATAAACCCACATCTCTCAGCTTCTCATAGGTCATGTGCTTCAGTCCCTTAATTATTTTCATTGCCCTCCACTGAACCTGCTCCAATGTGTCCACATCCTTTCTGTACTGGGGGCCCCAGAAATGGATGCAATATTCCAGATGTAGCTTCAGCAGAGCCAAGTAAAGTGGAATAATAATGGCTCCAGGTCTGCTAGAAATGCTTCTCCTAATGCACCACAATATGCCATTAGTTTTGTTGATATGTATCCAGCCTCTTATCCACTATAATCCTCAGGTCCTTTTCTGCTACACTGCTACTTAGCCATTTGGCCCCCAGCCTGTAAGAATGCTTAGGATTCTTCCATCCCAAGTGCAGGACTCTGCACTTGTTCTTGTTAAACCTCATAAATTTCTTTTGGCCCAATCCTCCAATTTGTCTAGATCACTCTGGATACTATCTGTACCCTCCAATGTATCTACCTGACCCCCTAGCTTTGTGTCATCTGTAAATTTGCTGAGGGTGCAATCCATCCCCTTATCCAGCTCAGTAATAAAGATTTTTAACAGTACTGGCCCTAGACCTAATCCTTTGTGCATTCCACTGGAAACCAACTGTCAACCAGGCATTGAGCCACTGACCGCTATTTGTTGGTCCCATCCATCAAGCCATCTTAAAATCCATGTATCCAATCCATACTAATTTAACTTATGGGCAATAATGTTGTGGAAAACTGTATCAAAAGCTTTGCTAAAGTCAAAGTATAACACATCCAGTGACTTCCCCATGTCCACAAAGCCAGTTACCTCACCATAGACGCTAATCAGATTGGTTAGACATGACTTGCCCTTCATGAATTCACGTTGACTACACTTGATGACTTTTCCTTATTCCAAGTGCTCCAAAATGGATTCCTTGAGGATCCCCTACATGATTTTTCCAGGGACGGAGGTAAGACTGACTGGTCCATACTTCCCTTGACTGTCCTTCTTTCCTTTTTTAAAAATGGACACTACATTTGCCTTTTTCCAGTCATCCAGGATCTCTCCTGATCTCCACAAGTTTTCAAAGATAATGGCCAAATGCTCTGTAATGACATCTGCCAATTCCCTGTTACCATGGATGCATTAAATGTGGACCCATGGATTTGTGTACCACTTTCCTGATTACTCCCTGGCATTCTCCAGGAATATATTTATACTTGTTCTTAGTCATTCTTGGCTGGCCCATTGTTTAAGTATCTTAACAAAAGGTTAAAGAATTCACAGCATTTCCTGTGGTTTAGACATGGTCAGAGCCATGTCTTCCCCTTAAAGAAGTTACATTCAATTCCAAAATAATACATAAATATGTCCCTTTTTAATACATGAACTCCTAAGATACTTAAACATAATTCAATAAAGTTTGTCTAGGGTCTAACAAGAAATTGCCCTATCCATCACAAACACTACGGGTATGTCTACACTACACAGCTTTTAAGCTATGTCTACATGGACAGCTTCTGTTGACAGATGTTACTGTCAGCAGAATTACCCTGGCAAAACATCTGTTGACAGAGTGTCCATAGGCAAAAGAGTCTCGCCGCTCTGTCAACAGCGAGCGTCTACACAGCACCCAGATCTGTCGAAAGAGGGAGACCTTTAACCCCAGAAGCAAGGCATTCATGGAGGGTAAGCCCATGCAGGATCACTGGCTCTGAGTGGCCTGAAAGGGCCCCCCACCCGGCCTCAGTTCCTGTGCATGGTGAGCTTTGCAGAGCCCTGCTGGCTCAGCCAAGCCCCTGCAGGGACCACAGCCTCAGTTTCCAGAGCCTGTTGGTGACACCCCAGCAGCATGCCAGGGAAGCTCCCAAGCTGTCCCTGGAATGATGGGCAGCTGCTGCTCCCTCTGTCTCTGATCCTCATAGAGGTCTTCCATTAACTATGGGAGGACGACCCTGAGGAGGAGTCCACAGACAACAGCCCTGTGGCCCCAGTACCCAGGCAGCCCTCCCTACGTCGGGGCCCATGACGAGTCTGGCAGTATCCCAGCAGCAATGACTAGTGGAACTGTCTAGTGATGGGGCAGTGGGATGGCCATCGCCAGCTTCAGAATTTCCAGATGCAGAAAGCCACCTGTCTAGAGCTGTGTCACTAGCTCACCCCTGCCCTGCACAGACAGGATACAAACATGCCGCCCACCCTCACCCTCAAGAAGCAGGTGGCCATAGCTGTGTGGAAGCTGGCAACACCTGATAGCTACCGCTCTGTGGGTCACCAATTCAAGGTTTGGAAGTCCACCATTGGAGCTGTTCTTATGGAGGCAAGGCAGCCTCAGGCTGCGTTAGAGGAGAGGAGACAGGGGAAAGGGGAGGGCAGACGGGGTAGGGGAGGGGAGGAAGACCAGGTGGGAGGGCAGGAGGAGGAGAAGGGAGGGGGCTGTGGAGCTCCCCAGATCCTGGGGTGCCTTCCCCCAAGTGCCTCACGGCCATGTCCAGCGTCCTCTTCCCGCAGGTGGTACATGCCATCAATGACATCTTGCTCTATAGGCTCATCTGCATCCATGATGTGTACGCCCTGGTAGCCAGCTTCCACAACCTGGGCCTCCTCAGTTGTTTTGGAGTACTGGATGGCACGCACATCCCCATCTGGGCCCCAGAACACAGTGCTGGAAGCTTTATCAATTGGAAGGGGTGCCATTTGGTGATCATGCAGGTCCTGATGGACCACTGAGGCCAGTTCCTTGTCATCTACGTCAGGAGGTCGGCCAATATGCACGATGTGCTGGTGTTCCGCAACTCGAGCCTGCTCCGCAGGATGGAGGAGAGCAACTGTGTCCCCCACCAGGAGCTGGTCATGTGGGGAGACATGGATGTCTCTCTGCATTGTGGGGGATGCAGCCCGGCCACTCCTCCTGTGGTCCAGGAGGCCCTACACCGGCCACCTGGACTGCACACAGAACACCCCACCATGACCCTCTGCTACAGCCTCCCCCCACTCCAGGAGGAACAAAGGGGTTTGAGGAACAAATAAACCTTTACAGAAGGAAAATACCTTTACAATAAAAAGACAACAGTTACATATACAGGTGCCCTTCTAATTACAAATGGGGGAGGGGGGCACCTAAAGCAGTGGGGTGGATCAGTCAGGGGTTGACAGCCGTCACCCACAGCAGCTATGTGAGCCCCTCGCACCCAATGGTTGGCCTCTTCCATGCGGCTGGGTTGGGGCTGGGACTGGGGGATGTAGGGGGGCTGCTGCAGCTTCTGGCTCAGTGGGTGGGGCAGCAGGGCTGTTGGTGCCCTGGGGGCAATGGATTCCCACCATCTCCATCACCCACCACATGTCATGTGCCATCACCTGTGGCATGGGGCCTGGGGGATCAGGGGAAGGAGGGCCCTACAAGCCAAGGGTCGAGAGCAGCAGGCTCTGTGGGTGGGATGGGACAGGCTACCCAGGACTCCAAGATGTCTGGAGCCGGTCCACCCAGGCCAGCCACTGATCTGATCCATGTGAGCCATCCCAGTGCTGCTCATCCTTCCAGTTCATCTGCTCCTCGGCTAGTTCATTCTGCTGCCGGAGGGTGGTGGTGTATGCCCAGATGGTGTCCTCATCCAGACATTATTCCTGTATAGGCTCCTCCTTTCCCAAAAGTTTCCCCAGGTCCTAATAAATCTAAGCCCCCTTCTCCCTACTCCATTGTCTCATCCACCCATTGAGATCTTGCCACTGTCTGTAAAGTACTTCAGGATCCTTCAGGAAGGAGGCTGCCAGATACAGGCTAAAAACAAGCAAATAGATGAACTGCAACCCAACTTACACAATATTCTGTTGCAATTTGTCAAACGGATGTGTGTACCGTCCACTGAAGTGTCCTCCAGATGCCTGGATGTTCTGGGGCCAGTGGGCTGCCATCCCTCGAGGGTGCCGGTCATGGTTCCCCTGCCTCTGCCTCCTCTCCCGGGCTGCCTGGGTGCACAGCAGGGCTGCGCTGGCCTTCAGATGCTGCAGCTATGGGGAGATGGTGAGTCCTTCTCACAGCACAATCCTCAGGCCTCCTGGCGGTCACACCCCCCACCCCTGTGCTGAGAGATAGAGCTGTCCACAGTGCGTACGTCTGGGCCCCACGCATGCTTCTGCTGTCGGGAGGAAGGGTCTGACCGTGTTTTCTCCACCCCCCAGAGGCCTGTGGGATTGCCGGCATGGATGGCAGGGAGCCCAGTGCTGCTGGGGCCTCCCTGGGGCCCTGCCACATGTGTACGGCATGCACCACCATGCAGGGGCCTTAGCAAGGGTGGCTGCTCCCCAGTGACTCAGGATGTCACAGCCCCCCCACCCCCATGGTGCTGGCAGCAGCCTGGTGGCAGCCTGCTGTGCAGGTGGTATGCACTACCATGGCCATACACGTGAGTGGTGAGCCCTCAAGGGGCCTGCCCCCCTCAAGCCCAGGAGGATGGAACAGTCGAGGTACTCAATGGATGGTCCTGAGAACAGGTCTGGGGATGCCTGTGCAGTGCTGGTGGCACTGGGGGTGGTGGAGTCCAGGGCAATGGCCAGCGTGCCCTGGCTCAACTTGGGATCCAACGGGGGCTCCTTCTGGGGTGACTCTGGTGAGCTAGTGGGCTCCAGGGTGGCACCTTCTGGTGGGGGAGCTGCTCCCCAGTGTCCATGGGGGAAGTGCTGAGGCCCCACCCTTGCCCCTGAGGAGATGGTCTAGCTCCTTATAATATGGGCAGGTGGCAGGCCCTGCCCCAACTGCCGCTGTGTATCCTGGGCCCACACGTAGTCCTGGTGGCACTCTTTCACCTTCACCCACACCTGCTCAAGGGTACAGGTGGGGTGACAGCGCTCCACCAGGGTTTCGGCTGTCCATGCACAGCCTGGGGCATTATGGCACTTAGCGGTGTGGTCCAGGACCAACTCCTCTTGGACCCAGACAGCCAGCAGATCTTCAATTTCAAGGGCAGACCAGGAGGGGGCCCACTTCCTGCTGCCTCTCACAGAGGCCTGGGATCCCTTCCCTGAGCTGTGGGAGGGCCTGGGATGGTCTCCAGCTACCTGGGACGTTTTTTTTTCTACACAGGGAATGGCTGCCAGGGTGTGCCTGCAGCCACATGCAGCAGGCCTGTAGTCACGCCTCCGGCTTCCTGCCTGGGGCTGCTGGGCTGCCCACCCCTTTAAAGGCGGCCATAGGCAGGAATGATAGAGTTGTGTCTCTGGGGGAAGAGTGCCTCTCAGTGCCAGCTGGCCAGCGCCATGGAGGCCTTGTTCTGTCAACAGAATGGGCCCCAAGTATCTACACAGCAGTTTTGTTCATAGAATACTGTTGACACGGTTATTATGCCTGACTGGGGAGAGGTATAATGCTGCCAGCTGAAGAGGAGGGTTTTGCTGACAAGCTCGTGACAGAGCACTTTAACCGTGTAGATGCTCTGTGAGTTTTGTTGGCAACAGGCTTCTTCTGTTGACAGAGGGTGCCCATGTTAATCCAGCCTTAGTTGGCTGTGTTGACACAGCTGTCACTGGAAGTTATGCAGCATAAACAGTGGTTGTCTGCACTTTTCCCAACAAAAAGCTTCCATCCCCTAAGTTTTCTTTGTCTGCAGGAGTTCCCTCCTCAAGACAAAGCACTATACACACTAGTACTTTCCACAGCAAAGCTTTTGTCATTGCGGGTGGAGGTGGAGGGGGCAAGCACCTGTGAATGATAAAAGCTTTGTCACTCAATTGCCAGTGTAGACAAAACCTACTAAAGTGCTGTAAAAACTGGGAAATGGAGAAACTCCAATAAGATTTATCTTGCCCTTGAAATATGTGCTGACCTCCTCTATACAAGAAGATGGGGGGGCAGGGTCTAGTTAGTAGTGAAAACTTTCCTGTGGAGCACAGAGGAAGGTGCTCGTCAGATGGAACACTTGGAAATGTGCCCCCCCCCTTCTTTTAATTATGAGGTGTAAGAAACTCGCGCAGGCTGCTGAGTATAATGTCCTTAAACGACAAACTATACAAACTATATAAAAAGGGGAACAAGAATAACCCGGGAAACTACAGGCCAGTCAGCTTAACTTCTGTGCCAGGAAAGATAATGGAGCAGGTAATTAAAGAAATAATCTGCAAGCAATTGGAAGGTGGTAAGGTGATAGGGAACAGCCAGCATGGTTTTGTTAAAAACAGATCATGTCAAACCAATCTAATAGCTTTCTTTGATAGAATAACGAGTCTTGTGGATAAGGGACAAGCGGTGGATGTGGTATACCTAGACTTCAGTAAAGCATTTGACACGGTCTCACATAATACACTTATCAATAAACTATGCAAATACAACTTAGATGGGACTACTATAAGGTGGGTGAACAACTGGCTGGATAACCGTACCCAGAGAGTAGTTATTAATGGTTTTAAATCCTGCTGGAAAAGTAGAACTAGTGGGGTTCCGCAGGGGTCTGTTTTAGGACCAGTTCTGTTCAATATCTTCATTAACAATTTAGATATTGACATAGAAAGCACACTTATTAAGTTTGCAGATGATACCAAGCTGGGAGGGGTTGCAACTTCTTTGGAGGATAGGGTTCATAATTCAAAAGGATCTGGATAAACTGGAGAAATGGGCTGAGGTAAACAGGATGAAGTTTAATAAGGACAAATGCAAAGTGCTCCACTTAGGAAGGAACAATCAGTGTCACACATACAGAATGGGAAAGGACTGCCTAGGAATGAGTACAGCAGAAAGGGATCTAGGGGTTATAGTGGACCACAAGCTAAATATGAGTCAACAGTGTGATGCTGTTGCGAAAAAGGCAAACATGATTCTAGGATGCATTAACAGGTGTGTTGTGAACAAGACACGAGAAGTCATTCTCCCGCTCTACTCTGCGCTGGTTAGGCCTCAGCTGGAGTATCTTCCTTGCCTCTGAGGATAGAACAAAAGGCAATGGACTAAAATTGCAGCAGGGGAGGTTCAGGTTGGACGTTAGGAAAAAGTTCCTAACTGTCAGGGTGATCAAACACTGGAACGAATTGCCAAGGGAGGTGGTAGGATCTCCATCACTGGAGATATTTAAGAAGAGGTTAGATAGATGGCTTTCAGAGATGGTCTAGAAAGTGCTTGGTCCTGCCATGAGGGCAGGGGGCTGGACTCGATGGCCTCTCGAGGTCCCTTCCAGTCCTACTCTTCTATGATTCTATGATTCTATATACGTAGATTCTGGTATCAAATTATTCATAGGGAGCAACAGGTATAAAACAGATGAAACACCTGTGTAGTGAGAAATGTGCTGCAGCTAATATAAAGGATAAACTAGTTTTTAAGTCAATGTGAAAAAAGCAAGTTTAGGTTAAATGAGAACATGTTTTCTGTGATGCTTCCCAGAGCATCTCATTTGGGCCCCTTTGAAGTGCTGTGGTAGTGGTGCTCCAGCTGCACATGGCTATTGGGTAGGACCCCAGCATTGCTGTCTGGGTGGCACCAAGAGCTGACCCTTCTGGTCTCAGCCCTGCCCCTTCCCAGGGTACAGAGCTGGGCCCCCTTCCCACCTTGCCCCTGGGTGCCTGTCGGTGCTGCTGTATTCATCCAGGCCCTCTGACAAGTGGGGCAAAGGGAGCAGTTGCATTGGGCCACAGCATTTCGAAAGGGCCCAGAGCTCTGGCCACTACCACTGCTGCTTTGGCTTTGGCAGTGGCAGCAGCCTGGGCTCCGGTCCTCTTTAAAGGGCTGCAGCAGCTCTGCTTCACTTTGCTGCATGGCTGGGGTCAGGGGCAGCGCCATGGTCCAAGCAGTGCTAAGGGCTAACTGCCCTAGGCCCTGCACCTTCCACCTGGGCCCCCACTTCTGGGGCACGAAGCCACACCCCCCCTCCCAGTGTGCCTTGGGACCTACAGTGGCTGTCGGCCCTGCTGCATTCATCTAGCCTGAAATTCCAGATTTTAGAAACCGTAGCACCTCCTAGCATTTTATGGCATCGGGTCATTGCAGTTTTCAAAAGAAGAATTAAGTCTATTTCAGCAAAATTTAGAATATACAAATCTCCGCGGCGGTTACGTTAAATCTCTGTTAAAAGCCACCTGATGAAGATAGAATCATAAAATTTGAATTATTGTTTTAAACTGTAAATCTGTTTGTTGAAAAGCAAGAGAGCTAAAATTGCTTCTAGCAGAATTAAGTTCTTTCCAAATGAACAGGGTTTTTCAAATCAAGTGTTAATTTGCAAGTCACTTTACAAGCACAACTAGTCAGTTAATGGCATGGTAATATGCAAAGGAGGCAAATGGAATGAGATTAATAGGACAAAATATGTATATTCACACATGTAAACTCTGATTTATTTGTCTTCATATAAACATACATGGTGAAACCTATTTAGAAATGTATAAATGTTTCTGAAGGAAAGTCAGTATAGGTCACAGTAGAAAAATGCTGTCTGTAAAACACTTTGGTATTCATTAGAATGAAAGGCATCACATACAGTATATATTTTCTTTAAATTTTCACAGACATGAGTAGACAAACAATAATAGCCAGATGAATTCAGTTAATCTGAAATTTGCTCCACATTAGCAAAGGTATTTTGAGGTACATAATTCCTTTACTATACATATTGAATAGGAAAAAGCCAATGAATTAGTAAAATACAACTTTGGTTTCCTACATAAAATAATTTCCTATTACATTCAATGCTATATATAAAAACTCAGATGGTAAGTATGCAATGGATATTGAAAATGTGGTAACATTTTGGTGAAATATTCCAAGGAATACAGTTTTCTAATATAAAAGATAAGGATTAAATTCTAGAATTCCCTTTTTCCATATAGGCTAAGATGCATTTCTTGTTCAGATGGAAGTAACATATATCATGCCCTTTGATCAAATCATTAGAAAAGGAGAGGAAGATGAACTTTTACAGTGCACTCCCAACCCCACTAAGAACTCCAGTTGTAAGAAACTGTAGGGAAAGAGAGAATCAAAATGTTGAGCCCAAACGTTTTATAGAATCATAGAACACTAGAACTGGAAGGAACCTCCAGAGGTCATCGAGTCCAGTCCTCTGCCCTCACCATCCAGAGTCTTTAGACCACCACTGATAGGTGTTGATCTAACCTGCTCTTAAATATCCCCAGTGGTGGAGACTCCACAACCTCCCGCTTTTCTGAGAAAAAGATTCACATGAACCACTGGAAACATGTCCATGTGCACATACACATTTCTGTGCAGTACAACATTCTTGAGAAGGGATACTTGTCCCTTAAAGAGATTACTGTCAATAGCTGGAGGATGTTCAGGCTTATGTTGGGGAGAATATGGCAAACAGGATTCCTGCACTGGCTGGAAATGCATCTGCAATGTAGACGTAGCATATTAAGGCTATACAAGGGTGAAACAAGGCAGAATTATGTGTTGCAATTACTTTACTCATTTACTAGATCAAACGTAATACAAAAAGAACAGAGAAGAGCATGAATTTTTTGCTAACAGCTGCTCACATAACATTTGCAGCTGAAATGAAATAAGTGGTTCGGGAAAGAATATAAAGTGTTGATGAAAACAACCACAGACCCTTCGCCCCTACCTTCTGTCCTATGTAGCTGATTTGTCAGTTTTCATTTAATCTTTTTCGATCTTTCTGTTAAATTCTAGTTGTGCCAGTTTGCTTTCACCAGAATTTCTAGATGTGAAGAAGTGGATTTGTCCCCCGAAAGCTCATCACCTAATAAATTATATTGCTACTCTTTAAAGTTGTACTGACTGCTTTTTTGTTTTGTGAAGATACAGACTAACACGGCTGCCTTTCTGTGATAACCACACACCACAGACACATGAAATATTTTCAAATCCATTATTTGTTGAATTGTGTTCTGAACTTATTTTTAGATTGATAATATAATATTTCCGGGAGATGCACAGCTGTATATGAAGAAACAATGTCAACATTTAGTTGAGCAGCCAACATAAATAAAGAAACTAGCCCATGATGTTACAGCAATATATCACATTCCATTTGGCAAAAGCCTATATGAACAGATGGAGTTCTCCTCATGTTCTAAAAGTCACCACACTCTTGACTATTTCAGACCAGCAAAGGAAATTAATTCCAAAGTCAAAAACATTCCAGTTAATTTCCCTACCAGCAGCCAACAGACATTTTAATTTAGGCTTGAACATCTCAGCTGCCCAGGCAAAACTTGGGGAGAGGTCAGTTCTGACTTAACTAGAACTTAATTCGTACAAGCTGTTATCCATTGATAGCAATCTTGGATTTGAACTTCAAAACAAATAGGTAGCCAGTGTAATCAGTGGCTCCCTACAACCAGTTCATTAAACTACACAGGTGGCATAGGTATGACGTGGAGAGTCAACCACATTAACGTGATAACAGCTGTTAGTCAAACTTTCTAGGAAAGACAGTGTCATGTATAGACTTTCTTTCACAGGCCTGCCTCTGTATGAGAATAATGCAGAGTTTCAGTCCTTATTAAAGAACCTGAGGCCCATTCCCATTGTGGTAAAAAAAAGTGGAATTCCTTAAGAACATTTCAGAATAGCATTCCTGAATAGTACTCAATGATTTTTTCATAGGTGAACTTTGATACTACTGACCATAAGGTTTGATGTTCTGCTTGCAGTCTTTGGCTGGAATAGACAGGAGCATGCTTGAGTGATTGCTACAAGTTATAAGAGATATATCCAGAGGCTTTTAGGGAAGCTAAGGATCCAGAGAGGCATACGGAAACCATGATAATTGGGAGAGGCACTGGTATTATAGTACACATCCCTCTATGCTGCTCTAATTCCAGAATCAAGCCACACTATGGAGCAAACTTTTCATACCACACTCCAAGATCTGAGCTATGAGTCCTATCCATCTCTGCTTCATTTGTAAAATGAAATCTCATAGAGGCCCAGTGAGGATGAATTTGTTAATATTTGGTGTTCTATAGGCCTAGCCAGACTGCCTCATTTAGGGACTGAGAGGGGAATTTACCTCTGGACAATACAGGTCCATGCTTGGTTGTGTTTTGTACCTTCAACATAGCAGCCCAGTGGTCTGGTTGGTAATTTTGGGTTGCTAAAAGAAACAAACAAGCAAACAAGCCTACTTCCCAAAAACCTTTGTTGCAGTTTATTTTTGGTATCCAGTGTCGACAGAATCAGACAGTGACTAACCCAGGGGGTACCTGAGAACATGACTCAGGAGGCAGTGGCACCAAGTGTCACTGGTTTGGAGTAAGTGTAGTGATCTTGTACATATTAAGTCGATCCCTTGAAAATCTCAGCAACACGGTTTGATCCATCTGTACTGTCACAGAGCCTGCAAGCTGCACCAGTGAAAGAAGCTGCAACAGAGGGAATTATTTAGGCTGGGGGAGAGTAGGCTTTGTGTATACAGGCAGCTTGCTGTTGAGCACCCATAGAAGCCCATATGTGAATATTGTCTGGAAAATGCTCTGGATCAGCATATGGATGTACCAGATTTAGTATCGTGCTTGCTGCCACAGTTCACCCAACAATGTTTGGTTTGTAGATATTTGGTGTTGCTGCAACATTTCCACCCCCTGGGATTCCGAGCAGTAGGATCCTGCATGCTGGTTTTCCATGACCCCAGGTAGTACAGCCAAAGGCTGAACTGATTCTGTCTCAGAATCACTGCAACAGTAACACCAGATGAGAAAAAGTGTATAGTCCAGTCTGATTTGGCAGCCCTTAGTCACAACAAAGTTAACCCTTTATGGAGGAAGAACAAATTAATGGTTAACCCAGGCACCGGTAGATAATGTTACCACTTCTCAGTGGACCAGAGAGATGAAGCCAGGTGGGGAAGAGAAACAGAAGCCTATGCTACACAGAGCAGGAAGCAAGCTGAACTGTGTCACCAATTGGTATTTTTCTGCTTTCCTGTAGGTGACAGAACTAAGTCATCCATCCCTTGCTGATACATTAAAACACCACAGGCCACCAATCAAGATGAGGTAAGCAGCAATTACTGATGTTAATACAAGAATTGGTGTAATCATGGCAACTAAATGTGTGGGTGCTAATTGCTGGTCATTGACGCACTTCAGATGATGAGCAGCCTATTAACCTCAGAAATGCGGAATGTGTATTACTTTCACGTTCTGTGATCAGCACATCTTTGTTAACATAATTTCCTGTGGAATAAAAATCAAGATGAAATGAGCAGTTCCTTCCTTTCAGCAATACGAAAGATTATATTGGGATGTTGGAACATGTGTGGGTTTTTAAAAGGTATTTATATGAAATGTTCAGATGGATCATAATGAGGAGGGGGGAATTTCCTTGTTGTTAGCAAATTTCCATTTCCGCGTCTGGACACAGCAAAAGCTTCCCTGTCTCATAACAATATTTCCAAAGTTTGGACTGCAGCAAAGTGCATCAAATCTAGGCTTTCATCTGACACTCATCACTGTAGATTGAAATGCCTGCTGCAGCTGTAAACTACGCTAATGTTGGGCCAATTCATGTTAGTCCCACCAAAGTCAAAATCATTGCAACTTCTTGAATGAGAAAGCCAACAACAGAATTTGGTCTGTTGTTATGAGAGAAGGGCCAACATTAGAAATTTAAGTTCAAATCCCTTTGGCAAAAAGTTGTTTAGGGATATGAAAGCAAAAGACTCCATTTTAGATTCAGCCATTATTCCAGATTACTTTTGCCCATTTTTTTGTTAGCCAGGGATGTTTCTTTGGGTAGAAATTACATCAAAACTAAATTTAGAGTCAAAGTCAATTTACTCATTGTGTTTAGCACATATTTTTTTCTTTATAACTTTTTAAGATATAATTTCAAGTCTGTATAGCCACTTGCTTTTGCATTTGGTAATCTGCATTATCTGGCTTATCTGAACATTCAAAAATGAACATGCCTGCTATCTTTCCATCTCTTCTCATACAGAAATCTTCCCAATCTTAATTACTTCTGTCTCTGACCATGTTCTATTTCTGTACTCTTGCTCAAAAGAGATGGGATAACCAGAACTAAGGACAGAATTCAAGATGTGGGCATACCATTATTTTTTCTATGACTTTTTTCCTACCCTGTTCTTTATATATGATACCAGATGGTTAGTATCATGAGTCTCGTTAGGCACTGAGCAGATATTTTCAGTGAACTGACTGCAGTGATGTTCTTTTTCCTAATTACATGTAATTTAGAATGCAGAACTCTGTGTGAGAAGTTCAGATGTTTCCTTCTAGTATGTACAAGTTTCCAGTTGTCAAACACTGAATTTCATAAATCATTTTAGTTTTGTTTCTCTGAAGTTCTCACAGTTCTGATACTGATGTAACCTAGATGATTTTGTTACTTAGCATTAACCTCCCACCATGCTGAAAACTGACAGCCTGGTCACTTGGGTCAATACTACAAAGTTAGAGCATGTGCCTACACTCAAACTCATCTTCTACTTATGTAACTACTCCATCATAGTGAGGTAGTAAAACCACCTCCCGAAATGCCTTTGAGCCATGACTGAAGCAGTGTGAGACTAGATATTGGGTGGTCTATGTTGATAGCATGCTGAGATACGTGCTGGCAGCCAGGGTAAGTGAGTGGCCAAAGCTGCCAGGACTCCATGGGCTTATATATCTCGCTGCCTATGATGCCAACATAACTTGTATCAGCCATGGTTTTTAGTGTAGAGGTGGCCTCACTGGCACAGGCGGTGTGTGAAGCTTTCACTTGGGGGCGCAATTTCTCCCTTGCACAGGTCCCACCTCCCGCCTGACACAGGTCCTGCATCCTTCCCCCGCCTCCCTCCTCTCTTCCCTCCCCTTCCCAGCACATCTCTTGTCCCTGTTCACTGCATGCTTTTCCCCTTCCAACCAAACCCCTGAACCCAGGGAAATTATTTTTGAAAAAACCTTCCCCTTTTCTGCAATTTCTTTCTCAACAAAATGCACTATGTTTTGTACCATGAGCCAGATACGGAGAAGGTAACTCATTAAAAGCACTAAAATTTGGGAATCAGAAATGTCAGTCACAGGTTTTTTATATAGTTTGATTGCAAGTTGTCCGCATGTCAGCTAACACCACAAATCCCTCTCATTAATCCTGGGGAACGCATAATGGCGGGCAACAGTGAAAGCTAATTGAGAAATCTCTGTCCTTTCTTCAGGATAAGACCACAAGGTATCCAGGCCTCCCCATCAGCTGGTCTTTGCATCCTGACAGGAAGAAAACGACTGCAATACGACTGCAAAAGTTGCTACCTCATTCTCACTTCTTCACACAAACAAGCTCGAGCCCTTCCTGGCCACGTCTACACAGGCACTTAGCACAGTGCTGCTGCCGGCAGGACCATGCTAATGAGGTTTCTAGAAATTGCAAGTGCTTGGCCATTTGCAAACTTGCATGGCTCATTAGCATAGCCATGCAAGATTTTGCTGTTGGCAGAGGCGGGTGTCGGCAGTACAGAGGCTGTGTGGACATGCCTCTGTCAGGTAACCCCCCGCCGTCGCCAGCCCCTTATCCATGAAAAAATTCAGGCATAAGTGACTGGCGACAGAGGTGGTTTTTGATGGCAGAGGCGTGTCTACATGGCTTCTGTACTGCTGGTACCCCCCTCTGCCGACAGAGAAATCTTTTGTGGCTATGCTAATTAGCCGTGCAAGTTTGCAAATGGGCAAGCATTTGCAATTTCCAGAAACCTTATTAGCATAGTGCTGCTGGCAGCAGGTCTGTGCTAAGTGCCCATGTAGATGTGGCCACTATGTTTACTGTTTCAACGGCAGTAAGCACTTTAGACAATGAATAAGAATTGCAAAGGGACGTGGATCCTGTGGGTAAAATCCAGACTGTCTGCTACTGCTTTAAGAACAACAGCACCCATTCACCTCACAGAGCCAAGAGAACAAAATGTCCCATTTGAGGCAACATGATGGCTCCAGACCCTATGTCCCTGGGGTGACAAAACCAAATCACCAGCCCTGTTGTGACCAGGCAAATGTAATTTCCCATTCACTGAAAAGCATTAAGACCTATCCTAGCAATACCTCCTCACTTACCTGTCACCATGTCTTTCTTCCCTCCACACCCGCCTCTCTCAGGCTCACTGCCCTCCCCACCCAAGCACTTCTCCTGACCTGCCCATCAGAGAATTTGAACAATAAAAAACCTAACTGCCCTAGCCCAGGCCACTGCTTACCTGTGGGATGCTCTGATTGGCCCTAGGCCAAGTGACCGGGGATCCATTCCTCCTGGCTCTTTATTGCTCTGCCTGGTCCCAGTTAGCTGGCCCTGATGCCACAAATGACCCAGCCCTCCCTGTAGCACATGCACAGCATAAGGCTGGCTGGCCTACATGTGGCTTTGTGTAGAGCCCTTTGAAACATGATGATGGGTGAGGCTGGGTGGGACCCTGCTCTCACTACCCCAACCTCTTCTGGCAAATTACTCCAGTATCACACAAGGGGAGGAGGAGTCATCCCATAAAGCCCCAAACTGAAATTCTCCTGTTATCTAAGGCAGTGACTAGTGCATGAATGAAGCAGAAAGCTTTTTGAATTGTAAAAAACACTTTGCAACATTGCACTTCCCATCTACTGACCTCAAAGCACCTAGCCATAAACAGTGAATGTACACAAAATCCTCTGAGGCAGGCAAGTGTTATTAGTATCCCTTCTTTTTCCAGATGAAGAAACTGAGGCATAAAATAATTAAGTTCCTTATTCACTTTGGAAAAGCTCCTCTTGAGACCAAGCCTTAAGTGAGGGCTCTGCTGTCATACTGGAGGTCTGTGACAGGAGGACCATTAAGAAAACCTCAGATCTTCACACTTCCAACAGTGGGGAGCACAGGCCACTGGCTGCATTGAGGTGGGGAGATCTCCCAGAAATCCCCACCTCCCCCCGGACAGGAACTCAGCCGTGACTTTGAACCTGAATCGTACACTGTGTAAGGGCCGTTTCTGCCCCTGCACGCCAGGCATACCAGGTGTGGCTGGGCAGGCTCAACCCAGCATGATCCAAGTGTGGAGGCGCTTAGTGTAGGGGGGGTGGAATCCAGATGTAGGCAGTTCAGTAGAAGATCTGGATGCACAGGGGATCTTTGGGTAGGAGGGTTCTGGGTATAGGGCAATAGGACTCTGGCTGGGCTCTGTGGAGGGGTCAGTGGGGCTTGATGGGAGATGCAGGTGCTCGGGAAGTGGGGCTTGATGAGGAGGGAGGTCCAGGTGCAGCTTGCTGAGACTCAGTGGGCTGGGGGTCTGGGAGTGGGAGGCTTGTTAGATGGGTCCAGGTGTCAGGGAGCATGTCTTGTCAGGGTGAGGGTTAGATGGGCCTGCAGCTGTAATTCTCACTGACTTCTCTATGAAATGTGAGAATCAGGCCATTGATTTTATGTAATTTTAGGTAATTATGTTTGAAAATTATAGCCTATACTTAAAGATGCAGAAAATACCTTAACACAAAAAAGATGAAATTACCTCCGGATCTCTCTACTTATTGGTCTGTGTGCTATTTATGGAATCATTAAACTCTTTAAAAGACTCTTAAGCAGATTTCCTCTGAAGTTGTTATTAAAGGCTTCTGCTTAGTTAGCTGGATGACTTTCAGAGCCTCAAAACCCCTTTAAGGTATTTAATTTTGACAAGCCTGTGTACAGAATTTAGATCCAATCAAGCTTGAAAGTGGAAGCTGACCCAAGTGAAATAAACTTGTAAATGCATTTAATTCATATCATTTATTGTAGTTAGTATCAGAACTGGCAAGGAATGATTCCTTAGCAAAGTCATTTAGTTCAATCTATCCACCATAAAATTTCTCAAAGAAAATTTAGCATTTTGATACAAGATGAATATATATTTCTTTAAGGAAAATATATACTTTAGGTCAAATTGTCAGTTGTCTTTTGTGTAAAGATGAATTCAAGCTACAAAATTCAGATGTCAGGGGCCTGGAGTGTATTCACCATTGTATTACTATTGATAACAATGAATATTATAATTACTGTAGCACTTAAGAGCCCTAGTCATAGGCCAAGACCACACCATGCTACAGAAACACAGAACAAAAATATGCTACCATCTAAATAGTTATCGTGTAAACTGCAAATCCAGATACATTCCAAGCTGAAATTTTCCCTCAAGGGCTTTTTCTACTTATGATCATGCTGAAGTTTGCTTACAACTAATAAGATACTGGTGATATCTGCACCATTTATATCCTGAGATACTTCTATGGGAGTTACAGGTCCTCAGCATCTGACCAAAGTTCATTCTTTGTTTGCAAAGATCTGAAATCCAAATACATACTAGAATGCTCATTGATTATCTAAACCTTCAGACATGTTGTGGCCACTGCTAGGAGAAACAAAACTATATCATTGCCTACACATTATCTACGCCTACTTTTCATTCATTTCAAACTTTTGTAAAATATTTAAAACTCTGGTGTTTTGAGCTATATCTCCTTCTCCCATGTCATCTCCTAACAAAATCCAGCTTTTGTTCAGAGGGTTCCACTTAATAAAATGGCAAACATGGACATTGAGTAGAACTTATGTCTCTGTCAATTTTATTTCTTCCGTAATCAGCAACAGTTACTTTCGTATTATTCCTTTTTTTTTATTCTGATAGGAAAACATTAGATTACTATGAATCCCATAAAAATCAGAAGTTTATTCTCTGCATTCTTTTGACACTGGACATGCTAATATAGTGAAGCTGCAATATTTTATAAACATCAGCAAAATCTCTAGAATATGGCTAACATTTTAAATGCATTTGAACTTTAGCATAACAGTTTAGCGCGTGAAGAACTGGTGTGGGTTTTAAAATTTTGTTATTAATATGGATATTTTAAAATGGGCTAATCAGCATTCGCTAAGCAAATGTGCCTTTTTGTTGTTTAAATTTTATACCAAAGAGCTGAGAGAATAATGCAAAACTATTCATGAATATTCACTCAATATTTAAATGAGCGTTCCTCAGCTGTGATTGCATTGTCTTTTGTGTTCATTTTTCATGAACATTTTGAAAGACTCAGTTTTATTGACACAGATGTCTGCATAAAGTTAACAGCATGTTTCAGTGGCTATAATATCAACATTTTAACAGTCCCAAGCCTTCCTCAGTTTAGTCCAGTTGTGCTTTCCATATGTCCCAGGGCTCTTAGGTACAAGGTGTCTTTTGCATCAAGTCATCAGTCTACATCTTTTCCATCAAGACTTTATCTCATAGGCTACATCTACACTACAGAGATCTTTTGAAAGAAGTCCCTCCGGAAGATCTCTTCCAGAAGAACTTCTTTTGTAAGAGTAACAGAGAGGTAGCCATGTTAGTCTGTACTCCAGCAAAGCAAAGCTGCAGAAATGTAGCACTTTAAAGATTAACAAAATGATTTATTTGGTGATGAACTTTCGTGGGACAGACCCACTTCATCAGATTAATTTCATTTCCAATACAGACTGACATTAATAAGTACAGAGGACCAAAAAAAATATTAAATAAAAACTGACAAATCAAATAGGATTGAAGGAAGAGGGTGAGAGGTGGGAGGATGTTAATTGTGGTGTCTGAGATAATCACGAGCATCAAAGGAAGGGAAGTAGTCCTTGTAATGCGTGAGGTAATTGATGTCTCTGTTCATACCACCTGTTAAGGTGTTGAATTTGAATATGTACTCTAACTCGCAAATCTCTTGCTCTAATCTGTTGTTAAATTTTTTTTGTTCCAGGGCACATATTCTCAGGTGTCCTGGAACAAAAAGAATTTAACAACAGATTAGAGTGAGAGATTTGTGAGTTAGAGTACATATTCAAATTTGACACATTAACAGGTGGTACGAACAGAGACATCAATTACCTCACTCATTACAAGGATTGCTGCCCTTCCTTTGACACTCGTAATCAGCAATAGTTACTTTCATAGTATTCCTTTTTTTTCATTCTGACAGGAAATCACTAGGTTACCACTAAATCCCATAAAAATCAGAAGTTTATTCTCTGCACTTTTTTGACACTGTGATATAGTGAAGTGGAAATATTTTATAAACATCAGCAGAATCTCTAGAATATAGCTAATATTTAAAATGCATTTTAATTTAACATAACAATTTAGCAAGTGAAGAATTGATGTGGGTTTGGGTTTAGGTTTTAGGAAGATGGGGCTTTTGAAGTCCAGGGGTCCTTTCGAAAGGTACCCTTCTACATGGGCAGTGTATGATTCAAAAGCAGTGCTTTTGAATTGCGTGCAGTTGCCATTATGCTAATGAGGTGCTGCATACTCATGGAAGTGCCTCATTAGCATCTTCCCAACTTGTTCATTACCATTCTCCTTCCAAAAGGATGGGGCTAGTGTAGACATAGTCGACATGGAATAGCACTATTTCAAAATAAGCCAAAATGGCGTCCAATGACACTATTTCAAAATAGGCACTATGGGTCCAGACACACTGTTTCAAATTGCATTCTTGTGTGTAGCTGTGTTACTTCAAATAAGATATTTCAGAATAGCTATTCCAGAATGGATTATTTCAAAATAACGCTGCTGTGTAGACATAGCCACAATGTCCTGGGGCAGTAGGACAAGAGCTATGGACTGAAACATATAAAACATATAAAAAGATGGGTGCAAAGCTTGGGGTGAGGAGAAGTTCTTCTTGTCATCACCACTCTGCAGGAGTTAGTCTCAGCTGGTTGAGGAGACAGCGCCTCTCTCCAGGATGGGTAGCACTGACTGCTCCTGAGTACTACATTCATAAGGGAGGAAGCTGACAAGGGAGCAAGTTGGCAAGAGAGCATCTGACAAGGGGGGTTGCATGATCAGCTCGCTGCCCCAGATCCATGACTGCGGGCAGATACACTGTACATACTATGCCTTGGCTTCCTCTGCTGTCTCTGTCGCTCTTCTCCTCTGTAAGTTGCCTGTGTCAGGCTATGAGTACAAGAGGGTATGAGTGTTCATGTGGGTGTGTGCTTGAGAGCTAGTTTCCTCTTTTCCTTTAATCCAACAGCAGCATTTAATAAAATACATATGATTGTAACCTTGGGGTGGTCTTTTGTGGAAATAAGGTATCAAAGGTTCGAAGTCTAGGTACTTTTTAAAAAATCTCACTAGGCACCCGTCTACTTGGGTGGTGTGTGATTCAAAAGCAGCATCTAAATACCTTTCAAAAATCTGGCCCAAAGTGATTTAGAAACCTAACTCTTATTTAAGTCAGTAAGACTTAGACCCCTAATACCTAATTTATGTTTGAACATGGCTCTGTGTCTCACTGACTTAGGTTCAGCTTCTCCAAAGGTAATTGGGTACCTTTGTTCCATTGGAATGAGACAACTCACTATCTTTGATTATCTGGGCCTTAGGCACTTTTAAAAATTTCAACTTTAGTCCCAAAAATAGGGTTTATATTTTTAAAAAAAGTGTTTCATAAAATCTAGAATAAATAGAAATATTTACATTTCAGAAAATCAATCAAAACAGCTGTTGAATATGTAAATATTCACCAAAGTGAAAACAGCAGCATCAGGCTATTTCATTTCAGTGGGCCACAAAATCGTCATAACCAAGATGGTCTCCTGGTATAGGACAGTTTTGTTAACAGCGCTTGTGAGGTGTGTCAGCTGGCTCACAGTCAATATTGTGTGCAATCAGCACAGCTGCACTTCATGTATCCTTGCTTTATGTGCGTGTCACTTTAGTAATACTAGCTGGAAAAAAAGCTACCTGAATGGAAACCGGCATAATCTGGCAACCCCATGCCTGGACAACAGTAAACAAAATGTCTCAGAGGGCACACATGTAACCCTGATGGGCGCAGGTTGCAAACTGCTGGGCTAATGTATGAAAACCAGAAAAGGAAACTGCCTAGAAATCCTATTAAAATTAACATTTCCATTTTTAATGTCTAATCAAATGCAAAAAGCAAATTCCAGCATAACAAAAGTGAAAAGCAAATCAGATTTTAAAAATGCATTCCAGTTTAGTAATCTGTGGTGTTAGTTCTCTAAGAGATGTGGGACAGTTTAATTTTTTTTATTATGCCTGTGTTCCTTTCTGACTTTCTGCGTATGAAATTAGAGATAAAGACAGTTTAAATATTTTTATCATGTCTGTTCTCCTTCAGACTTTCTGGTTATGAAATTAGAAGGTTTGTACTGTTATGCATTTCTTTCAGTTATTTTAATTGTTACTTTTATTTTGTACATCAGTTTATTATTTATTATTGTATAAACAACAGTGCACTTCTCGCCCCTGGGAAGCAAGTCTGTGGAACACATAAAAATGCTGTACTGATCACCAGGGGACCAAAACTAGTTTTCGAACCACTGTTTCTGTCCACCCAATGTTATGTAATATAGGAGCTATCTAAAAAAGCTAAACATACATAAATCCATGGGCCCAGACCTAATTCATCCAAGGGTTCTGAGGGAGTTGGCGTATGTCGTTGATGAGCCCTTGGCCATTATCTCTGAAAAGTCGTGGAGATTGGGAGAGATCCCAGATGATTGGAAAAAGGCAAAAGGGAAGAAGGATGATCCAGGGAACTATAGGCCAGTCAGTCTTACATCAGTCCCTGGAAAAATCATGGAGGGGCTCCTCAAGGAAGTCATTTTGAGGCACTTGGAGGAGGGGAAAGTGATCAGGAAGAGTCAGCATGGATTCATGAAGGGCAAGTCATGCCTGACCAATCTGATTAGTTTCTACGATGAGATAACTGGCTCCGTGGATAGGGGAAAATCAATGGATGTGATTTATCTGGACTTCAGCAAAGCTTGTGATACGGTCTCCCACAATATTTTTGTCAGCAAGTTAAAGGAATGTGAATTGGATAAATGGATGGTAAGATGGATAGAAAGCTGGCTAGAAGGTTGGGCCCAGCGGGTAGTGATCAACGGCTCGATGTCGGGATGACGATCGGTTTCTAGTGGAGTGCCCCAAGGTTCATTCTGTGTCCTGTTCTGTTCAACATATTTATTAATGACCTGGATGAGGGCTGGATTAAGCTAGGGGGAGAGGTAGATATGCTGGAGGGTAGGGATGGGGTCCAGAGTGACTCAGACAAATTGGAAGACTGGGCTGCAAGAAATCTGATGAGCTTCAATAAGGAAAAGTGCAGAGTGCTGCACTTGGGCCAGAAGAATCCCAAGCATTGTTACAGGCTGGGGTCCCACTGGCTCGGTAGTAGTTCTGCAGAAAAGGACCTGGGAGTTATAGTGGATGAGAAGCTGGACATGAGTCAACAATGTGCCATTGTAGCCAAGAAGGCTAATGGCATATTAGGTTGCATCAAGAGGAGCGTTGCCAGTAGATCCAAAGAAGTGATTGTTCCTCTTTATTTGGCTTTGGCGAGGCTGCATCTGGAGTACTGTGTCCAGTTCTGGGCCCCCAATTATAGGAAGGATGTGGATACACTGGAGAGGGTCCAGCAGAGGGCGACCAAAATAATTAGGGGGCTGGAGCATATGACCTATGAAGAAAGGTTGAGGGAATTGCGACTGTTTCATCTGCAGAAGAAAAGACTGAGGGGGGATTTGATAACAGCCTTCAAGTTACTGAAGGGAGGTTGCAAAGAGGCTGGAGAGAGGCTGTTCATAGCGGTCACGGATGGCAGAACATGGAACAATGGTCTCAAGTTGCGGTTGGGAAGGTCCAAGATGAACATTAGGAAAAACTTTTTCACTAGGAGGGCGGTGAAGCATTGGAGTGGTCTACCCAGGGAAGTAGTGGAGTCTCCATCGCTGGAGGTGTTTAAGTATCGTCTCGACAAAGCCCTGGCTGGGCTGATCTGATGGGTTTGATCCTGCTTAGAGCACGGGGCTGAACTCAATTGCTTTTTTAGGTTTCTTCCAGCTCTATTGTGTGCAAAAGTACCTGGTGACCCTTAAGTGAACGGCCACGCTCAGGCATGTTAGGGTGAATTGCATGGGCACTTGAACAACGCGGTGAGGTAGGTGGGGTGGAGGCAGGGTCCAGAGACTCTTTTAAATTGTGATAGGGAAATATGCACAAAAGGCTAAACCATAAACTCCAGACCAAGAACTGAGGAACCAAGTGAATTGGGGAAGTCTAACCCAGTTAGCAATGGAATTTACTGACTTGCTTGCAGACTGCACTGCCTGCAGCCACCCCACCGGTCTAAACTTGACAAACAGGAAAACCCTATACAGAAAAGAGCCATGGCCTCTGACCTAGCAGCCCAGAGGCATCAGCTGCATACCTTAAAAGGGAAAAAGAAGTATGAGATGTATGGTTGTGTAAAAAGGGGAGGGGGCTGAGAGGGGCTGCAGGTGAAGAGAAGCAGAAGCAACCAGGATGTGATGTGTCAGGCCTCGGGTGGAGCCAGCAAACGGTAGATCATAAAAGGGGGCAACAAAGTAAGGAGGAGGAGGAACTCCCGAACCCTGGAGAGACCGGATGCATCTGTGACAAGGACTGATCACCCTTCGCTGCTCCTCCCGCCTGCTCACAAGTTAAATAGAGTAGTGTGTGAAAACCTATTGGTACCATGAAGAAATTTGTAACAGTATAGCTTAGATAGCCAGATGCAGTGTTTTATTGTTTTGCTCCTGTACCTGCTCAGCTACATAAGTAAAAGTTAGCAGTTGCATTTTATCTCTGGCTTTTCTTTTGATACCCTGCCATAGCTATGTGTATTGCTGTGTGTGTGTCTTTAGTTTTATGAGTCTGTAAGGGTCACGTGTAAGGCTGAGGCAAAGCTGCCCCAGGACCCCCGAGAGGGCTTTGACCCAATGACCAGGAAGTTCTGAAAGCAAGCTGCCTCAGCTGGGACGCGTGGTCCGCTGAACCTTCGTGTTCTACAGAACAGTGTTGTTTGTGTCTGTACGTCACTTTCTCCTATTAATCCTTAAGTCCTATCCCCTGAAACTCAAAACTCACACTTCTTGGGGATAGCTAACAGCTCTTAGAAATCAGGATAGATAACAGCCAATGAATTCCACCAACCCGTGGGCTATTTTAGAGAACTACTGGGAGTTAGAAAAACCCCAGAGGGTGTTTCTTTTCCTTTTGGGTGTAATCCTATTCCTCCTGTTAGTAGTGTCGTGTAAGCCACAGCTATAACTACGTCAGTTTCGTAATACATAGCACAATCACTCTCAGTGGAGCGGGCCATCACTGAGAAGCAGCCCCCCCTTTTCCCCAGTTCAACACTTCACCCACCCCTCACCTCCACCCTTATTTAGGACTTGGAGCACAGCATATTTGCTCCACATATTGTTTTATGATTCTATGATTACCTTTGCAATCATTTGTCACTTTCCCCACTAATGTAAGGATCATGTTCTCTTTATTATATTAGACTTTTTACACCTTCATTCGGCTATTGAAGAATTTTGGACCATCCCTTGAGGCTTGCAGAGAGCTAATGTTGGATGGAGTGCAGCTATAAAACAGAGCACAGTGGTTATTTCTACTTAGCTGTGTCTATACTAGCCCCTTCCTTTCTGATGGGGCATGGTAAAGAGCAACATCAGAAGATGCAGCTCATTAGCATAATGCCAGCCATAGCTATTTGAAAGTGATGCTTTCAAATCGCGCGCCGCCCGTGTAGATGGGAGCCTTTCGAAAGGACCCCCCAGTCTTCAAAAGCCCCTTCTTCATATCTGCACACAGCGCTCCCCTGGAATGGAGCAAAACAAACCTGTTGGAAAACATATTTTGTCCACTGAATGGCACTGGCTTCATATTCAGATATTTAGCAGTTATATTTCAAATCTGAACGCTTGGGCTTTATTGGAGGTGAAGGATTTGAGCAAATGTCCGAATATGCAATGAATGTCATCATCAATGAGCTTGCCACAAATGGGGTGCTCCTGCGGTCAGCTAGAAGTTTTGTGCCAAGACAGTGAAGTGGAGGGGAGTTGTAGATTGACCTATGCTCCACACAGAGCGCAAAGAGTTAAGTAAGTTTCCACAGAGCACACATACTCTTCAGAAGAATTCCACTTTATCTCTCAACAATTCTTGCTCTGGTTGAATCCTCTTCTCCAGATTGGCAAGTCCCCTTTTTCCTGGCACTGATAGACGTTTTACGACAGATTCTCTTCCCAGTGTAATTCTACTGACATCAATGATGAGACTAAACCTTTGTCAGTCTGTTGTAGGAACTGCAGGTGCCTTTGATATGGCTAGAGACAGATTTTAGGCTAAAAGGGTTCAGTAGTTCTTGAAAAAAATGTACTCTCCACACATCACATTATTGAAAGGGAATAATATCCTCACTATCACAACCTGGGCCTCACACTGTGCTTCAAATATTCTCGCAAGATTTCTGAGCCACCAGTTTGACCTATATGATATCTTAAACGTGTTATGGAAGACAGATCTTGCAAACATCATCTTTCACAGTGGGTAGCCAAGACTACAAGAGGAATCAAAAAGAATTAGATAAATTTGCAGTGTTCTTGCTAATACTTCCCAGAGTGTTATTTTTATTGGGTCCAGAAGTGTGGGCTCAATCTGGGGATCCAGGCTCAGGAGTGGGGCTGTAGTTGTGGGGCCCAGGCTAGATCAGAGGAGTTGGGTGCAGGGGTGTGAAGGCTCTTGCTGGGAGTGCAGGTTCTGGAGCAGGGTGGGGTACAAGGAGCTGGGCTGTCACAGAAGATTGGGGTAGAAGGGCTCTGACTGGCAGCAGGTTCTGGGATGGGGCTGGTGATGAAGAGTTTGGTGTGCATGTTGCATGGGGAGAGAAGACTACCCCCAGCCTTCTCTCACCACAGCAGCTTGGGGCCAAGTGAGAGGTGCCTCTCCAATGCTGCTGCCACTGCAATGAGAACAGCTAGGGAGGGGTGCTTGTTCCCCAGCTGGGGTCAGTTCCAGGCTAGGCTGGGTTTGGGCCATAAGAGGGACATCTATCCCATCAGCAGCAGTTCCAGGTTGGGTAACAGGGCTGTGGGGAGAGGCATCCTCTCCCTCCTCTGGCCAATGCAGAACAGCTGTGGCAGAGGTGAGGCACCCTCTTCCCCGATCGCAGCATGGAGCAGCCATGGCTGGGGGGTAAGGCACACCCATCCCCCTCTCCTGGCATGGAGCTGCTGCTGGCAGGTGGGAAGCACCCACGTCCTGTGGTCAGCAGCCAGGTGTGGAACTCTGCACAGCCACCCAGAGCCCCTGCATAGGGCTTGTAAGGCAACTGTGTGGCTGCTTGGCTGCATAGCTTAGAGGGAACTTAAGAGGATAGGTCCATCAATGGCTATTAGCCTGGATGGGTAGGGATGGTGTCCCTAATTTTCTCATGCCAAAAGCTGGGACTGAGCACAAGGGAATGGATCACTTGATGATTCCATGCTGTCCCTCCGGGGAACCTGGCATTGGCCACTGTTGGAAGACAGGATATTGGGCTAGATAGACTACTTACAAAAGAAGCAAACCACTCATGAAAGTAGTTTAAATTGGAAAAGAGAAGTCTCAGAGAGGACATGACAACAGCTGTCAAATACCTAAAAGAGTGTCACAAGTAAGAGGGAGAAAAATTATCCTCCTTAACCTCTGAGAGTAGGACAAGAAGCAATGAGCTTAAATTACAGCCAGGGAAGTTTAGGTTGGACATTAGGAAAAACTTCTTGCCAGGGTGGTTAAATACTGGAATAAATTGCCTCGGGTGGGTGTGGAATCTCTCCATCACTGAGATATTTAAAAGCAGGAGAGACACATATCTATCCAGGATGGTCTAAATGGTGCTTGGTTCTGCTGTGAGGGTAGGGGACTGGATTTGATGACCGCTCAAGGTCCCTTCCAGTTCTAGTGTTCTGTGATTCTATGGGCTCTTGGTCTGACCAGGGCCATCCCTAGGCACA
The DNA here is from genome assembly GCF_033958435.1 of Carettochelys insculpta. Lineage (NCBI taxonomy): Eukaryota > Metazoa > Chordata > Testudines > Carettochelyidae > Carettochelys > Carettochelys insculpta. The sequence continues at coordinate 14,075,050 of NC_134147.1, read as the reverse complement.
AACACAATATATGGCTGCATAGGCCACCAAATTTTCAGATGCCCCTATGCAGCTGTGTTCTCATGTACGCCTGAGGATATGCGACTGCTGGTTCCTCTCTGGCCCCTCCATGGGACTGCTCTGTCCTATCCACTGCAGGGCTCTTAGCCAGCAGCAGTAGATTAGTGACAGCTCCCTGCTCCTACACTGGTGGCAGAGAGCAGTTTCCAGCCTCCATAGCTCAACTCTGGGTCCAGGGTAGACTGTGAGCCCCACTAGGAGCTGGGGATGGGGGAGAGTGAGGGAAGAAGCAGAGGGAGTGTAGTAGGGAAGCCCTGAACCCCAGGCCCCCAACAGAAGCTGCAGAGGAGCAGCAGGAGGGGAAGCCCCAGGTCCCCAGCAGGAGCTGTGAAATGTGTGCAGGTGGGAGAGGGCCTCGGTTGCTTAGCACCCTGTAATGCATAAGGCTAGCTCTCTGTTTGTCACAGTATGGCCATTCTGATGTTCAGACATTACTTGCTGCATTGTTATTCTTCATGTGCTGATTCAGAGAGTTGCAAAACTGGCAAGTTATTTTGTTGTCATACTACTAAGGTTTCCACTAACATTTGATGAAGCTGGGGTACATATTTCCTTTTGGGCAGCAACAAAGATGCAAAAGCCTCATGGTACACTGGCCTAGTAGTGTCAATGGTGTTTTTTATAAAGTACCACTTTTAAAAAAATGTAAGTACCCCCAGACTTCAGTTGTGTACCCCGAAGAGTACAGGTACCACTGTTTGAGAAACATGGTCCTAAGGTAATCTGAGGTCTTGAAACAAGTGCCATTCAACCCCTCCTGATGATTGTACCCTTTTCAGGAGTTAGATTTGTTTTGCGTGCCACCAAGTTACACCTCACTTAAAAACTACTTACTTACGAAAACATGCAAAAATATCATAGAAGACTATTACTGAAAATTTTACTGACTTTTTAGCATCTTATTATCAAATAAATTAATTGGAACAGAAATATTGTAGTTACATTTCAGCATTAGGCATACAAAGCAGCAGAAACAAGTCACTGAATGAACTTTTAGATTGTACTGACTCTACTAGTGTTTTTTGTGTAGCTTGTTGTAAAACTAGGGAAATGCTTAGATGAGTTGACATACCCCTTGGAAGACCTCAGTGTATCCCCAGGGGTAAACATGCCCCTGATTGAGAAACATGGGTGTATGCAACATGAAGTCTGAGGGGAATGCCCATCTTTCCCTTTATTTACATACTTTTTAAGTTTTGGGTGGATGTGGTGCGTCCTGCTGCACCCTTAATTGTCAGTGCATGTAACTCTTTGTTAAATTATAGACATGTGAAAAACAATCCTGTATTACTGCATGTTTGGACAGTCCAAACCTGACAGGTAATAAGGACTTCTGGGTTCCTTAACATGCCGCTGCCGACTCCCTGGGACACCAGCAAGTGATTTAAATTCCTTTCTACTTTGGTTTCCCCACCTGCAAAACTAGAATAATAACATCACATTGCTATTCTCATGATTCTTACCCTCTGGAAGGCCTTTTTCTGAAAAATTGCTTATCTGTTGAGTAATCAAATTGCCCATATCTGAACAGCCCTAATTCCTCTTTTCCTATGGAGTCAGCTGTAAGGACTTTCCTAAAAGCCATGATGAGCACCAAAGGATTAATTCTACTAACCAGAAATGTGAATGTCCACAGAGGCGTACAGTAACATTTTGATCCTTCCAATCAAATATGAAAAAAATTTCCCCCATGGCCTTTGGGGGACCGTGTATGTTGCGCTCACACTAAATAGCTCTAGGAGCGGGATGGGTTTGGATCATAGAATCATAGGGCAGGAAGGGACCTCAGGCCACCTAGTCCAGCCCCCTGGAGGCTAAATCAAAGTTCAAAGAGCGTTTTGAAATGAAATGGTCGCTGAAGAGGAGGCACCATGGCCGGAGCTCGGCTCCCCTGCGTTTGGGAGACACGCGGGTGAGCCAGAGCAAGTCGCGTGGCGCCCGATTTCCAGGCTTTCTGGCCCTACCCCTCCACCTGTGCTCAGAGCTGCAGGGGCCCGTCACCTTTGCTTAGCGCCGCCGCTTCCCCCGCCAAGGCAGCGCAGCGCGCCCCCGGCTCCGGGCCGCCCGGCTCCCCCCGCCCCGCAGCGGCCAGGCAGCCTCCGAGGCTGGAGAGGCGCCAGCGCCCCCGAGCAGCCCCGGAAAGCGAAACAAAAACCACGCGCTGCCGCCGGCCGCCATGTGACACTCGCGGCGGCTCTCCCCGCCCTCCCCACGACCCAGGGCCGCTTCCGCCCCGCGAATAGCAGCGCGAGGCGGGCAGCTGCGAGCGCTGCCGGCGCCTCCGGGACACGAGCAGCTGCGCTCGCCCCCACCGCCGCTCGCCCTGCCCGGCTGGGCCCCAGGAGCCAGGGAGACCCCGCCCCCTCCCACCTGCAGCCGGCCGCGGGCAGGAGAATGGCCCCGCTCGCTGCCCCCTCGCCGCGGGCGCTGCTGCTGCTGCTGCTGCTCCCGCTGCGCTTCTCCGCGGCCTCCAAGCTGAACATCCCCAAGGTGCTGCTGCCCTTCACCCGCAGCACCAGGATCAACTTCACGCTGGAAGCCAGCGAGGGCTGCTACCGCTGGTGAGTGCGGCGGGGACAGCCGCCAGCCAGCTCCCCGCCCGGCGCAGCACGTGCGGGGAGCCTGCGGCCTCGGGGCCGGCGCTGCGTGCGTTCGAGCGTGGCCAGAGCGCGCGCCGCTGCACCTTGCGCTGCAGCGGGGACCTGGGCCGCGCATCCTGCCCGGGCAGAGGAGCCTCGCGAGCTGGGGGCGGGGCCTCGGAGGGCTGGGGCTGGGCGCGGCGAGAAAGCGCGGGCCCTTGCACTGCCCCGCGGCTCCGTGCCTCGCGTGTTTGCAGGGGCCCGGGCCTCGGAAGAGCTGGGAGGGAGCGCGGTGTACGCAAGGCCTCCCCCGCCTATAGTGTGCTGAGTGGGTGTGAGGGGTGCGGAGCAGGCCGGGGGAGGAACACCTGAGAGAGGGGGATGCTTGTAGGTATTGACATTTTCATCTGTGAAAGCGACCTCAGGTAAACGGGCAACAGCAGAGCAATCAAATAATCTTATCACGTGGGAAGCACACCTGTTTTCTTCAAAACGTGCATACGTACAGTTTAACAAATAGACTCCGATTACTGCTTAAGACAGTAAACTCTCAATTTAGAGGACCTCAATTTAGCGGACTTGTGGAATAGCCCCCCCGCCCCCCCCAGGACAGTAAATGCCAGCGATTCGCCAGAGGAGCTGCACGGGGGTCGGGTGGGCTGGCAGTTGGGCGCAGGAGCTCTCTTCTCTCAGCCACATGTGTGCAGAGTGTGTCAGCTTCTGGACGCTGGAGCCTTCAGCGGCGCTGAGCAGCAGCCGTGGTGCCACAGGCTGCTCTGCTGTAGCATGGGCGGCTTGGAGCCTGGAAGACCGCACTGCTGACCATACGGAAAGATGTGGAAGGAGCCAGGCCAGCGTGCAGGTCTTCTCCTGATAACTGGGGGAGAGAGATGGAGGTGTGAGGGGAAGAATGGGGCAGGAGGGTGGAGAAAGGGAGAGGGGGCAGAGGACAGGAGTGAGTGATGAGCTGGTGAGGTCAGTGCACCATCATACAGTAAACCCTCAGATTTAATTTAATGGACTTTTGGCATTAACTAACTCCCTCTCCCTCCTATTAGGCTTTTAAATTGAGGGTTCATAGTAGTGGGAATCTAATATCTACCTTGGCCAGCTCATCCCAGGATAGCACATACGCTACGTTTTTTGGGAGCACCAGGCATTCTCCCATTCTGTGACCACTGGATGCTCACCTGCCTTTGTAGTGTAAAGAAAGGAGAGGAGAAAATCCATAAGGGCATGATTGTATATAGATTTTTTAAAAAAAGTCTCATGATTCTCTACCATTTGCATGAAGAATTCTACACTCAGTGGAATCTCAGCAGCAGATCACAGGAGAAGTTTGGATTTAAATAGCTTTTTGGCTCTAGGTCAGGGTCAGCAGTCTTTCCCAGGTCGAGTGCTGAAATTTGATCTTTTGACCTCTGTGTACAGGCCAAGTGCCAGTGATACTTTTTAAAGTTCTACTTACAACAGCATTAACAACTAAATTAAGATGCAGAGCTTTACTGTTTCATTCTTTAAATCTCCACCTAGTTAGGTTTTTAAAATATCTAAAACTCTCTGGGATTTTAATACAGGTTGAATGCTCTTGTCCTGGATTCTCTGCTCCAGCAACCTCCATGGTCTGGCAGGACCAGAGATGTGGCTGAATCAGGGAGCCTCAGCCACAGAGCTTGCCTGGAGAGAGGCGTGTCTTGCTGCTCTGATTGTCTGGAATTCCTGCCAATCAGAGCAGGTGGCAGGCAGCGTGTGGGAGCATGGAGAAAAAGTTGCTTTGGGGCAGTTTTCTCCTCACTGATGTTCCATTTGCCTAGACCACCACCCTCAGCCTGTCCCTGCACCCCCATCCCATCTAGATCCCAAACACGCATCCCCAGCTCACTCCTGCACCCTCTCTCCTGGCCAGAACCCCCTTCCCCCAGCCCGTGGGGGAGAAACAAGCCTGCAGCAGGATCTTCAGGGCTCCACGGTGAGGACTGTTGGCGGCAGGGGCTCTGGCCCCACCTCTGCACTGTGGTGGAATACTGGGGGGCTCTGACCATAGCCCCATACTGCTGTGGGGTCCTGTGCTGCATGTGGGGAGGAGGGGCGGCTCTGAGCTCTTGCCATGTGCCATTTAAAATCAGCTTGTTAAGGCTGGCTGTAAACCTTTTAATGTGGCTATAGGCAAGTTTGAGTCCCACCCCTTCCCTGAGTAAGAAGAACAGTAATCAGAGTTGCATCCAAAGTTTATTTTAATCTTAAACTGCATGTGCAGAAAAGAAAGAGGAAGGAAGTTATTAGGTACAACATAAAAAAAAATTGGTACAGATGCATCACAGTGGTATTTGGTTTGTATAAGCCATATATATTCGTTACTCCTAATATATGAAAAATAGCAGTGAACATTCTCACTCACTCACTCACATGTGAATAATTTATAGGGAAAATAATAAAACTTTCTCTCCACCAGCTTTCTCAGTACTAGTCAGAATGTTAATTTCTCTGTTCTGCATGATTAAAAGCTTGCAGTGGCAGCTACCATTGAGAGATGTCAGTCAGATATTGGTCACAGTGGAACTACTTCCTCAGGTGGTATGGCCTCGTGGAGTGGACACTGGGCTTGGTGAAAGTTGAGTTCTGTTCCCAGCCACTGGCATTTTGGATGACCTTAGGTAAATCATGGCACTGTTCTGTGCCTTTATCTCCCTATCTGTAAAAGGTGATTCATGGGATGCCAAACTCACTTTATAAGGCATTTTGAGATGTGCTAATGGTTTTATTATATTTGAAGGAGAATGACCCAAGATGTGGCATCAATTTGAGTTACTAAGATGTGCCCTCATTTCCAGCCTTTGTGATATAAACCAATCTTAAACTGTCTCTTGCAGAGTGACAGGCAGGATGTGGGTGACGGTTGGTGTATTCATTAAATCTTGTGGAGGAAGTAGCGGCTCTCTGAAGGGCTGAATACAGAAATGAAGATGGTTTAGGAAATCTGAAAATGATTAGTAAATTTCATTGATTAATCTTTTTTTCCTGTCTCACAACCACCTTCCAGAAAGCCAATCATATTTCTCTGAAGCATCTGATTCTGCCAATTATCAATGAAAAAAATTGGACTGGATGGATCATGGTCTGATCATCATCATCATCAATAACCGTGGGCTCAGCGCCTGTTGGTGTCTGATGCCTCTCTCACTATTTCCTTCCATCTTTCCCCATCCAGTGCAGAGTGGCTTAGTTTCTGTAGACGAGCTCTGCACCAGTCTACTATATCATCTATCTATTCTCTGTGGGGTCTGCCTCTCCTATTCGAACCATCCATTTTGTCGAATACTTGACTTGATTTTTCGTTCGTTGTTCATTCTGCAAATATGCCTAAATAGTTGTAGCTTCCATTTTATAACCTTCTGCAGCAGGTTCTCTTTCGGCTGTATCTTCCTATATAATTCCTGTATAATTTCTGTAGACTAGCTCCACACCAATCTACTACATCATCTATTACGGGCATCAGAACTGTGCATGCAAGAAAAGAACAGAAGATCAGAATTACAATTACAAGACACAGGCTTGGGTGTGTGAAGAGAGAACTGAGAATGTGTAATGTGCAGCAGTGCTACTAGATGACAGAGGTAACATAGTATAAATATTTAGGGCATTAGTATAGTTTTCATCAGTTTTACCCTGTGAAAATAAAACAAGTAGATAACAGTGAATTTTTCTTCTTTCTTGAAGAGCAGATACTTGCCTCTGTAAGGAATGCACTCTACATTATCAGCTAGGAGATGGGAAGTGGGTCTCTTCTGGGATGGTGAGGAGTTGTGAGGAGTTTTGTGTAGTTACTTTTTTCTCCTGCTTTTAAAGTTCCTTCAGATTTCTCTTTCTACACCTTCAGACGAGCCATATCTTGACTTCCCTTTTGATGATTTATGCAGTCAATCGTTAATCTGTTTAGATTGCATTATAATAATTGGATTATCTAGGTTGGTTTTTTTTCTTAAAAATACTAAGTTAGCTAGCAGTTGGTTAATGTGCTTGTAGCCTTTCTGTATGACTCTCTGTAGCTAGTGGGGAAAAAAGTTTCAGTAGTTACATTAAAATACTTTGTAGCCACCTATCCATGACAGTTACTTTTATCTTCCCCTTAAAAAAAAAATCCAGACAGTATCTCCAGTTCAGTTGGATAAAACACTGTTTCTTTGTGGAGAATTGACAGTTTGCCGTTACCATTAATAGGTCACAATCTATAACCATAGGGGAATGGGATATTCTACTTTAGAATTGGTAAGATGGCCTGGGAAGTCTGACACCAGCAGCTTCAGCAGAGAATTGCTTCTTTTTCAGGATAGTAATGTGATGGTTAATACAGTAAACGCTTTCTTATCTGGCATTCTGTTGTCCAGAACTCTCAAATAACCAGCATTTTAACCATAAATAAAGTACCGTGAAAGTAAATACAAATGAATACAGCAAATACAGTGTAAGTTTACAGTGGTTATGAAAGAGTTTACTGTATAGAACTTCTCTTAACACTAAGTAAAGTTCAATAACATCTAGGCAAAGTCAGACAACAGTAGTGGAGGGAAAAATCTCTGGCTGCTTCTACACATGCCACCATCCGTTGGAGGTGGCCTGGTAATGAGGCAATTCAAAGAAGGCTAACGAGGTGCTAACTTTCATATTCAGTGCCTCATTACCATAGGGGTGGCTGCGCATATTTCAAAGTGGAGACTTCAAGCTGCAGATTGACAGTGTAGATGAGTAACAGCAACGAAGGGTCCTGTTGCACCTTATAGACTAACAGAAAAGTTTTGAGCATGAGCTTTCGTGAGCACAGGCTCACTTCATCAGATGCAGTGGTCCGATTGGTGCCCATGACACCACAGAATCCCCATCCAACATGGCCCACCATCCAGGGGGCATGGGCACGCATGCCTCAGACAAACCCATCTCATGGCCCAGCAGGGGGCTGCTGCTTGCATGAGGGTAGACCACAGACGCTATGCAGCAGTATGACCCATGTTCCCCCCACTTCCTGCCCTACAGCTGCCCCATCTGGGGGCCAGGCTAGCCCCACTGCCCAGCCAGGCAGCCCCAGTGAGGAGCCCGAGGCAGTGGGACCAGGACAAGTGTCGCCCAGGGAGGACATATCACCACCCCTGGTGTGCACCTGCAGCCCAAGGGTCTGTCGCCACCTGGCAGACAACAGCTACTGGGTGTTGGCGGGTGTCCTGAACCTGATCAAGGCCTGGGTGACCTATCATCATCATCATCATCAATAACCGTGGGCTCAGCGCCCGTTGGTTCTCTTTCAGCTGTATCTTCCTATATAATTCCTCATTGGTGACCTTCTGCATCCATCCTATTCTCAGAATCTTTCTATAACAACTCCTTTCAAATGCCAATATTCTTCTCTTTGAATCTTTTTTCATCACCCATGTCTCACATCCGTACAACAGGCTGCTGAATACACACATTTTCAAGACGCTCAGCTTTGTTCTTAAGCTAATTGCATTGCTTTTCCAGATCTTATCCATCACCTTCAAACACGTTCTTGCTTTCACTATTCTAGTCACTATTTCCTTCTTACAGTCTAGATCATACGTTATGTTGCTCCCCAAATATGTGAACTTCTCTACATTTTCTAGTTCAATACCATCAATACTGATCTTCCTTCCTATTTTGTTATCTCCAAATGTCGTTGTTTTTGTTTTATTGATGTTCATAATCACTTCGTACCGCTTCCCTTCTTCATTTAACATCTACACTGTTTTCAATAGCTTCTCCTCATCTTCCTCAATGCTAACTATATCATCTGCGAACCTTAAATTGTTAATTGTTTTCCCATGCACAGATATCCCTTCTACCTCTTCCTTGATCTTGTCCATCACTCTCTCCAGATGTGCGATGAAGTTACTTGGCAATATTGGATCTCCTTGTCTTGTACCTCTGCTTGTTTTAAATCAACTTCCCAACTCTCTGCATGTTCTCACTGCTGCCTCCACATTGTCATTGATATCCTTCAGCAAATGCATCAGTCCGCTATCCACTCCGTATATGGACTCCAGCACCGCCCAAGTCACTTTCTGATGTATCCTGTCAAATGCCTTTTGAAAATCAACGAAGCAAGCGTATACGTTCTTGTTCTTTCGTCAGGCTTTTTCTGCTGTCAGTCTCAGTGCCAATATCTGCTGTATGGTACTTCTATGTTTTCTGAACCCGGCTTGCTCATCTGCTATATGTTCTTCTGTCTGTGATCTTGTTCTCTCAATCGGTATCATCATCAGCACCTTGCCTAGATGACTCGTTAGGGCAATCGTTCTGTAGTTCTTGCACTCCAGTGTACTTCCTTTCTTGGATATTGTCAGTAGCACATATCTTGTCAATACCTTAGGTGCCTTCCCTTCTTTCCATGCTATATTACATAGTCAGTGTATTTCCTGAATCATGCTTTGTCTGCTGTGTTTGATCATCTCTCCTGTGATCTTATAATTTCCAGGGCTCTTGCTGTGTTTTTAGTCATTTCACTGCTTTTTCTACTTCCTCCTTCCAAGTATCGGTCTCGCTCTTGATGCTCGGTTGAGATATCTTTTTCAGTTCTTCAGTCAGTCTCTCTGAGAGTCGGGTCCAGCTGTGCTTTGTATAGATCGGTGCAATTTCTCGTCCATCACTGCACAATCTTCTCCCTGTTCATGAGCATTTCTTCATTCTCATCTTTGATCGCCACCTGCTTCAGTTGCCATTTCCTGTTAATATTTCTAATTGTCTTATGCACCTCCCGGTCTTACATTCACTGTAATACCTCTCTATATATTCACCTTGCTTCTCTAATCATTTCTCCTTTATCCTTTCTGGCTGCTTTCCTTACCTCATTGCATTTCGCCCTATATTGCTGTTGTGCCATCTCAGAAATATCTCTTCTGATCTTCAACACTCTCTTCTCTTGAACCAACTGCAGTGTCTCCTGAGTAATCCACTTCTTATTGATCTTTTCTTCTGCTGGAACAGTCTGCTCAATTGCCTCTTCTATAACGATGGCTATCCCTGCGACTCTCTTCTCTAGGTCTTTCTCTGTGGCTATATTCTTAATCTTCCATCTGAGTGTTGCTCTGTATGCATTCCCTGGTTCTTCCTCACATAACCTCGCCACATCTCCTCTTTTCTTAAACTGTATCTTACGGGTTTTTTTTGAGTTTTATTTTGATGTTTGCGATCACTAGACTGTGGTCTGAGTCTATATGCACTCCTTGGAGAGGTCGGCACTGCTGTAGTGATGTTATCCATCTTCTTATCAAAATCATATCTATCATATTCTTGGACTTCCCATCATTTGATCACCATGTCCACTTTGTACAGTCCTTTTGTTGGAATCTGCTGTTGCAGATCACCATTTCATGCTCTGTAGCAAACTCTAGCAGTTTCTCACCTCGTTCGTTTCTGTCTCTATATCCAAACTTTCCCATGACTCTCCCCCAACCTTCATTATCTGTTCCAACCTTCGCATTCCAATCTTCTCTGATGATCAACATATCGTTCTTCAGTATCTCCTACACTGTCTTTGTCAAGTCTTTATCGAATAGCCCAGTCTCTTTCTCCGTACAGTTTGATGTGGGTGCATACACCTGAATGACTGAGTTGTTGAATGGTTTTTCTTTGAATCTCGCTACCACCATTCTTGCACTCACCAGTTTGTATCCTAATAATGCTCTTCTAGCTGTTTTGCTCAGAAGGAATCCAACTCCTGCTTCATGCTTCGTTTCATTTCCCGACCAAATGACTTCGGAACCGCATCTCTCTCTTGATTCCGTCCATCGCATCTCTGCCAGCCCCAGTAAATCGCATCAGTATCTCTCCCTCTCCTTCCAAAGCAGCTCTAATTTTCCAGTTGCCCACAGTGTTCGGACGTTCCACGTTCCAATGGATAGCATATGTGTTAGTTGTAGTTTTCTTTCGGTAGCCATCTTATCAACCCAACCCTGATCACTCAATTGCGGACCTTGTTTATCTGGGCAACGTTCTTGCCGGCATCTTTTATCATTTAGTTGTACTGGCATCAGATTTCATTTGTATTGTTGTCTGATGGTCAGCATATCGACACGCATCTGACTAACCCTCCTCCTTCATCCAGGCTTGGGCCTGACATGGATCTCATAGAGGATTCGTGGCAGAGTTCTGGGTGGCCTAGGGCCTGGTATCCTGGGGCCCTGCCCCCCTAAATCCCTGCTACCGATGTCTCCCCTGCTGTTCCCGTTGTCCCTGAGCACATGCCCCAGGTGCTCCTACAGGCCCTGCAGTGTACAGTGATGGTAGCCCATGCCTCCCAGCCCTCCCTGCTCCCCCCGCCCTACCGCTGAGCCCAACCCCACAGCTGACCCTCCGCCTCCCTGTGCTCCCAGCCCAGCCTCAAGGCGGGCTCCAGACTGAGGGTGGATGGGGAACTCGTGGCCGGCATGGTTCGAGACTATCCTCCCTCTCCCTAGGATAGTGCCTCCCTCCCAGTTCAGAGGCCCCTCCATTCTGACCCCCCATAGTTATGTATATAATTCACAGGTGTACAGAGTCCATATAGAAGTTTTGATTAATGTACAATTAGTTGGTTTAGGTCTTTCACAGTTACCTATCATTTGGCAAATGGTTTTGAGTTTTTTTTGTTGTTAAACTTTGGGGTTGTTTTAAGACTGAACCCGCATGCTTTGTTTTGGGTCTGGGTAGTGGGGAGGTGTGGATTGATGGGAAAGGTGATGGTGGTGTGTTGGAAGGGACGTAGGCACGGGGTGGCCCCCATAGGTGACCGAGGGAGGGTTATCAGGGGCCAGGGCGAGGTGCTCCTGCACCGCCTCCTGGATGTGGACCCCCTCAGCATGCGCCAGGTGGCTGGCCGAGGCACCCAGATGTTTGTAGGGGCTGCCGCCCTCTGGCTCCCACCCCTGCAAAAAGTCCTACCCTTTCCTCTCTACCAAGTTTATGGAGGGCACAACAGGCAGCCACGTCATGTGGAATGTTGCGCTCCCCCACCTCTAGCAATTCAGGAAGCACCGGAACCTCCCCTTCAGGTGCCTGAAGGTGAGCTCAACCGTTTTCCATACCCCCGTCAGCCTGGCATTGAAGTGTTCCTGGGTGAGGTCCAGGTGCCCTGTGTACAGTCTTGTTAGCCATGGAAGGAATGCGTAGTCTGCAACACTGACGATGCACGGGGCATTTGCATATCCCCTGTGGCCAGCTCCTGGCAGCGTACCCAGATGCCTGTCTCTATCCACTGGAACAGGCTAGAGTTTTGGAACACCCTCATGTTGTGGCTCCAGCCCGACCACGCGATGTAGATGTTGAGGAATTGTCCTTGGTGGTCTACCAGGACCTACATCACCACAGAGTGGTAGCCGTTCCTATTAAGGTGTTGCCCAGTGCTGTGGTTGAGGGCCCGGAGGCGGGTGTGGGTCCTGTCCACTGTCCCAAAACAGTTGGGGAAGCTAGTGTGATCGAAACAGGGGCTTCCACGAGCTGACAAGGGCCTCCATCTTGCCAGTCCACACCAATCTCCCCAGTAGGATGGTGTTTATGGCTCATGCCACCTGTGAGTGGGGGAGACCAGACATACCCATGAGGGTCAAGAGGGATGGGGCCCCTGAGCTACAGAGCGCCTCACATCCCTCTGCCCCCTGTCTCCTGTGCCTCTTCCCTGCCCCCTCCTGTCCCCCCTCCCCCTGTGCACAGCCTGCAGCTGAATGGTTTCCTTATCTGCATCATGATGGCCCTGATGGTGGACCTCCTGATGCTGAATTGGTGACCCATGGAGCAGTTGCTGTTGTGGGTGACCAGCTTCCAGAGGCAATGGTGACCCTCTTCTTCACAGGGATGGCCAGCCACGTGTTGGTGTCATGATGTCTCAGGGCAGGGGCAAGCCAGTTGCACAGTTCCAGGAATGTGTCGTTGTGCACCCTGAAATTCTGTGTCCATTGCTGGTCACCCCATTGCCCCAGGACCAGCCAGTCCCATCAGTTGGAGCTGGTGGGGTGCCACTAGATCCACCCAGTCACCCGAGGGGATGAGTGTGGTGGTAGCGCTATGCTGTCGGGGGCCTGCTCTGCAGGCTCTCTCTAGGGGCTGTTCCCCCAGATGTGGTCATAGAAATTGATGATGTCCAGTGGCAGGGCCAGCAGGAGCTGGTCTGCAATCCCGGGCATGCCCAGAGGCTGCTCTGCCATGGTTGCGGTTGGGATGGGTGGGTGCCAGATGTGGGGGTGCCAGGTAGGGTCAGGGAGGGTGTGGGGTTGGGGCGGTTGGGTGTCAGGAAGGTTGAGGGGTCAGTAAGGTAGAGCAGTTTGGAAAGAGCAGTGTCTCCCACAAACTGCAAGGAGCCCTGCAGCAGCTTAGAGTTCCCTGCAAGAGGTAGGCAAGCCTCGGCATGGGCAGGGAGCGTGGGTTGGGGAGGCCTTTTAAAGGGTGCACAGAGGCTGTGTCCTAGGAAGGGCTCTCCCTCTATGCACGCCTGCCTTCTGGGGTTATGGGGCCAGTTCTTTTGACAGAGTGTCGGGTGCATGTAGATGCTCTCCGTTGACAGAGCGGCTCATTCTTGTGAGCCGCTTTGGTGTGTAGACAGAATCTGTTGATGGAAGTATTGTCATGGTTTTTCTATTGACAGTGACCTGTGTCGGCAGAGGCTGCCCGTGTAGGTGTAGTCTTAGGTTGTAAGCTGTTTTAAGCCTTTTCGTCCTGTGTTTGTTCATTGCCTGCTGTGATGGATGCAGAATGATCCATACTTAGGCCTCCAAATCACAGCTCAGTATAAACTGTGTGCAATGGTAACATACCATTTGTACATTTACATGTTTGTGTAATTTTTGGAAATGTATCACAAATTAAACATTGGTTCTGGAACTGATCTGTTGTTATATGTTGCATTTGAGGAACCTGACTCTGAGCATTGCAACTGACTATGAAAATCTCTTGAACTTCCTTTGACTCTGCTTGGAGTTGATGGTGTTCAGTGCATTGTGAGGCTGGGTTCAATACAAAGATGGTGATTTTCTTCTGTTTGATGTTGCTGTGAGACAAAGAATTATGTATTTGAGTTAATATAACAGACGTGGTTCTGTGTTCTTCTTGACTGGGTAACTAACTGTAAGACAACTGCAAGTACTGCAAAATGCAGTATAGATGTAATGTGTTTTTAATGGGTGTGGATAAATCAAAAAGGAAGGGGCTGTTTTTCCATTCAGGCTCTTGCAGCATTTAATAAAATGGGCCCCAATGCTGCAATGACTTCTGTGTGGAAGCAGGGGTATGCTTATGCAGAACTCACTACATGATTGGAGTAGAAAAAGAAATACAATTTTGGGCAATTTTTTTAAAAGAAATACAATTTTGAGCAAAAATGGGGTTGGTCAAATTTTTAATGGTTCAAACTGCTGCATAGATTTAAATAGCACCAAATTGTATTACACAGGTGTTGAAACACACACTATGGCTACGTCTACACGTGCAGCCAACATCGAAATAGATTATTTCGATGTTGCGACATCGAAATAGTCTATTTCGATGAATAACGTCTACACGTCCTCCAGGGCCGGCAACGTCGATGTTCAACTTCGACGTTGCTCAGCCCAACATCGAAATAGGCGCAGCGAGGGAACGTCTACACGTCAAAGTAGCACACATCGAAATAGGGATGCCAGGCACAGCTGCAGACAGGGTCACAGGGCGGACTCAACAGCCAGCCGCTCCCTTAAAGGGCCCCTCCCAGACACACTTGCACTAAACAACACAAGATACACAGAGCTGACAACTGGTTGCAGACCCTGTGCCTGCAGCATAGATCCCCAGCTGCCGCAGAAGCAGCCAGAAGCCCTGGGCGAAGGGCTGCTGCCCACGGTGACCATAGAGCCCCGCAGGGGCTGGAGAGAGAGCATCTCTCAACCCCCCAGCTGATGGCCGCCATGGAGGACCCAGCAATTTCGACGTTGTGGGACGCGGATCGTCTACACGGTCCCTACTTCGACGTTGAACGTCGAAGTAGGGCGCTATTCCTATCTCCTCATGAGGTTAGCAACTTCGACGTCTCGCCACCTAACGTCGAAGTTAACTTCGAAATAGCGCCCGACGCGTGTAGACGTGACGGGCGCTATTTCGAAGTTGGTGCCGCTACTTCGAATTAGCGTGCACGTGTAGACGCAGCTTATATGGCATACATTAACTAGACATTGTCAGATTTGAATGTCTTAAGTAGAAGAATGTTACACATCGCTTTTTACTATTAATTGGTCTCTGGCACAACAAATCTATGGATAATGGTTATATTTTGTAATTAGGGAAAAAACAACATTTTTTCATCCATACCTTTGCCATGGAAGATGCCATTTTTGATTGCAAGTGATGAAAAGCATTTATCTTATGACTGTAATTGATAGACTTAGTCTTAGGTTGCATATCAGTATTTTGTTTGTGTTATGTCATACAATCTCTGCTCAATAAAGCACATGGTGAAGGGTTTTTTGGCTTAGTAAGTGCATCTCTTTTTTTTTTTTTTTTTAAAAAAGCTAAGTGGCTAGCATGAGCTGATGTTCTTGTGCTTCTGTGAGGTGTGTATGTTTGAACTGATAGAGGTTTCCTGGAGCCAGGAAGCTAAGGCTGCTGCCTTGCTCAGTTTCCCCTCTCTGCAAGTGGACAGGAGCCAGACTGCTGCCTGGTTCCCAGCTCCCTGCTGCTTGTGGCACCCAGGAAACTGAGTGCTGGGCTGGTCAGTTTCCTGGCTCCTGTAAGCCCAAGGCAGCTGGGAACCCTGCCTCCCGTCTCCCCTCGACTTGCACGAAAATTTGAGTTACGAGAGCGTTACAGAAACATAACCCCCATGTAACTTGAGGGTTTACTGTACTCTGCACTTGCAAAAGTCAGTCCCCTTGCCTGTAATATGAAGGTAAAGATTTTACAGATGGTAATGGTGGCAGTTTCGATAAAAAGCTTACTATTGCTTTTCAGTAAGTGTCTATGCATTTTTCCTGATAGCTGGCTTATATTTCAGTTGCTCAGGGTGATTCTCTTTGTAGGTCTTCGACAAGGCCAGAGGTTGCCAGCATAGAACCTGCAGATCAAGATGAACGTCAATGTTCACAAAAAGCTGTGGTC
This sequence comes from Carettochelys insculpta, assembly GCF_033958435.1. Taxonomy (NCBI): domain Eukaryota; kingdom Metazoa; phylum Chordata; order Testudines; family Carettochelyidae; genus Carettochelys; species Carettochelys insculpta. The sequence continues at coordinate 14,059,310 of NC_134147.1, read as the reverse complement.
CAGGCACGTTCATCTCAGCCAACACGTCTGACAAGTATCATTTTTGCTGAAGATATATGTAAGTTTTCAGCTGTTTTTAAAGTTACATTTTGTTGTGTTGATTAAAAAAAATGTACAATACTGCAAGTTTATGAGCCCTAAGATATATTTAGGTATATTTAGATAAACTATGCACATAAAACATTCTTTCACATGTACACTTATATATAAACTCCTAGATGGAAAAGACCATGTGAACCCTGTTCCACAAGGAGGACAAGACATTTTGGGGTAGATGGTAGGTGTGTTTGAAATCCTCGCAAGTCTGGGGAGTCCTGGAAGTGAAGATTTCAATTTGAATTTTACATAGTTCAGTTTTGGATATTTGAGATTTGGAACATTTAAGCTGTGTCTACATGTGCACGCTACTTCGAAGTAGCGGCACTAACTTCAAAATAGCGCCCGTCGCGGCTACACGCGTCAGGCGCTATTTCGAAGTTAACTTCGACGTTAGGCGGCGAGACGTCGAAGTCGCTAACCTCATGAGGGGATTGGAATAGCGCCCTACTTCGACGTTCAACGTCGAAGTAGGGACCGTGTAGACGATCCGCATCCCGCAACGTCGAAATTGTGGGGTCCTCCATGGCAGCCATCAGCTGGGGGGGTTGAGAGACGCTGTCTCTCCAGCCCGTGTGGGGCTCTATGGTCACCGTGTGCAGCAGCCCTTAGCCCAGGGCTTCTGGCTGCTGCTGCTGCAGCGGGGGATTCATGCTGCATGCACAGGGTCTGCAACTCGTTGTCGGCTCTGTGTATCTTGTGCTGTTTAGTGCAAGTGTGTCTGGGAGGGGCCCTTTAAGGGAGCGGCTGGCTGTTGAGTCCGCCCTGTGACCCTGTCTGCAGCTGTGCCTGGCACCCTTATTTCGATGTGTGCTACTGTGGCGTGTAGACGTTCCCTCGCTGCACCTATTTCGATGTGGTGCTGCGCAACGTCGATGTTGAACATCTACGTTGGCAGCCCTGGAGGACGTGTAGACGTTATTCATCGAAATAGCCTATTTCGATGTCGCCACATCGAAATAGGCTACTTCGATGTAGGCTTCACGTGTAGACGTAGCCTTAATGTTTACTTGCATGCCTACATCAATACAATATGCTGTCTGATTTTAGAAAGAAAGATGTGCAAAGCAGATGAGTTATTAGACATTTATTTGTAATGAAATCATTGTATAATAAATTGGTTCAGTTATATTGTGCCCTTTACCTTGAAGGAATGTAGGGTGGTTTTTCTGAATGATACGCATAGGGCAGGGGGGTTTACCTGTTTCTGTCCCTGAATTGTATGTAGGGAGCTGCTGTTCTGAATCAGCAACATTATGCCAAAATTCTCTCGAGGGGAGGAGAGGCAAAGCAAATTTCCTTAACTGACAGTATGGTGGGTGTTGTAAATCCTCTACCAATACTTTTATTTTGAGCTTAAAAGGGTGGAACTACTTCTCTTGTCTTTGGGACCTCATTTGTTTTTCACTAGCTTTAAGGATTCCATGCCCTCACTGGCAAAGCTCTGTGCTGCTCTTACTTTAGATCTGCCAGCTGGTTAAAACATACTTCATCTTACTTGCTTAGTAGTTCTGGTGATAATCATGCAATCAGTGCTATAGGCTTAATGTTTTCTTTTCTTTGAGTGACTGGTCAAGTGCTTCGTTGTGATGCTATTGTTGACATAATTCATGATATCCAAATTGTGTCCACCACAAGAGAACTTTATCTTGAAGATTCACCGCTGAAGCTGAAAATTCGGGCTTTGGATTCTGAAGGTGAGAGCCTAGTATTAATATGGCTAAGATTTTTATTAAAGTCCTTTGTGTGTGAAATATAATGTGCTCAGACTTTACCTAGGACAGGATTGGTTTTGGAGACCAATCAAGATAGAATAAAGGGGAATTGTCCTCTCTGCATACAGGTACTAACCAATTTTAATATCTCTGGTTACGTATAAGCAGGCCAATCAAGAAATCCTATATTGACCAGTTAGACACTGTTTCATATCTGACAATCTCTGCTGATTTTTTTTCTGGGTTGTCCAGGAATCAACTAGAGTATTGATGACATTTTCAGCTATGAGAATCCCAAGTAAAGATATTTACATGTGAAAGCTTCAGAGGAAAGGTAGGAGGGAAATAAAAAACAGGAAGTAATAACATTTGACCTGTTTAAACATCACATCAGTGTCGGTCTGGTCTGGTCTGGTCAGACCTGCAAGGAAGTTTGAAGCAGTAGTGATACAAGTCTGCAAACTACACTATAACTTCTCTAGATTTTTGCTAACCTGAGGGAAAAAGGCAGCATTTTTAAGGCAATTTTGTAAAAAGACATTTTATTTAGCGCCAGATAAGTTTAATAGGGCTTCTTTACATACATCTGTCCCTGTTCCAGCCACCAACTGATGGCCTTCATATCCCTCATTCTAGCATAATTAAATGTTTATGGTTGGCTCCACCCAAGAGAGTCTGATCTTCTGGAGTCTGTGAGTCTCTTCAGTGGAAGATGGACTGTCCATCATATCTAGGGCTGTGTCTAGACTGTAGCGAGCTGTTGGCAAAGGATACACAAATTGCGGTGTACAGTTTGTGTATCTTTTGCCCACAGTTCTGTCGGGAGAGCCTTTTTTGACATTTGGCATGACCACACAGGGCCAAATGTTGAAGAGGAGTAAGGAGACTTGGAAGTACTGGCGGGTGAGCTGTGGCTAGACACGTGCTGGTACTTTGAAGTTAAAAACTTCGAAGTTGCTGTGGGGGAGAATTTGCTTAATGAGGTGCTGCCTATGCACAGCAGCACTTCATTAGTAAACTCCCAATACCCTAATTACCATCCTTCTTTCAAAGGAGGGTGGTAGTGTAGGCAAGCCCTATGTCTTCAGGACCTTTGTTTAAAATTTGCTTTCAATGTTTTATTAGATTTTGGTGGAGGTGATAAAATCACATTTCTAAAAATACCTGGCATAGATATTTAGATGTACAATCTGAGTATTCAGCTTTAGCCTTAAATGCTTGGACCTTCAAAAGGCCACCCTTATCTAAAAATACACTTTAATTACTACAGGACAAAAATTTGCTTTCATAGTCTTCCTGCCCTTTCTGTCTATCCCTCCTTACCTTTCACATGGTTGAAGGGCCAACATTCCTTTTCTTCCAGATAGCAAGATAAGTGAGTTTCCCTTTACTTCTGGCTATTTGATGAACTCTTTTTAATTGCCCCTCCACCAAACCAGTACCTTACTAAGATATAAAATCCTTTCATGTGCTTAAATCTTTGGAAGCAATATTTCAACATAAATATATAATTACATTTCACAAACATGTCTTGTTATGAAAATCACACGATTTAGTGTTCCCTTTTTTTTTAAAAAAAAACAAACAACTTTGTTATGAACACACTAAATTACTCTGAGTAATTTAAGTCTTAGCTTGGTGATCTTAAATGTGCATTAATCTGGAATGATGATTTTATGATGGCTTATCAGTAGATTTAAAACATAAAATCAGTTTAGAAAGACTGATGAAGAAGACGTAAAACAGAAAAGAGCTTCACTGTGTCTTCCATAATGTTTAATGTAGTCAGCAGAACAACTGACTTGCACTTTCTACAAAGTTTTTGCAAATAAATCTCTGACAAACTTCAGGTGATATTTAAAAAAAAATAACAAAAAACAAAACGAAACGAAAAAACACATGACTGACATAGAATCATAGAAGAATAGAGCTGGAAGAGACCTAAAAAAGCCATCAAGTCCAGCCCCCTGCCCTAGGCAGGACCAAACCCATCAGATCAGCCCAGCCAGGGCTTTGTCAAGGTGAAACTTAAACACCTCCAGGGATGGAGACGCCACTACTTCCCTAGGTAGACCATTCCAATGCTTCACCACCCTCCTAGTGAAAAAGTTTTTCCTAACGTTCAACCTGGACCTTCCCAACTGCAACTTGAGACGACTGTTCCATGTTCTGTCATCCATGACCTCTGTGAACAGCCCCTCTCCAGCCTCTTTGCAACCTCCCTTCAGTAAGTTGAAGGCTGTTATCAAGTCCCCCCTCAGTCTTCTCTTCTGCAGACTAAACAGTCCCAATTCCCTCAACCTTTCTTCATAGGTCATATGCTCCAGCCCCCTAATTATTTTGGTCACCCTCCACTGGACCCTCTCCAGTGTATCCACATCCTTCCTATAAGTGGGGGCCCAGAACTGGACACAGTACTCCAGATACAGCCTCGCCAAAGCCGAATAAAAAGGAATAATCACTTCTCTGGATGTACTAGCAATGCTCCTCTTGATGCCATCTAATATGCCATTAGCCTTCTTGGGTACAGTGGCACACTGTTGACTTATGTCCAGCTTCTCATCCACTACAACTCCCAGGTTCTTTTCTGTAGAACTACTACCGAGCCAGTGGGACCCCAGCCTGTAACAGTGCTTGGGATTCTTCTGGCCCAAGTTCAGGAGTCTGCACTTGTCGTTATTGAAGCTCATCAGATTTCTTGCAGCCCAGTCTTCCAATTTGTCTAAGTCACTCTGGACCCTATCCCTATCCTCCAGCATATCTACCTCTCTCCCTATCCTCCAGCATATCTACCTCTCCCCCTAGCTTAGTGTCATCCGCAAACTTGCTGAGGGTGCAATCCAACCCCTCATCCAGGTCATTGATAAATGTGTTGAACAGAACAGGACCCAGAACCAAACCTTGAGGCACTCCACTAGAAACCGATCGCCATCGCGATATTGAGCTGTTGATCGCTACCCACTGGGCCCAACTTTCTAGCCAGCTTTCTATCCATCTTACCGTCCATTTATCCAATCCACATTCCTTTAGCTTGCTGACAAGAATATTGTGGGAGACCATATCAGAAGCTTTGCTAAAGTCCAGATAAATCGCATCCATTGATTTTCCCCTATCTGCAGAGCCAGTTATCTCATCATAGAAACTAATCAGATTGGTCAGGCATGACTTGCCCTTCATGAATCAATGCTGACTCTTCCTGATCACTTTCCCTCCTCCGAGTGCCTCAGAATGACTTCTTTGAGGAGCCTCCATGCTTTTTCCAGGGACTGATGTAAGACTGACCAGCCTATAGTTCCCTGGATCATCCTTCTTCCCTTTTTAAAATATGGGCCGTAAATAGAGATACACATCTCCTAGAACTGGAAGGGACCTTGGGAGGTCATCTAGTCCAGTCCCCTGCCCTCTCAGCAGGATCAAGCACTATCCCTGACATCTATTTGCCCCAATGCCTTAATGGTCTCCTCAAGGATTGAGCTCACAACCCTGGGTTTAGCAGGCCAAGGCTCAAACCACTGAGCTATCCCACCTCCCCTACGCTACATTTGCCTTTTTCCAATCCGGGATCTCTCCTGATCTCCATGACATTTTTTGTTCCCAAATTTAGTGCTTTTAATTAAGTACTTTCTTCATGTCCAGTCTTCACAATCTGAAATGCAGTGGGAAAATGCTTCATTTACTTCATAAAGAAATTTTAGAAGAGTGTTTGGGGTTTTTTTTCCCCAAATGTCCTTTGCCACATTTGGGTTCAGGGATTTGGCTGGAGTAGATGAGCAGAGAGAGGAGGAAGGCAGTGGGAAGGTTTAGGGTAGTGGGGAGGCGATGTAGCCTGGGAGGAGCAGGGATGGTGTATGGGCAGGGCCACAGGCTCAGGAGTTTGCCTCGGAAGAAACAGCTTCACTCCCTACCTGTGCTTGACATGAATTATGCATAGTTGAATAAAGTGAAAGCTTCCTGTTAAATGCTTAAACTTCTAATTGTTGGTGAGACAGCAGATTAAAATTAAATTCTATCTCAATATTTTAATGTTCTTCAGACACTAATGAATGGGAAATAACTTGGCACACCTGGTTGGTCTTAAGTTCAAGAATAGTTTGTCACAGATGTAAGAGTGTGTAGGGCCAAGTCAAATGTGCAATTCTTATTAAAGGCAAATGTCCACTGAATTCCCATTGTTTATGGAAACTGGACCCAAAGTAATTTGATAAATAGGATTCTAAAAAAAGTGTTGGAACCAGTGAAGTTCCTTAGTAGAAATGAGTTGGCTGGGCCAGGATTTTTGGGGAAGGGGTAGAATTTCAGTTACTTAAGATAATGGGTTGTCTTAGAAATGATGAGCAATTCTTGATTTAGAGCGCCACTGGCAGGAATCATTGCAAAGTATACATTACACCTATTTTAATACCCTGAGTTCTGATCTTGCATTTGGTTACACATGGCTGGTAACTGTGCTGTGTTATCATAACTTTCTGACCTGTGTTAATTCCCTGCCTAGCAGTAGAATCAGAAATTTTCAACCTATTTCTTACATAGCTTTTCATCAGTGTGTCTTCAGGTAAAGTCAAGTGGGAACAATCGGAACTTATCACAGTCCCTGTATTCTTATGGCAAACTGACAACAAAAATTCAGAAGTATTTTGAAGGGAGTAGAAGATTTGAATTTGGATTTTGTTAAAAGAAACTTGTTTATCACCAAACTGAGGAATATTGAGAAACTTCCTTTGGCACTTCCCTATTTTTGAAGGATCTCAGTACCATCTGACAAGAAAACATACACAGTCCATTGAAAAATATAATTAATTTTTGTTTTGAAGTTGTATGCTATTTTTGGCATAATCTGAGAATAGGGAAAATCCATCTTTATCATAGTATGTTATGCCAAACAATTGGTATGGTTGTGGGTTTATAACCACTGTCAGAGAACTATTAGCAAGAGCAGGAAGGGGTAATACCAACGTATCTAAAATGATTTTTTAAACTCTTGTGCAAATTTAATCTTTACCTGGTTGATCAGAGTATTCTTGGCATAAACTTTATGTAAGAATTAATGGAGGCTAATCTAGTTATAATGGAACCAAAGACCTTTGAATTTCTAACAGGCAGGATGAAATTTAAAATATTATAACATTTTTGAAAATTGTACTTTGGACTAAATCCTTCTCCTAACTTAAAGTCCAAATGAAGTTTTTCCATTGACTGCAGAGAGATTAGGTTAGGACTTTCTAGCATTTATTTACCTTAAATAACTCAGAGGGCCTGCCTCTGTTGTTGAGAAGGGATTTCACTGTGCATCTGTTGCCTGTTTGCTGTGGCACTGTTCAGACACATCATCTCTGCATCACTACAAATTGCTTTTTTCTCCTTGCCCAGCTTACATCTTATTTTGAGCAAGAATAAAATACTTGTTTTAGCCTTGAAAAACTAAAACTTAGAATTGTTAGCAATTTACCACTGTGCATCTTAAATAATTCTCAAGCAGTTTAAAATGTGCTGCTCCTGTAGCCAACTGAGTTAAAGAAAGAAGCTTTAGAGTGGAAGAATAGAAGGGTGCTTCTAAATAGTCACAGTCTTGTTGATGCAGGATACAAAGCATTTGTATCTCTGTAATGTATATTTGGGAGAGGAGATATGTTTTGAGTTGTATTACCACTGTTACAACATTTCTATGGTTTACATGATGCAACAAGCCTTTAGTTGTAGGAAGCTGGCAATGAAGTTACAGTGATGATTGTAATTTGTCCATGAAAGGAGAATGAGAGAGGCAAACAAAGACTATAAAGGAAAATAAGTGTTTATTAATAAAAATACTAGCACAATATAAGGCTTCAGCCCTTCCTCCTTAAATTTTAATGGGTACTTAATTGATTTAAGTAGGAGCAGCAGCTATCCCAAAGACTGCAAGATCATTCTAAAAGACCTTTCAGATTCAGCATGTGACAATTATCTGGCTTCAGTAAATTTATCCTGTTTATAATCCAAAAAAATAAATAACTCAAATTTTTGTTTTTAGTGAACAGAACATTTAGTCTGTATTGTAGAAATATCCATTTAAGATTTAAAAAAGCCAGACTGAACATATATATCCAAAATGCATTTCATTAAAGTGTGGATCCCAAATATCAGGGAGTATCTCAGATCCACATGTTCCGAAGTGCTGGATTTTACACTTGAAAGAGGTGTAAAGTTACATGTAGGCTGATAGTTCCTTACTGATGTATGTGGCTTGTTTCCATTGGAATGTGGTGCTTTAGGAGATATGACATACACATGCCCTATAAGAGATTTGCCACTGACTTAAGGGGCATTAGAATCTGGCCTTCTGCAAAGCCAAGATGAAAGATTTAACCCTCTCCTTTTCTGACAGACTAGGACTTGAATATCATCCCAACATAGTATTAGTGAGTCAGCAAAATATATGTGCGCAGTCTGTTAGCACATAAGTTGCAAAGGAGCTTCTAATTTTAGTATCACAGAGACACTTGGGGATAGGAATCCATCAGATGTGTGAAAACAAGTTTAAGATAAATTGTATAGTAATGTTTTGGCATTTTAACAAAGATGTTTCATATCCACTTGCCCAAAAGATGGTGGGAGTTTTGTTGTTTGTTCCAGTGGAACCAAGAATGGATCCATTGTCACATCTGAATTTTGTAATAACCTATGTTGAAGACTGCATGTGTTCCATTGGTATCCACAAAGTAGCTAGGGAACCTAATCATAGTTTAGGAGGTTCTTGTTTTGAAGGAAGAAGGATGTGATTTGTCTATCTCAGAAGCATCTTATTAAACAATCAGTTAATTTAATTACCTTTTCTCTAGAGCAGACATGCTGGTACGCTTAGTGTGACCAGAAAATACAAATCTGAAGTTGAGCAGTGAGGGGCCTGTGATAATACCTGTATTTATGTCCTGGGATCCAAAGTGCGCCTAATGTCATATGTTGGGCATAAAGTGGAATAACTGCATTCATACCGCAGACATTTATGGTCACTATAGGTTACTGGGGCTATTGTCTGTACCTGGCATCTAATGCTTTTTGGCATCTCATGGGAATGCCACAAGATGTTCCAGCAACCCCTGTAGCATCCAGGAGGAACAGAGGCAGCCCCCCATTACATCAAGTCCAGTGCTGGATTCTTGGGCCATCAAACCCTTGCAGCTGCACAAAAAGGACCAAAAGGCAAATGATTTCTGCAACTGACCATTTGGCTAAGCACTGAAGAAGAAGCTCAAACTAAAACTATAAACTATTTTCTATTCTGTTTTGATTCTCCAAATCTTCCAGTTATCTGGCTTACAAAAATCCACTTCCATTTTAACTTTAATGAAGAAATTTCTTGTTTGAATGATTTTTTGCCAATTTAAGATGTTCCTGCTGCTGTTGATTGATATCCTGTGTTTGTTTCCAAGCAATAGAAGGACTTCATTGTCATTTTGAATTTTGTTACTAATTATTAATTTGATTTATAGGAAACACTTTTAGCACGTTAGCAGGACTGGCCTTTGACTGGACGATAGTAAAAGATACTGAGGCTGATGGCTTCTCAGATTCCCACAGTGCACTGCGGTAAGCAATATTTACATTATTTTCAGAGGTCCTGGGTTTAATCATGTTTTTTAAAATAGTGTATGAACCAAAATACCTTGCTAAATCTGGGTTAGCAAACTGAAATGATAATATCTAATATATTGTAGACGGGTTCCTTGTTTTAGATTTCTAACGGCTGATCCAGAGTTCTGGGCACTTTCATACCCATTTAAAGTTCTCAATAATGAAAATACAACTGTTGAGGTTCAGAAGGTGCCAAGACAGCTCAAAACCACCAACATAAAATGAACAATAAACTAAATTCAGCCAGAGCTGACCCCTACCTGAACAATTAGGGAAACAATGAGGTATTTGTGCTGTGATTGTTTTGTAATGATGTAGGGAATGGCTCTGGAGGTCAAAGATTACCCTCTCATTTGGAGCTATAGCCTCTCAGCTGAGACTGCCAGGAAGGTGGCTGAAGTGTGGTTGACGTGTTGGTGACTCTTGACTCTGTTTACAAGGGGGTGGACTGTGAAATGTTTTATTTTTAAAAAGGTTTTAATGAGGTTTCTGAAGCTTTCAGAGCAGGACATTTAGCATTCTAAAGTAGCAGATTTAGCCTTATACCATTTGGAAAATGCAAACCACTGTGTATTGATTGGCACTTTCAATCTGTAGGAGCCCTAAACATCACTCTGGGACCTGTGACTCCACTGACTCATAAGGAGGATGTGGCCCAAATGCTGCACTATAGTGGAAACTGCCATCCACATTCTTCGTGTTTAGCAGCTTCTTAACAAATTAAGCCTTGTAACTCTTCTGTTAGGGAGGGAAATGTTACAGGTTGCACCTCCCTCATCTAGCACCTTTGGGACCTGAATGGTCCTCAGTGAGGGAATTTACCAGATGAAGGGAGGTCCCCTGCCTCTGCCCCCCCAGTCTTCTGCTCCTTCCTGCCGCCAGCTCTGTGTCCTGCTGGCCCTCTTGCCTCTGGCACCCCCACCTCATACCTGTGCAGCCCTCTTACCTCTGACTGGACCCCTGCTGTACCGATACCAGCTGCCAGCCCAGACCCCAGATGCAGCTGGGGTGCTGGACGCAGCGCCGGATACTAGCTGTGCAGAGGACAGCTCTAGTTGGGCTGCCAGACACTGCCCCAGCCCTGGGGGCACTGGCCCCAGCCCTGGTTGGGCTGTTTAATGGGACCCCAACTCCGGGGGTGCCAGCTCCAGCCACAGTTAGGCTACTGGATGCGGCCCTGGGCCTAAATACACTCGCTTCAGCCCTGGCTGGGCTGCCAGCCCTGGTAAACAAGCCCTGCCAGAGTCCCCTCCTCACACGGTCTCTTAGCCCATTATGGTGCAGTTGCATCCATTGGGTGGTAAAACCTGTATTATCCCTGTTTAGCAGATGGGTAACGAAGACCCAGGTACGTCAAGTTCTGGCCAAACCTCATACTGAGAATTTGTGGTGGGGTTAGGAACGATGCTGCTTCCTTTGCTTACCCAGCAGCAGTCTTCCCACCCCTTGCAGGTAGTGCATAAGCGTCCACTATACTTGCTTTAGTATTCTGCTGATTTCTTTTGGCTGGGAGGAGTCACACTTCAGGGTTTTCGGTTTCCGCCCCTATTAAACTCATGAACTTTGAAGGCCACCCAGCATTGTTGTATCCGGGATGTTCCCAGTTCAAGTTCCGAGCATCCTGTTCAGCCCTTGTATTGATACTGCATGGTAATAGACCTTCGTAGAATCACAGAACACTAGAACTGGAAGGGACCTGAAGAGGTCATCGAGTCCACACCATGTAGACCATTCTCGATAGGTGTCTGTCTAACCTGCTTTTAAATATCTCCAGCAATGGAGATTCAACAACTTCCCTAGGTAACTTATTTCAGAGTTTAACCATCCTGACAGTTAGGAATTTTTTACTAATGTCTAATGTAAACCTCCCTTGTTGCAGTTTAAGCCGATTGCTCCTTGTCTTATCCTCAGAGGCCAAGGAGAACAGTTTTTCTCCCTCCTCCTTGTAACCCTCTTTGAGGTACTTGAAAACTGCTATCATGTGCCCTCTCAGTCTTCTCTTTTCCAGACTAAACAAGCCCACTTCTTTCAGTCTTCCCTCATAGCTCTTGTTCTCTAGACCTTTAATCATTCTTGTTGCTCTTCTCTGGACCTTCCCCATTTCTCCACGTATTTCTGGAAATTTGGTGCCCAGAACTGGACACAGTACTCCAATTGAGGCCTAGTGAGCGCTGAGTAGAGCAGAAGAATGACTTCTTGTGTCTTGCTCGCAGCACTCCTGTTAATACATCTGTTAGCCGGTGGCCGGGTAATGTGCGGTGAGGTACCAACTATGCCCTTGTTACCATTCGAGTTTAAAACTGCGAGAGCAGGGAGCTTGTCACTGCAAGCAGCCAAGACAGGCTGATGGATTTCCCTGGGTTCTAAACAACCCAGTTTTTTTTTACTGTTAGAGCAGGGAGCTCCTAGCACTCTCACCTACGGCCAGGCTGTGGTAACCAAACAGTTAAAGTTTTTTTTGTTGTGCCGGCTGTGTTGTAGTGACAAAAGGGTAACAGCAGTTAGGCTTAAATTTTAACTGGTTACAAGTTTATTAAGCTACAGTTATAAGCTTGTGGTTACAAAAAGCTATTGTTTACTTTTTATATGCTAGCAAAGTACATGTGTTAACAAGTTATATTACAATTCAACACAACAATATTTTAATACAACAACATTTAGTTACAAAGCTTTAATTTTTTAGCTGTGCACAAAAAAGAAACAAAACCTAGCATGGGTATATTTTACCCTCTCTGCGTCTTTTAATACCAGCGTAGCCAAGCCGAATTGGTCACTCAATTCCGCGAAAAAACAAATACAAGGTTGAGTGCCCCCAGTTGTGGACCTTGGAAGGCAATTACCTGACCCAACCAGCAAGTAGTTGGTAAAATGCACTTAAAGTTAAAGTTCTGCTGGGCCCACCTTTTATATCCCTTTTGGGTTACATATTTTTTTTTTTATCTATGGTGCCAGATTGTACTGGTCTGTCTTTTGTAACGCCAGTTTGTTACAAGGGCAATTCTTACTTAATTTGCACTTATAAAACAAAAAATAACAATTTAAAAGTACAAAATATTCTTTTTGTGTGGGCAAAAACTTTCTTTTTTAAAATGGTATGTGTGTGTGCATCAAATCCATCAATGCCAGCTGGGGTAATTTCCTAAGGTCCCCCCCCCTTGTTAACAGTTTGGCCTGTTAGCCTTTTATTTATACTTTCTGTTTCTTAGGGTTACAATAAGCTAGCACATCTGGGCCTTAATAAAAGGCATCAAAAACTGTGCTGTCAGCAGCCGTTTTCGTGCCCTGTGTGCTCCTTGGGGCGGGGGGGGGGGGGGCACCAAGCAAGCAAGCTGGCTTGTAAGGGGAAAACTTTGTTTGGCTACAACATCCCAGAGTCATGTTTGTTTTTTGTGCAACAGTATCACGCTGTTGACTCATATTTAGCTTGTGGTCCACTATGACCGCTAAATCCCTCTCTGCAGCACTCCTTCCTAGATAGTCACTTCCCATTCTATATGTATGAAGCTGATTGTTTCTTCCTAAGTGGAGTACTTTGCATTTGTCTTTATTAAACTTCATCCTGTTTACCTTCAGACCATTTCTCCAATTTGTCCAGATCGTTTTGCATTGTGAGCCTATCCTTCAAAGCATGTACAACCCCTCCCAGCTTGGCGTCATTCAGGATCTTCAGCAAAGCAGGATCATTTTACCTATTAGTATTATACTAGTATCCATCACTGTAAATGCTACAAGGAATATTTGCTTTGCTTGATTTGAATGTCAGCCCCAGAAATGCCTGCCTGACATACTTTTAAGGTTCTGGCTATACTAGAAACATATAAAATAGTAAATTAATTTCCTTGCATATCAAGCATTCCTTTGCTCTAGCCAAGTAGAATATTAAACTGCCATTCTTGTATGCTACATCTGCACAGTGTACTGCTGCCAGTTGGATCATGCAAATAAGGACAGTTGACAATACAAATGGCATCTTATTTGCATAGTCTCATGCATCATTTGCATAGTTGCATGAGATCGCTGTTCCAGCAAGATCTTCTGTCATTGCAAAACAAGTCCTGTAGATGGGGTTCTGTTGTCGAAAACCCCCTTCATTGACAGATCCTTATCCCTGGAAAAAAATGAGAGATAAGGGGCTATTGACAAAGGGGGTTTTCACTTACTGAACCCCATTTACACAGCTTCTTTTGTGACAACAGAAGCCTGTGCTGGGACAGTAATCTCATGTGACTATGCAAATGAGGTGCACAACTATGCAAATGAGAAGCCATTTGCATTGTTGAGTGTCCTCATTTGCATGACAGATTCCTCCCCCTCCCACCCGGCAGCAGTGCACCATGTGGCTGCAGCCATAATAGATAAAAGGGACAATAAGACACTGTAGATTTAACTTCAAGTGCCAGGATTTCTATTTACTTAAGAAAATAATATCTGGCAAAATTTGAAAATACCACCTATCTCTTAAAATGACATCCCCTCTATATCTAAAAACTCAAAGGGATGGAAACGCTGTCACATCCTTGTTAGTTTCTTTTAGTGATTGTTCTTTCTCTTTAAAAATATGTGCCTTTTTAATAAATTTGTGTATTCATGAGTTTGCAATAACATTATTAAACTCTTGAGTATAAGTGCTCCCCCCTACCACCCAAATGTTTTGAAGCAAGAAATTTGAAATCATAGAATCGTAGAGTCCTAGGGCTGGAAGGGACCTCAGGATGTCATCAAGTCTAGCCCCCTGTTTAAAGGGCAGAAGGGTGGGAGGGATAGCTAGCTCAGTGGTTTGAGCATTGGGCTGCTAAACCCAGGGCTGTGAGTTCAGTCCTTAAGGGGAGGCCATTTAGGGATTGGGGCAATAGATATGAGGGATGGTGCTTGGTCCTGCCAAGCAGGCAGGGGGACTGGACTAGATGACTTCCTGAGGTCCTTTCCAGTTCTAGGAGATCTGTGCCTCCAGTTGTATGTATTATATAAAGCAGGATCAATCCTATCTAAATTATCCCAGCCAGGACTCTGTCAAGCTGGGACCTAAAAACCAGGATGGAGATTCCACCATCCCTTTAGGTAACACATTCCAGTGCTTCACCATCCTGGTGAAATAGTTTTTCCAAATATCCAATCTACACCTCTCCCTCTGTCACTTACGATCATTGCTCCTAGCTCTGCCATCCATCACTACTGAGAACAGCCTCTCTCCATCCTCTTTAGAGCCCACCTTCAGGAAGGTGAAGGCTGCTATCAAATTGCCCCTCACTCTTCTGTTCTTCTAACTAAATAAGCCCACATCCCTCAGCCTCTCTTCATAGCTCATGTGCTCCAGCCATGTAATAGTTTAGGTTGCTCTCTGCTGGACATTCTCCAATACCTCCACATCCTTTCTATACTGGAGGCCCAGAACGGGACATAGTATTCCAGATGTGGCCTTACCCATGTCTAATAGAGGGGACTAATAACTTCTCTAGATCTGCTGGACATGCTTCTCCTCATGCACTCCAATATTCCATTAGCCTTCTTGGATACAATGGCACACTCTTGAGTCATATCCAGCCTCTCATCCACTGCAATCCCAAGGTCTTTTTCTGCTGTAGTGCAACTTAGCCACTCAGTCCCCAGCTTGTAACAATGCATGGGATTCTTTTGTTCTAAGTGCAGGACTCTGCAAGTGTCCTTGCTGGACCTCATCAGGTTGTGTTTGTTTTCTTTTTGGAGGGGGGGTTCCAATTCTCTAGGTGATTAAGGACCCTATCCCTACCCTCTAATGTATCTACCCATCCCCCTAGCTAAGTGTCATCTGCAAATTTGCTGAGGGTGCAATCCTTTCCCTCATCCAGGACATTAATAAAGATGTTGAACAGTATTAGCTGTTGAACAATATCAACCCTAGAATCAATCATTGAGGCATGCCGCTTGAAATGAACCGCCAACCATACAGTGAGCCATTGATAACTACCCATTGGACCCAATCATCTAGCTAGCTTTCTACCCACCTTACAGTCCATTTTTCCAATCCCTATTTCCTTAACTTGTGGGCAAGAATATTGTGGGAGATTGTATCAAAAGCTTTACTAAAGTTAAGGTATATCACATCCATTGACTTCCTCTTGCCTATACAGCCAGTTACCTTATCATAGAAGCTTAATCAGGTTGGTCAGGCATGACTTAGCCCTTGGTGAATCCATGTTGACGACTCTTGATCACTTACCCATCTTCCAATTTCTTCAAAATGGATTCCTTGAGGATTACCTCCATGATTTTTCCAGGGACTGACATAAGGCTAACTGATTGGTCTATAGTTCCCTGAATTGTCCTCCTTTCCCTTTTTAAAGATGGGCACTATATTTGCTTTCGCTCTGTCATCCAGGACCTCTCACGCTCTCCACAAGTTTTCAAAGGTAATGGCCAAAGGCTTTGCAATGACGTTTGCCAAGTTTCTCAGAGCCCGTGGGTGCATTAAATCCGGATCCATGGATTTGTATATGTCTGCCTTTTCTAAATATCTCTTAATCTGTTTGAGTTTAAGGCTGTTTTTAAGTAAACCCAAGAGAGTTAATTCAGTGGAGGTTCAATGCCTAACATTCAGCTCTTCGAAAAATTCCATCCTGAGTTTTGTTTTTGGTGGGCTTTTAGCAAGCAATTTTCAGAAATTGACCAGTATCAGCACCTACCCAGATATTGTCCACTGGAAATTCCTTTTGTCCTAATTACTGTATTTCATCTAAATTTCCAGCAGAGACTACAAAACGAACAATTTGCTTCCTGTCCATACACCTGTAACCAGCACGTCCTATCCACTTCCCGTTGAACACCCTTAAAATTCACTTGAGCAAAAATCCGCAATATCACCTTAATCACAAACAGAACCACAGGGCCTTTCCCATCTGCATCACTGATCAAGAGGGCCCTCCTTATGCTGACTAGGAACATGATTGGAGATACCTCATCCATGCTTCTTGTAGGTCTCTAAGAAGGTCCTACCTTTTATACATCGGGTTCAGATGCACTTTTGTCTCAGTCATTACATAGATTAGCCACAGAAGCCAGAGGACCACAGTGTCAAAGCACACAGAGGTATTGTGCACTCTATGCCCATTGCAGAATATATTGCAAACTCTGAATTATAATGGTATTCAGTATAGTTATGTCCAATAGTCACCGTACAGGTTAGGAAAGGGACTTGCACATTGGTATTACAGGTCTCTGTCTGTTCTAGTCTTACACAAGCCCATACAGCACCCATAACAGCTTAATATTCATGTGTTCAGGAATGTAAGTTGAAATTAAGCCTTTTCTTCTCACCATAGCACATGTCTCTTGCACTTGCTATTGGGATTAATGCTAGAAGTAGACAATACTGTTGTTCTGATCTGGGTTAGCATACAGTATTGAAGACTTGTCTCATAAAGTTCTGTTCACTTTGCAGTATACTGAGATTCTTAGAATCTACTTACATACCGCCTTCCTATATCTCAGAGATGGAAAAAGTTGCCAGACAAGGGGACACCATTCTAGTGGCTGGAATGAAAACAGGCAGTTCCAAATTAAAAGCAAGAATACAGGAATCTGTCTATAAGGTAAGAATTTTGCATGGCTCATTTATTATTTATTTTCGTGGCAGAACTTTCCTGGATCTCCATTAGTTCTCTCTACAATATTACTATGTACTGCATTCCATCATCTCTTCCTTTAACAGCTATTGTAGCACTTCCCCTCTTCCTCAGTGGGTAGATTATTTGGCTTGTTTTGTGGTGATTGCCAATACTACTGATTTTTTGCCCGGTGCTTAGGGTGACTGATACAGTTATCCTGTTCAGTGAGCACTCCAGAAGACGTGAATCCCAAAGCTAGTTTCTAAATCTGACTCTGTGACATGATGGTGTAGATAGCTCTTTTAGATGTTGTTATACAAAGGAATGCACTTTAAAGTCAGTTATTTTCCTTCTCTTAGATCATCCGTGTCCGATAGTATCAAAGGGGTAGCCGTGTTAGTCTGTATCTGCAAAAACAATGAGAAGTCCTGTGGCACCTTATAGACTAACAGATATATTGGAGCATAAGATTTTCATGGGCAAAGACCCGCTTTGTCAGATGCAATGTGTTCAATAGGAATTCAAAACTCATCACGCTTGTGGTTGTCATCTTTCCGTGTTCACCACAATATAACATACAAAACTTTGGTAAATAATATTAGAAAAATAAATACTTTCTGGCCTTTGAATGCGCACAAAACTGAGATGACATAATAATCGCAGACACAAGTATGTCAACAGGACTCGTAGCAGCAAAGAAAGGTGAACTATGGAAAGGCTTTGAACCCCGCATAGCCTGTAGCAACCACCCTCCAGGCATGGCTGGGAGAGGCACAGCTACAGCTGCTCCCTTCAAGTAATGTGTAGTCAGTGGTGCTGTCCCCACGCACTAGAGGGCATGATACCAAAACCCCATCCCTGCCACGCCCTGCAACGCTCCCTTTCAGTGCGGGCGGCATCAGTGCCCACAGGGGTTCCCTGCTGGCTGACAGGCTGCCTTGGCTCGGGGAGCACCTGCACTAATCATCTTAAGTACGTGTGATGAATTCAAAGAGTTATTATTTCGTATGAGTTAGGTATGCATACATTCGCCACAGTGCCATGTCCTGTTTGCCACACGTGGTGAGTAGCAAATGTATTGGACACCGCAGCCTTAGTTTGTTAGCTCTTCCAGATGGAGACTGCCTTTCACTCAGTTTATATGGTACCTAGTACGGTGAAGCTCCATTTCTTATTGGCATCACTAATCACTCTTGTTATACAAATGCTTAATAATAACACGAACTTACTGCAGTGATGAGCAAGCCAGAAGTAAGACATTTAACTGTTGAAGTCCCAGATTGTGCAAGTCTTCCAGTTATAAAAACAGCTGGTCACTAGTGCACTGTGCATGCTTCTACTGGAAGTTAAAAATGGCATCTTGGGATACCACGTTTTTCTTTCAATCAGAGTGCAATGAAATTTCGATGGTTGCATGGTGCTTAGATGGATGTTTTTAAATAAATGCTGTTATTAATGTTTGTTTATTAATATCCTTGGACAACATCTGCCAGATTCTGGCCTCCTCTTAATGCTGTACAACACAATGTAGCTCAACAGGGTGCTGATTCACCAAGACACCTAAACATGTATTTGTAAGCATTCAAATTGTCGTCCTGACTCAAGTGGGACCATTCATGTTTAAAGCAACACATATGCTTAGGTACTTTGCTGAACTGGAGCCTTGATCTCTTACTGCAACCAAATAGAAGCATTCCCAATGCTAAGTGACAAGTTTCATATGAGGCTTGGTCTGTACTAGGAGGTTAGGTTGAATTTAGGTGACTTAGACCGAATTTCTAAGGACTCAGCCCACACTACAGGGTCCATTCTGTCAATTTTAGGGGCTCCTAAGGTCGACTTTTCTACTTCAGCTTTTCATGAGTAGTGCCAAATTCGACCTTGTGTGGTTGTCCTTAGGGTAGTACAGATGAAACATTGTGAAATTTGACATTCTTGGCCTCTTGGAAGGGTCCCGCGGTGCCCCAATGTGACCACTCCAGCCACCACTTTAGCTGTGTTGCTCTCCAGGTGTGCAGGAACCAGCCTGGGAAAATTTGAATTTTGTTTTGTGTTTGGCCACCACGGTGAGCAGAGCAGACAGCACACCTCAGTGGTACATCTGGCCATGAATTTTCAGAGTTGCTGATGAGCTGCAGCATGGAGCATTCAGTATATCCAGGGACCTCATTGCTGAGTTGGGGGATGAATCTGTGCTGGGAAAACCATGAAACAGCAAGAGAAATGCAGGCATATACGACAAGATCTCACAGGGGATTGAGGAAACAGGATACACCAGATGTGCCTAATAGTGCCTTGTGAAAATAAAGGAGTTCAGGCAGGTGTACCAAAAAACAAAGGAAGCAAACAGAGGTTTCGGGTCATCATTGCAAATATGCCCCTTCTGTGCGAAGGTGGTAGGGATTCTAGGGAGTGACCCAATGAGTCTCTGGATACCTCCAAAGAGATTCCTTGGGAATCCTCTGGCAAATTCAAGGAGGACAAGATGGATGAGGAAGAGGAGGACAACAGGGGTCAGCAGATGAATGAAGTGGCTCATCTCACCGACAGCCAGGAACTTTTTGTAACACTGGATCTCATCTTCTCCTCCCATGACATTTCACAGGTGGATCCTGAAGGCAGGAAGAACACCTCTGCTGCGTTTTCCTTTTCAATCATGCCAGAAGTGGGCTAAGGCCATTGAGTTCAATCTGTGGTGGGTGCTGTACCTACACAAGTTGGGGTCCTTGGAAGAATTTGTTCATGTGTCTGGGGACAGAGCACTTGATCCTCCCTGCACATCTCTGTAAAGTCCTCATACAGGTACCCTGTAACTCTTCTCACAAGGTTTTTGGAGAGACCTGCCTTTTTCTGACCCCCTCAGTAGGACACCTTTCTGTGCCAAGCCACCAGTAAGTAATCTGGAGTCATGGCACCACAGAGCAGTGCAGCATAATGACCTGCCTTGTGCCCACTTTTAGTCAGCATCCATTCCTCATCAAAGTTTGTCCATCTAAGGAGAATAATATCTCTTTTGCAACCTAGAGGAGCAGGGGAAGGAGCATTACGGTACTATATGGTAACACAATCTTCTTGGCCATGCCTAGATTGCCATTCCCTTCCCTGGGCTGCTGGGGGAAGTGAAATTTTCGCTATCCCAGCCAAGGAGACAGGGGGAACCACATGGTGGTTGAGAGAGACAGGCACATGTGGTGACCACCACTGTCACAGCCCCTGGGCCCTCCCACCTCTATCTGCTTGCAGTGTGCACAGCTGCAGAAGTTGCTTTTGCGATAACACGCTTGAAAGCACGCCCCCAATCTGTGCCTTATCATAGCAGGAAGTGACCTGTGTCAAGCAGATCTCTTAAAATCTCTGTGTAGTACCTGCTTAAAAGCCAACATTTTTTCTTGCAGGGAATACATCCCTGCTGTCTTTCATAGAGGTTCACTCATCAGATGACTTTGTGTGTTCTTAAATTTATCTACAGTAAGTGTATCTCCTTAATGTCTGGCCTTCACTTTTGTTTTCTTGCAGTGTGGTCAAAGAACTTGCTGTTGAGCAAGGGGGGAGTTCTTTGTCCACACTCCCCTGCCCCCTACCCATCTCTCCACCAGCTGTGAGACGCACAGATTCAGAGGAGAAAATTAACATAGAAAGATATGTTCATAGAGCACATGGAAGCCACCTGCACAGAGAGGGCACAGTTAAATGCATGGAGAAGAACCAACCTGGATGAGAGCTGAGTGTATCAAGAACAAGGAGAGCGGATCGTGAGTTGAGGAGACAGCACAGAGACTGTGAATCGGAGACCCAGAGGGAGAAGTTGCAGCTGATGAGGAGGCAAACAGAGCTCCTGCAGTCTCTGCTGCAGGAGCACAGAGCCCCACTGCATCCCATGATGAATAACTTGCCTTCCTCATCATATTCTCCCTAACCTGCCTACTCAACAACCTAGAATGTGGGAGGTAGGGGTTAAGGACAGCCTTACACTCCTCTCCAAAGGATGCTTCTGAGAGCAGGCAGCTGACACCCCCCTCCTGTGATGCAAAATGCCCTTCCCATAAATTCCTTTAGTGTCTCACGAATAAAAAGTATTAACCGCAGAAAACCAGTGGTTTTATTGCTTGTGTGGCACAGGGATTTGGGGGTTTACAGGCAAGCACACATCATTAAGGCAAGACCTCTTAAGAGCAACAGACATGACTGTCATCTCGCTGCCTGGTCATTCATATAGCTGTTTTTCGAAGCCTTCCTGATTAGCTATGCCCCTCCCTGTGCTCTCCTCATTGCCCCCATGTTTGGCTGCTCATAATTACTGGCTAGATGATCTGCCTTTGCCCTCCAGCCTGGCATGAAATTTTCCCCCTTGCTGTCATATAAATTATGAAACACACAGCAAGCTGCCACCGTGAGGGGAATATTGTCTTACCTGAGGTCTAACAGAGTCAGGAGGTTCTTGAACCTGGCTTTTAAAGGGCCAAATGCACATTCTATTACCATTCTGCCCTTGCTCAGCCTGTAGTTGAACTGCTCCTTGCTGCAGTCCCGGCTGCCCATGTATGGCTTCATTAGCCAAGGGAGCAAAGGGTAAGCTGAATCTCCCAGGATCACTATTGACATCTTTACTTCTCCAGGGGTGATTTTCTGACCTGGGAGGAAAGTTCCATTCTGCAGCTTTCTAAACAGCCCAGAGTTCCTAAAGATACATGCATCATGCACTTTTCCCAACCGTCCCACACCGATGGTGAAATGACCCTTGTGATCCACCAATGCCTGCAACACCATGCAGAAGAAGTACCTCCTGTGGTTTATGTACTCTTTGGCCAGGTGGTCCATTGCCAAGATAGGAATGTGTGTTCCATCTGTCACCCTGCTGCAGTTCGAGAACCCCATCATGGCAAAACTATGCACTGTCCTGAATATTTTGCAGAATCACTGTCTTCTGTAGCAGAATTGCTTTGGCTACCTGGATCACAGCAACCTCCACTGTAGCCTTGCCTACTCCAAATTAATAGCTCTCTGACCAGTAGCAAGCTTCTACACAGCAATTGCCATGCACTTCTGAACTGTCAAAGCAGGTCTCATTTTGGTATTGCTGTGCTTCAGGGCAGGGAAAAGCAGTTCACAAAGTTCCATGAAAGTGGCCTGACACACGCAGAAGTTTTGCTGATTGCCCCACGCATGCAGAACAATACAGTCCCTCCAGTCGGAGTTTTTCACCGCACCTTACAGTGTACAAAACATCAGTGCAGCAAGCGTCTTCCTGTTCCTCCTCTCCATTGTCTTACATTCATACGTGTCCATGTCCTCCTTAGAGTCTGTATCACTCTCACGGCTGCTTAGGCTTTGCCCGTACTGCAACACAATGAATGAGGTGCTCATAATACTTGCCACAACACTTTTAAGTTGTATAAGCTCCGTGCTAACCTTGCAGTGGTGTCTGCACAGAAATGGAAAAAGGGTGGAAAAACAATTTTGTTATTTGTTTTCCAGATGGAGGGGCAGGAGAGAAGTGCATTGAAGGATGCTGACAACACACACCCACAACCATTTCCCCATCACATACTTGGGCAGAAACCCACAGTGTGGTGGGGCAGCAGTGCATTGCTCACAAAGTTGAACCTGGCAGGGCTAATGGGATTTTATGTTAACTTTATGTACCAGTGTGGACATGCACATTTAGAAAATTGAGTGCTAGAAAATCAACATTAATAAATTTCATCTCATTTTGTAGTAGAGACATACCCTTGTTCAGCTTCAGCAAAAATAACAAGGAGTCCTCTGGTACCTTAAAGACAAAGGCTGCATATACACTATGAGATATTATGAATTTGAATTGTGTCCACAAAGCTTCTTGAAATTAGACCCACCTTTTTTCTGTTTTGAGTTTCCGCATCCCCATGACCCTATGCAAGTTCGACAGAGTGAGCACTGAATTGTGGGTATCTATCCCAGAGTGCCTTAGCCTGGTTCGTTGTGGGCATTTCATGTTTGAATCCCATATTGCAAAGCACTGTCCCAGAATTCAGAGCACCAGTAACCACCCAAAAACAAACTGGAGATTGCACCATTTCCTGCTGCAGCTTTCAAGTGTAAGCATGGATCACCAAATACTTCAGCTTATAGCACATATCGTTTTGGCAATCACATTGGCTGTCGGGCAATTTTTCCTTCAATTACAAAGCCCAGTGATGGTTCAATAATCATAATGGTGGTGATGATGAGGACGATGATGGTTTGAAGAGCAAACCTCCCAACTGCAATCCAAGACTTCAGAGCTGCTGGCTGCGCTGGATGCATTGGTGACAGTGGAGTGGTGGTTTTGGACTCATGAGACCAGCACACACTGGTGGGACGCCACATCATTTTGGAGTCCTGGGATGACCAGCAGTGGAAGCAGAACTTCAGCATGTGCAAGTCCACACATGCACATGCAATGTGCTGGCCCACCCCCGAAGCGCAGCAACACAAGAATGAGGCTGGATTTAACAGTTCAAAAGCAAGTGGCAATCACACTGTGGAAGTTTGCAACAGCCAGCAGTTACCGGTTAGGGGCAAGTCAGTTTGGGTTGGGCAGATTTACAGCAGGGTCCGTGGTGATGCAGGTGGCCTATGCAATCTGTTGGTGTCTCCTCAGGAAGACTGTTACCCTGGGAAATATACAGGCCATAGCGGATGGCTTTGCTGTCGTGGGGTTTCCTAACTGTGGTGGGGCAATAGGTGGCGCACACATCCCCATCATGGCCCCAGACCACATGGCCTCTGAATATATACACCAAAAGAGGTACTTCTTGATGGTGTTGCAGGAGTTGGTAGATCCCAAAAATCATTTCACTGACATCATCGTTGGCTGGACAGGGAGGGTTCATGACATGCCCATCTTCCAAAATTCTGGCCTTTGCAGAAAGCTCCTGGATAGACTTTTTCCCCAATCCGAAAATCATGATTGGCGACGTGGAAATGCCTATAGTTATATTGGACAACCCCGCTTGCCCTCTGCTCCCTTGCCTTATGAAGCCCTGTACAGGAACCCTGGGCCCCAGCAAGGAAATCTTCAGTCACAGACTCAACAGGTGCAGAATGGTGGTTGAATACACCTTTGGCCATTTAAAAGCAAGGTTCAGATGCTTATTGACCCATTTGGACCTTTCTGAAACTAATGTTCCCACCGTTACTACAGCATGCGCTGTTTTGCACAACACGTGAATCCAGGTAGGAGATTTTCCCATCCATCTGGAATTCCAAAGCTGAGGCCATAGGAAGGGCTTACTTGCAGCCACCGATACAACCATCCCCCAGTAACCATGCAGAGGCAGCAGCAATAAGAGACACTTTAAAAATAGCTTCAGGAATGATGCAGCCTGTTATACCATTAGCCTTATTGGCTACAACAGCACGCTGTTGACTCATGTCCAGCTTCTTGTCCACTACGACTCCCAGGTCCTTTTCTGCAGAACTGCTGCTGAGCCAGTGGGACCCCAGCCTGTAACAATGCTTGGGATTCTTCCGGCCCAGTGCAGGACTCTGCACTTGTCGTTATTGAAACTCATCAGGTTTCTTGCAGCCCAGTCTTCCAATTTGTCTAAGTCAATCTGGACCCTATCCCTACCTTCCAGCATATCTATCTCTCCCCCTA
The DNA here is from genome assembly GCF_033958435.1 of Carettochelys insculpta. Classification (NCBI taxonomy): domain Eukaryota; kingdom Metazoa; phylum Chordata; order Testudines; family Carettochelyidae; genus Carettochelys; species Carettochelys insculpta. Next base: position 14,034,693 of record NC_134147.1, on the reverse strand, counting down.
GCTTAGTGTCATTTGCAAACTTGCTGAGGGTGCAGTCCAACCCCTCATCTAGGTCATTGATAAATAAGTTGAACAGAACAGGACCCAGAACCAAACCTTGAGGCACTCCACTAGAAACCGACTGGCATCCTGACATCGAGCCATTGATCACTACCCACTGGGCCCGACCTTCTAACCAGCTTTCTTTCCATCTTACTGTCCATTTATCCAATCCACATTCCTTTAACTTGCTGACAAGAATATTGTGAGAGACCATATCAAAAGCTTTGCTAAAGTCAAGATAAATCACATCCATTGATATATTTTTCCCCCTATCTACAGAGTCAGTTATCTCATCGTAGAAACTAATCAGATTGGTCAGGCGTGACTTGCCCTTCATGAATCCATGCTGACTCTTCCTGATCACTTTCCCCGCCTCCAAGTGCCTCAAAATGACTTCCTTGAGGAGCCCCTCCATGATTTTTCCAGGGACTGATGTAAGACTGACCGGCTTATTGTTCCCTGGATCATCTTTCTTCCCTTTTTTAAAGATGGGCGCTACATTTGCCTTTTTCCAATCATCTGGGATCTTTCCCGATCTCCACAACTTTTCAAAGATAACGGCCAAGGTCTCATCAACGACATACGCCAACTCCCTCAGAACCCTCGGATGAATTAGGTCCAGGCCCATGGATTTATGTATGTTTAGCTTTTTTAGATAGCTCCTAACCTGTTCTTTCCCCACCAAAGTCTGTCCACCTTCATCTGTGGGGCTGGAGCGGCAGGGTATCCTTGTCATCTTTCCCAGCATGCAGGGACTGCGATGATTGGGGGGTTGGTGACCTCTCCTCGGGGGACTCCAGGTATCAGCTTCTGCAGTGCTGTGTTGGGAGTCCCTCTGCAACTGCAGGAGGGATTGCAGGACCTCAGTTTGCTCCATAGCTGCCATTATGAACTTTGCCATGGCCTCACTCTGCTTTGCCACTTGCTGTTGCTGCAAGTCAAGCATTGTGTGATGCCTCTGAGCTGTACTCTGATGCCGCTGAGCAGAGTCCCTTTTCAGCTCGGTGTGCTCTGCTTCATTCCACTCCATGTGCTAGAGGATAACATCCTGCTTGCAATTCTTTCTTCTTCTGTTCTTCTCTGCTACACCAGGCATTGCCTCTGGAAAATGAAGGTCAGAATTAAGATAAAATTCACATAATGTGCTTTGAAATGGAATGAATGGGTCTCTTTGTCTACTATCAGGGAAAGTTAACTTTTTGAAGGACACTGAAGGGTTATTAAGGATGGGACAGTAAGCGTGCCTTTCACAATACGTCACTTGCCATCACTTATTCAGCACGTTTCTTTGTGGATGTGGTAAGCTATGAGCAATTGTCTGCTTTTCGTTGGAAGGGGAGGGCTGCAAAACAGGGGAAGCTGCCAGGTGTTCTGGGGGCGTCTTGCAGCAGGGAGAATTTTTTGTCCATTCCTGGAGCAATCCTGCACAGTGATCAAGCTTGGTTCAGGAGACGGGGGGCCTGGCATGGAGGGGACTGCTGTGGAGGAGACCGGTTCTAGGGCTATGGTGGAGAGTTTGAGGCTGTCTGGCAGAACTTTCTTGGTCCACTGCTCATTACCACTTCCTCCTCTTCATTGCCCTAGTACTCTGGGGCACCCAGCTCCTCTGGGCTCACCCCAAACTCCATACCAGAGCCTCCAGAAGTGTCATAATTCACACTGGGCTCTGTGGTGGAGTTGCTCCCCATAAGCATGTGCAGCTGTTGATAATAGCGGCATGTACGTGGAGCTGCCCCGACCATTGATTGGCTTCCCTGACTTTTTGATAGGCCTGCCAGAGTTCTTTCACCTTTATCCAGTATTGCAATGAGTCCTGAGACTAACCTCGTGTGATATTTGATCATAAATTGCCTCATTTCTCTCGGCCACTCAAAGTCTCTTCGGCACCAACTGGTCTTCTGAAATTGCAAGAAGATCCAGAATCTCCTGGTGGGTCCATGCTGGCGTGCTCTTGCAAGCCTGAGAAGTGCTAGGCAGATCACTGCGCTGAGTGGTTATGATTACAGTAGATAGTTAATGAAGTAATTGCTACTGATGCAATGTGATGGCTACCGATGTAGTGCGATGCAGTGAGCAAAGAAATTTTTTCTTAATGGGTGCCCTTTATATTTTCAGGGCTGGGCACTGCTGAAATCCAGTTCAAATTCTAATTCAAATTTGTGGGCTTGGTGGGCTTCCTGTGACCTTCTTCCTGTACACGTGGATGGAGAGCAGCATACAAGGAAGTGGCCATACATGGCCTGACGCTGTGTAGCTTTGTGGGATACGTATGGGACACTTCTGGAGGCTAATAAATTTGAATTAAGGACATGGCGCTTCCACACGAGCCTTGATTCAAGATTTTAAATTCGAATTTGATGCTATGCCCGTCCCGTAATATTGATATTTTGTTATCGGTATTACCACTCAATAAATCGAGCTAATGGTAATAACTGGGAATACACTGACATTTTAATATTGAGGTACTGCCTTCAAATTTGATTATATCTCACGGTGGAGATTCAGTCAAACAGATTTTTTTGGGCATAAGCTTTTGTAGGTTGGAACCTGCTGACTTCGTGCATATGACAAAATGGTATCCAGGACACGAAAGCTTATGCCAAAAGAAATCTTTTTGTCTTTAAGGTGGCATAGGGCACTTTGTTGTCATTGGCTCAGTGACTGTCAGTATGGCTCAACCAAATTCATAGAATCATAAATTCACAGCCAGGAAAAACACACCATGGGCCATGAATTCTGGTCTTTTGAGTAGTTTTATGGATTTCATGAGGAAGACCAGCATTTCCCAAACTGGGAGCTCTAAGCCAGAAACAAGCAATAGGAGAGGCTGTTGTAAGGGCAACACAGCATTACTTGCTTACTTCTTTTTTTACTTAATTACTTATTTTTAAAATTAATTAATTAATTACTTCTGTGCTGTCTTCAGAGGTGGGTGGCCTGAGGCGGGTAGATGCCCAGCTCTGAGGACAGTGCTGCCATCAGCAGCCATGCAGAAGTAAAAGTGCCAATACTGCAATTGTCCTGTAATAATTTTGCGGCTCCTCTACCTCCTCCTATGGGTCAGGACCCCTACAGTTAAAACACCCTGACTCTAGGGCTCTAGATAGCATCATTTATTGTGGGACAAGGTTTTGGCCCACTTGTTCCCTGTCAACAAATAGTAAAGATTTATCTTCAGAGAGTTTTGTTTTGTGTTGTCCATTATATTCCACTGAGACTGCCCATGTAGTTCACCGCATTATACCAATCCCTATTTTTTAATGAATTCAGTCTCTTTAAATTCCAGTAGCAGGAAGCAGTGAGATCAAATGTCAATATTCAGGTGTGTTTAACTATAGCATTGGCCTTTTTCCCAGCTCACCTATAGATTTATGCTGTTCGTTTCTTTGTAATCTACAGTAACCCTGTTTTCATTTGAACGCTGGTAATGGCTTTTCTGTTGATACAATCTGTTTAACAGACATTTATTGGTTTATAAACTGTTTTTTCCCCTACAGGAATGTTTTGCATTTCATTACTGTTTTAAACTTTTCAGTCTTTTAAGAAATAAATGTTCACTTACATGATGGAATTTTTTAAAAATACCATATCTGGATGCAGTTATTTGATATATTGCCATTTTTTCTACTAAATGAACTATCTTATCTATAAAATAAGTATGAAGGCAAAAACCAAAACCAACTACATGTGATGAAAGCAAAAATTAACATTATTAATACAGGGACACACTTTCATCAGCAATAGCAAGAATCTGGAGTAACTGCAAGGAGAGGGGCAGAATTCCTTTGCAATTGGGGCAGTAAAAGAAATATATGGTTCTTAAGATGCACTATTATCTTTGTAATTCTAGACACTTGGTCAAAACTTCAAAATGGCCATGCAAATGGCCATTGCAAAGATTACTGATGAGGTGCTGAATTGAATATTCAACGCCTCATGAGCATTAGGACACTTCTGGCTGCGCCGCTTCGAAAGCGCCGCTTTCAAACACTCGCAGCTCGGCGCAGCTCCACAGGGGTCCTTTTCAAAAGGACCCTGCACCTTTCGAAATCCCGTTATTCCCCTCAGCTTTCGAAACGGACCCCCCATGTAGTCACGCCGAGCTGCGAGCATTCGAAAGCGGTGCTTTCAAAGCACCATGGCTGAAAGCGTCCTAATGCTAAAGAGGCGCTGAATATTCAATTCAGTGCCTCATCAGTAATCTTCGAAATGGCCATTTGCATGGCCATTTTGAAGTTTTGGCCAAGTGTGGCCACAGCCTCAGTCCTCTGAAAATATCTAGAATTACAAAGATAATAGTGCATCTTAAGAACCAAATGTTTCTTTTACTACCCCAATTGCAAAGGAATTCTGCCCCTCTCCTTGCAGTTACTCCAGATTCTTGCTATTGCTGATGAAAGTGTGTCCCTGTATTAATAATGTTAAATTTTTGCTTTCGTCACATGTAGTTGGTTTCGGTTTTTGCCTTCATACTTATTTTATTCTGCATTGATTCTGGCATTAGTCTGTGAATTTTGATTGAAATGATAGTCTCCTATGCAGAACTTTTATATGACTTGCTTTGTTACTATTGCCTGTAAATCTTTAACTCTAGTCAGACTCTTGTTTTCAGCTGCATATCCCTCAAGCAAAAGGAACAGAACAAAATTTGGTTTTGTGTAGTGTATTGCATACGCCAAATATTTTCAAACTAAGGAGTTAGACACAGATGCCATGGCACAGCTTTAGAGAACATATCAAACAAATGCGTTGGACCACGTTGCAAAAACTCTCTTTCCAGATCTCAGGTTATTGTGTGCTTGTCTCCAAAAGTCCTCAGATGGAATGCGTTTGCCACAAGATTAAGCTGCACAGGTGCCTTCCACCCCATCCTACTTGCAGCATTGCTGAGCAATGTGTAATTTGGAATTGCTTCCTTGGGCTGTTGCAGGGGCAGGCTTTTTGCATCTGTAGGTATGGCAAAGTATGATAGGCGGTCAGCAAATTCTAAAGGACCACAGAATTTGTGGGCTGTGCCAAGATGTAAAACATAATTTCTGGCTGACTCTACTTGGGTGAATGGGAAAACTTTTATTGACTTTCGTGGGCCCAAGATATCACCCAGCTTCTTTGGTATTTATCTTGCTCTCCAGGCTCATACGCCTGAAAGGTGGTAGAAGGACAGGAATATTTTGCATTTCATGGTATTCACTGCTATCTGACGACTTAACATTTTTATGAACATTTTGCCATGTCTTTGGGCTACACCAGCAAATATAAATAGCTTGCACAGAAAGGAGAGAATGTAACAGATATCCATCTAGGCATAAACAAATTATATTCCCTGTTAATAAAAAAAATCCAAGAATTTTCTGTTACACTACTACCCTCTTTTGTGTGTGTGTGTGTGTGTGTGTGCGTGCGCGCGCGCTGTTAAGAATAAAGGAAACTATGAACAAACTTTCAGTGCACTGAGCCACCCAATTTGTTCTACCTGGATATGCAAAAGACCATAAGGAGAGAACATCTGGTTGTAAAGAGAGTCATGACTGAGAAGGTGAAAGCACAAACAGTTCAGGAATTCTTCATTGTACATATTCCTGGCTGCAAAGAGTTTGGATTAATTACTTGTACACCCTGCCTCAGTGTCTTTATCTGTGAAATGACGTTAGTATTCATAGTGTTGTGAAGTTTACTAATGTCAGCAAAGAATTTTCAGGCTCTTGATTTGAAAATGCTATGCAGTTTAAATTATTATGTTCTAATTGTGATTTTTGCCCCCCCTTCTTGGTACAACCACAACTTAGCAGCCATTTCAACTCAGAGTCATTTTTCAAAGTGCATTAAAATCATGCCACAGCCAGTTGTATTGAGCTGGAGTTCAGGGATGGTGTTGCTAAGCTAGATTTTTTTTTCTGATGGTTATACTGGCTATGCCAGCACTGTTGGCACCAGTTTGTGCAAGAAATAGCTGGCAAACTATCCATGAATCTACAACACACCAGCTCTTTGTGAATCAAGTTTCATGTGGGTACTACTAGTAGCAAACTGAATGTCCAGGGGTGCGGCTTGGCTTGAAAGTACTACATTTGAAAAGCATATTCCATTCCAAATGTCTCCTCTTAAGTATTTGAAACCTATCATACAATTAGAGGATTTAAATGTTTGTTGCCCTGTAATGTAAAAAGAAAAAACACTTGCAGCAAATATCTGCTGAGCTTGTCTTATTCTGGGAAAAAATATTAAAAATTCTTTAGCATTTTGATATGATCCATGGATATTCTGGGCTAGTGTTACTGGAAGAAATCAGGGATTGAGGGTTAAAGAGAGAGGGCATTTTTGCCAGCAGAACCATATCTGCAGGGCTTGTGTTTTACTGTGAATATGCAAATAAGCCACTCAGCTATTCAAATGAGCAGCCATTTTGCATTTTCAAGACTTCCCATTTGCATCAGGCTGCAGGTGCTAGGGGTGAGTGTAGTCCTAGTGTTGGAGTGCTGCTACTTTTAATCTGTGTAGACCAAAGAGAGAAAAATGTTAGATACGCTGACCTTTCTAGAGTTCTGCAGGAGACATGCACATTTTTTCACTGAAGTCATGTGATGTTCTTAGCTATCAATATTTACTGAATGGTACATTTCGTACAAGCGAAAAAACCCCAGAAGTGTGCCAACATTGAGAGTTTTCTAGTTGTTATGCAATTATGGGTGCAAGTGAAGAAGACTTTATGAAAACAGTGGTTGACCTTAAATAAGAGGTGCATAAGTACTGTTATAATGATTAAAGAAGAATGAATGTGACCAAAATATTTTGATTATCTTTTCTGTAATACCCTGTTCAGTTTTGTTTATTTTTGCCTGTCTTCTTTCATGGTAGAATACTCCTCAGCTCTGTATATCTGAAACCTGATCTTTGTGTTCATTTCTTGCTATTTTACACATCAGTCACTAAATTGACTGCTCATTGGCTTGAACCTGCTCAGATATATTCAAATGCTTCATTTTGCTTATCTCTTTTAGCATCCTTTGTAAGGCTGCAAAGCGAAGTTGTGTGACTGTGCATGGCTCTGAGCTCTGATGCTGTTATAAAAGTGATGATGTTAAACTGCTCTTCAGGACAGAAATAACTTTGCATATTTTTAATTTGCTTATTATAAATTTTTGTTGTTTTTATTTAATGCAAATGTTTGTTACGTTAAAATCTAACTTGTTTCTTCCTTTAACCAATAGAATGTACATCCTGCAGAAGTTAGGTTGCTTATTTTGGAAAACATCCTTTTAAATCCAGCTTATGATATCTACTTGCTGGTAGGAACATCTGTTCAATATAAAGTTCAGAAAATAAGACAAGGGAAGATTACAGGTATGTCATCCTCCATTTTTCTTAATATTCCTTTTTCGATAGGAATTTTTCACCTGGGAATAGAACATTAAAATATTGTGTATAATAATAAGGAAATGGTTTTAAATTTACTTTAGATTGTTTAATTTTCATAATAAAATTTTAATGAGACACCACTGACCTCCCTCCTTTCCCTCATCACACAAACACTTTTGCATATGCTTATCTTCTATGTAGGACTAGTTCTATTAAGAATTAGTTATGCCCATGAATTTGGGCACATGCATAACAGTTTGCAAGTTTGGGACCCAACTCTCTATCATTTAAACATGTTCATCTGTCTTTCATATTGGGGAAACCTTTGAATTGTTAGTACATTGTTTTCCACAGAAAGGCCTCACTCACTTTGTAAAATGCCTAATTTAGTTGTTAGTTCATTTTCTTGGCAAATTAAAATGAAAACTGGAAAAAAAAAAGTTTGAACTAGTTGCATACTAATTTCAGAGGACAAGGAGATTTGCATATAAAGTACAGACACAAGAAAGTTGCAGTATTGCTGATGGGAGTTGTTTTAAGAAACTAGATGTAAAATAATATATTCATTTAGACTTACGCCGGCTCTCTAGCTGTCAGTATGGGATGTGGCAGCATCCATTTCAGTTGCTCATATAAAAAGTTCCCTTCGCCAAGATCAGAAGTTGGTCCGATGACATTCTCCTTTAGGCAGAAAGGCAGTTTTAGTGTGACACTTCAGCAGTGGGAAGAAACTGTTGTTTTACTCATCTATCTCAGATTATGCTTCCTGCCTTGGTGTAGAAAATGCATTTTTTACACAGCACGAAAAGCCCAAGTTTAATGTGTGGTAGGCATCAAATAAAAAATTAACCAGAAATAATTAACAGATTTCAAACAGTGACATTAACTTGTGTTGTTTCATGTGTCTTCTTGCTTCATGTACAGAATTAATGATGCCTTCAGATCAGTATGAACTGCAGCTTCTGAACAACATCCTCGGCCCTGAGGGGGATCCAGCTCGGCCTGTTGCCAAACTGGATCAGGCAACATCGACCGTAACTGCACTGCAGCAGGGACACGTGAACCTAGTGCTGGGGCACAAAAATATCCTTTCTGCACAGGGTGCGCTTGAGTTCCATGCTGTACTCAGTGGTCTGAAAACCAGCACTAGCTGACAGATGTGTGGAAAGCAACGCTTCTGTGAATTCAGTCACATGCTGTCTCCAGGCACCTTGATGTGCTCCTAGAAATTACAGCTTTAGGGCTGTGCCATTATATTACGTACGAGTACAGTCCAATAGTAATTCAAGGATCACCACACTTGTGGTTATGATCCTTGCAGATTCGCCACAGCCTGACCCCCAAATGAATGACTTCCCCCTTCCCCAGAGACAGGCACCCCCAGGCTGCTCCCCCCGCCCCTTCTCTGACTTTACATTTTGGCAACTCGCTGGAGCTTCTGCCCCTGGATATATTATATTACAAGTTGAACCTGTCTAATCTGGAACTCTCTTGTCCGCAAACTCCGTAATCTGGCATCATTTTAGTCAGATGGACAACCACTTGTCATGGGTGTGTCAAAGTTTCCTGTGGTCCCTTGAAGTTTGTTTACAGCCAGCCACCAGTCCTGGTTCTCAGTGTTCTGTGCTGTTATTTAGCTGTAATTTACCTCTAAATGGTGTAAGAACCCAGTAAACAGTGGAAGTGGTGTTAATATGCTAGAAAGTATTGACCTCCAGTTGTCCGGCAAATTCGTCCAGTGCTAATCAGGTCTTGAGGGTGCTGGACAAGAGAGGTTCAACCTGTATATGTTCCCCTCCTGGGAAGGAGGAGTGAGGGGAAAGCAGCATATCCGGGAAATGTTCACTCTTAAAAGAGGTTTTTTTTGGTCTTTCTTTTCAGGAACGTGGAATCAGTTTTAAATAGCTATGAAATCAGTGATGGACAAAAGTTATCTTAATGTTCTTTTCTGAAAACCTTTTAATCCCTTGACTGAGATTGCAGGTATTCGCATGCAAGGTGCTTCCAGGTTACCAAACAGCACTATCTATGTTGTGGATCCTGGATACTTAGGTTAGTATTTTCCGGTTGTCTTTATTTCTTTAATACACTGGCACATAGTGTGAGTATTAAGATGCCTTTCTTCAGTATTGGTGCATATGGTATCTAAGTTCCTGTACGTGCTCACATATGTAAATTGCACATAATAGAAGTATATTTTTAATAAGAAAAGGTTTCATATTAAGCCATGTTGGCCTTAACTATTGATTTCCTCATTTCCACACTTTTAGTCTTTAGCAGTTAGAGCACATTTTTAAATTTTATGAACCAAAATGTTTGTGAATACATGGTATATAATAGTTCATCACATAAATAGCCTTCTGGTGTGTACTGTTAGATGTTTTCTGTTCACAGGATTTACTATTCATCCTGGTGACAGGTGGGTCCTAGAAACAGGAAGACTTTATGAAATTACAATTGAAGCATATGACAAATCAAGCAATAAAGTGTATTTATCCGATGTAAGTGCAGTATTGTTTTATGTTTCTGTTCTGTGTTACTGGATGTTGTCTGTGTATCCATCTGCCTATTGATCTATCTGTCTGTCCTGTGTTACTGGATGCTATGTATCTATTGTGTGTGTGTGTTAGCTGAGCAGTCCTCTATGTACACAGAATTGGAAAGTGGTAAACTTGCTGTTAAAAAACATGCTGGGTGGCTCTGTTAGAGGGCACATCTTAGTACATGTGAAAGAAAAACTGAGAGAAGTTTGGATGTGTGTGATGCCTGTTAGCATGTTTGTTGTAAAATGAGACTTCCAACTAGTTCAGCCATTGGGGGAGAGCATCACAGTGTAGTTAGTAGGTATCAAATCTTATTGCATCTCTTGTCAAAGACAACAAGTCCTGTGGCACCTAGAAGACTAACAAAGTTATTTGGGTATTATCTTTCATGGGCTGATGATGAAATGTGTGTCTCGGTGTTTATCCCTGGAAACACTTAGTAATATATTTTAATTCCAGAATATCAGAATTAATACTGAGTTGTCGAAAGAATATTTTGAGATTCTGAAATCCTCTCTGAATGGATCATATCACTATGTGAAAGCAATAAAGAAGGGTCAGACCATTATCGATGCTGCTTTAACATCTGTAGTAGATCAGGTATGTCTTATTGAGAAATGTTCTAGCTTGCTCAAATGCATAGAAAAATAATCATGTGCTCACACATCAGAGTTGTTTAAATTGGTACACTTTGCGAGCAGCAGGCACTCAGGAGATGAAGCCGCACACAAAATAAAGAGAAGAAAAAGGTGTTAGTCATATATAAATGGATGAGGGGCCAGAGCCTGAATTCCTTAATTAAACCACGCTCTCCACAAGCTGTTTTTGTTCTGCGTTTGTACCGTGCCTAAGACAATGTGGTCTTGGTCCACAGGGGGAGCTCTTGAATACTACGCTAATACAAATAACAACAGAGAGGAAGCCGTGCTAGTCTATACGCTCTCAAAACAAAAAGCAGTCAAGTAGCACTTTAAAGACTAGCAAAATAGTTTTGCTAGTCTTTAAAGTGCTACTTGACTGCTTTTTGTTTTGATAATACAAATAATGAATAATAGGTACTTTGCCTGAGTAAGGGATGTAAGATTGAGGCCTAGCAGTGTGCCGTTTAGTGTGATTTAAATGCACTACGCTGAATTTCTTAACTAGTAGGTATGTGGAATTTGTGGGTGTGGGTTGTATCAGGGTGCTGACTAACAGCCCAGTCACATACCCTGAGTAAATGTCAAGGCTTTGTCGTATGTGTCAGGAAATATTCTGCCGCTGCCCTGCATTACATTAGAGTTTGGGATGATTTCTGGCACTTGGTAAGTGATCGTTAAATGCTAGAAAGAAGATCTGCCAAACATACCAGCCTACAAGCCTCTTAAAAGCTAATATTGATTAACCTTTTTTGCTATCTGAGTAGCTGTGGCATCTGCCAAGCGTTCAACCCCCAGACACTTCAGTTTGGAAGGGTTCCTCTCCATTTGGCAGTTTGGATTTATGTCTGAAACTTCAGACATTTGTTCTGAAATTTCTTGCTAACCACTCCTTGAAAGGGATGAGCTAGTTCCACCCTCGGCTTCAAGCAGTCATCCTCCTTGCTAAAATCAGCTTCTCTCTTGGGCCTCCCCAAGATCTCTGAGAGGTCCATGCCTTCAGAATGCCAGGAGGAGTAATAGTGGGGAATTACATTTTTGTTGGGCATCACAGTCATGGAAGGCTCTTCAAAGCAGCTTCAGAGTATGGCATTAGGGATACCTTCCTCCGTCTACAATCTGCCCCTTTTCCCACTAAACAGGAAGTAGTCGCTAGGTACTGTGAAGAGTGTATAGAAAGGTTGCAGAGAGAGACTGAGACTTTTCAGTCTAGAAAAGAGGAGATTGAGGGGCGATATGATAGAGGTATAAAAATCATGAATAGTGTGGAGAAAGTGAATATTGAAAAGTTATTTACTTGTTCCCATAACATAAGAACTAGAGGACACCAAATGAAATTAATGGGTAGTAGGTTCAAAACTAATAAAAGAAAATTTTTCTTCACACAGCGCACAGTCAACCTGTGGAACTCCTTGCTGGAGGAGGCTGTGAAGGCCAGCACTCTAACAGAGTTTAAAACAGCTTGATAAATTTTTGGAGGTTAGGTCCATAAATGGCTGTTAGCCAAGGGTAAAGTGTGGTGCCCCTAGCCTTTGGTCAAAGGCTGAAGACAGATGGCAAGAGACAGATCTCTTGATCATTGTCTTCGGTTCACCTCCTCTGGGGCACCTGGCACTGGCCACTGTTGGCAGACAGGATACTGGGCTGGGTGGACCTTTGGTCTGACCCAGTATGGCCGTTCTTATGTACAGAGGACAAGGAGGGGAGGACAGATAACTGGGCTCCTTGTTTTTTAACTTTCCTGTAAATCGCCGTATGCATCTACAGCTCCATAGCGGTGTTTCCTCTAATATTTTCCATCCATAGGTGGAATAAATTTTGTTATGTGCATCAAGACATAAGCTGATGTGCATATGCCTATAGAAACACATGCTTCCAGCTGTGGGCACTGTGCTAATCAGCTTGGCTATACCTGAACCTCTCCTGGACAACTGCCCTAGCAAGGAACACTGCTCCGCAGTAATGACAGTAGTAATATTTATCTATTACAAAGTAGATATTGCTTCAATGAGTTGTTAATTTACTCACAGGAAGTACAGAGCTAATGATAACACAAATGGTGCTAAATTTATCTTCTTCTGCGTGTTTCTCAGCAACCTATTTATAAATATCAAAACAAAAAGCAGTCAAGTAGCACTTTAAAGACTAATTCCTCTTCAGAGGAATTATCGCACCATTCTGGAAAGAGAAGCAGCTGAGCTGGCTTTTATATTCAAATTCAGCACATTAACACATGGTTTAAATCATGATGGGAACTTTCTGAGTCACTATAGGGGCTCGTCTGCATACTTGGCTCAGTCTAATTCTTGACCTTCCCCCCCACCCCTCCACTCTCTGATTTGCTCACCTTGATTATCTTTTTCTGATTTGTCCTCCTTGCTTATTGTTTTTGGTTCCCTGTGTCTTAAATATTGAGTCTGTTCTGGTCTGGCTATGGTCTGAAGAAGTGGGTCTGTCCCACGAGAGCTCACCTAATAAACTATTTTGCTAGTCTTTAAAGTGCTACTTGACTGCTTTTTGTTTTGATAGTATATAGACTAGCACGGCTTCCTCTCTGTTACTATTTATAAATAAAGACAGAATTTTATTTTAAAAATGTTATGAATGTCATTTATAATTGTACCTGCTGTTACTTCTTATAGGATGGAGGTGTTCATACATTGCCTGTTCCAGTACGAAACCAGCAGGAAGTTGAAATTTATGTTCCCATTGTCCTTTCACCAAGAATTTTGACATTTCCATGGCAGCCAAAGGCAGGAGCCTATCAGTACACAATAAAGGTATGCTAAGGAAGCCATCTAAATTCCAGAAGAGTCAGTCTGGCAGATTCAGCGAGGTCAGTAGATGTTTGTGGAATCAGGTGCTACATATTAACTTGAGGTGCTGCAGGCATATTCACGTTGAAAATGTGTTTAGTGGAACTTTGCTGGAGTTCAGTTGAAATGACTGGTAATTGCTTTAAAAAGAATTGCACCTTTGTTATTTTTGTCTCTGGGTGTACTTGTAAAGCATAACTACCAAATAGCCATTCTGAGCAATGGTTGGGTATGACAGATTTCACACCAGGAGACAGAAACCTAATGTATTTCAAATAGGTTCCCTGAATTAGTTGGGATGACTACACAAAAGGCCTCCTAAGATGAATGAGCAACTCCCTAGAGCATAGGCCTTGGCTTCCTTTCTTCTGTCTCTCTCCTTTGCTTTACCAATAACACTAATATTTGAAGGCAAAGGACACAGATTTCTTTACAGTAGATATTTTAAATTCCCTCTTTCCTGTACTCCTGCTGTCCTCCTCTTGCTACCATACTTGCCAAGACACTCTATCAAATCAAACTATCTTCTGAGTGTGCTGCCCTGGAAGCAGAGTTTATTTACAAAGCAAAGCAGTATTTGCTTGTTACACAAAAAAGAGTGTAAAGAATGGCAAAGGTGGAAAATGCACCTTCTGTCTATCAGTTTTGTTTTCACTGCTTCAAAAAAATACTGACATAACACATAATCTTATTAGCCATACCTGGCAAACCTGCACCAGCATTGGACTGTTTAGGATGTTGCTTTGAGCTGCCTGTTTCTGGACACAGGTTTACAGCAGTGTTGCAAATTATGCAGCATTGACGAACTAAGCCAGACTCGTATTGGACAGAAAGAATAAGGTGAGCAATAGGAAAGGGGGAAAAAATAAGGTAGGGAGGGAACAGGACACATTTCAGGGGGAGGAGATAAAGTTTGGCATCCCAGGTGATCATCTCTCAGGATAAGGGAACCCCAGGTCCCAGCAGATGGTGAGTGTGAAAGTGAAGCTCACTTCAGGAACCAGTTTTTCTCCCAAAGTCTCTTTCTTTAAGGGTCCTCAAAGGAAGTGATAGGTAGAATTAGCCCATCCATTCATTAAATTGTCCATCAAGTGGGCCTAATTTCAGACACACACAGTTTGATTAATTGACTTTCAGAATTGTGCTCCAGTCACGGTTTTATCACGATCCTTTTTTGTTTGTTACCAATTCAGTCGTTCCTTCTCACTTTTCCCATCAATGCTTGTTGTAACAGGCTACTGTGACATTTTTATGAACTTGTACTTCCTACAGCTGCCTGTGCAATTATGGCAAATTTGTAGGCATAATTATCACAACAGCAGTTAGTGCTCAGTTGTAGTTGGTTATTCATGTCAGTAGACAGCTTATGACTGCCATTCTTGCTGCAAATCTTTCTCCTCTTCTTGCTCTCGATGGGTTTCAGATAAAGCCCTTTTAAGTCACAGAATAAACTCCCAGAGATTTCAGTGGCTTTGGACTAGTCCCAAAGATTATTTAATTTTACAAAAACATTTCTGCCCAAATGGCATCATGGGGATTCCATGTTGACTTTACATTGCTGATTTCTTGATTTTTTTTTTCCTTCCTCCCCCCCCCAACTGGCTATGAATACATGTAAAATAGAGTTTAAACATCTTTGGTACTTCACTTATTTCAGAAAAATCCAAGTGTCAAACCTGCAAAGCTAAGAATCTGAAAATCAAGTTGTTCTCTTTCTGACTTGTGCATCATCAGTCAAATCCTGCAGGTAGGGCTCAGTTAACAAATCCATGGATGATATGCAAGTCAGAAAGGAATCCAGTTTATTCACCCCGAGCTGTACAATAAAAAGTAGCAAAACTTTTTTTTTTTGGCTGCTTAGTAAGAACATGTTGACTCTTCATACACATTAAAAAGGTGCCATTTTTACAATCAGTTTTCTGGTTTTTATTTGAAGCTCTGTTTATCGAGATATATCTGAGATCTCTGAAGCATTTTGAACAAGCAATTTTGCATTTTCATAAGGAATCTGAGATTTCCCCCTCCTCTGGGCCTATCTCCCAAACTCCATCCAAGGCTCCTTTTCACAAACTGTTCTGTTTGGCCAGTAACTCTTCATTTTTTTTTTTCTGATTGTTTTCTCTTAATGGGTCCTGCAGGTGCACATGAGAGAAAAGGAATTACTTTATTAAATTACCTCCTGTTGGGTTCCTATGGGAAGAGCCTACAGATGTCTCATCTGTTCTTCCTTTTTGACCATCAGTTACTGCTCACATAAACTTTGTGTTTCTTTGTACTTTGGCTACAGCAGTTGAATGATGAAACTGGTTATAGAAAATGTTTATTATGCTACAGAAATTAACCACCACATAATTTGAAGCTTCGTTTAGTAGAATGGTTTTTTTTTTTTTTTGGAACATTATCTCTTAGGTAAACCATAGCATGTGGAGAAGGGCACCTGAGTGATAAAGGTACTTTTTTAGAAAAAGATAGGAGCTACAGTACAAGTTTTATTATCTGGCAACCCTAGCGCAACCACAGTCTCTCAGCATGCTGGTTAACCAAATGTGCTGGTTATCAATGTGCTGGATAACCAGGCTTTTACTCTATTCCCTGGACCTTTTGCTGTTCAGCATGATGTTGCCACAAATTGTTCTTGTAATTTACCATAATGCTGTTTAAATGCTATGAATTATATAGTAATGTTTTTTTAATATAAGAATGTTACAGATTGAGAATGACAATGTTCCTTCTGATGAGGAAAACTCAATGTTAATGTGGAATTGCAGCAGATAGCAGCAGATTGCTATGATATCAATATGCTAGAGAATTACTGTACTACTCAATGGGCAAAGTCATTCCTCTCTCTTTGAACGCTGACTGTAAGATTGTTGTCCCCACCTTGCTCTACAAAAATAAAGTAGCTAAATCCTGACAATTTAACTTAAAACTCTTCAAGATCTAAAGAGCTCTGATTCTTGGAAATGCCCCCATTGGACCTGAACATTTAGGTTTGAGAGCCTTGCTGAGGATGTCACTTGCCCAGTGTACACGTCTCTGTATTGCTCAAGGTGAATGTGGGCAGTCTGCATCTCTACCTGTCACTCCTGACTGATACATTGCTGGAGCAATATGTATGCTGTATGTATACAGAAAGACCTGCTAACATACACTTCAGGGTAAAAATAAAGGAGCAATGACAGCAAAAATCATTTTTCCTTTTCTCTGCCCTTTTTTTTTTTGCTTTTTAAAATTCTCAGTGATTTCCATTGGAAGAAGTCAGTTGGCATAGGTACAGTGGGTTGTTGTACTGAGACCGAAGATGGTCCACTTGATTGTCTTTGGCTTTCAGCAAAAGAAAATTAATCAGAGATTTGAAAAATACAGCAATCACCCATGCTGGGTCTGTGTTTGTGCTGACTTGTGAAGTGATATGCGGACTGCAAGTGTTATCAATCATAGGGCTCTTTGAACATTAGAATTTTGCAGCCATGGTAGAGAGAGACATTTAATTTAGCGGCAATGATTAACAAAATGTCCATATGTGAAGAAATTTGAAGTTAAAATGAATGAGGGGTGTAGTCTGCTAATCCCTGACTTTTCTAATTTTACATCTTGGGGCTTCAGTTTCATTGTACTTCACTGGTAGTACTCTTAACTGTGCTTAGTGTGTGTGTAGCATTTTATGCAATTTGTCCAAAAGTTAGGGTGGATAGTAACCAAGAGAACAGGATGCCGTATTAATACACATTGTTATTTTTTTCTTCATAATTTAGGCTCATGGTGGAAGTGGAAATTTCAGTTGGTCCTATTCTAACCAGGCTGTTGCTACAGTAACTGTCAAAGGGGTCATGACAACTGGAAGTGATCTTGGTGTCAGTATTATACAGGCAAATGATGTTCAGAACCCACTGCACTACGGAGAAATGAAGGTAAACTGCCTTTCCTCTGGTTGGTTCTGAAAGTTGGCTTTAGTAGCTGTGGAAAAGGCAGGGAGAGCTGTCAGTCAAGGAGCAGAATATCTCTTAAACAACAATCCCTTTTCATGTGCCCTACAGATTTCTGTGTTCATGCCTGCTGCAGGCAAGTAGAATTGGAACCCACACTAATTCATGTCATCTTCAGGGGTGAAACAGCCTTTCTCTTTTCCTCCTCTCCCAGGAAAGGAATTCTTTTTACTTCCTCTCCTAGTTGAATTCTTTACGTTTAAAAAAGGTAACAAGGCCTGTTGAGCTGTAGACCAAATAATCAGCCTGATAACCCTGAGTAAAAACACTGTTTATTACTCCTCTAGCCTCTCCCAGAAACACTTTTCTTTTTTCCATATGTTAAATGATAGAAGACACCATCTGTGTGGATGGCCGTTTATTTTCAAGTATAGAAGGCCAGAATCCCACACAAAAGACACGGTTGACATCCAGATACCCAAATGAGCTAAAGCTATGTTTAGAAAAAACACCATGATTTCTTCAGGGAGTTGTTGCTTCACTAAGGATGCAGGTGACAGAAAAATATACCACAGTCAGGAGGAATCTGGAAGTGTTTCCACCTGTCTACAAACCTTCCACCTGCTCTTCCTGCTTTTCCAGGATAATCTTTGCTTGGGGTAGTGACCTAGTGGAACAAATCTAGGAACAAGCTTCACAATCCACCTACAAGAAAATCTCTGTGAAAGGAGGTGTAAGAGGAGAAATTTCCTTGCTTGGCGCTTGGGATGGAGTTCCATGAATAAATACTTTTCCCTAGCATTTTGCAGTTGGGGGAACTTACAAAGCGTCCTGTTCCTTAATGGAGAGTTGTCCACTGCCTTTAACAGATTAGAGTTTAGTCGTCTTTAATAATAATAATAAACTGGTAGAAAATAAATTTCATAGGCAATTTTATTTTATTTTACAAAAGAAAAGCAACAGCCTCAGTTGTCCTGGTCAGATTCTGAAGTTGATAAATTCAGAAACTTCTCACTTCAGAAATGTTATTTTTATCTTCATTCAAATGTTGTGTAACATTCTTGGTGCTGTTAGGAATATAGGCAGCTCCAGGACAGCATGGTACATAAGCTCCTATTTTGCTTTTTAAGCTAGATTCAGGCCAAATTGATC
Organism: Carettochelys insculpta; assembly: GCF_033958435.1. NCBI lineage: Eukaryota > Metazoa > Chordata > Testudines > Carettochelyidae > Carettochelys > Carettochelys insculpta. The sequence goes on along the minus strand of NC_134147.1, from coordinate 14,016,220 downwards.
ACACTCTTGTCTGTCTCCATGAAATTCGCCTCTGAAGAGCGAGCATAGCCCAACTGCAGATTTTTAAAAGAGACAGAGTAGAAGTGCTGCTTTTAAGAGCTGCACATTTATGTGTGATTTATGTAACTACAGTCTTCCCCCGCCTTAAGAGGGTAATTCGTTCCTGAAAAACCCCTCTCAGGGCAAATTCTCGAAAGTCGAAAATGTAATTACTATTAATTTCAATGGGAAAAAATTTTATGCGTTCCTGAGCCCCAAAATTTACACCCATTTATGCTAAAACAACACCAAATCCCATTAAATCCGGTGCAAGGGGGTGGGCAGAGCAGGGCGCGGGGAGGCAGCCCGGCCTGAGCACAGCTTAGGTTAAGCGGGGAGGGGCTGCTGCCAGGAGCTGGCCACGCGGGGAGCTAGGCACGCACAGGGGGCTCCCAGCTGGTGAGGGGCGATGCCTCGCTCGTGTGGGGCTGTGCAACGGAGAGACCCTGCCGGCAGCAGCCGAGGGCAAGCCAGGTACTAAATGGGAGGGAGTGCCGCAGATGAGAAGCGGCGCCCGAGGCACAGCTGCGCAGGGTGGGCAGCGGCAGCCCCCTAGCTGCCCAGGGGGTGAGCAGCAGCAGCGGGACTGGGATGGGCTGCGCGCCCAGCGTCCACATCTCGCAGAGCGACATGATCTAGTGCCGGGACTCGGACGAGTCTACCTCCCCGCACCAGACTGCCGCCCTCTTGCAGGGCGCCGACGCCCCCCTGCACGGGCTCTTCGTCAAGACCAATGCAGTCGACTCCATCCCCTCAGTGCTTGCCTACGAGAGCCGCCAGCCTACAAATCGGTCCTCGTAAATGCGAAGAAATGGCTTGTAAGCTGAAGTAGGGGTATTAAATGAAACTCCTTGTAAAGTCGAATTCTCATAACTTGAATGGGCGTATCTCGGGGTATGACTGTATTCTGGGACCTGAAGTCTGTATATTTGCAAACAATATGGTCATAAATAGAAAACTTCTCATCTGGAATATGCCAAGCAGACAATACCCAATGTAAGACCCATGCTGGTGAACAACCTTTCACCCTTACATCCAACTAAGGTCATCATAAAGAAAATGCGGTCCGTCTTCAAGAGAAGATGGCAGTTGATTGATGAAGAGCATTTGTAGGCTTGCAAGAATTTGCCTGCATAACAGATGCATGCATATAATTTAACAGCTCACATGGAGTAAATTGATGGGATTAAAATTTCAGACATCGGTGACCCAAATGCCTAATTGTATTTAGGACCTTACATATCCAGCATAGAGCCCTGCAGGTTCCACGTTGTGCCCTGGTTTGCTTCAGAGTTCCTTCTGGCAAGAATGTGAGGCTGCATTTACGCTATGAGATAAATTCGATATATAATAAAATAGAATACTTTATTCAAATTCATGATATTGAGATTGTGTCCACAAAGCTTCTTGAAATTCGACCCACCTTTTCTCCATGTGGAATCTCCGTGTCCCCATTGCCCCATGCAAGTTCGACAGCATGAGCACTGCATTGTGGGTACCTGTCCCACAGTGCCTCAGTCCCTGTTCTTCTGGGTGTTTCATGTTGGAATCGTACAATTCCAATCAGTATCCCATAATTCACTGCATCAGTAACTGTGTGAAAAAAGAACTGGAGATTGCACCATTTCCTGCAGCAGCATTCCAGTACAACCATGGATCCACGAATGCTCCAACTCATAGCACGGCTTGTTTTGGCAACCACAGCAGCTGTCACACTATTTGTCCTTCAGTTCCAAAGCTTGATGGCGCTTGTCTATCCTGCTGCTGCTGCTGCTGCTGATGATGATGATGATGAGGATGGTGTTTTGGAACGGCGATTATGCCAACTGTGGACCAAGAACGCAGAGCTGGTGTCTACAACAAATGCATTGATGACAGTGGAGAGGCATTTTTGGACTCGAGAGCAGCACACATTGATGTGATCATGTCATTTTGGAGTACTAAGACGACCAGCAGTGGGTACAGAACTTTCGCATGTGCAAGTCCACCTTTATGGAACTTCGTGATACACTGGCACCTGTCCTGAAGCACAGCAACACCAAAGCGAGGCTGGCTTTAACAGTACAGAAGCGAGTGGCAATTGCACTGTGTAAGTTTGCAACCTGCAACAGTTACTGGTTAGTGGCAAATCAGTTCAGGGTGGGCAGATCTACAGTGGGGTCTGTGGTGATGGAGGTGGCCCATGCAATCTGTCAGCATCTCCTCAGGAAGATGGTGACCCTGGCAGATGTACAGGCCATAGTGGATGGCTTTGCTACCCAGGGCTTTTCTTACTGCGGTGGGGCAGTAGATGGCACATGCATCCCCATCATGTGTCTGGCACACCTGGCCTCGGAGTGTATTAATCAGAAGGGGTACTTCTCCATGATTTTGCAGGGGTTGGTAGATCACAAAAGTCATTTTACCGACATCAACATCAGCTGGTCAGGGACGGTTCATGACGCACATATATTCCGAAATTCAGGACGGTACTGAAAGCTCCTGGATGAGACTTTTTTCCCCTGATTGGAAGATGAAGATTGGCAATGTGGAGATGCGCATTGTTATATTGGCTGCACCTTCTTACCCTCTGCTTCCCTGCCTGATGAAACCCTACGCAGGAGCCCTGGACCACAGCAAGGAAACCTTTAATCGCAGACTGAGCAGGTGCAGAATAATCATGGAATGCGCCTTTGGATGTTTGAAAGTGAGGTTCAGATGTTTATTGACCCATTTGGATGTTTCTGAAGCTCATGTCCCCACCGTTATTACAGTGTGCACTATTTTGCACAACATATGTGAATCATGGCAGGAGAGTTTCCTGTCTATATGGCATTCTGAAGCAGAGTTATTGGCAGGGGTTACTTGCAGCCATCTACACTGTCATCCACCAGTAGCCACACTCAGGCTTCAGCAGTAAGGGACGCTTTAAAAAACAGCTTTATGAATGACCTTTAATGCACATGGTACCTATGTATGTTTCTGCCGTAATGCCAGTAAATCAACCATGCCATAATGAATGAATGCTCTTTTTTGGTGGGACAAGGCAGTTTTACCGCCCTCACCCCTCACCACCTGGTTCCCTCAGCCACACGTTTGCTGCGGACTAAGGAGGTTCACTGGGCAGCTGTGCCTTCAGTGACACTCACCCTTCCCACACCCAGCCATTTCGATTTGTCCTTCACCCACCCCCACTCCTGCAGGACAAGAAATCACACCGAGCTCAAAGGAATGATTTTATTTTGGGGTTAGGAGATGTTTAAGTGGCTAGGCAAAGAAGCCTTCTCAAGGGTGCTTGAATAGCCTTTTGCAGTGCCTCTTGGGGCTGGAGCGGCAGGGAAGCCTTGCCCTTCCTCCTGTGTAGGGGACCTTGATGATGGGGGCTGGGTGACCACCCCCCCCAGCGGACTCATTGCACAGATCACAACGACGGGGGGAGGGGGTGGCAGCCCTCTCCTCAGGGGACTCAAGCCAGCTGGTATTAGCTGATGCCCTGCTGGGTTGGGAGTCCCTCTGCAGTTGAAGCAGGGTGTGCAGGATCTCCATCTGCTAAGTAACAGCCTTTACAAGCTTTGCAGTGAGCTCGGTCTGCTTTGCCTTGGCCTCATTCATTTTGGACAGCTGCTGCTGCTGCTGCAGGTCAAGCATTCTCATTGAATTTTACTTGACACTGACACCACTCAGCTGTATTGTGATGCCACTGAGCAGTGTCCTTTGTCAAGTTCTCACACTCTGTATGAGTGTCTTGCATGTGCTGCATGATCATATCTTGTTTTGGTTTCCTGCATCTCCTGTTTTTTCCTGCAACACTGGGCACTGGGTCTGGAAAATGAAGGCCAAAACTAAGATACAATTGACATCATGTGCTTTGAAGTGCAATGAATGGGTCTTTCTGTGTACTACCACTGAACATATACATCACTTATCTAGCACATTGCTTTCTACATATGGTAAGTTATAAGCAATTGTTCTCTTTTGGTGGGAATGAGAAGGTCAGCAAAGCAGGGGCAGCTGCCAGGTGTGCTGGCCGGGTGTCCTGTGGCAGTGACAAATGGATGGCTGTGTGTGGGGCTTCGATGCACAATAAAAATAATGTAAAGAACAAATAATCCAAAGAGAGGCTGGATGTAAAGGGATGTGAGAGGGGAAAAGCACAGCAGAGCAATCCCATGCATGAAGCAGGGGGATTCTTCAGAACTGAAAACAAATGGTGCTTGGTAAGGGACATGAGAGCGGAAATGCCCAGCAGAGCCTGCCAGCTGGGTGACACCTGGGAGTCCTGCAAAATCCAAAGAAACGCTGGGAAAAGGGGGATTGGGAGGGGAAACACCCAGCAGAGCTCGGCAGCAGCATGGCGCAAGGAGGGTGGATCATGAAAAGTAAAAGAAATGCTGGTTGGAAAGGGACATGGGGGGGGCAGAGGTTGCAAACCGCATTGTGGGGTGGGGATCAGCATGTCTGCTGGCTTCTGCAGGCCAATGTGAAGGGACACGAAGCATGTATTAAAAAAAAAAAAGTGCGAATTCCCATACTTCTGTAGGTTGCCAAAGAAGACATCACCTGCCTAAAAGTGACAGATATTGAGAAAGAACAGCTACTCCTGCTGTGTGACCAAAAGCCTGGAAAACCTGCGAAAATGCTATGTGCGGCCATGGCACCAGATCTCTATCTTGTTGCCTGGCGTGGCAAGGTGCGCTACCATGGAAGCCACAACACATCAGGCCTGCCCAAGAATCTCATGAAAAAAATGCAAGAGTGCCTGGATGAGGCCTTTGAGGAGATCTTCAAAAAGGAGAAGCGCTGCATCCCAAGAAACATTAACACACTGTTCTGGGGGACACAGAAGCACAGCTAGCAGCCCTGTACCTATGCAAATCCCCTTAGTTATACCCACTTCCAACCCACTTTTAGCATGCAGATTAAAGACTCACCTGAACTGCTTGCTCCAGAGAGCTTGGTGACCAACATGGAAGGGCCTGCCGTGGTGTGGCCCACTATAGAGAGGACCAGTTCCATGTTTATGATGAAGAGCTCAGGGCTGTCTGGAACAACTTCCTCTGTCCCTTGCTCATTGCTCCCTTCGTCCTCTCTGTTGCCCTCTTCCTCTGGCCACACTACTCCTCTGTGCTCAACCCGGAATCCATACCAGAGCCTCCACAAGTATTGTAATTCAGTTTGGGTACCATGGTGCGGTCATTCCCATAAGCATGTGGAGCTGTTGATAATAGTGGCAGGTCTGTGAAACCGCTGCAGCCACTGGTTGGCTTCCCAGACTTTGTGATAGGCCTGACAGAGTTCTTTCATATTCACCCAGCACTGCACAGAGTCCTGGGAGTAACCTCAGGTGGCCATCTGATCATAGATGGCTGTTTCTCTCTTGGCCACCCAAAGTCTCTTCATGACCAGTTGGTCTCCCTAAATGGCAGTAAGATCCAGAACCTGCTGGTGGGTCCAAGCTGAGGCTTTTTTCATAATGGATGCCCTTTTTTTTTTTTTTTTGCAGGCCTGGGTTGCTAAATTCCAATTCAAATTTTCATTCAAATTCAATCCGAACTTTGTGTGCTTACTTTGACCTTCTTCCTGCATACCTGGCAGCATTACTCAACGAAACTGCCATACTGGAGGGTCACCGCATAGCTTTGTGGGATACATATGGGATGCTTCTGAAGGCTAACAGATTTGAACTAAGGACATGATGCTTCCACACAAGCTTTGATCTGAGATTTTAAATGCAAGATACACACTGTATCTGGCCCATAATATCAGTATTCTATAATCAACAATATGTCTCAATAAATCAAGTTAACAGTAATACGTGTGAAGACCATCGTATTTTAATAAGCCTTGAAATTCGAATTTGTCTCATAGTGTTGACACAGCCTGAGAGTGTGTGCTTGTCAGACTCTCCAGCACTGTCTCTGAATGAAAAGAAAGCAATTTCACCAGCCAGGCGTTTGTTTGCTCATATGTGCGTGTTGGTCAAAATCTTTCGAGACAAACCTTATTGCGTAGAACTGCATCTGTCTGTGCAGGGTGCACCAGCTTGCTTTTAATGTATTTTATGTTAACTACATCTGTTGTACAAAATGTAGTTTAAATGGACATTAAACATAGTGTTTAAATGTGTAAACGGTGGTGTTCTTCTGTCTGTTAAGCCAGTGTTAAAGCAATATCTTTCTGTGACTCTGTGCCCACAATATCTGTGTCCCAAATATGTCACTTTTTAACTAAAACTCTATTTCCAAATACAAAAATTTTATCTACAGGAATAGCTTGCATGGTTAGAAGTATTTTCTCAGGTTTTTAGAACAGTAGATGAAGCAAACAGAGAATTGTCTACAGGATCATCTGTAGACATATGTGGAATGTGCAGCTGCATAGGGCGCTGCTAAATTTGGGACAAAAGGGTCTGACTCTTCATTCCTTGTAACACTGATAATGATTTTTCATGCCCAGGTAATGCAGGACTGGGGCACAACAGGAAGTACTGCATAACTGCATTTAACTGTTGGACTGATTGTAGAGAGTCAGTTCTAAATGGCTGGATTTGTACAGTGCCCCAAATTCAGTGGTGCCCTCAACAGCAGCATGCCAGCCCGGGCCTCCCTTTCCTGCCCTCAGCTGAGCCCAGCTGGTGCTCATCCACTCTACTTCATTGGGGTCAGGAGCAGGTCCATGTATCTGGATGGTGAGGACCCTGATGGGGCATGGTGCCAAGGCTTGGTGCATGCGTGGGGCTGGGAGTGGAGCCTCAGGCAGTAGCTGGGACCCCAGAAAGGGGCTGTTGAGAGAGCTCTTTGTGCCGGCTGTGATCCTAGACTCATGCTCTTGGCAACAGGGAACCCATATAAAATGTGAAGGTGCTGCAGCACCCCCATTTTCTGCACCTAGTCTCTTTTCACTGCTCCTGTCTTCACAGCCCTGAGTGCATCCCCTACCCGATGGAGTGAGCGTTCCTCCATTCCCCACACCTCTGTGTAGGATTCCGTAAATCAAAAGAGTGGCTCTGATTGTCCAAAGATGTTAAATGTTCTGCTTGGAGCAAGTTGAAGTCTTTGGGGTAGGAGCTTTATCTGCTGACCTTGAGAAGCAAGTTATAAGAATAGTCATTTGTGTTCCATAAGGATTGCAGTTTTAACACCATACCATATGGTCGAACAATTTACCCTGAAGCTTTGGACAGATGGTTTGAAAAGTTAAAGATGCTGCAAATGAAAAGCTTTGATCACAGCAATATTATGAAGTGTTACAATCCATAGTGAGAATGTGACAAATTAGAGTAACAAATACTATTCAAAGGCCTGTTGAGCAACGCTTTGCATAATGTGTTTAAATATTGTATTAATCATTTCAGGTCACCTGGACTTCTAGGGTCTGATGCTGCCTTTCTTATTTACAGAGCTAAGCCCTTTGATTGCGCATCTCATGTTTAGGAGTGCCTGCATGAATGAAAGTTGCAGGATCAAGCTGAAGATTGTCATTTTAGTTACTGAGATTTCTGCTGGTGTATCAACCCCCACCCCCAAACTGTACCAACCACTGGACATCCCTGATAAGCTGCTATAGACCATTGAAAAAAGATTCTCTTACTCACAGTCTATTAACATAATTGTAGAAAAAATAATGTAAACTCCCACAAGCATATAACCCTCACTGAAGCCTGTTGAAAGAGTCACATTGTCATCAGTGGGGTTGGCTCAAGTCCTTACACTATTGGAATTTTAGCTCAGAAACTTCCACTGTCAGAATCTGTGGCACCACATCTTAAAATGATCCCAAAAGAAAATAGGCAGCAGGTAGAGTTCAGAAAAATAAGTACAGGTTCCAGAGCTCTCTTGAAAAGATTTCTAGTCTGCCAGAGTATTAATGTTTTAGATAGTACTTCTAGTCACTTTGTGGCACCCTCCTTGGCAGTTATGGGGAACAGCACTGGTAAGGCTGTTTGTAATCCCCTTTGCTCAGAGGGAAGTTGTCCGTGGTGAGGTGTCCTTGAGAGGGGGTGCATAGGGGGAAAACATGATTAGTTTGTCTTAAGCTTTCTCTCTAGTTCCTTATGTAGCAGTGTCTTACCTCATTGTTCCTTCTTGCCTCTCTCAGGTCTATGTAACTGAACCTAGAGGCATGGAGTTCACACCATGTCAAGTTGAAGCTCGTGTGGGTCAGATACTGGAGCTGCCCTTGAGGATTAATGGTGTAATGAATGTTGAAACCAGCGAGATGGTCACACTGAGCGATTGTTCACATTTCGACCTAGTCGTCGAGGTAGAAAACCGTGGTGTGTTCAAGCCACTCTCAGGTGAGTTCAAACAGACAAAAAAAAGAAAGCCCTTTGTATTCCAGTCAGATTTACAAAGCAAACAGAGGTATTACAAATATAAAGCATTATCTACTTATAAAGCTGTATTTAATAGATTCAAGGCAGATATCCAGAGGGGTTCCCAGCTGCAAATTCAGATACCATAGTATTTCTGTGAATTAAAGATGCCTCTTCTTTTATGGAGTAGCATTTTATTTATTTGTCTCTGGCAACAAATAAGCCTAGTACACTGAGGAGTGTTCAAACACAGGCGCGTGCACTGTTCTGCCTCAGATCTCTCCACTGTTTTTTCAAAGTCCTTACTATAGCAACCCTGATGGTCATAGCTGGTGAGGAACCCATTTCAGTCAGGTGTCTGGGAGTCACATTGGCTGACGTGAGGGTACCAAACTCTTGCCAAAGTACCCATTAAGTTCCCTTGTCATTTCCATTAAGCCATTCACCCATCTCATTGCTTGCTTGATGCTTTATGGACGAAGGAGCAAGGGGAGGGCGGTGCACAAGGGTAGCAGTTTCTTAAATTTCATTCTCTGCAGTCAATGCCCCTTGGAAGCTTACTGCTTTACGCAGTGTGTTTCCTGTCCTGCTTTCCCAGCTCTTTCCATCACTATAGCAGTTGTTTGACTGGAGTAGGGAAGATGCATTTTGTCATTAGTGAATCATCCTGCTCTAACAGGATGAGCAAACTTGTTGTAGTCTGGTGTCTGCTGGACCAGATTATGTTTTACCCACGATCTTGTCAGTTAGTTCTTCCTTGTGTTATACTCTTGAGCCAGCCAGAGCAGTTACTTATAGCATCTGCTTGCTGAAAAGTCATCTCTTTAAGATGTCTTTCTACCTAGTTATGTACCTTTGTTGTGTTAAAAAAAAATGTGGTCATACCAAAAAAAAAAAAAAAAGAGAAGCCCACAGAATGATTGGGTCAGTTAACAGACACAGGTAATGAAATTAATAACTTAATTTCTCCTGAATAAGCTTATCTCCTAGATAAACTTAATTTCTTCTAGATAAAACGTAGATCTTAATCATTAACTTGAATTTAAGATCTGTGCAGTTAAGATTGCTTTAATGATGTGTTTTATTTGGGCTTAATTGCAAGAAAGTTTCAATTTACAACAGAAAGGAAAAACACTGCTAAAAGAAGGACCAAATTATATTACTTTGTATCCCAAAGAGATGACTGGTATTCTTTTAGAACAATTAGAAAGGAAGAGAATAATAAAGTTTTGTGTTTCATAAGTCGACAGTTTTGAGGCTAATGACAATACGTTATTCGGTAGAAATATGTGTAAGGACCCACCAACTTTGTGGCAATGAAAGACACGTTCCAATGGTGTTTGTGCACTTTTACTCTGTACTATACAGATAATCTGAAGAAGTGGTTCTTATCCACAAAAACTCATTACATAATAAGTAAAATTGTTTGCCTTTAATGTGCGACAGGACTGCTTTCTTTGGTTTGCAAAGATACAAACTAACATGGCTACCCCCTGAGATCTCTTGGGGAAGACCATTTCTCGGATTGATGGTCCTGACTCAAAAGGGAGTTGCAGGTGGATTGCAAGGCTGCAAGGTTATTTTAGGGTTGTCTTAGTATTGTTTACCTTACTTCTGTGCTTCCAGTAGAGCTGGCTGGCCTGAGAGTGATGGCTGTTGGCTGGGCATTCAGCTCTGAAGGCAGTGTCCCACCAGCAGCAGCACAGAAATCTGGCTGGCAATATCAAACCATGTCATCCTTACTTTCTTGCTGCTGCCTGGGGGTGTGTTTTGGGGACTGGAGAATAGGAGCTGCTGTTGGAGGGAGCAGAAGAGTTGCAGTGCCATACTGTGCTATGCTTCCTGTACTTCTGCACTGCTGCTGGCAGCTGTTGTGGCTTCAGAGCTGGAGAGCAGCAGCTGCAGGCCAAGAGCCCAGCTCTGAAGGCCATGCTATCACCCCGACCAGCACAGAAGTAAGACTAGCAGTACTGCAACCTCTCCTACAGTGACCTTGTACCTACCCCACAACTTGTTTTTAGGTCAGGATCCCCACAATTACAACGCTATGAAATATCAAATTTAAATGGCTGAAATAATGAAATATGTGATTTTAAAAATCATAAGACTCTCAAGTTGATCAAAAAGGGCCATGAATTTGGTAGGACCCCAGCTATTTGTATTGCCTTTCCTCCAAGGAGTCACAGACAGTCTCTGTATGTATTCCATGACAATTTCTAGCACAAACATAGGACTGCTGAGAAGGTTATATTAAAATCTGTATTAAAATGTCTCATTTATTCTCCACAGATGTTTACTTTTTTTTTTTTTTTTGACAGGGAGACTTAAGCCAAGTTCTGATTTTTGCAGTGGTGTCAGAGTGAAGGCTGAGGCTCAAGGATACACAACACTTGTTGTTAGTTACACTCATGGGCATGTCCACCTTAGTGCTAGCATCACCATTGCTGCCTATCTGCCACTAAAAGTAAGCCTGTAGTAGGATAGTCTCTTTGATTGCTGCTTTTAAAACAGTCTACTCTTGAAAAGTCATTTAATCACAACTGAGTTATGATATTATGTAGCTAATATATGAAAATGAGATAGTACTTTGACTTTGAATGTCCCAATCAGGTAATCATGTTCCTTAAGTTTCTGCTCAAGTCCCAATGACTTAAGTGATTTTCTGAATCAGGCCTATACTGTGATGGGGTGGGGGTGGGGGGGAAGTGGTGGATGTGTGTGAGCGATAGGCTGGGGATGATCTCCTGCTGACTGTAACCTCTAAACCTGGAACCAGTCCCTGCAACAAACCTCACTGCCAACTCTGCTCACATATCTATACCAGTGATATCATCATAGGACCTAACATCAACCACACCATCAGGGGCTTTTTCACCTGCACATCTACTTACATAATACATACCATCATGTGCCAGCAGTGCCCCACTGAAATTTACATTGGCCAAACTGGACAGTCTCGACGTAAAAGAATAAATGGACATAAATTTATGTCAAATAAATGGACATAAATTTATTTTTTTCAAAAATAAAAAGGAAGAAATTTCTGAGGTGCGATTCATTTGCAAATTTGACTCCACCAACCAAGGACTGAACAGAGACTGAGAGTGGTTGGCCCATTATGAAAGCAGTTTCTCTCCTCTTGATGTTCACACCTCCACATTAGCATCTGACAATGGGCCGCATCCCTCCGATGAACTGACTTGTTTTCTCCTCTCTTGATGTTCACAACTCCACATAAACTGCTGATGATGGGCCATTTCCACCCTGACTGAATAAACGTTGTTAGCTCTGGCCCTCCCCTTTACTGAGACTCCCTCCTTAAATCCTCCTCTGAAACCAACAACACCCCCCCGCCAGTCATGTATCTGATGAAGCGGTTCTTTGACCACAAAGGCTTATGTTCCAAAATATCTGTTAGTCTATAAGGTGCCACAGGACTTCTTGTTGTTTTTGACCTGAGGACGTGGCTTGCGGACTGGAAGCCAGAGGACCCACACAGCGCAGGGAAAGCTGGCTGATGACTTCATGGACAGCCAGCCCAGGTGTGAAGGGGAATCCTGGAGAGACAGGGAATCACAGAGAGATGGGGATGTGCAATGAAAGAATCACTTGCAGAGTGAGCCCAGGAAATGGGCCAGCCATCCGCCCCCCAAAGGGCCAGCCAGGCCTGGACCGAGTAGCCAGTCCAAGGGACACAACGAGACCTGTTCTGTTATTGCTGTGGGCAGAAGGGGCATAGACAGGCCCGGTGCTCCAAGTCCCCAGACAGGCCCAGCTGGCAGAGGCCTCATAAAGTTAACTGGGTGGGGTCCCAGCAGCCAGAGGAGTCAGCTGCCCAGGTGGGAGGGACTGGTAATATGTCCTCAGGTTGGGAGGGGATGGAGCCACAGGCCAGCGTCTCTGGGAAACCTGACACGCCAGAGGTGGGCCTCACTGTGTACTGAGTGGGGGCAGGATGGCCCCTGCAGAGCAAGTGTCTCGTGCCCCTGGAGGTGGACAGGAGGAAGATGGTGAGCTTCTGGTACATGAGGGTGGAGGTGATGCTGGCCTGGCCTGAGCTAGTGGTCCTGGACTGCACAGTGTCCAACACCCAGCTGATCTGAGAGGCATAGATGGGACCCCATTCAAAGTACCCGTAGCCTGGGTGCATCTGAAATAGGGGGCTAAGGAGGGCCCCAGGAAAGTGAGGGTGCTCCCGCACTTGCTGACAGAGTTGCTGATGGGGGAGCAACCTAGTGGAGTGGCCTCACAGTGCTCTGATTGCTAGCTAGTAACCAGCGCCAGCGAGGAGTTAGCGACCCTGGCCCAGGGGACGGCACCCTGCAGGGGGCCCAGGGTCTCAACCTGACAGGCACAGGGCTCAACAGGGCTGGGTCTCCAGACCCAGGTAATAGTGGGAAACGGGTCCCTGTCCCGTCCCCAGCTGCCAGATTCCAGGCCAAGGTGTAGGCAGACTGTTCATTACAGATGCTGAAGGACCAGGCTGGCCGTGGTGTGGCTCAGCTCTGTGAGAAGGCTGTCAGGAGAGAGTCCTGTGGTAGAGGGGGTTCCTGTACTGGGAGTGGCTTTCCCCCAGGGAAAGCAGGATCATGGGGGTCCAGTGGCAGCTGGTGGTTCCCCAAAGGTATCACCCCAGATTGCTGCACCTGGCTTATGATGACCTGCTCTCAGGGCACCTGGGGATCCAGCGCACCTGGCTGAGGTTGCTTCAGACCTTTTACTGGGGATGTTTATGGCCTTGCAACGGTATTGCCAGGCCTGCGACTCATGCCAGAGGTGGTGGAAAGCCCAAGACTGGGGGAAGGCTGCCGTGAGGTCCCTGCCCTTCACAGAGGAGCCTTCCCAGAGGGTGGCAATAGATATAGGGGGGCCTACTGGTAAAGCGAACCAGATGGGGAAGAAATACATCCTGCTCAGGGGGTATGTCACTACCCACTACTCCAAGGCCGTGGCTCTGTCCTCTACTAAGGCAGACACGGTGGCAGGTGCTCTGCTAGCCATTTTCAGCAGGATGGGGTTCCCCAAGGAGGTCCTCAATGACCAGGGAACCACCTTCATGTCCGTCCTGGTTTGGTGTTTGTGGGAGAAGCCTGGAATCTGGTTCTCCTGGGCCTCAGGGTGTCACTTCCAGCCTGATGGGCTGGTGGGAAGGTTCCATGGGACACTGAAGCAGATGCTGGATGCCTTTATGCACCAGCATCTGCAGGACTGGAAGCAGTACTTGCCCCAACTGCTTTTTGCACACAGGGAGGTGCTCCAAAGGTCCACCAGGTTCCGCCTGACTGAGCCATGGTGCAGATGGGGAGGGGTCCCCTGGGCTTTCTGAGAGAGTTATGGGACGGGGAGGCTTCCCTGGATGGAAAGTCAGGAGTGTAGGACATGCTAGATTTCTGGAAAGGGCTTGCTGAGCTCAGGGGCCTGGCCAGGGAGACCCTGGGCAGAGCCCAAGTGAAGAGGAAGGGCTGGTACAACTGGAGAGAGTGAGCCTGCACTAACCCCCTCAAAGTCACCCAGCAGCCAAACAAGGTAGATCGAGCTCCAGCCGGACATTACTTCAGCAGGCCTGGGCAAAGGGGAGCACTGATGCCACAGTCAATGCTTTATCCAGCGGGGGAGGGAGGGCCCAAACTTCCCCAGGTCCCTGTCTAAGTGAACTAACTCAGTTTGGTCTGGAGGTGGGGAGAGATGTGATGTAGTGGCAGGTGGATGTGTGAGTGACGGGCTGAGCTGCTCACACAGGCTGTGACTGACCCCTTGCTGTCTGTAACCTAGGCTGTCAGGTAACACTTGGGTCCCTGAACAAAGAGCTGGGAGGAGCCCAGGTGGTTTTGAATGAGAGGCTGACAGTGAGAGAGTGAGGGGAGAGTAGGAAGGCAGTTAGCCTGTACTGAGGGGAGAGGGAGAAAGGTGGTTAGTCCCTAGGTGGGACACCCTTCAGGTCTCCTCTCTCCAGGACGGATTGGAATGACTGCCTCTGCTGCTGTACTGACACCTCTGCACTATGCTGTGTCTCTGTAGACTAACAAACTTCCTGTTGTACCTGCTGAGTGAAGATCACTTCTGGCTGCTGATGGGGCTAGTGCTTAAGGATCCCCTGAACCCCATTACACTTAGTGCAAAAAGCTGGATTTCTGTACCACAACTGATTTCACATCTTTGAGATTTTTCTTTTCCAAATCAGTGCCCCAAACAATACAAAGGGCTTGGTAGAAGTCTGTAGTAGGTTAGTGTATTTCTGTTTCTCCCTAAGTTCACAAATGAAAATGAGTTTGGTGCTCTCGCAAAACAACTGCGGGTAGACATGACTTGGGAAGAGATTAGGACTACACAAGCATGGGATCCTGCCAGCCTGAGTGTGGAGTTGCTGGCCGAGTGATACATATTTCATGTGAGCATAGGACAACTGGGGTGCACTTGCTATTCAGAGCATTCCTGTCTCTAGCTAATTCTGCTAGTCCCTAACTTTTATGAATGCTGGATTTGCCCACGATCATCTTTATTTTAAAAAGGAAATGTAAAAAGCACAATAATGAAGCAAAGGCAGTGGACTGGAGATGTCAGTAAGAATAATACAGATCCTGGGAGATGAAGATGAATTAGATAAATTAAACAGGGAAAGTGTGCTGCTACATAACATATAGTACATGGCTTATAAAGAGATCTGGACTCACTGGTTCAAGAAATCTAATCATTGTGAACTCAGCTACGTTTTGCAGAAAATTATTGTCACTCTGAAGTTAATGAGTTACTCATCAGTAAACTTCAAAGTGGTGGGTGATTCAAAGCCTTCATTTTACCCAACTGCCTGTTTAAAATGATTGACAATTAGCCTAATAAGCTGTTAATGAGAGTAGTCACAACTCACGGTCACAGCAGCAAGTAGAAACAATTATAGCCTGTGAACACTGCAGTCATAGCACACCAAACTATGATTGGTAAAATGCAGAGCCAGGTAGCCCAAATACTCAGTGATTTTGTATATACAGTTCCAGCTACAATCAACTTACCTGGCCATCCCCACAGAAGGAGGTGGACGGGAGAGTTTCCCTTATTCCTTGTGATATGGAGGGGTACTGTCAATCCGTGATAGTTTGATTTCACACATCCCTGTTAGGCACACAAGATGAGACTCTGGAATATTGACCCTGACCTGGTCAATTTTCTGGGTAGTAAAGGCATACCTCTGGTCAGTCTTAGCCCAGTCTACTTGGCTACCCTGGCCAAAATAAAATAAGGGTCCATTTGCTGCTGTGTCTCACTACCATCCTCTGAGTTCTGCTTTCCCTCTGCCAGTAAGTCTTCCATCTTCTTGATGGTTATATTTGTTGCAATTTTACTCTTATAAAGTATTCTAAATTGAACTCTGAGCATTACATAAAAGATGGCATGAATTTTCCATTGTGCATCTATGATTTAAGTAAACTGTTGGTCCCTGAACGGAACGGAGCATAGAGACTAAATTCAAATGATTAAATTGACATGTAAGAGTTTGTACAAGTGAATATAGGTAATGTATTAAAAGAGTGTGGGGGTTGATAGAACTGAGGAAAGAGTTATATGGATTGCATCCATTGAAGAATGAATGTTTCATTTCTTGGAGAGAGATTATAAAATGTAATGTATCCACATTAGAGAAATTAAATATAGCCTTTAACAGCAGGAAAAGCATATCAGATCAAAGAAGTCTTTTTTTAAAAAAAAATGAGAGCTTTATATGTCTTTCAGATAGGAAGATGTTGAGAGTTCCAGAGCAGAGTAAAAGATGTCTCCCATTGACTTAATACGTTATTTATAAAAACATGCAGAAAATAAGATGTTGGGTCATACATTAGAAGCATTACCAGTATGGCATAAGTGCTTCCCTTCTCCATGCAATGAATAAAAGGCGCATAGGTGTATGGAGGTGGGAGGTGAGTCTACTTTAGGGATTACTCAGTGTTACCTTTTTACTCAGGCTTACCTTTTTGGCTGATGCTTATATAGCACAGTGAAGGAGCTTTTAGAAGTAGTTTAGAACTGTGGTTTTCAAACTGTGATCCATAGCAAACTTGTTACCATGCGAAGAATGAAGTATTTTGATGTGTAAAAATGGGGCGCAGGTCAGACCCTGAGAGGAGTTGTTTTCCATCCAAACATCTCTAATGGAATGGTCCACAGAGTGATGAAGCAGAAGAATCCCTGCAATAAGCAGACAAATAGTTAAGAGCCAAGTAGGGACAGGACCAAAGTACATGAATGAATAAACTTTACAGTTTTGGCAACATGTGGATTTGTGAAATGAGAATAACCTATGTGCGCTAAGTGAAAATTAGCTTGTGCTTAAAATTTATAACCATGTTCCTCCAACCAGCATGCACAAATTCTCACAGAAAGAATTAAGCCATCCCGTGTCCAAATTGATTGTTTTAAGTCTTGGTCAATCTAATAACATCAGGTTGTGGAACACGTGAAACAAACAGTTGTGTATTAAAAATATCAAAACAATTCCTGTGTTGATTTCTATTGCAAGCAGGGTCAGCAATGAGATGGCCTAATATTTAAATCTGTGTGCGTGCATGCATGTGCACGTGTGTATACACTCTCTCTCTCTCATCTGAAGATACATATAGAAATAAATATGACTTTTGTTCATTTCCAGACTATAGATCCTTCTTCTATTGCCTTGGTAACTTTGGGTTCTTCCAAAGACATGTTGTTTGAAGGTGGACCCAGACCATGGGTACAAGAACCTTCAAAATTCTTTAGGAACATCACAGCTGAAGATACTGAAAGTATTGGTTTATCTTTATTCGGTCCTCCTACATCTCGGAATCATTTCCAGCACTGGGTTAGAGTATCTTGTAAAACCCTAGGAGAACAAGTAAGTGCCAGAAGGTATTCTGTATTGTTCTCTGTCAAATCCTGTACCAGGTTAATTGAAATGAGAATCCCAATTGTTTTATGGTAACGTATCGCCTCCAAATGATTACCAGCTTCTGTAATAAGCCAGTAGGAAATGTGAATGAGTACGTGACTGTTGCTTATACACTCTTCAGTCTGATAAATGTCAATGAAATTGCAATGGCTTTATTGTAGTATGAAGTATCATGGAAGGTATTCAGATAGACAGATCCTGATACCTGGTGTTGAATGGGTTTACCATCAATAGGATCACTGCAGAAGGTTTAAGAAGAAGCTGAACTCTTTAGTCTAAATTGCAATAGAGGACCAAATTAAACTGTGGTGTAACTCCATTAATTTGAATACATATTGCTAAGTTCTGTCTGTGGTGTACCAGCCTGGACCATTTGTCCAGTCACATATGGGAAGGTGCCCAGTTCTAATGCTCAGATTGGGTACACACAGAGACAGGTTCTATTAGTGCTTGTTTCTCTAATTTGTAGAAGTGACCTCCCCTGCCGGCAGACCCTTTTTGGTTTGTATATTGTCTTGCTTTGTTCTACATTTTGACCAGTTATCTAATCATCTGCCAAGGACCAGTCACTGCCCAATGTACTTGTCATCCCAAAATGCGCACTGCACAAAACCCAACAGAATTTAGCAGAGTTAATCCAAAAGAAACAGCTTAGTAGTGATGCCTCCCCACTGGGGACTTCTGTAACAAAATATAATCTGGAACTTCCATGATACAGAAATGGTCATATTTGAATGACATTGCAATAATTCAGACCAATAGCTGATAGGGATTATTCAGAGGCAGCCAGCAAGGGGAAAACAGCCCAAGGTGACTGCACTATTCGGTCTGATAGTATTGTGGGTGAAAGAAAGATATGCGGGGGGTGGGGAAGAAGGGTGGGGAAGAAGAGAGAGAAATGGAAAAACCAAATGCAGTTTTTAAAGCTGCTCAGGTGGCTACAGGACCTCCACCCCTGTAGCGCTATTGGCTCCCTTCCAGTGAGTGAGTGGCACCAGAAGACTGTCTTTACCCGCTCTGAAAGCCTCTTTGTTGTTTTGCTTTAAGATGGTGAGATACTAATAACCACGAAAGGGGACTGAGAATTGGTGCTTTGATAAGGGTCTGGGGCAGCTTTTAGAATAAATGAATCTGCTTCAGTTGTCTGCCTATTGTGTAGAATGTGACTGGAGCATGAACTCATGAGCCTTTTATATTATCACTTATTTATTCTGTCATAGCACTGGTAGATAACAGATGCCTCAAGCAGCGTAGTTTTACCTGTAAAAATATGCTTGCACTCAGTTCTTTGCTTTCATCTATCTGTCTTGTTCATCTATCTATCTTTCATCTTATCTTCTCAAATGTTACACAGGTCATTGCCTTGACAGTTGGAAATAAGCCCACAGTTACCAACCCTTTTCCAGCCATTGAACCTGCCGTTGTGAAGTTTATCTGTGCAGCCCCTTCACGACTCACTTTGACTCCTGTTTATGCAAATCCTCAGCTTGACCTCTCCTGCCCTTTGCTGCAACAAAACAAGCAAGTGGTAAGTCCAGTCTCGAAGAAGAGGCAAAGCAGCAGTCTGTTATTTGCACTTCTGAAAGGCAAATTGTGCCTCCCTATGGCTGTCTCCCGAAAGGGTCATGCTCACAGGCTGTAGGAGCAGCGGTAACAAGCCCATGTACTCTGGTGAGTACTCAATCCACCTCCACCCATGCTGGGAGCTAGAATAATTAGGATGTAGTGGCAGTAAAGGCATTGCTTGAGTGTGTGTATGTGTAGCTGCCATAGCAGATAGTATGATGTGTGTGTAAAACCACCTGGGTCATGCTCTTTGATTCCCTAGTGCCCCTGTCAAAAGGCCTGTGGAGTGAGCTCTTCTAGGATTTTGAGAGTCATCTTGAATAAGAACAGACGATCTCCCCCTTTTTACATACTCTGTGCTGTCCATGAGTTTCTTGTCAAATTTGATTTTATTTTGTTATTTTCCTTCATCTCATCCTGTTTTTGGAGTGTATTTGATAACATCCTTGTTTTGTGTTTTTGTTTGAAAGCACAGTACAAACAAATGGCAGGTAGCTACCTTATTCTTTAGACTTTAAACAAAATATGCTTTTGACATCTCTTTCTGAGTACAGCAGTTGATCCTCAGACCCTTTGGATAGTCCAAGTTTATTGTATATATACAGCCAGACTTTAAAATGTTTGTGGGTACGTATATGTGCCTAACTTGTATGAGCACAGCTGCTTGTGTACAAATAGCTATTATGTCCACGAATTAGCATGGGAGAAACTGTTTTGTGTTGAATTTGGGCATATGTAAAAGGACATGCATACTTGAAAATCTGGCCCAGAATATATAGGTAATGTCCTTAACATTGGCATACCAACCAACTAAACATCATCCAAATGAATAAAATTACGCTCCCCTGCTAGCATATGAGATTCCTGACATCCCAACATCAGCATTTGTAAGTTAGGCAGTGAGTCTTTCATGGAAATCACAGTTTCTGTGACTTCCCAGAACCTCTGTGACTTCTGCAGTGGCTGGTGCGGCTGACCTCAAGGCTACCTAAGCAGTTGGGTCAGCTCTAGGGCCAGCTGCACCAATGACTCCTAGGATGGGTCCAGCAGCTGGTCCTGGGCACTGTCTTGGAACAGCATTGCAGGGGTAGTGGCAGGGCCCTAAATATTGCAGCAGCAGGGCCCCAGTGCATGCCTCTTCCTACCCCAAGCACCAGTGTCCATGGGACTGCTCTCTCTCCCCCAGTGCCTAAGGTTTAGTTAGGGGTCTTTGTAGTAAAAGTCACCTACAGGTCATGGACAGTGACATCTTTTTGGTTATTGCCTGTGACCTGTCCATGGCTTTTACTAAAAGTAACTACGACTAAATCATAGCCTTTTTGATAAGTACAAAACATGTTAGTTTCACAAAATTGGAAAAGTCTTGCCTTTATGTGTAACTTTATATTTTCCTGCATAGATGAGTATATACATAGGAGGAGATCCTCTGTCCTTATTCAAGATGACTCTCAAAATTCTAGAAGAGCTCACTCCAGAGGCCTTCTGACAGAGGCACTACGGGGTCAGAGAGCATGACCCATGGGGTTTTGCTCACACATCATACTATCTGCTATGGCAGCTATACATACACACTCAAGTTTTTTTTAAAGACCTTGAGGTAGATATTTTCCCATGTTATGAAAAACAGTCTTGGACTGAACTATAGGTATAGGCTCCATCTACACTGGAGAGTTCTGTAGACAAAAAATGGGCTTTTGTCAACAAAACTCCTGGAGCATCTACACACAAAATGTGTTTTGTCAACAGAAACTGTCGACAAAAAAGCTGTGCAGATACTCTGGGGGCCCTTTTGTCAAGAGAGCAGTTCCGAAGATCACTCTGCTTTCATGTGTAGACATGACATGTTGACAGAAGTTTTGTCTGAGCATCTCTTCTGACAGTAACTTCTGTAGACAGATGCTTCTAGTGTTGGTATAGCCATAAATGCCTCAGGCTTCCAACTTGCAGTTTGATATCTTTAGTAGGCCCCTGAAAGATTTGTTACTTTGAAATGCATCCTGTGTATAATATCAATTGAATATCTCCAGACCTAGTAGACTCATTGGCTTAAAAAAGAAAAGCGGGGGGGCGGTGGGGAGAAAAATCTCATATGGCTTTTAATTGGTGGCTGGTTTAACATTATGTTAGTCATGATATGTTCTAATGACAAATCTTACCTTAAAAACCTCATAGAACTTAAGAAGGCAATGTCTTGGTTTGAACGTTGCCACTCTGTTCCACATAACTGTATTTAAGGGCTCAGTGGGATTCTAGTATCTCTTCAATTTCCAGTCGAAATTAATTTTTTTTTCAGGTTCCTGTTTCAAACTATCGTAATCCCGTATTGGACTTGGCTGCTTTTGACCAACAAGGGCGTAAATTTGATAATTTCAGTTCTCTTGCTATTATCTGGGAATCAACAAAAGTTTCCTTAGCCAGCATTGAGTCTAGTGTGCCGATGGAGCTGTCTCTAAAAGAAGATGGAGGTGGTCAGAGGAAAATGCATGGTACAGATCAGTTACATGATATGCTAAGTTGTTTAGAGGAAAACTGTGTTCACTATAATTAATAATATCTTTTGCTAGAGTCAAGAAAATGGAGTTCCTTAATCAGACCGACAAAACATTGTCAGTTGCAATTTTTTTTAAAGCTTGTGTTTCTAACTGGGTGTGAAATTTTTGCAAGAGAAATTTGCATATAAAAATTCTTGTGCTATTTAAAAATGTGCAAAATGAGAAGTGAAAAGATGTTGAACATTAAATGGCCATAACCTCCCTTATCCTCCTGCCCTGAAGCCTGATTAATATGACTTCAGTGGGGATGCTTTAAGCTAATATGTAGTAAATTGTTCTTCCTGTTGTAAATCTGTCATTTTGTTTTTGTTTCAGGCTTGCAAACTGTTTTAGTTCATCATGAGTCTGGAACAACTGCTGTCTCTGCTACTGCGACAGGATACCAGCAGTCTCATCTCAGTGCAGCTGAAGTGAATATACCGGTACTTTGAAGTATAATTTATTCTTTGCTTTTCCCAGAGTGCCCTAATGGTGGTTGCCCTATATATTCATTTCCTTGCTACATCACCCTTAATTAGATTTCAAAAAATAGTAGCCTAAACCTTCATTAGCATTTTTGCAAGGCAGAACCATGTCATTCTATTTGTATAATATTCCCATTTGTTTTATTTTTTCTCTATTCTTAGTTATTTACCTACATTAAACATAGCTGTTTTTCTTTTCACAATCTAGATAAGAGACTTATAAAGAATTTTCATAAATTGTTTCACTGAATTTTCTTTGCTACAGGGTGTTTTATGTACAGGAAGTCCCCAATTTAAAAACAGGTTGTGTTCCAAAAGTTCATTTTTAAGTCAGTTGTTTGGAAACTGGAATACATTTTCTAATAGAAACAGTGTTATAAATGGTACAACAAGAAGTCCTGTGGCACCATATAGACTAACAGATATCTTGGAGAGCATAAGCTTCTTCTTCAAGTGTCCCCGTGGGTGCTCCACATTACGTGTCGGGCTCGCCCGGCGCCACAGATCGGATCTTCCAAGCAGTTTCTGCCGGACCGCGCATGCGCCGGTGCGCGCTGCTCCCTTGCGCGCTCCTGGCCACGTGCGCGATCCGGTCCCCGCCAGTTCCTCTTAACCGCCGTCGGCTGCAGACGGAATCTGACTAGGCTATGGCCAAGTTAGCGTATTCAATGGTTTTAACTGTTTTTCTTTAAAGTTTTCAAGTTCTTAGGCTACTGTTAAGTTAGCCAGTTGTTATTTTCAAAAAAAAAGAAACAACAAGCGGGACGGCATTCAGTCCAGTCCTAGTAACAAGCGGAGCCGGAGGCCAGGAGCCTAGGGCCATTAGCCCTCCTGCCGTGGCAGGCTATCAGAGAGGGGGAAAACAGCACAGAGAAGGTGCTAAGTACCCCATTAACAACTGAAAGACTCACCAACAATGTCCTATTCAGGATTCAAGGAATGTGAGTCTTGCCGAGAGGCAATGCTAGCGTCTGATGGGCACAGTCACTGCATAAGGTGCCTGGGGGAGTCCCATGTCACGCAGAAATGCTCCTTCTGTGCAAAATTAACAGCCAGAGCAAGGAAGGAAAGGGAGATGCGGCTTGAAATGCTGCTCTTTGACAAGGCCCTCTAGCCAGACGTGCTGGAGCGGCCGCAGCAGGAGGGACCCTCTGGGGCCCATAAAAGGGAAAGCCGCCTCCCTCACCCCATCAGCGCAAAAACGGAGGAAAATCTCCCCAGCCCGATCCCTGCCGGCAGCAACAGCGAGCGGGACGGGAGGAGCGCACAGCCCCAGCCGCAGCAACAGCTGATCGGCGGCGGCACGGAGAGCCACGTGGAGGTGGCTCAGCCTCTGATAATCAAACAGCCGCCCCGCACCGCAGGCAGGGCAGCAGCTAAACAAGCGCCGGTACCGGCGGCACCGCAAGCAGCGGCACCGACCCCGGGGAACCGGCGGTGCAGAGCGCGCAGGCACGCAGCCTGCAGGCACCAAAGGACACTGCCCGTGCGGCACCGCCCATAAGCATGCCGAGCACGGCGCGGACGGGGCTGAGATCCCCTACACGTCAGGGGGCGGAGCTACTCCCTCAAGGGAGGGGGAAGGCTGCACACAAAACAAGGCACTGCAGCCCCTCTTCAGACGGGGCTGCAGAGTTGCTTTCTCTCAGCCCTCTGCTCATGCTGCAGACTCCGACTAGGAGGCAGGGGTCCCCCCTAGCCTACCTGGAGCCCCCGTCTCCATTTTTACAACCAGCCTCGCCCTGGCTGGGACCACCTTCACCCTTCCTGGGGTTTGAGCTGCTGGAGTACTATCACAAATCGCTCTCTCCAGTTTCCCAGGTCTCTCGACGATCTCGCTCCCCCAGACGCAGAGGGTATGCACCAAGGGAGTGGTCTAGGTCACCTTCCCAAGAGCAGTGCCCGTGCTGCCACGGTCGCCCCTATCATGCGGGGCATAGACACCACCGGCAGTCTACCAGGGAAAGATCCCCACAGACGGTCCCGTATCCCCGAGGGCCATTGCGAACGGGGACAGAGACTCAAGTATCTCAGGGGGAACTGGTTTTGGAACCCCGAGATTTTTCCCTTGCAAGCTTCCAGCAAGCGGATGTACCATCACCAACAGGAACCGGAAGGGTCCAGAGAGGCGTACCCTAGTGGTTCCTCGCTCTCCTCCCCGGACGAGGCTACGGCCCCGGGGGATGTCCATCCTCCGGACGATCTCAAACAGTTCCAAGAGCTGTTTTACGAGGGTGGCCTTGATGCAAGGCATCCAGACAGCAAAGGTGCAAGAGAAACACCATAAGCTCCTCAAAAATCTGAGACCTCCGGCCTCCTCCAAAATAGCAATACCGCTTGATGATGCAATCTTGGAGTCCACCACTATGATATGGCAGACTCCTGCAACTATTCCGCCTGTCCACAAGAGAGCGGATTTAAAAAAAAAAAAAAAAAATACTTAGTGCCGACAAAGGGCATGGAGTTCCTGTTAAGCCACCCACAACCAAATTCCTTGGTGGTGGAGTCGTCGCAACACGGGGGAACAGACAAACATGCCAAGAAGCTAGAGCTGTTCGGCAGAAAGGCCTACTCCTCCTCCACTCTACTGTTGCGAATGGCAAATTACGCAGCGCATCTAGCGAACCATAATTTCGACAACCACACTAGGTTAACCTCCCTCATGGACTCGCTTCCAGAGGGCAAGAAACCAGTGCTCAAGGCCATCATGCAAGAAGGCTACGCAGCCTCGAGGACGGGAGTTCAGATCGCCCTGGATGTTGCGGACACAGCAGCACGCTCCACAGCTACGGCAGTGGTGATGCGAAGGGAGTCCTGGCTCCAGACTCCGGGTATACCGAGGGCCTGCAGACAAAGATAGTCGATCTTCCCTTCGACTCACAGAAGCTGTTTGCTGAATTAACTGACTCGGTCCTTCATTCCAGTAAAGATTCAAGAGCCACACGTAGGACCCTGGGGATTTACACCCCTCCACACAGAAAGAAAAAGTACTACCCTCAACAAAGACGGTACCAGTACCAGCAACAGCGCCCCCAGTATCACAGGGGTTACGAGCAAGGGTGACATCAACAGCACCAGCAGTACAGAACTCCCAGGCGACGTTCCCAACAGAGCCGTGCGTCCTCGGGGCGGGGCCAAAGGCCACAAGTTTGACACACAGATCCAGGGCTGCGCCATCACTACCATTGCACAAGGTCATCCGAAGCGGTTATTCCACCATCGCCTCCGACCATTCTATAACCAGTGGCAAAGGATCACCACAGACAAATGGGTGCTGGAGATCATAGCCACGGGGTACGCCATCCCCTTCCAGTCGCTCCCACCGCCATGACCTCCACCCAAGCCCCACCTCCAGGAGGCCTCCCACGTAGCGAGGCTCAAGCAGGAGGTAGACCATCTCATGCTCATAGGGGCAGTGGAAAGAGTGCCGGAGCAACTGCAAGGGAGAGGGTTCTACTCGAGGTACTTCCTCACGGGGAAAAAGACAGGAGGCTGGAGGTCCATCTTAGATCTTTGAGGCCTCAACCGGTACCTGCGCAAGCAACGCTTTCGGATGATCACAATCACCTCCATCCTTATGGCACTAGAGGATGGAGATTGGTTCGCAGCCCTCGACTTACAAGACACGTATTTTCACATAACTATTCATCCGGCTCACCTACGATTCCTCTGGTTTTCACAGTAGGCAAAGAACATTTTCAATACAAGGTCCTACCGTTTGGCCTCTCCTCGGCCCCCAGAGTCTTCACGAAGACCTTGGCAGTGGTGTCAGCCTACCTGCACAGACAGGGGGTATTTATATTCCAGTATCTGGATGACTGCCTACTCAAAGGGGCCTCGAAGGAGGAGGTACTACGCATGATATGCGTCACAGCAGGCACGTTCTCTTCGCTCGGCCTGGTTATCAATCTGACAAAATCAAAGATAGACCCCACACAGGACATAGAGTTCGTAGGGGCACGCATAAATTCTATTACAGCGAGAGCGTATCTACCAGAGACTCGCTTTCGGGCCATCGGCTCCCTCGTGCAAGTCTTCACCTTCAGCCCTACGGTGCCGGTTCTGACGTGCTTACAGCTGCTGGGCCACATGGCAGCAGCGACGTTCGTAGAACAGAAAGCCAGGTTACACATGCGCAGCATGCAGCACTGGCTGGCGAGCGTATACAAACCGGCAGCACACACCGTTCACAGGGTGGCGTCGCCCTCAACAGAGGTGCGCAAATCCCTGCAATGGTGGGTAAACCCCGAGAACCTGCTAACAGGGGTACCCTTCCACCAACCACACATATTGGTTTTTCTTACTACAGATGCCTCCCTCATAGGGTGGGGAGCACACGTGGGCGAAGAGGTGATGCAAGGGCTGTGGTCCTCCACGGAGCAGTCACTGCACATAAATATACTGGAGCTCAGAGCAGTGTTCAACGCCTGCAGACACTTTCGAGACCATATAAAAGGCAAAGTAGTCGGGATCAGTACAGACAATACCTCCACCATGTTTTATATAAATCGGCAAGGAGGAGCTTGGTGCCGTGCCTTATGTGCGGAAGCAGTCCGGTTGTGGAACTGCTGCATCGCCAACAATATAACCTTGAAAGCCTCGTACTTACCAGGCACTCACAATGTGAAGGCAGACCAGCTGAGCAGGCGTTTCGCACTCACGCACGAGTGGCAGATCCATCCCGATCTGCTGCGACCGATTTTTCACGCAT
This sequence comes from Carettochelys insculpta, assembly GCF_033958435.1. NCBI lineage: Eukaryota > Metazoa > Chordata > Testudines > Carettochelyidae > Carettochelys > Carettochelys insculpta. The sequence goes on along the minus strand of NC_134147.1, from coordinate 13,989,681 downwards.
GGGGTTTTTCCCCAGATAGACCTGTTGGCTACTCAGTACAACAAGAAGTGCCCACGATTCTGCTCCAGGGCAGGACTGGGACGGGGGTCCCTGAGGGACGCTTTTGCGATCTCATGGAGGGGCCCCCTGCTTTACGCTTTCCCTCCCACAGTGCTCATCCACAAAGTGTTGCAGAAAGCCAGGAGGGAAGGAGCCCGAATGATCCTGATAGTCCCAACGTGGGATCGACAGCAATGGTTCCCCCTACTCCTGCGCATGTCGGACCGTCCACCAATGCCCCTTCCTGTGGCACCGGATCTGCTCACGCAAGCCCAGGGGTCCATAGTGCATCCGCACCCCCAAGGCCTGCGACTACAAACGTGGTTAATCCATGGCTTAGCTCCCTAGAGAGCACATGTACGGAGGAAGTGCAGCAAGTCCTAGAAAGTAGCAGGAGGACTTCCACCAGGAAGACCTATAAGCAGAAATGGACTCGCTTTACGGCATGGTGTTCTACCAAACAGCTAGCCCCCCTTTCGGTGCCTATACCTGTGATATTAGAGTATTTATTGGACCTCAAGAGAGGAGGAGACTCACTATCCTCGTTAAAGGTCCACCTTGCCGCCATTTTGGTGTTCAGACACGAAGAGGAAGGGCACACGGTGTTCGCCCATCCCATGGTTACCAGGTTCCTCAAAGGGCTGGTAAACCTATACCCCCCTCAGAAACCGCTTCCACCTTCGTGGAACTTGGACCTGGTGCTTAATGCGAAAACGGGACCACCGTTCGAGCCTTTGGCCACGGTTTCCCTCCGCCTCCTTATGATAAAGACGACCTTTCTTCTCGCAATCACGTCAGCTTGCAGGGTGAGCGAGCTTGCGGCAGTTATGGCAACGCCACCCTGCGCTGTTTTTTCCAAGGAGGCGGTAACCATACGGCTGCATCCAGCCTTTGTTCCTAAAGTTTCTTCTGAGTTTCATACTAACGAACCTATCGTTTACTCTCGTTTTATCCAAAGCCTCATAACTCTAACAAAGAGGCGCGCCTACACCTCCTGGACGTGAGGAGGCGCTAGCTTTCTATATAGACAGGACCAAGTCCTTCCGGAGAACGGATAGACTCCTAGTCTCTCTCACTCCCAAATCGAAAGGAGAATGTCTCTCTTCGCAGAGAATCTCGAAACACATCGTATCTTGCATAAAAATGTGCTACGAACTCAAAAAGACTCCTTTACTGGCCATGCCCAGGGCTCATTCCACTAGGGCGGTGGCGGCATCAACAGCCTTTTTTCAAGGGCGTTGCGCTAAAAGACATTTGCAGAGCGGTGACCTGGTCATCCTGTGACACCTTCGCCAAACATTACGCCCTTCACAGGGTATTCCAAGAGGATACCCGTCTCTCGGCAGCGGTCCTCTCGGGGACAAGCTGCACATAATCCGATTACCCACCTCCTATCTTGGGTTACTGCTGGGTAGTCACCTATTGTGGAGCACCCACGGGGACACTCGAAGAAGAAAGAAAGGTTACTCACCGTAGTAACGGTGGTTCTTCGAGATGTGTCCCCGTGGGTGCTCCACTACCCGCCCATCCTCCCCGCTCCGGATCTCTGTTTAGTGTTTTGCAGGAGCATCCGAGGCGGTTGGTCAAGGAACTGGCGGGGACCGGATCGCACACGTGGCCAGGAGCGCCCAAGGGAGCAGCGCGCACCGGCGCATGCGCGGTCCGGCAGAAACTGCTTGGAAGATCCAATCTGCGGCACCGGGCGAGCCCGACACCTAATGTGGAGCACCCACGGGGACACATCTCGAAGAACCACCGTTACTACAGTGAGTAACCTTTTTTTTCGTGGCCAAAGGCCCACTTTGTCAGAAGCATGAGTCAGGGGGTTTGAAGAGGGAGTTTCAGTCAGGGGCAGGGCCAGGACCAGAGCTGACAATGGGCCACATCCACCCTGATTGAATAGACCTTGTCATCTCTGGCCGTCCCCTTGACCGAGACTCCCTCTTTAACGCGCCAACTCATGCCTCTGGCAAAATGAGTCTTTGCCCACGAAAGCTTATGTTCCAAAATATTTGATAATTTGTAAGGTGCCATAGCACTTCTTATTGTTTTTGAAGGTACAGACTAACTTGGCTACCTCTGATACCTATAAATGGTAGCTATGTTTCTGGGGTAGCCCACAAAAGCCTATTTGACCTATATACTTAAAATACTTTATTTAACCTTGAGTACTAGTGTTTGAGGACAGACAGACTTAATTAGAGGAGGATGAGGAGGTAGGTAGAGATTCTTGAAGGGGACTTCTGGGCATACCCCACTTGCCACTCTCCTACCCCTCAACCCCCACCACCCGTGGACTCTGCACTGGCTCATGTGGTCAGCTCTTTCTTCCCCACCTCCACCCCACTACTTTCCCCTGGCACACTATTCCCAGCTCCCGCTCACGAGTGCAGGCCCGAGAACTCTGGAGGAGAGAAGCAGCTCTTGCCCCTTCAGAGTGCTACTTCTCTTTAGCCGTGGTTGCGTGAATGCCTCCTGTGGAATCCTCTGGCCAAGCACTTGCCATGGCCTGTGTCTCATGCCTGTTCTCCTTCACCTGCAGGTGAGCATTTGTTTGTATGGGTGGATGTTCATAAGTTGGATGTTTGTAATTTGTTGAGTGCCTGTACTTGGTGACAGGTTGTCCTTCCATAATGCAACCATTTGTTTGATACAACTGCCATTAGGAAAACAAATATATTTAGGATTTAGTTTTAAAATGGAGCAGAAGGTTTCAGCCTATGCAACTCTGACACACTGATGTTTGTCACACTGTATCTCTATAGTCTTACTTGACTTGTCTGTTAGAACCAGGAAGTTATTATTTATATAGGACTATCCATGTTCTAGCTGGGGGATGTACATAGCCATATCAAAAGTCATAGTACCTGACTTGAAATGCTTAACTAAGTAGATATTTTGCAAACACAGGGAAGGGTAGCAGCAAAAAGCAGCCTCTATAGCTAAGTCTCACATAAATTAATGACTTAATTTTTGAAAAATCATGTATTTTTAAATTGGAGAAGGCAGAGTGATGAGCGTTTTCTCATGGAGTGAACTAAGATTTGTACACAGCAAGTTATTGGCTTACAAAAAACAAATCCAAACAAACAAAAAGAACCCTGATCATGTATTGCTTGTCTTGGCGCTTGTGTCAAATAGATTTATAGTGTCAGAACTTTGCTAAAAAATGTCTAAGTGTTTCTTTAAAACCCGTTGAGGGTGGAAACTTATGTAGTATTCAAGCAAAATGCTTGGGAGACAGATGTTAACATAGCTGATAACAAATACATTCTGACACCAGTCGTGTGAGTTCCTCCCAACTTTGTCAGTATGCTCCAGGTCTGCTCTGGAGGTGAGATCTTTTAGAAGGGAGAGGATAATCAGAATTGCCATACAGGCCTTGGCTTTGCATTGAGAATGTCAGCAAGGATCCCAGTTAGTTCCAGCTGGAAAGTCATTTTGCATCACCTGGGCATGTGTCCAAACAGGATTTAGACTGAAACCACCTCTTCAATGCCATCCAGTGATACTAGGTTTTTGTTTTTGTTTTTGTTTTTGTTTTGAAGGGAGTCCACTGTTACGCAGTACTAGATTTAAATTGACATAGAGGGTTAATTGGTCTGTATCTCTTTTCCCACTGACCTATTCAGCCCCTCTTGTGTTGTTCTGGTCAAAACAAAAGAGTAAAGTAGCACTTTAAAGAAAAACAAAATAGTTTATTAGGTGAGCTTTCGTGGGACAGACCCACTTCTTGGTGTAGGGAAGATGGTGTAGGGAAGAGGGGTTTAGATTTATTAGGAACTGGGGACACTTTTGGGGTAGGGGGAGCCTATACAGGAATGATGGGCTCCACCTAAATCAAGGTGGATCCAGACTGCTGGCATTAAACATTAAAAAGGTCATAGAGCAGTTTTTAAACTAAGAGGTGGGGGAAAGCCGATTGGTGCGGGGGAGCACCTGGATCGGACGGAGACTTCTCTTACACGAGGCTCCATAGACAGGGATTCCCTAGAAGTTAGTCAGATAGGGAACGTGGGAAATAATATATGGGCAAGAACAGATGTGAAACAATCGTGCATAAAAAAATCCAACGCATCTGTGAAAGGCGGACATATAAATAGTGGTAGTTTTCTAACATGCTTTTACACTAATGCTAGGAGTCTGTCTAATAAGATGGGTGAACTGGAGTACCTCATATCAAAGGAGGAAGTTGACATAATAGGCATCTCAGAAACATGGTGGAATGAGGAAAATCAGTGGGACACTATCATACCGGGATATAAATTATATCGGAAAGACAGAACAGGTCGTGCGGGTGGCGGAGTGGTACTATATGTGAAGGATAATATAGAATCAAATGAAGTAAAAATCCTAAAGGAATCAAAATGTGCCATAGAATCATTATGGATAACAATTCATTCCTCTAATATGAATATGGCATTAGGAATATATTACCGACCACCTAACCAGGACAGTGATAGTGATGCTGAAATGTTAAGGGAGATTAGAGAGGCTATCAAAATAAAAAACACAGTAATAATAGGAGATTTCAATTATCCCCATATTGATTGGGTGCATGTCACCTCAGGACGGGATTCAGAGATTAAATTTCTTGATGCCTTAAATGACTGCTTCTTGGAGCAGCTAGTACAGGAACCCACAAGGGGAGAGTCGATTCTCGATCTAGTCTTGACTGGAACGCAGGATCTGGTCCAAGAGGTAACTGTTACTGGACCGCTTGGAAATAGTGACCACAATATAATAACTTTTAATATTCCTGTGTTGGGAAGAACACCGCAGCGGTCAAACACTCTGGCATTTAATTTCAAAAAGGGGAATTACACTAAAATGAGGAAGCTAGTTAAACAGAAACTAAAAGGTAGAGTAATTAAACTAAAATCCCTGGAAGCTGCATGGAAACTGTTTAAAGACACCATACTAGAGGCCCAACTTAAATGTATACCCCAAATAAAAAAACACAGTAAGAAACCTAACAAAGAACCACCATGGCTAAACAGCCATGTTAAAAAGGCAGTGAGAGAGAAAAGGGCAGCTTTTAAAAAGTGGAAGTCAAATCCTAGTGAGGAAAATAGAAAGGAACATAAACACTCCCAAATTAACTGTCATAATGTAGTAAGAAAAGCCAAAAAAGAGTTTGAGGAACAGCTAGCCAAAAATTCAAAAAACAATAGTAAAATGTTTTTTAAATACATTAGAAGCAGGAAGCCTGCTAAAAAAGCAGTGGGGCCCTTGGATGATAAAGATATAAAAGGAGCGATCAAGGAAGACAGTGCCATTGCGGAGCGATTAAATGATTTCTTTGCTTCAGTCTTCACGGCTGAAGATGTTACAGAGGTTCCTAAATCTGAGCCAGCCTTTTTAGGCGACAAATCTGAGGAACTCACTCAGATTGAAGTGACATTAGAGGAGGTTTTGGAATTAATTGATAAGCTGAATAGTAACAAGTCTCCAGGACCAGACGGCATTCACCCAAGGGTTCTGAAAGAACTCAAATGTGAAATTGCGGAGTTATTAACAGTGGTTTGTAACCTATCCTTTAAATCCACTTTGGTACCAAATGACTGGAAGACGGCCAATATAACACCAATATTTAAAAAAGGCTCTAGAGGAGATCCTGGCAATTATAGACCGATAAGTTTAACATCAGTACCAGGCAAATTAGTAGAAACACTAGTAAAGAGTAAAATTGCAAGGCACATAGAAGAGCACGAATTGTTGGGCAAAAGTCAGCATGGTTTCTGCAGAGGGAAGTCGTGTCTGTCTAATCTATTAGAATTCTTTGAAGGGGTTAATAAACATGCGGACAAGGGGCACCCAGTGGACATGATATACCTAGATTTCCAGAAAGCCTTTGACACGGTCCCACACCAAAGGCTTTTATGTAAATTAGGTGGTCATGGGATAGGAGGAAAGGTCCTTTCATGGATCGGGAATTGGTTAAAAGACAGAAAACAAAGGGTTGGAATAAATGGTAAATTTTCACAATGGAGGGGGGTAACTAGTGGTGTTCCCCAGGGGTCAGTCCTGGGACCGATCCTGTTCAACTTGTTCATCAATGATCTAGAAAATGAGGTAAGCAGTGAGGTGGCAAAGTTTGCAGATGACACCAAGTTGTTCAGGACAGTCAAAAGCAAAAGGGATTGTGAAGAACTACAAAAAGATCTCAGCAAACTGAGTGATTGGGCAGCAAAATGGCAAATGAAATTTAATGTGGGTAAGTGTAAGGTAATGCATATTGGAAAAAATAACCCAAATTACACGTACTACATGATGGGGTCAAATTTAGCTACGACAGATCAGGAAAGGGATCTTGGAGTTATAGTGGATAGTTCTCTGAAGACATCCACGCAGTGTGCAGCGGCAGTTAGTAAGGCAAATAGGATGTTAGGAATTATTAAAAAAGGGATCGATAATAAGACAAAAGATATCATACTTCCCCTATATAAAACTATGGTACGCCCACATCTCGAGTACTGCGTGCAGATGTGGTCTCCTCACCTCAAAAAAGATATATTGGCATTAGAAAAGGTTCAGAAAAGGGCGACTAAGATGATTAGGGGCTTGGAAAGGGTCCCATATGGGGAGAGGCTAGAGAGACTGGGACTTTTCAGTTTGGAAAAGAGGCGATTGAGGGGCGATATGATAGAGGTATATAAAATCATGAATGGTGTGGAGAAAGTGAATATAGAAAAATTATTTACCTTTTCCCATAATACAAGAACTAGGGGACACCAAATGAAATTGATGGGTAGTAGGTTCAAAACTAATAAAAGGAAATTTTTCTTCACACAGCGCACAGTCAACCTGTGGAACTCCTTGCCCGAGGAGGCTGTGAAGGCCAGGACTCTATTAGGGTTTAAAAAAGAGCTTGATAAATTTTTGCAGGTTAGGTCCATAAATGGCTATTAGCCAGGGATAAAGTATGGTGCCCTAGCCTTCATAACAAGGGCAGGAGATGGATGGCAGGAGATAAATCACTTGATCATTGTCTTCTGTTCTCCTTCTCTGGGGCACCTGGCATTGGCCACCGTCAGCAGATGGGGTGCTGGGCTTGATGGACCTTTGGTCTGACCCAGTATGGCCATTCTTATGTTCTTATGTTCTTCAGACCATAGCCATACCAGAACAGACTCAATATTTAAGGCACAGAGAACCAAAAACAGTAATCAAGGTTGACAAATCAGAAAAAAAATTATCATATCATAGAATCATATCATAGAACACTAGGACCGGAAGGGGCCTCGAGAGGCCATCGAGTCCAGTCCCCTGCTCCGACGGCAGGACCGACCACTATCTACACCATCCCTGATAGACATCTATCTAATGTGTTCTTAAATATCTCCAGCGAGGGAGATTCCACAACCTCCCTTGGCAACTTATTCCAGTACTTGACCACCCTGACAGTTAGGAACTTTTTCCTAATGTCCAACCTAAACTTCCCTTGCTGCTGTTTAAGTCCATTGCCTCTTGTTCTCTCCTCAGAGGCCAAGAAGAACAAGTTTTCTCCCTCCTCCTTATGACACCCTTTAAGATATCTGAAAACTGCTATCATGTCCCGCCTCAGTCTTCTCTTTTCCAAGCTAAACAAGCCCAATTCTTTCAGCCTTTCTTCATAAGTCATGTTCTCCAGACCTTTTATCATTCTAGTTGCTCTTCTCTGGACCTTCTCTAATTTCTCCACATCTTTCTTGAATTGGGGTGCCCAGAACTGGACACAATATTCCAGCTGAGGTCTAACCAGCGCAGAGTAGAGCGGTAGAATGATTTCTCGTGTCTTGTTCACAACACACCTGCTAATGCATCCCAGAATCATGTTTGCTTTTTTTGCAACAGCATCACACTGTTGACTCATATTTAACTTGTGATCTACTTGTGATCTACAACGTGAGCAAATCAGAGAGTAGAGGGGCGGGGCAGGGAGGTCAAGAATTAGATTAAGCCAAGTATTCAAAAGAGCCCCTAAAATGACCCAGAAAATTCGCATCGTGGTTCAAACCACATTAATGCGTCAAACTTGAATATAAAAGAGAGTTCAGCAGCCTCTTTTTCAAGACTGTTGTGAAAATTCCTCTTCAGTAAGATTCAGACTTTCAGGTCATTAACAGAATGGCCCACTCCATTAAAATGTTGGCTGACCGGTTTGTGGATCAGGAGTGTTGTTATGTCTGTTTTGTGTCCATTAACTCTTTGTCTAAGAGAGTTTGAACTCTGTCCAATATACAGAATATCTGGGCATTTGTTGGCACATGATGGCATATATGATGTTAGTTGAGGACTATGAGAATGTGCCTGTGATTCTGTGAATAACCCGGTTAGGTCCAGTGTTGGTATCTCCAGAATAGATGTGGACAATATTCCTTCAAATGTTACCTTATTAAGCCAAAAAAAAATTACCATATATTTCATCATTTCAACATCAAACATCAGGTAGACAATCTCGGAGATGGACAGATACCTAGAAATAGTGACTTACTAGAATTTGTCTTCATGAGTTTGGAAAACTCTGTGTTTTTCCCCAAAATATGAAGGGCTGATATCTTGGGCTATGCTTTTGATAAAACACCCCCTCAAAATTACTCCAGAGAGCTCTGAAGTACCAGGTTTTGGCTTTCGTTTATTATGAATTTAAGATATGGCAGAAACCTGTATTTTACAAAAGCAAAGATTGGTTGCAGAGCCAATTTCTGGTACTCGCACACACGTATCGGTAATTTAAATGATAGAAAATACAGGTTTGTTTGCTCATTCCTGTTGCAACGAAAACATGTCTAAGAAAGCTGGCATGTCTTAAAAATTCTTAAAAGCAAGAAAAGTCAACTCAAGTATCTGTTAAGTGCTATGCTAATTAAGATATCATGACTGACAGTTCTCTCTTTAAATATCCAAGCGTTTATTGTGTACAGCATCCCATCTACATAGAGCAAAACAATTTAAGTTGTTGGGTTGAGTTGGGATATAATACTAGCTTCCTCTGAAAAGGCTGCTGTGCATTTTTCCTGCATAACCTGAAATCTTTGAGTTCAATGATTAAGCCAGATCTTGACTACAATTTTGTACAATGGTTATGCAAGTAATTGTGGGATGATTTTATTTAATTTATTGATTTCTGTGGATAATTTATATGTAATTCTGAAATGGAAATGTGGAAGGACAAAAAGAAATTCAGCAGATAGGCTTACAACCTATTGAAACTTGCAACATCAAGCCTCCAAAATGTCTCTGGTGATCTAATAAGCCCTACACATTTATGTCAGTCATCACAAATTAATTCTTCCATGCCCTTAATGCATAGGCCTATCCTCTTTGTCTTGCCCTTTTGGGAATAATGCAGAATGCTTTGTGTGCATTGTGTACTTCTGCATACAGATAGTTAACTGCATCTATATCTTTATCCTTGAAGGTTTTCTGTTATGTAATCTCCACTTCTGTTGTTGTCTATTTACACATCTGGGTAATCCTCTGTTTCCAACATAGAAGAGTAACTTTTTTGTTTTGCATTAACTGCATGTTACCACAACTGATCACAACTGATCTATAATCTGCATTATTCCTTTCAGTATGAACCTCTTCTCCCTGTTTCTGCTACTATTGAGCTGATACTTGTAGAAGATGTGAAAGTGAGTCCTAGTGATGTTACAATCTACAATCACCCGGATGTCAAGGTAAAAAATCTTTGTGTATATTTTAATTTCTATCTGGGATAAGGTGAAGTGTCACAAATGTTGCGAGAGTGTTTTGCAGTTTTGGCAATGTTCTAAGAAGATGTAAGCTGTTTTTCCTTTTTGCAGGCAGAGCTGCTCATCAAAGAGGGTTCTGGGTATTTTTTCATCAACACAAGTGTTATAAATGTTGTAAAAGTGGCTTATCAAGAAGCTCAAGGCATTGCTTTGGTAAGTAGAATAATACTTTAGAGTGTGTTAATGATCTTCGTATGTTAATCTCGTTGTTCAGTGCGTCTTTTTCCTATGGTGAGAGAGAACTTGTCCATAAGAGTACTATTAACAAATTATACAGAGAAGAGACACACTCAACAGATTATAAAAATCCTTTGATTTTTATTACACCATATTTGACAGCAAGATCTAGTGGTTAACTTCTTGCACTCTTTACAGTCAAGATCTCTGAGCAGTGACTATAGATGGCCCATCATTTTGGTGAGGAAAAAGCAGGGGAGTTTACTTACTTTTGCATGGTAAGGACTTAAGAAAAAAAATCAACATTTGGCAGTAAATGCTTTTTCTAGGTAAAGTGTTTTAGGAGTTTTCAAATGATCATCTCTGATTGTGGAAGATATTCCAAGTATTTTATTAGTGCTAATTTGTTGTTCCTACTGTGGCAGGTCTCTTTCTACACCATACGTGGCTCAACTAGTAGGAGCACTTTTGTCATTTAAAACAAACAAAAAAAAAAGCAAATCTGCCATATTTAAATGTGTGTAGTTGAAGTTTAAACTCTGTCCTTTGAGAGAGCTCTTCTGAGACTTTTTGTAATGCTTCTTTTTGTTGTCTAAATCTGAGATTTGCAAATGTGCTCGGTACTGGCCTAACTTTTGCTCTAAGGGAAGTCAGTGGCAGTTTGACTTAAATGGAAGCAGCGTTAGGCCAGCTCTGAGTGATTTTTTAAATCCCAGCCTAAATGCTTCCCAGATAAATGAGACCTTCCTGGAGAGGCCCAGCATTGAACATGAGTGTTTTGTCCTTCTCCTATCCCTGGTAAAACAGCCTGGGAATGTCTACACTGGCACAAATCTTTGAAATAGCCATGCTAATGGCCATTTCGAAGATTACTAATAAGGCGCTGAATTGACTATTCAGTGCCGCATTAGCATTAGCATGCTTCCAGCTGCAGCGTTTCAAAAGCGCCATTTTCGAACGCACACGGTTCAGTGCAACTACACAGGTCATTTTTGAAAGGACCCCACACATTTCAAAATCCCCTTGTTGCTCTCAGGTGAGGGGTGTGCCAGTGCTAATGAGGCACTGAATATTCAATTCAGTGCCTCATTACTAATCTTCAAAATGGCGATTAACATGGCCATTTCAAAGTTTTGTCTTAATGTAGACATAGCCCCTGTGTCATGCTACATTTTGCTCAGGATCTAGACATTTTTCAGGTGTACTGTAACCAGTATAAGATCCTGCTTTTGTGAACACTCACGCACGTGCTTCATATTAGTATCCTGACCACCACCATTGATTTAAATTGAGTTACTGTTGGTAATAAAGTTAAGCAGAATTGTAAAACCAAATCTTCCTTCAGGCACTGGAATGTGTTGCCTAGAGAGGTGGTGGATTCTCCATCCCTGGAGGTTTTCAAGTCCTGGCTTGTCAAGGTCCTGTCAGGGATGACTTAGTGGGTGTTGATCCTGCTTGAAGCAGGGGGCTGAACTAGATGACCTCCTGAGGCCCTATGAGTCTGTGATTTTGTTTTAACAGGTGCCCGTGGAGTCGTACTTGTGCACTTGGAATCTTGATATTCCCATATAGGGGCCAGAGAGTGGGGCAGCTGCTATCCTGCCTCATTTTCATCGTGCTGCCCTGGGCTGCATGACTGAACTGGACATGGTGGCTGGCTCTGGTGCTGAGCTTATTATTTGACTGGTGCAGCTGGTGCTCTTCCTCCTATTATCTGGGAAGGATATTTCTTGCCTGTCACATACAGTGGGACCCATACTGATGCACACTCAAAGAAGTGAGAAACATGACTAATCCTGTAGTTAATGGTGGTTCACTGTCGAGTAGTGTCCCCGTGGGTGCTCCACTCTGGGCATTGGTGCATCCTCGCACTGGCACCTGGATATTCTTCTATAGCTGTGGTTTCCTGTGCTGCGCATTCACATGCAGTGCAGGCTCCTCAGTTCCTTCTCTACCATCCTTGGCTGCAGGCAGACCTTTGTCCGCTCTGTGAACAACAGAGTTAGAGAGCGTTAGTGGTTTTCTGTTGTTTCCCTTTTTCCAAGCTTATTTCCCAGGTCTGTTTGGCTGTTTAAATAACTACATAACTTTTTTTTTGTTGCTGCATCACTGCCATGCTGGGCTCCCCAGGCTTTAAGCAGTGCAAGACTTGCAGAGAAGCCATGCCAGTCTCCGACGGCCATGCTTCCTGCATCAAGTGCTTGGGCGAGGGTCATCAGATTCAGTCCTGTATGCACTGCTCCAGCTTGACTGCATGGGCTCAAAAGGATTGAGCCAATAGAATTAAACCCTACCTCTACAAAAAGTCTGTCCAGCTGATGGCTCCCCAGCAACTGCTTGCTAAAGACTCGGTGCAAAATCCCAAAGGTCTGGACTCTGTGCATCCTTCTGCCTTGGCAGGCACCTCTTCTGTGCCAGACACATCCCCAGCGTGCTCCTGTCCTCTGGTGCCAACATCAAGGGCCATGCCAGTGGAGAAATCTCCAGCAGCCTTCCCAGCACCATCCTCGTTGGCACCACCAAGTGTCAAAAGAGCATTTTTGGAGCCAAGCTGCAAGCATTCAGCACCTCTCACACTGTCACACCATCACCTCCACCAGCCCTGACTTCACTGACACCAGGGCATGGATGGTCTTCTGTCACCACGACCCTGCCCTCTGCACTGGGCTCAGAGCACCTGGCCTCCGCACTGCATGCACTAGCCACAGGCTTCAGCACTGCAGAAAAGCAGTGCTGCGACACTGCCCCATTCCCATGTGGAGTCAGTCATGGCACCGAAGCAGCACCACAACACTGTCTCATCGGAACCTTCTGCACTGGGGCACTCCGCTGGCTTCCAAAGGAGAAAGACCAACTCGTCAGGAAAAACGACTTACATGCTGGGTCCAACCCTACATGGCTCTTGGCATCGTTCTTCCCTGGGTCTGCCTACCTCCCTGTACTTGTCTCAATGATCAGGGTCATCACGTGCATCAGACACTAGACCCCTCACCCTGGGAAGAGGCGATTCCAATTGCCCACGTGTATTCTCCTCCCAGCATTCAAGCCTGATGCACGCTGCACGGCAGGACATGCCACCTACTCTGGCGTATCCTCCTCCGCCTCCCCCAGAGTTCGTGCAACGCTATTCCCACCACTGTGACCAGGCACTGCAGTGGTCCTTGTGACAAGTGCAGTCTGCCCCTTTTTACACCTAGTCCCATTCAAAGTGTCAGAAGACTATCTCCTGTCATCACAGCCACCAGCTGCAGCACTGGACCAGCCATGTCAGTTTTCAGGCACCAAGGACTCTCTTTTGGAAGCGGGACAGGACTCCCCACTACACCCTTTCTCATTCTCACCTGAGGGTGCGGTGCTTTCGGTATCTCCTCCTCCCACAGACAATGCCAGGGCCTTTCAGGACCTTTTTCGAAGGGTGGGCCGTGCCCAGGAAAAGGATTTGAAGGAGGTGCCCATCAAACAATATGGACTCCTTTGCAGGTTCAACCTCCCCTTCACCTCCAGAGTGGCGCTGCCGGTGGAGTAAGCTGTAATGGACCCTGCCAATGACATCTGGCAAATACCAGCCTCCATTTCTCCCACAAATAAAAGGGCCAACAAAAAGTATTTTGTGGCCTGCAAGGATGCAGAGTTTTTATTCACATACCCACACCCTCACTCACTGGTGGTAGATGTGGTCTGCAACAAAACCAGATCTTTCCACTGTAGTCCACCCTCACTTCCAGCCCCACCCCAGGACAAAGCCAGTAAGAAATGGGACATAATGGGGTGTAGGGTGTACTTGTCTGGAATGCTCCTGCTGTGGGCAGCCAATTGTATAACCATGCTAGCTGATTATGACCACCAAAATTACTTCACGCTTTGAGAGCTGGTTCCAGCCCTACCAGAACACCAGTGCCAGGTCCTTGTCAGTGTCATTCGAGAAGGTCACACCATTGCCAGTATGGAGGTACAATCTGCAATGGATATCGCAAACATAGTGGCTCAGGTTACTGCATCTACTGTAGTCATACGACAGACATCTTGGGTTCAGTCTTCGGAGATGCCTAAAGAGCTACAACAGAAAGTGCACAGATGACTTCCTTCGATTCACAGTGGGGCCCTGCCATTACCAGTACCAGGTCCTTGTGTTTGGCCTCTCCACCGTGTCCAAGGTATTCGTCAAGATTCTGGTGGTGGTGGGCCGCCCACTTGCAGTGACAAGGGGTCATTATTTTCCCTTACCTGGACAATTGCCTTCTAAAAGGCATATTGTTCACCAAAGCTCAAGACATGGTGTGCATCACCATGGAACTCTTACTCAGTCTTGGCTTTTGCATAAACTATGAGAAGTCCATGCTTCAACCCATGCAGTCTCTGGAGTTCGTAGGAGTGCACATAAACACTGTCACCACTAAGGCCACACTGCCTGTCCAGCAGTTTCAGACATTCTGCAACTTAATTCAGGTGGTGTGCCTATCACCCACGGTCATGGTGCGCACTTGCCTTACACTGCTGGGACACATGGCTGCTACCACCCATGCGGTCTGGCTGGCTAGACTCTGCATATGCTACCTCCAGGTATTGCTCACCTCCTGCTGTACCCCAGCCAGGCACCCTCTCTCCAAGACTGTGGCTATTCTGTTGCATGTCCTTGCCTTGCTCCACTGGTGGACATGCCCAGGCAATATTCTTGCCAGCGTGCCTTTTCACCAGCTGCCACCATCTGTTACCTTTCCTGTGGATGCTTCTCTTCTGGGCTGGGGGCCCATCTGGGTTCCTGTGTGGAGCAGGGCAAATGTCATTCAATGAACAGACACTCCATATCAAGCTTTGGCACTCCGAGCAGTTTGTTATGCTTGCAGGCACTTCCAATGGTTCCTGGCATGCAGGTCTGTCAAAATTCTTACCCACAATGCTATCTGCAAGTATTACATCGACCACCAAGGAGAAGTCAGGTTTCCATCCCGAAATGCAGAAGCCATAAAGCTGTGGACACGGTGCATTTGGCATCGGGTCACCCCCTTGTTCAGCAACCATCATGAATGGGACATCAATACAGCTGTTCTCAGTCAAGTGTTTTGTCTCTGGGGCCAGGCTTACATAGGCCTGTTCACAACCTGATGCAACAGGAAGTGCCACCAGTACTGCTCCAGGGCAGGACTCAGGACACACTCCCTCAGGGGTGCCTTTTCCATAAAATGGGATGTGCCCCTCCTTTACATGTTCCCTCCCATTCTCCTGATTCACAAACTGCCAACTAAGGTCAGACAAGACCAAGCCCACCTCATCCTGGTAGCTCCGGTGTGGCCCAGACAGAGTTGGTACCCTTACCTCTTCCAGATGTCAGCAGTGGCTCCTTACCCCTTTCCTCCTTATCATGACCCTCTGTCTTGGAATTTTGAACATACTCTCCATCCTGACTCCCTCAGGCTATGCCTTCATGTGTGGCTCCTTCATGGCTCCAAATGCCAAAATGTTATTTCTCAAAGGGAGTAAAGGAAATTCTCATCAACAGTAGACAGGAGTTGACACAGACATCCTGCCTCTACAGATGGTGGCAGTTTTCTGACTGGATGGACACTCAGCATTCCACACCCCTTCCTGTCTTCCTGGACTATCTACTGCACCTCCATGAGTTGAGCGTAAGCCTTAGCACTGTCCAAGTACATGCCAGAGCACTGGCGTCGTTCCACCAGATGGAAGATGGATTCTCATTCCTCGCTCATCCCATTACCAAACATTTGTGATAGGTCTCCAAAACATCTGTCCATCAGTTATTTCCCTGGTCTCCGCTTGGGATTTTAACCATGTACTTCATTGCCTTCTGAAACCACCTTTTGAACCCCTGGCGACTTGTCCCTGCTTCACCAGTCTGTGAAAGTCTTGTTTCTAGTGGCCATCATGTCAGCTAGGAGGGTAGGGGAGCTTGCTGCCTACACGGCCAAGCCTCCCTACACTGTCTACCAAGGATATAGTCATCCTTCTACTGCACCCCAGGTTTCTTCCTCAAGTTCCTTCTCCATTTCACATCAATGAACCTATCCACTTACTGATGTTTTTTCCAAAGCCGCACTCCAACTTTGCACCTGCAGCGTGGCACACCCTTGATGTTCACTGGACTTCGGCCTTCTACATTGACTGTATGAAGCCTTGGCACAAATCTCTGAGGCTCTTCCTGTCTTTCATGGAGAGGTCTAAGGGCCTAGCTGTTCCTCTCAATGGCTCTCTGAGTAGATTTCCACCTGTATTCAGACCTGTTACACAATTTAACATAAGGAGCTGCTGGGAGTTGTCACCACCCACTTAACCCAAACTGTGTCCTCTACCAACTTTCTCAAGAACGTGCCCCTTACAGACATTTGCAAGGTGCCCATGTGGTCTTCCAGTAATATGTTTGTTAGACAGTATGCTCTTTCATCTTCCATCACTTCCTCCATCCGAGTGGGCCAAGAGGTGTTGTCTACTGTGGCAGTTAGTGAGCTCCAAACCCACCTCCATTCTGCAACTACTGCTTTATGGTCACCCAGAATGTAGTTCCCATGGGAACGCTACTTGAAGAAGAAGAGGAAGGTGTGCAGTAATGGTGGTTCTTTGAGATGTGTGTCCCCATGGGTGCTCCACTTCCCTCCCTTCTTCCCCTGCTTCGGAGCATGCTACTCTAATTGTCAGGTAGAGAAGGAACAGAGGAGCCCGCACTGTGCAGACCAGATAACACAAGGAGGCCCTACCGCTCATTCGCAGTGTGGGAAACTTTGGCAATAGAAGGTGAGTAACTTCCTCTTCGAGATGTTGTCATCAGAGCATGACTCTCACCTCTCTCCTTCCATCCCCACCTCTCAGCAGTGTGGACTGAGAAGTGAGGGGGCACTGAGGCAGGGACATTGCCACCCTTCTTTTATAACCTCATGCAGGAGCATGAAGAGGCACAATGTAGTCCTGATGGACAGTGGTGTTTATAAGAATTCAGTGCTACATATTGTGCTTTCTCGGAGTGGGATCAACACTGACTACAGTGCCTCAGACAACTCCAGTTACTCTAGGGCCAGTAACTTCTTTCTCCAGCAACTGTTGAAAGTCAGTAGACCTTGGAACCAAATGTTAAGATTAATAAGAGAATCATGCTTCATATGAGTAAGATTAGAAGTTACAAACTACAATAATTTTCAAATTTAACTTGCCACCAGTGGCAGAGCAAATAGGCAAATTGTGGTGCATTGTGTGGGTGTATTGTTTTGGGGAAAGGGTAGGGGTCTGGTATCTAGATTACAAATTCCAAGTCTGACTGAGGCTTGTCAACTTTGCAAATAACCAAAATTTCTTCTCAAATACTTTTAAGCCCACATGAGTGATTTTGCAGAACTATACTTATAAATACACAGACACCTTGCAAAATTAAAGTTGCTGCACCCTGATTAAGAGCTCAGGCTGCATAATGTAAACACCACTTGTGCTCATTTGCATGCTATTACTCTAAGTGCCCTTGCAGCTCAGAGAACTGTCCCTTCCCAAGAGGTTTGATGAAAACAGCTGAAACAAGCTGAGTTTTAACCAAAATCTTATTACAATTAGAATCCCTACTTAAATAAGCAGCATTCATATAGTTATCATCCAACAAACAAGCAAGTAGTTAATCTTGCTGATAGGATAAAAGTTTGTATCTTTATACTAAACTTCAGGAAGTAGTAACAAAAAAGGAGTCTAATGTGATAAGAATATCTATAATAAACTCTTCCTCTACTGTTGGAGTGTTATAAAACCACAGATTTGTTCAGAAATAACATAGAGAAAAGATAAGCTGATTGCATCTGTATTAGTTCAGCAAAGACACTTGCCAGATCTTCAAATTCTTCTGATAATGTTAAGGGAGAAAGTTTTGATGTTTTCTCACCTCAAAAAGGTATAAATAATATTGTAGCTAATGATGGAAAAGATTTGTTTAAGTATCAGGCCAGCTTCTTACAGGTGTTTGATATAGTCCCCCGGAAGAAGAAGTATTAAGTATTACTCTCCAGCTATGCTTGATTTCATCCATCGATGCATTTGAATTAGGAGTTACTGCAATGAACACTAATACGGGAGAACCACGGTTATCCAACCTAACCGGGACCACAGGTTTGTCAGATACAGGGATTCTTGGTTAATACAGAGTGCCGATGAAAGAACACGCATGCATACTGTAGCTATAAACTAAATTTAGTGTATTACTAATCTGAGTGAAAAGACAGCATGGCCATCAAATAGAAAACAACATCACAAACAAACTTTACAAACAAACATAGCATTTATGGTTGCAGCACCTGATATTTAACATTACTGTAATATTAAAGGGCTCATTATGTAAATCATGGATGTCAGAAATGAAGTGAGAACGTTGCATCCAAACCAGCAAAAAAACAAAGTGCATGTTATCGGAGAAAGCGTTATGTTCTTTCACAGTAATTTTGTGAATAAAACAGTTCATTATTTAAAATTGTGAGTGTCTTGGATTTGGTTTTGAGCTTCCCTCCTTTTCTTTGTGTCAAGGTCACGCCAGCACCTGAAGAGCAGTACATCTATAGCAATCGCTTCCCTTTGTTGTACAGTGTGAACAAACTCAGCCTCCAGAGCCTTCATTCACTCATAATGACTCATTCCATCTGCTTTCTCTAGTCTGGTGTTATCGTCTTCCATATTGTCATCATCACCATGATTCACAAGTTCTATTATGTCATTATCAGTTAGTTCTAGTTCTTCATCTGTATCCATCCATTGCTGTATGTCGTCATTACTCACATTTTCACAGCCTGATATTTTCAATAAAGGCAAAAGACTTTCACAGTTTTCTTGTACTATTTCTTTGGTAGGCTGATCTTCATTTACTCTGTTTTCTTCTGGAAGCGGCTTTCTCTATGATTTTACCAGTGTTTTGATTTTTTTTTTTAATTTCTTCCCAAGGTTGCACAATCCCATGGACAACATTTTTTAGGTTTATTTTTTTAAATTTTTCTACTATGCTATCTCCATCATCAATAACTTCTAGAAGGCTACGGTTACATTAGAGCAATACTTCAAAAGAAGTTCTGCTGGAAGATCTCTTCCAAAAAAGCTTATTTCAAAAGACCATGTCCAAACACAAAAGAGTGGATCAAGAAAATAGATCTACTCTTTCAATACAGAGCGTCCACACAACCTCCACTCTTTTAAAAGAATGGGCCAGAGACTGAAAAATCCAGTGCCATGAGGACTGTTCTTTTGGGGAAAAAAAGGGCCCTCAGGGCATCTACAATAATTTTTTTCTGAAAAAATTAACCCTGATAACCCTTCATTTTTTTTTTATGAGTCTGAAATTGTTCTCTGAATTTTATAAATGGTTGTGAATCTGCCGATAATTTTTCTCCACAAATGTGGAGCTGCCTAACTTCATAACATCTTTTTAGTGATGTAGCCCACCTTCACTAGCGGTAAAACTGGATTCTCCTTCATTAAACTGCTTGGCTGGGTCTATGTGTGCCCCTTCCTTTCGAAAGGGGCATGTTAACGAGCCTGTTGGAAATGAATATTCATTGCAGTGCCTCATTAGCATCTTTCGAACAGGCTTGTTAACATGCCCCTTTCGAAAGGAAGGGGCATGTGTAGACAGAGGGCTGTGAAAAGCCAGCACCTTTTGTTGTAGAAGAGGTCCAGTTATTGGTGTGTTTCCCTCTTTGTTGTATGAACCACAAAAATAAGGCTTCACTTACCTTTTCATGCTCTCATTTTTTTCATTGTCTTTTTTTTGTGACCCACATTCGCAGCCCTACCTGAGCACCACTTATCAATTTCACTTCTGATCCTCTTCCAGTCACCAACAGTAACATGCCCCACACCATTTTCTGCCACCACTTTTTGCATAGTTTCGCCTTTATCTAGCCATTGTAAGGCTTCACAATTTTGTTCTGTGTAGACAACAACTTTTTCCCTTTTCACATGACGTTCTGATAAAAAGTTCAAAAGACAGCTGGCAATTATTGTCTTTACTTAAGGATGGAATTCTTTTGCATAGTCACAAGGGGCAATATTCTTGATTTAACCTCAGGTACAATGTAGTTCCTGTGATGCTGTATGGTAGCATTTTGAATACTGTAGGTGCTGTACTACAGGTTGAAAATTAGTTTTCCTTCTCTCTCCACTCCAAGAAAAGTGTTTATTGCGCTATATGATTTGTGGTTTGTTTGGTTTTTTTCACTGTCCTGATAGCATGAGAATACAGGACCCCAAGCTACCCCATGTTAGGGTCCATTACTGAAATTGTTACCCAGAAGCCATTTACTGTCTCTGAGTGGTGTGAGATTGCTTACATAAATTTTATAACGTTACTTTTGCTTCAGTAAATAAAATAACTGTATAACCGATACTTTGAGATGACGCTTGTTTATGTACAAGACTTTGTGGTCCAAATTGATCTGTACTATAGGGAACATTTAATCCATAAGAAAACACAAATTAAATTTTAAAAAAAATTAATAATTTCATCAACTAATAGAATTTTCTTTTGGCATTTTAGGTA
This sequence comes from Carettochelys insculpta, assembly GCF_033958435.1. NCBI lineage: Eukaryota > Metazoa > Chordata > Testudines > Carettochelyidae > Carettochelys > Carettochelys insculpta. The sequence continues at coordinate 13,969,218 of NC_134147.1, read as the reverse complement.
TATCCTATATATCCAGGAGCAGTAACACTGATGGTTCATGACTTGTGCCTGACTTTTCCTGCTCCAGCTAAAGCAGAAATCTACGTATCTGATATACAGGATCTGTATATCCGAGTTGTTGACAAGGTTTGTATTTTTTCAGTAGTCAATATTGAAGGCTCTCTCAGAATGTCATTGGCTTCAGTGCTTATTACTAGTGTATGCCTGAGGCACACAAGAGGTAGTGTGGACTGGTGGTTCAGTCAGTGGGGTTCTGTTCCCCTCTCTGTCCCAGACCAGGAGTACAACCTTGAACTAGGGCATTTCACTTCTTTGTACCATTGTTTCCCCACCCAAACTTGCCTATCTATACTGTAAGTGCTTCAGGACAAAATCCAGTTCTTACTATGTATCTGCTCAGCTTGACACTCAATTGATTCATGGTCACTTGGTGCTTCTAGGCATTACCATAGTACAAATGTTTATGAATAAAAACACATGAATACTCCTGAAAAAAATATTAATACACATCTTGTTTTTCTTAGTTTAGGAGAGCAGTCCCTGTACTAAAATATTTTCAAGGTCATTTTCCCTATATTATAAAAAATACTTGTATGTTTCTGTATGTCTTTTACAAAATTAAGTTTTGATATTTCCGGATGTTTGCGTTATATCCCTGCTACTTGAGTGAATTCAGGTGTTTCATTTCATTTGACACTAATGATGCCAGGCAGAGACGACTGTTTAACACTAGAACATTAGGGCCCAATCTTAAATTTTTATTAGAGCATTAAAGGTTTATTACTCATTCCAGTAAAAAGGCACTCATGGCACTAAATAAGAATGGTGATTAAAATGCCTTTTCAGAGAAAACGTGAATGATTGTGAATCTATATTTCAGGTGGAGATTGGGAAAACCATTAAAGCTTATGTTAGAGTATTGGATGACTCTAGGAAACCTTTTCTGGCTAAATATTTCACTGTCATGGATTTGAAACTGAGAGCAGCATCACAGATCGTGTCACTTGTGTAAGTTGATTCATGTTATGTTTTCATTAATTTCCAAGCAATTGTCTTTTAGGGAGAAGAAGCAAAAGTTATATTGTGGAAGTATTTTCTTGCCATTTGAAAGTTGATCATTTCTAAAAAGGCCCCCATGCAGCCTCCATCGTTTTATTCCCAGTCAAATTCAGGCAGAGAAGTACACTTAAAAAATGTCATCTAGAAAGAAGTGTTTCTGTAGGGCCTAGTATTAGAGGGGTAGTTGTGTTAGTCTGTAACCACAAAAAACAGTGACACTTTACAGAGTAACAGATATATTGGGGCATAAGCTTTCGTGGGTGAAGAACCACTTTTTCAGATGCATCTGACAAAGTGGGTCTTTGCCCATGAAAACTTATGCCCCAATATATCTGTTAGTCTGTAAGGTGACACAGGACTTCTAGTTGTTTTTGCAGGGCCTAGCTATGCTTGAGCAGTTATTTACTTCCCATTCATTTTCCAGATTTGATGCCTTAATCATGCACTATAGCACTTCATTCCATTCTGAACATCTCATTAGCAGAGAATGTGGTAATGATTTGATGTGATGTGAAGTGAATAAATGCCTACCTGGAGACCAGTATAAGCACATCAAACTCACAGTATGGTGTTGGTTACTGAGTCTAGAAATGGCAGAGCTGTGTCACCATGTCGTCTAGGAGCCCTTTATATTTTCTAACTTGAACGTAGATGATGGTTTCAGAACAGCTATCAGTAGAAACAGAAGCCTTCTGTCCTCTGACTAGTTAGAGTTCAGGCATCGTTGATGTAACCGCTGTATGTGCTGTACTATCAGTACTTCATCCTGGTTGCAAAGGTACTCCAGCTTCATGCAGTTTAGAAGTTAGTTTTCCTGCTGCTCCATGTTGAACTGAGATCCCTGCATATTATTCTGCTTGGGACTCTGTCACTTAAGACTCCTTGAGATGATAGATGAACCTCTTGTGTGCTAGGTCACTCCCTTATTAATGTAATTCATGCATTAACCTCCCTAATTATTGTATTGTCTTTGTTCCAGTCCTCTCAATGAAGCTCCTGATGACCATACTGCTGCTTTCCTAGTTCATGGCATTGTTATAGGTCAAACCAGCCTTACAGCAACCGTCACTGATAAAAATGGACAAGAAGTGAACTCTGCTCCCCAACAGATTGAAGTAAATAACTTCATTTCTGATTGTATGTTATTTAAAATGCTTGTTCTGGTGGGGCTGGAGCACTACGAAAGCAGTAATTTGCAAGGTCTGCATATGTTCTTTCCAATAAAAAGTCTGGAAAAATTATTTCTAAAATAACTCTTGCAGTATTTGAGGGGCATAGTAGTACTTGTCTGCACACTTAGCTAAGGGCCTGGAGTTAGCTGCACTTTCTAGAGACTCAGCTTGCCCAGGCTAAGCGAGTTGCCATGAACATCAGAACACACTCAACTGGAACTGGCTAGTGGTGAGAATCCAAATGCTTGTGCTTTCTTTCTAGGTCTTTCCTCCATTTAGGCTACTGCCGAGAAAAGTGACTCTGATCATAGGAGCAGTGATTCAGGTGAGGCATTTTTAAATTTGGTCCAAGGTAATTCCTGTCTGAGAAGTCTTGTAAGAGAAGCCTTTTTTTTCCCCCCTCCATTGTATTTGGTAGCACAGCTACATTCATGCCAGAACCTCTCTCCAGCACTTACACCATATAAATAGCTTCACACTTGACCTCCTCTCTGTTTCAGCATATCGTCAGAACAATATTTTGATATTTATTTCATTTGCACAAAGAGCCAGCTCTCCCAGGATGAATCCTGGTGCTCAGTAAACCTGTCATCAGTATAAGACACAAAGCGAGGCAAGCCACCTGCGAGGGAGGAATAGTTGCTTCCAGAATTCCCAGTCATGGGGCTGCAGCAGGCATGCTGCAACAACCTTTTGTGTGTGTAGCTCGTTGTCCCCATTTCCAGGTTCCCATGCACCAGTTCTCCTCTGTGTGCTGGTGTATGTGGAAGATGGAAGTCTGGGTGCCGCTGAGGGTGCCCACCTGATTGCCCTCTTGCAGTCTGTGCAAAGAAAGGAAGCTGTGAATAGCCTCTGCTGCTACTGTGCACCCCGGCCCTGTGCACATATTAACTAGCGAAGAGCTGTGATGGATGCAGTCTGTTGATGTGCATGTGTCTCTGTGTAACTACAGGTTACTTCAGAAGGAGGTCCTCAACCTCAGTCCAACATAATTTTCTCCATCAGCGATGAGCATGTTGCATCGGTGAACAGCACTGGCCTGGTCAGGGGAGAAGCAGTTGGAAATGGGACAGTAACTGGAGTGGTTCAAGCTGTTGATGCAGAGACTGGGCAAATCGTGGTGGTATCTCAGGTAGCATTTCGTTATCTCACGTGTCACAGAACCAGTTAAGAGTAACAGAGAGGGAGCCATGCTAGTCTGTATACTATCAAAACAAAAAAGCAGTCAAGTAGCACTTTAAAGACTAACAGAATAATTTATTAGGTGATGAGCTTTTGTGGGACAGACCCACTTCTTCAGACTGTAGCCATACCAAAACAGACTCAATATTTAAGGCAAAGAGAACTAAAAACAGTAATCAAGGAGGACAAATCAGGAAAAAAAATGATCAAGGTGAGCAAATCAGAGAGTAGAGGAGTAGAAGCGGGGCAGGGAAAGGTCAAGAATTAGATTAAGCCAAGTATACAAACGAGCCCCTATAGTGACTCAGAAAATTCCCATCCCGGTTCAAACCGCGTGTTAATGTGCCGAATTTAATGGGCACAAAACAGACATAAAAACACTCCAGATCCACAAACTGGTTAGTTAACATTTTAATGGAGTGGGCCATTCTGTTAATGACTTAAAAGTTTGCGTTTTACTGAAGAAAAATTTTTGCACCACTATTGAAAGGGAGACAGCCGAGCTGTCTTTTATATTCAAATTCGGCACATTAACATGTGGTTTGAACCGGGATGGGAATTTTCTGAGTCACTATAGGGGCTCGTTTGCATACTTGGCTTAATCTAATTCTTGACTTTCCCCCTCCCCCACCACACCCTTCTGCTCTCTGATTTGCTCACCTTGATCACTTTTTTTAAATTTTAAAACAGTGTTCTCTAGGGTGTTGCACTTGAAGCTCATAGCTCTTTGTGTTTCCCTGAGGTGGGGTTCGGGCAGCTACTGCACAATGAAGTCCTTTGGTCTTTGCTGTGAGGGGGTGGGAAGTGGTGTTCCACAGGGAGATTCCCAGGTGAGACCAGCAGAGGAGACAGATCAGAATTTTGTTGAAGGATTTCCTGTGTCTGCAGCTCAGTCACCAATGTCTGCCAGAAGCAGATTGAACTGGGAAACCAAATCTCCTGCCTTGTGACCACCAGGTGTGGTCCTTTCCCCACGACTGCACTGCAGACATAAAACACAGAGCAGAATGACAGAAGATGCACAGAAGAGAAATCAACAAGTTTCACATCTATCTGCCTCCCGGTCTTACTCCTCTTCTCTCTCGCTCTCCATTCTACTCTTATCCTCCTAGTTCTCTTACTCCTTTTCTTCCAGGTTGTAACAGGCTTGCTCCCTCTCTCTCTTATGCTGTTACAATCCCCACCTGGGATCACTCACTTCTCTTCCTCCTGGAGAGTCCATCTTTTGCTTCTTAGTTCTTCTTGTCATTGGCTCTGCAGTCGTGACAAAGACTGTTTATTATTTAAGTAGTGCTGATGACTTGCATTGCACCATACAGACATGTCTGAAAATACGGCCTCTTTTTGTTAGTTCATAATCTGTGATGGGACATGACTTACCACTGCCGTGCTTCCTACTGGCTGCCCTGGGGATTAGCTTTCTATTCCAGTGAACCCTGTTTTGGTAATGTCTCGCACCCGTCACTCCTGCTCCAGGGACCCAGGTCGCTCCCAGGACCACAGAGTCCTCTTTATGACAGCCCTCTGGTTGGGCCACACTTTGTGTTCCCCCTTCTGGGGGCAGAGTGTCACAGACCATCAGTCACTTCTTGACAGATGGGGATCGAGGGGACATGGACCCATCCTCCACTCTGGGTCTGGGCTTAGAGACCCTGTAGAAGACCACCACTTGCTTTGTCCCCTCTGATTCGTCTCTAGATCTCCCTGTGTCCCCAGCACCCTGTTTGCCCTTGTCTCAGGGTCTCAGCCTGCAGATCCCTGCTGCATGCCAGGACCTGCCTTTAGAAACCTGAGTTATTGCCTGCAGTACTGCTGTGTCTAGCATGCTGGCTGCCCTCTACCTTCAAGGCAGCCAGTCCTCCTCCTCCTCGCTCCAGAGAGTGAATCCAGCTGTTCTGCTCTGTGGCCCTCCTTACATGGGCTCGCCCAACCCTGACTGTCTGTTCCTTGTAGCTCCCCCTTTAATTGGCTGTCTCTTGCACATCCTCCCATGGATGCTTTAAGCCCTCATGGGCCAGTGTGGTGCAGATATCCCATCACATAATCATACTGAATTATGCCCATGTTTATATTGGTCTTCTGCGGTAGACACATTCCCTACAGATGAGCCTTTGGTACGGTACATGGTAGACACATTCCGTATTTTATCTAAGCCAGAATTAAACAGCAATCTCCAGACCATGTCCATTTAAAATACTCAGTTCTCATAAGGCTGCTTTTTAAATTATTCACCAACTAATATGCATGTGTGACTTTGTTTTCCCCTTCTGCTGTGGTGGTTCTTCTATCTGGGAGTGTAAATCAGCTCATGTTGTTACAGTGATATGCAGCTGAATTTTGATGTGTCCTTTAATGGCTAAGTGTTCTGGGGGCTGGTTTAGCTCAGTGGTTAGAGCATCAGCTTTGTAAACCCAGGGTTGTGAGTTCAGCCCTCAAAGGGACCTTTTGAGAGTTTTGGGCAGGTTAGATTAAAAAAAAATATATATATATCAGGGATAGTGATAGGTCCTGCTGTGAGTGCAGGGGACCAGACTCCGTGATCTCTTGGGGTCCCTTCCAGCACTATGAAATATGTGTGTATCTGTGTTTCATTTTATTTGACATTGGATTTATAGTGCATTGGTTTATATAAAATCTGTGATTTCATCTGTTAGATTTCAGTTAAATCACAATGATTTTTTTCCTTCCATTTTTTCCTGCAAATGTATCCGTTTATTTTTACAGGGAGAATAAGATAAAACAATCAAGTCATAATGTACCTGCCTTCAGGCATGCTCAAACCTGGCACCTCTGGAGCTTAGTGCAGGCACCTCTACAAGTTGAGCTAAAGGCCAGCTGGCTTTCGGTGTAGGCTGTAGAGGGGACACATTCTTTCTCTGTGAAGTGGTCTTGGTACCACTACATGGGACAGTGAACCACACATAGGTGTGTGGGTTGCAATAGCAGTTCATTACAGTGTGTGCTGAGGCCAGGGAGGAGTGGGGTGCCCCCACCTACCATTTATTTTTCAGGCTTCCACTTTAATGAGGATGACACAATTAAAAATAATCTATACAATGAGTCATTTTGATTTCTTATTGCAAAGAGATATTTTTGTTACACTTTTTAAAAAAAGTGTATTCTTTTAAACTTTTAATTGGGTACAAGGGTACAAGGGAGGTTCTGAAAACACACATACCAGTGGGAGCCACTTGTTAGGGGAAAAAGCGTAATCATTGTTTTCCTTGTCTTCTATTTGCCTCATGAAACTGGGAGGTTTACATCTTGTTATCTCTGCTGGAAGTTGGTGGTTTTAGTCTTTTGGAGAGCAAGATCCGTTCATCAGACAAAGATCCTGGCTGTGCCTCCCACTCATTTGTAGGCTGCTCCATTCCCAGCCTTGCAATTTTGAGACAACTGGTGTGGATCCATTGCAGTGCAGTGTTCATTACAAAGGCCCTGATCCTGCACTCAGCCCTGTGGAGACAGAAGGATCGGCTATGTGAACCTCAGAGCAGCCTGCAATAATAAAAGGACAAACCTGAAGTCCCTGTTTTGATATGTGTAGAATGGGAACTTGTCATTTAGTTCATACTAAAAATCACAGAAGTCATTAAGGCCGTGGCTACACTAGTCCCATTTGGTTTTGGGAAGAAGAGGCTTTCGAAATCCAGGTGTCCTTTCGAAAGTCCCCTGTCTACACAAGCAGCATGTGTTTTGAAAGCAGCACTTTCAAAACACATGCAGTCACCAATACGCGAAATGAGGCACTGCATATTCATGGCAGCGTCTCATTATCATCTGCTGAAGTGACTCATTAGCATCCCCCTCTTGAAAGGCAGGGGGTAGTGTAGCTACGGCCTAAATGAAAACGTCTGTCACTCTCAAAGCTGGTTTTTTTTTTTTCTTTTTTTCTCTTTAGGATAAAGTAGAAGTCGAAGTAATATGGCTTGTGGCTGTTAGAATCCGGGCACCCATTACACGAATGAAAACTGGTACCCAGGTTAGCAGAATTAGACTTTGGGGTCTTTCAACTCTTGTTGTGTGTTAGTTTTGTTAATTTTCAAATGTAATGTGCTAATGAGGATTACAAAGAAAAAGTTAATACTTGGCAAATATTTTCACATCAGCCAACCAAAGTTCTAAGCTTGATCAGGTGGAATAAAACATTAGTTCATGATTTTTTTTATATTAAGGATTGATGATACAAACCCTTCCTGTTAATTTGAGCATATCTCTAGTTAACTTAATGAGCCATTACTTGTGCCACAGTAAAGCACATGCTATTACACTCGTGTCTTAATTGTTAATGACAGCTCCTCCTTTGAGACAGTGTTTCTCCAACCACAAGTTGAGGAAACAAAAAAGCAGTCCAGCAGCACTTTAAAGACTAACAAAATAATTTATTAGGTGATGAGCTTTCATGGGTCAGACCCACTTCTTCAGACCATAGCCATACCAGAACAGACTCAATATTTAAGGCACAGAGAACCAAAAGTAGTAATCAAGGTTGACAAATCAGAAAAATTATTATCAAGGTGAGCAAATCATAGCGCAGAGGGGCAGAAGGTGGGGCGGGGGGAGTCAAGAATTAGATAAAGCAAAGTATGTAAAAGAGTCCTTATAATGACACAGATAATTGCCATCCTTGTTCAAACCAAGTGTTAATGTGTTGAATTTGAATATAAAAGAGAGTTCAACAGCCTCTGTTTCCAAATGGCTGTTAAAGTTCCTTTTCAGTAGAACGCAGACTTTCAGGTCATTAATAGAATGGCCCACTCCATTAAAGTGCTGGCTAATCAGGAGTGTTTTTATGTCTGTTTTATGCCCATTAATTCTTTGTCTAAGAGAGTTTGAAGTTTGTCCAATATACAAAGCATGTGGGCATTGTTGACGCATGATGGCATATATGATATTAGTTGAGGAACATGAGAATGTGCCTGTGATTCTGTGAATAATCTGGTTAGGTCCCGTGATGGTATCTCCAGAATAGATATGTGAACAAAGTTGGCAATGGGGCTTTTTGCAAGGAAAAGTTCCAGGATTGGTATTCTTGTGGTATAGTCTGTGGTTGTGGGTGAGAATCCTCATAAGGTTGGGAGGTTGTCTGTAGAAGAGAACAGGCCTGTCACCCAGGGCCTTCTGGAGTGTGGCATCCTGATTAAGGATAGGTTGTAGGTCTTTAATAAAGCATTGCAGTGGTTTGAGTTGGGGACTGTAGGTGATGACCAGTGGTGTTCTGTCATTGGCTTTTTAGGGTTTATCTTGGAGTAGCTGGTCTCAGGGTATTCATCTGGCCCTGTTGATTTGTTTTTTTATATCTCCTGGTGGGTAATTCAGGTTTATGAATATTTGGTAGAGATCTTGGAGTTTTTGGTCTCTGTCCGTAGGATCAGAGCAAATGCAATTTTACCTAAGGGCTTGACTGTAAACAATGGATCTAGTTGTGTGTGCAGGATGGAAGCTAGAAACATGTAGGTAAGTATAGTGGTCAGTGGGTTTCTGGTAGAGTACGGTACTGATCAGGCCATCCTTGATTTGTACTGTAGTGTCCAGGAAATCTCTCTCTCATGTGGAGTAGTTGAGACATAGGTTGATGGTGGGGTCCAGATTGTTAAAGTCTCTGGGGAATTCTTCTAGAGTCTCTACCACATCATAAAGATGTCATCAATGTATCGTAAGTAAAGGAGGGTTAATAGGGGGTGAGGAGCTGAGGAATCGTTGTTCCAGGTCAGCCATAAATATATTAGCATATTGTGGGGCCATGCGGGTGCCCATATCAGTTCCACTAATCTGGAGGTATAAATTGTCCCCAAATTGGAAATAATTGTGGGTGAGAACAAAGTTACAGAGGTCAGACACCAGAATGGCTGTGGTGACATCAGAGACAGTATTCCTGATCGCCTGTAGTCCATCTTCATGTGGAATATTAATGTACAGAGCCTCTACATCCATGGCGGCAAGGATGGTGTTGTCAGGAACTTTTCTGATGTTTTGTAATTTCCTCAGGAAGTCAGTGGTAACTTGGAGATAGCTGGGAGTGTTGGTGGCATAGGGTTTTAGGAGGGAGTCCACATAACTGGATAGTCCGGTGGTAGGGGTGCTTATACCAGAAATGATAGGGTATCTGTGGTTTCGAGGTTTGTGGATTTTGGGAAGTAAATAGCATAATCCAGGTTGGGGCTGAGATGGTGTGTCTGAGTGAATAAGGTCCTGAGTAGCAGCAGGGAGTTCCTGAAGTAGTAGTTGTAATTTCCTTTGGAATTCCAAAGTGGGATCAGAGGAGAGAGGTCTGTAAAATTTGGTGTTGGAGAGTTGTGGGGCTGCATCCTGTTCATAGTCTGATTTATTCATGATGACAACAGCAGCCTCTTTGTCAGATGGTTTGATTATAATGTCTGGGTTATTTTTGAGGCTCTGGACAGCATAGCGTTCAGCATAGTTGAGACTGTCTCTCGTTTGGTATTGTTTGTATATAATGTCAGTCTGAGCACGGTTGTGGAAGCATTGTACACAGAAATCCAGACTTGCACTATAACTATCTGGGGGAGTCCACACAGAGTTCTTCTTTTGGTGTGGGTGGGCTGTGGAGGCGGGGGGGCGGGTCGAGAGAGTCAGACTGCTGTTCGTAGGTGTGGTGGAAGAATTCCTTTAGATGGAGGCAGCGAAAGAAGGCTTCGGGGTCACCACAGAATTATATTAAGTTTGTGGAGGAAGTGGAACAGAAAGGAAGACCCCTGGATAAAAGAGATTCTTCTGCTGGGCTGAGTTGGTAGCTGGACAGGTTAACAATATTTTTAGTTGAGCTGTGGTGGTTGTAGTTGTAGTATCCTGAGGTATGAAGTATTTGGTTGAGGAAGAGGTTCTTACAAAAGGGAGTGGTTTAAAACTTTTTAATGCAAGGGTTATTGGCATTGTGAGAGTCCTATGCATGATATCACTTCAAAGGTTCACTTGGTAACCTATATTTTAAAAAAGCATTATTTCTTGAATAATAAATCTCTCAGTTTGGTTTGTAAATTTTATTTTGAGTTGTTTCCTGTCTTCCTTCCTTAATCGTGTAACAAATTTCTCTCCTGAAGTCACACCTTTTTCAAGCAAAACTCTGCTCGTCTGCTTTCAGATGCCAGTTTACGTGATGGGCATCACCAGTAATCAGACCCCTTTCTCATTTGGCAATGCATTGCCAGGGTTAACGTTTCATTGGTCTGTCACCAAGAGAGATATCCTGGACGTCAAGACAAGACACAACGAGGTAAATTCTACTGTGAACCTGGAAATGGAGTTGGGGGGAGTGTTTTGTTTTGTTTTTTTTAAAGAGGCCAAACTTCCCCAGAATGGGAATTGAGAAGATCTACTGCATCCATTTGACCCAGGAGGGATACCTGTGTTAGTGTCAAAGATGGCATTCCTTTCTTGCCAATTCACATTATCTCCTTGGACACAATTAATGAATATTTCCCATTTCAGGCCTTCCTTCAGCTGCCAGCAAAATACAACTTTGCTATGGATGTTTATGGCAGAGTGAAGGGAAGAACAGGGCTGAAAGTTGTTGTGAAAGCCACTGATCCTACTGCAGAACAGTTACACAGCCTGGCAGGGGAGCTCTCAGATGAAATCCAAATTCAGGTAAAGTCATCTGGCTGAATTGTCTCTTTTTAAACAAGAATCTACGTATTAATCAGTGTTACAGGTCTGAATTAAATACAGCGGTAAAAGTACATATCCAGCCTTAGACCCCACTAGATATAGATGCCATAGGTGGCATCTCCCACTGCTAAGTGAAGAGATTAATTTGGGGTTAAGTGTTTGGCATTCAGACCCTGTTAGTGTCTGAATATAATTTTGTTGTATTTTCTTTTAAAATGGGACGGTACTGAAAGTGCCTTTTGATTGGCTGTGGTATTAAGAAAAAGTAACCTTTAAGATGCTATGGTAGGTGGTTCTTTCAGACTACATGTCATTGGCCACATTAAGATTAATTTTGTGTGGTGGTGATGCGGGCTATGTCACTCAAGCCTTCAGTGCCATTTTACCAGTGTGGTCTGCTCTCAGTAATACAGATATAGAAAGATTTACTTGATAGTAACCGAGATGCGTATCATGCCCACTAGAGCCACTCAGAGAGGGAATTTCACCTTCACTACCTTGAGGTTCACAGAAGTGGAGTTTGGGTAAGAAATCCATCTTTCAGTAAGCCAGTGTGGGGAGAACATCTCCACCCTCTGGATTTTGTCACAAGAGGGAATGATATGAGGAGCACGTATTAAAAACAACGTATTAAAATCTCACGTGTCTATGAAGCAAAGTGACCTTCATTGTTGTCTTTTGAAACAGTGACTAAAGTCAGAGTTGCTGTGAGTTGAAAAATAGAGGATAGCGAATCCAGTGAAAAAATATTAGACAAGTATAGAATTTTAGTTAAATGTCTAGATTTATTGTGAAGAGAAATGCGTATTTGTCAAGAAATGAGACACCCAGCATTTAGCCCCCTCTTCACAAGCTGTTATGTTGAGAAGCCAGCTGTGCCTGGCTTTAATGAGAGAGACTAAATCTTCCCACATTCTAAAATATAAACACCACTGCTGCCTATTATTAAAAATCATATTTTAAAAGTTTCTCAAAAATTGCTGCCTTTGCATTTTCACCTTTGTGCCTAAGTGACTCTACTTCAAATGTGCACAGTATGTTGTTACAAGTAATTTACAGATATGAACAATTTGTGAATATATTTTTTTCTTTTAGTTTTTTTATAGCAGGGAAACATTTCAACCCTGTATTTGCATATGTGCATGTGAGTAACTTTACCCTCTTCATCGAGTGTCCCTGTGGGTGCTCCACAATAGGTGTCGGGCTTGCCCGGCGCCGCAGATCGGAAATCTTCCAGCAGTTTCTCCTGGATCGTGCATGCACCGGGGCGCGCCACTCCCCTGCGCGCCCCCGGCCACGTGCGCAATCCAGTCCCCACCAGTTCCTTCTCAACCACCATCGGCTGCAGACGGAATCCGCTCAGGCTACGGCCAGAGTCAGATTAGATAGTGTTTCTACGTGTAAATTGTTGTTTTTTTCCGGTTAAAAAAAAAAAAAAAGGACAAAGAGAATATCAAAAATATATATATATATATATCATAAAAAGAGAGAGAGGAGCGGAGAAGAAGAGTGGACGTAAGGCCAGTAGGCCTCCCGCTGCCCTGCAGGCCAGTGTCCGCGATTCGGGTAAACAGGCACGGATTAAGTGCTAAGTACCCTATTAACAGTAAAAGACTCACCGTGATGGCCTCTTCAGGCTTTAAAAAGTGTGAGTCTTGCCGTGAAGCTATGCCGGCCTCCGATGGGCACAGTGAATGTATCCGATGCCTGGGGGAATCACACATTACCCAGAAGTGTTCCCACTGTGCTAAGCTCACAGCCAGGGGCAGGAAAGACAGAGAAATGCGTCTTAAAATGCTCTTGTTTGACAAGGCCCTCCAGCCGGACTTGCCGGAGAGGCCTCAACCAGAAGGGCCCTCTGGGTTCCACAAGAGGAAGGCAGCTTCTTTGACCCCCTCGGTGCAGAAACGGAGGAAACTCTCCCCAGCTTGATCCTTGCTGGCGGTTTCAGCGAGCGGGACGGGCGGAGCACACAGCCCCCAGCCACATACTCAGGCAAGCGGCAGCGCACGTGGCAGAGGCTGAGCCTCCGGTTACAAAACAGCCGGCACGCACGGCGCCCAGAGCGTCGGCCAGGCGAGCGCCGGAACCAGCAGCACCGCCGCAGGCGGCACCAACCCCCACGGCACCAACGGTGCAGGGCCAACAGGCATGGAGCCTGCAGGCACCGGAGGACGTTACCCACGCGGCACCACAGCTGAGCGGTCCGAGCGCGGCGCCGAAGCGGGGCCGAGATCACCGGCGCGGGAGGGGGCGGTGCCAGCCCCGCAGGGGAGGGGAAAGGCAAGAACAAAAACCCGGCACCGCAGCCCTTCTCCAGACAAGGCTGGGCTGCTACTGACAACAAGCCCTCCCCCTGTGCTACACACGCCTCTCAGAAGGCCTGGGTCTCCACCGCCTATCCAGAACCTCTTTCTCCGTTCCTCCAATCAGCGTCACCATGGCTTGGGCCACCTTCACCCTTTCTGGGATTGGATCCCCTGGAGTACTACCACAAACCAGTTTCACCACTATCCGTGTCATCATGGAGGTCTCGCTCTCCTAGACATTGGGGGTACACACCCCGAGAGTGGTCCAGGTCTCCATCCCTGGACCCGTGCCCATGCTGCCATGGTCGTTCTTATCATGCTGGACACAGACACCCCAGGCCTACGCCCAGGGGCAGGTACCCCCCGGCCGTCCAATACCCCCGTGGACACTCTCTATCAGGGATGGAAACACAGTTATCTCAAGGGGAGATATTTTAGAACCCCGAGACTTTCCTTCGCAATCCTCCAGCGAGCAGGTGTATCATCGGCTGCAGGAACCTGAGAGTTCGAGGGAGGTTTATCCTAGTGGTTCCTCCTCATCCTCCCCAGATGAGGCCATGGCCCCCGGGGATGTTGCTCTCCCGGATGACCTCAAACAGTTCCAGGAGCTGTTTAAAAGGGTGGCTTTCACGCAAGGCATTCAAACGGCAGAAGTGCAGGAGAAACATCACAAACTCCTGAAAAATATGAGACCCCCGGCTTCATCCAAAAGTGCTATCCCGCTGGACGAAGCCATTATGGAGTCAGCCACTACCATATGGCAGACTCTGGCCTCCGCTCCGCCTATGAACAAGAGAGCGGATAAGAAGTACTTCGTCCCGGCAAAGGGCATGGAGTTCCTCTTCAGTCACCCACAACCAAATTCTTTGGTGGTCGAATCGTCCCAGCAGAGGTCAAAGACTTCTCAGTACAAATCGGGGGGATCGGACAAAGATGCCAAAAAGCTAGAGCTGTTTGGCAGGAAGGTATATTCCTCTTCCACCCTGCTACTGAGAATGGCAAATTATGCGGCACACCTAGCGAACCATAATTTTAATAATTACTCCAGGCTTACTTCTCTCATGGATTCACTTCCGGAAGATAAGTAGCCGGTGTTAAAGGCAATTGTGCAAGAGGGCTACGCAGCTTCGAGAATGGGAGTCCAGATCACCCTGGATGTGGCAGATACGGCGGCACACTCAACGGCTACAGCAGTGGTCATGCATAGAGAATCTTGGCTCCAGACATCGGGTATCCCGAGGGACCTACAGGCGAAGATCGTGGATCTTCCCTTTGACACGCAAAAGTTGTTTGCAGATTCAACCGACTCGGTCCTCCACTCTAGTAAGGTCTCGAGAGCTACACTTAGAACCCTGGGTATTTATACTCCTCCATATAGGAAAAAAAAATATTACACTCAGCAAAGACGCTACCCGTACCAACCACAGCATGCGCAGTATCAACGGGGCTACGACCAAGGGCGACATCAACAACAGCAACAGTACAGAACTCCCAGACGACGTTCTCAACAAAGCCGTACACCCTTGGGACAGGCCAAAAGGCAACAAGTTTGACGGGCATGTCGAGGGCTGCACTATCACTGCCATCGCGCAGTGCCACTCTCATCTCATGTTCCATCATCGCCTCAGACCGTTTCACTCCCAATGGCAAAAGATCACCGCAGACAAATGGGTGCTGGAGATCATAGCCACGGGTTACGCAATCCCCTTCCAGTCGCTCCCACCGATGAAGCCTCCTTCTAGGCCTCACCTCCGGGACGCTACCCACGAGGCGAGGCTCAAGCAGGAGGTGGACCACCTTATGTTCATAGGGGCGGTGGAAAGAGTGCTGGAACAATTCCAGGGGAAAGGTTTTTATTCACTCTACTTCCTCACAGAGAAGAAAACAGGAGGCTGGAGGCCCATCTTAGATCTTCGGGGCCTCAACCGCTACTTACGCAAGCAACGTTTTTGGATGATTACAGTCGCCTCCATACTCACGGCACTGGACGGTGGAGATTGGTTTGCAGCCCTCGACTTACAAGATGCTGACATTCATAAAACGATCCACCCAGCACACAGGCGCTTCCTCCGCTTCATGGTTGGCAAGGAACACTTCCAGTACAGGATTCTACCGTTCGGCCTCTCCTCGGCCCCCAGAGTCTTTACCAAAACCCTGGCAGTGGTGTCAGCCTACTTGCACAGACGGGGGGTGTTTATATTCCCATACCTGGACGACTGCCTACTGAAAGGGGCCTCGAAGGCAGAGGTCCTACGCATGATCCACATCACAGCGGACACGTTTTCTTCGCTGGGCCTAGTCATCAACCTCGCGAAGTCAAAGACCGACCCCACACAAGACATAGAGTTCATAGGGGCACGCATAAACTCTATCACAGCAAGGGTGTACCTACCCGGCGCCCGCTTCCACGCCATCATTTCACTGGTGCAAGTCATCACATACAGCCCCATGGTGCCAGTCTTAATGTGCTTACAGCTGCTGGGCCACATGGCGGCAGCGACGTTTGTGGTACAAAATGCCAGATTGCACATGCGAAGCCTGCAGCATTGGCTGGCGAGCGTCTACAAACCGGCATCCTACACTGTCCGCAGGGTGGTGTCACCCACGACAGAGGTGCGCAGATCCCTGGCGCGGTGGATAAACCCCAAGAACTTGCTAGCAGGGGTGCCTTTTCACCAACCACAAAATTCTATTTTTCTTACTACCGACGCCTCCCAAGTAGGATGGGGAGCGCACATCGGCGACAAGGTGATGCAGGGGCTATGGTCCCCTGCGGAACAGACACTGCACATAAACATACTGGAGCTCAGAGCAGTTTTCAAAGCCTGCAAACATTTTCGAGACCACATATATGGCAGAGTAGTCGGGATCAATACAGACAATACCTCCACTATGTTTTACATAAATCGACAAGGAGGAGCCCGATCCCATGCCCTATGTGCGGAAGCAGTCCGACTGTGGAACTGGTGCATCGCCAACAACATAACGTTGAAAGCCTCGTTCTTGCCGGGCGCTCACAACGTGAAAGCAGATCAGCTGAGCAGGCGCTTCGCACTCACGCACGAATGGCAGATCCGCTCCGATCTGCTACGACCGATCTTTCATAGATGGGGGTTTCCCCAGATCGATCTGTTTGCCACCCAGCACAAAAAGAAGTGTCCCCAGTGCTGCTCCAGGGCAGGAGTGGGACGGGGGTCCCTGGGGGACGCATTCATGATTTCATGGAAGGGCCCCCTACTTTACGCGTTCCCCCCCCACAGCGCTTATCCACAAGGTCTTGCAGAAAGCCAGAAGGGAGAGAGCTCGCATGATACTAGTAGTCCCAGCGTGGGATCGGCAGCAATGGTTTCCCTTGCTTCTGCGCATGTTGGACCGTCCACCGCTCCCTCTACCGGTGGCTCCGGACCTACTCACACAGGTTCAGGGGTCCATAGTGCACCTGCACCCTCAGGGCCTGCGCCTACAAGCATGGTTAATCCATGGCTCAGCTCCTTAGAAAGCACATGTACGGAGGGAGTACAACAAGTCCTGGAAAGTAGCCGAAGGACCTCCACGAAGAAGACTTACAAGCAGAAATGGACTCGATTCACAGCCTGGTGTTCCGCCAAGCAGTTAGCTCCCCTTGACATTCCTATACCGATAATACTAGAATACTTATTGGACCTCAAGAGGGGCGGGCTTTCCTTATCCTCGCTAAAAGTCCACCTCTCCGCTATATCAGCCTTTCAGCATACAGAGGAAGGGCCCACGGTATTCGCCCATCCTATAGTTACCAGGTTCCTGAAGGGGTTGGTAAACATGTACCCCCCTCGGAAACCGCTTCCAGCATCGTGGAACTTGGACTTGGTGCTCAGCACACTAACGGGTCCACCTTTTGAACCATTAGCCACGCTTCCCCTATGTCTCCTTATGACAAAAACAACCTTCCTCCTTGCAATTACGTCAGCTCGCAGGGTCAGTGAGCTCGCAGCAGTTATGGCAACGCCGCCCTGCACAGTATTCTCAAAGGAGGCGGTAACCTTACGGCTGCACCCAGCCTTTGTTCCAAAAGTTTCTTCAGAATTCCATCTTAACGAACCAATAGTTTTATCCTCATTTTACCCGAAGCCTCACAGCTCCAGCAAAGAGGCATGCCTGCACCTCCTGGACGTGAGGAGGGCGTTGCCCTTCTATGTAGACAGAACTTAATCCTTCCGGAAGACGGGCAGGCTTCTAGTGTCTCTCGCTCCCAGGTCAAAAGGGGAAGGCCTCTCTTCACAGAGAATTTCAAAGCACATTGTGTCCTGTATAAAAATGTACTACGAGCTTCGAAAGACTCCTTTGCTGGCCCCGCCTAGGGCTCACTCCACCAGGGCGGTGGCAGCGTCAGCAGCCTTCTTCAAGGGCATCGCCTTGAAAGACATCTGTAGAGCGGCGACCTGGTCATCCTACGATACCTTTGCCAAACATTATGCCCTACATCGGGTATTCCACGAGGATACCCGTCTGTCGACAGCAGTCCTTTCGGGGGCAAGCTGCACATAAACCAATTACCCACCTCCTTTCTTGGGTTACTGCTGGGTAGTCACCTATTGTGGAGCACCCACGGGGACACTCGATGAAGAAAGAGAAGTTACTCACCGTAGTAACGGTGGTTCTTCGAGATGTGTCCCCGTGGGTGCTCCACCACCCGCCCATCCTCCCCACTTCAGATCTCTGTCTAGTGTTTTTCAGGAGCATTCGAGGCGGTTGGTCAAGGAACTGGTGGGGACTGGATCACGCACACGGCCGGGGGCGCGCAGGGGAGCAGCGTGCGCCGGCGCATGCGCGATCCAGGAGAAATTGCTGGAAGATTTCCGATCTGCGGCGCCGGGCGAGCCCGACTCCTATTGTGGAGCACCCACGGGGACACATCTCGAAGAACCACCGTTACTACGGTGAGTAACTTCTCTTTCATCTAGACCCATTAAAGCCATGCGATTAAAGTTATTTACATGCATAAGTAAGCACATGCAGGATTCTGACCTTATTCCATCATAAAGGACAAGGTGGTGCAAGATTTAACACAACCTTCCTGGTTAGAATGCTTCTGATTCTTACATCATGGCATATAGCATGAATGGTGGGCTAGTGCTGTTTGGCTATGGATTTAGTGGTTAATATGTCACCATAATAAATGAAAAAACTCAGAGGTTGCCTTTTTTAAAAAAGGTTCATTTGAGATCTTGACTGTTGTCAGACTTAAGATTGCATGGATGATTTTGATAATAAGAGTTGGCAGCTTTATGAGTCAGTTGTAGTTTCTCAGCTGAATTCTTTGTATTTCTCCTTTGAGGGGTGTCCCTGAGGGTGCTCTACATAAGTTGTTTCAGCACCTTGCACTTCTAGTCAGAAGATTTTTAGCAGTGGTACCCCAGCGGCAGTGCTTGCCCGACACACAGATCACGCAGCTGTTGCACACCACCTACCATCCTCAGTTCCTTTCTACTGCCATTGGTTTAGGTCAGAACCCTTGCAGCTCCCAGTTTACCTCCCAGTTAGTTTTTCTCTAAAGTACTTTTTTCTCTTTTTCCCCTAAAAAAAAGTTTCACTTAGGTCTTCGTTAGACAGTTTAATTTTTTTTCTCTTACTGTTGGATTCAGCATCCATTGGCACTATTTCTGCCATTATGTCTGGTCCCCCAGGCTTCAAAAAGTGTTCCTCATGCTTTCTCTCAATCCCAGTTTCTGACGGTGATGACCAATGCTAAGGCTTACCCCAGAAGTGCATTCACTGTAAAAAATTGTCAGCGAGGCCCTTAAAGGCAAGGGGTCTCCAACTAAAACTTATCCTAATGGAGAAATCCCTCAGACTGGCTTCGGGCCCTGATGTGAGCTCCCCACCAAGGCAACCTTTGCCCACAGCAGCCTCTGACCAAGTGTAACCCACACACCTATGTGTGGTTTGCTGTCCCATGTTATACAAGGAAAGAATGAGTTTCCTCTCCAGCTGTAGCTGCATGCCAGCTGTCTGTTAGCTCAAACTGCAGAGGCTCTCCACTAAGCTCCAGAGGACCAAGGTTAGAGTCTGCCCCTGGGCGGTTACACAAGAACCAGCTAAATAGAAGTTAGCCGTGAAGCACAGACTCTCTGCCTCGCCACATGGAGAACAGCCCAAGAAGAAGCATTCTCCAGCACATAAATCTGCCTCAGTACCAACAGGAAAGTCTTCTGTGGACCTCGAGGCACCAGGCCTGCCTGATACTCAGATGGCCTGAGGGGATGAGGCAAAGCAAAAGCTGGCCCTGATTCCTGCAGCACAACCAAAGAAACAAGTGGCTCTGGCACCAAAAAAGTCAATACTGACTCCTGATAAGCCATCTCAGCATAGTTCACACCGGTTCCGACTTACAGATATCATCAGCACCAGCAATGGTACAACCATCCATTCTGCTCACCCCAGGTGCCTTGGTACCAACCCCTGCTGTACCACTGGTACTGATTGTCTCTGCGCTGGCAGCTCTATCCACCCAAGCTGACCTTGCAGTCACATCAGTGCCCAGCACACCACTCTTCAGCACCAACACAACCCTGATGTGTGCCATGCACCAGTGCTGATCTTCAGATCTTTTGGGGACCTGTTCAGGCAAGTAGCTGAGTCCTTGGAGATGTCCCTCTCTGAAGTGCCTGAACCAGTGCATAGACTGACTGATATCCTTCATCGTTCCCCAAGCGCTGAAGTGGCTCTTCTAGTTAACCATTCCAGAATAGACTCTGCTAAGGAGCTATGGCAAACCCCAACAACCATCCCACCAAAAGCTAAGCGGGCAGATAGGAAATACTATGTCCTGGCGAAGGGAGTAGTTTCTGTTAACGCATCACTGTCCTAACTCCCTTCTGATAGACGCCATTCATAACGGGGTAAACAGACTCAATTCTGCTACACCTCATATGACAAAGACCGGAAGTCTATGTCTGTGCAGCAGCGTTACTTCACAATAAGCTATTCTGAAAAAAGATTTTCTAGAATAGCTTATTCTGAAATATATCAGAGAGGTAGCTAGCTGAGTTAGTCTGTATCTTCAAAAACAACAAGAAGTCCTGTGGCACCTTACAGACTAACAGATAAGTTGGAGCATCAGCTTTTGTGGGCAAAGACCGCTTTGTCAGATGCATGAGTTGGGGGGTTTCAGAGGAGGGTATAAAGAGGAAGTCTCAATCAAGGGTAGGGCCAGAATTGACAAGGTCTGTTCAGTCACAGAGGATGTGGCCCATTATCAACAGTTTGTGGGAAGTTGTGAACATCAAGAGAGGAGAAATCAAATCAGTTCAGTCAGGGAGAATGTGGCTCGTTATCGGTAGTTAATATGGAGTTGTGAACATCAAGAGTGGAGAAACTGCTTTTGTAATTGGCCAACCATGGCCAGTCTCTGTTCTGTCCTTGGTTGATGGAGTCAAATTTATAAATGAATTGTAGCTCTGAACTCTCTCTTTGGAGTTTATTTTTGAAATTTTTTTGTTGTAGGACTGCTACTTTAAAAGCTGTTACTGAGTGTCCAGGGAGATCGAAGCGTCCTCCTACCAGTTTTTGTATGCTACCATTCCTGATGTCAGATTTGTGTCCTTTTATTCTTTTATGTAGAGACTGTCCAGTTTGACCAACGTAAATTGCAGTGAAACTCTGAAATAGTGCAGCTACTCAAAATGCATTTTGACATAGAGCTGAGCTATTTAGAAATAGCACATTTACACACAATAGAGCCTGTTTCGAAACAGAGACATTGGATGCACTATGGTTTATTTTGAAATAGGCTCTACTTCCTGTCTACACAGCCCCTATTTCAAAATAGGTGTCATTCCTCATACAGTGAGGTTTACCATTTTCGAAATAAGACACCCTTTGAAATTATTTTGAAATTTGAAATTTTGGAATTATTTTGTAATAGCTGTTGCATTGTTCAGATGCTTCCAAAATTATTTAGGAATAGCAGCTCTCATTCAGAGATAACTTAGTTGCGTAGACACACCTGAAGGCCATGTCTACACTTGCCCCCTCCTTTTGGAGGGGGCATGTTCATGAGGCACTGACATAACTATGCAGTGCCTCATGAGTGTAATGGTGGCTGCACGTTATTCGAAAGTTCCACTTTCGGAATATATGCTGCCAACGTAGATGGGGGCCTTTCAAAAAGATGCCTGACTTCAAAAGCCCCTTCTTCCTAAAACCAAATAGGAACAAGGGGCTTTCAAAGCCAGGGATCCTTTTGAAAGGCCCCCATCTACATGGGTGGCATGCGTTCCAAAAGTGGCACTTTCAAATCGCACGCAGCTGCCATTATGCTAATGAGGTGATGCATAGTCATGTCAGTGCCTCATTAGCATCTTCGGAACTGCCTCATTAACATGCCCCCTCAAGTGTAGACACAGCTAAAGAGATTAGACCTCGTAGACCAAAAATCCCATTCTTCTGCATCTCTTCAGTTTAGAATTGCTGACTACTCAGCCCTGTTAACAAAATACACAAACAATTTATTCCAGAAAATGAATGTGTTTATTGAACAGCTGCCAGCAGACTACATATCTCACTCCATGGCCAACTTGTCAGAAGGTTCTTTAATAGCCAGAACAGCCCTTCAAGCATCTCTGGATTCTGCTGACACTGCAGCCCATTCCCTCTCCTCTGCAGTGATAATGAGACAGGAGTCCTAGCTCCACTTGTCCAGTTTTCCTAAAGCATTGCAAACCAGAATTGGAGAACTTTCCTTTGAAGGCCACAATTACCTGCTCCACGGATGTGTCCCTACATGCTGTGAAAGGTGATATAATACACTTAAAACATTGGGGACATGTCTACACTTTCTAAAAACTTTGAAATAGCTATGCTAATGGACAAATCAAAGAATACTAATGAGGCGCTGAAATGCACATTCAATGCCTCATTAGCATGCCGCCGGCCACGGCACTTCAAAAGTGCCGCAGTTCACTCACCCGCAGCTCGTCTACGTGGGGGTCCTTTACGAAAGGACCCTGCCAACATCAAAATCCCCTTATTCTTGTCAGCTATAAGGGGATTTCAATGTTGGCAGGGTCCTTTCGAAAAGGACCACCGTGTAGATGAGCCGTGGGTGAGCAAACTGTGGCACTTTCGAAGTGCCGTGGCCGGCGGCGTGCTAATGAGGCGCTGAATGTGCATATCAGCACCTCATTAGTATTCTTTGATGTGGCCGTTAGCATGGCCATTTCAAAGTTTTTAGTAAGTGTAGACATAGCCTGGGTGTGTGTGTGTATCTCAAACCAAAAAGAAAAAAGGATATTACTATACCCAGCACTTCCACCTGTCTCCCTGTCAGCAGTCATGCTCCTCTGACCAAAGGAAGAGGCAAAGACAATCTAGAAGGCAGCCGCAGCAGGAACGATCTTTATCTTCCCAACAATCTACCTTGAGACAATTGTTTTGAATTATCGGGCAAGGGTTCAACAGATCTCCCTTGCCAGCAGCCTCCAGAGTACCAATCTTACCACCACCAACTCCCACTTTTCTACCTACTACGGAATTCTGTAACTCTTCTTTGAGTAGTGTCCTTATTGGTGATCCACTCTGGGTGTCGGTGTGCCCTTGAGCCAGTGCTTGGAGATTCTTCTGAACTTGTGGTTTCTCACACTATGCATGTGCAGTAGTGCCTCCTTGTTCTGTCTGGCACATGCATAGCACAGACCCCTCAGTTCTTTCTCTACCATCTTTAGCAGCATATGGAGTTTCTCTCTCTGGCTGCGTCTACACGACAAGATAAATTCAATTTTTAATAAATTTGATTTTTTTTAACCTCGTTCTTATGAGTTCAGTTTTAAATGTCCACAGAGCTTCTTGAAATTCAACCCATTGTATTTCCATGTCGAGTTTCTGCATCCCCATTACCCTGTGCAAGTTCGACAGTGTGAGCAGTGTATTATTGGTGTCTATCCCACAATGCCTTAGTCCCAGTTGCTTATGAATGTTTCATGTTTAAATCCCAGAATGCAAAGCACCATCCCAAAATTCAGAGCATCCTGTAACTGCATGAAAACTAACTGGAAATCATGCCATTTTCAGTGGCATTTTCTCTCCCAGTGCAAGCATGGCTCCCCAAATGGTTCAACTCGGCACACATCATTTTGGCAACCACACGGGGGCCATGGCTACACTAGCTCCGCTCTTTCAAAAGGGGGATGCTAATGAACCACTTCGTCAGATGCTAATGAGGTGCTGCTATGAATATGCAGCACTTCATTAGCATAACAGTGGCAGCACAGGTTTCGAAAGTGTTGCTTTTGAAACGCATGCCGCCGGTGTAGACAGGGGCCTTTCAAAAGGACCCCCTGGATTTTGAAAGCCCCTTCTTCCCAAAACCAAATGGGAAGAAGTGGCTTTCAAAATCTAGGGGGTCCTTTCGAAAGGCCCCTGTCTACACCGGTGGCATGTGTTTAGAAAGAGGAACTTTCGAAAAGCACACGGCCACAATTATGCTAATGAGGCACTGCATATTCATGGCAGTGCCTCATTAGCATCTGCCAAAGTAGTTCATTAGCATCCTCCTTTCGAAAAGGAGGGGGCTAGTGTAGCCACGGCTGGGATGTTGCACAATTTTGCCTTCAGTTAGTTCAGTATCATGATGATGATGGTTTTGAAGAGTAAATCTCACAGCTGTGGTCCAAGAACTCCCAGCTGCTAGCTGCCCTGGATGCACTGGTGACAGTAGAGCAGCAGTTTTGGACTCAAGATCTGCACACCCTGGTGGGACCACATTGTTTTGGAGTCCTGGGACAACCCGCAGTGGGTGCAGAACTTTCGCATGCATAAACCTACTTTTATGAAATTTTTTGATGTGCTGGCCCCCACCCTAAAGTGCAATAACCCAAGAATGAGGTGGGGTTTAATAGTTCAGAAGTGAATGGCAATCGCTGTGTGGAAGCTTTGCAGTGCCCCACAGTTACTGGTCAGTGGCAAATCAATATGACATGGGCAGATCTACAGTGGGGTCTGTGGTGATGCAGGTGACCCATACAATCTGTCGGCGTCACCTCAGGAAGACTATGACCCTGGGAGATGTACGGGCAATAGCAGATGGTTTTGGTGCCCCAGAGTTTTCCTAGCAGTGGTGGGTCAATAGATGTCACACACATCCGCATCATGGCCCTGAGCCACTTGGCCTCTGAGTATAGAAACCAAAAGGAGTACTTCTCCATGGTTTTGCAGGGTTTGGTAGGTCACAAAGATTGTTTCATCGACATCAACATTGGATGGTCAGGAAGGGTTCACGAAGGGCACATTATCAAAATTCTGGGCTTACAGAAAGCTCCTGGATGGAACTTTTGTCCCAGGCCAGAAAATCCCAGCTGGTGCCGTGGAGATGCCTATTGTAATATTGGGCAACCCTGCTTACTTCTGCTTCCTTGCCTTCTGAAGCCCTTGACAGAAGTCCGGGACCCCAGAAAGGAAAACTTCCATCAGAGACCCAGCAGGTGCAGAATGGTGGTTGAATGCTCCTTTGGCCATTTAAAAGCGAGGTTCAGATGCTTATTGACCCATTTGGAACTTTCTGAAACTAATGTCTTCACCATGATTACAGTGTGCCCTACTTTACACAATATTCGTGAATCCAGATGGAAGACTTTCCTGTGAATCTGGAATTCCGAAGCGGAGGGCATAGGCAGGGCTTACTCGCAGCCACCTACACAACCAACCCCCAGTAACCACACTGAGGCAGCAGCAGTAAGAGCCACTTTAAAACATAGTTTTATGAATGATCTTTGGCACACATGCTACCAATGTATTTCTCTGTCATAACGCCAATAAGTTATACCATGTCTTAATGAATGAAAGTTTTTACTTAGTGGGAGGCAATTAAGTTGCAGTAAGTAGAATGCGTGTGGCGGGCAGCTGTGCCTTCAGCCCTCCCCCAACCTGCCTGGTTCCCTCAGCCATGCATCCACTGTGGACCTGGACATATCAGTGGGCAGCTGTGCCTTCAGCCTTCCTCCCAACCCCCGCAATGATTTGTGTTCCCTACCACTCCTGCATGCCACAAAATCTCACTGAGCTCAAAGGAATGATTTTATTTTCAGGGGAGGAAAGGTTTCAGTGGCAGGGAAAACAAAGCCTTCTGAAGGGTGCTTGAATAACCTTTTACAGTGGCCCTTGGAACTAGACTGTCAGGCTATCCTTGCCCTCCCTCCCCACGTTTGGGGACCACAACAATGGTGGGTAGGCAGCCTCTCTTCAGGGAATGCTGGCCAGTAGGTATCGGCTCCTGCAGTGCTGTGTTTGGAGTGCTTCTGCAGCTGCACCAGAGAGCGCAGGGGCTCCATTTGCTCCGTAACTGCCATTATGAGCTTTGCCACAGCCTCACTCTGCTTTGCCACTTGCTGTTACTGGAAATCAAGCATTCTCTACTGAAACTCAACTTGACTCTGACACCAGTGAGCTGTACTATGATGCCCTTTGTCAGCTTACTGTGTTCTGCTTCATTCCTCTCCATCTTCTGCAGGATGAGATGTTGCTTGCACTTTTTTCTCTTTCTGGACCTGTCTCCCACGCTGAGCCTGATAGCTGGAAAGTGAAAGTCAAAATTAAGATACAGTTCATATATGGAATGAATGTGACTCTGTGTCTACTATCGAGGAATGTTTCTATTTTGAAGGCCGCTAGAGGCTTATTAAGGAGGGAATTCCAAGCATGCATGTCACAATACATCATTTGCCATCACTTTTGCAGCACATTTCTTTGTGGACATGGCAAGCTATAAGCAGTTGTCCACTTTTTGGGAGAAGGGGTGAGCTGTGAAGCAGGGGAAGCCATCAGGTGTCCTGGGGGTGTCCTGGGGGCAGGGGGAAAATTTTTCAGACAGTCCTGGAGCAGTCCACCCCAATGAGCAAGGAACACAGTGCCTGGCAGCCACATGTCGAGAGGGGATGCGGGGAAGCGTTTGGTTACAGCCACATGGATGGCTGCTCAGGGGGTATCCCACGAACAAAAGGGCAAGCAAGAAGTACTTCATCGCCTCCAAGGACACAAACTTTTTGTTCATTCATCTGCAGCTTAATTCACTTGTGGTTGATGATGTCCCAGCTAGTCCAAATCATTTTGCTCTAACCCTCAGGACAAATCCAGTAAAAAATGGGACATTATGGGGTGCAAAGTTTAGTCATCAGGAACATTGCTCCTTCAGGTAGCCAACTGCGTGGCCATGCTGGCTGACTATAACCATTCAAATTACTCAAAGCTTCAATAGCTTGTCCCATCCCTGCCAGGACAGCAGTGCCCAGCTTTCCTAAATGTAACTCAGGAGGGGCACACTGTCGCCCATATAGCACTCAGTACACTGTGGATGTTGTAGACACGGTGGCAAAGGTCATAGGCTCTGCAGTGGTCATGAGGTTGCACCTTGTGCCTCCAGTCGTCGGGGGTGCCAGAGAACTTCAGCAGGAGGAGGACCTACTGTTCAAGAAACATCATTTGTTCACCGACAAAAAAGATGAGGTCCTGCATTCCATGCAGGATTCTTGTATGATTGCTTCGCACAATGAGGATATACATCCCCCTATTCAAATGAGCCCGAAACTCTCCCTATCAGAGACCACAGGGGCTGTTCCAGCAGCAGTGGAAGTGTTATCAGTCCCAACAGCAGCACAGGCCCCAGCTTCACAAGCTTCATCGGCAATAGCACCAACTGTCCAAGGCGTCCCATCCTCAGCAACCTAAGTAGCGGTTTTGAGGCTTTGCTCGGGAGCCCAAGAGATCTTTAATTTAATCAGGCCATTTAACAGCCTGGTTGCCATCAGCTCCACCACCAGTTCTGCCCCCTTTTTCCATTACTGGGTTGCCATTACTGCAGAAAAATGGGTCCTAGAACTAGTGGCCCTTGTGGAATTCTATCCCATTTACCTGTACCCTGTCACCTGCCCTCCCTGCCTGGTCTCTCTTCAGGGTCCCTTCTCATAAGAATCTGCTTGACCAAGATGTACAGCAGCTCCTGTGTCTGGAGCCGTTGAGATGGTCCCAGCAGCGTTTCAAGGCAGGGTGTTCTACTCCACCTACTTCCTAACTCAGAAAAGAAATGGGGTGGGGTGGAGGCCCATCTTCAGCCTCCAAAGGCTCAACAAATACAACCTCTATCAACACTTCAAGATGGTGAAGTTCACGATCATTAGTCTGACACTGGACAAAGAAGAGTGGCTCTCAGCTCTCAACCTACAAGACGCTTCTTTCCATATGACCATCCATCCAGCGCACAGGCACTTCCTGTGTGTCATGGTGAGGATCTGCCACTACCAATACCAGGTTCTTTCATTTGGGCTCTCAAACATGCCCCGGGTGTTCTCCATCAAATCTAGTTTTAATAACAGAAAATACGTACCATCAGTGTATTTTTCCAAACACTGGCAATACACCTATGTATTGTTCATGGGACATCAGGTTTCCAAGGAACATAGTTTAAAAAACACTGCTCTATACCATGACATCATATCCTTGTAGTGAGAAACAATTGATGCAAAAGGGCTTCCATGTTTGTAAAAGTGCACTTTTTACAGAAATAACAGGGACAAAAAAAACTGTGTAGCATAAGTGAGAATTTCCATATATAATATTTGATTTTCCCATTACATTATATAAGAAAAGTATTTTATTTATTGTTTTCAAAAGATTTTCACGCATGATTGCAAATTCCTACTAATGAGTACAATCGAAAAACACAAAGCTGACAACAATGCAGAGATAAACATGCAGGCCACGTCTACACTACAGTAATCTTCTGCAAGACTATCTTCCAGAAGATCATGTCTACACACACAAAAGCGGATCGAAACAGCAATCTGCTCTTTCGAAAGAATGGGCCAAGGGATTGAAAAATCCGACACCATGAGGACCACTCTTTTGAGAGAAGGGCCCCTGGAGTGTCTACACACACTTTTTTTGCTGAAAGAAGCTTTTGGAAAAAGACGTTTTTCCTGATCTGGGAGTGGAACACCGCTTCCGGAAGAAGAGTCACATTTTTTCGATCTCTTACCAAAAGAGTACATTTCTTGTGTAGACGCTCCACATGCTCTTTCGGAAGAGGCTCTGATTTTCCTGAAGGACTTGCTAGCCTAGATACAGCTGCAGTTTGCATGCAGGGCTCTGTGCAGAGAGCTAGTCCATCCACTATACATTGAGAAGGCATACTATTTCTCAACACCTACGTAAATAAAAATATCCTGCTTCAAACAGAAACAGAGCACTTACGTATTAAACAGATTAAATAGGTGATTTTTGTTGCAGTTTGTTCTGTTTGCAATGTTAATTCTTTTTTCTTTGACTATACATCTTTTCAGTACGCCATACATAGAGTGATAGAACCCATAGAAATGTAGGTCAGGAATGTGCCTGGAGTGAGTCCAACCTCCCATGCTGAGGGTTGGACCAAATAAAGCTAGACCATCCCTGATAGGTGTTTGTCCTGCCTGTTCTTTGAAACCTCCAGTGATGAGAATTAAACAACCTTTCATGGAAGCCTATTCCAGAAATCAACTACTCCTATAAGTAGGAAAAAACTTTCTAATTATCTACCCTAAATGTCTGTTATTGCAGAATAAACCTGTTGCTTCTTGTCCCAACTTTAATGGACTCAGAGAATAATTGATCACCGCCCTCTTTGTAACAGTCCTCGTAACACACTAGAGGATTGTTATAGGGATGCCCCTTCTTTTCTGGAGACCACACGTGTGCAGTCTGCTTTGAACCATTCTTGATAGGTCACATTTTCTAAACGTTTAATAATTGTTGCTGTCATCTGGACTGTCTCTCAGTTTGTTCACAACATACCTAAACTGGCGCACAACTTGCACAACATACCTAAACTGGTGCACAACAATATAGCTAAGGCATTAGCACTGAAAAGTTCAAAACAGTTGTTCTGATGTCCTTATGTTGTTTTTCTTTTTGTTTCTTTTGTTTTTGAAGAGGAAGAATAAATATTGTAAATAAATAGAATCAAATGCTCATAGAAATAAATAAGGCTAGCTTTTATTTTCCAGGTATATGATAAACTTCTTCTGATTACTCCACAAGTGGATGCAGATCAGATCTTAATGTCACCTAACTCATTTATTAAACTTCAGACAAATAGGTAAGTGATAATTTTTCACAGCAGGACTGTGTGCCAGCAGTTTATTGAAGCTGTAATGTAAATTCTAGATATTTAAAGAAACTTTTTTTTGATCTTTCACTTGTTTAAACAAGTTCCCCTGTATATTCTTACATTGAAGGATTTGTCTTCTTTAGGTCTGCTTAATAGACCTTCATGTCAACATTTCTTTTGTCAAATGTTGTGCTAGTCTTTCCTTGATTAGAAAACTGAAGCTAGACAGACATACAGATCTTGGCTTTAAGGGGTTCTGGGAATTTGTAGCTGACTTCAGCTAGAGGTTTGGGTGAAACCAGCTCCTAGGTGTTCTTCTGACTGGGAATCAGGGGCTAAATTTAGCAACCAGAATGTGTTTTACATAATGATCACAGCCTAAATACACTGATTGTTGTGGGCGTATTACATTTTTATGTAAAAAAACTTTCAAGCCACCATAATAAAATCTACATACTTTTGTTTTTTCTTAAAATGATAAATATAGGTTTTTGTGTCTTATGATTTTCTGTCACAGTCACTAATAATGAGCATATTTAGAGATGTAGCTGTGTAAAAATGGCAGATATATTATTTCCTAATGCTTTCCAACTCCAATTACTACCATTTACAACTAAGAAAAGATGCCATTATTTTTTGCTTGACTCATTTATGATCACTGATAACTCTGGTATTAGCATACAGAGCTGTAAGGGGGGGGTGGGGGGAGCCGCAGAACAAGGTTTTGCCCTGCATTTGAAACTTAGGTGATAGCTCTGATGATGGCTTGTGAGTCAGAAAGGAAAGCTGCTTTCATGCCCAAATGCTAACACTCGACATACAGACCTCTAGAGATGGAAAAAAGCAGAAACATTTATCCTACCGCAAGCAGATCTGCGGAATAAGGAGCTGCCCATTCTGTATCATCACTTTTCAAAGCTGTGTTCTTTAAACTTATTTCTGTCTTAGTGGGTGAACATTTCAAGCACAGTGTTAGTGAGGGCAGCTGTATTCCAGGGGAATTAACTAGGAGATCAGGGCAGGTGGTGTTTGTACCACTGCTTTCTACAAGGGAGGAAAACTTCCAAGT
This sequence comes from Carettochelys insculpta, assembly GCF_033958435.1. Taxonomy (NCBI): domain Eukaryota; kingdom Metazoa; phylum Chordata; order Testudines; family Carettochelyidae; genus Carettochelys; species Carettochelys insculpta. Next base: position 13,938,687 of record NC_134147.1, on the reverse strand, counting down.
TTGACATGTCTTCACTGGCTGCAGCATCTAGTGGCAGCCTGAGGTATAATGCACAGAATTCATTCACATGTCTTACCAGTGAATATATTACTAAATCAAATTCCAATCCTGGTGCAGTAAACACCCTGCAATAAAGAATCGTCACCCACTCCCAGAAGACTAGCAGAGTTAACAAGATGCATTCATGCCTGAGCAGTCCTATGAAATTAGTTGTAATCTTTGTTCTCCCTCTCTGTTTTCTCTCCCTTATTCTTACTACCAGCTGTGGTGTTATTTCTATCTCTTAGCATATTGTTTCTAACGCTCCTCTCCTTTCTCATGCTGAATAGCGAATTACTCAACACATGGCACTATTGGCCTGCTCATTTTATAAACCGAGTAAGAGTATCAGAATCTGCCCTTTCCCTATAAGTTATCAGGGACAAGAGCCGTGTGTCTTGTTCCCTAAATGGCCCATCACACTTAGCATGGTCAGTAAATTAAAGTAATCCTTGTGGCTCCCTGGCCTCTCTGCTGAATCGTTTTTGCAGTTTACTCTGAGCAGCCAAGGGCCCAGCCACTGGAGATAATGTGCATGTGCCTTTTTACTACACATCTTCTACAGTGGTCAAATCAGTTTCGCTGTCCTGAGATATGCCTGTCACAATGAGCCCTCCCCCCTGTCAGAGCACGAGTGGTACGTCTAATAGCCCGGGGAAGGCCACACAGCCCATGTGGCCCTACCCAAACTACATCCACAGGCCACCTCTTGCTACTAATTGGGAACAGCCTAGACAGGATGCTCGCTTTCTGGGAAGGGGGCATCTGGGACTTGGTGTAGCTGCAGTTGCCCAGTTCTGAGCCATGCCACTGAGTGCTCCAGGGCTACAGGGTGGGAGGGGGCACATGCCACCTGCCAGTCCAGGGCTTGGCCGGGAGTCTGGATGGGTTCTGGTAGGCTGCCTGGTGCTCCTGGGCTGAATGGGACAGTGGGGGGTGGAGAGGAGCAGGAGGGGCTCAGTGGAAACCAGGTTACGCCACCATAATACACAATAATCTTGTCAGGAGAGAAAGCTGCGGGATGTTTCTAAACCTGGCACAAGGCCACCAGAAACAGTTTAGCCCCATGGTATAATGAAGCCTGAGGGCACTTTTGCTGTTTGACCAGCCACCAAGGACCCTCAGGGTAGAGTTTGATTGTAGGTTCCACAAAAGGAAAATGTTTATTTGCAGCTGAATGGAAAAGTACATGGGGGGGAGCAGGAGAAAAAAAAGAGCAGGATGTTTATAAGTATTGTGGAAAACATGTAAGTGGTTCTTGAAAATATCCAGTGTGTCAGTGTGCCTGCTAATTAGAGTTTGCATGTTTGCCCCCTTTGCTTATTACGTGCTCATACCATGGAGAGCATCAGTTCAAAAATGAACCTGGTACACAAACAAACAATTTCCAGGAAAATCCTGAGAACTACTTAGTCACGTCTCTGTCTTTATCCTCAGTATCAGCGTTGACCCTGGCAGACTAATCTGCGGCTGAAGACTGTTGATAGAAAATGTCCATGAGAGCTGCATGCTGTACCCTTATACATTAGTATTCTGAATCAAGTTCACATCAGTGAGTGATGACACTGCAAGGTAGTGGACAGCAAGTGGATTTTAATATATGCCCAAGCACAGAGAAGACTTTCTCTAGGAAGGCTTGAATGAGGGTCTGAACACTTGATTCTTAGATTAGATCAGAACTCTTTGTGGCTTTATAGCAAAAACATAGTGCGCACACACACAAATTAGATAACAATAGCATACACTTGGTATAAATAAATCTCATGAATGTAGATTTTTTTTTAAAAAAAACTTTGTTTTTGCTTTGTCAAGGGACAGTGTCGCTTCCCTGAGTTACCGTGTCCTGGATGGTCCCAGTAAAGTTCCTGTTGTGCAGGTTGATGAGAGAGGCCTTCTGAATTCGGGGTCCTTGATAGGATCATCAACAATTGAAGTAATTTCCCAAGAGCCACTTGGAATCAACCAGACCATTGTAGTTGCTGTTAAGGTATTATTTTTCTCTTTATCTTCACTAGGGTCAATATACTAATAAGGCTAACACAGTTTTGTCTGTTAAAAACATACCTTCTTCTTCGAGTGGTCCCCAGGGGTGCTCCACAATAGGTGTCGGGCTCGCCCGGTGCCGCAGATCGGAATTCTTCCAGCAGTTTCTCCTGGATCGCACATGCGCCGGCGCGCGCCGCTCCCCGCTGCCCCTGGCCATGTGCGCAATCTGGTCCCCGCCAGTTCCTTCTCAGCCGCCATCGGCTGCAGACGGAATCCACTCAGGCTAAGGCCAGAGTCAGATAAGATAGCTGTTTTTCGTGTAATTTGTTGTTTTTGTCATTAAAAAAAAAAAAAAAAGGGAAAAGGAAAAGAAAACAAGGACAAAGAGAATATCAGCAAAAAAAAAAAAAAAAAAGAGAGAGGAGCGGACGAGAAGGCCACTTAGGCCACCCGCTGCCCCGCAGGCCGGTGATCGCTATTTGGGGCGAAAAGGCACTGATTACGTGCTAAATACCCTATTAACAGTAAAGGACTCACCGCGATGGCCTCCTCAGGTTTTAAAAAGTGTGAGTCATGCTGCGAAGCTATGCCGGCCTCCGATGGGCATAGTGAATGCATCCGCTACTTGGGGGAATCACATGTTACCCAGAAGTATTCTCGCTGTGCTAAGCTCACAGCCAGGGCCAGGAAAGTCAGAGAGATGAGGCTTAAAATGCTCTTGTTTGATAAGGCTCTCCAGCCGGAGTTGCCAGAGAAGCCTCACCCAGAAGGGCCCTCTGGGTTGCATAAGAGGAAGGCAGCTTCTCTGACCCCCTCGGTGCAGAAAAGGAGGAAACTCTCCCCGTCTCGATCCTTGCCAGCGAGTTCAGCGAGCAGGACAAGCGGCGCGCAGAGCCCCCAGCCGCGAGCTCAGGGAAGCGGCGGCACGGCAGCGCACGTGGCAGAGACTGAGCCTCCGGTTACACAACAGCCGGCACACAGGGCGCTGAGAGCACCAGCGAGGCAAGCGCCGGAATTGGCAGCACTGCCGCAGGCGGCACCGGCCCCTGCGGCACCAACGGCGCAGGGACACCAGGCACGGAGCCTGCAGGCGCCGGAGGAAACTACCCGCGTGGCACCGCAGCTGAGTGTGCCGAGCGTGGCGCCGACAGCGGGGCCGAGATCCCCGGGCATGGAAGGGGGCGGTGCCGGCCCCTCAGGGGAGGGGCAAGGCTAAAGCAAAAACCCGGCACCGCAGCCCATCTCTGGACAGGACTGCACTGCCTTTAGCACCAAGCCCTCCCCCCCGTGATACACATGCCACACCGAAGGCCTGTGACTCCACTGGCTTATCCAGAACCTCCCTCTCCGTTCTCGCTGTCCCAGACATTGGGGGTACACTCTCAGTGCGTGGTCCAGGTCTCCATCCCCAGGCCCTTGCCCATGCTGCTATGGTCGTCCTCATCATGCTGAACAGACACCGCAGGCCTACATCCATGGGCAGGTCCTCCCCCCACTGCTCAATACCCCTGTGTACACTCTCGATCTGGGACGGAAACACAGTTGTCTCAAGGGGAGTTAGTTTTAGAACCCCGGGGCTTTCCTTCACAGTCCTCCAGGGAGCAAGTGTATCATCGACCACAAGAGCCTGAGAGTTTGAGGGAGGTTTACCCCAGTGGTTCCTCCTCATCCTCCCCAGATGGGGCCATGGTCCCCGGGGATGTCTCCCCCCAGGATGACCTTAAACAATTTCAAGAACTATTCAAACTAGTGGCTTTCACACAAGATATTCAAATGGCAGAGGTGCAGGAGAAACATCACAAACTCCTGAAAAATTTGAGACCCCCAGCTTCATCCAAAATTGCTATTCCACTGGACGAACCCATTATGGAGTCAGCCACTACCATATGGCAGACTCCGGCCTCTATCCCGCCTACGAACAAGAGAGCGGATAAGAACTATTTCGTCCCAGCAAAGAGCATGGAGTTCCTTTTTAGTTACCCACAACCGAATTCTTTGGTGGTCGAATCGTCCCAGCAGAGGTAGAAGGCCTCTCAGTACAAATCGAGGGGATCGGATAAAGATGCTAAGAAGCTAGAACTGTTTGGTAGGAAGGTATATTCCTCCTCTACCCTGCTATTGAGAATGGCAAATTACGCGGCACATCTAGCAAACCACAACTTTGATAATTACTCCAGGCTTACTCCCCTCATGGATTCACTCCTGGAAGACAAGAAGCCAGTGTTAAAGGTGATTGTTCAAGAGGGCTACGCAGCATCACAGATGGGAGTACAGATAGCCCTGGACGTGGCGGACACGGCGGCATGTTCAGCAGCTACAGCAGTGGTCATGCGTAGAGAATCCTGGCTCCAGACGTCTGGTGTCCCCAGAGACCTGCAGGCGAAGATCGTGGATCTTCCCTTTGACACACAAAAGCTGTTTGCAGACTCCACCGACTCAGGCGTCCATTCCAGTAAGGACTCGAGAGCCACACTTAGAACCTTGGGCATTTGTACTCCCCCATACAGGAAGAAAAAATTTTACCCTCAGCAAAGACGCTACGCTTATCAACCACAGAGTGCTCAGTATCAACGAGGCTACGATCAGGGGCACCATCAACAGCAGCAGCAGTACAGAACTCCCAGGCGACATTCTCAACAAAGCCGTACGCCTTCGGGGCAGGCCCAAAGGCAACAAGTTTGACGGGTATGTCGGGGGCTGCATTATCAATACCATCGCTGAATGCCACTCTCATCTCATGTTCCATCATCGCCTCAGACCGTTCCACTCCCAATGGCAAAAGATCACCACAGACAAATGGGTGCTGGAGATCATAGCCACGGGTTACACGATCCCCTTCCAGTCACTCCCACCAACGAAGCCTCCTGCCAGGCCTCACCTCAGAGACGCTGCCCACGAGGCAAGGCTCAAGCAGGAGGTGGATCACCTTATGTTCATAGGGGCGGTGGAAAGAGTGCCGGAAAAATTCCAGGGGAAAGGTTTTTATTCACGCTACTTCCTAACAGAGAAGAAAACAGGAGGCTGGAGGCCAATCTTAGATCTTCGGGGCCTCAACCGTTACTTGCGCAAGCAACGTTTTCAGATGATCACAGTTGCCTCTATATTCATGGCACTGGACGGTGGAGATTGGTTTGCAGCCCTCGACTTACAAGATGCTTACTTTCATATAACAATCCAGCCAGCGCACAGACACTTCCTCTGCTTCATGGTCGGCAAGGAGCACTTCCAGTACAGGGTTCTTCCGTTTGGCCTTTCTTCAGCTCCCAGAGTCTTTACCAAAACCCTGGCAGTGGTGTCAGCCTATCTGCGTAGACGGGGGTGTTTATTTTTCCATATCTGGACGACTGCCTGCTGAAGGGGGCCTCGAAGGCAGAGGTCTTACGCATGATACACGTCACAGTGGACACGTTTTCTTCGCTGGGCCTAGTTATCAACCTCGCAAAGTCAAAGACCGAACCCACACAAGATATAGAGTTCATAGGGGCATGCATAAACTCTTTCACAGCAAGAGTATACCTGCCCGACGCCCACTTCCGTGCCATCAGTGCGCTGGTGCAGGTCATCACATACAGCCCCACGGTGCCGGTCTTAACATGCCTACAGCTGTTGGGCCACATGGCGGCAGTGACGTTTGTGGTACAGAATACCAGGTTACACATGCAAAGCCTGCAGCATTGGCTGGCGAGCGTTTACAAACCGGCATCCCATATTGTCCACAGGGTGGTGTCGCCCATGACAGAGCTGCGCAGATCCCTGGCATGGTGGGAAAATCCCAAGAATCTGCTAGTGAGGGTGCCCTTTCACCAACCACAAATTTCTATTTTTCTTACTATCGACGCCTCCCGCATAGGATGGGGAGCGCACATCGGCGACAAGGTGACGCAAGGGCTATGGTCCTCTGCGGAACAGACACTGCACATAAACATACTGGAGCTCAGAGCAGTGTTCAATGCCTGCAAACATTTTCGAGATTACCTTCACGGCAAAGTAGTCAGGATTAATACCGACAATACCTCCACTGTGTTTTACATCAATCAACAAGGAGGAGCACGATCCCGTGCTCTATGTGCGGAAGCAGTCCGATTGTGGAACTCGTGCATCGCCAACAACATAACGTTGAAATCCTCGTACTTGCCGGGCGCTCACAACGCGAAAGCAGATCGGCTGAGCAGGCGCTTCGCACTCACGCACGAATGGCAGATCCGCTCCGATCTGCTACGGCTCATTTTTTGTACATGGGGGTTTCCCCAGATCGATCTGTTTGCCACCCAGTACAACAAGGAGTGTCCCCAATACTGCTCCAGGGCAGGAGTGGGACGGGGGTCCCTGGGGGACACATTCATGATTTCATGGAGGGGCCCTCTATTTTACGCGTTTCCGCCCACAGTGCTTATCCACAAGGTTCTGCAGAAAGCCAGAAGGGACAGAGCTCGCATGATACTCATAGTCCCAACTTGGGATCGGCAGCAATGGTTTCCCTTGCTTCTGCGCATGTTGGACCACCCACCGCTTCCTCTACCGGTGGCGCCGGACTTACTCACGCAGGCTCAGGGGTCCATAGTGCACCCGCACCCTCAGGGTCTGCGTCTGCAAGCATGGTTAATCCATGGCTCAGCTCCTTAGAGAGCATGTGTATGGAGGGAGTACAACAAGTTCTGGAATGCAGCTGAAGGACCTCCACCAGGAGGACTTACAAGCAGAAATGGACTCGATTTACATCCTGGTGTTCCGCCAAGCAGTTAGCTCCCCTTGACGTTCCTATACCTGTAATACTAGAATACTTATTGCACCTCAGAAGAGGCGGGCTTTCCCTATCCTCGCAAAAGGTCCACCTCGCTGCTATATCAGCCTTTCGGCATACAGAGGAAGGGCCCACTGTATTCACCCATCCTATCGTCACAAGGTTCTTGAAGGGGTTGGTAAACCTGTACCCCCCACGGAAACTGCTTCCACCATCGTGGAGTCTGGACTTGATGCTCAGCACGCTATCGGGTTCACCTTTCGAACCATTAGCCACAGTTCTCTTCCATCTTCTTATGATGAAAACAACCTTCTTCCTTGCGATTACATCAGCCCGCAGGGTGAGCGAGCTCGCAGCAGTGATGGCAACACCGCCCTGCACAGTATTCTCAAAGGAGGCGGTAACCTTAAGGTTGCACCCAGCCGTTGTTCCAAAAGTTTCTTCGGAGTTCCATCTGAACGAACCAATAGTTTTACCCTCGTTTTACCCGAAGCCTCACAGCTCCAGCAAAGAGGCACGCCTGCATCTCCTGAACGTGAGGAGGGTGTTGGCCTTCTACATAGACAGAACTCAGTCCTTCCGGAAAATGGACAGGCTTCTAGTCTCTCTCACTCCCAGGTCAAAAGGAGAAGGTCTCTCTTCACAGAGGATCTCAAAGCACGTTGTGTCCTGTATAAAAATGTGCTACGAGCTTCGAAAGACTCCTTTGCTGGCCCCGCCTAGGGCTCACTCCACCAGGGCGGTGGCGGCGTCAATAGCCTTCTTCAAGGGCATTGCATTAAAAGGCATCTGTAGAGCGGCGACCTGGTCATCCTATGACACCTTCGCCAAGCATTATGCCCTACATCGGGTATTCCAAGAGGATACCCGTCTGTCAGCAGCAGTCCTCTCGGGGGCAAGATGCACATGAACCGATTACCCACCTCCTTACTTGGGTTACTGCTGGGTAGTCACCTATTGTGAAGCACCCACGGGGACCACTCAAAGAAGAAAGAAGTTACTCACCTGTAGTAACAATGGTTCTTCGAGATGTGTCCCCGTGGGTGCTCCACCACCCACCCATCCTCCCCGCTTCAGATCTCTGTCTGGTGTTTTTCAGGAGCATTCGAGGCGGTTGGTCAAGGAACTGGCGGGGACCGGATCGCGCACGTGCCCGGGGGCGGCGGGGGGCGGCGCGCGCCGGTGCATGCGCGATCCAGGAGAAACTGCTGGAAGAATTCCGATCTGCGGTGCCGGGCGAGCCCGACACCTATTGTGGAGCACCCACGGGGACACATCTCGAAGAACCATCGTTACTACAGGTGAGTAACTTCTCTTTCTTATGACACCAACTGACTAAAGTCAATTTCATCTTCAATTCTGCAGAGTATAAAGTACACAGATTAATTGTCAGTTCAGTGTTCTTTTCAAGAAGGTGTTGGAGTACCAGTTTGGTGCTGGTCATAAAGGATTAAAATATGCTTCTTCTCAACACCAGACAATTCTCAGCTTTAGCACAGTTCACAAAATAATGTGCTTGTGAGTTGTATATGTACTTGTAAGACAGAAAAACGTTGTCCTAAAAAAGCCCTGTTCAGAAATGTTTTCTTTTAAAAGTGTTTGATGCTCTGTAGCTGCTGACATCTGTCATAGGCAAGTCATTCCTCAAGGAGGGGAAAGGGATAAAGCCAGCTAGAGTGATGAATACTGTGTCAGCTACAAGGTGACTAGCAATGGTGCTTGAATTTTCAGCAAGTGTCTGTGCAGAAATCTCATTTTCTTCTGCTCCCAAGTACGATAGCTCTTAAGAGACTCTTCCTACCAGAGAGTGACTGCCCTGAGCTTCACATTTAGGTGTTGTCCAATGTACTTAGTAAGCTGGACAAGAAGCATGTGCATTGCCGGCATGTGTGGCTTGTAATGCTAAAGTTACAAGAGAAGGCACGAAAGTTTCAATTGGAACCAGCAGCGAAGGGATTAAATCAGGGGTGGGTAATAATTTTTGATGGGGGTGGAGGCCACTTCAAGATTTTGGTAGATGGTCAAGGGTCTCACTTTTCTAGGGAGGGGGTGCGGGTTCTGGTGTAGAGGCTGAGTACAGAAGGGAGCTCAGACTGTGGTGCTTGAGAGGCTGCGAGATTGGAGAGGTAGTTTGGGTGAAGGAGGGGGTTGTGCCCTGGGTGGGGTATTGGCATGCAGGGTCCAGAAAGGGGCATGGGTGCAGGAGAGGATTCTGGCCTTTTGGAGGAGCAGAAAATGAGTCCTGGTCTCCAGGGTGACAGTAAGCTAGTTCTCACTGGGCCATCCTTCCTCTAGCTAGTTATACAAATCAATAAACACATGCAGGTATTTTGGCAGTCTTTACTCAGGAGAGGCTGTGCTCCTGAAACAGCAGGAGGCAGTGGAAGTAAGGAGTGATATGCCAGAACTTTGTGAGGAGGTAAGCTCAGCACTTGTTCATGTGCCGTCTGGCACCAGTCCACCCAAGCATCAAAGCATTAATACAAGAAATATTCAGACAGTCAAGACGTTCTTAAAAATAAATAGCTGTTTCTTCATCAATATTAGATTTAGCAGTTGTTTCTTGCAGACCCTGTTTTGAGACTGTTTAGCAAACCAGGCTTGACAATCTGTCATGGAAAGTGGCATTTTTGTTATCTTGCTACATCAGTTAGTTGGGCAGATGGCCATATTCACTGATATTTTAGCTTATTACATCAGCTTGTGGAGTAGACAGCTGTACATACTGATATTTTAGCCACAGTTTTCAGACACAACAAAGATGCAGTTTCCTTGAGGCCAAAGCTGTCTTTTCCTTTTCAAGTTTTGACAAGTACATTTTGAGATAAAATGTAAAACTGTTATCTGAGCCTCTTAACTCCAAAGAAGGGAATTTCCTACAAGGCACGCTTAAGGCGGGTATTTTAAATGTATATGGTTGAAGCTTGTTTTTTCTTCCTTTATCCTTCAATTATTTATTTTCCAAAAGTTGTATCAGAGAAAACCCACATTGTCCCTTTATTTTTGACCGCTAACCTAGATAAGTCAAGCAGATTTTCTTGTGATTAATAACAGAAATACATTTTCATAACAAATCATGAGTGACTTCCCCATGGCCAGAACGATTCTGTGCAGGTTAGTACTGCTGCCAGAATGGTCTTTGTTTTTGCACAAATACTTATTTCTTCCAACAGCTTGAGGATGGGAGTAGGGATTGCAAACACATTTCAGTTTTCTTGGATTGGGAGCCACTGAAGCAGTGGAATGCAGCATGCTGACCAGTCAGGGCTTGGTAGGTGCAAGGTGGGCCATAATTGGCAACCCCAATCAGTCAAGTCATAGGAGAGTTGATTTCAGAGTGACCTGGGCCCTTCTGCAACATCAGAAGTATGCCCTCCCTTTGAATGTCCTGGCTGAGATTCTGTGCTGTGCCTCTCAGGGATGTAACACAGAACTCATAGCCCAGTGGAAGTTACGTAGCTACAGTAGCTTTAAACCAACTTTGTGCCTTTCCAGTCCTGGGCAACTCTAGCAGCAGCTCTAGCATAACAAAGACAGCCCAGGGGAGCTGTCTGAATTGCACCAGCGTCTATTTGGCTGTCTATAATCTCCACTGTTCTGCAGCCACACCCTTTTATAGCAGGTCTTGAGAGGTGGTCATCAGAAAGCAGCCTTATAGATGTCTTCCCCCTGCCATTTAGGCTTTAGGAGTCTATTTGTGCAACACCAGCCCTTTTTCCTTGTATAGGGGGACTAGCGCAGATATTAGAATCTCATCCCTTGTTCATATCAAAACAAAAAAGCAGTCATGGAGCACTTTAAAGACTAACAAAATAATTTATTAGGTGATGAGCTTTCATGGGACAGCCCACAAAAGCTCATCACCTAATACATTATTTTGTTATTCTTCAAAGTGCTCCATGACTGCTCTTTTTTTTTGGTAGAATACAGACTAACACAGCTACCTCTCTGCCCCTATCCCTTGTTCATATTTACCTCGTGCAGCACTCGCCCACGGACTGATATTTGGGCATATCTAATATTTATGTATCCACCTTTGCTGGGGAGAAGTCTACAGGTTATTAGCTGAGTTTTATATCTGTTTAATTGTCTAGTTTTGTTTTACAGGATAATCATATCATCTCTAATTTTGTTCATTTGTTATATGTCGTTATTACTCCTCAGCTCCTGTAGCTATACAAGCAGGACACACATTGCAAGGATTGTGTGAAACATAATGTGCCCTTTATGAAATTAAAAGCTCCATCTCTTAATGCTCCTGTAATATCCAGGCTAAAAAAATGTAGTTCATAAAGAATTCTACATGTACCAATGTCTGGAAACTTATTTAATGGATTTAGTTAATAGGCACCCTACAGAGGAGGGGGAAGGCATATTACAGAATGTCATATTTTTATGAATGTCATGCAGGTGTCTCCTGTTTCCTACCTGAGAATCTCCATTAGTCCTGTTCTGCACACTCAACACAAAGAGGCTCTGTTGGCACTGCCATTGGGTGTGACACTGACCTTCACGGTCCATTTCCATGATAGCACTGGAGATACCTTCCATTCGCACAATTCTGTGCTCAACTTTGCAACAAACAGGTAAGTATCTACATCAGGATTTTAATTATTTATAGGGGCAGCAACGAAATGTAAAGTGTGCTGTATTATACTAGTCATGGGAGCTGCCACATTAAAGGAAAGGGGATAAAGGTATATCAACAAGAGTATGGCTGTGCTTCGGGTGGCAGACTGAATTCATTGATTGACTCATGAAAAGTGTGCAGCCTTCAGAGGTGCCAGAAGGAAGGGCACCAATTATCACAAGCTGATAGAATGGAGTCATGCCTAAGCAAAGGGCCAGTGGGAACGGGATATATATGTGTTTATTCTTCCAGTGATTCTGAACCACGAAGTTGTACAAATTATTGGCCTATGTAACCAGTTGATCTTATTAGTGATAGTCTTTCCCTTCCTCTGTCCTGCCATTTGTCACACTCGCTGCAACTTGTCTTAAACTAGATAGTAGGATATTTGGAGTTGGGACTGTCTCTTCAGCTATGTTTGTAAAGGCTATAGTACGGTGGAGATACAATCCTGACTGGGGCCTTTGGGCACTACCAAGATATAGTAAAATCATATTTGGACAGTGGGGTTTTTGTCAAATTCCACCAGAAGATTATTGACGAAAGTTTGTCTTCCACAGAATTCCTTGTGAAAATACTTGGCTGATAGTTATGAGGAAAAGAGGCAGGAAAACTATCCTGTCTCTCTTCCCCCCCCCACCGCCAACTCTCATGGAGGCATCTTCATATTAATATGGTCAGGAATGTGCAGTGTCAGTGGGTGCACATACCTCAGTAGAAATTTGAAGACACTGCCCTAGTAGAGTTAAGAAACTGTGGCTGACCTGCTGCATTTAGTGTTAGACACATTTGTAGGGTTTTCATTTTGTTGTTTCCTTCATCTCACAAAGTAGAAGAGGAGGCTTGTTGTCTCTCCTAAAGAACGTCTTCAAAGGCTTGAAAATGATATATAAGGTCATGATTTCCTCTTCTGAACTCTTAGGCTTTAAGATTAGAAGGGACCACCATGCTCATCTAGTCTAACCGGCTGCCCACTGCAGGCCTCAGAACTTTGCCGCTTCCTGAAATAGACTTTTACCCTCTGGCTGAGTTACTGAAGCCCTCAAGTCATGGTTTAAAGATTTCAAGTTACAGAGAATTCACCATTTATATAGTTCAGACCTGCAAGTGAGCCATCTGCAGAGGACAGTGGTTAGGATTCAAATTTTCTTAAATGATAGCTAAATAAAGCATTTATATATTTTGTTCCTTTTGGTTAATCTGTTAGTTAATAACCATTCCAAAAAGAGAGTCAGGCAAAATGAGGTTTTTAAAAAATACAGTAAATATCTGTTAGCCAGGAGGAGAGTAAAGGGAAGGGTAGAATTTTCTGGAGACAAAATCTTTGGTTTTGTTTTTTCAATCTACAGAGATGACTTTGTGCAGATTGGGAAAGGAGCCACGAACAATACATTTGTAATTCGAACTGTAAATGTAGGCTTGACATTGCTTATGGTTTGGGATACAGAGCACAGTGGAATTGCAGATTATATTCCCCTTCCTGTGCAACATGCCATTTTCCCTGAGCTCCGAGATGTGGTAGTGGGTGATGTCATCTGTTTTAGTACCTCGCTGGTAAATCAGGAAGGTAAGAAACACAAGCTATTTAAATGCATGTCAGCGCTGGCTCTGAATTACCATGGAAACCGTGTAGTGCTGTGCATTGCGACATTTTAGGAAAACCAAATACATTATTTATGATGATGATCAGAATCAAATGACACTCCCTTTTCTTGTGAATACGACAAATAAGTTTGATCAACTGTAATTTTTAATTATATATTTCAAAAACTTAACATGCATTTAGCTCTGAGGCATCGAACAGCTGCAGTTTCCAATTCAATTGTCTTAAAATATAAAACATTCTGGAAAAAGCTTAGTTACATTTTTTTAACAAGGATAATAAGACAAAGGTATAGTCTTGAGGCCTCTATTCAGTCCTCTACCTAGTTCTTTGGACTTAAGGGGATTTTTGTAGAGTGGAACTTTTGCTGGTGTAACTGGGAGCAGAAGGTGGCTCTGAAGCATGGAACTCGGAATCTAGCTCCCCCCCCCCACCCCCAATTGGATTGCATAGCTCATATCACACACACACACACACACACACACACACACACACACACACACACACACACACACACACACACACACACACACACACACAGAGAGAGTGGTAGGAATTGGTGTATAAAATGGTGGATACCTGGAAATAAACACTTCAGTTTAAAAGCAACCATGGCCAGCATATTGCACCCCTGTTAAACAGTTAATTTACAGATAGTCTTCTTACAGGCTTGTCAGGAGTCTGGAGCTCTTCACTGAGCAGCGTTCTTCAGGTTGACCCAAGGACTGGTGTAGCTGTGGCGAAGGATTCAGGAATTATCACTGTTTATTATGAGATTCCTGGTCTCCTTAAAACATACATGGAGGTGAGAGACTTTTAACTTTCACTAGTGTTGTTGTGTTTTGTTTGCTGTCTGATGGACACATATTTCTACTTCTAGTCAGATACTTTTTTTAGTAACAAAATTTTAATCTCCTCTTGCTACGATTTAATTTTTTTTCTTAAAAATGTATAAATGTGTTCCTATATCTGTATTGTTAGGGTTACCATATTTGAACTTTCAAAAAAGAAGAAACCCCTGAAAGGGAGTGTATCTGTATCAGTATCTACCAACTCATGTTGTCTGAATGGGTGCGTCTACACTAGCCCCTTGTTTCAACATTAATTTTGAAAGGGGGCCCAATTTCAACAGAGGCTGCGGAGCATCTACACGCACAACAGCCTCTTTTGAAATTGTTTTTGGCAAAAAGAGGCACAAATTTCGAAATCGCTCTTCCCATCCAGGATCGGGAAGAGCAGCCCCTTTCAAAACCAAATTTCGAAATAGGGCATGTGTAGACGCTCTGGGCCTGCAATTTCAAAATTGCAGGTCTGCCGGGGTGGCATCTTCAGGGAGTTTGGAGACACACTAGCAAGCCCTGGCGGGGCTCTGTGGTCCCTGGGCCAGCCCCTTAAAGCCGCACAGCACCAGAAACCCCATACAGGAAGCTGTGAGTGTACCCAGGGCCTGAGGAGCACGAGCTCTGCCTGGCACACACTCCAGAAGCCCAGACAGATGTGCCACACAGCCCATCAGCTGGATGGCGAGCTGCCCACACTCCAGGGACGCCCAGGAGGCCCCCACCTCCCAGCCTGAGGGGTCACCCTAAGAGAGCCAGGGCCAGAAAAGGAGGGGCCCCTCCTGGACAGAGGCCAAGGTAAAAGACCTCCTTGGCCTCTGGGCGGAGGAGGAGGTGCTGCTCCGTAGCACTGGGCGGCTTCGCAACATGGATGTCTTTGAGCGGCTGTCACTGGGGCTGTGGAGGCAGGGACACCCCCAGCACATAGCCAATCAGATCCAATCCAAGGTGAAGGAGCTGAGGCAGTCCTATAGCTGGGCCAGGGACACCTGCAGGCAATTGGGGGCAGGGGCCAGCCTGAGGTGCCTGCATTACCAAGCATTGGAACAGCTCCTCGGCCCGAAGGACATCCCCAAGCCGTCGTCGGTGGTCGACACATGCGGGCCCGACACCGACTGGGAGACAGACCTGCATGACCAGCTGGGACCCTCAAGCCAGACGAGACCAGCGGAGCCAGGGAGCAACTGGGAGGAAGGCGGGGGCCGCTCATGATCACTGTCAGCTCCAGTACCTCCAGCCAGGCGTCCCCAGACCTGTTCTCCGGAGCCCTCAGTAGGTAATGGGTGGATCAGGCAGCCTCAGGGGGGTGGCCTATCCCACGGTCCCCTGCCCCGTCCCAGACCCAGGCATGGCACCATCCAGCACCCGTGCCCATGGACAGCGCCCCAGCCCTCCTGACCGGAAAGGGATGTGGGGGCCATGCTGCAGCTGGCAGTCGCCCCACAGATGCGGTCCCAGCGGGCACATGGGAGCCCCAGGCGGTGGAGGGGGGTCACTAGGCGAGGCACCACCTCGGGGGATGGTGGGGGTGGCACAGGCGACAGCACTGACAGGAGGCCTCTCTCCCCCTTATGTCTCCACAGCATCATCCTCTGACGGCCAGACCACACCCGCCCCACCATCCGATGGAGCCAGAGAGCTCTCCACCCCATCGCCTAGGCTGCTGCCTGCCCAGCCCCAGAGGACCCAACGGCGCCGCCGTTACGACCCTCAGGAGGCAGCAGAGGCCCACACTACAGCCATCTGGGAGCAAACCTTTGTGGATGAACAGGGCCTGGTGGAGGGAGGTCTGGGCTGAGGTGGCCGCAGCCCTCTGACAGCTGGCCCCCCGAACCCGCTCTCGCCACCCCCAGTCTCACCGTCCTTATCCCACCCACCCTCACCCTGTCCTCCCGGCTCACCTTGGGCTGCTGGCTGATTTGCCGGTGCGAGCCTGGGGGAGGATCTCTCCCCTGCCTCACCCAGCTCACCCCATTCCCCCTGCCTCACCCAGCTCACCTCATCCCTTAGCCCCTGGCTGATCCTACCTCCCCATCCTGCCAGCCCCCTCCCGGCCCCAGTAGGGCCCCTGCACCCAGGGCGGCAGGGGTACCTGTACCTGCTGGGGGTCTCACTCCCCCACCCCCACTGGGGACTAGGCCTGCCCATGCCTGTAGCCCTGGCCACACGGTTGTGCCCCCGCCACATTATATATAATTCTCCCCTGTTCTCCACCATATTTAGCTCCCAATTAGGAAGACCTCACACCATATTTTCTAGAGCTGTTTATTCACATGTATATAGTTGGCTCCCAGTTATTTAACCCATTTTTTGTGCACCCCAGTGTGCCCTGTGTGTTGGGGGCCATGCTGCAGGGTGCGTGTGAGCCAGAGTGCCAGGTGGAGGGCAGCGTGGCTCCTGCTCGAAGGCCTCCTGGAGAGCTTCCCAGACCCTAACCCCTTTGCGATGTGCTTGGCGGCACTGGGCCATGGTCAGCTGCTCGTAGCTGGGGCTGTGGTCCTCAGCCCACCCTGGCATGTAGCACTCATGCTTGCTGTCCACCATATTGTGCAGAGCACAACAGGTAGCAACCACCCCAGGGACGTTGGGCAGGCAGGCTGACGTCGAGCCGTGCATTCAGGCATTGGAAACACCCCTTGAGGTGCTGAAGGCCCTCTCTACAGTGTTGCGGGCGTGGTTCTGGCGGTTATTAAGTGTCCTGGCTGGTGGTGGTGTGCCCAGTGTAGGGGCGCATCAGCCATGGCTGCAAAGGGTACGCCCCATCAGCCACTATTCACGGTGGCATTGTTGGGTCCCCTAAGGGGAGCTCCTGGGCAGGGATGTCATTGTCTTCCTCCATGCGCCGCCCCAGCCAGGAGTTGCATAGTACCCAGGCATCGTGGGCTTGCCCAGACCAGCCCACGCAAATGTCACAGAACCGGCCCCAGGCATCAACGAGCACTTGGAGCACCACCAAGTGGTACCCCTTGCGGTTTATGTAGCGTCCCGCACTATGGTCCAGGGTGCGGATAACTATGTGGGTGCCATCAAGTGCGCCGAAGCAGTTCGGGAAAATGAGGACTGTGAATCCCACCATGGCATTGTCCAAGTTGCTGAGGTAGATGGCCCTCCGCAGGATAATGCTATTGATGGCCTGGACCACCTGTAGAAGGGGGGGCATGACGTGGGGTCTGCACATGGGGGCTCCCTCCCCCTTCTCCTGCAGGCCCCCCACTCAGGGGTCCCCTACCCCCCCTTCCCAGGGTGGGTGTGGGGCCCTGGTCTGACTTACCTCCAGAAGGACGGCTCCGACGGTGGCCTTGCCCACCCCGAATTGGTGCCCCACTGAACAGTGGCTGTCTGGGGTGGCGAGCTTCCAGAAGGTGATCCCCACCTGCTTCTCGACTGGGAGCGTGGGCCGAATGCGGGTGTCCACGTGCTGCAGGGTGGGTGTGAGCCATTGACACAGCTCCAGGAATGTCTGCTTTGTCATTGTAAAGTTCTCAAGCCACCTTTCATTGTCCCACTGGCCCAGTACCAGCCTCTCCCACCAGTCCCCACTGCTGGGGTGGCTCCAGAGGTGCTGTAGGGGATGGGGAGCGGAGGTTGCCCCATTGCCAGGGCCTGCAGGACTCCAGTGGGGGGGAGGTGGACCCCAGTGGGAGCCGGAGGTGGGCCCCAGGGCATTCACAACACCCAGGATGGCAATCACCACCTGGCTCCTGGTGTGGGTGGGGGCATCGGCCTCAGGCAGCTGCTGTTGCTCCATTCTCCCCCTGTTCTTGGAGCACGGTCCACGCAGTGCTGTGTACTGCTCTGCGGTGCTCTGTGTGCGCAGGGTGGGTATGTTTGGGAGGGGCCTTTTAAGGTGGCTGCTGGCTGTGGGACCCGGAAGGGCTTGTCGGCCATGTGACCCCCCCGTGCATGGTGTTTCCCAGCTGCTTATTTCAAAAGGGCCTGCGTTCCTGTGTGGATGCTCCCTTTCGAAGCATGGGCGGGTGGTCTTTCGAAATAGCAGATCGGTACAGGGATCTGTTTTGAGTGTGTAGCCGCACTATTTCGAAATCGCTTATTTCGATTTTATTTTTCAGTGTTCCCCCTTTTGAAGTTTCTTTGTAGCTAGACACAGCCAAGCTGTGTCTACACGTGCATGCTACTTCGAAGTAGCGGCACTAACTTCGAAATAGCGCCCGTCGTGGCCACACGCGTCGGGCGCTATTTCGAAGTTAACTTCGACGTTAGGCGGCGAGACGTCGAAGTCGCTAACCTCATGAGGGGATCGGAATAGCGCCCTACTTCGACGTTCAACGTCGAAGTAGGGACCGTGTAGACGATCCGCGTCCCGCAACGTCGAAATTGTGGGGTCCTCCATGGCAGCCATCAGCTGGGGGGTTGGGAGACGCTGTCTCTCCAGCCCGTGCGGGGCTCTATGGTCACCGTGTGCAGCAGCCCTTAGCCCAGGGCTTCTGGCTGCTGCTGCTGCAACGGGGGATTCATGCTGCATGCACAGGGTCTGCAACTCGTTGTCGGCTCTGTGGATCTTGTGGTGTTTAGTGCAAGTGTGTCTGGGAGGGGCCCTTTAAGGGAGCAGCTGGCTGTTGAGTCCGCCGTGTGACCCTGTCTGCAGCTGTGCCTGGCACCCTTATTTCGATGTGTGCTACTGTGGCGTGTAGACATTCCCTCGCTGCGCCTATTTCGATGTGGTGCTGCGCAACGTCGATGTTGAACATCGACGTTGCCAGCCCTGGAGGACGTGTAGACGTTATTCATCGAAATAGCCTATTTCGATGTCGCCACATCGAAATAGGCTACTTCGATGTAGGCTTCACGTGTAGACGTAGCCCCAATGTGTTAGGCTATGTCTACACTACAGCATAAATTCGAATCTAAGGCACTTAGCTCACTTTTAAATTGTGACTGTTCACACATCAAATACCCTTATTTTGAATTTAGGGGGCACTATGGCCAATATTCTTACTCCAGCAACCTGAGTGGGAGTAACAGAAGTTTGAATGTAAGCATTCACGTTAATGGTAGTGTGGAAACAGCTTCCGCTTAAACCTGTTTTATTGGCCTCCAGAGGCGTCCCACATGTATCCCACAATGCCCCACAGTTGTCTGTTCTGTCCGGTTGCAGCTCCAATGCTCTCCAGTTGCACAGGAAGTAAGGTGACAGGAAGCCCACGAATTTAAGATTTCAGGAGCTGGCTGTCACTGGGTGGGGAAGTCTCCTTCTGAAAAAATTGACATTTGCTTTCCACAAGAGGGAAATAAGGGCAATGCAATGTGGGAAGATGCCATCACATACCCATAACCATTTGCAGGGCATTTTTTTCCCCATACTGCACCAGTGAAAAAACCCAGAATGCTACCAGGCTGATGGAACTGTGGGATAGCTTCCCACAATGCACTGCTGCAGCAGTCAATGTTTAGCGATTTAGTGTGGCTGCACTAACTCGACTTCGTCTGGGCTTTGTAGGGAGGTGAGGACACTCAGGTTCAAATATATAAAACCCAGAGTTACAAAATTGATTTTAGTACAATCCAATTTATTTCATAGTCTAGATGTAGCCTTATAGTATATATAGTACATTAATATAAGGTGAATTGCTAGATACTGATACAGATATACTTCCTCTCAGGGGTGTCCTCTTTTTTGAAAGTTCAAATATGAAAATCCTAAGTTAATATTGAGCAGGAGATGAATCGATGGGGAAAGTGTTGGGCATACTTCCAACCGCATCATGGTTATAGTTTGTGGTAAAGAAGGCAATTTTACTTAACAGTTTGCAGTTTGAGTTTGTACTGTTCTTTTATGGCACATTTCACTTGTTTGCTTTGCCAAGTTGGTTCCGGATGCGAAACAACTTTTGATTAAGGCTGTGCTTTTCTGAATGAAGGTTTGCTGTTTGAATGAGATACCAACTAGATTTTTTTAATGAGGTACCGTATATACGGTGCATTGGCCTGCCAGTATTACTGAATTTAAAGGGATTTGCATGTATTTGATCTTCATTGAAATAGTTCTGTCTATGCTGAATTCACTGTATCAGCAAACATAAGAGCACCAGACATTGTTTTTAATTAAATACAGCACTTTTTTGTGCCTGTTAAGCAGACTGATTTATGAGGATTTAATGGAAATAGTAAAATGTTTTTCTAATTTAAATTACTGAGAAGAACAACTTCTAAAATTAGAGAAATGCAGCATTTCTTAAAAAAAAAAAAAAAAAAAAAAGCATCTTTTTTTGGTGTGTATAAGAGGGGAATCAGTGTTTTGACTTGTTAAAATCTATTTCTGCCTTGACTCCTCCTGTTCATTTAACGGTCTTCTATACCAGGGTTCTTTGATGTCTTTTTTTAGGTTTCAATCAGTATTCCTCAAAGGACGATGGCCATGCATGTTAGTGGAGTGAAAACAAACTTACAAGAAGCAGCAGCTTCAAAAGTTATAGTTGCAATTGGTGACAGAAACAGAAATTTGAAAGGTACGGCACTGAATCATCTTCTGCTTGCCCCTTCATTACTTAACTGCACGTGCACCATACACTGTCTTCTAATGTTTAGGAGTGAAATAAGAAATAATCCTGCACTCGTGTTTCACTACTGCCTTGAAAGCTGTGTGCCAGTCATCAGGGTTATATTGCTAGTGTGTAGGGACTTACTGTTTTTATCCTTACTTTCCAAAATCTCAATGTGAGATGTCCATGGACATACTCCTGAGTCAGCTCACACAGCAATGGGGGAATGCACAGCCAATGAGAGTCTCTGGGCAGCTGGACTAGAATCAGGAGAGAGGGGAGAAAAAGCCCACTCTTTCCCTTCCAGTAGTCATGAAAGATGAAGTGCTGAAAGTCCCTGTCACTCTGAGCAGTGGTGTTAAGTGCAGGAGATGTTCATAATGCTACAGGGTGAATTCAATGCAGAGATTGCACAGTGTAGAGATGCTGAATAACAGTGAAGCATCATCCTATAGTGATATACTGCTGTGATTCCAATGTTGCCCTGCACTGTCCGGTTGTCCCAGTGTGACTCTTTTGTGGCCAAGGAGCTGCCTAGCTATTAATATGGAAGTACTGCTGTCCTGTGCAGGGAGTTTTTTCATAATCATTGTGAGGCCTTTGGGTATGACTTTACAGGTTGAACCTCAAACCCTGTTGCACTGGGTCTCAGAGCCTGCGTGTATAGACCTAGAGGTTCCTTCTGCATAGGCTCTGAACCTCTATTGCTGGGTTTCAGACTCTGTGCAGGAATATCTGCATGGATGCGTTTAGCTCTGTAGCACAAGCACTGTGCCACCTGCAGCCTTACTGCTGTGGGGTTTTTTTT
The DNA here is from genome assembly GCF_033958435.1 of Carettochelys insculpta. Lineage (NCBI taxonomy): Eukaryota > Metazoa > Chordata > Testudines > Carettochelyidae > Carettochelys > Carettochelys insculpta. Next base: position 13,917,541 of record NC_134147.1, on the reverse strand, counting down.
CTCAGTGCAGATGTACTCTTCGTACGGTCAGTCACAGTACTGTCACAACCACTAGGATCTCAGAAGAAGGTCCTGACATGTTACATATTACACTGGAAAAATCCCTCATCCTGCAGGATAGGTAGAGCACAAACACAGTCTATTCAAGCCTTCTATATGATATCTGAACCTTGTGGCGGAGGAACCACTTCCATAGTGAGAGGAGACATTACTCTCCAGGCCGAGGCAGATCTTCTGATCTCTGCTGAGATTGCCAGCAAAAGCAGTGTTTGTTTTGATCTAGACACTTGTCTGTGAGCACAAGGAGTGATGCTCTCACTTCATCCACAGAGGTCATGTCAGAAGCCTTTCATTCTGTGCTGACAGGCTGGATTCAAATGGGGAACCTAGTGAAGAAATACTCGGTATCTCATTAGCAGTTCCCTGAGCCATCCAATATGCAATTTTGCCCTTATGAAAACAAAACAGATTTTAAAATAACTCCAATCTGTTCTGCTTAACTACTGAAGAGTGCAGCTTCTGGTCAGGATGTTTTAGGATGCTCTGGAAAGATTTTTAATTGAGGGCCATTATGTACAATTGCCAAAAATCCAATGTTCAGCTTTAACTGGTATGTTCTGATTTTGAAATTTGTCCTGTATGGAAAGAGAGAGAAAAGAGATGCTTGTAAAGTTTGCTTTCTCTTGATTAAGGTTAAGTCTGACCCAAACCATCATTTTGCAGATTAATCTGTAAGCAAAGCAAATATTTGTTTTCAGAATTTCTAAACTTCAATTTTCTTTTTCTTTTTAAGACTGGGCTTTTGTTTTTCATTCCATGGGCATGGAGTTATCATGGACTAGTCTGTTAACGCTTTTGTATAGAGCTCTTTTTGAACTACTCTCATTCATTATTTTTGTGACTTATGGACACTTCATGATTTTTGAAACCAAAGAGATCAATAAACGTCTTATTTTCTTACTGATGAAAAGGTGCTAGCCAGTAGCTTGACTGGTTTGCTGCTATAATGTAATTGATTTTCGAAAGTAATAAATTTAGCATTAAGCTTGCTTACTGTGACTGACAAGGATTGCACCAAAAATATTACTGGCTTTTGGAACCACTTTACAGGCGATGTTAAAACATTGTATTTTCTCTTCTGATTAATGAGCCATACTTGAATTAATCACAGTGCCTTTTTGTTAATATTGAACAGTCTGAACATTTAGTACTTGTTATTAATATATTTTTGTGTGGAAATATTCACCTGTTGAGATCCAATAATAAATTACATACATTTCCTTCCTGGCAACTACTAAAAATACATTTTAGTAAGGTCTTCCAGAGTCTGCCTAACGTATGACCTACAAGCTATAGCAAAAAGTAAAAAAGCTGAAATCTATTGTTCAATTTGTATCACTGATAAAAAGTTTTTTTTACTTATCTAAATTACCATTATAAAATTTCTAGTTACTCACACTGCATCAGGCTACATGAGACAAGACAACTGCGTTAACTTATTGGGAGATATTTCTGTAGTACAGTAAACTCTCAAAATACGCATCTTCAAGTTGCATATAACTTGCTTTAACAGGAGTTAAACACAACTTAAAGCTCCTCTATGGCTGTCAGCCTGCCTAGCTGCCTGCAGCTATGGGCAGCCAAGCAAGCTAAGAGCCCCTTCTCGTTGACTTTCCCCAGTAGCACTGCTGTCAGCCTGACAGCACCACTGGGGTAAGGTAAGGAGAAGACCATGAGCTGGTAAGTTTCCTGGGCCCCCAAGCAGCGGAGAACTGGGAACCAAGCAGCAGCCTGGTTCCCGGCTGTCCTGCACTGGCGGGAACCAGGAAACTGCCCAGCCATGAGCTGTCACTTGGTCCCAGCTCCCTGCTGCTTGAGGGACGCAGGAAACTGACCAGCACGTGGCAGGTCAGTATCCTGAAGCCCACAAGCAGCTGGGAGATGGGAACAAGGTGCCACTCTGGGAGCCAGGAAACTGACCAGCCCTGGGTGGCTGGTCAGTTTCCCAGCTCCTGCAAGCCCAGGTTATCCAGGAACCAGGCTGCAGCCTAGTTCCTGTCTACCCACTCCCTATGACTTGTACAAAAATTTGAGTTACACCAGATTGCAGGAACACAACCCCTGCATAACTCGTGTTTACTGTATGTCTAAGATTGTAATGAAGGTGGCAGAACAATGTGAAATTCTGTCTCAAAGATGATGTTGAGCCATCCTTTTGTGTTAGCAAAGTTCACTTTTTACCTTACTCGCCTGTTTTTTTCCCCTTTTTTTACCATTAGGGGACTGTTCACCTATTCAGATTGAAGCCATTGCAGAACTACAGCCAGAGTCTAATATCCGCTGCCACGTTCATTTTAATAATGATGCATTTGATTTCCAAGCATATGATATTTTCACTGCAGAACCTGGATTTGATGCACTTTCAGGTAAGAGCAGGAGGAAGCTGAAATTGCAGATGCAGAGCTATGGTGCTACTGCAGTTTGTTCTAACATTCTTTGTGCATCCAGGACTCCTGTTGGAGCCAGTGGGAGTCTTGAATGCATAAGGAGTTAAGGAGGGAGTCCCAAGCATAACTTAATTTTTAATGTCAGACAACTACACGTAATTAACAAACTGACATTTGTATCATCTGTTACAGTTTGATCCATGCAGCAGAAAAAATCTTAATATTTTCAAACAGGTCCTCAACAAGTGGGGTTTTGTTAATTTCCACCTGGATTCTCCTATGTATATAGTACTGCTATGAGAAATTTTATGTGATATACCACCCCAGGGATTTCATTAAAAGAATGATGCACCTGGTGGAAATTTGGGGTGCCTCATTAGCCCAGACATTAATGCTAAGAAACCACTACCTAGGTCACTTCCAAAAAGGCTGAGGATGCTAATTAAGGTCCTGATACTGCAAACACATGTGAGTAGCTGCACACACTTGATTCTTTCCAGTGCACCTTGAAGTGGATGAGAAGTGAATGCTATCTTTGAAACAGAGACATCCCATGCTTATGCTGACTCCACTCACGTTGGGTGGCCATGTTTTGCCTCAGTGAATTGTATAAAAGTAGCCCTGACTTGTTTGCCTTGCAGTAGTTCAGTATGGAGGTGGGCCAACTTCTGTGAGAAAAGGCTTTAGTTTCTTAGCTAAATACAGATGAAAAAAATCCAAAAAGTGCAAACAGCCACTGTTACCTGAGCATGCCTGAGCACTCAGGTGTCAAAAAACACCCTGACATTGAGAGCCTTTGAGAAAGGAAGAAACAGGTAGAACAATTATAATTCACATGATTTTGTCTAGCTGTTTTCCCTGCCAAGCACAAATGCCTTTGTCTTCTGTCTAGAGTCCGCCTCAGACTCAGTTTATGCTCAGATGGGACCATTAAATCAGCTGGTCTGACCCGTACAGCACAGGCCACTGAATTTCACCCACATACCCCTTTATTGAGCTCAAATATTTTTTGGGCTAAAGCCATTCATTGTCCTTGTCTTGTGCAGGTATTGCAGTATCCCCAACCCAAGGATTCAGAAATCACAAGAATAGCTTAAAAATTTAAAATTTTTATCTAATTCATTTTAAATTCTTCTTTATTTGGTTTCAGGTATCAGAGAGGTAGCCGGGTTAGTCTGTATCTTCAAAAACAACAAGAAGTCCTGTGGCACCTTATAGACTAACATATTTCGGAGCATGATGAAGCTGGTCTTTGCCCATGAAAAGCTTATGTTCCAAAATATCTGTTAGTCTATAAGTTGCCACAGGACTTCTTGTTTTTTTTGTTTGGTTTGTGAACATTTTAGGACTTCATGTTTTCAGGTTTTGCTCTGCAACCAATAGGACTAGAAATCCTTTTTTGTTTAAATGTATTAGGTAAGATTCTCCTCTGACACAGGAACTAGGGCAATGAGACGCACTAGGACATAGTGGCTACATCTACACGTGAAGCCAACATCGAAATAGCTTATTTCGATGTAGCAACATCGAAATAGGCTATTTCGATGAATAACGTCTACACGTCCTCCAGGGCTGGCAACGTCGATGTTCAACTTCGACGTTGCGCGGCACCACATCGAAATAGGCGCTGCGAGGGTACGTCTACACGCCAAAGTAGCACACATCGAAATAAGGGTGCCAGGCACAGCTGCAGACAGGGTCACAGGGCGGACTCAACAGCAAGCCGCTCCCTTAAAGGGCCCCTCCCAGACACAGTTGCACTAAACAACACAAGATCCACAGAGCCAACAACTGGTTGCAGACCCTGTGCCTGCAGCATGGATCCCCAGCTGCCGCAGCAGCAGCCAGAAGCCCTGGGCTAAGGGCTGCTGCCCACGGTGACCATAGAGCCCCGCAGGGGCTGGAGAGAGAGCATCTCTCAACCCCCCAGCTGATGGCCGCCATGGAGGACCCGGCAATTTCGACGTTGCGGGACGCAGATCGTCTACACGGTCCCTACTTTGACGTTGAACGTCGAAGTAGGGCGCTATTCCGATCCCCTCATGAGGTTAGCGACTTTGACGTCTCGCCGCCTAATGTCGAAGTTAACTTCGAAATAGCGCCCGACGCGTGTAGCCACGACGGGCGCTATTTCGAAGTTAGTGCCGCTACTTCGAAGTAGCGTGCACGTGTAGACACAGCTTATGAGACTTGTGATAAAATCATGGGAGTTGGAATACTGGGGAAGCCGGGGAAAGGGTAGATGAATCATGGTATAGTTTTTAAAAAGCACAGATTATGTGAAGAGAGCTTTCTTAGAATAGTGACTTAGACCTGCCACTCTGCTTAACAAAGGTTGCCTTTTTTGGACGGTGCTGCAGAAGGTATGCAGAAAGGGGCTAAGACATGTCCAGTTTCCTTATACAGACCAAAAAGGGGATATCTGTCTACCCTTGCTTCAGATCAGTGCTCAGACACATGGTCAGCCAAACCTTCCAAGGTGTGATTGTGTGCTTACTCCCTCCCCCTCAAATTCTTCTAGAGACAATCACTCGTCTTCTGATGTACAAAATGAGAGATGAAGAAAATGGCCAAGGAATGGATAGATTTGAGAAAATCAGCTTGTACTGATCAACTCCACTCGATTCACTTTTTATTTCTTATTTTCTTAATCCTCAGTAAGAGAAAGGGATGACTGTTAAGGGTTTGGTGACAATCACTTACTATTTAAATGTAATGGACTAGCCTTTACTAAGGTAGTATGCAGGATGAGTTTCTAAAGGACAAATCATGCCAGACAAAGTTGATGCTGATGGCTTCAGGCTAGAATTATGGCACTGGATGATGAGAAGAGTGTATATGTTTGTGTTTGGATTGGAATAAAGCAGTTGATTCAATGCTCCCAGAAATCATGTGCTCAACATTTAGTTCAGACCAACTGAGCCTATGAACAGTTTCACATGGATTGAAAATGGGCCAATTGTTCTTCATCATACTGGGGAGTGAAGGGAGTCTTCTAGTTCATTTCCACTGGGAATTGGTGGTGGGCCCTAACCCATTTGCCCACTGTACCTGCATTCCTTTTTCAACTCTTGGAACACCTCGGGCATTGCAATTTGTCAGGATGCTGCCCTCTGCTTCTTCAGTTCCCCTCTGAAGTCTTCCCTCTTCCACAAGAAGTGTTCTTGGGTGCATATGTGTTGGGGTGGGGGTGGGAGGCATAAAGAAACACAAGTAATGCAACAAGGGATGAACTGTTTTTGTCTTTGTAGGACATTATACCTGTTCCATCACAATGCACAGACTTACGGACAAGCAGCTAAAGCACCTAAGCATGAGCAAAACTGCCCTCCTCATTACAGCTTCTGTCCAGGGAAGCCATTTCTCTGGAGAGCAGATCAGTGCCGAAGTGCCGTTCAGTCCCGGGTTTTATGCTGATCAGACTGAAATTCTCTTAAGTAACCATTACACAAGCTCCGACATGAAAATATTTGGAGCCACTGAAATTCTTGACAAACTAGAGGTGAGTCTGTCACAGGAAATCATCATTATATGTTTAAGGCTATATTGATCTGTTGTGTGCAGCTCTGAGCAAGGGACAGTAGTGTAAACTTCAACATGCCCTGGAGGCAGTGAATTTCTGACATCTCTCTCAGGCATAATGCCCTCTGCTTTCCTCTTGCTCCGGAGAAGGAAGCATGTTTGGCAGGCTTATACCTATAGCAAATTACACCACACAAACATATGCCCCAATTGGCTCAGACGTGCTGGCCAACTGGACACGGGGACTGGTGCCAAAGCTGTGCCTGCCTGGTCTAGGGAATGTTTGTCCATCTGTGTGGCCAGAACCCAGGTAGCCTGTGCAAGATGTCAGAAATGGCTCTTGCTTTCCCATGTGTGGTTGTGATCGTGCAGGTAAGTGACCAGCCCAGAATGTAAGTGACACTTTAGAAAAGCAACAACAGCACAAGGTAAAGGCATGTGTACGACGGTAGTCCCAGCAGGCAGGGTGAGGTATAAACTGATGGGGTGACTTAGAAGAAATCAGTCAGTAATAATTGGCAGGATTGTTCATCATGGTTAAAACCTTCCTCTGGATAAATCGAAACAAATAGCCCCAAGTCAAACAAAATTTCCCGTCCTGGGGTTCAAACACCCTCCCTCTCTGCTCCCCCTGAGCTGTGCTAGCCTGGAGCATTCCCAGACCCTTTCTCTCTTTCCAGCAGCTTTTCTCAGTAAAATTCCCCTAGCCACTGTTCAAGGGGATGTGAAATTGTAGCTGGAATTTAACCCCCTATGTATTATGGGACAATTGTTACCCCTACACCAAGTCACAACCAGCTGTAACCTGTAACCCATTGTTACATGTTTGTGGATTTTCAGATTTTTAGATCCATTCTTAGTAGCTAGTGTGAGAGCCCCAAACAGACTTGCTTTTGAATAAAAATAAAGTGTCGTCATGCTTTCTAGTTTAACATCTGTCCAGGGACCATGCGCTGCACTTTCTGTGGACTGAATCAATTCTTTCCATTTCTAACTGCTGTGATTCTGTGGTTTTATGTATTAATACATGCGTAACCTTTAAAATTCAAACATCTCTTCTGATACTACCTGCTATGGCATGAACTGTGGATGTTTATAATCTCTACAGAGAGGAAGGATAATACATTAGGGCTATGTCTACGCTAGCCCCAAACTTCGAAATGGCCAAGTAAATGGCCATTTCAAAGTTTACTAATGAAGCGCTGAAATACATATTCAGCGCCTCATTAGCATGCGGGTGGCCGCAGCGCTTTGAAATTGACGCGGCTTGCCGCCACGCGGCTTGTCCCGACGGGACTCCTTTTTGAAAGGACCCCGCCTACTTCGAAGTCCCCTTATTCCTGTGAGCAGATGGGAATAAGGGGACTTCAAAGTAGCCGGGGTCCTTTCAAAAAGAAGCCCCGTTGGGACGAGCCGCGAGGCGCGTCAATTTCGAAGTGCCACGGCTGCCCACATGCTAATGAGGCGCTGAATATGCATTTCAGCACTTCATTAGTAAACTTCGAAATGGCCATTTACGTGGCCATTTCGAAGTTTGAGGCTAGTGTAGACACGGCCTAGTTTTTGTAATTGTACACAGAAAATTGTGTGTGTTTTGTCCAGCAAAGTGAACTATATTTGATATATTTTAGGATATCTAGTATTTAATTATTTTTCCTCTCAGTTAACTCCAGAGCTTGTGTAAAAGGTAAGGAGCTGGGAGTGAAAATATATTTCCGTTTTCTCTGTTTCTCAATGGTACAGTTTAACTGTTTATTGGATGGTCACTCATATTTGGTTCATGCGCTGGCAGGACAATATTGCTTTCATATGCTACTGTGTGGGAAGATCACCTGCATGCTTTTCTTCAGCTTTGCACGAGGCCATTTATCAAAACATGCACTGGATAAATAGTCAAAAGACAGTTTGTTTGAGTAGGGCGAGGGAGTGAATCTGAGGGTACTGCTCTATGGTTACAATGTAGGCTCCTTTTTAAAGCAAATAATTTACTTTCATTCCGAGAGAGTGGCAGTTCTTCTGCAGCTCCTCCACATACAACCAGTAAAAGAAGGCATGTCCAAGCGAGCACTGTGCAGTATGTTTGTCTTGCAGGTGAAAAGTGCATCCCCAATGGTGAAGGCTCTTGAGAAGGAGAAATCGTATGGATTGCCTAGTTATGTAACCTACACAGTTAGTGTGTCTGATCCAAGAGTTCTGAGCCAGGAGTCCTTATCAACCATCCTTACCATATCTAGCCCAGTGACTGACCAGTCTATCACTGTTCCGGTGACAGTGATTTACAGAGCTGACAGAAGTGAGCCAATGAGACGTAAGTTTATCTGTATATTTCATGTATCAGAATAAATTCCAATATCCATTAGTGTTCTTTGGTGGTATGGACTTCAGTGCAGTGTAGATTTGAGCCAGCGAAACAGTCAGCTAAAAAGTTGTTGCTGATGTGTAAAATAAACCCTAACATCCTGACAGCAAGCTTTGCATGCCAGTGCTTCTTGTGGCTGAAGCTGGACTGGTTTCCCTTTCTGGGTCGGTCCAATTACTGTCTTTGGAATGTGCTCTGTCTAATGGCTGCTCGCCCACCCCAGCTGGCACAAGTTGCTCAATGCTATAGTATCCAACTGCTCTCCTTGCTTTATTTTTACATATTCTCAAACATGGCTTGGCATTTACAAAACTGATTAGTGGGTTGGGGATATGGGAACACTGTGTGTGACATTTCAATCTATTCTGAGCTATCACTGACAAGCACATTTTGAACATTATGTTGGAAATTGCCATTGTAATCTAAGTCTTTTGTGCTATTTATACTAATAAAATATATCATTCACAAATAAATATTCAAAGTGAAAAAGAAAAAACTAGGACAAGAGCCCAGTTGTCATTAAAGGGGGTTAGAGAGCCAGTGCTATTTATAACATCATACGGTATCTCTCCTTTTCAATTGGTTCTACAGATGGAGCCAGCTTATTCCAACACTTCCTTGATTCCTATCAAGTAATGTTCTTCACGCTCTTTGCACTGTTGGCAGGGACAGCTGTTGTGATCATAGGTAAGGAAGGAGAAAACTCCAATAATATTTTTTCTAACTTTTAAACATTTTAACTGTGATTTAAAGGAATAATTTCCACATTGAAATGGTTTTGATAATGTCTTTCAGCCTACCATGCAGTTTTCTCCCCAAAAGAACAGAACACTTACCCAGCCTTTACCCAAAGGACAACGCCTCAGCACAGCTATAACAGTAAGCAGCTGTCACCCAGTTATAAATGAAATTAATTGGTTACTGTAGATAGTGCATCAGAATTAATGCAGGCAGTTTCGCTAAGAGAAGCCTGTCTCCTGAAATGGGTTATAAGGCTGGCATCTCTTCACCATGCAACTGTTGTGGTCCTGGTTCTGATTCTACACACACCTGTTTTACACTGATATAACTACTTACACCTCAGTGGAAATAGTTGTAATTTACCTTTTGGACCTGGAGACTAGAATCAGGATCATGAAATGGTCACTTGGAAGAAAAACTTGGGAGAAAAAAAAATTCACTGCTGTAGTGGGACAACTGAGATCTAGAGCAGCAATGGGCAACCACAAATCATGAGCGGGCCACACAACTGGCCCTCCTTCGACTCAGTGGGCCACAGCAATCAGCAGGCCACTAGGGTTTCACCCATGGTCCCTGCCCCCATGCACTTCTCGTGCCCTGGGGCACTGGAGCTCCTCCCCCCACCCCCGCATGTTCCTCTGCTCCTCCCCTTCCCTCCTAGCACTTTTGGAGTGGACAAACTGCCTGATTCACATTCCATCCCTGCCCTTCTCCTGAGATGGATCAGCCACAAACAGCTGATTTGCAAGATTCCAGTTCTGGAAAGGTGGAGGAAGGAGCAGAGATGGGGTGTGAATCAGACAATTCACAGCTCCAGAAGTGCTGGGTGGGTGGGAGGGAAAGGAACAAGCGAGCGCAGACCTCTGGTACAGCGTGCCAGAGGCGTGTGAGAACTGGAGGAGAGCCAGACAGGCCACAGGTGGAGCCCCAATGAGCTGCATGCACCCTGCAAAATGCAGGTTGCCCACCACTGGTTTAGAGCCTGCTTCTATGGAATCCAATGACACAACCTTGGTGACTCACTATGCACCTTCTGTGGATGTTGTTTTGCCTTTTATGTAACAGCAGAAATCCCAGTGTTATTTTGAGTACACACTTAGGTTCGATCAGAAACATAAGGAAAAATCAGAGTTCTTTGACCTTCATATTTGTTTATTTTTAAAGGAGCTTTAGCGGAATGAAAGCTAGCCGAAAGAGTACCGCGGGTAAAAATGTTTAATGCTTCAGGCTCCGTTCATGAAAAGCACATTGTGGATCCTAGAAGATTCAGGCAAAGTCAAGACTCCCAAAGCTTTACCATCATAAATGTCAAGTCTGTTGAGAGAAAATAAATGTGGAAAGTAGTGGAATGTTCCTTTCCTTAAAAAAGGAAAATGATGAACTGAGAGATTATTTAATTTTTCTTTGGAAACTGAGCCCCAGGATAACTGGGAAATACTCAAAATTCTGTTATTGTTATATTTAGTAAAATGAACTTAAATTTTCTTTCTTCCTCCTTGGTTCTACGTTTCCCTTTATTAAAGCCTGCACAAGGGCCTGCAAAGAATCAGAATTAATTATCTCAGTTTTCCATTATCTTAGTGATCTTCTCCGCAATACCTTCTACAGTGTTTCATTTGTTAAATGACTCTTGTGAGATAACTGGCTTACTGCAGAGGAAAAGTCCCATTCTCTGCATAGTTCTACATAGTACAGAAAGGCAGCTTCTTCACTCTAAAGTAAAGGTTCCAGAAGGGGTTGCAGAAGGGCCGGAAGGCTCACTAGCTGTAAAAAAATTGCTGAAATAAAAAAGGAAGAACATATCACATCAGGGATGAGGGAAGTGAGTAAGAAAGCCAGGTGCAAGGAAAACTAAAGAAGCTGTTTATTTGCTTCTCCTTGTCTCCTGCTTTCCCATACAATAGAAAATCTTAAAAATAAATTGCCATAAGCATCACTCAACTGCAGCCAGTGATCAGTGAAGAAAAGGTGAGATAAAAGAAATAAAATTACCAGACTTCCAAAGAAATTCTTACTTCCCTCACGTATTTTCAAACGGTACCTTTGGGACCTCCCATCTTTCCTTGTTCCTTTTTCCCTCTGGCCAGAGAAAGTAATTATTTAAAACCCAGTATTAATGAATTCAGACCAGATAGACCAGCTTGTTCAGTTGATGCTGTTAGGGTCAGAGCTCCCACTACCATATATCCAAAAATCCAAGCTTTGGGTGTCAATGTGCTATTTATTCTGTTTGAATAAGACAATGTAACTGACACAACTACAGCTGCCTAAAATTTTCATACCAGATTTTTTTCTTCACACACGTCTGGTTTAGAGTTTGGAAGAGTTCACAAAATTTTGTTCAATTTTATTAAATTTTGAAATTACTTGGGAGAAAAATAGATGTAGCTGTCAGGAGGCTTGGCTTCTGATCCTTTCTCTGACACTGTGTGGCCTTCAATGTAATTGTGCAGCTGGAGTTCCCCTTGTGTTAAATAGGAATACAGAGACTGTTTCTACACTATGAGATAAAATCGAATTTAAAGGCGTTAGCTCGATATTAAAACATAACTCTCTTCACAGTTAATACTATTAGCTCAATTTATTGAGCCATAATATGGATACAAAATGTTGATATTCCGGGACAGGTAAAGCATCAATTTCAAATTTAAAATCTCAAATCAAGGCTAGTGTGGAAGTGCCATGTCCTTAATTCAAATTTATTAGCCTCCAGAAGTGTCCTGTATGTATCCCACAAAGCTACACAGTGACCCACCATGTATGGCTGCTTCCTTGTACACTGCTTTCCATCCAGGTGCACAGGAAGAAGGTCACAGGAAGCCCACAAATTTTTGATTGAATTAGAATTTGAATTGGAATTCAGCAGTGCCCAGCCCTGCAAATATAAAGGACGCCCATAATGAAAAAATCCCTTTGCCCATCGCATCCCTCTTCCAAACTATCGTCATCAGAATTGGCAGCATCATTATGATACTGAACCGTCACTGAGCTTTGTAATTGAAGGCAAAGTTGCGCGACAGCTAGTGTAGCTGCTGAAACGATGCATGCTATGAGTTGAAGCATTTGGGGATCCATGCTTGTGCTGGAATGCTGCAGCAGGAAATGGCGGGATCTCTGGTTCATTTTTGCATGGTTACTGGTACTCTGAATTCTGGCACAGTGTTTTGAATTCTCAGATTCAAACATGAAACACCCACAAGCAAAGCTGGGCTATGGCACTGTGGGATAGGTACCCACAATGAACTTCTCATGTGTCAAACTTGCACAGGGTAATGGGGACATGGAAGGGTAACACGGAAAAAAGGTGGGTTGAATTTCAAGAAGCTTTGTGGATGCTTAATTTGAATTTATAATAACGAGATTAAATGTCAAATTTATTAAAAATTAAATTTATCTTGTAGTGTAGACACAGCCAGAGATTGACCTGCTTCCAGTAAAGTCCTAAATTTGCTTACAATTCATTGAGGTGATGTGAGAAGATAATTCACAAATCCCTTCTTCCCCAGTATCACAAACCCCACCAGCTACTCATCCTTTTATTTTACTTTTTACAATACTGTTCAAATTGTTTTTGTTCCTTGCTGTGAATTTTTGTTTGAATTTGAGTTGCCATGTAGCTGCCCATGACAAATTTTCTGTTGCTTGAACTGCCATGGAACATCAAAACATCAGGTTCTCAATAGCCTTATAAAATCAGATTAACTTTCATAAAAACCACCCTTGAGATCTATCAATTTCATAGATTCCTACAAATGAGTAACTGAATACATATTGTGGTATAGGACCCCGAACCAGCAACACACTTAAGTACACAAATAATCCAATTTACTGTAGCTGAACTACTTACTTATAAAAACAAAAAAAGCAGTCAAGTAGCGTCTTTAAAGTGCTACTTGACTGCTTTTTTGTTTGATAGTATATAGACTAGCACGGCTTTCTCTGTTACTTACCTATAGTTATGAACATGCTTGAGTATTTTGCTGAACTGGAGCCTGGCTTTGTAATAATGACATTTGAGTATTCAGACTGAGGTAAAAAAACCCAGATTATTAGTTATTGTCATTCTTACTGAAATGAAATTTATATGTGGGTCTCAGGAGCTTTAGCACTGCATTAATTCATGCAGCTTGTAAAAAGAAATACGAGATTTTCATGTTCTCATTTAATGAAAATGTACCTGAAAATATAAAGGTAGAGAGCTTTTTTTCAGTGAATCCTTAAGAGTCTCTTCCCAGTGTAATTCATTCTAAGAGAAGCTGTTTTTTTTTTCCTCCTCCCACTTCTTTAATATGATTGTTTCCTCTCCTTTTCCATGACTTCAGGTTTTTCTATTTCATCTGCAACTTCGCTAAGTCCTTCATCCTCAAATCGGAAAAATAGCCCTCCCTCCAGGCTATGGAGTACTGGTTATGCTTCACATTAAAGAAAGACCACAGGATTCATCTGCACAAGGATGTATACTTGTGTTAAAAGAAAAGTCAATGTTTTTACTAATAGCAAAATCATTTCACACTGGGAAATTTTTCAGTTAGGCTTAAAATTTTTCAAATGCTCAGTGTAATACAAATCATCTTAAAAATGCAGTGTAATATACTGTGCAACACCTCTTTAATGCATAGTGCTCTGCAGTATTTTAATGGGATGCTTTCAATCCTATAAAATCTATTCTTGCTTCTTTTATTTTATGCTCAATTGACCAAAATGCCTGGACAATTAGCTATCTTTGTGCTAAGCTAGCTTTCCTGTGTACTTTACCCAGTTAGAAGAAAGTAGATAAGTATTAAGGTTTTTTGTTTGCTTCGTGTGCAAAGAAGGGAAATAGTAAAACAGGTAAAATGTGAACCAAAAATGTGAAGGAGTCTGTGGTTCAAAAGACTAAAGTTTTCTTTGGGCTTGCATATTATTATCATGAGACTCAGGAACTTACTGCACTGATAAGTGTTCTTATATTTTAGCCTTACAATGTGATTTATCTTCATAATTTGCCAGTTTAAGAATAAGAAATGCTGGAATAACTGTGAATAGATTAGTCCATTTTCTTTATTTTTTTATGCAAAATGTTAAACTCAGCTCCACGTAGGTACAATTGCAGTATATTTATGGTTGCTGTACTCTGCTGTGCTAATGACCGAGAATGCTACAAAGCATGTGCCTTTCTCGAGTAACAATGATTTATGAATGAAGATTTCTAGAATTGTTACAAAAAAAGGGTGCAAATCATTTTGTTTGAAGGCACTTGTTGTTTTTGGTTTTCTGTTTGGTAATACAAACATGAAGAACAGTTATTTTTACAGGTTGGTTTAGAAATATAAGTACCTCAGCAGACACTGAGCCTCCATGCACCTCCACTGCCCCAGTGACTTAAATGACAAAAGTGAAGTGAATTTCAGTTTCTTTAACCTGTTTGTCTCTGATAACTATAAAGGCACACTGAAGACATTGACTTCTACTAGTAGATATTAATGGTGTATATAAGCAGGACGTGCTGCTAGTATAATTAATATCTAATAGTAAAAAGAGTGCTTATTGTATAATAACTGTATAATAAAATAAGTGTATTTGGCATAGTGCATAGATAGTACATTGTTGAATTTTTGGTTCTCTTTTTTTTTTTTTTTTTTTTTAAGTTTTGATTGGATAGAACCATAGACACCAACTGCATTATTGACATTAAAATCAGAAGGTACTTTACCAAACCATGAGGTGGTTAACTGCATGTGCTCAGACATGCTGAGATTGCTCCTAGGATGGAAATATTACCTCAGTTGTGGTATCTTAAATCAGCTGATTAAAACTGAAGTCTTGGTCACTTTCTTTTATCATGCAGGCAATATTTGGAGCTATCGCTGTCAGAATCAAGCTTTGTTTACATATATGTAAGACTGTCAGGGTATGTCTACACTAGTGTTACGCTTTTGAAAGAGGCATGCAAATGAGGGAACTTGAAAATGCAAATGAGGCACAGATTTACATATCTGGCACCTTACTTGCATATTCTTTCGAAAAAGCTTCTTTTGAAAGAAGAAAAGCAGTGTAGATGTGGCTCTTTCGAAAGTAAGCCCCATCTTCGAAAGAACCCTTCTTCATAAAAAAAAAAATTGGAAGAAGAGTTCTTTCGAAGATGGGGTTTTTCTTTCGAAAGAGCTATGTCTACATTGCTTTTCTTCTGTTGAAAGAAGCTCTTTTGAAAGAATATGCAAATGAGGCACCAAATAGGTAAATCTGCACCTCATTTGCATGCCTCTTTTGAAAGGGCAGTCCTAGTGTAGATGTAGCCTGAGAGTGGTAACTGTGAATAATTGTCACAAAAGAACAAAAGGCTCAGTTAAGGTAGTCAAAGTAATCTACTTATAAAGAACAGAACATCATGGCTACGTCTACACTAGCCACTTCATTTCGGAAGGGGCATTGTAATGAGCAAGTTGGGAAGATGCTAATGAGGCGCTGCGAGGAATATGCAGTGCCTCATTAGCATTATGTCAGCCGCACGCAATTCAAAAGTGCCACTTTTGAATCACATGCCACCAGTGTAAACCGGCACTTCTAAAAAGGACTCCTGAACTTCGAAAGCCCCTTCTTCCTAAACTGAATAGGAAGAAGGGGCTTTCCAAGTCTGGAGGGTCCTTTCAAAATCCAGAGGGTGCTTTCGAGAGGCCTCTATCTACATGGGCTGTGCATGATTCGAAAGTGGCACTTTCGAATCATGTGCGGCCACCATTATGCTAATGAGGCACTGTATATTCCTAACAGTGCATCATTAGCATCTTCCCATCTTGCTCATTACCATGCCCCTTCCAAAAGGAAGGGGGTAGTGTAGACATAGCCCATGTCATTACAGTGTGAAACAATAAAACCATTCAGCTGTTCTTGTGTTAAACATCAAATATAGAAAATTATACAGGCAAATATTCAAAAGATATGAATGTACATATAGACAGATTCTCTGGCGTATAATTTTCCTTTGATATTACTGGAAAATGCCACCTTGTTCAATAGTGTTCCTTTGTGGGTTTTTGTATAATTTATTTACTAGTACTTGAGAATTACAGATGTGCCTTACATGCTGGTGTTCCTTAAAATTGACAGTTTGAATGTAAATATGAGCATTTATACTTATTTTATTTAATAAAGCTTTATAAGATTCCTTAACATAATATTGCTGGCAATTTTTGTGTCTTGGCTGCTTAATAGCGAAAAATACATTATGAATTGTTTGTCTTTTGTTATTCATGTCCCATGCTGTGCCTTTTATTGTAATTAACATGCAATTCTACACTACAAGGTGACTGTAAACATGTCATGTTTATTGGCTCTGATGATTAACAGGCATATCAAATTTGCTTAGGGTAAAAGCAATTTCTTTTCTTACTGTCAGTCCTGAAAATTCACCCTACTATTTGAACAGTCTCTTTTGAAAGGCTGTTTTCCTCTGACCTATCACGAACACCACAAAGAGAGATCCTTTACCCTAAGTTATTTCCTCGGTGACACCTGTGCAGTTCTGTTGTCACCAAACCAAGCCCCTCGATTTCGCCAGCGTAGTTTCTTTTTCTTTTGTTTATAACTGATGTAATTTATTCATAACTTGGGCTATGTCTACATTAGCCCCAAATTTCGAAATGGCCATGCAAATGGCCATTTCGAAGTTTACTAATGAAGCGCTGAAACACATAATCAGCACCTCATTAGCGTGCGTGCAGCCACGACACTTTGAAATTGACGCGGCTCATCCAGATGGGGCTCCTTTTCGAAAGGACCCCGCCTACTTCGAAGTCCCCTTATTCCCATCTGCTCATAAGAATAAGGGGACTTCGAAGTAGGCGGGGTCCTTTCGAAAAGGAGCCCCGTCTGGATGAGCTGCGCAGCGGCGAGCTGCGTCAATTTCGAAGTGCCGCGGCCTCCTGCATGCTAATGAGGCGCTGAATATGTATTTCAGCGCTTCATTAGTAAACTTCGAAATGGCCATTTGCATGGCCATTTCACAGTTTGGGGCTAGTGTAGACACGGTCTTCGAGACACTGGGATTATGGTATTGTCACTGAAAGTGCATTTGCCCTACAGGATTTTATCTATCTTGACTGTTCAAACCCAGAATAAATATCTACACTTGCCAAGTAAGAAGTTTTGTTATTAGTCTTTTATTAGTAAGATGAGTAAATTTGACTCACTGCAATACAGGCAACCTGGAACCCTAGGATGCCATTTTTCCTAAGGTACTTTGCCACATTGAACTTGATGAAGATAACTGCAGAATAAAGTAAAACATTTGGGTAAGTCCATGAACAGCAATATTACATGCAAGTTAGTGGTTTCCACCTGCACTTGCATCTTGCAGGTGACTTCTGACATATCCAGGTGTGGGGTCCAGATTATCCTTTCATTCTGTTCTTTAATATGAATTTGACAGGGAGTGGCTGAGAGTATCCTCCTGAAAGAGGTGAGGATTTCCATAAATCTTCTGTTATTGAAATGGTGGGAAGCACTCTGGGCCTCTTCCCTGAGATTCCTCAATGTTAAGAGTTGGTCGAGATTTTCCAAGGGGTAGTTTGTTAAATCTTTCTTCAAGAATAGATTTTTCTATTTAAATATATTTTCTCAGATTTTCAGGGTTTTTTTTTCAGGTACCTCTGCTGAACTTCCCAACCTCCTTGTATTCAGTGACGATAAAAAGAACCGTAGTTTCTACACCTATGACTTGGGTTTTTCAAAAAAATGCCCTTTCCCCCCACACTGAGAGAGAGCTGAAGAGATCTGAGAGATACCAAGTTGCTATGGTGATAACTACTTTGGAAATGCTTAAAGACAGGTTTATTCTCCTCAACATAAAAAATCATCCTCTGTTCCAGTATTTAGTTCCTTTGTAGTCTAAATCATCAGCCCTGTGTTGCATGTATTTAATTAAGTAAGACCCCAGTGCAGTTTTTTGGCATGCACCTAGCTGAATTGTGACTTACATTAACCTGCTAGTGGTAGAGGACAGGGGGGATAAAAACACCTTAAAAGCAGGATGGCTTCTTTCATGAAGCGTTTGAGTTACAGAACCCTGTACATACGGTTACATCAAACCACTGGTGCACTGGAGGATTATTTCAGGCAGTGAATATTCTTTTCTAAACAAATTGCTGCCACTTTAACTCAGTCTTTTCTTGAATGAGCAATTTGACTGGACTAAGGTTCAGGCTTTTTGCACCTATTGCTGAGTTTTTCTCATACATTATTTTAAGCTAAAGAATTGGCAACTATTATGAGTAAGACTATGTTTTAATCACTGATGTTTTTGGTAAAAGTCATGGACAGGTCATAGAATCATAGAATCCTAGGGCTGGAAGTGGTCTCAGGAGGTCATTTAGTCCAGCCTCCTAACACACAGCAGGACGAACCCTAACTAAGTCATCCCAGCCAGGACTTTGTCAAACTGGGACATAAAAACCTCTAGGGATGGAGATACCACCACCTCTCTAGGCAATGCATTCCAGTGCTTCACCACCCTCCTGGTGAAATAGATTTTCCCTAATATCCGACCTGGACCTCTCCCATTGTAACTTGAGACCATCCTCTTCACAACCCACCTTCAGGAAGTTGGAGGCGGCTATCAAATTGCCCCTCACTCTTCTCTTCTGCAAACTAAGTAAGCCCAAATCCCTCAGCCTCTCCTTGAACCTCATGTGCTCCATCCCACTAATCATTTGGGTTGCTCTCTGCTGGACCCTCTCCAGTGCATCCACCTCCTTTCTATACTGAGGGCCCAGAAACGGATGCAAAACATCAGATGTGGCCTCACTAGTGCCAAATAAAGGGGAATAACAACTCTAGATGTGCTGGAAATGCTGACTCATATGCAGTTTCTCATTCACAGTAATCCCTACATCACAGGCCCTGGTTCTCATGGTGGATTTTAATCACCCTGACTTCTGTTGGGATACCAATGAAGCAGTACACAGACCATCCCAGAAGATTTTGGAGAATGTTGGGGATAACTTCCTGGTATAAGTGCTGAAGGAACTGATGAGGGGCAATATGCAGCTTGACGGGCCACTCACAAACAGGGAGGAGCTAGCAAGAGGAATATATGTGGGTGATAACTTGGGTTGCAGTGATTCTGAGATGGTAGATTTCAGGATCCTGACAAAAGGAAGAAAGGAAAGAAGCAAAATATACACCCTGGATTCAGAAAAGCGCATTTTGACTTTTTCAGGAAAATGATGGACAGGATCTTCTGCATAGCTATTACGAAGGGGAAAGGAGCCCAGGAGAATTGGCAGTATTTTAAAGAAGCCTTATTGAAGGCACAGGAATAAACCATCTTGATGCTCAGTAAACAAAAGTAAATATGGTAGGCAGCCTGCTTGACTTACCAGGGAAATCCTTGGAGAGCTTAAACTCAAAAAAGAAGCTTATAAGAAGAGGAAAGTTGGACAGGTGACTTAGGGGGAGTATAAATATCATAGAATTCTAGGGCTGGAGGGGACCTTAGGATATCTTCTAGTCTAGTCCCCTGCCTAAAGCAGGATCAACCCCAGCTAAATCATCCCAGCCATGACTATGTCAAGCCGGGACTTAGAACCTCTAGGGAGGGAAATTCCACCACCTCTCTTGGTAATGCATTCCAGTGCTTCACTACCCTCCTGGTGAAATAGTTTTTCCTAATATCCAACCTACACCTCTCCCTCTGTATCTTCAGACCATTGCTCCTTGTTCTGCCATCTTTCATCACTGAGAACAGTCTCTCATCATCCTCTTTAGAGACCCCTTTCAGGAAGCTGAAGGTGGCTATCAAATCACCCCTCAGTCTTCTCTTCTGCAAACTAAATAAGCCCAAATCTCTCAGCCTCTCCTCATAGGTCATGTGCTCCAGCCCCTTAATAATTTTCATTGCCTTCCGCTGAACCCTCTCCAATGTGTCCACATCCTTTCTATACTCAGGGGCCCAGAACTGGACACACTACTCCAGATGTGGCCTCACCAGTGCGAAGTAGAGGGGAATAATAACTTCTCTAGATCTGCTGGAAATGCTTTTCCTAATCCACCCCAATATGCTGTGAGACTTCTTGGCCACAAGGGCACACTGTTGACTCACATCCAGCCTCTCATGCACTGTAATCCCCAAATCCTTTTCTGCTGCACTGCTATTTAACCGGTCGGTTACCAGCCTGCAACAGTGCTTGGGATTCTTCCTTCCCAAGTGCAGGACACTGCACTTGTTGAACCTCATCAAACTTCTTTTGGCCCAATTCTCCAATTTGTCTAGATCACTCTGTACCCTATCCCTATCCTCCGATGTATCTAGCTTACCTCCTAGATCAGTGTCACCTGCAAATTTGCTGTGGGTGCAATCCATTCTCTCATCCAGGTCATTACTAAAGATGTTGAAAAATACTGGCCCTAGAACTGAACCTTGAAGTGTTCCACTGAAACCCGACTGCAAACCAGACATTGAGCCATTGATCACTGCCCTTTGGGCCCATCCATCATGCCAGTTTTCTCTCCACCTTGCAGTCCATTTATCCAATTCATACTTCCTTAACTTATGGACAAGAATGATGTGGGAGACTGTATCAAAAGCTTTGCTAAAGTCAAGGTATGTCACATTCCTTGACTTCCCCATGTCCACAGAGCCTGTTACCTCATCATAGAAACTAATCAGATTGATCAGGCATGACTTGCACTTGGGAAATCCATGTTGACTACCCTTGATCATTTTCCCCTCTTCCAAGTGCTCCAAAATGGATTCCTTGAGACTTCCCTCCATAATTTTTCTGGGGACTGAGGTACAGCTGACTGGTCTATAGTTCCCTGGATTGTTCTTCTTTCCTTTTTTAATGGTCACTACATTTGCCTTTTTCCAATCATCTGGGACTTCTCCCGATCTCTGAGTTTTCAAAGATAATGGCCAAAGGCTCTGCAATGACATCTGCCAATTCCCTCGGTACCTTTGGATGAATTAAATCTGGACCCATGGATTCTTTTCTAAATAGCTCTTAACCCATTCTTTCCCCACTGAGGGCTGCTCATCTCCTTCCCATACTGCTTTGCCTAGTGCTTTAGTCTGGGAGCTGACCTTGTCCATGAAGACAGTGGCAAAAAAAGCATTGAGTACTTCAGCCTTTCCCACGTCATTTGTCACCAGGTTACCTCCCTCATCCAGTAACAGCCCCATACCTGCCCTGATAACCCTCTTATTGGTAACTTCCTGTAGAAACCCTTCTTGTTGCCAGTAAACCCTCAAAATAAGAAGCTTCAAGTTGCACGTAACTCTCTTTAAGGCAAGTTAAGCGCAACTTGAAGCTGCTCTGAGGTTGTCAGCTCATCTGGCTTCCTGCAGGTGTGGGCATCTAGGCATGCTAAGAGCCCCTTCTCCCTGTCTTCCCCCAGTAGTGCTGCTGTCAGGGTGACAGCTGTGTGGCTGGGGCAAGGCAGGGAGAAGCAGCAAGGAAACTCAGCAGCCCTGGTGAGTTGTTCAGTTTCCCAGGCCTTGCAAGTGGCAGGGAGCTGGGAACCAAGCGGCAGCCTGGTTCCTGTCTCACCACTCTGATTTGCACAAAAAATTTGAGTTACACAAGGGTTGCAGGAACACAACCCCCGTGTAACTCAAGGTATTACTGTATTGCTCAAGAATGCAGGAGAGCAATCAGGATGCTGAAAACACAATTGGAAGGAAGGAATTGCTAGCAAGGAATGTGAAAGGTAACAAGAAAGGTTTCTACAGGCATTTTAACAATGAGGGGGGTGATCAACGAGGATGTGGGGCCCTTACTGGATGAGAGAGAGAACCCTGTGATAGATATAGGACAGTCTGAAGTTCTCACTGCTTTTTCTGCCTCTGTCTTCACAGACAAGGTCAGCTCCCAGGCTACTGCGCTAGGCAATGCAGTATGGGAAGGAAATGGGCAGCCCTCAGTGTGGAAAGACCAGCTTAAGAGCTATTTACAAATACTAGATGTGCGCAAATCCATGGATCCATATTTAATGCATCCAAGGGTACTGAGGGAGTTGGCAAAAGTCACTGCAGATTACCTGAATGGTCTACCTTCTCCATTCAAATCACACCCAATGAACTCAGTCATGGTTTCCATACTTTTCTCAAGAAAAACTAGAGTCCTACAGCACCTTATAAACTAACACATTTATTTGTTAGGTAATGAGCTTTTTTTGTGTAAGATCCGCTTCAGTCTTACCCACAGAAGTTCATTACTTAATAAATAAATGTGTTAGTCTTTAAGGTGCTGCAGGACTGCTTGTGTTTTGTGAAGCTGCAGACTAACACAGCTACCCCTGTGAGACTTTCCTCAAATATGCTTGGCCTTTCCATCTGCGAGGCTATTTTTATTGCAGGTGGTGAATATTACTGTTTCCCTCTGGTCTAGAGAATTTTGTGTTAATCATCTGGTTCCTGCAATTTATAGTGTCTCAAAACAATTCAACACAGCATCTTTTTCTCTCTCTTGTGTGTTGTTTAGCTTGGACATTAGTGGTTCAGCGTGTATTTGGTTTGTAGTAATTACTCCATAGCATGCATTTAGCAACAACTGCATCAGTTTATCATTCACTCAGGTTGTTTCTCTTTCCTTTTTCTCTCTTTTTTTTTTCTGCTTCATCTTTTAAATGGTGCTTCTGCTCTGCTCTAGCTCAAATGGCTGTGTGGTCACTCTGGCTCTTACATTTTATTGATGTAGTTAGCACTGATAACTGTATTTCCTGGGACCAGTAGTTGCTGTTGTGTAAGTAGTGGCACTGTTATGACTCACTGAATTTTTTGTGATTCTTGAGTGCTTCTGGCCTCACTTGCTTTTTCCTCTGGAAGAGGCTCTTTACTGAAATAAGATGTTTCATGGAACAATCTGTAGTTATAATTCAACTTGATCGTTACATGCTCTTTTCCAGTGCTTCTTAGAATGGCATTGTTAAAACACAGCAGTGCCCCTGAGGAACTTCAGAACTCACAAGATCCCACTGTGAGGTTAGAACTTGTCTAAATTCAGACATTGTGCCTCTTTGGCTGCAGTGAAAGCAGCCTAGCTCCTGTTGTGTGGATGCGGCTCTGTCAGTATAAAGGTGGGTTTTGTACTAATACAACTATTCCTATACAAGCAGACAAGGAAGTTATACCTGTGTAAGGCCCCTTTCCACAGCTCCAAATGCAGCCATGTGGGATGGGCTATGGGATATACTGTTGTGGGGGTCTCTAGAGCTGTGTCTACACGTGCACGCTACTTTGAAGTAGCGGCACTAACTTCGAAATAGAGCCCGTTGCGGCTACACGCGTCGGGCGCTATTTCGAAGTTAACTTCGACATTAGGCGGCGAGACGTCGAAGTCGCTAACCTCATGAGGGGATCGGAATAGCGCCCTACTTCGATGTTCAACGTCAAAGTAGGGACCGTGTAGACGATCTGCGTCCCGCAACGTCGAAATTGCCGGGTCCTCCATGGCGGCCATCAGCTGGGGGGTTGAGAGATGCTCTCTCTCCAGCCCCTGCGGGGCTCTATGGTCACCGTGGGCAGCAGCCCTTAGCCCAGGGCTTCTGGCTGCTGCTGCGGCAGCTGGGGATCCATGCTGCAGGCACAGGGTCTGCAACCAGTTGTTGGCTCTGTGGATCTTGTGTTGTTTAGTGCAACTGTGTCTGGGAGGGGCCCTTTAAGGGAGCGGCTTGCTGTTGAGTCCGCCCTGTGACCCTGTCTGCAGCTGTGCCTGGCACCCTTATTTCGATGTGTGCTACTTTGGCATGTAGACGTACCCTCGCAGTGCCTATTTCAATGTGGTGCCGTGCAACGTCGAAGTTGAACATCGACGTTGCCAGCCCTGGAGGACGTGTAGACGTTATTCATCGAAATAGCCTATTTCGATGTTGCTACATCGAAATAAGCTATTTCGATGTTGGCTTCACGTGTAGACGTAGCCTAGCTCTCCTGTTCAAACTATTCCACTGTGGATCAATAATGCAAGCAAGAAGACTGAACTGTGGGTCGCCTGCCACCAGGTTCCTACCAGGTTAGTCTCTCTTTCTGGCCTGGTGATTTCTTAAATATGTATCCAGAGTGAAAAAGCTTCAGCATGAGAGACTGAAAGAGACCATCACTAGACTATCCCATAGCCTAGTGGTTAGGGCACTCTCCAAAAGCAGAGGAGACTCATGTTCAGTTCTTTTTTCCCCATCAGGCAGAGAAGGGAATTGAATTCAGATTTCCTGCATCTCAGGTAAGTGGTCTAACCAGTAGGTAATAAGTAAGGCTGCTCCTTAGATGTCTGACTCCAGGAGAGGGTTCAGGGTTGTGAATTCCAAGCAGCGAGATACACCTTCATCCAGCCCATCTACTTTCTTCAGAAGCCTGGGGCTAGATTAGGTAACACCTTCCCGCACACACCATCACCACCTAGCATGCTGGTTTTTGTGGATTTCATTTTTAGGCACCTCTCCATGCATTTTTGTGTAGGGAGCCTTTACTCCTGACTCAGGATTTGTGGATTCCAGTAGCTTTTCCAAAAAGTAGGCACTGCAATGCTAAGCTCTGCAATGCCTGCAGTCATGTTGTGTATATGGGCCTGAGATCCGATCATGGATGAAACTCAACCCAAGAGCAAACTGGCTAAGCCATCAACAAATAACTCGCAGTATGTCCTGAGCTAAGAAGTGTTCCACTGTACCTTGTTTGGCGATAACAAGGGAACTTTCATCTTAATGTCATCGTAAAAGCCAACAATTACCACAATTTTTTAATAATAATCTGAGTTGAATTATATTAAATCCCCCACCCTCTGGATCATCACCTTGTTGTGGTAAGTGGGTTTGCATGTTCCATTGAACCCAAGAGCAATTCTGTAGGGAGTCTTGTACTCCCAGCAGGGTTGCCCATGGTGGCCAGGTTAAGGGGGAGGGTCCAGATGAAGAATGATCCTAAACGACTTCAACAGCACAACAAGTGATGGATGGGAAGGGTAATGTTACAATGGCTGTGAAGGCGAATGAAGGCTGCAGCAGACAGTAGAATTCCAAACGTCATGGATCCCATGTCATTGGACCTTGGCCTTGTATCCATCAAGGATCATGTGGTGGCTGCAGTGCAACAGTCCCACCATGTTAAAAGAAGTCACACACAGGCATCTTTCTATGTACTACTCTCTTAAACTTAAGCCCTACAGCGAATGGCAACAAGAGCAGGATGTAAAATCTGGAAGTTTTTAGTCATCGATCAGTTCATAGGCAGTGGATGTATGTATCAGTCATTTCATTTCAAGGACTGAAGTGGTAAAACAGCCCAGCTGCTGTGTCCATGACTGAGCATCCCAATTTAGAATCAGCTGTGCTCACCCCACTTGGGGAGGGGGTTCGAAAAGGTGCCCTAAACAGCAACTTCGTTGGAGTGCTCCTCCTTACATGTGCAGCACAGGAGCTTGTCATCACAGACACCCTCTTCCACCAGAAAAACAAATTTAAGATCTCATGACAACATCCTCTATCAGAGCACTGGCACCTCAGAGACTGTCATTGTCTTTGCTTGGGACTGACCCGATGTCCTGCTCACACATGCAATGATTAGGGCTGATGACTGCTTAACTGATCTCCGCCTTATTTGATCCACAATGGCAGTTTGGATGGACACCAAATGGAGAAGTCAGAGAAAACAGATCTGACAAAAGATCAACGGAAGCCTTGAAGGACCCCATCAGACAAAGTGACTTCCAGAGAGCACTCTAAAGAAAGCTCTTTATAATAAGACAAAAGATATCATACTTTATAATAAGACAAAAGATATCATACTTCCCCTATATAAAACTATGGTACGCCCACATCTCGAGTACTGCGTGCAGATGTGGTCTCCTCACCTCAAAAAAGATATATTGGCATTAGAAAAGGTTCAGAAAAGGGCGACTAAGATGATTAGGGGCTTGGAAAGGGTCCCATATGGGGAGAGGCTAGAGAGACTGGGACTTTTCAGTTTGGAAAAGAGGCGATTGAGGGGCGATATGATAGAGGTATATAAAATCATGAATGGTGTGGAGAAAGTGAATATAGAAAAATTATTTACCTTTTCCCATAATACAAGAACTAGGGGACACCAAATGAAATTGATGGGTAGTAGGTTCAAAACTAATAAAAGGAAATTTTTCTTCACACAGCGCACAGTCAACCTGTGGAACTCCTTGCCCGAGGAGGCTGTGAAGGCCAGGACTCTATTAGGGTTTAAAAAAGAGCTTGATAAATTTTTGCAGGTCAGGTCCATAAATGGCTATTAGCCAGGGATAAAGTATGGTGCCCTAGCCTTCATAACATGGGCAGGAGATGGATGGCAGGAGATAAATCACTTGTCTTCTGTTCTCCTTCTCTGGGGCACCTGGCATTGGCCACCGTCGGCAGATGGGATGCTGGGCTTGATGGACCTTTGGTCTGACCCAGTATGGCCATTCTTATGTTCTTATGTTCTTATGCCAACAGCACACCCTGAAGAGGAGGAAGTACTCTGGTGTCAATTGAAAAATGCCATAATCAGAGCTTGTGGAGAAACCATTGGCTAACAGTCCAGGAAGCATGAGGACTGGTTTGATGAGAACAATGTGGAAAGTGAACACCTGATTGAGGTGAAAAAGAGAGCCTTTAGGCTTGGCAAGGCAACATCAACCGCACAACAAGGAGCATCCTCGAAGAGTCGAACATGACCAGGATTGAAGCCATTATCATTCACCAACAACTTTGTTGGACAGGTTACGTGGTATGATCAGCCCCTCCCAAAACAGACTCTGGTTTTGGAGTTGAAGGAAAGATGGAGGAGCATTAGGGGCCAGAGGAAGTGGTTTAAGGATATGTTGAAGGCACATATGAGGGAGTGCAGCATTGGTGGCAACGCTCGGGAGAGTTGCCCGGGAAAGTCTTGCCCAGGACTGTCCCCAGTGGAGAGTGGTAATCCATGAAAGGGTGGCACAATGTGAGAAGTCCCATTGCAGTGCAGATGAGGAGGGGCGGAGAAGAAGAAAAGAGCAGCAAAAACTGTGCGGTGCCCCTCCACCAACTACCAGTACCTGCCCCTTCTGTGATATGACCTGCAGCTCCAGAACTGGGCTGATCAGCCATCAACAGACCCACGAATAGGAGGGTCACATGAAGATGTCCTATTTGTTATGGAGTGACCACCAAGAAGAATATTAAATGCAATAACAAGAACAAATGCTACAAACTGTGATCTTTTAGGAGAAAGAAAGCTTGTTTACTTTAGGAAAGAGTCACTCATAATTTGATAGCATGAGTCACTCAGAAATTGAGCTCAGAAATAGAAGAGGCACTGAAAATGTTATTTTAAAAACCTAATTGGGATAATCGGTAGCTCACAAAATGTCAGTAGGAGGGGAGTTAGCTAAGCTCCTTGGAAATCAGTGGGAGCCTTTCAGTCACATTGGATCAACGCCCCGGATCTGATCATACAATCTTAAGTCTCCCAATTGTTAGCTCTTACAAAACTTTGGTAGGTAAGGCTGGTAATTTCTCAGACACAGGATGCTCACATTTGTAGTACAGCAAAAAGGAACAAAGTGATCATGACAGAAGTGGGGGAAGGCAAATGGAATGGAAAGAAAAGAGCAAAAATTAAAGATGAGAGGAAGTGTGGGGAAATGAAAGAATTAAAGTAAGAGAGAACAAAAATGTCAGTGTGACATTTATTTTGCTGTGTCCTAAATTTAGATCAAATATTGTGTTATAGAAACATTCTGGAATCATACATCATCAGAGGAGTTAGAATTAAACTGGCTACGTGATACTTCTACAAAGGTTTAAGAAAGTCTATTAAAATGTTCTGCAATTGCTCTTAGTTGTGTAAAGAGATTGTTTCTTGAAGGGTCAAAAAACTTGAAACTCTGTTGACCAGGTTGGTAAGGTAGAAATTTGCTTCATATGAACATCTTAAGATTAATGGCAAAACTGAAAACTTTCATGTGCTATGAAAGGAATTTGTCTCTTAGATAACGGAAAAGGCAAGTGAGAAATTGAAATTTTGCTGGAAAGTGAGTGAAGTGTAATAATTCAGACCTTATTTCCAAGTTAGCTTGTCAATTTTTATTATGTACAGTTTTTGAATCAATGGCCATTATAAAATATAATAAATGAAGAAAGTTTTCAGTTATTTTTCCTACCTATTCTAGCAAACGTGGAGCTTGATCCTAATTCCATTGTAGTCAACCAGAATTTCAATGGAAGTTAGATCACAGCCGTAATTAGGAAAATATTCCATATTGAAGGCCCTGGTCCTATGAACATTGTTGATGCTTATGTGCCTGTGGAGTTTGATTAAAGTCAATGCCAGCAGCAGTGCTTCTGTTCACAGTATTTGTACTTAGCTATGTAATCATAGGAGCTTGAGAAGTAATGTTGCTCAGCCTCTTGTGCTGAAGCAGAATTAAATAGAAGTTTGAACAGAAATTTGTCTAACCTGTTATGAAAAACTTCCAATGATGCAAGTTTTACAGTCTCACTGGGTAGCCTGCGGCAGTAGTAAGAAAGCTTTTTCTAATAGCTAACCAGACTCTCCCTTGCTGTAGACTCAGCAAATTACTACTTGTTCTGCCCTTAGTGAATATGGAGAACAGTTCATCACCATCTTATTTTCTCTTGCACGGTGTTCTAAAATGGTTTAATTGGATTAGTCTTGGGTTCCTCATTAAATGAACCTACACATTGTACATTTGGATGAGTGTAATCCATTTACTGGTTCACTTACCCAAAGACCTCCACATACTTTCTCTAATTGCTAGATATGGCATAAGGATTTCCGACTGAGCTAAAAACTAGATAAAAAAATGCACATAGCCGCACAGCTGTCTGTTGGCCACATTTCTCAGGAGACCCAGGAACGTATGCTAGTCCAGTTAAGAGCTGCAATGATATTCTATACACTAGTTCCAAACTAACCTATTCAGAGGTCAGCTTAAAAAGCATTGTACATTTTTTTGCTAGATCTAACTCCTGGGACCAAACTGTGCCTCTGGAAGAGATCTACCAGCATGGAAGAGCAAGATTTGGGTGATCTTGCCATTCCAGGAGATGGCAGAAAGCTGTGATGACCCTCTCAGCTCCTCTGTGTCTATGCTGTATGGATGTGATGGCACAGTTTAGTCTTGAAAATGGTTATGTGGAATGCAAAAGCACCAGAAAAAGATGTTTGTTTTGGCAAATTGCAAGCCAATAAAAGTTAAAGAAACAATTGGATTTGCACTGTGTGTTTTACCTCTGGACAAGGTATGAACTACCCCTATATTATCTGGCTCTTTCAGCCAAGAGACCCATGTTAAGGACTGTAATCTACTTATGGAGCTATGGCCCTAAAGTGGGAATTTAGTGGGTGACTGGGTGCAGCTGTGTCCTTTCAATGCCTATTTCCCATTGTCCACCAAAAAGCTATAATTTAGCCCATTAATGTCTCCTTAGCTGCGTCTACACGTGCACGCTACTTCGAAGTAGCGGCACCAACTTCGACGTTAGGCGGCAAGACGTCGAAGTCGCTAACCTCATGAGGAGATAGGAATAGCGCCCTACTTCGACGTTCAACGTCGAAGTAGGGACCGTGTAGACGATCCGCGTCCCGCAACGTCGAAATTGCTGGGTCCTCCATGGCGGCCATCAGCTGTGGGGGTTGAGAGATGCTCTCTCTCCAGCCCCTGCGGGGCTCTATGGTCACTGTGGGCAGCAGCCCTTAGCCCAGGGCTTCTGGCTGCTTCTGCGGCAGCTGGGGATCTATGCTGCAGGCACAGGGTCTGCAACCAGTTTTCAGCTCTGTGTATCTTGTGTTGTTTAGTGCAACTGTGTCTGGGAGGGGCCCTTTAAGGGAGCGGCTTGCTGTTGAGTCCGCCCTGTGACCCTGTCTGCAGCTGTGCCTGGCATCCCTATTTCGATGTGTGCTACTTTGACATGTAGACGTTCCCTCGCAACGCCTATTTTGATGTTGGGCTGAGCAACGTCGAAGTTGAACATCGACGTTGCCGGCCCTGGAGGATGTGTAGACGTTATTCATCGAAATAGCCTATTTTGATGTCGCAACATCGAAATAAGCTATTTCGATGTTGGCTGCACGTGTAGACGTAGCCCTTATGACTTAGAAGCTGAAAGAATGAGATCCTCTGCTGCTCTATTCCTTCAAATCAATGCAGATATGCCTATTTACCCCAGCTAATGATTCGGCTCATAGCAAATAAACAGGAAAAAGCTGCAACACAGCGTCTCCCGGGGAGAAAGAGAGACTGTCTGTTAACTTCAGAGTGTGGCTCCTCCGTAAGCATTCTCGCTGCTAGTGGTAAGGGAAAAAGTGAGCAGAGTGACCAAAAAACAGGGCCATCTCCAAATATTGAGGGCTGAATTGTTCCTCAGGAGCCATAGAGACTGATTTCAGGTGATCAGCTAAACTGAGGGATTATCTTGGCAGCAATATGGATGTGTAAAGCTGCTGGAAGAGTCCATATGTCAAAAAGGGACTTTCCGTTTCTGAAACTGCTTCATTCTGCCTTTTGGATGTGGCATTTGGTCCTGATGCATCCAATTCAGAAGTCAGAACTTCATGGTACATAGATTGTAAAGCATCAGTAATCGCAACATACTCCTCTGCAAGAGAGAGAGTGAAAATGGAACAAAAGATTAGTCTCTGATTAATAGTAAACTGGATTAAGTCACTTGAATTGACCAAGAGCTATTTTGAAAGCAAAACGTCAACAGATGTTTTCCTTTATTTCCAGCTTCTTTTTCACTTGCGTCATGAAAGCCAACCAGATTTTTGTTTAAAAAAGTTTGTGTGGTAACAGTGCTGCAAGAATCCCAGCCTCTTCAAACGTTATGTTTCAGCAGCAATTGCTTTCTGTAGGGTTCATCTGACAGTTCCACCTATTTTGCATAAGTCATACACTTGGCCCCCCCTTCTCTAGCTCTAGGGAGGGTTTCTGCAAGGGCAGAATCTGTACTGCCGTGCAGCTTGCAATATGGGAACCCTGTGAGTGCCATGAAGTACACTGCATCAGAAAACAAGTTTTCTATGCAGCTCACAGGTCTAAAAAGTTAAGGAAACAGAGAGGGAGCTTGTTTTTTGCAGCATCTGAGATCGAAGTAAGAGTCAGAAATCTACATCAAGCAGGATGAATATGACCTTAGCCTCGGGAACAAAAGTAGGATAGTCCTGGCTGAATTGTTCACATTTGCATTGCAGCAGATTGTGGGTGTAAGACTGAGATTAATTTTAAAAATCAAGCCCTTAATATTATATTTACACCTGGCAGTCGTGGCATTCACTTACACTGAAGTATTATGAATACCCCATGCAGTACATTCATCTCAAAGCCTGAGTCACTAGTAAGACTTAAATTTGAGGGCCTTTTCACCCAAGTGTCTTGTTAGTTTAAAATAGCAGCTCTGCTGTTTCAAAAAGGACAATGCTGAACTTCACCTTCATCTGAGATGCCATATTTTTAGTTGGTTAAATACCTAACAAAAAGTTCCCATCAGAGGGTGACTGGATCCTTTAAGTGGACACAGCTCCACTTGTGATTAATCAGCTGCCTCCCAGCTGAGCTTGTGGGACAAAGGATCAGGTCATGACAGCTGAACCTTATAAAGAGCTCAGTTCAGTGGGTGAAGTGCAGGGGCATGAGTTTAGCTAGTAGTTGACTTTCAGGTCAGATAGTATGGGCAGTGTAAATCGTAGGGAGCAGGCTCAGAGAGATGAGGAGACTGTCTCAGGGAACTATAGCCCCTAGTGAGCAGAATGAGTACTTTATTTTGATATTTTGTCCTTGCTTTTGTTTAATCAACGAATTGTGCCCTGAGGCAAGGCTGTCAAACTGACTGTCACAGTATTGATTTCTCCTGAGCAGGTAAGAGCATCCACCAACTTACAGTTCCCTAAGCATGGGTCAGTCTGAAGATAACTTGATTGTACATATGTGAAGTACTTTTTAAACTGCTTGCCATTTCAAAGTGTAATTTGTGAGCTGGAAGTGCAACATTCTGAAATGAAAGTAATTTTATTTGGAGGTATGGAAGCCAGACTAGTGTTTACTGAGATATTGAATGTGTCCCATGATCATTTACCAGAAAGAGAGAATACATGGTTCAATCTATGCAGCATTTGACTACATTTCATAGGGTTCATTCTTGGTATTAATCACAGGTTAGATCTGAGAAATAGGAAAATCATCTTGTATAAGAATAATTTTTATTTTCCATGGTGCAAGTAGGGATATAAATTAGATGTATTATCCTATAGGACACTGAGATACTTTAAAAAAAAAAAGCAGTCCAGTAGCACTTTAAAGACTAACAAAATAATTTATTAGGTGATGAGCTTTCATGGGACAGACCCACTTCTTCAGACCATAGCCATACCAGAACAGACTCAATATTTAAGGCACAGAGAGCCAAAAATAGTAATCAAGGTTGACAAATCAGAAAAATATTATCAAGGTGAGCAAATCAGAGAGCAGAGGAGCGGCGAGGAGTCAAGAATTAGATACAGTCAAGTGTGCATAAGAGCCTGTGTAATGACCTAGAAAATTCCAATCCCAGTTCAAATCATGTGTTAATGTGTTGAATTTGAATATAAAAGAAAGTTCAGCAGCATCTCTTTCCAAACTGTTGTGAAAATTCCTGTTCACTAAGACGCAAACTTTCAGGCCATTAACAGAATGGCCCACTCCATTAAAGTGTTGACTGATTTGTGAATCAGGAGTGTTTTTATGTCTGTTTTATGCCCATTAATTCTTTATCTAAGAGGCTGGGTCTACATGTGCCCCTTCCTTTCAAAAGGGGCATGTTAATGAGTGGGTTTGAAAGATGCTAATGAGGCTCTGCAATGAATATGCAGTGCCTCATTAGCATAATGGCAGCCGCAGTGATTCAAAAGTGCAGCTTTTTGAATCACTTGCCGCCCATGGAGATGGGGCCTTCCGAAAGGACCCCCCTAGTTTTCGAAAGCCTTTCTTCCGATCACCAGATAGGAAGAAGGGCTTTCGAGAACTGGGGGGTCCTTTTGGAAGGTCCCATCTGCACGGGCGGTACGCGATTCAAAAAGCCACACTTTTGAATCACCATGGCTGCCATTATGCTGATGAGGCACTGCATATTCATTGCAGCTCCTCATTAGCCTCTTTCGAACCCACTCATTAATATGCCCCTTTCGAAAGCAAGGGGCACGTGTAAACATAGGGAGAGAGTTTGAAGTCTGTCCAATATACAAAGTATCTGGGCATTGTTGGCACATGATGGCATATGTGATGTGAGCTGAGGAACATGAGAATGTGCCCGTGATTCTGTGAATAATCTGGTTAGGTCCAGTGATGGTATCTCCAGAATAGATATGTGGACAAATTTGGCAATGGGCCTTGCTGCAAGGAAAAGTTCCAGGACTGGTGTTCCTGTGGTATAGACTGTGGTTGTTGGTGAGAATCTTCATAAGGTTGGGAGGTTGTCTTTAGGTTTACTAATTTAGTAATTACTAATTTACTAGTTTAGGTTAACTGATTTACTTTAAGTACTGAACTCTGTATATGTGTATACATAAAAAATGGAAGCCATTCGCAGAGTGCATAGATATTGCATAAGGAGAAAGGATAAGGGATTATGTGCAAAAGTTTTAGCTTAATTTGCTTTGGGTGAACTAAGAAATTGAATTAAGGCTGCTTTAATTCTGAATGAGTGTCCACACAGTAGTTTAATGCAATTTAGCTAATCCACTTTAAAGTCACACCCTTAACTAATCCAGAGTAATTTTTCTGGATTTTTGGTTGAACTCTGGTGATCTATTCTTTATGATTTATGTGATTTATTCTGGGGATGGGGGAGGGGGAAAACAGAACACTTATTTGAAAAAATGAGAACCGTAGTATAATCTGCTCGGTCTTAAAGGACACTTCTAGTCTGAAAAATGACAGTGAAAAATATCACCAACCTAATCAAAAGATCATTGTGTATATTAAGAGACATCTGCTCAATGGACAAAGTTTACGGTTGAGGATGTTCTTATATCTGCTAGCACTGCAGCACAAGCAGAGGTAAGAGTGATTATATAGTAGGTTCTGTCCTTGTGTATGTTCACTGGAATTGTTTGCAAAGTTCCAGTCTGTGATGCCTGCATAAGATTACTAAATGGCAGGGGGATTTGTTGGTCTTGCTAAGGCCCAATTGAGAGACCAAGGTCTTGCACACATTTTAACAGAGGGCCTACTTTGGCCAAAGAACACTTATTGCTTGTAATAGTTCTTTAGAACCAAAAGAACCAAGCAGGATGCTTAGATGCAAAGAGCAGCACACAGATGAGTTAGGAAAATACCTCATATTTCTACTTGTCAGTTTATCACATTGGCTATGGAAATTAGAGACACTAACATGCAGTCTTCGTGGTACTATTTAACAGTAAAGTCTTGTTTTCAATTTTTAATCTTTGGATATTTGAGTGAAATTTGTACTGACAAAACAGAGAAATGTGTCCAAGGAGATGCCCAACAGCTATAGAACCTCCTGCACCCAAGTAGAAGCAGCCCTACTGAGCCACATGCTGGCTTCAAACCATCACCTGAGATAAGTTCAGCAGAGCCTAGTTAGGCTGAGAGTCCACTGAGATGGGTGGAAGGGAACAGCCAGGACACAGAAGAAGAGGTGCCTTGATTTCAAATGTTTTGTTTGGTGTCCATTATGACAGACCCAGGCCAGTGGGGTACAGTAGAATAGTAAAAGGTAGATTTACTGGCCATTGTATAAGCAGTTTTCTGTAGTTGGAACAATCCAGGAAAAAGTCTACTCTAAGCGAATGTGGTCACCTGACTCCAATTAACATGCAGAGAGTCACTTGTGGCTGTTAGTCTAATACAGACACCTGCTTCCAGTAAAGGCCCCCCCACCATACTATTTAAAAGCTCACCTTCTAGTCAGTCTCAGTGAGGAACCACAGGTGAGGAAGCACTGGACGTAAAACGCAAACTAGCCACAGGGAAGGAAGTCCTGGGGTAAGGCAGAAGGAGACAGAGAGGCCAAGGAGAAGTATCTCCAGGAAGTGTAGGTGCTCCAGTAGTAAAGGGAAAGCTGCCAACAGCTCTTGCCACTAGCATCCCTGGGCTCAAATCTGGAGTAGAGGATGAGCCCAGCCCCCTACAGCAACACCCTTTGGGTAAAAAAGGGGACTGGCTCCTGCTAGAACAGGAGGCCAAGCTATTCTCTAGCCTAATCGGGCAACAGACTGGGAATTCTCTCAGAACAAACCTTGCCAGCCTAAGACGGGAGTGGCTCAGTAGGCTGTGATACTTGCTGAGAGAGAGAGGCTACAGTGAGTCGCTGAGAGAAGCATAATCTGCCAGGAAGCACAGGACCCACCGAATCCAGGTTGGAGCCTTGTCGCCGTGCATACTGATGAACTAAATGGAAGACACATGGTAGAATTTTCTTGGGTGGTGATGTGATTAAACTGGCGAGAAAATAGTAGGACTTTTTTCCTGGCAGGACACAGTGGAACTGTCCCCCACCACCTTTATTCCCAGCATAATTTTTAAAAGGCACCACTGCCACCGCTCTGCCTCCAGCTCCCCGACTGCAGAGGAAAGAGGAGAACTCTAGTTAATTGGCTGAACAGCCAGCCAGACCATTAAACCTGTTAAATTGACTCCTGCTCTTCCAGTGCACAGGTCAGAGAGCTGCTTCTGCGGCTATATGTGGGGGGAGCCACTCAGCTGGGGAAGGAGCATGAGCATGTGGAGCTCTTTTTGAAATGTAAGCCCTGGGTTTGGGGGAGGACGGTTGGGGAGGGTTAAGCCTGGCGGTGAGTTGAGCCGGGGTCATGCAGCTGCACAGGGGGTTTTGCCTGGTGTTGGGGAGCATTGAGCCAGGCGTGGGGCTGTGGGTGGGGGTAGCGTTAAGCTGGGAGGGCCAGAGGTTGTGGTTTGGGGCTTGAGTTCCAGCACCATTTTATGTAGGGAAAAAAGTACTGGAAAATAGTAAAACACAAACTTGAAAATACATAGAGGGTTTTTACTGAATAGCTTGTGACCTGTGATCACCTGAGAGAGTAACGTGGCCCAGCTGCTTGGTTCTGCTTCTGAATACTCCTGCTTCGTATAGGGCTAGGGTGCCATTGAACTTGCTTGGGAACTATCCATCTGTTGTGTTCTTACCACCAGCCTTTATGTTGACTGTTAGTGTTTTGGTCACAGTGAGATTTCTTTATATCTTGGCTTTCCTCATACAATTCCATTAGGATCTCCAAAGAAGCTGCTGTTGTCTCACTGTAATGATGGAAGACTGACAAAATTGACTTTTTAGTACTATCGCTTTCCTGTTTTCCACTGTACAAATTAGCAATGTGACTGGTGGTACACATCCATATAGTGCTCCTTAACTAATTTTACAATGTAAATTTGTATATAACAAAAGAAGGTTCTATAAGACATGATCACTGAGCTTCAAGCTCCATAACAGAGAACTTTCTTGATTTTACAAGGTGGTTGTAAGGCTGAATATTTCTTGGTGAGGAGACAAAGCAGACCCCAGACCAGTCAAAGACATCATGGAGTAATTTCTCCACAATTTGTGCAACTCCAGCATTTCAAGTCTGAGTTAAAAATGGGAGGAAATTAAAATGGAATAGTGCAGTACATGAAGCATTAAAGCAGTAAAATGTCCTGAACTAACATAGCACCATTAAATTATAAAGATCAAGGACAGAGCTTGACTGAACAACTTAATAAAAAAAATCCTCTATACCTATTGTTCTCTCAAGACCGTTCCCCACTCTGGCACTTAAAGCTTTTTGTTGGAATGTTCCCATTTGGATAAAAACGTTAGTGAGAATTCTGAAATGGATTCTTCAACGTGAGTCATCAGTATAGCTAATTTCTCAGTGGTGAGGACACCCACATTGGTTGTTGGCCCCCCCCACCCCTTATTCCATCACTGCTCTTCCAGATATGCAACAGGGCTTTGAACCTGGGTCTCCTATATCCCATGTGAGCTACATCTACACTTGAAGCCTACATCGAAGTAGCTTATTTCAATGTAGCGACATCAAAATAGGCTATTTCGATAAATAACGTGTACACGTCCTCCAGGGCTGGCAACGTCGACGTTCAACATTGATGTCGCGCAGCACCACATCGAAATAGGCGCTGCGAGGGAACGTCTACACGCCAAAGTAGCACACATCGAAATAAGGGTGCCAGGAACAGCTGCAGACAGGGTTACAAGGCGGACTCAACAGCAAGCCGCTCCCTTAAAGGGCCCCTCCCAGACATAGTTGCACTAAACAACACAAGATCCACAGAGCCGACAACTGGTTGCAGACCCTGTGCATGCAGCATGGATCCCCAGCTGCAGCAGCAGCAGCCAGAAGCCCTGGGCTAAGGGCTGCTGCACATGGTGACCATAGAGCCCCGCAGGGGCTGGAGAGAGCGCGTCTCTCAACCCCTCAGCTGATGGCCACCATGGCGGACCCCGCTATTTCGATGTTGCAGGACGCGGATCGTCTACACGTGCCCTACTTCGACATTCAACTTCGAAGTAGGGCGCTATTCCCATCCCCTCATGGGGTTAGCGGCTTCAACGTCTCGCCGCCTAACGTCGATGTTAACATCGAAATAGCGCCCAACACGTGTAGCCATGACGGGCGCTATTTCGAAGTTAGTGCCGCTACTTCGAAGTAGTGTGCACGTGTAGACACGGCTGTGATGACCTATGTTATCACCTCCCAGTGCTGCAGAAGGGGGCATTTTCTTTGGCTATGCTGTGGAAAGGTATGTGTTCTTTATCTCTCTCTCTCTCTCAATATTTCCGGAGGAAAGAAAGGTCTGGTTTTAGTTCCAGACTTTGAAAACAAATATAAAAAACCCTAAGCTTTCTGTGAGACAATTCTTGTTTCCCAGGCAGCTTTAGACACCAGTTGTGACAAACACTGCAGTCTCACACAGTATC
Organism: Carettochelys insculpta; assembly: GCF_033958435.1. Classification (NCBI taxonomy): domain Eukaryota; kingdom Metazoa; phylum Chordata; order Testudines; family Carettochelyidae; genus Carettochelys; species Carettochelys insculpta. The sequence continues at coordinate 13,879,561 of NC_134147.1, read as the reverse complement.
TTTGAGGAAATACTCTTAATGGTTTATATATGATGGTGGGCTAAGGATTATAGGCAACTCCATAGGGGGAGGGTTACCAGGAGTGAGGCCTTTAGGCAGCTCCAGGAGGGCAGGTTGGTTTTATGTGCCATTTTTACCTTAAGAACGAAGATGATTGTTGAGAGAGCAGTGCAGTAATTTGAAAGAGCTAGCATGGGTGGCTTGTAGCCCTTGGGAAGAAAGTAAAGTAGAGCTGCTGGCCATTAGGCATAACAGCTTGTGGGGAATGTTCCCTTGGATGGCAGGGGGCTACACAGCCTTGAAACTCCCTGGTGAAAATCATAGGACAAGGGAGATGAGCTGGAAATCTGAGACTTGGCTGGGCACCCTGGAGTGGAATTTGCTGGGACTGAGTAACTGGCTCAGCTCACCATCATGGCACCTCTTCAAGGCCACTCCAGGAATTAGCTTGGTCCAGCTTCAGCGGTCCTTCTCCTAGTGGTCTCGTGCTGTTACCTGCTTGCTATCAACCTCCATGCTTTGTCAGGACATGTGTTCCTCTCAGACCATAGTGCCCTTCCCTCTGTTTGCTGTTGTCTGGTCAGTGCCCACGTCTAGGTTCCTCTCCTCCCAGGGAACACTGAGCCCACCTTGCCTCAGTGACCCATGACCATCCTTCAGCTTGTCCCTTCCCTCAGGTCCAAACACCAAGACTTAGCCACTCTGATTATTGGCACTATTACTACCCTGGGCTGCCCCTCTGCAAACCTGGCACCTCCTCAGGCTCCTGTATCAATCCCTTAGCTTGAGGGTTGACCAGGCCAAACTCCTTTGTCTCTCCCAGGCCCACTCCAGCACTACTCTGTCCAAGGTATCCTTCCCTCTCCCAAGCTGTTGCTCTGCTGCCCCTTTTTATAAGGCTTAGCCTGGCCCTGATTGGCTGCCTCATGTCCTCTTCTGATTGGCTATGGAAATTAGCCTTCTCCCAGGACTGTTTTAACTGTTCAGACTGGAGTTTCCACAAACTGGGGCAACCACCCTGTCACCAGTTGATAATAGGTGCATTTCCCTTGAAATCCATCTGTGTTGTGGAAGTGATCCTTGGGAGCACCAATCTTATATCACAGCTTATTCTAGCACAAGAGGGAGGGGGCCTCAACTGGCACTTCTTCCTGAGCCCCAGATACCTTGCTGCTCTCCTCCCCATCCACACAGCCTTCCCTTGGTGTTACTTTGAGTTGGAAAATAAAGAGCAACAGTAGTTTCACCTCATTGTCCTCATTCACCTCATTGTGGCTTAGCTGATTCACCACCTGATGATATGCAAAACTTCACCTTCTGGGCAAACCCCAGGTGCTCTTTTTTTCCTCATCTATATAGAGGAGTGGCCAGCACTCTTGCCTAAGCGCTGTGTGTATGCAGTGATTTGCTCTGTTTAACACACAGCATTGTATTGGTTTTGCATAACTTCAAAACCTGTGCTGAGCCATGTGGCTCTCAGGTAAATGGTAGGGATATCTAGCATTCAGGGCGAGTGAGGGCAGGGTGTGAGCTGTAACTCAAAATATAACCGTCTCCGTTTATAGTTTCCTAAGTGTGAATTACAACTTTTTTTTTAAAGAGTTATCCTAGATAATAAGTTTGAGAGTGAATAGCTTGATACTGGGCTATCTAACCTGACTCTATGCATCAAACAGGATCTAAGAACACTCTGCTCTTGCCATAATCTTATTTTACCTTGCCATTAAGTTGTGTAATCTTGTTGTAATTTTAAAGAGACTATTACTGTGTGTGACAGGGTGCACCCACCCTGCACTGAGCAGGGCAGTGGGGGCCAGGCCTATTGGGTGGAAAAGGCCCTGCCCCTGAGACACTGCTAGGCATGCTTCAGCTGCAGCCCAGATAGAAAGGTCGGGGGAGTCTGGCAGTGGGGGTCTGGTCAGCAAGGGGGAGGGAGCTTCCGCTGGATTCTGGGAGTGACAGCCACCGGAGGACCAGCCACGGCAGCTACCTGAACAGCAGCAGCAGTAGCAGCCACCGCTGCAGTAGCCATTTACAGCAGGAGCAGCTGGAGGAAGTGCCACCAGAGCTGGGATGACGGACTGCACCAGGAACAGGGTAGGAAGTAGCCCAGAATGGGGAAGTGGAGAAGGTTGCCAGAGAGCTCAGTGTGTTGTGGTGAGGATCCCTGCTGAGCTGGTGGCTGGGGTCACACACCTACCACCAACAGGGCCCTGGGCTGGAGTTTGGTTGAGCAGGAGGGCCCAAGCTCTCCCACCCCCAACTCCCTGTGAGCCTGAGGCTGGGAGAACCTCAGCCGCCCAGGCCTGTAAACAGGGACTAGGCCACTGAGGGCTGACTGGGCTGGGAGACCTATGAAGTTTGATTACTTTGCGGAGGCTGGACTGTGGCTATAAGGCCTCACTACCCAAATGTAGGGGTCATGAGTAGTGTCTTTAGCCATTAGGCTACATTACCCTGGCATCAGAAGCAAGGCATGTTAGACAGCCAGGCCTGTGGACTCTGACCAAACCCCCTGAGGCTCGACGAGGGTGTAAAGCCCAGGCGGACTGCGCAAGCACCCTTGGGAGCAACGCAGGGCAGGAGAGCCCACCACACTGTGCTACATAGTTTGAGATCCACTCCTACTCTAGGGGCAGTGAAAGGTCCATATGCTCAGGAGGAATTCATTCCCCTGTCATGCAGTCAGACGCTGCTCACAAGCTGCTTGCCAGTAGTAGACCTTACATTTGTCCCCTTAACTCCTTCAAACTTTTCCACTTTGTTTTAGCATTATGTAAAATATGTACTGTATCATTCCATCATTAACATAGTGCCTACATCACTGGGCTAATTTCTAGTCAACTGAGACAATCTACTTCTACCATCCAACTACATGCCTTTCTGTTGCTTTAAAAACATAGTAAAAATCCTAGTGAAAATGAGGCCTGTACAAATCAATCACTGGTTCTGCATAGCAAGCTAATTAATCGCTGTCAGTCTGAATTCCGTCCACTTCACTCAACTAGTGCTACTCTTGTGGGTATACCAGAGCTCTCATGGCCATTATTAATCACTCCAAGTGCTGCACGGTTTTTATGCTTTTGGCATAGTTTTCCTATCCAAGCTAATATCCACTCCTGTGTGACTTTTCTTCCCTTGCAGTTACTCTAAAGGATTTTCCATTACAGGAAGTAGTTTCCTCTGAAGGATTTTCTATGTCTTGGGGTGGAATTTCAAGGGTTGTTCTTTATCAGTTTTATCAATAGCATAGCCTAGTTGAGGGATTGGTGCATCAATTATTGATTGATGTCTTAGGCTGCAGTGATCAATAAAGATTCAGCCTCTTTAACAGCTAGAGCATCAGGAAGATTATTGCCATTGTAATTAGAATGAAAGGCCCGAGGAGCACAAGGAAAGAACTACTCTTCATCACAAGTCACTTTATTAAAAATCCCGTTTGGCAGACAAATAAAGAATCCCACAAACGCTCAGGTATAACAGCAGGCAAAGTGCAAAACCAGTAGTCCTATGTCTGGCATCATTCCTCTCTCCTAAGGGGAACTATGGAGTGTCCTTTATTGTTGATGGTGACAATGAAGATAATGGGTGTCATCCTGGCATTTCCTATAACCCAAGATAGCTTTCATAAGGAGTTTGTGTTGAAGCCCACTGGACTTGATACATGCTTATGAGATCTTCAGTTTCCTCACGGGAAACACCACACTCTGACTTTGAGTGCCCCATTTTTCATAGTCCAATTGTTGTTTTGTTTATACTTATTAGCATGAATATCACTGTGACAACCTATGATTACTACATTGCTGACACTCTACACCTGCATAAGTCTCAATAATATTCTAACTGGTTTTAACTGGTGCAATGCAAAACATATTTCCTTCATCTTGGAATTTAACAATGCTCACTTAATGCAGGGTTTTATCGCATGGCATCTTGTGATGAAGGGTCATTGCTATCTTGTGACAACTTATGTTCTACGGTCACTTACTGGGTAGCTGTTTTTCAAGTCTTCAGGCACTGTTTGGCTAAGCTAAATGTCTTACAGCCTTGTAGCCCACGTGTTAGAGCATCAAGTGACCCGTTTCACATCTATAGCCTAAATACACTGGATGTGCCATAGTGTGGCTACAAAATCAAATGTGTTTATGCAGCTCAGGTGGGATGGGAGAGTTGCAGCTGAGAACCAGTCTCAAGTTGCCTGCCCCATGTTTAGAGCTAGCAAGGATGGGCTAGCTAAGAGGAACTAATTAATCTTCCAACCCACACTATTGAAGAGAGATGCTACAAGGAACTAAATTTGACTGCAAGTAGTGAGAGTCACAGAAGTGGGAACTACTGGCTAATGGAGAACCAGGAGTTCCTTTTCACCCTCCTATTTTAGCAAGGAAATGCTGGACTTTACTATGTGCTGTGGCTCTTGGGGCATTAGCTGAAGTAAGCCATCATTTATAACATAGTTCGGGGGGGAGGGGAGGGGAGCCTTTTAAAGGTAGGACGCTCTTTAGGTACATCTGCCCTTCAGGCTGGAGGTATAAATCCCAGCTCAAGGAGACGAACCCATGCTAGCGCTGAGCTAGGACACTAAAAATAGAATACCTATAGTTGCACTAGGAACCCACTTATGTATCTGTTCGAGATACAACGTACGTATTTCAATAGCTGCCCCTCATGCTGCTGTGGATTCACTGCTCTTTCTAGCACATTGGCTCAATCAGAGCTGGCATAAGAACGTCATCTTGAGCTGGAATTCACACCTCCAGTGCCCTTTGTGTTGCAACAAATGCTGGAGCTGGAGTCCTTCAGTAGCCCCGCGGTGACCGGGGGAAACACCAGCCTGAAAGCAGGGCTGGAGCTGAAGTCTCCCATAGTTCTGCGGGTTTAGCACAGGGCGAGGTTAGGGATGGAGCCACAGCCAGAGTCCCCCAGCACCCCCACAGGGAGAGTAGCATAGGGCCAGATCCAGAGTCTCCTGGCAGCCCCACAGGGGTCAGCAGTGCAGGGCATGTCAGGGTTGGAGCTGGACCCCCCTTCCCCACAGCAGCATGGGTCTGTGGCTAGAGCTCCCTGTGGCAACATGGGCTGGGCCAGAATCTGGCTGCCCCATGTAGCAACTTGGTGAGCAGCAGATGGAGGTCGGGGGGCATGGCAAGGGACCGCTCATGGTCTGGCAAATTCTATTCAGGGCCAGTCAAATCCCAACCATTGTACCCAAGTCTCATGTGACAGGGGAAATCTTGTGCAGAACAAGCAGTGCAGCCTGTAGTTCTCTCCCCTACGCTTAATGTCTGCTAGTAACAGAGAGGGAGCCGTGCTAGTCTATATGCTATCAAAACAAAAAAGCAGTCAAGTAGCACTTTAAAGACTAACAAAATAATTTATTAGGTGAGCTTTAATGGGACAGACCCACTTCTTCAGACCATAGCCATACCAGAACAGACTCAATATTTAAGGCACAGAGAACCAAAAACAGTAATCAAAGTTGACAAATCAGAAAAAAATTGTCAAGGTGAGAAAATCAGAGAGCGGAGGGGCAGCGCGGGGGAAAGGCAAGAATTAGATTAAGCCAAGTATGCCAAAGAGCCCCTACAATGTCCCAGAAAATTTTCATCCCAGTTCAAACCACATGTTAATGTGTCAAATTTGAATATGAAAGAGAGTTAACAGGCACAAAACAAACACCAAAACTTTCCTGATCCACAAACCAGTTAGTCTACATTTTAATGGAATGGGCCATTCTGTTAATGACTTAAGAGTCTGTGTTTCATTGAAGAAGAATTTCCAGTCTGCTTTAGAAAGAGAAGCTGCTGAACTCTTTCATATTCAAATATTCATATTCAAACTCTTTCATATTCAAATATTCAACAAAACCACAAAGTGAGCACAATGTAAAAGTTCATTCAGATAATGACTTGTTTTTACTGCTTCATATGCCTGACACTGAAACAAATTGAGTCTGTTCTGGTATGGCTATGGTCTGAAGAAGTGGGTCTATTCCACAAAAACTCACCACCTAATACATTATTTTGTTAGTCTTTAAAGTGCTACTGGACTGCTTTTTTGTTTTGATAGACTATAGACTAACACGGCTATCTCTCTGTTACTATCTAACACTGAAATGTAAGTACAAGATCTCTTTCAAATTATAAAATGGTAGAAAGTCAGCAAGTTTTCAGTAGTAATCTGTGATACCTTTGTATGTTTTTGTAAGTAAGTAGTTTTCAAATGAGGTGTAACTTGGTGGTATGCAAAACAAATCTGGCTCCTGAAAAGGGTACAGTCATCTCAAAAGGTTGAATGGCCTGTTTGAAGAACTCAGATTACCTTAGGACCATGTTTCTGAATTGATGGTACACATACCCTTAGGAGTAGGCAAGAGAAGTCTGGGGGTACTTTTAATTTTTGTTTAAAACAGGAGTATTTTATAAAAAATGGTTGAGGAGCACTGAACTAGCTTAATAATATGTGGTACCTGACTGTCAACACAAAAAACACTGTAGCTTTTCTGCTTTCTGGTAAAAGGCCAGTCCATGTAATAACCTTAGAATCTGAGATTTGGTGGCTTCACCTTGACCTACATGTTATGTTGAACCACATGCCACTGCAGTCTTGTGTGCTACTTCATCATCCAGTAAACACACTGATGATATGACAGCCAACATTTTGCCAAATGGAGCTTTTTGTGCAATGTTCAAGTATTGCTTCAGCACTGAGTCATGTAGTAGAATGAGGTGGAACCTCAGTTGTTTTAATATGGCTGGGCTGTACTGCGATGTACACAACGTGAACAAATCTGTCAACAGCACTTTCAAGCCATTAAATGTGCTGGGAAACAAAACAGCCCGAATTACAGTGTGATGTTACTTTTGTGAATGCTATCGTAAATGTGTCAGAAGTCATTCTGGCTATTAACAGGTTTTTCTCTGAATAGCATCTACAATTACTAATTGTTGTCATCAATAAAAACTTATTCTGGTTTCAACAGTAAAACCAGTCTGCTTGTATAGAGAACCCAAAAAGTGAATAGTACCTTAAATATTTATTTCCCTGTAATCTTACCTCGCAGCCTGCCCCTTTCACTAAGGCAGGTACCCAAACAGTAAAACACAGAACTTCAAACTGCCACTATCTTACAAATCAAAGCCAGTTTAAAGTAGTGGGGGCAGGCTGGCTGTCCTTCCAGCACACTGTCAATGCCTCCTGCTGAGACCCATTGTTAATCTGAAGGTCTGCAATGGAGAGAGGATTAGGATTAATCACCCGTTAACAGAAAACCAACCCATGTGAAGAGAGAGTCCCAGACCCAGAACACTATCTGCTCTGGCAGATGTAAAGCACTGGAAGTTGTTGTATGGCACACAGAGCACACAGCAACTCTTGTGTGTTAACACTGTCAACAGCCAGTGCAGTAGCATGACCATATTTGCAGAAGTTGCAGCAATACTAAACCTTGGTCTACACTAGGAGATTAGGTTGTGTTTTTTTTTAAGGTGACTTAGGTCGATTTTTGTCTAAGCAGTCAGTCCATACTACAGAGACTGTTCTACCAATTTTAAGGGCTCCAAAGGTCAACTTTTGTACTCCTGCTTTCCATGAGGACTAACACCCAATTCTATCTTGCATGATCAGCTACCATAACCTGTGAGATCTTGGCACAGATATCTACATTTCTTTTGCTGCTTCATAGTTTTGCCAGCACAGATTCATACCCCCCCCCAAAGAGGGGTCCTAGATCTTCTTCATGGTCCATGCTGGATCTCGACTGCAACCCTGGGAATTCATGGCCAGATGTGCTGCCCACGCCACTCACCATGGTGGCCAAACAAGAAATGAAATTCTTACTTTAAACATTCCAGGGCTGAGCTGAAAGTGGTGGCCAGAGTGGTCACATTGGGGCAGTGTGGGATACCTCAGGGAGGTCACATTGGGGCAGTGTGGGATACCTCAGAACATCAAATGTCACAGTGCTCCATCTGTACTATGCTAAGGTCAACCATGCAAGGTTGAATTTGGTGTTCCTCCTTGTGACAAGCAGGAGTACAAAAGTCAACCTTAGGACCCTTAAAGTTGGCAGAAGGGATGCCTTAGTGTGGCTGCATTGCTTATAAAATTGACCCAAGTCACCTAAATCTGACCTAATCTCCTAGTGTAGACCAAGCTTCTGTGTTGCCATAGAAATTTTGTCTGTCTCCAACAATTTCCCAATGACCAGTGTTCAGATAACTGTGCACTATAGTTTGATGTCCCATGACTTAGGTTGTATCCTTGATATGAAACAAGCCAGGGCTCCATTTTTCAAAGGAGCATTGAGGTTATTCTCTTCTTTCTGGGATCATTGTAGAATTCTTAAACTGGAACTCCTTGTCTGGTTTGTTGATAAAATTGAAAGAGGCCATAAATCATGGTATAGCACCCAAATATATAAATCACTTTGTAATTGTATTCAACCTGGTCATAAATTATTCTCATTTTCCTATTGTATTCACTGATAGCTGACAGCTTTTCATAAAATTAAAACATTTTAGTTTCACTGATATTAAATTACTTATAATGAATATAGTAATGACTTTGTTCATGCTCTCCTACATTAAACTGTTAAATTTATGTATGTCAAAACTTATCCGGTAAATGTAATATTACAGAAATATCTTTCAAATGACCCTGATTGTCTATAGAGTACACAGATAGTTTGACGATTAGAAGCACAATTCCACCCTAAGACAATCTAATGTACAAACACACACTTTGGGCTATGATTTCCCCAAATCTTAAATGTTAAACTGGGTTTGATCTGGACAGCATGTAGCTAGGAGAGCCCTAAATCAGCAGGCGTTAGTGTTGATGACATAGTAAGTCCCCTAGAAGGTACACTCCAATACTGAGTCATATGTTTCAGTGAATTAACTAACAGGGTTGTAAAATTTTCTGTAGCTAGAACATGTTCATTATGAGTCATGTTTGGGGTCTGTATACACTAAAAATTACCATTGCGTGACTAAAAATTCAGAAGTGATTATAGTTGATTGAACATCAACATATGCCTCAAAATGATGGTAGAGGATGCCATGCTATTTAAATTCCTGCTCTAAATAATTAAAGCATTATGCGAGAGCTTTTAAGAACCATGAACGTGTGGTGGAGGCTGGGTGGGGGGGTCAAAGGGGACTAAACGGAGGTTCACTTTCATCATGGATGTATCTCCATTGCAGCTCCAAAGACTCTACTCTCCCCATCGTGATGCTGGAGTCTGAACAATACCTTAATGGAAGGATAACTTGGAACCAGGCCCCCCAACAGCAATTTGCAGTCCCAGGACAGAAATCAATGGGCCCCCTACCCCAACGCTCAGCAGGGGCCACAAGCCTCAACCCCCCTGCACAGAGAACCCCCAAGTACCCTTCCCCTTCCCCACCCCCTGCTAGAGTTGTTACTCGCAGCCCCTGCCCAAGATGGAACATGCTTGCTCCAGGGGAAGCTGCAGCAGTCTTTTGATTGTAAGTTGCTTTTCGTATGGTCCATGAAGTTTGTGGTCAGTGGGCTTGCTTAGAATAGGGGATCTGTGCATGGAAAAGCAGCAGTCTGAGGCTGCCAGCTTCTTAGCAGATTGTCCTAGGGTATGGGGTAAAAGACAATGTGCACAGTGCCTGTAAGGTAGTACAGGACTTCTTATAGACTGACAGATATTTTGGAGCATAAGGTTTTGTGGGCAAAGACCCACATGCATCAGATGCAAGCGGGTCTTTGCCCACAAAAGCAGCGGCTTTATACAACACTTCTAAAACACCTTCAGGGTAAGGAAATGATATTTCCACCACCACCACCCTCTGCTGCTATTTTACAAAAAAGGGGAATAAGGTATAGAGAGCCTAAGGGTCAGATTGTTAAAGACATTTAGTAACATAACTTCCATTTGAATGAATGGAAGTTAAGTCACACAGAACTTGTGCTAGAGCAGGGAATGTCAAGGAGGTCTCTTGAGTCCAGAGCTACCACCTTAGCCATTGAGCTATTTGTCCATTCTATACAGTATGCTCTCATTTTTTCACAACAAAATACAAAGTTCCAAAGTAGTATTCTACAACACTTAGAAAGGCCATCGGGCTATTGTCATGTCTCTCCAGATTCTCAAGTTTCCCATCAAGGTAACTTTACATTCTTTCATATATAAAAAAAGAAATCTTGAACATCAAAATTAACAATATTCCATGGCAGCAATAAACACAGCAAATCTACTCTTAGTTTATGGTATCTAGTGTGAGTCTGTACATTTCTGTCACCTGTTGGTTCCACTTGCCTACGTTGGTAACATTTAGGACCCAGTTCAGGAAATCCTCACTATTTAGGAAAGCATGTCAGAGTCCAACTGAAGTCAAAGTGCACATACATGAAGTTAAACATGCTCATGTGCTTTCCCAAATTGGATCTTAAGAGAGCAAAGTCTTCCTTTATTGCAAATATACAATACTGACAAGTTTAGTGAATGGCACTGGTAGTAATTCTTGCTTTTTTTTAAAATATGTTCTGTTAATATAGTTACAAAGTTCTTAGTATTTGTCACACATTTGCTTAGTACCCAGTATACACACAATATACACCTGGCAAAGCCCTTTATAGCTCAATGGACATACATTATGCATCCCTCATGTTTACTAAAAATTAGTAGTGCTGTATTAAAATTGAGAGAGGTATCAGACACCCACGGGCACTGAGTCCATGGTTAATGATGATGATGATGATGATGATTTAAATTGCATATACAGGATTAAGACAGCGTGTTTTTGCAACGAAGGTGTTACTAATACAACTGAGGAAAACAGGCTGTCCATGTAAACTAGGACAGTTGCTGCATCAAGTAATTATGTGCTAGGAAAAGCAGGTGGGAATAGAACTGGATAAATATTTCATAGGGAATTACTTGATTTTTTTTCCTCTTTCTTTTAATTTTTTACTGTTTTTTCCAAATATACTAAAATACTGGCCAATCTGTGAGGGCCAATCTAAAGTCAGACCTCCTGGAAAACAGGGTAAATGGGTTGCATATTGTATAATTAGATTTCACCAAGCCAGTAACAATTGGGATTACTATGGAATCCCAGAGCCCTTAGGTCTCCAGCCTTTCTTGCCACCTAGACAAACTGGACTTCGATACTGGTTCCTATACCAAATATCACCTCACGTTAGATTACTCTTAATCCCAAAGGGTCAGTCACTTAACTCCAGTCTATGGATACTCTTAATCTTACACCAGCAATGAAGCTGGCAGTCAATTTCACTAGTATAGTGGCCATGGGGTTATTAGTTAAGAAAAAAGAACTTAGAGGTTAACGCAGGTTAAGTATATTTATGTAGTCAAAGTCTATAAATCCAAATGCTAGCAGTCATGCAGTAATTTGGTAATTTTCTATAAGTCTCTTAGATACCCCTTAAGTAACCCTGTCTGGCATTTGGAATGCTTCCTGTGAGTATTCATGTAGCTTAGAGATGCAGGATCACCCCCTGCCCCAGCCCCCGTAAGCCAGTATTTATCGCTCTGGCTCTCAAGAAGGCAATCTGACCAGAGTTTTTCATCCTTGTGGGTTTTCATTAGTAGTAATTGCAGACTGAGTCTGTGAATTTCCATTGACCCTTGCTCTGAAACTAGCATTCTGTTCCGTTGCATTCACGAGTAGTTTAGTTACAGTGATATACACAAGACAATTGCCTGCCGTTCTATTATAATAGGACAGGTAACTGGAAAATATTAGGAGTTGTCATGGAGTTTACATACTTCTCATGGAAGTACTAACACAGGCTTTGATCTAGGAATATCTGATTACCACTGACCCCACAGACAAAGTGAGGAGCTAAAAAAGAAGAAAAACCTCACTGTGTATGGGGGCCAGGGCTATGGGGTCTGAATGGCAGGAGGTACAGGAGTAGGCTGTAGATGGGGGATCTGAGCAGTGGGGCAGGAGCAGGATGAGGGTATGGGTCTAAGTGGGAAGAAGGGTACAGGAGGGTTTGGGGTGTTGGGAGGGGACAGAGTGGGAGGGAGGGCATGAGAGCAGGGCATGGGTGGGGAGCCTGGGCAGGAAGGGGGTGCTGGAGGGGTGTAGGATCTGGGCAGGATGGAGGGCTTTGGGGTGAGGGGTCAGGAAGAGAGTGAGGGGCCTGAGATGAAACAGTCAGGGTGTGGGTGTAGAGTCAGGGTGGGAGGATGGGTTCAGGAAGGGGGTGGGTCTGGATGGGAGGGGACATGAGCAGTTGAGGGGAGAAGGGCCTGAGCAACAGGGGTGCACTTACCCGCTCATCACAGGATGCACACGGGTCTGCATCCCCTCCCTCTGACCCCAGGCACTGTCCTCCATTTCTGTGATTGGCAAGAATTCCAGCTCATCTGAGCAACAGTATGAAGCTTCTGGGCAGGCTGCTGAGGCTGCTGCTGCTTGTCCTCTTCTTACCCAGCTGGAAGAACAGCAGCAGAGCCAAGAACTGACTCCTGTCTCCCCAGCAGAGGCTACTGTCTGAATCTGGCCCTGGTTTGCCTGATCCAGCCCACAAGACTTGGGACTCCAAACCCTCCACCCCACTGCAGGCTGGGGAGGGGAGCCCTGAACCTCAGGGTCTGGATCCCGACAAGGTTGGGTCTGGATCTGGACCACAGGCCAGGGCTTTCCCATCCCTGGATTACAGGTATGCATAATGTAATGGAATAGCTATCAGTAAGTTATAGATAAGTGGAGACAAGGACATTCACATTTCCTTTGAACTAAACCAGCACACAAGTGAATTAGCACATTTACCATTTTGTTGATATTCACACAAAAGTGAATTGTCCTGAGACTTTGGAATGTGCTGGCATCTGGCCTGTCAGTGTCACTCATCATACTACAGAGAATAAATGAAGAGGGTAAGGATAAAAGGAGGGTGGGAGAGTCACACATATATTCAGGATCTACATTAATTTTTTTTTTTGTAGGTAGACTGTCATCTCCGATGATGACATCTTGAGCTTGCACAGGCTTATTGGTTGTGGACTCACATGTGGCTGAGGAGTCCAAGCTTTGAACAGCATGGGCATTCACAGTGGGGGGCAAGGGAATTGTCCTGGCTCTGTTGGTGCGACAGCTGCTGTTGCTGTCTTCCTCTCACGAGCATCAATGAGGCGTACGCATCGCTGCTCTTCAAAGTTGTCATACGCATGTTGTACATTAATTATAGACCTCCAAAAAGTTGACCCAAAGTGCTATACATTTTTTGGGCATTCTCTTTCTGCAGAATGTCAGTTGTTTACTAAGGTGCAAGCTTAACCATATCAGTGATAGCAATATTTGATTTGGAATCTAGTCTTCCATCTTTGCTAGACTTTTTTTTTTCTTTTAGTAACCAAAGCTGCACATTGTAACCTCATGGCCAGGTAATCTACAGGTACCAGGAATATATTCAAGAATAAAATATAAAGAGAAGATAATATACTGGTCCTCATTTAATCTGCACTGATGGAGGTCTGTGAAGTCATATTTAACAGTCACAAAGATGCCGTGTCTAATAAAAAGGAGCTATGGCGACTTTCACAGTCAGAAAAATGAAATCCTTACAGTGCTAGGATGAGCTATAATTTGTTCAGAGCCTGTCTAGTTTTCTTACCTGTGCCTCCAAAGAAATGTTCTGAAAATATTTGAAGAATAGCACTAGAGAGACCTTTCAGGATGTACAAAATTTTGAGGACATTCCTTTTCAGTTTTTCAATGTAATATTTTACACTGCAAACTGAGTGTTTACAAATTCCATCTACCCCAAGTCATTAGCTATTTGGGCAGTAATTGGTTCTAAATTTATCTTGGGAATGGCTTGAATAATCTGGGGAATCTGTATTGACAATGGGTAGAAGAAGGTTGCCACTGAAAGTCCCTGTTTGGGGACAAAAATGTCTTTTTGGGCATATTTGTTAATATCTATTGTTTCTGATAAGCCCCAGTAAATTTTATAGCTTGAAAGAAGTGCCAATTATAATGGTTAGATAGCAATACAAGAGCATAATCTGCAAAAACCATAATTTTGTGCTTTGTTACTTAGATGACAATAGCTAAAGGTTATAAACAGAAGAGTAAAAAGAAGGCAAACCTGCCTCATACCCCTCTGCATGGGAAACAGGGCAGAAATAATAATACTGGAAGTTGGTTGAGAACGACTGCAAACCTTCTTTATCCTTATGGGCCACATACACAGCTCTCTACATATTACGTGGACCACATCCACACAATATATGTATTACCTGGATGGGCTTGAGGATGTCATGTGGATTACAGATATATGCTGACTGAGCTACAAGTGGCCCATGGGTTGAGACCCAAAGGGTTAGAGAACAAATGTTTAATCTAAGCAATAAATTGTTTACCAAACTTTGCTAACATATGAACAAGGGAGTCCCAGAATATTCAGTAAAGGACCTTTTCAGCATCTAAAGAAATGACAGCTAAAGGTTCTTGAGAATCTCTTGACATGGCAATAATAGCAACTAGCTGACACAAATTAACATCACAAGATATTTATTACCATGGAAGTCTAGCTTCCCAGTATCACCATTCATTAAAGAACTTGGTCTGTATTTACTACATACTCCAAGGTGCAAGGTGACCATCTGTCCCATATTTGGTGGGATGGTCCTGTATTTGGGACACCAAAAAGGTGTCCCTACTTATTTTTTAAATTGGGCTTAATTGTCCCATATTTGCCCCCACCCTGACCTTTTCTGCCAGCAGCTGCTGACCAGAGAGCACTCAGCTGCCACATCCACGCTACCTCCCCGGGGCTTGGGTGGGTGGAGGCGTGCCGGCGGCTGCTGCTTCCTCAGGCTGCAGGGTATGTAGGGGCAGCGCTGGTGGCTGCCACCTCCTTCCTGGCTCCCTGTGGCTTGGAGGAGCTGGGAGGAGATGCAGCCTCCAATATCTCCCCACATTTGGGACAGGGAGATATGATCACCCTATCAAGGTCTTTCCCAGGCTTAGGAATAATTTCTGCTCTTAGAGTGGGTAAAAGGCAGTGCTCATTCTTGGCCTCATTGAACACCTTCACTAATGAAGGTATTAAAGTTTCAGAGAACTATTTTGTAAAATTCACTTGGAAACCCATCTGTACCAGGAGTCTTTCTGACCTTCATTTTTTTAAATAGCCTGAGTCACTCCTTTGATTTGTAGAGGGGTAACTAAAAGTTCCTTCTAGGAGTCAAGAGAACAGTGGCAGAGAAAGTCCACTAAAAAGTTATCTAGGACTTCTGCAGTGATTCCCTTTTCAGCCGATTCTAGTTTTCAAAAAACTGCTGACATTTGTTAATGTCTGACTGTTGGATATAATATGCTACTACTTACGTGAACAGCAGCAGTCTTACTTTTAAAACCTTTTGCTTAAGTCTGTATGCCAACAGCTCTCCAACTCTTGCCAGATTTCCAGTAGTTTTGCTTCAAACAGAAACCTATTAGGATAGAAGTTGATTTCCTGTCTTAGGCTGGTGAAGGTTCTCAGTTTCTCTGTGGAGGGGGCAGAATTATTAAATGTAGTGCCCATCTTCAAAAAATGGAAGAAAGAGAATCTGAAGAACTACAGACCAGTCAGCCTTACCTCTGTCCCTGGAAAAGTCATGGAAGGCATCTTCAAGAAATCCATGTTGAAATTCTTAGGGGAGAGGAAACCAATCAGGAATAGTGAACATGGATTCACCAAGTTCAAGTCATCCCTGACCACTTTGATAGCCAGTTACCTCATCACAGAAGGCAATGTGGATATGGAGCAGGTGGTGGATGTAATATCATGAATTTAGCAAAGTTTTTGATACAGTCTCACACTTGCCAGCAAGTTATAGAAGAATGGATTGGATAAATGGACTATATGGTGGGTAGAAAACTGTCTAGATTGTTGGGCTCAACAGGTAGGGATCAACAGCTCTGTATCTTGTTGGCAGCCAGTATTAAGTGGAGTACGCCAAGGATAGGTTCGGTGCCCAGTTTTGTTCAACATCTTTATTAATGACCTGAATGAGGGGTGGATTGCACTCAGCAAATTTTTTGAAGAACACTAAACCAGAGGGACAGGGTCATATGTTGAAGGGTAGGGATAGGGTCCAGGGAGAACTGGACAAATTGGAGGATTGTGCCAAAACAAATTATGAGGTTCAACAAAGACAAGTGCATATTCCTGCACTTGGAAAGGAGGAATCCCAAGTGAATCAACTGGCTAAGAGTCCTGGAGATTATAGTGGATGAGACGCAGGATATGAGCCAAGAAGGCTAACAGCATAGTGGGATGCACTAGTGTGGCAATGCCTGCAGATATAGGGAAATGATTATTCCCCTTTATTTGTCATTAGTGAGGCTGCATCTGGAGTACTGCAACCAATTTTTGGCCACCCATTACAGAAAGGATGAGGACACTTTGAAGAGAGTCCAGTGGAGGGCAAAAAAATGATTAGGAGACTGGAACACAACTCATGAGGGGAGGCTGTGGGATTTGGGCTTCTTAAGTCTACAGAAGAGAAGAGTGAGGGGGGATTTGATACCAGCCTTCAGCTACCTGAAGGGGGGAATTCCACAGAGGATGAAGAGAGGCTGTTTTCAGTGGTGACAAATGACAGAATAAGGAGCAATGGTCACAGGTTGCCATGGGGGGGAGGTTTAGGTTAAAGAGAAGGAAAAAAACATCTCACTAGGAGGGCGGTGAAGCACTAGAATGGGTTATCTAGGAAGGTGGTAGAATCTGCTTTCCTAGCGATCTTTAAATCCTGTCTTGACAAAGCCCTGGGTGGGACTATTTTGTTGTGATTGGTTCTGTTTTCCGCACAGGGTAGGACTCAATGACATCCTGTGGTCTTTTCTAACCCTATGATTGGAGGATAAGTATAGTCTACGTTCAAAGCCTCAGTTTTCCTAGAAAGGGTATTAATTCTGTTCTCTCTATTTCTCTTCTGGTCTCTGGTGAAGGCTTTAGAAGTTTTCCAAAGTGTGGCAGCTGAAGAAGCAGTGAAGGCATTTGTTTTTTTAAAAAAGTTCTAACACTTGATGGATGAAGTTAACAAATGATGTATTTTAACAGCGAAGTATAAATTCCCCACATTTTATTTGGTGGCACACATATCCCAGGAGGCTAAAGGTAAAGGAATAAAAGCATTGTCACAACTATAGTACTAGTGCCATAATCAGTGACAGAATTTATCATCCTGTCTTGTAACACTAAGCAATAGTTCAGTATAGAATATGCTGAATGATCTGCAAAAAAGAGGAGGGAAAAAAAAGCCCAAAACATCAGAACTATAGTCTCTGGCCATTGGATTAGTCTTCCTACATTTTATAAATCTTAATCAGACACATGTGCAAAGTACCTCTCTTGTATTCATATATGGAGATGGAGAAGATTTATGAAGGATGGGAACTAGAGTTTCTTTAAAGTCTCCAACCCTCATAACAAAGAAGATTGGTCCATGTCACTTATAAAAATATGAAAAAAAGATTTGGAATCAACCTGGCTTGGCTGTTAGAGACTGGCAAAGATGATCATAGCATTGCCAAGTTCAACCTAGAGAAGAATAAATCTGTCCTCACTGTCAAACTTTGTGCTCAGAACGTTAACATTCACCTTTTTATCAAAACAAAAAGCAGTCAAGTAGCACTTTAAAGACTAGTAAAATAGTTTATTAGGTGAGCTTTCGTGGGACAGACCCACTTCTTCAGACCATAGCCAGACCAGAACAGACTCAATATTTAAGACACAGAGAACCAAAAACAGTAAGCAAGGAGGACAAATCAGAAAAAGATAATCAAGGTGAGCAAATCAGAGAGTGGAGGGGTGCGGGGGAAGATCAAGAATTAGATTGAGCCAAGTATGCAGATGAGCCCCTATAGTGACTCAGAAAGTTCCCATCATGATTTAAACCATGTGTTAATGTGCCGAATTTGAATATAAAAGTCAGCTCGTCCACTTCTCTCTCTAAAACGGTGTGGTAATTTCTCTTCAGTAACACACATACCTTGAGGTCATTGACAGAATGCCCCATTCCATTAGAATGTTGACTAACTGGTTTGTGGATCTGGAGTGTTTTGATGTCTGTTTTGTGCCCATTGACCCTTTGTCTAAGGGAGTTAGAAGTCTGTCCAATATACAAAGCATCTGGGCATTGTTGACACATGATGGCATATATGATGTTAGTAGAGGAGCATGAGAAAGTGCCCATGATTCTGTGAGTAACCTGGTTAGGTCCAGTGATGGTATTTCCAGAGAAGATATGTGGACAAAGCTGGCAGCGGGCTTTGTTGCAGGGAAAGGTTCCAGGACTGGTGTTCCTGGGGTATAGGCCGTGGCTGTTAGTGAGGATCCTCATGAGGTTGGGATGTTGTCTGTAGGACAGAACAGGCATGTCACCCAGGGCCTTCTGGAGTGTAGCATCCTGATTAAGAATAGGTTGTCGGTCTTTAATAATTCGTTGCAGTGGTCTGAGTTGGGGGCTATAGGTGATGACCAGTGGTGTTCTGTTCTTGGCTTTTTTGGGCCGATCTTGGAGTAGCTGGTCTCTGGGTATGCGTCTGGCCCTGTTGATTTGTTTTTTTACTTCTCCTGGTGGGTAATTCAGGTTTATGAATATTAGGTAAAGTTCTTGTCGTTTTTGGTCTCTGTCATTTGGATCAGAGCAAATGCGATTGTACCTAAGAGCTTGACTGTAAACAATGGATCTAGTCACATGTGCCGGATGGAAACTAGAAGGGTGTAGATAAGTATAGCGATCAGTAGGTTTTTGGTACAGTGTGGTACTGATCAGGCCATCCGAGATTAGTACTGTAGTGTCCAGGAAATCTCTTGCATGTTGTAATCGAGGCATAAGTTGATGGTGGGGTGTAGATTGTTAAAGTCTGTGTGGAATTCTTCTAGAGCCTCTGTACCATGGGTCCAAATCATAAAGATTTCATCAATGTATCTTAAGTAGAGGAGTGGTAATAGGGGACGAGAGCTGAGGAATCGTTGTTCCAGGTCAGCCATAAATACATTAGCATATTGTGGGGCCATGCGAGTGCCCATAGCAGTTCCACTAATCTGGAGGTATAAATTGTCCCCAAAACGGAAATGATTGTGTGTGAGAACAAAGTTACAGAGGTCAGACACCAGATTGGCTGTGGTGGCATCAGGGATGGTGTTCCTGATTGCTTGTAATCCATCTTTATGTGGAATATTAGTGTACAGAGCCTCTACATCCATTGTGGCAAGGATGGCGTTATCAGGAACTTTTCTGGTGTTTTGTAACTTCCTCAGGAAGTCGGTGGTATCTCGGATATAGCTGGGAGCGTTGGTGGCATAGGGTTTGAGGAGGGAGTCCACGTAACTGGATAGTCTGGTGGTAAGGGTGCCAATACCTGAAATGAGAGAGCGTCCAGGGTTTCCAGGTTTGTGGATTTTGGGAAGTAAATAGAATAATCCAGGCTGCGGCTCAGATGGTGTGTCTGAGTTAATGAGGTCCCGAGTAGCAGCAAGGAGTTCCTTCAGTAGTAGTTGTAATTTCCTTTGGAATTCCAAAGTGGGATCAGCGGAGAGAGGTCTGTAAAATGTGGTGTTGGAGAGTTGTCTGGCTGCCTCCTGTTCATAGTCTGACTTATTCAGGATGACAACAGCACCCCCTTTGTCAGCTGGTTTGATTATGATGTCTTGGTTATTTTTGAGACTCTGGACAGCATAGCGTTCAGCATAGTTGAGATTATGTCTCATTTGGCATTTTATGTATTATGTATTTTTATGTATTTTTATGTAATACTTTTTATGTATTACTCAAGCAATTCCCCTCACTTTAGACTTAAACTAAGTATTGAGAAGGCCACCCAATCTCCATTCAGCTGACAAATTTCAAGTTCTGTCAAATGTGTCTCCTAGAACACAGCTCTGCCAATGCTCTTTTTTGAAGCAGAGAGCGAGTGAGCATGCAAGAAAGAGAGAATGTGTGTGCCTCTATATATTAAAACTATTTATATTCAGGAGACATTTAATTATCAGAGCCATCATTGTTAGAATATAAAGTCATTTTGGGAATACATATGAAATTGCAAATTCTGCAAAGCAGCACGCAGTTCCTGCATATCTAATCAGCAAGAGATACAATCTAGGGGAAAGGTGCTGCTTCCCAGTATACACCCTACAGGCGTAGGAAGGAAATCCCCAGAGGCAAGGTAACAGGAGGGAGACAGAAGAATTGAATTCAATAAATGAGAAAACAAAATGGAAAAGATAGTGGAGATAGAAACACACATTAGTATCATGCAATCAAAAAGAAGACTCTATTAACAGTTCAAAAACGTATACTTGACCCCAAGAAGGGTGCTGCTGGCTCAGCTGAAACCTGGTGATTCTCTGAGCCTCAGGAGCTCGAAACCTTACAACTCCAGTGATCACCTGTTACCAGTAGAACCTTAATGCCAGTCTCCATAAGGAAGAACCAACTAATAAAGCAGTAATACAACTACCAACCAAATGCTAGAGATTACAGTGATGCTGCTTTCCTATGAGTCAAGGCAATGGTAAGTAAATGTATGACAAGCCTTTGACCCCAATGACCAGGCCTCTGGGTGCGGGGGGAAGTTGAGGGGGGCAAAGAGGGCAGTTGTCCCAGGGCCTGGCATTTCAATGGGGCACAGAGATCCAGCTGCCACAGCCACTACTTTGGCAGCAGTTACAGCTGGAGCCCTGGGAACTTTTGAACTGCCATGGCAGCACGGCCACTCCACTCGTGCCACTGACAGAAGGCAGGAGCCAGAGGTGGAAAGCCAGCATGGCCATCTGAGCAGTGCTAAGGGCTAACTTCCTTGGGCCCTGCCCCCTCCACCCATGGCCACGCTCCTTCTGAGGTACAGAGCTGAGCCCCACTCCCATCTTGCCCTGGGGCTAAGGTGGCTGTTGACTCTGCTGTCAATGACAGAGGTGAAAAAAAATCAAGTACAGGAACTAACACATGATTATCAGCTAGTGCCCATCAGCTTGTTCGGAGCAGCCATATCAAAAAGCAGAGAGCAACACACAAATTCCGTCTGGTCAGCTCATTCAATAGTTGTCTCCCATTGGCAGGGAGGAATCTGCAGATTTTTGAGTGAGTTTCCTGCCTCTGGAGGGGAGCTGATGATTAATACTATCTTCTCGTCACTCTTAATAGGGAGGGAGTGTTGTTGATCGTAATGGAATACTTCCTGGTCAATTGTTCTGCTCACATTATGGGCATAATATTGAAAGAGCCATTTTTTTCATTGCTGCTCATCCCCAGAGCACCTCCTTTCTTCCTCTGTTTGGCTATATCTGCACTAGCACAAATCTTCCAAATGGCCATGGGATAGGAATAAGGGGATTTCGAAGTTGTCAGGGCCCTTTTGAAAAGGACCCGCATCTGGATGAGCTGCGTGGCAGTGAAAAGTGGCAATTTCGAAGAGCTGCAGCTGGCGGCATGCTAATGAGGTGCTGAATATGCATTTCAGCACCTTATTAGTAATCTCTGAAAGGGCCATTTGCATGGCCCTTTCGAAGATTTGTGCTAGTGCAGACACGGCCTTTCTGCTGTATAAGGGCCTTAATGGTGAATTTTGCACTCAATGCTCAAATCTAGAGTGAGCTCCTGGAGCTGGCCTGGGAGCAAGGGCCAAGTGTGCCCATTCAATATCAAAACAAAAGTCTACTGACAAGTCCAGCAACTTAGTTAACAGTTTAGGGACATATGAGAGGTTTAGCTCTGTCAATTCCCATAGGGGCACTAATAATTCTGATGCTACATCATTGCAAGTGGCTGTCTAGATCAATTAACTTGGTCTTGGTCTCATTACACTTCAGGTCCTCCTCCCACCTTGCCCTGCAGCGGCGGTTGGCACTGTTGCTTGGCCCTTAACCTGTTTGTGTGTTCGTTTGTATATGTGAACTTTCCAATCTTTAAAACGGAGACAATAATACTGAATATATAGATGCTGAGGTGATGGTCACACTGCAGTTATGAAATCTGGATATAGTGCTTCCCTTTCCTCATGGGACTGTTGAGAATTAGTGACTATTTGTATAGAACTCTGGATCTGTAAAACACTGTTATAACAACACCTAGCAGCTGTACAGCCCTCTTCATGAGTAGAGCTCAATGAGTGCAGTGTCGATAACCGTATTTTATAGTTGGGAAAATTGAGACACACAGCTAAGTGATTTGGTCAAGGTCACGAATAAAACTCAGGTCTTCTGAGTCACAGTCCAGTGCTCTATCCACTAGATTACACTGCTTTGAAGAAAAAGCAGAACATAAGGAAAGGATTATTACATAGACACCTTCATAAATGGTCATATAGTCAAAGTGACATGCAGTCCTTCCACACTTCTGGGGATAAAAACCTGTTAACTTTGTAGAAAATGAGTTGCTGTGCTAAAAGAATAAACCTGTTAGCTGAAGAAACTGCCTGTGAGCCTATGGCAGATATAAAGCAACGTTTCACCAAGTTCATTTTAAATAATACCATGCTTGATAAAGTAATAGGACTGCATCTGTTTTTAGTGCATTACTCAAGATGATTTTGTGTTTCTCTGAATCCATCAAACTTCTGTTTTCAAGATTAGTCATGCGTGATAAGAGTAACCTAAGGCTCTGAAAGAGAAGAGACATGCCATTGGTTGACTACCTGTATTGGCAGGCAAGCAAATATATCTTTGCTGGAAAACCTTGCAGCTGCAGAATTTTTTGGCTGCAGTGCAGCTAAAAAAGCTTAACAACAATAATGTCCACAAGTTAAAAGCACTGTGTTTAGTGGGATTGTTCGTACAGAAAATATTTGCATGTTGAAAGCAGAATTGCGAAACTAGCTTATTTCACTTGCAGCTTTATTTTGCTTTTAATTTAATATACTTGAATATTATTGCTCATGCACTGACAATCATATAGGGCTGAGTATAGCAGTATACCACATGGGCAGTATTTCATAAGTACAAATGTATTTGAGCCTTCACTAGAGATTTGACAGCCATGTCCAAATGGGCTTTTGTTGCATGAGCCATGTCTACACATGCCGGCTACTTCGAAGTAGCCGCACCAACTTCGAAATAGCACCTGTCTTGGCTACACGTGGCGGGCGCTATTTCGAAGTTGACATCGACGTAAGGCGGCGAGACGTCGAAGTTGCTATCCCCATCAGGAGATGGGAAAAGCGCCCTACTTCGACATTCAACGTCGAAGTAGGGAACGTGTAGCTGTTGTGCGTCCCGCAACATCGAAATAGCAGGGTCCGCCATGGCGGCCATCAGCTGAGGGGTTGAGAGACGCTCTCTCCGGCCCCTGAGCTCAATGGTCGCCGCATGCAGCTGCCCCTTAAAGGTCCCCACCCCCTGCCTTCCTGTGCAGGAAGCTGAGAGAGCGTGCAGGTGGCAGCCCAGCCACGTGGCCAGCCTGCATTCTCCTCTGCAGCCACACAAACCCCCCACCGCTGCGATGGCCGCCCCCCAGCCCCCTAAGTGCCCCCAGGGCACGCCCCCCAAGGGGAGCCAGGGCTCCCAGACCGGCAGCCAGGCTGGGAAGCGGCAGTGGGGCCCCTCCTGGACGGAGGCCGAGCTTCAGGACCTCCTGGGGCTCTGGAGCGAGGAGGAGGTGCTCCAGGTAATGGGGAGCAAGAGGCGGAACGCAGATGCATTCGCTCGGCTGGCCGAGGGCCTGGCCGCCCGGGGTCACCCTGCCCGCACTCCTGACCACGTCGGGAGTAAGGTGAAGGAGCTGCGGCAGGGTTACGTCCGGGCCCGGGATGCAGCCGGCCGATCTGGGGCCGCCCCCATCACTTGCCCCTTTTACAGGGAGCTCAGGGCCATCCTGGGCCCCCGGCACACCTCCTCCCCTCCGGCCACTCTTGATACCTCGGCCGACGAGCCCCAGCAGGCCCCGGAGGTGGAGTCCGCCCCAGAGGTAAGCCCCGCACCCCAGGCGCCCCCCCAGGAGCCCAGCCCTGGGGCACCGGAGGAGGAGGAGGAGGAGGAGGGGGGATCCTCCTCCAGCAGTGGGGGGCTCCAGATCCACATCCCATCCCGGAGCTCCAGCAGGGCATCCTCCCACCGGGTGTCCCCGGACTGTGGGAGCGGACCATCAGGTATGTACCCCCCTGGTGCACAGCCCCCGGGGTTGAGGGGCGGGGGTAACAGATATGACCAGGGCCCACCACATACCCAGATGACCATGTCCCAAAGGACAGCAGTGGCATGTCTCTCAGAAGAGTGCATCAGCCCCTGCCCCCCCAGCAGGACAGTGCCATGCCCCATCCCTGGGGATGCAGGGAGTGGAACCTAGGGTCCCCCAGGGGGCGGGGGTGGGACACCCATCATCATCAGCAGCAGCATCTCCCGGGGATGGGGATGGGGAACCTGCAGCGGGGGGGGGGGACAAGGGCCACGGCTCGGGGGCCACACTAACGGCTGTCTCCACTCTTCTTCCCCCCCTGTGTTCCGCAGCTGCACCACTGGAAGGACCGGAGAGCGCCAGTGAGGTGTCAGTGGTCCCGGAGAGCCCACCGGGGCCATCACTCCAGGCCAGCCCCTCAGCGGAGCACCGACTGGCCCCAGGGCAGGGACGATGGCGGAGCCAGCACCATCCGAGGATGGCGACGGACCCCCAGCTGCTGGCCATCCTCCGTGGGCAGCTGGAGGTCTCTGAGCAGCGCCTGCGGGTGGAGGAGCGGCACCTCCAACTCCAGGAGTGGGCGCTGGCTTGGCGCCAGGAGGCATGGGGGGCCTTTATGCGCACATTTGAGCGCATCGCAGACTACCTGGCCCCCTATGCCGCGCTGGCCACCGCTCTGCCCGTCCTGCCTGCTCCACCCGCCGCTCCACCCGCTGCTCCACCTGCCGTTGCACCGCCGTCCACCACCGAGGGCCCTTCCGCTGAGGGGGACCTGGGGCCAGCTGACACCCGCCGGCCTTATCTCCTGGTCCACCCAGCCCCCAGCCAGACCCAGCATGGTCTGCGGCTGAGGTGCGGGTCGCAGCTGCCCACCCCCAGCGCTGGACATTAGGGGGTGTGGGGCCCAGGACGTGCCCCCCCTTTATATATATCCCCTTCACCTATCTTTTGTAAATAGTTTGTATTAGACGCCTGTTCTGTTATGTTATGATGATACCTGCCCCCCCATGTAAATAGTTCTCCCCTTCCTTGTCTTCCCCTTTTTTTTCCTTTCATCTTATAATACGTATATATATAATATTTATTTTGGCTGTACATAGTTATGATATAATAATGAGTTCAACATATATATTCTGGTTTGACGAAAAACATGTCTATTTTTATTTACAAGAAAAGTGGGGGGGGGTGCTCTTGGGTGCTCAGTGGTGTGGGCGTAGGGGCAGGGAGTGTTGTGGAGGATGGGAGGGTGCAGTGGGGGGCCTGCCAGCGTTCACCCCGCAGCCTCGTCGAACTGGGCCCACAGGGCCTCCCGGACCCGGGTCCCTTCGGGGTCCACCTGGCGACTGGGGGCAGCGGGTGGCTGCACGTCAGCCCTGAAAGAAGGCCTCCCCCTTGCTCTCAACAAGGTTGTGGAGGGCGCTGCACGCGCCCACAATCTGGGGGGATGTTGGTGGGACCCGCATCAAGGCGGGTGAGGAGACACCTCCAGCGCCCCTTGAGGTGGCCAAATGCGCGCTCCACCACCTGGCGCGCATGGTTCAGGCGCATGTTGAAGCGCTCCTGGCTGGCTGACAGGTGGCCCATGTAAGGGTGCATGAGCCAGGGCCGGAGGGGGTATGCCGCGTCTGCGATGATGCAGAGGGGCATGGTGGTGTCCCCCACAGGGATCTTCTGCTGGCGGATGTAGGTCCCCACCTCCAGCCGGCGGCACAGGCCCGAGTTCAAGAATACCCGGGCATCATGGGTGCTGCCAGGCCAGCCCACATATATGTCCAGGAAGCGGCCCCGGCTGTCCACCAAGGCCTGGAGGACTACTGAGTGGTAGCCCTTCCTGTTTAGGTAGCGTCCTCCACTGTGCTCCGGGGCGTGGATGGGGATGTGCGTCCCATCCAGAGCCCCAAAGCAACTGGGGAAGCCCAGGGTGGCAAAGCCCGCGATGGCGGCATTCGGGTCCCCGAGCCTCACGAGCCTGTGGAGGAGCAGGGCATTGATGGCACGGACGACCTTCAGGGGAAGCACATGGGAGAGCACCAGTGAGGGGTGTGCAGGGTGTGTGTGGCCGTCCCTTGCCAGGGCTTCCCTCCCATCCCAGGGCTGCCTCCCCCTCCTCCCGTGGGTCCTCTTACCTCCATGAGGACAGCCCCGATGATGGCCTTGCTGACGCTGAACTGCTGGCCCGCGGATCGGTAGCTGTCTGGAGTGGCCAGCTTCCAGACAGCGATGCCGACCCATTTCTCGATGCTGAGGGCACGCCGCATGAAGGTGTCCTGGTGCCTCAGTGCGGGGGTGAGCCACTGGCATAGCTCCAGAAATGTCTGCCTGCTCATGCGAAAGTTCTGGAGCCAGCGGTCGTCGTCCCACTCTACGAGCACCAGCCGCTCCCACCAGTCAGTGCTCGTCGGGTAGCTCCAAGGCTGGCGGCGTGTGAGGTGGCGGGGGGGCGGGGTGCTGCAGGGTTGGGGGTTGCTTTCTCCTCCCCTGCGGGCAGCTCCTCCTCTGTGGCTAGGATGTGATCAGCTGCCTCCTGCATGGCATGGAGCAGGGCGAGCACCGCTCCTACAGGGGCGGCTGGGTAGACCTCTGGCGGCGGCTGCTGCTGCTGCTGCTGCTGCTGCTGCTGCTGGGGGAATCCATGACTGCGTCGCTCGAGGTGTGTGTGCCTATGGCTCTGCAAACAGCGTGCTGTGCAGGCTGAGTGTGTCTGGGAGGGGCCCTTTAAGGGAGCGGCTAGCTGTTGCCCCAGACGTGCTAGTCCACCCTGTGACCCTGTCTGCAGCTGTTCCTGGCACCCTTATTTCGATGTGTGCTACTTTGGTATGTAGACATTCCCTCGCCACGCCTACTTTGATATGGTGCTGTCCAACGTCGACGTTGAATGTTGACGGCACCAGCCCTGGAGGACGTGTAGACCTTATTCATCGAAATAGGCTATTTCGATGTAGCGTTCACGTGTAGACGTAGCCATGATCAAATATCCACAAGGGACAAAGTAGAGACCATTAAACTAATATTCCTTGTAATCTAAGTGCCAGGTAAAATATGAATTGACTCATCAACTGATATTTGTAACCACTTTCTCCTTAAGTCTCCTTAACTCTTCCACCTGTGCAATGAATGGCGCTTGGGCGGCTGGCCCGCAGCTTGGGCAGGTGGCTGGCCCCAGCAGCATGGGGCTTGGGTGGCTGGTGGCTGGCTCTGGCAGCGTGGGGCTCAGGTGGGCAGCTTGGGTGTCTGGCTCACGGGGCTCGGGCAGCTGGTGGGCAGGTGGGTGGGCAGCTGGCCTTGGTGGCTGGAGGGCAGCTGGACCCAGTGGCTGGTGGGTGGGCGGCTCTGGCAGCACAGGGCTTGGGCGGGCAGGCGGCTGGCATGGGAAGCTCTGGTGGCTGGCATGGAGCTCAGACAGCTGGGCAGCTGGGGCTGCATCAGGTACCCACAAGGGGCCAAGAAAAACTATTTCTGCTTATTTTTAATTTTCAATAACATTTTTATATCAAGTTTTTGTGTTTATTTTAAATTACAAATTGAATTTTTTGTTAAAAGGGGGGTTGGATGATGGTAAAGAAGAGGTGAGGGGGGTTGAGGGTTTCTCAAACATCAAAAGCAGCGTGTGATGCCAAAAAGTTTGGGAACCATTGGTTTATATACTCTACTTTAGCTCTGTTTTAGAAGTGGGCAGCAAAGAGTTTTCAAATATTTGGCTTAAAGAAAATGAACACCTGTTGGAAAAAGGTGGAAAGCCATGAGAGAGCTTTCGTTATTCACAATGCTTGAGAATCAAACAGGATTGAGTGAATCCTACCATGAGGGCAGGGGGCTGGACTCGATGACCTCGCAAGGTCCCTTCCAGTCCTAGCAATCTATGATTCTAAGTGGTGCTGTATAATTCCATGATATTTGGATGTAATTTACTTTCCCGCATACCAGACCATGCTTCCGTGTACTGCAGTTAGAGCGACCTGCTTTTCTTTATCAGGGGGAAAGTTACTTGCACTACATCCAGGCAGGAAAGATTTGCCTGTGGGCCAGAACTGGCCTGCCAAGTCTTTTGGTTTGATCCACCTTGCCAGGACCCTGAGGCAGGCTCACTGCCTGCTGCAGCCCACGCCTGTGCCAAATGACTGGCAGCTCCCTCTAGGCGCTGTGTGCCCCCTCCTGGGAAGGGTCTGGGTACAAGAGACTGTGTACTGCCTCTGTCCCCAGCCCAATCATAGCAGCTCCCACTGGCTGGAAGTCTCTCCCCTCGCCCACAAGGGGCACATGGCACAGAGGGAGCCCTCAGCCATTCTGAGCAGCCTGGGGCTGCAGCAGGTAGGGAGCTTTGGTCACATGGGGCTGCTGGCTGGGAGCACCCAAACCCTCTGCAGCCACCTCCCCCAGGTCACAACTCCATCCCAGACCCTGCACCCCCCCAGGTCCGAAGACGCTCCTGCACCTATAACCCCTGCTTCGGACCCTGCACCCCAACCCTTGTCCCACGTCACAAACCCCTTCATCCGAACGCCCTCTCACACCCTACACCCTCTCCTGCACCCCATTCCCCTACCCTGAGCTCCCTTCTGCACCCAAAGTCCATCCCAGAGCCAGCAAGCCCTCTGTAGAAAGTGCAGCCCTCCACCACCTTCCAAAGGCTTCATCAAAATTATTGCCCACTCCTGCTCTAGAGAATTCCCTCAAGAGGTGCTACGTGCCCCTTGTCTTCTCATTCTTGTTGTAGCACAGGCAGTAATTACTGGGGTGACATTGACTTAGCTCAGGTGTTGGCACCAGGGTGCTGTCCACCCCCAGTTTGAAGTGATTGTCCTCAGATACAGCGTTTGCAGTTTGGCTCAATGGCTGTCAGCTATATAGATGGCTTCAGTGCCACGGTACAAGGGGGTTAATACAATGTGCGTGGGAGCCGGTTGTTTGTTTTGACTGGCTTTGGCACAATGTTGATTCTAGAGCCTGGGCAGCAAATGTCCCTCCACAATTAAATATTTTTGTTTGTACCATGCTGCTGTGTCTGTGTGACCACGTATGTGCGGTGGCCTCCAGCTGGAGATTACTGTAGGCCACTCTATGGCCCGGAAAATCATGACAAACACTGAAAGTTGCATAATGCTGCTTTGAACTACCATTGTTTTATTGCTGCAGTAGTTTTGAAAGGGAAGACACTGGGTTTATTCTTTTCACATTTGACTTAAGTTAGGCAAAAGGACAGCAATAGAGCAGTGAAACTGGTCCAGAATCCATGACAACCTATTGGGTTTGAGCAGATTTAGAGGTGCTGAATAAAGTGACTGCAGAGAACAAGAATGCAAAATGAATGTAGGATGATTAGTGGGCTTGTTTAATAAACCAAACACCAGTGTAATCGGAGTGTTTATCACCAGTTTTTGGTTATTAAAAAAGCAATTACAGGTATATGACAGCGATTTAAATTCTAATAGGCAAGAGCACTGTGTGTGCAGCTTATTGTGTGTTTACACAGGGAGCCACAGAGAATGCATGGAGGGTTACCGTTAGCATGAAGTGGCAGCAGGGGGCTTTAAATGGCCTGGGGCTTTGTCTTTATTGCCTCAAAGCAGTGCATTGATGGGGAGAAAACTAATGCCAGGTATCCCCTGCTGTACAGTCCAAGTGGCACCTATGCTTTCACTGTAGGTTGGCATGTGCAGCTGACCTTGCCTAGCTTCCTCCTGGTAAGCAATAAGGGACCTTGTATCCATAAGGAGTCGATAGTAGGATAGCATTGCACATCACTTACCTTGTTCTAAAAGGCCACTGTTTTGTGGCGGCAGTGAAAACATTGCTCTATCTCCACACCCCCACTCCCAAGGCAACAACCTCCCAACAAGCCGCTCCTTCGCTCTCCAACGCTTCTAGAGGGGACAAAAAAAAAAAACGCGCACACACATGCAAAAAGTTTGCTCTGGAACTGTCTGTCACAATTACCAGCCTCGCTTTCAGTTAGATGCAGTGCAGGGCTATGAGCAGCTTGTGTGTGGCCCTCTCAGTCCTTTCTCTCCTGTTTGTAGGCTGCAGCTATGCAAGCAAATTGAACCAGATGTCAGCACTGGTTCGGTGTGTCTAAATTAGAGCTGGATGAATTTTTTTTGGACTAATAGTTTATTTGGTCAAAAATATAGACTGGATCAACCTGAGTCGGTTTAAATGTAACAGGAATAATCTGGGCCTGTTACTGAACAGGAGGAGGAGGAGAAGAGATCTACTACCTTAATGGCTAGCCCTGGGCTTGGTGTGCTTAGCTAGAAGGTGGCCAAAGGTGCATTCAACCACCATTCTGCACCTCCTGAGCCTGTGACTGAAGTTTTCCTGGCTGAGGTCCAGGGCTTCTGTGTAGGGTTTCATAGGGCACGGCAGCAGAGGGTAACCAGAGTTGCCCAATATAACAATAGGTATCTCTACATCACCACATGATTTTCCATTGGGGGTGGGTGGGGGAAAGTCCCATCCAGGCACTTTCTGCACAGCCCAGAATTTCAGAAGATGTGTTTATCATGAACCTGGATAAGTGTAAAGTAATGCACATTGGAAAAAATACCCCAACTATACATACAATATGATGGGGGCGCTAATTTAGCTACAACTAATCAGGAAAGAAATCTTGGGGTTATCGTGGATAATTCACTGAAAAATCTGCATTGTGTGCAGCAGCAGTCAAAAAAGCAAATTAGATGTTGGGAATTATTAAAAAAGAGAGAGAATATAAGACAAAGAATATTTTACTGCCCCTTTATAACACTATGGTGAGCCCACAACTTGAATACTGCATACAGATGGGGTCTCACCTCAAAAAATATATTTTGGCATTAGAAAAGGTTCAGAAAAGGGCAACTAAAATGATTAGGGGTTTGGGATGGGTCCTGTATGAGGAGACGTTAAAGAGACTGGGACTTTTCAGTTTAGAAAAGAGGACACTGAGGGGGCATATGAGAGAGGTATATAAAATCATGAGTGGTGTGGAGAGGGTGAAAAAAGAAGTTATTTACTTGTTCCCATAAGATAAAAACTAGAGGACACCAAATGAAATTAGTGGGTAGCAGGTTTAAAACTAATAAAATAAAGTTCTTTTTCACACAGCGCACAGTCAACCTGTTGAACTCCTTGCCGGAGGAGACTGGGAAGGCCAGGACTATAAAAGAATATAAATAAAGAGCTAGATAGATTCATGGAGGTTACGTCCATAAAAGGCTATTAGCCAAGGGTAGGAAAGGTGTCCCTGGCCTCTGACTGTCAGAAGCTGGAGATGGATGACAGGAGACAAATCGCTTGATCATTGTCTTCAGTCCACCCCCTCTAGGGCACCTGGCACTGGCCACTGTCAGCACACAGGCTACTGGGTTGGATGGACCTTTGGTCTGACCTAGTATGGCCGTTCGTATGTTCTTATGGATGATGAATGTGCATTTGGATGCTTGAAGGCAAGGTGACACTTCTTGTATGGGAGGCTTGACCTGTTTCAAGACCATAAAAGGCCAGGGGGTAGAATGGTATCCCTGGCCTCTGTTTGTCAGAGGCTGGAGATGGATGGCAGGAGACAAGCTACTTGATCATTGTCTTTGGTCCACCCCCTCTAGGGTACCTGGCCACTGTCAGCAGACAGGATGCTGGGCTAGATGGACCTTTGGTCTGACCCAGTAATTAATGGCCATTCTTATGTTCTCCTTGATCATCCACTGTTGATGTCGGTGAAACGACCTTTGTGATCTACCAACTCCTGCAACACCATGGAGAAGTACCCCTTTCAGTTTATATAATCAAAGACCAGGTGGTCTGGGACCATGATGGGGATGTGCATGCCATCTATTGCCCCACTGCAGTTAGGAAACCCCTGGGCAGCAAAACCATCAACCATCAACTATTGCAAAACCATCAACTGTTGCCTGTACATCTCCCACGGTCACGGTCTTCCTGAGGAGATGCCGACAGACTGCAAGGGCCACCTCCATCACCACGGACCCCACTGTAGATCTGCCCACCCTGAACTGATTTGCCACTAACTGTTGGAGGGTTGCAAACTTCTACAGCACGATTGCCACTAGCTTCTGAACTGTTAAAGCCGGCCTTGTTCTTGTATTGCTGCACGGCATGGCAAGGGCCAGCACATCGCAAAGTTCCATAAAACTGGACTTGCACATGCAAAAGTTCTACACCCACTGCTGGTTGTCGCAGCACTCCAAAGTGATGTGGTCTCACCAGTGTGTGCTGGTCTCACAAGTCCAAAACTGCTGCTCCACTGTCACCAGTGCATCCAGGGCAGCCAGCAGCTCTGAGTTCTTGGACCACAGTTGGGAGATTTGCTCTTTCAAACCATCATTGTCATCATCATTATGATATTGAACAGTCACTGAGCTTTGCAACTGAAGGCAAAAAATTGCACGACAGTCAGTGTAGCTGCTGAAACGATGTGTGCTATGTGTTGAAGCATTTGGGGATCCATGCTTGCGCTGGAATGCTGCAGCAGGAGATGGCATGATCTCCAGTTCTTTTCATGCAGTTACTGGTGCTCTGAATTCTGGAACAGTGCTTTGCATTCTGGGATTCAAACATGAAACCCCTCCTAAGCAACCTGGACTAAGGCACTGTGGGACACGTATCCACAACGCACTGCTCATGCTGTCGAACTTGCACAGGGCAATGGGGACACGGAAAATTAACATGGAAAAAAGGTGAGTTGAACTTCAAGAAGCTTTGTGGACACAATTCAAAATCATAAAAACAAGGTTAAAAATCAAATTTATTAAAAATTGAATATATCTTGTGGTGTAGACACAGCCTTTGTTAGTAGCTTATTTGACTTGGTTCCCAACCGGCTCCTCTCTTAGGAGCTCTGTAGCCAGCTCAATTTTTTGGAACAAAGTGTTATTTATTAGTTTACAGGAATGCAGTCAGAGATGAGAATAAAATTGGAGAGGGCCTAGGCACATAAATCTTGCTGAACATTTATTTGTTCCTTGCTAGCTGTGGCTAACTTCCACTCAGTGCTGGTATTCCTCCTTCTGGGCTGAGAGAGACATACAGTCCCTGCAGCACGTTCTGTCAGGCTTCCTTTGGGTTGCCAACCCTCCTATTTTCACCGGGAATCTCCAGAATTGGGCTCCAGCTCCTGAAGGCTCCTGAAGCCAAACTAGGACATCAGCTTCTAAAAACCCAGTGGCCCAGCCTGGCTAAGGCAGGTTCCCTGCCTGCCCTGACTCCGCTGTTCCTCTAAGTTGGTAGCACAGCCTACCCTGTGACCCCTAGGTGTGGATGGGCAATGGGGTTTTGAAAGTTGCCCCTACCCTGATCAATGACCCTGCAGCTCCCACTGGCCATGTCACAGCTGAGGCAGCTCCACAAGACAACATTGGGTGCTCCAGAAGGACACAAGCCAAGGCTAGCAGTTGATGCAATTGTTGCTCCAACACTCATGCCCCACCCAAACCTGGACCAGGCAAACTGAGCTAAGCTGAAGGAAAGATGGGTGGCTGAACTGGAGCCTGACCCGCTTGGCCTTGCAGAAAACTATTTGTTTCCTCAAACATTCAGGTGCAGGAGTGCTGGTCAGCTGAAATAACTGCAAATCAGAGTGTGAAATCCTGGTCCCTCTGAAGTAAATGGCAATGTTCTCAATGAACAGGTCAGGACACAGTTTACTCAAACTGTATCTTCTCCCTCCCTCCCCGCCCCCATTTGTGCTGAAATGACAGTAAGCAGGAAAATATCACAAGCCCTGTTTCACTTAAAGGACTTAAAAGCAGTCATGTAGCACTTTAAAGACTTCTTCATTTTACTTAAGGGACAGTTCATGAAATTGTGCTGCAAAGGGATGTTGTGTCATTGGGATACTGGTTTAGGCAGGGGGCTGGACCCTATAACCTCCTGAAGTCCCTTCCAACCCTAGGATTTTATGATTCTATGAATAGCCACGTGGGTTAAATAGCCCCATTTCTAGAAGGCAGTTGTAGTGAGGCTGAACAAAATATCTGACATAGCATTAGGAAGGGCAGTGCCCCAAATGCCAGAGGCCTGTGCTTCCTCCATATCCATTGGATTAGGCAGCCACTCACACATCAATGAGGGATGAGACTGCATCCCAGGGCTGGAATGGGCTGACTGCTCCATAAAAATACAGCCATGCTTCCTCAGACCATCTCCTCAAGATCTTCCATCTCCACCTGGTCCTCTGTAAGTGGTGCAGCTAGTAGAGTTCTGATCAGATGGTGGGGATGGATTTTTGGTCAACCAGCTACTTTTGCAGCAGGGATCACTTGAGTAATGGCAAGAGATGCATCTCATAGACAGGGCACAGGGTTTTGGCAGCCTACAGGAGGATTTTTAGGCTAGCAGGAGGGGGGTGGGAGTTTCTAATATTAACTGCAGTGCAGTTGAATGGTAATTTTGCTTTGTGCTGTTTGCTCTCCTGGCAAACACACAGACCCTCTGGGGATGGTTTGTCTTGATGCTTTTTGGTAGGTTATTTGTAATGAGGTCATTTCCCTGCATGCCATTTACATATACAATGACAAACACTCATGGAAGAAAGCATTCATTATTGCTATAGTATGGCCCATGCCAGTAAAATCTGCTGCTTCTGTTAATCAGCCCCATATAGTACAAGAAATGCCCTGTTTCTCTTTCTGTTCAGAGTTCAGATCAGTCACAAAAACAGTAAAGGAACAGGTCATCCTAATTATATGGTGTTCAAAAGCTGGGGAGTTGACTTGGAATTTATTGTTCTTTGAACCATAGAATTATTCTGCTAATCAATATAATCTGAGTCTTTTTATGGCCAGGAAAATTTTCTGTCTTTTCTACTGCATCTGGAGTTGAAATGCTCAGCCACTTGAGTAACCAAACAGTCTTGTAAAGTGAATGGATCTTGCTGTTTCAGGGAACAAGCCAATGTGACTGAGATGTACATTTCAGGCATAGCTCTTACAGAGTTAGGTTTTTATTGCTTATTACTCTAGGTAGGAAACAACATTAGACAAGTGTACCGTTCATATAATATATTCTCTGTACATTGTTTGGAAAGCTCAGTGTCCTTGACAGAATATTAGAATCAAATAATTAGGAACACTTAATCTATACAGCACGCCTATGCCCATGGGAACATGCTCACCACCCTCCTACGTGCAGTCCTCATTAGTATTTATCCTCCTTTTTCAGTGAACCACCATTTTGTATGTGAGACACATCCACAGCTGCATGACAGACTAGTTGGGCAGCTGGGAAGGGGCAATTTGAGCTTTTAACACCAGGCTAGCCAGGGAATTTCGTTGTTTATCATCCATTCCTTACCTTTGCACATTCAGTCAGATGATTCACTGCATCTTGTCCCAATATTTGCCACTTCCTCCTCCAACCATGGGAGAAGCAGCTCAACGTTTCTGCTAAAATAGTCAGCAGTGAAAAAAGCAAACAGTGACCTATGGCCTTGCCTCATTAGGTTTGAGCCTGTTCCCCATTTGCAATGAAAGGAGTGGGGAGCAGGGCACACTAATTTCAAAGCTGTTATTTCAGATTGTTGGCAGACTCTAGCAAATGCTAAATGATTGTCAATAATTGTCAACTTTGCACCTCGAAAGGTTAGAGGCATTTTACTTTTTAAAATACCAACCTAGATTTTGGAATATAGCAGCTTTTACAAGGAAGGACACGTATACAGCAGCAAAAAGCTCTGTTTCAGACTGGAAATCGAAAGATAGAGGAGAGACAGTTTATAATTGTCTGTCTGTTTCCTGGCATCTTTATTGCACTGGGCTGGATTACAGGCCCACCTGAGGAACCTACAGTGTAACTTTCAATATAGTTTTCATGCCGAATGCTGACTGGTTTTGTGTGTGAGAGAGCCCAGGAGAGGAATTAGCCCTTTTAAAGAAGAAATTGCTTTCCTTCAAAAACTTATACTAAAGCAGCATACACTTTCATGACACACTCTCTAATTTCAAGTCTGCAAAATCCCGCCCCCCTCACCACACACACACATGTATTTCATAGAATCAGAAGGTTGGAAAAGACCTCAGGAGGTCATAGAGTCCAAATGCCAGCTGAAAGCAGAACCATCCAAACTAAATCATCCCACCCATGGCTTTATCAAGGTGGGACTTAAAGACCTCTAGGGAAGAAGATTTTACCATGCACCCAGGTAACCCATTCCAGAGCTTCACCACCCTCCTAGTAAACAGTTTTTCCTAATAGCCAACCTCTCCCACTATAACTTGAGACAACTGCTCCTCATTCTTTCATCTGTGACCACTGAGAACAGCATCTCTCCATCCTCCTTGGAAACACCCCTCACATAGTTGAAGGCTGCTATCAAATTCTTCCTCTCTTTTCTTTTCTGTAGACTAAATAAGCCCAAATCCCTCAGTCTCTGCTCTTAAGTCAGATACTCCAGCCCCCTAATAACTTTTGTCACCCTTGGCTGGACTCTCTCCAGGGCACCTGTATCCTTTCTGTAATGGTGGACCCAGAATTAGATACATAATTCCAGATGCAGCCTCACCACTGCCAAATAAAGGGAAATAATCACTTTCCTAAACTTGCTGGCATTGCTCCTCCGAATGCACCCCAATATACCATTTAGCCTTTTTGGCCAACAGGGTGCCCTGTTGCCTCAGATCCAGCTTCTCATCCACTGAAATTCCTAGGTCCTTTTCTGCAGAACGACTGCTTAACCAATCGGGTCCCAGCCTGTAATTGTGCTTGGGGTTCTTCTGTCCTAAGTTCAGGACCCTGCACTAGTCCTTATTGAACCCCATTATTTTTCTTTTGGCCCAATCCTCCAATTTGTCTAGGTCACTCTGGACTCTGTCATTACTCTCCAGTTTATTAGCCTCTCCCCCAGTCATCTGCCATGGATGCAATCCAACCCTTTGCCTAGGTCATTTAATAAAGATGATGAAGAAAACCCTTGGGGTGCTCTGCTTGATACTAGCTGCCCACCAGCCATACAAGTGATTGATCACTACCCAGCCAGCCAGCATTCTTTCCATCTTACAGCCCATTTATCCAATCCATACTTCTTTATCTTGCTGGCAAAGATAATGTGAGAGACCATATCAAAAGTCTTGCAAAAGTCAAGGTATATTGTGCTCGTATTTCAGTGCACATGAGAGCAGGAGATTAGGCAGTTCCATGCTCATCTGCACATGCAAATTTAATACCTGTGGGTTCAATTTTTGTTTTTCCTAGAAGGCAATCTCCTGTGCACGCTACAGCTATGCTATGTAGTTTCAGATAATATGGATTCTGTTTACAAAAAGATACTAAATATCAAGGTCCCTTTCTGTGCCTTTCTTTTGACTTTTCACATAGCCTTCATCTACACTAGCGGGTTTTGGCAACCAAACCGGGGTTTTGCCGACAACTCGTGGCACTGATAGAATGTGTTTTGTTGACAGTGTGTTGACAAAACTTGGCACTTTCATTGACAGCCGTCTGCCTCTCCCCCCATGAGGCAGAATGCCTTTCTCAGCAGAATCTGACTATAAAAAAGCCATGAGGGACGCTCCAGTGGGGCCCTCTGTCGAGACAGGGCTTCTGGGTCAGCAAGCAGCCCTGTCTGCTGTGCTTCCGATTGGCCGTTCTGTCAAGAGAGTGGCTGGGCAGTCCAGCCACTTGCTGCTGACACAGTGGATGACTTTTTTTAATCCACTTTTGTGTGTGGCTGCACTCTGTCAACAGAAGTTTTGTCAGAAGATCTCTTCCGACAGTGACTTCTCTTGATAGATTGCTATGTCTACACAACAACAGTGCATGAAAAATATACATTAGCTTATAAAATATAAACAATCTTTTAAACAAACTGGAAGTCTTCCCTTAAATCGGAAATCTGCATTAGCTCTACTTCTCTGCAACTGGTCTCGAATCTCTGGCAGACTACCATTGGAAAACTCTTCATAAGCCCATAAATCTACCTCTACTATCTTGCTTCACTTTTGCAACTTCTGCCAGGTAAAATCTGGACTTTACTTCACAAGAAGGTTGTGAGGAACAATGGTTTAGCAGATGCTTTGAGGCCCTTTTAGACCAGGGGTCTGCAACCAAAATAGCAAGAAAAGCCATTTTTTCAAACTGAGTTACAAAATCAATACTTCAAGAGCTGCAATGCAGTGAATACGAGACAGTGCTTAATAAATAATACCAAACCATACCTTTTGTAACCTCTATTTTAAGAACAGCACTCACACAATGATTTCTACCAGTTAGAAAGTTGTGACTCCCATCTCCAGGCCTTGTCACCCATCCCACAATCCCCCCATCCCCACCCCAAGGCTTAACCTCTCTCAGCCCCAAACCCTCCCGCCTCGTCCCTATAATTAACCTGCCTCAGACAACACTGCTCCTTCACAGCCACTGCCTCTTGTCCCTGCCTTCTCCTTCTGAGCATGGCTCTGGCAGGGGCCAGCTCAGCTGCCTCTCCCCTCTGCTCTCCTGCAGGCTTAGACTTCCCCCATATGCAGAGTGGGCAGCTCCCTGCCATGCCAGCTTTCTCTTCCAGGTCTCCCTCCCCTGCTGGCTGACTTCTCCAGGACTGACTGTTCACTTAAACAAAAAGCCTAAACTCAGTTGGTTTAATGGTGGGCAACTGAATTTAATTTTTTTGTTTAAGAGACAGTAGCCTCTGGCGCCACAAGAGGAGTCAGTGGCAGCAGCACTCAGAGCTGCAAATGGCTCCTTAGAGAGCTACATGTAGTTCCAGAGCTGCAGGTTGCTGACCCCTGCTTTAGACTATATGAACTCTCATCTTCAACTATATATTTGAGTGTTTTGAGCATCTGTCTGTCCATCCATCTGTGAGTCCATTTGTTCAAGAGCTCCTCCTAAACTGTAAGAGCTAGGACCACCAAATTTGGTATTGAGCTTATTGTTGACTTACTTGCCTTGTACTCCGGGTGGGACATAAGTAATCCGCAAACCTTCTTCACTCTGTCTCGGGACAAAACTTCTGGCTGACACCAGTGGTAAGCCAGTTGTTGTCCTTCACAGAATCATAGAATCCCTGGGCTGGAAGGGACCTCAGAAGGTCATCTAGTCCAGCCCCCTGCTTCAAGCAGGATCAACCCCCACTAAGTCATCCCAGCCAGGACCTTCTCCAGCCAGGACATAAAAACCTCAAGGGATGGAGAATCCACCACCTCTCTAGGCAATGCCTTCCAATGCTTCACCACCCGCCTGGTGAAGTAGTTTTTCCTAATATCTAACCTACAGCTCTCCCTCTTCAACTTCAGACCATTACTCCTTGTTCTGCCATCTGACGCCACTGAGAACAGTATCTCATCCTTTTTAGAGCTCCCCTTCAGGAAGTTGAAGGCTGCTATTAAATCACCTCTAAGTCTTCTCTTCTGTAAGCAAAACAAGCCCAAATCCGTCAGCCTATCCTCATAGGTCTTGTGCTCCAGACCCTTAATCATTTTTGTTACCCTTCACTGAACCTACCCCAGAAAATCCATATCCTTTTTAGACTGGGGGGCCCAAAACTGGACACAATATTCCAGATGTGGCCTCACCAGTGCCGAATAAAGAGGAATAATTACTTCTCTAGATCTGCTTGAAATGTTCCTCCTAATGCATTCTAGTATGCCGTTAGCCGCCTTGGCTACAAGGGCACACTCTTTACTCATATCCAGCCTTTCATCCACCATAACCCCTAGGCCCCTTTTCATCGTACTGCTGCTGAGCCAGTCAGTCCCCAGCCTGTAACAATGCTTGGGATTCATCCGCCCCAGGTGGAGGACTCTACACTTCTCCTTATTGAACCGCATCATATTTCTTTTGGCCCAGTCCTCCAATTTATCCAGGTCCCTCTGGATTCTCTCTCTACCCTCCAACGAATCTACCACTCCCCCTACTTTTGGGTCATCCGCAAACTTGCTGAGGGTGCAACCCAGTCCCTCATCCAGGTCGTTAATAAAGATGGTGAGTAACACTGGCCCCAGAATCGAACCGTGAGGCACTCTGCTTGAAACAGACCGCCATCCAGATATTGAGCCATTGACCACTACCCATTGGGCCCGACCATCAAGCCAGCTTTCTATCCATCTTATAGTCCAAGGATCCAATCCATATTTCCTTAACTTATGGACAAGAATGTTGTGGGAGATCGTATCAAAAGCCTTGCTGAAGTCAAGGTATATCACATCCACTGAGTTCCCCATGTCCACAGAGCTTGTTACCTCGTCTTAGAAGCTAATCAGATTGGTCAGGCAGGACTTGCCCCTGGTGAATCCATGTTGGCTACTTTTGATCACTTTCCCCTCTTCCAAGTGCTCCAAAATGGATTCTTTGAGGATTCCCTCCATTATTTTCCCAGCGATTGAGGTAAGGCTGATGGGTCTATAGTTCCCTGGACTGTCCTTCTTTCCTTTTTTAAATATGGGCACTACATTTGCCTTCTTCCAGTCATCCAGTATCTCCCCTGATCTCCAAGAGTCTTCAAGGATAATGGCCAAAGGTTCAGCAATGACCTCCGCCAATTCCCTCAGTACCCTGGGGTGCATTAAATCCAGACCCATGGACTTGTGCACATCTAGTTTTTCTAGATAGCTCAGAACTTGTTCCTTCCCCACTGATGGCTGCCTTCCACCTTCCCATACTGCATCGTCTAGGACGGTCATGTGGAAGTTGACTTTGTCCATGAAGACTGAGGCAAAAAAAGCATTGAATACTTCAGGTTTTCCTGCATCATCTGTCACTAGGTTACCTCCCTCATCCAGTAATGGCCCCACACCTTCGCTGATAACCTGCGTAATGTTCACATGCCTGTAGAAACCCTTCTTGTTACTCTTCACATCCCTTGCCAGCTGCAGTTCCAATTGTGCTTTCGCTTTCCTGATAACTGCCCAGCATTCTCCAGCCATATGTTTATATTCCTCCTTAGTCAACTGTCCACGTTTCCATTTCTTGTATGCATCCTTTTTGAATTTAAGATGACTAATGATTTCCCTATTAAGCCAAGCTGGTTGCCTACCATATTTGCATTTCTTACTATGCAGCAGGATTGTTTGTTCCTGTGCCTTCAGTAAGACTTCTTTAAAATACTGCCAGTTCTCTTCAACTCTTTTCCCCTTCATCTTTGTTTCCCAAGGGATCCTGCTCATCCATCCTCTCAGGGAGTCAAAGTCTGCTCTTCTGAAATCAAGGGTCTGTATGTTACTGCTCACCTTTCTTCCTTTTGTCCGGATCATGAAATATACAATTTCATGGTCGCTGCAGCCCAGGTTCCCTCCCACTTGTATTTCTTCTACTAGTTCTTCCCTGTTTGTGAGCCGCAGATCAAGTTGCACACAGCCCCTGGTTGGTTCCTTCAGCACTTGTACCAAGAAGTTATCCCCAACATTCTCCAAAAACTTCCTAGATTGTCTGTGTGCTGATGTATTGGTCTCCCAACAAATGTCCAGATGATTAAAGTCTCCCATGAGAACCAGGGCCTGTGATTTGGAAGCTTTACTTAGCTTCCTGAAGAAAGGCTTGTCTATCTCATCTCCCTGATCTGGAGGTCTATAGCAGACACCAACTACAACATCATCTCTGTCACTTCCCCCTCTAAGCTTAACCCAAAGACACTCAACTGGATTTTCTCCCTCCTTATACTGGAGCTCTGAGCAATCATACTGCTCCCTCACCAAGAGCGCAACTCCTCCTCCTTTTCCCCCCGTCTGTCCTTCCTAAACAATTTATAACCTTCCATGACCATGCTCCAGTTATGCGAATTGTCCCACCAAGTCTCTTCACCTTCAGTAGCTCTTTTCCACATTGTCCAAGGTCTTCTCCTTTTGCATTTTCCTTGTGGGTTCCATTTGAGAGCTTGACGGACTATGCTGGATGATGGTTTTCTGAGAATGTGGCCTACCATCTCTTCTTTCTTCTCTTGATTTGAACGTCAATTGCTTCTTGTCCTGCTCTGTTCCAAAGCTCCTCATTTGTAATGAAGTCTTGATATTTGATGTGACGGATGTACCTCAGGCATCTATTTATGAATGTCTGTAGCTTGTGATTTGAAGACTCTTTTAGTATGCCAGGTCTTACATTAACACAAATGTGAAGAGTGTGCTCTCGTATGGAAGAGCCGAAGTTTCGTCTCCGCAGATAATTGTGAACTCCATACGGGATAGCGAATCTTGAATGCAGCCGTTGCTTTCTGTATCCTAGCATTGATATCCTTGTCTGCTCCTCCATCTCTGTCCATAATTCAGTGGACACTTTTCATACAGCTGGAGGACATTGATTTTGCTGGTTATGTCGCCCTCCTTTCACAGATATATGAAAGCATGGAAGAAAAGGTTGCAACACTAGACATAACTTCTTCAATGGACTGAGCATTAAGAATGGAAAGACCAAGACAATGAGGATCAACCAGTCCAACAACAAAACCATCACTCTGGGAGGGGATGACCTGGAAGATGTAGAGCAGCTCACCTATTTGGGGAGTATTAGGGACAGCTTCCTTTTATGCTAACTTAAAGCAAGGTCAGGGTTTGATTGTGCTAGGATAACGGGATGTGTGTGGAATGTGTTTGCTTCTCATCAAATAGACAGGGAGGGGTCTATTATCTGGGACAATTATACTGAAGAATGACCACAGGAGAGAAGCATGAGCTCTCCAGAAAGCTGCAGAGCAGCCGTTGGCCAGGCAGCACAGCCCCTGCTGCCCTGGGCTAGCAATGGAGAGCAAAACCAGTCAGCACGGCACTCACTGTCCTGGGGAGCAGCTGCTTACCCTCTCCCCCTGCCCTGAGCCCTTTCACAGCTCTCAATACCCTGCCCTCACACCCGTACCTCCCTGGCCCCCAGCCCTGGCTCCTGCAGCCCCCCACACCTCTTGCTCCGAAGGACCCAAACAACGCTGGGCAAATGTAATTTAGTATATATTTGTAAAGAACCTAGCACAACCTGTTTTTTATCTGATTTTAGATCTCTAATCACTGCTTCACTGCAGATAACTTCTTGATGTGTTCCTCAGTATTTATTAATGCTTGCTTGTGGATACAGACTTATGCTTAAAAAAACAGATAACATCAGTATGTCTTACTGCCGTAAACCTATCCTGGTTTGATGTAAACTATTTAAATGTCATGTACATTTCACTGTACATCTTTTAATATACGCTTTATGCTTATACAGTGCATGATTGTCTAAAGCCACACTTTATCTCTGACTACGTACAGGTAAGAAAGGACCTTTGTAAGAGAAAAGAAATCTAACTCTCCATAATAGTTTTTTGGAAAAAAATAGCCAAGATAAGCAATGAAGGATGAAAGCACATAAGATGACAGTCAGTACATGGGGAGAATACACTCACACATTGCACAGCTAGGGTGGCTGTTTGGACTTCTTCTGCAGTTCAGAGCAACTTTGTAATGTTGTTTTAACCCACTTTCCCATACTTTGTTCATTTCTACTTGAGAGCTGATAATACACAGACTGCAACAGAATTTTTATTGTCTTTGGATTATCTGCTTATTTTGCCTTTAAATAGTGGACATATTACATAGAATCATAGGGTTGGAAGAAACCGCCAGAAGCTTCAAGTCCAACCCTCTGCTAAAAGCAGGATCAATCCCAACTAAATCCTCCCAGCCAGGGCTGTGTCAAATGGGGACTTAAAAACCTCTAGGGATGGAGATTCCACCACCTTCTTAGGTAACACATTCCAGTGCTTCACCACCCTCCTGGTGAAATAGTTTTTCCTAGCATCCAATGTAGACCTCCCCACTACAACGTGATACCATCATTCCTTGTTCTGTCATCTGTCACCACTGACAACAGCCTCTCTCCATACACTGTGGAAACAGCCTTCAGGTAGTTGAAGGCTGCTATCAAATCCCAACCCCCCCCTGTTAGCCGGCGGCCAGGTAATGTGCGGTGAGGTACCAACTATGCCCTTGTTATCATCCAAGTTTAAAACTACAAGAGCAGAGAGCTCGTCGCTGCAAGCAGCCAAGACAGGCTGACGGACTCCCCTGGGTCCTAAGCAACCCAGTTTTTTTACTGTTAGAGCAGGCAGCTCCTAGCACTCTTACCTACGGCCAGGCTGTTGTAACCAAATGGTTAAAGTTCTTTTGTTGTGCCGGCTGTGTTGCAGTGACAAAAGGGTTAACAAAAATAGTTAGGCTTGGATCTTAACTAGTTACAAGTTTATTAAGCTACAGTTATAAGCGTGTGGTTACAAAAGGCTATTGTTTACTTCTTATATGCTAGCAAAGTACAGGTGTTAACAAGTTACGTTACAATCCAATACAAAGATATCTGTTACCATCTAACACAATGATATCTTGATACTAGTTACAGAGCTCTAATTCTTTAGCTGTGCACAAAAAAGTCAGAGACCTAGCATGGGTGTATCTTACCCTCTCTGCGTCTCCTCGATACCAGCGTAGCCAAGCCGGATCGGTCACTCAATTCCGACGGAAAGACGAATACGAGGTTGGGCGTCCCCAGCTGTGGACCTCGGGAGGCAATCACCTGACCCGACCAGCAGGAAGTTGGTCGAATGCACTCAAAGTTAGAGTTCTGCTGGACCCATCTTTTATACCCCTTTTGGGTTACGTATTCTCTTTCTTATCTATGGTGCCAGATCATACTGGTTTGTCTTTGTGACTCCAGTTTGTTACAAGGGCATTTCTACTTAG
Organism: Carettochelys insculpta; assembly: GCF_033958435.1. Taxonomy (NCBI): domain Eukaryota; kingdom Metazoa; phylum Chordata; order Testudines; family Carettochelyidae; genus Carettochelys; species Carettochelys insculpta. The sequence goes on along the minus strand of NC_134147.1, from coordinate 13,834,828 downwards.
TTTGCACTTGTAAGACAAGAGATAAACAATTTAGGAGTACAGGACATTCTTTTGTGCGGGCGGGGCACGTCCCCTTCTGAGTGATTGTGTGTGTGCATCATATTGATCAATGCCAGCTGGGGTGATTTCTTGAGGGTTCACCCCCCCTCTCTCATGTTGACAGTCTGGCCTGTTAGCCTTCTAGCTGTACTTTCTGCTTCTCAGGGTCACGATAAGCCAGCATATCTGGGCCTCAATGAGGGCATCAAAGACTGTGCTGTCAGCAGCCATTTCCGTGCCCTGTGTGCTCCTCAGTGGGGGGGGGGCAACGAGCAAGCTGGCTTGTAAGGGGGAGACTCTGTCTGGCTACACCCCCCCCCCAACTCTTCTCCCCTATAGACTAAATAAGCCTAAATCCCTCAGCCTCTCCTCACAAGTCATGTGCTCCAGTCCCCTAATCATTTTTGTTGTCCTCTACCAGACTATCCCCAGTATGTCCACATGCAATGGGGGCGTTTGTATGCAGAATTGGATGCAGTACCCCAGATGTGGCCTCACCAGTTCCAAATAAAGGTAAATAATAACTTCTCTAGATCTGCTGGAAATGCTACTATTAATGCCATTTTGGCTACAAGCACCCACTGACTCATATACAGCTTCTTGTCCACTGTAATGCCCAGGTGCTGTGCAGAGAACTATTTACATCTACAAGGCTTGGTCTGTACATATACATGCATGTGTAACTACTCCGAGGTGCTGAGCATACCAACCCCTATTGACAAATGATTCGATTTTAAGTTATGGAAAAAATGTTCTCACATCCCCATAATACACCAGGGTTTGAAATGTATTGTAACTATTTATAAAACACACGCACCGAGATATTTGGTAATGTACTACCATACAAACTAAGAGGCACACAGAAGATGTCGCAAAACTTTTTAAAGTTCACAATGCACTGTGTAGGTACATGGGTGCTCAGATAAGTATTTCTCATACTTCTGTTATAAATACATTCATATAGTTCTTCCTTTTCCTTTAATGACATTCTTTCTACTCTAATAGGGTTTTATTTCTTTGAATTTGCCTTCATCACATAGTTCATGGTCTTTTTTCTTAATGTCTGAGGTCTATGGCTGAGATCAGACACAGCATATTCAGTTATATTCCCATTTTTCTGCTATGGACTATGTTTGACTATTGCGGCCACCTTTTTCTAAAGTTAGGAGGCTTGGATTTTCCAATAGTCCAAGGGGTATAGTGAGAGAGGTTTTGCTACACTTTCAGTGGTGTCACAACCACATCCCCATAATATGCTTGTCAGTAGCATTTCAGTTAGTCTGAAAATGTGCCTCTCTGCACACCATGGAATTCATCTTCCTTCCTTTCACAGCTGCAGTGGAATGAAATTTCTGCCAAAGAGATAATGGTGGGCAGAATTTCTGAGAGCCCACAAATCCATATGGGTAGCATTGTATGTTTTCTCATGGGAGAAAAAGAAAGTGGTTTCTAGTTTATTCAGATGCCTGCTGTGATGCTACCAAATTGCCACAGATCAGATTCTATGAAGTGCCTGTGTTTTTTCTTCTGATCTAGATCCTTCCTAAAGCTCCAATCAGGGGAGAGATGAAGAAGGGAAACTTCAGCACCAAAAGGTGCCCACAAGCATCACCAGGTTGTGGGCACTGTCTGGTCATTGTATTGCCCCAGAAACCTCCTCTGGTGGGACTCTTGACGACCTCCAGCCACAGAATAGAGATAATCAGAGAATCACAGAAATGTAGGGCTGAAAGAGACCATATGATGTCATCTAGTCCATTGTCTCATGCTGAGATAGGACCATGTAGAATTGGATCATCCTGACGGTGTTTTTCTAACTGTTCCCAACAAGCTCCACAACCTAACAAGCAGGAAGGTTCCACAACCTCCCTACATGCTTGTTACAGGGTTTATCCTTATTTGAAAGTTCTTCCTGATAGTTTCTTGCTACAGAGTTAAGCCAATTTCTTGTCCAATTTTCAGTGAATATGAAGAATAATTGATCACCATTCTCTTTTGAAGACAGCTACCAGGTTCCCTTCTAGTCAAGACTAAACATACCCTTTTTTTAACCTTTCCATATAAGTCAGGTTTTAAATTTTGTTCCTCTCCTTTGGATTCTCCAAGTCTTCATATCTTTCATAATATGGTGTCCAAAACTGGACTCCATCTGAGATCTCATCAGGTCTGAACATGCTGGAAAAATTCTCTCCTGTGACACAGCTGTTAATATACTCCAACAAAACTGAATTTTCTGCACCTCCATCCCATTGTTGGATTATACTTAGTTTGTGACTATAACCTATAGATCCTTTTCTGCAGTACTACACCCTGCCCAGTTATTTTCCATTTTGTATTTGTGCATTTGATTTTTCATTCCTACAAGTAGTGGTTTACATTTGTCCTTATTAAATTTCATCTTGTTAATTTCAAACCAGTTGTCCAAGTGGTCAGGGTCACGTTGAATTCTAACCTTGTCTGCCAAAGTCGTTGAAACTCCTCCCAGTATGCTACCATCCACACATTTTATAAGGCTATTTTCCACCCATTACCCAAGTAATTAATAAAAATGTTGACTCATAAATGCAGTAGCTGAGGCAGACAACTGGGAAGTCCTACCACTTACCAGGTCAATTCCATTCATCTGCCTGGATGCTAGTCCTTGGGCTCATCTGATGGTGCTCAATCCCTGACTCTGTCAATGAAGTCATAGCGCTCCCAGATGCTACATAAATGAACCACCATATACTGCAGTTCCTTACTTGTTTGCCGAATGACTCCTCCAACAGACATTGCTCCCGTCAGGTGGTTCCTTCTGCCTGTCTTTCTTCAGCAGGGACGTGCAGGCTGAATTCCTAGCAAGTGAAGCACAGGACCTGCTAGAGCCTGGAGGGTAAGGATGCTTTCCTGAGAAGCCACTCCCCACCACAAGTGCAGGAAGACGAAAACCTGGCAATGGTGTAGGAGAGGCACAGTTTTCTTCCCATTGTGGGTGCTTCCTTGCAGAGTACCTGGGAGTCGAAAGAAAAAGATTACCTACCTGCCTTTCTTTGTTGAAGAAATCAACTGGCTAATCTCCAGCTGTCATCATTTTAGCAGTCCTTAATTCCCTTCCAAAAACATGACAGTAGGGCATCTGGTGTCAATACTGACACAGATTATATGTTTCTGTGAAAACCAGTTCTAGAGCCCCTTAATCCTTTTCAGGATCTCTGGCTCCCTCACCAGCCCGCTTTAGGAAAAGCCACGGAACAACACTAGAGAATGGCTCAGTCAGGTCACATAGGCTCAGGTAGCTCTAATGAGTCAAGTAAGGAGAGACTGAAAGAGATTCTGGACAGTGAATGAAGAGAGAGTGGGGCAGAGGTGGGCCATGGAGTATATGTCTGTGCAATTAGGTATGTGATTGGAATTGTATTTTGCTGCTTGGACCTCAGTGGGATGAGATTCATTATGCCTCTGGGTTAAGACAAGGCGGGGGATTTTAGTGTGCGATGATGATTGAAATGACCAGAGTCTGTAAACCCAGATAGCATGAAGAGGCTTGTTGTTGCTTTAGCCAAGCCTGGTGGCATCATACACTCTTCTGTTGGATCAAAACAAAAAGCAGTCAAGTAGCACTTTAAAGACTAGCAAAATAGTTTATTAGGTGAGCTTTCGTGGGACAGAAACGAAAGCTCACCTAATAAACTATTTTGCTAGTCTTTAAAGTGCTACTTGACTGCTTTTTGTTTTGATAGTGTATAGACTAGCACGGCTTACTCTCTGTTACTCTTCTGCTGGATAGATCACTTCCTTCTCACAGGCTTATTTTCCTTGCTTTCCACCACTATGAGATTTTTCAAAACTGCTAATGAGGTTCATGTCCCATTCAAGTATGGGAAATATTTCCCAAGACATGTACCTCCAGGAGCAAGGTGGCATGGTGGACAGCCTAGAAGGGAAGCCTTTGTCACTGGTTAATAGTAAGCATACCAGACTTTATTCTCTTCTCTCTTACAGTGCTTAGACACAAGCAGTTTCACTGATTTCTGCGGGAGTTATTCTGAAGGGAAGAACAAGGACAGAGCTGACATTGGAAGCTAACTCAAAGGGTTGGGTCTATAGTCTTTGGTGAAGGCATCTTCGCCAAAGAGTGGTCAATTCTCTGCTCCGTGAACTTGTAACTTTTATTTGTATGTGAATATGTCTGAGTATGTGAGGAACAGCTTCCCCTCTAAAGCTATTTAACTATCCATCTCACACAGATATTTTTGGATGCTAAATAACCCGAAAGCACCAGGTAGTTCAGCTTTTCTCTTTGGACAAGGAAACCTGCAACATATCCAGAGTTATTGTGTTGTTACTTTAAAGAATAGTTGATGGAATAACCCTTCTCCGTGAGCCAGTTTCAGCCTAAAAATGAAGTGGTGGTTGTGCATTTATAAACATTGCAAATTAATTCTTTTCCCCTCATCTGTGCAGTTTTAACTACTGCAATTGTCAATTGTTTTGAGGGGACAGATAACATCATGTCACACTTTCTGAAACCAAGCCAACCAGAATGTGCCATTTGCTGAGGACATGTCTGCAGAATGAAAATGAATGTTGCTCTCTGTAGCTCTTCTGAGGCAATGCACTGACTGAGCTTCCCAGATCCAAACCACCTTTTTCCATGGCCAAGGAGGCTGCTCTCAATACTCCGGAAATATCCTTTTCTAAGAAAGGAATTTAGTGCTGACAAAAGATGCCTGTTTGATGCTGAAACCCTCGAGTCATAAATCTGGCACAGTGCAGAGAGAGGTAATGCAAGCCCAGAAAAGAAGCCTCAGGGTGATAGGCCAGCTTTGAATAGCTAATCGTAGTGGGTCAAATTCCTCCCTGGTGTGACACCAGCTGAAGCCAGTGGAATTTCACCAGTGATTGATTCAATCCGTTCTGTTTCTTTTTCTCTGTTTAAAGTTTTATCTCATTAAACCCTCAGACCATGCTGTGCTCACAAAGTATAAGGAATTATGAATTCTAAGTAGCAAATACCTCTACAGCCAGCAGTCATAGTTTGAAGCTGATCCTTGGAAGTTGCTTTTGTTTTTAAAGGCAAAGTTACAGTAAAATGTTACAATACTACATTGTATAGGAAATGGAAGTAGGAGGCTTACTTACTGAGAAGTTTTCCATGGTGACTTAACCAGCATGATCTTTCCTTCCGTGCACTGAAGCAATGTCAGGATAGATCTTTTACATCACTACTAACTCCCACCCCTGGGATTCTTCCTGTATCTCCACTCAGAGGCCCGTGGTTACTGCTCATCTGACAGAAGGATGTGATGTCACTCCTGAGGGAGGAATCTGCTGCTTCATGTTCCATCCCTGCTTCTCACTGGTTCTCGTTTTTGCCTCACAGGAGCCCAGTTACCCCATGTTGCCCTGGAGTGAGGGGCAGGGACTATGAGATTCCCAGCCCTTTGAAGCTTTTTATAAAATATCAGTGTATGTTTGCTCTCATAGCATTAGTTTGCTCAATTTTGCTTTAACTATTTAATCGGGTAAGTCAGGTGCAAGTGGCCTTGGGGAGCTTGGATTTCTTTGTGGACACCTGAGTGAGCCTAACTCTGCTAATCCCTCAGGGCTACACCTCCACCTACTGATGACCCCTCTAGCTACCTGCTGCTTTGTATCTCACTTGCCTGTTATCTTAGGGGCTGATCCAAAGCCTGTTGAAGTCAAATACAATAGAAGAGCTGCAAGTGTGGAAATGCACATGTGTACAAAATTACTTTGGGCTTGCAGGTGAACTTGGCCAATGAAAGCAACACCTGGGTAAGAGGCCCAAGAGGAATGAACTCTGTAGAGTAGAATGGACATTTCATATAAATCAAGGACTTATCAGCTGTATCTACACTTGCATTCTTCTTTTGAAAGAGGCGTGCAAATAAGGGAAATTGAAAATGCAAATGAGGCATAGATTTACATATCTGGCACCTCATTTGCATATTATTTCAAAAGAGCTTCTTTTAAAAGATGAAAAACAGTGTAGACACGACTCTTTCAAAAGTACACCCCATCTTCGAGAGAACGTTTCTTCCTTTTTTTTTTTTATGGGCAGAAGGGTTCTTTCGAAGATGGGGTTTACTTTCAAAAGAGACATTTCTACACTGCTTTTCTTCTTTCAAAAGAACATGCAAATGATGCACCAGGTATGTAAATCTGCACCTTTTTTGCATTTTCAATTTCCCTCATTTGCATGCCTCTTTTGAAAGAGGAATGCAAGTGTAGACAGTCATCAAGACAAACCAACATTTTAATATACATAGGAAAAGTAATTCAAAATTCGTCTCTGGATGCCCTTTAGTATTATTTGTAAGCACCTGCAGTATCTACAGGCAACCATACAGAGCATAAATATACCACAGACTTTGGTTTATTTTGTGATACCCCCCCTCCACCCACTTGCATAGAATGTATTACTTAAGTGGCTTGTGTGTACTAACCCAAGAGAAATATCTGCTTTGGTTAGAAAACAAAACTATATATTTGGGAGAGCTACACCCCATAGAATACAGTTCTTGTTAACATTAAAACCCTTTCCACATGTTCTAATTATTTTAGAATGTCCCTTTCCCTACAGAGGGAAAAAATAAAGGAAATGCATTGTTTGCCTAGAAAGGAAAAGGCTCCCTGAGCCAGCCTTGCTAATCATCTATTTTCCTCTCTCTTTTCTGCCTCCCTTTGTTTCCTCCCCAATAACCGTCTAAAGCTGGCTCAGGACTGAAACAAAACTAACAAGTAAAAGCTGGAGAGCCTCCTCTTAGTTATATTCATGGGTGGCAATTTCATCAACAGCCCAGTTCTCCAATGTGACCTGGAAGCCTGGGGTAATTTGTGTCTTTTATAGGGCTACAACTCTGACAAACAAGCTCTAAACCAAATGGCTGTTTTGTGCTTTTTGTATTTGGGGATATGGACTAATATAAATGAAAGGAAACGACTTCACAGCAGAGAACTCATCATCCAAGTATTCATGCAGATGTGGGGAAGGAAGGGAGAGGAACTTGAGGGTGCATCTAGAATGCAAGATTGGGGCCTTGTTGCTTCTGAGCCCTCTATTTTGCAGTGCCTAATGAGTTATTTGTAGTGAACAAGCACTCACTCTGTCTTTTATTAATCTCTTCTATGTTTGTTTTTGAAAACATCTTGTAACATGTTTGCCAGCTATCATGTCTCCTAGTAAACAACTTCATTAACCCGTATAACTAGAGAGAATGACTTTTTTTTTTTAACAGAGAATGTACCTATTTCTTTGTCTCTACGAAACTAAAGTTCAAATTCAAAGGAATTACAAACTCTTCATATAGGTTATTTCCATAAACCATTTTCTTCCCCAAAATAGTTTTCCACACAGTTACCCATTAGTCAACTCATCAGAGCAATTCTAGAAGCAGGAATGCCAGATACCTCTCGTCATTGTCTTTTCAATCATGGAATAATTTCCACAAGCTAATATAAGCCAATAGATTTCTTTTACTTTTAAAAATAACTACAGCAGAGTGACCTTGTTTGAAACAGCCTATTGAAGGCTATTTGGTGACTTACTGCCTCTGCATAGCTCCAATGCTTTTGAAAAATGTAACCTTTTTTTTTTGTATAATGTAGCATTCTCAAAACTGTAAAAATGATACTAACATCTGCCATCTGATTTTCCTGTTTACCTCCTACCACGTTGATACTTAAGAGTAGAAAGGAATTTGGTGCTTTTGTTGAGATGGAATCTGAAGGAAGGGTTGGTTGGCTTGTGAGTAAACGATGGGTTAAAGAATTAGATCTGGATTCTACTTCTGCCTCTGCCACACAGTTCTAATGTGATGTTGGGTAAGATGCTTAGTCTCTGTGATGTTCCCCCACCTGTAAAATGGTCATTCAAACTTTACCCACAAAGTTGTTGCGATCGTCTTTCAGGTCCTTGGAATGAAGGGTACAAAAATGGCCAATACAAGGCAGATTCTCGCTCCTGAAATGCAACGCTGAACTGTGTTCCTTAGTCTACCAATGATGAATGTTCCTGATTTCTCTGTTTTTATTTTGGTTGGATTTGCAGTGTATTTTTCTCTTGCTTTCATCCTTCAGATAATTTACTGAAAACTCTCTTCACATTATAATTTTATTGTAGTTAATAGCAAGGCACCAGTGACATTTTCTTAATAGTGAAGTCTTGACTTGTCACACAGAAAAAAATGTGACTCCATTTGATGGAAATGCTGGATGCTCTGTTCTTTCAGTTACAAAAACTTGTCCTGAATAGTGCACTGAGGCATCTCAAATAAATTATTCAGATGGATTGGCTTTTACCTGTCTGTTTCTGAGGGTGTTGCTTAGAGACAAAATACAAAGCAAATCAGAGTTGTTATATGCTTTGACTCATAAGAATCATATTCAATTTGACAAATTACAAATTCTGTTTTTGAAAAAGTGTAGTAAAATAGATTTTTTTCTTTAAATGGGGGTCTAGATTTGTGATCAGATCATAGTGAAATCTAGCTTGGAGACTATTATTTGTTCCTTAAATATGCTCAACTCACACTCTCCCCAATATTTATTGATGAGGCCTTTTTAGCACAGTGGTTTAACACATTTAGCATGATAAATGAGAAGAAACATTTGCTTTGTTTTTTTCTTTTCCGCACTCATTTGGAAATGCGCTGTCTTAGCACCGGAAATAGCCTGGTGAAACCAAAATATTAAACGTCAAGAGTCGTTTTCATAAATGAGAGAAATTAAACCTGCTCATTGATGCTGTCTAGAAAGAGGAAGTGGGGGAAACCAATTCTCTGCATTCCTCAGGCCTGACTCTGCAATTTTCCTGTATTAGACTGTATCTACAGTATGTATCCTGGCACCATTAAACTGGCAGAATTATACTGGCATAACCTCACAGCGTCAACTCAACTAGACCCATGTTGCTTTTTAAACATGAGGGCATCAGCTGTGCTGATTCATTGCAGAAACTCTCTACAGCTACGTCTACACGTGAAGCCTACATCGAAGTAGCTTATTTCGATGTAGCGACATCGAAATAGGCTATTTCGATGAATAACGTCTACACGTCCTCCAGGGCTGGCAATGTCGACATTCAACATTGATGTTGCGCAGCACCACATCGAAATAGGCGCTGTGAGGGAATGTCTACACGCCAAAATAGCACACATCGAAATAAGGGTGCCAGGCACAGCTGCAGACAGGGTCACAGGGAGGACTCAACAGCAAGCCGCTCCCTTAAAGGGCCCCTCCCAGACACAGTTGCACTAAACAACACAAGATCCACAGAGCCGACAACTGGTTGCAGACCCTGTGCATGCAGCATGGATCCCCAGCTGCAGCAGCAGCAGCCAGAAGCCGTGGGCTAAGGGCTGCTGCACACGGTGACCATAGAGCCCTGCAGGAGCTGGAGAGAGAGCGTCTCTCAACCCCTCAGCTAATGGCCACCATGGCGGACCCTGCTATTTCGATGTTGCGGGACACGGATCGTCTACACGTGCCCTACTTCGACGTTCAACTTCGAAGTAGGGCGCTATTCCCATCCGCTCATGGGGTTAGCGGCTTCGACGTCTCGCCGCCTAACGTCGATTTCAACTTCAAAATAGCGCCCAACACGTGTAGCCATGACGGGCGCTATTTCGAAGTTAGTGCCGCTACTTCGAAGTAGCGTGCACGTGTAGATGCGGCTTCCAGCTATGAAAGGAGGTTCTCCCATTTCTGCAAGGAATACTCCTCCCTGAGAAACTGTAGCTTGGTTAACCTAGCACTGTCCCAATCAGGGGTTAAGTGCGCATTCAACAGAAAAGGGTTACATGCAGGTCAAAGGAAGTCTGTGCAAAACTGGCCAATCAGGGTGAGGGGCAATCGGCCATTCAGGGCTAGGCTGAGCCTTATAAAAGGCTGCTGTGCTGAGGGAAGTTAACTCTTGACCTGACCAGCAAGGAAGAAGGAGCTGGGTTCCAGCAGGGGAGGGAACCAGGGTGCCTCAGGGGAGCCACAGAGCAGCTCCAACCTAATACTTCCCAAGTAAGTAGGCAGCTAAGTATGCGAGCCAAGTGTTTCAGCTTTGTTTTGTAAATAATCTCACCTTCTTAAGACTATGATCTGAGTCCTGTGTTCTAGAAGGTGGCAGGTTGTGTGTGCACAAGCTCTCTGCAAAGGGAGGGTTAAGAGCTTGGGGTTACCCACAAGGAGACATCCCAAGTGTGCCTTCCTGGGTTCTCAAAAGGGATTTTTGCACTTGTGTGGTGGCAGCATCTCTCCCAAGCTCACAGATCCCCTGACCTTGGAGAGGCTTCTTTTTTAAGCAGAAGGTTCTAGTGGCAGGGTGCTTAAGTTCTTGTGCCCCCGCCCCCGGAGTGGAAGTGCCAGAGTGGGGATCAGCCTTGACAGAGCTAATTCCTAGTGTAACTAGTAGGAGGTGCTGTGGCAGTGAGTCCCACTCAGCTACACTGCATCTCTCAGAAGTGTGAATTCTTCATAGTCCAGAGAGATGTAGCTATGCCTGCGTAAATTTTCAGTGTCGGTCTAGCCTTCAATATGGGGATGTGATCACAACTCCCTGAATGAAGTTAGCTACACCAACAGATGCATTCTTCCACCTGCAGAGCTGTGTCTACACTGAGTAGTAGGTTGGCATTGCTGTGTCAGCTAGATGAACCAACTTTTAAGTAAAAACAAAAAGGCGGTCATGTAGTACTGTAAAGACTAACAAGTGCTACATGACTGCTATTTTGTTTTGATAGAATACAGACTAACACGCTGTCTCTCTGTAACTTTTAAGTGTATATGAAGCCTGAAGGACCTTCAATGAGCTTTTAAAGGGAATTGCAGGTGCCGGGCATTTCTAGGACTCATGCAGTGACTTACATAGAAGAACAATAATATCGGAACTTTTTGGATGTCTGGCCTCCTGTTCAACAGGGTATTTCAGCACATATCAACTTCAGGTAAGAAAAGTAGTCCCTATGAATGGAGTCTGCAAGCTTGCTGCCTCCAAAGCATGCTCAAATCTTTCCAGTTGTCCCTAGCTCTGAGTGACTGTGGTAGTGTAGGAAGAAGGGCTGAGCTGGAAGAGCTCACCATGTACTGCCATGCACTTGGATCTAGCATGCTGAACTGCCACAGCTGGGGACCTGGATGAGCACCTAGTTAACCCAATGGCCTGCATGAACACTGTTACTGTTGAAAAGTTCTGTGACAGCCTCCAGAGACACTCAGCTTTCACTAAACTCTGTGAAAAGACTCCCTTTGACTTCAATGGAAGCAGAATTAGGCCTCAGCTATAGATATTCTGAAGCAAAATGTGGTGCTGTGCATGCTCCTGTGCAGATTACCCAGTTTTAGTCTTGCAAAGGTCAGAGTAAGTGGGCCAGGGGGGAATATAATAGCCTTCAAATAGAGATATGGTTGTTATAATTGTCACATTTTCCAAACCTCTGATCGTATTTGTTGCGTGCTATCCTCTGGACTCTCTCCAGTTTGTTTACATCTTCTTGTAACTTCCTCACCCCCTGCAGCAAATAATATACTTTGATTACTTACCAAAATACATTACACATAGAAAACAAGTTATTCCTTTGCAACATAAGTTTACCTAAGCGTTCAGGTTTGATAGTAACCTGTGCATATCCTTCCCTCCATACATCTAATCCATAACTTTTTCATATGGACGCCTCTGTCACAGGTGGATGTATAAACATCTCTGTTTAAAGGAGCACCTATCTTTCATTCTAGGTACTGCTTGACGATTCTTCAATATACAGCTATGAAGTGGAACACTCCAGAAACATCCTCATCTTCCTTCAGCCATGATTTAAGAAATTCACCACAGTCCAAAATAACCTAGCAGCAAAACACTTTTTAAATCTTCAGTAGAAGGTCCTCAGGAGCCTATTTGTCCCACGATGCATGAGCATACATCTGCTTCATAGTGTGGAAAAATCCTCCTCTGAGGTGATTTATATGTCCCTGTCCATGAGCTGTGGTGTCTGTATGGTTGCCCTGCATCCTAACCAAATCGCCTTCCAACTGAGCGTTTAAATTTTATAAATCTGCTTTGTCAGCAGTGGTGACATATTTCCCTCACAAACCACATCAAAACTAAATAAATTGTAAAATGCATATACTGTTAAAAGTGTGAGTTTAGGTACACAAAATGGCCGCCGGTAAATGACAGTTGGTAAATGACAGTTGGTATACATATTCATAGGGCGGTAAATATTAATGAAGTTAGTGTTTGAAATACTTCAAATTGATTGGTTAACTTAGGATCCTCATACATATGTATTAAACAAATGCCGCCTTGATACATTGTAACGCTGGAGAGGACCTGGCAGGGACTAGTTTCCAAACAGGTCCATCCAGGAAGCATATATTCAGGAGAACAACCCTGCTTGGGGCATTCCGGACCCGACCTCGGAGGAGAGCGGACGAAGAAGAAAGAAGACTACGGGAAAGGACTGAGCTAAGAGCTGGACTGAGCCCATAGCCGAAGATCGCTGGCGGAAGAGCCGAAGCTGACCTGCGTGTCAGTCATCGCTCGCTAGCCGCCATGGGCCGTCGAAGACCAGAAGAGTTCCAGCCAGAAGATCAGAAGAGTTCCAGTCTACAAAGAGCAAAAATCACTAGTAAGGCTCCGGTCCCTTTATCTGGAGGGTTTGCCCGGCAGACCGCGCCGCCTAAACAACGGTGCCCTGCACGGGGAAACCGCAGCAGCGACCCTGCCCTTCCAGTCACCGACCTTAGCTTGGGCCGGTGTCTGAAATATCACGGTCATTCCTAAAAAATCCAGGAGGTTTTTGTCTACCAAGCCAGTTTTTCCTCCTGGCTTCTCTCTCTCTTCCTCCTTTCCTATCTGACCTGACCCGGCTACCGTACAAGCGTGCCGTGAGGGTCATAACTTCCTAGCCTCTGAAGAGACCTACAGGCCCAGCGCCTGGATTACAGAGCAGGAATAAGGAGGTATTTGTGGTCTGGGTTTAAAGCCAATATAAGTAATTTGGTGAGCTGTTAATGTAAAGATAGCTTTATAGAGTTTTTGTTGCAGAAAGTGGATTGGGACTTCCCCAATTCCACTATTCGCACCTTATATTTTGTACCCCTTGTTTCTTTGTAAAGGCACAGGAGACCAATGCTATTGGTCTAGCCTGAAACTATTACATGCATACAGAAGATTAGCTAGGACTGCTTTTGTCATTTTACCAGAGCTATAAGCTCCCCCCATTAAGGGGGGTAGAGCGGCCAGGGATAACCCAGTAAAGGGAAAACCCTGGTATTCGTTGAAACCCGTTTGGGTAACGAGGTTCTGCAATAAAGGGCTACCATAACAAGGTGGTCGAAATAGGCAGTACCGTTTTAAGGGGATAACCTTTAAATAGGAAAACCCCACTATTGTTAAGGGGATAACCTCTTAGAAGGAAAACCCCGGATATACTGGGCTCTCCCCTGCTCGGCCGGCAGGGCAACCCACTTTATAAGGAATTGACCTAGCTTAGCGCAGGCAAATTTCTATTCTTAGTAAGATCTGCTAACCCCGGGGTAGTCGGCCAAGGGTCGAGCGACCTGGTGAACCTCAGGAAGATCCAGGAATAAATAAAAACAATATACAAATATAGCTCTGAAGTAATCCTTTCCATTTTACAGCACGCGACGAAGACTAGCATTGTCCATCCCGGAAGCACAGTAAGTAGCTAAGGGATTAGATAGCAGTGCTGTTATTACAGTTGCCTATTGTTTAAGGCTATAAGCCAATTAGCATTCAAATCCTGTGCTTACACTAAAAGACAAGGGCCTATATTTTTGTATCACTTGGCAAATCACATGCCAAACCTTTACTTTGTTAAATAAACCCTTTCTCCCTGTTTGAACATAAAAAACTTGTCTGTTGTTCTTCCTTGGGCAAACACACTGTAGCAGCGCAGTTCACACACCCTGAAACCCCGTTGTGATTAGACCCGCCGTAGACGGCGAGCAGGGTCGCGGGGTAAAATCCTGGGAGCATTGGTAAGCACTCAGCTTTAATCCAGCCCATTGCTCTGGTGTGACTGACTTAGCCTAATTGATATTCAAATTTATTCTTACGTCACTCACATCCTCGATACATAGCATTGGTTATATAGGAAATGGCAGATATCTAATAACAAAACAGTCACTTTTTACAAATTCACTATGTCACTAAACACTGAAAATGGAGCATTCAAAGTGAGCGGGGAGGGATCATCTTCCATTTTGGAGCTAGAGAGTAAAGGAGATTTGCCTTTCCACAGAACCACCTGTCATGTGTCTCATGTTGAACTGAATCGTGTCTAATACGCCTTTTTTATAAGGATCATACAGACTAGGTGAAAATGGAAATTAACAATTTCTTAATGCCTGAGGCCACAGACGTCCAAAGACTAACAGTATGAGAACCAAATATCTGTACTGTTGGATTAAAACAAACTCTCTCCCAGCCTATTTCCTTGCCCTTCACCAGGCCCCAGTCATCCTTAGTGCTCTTTCACTGTCCCTGTTTCAGTTTTATATTGCCCACTGTGGTATCACTGTGACCCTGATACTGTTCTACCCACAAATCAGAGACTCCGGTTATATTTAGTGTGAGCTTTTAACATACAAAGAATTCAAGATATGCCTCTTAGCAATGGAAATTTCAGGCAGTGGAACAATAAGTAGGAAGGTAAGTAGCTGTTTGAGCTAACGCTGTCATGAATGATCAATAGTAAAGGTAACGTCATTGTCCCTTACTTGGAGGAGAAGGGTCTGTGGAATTACTCTTCACAATATAAATCTGAAAATACTATCAGCTTTTTATGTTTCTTAAAAAATTGACAAGTTGTTAGGAGCCTATGGCAGAAGGCATTATAAATGGGCCAAGTAGTAGTAGTTATATAACTTTGAATTACTACACCTGAAAATCATCACAAGTGTGGTTTACTGCTTCTTGTTCTGTCAGGATGTAATGTGTTCCCTGGTCCTGTTTTGAGTGGCACAAATATATCTCAAATCTTGTCACTTCTGTTTGTGCTTTGTGACTTTCTATACAGATAACAAGCTGTTACTGAGACATAAGCAAGTGACCATCCATCCCATATTGGGTGGGACAGTCCTGTATTTGGGATGCTAAAAAGGCATCCTCACTCCCCCTTTTATAAAGGACTCTCTTTCCTATATTTGGGCCATACCCCTGCCCCACTTCCCTGAGCTGCCCCTCCCCCCCATATCTCTCTGTCCCATATTTGGGACAGGGAGATATGGTTGCCCTAGACCTAAGAACAGTGATCCATAAAATATTCCCCCCCTTACTTCAGTTCAGCCTAACTCAACCAACTCATTGTAGTCCTTTTGAATCTTGTATTGTAACTTAATCCTATTTATAGTCATTTCTTGTGCCGTTTTGTGGACACTAAATAGTTAACTCTTGCAAAATATCTAATGAAGCACTGCCTGTAGTCTGTTTGTTTCAAGAGCCATTGTGACTCATACATAATATAACAGTACAATTGCTAACAGGTTGAGCACACTAGAAAATTCAGACTTTTTTTCCTTGTCATGATGAACAGGTCTTGAAGCTGCCCCTGAGGAATTTCTACTCGATCCTAAAAGACACTGGAAAGATTAGCTTTGATCCAGCTGAAGGGCTAGTTTAAATCATACATGTGAATTTGCATTTTGCTGTTATTAAATGGAAACTGGGTAACTTAAGCAATTAGCAGTACCAAAGACTCTAACTCAACTGCTTTTTTTATTGTTCTACAGCAATTTGTTTTATAAACGTAAAGAATATGCCTGCCTTGTGCACAAAAGATTTTTGATATTTAGTGATTGAGATCTGAGGCTACATTTATATCTCAGACAATTCTTGTTCAGCCTTTGTATTAAGGGCACAACTTACCAATAACATATAAAGCCTTATATGTGTTATATAAGCACAATACAGACAAAAGGAGTATGGGTTAGAGATGGTAAGAAGCATGTCGGTTGAAGGTGGTTTAAATAGCCTTCTTTATGAGCAGCATTTTGACCTGTTGGAACATTTTGACCTGTTGGACAAACAGGAGAAAATCATATACAAGAGAATAATTTATTAACTAATGTATTCAGATTTAGTAATTTAACTCTTAATGAGGTGTTCACAGATGTACCCTTACTAGGGTGAAGCCAAACTTTTAACCATGCCTGTTGTTGTATGTAGGTATTTAGTATGGCTTGAAGGAATGGTGGGCCCTTCTAAAGGAGAAGGTCTGTCCTGCGAAGGTCTCCCTAAGTTAGTATCAGAGGGGTAGCCGTGTTAGTCTATATCTGCGGGAAACAACAAGTTTGTCGCACCTTACAGACTGAGATGTTTTGGAGTGTAAGCTTTCATGGGCAAAATCCTGCTTCGTCAGATGCAATGTCATTGCATCTGATGAAACGGGTCTTTGCCTCCAAAAGCTTATGCTCCAAAATATAAGGCGCCACAGGACTTCTTGTTTTCTCTAAGTTAAGTATCTACTGTACCACCTGCTTCATATTCTTGGAACACGTACAGCTAATTGTAACACAAGGGCACTAAGTGTAGTGTCAAGATCAGTGGCTCAGGAAACTGAAAAGCATTGCTTCCTTGCAGGAGCAAGGCACTCTTGGTGTCTGAGCTTGGAGGGCTGAGTTCAGCAAAATTCCAAGACTCTTAATCAGCCCCGTCAGTTGCCTCATTCCCCCAGGGTTCAGCTGGAGACAACTGTTCTTAATCTCCTGTTTTGGGGGCAATGCCTGTGTTTTTTGTACAGCGCCTAGCATGGTAGGATAATGGTTCGAGGCCAGGGCTAATGGGCACTACACTAACACAAATAAAAAAGTTAGGTATGAGACAGTACTGTCTCCCTGGAATGAAAAGGGCACCTGCCATCACTATGCAGCTAGTCTCATAGCCCATGTAGCCTAGGACAGCACCCAAAGGTTGTCCATAGAGCAGGGAAAGGACTTACCACTAAGGAACACTTAACACCAGAGCTTGGGGTAAGAAGAACATTTCACTATTGAGGCATCTGACAAATAAGTCAAAGCATAGCCAGCTTAGCTCGAGTCTTCATCGCAGAATGTGTCCTAACCTTGCACGAAAGCATGTCATGTGAAAACAGGCACCAAAAGTTCCTCTCTAACAGAGTGATGTAAAAGCAGGTGAACTTGTGATGCTAGTCTGTCAGCAAATGTGGTTTCACAAACAGGTAAGGTCCAAACAAGGTAAGGGAAGAAACCACATCTGCACTGCTAGCGCCTGGAGAGCCAACACCTAGCAATTGTGCGTAACCCCTTAGTAATCCCTCTCTTGCTCATAAAAGGTAACGCCAGGCAGCAGGGATTAGCTCACTCAGGCATAAAGATGTAAAAGTGTGCCATAAGGAAGTGGTATGTAAAATATTTGTGTATGGCTCCCCAGAAAGGCAGGTTACATAGAATAGGAGCAGGATATGTTGAGGTTATGTAGGGATTGTGGTTGTCGGGCACAAGTTCGGACTGTGGCAGTGCTGAAGGCACAGCCAGTATAAATTAGCTGCTGCTGCCACTACTGCTCTGAACTCCTGTAACTTCAGAGCACAGTACAACATCACGCTATTGCTCTGTTATCTCATACAACATATCGCTGTATTTTGAAGGCAGAAAGTGTCTGATAGGCCTACCTTTGCTCCAGAAGAGAACTGAACTGCTAAGCAATGCTAAACAAAGCAAAAGGATTTAGTAATTGTCCCATCTGAGCAGAATTGATGGAAATTAGGTAGCAAAGTTAAGTCAAAACTCAACTGTAAACAATAGACCTCCAGAACCAACTTCAGAGTGATGCAGTACTTTTGCCAGCCCCTGGGACCCTACACAAGAATATTTTGAGCCTCCCCTCCACACCTGCTGGCAGAGCATAGCACATACTAAGGGTACGTCCTTGAGCTTCTTGGGCGATTTCCCTTGTCAGCATGAAACTGGTTGCAGAGATATGGCAGTAAGCTAGTTTGATTCTCCCGCATGAGGGAGCTGGCTGGCTGGGCAATCTGCCACTGGAGGAGCTACAGGGGGCTCCCTGCTCTGTTCTGCAGGCTTCCTGCAGGCTGCCCCAGTAAAAAGCAGGCAGCTGGGTGAAAGAGGCCAGCTGGGGGTGCGCTCCCTCACCTGCCAGGGACTGGCCTAGTCCTGAGGCCCTGCAGGGTGCCATTTAGGGAGGGCAGAGGACTGAAGATCATACTGGGGCATTGCTTGAGGAAAGCACACAGCATGGGTACATTCCTCTCGCTCAGTCTGGGGAACAAGTGACCCAGGCTGTTTGATCCCCCCTAACCCTCTGAGAATGACTAAGGGCAACAGCAAATACCCTCCTGGCGAAGATCTGGGTGGCGGAGGTGGTTGTGGGTGACTTCTGCCCTTCCTAAATAGCACCCTTACCCCCTACCCTCCCTCCGATCCACATATACCCTTGCCCCTGCCCTGGCCTCCCCACACACTGGGGTGTGTGCATGACAACAGTACCTGTGAGACAGTTATTGGAGGGGCAGCCGTGTTAGTCTGGATCGGTAACAGCAACGAAGGGTCCTGTGGCACCTTATAGACTAACAGAAAAGTTTTGAGCTTTCGTGAGCACAGACTCACTTCTTCAGATGCACCTGTTTTCCCTAATTCTCAGGCCTGGTGCAACAGGTCCATGAAAGTTAAAAAAGGGAAAGTGTATCCCAGTGGCAAGGTCACAGATAAGTCTCCCTCAGGTGCATCTGAAGAAGTGAGTCTGTGCTCACGAAAGCTCATGCTCAAAACTTTTCTGTTAGTCTATAAAGTGCCACAGGACCCTTCGCTGCTGTGAGACATTTGTTACTTTCATTTCTGGTGGTATGTTTCAAAGTGATTCATAGGTTCCACCTAGCAGAGGGCACCAGGTTAATTAATCTAGAGAACACACACACAAGCAACTGACTTCACTTTTACTTTTTGTATAAGCATTTTCTATGTGCAAGAGCAGCGTTATGCTTCTCCAGTACGTTATGGAGATGCAAAGGAGTGACAATTTTAGATAGATGTGTGGGGGAAATGCCTGGAAAGGAGGGAGCCAGGGTTATTGTGCCTACATTCCCTGTTTCTGAGCCAGCAGAAATTCTGCTCCCCACTCCCAATAATAATGTGTTTAGGGCTTCATCTGAAACCAGGGGATGTAGGTGGATAAAGAAAGGAAGCCAGCTCAGAAGCTGTTACACCATGCAGCTTGAGCCCTTCCAGAAACCCTTAATTTCCTGCTGTGGGTGACACAGAACATGGTCCTAAATTAACATTGCATTATCACGGACTGAGAATCAGCAGCAATACGGCCACAGACTGAGCTGTAACATTAAGGAGGAGCTCAGTGGTATTTGTGGATGCTCTTAGACGTGCAAGGCCTGGGCCATGATTCACCACTGATTTTTGTGAGTGCCAGGTGGGCTTTGCTTCTCTCCCTTTTATACCCATAGGGAGACTGTGTTATCTGTGACCTTTCCACTGGGATACACTTTGCCTTTTTTAACTTTCATGGACCTTTTGCACCAGGCCTGAGAACTGGGGAAAACAGTTTTACTTTCCTTTAAAGTAAATGCGAATGGTATGTAAAAGTTAGGGGGCTGACAGCTCTGGAAAGTCCTGCACTTGTTTTAAGGTAAAGAGGATGTCAGAGTTGGAAACACTAGCACAAGAACGGCAACATCGCTTCAAATCTACCTTGCAATCATCTCTAGCATTACTCAGTGCTTGACGTCTCCACTGAGATGGATCCAGATGTTAAGCTTTAAGATGCAGTGGACAAATCAGACAGTTTCCTAATGAGGTAACTAGGCTACTGCTGTATTTATCTAATTAGGTAGCACAGTTACTGTTGTATTTGAACTAGTCATCTAGAGGAGCAAAGCTCTGTAGTCTAGCTTGTTCCCAATCCTCAGGCATCAAGCAAATGGTAATAAAAAAATACCTTTAATGTGCCCCCCTCATACTGCAGTTATCAAAGCCTGCCTGGTCTGACAGCCTGGTCCATGAATGGTATTAATTCCAACTTTTTTGGGTGTTGTTTGTATTTCCAGTGAAATTTTTTCATGGCCATGTTTTCAGTCATTTTATTTCTCTCCTGATTCCTGAAATATGAAGCATCCCCTGAAAAGCAGAATGTCATTTTTACCTCTAGACTGTGGAGTTGTCATTTTGAACCACTGCTTCACACTAACAAAAGTGAAGGTCTTATTACAAAAATCATTACATGGCATTCCCAGTAACAATTAATTAATAATTGGCTTGTTAATAATTAATATTAATTATTAATAAGCTGGCTGCTTATTGCTTTCAGCAATAAGCAGGCAGCAATGTCCCTATAAGTGCCCTGCTTCACAGAATGATATTTTCAGCCTTTGTTTTACCTCGAGGAACTTTTGTGGGAGATAGCACAGACAGCCGAGAACCTTTCATTTGTTTTTCATATTTTCCCTTGGCCCTTTTGCTAACTATTGGATATATTTACATTTAATAATAAAGTTGGCACTTACTGAGCATTTGTCTTCCAAGAGTCTTTCCTTTGTAAGTGTCCAAGCTCTTTGAGAACATCAGTTGAAGGGCATGAGCTGTCTCAAAGCACTTTACAAACATTAATTAAACATGGCAGCCTCCTGGTTGTGCAGTTAAACATCTTACAGCATGGGGAACTGACAGGATGACTGCACTGGGCTGGAGGAGTCATTCCCAACTCAGGCAGATGGACGGGCCCTATCTGTCATTGAGCCAACATGCTGGAAACAGAAGTGTAGTTGCAGTAGCTTGGGCGGTGGGAGGTCTAGTACAAGCCCATCTGGGACCCTAGGTAAGTACACAAGTTGGCTAGCCCATTCTGCCAGCCGGGCCATGCCATGCTCCATGGCTACATTGCTATTTCTTGCACACTAGCTTAACCAAAGTTAGCATGCATACATCTACCTGAGCTGGAAGTTACACCTCATGTGTGGATGCACTCTGAGATTCAAAGAGGTCTAAATGTCCTCCTGAAGGTTGCATGGCAAGCCAGTGGCAGACTGGGAAAACCAGCACAGGAGTCCTAGCTACAGCTGGGTTGTAAAGGAATTGGTTGGTTTGTTCTACACAGAAAATGCTGGCAGTGATTTGAGTGCAGGGGAATCAAAAGCGAAATATTTTGATTCTGAAATGCTGCTGTGGTGCCTTGCTGCTGTGGTGCACTTTTGGCATCAACAATGAAATTCCCAGGAATATTCTTTCTGGGTATATTTGTGCTAGTCAATTAAGCAGCTTATTTTACAGTGCCTGTACTTCCTTTCTGAGGTGTCCATGGGACACGATTACCTAAACCGTCATCTTGCCCCTGGCAGAGCACCAAGAATATTGCATTCAATAGGTACCAATACAGCCAACATCAACCAGGACTTGAAGTTGGGGAAGTCTAAAACCCCTTTCAAGGGGGCTGTAACTAACATCATTTTATTTCTTAGAATCCAGAACCCTAACACACAACCAAGAAAACCACAGAGACATAGCAGGTGGATCCCTAAGGCAAAGAGGTGCAACTCACCTCACCTGAAGGGTGGCTCTCTTCAGATTCTCCCTATAGGTCTAAGTCACACGGCTTCCCCCAGCATTCACAAGCTGGCAAGCACGGCCAGGAACCCCTTACCATTTAAAATGATAGCTTGTCATCTTAAACACAGTTTTCAATACACTCCAGATACTGTACAAAGGATAACACCCTGGACTTACTGAATCCAATTACAACGCTCCCACTTACTATACTGGGGCCAAGCTTTCAAGGACACTTGATTTTTTAAAAACTCTTTACTGCAGGAGATCAGCATGAACTTGTCTAGCACATGACATGTCAGTTTGTCACTGCTGCCGCTAAGGAAAGACGTGCATTATGGGGCATGACCCCCTTTCCCTTTCATGCCCTACTCAATGATGAGGCTGGCTAGGTCCCATGGTGAGTAACACAAGGAGTCAAAGGGGGACCAGTTGTGTAGTAGAGCTGTTGCTGGTAATCAAGGAAAGGGAAGGAAGTAGGAAGAAAGACACAAAAATATGTTTCTGACATGTTTCCTTTAAAGGAAGCAGAGCAGATCAAAGAGTAATTATTGGAAAACAGGGAAAGATGTGCTCCAGAGCAGTGGAGGCAGACCTGAGAGTTATGAGCAATAAGGACAGAGGCATGGATCGCCCTTGGGGAGAGCGTAAAAGGGGAAAAGGAGATATTCAAAAAAGAAATCCCCATGAAGAAGGAGGGCGAGGGCCTTGACGTTCTTGGCTCTTGAATGAGAGCCTGTCTTGGAAATAATTAAGACTGATATTTTTAGGAAAATATCCTTTCAATTGTATATTTTTGGCTTCGAATTACGAGTTAGACATGTAACATATACTTATTATGAGTGTTAGTGGAGATGTACAGCAATGCACTGAATTTTTGCTCAAACTATTGTATCCACATTTTATTTTTATATGTGCATCTGAGTGTTCGGGAATATTCTGATGCCCTGTCTCTTACCTATCTTTGTACTTGAAACAGAGAGTTTTGACAAATGTTAGTCTGTGTCTGGAGAAAAAAATGCAGAAAATAAATGTTTGCTTGATTGTAATGTGGGTATTTTCCCCAAACAATATTCTATTCACTTCTTTTAAATAGAGTTTATTAATAAACAGAGAGAGGCAATGACACTTGGGAAGTCCTTGTGGCTGAATGCAATGTGTTGTTTTTCATCAGCATGAAAAATACAATTTTCAGAACACCATGCTTGCCTGCCTCCCATCTTGTACTCAGGAAGGAGACAGAACAAACTAAAACATTACCATTATGGCATGCTCCGATGTTGTGCTAAGAAGAGTGCATTATATTGCAATTATGATAATAAGTCCTTATTATTGTTTCATGCCAGGAGCATGCTTCAGAAGATCCATCTACTACTTGTGTGCTGACTGAGAGAGGAACTAATCACATTTTTATTGAAAATAAATGATATCCAGGAATTGAAAAGTTCACTAACATAAGATTCAGAACTTGTTATATTCAATCTTCGAACGTAGTCTTTACTGGATTTTGATGAACGAACAAAAGTCTTGCAATCTACCAGTGCTAGGAATGGCTGCTGCAGCAGGAACGTGGGAAAACCTGGGCATCTGAGAGTAGTGAGCCTTTGTCTACAACTGCCATGGTACAGAGAAATCAAATCTTAAAATCATGTTATTCTGATTGCCATCTTTATTTCCTATCCAAAACTTCTGACTCCAGGTGGGTAAGTATCAGGAAGCAGTTTTGAGAACCAATACATCTTATCTGGCTCAAACAAGAAACTCTGCAGAATAAATCCTTCTAGGAACCAATACAATTTCTAAACCTTGGGTTAGTGATCAGATGGGGAATATATGAATTGCAGATGGCATGCACTCAGTTTTATCACCTTGGTGAAGCTTGGCTTTTCAGAGCTAAAACCTGGCTGACTCTGCATAGTGATCAAGGCCTTTGGGGAAAAACAAACTTAACAGGGTATCTATGCAGCAGGTGCTCTTCCACCATATGGCAGTCAGGCGCCAGAGTCCACTCCATCTCAACTTTGTTGATGGCAAATCCAGTAAGTTTTCAGAAATACCATTTGCCACAACCTTCACTACCAATGACTTTCTCTCAGTGGGGGCTCTGCAGAGAGCTACCAAGGAACTCAACAGTAGGAGTCTTGCAGGGGAACTGCCTGACTGCTCCATTTCTAGCAAGCTCTGACTATCCCACACTGCAACAAGTCTTCTGTGGCCATCAAGAGAGCAAGAAAAGCTGGTTACCACCAACTTCCTGCATCTCAGTGTCCCGGGACTGTCACTTCCAAGTGCCTCAAAATAGCGAATTTGAGCAGTGCTGTATAGGAAGTGTATGGTGCAGAGCAGAGCCCTAACCCATCCTTCCTTAAATGGGATCTTAGTTCAAATATTGTATCACTGACACAGGGAGACGGGCTGCATTGCATTTTCTTCCTGGAACAACGGGCTTCACTCAGCTGTTGGACTTTGACTAGCTTTAGTTTGGACTTTTTCTAGCCTTCCTGTATTTATTTATATCAGCCTCCTCAATTTATTCATGCAAAGTCATACCCTGGCCTAAATACACACACAGCAATAACAGATAAATAACACAGCTTTACCTTTAACACACAAAGTTATTTTCAATGTTTCATGGAATTCTGATAGCCTGTGAAATGGGTGATATGTGCCTTGACAATTTGGATATGATTTATCTTCATTTGGGGTCAGACGTGAATTTCCAAAACACTTTAATCTGTGATTACAGGATTTTTTTTAAACAAAACTTCCTCCCATTGTTTCAAAGAAAAGGTCATCAGCTAGCAGCCACAAAACACATTAAAAGCTCTATGAATTAATTGAGTTATGCACAGGTGAAAATAAAAGAGGAAATTAATGAATGTTTACCCTGCAAACTAGAGCTGACCAGAGTGCGCACAGTGGATAAATTGTATAAATGTAGCCCCTTTTCTGACCATTAACTGTTGATGTTGTGGTCTTGCCACTAGAAGTACTATAATTATCTGCAAGTATTCATGAATAACTTGTAAATATATTGCAGCCTATGCATTTTTCACACACAGTTTATGTTAGTAGTTCATTATGTTCACAGTGCATGGTTGGTCACTTAAATGACTGAGTTATGGAGCTGGAAGGGACCTTAGGAGGTCACCAAGTCTAGTCTTCTGCCCTCTTGGCAGGACCAAACACCACCTCCAATAGATTTTTTTAAAAAATCTATTTGCCCTAGACCCCTCAATGGCCTCCTCAAGGATTGAGCTTATAACCCTGGATTTAGTAGACAAATGCTCAAACCAGTAAGCTATCCCTTTTTGCTTGTTTCTCTTTGGTTGAAAGACAACTGAAAATTTTTAAACCAGAGAACAATGAATGATGAAAATGAATTCTACTGATGGCCAGACCCCCTTTTTTTTTTGTGTACTTTCAAAAAAATCCTAAAACCCCACGTTTGATTCTTCTTCAATTTAGTTGCCACAGAAATAATCACGACATCACAGAATATTGTGCCTGCCAAAGATGAATAAACTATAGGAGCTGTCTTTTAAGAAATTAATATCTAGTTTTCAGGTTTTCATATTGTGAGAAGTCCATGTGTGAGAGAAAGAGAAATCTCCTTCAGAAAACACTCTTCTTGGTTCTAATTTAGATAGAGTTTTAGCTTTACATTGGCTGCAGTGGAATTTTTAAATACCTCCCATACTGAATCATATGGTATAAAGTAAAAACTGGTTCGTATATTTGCAGCACTTCACACTTTCAAAGGTATGTTTTTGTTGTTGTTTTAACCAGTCATTGAAGTAGGGACAACAAAAGAAACTAAAACTGGAAGCCTGGCCTTCTGTGAGTTAATGTTTTTGGTGTTCAGGGTAAAACAGATTACAAATATCAGCACATGTCAATGAGCTAGAAAAGGAAGTTGATTTTGGCAACAACTCTCTATCTGGGTGGAGGATAAAGATGACATTCTACTGCTGAGCAGGAAAAAACATAGGGAGTCAGATCAAATTTCCAGGCTTCTGTTTTGTGGGGAAGGTTATAGCAATATCCCTTCCACAGCATTTTCCCTGGGAATCACTGTAATGAGGAAAGAAAAGAGTGGCGCTGCAAGCATGTGGTGATCAATTAAAAATAAAAAGTCTAGTAATGTACTTCTTTCTCCTGCAAAATGCTCATTGAAACCAGTGCCTAGAATAATGCATGGTAATAATACTGTCATGGACAATAGTGTTTATTATATTATCTTTCATGTTAAATCACTGATAAATGTTTAATGGGATTAAATCTGTCTTCTGCTCTAGATTTATATGCCACTGATATTGCATAAGCTTCAATAAAGTTCTAATAGATATTTTAATTTTGATTGGGACATTTCATTTTAAAACATCACCTTAGTTTTATGTTCTTAATTTACTTCCAGTTTGATCTTTGCTTTCCAAAGTATATTCCCATCAATTTAATGTTCTCATTATGTTTGTTTACCTTTAGTAACTGCTGAGCTAGCCTTTTCAACTCAGTCTTGCAGATTACACGCTTCTCACATGGGGCTTATATCACATTTGCACCCATTCATGCAATATGCTTCAGCACCCTCAGGGGAAACTAACCCATCAGCACAACTCAAGAGTGGATCAGGATCTCACAGGATTGCCCACAAATAATTCCTAAGCAAATGTAGTTTTGTGTTTCTTTGTTTGTTTATTTGGGGGGGGGGGAAGAGTAGGAGTTACCACTTAAGTTTTCACATGGAAATCAAATAAGCAGAGAGAAGTTCTACTGGTTTGATTAATCAAAGTGTTTCTCAATATGCTTAAGTTCATCCCTATTTGGCAAATAATGGAAGCTGAGCATACACCTAAGTGCTTTGCTGAATCAGGACCAAAGTACTTCTTTGTGTGGTAAACAGTTATAATTTAAAGGGGTGTATGTCATAGGACTCTGGGTTATTCAGTAACTAAAGATCTTGCTTGAAGCGATATCTCTAGTATTTAAATCTATATGAATGAGTTGGCTTATACCAAGGAGCCTGCCCATTTTACGTGCCCAGTATATCTAGTCTCAACTCCCATTTAATTAGCAATGCTCTACCACAGGGCTCTGTTGGGTATAGGACTTAAAAAGGATGAAAAGCAGCAATGAGGGTAGAACAACTGTAGAGAACAGGTAAACTAGGTTGGGGCTGGAATGCTGAGTCACAGGAGTGGTCTGAATTCCCCCAATGAGCCCTGGAATAATTGACTAGGCTCTGGGGAAACAGTTCTGGGGCAAATATTCTCTACAGGGAAGGGAAGAGAAACCGTAAGGGGACTGAACTTTATGTACCCTGGCGGGAGTGGAGGAAGGAAAGGCCATAGAAGACCCAGATGACAGTAACCAGGTGGAAGAGGTAAACAAAGGCAAAGCCCCAGTAACGCCACATCAGCCAGTGGATTACCTCCATGCAGATCTGTCTCACTCTGGATGGGATGTACCAATGGATTGCAGGGATTATATTTTGTGTATAGCTATAACTATACTCAGTGTGTGGGAGTCTGTGTTGCAAGATCACTTTATATAAATGCTTAACAGTCCTTATCCTATTGTCATTCATGACTTAAAACCTAAGGTTAGGGTTTTTGAAATCCGAGGCATATTAGCTGTGTATGTAAATTCTTGTTAGTAGAAGAGCACAATCTATAATATCTCTACATTCACACAGTTAAGCAAAGTAGACACTTCCACAACTAAACTGAAATATTGATCTTATTGGGAAAGGGAGTACAATATGGCAAACATCAGTGGTACAGAATATCTGTCTTCACATCAGTTTGCAACATCATTTATTTTATTTTTCAATTGTATATTGTGCCCAAACTTTTTACGAATTCACTGCAATTAAAATAAGACTAAGACAGACTTCTAACCAGACTTCTAACCACACTCAGTTTTTTAGCTTACAACCCAAAAGCTCAAATCAGTTTCCATAGTCTGAACTCTTGGCTGGACAACAATACCACTGCTTAGTACAGAGATGCTGCACTAATTAAATAGCCTTCTAAAGGATAGTACCCAGATATTCTGTATGGTAGTTATCTTGTTAACCAGGGTCTGGATTATATACCAGTAAAAGTGTGTGTGTTTAATTAAAATAGTCTGTATCTTTGAAAATATTTACCATGTATACAAGTTTCCATTATAAGCAATGTAATACCAAATTACATTAAAACACAGAAACATGGGCTCTTTAGCTACCCATGAAAATTAGCATCTCATCCTTTGCATTATTTCGGCTTTGAAAAGACTTGGGTTATAAAAATGTAATAAAATGTTTAAAATCTAATACTTAACGTTCGAAGTCTAGAACAGCTGTTCCAGTGAAAAAACATTTCTGCATTCTGATTATAAGAAATTGCACATTGCAACTGACTCTTCTGCTGTCACTGCATATTCCATTCAGGTGCATAACTGAGATGGCGCCAATTATTTTTACAGAAAAAGGATTTTAATGAATTACAGAATCTTGCATTTTTTCCCCTATGTAAAGCAAATGAATTGCACATTGCCCCTTTCCACCAAGATCCTTGCTGTTTGTAGCAGATGGGAGAATAGGTCTATGGTAAACAAAAGTTTACCACAAGACATACGTGTTTGTGTGTGTGTGTGTGTGTCATTTTAAAAATCAGAATTAAGGACTCATTTTAAAATGCAATTATTTTGGACACAGCAGTGCCCGTATACAACATGGAATGGGAGAAGAAATTCAAGATAAGATTTTTAAAAATATTTATAACTGAGCTGAGAAATTAGATTTGGGATTGCTGAGATAGTAACTTTAAGGAAATTCCCATTTATGAGAGAATGGCAAGTGGACAGTGAGGAAGAGGAGATGAGACAGATGGTTGAAATGTTTATTGGCCTAATGCTGGTTTATATTCAAACCACCAAACACGCAGCACATGACAAGAGATGGCACTGTGGCCCCTTAGGACCTGTTATGCTGAAATGTCTAATGTGTGTGATGTGACCCTCTTTCTCCACTTGAACTCCTTTCACAAGAGCCTGGTTTAGTGAGTTACTAAGTGCTTAGGAATGAAAACTGAAGCCGAGTGGCTACCCAGACTCACACTTGCTGCTGTACCATTTATTGGCAAGCAGGTATAATAGCTCAAGGGTTTTGAGACATTACTGACATGTGGATGAAATAAGATGCTGAGGAGCAATGTTCCCAAGAGAATACAAAGTAACACTAATACATTGTCCCTTGTCAGAGGAAGGAGACAAAACCCCATTGCAGTGAAGGTGAAGGAGCTTGCTGTTCCTGGGAACACCGGGGCTTTCACTACACTGGCAAAGTTTGTAGAGGAAAAGTTTCATTCATTGACAAAACTGCATGAGTGAGTGGTCATGCTGCAATGCAACTTTTGTCAGGAAAAAAGTCCATTATCATTGATTTTATAAACTTCCAGCTCTACACGGGACTTTTGTCTTTTACCTTGACTGTGTTGTTGACAAACATACAGTGTAGATACCTCAAGGCGTTTTGTCACCAATTCTGTTCTTCAGGCACAGGCTCAGGAAGTGGCCCACAATTCCCAGTGAGTCGTTTCGACTCCATTTCCCTGTCCCTGTTCAATCCCTGCAAAATTTAAATTCCATTTCCTTCTGACTGGCTTGTCTCTGTGAGCTTATTGGAGAGGAGAATAACTGTCTGTCTGGTTTCAGCCATGTGGTTGTTGAGCCATTTGATGCAATGGACGAGGTACGCCACCTTACTCATCATGGGCTACGTCTACACGTGCAGCCAACATCGAAATAGTCTATTTCGATGAATAACGTCTACACGTCCTCCAGGGCCGGCAACGTCGATGTTCAACTTCGACGTTGCTCAGCCCAACATCGAAATAGGCACAGCGAGGGAACGTCTACACGTCAAAGTAGCACACATCGAAATAGGGATGCCAGGCACAGCTGCAGACAGGGTCACAGGGAGGACTCAACAGCCAGCCGCTCCCTTAAAGGGCCCCTCCCAGACACAGTTGCACTAAACAACACAAGATACACAGAGCTGACAACTGGTTGCAGACCCTGTGCCTGCAGCATAGATCCCCAGCTGCCGCAGAAGCAGCCAGAAGCCCTGGGCTAAGGGCTGCTGCCCACGGTGACCATAGAGCCCCGCAGGGGCTGGAGAGAGAACATCTCTCAACCCCCCAGCTGATGGCCGCCATGGAGGACCCAGCAATTTCGATGTTGCGGGACGCGGATCGTCTACACGGTCCCTACTTCGACGTTCAACGTCGAAGTAGGGCGCTATTCCTATCTCCTCATGAGGTTAGCGACTTCGACGTCTCGCCGCCTAACGTCGAAGTTGGTGCCGCTACTTCGAAGTAGCGTGCACGTGTAGACGCAGCTATGGTGTCCTATGCAGCCTGCGCATTTGGACTCTGCCCCTGCCACTGCCCCTCCCGCCACCACGCACAATCTGGCATAGTGATCTCATGACATCTTCCCCATTGCCTCACACAGCAGCACCTGCCACCTATCAATGGGAGACGAACAGCCTTGTCCTCCTCCAGAATACTTTGGTTCAATCTTCCCCCAGTTTCTCAGTCAAATCTCATCCATCTATAACCCAGCTAGTAGGGGAGGAGTGGCCCATTACTGTACTAACAGACTCAATCATTGTCCCAGACCAGGGGTGGCCAAAATACAGCCCTTGGGCCATTTCCAGCCTACCAGATCAGCACATCTGCTCCCTGCTTGCCACCTCTGCCCCCAGGCCACTCAAAGTGGCTGGCTGGGGGAGGCAAGAAATCCATATATTATGTATATAGTTTTCCTTCCAGCTTATTCTTTTAGTCCCCATTTCTGGCTGTACTTTGATATTTTGGTTAAATGTTAGTTCTTGTATTCTGCCTCTGCTGATATTCAGTTAGGAAGAGTGAGCAGGAACAGATTGATTGTTGCTTTTGATTGACTTGGGGAAATATTTTATATTCCCAGAAGCTGTCTCTTAACTTCCTATTTCATAAATACAGTTTCCCTCTTGTAGTGCAGCACACGTTGTTCTCTTAAGGCTACATGTAGTAGAAATGTGCTGCATAAGCTGCCATATGAGTTCCAAAAGCCTCCAGCACACTTCCTCCTCATATCAAATTAATAGGTAGAACAAAAATCCACTCTGTATTTTCTTTTAACTGTTACCTGTTGTCTGTCCCCCTTATGCCTGCTGCTTAGCTCTGGGGAACTTGCACCACTGGTCATGCACTGGGAACCATGGCAGTGACAAGATGCCAGGGGCAGCATGTGTTCACCAGTCTCCTTACTGCAGTAAAGTCACTGCACATTATTAGGTATGTCTGAGAGAATGGTTGGTTTCCCTATAGAAGTTAGGGCAGGAGAGCTTGATATTATCCACTGTTGCTCATTGCTGCTCTGATCTCCTCTTCACCAATACAACTGTGTGGCCTCTTCACAGCCTATTTGCCTGACTCTGTGTCTGCTGATACATTTTTTGGCCCATTTAACAAAGTCAGATGTGCCAAGTGACAATAGGTTGTGGTGAGCAGTTTGTCCCATGCTGCCAAGATCCCCCCTCCTGTATTACTGCCACATGTTCCCCCTTGCTTAGGCTGACAATACCTGTTGACATGTATTTGCATGAATGATTTAACTCGGGGCATTCTCCTGCATGTGGGTATTATGCCATGTGTGAGCCTTGTTCAGTAGGAAGATTCAAATAACTGCAAATGAGGTGATTGTTCTTGGCATCTAGTGGAGAAGGAGGCGTGACCTCATCTCTCACTGCTGTTTGACGGCACAGCAGCTTTAGCTAGGAGGGATTTCTGAGAGTGAGAGTTTGTTAAATTGTTCATTTTATACTTGTCTATGAATATTCAGTAGGAAAATAGCAGAAGGGAACACAGCTCATCATGCCCCTTATACTTCTTGAACTGAGTAATAAGAAGTGTCTTTCAGACAAGGGCCTTTGCAATCTCCATATTATTATTGCTCTGCACCCACTGCTTTGGTAGACCCTATCGGTATTTGCCTCAAATGCTGGCAGTTTGCCACATTCCTCTTCTTGATTTCCTTACATGGGAAGGATTTGTGCATAGAAGTTACACTGCTGGAAGTTCCTTGTCACCCTCTTGAGATCAAAAGATGTCATCACTTGGGAGTAAGGTCAGCCACACAGCTGACAGAAGCCAAGATGCAAGTCGTACTGTTGCTTTAAGTAGTCAGCAGTGAGAGAGGCAAATGACATTGACAAATCGATGCTAGGGCATATGATTCTCTCTATTGTGGAACAATAGCCAAAGGGGAGAGGGATGGAGGGAAATTGCACAATGTTTGTTCAGCAATAGAAGCACAGAGGGTTGTAGAGGGTGCCAGGGAGACCCCAGCCAGTTCTTTGTCACTAGTTTCAGTTTTCAGCACAGAGGTAGTAATAATGGAGATGCACACAGGTAGGTATCATCATCAGCAGGCGGTTAAACAGCTTACTTTGTGACAAATAAATAGTGAATTGTTTCAATCCAACTTCATTTCTGAATTATGCCACATTGATTTACTGTACACGGAGCTGTTACAAGTCTACCAACAATCTGTTTGCTAAGGGGAATCAACTGTCCTCTGATTTAAAACATCCCCCATTGGTATGTGACACAAATTTCAGGTTATTTCTTCTGTCAGGAATCACAGAATCACAGGGCTGGAAGGGACTTCAGGAGGCCATCTAGTGCAGCCCCCTGCTTCAAGCAGGATCAACCCCCACTAAGTCATCCCAGCCAGGACCTTGTCCAGCCGCGACTTAAAAACCTCAAGGGATGGAGAATCCACTACCTCTCTAGGCTACGCATTCCAATGCTTCACCACCCACCTGGTGAAGTAGTTTTTCCTAATATTTAACCTATACCTTTCCCTCTTCAACTTCTGACCATTACTCCTTGTTCTGCCATCTGACACCACTGAGAACAGTTTCTCACCCTCCTTTTTAGAGCTCCCCTTCAGGAAGTTGAAGGCTGCTATTAAATCACCTCTAAGTCTTCTCTTCTGTAAACTAAACAAGTCCAAATCCCTCAGCCTATCTTCATAGGTCTTGTGCTCCAGACCCTTAATCAATTTTGTAACCCTTCACTGAACCTGCTCCAGCAAATCCACGTCCTTTTTATACTGGGGGGCCCAAAACTGGACACAATATTCCAGATGTGGCCTCACCAGTGCCGAATAAAGAGGAATAACTACTTCTCTAGATCTGCTCGAAATGTTCCTCCTAATGCACCCTAGTATGCTGTTAGCCCTCTTGGCTACAAGGGCACATATGTTGACTCATATCCAGCCTTTCATCCACCA
This sequence comes from Carettochelys insculpta, assembly GCF_033958435.1. Taxonomy (NCBI): domain Eukaryota; kingdom Metazoa; phylum Chordata; order Testudines; family Carettochelyidae; genus Carettochelys; species Carettochelys insculpta. The sequence continues at coordinate 13,801,918 of NC_134147.1, read as the reverse complement.
TAACACCTAGGCCCCTTTCCATCATACTGCTGCTGACCCAGACAGTCCCCAGCCTGTAACAATGCTTGGGATTCTTCCGCCCCAGGTGCAGGACTCTATACTTCTCCTTATTGAACCACATCAGATTTCTTTTGGCCCAGTTCTCCAGGTTCCTCTGGATTCTCTCTCTACCCTCCAATGAATCTACCTCTCCCCCTACTTTTGGGTCATCCGCAAACTTGCTGAGGGTGCAATCTAGTCCCTCATCCAGGTCATTAATGAAGATGTTGAATAACACCAGCCCCAGAACCAAGCCTTGCGGCACTCCGCTTGAAACAGACTGCCATCCAGATATTGAGCCATTGACCACTACCCGTTGGGCCCGACCACCAAGCCAGTTTTCTATCCATCTTATAGTCCAAGGATCCAATCCATATTTCCTTAACTTATGGACAAGAATGTTGTGGGAGATCGTATCAAAAGCCTTGCTGAAGTCAAGGTATATCACATCCACTGACTTTCCCCATGTCCACAGAGCTTGTTACCTCATCATAGAAGCTAATCAGATTAGTCAGGCAGGACTTGCCCCTGGTGAATCCATGTTGGCTACTTTTGATCACTTTCCCCTCTTCCAAGTGCTTCAAAATGGATTCCTTGAGGATTCCCTCCATTATTTTCCCAGGGATTGAGGTAAGGCTGACGGGTCTATAGTTCCCTGGATTGTCCTTCTTTCCTTTCTTAAAGATGGGCACTACATTTGCCTTCTTCCAGTCATCCGGTATCTTCCCCGATCTCCAAGAGTCTTCAAGGATAATGGCCAAAGGTTCAGCAATGACCTCTGCCAATTCCCTCAGTACCCTGGGGTGCATTAAATCCAGACCCATGGACTTGTGCACATCTAGTTTTTCTAGATAGCTCAGAACTTAACCATAACTGGTAAGCTTCAGCTGTTTAGGGTGATACTTAGTGGTTAACCGTTAACATCTCTAATAAGTAGAAATTAAATGAGTTACTGTTAGAGTATATGCAAACTCTATGTCACTGATGTCCACTCCACTGGGAAGCCAACATGGTACTGGACATTTCTGGGGTGACCAGATCAAAAGTATGGGAAAAAAAAAAGTATGAAATGTGGACACTTTTTCTGCGGAGGGGATAGCAGTTGCATATCTAAGGCAAAGCCCCTAAAATCAGGATGTTCCATCTAAATATCAGACTATCTGCTACTACGGGTAGTGGTCAATGGCTCATTATCTGGATGGCAGTCTGTTAACCAGTAGGGGCTGGAGCAGCCCCTGCCTGCATCGGGGCAGGTGTTGCTTCAGCCCCACAAGGTTGCTGCAGGTGGGGGGCACTCCAGCTGGGCCAGAGCAGCCCCTATCCGTGGCAGACAGAGTCGGGGGAGGGTGGCTGGGAAGGCAGGAGGGTAACTAAGGAGGCCATGCCAGCCCAGCTGACTGGAGCAGGCCCCTTGCTATGTACTGGCTGGAACACCCTTGTTCTGCTGTGTGCCCAGAGCTGCCACAGATGGGGGCAACTGTGGGGGCTTGGAGCACCCTTGCTGCTCCAGCTGGGCCAGAGCAGCCCTGGTCCCTGGTGTGCTGGAGGGGCAGAAATGCTCTAGCCCAGCTAGCTGAAGCACCCTCCCCAGCTGGTCCCCCACCCATGTAATAAGTTAACACATTAAACATAGTGTTTAACTGGTTAACTAATTGAACAGGGTTTTACACCTCTAATATGTATACATCAGTCATGTAAGTGATGTGGCCTCACACCACATGCAGGTAATCCCTCCTTCAGGAATGTCAGCCTAACACTAATGCCTGGTTCTCAGGGAATAATTCTGCCCCAAGAATTGACTCCCATCAGCGACCAGCCATAGAACTGGAAGAAATTTCAAGAGGTTCCCCTAGTCCAGCCCCTGTATTCACAATAGAACTAAGGATTCTCTAGACCAGTGGTTCTCAGCCTGGGGCCCAGGAGTTTGAAAATATAAAAGGTAAATAAAAATTATCACAGAAAGCAGAATAGACTTTGATGGGGTCCACCAATGCTTTGGGACGTGTGACTGGGGGGTCTGCACTAGAGAAAAGGTTGGGAAGCACTGATCTAGACTGTCCCTGACAGGTGTTTGTCTAATCTGATCTTTAATATTTCCAGTGATGGAAATTTCACAACCTCCCTACTTACTCCGCTGATTTATCATCCTGGAGGAAGTTTTTTCTAATGTCCAACCTCTCCAGATGAAGCAAACCCTGTTTTTTTTCTCATAGGTCATGCTTTCCAGCCCTTTAGCCATTTTTGTTATTCTTCTCTGAACTTTCACCAATTTGTCCACATTTTATCTGAAATGTGGCACCTAGAACTCAACACAATATTCCAAGTGAGACCTAATTAGCACAGAGTAGAGTCGAATAATTGCTACTTGTGCCTTGGTTAGAACACTCCTGCTTACAAATCCCAAAATGATGTTTATTTTGCAACAGCGTCACCCTGTCAATTCATATTTATCTTGTGGTTCACTATGATGTCCAGATCCCTTCCTGCAGAACTCCTTCTGCCACCGTCATTTCCCATTTTGTATGGGGGCAAATCGGTTTTACTGCGTAAGAGAAATATTTTGCATTTGTGCTTTTTGAATTTCATACTAGTTATTTCAGACCATTTCTCCAGTTTGTCCAGATTTAATCTTACCCTCCAAAATATTTCCAGCCCCCTCCCAAGAGAGAGCGCACGACTGAGCCAGAACTGTTCACTACAGGAGTAACCTCACCATACTTCATATGTTTTTTTTCATGGGCGAACCTTTCCTCTCATTCTAAGGAAAAGAACTTGGAAGCTACCAAGTTCACCACCTGGTGGCACCTGCTACAACATATATGTAAACACTGTGCATTAGAGTCCCCAAGTGGGTATTTACCATGTAGAAGAAACCAAAATATATTTGGCATCATCATCTCCTTTGTATTCCTTGAGAGAGAGAGAGATCTCAAACATTTCCCCTAAGAGCTTTCACCAGATGGTAAAAGGTGTTGTAATAACAGTTTAGGCATAAAATCGCTTCAAATTCTGCTGTGGACACCATGGATAAAATATTCTCCCCTTACAGAAAACTCACTCCAGCATACCAAAACGCTCTGTCTAGACTGCAGGCTGCAGGCTTCTGTCGACAAAACTATCAACAGAAGTTTTGTCAACAGAGTGCATGCCCAGACTGCAAATCTGTTGGAAGAGATCTGCTGGTTGGGAGCATTTTGTTGACAACCCTGTACACCTTGTTCCACAAGGAAGACGGGATGTCTCAACAGAGGGGTTAGGGGGAGGTCCAATACGTGGCACTACGTGGAAGGGCCAAATGTTGGAAAAACCTTTCCTGACAGAAATGTTGGCAAAATATACCAAAACATTTGCATATCTTTTGCCGACAGTTTCCCATAGTCTAGACACAGCCAAAGAGAGTGTGTGTGGGCCCAGTGCTTGGCAGTGATGGTGTTAAATGCTTTCACATTAGAAAAAGGAAAGGAAGTCTTTCCCAGCTGGTCAGCATTCTCACTATTCTTCTCACTTGAGCTAGTCTTTCTAGTGATGTTGATTGAAGTAGACCGGTAATAAGAATCATTTAATGAAGTGCTGTTATAGTAGCCAGTTGGATCCCAGGGTGTTAGAGACAAGATGGGTGAGGTAATATCTTTTATTGGAGCAGGCACAGAAGCTCTCACCACAGAAGCTGTTGTAATAAAAGATATTACCTTACTCACTTTGTCTCTCTAATCATTTAATGACACAGATAAAGAATGAAGCAGGTTTCCTCTTATTCCTAGCTAAGTTCTGCTCTGACATAACAAGTTTAGCCCGATGTGGAGGAGGAGAACTTGTCCAATGCCTCTTTATTTATGTTGTAAAGCTGGTGAATTGATGGCCTGGCTATGAGACTTTTAATTTGTGTGTTCTTGTGCTGATGAGTTACCAGCCATTTGCTGACTTCAGCTGATCATTTGGTCATCTACTTGACCCACTAGATGATCATTGAGGCATCTATTTGTAACACCAGGAGCACTGAGACCACGGTCAGGGGAGAGTGAAGTCTTTGCTCTATGGCCTTGGATGAGAGTCAGCTGGCTTTTAGCTCATGCAGTAGAGCAAGTGTGGCTCTAGCCCTTAAGGACACAGGTTCATTCCCTCCCACTGGTTAACCCAGGTCCTTTGGCCTTACCTATTTTATGGTATTTACTACACTGGCACAACATAGAGCTTCAAGAACAGAGTTCATTTTCATCCTGAACGGTCTTGTTCTTGTGAGCTGTAATCAGATCTGGAGGAATAAATTTTTCCATGTGCTGCAGGAAAGATTTATTTGCACAGCTCCATTAATGTTCATGGGACACACATGGTTAAATCACTATGCCAGCAATTTACCCCATGATGTTGCTTAACACACTTGGTGGCTTTAATTTAGTTCTACCACCAGATGGCACTTGCAGAGGATTGATGTTCAGATACATTATCTGCTACATGCTAAGGTAAAGCATCAAAACCGATTGAAGACAGAACACCCTTTACAAACATGCATTTCATACAAAGGAGAAACTGTTTTTCTTGCCACTTGGCTTTGGTAAGAACTGAGGTGCAGCCTGTTGATGACTAATGTCTTTCTGTGGAGCAGTACATTTGTTTGCCTGAATTATTATATATGTATTTTAGTCTGTGGATGGGCATCTTATAAGACTTGCATCATTTAAAAAAAAAGGTGTGTGTGTGTCTGGCTCATGGTTTTGCTGACCCCGAGTATGCAGATGTGATGCTGTAAGGGTGCTAAAAGTGGAATATGGTCGATAGCTTCAGATAAAGTCATCAGCATCTTTTCCCATGCAAGAGTCCATGTCAGATGATAGCTGTGGTTACAGAAAGCAGACCAAGGGCAATGGCAGGCTAATGTAGCTTTAGCAGCAGGATATTATTTACAGGCATAGATCCCTTTCGTGGCAGATCTTCTCTGAAATGATACTGCCTAATAAAGCAAAGGTCTGTGTGCATCAATAAGCTGTACTCTTGCTAGAACTCCATTTCAAAAGTGACCAAAAGAAGAACAGGGGCAATGTTTAGGCTGTGTCTCTGTGGTCAGCCTTCCAGTGTGTGGCTGGAGAGATGGCTGAGGGAATGGGAGCTTTAAAACAAAAAGTGACCCGCAAACCCCCTGTGTAAATGGTAGTAATGTTAAGAGTACCTTGATGGCACACAGAGCATTGAAATTAGAGTGACTGGCACACTTTGTTTTCAAAGAGCATTTTATTGTTCTGTGGGAAGTGAAATGTTAAGGAAAGTCTGTTGTAGTTGGGCATAGTCAGAAAAGAGGAGATAAAGGAAAAAAATACAGAGAGTAAGAGCTGGGAAATCATTCCTAGGAAGTGAGGAGACCTTCTTTTAACATGCAGCTGAGGCATAGGCTGAAGGTTTTATTGTTGGTCAATAAAGACCCATAGAAGGAAAACACATTTGATAGATAGATATAAGGCACAGCTGGAATAAAAATGAAATTGACTATACTGAGAAGGTAAAACATATGAGTCAAATTTTTCTTTAGCTGCTCAATCTTAATGCTGTTGACAGGGCTAACTGACAGCAGAATTTACCTTGTTCTTTATAAAATCCCTGCAGCTCTATTTTAAATAGCAATTTCCAACTAATGTCAAATAGGGGAGTTACACATCGGTGGTCATGACTTTGAAAGCCTTAGCTGGAAGCCAGATTGGCCACAAGGTGAGAGAGATACCAGAGCCTCTGGGCAGCTCATATATCAACAATACATGGCAAAACTATGTTTCATGAGTCCTCATCAGAAGTGAGTGAAAATAAGGCAGCATGTTTGTGAGCATTTATTTAAGCTATCTCAAGTCCAGGAATGCATCTTTTGGGATCACATGAAATTCATAGTTTTGGCAACTTAGGCCAAAATTAGAATTATAAAGGGAACCTAAACAAAACAAAAAAGCAGTCCTATAGCACCTTAAAGACTAACAATATAATTTATTAGGTGATGAACTTTTGTGGGACAGACCCACTACTTCAGATGATTTCAGCTGTCTCAGGCATGGACTTAGAACTATATTTTCCAGAGAGGAAGCAAATTCCTCTTCATGCTTTTCTTGACATGACTTAGTTTAGTTCTGGCAAAGTTAGGTCAAAATCAAAACTATAAAGGGAAAATGATGATCCAGGAGTGCCAATGAAAACATGTTCCCAAACTAATGATGGTTAAGAATCCCTAATTATGCTGTCCATTTTCAAGGAGATGGAGAGTGTACAGCTTTTCCCTCATGATGGACAGCATTTTAGCTGTGAAATTCATGTTCATAAAGTCTAAGGCCAGAAGGGGTCATTATGTCAATCTAGTCTGCCCTCTTGGATAGACCAGGCCAGGCTAGAGACCTTCCCTGAGATAATTTCTTGAGAATCGCTTGCCGGAAAAAGCATCCTCTTATTGGCACCAGGCTCCTGCTTTTTTCCTCTGCAGGCTAGCAATTAGCACACCCGGCCTTATTTTCTGGTCACCCACAGCGAACACTGATCTGCTGCCTCCATCCTTCTTTGCTTCTATGAGGCAATTACCAACTAGTGTTTTTGTTTTATTTTTATGTTAGTGATGACAGAAATAACTCTCAGGCCTGCAAGCCTGCATGGGGTGTGACAGTAGAGCTTAACTATGCTGCTGCAGGACCTCTTGGTGCAGAGGCAGCAAAAATGCTCATATAACAAGAGCTGACAAGTTACAAATAGGTTACAGTTCCTAGATACAAATTATGTAGATTGTATATTTGCTAAAATCACAGTGATATTCTGCATATCAACACTGTTACTCCCTCTTAGATCCTTTTCAACATGGGATGGAAAAAAAGTAATCTGATGTTAGCATTTACTGCTGAGATTTTCATTTTCTGTTTTTGAGTCTTCATCAAAGTCGATACACTTCCTTGAGATTTAACACCATTTATCTGTCCAGAGAGCAAATGAAATTGATTTGTTTAGATTGTGACTTTGTTTTGCATTTTTTTTTTTGGTGGGGCTATAATACTACACAGTTTGAACTTCCCATATCATCTTAAAATCTCATTAGTTACTGCAAATTTCATTACTGTCAAAAGAATTTTTATTTTCCCTGTAATTATTACCAGTTGATATATATTTTTCCTATTCCCTATTCATGAAATGTAAATGAGAAGCTGGTTCTCTTTCCCTGCCATGTTTTTAACAAAGACATACTCTGAATTTAAAAAACAAACAAACATGAAACAGAGAGAATATCCCCAATTGCTGATAAGTCAGAATGGATATGTGGGGGGGGGGGGTGGTTTCAGAAAAGAAACTACCCTAATAGACTACCAAAAGGATCTGTAGTCATGATACAATAATCATGATGGTGTTGATTTGCCAACTGTCTCTTAGACCAATCACAATCTGTAAGCAAGACAGGGGTTCTAACATCCATAAGACAGCACATCTCTCTGCTGATCATTCAGGGTGTTCCTACATTAGGAACAAGGTGGTATCAACCCTCTTTGCAAAACCCAAGATATGTGGTTCCTCCTCACCAGATGCATCCAGGTAAAGCTACAGCTATCGTGCTGTCTGCAGTGAGAGAGCTAGCGTGGGTTAGCTACTTCATCTGTTGTCCCCTCCCCCTCACTAGACATACTGCCTCACTCCTACGACAAGCTTGTGTTCAAAACCACAACTTAGGTTGCTATGTTAAGGAGAACGGGGTTTAACATGGTGCCAATAGCACCATTGCATCGGGTCTATGCTCAGAAAGGGCCCATTATGGTTGCCCACAGTCCAGTTTTTTGCCAGGAAGTCTGGGCAAAAAGTGGACCTGGTGGTGTCACTCAGCATGGCTGATTAGACACTAAAAATCTGGTTACCGGTGTGACAGCCATCAGCCACCCTGCCAGGAGGGAAGAAAGAGCATCTGGTACAGCCTGGTGGAGCTGTAGCTCTGCTGCAGAGAGAATTAGCTTTGCCCACCTCTGGGGGATCTTTTATGCCCCATCCCCAACACACACACCTCTGCTGTGCTCTTGGTCCCTGCCCCACTCTGAGAACCGCCTCCCCACAACCTCCCTCTTCCCCACTGTGCTAGGCCCACAAAAGGTTAATGCACCACTGATATTAAAGGTACTTCTTTTCTACTATGACCGAGTTTAACAATTAGGAAGTTCTAGTCTAACCATCTTCCTGGGGCACGTATCACTGTGGTTTCTGAGCAACTTCATCATCATTACTAGTGTATGGCTCTAGCTTTCAGAAATCCAGTTACTCTGGTATTAGTTTAGTGCCATTTTATATGGTTAAATACATTTCCTTTGTGCGAAATTAGTATTGGTCATCTAAAGCAGAGATTTGGGCTTGGTTAATTATGGTAATCTGGAAAGGCTAGGGCCACACTACGTTTTTTTTATTTCAGGATACATTTGTATGACAAAATAGAAACAGCACAACCAAACATTGCATTTGAAATAGTGGGCCTATTTTGAGCACAGAACTTTGGCTCCCAATAGCCCTCATTATGCGAGGGTTACCAGGAAGTTCAAAATAGCACCTTAGTAATATAGCCCGTACTGAGTTTGAAATAAGGTAGCTCGGAAGATTGTGCACTGCAGTGCAGACACTTCAGAGAATGTGTGAGCCGTGTCCTTGTCAGAGGGCAGATTTTGATGCGGACACACAAAGGCACGTCCATAGCACCAGAGCAAACACTCTACCAAATTTACAGACTCTGCTTCAAAGGCTGGCAATGCTAAGGCATCTCAAAGTCTGTAAGAATCTCTTTTCACATGGGCAAAACAATGCATTTCCCCCGTAACCTTGTTCTGAAAAACAGCTGAACATTTTTTTACTAAAGTTTTCCAAAATAAGTCCAGCTGAGGCAGATATCTGGCATGGAAAATTTCTGCCCACCCAGTTAAAGTTTGCAAAATCATGAACAACTGAAAACAGCGTCTTTTTATAAAAGAGTCGGGTAAACTTTAAGCAGTACAAGATTTATTCTTTATAAAGTAACTGCAGTACAACCATCTGATGTGACTTATCTCATAAATTTTAGTTTCTTATTGGAAAATAGACTTTTCATAAAAAGCTATTCCTGTTTGCTATTTTAAAAGGGAGTTTGCATTTACTTTTTTTACTGTATATTGGCAAACTTGGCTAGGAAGGATGACATCATGAAGTCATAGCTGATTATTTTAAGCTACAATGGTGAAAAACATAATTTAGTACACCATCTTTTTTCCTTTCAGAGATTGTAACAAAACTGTAATTTTAGCACAGGTTTTTATTTGTCTTTTTCATAAATTAACTTTCCAATCTCTATAATTTTGATTCATAGTTTATGAAAAAAGCTTCTGTTCATCTTTAATTAATGCAAAGTATTGCTTTCTGATACTTAACTTCATTCTTCAGATGATCTATATTTTTCTTTCTGATTCATGACTTTCTTATCTTTGTTAATTAGACTTTTGTTTTTAAAAAAAGTAGCCTTATTCAGTACAACTTTGATTTGTCTTGAGACAGAGCTTAATTTGAAAAAATAAGTGAAATTATTGTCTGCCCTGTTTAAAAATAATTTATTTAACTTTCGGTGGCAGGAGTAAGGTTGTGTTCTAAATTAATGGATGGTCTATCTAAATTTGAGTTACTGATTCTATTCTAATCCCACTATTTTTCAATTGCTCACGACTTTCTCAAGCAAACTTATTTTGGGTTAAAATGGCCCATGCTTGGTTTCAGTCCAAAAGGCTAATTTTGAAAGGAGTGAGAGAGATGTTTTAGAAGAATGTACTTGGTTTGGTTTTCATTATGAAAGCATGAGAAACCAAAATCTTTTCCCCCGGATATTCCGTTTTTTAAGGTTCTGATAGCTTGCTACAAACAAACCCCAAGCCACCCAATGCTGAAATCTTCCAACTTGTCTTTTATCTAAAAAGAGGTCACATTTTAAGAATATTCCACTTAGTAATGCTGAAGTTACAAACATTTCAAACTACCAATTGCACACACACAGTATGCTTTTCAGTTGGCTTATTTTGAGCATATCTGTTAGGCGCTGTGCCTAACTCCTCCTAAACTCATTGGGTAGGTGTATAATACAATGATCTGTCAACAGAAGTCACTGTAGGAAAATATCTTCTGACACAACTTCTTTCGACATACCACAGCCACACATGAAAGTGGATCACTTTTCACAGAACAGCCAACAGGAAGCACAGCAGACAGGGCTGCCCAGTGAGCCAGAAGCCCTTTCCGTCGACAGAGGGGCCTCCGAAGCATCCACACAGCTTTTTCGTTGACCGATTCAGTGAGAGAGGCTTCAAGGAGGAGAGGCAGAAGGCTGTGGACAGAAGTGCTGAGTTCTATCAAGAGTATGCCGTCAGAACACATTTTTTGGGGATGCTCCATAGGTTTTGTTGACAAAACTTTCTAGCGTAGACATAGCTATTGTGTTTAAGATCTAATATGAGACTGTCTCATATTACATACAGTTTGGGATGTCTTTAAGCAAGTATATTCTAAATGGAGAGGCTTTAAAACAACAGAGACTCCCCCAAAGACTATTCAAATTCAGGCTATCCAAGATTTTTTAACAGTTCTTCAATAACGTTGCAAACCAGGACATCATAAACACAAGGCAGCCCAGAGTAAGAGGGCTTAGCAGTATAGACTGGATAAATGGACTTTAAAGTGAACAGAAATCTGGCTAGATTGTCAGACTCAACAGGTAGTGATCCATGGCTAAATGTCTGCTTAGTCATTGGTATCAAGCAGAGTGCCCCAAAAAGTAAGTTCTGGGGCTAGTTTTGTTCAACATCTTTATTAATGACCTGGATGAGGGGATGGATTGCACCCTCAGCAAATTCACAGATGACACTAAGTGAGGGTAAGAGGGAGAGTAGGGATAGGGTTTAGAGTGACTTAAACAAACTGGAGGATTGGGACAAAAAGAAATCTCATGAAGTTCAACAAAGACAAGTACAGAGTACTGCACTTTGGACAGAACAATCCCAAGCACAGCTACAGGCTGAAGACTGACTTGCTAAGCGACAGTTCTGCATAAAATGACCTGTATGGAATGAGAAACTGGATATGAGTTAACACTGTGCCGTTGCTTCCAAGAAGGCTAACAGCATTAGTAGGAGCATTGCCAGAAGATCTAGGGAAGTGATTATTCTCCTTTATTTGGCACTGGTGAGGCTGCATCTGGAGTACTGCATCCAGTTCTGGGCACCCTATTACAGAAAGAATGTGAACACATTGAAGAGCCCAGTGGAGGTCAACAAAAATGATTAGGGGACTGGAGCACATGACTTATGAAGAGAGGCTGAGGAATTTGGCCTTATTTAGTCTACAGAACAGGAGGGTGAGGGGTGATTTGATAGCAGCCTTCCACCACCTGAAATGGGGTTCCTAGGCGGATGGATAAAGGCTGTTCTCAGTAGTGATGGATGACAGAACAAGGAGCAATGGTCTCCAGTGGCAGTGGACAAGGTCTAGGTTGGATATTAGGAAAACCTATTTCACTAGGAGGGTAGTGAAGCACTGGAATGGGTTACCTAGGGAGGTGGGGAAATCATCATCCCTAGAGGGTTTTAAGTCCTGGCTTGACAAAGCTCTGGCTGGGATGATTTAGTTGGGATTGGTCCTGTTTTTAGCAGGGGGGTTGGATTCAACAACCGCCTGAGGTCTCTCTCAACCCTATGATCCTATTCTATGATTCTAAAACTTTGCTTAAAACAGTACATCCTGAATTTGAGGTATTGAAAATTCAATATTAAACAACTCTTTCCCAGATCTGGGCTGTTTCTAACAGAGACTATCTCAAACCCAGTTTGTCCTTACTTCAGGCAATTTGAGGTGACTCAGGGGATGAATAATTTCTATTCAGAGCCATATGTGCACCCCCAGAAACTTAGCACAGCTAGAACACTTTAAAGCATGTCTGATTATTCAGAAATACATTCATCAACAAGTTCTCCTCTTACATATTCATGGGCACTCAATTGCTGTTACACAAACATACAGCAGCATATACAGATGTCCTCACTGTGGCCATTTCTACACATGGCACTTTCTTCGAACTCCAGAACGCCGTTTAGAAGCGCAGCCCCTGGTGGGGGTCTTCTGGAAGGAAGTCCTTCTTCCAGAGACCCCTTCTTCCTGAAAAGTTTTGAGAAGAAGGGGCCTCTGGAAGAAGGACTTCCTTCCGAAAGACCCCCCTGGGGGCCACGCTTCTAAATGGCATTTTGGAGTCCAGAAGAAGAAGATCTTCTGGACTCCGAGTCATGTGACCTTATGCTAATGAGGCGTGGGAAATTTGCATCCGTGCCTCATTAGCATATTTTGGGCTGTTTATTAGCATGTGTAGAAACAGCCTATGTGTTTTCATACATGAAACTGAGCACCTGGATGGACATTCATTTGCTGATCCTATGAACAGCATTCCCTTTGCTGTGTAGCACATTACAGATCTCTCTTCTTCCATCATCCATAGACAGAAATGTTCCTTCCCACTCTCTGCCATCTCCAGTCCTGCACATACAGCCTCTTGGTAATTTTAGTATTCAATAATCATTGACAGGGCTTAGTCCAGAAAGAACTAAAGGAAGAAGTGATCCTTGCCCAAGGAGCTTATATGTCAACTGTCCTTGTCCAGAACACAACAATTTCTCTTGTCATAGATAATTTTGAGCTTTGGGCTTCTAAACAGGAAAAAATAACACAGGAGAATTAACAGAAACATCCAATATATGGAGGAAGACAGAATTTTATTGCATAAACCACAGAATTGAAGACTTGGTTAAAGATGGCTGGGTTTATCAGCTGTCCAGACACATTAGCATCAGATCAAATTTTACTGAGGAAGCCTGTTGAATTTTTAAGTTAAACAAGCTGGAAGAACAAAAATTTATAATTTTGTTTTCCTTTACAAATTAATGTCATACAAATGTCTTACAAATAGGAATAATTAAAGCACCAAATTTAAGAAACTAGACAGAGTCAGAATACAGAATTAAAATTGAACACACAAGTCAACCCCCTTAGATGTATGTCTCTAAATATGATCTGTAATCTCTTCCTGTGTCATGCTTTTCTTGCCATATCTTTCCTAGCTTGATAATGACTAAAGGAAACAATGTCATTTAATTCTTCTGGGTGTGAGGTAGACTGGTAAAATATTATGTGGTTGTGTTGTCCAATGTTTGGGATCTAACCCTATTCTGTGAAGATGACAAAGCCAAGTTACACTTTTAAATGTCAATCCCCAAGAGAAACTGTGGAAGCACAGGAAATTCTGACATTAACTATGTAGAATTGCCTTACTTTCTCCTTTCGGAGAACAGTTAAAGGCCATGTGCCCCCCAAAGGAGGCAGGCGTGAGCCTTCTATGGAAAAGAACTCCCAGTCCTGCAGGAGGACCCACACAGGTGCACAGTAGCACATATAGAGGAGGACCCATTAATGTAAAGCCGCTTCAAACAGCATTTGTGCTACATCAAATTTTCCAGAGGAGATCCTCGTGTTCAGAAGAGTACAGGTTGCACTTCTCAAATCTGATACTCTCTCATGGGCAACATCCAGGATGAGAAGTTACTGGGCTGGGGTTGGGAGCTGGTGCAGGAGCTCCAGTGGGCCCGGGAGCTGAGCCTGTCCCACCCATCCTGTGGCACAGCAGGCTGTGAGCTGGAGCTCCCCCTACCCTTGGCAGTGTGGGGGCCAGGAGCAGAGGCCTCTCTTCCCACAACATGATGGGGGCCAGGAGCTGGAGCCTCCCTTGAGCTTGACCCATGGCAGCATGGGGGCTGGAACCCAGAGTCCTTCCTTGCCCTGCAGAGCCAGTCCTGTATCAGTGAGGGGCTGGCCAGAGCCCCTGTCAGCCCTGCAGCAGCAGGAGGCAGGGGCTGGAGCCCTGTGGCAGCTGCTGGGAGCTCAGGCTGGGCTGGAGTCCCAGGGGAAAGGAGTCTGGGGCTGCCTGGGTGCAGAATCTCTGGACCTCCCCATGTCCAACAAATTCTCCTGTTTGGGACCTTTCAGGACCCAAGCATGCTGGATAAGGTTAGTGCAACCTGTATAAAATAGTGACAAATGATGAGATCTATTGCTCCTTCCTCTCACAGATAAAGGGTGCCAGGGAGGAAGAACAGTGCTGCATGGAGTGCCCTTTCTGCACATGGCAGCTGGGATTTTCTGGCTCCCAATCACTTCTGTGCAATAGTGTCACCGTGCCAAAGTGAAATGGTTCAAGGTCTGAAGAATGTCATACGACCAAGAAATGAATACAAGCACCTGTACAGCAGGAGAGATTTGGGAGAAATCCAGCAGAAAAAAAGTGTAATGATCTCCAATGATTGTATGCCAAAATGAATGTAATTGAAATAAAATGCCAATTTTTAACAGCAAGGGTAAGTAACCAGAGAACAACTTCATTAGGAACATGGCAGATTCACTGTCATTTGAAACAGATTCACTTTTGCTTGTGTTTTTGTTTGTTTTTGGAGGTTCAAACATAGTTCAAACAGCAGTTATAGGCTTAATGGAGAATTTATTGGGTAATGTTCTTTTCTGTCATGCAGGTGGTCAGAGTAGATTATCATAACAGGCTTTTATGATCTTAAAATCTATGAATCTTTGAACATGATGAAAGAAAGTTTGAGAGAGTAAAAGTTGATTCCCATTCATTTTTTAAGACTCAGAGACAGGAACAGAGTTAAGTTACACACAAGTCTCTGGAAATTTGACTTTTCATCCTTAATGTTACACTGAGCTAATTTATAGTAAAGGAAAGCCTTATTGCTTACATGTAAATCCTTGCTCTGAATTTCAATTTTGTGTGCATAGGTAGCATAAATTCACTGCTGGCACTCTACACCGATACTTGCAATTGAAATGTAATGAGAAATGCTGTTTTCTTGAAGGACTAAAAATTAATACAAACTGTATGTAATACTGGAACACAGTAGAAGGAGGGCACCCATAAACATCATATAGCAGCATTACACAGCACTTTAGGACAGTGAACTAAGACCAAAACCAACTGAAATTACATGAAAACTTTAACTGCATGGAATGTAACTACCACTACCTGAGGAAGAGCTCTATGTAAGCTCCTCTCTCTCACCAACAAAGTTGGTGTAATAAAAGATATTGCCTCACCACCTTATCTTTCTAGTGTCCTAGACTAACATGGCTACAACAACACTGCAGAAAAGTCTCAAAAAAGAACATGCAAAATGTTTCTGCACTTTTATACATGTCAGACATAGGTACAAGAACAACTGTGTGCTAACAAACCCTGATTTTAAAGATGCAGATCAGAGTCTGCACAGGCACATCACAGCTTCAGTGTATGGAAGTAAAAGACCTCTTTGGAAATTTTCTGATGCAACATTTTTCCATTGGAAAGTGTCAATACATTAACGTGATCCACAGAAACTCATTTCAATACTTTTCTAGTCCGCAGGCAGCTCACTACAATGCTGTTTCTCCTCCTTGTGGTATGAGGGAGAGTCGGGAAGCTTGGGTCATCAGAACGTCCAGGACAGCTCTGGGGCTGTCTGGGCAGCTTCAGAAGCCTTGGAAATATTTCAAAACGATCAAACCCGAAATGATTTTCTTTTCCTAAATGAAATTTTGGAATTCCTGTTCTGTGGGAAAGGTTGCCTTTTTTTGTTTGTTTGTATCAAAAGAGATATTTTGAAAGTTCTGAATTTCATTAGAAACAGGAACTGGGGTTTAAGTTTTCAACTCACTCTAGCAAATTATTAGTGGCATTATAACAACATTTAGAGGCGCTAAACATGATCAGAAAACTATTGTGCGAGAGGCTGTACAAATATTAATAGAGCAATTCCTGTTCCAAAGAACTTACAGTCAAAATGGACAAAGGAAATATTGCTGTTTTACATTTGAGGAAACTGAGGCAGAGTTTTTTTTTCCTGCTGCACCCCCGCAAAGGTCTCACAAGAAGATGGTCTGTAACAGACCCAGGAATGTTACTCACATCTCCTGAATCCAATTTGTTGCCATTGTCATAAGACCAGCCTTCGCCCATAATCATAAACTGAGAACTGAGTGCAGGCTGAGCACTCAAGACAAGAAAAAAGAAAGTATCTTAATAAAGTTTTTCATCACTGCTTAGCCAGAACATGGAATTTAATGCTCTTTCTCTTGAAAATGCTGTCATGGGCTTGCATGACTATAATAGGTCCAGTGGTTGGTATGAAACATCTCAACTGATAATGGTTCCTCTTCCTGACAAAGGGTGTTTCTTCATTATTGACTAGGAAAGGAAAGTTCTCTTCCTAAAATGATCAACAACACTTCCTACAAGTTTTCATTGCATTGACAATCCTGATTAGTTTTTGAAAATAGGACCCTTATCCCAAGGCAATGAGGTTGCAAATAAGCACAGTGCTATTTCTGTTGCATTCAGATTTAAACAGGTTAGGCTTGAATTCCCTTTATTGTTCTAACAGCACAAGTCCCAGTACAACTGGATTTGTTGTAACAAATCACTTGTACCTACCCCATATTGACATGGAATCTGAATGTTTTACCTAGTCTATTCATATGCTTATTTTTAGGTTTTCTTAGTGTATCCACCATAACTTCCAAGCAAGCCTTTGGCAATCAAGGGAAGAATCCTCTCTAGGGTCACTTCCCTGTTCTTAAACATTGCAGCAGTGAATCACGAGGATGTTAGTGGAAGTCTAAGAAACCAGCTGTTGTTCTTCAGAAGCGTCTGGAGATTAAATGCACTCTTTCCCCCAGCCAGCTGGTGGGTACCTCGGAGTAGAATTCCTGCTGGGTGTGTGCAAGATTGTCTCTGTCTAGTGTGGTTGAAGAAAAAAAAACAACAAAAACCAAAACAGCTGGACTTCTGACTGACAGGCAGACCTCATTAGCTTGTTAATAAACTCACGAGGGTAGACAAACCACTGGTGTCCTCTCAGAGAAAGGAGAAGCTCCTGACAGACAGCTGGCACCTTTCAGATTTAGCTTACTCTAGTGGCTTATCTTAAAGAGGGACAAGCCATGTAAACAAGACATAGCTCTGTACTATAATTGAAGAAGTGAGGGACTTCTGAGGTTTTATTTCCCCTGTGGAAGAAATTAAAATAGTAACTCTAGGAAGAGGAAAATGTTTCTTTCAATCAAGTTTAGTGTCACTTATGCCAAAGCTGCTTGGGTTACACGAATCTCTATCTACAAGAAATGTCATTTAAGCAGATACTAGCTGTACTAATGGTTGGTGTGGTTCTGCATGTGGAATACTTAATAAAGCTGTAATGTATACAGCTACACTAATGAATTTTGGGTGTCCACATTTGCATTTTATTATGTACACATGATTTTCTCCACTCCCTTTACTGCTTCATTTAACCCTGTGATGAATAAACTGGTTGCATCCACTCATATTTTGCAGTTAGTTCAACTGGGAATAGCTGTGATGGGGGCTGCTTCCTATTTTACATCTATTCAGCAATTTGTATGAAAATTGTACAGTTTTTTCCAACAGAGTGAGTTGCAATATGTTTACAAATATTTTGAAAACACTTTTATTTACAGCAGCTTTCGGGTAAGCAAAGGTAATTGAGTTGTGGAAGGCTTTAGCCCTAACTTAGCATCTTCTGTATGAATTAAATTGTGGTAGTGTATTTAATAGAGGTGGAGGAAGAGTCTTCAGACCAATGGGATTTTTCTACCCCTTGAAAGGAGCATTAGTTCTGTTAGCGATTGTTAGTCTGTAGAGGAAAACAGCCCTTTAGTGCAGGAAACTGTCTCAGGTGCAATAATGAGATTCGATGATTCATATACCTTTCAAAATAAAAGTGTTAATGAATTATTTCAATTGTCAGGAAGGAATCTTTCCATTTTGGGAGGTTTGTATTCTTCCCCTTTGTGCGTTTGTAAGCCGGCAGTACTGGCGAGGAGTGTTCCCTGTAAGCTGAGTACTTGGGCGTCCACCCCAGAGTGATTCAGGTGCTTCTCAACTAATTAGCAGAGCGCCCATAGCTGGCACCATGTGTTTCAATTGGTGGTGCACATAATTTTTTTCCCACCCATAGATGGAAAAAATAAGAGGAAAGACTGCTGACAAGATAGGAAAAAAAATCTTAATGAGGCTAATGCTATAAGTGAGTGAGGCATGTATGTCCCCATTTTCTACATTCTATACTGCAGGAAAACAAGTCATGAAAATGTTCAACGGTTTGGTCTGTGGACACAAGAAGACAAGTGCCTAGTACAGTAGCCACAGCTGCTACTAGCCCTCTGGTTTGCACTCTGCTGACTCAGCTATGCTCTAGAGGCAGTACAACCTGGCAAAGAAGACAAAATGCTGCCTCCAGAAGGGCTGACGCTGCAGAGGAGGGGCACAGGGAATTAGTGACAAGAGCAGCAGCACAGGTTAGAGACACTGAAAACTTAAGTTGGGGATGGGGGGAAGGGGAAGGAGAAGGAAACAGAGTTCTCCCTCCCCACCCCCGGCGCCCGCCTGAGTTCCTAAGCCCTCTCTGAATCCATTCTCCCGACTGGGGCACGAGACAGGAGGGAACACGCGTCCCCACAACTTTCTCCAGCCTGCCGGGACCTCGGCAGGCCGCCGCGTCTCCGTTGCGAGAGGTTTGCCAGGCCCGGCCGGCACACGCAGCCCCCCGACAAGTCTGGCTTGAAGCAGGCCGGGAAAGCCCCAGCACGCTGCTGCCAGGGGACCAGAAATCGCTGCACGGCGGCCTTAGGACAAGGCGGGCCCGTCCTTCAGCCGGGAGCGCCAGCCGGCTCGGCTCGGCTCTGTTCTCCTCCCTGCGCCGCCACCTGCTCCCCTCGCCCCGGACACGCCCCTGGGCTGGGTGCGGCGGGAGCCGCCTCTTCCCAGCGCCCAAAGAGGCGGCCCGGAGGAGGCGCCTGCCGGGCACCTCTCGGGGCTAGCGTCTCCCCCGGGCCGTCCTGCTCCCCGGCTGGCGCTGACGCGGAAGCTGCCCCGGAGATACTGCGGGAGGCGCATCCGCCCGGCGGGGCAGTGCTGGGATGCGCCCGGCCCAGACCCGCCACTTCGCAAACTCCGCGGGCTACCGGCGGGGGCAGCGGCTGGTACTTAACGCGCCAGAGCCGCGGGACTGAGCGCTCGGGCGGCGGCGGCAGCAGCAGCAGCAGCGGGCAGGGCACAGCACAGCCTCGCGTCTCCCGTCCTGCTCCCGCCGGCGGCCAGGGGCTGAGCCCGCTCCTGCTGGCAGGGCTCCCGCAGGAGGCGGCCGCGGCGTGGCGGCTCGTGCTGCAGCCCCGGCCAGCTTCGTCCCCCGGCTCCGGACCCGGCGGAGGAAGCCGAGCACCAGCAATGGCGGCCCTGAGCCGGAGCCGCTGCGCGCCGCTTTCGCGCTCTGCCGGGCATCCCTAGCTCCGGGCAGCGGCGCCCAGCGCGGGAGCGGCCCAGCGTGGGGCGCTCTGCCGTCCCGCTCCCGAGTTGTCCGCCCGGCCAGCGCCTCTCGCCCCTCCCCGCAGCCGCCGGGCGGCCAGGCCATGGAGAGCCCGGCGGAGAGCCCCAGCCGGGCGGCGGAGTACCTCCAGGAGCTGACCAAGATCATCGAGACGCAGCAGGGGCTGCTGGAGAAGCAGAAGCGGAGGATCGACGAGCTGGAGCAGCAAGTGGCCCGGCTGTACCAGGAGAACGCCCGCCTGCAGGACGAGCAGCACCGGCACCTGGCCACATGCGGGCTGCACCGGGGCGTCCTCCCTGCCTGCGCGGCCGCCCTGGGGGCCGGCCAGGACCACGCTAAGCACGACAAGTAAGAGCCGGCGGGCTGTGGGCCTCCTCTCCCGGGGCTGCCAGTGTGGGGTGCACGGGTCCTCTCCCGGCCCAAAGCGGCTGGCCTGCGCCCCGGCTCGCTCCCGGGCGCCTAGGGCCACGGCGGGCAGGTGGGGGATACCGGGCGGTTGGCACTGGAGCCAGGTCCGGCTGCGAACTCCGCCGAGCAAGGCAGCGGCCGCTGCTGTGCGCCCAGCCAGACGCCCCGGCCAGCCCTTTGAGCTTCGCCCGGGACGCGCTGGGAGGCTGCTTCCCTCCCGGCCCCGCGCTCCCGAGCCGAGCCCTCTCCACACCCGCTAAGAGCCTTTCGCGGGGCACCGGCCCAGCGCGGAGCCGCTGTCGTTCCGACGGGGGGTCGGGTTGGGCGTAGCGCGCTCCGCCGGGCGAGCCGGAGCGGTTTGCAGGGCGGTCAGCGTGGCGAGCGCTCGCTCCCCCCGCTAAGGCGAGCGGAGGGACCGGCAAACCTTGGCAGCCGGTGACACTTCGGCTACCGCAGGGCGGAGCGTGGAGACCTGTTTGCTCCCAAGTTACAGACTCGTGAGCCGGTAGCTGAGCCTGTGCGCGGCCCGCGGAGGGAGAGCGAAGCGCTGCGCTGGCCCCAGCGGCGCAATAGCTGCGAGGCGTTAGCTGGGCTCGAGGGGAGCACAAGCTGCTGGAGCAGCCCCTTGGCTTGAGGGCAAAGCACCCCCGCCTCCCGAGCCCGCTGCGCCGCGCCACTTGCACCCGGCCACCTCTGGCTCTCCCCTTTGTAAACTTGTACCGCGGTTCTGGGCGCCGGAGCAGCGGTCACCCCTCGCCGCTTACTGGGCGGGCGCCAGGCCCGTGGGCTGCCGCGGACACTCGTGTATTGCAATGGCGGCAGCACGCGGTGCGGCTCAGCAGGTGGGGTGGGGGGCAGCACTTTCCCACCTCCTGCTGCGGGCGTGGGCCTGTTCTCGCTCCCCCGTGTGTGGCAGGCGAGACCCAGCCGGGTGCTCAGTCTCTTGTGCAGTCCAGCCTCCCGCGCTTCGTTGGTTCTCCAGCGCGCGAGCCGTGCACGCGCCGCTCTGCCCGGGAAGCCAGGAGGCGCCGTGTGTGTGTGGGTGGGTGGGTGGGGCGGGGGCTGCGGACGCAAACTCTCTTCTCTGGCCGCCTCGCTCCTAGGGCAGCGGCTGTGTCCCTCCGCACGTGTCCGCGTGAAGCGGCGGCGGCGACGCACCTCCCCGGCCTCCAGCTGCGGAGCGGCTCCTGTTGCCCCGGCGGCGCCGGGCTGGGGGCGCTTTACGCCAGGATCCCGAGCGCGGCGCCCCGCCTCCCTGGCCTCGCTCTGGTGAGCGCCGCCGCCAGGCCGGCCGCGGAACAGGCTCGCTCCGACTCTCAGCCTGGGCCTGGCCGCGCCCTGCTGCCGCTGCAGCGCCCGGCCCGCCCCGCCCCCTCGGGCTAGGGCCGCTAAGTGGCTTTGCGCGGCTCAGCTCTAAGCCGGGCTATTTCTGGCCGGGCCCTCAGCGGGACAGGCCCTCAGGCTGGCGAGGAAGTGGCGCGGCCGCGCTGCGAGCCCGGGCTGTCTCCCGGGCCCGGCGGGCAGCAGTGCCATGGCAGCCGCGCCCCCGCCCTGCCTTGCATCGCGGTCCCCGCTCGTGGCGCCCCGCGTGTGAGCGCCAGCCGCGCAGGAGCGGCTAAGGGGGAAGCCCGCCTCGCGGTGTCCCCCGCCTGGTGCGGATGGCTGGGCCGGCCCCTGTTTGCGAAGCGCCGCCTAGTTCCCACTCTTACAGCAGCGGTTTCCTTCCCTGCTTTGCCAAACCCGGGGGTCCCGGCTGCCTCTTCCCTGCCACGCACGGGGGGGAAACGGAGGCACAGCACAGGCTCAAGTGTAGTTCCCGGCCTTTGCCTCCTCGGAGCAGGAGTGGGAAGCAGTGAGTGGAGGTTGCCCAGCATGTCACTGGGGTGCATGATGGGACTAGCCCTCTGAATGTGGCTGCAAAATGAGTTTAGGTCGGGACTCTCTTCCCCCTTTTGCCACACTGTGCCTTGGGCATGGAGTAGGGACCGGGGTACAGGAACAATTGTTGGAGTGGGAGCACTGATGGCGAAACCATGTGTCTGTTAATACTTTAAGCTGGAGGTGCTGCTCCACCCCTACTCCCCCCCCCCCACCCCCCCGCCTTGGGCTTTATCCTGGGCTCTGCAGTAACCTGCTGTCTGACCACAACCAGTCATGTCTCCTCTTGATGCCTCTGTTTCCACTCCCACCCTCTGGGTTGCTTGGTTAGACCATCAATTTGTGCCAGAGGCTTTGACTACGTGTGTGGCTCAGGACAGTGAGGCCCAGGGATGGTTGGGACTCTGTATTTCAGTAGCATCTATGGTGGTAATCTTCCTCTGGCCAAGACAGGGACTTGTAGTTCTTGGATATCGGCCCAGGCTTTCCCTACCAGATCTTTCCTTCTAAGATAAAGCCCCATGGGAGTGGTTGCCCTGGGCAGTCTGACCCTGGCCTCTACTTGCATCATATGATGTGAGTTGCTGCTGATCAGCTGTAGGGGAGTCCCCTCCCATAACAGCCAGGCAGGGGCAGTGGCAAGGGATACTACTCCAAAGGAAGAGTTCTTCCCACTCCTCCAGGAACTAAAAGCCCTCTAAAACCCCTTTTTCCCAACCCCCTCTGCTTCCCGGAAGGTTTTCAGAAGTAATAGGTTTGTCTATGAAAGAGATCAGTGGTGCTAGTCTGTAATGTAGTCTGTTGCCCCCATGCAAGAGGAGGCTTGTTCTGGTTTGACTTGCCCTGATAAATTGCCATCAGGAGAAGTCAATGGGCTACTCCAGCAACTTGTTCTCTTTTTGAAGAGCTTCTGGGGTCTGAATAGTCTTCCAATTCAGTTCCTTAATATATGTGTATATATTCCCAGATATAGCAGAGCACTCTGTATGTACCCTCAGGGATATGGGAGATGCTTCATTTTTTATTTTTATTTTTTATAGATAAGAACATTTGAACCACTTTAAGTTGAGGTGGAACTGCTCGGATTTGGCGGACCTGCCCCTCCATCATTGTGGAAGGCCAAATTTTGGGGAGTGGTGTTGCAATCCTGTGTGGCAGATCACAATACCTACTTGGTTTGGGAACCTCTTGAATGGGGGTCCTTTGGCAAACTGTCCCTTATCACCTGCCCTTGCCAATAGTATATACAGTGTGCAAACTTCATATGACTGTCGTGGCCACTGAATAGAAATACTGCCATTCACATTTTTTTTCCCCAGTGTGAGTCCAAATAATTTTTTATCTGCTTAGCCCTTGCTGTTTTCAGTAGGGAGTTATGTATGACAACAGCATGTTACTTAGAGTTCTAAAATCTTGTATTTTCCTGTAATTGGAAAAGTTGTTTAAACATTGGAATTTGCCATAGAAGGGAAATTCTGAATGCTTTTTTTTTTTTTTTGTTTAAAAGCAGTTCCTTTGTTGATGTGTCTGCTTTGGTTGGGGGTGGTTTGGGTCTCCCTGTAAAGACACCATGCTAGGCAATCTTACTTTCAGTGCTGCCTCACTTGGTTTAAAAGTAGCAAATAATTATAAAATTAACCTAAGCAAAAACCAATAGGCCTGCTGATAGACTAGTTGATTATAAGGCTTTATATTGGGACTAATGAACCAGTACAGTAACAATAACCAATGCGTACTCATCTCAACAAGGAGGACAAGTCTTATTTGCAGTTGATCCATTTCACTTAACACAGAGTTGGAAAAACAGGAAAGCTTTTCAAAATTACAGATCCAGCTCAATCTTCCATCTGTAGACAGCCAGCCACACACGTCGCTGCTTGCTTAAGTGATCAGATTTAATAATCCTACCTATCTGCTGTTTGAATGTTGTGAAGTGGTTTTTTTGGATTTCTTCAGATGCCATGTAACTGTCTGTCTGCACAGGAGTTATTCCAGGACTGGAAAAAAATTGAAGTTTATCAGCTCAGGTGCAACATTTGGTCACTTCCTTAAAACCCAGGATGGATCATGAAGAGGATTGTGGGAGAGAGAACAGATGTTTTCCACCTACTTGAAAAACAAATGACCAAAGTCATTTCTTCCTCCCACCTGCTGCCCATCTCTCTACATGCTGTGAGGGTGGTGGGACTGTTTGTTATTGGCTATTGTTTGATTGCTTTTTTTTTTAACTTTTCAATTGCTTGCAGTACGTTATAAGCAAGTACTTAAATTCTTAGGTTGACTGTTTATAAACAAATCACCATTTATAACAGTAAAACACTCCTATTTTATTAGAACATAGTGAGAGTCTCAACTGAGGCCTCTACATATAATACTGGTTTACTTGAAATTAGACTCAGACGTGGTTACCAGATCACAGGAGCTTTGTGGCCTATATAAAATAAGTTTTGTGGTTTTTTTTATGTCTCACTATTAGCCAAGCAAGGATAGCCTTTAATGCTGTCTTGGCAGAGATGCCAACAACTGCATTAGTGTGGAGTCTAACCTGATTTCTTGCTCCTGGAGGGCCTTTACAAAGTAGGACTGAGGCAGGCTATAAGTTTAAGGTAGTTTGTGTTCCTTTGCTTATGCTGTGTGGCCAACAAGAGGTCTTTTGACATCTTAGCAGCATCACTTCTAGTAGCAGATGCTATGGGAAAAAAGCCACCATCAGTTACTATTAGCTGGACTCTTTTCGCTACCTTTACCTCTCTGCAAATGCAGGATGTAGTCAATAATTTTATATTTTGGTTGTTTCAGTAGATTTTTTTTTTTTTTTTAAAGCAAAAACTTTTAAAACTTCTGTTATCTGTTTCCTGGTTAATTCTATTGTACGTGTAACTACTGAGCTATCAGAGTGAGAACTTAATGCTCACTTGGGGAATGCACATATCAAAAGGAAAACATGGGAATCTCATAACTTAATGCAACTTACACGTGAATTAGCAGGAAGTCTATATCTCTTAAAACACAGAGGCATTTTGTTCTGGCAGGCAGATGCAGAGTATGTAGTGTGGTGGTGTGTGTGTGAAAACTAGAATTTTGGAGAAAAGTTCTTCTTTCACCAAAATTATCTGTTTAAATCTCCAAGTTTGTAAACTATCTCCTGAAGTGACACTGAGACCATTTATTTTTACAAATGCTGGATATCAGTAGGTTTTTTCCATCAGCCTGCTGGATACAAGCAAAACTAGCATAAGCATAGTACAAGCTGGTGTCACAGGTACCCCTGAACATCCTTGGAAAAAGATGAATGTGCTCCATCGTAGGAAACTTAATCAAGAGATTGTGGTGAGATTTAACAAACAAACCTGGCAAAAGGTTTGAAATATTGTAGCATAAAGTCTGGTCTAAAACCAGTTTCAAAATGTTAGAGTGCACAAATAGAGCACCTGTGGCATCAGGTGACCTCGGTGAAAGCAGCAGGTGCTCTGTAGAGCTCCATATTGGGCTTTTAACTGAGACTTTTCATTCTTCTGAGCCTGGAAATGTAGTTATCAGCTTCTTCATGTTTGTTTTAATCACAAGTAATGCTGAGCACCCCAGCTCCAAAAATATAGCTGTTCATGGTACCGAGTGCGTGCTCTGCTCCCTCCTCCCTTAACTGCTTGAGAGTAAATCTTTTTTAAGGTAAGTCCTCTTTTGTGATTCATCTTATGGAAACTGTTCAGCTAATTATCCTGTGTGGTGTTCTGGCTTGTGCTTGGCACCTAGTCTCTGCTACAACAGAATGACAATGAAAGGTATGCTCCCCAATATAGAGATGGGAATAAGGAGAATGTTTAAGTGCAAGAAAAAATGGAAACCAAGAGTTTGTCTTCATGTGGAGGTCCACCAGTTTAACTTGTGAGATTTTTAAATTTAATTGAACGGGTGCAAAAGGCTAGGTGGATGCTTATTCTGCTGCAGGTTTATTTTGGGTTAGTTTAAATCAGTGAGGAATGGATTTAAGCTAAACTGAAACAAGTGCGCCTAGGTAGGGGGTTACACAAGACTTATTAATTGTAGCACATTTGTGTAGCTTTGCTTAGACGAAGGTAAAACAAAAGCTCAGGCATGAAGAAGGACTGTACAGGGTAAAGTGCTGTCTCTGGATCTACCCTCAGCCTTTTGTGAACAGCACTGTAATATATTGGGCTATGGACTTGTGAAAAAAGGTGATAGGTTCAGCACTGTACTCCGATTAGGGGGATCTCAAAGAAAACTTGCCTGACACTTGCAGCCTTCTTTCTCCATATAGAACCAGCATCTCAGGTTGGTGGCTTATTGGCTTTGCATTTTTTGGGTGAGGCCTAAAACCAAGTTCCTGATCCTGACATCAGTAGTTGCCACTCCTGAGATATTACACCAGTACTCTGAATGTCACATTTAAATCTATGCAGTTGGATTCTGTCCTGCAATGCAAATAGATTAAAGACTTGTGCAGTATTTTTATACACACTCTAATGGCTGCTGAGTTCTACTGTAGCTGTTCCCATGTGTCAAAGTGCTTTTAGATCCTTTTAGCAGAAAGGTGCTACATCAGTATAAGTCATAAGTCAATAAAAGATGCAAAATGGGGAATAAAAGGTATACTTAATGATACTACTTTTTGCTGAAAACATACATTGAGTCTGGTATGCTAAGATTTGTTACCCCATCTCTCTCTTCTAAGAGTGCCACATAATTCACTTCCCTGTGAGACAAGCAAAATGTAGACATGAATGTCACAGGTGCTTATTTGCAGGCTCAATCCTTTTTTTCATAGACAGATATTCTTAGAATTTGAGGTGGGGAAAACAGACTTCTATCATCCATTGGGGAAGTTGTCTCCTAGCTAGGTACAAGCTGCAATTTGTTTTTGAAAACTTGAAATAGATGAACAAAATACATCTGACTCGAAGGAATCTAGCTAT
Organism: Carettochelys insculpta; assembly: GCF_033958435.1. Classification (NCBI taxonomy): domain Eukaryota; kingdom Metazoa; phylum Chordata; order Testudines; family Carettochelyidae; genus Carettochelys; species Carettochelys insculpta. The sequence continues at coordinate 13,775,238 of NC_134147.1, read as the reverse complement.
CAGGAAAGCCTTGTTTTAGTGGCAGATGGTGGAAGCTATGAGAGAGAACATGGCATTTGAGAGTTTTCTTATGGCATACAGACAAGAGAAGTACATTATTGAAACCTCCTTACAAACCAGTATCTCAAAATTTAGGCATGTAAAATGAAATTAGGAGGCCTTTATTCACATAATGGCCAGAGATTTTTTTTTTAAGGGGCCAGATTGATTACTCCAGGTCAGGCCAAAGACCCTGGAGGCAGAAAGTCTGCTTGGATTGGTTGCAGCAGTGCGAGCTCCTGGAATTAGGTTGCCTCTGCCAGGGCAATGTGTACCCGTAGAGCCTTGTGCAGTACCATTTTTCTTAAATCCTATTCCAACTCTTATGGCAGGAGATCCTGTAGAACTCATGTGATCTTGATCCCACTGCAGGGGTCTACACCAGGCCCACACAAGGCTCCAGTGCCCAGAAATTATGCTAATCCAGCCTGTTTCCTGAATGCCTTCAGCCTGAAAGATGCTGTACTTTTCTGGCAGAAAGTGGTGGGGTTATTCCATGACAGCCCTCTATGAAAGAATCTCTGGACAGACTATTTCACAGGTTAATAACTCTCAGCAGCAGGCAGAGCTCTTTCCTGCCATCCAGCCTACATTTCCCTTTCCAGTTGATTCTGTTCTTGCCATTTAGATGCCCCTCTTACAATAGTCTTTCTCCTTTGTGCCTATGTTTTTCCAATATCTGTAGGCCATTACAACTACCACCACTCCAGTATTTCCAGCCCATGGTTATTGCTTATACAAACCATAAAAAAGGGCCTGCCAAATTTAATTCTTTGTGCTCTTGTTCCATTTTCATGATGATTTTTTTTCCTTCTCTGAAGAGGTGTTAAACTAGAAACACACTGCGGGGGCTCAGCCTCGGTGGAAGATAGAACAGTGTGAGTCAAAGGTATCAAATGAGCTGTGTATTTTGTGAACCTTGGTTTTAGTCTTCGTTGGTTGTGGGGAATGGTTGTGCTTTCGACCAGTCTCACTTGGGGGGACTTTTTCCTCTCATTTCACAGAAAAGTGGGTAAGATTTTTGACAGGTGCAAATCAATATCACTGTGATGACTTACATGAGCTGAGGATCTGGTCTAGTATGTCATCTTGCCTTGACTGAATATTTAATAGCATGGTTCTGTGAAAGAAGTGGGTTCTGTTCTCATCTCTGCCCATGAATTATTTGATCCCAGGAAAAAATAAAGCACAAAGGACTGTTGACATCTCCATCCTTAAACAGCAGCATTTCCTCTTTACCAATGTTTTATAAAGTGCTTTTAGAGCTATGAGTGGAAAGTGCTATGTGGTAAGCGCTACATATTTCCTTGAGAGACTTTGTCATTCAGTATCAGTATCCTGCATGGTTACATTGTTCTACTAAACTTTTTCTAAATGACCTTATTGGGTGGTTAGTGTGACTAAAATATCTCTAAGAATAACGTGGTTACAAAATAAGTATTCTTGACATTCTGAAGTTCAGAGGGTGAAGTTGGTCTTGCCTTAGATTAGTGTTTCTTAAACTATGTTCTGTGGAAGACTGGTGTTCCATAAACAACTTGCAGGTGTGCTGTGACACTTTTGATATCATACACTGATATTTTCTGTTGTTAAAACCAGATACTAATTCATTGCTATGATACCCGATTAAATTGCTTCATTTTTGGTTTTGTTGCATATGCTGCTGTGGATTTTTTTTTTTTTTTTTGAAGAAAATTTTCATAGGTGTTCTGTGTTTAAAAAATATTATTTGGTGTTCTGTGATCTCAAAAAGTTTAACTCTGCCTTAGATTATTATATGTGATGAGGCTTGCCTTCAGTACTTCACATCTACTTTTTTCCTCCAAGTACCATATAATTCTGGATGAAATCCCACAAAAGTAACAAGAGCAACTATTTTAGTGACTCATAAAATAGTGATTTGTGCTCCCTCTACTGGCTTGTTAGCAGTAGATCACTGTTCCCAAGACACCAGATCGGTCTCCTGAAACCATTACACAAACCAAACCTCTTCTGATGAGTAACCATGCAAGTCAAAATGTTTTTGTTTTGATTTATGAAGATGAAAAGTCTTTATACCCATTTCAATAACATTTGAAACACTGGAAAGAAAATATATATCTGAGATGGCTCAGGATAGGGGAGAATCAATATGGTAGGACTAGTCTTAACTGTAAAATCATAGAAATGTAGGGCTTGAAGGGATGAATGGTATTTATGTAACACATTCCCTCATGCTGAGGCATGACTAAGTAGATTAGGGCCATTCCTAACAGGTGTTTAACCTATTTTCTAACAACCTCCAATGACAAGGTTACCACAACCTCCCTATGCAACCTATTCTAGCCTTATGGCTGGAAAGTTTTTTTGTTGTTGTTGTTTTCTTTTTCCCCCCCCCAATTATCTAACCTAAATCCTTGTCTGTTTGTAGATTAAACTGATTACTACCTTTCCTACCTTCGCTGGATGTGGAGGACAATTGGCTAATGCACTCTTTGTAACAGCCCTTAACATATTTCAAAACTGTTGACAATTCCCCACTCTGTAGTCCTTTTCTCAAGACCAAACATACAGAGTTTTTTAAATAATTCTACATAGGACAAGTTTTTAAACTGTGTAATGCATCATCTTTGTTTCTTTCTCTCCCCTGGATCTTTTTCAGTTTGTGTACCTCTTTCCTAAGTTGTGGAGACCAAAACTAGACATAGTACACTAGCTGAGACCTCACCAGTCCTGAACAGAATGGAACAGTTACCTCCTGCATCTTACATGTCTCTCTCTTGTTAATATATTTCAGAAAGATTTTAGCTTTTTTGCATCGCATTGTTGACTCATCCTGAATATGCAATCTACTTTAACCATCAGATATTTTTATGCAGTACTACTGCCTAGACAATCATTCCCCATTTTGTAGTTGTGCATTTGATTTTTTTTTTTCTTCCTAAGTGTAGTACTTCGTGTGTGCCTGTAAGAAATCAAGGTGAAATGCAATAAAAACTCCCTAATTTGTCAAGGTCATTTTGAATTCTAATCCTGTCCATCAATGTGCTAGTGTGCCATTGTAGATTGGTATCATCTGTATATTTTATAAGCATAATCTCTACTTCATTATTCAACTCAATAATCAAAATTGCTGACTACTAGCAGACCCTTATGTAGGGTGACCAGATGGCAAGTGTGAAAAATTGTTTTTTTTTCTTTTTTGGGTGGGGGCATTGAGGACCCCAATATCCAGATGTATTAATGAGGTTCCCTTGGAGTAGGGTGGTGAGTCATTTTGCTCCTCTATGAAAGCAAGGGATTGGTAACTATTCTTTGAATATTGCTTTTCAACTAGTCTTCACCCATGTTCAAGTCATTTTATCTAGACTGTATTTCCATAGTTTGCTTATGAGAATGTCATGTGGGAGTACATCAGAAGTCTTAAACATCAAGATATGTCATGTTTTCAGTTTGCCCCTGTTCATTTGGCCAGTTGATGATCTAGAGAAGGGGAGTATTACCCTTCTGAAACTCGAATCTGTACCTTCCTTTTAAAAAATGATCAGACAAATCATGCCATAGTCAGTACTGACATCCTTACACTGATTGACTTCAGTAATTTACCACTGTCTACAGAAGAAGGTTTATGTGCCTCCTGCTCCTATTCTCTGGGTCAGAACGAGGTCTTTAGAAATCTTTCTTTTAAAACATGTTGGAACTGGTGATTTTAAACTATGTAAACTGCACTGTTCTTGTATGTTGTTTTTTCTTTAAATAATTTAGTTGTGAGGCACTCTGTAGTGAAGAGATCAGAGCTGGAATTTGAGTAAATGGTCTCTTCTACAAACTTAGTATAATTAATTGTCATAGCCCAGCTTGAAAATTGACATTGGTTGTATGGGAATAGCATGATGTGACCCTGAGTCATTGTCTATTATTTGGAAGCACACTGAGCATTATTTCTTTCAGGATAAATTTTTCACCACTTAAGTTCACCTTCCCTTAAAACAAAACAAAAAAAAACCCCACTTCCTTCCAGACAGCACTACTCTAATCCATACACAAAGCAAATGAAAGAGCTGTAGACCTCTGAGTGGATTGAACAGGATACGTCATGCAAGTAAGGCAGCAATGAGATTAAAAATTGTGTGCATTACTTCCGTTTCAATGGAAGAATTGGAACCAAAGTTCCCTAACAAATGGGATTAGAGACAAAGCATTCATATAGCTGTTCAGCTTTGGTGATGTGCATTTTTGGTATTAAACTATTCTCTAATTTGGAATGTAGGAAAAGATGTGGGGCAAGTCAAAGTAACTTTATAATTCTTTTAGCTATGTCTACATGAGAGGTTTGACAACTCATGGAGCATCCACACTAAAAACTCATTCTATTGACAGTAAATTGATAGAACATGGCACTTTTGTCGACAGACTTGTGCCTCTCCCACGTGAGGAAGAACACCTTTCTTGACAGAATGTGTTGACAAAAAAGCCATGTGAGCACTCCGCGGTGGCCATCGGTTGATGGACAGCACTTCCAGCTCACTGGGCAGCCCTGTCTGCTGTGTTTCCAGTTGGCCATTCTGTTGAGAGAGCGGCTGGGCGCTCTAGCTGCTCTCTGTTGACAGAGCTGATTTAACAGAGCAATTTGGTTTTGTTTGTGGCCGCAATCTGTCAACACAAGTTCTGTTGGAAGATCTCTTCGGATAGTAATTTCTGTCAACAGATCGCTGTCATGTAGACATAGCCATAGATTTTTTTCTGTGATCCTGTAGTTTTCAAAGGATTTTTAATCACTGGAAACATCTGCAGGTTCTGCAGAAAATTCACAAATAAGTTTGTAATGACTCTTTCCTTTGCTCTCTGACGGCCATGGAGACTGGGGACTTGCTGAGCCATGGTGGAACCCTGCCCAGAGACCATAGATGAGAAGGGCTCTGTTGCTAACAGAATTCTTTCCCAGGTATCAGGCTGGTGGGTCTTGCCCATATGGCCAGTGTCTGACTGATCACCATAGTTGGGGCCAGGAAGGATTTTTTTTTTCTCCCAGCTCAGACAGGGGGAGATCTTGGGGGTTTTGTCTTTCTCTGCAGTGTGAAGCATGAGATGCTTATTGGTTTGAGCAAGAGTAGTAAATGCTGGATTCTCTGTAACATGAAGTCAACACTTGAAGATTTCGGTAGCTCTGGCAGAGGTTATGGGCTTGTTACAGGAGAGGGTGGGTGAGGTTTTGTGGCCAGCAACATGCAGGAACAAGGTTGCCATTTAGGGAGGTGCTAAAGCTCCTCCTGCTGGAATGCTGCTTGCTCTTGTTCCTCTTCCCCTCCCCTCCTCTCAGTGATCAAGAGAAAAGTACATGGCTTGTGTGTGTGCCTCTCACACTGGGCTGGTTCATTGATGTTTCTTTGTGGCCTGAAATCTTCAAAAATGTATCCGGTTCTATGAGCATGTAAAGCTAGTTGGCACATTCATTTCCTGTTCTGTTTGCACACAAATAGGGATTCAAATATTTGTTAAATAAACTTATGAAGAAATGCTGTTTAAGATTTAGTATTCTTTTTTTACACCATCTTGTTTGTATATCTAGCTTAGGGCTTGGTCCTATAATCACTTTAGCAGGCGAGTAGCCTTACTCATCTGCGTAAGCATCTGTAGACTTGGGCTGTTTCACAATTGAAAAACATTTCTTTTGTATGAGGCTCACCTGGCAAGAGATCAGAGGAAGCTCTGACCCTACCATTCTGTAGCCACTAGTGTAAAGGATCTGTATGTAACAGGTTTCTGCCATGTGCTCTTTCTGCCGAGAGCAGTGAGCAACTGAGTGTGATATATGGAGAGAAGGGAGCCCATAGGCAGAACACTAAAGTGTTACTCTGTGAAGTGATAGCTATACCATGATATCTATAACCAAACCATGTTTAATATAAGCAGGAAAAGACCAAAGATACTAATTCATCCTCCTAAGTGAATTATATATAAAAATATGAAAGAAAAGACTGGAAATGAAGAGCTTAATCAAAAAAAAAAAAAGGTTAACCTTTTAAAAATAAGGAATAGCTGAGTCCTCAGAGTTTCAAGATGGGAATGTTTGGCTCCCCTGCTGCTCAAGCGTGTTCTGGAGTACTGAGAATTTGGGTTCCCTCCTGCAGGCTGAATCCCATGAAGAATTTTGTGTGAAGGAAGCATTTTCCTATCTCCTGGCACAATTGTTCAGTTCCTCTGTTTTATATGTCTTTCACAACCATGTCAAGGACAGAGGAATGCAGGAAAATAATGATTGTAATGCTTTTGGCTGGGGGACTCAGTAGCAGTTTCAGACACTATAGCTATCTCAGACTCATTATTTCAAACTGACTATATTGCAAATTTAGTGTCCCTCACAGCTAGAAAACAGGTATTTTTCAAAGTATGGTATTTGGCCTGTGTCCTCACTCAGGCAAAATTCCACGTTAAAAAGTGAAAACTTGAGTAAGAGCCACATGATTGATACCAACAAGTAATTTGTTCCTTGAATTACGCCTTCAAAATACTATCAAAATGTTTTTAACACTGTGAAAAAGATTGTTTCCTTCTTAAGTAATTCTGAATTATAACATTTTTCAGTATAGCTCAGTTCTTAAACTCAAAAAGAGCATTTTATAATAGATAATTTAAATAGCATACCAAGAAAAAACAAGCTTTTCAGATTAAAAGTCCTTTTTATTTTACTAATTCATAATCCTAAGGGGTAGAAATATTAATGTAGTTTTGAAGAACCCCATGAAATAAAGGGGGGGGAGCGTGAGAACCATCCTCCAACCCTCCCTCCCAACCAGACTTCTTGAAGTAATAAATATAGACCTCATTTGGAACTTGGCAGGAAAATCAGATAAAGCTAGGCAGATGAACAGTATTTAAATCCCATAAATTACTTTTTTTAAAAAAGGCTTGGCATGTAAGAACAATCTGTGACGTTTAATTTAGAAAGATTTAAAGTACAGCCTTGAATTTCTCAAGGCTATGAAATGGCATCTCCTGTATTTACTCCCTTCCTGCTTGAAATCTAATGTGAAATTGGTTTGTTTCAGTCTCAAATGTAACACTGGCAGATAGAGACAAATTAGGTGAGAGAATATATTTTACTGGCCAAAATTCTGTTTGTCGGAGAGACAACCATTTGAATCATCCAGAGCTCTTCTACATACAACTGTGTTCTTTCGGTGTTTATGAAGAAGTTTGTATACATTTGGTCTGTATCCAGTACACTTAGCTGTATATCCTGAACTCTGTAGTAGGTGAAAGTAAACAGTTGATGACATGTAAACCAAATGTATAATGGAGTTTTTATTAAGTGATTTGAAATATAAAACTGATTGCTTCTACATCCTCCGAGTCCACACTACTACTTATGTAAAATGGGGTGAGTGTGTTCAGTAGAAATGTCAAAATTCTGTAACTTGATGTGAAAAAAGTTGTCTGATAGTGCTTCAACAAAACAATGTTTTAGTTTGAAGATATCCAGCCTACTGACCAGAAACACTCAAGTACCAAGTACCATGAAATAAGTACATGGTTCTCTCCCTCTGCCCCCCAATGCCAAGCAAGGTATGATACTTTAAAGTTGTGTTCATCAGCAAAAAGGATGCATACAAGAAATGGAAACATGGACAGTTGACTGAGGAGTATAAACATACGGCTGGAGAATGCCGGGCAGTAATCAGGAAAGCGAAAGCACAGTTGGAACTGCAGCTGGCAACGGATGTCAAGAGTAACAAGAAGGGTTTCTACAGGCATGTGAACAATAAATGGGTTGGTGTGGGGCCATTACTGAATGAGGGAGGTAACCTAGTGACAGATGATGCAGGAAAAGCTGAAGTACTCAATGCTTTTTTTTTTTTTGCCTTGGTCTTCACGGACAAAGTCAACTTCCCAGTGATGGACCTAGAGGATGCAGTATGGGAAGGTGGAAGGCAGCCATCTGTGAGGAAGGAACAAGTTCTGAGCCATCTAGAAAAAACTAGATGTGCACAAGTCCATGGGTCTGGATTTAATGCACCCGAGGGTACTGAGGGAATTGGCAGAGGTCATTGCTGAACCTTTGGCCATTACCCTTGAAGACCCTTGGAGATCGGGAGAAATACCAGATGACTGGAAGAAGGCAAATGTAGTGCCTCCTTTTTTAAAAAAAGGAAAGAAGGACATTCCAGGGAACTACAGACCCATCAGCCTTGCCTCAATCACTGGGAAAATAATGGAGGGAATCCTCAAGGAATCCATTTTGAAGCACTTGGAAGAGGGGAAAGTGATCAAAAGTAGCCAACATGGATTCACCAGGGGCAAGTCCTGCCTCACCAATCTGATCAGCTTCTATGACGAGGTAACAAGCTCTGTGGACATGGGGAAGTCCAGTGGATGTGATAGACCTTGACTTCAGCAAGGCTTTTGATACGGTCTCCCACAACATTCTTGTCCATAAGTTAAGGAAATATGGATTGATCCCTTGGACTGTAAGATGGATAGAAAGCTGGCTTGATGGTCGGCCCCAATGGGTAGTGGTCAATGGCTTGATATCCGGATGGCGGTCTGTTTCAAGCGGAGTGCCGCAAGGCTTGGTTCTGGGGCTGGTGTTAGTCAAAATCTTTATTAATGACTTGGATGAGGGACTGGATTGCACCCTCAGCAAGTTTGCGGATGACTGAAAACTAGGGGGAGAGGTAGATTCGTTGGAGGGTAGAGAGGGAATCCAGAGGGACCTGGATAAGTTGGAGGACTGGGCCAAAAGAAATCTGACGCAGTTCAATAAGGAGAAGTATAGAGTCCTGCACCTGGGGCGGAAGAATCCCAAACATTGTTACAGGCTGGGGACCGACTGGCTCAGCAGCAGTATGATGGAAAGGGACCTGGGGTCATGGTGGATGAAAGGCTGGATATGAGTAAACAGTGTGCCCTTGTAGCCAAGAAAGCTAACGGCATACTCGGGTGCATTAGGAGGAACATTTGGAGCAGATCTAGAGAAGTAGTTATTCCTCTTTATTCAGCACTGGTGAGGCCACATCTGGAATATTGTGTCCAGTTTTGGCCCCCCCCCCCCCCGTCTAAAAAGGATGTGGATTTGCTGGAGCAGGTTCAGTGAAGGGTAACAAAAATGATTAAGGGTCTGGAGCACAAGACCTATGAGGATAGGCTAAGGGATTTGGGCTTGTTTGTCTTACAGAAGAGAAGACTGAGAGGTGATTTAATAGCAGCCTTCAACTTCCTGAAGGGGAGCTCTAAAAAGGAGCATGAGAAATTGTTCTCAGTGGTGTCAGATGGCAGAACAAGGAGTAATCGTCTGAAGTTGAAGAGGGAAAGGTACAGGTTAAATATTAGGGAAAAACTACTTCACCAGGTGGGTGGTGAAGCATTGGAATGTGTTGCCTAGAGAGGTGGTGGATTCTCCATCCCTTAAAAACCTCAAGTCCCAGCTGGACAAGGTCCTGGCTGGGGTGACTTAGTAGGGGTTGATCCTGCTTGAAGCAGGGGGCTGGACTAGATGACCTCCTGAGGTCCCTTCCAGCCCTATGATTCTGCAATTCTGTAATGTTTTACCATCAGCGATCACTACTAGTAGACAAGCTTGTGTGGGGTTGTTTTTAATGTTTCTGTGAAATTACTGTTTTTTTATTGTTGAAGTGTTTGAGGCCTGGGAATTAACTGCCATATAGTGTTACACATTTTAGCTCCGACTGAAATTATGTTCTGATGAATTTTGTAATTGATACATTTTAGTTTGCTTTATAAAAACAAGATCTCTCTTTAGTGCTAGGTCATCTTGAGGCATGTGTTTGAATGTTTGCTTCCTTTTTGAATGAACACATATGTAAAAATCTTCAAGGATCTCTGTAGGCAATAAAGAAAGCAGAACTGTTTTTCAGTTATGCTTTGACTTTTGCACATGACTTTTGCTTTCCAGATAGTGACTTCTGCCAAATGTAGCTATCGTTGTCCCTTTTTTAAAAAAAAAATCAATTGGTTGGAACACTGACTACTTTGAATAGATATTTAAATCCCTGCAAACAATTCTGAATAAATGATTTTGAAAAGTCCCCTTTCATAGTTCATTCGTGAATTTTTCTGCCTGAGGTATTTCCAGCAGACACTACTGCTACCATTCATAAGTACCGTGATGGTAGTGTATTAGATGGAGTGAGCTTATCAGATCTAAGGCAGGAGATGCTTGTAAAGAGCTGTGAACTCTTTGTCAGTGGACACAAATAGATGCCTTTCACGCATGCTTACAGAACCTTTAAGCCTGAAAACCAGAAGGTAAATAAAACGAACCAAATGGCTTTACTTTGAATCCTTTTTCATGATTTTAAAATCTTGGGTTTGACCATATACATGTGAAGAAGAAACCCTATAGAGAACTAGGACTAAATGGGTGTAGCTTGGTTTAGTCGGAATGTAATGCTAACTCACTCGTCCTACAAAGGCTTATTCACATAGCCAAGTTATTTGTGTGATTGGGGCATAAAAGCCAGATTTTAAAAGATACATAGAAGTCAAACTCCCTCTGACTTCACTAGAAGTGCCTAAATCCTCCAGAAATCTTGTCCTGATTCTCTGGTGTTTGTGTCCTTCAAATATTTATTCAGGGAGACAAGCTGTTGAAGTTTGCAAGAAGTATGCCTGGGTCTGTGATTGGCAATGTTTGTGATCCATCCTCTTAATATCTGCAAAAGACATGCTTTTGGTGGCAAGAAGAGGTCCAGATGTTTTCCTAAGACTATAATGGGCTGTTCAGTAATTCCCCCTAGCCTTTGTGGCAAAGACACAATCTTACAGAGCACAGCTAAACTTAAAGGGTGACTTTTGAAACTACTTGGCACTATCCAAACTGCTCTCCTGTTAAATTCAGTGGGCAGAGCTAAACCAGTACTGAAAACCTTTGATAGTTCCACTCACTGTAGATTCTCCTGAAGAGCATGCATGTACTGAAAGACTTCATTGCTCACAAAGTTTGTTTCGTACGCCATTCATGCAGTGCTCTGACAGGAGGGAGGTGCACTTGTTTGCCTCTAGGAATAGCAACAGTACAGAAATGTGCAGGAAAATGTCACTGGGGCAATTCCCTTCCCCGCCACCCTGTACCTCCTCACAAAAAGCAATTGTTTTGATTTTGTTCAGTGCACTCACGTGACCTTTCAGTTTCAGTACTTTAAAGTGAAATAATTTGTTTGGTTTAATATTTCAGAATGAGTTCTTTTTAGACAAATTAGCAGTGATGGGAATTCTGAGTCTCTGTACTTGTGTACTGAATAAATGCACCTTCAGAGCAACATGTTATAAAGAGGTTTTTTGTTTTTTTTTAAAAGAGTAATCTCAAGTGACTAGTAAAACCTTTCATCTTGTACTGTATGCCAGAACAGATTAAATGTCATTCTAACATAGCATAATCCACCATCTCTAATTGAATGGAAAGTTGCAGTTCTACCAAGAGGTTTGGAAATAACACCTTTCCACAAAACAACATTAATCCAGACAGGAATTTTATACAATAGTCATGGATAGGATTTGAAAATCCTGTCCAGAATCCTATTGAAATTTATGGTAATTTTTGGCATAACACCAATAATCAAATTTGATCATTAGATTGTCTTTGATTTACCAGTGACTTGTTTGACTAAACTGAAAAGGGAAATTGTGCCTTAATACTCTCATAAGTCTTTGAGAGGGGTTAACAAACATGAATGCAGGTGATCCAGTGGATATAGTGTACCTGGACTATCAGACAGGTCCCCTACCAAAGGTTCATAAGCAAATTAGGCAGTCATAGAGTAAGAAAGAAGTTTCTCAAGTTTGCATCCTGTCTTTTACCAGTTACTAAGACTTGAGAGAGAGAGAGAGTAGGAATAAATAGTCAATTTTCATATTGGAGAGAGGAAGACAGCAGTGTCACCCAGAGGTCTGTACTTGCACCAGTTGGACAAATTTATAAATGATCTGGAAAAAGGGGTGAACAGTGAGATGGCAAAGTTTGCAGACAATTTAAAAAAATGGTGAGGTCTTATGATATATTTTAAAAACTAACATACTTATTTGGGCATAATCTTTTTTGGGGCAAAAACTCACTTCATCATCCATGCAACTGACAAAGTGGGTTTTTGTCTGTGAAAACTTATGCCCACAAAATCTGTTAGTCTTTAAGGTGCCACAGGACCCATCTGTGTTTTTGCGGACAAAGACTAAAACAGCTACTGCTCTGAGACAATACAAAATTATTAGGGTAGGTAAGGCTAAAGAAGGTCACAAAAGGGATCTCACAAAACTGGGTAACAAACAGATGACTTAATATTCATGAATGCAAAGTAAAGAACGTTGTAAAACATAATCCCGAGTATATATACAAACTAAGGGAGTCGAAATTAGCTGTTAGTGCTCAAGACAGATACCTGAGTGATGGATAGTTCTGAAGGTTGTTGCTCAATGCAAAACGGCCTTGTCAGTGTTTGGAAGAAGAGCTAGAAACACGAACGACTGGTTCGAAGCTAACTCTGATGAGATGATTCCAGTCATTGAAAAGAAGCGCGCTGCACTCCTGGAGTACAAACGCTCACCGAGCCAGAGTACCCAGCAAGCACTTAGAGAGGCCAGAAGAACAGTACAGCAGACAGCCAGGCACTGTGCCAACAACCACTGGCTCCAGCTATGCAGCAGCATTCAGACCTGTGCTGACTTTGGTAATCTCAGAGGAATGTACAAGGGTATGAAGAAGGTATTAGGACCCACCCAGAACAAGATGGCACCTCTGAAATCCAAATCTGGTGAAGTCATCGCTGACAAAGCCAAACAGATGGAGTGCTGGGTTGAGCACTACTCCGAGCTGTACTCACGCGAGAACGTTGTGGTTGACGCAGCCCTCGATGCTGTCGAGCTCCTACCAGTAATGGACGAACTGGACCACGAGCTGACTGGATGAACTGAAGACAGCCATCGACAGCATTGCAGCTGGAAAGGCCCCTGGTCAGGATGGTATACCACCAGAGGTAATCAAATGTGCCGTGGACACACTCCTGGAACCCCTACATGAGCTACTGTGCCTGTGCTGGAAAGAGGGTGAGGTTCCACAGGATATGCGCAACGCTAACATTGTAACGTTGTAGAAGAACAAAGGAGACAGAAGCGACTGCAACAACTACCATGGAATCTCCCTCCTAAGGGTCACTGGTAAACTGTTCGCTCGCGTCATCCTGGGCAGACTCCAGAAGATTGCTGAGAGGGTGTACCCCGAATCGCAGTGCGGATTCCGCGCAGAGAGGTCTACCATTGACATGGTCTTTTCTCTAAGGCAGCTGCAGGAGAAGTGCAGGGAGCAGAGAAAGCCACCCTACATAGCCTTCATCGACTTGACCAAGGCTTTTGACTTGGTCAGCAGGGATGGTCTGTTCAAACTGCTCCACAAGATAGGCTGTCCTCCACAGTTACTGAAGATGATCCAGTCATTCCACAAAAACATGAGAGGAACCATCCAATATGATGGCGCATTATCGGATGCTTTCAGAATCAGGAGCGGCGTCAAACAAGGATGCGTGCTTGTTCCGACATTGTTTGGGATCTTCTTCACACTCCTCCTGAAGCATGCCTTTCGATCCTCAACGGAGGGCATCTTGCTGCACACAAGATCTGATGGGAAACTGTTTAACCTTGCAAGGCTGAAAGCTAAGTGTAAGGTGCGGGAAGTCCTCATCAGAGACATGCTGTTCGCAGACGATGCTGCTGTAGTGTCTCGCACAGAAGACCAGCTTCAAAAACTGCTGGATCGGTTCTCCAAAGCGTGCAAGGACTTTGGGCTTACCATCAGCCTAAAGAAGACGAACGTACTTGGTCAGGATGTTGCTGAATCCCCATCAATCAGCATTGACAACTATACGTTAGAGGTTGTCCACGAGTTCGTTTACCTCGGGTCCACCATCACTGACACCCTGTCGTTGGACACTGAGCTAAATGGGAGGATTGGAAGAGCGGCCACAACTCTGTCCAGACTCAGCAAGAGTGTGTGGAATAACAACAAGCTGTACACTCACACCAAAATGCAAGTCTACAGAGCCTGCATCCTCAGCACCCTCCTTTATGGCAGCGAGACTTGGACCCTGTATGCCCGCCAGGAAAAGAGGCTGGACGTCTTCCACTTGCGCTGCCTCAGGCGCATCCTTGGAATATCATGGAAGGACAGAGTGACCAACACTGCCATCCTCGAGCAAGCTGGAATCCCAACCATGCACACCCTCCTCAGGCAGCATCGACTCCGCTGGCTTGGCCACGTCCACGTCCACAGGATGAACGATGGAAGGATTCCAAGAGATATCGTGTATGGTGAGCTAGCCTCTGGCAAAAGACCTCCCGGACGCCCCCAGTTGCGCTACAATGATGTCTGCAAGAGAGATCTCAGAGAGGTAGACATCGAGCTGGACACCTGGGAAGATCTAGCAGACGACCGCAGCAGATGGAGGCAGGGGTTACACAAGGGCCTTCAGAAGGGCAAGTTGAAGATCAGACAGCTAGCAGAGGAGAAGCGAGCGCACAGAAAGCACAATAAGGACTTGCCAGACACCCACTACATCTGCAAGAGATGCAGCAAGGACTGTCACTCTCGTGTGGGTCTTTATGGTCACAATAGACCCTGTAAATGAAGTCCTCAATTGAAACTTTAAAGGGCGCGATCCATAGTCTATGCAGACTGAAGGATGCCTACTACTACTGCTCAATGTGCAGCAGCAGTCAAAAACTGTTGAGCACCTTTAGGAAAAGGATAGGCAATGAGAGCCAATATCATAATGTAGCTCTAGAAATCTATGGTACAGCCACATCCTGAATGCAGGTCAGGGTACTCCATTTCAAAAAGATTACATTTGGAAAAAGTACAGACAAGGACAAAGAGATGGTTATGGGTATGGAACAGCTTCAGTATGAAGAGAGAGTTTAAAAAAAAAAAACAAACCTGGCCTAGTCATCTTAGAAAAACAAGATGAGCGAGGGTGGGATGTGATTAGAGGTCCACAGAATCATGGATGGTGTGGAGATAGTGAATAAGAAAATGTTACTTAATTATTTACATAATGCAAAACTAGCGGTCACTCATTGAAATTAACAGGCAGGTTTAAAACAAACACAAGGAGGTATCTCCTCACACACTTCCTATAGTCAGCTCAGGTAGCTTGTGTAAAGGCAAAAATTCTAACGGGGCTCTAAACCAAATTAGAGTGGCAATTTGATAGCAGCTTTCAACCTCCTGAAGTGGGGGAGGGGGGCTCTAAAGAGGATGGAGAGAGGCTGTTTTCTGTAATGATGGGTGGCAGAATGAGGAACAATGTTCTGACATTAAAGAGGGAGAGCTGTAGGTTGGATATTAGGAAATAACTATTTCACCTGGAGGGTGGTGAAGCACTGGAATGCATTACCTAGAGAGGTGGTGGAATCTCCATCTCTAGAGGTTAAGTCCTGACTGAGATGACTTAGTTAGGGTTGATCCTACTTTGGGTGGGGAGCTGGACTTGATGACCTCCTAAGGTCCCTTCCAGCCCTAGGATTCTATAAGACGCACGCATCTGATGAAGCGGATTTTTGCCCATGGAAAGGTTATGCTCCACAGTATCTGTTAGTCTATAAAGTACCACAGGATTTCTTGTTGTTTTTGAAGATACTAACTCGGCTACCCCTCTGATATATGGTAAGTAAATGGAGGACAGGTCCCTCAGTGGCTATTAGCAAAGAGTCAGAGATACAACCCTATGCTTTGCTTGTTCCTAAACCTCCAGTTGCCAGACGCTGGGACTGAATGGATCATTTGAATAACTGCCTTATCCTCTTCGCTTCCCGTGAAACCTCTGGCCTTGGCCACTGCGGCATACTGGGCTGTATGGACTATGAGTCTAACATAGTATGGCCTTTCTTATGCAAAAGGAAAGAGCTTTATTCCACAGCTTCACTTGTCCCAACTTTCCCCACTCCATGTGTACTACATTACACCATCATATCAGAAAAATGTTGAATTATTCAGTGAACTTTACTTGCCTTTCCTGTAACTAATGTTGCAGATGAATAGTGAGCTTTGGCTTAGGCTTTCTCAGGGCTCAGCCTACAGAGTGCAAATTGTAACTTTGTTTTTCAGCACATTTTGGTTTGTTTTCCTTTGTCCCTTCAGGGAATATTCCTAGCACCATACTGCTTTTGCTGCCCTCCACCCATGTATTTGGCTATGAACTTGGGTGCCAACTGATAGGCTTAGATCAGACCCTACACCCCTCCTCCAGGTTAGAATCCTCTTCTGCACCAATATCCACTCCTGCATCCTAATCCCTTGTCCCAGGTCACAACCCCCTCCTTGACTCAGACTCCGTCCTGGACCCCCCCCCCCACACCTTCCTATACCCCAGTCCCTTAACCCAAGCTCCCTTCTGCATCCAACCTCCATCCCAAACCCCAGACTTCCTCCATTAATCTCATGGAAGTGTGCAGGCCTTGATCACTTAGCAACTCTTGGAATGCACCCCTGCCCCATCAAAAATTATTGCCCACCTCAGCTGGAGATGATGGCTTTTCCCTTCCCTGGAAAGCTAGAAGGCATCCAGGAAATAGTCACGAAATGAAAGTTAGAAAACTTTATGACAAAAATAAATGCTCCAGTACTGAGCTGCTTTTGTTCTTAACATGATACGTCAGGAGAACTGGCTGACATCAATAAACTTCAGTCTTCACCTCAATGTTCTAGTTGGATTTCACCAAAATCATTTTATTTCTTCTTGACCAGCTTATGCACAGACACAGCTTTGTAAGGCTTGCATGTTGCTTTGAAATATATTTACAGTGTCCTCTTCAATTTAAGGAAAAGGTGGCAGGTTGTCATGTCAGCATTCTGGGTGTCCTGTCTGTTTTCAGACTTTTAATGGACTTACTAGTAACTCTTGAGATTGGATGATCTCTGTTTAGCTCTCTGGGTTCTCTCCTGTTTCTGATTTTTATGATTCCTGTTTCTGATTTTTATGTCAGCAATTTTGTTACTATGAATTTACATTCCCTAAAAATTTCTCCCAAAGTTCTTCCCTCCTCATAAATTGGACCTGTTGCATTACAGATAAGGTGTTTAAACACCTTTTTGAGTCTTATTGGCTGTGAGGTGACATGAATCCAAGTCTTTTACACTGGAAGGAGTGAGTCACTTTGAGACCATGCTATTGAACTGAAATTATGTTTTGGTAGGGATAACCTTTCCAATGACCGTTGATGCTCAGATACCTACATAAAGCTAATTAAATGTGTCAGTAAAGATAATTGATTCACTAAGGTCCTTGGTGGTTTACCTCTGTGCATTTATGTAGATGATATCCTTCTTCCTACATGGTGGTTTAATTAATAAAATGATAGTGAATAAATGTGAATCATTCTAATATATTGTATGAATGAAATGCAGTGGGTAAATCTGCCCATCTGTTTGTATTTTGGTAAGGACTGAAATAAAACCAGTACCAAAAGGGGATTCTGTGGAGAACACCCCAAACTAGAGGTAGTCAGTAAACTGTTGTGCTGTCCCACCAAAATTTTTGAGATGACAACAAAATCTTCTGGACTGAAGTTTCAGGCTTGAAAAATATTTCTAGTTTGTATAAATTGAAGCACTTCAAATTTTACTACTTATTTTTTTCCCTCTGTAATTAGACCTATTAAAACAGTTTTTTTGTGTCAGAAGACAAGTTTTTTTATTTAAAAATTAGAAAATACCAAATTACAATATTGCAACCATTTAATTTTGTTTTGATGTTTGTTTGAAAAATTTGTCAAAACTTCCTCTTCCTGCAGGCTGTTCTGTAATCAACCAGCTTTATCCAAAAGTATATAAAAAGCCAAAGGCAGAGAGTAACTTCCATTTAAAACAAAATTTCAGCAAAAGGTAATGCCACTTAAAGAGGGGAAACCCCCTATTAAGCAGATTTTTAAGTCACTCACTAAAATGAAGCACCTACTAAATATTTCAAATCTGGTATGTCATCTGTTCAGCTGAGTGCAGTATCTCCCCGCTTCGTTCTTCAGCTGAATAGAGGTTTCTGTTGGTGGGGAGTGTGAATGATATTCTACCAGTAATCTCTATTCTTCCAGGACTGATCACAAATTGAGATTTTTTTTTTTTTCAGCCATTATAGATCTTTTTCCCTTTTCTGATAAAGGGATTCTTTTAAGAAGTCACTTTTAATAATTGATGGCTGTCGTATTCCATTATTTTTACCAATTAAAATGAATTGTTTCTTTATTCTGGAAAGGGAAAGTAATAGTAACTAAATTAGAATGTGCTGCTTTAGGCTTTCCATCAATTTATCAGCTAACAATGTTAGTTGGATTGTGTTTGCCAGGAAGGTACAAACGTTCATGGCTCAAGGAGGTCCCTTCCATTCCCCAAAATAATGAAAGGGTAGAATAAATCAATGCTTCTGCTTCAGTGTTCGAGGGGGAGAAAGATGGAAATGAGAGGGCATTAGACCTCCAGTGACTTGAAAGTCTGATTTTTAGTTAGATTAGAAATCCTACCAGGTAGTAATGCCTGCAAATGGTTACAATACTTCAAATAATTCTTTGAAGACCGAGTCTTTTACTGCCAAAGCATGTGCTTTGGCTTCTTCTATTTAACGTAATTCTGTATTTTGATTTAACTCACCTTCCTTAACATGGTGATATGATGTCACAACTAAAGAATAGCTGTTGACATTAACTCACCTTTGCTCTTCATAGTATCTGGTGCTTTTGCGCAGTTCTCACAGCTTTTTACAAGGGTGAATAACCACAACTGTCAATGGTCATTTTACAGATGAGGATATTGCGGCAAAGAGAATCCCAATGATTTTGATTTTTCAACAAATATAGCATGTTTGGTAGTGGACAGGGTCAGGAGCTCCTTAATCGCTGGGGTACTTTGCTTCCCCCTCTATAGTAATTGCTTAGCACAGACATTTAGATATGTTTCTCCAAGGCACCATAAAAATACCTTCAATTAGAAAATGTCATTGGTGGATGGCAAACTGCTCTTGCAGTATGACATCAGTCATAATTAATTCACAAGCCATATGTGATAGGGAAGTTCAAAATGTTTAGCTGCAACATAGAATGGAATGAAGCAAAGAAAGCATTTTTTGAAATAAAGTAATACAGTGTCTTGCTTAGCTATTTGTTGTCTGCTCTTCCTTCAGATAATGCATTTGGTTTTCAAGGCTATCTTGCTGGATTTATTCTAGTCTAAAATCAGAAATGAATAAATAGCTCTTGTTGACTTGTTTGCACTCATGAATTACGTGGACTAGCATTGGGCTTGTTTTAAACAAACAATCACTCTCTGTTATGGTCCTTGTGTGTTAGCAAAGTGAAACTAACAGCATATTGGGGTGCATTAGGAGAAGCATTTCCAGCAGATATAGAGAAGTTGTTGTTTGTTCCTCACTGTTTGGCAGTGATGAGGCCACATCTGGAGTATTGTGTCCAGTTCTGGGCCCGCACAGTGTAGACAGGATGTGGATGCACTGGTGCAGGTTCAGTGGAGGGCAACAAAAATGATTAGGGGGCTGAAGTACATGAGCTATGAGGACAGACTGAGAGATTTGGGCTTATTTAGTTTGCAGAAGAGAAGAGTGAGGGGTGATTTGACAGCAGCCTTCAACAGATGGCAGAACAAGGAGTAA
The DNA here is from genome assembly GCF_033958435.1 of Carettochelys insculpta. Lineage (NCBI taxonomy): Eukaryota > Metazoa > Chordata > Testudines > Carettochelyidae > Carettochelys > Carettochelys insculpta. The sequence goes on along the minus strand of NC_134147.1, from coordinate 13,755,562 downwards.
TGGTCTGAAGTTACAGAGGGAGAGGTGCAGGTTGGAGATTAGAAAACACTATTTCACCTGCAGGGTGGTGAAGCACTGGAATGTGTTGCCTAGTGAGGTGGGGGAATCTCCATCCCTAGAGGTTTTTAAGTCCCGGCTTGACAAAGTCCTGGCTGGGATGAGTTAGTTGGGGTTGATCCTGCTTTGGGCAGGGGGCTGGATTTGATTACGTCCTAGGGTCCCTTCCAGCCCTAGGATTCTATGATTCTAATATACTGCTAGGTTAAGATGTCAATATCAAGAAGGCCTCTAAAATTCCTCCTCTGAAACTGAATTAATTGTAGTTGCTTATGGTAAAGGTTTGCTCACTCTGGCACCAGAGAAACCAAGAGCAGGGGGGAGAAGAGTGTTCCCCATCTCATTTTCTCCCTGCTATTATTGCCTTCCCCTTACTCCCCCGATCCCCCTCCCCACCCCGCTTGCTTTGTTTCGTGCCGGAGAAGCACACTCCTCTGCATTCACATTGAGGGTCTTCCATTGCCTCAGAGGCTTCTGCCCTCACACAGACTTTCTAGGGGTGCTTCTTGGTGTTACTTAGGCACTAGTCATCTCTGAAGGAAGCTCTAATCCTCTCTTCCCCACTATTTGGTGTGTCCTTGTGTCCTACTCTGGCATGTTTCCTGCCTCCATCCTGCCTCTTACTTTAGGAATATCCCACATTATTTTTTATTGCACTCTTCATTTTGCCTTTTTGTTATGCCAGGCATTCTCCTGCTTGAGCCAGTCTTAACCTCCTACTGAGATCCTTCAGTTATGTCACTTTCTCGCCTTCCTTTTGCTCCACCGCCCCAGGAAATGTGCTACCATCCTATTTCAGTGGCAATAGACAGGGTGCATGAAGGTATTTACACAGCACCGCCTGGTGGAAGGGAAGCAAAGAAAGAGCAGTTGAGTGTGTGGCATGTGGAGGCTTGTGTGGGTGTGTGCGGGGGGAGAATAATGGTTTTAATAGTATAGCTGTACATCTGCACTTTTCAAAATCCTTCCATTAGATATTAACAGATCTGTCTTTATGAGAAATCTTTGTGAAACTTATTTTGCAACTTAAAGGGGTTTTCAGTTGCCATCATCTCCTGATCCTGTACAGGAGAGAGAACTTCAGAATTTCCAGGGTGAGTTGGAGTCTGATGAAGGTGGCTCTTTCAGAAGACTTGTTACTGGGGGTGTACTTTGGTCAGACAATCTATAAACCCTACAGCATTCTCCTCCTGTATTTACTTGTTTGCATTTGCCTCTTTGCTGTTTTGAGCTATTTAAATGTGGGGGGGTCCCACTGTTTTTTTTCTGTAGCCCAAGTTAGGTTAGGTTAACATGGGCCTTCTTCACTGACAGGTAGCCCTAATACAGATCTGTCTTGCTTTTGGGTTTCTTTTTAAAAATTGAGGTAAGCAATTTGCTGCTTTTTTAAATCTTGTACTATCCAAAAAGATATGGAAATTTTTCATTTGGATGGGGCCATTAATCTTCTGAGACATCAAAGTCAGTTGCTAGGAGAGAGACGGTTAAAAATAGGATTATAAACTTCAAGAGGTGATTACGTAGCCCCCAACTGATCAACTATTAATATGTTATTTCCATGTAATTGCTTTAGGACCTGTTTCTTTAGTGGCTGTGTCAAGTCAAAGGGAGATTCACTAACGGACTGACTTCAGAACTTTATATTAAATCCCTTTGTTTATAAAAAGAAGGGAAACAATAGGATTGCTGTAATGCTATATCTCTGAATTAGAACTGAGGAATTCATCTTGCTAGTCAACACCCTCCCTCCATGACCTTAAAGTAGGGATGCCAATCCTGCAGGTTTAGCCTGGAGTCTCCTGGATTTGGCACAAATCTCTCCATGACAGTTGAAAACAATCCTGTAGATTTTAATTGGGTGTTTTAAGAAAATGATCATGTCATGTTGGGAAGAAAAACCTCTCCTGGAATAGCTTCAGTCAGATTTGACAACCCTATTTTAAAGGGTGAAATCTGGTAACAATTGTTATGGTTGGGATTAAGGACAATGCATGTGACTGGTTAGTACTGCAGAAAAGGGTGTGGTGGTTGTAGTGGATTACAAATTGAATGAGTCACTAGTGTGGTGCTCTTTGGGGGGGAAACAAAAGTCTAATGGAATTCTGGGATCTATTAAGAGGCATATCGTGTGGAAGATGTGTTAAGTAGCTATTCTGCTCTATTCAGCACTGGTGAGGCCTCATCCAGAGTACGGCATTCAGTTTGAGCACCATGCTTTCAGAAAGATGTGGACAAACTGGAGAGAGTCCAAAGGAGAGCCACAAGAATGATGGAAAAAGAGAAGGTTTAGAAAATACAGCTTAGGAGGAAAGTCTTAAAGAATTGTGGAAGGTTAATTTAGAGAAGAAAAGAATTGTGGTGGTGGCAGTGGGGACTTTTATGTATGGAGCTAAAGTAGGGATATAAGTATGTAATGACTGTGAAGGCCCTATGCTCCACTAGGAGCCAAAAAGTTGATGATGATGGTGTTCATCATGATCTGTACACTTTTCAAATTTATTTATATGTATAATATATAAAAACTTTTTCAAAAAAGAAAAACAAATCAAGAGATCTTTATGGGGTAACAAAATCTCAAAAGCTTAGCACAATACTTAACTGATTTTGATTACCATCTCAGGGGTTCTCCATGTCAGATTTCTATTTGAAACCTTAAAAAGAGAAAGTTAGTTTAGAAAATAATCAAAAATATTACAGCTATTTCAAATCAGTTCTTTTCTCCTTTTTCCTGCAGCTTTATTTGGAAACCACTATCAGAGAGTGGCTGGAAAAAATCAAGTAAATGGAGACAAGAAGAGGAATGAAACTTATTAGCTTTCACACAGTGAAAACATTTATATGTATTTAAATTTGACTCATTTTAAATATATATATTTAAAAAGGTTGTTATCAAGAGATGGTGTTGAACTTGTCCTCCACAACCATAGGGAGTTGGAGAAGAAATAAGCATGTGAATCTGCAACAAGGGAAATTTTTAGGTTAGATATTAGGAACAACCTTCTAACTATAAGGATAACTTTAAATACTGAAATAGTTTTGCAGCTAGATTGTGAAATCCACAATCAGGAGTTTTTAAAGAAAATAGCATACTTGTATCATGTATACTTGGCCCTGCCTCAGTGTGTGAGGTTGAACTAGATGTATTCTCAAGCACACTTCTAGCTCTACTTTCCTACAAGTCTATGAAAACAAATTCTAAATAGTCTGAAGTTTTCCAGGAAATACAAGCATCTCTTTAATATTTAAATACATTTCACACTTTGTATTCATTTTAAGAAGTACATTTCACCTCTCAAACACTCTGAATAAAGTGGATCCAGATTTTCTATAAGGAAATCTCCTTTGGCTGTGTATTCTATATTTTTGTCACATATGTATAAATAATGATGTTAGACACAAAAAAATTTAGGGCACCCAAGAGAGCATTTTTTTTCAGAGAGCATGGATTTTTTTTTCCCCCGAGCTGTCAATTTATAACAGATACATAGAATGCTTATGTGAAATATAATTCATTCAGTTTCTTAGCTAAAGTCTGTTTTTAATTTTTAATGACAGCTCTGAAGGGGAGGGGGCAGGAAAATAGGCAAATGTAATGAAGCACAATTTTCATTCTGTTCTTGTGCTTTCTACTGCATTTTAGAATTAACTTAAAATGCATCATATTATTTTAGCTCGTGCTGTTTTCACTCTGTGTGAAAGCTAATGAGTCTCATTCCTCTTCTTATCTCTCTTTACTTTCTGTAATTTAAATTCTGATTTTTTTTTTTCTTTTAATGGTGTTCCTTCCTCAGTTTTTCTACCAATTCAGGGATGAAATCTGTCCAAATAAAACTGACCTATAAATATTATTTGAGCTCTCTGAGCTGGAGGGCCTTTTTTTCCCGTCTTCTTTCACATAAGTTAAACACTCTGGAGGGACACTTACGTAAAATGGAGGGATCTGACCTTGGAGTCTTTATTTCTCATGAGTGGCACTAGTTGCAAGTAAGTCAAGGCTAATCCTGAGCTTGACCTGTGGGATCAAGTCTTGTATTTGCACTAATATTTATTCTTGTACCTTTTTTCTTTTCTTTTCCAATTTAGGGGGGTGGGCTTGGCCACTGTCCTAAGGTGACCAAATAGGAGCTGCCATAACATGTTATAAGAACCTAGAGGATGTGGACACGCTCTCTTTTTACCCCGTAATAACACTTAAGTGTGAATTAATAGCCAGCTACTACTGTGCAATCAAATCACTTTGGTGACTCAAGTAAGTAAGTGTGTGTTTGGCTCTGCAACATTATGCTCAGTGTAGCACCAAACCCTTCCACCACTTCACCAGAAAATGAATGGTGCTGAAACCTAGGTTTGGTGTATACTAGGAAAATAAGTCAATTTCGGATACACAATTCTAGCCATGGCAATTGCCTGGCTAGAATCGATATATTGAAATTTACTTTTTTGATTTCACTAATTAAGGTCAATAAGAATGTTTATCCCATCAACCTCCCTTATGCCTTGCGAGAGGGGTCGACTGCCAATCCCAGAGAGTGATTTTTTTTTTTTTTGCGCATCTTTACCAGACACACAGAATCAAACTCCCGAAGATTCACCCTGACCGAGTTGCTCTTTGCGGAAGCAAAGACAAGCCCCGAGTTAATTAAAATCCTCTGCACTTTTGCAGCAGTGTACATTTTGAGTCTCATGGCACGTCACAAATAGTTCTTCTTCGAGTGTCCCCGTGGGTGCTCCACATTAGGTGTCGGGCTCGCCCGGCGCCGCAGATCGGATCTTCCAAGCAGTTTCTGCTGGACCGCGCATGCGCCGGTGCGCGCCGCTCCCCCGCGCGCTCCCGGCCATGTGCGCGATCCGGTCCCCGCCAGTTCCTCTTAACCGCCGTCTCCTGCAGACGGAATCCGACTAGGCTAAGGCCAAGTAGCGTATTCAACGACTTTATCTGTTTTTCTTTAAAGTTTTTTTCAGGCACTTAGGCTACTATAAGCTAGCCGGTTGTTATTTTGTAAAAAAAAAAAAAAAAAAAAAACAACAACGAACAAGCTACGAGAGGGACAGCTCAGCCAGTCCCAGTAACAAGTGCCGGAGGCCAGGAGCTAGGGCCATCAGCCCTCCTGCTAAGGCAGGCCATCGGATGGGGGAAACGGCACAAAGAAGGTGCTAAGTACCCACTTACAAACTCAAAGACTCACCAACAATGTCCTCTTCAGGCTTTAAAAAAAAAAAAAAAAAAAAAAAACGTGAGTCCTGCCGAGAGGTGATGCCAGTGTCCGATGGGCACAGTCTATGCATAAGGTGCCTGGGGGAGTCCCATGTGGCACAGAAATGCGCCTTCTGCGCTAAATTAACAACCAGAGCACGGAGGGACAGGGAGATGAGGATAAAAATGCTGCTTCTTGATAAGGCCCTCCAGCCTGAAGCGCCGGAGCGGCCGCGGCAGGAGGGACCCTCCGGGGCCCTTAAAAGGAAAGCTGCCTCCCTCACTCCATCAGCGCAGAAACGGAGGAAAGTATCTCCAGCCCGATCCCTGCCGGCAGCAACAGCGAGCGGGACGGGAGGAGCAAGCAGCCCCCAGCCGCAGCAACAGCTGATCGGCGGTGGCACGGAGAGCCACATGGAAACGGCTCAGCCTCCGATACTCAGCCAGCCACCCCGCACCGCAGGCAGGGCGGCGGCTAAACAAGCGCCGGTACCGGCGGCACCGCAGGCAGCGGCACCGACCCCCGGGGAACCGGCGGTGCAGAGCGCGCAGGCACGCAGCCTGCCGGCACCGGAGGACACCGCACATGCGGCACCGCCCTCGAGCGTGCCGAGCTCGGTGCGGACGGGGCCAGAATCCCCTGTATGCTCCCCAGCCCGATCCCTGCCGGCAGCAACAGCGAGCGGGACGGGAGGAGCCAGCAGCCCCCAGCCGCAGCAACAGCTGAGCGGCGGCGGCACGGAGAGCCACGTGGAAGCGGCTCAGTCTCCGATAATCAGCCAGCCGCCCCGCACCGCAGGCAGGGCGGCGGCTAAACAAGCGCCGGTACCGGCGGCACCGACCCCCGGGGAACCGGCGGTGCAGAGCGCGCAGGCACGCAGCCTGCCGGCACTGGAGGACACCGCACGTGCGGCACCGCCCTTGAGCGTGCCGAGCTCAGTGCGGACGCCGGAATCCCCTGTATGCCCCCCAGCCCGATCCCTGCCGGCAGCAACAGCGAGCGGGACGGGAGGAGCGAGCAGCCCCCAGCCGCAGCAACAGCTGATCGGCGGCAGCACGGAGAGCCACGTGCAAGCGGCTCAGCCTCCGATAATCAGCCAGCCGCCCCGCACCGCAGGCAGGGCGGCGGCTAAACAAGCGCCGGTACCACCGACCCCCGGAAAACCGGCGGTGCAGAGTGCGCAGGCACGCAGCCTGCCGGCACCGAAGGACACCGCACGTGCGGCACCGCCTTTGAGTGTGCCGAGCTCGGTGCGGACGGGGCCGGGATCCCCTGTATGTCAGGGGCGGAGTTACCTCCTCAAGGGAGGGGGAAGACTGCACACAAGAGGGGGCATTGCAGCCCCTCTCCGCACAGGGCTGTGGAGTTGCTTTCTCACAGCCCTCCGCTATGTTGCAGACTCCAACTAGAAGGCAGGGGTCCCCCCCCAGCCTACCCGGAGCCCCCTTCTCCATTTCTGCAACCAGCCTCACCCTGGCTGGGACCACGCAGGGCATAGACACCATCAGCAATCTACTAGGGAAAAATCCCTACAAACGATCTCGTACCCCCGAGGGCAGTTGCGACCGGGGACAGAGACTTAAGCATCTCAGGGGGGACTGGTTATGGAACCCCGAGATTTTTCCTCGCAAACCTCTAGTGAGAGGGTGTACCATCATCAGAAGGAACCGGAAGGGTCCAGAGAGACGTACCCCAGCGGTTCCTCGCTCTCCTCCCCGGATGAGGCTACGGCCCCGGGGGACGTCCATCCTCCGGACGATCTCAAACAGTTCCAAGAGCTGTTTTATGAGGGTGGCCTTCACGCAAGGCATCCAGACAGCAAAGGTGCAAGAGCAACACCATAAGCTCCTCAAAAATCTGAGACCTCCGGCCTCCTCCAAAATAGCAATACCGCTGATGATGCAATCTTGGAGTCTACCACTATGATATGGCAGACTCCTGCGACTATTCCGCCTGTCCACAAGAGAGCAAAAAAAACAAAAAAAATACTTTGTGCCGACGAAGGGCATGGAGTTCCTGTTCAGCCACCCACAACCAAATTCTTTGGTGGTGGAGTCATCGCAACGTGGGGGAACAGACAAACATGCCAAAAAGCTAGAGCGGTTGGGCAGAAAGGTCTACTCCTCCTCCACGCTACTGTTGCCAATGGCAAATTACGCAGCGCATCTAGCGAACCATAATTTCGACAACCACATTAGGTTAACCTCCCTCATGGACTCGCTTCCAGAGGGCACGAAACCAGTGCTCAAGGCCATCATCCGACCATTTTATAACCAGTGGCAAAGGATCACCACAGACAAATGGGTGCTGGAGATCATAGCCGCGGGGTACGCCATCCCTTCCCAGTTGCTCCCACCGCCATGACCTCCACCCGGGGCCCCACCTCCAGTAGGCCTCCCGTGTAGCGAGGCTCAAGCAGGAGGTAGACCATCTCATGCTTGTAGGGGCAGTGGAAAGAGTGCCGGAGCAACTGCAAGGGAGAGGGTTCTACTCGAGGTACTTCCTCACGGGGAGGTCCATCTTAGATTTTCGAGGCCTCACCGGTACCTGCGCAAGCAACGCTTTTGGATGATCACAAACGCCTCCATCCTTACGGCACTAGACGATGGAGATTGGTTCGCAGCCCTCGACTTACAAGGTCCTACCGTTTGGGCTCTCCTCAGCCCCCAGAGTCTTCACCAAGACCTTGGCAGTGGTGTCAGCCTACCTGCACAGACAGGGGGTATTTATATTCCAGTATCTGGATGACTGCCTACTCAAAGGGGCCTCGAAGGAGGAGGTACTACGCATAATATGTGTCACAGCAGGCACGTTCTCTTCGCTCAGCCTGCTTATCAATCTGACAAAATCAAAGATAGACCCCACACAGGACATAGAGTTCGTAGGGGCACGCATAAATTCTATTACAGCGAGGGCGTATCTACCAGAGACTCGCTTTCGGGCCATCGGCTCCCTCGCGCAAGGCTTCACCTTCAGCCCTATGGTGCCGGTTTTGACGTGCTTACAGCCGCTGGGCCACATGGCAGCAGCGACGTTTCGTAGAACAGAACGCCAGGTTACACATGCGCAGCATGCAGCATTGGCTGGCGAGCGTATACAAACCGGCAGCACACACTGTTCACAGGATGGCGTCGCCCACAACAGAGGTGCACAAATCCCTGCAATGGTGGGTAAACCCCGGGAACCTGCTAACAAGGGTACCCTTCCACCAACCACACGTATTGGTTTTTCTTACTACAGATGCCTCCCTCATAGGGTGGGGAGCACACATGGGCGAAGAGGTGACGCAAGGGCTGTGGTCCTCCATGGAGCAGTCACTGCACACAAATATACTGGAGCTCAGAGCAGTGTTCAACACCTGCAGACACTTTCGAGACCAAATGAAAGGCAAGGTAGTCGGGATCAGTACAGACGATACCTCCACCATGTTTTATATAAATCGGCAAGGAGGAGCTCGGTCCCGTGCCTTATGTGTAGAAGCAGTCCGGTTGTGGAACTGCTGCATCGCCAACAATATAACCTTGAAAGCCTCGTACTTACCAGGCGCTCGCAATGTGAAGGCAGACCAGCTGAGCAGGCGTTTCGCACTCACGCACGAGTGGCAGATCCGTCCCGATCTGCTGCAACTGATTTTTCCATGCATGGGGTTTTCCCCAGATAGACCTGTTTGCTACTCAGCACAACAAGAAGTGCCCACGATTCTGCTCCAGGGCAGGACTGGGACGGGGGTCCCTGAGGGACGCCTTCGCGATCTCATGGAGGGGCCCCCTGCTTTATGCTTTCCCTCCCACAGTGCTCATCCACAAAGTGTTGCAGAAAGCCAGGAGGGAAGGAACCTGAATGATCCCGATAGTCCCAACGTGGGATCGACAGCAATGGTTCCCCCTACTCCTGCGCATGTCGGACCGGCCACTGATGTCCCCTCCGGTGGCGCTGGATCTGCTCACGCAAGCCCAGGGGTCCATAGTGCATCCGCACCCCCAAGGCCTGCGACTACAAACGTGGTTAATCCACGGCTCAGCTCCCTAGAGAGCACATGTACGGAGGAAGTGCAGCAAGTCCTAGAAAGTAGGAGGAGGACTTCCACCAGGAAGACCTACAAGCAGAAATGGACTCGCTTTACGGCATGGTGTTCTACCAAACAGCTAGCCCCCTTTCGGTGCCTATGGCTGTGATATTAGAGTATTTACTGGACCTCAAGAGAGGAGGACTCTCGCTATCCTCGTTTCAGGTCCGCCTGGCCGCCATTTTGGCGTTCAGACACGAAGAGGAAGGGCACGTGGTGTTCGCCCATCCCATGGTTACCAGGTTCTTCAAAGGGCTGGTAAGCCTATACCCCCCTCAGAAACCGCTTCCACCTCCGTGGAACTTGGACCTGGTGCTTAATGCAAAAAGGGGACCACCGTTCGAGCCTTTGGCCACGGTTTCCCTCTGCCTCCTTATGATGAAGACGACCTTTCTTCTCGCAATCTCGTCAGCTCGCAGGGTGAGCGAGCTTGAGGCAGTTATGGCAACGCCACCCTGCACTGTTTTTCCAAGGAGGCGGTAACCATACGGCTGCATCCAGCCCTTGTTCCTAAAGTTTCTTTCAGAGTTTCATACTAACGAACCTATTGTTTACCCTTGTTTATCCAAAGCCTCATAACTCTAACAAGGAGGCGCGCCTACACCTCCTGGACGTGAGGAGGCGCTAGCTTTCTATATGGACAGGACCAAGTCCTTCCGGAGAACGGATAGGCTCCTAGTCTCTATCGCTCCCAAATCAAAAGGAGAATGTCTCTCTTCGCAGAGAATCTCTAAGCACATCGTATCTTGCATAAAAATGTGCTACAAACTCAAAAAGACTCCTTTACTGGCCATGCCCAGGGCTCATTCCACTAGGGCGGTGGCAGCATCAACAGCCTTTTTTCAAGGGCGTTGCGCTAAAAGAGATTTACAGAGTGGCAACCTGGTCATCCTGTGACACCTTCGCCAAACATTACGCCCTTCACAGGGTATTCCAAGAGGATACCCGTCTCTCGGCAGCGGTCCTCTCGGGGACAAGCTGCACATAATCCGATTACCCACCTCCTATCTTGGGTTACTGCTGGGTAGTCACCTAATGTGGAGCACCCACGGGGACACTCGAAGAAGAAAGAAAGGTTACTCACCGTAGTAACGGTGGTTCTTCGAGATGTGTCCCCGTGGGTGCTCCACTACCCGCCCATCCTCCCCGCTCCGGATCTCTGTTTAGTATTTTGCAGGAGCATCCGAGGCGGTTGGTCAAGGAACTGGCGAGGACCGGATCGCGCACATGGCCGGGAGCGCACGGGGGAGCGGCGCGCACCGGCACATGCGCGGTCCGGCAGAAACTGCTTGGAAGATCCAATCTGCGGCGCCGGGCGAGCCCGACACCTAATGTGGAGCACCCACGGGGACACATCTCGAAGAACCACCGTTACTACGGTGAGTAACCTTTCTTTTAAGCTTCACAACCCATCTGTGAGATAACTTAGGATTCTCTGTTTTGCAGGCCATGCCCACGCTACAGAATTAAGCTGGCCTACCTTAAATCTGCATGCAACTGCCACAGTAACTGCATGGCGTGTATGTGTCTGCACTTGGCTCCTTGTGCCAGTGGTATACATGCTCCCCTGGGGGTGAGGTATCAGGTGTATGGCCAATGTCCATACTGTGGGGCAGCACCTGAAAGCCAGTACCAGTAGATGTCAGCATGGACATTGCATTGCTTACGCTGGGTTGACTAAACTATGTCAACCTTGATTCTAGGCCATTTGTGGAGATGAAGTTATTAAGCTGCCATAGTAGGGCATTTACATCAGCAGGAGTGACATTTTCATGTAGATGCTGCAGTAGTTAAGTGGATTAAAGCTGCCTTGCATCAACTGAATTCTGCAGTGTAGAGCAGACCTGAGGCTATAAAATAAGATGCCAAAAGTAATACAGCAAGGAAGTGACAGAGATGGGGGGGGGGGGAAAGCCAGGAGTCCTGATGATCTTGGTGGTCTGACCTTACTCCTAGAGCATGATCTCCAAATTCAGCACTTGACTCCAGAAATAAACATAAAAACACTCCCCCCACCCAACCCAACCAGTCTCTTTGCTGGCTTTTGCTTTTCAAAACAAGAAGTGATGATATGGCTACGCTGCAGCTTTTTTCCCCCCAACATTTCTTATTTCAACATTCTTACATCTAAATAAGTGATGTCAGAAAATTCTGCTCACACAGCCGTAGCATTTTGAAAAGTAGCATTCACACTGAAAGTGCCCAATTTTGAAAAAACAGCTGCACGTTTTGGGCACATATCCCACTGTGCCTGCTGTTCCATTCCCTTTCCAGGCATTGTGGGAAGTCCAAAGAAGTGCAAAGTTTCCTGGGAATGAGGAAATTGTCTCTCCAACCCCTCTCTCTTCCTGGATTTCCCTCCCCTGCCCCCAGCCATTTCTGGTTCCTTTGCACACCATTTTAAGCTTCCAGAGCTAGGCCAGCTCACCAGCGGCTTCAGGCAGCAGTCATGGATGCTGCATTCCAAGATTTACTGTGAGAATCATCACAGACCTGGGATGCTACACAGCAGGTGGTGTGGCCTACACACAATGGCCCTAATATTGAGCTTTCTGTCCATGTGGACAGAGGAGGAGGAGGAAGAGGAGAGCCGCAGCTACCTCAAGTCCCATAGTCTCAGCAGCACATTCTTCCTGCTCTGTCATGGGGCCTGGGCACTGTGGACCTTGGCTTCTGGGCCTGGGAGACCAGCAACGAGTGGTGGGATCACACTGTTCTGCAGACCTGGGGTGATGACCAGTGGCTACAGGACTTCAGGATGCGTAAAGCCACCTTCCATGAGCTCTGCACTGAGCTGACCCCAGAACTGCAATGCAGAGATACCCAAATGAGAGCTGCTCTCTCTGTGGAGAAGCATGTTACCATTGCTCTGTGGAAGCTGGCTACCCCTGCTTGCTGCTGCTCAGTTGCCAATCAGTTTGGAGTGGGGAAGTCTACTCTTGGGGCGGACGGTACTGGTGCCAGTGTGCAGGGCAATCAATCCTGTTTTGCCGCACCAGATTGCGACTCTGGGGAATGTGGATGAGATTGTTGGTGACTTTGCCTAAATGGGGCTCCCTAACTGGAGGGGTGGTTGATGAGCCTCAGATTCTAAACCTTACCCACCTCCCACCGTGCCTCAGGCTATATCGATTGTAAGGGATACTTCTTGGTGGTTATCTAAGTATTTATAGATCACCGTGGCCATTTTATAGATGTAAGTGCTGGGTGGTCTGGGAAAGTGCATGACACATCTATTTTCAGAAACAATGGTCTGTACTGAAAGCTGCAGGAAGGCACTTTGTTTCCAGATTGCAAAATAAATTTGGAGGGGGAGTAGAAATGCCCATCCTGATCCTCATGGACCCTCTCTACCCCTTACAGCCCTGGCTTATGAAGCCTTAGATCAAACAGCTAGAGAGCAACGAGGAGTGGTTCAACATCAGGCTCAGTAGATGCTGCAAGGTATCTAAAATTGACAGGTATGGAGAGGGTGAATAAAGAGGAGTTATTTACTTGTGCCCATAATACAAGAACTAGAGGACACCAACTAAAATTAATGGGTGGCAGGTTTAAAACTAATAAAAGAAAGGTCTTATTCACTCAGTGCATAGTTAACCTGTGGAACTCCTTGCCAGAGGAGACTGTGAAGGCTAAGACTATAACAGAATTTAAGAAAGAGCTAGATAAATTCATGGAGGTTAGGTCCATAAAAGGCGATTAGCCAAGGGTAGGAATGGTGTCTGTGGCCTCTGATTGTCAGGAGCTGGAGATGGATGGCAGGAGACAAATCACTTGATCATTGTCTTTGGTCCACCCCCTCTATGGCACCTGGCACTGTCCACTGTCAGCAGACGGGCTACTGGGCTGGATCGACCTTTGTCTGACCCAGTATGGTCATTCTTACGTTCTTGTGGTTGGCGAATGCGCATTTAGATGCTTGAAGGCAAGGTGACACTTCTTATATGGGAGGCTTGACCTGTTTCAGGACCATATCTCCATGGTCCAGGCCATGTGGTATTGGCTTCACAACCTGTATGAGAGTAAGGTGGAAGTATTTGCTCATGGCTAGAGTGCAGCAGCAAAGCATGTGGCCAATGCATGTGAGCAGCTTGGCACTCATGCTATCAGGGTGGCCCATGTGGTGGCCATTGCTATCAGGGAAGCCCTGAGGAACTACTTTGACAAAGGAGAATGCTGAGATTATTGTGATTTGTGGGTATGTGGGCTTGGGTGACACCCTTCTACCCCAGCTCCCTGCTACGCGTGTTCCCCAGATGAGTTGTTAGACTAAAGGCATTCAACACACCTTCATGTTTTCTTTAATCAAACTGTTACAGTTCATAACAGTGGCAATGGATACAGGTTGGAAAGAGAGAGAAGGGGGAATGAATAACACCTGACTTTTTTCCTTCATCCGAGTGTGTAAATTTAAAACCATAGCTGCAGTGGATCAGGGTTGGGGGTATTGGAAACAGAGGGGAGAGGGAAGGATCACAGCAGTGACAGGGACCAGATATCACTCTGGTCATAGCTGTGGTGTGGGGTTGAGTGTTTCAGGAAGGGAAGAAGGGAGGGGAGGCAACATCATGCCAGGGTGGGCTTTGCAATGGGTGCATGGAGGGCTTATGGCAGTGGAATTATGCTGGCTGTGCAAGTGGGGAGACCTCTGCCAGTGCTGTTCATTGGTCTGGACAATGAAGCATATGAGCTCAGTCTGTAGCCCAAGTAATCTTTTGAGTTGTGTGATCTCTCCTTTGCATCTATCTTGGCCTCAGGCCTTGCCTCATATCTCTTGATGCCTTGTGGTCTTCCTTATCTTCCTGTCACAGCACTGCCATTTCCTGGTTACAGGTTTTCATAATTTCCTTGAACACCTCTTCTCTGGACCTCTTTCTATGTTGTCTTAGATAACTCACATGGCTACCTGGGTTGACTGCAGAGACAGCTGTTAGAAGCAGAGGAAAAGAAAAGTTAACCTGCAATATTTCCTTAGAATGCCTTTCTGCTATGGGAGACCTGGAGGGATGAAAACATTTTATCATGCCTGCATTCCAATCTGTCCTGTCCAGAGAAAATTCCTGTTTCCAGTGCACTCTCTGCTGTAAGCCTGGCAGAGACCTCTGAGTCCTGAAGATGAGTATTTAGCCCCACTTTTGGGAGGATTGGAGGGAAACAGGAGGAAATAGGGGCTGTAGGTTTGGGTAAGGTGTGGGGGTAAAAGGTGATGAGGAGGGTTTGACTGGGTGTTAATACTAGGCAGATGCGTGGAGCAACCATTGTAACAACCCTTTCAGTGGGGAATATTTCTATGCTGAAAGCTGACAAGAAAAAAGAATAGCTTCTGCTAGAGTTCAGAATTGCTACTTACACCTCCCTCTGTGCTGCTCTGGTCCCACCATGGCAGCTGCAACAGTGAATTGGCATGGTAACTTACCACAGTGATGGGGAGACCCTTGCACTCCCGTGGAATCTTAGGGAGAAGATTTACAAGTACCTCCGAAGATCCTTTGGCAATATCTTTGAGCCTGATCAGATGGAAATATGTGACAGTATTAATGCACTTCTGGGATACCTTCTGGCTCCCCAACCTTTTCTTTAGCAAGCTACCAGAAGTACCTCTTGGCTGCACACCCCAATCCACCCCCCCCAGCCTCAGTAACGCTTGTGCAGTCTTCATCGTGCTCTCCTCCTGCAGTTCCAGGCTTGCCTGTGTGTTGCTTTCCTCGTGGTAGCTGAAGCGTTCCTGACTGCTCGCTGGGGGCTGGGAAACTTGGTGGGCTGCAGGGATCCTCATCAGAAGCCAGCTGCCCCTCCTCATTAGGACTGTGCTGTGACTCCTCAGTATGGGTATCCACAGAGCTCTTTGATCCTGGTGTGGGCTGCACCCCCAGTATTGTGTCTAGCTGCTTGTAATACTGGCACATATGGGGGGCAGCCCCAGAGCATGTGTTTGCTTCCCAAGCCCTGTGGTATGACTGAAGCTCCTTTACCTTAGCCGTACACTGGTTTGTGTCTTGGTTATAATTCTTTGCTCTCAGGAACATGAATTCAGTTCATAGATGTCCCTGTTCCTCTATTTCCCATGCAACTGGGGAAGAAAAGACTTCTACCCCACATGCTCAGGAGGTCAAACAGCTTGTCCTGATACCAGGCAGGAGCCATTTTGGAGCAATAGGCACCCTGGGAAGACTGATCTGCAGAAGGCATGAGGGCTGAGAAAGCCAGCATATGTACAAGGAATAAGAAACCCAGCAAAGCCATGCAGCTGGGGTGGGGGGGAAATGCTTTTTTAAAAGCTGCATGGCTAGTGGGAAGCTACCCATTAAAATTCCTGGGCCTTGTGAGGAAAGGAACAGTCTGTGCACCCACAGTTGGGGGAAACCCTAAAAAGCAGAGTTTGTAGTGCTGACTACCTGGAAATGCTTTCTCAAATTCTCGGGGCTTCCATGGGATGCTGAGCAGTCCCAGAGAAGGGGGGAAAAAAAAAAAAAAAAAAAAAAGCAAAGCTCACAGTGCTGGCTACCTTTTAAAATGCCCAGGGCTTACGGGGTGTGGGGTGTACACATCTTGGGACACCTGGGGGGAAAAAAGCTTGCAGCACTGACTAGAGTGATTACTTACCTGGGCATAGAATCAGAATCGTAGGACTGGAAGGGACCTTAGGAGGTTATCTAGTGTGTGATGGGAAGCCTTCCTGGAGGCCAATACCTCTTCCTGGTACACAAACACTCAGTTTTGACCTTGAAAAGTGGGAGGCTGGTGAAAGTTGTTCTTTGGGCTGGAGTAATTATTTCGAGGTAAAAGCCATCTTATCTTGGACAATCAGGCTTGGCTGGGTGACTGCTTTGGGGTTTTTCTGAAAGAAAAAAAATGTGTAGACAAGCCCCCTTATATGGGGACAGCACCAGCCTGACAGTTGCCTGTAAAAAGAGGAATATACTTTTCATGTTTGTAATACGTCTTTCTGTATATTGAATTGGATGATACAATAAGCTTACAAAGCGACATAGCAAATCTGTCATGATTTTTAAAAAGCCACACTTTTAACACTGATAAATTGAACTAGTATGAATGTGTCTCGCATTCTTTATAAACTACAGTATGATGCGGAGAGCCTACTATTACTTGAGTACCTGAGTTCATTTGTACTGTGGCAACTGTTTGTACTCCATTTGAAACAAAAAGCAGTCAAGTAGCACTTTAAAGACTATCAAAATAGTTTATTAGGTGAACTTTCATAGGACAGACCCACTTCTTCAGACCATAGCCAGACCAGAACAGATTTAAGGCACAGAGAACCAAAAACAGTAAGCAAGGAGGACAAATCAGAAAAAGATAATCAAGGTGAGCAAATCAGAGAGTGGAGGGGTTGGGGGGAAGGTCAAGAATTAGACTGAGCCAAGTACACCCCTCCACTCTCTGATTTGCTCACCTTAATTATCTTTTTCTGATTTGTCCTCCTTGCTTACTGTTTTTGGTTCTCTGTGCCTTAAATATTGAGTCTGTTCTGGTCTGGCTATGGTCTGAAGAAGTGGGTCTGTCCCATGAAAGCTCACCTAATAAACTATTTTGCTACTCTTTAAAGTGCTACTTGACTGCTTTTTGTTTTGATAGTGTATAGACTAGCACGGCTTCCTCTCTGGTACTCCATTTGGTTCTTGTTTAGATAAAACGTCCATTAATTTGAAAGGGAGCTTTGTTTTGAGCCTCAGATAAAGTTGTACATGTAGTAAAATGGAGGTATTAAAGAGTATCCGTAGTAGTAGTACTGCTAAATAGAAAGTGGTAATATGGAATGCCAGCCAGTGGGCGCTGCAAGGTTTCTAAAGAATTACCCTATTTATATTCCACTAAGTAAATCTCGAGTCTGGCATGGCACATAACTAAAGAGGGTGGCAATGAATATTTTATGAATGCAATAGAAAAGCATTTTAGTTTAAGCCGTGAATTTAAAGACCAGTTTCACATAAATAAGAGAATGGTAGGTATATTCTCCAAATAAGTAACAAGTTAAATTGCTTTAACTGGGGGGAAGTGCAGGTCAAGAGGGGCTTGCTGTATCATCATTTTGGAGTTGAACTGAGCTATTCTTCTGTCCTCTCCTGACTTGGCTGCCAGATTTCTGGGCTGGAATCAGATGGGCAATATCTGTACAGGACTGCCACCTGTGGCACTTACACTTGTGCTTGCAGGGTAAAACAAGCTGGTTTTCCTTCCAGATGCCTTGTAACTGGGGCTTGGTGAACTTTTTCTGTTAAAATAAACATTCTTCCAGTTCTTTGTCCTTCTCTTTTCCCAGACACAAATATTTTTTGGTTGTTTTAAAGCTGTTTGGTTAATATCCATAGTTACTTCCCCGTGTTATGTTCTCAAGGGTTGGGGGAAGCCAGTCCACCTACACTAATCCAATAAGATATGCTCTCCAAGGTGCAATCTGGTGGCTTGTCCCCTGCCTTTCTCTTCCCTTTCATCCCACACTGGCTTAGTGGGACCCAGTCACCCACCCAACCCCCGATAATAGGGTGGGTAGTGCAAAGACCTTAAAATCTATAGGTATCCTACGGCTTCCCAGTAATTTATGTATCAGAATATATTGCAGAATTAAGAATTTCTTCTTTTATGTTGCCTTGTCTGCTGATAGTCTGATTACAAGAACCTGGTAATGAACATCTTGCCTGTGTCTACACTACCACTCCATTTCAGAAGAGGCATTTAAATGACACAGATTGGAACTGGTTAATGAGGTGCCGATATGAATATTCAGCACCTTGTTAGCATAATGGCAGCCAGTCACACTTTGAAAGTGCTGCTTTCGAAATGCAAACGGGCCATGCAGACATGGGCGCTTCAGAATAAACCCCAAACTTTGAAATTCCTTTATCTCCAAAACGAATTGGGAATAAGGGAATTCCAAAGTCTGGGGTTTATTTTGAAGTGACCGTGTCTACACGGCCAGTTTGTGTTTCGAAAGCAGCACTTTTGAAGTACAAATGGCTGCCATTGTACTTATGAGATGCTGAATATTCATATTGCCTCATTATCCAGTTCCAATCCATGTCATTTAAATACCCTTCTGAAAGGGACGGGCAGTGTAAACACAGCCTTAGTGTGGACTTCCACTAGGTAGCAACTGATTGTCTTGATTTGCTATTGAATGAATTGCCAGATGACAAAGAGAAAAGACCAGCCCTCCAGTGTTACTATTAGTATTTCTTAATTGTCTGCTCAGATTCACAGACTGTTTGAATAGGAAATTTGTGATATCACTAAATATTGAACTAGCAACAGCAGACAACAGCAGCATGTTCTAACTCAGATTTGGCTGGTGAGCTAGAAAACTGTGCAGGAACAAAATAAATAACAATGTGGGAGTTACTGGAATAGGATTTTCCTTTATGAATTTTATTTTGTTTCCCTCTGTTCTTTTATGTGTGTGTGGGGGGTGTGTGTGCTCATTTTTTCATAGATGTCTCCTTATTAGCAGACTTCATCATTAAGAGACAGCTCCTAAAGAGGATTTTTCATTGCAAAATACTTTGTGCACCCACGCTCAATTCATAAATATAAAGCTGTTTGAGTCATGGGGAAGCATCCTGATATATCTTGTATGTACTGTTTAAACACTGTGATTTAGAGGGTAAATGAGCTTCTCTGCTTATTCCCTTTTAAGATTCCCTTTTTTATCTTCCCTTACAACAAAATGGTAAATAGGCATAAGGCTAGGATGAAACAAAACATTTTCTTTTTGTATGAAGTGGCACTGAAATCTAGAGAAAAAAAGTTTAACAACAAGGGACAGCTTACATAAGGAAAACTTTTGCAATAGAAATGTATTCTTGAAGCTATCCATAGGAAATTAAAGGGGCTGCCACCAGGTAAAACAGCATTAAGAATGCCTTAAAGTTATTTAGTTCATCTAATTCTTACCATTTTCACAGATCTCCTATCCTGATCTTTCTGCAGTTCATCAGTTTATTCTGTATGGAGTTCTATCTGCCATTCTTCCACTGAGGAAGCAGTCTCTCTAGGAGTTGGAAATCTCTCCAAATTACATCATGAGCCCTCTTGTGCTGTGGGCCAACAGAAATTCTGTCAGCTGTGTCATCTCCAGAGAAAAGCAATAAGGTCCAAAGAAGAGCAACAAGAATGATTAAGTAACAGCAACGAAGGGTCCTGTGGCCTGTGACTTCATCAGATGTGAGTCTGTGCTCACGAAAGCTCATGCTCAAAACTTTCCTGTTGGTCTATAAGGTGCCACAGGACCCTTTGTTGCTGTTACAGATCCAGACTAACACGGCTACCCCTCCGATACTTGAAGAATGATAAAAGGTCTAGAGAACAGGAGCTAAGAGGGAAGACAGAAATAACTGGGCTTCTTTAGTTTAGAAAAGAGAGAGGGCATGCTAGGGATCGATAAGTACCTAAAAGAATGGTACAAGGAGGAGTGAGAAAAATTGTTCTCCTTGGCCTCTGAGGATAGGACAAGAAGCAACAGGCTTAACCTGCAGCAATGGAGGTTTAGATTAGACATTAGGAAAAACTTCCTAACTGCCGGGGGCTTAAACATTGGAATAAATTGCATAGGGAGGTTGTGGGATCTCCATCACTGGAGATATTTGAGCAGCTTGGATAGGCACCTGTCAGGGATGGTCTCTTCTAGATGGTGCTTTGTCCTGCTGTAAAAGCAGAGAGCTGGACTCCATGACCTCTTAAGGTCCCTTCCAGTTCTAGTGTTCTGTGATTCTATGATCTCTTCACCTGAGTCTTAATCTTTTCTTCTTTAAATCCCACCAAGATGTGCAGCAGCCTGCATTATGCTTTTATTGTGGCAGCTCTGGGATGTCTACAGAATGACCCAGTGATACAGGCTAACTTTCTGTTCTTGTATATAAATTTCTGGCAGTGGGATGGAAAGATAACATTTGCACACAAGGCTAAAATTACCCATTTGTACTTACAGCATAATTCATATGTAGTCAAATGGAACTGATTTCCTGATGTGAATTTACATTACAAACCTTAAAACCACTATGTCTTCTGTTTTGTAGTTAATTTCTGAAACTGATAGATAAATCGTTTTATAGTTGGGTTGGTACTATGTAGCATCCAGTATACATAGAGACTGCAGAACTTGCAGAGATTTCTATTCTTCCTGTCTAATATCAAAAAGAGTTCAATGCAGTGAAAACCTGAAGAAGATGGCAGTGCCCAGCTGTAAGTCTGATCACAATAAAGGTCATTTTTAGAAACAAAGCAATGAAGCCTGTGTCGAATCACTGCAGATACCTTTAGCTGCCTGTTACTGTCTTTACAAACGTTGTGCAGGACGAATCTGTGACAGTGCCAGGTTGACAATCCTGGGTGCAAAACCCTCTTTGTGCCCACAGAAGAGGGAGATCATGTGCAAATCCCGTCATCTCTGTAGTCCCTCCCCCAGCTGCTCCAATTCCTAGCTCTGTTTAGGTTTAGCTTGTTTTTTTACTTTTAATTAGTAATAACTGGCATGCCTGTTCAACAGCTTCAGGCATCTCAGTGCTACTTAAGCTTGCAGAAATTCCAAATGTAAAGGTGCTGTGCAGCCTGGAACTACTACCAACCAGCTCCCACTCCATTAACTCAAAATAATGGTAGTCCATTGATCCGATGATGACAAATTTGTGCAGATCATCTGTTATTGGTCTCACGGTGTGCCCTCTGGTGACTGTATAAGCCAATTCTAAAGGTGCACATTTTGCCGCAGATGGTGCATGGGAAATTTGCAATCTGTGGGTTGTGCATTGCTGATGCTCTGTGACGTCATTCGCGTGCCTCTTGTAGATGCTGGCAGAGGTCTTCCTCAAAGGCAATGCAGGTATTTCTGACTGTTGTACACCACTGTGTTCTGTCACTGGCGGCGTCCTCAAGGTTCCTAGGTCTGGTACTGCAGATTGGCCTTGATGGTATCCTTGTAGCGTTTCCGTGGACGACCTATACGCCGGATGCCCTGGGAGAGTTCATCATACAGAAGCTGGCGAGGGATTCTGTTGGCATCCATGCAGCTGACATGACCGGTCCAACGTAGTTGTGACTTCATAATCATAATTTTGATGCTTGCCATCTGGGCTTTCTCGAGGACCTCAAGATTGGGCACTTTTTGTCTTTCCAGCAGATCTTCATGATGTTATGGAGGCAGCGCATGTGGAATGCTTCGAGCTGCTTGATGTGACGCCTATATAGTGTCCATGTTTTGCACCCGTACAAAAGAGATGAGAGAACAACAGCTCTGTATACAAGCAGTTTTGTTGACATCTGGATGTTATGGTGGTTTAGAACTTTGACACGCAGACAGGCCAGTGCCTGGCTCGCTTTGGATAGTCGTGCATTGATCTCGTTATCCAGTGATCCATCACTGGATATGACACTACCCAGGTATTTAAAGTTCTCCACTACTTTAAGCCGAGTGCTATCAATGGAGATTCTTGGGACAGGAGCATTTGATCCAGGTGCAGGTTGATGGAGAACTTCTGTCTTTCTGAGGCTGATAGATAGTCCGAAAAGTTGGAAGGCCTCAGCAAACTTGTTGACAATGTGCTGAAGATAGTTTTCAGTGTGAACCATAAGGGCACAGTTGTCGGCAAAGAGTGCCTCAGAAAGGAGTTTCTGCACTGTCTTAGTCTTTGCGTTCAGGCGACGGAGGTCAAAAAGTGAACCATCATGCGGTATTTCAAGTATATACCTCAGTCCAGATCTTTGCATGTGTCCTTAACCATGCAATGAAAGAACAGGTTAAATAAGACAGGAGTGAGAACACATCCTTGTTTCATGCCGTTGGTAATGTTGAAGGGGGCTGATGTGGCTCCATCAGACAGTACTTCGCCTGCCATGTCATCATGGAAAAGGCGTATAATCTGGACAAGTTTTCTGGGGCAGCCAAGTCCTATTAGAATGGTCCAAAGGGCTTCCCTGTTGACGGTATCAGATGCCTTTTGTCAGATCTATGAAGACAGCATACAGGTGTATGTTCTGTTCAATGCACTTTTCTTGTATTTGTCTGACAGCAAACACCATATCGGCTGTGCTCTGGCTAGGTCAAAAACCGCATTGACTTTCAGGTAGATTTGCCTCGGAAATACTGGCTATTAGGCAGTTCAAGATGATGCGGGCGATGATCTTCCCTCCAACGGAGAGGAAGGATATGTCTCTGTAGTTTCCACATTCTGCTTTGCTGCCTTTACTCTTGAAAAGGGAGACAATAATAGCATCACGGAGGTCCTGTGGTATGTTTTCATCCTCCCAGATGCTGATGATCGTGTTATGGAACGCTGCTAGTACTGCTGGACTTGCCGCTTTATATATCTCTGCTGGTATCCCATCTTTTCCAGGAGTTTTTCCTGAACTCATCCAGCTAACAGCTTTCTTAATCTCATCTATAGTGGGCGGAAAGTCAAGATCTGTCGGGACAGGTTGTTGTGGAATTTCACTGAGGACGTTGTTATTCACGGTTGATGGTCTGTTAAGGAGGTTGCTAATGTGTTTTCACCATCTTTCGTTGATGCCCTCTTTGTCTTTGACCAGCGTTGTGTTGTGTTGTGTGATGAGAGCAGTGGGGTAGCCCTTGGTTTAGAAGGTCCATAGACAGTCTTGATAGCACTAAAGAACATCTTTGAGTTGTGGGTCTCAACATAGTGCTCAATTTCTTTGGCTTTGCTCTCCCACCAGCTGTCTTGTATCTGACGGCGGTCTTTCTGTGTTTTGCTGTGAAGGTGCTTGAAATGGTCCCGTTTGGAGGCTGAGGAGGGGTCATCCTGCCATTCAATAAAGGCTTTTACTTCCAGTGCTGAACATATTTCTTCTTGGTTCTCATCGAACCAATCCTGATGTATTCTTTTCTTTGGTCCAGGTGATGTTATTGCTGTGTCAGTCACTATCTGCTTGAACTGATCCCACTTTTCGGTTACAGTACCAACCAGTTGACTGTGGGATGTTAATTTGTCATCGAGACTCTTCTGAAAATTGTTTAAACATTGGGCATCCTTCAGTTTGGCTTTGTTAAAAGCAAGTCGCACATGCTTAAGGCATTTGTGCAGAGAGGGAGCGATGTAAAGTTGAAGAGACATCCTGACTAATCTGTGATGTGTCCAGTACTCTGCGTGTCACATTACTCTGGTGATCAGTACGTCTCGGATGTCTCGCCTTCTGACAATGGCATAATCTATCAGATGCCACTGTTTAGACCTAGGGTGCATCCAAGTCGTTTTGTATTTATCCGCTTGTCGGAACAGAGTGTTGGTAATAGTCCAGGTTGTTTTCAGAACAAAGGCTCAAAAGGAGTAGTCCATTGTTCATTTTGCCTACACCATGCGGCCTGGCTACTCCTTTCCAGTTCTCATTGTCAGCCCCAACTCAGGCATTGAAATCTCCAAGTAGGAGTAGTTTGTCTGTTGCAGGTGTGGCCTTGATCAGTCTGTCGAGATCTTCATTGAATTGTTCCTTTTGAGTTGTCAGGGCATGTTTAGAGTGGGTGCATATGCACTCATGATGGTGGCATGACGTTTGGCGTTTAGTGGGAAGCATAGTTTCAGCAATCTTTCATTGATACCCACTGGAAGGTCTCGGAGTTGACGCATCAGTGAGGTTTTTATTGCCAGACCGACTCCATGTATTCTATCCTCTGTCTCAGTCTTACCCTTCCAGAAGAAGGTATAACCACTTCCTGGTTCACTCAAGAAACCTTCCCTAGCCAATCTTGTTTCACTTAATGCTGCTATATCGATGTTATAGCAGGCTAGTTCACAAGCAATGAGATCTGTCCTTCTCTCAGGTCTTGCAACAGCTTCTCGATCCATGAGAGTATGAACATTCCATACACCAATGGTAAGTTTTCTCAAAATTTTCTTTTGGTTTCGACCGCAAGTAGGGTTGAACTGCCAGTCGTGGGTTTTTGGCCAGTTATTGTTGTAGGGCAGGCAATTTTTAGGCCACCTTTTCTAGGCCCCTCCCTTACTAGGGTGAGCAGTGCTGTCCTAAAGAGGACTGCTCAGACGCGTGGGATGCTGCTGGGCAACTCTGCTGCCCCAGGTACAGAGCTGGATGACCACTTGTCTACAGGCTGCCTATGTGCAGGATTGAGACTACAACTCCCAGTGGTAACCTCCACCTGTCGCTTTGCCCCTCCCCCATCACTGCATGACTTGGGTGATGTGATGATATGATGATTTGCACAGGACCTGTACATGAAAGCTTTTTAAGTGGTAGAGCCGTTGCACAGGAGCAATCCCACTCTCTTGACCATGGAAGCCAGGCATCAGTGGTACGTAGAATTGTCACGACTGGTAACTTCTTTGGTTGCAGTGGATGGCCTTGATGTCTTTTGTGCCTTGTCAAGCCCTTCACTTTCCACAAAGCGTTGCAGAACTGCCCTCTTGGTCGTTGGATCTAAATGATCTCTTCCACCCAGTCCGCCGGAACTGACTTCACATGCTGGGTAGGCACATCCGAAAATTCACTGAGGGTTTGAGCCCCATCGGTTACACTCACCTGGTTCGGCCGACCTGTCGAAGCTGTTGCCCGGGGTGTGGCCGCTGCGCATGCTGCAGCTACTTGGAGCCACAAGTGAGAGCTGAGTGACAGGCAGGGACCAAAGTGTACGGACTACCCGCGAAGGGGTACGACAAGTCCCTCCAACAGAGATACTACCCCTCCCTGTACACCCCATACACCCCTAACTCAAAATAGCAAATTGATAACCCTTTCTACTTCCAACCCCACTCCTGCTTCCCCTCTCAAATGCTAAAGGCAAAAAAAAAAACAAAACAAAACCCTAATTAGTGCCAGGTGTTGTGATATGGAACTGATCTACTGGACTTTTTTAACATAGACCACTTAATTGCCATTAGATAGACATATCAGTCCAGAACTCACTTGCCTGACCCCAGTAAGACCAACACCATTTTGCCTGTCTTTCAATCACCAGTGAGCTGGGCTGGATTTGACCTGGTGACCTACAGCTGAAAATCACAATATCCCATTACCAATGTTTTGTGCCATCTGGTCCCTAATTGCTTCTCTGTTTTCAAATACATTTTTTTTCTTGAATAATTGTGTCCAGTATTAATCATGCATATTTTGGCAGGTTTTCTAAGATTTTTCAAGTTTGTAATTTTAGATACCAATTACAGGAGACTAGCAATAAATAGGCAACTAGCACATGTTCCATTCTCAAACTGTAGAACATCCCAGCTTTAATATACCCACTTAGCAAGCTCTGAGTTCTATACTGTAGACACCATGATATGTCTAGTATCAGAGGGGTAGCCGTGTTAGTCTGGAAGTGAGTTAACTCACGAAAGCTCATGCTCTAAACTTTTCTGTTAGTCTATAAGGTGCCACAGGACCCTTCGTTGCTCTCATGATATGTCTGTTAGTGTATGTTTACTAGGCATGTACAATTATTTGGTAACATTGTGCAGCTTTTTCATTTTCATAGCAACATTCAAAACCATATGATAGTCTCATTTTACGTAGCTATTTTTATTGCTTGTTATCACATTTGTTTTAGTATAACATCTAATGCCAAATAAAATCTGAGCTAACTTTCAGTGGGCTGTAACTGAGTTTAAATGATAATTGTGTTATTTTTATGGTAATATAGATACTTTTGTTATGTGATAACATTCTGATAAGTAATTGTTTCTTGCAGGTTGTGCTGGCACACACAATTTGTTTCCAGTGACAATTAGTATGCCTTTAAGTTTTTGTTCAGTTCAACCCATCTCAGTCAGCATAACAATAGAGGATCTTATGACATCAGTTGGCAGTAATGACTGCTGATTTCAGCCTATTAATGGTAAATGACAAAAATGCCGGCAAGCTTCTAGTACCTGCAGTTGTGGATGGTTAGACAAACACTTTAGATGACTTATGTATATTACTTCATAACGCATTATTTGATTTCCTTATACAAATCAACAGATTGAATGTTGTCAGCTTGAAAATGGTAATTTAAAAGCTCTTGAGCACAAGAAGAACCTTCCAAGACTGCCATAATGTGTTTTATGTGATGTATTGCTGGTTTATATGTGCTAGGGGGGAAAGTGTCGAGTAATCTCTTGATTTATTATGAACAATAAAAACATTCTAGTCACTTCTTCTGGCAAGAGCTACAGAGGAGGAATTGAAGTGAATTGTTTATTCAAAACAAAAGCCATGTCCTATTATTCATAATGCAGTACTGATAGTTATGCTGGAATAACCTTCTCTTTTCACCACCTGATTTTATACTACTTTAATAAAATACCTCTTTATATTAAATGTACATGAGAACCAATATTTAGTCTTTGGAAAGTGAAGTGCTATACATAGTAGCCTTCTAACCAGCTAAATTGATTTAAATCCAGATTAAAATATTAAACCTACACTAAAAATCATCCATAATATTTTCTGGATGATTCAGAGGCCCACTTACTGCTGTGTCAATGTTTTCATTTAAGAAAGACTGTTCAGGAGCCTGTTCTGGCCATTGGAGAAATCATTTTCTCATTGATACTGTGCAGAGCAACTGAATGTGTGATTGTATGCCACTGAAGTTAATTAAAAGACTCAAGTTAACTTAAGTGGGTTTTGGATTAGGCTCCATGTACTTCTCTCATGGTGTAGGTAGCACTAGTTCTGAAAGGTGACAGAGAGAGAGTCTTGTAAGTCTGTATTTTATCAAAACAAAAAAGCAGTCAACTAGCACTTTAAAGACTAACAAAATAATGGTATGGCTATGATTTGAAGAAGTGGGTCTGTCCCACAAAAGCTCATCACCTAATAAATTATTTTGTTAGTCTTTAAAGTGCTAGTTGACTGCTTTTTTGTTTTGATAGTGCTGAAAGGTACAAGTAAATAGATAAAGTTAACCTGTGGTGACCACTTACACATTGTTAAAATGAAGTTACTTATTTTAGATGTACTGGACTGAGTACTTTGTCCCAGAGGGGAAAGAGTCACTAACAAATATTTAGCTAATTCACTTTTCTATGCCTTACAAAAAGAATTAGCATATCTACATACAGCAAACCTGCCCCTTGCCATTCTTAAACTTTTTTTCTTCTATTAACTTGAAAGACCCAAAACACCTGTGGATGAAATTCTAATTGCTTGGAGATCAATGGTAAAACTCCTAGTGGTTTCAGTGGGGGCCAACGTTTCACCCTCTGTTTTTAATAGTTTCTTGGTTGTTGATAGCTTGTTCATGCTTACATACGTCCTTAAAATAAATAAGTAAATAAATATAATAAAAATAAGGGACGTGATCATTGGAGGCTCAGAACTTCTTTCAGTGTTATTGATCTCAGTTGGAGAGGAAGCTGCTCAGTATCTTGCCAGGACTAGGCCCCACTTCAGCAAAGCTTGTGCTTAATTAAGCATGTGAGCAGTTTTGTGGGGGACTACTCTTCTGCTTAGAGTTAAGCATGCACTCCAGTGTTCCCTAGAATCAGGGTCTGTATGAATAGTTCAGCACTTTGGTATAGCCGAGGAATGCTAGATGTTACTATCATTGTCTTTGCAGGTGTGGGATTGTTTGCAGGCATTGCACCATTGTTTCCTTTCCAGCACAAAGGGTTCCATATGTGCAAAGCACACAGTTACCAACAGACTTGCACTCTCCAGGATTCAAAAATTGTAGAAAGTTTCAAGTATCTCCACTCTGCTGCAAACAATTCTCCCTCCAGCTTCTGGCTGAAAATTTGTAGCTGTCGAGAGAAACCCAGAGGGGAGCTAGAGCCAATGCCAGCTGGAGAAGGCATCTAAACAATCATAAACAAAGCATTGAGGAAAAGTTCTTGTTGATCTTGTTCACCAGGCATATACTTTTTGAGTATCACATGTCCCCACTGATACCTGTGGAATGCAGTATTTCCTGTACAGCTAGAGAATGCAGTGTTGTTCAGTATGGAAACCAAGGGTGAGGATGGGTGTTATGGATCTGGTTTTGGGACAAGGAAGAAATGGTAGAATTTAGTTAGTATAATCTCATAAAGCTGGAAGAGACCTTGAGAGGTTGTCAAGTCCAGTCCCCTGCCTTCTCAGCAGGAAGAAGCACCATCCCTCACAGAATTTTCTTTTTTAAATCTGTTTTTCCCAGACCCTTAAATGCCTTCCTCAAGGATTGAGCTAACAACCCTGGGTTTATGAGGACAGTGCACAAACCAGTGAGCTAGTTCTGTGCTGATCCTCTGGAAGATGTAGCATATATCAGTTCTGTAATATTTGGTGTCTAAAGTACTTTCTATTGTAGCCATGGTTATGTGTGAATCTCAGCTTTTTTTATAATAAAGTTGAGTTTCTAGCACCTGCGGTTGCAAAGCTTGAAAAAGTGACTTGAGCATAATCTCGGGTTGTTCTTTTTTTTTTTTTTTTAAAAAAAAAAAGAAAATATCCCTTCTCCAAAATCGTTAAAAATCTTCTGACTTTTTAAAACTAATCTTATAATGGTGGTTATAGATCATGATTGCTGTGTGGTTGTGGTTGGTGGTACTGAAGGGAGTGAACCTCACTGTAACTAGGGAAATGTGGAGGAGTTACTGTAGAATGACTCAATTTTGGGTTTCCGCAGACAACCACCTATTTAGACTGTTCAATAGCTACTAAATTTCTGAAATCTCTTGTAGAAAACTGCTTCTCTAACATGCCAACAAGAGAGAATAAGATAAACTGGTGCATTTGATGGTTTTTATATATAAGTAACATTCTTGGAACAGAATTAGCAAGAGAGAACTCCACCGCAAAGTAGGGATGGATGAAAGGTTTGTATTTCCTAATCAGAATGAATACTGAATATTGGCTACGTTGTGTGAGCCAGCTATTCTGTGAACAAAGACGTAGGCTCATTTGGAGCTAGTACTGCATGATTCTCATTCTTCCAAGCACTGTCGGAGGGGAGCCTTTAGTGTCATGTGGTCATAGGGTTTGCTTGTACACATGGTTACAGCATCTTCAGGAGATGATGCGGGAGATGGAGGTCCATAATCAGAATAGAGCTCAATGCAAAATGGAATATGGATTTTTTTTGAACGCATTTGTCAGATACACAGACTGTTGTAGTAATCTCTGTGGCTGCTGTTGCCTAAACGTGGATGATTATTATTTAAACACAAAACATAATTATCAAATATGTCCTCATGAGATGCAGATGGGAACCTCAGTCCTCCTCTTAGCCCCGCACCTGATCATGTCTAAACATTTCCTTCCTACTTACACATCTGTATGCCCATATTATGTTGTGGCCTGAATATTTACTGGATTCATTAAGCCTGCTCAGGATTAAACATCTTGATCTCTCTGTTCTGGCCAGACAGAACAAAAGAC
The DNA here is from genome assembly GCF_033958435.1 of Carettochelys insculpta. Lineage (NCBI taxonomy): Eukaryota > Metazoa > Chordata > Testudines > Carettochelyidae > Carettochelys > Carettochelys insculpta. The sequence continues at coordinate 13,725,931 of NC_134147.1, read as the reverse complement.
CCTCTCAGTAGTAACAGCTTCAATTCAAACCTCATTCTTTTCATTGGCTCACCTGGCTGCTTGCCAACAGAGAACCCGCTCTCTCTGTGCTTAACCCTTTATAAGCATTCATTCATGGCAAAGGGTCAGCGTGGTTTTTTTTTAAACCAAGAAAGTGATGGAGAATAAAGTTTTGGAAGGACTAGGAATGCCTGAAAAAAAATTTAACAGCTAGTCTGGCTTGTATACTTCTATTGATGCCACAATGTGCACATTGATGTGTAATAATTACTCTGTGGAAAGCGCAGTACAGTCCTCTTCTAAGCTGCTAACCACCTGGGACTTTGTCTGCCCTAGAGCTGCCATCACAAAGTATTGATACATCTGGATTGAAGCAGTTACTATGAGATACCCTAACTGCTTGTAGCTGAGGACAAGTGCAAAGTGTCCGAACCTATGAAGCTTTAAAAAAAAAAAAAAAAAAAAAAAGGTGAATTATCTATTTTTCCCTTCTGAAAAAGAGGAAAGCATCGTCTCTGGAAATCTTGTTATGACGTTAATGTGAAAATTAAACCTTTAAGAATAGGGTGCCAAGAAGCTATTGATTTTAATGAGTTTTCAGGGAACCTTTTGAACTCTTTACCACAATTTTGCAACCTAAATGGATTTTTAAGATTTTTTTTCTTATTTTAGACACAACAGAATTATCCTGTGAAGGCTTTGGTTTGTTGAGTATCTTTTGAATCCATAAATCTTTTGGAGTAGCAAGTAAGAGCAATAGTGGCATTAACATTTGAAATGTGAACAATTTGAGAATGAGACAGCTTTTTTATTGTAGCTGTGTTGAAGGAGAGATTTGCTGAACTGCATCCCATACTGTGTGTTATTTTATGGGACTAAAATAATTTGTGTTCTCATACAGTGAAACAAGGTCTCGATTCAAAGCACACAGTAGTCTGGCACTCTGTGCAATGCCTCTAGATCAAGTCTTCATTTGAGATTCTCAAAGTATTTTACAACGTCTTATAGTGCCCCCACTGAGATCTACCAGAGTGGTTTATACTGCACATACAATAGTTTCCCAGTGCTTTTTGTAAATATTGTGTCAGCAAATAATATAAGCTGGTTTTGGATCACAGGAAAATGCAGGACTTGTCTGAAGTGCAAAGTTCTACAAGTTAAACGTGTGTGTGTGTGTGTGTGTGTGTGTGTGTTAAAACTGATTTTGAATTAAATCTGTTGACATCCCAGTGTGAACACTTCATCAGTTGAAAATTGATTGTATTGGTTTAGCTTTCTTTTGTGGTCTTATCTGCAAGCTAAACTGATATAAACCAGAGAGATAGCCGTGTTAGTCTGTATTCCAACAAAACAAACCAGCAGTCATGTCGCACTTTAAGGTCTAACAAAATAATTTATTAGGTGATGAGTTTTTGTGGGACAGACCCACTTTTTCAATAGCATTTCGAGTACAGACTGACAGTTATATAGCACAGAGGTCACAAAAAAACAACCGACAAATCAGATACATAGAACTGAAAGTGGGGTGACGGGGACAGATAGTAATAGTCTTGCCTCAGATCATTACAAATACCAAAGTAAGGGAAACAGTCCTTGTAACGTGTGAGATAATTGCTATCTCTATTGAGACCAAGTGTTAATGTATTGAATTTGAGCATGAACTCAAGTTCACACATCTCCCTTTGCAATCTGCTGTTAAAGTCTCTTCATTGTAGGATGCATATTCTCAGGTCTTTAATAGAATGGCCAACTCCATTGAAATGCTCACTGGCAGGTTTACGTATATTAAGATTCCTAATGTCTGCTTTCTGCCCATTCATTCTTTGGCAAAGTGTTTGCCCAATTTGTCCAATGAACATAGTAGCGGGACATTGCTGCCACATGATGGCATAAATAACATTGGTTGAGGTACAGGAGAATAAACCCCTGAACTGGATATTAACATAGTTGGGTCCGGTGATGGTATCTCCAGCATAAATATGTGGACAAAGTTGGAACAGGGTTGGTGCAAGGAAAAGTTCCAGGATTAGTATTACTGTGGTATGTTCTGTGGTTGCTAGTGAGAATTGCTTTGGAGGATGTCTATGTGAGAGAACAGACCTCTCATCTAGGGCCTTTCAGAATGTAGCAGCATGTTCCAGTATGGGATATAGGTTTTTGATGATGCACTGCAGGGGTTTGAGCTGGGGGCTATAGGTAATGACAAGTGGTGCTCTGTTATTGACCTTCTTGGGCCTATTTTGAAGTAGCTGGTTTCTGGGTATTCATCTGGCCCTGTCAATCTTTTTTTTTTCTCCCAGTGGGTAATTTAAGTTTTATGAATCCTTGGTAGAGATCTTGAAGTTCTTGGTCTCTGTCCATAGGATTGGAGCAGAAGTGATCCTATCTAAGTGCTTGATTATAAATAATGGACTGTTTGGTGTGTGCTGGATGCAACCTGGAGGTATATAGGTGAGCGTAGCAGTCAGTGAGTTTCCAGAAGAGAGTGGTATTCATCTGGCCATCAGTGTTTTTGTACTGTGGTGTCCAGGAAATGTAATGTCTCCTGTGGAATGGTCAAGGCTGAGACTGGTGGTGGGGTGCAGGTTGTTAAAATCTCAGTGGAATTCTTCCAGAATCTTTTTACCATGGGTCCAAATGATAAAGATGCTATCAATGTAGCATAAGTAAAGGAGGTGTGATAAGAAATGAGAGCTGAGGAAATGTTCTTCTAAGTCAGCCATAAAAACGTTAGCATACTGCTGGGGCCATGCGAGTCCCCATAGTAGTGCTGCTAATCTGGAAGTATAGGTCGTCCCCAAATTGGAATAATTATGGGTGAGAACAAAGTTACATAGGTCAACCACCAGATTTGCTGTGGTAACATCAGGGATGGTGTTCATCATCATGTGGAATATTGGTCTAGAGAACCTCTATATACATGGTGGCAAGGATGGTGTTGTCAAGAAGGTTTCTGATGTTTTGTAATTTCCTCAGGAAGTGAGTGGTATCTCAGAGATAGCTAGGAGTGCTGGTAGTGTAGGGTTTGAGGAGGGAGTCTATGTAGCTGGATAGTCTGGCAGTCAGGGTGCCAATATCTCAAATGATGGGGTGTGTGGGGTTTCCAGGTTTATGGTTTGTGTCCACTTAAGAGTGTTAACACACAGGCTATGACCATAGGCCATTTAGCCAACAAAACCCACGGAGTGTCCAGGTTCCCAAGTGTTCTGTTGACAGTAAGTTGAGAGAACACAGCACATTTCTTGATGGCTTTATCCAGCTTTTACAAAGAATAATGCCTCTACTGACAGCGAGCTGTTGACAGAGAGCCAGTTTGGACATTCTGGGGGGTCCCTACATCAACAGACAGGGCTTTCAGGACACCGGGCAGCCCTGAGTGTTGTGCTTCCAGTTGGCCATTTTGCTGATAGAGCAGCTTGGCAGTTTGGCTGTGATCTATTGATAGAAGTTTTCTTGCAAGATATGTTCCGACAAAACTTTTGTTGACAAATCCCTGTAATGTAGACATAGTCGCACACAGTTTAATTTAAAGTGGTTTAAAGTCAAACTCATAGGAATTCCTATGTAGACCAGGCTGCACTGACTCCAGCAATGCAGGACTCAGCCTCTATTTGGAATGCTGTTGAAGTTGAGGAAGGTCAGCACCTCCGTGTTGGTCAGTTCATGGCAAGCTGGGGCACGACTCCTGTCTTGCATTAGCCTGCTGGATACTACGGGACCCTTCTGATGCAAACTAAGGCCGTTTCTACACATGCCACTTTTGGAGAGAGTGGCATGCTAATAAATGGCCCAAAATATACTAATGAGGCATGGATGGGGCCGCTTAAAAGTGTTAACGCACAGGCTATGACCATAGGCCATTTAACCAACAAAACCCACGGAGTGTCTACATTTCCAAGTGTTCTGTTGACAGTAAGTTGAGAGAACACAGCACACTTTTTCCAAAAGTGGCATGTGTAGAAATGACCTAACAGTTCCTGTGTATTTGCATCTACACTGCTGTAAAATGGGTAGATTAAAGAGAACTAAGGAACGTTTTGGTCTCCGAAAGCAGGATCCACCTGGGTTCATTGCCTGCAAGACTTTCTTGGGCTTTGATTTACACCACTTCTTGTTACAAAATAACATCTGTGTAGACAAGCCCTTGGTTCCTACTCAGGCATAACTTCAGCACAAATCTGAACATGCACATGAGCACAAGGCAGCATCTTGGGTCATGATCTGTTAAAGCACTTAAGCACTTTTAATGTAAATATTGCACAGCTTTGTTTCATTTTTCTGAATTCCAGAACATAGTTTCCTTCAGTGGCCCTGACAAAGGGCTGGCTCACCTGATTTTTGACTACCATAGAAATAAATCTTGACTCATAAATCAAAATAAATTTTTTCCCCTTAGAGTTTGGATTCGTATCCTTCACCACAACACTGGGAGCCCAGTATTCCTGCCACCATTATCTTTATTGGCCAGCATGCTGGGGCTAGGGCTCCACAAAACAGCAATACTCTTCCGTTTGCTCCTAACAGCAGGCAGACAGAAGTTGTTAATGCTGTATTGGTACGCTCCGATACATTGCTCGATTGCAGCTGGGATCAAGGTGATGTATCTATGTCCTGCATAATCTAGACATAGGTAAGACCAATGCAAAGCATATCACTTATTCTGCTTGTTATGTGAAAGCTTTGTATACCCACTCAGAAAAAGTATGAATGATCTTCAGCTGTGGTGGGTTTTTTTGTTTGTTTGTTTGTTTGTATTGGATTGACTGCAGTTCCAGTTCAGTCTACAAATCTGTGAATATAGTAAAACCTCCCGTTCCCTGTGTTTTGTCATCCTGAACGGTTTACATATTTCCTGTGCTATGTATACTGCCTTTCTGGAGTCCGAAAGGGACCATGAGCCTTGGCTACCTTGTATGTCTGTTATCCAGTTAGATATTCATGTACCAAGCTAGTCTGTGTCTTTAAGTGGAGAAGATTTGTGGCTCTTTTTATTAGTGAAAGCAAACTACGCTGCAAATGTTGGACTGTCATCTGTTCCCTAGAGGAGGCAGGGCACCACTGTTTAAGCGGGCACCGTGGCAAACTAACACATTAGTAGGCATGCAACCCGTCCTGCAGTCATACTTATTGTTCAGGATATTTGTGTGGTTATAAATGCCTCAAGAGAATTTCAGCTACAGCAGTCTGGCTAAAATGTCTGCATTTAGGTTATTAGGGGATATATTATTGCCACTGCAGCTCAGAGCTGGATTAACTTCAAATGTCTAAAAATAGCTTGCAGAGCTATGGAAAGCAAGAACTTTTTTTTTTCCCCAGTCTAGTGAATCAAGTGTTCAGGGGTGGGGGATATAAAAATTAAATCTTCACTACCTCTCTTTCTCTGTGGAAATCATACGTAGGACTGGCTAACCAATAGGACACACTGTTTTATAGTCTGAAAAGGCAAAGAATCTTCCAGCGACTTCACAGAATAATATGTGATACACGATTGTTTTAAATGGATTACGTTAGATTTAAAATGAATGTAGTCACCAAATACTCTCCATTTGCTTTTGAATTGGTTTCTTTCCATACTTGAAGTTTTCACCTTTTTAAATTCTGGATTCCATAGCCACTAATCATGTCCCCTGCTCTGTCACTGAGCCAAGCTGTTCTTTATTAGCTCTTTCATGATTTCTTCATAATTCAGTCCTCCTGGAATACTTGTCATTTATAATAACACTTAACACAGATAATTTTTGTTGCTCTTTCAGCTCCTCCCAATTGATTGCTATTCTTCTGGTAATGTGGTACCAGACTATAACAAACTATTTTAATGTCTGATCTCGGCAGAGGTGCAGAAAAAGGGACTACTTCTTTTCTCAGAAAGCCCCATGGCCTGCATATAAATCCAATGATGTTGATTTCTTTTATACTCTTATCTCCTTGGAAACATGTATTTACTTTTTCACTATCACCCCAGTTTCTCCTTCAGCATTATTATTTTCTAAATTCTGCCAGCCTCGAATGAGCTGTTATTTCCCCTAAACACATTAGCTACATCTACAGTGGGATGCTACATTGAAATAGCTTATTTCAATGTAGCGAAATCGAAATAAGCTATTTCGACGCGTAGTGTCCACACATCCTCCGAGGCTGGTGCCGTTGATGTTCAGTGTCGATGCAGGAAAGTGCTACATCGAAATGGGCCCTGCGGGGGAGTGTCTACACACAAAAGCAGCCCCAATCAGAATAAGGGAGCTAGCAAAGCCTGCAGACAGGGTCACAGGGCAGACTAGCCCTGCCGGGGCAACAGCAAGCCACTCCCTTAGAGGGCCCCTCCCACACACACTCAGCTTGCACAGCACGAGGTCCGCAGAGCCAACAACAGGTTGCAGACCCCGTGCACGCAGCATGGACCCCCAGTTGCAGCTGCAGCAGCAGCAGCAGCCAGAAGCCCTCAGGGCCTTATCCAAGGCAGGGCCCGACCTGCTCAGCGCTGCAGAGGAGGCTGCCCAGCATCTCCTGGAAGACAAGCCCTCCTCGGGATGAAGGATCTGCCCCAGACCATCATGGGGCCCTCCTGGCCCCCCCCATCAGGCACGCCGCCGGGTAGGGAGGTACCCCACCAGCATGGAGTGGTGGGAGCACCTGGTCCTCGAGCAGTGGGATGACAACCACTGGCTCCGGAATTTCAGGATAAGCCAGCAGACATTCCTCGAGCTCTGCACGTGGCTCACCCCTGCCCTGCGGCACCAGGACGCCCCTATGCGACGTGCCCTCACCATTGAGAAATGGGTTGACATTGCTGTCTGGAAGCTGTCCACTCCAGACAGCTACCGATCCATAGGACAGCAGTTCGGTGTGGGCAAGGCCAACATTGGGGCTGTCATCATGGAGGTAAGGAGGCCTGGGAGGGGACCCCGGGGAGGAGGGACTCCCAGGGTTGGGGGGGATCCTGGGGGCAGCTCGGGGGGGTAGGCACACCCTGCACACCCCTCACAGGTGCTCATGTTTACCCCCCCCACAGGTGGTCCGTGTGCTGAATGTTCTGCTGCTCCACAGGGTCGTGCGGCTTGGGGACCTGGATGCAGCCATTGTGGGGTTTGCCAGCATGGGGTTCCCCAACTGCTTTGGGGCACTGGACGGGACCCAGATCCCCATCCACGCCCCGGAGCACAGTGGAGGACACTTCCTGAACAGGAAGGGCTACCACTTGGTGGTCCTCCAGGCCATGGTGGACAGCTGGAGCCAGTTCCAGGCAGCACGCATGACGCCTGCATTTTTAGGAACTCAGGCCTGTCCCACCGGACGGAGGCGGGGACCTACATCCCTCAGAGGGAGATCCCTCTGGGGGATGCCACTGTGCCCGTCCGCCTTGTGGCGGATGCGGCCTACCCCCTCCAGCCCTGGCTCATGCGCCCCCACACGGGCCACCTCAGTGCCAGCCAGGAGGGGTTCAAAAACTGCCTGAACCATGTGCGCCAGGTGGTTGAGCGGACTTTTGGCCACTTCAAAGGCCTCTGGAGGTGCCTCCTCACCTGCCTGAACGTGGGGCTCCCCAACATCTCCCAGGTTGTGGGTGCGTGCTGGGCACTCCACAACCTGGTGGAAAGCAAGGGGGAGGTCTTCGTGCAGGGCTGGGCTGTGAAGGCTGACACCAGTCTACCCTCAGCCAGCTGCTGCCCTGAGCCACCAAGCTGACCACAAGGGGGTCCCGGGTCCAGGAGGCCCTGCGGGCCCATTTCGACCGGGCTGTGGGGTGAGCGCTGGCGGGGCCATCCTGGTGGACCACTCGCTGCCCCCACCACCACCCACAACACACTGCTGTGCCCACACGCACACTACTGCACCCTGAGAACACACGACACGTTTTTGTTTTAAAAATAAACCTGAACATTATTGAAACCAACAAAAATGATGAATATTTTTAAACAGGAAGAGGGAACTATGTACATTGGGGGGGCAGCTACTAAAGGGGAGGTGGGACATGACAACTATGTACAACAAGGCTGGAACTATGTACAAAGGAGGGGGAGTCCTTGGCCCCCTTCCCTACTGTCCAGTGCCTGGCGGGGGGAGTGGGGCGTGACCCATGCCTGGGCTGGAGGCCCCGTTGAGGCCGGGTGGGGGCCAGGAGGACCGGCAGGTATGGCCAGACTGGCTCCTGAGCCCTGTAGTCCTCCTCCTCGGCAGGCTTCAGGGCAGGTGGAGGGCAACTGTGAGGGACGGGGGGCAGCATCCACTCAGCAATCCACTCAAAGGTCCTCATGGAGGACTCCCAGGTCTCCTGGTGCCAGGCCAGTGCCCGCTCCTGCAAGTGGAGGCGGCACTCCTCCATTTGCAGGTGGTACTCTGACACCTCCACCTGGTGCCGCAGGGTGGCAAGGACCTGGGGGTCAGCGGACACCTGTGGCTGGCTCCAGTGGTGGCAGGCTCATCCCGGGGCTGGTCCCTGCTCTGTCACCTGGCTGCCAGGGTGCAAGGTCCATGTCATGGCCCTCAGATGGTGCGGCTGCAGAAAAGAGCGGGGAGAGTGAAGACAGCCGTTAGTCTGGGCGCTGACCCATGGCCCACACCCCCCCACCCCTCCCTGATGGGTCCCTGTCCCCTGCCCCCCACGATGGTGGGTGTAGTGTCCCCGTGGGTGATCCCCTTCAGGGGTTCTGCTGCCCCCCTATCCTCAGGGATGGGGTGTGGCACTGTCCTGGGGGCAGGTGCTGACAGGCTCTTGGGGCCATACCGCTGCTGTCCTGGGGCCATTGTCTGGCTGGACTGTGGTGGGCCGGGGTCAGCTGGGTGTGTGTGGGGCCCTGGTCATGTCCCTTAACCTGGGGGTGTGCGTCTGCCGTACATACCTGACAGTCCACTCCCATGGTTGGGGGACACCCGTTGGGTGGACGCACTGCTGGAGCTGCTGGAGGGGTGGTCAAACAGGAGCGCCCCCCCATCACTGAAGCCCTCTTCCTCCTCCTCTTCCTCCGCTGTCCCAGGGCTGGGCTCCTCTGGGGGCCTCTGGAGTGCAGGGCTGGCCTCCAGGCCAGACTCCAGCTCTAGGGCCTGCTGGGGCTCCTTGGCTGAGGTGTCAAGGGTGGCCGGGGAGGAGAGAGTGTATGAGGGGCCCAGGATCTCCCTGAGCTCCCTGTAAAAGGGGCAAGCAGCGGGGCTGGTTGGCCCTGTCCTGGGCCCGGGCGTAACCCTGCTGCAGCTCCTTGACTTTACTCCTGACATGGTCAGGAGTGAGGACAGGGTGACCCCAGGTTGCCAGGCCCGTAGTCAGCAGGGTGAACATGTCTGCGTTCTGCTGCTTGCCCCCCCATTATCTCCTTGCCCCAAACCCCCCTCAGGTCCTGGATCTCAGCATCCGACTGGGAGGGGCCCCACTGTTTCTCCCCCCACCCCCCAGCTGAATGGCTGGGAGCCCTGTGTCCTCCTGGGGGATGTGCGCTGGGGGCACTCGGGGCTGTCTGGCTGTCTGGCTGCCATGGGTGCTGGGTGGTAGATCGGGGCGTCTGGAGGGTGTGCAGGGTGTGCACGTGTGTGCTGCTGTCTGCACGCTCTCAACTTCCTGCCGCAGGAAATCCAGGGACGTGGAGCTTTACGGGCTGCTGCATGTGGTGACCATAGAGCCCCGTAGGGACTGGACAGAGCATCTCTCAACCCCTCAGCTGATGGCTGCCATGGAGAACCCCGCTATTTCGACGTACCAGGACGTAGATTGTTTACAGATGCCCTACTTTGACACTGGACATTGAAGTAGGGCACTATTACCATCTTCTGATGGGGATAGCAATTTCGATGTCTTGCCGCTGTATGTCGATTTCAACTTAGAAATAGCGCGTGGCACGTTTACATGCGCTGCGCACTATTTCAAAGTTGGGCCAGCTATTTCAAAATAGCTGGCTAGTGTAGCTGCAGCTATTAACTGGCATTTTGCCAAGTTCCATTTTGTTGTCTTTCACGCCTATGTGCCCAGTCATTCTGGTCCATAATTTTTGTGATTGCCATCCCAAAAGTAGCATTTGCAGTTTTTTCTGTCAATATGAAATCATTTACAATTCTATGTTAAAATTATACATGAAAATGTTTTTATTGAAAGGCCACATTATAAAGTGAGACGGGCAGACTCATCTGACCTAATTAGGAAATCACTCAACCATAGAAAGTTTAAAAGTTTAGCTGAAACATGAACAATATTAAGTTCACACTTGCCTTTTAAGGGGTTAGGCTGGGCAGTGGCGTGGGGGTTGAGGGAGTATGTTGAAAGATGGTGTGGAGGATATTGGAAAATTTCTAATGAAATAGGAAAACGTTTGTGCTATCTACAAGCTGCTAGTTGTGTTGCCCAAGGAGGTTGGATTCCATCTTTGAATTGCACAGGTTTGCAGGATCAAATTCGTAGGTCCTAAAGACTTAATCACATCCTTAACTTCCCTCACTATGAGCACTCACATGGAAGTTAGTGGAAGTATTTAATGTTATGCAGGTCTCTATGGCTACATCTACACGTGAAGCCAACATCGAAATAGGCTATTTTGATGAGTAACGTCTACACGTCCTCCAGGGCTGGCAACGTCGATGTTCAACTTCGACGTTGCGCGGCACCACATCGAAATAGGCGCTGCGAGGGAACGTCTACACGCCAAAGTAGCACACATCGAAATAAGGGTGCCAGGCACAGCTGCAGACAGGGTCACAGGGTGGACTCAACAGCAAGCCGCTCCCTTAAAGGGCCCCTCCCAGACACAGTTGCACTAAACAACACAAGATCTACAGAGCCTACAACTGGTTGCAGACCCTGTGCCTGCAGCATGGATCCCCAGCTGCCGCAGCAGCAGCCAGAAGCCCTGGGCTAAGGGCTGCTGCCCCCAGTGACCATAGAGCCCCGCAGGGGCTGGAGAGAGAGCATCTCTCAATCCCTCAGCTGATGGCCGCCATGGCGGACCCCGCTATTTCGACGTTGCGGGACGCGCAACGACTACACGGTCCCTACTTCGACGTTGAACGTCGAAGTAGGGCGCTATTCCTATCCCCTCATGGGGTTAGCGACTTCGATGTCTCTCCGCCTAACGTCGAAGTTAACTTCGTGTAGCCGTGACGGGCGCTATTTCGAAGTTAGTGCCGCTACTTCAAAGTAGCGTGCACGTGTAGACACGGCTTATATGATAGAGACCTAGGATGGTAAGCTCCTCTGATCCATAAAACAGCATTCTCTTCTCTGGTGCCATTAACTGATAAATGACGTAAAGTCAGTGGAAGTTCCACTCAGCCAAATTCTGCCCACAGATGAATGTACGCTTATCTGTTTAAATTGGATTTTGTCACTTAATCATTTTTTCTGTTATTCTGACTAGTAGACATTCAGTACACAACAGCTCAGACAGAGTAGCTACCAGCACTAGTATATAAGTATACTTTGACTCTATGCTCCCGTTCAACAAAATAAACAAATGTGTCTCGGTGTTGGCAAGGTAGGAACTCTCGCTCCTGTGGTACTGCTACAGAACCTATTCCTTTAGAGAAAAGTACTTCTTTCAGCAGTTGAGAATGAGGGAACAAGAATAATGCAATAAAAAAGGAGTTATTATCCTAAACACATATTTTCAGTTAATGAGATTTGGAATAGCTACAGGCTGTTAGGACAAACACTGTTAAACATTCAGCTGTCTGCTGGGAAGAGTAGTGACCTCAGGTCACCATTGATTCCACTGATTTTTTTTTAGAATCATGTATTCAAAGGATTTCAGTGTGTAGATGAATTTTTTTGGTACACTTATGACCAAAGAGAGTTTTAAAAGTAAAATTTAACTCCAGGTACAGGAAGTTGAGGTCATACTTGCTGCTTAAAGCCAAAACAAAAACTGGGGAAAACTGAAACTTAGTTTTTGAAGAATTTTCACAGAACTCTTCAAGGTGTAAATTATCCATTCATCTTTGACAGTACGTAGAAATTGATCTAATCTAAATAGATTATTTATAAGAACTGCATCCAGAACTTTAAAATGCATGTTATGCAAAGAGTAAAAACAACATAATTTCTCAATCAGGAGTTTATCAGGCTTGCACAAAAATATCAGTTCCTACTGTGGGTAAATTGAAATAACAAAGTTGCCAACAAAATGGTATTCAATGAATCTGGCACAAAGTGAAAGCGTCTTCAAGAAAGATTGTCTCTTAAATATGAGGACAAAAAGGACTTAGCATTAACTAATAGTAAGGAAAAGTGAAATTAAAGAGAGATTGAGGTGTAGGTAGTGTGAAGGAAAAGGATAAGTCTATTGGATCTTCATACCAATCTCTATTTGTAGGTGTGTCAAGCCAACCAAATTAGAATGCTGAAAGGGATTTTATGAACTAATTTCCATTTTTGTTTTCTGTGTTATGTAGTCTTTTCCGTAAATTTTTCAATGCTTTACTTATATTCAAAGTTTAGAGGATGGGTTCAGATTTTCCTTTTTTTCAGTGGATTCAAACAAAATACTTGAGTTCTTATAATAGCCTTATCAAATTAGTGTTCGGAACCAGAAGAAAATGCATGTGCAAGCTGATCCTGTATTCCATATGCTACTTGCTAATAAAATGGTGACTGAAAAATTGCTCCATTTGTAGTGACAAGCTTGATTTTATAGTTTACTCTACTGTTCATTCTTGGCAGCTTTTTTCACTATCTGTATAAAAGAAGTCGAGTGTTTACAAACCAATTGTTCCTTTCCTAGCCTAAACTATCCCTGTCCCATCCATGCATGATCTTTCCCATGTTACTCTGTACACAGTATCAGGAAGATATACTTGGGAAGGACAAAATCCACCCATGACCACGCAAGCAAATGATAGCAGTAATGGGTGTAAACCAATGAGCTGAGTTTTAAATCTCAAAGGATGTTCTGTGAATGGCAAAATCAGGATGTGGTTTAGTGACCACAATGAAAAATTATGAGGAAAAATTTGGAAAACTTTTCATTCGACTTGAAATGTTTGTTTGATTTTTATTTTTAAACTTTTATTTAAATAAAATGTTAGTAAAATTAAAGTTATTTTGGATAGAAAAATCTAAACTGTTTTGCAAATGCTAATAAGTTTTGACTTTTTGAAACCTTTTGTTGTATAATTTGTAAAATATTGAATCAAATATGCATTTCTGGGCTCCAGGCCCACAAAAATTCAGCCTGAAAAATTTCACCTGGAGGTCTGTGTATGGAGGATACCTATACTGACTGAGAATCTGGACCTCAATTGATGGGATGTACAAGTTAGCTGCATGCATCTTCAGAAACTGCATACTTATTAGATCATTTCTCACTGTGGAAGATATATTCTTTATTCAAATTTTATTTATGCAGAGACTTAATTTAGTGTATTAGTTTTGGGGTTGGAGCAGGGCTGGCTTTTTCTTCATTGTAGGACAGTCCAGCACCCTCTGTAGTCTAACACTGTTGGGACCTGACTGATGCTGAACCATGGGAGGTCAATATTGTCCAGCAGCATTACCAAGTCTTCCATTAGTGAGTGGTCTCTTAAAAGACATTTGGGGTAAATTACCGCTAAATAACAGCACAGAACACTGAGACTCAGGACTGGTGGCTGTAAACAAACTCTATGGGACTGCAGGAAACTCGGCCACACCCGTGATAGACCAGAGATGTTGCCAGACCAGAGAGTAGTGGACTTAGAGAGCTTCAGTCTGTAGCTGTCAGTTGTATGGAGGAAAGAGGAGAAAAATTACTGAGTCTGAACTTGTAGTTAGGATTTGTTGGATTTCAAGGAAAGGAATTACAAATATTGGGTCAGCTAGCTCAGGTTTTGGTGTCCATAGTTGTGCTTTGTCTTCTCTTCTCTCTCCTTGGTGGTCATTCGATAATGTGTAGGAAGTCTTCATGTCACCCTCCTGTATATGCATATTAGGACACAGGAATGCCAGGGACTTTCTGGATCATCTGAGACCAGTCCTCTGCTCCATGGTTAACCATTTCATATAATGCCTTTCATAAACACATCAAGCTGAGATTTTCACAGAGCATTCCATCTAGGGACTTCAGAGTACTTTTTTGATTAACCCTCATAACTGTCCCTCTTATGAGGTAAGCAGCATTGTCCTTACTGTGAAGATGAGCAAATAGAAATAAGAAGTTCAGTGAATTGCCCATGGTCCTGCAATGACATGGGCAGAGTCTGAAACAGTTTGAGGGATCCTTACTTCCAGTCCTATGTTCTTATCGCCTGGTCCCTCAAAGAATTGCTTTAGCTCTTAATGGCCATAAATTATTTCAGCTTTTATTGCAAACTTTTCATATGTGTTTAGCCTGCACTGAGAGGCAGATAAATGACATCAGTCTGTAAAGAAGTGTTTGGGTCAGCACAGACCTAATGCAGTAAGATAAATTTATTATATTTGTTTGGTTTAGACCAATAGGTATGATCAGTAGGACAGAGCTTTGCAGCAGTTTTGTTTCTTAGTATAACTAAGTTTAGAATTAATGCTGAATGTACTATATAATAAGCCAAAAGGGAAAAGATGTTGCTTGAAAAGTCTGATATGAAACGAATATTTATTTTACAGTTAAATATACTACAGAAGATTCTCTTGTTCCTCATTAGAAAGCGAGAAATCTATTAAGAATACACTGTTTCCCCATATCACTGGTTTTTAAGAAGCACTGGGAAATTAAAAGTTCAGAAAGTCCAATGGATATTGCCTTTTGATTTCTTGTAAGATGCATTTTTCCCTGAACTCGTTTGATTAGAACCTTGTAAGGCTAATTTGCTGCATACTAGACAGAAAACAGCAGCAATAGTGCTCTCCTGTGTAATTAAATTAACATGAGATAAGGATTCCTCCATCGTGGTTGCTGAGCTTGTATCTGGTGCAAGACTGCCTGTACCAAAGGGAGGGTGGGAAAAAGCCATGTGGGAGAAACATGGGGAAATGGGCAGGCAGCAGGCTGGACAGTTAGCAACCTTAATCTCGGCTGTTGGTATGACCGCTGCAGACTGTAATAAAAATGACTTTTTCAGGCTAAATGCTCCCTTAGGAAGCTGTAGTATACATAGAAATGTTGGGCTGGAAGGAATATTGAGAAGTCCAATCCAGTCCCCTGCACTAAACAGGCCAAGCAAACCTAGACCAACCTGTTCTTAAAAACCTCCATGGAGCAGGGTTTCACGTCGCTCTTGGAACTGTATTCCAAAGCTCAACTACCCTTATAGTTGGCTTTTTTTTTTTTGGGTACTATCTAACCAGTGATGTAAATAAACAACATTTCTTTCTGGTGCGGGAGGGGAGGGTACACCAGCTAAGGGGAGGCCACGTGATTCCCCATGCGAATATTTGTTTGGCTTACATTCATAGGTATGAGCAGTACAACAGAGATTTGGGGTGGGTTTTTTTCTTAGTATAGCCTCTTCCCTAGCCCGGGACCCCCATGCTTTCCCCCACCCTTCTCTGTCCCACACTACTGGGAGCTGGGGAGGCCCTACAGCTGCTGAAGAATCTCCTTTTCCTTTTTTGCTCCTTTTCCTGCTGCCCCTCCACAGAGTGGCTGCATCTCTGTATACAGAGCTGGGGCTCTGAGGCTGGGAGTTCTGCTCCTTTACCCCATTGGAAGGGGAAGTGGGGAAAGATGCAGAATGCAGGCAGGTCTTCTGGGCTCTTCTCGTAGTGCACGCAGCCCCGGCTCCACTGCTGTACACAGAGACCTGGCAACCAGAGGAGGGGCTGGGCCTGGCTGACAAGAACTCTTTTCTGGTATGCTGCGCTGGCAAAAAATCACTGGGAGGTTTGGTGTATGGGGCCATACTGGCCCACTTGCATCATTGTATTTAACATAAATCTCCCTTGCTGCAGACCAAGCCCATTTCCTCTTGTTCCACCATGAGCATTCTTCATATTCAGTCTATCGCCGTTCTTTTTATAGCAGGCCTTAATGTATTTGAAGATCATCAGGTCTCCCTGCCCTCCAGTGATCTCTTCTCGACTAACATGCTCTGTATTTAAAATGCTTCTACACAATAGTTTGGGTTTTTGAAAGTTTATCATTTTTGTTGCTTCTCTTTGGACTCTCTTTCCAATTTTTCCATTTCTTTTCAATTTTTCTTTCCATAGTACCTAGATCACATTCTGTGTTATACTGGCTAACCAGTTATTTCCCATATTGTAGTTGAGCCTGCTGCATTTTTCCTTCGTAAGTGCAGCAATTATTTTGACTGAATGTCTTTCTGTTGAATTTAGACCTATTCTCAGGTTGGTCAGGGTTGTTTTGAATATCTAGTCCCATTCTCCCAAGTTCTGTTGACTCCCGCTTGTTGTCACCCACAGATTTTATGAGCATACTGTTCACTCCATTTTCCAAGTTATTAATTAAAGCATTGAGTAGTACCAGACCCACTATATAAACCCACCCAGTTTGCAATCTGTTGTGCACTCACCGTATAGTAATTTCCATAGTTTGCTTATGAGACTGTGCTGGGGGTCTGTATCAAGTCTTAAAATCAAGATGCATCACATCTACTGCATCCCTACCATCCATTAGGTCAGTAGCCTTGCTAAAGAAGGAAATTACTTTGGTCTGGCATGATTTAATCTTCTCAAATCCATGCTGGCTATTCCTTGTAATCCTATTATCCTCTAGATGCTTACAAATTGATTGTTTAAAAATTTGTTCCAGATCTTTCCAGGTATTGAAATTAGGCTGATGAATGATAATTCTCTTTGTCCCTTTTTAAAATATAGGTAAGTTTGCCCTTCTCCAGTCCTCTGTGACCTCTCTGCAGCAGGTTCTCTTTCGGCTGTATCTTCCTATATAATTCCTCATTGGTGACCTTCTGCATCCATCCTATTTTCAGAATCTTTCTATAACAACTCCTTTCAAATGCCAATATTCTTCTTTTCGAATCTTTCATTAACACCCATGTCTCACATCCGCACAACATGCTGCTGAATACACGTTTTCAAGATGCCCAGCTTCATTCTTAAGCTAATTGCTTTGCTTTTCCAGATCTTATCCATCGCCTTCAAACTCGCTCTTGCTTTTGCTATTCTAGTCACTATTTCCTTCTTGCAGTCTAGATCATACGTTATGTTGCTCCCCAGATACGTGAACTTCTCTACATCCCCGGAGACGCTGGATAATAAACCTTGCACCATAATTGAGTGGATGTTCACTATTAACCTTTGTAGTGAAGATTAAAGCCAAATGAGCATTAATACCTCAGTCTCCTTGATGTCATGAATTATTAAGTTTCCTTCCATGCAATGGAGGACATACTCTTTCTTTCCTCTTTCTCCTTTTCCTCATGTATTTAATGACCCTCTTATTATTATTGTCTGTTATGTTCCTGGCAGGCGTAACTCATTTTGTACAATAGCCTTTCTGATTTTGTTCTTATGTGCTTGTATTCCTCTTTTATTTCTTCTTTTAACAATTGATCTATGTTTTCACTTTTCAATAGAATTCCTTTTTAATTTCTCAGTCATTTAGGAGCTCCTGTTGGAGCCATATTGGCCTCTGAGTATTCTTTCTGTCTTTCTTTCTCATGGGCACAATTTAAAGCTGTACCTGTATGAGGTGCCCAGGACTAGGCCAGGGAGTGGAGAAGGGAGTGTGGGCCTGGGAGTGGAGCTCAGAATGGGGGTCCAGACTACCTCAAGGGATATAGTGTGAAGAGATGATTGCCCCCAGCTCTTTCTCCCAACAGCAGCCGTTGAGCTAGGGAGGAGAGGCACCCCTCCTCTCGCTCTGGCAGGTCTGGACTGGAGCTGGTTTTGGGCTGGGGGAGGTCCCACATGGTCCTGGCAGGTCTTGGGTGGACACGTTCCCTGAGCATGTTAGGGTGTTTAATAGGTTGCTTTGTGGCTATGGGGCCTGAAGCTTACCGGGAACTTAACCTTCATGCCTTTCTTTCCTTAGACTCACGACAGCTGTCATTGTCTAATAACATTCACCCAAACTGCCTCCATTCGTCAGATTTGCAACCACTTCCTCCTCGTTGGTCAGAATCAAGCTTAAAACAGTGGTGCCCCAGTACGTCCTCCGCTGTCGGTAACGAAAAGCCGTCCTCAATACGAATTGTGAAAATTGTGTTTTATCATATTATTTTTCTAACAGATGTGGGGGGTTAGTTTGCGATCGCTGCCAGGTCATGGGTGGTGAACATTGGTGCCTCCCTCGTTTTTATTGCTTTTATTTTTAACTTTCACTTTCCACTATTTCAGCTGCCTCTCACTTCCTTCTCAACAGTAGAACAAGTGCATATATTCTTCATGCATAACACAACACCTACATTCTCTTTTTCCTCCTTGACATTCCTGAACATGCAGTACCTTTTACCAATGTTCCAGTCATGACACCTACCACTTGTGATGCCAATTGTCATAACTAGCCAATGGTCTAATACTTCCAGTTCCCCCCTGCTTACCTCCTGTGCAAAATTCATCCTCTGATTTCTCTCTTGTTGCTTTTGTGACCTTATTTTAAGTTTACATGTTACTCCAGGCTGTGTTATCTATTGCAGAAGCCTCTCAGTCGCAGCTGAGTAGTTGTTGATTCTATTTTTTGTACCTATCATATTGTCTGTAAACCAGAGCTGCTGTTTATGTAAATGAATAATATATTTATTTAAAACTATTTCTTGTTCTGAAGGGCTTTTTTAGAGCACATATGTGGTTTGTCAGTCCTAAAATAAGGAAACTACACCTTTTTTTTTTTTTTTTTTTTTGAGTAAAGACTGATATGACATTGTTGAATAGAAGAGCTGCTAGTTGGATAAGATGCAGAATGACTATTCAATGCGTACATTACTGTAACTGGGATGGATAATCTGATATTGTGAACTATTTTAAAGAAAATCAACAAAAATACTATTTTCACTGCCAACCTACTGATCAAAAGGAGGACAACTGAATTTGTAAGGCACAATTTGCTCTAAGTGCTTGTTTTGTTATTTAAACACAAAAGGGTGGAAAAGAGAAAAAATGGCCGAAGAAAGTAATCTAATCCTCAAATATGCCCAGAAAAATGAATGCAACATGAAGAGCAGAGAGACAAATGGCAGTTTTTCTCTTTATCAGCCATGCAGTTTGGCTGTGTTGCTGCCCCTCTTTAGCAAACAGTGTGCGGGTGTCTTCACTGGTGTGGCAGAGACGGGCATGGCTCTGATGATTTTTCCAGTGTATTCTCCCCAGTCTTCAGTCTAGCACAGTTTTGTGGTATATTTTCCAATATCTGCACTGCCACTAGTAATGTGCCCTAAGGGGAAATGTAGCCAACTAACAGCCGCTCATTTCTTTTGTGGACTAAACTCCCTTCCTGAGGTAAGAACAAAATGGCCCTACTGGGTCTAACCTGTAGCCAGCATCTGCCTTCTGATAGTGGCCATTGCAGTGAGAGGTTTAAGGAAACTCAAAGCATGGGGTTGTATCCCTGACAATATGTCAAGGACAGTAGCCATTCATGGACCTATTCTTCTTGAACTTATCAAATTATTTTTTAATCCAAAACAATAAGCAGTCCTGTGGCACCTATAAGACTAACATTTATTAGGTAGCTTTTGTGGAGAAAACCCACTTAATCAGATGAGTGGATGTAACAGAATCGAGCGTGTATACATAACAGCAAAAATAAATTAATAACCAGGTTAAAAATAAATTAAATAAATAAAATGAAGGAAAAGGAAGTTTCCTGTCATTAATAGGACTAGTTAATGAGCAAATTAAGCTGGATGCATCTCATTCATAGCATGTGATATAGCAGTGCAAATATGAAAGCCAAGGAAATTGCCCTTGTACTGTGTTAGCCAGTTAAGATCTTCATTCAAGCTTAAGTTAATGGTGTTAAAACATCTAAACTGAAATTCATTTACAAATTTAATTTCTATGGATTCTTTTTTTCCCCACTCATCTGATTAAGTGGGTTTTACCCATAAAACCACCTGACCTAATAAATTTGCAAGTCTCTTCAAAGTGCTACTGAGCTGATTGCTTTTTTTTTGATGTTACAGGCAAAAGTGGCTACCTCTCTGAGAGGCTTTTGTTAATCCGGTTATGGTTTTGGCCTTCACAACCTCTCTACCCCATGAGTTGCACATTGACTATGTGCTATATGTACAAGTATTTCCTTTATGTTTATTTTTAAACCTGCATCCTATTAAATTGCACGGGTAACCCCTGTTTATTTTGCATGAAGGGGTAAATAGGATGTCGTTGTTCACTTTCTCATCACTAGTCATGATTTTACAAATGTCTCTTATTTTCTCTTTACCCAACTGAACAGTATTTTAAATTTCTCCTCACAAGGAAGGTCATTTTGATGCCCTACTCTGACAATTTCTCCAGTTGTAATGCATAGTTTTTGAGATGGGGAGTCAAGACCTGCATGCGGTATTCAAAGTTTGGGCACAACGCAGATATACATAGCGGAAATTATATTTACTGTTTTATCTATCATTTTCCTAATGGTTCCTACGTTTCTGTTAGCTTTTTAAACTGTCACTCTGCAATGAATAGAGATCTACCCAAGATGATGACAAAATCTTTCTTGAGCATTAATAGCTAACCCCATCATTTTCCAATATGCATTGTTTTGCATTTATCAGCATCAAATTTCATTTAGTTATCTAATCAGTCGGTTTTGAGAACCCTTTGTTCTTTCTTAAATATGGAATATGTAACTAATATCTTACGTTTAGAGTTGACGGTGCTTTATCAACACCTGATAAATTAAGCCTCTTGATGCCTGTGGAGATAGGAATAACCCATTTTTATGACATGAGGAAGTGGAAGTATCAGTAAAGTAACTGCAACTCTGATGTTGAAACATAGTTTCACCTTTTAGAATTTAACGCTAAACAGATATAAAGCTTCTGTTGATGCTGTGCGTCAGCTACTGGATGCAAACTGGGTTCATGGAGTAGGCTTTTTGATTTTGCAAAGTGATGTTCTTTCAGCTTTATTTTCTTTGCTGTCCCATAAGCAAACTTTTTTTGTCAATCTGCCTTTTTAAAATGTTTTTGGAGGGCTCTCATGTTAGTGAAGGTTCACAGAACTTTTCCTCTTCTTTTGTGTGTAAGTTCTCATACAGTTCAGTGTATTTAGCTGATGATGTCATATGACCAGGACAGAAATATTGAGTAGTCATGTAAGTTTCTCAGTGGAGAAATACCGATACCTACACCATTCCAGGGTGTCTTTGAATTCAAAATACTATCCTACTCTGAGGCTTTTCAAAGAATGTTGATGAAAATAAATTGCTAAAAATATTCAGCATTTGCAATAGTCATACTTTTTAAAGTTAGGGATCTGTTGATGGTTTGTTGTACTGACTATCAGGGAGGAGCTGTCAAATAGCATAACCTGCTGTTTGAATTTTATTTTTGTAACTTTCTTGTTAAGGTACATAGAACACTGGATAGGTAGAAATCCAAAGAAATAACAGATAAAAATTAGTGTTTAGTCCAAACAGTACTTTATGTAAGTATCAATAGGTGCAATAAACTGCAAAAGGATAGAGAGACTTTTTATATACTCCTATTTTCTTGGACTAACTAGGGAAAAAAGGGCAGTATTTTGTAAAGTTACCTAGACAGATGCTATGTGATCTTTAATTTGGTCTAAAACCTGTACCAATTACATTAGCAGATGGACCCCAATTGCATCCTGCTGTCTACATATACCCTTTGGACAAATAATTCAAAGCCAGCTGGTTGAAATAAGAACATATTCTTGCCTAAAACCATGGAGCTATACCAGTCTACAACACCAGAAGACCAGTTTTCAAAAGGAAGAAAACTCTCAGTAGGAGTTGGATTTTGAGGACAAATAGTATGATTTTTTTCTTTAATTAGCTAAATTTATTTTAGCCTTTTTTCTACACTAAATCTTACAATTTGTGAGATTAAATCCCATTCCTAAACATACTACATTATGTTCAGTCTGTTTACTCATTGGCACAAGGCTGTAGTACTTTGTCTAGGCTATTTTTCAGTGTTGCACAGGATGGCACTTTTACCACTGATAACCTACTAGAAACTTATTTGGGAGCTAATTAGTGTACAGACTCATCTGGAAACACGAGGAATCTGGGAAGTAGTAGTAGAATCTCCTAACGACCCTGCAAGATAAAGTGTGACTTTTGGGCCGTGTCTACACTAGCCCCAAACTTTGAAATGACCATGCAAATGGCCATTTCGAAGTTTACTAATGAAGTGCTGAAATACATATTCAGCACTTCATTAGCATGCGGGCAGCCGCGGCACTTCGAAATTGATGCGCCTCGCTGCCACGTGGCTTGTCCTGACGGGGCTCCTTTTCGAAAGGACCCCACCTACTTCGAAGTCCCCTTATTCCTATCTGCTCATGGGAATGAGGGGACTTCGAAGTAGGCGGGGTCTTTTCAAAAAGGAGCCCCGTCAGGACGAGCCGCGTGGCAGCGAGGCGCATCAATTTCGAAGTGCCGCGGCTGCCTGCATGCTAATGAAGTGCTGAATATGTATTTCAGCACTTCATTAGTAAACTTTGAAATGGCCATTTGCATGGCCATTTCGAAGTTTGGGGCTAGCGTAGACACGGTCTTGTTTGCTGGGTTTTATTATCCCCATTATATAAAGTGGTGACTGTGCCATCCATGGCTGTACAGATGTTCTGCACAGTGTGTCCTGTTGGCAGGGGAAGAGCTAGGGATGGCAGCCAGGTTCCATTGAGCATACCTAATGAAACATTTCTGGATTTGCCCTGTCACTGAGAGAAGGTGAGGTGACTTGACCAAATCATGCAGTGAACCGGTGATAAGTCTTGGTCTAGGCTTAGGCTTTCTCATTCCTAGTCTGGAGCTCTTTCCCCTTGACTGTGCTCCCTCCCATGTGGTGCTGTATTACAGCCATTTAATTAATGGGATCCATCTGATATTTGTGGAGAGGCTTGTTCCCTTAGGGTGGATCAGTTGTGTGTGCTGTAACTAGCTTGCCCAGCCTCTTTTAAAATTAATGTTATTAATCAATATCTATTTACAACCTCGGTTCTATCTTAATTACTTTTTTTTTTTGTCTGAGAATTTGATCAGCCATTAAAAGCCTGACGGGCTGTAAAATTTTGTTGCTCTTATTAAATGTTATTTAGCACCATTTGGTGCTTGACAAGCATGGAAAAAGGCCCTAGTCCTAAACAAATTGCAACTTAAAAATGCCTTGAACTTTCCAGCATAGTTGGTGGGCATTCTAATAGATAGTGAGCAGCCTCACTGAAGTTTGTGCCAAACCCCATGTGTGAGCAATGCTTTACAAAGAGCCAAATACCATATTCTCATAACTTAGAAACTGTTCCTGCTTTTTGTTACAATCCTTAGAGCAATTATTCTAGTGAAAAATGACACTTCTCACTCCATGCAGCAAACCAACTGACTTTGGAGCTTTTGGAAATGAACCTTTATGCATTTAGTGCCTAATAAAGTAGGCATTGTAGCATAGAGAATGAAATAGCATGTGCATGTTTGTGTTCATAGATTGTGTGTGTTTGGAATACTAAATAATGAGAATGATGGAACTTAGTGCAACACAACATATTTCAACTCTGGTTTATGTGTGAAAAGAAAATACACTCATTGACACCATTTTATTCTACTCTTGATCCTTTATTTTCCTGTTTTGGAGTGGAGAGTTAAAGGGGCCTCTCTCTGTCTTGCTTTCTCTCTCTCTCTCTTGCTCTCTAACTATTTCAAACAGATGTGATGCTAAGTTTTGACTTCCTCTCTGAGTAAATGCTTACGCAGGAAGCAGTATTTGGGATTTTTTGTGAAGAGACTGCCATTTTTTATGTAGAACGTATGATGAAGTGTGACAGAAAGTTTCAGTGCTTTGACTTCCACATTGCTAGAGACCATCGCCAAAGCTGGCCTGTTTGGAATGAAGTGAGACTCTTTGTTTCACTTTCTTCCTCCCTCAAAGTGGCTGACAAGATACCACAAGTCAAGGCAAACACTGATAATATCTGTCACCCAGAAAAGCACTTGTTGGCTAAGAGATTACACTAACAGTGGAATTATAGAACTTATGGAAATGTATAACCATGTTCATACTGTTCCATTTCACGTTTACTGACCTCTTGTACTTCCTGTGCATTCATTGCTTGTAGTAACAACAGGGCACAACAAAGCGAGTTGAGAGGAGGATTCAGGCTAGGAACTGCACAAAGTAGGTAGTTGGGAGAGAAGATTACTGCTTCTGTGACACAGGAATTACCATGCTGTGTACTCAGCCCAATGGCCCATGTAGATTAGTAGCCTGTCTCCAACAGGAAATTCTACCAGAATAATGCAACAATCCACAAGGCAATATTTGTCATAACCCCACGTAATTTGCAGTTGTCTTATGCCTTGCAGTATGAGTGATTATGTCCTTTGTAATTGTTTATTTCCTTTGTCCCCCTGAATGTCTAATACTGTGTTGATTCTTATTAAGCACTTGCCTTTGATACTGGGTAGCAATGAGTTCCACAGGTTAATCATGTAGACTTTCAAGTTTAAAGGTTTCTTTTCTGTTTCAATGGATGTTTCCTTGGTTTTGCAGTTGTATGTGTGTAAAGGGGAATGGCTAACTTTCCATCTTCGTATTATTCATTGTTTTTCTATGTTATATTTCCTTCAGTCATCATTTTACAAATGAAATAGGACTAATCTTTGCCCATTTCTGGAACACTTTCTGTGCCTCTTCTACCCACTTTCATCAAATGTCTCTGAAGGCTTTATTTCTGCTCGGTCCTTTTTTTTTTGATAAGGGGACAGAAGTACAAGGAACAAGATGGTGGAAGCTTGAAGCCAAAACAAAAGAGAAGGGAGAAGACCCAGAACTTCACAAATTAGGATAAAACCTTTATTACCAGTCATGTTAAGCCTCTACAGCTTTTAGGCACAGCAAAAAAAAAACCAAAAAAAAAAACCCTACAATTCATATAGTTTTCCATTGACTTCAATGGACTTTGGATCAGGCAGTTATTTAGACTAGTTGTAACGATGGCTGGCTTATTTCAGAATCTGCGTAATGAAAATTTACTAAATGAAGGAAATTAGAAAAAAAATTCAATTTTGGATATGAAAATCTTCATAGAAAGCCTGTACCTGCTGCAGCAGAGGTTGAAAAAAAGGCTGTAGAAATGTTTGTTGTGGATGTAGGACAATTCCAAATATTATCATTTGGTTCCCTCATGATATTTGGACACTGCCCAGTTTGTAACAGCTGTGCAAATGATAGCCAATAGCATCTTACTTTGTCTCTTTTATCTTGTGCTGTGTGCAGTGTTGGAGGAATCCTAATTCTGAAAATTGGCTCAGTTTTTTCAATCCCATTGATGCTAAAATGATGCTGATTGGTCTGAAGGGAGACCAGTAGTATTGGCCAGAGCACTTGTTTTGTGTCTGCAACAATCAACATCCATCATGTTCTGTAAATAACAATTTCACTATTTCTTGATGGGCAGATGTTTCAGTATGATCAATATGATATATAGTCTGGCCATGGCTTCTGAGTTGTCCCAGCAGCTGGCTTTTATTCAGGTTGCCCCACTATGCTTTACATAGGGCTACCTATCAAATAGGGGCAGGTGGAAAAAATCATTTTCTGATATAATACTATATTCTCTTGAGTTAGTGTTGTATTGCACTATCTAGAATATGTGGAAAGGACTGGTAGACATGTAACTAAATGTTGTGTGAAATATGAAATATAAGATTTGTTTTCTTTTTTGTGGGTGGCATACAGAGAATATAAACTCTAGAAACCATACCTCCAGTGACATTTCTCCTCTGAATCCAGTGGTAGGGACACAGTATTTTGATTAATAAAATTGTCTAAATTCTGACTTCACAGATGAAGTTTGTCTCCAAAGTCATGGCTCTCATGAAATTAATGTCAATGTATTTATTTAGTTTGTGTAAGATACCTGAACATGCTAGCAAGTTTGGTTTACCACTGTTATCCATTCTTTGATGGAAAGATAGTAGACTTTTGCTTATACACTGAGAGTGAGATAGTAGGTATCACTTATGACTTTCCAAGTCATGCTGCTGCATAGATTATTCCTTTTGGGTGAGGTGAGGGTTTGAGGCTGAGTTCAATTATTCATTATGTTGAGTGATATTTTTCAAAATATATATTGAATAAGAAAATGAGCAATGGATTTGTGATTTTACAGCAAATAAGAATGTTTGCTATATTTTTAATTTTGGCAAATGATCAAGATGAATAATATGATTATTATCGTTCCGGTAGTGAAAAGTCATAGATCTCTGTATCTCAATCTTTTTGTGCATATTTCCAAGTAGCAAGTAACAAAGCATCAAGAATGCTTCAAAACTCTTACATGCAGAAAAATCTTGGTTTTTTTTTTCCCCCCTTAAATGTTACTAACAACAAGCATTGTAAAACCCAAACCAAAGTGATACAGAAATATATTTGCTAGAGGAAGTGGAAACCTTCCTAATAAAGAGACTGTTCACAATTGCCTATAAGATCATGATTGATTCATGTAATTGTCTCTGAATCAGAATTGCTAATGCGGCATGATGCTAGTCAAAAAATTGAATGATCTTTGAAACACATAACTGGGATAGAACTAAAGACCAGTATGAACAATGTGATAGTGAGCATAAAGATGGATACGTGAGGGGTTTGCATGGTAAAATATGGCTGGGACACTCAGAGGAGTTAAGCTAGTTTCTATTGTCAATCTGAGCTGATGTATACTTGTAAGAGAAGAATTTTAAAAAAATGCAAAATGTGGACAATACTTCAGGCTTTAGCTTGTAAGATTTACTTCATGTGACTGTCAGTTTGCCAACCAAGGGTGGCTAATGCCACAAAATGTATTATTAATAATTTCATAGAATCATAGAATACTGGGACTGTAAGGGACCTTGAGGGGTCATTGAATCCAGCCCCCTGCCCTCATGGCAGGACCAAGTACTGTTTAGACCATCCCTGATAGACATTTATCTAACCTGTTCTTAAATATCTCCAGAGATGGAGATTCCACAACCTCCTTAGGCAATTTATTCCAGTGGTTGACCACCCTAGTTTATGTGCATAGCTTCTTGTTCTATTCTCAGAGGCCAAGAAGAACAAGTTTTCTCCCTCGTCCTTATGACACCCTTTTAGATACCTGGAAAACCTCAATCATGTCCCCCCTCAATCTTCTCCTTTCCAAACTAAACAAGGCCAATTCTTTCAGCTTTTCTTCATCTGTCATGTTCTCTAGACCTTTGATTATTCTTGTTGCTCTTTTCTGGACCCTTTCCAATTTCTCCACATCTTCCTTGAAATGTGGGGCCCAGAACTGGAAACAGTAACTGGAATTTGTCTGCTGTGGGTAGTGTGGCCAACTTTCTAATCACACAAAACTGAACACCCGTGCCCAACTCCTTCCTTCCCAGCCTGGTCCCTTCTGTGAAGCCTTCTCCACTTAAGTCATTCCCTTACCTCTGTTGCTTGCTCTCCCCTACCCTCATCCACTCATTTTCACTGGGTTGGGGCAGGGTGTTGGGGAGCAGGAGAGGTGAGGGCTCAGGGCTGGGGCCAGGGCTGAGGTGTTCAGAGTGTGGGAGGGGCTCTGGGCTGAGGCAGAGGTTGGGGGTGTATATGTGTGGAGAAGGGAGCATGGGCTCTGGGCTGGGGTTGCAGGCTCCAGGGTGAGGCCAGAAGAGGAGTGCAGGAGGTGGCCCTGGGGTATGGAAGAGAGGGGGAAAAGCTCCTGCTGGGAATGTGGGCTCTGAGGAGGGAGATGACATGGGGTAGAGGGCTCAGCACTGGGGTTTGGGACCTGGGTGCAGCAGTGCCATTTCAGATTTTCGGGGGGAGAGTATAACCAAAGCCTGTCATGCTAGTGGGAGCAAAGTGAGGGAATTGGGTGCGGGGGGTGGGGTGGTGGCAGACTGAGGATAGTAGTTTTCAGCAGTGTTACTGAGCATATTCATTAGAAACCAAACAGAAAATCTTGGTGGAGGGGGGAAGGGGAACTGACCCTGTCTACCCTCCCTCCTACCTCTTTCCAGGGGCTAATTAAGGCACTTCAGTTTTTGGCAAATAACATATCAGTTAGCTGAGAGGCTCATTGTACCTAATTGCTGTATGAAAAAGAGAAAATTAAATAAATATTAGACCCACTCATCTCTAATACTAACATGTTCTGATGTCTTTTGGCAAGTCACTTAAGGGACATGGGTTAGAATTTTAATGTATATTCTGACTTTGTTACTAACTCCTGTGAGGGGAGAGAGAGAGGGAGACTGACCGGCCCTGTCAAGACTCCTGGCCTCTCAGATCTGGGGATGGGAGTAGGGTCTAGTGGGTTACAGAAGGGGCAGGTCCATTTGGCCTTGGTATAAGAATGGCCATACTGGGGCATGCCAATGGTCCATCTAGCCCAGTATCCTGTCTTCCATTATAATAGCATATGGAGATACACACCTCATAGAACTGGAAGGGACCTCAGGAGGTTGAGTCCAGTTCCCTGCCCCCTTGGCAGGACCAAGCAACATCCCTGATAGACTTTTTTTTTAAATCATTTGCCACAGACCCCTAAATGGCTGCCTCACGGGTTGAGCTCACAACTCTGGGTTTAGCAGACCAATGCTCAAACCACTGAGCTATCCCTCCCTCCAATATCAGGTGCTTCAGAAGGAAGGAACAGAAGAAGCAATTCTCCAGTGATCCATCTTCTGTTGCTCATTTCCAGCTTCTGGGCACCATCCCTGCCCATCCTGGCTGGTAGCCCTTGATGAACTTCTAGCCTCCTTGAACTTATTTTGTTCTTAATGAAGCCCAGTTATAGTTTTGGCTTTTCTACCATTCCCCAGCAAAGAGTTCTACAGGTTGACCATGAAGAAATAATTATTTTTTGTTTTATATCTGCCACCTATACATTTAATGTGTGACCTCCTAGTGTTGTATTAGTGAAAGCGTAAATAACATTTCCATATTCAATTTTTCCACATAATTCATGATTTTCTAGGCCCCTAACATATGAACCCTTCTTTAGTTATTTCTTGTCTGAGCTGAAAAGTCACAGTCTTGTTAATTTCTCCTAACATGGAAGCTGTTCCTTACCCCTAATAATTTCTGTTGCCTTTTGGTGTACCTTTTCTTTTAAGATGGGGCAATCAGATCTTCATGCAGTATTCAAGATGTAGGGGCACCATGATCTATAGAGGCAATGTATTATTTTCTGTATTTATTATCTCTTCCTTTCCTAATGATTCCCTGTGTTCTATTGGCTTTTTAGACTGCTACTGCACATTGAGCAGACGCTTTTCAAGGAACAATGATTTGGAGATCTCTTATGTGGTAACAGCTAATTTAGACTACATTGTTTTTTATGTACAGTTAGGATTATATTTTTCCATGGGCATTACTTTGTATTTATCAAGATTGAATTCCATCTGCCATCATGTTGTCTGGTCACCCAGTTTTGTGAGATCCCTGTGTAACTCTTTGCAGTCAGCTTTGGACTTAACTATTTTGAATAATTTTGTATCATCTGCAAATTTTGCCACCTTGCTATTTACCCCTTTTTCATTATCATTTATGAATAAGTTGAACAGCACTGGTCCCAATACAGATATTTGGAGCACACCACTATTTAATTCTACCATTTGATTCCTGTCTTTTAAGTGGAGTACTTTGCAATGTTTTCATGATCATTTAATGACCTTTAAGTTACTTGCATGATAAGCATTTCGTTACATTAATCACCCTGCCTCTGTTTGTAACTACACTTCCCTCCGCAAAAGGCAAAGCTGAGAGCAGCACAAGCTCCCTTGCAGTTAGGAGCTGCCTCTAGGCTAGAGCTTGCACTTTAAGCAAACCTCAGGTGTGAAAATCAGGGGTTCATACTTGGGAGGGGGACCACTGCCTCCCCTAGTCCCCCTGCATGGTGCCCTGACCTGGGAGGGGTGAGATGTGCAAGATTGGGGTGGCTCTCACCTCACACAACTCCCTGCAAGCCCTTGGGTCCTACGCGAAGTTACATCCAAATGGTTCTCCACACTGCCTCTGCCTATAGGGGCTGCCCCTGCATCTTCCACTGGCCACAGTTCCTAGTCAATAGGGGCTGCACAGCAAGTGCTCAGGGCAAGGGTAGGAGCAGAGCATGGAGGCTCTGCAGCTGTCCCTGCACTTAGGAGGCATGCAGAAGCACGTAGGGAGCCAACCAGACTCCGAACAGCTCATTTGGTGGTGCTGACTGGGCCTGCAGGGTTCATTTTCAGCCAGGCATTCTGGTCGTAAACAGGATACCTGGAAACCCTGCAGACTGTTAGCATTCAGAGACTGACATAATGCTATATATTGTTCACTTAGCACCTTCCAATTTCTTTCATCCTCCCTTCCCCTTTCCTTCCTGTTACGTGATCTTGTCTTTAACCTGAGATTGTAAAATATCTGGGGCAGAGATTGTCTTCCCATATGCTTGTACAGCACCTAGTTCAATCCTGTTTTGGGGCCTCTGGGTTCTACTTTAATAAGAATAATTATTACGGCTGAAGCGGAAACCTGAAGTGGCATCAGTTGTCATGTGCCTGACTCATGGACTGCACAGATCTGTCCTTGCGGCTCATGCTGTGGCTGTGTAAGCAAATGAGCGCTATTAGCATTTTGCTTTTGAAAGGGTTTGTCTCAAGTGGGAGCTGTATGTGTTTATACTTTGTTCTGTGTCATGTTGGACTAGTTTAGAGTCTAGCTTGCTAATGTCTGTGCTCTTTCTATCTGAGAAAATGTTTTTGACGTGAGGCATGTTGCATTTGGTTTGGAAATAGACTGCAGAAATGGTCTGTTCTGGGAAGAGAAATTGCACGCTCTGTCCCCAATTCAAACTCTATTGCTGTCAGTAAAATGGGATCTGGATCAGGCCTTGTCTTGCCTACCTCTGAACATTTCATGTTAGATGAGACAACAACAGCAAGATATAAGCTGTTAGTGCAGCACTGTGATTTATTGGTGGGAGGGCAGTGACTAAGGTGGGGGAAGCAATGTATTATTTGTAGCTATTTTTGTTTAATATGTCATTTGCACAGCACACATGGCATTGACTCCCCTTTCCTGCTTGCGTGTCATGATGGATGCTCCTTTTCATTAAGTCTGCCCTCTCATTCTCTGCTTCTCGGGGAAGCCTGCCAGCTGTGGTTATCCATCTGGATTGGGCACCTGCTTTTCTCTCTTTTTTTTTTTTTTTTCCAACCACCTGAAGATTTAGTATCATGTCAGTGGCTCTGCAGCCTTTACAAGTTCTTAATTTCAGATGTAGCCAAGCTTGCTAACTCCAGGGTTGGGGGAGAAGAGGGGCAGATGGATCATAAACAAATCTGATGATTGACTTTTCACATTTTCAATTGGTTTGTGTTTTGAGGGATACCAGGTCAGACCTATTGGAAAGGATATGAAAGTTATTTTCTTGCTGGGCATACAGACCATAAGAGGCTTATTCAGAGAACTCTATGGGGTTAGAAGTGCCCTAGTTCAGGTTTGTCTAAATCTGTAAAACAAAAAGGGGGAAAGCTGCTCCTGAGAGCAGGGAAGTGATTTCAGGAGGGAGAGCCCATCCTGCTGACCTCAACCTTGCCTATAGCTTCTGAACTACAGCTGTGGAGTCATCTGGAATTTCCTTTTCTCCTGGTAGTAAGTTGCTGGCTCCTGTTAGCTTCCACAGATATAGGTTTTGCTGCTGGTAAAACCTGCTTGGAAATAGAAGATGTAAACAAACAGCAACCTCCTCCCAGACCAGGTAGAGACTTAAGAGGGAGCTAGCCTGGTTGAGTGGCATGTTCTTGAAAGAGATTCTCTTATGCATAGGTGTTATAACCCAACACGTGCCCTCCCTGGCATCAGATGTTAGTTTAAAATGCTGATTTTCAAGTCATCTGAAAGAAGTGGTTTCCATATGCAGCTTGCTAATCAATTCCAGCAGTGGCTGGGACACGTAAGCTTTTAAGGCCTTCCATAGCACAACGTGAACTGAGATGGACATATCTATATGTAGTGACTTCATGAACTCACAAGTCTCTGACAAGAACTGGAGACCCAAAATAGAGTCTAATGTGGACCTTTTTCTCATAAAGCCTGACTGTTGTGGGTGACTCTTCCAATGCAACAGGTGCTGTGAATGCACCAGCAGAATGCACACAAACAGCGTCCCTGACGTGGACAACAAGGTGAGTGACGTGTGGTTCTTACGTTCACTGTGTTGTCCATTGTTTTTCATAAAGTGGTATCACAATACTGTTCTCTGGTGGGTTGGCAAAGACCCAGTTCTGCATACAAGCAAAAGATGGCCAGCAGTGATTCTGCTAGGGAGTCAGTAGTACATTTTAGCAGGTCTGGGGCAATGTAATCAGCATCAGCAGTGTGTCCTTTCAGTTTGCTTCATTTCAGCCAGTGTTGGCAGCCGTACAAGTGTCTGTGTCTGGAACCACAGCGGCTGCCAAATCACCGTTCTCTGAGCAAGTGCCAATGAGAGGATGGCTGAGGACACTGTGGTGATGTACCATCCAGCACGAGAGGATGTTGTTATCTGACTAACAAGGGTGGCCTTGGCATTTGTTCAAGCTGTCCTTCCTCTTGACCTCTTCCTCTTGACCACTGAGATTGCAGATCATGAAGAATGGTGGCTTTAGGTCTCCCCCGGCTAAGCTGAATTATAATATGCGTCATGTCGCCAGGGCATTGAACTTTCACTTCAGCTGATTGAGGCTCAGCACATGGTCAGGGCTGGGTGAGGCTTTGAAGTTTCTGGATTTGATCAGTTGAACTGGGCTTTCAGTGTCTTGCAACCAAACCACTAATACTACTCGTCTTATTTTCCTCATAAAGACTTACGACATCAGCACTTTGTCCTAGTGCTGTGTGACATCATCTGTGCAAATTCATGTTAATCTGAAGGTACTGTGTATCTCTAACAAAAGGCTGAGGCTTTGGTTTTCGCCTTGGAATGCACTAAACAGATGGGCAACTGAAAGCAAAGTGCAGTGTGTGTGTGTGTCTATTTAACAGTATTGTACATTGAGCACATCTATATCAACAGGTGTCTGTCTGTAGGGGATTATCACTAATATTTTGCATTAAGCAACCAGTAAAATAAACAGTCAGTGATAACCCAATTGGAATGCTTTATTACTATGCAAATCAGATCACGGTTGTGTAGGACAATAAGCAGTAATCTTTTAAATATACTCATTCCTCATTTAACGAGTACTTTACTTATGAGTACTCACTAAAATGAGACACACATACTATTGTTCACTATGCGAGTGAACTTCCACTGCTTATATAAGCCAGCCACAGTGTCCCTTGCCGGGGGTGGGGAGGTACCTGCAGCCCCGCCTGGCCTGCTCCAAACACTCCCTGCACACCCTCCCCCATCCCACTTGGTCCCAACACTCCCCCAGCCCGCAGCTCCACCGTCCCCTCCCGAACCCCCTGGCCTGCCGCCCCCCTCCCCATATCTCTGCTGCAGCCCAGAGGAAGAAGTTGCCATCTCCTCCACCAGAGCCGCCACCAGGTTTTAATCCTCCACTCATGGCCCCAAATTGCCCCCAGCCTTTAACCCTCCGCACGCCCTGCTGACCCAAGGTTCACTTACCTTTCCAAAGCAGCCACCCGCTGCAACTCCTTCTCTGAGTTAGGAGCACTAGGAACCAATCAGAGACTTTTACATGTATTTTAATGGGAATTTAATGTCCCTTTTACGAGTTTTTGCCTATGAGCAGAAAGTTGGGAACCAATTGTGCTTGTATAGTGAAGGATGAATGTATAGTTATACAGTGTCTGGCTGGTACCTCTGTTTTGCTAATCATGAATGACCAAAAACTAGTCTTTTTTTGTTTTTTACAGTGAACATTCTGTGTGATGATCACTGTTGATTACTGGTAGTTTTCCACCTGTGGCCATAAAAACAAAACAAAACTAACCGAGGAGAACTAATTAAGAGGACCCTATAAGTAACTCTCATGTGCATAATCTTTGCCTCCAATAATGAACTGTGCTGAAGTTTCACACTTCTGACACTAATGTATGGATGGCTTGAATGCTTAATTGAGTAGAAATGTTGATTACATTAATACTGTCGGGCAAATCAGATTTTAATTTTATGCATATAATTTTACACTTAAGGCACTGTACAGATATTTTTAGAAATACAAGAACGCTGATTCATGAAGTCCACTTTAATGTTAAATGGGATTAGACTTGTGTATATATGTACATAATATTATAAAATACACTACAGAAATCTCAAAGATTGAAAAATAAAGTATACCTACATTTGGTGCAGGACAATGGGGAAGGAGGAGAGGCAAAGGGACAAAGGTGCATAGCACTTCCCCCTATAGAATTCTCAGCCCCGGAAAGAAACTAGAGCAATGGGGGGCTGCTCTGATTTGCACTCTGATACCCACAACTTCCAAGGACCTTCTGACCCATGAGCACAGCTACAGTGCAGCATGCTGTGGGCCAGGCCTGCCAACAGGGGAGCACAAAGGGGGCAGTTGAACAGCTATCCAGAGTACTCGGGGCCCTTTTGAAATGCTGTGGCAGTGCTGCTGTGCCACTCTGGTGGCTTCAGAGGCTAGGGGAGGGGAACAGTTGCAGTCTGAATGGCACTAGGGACTGACTGCCCGAGGCTCTGCCCCTTCTGGGGGTGCAGAGTTGGGGTCCCACCACCCCCCTTGCCCCAGGTCCCGCAATGGCCATCAGCTCTACTGCTCGCTCTCACTCTCTCTCTCCGTATCTGTGTACTATCTAGGAAATCCCCTTACAATCTGGTGAGCGAATCTGCTTGATTTACAGCTACTTGATGATGCCAGAACAGCATGAAGGGCTGATGATGTAACCCAGATTCCAGCCACAGATTATTTTCCCCACAAAGTTTTAAAAAATTAAAATGATTTTTAAACTTAAGGATAAATTTAAAGTGGCATTTTATTTTAAAAGGGCTGGGGATTTAGTTAGAAGGAACATCGATAAACTAACTATTATGACCATATTGAAAATTGTGGCCTCACATTGTACAAAGTTTATAACACCACTTTCTAAAACAAGTAAATAAAACTTTAACTAAATCAGCACTTGGCTTTGAGTTGACGTGCCCAGTTGTGTATAGTTTATGTGGAAGTGAATTTCATAACCACAACACATGTAGACCACAAGCTGCAAAAGCCATGGAAATGGGCTGTGCATCTGGCCAGACAATTCAGTAAGAAATTAGTCCCTGGGTGATGTTTTGCCAAGGCATGGAGACGATGAAAAAGCAGATGAGGCAGGATAAGCCTGCTCCTGCCGATTGTCTTGCCCTGTTGTTTCAGGTCCAGGAATTGCTGCTGTAGGCTATAGAACCTTCGCTCACTCTTGCCCCAGCAAATCTTTCTGGAATCCCGAGTTACTCCCCACCCCAATTCACAGTTAACTTATCTTTGAAGCAGGATGATCTGGACACCTGTGTCCCCAAAGCTCCAACATGCTTACATGAGCAGTGGTCAGAGCTAGCTGCTATGAAGTGGTTCCTTTGTCTGGCTCCCATCCCTCTTATCTGTCCTAGGGTGCCACCTTTTTAGAAATTTTAGATTCTGATAGTCAATAAAGGTCAAGAAAGAATGTCTGTGCTGCATAACACCATTTCGGAGCATGGGGAATTTACAGGTTTCTCATAATGTAGTGCATAGTTTTTTATCCTGATTCCTGGGGTTAGTAGTTGAACATTGCAGTCGATAAAGAAGCTTGCGTACATTTGCCTTAATGGCTCTGAAAACTAAATTAACCCTTTATCTTTTATGAAATGTCAGTCAGAAAAGTTACTGACTCTAGATTGCAGCCAAAGCATTATCTGGATACAATGCATTGTTGCAAATGTATGCAATTTCTCTAGTGTCTGGGTTACAGACTGTCAATGAAAAATCTGCCAAAGCAAGAAGCTGCTTCATGGACTTGCTGCAGGATGTGTGCTGTCTGATGGACTGCGACTGAAGCCAAATGGCAGTATAAGGAATCTTTATAACTTTTTTCAGAGACAAATTTCTCTGCTCACATTCCCCATCCAGCCATTCTGCCCAGGTGCTGCATTCTGCGTAACCCACCAGGCCTACAGCTCCCTGTCCCAACCCTGTATACCATGCCTCTTCCCCTCTACCTTAAAGTCTCTGCCTAAAAGGGCACTCACTCCTTCCGGGGGCTATAAACCCGAGTCCTTCTAACAATGCTAATAGAACCTTTTAAAAAATAACAGTCAAAACAACTAGACGTGCGCCTTGCTAACAACAACAGCTGGTTGATTTTACTCCTTAATTCTTGTTCCACCTTCTCTTTCCATGGTTACCAATCTTCATTGGATCACAAATAAAATTAGACCCTGATTGATTAACACATGTATGTAAGTACTCTGCTGAGTGGGGCCATAGAGCATAAACTCTTTAGGGAGGGTCATGTTTCATTATTTGTCTCCAGTCTGACAACCACATATATGGTGCTATATGAATAATAGCTAATCAAATGGTTTCCTAGCAGCGCAGTCCTGTGATTCTGTTGTTTCGTCCCTATAAACCATATGGAACAACTCTGCCAAGGAGTAGGAAATATGGGCTAACTAGCAGATGTACCTGGTGTTGCTCAGGTCTGAAGGTTTTTTTCTGCTCCCTGGGGCGGCGGGAGGGGTCCTGGCTCCCCCACATCTGTCCTCAGGGGTGGGGCGGGTGCAGTTTGGGCTGCAGCTCCTGGTCCCCCTCACCTATCCCCAAATTGGGCGAGTAGGTCAGGCCATGGCTCCTGGCCCCCCGGGTTCTGATTTGGGTCACAGCTCCCAGCCCAGCCTGTCCTGGGAAGGCTTGTGTGGGTCATGCCTGAGATCCACCAGGCGCTTGCTTCCCTCAGTAGTGAGTCAAGTAAATCACCTGTACTGTTGGTGTTCCTCCCATACCATGTTCTGGAAAATCCTGGGATTTCAGGCATTTCCCACTTTCCAGGCACAACCAAACCCTAATCCTTGGTAAGTTAGGTTGAGAGGATGCTCTATTTTGTGGTTGTAGCTCTTACTGTTTAAGAGGAGTTCTTGAACAAACACAGCATGACAGGCAGACAGACAGGTGCACTCTAAAATATGTAGTAGGTTGTAAAAGCCAATCTTTTTATTACTTACTAGAGGGACCTTGTTTTTCTGGCTCATTCATATTATGCGGCTTTGGTGTTGCTATACATAGGGTTCTACCCTACGGGTGTAAGGCTATCAGACTGGGTCCTGAATGTTACTAAAGAACATCCTTTTCCACTTTCCTTACTGCCCTCATTACAATTTTCTATCTTTTGTTTATCCTGCACAAATGCAGTACGTTTCAAGTTGATATTAAAGGCACAGATATGTACTTAGCATGTACTGTACTCCTGAGCTTGGCAATTATGAAAAAGTATGCAAACTGAAACAGCTGCTGCACCTGCTCATTAGCCATTTTCAAACATAAATGTCTGCACTCAATAAAAATATTTTGTTTTAAATATCATCAGGCACCTGGTCATGATGAAGGCTGATTGATTCCAGAAACATTTTAAAATAATAATTTGGTGAGAATTTCTGGACCACACAATCTTCCCCTTTTGGTTTTGTTTTGAAAACTTTTTACCTTAAATTTAATTTACAGTGAGAACTTAGTGGTTTTTCTATTTAGTTCTATCGAGGATGTGAGTGACGTAAGAATAAATTTGAATATTGATTAGGCTAAGTCAGTCACACCAGAGCAATGGACTAGACTAAAACTGAGTCCTTACCAATGCTCCCAGGATTTTACCCCGCGACCCTGCTCGCCGTCTACGGTGGGTCTAATCACAACGGGGTTTTAGGGTGTGTGAACTGCGCTGCTGCGGTGTGTTTACCCAAGGAAGAAATACGGACAAGGTGTTAGGTTCAAACAGGGAGAAAGGGTTTATTTAACAAAGTAGAAGTGTGGATTATGGTAAGCTAGGTGACACAAAATATATGGACCCTCGTTTTTCTGAAATAAGCACAGGATTTGAATACTAATTGGCTTATAGCCTTAAACAATAGGTAACTGCTATAACAGCACTGCTATCTAACCCCTTAGCTACTTACTGCGCTTCCGGGACGGGCCGTGCAGCCTTCGATGCGTGCTGTAAAATGGAAAGGATAACTTCAGAGCTGAATATTGTATTTATTTATTCCTGGATCTTCCTGAGGTTCACCAGGTCGCTCAACCCTTGGCCGACTACCGCGGGGAGCAGATCTTACTTGGAATAAGAATTTGCCTGCGCTAAGCTAGGTCAATTCTCTAGTTAAGTGGGTTGCCCTGCTGGCCAAGCAGGGGAGAGCCCAGTATATGCGGGGTTTCCTTCTGAGAGGTTATTCCCTTAGTTAAATGGTGGGGTTTTCCTAGTTAAAGGTTATCCCCTCAAAAAGGTACTGCCTATTTCGACCACCTTGTTATGGTAGCCCTTTATTGCAGACCTTCATTACCCTTAAAGGGTTACTAAGAACACCAGGGTTTTCCCTATATAGGGTTATCCCTGACCGCTCTACCCTCCTAAATAGCGGGGAGCTTATTGCTCTGGATTATAATTATAAAGCAGTTTGCCTAACTATTTTTCTGTGTGCATGTAATAGTTTTAGGCTAGACCAATAGCATTGGCCTCCTGTGCCTTTACAAAGAGACAAGGGATACAAAATATAAGACACAGATCATGGACTTGGGGAAGTCCCAATCCACTCTCTCTGTTACAAAACTATATAAAAACATTAACTGCTCACCTAATTAGTTATATTAGCCTTAAACCCAGACCACAAATACCTCCTTATTCCTGCTCTGTAATCCAGGCGCTGGGCCTGTAGTTCTCTTCGAGCTAGGAAGTTATGACCCTCACGGCGCGCTTGTACGGCAGCCGCGTCAGGTCAGATAGTAAAGGAGGAAGGAAGAAAAAGAGAGCCAGGAGGAAAAACCGGCTTGGTTAACAAAACGTCCTGTGTCTTTTCAGGAATGACCGTGATATTTCAGACACCGGCCCGAGCTAAGGTCGGTGACTGGAAGGGCAGGGTCGCTGCTGCGGTTTCCCCGTGCAGGGCACCGTTGTTTAGGCGGTGCAGTCTGCCGGGTAAACCCTCTGGATAAAAGAACCGGAGCCTTACTAGTGATTTTTGCTCTTGGTAGACTGGAGCTCTTCTGGTCTTCTGGCTGGAACTCTTCTGTTCTTCGTCGGCCCACAGCGGCTAGCAAGCGATGACTGACATGCAGGTCAGCTTCGGCTCTTCCGCCAGCGATGTTCGGCTACAGGCTCAGTCCAGCTCTTAGCTCAGTCCTTCTCTGTAGTCTTCGTTCTTCTTTGTCTGTTCTCCTCCGAGGTCTGGTCCGGAATGCCCCAAGCAGGGCTGCTCTCCTGAATATATGCAGCCTGGGTGGACCTGTTTGACAACCTCTGCCTGCTAGGTCCTCCTTAGTGCCACAATGTATCAAAGGGGCATTTGACTACTACATATGTATAAGGATTCTAAATTGACCAATCAGTTTGAAACATTTCAAACCATAACTTCATACATATTCATAGCCCGCCGAATATTAATTGCAACTGTCATTCTCTAACTGTCATTTTGTGTATCTAAACACCATTTTGACAGTAAATATATTTTACAATTTATCTAATTTTGATGTGGTTTGTGAGGGAAATATGTCACCACTGCTGGTAAAGCAGATTATAAATTTTAAATGCTCAGCTTAAAGGCTGTTTGGTCAGGATGCAGGGCAACCACACAGACACTACGGCTCATGGACAGGGACATATCAATCACCTCAGAAGAGGATTTTTCTACAAGTTCTAGGTCTGAGCCTGTACATACCTAGAAAACCTTAGCAGACCCTGTTCTAAAAATCAAATAATATGCAAATGGTCTTTGTTTTGTGTGAGGGGCATACCCTCAGAATCTCAGCTTGTGAGTTGACTCATCTGGTAACTAGAACAGAGAGAGGGCCTGAGTAGCAAAACATGTTTTAAATATAAGGATGTTAATAGGTAATATTGACTTCAATGGGACTAACCTTAAGCGTGTGCTTTCGCTGAATTGAGATCTTTGTGTTGTCTCTGAGGTCATGCCCCCTTGCAGACGAGGAATTGACGTGTAAGAGACAACGTTTTTCCTTAGTGACAGTTAATGAAGCATTACCAATGGAAAAACCATAAATAGATATTACAAAGTGGTAACACATGGAGTTTTATAATTGTTTCATTTTT
The DNA here is from genome assembly GCF_033958435.1 of Carettochelys insculpta. Lineage (NCBI taxonomy): Eukaryota > Metazoa > Chordata > Testudines > Carettochelyidae > Carettochelys > Carettochelys insculpta. The sequence goes on along the minus strand of NC_134147.1, from coordinate 13,685,716 downwards.
TCTAGACGGTTCATATTTAGCCCTCTGTGCCTTTCACAGGTGTGAAAAGCTGTCATTAAGAATCATTTGCTTAAATTATTTCAATAAGTAGCCATTTATAACGAAATAGATAATTATGTGATTTTATTAAAATGTCAGGAACATAATAAAATATTCCTGGTATAATTGTTTCATCAAGCTTTAGACATGTCCCTTAATCATTGCTTAAACAGTCTTACCTTCAAGTATTGAGCTCCCAGTTGGTTGACAGACAAGACACTCTTTTAGACATACATTTATCTGATGTGTTGAATGTGCCACTTAAGTTATAACAATGTGTGTATCCGGAAAGATATGAAGCTCAAGTAAAACTCCCAAGAAATTGTTTTATAATAATTAATTCTTTGGAAAGAGTTTTGTATTGTACTGTCATGAGAGGAATGTACAGGATATATTGTGTAGGTAGAATTTATCACGATATAATCAGTTATTTTATCTTCTTTTTCTGGCAGGTCTGAGAGAATGAGGGCAGAGGGCTACAGGAGAGTAGTCCTATTGGAATCCAGGGCTAAAGGAGAGTAATAGAAGGAAGATATATTAGCCCCAGATTAAATAGGTCCCTGTTCTCAGGGTAAACTTATGGAGCCTAAACTGGAATTAGCAGAAGCGTGGTGCCAGTTAGGAGACTTCCCTGTGTAATGTGCATCAGACTCATCAGAACAACTGGGGCCAATTAAGAACCAGTTGAGATTGGTTACAAAGGGCTTTTCTTCCATTAGCTCAATTCTTGCAAAGAGCTGAGGTAAGAAGGTGCTGTGGATGGTCTGGGAGAAGCAATCATGAGCAGATACCAGAAAGAAGAACCTGTGACTAAGAAGCGTGCTGGGGGTGGTTGTGAATAAGTAGCCCACGGAATTGTAGTTGTCGGGTGGCTGGCATTAGAGACATTTGTGACCCCGATAAATTGGAGGATTGGGTCAAAAGAAATCTGATGTGGTTTAACAAGGAGAAGTGAAGAGTCTTGCACTTGGGACGGAAGAATCCAAGCCTTGTTATAGCCTGGGGGCCGACAGTCTAAGCAGCAGTACACCCGAAAAGAACCGAGGGGTTATGGTGGATGAAAGGCTGGATATGAGCAAACACTGCCCTTGTAGCCAAGAAGGCCAACAGCATATTAGGATGCATTAGGAGGAGCACTGTGAGCAGATCTAGAGAAGTTGTTGTTCACCTTGATTCAGCACTGGTGAGGCCTCATCTGGAATATTGTGTCCAGTTTTGGGGCCCCCAGGATAAAAAGGATGTGGATGTGCTGGAGCTGGTTTAGTGGAGGGCAACAAAAATGATTAAGGGGCTGGCGCACATGACCTATGAGGAGAGGCTGAGGGATGTGGGCCTATTTAGTTTACAGAAGAGAAGACTGAGGGGTTATTTAATAGCAGCCTTCAACTTCCTGAAACGGTGCTCTAAAGAAGATGGAGAGAAGCTGTTCTCAGTGATGACGGATGGCAGAACAAAGAACAATGGTCTGAAGTTACAGAAGGAGAGGAGTAGGTTGGATATTAGAAAAAAAAACTCCTTCACCAGGAGGGTGGTGAAGCACTGGAATGTGTTGCCTAGATAGTGGATCTGGTCTCCACCCACCAACCTTTCCCCATCACAGCATGGGAACAAGGCTGCTTTTGGTCAAGAGGTTTTGTCCTGCCCTGTACCAGTTGAAGGGTCCGCAGAGACTATGGAATTTGTTTTCCCCACTTTTTCCCATGCTGGCCAACGATGAGAGCAAGTCAACAAACAGCATGCTGGTGCCCTGGAGAGAGTATCTAAAATCTGGGCTGCTGTGAGCTTCTGTGTCAGGCAAGCTGCCTAAAAGCGCAGGACTGACCAAGACTGAGGAGGAGCTTTGCCACACAGGCTAATATGTGAAGCACTTTTTAATTTAAACTGTAGTCTTCCCAATTCACATGAAATATATCTTCCTTTATTATACTTTGACTTTGTTAGGACATGAAATGCCAGATCTGGTGCAATAAAATAAGACATGTTTTAAATGCTAAAGAACGGCAGTGGCAGGATTTAGATTAATGTGATTTCAGTGTTTGATATGAAGCATTGTGATGTAGACAGGTCACATGAAGTTTGGCTGGAAGCAGATGCACTCCTCATAAAAGTGGCAACTTTTGGCTCTAATCCTGCAAATGCTTCAGCATCTGCTTGATTTCACTGCTGTCAGGAGTGCCAATGAAATCAATGTGACCACTCAGGCCCACCAATGGCAGGAGCCCTGGGCCTTTTAAGTTGCCATGGGAGTGTGGTGCAGTGGGTGTGGCATGCTCCAGGAGGTGCTGAGGGCTGACTGCCCTTGCCTTGCCCATTCTGGGAACACAGAGTCAGGTTCTCCACCCTCCTTGCCCGGGGTTTGGTGAGTCAGCTCCTCTCGGAGGTAGTAAAAGGGCTTTGGATGCACATATAGACTCATGAGCAATAAAAGGTCCAATGCCAATACTCAAACCACTGAGCTATCCCTCCCCCTGTACTCCCTTTCTACTCAAGCGAAAAGGAGCAAAGATCTGTCCTCTCCCTAATCCCAGATTCCTACACAGGGAGTGGTCACAATAAATCTTTTTGCTCTGCATTGTCACTAACCCACCCTTAAGGGCCACCGTCCAGATAACCTCTTCATATTGTCTAGTAGAACTGGCCGGCTGACAGTGGAGCACATACTACACAAGTGCCTTTTCTGTGTACAGCTCAGGGGATTTCCTTCGTGCTTGCAGAAGCCCTCAAGCTGCATGCCGCCCTCAAGGAAGACCAGTGCCTTCTAGGCCCAGTAGCATTCTTATGCAGCAAATATGTTCCATTAGATTTGTAACAGCTGTACAAATTTTATATCAGTATCCAGTGGGATGGAGACAGCACTGTTTATTTTGTATCGTCAAACACACAGTCTGCACTTAATAATGATAGAAAACCCAGTGGGATGTTGTAAATAAAGCCTGGGAGACTTTCCTAATGGTTGCTAGGAAAAGACCAGTTCAGACAACAGAACATTGTATCCATGGCAATTGGTAGTAAATAATTTGATTTTTTTTTTCAGTATGTCTGAAGGTAATTGCTTTAATTTTCCTCATCTTATATGTTCATGGTTTATTGTAGCAGAAATTATTGCCAAATTTGACATTTCCTGAGTGGTAATTACTTGCTGGGTTAAAGATACATGGCTATGGCACAGGTCCTCAACTTCTCCAACTATTTAATAATAGCCAGAAAAGGCTTATCCTGAAGTCATCCTTGCCTAATTAGAGCATCTTTAATTAATTATGGTAATTATTCACAAATATTTGCTAAAGCAATATGCCGTTGGAGAAATGGCACAACAGCTTCTTTAGTAAGGTACAAATATTGTGCCTCACGTATCATCTTGGCGAGAGACCATCATTTGAACATATGTTCTATTTGCTTCAGAAAACAATAGCCATTCAGAAGCCTTCAGGGAAATGTTTAGCTTCCTATATGCTGAAGCACCCAGAGCTGTAAACTGAGCAATCCTGTAGAACAGAACTATTGATGCAAAATGGTATCTTCAGTCAGCTATTTTGCAGCCTTACTTCGTGTTTGTCTGGGTCTAGTGTCTCTTACCCAGAATGGAGGTTTATCACAAAGGATGCAGATGTCCATTACCTCTTCCCCCAAACTAGCAGTTATAGTCTGTGGACCTAGTTCCTGCTGTAACAAAAATATTTTTGGCAGCTTGAGCAAAAAGGAAGTTGAGGAGGAAAGCTGTCAAGAACTGCTGTCTGCACTTTGGGGAAAAACAAAATGACAGGAACAAAAAAGTGGGGAAAGATAAGATGGTGACAGGAAGCGTCTGGAGTGTTCTTAATTTCTCTTGTCAGCAGGGAGATTTTAGCTGAGTTATTGTCTGACACTGATTGGCTACTTTTGGGAAAACTGTTCACATGGAATGAACTTGTCATGAGGCTTTTACTATAGAATATGTATTACAACTGACTTTTTTGGTGTGATGTGTGTTTCAGACAGGCATTTTAGAGTACATATAAAATATTAATGGTATCAAAATGTTTTTGTGTTGTGCTTTAACCTTAACACACTGCACAGCACAAATGGGAATTCTAAGACCCTGTTTAGCATTGTGAGCAGTGAACTCTGTCACAACCTACTTACAAAATACTGCAGTGCTGACTTTCATTATGGCCCCTTTGTTACACATTCTCAAATATTTTATAGACAGTACTGTGTAATCACGTGAGCCACATCTACACTAACGAAAATTGCAACTCTGAGCTCTTACTTAATTTTGTGCTAGACAATTTTTTTTTTAAAAAAAAGCCACCCCCCATACTGTGAAACTTGAATATTTCATGACTACTTTGTATGACGTTCTTTTCCCATAGTACAGGGAGATGTATTGAGTTCATGTTGACATATTTACATGATATGATATGTCCATTTTCTGTGAACATTACTATTTGTTTACAAATTATATATAAAACATAGTATTACATAACTTTACAACACATGCGTACATTTGTATCTATATATATATATATATAGCTGCATCTACACTAGCATTTATTTTCAAAATTAGCTTTGAAAGGGGGCCTAATTTCAAAAGATGCCATGGAGCGTCTACATGCACAACAGCCTCTTCTAAAATTATTTTTGGCAGAATGGGGCATGCGTTTTGACATTGGTCTTCCTGTCCGATTTCAAGAAGAGCGCCCTCTGTTGAAATCCAATTTAGAAAGAGGGCTTGCATAGATGCTCCGCAGCCTGCTGTTTCGAAAGAGTGGGTTCGCCAGGGTTGCAGGTACAGGGAGCAGGGAGACGCCCTTGCCAGCACCAGTGGGGCTCTATGGTCTCTGGCTCTGGCCGCTTTTAAAGCTTCAAGGACATGGAAACCCCATGCAGGAAGCTGAGACTGTGCTGGCAGCCACAGGAGCATAAGCTTTGCCAGACACACCCTGCAGCTGCTCCCACACCCCAGCGATACACCCCACCAGCCTGATGGTGAACAGTCAAGACCCCTGGGATCCCCAGGAGCCCTTCTCTTCCCATCCAGAGGGGTTGTCAGAGGCCAGCCAGGCGTGGCGAAGGAGGAGCCTTTCGTGGACAGAGGCTGAGGTGAAAGGTCTCCTCAGCCTCTCGGGGGATGAAGAGGTGCTGCAGCTCTCCGGCCCCAGATGCTGCAGCCTTTAAGCAACTGTCTCAGGGACTGTGGAACCATGGCCACCCCCTCTGCACAGCCAGTGAAGTCAGATCCAAAGTGAAAACTTTGGCAGGCCTACGGTTGGGCTAGGGACTCGGCCAGGGGCTCGGGGAGCAGGGGCCACGCCACGCTGCCCACATTACAAGACACTGGACCACCTCCTCTCCCCCAAGGATGCAGCAGAGCTGGAGGCCATCATAGACACTGGTGGCCCCAAGACTGACCCCAAGCTGGAGCCGTAGGACCATCTGGGAGCCTCTGACACGACCAGGCCAGAGAAGCCAGAGGCTGCTTTCTTGGAGGAGGGCTCCCTCGTCAGTGCCGTCCCCCCCTTGAGCCACGCCTCCCCAGCTGTTTTTACTGGAACCCCAGGTAGATAACTTACGATTCGGAAACCCTGGGCTGGCGGGGGGTGTCCTTCCTTGTCTCCCTCAGCCATGTCCCAGGCCCAGACGCAGCAGCACTTGCACCTGTGGCCAGCACCACAATCCTCCTGCCTGGGGAAGGAGGCGAGGGGCAGACCACATCCAGTGGGTGCCACACAGATGCAGCTCCACTGACTGTATGGGACCCGCCTCCCAGTGGAATGGGAGAATGGCTGGTGAGTCAGGGGATGGCTTGAGGGGAGTAAAGTGGGGCCCTCGGGGCCAGGTGGCAGCACTGAAGCATTGCCTCTGTCCCCTTATGTCTCCTCAGCTACGTCCTCTGAGGGCTGGGACAGTCCCATCCCAGAAGCCAGCAGTCCCACCCTGACCTCCGAGGGAACTGGGAAACCCCCATCCCTGTGGCCCGGGCCATTGCATGGCCAGCCCTGGAGGGCCCGGCAATACTGACACAACCTGGACAAGGCCACAACTGCCTACACTGCAGCCATCCATGAGCAGACGGCTGTCCTACAGCAGTGGCTGCATGTGGAGTGTGAAGACAGGGCCTGGTGGTGGGAGGTGTGGAGTGAGGCGGCTGTGGCACTCTGGTTCATTGCCTGCTCAGAGCTGGAGTGGCCAGCTGCCCCTTCTGATGCCCCTCCTGCCCTCCCACCTCCTGCTTCTAAATTGACAACCCTGATCCCTTTCAATCTCTCCCCAGTTGCCCAGATCGCACTGGCCAAGTGGCTCAGCGGCAGTGCAGGCTCGGGCAAGCCAGGCCCTACGCCACGCCCCGCCCCATCCCATCTTCCCTCCTGGCCTTCCCAGCCCCCTTTCCCCCCTGAGTCCCCCAGCCCACCTGGCCCCAGCCCAGTCCCCAAGGCAGCACCCCTCCTTGGCCTTACCTCCCCATAGTCCCTGCCCTATACCAGCCCTGGCAGGGCCCCCTAACCCAGGGTGGCAGGGGCCCCCCCGCACCCACCAATGATCACAGCCTTCCACCCCCATGGAAGTGTAGGCTTCCTCACCCATGCTTCCCCCTCCAAGGTGCTTGCCCCCACCTTGCACATAGTTCTCCCCTGTTAACCCCATAGATAGGTAGATAGATTTCACATGTACCTGTTTACTGTTACTGACATTTATTTACATGTTCAGTTTAGTTCAGTTCTTTGTGTTAAAATAACCATTGCTAAAGAGTTTATTTTTGTGCACCCCAGTGTCCCTTGTGCTTTTAGGTGCAGTGGTGCAGGGTGGGTGTGTGGGGGGCAGCAGTGCGGGGAGGGTGTGGGCTGGAGGGTGCCTCGGGGAGGGTCACTGCAGCTCCTGTTCAAAGGCCTCCTGGAGGGCCACCTTAACCCCAACCCCATCCTGGCATGCCTGGTGGCATCAGGCTGCACCCACCTGCTCATAGCCTCATAGCCAGGGTTGGCCTCTCCAACCCTCCCCTGCACGAACTGCTCGTACTTGCTCTCCATGATGTGGAGAACACAGCAGGCTGTGACCACCTGCAGGACATTGGGGAGGCTGATGTTCAGACGCATTTGCAAACTATGAAAACGCCCCTTCAACTGCCCAAAAGTCTGCTGTACGTTATTGTGGGTGTGGTTCAAGTGCTAGTTAAAAATGTTCTGGCTGCGGGTGGTGTCTCCCATGTATTGGTGCGTCAGCCATGGCTGCAGGGGGTACACAGCATTGGCCACAATGCAGGGCAGCATCGCGATGGCTCCCCTGGGGAACCCCCCCGGCAGGGACGTAGATGCCCTCCTCCATTCAGTGCCCCAGCCAGGAGTTCTGGAAGACCCAGGCATCGTGGGCTTATCTGGATCGGCCCACACAGATATCAGTGAGGCGGCCTTTGGCATCAATGAGGGCCTCCAGCACTACAGAGTGGAGCCCCTTCCAGTTTATATATTGCCCCATGCCCTCGTCCAGGGCGTGGATCGCGACATGGTTCCATCAAGGGCACCAAAGCAGTTTGGGAACCCAAGGGTTGCAAATCCTGCCATGGCGGCATTGAGATCCCCAAGCTGGATGGCCCTTGCAGTAGGACACAGTTGATCGCCTGGATGACCTGCATGTAAGGCAGAGCATCGACAATTACGCCTTCATTGTGGGGTGTCCTGTAGCACCCCTTGCCCCAGCCTGGTCCCCTGCAGGGCCCCCCCGTCCCAGGAGCCCTCTCTGTGGGGGGTGTGAGACCCAGCCTGACTTATCTCCAGGAGGACAGGCCTGACAGTGGCCCACCCCAAATTGGTGTCCGACCAAACGGTGGCTGTCCCAGCTGGCCAGCTTCCACAATGTGATGGCTACCCTTTTCTCAAGAGGGAGTGTGGGCTGCATGCAGGTGTTGTAATGCTGCAGGGCAGGTGAGAGTCAGTGGCACATCTCCATAAAAGTCTGCTTGGACATTCTGAAGTTCTGGAACCACCTTTCATCGTCCCACTGTCCCACCACCAGCCTCTCCCACCAGTCTATACTGCTGGGGAACTTCCAGAGGAGATGGGGAACAGAGTGCTGAGAGTGCCCTATGGCCAGGGCCTGGGAGGGTTTGTAGGATGGAGGGCCTCCATGATGGCCAGGATGACTTCAGCCAACTGAGCCATGGCGTGGGGGGAGCATTGCCATTGGGCAGGTGCTGGGGCTTCTTGCGGGCAGCTGCAATAAGGTCTTCGCTCCTGGAACAGAGTCTGCATTGCTGTCTGCTGCTCAGCAGCCCTCTGTGTGTTTAGGGTGGGTGTGTCTGGGGGGGGGCCTTTAAGGGAGCAGCTGGCTATGAGCCCAGAAGGGCTTGTCAGCCCTCTGACCTCGTCTGTGGCATTTCTGGGCTTGTTCTTTTGAAAGGGCACGTGTTTCTGTCTGGATGCTCCCTTTCGAAAGAACGGGACAATCTTACAATCTGCTTTGTGCATGTAGACACGGTCTTTCAAAATCCTTTCGATCCCCAAATTTCGAAAGTCTAGTGTAGCTGTAGTTCATATGGCTGTGTGTTTTCTATTAAAATAAGAATATTCACAAACTAAAAACTTCTTTGGGTGTTAGGGTTTACTATAATAATTAACAAATCCATTCAAAATTAGGAAATTCAAAGTTGACAATTCAAAGGTTGCAAAGTCAAGCACTGAAAAGTTGAGAAATACCAGAATTTATATACTCTATGCAGTTCAGTCTCCTTTTGTAGATATGCCGTGATGCAGTTTTCAATTACTGACACCCTGGGGACTTGGATTCTGCCTCCTACTTGTGGCACCAAGTCCCTATGTGAGGCTTTGAATGTTACTTACACTAAACTTTCCACAGCTAATCAGTTCTGAAGGTAATTAAAGGCTGCATCACGTGCATATGAGGAATGAATTCAAGTTGCATGGACAGCATTCATTCTGGCATTTCTGAACTTGAGTGATTTACTTTACAAATCTTTAAGCCTTTTTAATCCTTAATTTTGTTTCTTAATTTTTTTTGGTTATTGTATTGATGAGAGGAACCTTAATTAACATTAACCGAAGCTTTTATTTTTGAATCAAATAGGCAATGGGAAAAAGCTACAGATTACTGACTTTTTATTCAGAGTCTCATGACAGTGGAAGTTGAAAAGTGAATTTCCACAGTTTGTGTAAGCAGCGGACAGCGGAGTGGACAGCTGCCCCAGGGCAAGGTGGGTGGGGGGCTGCTCCATGCTCCTGGAGCAGGTGGGGCTGATGACAGATGGAACGGGGCTGAGGCCAGTCAACCCTTAGTGCCACCCAGAATGCAGCATGCCCCACCCCCCTCAGCCCTTAGACTCATGTGGAATGGCACTCTGGCAGAAATTCCAAGGGGTCTGCAGTAGGAATGGTGTAGCTGGGAATTCTGGGCCCCTTTGAATCACTAGGCCCAAGTACAACTGCTTCCTTTGCTCCTGCCATTAGTGGGCCTGGCAGTGGAGCCTTCCACAGAATTGTGATTCTGTGTAAACAAATCCAGTTCCCCAGTTGTCCTCACTGAAAAGAAACCCATTTTCTGGCACAAGAGGAAAACCTGTTTGGGGTGGCAGGCCTGCTCTAGTTTGGAGACCACCTAATACAAGTAAAATCTTTTCATTGAGACCTGCAGCTCCTGGGATGCTAATTCTAAAGAAGCTTCACAAGAGATAATAAGGAATAAAAGTACATCCATTGAGAAGCCCTTTTCATGAAGTTCAGTGATTTTTCTACTCTTGGCAGCCGTTGCCTTCCTAGAAGCCTATCTTCTTTATTTGTGCTTTGGAAAACTGCATGTATTTGTTCTGCTTTCTGCTTTCTTCTTTTGGATTCTTGAAAGGAGCTCCTCTGGGTCCTTGTCCCCAACCATCATAGAGATAGTGTTGTAGAGTTAAAGGCCAGAAGAGACCATGTGTCATCTGGTCTGATCTGTATATGAGATTTCTAATGTTCATCCAGGTATTTTTGAGTCCTTGGGAGACTAAACTGTGTACTAGAGGCAGAAAACAGAAAACCAATGTGCCATTTTGTTTCCACATGCTAAAGAAGCTTGGATAAACTTGCAAAGTGTCTCTATTTATTTAATTTTACTCTTTGTTGTTAATTTTAACCTCAGTCAGGGGCTTGAATGCCTATCTGTTTAAATCATTGCACTCCTGCTCTCCACATTTGTCTGTGATTCCACCTCTGAGAACTGCTGTTCTCCACCCACCTTTCCTTTCACTATGATTGAATAGGTTTCCTCTACCTTGTTAGCAATGTCTTAAATCCCATTTTTTGTAAAATTGCTATCAGCTGTAGATCACAGCAAGGATTTTTGTTTGGATTGCAAGAGGTTTTATTCTTTTGTTTGTTTGTTTGTTACCTACCTCTCTAGTGTCCGTTTCTGTAAAGTTCAATATACAGAAGAATCTGAGTCAAAACTGACCAGTCAACCTGCACACCTCTTTGGTACCAGAAGTATGCAAAGAGACTCCTTAACTCCCTTCAAAAGCTAAATACACTATTGTGTTACACACAAAAACTAGAAAAAAAGTAAAGGTGCACGTTTATTCTGCATAGTAAAGTTTCAAAGCTGTATTAAATCAATGTTCAGTTGTAAACTGTTGAAAGAACTTTCATGACGTGTTGTTCAGAGTTATGAACATTTCAGAGTTACAAACAGCCTCCCTTTTTGAAGTGTTCCTGAGGCCAAGGTTTTACCATATGCCACCAAAATTAAATCAAATACAAAGATAACATTTCTGAAGAACTTTGAGCATATATTCTATGCTGTTCCCCTTGCACCAATTTAATGTCCTTGAAAGATTCAGAGGTTGAAGAATCCCCAAAACACACGTGTGAATTTGAAAACTTAAACAGGCTACTTCAGTACTTTAAATCCATTCTAATTACCTTAGCTGTGACAACAACTCTTTATCCTATTTAACCTGCCAGTCTCTCAAGTACGATGTGTAATGTATGCCGCATACATTATTCATTTCAAGTGTTATCTTGGGAAGACTAGTTGGGCAGTGATTGAAGCAGTGAGACTGCTGAGTGCTTGCGTGACTCTCTTTTTAGGACTCAGATTGCTGTGGTAGATATATCTTTGAATGTTTGGGGAAAATAAGGCAAAGAATGATAATGATGGTCTACTAGCAGCAACGTGAGTGCTTGTTTCAGTTTGTATTGCAATCTGGCCTTTCTCAGCCTCATTCAGTATGCTTAGCTTGAGGATTTAAGTATCTAGAGGGTGGAACCTATCAGGGCTCAGAGCCTTCATCTAGAATAGATTATATTAGCGTTGGCTCTGGCACCACAATCCCCCAGCATATCTATAACATGCTTCTCAAGACGGTGTTGCCCAAATATTCTGATCGTTATTGTGACTGTCATTGCTCGTGCTCTGAGCAAAGCTAAGAACTGTTCCATTTGCATTCCATCGCTGTACTCCTTGTGATCCTGGTCAGAATGCCAAGCAGGTAGGCCTTCCGAATGCCCCTGACTTCCTAGTGCTCAGCCTGAACTGATAGCTTTGATGTTGGAGTATTAGCTATGTCCTTGTTCAAATCATGCCCTGGCCCCCCAGCTGTGTGCAGACCTGCAACCAATTGGAAAACCACTCTCCTTTTCCACTTAGACAGATGGACCCACTTGTTGTTTCCCTTAGCTTACAATGCTAATTGAGAGAAATGTGGCTTCTTTCAGAGATCAAAAATCTCTTTACTATGTAAATAGACTTAAATGTATTCTGTGTGTCTTAGGAAGTGGTACCTGTATGGCGTTACTGTCTATTTTATATACCAATGCTTATTTGATGCATTGCTGAAAACATATATGCCGCGTCTACACTACAGTCCCATTTTGAAAGGGGAATGAAAATGCAGCCAATCAACATGCAAATAAGGCACTGATTTGCATAACTTGTGCCTCATTTGCATAATGACAGCCACTCACCATTCCGGAAGTGCGGTTTTCAAAAGCCAAAACAGCCATATAGATGGTGGGTTCGGGGTGGGCAAAGCAGGGGCAACTGCTATGGGGCCTGGCAGTTCTAAAGGGCCAGGGTTCCTGACCACTGCTGCAGGTGCAGTGTGACAGAGCATGGGCCTTTTATATAGCTGCTGGAGCCATGTGCAGTGTCCTCCGCATAATTCTTAGGGCTGACTAGGCTAGGCATGGCGTGGTCCAGGTGGCATTGAGGATGTCTGCGGGAGGCTAGCCCCAGCCCTGCCCCTTCCCAAGGGTCCAGTAAGTCTGTTGGCCTCACTGTATGTTGTTTAAAACATCTTCCATGGCTAATGGTCTCAGCAGTGAGTTACTTTGCAATTTCCATGATTTGGGAAATACAGCTGACAATCAATGCAATCAGACAGCAAAAGTCAAGTAAGATGATATTCCCTATGCTATGTCATCTCTATGCTTAGGAGAGTTCATAGTAGTTGAAGCTTCTTTTGGGGAAAAGAAGCACACAACAGTTTCATTGACTCCAGACGAGAACAAATGGATTGTTTAATAATAAGAACATAAGAACATAAGAATGGCCATACTGGGTCAGACCAAAGGTCCATCAAGCCCAGCATCCCATCTGCCGACGGTGGCCAATGCCAGGTGCCCCAGAGAAGGAGAACAGAAGACAAGTGATTTATCTCCTGCCATCCATCTCCTGCCCTTGTTATGAAGGCTAGGGCACCATACTTTATCCCTGGCTAATAGCCATTTATGGACCTGACCTGCAAAAATTTATCAAGCTCTTTTTTAAACCCTAATAGAGTCCTGGCCTTCACAGCCTCCTCGGGCAAGGAGTTCCACAGGTTGACTGTGCGCTGTGTGAAGAAAAATTTCCTTTTATTAGTTTTGAACCTACTACCCATCAATTTCATTTGGTGTCCCCTAGTTCTTGTATTATGGGAAAAGGTAAATAATTTTTCTATATTCACTTTCTCCACACCATTCATGATTTTATATACCTCTATCATATCGCCCCTCAATCGCCTCTTTTCCAAACTGAAAAGTCCCAGTCTCTCTAGCCTCTCCCCATATGGGACCCTTTCCAAACCCCTAATCATCTTAGTCGCCCTTTTCTGAACCTTTTCTAATGCCAATATATCTTTTTTGAGGTGAGGAGACCACATCTGCACGCAGTACTCGAGATGTGGGCGTACCATAGTTTTATATAGGGGAAGTATGATATCTTTTGTCTTATTATCGATCCCTTTTTTAATAATTCCTAACATCCTATTTGCCTTACTAACTGCCGCTGCACACTGCGTGGATGTCTTCAGAGAACTATCCACTATAACTCCAAGATCCCTTTCCTGATCTGTCGTAGCTAAATTTGACCCCATCATGTAGTACGTGTAATTTGGGTTATTTTTTCCAACATGCATTACCTTACACTTACCCACATTAAATTTCATTTGCCATTTTGCTGCCCAATCACTCAGTTTGCTGAGATCTTTTTGTAGTTCTTCACAATCCCTTTTGCTTTTGACTGTCCTGAACAACTTGGTGTCATCTGCAAACTTTGCCACCTCACTGCTTACCTCATTTTCTAGATCATTGATGAACAAGTTGAACAGGATCGGTCCCAGGACTGAGCCCTGGGGAACATAATCCGATGGTTAAATAATTTTTTAAGTGAGCGTGAATTTCCCATGCATAGTATTTGCACCTCTGGTTAGATGGTACCATATACCTAAGTATCTAGTGCAGTATATAGAGTATAGTTATATTTAAATCTTAGAAACATTTTTTTAAAGAAACTGTTCTATCAATGTTGATATTCCGTGAGAGAGAAGAACCATAGAAACTTCAGTGACATCCCTAATAACCCTATTGATAGGACTTGGATACTAATAAGACTGTCTCATTTGACTATTTGGGTACATCCATGTTGTTTTCATGCCAGGAATATGGGGACAATTAGAAAGGAAGAGATGCATGGACTCTTCAAGAAAAAAGAACCTTTCACAAAACTCAATGGCATTTCACAAGCCAGTCCTCATTAAGAATGGGCAGAGAAATAAAGTACAGTAATAAATTAGGAGCTGTTTGAGAGATGGAAAGCCACACAGTAAGAATAAATAACTCTTAAAATGGCAAAAAGTAACCGGTCTAATAAAGGTGGATGAATGGGCACCATGTTGGCATTTACTTGTGAACAATTAACTTCAGCATCAAGAAAAAGCACATTGGAAAGAATACCTTTTGGAGAATTCATCCATGAGCCTGGGTTTTATATTAACTAACCACTCAGGAAAATATAATCTAGGTATCATATTTGAATGGATCAGTGTGATCTTCTGAGGATGCAGCAGTAGACAAAAAATGCACAGACAATTAGGGTGTATAAAGAATAGAACAGAAAATAAAGGTGGCTCTGTTTAAAGGCTGTTGTATACACATGACATCCCCGCACCTTGACTTCTGTGTTCTGTTCTGGTCACTCTGGAAAAAAACAGCAGAAAGAGGGGATTCAGAGACTAACAAAGAAAATTAGTGGTGAAAAGACTCCTTCATGACAGATATTAGGCAGAGAAGGAATGCTGAGAGAGATGAAATAACATTATCTCTGATGAGACTGAGGCACAAATGGTGGCAGAACTTTGTGACTTTGTCCTCACCCACAACTATTTCAGATTTGAGGACAATTTATACTTTCAAATCAGTAGCACTGCTATCGGCGCCCGCATGGCCCTACAATATGCCAACATTTTTATGGCTGACCTGGAACAATACTTCCTCAGCTCTTGTCTCTTGGCATCCCTCCTCTACTTGTGCTACATTGACATCTTCATCATCTGTACCCGTGGTAAAGAGACTCTTAAAGAGTTCCACCATGATTTCAACAGTTTCCAGCCCACCATCAACCTTAGCCCGGACCAGTCCACACAAGAGATCATTTCCTGGACACTACTGTGCAAATAAGTGATGGTCACATAAATACCACCCTATACCAAAACCCCACAAACCGCTAAGCTTATATACATGCTTCCAACTTCCATCCAGGGCTCACTACGTGATCCATTGTGTACAGCCAGGCACTAAGGTACAACTGCATTTGCTCCACTCCCTCAGACAGAGACAAACATCTACAAGACCTTTACCAAGCTTTCCAATACCTACCTAAGGAAATGGAGAAACAGACTGACAGAGCCAGACGTGTACCCAGAAGCCACCTGCTACAAGACAGGCCTAACAAAGAAAACAAAAGAACACCACTGGCCATCACATACAGTCCCCAGCTAAAGCCTCTCTAGTGCATCATCAGTGATCTGCAACCCAGCCAGGACAATGATCCTTCACTCTCACAGACCTTGGGAGGCAGCCTGTCCTCGCCTACAGACAGCCTGCCAGCCTCAAGCAAATTCTCACCAGCAACTATAGACCACAACACAGTAACTCTAAAACTGGAACTAATCCCTTCAACAAAGCTCGCTGCTAACTCTGCTCACATATCGACAACAGTGATATCATCACAGGACCTAACATCAACCACATCATCAGGGACTCTTTCACCTGCACATCTGCTAATATAATATATGCCATCATGTGGCAGCAATGCCTCACTGCAATTTACATTGGTCGAACTGGACAGTCTCTACATAAAAGAATAAATGGACATTAATCAGACATCAGGCAACATACAAAAACCTGTAGGATAAGACTTTTCAATCTCCCTGTACGCTCAGTAACAGATGTAAAAGTAGCAGTCCTACAACAACAACAGCAACAAAAAATCAAAAATCACATGGAGAGAGAAATTTCTGAGCTGCAATTCGTTTGCAAATTTGACCCCATCAATCAAGGATCAAACAGCCACGGAGAGGTTGGCCCATTACAAAAGCAGTTTCTCTGCTCTTGATGTTGACACCTCCACATTAGCATGTGACAATGGGCCACACCCCCAATGAACTGACTTGTTTTCTCCTCTCTTGATGTTCACAACTCCACATAAACTGCTTATAATGGGCCTGAATTCACCCTGACTGAATAGACCTTGTCAGCTCCGGCCCTCCCCTTTACTGAGACCCCCCTCTCTAAATCCTCCACTGAATTCCCCCCACCCGTCCACTCATGCATCTGAAAAGTGGGTCTTTGCTCATGAAAGCTTATGCTCCAAAATATCTGTTAGTCTATGAGGTGCCACAGGACTTCTTGTTGTTTTTGACGATACGGACTAACACAGCTACCCCTCTGATGTATGAAGTAACTAGTAGTACAGAGAAGAACAAATAAGGCAATCCTATTTACTGTCTAATAATACAGACATGATGAACGTGGGGGTTCTGTATGGCTTTGAAATTTGGATGATTTTTTGAAATGGTGTCCTAGAAAGTCTAGAAGTGGGTGGATCTGCCACAAGTTATGAGGTTGTGTTGTATCTCTGCCAAACCAGACACATTGCTGAGTGATCTGCATACAATGAGAATTTCTTCAAAGTCAAACAACTTAAAATGAGAGGTAACTTCCTCTCTTATCATAAGAGAGAGTCACAAGGCGGCTTGGGGAAGAGAGCCATGCTGAATTAGATTGAGATAAGGAAGGCTGCTCTAGGGTCAGTGTATGCAAAAGGATGGAGGATCCTACCTTACTGAAGGAAGCACAGATGATCCCCCCAAGGATTCCCAAGGGAAGAGCAAATGAGGGATTTTGTGTTAGGATGTTCTGTTGTCTTGTGTGATCTGTGTTCTTCTGTGCTTTATCTGTTATTCAATGAGTATAGAGTTGATTAGGCTAAACAAAATGTGTGTGCATATTGCATTTTACAATTACTGTGTGTGCTTGCTTCAGTTAATGCGCAAACCAGAAACTTCATCCCTTTTGGGGCAAGATATGCACGAGAGGTGTTTAAGTGTGGGGGATTCTGGAGGAGTGGTGCTGTGCCTAGGCCTCGGTAGCTAGATACAAGGTTTATACATTCAGAGGTGTCAGTCAGCTTGACCCCAGAATGTGCTTAGGGTCCTTGAGAGTGGGGCAGTGACTGGACTCTGTTCAGGCTCCAGCAGCTCAATATACTCCTAGGTCTCTAGAGTTTAGGACCTTGGATTCTCCTCACACAATCCTGGTGAGTGGCCAGGAAGGAGTACTCATCAGGACTGGGTAAGGATGAGCCAACACTAACTGAAGCCAAAAGGCAACAGATTTAAAGCCGGTGAAAGGAAATTCTCTTACATAATGTATCATTTTAACATGTGGAATTCATTATCACAGGATAACATTGAGGCAGACAGACTACTAGGTTTATCTGAGACATGGTGTGAAGCTAAGTAGATCACTCCTGTGATCTGGCATAGCAAGTCCTATGTTAATACTATTGGTGTAGCTCTTCACTTATATCTAACAAACAATTCACAGATATCTTGAAAGAGTTTCTCAAGCTCTCATATTCACCAGCATGCCATCTTTTGGCCCTGAAGACATCAAGAAAGATAGACTGGCCATCTTCTCTGAACAGTTAACTCATTTTCCCTGAAGAAATGACTTCAAGGAATTGGTGTTCAGTCAAATCTACCTGAGGTAGGTCTTGCCTCTCCAAAAGTTATGCATCAAGTGTTGCAGCCATTATAAAGTGGCAGACATACTTTTGCTAACTACTTCACAAATTTTACCATCAAATTGTCTGCTTGTGCTGTGATGTGCTTTTAGCTGGAAAATTTGTTGCTTTTCCAAGTACACTAGATTGGATGGGAACTTCAAAGATGGCTTTTAGCTGGAAGGCTTTCTGAGAATGAATGTCCTGGTGCTATCAGATGTACATTTGCATGTCTCCCAAACAAGATCTCTTGAGATAGTGGTATGACTTGCTTCAGGGCCAGATCCTCAGGAGGTATAAACCAGCCAAGCTATGTTGAGTTAAATGGAGCAATGCCAATTTATAATTTCCACCAGCTAAAGATCTGCCCCTGCTGTCTGGATTGATGCTCTCATTAGTGAGAAAAGGAATTTTTGTCCATATCTGTATATTTAGTTTCTGCTAATTAGATATACCAGTCTGGAGCTTCTCCATATGTTGTTTGTCTTGATTAGCCGTATTTGTGCATTCTTTGGGCAATGTGCAAGTGTTACACGTTTGACATTTTTGATGGCAGTAGCAAATGCACAAGGGGGCAGATTATAGGAAAAAGTTATGCCAAAATCTCAGTCAGGCAACTGGTCCATCTGCTTTTTGAGCAGAGTGAAGAAACCTCTCTCTAGATGGGGATGTCAAATTAGCAAAACCTTATTATATAGATAAGGACCAGCACACCTATATTGCATCTTCACTCATGCTTTTTCATAACTGCAGGCATTAACAGTGTAGTATATTTTTAGAACATGTCTATCAAGATTGGGTTAATTATGGGGATGAGATTGCAACTGTGAGCCTTTGACTGGCAGTAAGCTGTGAAAGCACTTTGTGTCATTCTAGGAACTTTTACAGAGTCTGAGTCCTTCACAATTTGAAGAACATTGTTCTTCCATATGACAAGCCTACCTTTAAGAGGAAATCATACACCGAGCTGGTATTTACTTAACCCTTCATGTTGTGACACAAACTGATAAAAGGATTATAATTAATCATTCCAGTCCATGAGATACTCCACACGTCTTAGACACTGGGAACCCCATTGGCAATTTGGCTCTAGGCTACCCAAGAGGTATAAAAATGAACATAAGATAATATTTATATTTTACACAATAATACACATTGAAAAATCTCTAGTCGGGCACCCTTGGGACCTGACCAATATCAAACCAGAGAATTTGCTGGACCACAGTAGGTCAATATTATCTAGTACATTACCAACACTTCCACTGCTTACTGGGCTCTTAGAAGACATTTAGGAGTAAATTACAGCTGAATAACAGCACAGAACACTAAAAGCCAGGACTAGTAACAGTAAACAATCTGTGGGATCAGGGGAAACTTGGACCAAGTCCATGATAAGTGGTCGTTGACCTAACTAAAATCACGCCAGATTATGGATGTTGCTGGAGGCGAGTGTGCCAGACTAGAGAGGGTCAATGTATACTTGAATATTCCTGGATAGGCAAAAAGACATTGCTTGTGCTTTGCATTGATTTCCCATAAACTGCAGTTCTAGAGCTTTGTTCTCACTTTGTAGTTAAAAGGTGAGAGTGGCTACAGCCACATCTGACCACTCTTCATCACTTCAGTAGTGTAAGTAATGTATGCATCTTAGGTCAGGATGCTGTGGGAAGTAATTCTGATTCTTGCAGGGATTTGATAACAGCCTTCAATTACCTGAAGGGGGATTACAAAGAGGATGTGAGGGAGGCTGTTTTCAGTGGTGACAAATAACAGAATGAGGAGCAGTGGTCTTAAGTTGCAGTGGGAGAAATCTAGGCTGGATATCAGGAAAAATTATTGCACCAGGAGGGTGGTGAAGAATTGGAATGGGTTACTTAGAGAGGTTAAGTCCCAGCTAGACAAAACCCTGACTGGTATGGTTTGGCTGGGATTGTTTCTGCTTTGAGCAGGGGGTTGGCCTTGATGATCTCTTTGAGGTCTCTTCCAACCCTAGGATTCTATTAAATAAGTTATTGGTGTCTTCATTCATGGACCAGTCGTTCTCGACCAGAGGTATGCACACACCTAGGGCTGCACACAGCTCTTCTGGGGGTACATCAACTTATCTTGCTATTTGCCTGGTTTTAAAACAGACTACCTAAAAGGCATTAGCAAAGGCTGTACAAACTAAAATTTCATACAGTGACTTGTTTATACTGCTCTATATATTACACAGTGAAATGCAAGTACAATATTTATATTCCAATTCATTTATTTTATAGTTATGGTAGAAATCAGAAAGTAAGCAATTTCTCAGAGTGACTTTTTTTTTGTATTTTTATGTCTGATTTTGTAAGCAAATAGTTTTTGAGTGAAGTTAAACTTGGGAGTATGCAAGACTCCTGAAAGGAGAAGAGTAGCCTGGAGAGGTTGAGAGCAACTGCTGTGGGTTACTATACTGCTGTTGGCTCATGTTCCAGCCTTATAATTTACCCTGGTTTCTGTGTGTTTGCTCATGTCACTGGAAGTAGCTCCTTTCACTTTATTTTCTATTTCACATACTTTTTCCTTTCATTCTGTAATAAACAGTTAAAGCAGTTGTTTGTAATACTGATGGTTTGTAGGAGAAATTGCAAAGCAGAAACATGCTTTTAAAACCACCTTTCACATTATTCTGCTATTAGCACTCTCCCAGAATTGGATTAGTTCTAATCTGAAGTGCTTTCTCTGAACCAGTGTCGGGGTGGGGCAAAGAAGTAAAACTGTCACATTGATTTGGGGAAAAGTGGATGCTATTCATTGCATGATGTGAAAATCAGTGAATGGATATACAGAATAAAATTAAGATCTCCACTGAAAACAAAAGAGTTCTTTATGATTCTGGAGCTGACAATGGGATACTGAGTTTTTATTTTTTAGTTCATTGGTTCAAAGTCAGTTCAACTGTGTGGTGCCCATATTCCTGGAAATGGTGAGTGTTGTGGCCTATAAATGTGTAGTTTTAATCAGAGACCCACATTACACCTGAAACAGTACAGGGTTCTAACAAAGGATGTTGAATAAGCTTGGATCCTTGCTAGCCCTTCATCTCTCTAAAAGAAATTTGACAAATCCCTGTGGCAAAGTTTGCCTGCGCTGTATCTTTTTAGAAGATAAATACAACATTCATGTTAGATATCTGTAAGTACTAGTACACTAAATTTTTAAATGAATTCTTGAACTCCTAATAGATGTACAAGTCTGTGGGACAGTGCTACAATTAAACATATAACTAGGAAAGAAGCTTTTAAATATGTAACAGCTATTTCTCTTGGTGAATAGACCATACTATTTTCCCTTATTCCTTAATTTTGGCAAGAGCAAGGACATATGTATGTACCAGAAATGTGACCAGGACCCCCACCCTGCCTGCAAAAAAGGGGTTTCTTATTTAGAGAGCTTCTCTGAAGATACTTTGACAAGTACTGATTACCTGACATCCGTACTAGTTAAGAATAAATCTAATTCTCAGAAACAATAAGCAAAGTGTCCTAAATTGCATATCCCGCTATTAAAATGCCTACCAATCAATAGCCATTTGTGGAAAATTTTGCCCTAGCTCTCTTATCAGTAATATTCAAGAAGTTGCAGCATGCCAGGATTTATTACTTCAGCTAAATAAGCATTCTAAAGTAAGTAAGCATTGAGTAGAGATTGGCTGGAACCAATCTCATTTCTAAACAATCCTGAACTTTGAAATTCAGACGTGGATCTAAAATTTGTGGATCAGGCTTAGTTAGGCTGATTCAAAGGTAGTTAATGTATAGATTGTGATGAGTTTCTCTAAGTGCAGCTGCCTATGAGGAATACTGTACTATGACATTCATCAGCTGTTATTAGTCTTAAGTTTATATGGCTCTGTCCAGACTGCAGGCTTCTGTCGACAAAACTTCTGCTGAAAAAAGCTTTCTCAACAGAGTGCTGGTCCAGACTGCAGATCTGTCGGAAGGGATCTGCTGGTCAGGAGTGTTCTGTCGACATCCCTGTACACCTCGTTCCACGAGGAAGAAGCGATGCCTCAACACAGGGGCTTTTCTGACATTTGTCCCTGTGTGGATGGACAAAATGTCGGAAAAGCTTCTCCTGACAGAACTGTCAGCAATCTAGACATAGCCTGTGTGTTAACTTCTATGGAAGTATATTTATTACCTTAAGTGGAAATCCACTTTGGTTTGCTTTCATGTTGTCTTGAGTCTTAGATCTTTCAAATATAGTAGGTGGCTTTCTTCTGTCAACTTCAAAAGGCTGGCAGATGCTTATCACCCTTAAACACGCATAGAAATTTATTTTTTCTGTTTGGCTTTCGTGGACTGGGCCTGTGTTTCAGTTTTGGGCATATAACATGATTAAGATCTAAAATCATTGTACTATTGAAACTTCCATTGCCAAACCTGCCTCACACAACTAACTCAATATATAAAAAGGGCATTCCCAATGTAATCTCTACCTCAAATTTACTTTCTCTGGGAGAAAATAAAACTAGTTCAGCAGAGATGCATATATGTGGTGTGTATCTTTTTGGTTGTGTGGTAATAAGATTAACATACATGTGTGCATATATAACTTTTTCCATATGCCCATTGCCATAACATGGGTGCTTCATATCATTGCAACAAAGAACTGAAAAAACCCACAGTGTCTAAATGATACATTCAACTAAATTGCTGAACAACCAGAAGTTGACTAGAGGCCTGATTGAACAGATAATTTATTTTGCTGCTCTCTCTTTTGAGGGCTGCAAATTCCCAGAAAAGAGGACTCATTATCGGTTTGTCTGTTGTCATTCTTATTCCATTAACACACCATTGCATGGTGACTTTTTTTGTTGTAGCAACAAACAATGTAAATTTGTTTTTTTTCTCTCCTAAAGTCATTGATTATAAGACTCAAAGGTCCTAGTGACTAGTAATATTACACCTGTTACTGACGTACATGAGATGACCATTTCGTTGTGATATAGCAAATTGTTTATGCGTTAGGAACATGAATTAGAGCACTTTTAATTGTTATTAGAGCTGGAAAAACCTGAGGGGGCAGGAAGGGAACAGAAATATGCTGTTAAGGTAACTAACTATAAGGGAGGCCAGAAATACACAGATTTTTATTCCCAGTCTTCTCATTTTTGTCCCATTAGAAACAATATTCCTAGAGAGAGTTTTGAAAATACAGAGGAGCATATATATGTACCTGTGCGGGTATCTATGTGTATAAATATGGAAGGATTACTTGTGATTATGTGCAGACCTGTGTGCTAAATCCTCTAACATTACACATTAATCAGCAGCTTAAAATCACCCCTCTATGTCTAATATATAAATCAGTCTGCAGCAGAAATGTGTGTTCCTTTTCTGCCAAAAATGGTATTTTCTCCTGAAAATTTCATCTTCCTGAAGGTCGGGATGGGGAAGATGATATTTCGGGACCAGTGACAGCTCTTCGCGACATAAACATGTCATGATTTTGAAGTCAGTCCCCTTGCATTTCTTGGCAAGGTACAAATGTAAGGTTTTAACCATTTTTGAAAGAATTACTTACTGCCCAGTGTGACATACTACCTATTTTCTAGCTTTGGGAAAAAGTGAGATAGTAGGCTTTAAAGCTGTGACATCTTTATAAGTAGAAAGCTATTTTAGCTCTCTCCGAGAGGTTTTATGGCTCCCTCTGAGTCCTATACAGCTGGACAATGGCTAATGCAGGGTTGTGGAAAAAGTCTCACATGTTTCAAATTCTCAAACTTCGACTAAAATGCTTTTTCCAGGAATGCACAGAACACACAGTGCTGTCTAATAATTTGCATAACTCCATATATTACTTCACCAATTAGTTATGTGGCCATCCCAATCTCCCGTGGATGAAATTTGTGTGTGAAATTGTAACTCTAACGAAGCCAACGGCAAAATTTCTAGTGACATTAGTGGGACCAGGATTTTATCTTATTTACCCATGCCATGATCACAAGTTTAAATTATTATAATTCACTTATGTAAGTATTTTTGGAGGAGTAATTTAAATCAGAATTTGAGATTCATCATAATAATGTTATTATTAATAGAATGGTTATACATATGTCCATACATATGAAACAAGCATATTTTATACTCGTACATGATATATAGGAAATTCATGATGGTGACACATAAGGGTTTTACCAACCTGAATCCAACGTGCAACACCTGTTGCAACTTCTGTGGACCATTTCAAATATTTGTATTTAAAGAATTAGCTTGTAGCTCTTCAGAAATTTAAAATGAACAATTATGGCAAGTATTACCCAGTCAAACGCTATATATATGTATATTGTGTGCATGCTGGCAAATGATGAGCTAGATAAGTACTTATTTGTACATATAATTTCTGTCAGTACTTATAAATTATACACCAATGTTTTTGTTCAGACAACTGCTAAACATGTATCTTTAAACTTACATATAAATATATAGCTCTAAATAGTCTGTAAAATAAAAAGTACAGGTTGAAACCCTCTCTTCCAATGCTCTTTCTTCCAGCAACATCCCTCGTCCGGCAGGATAATGGACGATACTGGACCAAAGAGCTCTAGCTGTGTGGGGTGCAATGGAGACCTGCTGGTGGCAGGGAGCCCAAGGGGCAGGCCCAGGGCTGGGAATCCCACTGCCAGGATCCTGGCTGAGGTTGTGGAGCTCCACTGTGGTGACTTCAGCCTCAGTGGGGAGCCCTGCCAGGAGCCCCATGGTGGGGAGATAATGGGGATCTCAGATGTGGCACAGAGCCCTGCCAGCAACCCTGCAGTGGGGAGCTGCATGGGGCAGAGAGCCTTGTTCACAGTTCTAAAGCCACAGGGACCTCATCCAGGGCAGCAGCAGGGAAACTGGCCGGGGGGAGGGGGGAGGGGAGTCTGGCAGCTGCATGGGGGAGGTCTGCAGGAGTGGGTCCCCCTTCCAGGTAGCCTGGGGGCCTGACTTACCCTGGTGTGACAAATCCCCTCATTTGGACCACTCAGGTCCCTCGGGTGCCAGGCAAGGGAGGCACAACCTATACAGCACAGTGTTTTAGAATTCAGCACCTCAATTCTATAGTACCAAGTCTGTGTAATAAATTGACTAAAGTAGACCATTTTGTCTTCTTACTGTTTCTTTCTTTCAGGTAAATGCAGTTAAGAGCTATTAGAAATGTTAGGATTTAACAATTCTAGAATTCATTGCAATTTGTTTATTCATACTTAAAGGCAGAATAATCAGTAGGCATCAGAATGTAATGAACTATTCTATCCTTGTCATGGTTGGCTAATGAAATTATGCCTGTCGCTGTTCATAACTCAATACATGTAACACATACAGCTAATCCCATTTTTAAGGCTCTTTTGCAGTACTACTCATTCATTCCTCTTAGAGGACTTGTTTTTCATCTTTATACCCTCCCCTTGGATGGGCCTAGTTATGAGGTAATTTTCTGAAAATAAAAATAAAAAGGTTTCAAGTGTTTTAACAAGTTTAAATGTCAAGGATAAATCATCAAATATAATGGCCCAGCGAATGTACAGTATCACTGGACTGTTTATTTTATAAAACAGTTGGGGAGGTCAGCAGATGAAACCATAATCCTCCCCTCCATTGGGAGAATGCCTAACAGACCTGCCATTTTTCTATCTATTGCTCTGCCTGTCTGTTTACAAAAGCGGTTGCGTCCTGCCCTCTGCACTGTTCTTCTCTGGGCTTGAGGTAGGTATGGAGCCTGCTGAACAAATTATTTGATAAACTACTGCGTATGATACACTTTCAATCACTCTCCAGACTGCTGTACAATGGAAACATCTACAGATGACCAATACTCAAGGGAAAACTATGAAAATCCTGAAGTTTTAACTATATTTCTTTATAAATGGATAAAATGAGGGAAGAACCATCCAACCTACTAGACTACCTGCTACCATCCCCACCCGTCCAGCAATCTCCTCTCTTCCAGGCCTCAAATTTCAGTGCAAAAATGACATTCGTAAAGGAGAACAAAAGAATAACTGGAGCAAACTCTATCTATTTGCATTGCTGAGCTATCTGCACTCAGTGCCTCCAAGTACTGCCCCTAAAATCTCCTATGGATGAGGGGGCTGGAGCAGAAGGGAGTGTGAATGTGCTGAAACTGTCTTCAGACATTCCCGTATTTTGTCCTACATTCATCTTTGAAAATCAAGTTCAAATTTCCATCCTCATGTGGATTATTTTTTTTAGCTAGAGAATTGCCATATATTTAATTTCCACAAACAGTGATATCCGATTGCTTTTTACGTCTTGTCGTGCATACATATGAATATTTCATTTGTAATTTGTTCAGACAGGAAGATTCGTAGCCCTGACCACTGTGTGTATTGAACTGGGCTCATTTGTTTTTGGTGTGCAACTCATGCTTCTGACTCTGGGTCAGCATTAATAACTAATCTGACACTTTCCAAATTGTTCAGTGGATCAGTCTGAGATATCTCTTAATATTAATCATAAATATTTCCTGTTTCTTTTCACTGTATATCTAACTTGCTGCTAGGGACAGAATTAGCACAGTAGCACATAAGGATTTATTGTGCAGGTAAAGGCTGCATGACACTTCATCGCAACCCATCTACATTTCTCTATATTTCACCTCCCAAATGGGCTGAGATTTTCTTTATTCCCTTCGCATCTTCACCACAAGAATGTTTAATTGTCTGTTGAACTCACTTAGATTATTGCCCTGTATGGTCTCATTAGGCACATTACTCCATATTGTTACCACTTAATGTATGTAGTAAATCACTAATCACTGTTGTGACTCTGACTTCTCTCTGAGAGATCACAATCCTGAATGGTTTGTCAACAACACTGGACTGATTATTTCAAGGACTGACTATTTACCATAACTCTTCCATCTTTTCCCAGGTCATTCTTCTGCCTAATAATTTGCTCAATATTTTACAGCTATATACACCTTGACACATCTTCAAAATTTTGGAGCAAAGATTAAAATGGGCAATTTAATCATTTCCCAGTAATCCATTATCTATGAATTACTGATATTATTAGATTGTAATGGCTTTTGTAAGAGAATGTTTAAAGTAACTTTGTCTTTGGCTCTGAATTGGCATATCTGGAATTACATATACAATTTGGGAATTTGTTTGAATGTACAACATTTTTTTCTCTACAAAGAATTGGTTAAAATAACTTTGTCTGAACAATGTACATGTAAATTTAGAGAACGCTTGTGAAAAATGGTGACAAGAGTTAAACATGTTGAAATTCAACTATTATTTTTCACTCTCCAGTGTATGCACTGAGCTAAAATGTATCTGAACGCTTTGTTGACAATGCCTAGCTTAAGGGGATTTAGAGGTAAACACGTAAAGGTCTTAGACAAGGGGTGGAGCTACACAAGTGAGAAGCAAAAAGAAAACAGCCCCTCCACACCCCAAAAAACCCACAACGCTCCCTGACTTAGTCCCTGACTGAAAAATAGCTACAGGAAAGACACCCTCCTCTTTCTCCTTGCACACCAGCCACAGAGCCGGGAGGGGAGAGGGCTAGTAGATTTTTGTGGCCCCCCCTAGGCTCTTGGATGGGGCAAAATGAGGGGTTCATTGTGAGAGGAGGCAAGAGCGGGTTGGGGGGATGGAGTCTGGATGGGAGAGGTGAGCAGGAGTCCACTCCCTGCCATCACCTTTTGCTGCTCTGATTGGCCAGAATTCCAGTCAGTCAGAGTGCTGGGGGAAAAGCCTCTCCAGCGAGTGCTGCACTGCTGTTCTCCAAGCTGGAGGAAGGAGAGGAAGAGGGGCGGAGGGAGCAGTGGCATATAGAGCCTGGGGTTGCTTCCAGCCCCTGCCAGGCAGAGTCTGTGGGCCAGTCGTGGCCTGGTCTTACCTGACTCCAACCCACAAATCTCAGGGATCCACACTCCCCACCTGGCCGCAAGTCGAATGCTGGACAGGGGAGCATTGGGAGCCAGATCCATGTGAGCCATGGGCTGGATTCAGACCACAGACTGAGGGTTCCCCGCCCCTGCATAGGATCTACTAGAGCTGCTAGTAATATTTGGAAGAAAATTAAAAGACCATGACAGAAAAGGTTTAGACAAAATATAGTGAAATCATTAGGGTGTTTTGTGTTCTTAAAAAATTGGCCAGTTCTTTGGTTAAGTATCAAAGTAATCCTGTTTTCCTGAGGCTTTGTTTTAACCAAGATAATTTTTTACTTTTTATTTTTACTATTCTTATTTAAGCACCCAGGAAAAGAAACCTATAAATACATGCCCAAGATTGAAATACTAAAAACAAAGTTCAGTATTTTGGTAAGCCCAAGAAAAAACAAACAGAACACCTAAGGGTATTAGTTGTTAAAGTGGTTAAATAATTGAGCGAGAACTTAAGTATGGAAGACTAATGTATACTAAACTGCAGAAGCAAGCAGTGTAACCAGACATCCTCATATTTTTTCTAAGCATTTTCCAAGCACTTTTCCAAGTTAGTATATTTCCCCATTAATGCAGCATTAGACAGCCCACAAAGCCTGTCTGGGTATGTAGGAGGAATTGCAGATTTCCAGCTTTCTCAAAAAACTCTTTTGGCCACTAAATTAATTACTGCAATTGATTTATTTCTTAATGGTAGTTTGTTTTTTTTCCAAACATCCAGGACCTCTAAGCTTGGAAATGGAAAAATAGCAACACTTGCCTTTTTTGAGAGAGAACTGCTAATGGTGTTCCAGAACACATGTAGCTTTGGACAGGAATAGATGACATATGAAATGTTGGCATGGGACTGTTTGTATCTCCAACATTCACTGTGTGTTGCTAATCCAGCCTTAAACTCCTTGGAGTCTCATAATACCTGTTAATATCTTCTGGAAGAATTGCATAGATGGGGAGCTTGAAGTACCTTTTCACATTAAGCTAGATATTCTCCCAGGTTTCTGGTGTGATAGTTGGGCTAAGTCCTTTTTTCCATTTTTCTTTGAGGTTGAGAAGGTAATGCAGAGCAGTAAGCTGCCTGTAAGTAATTCTTACAAAATGATTTTTGTTTCCATGTTTCTTAATATGTTCTTTTAGCAGTGAGAGAGTTCAAATGGACCATTGTTCTCTATACTTGCATGGCTCCATAAGCATAACCACTTAAGGCTTGTTTATACTTGGGGTTTTCTTCCATTGAACCCCTCCTTTTTCCATAAGAAAACCCGTTGTGTCCATACAACTGAGCCTGTGATTCTGGAATAACAAGGCATGTAACTCGGAATAGTAACACCACCAAAACAAATAACTTTCACCACCCAGCTCCCTTTCAATTTTATAATTGAGTCAGTGTGTACTAAGAAGTGCTAATTATGATGTAATTGGCCTCCAGGAAGGCATCAGAGAGGTATCCACCCTTGCTCATAGAGCTCCATCCCTGGCCTGTGGCACTGCAAGTTGCAGGGTTCCCCACTGGGCCCATGGAGAGTGCTTCAGCCCCAGCCCAGGACATTGCAGGGATGCAGCGGGACACTAGACCAGGGTTATAACAGAGATGGAGATCAGTGCAGGTCTAAGATAAAGGAGCTTCATCAGCCCTACTTCTGGGCTCAGGAATTAAACAACTGCTGTAGGGCTGCCCCCGACACCTGCAAGTACTATGAACAGCTGGACACGGTACTGGGGCGTGTCCCACATTAGTACCTAAGGCACCCTTGTATACCTGTACTCAGTCATAAACCACAGACCTCATGTTACCTGCTTTTTCACATTAAAGATCAGTGATTGCTCTGCCACCACATTTTGTTCCTGCAATGATCATAAGAACGGCCATACTGAGTCAGACCAAAGCTCCATCCAGCCCAGTAGCCTGCCTGCTGACGGTGGCCAGTGCCAGGTGCCCCAAAGGGGGTGAGCCAAAGACAATGATCAAGTGATTTGTCTCCTGCCATCTAGGATCCATGGCTGCTTTCTTGCATACGCGAGTGAGCTGAGCTCCTTGTAGCACATTGAGATGGCATGGAAAGGAACAGGAAACTGAGGGCAGAGATTCAGGAAGAAAAGAGCCTCGGGATATTTTCTTGATTCCCTGGGCACCTTGTACATTCTCTTAGTGTGGGTACTACTCCGAAATAACTTTCTACTTAACAAAGTATACTTGTGGTTTGTTGTTAACTTTTGTTGATCCTTTTTCTATCCAAATTGTCTAAGGCACAGGGTTGGCCTTGATCTTGGAACATAGGTTATCCAATGGTGTCAGAAGAGGATTAGTAAGACTTGGTGCAGTAATTATCATAGCATGTTGCAGGATGTCCAATGTAGATGCAAAGATTGGTGTTTTTCTTAAAGATGTGTGTAGGCAAGTAGCAAAACTAATGCTGTTTTTATTTTTTCTTTCTCATACTAGGCCGGTATATATACAGAACTACTGGAGGAGAATCAAATTACAATAGGACACATTTGGGATTCTAGATTATATAGACATGAACCTGGCAACCCTCAAACTGCCAAGAATTTTTTAAGAGTCTGGTGTGCCATGCAAGTCTGTGTTTTATCCTTTGTAAATTGCATGATAAGCCTGGTTATTCAAGCAAAGAGCAAAGGAGAGACCTTGAAATGCAGTCAGTAGGCTAATGATATGAGTCATTCTTGGGCAGGTATTCATTTTGTTCATTTCTGTTCGCCCCTGTAGAGATCGAGAGAAGGCACCTCCTCTCTGCAGCCTTTGAAATTTATTTTCATATGTAGTCTGTTTCTGTAAACATAATTTTGGGAAGATGAGGACAAATTTTAATACCAAAATAAATTATTTTTTTGCATATTTCAAAGTGAAAATGGTGAAACTGAGAAGAATCTGGTCTTCTGGATATATCCGTAACTTTTAATTTTTATTTTCGCTAGTGCAGAAACCAGAATTCTCTTCAAGAGATGTCCCTGTGGGTGTGCCACTTCTGGTAAAAGATACACCGCAGCGCCTTTGACCAGAGATATTGACAGCGGTACTTGCCCAGATCATACATGCATGTTGCCTGCCTCACAAGCTGTCATTGATTGAATATCATGTTCACTATTTACCTCCTTCCCTTTACCAGAGGTCGCAAAATCAAAATAATGACTGATAATGTGGCATGTATATGCTACATCACCAGGCACGGAGGGGCCTAGTGCTATTCTAGGCACAGAAGCCATTAGGCTCTGAAACATGTGTACAGCATAATATTCATATTTCTGCCTCAGACCTACCTGTCACGCTCAACACCAATACAACTGCTGACCAGGGTAATGCAGAAGATCAAGACAGCAGATCCAGTATCAGCCCAGTAGCACCTTCATGGCGTAGGCAACCATGATATCCATTTCTGACATACATATCCTCAAAACATCCAATCCACCTGCTGCTTATTCACTATCAAATGCTTCATCTTAATATAAAGAATCTTCACCTGCAGGCATAGCTGCTCAATTACTATCTCATGCAGAGATAGCATGCTCAAAACTAGCCAGGACAGTCCTCCTACATGGCAGGATACACAACACCTACAATGCTTAGCTGTACAAATGGAAGAGGTTCACAAATTGGTGCACAAGAAAACATCTCTCTCCTTCTTCCTCCCCTCTTCCTCTTAGTCTAGAACACCTTCATAGAAAACTTAAGTCACCTGGCCTTTCTTCAGAGTCCATCTATTATCACATTTCATCACAAAGTGGGGAGGACCACAGTCTTTGTCCACCCAAACACCAAAAGATTAATGAAGGGCATCCAGTTGCTATACCCAGATATAAACCTTCCAACCCTCGCTGGGACCTATCTTCTCAACGGCCTCACACATTGCCACCTGCTTTGTTCTCCACCTGTCCACTAAAATAGCCTAGTTGCAAATTACCTCGGCAAGAAGGGCAGGAGAATTTGGGACTCTCTTAGGTAACCCTCCGTATCTAATGTTCTTGCAAGACAAAGTCACACTCCACACTTACCCCAAATTCCCCCCAAAAGTACACTGCACATTTCATCTCTATGAGCCCATCTGGTTATCAATATTCCTTCTGAAACCACCTTCCAACATGCTTAAACTACCATGCACACTTCAAACGTACAAAGAGCCCTGTCCTTCTACCTCAACAGAATGAAACCTTTCAGATGCACACTTAAGCTATTCATCTCCCCCATGTGAAGATCTCAGGGCAATGTTATCTGAACGCAGAGACTCTCCAAATAGATCACTGACTGCGCACACCTGTGCTACCACCTGAAGAAAGTCCAGCCTCCTCCTGCTATCAGAGCTCATTCTGCACACCCTGTTAACAATTCCCCAGCCTTCTTGTGTAATGTACTCATAACAGACATTTGCAAGGCAGCCACATGGGCATCATTCCTCACATTTGCTAAACATTGTGCCCTTTCACAATACCTGGCAGCTGACACTAGAATGGGAGAAGCTGATCTGAAATCCCAACCATTCTAAGAGATCCTGCTTCACAGTCACTGAGGCTGTGTCTACACTTGCATTCCTCTTTCGAAAGAGGTATGCAAATGAGGGAAATTGAAATTTCAAGTGAGATGCAGATTTGCATATCTGGCACCTTATTTGCTTATTCTTATTTCAAAATAGCTTCTTTCGAAAGAAGAAAACCAGTGTAGACACTGCTCTTTTGAAAGCAAACCTCATCTTCAAAAGAATCCTCCTTCCTCCTGTTTATGGGAAGAAGAGGGAAGAAGGAGTCTTTTGAAGATAGGGTTCACTTTCAAAAGAGCAGTGTCTACACTTGTGTTCTTCTTTCAAAAGCAGCTATTTTGAAATAAGAATATGCAAATGAGGTGCCAGATATGCAAATCTGCACCTTATTTGAATTTTTTATTTCCCTCATTTGCATACCTCTTTCGAAAGTGGAATGCAAGTCTAGACACGTTCTAAGAGTGGAGCTCCCACAGGAACATCTCGTGAAGGAGAAGAGGAGATTATTCACCTGTGCAGTTACTGCTGTGCTAGGAAATCAGTGTGCCTGTGAGTGCTCTCCTCCCTTCTGCTTCAGGCCTGGATCTCACTCCACTGCAGGAAAGGAACTGAGGAGACCCAGGCTGCGCATGTGCTATTCAGCCAGTGGCAGCTCGTGAGGAAGGCAGTATACTTGCATAGCCCGGGCAGATATTGCTGTCAAATATCTCTGATCAAAGGTGCTGGGATGCACCTTAATCAGAAGTGGAGCAACCCCGGGACACTTACCTTGGAGTATGTCAGTTACTGCCCTCAAGCATGCAAACTGCTTTTGTGTTTTTTCCTCTTTACAGGGGCACATTCAATGGCTGTATGACAGACACATTTTTGAAGGGAAAAATGTGAAAAGGCAATACTGTATACATGACGTTCCATTTTGTGGTGATATTACAGATATTGGAAATTTGACTATTAAATTGCCAATGAAAAATATTTTTTCAGGCAACTTATCAAAAATCTAATTTTCACAATTGTATTGTTGAGTAACAGCAAAATGTATCAAAACAAAAAGCAGTCAAGTAGCACTTTAAAGACTAGCAAAATAGTTTATTAGGTGAGCTTTTGTGGGACAGACCCACTTCTTCAGACCATAGCCAGACCAGAACAGACTCAATATTTAAGGCAGAGAGAACCAAAAACAGTAAGCAAGGAGGACAAATCAGAAAAAGATAATCAAGGTGAGCAAATCAGAGAGTGGAGGGGTGGGGGGGAAGGTCAAGAATTAGAATGAACCAAGTATGGAGATGAGCCCCTATAGTGACTCAGAAAGTTCCCATCACGATTTAAACCATGTGTTAATGTGCCGAATTTGAATATGGCCTGATCAGTACCACACTGTACCGAAAACCTACTGATCGCTATACTTATCTACATCCTTCTAGTTTCCATCCTGCACACGTGACTAGATCCATTGTTTACAGTCAAGCTCTTAGGTACAATCACATTTGCTCTGATCCAACTGACAGAGACCAAAAACTACAAGAACTTTACCAAATATTAATAAACCTGAATTACCCACCAGGAGAAGTAAAAAAACAAATTGTCAAGGCCAGATGAATACCCAGAGACCAGCTACTCCAAGATCGGCCCAAAAAAGCCGAGAACCGAACACCACTGGTCATCACCTACAGCCCCCAACTCAGACCACTGCAACGAATTATTAAAGACCTACAACCTATCCTTAATCAGGATGCCACACTCCAGAAGGCCCTGGGTGACATGCCTGTTCTCTCCTACAGACAACCTCCCAACCTCATGAGGATCCTCACTAACAGCCACAGTCTATACCCCAGGAATACCAGTCCTGGAACCTTTCCCTGCAACAAAGCCCGCTGCCAGCTTTGTCCACATATCTTCTCTGGAAATACCATCACTGGACCTAACCAGGTTACTCACAGAATCATGGGCACTTTCTCATGCTCCTCTACTAATATCATATATGCCATCATGTGCCAACAATGCCCAGATGCGTTGTATATTGGACAGACTTCTAACTCCCTTAGACAAAGGGTCAATGGGCACAAAACAGACATCAAAACACTCCAGATCCACAAACCAGTTAGTCAACATTTTAATGGAATGGGGCATTCTGTCAATGACCTCAAGGTATGTGTGTTACTGAAGAAGAATTATCGCACTGTTCTGGAATGGGAAACAGCTGAGCTGGCTTTTATATTCAAATTTGGCACATTAATACATGGTTTAAATCGTGATGTGAACTTTCTGAGTCACTATAGGGGCTCGTCTGCATACTTGGCTCAGTCTAATTCTTGACCTTCCCCCGCACCCCTCCAATCTCTGATTTGCTCACCTTGATTATCTTTTTCTGATTTGTCCTCCTTGCTTACTGTTTTTGGTTCTCTGTGCCTTAAATATTGAGTCTGTTCTGGTCTGTCTATGGTCTGAAGAAGTGGGTCTGTCCCACGAAAGCTCACCTAATAAACTATTTTGCGAGTCTTTAAACTGCTACTTGACTGCTTTTTGTTTTGATAGTGTATAGACTAGGACAGCTTCCTCTCTGTTACTATTCAGCAAAATGTATTTGTATCTTAACAATGAGAGGGGAAAGATTTTGGAAATAGATCTTCATGTTCTGATTTGTGTATAAGTTAACCGCCGAATGGGTTATTTTTAAAATAATTCACAAAAAAGAATCCTAATGCTTTCACATTTACTGGTATTCCACAAAGAATCTTTATGGCTGGATTTCTAATTCTCTGGCGCCAACAGCCGTTTATGGAAATTCAACTCTGTCACCCAAACACATTTGTAACATTTGGGTTTGTGTACACGTCAGGCCAGCTGACAGGAATTCTGGGCCCCAGGGCAGAAAAGTTAGTGGGCCCCTGTGCCTGAACAAGCCATGTCCCCGTGGATGCAGTGGTCTAACATTTGGGCAGTGCTGCTGCCTGTGTTGGCTAGGCATGCTCCTCTGACATAGCCAGGACCATCTGGTAGGGTTGTCAACTGCTGAAGAGTGCAAACCCGAAGACCCATGCCCTGCCCCTCTCCTCAGAATATTCCACTGTCCAGGCCCTTTTCCAAATTCCTGTTCCATACCCCTCCCTCAGTCACTTGCTCTTCTCCACCCTCATGCACTTCCACCGGCTGGAACAAGAGGGCTGGTGCACAGAAGAGGCTCTGGGAGGTAGTTTGGGTGTGGGTGGCTGTTAGGCTGGGATGCAGGAGGGGATGAGGGGGCTGGTAATCAGCACGCTCCTTGGCAGCAGAACAAGGGGATAGCTGCACACTGCTGTCTACAGGTCACCACTGCCACAGCTCCCATGGGCTGCTATCCCAGCCAATGGGAGCTGCAGAGTCAGCACTTGCAGCAGAGGCAGCATGTAGCGATTCCTCTCCCCACCAGGTTTGTTGGTTGGGGACCCTTGGGCCCTTTAAAATCTCCTGGACCCCAAGCAGTTTCCCTCTTTGCGTCTCTGTTGGAGGGCTTGGGAAACACATAGGCTGTGGCTACACAACTCCTCCCTTTCGGAAGGGGCATGTAAATTACGGCTGTTAAAATGCAAATGAGGCACTATCATGCATATGCAGCACCTCATTAGCACAATGACAGCCATGGGAATTTCGAACTGGCTAACTTTGAAGGGCAGATACGCAGTCTAGCCACGGGTGCTTTGAAATATGCGCCCAACTTCAAAGGTGGGTGTGTATTTCGAAGCACCTGTGGCCAGACTGCCTGTTAGCCCTTCAGAGTTAACCAGGTCTAAACTCCTGTGGCTGCCATTATGCTAATAAGGTGCTGTATATGCATATCAGCCCCTCATTTGCATTTTTGAATGGTCATAATTTACATGCCCCTTCTGAAAGGGAGCAGTAGTGTGCCCACAGCCATAAGGTTGTAAGCGTTCAATTAACTATTTTGTGAACCAAAGTACTTATTTATGATTTAAATCCAGACAGGCATCTGATTCTTTCTACTCAGTGCTTTCCTCGGCAGGCTTTTTCTTTCAGGAGCAGTTCAAATTAATCCTTTATCTTTGCAAGGGGGATTCTTAATCCTACTTCTATCAAGTGTGTGCAATCTTAGATTAAAGGACTTATATGATTTCAAATATTGACATTTCCTGGTTTAATCAGCAATCCCTTGGGGAAAAGTCTCTGTTTCTACTGTATACCTGAAAGACATTCATACCAAAAGCTTGGTTAACTGTCAGTGACTAGAGAGCTAAGTCGTTTGGCAGATAAGTAATATTATTGTGAACATATGAGCCTGCACTCTGATCACCCTGCCACCAAGTAGTTATCTAGAGAAAGCTAATAGGGAACGAAATGCAAGTAGCTAACCAGATAGCAGTGTGGGTGAGCATAAAAGCTAATTAGCCCATCAGCTGAAGACTGATCAGAAAGGTAAGGAAGGGATTGCGAGAGGAAGAGGAGGACTGCCAGAGCCCTGAGCCACAGAGATCTCCAGGAAGAAAGACTTCCTCTCCTCTTGGGCTCTGCTTAGAAGGGCTGAGGATATAAGGGATGTAAATTGTATTACTGCACAAAACTGTAAAGATGCTGGAGGAGGGAGCATAAACAAGTGGTATAGAAAGGATTCTCAAGCAGGGGAGTTTGAGCAGGTGTGTATGGTGTAAGAAAAAGCAGACCTCACCCTGCTGCAGTGGCCCTCTGTTGAAGATTCCCTTTTTCTAGCAGTGCTTTCTGTTAGCTTTCAAAGAACTGGCAATACATTACAACAATTTCTATAACTTCTGGGTCACAGTAGGGTTCCAAACGTGTCTATTCTGTGTGGGTATATATGTATTTATTTAGAGAGGACAGTGTATTCTAAAGTCCACTCTGATACTGGGTTTTATTGACTGTTGATCTGCCTCAAACATTAGTGTCCTCAGTTGCCATTGTTGTGATCACAGGATGATTCTTGTAAACAGAATTCTCCTTTATTACTGCTCATATTGATAATCATCTAGTTT
This sequence comes from Carettochelys insculpta, assembly GCF_033958435.1. Lineage (NCBI taxonomy): Eukaryota > Metazoa > Chordata > Testudines > Carettochelyidae > Carettochelys > Carettochelys insculpta. The sequence goes on along the minus strand of NC_134147.1, from coordinate 13,648,773 downwards.
TTGCTCACTCTTTCCTGTCTTGCTTGGTTTGGAATTCTGACACTTCAGAAATAGTATGCGTGCACTGAGATTTTCAAAAACCTGCTATTATTACTTAATATACAATGTCAGGTGAAACTTTGATTCTCAGGTGCCCTACATTTCCAGGCATTTCTGTGTGGGAAGATCAAGGCTATAGTAGGTTTATAGGATGTGTTTGCTCCTTTGCATGAGAAGAGGAATATTGGAGTTTTTAGAAGGGGTAGCTGTGTTAGTCTGTTCCCACAAAAACAACAAGAGGTCCTGTGGCATTTTATAGACTAATGGATACATTGGAGCATAAACTTTTGTGGGCAAAGACCCACTTTGTCAGATGCATTTTTTAAAGGAATTTTTTTTTACCAATTGCTGGTTCATTAAGGCCAAATACTGGTGGTATTTACTGAGACTGAAATGCTAACGAGTATGTGGGCTAGTTCTATGAAAAAATGCCTAGCTACCAGAATGAGAGGCACTCCTTCTAATTCTTACGATAAAAGCTTCTCACAAAATATAGTGTACTGGTTGTTAATTGCCAAGTGTCTTAACAGACGATCTGCTTTTATCATTGAATGGCCTCACTATTTTGCTATTGCCCCCAGGTGTATTCCTGTCCTCAGAATCTATAAAAGCTTTGTCAACTGCAAATGGAGAGGTAAGAAAATCAGCACCCAGGAGATGTGTTATACAGGACTGAAATCAAAACATGTCCAAAATACCAGTTTGATTATGCATTTCATTCTGTTCAAAGTTGGAAGCATGTGCAATTAAAAATGAAATGAACATAAAGGATATGTCAGTCAATTTATCTTGAAGGATGTATTATTGTCAAAATCCAATAAAAACTTGTTCAGTCAGGTAGAGTTGCTAAACAATCTGAGAAATATAAGCATTTATGGGATATTGAATAGCATAGCTGACAACGGAATTGTCCATTTTTATTGAAGAATGTTTTTAAAAAAATCTCTGGAGACCTGCACACTTTAACAACCCAAGCATGGGAGTTTACACTGCATGTACTGATAGCTTATAGTCCCCAAATGTAAAATACGACATCTACTGCATGAAGCAGTGTCATTTTTACAGGAATAGTGTTGAGTCAATGGAAGTTCCCTGACAGGAAAGACAAAGTCTCGTAAAGGACAGGTGAAAATATAAAAACTGTACTATCTTATCAGATTGGACTGTTATACTGACTCGAATGAAAATTCTCAGCTCAATATTGGAACTGTGAGACAAGGAAAGGAACAGTTGTACATATATGCTGAGTATCTTACCAAGACTACATAGGGAAGACTCTCTGCTCACTATAACATTTTCAATTTTCTTGATATTCAGATTTCAAAATACACACAAATATTTCATAACTGCAGGATCATTAGTTACTGGTCACTTTACAATTATTTATGAGGTGGGAGAGGATCTATGAATAGGGCTACAGAAGGGAAGGAGAAACAAATAACAAATCAAGTAAAATGTTTGTAATGTGTCTTTCTCCACCTCTCACCTTGTTTAAGTCTCAGAGGAGTAGCCATAGCAAACAAAAAGGGGTAGATGTGTTAGTCTGTAGCTTCATCAAAAGCAAGGAGTCCTGTAGCACCTTAAAGACTAACAGATTTATTTATTAGGTAATAAGTTTCATCAGATTCCAGTAAAAATAAGAATCCAGAGATTATAGAGCAGGGAGGTGGGGGAAGGAGGAAGATGAAGGGAAAAAATGGGGGATGGGGAGCAGGTTAACTGTCATTAATTGGACCAATTGAAGAAGTAAATTAAGTAGTTAAGTGGGATGGGTGCCATTCCTGCAAATATCAAATGTGGGGAAATTGCTTTTGTAATGTGTTAGATAATTGAGATCTCTGTAAAGATCAAGTTTCAATGTGTCAAACTCACAAATGAATTCCAGTTCAGATGTCTCCTGATGGTGTGGCTGGTCCAGTGATGGTGTCTCTAATATAGATAAGTGGGCAAAGTTGCCAGCTCTGTCCACATATCTATACAACATTACTGGGCCTAACCACATCAGACAAACCAATAGGAGCTCATACAACTACTCATTCACTAATGTGATATGTGCCATCATGCACCTCTGCCATCTACATTGGGCAAACTGGGCAGTCTGCACCAAAGGATAAATGGACATAAATCAGACATCAGGAGTTGGAATATGCATAAACTTGTAGGGGAACACTTTAACCTCCCTGGACATTTAATAAAGGATTTGAAAGTAGCCATTCTTCTACCAAAGGATTTTACCACAAGGTTACAGAAGGAGATGCCAGGTTTGGAATTCGTTTGCACCCATCCCACTTCTTGTTTCCTGTTTTAAATCCATGCACATACCCAAAACGTCTGATTCTTACTTGGTAGCTTGTTTGGCCATTATGTGCTTTGCACAGTTGAGGAATAGTGGAGAATTGGACCTGTAACTGTTATTGAAAAGTAGCCAGGAGAGAAATGGGAGCCATGATAGAGAAATGCTTTGATTGAAGACATCAGCATTTTTGTCTACAATCACTAATGTACAGCCAAATCAGATTTCATGAATGCATTCTGGGTGAAGGTGGGGGACGACAATCTTCCTCATGTCCCAAAGTCACAGAGGTACCGTTGTACACGTGAGCTCAAGTAGAAAGCAGGAAACATTACACTGGAACTTTGACCAGGAGGCTTACATAGGTTTGCTTTACTGTTGTCAGCATTTTCCAAGTGCTGTGTAGTTATTTTAGAAGGAGCTCTCAGTGAAACTAGGTCCGTTGCATTGTAAGCCCTTTGTGGATTGGCTTCATTTCACCATATTTGACCTGGTATGTGATGTTCCTCTTGGTTGGGACTGTCTGAGACTCAGCATCATACACCATTGTTTTTCCATATATAATGTTCTATGCTGAAATTTTCAGAGGAACCTACAGTAGTGAGGAAAAGAGATGTCACTCTAATTTGAACAGAACTCAACATGATATTAAATCCCTTTTCAGCCCACCTTTTCTTTTACAGTACTGTGAGTGTGTTAGGAACCTAGAGCTGACTTAACATCTGGTCACTAATGTACTAGCTATTTCTCCCAAGCAAAGACTTAATTGGGAGATAGGTGCAAAATGATTTTTTTTGGGCAGGAGGCTGTTGAATTAATGAGGACAATGAACCCTTGGAAAGTTTCAGGAAAGGAAGGAAATACAAAGGGAGGAAGCTGTTAAGCACTAGTGTAAGACAGATCTCAGGATGGTGAGACCTTGTCCTCTCCAGAGGGGGTTGTGGGATAAGTTTTCTTCCAATTGTATGTTGCTGCACAAGGCTGAACTGGTGTTTATAAACTGAAATTATCCTAGTCTCTGTGTGCTGGTCAAAAGGGTGGAGAAGGCAGTCTTCAGTCTTTAAATTTAGGATGAATTCTTTATTATGGCATTCACTTATGAGTCTAAAGAAACAATTTAAATTATGGTTTCATACAAAATATAATTGTAGCTTCATATTGCTTTTTGAAGCTGTTAATTCACATAGTTTTGCATTCTCCATGAATAATGTTATGTTTCTAAGAAGCGCACAGGATCTTTTTTGGGGAAAAGGTAATACACTGTTTTTATTGAGAATACAATAGAAAAACAGTTAGCATATGCTCTCTTACACACCCAGTCTTGCCAGCTGATGTTATAGGTACCAGAGTGTTGCTCACATTCACTAGTCAGTCATGCTAATGAAGTAAGAGAATTGGGATCTGAGAAATGAGATCCCATTGAAAGTGGCAGACGAACCTGAAGTTTGTGTCCGAGCAGCCCCCTTCTTATGACAGTTTTCTTGCATTGAGATAAGTGGATACTGTATTGTCATGTTGTAAATAATTGCACTTTCATTGAAAGAGACAATGTAAGTATTTAGACAAGAACATCAAGTTACAGTCTTAAACAATTATCACGCTTTTTCACAATATCTGAGTTCAAATAACAATCATAAGGGTCTCTTCTTGTCCTTAACATTGGGTACAAATACAAGCAATTTGTTTGTTTAATGCTAACCTATTAACATATTATCCTAACTTAGATATAACTAAAATAGAATTTCTTACTACACCTGTGGCAGGGTCCAAGGATTTGAGTCATGAGTGCTTACTGATTTGCATGTGGATGGAAGAAGGGAGTCTAAGCCTAGGCTTAGTGTGCAGAGTGGATGGACCCACAGTGGACAGTTGTGATATTACTGGATTTTAAAATGAATATGTAAAACACATTTGCAGCCACTGTCCTAGGTTTGCACCAAATTTTACGTCAAGTGGCCGAGTGAGGTGTCCAGTGAAAGCTGCTGATTCATTGAATCTGTCTATGCTGCTTATGTGTTTGTATCATTTTTACATGTGGAATTATAAGTATTGGCTCTGTGCTTACTGTTGAAATTTTAGTCTTTGGGAGGCCACAATAGGAGGCGTTGCAACAATTAGTAATTGTTACAATTCTATTAGTAGAAACAATAGTACAATAGTAGAAACAATTAGTACAATTCTATTAGTAGAAACAATAGTAAAGAATAAAATTGCAAGGCACGTAGAAGAGCACGAATTGTTGGGCAAAAGTCAGCATGGTTTCTGCAGAGGGAAGTCGTGTCTAACTAATCTATGAGAATTCTTTGAAGGGGTTAATAAACATGCGGACAAGGGGCACCCAGTGGACATAATATACCTAGATTTCCAGAAAGCCTTTGACACGGTCCCACACCAAAGGCTTTTATGTAAATTAGGCGGTCATGGGATAGGAGGAAAGATCCTTTCATGGATCGGGAATTGGTTAAAAGACAGAAAACAAAGGGTTGGAATAAATGGTAAATTTTCACAATGGAGGGGGGTAATTAGTGGTGTTCCCCAGGGGTCAGTCCTGGGACCGATCCTGTTCAACTTGTTCATCAATGATCTAGAAAATGAGGTAAGCAGTGAGGTGGCAAAGTTTGCAGATGACACCAAGTTGTTCAGGACAGTCAAAACCAAAAGGGATTGTGAAAAACTACAAAAAGATCTCAGCAAACTGAGTGATTGGGCAGCAAAATGGCAAATGAAATTTAATGTGGGTGAGTATAAGGTAATGCACATTGGAAAAAATAACCCAAATTACACGTACAACATGATGGGGTCAAATTTAGCTACGACAGATCAGGAAAGGGATCTTGGAGTTATAGTGGATAGTTCTCTGAAGACATCCACGCAGTGTGCAGTGGCAGTTAATAAAGCAAAGAGGATGTTAGGAATTATTAAAAAAGGGATAGATAATAGGACAAAAGATATCATGCTTCCCCTATATAAAACTATGGTACGCCCACATCTTGAGTACTGTGTGCAGATGTGGTCTCCTCACCTCAAAAAAGATATATTGGCATTAGAAAAGGTTCAGAAAAGGGTGACTAAGATGATTAGGGGTTTGGAATGGGTCCCATATGGGGAGAGGCTAGAGAGACTGGGACTTTTCAGTCTGGAAAAGAGGCGATTGAGGGGTGATATGATAGAGGTATATAAAATCATGAACGGTGTGGAGAAAGTGAATATAGAAAAATTATTTACCTTTTCCCATAATACAAGAACTAGGGGACACCAAATGAAATTGATGGGTAGTAGGTTCAAAACTAATAAAAGGAAATTTTTCTTCACACAGTGCACAGTCAACCTGTGGAACTCCTTGCTGGAGGAGGCTGTGAAGGCCAGGACTCTATTAGGGTTTAAAAAAGAGCTCGATAAATTTTTGCAGGTTAGGTCCATAAATGGCTATTAGCCAGGGGTAAAGTATGGTGCCCTAGCCTTCAGTACAAGGGCAGGAGATGGATGGCAGGAGATAAATCACTTGATCATTGTCTTCTATTCTCCTTCTCTGGGGCACCTGGCATTGGCCGCTGTCGGCAGACAGGATACTGGGCTGGATGGACCTTTGGTCTGACCCAGTATGGCCGTTCTTATGTTCTTATGTTCTGTGAGAGGATTCCTAGTCAGGTAAAATAGTACTTGATTCCAATCCACATTTGAGGAATTTGGCTGTGGACATGTAGCCCAGGAGACTGGCAATGCCAGAATGCCCAACAAGGGATGTGGACATATCCATGTGGCAGGCTCCATTTTGGACGTGCCTCCACACAGGGAGGAGCAATGAAATTCCCTCCACATGGGCAAGGGTGTGAAGGGGACCCTGAGGTTCCTTCATCTTGTCTTCAATCTAGCTCATCACTTCAGAACTACCTCTGCTATGAACTGAGTCCAGAAGGATTGCTCAGTGTAGCTCAAGACATAAAGGGAACCAAGAAAACATTCCACAAGCATCTTAGAAGCAAGAGGAAGACCAAGGACAGGGTAGGCCCATTACTCAATGAAGAAGGAGAAACAATAAGAGAAAACATGGAAGTGGCAGAGGTACTTAATTATTTCTTTGTTACAATTTTCACCAAGAAGGTTGATGGAGACTGGATGCCTAACAGAGTGAATGCTAGTGGAAATGAAGAAGTTAAAATAGGGAAAGAAAAAGTTACAAAAGTACTCCACGTCACCAGGGCTGAAGAAATGCATCCTAGAATAGCCCAGGAACTGATAGAGGTGGTATCTGAACCTCTATCATTTTTGAAAAGTCATGGAGAAAATCTAGAAGACTGGAAAAGGGCAGATAGTATGCCCATCTATAAAAAGGGAAATAAGGACAGCCTAGGAAATTACAGAGCAGGCAGCTTAACTTCAGTTGCAGGGAAGATGATGAAGCAAATAATTAGGGAACCCTCCTGCAAACATCTGAAAGATGGTAAGGTGACAGGTATCAGTCAGCATGGATTTGTCAAGGATAATCATGTCAAACCAACCTGATAGCCTTCTTTGATGGGATAACAAGCCTTGTGGATAAACAGGACATGGAGGATATGGTATACCTAGACTTTAGTAAAGCATTTGATACACTGTTGCATAATCATCTTATCAGTTAACTAGGATAATGCACTGTAGATAGGGCTACTGTCAGAGAGTTGTTATTAATGGTTCACAGTCATGCTGGAAGGGAATAACGGGAGATTCCACAGGGGTCAGTTTGGGGGCCAGTTCTGTTCAATACCTTTAATGTATGATTTAGATAATGGCATAGAGAATTTTCAGATAATACCAAGGTGGGAGGGGTAACAAGTGTTTTGGAGGATAGGGTCAGAATTCAAAATGATCTGGAGAAATGGTCTGAGGCAAAGAAGATGAAGTTCAATAAAGAGAAATACAAAGTACTGCACCTAGAAAGAAACAATCAGTTTCATACATACAAAATGGGAAGTGTCTCCCTAGGATGGAGTGCTGCAGAAAGGGATCTAGGGGTCATAGTGGACCACAATCTGAGTATGAATCAAGAGTGTAACACTGTGCCCCCAGAAAAAAAGGCAAACATGATTCTGGAATGCATTAACAGGAGTGTTGGGAGCAAGACATGAAAAGTAATTCTTCCACTCTGCTTTGTGCTGGTTAGGCCTCAATTGGCCACATTTTAGGAAAGTTGTGGAGAAATTGGAGAAGGTCCAGGGAAGAGCAACTAAAATGACTAAAGGTCTAGAAAATATGAGCTATGAAAGAAGATTAAAATAATTGGATTTGTTTAGTTTGGAAAAGAGCAGGCTGAGAGAAGACATGATGGCAGCTTTCAAGTACCTAAAAGGGCATTAGGGGGAAGGAGAAAAATCGTTCTCCTTAGCCTCTGATGATAGAACAAGCAGCAATGGGCTTAAATTGCAGCAAGGGAGGTTTAGGTTGGGCATTAGGAAAAATTTCCTAACTGTCAGGGTGGTTGGTTACTGAAATAAATTGCCGAGGGTGGTTATACAATCTCCATCATTGGAGATATTTATCTAAAATGTTCTTAAATATCTAACAGGGATGATATAGGTGGTACCTGCTCCTGCTGTGAGGGCAGGGGCTGGACTGCACTTGATGACTTTTGAGGTCCCTTCCAGTTCTAGTATTCTGTGATTCTCTGTCCCCACACTGTGGATTTTTTGTGTGTAGTTAAGTTTTAAATGACATGAAAAGCTTCCCAGGGTTTAGCTTCAGTTTTGACAATTATCAGACTTCTCCAAACCACCTGGGTCTCCAAGTGGAATTTCGGCTGGAAATCTAATGCAAAGAAGTGTGTACTTGTATGAGTTGTACTGTGTGCAGTGTGTCTGAAAGAATACTGACATGCCATACGTTATATAGCTAAAAACATTGAATCAAAAATCTCTCTCCTTCCAAAGCTACTTCTAAAAAATCCTGACTCCTATGTCCCAGAATTTTCTACTAATGGATGTGGTGATCTAATGTTGTAAGCCAGGGAGCAACATATACCTCAGTCTCACCACAGTACATTGGGGTCTATTAAATTTACTCAACCTAGACTAAGACCCATGACGGTGACAACATAGCTGCTGTAGCCCTTCAACCAAAAGCAGCAGTATTCAATGCAACTTTCCCTGTTGAATTTTGCCCAGACATTTCTCCAAAAGAGATTTTAAAAATGTTTACAGCATTTGAAAATGAAATTAACCAGCATGTTTCCTTTGTCTTTACTAATAAAATCTGTTGCCTCTGAATTCCACTGATGATGCGAAACTCCCCAACAAGAAGTAATGTTTGCCATAATAAATGAATCCTGCATCTTCTAGTTAACATACATTAATGCAATTCCTATGTAAGCTTGACCCTGTACAGTTGTCTTAATGACCCAGTACAGCCCAAGGATATTGGCATGCCACTTTTGTTTTTTTTTAATTTAAGAGAACCAAACAAATGACTAACTTAAAAGTCAAATGAACACAAAAGATAAGCCATTCAACTGCATCCAGAGCTTAGGATCAGTGACTAAACAAAAACAGTCCAATGACATTGTATAGGTTTCTTACTTTTCCGGGCAGGATGACTTGAGTATAGGTTCACAGCAGCTCAGCAGTCCAGCTCCCTCTTCAAAGGAAACACCAGATAGTGGTGTTTTTCTCTCTCTCTTTTTTCCATTCCAACACCTTTTTCTATCTATTTTTTCAACTTCCCAGACAACATGTCTTGACTCTTTCCCAAGGGATGTTTGCACAAATACAGAGCTAAGACTCCAATTCAAGGCACATGTACAAACACACTGGCTTGAAGCCTTGATGCAGCTTGCATAACAAAGTCCAAGTCAAAATTGACAAACATCTGCTTCTGCAAAAAGGGGTTGAGATTACAACCTCCTAACCTCAGCATTTTCAATTTTGTAGTAGCTTTCAAAGAAGAAAAGGAATGAGTTTAACGCAACTGCAGATAAGGTGTTATTCCTGTTTCTTCTTTTCACTACAAGTAACTGAAAAAGAGGCAAATACATAAGGTGTTATCATAATGTTTAGAAATATGTTTTTATTCCCTACTTTGCAGAAACCAGTCACAGTGAAACAAACAAAATCTTTTAATAACTTGATCAAACTAAAATAAGGGTTTTTTTAGACTTTTGCCTTTTCAATTTTATTACCATTTTGAAGGAAAGAATATGCTTAAATATTGATCAGTTTAAAGCCATGTTGACTATTTGTAAACTCAACTGATGCCAGCTTGTATCTCAGGACAACATGATATCTAGTGTTATTCTCAACTGAGTCTTTATTTTAAAGTAACTAATGACAAAATACAAAGTTTGGATGTTTTATTGTGGATGACCCTAACTCTTGATTATTTCAAATACACCTGGTGTTCTTTACCTAGTTCTTTCAGCTTGTTTATTGTTAGGTGAAGGTCTAAATTAGGCGTGTCCAACCCGCGGCCCACGGGCCGCATGCAGCCCTGGACAGCTAGTAGTAATGCAGCCCCACAAGATCATAAACTTTTAACATTATTAGGTTATTATATATTTTGTATGTGGCCCAAGACAATTCCTCTTCACTCAATGTGGCCCAGGCAAGCCAAAAAGTTGGACACCCATGGTCTAAATTGTGGATATATTGAGCTACACAACAAATTTCAAATCAATACAACATATGTATCACTTTTGTTACATTGAGGGTGTTGCAGGTTGTTTCTGTAAGAAGAAACTGGAATCAGGTGTTTTTCTTTGATGTAGACTTGTTCATTAAAATTCTGTTTCCTTGGACACAAGGGCTGTCTCTCCATGGTCAACTGCATTATTTTGATTCTGGTACACCTCATGCTACAGGGAATAATGCCTATTTTGAAATGCTGTTTCAAAATAGACGCTATTAAGACATGGATTAGTAATATTTCATAATAAGCCCTCATGGGTTCCAATGTCATCCTTTCAAAATAGTGCTGTGGACCTGGAAATGCTATTTTGAAACAGCTGGGTGTGCTTTCAAAATGTATTTTGTGTGTGGTTGTCTTATTCTGAAACACGTTTCAGAATATTTTGGAATAGTGCTGCCATATAGATGTAGCCAAGAAGACCAAAAATGGAGTGAGTTTCTCCATGTCACCCAGGGCCATGACAAGGGTGAGTTGAGTGAGGCACTTGACTTGAGTGCAGGGCTGAGGATGCGGTTCAGGGCGCTGGAGGAGTTCCTGCCACGCAATGCTAGTGCCTTACTTGCCTCACCCTTGTTACACTGCCTCAGCCTGCTCCCAGTCATGGGGCTGTATGGCAGGTCCCAGCAGGAAGATGCAAGCAGGATTGGGTTGGGGGCAGGCAGCAGACATAGCACAGCCCGAGCCCTACACTCACTCAGAGCCTGTGCTGGGCAGCCATGTGCCGCATGGCTGTGTGCTGGCTCACCCCCCTGAGTATCAAGTACACACGCCAGATTCACCTTTTGCTGCTCCACGCACACACCCCACCACGTGGTAGGACAAGTGCATGGCAGTGGCAGGGGCGACCCCTGTCACCGCTGTATCCCTGGTGCCTCTCCTGTGGGCCGATGTTGCCTGGACAGCTGCGGCCAAGTACAGCACCTACAGCCCTGGCTCCACTGTAGCTGCAGCCTTTAGTCAGCACCATATCCAGAAGCCCCTTTTCGAAGCTACACTCAGGGGTTGGGTCACACACTGCCTGTTTATGTGTAATTGTGTCAGACAATATTCAGTATATACTCCTCCATCTAGGTTTTTTGAATTTCTGAGCAGCCTTGTATTTGCCTTTGCTTTGGGCAGAGACATGTGCCAGTCTTTATAGACTGTTATTCCAGCCACTTTACATTCATATGGCATGGAAGGCAGTATTGATGTGCAACTCATACAAACAAGGTTTTGCTCAACCTATCCACAACATTCTAACAGGCTCGCCTTTCCTGCACTTCCAGCTACTTTTCTGCTGGAGTACAGGCCAGAGCTCAGTCTTTTCAGGATTTCTAAATCTCAGACTGTCAAGGAGTGAGGTGTAATATATCCATAACATGTGCAGCCTGCATTCTGAGATGTAAAAGTCCGGAAAAGACTGAGCTTTGGGATGCAGCTCACATGGCAGACACATCTCACTCCAGCTTTGTTCAATGGCTTAATCCACAGGCCAGGCTCCAGCTCTCCCTGTGTATAGCATTTTATGCCCACTGACAGTGGAGAGCAGAACCTCCTAGACTGCTTGCCCTTTAATGGATATTTTCTGGATAGCCTCAAAGACTGCTACTGAGCATGCTGAGTGCTTACCCTATCCACGTGGGCCTTCAAAGAGCCCTTCCCTGCTTGAATTCCCTATGTAAGTGGAGACACAGACAACAAAAAGTCAGGTCCCCTCCCCACTGCTTCTCTCCCCATTTTAAACTTTAAAAAAAAAAAATCAGTTGCTGTGATACTGGCATGCAGTTTAAAAGAAGTTAACCATGAGATATTTGATTACTGTCATTAGTAAGGTAAGTAGCTCTCTAGAAGGATTGTGCTGCAACACAACTTCTTGTTGCACTTGAAACTAACTGCCAACCAGACACTGAGCCATCGACCACTATCTGTTGGATCCATCCATCAAGCCAGCTTTCTATCCATCTTACAGTCCATGTATACAATCCATACTTCCTTAATTTGTATCAAGAATGTTGTGGGAGATCGTATCAAAAGCTTTGCTAAAGTCAAGGTATATCACATCCATTGACTTCCCCATGTTCACAGAGCCAGTTACCTCATCATAGAAGCTAATCAGATTGGTCAGGAATGACTGGCCCTTCCCAAAAATTTTCAGGAAGAAGGGGCCTCCGGAAGAAGCACGTCCTTCTGGAAGCCACCCCCCACCCCGGGGCTGTGCTTCTACACAGTGTTTTGGAGTCCAGAAGAACGGTCTTCTGGACTCCAAATCACGTGACATTATGCTAATGGGGTGCAGGGAGTTTGCATCTGTGCCTCATTAGCATCTTTCGCTCCATGTATTAGCATGCCACTTCCAAAGGAAGTGGCCTGTGTAGAAATGGCTCTGGAGGTTAAATGCTTCCAGTTTTCTTCCTCAGTTTCTATTACCCTCATTGGTTGCTGAGCTTGCTATGCCTGTAGTACTAAATGATACCTTCTATCAGGGAAGTCTTCACATTGTTTGATGGACTGAAGGGTTGATATTTGCACCTCAGATCCTCTAACCTTTTCTTCCAAGATGGCTACCAGCTTGCACTTGGTACATAGGAGGGATTTCATATCTTCCAGGAGGAAGGCAAACATAGCACATGCTGTGCAGGTCACAACAGCTGGCTTGTCAGTGGACTTGTCACTATCTATTTTTTCCTTTCTTCAGAGAATTCCCTCAGAAGATATTAGAGCCACCTTGAAGGGCAGAAGAGAAAAAAAATATAAAAAAAATAAACCAAATAATAATTTGGAGCTCCCCCCAGGGTGAACTCCAGACAAACTCCCCTGTTTACAGCTCCCAGATAGTCATGGTCGTGCTAGTTGCTCACCTGTGGCTTATGAAGTCTTCTCTCCTCTGGTCCCTCCTCCCCCTGGTGAGTCACAACAGGTGGAGCTCACTCACACACTCACTAACTGACACAGTAAATGGACTTCAAATTCAAACACACAATCAGCCTAGCAAACTGAAATTCAAATTCAAACAATCAGCCTAGTAATCAAACTCACCCACAAGTTACTGAGATTAATCATAGATGGAGTTTACCACCCGCTTTGGGCTGCATAACTGTCTTTCAAATTCAAATAACCAAACAGCCCAGGAAACAAACACACCCAATAATTCTCACCTGATTTAGTAGGGTTCACCTTCTCTCCCAGGCAAACTCCCCTGTTAGCAGCCCCATGTTTGCAGCTCCCAGGTGGTCACTCTCTGACTAGTCGCTAGCCTCTGGCTTGTGAAGCCTTATCTCTTTTGTAGGTATGACCCTGTAAAGGGTGAAGCTTGGTTAAGTAATCCACATATTGAGTAGCAAACAAATGTTATCATAGTTATTAACCTGAGGCTGTGCCATTCATGGGCACTATTTAAATTTTGATGTTGGCTCATAGCATTGCTAAAAATAGAATGATTGGTTTCCAAAGGCGTTTTGACCACAGCAAAATTAAAACCATTTGATTTGCTGAAGGGGAGGCACAAAGCCAAATAAGTGCTGCAGCTAAGCTTGGCAGTGATAATTTGCTGAAGTATGCTCTGTTGTGTGCTTGTTTTTCCTGCTCTTTTCCTTTGTTTGCTTTACCATAAGCATCTTTATAGCAATAATCTTTTATCTAATTTATAATATAACTTGTATGCTACATACAGTAAGCTGGCTCACCTGTTCTGTTCATTCCTTCTGGGGCACCTGGCATTGCCCACTGTCAGAAGACCACTTATTGGTCTAGATGGACCTTTGGTCCCAGTATGGCCAGACCTTTGTTCTTATGTACATTTTTGGATTACATGCTATATTCTGGCTAAGTACGTATGTACATTCCAAAAGAAAGCACAGCCAGAACAGGAAGTAAAGGGCAGAAGAGTAGTTGCTGGGGAGATATACCCAAAATCTTCAGCTGGTGTAAATTGATATATCTCTACTGAGGTCAATATTCTATAGCTATGGAGGTTTACATCAGCTGCAGACTTGTCTCCTAGTCCAAATCCATAACACTGAGTACCTGCAAAACACAGGAAAACCATTCTATAGGAGAGGTGGAGTTTTGTTTCCAGAAATGCCCTTCGGTCACTAAAGAAAGTAGATCCTACTATGAATACAGGCTCAACAAATAGTTTTTCATGTATGGTAGTGTAGTTATTCCACAGAAGCTTTTCAAAGTAGGACTGTTCCTTAGCAGAGGCCCAAGGCTTCCAAGTCTAATCAGCCTTTGAGTGTGCTGCAAGACAACTGGTTAAAGAACACTTCAGTGCACTTTGAACAGCAGCACATGAGTAAAAGGGACTCTAACACAACTGGACTGTTACGATTTTCTGGTCATTACCCATGCAACACAACGGCAAAATCCACAAATATATTTAGGGCTTTCTAAACAGAAAAGAAAAGACTATCCTTGTCTCAAAAGAATGCACCAAATAAATAACACAGCAGCAGGAAAACAGATGGAGAGTGGGGAACGGCTTACAACATAGACATAATGGTCAAGAGGGGTGTGTGTGTCTGTGTGTGTGTTGGGGTGAAAGCCCATAGCATCATACATGCCATTCTCAGTCACTTTCCCAGAGGTGTCACAGCAAGAGCCTCCTTGAAGACAGTATTCAGTGCAGTAAGGTCATAGAATCATAGGATCATAGAACAATAGAGCTGGAAGAGACCTAAAAAAGTCATTGAGTCCAGCCCCCTGCCCTAAACAGGACCAAACCCATCAGCCCAGCCAGGGCTTTGTCGAGGTAAGACTTAAACACCTCCAGGGATGGAGACTCCACTACTTCCCTGGGTAGACCATTCCAATGCTTCACCACCCTCCTAGTGAAAAAGTTTTTCCTAATGTTCAATCTGGACCTTCCCAACCACAACTTGAGACCATTGTTCCCTGTTCTGCCATCCATGATCACTGTGAACAGCCTGTCTCCAGCCTCTTTGCAACCTCCCTTCAGTAAGTTGAAGGCTGTTATCAAGCCCTCCTTCAGTCCCAATTCCCTCAACCTTTCTTCATAAGTCATATGCTCCAGCCCCCTAATTATTTTGCTCGCCCTCTGCTGGACCCTCTCCAGCGTGTCCACATCCTTCCTATAATTGGGGGCCCAGAACTGGACACAGTACTCCAGATGCAGCCTCACCAAAGCTGAATAAAGAGGAACAATCACTTCTTTGGATCTACTAGCAACACTCCTCTTGATGCAACCTAATATGCCATTAGCCTTCTTGCCTACAACGGCACACTGTTGACTCATGTTCAGCTTCTCATCCACTACAACTCCCAGGTTCTTTTCTGCAGAGCTACTACTGAGCCAGTCGGACCCCAGCCTGTAACAATGCTTGGGATTCTTCCGGCCCAAGTGCAAGACTCTGCACTTGTCCTTATTGAACCTCAACAGATTTCTTGCAGCCCAGTCTTCCAACTTGTCTAAGTCACTCTGGACCCTATCCCTACCCTCCAGCATATCTACCTCTCCCCCAAGCTTGGCATCATCCGCAAACTTGCTCAGGGTGCAATCCAACCCCTCATCCAGGTCATTGATAAATATGTTGAATAGAATAGGACCCAGAACCGAACCTTGGGGCCCTCCACTAGAAATCCACTGTCATCCCAACATCGAGCCGTTGATCACTACCCGCTGGGCCTGACCTTCAAGCCAGCTTTCTATCCGTCTTACCGTCCATTTATCCAATCCACATTCCATTAACTTGCCGACAAGAATTTTGTGGGAGACCGTATCAAAAGCTTTGCTAAAGTCAAGATAAATCACATCCATTGATTTTCCCCTATCCATAGAGCCAGTTATCTCATTGTAGAAACTAATCAGATTGGTCGGGCATGACTTGCCCTTCATGAATCCATGCTGACTGTTCCTGATCACTTTCCCCTCCTCCAAGTGCCTCAAAATGACTTCCTTGAGGAGCCTCTCCATGATTTTTCGAGGGACTGATGTAAGACTGACTGGCCTATAGTTCCCTGGATCATCGTTCTTCCCTGTTTTAAAGATGGGCACTACATTTGCCTTTTTCCAATAATCCGGGATCTCTCCCGATCGCCATGACTTTTTAAAGATAACGGCCAAGGGCTCATCAACGACATACACCAACTCCTTCAGAACCCTCAGATGAATTAGGTCTGGGACCATGGATTGATGTACGTTTAGCTTTTTTAGATATCTCCTAACATGTTCTTTCCCCACCAAAGGCTGTCCACCTTCATCCCACAGTGCGTCACTTATGGCATTAGTCCGGGAGCTGTCCTTATCCATGAAGACAGAGGCAAAGAAAGCATTAAGTACTTCAGCTTTCCCTCCATCATGGTCACTGGGTTACCTCCCTCATCCAGTAGGGGCCCCATGCCCTCTCTGATCACCTTCTTGCTAACATGACCGTAAAAACTCTTCTTGTTATCCTTCATATTGCTCACGAGTCACAGTTCCAGTTGTGCTTTCACCTTCCTGATAACTGCCCTACATTCTTGACCTATACCTTTTATGTCCCTCCCTAGACATCTGTCCAAGTTTCCACTTTTTGAAAGCTCCCTTTTTGTACCTAATTTTTCCAAGGGTTTCCCCAGTAAGCCAGTCTGGTCTCCTACCATATTTACTTCTCTTGCTGCGCATCAGGATGGTTTGTTTCTGTGCCTTCAGTAGGGCTTCCTTAAAATACTGCCAGTTTTCCTGGACTCCTTTTCCCTTCATGGTAGCATCTCAGGGGATTCTGCCCATCAGGTTCCTGAAGGAGTCAAAGTCTGCTTTTCTGAAGTCCAAGGTGTGTAATTTACTGCTCTCTTTCCGTCCTTTGGTCAGGATCCTGAAGTCTACCATCTCATGATCACTGCTTCCCAGGTTGTCACCCACCTCTACCTTCCCTATTAGTACCTCCCTGTTTGTAAGCAGCAGGTCGAGCCGTGCACGACCTCTGGTCAGGTCCTTCAGCACTTGTACCAAGAAATGATCCCCAACATTCTCCAGAAATTTCCTGGACTTCTTGTGTACCTCCATATTGGTCTCCCTAAAGATGTCAGGGTAATTAAAGTCCCCCACGATAATGAGAGCCTGCGATCCGGAAACTTCTCTCAGTTGTCCAAAAAAAGCCTCATCTACCTCATCGTCCTGATTTGGCGGCCTGTAGCAGACATGAACCACCACATCTCCAGTGTTGCCTACACCACTAAGCTTGACCCATAGATTCTCAACAGGCTTTTCTCCCTCTATGTACTGGAGTTCCAAGCAATCATAGTGCTCTCTTACGTACAGTTCAGCTCCTCCTCCTTTTCTCCCTTGCCTGTTCTTCCTGAACAGTTTATACCCTTTCACAACAGCGCTCCAGTCATGCAAAACATGTCACCAAGTCTCTGTTATCCCAATCAAGTCATAGTTCTTGGACTGGGCCAGGGCTTCTAATTCTTCCTGCTTGTTACCCAGGCTTCTGGCATTGGTGTACAAACACCTTAGATAACCAGTTGACCTCCCCACCCTCACTACTCACACCAGGGGTCCACTTTTGTTGTGCATTCCTCTTTACATTTCTTCTCGGCCTCCAGGTTCCTTTCTACCCACAGGGTTTTGGTCACCGTCCCCCAGCAAATCTAGTTTAAAGCTCTTCTCACTAAGTTTGCAAGCCTACTTGCGAAAATGCTCCTTCCTCTCTTGGTTAGGTGGACTCCATCTCTTTCCAATAATCCTTGTACCCAGAACAGTATCCCATGATCGAAGAATCCAAAGCCCTCTCTCTGACACCACCTGCATAACCATGCATTTACTTCCTCAATTTGATGGTCCCTACCTAGCCCTTTCCCTTCGACAGGAAGGATGGACGAGAACACCACTTGCACTCCGAATTCTTTGACCCTTCTTCCCAGTGCCACGTAATCTGCAGTAACCCACTCAAGGTCATTCTTGGCCATATCGTTAGTTCCCACATGCAGAAGTAGGAAGGGGTAGTATTCTGAAGGCTGGAGCAGTTTTGTAAGGCTCTCAGTCACATCCTGAACTCAAGCTCCTGGTAAACAGCACACCTCATGAAATTCCAGGTCCGGTCAGCAAATGGATGGTTCAGTCCCTCTTAGGAGGGAGTCCCCTACCACCACCACCTGTCTTTTTCTTATGGGGGGTGGTCATTGAACCCCCACCCCAAGGACTACACCTCCCCTGTCCTGCAGTAGAAGCAGTTCCCTTCTGATTTTTTCCCTGTGAGGCTCCTTCCAAAGCATTCATCACTGGAGAACCAGTGGAGAGAACCTGAAAGTGATTACTCATCTCTGTCTTGATGGGGAACTTGTGTACTGGCCTTCTTTTTCTTCTAGAAGTTACATGCTGCCAGTTCTCCGCTTCATCCCTTACTGCCCTCCCCGATTCTTCCACCTGCCGTGCTTGCAAGATTAAACGCTCCCTTCTGTCAAAGAAATCTTCATCCTCCCTGATTGAGCGTAGTGTCAACACTTGAGCCTCCAGTCCTCTAATTTTTTCTTCTAAAATGGAGACCAGCTTGCACTTAGTGCAGATCAAATCCCTTCTTTCCTTGGGGAGGAAGACAAACATGGTCCATCCTGAGCAGGTAACAGCAGCAGACCTGTCACTATCCATGCCTGCTATCCTAGAACAGGGATTTAAAATAAAGGCAAGGGTCCATGGCCCCTTTCACTCCCTTCCAAACTCCCTCTCTAAACTCCCTGTTTGCAGTCCCTTGTTCCCAAACTCACCTGTTCACTTGGACACTGCTTTATAAAGCCCTGATCTGCCTCAAAGTCCCTCCCCTTACTGAGGCTCAGCCAATCAGCAGCGGCTTCTAGATATAAACCTTATTTAGAAGCCAACAGTTTCCAAATGCCAGTCCCAGTACATCCTCTGTGGGGGGAAAAGAAAAGAAAAAAGAAAGGTGCCTTTCAGACCACCTCAGAAAAAGGTACTTTTATACATAGAGGTGGCACTCAATAAAGAATAGTCCGTCCTGTGAGAAGTTGATGAATAGTCAGACATCACTGGAAGATAGGGCCAGAATTGGGGGATTTGATCCAAAATAAGGCAAGTTGATAAGGAGACAGCAGCAGGGCTTGGAAAACTGTGAGAGGAAGTTTGTCCTTGATACAGTAACTGGTGGATGGTTTCAAAGACTGAGCTGATCTGGTAAAAGCTATGGGCAAGGAAGATGACCTTGGTGTCAATATTTTACATGGCCTGAAGCAGAGATAATATTGACATCAGAGAACAAAGAAAGGAGATGGCAATTTTTACAGTGAGAGTAGAGCAAGGCAAAGACGGATCTCAGAAATATTGAAGAGGAGACAGTGGCCATATTTTGACTTTTTGAAGTGTGGAGCAATGTGGGGGGAGGAAAGAGGGGAAAGTCAAAAATAACCTGAAACAATTGCCTTAAGAAGATTGAGGGGTTTTATAAGTCACACATCACTAGCGTAGGCTATGATAATTGGTGAAAATGAGTATTCTGACCTGCCAAATGGAGAATTTGGGTAGCTCTGGTCAGGAGTGACGAAGAGAATCACCAATGAAATGGGAAAATTAGGGGATGAGCTACTGTGATCAAAGGGATTTGGGTGGGAAAGAGATGTTTCAGTGATAATTTATGGGGAAAAAGGTATTTTTATGTTGTATGTCAAATTCAAGTCAATTAAGTAATTAAGTTACTGTAGTAGCTGTTCTGATTAGCCATTAAACCGCTTTCAGATTGCTGTAATACATATAAAAAGGAGTTTGCATTTTGGGTGACTGAAAGAGGAGAAAAGTGTAAGTAATGGTTCAGAATATAAGAATTCAGTTATGTAACTACCTAAATTGTTTCAAAAAATTTTAAGACTAGTTGATAATTGGGAAGGTCATTTGATTTCAAAGCTGTCTATGGCTCAGTAACCACTGTGGTGCTTAGTGTTCTCACTAATAGCAGAAAAAAAAACCCTTTCGCTATAATAGAAACTGAGGCCTGCAGACATCTAAAATAAAACAAGGAGCCTGACTACAGATGCTTTATCCTAGGCCAGCACATTTTCTTTTACACATGAGGCTATTAACACCTGAAATTTCAAAAGACGACACATTTTTCATAAATTAATAAGATTTATCTTCTATGAACATGATATTAAAGGCATCACTGGTCATTTATTACTTTCAAATATGGATTTGTGTGGTGTTTGGATCCAGCTTATATTTAGGCTAGTGCATCATGACCAAATCGTGGTTGTACTTTATATTTTGTTGACCCCAGAATCTCTCAAGCTCTAGTCAATAAGGTCCATGATCCTGGAAACTGCCCCATGCAGTAAAGACTGTATGACCAGTCACAGTCCATTAACTTAAAGGATGCCATGGTTTGCCTATAGTCAGCTGCTTATGGGATTGGGTTTAAGATTTCAATTAAAAATTACAGGGCCAGGGCAGGAAGGGAAGAAAGAATGTCTCCATTTTGCTCCGCCTTGGCCTTGGCATGCGCTTCTCTCTTCATTGTGCAGTTGATATCACTTTGACAGGCCCTAAAGGCTTTCCTTTTTGCTTCAATCAAATATTGTTTATTATTATATTATTCAATTTTCACATTGTTCTCATCAAGCCAGTCTTGATGCTTCCTGGTCTGGTGTGGTAGCCAATGGTTTCTCCACAAGCTCCAATGATGGCATTTTTCAATTGACACCAGTGTTCTTTCACATCTTCAGGGTGTACTGTTGGCAGCTTCCTTTGGAGCACTATCTGGAAGTCACCTTGTCTCATGGGGTCCATCAAGACTTGTACATTGATCTTTCATCAGATCTGTGGATCGAATAAGGCAGTGATCCATCCAACGGTCATCAGCACTTGTAATTGCATGTGTGAGAAGACATCACACTGATCCCAAGCGCAGGTGATGACATAGTCTAAGAGGTGCCAGTGCTTCAATCAAGGATGTTGCCATGAGGTCTTATATTTGTTTTTCTGGCAGAACAGTGTGTTCATGAGGACTAGCTTGTGTTCCGCACATTTTGTAAGGAGGAGCACGCCATTGGAGTTGCTGTTGCTTACTCCTTCTTTCCCAACGGCTTTGCTGAATAGAGGACAACTTACTTACATGCTTAAATCCTGAACTGGAATTTTATTAGAAAAGAGTTTGAAGGATGATTTTTGCAGTAGGACAGAATAGATTTACATTAACCATTCACTAGTGAGCACATCACAATCAAAAGCTAAAACACAAGAAACGTGGATTTTGGAAAGGAGGACATGAAGCAGGTATAATCTCAATCTTTCTAGTATCAGTGAGTTTGGTAGTAGAAGGGACTCAAGACCTATAAACAATTAGCCATTAACAAACCAGAAACATCTGTAGGGTGTTTTTAATGTATGATAAAAACTTACACAAATAAGTTCAGATATTGTAAGGCTTTCAAAAATAGTTTCATGTTATTCTGATATGCTGAGTTTGAAATATGCACCAGGAAAATAGATATTTATTTTCTTAATCCTTAGCAGCTCACTGGCTTTTCTTGAGTGTTACAACCTTAAAGCCCTGACTATAGCTAATTCGTACACAGACCTCTAACTGTCTCTAGGAATACATCCAGCCAAATTTGGCAACCTTATCTTTACTCTGTTCACTACCAGAAGTGTAGCTGCTTCTTCAGATCTGAAAAAAACAACATGTTTCTGTTATGTTCTGGAAGTACTCACAGAGTTAGAAACAAACCACACACTTCCTGAAGGTTTGCAAGGTGGCACCCCATTGTGAGAAACCTGACCTAATGGTGAAACCCAGTGTAGAGCAGAGGTCAGTGATTCCCAGGGTTGCAATCAGATTCTGAGATGGAAGCGAGCCAAGGGTCAAAATTAGTGTCAGTAACTGGGGTCAGGCCAGGGGCTTTGCAGAATTGTGGGGCCCCTGGGCAAGGTCAGGGCTGTGTGCTCTGTGCTCCTGCAAGGGCCTTGGTCAGAGGGGTGGCACTGGGGCTAGTTTCCCTCCACTAGCCCTTCGGTGCCACCCAGAGCACACCACCTGGGACTCTGGTGGCATTTTAAAGAGCCCAGGGGTCTGGCCACTGCCACAGTAGCAGCATCAGTGGCTGGGAACCACAGGCTCTTATGAATCACCAGGCCCCAAAGTAGTTGTCCTGCTTCCCCTGGCAGGCCTGGGTCAGATTGAGGCAGCATGAAGGAAGAATGGGATCCAGGCAAGGAGGCAGGAATTTGCTCTTCGAGACCTGGTCAACAGCAAGCCTAGCAACTGGTTGCCCAGACAACGGGTGTGGCAGGAATAGGAAGCTTTATGCCATAAGGTGATCAAGCAGAAGTGGACTGCTGATCTGGGGCAACTATATCTCCCTGTCCCAGGTACAGGACAGGAAGATATGGTGGGGGGAGGGGTGGCTCCTCCTGGCTCCACCAAGCCCCAGGGAGCTGGGAAGGAGGCGGCAGCCACCAGCCTGCCCTGGGAGCCCAAGGAAGCGGCAGCTGCTGGCCTGCCCCAGGGAAGCGGCAGGGACGCAGCAGCCATCCATGCTCTCACTGCTTCCCAAGGCTCGGGGAAGTGAATCCTGCCAGCAGCTGTGCCTCTACAGCTGCCATCAGAAAAGGTCAGTGAGGAGAGGGCCCAAATATGGGACAGTTAGTCCCTTTTAAAAAATAAGTACAGACACCTTTTTGGTGTCCCAAATATGGGACAATTTCCTCCAATACAGGATGGATGGTCACCTTATGCTGATCAGCTGATCCCACCCTCATCCCCCGAGTCATTGGCTGTAGCCTGTTTATGGGATATGATATGCAGTTTCCTTGTTTGCCCTGGCAGTTGGTTGGCACAGCATAGGGTTCTGTTCAGCAATCCTCCAAGAGTGGCGTTGTGACTGTTGGTCCCTGACACAGTGACATGCAAAGCAGGAGGCTGCTGCTTACCTCAGAGAGGCACAACTCACCCATGCTGCTCCAGAGTAGGTCTTTTGCAGGCTGACTGCTGAGCATCCAGAGCCCTGACTCCATAAATGAGTCCTGAAAAAATGTGTGTTTAGTTGTTGTGTATCACATTTCTGGAATCTAAAAAATCCTTCAGAGCCCCCAGCCTGCAAACAGGACCAGGATTCCCTGTAGACAACTTGTAATTTTGATGCAGTTTTCCGTACGCCACAGCTTTTTTGCAGGGAAAGCAGCTTAATTAGGCAGTAGTGGGTCCTCCCAGTCAGCAACAGCAGCAACATCCAGAACTACTTGGATGCAAATGCAAAGTTTTTGAGAAGTTGAATCCTGTATGGATGAATCTATTGTGTAAGTTGAGGGACATAGCCACTATCTGACTGACTACTTACTGCTTTCTTTCTCCCAGGGCTTGTGGCATGTGGCAGAAGTTCCTGAGCTCTGTCATATTAAAAAGCAAATCTAAATAGAGAACTTGTCCTCTCTTCTTGTACCATTTACAATCACGTACCTTTCCTGTGGCAACTACACCAAATGCACACTGAGAAATGTAATATTGGAAAAATGATGATGAATGAGCCATTTCTACTAGGAGGCCAGTAGCCGAAGTTGGGGAATGCTTGAATTTGTGTTGGAGTGTTTCCAAAAGCAAGAGCATAGCTAAGATTTTGGTACAAGTCTCATTAAGAAAGATTTGTGGCAACTTGAGTTGCTCAGAATGTGCCTGTTTCCTTCCATAAGCAGTGAGAATGGTCTTACCCATCACCAAATAAAGCAAGCAGGAGCTAAACAAAACAAAAAAAAACAAACCAGTCCTGTAGTGCTTTAAAGACTAGCAAAATAATTTATTAGGTGATGAGCTTTCGTAGGGCAGATCCCACTAGCTGGAGCTAGTGAACTGATTAAATTTCACCCTATGTATAGCTGGAGAATTCTACAAAAAGCACAGCACTGTTCTTCAGATATTTCCCATGTGCCCCAAGATACATACCAACTTTTCTATTTCTGTCCAAATAACTTTCAGCTCATATAATAGCTTTTGTCACATCTTTAGCCACTGTGACAGGGCCATCCAGGTGGTAGGATGAAGGAGCATCTGCCCAATGATCACTCTTTATTTTTATGCTGAAGAGAGAATTGTTTTTATGCTTGTGCAGTAAGCAAGCAGATGGTATCCATAATTTTAATATAAAACACTCCGCAGAAACAGTGTCTCATGAAGAAATGTGCAATTCTGTATCCTGCCCATTGTTTCAAACATGAATTGTTTGATTTCTTTTTTTTTCCTCTTTCCCTGGGGAGAGGAGAACAGGGTTACTGCAAACATGTCCTGGATAAGCAAAATGACTCTGTGCAAAGAGCATATTATTATCTCCAGTTCAGTTATCCTGAAGCAGAGTAGAAGATGTAACAGAAGAGGAAGAGTGGTAGCATGAACAATGGTCAAGCTATGACCTTCTTCTGAATTTGTCACCAGTGATCAGAAAAGTCTTCGAGAGTGAACTGGAGAGATCCATTTCTAGTACAAAAATAGTGGTTGTACTGTCTCCAGAAGCTAAAATGTCTAACTCTTCAGGTGAGACCTATGTTTTAAATTTTGTTTGTGTGAACCTAGGAAGTTATACTTAGACAGCATCTAGGACAGTCACTTCTGGGCAGCGCTATAAGATAAATTATATATTAATATTGTCCTCTGCTTGCAGGACAGCTGGGTATATATTTATATATGGCAAACTATTAGAATATTGAAAGTAGAAATGGTGTCTATTTAACCAAGCAGCAGTTGAAGTTTTCAGAAATTCATACTCAACTCTTTGAACAGCAGGAACTATTGTGATTCCCTTCCACAGGGATCATATGAAGGTCAGAGAGAGAAGAGAACTTAGGTCGCAACAAGAGTAACCAGATGTCCCAGTTTTATAGGAACAGCCCCAATATTCAGTTCTTTGTCTTTATATGGGCGCCTATTTTTGGAGTCTGGATTTTTCACCTTGGTCTCAGGTCACCCCCACAACAGCAAAGCTGTGTCTGCACTAGCATTCCTCTTTCGAAAGAGGCATGCAAATGAGGGAAATCAAAAATGCAAATAAGGTGCAGATTTACATAGGGTAACTTATCAGCTAATAAATGATTTTGTTCGTCTTTAAAGTGCTACAGGACTGGGGTTTTTTGTTTATTTTGTTTAGCTCCTGCTTGCTTTATTTGGTGATAGGTAAGAACACTCTCATGGCTTATAGAAGAAAACAGGCACATTCTGAGTAACTCAAGTTGCTGCAAATCTTTCACGGGTAACTACAATTATTAACTATTAACTAACTACTCAACTTAATTTGCTTCATCTACTGATCCGAGTAGTGACTGGTAATCCCCCATCCACTGTATAAACCCTGGATTCTAATAGTGTACTCCAATAATCTGAGGAAATGGGATTTACTCATGAAAGATCATTACCTAATAAATTTGTTAGCCTTTAAGATGCTACAGGACTGATTGCTATTAGTTAGGTTCCTAGTCACTACTAACTGCTGAACTTAGACACTTTTCAAAATTTTACCTCATGTCAGCTTTTAAGAAATGGTTCTTGTTTGTGATAATTTATCCCTTTAGAATACGGATCCTAATGCTATATACATCCCCAGATACTTTCACAGATTTTGAAGCCAAAAGGGACCAACCACTGTGATCAAAGAGAGAAGGCCAGAGCCTGCCTGTGGCTTCATTACACAGTTGAAACAGGCTGCATTCAAGTGACTTCCAAAGTCATGCTAATGAAGTCCTATGAAAAAGTACTCCTGAGAGTCTTTAACAATTAAAAAGACCCTTCATTTAATTTTCATGCAAGAATATGTTTTGCTTAGAATGGGTAGACATAATAGGGTATCCCATTAGGTAGTCATGTAAAAAATAGCCATTGAAAACTAGAAGCAATTCTTTCCTCTGTCATAATAAAGTTTATTTATGTGAGCATGTGTACATGTATTGCCCTGACTCTGAAGAAGAAGAATATCTATTCCAGCCCTGATTATCTATAACAACTCACATCAAAAGGATATGAACTGTAATTAGGCTGATATTTAGACTAATGGTACATTCTTGCTGCAGGTCTCACAGGAACTTGCATTCCTTTCTTCCACACAGCAACACCATCAATTCTGATCACTTTGGAAGATAACAAGTACAAGACGAACTGTTTTAAATAGTGATGTTAGAAGGTAGGTCTGTACAAAAATACATCAGAGGGAGATTTTCCAAGGCACAAACAATAGTAGGCATGCCTAACTCTTACTGAAAATCAGTGGCAGTAAGGTGGCTAATTGCCAACTGTACTTTTGTAAATTTTCCCCTACTGCCCTGGTAGCATGCTTACTTATACAAAAAACAAGTTATTGTACCATAAAAGTGTCCACAAGAAACAGCAGCAATGGACTCTATATTCAAGAGCATTCCGAATTTCTAATGGTAGGAAAAGGGAGAGTGACTTTATAGTTGTGAGTGAAAAATATTTCTCTGTCTGTAGTTTTCTTTTTAGACGCATGTTAGAATTCAGTCTCAACACAATAACTGGCAAACCAAGAAAATCTAGTTTATAGAATCTATAGTCTATTTAACAAAGAATGACAGAAAAATAATGACATACCTCTAATATAAAAAGCATAACCTTTAAATAATCATGTTTACTATATTGCTTTGTTTTTCCTGTTTATATTGAAATTTTAATGTGTTGGCTTTTAACTTTGAAATCCCAGTCAAATTTTGAAAACCCCTAACATACAGCGAATGGCAGGATTTTTTTTTTCAAAATGTGCAAATTCCTGGGGGTTCAACATCACAGCATTTACTTGCATGTGTTAATTACAGGTGTGTTCATGAGGCTGCCTTCCATAGACTCTTCAGGCTTACTGCAGCTCTTGGACTGTGTCTACACTTGCATTCCCCTTTCAAAAGAGTCATGCACATGAGGTGCAGATTTATATATTTGGCAACTCATTTGCATATTTTTGAAAGAGCTTCTTTTGAAAGAAGAAACCCTATTTTCAAAAGAACCCTTCTTCCCATAAAAAAATTACTTTGAAAACCCCTTTCCCTTTGAAAGCCCCTTCCTATTTGGTTTTAGGAACAAGGGGCTTTCAAAGTTTGGGGGATTCTTTTAAAAGGCCCCCGGCTGCACAGGCAACATGAATTCTGAAAGCAGCACTTTCGAATTGCGCACAGCTGCCATTATGCTAAGGAAGTGCTGCATATTCATGGAAGCACCTCATTAGCATCTTCAACATGCCCCTTTCAAAAGGGAGGGGCCAGTGTAGAGGCGACCTTTATGTATATTCACATTTATATACCAATTAACAAAGTTTCTGCATTCTGCATACTTATTTTCTTACACATGCTGTAGGGGATTTATTTTCATATAACCATAACCAAAGTTTGTCAGTTTGCATTATATTAGGTTGTGGGGCGGCGACTGCTAATTGCTAGGATGAAAAGTGCAACCTGATGTAAAAAGTTTGCTCACCTCTGTTTTAAACCATTTTAGCTGACATTAGATTGTCCAGTCCTCAGGTCAAGGAGGATGTGTGTATTACTAACCAAGGACTCTGGCACTTCAACATTGACTGGGCCTTTGATGCTGCCATGGTGAAACATGAAATTCAACTGATCCAAAATTGGAATGAAATGGAAACATGGCCAAGTAATGCTCAGATTAAACCATTATTGCCGATGGAGTGAAGTGGCCATGTGCCTTGTTTGTACAAAGCCTCAGGTTTTTGCCTTGAATACACGTTCCACTTTATCTGAGCCATCAAAAGTTGCTGTGAGGGGAGCAGGGAAGAGATTAAATTAGAATACTTCTCATTAATTTCTCTGGCCATCTTGTGAATGACTTATATTTAACTTTGTACTGCATTGTTCCATCAACCACTTTTCATTTTTTATAATAAGCTGTATAAAAAGATCTAGCAGATATGGTGCTTTTCTTTGTGCAATTTAATAGGTTGTATCTTGGAGCATCTGTGATGGAGCAGTTCTAAAGAATGTATTTAAAATAGTCTGATGTTTCTGGTTTTTTATATCCTGAGGAAAACATTTACTGAATGTTGTGCTAGTGGCACATTCCAGGTAGATTTGACAGTCTAAAGCCGTGTCTACATGTGCACGCTACTTCGAAGTAGCGGCACTAACTTCGAAATAGCACCCGTCACGGCTACACGCGTCGGGCGCTATTTCGAAGTTAACTTTGACGTTAGGCGGCGAGACGTCGAAGTCGCTATCCTCATCAGGAGATGGGGATAGCATCCTACTTCGACGTTCAACGTCGAAGTAGGGACCGTGTAGTCATTGCGCGTCCCACAACTTCGAAATAGTGGGGTCCGCCATGGCGGCCATCAGCTGAGGGGTTGAGAGACGCTGTCTCTCCAGCCCCTGCGGGGCTCTATGGTCACCGTGGGCAGCAGCCCTTAGCCCAGGGCTTCTGGCTGCTGCTGCTGCAGCTGGGGATCCATGCTGCAGGCACAGGGTCTGCAACCAATTGTCGGCTCTGTGGATCTTGTGTTGTTTAGTGCAACTGTGTCTGGGAGGGGCCCTTTAAGGGAGCGGCTTGCTGTTGAGTCCGCCCTGTGACCCTGTCTGCAGCTGTGCCTGGCACCCTTATTTCGATGTGTGCTACTTTGGCGTGTAGACGTTCCCTCGCAGCGCCTATTTCGATGTGGTGCTGCGCAACGTTGAAGTTGAACATCGACGTTGCCAGCCCTGGAGGACGTGTAGACGTTATTCATCGAAATAGCCTATTTCGATGTTGCTACATCGAAATAAGCTACTTCAATGTAGGCTTCACGTGTAGACGTAGCCCAAGAGATGAAAACCTTTTACTTGCAGAAAAAGTACAATGCATGTTGAGGGAGAGTAGCTTCCCCAGGACTTAACCAGTTCAGCATTTCACTTGTCTCCTGAGGTTCCCAATTGGGCTGTTGCTCAGTAAGCATGACAGTGGCTTTTGTTAGCCAGAAGCTTGACCCAAATCTGCATTATCTTATACGTAGGTCAATGAACAGGCATAAGGTGGTAATGACTTCTAGTCACTGCCAACCTTGCTGAGATTGTAGAAATAGTTCAATTGGGGAAGTTTTGGTGGGAAGAAGTGGCTTTAGGCCACCCCTTAGTGCCTTCCTCTCTGATCTTTTCGATTATCCTATCATCCCCTGAATAACATGGAGCTGCTTAGAGGCATTTATACACCACTATCCACAGTAGCAGTCAGAGATTGCTGTTAGCTACACCACCTTTTCCCTGTGAAAATCCCCTATGATTTGGTATAGACGAGGTTGATGTAGATCTGCTACACTCACTTTCCACCTGGGGATTCCCCTCATGTTAGGTGAATCCCCCAACAGATAATTGAGTTGTGTTATGGTGCTTTGTGCCTCCAGCCCAAAAGCAAGATAGCAAAAGTGTGTCTTAGGATCTGGCTCTTAGGTTCAAAGAATGATATTCATTTCCAGTCCTTGAATCACTGCACTTCCTTAGGCTTCATTTAATGTTCACTTTCTTTCTTTCTACTGTTTTGATTACTGGTTCCACCCCCATGGTGATTGTCACACTGTCTGGAGTGATTGGTGACTCTGAGTGTCCACTGCAGGGCAGACTTTCGAGAAGCGGTACAGAGGGTCCAAACCGGTTAGATGTTCTGTAATTAGATTTCACCAACTCAGTAACGAATCTGAACTGTGGAAGGGCTGTAATAGTTTTACCATGGAGTCTCAGACAGTCCCCATGAGCATGATACCCTATTTTGTTATCCAGGCAAACTGGGGTTTAGTGATAGCTGGTTGCTATATACCAGGACTCCTCAACCTTTTTCCTTCACAGACCTCCCCCACCCCCGACACACCCAACATGCTGTAAAAACTCCACAGCCCACCTCTCCCATAAAGCTCATGCTGGCCCTGCTTGGCGGCACCTCTGAAACCTGCTCACAGTCATCCCCTCAGAGCCTTGGCCCTGGTTGAGAACCCCTGCTACACATTGGCTATGTCTACACTAGCCCCCAAACTTCGAAATTTCTAAGTTTACTAATGAAGTGCTGAAATACATATTAAGCGCCTCATTAGCATGCGGGCAGCCGCGGCACTTGGAAATTGACACGGCTCGCTGCCACGCGGCTCATCCCGACGGGGCTTGTTTTCGAAAGGACCCTGCCTACTTCGAAGTCCCCTTATTCCTGTGAGCAGATGGGAATAAGGGGACTTCAAAGTAGGCGGGGTCCTTTCGAAAAGGAACCCTGTCGGGACAAGCTGTGCAGCGGCGAGCCGCATCAATTTCGAAGTGCTGCGGCCGCCCGCATGCTAATGAGGTGCTGAATTTACATGGTCATTTCAAAGTTTGGGGCTAGTGTAGACATTGCCATTAAGGATTACAAACTATTCAATTTGCTCCCTGTCTGAAGAGTCTAGTTGCTGACCCCCAGATCAGTTTGTATCTTCAGTATTTCACCAAAGACAATATGTATAGTTCATACAGAATTGGCTAACAAAAGATTCATAAATTAGGGGAAAAAAATGAGTTTTATCGCAAGGTTAAAACAAGAAGCATGTATAGACAAAGGAGTTATAGCCTGCAGCTTCGAAAGGTGACAATTGTTCTAAATTGTCAACTCTGAGGCCACAGCCACACTAGCCCCTCCTTTTGGAAGAGCTATGGTAATGTGGCAGCTTGGAATATGCTAATGAGGCACTTTCATCAATATGCATCACCTTATTAACATAATGGCTGCCGCATGTGCTTTGACACGGCCAGTTTTGAAACACACACTGCCTGTGTAGCTGGGGTCCTTTCAAAATGACCCCCCTGCTTTCGAAAGCAAATTCTACTGAAGCAGAGTGTGTGTGTTTGTGTGTGTGTGTGTGTGCATGCGCACAGAGGGTGTGTGTGTGGGGGGGCTTATTCTTTGCTTCCAGAAGGAACTCTCTATCAATTCTAAGACTGAAGAGTCTGATTTTTATGTAAAAATGCAGATAGGCACATATGGCAATTTTCAAACTTCCTAGCCAAGCTTTCAAACTTCCACTGATGACCTATCTTCATTGAAGTTTAAGTGCTAATATTATATTTCTCAGGCCTAGTGCCCACATTGCTTACAGGAATGCCATACTAAGATTCAACAACACTGCTTCATTTATCTTTCATCTGTACCTACCAGATATCTAATTTCTGTGGCATCAAACTTTATGAAGTAATTTGTTTTCTTTTGTGGAAATATTTTAGTGCTTAGAGTCTGCCTAATGGGATTCTAAATTATGTGGAAATGCCACATGTAAGGTGGTTTAAAGACTGACCTTTTATGTGATATGTGGCTGGAAAGAAGAAAAGAGTTAGGCATTTTAATTGCTCTGTTTTATAATGGCACATGAGAAATAGCTGTTTTCATACTGTGTGAGAGATGTAACTTTTGTAAGTGTGAAAATACAAGGCTGTGTTTCTAGTAATTCATGGCATATTTTTTTGAACATTTGTCCTTGATTATTATTGCTAGTGCTGTCTCCAAAGCATGTTTTCATAGTGAAGGCTCTGCGTTTGGTTCAGTTACAAGTGATAACAATATCCTGTTGTTGAAATGGTTATAATTTAGCATTAGCTTGAAACATACAGATTTTCATGTAATATTGTGTTCGTAATGATATTGGAACTTTTTGGCACATTTTTCCTTGCACTTTTTTTGAAAAAATCCCCCAGCAATTTCATTTTAAAATCTACCCAATGAGTAAAATTTTGTACAAATTTTTAAACGCCAAGATTTTCAAAAACAACTTGACTGCTACAAAAGTAGTTTTTCTAACTTTGTGTACGAGGGTGACCATATTTCCCTAAGTGAAATATGGGACACCTGGTAAAATTGCTTTGAGTTAAGTCAGTTCAATGGCAATCCATTAGAACTAAGCAGTACAAACATTCATTATAACATTAAGCTGACTGTGCACCTATTTAAATGACATATTGTAACACAAATAGGTAAAAATTAAAAATATATACTTACAATTGAATGGTTATTGCTCTATAAAAGTGCCTGCCTTGTCCTCATCTTGTTGTCCTCCAGAGTGTGGGCTGGTAGTGAGAGAGGAAGAGGTACAGGAGCCAAAGCAGGGGGCTGGGGAGTAGGTGGGGGAGGTCTGGGGTATGTGAGTGGGTTGCTGGAAATCAGGACTGGGTGTGTGGGCAGGAGGGCAGGAGTCTGGGAGAAGGGAGTATAGCAGCAGTATAAAAAGAGGATGAAACTTACCAGGCCAATTTTAACTCCCTCCCTTCATCCCATTAAAATTACACTGGAATCTGTGGACTTATAACAGATGATTTATGGTGCTTGTTTGTTTCCTAGGTGCTGTGTGTGGGCTCCACCCCATCCCCCAGTCCTGGTCTAGCTAGTTCCCTCATTTCCCAGGGCAGGGCCAGAATAAAATAAAGGCTGAAGCCTTATGGTTCAAATAGCTCTTTCCAAACAAGTGCTAACACTTGATAGAAATCACTTATCTGGAAATCCAATTCTAATTGAAAAGTCAAACAAATAAACAGGATCTATGGTAAAATTCTTCCAGTTTTTAATTTTCCATATATCAATTAGTAAAGTAACACAGGATATTTAAAAAAAGTTCATCAGTTTTCAGATAGTTCCAAAACTCCCAAAGAATTATAGAATCATAGAATGCTACGACTGGGAGGGACCTTGAGAGCCCCCTGCCCTCATGGCAGGACCAAGTATTGTCTAGACCATCCCTGATAGACATCTATCTAACCTGTTCTTAATATCTCCAGAGACGGAGATTCCACAACCTTCTTAGGCAATTTATTCCAGTGTTTGACTGCCCTGACAGTTAGGAACTTTTTCCTAATGTCCAACCTAAACCGCCCTTGCTGCAGTTTAAGCCCATTGCTTCTTGTTCTATCCTCAGAGGCCAAGAAGAACAAGTTTTCTCCCTCCTCCTTATGAAACCCATTTAGATACCTGAAAACCACTATCATGTCCCCCCTCAATCTTCTTTTTCCCAAACTAAACATGTCCAATTCTTTCAGCCTTTCTTTATAGGTCATGTTCTCTAGACCTTTGATCATTCTTGTTGCTCTTTTCTGGACCCTTTCCAATTTTTCCACATCTTTCTTGAACTGCGGTGCCCAGAACTGGACACAATACTCCAACTGAGGCCTAACTAGCACAGAGTAGACCGGAAGAATGACTTCTCATGTCTTGTTCACAACACACCTGTTTATGCGTCCCAGAATCATGTTTACTTTTTTTGCAACAGCATCACACTGTTGACTCATATTTAAGTTGTAGTCCACTATAAACCCTAGATGACTTCCTGCCATACTCCTTCCTAGACAGTCGCTTCCCATTCTGTATGTGTGAACCTGATTTATGATGTAAAATGAACTGTTTCCCTTCTAAACAGTTAACATCTATGCAAAGTGGAGCAGCCAAACTCCCTACCCTCCACCATTTTTCTCCCTTCACCTCACCTTTTTTGACCTCTTCTCAAAGGTGCGGGAGGGGCTGTGGCTCTGGCCTTTGAGGAAAGGCAAAAGCAGGAAGAATGGAGGAGGTGCTGAGCCTCCCCAAAAGCGGCTTCCAGCTGCCACACCTGCCTGAGCAATTGAAAAGGGTCTGGGACTCCCAGACCCTTTTAAATTGCCTGCGGTCCTAGGCACTTGCTCACTTTGATCCCTCATCTGTCAGTGGACCAGGCTGAGTCCCCCTCACACTGCAAAGCCCTGGGCCCCAGCCTGAAGCCCCCTCCTGCTGCACCACAAGCCCTTCATCCCACTGTGAGCACCCTCACCCCATCTCACACCTCACCTTTCTGGCCCAGCCTCACCCCATCCCGTATTCTGAACCCACAATTTCTGTGCTCACTCCAGATCCTAGGGGCCCCCACAAAATCTAACAGCCCTGGCCGCCAGAAGAGTTAATCCAGCCCTACCAGCCCTCCTCCGTGATTCACCTCCCTTGTTCCCTTCATCCTGTCTCTGCTCCCTTTTGAGCCCTGTCCCCACCCTTCATGGGACTCTTCCAAACTCCTGATCCCCCATCTAACCCCCGCCTGGGTCCAGCTGCCCTTTACTCCTGCGGGCAGTCGCAGGGCTCTGAGGGCTGGGGAGGGGCAGAGGGGCAGCACCATGGTCCACTGTTTCCTGCTGCCTGTGGGCTACTAAGCTAAATGCAGCCCCACAGCAGCTGCCCCCATTTCCCACAAGCATCAGGCCCTGTCCTCCCTACGCCAATCCTATTACCTGATACCAGTATGCATGGTGGTGGTGGTGGTGGAGCAGGATATCTGAGACACAGCCACCCTACTCACTCCTTCGCAGGCAGTGTGAGCACAGTGCTCGGCAGCCAGGTAGCCTGACCCCTTGCCCCTCCTCCATCTCCCCTCCCATCGCTCTGGGGGCTGCCAGCACACTAGCAACAGCATGTTTATAAACAATCTGTTTATGGAGCCCACCCACCTGCCTCCTCCAGCCTCTCCAGCTAGCTCTTTAAACAGTCACTGGTGCTTAAGGACATGTCTCTTTAAATTTCAAGTCCCTGCTTTGCAACAAACAGGACAATTAGCCTATTTTTTAAAAAAACAGGTACACTATCCAGGGAGCTGAAAAAAGGGACAGTCCCAGCTAAAATGGGACGGATGGTCACGTTGTGTCTAACAGGCATAGCATTAGATACCACACTTCAGAAAAAGTTGATTTTCCTCTTGGTATGTTGTAGCCATTTGTACCTAACTCCCAGTAGCATTAGCTGGTGTTGTCTGCACAAATCTCAATGCATTCACACTCAACTAGACATTATGCTATGGGATGGAGGGAATGCACCATGTTTTTTAACAGTGAACAAAACACCATACAATGGTTTGGACCAGAAACTGATGACTAAGGACATGATCCTGCAAATTTGGAAGGCAAAAATTACTGACATGCATAAGTGTCTGTAGGATTTGACTTTTACATATTACTTTCCAGTCTTGGCTGTTCCACGGCATTGTGTGCACTGTTAAGTAAATGATAGATTTCACCCCATGTATGTCAGTAGTGTAGTGGTGGGTGAAGTGAGCTGCTAATTAATTTATATTTCAGAAAAAAAGTAGGTAAAGTGATTTTGAGATCTTTTTGAAAGACTGATGCTCTGGTTTTTATTAAATGAATACTCTAATGAAAGTTTAATATGTAGGAGTTAAGAGAATGAACATCAAGAATGAAATAAGAAGCTTCTGAAAATATTAGAATATGTACAGCTGGGAAAGCCAGAATACTGCGTATTTGCTCTTCTAGGTTATTTTAAACTTACTGACCATTTATATCTTCAACTGCTGGACTGTATATGCTGGCTGGACTTTTTTAATATGAAAAAAAACTTACTCCAAATCAAAACAATGCTTCAATTTTTACTTTAGTGAGAGGGGTCATGATAACAGTTTCCAAGTATCTAAAAGCTTGTCACAAAAAAGAGTGGGAAAATGGCTCTGTTTAATCTCTCCTTCTTGTCCAGTCATCAGTGGGTTTAAATTGTATCAAGTGAGATTTAGACTGGACATTGCTAAGTGTCATGGTGGTTAGCCACAGAAATAAATTGCCTAAGGATGTTGTGGAATCTCCCTCACTGGAGATAGCAGGTTAGACAAACCCCTGTCAGGGATGGTCTTTAACAGGGCTGGGCACTAATTTTTGATGGTGGAGGGGACAATCCAAGGGTTGTATGTTTCTGTGGGGTCAGGCTCACAGAGATTGGGTGCAGAAGGGAGCTCGCATCAGGGGACTGGGATGCAGGAGAGAGGGATGGTTTTGAGATGGAGTTTGGATGAAGAAGGAGGTTGTGACCTGGGACAGGAGGTTGGGGTTCAGGGTCAGGGAGCAGGTATTGGTGCAGGATAAGATTCTGGTCTGAGGGAGGGGCGCAGAAGGGGGCTCAGGGTCTGGGTGGGAGTTGGGGTGCAGGAGAAGGCTGCCAGAAGCAGGTTCTGGCTAGGTGGCATTTACCAAAGCAGTTCCTGGCCATCACCACCCTTAGAAAAGCTTCCAGTCTTGATAGCAGCCCTAGATCACTATATGTGGCTCTTTATGCTGTGGGGAATCTTCACATACTGCCCATGCATCTAGCAAGATCACTCAATTCCTATTGGCTGGAAACTGGCCAGTGGGAGCTGAGTGATTTTTTCTGGTGATGGAGGCAGCACACAAAGCCTTTTTCCCACCCCTACTGGCAGAGAGCCACAGGGAGCAGCCAGCCATGTAAGTGCTGTTCCAATCACAGGCAGGCTGGATTTAAAAGACTCAGTGGGCTGGATATGGCTCATCTTGCCTGTCTCTGGTCAAGGTGGTGATTGTTCCTGTCATGAGTGCAAGGGATCAGAATTGATGACCTCTTGAGGTCCCTTCCAGTTACAGTATTTATGATTTAATGCTAATCATACCCTGTACGTTGCAGAGATGCCAGAAAACAAAAGACATCACACACATTTTTAAACAGTTCTCCTTGTGATGGTGCACATATAGCAGCTGAGACAGATACAGGTTTGTGTAAATGTCTCAGTGAACTGGAAACAGGTTGCAGTTTCTCCCAGCTCCTTTCAGATAGTCAGGTATAAAAAGACAGACTTCTGGGTTTGAAATGATCAGGCTTCCTCTCTAGTTGCATCAGCATTCTATCTTCAATTTCTGTTCCATCCCATTCATAACGCTCCTTGGAAATTTCATAACCTTTCATCTGCAGAGGCAGCTGTATGTCATTTGGAACAAATTTTGCTCTCATTCATCCCTAGGCATCTCTCAGCATAAGTTCAGGTGCCCGGATATAACAGAGAGGAGCTATTCCCCTCCCAGCCCCTGTTTATAGAATTTGTCAGTTCTGAAACCCACAAAATTTGAGTTTAAGCTGGGTGTTTTTGAGTATATTCTTCCTCCTGTCATCTGATTCAGCCTCCCTTCTTCCTACCATGCTATTTTTTTCACAGAGTCATAGAATTCTAGTGCTGGAAGGGACCTCAGCATGTCTTCTAGTCCAGTTCCCTGCCTAAAAGCAGGATCAACCCCAACTAAATCATCCCAGACATGACTATGTCAATCCAGGACTTAAAAACCTCTAGGCATGGAGATTCCACCACCTCTCTCGGTAACGCATTCCAATGGTTCACCACCCTTCTGGTGAAATAGATTTTCCTAATATCTAACCTACACCTCTCCCTCTGTAACTTCAGACCATTGCTCCTTGTTCTGCCACCTGTCACCAATGAGAACAATCTCTCTCCATCTTCTTTAGAGCTCCCTTTCACAGGAAGTTGAAGGCTGTTATCAAATCACCCCTCAGATTTGTTGTCAGATCTTCTCTTCTGCAAACTCAATAAGCCCAAATCTCTCAGCCTCTCCTCATACGTTGTGTGCTCCAACCTCTTAATCATTTTCATTGCCCTCTGCTGAAATTTCTGCCATGAGTCCACATCCTTTCTATACTGGGGGAACCCAGAACTGGAGGCAATACTCCAGATGTGGCCTCCCCATTGCCAAGAAGAGGGGAATAATTTCTCTAGATCTGCTAGAAATGCTTCTCTTAATGCATCCGAATATGCCATTAGCCTTCTTGGCTACAAGAGTAAACTGTTGACTCATATCCAGCCCCTCATCTACCATAACCCCCAGGTCCTTTTCTGCAGCACTGCTTCTTAGCCAGTCAGTCCCCATCCTGTAACAGTGCTTGGGATTCTTCTATCCCAAGTGCAGGACTCTGCACTTCTCCTTATTGAACCTCATTAAATTTCTTTTGGCCCAATCCTCCAAATTGTTTTAGGTCACTCTGGACCCTGTCCCTGCCCTCCAGTGTATCTACCCAACCCCTAGTTTAATGTCATCTGCAAATTTGCTGATCCATCCCCTCATCCAGGTCATTAATAAAGATGTTGAACAATACTGTCCTTAGAACCCTGGGACACTCCACTTGAAACCAACTGCCAACCAGACATTGAGCCATTGACACCACCTGTTGGGCCAGTTCATCAAGCCAGTTTTCTATCCATCTTACAGTGCATGTATCCAATCCATATTTCCTTAACTTGTGAGCAAGAATGTTGTGGGAGACTGTATGAATAGCTTTGCTAAAGTCAAGGTATATCACATCATTGACTTCCCCATGTCCATAGAGCCAGCTACCTCATCATCGAAACTAATCAGATTGGTCAGGCACGACTTAGCCCTTGGTGAATCCATGTTGACTACTCTTGATCACTTTCCCCTCTTCCAAGTGCTCCAAAATGGATTCCTTGAGTATCCCCTCCATGAATTTTTTGGAAACTGAGGTAAAGCCGACCAGTCTATACTTCCCCAAGTTGTCCTTCTTTCCTTTTCTAAAGATGAGCACTAAATTTGCCTTTTTCTAGTCATTCTGGATCTCTCCCAATCTTCATGTGTTTTCAAATATAATGGCCAAAGCCTCTGCAATCACATCTGCCAATTCCCTCAGTATCCTTGGATGCATTAAATCCAGACCCATGGATTTGTGAATGTCTAGCTGTTCTAAATAGCTCTTAACCTATTTTTCCCCACCTAGGGCTGCCCATCTCCTTCCAATACTGCATTACCTAGTGCTGTAGGTTGCGAACTGATCTCGTCCGTGAAAACAGAGGCAAAAAAAGCATTTAGTACTTCAGCTTTTCCTGCATCATCTGTCACTAGGTTACTTCCCTCATCCAGTAGTGGCCCTACACTATGTCTGATCACCCTCCTATTGTTAACTTGCCTGTAGAAACTCTTCTTCTTACCTTTCACATTCCTTGCTGGCTGCAGTTCCAGTTGTGCTTTTGCTTTCCTGTTTAGTCCTCATCATTCTCCAGCAATTATTTATAGTCCTCCTTAGTCATTTGTCCAAGTTTCCACTTCTCATATGCATACTTTTTGAGCTTGAGCACAGCAAGGATTTCCCTGTAAAGCCAAGCAGGTTGCCTACCATATTCGCTTTTTGTTACCGCACGTCAGGATGGTTTGTTCCTGTGCCTCCAGTAAGACTTCTTTACAATACTGCCAGTTCTCCTGAACTTCTTTCCCTTCATACCTGTTTACTAAGGGATCCTACCCATCAGTTCTCTCACGGAGTCAAAGTCTGCTGTTCTGAAATAACGGGTCTTTATTTTACTGCTCACCTTTCTTCTTAGATACTATTAGTCCCAACTCACTGAGCTAATATGCAGAAAGGAAGAAATGAGTCATTTGTAAGTGCAGTTACTTATCTTGATTTCCATTGATCTGGAACATTTTTCCAAGTTTCTTCTGAGGCCCATTTGGAGGGTGTCGTGGAAGAAGACTTTGTTACTGCAGAGAACATGGCAACTTCCCTTAAAGTAATACATCTCAAATGTCCCACCTGTGACACCCACTGTCAAAATGTTTGTCAAAGGACTGAAGTGTGGGGTTTCTATATTTTTTGTGTTGTACTATAATGGGCCAATTCCTAATGATTTTTAATTAGGAGGCCTGTTTTGAAGGGATGCCTTCTAATTGTATGAATTAAACCAAAAATAAAGCAGCAGGTTTAAAAAAAACAGAAAAACAAATGTTTTAACTCTCAATGGTAAAGTGATTCTGGCATGATTCTTAAGCAAGATTTCAACCCAGTACTCTCAGACCTCTGCACAGATTTTTACCACTTCAGCTACAGAGGCAACTATCATATGTGTGACCCACCCACGAAAATATAACATGACATACCTTTCTGTATGAAGGGCAGTATGTAAGAACCAAGACAGACTAGAGATCTAGAATTCTTAGTTCCATCAAGGGTTTTTGGAGGTTAGTGTAATCTACCTGCTCTTTAATCACTAATCTAAGAACACAAATTTAGTACATTAAATTTGAAAGACAACATGATTGAGGAGATAAGATTTCTGTTCTGTCTTAGTGACTTGAGTTCTAGTCCCAGCTCTACTTGAAGTGAGCTTGTATAGCTCGCAATATATTTGTGAAACAGGATGGACTAAAATTTCACTGCTTGCAGAGTCCTTGGAGAGTAATAAGTTCACTGTAATATAAATGGCAGTCAGTAGAGATGAGACTTAGAATTTGTAGCTGTCCAGCTCCCAAGGCTAAAAAGAACTTGAACAGCTTCCTGTTTCCCCCTCCTTCCTGAGTGTATGAAGTGTCATCTGATGTGGTAATACAGTGGAATGGGCAGCCTGATTTACCTCTGAAGTGGAGTACTCTGTCAAATCCGGTATTCTTGAGTTCCACTTCAGAGCCTTTGAATTTTACTTTCAGTTTCAAATGAACTCCGAAAACCAAAACATAACCCAACCAAAATTAACAGTTACCCTTGGTTGGCTCTTGAAACTCTGTCTAGTCCTAGGACTGTTTAAGAACTGCACTTGTACTGCTGAAAAGTTTGCTTACTTTGTCCATGGTTTGGATTGATGGTAAAACCTAACCCCAAGCTGTCTCTCGTTCTTGTCATTTGGTAGAAGTATTTCTCGCTGCCCTGCATAGGAACAGTCTAGTGAGGAAGCTGAGTCATGTTTCAGTATATCCAACTTTGTCATTCACACTGGAGGCAAAACAGCCAATTGAATTGTACAATCCTATTTCATGGAGTTTAAGTCCTACTTGCTGTGGGTTTTCTCCATTCACACACAGTACTGCAGATAAAGGGAACTGCAATGCATTCAAAAGTGCCCTTTTTATAAGAGCATTGGCCCTCAATGACAAGCACATTTTCTCTGATGAGATGATTCCAGTCATTGAAAAGAAGCGCGCTGCAGTCCTGGAATACAAACTCTCACCGAGCCAGAGTACCCAGCAAGCACTTAGAGCGGCCAGAAGAACAGTACAGCAGACAGCCAGGTGCTGTGCCAACAACCACTGGCTCCAGCTATGCAGCAGCATCCAGACCTGTGCTGACTTTGGTAATCTCACAGGAATGTACGAGGGTATGAAGAAGGCATTAGGACCCACCCAGAACAAGATGGCACCTCTGAAATCCAAATCTGGTGAAGTCATCGCTGACAAAGCCAAACAAATGGAGCGCTGGGTTGAGCACTACTCCGAGCTGTACTCACGTGAGAACGTTGTGGTTGACACAGCCCTCGATGCTGTCGAGCTCCTACCAGTAATGGATGAACTGGATCAAGAACCAACTGTGGATGAACTGAAGAGAGCCATCGACAGCATTGCAGCAGGAAAGGCCCCTGGCCAGGATGGTATACAACCAGAGGTAATCAAGTGTGCCGCGGACACACTCCTGGAACCCCTGCATGAGCTACTGTGCCTGTGCTGGAAAGAGGGTGTGGTTCCACAGGATATGCGCAACGCTAATATTGTAACATTGTATAAAAAAGGAGACAGAAGCGACTGCAACAACTACCGTGGAATCTCCCTCCTAAGCGTCACTGGTAAACTGTTCGCTTGCGTCATCCTTGGCAGACTCCAGAAGATTGCTGAGAGGGTGTACCCTGAATCGCAGTGCGGATTCCGCGCAGAGAGGTCTACCGTTGACGTGGTCTTCTCTTTAAGGCAGCTGCAGGAGAAGTGCAGGGAGCAGAGAAAGCCACTCTACATAGCCTTCATCGACCTGACCAAGGCCTTTGACTTGGTCAGCAGGGATGGTCTGTTCAAACTGCTCCACAAGATAGGCTGTCCTCCACGGTTACTCAAGATGATCCAGTCGTTCCACAAAAACATGAGAGGAACCATCCAATATGATGGCGCATTATCGGATGCTTTCAGAATCAGGAGCGGTATCAAGCAAGGATGTGTTCTTGCTCCGACATTGTTCGGGGTCTTCTTCGCACTCCTCCTGAAGCATGTCTTTGGATCTTCAACAGAGGGCATCTTGCTGCACACAAGATCTGATGGGAAACTGTTTAACCTTGCAAGGCTGAAAGCTAAGTCTAAGGTGCGAGAAGTCCTCATAAGAGACATGCTATTCGCAGACGATG
The DNA here is from genome assembly GCF_033958435.1 of Carettochelys insculpta. NCBI lineage: Eukaryota > Metazoa > Chordata > Testudines > Carettochelyidae > Carettochelys > Carettochelys insculpta. The sequence continues at coordinate 13,606,976 of NC_134147.1, read as the reverse complement.
CTGCTGTAGTGTCTCACACAGAAGACCAGCTTCAAAAACTGCTGGATCAGTGCTCCAAAGCGTGCAAGGACTTTGGGCTTACCATCAGCCTAAAGAAGACAAACGTACTCGGTCAGGATGTTGCTGAATCCCCATCAATCAGCATTGACAACTATACGTTAGAGGTCGTCCACGAGTTCGTGTACCTCGGGTCCACCATGACTGACACCCTGTCGTTGGACACTGAGCTAAATAGGAGGATCGGAAAAGCGGCCACAACTCTGTCCAGACTCAGCAAGAGAGTGTGGAATAACAACAAGCTGTACACTCACACCAAAATGCAAGTCTACAGAGCCTGCATCCTCAGCACCCTCCTTTATGGCAGCGAGACTTGGACCCTGTATGCCCGCCAGGAAAAGAGGCTGGACGTCTTCCACTTGCGCTGCCTCAGGCGCATCCTTGGAATATCATGGAAGGACAGAGTGACACAACACAGCCGTTCTCGAGCAAGCTGGAATCCCAACCATGCACACCCTTCTCAGGCAGCGTCGGCTCCGCTGGCTTGGCCACGTCCACAGGATGAATGATGGAAGGATTCCAAAAGACATCCTGTATGGTGAGCTAACCTCTGGCAAAAGACCTCCCGGACACCCCCAGTTGTGCTACAAAGATGTCTGCAAGGGAGACCTCAGAGAGGTAGACATTGAGCTGGACAACTGGGAAGAACTAGCAGACAACCGCAGCAGATGGAGGCAGGGGTTACACAAGGGCCTTCAGAAGGGCGAGATGAGGATCAGACAGCTAGCAGAGGAGAAGCGAGTACACAGAAAGCACACTAAGGACTTGCCAGACACCCACCACATCTGCAAGAGATGCAGCAAGGACTGTCACTCTTGTGTGGGTCTTCATAGTCACAGTAGACGCTGTAAATGAAGTCCTCAACTGAAACTATAAAGGGTGCGATCCATAGTCTATGCAGACTGAAGGATGCCTACTACTACTATGGGTCCCTATATATATATATATATAATGTATATGTAATGTAACATAAATATATATACACTTCTGTCCCTGTGTGTGTGTGTATACATGTGTGTGTGTGTGTATATATATATATATATATATATATATATATAGGTAATGGAACACAACACAGTAACAGCAATACAGCTTTGGCCAAATACAATACAGTACAATAAATTGCTAATTTAGGAGTTGAGGCAGTGGGATTTGTGCATGAAAACATCAACATGTAATTTGTTTTAACAATTATAATCTGTTTTTTTAAATGAAATATAGCACTTTAATGTGTTTCCATTTGAAAGCCTGTCCTAATAGCACCTGTAATATTAAAGAGTATTTATACATCATGGTGTATGTTTCAGTTATGCACATGTAATTTAGATGCACATAACAAATCTGAATGTCATAAGATTAAAAAAAGAAACTTTATTATTAAGTTCCAGGAAAAATAGTTTCAGACCATACAGAAATAGTTTTTGACTTCTTTATAAGAGATGTAAATATTGTGTGATAACCGAAATGTGTTTTTATGCTGTTTTGCTATCTTCTTTACAAAAACGGTATGTTACAAAGCTAGTGTTTGATTTACCTGTTGATGTGGTGATTAAGCAGGTAGTATTATTTATAGCATGATAAACGTGATAGCCACTTTGCAAAGAAAAAGCCTGGCCTGTAATCTAAAGCTATTGCGAAGTACAGATAGCAAAAATCAGTTGGACAGCTTCCTCAGGGTCAGGCGAATACCAACAAAGCATATGCTCTTCTTTTGTTTAATGACTGCCAGCATACCCAATGCAAGAACTGCTTGTGGGCAAAGATAATACAGTAGAGAAGTTCGGTGGCTTAGAGCACTGGGTGGAATTGGAATAGCTGTACTATATGGAATGTTTTCAATGTAACATCCCTAGAAAACTGGCACATAAGTTAGTACTGACAGTTTCAGCATTGTGTCTTTCAGTTTCATGTGCTACAGGAGAGGTCTGAGCTGCCTAGTCAATATAGGGCCTTCTAATGAAGGAAAGACATGGCAAGCAGCCAAGTGTCTCTGCTCTCTGTCTTTGACGCATGTGAAGACAGCAGAACTATGTCCTGGTACACATGAATTTCTGCCTTTTCATCACATGTGGATATTTATGGTTTGCTCAAGTACAAGGAAATCCAGATAACTCTTGTGCACTTCCACTTATTGAGTAGTTCAAGGGACAAGTGTAAAAAAAAATTCCTTGGAAGTCATGATCTGTAATGAGTAACTTTCCTGCTTGTTTTTTTAGGGGAATGAGGATATGTGTCCCATGGCTTTGCAAACAAAACAGAATATTGTAGATCACTTCTGCAATATAAAAGGTGAATTTTCACAATCTTAAACTGAATTGTCTTTTTATGGGAGTGGGGAAAATTCAAAGCATGAAAAGGATTACTCACATCTCTCTAGTATAGCCTTTTTTCTTCCAGCTGCTTTCTTCCTGTGAGAGACTTGTGAGCATTGATTTTAGTTTCAAGGCTGGCTGCATCACAGCTGGCTATGATAGCATTTGTTCCTTATGGCCTCTGCTTGAAGTGGCCTGAGATTAAATCCTGCTAGGAGAAAAATGATAGTTTTGTCTCTGGCTGCTCTAATCTTAAGGATGTTTGGTTGCCAATTTAGGCACATTTCCCAAATGAATAACAGTGATCTGTCATTTAAAAGAAAACCCCAATTCAATGGCTTGTAAGCATAAATCCAATTCCATTCACCCAGTGAGAGCAGAAATTCAAATTTCTGCAGCTGAAAAATGTTGTAAACCAGTAATAGGTGTATAAAACACACTGTACCTCATTTCCCATACTATAGTCCATTAAAATAGAAGGCAGAGGAAGTAGGCAGTAAACTGAGATTTTTTCACAGGTTACTTTTTGGTTGTTTTGTAATTAATAAAGAAGATTCACAGGGTGCTGTAGAAAATAGTTTTCTATGAGAATCTCCTTCTTAATTTAACTGCCATAGTTAATTGTAAAAAGCTGTGCTCTTTTGTAATTTTCTGGCATCTGCTGCACTGCAAATCTTTGCTGGGAGGCAAAACAGAGGAATCAGGCAGTCCGCTGAAGACATTTTATTCTAGGGATGGGGAAGGAGTGTTTTTGGAGATCCCACAGTTTCCTCCCTGATTTTATTTTACCCACCCGATACTGATTCTCTTGAGTATTCCAGAGGTGTACTGGGTATGGCTTCTTCTGGAGTCTGCTGACTTATTCGAGGAGGAGGAGGATGATACCCTCCCAGCTGAAGAAAGGAGTCTAGGTATGGATTGTTGAATTGTGGAAGTAAATGTGTGGTTGTGAATGTGGTGTCTGAGGGCTTTGGTTTCTTTGACAACGGGATTGTAAGGATGGAAGATGGAGATGAAATCTTCCTAACAAAGGGAGGAAAGAGCATCTTTGTGGTCAGGCTTGCAAGCCTAGTGAGCAGGGCTTTAAACTAGATTCATCAGGGGATGGTGACATAAGCCCTGAAGTAAGTGGGGTACTAGGAAGAAACACAAGGAGGAAAGAACAACAAAGGAGGATCCCTGGTTCAAAAGGAGAAGATAGGCCAATCAGCAAACTATCTAGGGTGTTCGTACACAAATGCAATAAGCTTGGGAAACAAACAAGAAAAATTAGAGTCCCTGGCACGGTCAAAAAAGTATGAGGTGATTGGAATAACGAAGACTTGGTGGGATGATTCACAGAACTGGAGCGCTGTCATAGAAAGGTATTAACTGTTCAGGAAGGACAAGCAGGGGATAAAAGGAGAAGTTGCACCGTATGTGAAAGAGCAGTATGATTCCTGAGAGCTCTAGTATATAGAGGGAGAAAAGCCAGTTGAGAGTCTTTGGGTTAAGCTTAGAAATGAAAGCAATAGAGCTGATGTTGTGGTTTGTGTCTGCTATAGGCCACCAGATCAGGTAGATGAGGTAGACAAGGATTTCTTCAGACAACTAAGAGAAGCTTCCAAATCACAGGCCCGTGTTCTCATGGGAGACTTTATTTACCCTGACATTTGTTGGGAGACCAATACAGCAGCATGCAGATAATCCAGGAAGTTTTTGGAGAATGTTGGGGATAATTTCCTGGTACAAGTGCTGAAGGAACCAACCAGCGGGTGTGCAGAGTTTGACCTTCTGCTCACAAGCAGGGAGGAACTAGTAGAAGTAGAAGTAGAAGTAGGTGGCTACCTAGGCTGCAGTGATCATGTGATGGTAGATTTTGGAATCCTGACAAAAGGAAGAAAGATAAGCAGTAAAATACAAACCTTGAACTTCAGAAGAGCAGACTTTGACTCCCTCAGAAAACTGATAAGCAGGGTCCCCTGGGAAGCTAGTATGAAGGTGAATGGAGTCCAGAACTGGCAATATTTTAAGTAAGGGTTATTCAAGGCACAGGAACAAACCATCCTGATGTGCAGTAAGAGAAACAAACATGGTAGGCAATGAGCTTGGCTAATCAGAGACATCTTTGGAGAGCTTAATTTCACAAAGAATGCATATAAGAAGTGGACACTTGGATGGATAACAAAGGAGGTGTATTAATTGCTCAGGAATGTAGTGGAGGAATCAGGAAGGCAAAAGTACAATTGGAAGTGCAGTTAGCAAGGAATCTGAAGGGTGAGAAAGTTTTTTACAGACATGTTAACAATAAGAGAGTGATGAGGGAGGGTTTGGGGCCCTTACTGGAAGAGGGAGGTAACCTGGTCACAGATGATGTGGGAAAAGCGGAAGCACTCGATGCTTTTTTTGCCTCTGCCTTCATGGACAAGGTCAGCTCCCAGACTACTGCACTAAGCAGTTCAGTGTGAAAAGGGGGAAGGCAGCTCTCAGTGAAGAGAGAGCAGGCTAAGAGCTATTTAGAAAAGCTAGACATACACAAATAACATGGTTCTGGATTTTACACTGAGGGACCTGGCAAATGTCATTGCAGGGCCCTTGTCCGTCATCTTTGAAAACTCGTGGAGATGGGAGAGGTCCCAGATGGTTGGAAAAAAGATAAATATAAGGCCTATCTTTAGAAAAGGAAAGAAGGGCAATCTATAGACCAGTCAGCTTTACCTCAGTCCCTGGACAAATCATTGAGGGGAACCTCAAAGGGTCCATTTTGAAGCACTTGAAAGAGGGGAAAGTGATCAGGAATAGTGAACATGGATTCACCAAGGGCAAGTCATGCCTGACCGATCTGATTAGTTCCTATGATGAAGTAACTAGTTCTGTGGACATGGGGAAGTCAATGGATGTGATAGAATCATAGAATACTAGAATTGGAAGAAGGTCAAGAAGTTATTGAGTCCAGTTCTCTACCCTCTTGGCAGGACCAAACACCATCTAGATCATCCCCAATAGGAGTCTATCTAACCTGCTCTTAAATATATCCAGAGATGGAGAGTCCACAGCCTCCCGAGGTAACTTATTTCAGTGTTTAACCACCCTGACAGTTAGGAAGTTTTTCCTAATGTCTAATCTAAACCTCCCTTGTTGCAGTTTAAGCCCATTGCTGCTTGTCCTATCCTCAGAGGCCAAGGAGAACAATTTTTCTCCCTCCTCCTTTTAACCCTCTTTGAGGTACTTGAAAATCATTATCATGTCCCATCTAAACCTTCTCTTTTCTAAACTAAATAAGCCCAATTCTTTCAGTTTTCACTCATAGCTCATGTTCTCTTGACCTTTAATCATTCTTGTTGCTCTTCTCTGGACCTTCTCCAATTTCTCCACATCTTTCTTGAAATGTGGCACCCAGAACTGGACACAATACTCCAACTGAGGCCTAATGAGCGCTGAGTAGAGCAGAAGAATGACTTCTCATGTCTTGTTCACAACCCTCCTGTTTATACATCCCAAAATCATGTTTGCTTTTAGGAAGATCATGCGAGGCCATGTCAAATGCCTTACTAAAGTCTAGGTATACCACATCCACCGCCTCTCTCTTAGCCACAAGACTTGTTACCCTGTCAAAAAAAAAAGCCATCAGATTGGTCTGGCATGATTTGTTCTTTACAAATCCATGATGGCTGTTACCTATCACCTTATTTTCATCCAGATGTTGCAGATGAACACCTGGATGGAGAGCAGCATGCAGTCAAGTGGCCTTACTTGGGAAGGTCACCATGTAGCTTTGTGGGATACATACAGGACACTTCTGGAGGCTAATAAATTTGAATTAAAGACATGGTGCTTCCACGCTACCTTTTTTTTGAGATTTTAAATTTGAATTTGATGCTATACCCATCCTGTAATATTGATATTTTGTAATCAATATTACAGCTCAATAAATTGAGTTAATAGTATTAAGTGTGAAGATAGTCACATTTTAATATCCAGCTAACACCTTGAAATTCGATTTTATCTCATGGTGTAGATGCCACCTCAGAGAGGTAGCTGTGTTAGTCTTTATCTTCAGAAAGCAAAAAAGTATTCCTGTAGCACCTTAAAGACTAACAATATTATTTGTTAAGTTATGAGCTTTTGCGGGACATACTCACTTCTTGGAAGGGATGGCCCACAGGCACTAACTAGGAAACAAACAGGTACCATGTAGCCTGGCCGACTCTGGAGTGGAGAAGGACATTTGGGCTTTGTGGTTAGATGGTTTAAATGGGTGCTCAGTCAGCTTAATGTTATACTGACTGTTTGTACTCCATAGTTCCCATAGATTGCTAATGAACTCATTTAACTCCAAGCAATTTAATGGATGTCCCATATTTCACACAGGGAAATATGGTCAGTTTATATAGAAAGGATGTGGATGTACTGGAGAGGGACCAGCAAACGGCAACAAAAATGATTAGCGGTCTGGAGCACATGACCTATGAGGACGAGAGACTGAGGGATTCTGGCTTATTTAGTTTGCAGAATTGATGAGTGAGGTGGGATTTGATAGCAGCCTTCAACTTCCTGAAGAGGGGCTCCAAAGAGGGTGGAGGGAGGCTGTTCTCGGTAGTGACAGATGGCAGAACAAGGAACAGTGATCTCAAGTTACAGAGGGGGAGGTGTAGGTTGGATGTTTGGAAAAACTATTTCACTAGGAGGGCAGTGAAGCACTGGAATGCATTACCTAGAGAGGTGGTGGAATCTCCATCCCTAGAGGCTTGTAAGTCCCAGCTTAACTTGATGATTTAGTTAGGGAAGGAGCTGGACTCCATTTCCTGAGGTCCCTTGCAGCTGTAGGACTCTATGATGAGAGCAATAGAAAATGCTTTCTACTTCTTTCCAAACTGTGATATGATCTCATACTTTTTCAGGGTACACTACTCTGTGTTTTATACGGCTAGTAGCCTTTAAATTCTAACCTGTGATGCAGTGAGTTGAAGTTCAGTGTGCTTTGTATGCTAGTTTTGCAAAAGAGTCCTTGAGTTTCTTACATTTATCTTATATGTCAGTGCTTCAGATACCTAACTGCCTGATACATTTCTACCTGGATGTTTAGCATATTGATTTATTCATAGAGGAATTGGTCAAAATATTTTCTGTCTGAAACATGTTCGCATATGAGAACTGTAGGTTTATCAGAAGCAAAATATTTCACTGGAAAATGATTTTTAAAGGTTTCAATTGTTTTTCAATAGATAAAAACAAAATTAACAAAAATTTCTGAGCAATTATCATGAAGTTTGTTCGTTTTTCTGTATCTTTTGCCACTTTAATATTTGCAGAGATGTAGGACGGTATGTCTAACTTAAATTCTGTTGTGCAGAGAAAGAAACAAATAAACCAGAACCAGAAAAAACTACTGGATTTTGAAAACAAAGACAACATTTTGAAGCCAATAGAAAAGTTCTATTCCAATTTACAGTTGCCTTGAAAAACGGAAACTTCAATGAAATATTCTTTGGTCTAGCTTTAATTAGTAGGGCTGAGTCATGAAATGTGATGAGAGAACTCTGTTCCAAAGAGGCTTGTTCACTCTCTGACACTCACAGGCTGTGTCTACACTACTTCCCTGCTTCGAAGGGAGGATGGTAAGAAGGGTGCTGGGAGTTTATTAATGAAGTGCTGCGCTGCATATGCAGCACTTCCTTAAGCAAATTCCCCCCCAAGTCAACTTCGAAGTTTTAAACTTTGAAGTGCTGGCTCCCGTGTAGCCACGGCTCACCCGCCGGTATTTCGAAGTACCCCGGGCTCTTTGAAGTACCGGTGGGTGAGCCGCGGCTAGACGCAAGTTAGTACTTCAAAGTTTAAAACTTCGAAGTTGACGCGGGGGGGAATTTGCTTAATGAAATGCTGCATATGCAGCTCAGCAGTTCATTAATAAACTCCCAACACCCTTCTTACCATCCTCCCTTCGAAGTAGGGACGTAGGATAGACAAGCCCACAGTGCTTATGCATAGTAAGCATGTTTAGAGCGTCAAAGGAACACCTTCCTCTGTTTGTTATTTTAGACTGGATAGAGACACAGAAAACAAAATAGTTTTTCCACTTTAAACATCTATTTTATATTTTTATTGGTACAAACTTTATAAAAAGTGTGTAATATCTGATTTGGGATCAGTGAGATCAAAAAGGGTCCCAACCCGCACTTTTTGTGGTTATTCCAGAGCCATATGGATATACAAACATAGCTGTTTCAGAACACTCCTTTTAAGATAATGTTTTATTTAAAGATTTAGTAATGAGATAAGAACATTGGGCTCCAGCAAATTAGTCTGAAATGTTTCTGTGACATTCTTCCTTGGCTACTTCATTTGTAAGCTTGTGTTCTTCTCGCCACACAATTTGCTTGTTCATAGGGCTGATTGGACACCATGCGGAAAATACAAAACAGCTCTTAATAACCTTGTTGGCATTGTCCTAACTAAATTCCAGCCTTGCAGGTATGAGTGCAAATTTTGACAATTACTATGCAAATACAGAAATTGCACTGCCCCTCAAAAGGTTTGGATGCTGCTAACCTGCTCCAGCAGAGGAGAAAAGGGGATATTGTTTATCCTCCTTGGCTGCCTCCAGTTCAGTCCCAGAGAACCATTCATACTTGACTGTGTGCAGTTGTTGGGCACAGCAACACAGCATTGTGTTGCAAAATCAAACCTCTTCATCTTCACACACACCCTTGCTTCTGTGTATGTACAATTAGGTATGGTAACCTGAAGCTTAATTGTGTTTAGGTAACAAATTGCATTTCTGCAGAGTTCCTGAACCTCAAAAGCAATACAAAGGAATGCATTTCTAGTGAGACCGTAGAAAGGCAAGCTGAGGATGGCCATTAAGACCTTGAAAGAACATCTTTGTGTGATTCATAAAATACTGAGGTCAAGCAAAACTGTGTACTGTAGACTTGTTCTATGAGTAATGTTGCTATAGTTGCCCTATCCATCTCAGCTAGGTATAAATACTTTCTGTTCAGAGTGTGTCTGGATGGACAGCCTCCAAAATTTTAATCACCTCAGATGGGTGGGTGAGGTGTATTTGTGTGGTTTTATTTTAAACAGATAAGTTAAATAGCACTAATTTTTCATAAGGTTTGGGTGGGTAGAGTTTTTGCCTTGGCAAAGAGATTTTCAGGATAAAGTATCTATGTAAATTTAAGGTGAATTAAGTAATCTTTTGTGTGTGGGCACATACACGGATCCACATAACAAAATAAAACAAAAAGCCTCTCAGTGCACATAAAAATCTTTCTTTTTGAGAGATTTTACTGAAATATGATGCCAAAACCTACATTTTTCAAAATAGAATACAATTTAAAAGTGTTACCATTATTATAGTTGGTGAATTGTATGTTGTAAGCCATGTAAGCAAAGGGACCTGGTTTTGCTTTTTTTAAAAAACAGTAACTGGAGATACACAGCTCCTAGAACTGACAGGGACCTCAGGAGGTCATCTAGTCCAGTCCCCTGCCCTCTTGGCAGGGCTAAGCACCATCCCTGACATCTATTTTCCCCAATCCCTAAATGGCCTCTTTGAGGATTGAGCCCACAACCCTGAGTTTAGCAGGCCAATGCTCAAACCACTGATCTATCCCTCTCCCTGAAGCCATGACTTTATTAATGTATTTACCTGCAATCATTTGGATACCCCATGTCAACAAATTCTGGCTTATGATTTAGTTGCTTTCTGTGAATATCTGTGAGCTAGTCTTTAAAGTGCTGCATGACTGCTTTTTTTGTTTTGCAATTAATGGTATGTTATTTCTTTTCCCTGACTGGATGATCTCTGTTTTATAATTAGGTGGCATCTATTCTTAGGTTATATATTTCAGGAACCTTTCATAAATCAAATATTTTGTTTAAGTTAAAAAAATGTTTACATAATGCCCCTGGAATAATGTTCAGGCAGGTATTTATTTGTGCTATGATGACAGTTTTGCTTTCGATCAATAAACCCATATGCATGTTAATGTTCTCAAAAGAGAGAAGCATGGTCATAAATAGTAAAGTGAATCAACAGAGTTTATTTTGAATCACCCTTTGAAATAGTCACTAATCAGTGTATTTGATTAATATCAACATTCAGTCTTTGACCATTTCTAAGTTTAGATATTATGCAACCTGGCATAAGCAAAAACAATCTTTGTTTTTATTCTACCAGGGAGCTAATGTTCCAGGCCTTCCAGTGAGGTGTGGAGTATGACATTCATTTTCTTCCTCTATCATTCATCAGTATCACTGGAATTATTAATGGAAGTATTATTTATGCAGGATATTATCATGACACTAGCTTAAGGCTACGTGACATTTATGCAATTGCTGTAAACATTATTAAGGGCTCAAGAGCAAAATATTCTGCTGCATTGAAAAGATAGGAAGTCTGATAAGAGACCATGTTGGCTTGACCAGGTGGTATCAAATGATCTAAAAGTCAAAAAGGAGTCCTACAAAAAAAGAAACTAGGTCAAATTACAAGGGATGAATATGAACAACATACATATGCAGGGGCAAAGTTAGAAATATAAAGGCATAAAACAATTTCTAACTAAAGACACAAAGGGTAACAAGATAAAATTCTACAAATACAGTAGAAACGAGAAAGATCAAGGGCAAGGCAGGAACATTACTCAATGAAGAAGGAAAAACAATAAAAGAAATTGCAGAGGTACATAATGACTTTTTTGTTTTGGTTGGTGGTGATTGGACACCTAGGCTGCGTCTACACGTGCACGCTACTTCGAAGTAGCGGCAGTAACTTCGAAATAGCGCCCGTCACGTCTACACGTGTTGGGCGCTATTTCGAAGTTGAAATCGACGTTAGGCGGCGAGACGTCGAAGTCGCTAACCCCATGAGCGGATGGGAATAGCGCCCTACTTCGACGTTCAACATCGAAGTAGGGACGTGTAGACGATCCGCGTCCCGCAACATCGAAATAGCGGGGTCCTCCATGGCGGCCATCAGCTGGGGGGTTGAGAGATACTCTCTCTCCAGCCCTTGCGGGGCTCTGTGGTCACCGTGGGCAGCAGCCCTTAGCCCAGGGCTTCTGGCTGCTGCTGCTGCAGCTGGGGGTCCGTGCTGCATATACAGGGTCTGCAACTAGTTGTTGGCTCTGTGTATCTTGCACTGTTTAATGAAAGTGTGTCTGGGAGGGGCCCTTTAAGGGAGCGACTTGCTGTTGAGTCCGCCCCGTGACCCTGTCTGCAGCTGTGCCTGGCTCCCTTATTTCGATGCGTGCTACTTTGCCGTGTAGACGTTCCCTCGCTGTGCCTATTTCGATGTTGGGCTGAGCAACGTCGAAGTTGAACATCGACGTTGCCAGCCCTGGAGGACGTGTAGACGTTATTCATCGAAATAGCCTATTTCGATGTCGCAACATCGAAATAAGCTATTTCGAAGTTGGGTGCACGTGTAGACGTAGCCCTAGTATAGTGAATACAGGAGAAAATGAGGTAGCTTCAGAAGTTAATATGAGAAAAGAACAAGTCAGATTGTTTAGAAAAGTTAGATGCTGAGGGCCTGATCAAATATATCCTAGAATACTTAAGGAACTGAATGGGGAGCTATCTAAGCCATTAGCTATCATCTTTGAAAAGTCATGGAAGATGGGAAAGATTCTAGAAGACTGGAAAAGGACAAATACAGTGTCCATCTATGAAAAGGGAAGTTAGAACAACTGAGGAAACTAAGGACCAGTCATGTTAAACTCTGTGACAGGAAAAATAATTGAGCAAATAATGAAGGAATCCATTTGCAAACATCTGGAAGATAATGCAGTGATAGACAACAGCATGGATTTGTAAGGAAGAAAATATACAAAACTGATACCTTTATTTGATAAGATAGCAAGAGGAAACAGTAGAGCTGGTATATCTAGACTTTAGTAAAGCATTTCATACAGTTTCACATGACTTTACGCATAAACTAGGGAAATGCAACTTAGATGGAGTGACTACAAGGTGGGTGCATAACTGCTTGGATAACCATTCCCAGAGAGTAAATACAAATGGTTCACAGTCATACTGGAATGCCATAACAAGTGGGGTCACGTAGTTTTTTTGGTTTGGGACTGTTTCTGTTTAAGAGCATCATCAGTGTTTTCGATAATGGCGTATGGAGTATGCTTATAAAACTGACGCATTGCAAACACTTTGGAGTGCAGGATTATAATTAAAAATGAAGAAACTGGAGAAATGGTGTCGGGCAAATTAGATGAAATTCAATAAGGACAAGGCAGAATACTCAGAAGGGAATAATGAGTTTCACACATATGGAAAATGGCTATCGAGGAACGAGGGGTCATAGTGAACCATCAGTTAAATATGAGTCAACACTGTGACACAGCTGCAAAAAAGGCAACCGCCATTCTGGAATGTGTTAATAAGTGTGTTTGGTGAGCAAGACACAAGACTTGAGTCTTCTGCTCTACTCTACACAGAGTAGGCCTCACCTGGAGCACTGTTTCCAGTAGGCCTCACCTGGAGCACTGTTTCCAGTTCTGGATGCCTCATTGGAGGAAAGAAAGGTGGAAACATTGTAGAAAGTGCAGAGAAGAGCAACAAAAATGATTAAAGGTTGAAAAACACGATTTAAGAGGAAAGATGGAAAGAGTTGGGTTTGTTTAGTTTGGAAAAGAGGAGACTGTGAGGGGCCACAATAACAACTTTCAAGTACTGAAAAGGTATTTACAATGAGGAGGTAGAGAAATTATTCTCCCTAACCTCTAATGGTAGGACAGGAAGCAATGGTCTTAAACTGCAGAAAGGAAGGTTTAGGTTGGACATTAGGAGAATTTTCCTGACTATCAGGGTAATTAAATACTGGAATAAATTGTCTAAGGCAGTTGTGGAATCTCCATGAGAACTGAAGAGCTGTTTAGACAATGATCAGGGATGGTCTAGAAGGTGCTTGTTCCTACCATGAATGCAGGGGACTGGATTTGATGACCTTTTGATGTTACTTCTAGTTCCAGTATTCTATAATTCTATGTCTTCTAGTTTAAATAACCAAGTGACTACAGCCAAACAGTAACAAATGTGCTATATAATTTAGAAATATGCACCTGTCTGTCCATCTGTAAGTCCATTTGTTCAAGAACTCCTAAATTATAGGCACTAGAGTCACCAAATTTGGTATGCAGAGTCCTCTTATCAAAACTTAAAGCATAGTTATGGTTTGATTGTTCCAGGACAATGGACTTTGCCTGGAATCTGATTTTTCTCATTAAATGGAAGGGGAAGGGGAGCCTGATAGCAGGGGCAGTTATACTGCAGAGTGACCACAGGGAACAGCCACAGCAGTAAGACAGTGGCCAGCTGAGGCTGCGTCTCTGCATGGTGCAAGCCACCAGCCACAGGTAAGCGGCCCGCCTGCACCAAAGCCTCAGTCCAAACCACTCCCTCTCCCTAAAAGCCCTTGGCTCGAGTGCCAGCCCCAGTGGTGAGGAGCCCCAGTGGCCCCACCACTGCAGCTGGCCCAGGAAGCAGATGCTAGCCAGGGCTGGGCAGTGCAGTCCCTGCTGCTGCTGCCCGTCGGAAAGCACTACTAGTAGAGCAATGCAGCCCCCACAGGCCCAAGAAATAGACACTGGCTAGGGTCCCCCAATGCATGCCACTAGTGCCCTGAGCCCCACACAGCTCCAAACCCTGCTCTGACTCCTACTCCTCCTGCCCTGAGCCCCCACAAAGACCCACACAATGCTGGGTACGTCTGCTAGTTATTTATAAGCACGTGGTCAAAATATTTACACGTGAACTGAACACAGAGATTTTGGTTGGTTCCAGCTTTGTCAGGGAGATGTTAACAATAAACCTTCCTCAAGTTTATGCTTTTATTCCTTTTAATAAACAAATGATGTTATTTCCTGTTATTTTTTTAGCTGAAATCTGGTTTGGGGTAACTACTGGTCCAACATGCACAATCCTTTTTAACTAGACTTCAGAATTTGGGTCTCTTCATTCTTCTGTTTTGTCAATTACCTTTCAGACTCAGTTTTGCCAAGAGAACCATATTCTGTCAATGCTGTCCCTTAACTGCGAACAGACCTGCACTTTATGTGATGTGAAAAAACACATACTTGCTTTTTTAAAAAAGAATTAACCTTTTATATTCTATACAGCCCATTAGCATCCTACTTCATCACTTACAGATCACTTCTGGAAATGTATTAGAGTATCTATTTCTGTCATTCATAGTTACCAAGAAAACCTGGCAGTGCAGGCACACAGGGCTTTCTACATTTTCAATAATGATTTTGGGGTGACTCAATTTTTGGGTGTCCAACCTCAGACATATCAAAGGGGAGTGAGTGCCAGTACAGAGGAGCTTCTGTCTTCTGAAAATCACTAGTTGTGTTGGAAAATTTAAGCTTGTATTGATGGTTTTTAAAGTGCTAAAATATTCTTCCCAAAATACTCCCTCCAAAAACCAAAAGTTGGTAGATGGGAATCTGTGTGTTTTAGGGAGTTATGGTGTTTTAGGGTGTTGGAAAGTGATTTGTCAGATGAAGGTTAAGTGTTGAGATGCACATTCCTGGTGATAAATATCATTGCAATGTGGTCTATTTCTCTGAACCAGGTCTTTCAGAACCATCTGCCTGCTCTGCAAACTCACTGATGCACAGTAGAATTATGGGCATTTGATTTCTATAACCTAGAGCACGTGTCAGGTTATTTGCACTGGAACTGAGTATGATCGGTCATAGTTTCTTTAAAACAGAAGTAGGGCAGCGTGCATCCCTACAACAGCCCCTTGCAGTGTGGTACATTTATTCATATCTCTGACTCACAGGATAGTCCAACCAATTCTCGGAAAGCTTATGCTAGATGTTAAAAATCTTGCAGATTATTGTCCTATCTCTAGTCAAACAAGTAGCAATGACCTTCCACCTGTAGCACATGGTTCCAATGGGCCCAGCATAAAAATCTAGTTTCTACCATGAGATAACTGGCTCTGTGGATAGGGGAAAATCAATGGATGTGATTTATCTTGACTTTAGCAAAGATTTTGATAGGGTCTCCCACAATATTCTTGTTGGCAAGTTAAAGGAATGTGGATTGGATAAATGGATGGTAAGATGGATAGAAAGCTGGCTAGAAGGTCGGGCCCAGAGGGTAGTGATCAATGGCTCGATGTCGGGATGGTGCTCGGTTTCTAGTGCAGTGCCCCAAGGTTCACTTCTGGGTCCTGTTCTGTTCAACATATTTATCAATGACCTGGATGCGGGGGTTGGATTGCACCCTCAGGAAGTTTGCAGATGACGCTAAGCTAGGGGGAGAGGTAGATGTGCTGGAGGGTAAGGATAGGGTCCAGAGTGACTTAGGCAAATTGGAAGCCTGGGCTGCAAGAAATCTGATGAGGTTCAATACGGACAAGTGCAGAGTCCTGCACTTGGGCGGGAAGAATCCCAAGCATTGTTACAGGCTGAGGTCCAATTGGCTCAGTAGTAGTTTTGCAGAAAAAGGCCTGGGAGTTGTTGTGGACAAGAAGATGGACATGAGTCAATAGTGTGCCATTGTAGCCAAGAAAGCTAATGGCATATTAAGTATCGGAGGGGTAGCTGTGTTAGTCTGGATCTGTAACAGCAACGAAGGGTCCTGTGGCACCTTATAGACTAACAGAAAAGTTTTGAGCATGAGCTTTCGTGAGCACAGACTCACTTCATCAGATGCTGGTCTTGGAAATCTGCAGGGCCAGGTATAAATAAGCCAGAGCAAGGGTGGGGATAACAAGGTTAGCTCAGTCAGCAAGGGCGAGGCTTACTACCAGCAGTTGATCTGGAGGTGTGAATACCAAGGGAGGGGAAGCTGCTTCTGTATTTAGCCAGCCATTAGCAGTCTTTGTTTAAGCCAGAGCTGAGGGCATTGAATTTGCAGATGAATTGTAGCTCAGCAATTTCTCTTTGGAGTCTGGTCCTGAAATTTCTTTGCTGTAGGATAGCTACTTTTAAGTCTGCTGCTGTGTGGCCTGGGAGATTGAAGTGCTCTCCTACGGGTTTTTGTATATTGCCATTTCTGATGTCTGATTTGTGTGCGTTTATTCTTTTACGTAGAGACTGTCCAGTTTGTCCGATGTATGTAGCAGAGGGGCATTGCTGGCACAGGATGGCATAAATTATATTGGTAGATGTGCAGCTGAATGAACACACAATGGTGTGGCTGATCTGGTTAGGTCCTGTAATGGTGCTGCTGGTGTAGATATGTGGGCAGAGCCAGCAACGAGGTTTGTTGCACGGATGGGTCCCTGAGTTAGAGTGACTGTGGTCCGGTGGATAGTTGCTGGTTAGGATTTGCTTCAGGTTAGCAGGTTGTCTGTGGGCAAGGACTGGTCTGCCTCCCAAGGCCTGTGAAAGTAGGGGATCATTGTCCAGGATGGGTTGTAAATCCCTGATGATGCGCTGTAGAGGTTTTAGCTGAGGACTGTAGGTGATGGCTAGTGGTGTTCTGTTGGTTTCTCTCTTGGGCTTGTCCTTTAGTAAGAGGCTTCGTGGCACACGTCGGGTCTGTTGATCTGTTTTTTCAATTCCTCAGGTGGGTATTGCAGTTTCAAGAATCATAGAATCATAGAACACTAGGACTGGAAGGGGCCTCGAGAGGCCATCGAGTCCAGTCCCCTGCCCCGACGGCAGGACCGACCGCTATCTACACCATCCCTGATAAACATCTATCTAATCTGTTCTTAAATATCTCCAGTGAGGGAGATTCCACAACCTCCCAACTGATTAATGAAAATGCAGGTTACTCATCCTTATCTCACAAGGATACACAGAAAAATATTTTAGGTCTGCTGTAGTGCCGAGACCAGATGTAGTTTTTGACAGAATCAGACAAATGATATTTTATATTCTTCTCTGGATTCTCTACTCATTCATGATATATTAAAACTGTACCACATCCAACACCCCTCCTACAGACTGCACCCCACACTGCCTCTCCCCACCCAACCCTCTGCTCCAGCCTGGTGCAAGTAAGTGAGGGTGAGAGAGAACAAGAAATGCAGGGATGAGGCACGGAGTGTGTGGCAGGCAGGGCCTCAGAGAAGAAGCAGGGAGTAGGGGCAGGGCATCGGGTAAGGGTCTTTGGGTTTGTGCAGTTGGACAGTTGGCAGCATACTGCATGGGCATGTGGAAGACCCGTCTGTGCCAGAGGAGTGCACCTAGCAGCACAGCTGGCAGCTTGCTGGGCACCAGCAGCAGAGGTACAGCACTGCCCAAATGCCAGGCAGACCACATCCACACTGGCATGACGTGTGGGAAGAGGTGTGTGTGGCTCTTGACTATTTTGCCCAGGGTACTAGAATTGCTACCAGCAGGCCTGGGAATGCACACGGTATATCCCTGACACACTGCAGTCTTTCAGCCAACAGGACAGCCCCTGTTCCAACTATTTGTGGTTACTAGAGCATCTCAACCACAAATGGTTGTAAGAACTTTTTTAACAGTCAAATTAACTTGTTTTCCCCTAACTTTAATTTTCAGAAACAACTGAGCCATGTTAAATGAAACTTTCTGAAAGCAATTCAGTCACAGGCAGAAGCCCAGCATGGAAGCCTTCAGTTTGAATAGTTTGTTTGAGAAAATTGTAAACAACTGAAAACAAAGGATTTATAATGGCATGTGTCATATAAACTGGACTATAAACTCCACTACCACCTCTGCTTATAATTTGAGTAATATTTAGAATATGTGCTGCTTAATAATGCATTCCACAAATCACACTGGCTATGTCTACATGGGCAGCCTCTGTACAGGAAATCTCGACAGAACTTCTGTCGTCAGATTGCACCTACACACAATTTGCTCTGGCGACTGGGATCTGCCAGTCTGCACTGCCCTCTGGTGCCAGAAAGCGGAATGGCAGCTCTGCAAAGAGGGCTGCCAGGCAACTGGAAGCACTCTCTGTCGACAGAAGTGGCTACACTGCATTTTTTTGACAGTACTCTGTGCAGAGATTGTTATGCCTCAAATTTTTTAGGAATAATATTGTCGAGGAAAACGCAGAGTTCTGTCGAAACTTTGTCGACAGAACACTTTCATTGTGTAGGCCCTCCCTGAGTTATGTCGACAGAAGACCCTGTAGTGTAGACCCAGCCCAGAAGCCCTGTTCTGTCGACAGACCTTGCCCGTGTCCATGTAGCCAGTAATAGTTCCATTTACTTCAAATGGGACTTTAATCTGAAATTTAGTGATGTTATTGCTAGATTTACTTGCAGTAACCAAAACTCATTCTATATTCTCTAATTAACATCTCCATTTTGTGCAGAACTGCTTAATATGCTCATGGACAGTTGGCATAGTGGTACTTCATTTGTGCAATCATGGCACAGCTCTTACCATAGGTAACTGAAAGTCCTAAATGAAGATTCAAAACAATTGAGCAATAGAGATTGGTTATAGTTGCCATAGTTTCCTTTCATGCATTTTATTTGGGTTCTCACAAAGGATGTGACACATGAGTTTTGTTCTTCCCTTTTGGAAATAGCGAAGAAGAATCAGTTCCCAACTGATTAATGAAAATGCAGGTTACTCATCCTTATCTCACAAGGATACACAGAAAAATATTTTAGGTCTGCTGTAGTGCTGAGACCGGATGTAGTTTTTGACAGAATCAGACAAATGCTATTTTATATTCTTCTCTGGATTCTCTATTCATTCATGAAATATTAAAACTGTACCAAGTTTCTATTTTTCTTCACAGAAGAGAAGTGTGTCAGTTTGAATGATAGCCTATTCAATCTCCATATTTAAAAATAGCAAACATGAGAGGGGAAAGTAGCTTTTGCATCATTGTGGATTCATAAATTTATTTTCCTTTTGGAAAACAAAACTTGATGGTAACTCTTAAATAACTGCAGTAGAGCACATTTTCCTTCACTTTTCCACAATTTGAGAAACATACTCATTTAAAAAAATGATATTTTAGGTTGATTGTATTTACAATTTGTAGCTTTTTGGAAGCTATGCAACACTTGAGAAACCTGGGGATTAGGTTCCTAAATGTATTTATCCATGACCTTTCAATACTGAAGATTGAAGAAAGACTAAAGAATGTGAAAGCTAATCTGCTACCAGTATGGTATGTCAGAAGCTGACATTTTTAGTTTACAAATGTGGAATGAGAATCTCTTATAGTGCACAAAATAATTTTACAAAAGGTCTTTATGAAAGTTCAAGAGTGTGACCCCTTAAGTTGAAGTGTACCCTTTATTGACTTTTAAACTATCTTTTAATCGGTTTCTTGTTACTTAAAGAAGAAACCATTTTAATTACTAATTTTTAATATAAAAGCACTGGAGATATAAAATTAAAAATAGGTATTTCTGTTCGCAGAATGTAGATGAGGGTGAGCTGAAGTGCTAGTGTTTTAAGTACTGCTTCTTGTTATTTTTCAGGTCTGAAGGTGAAAGCTCAAGAAGCATCAGGTATGTCTTTCCTTGTCATTCCTTCCTTCTGTAACACAGTCCCTATGGAGCTGGCTATTTTAAGGAAACAATATGCTTTGATTTCTGTCTGAATATGGCAAAATCACTGCTTAGCATTAAAAAGGCTTCATTTAAAAGCACAATATAAAGAGAATGTTTTACAATCTTAATTTTTTGTTTTAAAATTTGTCGTTTTACACAAAAACAAAAGTGGGCTAAAATCATTGTGTTTCAGTTGGGACCAACGAAAAGAGAAGCACCATTTTTGCTGGCCTTGTTTAGCTGCAATGGACTGCAAGAAAGTTTAGTTCAGATATGTTTGAGAATTTTCTGTACCTTAGTAAAATCAAGACTGGGATAGCCAGAGAATATAATTTCATTGTTGTTGCTAGAATTCTTAGTTCTTATTGTATTGCACATTGGCCACTACTTGGGCAAAGGAACTCAGTGATGTTGGTTCTTGGATGTAACAGCTGTCAAAGGACATATCAATACAAAAAGTATGTCCCTCTGCTCTCAAGTTTGGTTTTCTTTGTACAGTCCTGTTTCTTTTCTGTATCAGAGGAGAGACACATCTCAGTTTTTCCTTAAGCTAATTTTATTTCATAGAGATTTTGCTGCCCTTGGAAGATTTTGATGCTCAGGGCAACAGAGCTGTAATGCAAGTAACATATTTTAGTTACTGTCTTGAATTTTCCACACACACTGAAAATATATTTATATTTGTCATAGCTGTGAACTGTGGAATTCTCAGTGGGCATTTAAAATGAGACAGACCTTTTAAAACTGCATGCTTGGAGCCTGTTTCTGCATTTTACTCACATTCATATTCAGTTTAGCTAAAACAAATACCTTGATACACAAGGAATGAAGGCTTCAGTTCATAATTGTTAGATCCAGAATGGCAGACAGAAAATCTCTGCCAAAGTTCTGCAGTTTGCTATTTTTGTGGTTGCCATGTTTCTCTTCCTGCTGACACTTGAAGCTATTGCCATCAGAAAACCACCACCACCACCATCACAAAAAACCCACCCCAGGCTGCTTCTGTCTGTAATAGCTGCAAAATCTCACTGGCTTGCAGATTAATCAGTTTGAAATTTGTGTATCAGACACCAGGGGATTTTCTAAAAAATGACTGCAAGCTCTGCTTTGAATCATGCACCAGCATCCTCTGCTTTTCAGCTGATTGCTTAATTAGGACACTTTCCAATAAATAGTGAATCAATGTGGAGCTGACCTGCATGTGTAAGAGAACCAGAAAACCTGTTCTGTTCATATAATAGGAGAATTAGAATAATTGGCCAGTAGTTGGTGAAGAAGGCATAAGGAGATGCACAACTCCCTTAAATTAGTAATTGGCATGGCCCTACATTCCTAGCATTAAAGAAGAAAATATTCTTAGTGCAATAGATTCAGATTATTCATAAAAGAATGAGTATATAGTTACTGTTTCAAAGTGTTTGAAAACACAGCATGCTATAAATGTGCAAACTGCCATATTTTGTTCATTCAGATAAATTCTGAGGTCCGTTTTAAATTTGCCTGAAAACTGAAAAGGGAGCACAGAATTTGGTCTATTTATTATGCTGAGAAGCAGCACTATAAAGGCCCCCATAACTTAAAGCCTTGCCTAGAGCTGCTTTCTGTTCCCTTAATTGTCGAAGATACTGTAGGTTGTCCACACAACAATTATACAGGGGTAAGAGAACTTCTTATTGCACAAAGTCCAATGGCCAGGCAGTGGAGTTTGACCACTTCAATAAAAATTATTAATAATATGCGGTGTGTTTTTTCCTAGAAAAAAAGGTGCCAGAACTCAAGTCTGATTCCTCATAGGGGTTGATGTGTTCCGTTTTAATGCCTTGGTCCCCATGCTGCTGTGGGACTGGCGGGGACTCCTGCCTCGGTCCTCATGCTGCTGTGGCACCAGCACTGAAAATTTTTTGGTGTTCTAATGGACAAAATGTTCCAGAACGCCAATCTGGTGCATTCCACCAGACAAAAAGCCCTGATAACATGCACATTTTACCCATAACCTCTTCCTGTTCTTTGCATTATTAACCTACTTAGGAGGCAAGTGGTATATAAAAAAAATCACACACTAGCTAAAATTACATTGATTTATATTCTGATCTCAATTCTCTCATAAAAGCTGAGACTCACTCTCCTGCCATCAGTAGAGTTACTACAGCCATACAGTGATATGCTGAGATCAGATGAGTCCCTAAAGTGCCGGAGAACTCATTGTGAGTTTTGTCCCTAATGAGTTGCTTCTGTGGCTTGTTCATTTCTCTGTCTTTGGGTTATCTTCATGTGACGTTACCACTACCAAGAGCTTGAGTTCCAGGCATGGACCATGACCCGAGCCCTCCCTTGGCAGACACTCTGTGGCCTCAAGCCCCGACCTTAGCCAGCCAGTCCTGCTGTGGCCCCTGCCTTTCCCAGTGAGTCAGGAACGTAGACAGTTTAGGGAAGACAATTCCTTCCTTACCTGCATTCCTGTCCCTCGTGAGTGGGGAGTTCCATTAGTCTTCATGCTGCCTTCAAACAAATGTGTTTTAAAGTATTTACTAGCCACTATAATGAGGATAACAGATTAAACTCAAACTCTTCAGCCCTCAGTACACCTTTACCCTAAATACATGTGAAAACAAATAGGATCTGTAGCTCACTTACAAGACTAATAAAACCAGGCTTTGTTGACAGGAGGAAGGGACAGAGTTGTAAAGTTGGGGAATGTCCTGTCTATAGTATCCTGCTGTGGATTGTTTAGCCTGAACATTTCAGCAGACTGAAGTTGTGACGGTGCAGACAGAGGCATTTTCTCAGGTAACCAGATCTGAAAGCATCTAGTACTTGAATGACAAATACCAACACCTTGAATTCCTCCTAAAAGCTAGATGTGATGTTCTCTCACTTCTTCACTACAGGGAATATCGACCCTGCCACAGTCGATTTTCCAGAGTTCAGTTTAGCGCACTGTGACAGGGTCAATCCCACTGCTAGGCCCCAGCTCCCTGTCTGGATGGGGCTGGAGTAGAGGACCCATGGTAGCCTGTGGCAAGGGGAGCCCAAAAACTTCCTGTCGGAGCTCTTTACCTCCCCTCTGCGGTCTTTGGCAATGCTGGTCTCTTCTGCCCCTACTTCTCTCTGTTACTCTCTGCAAGTCACCAGGGCCTGATGAAATGCATCCTAGAATCCTCAAGGAGCTGATAGAAGAGGTAGCTGAGCCGTTAGCTCTCATTTTTGGAAAGTCATGGGAGACAGGAGAGATTCCAGAAGACTGGAAGAGGGCAAATATAGTGCCCATCTACAAAAAGGGGAATAAGAACAACCCAGGAAATTACAGGCCAGTCAGCTTAACTTCTGTGCCAGGAAAGGTAATGGAGCAGGTAGTTAAGGAAGTCATCTGCAAGCACTTGGAAGGTAGTAAAGTGATAGGGAACAGCCAGCATGGTTTTGTAAAAAACAAATCATGTCAAACCAACCTGATAGCTTTTTTTGACACAATAACGAGACTCGTAGATAAGGGAGAAGCAGTGGATGTGGTATACCTAGACTTTAGTAAAGCATTTGATACGGTCTCGCATAATATTCTTATCGACAGACTAGGCAAGTCCAACTTAAATGGGGCTGCAATAAGGTGGGTGCATAACTGGCTGGCTAATCATACCCAGAGAGTAGTTGTTAATGGTGCTCAATCCTGCTGGAAAAGCATAACAAGTGGGGTTCCGCAGGGGTCTGTTTTGGGACCAGTTCTGTTCAATATCTTCATTAATGATTTGGATATTGGCATAGTAAGTATGCTTATTAAGTTTGCAGATGATACCAAGCTGCGAGGGGTTGCAACCACATTGGAGGATAGGGTCATAATTCAGAATGATCTAGATAAATTGGAGAAATGGTCTGAAGTAAACAGGATGAAGTTTAATAAAGATAAATGTAAGGTGCTGCACTTAGGAAGGAATAATCTGTTTCACACATACAGAATGGGAAAAGACTGTCTAGGAAGGAGTACAGCAGAAAGGGATCTAGGGGTTCTAGCAGATCACAAGTTAAATATGAGTCAACAGTGTGATGCTGTTGCAAAAAAAGCGAACGTGATTCTGGGATGCATTAACAGGTGTGTTGTGAACAAGACACGAGAAATCATTCTACCGCTCTACTCTGCGCTGGTTAGGCCTCAGCTGGAATATTGTGTCCAGTTCTGGGCACCCCAATTCAAGAAAGATGTGGAGAAATTAGAGAAGGTCCAGAGAAGAGTAACTAGAATGATAAAAGGTCTGGAGAACATGACTTATGAAGAAAGGCTGAAAGAATTGGGCTTGTTTAGCTTGGAAAAAAGAAGATTGAGGGGGGACATGATAGCGGTTTTCAGATATCTTAAAGGGTGTCATAAGGAGGAGGGAGAAAACTTGTTCTTCTTGGCCTCTGAGGAGAGAACAAGAGGCAATGGACTTAAGCTGCAGCAAGGGAAGTTTAGGTTGGACATTAGGGAAAAGTTCCTAACTGTCAAGGTGGTCAAGTACTGGAATAAGTTGCCAAGGGAGGTTGTGGAATCTCCCTCGCTGGAGATATTTAAGAACAGATTAGATAGATGTCTATCAGGGATGGTGTAGATAGTGGTTGGTCCTGCCGTCGAGGCAGGGGACGGGACTCGATGGCCTCTCGAGGCCCCTTCCGGTCCTAGTGTTCTATGATTCTATGATTCACCTCCCCCAGCTTCCTCTTCTGCTCTACTCCCCCATTCCCAGAAGGGGAGGCTTTTTAAACAGTCCTGTGGCAGCCCAAGTGAGCTCAACTGGCCCTAATTGATTTGTAGCAGCCTCTCCTTGGCTTCTCCCCCAGGTCGGCAGCTCCTCGCTGCCCTGAGGGATCCCTCTGTTCAGGTTACTCCTGCACCCCAGAACCTCCACTCCTCCTTTAGGAGTAAGGGAAGTTGATCAGAGTGCAGGCTCCCATTGACTTCTAGTAGCAGAGAAAGCACAGAAAGCTGAATGTAGGTACATTGACTATGTAATTAACGTAACTTCAATTACCTGCCTTAATTTGCTCTTCCTTTTTAGGGTAGAATCCCTATCTATGTGAAAGTCAGCTCTAGCTTGAGTGGTCTTAAGGTGTAGTGCCAAACAGACTGTATTATGTAAATTAGAAATAGCCTAGCACAAAGGGTGTATTTAAGGGTAGGCCAGGCCTAACATATCTTGTGGCTGAGAAACCCACAGTGAGGCAGCCCCTACACAGTCCACTTATATTGTGATTTGCAGAGTGTAGGTGAATTGAATCCAAAATGGCTTTGTATCCTTCTGTCTGTTTGTGCTCCTGCTTTTGTTCCCTTCTGATCTTACTACTTTTGCTTTTCTTTGTTTTCCACAAAGGCCTTTTATATCCTGAAATAACTTCTTGACCTTGTGGTCAAGCTGCCTGTATTGATTTGCTGCTTTATTGCGTTGTTCGTAGTACATAGCTCAAGGTGCAATTTAATCATCTCAAATGATGCTATGAAGGCAGTGCAGAGAGCAACACTTCAGTTCATTGACAAGCAGAAATAATCACCATTTTGCTACCCACAAATGAACACATCAGTGAATGTGAAAATGCTGGCAAGATCAATTTGTCGATCATAATCTGGGTCAAATTGTTCTCCATAGAATCCATGGCATACTGTAGAAAGGTGATATGCTGCAGTCTGGTAACAATCCAGGAGTACGCTGCTGTGTGTGAATAGTGACCGGACAGCTAACAGACACTGGTGAGCAGTGTTATTCAGGGTTTGGTACACTTACAGAAGATAAGCAAGAGAGGGGGCAGTGCCTGGAATTCACATATGTCAGACGCTTACTAGCAACTGAACAGAGACATCAGTTTGTACTAATAAAAGTAAGCATTGTTTTTGCAAAGAAGGAAAAAAATAAGGCGTCTGTAGGATTGGATAACTAATGGGACCAATAATGAAACACAGAGCCCCTTGCCCCAGCTCAACAAAAGGCATTAGCATCCTGTGCTATTTAGTGACTTAACGTATGCAAAATGAGTCTTAATACCTGTTGGAATAGTGTACAAGTTATAGCAGCCAGTACCATAATTATGTTTGCAGGCTCAGCAAATCGACATAGAAGTTTAGAGTGGTAGGGGAGCTGGGCTTCTCTCCCATCTGTAAATGTGCTCAGCGTAGGTCAGAGATGAAGCATTGTGGAGAATGGGTCAATTAATGTCTGTGACTCTTAGTTCTTTACATTAACAGATGGATTAATTTAGCTGCCCTACTGGCACGTTTTATATATCAGTACCAGTCTTGTTAAGCGACCCTACCTAGAATGTTCCTTCCCATCCAATGCATCTGATAAAGTGGGTCTTTGCCCAAGAAAAAGCTTATGCTCCAGTACATCTGTCAGTCTATAAAGTACCACAGGACTTCTCATTGTTTTCAAAGTTACAAATGGAGTTTTGCAATGGTTTCAGGACCTGGCTCCAATTTAACAAATAAAACAATGATAATCATGGAACTTAAATACAGTTTTATCAAATTCAAATGCTTGGTAAGATTTGGATTCACACAGTAAATTGGAAGTGAATGAATACATTGGATAAAGTATTTTGTGTCTAACTTATGTGTTTATTATTTGTATTATGGTGATTCCTGAAGGCCCAAGCTGAGGTGAGAAGTTGGTCCTATAAAACCTAGCAGTTTACCTATGTTTTCTCTCTAATTTCCTGGGACCAGTATAGAAGGATACTGCATGCTTCCAAGAGTGTAAGAATACCATTAGCAACACCTCAGAATGAAAAGATTTTTATCTTATCTCTGATTACGTAGCTGAATCTTTAATGTGTCTGACAGGCAACAAAAAGACAAAGAACTGAAGAATGTCTAAAGGGGTGTGGGCATTTTGGAAGAGACTGATTTACTTGTCATCTTCAATGAGGTGAGGGTCTTTCTGCCAAGCAAGGCTATGAAAGCATTCCCTAGCAGCAATACCAGTATCTGTACTATTACCTTCCTTAAAGTTCACTTTGAATTTCGTGTCCATTTCTCCTCTCTCCAACCCCCCAGGTTCCCTAGCAAGTGGGTGTCTACACTGCAGTGACAGAGTGTGATTCATGATTGCAAGATGTGTCAGAGCTAGCTTTTATCTTGCTAGCCCTGGAACTGCCAGTGAATTCATGGCAGCATGGGCTCTGCGCCAGGCTAGCCACTGAGCTGGATTCAGGCAGACTTACACAAACTGTACTGAAGTCGATGCAGCCACAGTTTCAACATGTAGCACTTGAGGTAGCTAGATTTAATCTCTCTGGGGTACCTCTTTGTCATCTGCAATCACACCCTGTCACTCCAGCATAGACACACGGTGTTAGACATATGGACAAATCCTCATCCTTTCCATGCACTGCAGCAGCCCAGAGGGGCTATGAAAAGGCACAATACTTTCTCCCATTGTCAGGCAACTGCTGGGTACTACAGGGGTAGTGGAGCTGCCCAAAGCCTTTCCCTCCACACAGCCTTTGGTGCCGTAACAGAGCCAGTTCCATAGACCCAGGTTCATTTCTCTGGGGCTCAATAAATATTTCATTATGTATACAGCACAGAGCTGCTCCAACAGGAGACACTGACAGACTGACTCTATAGCCCAGTTTTTGTGCACCCATCAGACTGGTGTTCCCACCTGCGTCCTTGAGGGCATCCATTGCACCAGCCTAATGGAGTCTGACTGTTCTGGCCAGCATCAAGGGAGAAGATGATTGTGACCTTACTCCCCAGCCCTTTAGTCCCCTTTCAGGTATCTGACACTTAGGAAGGAGCAGGGAGTACATGCCCCATCAAAAATGAGATCTGTTCCTGATCAGGAAGGCAAAGGGGCGGATTAGAATGAGGCACTGAAGAAGCATTCCAGGTCTGAGAAGAAACAAAACAGTTTTCTCCAATTACTTTATTTTGATTGATTGATTTAGAAAGAGGTTTATTAAAACTCAGTGTATGCTTACAAGTCAATTTCACATAAAATAAAGGTGTACAGAACTACAATGTGAATGTCATAGTCCAAGGGTCAGTCACATCAGTGTTCAGTTACTGTGTCATCTCTGATTCACTGAGTGCACATGACAGGGACCCTTGGCTGCTTCAGTTGTGATAGAAAGACTTTTTGTATGGTATTTATGGCAACCCTAAACATTAACAAAGTTATCACGGTATTAATCAAATTTTCTAAGTGCCAACATTGTAAAGGTCCAGTTGACCCTTCAGCTTTATGATGGAGTCTTCATCTTAATTTACTTATCACTTTTATTATTGTTAATGAAGATTAAATGGACAAAATAAGTACCTGATTATAAAAATAGCTTATATTGCTTTTGTCTTTTTAAAGATCTAAGATACATGTATTATTAGATTGAACTTCCTGTATGGTATTGCAATAAGTTCAGTTTAAAATGTTGTCAAAACTTTACTAATGTATTCTATAATAATATTTTCTATACTACAACCAAATAGGTTTTCAAAAAATTATCATCAGAAAATAAGCTCTTGATTGACACAGGGAGGAAATAGGATGCTTCAAGAAATAAAGAAACATTCACAAGAATGTGGGTTTTAGAGAGAAGTATAAACTGAAGATATCATTGTATTAGGCGCTGTGCAAATGTATCCTGAGTGTGTACTGCATATACCTACATGGCACACACAAAAGACATGATGGTATGGTCTCAGGGGGTAGCCATGTTAGTCTGTATCTTCACAAAACAGAAAAGCAGTCCTGTAGCACCTTAATTTATTAGATGATGGGCTTTTGTGGGAACTCTGAAGAATAAAAGTAGGTCTGTCCCACAAAAGCTCATCACCTAATAAATAATATTTTTAGTCTTTAAGATGCTAAGGACTGCTTTCTTTGTTTTATGATGGTATGGTGTAACGATGGTTGTGTTACTCAGGGGAAATGAAACTACAAATGAGGTCATCCCAAGTGCTGACCTCACCTTTATATCACACCAGTAGGTGTTCTATTTATGCCAAGTAGTTAACAAAAAAGTGTTTCACAAATATTTTAAGGAAGTGACAAAATGTGCTAGGTGCTGTACAAACACTAGTTTGAGACAAGTCCCTAACCTGAAGAACTTAGTGAAAAGAAATGAGACTGATTGGAGGTGAAAATGACTTATTTAAATTAGAAGAAAAGGTCTGTGTTAGAGACAAGCATAGAAACCTCATCTCCTGCCTCTTACCCCAGTGCCCTGTTCACTAGAATCACACTATCCATTGGGTCTTAATGAAGTTTACCTACTTTTTAGGAAAATATATAAGATACAAGTAGGGACAGTAGATAATACATGTATCTTTAATGACATTACATATGGAGTTTGATAATTAGATGTAATGGTCTGTGTGTATATTAGTTTTAAGTATATGTAATTACTTATACAAGTGCTGGAGTATAAAGATGCCAGCATATTAGCTAATAAGCATTCTTAAAAGGTGAGTAATGTTTTCCCTGTGAATCTGCTAATTAGAAACACACATCTCTTCCTGTTAATGTTTTTAAAATTAGATTAAGCTCCTATTAATACGTAACTGTAACTAAATGTTTTCTACAGTTGTTCTTGGCACCTATCAAAACCAATTAGCCATTTATTTATTAGCTCAGTCATGGGCTGGTGTATGTATTTATATAAAGGGAGATAAATTAAAATTAGATTTCTAAGGATGCAGGTGCTTTTTTTAGCATAACCTTTGTGAGCTCTAAGTACAGTAATTAACTTTAGATATTTTCCATTGTCCTTATTCAGTGTATATCTGCTAAGGTCCTGTCCGTAATGATGGATCAGTATATATAAGCACTCATCCTTCCACATTTTTTCATAATACAAATTCACAATATCCTCCAGGATTCATACACCGCACAGACATAACCCAATTCCTTGATAGTAGTGGAGATGACCCAGGCTTACCCTAGTGGTACAGAGAGCAGAGTCTGATGATTTTGCAGAATGGGAGTCAGCACTTGACCTGTGTAAATGTGATGGATTTCACAGTTTGCATCCAGTTTCACTTTCTAGGAGTTTGCTTCCATCATCTTTCCATGAACTTTTATAATAGAATGCATGCCAAAAAAAATTTGCTCAGTTGCAGATGGATTCAAATTAGCATTCCTTTTTCAGTGCTGGAATTATCATTATTTTATGGAAACCAAAACACAGCAGCATCAGTAGTGTTTTCAATTCCAGCAAAGTGAGAACTAGAGAATGAAACTAAACACAGACAAGATTTTCAAGAAGGTCTGATGGTAAGAGTCCAGCTTGAGACAACTTAGAAAGGTGAGACTTTCAGAAAGCACAGAGTACCAACTCTCTGATAATTAAGCTATTTAACGTGTCTTGGACTGGCCATGCAGAAAATTAAGAAAGAAGAATCACTAGTCGCTTCTGAAAACCTTAACCAGAAAGCAAAATTGCCAGTCCAGCGTCACTGTTTAAGCTGAATGAAATTTAACGGTTAACAAATAGTATAAATTATTTAAAAGAATGTTTTTATAAGCTTTCAGATTTAAGAAATAGATCATTAGTATGAAACAAGGAGCTTAAAATCTATTTTCATTTTAATATTCTCTTTTAGTTTTAATGGATGTGTGATTTTTTTTTAAAGGCAGAATTGCGGGTGGAGGAGGGAAATAACCTGTGATATAAATAATAGTTTTGTGTTTGGGTTCAACAAACTAAACATAAAACTAAAAGAGTCAGATGAGTTCTGGTACTGTATTGGCTGAATCATGCCACTGCCTCAAAAGTCGTAGCTCATGGCTGCGTGGTAATATGAGGTAACAGTAAGGGGAGAAGCAAAATAGCCTTTTAACCTAACTTCCCTGCCTCCAAATTATCTGTCAATGCCTTCAGCATATTAAAGCACCACTCTGAAGATTAGAATCCTTCATAACTGGAATAAAACTCCCAGATACTGTAAATGCTCCTAAAATAATTAGTCACAGCATACATTACGTTTTTGTTACAAAACATCTTTTATATGAGCTAAGCTAATGCTCATTATTTTACTTGTTCTCTTGCTACATTGAGTCCAATTTGTGAAGAAATGCAACAATAGCAAAGGGTTGATATGTTCATCAAGGGAAAATCAATTCCAAATTGACACAAGAATATATTTGACATGACAGCAGCTCTGAAAAGTGCCATAAGCACATAATCATTTTAATGAAATTGTTGGTTCAGGTAATGCATGTTATTAAAATGATTTAAGGTACAAAAGCAGATTTATATTTGTACTGAAAAATAGAACTGTAAATCCTATCAATATAGCACTTGTAAACTCTTCTGACAAAAACTTCTGTCGATAAATCACTGTAATCTAGACATAGCCTTATGCACTGAGCTCGACAGTCTAAACTGAACAAACACATCTTCATACCTGCCTATATGCAGTTGTGACTGTTCAGGGAAGCTGGGTAGTTGTGTGTTCCACATACGAATCAGTATTTGTACTTGTACTAGTGGCAGAATTGTGTGCGCACCATTGTACATATTTTTCTCATAAGCTGCGTCTACACGTGCACGCTACTTCGAAGTAGCGGCACCAACTTTGAAATAGCGCCCGTTGCGTCTACACGCGTCGGGCGCTATTTCGAAGTTAACTTCGACGTTAGGCGGTGAGACGTCGAAGTCGCTAACCTCATGAGGAGATAGGAATAGCGCCCTACTTCGACGTTCAACGTCGAAGTAGGGACCGTGTAGACGATCCGCGTCCCGCAACGTCGAAATTGCTGGGTCCTCCATGGCGGCCATCAGCTGGGGGGTTGAGAGATGCTCTCTCTCCAGCCCCTGCGGGGCTCTATGGTCACCATGGGCAGCAGCCCTTAGCCCAGGGCTTCTGGCTGCTTCTGCGGCAGCTGGGGATCTATGCTGCAGGCACAGGGTCTGCAACCAGTTGTCAGCTCTGTGTATCTTGTGTTGTTTAGTGCAACTGTGTCTGGGAGGGGCCCTTTAAGGGAGCGGCTTGCTGTTGAGTCCGCCCTGTGACCCTGTCTGCAGCTGTGCCTGGCATCCCTATTTCGATGTGTGCTACTTTGACGTGTAGACGTTCCCTTGCTGCGCCTATTTCGATGTTGGGCTGAGCAACGTCGAAGTTGAACATCGACGTTGCCGGCCCTGGAGGACGTGTAGACGTTATTCATCGAAATAGACTATTTCGATGTTGGCTGCACGTGTAGACGTAGCCATAATCAGTTTCGAAAAACAGGGCTAGAAGCAAGAAATATCTCTGTGATAGACTTCTATAGTCTGTCTTGTTTCCATACTGACTCCAGAACATACTTCACACTTTCACTCCTATTGTTAGATGACCTTTTTTTATCTGAAGAAGTAAAGGGCTGGAAAAATTACTGACCATACAGGACTTTTTAGCCTTAGCCTTTTCCTGGGGTTATGAATATCTTTATTCCCTTTATTACATAAGAATTTGCATTCTAGTCTCCTCAGTGGCTAATAGTTTAATTAAAAATGATCCTGGGAGTAGTGTTTAAACATGACTTAGATATTTTGCTCATCTTCTGTGCTGTTTTAATGACACTGTTGGAAGGATTTCGATAAAAGTGTAATTGAAGGCAAATTGAAGTTGAGTGTCATAAATGACATTTTGTGAGAGCAGTGAACAATATAACATTTTAATGCAAGCATTTCCCCTTTCATTCTGTGTCTCAATTGCAAAAATATAAAACAAGGGCTGGCAACCAAAAGGGTATGTAGAGCCATTTTTTTTTCAAATTTATTAAAAAAAATATTCAAGAGCTGCAGTTGATGTGGATATGAGATGGTCTTTAATAAATAATGTCAAACCATACTTTTTCTAACTCCTGTTTTAAGAACAGTGCACACATGTATACCACAATGCCCTGCACATATTAAAAGGGGAGTTATTTTGAGATCACATCATTTGCTATTTAGATATCAGTTATTCATTGTTCGGCTTTTAGATGTTCACTTTTTATCAAAAGTAATCAGGAGGGTTTTTTTTTTTTAACTTTGCAATTACAGTGTCAGGAGCCATAAAGATGTCCTTATAGAGCTGCAAGTGGTTCCAGAGCTGTAGGCTGCAGACCTCCTGATTATGAAATTTGCATTCTGGTCAGTTCTGACTCTATTAAATTAAAAATACCAATCATTAATTTACTTTTCTAACCAATTCATTCGGTTCTATCCAGAATGCTAACCTGAACAACTAATGCTGATAATAAAATGTCATTTATCTTGATCATCATCCAGGTGCTGAGTAGATGGTATGCAGCCCTCAGATCCCACGCATCCTCGTTGATTTTGGCAGACCCCCTGAAACCTGCTTGTAGCCCCTCAGGGAGTTCCAGAGCACTGGCAGGGAATGGCTGCTATAGGATACTGTAATAATGACAAAGGATTAGCCAGCACATGCCCCCAAAATAGCAGAGAGTACTTTTGGATCCTTACTGAACCTCCAAATAAATGTGAGATTTGAGCAACTGGGAATTTTCACATCTTTTTGTTTTCTCATTTACCAGTCCACAAACTCAGCACTGCAGCTGTCTGCATTCGACTGCAGTGAGACATACTTCTCTATATTCTCCACGTACTTTGACATCAATAACCCTTCAGGTACAGCTGGAGATAAGGAATCTATCTCTAGAGATATTGATGTTCTTTTAATTTTCCTTGCAGTAATTCAAGCACTTCTTTCTGACCTTCATTATTTTTGTTATACTTTGTCAACTGTGAAATAAGCAAATGACAGCAATACACTTTATAGACAAATTCTCCATATTAAAACCACATCCATGGGTTAACAGAATCATTTAGGCAGAGCAAATATTCTACTGTTGATATGGTTATCCCAGGAGTATCACCAGAGGAAATTGTGTTTGGGAATAGAGCAACTTCAGAAGAAGAAAATATGTAATTAATAGTATAACCTTTGTTAAAAGAATTCTAATGATGACTAATGTAAAAGGGCATTAAGTTTCTGATAGCAAATTGAGCTGTCTTTATTTTTAAAAAAATGGTTCACCTTTAAACTCTTCCTGATTTTTATATTTTAATATATTATGTATTATTGTACTTTATATGAAGTCAAAATT
Source organism: Carettochelys insculpta (assembly GCF_033958435.1). NCBI lineage: Eukaryota > Metazoa > Chordata > Testudines > Carettochelyidae > Carettochelys > Carettochelys insculpta. The sequence goes on along the minus strand of NC_134147.1, from coordinate 13,573,089 downwards.
GCAAGGAGTGAAGTTGTATATGCAGGTTAATTGAATTTTAACTAAATAAGTGCTAGAACATTAGCATTGCACAAATAAGATGTAAACTGATCTGAAAATTTGAGTTCTCATTTTCTGCTTCATTCTTGAAAGATTTTTTTTCTTTTTCTCCTTGTTTTTCTCTCTCTCTAGATTTCAGGTTGTTTAACCATAGGGCTCAGTACTGAATTTAAGAAATATACTAACTAAGAGTATGCCTGCACTAGGAAATTAGGTTGAATTTGTTAAGGTTGATTTTCTACCACCCAATTTTGTAAAGTTGAGGGTGCATGTCCACATTTGGATTGTGTCCTCATTAAATTTGCCAAGTTTGACTTTGTCAGCAAGGCACTGTGGGTACCAACCCACAGTGTTGCATTGGGCTGCGGTATGTTCTGGGCCTCAGCAGCCATGAGAGTGATGAGGACATCAGGGAGGACATGGACATATATCAATGTGAGATGCTGGACAGGAGGAACAGACAGATGCTGGCTGCACTTGATGCTTTGTACACAGTGAAGCATCAGTTGTGATGCCATGAAACAAGCTCAGATTAATGTGACCACATTGCTCTGCAGGACAATTGGCAGTGGCTACAAAACATTCATGTGCATAAGACCACTTCCATGGAACTTTGTGAATTGCTTTGCCTACCCTGAAGTGCTACAGTGCCAAAATGAGACCTCCTCTGACCATTCAAAAGCATGTGGAAATCACTCTGTGGAAGCATGCAATGCCAGACAGCTACCAGTTAGTGGGCAATCAATTCAGCGTAGGCAATTCGGAGTGGGCTGCTGTGATCCAGGTAGCCATGTCTATCAAGACCCTTCTGCTATGAAAGAGAGTGGGTGCATCTACACTAGGAACTAAATTCAAAGTTAACTTCGAAGTTAGGCACTACTTCGAAGTAGCCAGTACAGAGTCTACGCACATTTTCCCTCACTTCAAAGTTGGGAGTCCAACTTCAAAGTCCATTCCTAGGAAGTTTAACTTCAAAGTAGTGTGTGTGTAGATGCTCAACTTTGAAGTTGCTTCCTTTGAAGTTGTACTTTGAAGTAAGCAACTTTGAAGTTATTTTTGTAGTGTAGACACAGCCAGTGATTCTGAGAAATGCGCAGGACATAGTGGATGGTTTTGCCATGATGGGGTTCCCTAACAGCAGCAGGGTGATAGATGAAGTGCACATCCCTAACTTGGCACCTTGCCACAGAGCACATAAACCACAAGGGGTTCTTCTCCATGATGTCACAGATGTTGGTGGATCACAAGGGTCTTTTCACTGACATTAATGTGGGACGGTCAGCAAAGGTGTATGATGTATGCATCTTTAAGAACTTTGGTGTGTTTAGAAAGCTGCAGAATGGGACTTTCTTCTCAGACCAGAAAATCACCATTGGAGACATGGAGATGCCAACAGTGACTCTGGGTGTCCCAGCTTTACCTCTTGCTCCCTTGGCTTATGAAGCCATACACAGGCATCCTGGAGTTCAGTAAGAAGCAGTTCAACTACAGGATGAGCAATCACAGAATGGTAGTAGAATGTGCCTGTAGCCATTTAAAATCCAGGTTCAGGAACCTCCTAACTTGGTTAGACCTCAGTATCATGGTGGCAGCCTGCTGTATGCTTCATAATTTTTGTGAAAGCAGGGGGGAAAATTTCATGCCAGGATGGCAGGCAGAGGCAGATGATCTCACCAGTAATTATGAGCAGCCAGACAGCTGGGCAATAAAGAGAGAACAGTGAGGGTCACTGGTAACCAGGGAGGCTTTGAAAATCAGCTTTATGAATGACCACACAGTGACATGACAGTCATGTCTATTGCTCTTAAGGCAGTCCCGCTGAATGTTGTGTGCTTGCCTGTAAAACTTGTAAATTGATTTCCTCTCTTCCCCTCCTCCTCTTTCTCATACTCCATGTCTTCCTTGACAGAGGCTTCCTGAGGAATGTCCTCAGGCATCAACAGACTTTTTGGAGACAGTGTTTGGGTCGCTTCCCAGAATCCCATGCAACCACTCATAGAAGTGGCATATTTGTGGATATGACCCCAAATGTCTGTTTGCTTTCTTTGTTTTCTCATCTGTCTGCTAGAGTACCTTTATTTTCATGCTGCACTGCTGGTTGCTGCTGGTGTACCCTTTTTTCCTCCATGCCATGTTAGATATTTGCATATATGCCTGAATTTCTTTTTCTGCTTCATAGTTTCAGGAGCATAGATTCTTCCCCCGCCCCAGCAATGAGGTCTTGGTTCTTCTGCATGTCTCAAGCTGGAGCTTGTGTGTGACTTTGAGAATTCATGGCCAGATGTCCTGCTGAGGTGTGCTGTCTGCTCTGCTCATCACACTGGCCAAATTGGCAATGAATTCCATCTTTCCTGAGATGCTTCCTACTTACCTGGAGAGCAGCGGAGCTGAAAGTGATGGCCAGAGTGGTTACACTGACACACTGTGGGGTACATCAAGAGGCCTAGGAAGTCCAATTTCACGAATCTCCACTACCCTAAGGTTGACCATGCAAGGTCAAATTTGGCATTACTCCCCGTGAAAAGTAAGAATACAAATGTTGACCTTAGGAGCCCTTAAAATCTATTCCATGGCCCCTCTAGTGAGGATTGATTCCTTAAAAATTCGGCCTAAGTTGCCGACATTCAAATTCATCTCCTAGGCTGTGTCTACACTAGCAAGTACATTTGAAATTAGGATCGGAAGACTGAGCTCTTTCGAAAGAACCCGCGGAGCGTCCACACACACATACCGTGCTCTTTCGAAAGTAACTTCGAAAAAACTCCTGCGTTCTTTTAAAGTCGGTCCTCCGTTTCCAGGATGGGAAGAGCGCCCTCCTTCGAAAGATAATTTCAAAAGAGAACAAGTGTAGACGCTCCATGGCCTGCTCATTCGAAAGTGGGAGTCCTTCATAGTGGCGATCAGCTGGCAGGTGGCAGCGCTGCTGACAGCACAGATGGAGCTCCATGGCTCCAGCATCCAGCCACGCTTAAGAGGACGCAGGCTCCCAGAAACCCTCAGGCAGGAAGCTGAGAGTGTGCAGCCAGCAGTGAGGCCACACTGCTCTCCAGCTCGCCAGCCAGTCCCCCACACCACCCGGACCCATGGCCAGCCACCCAGACCCCCGCCCACCCCAGGGGCCCTCCAAAGACGGTGGGGAGGCGGGCCAGGCCCCAAAGCACCGAGCCCCCTCCTGGACAGAAGCCAAGATCCAGGACCTCCTCTCCCTCTGGGAGGATGAGGAGGTCCTCCAAAAACTGGGGTCCATCGCCGCAATGCGGTCACCTTCGAGTGGCTGGCAAAGGGGCTGCTTGGCCACGGCCACCCCACCCACACAGCGGACCAGGTCCGGTCAAAGGTCAAAGAACTGCCGCAGGGGTATTGCAGGGCCCGGGATGCAGCCGGGTGGTCAGGGGCAGCCCCCACAAGCTGCCCCTACTACAAGGATCTCCACCTCCTCCTGGGGCCAAAGGAGGCTGGACCCCCACCATCCTCCTTGACACGTCCATGGGTGACACTGAGCCAGAGACAGCAACTGAGGGCAAGGAGCACCCGGGGCCATCAGCCAGCTCCAGGCGACCACGGACAGCACGGCGACTCAACTCCACCAGCGATGATGAGGGCTCAAGCGAGGGGGCTCTCGTCATCGACCTCCCATCCGGGCTGTCCAGTCAGGTCCCATCTGACCATGCTTTGCCTGCCTTCCGGGAGGGCCCCATAGGTAGGTGGCATGCACACCAGCCTCCCCAGTGCTTGGGGAGGGAGTGTCAGGTCCCACCTGGGGTGGCCACAGGCATCCCACACGGCCACCAGCCCAAGTGCACGTTGACTCTGGACAGCTATGCTACCCAGGCTCTCAGGGGGATGATGCACTGCACTCAGCATCACATAGATGGGACAGCACCAGGAGCTGGCCAGACTTGAAGGAACCAGGGAACAGCGGGTGGCAAGGGGCGTTCTCGGTATCCCTGCGGGGCACCCAGGGACATGGACCCGGGCGGGTGGGGGCAGGACATGAGGACCTGCAACTGGGACTAATGGCCCATTCCCCCCCCCACTTCTGTCTCCACAGCTCGTGCAGCCAGTGGCTGGACCAGCCCCACCATGGAGGGCGAGGGGGAGTGGCCCAGATCCCAAGCAAGGACCATGTGGGGCCACTGCCGGGCCATCTGCTGGCGCCACCAGGGTGGCAACGAGGCGGGGGACACTGCCCATAACACAGCTCGGCAGGACCTTACTGGCGTGCTGTGGGAGTGGCTTGCCACAGAGCTGCAGGCCTGGAACCAGGTCACGGCGAACGTGGACGCCCTGACCCATGCAGTGGCGGGCCACCTAGACCCAGCTGCCGCCCCATCAGAAGCCACTCCCATACCCACCCACCCCACCATCCCTCATTCCCCCATCACCCAGCCACCCCCCCACCTCTCCTGTCCCCCGGGCAGCCTCCCGACCCCCCCGGTCAGCCCCCCGACCTCCCCCACCTCCCCACCCCTCCGGTCAGCCCGCTCACCCCTGACCTCGACCACCTCCCCAGTCCCTTGGTCAGCCTCCCCACCCCCTGCAGTGAACCCCCGCCCCACGAGCCCAACCTCTCTGAACTTGTCCCAACCCACCTGCCCGAGGCTGCCCTGATGCAGCTGGCCCATATGTTGATGGCCAGGATGAGGCCATCCCCCCCGCTCACCACTCCTCCCATGCTGAACCCAGGGAGCCCGCAGGGGCCCCATCCCAGCATCTCCCCTACCTCTCCCTGCCACCCACCCCAGCCCAGCTGCGATGGACCACCCGGACCCGGGGGGAGAAGGGGCAGACGTGGGTTACAGGGATCCCATCCCTCAACCCTGGTAAATGAATAGGGCATTCCACCCTTATCTTTGGCCCTCCCAGGGCCCAGAAGGTGACTACCTGGGGCCGCAAAGCCCCTGTATATAGTTCCCTCAGCCCCCCTTCCTGTGCTATCCCCTGTATATTGTTCCCCCCAGCCCCCCTTTCTGTGATACCCCTCCCTGTACATAGGTGGCAAAACAGTAAGAGCGGTTAAGTAAAGCGTTTATTTTGTGCTTCCATCTGGGTCCCCTGTGCATGTGTGGGAGTGGTGGGGCATGTGTGCATGGGGGTGGGGGTGCTGTGTGTGCATGGGGGTGAGGTGGTTACTGCGGTCCCTGCTCAAAGGCCTGGCGCAGGGCCTCCCATACCCGCACCCCATCCCACTGCCCCAGCAGCATGGGGCAGCAGGGGGCTGTTCATACCCACACCCTGCCTCAATGGCCCCCCCACGCGTGAATGGCTCGTGCTTTGCCTCCATGAGGTTGTGCAGGGCACAGCAGGCTCCAACCACTGCTGGAACACTGGGTAGGCCAACCTCCAGCCTCATGAGGAAGCATCTGAAGTGCCCAAATGCCCGCTCCACTGTGTTGCAGGCCCAGTTCAGCTGCTGATTAAAAACGTCCTGTCTGGGCTGTGTGTGTCCCATGTACAGCCTCATGAACCAGGCGTGCAGGGGATAGGCTGCGTCTGCCGCGATGCAGGGTGGCATTGTGGTGTCCCCAATGGGGAGCTCCTGCTGGGGGATGAAGGTCCCCTCGGCCATGTGGCGGCCCAGCCCCGAGTTCCGGAACACCCTGGCATCATGGGCACGGCTGGACCAGCCCACACAGGTGTCCTGGAACTGACCGTTGGTGTCCATGAGTGCCTGCAGGGCCACAGAGTGGTAGCCCTTACGGTTTATGAAAGCCCTGCCAATGTGCTCTGGGGCCCGGATGGCGATGTGCGTGCCATCCAGGGCCCCAAAGCAGTTTGGGAAGCCCAACTCCTCGAAGCCCCCGATGGCATCGTCCAGGTCCCTGACACAGACCAGCTGCTGCAGGAGAACCCTGTTGATGGCCCGAACGACCTGCAGGGAGCAGGAGGAGGATGCACTCATGAGCATGGGGTAGGGTGTATTGTGCCCGACCATCCCTGTCCCCTGCAGGGCAGGCCTCCCTGGGGCCCCTGTCCCCATCCCTGTCCCGTCCCTGGTGAGGGCTGCCCTGTGGTCCTTGATGGTGCCCCATGCCAGAGTGCCCCCATCCCCTGGTCCCCGCATGCGCATGGCTTACCTCATTGAGGATGGCCCCAACGGTGTCCCTGCCCACCCCGAACTGATCGGTGATTGTCCAGAGTGGCCAGTTTCTAGAGGGCGATGGCCACCCATTTCTGGAGCAGGAGCTCTGGCCTCATGCGGGTGTCCTGGTGCTGGAGGGCTGGGGTGAGCCAGTGGCTCAGCTCTAGGAACATCCCCTTGGTCATCCGGAAGTTCTGTAACCACCAGTCATCACCCCAGTCCTCCACTACCAGCTGGTCCCACCAGTCGCTGCTTGTGGGGAAGCTCCACAGGCGGCAGATGCCCCGGGGGACCGACTGGGGACATCTCACCCTTAGGATGACTTCCAGGAGGGTGGCTAGTAGGCTGGCTGCCATAGACGCTGATGCACGGTGGCCAGGACCACAGCCAGTGCGCTGGCCACAGCCTCGATGGGGATGGGGGGCTGCTCGGGTACCATGGGGGCCCGGGGTACCTCCTCTGATCTCCTCCGTGTGCGAGCCTGGGGACAGGTGGCTGGCCCTCGACGTGTGCAGGCCGATGTATGGGAATCGGGGGGGCCCTTTAAGGGGACAGCAGGCTGCAGTCCCGGAAGGGCTCATCCGCCATGTGACCCTGCCTGCAAGACTTCCTGCTCCTGTACTTTCGAAAGAGCGCCCTGCATAGTGTGGATGCTCATTTTCGAAATTGCACTCCGGGACTTTCGAAAGAGCAGATCGCACCTGTGGTCTCTGTTTGTCTGTGTGGACGTTCCCTTTCGAAAGGACGGCTTTCGATGTTCTATTTCGAAAGCCATCCTTTTGAAAGGGGGCTGTAGTGTAGATGTGGCCCTAGTGTAGCTCAAGCCTCAGACAGGGCCATTTCATTCTTGAATGTTTGTTTTACAAGTCAGTCTACATAGCTGTAAGTGCATAACACACCTCTAATGTGCTGAATATTCCTTAGCTATAAGCTAACAATTATCTCTGAATATTTCTTAGCTGTAAGTTTAAAAAGTCTCCCCATGTACCCAATAATCACTTTTCCCTTCTTGTTGTTTGCCTCTGAAATTTTTTTCTTGAGTCATCCAGGACATTTCATCAGACGTTCAGAACACATTAACTTTATTCCATTTTAGGCTTATATCAAGATCAATTTGGTTAATGACCTTATGAAGGAAATAATAAATACCAATCTTGCTGGATATACAGATCTTACTGAAGAAAAGCAGGCAAGTAATCTATTGTAGGTCCTGAAAGAAGTCTTCTGAGACTGTGCATTTTAAAAAGTTACGTACAATGCAAAAACAAATTCAGAAGACTGTTATTAGTGTAATAAATTGGCTTGCTTAACCATTTCTCCCAAGCGTATGTTCCCTCTTTTATGGCAATTCATGCCACGTATAGTGTGTGAGTGTGGTGGAGGGGAACTAAAAAGGTACGGTACATTGGCCTGACAGTGAGTCTCTTTTCAATTTACCATTCTGGTGAATACAAGTTTCACAGAGGAGAGATGAAATCTGGTTGTAGCTTAGGTGTAATTCCATTGGCTGAATATAAACCAGTATCACCAGTGGTGCCAATACACATGTAGTATGAAGAGCAAACCACAACCTGTGAGATTATCTAGTTTCAGAGGAGTAGCTGTATTCATCTGGGTCAGCAAAAATGAGGAGTCCTGTGGCATCTTAAAGACTATCAAATTTATTTGGGCATAAATTTTTGTGGACTGATGAAGTAGGTTCCAACCCACGAAAGTTTATGCCAAATAAATGTGTTAGTCGTTAAGATGCCAGAGGACTCCTTTTTGTGTTAGGGATTATCTAAACATTTTTAAAACATCCCAAATATTGTGGTTTGCATTTCATGGTGAAGAGCACAGACTGCAAAATGATTCCAATCATTTTTAACCTACTGTTAAAAATCTCCAGTGATGAAGATTCCACAATTTATTCCACTGCTTAATTATCCAGGGAGTTAGGAAGTTTTTCCCTAATGTCGAAACTACACCTGCCTAGTGGCAATTGAATAACAAATATAAAAGACCATAGAGTATTTTTAAAATGTAATCTTTTTTTCATTCAGAACATTCTGAATTTATTACACATCAGGGGAAATCAAATGAATAGAATTACATCAGCTGTCCCAGTTACAGACTGCAGATGAAATTATATCTTTGCTCTAATTATGTTCAAATAGCGAAGCTTTTCTGGGGAGGAGTGAGGAACAGAAGAGAGCAGAACAGAGGAAAGAGCTTTGAAGTAGTGGCTCTCTATTGCATCTTTATAGTTTTTTCTTCATTGCATGTGTGTTGAGCACTGAATAGACTTGAAAACTGATCAGTCAAGAGCTAGCTTGCAAATGAGAGGCAAATGCGGGGCTCATAAATTGAGGATGGTGTGTGGATTTGAGAGACTGTTGGCCCTATTTCCTTACTGTGCAGTATAAATACTCCCACTGAAATTAATGGGCATTGTTCAGATTATTTGGTTGGTGTGTAGCATCCATTTCTGAGATCTTGTTGCTGCCTGGGATGATAGTAGTCTAATATAGTGGTTGGAGCAGACATCTGGCCTACTGGTTGGAGCAAGCATCAGCAAACAGAAGCTGGAACTGAGGGTGAAACTGGATCTTAGGAGCTCGATACCAGAGCTGAGGGTCAAGCCACTGTCTGTTGACAGTACCCAAAAGCACAGGTCAGGCTGGAGCTCACATAGGTTTGATGGTGTCACATAGCACATAGGTCAGGTACTGAAGCAAGCAGAGCAGCAGGCAAGGAGGAGCTCACATAGGTTTGATGGTATCTGTTTTTCAACCAGAATGTCCAGTTGAAAAGGGAGCTTGGTGGCACCAGTCAGCACCACTGACCTGGTCATTAATGATCAGATTGGTGGGTGCTGGCTGGCTCCCTGTGGCTCTGAGACACAGGAGTACCTGGGGGAATCCGTGTGCCCATACACTGGCTCCACAGCTCCTACTTCTCAGGAACCACAGCTAATGTCTGCACAGGTGCTGCCCCTGCAGCTCAAAACCTTGTACATCACACAAAGCTGTTTGACCACCCTAAGCTCAGGAGCTGAGGGACTTGTTACCATTTCTGGGGAGCCCCCAGGGTAGGCACCCCCTAGAGCCCCACAGTGTGCATCCCTCCTGCACGCCTGCCCTACCCAGAGCCCCATCCCATGCTCCAAACCCTTCAGCTCCAGCCTATAGCCCAGTGCCCTCTCCTGCATCCCAAACCCCTCACCCTGGCCCCACTCCAGAGTCTGTACCTGACCCTCCTGCCCCAAACCTGAGCCCGCAACCCCTGCTGTAGTCTTCACCCCCTCCTGTACCCCAACCCCCTCCTCCAGACCAATAAAATGGAACGAGTGAGTGAGGGGGTGGTAGAGCGAGTGACGGTAGCAGGAGGGAGTGGAGTGAGTGGGGCCTTTGGAGAAGAAGCAGGGCGGGGTGGAGCCTTGGAAGCAGGACAGCAGCAGGGCAAGGGTATCCAGTCTTGTGCAATTCTGAAATGGGCAACCCTAGTTCAATGTGGGGCAAAATGCAGCGGTGACTGGTCAGGGGGGCTCCAGGGGAGGTCCCTTCCCTCAGCCTGGGGAGGGGCAGGAAATGAAACCCTCTGCCCCAAGCCCCACCTCTCCCTCCACAAGTGCCTCACCACTTCTGGTGAGTGGAGGGACAGTCCTGCCCCTCCCCCTGAATGGTGCAGCCCAAGAACAGCACAAGCTGAAACAATCTCTCTCTGCTCTCAGCTGCACCACTCTGGAGGAGGGACGGCAGTGCCCCTCCATGCACCAGAAGCAGCGCGGTGCTGATGGTGGCTGCGGGAAGTGGGGAGGGGAGGAGCAGGGATGGGTGTGACATGCTAATGCATCTCCACTTGTCACCCTGGCAGGATGGAGACAAGGCAGGAGTAATGAAGGGCTGGAGCTGGGACAGTAGCAGGTGTAAGCACCAAGCAACAACCTGCTCCTTCTGGCTTAAGATTGGGCCTGCTGGTCTCTGTGTTACATTGCTCCTGCCAATCAAGTGGCAGGGTCAGTCAGGCAGCCTGTAGCAGGCCAGCTGTACTGATGAAGCTGCCTGGAGATTTGCTCTGCTTCAGGCCCTAGCTGCTGAGATCTCTCTCCAAACTGATACATCTACCAAGGCCACCCCCGGCAGCAGCATTAGAATGGGATGTTCCTGGTTACAGATGTCGGCAGCTTGCAGCAGCAAACGATTTAGTTTTAAGTGAATTCCCATAATAGTGTAGTTGAATATCGGTTTGTCTTTCCATTGTTACGAAAATAAGGTGTTAGATTTTACTTTCCTCTTTTGTGGAATGGACTAATAGGAGGAAATAGAGAGGTAAGAAACCTTTCATGGAAGGATATCTAAGCTGAATGAAATTAGGACTGTTAGGTTTTGGAGACTTTTCCTGCTCTTTGTAAAAATGATTAACTGTAAGCATTAACCTTCTGTACCTGCATTGCTTTGTTCTTCTAATTTATCATTAGCAGTACTGTTTTGGAGTCAGAAAGTAGAGCGCTGGTTACTTTTTCCCGTAATGAATCCCCTCATATGCTAAAATCTAGTATTAATCTGCACTATTTTATCTTAATATATCTGTAAATAATTGTCAGATAGTCTTCACTACTTCATGCCATCAACTTGGCATCATTAACTTCTGGGTAATTAAATCAAATACATTACTTAAGATACTCATAATTAATTTATAACAAATAACAATTTTATCAGGGATAAAGGGGAAACCTTCCTCTAGATTGATTTTTTTATTGCAAGAAGCCAGTATTACCTCAATATTTATGAGGGGCTCAATCCAAATTATTTGGACTTCACTAAACAGTTCATATGTTTACCATCTCACAAGTGGAAAATCCTTTAATTCAGATATAATTAAATCATATTGTTTAGCTTCCTCTCATTTTAGTTCAATTCAGTGCAACTGTATACGTGGGGTATATGACTCATCACTTGTGTGTAATGCTCTACAATTTCATAATGAGGAGATTTAAGGTAAGTAGAGAAGAAAGAACACTCCCTGGATGAATTTAGTTTTTAAGGAGCTTCTCTTTGGGCTTTTGTTTCTTAAATAGCAAATTCAGCTTGACTGGGCATTAGAAATAGCACTGATTGATCATGTCACTTCCATTAAAACAGACCTTAGATTAGCTTCCAATAAGCAAATTGTGTGCATGATGTTAAACAAGATAGTCTTGTTGTGTTCACTTAGATATACTGAATCTTCTGGAGGCTTTTAAAAATTACCCTCCACAAAACTCTCAAATCTGAGCACTTCTGACTTTGGAAACATTTCCAGTCTCATCTGAAGATGAAGGGTGATGCTCAGAGCCATCTTTGCTTTTAGTATGTGCTCAGACAAACTATTACTATTAACCTAACCTTAGCTACATATCACTGTATTTTTTTTTATTCCAGGCTTCTTGTCTTTCCCTTGTTGATTGACCTGAACAGGTTATGTTCATGTATAGCTTCATTAGAAGTGCTCTGCTTGGCCACAGAGTGTCTCAACCAAAGAGGCAACAGTGCTTTCAGATATGTGACTCCTCCAGGAGAACTACCTGCATCGCAGTTAGCATTGTTTTGACTTTCTGGCTGAGACATGCACATCAGAAATGCTTGATGAACTTTCATGATCTGGCCCTATAAGGCGTATATTACAAACTATAATTATTTTATTTGTGTATTTGTTTTATGATGGTACCCAAAATGTTCTACCTTTGGGATGAGTTGACTGGAGTTGCTGCTTGACATACAGCAAACACCAATGCAGTTCCATGGAATACTCACACTAATTATCCAGCCACATCTGGGAAAAAAAATGACAGGAGGCAATGGCTGTGGTTTAATAAGGCTGTAATTGTATTGATTTAAAACATGTAGGACTATCTCGCCAAATATTGTACAGTGTATGTCACTGTGAAGTGTCCCTAGCCTCTGCTTGCCAGAAGGTGGGAATAGGTAACATGGGGTGGATGTCTTGATGTTTACCTGTTCTGTTCATTCCCTTTGAAGCACCTGGAATCGACCACTGTCAGAAGACAGGCTACTGGACTAGATGGATCTTTGAGCTCACTTAGGCTGCATCTACACTACAAGCTAAAACTGAATTTATTAAAATTATTTTATTAACACTGGGTTTTATCCATTTGATTTTGAGCATCCTCACCCTCCCACATGCTCCCCACAAAATTGACTTGTTGCTGCCACACCCAAGTAGCTTAAATCGAGTGCTGTAGCAGTGTATTGTGGGAACCTGTCCCACAGTTCCCTGAGCCCTGTAGCGTTCTGTCTGTTTTCACTAGTGCAGCATGGGGAAAAATAAACTCTGAAAGTAGAGGTGGGTATCTGATGACATCTTCCCACATTTCATTCTCCTCTTTCCCCTGCCATGTTAAACAAATGTCCCTTTTTCCAGATGGGGGTCTGGCTTGCCTTTATAAAAGATGTGCTTTTCATAATTGGTGGGGGGCAGGGGTAATAAACCTGTCCCAACAGACAGGGTTTTGAAAACAGGATGCAAAAGCACTGGATCTTTGCAGGCTTGGATCTAGATTAAGACCTCATGGCAAAGAAGACTGTCAGAAGAATATTTTAAGTAGACACGGGTGCTACACTGAAAACTGCAATGAATCATTGAAACAGTTATGGCTTGGGGCAGCTAAAAGACCCCAGACTATAGCCAGCCCTGAAAATCGTGACCGTCAGGGAGACCCACCAGCAGCCCCTATTAACAGTGTGCCTAGGGGCTTGGATCTACGTTTGGACCTGAATCTGGATTTAGACCTCCTGGAAAAGAAGACCCTTAAAAGAAGAGTATGTTTAGACATGGGTGCTACACTGAAACTGCAATGCATCATCGAGACGGTTATGGATCAGGCCAACTAAAAGACCCCTGGCTACAGCCAGCACCCAAAATTCATGACCGCTGAGGGAGACTTCCCTTGAGTGGCTGAAAGACCCCCTACTGCAGCCAGACCTTTGACCATCCAAAAATTGCCTTTCAGAGGACAGCCATGCTAGTAAAACAAGTATTTTCTTCTGTTGCCCAAAAATCATGACTGAGCAGGGAGACTTCCCCTGGCTGGCTACAGGACCCTCACCGCATGCAAGCTGCCTGGCACCTTGCACAGCACATCCTTTTATTGGTTCAGGTCAAGCCATGTGATGTGGCTGGGTGCAAGAAAGTTCCAGACTGTGTAGCACCTCTGGGGTGAGGGAAGGGAGGGGATGTGGGGGTCAGGACAAAATGTTAGTGGCTGAAAAGAAGTTTCTCATCTAAGCACAACCCCCCCCACCCACAGACTAGCTGCCATATGATGCGTGTGTGGGAAAGTTCCAGAATGTGTGGTGCCTCTCGGGGAGGGAAGGTAGGCAAAGCAAACTATGATGTAACCCTTCTGTTAAGGCCAGGTGCCTGCCAAAAGGGCCAGGTTCAATTCCTGGAGGGGTTTCCTGTCAGGGATACAACCAACCAGTTCGAGTCCCCACCCAGTGGCCTGGGACAATTTCACCCCCGTGCTGGGTGCCTGTAAGGTGGTTCTCTCCCCCTTGCAAGCACAGAGTCTGAGATAGAAATGGCTTGTTTAATGACCATAACCTACCCCAAGGTTACAGTGACAGATGCAGTATATCTAAGCAAAGAAGAGACAAACCCCCTTCACCCAGATACCATCCCCATATGCAGTAGGACCAAGTCTCTTGCTGGGGCTCTTGGCCCTTTACCCCACACACCGTTACAGGGTGTACCTCCCGCAGTGCAGTCCCGAACCCAGAGCCCGCAGATACATCACCAGGGCAGTCCTAGCTGTCCACTTGTCTGCAGCATCCCCCTGCTGCCACCTGCTGCTCCAACAGGCTGCCCACCAGTCACCATCATCACTCCCTTACTGATCACACTGCTAGGGATTGCCCTGAGGCAGAACCCTGTGATTTCAGCTCTGCATGGCCTCAAGCTGCCACTTTGTGATTTCAGCTCTTAGTACCTCCAGTGGGGTCTCATGAACACCCAAGACCAGCATCTGATGAAGTGAGTCTGTGCTCACAAAAGATCATGCTCAAAACTTTTTTGTTAGTCTATAAGGTAGCACAGGACCCTTCGTTGCTGTTACAGACCCAGACTAACACAGCTACTCCTCCAATAACGAACACCCTCATAACCAGCTCTATCTTTCAACAGGTAGGAAGGGCTAGTCAAACCAGGCTTATAACTATATGACCTCAGCAAGTTAGCTCAACTAATACCCCTCCCTTACAATGCTTTAAACCAGGGAGCCCTGTGTAATCAATGTCTTATGCAGCTATGGCGACTACCCTGTCCCCCACAACAACCCAGAGCATTGGTGTGATCTCACAACTCCCACACTGAGTGTCAGCTTAAACTGTGATTTTACAACAACGTGTTTACAATAGACCAAATCTCATGGCTTTCTTGCTACCCATTAGGCTTTTCCTGAAATGTATCACACATGCAGCCCTTTGTATTCTCATGCAGATGACCTCTGGGAGACACATTCCTCCCAGCCTTCAGCAGCATTGCGTTCCTGCTGCCACATTCCCTACAATGATAATGTAAAGTTTGTTGTTATTTGTAGAACAGATGGCTACTATGTCTATAAAATACCTGAGTACAAAAGATGGGGTGGTGGGACAACATGTAAATCACTGAAAAGTTTCTTGTCCTATCAGATGAGCACAACCCCCACCGACAGCCTAGCTGCCACATGGTGCCGGTTGTGGCGTGGCGTGGCGTGGCGTGGCAGCTGGTACTAGACACTGCAGAAAAAAAAAATGGTAGCTAGCAGGTGTATGCACAGAACCAGAGACCTCATAGTTGCTCCACTAGCAAACAAAAAGAAAGATTTTTCAGCCTCTTATGACCCTATAGCCACAGGCTTCCAGGTGCTGAATTGAAACAGTCTTCCTGTTGCCTAATTCCTCCACACCTGAGAGTGGTGGAGATGGAAGAGGTCAGAGCGGAGAACTGTGGGGCACATATGGGACATGTCTGGAGGCTAATGAATTTGATTTAAAGACATGGTGCTTCTTTCCCACCCTTCGTTCGGCTAATTGGGCTAATTGACATAAAATTGGTTGTAAGAATGTGAGAGCAAGGCCAGGCAGGGCAGGGGTTAAACAGCACCTGTTGGCCCAGTCAGCCCCACCCCAGTTCACCTGCAGCCAGTGTCAGTCCTGGAGGGGTATAAATGGAAAGAAGCCAGCCCAGTTTGGTGCTGACCAGTTAACAGGAAGGTTCTGGCTCTGAGGCAGCAGGGCCCAAGCCAGAGCTGCCACTCGGTCAGCTGCTAGAGGGCAGAGCCTTAGGACCCTCCCCCAGGCACAAAGGGGTGGAAGCCCCTCCTAGGGAACTCCTCTCCCACCAGAGGGGAAACTAGGTTCTCAAGGCCATGCCCCAAACTTATTCAACAGACTCTTGGGTGGGGCTGAAGACCCAGACCCTGGCAAGGGGGCCTAGCCACTAGACCACCATTGGGAACTGCTCACATCAGTATTATCTTGTAGTGTAGACATAGCCCCAGTGTGGCTGTTTTAAGCCATGTCTACACGTGCACGCTACTTCGAAGTAGCGGCACTAACTTCGAAATAGCACCCGTCGCGGCTACACGCGTCGGGCGCTATTTCGAAGTTAACTTCGACGTTAGGCGGTGAGACGTCGAAGTCGCTAACCTCATGAGGGGATCGGAATAGCGCCCTACTTCGACGTTCAACGTCAAAGTAGGGACCGTGTAGACGATCCGCGTCCCGCAACTTCGAAATTGTGGGGTCCTCCATGGCAGCCATCAGCTTGGGGGTTGAGAGATGCTGTCTCTCCAGCCCGTGCGGGGCTCTATGGTCACCGTGGGCAGCAGCCCTTAGCCCAGGGCTTCTGGCTGCTGCTGCTGCAGCGGGGGATTCATGCTGCATGCACAGGGTCTGCAACTCGTTGTCGGCTGTGTGTATCTTGTGCTGTTTAGTGCAACTGTGTCTGGGAGGGGCCCTTTAAGGGAGCAGCTGGCTGTTGAGTCCGCCCTGTGACCCTGTCTGCAGCTGTGCCTGGCACCCTTATTTCGATGTGTGCTACTGTGGCGTGTAGACGTTCCCTCACAGCACCTATTTCGATGTGGTGCTGCGCAACGTCGATGTTGAACATCGACGTTGCCAGCCCTGGAGGACGTGTAGACGTTATTCATCGAAATAGCCTATTTCGATGTCGCCACATCGAAATAGGCTACTTCGATGTAGGCTTCACGTGTAGACGTAGCCTTAGTGTTCTTTTGGAGTTGACCTCCCTTTCCATTGGATCAGATGTAGGAGCCCCAAATTCCTTCCCAGCAGCACTGACACCTCCTGCTCCCTCCCACACAGTGCTCTGCAGCATTTCAAAGGGGCCAGAGCTCCAGCTGGCACTGCCGCTACCACTACTGAGACAGCAGCTGGAGCTCCAGGCCCCTTAGAAATGCTGGGCCTGAAGTCACTTGCCCTCCTTGTTCCCCCTTATCAGCAGACCTGCTCCTTCCTCTGATCCACTTTTAATCTGCCTTGTTTGTACATACTGCACTCATGAGAGAGTCCCTGCATGATCAAAGAAACGTATCATAGAACTATAGAATGGGGGTGAGGAGGGGAGGAACCGTAGTAGGTCATCTAGTCCAGTCCCTTGCACTGACGCAGGACAAAGTATTATTTTCTAGGCCCTCCTTGACAGGTGTTTGTTTAACAAGTTCTTCAAAAACCTCCAGTGACTAATTCCAGAATCTCCCAAGTTACTTTGTTCCAGTGTTTAAGTACCTGACAGTCAGGAAATTCTTCCTAAGGTCTAACCTAAATATCCCTTTCTGCAATTTAAGCTCTGTCCTCAATGGTTAAGGAAATGATTTATAGTCCTTTTCTTTATAACAATCTTTTACATGCTGTGGGCTGTTTATTGTGTTCCCCCTCAATCATCTCTTTGTCAGATTAAACAAACCCATTTGTTTTTCAATTTTTCCTTAGAGGTCCTATTTTCTAGACCTTTAATCCTATATATTTCTCTCCTCTGTATTTTCTCCAGTTTGTCCATATCGTTCATAAAGTGGGGTGCCTATATTTGTACACGATATGCAGCTGAGACCTTATCAGTGATGAGACTACACCTTACCTGATGGAGTAGAAGAATTACTTTTTGTATCTTGCTCACAACACTCCTGCTAATGCATCCCAGAATGTTGTTTCCATTTTTTATTTTTTGCAGCACTGTGACACTGTTGGCTCATATTTAGGCTGTGATACACTATGGCCCCCAGATCGTCTTCTGCACTAGTCGTTCCTAGGCAGTCATTGTCCATTTTGTATTTGAATACGCCTTCCTAAGTGTAATATTTTGCATTTGTCCTTTTCTGAAGTTCATTCAGTAATTTTGAATTCTAATCCTGTCCTCCATAACCATTGTGAACATATCCAGTCATGCAGGGAAGGAGATAACACATAAGGAGCTGGGGTATCAAGCAAAGCAAACCAAAATGTTGGTTCCATTCCAAAGTCAGGAAATTAAATAATATGGAAATTGTTGTTATTGCTTATTATAGCACCTATACCTCCAAATCAGGGATCACAGCCCCATTTTATTAAGCACTGTATATGAGACAGCCGCAAAGAATTTACCATCCAAGTATAAAACACAAACATAAAATAAATTGGATACAATAAACAATGAATCAGTAGTGATCACAGCACACCAGCTTCCTAACCATTGCTGAAATTCTTGATAATTAATGAGAGTTTATCCAGGAATATGCACATGTAAAATACAGATTTCCTTTATTCTACTTAACCACCATCTAAGAAAAACAGGACATAATCCTTAAGTGAAAGAAACATAACTTTCTCTTTTCCAGAATGCTTTTTCTACTCCTAAAATTCAACAATGGTTTGAAATTCTGCAGGTGGTTAATTTTGCATGACATAATTCATTTGGGTTATAAAGAAAAATACACTCAAAGGCTATGTTTACACTAGCCCAAAACTAATGAAGCTCTGAAATACATATTCAGCGCCTCATTAGAATGCCGGCAACTGTGGCACTTCGAAATTGACGCGGCTCGCCGCTGCACGGCTTGTCCAGACAGGGCTCCTTTTTGAACAGATCCCGGCAACTTCGAAATCCCCTTATTCCTAACAGCAGATAGGAATAAGGAGGTTTTGAAGTAGCTGGGGTCCTTTCGAAAAGGAGCCCCGTCTGGGCGAGCCGTGTCAATTTTGAAGTGCTGCAGCTGCCGGCATTCTAATGAGGCGCTGAATATGTATTTCAGCACTTCATTAGTAAACTTCAAAATGGCCATTTGCATGGCCATTTCGAAGTTTTGGACTAGTGTAGACACAGCCAAAATGATCATGTAGGAGCTAGCTTAGTTGTCTCCTAATAGAGTGCAGTGCGGTGCCATGCCGTGCCATGTCATACCATGCTGTGCTACGCAAACACACACCCTCGTAGCGTGGATCAAGAGTGCTGCAGAAGTTGACAAGGAAGAACTGCATGGTATGCCCAGCTTTCCTTTGAAGAATGAGGCAATGCACACTCTGAGGGAAATCACAGTAGGCTCCCCTAATTTTATTGTAAACGAGTTATTTAAGGAAAAGTAATTTTTGCTCATCTACAGAATTAATTTTCCTACAAAGAGAGCTTTAGTTGTGTGGTCCTTCCTTTTGAATGACTGATAGTAATACTGTCAGAGTGGCATATGCAATCTTTCACTCAAAGCCTCAATCTTAAAAACACTTACACACATGCTTCACTTTTTACCTATGTGAGTCTCAGTGAAATATCTTTTAAAACATGAATGATACTTGTTTAAGCATGTTAAAGACACGGAGATGTCTTCTCTACAGTGGAATCATAAATCCACAAATTAGCACTTCTTTAATAAACTCTGGGACCACAAAGTTTGATAACATTTAAGCTTTACATCTTTGGCATTCTTATGGGACTACGGATATGGTTAAAATTAAACACATGAAAGTGTTTGCTGGTTCAGGACTTAATTCCTAAGCTCTCACAAGAAACTCCAATGCTTCCTTTTCCAATTTGCGGATATAAATGCCAAAGCAAACAATGATAATGTTAAGTTTGTTGTTATTTGTAGAACAGATGGCTACTATGTCTATAAAATACCCGAGTACAAAAACATTTTTTCAAGAACCTGAATTCGTATGGTATTTTTAATCTAATATTCTAGAAGTCCTAGGCACCTAGAGAATCTATATAAATTCAGGCATCACAAATTATGTGCTCAAAGTAGTTATGAAAGATTCTGAAATCATGCTTATTTATATAGTGGACCAAAAGGGCTTGTGGGGAAATGGTATAGTCGATAGCAACATGAATGCAGATAATAATGAAACAAGTATCTGTGTTTTTAAAGGAAAAGAATCTTTGTCTAAAAGAGCAATGGGACTTCATGAAAGATACTCCATTTGAGTTATTTTGGTGTAATGTATAAATTAAACACTTACATAGCTGTAAAATGTTTATTAAAATCCCTTCGTACATATTATCTCATAAATCTTAACTCTGGAAAACATAGTGTGTTGGTCTCCCATGTTGATTATATAATGCGTGTCACCAACAGGACATTCTTTTATTGTAGCAATACAGACAAAAACCTCACTATTTAACAGAGATGAGCATATCAGCTTTGTTTTTTCTTTGTTCTTTCTGTTATTAGATTAAACAAAATCTATTGCCACAAACATAAAACTATATGTTAGATTTACAGATATTAAACCCATGTTGTTAGTATCTTTAAATGTTAATAGCATTTGAATATTACATTCTCAAAATACACAATTATAGGTTGTTTGATTTATATCTTGCTGTAAGTTATCTTGTCTCAGTTATAAAAAAGATTAGCTCATTTAAACCAGAGCTTTGATGACCTGAAATTACATAAACATGGGAACGTATGCAGACATTTCTCTATTTTCATATATCTCACAGAGATTAATAGCCATTGGCTTTTGCTTTTCTGTTAGATAGTTAATGATTCTTCACTCACTAGTAGTGTCTCACCAAAGCTATTACCAGTCTGAGTTTTTATGTAGGGTACTTAATAGAGAAGTGCAGTTCAGCAACAATCAACTTAATTATCAATTCAAGGGCAAAGATTTTGCTGTTGTTTCTGAAGAGGACAATGCAAAACTGCTTGATTGTAAGAAACTGATGCAGGCTGGGGCTTTTTTTTGTGCCTGGCTTTTGGCTTAATTCACATGAACTCCGCCAACAGAGCTAGAGAAATTAATGGACCTCAACCAATGAAGAATTCAGAAGAGAAGTGAGATGAAAAGTGAAAAATATTTTATATGATCGAGGGACTTGGTTGAATTTTTATTTTTTGTCAGAACTGAGGATGACAAACTTACCACTCTAGTGCATATTTTTTCTGCCACTATCTCAGGTGAAAATTATTAATTAGTAAAAATCATGCCCAGTGAAATAACAAACCAGAAGAGCTCATGGGTGGGTGTTCACATTACAGTGTAAGCCCAAAGTTCAAACACTGTCTGAAGCCTAATCCACCTCTTGTCTACTCATAGCTTGTGCTCTGAGCTCAGGCTCTGATGCAGATTCCAAGACCCACTAGGTGTGGAGGGTCCAAGACTGAGTCAGGACAGAACTCAGGCTGGGACTGAAGGTTCAACCCTAGTTTTTCTGTAGTGAAGACATAGCTCCACTTGACCCATGCTCTGGAAGTCTTCGAAAAGTATCCCACAATACCATCAGCCAACATCCTTTTTTCCTCAGGACAGCCAAATTTTGTAGACAGTAAAGTTTCTTGTGAAGACTTTGTTAACTTCAGCTGTGACATTCAGAGGTAAGCCACAGCATTTCATAGATTCCAAACCAGGAAAGGATCACAGGTTACAAGGGTTACCAGGAGGAGGGAATAAAAAATGTTCTTCTTGGCTTCTGCTTGGACAAGAAGCAATGAGCTTAAACTGCAGCAAGGGAGGTTTAGGCTGGACATTAGGAAAAACTTCCTAATTGTTAGGGTGGTTAAACACTGGAATAAATTGCCTAGGGAGGTTGTGGAATCTCTATCACTGCAGATATTTAAGAGCAGGTTAGATAGACATCTATCAGGGATGGTCTAAACTGTGCTTGGTCCTGCCATGAGAGAAGGGGACTGGGCTTGATGAGCTCTCGAGGTCCCTTCCATTGTTCTAACCTGACCTCCTGTATCCCATGGGCTACCAAACCTCTTGATAATAATTACTAAAGCAAATATTTTAGGAAAACATCCAATCTTCCAAACCTTGTCAAATTGTTCAAATAGGTGATTACCCAGATGGTTAAAAGTTTATGCTTTATCCATTCTTCTATTTGAATCTAAATTACATCGATATTTTAATTTTTAAGGCTGCCTTCACTTTTCATCTAACCCAGCTTAGTTTTATAACCAGTCTGAACTTCTTCCTCAATTTTGGCTTCGTCATCTAGTACATTTTGATCTTCTCTAATTTGGAACTCTCTCATTCAGAAAACTCAGTAATCCAGCATGATTTTAGTTAACTGGACGACCACTTAGCATGGGTGTGGGAAAGTTTACCATAGTCCCATAAAGTTTGTTTCTAGCCACCAATCCTGGCTCTCAGTGTTCTGTGCTGTTATTTAGCTGTAATTTACTCCTAAATGTCTTCTATGAGCCCAGTAAACAGTGGAAGTATTTTTAATGTGCTAGAAAATATTGACCTTCCATTGTCCAGCAAATCCTCTTGTCCAGAACCCATCAGGTCCTGAGGGTGCCAGAAGAGAGAGGTTCAACCTGTAAAGTGTTTTTAAACAATTCCCAATCAT
Source organism: Carettochelys insculpta (assembly GCF_033958435.1). Lineage (NCBI taxonomy): Eukaryota > Metazoa > Chordata > Testudines > Carettochelyidae > Carettochelys > Carettochelys insculpta. Next base: position 13,551,155 of record NC_134147.1, on the reverse strand, counting down.
CATTTATCTTATTAAATTCTTCCTCACAGCTGATGTGTCTCCTAATTGTTTTCAGCTGTGTATATCTAGCCTTTTAAAGAGTGTGTGTGTGTGTGTGTGTGTGAAATAATTACTGGCCCATATGGTATTCTGGGTTGTGCCCTCTTTTAGAAATGCTATTATTTGAAGAAAAGGTACACTATGAATGTGAAACACTTCTGCACCAATGGAGTAAACAAATAAGATCATTGTTATAAAGTTAGACAAACATGGCTACATTCATGTCATGCACCCTCTTCTTGATGAAAATTGGCTTATGAAAATGCATAACTTGAAGACGCATAATTTTTAAAGTTGCAGTCTACTAAATGTGTTTGTGTGTGTGTGTGTGTGTGTGTGTCCTGCTTGGCTGTGAAGTTAGAAATATGAAGTGTGGTTCTGTTTACAATTCTAAATATACTAATGAGGGCAATTACTGATACTCCAGAAACTTAACCTCCAGGTGCTCAAGGTAATAATGTGTGAATTGTTTTGTTTTTGCTGTAAGTCTCGATTGTGGTTTGTCATGCCAGAATATGTGGCCAGGCCACCTCGTGGTAACCCATTTTGGATCTGGTATTTTTTCATTCAAGGAAAGAAAAAAAAATGAATTGAGCACAAAGAATTCCCACCTTGGGTTAAAAGGGATATAAAACAATATATAAAAAAGGGATATAAAAAAGGAAAGCAAAACAATAGTGATAGTGGCCAAATGCCAGGAGACCCCCCACTTGCCAGCAAAGATGCCTGCTGGAAACAAACAGAAGACTGAACAGGGGAAGGACTGGGCCTAAGCGAGGAGGCTGTGTCACATGTGAAAAAGATTGTTAGAACTGTTAAGATAAGAATTTGCACATAACAAATTTCTTAGTGTGTTAGGATTAGCTGGTCTGGTTTGTTTATTTTGGCTCAGTAACTTACTTTGCTTGTTTTCATTTGCAACCACTTAAATCTTATTATTTTTAAACTTTTGAGTTTATTCTCAAGAGCAGTGTACATAATTACCTGTGGGAAAGCAATCACTGTGCATATCTCTCTTTCTTTGGTAAACAGGGCTAACCTTTTGAGTTTCCCTGTGTAAAACTTTTATACACAGTAAGACAGATTTATCTGGAGTTTTGGTCCCTTTCAGGCAGTGTTCCTGGGTACTGTCAGCAGCCCTGTAGCTGAGCCTTCCCAAGTGGGGAAGCTGGTTCAGTGTTTGTGTTGCTCTGCGGTGGCCAATTATTCCAACTCGGTGCCTTTGCTGGGGGGAGACCAGAGCGTCTGACCCAGCAGAACAGGGTGGTGGGGCACTCAAGAGAGAGTGTAGGTGGCGTGACCAGCACAACAGCTGACAGTCTTGACAAAGGATTCCTGTGATCCAACCTGTCACAATTCATATCTATGTATATGCACAAATACTAGATGTGCTGGCATAGTCTGTATCTGTGTGTGCACATGGCCTTTAGGCATAACTAGAGCAACGGAATTATGTAAAGCTGCAAGGATCCTAAATTCTCCCTCCTCTTGTCCTACGACCAGCTCCACAGCTTTTCTCAAACACAATAAAGAGGCAGCCTTTCCCAAAGACTGACCCATCAGTTATTTTGTCTGAAAAAAATCCATCCTGCTGGAAGACTCGAGTTTCTAGCTTTGCCTCTGTGGATGGGAAAGTGGACTATACCATAAGAAACCAGTCTGAGCGGGCACTTGATGATGTCAGTGTGTTCCTCTGTGCTTCCATGCTCTTTAAAGGTTCTCTGTGTATTCAGTAATCTGTAAAAATCTGGAAGCTTGTCGAGAAAGTTTAAATAAGGTACCTGGACCTCATTGTCCTTAACTAATTTGAGTGGGTTACTCTACTCTACAATTACAGGACTCATCTGAGTGATGACAGCATTATAATTTATCACATGCATTGGTTAAGACTAGGAATGGGTGAGTTTGCATCTAAGGTATATCCTATATCCCTATCATTTCAGGGGAAATCTCTCCTTTGGGTGTAGCTCAAGCAGGCCCATGAATGATATGACTGATCTCAAGACATCATTAATAAAAGCTGGAAAAAACACAGATTAGCTAGGACCAGCTGTCCTTTCAAGGGTCCTTAGGTTGCTATTCTTCCAGGCTCCAGCTATTGAAATAAACCACACACAACTTGTGAGCTGATGGAGTCTACAGACTTGTTAATCAGCTGGTAGGATGGAGAGCCTTTTAGGAACGGCTTCCAAGCCAGATCCTCTCCTCTTCCCTGAAATTACCCTAGCGGTAACAGGGAGTATGAAGATAACACTTCAGATTGGTTTCCTCTATCCATTACCATTGTCTCATTTTACTCCAGCTCTTCTGTTGGCCTCTTCTCCACTTTTCATCTCCAGAAAAAAGACACCCTAGCTGACGCTCTGTGTTGTTGGCCAAACGTCCATCTTCAGGAAGGCTGTGGCCACACTAGGACTTAACTTGGAAAGGGGAATTTCTGAATAACCATTTTGAAATTTCACTTTTTGAAATGGAGTGACTACACACAAAAAGCAGATTGCTGTTGCAATTCGCTCTTTTGAAAAGTATCCCCGTCCTTTCAAAAGGGAGCGACTACACTGCACAGAGCTTCCTGTCAAAATAAAGGGGTAGGAGATTGCATGGAAAGAGTGACAAGCCCTTCCAGGAGCAGAGGCCAGCTGCTCCCTTAAGGGGCCCCTCCCAAACACCCGCCCTGTACACATGCTGAGGGCCCAGGCTGCGTGCAGCATGTGTCCTACAGCTCAGTACCAGCACCGTCCTGCTCAGCCCTGGTACCACACCGCGCCATGGATCTGCAGCAGCTCCCTGAAGAGGAAGTCCTGCAGCTCATGGGTAGCCTGATGGTTGGACTTGTGGCTGTCCAGCTATGGCTCTGGACAGCCCACCATGTGTCCTGCTTCCTGCGGGTCCCTCACAGTGCGGCCAGAGGACCTCCTTTCCCGGGTCCGCCATCGCCTCTGGCAGTACCCCACCAGCGGGGAATGGTGGGCCTATCTTGTCATGCAAGAGTGGGATAACGAGTGGTGGCTCCACAATTTTCATTTGACTAAGACCACCTTCCTGGAGCTCTGCCAGTGGCTGGCACCTGCCTTCAGCACCAGGACACTTGAATGCAGCCCGCGCTTCCCCTCAAGAAAAGGGTGGCCACCGCCTTGTGGAAGTTGGCCACCAATTCAGGAAGGCCACCATTGCGGTTGTCCTCCTCAAAGTAAGTCAGCCTGGGTCGTCCACCCATTACGGTTTCCAGGGACGGGGATGTGGAGGAGTTTCGGAAGGGTCCCAGGTGTTCCCATGCACCCCACCTCATGATTACAGGCACTTTTGCCCTCCATCCCATGCAGGTTGTTGCTGCCATCAACAGCATCCTCCTGCGCTGGCTCATCCCTGTGGGGGATCGGCATGCTGCCATGGCCGGCTTTCAGCAGCTGGGGTTCCCCAACTATTTTGGTGCCTTGGATGGCTCCTGTGTCGCACCCAGGCCCCACCACACAACGGCGGAAGGTACATCACCAAGAAGGGGTACCATTCAGTCATCCTCCAAGCCTCTGTGGATGCCAGTGGGCTATTTATGGATATTTGTGTGGGCTGGTCGGGGAGGGTCCACACTGCCTGTATCTTCAGGAACTCCTGGCTTGGACACAGGATGGAAGAAGGGACCTACCTCTCCCCACAGGAGCTTCCAGTGGGAGACACAAGTATGCCCCCATGCATAGTTGCTTATGCCATATACCTCCTTCAGACCTGGCTAATGCAGCCCTATATGGGCCACACAAATGTGAGCCAGGAGCTCTTCAATGCCTGTCTCGATCAGGCCCATAACACCATTGTGCGGGCGTTCAGGTACCGAAGGTGCACTTCAGGTGTTTATTGACGTGCCTGGAGGTCGGCCTCCCCAGCGTGCCCGCCATTGTGGGCAGATGTTCTCCCCACAATCTAGCGGAGAGCAAGCACGAGCTGTTCATGGTGCAGTGGGTGGCCAAGGACATACCATATTACAAACAGCTGGGTGTGTCCCTGTGCCACCAGGTGCATCGGGACAGGGTGAATGTGAGGGTGGCCCTCCAGGAGGCCTTTGCCTGGGGGCCCCTGTGACCTGCCACCAGCCTACACCCCACAACCCCCTCCTGCACACCCACCCCTCACCACTGCCCAACCATCACCCCACACACACACACATACCTCACTGCTCCCCCCCCCAGATTGTGATGGGCACCATGCAGTTCACTTGTTGTAGAAATAAAATAACTGTTGGTTTACTTGAACATAACTGAATAAAAGAATCCCTTCTCCAACGGTGTACAGGGTGGGTGGGGGAAAACTATGTAAACGGGGGGCCATAGTCACCTGCTGGGGTGGGAGGACAGGAGCCCTGGCACCCATGGGAGCCATGACTGCCTTGGGTCCAGGCCCCCCTTCGGGGCTGGGATGGGGCGGGAGTGCAGGAAGGTAGGGCCATGGCGGGAGTGCAGTGACCTCAGCCTTGGTGACGTGGGGGCGGAGTAGCCAGGCCCAGGGTAGGCACACCTGCCTGCAGCCACTGCATCAGTTCCTTCTGTTCAGCTAGGGTGAGGGGGGGTGGGAGCAAGGCAGCAAGGGCAGGCACAGCTGGAGGGGTGGTGGTAAGGGCGGTGGGAGGGGCTGTCAGTGGAGAGGGCGACTGGCCCAGCTGGGTGGTGACAACCCTGGTGAGGGCATCAAGGGATTTGGCCACCTGGCCCCAGGCTGCCCGCTCCATCGAGAGCCACTCCCACAGGAGACGATTTTTGCTCCTGCCACGCGACCATGTATGCTGCTGCGAGGTCCTCTGGATGGATGCAATGACATGCTCGCCTGGTGCAGCGCCCTGTCCTTGGGGGTGTCACCCTGTCCCCCTTGCCAGCTGCAGCAGGGCTCTCCAGGACATCAAGGGGGCTGGGCTGGCTCATGGACATTGCGTCTGTAAAGACATAAGGGAAGGTGGGGGTCGCCCCATCAGTTGAGCAACCAGGCCATGTGCGGCAGTGGCCCCATCCCTGTCAGCTGTCTTTCCCTGCCTGTGGGAGTGGAGGCCCCGGGGCATCCTGGGTGTGGAAGGGTCCATGCATGGGTGGAATGTATGCTGGGCTCAGTCACCCCTGCCATGTCCTCCCATGCCACGTGTGGGTAGCCCTATGCCAGCTCTGGCAGAAGCCAGACCCCCCACATGCTCTGTGGTACCTGAAACACCCAGTCCTACCTGAGGGTGCCTTGGGAAGCTCAAGCGGGGCCCAGACAGAGGTGGACTCTAAGGGCACGGCAATGACAAGGGTCCCCTCACTGCAGCACTCCCTGTCGCTGTCCCACTTCTGCTGCTTAGGCTGTGGACGCGCAGTGGGTAGTGTTGTTGAGGGCCCTGGTTCTGGCTCTTTGACCTTCACTCTGGCTCCACTGTGTCCAGTGCCTGTTCTGGGGGACCTGCCTCCCTTGCTCCAAGGAGCTGGTCAAGCCTGTGGTAGTAGGGGCAGCTTGCAGCCACTGCCCCTGACTGCCTGGCTGCCTCCTTCATCTTGGCATAGGCCTGATGCAGCTCCTTCACCTTTGAGCATACCTGCTTGGGGGTCCAGGAGGGGCGCCCCCATAGGGTCAGGGCCTGGGAGAGGTGGGTGAAGGCAGCTGTGTTCCACTTCTGGTCCTTGGTGTGCAGCAGGGCCTCCTTGCCCCCTCCCCACCCACACACAGCCAGGAGGTCACAGACCTCAGCCTCCGCCCACTTAGGGCCCCTTTTCTTGCCTGGCTGGCTGGAGTCCTGGGAGCCCTGTCACCCAGTGCCCTGGGATTCCTGAGAGTCACAGGGGTCCTGGCTGCTTGTCATGACTCTGAGGGGAGCTTTTATGGAGTTCCGTGGGGTGCTGGAGGGTGTGTGGCTGCAGGCATGTGCATCTGTGGCTGCAAGCACACTCTCAGCTTCCTGTGCAGGGTTTCTGGGTCCCTGTAGCTTTCAAAGTGGCTGGAGCTGGCAACCATAGAGCCCTGCTAGTGATGGCCAGGGTGTTGCTGTGCTCCAGGTGGCCAGCACCATGGAAGAGTTATTTTGAAATAGCAGCCAGGGGAGCAACTGCACACATTTCCTTTAGAAATTAATTTTGGCATTGGCCTGCTAAACGCAGGGTTGTGAGTTCAATCCTTGAGGGGGCCATTTAGGGATCTGGGGCAAGTAGGTTTTTTTTTTTGTTTTGTTTTTTGTTTTTTTTGTTTTGTTTTGTTTTTTAAAGAGGATGGTGCTTGTTCCTGCCAAGAGGGCAGGGGACTGAACTCTGTGACCTCCGGAGGTCCCTTCCAGTGCTATGAGACCCGTATCTCCATACCTACATATATATATAAATGAGGCACTGTTTCCAACATGGGAATGGAACAATGCTTTCGAAATGTCTGCGTCATTATTTCAAAATTAGTTTTGAAAGAAGCAATTTGTGTGTAGTCGCTCTCATGCGAATTTTGGAATGTCCCCTCCTTTGGAAATTAATTTTGAAATTAAATCATAGTGCTGCCACAGCTGAAAATCATAGTGTTGCCACAGCTGTTTCCTTTTCTTCTCCCTGTAGTCATGCAAACATCAGGAGACTCTCTAGTTCCGAGTGTCAAGTAATTGAATACGTTTATCCAGCTCAATCCATGTCTCAGTTGCCACTGGGCTGAGTGAATTTCTCACATTCATAGAGCTAAAAGATCTAGATTCTGTCAGATCTACAATCCCAGTCCAGGCTTTACCCTTAAACAGAGCCTTTGTCCTGAGCACTAAGGATGTTCACAAAGATCATATTAGTGACAAAAAGCCAGATGATTTTCTGTATGTGCAGGGATCATTACTACAAACAAAATAGTTTTTGAAGTCTTTATTTTTTTATTTACCTAGCTACATGTCTGGTGGGGAGGAAAAACACCCCAGAAGTCTGTGCTTGGTGACTGTATTGCTTGACTATAGACAGCTGACTTACAAGCAGAGAAAACATCCCTTTTCTTTTGGCATTTAGTGCAATTCACTGCTAGTTTTGGATGCTTGTACAAGTATCAGTGCTAGCCAGGTTAGGTATCCTATGCACATGTAAAATACCTACTGTGAAGTCATGTGAAATCATGCAGCTGTAAGTAATGTAATTCTCATTTGGAAAGGTATGTTTGCCATTTATCTAATTTTAGTATATTCATTTTCAAGCTTTAAAATTGTAACTTGAAACTATTACCTTTCAATTGGTTTGCAAAAGACAGAGATTTTGTTGAAGAATCTAAAACTCTCGTATTATCTAAAACTGAAGGTATGTTAATTAATCCTTAAATGAGCTTTCAGAATGTAGCCCACTGGAAATGGAGGTTTTGATAGATGCAGATTAAGATGAGGATTCACCTTCTGCAAGATCAGGTGGAAGTAATAGGCATATTTGCAGGGTTAGGCACTTTTCTAGTGAAATAGAATTTGGGTTTAAACATGCTCCCAGCAATAGTGTACTTCAGGCTTTATCACAAAAAAAAAATTATATTCACTCGGAGCTCCAATACATGTATGTCAGTCATTGTGACATGACATTTTGTTTGATCTAATCTTATTCTGTACAATTCTCTTCTCACCTATTTTCTTGCATACAGATACCGAAAAGCTCTACGAAGCATATTATATTTTGATTGAAACTGAGGTCAAGAAATGAAGTAACTGCATGATACTTTAGGATCCAAATGTCAAGTTGCATTCTAAGGGATATCCTGTGACAAAGAATCATAACATATCAGTAGATGTTTCAGAAAATTTGATTACTTTCAACAGATGCCAATGATAGAGTCTGGTCTTTTCTTTGGTACAATTTTGTCTATTTACAAGGCCCTGTTCTTCAAATACAGGAGAAACCAGAAATAAGAGTATTTTCTTAGCTTGCAGCCCTACCCTCTACCCCACCCCCGAAATCCTTTTCTCTCTATCTTATTTGCAGGCCCAGCCACTCTGTTCACAGATTGCTGCTTGGCTTTCTTGCCTTTTCTTCTAACTTCTTTTACCTTGTCTCTCATGCTTGTCACACACTTTACCTGAAATAATTCTTAGCAAAAGCCTCTGCATCCACCCAGTTTAAAACTCCCAGGTAGGCTCATGTAATCTTTTTATCTTAGGTTTTGGGGGTTCACTTATCTTTACAGTTATGCCATTTATAGAGTGCGATTGCATCTGATCATGTATCTGAGGTTTTTAACTCAGCCTAGATTGAGGTTTTACCCATCTCGGTACCTACTGTCACTGTGATGACTGGCATTCCTTTTCACCCCAGACTCATGAGAATCCTAACCAGCCTTGGAAGCAGCTCACTCTATCCTGGTGCTCCATAACTACCCTTATTTGAGCTCTTGTTTGCAAAGAATTTAAGTATCTGCTTTGTTAAATTGGAATGGGAGTGAATGTACGCATAAATACTAAACTGGGGACTACATTCAGCAGAAATCTTGTCACCCTAAGCAGCAATATTCATGAGCTGCAAGCTCAGGAGATTGTTCTTTTTGTGTTAAATGCACATACAATCTAAGTATACAAATAAATTATTTTACTGTGCTGATAGTTGAAAAGAAGACCAGTTTAATCTCGGGAATTAACAGCCAATTAGCTTGACGTCTGAAATAATAGCTAGCTTGTGTTTAAAAAGCGCAATAAATAGAACTAGCATGTGAATTAATAGAAACTGTCCTCAACGACAAGTTAGATTGTTCGCATATATGCTTCTAATAGAAAATGACAAGTGTGACATGGAAAGATTAAGATCCTGGTCGATAAGACTTTTGAGTACGTTTTGAACAAGCTTGATGATTACAACATACATAGTGTTATTTATCTGACAGTTCATCATGCTGTCCCGAAAGAGCGATCTTTTGTGAATCCATCATTAAAGATTGCCCATCTGGAATGAAGGCTTGGGCTTCTCCATTGACACAGTGATTACTAAAAGTCAACTAGTTTTCAGTGACTTTCTTTTCTTTCCCAACCTCTTTTTTTTTTCTCAGCCCCACTTTTCGAGTGTCTGCTTCAATTCAGTTTTGATAACACCTCCCTCTGATTTAGAAATTATCAGTATGTTGAAGAAGAGAAACCTGGAAGAGTTCTACTTCTTAATGACTAGTCTAGTCAGTTATTACAGGCTCCATCAGAATCTACTGTTTCATGCAAGCTGGAATATAAAGTTGTGTTTATTCCCATGTTGTTTATTTTACAGTGCCCCGAAGAGTACTGTGTGCTCTGGTTTCAGGAAAGAAGCTCTAGACTCAGCGAATACAGGTTGCACCTCCCTGGTCTGGCGCCTGGAGGAACTGAGTGGTCCTGGACCTGGAATTTTGATGGACCAGGGGAGGTGAATGTCTCCTGCTGGCCTCTGGCCCTGCTCCCGGGCTCTCCTCCCAGCTGTGAGGCCCACTTCCCAGCTGTGACATGGCTGTTGGCTTTCTGTCCTGGCCACAGACTTTTGGCACCAGCTGCTGCCCCCCTAGCTATATACTGCCATTCCCTGACCCTGTCCACTAGCGTGGCCACATACTGTCACTCCCTGGCCTTGGATGATGCTCCATGGCTGCCAACTTCCCAACTCCCCAGCTGCAGCCTGCTGGCTCCCTGCTTGCGGTTGGTCCCCATGTCATCAGCCCAGCCAGGGTTCCTGGCTCGACTCAGGCTAGCCAGCTGCCAGGGCTCTCTGGTCCAGCAACATCCATGGTCCTGCCAGACACAGAAGCTGCTGGATGAGAAAGTACCGGAGGTCAGAGGTGCAACCTGTAGTTACCAGTTTTCATAGAATCATAGAATCCTAGGGCTGGAAGGGACCTCAGGAGGTCATCTAGTCCAGCCCCCTGCTTCAAGCAGGATCAACCCCCACTAAGTCATCCCAGCCAGGACCTTGTCAAGCTGAGACTTAAAAACCTTGAGGGATGGAGAATCCACCACCTCTCTACGCAACACATTCCAATGCTTCACCACCTGCCTGGTGAAGTAGTTTTTCCTAATATCCAACCTACACCTTTCCCTCTTCAACTTCAGACCATTACTCCTTGTTCTGACACCACTGAAATCAGTTTTTCACACTCCACTTTTGAGCTCCCTACAGGAGGTTGAAGGCTGCTATTAAATCACCCCTTAAATCACCCCTTTTCCTCCACTCTGAGAGTATAATTCTTGGGTTCCAGAGCCTTGCCTGTTTGGTGGATTCCACTATATTTACTGGGAACAATTATTCCTCCCTTCATCTAACACAAGCGAGTCCGACCATAGGTCATCTAGCTCAGTGTCCTGTTTTCTGGCAGTAGGCAATATCAGGTGTTTCAAAGGGAGCGAACTGAACAGGGCAATCATAGAGCGATTCCTCCCCTGTCATCCAGTGCCAGCATCTGGTATTCAGAGGCCTAGAACACTTGAGGCTGTGGCCACACTAGCCCCTCCTTTTGGGCACTTTGGAATATGCTAATGAGGCACTACCAGGAATATGCAGCATCTCATTAGCATAATGGCAGCCACACGCACTCCAAAACTGCCGGTTTCAAAACACATGCCACCCATGTAGCTGGGGGCCTTTCAAAACGCATCCCCTGATTTCGAAAGCCCCTTCTTCCCATCTGATTTTGGGAAGAACGGGCTTTTGGAATCAGGGGGGTCATTTTGAAAGGCCCCCAGCTACACAGGCAGCATGCATTTTGAAACCGACAGTTTTGAAGCACGTGTGGCTGCCATTATGCTAATGAGGAGCTGCATATTCATGACAGTACCTCACTAGCATATTCCAAAGTGCCACATTGCCATAGCCCCTCCAAAAGGAGGGGCTAGTGTGGCCACAGCCTGAGAGTATAGGGCTGCATCTCTGACCATGTTGGATAGCAGGCACTGAGGGACCTACCCCACTTCACGGTGAACTCTGCTTTAAAGGCTGTGCTGCATGAAAAAGGTCAAAGTTTTCTCTGGAAAAAACCCCTCACAAAATATTGAATATTTGCTGTGAGAACCCCATGAGCCCCCTGGGGGAGGTTGTGAACTACTGCAGGAATAGAGATCCATTGCAATACATGTGTGTTCAGCATGTACGTTCCACAGGAGCACAGCTTCTCATTAAACCATGCCCACCAACAGTAGGACCAAAAGGGGCAACTGCCTCTGGGCCCAGCAATTCAAAGGGGCCCAGGGCTTCCAGCTGCTGCTGCTGCTACTGTGCCAGTGGTGGGAGCTGGAGCCCCAGGCTCTTTAAATGGTTGCTGGAGCATCCCTCCGTGTGGCTCTGAAGGCTGCGGCCTGGGGGAGAGGCAGCGCCATGATCTGGACAGCACTGGCTGTCTTCAGTCCCATCCCTTCTGACTGAGGCCCCACCCTTCTGGGGCTATGGAGCCAGCCTCTGCCCACACACACACACACACACACACACACACCCCCTCCCTCCCTCGCCTGGCTACCCACGGAACCTGTCAGCGCCCCCCTGTATGAAACACACAGGAGTGGTTCATTCCTATATCTCTGCCTAGGCACATCTTTCTGCCCTCTGACCCGGGTTTACATCTGTCTCATATACTCAAGTACAAATCTTCATGAACTATACGTGGATGAAAGATTGTTTTTCATTCTAACAGAGAGATAGCCGTGCTAGTCTATGTATTATCAAAACAAAAAAGCAGGCCAGGAGCACTTTAAAAACTAACAAAATTATTTATTAGGTGATGCGCTTTCATGGGACAGACCCACTTCTTCAGATCATAGCTATACCAGAACAGACTCAATATTTAAGGCACAGAGGACCAAAAATAGTAATCAAGGTTGATAAATCAGAAAAATAAGATCAAGGTGAGCAAATCAGAGAGTTGAGGGGCAGAAGTGGGGGGGAGAGAAGTCAAGAATTAGATAAAGCCAAGTATGCAAAAGAGCCCCTATAATGAGCCAGAAAATGCCCATCCCGGTTCAAACCACGTGGTAATGTGTCGAATTTGAATATAAAAGAGAGTTCAGCAGCCTCTCTTTCCAGACTGTTGTGAAAATTCCTCTCCAGTAAAACGCAGACTTTCAGGTCATTAACAGAATGGCCCACTCCATTAAAGTGCTGGCTGACAGGTTTGTGAATCAGGAGTGTTTTTATGTCTCTTTTATGCGCATTAATTCTTTGTCTAAGAGAGTTTGAAGTCTGTCCAATATACAAAGCATCTGGGCATTGCTGGCACATGATGGCATATATGATGTAAGTTGAGGAACATGAGAATGTGCCTGTGATTCTGTGAATAACCTGGTTAGGTCCAGTGATGGTATTTCCAGAATAGATATGTGGACGAAGTTGGCAACGGGCCTTGTTGCCAGGAAAAGTTCCAGGATTGGTGTTTCTGCTGTATAGACTGTGGCTGTTAGTGAGAAGCCTCATAAGGTTGGGAGGTTGTCTGTAGGAGAAAACAGGCCTGTCACCTGGGGCCTTCTGGAGTGTGGCATCCTAATTAAGGCTAGGTTGTAGGTCTTTGATAATGCGTTGCAGTGTTTTGAGTTGGGGGTTGTAAGTAATGACCAGTGGTATTCTGTTATTGGAGTTCTTGGGCCTATCTTGGAGTAGCTGGTCTCTGGGTATTCATTGGGCCTGTCGATTTGTTTTTTTATTTCTCCTGGTGGGTAATTCAGGTTTATGAATATTTGGTAAAGATCTTGTCAAGTATCAGGGGGTAGTCATGTTAATCTGGATCTGTAACAGCAATGAAGGGTCCTGTGGCACCTTATAGACTAACAGAAAAGTTTTGAGCATGAGCTTTCGTGCGCAAAGACTCACTTCATCAGATGCTTGTCATGCAAATCTGCAGGGCCAGGTATAAATAAGCAAGAACAAGGCTGGGGATAACAAGGTTAGCTCAGTCAGGAAGGATGAGGCTTACTACCAGCAGTTGATCTGGAAGTGTGAACACCAAGGGAGGGGAAGCTGCTTTTGTATTTAGCCAGCCATTCACAGTCTTTGTTTAATCCTGAGCTGAGGGTGTCGAATTTGCAGATGAATTGTAGCTCAGCAATTTCTCTTTGGAGTCTGGTCTTGAAATTTTTTTGCTATAGGATAGCTACTTTTAAGTCTGCTACTGTGTGGCCTGGGAGATTGAAGTGCTCTCCTACGGGTTTTTGTATATTGCTATTTCTGACGTCTGATTTGTGTGCATTTATTCTTTTACGTAGAGACTGTCCAGTTTGTCTGATGTATATAGCAGAGGGGCATTGCTGGCACATGATGAAATAAATTATATTGGTAGATGTGCAGCTGAATGAACCCACGATGGTGTGCCTGATCAGGTTAGGTCCTGTAATGGTGTTGCTGGTGTAGATATGTGGGCAGAGCTGGCAATGAGGTTTGTTGCATGGATGGGTCCCTGAGTTAGAGTGACTGTGGTGCAGTGTATAGCCGTGTCTACACGTGCACGCTACTTCGAAGTAGCGGCACTAACTTCGAAATAGTGCCCGTCACGGCTACACGCGTCGGGCGCTATTTCGAAGTTAACTTCGACGTTAGGCTGCGAGACGTCGAAGTCGCTAACCCCATGAGGGGATAGGAATAGCGCCCTACTTCGACGTTCAACGTCGAAGTAGGGACTGTGTAGTCGTTGCGCGTCCCGCAACGTCGAAATTGCGGGGTCCTCCATGGCGGCCATCAGCTGAGGGGTTGAGAGACGCTCTCTGCAGCCCCTCAGCTCAATGGTGGCCGCGTGGAGCGGCCCCTTAAAGGTTCCCTCCCACTCCCTTCCTGTGCAGGAAGCTGAGGGAACATGCAGGCGGCAGCCCAGACACGCGGCCAGCCTGCACGTTCCTCAGCCACCCAGAACAGGGCCAGCACCTGCGATGGGTGCCCGGCAGCCCCCCCAGCGCCCCCAGGGGACCCCCCCCCAAGGGGAGCCAGGGCAGCCAGCCCAGCCAGGCGGGCAGCCAAGCTGGCAAGCGGCAGCGGGGCCCCTCCTGGACAGAGGCCGAGCTGCGGGACCTGCTGGGGCTCTGGAGCGAGGAGGAAGTGCTCCAGGTAATGGGGAGCAAGAGGCGGAACGCGGATGCGTTCGCTCGGCTGGCCGACAGCCTGGCTGCCCAGGGTCACCCTGCCCGCACTCCTGATCACGTCAGGAGTAAGGTGAAGGAGCTGCGGCAGGGTTACTCCCGGGCCTGGAATGCGGCCGGCCAATCTGGGGCCGCCCCCGTCACTTGCCCCTTTTACAGGGAGCTCAGGGACATCCTGGGCCCCCGGCACACCTCCTCCCCTCCGGCCACCCTTGATACTTCGGCCGACGAGCCCCAGCAGGCCCTGCAGCCGGAGTCTGCCCCGGAGGTAAGCCCCGCACCCCGGGGTTCCCCCCCGGAGCCCACCCCCGGGACATCGCGGCAGGAGGAGGAGGAGGAGGGGGGCTCCTCCTCCGCAGAATCCAGGCTGCAGATCCTCCTCCTGCCATCCCGGAGCAGCAGCCGGGCCTCCGCCCCCGGGGATCTCCGGACCGTGAGAGTGAACTGACAGGTATGTACCCCCCTCTGATGTACACCCCTGGGCTTGAGGGGCGGGGGGTAATAGATATGTGTCCAGGGCCCCCCACATGCTCACATGGCCATGGCCCCAAGGACAGCAGGGCCATGTCCCTCACAGCAGTGCATCAGCCCCTGCCCCCCGCCACCCCTCATGACAGTGCCATGCCCCATCCCCGGAGCAGGGGGGAGCGGAACCTCGAGGGGCCCCCGGGAGGATGGGGTGGGACACCCCGCAGCAGCAGCAGCAGCAGCATGTGATGGAGTAGGGGGAGTGCAAAAGGGAGACTCAGGCTAGATATGAGCAACAAGAGCCGAATAGCTCCCAGGGGCAAAGGATGATCGTGGGGCTACAGCTGGCAGGTGACACCTCTGCCCTGAACAAAGAGGAGGGAGGAGCCGAGCTGGCTTGGAACTGGGGGGGGGAGGGCGGGGGCCACAGGTAGAGGCTAGGGGAAGGGAGAGCTGGAACGCAGCCAGCCTGAGGAGGGGGAAAGCTGCATCCCAGAGGGGCACCCCTTGGGGTCTTCTCCCCAGGACGGGTTGGAAGGACTGTCTCTTCCGACAGCTGGTGCTGTCACTCCTGGGAGAAACTGGTCATCTGTGGCCTAAGAAACCTCTCCTGTCACACCCTGCGGAGTGAAGTGAGAGTCGCTCCCACCAGGGGACGGGGTGCAGTGCAGGGGGACCCCTGAACCCCATCCATTACAGCAGCATCTCCCGGGGACGGGGATGGGGAACCTGCAGCACAGGGCTGGGGGGACAAAGGCCACGGCTCGGAGCCCACACTAATGCCTGTCTCCATTCTTCTTCCCCCCCTCCTCTCCTGTGTCCCGCACCTGCACCATCAGAAGGACCGGAAGAGAGCGCCGGCGAGGCATCAGTGGTCCCGGAGAGCCCTTCGAGGCCATCACTCCAGGCAACCCCTCGGCCAAGGACCAACCGGCCCCACGGTGGGCCAGACGGCAGACCCCGCGCCACCACCAGCCGATGGCGACGGACCCCCAGCTGCTGGCCATCCACCGTCGGCAGCTGGAGGTCGCGGAGCAGCACCTGCAGCTGCAGGAGCAGGCGCTGGCCTGGCGCCAAGAGGCATGGGGGGCCTACATGGACACTTTCAACCGCCTGGTGGACTACCTGGCCCCCCATGCCGCGCCGGCCGCCGCAGCGCCCGACGTGCCTGCTCCACCCGCCGCACCACCAGCTGCTCCGCCCGTCGCCGTCCCATCCGCCGTCGCCCCGCCACCCACCGCCGAGGGCCGGAGCACCGAGGGACCCCTGGAGCCAGCTGAGACTCGCCGGGCATATCTTCCGGTCCGCCCCGCTCCCAGCCAGCCCCGGACAGGGCTGAGGCCGCGGCGGGGCTCCCAGCCGCCCACGTCCAGTGCCGGACTTTAGGGGTGAGGGGCCCAGGACATGGCCCCCCCCCTTGTATATAGTTGGGACTTATTATTTTGTGCCCCCCGTTTACCCCGTCCCCCCCATGTAAATAGTTCTCCCCTTTATCATCCCTGGTTTTCTTTTTATTACTGAGCACACTTTTTTCTTACTATTGTTTTATTTGTACATATTACTTTGGTTCCACACATGTTGCATATAGTTTGTTCTTGTTTTATATTTATAGTTAAAAAAAAAGTTCTAAAAGAAAAAGCAGTTTAAGTTCAGCCACAAGTGCGTGCTGTCATTTGTCCAGGAAAAGTGGGAGGGGGGTGCGGTTGGGTGCTCCATGGTGTGGGCGTTGGGGCAGGGAGTGTGGTGGAGGAAGGGGCGGGCAGTGGGGGGCCCTGGCAGAGTTCACCCCGCGGCCTCATCATCGAAGTGGGCCCGCAGGGCCTCCCGGACCCGGGTCCCTTCGGGGTCCACCTGCCGACTGGGGGCAGCGGGTGGCTGCACGTCGGCCCTGCCGGCCTCCACAGCCCAGCCCTGGAAAAAGGCCTTCCCCTTGCTCTCCACTAAATTGTGCAGGGCGCAGCAGGCACCCACAATCAGGGGGATGTTGTTGGGGCCCGCATCCAGGCGGGTCAGGAGACATCTCCAGCGTCCCTTCAGGCGGCCAAATGAGCGCTCCACCACCTGGCGCGCGTGGTTCAGGCGCTGGTTGAAGCGCTCCTGGCTAGCGGAGAGATGGCCCGTGTACGGGTGCATGAGCCAGGGCCGGAGGGGGTATGCCGCATCTGCAATGACGCAGAGGGGCATGGTGGTGTCCCCCAGAGGGATCTCCCGCTGGGGGATGTAGGTCCCTGCCTCCAGCCGGCGGCACAGGCCCGAGTTCCAGAAAACCCGGGCGTCGTGGGTGCTGCCAGGCCAGCCCACATAAATGTCCTGGAAACGTCCCCGGCTGTCCACCAAGGCCTGGAGGACCACAGAATGGTAGCCCTTGCGATTCATGTAGCGTCCTCCACTGTGATGCGGTGCACAGATGGGGATGTGAGTCCCATCCAGAGCCCCGAAGCAATTGGGGAAGCCCAGGGTGGCAAAGGCCGTGATGGTGGCATCTGGGTCCCCCAGCCTCACGAGCCTGTGCAGGAGCATGGCATTGATGGCACGCACAACCTGCAGGGAAAGCACATGGGACAGCACCAATGAGGGGTGAGCAGGGTGTGCGTGGCCCTGCCCTGCCCTGCCCTCCCCTGCCCTCCTCTGCCCAGGCCCCCCTCCCCCCGTGGCTTCTCTTACCTCCATGAGGACAGCCCTGACGGTGGCCTTGCCGACACCAAACTGCTGCCCCACGGATCGGTAGCTGTCGGGAGTGGCCAGCTTCCAGACAGCGATGCTGACCCGTTTCTCCACTGTGAGGGCACGCCGCATGGCAGTGTCCTGGTGCCTGAGTGCGGGGGTGAGCCACTGGCACAGCTCCATAAATGTCTGCCGGCTCATCCTGAAGTTCCTGAGCCAGCGGTCATCGTCCCACTCCCCAAGCACCAGCCGCTCCCACCAGTCGGTGCTGGTGGGGTAGCTCCACAGCCGCTGGCCTGTGATGCGGGGGTGGGGGCGGGGTGCTGCAGGGTTGGGGGTTGAGCCCTGCTGCCCTGGGGGCAGCTCCTCCTCCGGTGTAGCAAGGAGGTGCTCAGCTGTCTCCCGCATGGCATGGAGCAGGGCAAGCCCTGCTCCTGCCGGGAGGGCTGGGTGGACCTCTGGCTGCTGCTGCTGCTGCTGCTGCTGCTGCTGCTGCTGCTGCTGCTGCTGCTGGGGGTCCATGCCTGCGTCGCCCGGGGTCTGTGTGCCTATGGCTCCTCAGACTGCGTGCTGTGCAGGCTGAGTGTGTCTGGGAGGGGCCCTTTAAGGGAGCGGCTAGCTGTTGCCCCGGAAGCGCTAGTCCGCCCTGTGACCCTGTCTGCAGCTGTGCCTGGCATCCCTATTTCGATGTGTGCTACTTTGGCGTGTAGACGTTCCCTCGCTGCGCCTATTTCGATGTTGTGCTGCGCAACGTCGAAGTTGAACATCGATGTTGCCAGCCCTGGAGGACGTGTAGATGTTATTCATCGAAATAGCCTATTTCGATGTAGGCTTCCTGTGTAGACATAGCCTATAGTTGCTGGTTAGGGTTTGCTTCAGGTTGGCAGGTTGTCTGTGGGCAAGTACTGGTTCTGTTCTGGTATGGCTCTGATCTGAAGAAGTGGGTCTTTCCCATGAAAGCTCATCACCTAATAAATTATTTTGTTAGTCTTTAAAGTGCTACTGGACTGCTTTTTTGTTTTAATTATTTGTATATCTAAACAAGGGTGTACACGAGTATATAAAATAACATTTTTCTTTATTCTTTTCTAAATTAAATGAATCATGTAGGAGAGAAGGAATCTGTTTTTGAGAATTAGTTCAGACATTAAATTAATTTTAGTTCAGATGTATTTATGACCCTTTCACTTCTTAGCAGCAGATGAGCATAAGTAGGAATGAATGTAAAGCTTCATTATTTGGGTAAGATTACTTTAAGTTGGAATTATCACTTTGGGTGCATTAGTCATTCATGTTTTCCAGTCAGGAAACAGAAGCACTGTGATGTGATTTATTTGAATAACCAGTAAATTGGCAATTAGAATATTGCCAGAACCAGATCGTTCCAGAACACTTAAAAACTGAGATAAATTTTTAAGATTGTTGGCATTAGAAATAGGTATCTAGCTGTCTGAGAAGATTGACCCCTATATAAGCATGTAGATACATTTATATAAAACATTATTAAAATATTGTAGTTATAAACATCTAAATGTCAAGATTGGTAAACAATGAATTAAGATTCCAGTGCCACCCTTACTTTTCATTCCTGTACCTCAGCAACAGCCTCTGATCTAACTGCCTATAATAAAAACTCATGATTCTAGACAAATTTCTACAAACTAGTCTGGAAACTGCAAACAGCCTCATATTAGTTGTCAGAGCGTGAACTTCAGACGACACCCCAGAAACCATAACATATCATTTGTTACCCCCATCCCTCACTTATGCTGGCCTGCCCCTTTCTTTTTCTGGATATTTATATACAGGCCTGCTAATGGAAGGGAAGAGGGACAAAAGGGCAACTGCCCCAGGACTGATCATTCAAAAGGGCCCAGGGCTCCCACCTGTGCCTGCCAGAGCCCTTTAAATCCCTGCCAGCACCCCAGATGGTATGCTTCAGGTGGTGCTAAGGGCAGGGAGGGGCATGGCATGGCATGGTTCAGGTGGTGCAGAGGACTGGCTGCTCCAGCACAATGCTTTTCACCTGAGGTTCCACCTATTCTATCCCTCTCCCCCGCCCCGCCCCACCCCATATAGTCCCCATCACTTTAATAACTGAGCCTAAGACCTCAGCGCACTGTACTGATTTTAATGAGACTCTGGTATAGCATGAAACCATACTTTGTGCTAAATGTTGGAACTCAGTTGTTTAATGGCACTCATGTAATCTCTAAGATTTATATATTTATGGAGACGATGCCTTTGTATTTATGCCTTTGGAGCTAAGGCTCCATTACTTTGCATACTTTCCTTTTCCTATGCCAGGTGATTGAAAAGTGGGATAGTGTTTCATGCTCATTTTCTGAACAGGTTTAAATGACTGCAGAAAGGCCAAAACAATGGAAAAATAGGCACATTGCATTTAATTCTGATCATTGCTTAATGATGTCACTTTAAAAGACTGAGGGGATTTCAGCCATGATTGATCCCAGTACCAAGTATAAACTGAGAAGTTAAATCAATGCCAGTCCATCTAGCTTTTAGTGGAAGTAGTGAGAAATGGCTCTCTCCAAAGCAATTACAAAATCTGAAACACTGAAAAAAAGTATCATGCATTTCTAAAATCTCCCATGGTATCAGTTATACCATCATGAGTTAATATGTTCACAATCTAAAAGGAAGAATAAGATAAGAAAAGGATAAAAACATGTTTTCATGCATAGAATATTAAATGTGTTGGAGGAAATGTCCAAGCAAGGTTATTGAACAGCATACTGCACTTATGGAAAAATATTAAATGACATTGTGGGGGAGATGGATTACTAAAATGGCCATAAATCCTGATGAATCATAAGGCAAGGCTAGAAAACTGTGTTGTGTTTTGTTTATAAATCTAGATTGAATCATGCAAAGAGTCTTTTCTTTAAGGATATTGCATATGTGCGTCCAACTGGATTATTTTAACATGCATGCATAAATAGTTTTGGAGGGAACTTGCTTCTGCTTTTCAAAGTGTAGGTGCATGTGGTATTTGACTTCAGTTGTTCTGTGTGTGTGAAGGCAGGATTTGTTTGTCTAGTCATTGCTTTATTTAATCTTCACCAATATTGTCAACATGTGAGCTGTGTACCTTTCATATTAGTATCTGGGCTGATAATCTCTGCGTCTTTTAGAAGACAACAGTGTCAGGCACACATGAACAAGTCTCATAATCTAGTCAGGAAAGAGTGGGAGGCTGGAGAGAGAGAGAGGCATAGTTTATTATATAAACTGTTACAGAATGGGAGAAGATAATTGTTGTAAATACCCCTACCTGTGAAAAATGATCACAATACTGCACGTCTCATTAATGTACTGCACAAGAGTGGAGGAGGAAAAGGAGAGGTGGAGCAATTCAGAGGGAAGTTCTGGAGCAGAAAAAGATGGAGGACTCAGAGATTGAAGACTCCAGAAGACAGAGGGCTACATGTTACAGATAAATCTTAAGGTAGATGTGGTTAGGGTACAGAGATAAAGAACATGGTTGAAAAGAGAGGGGGAGAATAGCTACCAGAGGAGATAGATGTGAGGGCAGATTTATGCAAAGGAACCAGGGGGTACATAGAGAAAACTGTTGCTAAGAGCCTTGAAGTAGAGAGAGAGAGAACAGAGGCATGACAGGCAGCAATTGTTTCTTTTATTCCTATCTCCACACCATGGGTCCGAGGAAGAACCCTGGTGTTGTGACTCAACCAACCTTGCCCTAATGATTTTCTTCATTCAAGGATCTGTGCTATAAAGAATTCAGCATGGTTCTACTACTCAGTAGAACCTCACCAGTTTCCCTTCAGACAACAAGCCATGCTTACAGAGTGGAGAAGCACAGATTTTGCTCCACTTGCCTAAAAATTACAAAACTCTTTAAAACGACAAAGCATGGGAGAACTAGCAGGGCCAAACAGGTATATTTTAATTCATTTCTTTCCAAAGAGTAAAGCTCAGACAACCATTAACAAACTGCAATGCCAGATTCTGCTCTCACGTATGCTAATGTGACAGAGGGATGTTAGCCTGTATTCTATCAAAACAAAAAAGCAGTCAAGTTGCACTTTAAAGACTAACAAAATAACTTATTAAGTGGTGAGCTTTCCTGGGACAGAGCCACTTCTTCACATCTGAAGAAGTGGGTCTGACCCATGAAAGCTCACCACCAATAAGTTACTTTGTTAGTCTTTAAAGTGCTACTTGACTGCTTTTTTGTATGCTAATGTAAATGAGGAGTAACTCCATTAAGACCAGTGGAATTGCTCCTCTAGGGAACTTGACAAAAAGCAATCTTTTTACAATAAATTCTTCTAGATAAGATGTTTCCTGTTTAGTCCATTGATGCATATTTTAGTTCCTTCACAGTGAGCCAATGTCACCCTGTTCCAGTCATCTGGCAGAAGGAAGTGGTAAGGACATAATATTAACATATGATAAGCATTTCATAGCAGGGAACATCTCTGAAAAGGACAGGACCAACATCCCATGAAGCTAGCTCTGCAGGAGGAAGCGGAGTGGAACTCATCTGCTTCATTAAACACATTTTATGACTTGGATCAAACTCTGAGACAAGATGCTGAATCAACAAATAGATTTGTGTGTTCTAGGAACTCCCCACCAGCAAAGGAGCATCTAATAAGTCTAGTTTGTTAGGATTAGTCAGATATCATACCACTGATACGCTGAATACTATCTCATTTTCTCAGTTTAGATAAAAGGGCATTCCCAAACGTGGGCAGCAGTGAATCTTCTCAGAGAAATGTTCCTCTCAGGAGTGGCAGGAAAGGTCATGTATCAGGAAGAATTCTGTGCAGGGATGGCTTTAAAATGTCCTTTTTCTTTCCAAGGTTGAGACTAGTCAGTCAAATCCTTAGATCAAAGTAGAGGAGCCTGCTCAATTTTATTTAATCTGGTTGACAACCACCATCAAGGGGCTGATCAGCAGCTAGGGGTTGCTAGTATGTAGGATCATAAGCCATTAGGGGAATCCTTACAGTAAGAGCAGCCAGGTTTATGGATGTTTGCACCGCTAGAATGATACAAAGTGGCTACAATGCAGCCAAGAACTGGAGCCAGTATGTATAAAAGGACCAATCAATTTAAAGTATTTATTACTGAGAGTTGACAGTGATTTTAAACAGCTTTCTAAATTTATTTTCTCTTAGAAAATAGTATGTCAATGGCCTTGAGATAAAGGAGGGTTTAGAGCACTTTAATATCTTTATAACGAATAAGTAATCTTCTTTGTGATGTTAACACAATTCTGATATATGAAAGACAAAAATATGTTGCTGCAATTTAGTAGCCTCATTCTTGAGAAGATCCCTCTTGAGTGTAGACCAAACACAGGCTGCTCAGAGAATAATAATAGGTTGTGGCATAGATTTATACTGTTGAGCATTTGTAGCATCCAGCAATATTGCAAGATAATAAAACTAGTCTGTCTCAGATATTTACTAAGTTAATGGCCTCTTTAGTCAGTTTCACACCCCTTAACCGTTTGACCATTGAAACAAATAGTGGGGGGGTGGGAAATGTGATTAGAAATCCTTCCTACTGACAAGCCTTCTCACTGAAGTAAGAACAAGGAAACCAAGTAAGATGTGGTAACACTTGCAAATTTCTTCCTTTATTGACATTTTTGCCTGAATGTGTGACGCTAATTGTGTACTTTAATATACCAAGCAACATAATAAATACAGCACCAGTTGGCAGCTTCATTTTTATAGTTGACATTCTGCATTTTTTTACAATGTCTGTTTTGTGTAGAAGTCATTGTGTTTTTGCATTGTCTTCAAACATTCTGTTCACAGTGACTTATTCACATTTAAAGTGGCTTGCAGATATAACAGGAAATATGGCCAAGTTGGTTCAACCCAATCATATTAATCTTATAAGCTTTAGATGTAAAACAAGTCTAAACTTGTGTAAATGTGGTATTTGATCAAATATTTCACACTGTAATATAGACCCAGTTCCTGCACTGTACCTTTTTCTCCACTCTTCGAGGAGCCTCTGCGCTGCCAGGTGCTATGGCAGCAGCCAGGTGCTATGGCAGCAGCCAGCTGCTGATGTTGGCACTATGTTAATAGACAGGGTGGGAACACAGTGCAGAAAGAAAGGAGGAGGAGTTGATCAGCTTTGCACCAAAACACCTAGGATCAGCGTGAGAATATATTTTTAAAAATTGACCATTTATTCACCAAGACCACAATTTATAATACCTGCACTGAGAAAGACAGGTACATCACATTTATACATGTACATTTCACAGAATCATAGGGCTGGAAGGGACCTCAGGAGGTCATCTAGTACAGTCTCGTGCTTCAAGCAGGATCAACCCCCACTAAGTCATCCCAGCCAGGACCTTGTCAAGCCGGGACTTAAAAACCTCGAGGGATGGAAATTCCACCACCTCTCTAGGCAACGCATTCCAATGCTTCACCACCCTCCTGCTGAAGTAGTTTTTCCTAATATCCAACCTACACCTCTCCCTCTTCAACTTCAAACCATTACTCCTTGTTCTGCCATCTGACATCACTGAGAACAGTTTCTCACCTTCCTCTTTAGAGCTCCTCTTCAGTAAGTTCAAGGCTGCTATTAAATCACCCCTAAGTCTTCTCTTCTGTAAGCTAAACATGCTCAAATCCCTCAGCCTATCTTCATAGGTCTTGTGCTCCAGCCCCCTAATGATTTTTATTGCCCTCCACTGAACCTGCTCTATCACATCCACATCCTTTTTATACTGGGCGGGGGGGGGCGGGGGCAAAACTGGACTCAATATTCCAGATGTGGGCTCACTAGTGCCAAACAGAGGGGAACAACCACTTCTATAGATCTGCTCAAAATGCTCCTCCTAATGCACCCTAGTATGCTGTTAGCTTTCTTGGCTACAAGAGCATACTGTTTACCCATATCCAGCCTTTCATCCAGCAAAACCCCTAGGTCCCTTTCGATTGTACTGCTGCTGAGCCAATCAGTCCCCAGCCTATAACAATCCTTAGGATTCTTCTGACCCAGGTGCAGGACTCTACACTTCCTCTTGTTGAACCACATCAGCTTTCTTTTGGCCCTGTCCTCCAATTTATCCAGGTCACTCTGGATTCTCTCTCTACCCTCCAGTGTATCTACCTCTACCCCTAGTTTTGTGTCATCCACAAACTTGCTGAGGGTGCAGTCCAGTACCTCATCCAGGTCATTAATGAAGATGTTGAATAACACCAGCCCCAGAACTGAGCCTTGCAGCACTCCGCTTTAAACTGACTGCCATCCAGATAGTGAGCCATTGACCACTACCCCTTGGGCCTGACCATCAAGCCAGCTTTCTATCCATCTTATAGTCCAAGGATCCAATCCATATTTCCTTAACTTATGGACAACAATGTCGTGGGAGACTGTATCAGAAGCTTTGTGGAAGTCAAGGTATATCACATCCACTTACTTTCCCCATGTCCACAGAGCCAGTTACCTCATCATAGAAGCTAATCAGATCGGTCAGGCAGGGCTTGTCCCTGGTGAATCTATGTTGGCTACTTTTGATCACTTTCCCCTCTTCCAAGTGCTCCAAAATGGATTCCTTGAGGATTCCCTCCATTATTTTCCCAGCGATTGAGGCAAGGCTGACCGGTCTATAGTTCCCTGGATTGTCCTTCTTTCCTTTTTTAAAGATGGGCACTATGTTTGTCTTTTTCCAGTCACCCAGTATCTCCTGCGATCTCCAAGAGTCTTCAAAGGTAATGGCCAAAGTTTCAGGAATGACCTCTGCCAATTCCCTCAGTTCCCTTGGGTGCATTAAATCTGGACCCATGGATTTGTGTACATCTAGTTTTTCTAGATAACTCAGAACTTGTTCCTTCCCTGCAGATGGCTGCCCTCCACCTTCCCAGACTGCATTGTCTAGGACCATCATGTGGAAGTTGACTTTGTCCGTGAACACACATTGTTTGTATTTGAAACAATATTGTTTCATAAAAATAAAATTATATTTCTTTTATTTTATTTATCATCTGGTGACAAGAAAAATGATATGTGGCATCATACACAAGATTGGCTGGTGTTCGTCATCTATCCCTCCCTCCAACTTGTTTCTTGCTGCTTTACTGATGAGTTGCAAGATATGATCTGGGCATGCATTGCAATCAAACTTACTTCTTCCCTCCAATTAATGTGTCCTTTTGTTATCTTCTGGTTGTAGCACTTTTTGGTTAATCTAGTGAAATATGTAATTGCTAGTGTCATAATCTTCAAGGAATTTTTTTCTGTTACAGTTGTTCTCCTGAAGACTCTCCCAAACCCAGTAAACACAGGTTCAAACTAACATATTTCCTTCATTATTGTTCTCATTGAATATTCATGATATCTTTACAACACAAATAAAAGTTATTATATTAGTGAGTGCAAGACATGAATATTTCTAAATGTAAATATGTGATAGAATGAGTTACAATAAAGTACACTGTACGAGAATAGTCAGTTTTGGCTCCCGGAGGGGTTCCTCCTCATGTGGGTCAGTGTGCAGCCTCTCCGCCCCACTGCCACAGGTACCATGACAACCCCCAAGTCACTAGTCCGGGGGGGGGGGGGTTCCCACCTTGCCTCAGGTGGGGGAGAGGTGATAATCAAAGCCCAGTCTTACCTCAGGCGGGCACTGGGGAAAATTAGCTCATGTCAAAGCCTAGCCCTAAGTCAGGATGACAGCAAGCCCACAGTCTTAGAAGGCCCCTGGCCCTAGCTCAGGGCAGGGCAGCAAACAGCAAAAAAAGGAGCCCACACCCTGGTGCATGGTGGGGCAACAAACAGTCTAGGAACACCCACGCCCTAGCTCAGGGTGGGGCAACAAACAGCCAACAGGAACCCAGGTTGTCTCTTCACTCAGGAGATTGCAGGCATGTCGCCTGCCTTGGCAGAGCAGGAGGAAACTGCCATCCAGCAGGTGGATGGCAAAGGGCCAACCCACTCCACCCAGCCCACGGGCCCTGGTCGCAGTAGCATGGTCTGCTGCCCAGGTCAGAGGGGAATCCAGGCTGCAACTTGCTGATCCGAGGCCCTTTAATGGTCCTCTTATCCCCTGGGCCACTCGCAGTCCCCTGCTCCCCAGCACATACCCAGTGTCCAGCTGACTTCTCAGGGCTCACTGGGTTCCAGTTCCAGCTGGGGTCCAGGTGTCCCAGTCCAGGTGTAAGCAGCCTATCATTTCTGCTGCCTCAGGTTGGCTCAGGGTGCAGGCTGAGGCAGGTACTCAGATTGGACCTCTAGGTCTGGCTGTCTTCTGCAGTCAGGTTCCACTGAGGTCCACAGGTTGCCAGGACCAGCAGGGGCCCAGGTGGCCCAATCCAGGCCTCAGCCCTGCTTGGCCAGGCCTCAGCCTCCCAGGCAGAGATCCCAGAGCCATCCTCTGGCTCCTCTGGAGGCTCTGCCCAAATTGAGTCCTCAGCCTTCCACACAGGGAGCCCAGAGCCATCCTCTGGAGGCTCAGCCCAGACTGAGTCCTCAGGCTGGGCTTTTAGAGTCCTGGCCCCGCCTTCTGACTTCCGGTCCGGTGACTGGGTAGGGCCAGGCTCAGTACAAAATGGCTCCCGGAAGGGTTCCTCCCCTTCTGGGTAGTGGGGTGTCTACTCTGCCCCACTACAGAGTGTATTGTGAATTTAAAACTAGAAAAAGAACTCAGAATAGTGTATTAAGCAGCCTAAGCATGTTTCAGTTTGCCATTTGGTTTCTTAAATTTAAGTGCTAACTCATTTTAGATGAACTCATTGTTTTTTCCCAACTTGATCATTTTATACAGTAATTCAGCTCTCAGATATATTAACTAAGTGTTAAGCCATAAATCTGCTGCACAACTTTGAACCCATCACTGGATATAGTAAAGATGACATGTTAAGCACTTGGCACATGTATTTAATAAAGCTTACAGTTGCTATGAAGAGTGACAGTGTGTGACTATAATGAGGTTTAATTTGAAACTAAGCACTCTTTTATAGTACAGTCAGCCAGATATGAATCAGATACATGGGTAAGAACAGGGTAGATAAATCACTATTGATTTACAGTAGTTTGTTCATTTTTAAAAATAATAATATACCAATTTAATCAAACTCAGGCAAAGCAGTTTCTGTACTTACTGACATTTGCCCTCTTTGGTTCTTATCTCCATTATTGAAGTGGTTGGTTTCAAAAAAGACAACTTGCAGCTGAAACTGCCTTTAGACATGTGAATGCTATATTTTTGAAAATAACTAAAATCCTTTGGTCAGATCAATCTGAGTTACTGTAACCCTTCTATTAATGCCAGGTGCCTGCCAGAAGGGCCGGGTTCGGCTCCTGGGGGTTTCCTGTCAAGGATACAACCAACCAGCTCAAGCCCCTACCCTGTGGCCTGGGACAATCTCACCCCACTTGCTGGGTGCCTGTAGGGCAGTTCTCCCCACCCCCCGCCTTGCAAGCACAGAGTCTAAGATAGAAACAGCTTATTAAATGACAATAACCTACCCCAAGTTTACAGTGAAAGATGCAGTATATCTAAGCAAAGGGGAGACAAACCCCTTTAACAAGATACCGTCCCCATATGCTATACAACCAAGTCTCTTGCTGGGGCTGTTGGCCTTTACCCCACACTCAGTTACAGGGTGTACCTCTCGCGGTGCAGTCCTGGACCCAGAGCCCACAGATACATCACCAGGGCAGTACTAGCTGTCCACTTGTCTGCAGCATCCCCCTGCCTGCCAGTTGTGCCATCTGCTCCTGCTGCCTTATCAACCACTCACCAGTTGCTGTCATCCACTGTTCCTCCTACCAGCCACCCACCAGCATCTGCCAGGAGAATCACCCTGGGGTAGAACCCTATGATTTCAGCTCTTAATACCTCCAGTGTAGAGGTTCATGAAAACCCTAGTATCTAGCTCTATCTTTCAACAGAAGAGGAGCACTAATCAAACTAGACCTACAGCTACCCTGCCATACCACAGAATCCTTTAACCCAGGGAGCCCTGCATAAGCAATGTCTTACACAGCTATGGCGAGTGCCCTGTCCCCACAACAACCCAGAGCATTGGTGAGATCCCACAACTCCCACATGGATTGTCAGCATAAATAGTGATTTTACAATGTGTTTACAATAGACAAAATCTCATGGCTTACTTGCTACCCATTAGGCTTTGCCTGAAAGGTATCACACATGCACACCTTTGCATTCTCATGCAAATGATCTCTGGGAGACACATTCTTCCCAGCCTTCAGCAGCATTGCATTCCTGCTGCCACATTCCTTACATTACAATGTAGAGTAGTGGACTTTAAAAGTACAACAAAAACAAAATATAAATAACCTAGAGGTGGCAGTCCCCAGACCTGCCTCTTCCACCCAAGACACCACCCTTTCCAGGAGCACGAAGCCAGTGCTCCCCACCCTCATCTTGCCCAGGGGCCTGGTAAGACTGCTTGCTCCCCATTAGACATAGACTCATAGGACTGGAAGGGACCTCAGGAGGTCATCTAGTCCAGCCCCCTGCTTCAAGCAGGATCAAACCCCATTATGTCACCCCAGCCAGGACCTTGTCAAGCCAGAACTTACAAACCTTGAGGGATGGAGAGCCCACAACCTCTCTAGACAACACATTCCATTCACCCTCCTGGTGAAGTAGTTTTTCCTAATATCCAACCTACACTTCTCCCTCTTCAACTTCAGAGCATTACTCCTTGTTTTGCCATCTGACACCACTGAGAACAGTTTCTCAACCTCCTCTTTAGAGCTCCCCTTCAGGAAGTTGAAGGCTGCTATTAAATCATCCCTAAGTCTTCTCTTCAGTAAACTAAACCAGCACAAATCCCTCAGCCAATCCTCGTAGGTCTTGTGCTCCAGCCCCTTAATCATTTTTTGTTGCCCTCCACTGAATCTGCTCCATCACATCCACATCCTTTTTATACTGGGGCGGGGGGGCCAAAACTGGATACAATATGCCAGATATCGGCTTGCTAGTGCCAAACAGAGGGGAACAACCACTTCTCTAGATCTGCTTGAAATGCTCCTCCTAATTCACCCTAATATGCTGTTAGCCTTCTTGGCTACAAGGACACACTGTTTACTCATATCCAGCCTTTCATCCACCATAACCGCAGGTCCCTTTCCATCGTACTGCTGCTGAGCCAGTCGGTCCCCAGCCTGTAACAATGTTTGGGATTCTTCTGCCCCCAGGGTACAGGACTCTACACTTCTCCTTGTTGAACCACATTAGATTTCTTTTGATGCAATTCTCCAATTTATCCAAGTCACTCTGAATTCTGTCTCTACCCTCCAGTGTATCTACCTCTACCCCTAGCTTTTTGTCATCCACAAATTTGCTGAGGGTGCAATCCAGTCCCTCCTCCAGGTCATTAACAAAGATGTTGGACAACACCAGCCCCAGAATCGAGCCTTGCGGCACACCGCTTGAAACCAACCGCCATCCAGATATTGAGCTATTGACCACTACCCTAGGGCCTGACCATCAAGCCAGCTTTCTATCCATTTTATAGTCCAAGGATCCAATCCATATTTCCTTAACTCATGGGCAAGAATGTTGTGGGAGACTGTATCAAAAGCTTTGCTAAAGTCAAGGTATATTACATCCATTCCCCATGTCCGCAGAGCCACTTACCTCATCATAGAAGCTAATCAGATTGGTCAGGCAGGACTTGCCCATGGTGAATCCATGTTGACTACTTTTGATCACTTTCCCTTCTTCCAAGTGCTCCAAAATAGATTCCTTGAGGATCCCCTCCATTATTTTCCCAGGGATTGAGGTAAGTCTGACTGGTCCATAGTTCCCTGGATTGCCCTTCCTTCCTTTTTTAAGATGGGCACTACGTTTGCCTTTTTCCAGTCATTCGGTATCTTCCCTGATCTCCAAGAGTCTTCAAAGATAATGGCTAAAGGCTCAGCAGTGACATCTGACAATTGCCTCAGTACTCTTGGGTGCATTACATCCAGACCCATGGATTTGTGTACATCTAGTTTTTTTAGATAGTTCAGAACTTGTTCCTTCCCCACAGATGGCTGCCCTCCACCTTCCCATACTGCATTGCCTAGCACTCTAGTGTGGGAATTGATTTTGTCCATGAAGACAGAGGCAAAAAAGCATTGAGTACTTCAGCTTTTCTTACGTGATCTGTCACTAGGTTACCTCTCTCATCCAGTAATGGCCCCACACCTTCTCTGATAACCCGCTTATTGTTAACATGCCTGTAGAAACCCTTCTTGTTACTCTTCACATCCGTTGCTTGCTTCAGTTCCAATTGTGTTTTTGCTTTCCTGATTACCCCCTGGCATTCTCCAGTCATATATTTATACTCCTCCTTAGTCATTTGTCCAAGGTTTCACTTCTTATATGCATCCGTTTTGAGTTTGAGCTTGCCCAGGATTTTCCTGTTAAGCCAGGCTGGTTGCCTACGATGTTTGCTTTTCTTACTGCGTATTGGGATGGTTTATTCCTGTGCCTTCAATAAGACTTCTTTAAAATACTGCCAGTTCTCTTGAACTCTTTTCTCCTTCATCTTCATTTCCCAAAGCATCCTGCTCATTAGTTCTCTCAGGGAATCAAAGTCTGCTTTTTTGAAATCAAGGGTGTGTATGTTACTGCTCACCCTTCTTCTTTTTGTCAGGATCCTGAAATCTACTATCTCTTGGTCACTGCAGCCCAGGTTTCCACCCACTTCTGTTTCTCCTACTATTTCTTCCCTGTTTGTGAGCAGCAGGTCAAGTTGTGCACAGCCCCTGGTCAGTTTCTTCAGCACTTGTACCAAGAAGTTATCCCCAACATTCTCCAAAAACTTCCTGGATTGTCTGTGTGCTGATGTATTGGTCTCCCAACAAATGTCTGGATGATTAAAGTCTCCCATGAGAACCTGGGCCTGTGATTTGGAAGCTTCACTTTGCTCTCTGAAGAAATCGTCATCTACCTCATCTCCCTGATCTGGTGGTCTATAGCAGACACTAACTACAAAATCACCTCTGTTACTTCTGCCGCTAAGCTTAATCCAACGACACTCAACTGGATGTTTTCCCTTGCTATACTGGAGCTCTGAGCAATCATATTGCTCCCTCACATAGAGAACAACTCCTCCTCCTTTTCTCCCCAGTCTGTCCTTCCTAAACAGTTTATAATCTTCCATGACCACGCTCCAGTTATGTGAATTGTCCCACCAGGTCTCTGCTGTTCCAACCACCTCATATTTCTTTGACTGTACCAGGGCCTCTAATTCTTACTGTTTGTTCCCTTGGCTTCTGGCATTTGTGTACAAGCATCTTAGAGAAGTGGCTGATTGGCCCACTTTCTCCTCTTCACCGAGGAAACCTACTTGATTGTTCCCTCCTCTTTCCCCACTTACCTCATCTACAAATCATACATGAATAATTAAAATCTCAGTTCCCCACACTACCAAATTACCATGCAAAATAGATATGACTCAAAGACCATGAAGTCAGTGAAAAAAGGCTCCCTTTAAGTCCAATGGCCTTTCAGTCAAGGCTAGAATGAGTAGAGATGGGGAGAAATTTGGCTGCTAGGGCATGAAGTTGCTTGTAAACATGGAAGGGTAAGAGCATTCCTGACTGAATGGTAAAACACACAAACAGGCTACAAATAGTTTTGCCCTGAGATTTGGTTCATTGTTAGGCACAAATATTTGGCTGACAGAAGTATCAGAGTCTCAGAAGGTGCACACTGAGCAGGAATGTTTATCCATCCAAAAATGAACACTTACAGTATATTGGTTATTTTCCTATTTTAAAAGTTTCACATAGCAAATCCCAGTGCAGAAACAATGCCATGTTAGTTTAGCTAACCTATCGGGAGATATAAATAATAAATAGTCAAAGCAAGTAGTTTGCAAACCACCCACAATTCAGAAGACTGTAGAGATATGTACAAATGATGACTATCAAGGCAGAAATCATGGTCAATTCATGAACAGAAAGAAAAGATGTCTACATTCGCAAAGAATATTATTTGCAACAAATGATTTGATCAGTTCTTCAGTTAAATTTTGTTTCCCCTGCTGCAAATGGTTTTCATGGCTCCACAGAAGTTGCAGATGGAAAAGATTACTGTAGTGTACAGAAGGGCAGTGGTTATGGACCAGGGTACTCCATAGGGTGCTTATGTAGCCATGCAATGAGGACACTCTCAGATCTTGGTCAAGTCCGTCTCAAAGTTTTTTCAAGCTTTTCTGAGTTCAAAGCCTCAGGCTTTCCTTGATGTTTTCAAAATACTTGTGGTAACTGAAGTTTAACAAAAGAAATACAAATCCCAGTATATCAGCAAATTTCTTTTAATTGAGAATTGTTACCTGTAGGACGTTAATATGAAATATTTGCCCTGTAGTTATGCTTCTTATAGAAACCGATGGTCAGTTGTTTCTTAAATAGGGAGTTGTTTTAGGGCAAAAATCTGAATCTTTCCATGTGTTATGCAGAACCTAGCACAATGGGACCTTCATGCTGACTAGGACATCTGAGGGCAACAGTAATGTAGGTATTTAACATTTTAAATTGTAATACAATATGTTTATGCTTTTATATTAACCCTGTTCAGGTGCATGCTGTGTACTTACACTTGCATATTCCTGAGCCTGTTTTTCATTCTGATCTTTGTTGTGTGGGTAGCCAATGTGTTCTTCATTTATTGTTACCTACAAGAAAGCCCACAATAGTCAAAAGTTCTGGATCACTGCAGACAATGGATAAAATTCATTTCTGGTGTCAATCCACTAGTTTTAGGGAATTTGCCCCAGAGTTGTATTTGGCTTAGTAAGTATTCATATGATGAGCCAACAAAGAGTACATTTGATGGACATATTGACGAGGTGAGCAAGTGCTGTTCAGCGGTGGTGGGCTTGGGGAAAATTATTTGGTGCACTTATACATGTTAAACCTTTCTAGTATGGGACTTTTTCATCCGGCAACATCCGTAGTCTGTCATGATTTTACCTGGACAACCGCTTATCAGGAGTGTGGCCAAGTTCCCCCTATGGTCCCATAGCATTTAGAACCACCAATCCTGGCTCTCAGTGTTGTGTTCTGTTATTTAGCTGTAATTTATCCCTAAATATCGTCTCAAAACGCAGTAAGCAGAGAGTAATGTACTAGACAATACTGACCTCCTGTGGTCCAGCAAATTCTCTGGTTTGGCACTGGTCAGGTCCTCAGGGTTCCCAATGAGAGAGGTTCAACCTATACACGGCTTCCTGAATTCAGAGGAAAATGACTTCGGTGGGCATTGGATTCAATGATCATTATAATATTGAAATCTCCATGGGTCACATTCTGGCCTGCACGCAAGTTCAACTGTAGGCTTGATCCAACACATGGATAATTCCCATTGACTTCAACAGCAATTGGCTTCTAGAGCTAATTTGTGCAACACCAATGAAGTCAATAGTCTGACAAGATAGGAAATTAACACAGGTTCCTTCTGCTTCTTTATTTCATATGAACATATAGCTCCATTATTTAAACATGTTGTCAGTTTATGCTACATCTGACCCCTTTAGAGAAAGCACAGTACATGGGGCTCTCTGCAATGAAAATAGCCAAACTCCAGCTTGCTGATGAAGCACTGCCTTTTGCTTTGCGATACATAGTTACCCATATGCTTTTCAAAGGCAGGCAACATTACCAAGAAGCAAGACATTTTTAATGGGCAAAAATTCAAAAGTTTCCATTTGGGAAGCATCCAATCACCTTCATACTGTGGACATATTGGGGCTAACATCAAAAGGCTGTTTTCGCTTGATTCAGACACAAGAAGAATTTGAGGAAACTTGATCTAAGTTTTTGGAATTTTACCACTACCGGTTGAAACTCCCTGGTCCAGCACCCTCAGGACCTGACCTGTCCCAAACTAGGAAATTTGCTAGACCTTGAGAGGCCAAGGCTGCAGGTGTAGGGCTTCACTGTGGTAGTAACAGAGGGACCAGCACTGCTAAGCAACTGGGAGGGTACTTGGGAAGAGGTGGGGTGGCTACACAGCCCTGCAGCTGGGGGCCAGGAACAAAATCCCAGAGCTGCAGGCTACCAGCTGAACTGCACTCCCAGTCGCTGGCTTTTGGGCTCGTTTCTTGGCCTCTGGCCACAGGGGTCCACAGCAGCCACACCTGTTCTTCTGAGTGTCCCCCATCCCTTCTCCTCGCCCTCTCTCCTTGAGCTTGAGTGCTGCAAATCAGCTATTTGCCTCACTCCTGAAGCTCTGGGAGGGCTGAGGAAGAGATACTGAGTACAGGAACTCAGGCTTTCTTCTGCAAGTACCCCAGATGCCAGACCACAGATTTTGCTGGACAAGGGAAGTCCATATTAGTTCAATCTATAATATAGTGTTTTTTACCAGCTTGGTTCTTTCAGCTAACTTGTAGTTTGTTTGGATTTCTTTAGCTTACCATTTTTATGTGATATGTTACTTTAGATTCTATTATATTTTATTTGGAAATAAAAAAAGTTTGAAAGCTAAACAAATAGAGGATAAAGGGCAATATCCTGGAAAAAAATATGGATATTTCTGAAAACAGATCTTTATTTCTCTCTCTCAGTCTCATTCTTCACATTTTTTAAGGGATGGAAAATAAATCTTACAAAATTTGACACAATCTTCTGATATTCCTGCACAGGATATTGAAGTTTCTTGTTGTTTCTGACCTTCTCACAAGCTTTCTGCTTTGATGTTTTATCCACCCACTGCAATTCATCTCGTGTTTCAATAAACACTTCCCAGATTTTGTTGATGAAGTCTCGAACCTAAAATAGAGCCAAGTAAGAAAATCACTACTGAAATGCATTTTTTTCTTCTCATCCACCACTAGAGAGAAAGCATGCTCCCAATGAAGATTAGTTTCCTCAAATGCTTTGTGGTAGCACATAGCACACTTAAACATGCCTCGTAATTGAGTTCCCTGTGCTTGCACACTGTTGGCTGATCAGCAAAGTTCCCAAGACTTGGCTGTGTGTGTTTCCTGACTTACCTGAACTGTGGGAGGCCTAAATTAGAGATCTGAAAGGCAGGCAAGGGATAGGCAGGCCTGCAGATGGGGATGGGGAGCAGGGTGATGGAGGGCCAATTGCTTAGGAGCATGGAGTTTCACAGGGGCTGTCACTACTGCGGCAGTGGTGGTGGCTGGGAGCTCTGAGCCCCTTTGAGATGCCATGGGAGCACCACTCCACTTCTCTGTGCAGCATCTGATGGCTGGGAGGAGATAGCACCATGCTTCAGGTGGCACTAATGACTGACTGCCCTTGGCACTGCCCATTCTGCCCAAGGCTCCTCCCCTTCTGGGGCACTAAGCCATCCGCTCCCAACATACACCTTGTCCCCAGGGCTGCAGTGGCTGTTGGCCCCGCTGGGGATAGGTATCCTTCTTGGTGGCTAACCATGCTGGAATAACTACTGAGAGGCAATGAACACATAACTATTCAGCAGGGTTGTATTGGAGGGTAATTGTTTATAAAGCAATTGAGAATCTCAGATGAAAAGTCCTACGTAAGTTCATATTTGCATTCTTTTGGTGTGGCCTTGGGAGGTCACTCTTACAACTTATACCATAATTATGTTGCAATTTTGATTGAGCTGCATAACTACAACTTCAGCTGTTTATGTATTCAACCGTGTATGATGGATTTGGTCTCCATTATTTGGTTATCTTTGCAATGTGAAAGAGTCACATAAAAGCAAGCGAGAGAGAAGGTAAGCAGGCAAGGTAGACTGCAGTATATTTTGCAAGCTTTTGGTGGGCCCAGATGTATAAAATTAATTTAGAGCTGTCTTTTTACAAGATATATGATAAATATGCCTATCTCTATATCTATATCTATATCTATATCTATATCTATATCTATATCTGTATCTATATGCTGTACTTAAACTATTTTGAGTTTCTGCAGCCTAGATGAATAAAGGTCAGATTGCTGTGTGTATTGCATTAGTTTTCGACATGTTTATGATACAGTCTGATTGATTGTGGTGTGATTTGCAATGCAATTGGTTTATGAAAAGAAATAAAATGAAGCTCCCAATAAATGAAATTGGAAATATTTTTAGAACCTCTACTACTGAGAACCCACAATCACACATCATGAAACACGTTCTCCCAAAATCTTCCAACAAATAATGAAACAAAGCAGGCTCTCATTTTTATGACACAGGGTTTGCTGTAAAGTAAACACTTGACTCTGTATTGATTTCTGCATAAATATTGTATTTTGTGTAATAGCTATTAATGGCAATTTTAATAATATTCTGTATAATTTATTAAGCTTACAATCAATCAGCTGAAGTCAATGTTAACCTTTTAAAGTTTAGAGGTATCAAAATGTGCATTATTTTTCAATAACTTATTTCCAAATAAACATGGAAATCTATTTAAAATGTTTTCTTCTTAATTATTCTATCCTGAGATGCCATGGTTTCTTAAATAATTACAGTATGTTTAAAACTTGCTAAATAGCACAAAAACCCCTATATAAAAGTAAGGGTTTCTCATAAATATTTCTGCCTGGAAGGATTATTAGTTTGGTAAATATGAACTAGATTAACTCTACCACATCATTTCTCCCCACTGCAGAAACCTGATGAATCCTGAATCTAGCAAGTGGGAAAAATTCTCAGTCTGAGGCTACATATACACTATGAGATAAATTCAAATTTATTTAAATTGATTTTATAATGCCATTTTTTAAAATTCAATTTTGAGTATCCTCACTTCCCACAGGATCCCAACAAATTTAACCCATTGCTTCCACACTGAAATCACCAAACATCGACTGTTGCAGCAGTGCATTGTGGGAACCTATCCCACAGTTCCCTCAGCCCCTCATTATGAGCCAGGAGCCAGGTGCTGCAGCACTGTCAGTTTCCTAGGTCCCTCTAATACAG
Organism: Carettochelys insculpta; assembly: GCF_033958435.1. Classification (NCBI taxonomy): domain Eukaryota; kingdom Metazoa; phylum Chordata; order Testudines; family Carettochelyidae; genus Carettochelys; species Carettochelys insculpta. Next base: position 13,514,097 of record NC_134147.1, on the reverse strand, counting down.
TACACCCCCCATTTAATGGACCAATAGGGGTCAAGGGCTGTCCATTCTTCCTGATAGTCCATTAAATGTGTGGGTTTACTCCCCGTCCGTGCAGGCTCCCCCAGCTCCACCCCAACTGACTGTGCCAGGGTCTCTGATTCCTCTTGTTTGTTTCCGAAGGCTTCTTGCATTTGTGTACAAACACTGATTTGCCTACTTGCTCTTTTCGAACAAGGGGTCCTCCTTTTTTGTACCTTCTTCCTTCGCCACTTACTTTGGGGCTTGTTTCACCATTCCCCGACGAATCTAGTTAAAAGCCCTCCTCACTAGGTTTGCAAGCCTGCCTGCAAAGATGCTCTTTCTTCTCTTTGTTAGGTGGATACTGTCACTTCCTAGCAATCCTTGTTCTTGAAACAGAATCCCATGGTCGAAGAAACCAAATCCCTCTCTCTGACAACACCTGCACAACCATGCATTTACTTCCTTGATTTGATGATGTCTATCTGGTCTCCTTTCTTCAATAGATATTTATACAGAAATTTATTAGATGAGTTCTTAAGGAGTCTTTTTATGTCAGTGTGTGTTAATGGCTGTTGTCCATGACATGATATGTGTTCCATTTTCTAAACACTAAAGTAAATTACCCCTGTTGCAAAAAGAGTAGAGCTACATAAAACCAAAGTAGTACTGTAATAACATTTCAGCACAGATGATAGAGGTGGCAACATTTAGAAATAATCATAGCTTCCCATTCCTTTTCCAAAAGAATGAGGAAAACCTGGTGGTTTATTCAGTGCTTGAGGCAGGTGTTAAACTATTAATGGATAACTAAGTGATGCTGTAATAGTGAAGTATGAGGATATTGATTTTAGTTCTCAGTAAAGAAGAGGGAAAATATAAGGCAAAACCACAGTGATTTTTAAGTGTTACTTGAAAATGAATGAAATTTTAATACATTTAGGATATGTTTACACTACAGAGTTATTCCAGAATAGCTTATTCCAGTGTTATTATTCCAAAATAAACTATTCCAAAATAATACATCCACAATACAGGGAAGCCCCAAAATAAGCAAACCTTATTCCAAAATAGTGTGTCCACGCACAATACAGCCTTTTTCAGATTAGAGCACCTGGAAGCGCTACCTCCAGGTGCTCTAATCCAAAATGTTATATCGGCACAGCAGCTTTATTTCAAAATAAGATATTCTGGAAGAGCTTATTTCACAATAGCCCCTATCTCCTGTTTACACAGACTCTATTTTGAAATATCTGTTTTGAAATAGGTGCTATTCCTCATACAGTGAGGTTTACCAAATAAGGTGTCTCCTGTCAGAGCCTCAACAGATCGTGGAGCTCCGGCTCGGTCCAGGAGGGGGCCCTGCACTTGGTGCCCTGGCTGGCCTCCTGGCTGCCCTCCACCAGCTCCCTCAGGGGCCCTTCTGGCCATGGTGCCTCCTGCTCTTCCAGGGTGTCTGTGGGGCATGTGTGGCAGAGCTGCACATGCTCACAGCCTCTGTTCTCTCAGCTTCCTCCCCAGGATTTCTGGGTTGTTGCATCGTTTAAAGTGGCGGGGGACTGGGACCAGTGGGCCCCGCAGGTGCCGGCCAGAGTGCCTCCATGCTCAGCCTGCCTGTCGCCGTGGTGGCAGTGGCAGCTGCCTCACTGCTGGCCATGGTCAGTGCGAGTAGCTAGCTGTGATGGTGTGATGCAGATTAGCCCATAGCCCTGACTGTCCAAACGCTGCCAGTCCTATGCCCCAGGTACCCAGGGTCACAGCAGCTGTACATGCATCTGGGATCGCATGGCCACCAAACCCTTCTGGGGGTATCACGCCATGCTCACCTGTACAGGGCCTCCTGGCGTTATCGACCCCAGCACATGCCGAGGGGCCCCAGGGCTTGCATGGCCTTAAGACCACCTGCACGTTGTACTCCCTGTGCATTCCAAGGGAGACCAGTGGGTGTGTCTGCCCAGTATAGGGAGCACTAGGCATTGCACATGGCTGAGCCCCAGGCCCCAGAGGCATAGACCCTCCATCTCCCCATGCCCGTGTGCATGGCCTGACTTGCCTGTTGGCCTCCCTCCTGACCGCCATCGTGTATGTGTTCTGTGTGCCAGTGAAGGTTCTGGTCACCCCTGTTTGTGGCCCCCATGGCTGGCCCCACCTAGTGGAACCAGGTGATCCTCCATGAGTGGGACAATGCATCTGGCTGCAGGGTTTCCACATGAGGAGCCCCTGGGCCCAAGGCCGACCTCATGGCACTCCACATTTGGGACACCTGCTGGCAGGAGTTTGTCCGTGAAGCCCCACGAGCAGTCCCCTGTTGCCCAGGGTCAGCTCCTCATACTCACTGGGTGCTGCACTACCTTGGTCCCACCAGGCCCCACCCCGCTATCCTTCCCATGGCCTGGGCCGCCCTTCCCAGGCACCAGGGACACAGGGGTGCTGGCCCATCGAGCAGAGTTTACCTATATTGCTGTGATGGCCCTTTTGGGGCACTGGATACTGTACCTGACTTAGATAGCTCTTCCTATGTAATAAATGATGATGCTGAAATAGGTGCACCATGGTCAGGCTGTGCCATTTTCTTGCACCTATGCACATGGGTGCCTGGTCTTTGTTGGGGGTGGTGTGGGATGGGGATGGGGATGCGGGTCTGTGAGGGGGTTCTGCACAGGGTGCATCCTGGGATCCCATGGGGGTTGGGAGTGCAGTGATCCTTCCAGCAGTGGGGTGGGTGATTCCCCCTGACCCTCGGGTGGTATGGTTGGCTGGGTAGGGGAAATGGTGTGTCGTTTGGGTAGCTGGGCACAGGGGGCCATGCCCTCATCCCCCCTGGGGAAGGGGGCTGGTGGGCAGGGGGTTTGCCTAGACACAGGGGTCCCTGCATGGGAGGCATGTCGGCCATGTGCGACTGGTCCATTCCCGAGGCGCTTCCCATGGATGTGTGGCATGCAGTGCTGTCCAAGGACGCAGGTGTTGGCTGTTGAGTGCGGGCAGGCCCGTGTGCTGGGGTGGCACTGCTGGGAGGGGCCGCTGGGGTCGGGGCATGGCCACGTGGCAAGCCTGCTGTGGGGGGCAGGGGTTTCCTGTGCTCCAGTGAGTGTCTCCTTGTGTGGCCCATCCCATGCTGTCTGTGGGGGTGGGGGCAAGCATGCTGGTGTCCACCCTGCAGGTGGGTGTGGGGAGTTGTGGGTGCCCAGCCTGTGTCCCTGCTCATGTGGCACTGTTGCCTTGGTGCCCAGGGTCTGCTTTAAGGGCAGCTGGAGCATGGGGCCATAGAGCTCCACTGGGGCTGTGTAGAGTGTGTCCACGCTCCCTGCTGCTGGTGCCAGGGAGGAGGGTTCTTTCAGAAGAGGGGCTTGCAGATCATCTACACATGCTTTCTTCTCAAGGAATCTTCCGGAAAAGGATGCTCTTCCTGAAATGGGAGCGGAGTATGGACTCCAGAAGAGACTCTGCATTCTTCTGGATTTCTTCCAGAAGCATGCCTTTTGTGTGTAGACACTCCCAGGATCTTCTGGAAGAGTGCTGCCTTCTTCCAGATGAATTTGCCAGTGTAGATGCAGCCTTAGATTTTTCTTATAGTACAAAAGGTGCAAATTATTTTCAGCTATTCTTATAATCCTTTAAGGTCACTTGGAATTAATTTCATTAAGATGGTGGTATATGTGGAATCCTTTCAAAAAAAGCCTGAAATAGCATTCAGTTGCAGTTTGGCTTAGGGTCAGAGGGTGGGCTTGTTAAATTTCATTACTGGCATGTAATGTTGCTAAATGAACTGCCTGGAAAGAGACTGCATCATATGCATGTAGACATTACAATCAAGATTTGTGTTTGTAATAAGGCAAAGTGCATATTCGTGTTTATAATTAGTTATACTACACTGTGTAAAGCAGTATGTGCACTCAAAATACAAACCTTTGTGAAATATAGCCCATCTTTTATGGTGTCATGTTTTATAGCAGCACAGAATGCTTGCACAATAAAGGAATAATGGTATGGTCAATGCAAGAAAAATTCCAGTAAGCAAGACAGAGGGACAGGGAGGACAAAAAGCTGCACAAACTAAAATTAAATCAGGCAACCTTTACTATTATGTACTTTCCATACCATCTGTTATACATCCATTATAGAAAGGGCACAGCCACACCATTAATGTGGGATTTGAGTATTTTCTGAGGATTATTTTTATGCTGCTTTGTGAAATAAATTAAAACATATGGGGGATTAAGGGGTAGCATTTTGTTCTGATCCATGGTAAATTCATACCAGGACTGCTCCATTGGGAGAACAGAGATTATCAATTCTCTACAATAGTATATCCCTGCCTGGAAGTGTATTTAGAACAGGAAAAAAAAACCTGAGAACAAGACAGGAATAATTCACTTCCCTGGGAATAAAGAAAAATTGCAAAGATGTTTATTATCCCTCTGTGAATCTGACAGATGTTACCTTTAGAGACTCATCCTGAAAGTTGACACCCTCAGAGGAAGACTGAAGAGAAATGGTTGAAATCCATGCAAGATAATCAACTTCAAGGTGCAGCTGGAAGGGAATCAACGGGCAATATCATCCAAATTAACCATCCAGGGAGCTGAGGCTGGGAGGAGAGAATGAAGGACCCAGCATGCCACATACCAAAAGAAATTGATTCTTAGGGTTTCTATGGTGCCTCACACCTGTAGCTGTAAATATCAGATAGGTAATTTAGAAGGGCAAAGTATTCCCATGGGGCAGTTACACTGGGTTTTGCGCCAGAATATTTGTACAATTTACAAAAAGTGCAGCAAGGTGTAAAAAGCAAACAGATGCAGAACAGCATGTGAAAGTATTGGAGGACTGAGAGGAACTCCAAAATGCATCATGCATGGTCCAGAAACTGAAGAAACTCCTGATTTCTGTCTATTTTTATAGAACCTTTTTCTTACTAAATTTGTAGATGTCAACATTTTAGGATTCTCCCTGAATACTGTATATATTTAAGGGTCCCAATGTGTAAGCTAGATAGTGGACAACCAGGGAAGAACCATTTTTTGTGCCTTCAGATAACTATGTGTCCGTTCTATTATTCAGAACACACTCTTAGTACTCGGAGCAATATATTCTGCCTATTATAATAAGAAAAGTAGTCAGACACTTTATGAGGATGACAAATTGAATGCCTTTCATGGCACGGGTTGAACCTCTCTCATCTAGCACACTCTCATCTGGCGACATCTGTAATCCATCCTGGTTTTAGTTAGCCAAACAACCACTTACCATGGGTGTGGTCAAGTTTCCCACAGTCCTATAAAGTTTGTTTACAGCCACTAGTCCTGACTTTCAGTGTTCTGTGCTGTTATTTAGGCTGCTGCTACACTACCCCTCTCCTGTCAGAGGTGCCCTGGTAATGAGTCAATTTGAAGCAGATTAATGAGGAGCTAACGTGCATATTTGGTGTCTCATTAGCATAATGGTGGTTGCACAAATTTTGAAGTGCAGACTTCGAATTGCAGATTGACAGTGAAGATGGGGGCAGCTTCGAAATAAGCGCTCCACTTTCACATTCTCTTACTCCAGTCGAGTACTGTGGGAGTAAAGAAATGTCAAAGTGGGGTGCTTATTTCAAAGCTGCCCCCATCTTCACTGTCAATCTGCAAGTCGAAGTCTGTTTGTGCACTCACCATTATGCTAATGAGGTGTTGAATATGCACATCAGTGCCTCATTAGCCTGCTTTGAATTGCCTCATGACCATGGCACCTTCAATGGGAGAGTGGTGGTGTAGCAGCAGCCTTATAGATGTAATGTATCCCTAAATATCTTCTAAGAGCCCAGTAAGCAGTGGATGGGTTGGTAATGTGCTAGACAACATTGACCTACCGTGGTTAGGCAAATTCTCTCCTTCAGCACTGGTCAGGTCCCGAGGGTGCAGGACTAGAGAGGTGGTGAAGCATGCAGGAAAAAACACAGATTGTTTAGAGAGGGTCACTCATGTATTTCTGTGTCCTGTCTTCCCTCACTTCCCTGTGTTTCTGTGTGCCTGTGTGGGGCCCCCCAAGGGTAGCCCAGACCTCTTGTGCTTGAACTGATGCAGCCAGTTGCCCGGTTAAAAGACATTTGCACTTTCCTACTAGAAGAAAGGAAATTTCCAGACAGGCAATATGTCTACTGTTGTAATGCATAAATGCAAAATTGAAATACGGTTAGGACTAGTGGGTGATTATCTGTATTAAATAGTAAGACAAGGACTGGCATTGGAAGGTTTGATTTATGCTTTTATTCAGGATTGTGTCCAGTCTATTTTCTAGAGTGTCAAAGATTAATCTTTTTTCGGTTTTGAAAAAAGAGCTTTTATAAAGGCTTTTAAATTATTAGTCTTTTTTCTAAATCTTATTGCAGTACTTAATGGCTATGGCGTGCCTGTAATGCCAAGGAAGCATTTTCAAAACAAAGCCTTCCCAGAGACTACTGTTGACCTACTGCTGCAGTATAGAATTTGCTGAATAATTTCTGCAGTGTTTTCACTATCTTTACAGCAGGGGCGCATTACAAAAAGTTCCTGTTTCATAGTGTGTGCTGAATTATGGAACAAAGTGCGAGCAACACCTGTTTGGCATCTGGAGTATGGACTGTCCCAGCTGTCTTAGGCTCAGGTGGCCAGCAGAAACTAAGTGGAGCTAAGAAGTATGTGTGTGCAAGGAGAGTGTCTCTTTATTATCTCACATGAATAGCAATTAAGCAGAGGAAAGAGTCATGACAGTTGATTCTGGGAAAGGTTTCTAAATGGTATGCATCTATAAAACTTGTATAGAGAATGACAAACTATAAGCTTCCTTCAGGAGATGTTCATTCCAACTTGTGTTTTTTTGCTGTGGCACTGTTCTCCGCTCCAGTCAGCTTTAGTGCTGAATGTAAGCCAAATATGGACCCCATTCAAACACGGTTTTCCTCCCTCCTCTACGAATCAGTCATTTCTGCGTCTAGTAAACTAATTTTATGTTCAGGAAAATGAATAATAAAGATACTAAACAGTTGAACTACTGGTATGAAAATGTGCAATTTATGTATTACTCCTTAAGGTACTAACTTCCTACTTTAAACTAATGAAAAATGAAAGGAACTGTTTATGTCAAATGAAGAGAAATATCCAATACAGAGTAATACAGTTAAACTAATTATCTGGAATAAAGCCTATGAAATTGTGTAATCTGTGCAAATGTTCAATAAATTCGTAAGCATTTCTCAATGCCTACTGTACTATTTCAAATGTACAAGAATGTACTCAATAAGATCTGCAAGTTTCCCTGTAGAGTATTGAATCATTTCACTCTGTGTGATGTAATGCAGGTTTTTTAAAATTATAGACTCTGTATATCTAATGCTAAACTAGGCTTTATGAGAACTAGTTAGATATTTAGCAGTAGGAAATGGAATCTGCTGTAAATCATGAATACATATTCTAAGCATTTTTCCAGCAGTGTGTTGTTTTGCTTGTTGAAATGTAAATTTAATATCTTTCAGGGCTTGTCTACACTATCACCTTCCTTCGAAGGAGGGTTGCTAATTAGTAGGGTATTGGGAGTTTACTAATGAAGTGCTGCCGTGCATAGGCAGCACTTTATTAAGCAAATTCCTCCCCGCCCCCATGGCAACTGTGAAGTTTTAAACTTCGAAGTACCAGCATGTGTCTAGCCGCAGCTCACCTGCCAGTACTTTGAAGTGCCGGGGCAACTTTGAGGTCCCTTTACTCCTCAAAATTACTCCTCAAAACTCCTCAGTTTCAATAAGAGAGAGATTTTACAACTAAGTATTTAGTGTTTTTTTTTCCTGTTTCATATTCAGCTATGCAAAGAATAGCACTCAAGCCAATCTTAGAGGACTGTGCATTTGAAATTTACTTTCAGGGAAACTTTGCATCATAAGTATGAGAAGTTTGGAAATTCATTTTTCCTTTAACAATTTTGGTTCAAGATCCATAAAGGCATTGAAACATGATTATAAGTAATTGCTAAGTTTGTTAAATGCAAGATAATTTACCAAGAAAATTTACCAAGAAGCATTGCATATAAGAAGACTATAAATGGGTTTAATGTAAAATTGAGTGAAGGTTTCATTTCAGTGAAATTCACCCTTGGGCAGAGGATCCTGTGACACCCAAATCCTGCTATGGCTTATTTTGAGATTTTATGTGATGTAGGCAGCATAGCTCAGTGATTTGAGCATTGACCTGCTAAACCCAGGGTGAGTTCAATCCTTGAAGGGGCCATTTAGGGATCTGGGGCAAATAGGAGTTAAAGGAGGTTTAGGTTGGACATTAGGAAAAAGTTCATAACTGTCAGGGTGGTCAAACACTGGAATAAATTGCCTAGGGAGGCCATGGAATCTCCATCTCTGGAGTTGAGATACTTAAGAACAGGTTAGATAAATGTCTATCAGGGATGGTCTAGACAGTACTTGGTCCGTGCAGGGGTTGGACTGGATGACCTCTCAAGGTCCCTTCCAGTCCTAGCATTCTATGATTCTATGGTGGGCTTTGTGCTAGGGGAACTGAATGTGGGTGGTTTAGATAACTATTGCATATTGCGACAGGGTGAGATTAGAGAGAACACAGCACAACACAGCCCTGGCAATCAGGCTGAGTGGGAGCAGCTGGGGAAGAGGCTTCCCTAAGTCAATGAGGGCCAGCTGGTCCCCGTTAAGGCTGCCTCTAAAAACTCTTCCCAGTAGGGCTGAGGGAGAGTGTGAAGAAGGAGGTGGGTAAGGAGGTTGGAGACTCACATAAGCGAAGGAGGGAGTTAGAGAGCAGTCCAGAGACCGGATATTCACCCCAGATAGAACAGAGGTGGGGAGTGGCTCCTGCAGGTACCCTGAGGGCTCAGCCAAAGGCTGAGGGTAATGAGGACTGAGCCTGTTCAAGCCAAGCAGGGCTCTTACCTACTGCGCTTTGGGACTTGGAACCAAAGCCCAGACTCCCAGCAGGGGCAACTGAGCTCCATGCTGTGGGACTGTGGCCTGAACAGCAGAATGGGCCCAGCAGTTACATGGACCCTACCACAGTATGAAATGGATTGTCTCGGGTATTACATCACAAAGTGAAGAGTGTATTGTCTGCCTCTTGGAGGGCATAAACCTTCCGATCACTTGTGACCACTTGAGATTCCATATTGTTTTTCAAAAATGCAGCATGTATATCTCAGTGTTTCAACTTAATTTCACTTGAGATAGATACTTCCTGACTAAATTCTCCCTGCAGTTTCAACTGGCTGTGGTACCATTCTTTACTTCTTGGCTTAAACTATTCACTGGTGCTACTGTGTTAAAGGGCTGCGGCATCTCACCAGCATCTGCCTCACAATGTTGAAAGTAACAGTCCTCATTGCAGGAGGACCTGAGCACTACAAATCCCATGGATTAAAGGAACAATGTTCCAATAAGAGAATAAGGACTACCACGCTCAGCACTCTCCAGGATCAAACCCAGTGATCGTAAAGTGCTTTGAGGGCCTCTGACACTCCAAGCATGGGCTCTTTGAACTCTTCCTAGTTTATTAGAAAGAAATATAATTCCCAGCAACATGCATTAATTTTCCTTTTTTATTCTTTCTATCTAGAACATCATAATTAAAGGTTGAGGTACCAGACATAAAGTGCTACTCGCTTCATTAGCTTTTTTAAAAACCTACATTTTAATAAGTTAATGTGTTTAGAATTGTTTCACTTCTGGCATAGCCATTTTTAATATTTCTCTTAATACAAATGACCTGCTCTCGTTTTGTTGAAGTCCATATAAAATGAATCATTGGCTTCAAAAAGAACAGGATCAGGCCATAACTCAGGGACAACCACTCAATTCTCAAATAGCAGACAAAGGTTATATGTGTATTATCCAGTGAAGCAAAATTTATTACAGCGTATGTTGCTGCTATTATTGTTATAGTCTTGATGATTGGCTCTGCGTGCAGAATGCTTGATGGAACTCCAGAGGGCTGTCTGCATATGCAAAGATACTTTTAAAGCACTGTCACTTCCCTCTGATCTTAGGGGCCAATGCACTTGTGCCAATTAAAGCAAGACTGAGCATCATGGCAGCCATGATTGTATCAGGGCCTAGGGATCCTCAGGCGATGTCCCCTTTTCCCCCACTCACTGTCCCATTGTGGTGGTTCTATGTGACAAGAAGGTCCTCATGTGCCTGTTTTAATGTCATCTAATCAACTAAGACTGCATCTACACTATGAGATAAAATTGATATATAATAAATTTGAATACTTAATCTCGATATTATGAATTCGAATAACGTGTCCACAAAGCTTCTTGAAATATGACCTATCTTTTCTCTGTGTTGAATCTCTGCATCCCCAATGCCCCATGTAAATTCGACGGCATGAGCACTGCATTGTGGGTACCTATCCCACAGTGCCTTAGCCCTGGTTTCTTGTGCATGTTTCATGTTGAAATCCCAGAATTCCAAGCACTAGCCCAGAATTCACTGCATCACTAACCACATGAAAAAAACAAACAAACTGGAGATTGCATCATTTCCTGCTGCAACATTCCAGCACAAGCATGGATCCACGAATGCTCCAACTCATAGTGCAGATCGTTTCGGCAACCACAGCGTCTGTCGCACAATATGTCCTTCAGTTCCAAAGCTGAGTGACATGTGGCTATATTACCGGTGCTGCGGCCGCTGCTACTAAAGATGATGATGATGATGATGATGATGGTGAGGATGGATGGTTTGGAACAGCAGTTGTGCCAACTGTGGTCCAAGAACTCAGAGCTGGTGGCTGCCATGACTACATTGCTGACAGTGTAGTAGTGGTTTTGGACTTGAGAGACCAGCACACATTGGTGGGATCACATTGCTTTGGAGTCCTGGGACTATCGGAAGTGGGTGCAGAGCTTTCGCACATGCATGTCCACCTTTATGGAACTTTGTGAGGCACTGGCAGCCGCCCTGAAGCACAGCAACACCAAAATGAGGCCAGCTTTAATGGTACAGAAGCCAGTGGCAATTACACTGTGAAAGTTTGCAGCCCCCAACAGTTACCAGTCAGTTGCAAATCAGTTCAGGGTGGGCAGATCTACAGTGGGGTCCGTGGTGATGCAGGTGGCCCATGCAATCTGTCAGTGTCTCCTCAGGAAGACTGTGACCCTCGGAGATGTACAGGCCATAGTGGATGGCTTTGCTGCCCAAGGCTTTCCTAACTGCGGTGGGGCAATAGATAGCACGCACATCCCATGCACAGTGATCGTGGAATGCGCCTTTGGACATTTGAAAGTGAGGTTCAGATGCTTATTGACCTGTTTGGACGTTTCTGAAGCTCATGTCACCACTGTTATTACAGTCTGCGCTATTTTGCACAACATATGTGTATCAAGGTGGAAGACTTTCCAGTGTATCTGGAATTCTGAAGCAGAGGCAATAGGCAGGGCTTACGCTCAGCTGTCTACACATCTGTATCATTAAAGCTGTCCTGCCAGCCTCAATGGTACAGAAGCGAGTGGCAATTACACTGTGAAAGTTTGCAACCCCCAACAGTTAACGGTCAGTTGCAAATCAGTTCAGGATGGGCAGATCTACAGTGGGGTTCGTGGTGATGGAGGTGGACCATGCAATCTGTCAGTGTCTCCTCAGAAAGACTGTGACCCTCGGAGATGTACAGGCCATAGTGGATGGCTTTGCTGCCCAGGGCTTTCCTAACTGCGGTGGGGCAATAGATGGCACGCACATCCCGATCATGGCCTTGACCCACCTTTCCTCAGAGTATATTTATCAAAAGGGGTACTTCTCCATGGTGATGCAGGGGTGGTAGATCACAAAGGTCATTTTACCGACATCGGTGTTGGCTGGGCGGGGAGGGTACACGATGCGCGCATATTCCAAAATTCGGGACTGTACCAAAAGCTCCCGGATTGGACTTTTTTCCCTGATTGGAAAATCAAGATTGGTGACATGGAGATGCTCATTGTTATAGTGAGTGACCCTGCTTACCCTCTGCTTCCCTGCCTGATGAAACCCTGCATAGGAGCCCTAGACCCCAACAAGGAAAACTTTAATCATAGGCTGAACAGGTGCAGAATGATCGTGGAATGCACCTTTGGACATTTAAAAGTGAGGTTCAGATGTTTATTGACCCATTTGGACGTTTCTGAAGCTCATGTCCCCACCGGTATTATGGTGTGCGCTATTTTGCACAACATATGTGAATCAAGGCGGGAGACTTTCCAGTGTATCTGGAATTCTGAAGCAGAAACAATAGGCAGGGCTTACTCTCAGCTGTCTACACTGCCATCTACCATTAGCCAAGCTCAGGCTGCAGCAATAAGGAATGCTTTAAAAAACAGCTTTATGAGTGATCTGTAACACACATGGTACCTATGTATGTCTCTGCCATAATGCCATTAAATCAAACCATGCCGTAATTTATTAATGCTCTTTTTTGGTGGGAGTGGGTTAAGTTGCAGTAAATAGAATGTGTTGTACCCTCAGCGCCCCCAACAACACACTTGGTTCCCTCAGCCAAGCATCTGCTGCAGACAAAGGAGCTTCACTGGGCAGCTGTGCCTTCAGCAGCACTTAACCTCCCTCCACCACCTGTTTTGATTTTTTTCCCTCCTCTCCCCACTCCTGCAGGACAAGAAATCACACCAAGCTCAAAGGGATGATTTTATTGTGGGGTAGGAGAGGTTTGAGTGGCTGGGAAAAGAAGCCTTCTCAAGGGTGCTTGAATAGCCTTTTGCAGTGGCCCTTGGGGCTGGAGTGGCGGGGTAGCCTTGCCCTCCCTCCCTGCGTGCGAGGACCCCGATGATGGGGGGTGGGCAACCTCTGCTCAGGGGACTCCAGCCAGTGGGTATCAGCTGATGACCTGCTGGGTTGGGAATCCCTCTGCAGCAGGGAGCACAGGACCTCTGTCTGCTCAGTAATGGCTGTTACGGGCTTTGCCACGACCTTGGTCTGTTTTGTTGCAGCCTCCCTCTGCTTTGCCATGGTCTCATTCATATTTCACAATTGCTGGTGCTGGAGGTCAAGCATTCTAGTGTTGAAATTTACTTGACTCTGACGCTACTCAGCTGTACTGTGATGCCACTGAATAGTGTCCTTTTTCAAGTTCTTGCGCTCTGCCTGAGTGTTTTCCATGTGCTGCAGAATCATATCTTGTTTGCATTTCTTGCCTCTCCTGGTTTTCTCTGCCACACTGGACACTGGGCCTGGAAAATGAAGATCAAAATTAAGATGCAATTCACATAATGTGCTTCGAAGTGCAATGAATGGTTCTTTGTGTCTACTATCACTGAAAGTATACTTTGAAGGACACATGGGTAAATAAGGATGGGACAGTAAGTGTGCATTTCACAATACCTCACTTGCCATCACTTATCCAGCACATTGCTTTGTGGACATGGCAAGTTATAAGCAATTGTCCTCTCTTGGTGGGAATGGGAAGGTCTACAAAGCCGGGGCAGCTGCCAGGTGTCCTGGGCGGGTGTCCTGTGACAGTGACAAGTGGATGGCTGCGTGTGGGTCTTTGATGCACGATAAAAACAACGTAAAGGAAAAAAAATATCCAAAGAAAGGCTGGATGTAAAGGGACTTGAGAAGGGCAAAGCACAGTAGAGGAATCCCCTGCATGGTGCAGGGGGATTCCTGAGAACTGAAAATAAATGGTGCTTCAAAAGGGACATGGGATGGGGAGAACACCTAGCACAGCCTGGCAGCCTTGTAGTGCTGGAGAGTCCTGGAAGATCACAAGAAACGCTGGGGGAAGGGTATTGGGAGGGGAAACGCCCAGCAGACCCTGGCAGCAGTGTGGCACGGGGGGGTCCATGAAACATGAAAAGACATGCTGATTGGAAAGGGACATGGTGGGGATCCTTCCCAGAGCCTGCAAACCGCGCTGTGTGGTGGGGAATGGAGTGCCCACTGGCTGCTGCAGGCCAATGTAAAGGGGCAGGAAGCATCTTAAAGAAAAAAAAAAAAACCAACAGATGCAGATTCCCATGCTTCTGCAGGTTGCAAAGAAGACATCACCCTCCTAAAACTAACTGACAGCAGTGCACAGAGAAATGGCCATACTTGGAGGGTCCCCGCATAGCTTTGTGGGATACATATGGGTCACTTCTGGAGGCTAACAAATTCAAATTAAGGGCACGGTGCTTCTACACTAGCCTTGATTTGAGACTTTCAATTCAAAATACACACTATACCATCCCATAATATTGATATTCTGTAATCGGCATTACAGCTCAATAAATCGAGTTAACAGTATTATGCGTGAAGACAGTCACATTTTGATATTGAGCTAAAGCCTTGACGTTTGAATTTATCTCGTAGTGTTGACGCAGCTGAAGATGCCTTTAGTGATTATGCCAACAGCTAATCTCACTGATTATCTCACCAAAAAGAAAAATCCCTTCTCTAGCTAGCATATTTATGACGTTTCCTGTGACCTTCCCATGAAAGAAAGAAATTTTGCTTTGCCTCCATTTATCTAGAGCTAAAGTGTATTTTTATCTGCAAGCTTTGTTCATATCTAGATAGATACATGAAAAATGTTTCTGGTTGTCACTGTTGATGACAGACTTACTTTCAAAGGTGTGTCCTGTGGTGCCATCTGGAATACAGGTTTGGCTCCAGCATGTTCCCTTCTGGCAAGTAGTTCCTACTTCCATAGCTCTTTCTGGCAAAGAGTTCCTAATCTTTTGCTATCCTTCAATGCACTCTGAATTATCTAGCCCCAAGCTTTGCTCAGTTCTTTGTCATGTTAATGACATTGTTTTGTTTTTGTTTCCTCTGATCACTATGAAGCTAAATTTTGGGCTAAGGCACCACTATATCAGTAAATTATTTCCCCTTCTCCCCTCGCCTGGATTTCTTCTGGGTTGGGAAGATTAAATGTTTCATTAGAGATCCTGTCTGGTAATACCTTGTTTGCTGATAGGTTTTTTCTTTTGTTCTTCCTGTGAAAGAAGATTATTTCTTCTGTGTGAGTCTGATTTCATAGAATTACTATGTTGATAAGATGGATGGCATTCATTTATTCTTTTATTATGTAGTCTGTGAGCAACTGTATATGACTTATTTACAATAAAACTTTCTCAGATATGTAATGTGAGATCCGCTTCTGTTCTGTTGTAACAGTAGGTACCTAATAATTCCACGATTTTCAGCAAAATTAACACTGCATAAGCACCAGTGTTATGGAGAACAGAATCCAACTTGTTTTGTGTAATTAAGTCTGTGAAAGCAGAATTCCCTTTCTTTTCTTGGTCTTGCTAAGAACAACTGTGCAAAGTTGTAGTACCTCTTGTATTGGAGCATAAATATAAACGCAATACATTACTGTTGGATTTGTACTAAGGACCTGACTGCATGGTTAACTTCAGGTATGTAATTGATCTTGTCTGTTCAGCAAAAGCTCAAGTGCTGTGCTGACCTGGGCCCAAACATTCCTACGGAATTCCTGCAGATTGCCTGACTCCACATCCTGCCTACCTTTTCCTCATATAGCCCCTCCATAATCCAGTGACAGAGACACATTTCCAGTGGTAGATTTTCATATACCTTCCTATACTTCCTTCATATACTGATATAGGGTAGGGACTGTAATGATCTTGTTAAGTAAGAAACCAAATGAATAAGAAGGGAATAAAGAAACTGGAGAGATTTTGTACTGAGCTGTTGCACACAGCTAAGTGGTGTTTCCAGCCCCTGCCTCCAGGCCATCTCTCCAAATTTGTATATTCATCGTGCTGTCCCTTCTGAGGGAAGGTCTCCAAATTATAATCTTTTACAAACATATCTCTAGAAGAGCACAGTCTGACTCTGGGTGAGGTTGGGAAAAATAGGCCAGACTTTAGTCCCAAGTTCAACATCAAGCACTTCAAGCTTGGCGGGGGGCACAAAAAAACCAAACTTGGTAAAATTTGAAATGTGCGCATTGTGCTACATCACTTTTATAACTAAAACGTTTTTAACTACATCTTACTGAGAGAGAAATCTTACCAACAACCTGTCTCATTGGTCACCACAGAGGCTTTCTCTTGGTGTCTTTGTAAACTTTTCAGAGAATTCTCTAGTATTTACCCTCAGTTTCATGTTCTGTCAGGAAAGAGAGCTTTAGAATAAGACTCCAATCTCTATTCAGGATTTTTTGGCTTTTCTCTGTTTGCTTTTTTCAATACCTAGTCTCAAAGACCCTTTCAGCATAATTTCCTCCTGTAGTAGTATTGGTGCAGTTAAAACCTTTGGGGTTTGCCTGGGGGAGGTAGTGGCTAGGTTTTCAGTTTTGTTCCAAATAGCTTTACAACATGTCTCTAGATTAAATGAATGAGAACACGTAACATCACTGCTAGTTTACATAAATCTTCTCCTTGTCTCCAACATGAGGGATAATTAGGGAGAAGTTACCTAATTTATTCTGTCCTCAAGTCATGTTACACCTCTGTCTAGATATGAGACATTAAGGAATTTCTGTTGCAGTCTGCTTGCTCACATATAAACCTGCATAAGGATAAAATCTGTCCCCATCCTCAAGACTAACTTAGCATTCAGAGTTAGGAGTATACCTTCACCCAGGGCAGCAATTCAGGCAGGTACATACTGGGAAAAGGGCTTAACCAATAAAACAGTATAAATCCAAAGAGTGATTCGTATACAGGGTGGCTCCTACAGCGCCTCAGCCTGTCCCCACAGAGTGCCACATGCAGTATGCAGATTCTGAGAATCCTGCTGGGCCTACACTGTGAGATAAAATTGAATTTAAAGGCATTAGCTTGATATTAAAACATCACTGTCTTCACTGTAAATGCCATTAGCTCTATTTATTAAGCCCTAATACCGATAACAAGATGTCAATATTACAGGATGGGTATAGTGTCCATTTCACATTTAAAATTTCGAATAAAGGCTAGTGTGGAAGCGCCATGTCTTTAATTTGAATTTATTAGCCTCCAGAAGTGTCCTATATGTATCCCACAAAGCTATGCTGTGGCCCTCCATGTACGGCCACTTCCTTCTCCGCTGCTCTCCATCCAGGTGCGCAGGAAGAAGGTCGCAGGAACCCCACGAATTGTTGATTGAATTAGAATTTGAATTTGAATTCAGCAGCACCCAGGCCTGCAAACATAAAGAGCACCCATAATAAAAATATTCCTTTGCCCATGACATCACACTGCATCAGTATCGGTGCATTGCATCGGTAGCAATTGTGTCAGTAGCCATCTCCTGCACTCATGAGCAGTCAGGGCAGTGATCTTCCTAGTACTTCTCAGGGCCACCTGAGAGCGCAGTGTGGACTCACGTGGTGATTCTGTATCTTATTGCCATTTTGGGAGACCAACTGGTGGTGAAGAGACTTCGGTGGCTAAGAGAAACATGGCAATATATGATCAGATGTTGTGCTAGATGACCGCCAGAGGTTACTCCCTGGACTCTCTGCAATGCTGGGTAAAGGTGAAAAAACTCAGGGAGGCCTATCAAAGAGTCTGGGAAGCCAACCAGCAGTCGGGGCAGCTCCACAGACCTGCCGCTATTATGAACAGCTGCACATGCTTATGGGGAGTGACCCCACCATGGAGCCTGGTCTTAATCACAACACTTGAGGAGACCCTGGTCTGGAGTTCGGGGTGAGTCGAGAGGAGCTGGGTGCCCTTGAGGAAGAGGGCAAAGAAGAGGAGAAAGGGGGCAATGAGCAGGGGAATGAGGAAGTTCTTCCTGAGAGCTGGAAGCTCTTCACCATCGACCTGGAACCATTCCCCTTCACACAGGTTCCCTCCATACTGATCTCCAAACCTCCTGGACCAAGATGTTTGGGTGAGTATTTATTCTGCATTCTAGAAGCAGGTTGGGAGTGGGTATAGGCATAGGGTTTGCGAGAGCACCGCTCCCACCCCGACATCTGAGGCATCCATTTGTAATGGGAACTCCTTTGAGAAGTCAGGGCTGTACAGGACCGGTTCTCAGCAGAGCTGGGTCTTTAGGGACTGGAAAGCTTCCTCACAAGCTAGGGTCCATGGGACACGGTTGGGAACCTCTTTCCTGAGGAGGTCAGTGAGAGGGGCTGCGATGGAGGAGAAGCCTGGGATGAAGCGGCGATAATACCCTGCTAACACCAGGAACTGGCACACCTGTCTCTTCGAGGATGGAGGGGTGTACTGCTGGCAGGCTTGGACCTTCCCCACTAGGGGGCATACCCTGCCCTTTCCCAAGGTGTACCTTAAGTAGGTGGTCTCATCCCTTCCAAGGAGGCATTTTGCTGGATTTGCCGTCAGGCCCACTTCCTGGAGGGACTGCAATATGACAGACACATGTTGCAGGTGGGTCTGCCGATCGCAGCTGTAGATCACTATATCATCCAAATACGCTGCGGTGTATTGGCTATGGGGATGTAGAAGCCAGTCCATTAGGCGCTGGAACATAGCCGGGGCACTGTGCAGTCCGAAGGGCATGGTTCGGAACTGGAAGAATCCAAAGGAAGTGGTGAACGTCTTCTCCTTGGACTCAGACGTTATGGGAATTTGCCAATAGCCTTTTGTTAAGTTGAGGGTAGTGATGAGCACAGCTTCCCCAAGCCGATTGAGCAACTCATCTACCTGGGGCATTGGGCAGGCATTGAATTTGGATATGGCATTCAACTTCCAGAAGTCGATGCAAAACTGCATGCTCCCATCCGGTTTGGGGACTAGCACTAATGGGCTTTTCCAGTCACTGAACGATTCCTTGATTACCCCCAGCACTAGCATTGACTGCAGTCCTTGCTTGACCACCTCCCTCAACTTCTGGGAAAGGGGTTGAGGCGTTTCTCGGACCTTAACCCTGGGTTCAGTCTGGATATGGTGGACAGCCAGGTGAGTTTGGCTGGGTTTTGTTGAAAAGACCAAGGAGAAGTCAGCCAGTAACTTCTGGGCCTGAAGTCTCTGCTCCAGGGTAAGGTTGGGCCCAAACTGTACCTCCCCAGGGTTTGCTACCTCTGCTGCCTGGGGCCCCAGTTCTGGGTCTGGTGAGTACAGTGTGATTAGTAGCCCTTCCTGGGCCTTCCAGGGCTTTAAGAGATTTACATGGTAGATCTGCTGCCCCTTATGCTTATCCGGCCGGTCTACCTCATAGTTCACTGGGCCCACTCACTGGACAATCTCGTAAGGGCCCTGCCAGCGGTCGAGGAGCTTAGAGTCAGTACTTGGCAGTAGCAGTAGCACTCAACCCCCTGGCTGAAACTCCCGGAGTCTGGCCTGTTTGTTGTAAGTTGCCTCCTGGGCCTGCTGTGCTTGGAGGAGGTTCTCTTGGGCAAATGTCCCTAGAGCGTCAAGCCTCTCACATAGGTTGAGCACATATTGCACCAAATTATTGCTTTGTTAGGGCTGTTCCTCCCACATCTCCCTTACTAGGTCCAGAATCCCCCGCGGCTGCCTCCCATACAGGAGTTCAAAGGGTGAAAACCCTGTGGAGGCCTGGGGCACCTCCCAGACTGCAAACATGAGGGCGGGGAGGAGCTGGTCCCAGTGACATGCATCCATCAGCACAACATGCGGAGCATGGCCTTCAAAGTCCGATTGAAGCGTTCTACTAGTCCATCGGTCTAGGGGTGGTAGACAGATGTTTGGAGGGTCTTGATCTTTAGCAGCTGGCAAAGTTGTTGCACCATTTGGGACATAAAGTTTGTCCCTTGATCCATTAGGATCTCCTGTGGGATCCCGACCAGGGCGCAGATGTTCATGAGCTCAGTTGCCACCCTCTTGGCACTCATGGAGCGTAGCGGCCACAGCTTCCGGGTACCGACTTGCATAATCAATAACTACAAGGATGAACTGGTACCCAGCGGCACTCTTCTCCAGGGGGCCGACTATATTGACGCCAATCCGCTCGAAAAGTGTATTCATGAGCGGGAGAGGAACTAATGGGGCATTCTCCATGGACCGAGGGGCTGTGAGCTGGCATTCTGGGCAGGAGGCACAGAAGTCTGCAACCTCTCTGTGGATGCCAGGCCAAAATAAGCATGCCAGGATCCGGGCCAGGGTCTTGTCTCTCCCCAGATGTCCCGCTATGGGAATGGCGTGGGCAAGTCGCATGACCTCTCTCCGATGGTGCACTATGTCTCTGATAGTACATCTCTCCAGTCTGTGGGTCCTTCTCCACATGGTAGAGACGGTCTCCCTGGATTTCAAAATGGGGCAACTGTCCTGCTGGATGGGCTCCAGTGGCCTCCCCATTCAGTTCTGCCACCTGATCGTAGGCACGACTCAGCATCACATCTGCCCTCTGCTCCCCCACAAAGTCTGAGGGCCATACAAGGACTGCAGATTCAGGCAGTGGGGGTGGTTCCCTGTCCAGCTGATGGGGGCTCAGGTCCACCTGCGCTGGGGCTGGCCCCTGGGAAGTCCCTTCCCCTGGACACTCAACACAAAAATGGTGGGTCAAATTTCAAGAAGCTTTGTGGACACTTAAATTCAAATTCATAAGAATGAAGTTAAAAATCGAATTAATTGAAAACTGAATTCATTTCCTAGTGCAGGTGCCGTTTCCCTCTCCCACTCATCCTGTAGCTCCCAGTCATGTCACGCTGCCACTGTCTCTGGTGCATGTGCCCGTGCATTTCTCACTCTTTGATGGGGTAGGGGTTGCAGGCTGGCTTCCCCAGCATGATGTTGTAGGCAGCATGCTACAGCAAACCTGCTTTCCTTTCATAGATGTCAGGGCTTTGGCTTGCAAAACTGAAGAAGGTTAATGGCTCTAGAGGGATGCAGATGAGCTGCCTTTCATATGTTAGTAAAACCTTTCAGAAAGTGTTCCTGTTTTGGATTAGCACCACCCCTCTCGCAGATGCCTGTCACAGGGATATTCAGCTTTTCACCATCAGGTCACAGCTTGAATCTGACTTAAGAACTAAAATCACTGTCGAGCTGGCTCTAGAGCTGGTCAGAAAATTGAATTTACATTACTTGGGAAATTCTGATGCTTTTAATAGCGGCAAAGTGTTTTTGATTTGGGATTATGAAAATGTGGCGTTTCAATAATGTTAAAATATTTCATTTTATTAGAGTAAATATGTTTCAATAACTTTGAAAAATAAAAAAGTTTATAAATATATTAAATATTAAAATCAATATTTTATGTAAGCTAAAATTAAATAAATTGAAACAAAGTGGAAAAGATTTTCCTTAATGAAACAAAGTTTTATTGCACTGAAACTTGTAAAATTAACACATACCCAAGATTTTTTAAAATTTCACGAGAACTACAGTTTACCAACAGAAATCTGTTGCAGAAATGTTTCAACCAGCAGCAACTGGTACTAAGTGGTAAAGCTGTTCTAGTCTGACAGAGAGGCCAACATCTGAGTGAGTCTGGAGATTGATCTGTTCATTCATCACTCCGTGTAAAACAGGATCAGTGGTGGGACGCTGTGGAGTACATTGTGCTGTTTGCCATGGCATCTAGTCATAAAACAGAGGATTCTCATTTCCAGGATTTTCATTGTGGTATCTCTTTAAAGAGCTGCCTCTAAAATTTTGCACTCAACAGTCTTCATAGGAGTGTGTTTCATTTAATATTCATACTGCTTCTTTTTACATTAGTATATTTAATTAGTTTGTAAAGGTGCTCAACAAATTCATAACATACAAAAATTGTAGGCTTCTTGTATATACTGTAAACAATCATGAAATAAACTTCAGGAATCATAGGGCTGGAAGGGACCTCATCGAGTCCAGCCCCATGCCCAAAGCAGGATCAACCCTAACTAAATCATCCCAGCCAGAAATTTGTCAAGCCAGGACTTAAAAACCTTTAGTAATGGAGGTTTCACCACCTCTCTACGTTATGCATTTCAGTGCTTCACCACCCTCCTGGTGAAAGAGTTTTTCCTAATATCCAACCTATACCTCACCTTCTGTAACTTCAGACCATTGCTCCTTGTTCAGCCATCAGTCACTACTGAGAGCAGCTTCTTCCCATCCTCAGCAGAGCCCTCCTTTAGGAAGTTGAAGGCTGCTATTAAATTGCCCCCTCCTCTTCTGCAAACTAAATGACCCGAAATCCCTCAGCCTCTCCTCATAGGTCATGTGCTCCAGCCTCTTAATCATTTTGGTTGCCCTTCACTGGACCCTCCCCAATGCATCCACATCCTTTTTATACGTCGGGGCCCTGAACCGGACACAATACTCCAGATGTGGCCTCACCAGTGCCAAACAGAGGGGAATAATAACTTCTCTAGATCTGCTGGAAATCCTTCTCCTCATGCAGCCCAATACGCCATTAGCCTTCTTGGCTACAAGGGTACACTGTTGACTCATATCCAGCTTCTCATCCACTGTAATCCCCAGGCCATTTTCTGCTGCACTGCTACTTAGCCAGTCGGTTCCCAGCCTGTAACAATGCTTGGGGTTGTTCCATCCCTGTGCAGGACTCTGCACTTGGCCTTGTTGAACCTCATTAGATTTATTTTGCCCCAGTGATATAATTTATCTAAGTTACTCTGGACCCGTATCTACCTCTCCTCCTATAATAGCATCATCTGCAGATTTGCTGAGGGTGCAATCCATCCCCTCATTCAGGCATTAATAAAGAAGTTGAGCAATACTGGCCCCAGAACTGATCCTTGGGTTACTCCACTTGAAACACAGAACAACACAGGAAGCACAACAGTAATCTCATATGCAAACCTTCCTGAATGTACAGGTTAGACTTCGCTGATTTTGGCCTGGCAGAGTTTACAAGATGCCAGCCACCTTACCGTTAGCCCTGGCAAGCCCTGTTGTGACTGGCTCTGGCACTGGCCAAGCTGCCAGATGCCAGCTGTCTTGCCAATGGGCTCCCACGCCTGGGGCTCTCTGGTCCAGGAACATCCTTGGTCCTCTTGGACCACAGATTTTGCCAGAACAGTCCTAGTTTTTGGAGGTACAATCTGTATCAGATAGATATTACTTAGTAATGTTTCATCTGTAATGTAAATCTTTGGTGCTTCGTTTCTGCATAATATTCTAAGAAATGTCTGTCTTCGGCAATGGGCTTTTGTACAGCTGTGTCTAAAAGATAAATAAGGAGCAGTTTCATATTTGCTGGTGAGAGTCACTTTAAATGCACTATTAGTTTTAAAATGTTCACTTCTACATTCAGAAAATGTTACCTCTGACAGTGGGATTTAAAAAGTAGATCAGATGAATAGTGATGCTTTCAGTATGAGGGGCTGAAAGGAGTATTTTGACTGCCAAAACTACTAAAATATAGAGTCTAAAGAAAAAGAAAATAAGAGGCTAAATTTTAATTTCTTTTATTGCTGCTTCAGATTGTGACTCCCACTCCCTTAGCCACATGATTTCTTCCCAAGCTTTAGGAGACAACACAAAGATAAGTAAAATAATTACAGTTATTTTCTATTAATAGCTTATTATTGAAGAAAGAAGGGGAAAATAGAGCTGAACACGAACCAGTAAACTTCTACAGTCTTTTCTGCATGTATCTCTGTGGGGAGCATTTAACACATTACACTTTTAAAGGGAGTCTACCCAGGAGGGGATTCGTATCTAGGTAAACTACAACTGAAGTACATTATTTTCCAAATCACCAGTGAGTTCTGTCTCCATGGATTTGTGGTAGCTGAAAGTGCTGATAAATGGGAAAAAAACTTTCATTTAATCATAGATAAGTCCTGTTTGGTTTATCGTGAATAACCTAAAGTGTTCCTAAACAGGCAAGGCGAGCCTAGTGACTAATATTAACTAAATCCTATGGAACCAGAGATGATATTTAAACCAGTTACTTAAATGAAGCCACACATAAGAAGCTGTGTTTAGATCAGCATATGATGACTGCAACAAGTCCTGTGGCACCTTATAGACTACCAGATAATATGGAGCATAAGCTTTCATGGGCAAAGACCCACCTCATCAGATGCCCTGCATCTGTGCAAGTTTTTTCATGAGGTTGATGGATTTCCACTCAATACGGCTAAATGCAGAGCTGTGCATGGTGACGGGTATCAGAGGGGTAGCCAAATTAGTCTGCATCTTCAAAAATAACAAGAATTGCTGTGGCACCATGTAGACTAATAGATAATTTGGAGCATAAGCTTTTGTGGGCAAAGACCTGCTTCGTCAGACGATGAATGACTATTGATATTCTTAAATCCTGATTAAATCCTAACCTTAAATTAAATCACAATATTTCTCATTTACCAAGTGTGACATTGTGTGTCAACCCCACGCTGGGCCTAAAGGGTTAACCTGACTCACCTGTCTGAGGCAGCCCTGCCTCCACAGCCCTACCTATAAAAGCCTGTGGAGGTACTCAGGATGATAGCCACAGGTGAAGAAGATGCCACAGGAGCCCGAGAGGAGGAAGCACTGACAGACTGAGCCTTGGGAGCCACCTGCAAAAAGACTGCAGAAGTCCCAGGTCCGAGCGAAGGGATTGTTGAAGCACAAGACTTCTCTGAGTTTAGGCGGCTAACATTCAGCTTTATTGAATTCAATAAGGCAACAGATGAGCCAAACTGGACACTAGTAAAACCAGGTCCAGCAAGGCTGCTTGGTGCAGCTAACTCTAGTACTTTATACCCTTACACAAACAAGCCCAGTGTCAGAGGCAATTAGTTAGAGAATCGTAAATCACTTTTCAAAGAGAAACCATTATCAGGAAGGAAAAACAGGTACAAGGGAGCTGGATCCCCAACTCCAAACAGTTCATTAACGCATTGCATAGAGCTCATCCTCCCAGCCATTCCCAAACCGGTCAAGGTAAGGACAGGTTCCCGTGTGCATGCAGAAGTAAGGGATGTGAAATGGCTTCTATACAAGATGGCTTCCACAGGGTGGAGAGGCCTACCCCAGGAGACTGGCAGGAAGAAGCCCTGGGCAGGGAAATGTAACGCCAGGAGTTTGGTGTGTTGCCACGCTGCTCTGCAGACTGGGGGTGAGTTGACTGACTGGCTGTCAGGCTGCACTGCCTTGCAGATTGAGATAAGGTCACAGCCTCTGGCCAGTTGGTCACATGACCCTGAAAGGAAAGGGGTCAGATACTGTGCGAAGGGTGATAGAGGGCTTGATGCTGCCCCCAGAACGGGACAGTCAAGGTGCCCCTTGACATTAAGAGTAATCTAAGTCTTCTGTGCAGGAGTACATTATCTAACCAATCTGGCATGTATAACAGGAGAGGCTGCTATTCTCTTAGATTATGGGAACATTTCAATATCCTATTAAAATAATTACAAGAAAAATGTAAATCGCCTCTCTGGCAGTACTTTTGCAATTTTCCTTTTACCTGTGATGCAGCAGAAACATTGCTGAATTGGCAGGTTACTGCTTTTAAATGCAGGTTTGTAGATTCTTTTCCCTTATTAGCTGCTTGTTGCAGCTTCCGCTTTCTTGTGTAGTGAGTTGAGCTTCGAGGATATTGTGTTAAGCGCTATTACTGAGTTTCTGCCGGGGCGCAAATTCTGGTTTTGGTTTGCTGAATTCAGAGAGATTTTACATTCTGAGAATGTTCATAGGTCGACCAGAAGAAAAAGGTGTACCACTTTGAGGGTTTGGCTGGATTCAAAATATTGCTCCTTTTCATCACCTACACAGGATTGTCTTAGCCATTTGAATCATCAGAAGCATACTGTATAGTCTGCAATGTGGGAAATTCTGAGAGGATCTTTTAAAGAGCAAAGTTTTAAATGTCCTTTGTTCAGTCCATTTTCTGAGAGATCCGGCCGGTTGCTGTATGGTTTAGTAGGAGCTGAAATTCTGTCCCAGGTGAATCTAAATGCTCCTGTTTTCTATTTAAAGGTCTGCCTTTTGGTTCTCAAAATATCCAAGTTTTGAAAGATTAATCACAGATTTAAATGTAGTCACTTGTGTGAAGGAATGTCTACACTGCCACACAGCCCAGGCTAAGGGAGAGTGAATAGCCGCGCACACTTCAAATGCTGTGTTGCAACTCCCCCATGTGGACTCCATATGCACCAACTTAAAAGTTCCAAGTTTGCACTAATGTAGTGCAAATGTACTTTCCATTCACAGTGTCTGCGATGGAGAGTTACAGAGAAGCACCGTGGTGTGCATTGCTGTGCACACCCCCTCGGTCCAAAGTGGTAGCCACTGTGGACATGCCCTGGGAAGGCATTTATCTCTTCTTAACAAGCTTTGGAGAGGTTCCTTGTCTTTCTGAATTCTGTAAGAAGTTCCTCAAGAATTGCCATATTAACTAATTCCCCAATTGATATAAATATTCAGTATGCAAATAACTTCTTAAATTATCAACCAGGCGTTGGAATGCAGATTGGCACATAAAACATCTCACTGTTTACATAGCAATGATATTAGAAAGTTATTACAATAGAAGCTTTGCATTAAGTTACAAAATATTTGCAAATACTTCTTAAATATTTTTGTCTCAAAAGAAACTTACACCACATGTAAGCATGAAGGAATTAAAGGGTTTTCACTATTAAGAGGAGAACTGGGTTACATAGACATAACCATCATTTTCCAACCATTGGTGTCCTGCTAAAAAAGTGTTGAGAATGAAGACCATTCAAACATGTATAAGAGTAACTAATTTAAACAGTTATATTCCTAGAATCTTCTGCTGAGGGGATTGAAAGCAAGGTTTATCTTGCAAAGGAAGGATAAAGATAAGCTTGGTGTTATGATGCAGTTTATGGCTCTGAACAAAACAGCCCTAAACATCATTTCTCTTTCAAGTAACCAGAATCCTTACATTTTGACAAGTCTGTTGCTTTCGATAAAACTCAAACATAGAAAGCTGATATCTTATGTACCAATGGACTTTTCTTTTTCATCTTTGATAACACAATCTTGCTGGGCTCCTTGTCCTTTCATAAAAAGGTTTTTAGATTTAAAATCTACCATTTGTAATCTAAAACTTCCATCTAATGTTTGATACAGAAGCACAAGTCACAATAACATTTACGCATTGCTTATCGATGAAAATAGTGTAGAATATTATAGCAAAATAGCAGTTGTAAGGGATGATTCAACGCCTTTAAAAACACATGCAGGTGTTCTATGGCCAAGGTTGTTGCTGTCATTGACATGTGAGACCTGTCATATTGGTGGAAAACAGAATTCCTCCTTGGAACTACCATGGCTAGCTTGAGTCTTTCAGATAATTAAATAAGCACTTAGACCACAAGCATACAGATTACAGTATTCTCCAAACATCATGTATGTGGAAAATAGTTGTAGGTATTTCTTAAAGTTGATTAAAGGTTTCAGCATGTTTGCACTACATTACAAGGATACAGAAATAATTAATTTTTGCTGCAATATTGTATACATTTTCCTTTGCATATCTGTGGTTCTGTCTTGGGGAAAGAGAACATAAATACTCAGGGATATTTCTATTTTCTGTAAAATAATACAAAGTACTTGGTTTCTTATGCATTTATTTGCTTGGTAAAGTGTGGAGTTTTAAGGGTAAAGCTACCATTTTCTTTCTTTCTGTGGTCCCTGCACACTATGGCTACGTCTACGCGTGCACGCTGCATCGAAATAGCTTATTTCTATTTCTTATAGTCTATTTCGATGAATAACGTCTACACGTCCTCCAGGGCTGGCAACGTGGACGTTCAACTTCGACGTTGGGCAGCACCACATCGAAATAGGCGCTGCGAGGGAACATCTACACGCCAAAGTAGCACACATCGAAATAAGGGTGCCAGGAACAGCTGCAGACAGGGTCACAGGGCGGACTCAACAGCAAGCCGCTCCCTTAAAGGGCCCCTCCCAGACACAGTTGCACTAAACAACACAAGATCCACAGAGCCGACAACTGGTTGCAGACCCTGTGCATGCAGCATGGATCCCCAGCTGCCGCAGCAGCAGCCAGAAGCCCTGGGCTAAGGGCTGCTGCCCACGGTGACCATAGAGCCCCGCAGGGGCTGGAGAGAGAGCATCTCTCAACCCCTCAGCTGATGGCTGCCATGGCGGACCCCACTATTTCGATGTTGCGGGACGCGGATCGGCTACACGTGCCCTACTTCGACGTTCAACTTCGAAGTAGGGCGCTATTCCCATCCCCTCATGGGGTTAGCGACTTCGACGTCTCACCGCCTAACGTCGATTTCAACTTCGAAATAGCGCCCAACACGTGTAGCCGTGATGGGCGCTATTTAGAAGTTGGCACCGCTACTTCGAAGTAGCGTGCACGTGTAGACGCGGCCTATGAGATTCTGCCTGAGGACAGAATATATAAAGGCAGTGGTGTTAAAGACAAGTCTGTGGCACTGTCCTTGAAGAATCAGGCTATTTGTTTGGTTATAAGAAATGCCTACTGGTAATTCATAAGGTTAGTCCTCTCACTTTCGAAGCTTTGACATTGTCAAATGCATCTTGGTGGGGTGAAGGGGAACCTTTTTGCAAAGAGCAGGAAGAAGAGAGAGTTTGACCCACCCGTAAGATTTTTGTTTTAATTTTAATAGGACATTGTGAATCTTTTCATGGTGTACAACATGGCTCTGGTCTCTGTGAAACTGAGCCTTTGGGCCTGGCTTTGTATAGGAATGTCAATAATATTTTTTCTTCATTTGCAAAATATAAATGTGAAGAGGACATTGGAATATATGCTTCCAATGCGTGCATGTAAATGTAAGTGATTCTTAGGATGAACTGACAGAAACAAATATTCCTAATTTGAAAAAAGGATAAAACCACAAGGGCTACTTTAAACAGTACCACTGTTTTCTTTGTTTTTAAAAGGAGAGATGTAAAGTGTGTGTAGTACTTTAGAGGTGAAAAAAGAGTGGAGCTGATTTTGTTGGCATCTGGATGCCATCACAGTTAGAATTCAGAATCTTGGAAGGACAGGAGCCACCAAGAGTTTCTGAGCTCTTTAATCCCTGTAGGCAGCAGTAGCAGCAGGCAGAGATTATTCCAGTCCCTGTTAAGAATTTCTTAGAAGAAGCTTAAAGGCAATCACACATTTAATATCTCTACTGTAGACA
The DNA here is from genome assembly GCF_033958435.1 of Carettochelys insculpta. Classification (NCBI taxonomy): domain Eukaryota; kingdom Metazoa; phylum Chordata; order Testudines; family Carettochelyidae; genus Carettochelys; species Carettochelys insculpta. Next base: position 13,485,184 of record NC_134147.1, on the reverse strand, counting down.
TAGCTATTTTAATGTGTAAACTTGTGGAGGTAAACTCTAGATTTCCTGCCAGGACTGACTAACATGTGATCAACTAACACATGATAAAATAAGGTGTTATGTCATGATTTAAAATTACTTCTTAAACCTAGTCTAGACCTTCAATAACATTTTTAAAAGTAACCAAGGAACTTAGGAATCTGAGTGCTGTTTTCAAAAGTGACTTAAATCAATGGGATTTTAGTGCAAGTATCGAAGTCACATTTGAAAATAAAAATCAGAAAATATCTGTTCAGCGAGTTTCATATGCTGGTAAATAAAGATGCTTATGGCTTAAGTGACTAACTGAAGCATCAAATAGTCTTAGAGGGGTAGCTGGGTTAGTCTGTATCTTTGCGAAACAAAGCAAGCAGTCCTGTAGCACATTGAAGACTAACAGTTTTATTAGATAAAGAGATTTCGTGGGAAAGACCCACTTTTTCAGGTTCAAGGGATCAAAATAAGATGTAGTCCTATGGAACTATTAGTCTTTAATTTCTTTACAGTTTCATACTCTCTATCTGAGAGCGAGAGAGAAAATAAATTAATTTTGATAGTCAGATAAGTCTGTGTGACATTTTTTGGCAATGTTAGTTTAGCACGTTTTCCCATGATAATAGAATGTTGCTACCTGCTTTTCAGATCATTGTATACTGGAATGCTGGGGGGGACAGGGGCATTAGAATGCTAACTAATTTATTTCTATTGAGCAAGGACAGCAAATTTCAACCATCATAATTTCAGAAAATATATCTGATGCCCTCAATGTTCATGATTAAAGCTCTTGTAATATCTGCTTAAACTGCTGTACTTTGACACTAGAGAGTCAGTCCCAGTATCTGGCATAAGAACATTTTTAGAGACTTTGCAGTTTGATACTTTAGAATCAAAGAGCAGCATTAAAGTTGTCTTGTCTGGGTTTGTTGTTTCCTTTTGCTTTCCCCAGGGTTCTGAATTGCAAAAGATATTATTTAACGTGCCTGATAGTGATGCTGATCTATGCCATGTCATTCTGAATAGAAAAACCTCCCATACTGAATATTTAGAAAGGAAACTCCTGATTTTTTAACACTTCAGCTCATCAATTTGAATTTGGGAGAAGTCTAAATTGTGGGAAAAACTCTAATTTGCTTTTCGTGACTTGCCAAAACCAAAAAGTGGAGTGTGATGGGTAGACTAAGCTCCGATGCCCTCTACAGAAGGCCAAACATCTTTCTACACCCCGTCCCAGGGAGAGGAGCAGACAAGAGGTCCTTCAGGGAGGATAGACCAGCTGTCTCTATGGCAGCCAATCAGGGCACAACAGGCCAATATAAAAGAAGCTACTGGGTTAGGGCCAGGCAGTTCCATTCAGGAGCTCTTCCCAGGCAGATCCCTATGATTCATGGGAGCTCAGCAGCAGTTGGACAGCTCCGAGTGTGAGCTGAACTTTGCCCTGGGCAAGGCCCAGGCCCTAAGGCTGGAGACTGGCTACCGGCTACCAACGTAATAGGGGAGCTGACAGCACCCTGGACAGAGTGAATTAGATCCCACCTTCAAAACCTGGAATGCAACAGACAAAACTGCATGAGGTACTCTTGGCCTCAGAGGGGTGCTGAAAAGTAGGTCAACCCTATTACATTGGTACCAGGAATGGGATGTCGAGCCACCCCTGTATCCACAGGGTAATGGAGGATCTGGTAAGGCTGCTGGCTCAGCAGCAGCATAGTGGCACAGAGGACCCTGCAGGAAGCCCAGCGAGATGCTTGGTGAGCAGCTCTCCAGCAACAGAATATCCTCCAACTTTCAACATGGCACTACTCCAATGATTGGCAAACCTAGCTCCTGCTAATCTGATCAGCTCAAGACCTTGGATACTGCTAGCCAAGATCAGGCTGCACATTGATCCAGAAGTGTACCTGGTAAACTTTGCGTGCATAGCCATGAACGCCAGGTGGGACTGAAACAGCTGGGCTGCCTGCTTGGCTCCATTCCTCTCAGGAGAAGCTCAGGCAACTTACTGAGCACTGGATGATGGGTCTGCAGCTGATTATGGGATAGAGAAAACAGCCATACTGGATCACCTCGGAGTATATCCAGAGACATATAGACTATAGTTCCATACTGAGCCCTTTCGTACTGGTGCCTGGGTCTGAGTGGTGGCCCAATGCCTAAAGGACTGAGCCTCCCATTAGCTACAGCCTGAGAGCTGCATGGCTCCATAGTCCTAGAGCAATACCTGGCAATGTTCCCATGCCAGTTCAGACCTGGGTGTGCCATCTTAACCCAGATGCTGGCTGCTGCGTTCTAGACTATGGAAGATTTTCTTCTGGTGGTGGGGCCTAGTACATCTGCCTGGCCAGTTCTGAGAACTCTTGTACTCAAGGCACCTAAGACCCAGCCTGGGCAAAGAAATAGGTGCCCAAGAGACTCAAACAAATGAGAAATGAGATGTGCCTAGTAACCTAGATCACTTTTGTATATGTATGATGCAGGTTAAGCTATATCCTGTATCCAGACAACTTCTTTAATGTTGGTTTTTCCTCCTCTCTAAAAGAACGAGGTGTCTTTTTTTTTTTTTGGTGGGGGGCGGGGGGAGGCGTCGTCTACTCCAGGAAATGTGTAGTTCAAATTTAACCTCTGACAGGCTCACCACAATTTTATATGATTAATCCTTGTCCAGATGAAGAAAAGGGATCATTGTCCTTTGATGGGCTGCCCCTGAAACTGAGAGCAGAAATGGAGGAAGGAAGAAAGAGCACATACCATAGTGGATATGATATTTATGCTCCATGTGGTCCTGGAGAAGCCTCTGTACCTAGCTTGGGCATGCTGCAGCCACTCATGTACCGACAGAATCTCTAAATGGTTGGGTCTCTTCCTGTCTCATTATATGTGCCGCTCTTTAACGTGGGGGCTGGTAAGGAATTTTTTTTTCTTCACTATCACACTGGCCAAATCTGGCAGAAATTTTTGCCTTCTCCTTCACAGGTTTGGGACCCAGCAGGGTGAGCCAAGTGGAATTAGGATGTAATGTTGAAGTGAGCTGTAAAAATTTGTGGCAGATGTCCAGTGCAGATGTTCATTATGAAAGGGATATGGTGCTCAGGTAAAATGGGTTAGAAAAGAATGTAAAGCAAAGCGTCCCTTGAGAAGTTGAGGAAAGCTGTTTGGGGCACCTAGATCCGGTCCAGTGGGGAGGCAACCCACGTGAACTTCCACAGATGGGGAGGGTTGCAGGGTCCCAGTCACGGCACAGCTAAGACCAGGTTGGGGATTATGTGGAGATAATTAAAAGAATTATGATGACCTGCACCATACAGTGTATTGCCGGGTACTTCCAGATATTTTAAATAAAAAAAGTTGTAGCCTGATTAAACCACATCCATTGCCTTCTGTCCGTCTTCAGGCATGGTCAAACAATGACTCTGTGGGTCTGACACAATCACATAACATCGCTCTATCAGCTTCTCTGTCTGTAAATCTGGACAATGCTCACACACCTCACAGGGCTGCTGAGAGGATTAATTCTTTATCATCTTTAAAGTGCTTTGAGGATGAAAAGCACACGTTAAGTGCTGAGCTCATTGTTTAACTTAAACATGGACAGGTGCACATTCAGTACACTCTACATACAAAGTTATTGTTGGCTGTCTTATCTGTACAGATCAATTCCCTATTGCCTATCAAATTAAAAAAAAACTGCTTCCTCCCAGTGTCATCCTGTGACAAGACTGGTGATGTGTGGGTGCATGTTTTTGAAAATTCCCCCAAAATACCAGATTAAGGCAGATTGTTTTGTTTTTTTTTTTCCTCCCTCCATCTTTCTTTTTTTCTGGTTACTATGCAGCATGACTTCAAGGGTTAGAAAAACAGAAACGAAAAAAAAAACCAACTTCATCTGACAATAAAATCCCCTTCTGGAATCTCACTTCTTCCATGAAACCTCCAAATACTAACCTTTTTTGTGAGGGAGGGGGAAGCCTATCTTATAGGTAGCACCATTCTCCAGGTCTCACAGAATGTTCTTCCACTGTCTATTTCGATTGCATGCTCTGAGTCTTCTCCTGTGCCCTCATTGAGCATACTGTCGGCTTTTAACAAGTTACCACCATTTTCTATAATAATTCTGGTTTCTGCATATGATTTACTTCAGTGCTTCCATTTTTCTTGTCTTAAACTTGTTAGAGGAACAGAGCCAGAGAGGTGCAAAAACTGGGAGATGTTAGTGATACAGCAGTTTTATATAGATCATTTAAATATTTGCTGTGAGATACCTAAAGTGTGCCTGGAATTCAGCGTTGAAATTTTTGCTGTGAGGGTGGGAGACATCATTTTTCTTTAATTTCTGCCCTTAGTCATGAAGCAAACAAGTCCTAGGAAAGTCACAAGCCTATAATCATGTATCCACAAGGTATTTAATAGATTGACTAAGCACAGAATGAACAGGTGTATTCTATGTACTGAATGCAAAAAAAAAAAGCGATCAGAAAGGTAATTTTCCTTTATGGTTTGGTCTTTGGCTCCATTGTCTAGCTAATTACTAGGGATATCAGTCATTCCCTTTTAGTCATCCCAATGGACTCAGTGATGCTTCATATTTAGACAAGGTAAAGTATCTTTTTGCTATGTTCATTCTTGCAGTTAATTTTAAAGCTTAAGCTAAACAGAAATTTTAGCAACTTTTTCATAAGTCACCCAATATTAGCAATTCTTTATTGTAGGATAAGTAAATTAATCAATTCATTTCCTAATTCTTTTATGAAGACAAAATGGCATACAAAGATTTATTTGCTTTCAAGTGAATTTAGCAGCCCAGCAGCCTCCAGGCCTCCCTTGCTGCTATTAATATATTTTATTATCATCCTCTTTAAATTGTGAGTCATCTAGTTACTGCAGGCTTGTCATTAGGTTCAAAAAATTGTTTTGCTATACTGTACATAATAAGGATTGGCCAGGGTCTAACACAAAAGGCTGAGTTTCAGCAGAAGTGAATTCCCCTCTTGTTTCTACCATGGACTTTGGCAAATCACTTAACTATCCACATTTTGTTTCTCCATTTGTAAAACACCTGATTTCCATGCCCCCACGTGTGTTGTGAAACCTAATACAAAGCCAATAGCAACAGTACTGTAGAATCTCAGAGTTGCAACACCAGAGTTTGAACTGACCAGTCAGCCTTACACCTCATTTGAAACCAGAAATATTCAGTCAGGCAACAGCAGAGACAAGAAACAAACAAATCAGCATCATGCTGTGCTAAATGCAAGCCCAAGAACATGGTGATTCTACTGGCTGCCGCTGCCAATTCTATGGCAGCAGCGGCACCTAGAGCCCTGGGATCTTTAAACCACTGCTGGAGCTCTGTTCAGCTATGAAGGCTGAGGAGGACTGCGGGCTGTGCTCTGGCTGCTCCCGCCCCCGCCACAGCCCTTCCTCTTCCATCTGAGGCCCCACCCTTTGTGGGAGGGCTGAACAGGCACCTCCACCACCTTGCCCAGGCTGTCAACTCTACTGGTTAAATGTAAACTACTACAAAAGTGGGGTGAGATTGACATTTTTTCTTCTACATAGTGAAGTTTCAAAGCTGTACTAAGTCAATAGTTAAGTGTAAACTTCTGAAAGCTAGGCATAGCATTTCGTTTAGATGTATGAATATTGCACTTCTATAACAACCTTAATTCCAGAGGTGTTCATAACACTGAGGTTCTATCGTAGTAATAACAAGCATCACTAGTATGTTACAGTTCTGGGGAGATTCGTGTGTGTGCCCTTTCTCAGTTTGTGAGAGGTACGACACTTTTTTTGAAAAAGGATAAGATCTCAGTAATTTCTTCAGAGTATGTCCACACCTCTTCAAACTATGCTCAGGAATCACTGATCTAATCTGAGGTGAATTGACTGAGTCATGTCTGAGAGAGGGCCAGGAGAAAACAAGAGTGATTCACATTTCTTTTTAAAAGCTTAGAGGTTAGATCTTCACCTAGTGTAAATCTACAACAGAACACTGGCGTGGTGTGGAGCTTGTCTGCTGAAGGCCCTATGGTGATGGGAGAGCACCCTCCTGTCAGCATAATTGCTCAGTCTTGTGAGAAACAAACTGTGTCAGTGGGAGAGAGTTTCTGTAGGGGTGGGGAGGACTTTTTCACACCCCTGTAGAGACATAAATTAGACTGACTTAAGCAGTAGTGTGGACCTGCACTAGAGTAGCTCAGACTTCAGTGGAGTTATGCTGAGGATCTGTTCCTTTTGCTACTATTTTCTTTTCATCTTAAAAATGGCCTGGCCTAGAACCTTCAAACGTGTTTAATTCAGAAACCCTTGATGTGATGTTGTGCACAAGACTGTTTTTGAACAGTTAGTTGAATGTCTTTGTTTTTAGAATTACTTACCTAGGAAAGAGGAATACATTGATGCTTAGTCTGGGACTGTATTTATTTTGGCAGACTTTGCAGCACTGCACACATTGGTGGCAAAACCAAACTGACGATGATATGAATAAGGTGGTCAGATCTCCCTATCTCAAATACAGGACAGGGCAATATGGGAGGGGAAGGGGCAGCTCCTCCCAGCTCCACTGAGGTGCAGGGAGCTGGGAACTGTGTGACAGCCATGCAGGTGGGCTCCTGGCTTACATATGCCTCAGGAAGCTGGGAAGGAGGTGGCAGATGCTGTTACTCCTCCTGAATCCGCAACATGTGGGGAGCTCGGAACTGGGTGGCAGCTGCATGAGTGGGCCTCCAGCTCCCCATACCTCAGGGAGCTGGAAGCCAGGTGCAGCCATGCCAGTCCAGCTCCCACCAGCCATCAGGAGCTAGGTGCAGCCACTCCAGCCTGGCTCCCTGCTCCCAGCTCCTTCAAGCCATGGGGAGCTGGAAATTGTGTGGCAGCTGCACTGGTGTGCAATAGGAACCAGGCAGCAGCTGCTGCCCCCTCAGATATGGGGCAATTAACCCCATTTTGAAAATAAATTGGGACGCCTTTCTGGTTCCCAAACTATGGGGCTGTCCTGCCAGAAGTGGGACAGATGGTCACCTTAAACATGAAGTGCCATAACGTCGATACTTTATTGTGCCACCAGAATCTCCTTTCATCCAGCTACCATTCTGTCACAACAATACCTTTCCTACCTTTCCAACAGTGACCACAAACTCTCAGCTCCCAAACTGCATGTGTCTCTACCTGTAACGTTACCCCTTTACCAAAAGCCACCAGTTTTAGAGGTTTATGAGTAGATCAGTTCACAGTTGGAGGAGGTGTTTTGGATGTTTATGTGTGATATGTGAACAAGCCCTGTGTACCACGAACAGAGGTGGACAAAAGAGCAGCAAAACTGCACACCCAGGTGAGCCGGTGCTTGGGTGGGCAAAGGGAGCTGTTGTCCTTAGGCCTGACGATTTCCAAAGGCCTGAGGCTCCAGGGATACTACCACAGCAGCAGCAGTGACTAGAGCTAAGGGCTGACTGGGGAAGGCACAGTGTGGTCCATGTGGTATTGAGGGCTGGCTGCCCCTCGCCCTGCCCTGTCTTCCTGAAGTCAAGCCCCAGCAGCATTAACCCAGGGCTCTGTGAAGTCTGTCATGAGCCCTGCACTTGGGATAATTCTACCTGCAGAAACTACATCTAATGCCTCACTATATGCAGTCCAAATAGCTAGAAGAGCTTCCTTCCTGGCTACATCTCCCTAGCCTCCTTTCAGCACACTGTCTATTCCTGTGTCTTGTTTGTGCCTTGCGCTTTTACCTGGGATTCTTCTCAGCCCAACTGACACAGACATTATTGCTCTTAAGGCTGAGCATGAACTACTTCAGTTGAGGTATGGAGCATTAAGTCGCCTTTGTTGACATAAACGAACTTCCTCAAAAAGAATGGTCCAATGACTGGGGTGTTGTCTTGGGATTTAGAAGATCCATGTTCAGTTTCCTAGTCTGCTGCAGGCTTCGCGTTGGACCTTGAACAAGCCAATTTTAATTTCCCTGTGCCTCAGTTCCCCAGTTGCACAATGGGGATAACAGCATTTCCCTACAACACAGCTGTGTTGTGATTAATCAGTTAAAGTAGATATGGAGGTGTTCAGTCTCTTTGGTAATGGCTGGGCATATAAGTATAGTGGACAGGAGTACCTGAGATATGGCTTCTGAATGTTATTAAAAGTTTCTGCATTAAGATTAATGACTTGAAGACACTTGCTGAAAAATCCATTTCATGTGATGCTGCTGCTTCATAAATGCATAATATGTAATTGTGAACCACTCTAAACCAGTTGTTCAGTACTGGTTGTTGTTGTTTTGTTTTTAAACAACTGTTTATCACATGAGTTTTGGCTTTATTTTAGCACATTTTAGCTGCGTCTACACGTGCACGCTACTTCGAAGTAGCGGCACCAACTTCAAAATAGCGCCCGTCGCGTCTACACGCGTCGGGCGCTATTTCAAAGTTAACTTCGACGTTAGGCGGTGAGACGTCGAAGTCGCTAACCTCATGAGGAGATAGGAATAGCGCCCTACTTCGACATTGAACGTCGAAGTAGGGACCGTGTAGACGATCCGCGTCCCGCAACGTCGAAATTGCTGGGTCCTCCATGGCGGCCATCAGCTGGGGAGTTGAGAGATGCTCTCTCTCCAGCCCCTGCGGGGCTCTATGGTCACCGTGGGCAGCAGCCCTTAGCCCAGGGCTTCTGGCTGCTTCTGCGGCAGCTGGGGATCTATGCTGCAGGCACAGGGTCTGCAACCAGTTGTCAGCTCTGTGTATCTTGTGTTGTTTAGTGCAACTGTGTCTGGGAAGGGCCCTTTAAGGGAGCGGCTGGCTGTTGAGTCCGCCCTGTGACCCTGTCTGCAGCTGTGCCTGGCATCCCTATTTCGATGTGTGCTACTTTGACGTGTAGACGTTCCCTCGCTGCGCCTATTTCGATGTTGGGCTGAGCAACGTCGAAGTTGAACATCGACGTTGCCGGCCCTGGAGGACGTGTAGACGTTATTCATCGAAATAGACTATTTCGATGTTGGCTGCACGTGTAGACGTAGCCATTGTCTTTACATGTGAAACATCTGCTTTTCATTGGTCTCACAGAAACTGTACTCCTTTTTCTCTGTATTGCTTTCCCTCTGAAGAATATAAATTAATTAAAAGTGTGAAATGAAGCCCTGTGCAAAGCTACAAGCAGCAGAACACTCTTAAGAGAGATTACACACCTCTTAAATAAAGCTGCTATTAAATTACAGATGTTTCAGTTCTGATTACATTTTTGCTGCAGAAAAATATTCCCTCAACTTTGCGTTTTGGAACAGTGTCTGAAAGAATTAACATATTTGACTAATATTTTCCTTGTGCTAAAACAGTCATACAATATATCCGTGTGGGCATGTCCAACTCTGCATGTACCCTGTAAGTATCCAGACAGAGGAGTTAGCTAAGAAATCTTGAGGAGGTAGGGTTCAGATGAGATTGCTTGTCTGTTCCATCCTTACAGAAACATATTAAAGTGAAAACAACCATTTAAATATGGTAGCCCTGTGTTGGATGACAGGACAGCTTAATACAGAAAGTGTGTAGCTTAATCAGAAATGCAAGCAAATCTCATTTAAGGTCTTAAATAGAGATGCAGCAAAAATATCAAAACTGAGTGACTATCTATCCTTGCTTGTTGCTTTCACCTTTTTATAGACTGAATTATAGTATCATAATAGCCTTTTGGAACTACAGGTTGAACTGCTCTCATCCAGCACCCTTGAGACTTGACTAGTGTTGGATGAGAGAATTTGCCAGATGATGGGAGGTCAATATTTTCTAGCACATACCCAGCACTTCCACTGCATACTTGGCTCTTAGAAGACATTTAGGGGTAAATTACAGCTAAATAACAGCACAGAAAACTGAGAGCCAGGACTTTTGGCTGTAAACAACATTTATGGGACCATGGTAAACTTGGCCACAACACCCACGATAAGTTGTCGTCTGGCTAACTACGTCTACACTACGAGATACATTCGAATTTAAGGCAGTTAGTTTGATATTACAACATCACTGTCTTCACTGTAAATACCATTTGCTTGATTTAGGGAGCATTAATATCAATCTCATAACATCGCTGAAACCGGGTGGCTGTAGCGTCAAGCTTGAATGAAAGCAAGTGTGGAAGTGCCATGTATTTAAACCAAATTGATTAGCCTCCAGAGGTGTCCTGCATGTGTTCCACAATACCCCACAGTGCTCCGCTTTGGCCACTTCCATCTTCGCAGCTCTCCAAGTGCATAATAATTAGGTAACAGGAAGACCATGAATTTCAATTAATGACCAGGAAGCCCATGGCTCTGGGGTCATGCATCTATGAGAGACTGAGAAACGTCTTTCTTTCTTTGCTATTAGCACTTTGAGCACATCTTCCTATTACAAATAGCCCCAACACAGAGTTTGTTGTTCTGTCACTACCTCTGCTAGCTGAGCACTGCCTGGTGCCAGCTGCTGAACCATGTGGCAGGTAGGCTGTGGGTGGGGGGGTTGTGCTTGTATGAGAAGCTGAAAAACTCAGTAGTTTACATTTGCGCAGTCCTCCCTCCCCAGGTGCTATGCAGTCAGACTTTGTCGCACCCAGCCACATCACATGGCTAGCCCCCAACACAGTGAAAGGACATCCCTGCCGTTCACTGCTGACCGCGCTTCCAGGCAGCACCATGTCCTGGCGTGTGTGTGTGGTGAGGACTCCAAGGGTGGGAAAGATTTTCAGGGGCTTGCAGCCACCCGGGGGAAGTCTCCAACAGCGGCTGAGACTTGCAGGGCCTGGCTGCTGCCCAGGGGGAACACCTCAATTGATCTTCCATCCAACCCTCCCCTCACACCCCCACAGAACAAGGAAACGGGGGGCTAGCTGTCATCGGGCAGAAGCCTCCCCTGGAAGCTACGAATTGTGCGGCCTGGCTGCCACCTGGGAGGGACAGTTCAAGTGGCCCTCAAGCCATGGACCCTACACCCCAGTGCCCAAAAATATTTTCAGGGACCATGTCAACTGGCCACTCAACCTCCCAGATATCACACTCCCCCATCCCCCGTGTTGGCCATGTCTGTCTAGTGAAGAGGGAAGTCAAAAATCTACTTTCCTAGCTTTCTCTATCATCTTTCTCCTAACCTTGGCCCCCTCCATTCAGGGAAAAGTGGGTGGAGGGCCAGCTGAGAAGACACAGGCTGCTGGGAGATCCCAGAGCACAGAAGCTGTATAACAGACTGGGAAGCCAAAAACCCTATGCTATGTCTTCTGACCTGAAAGACCAATCTCAAACAGTTAATAGCTAATAATGAAGGCTTGCAGGCATCTATTTTTATTAAGTAATTTCATATAAATGTAATGCTTCTGAATAATTAATAAATACGATAAAAATGAAACTCTGGCTAAAGCCTCACTTTGGCAAAATATAGACCCTGTGTACATGTATAAAGCATTAGCAAAGTCAGTACAAACTAAAATCGCATATAAAGTCTTGTTTATGCTGCTGTATATATACTCAAGTGAAAGTGCAATATTATATTCCAACTGATTTAAAAATATATGGAAAAATAAGAAAATAAGCATTTTTTTTCAGTAATGGTGCACTGTAGCCCTTTTATGTTTTTATGTCCAATTTTGTAAGCCAATAGGTTTTAAGTGAGGTGAAACATAAAACTAATTGGACTCCTGAAATTAAGGAACAGTAAGGAAAGGCTGGGAGCCACTTCTCTAGCAAATATCCAGACTCTCAAATGGTTCACAAAAGTGAATTCTGAAACAAGGAATCCTAAATTCTATGTTTCAATTCTATTTATAAACAGTAGTTTATAAACAGAATTATTTATATTTATAAACAGTAGTTTATTTATTTATATTTATAAACAGTAGTTAATCCATGATAGCCAGAAGACAGGAAAAAATAATGAAGATGAATTTACAAGGAAGATGGTCAGAGGCTCCTGTGTTTAGATTCTCTAACAGTTGACATGACAAAACCCTTAGAACTTTTTCATCAAGATTCTCTTCCACCTCTATGATTTGCAGCAGACCTTTGGTGCTCAGTAGGCAGAACAGCCTCAGACTAACAAAACACCTTGTCTTATTCTGTGAAATTTCAAGTAGCATTTGCTGAGGTATAACTGGTTTAAAATCACTATTTCCCTCTTCTACTCATTTTCCTCATAGAAGTGCTTGTTATCTGCCAAAATAATAAGTAAAGGCACAAATGTTAGAAGACCAGTCCCTCTCCCTTTAACCTGACTTTTTGGCTCCAATATTCCATACCCCTGTCTATGGGCACCACATGGGACACAGTTCAGGCCGGGCTCTCTTCTATTCTGAAAAAAAATGTACCCATTGTACCCATTTTGGTCCCAGTGGCCTGTTTCTTCCTGTAGTGGCAGCCACTGGGGCTGGAGCTCCTACCCTTTGAAGCGCCTACCCTTCCAAAGGTAGGAGGGAAAGAGAGCAAGCCTGAAGGAAAGCCATGTGTGATGTAAGTGAGTCCTCCCAAAAGAGTGCCTGCAAAAACTTTATTCTGCCTCATGCTATCAGGTATCATAGCTATGTCACATTTAACAGGAATATTATTTTGGAAATATTTTAGCTTGAAAAATAGTTTCTTGGACAAAATGTAGTGTTCTCTTGTCTGTCAAGTTAGGTGCTTTTGTTACTGTACGTTGAACTGTAAAAGTTTTGGAAGGAAAGAGCTACAACTAAATAGATTTAAAAAAAAACTTTTAAAATATACCACTGCACCTAAAACAGCTTTTCTATGCATGACTATATGCTGATTTTTAAATTCGTATTATTGGGGAACTTTGTGAGCTAGAAACAAGTGTTCTGTGCCTCACTGAGGAGTAAGAAGTAAGGAATATCCTCTTCTCAGTGGCAGTAAGCTCCTGTTACATTAGTTATGGGCCCAGAATCTCATATCAAGCCACAGAGTAACATAATAAATTGTAAAGCTCCACAACTGTGTCATTGTTGACAGTTTTGTGAAAACATCCTCTCAGTGTTCTGCAGCAGTCAATAAAACCAAAAAAGAACATCAGGAAAGGGGTAAAAACAATTGTAATACCACTATAGAAAATCCATGGTCAACCCACGGCTTGAATACTGCAGGCAGTTTTAGTTACCCTATCTCAAAAAGATATGTTAGAATTGGAAAAGGTACAGAAAAGAGCAACAAAAAAAGACCAAAGGTTGTGGAACAGCTTCCCTCTGAAGAGAAATTGAAAAGAGTGACACTTTTCAGCTTGCAAAAAAGGGGTAAAAAGACATAGAAGAGGTCTCTAAAATCATGAGTGGTGTGGAGCAAGTGAATAATTACATGTTATTTACTCTATCACGTAACAAGAACGTGGGGTCACTCAATAAAATTAAGAAGCAATAGGTTTAAAACACACAAACTGCTTCACATAATTCACAATCAGCCTATGGAATTCATTGCCCAGGGTGTTCTGAAGGCCAAAACTATTACAGCCATAAAATATTACTTAAGTTCAAGGAGGATTGGGTCCATTAGGCCTAAATGGTCAAGGATGCAACCACATGCTCTGGTGGTCTTTGGCCTGTGTCTTCTAGAAGCTGGGAGACTGCTGTCCTGGGCTACATCTATGTTGACAAAAACCTTCAAAATGGCCATGCAAATGGCCATTTCGAAGATTACTAATGAAGCGCTGAAATGCATATTCAGTGCCTCATTAGCATGCTGCCGGCCACGGCTCTTCAAAATTGCTGTGTTTCACTCCCGCATGGCTTGTCCAGATGGGGCTCCTTTTTGAAAGGACCCTTTTTGAAAGGACCAGGAACTTAGAAATCCCCTTATTCCTATGAGCTAATAGGAATATAGAGATTTTGAAGTTGGCAGGGTCCTTTCAAAAAGGACCTGTGTCTGGATGAGCTGTGCAGGAGCGAAACATGGCAATTTTGAAGAGCCGAGGTCGGCAGCATGCTAATGAGGTGCTGAATATGCATTTCAGCACCTCATTAGTAATCTTCGAAATGGCCATTTGCGTGGCCATTTCGAAGTTTTTTGTCAGTGTAGACATGGCCCTGATGTCTTGTTTTGTTCATTCCCTCTGAAGCCACAGACATTGGCTACTGTTGACATTGTTCCCAGAGTATGGTGTTCAGTACTGTTGGTCTGACCCCAGTATGTCTGTTCTTACATACTCATGTTAAGGAAGGAACATTGCATTGGCCGCAGTGCCTTTCTCCAATTTACTGGGTGATATGGAATGTTTAAGTAACAGTGATAGAGTTGGATTAATAGGGCAGAATGTAGCTGAGGCTAAGATGCATGAAAAGTAACATTTTGTCACCAAAATCCATGTTTCACATAGCCATCTCCACTAACTCTCTGCACAGCTCCTCTCCCTCAACCTTCCAGAGCTAATCCCCCATGTTGCCGAGTGACAGGTTTTAAATTATGGTCTCTTCCAACCATCCCCTTGCAGAAGAAGTCCAGATCCAAGTCACCAGGCATAGCACTTGTGCTGGACTCTGTGTTAAGATAGTTTTGTCTCTTCTTTCTCTCAAATGAATACCAATCACCCTGCAGCTGTGACCAGGGCTAGGAACTGATGTTTCAGGCTATTAGGTTGCCTCATGTGGGATGTGCCAGGGATGAGCAGCAGGAGACAGTTAAGTTTGCAAAGCCTAGGGCTGAGATTGTGTTATACGTGTGTTCTTAAAAGACAGCATGTGGTTCAAGACATAGTATATTTCAGAACAAGTAACAATGCAATGTATTAGGCTTCACTACTAGCAGTTGATACTTCTAGTCAGTATTGTTTCTTAGGTAAACTGCCAATTGTATTTAACTTGAGTAGCAAATTCAATATCACATCATGTTTGGCCATTTAAATGTGCAGGCTCAACATAGTTTGATTCTCTTTCTGTGAAACTGTAACCCACACACCTATGTGTGGTTAACTGTCTTACATAGTGGTAGCTAGACCACATCACAGAGAAAGAGTAAGTGTTGTCTGCAGCCTAAGCTGAGAGTCAGCTGTCACTGTAGAGGTACCTGCACTAGGCTTCAGAGGTCACAGGTTTGAGCTGGTCTGTGGGCAGTTATAAGTCCCAAGGGCACTCTATTCATTTCTATGTCTGAATTTCTTCTGTCTTCAAAGTCAGTTGCTTATTGATATTTTATTGCTCTAAAACTCTTGCCTGATTCATTTAATGTACTTTCCTGAGACAACCTGTATGAAATGTTCTTGTCGATATTTTTGCTTTCTTGCTCAATTTGTATACAATCATTTGTCTCCTGCAGGTTTTCTGCTTTCTGTTTGCTTTCAGCAATCTGTTTTGTATTTATCTCTGTGTTGCATACTCACATTGGTGTAATCAGTATGCGTATTATGGGATGAAAATTTACAGGACAAAAAAATTCTGTATAGTCACACGGGCACTAAAATCACAGTACATAAAGAAGTTGTGATTCCCTATTGTAGTTTGTTTATATAATTATTTACCCAGGACTGGATTATTGACAATACCATTGTTTGAAATGATTGAGTAAAATAGAACTGGAACACAGCTGCATTCTGTTATCGTCCATTTGTTAGAGAAGTAGCTTGAGCTATTTTCAGACAAATGGGACACTTCAAATCCTGACCCCAGCTTCACTCACTGAATCTAAAACCTCTTGTTGCTGGTAGAAAAGCATTCATATCAAAATTCATCAATTTTAGCAAGCAAGCTCAAATGAAGGGCACATCCCATTTTCTTCTTGCTTAAATTGGCATCTTCAGTTCTTCCTGGCGAGTTAGTGAGCACTTGTGCAGTAAAATAAACAGGATTAATCTCTGTTCATAGATTCTACTGAAATAGCTGCCTTGCTCTGTGGCCACCATGTGTGACCACCATGCAGAAAAGCAGGCCTCGGGCAGCAGTTTAAAACAAAAAACAAAAAAAAAAGTATAACACAAAAGAAGATTTGATTGCCCAGGATTCCAACTAGTGTTGCTGCACCAGCATTTAATGAGCCACTGATGTTTCCTGTCTTGTGGGTTGCTCCTGCAGCTGGCAAGCTTTTACTGTACTTGCACAGTCTTAAAATTAACAAGAAGCCTTGTTAAAATTAACAAGAACTCAGCTAGTCCTCTGATTCTTAAAATTGAACTTCTTTTAAAAAGAAGTCTGTTTTATTTGGCCATAGCATCAGGAGTCATGGGAGAGGTCTGGAGAAGGTTGATGCATGAGACTGGGATTAGCAGTGGACCAGAAGAATGGGATTATGGCAAACCCCAGCCATATATCAGCAGTAATCTTGCTTTTCCTGCAGCTAAATCCCAGCCCATGTATTGCCTACCAAGCTAACGGAGGAAACAACTATCCTCACAGCAGGATCAAGGTAAACAGATGCAGTTTAAATAAATATAATGTGAAATAGTCCTAGCATTAGAAACAGAATTTCAAAAATGTACAGTGGTACTTTCTAGAAATATACACATCTTCATTTAGATTATGGGATGCCAAGGAAGAGGCATAAGCAATAGCAGCCTTGAGGCTAGAACAACCATAAAAAAGCTCTCAGAGATGTAAGTGATGGCTTTTTTATAGCTAATCTTTAGGTTTTAGTCTGAAGAAACAGCAAGAGTTCAGGAAAATGAGAAGTGCCTTGATTTTCAGGGTCTTATTACCATCTCCAAATCTGGTGTTTGGATGGTCAGATTAGCATTTAGACATATGAATTCCCATTTTTAATATAGAAGAGCCAATTCAGAGAACTGAGCCATAGCATGGAAAGAAGGTTTTCTTGATTTCAGTGATTTGACTAAAATGTCAGCTCTTTACTATGAAGAACACTATTCTGTATTAAAGTCCTCATTTAATTGCTTTCAGGTTTCTCTGTTTTAATCTGTGTAATGCAGAGAAGAATCACCAAACATTGTGATGTTCTGCTCTATCTGTCTTGAAGGAAGTTGCAAAGCAGGATGAATATATTGTTGGTAAAAGAATGCTGGAAAAAATAAACATAATTAACATGGGCATAGTTCAGTACTGAACTGAGGGGAAATCATTAGCACCAAAACAGTGTGGTTACTGAAGGGGAAATGCCGTGACATAAATTGGACATATCCCTCTTTAGATCAGAAAATTACTCCAGCACTGGAAACTTCACTTCGAAAACCATATAAGGTTACCAAGTGACGAGAGTTTAGTTACTTGTCATATCATCTGCAAAATCAAGCACTTTACAAGCAAGTAAAGGAATAATTAAGAAAACAGTAAAATGTTGCACTGCCCACATGATAGGCAGTCAGAATTATAGGTGCTCAGCACTTGTGGAAAAATCAGGTCACTTTTATTTTAGAAATCTAAATTGGATACAGGAGCCTTATTTTAGTCAGCCAGAGCCAGTCTCTCTTTCTGTCCACCTTCTATACTAATAACATGTCTCCTGAATGGGTGCAAGCTTGTAGTATTCTGCATTTGGTCTCCCCTGCAGTTTTTGGTCACATATGCTTTATCCCACAGATGGGTCTTTGGTTATGTGGTCAGCGTGGCACACCTGTCTTCTCCTATTGTGTGAGGACCGAGGGTTTTCTGAGGAGAAATATCCAACTCAAAACTCTCCCAGTTAGAGGTCACTGAGGAGCTTTTCCTTCTTCTCAGCAGAAATATTGGTTTGACAAGGAACAGAGGATTTCGTGAATAGTCTGCATTTTGTCCCCCTAATTTGAAAAAAAATATTCTCAAACAGAAGTGCCTATGTACAATATCGTGTCCCGTGAGATTTTTCCCTGCAAAGAACAACATGTGAACACATCATGTTCCTAACACAGCCTCTTAGCATATGGTGCCATCAGTACATTGGGGTGGCTTTGAAATAGGTACTGTCCAGACTGTTCCCCCCCTGACATTTCATGTGCAGAAAGCAGGGGCCCTCAAGAGACTTTAAAATTACCTTGCCTCTATAGGCTTCTGCTAAAAAGCTTTCCAAGGTCACCTATCCCCTGACCTGGGGAGGTGGCTACCACAATCTGAATGAGGAAACCCATACTTAGAACCCAGGAAGACACAGTTATAATGTCTTCCTCTGGGGTAATCCCAAGCTCTTAACCCTTCTGTAGAAGTGAGCTTGAAAACAAAGAGAAAATAAACTGCAGTCTCTGATAGCTGACCTTTCAGTCTTAGACATGCACACACACATGCCCTTCTTCAGGATGCAGGAATCAAATCATTGCCTTAAAAAGGTGCCTTATTTAAAAAAAAACAAAACAAAACAAAGAAATGTGTGATAAAACATATATGATTGCAAGTGTTACAGAGCAACTATGAGGAAAAAAGGTACATTAAAGTGGAGAATTACTTTCCTGGGATTCAGTTTAAAAGTTACACTGTACCGGGGGTACATCAGCCAGCCTGAGGAGCCCCACACCAACCCTAGAATTAAAAAAATAACAGAAATCACCATAGCTACGTATCTCCATTTGTGCTACCAAGAATCACAATCCAGCCAATGCAACGCTGGAGTGACGTGCTGTAGAGCCAGGTATCAGTTTAGACCTTTGTAGGTTTCCTCAATTTTCTGTAGTTTCTTATTTATTCTGATTTTATTGTTTCTGCCATTAAAAGGTACACTCTAAATTTGCACTTATAGGTAGATGTGGCCAAGACTCAAGATTTCTGGTTTCCAAGAAATTGCAACATTTGGAATTTTTTTAAGTTCTTGTGAACTTGAAAGACCAAAATATCATTTTTCTAAATAGAAATTAGTTCCTTGGACCAACAGCTGCTGAGTGAAATTGCAGTCATGAAACTGCTACAACGAGCCTGGAAATTTTTGAGGACCTCAGAAAATCAGGGTTCTCAGGACTTCCAGTTCTTTCCATGATAATCACCATTGTATTTTTTGTTTGCTTCATTCTTCTCCATGCTGTCCTTTCTAAGATCATACCAGTGCTCATACATTAAACTGTTGTCCAGAGACGTTGCCATAGAACCCCTCCCTCACCCCTCTCATCCCCAGTCTGGCCTTAGACCAAATCGTACTGCAGGTGAAGACTGTCTTTGGCAAACACCTGTCCATTTATTAAACTTTTGAACACCTTATTTTTATTATTTTTATTGCATTCATACTCCAGTTCATGAATCTGATTTATCACTGAGAAATGGGCATATTAGGAACTGTAAGTCTGTGTTTAATCATGTCATATAGAAGAAATTTTTAAAAATTTGTCTCCTCTAATTTGATATATATATATTTTTTTTAAATTTTAAGAATACCTGAAATGTACTAACCTCAAGAAATTGAACTGTGCTCCAACATTTGGTGGGCTAATATGAAGTGGTGTTACAGGAGGTTACAGACTTGGAACGTTAACCCTAGTCCTATATTTCAAACAGTTACTTTTCTCACCTTGCTTTTGCGAACTGAAGCAGAGCATCGTATCCAAAGCCTGAAATGTTTTATTTCAAACATTCTATTTTCCTTTTTGTTGCTAACAGCAAAAACACACACCCCTAAACCTGGCACCTGAGGTGGTTTCCTGCTCCTAAATCCAGCCTTGGACCCAGATTGTATTTCAGAGATCTCTAACCCAAGCAGCAAGAGACTTAGGGTATGTCCACACAGCAGCATTAATGTGAAATAAGCTATTCTGGAAGGCTGCTTCTACACTTGCCCCCTCTTCTGAAAGGGGCATGGTAAGAAGTGAAATGGATTATGCAAATGAGGTGCAGATTAAAATATCTTGCACCTTGTTTGAATATTCACACGACATCTCACTTCTGAAAGATCCTCTTCCAGAAGCAAAAGCTGCCTTGTAGATGAGGCTCCTTCAGAAGGAAATGGGGTTTCTTCTGAAGGAGCCCCATCTACATGGCAGCTTTTGCTTCCGGAAGGGGATCTTCCAAAAGCAAGATCTCATGGGAATATGCAAATGAGGCATGAGACATTTTAATCCACGCCTTATTTGCATCTTCTGCTCTGCTCATTACCAGGCCCCTTTCAGAAGGGGAGGCAAATGTAGACACAGCCAAAGAGATATTCTGGAATAATTTATTTTGAAATAATGCTGCTACAAACAAAATTCATTTTGAAATGTTTATTTCAAAATAAAGTGTCTACACACAGTAGAACCTATTTCAAAAATAGATTGATTGGACACACTATGGCTTATTTTGAAATAGGTTCTATTCCCTGCCTACACAGCCCCTATTTTGAACTAGCTATTTTGAAATAGGCGCTATTCCTCGTAAAATGAGGTTTACCTTTTTCAAATAAGCTACCCACTATTCCTAAATTATTATTATTATTATTAGTTGGATGTTTAGTTTTCAATAGCAATGCTGCTAAAGGAAGTCTACAGCGAGATTATGAACATTGATCAAACAAAAACAATGGTATGTGGAGATAAGGAAAATCAGTATAGATGGGATTGAACCAGAGACTGTAGAGGAGCTCACATATCTGTGGAGCAACATAACATATGACTTAGACTGTAAGAAGCAAATAGCAACTAGAATAGTGAAAGCAAGAGAGAGAGTTTGAAGGCAATGGATAAGATCTGGAAGAGCAAAGCGATTATCTTAGGAATGAAGCCGAGCATCTTGAAAACGTCTGAATTCAGCAGCATGTAGTATGGATGTGAGACATGGGTGATAATGGAAGTGTCAAAGAGAAGAATATTGGCATTTGAGAGGAGTTGTTATAGAAAGAGCCTGAGAATGGGATGGATGCAGAAGGTTATCAGTGAGCAATTATATAGGAAGATACAGCTGAAAGAGAACCTGCAGAAGGTTATACAGTGGACGTTACACCTATTCAAAAATATTTGTAGAATGAATGACAAATGAAAAATCAAGACCCTGGTATTCAGCATAATGGATGGTTTGAATAGAAGACGCAGACCCCACAGAGAATGGATAGATGTAGTAGACTGGTGCGGAGCTAGTCTACAGAAACTAAGCCACTCCGCACTGTAAAAGGAAAGATGGAAAGAAACAGTGAGAGAGGCATCAGACACCAACGGGCACTGAGCCCATGGTTGATGATGATGATGATGATGATAAAGGAAGTGAACTTAAAACAGGCATCTGACCTTCAGAGGAAACAAGGGAGAAGGTTTTTTTTTTCTTTGTTTCTTTTTTATTTTTTAAATCTTACCGTAGCAGTCAACAAGAGGATTCAGAGAGAAATCCAAAGGTTATATAGTGGGTCAGCTCTCTGCATGACACCTTTATCCAACTCCTTTTGCCACGAATGAGGAGTACATTCATGTATTGGGAGTGGATGGAAGAAGGACTTGGAATACAAGATGACTGACTGTTTCCTAATCACCAACAAAGAGAAAGCAACACAGATTTTATACCATGTTGCCTGTGGTGTATTTCACATATTAAATGCACTTTTATATAGGTGTTTGTTTTATACGGATATATGTTAGGTTGCCATGTGTCACTGATTCATAGAGCCTTGTGCAGGTACAAAAGTCAGAGCTGCATCTGTATCCACAAAAATGACCAGCAGATATTCACACTGACACCTGCAGATGCAGGTGGCTCTGGATACCCATGAATTTGTAGGGCTTTACTGACTGATTTAGCAAGAAGCAGATTGTAGCAAGGGGGAGAATGTTCAGATGGTGTTGATTTAGGGCTAGCTCATGTCAGTAAGGGGTGGAGCCAGACGTGTTCAGAAAAGCACAATTCCACAAGTTCTCTGGTGTGCATAGGAAGAAAGGATTCCATATCTAGGGGTAGACATGCCCTGGAAAGACTTGCCTCTATTAATATCTGTATGAGGAAACTTCTCGAGAAAAATGTATCGTAAGTGTGGATGCATGGGAGGGTTTTCAGGTTGGCTGGGAGAAGAGAACCGTTTTGATGGTTCAGAGGAGGAGAAGAGACAGCAGTTCTTGATGGCTGGGGGGAAGGGAAGAAGAAACAAAACCACTGGAAAAGGGGCCAGCACAGTGGCTGACTCATCATCCAGGAACGAGGGGTTTTGAAAGGTCAGCCTGTGCTGGGAACCTCCCATTCTATTCATGGAGCAGGATCTGCAGCACTCAACCTACCAATCTAATCTGATGGTAAATTTACCAGGTTATTGGCTATATCTGCTCGGAGCCCATTAAGAGGGTCTGGGAAAGAATTTTTCCCTTTTACCATATTGGTGGGGTGTAATTGAGGTTTTTTTGCCTTCCTCACAAAAGGTTCAGGTGGGCTCTGCTCATGCAAAGTGTGACAAGTGGTAAGCCATATATTGCAACTCATTATTTAAGTGCATAGTGGATGTTCACTCCAGGCACTCTGTAAAAGAAGGCACACAGGAACAGATAAATGACTCGAGGAAAGGATTTATGGAGAAGTGCTTGATAATTAAGCAAGCTGGGAGTAGTTGGGGACTCCTGCAAGTGATACAGCATGGAGCCATCTTCCACCCCCACCTTACCCCTCACATGAGGTCCTGTCAATGTATTTGCTGGAGAGATCTGGACTGAAAGCAGGGGAAGTTGGTTGAACCCCTCTCCCCTCCAGCAATGGATCTGCTAGAAGGACATGGGTGGGAAAGGCGGTGGGGAGCTAGTAAAGGCACTCCCCCCACAGCTAATTATGAGAGCAAACAAGGGAGGCCACCTGCCCTGCACATGTGATCTGCTGGGTAGTCCCAGACATCGAATAATGAAGTTGTGGCCTGATTAAATCTATATAAGAGTTCTCCTCTGCATTCAGCATAGCCAGACAATGAGTCTTTTATACTCCCACATCCTGTCCCATCTTATAAATGCAGAGTTTTGAAAGAGGAAAACTCCCAGAAAAGCCCATTTTGAAACAGCAGTGGGATACAGCGCTACATAACCAGATACCCAAGTTGTTTATTTTAACTAGCAAATTACTTTCTCTTTGTTTTAGAGATGCATCTTTTGTCAGGGATTTTTATTGATATTTTTAAGGCAGTTCTAGTCAGTGATTTTGTTGTAAGAAAGGAACAATAATATAGACTGCAGTGCATGACATTTGAAATAATGTCTTGAAGTCTTGCAGTGCCTCTGCTTTTCTGTGTAAACTGACAGTTACTTGGAGATTTCAAAAATGGAAATGGCTAGCTGAGTCATGCAGCTTGTTGTATGAGGATGGGTTCTGTAATCACATGTCCTTCAGTTAAATTATTCAAATTTTTCCTCACTGCATGAACAATGCAAAATGCTAATCACAAGTCGTACTCCTGGTAGACAGTATAAAGTTGCATACCACTCAGGCATCAGCCTGGCATTAATTGCACTTAGGTACCATCCACTTGAAGAGAATATTGACATTAGGGAAAGTATTTTTGTTTTAGTGGAGATTTCTTCTGCACCTAAGCAGCAGAAATGCAAATTTAAACCCAGCTTCCTCAGTATGAAGCGCTAAATCTGTACAAGATATATATACACTAGAAGCATCTATCTACAGAAGTTACTCTCAGAAAAGATGTTCCAACAAAACTTCTGTCCACAGATTGTGTGTACACGTAAAAGTGGATTGATCTTATGATCCGCTCAGTTGACAAAAGGGCCCCCCGGAGCATCTACACAGCTTTTTTGTTGACAGGTTTTGTCAACAAAATGCATTTTGTGTGTACACACTCTGCGCTAGTGTAGACATAACCAACATGGACTCCTTGTGGAAGGCGAGTTCCCATATGATGATAGTCTCAGGGGAGTAGCCATGTTAATCTATATTTTCTCAAAACAAAGCAAGCAGTCCTGTAGCACCTAAAAAACTAACAATTTTATTTACTAGTTAATGAGATTTCATGGGAAGGACCCAGTTCTTCAGATTCTGGAGCAGAACTGAGAAAGAATTGAGAAATCAGCAAAATTAAAAAAGTTAAGTGGGGAGACTTAATGAGATGCCCGCCATCCCTGTGAATATCAAAGGTGGAGAAATTGTCCTTTTAATGCATAAGATAATTGAGATCCTTGTTGAGTCCCTGGTGAAAGGTATCAAACTTGCAAATGAATTCCAATTCAGATGTCTGCTTTTGTAATCTGATGTTAAAATCTCCCTTTGTAGTAATACACAAATCTTAAAGTCCTTTATTGAATGTCCTGTGAGATAAAAGTTCTCTCCTACAGGTTTATGTATATTCAAATTCCTAATGTCTGATTTGTGTCTATTCATCCTTTGGTATAGGGACTGTCCAGTTTATCCAATGTACATGGCAGAGGGGTATTGCTGGCACATGATGGCATATATCACATGAGTGCAAGTGCAGGAATATGAGCCCCAATGCTGTGACTGATGTGGTTTGGTGCAGTGATGGTGTCTCTAATATAGATATGTGGACAGTGCAGGCAACAGGATTTGTTGCAAGGAAAGATTCTAGGGTTAGTGTTTTTGCTGTATGGTGTGTGGCTGATAGTGAGAATTTTCTTGAGGCTGGGTGTCTGTGTGCAGGAAAGAACAGGCCTGTCACCCAATGCATGTGCTAATGAGGGGTCATGTTCCAGTATAGGTTGTAGATTGTCAGTAGTGTGCTGGAGGGGTTTAAGCTGAGGGCTGTAGGTGATGACAAGTGGTGTTCTGTTGTTTACCCTCTTGGTTCTATCTAGAAATATCTGGTTTCTAGGCATTCATCTGGCCCTGACAATCTGCTTCTTTACTTCTCCCAGTGGGTAATTAAGTTTTACGAATGCCTGGTAGAGATCTTTATTTTTTTTTGTCTCTGTGCATGGGGTTGAAACACATGCAGCTGTATTTTAGGACTTGACTGTAAACAATGGATCATGTGATGAGTCCTGGATGGAAGCTGGAGGCATGTAGGTAAGAGTAGCCGTCTGTGGGTTTCAACACAGGGATTTCAACAATTTGCACCCCACCATCAGTCTCAGTCTTGGCCATTCCACACAAGAGATCCATTTCCTGGACACTGCAGTAAAAATCACTGATGGCCAAATTAATACCACTCTTTACCAGAAACCCACCAAGAGATGACTAGCTCCTCTGGCAGCTCTTGGTCGGCTCCAGCAGTAGGGAAGAGACATCCTGATCCTCTGGCAGCTGTTCCCCAACTGAGCTAGAGGGCTGGCTTTTCTAGTCCCACATTCTGTCCCATCCTTGTGCTCCTAGTGGGGTGGCCACAGGTGTCCCAATCAGGGGGCAGTTGTGGGTCTCTCCCTGGCTGGTTGGTGCCAGACCATACCCCATGCTACACTGTGCACAAGTTGTTTGTATTTTTTTAAACCTGGAAAATTTAAAAATTAACAATGCTGCAAAATTTCTTGTGATACCTATCTCTGCACTACATTAAGGGGCATATTGTGTGCTGATACCCATATGCAACTGACTTGTAAGCCACAAGTATCTGAAAACAGAGTTTAGCATTAAGATAAAGCTTCACAAAATGAGACCTCACTGCACAAGGGATTCCATGAGTAATCTTTATCAATATCAAAGGCATGCAGATTCATTCATAAATGGTAGATTAAGAGCCTCATACCTGTTTTCCACCAAGGTTTCCTACCTCTAGATTTCCTGCTGCTATTCTGTAATTTTGTTTGTAGTGCTAGGTATGTGTATAAACTGTTCCACTGAAGTCCCCTTAAGCAGGTGAAGATAATGTGGGAACCACATTATTAATTTTTCCCCAAAACACTAAAAAAACTGTTGGAAATCAATTTATGGAACAACAAATGTTGGAAACAAACAAACAAAATATTGGAAAAGAGTGGAAGCTATTGATCTCCTTAATGGGAAGCCGATATTATCAGTGAAAGCAGACAGCTTGGGCATTATGGTGGCAGCAAAAATAAATGTAAACTTTCTTCTTGAGTATTAATAGAAAAAGATTTATGTGCAGAAAAAGCATTTTGCTGTAATGCTGCTGGGCAGTTCATTAAATTTCAGCTGGATGCAACTTCAGGATTTGAGAGTGTCAATTGAATAACTGCATTCTTGATCACAAAAAAAGTCATTTCTGAATCTGATTTATAAGGCACAGAAGCTGTAACTGAGTTTGCCATTTATCAATGAAACCTATGGTAGAGTCCATTGAATCATATTTATTTAGTATACCATTGATTCAGACCATGTTATTAAACACATTTAAAAAGTTCTGTGTTTATTTGAAATCCATATGAATAAGCTGTATTCATTCTTGGCTAAAGATGGACCCTGGCTCCAGAATATGGATTTAATTCCAATTTCTCTTCAGTTTGGGTGTGGTTGTAACCAGGTGTTTGGATTAGGCTCTCATCCACGCTCAGTTCATTATCATGTCCATAATTCTTATCACAGACCATAAACTTGTATGTGCAGATGAAAAATGCTATCTAAGACCTATATGTGTGACTGCATAATATATTTTATTTAATTTTTTGCAAAGGTGTATGTTACTAAACAGTTTGCTTCCATAACTCCATATTCATAGAACACGTCACAGAAATCTAACCTTCTCTTTTAAATGATTGCAAAAAAGTATTCTACAGGAACCATTCACAAGTTTGCTTCAGACATTTTATTTTAATCGATTCATACAAAGTGCAACCTTTGAACTTGTGCTGGACCAAAGTGAACACATTTTGGGCTTAGATAAGGGAGGCCTTGACCCAGGCTCCCAGATCTGAACACCTCTTGGTTATTAGATTAGGGTCATGATTAGAAGTTATTTCAAGATTCCAAATTAATACCTGAATTTTGTGATGAACTCTATATTTAGTGTCAGTTCAGAATAATGTATGTTTTCCATCCTATTCTGTGTATATGTTTTGATTTGGTTATTCACGTACACCTTGTACAAATCCAAAATCTCAAATAAGGACAAGGTCAAAACTGTGAAGTTTCATCTGTTTCTGTATAAGGTTGGAATAGTTTTGATGCAAAACCCACAAAATCACCCATGGAGAGTTTCAGTAAGAAGACATTTTATTATCATGGTCAGAGCTTTGAGTTTGCGATGAAACCCCTGTCCAAGATAAGTTTCATATGGATTTCAGATGATGAAGTGTCCATCATTGTCTTGAGGTAATTTTATGCTATTAAAAATTGACTTGGTTACAGGAATAATGGTCTGTTTTTTCTCTCATGAAGAATTGTTGAAATCCTACCTCAAGCCAGGAGGTATCAGAGAGGCTGTCTTCATAGATATCTCTGAGGGATTGGCTTGAAGTCCAGTTGCATGCAGTGTATTTGCACAGATGTAACCAACTGGAACACCCATGTAAATTGTTTATGATTCACATGAAATAATTTCTCCTAGCTTTTTTCTATGAAGTCAGGCCATCTGCTGCCTATGGAGCATATTTTAAAAAAATGGAATTTTAGTATGAGATCTATAAAAACTCCATGATGTGACTCTCACATTAGTTTCATTACAGACATTTGCTATTTTTGCTTTCTATCTGCATGAGATGGGCCTCAGTTACTTACACCAGGAAAATCTTCAGCAGCAGTATCAGAAAAAAATTGTAAATATAGGTCAGATGATGTTTTGGGACAACCTGTGCTTTTGATCCCTTTGAGTCTCTAAGGCCGCAGCTACACTACAGCGATCTTTTGAAATACAGTCTTCTGGAAGCTGTCTTCCTGAAGATCATCTTTCAAAAGATCACAGCCATGCACACAGAGCGGACCAAAAGAGCCATCTGGTTTTTTGAAAGAATGTCAACACAGCCGTGAGTGCTCTTTTGAAAGACCAGGGCTGGAAACGCCACTGACGGGGTGGCATGGCCAGCAAGCCCTTCCGGGAGTTCCGGCCAGGCATTCCTTTAAAGGGCCCCTCCCAAACACCCACTCCCTGCACACGCTGCTCAGACCTGCCGTGCTGCACACAGCCAAGAAGAGCCCATCTGATGATCCTGAAGCTCACAGCCAAGAGCCAGGGACCGACAGGAGCCCCTGACCTGCATGCTCACCCTGGCTGGGCTGCTGGCCACCATCGCGGCAGCTGCCCTCCACCCACCCACCTCTGATGACCAAGAATTGGCCCCAGGAACCGCCCCCACCATGGCTCTGGTCACAGCACAGCCCCCCTCCCCCACACCAAGCCATCTGCTGCCTCAGGAGCTACCCAACCAGTTCCGATAAATGGGACCAGCTGGTCCTGGGTGAGTGCGATGGTGTGCACTGGCTGCAGAATGGGGGCTGAATGCAGAAGGAAACAGTCCCAGTGCTCCGCAGCTGGCTCACCAGGGGGTGGTGGGAACTGCTTGGCAGGGACCACTGTGGCCAGGAGCCAGTAGCCAAGGACCTGTAAGGTGGCAGGGGGAGGTTGGGTGGCAGCAGAGCAGCGAGCTCAGTGGGAGATGGAGCAGGTGGAGCGGCTGGGGGAGTGGCTGCAGGCTGGTGGACTCAGGAGCCTGGCCAGTCAGCCTTGCGAGGATCCCCAGCAGCTTGTCCCACACCTCCCACTGCCAGGCCTGCTCAGCCTCGTCAAGCCGCAGCCACCTCTCTGTGAACTGGTTCTGGAGGCAGATGGTGGCTGTTCTGGTGGCGCCCTTGGCTTCCCCTGGGTGGCGCCATGACACTGGCCATGGGTCCCAGCACTCTCCATGGCCTCTGCTCCCAGACTTGCTGGCCCAATGTTGCGGACAGGGCTGTCCAGCCTCCATGCAGTGCTGGGCCTCTCCCAGCTCTCGGATGGTGCAGCTGTAAGGATGGAAGGGGAAAGAGAGACTGTCCGTCAGTGCCCCCCATGCCCCGCTGCCACTGCACCCAAGCAGCATGGCCCCAGGCACCCTGAGGAGTTGCCACTGGAGCAGCATAAGAACAGCCACACTCGGACAGACTATAGGCCCCTCAAGCCCAGTATCCTGTCTTCCGACAGTGGCCAATGCCAGGTGCCCCAGAGGGAATGAACAGAACGGGTAATCATCAAGTGATCAGTTCCCTCTCACCCATTTCCAGCAGTCAGCGAGCACTGAAACCCAGGGACTCCAGCCTGCAGCATGGACAGGAGCTCATCCTAAAGCAGGCAACAGAAGTGATGCACTCAGGCCTGGATGTCCCACTGTGCACTGGTTCTGCCTAAGGCAGCCTTTGCAGGGCTGCATTCCAAGCCTAGATGTGGGCAGTAAGAATGGGCACCCCCACTCCCAACTCCCACCCGGTTCCTGCACCCCCACAACTCCCAGCCTCTTGCCCTACCTCCTGCACTCCCCCACCCTTCTATGAGACCCCACAATGACCTGAGCAACCCACAGTAAATCCTCTAGTAATAAATAATTAAAAGGTAAAACGTTTGCCTATTTGCCAAGATTCAATCCCAGCAAGTCTTCATAGCCAAGTTCACAATAAACACTGGCTTATTTTTGTACCAATTTAAGTCTGTTTACAAACAATCTTTGCTGATAGATAATGCTTTGATATCAATACAACAATGCCCACACCTCTTGTTACCCCAATTTAACCATTTCTAGACCATTACAGGTAAATTGATGCAAATGCTATGTCTAGAGCAGCTCCAACTCTCCAAATGGGGGAGTTACATTGAAAATACTGTCAGATTTTTATTTTTGGACTTATTGCTGGGATGAGATGCCACTGTGACTATGCACTTTTGAATAAAAGGTTCATTGTGTTAGTCACCCATAATCTGGCTATTGTGCTGCATTGTTGGATGTCTCAGTACAGCCACTGACCTTTGATATGAGATGCCTTATTTGACAGTATCAGATAAATCAGAGGATCATTTATCTTTTCCTATTTAATTAGTGTAAATATTGGCTTTTGCTTCAATTGATTTTATTGAAAATGTCACTTGCAACAAACTACATAATATAATAAGACTGTGGCTTTGATACGCATTTTTTAACTTAATAAGATGGATTCTCCTGTTTAGTTTCAGTGAACAGAATTATTAGTGGTTTCATATGCCTTGTTCACAGTGACAGTTACTAAAAGCTTGACACATAGAATGAATGTCTGACATTGTCATTTAAAGGTTCCATTTCTTCCTCAGAGTCAAATTAATCCCTCAGTGAATATAAGGGGAGAAATTGTTGCCTCTGTAGAAGCTGTAGACTCATCTTCTTTGCAGACACTATCCTCATTAAAATGGACAAAGTGTTGTTTCAGAGCGATAGCCACGTTAGTCTGTATCTGCAAAAGCAACAAGGACTCCTGTGGAAACTTTGAGACTAACAGATTTATTTGGGTATCAACTTTTGTTATGCAAAGCTCACTTCATCAGATGCAACTAATAGTTTGTCTGCCAAAGCAATAATAAAAAGAGCCTAGTTTTGGCTTTACAGATGAATTCTAGATAACAGATGTTGCAATTTTAATGAGATAGAACTTGTGAAGACAAGAAGAATTTCCCTGAGTTAAGATAATGCAAACAAGAAATGGAAACATGGACAGTTGACAAAGGAGGAGTATAAACATACAGCTGGAGAATGCCAGGGAGTAATCAGGAAAGTGAAAGCACAACTGGAACTGCAGCTGGCAAAGGATGTGAA
Source organism: Carettochelys insculpta (assembly GCF_033958435.1). Taxonomy (NCBI): domain Eukaryota; kingdom Metazoa; phylum Chordata; order Testudines; family Carettochelyidae; genus Carettochelys; species Carettochelys insculpta. The sequence continues at coordinate 13,454,810 of NC_134147.1, read as the reverse complement.
GGGTAACAAGAAGGGTTTCCACAGGCATATTAACAAAAAAAGGGTTGTCAGAAAAGATGTGGGGCACTTACTGGATGATAGAGGTAACCTAGTGACAAATGATGAAAGAAAAGCTGAAGCACTCAATGCTCTTTTTGCCTCAATTTTCATGGACCAGGACAGCTCCCACGCTACAGTGCTAGACAATGCCATATGCGAAGGTGGAGTGCAGCCACCGGTGGGGAAGGAATGAGTTATGAGCTATCTAGAAAAAACTAGATCTACACGAATCCGTGGGTCTAAATTTAATGCACCCAAGGGTACTACTGAGGGAACTGGCAGACATCTTTGCTGAGTATTTGGCCATTATCTTCGAAGACTCTTGGAGATTGGGAGAGACCCTGGATGACTGGAAAAGGCCACTATATTCGCCTATCTTTAAAAAGGAAAGAAGGACAATCCAGGAAACTATAGACCAGGCAGCCTTACCTCACTCCCAGAGAAAATAATGGAGGGGATCCTCAAGGAATCCATTTTGGAGCACTTGGAAGAGGAGAAAGTGATCGAGAGTAGTCAACATGAATTCACCAAGGGCAAGTCATGCATGATCTATCTGATTAGCTTCTATGACAAGGTAACAGGCTCTGAGGACATGGGAAAGTCAGTGGATATGATATACGTTGATTTCAGCAAAGCTTTTGATACAGTCTCACACAACATGCTTGCCCATAAGTTAAGGAAGTATGGATTAGATCCATGGACTATAAGATGGATAAAAAAAACTGGCTTGATGGTCGGGCCCAGAATCACAGGGCTGGAAGGGACTTCAGGAGGTCATCTAATCAAGCCCCTTGCTTCAAGCAGGATCCACCCCCACTAAGTCATCCCAGCCAGGACCTTGTCAAGCCAGGACTTAAAAACCTTGAGGGATGGAGAATCCACCACATCTCTAGGCAACGCATTCCAATGCTTCACCACCCGCCTGGTGAAGTAGTTTTTCCTAATATCTAACATACACCTCTCCCTATTCAACTTCAGACCGTTAGTCCTTGTTCTGCCATCTGACACCACTGGGAACAGTTTCTCACCCTCCTCTTTAGAGTTCCCCTTCAGGAAGTTGAAGGCTGCTGTTAAATCACCCCTTAGTCTTCCCTTCTGTAAATGAAACAAGCCCAAATCCCTCAGCCTTTCTTCATAGGTCTTGTGCTTCAGACCCTTAATCATTTTTGTTGCACTCCACTGAACCTGCGCCAGTACGTATACATGTTTTTATACTGGGGGGCCCAAAACTGGACACAATATTCCAGATGTGGCCTCACCAGTGCAAAACAGAGGGGAATAACTACTTCTCTAGATCTGCTCGAAATGCTCCTCCTAATGCACTGCAATATGCCAGTAGCCTTCTTGGCTACAAGTGCACACTGTTTACTCATATCTAGCCTTTCATCCACCGTAACCGCTAAGTCCCTTTTGATCATACTGCTGCTGAGCTAGTTGGTCCCCAACCTATAACAATGTTTGGGATTCTTCCACCCCAGGTGCAGGACATTACACGTATCCTTGTTGAACTGTATCAGATTTCGTTTGGCCCAATCCTCCAATTTATCTAGGTCACTCTGGATTCTCTCTCTACCTTCCAACATATATACCTCTTCCCCTAGTTTGGTGTCATCCACAAACTTGCTGAGGTAGCATTCCAGTCCCTCCTCCAGATTATTAATAAAGATGTTGAACAACACCTGCCCCAGAACCAGGCTTTGCAGCACTCTGCTTGAAACCAACCACCATCCAGATATTGAGCCATTGACCACTACCCGTTGGGCCTGGATGTCAAGCCAGCTTTCTATCCATCTTATAGTCCAAGGATCCAATCCATATTTGCTTATGGACAAGAATGTTGTGGGAGACCATATCAAAAGCTTTGCTGAAGTCAAGGTATGTCACATCCACAGTCTTCCCCATGTCCACAGAGCCTGTTACCTTGTCATGGAAGCTAATCAGATTGGTCGGGCAGGACTTGTCCTTGGTGAATCCATTTTGGATACTTTTGATCACTTTCCCCGCTTCCAAGTTCTCCAAAATGGATTCCTTGAGTATCGCCTCCATTATTTTCCCAGGGATTGAGGTAGGGCTGAACGGTCTATAGTTCCCTGAATTGTCCTTATTTCCTTTTTTAAGGATGGGGACAACATTTGCCTTTTTCCAGTCATCCAGTATCTCCCCGGATCTCCAAGTTTTCAAAGATAATGGCCACAGGTTCAGCAATGACGTCTGCCAATTCCCCCAGTACCCTCGGGCGCAGTAAATCCAGACCCATGGTTTTGTGTACATCTAGTTTTTCTAGATAGCTCAGAGCTTGTTCCTTCCCCACAGATGGCTGCCCTCCACCTTCCCATACTGCATTGTCTAGGACCGTCATGTGGAAGTTGACTTTGTCCGTGAAAACTGAGGCAAAAAAAGCATTGAGTACTTTAGCTTTTCTTACATCATCTGTCACAAGGTTACCTCCCTCATCCACTAACAGCCCCACACCTTCTCTGATAACCCTGTTTTGTTAACATGCCTGTAGAAACGTTTCTTGTTACTCTTCACATACCTTGGCAGCTGCACTTCCAATTATGGTGGATGAAAGACTAGATATGAGTAAACAGTGTGCCCTTGTATCCAAGAAGGCTAATGGCATATTAGGGTACATTAAGAGGAGCATTTTGAGCAGAACTAGAGAGGTTGTTGTTCCCCTCTATTCAGCACCGGTGAGGCCACATCTGGAAAATTGTGTCCAGTTTTGGGCCCCCAGTATAAAAAGAGTATGGATGTGCTGGAGCAGATTTAGAGGAGGGCAATAAAAATGATTAAGGGGCTGGAGCACATCACCTAGGAGGAGAGGCTGAGGGATTTGGGCTCGTTTAGTTTAAAGAAGAAAAGACTGAGGGATGATTTAATATCAGCCTTTGACTTCCTGAAGGGGATCTCTAAAGTGGATGGAGAGAAACTGTTCTCAGTGGTGGGAGATAGCAGAACAAGGAGCAATGGTCTGAAATTACAGAAGGAGAGGAGTAGATTGGATATTAGGGAAAACTTCTTCACCAGGAGGGTGGTGAAGCACTGGAATGCATTGCCTGGAGAGGTGGTGGATTCTCCATCCCTAGAGGTTTTTAAGTCCCAGCTTGACAAGGTCCTGGCTGGGATGACTTAGTTGTGGTTGATCCTGCTTGAAGCAGAAGGCTGGACTAGATGAGCTCCCAAGGTCCTTTCCAGCCCTATGATTCTATGATTTTATGCAAAATTTGGGCCTAGATGCATTTGCATTGTTTTAGAGAGAATAATACTCCCCGTCTTGCCAAATGAGCACCTTAAAACCCAGAACTGTAATCTTTTAAATCTGAATTTTTGGCTTATTATCTAAAGTAGATTACAAATAATGTTTCCATTTTACAATCTGTGAGGAGAAAAATGCTAATATTAACCATGAAAGGTATTAATAAATTTAGTGAATAGTTCTTTGGCAGAAGTTCTTCCTGAATGAAAGCATAGAATGCTTGAAGCACTGACTCATTAATACTCATCAATTTTAACTTATTTTTATATTTGCATAATGTGAAAAACCATACTGGTGTTTAAAACTGTTCAACAGTGTAATTGTTCCTGTCCACAGCAGTGGAACTCTTCTTACTGTTTTCCAATTATTACCACAGGCCTATGCTTCTATAATTTTGTTATCACTGTCAATTTTCTGTCCCTCTTGGAGCCTGCCTGCTTTCTCCACATATACAGAATTCTGCACCACCACAAGTCAGAAATCCAGACCTGTAATTGATTTCATTTTTTTCAAGTCAGTTGCCTTTTGTCATTTTAAACAGTCTCTTTAAATAATGATATGTATTTTCTCTACCAATTAATTTAATCTGTTCATTCTTCTAATTATTTTCTTGGAAAATCCTTTTAATTTTTGGCCTGTGGATTGTTGGTGGGCCATTCAGTGCAAGTATTTGATATTCAGAATTAGATATTTGAACCATGGCAATTGGTATTTTGGATGGAGCAGTCACATACATGTACATCGCTGCGAAAAGGCCAATGTGTGGTCTTCTTCACTCAGACCCTGGTATTCAAAGTCATCAAAACACTGCAAAAAAAATCTTCCTACTTGTAAAGTAGAAAAAACAAACCTAACTAAAACCCCTCTCTTCCTTAGGAGTGTTTGAAAACTGTGCTGGAATTATACGCTGACATTTTATTTGTAAGGGGTTTGTGGTCCTGCTTGCTGAATAAATGGCTCTGGAGGAAAGTGTGCAATTAGTCAGTCTGGAAAGAACAAACCTCAAACAAGGGGACTGAGTTGTGCCTCTCTGCCTTAGAGAGCTGCCTGACTTGTCTCTCTCTCGCTCTTTTTTTGGTTGCTATATGTTGCCATTCTGGATTCAAAGTATAAAACTAGTGTTTCTTTCCAACTTTCCTGAAAAAGTATTTGATATTTTTATCTAACTCCCCTGTGTGCCATGCGCATGATGCACCCAGGTGGTTTAGACATTAATCTTCAGTCTAAGCCTTTTCCTCAAGCTTGGCTACCATTCTAATTGCTTTATCCAAGGCTTAGTTACTTCTAGGGTTTGTTCCCTTCAGACCTGTTTCTCTCAAACTGTTGTGTTGTCTGCCTGATGGTAGTTCCCTTGCCCTTATATCTGAATGAAATTATGAGCCGGAAAAAACTGTATAACACTTGTGTAGCAGAACCATCACCTTGTCTCAGGGGGTAGCTGTGTTAGTTTATAACTTCATGCAAACAAACAGTCCTGTGCTACCTTAAAAATTAACAAATTTTTCTGCTCCAATTTGAAGAGGTGGGTCTTACCCATTCAAGTTCATTACCTAATAAATATATTTGTTAGTCTTTAAGGTACTATAGAACTGCTTGATTTTCATCACCTGATAAAGTGATGGGATGTTTCAGCATGTTTCACAGTGCTGTTTCACAGTGCTGCCCACATATAACTGTCTGTCTCATGGTGCATGCTTGTTACATATTAGTGCACATGTGTCATCTGAGTACAAAATTATGTTAAAATTAGTCGCAAGGAAGAGCTATTACTAAAGGACAATAAGAATAAAGGGCACTTGTTCTTGTCTGTTTATAACAGCAGGTGATATAGGTGTAGGATATGTATTTGCTTTAAAGGAGGAAGAGAAAGACATCAATTTAAAAAGGGAGTTTACATTATAGAAGATAAATGGAAAATAAGGCACTGACCCTGTAAATACTTACACATGTGCTCAACTTGTCTATGTTGTCCCATTGCCTTAAATGGAATTCTTACTTTACTGGGGGTTCAAATGCTTTATTGGTAAGAAAAACATAATATGAACAGGCTTTATCAGTGTATTAATCAAAGATAAATCAGCACAATAGAGAAAGTTTTGAAAATAGTCTTGCAGCATCATTACTCTGTCCCAAATTATGAGCTTAATTTTGCTCATATTTATATTCCCCTTAGTTGCAACAGATACAGAATTGCACAGCCTTCACAGATCTTACTCTTTTTCTTACCTAGGTTTTATACACTCCAAATGTCAGTGGGCCATAGGAAGATCTAGATCATGGTTTCCCAAACTGGGGGGCATGAAGAAATTCAGGGGTGGAGGCAACCTGCCATTTTACATGAATGACCCGATGCAGCTGCTATAAGTACCAGGCAGCTAGCTGCCTCCTGCAAAGGTGATTGAATGTGGGTTGGAGCAGGAGAGGGAGGAGGAGGAGGATGGGGTTAGATGGGAGATGAGGGCTGGGGGGGGGTGGGGGGGTGGGGTGGGGGGGGGCTAGTGATGCCTGCCTTTGTGGGAGTGGAGGGGCTCAGGTGGGTGGCTTGCAGGGTGTGTGAGGCTCAGCTGGTTTATGCTGGCAGATGGGCAGCTGGGCCCAGCAGTGTGGGGCTCAAGTGGCTGACATATGGCTGGTGCTGGTGGGCAGGCAGCTGATTCTAGCAGGGCAGGGCTGGGGTAGGGGGCAGGCAGGTGGCTCGTGGCTTGGATGGGCAGCTCCGGCAGTGCAGATCTCAGATGGGTGGGTGGCTTGTGCAGGCAGCTCTGGCGGCTGGCACGGGGCTCAGGCACCCAGCCAGCTGGGTCTGTACCAGGCACCCACAAGGGAAAAAGGAAAAAAGAAAAACTGTTTGTGCTTATTTTTAATTTATTTTAAATAACAAAATTTGAATTTTTTGTTAAAGGGGGGGTTGGAAGATGGTAAAAAAGAGGTGGGGAGGCATGAGGGTTTCTCAAAAATCTAAAGGGGGGCATGATGCCAAAAAGTCTGGGAACCACTGATCTAGACTAAGTGTGCCTAGCTCACACTAAAATATCAGTGACAGCAATGAAGGGTCCTGCGGCACCGTACGGACTAACAGAAAAGTTCTGAGCATGAGCTTTCGTGAGCACAGACTCACTTCATCAGGTGCTGGTCTTGGAAATCTGCAGGGCCAGGTATAAATAAATCAGAGCAAGGGTGGGGATAACAAGGTTAGCCAAGACCAGCATCTGATGAAGTGAGTCTGTGCTCACGAAAGCTCATGCTCAGAACTTTTCTGTTAGTCTATAAGGTGCCACAGGACCCTTCGTTGCTGTTACCGATCCAGACGAACACGGCGACCCCTCCGACACTTGACTAAAATGTCAGGTGTCAGTAAACGTTAGAAATTTGTACGTTACCTGGCACATAGCTCATATGTGGCAAACCTTAGCCAAATACGCATCACACTTTTGGACTGATTCTAAACTTACAAATAAGAGAGGATATAACAGTTTAATGTGAGTAGATTTCTACCATAAAGCTTAGCAACAGCACAGAGCATTCTGCAAATACAGTTTACAGTTACACACATTAGCCTGAGTACAAAATATTCTGGGAGCACATAATATAGCCTAATATTAAAATTAGGGTGACCATCTGTCCAGTTTTAGCTGGGACTGTCCCTTTTTTTGCTCCCTGGAGAGCTTCCGTACATTTAAAAAAAAAAAAAAAGCTAATTGTCTCCTATGTTGCAAAGTAAAGATTTGAAGTTTAAAGAGACAGGTCCTTGAGCACCAGGGGCTGTTTAAAGAGCTAGCTGGAGAGGCTGGAGGAGGCAGGTGGGTGGGCTCCATAAACAGGTGGTTTAAACAAACTGCTGTGGGCCTCCCAGGAGCCCCTGAGGCAATGGGAGAGGGGATGGAGGAGAGTAAAGGGGTCAGGTTGCCTAGCGCTCTGCTCATGCTGCCTGAGCCAGTTGGCTGTGTCTGAGATATCCCCCTCCACCACCCACACTGCTATCAGGTAATAGTATTGGCATAGGGAGGACAGGGCCCTTTGCTGGTGAGAAATGGGGGGGCAGCTGCTGTGGTGGTGCGCTTAGCTTGGTAGCCCACAGGCACCAGGAAACAGTGGACCATGGTGCTGCCCGCCCCCCCCCTCCCCCGCCCAGCCCTCAGAGCCCTGCAAGTGCCCACAGGCATAAAGGGCAGCTGGACCCAGGCCAGGGGTTAGATGGGGGATCAGGGGTTTGGAGGAGTCCCATGAAGGGTGGGGGCAGGGCTCAAAAGGGAGCAGAGACAGAAGGAAGGGGACAAGGGAGATGAATCATGGAGGAGGGCTGGTAGGGCTGGATTAACTCTTCTGGCAGTCAGGGCTGTTAGATTTTGTGGGGGCCCCTAGGATCTGGGGTGAGCACAGAAATCGTGGGTTCAGAATATGGGAGAGGGTACTCAAGGCTAGGCCAGAAGGGTGGGGTGTGAGATGGGGTGAGGTGTTCCAGCTTGGAGTGCATGCTGTGAGGTACAGCCTGGGATGAAGGGCTTGGGGTTCATCAGAAGGTGGCTGCAGGCTGGGGCCCAAGGGTTTGGAGTGTGAGGGGGGCTCAGCCTGGCCCACTGATGGATGGGGGATCAACGAGAGCAAGTGACCAGAACCACAGACTTTTTCAAAGGGTCTGGGAGCCCCAGACCCTTTTCAATTGCTCAGGCAGGTGTGGCAGGAGGAACCTGCTTTTGGGGAGGCTCAGCCCCTGCTCCATCCTTCCTGCCTTTGCCTTTCCTCAAAGGCCAGAGCCACAGCCCCTCCCCCACCTTTGAGAAGAGGTGGAAAAAGGTGAGGTGAAGGGAGAAATAGGGTGGAGGGTAGGGAGTTTGGCTGCTCCACTTTGCGTAGGTGTTAATGGGTTAGCAGGGAGAGAATTCATTTTACAACATAATTCTTCAGGAGTTCTGTGACTATCTGAAAACAGATGAATTTTTTCTATTTTAAATATCCTGTGTTACTTTACTAATGGATGTATGGTAAATTAAAAACTGGAAGAATTTTTACCATAGATCCTGTTTATTTGTTTGACTTTTCAATTAGAATTGGTGTAACCAACCAGGCTCGGGTTCCCCAGAAACGAGGCTGCACCCAGAAGGTGAGTGCTATATTTGGTTTATTGAAAGCGAGACATCCATGACGGGAGCCCTGGAAATGCCGCAGTCACCAGTGGGGGAAAACCCGATGCATTGGAGCTTTGCTCGGGGGAGAGGCTCTGTAACAGGCCTCCTAACACTAGCTGATAAAGCTCAACTCATTAACATAAGATTGCCTAAAATTGCCTATGCATTCCTGTCACTATCTCTTGTGGCCTACTGCCAGTGTAGCCTTGAAGTCTTGGCAAGCATGCCTTGTTCTGCAGTAGTTCCCATGGCAGGGTTAGTTATTTTGCAGCTTTTCACCTTGCACAGACTGGTCTGTTTAGATTCTCCTGAGGATTCACAGAGGGGTCGGACTGCACTCTCGACCGTTACAATGTCTTCTCGCACCCTACAATTGGATTTCCCCATAAGTGATTTCCATCAAGTGTTAGCACTTGTTTGACAAGGGCTTTTTGAACCATTAGGCTGCAGCCCTTATTTTCTTCTGGTCTTGCCCTGGGAAATGAGGGAACTAACTAGGCCACGACTGGGGCATAGGGTGGAGCCCACACACAGCAGCTAGGAAACAAACAGGCACCATAATTTATCTGTTATAAGTTCACAGACTCCAGTGAAATTTTAATGGGATGAGGAGCAAGGGTTAAAATTGGCCTGGTAAGTTTCATCCTCTTTTTATACTTCTGCAAAAATATGAAATGGCTTACATTGTTCTAGAACTGAGCCCCAGGGCTCCTCTCTGCTTCCTGACTCCTGCCCTCCTGCCCACACACCCAGTCCTGATTTACAGCAGCTCACTCACATACCCCAGATCTCCCCCACCTACCCTCAGCCCCCTGCTCTGGCTCCTGCACCTCTTCCTCTCTCACTACTAGCGCACACTCTGGAGGACAACAAGAGGAGGAGAAGTCAGGCACTTTTATAGAGCAATAACCACTTAATTGTTGGTATATATTTTTAATTTTTACCTATTTTTGTTACAATAGTGCAGTATATCATTTAAACTGGTGTGCAGTCAAATTAATGTTATATTGAATGTTTGGACTACATAGTTCTAATGGATTGCCATTGAACTGGCTTAACATAAAGCAATTTTACCAGGTGTTCCGTATTTCACTTAGGGAAATATGGTCCCCTTAATTAAAATAAAGATAGGCACATGTGTAAATGGCTCCAGCATTGATGCCTAGTAATGGCTCTGAAAAGAAGGTTCATTTTCCACTACTAAATGTAATTCAACAGTCAAAGTACTTACTGTGATCTAGACAGTGTGAAAGGTATGGATAGAGACAATTGTCTTATGAAAGTAGCACATCATCTTGAGAGAAACTAATAATCTTCTGAAAAAGTAGTGCAACAAAAGACAGATTCAGAGATACTGTGTTTCAGCAACAGCAACGAAGGGTCCTGTGGCACCTTATAGACGAACAGAAAAGTTTTGAGCATGAGCTTTCGTGAGCACAGACTCACTTCATCAGATGCTCTGTGTTTCAGCAGAATCATGTTCCAGAAGACTACCAAATTGCCAGTTATACTTAGTACAGAGAGAAACCAGAAACTACATGGGTGTGTCTACACTTGCATTCCTCTTTCGAAAGAGGTATGCAAATGAGGTAAATCAAAATGCAAATGAGGTATAAATTTGCATATTCTAATTTCAAAAGAGCTTCTTTTGAAAGAAGAAAGCCAGTGTGGACACTGCACTTTCGAAAGCAAACCCCATCTTCAAAAGAATCCTTCTTCCCATTAAATATAGGGAAGAAGGATTCTTTCAAAGGTGGGTTTACTTTTGAAAGAGCAGTGTCTACACTGGCTTTCTTCTTTGGAAAGAAGGTATTTTGAAATTAGAATATGCAAATGAGGTGTCAAATATGCAAATTTGTGTCTCATTTGCATTTTTTTCAAATTGCCTCGTTTGCATAGCTCCTTCGGAAGAGGAATGCAAGTGTTGACACACCCTATGTTGCTGAAGTATTGTCAGAAGTACTGACAGAATTTGAAGGCCCAGTTCCAAGGATAGATGACAAGACATCCAATTTAAAGGCAAAAGCCCTCTAGGAAGGAATATTTGTAAAGAGGAGATGATCACAACCAGTGCCAATCCCAGCTGTAGAGAGCTGTTGTGGAAGGGAGAAGTGAAGCAGCTCAATATTTTCTAGTTATTTCTGTGGCTATGTCTACACTAGCCAAAAACTTCAAAATTGCCATGCAAATGGCCATTTCAAAGTTTACTAATGAGGTGCTGAAATATATATTCAGCTCCTCATTAGCATGCAGGCGGCCGCAGCACTTCAAAATTGACGCAGCTCGCCACTGCGCAGCTCATCCAGACAGGGCTCCTTTTCAAAAGGACTCCGCCTACTTCGAAGTCCCCTTATTCTCATCTGCTCATAGGAATAAGGGGACTTCAAAGTAGCCAGGGTCCTTTCTAAAATGAGCTCTGTCTTGACGAGCCATGTCAATTTCAAAGTGCTGCGGCCACCCGCACACTAATGAGGCGCTGAATATGTATTTCAGCACTTCATTAGTAAACTTCGAAATGGCCATTTGCATGGCCATTTCGAAGTTTTTGGCTAGTGTAGACATGGTCTATAATTAGGTTAAAACAGTTTTTGTCTTTCTTTTTATACCTTTTCTGTCAGTTAGAAAGAGTTGTGTATTGAGAAGAGGTTCAACCGTATGAGCCTTGCAGTCTCTTCTTACCCCATGATTCTTTGATTCTAAGAATCAGTGGTCCTGACACTCCATTGCATTGAATCTTTATCTTTGTACAAAGTAGATATAAAAAGTTACCATCATATGGGTACATCTACACTAGAAGCACCTGCCTACAGAAGTTACTGTTGGATGTTCCAACAAAATTTTTGTCGACAGATTGTGTCTACACTTGAAAGCAGATCCATCTTTTGACCTGCTCGGCTGACAAAAGGGCCCCCCGGAGTGTCTATATGGTTTTTGTCGACAGTTTCTGTCGACAAAATGCATTTTGTGTGTAGACACGCTGCAAGTTTTGTTGAGAAAACCCCAGTTCTGTCTACAAAACTCTCTAGTGTAGACATAACCTGTGTCTAGGCAAGACAATAGAGACTAAAGTGCAACAAAAGTAAATAGGTGTTTAACGTCAACAGGCAACAGAGGAAGTTGTTAAAGAAGAAGCCACTTGTTTGCTTGCCAAATTTGCAAGAGTGGTTGTAGTACTGCAGGGGCACAGCAACACTTAATAGTGGAGGTGCTGAAAGCCAGCCCCTTTAACTGTCTGCCCCCATGCCAACCTGTGGATGGGCAGAAGGTGAGCACTGAAGCCCTGGGGCTGAGAGTTTGGGCCCTGACTAAACCATGCAGGTACTGCAGTGTCCCCTGCTGTCCTAGTTCCCATACCTATGAGAGGTTGTGCCCAGCTACATGGCTCATAGTAATGCCTCCTTTGTTTTGTGGCCCCAATTCCTCCATAAAGTGTTAAAATCCACAGAATCTAAGATAGTGGTGACACCTTTTGAGTCTCATGCTCTGGGCACACAGAAAGTGCAGTGATGTTAACAGTATGAAGCCATAAAATAAAATAATATATATGATTGATAGTTGTGTAATTGTAACTCCTTGATGCATGAGGAATAAAAATGATTACAGCCAAACTCCAGATGTTTCCTCTCCCAGAAATACACACGTGTGTGTGTGTTGGTTCTATTCTTTTATTCAATGCACATCTCCATGTATAGCTGTTCAAAATTATCCATGGAAGACATGCTGATTTTTTGCAATTTTTATCATAAGTCTCGTGATAGGCAATAAATACCATTTTAAAAGTTCTCATGAATTTGTGATGTCTGCCTTCAATCCCCCAATGGTTTTCTGTTATCAAAAATAGCCACTGTTTCCCATTACTCTCAATAGAACTGACAATATCTGCAGGGGAAAATGAAGCTGCCTGTAAGAGAGAGAGATTCTATGGATTTGTAGCCAGGTTCCTCTTAGGGAATCTGATGATCCCTTGGTAACCTTTTGAGAGCCAGTCAGAAGACAGGAAAATAATGAACGTACTGGGAAAGATAGTGGGAGCAGTGGGAAACAGAGGGCATTAGGAAATATGACAGGAAATTGGGGCATGCAGTGGAATGGCAAGAGTGGAACACAGAGAGCAGCAGGAGTATGTGGTAGGGCAGTGAGATACTCTGGTGATAGCAGATTGAGGGGAAAATAGGGGCAAATGAATATAGGGTTTCAGTGGAGGTTCGGAAAGTGGTGAGGAGTGTGGGGAGAGAATGTGAATGGTGTTGCTGCCTGGCTTGCTTGCACTGGGAAGGAGACAGAGAGGGACAGAACGACCACTCTGCACATCACTAGGAAGTAAAGAAGGCAAGTGGAGTTCTCGATGAGTGGCGGACATAAGGGCCTTCAGTTTCTGTGCATGTTTAAGGTTAAGCAATAGGATTTATTACTGGGAGGATCTTTTGATCTTCTTGAGCTTCTTTAAAATCGATGTCATGATTTTAGGGAAGGGGAACAGACTAAGGGTGCTGTGTTTGGGGTTTTTTTTGTTTTGTTTTTTGTTGTGTTTTTGGTTTGGTTGGTTGGGTTTTTTTATGCATGTGTTTGCCAATACTTAACATACAAATCCTCAGCTATGAATATTGGTGTTGGGCCTTCAAATAGACATAGTCATATAAATAAACCAGTGTCTTTAAGGAAGAGGATTTCATTATGAGAAGATAATGTGGCTTTTTGGCAGCTGGGTTGTGAGCTGGTGGGGTGAGTATCCAAGTGTCTGTCTGTCTGTGAACATTTGTTTGACTGTATGTTGGGCAGTTTGAAAAGTTTGATGCATTGGAGAGGGTCCAGCAAAAGGCAACCAAAATGATTAGGCAGCTGGAGCACATGACCTATGAGGAGAAGCTGAGGGATTTGGGCTTATTTAGTTTACAGAAAAGAAGAGTGAGGGAGCATTTGGTACCTGCCCTCAATTTCCTGAAGGGTGGTTCCAAAGAGGATGGAGAGAGGCAGTTCTCAGAAGCGATGGATAGCAAAACAAGGGGAAATAGTCTCAAGTTACACAGCAGGAGATGTAGGTTAGATAGTAGGAAAAACTGTTTCACCAGGAGGGTGGTGAAGCACTGTACTGCATTTCCTAGAGAGGTGGTGGAATCTCCATCCCTAGAAGTTTTTCAGTCCCAGCTTGACAAGGACCTGGCTGGGATGATTTAGTTAAGGTTGATCCTGTTTTGGGCTCAGTGTATCCCCATCAAGGGAGTGGCTGTATAACAATATACCATCTGCTTAGTATTTGAAGCATCAGGTGTTTTCAGTGATATGTAACTAGCACCTTTACAGCAATTTTATAGCTCTTCACAATACCAAAGCTTAAAATGTGTATAAATGAGCAGTCAAGGAATCTAGTCACTTTCCTCTGATTGTTCATCACTCATACCTATTCTACATCTATACTGAACACCTACAATTTGCGAATTTGTCCCTTTCTCTTGGCAGTCACTCAGTAACAAGTAGGACATCTTCATATCACCCTTCTATTTGTGATCCCATTGATAGCTGACCAGTCCAAAAGTTTAGGAGAGTAGTATGCAGAGGACAATGCCAGTGTATGACTTCTTTTAACATGGGGGAAATGTTGAACTGCAGCCACCATGTGATCAGCCCATGTCCAGTGGCATAGGATCCACAACAATTGTGAGCCTCTTGTCCCCTGCAGGCTTCATCTACCTTCTCAGCTGTTGTAGCATTACCCTTGCTATCTACTTGTTCTGCCACTGAGGACTTCTAGGATTGTTCCCCATCTGGATCCTCCCCCTGGACTTCCTGCCATGCATGACCCTGCTAGGAGTATGCAAGCCCACTTACCATGACGAGGTGACAATGACACTGTAATATTACATTATTTATTAAAGGATTTCTTTCCAGTGATATTTCTAATAGCATTTAATTAATAGATAATTTTGAGAGTAGTACCAAAACATCATAAAGATGTAAAACTGGAAGGGATCTGGATAGGTCATCTAGTCCAGTTCTCTGCACTGAGGCAGGACTCAACAGAATCTACACTATCACTAAAAAGTGTTTGTTTACCTCTTCTTAAAACTTCTAGAGAGAAAGATTCCCCAGCCTCCCTATGTAAGTTGTCTCAGTGCTTAGCCACTCCAATGGTCAGAAAGTTTTTCCTAGTATTAACCTAAATCTCCCTTACTGCAATTTAAGCCCATTATTTTTTCCTTTTCCGCAGTGGATAGGAGAACAATTCATCACACTCTTCTTTATAACAATGTCTTCTTGTGTTATCAAAGACTGTTTTCATGTCCTCTCTTAGTCTTCTGTTCTCCAGACTAAACAATCCCAGCTTTTTCTGTCTTTCCTCATAAATCATCTCTTCTAGATCTTTAATCATTTTTGTTGCTCTCCTCCAGTGACGTTCTTCAGTTTATCCTCACCTTCCTGGAAATGTGGTACTCAGAATTGGATGCACTACTCCAGCTGATGCCTTATCAGTGCTGAGAAGAGTGAGAGAATTACTACTTTTGTCTTGCTTACAAATCTCCTGCTAATATATACAAGAATGCTGTTGACTTTTTTGCAGCATTATCACTTTTTTGACCCACTTTTAGTTTGTGGTGCACTCTAAGCCCCAGATTCCTTCCTAGGCAGTTGTTTCACATTTTGTACTTGTGAAATTAATTATTGCTTCCCAAGTGAAGTACTTTTAATTTGTTCTTATTGAATTTAATCCTATTTATTTCAGACTAGTTCTCCAGTTGGTCAAAAATAATTTTGCATCTAACTTTATGCTCAAAAGAGCTTTCAAGCCCTCTCAGTGTGGAGTCATCCTCAAAAATGTATCATTATCCAAATTATTTATGAATATATTGAGTAGAACCAGGTCCAGAATAGACCCCTGCAGGACCCCACTCAATATACTTTTCCAGCCTAAGTGTAAATTATTGATACCTCCTGAGCTCTTCTTAGGCTATATTTTCCTGGTTGCTTGGCTATGTCTACATGTATTTTGTTTCAAAAAGAAGGGTTCTCTCAAAAATGAGGTTTGTTTTTGAAGGAACTCCATCTACATGGCTGTTTTTGTTTTCAGAAAAGCCTCTTCTGGAAGTGCAATTGCGTGAGATTATGCAAATGAAGCTTGAGATTTGTAAATTGGCGC
Source organism: Carettochelys insculpta (assembly GCF_033958435.1). Taxonomy (NCBI): domain Eukaryota; kingdom Metazoa; phylum Chordata; order Testudines; family Carettochelyidae; genus Carettochelys; species Carettochelys insculpta. The sequence goes on along the minus strand of NC_134147.1, from coordinate 13,439,254 downwards.
TTCATTGGCATTTTGATCTAACTCATCTGCATTCTGCTTTTGAAAGCAGAATGTGGTATAGGCATAGCCCTCATGAGAAGGTCATGCCAGAGAGTATCAAAAGCCGTACTAAATTCAAGATATGCCACGTCTGGTGCTCCCTACCCCCATACACAAGGCTTGTAACACTGTAAGAGCAGGATATTAGGTTCCCTGAACATTTGTTCTTGAGAAACCTATGTTGACTGTTACTTGTCATCTCCTTACCTTCTTGGTGATTACAGAGTGATTCTTTTCTCCGTTATCCTTCTGGATACCAAAATTAAGATGACTGGTTTATAATTCTTTGGGTAATCCTTGTTCCACTTTTTGTAAATACGTATTGTATTTACCCTTTTCTGGTCCCCTGGGATCTCTCCAGTTCTCTATAGGTTCTTAAAGATAACCAGTAATGGTTCCAGAGATCTTTTCAATCAGTTCCTTAGGTAGTCCATGATATATTTCATTGGGCCCTGCTGACTGGAAGACATCTAGAATGTCTAAGTAATTCTTAACTTGTTCTTCCTCTGTTCAGATCCTCCCCCATTTACACTGATGTTCACTGTTAGCCTTCCCAACCCTGCTTCCCTTTCTGGTGAAAACCGAAACAAAAAAACATTGGGCCACTGCTTCCTTTTCTGTTATTGTCTTACCCTCTCTTTCCGCAATGAGCCTGCTTGTCCTGTGTCTTCCTCTTTCTTCTAAGGTATTTATAAAATGTTTCCTTGGGTTTTTTCCCTTCGCTATTTTAATTATTTTTCATGTCTTAGCCTTTCTAATTCTATGCTTACGTGCTTGTGTGGGGTTTTTGTTTTGTTTTGTTTTGAATAGTCATTGTTCATTGTATGGCCTACTTTCCATTTTTGTATGACACTTTATTGAGTTTCAAATCATTGATCTCCTGGCTAAACCATGTGGTCTATTACCATACTTCGCTTATTTTCCATACATTGGGAATAGTTTGCTCTTATGCCCTTAATAATGTCTCTTTTGAAAAACCAACTCTTCTGAACTTTTTCTTCTCCCGTGAAATTTTACTTACCAATTTTCTGAGCTTGCTGAAGCATGCCTTATAGCAGTCCATTGTCTTTATTTTCTGCTTTGCTTCTTACCATGCCTTAGAACTGTGGTACTGAGTCCATGGGTCACGAGTTACACATGCCTCTTTCAGGTGTAACCTGTTGGTCTTCCAGGCTCCTTTGGAGTCCTGAAAACAGCTGAGTCCCCCTTCCTTCCCTTTCTTCTATGAGCATGGCAAATCAGCTTGTTGGAGAAACAGGACTAGTCGAGAATTTCCAGCAGATCTAGAGAAGTTACTATTCTCCTCTATTCAGCACTGGTGAGGCCACATCTGGAGTTTTGTGTCCAGCTCAGTGTCCCCCAGTATAGAAAAGATGTGGATGCATTGGAGAGGGTCCAGCAGAGAACAACGAAAATGATTAGGGGGCTGAAGCACATGACCTATGAGGAGTGGCAGAGGGATTTCGGCTTATTTAGTTTGCAGAAGAGAAGTCTGAGGGGTGATTTGAAAGACACCTTCAGCTTCCTGAAGGGGAGCGCCAAAAAGGATGGAGAGAGGCTGTTCTCAGTGGTGATGGATGGCAAAACAAGGAGCAATGGTCTCAAGTTGCAGAGATGTAGGTTAGATATTAGGAAAAACTATTTCACTAGGGCTGTGTCTACACTAGCCAAAAACTTCGAAATGGCAATGCAAATGGCCATTTCGAAGTTTAGTAATGAGGCACTGAAATACACATTCAGCACCTCATTAGCATGCGGGCAGCCACGGCACTTCAAAATTGACGCGGCTCACCACCGCGCAGCTCATCCAGATGGGGCTCCTTTTCTAAAGGAACCCGGCTACTTCAAAGTCTCCTTATTCCTATGAGCAGATAGGAATAAGGGAACTTTGAAGTAGGCGGGGTCCTTCCAAAAAGGAGCCCTGTCTGGATGAGCCGCGCGGCAGCGAGCCGTGTCAATTTTGAAGTGCCGTGGCCGCCCTCATGCTAATGAGGTGCTGAATATGCATTTCAGCGCTTCATTAGTAAACTTCGAAATGGCCATTTGCATTGCAATTTCGAAGTTTTTGGCTAGTGTAGACGTAGCCTAGGAGGGTGATGAAGCTCTGGAATGCATTACCGAGACTGGTGATAGAATCTCCAGCCCTAGAGGATTTTAAGTCCTGGCTTGACAAAGTTCTATCTGGCCTGATTTAGTTGGGATTGATCCTGCTTTGGGCAGGAGGCTGGACTTGATGACCCCCTGAGGTCCCTTCCAGCCCTAGAGTTCTATGAATCCATGTGCTCAGAGGTAGAGCAAGCTCCAGGAGGGAGATGTTTAATCCTTGCTGGCTCTGGCTCAAGGGATGAGGCTATAAAGGATGTTGCAAATAGCATTCCTGAATGGAATGGTAAAGATGTGGGTGGGAGGGAATGACATAAACAATATAGTGAGCTCAGCCAACCCATAGAGTCTGATCAGCCTTCTGTGTTTGCTAACATGAGGACCCCAGTTAAAAACCAATTTAGAATTCTTTGAACAATCGTACATTCCTCTAGGGGAGGTTAGTACCCCCCTGCTGTTGGCACAAAACTACACATGGAGAAAGCAAAGAAAAATGCAAGCATGAAGACTAGTAGAGATCCTTTAAAGAGGAGTGGGAACATGATTATTCTCCAGGAGTGGAAATAAATTTATCTGCTTAATATGTGACAATACCATTACCCAATTCAAAAAATTTGACAGCCAGACAATTAAGGACATGCAATAAATACATTAGCGAAGCTGAGATTGCATTGTATTGAACATGTATTTGAAAAATTTAGAGTATTTGGTTATATTTATAGTTCCATTGTTTAATATCATGGTATGAGTGTTTTTGATGGTGTGGTGCACAGAACACACAGTAGTTACACAGCTCTTTTGGAGGTTGTAGATGTGGCTCCAGAGTCACATAACTGTGCGTACGAATGTCTTAGAACCATGAACTCATCATTTTGTAATCACTTTCACCTAGGCTGCCTTCCACTTTCAAATTCTCAGCCTGTTTCTCCCTGTTTACCAGAATCAAGTTTAGAACAATTTCTGCCCTACCTATTGAATTCCAATAACCTGTAAGGTAATCTGTGGCTCATTCTATTTTCCAAACAGGTTTCTGGATGGTTGAAATCCCCCTTTTGCAGCAAGCTGTGTGCTTTGGATGATTTTTGTTGTTGTTTAAATAAAGTCTTACCCACCTCCATTTCCTGGTTAAGTGGCCAATAATAGACACCCCCCCGCACCAGGCCACCCCCCACCCCTTTTTTAACCTGTTATTCTTCCACAGAGACTTTCTATAGGTCTCTCTTTCACTTCTGTCTCAATCTTAGATATACAAGGCAACATCTCCTGCTTTTTCCCTGTTCTTCCTGAAATAATCTGTCTTTCAATGCCAGTGTATTAGGGATGTGAAGTATCCCACCAAGTATACATGATGCCCATTATGTTCTGTGATTATTCACTGATATGTCTGGTTCTTCCAGATCATTTCCAGTAGTTCTTGCACTGGTGTATCTTTGTGTAAGGTGTTCATTACATTTCCCTTCTATATACCCTCTTGTCCCTTCTTTATGCCCGCTGTCATTGCTCATGTTCCCTCTAGACTGTGAATGTCCACACATATCTCCAGGTTCTACTGCAGGCTTTTGTCACTAAACCTTCTGTAAGGCCTACCTTGCCAAGTTAGCTAGCCTGTATCTAAAGATACTCTTCCCTTTCCTTGATAGCTGGTCCCCCATTTCTGCTCAGCAGTCCTTTTCAGAGCAGCATCCCATAGTCAAGGAGCTAAATTCTTCCTGGCAAAACCATTTGTACAGCCATGCCTTCACCTCCGGAGTATATGCATCCCTACCTGAGCTCATACCCTGGGCCAGAAAGATTGGTGAGAATATCACTTGCATGCCCAAGTCCTTCGTTCTCACACCTAGGTACCTGTACTTGCTTCTGGTCTGCCCAGGGTCATACCCTGCAGTACTATTAGTCCCCATATGGATGAGCAGCATTTGATAGTCAGAGGGTTGGATGATCCTGCAAACCCTTCTGTGACATCTCAGATGCAGACTGGAGGCTGGCAGCACACCTTTAGAGAATCAGGTCAGGCTGGCAGATGGGTGTGTATGTCTCCCATAGAAGGGAGCTGCTGAGCACCACAGTTCTTCATTTCCTTTCTTCAGTGATGGCTGCGATTCTCCTGGCCCAGAGGGAGAGGAAGTACATAGTATCATCTCTTCCACTTTTGGAGATTCCTCCCCCTTGTTGCTGGTGCAGCATATTGGTTTTTCTTTTAATCTCTATGGACAGTGTTGGGAGCAGAAGTGCTGCTCTGCCTGCTGTCAGATGTAGCCAGCAGCCAGTTTCCTTCCAGTGAAGGAGCCATTTAATCCTCGGTGGGTGCACCTGCAATTCTCACCAGCTGGATTTTTGAACTTTCTCCTTGACCTTGGAGGTCTCCTCTGCACAGATGTTCTTGTCACCTCCTCCAGTAGCTCTCGCTATGGAGGATTAAAGGGTAGAATAGCATCTCGCACTCTGATCTTGCAAACACGTATTAAACTATTTAAACTGTATTTGTGTTAGCTGCTTGCAGGATAGGACCTTTAGAACTGTAGATCCAGCAGGCAGTGAAAACCTAGTAATTGGGAAAGGCAGAACACCATAACGGAGTTCTATGGATGTGTCAAAAATCAATGAAGGTCACATAAAGTAATCATTATGTTACTTGTTTAAATAAAATCAGGCTGTTAATGTCTGAGCTTCAGCAAGTCTCATGAAAATGGAAATGTTGCTAATTTTTGCTTACTATATCGTCTATATTGCAGAGTATATTATTTTAGAGCTAATGTTGTAAAATGTATCTACACTGTGTGAAAGATAATTAATGCATATTTGTTTTATGTATGTGGATGGGGAATTGTCAGCGTGCACTTGGCCTTCACAGCCTCCTGCTAGAGGCCATCCTGCTCTCCTGCACCTGACCCCCAGGACATACTTTTTTGAGAGGGAAAGAACAATTGGAATTAGACTTTGAACTTGCTCAGAGAAGCATTCTGGGAGCAGCCATTCAGGAGCCATTGAGATCTGATCCTTCAGGAACTAGAAAGGCTGGGGATAAACAATAGGCAGTCAAGACTAAGCAGGCTGAAATGAAAAGAGCTGCCTGCTGAACAGAGTCTAGAATGAGAAGACCTTTTCCACAATATTATTCAAATTGTTGCAGTGAGTTTCTGTTCTTTAAATGAGTCTGAAGACTTGCAAACTCCCTTCATATTGCCATTCATGATTTTATATTCCCCATTAAAAGGGGGACAACTGAAACTACTTTATTTCTAACATTCAATAAAGATAATGCTCCAGAAAAAATTCTAGGAGCCCTGCCGAGCAAGATAAATCTGCACACAAGTGAAGAGCAGTTCTTTAAAAATCTTCTTAACAAGGTGTTTTCTTTTTTCTGCCTTTTTTGAAAGGCATTTAACATCCTTCTTATAGCCTTCCTACACACACATTCCTTCTGGTTTTGCTTGTTCAGCTATTTTATTTTATTTATAAAGCCAAATGTCTCTCCCTTGTTTTGTGAAGTTTTCTTTATGCATCTTTAGACATTGTGCTCTGGCAAACATGGCAGCTGATTGCACATTTTCCTGTGTAATCAACTGTTTATTGTACTTCACCATCAGTAATTTTCATGCAAATTACTTATATAACAAGACACCATCTAGACTTTTAGTCATAAAAGTCACAGATTCAAAACACAGTTGATTCCTAAAAGGCATGTAATTGCTTCAACTATTATAGTTTCCATTGGGAACCTATTCCTGAAGTTGCAAAAATAGCACATGTGAAATGACATTGTTACACACATAGTTATAATTTAATGTAAAGTATGATTCATTCTATGTTTGTTTCTAGGGTGCACTTGCTATGTGCTTTAACCTGGAAAAATCATAACTTCAGTTTGGTTATTTGCAAATTATGTCTAACATGGAAGCATTTGTTGGTTAGAATATATAGGACTGTGACTGTACCAAGAAATGCAATATATGTGTAAGTACCAGATGTAAGCAATTAACCAGTGAGATGTGTATGCTTTTTACACATGGACTCTTGTGCTGCAGGCAGTGTTAATGATGCATATTTCATTTAAATTACCAGTCAAAGTACAGTAAACCCTTGACATGCACAAGTTCGAGTTGCGCTTAACTCATATTAACGTGAGTTAAGTGCAACTCAAAATCTCGCTCCCTCAGGCCCTGGTTCAACTCACCCCCAACCCGCTCCCCCCACCCTTCATGCATCCAGTTCAACCCCCCACCATCCGGCTCACCAACCCCATGCATGGCTCTAGTTCAACCGCCCCCCCATCACATGTTGCTCCAGCTCAGCTCTGCCCCCTGCAGCCCTAACCCACCCCAGGCTTAACCCCCCTATCCCCCATCCATGGCCCCAACTTACTGCCAGGTTTAACCCTCCCCAACTGCTCCCCACAACCCCAGGACTTACCTTTCAAAAGGAGCTCCAGGTGCTCCTGCTGGTTCCCCAGCTGCAGAAAGTGTGTGCTGCCGGGGAAAAGGCCGCATCCCCAATTTACGTGAAATTCAAGTTATGCAAGGCTGTGTGGGAATGCAACCCTCACGTAACTCGAGGGACTACTGTAGTGCCTTTGAGGAAATGGGTTAAGAATTTATGCAGTTGAGGGGATTAGGTGGTGGCTATAGCTCAAAAGAAAAAAGTGGAAACATGATCTTTACAAATATATTTGGGAAAAACAGAATAAAACAACTTCTCTCCTATATTTTCATTCATTATGGAGCTTTTTAAAGTATATAGTTGGGCATAAGCCTAGATTGGAGAGGAGAAAAATCGTAATTTGATCCATTTTCTTTCCAAACTCTTTCTCCATGTTTGAACAAAAAAAGTATGAAGTTAAAATGCATTCTTGGGATCAGCTGAAAATCTACAAAGCCTATCTATATAGTGTGTGAAACCTCATAAATATTAACTTTATAAAATGAAATATAAAATGTAAAGTTGTTTACTGGATACGTCATACCTTCCTTCTAAACTTTACTAGAAATTGATCACTTACGTTTGCTCAAATCTCTGGAATTCTTATTCCCAAGGTGTAACAACCCACAGGGCTAAATATATCCCTAATGTAAGTGTACGAGAGGGCAATCTGAAGTCACTTGACTTCCACTAGGATTGTAAGAGGCCCTAAGGCTCTGTAAAGCCAATTAGTATATTCTGCATGTATGACAAAAAGGAGAAAACGTAAAACTGAATACACTTAATTTTAATGTGTTCTCTCATTTCATCTGACATTTCCCATGTCCTTAATTATAATGGCTGTTGGATTGAGTCAGATATCTCCAAGCCTTCAGGTGAGCATACTTTAATATTGTGATCAAGATGTATGCCTTGCGTATATTTATTTGTGCTTCTAGATCTCCTCTCACAAAAGTTTCAGGTTCAGTACAGCAGAGTCATAGTCATATATTTGTGACATATGCATTCCCTCCTACAGTAAGGGGTGTATCATCTTAATTGGTTTCCTTCTCCCTTTGCCTTTATGTTCGGAATCCCGAATGTGATGAAATCTATTCAGAATGCGTGCTAGTTTTATTACTATATTTATACAGGCATTTTCCCTTCATAACTTTGATTCAACTGGACTACATACAGGCTGTGTCTGCATGTACCAAAAACTTTGAAATGGCTGTGCTAATGGCCAGATTGAAGAATACTAATGAGGTTCTGAAATGCATATTCAGTGCCTCATTAGCATGTCACCAGCTGCAGCACTTCGAAATTGACATGTTTCGCTCCCGTGTGGCTTGGCTACCTGGGGGTCCTTTTCGAAAGGACCCCACCAACTTCAAAATCCCCTTATTCCTATGAGTTTATAGGAATAAGGGGATTTTTGAAGTTGGTGGGGTCCTTTCGAAAAGGACCCCCAGGTAGCCAAGCCACACAGGACCAAAACGCAGCAATTTTGAAGTTCCGCAGCCGGTGGCATGCTGATGAGGCACTGAATATGCATTTCAGTGCCTTATTAGTATTCTTCAATCTGGCCCTTAGCATGGCCATTTCGAAGTTTTTGGCAAGCGTAGGCACAGCCACAGGTAATTCACTGATTGGCATAAGAAAGAATAACCTCTCATTTTGTATTTACAGAGAAATAACTTGTAACTGCAACATTTAACTGCAAATCTGAGTTCAAAAGTAGAGCATTAACAAAAATAATTTCTTATGATTTAGACGTTTTGCATAAGAGATATTTAAGAATGTTAATATTGTGGGTAGCAGATGATTTATACCCTTAGGATTATGAATCTACTTTAGATGACCTGACCACCACCACTAACGTTAATGTATGCGTAGTTACCTATAAAAGAATGAGAGACTCCTTCCTCTCATTCTTTCAGGTTATGTCGTCTTGAACTTCAGCACAAGCAAGGCAAGTGACTGCTCAGGACCCATCTATTTTGTGGTAGCCTCAGCAATTGCCTGCAAGTGTAATTCATCTATGTGTAGAGAACCTGCCCATGGCCTATGAAACACTTAAGTCTTGTGTCAGCAATTTGAGAGGTTCATGGGCTTTAAGTGACTCATAAGACTTGCTCTGACACATTGCACAGGTGTGGAATTTACATACTCTTTCTGTTCTGTGGGAATTATATAAAGGAGGAAGACATACAACGTCTGCTTTGTTCCCATCCATCAGCACTTGGAAACACCTCCCAACCCAGTTCTTGGCTGAGCACTCTGAACCACTCTCTTGGCAGTCACTCAATAATGAGTAAGATGTCTTCATGTCACCCTACTTGGGAGTCCGTTGATGGCTGACCAGCCTGTTTCTTGAGCCGCAGGTCTGGTAACTGTTGAAAGGGCACTGGGTGGTTTTTGCCACTCTTTCTACTTCTCCACCTCTGCTCTTTTGTGGTGAAGCAGGACCTCTCCAATTGTGCCATCCCCTTATGGATTAAAGGCTACCATTAGTGTCATGACCTTAAACTTAAGTTTAGTGCTACATGCGCATGTTGCTACTTTTGACCTTCTAAAACATTGTTGGGAGTCTGATAGCTAAATTCATAAACACCCTGCTAGAAATGTATTCAGGTACTTGTACTGCCAAGATTCCTTGAAAATACCATGGATTTCATTATAGACAGGCAGAACTTTGCACAAGGTTGTAAACTTTAAGTTCTGTCACAACTCTTAACATCAAATTCTCCACATCAGATACATTGAATGGCCACAGTCACCCTGACTGATCACCCTAATTTACAATGGATGGTAACATCTGTCTTTTGCAGTAATTTTCTTACATATATACCTGGCTTCTTATTTCTTTTCCATTATATCTGATGAGGTGGGTTTTAACCACAAAATCTTTTGCCCTCATAAATCTATTACTCTCTAATGTGCTACAGGACTCCTCATTGTTTTTATAGATACAGACTAACATGACTGCCTCTGAGTCAAGTTCTCAGGTTATTAGATCCTTGCTTTTGTCAAGCTTTGCTTTATGTATTATTGTATTGTGATAAAAATAAAGAGTACAATTCTTAAGCAATTGCTTAGCAGATTCAGAATGGAAAATATTTTTAAAACACTTTTTTCTTTGGAAAAATAGTGTTGGCATCACTTTTTTTGGTGTTCTCTATACTTCTTGCTGAAAATAAGGCTGTATACCCATTAGACTTAACGCTTCAGATTTGGGGCGGACGTAATCCATAGTGAGGAATACCTGGTAGTCAAGATCAGAGAGAATGTGGTTAAGTAATGTAGACATGTTGAATGAGTGAAAATAGCATGTTTCAAATATCAGAGAGGTAGCCGTGTTAGTCTGTATCTTCGAGAACAACAAGAAGTCCTGTGGCACCTTATAGACTAACAGCTATTTTGGAGCATAAGCTTTCATGGGCAAAGACCTGCTTCATCAGATGCATGAGTGGTGGGTGTGTGGTTTCAGAGGGGTATTTAAAGAGTAGGGTCCCAGTAAAAGGAAGGGCCAGAGCTGACAAGGTCTATTCAGTCAGGGTGGAAAAGACCCATTATCAGTTTGTCACTCTTCTGCTTTCCTTAATAGTATAAGTTGTTGCAGGTGTTGTATATTTGGATATTCATGCATAACTTTCTCCATTAAAAATATTTCTGGACTCAGCCAATCCATTGGCACAGTCCCAGAACATGCAAACTTTTAAATTAATATGCTCTATCTTAGGATCAAACATTCAAATGTGTACTTATTTTATTTGCTCTGAACAGACTCCTCATAGACTCATAGAATGCTGGGGGCTGTAAAAGACCTCAGGAGGTCATAGAGTCCAGCTCCCTGCCCAAAGCAGAAGCAGGACTAACTAAATCATCCCAGCCAGGACTGTATCAAGCCACCACTTAAAAACGTCCAGGGAAGGAGATTCCATCACCTCTCTAGGTAACACAGTCCAGTGCTTTACCACCATCCTAGTGTTTCACTTTTTCCTAATATCCAACCTAGACCTCCCTCATTGTAATTTGACACCATTACTCCTTGTTCTGCCATCCATCACTACTAAGAACAGCCTTTCTCCATCCTCTTCAGAACCCCCCATTCAGGAAGTTGAAGGCTGCTATCAAATCTCCTCTGACTCTTCTCTTCTGCAAACTAAATAAGCCCAAGTCCCTCAGCCTTTCCTCATAGGTAATGTGTTCCACCCCCCTAATCATTTTGTTGCCCTCTGCTGGACCCTCTCTAATGCGTCTACATCCTTTCTATGATGGGGAGCCCAGAACTGGATGCAATACTCCAAATGTGGCCTCATCAGTCCCAAATAAAGGGGCATAATAACTTCTCTAGATCTGCTAGAAATGCTCCCCCTAATGCTCCCCAATATGTTATTAGCCGTGTTGGATACAAGGGCATTCTGTTGACTCATAAGCTGCGTCTACACGTGCACGCTACTTCGAAGTAGCGGCACCAACTTCGACGTTAGGCGGCGAGACGTCGAAGTCGCTAACCTCATGAGGAGATAGGAATAGCGCCCTACTTCGACGTTCAACGTCAAAGTAGGGACCGTGTAGACGATCCGCGTCCCGCAACGTCGAAATTGCTGGGTCCTCCATGGCGGCCATCAGCTGGGGGGTTGAGAGATGCTCTCTCTCCAGCCCCTGCGGGGCTCTATGGTCACCGTGTGCAGCAGCCCTTAGCCCAGGGCTTCTGGCTGCTTCTGCGGCAGCTGGGGATCTATGCTGCAGGCACAGGGTCTGCAACCAGTTGTCGGCTCTGTGTATCTTGTGTTGTTTAGTGCAACTGTGTCTGGGAGGGGCCCTTTAAGGGAGCGGCTGGCTGTTGAGTCCTCCCTGTGACCCTGTCTGCAGCTGTGCCTGGCATCCCTATTTCGATGTGTGCTACTTTGACGTGTAGACGTTCCCTCGCTGCGCCTATTTCGATGTTGGGCTGAGCAACGTCGAAGTTGAACATCGACGTTGCCGGCCCTGGAGGACGTGTAGACGTTATTCATCGAAATAGACTATTTCGATGTCGCAACATCGAAATAAGCTATTTCGATGTTGGCTGCACGTGTAGACGTAGCCATATCCAGCCTGTCATCCACTGTAATCCCCAGGTCTCTTTCTGATTCACTGCTACTTAGCCAGGTGGTTCCCAATCTGTAACAGTGCTTGGGGTTCTTCCATCATGAGTGCAGGACTCTGCACTTGTCCTTGTTGAACCTCATCACATTTCTTTTGGCCCAATCCTACAATTGGTCTAGGTCAGTCTTGACACTGCCCCTACCCCTCATCTTATCTACCTGTTAAAAGAATATACTTTGAAAATTGAGATTCTCTCTTTGACTAGTTTCATATGGATAGCTCTGTGAATCTGTTTTAGCAAAAACAACTAGGAGTCCTGTGGCACCTTAAGAACTAGCAAATATATTTGGGCATAAGTTTTTGTGGGCTGGAGCCTGCTTCGTTAAATGCTTAATGAAGATATCCTTAAGTATGTCCTTAATTCCCACTGAAATCATTTAAAAAAACCTAATATATAGTATACATTTTAATGCAAAAACTGCAGAGGAACCAGGATCACAAAATGTTAAGAAATATAAAATTTAATGCCTAGAATGTCTTTTATATAAGTTCAGATATTTTCAGAAAAATAGGGGCTGGTGACGGGGGGGGGGGGGGGGGGGGCTTAGTCAGCAGAGGCACGGCCACACAGCTTCTGTACTGCTCACACCCCCACCTGCCAACAGCAAAATCTCTCGCAGCTATGCTAATTAGCTGCATGATTTTGCTAATGGTCCTCCATTTGCAATTTCATGAACTGTCATTAGCATAGCACTTCCAGCAGCAGCACTAAACTAACGGACCATGTAGATGTGGCCATTGTGTCTAAACTTTGAACTTAAATATTCATTTCATGGGGAAAGAGAAAGTAGAATCTGTTGTCTGAAAAGTCAACTATTTTACTTTTACCAAAGTAGTTAATTCTGCCTGGTACTACAAGGTCTTACTTAACATGGAGCAAAAATTACATTCTGCCATCTTACTATGATTTTGTGTTTGCCTTCTTCTCTGTATGGGATTGTTTAACAGCCAAAGATAAAATCAGATTTGGCACTGTTTGAACAAGAGCATAATCTGTAATAAATATTAGATTTACAGACTAATGATGGTGTTAGCTACATGTTTGCAGAATATTCTGATCCAGCAACTGGATTAACAGAGAAGCAGTATTTTCTAGCTGCTGTTAAAGCTCAGGGCTGGAAGTTGGAGAGATCTGTACTCTATTTTTAGCTCTGCCACCAATTTTCTTTGAGCACATCATTTAATCTCTTTGCTTCTGTTTCCCCGTCACTGAAAGAGAACGAAAATACTTTCTTACCTCTAGAGGGATGATGAGGGGCTTAATTCAGTAGTGTATGTAAGCAATTCAGATCCTTAGATGGAAGGAGCTGAAGAAGATAATTCATACCCTAATTTTAAGCACTAAAAGAAATCTGAGTGCATTCTTTTTGTTTCCTCAATACAGAATGATTTATCTCTGGCTAATATTTTAATGATAATGCTCATTAAAGTGATTGAAGGAAATTGTTAATGTAAAGATCAGTGACCAGTGATTTCTTATTTCAAGAGGACAGAAAGCTCAACCTCAGTTATCTGAAAAATAGGGAAGATTTATATTCCTAATAATTAATCCCTATATAATAGGATGTTTGAAATAATTATGAAAAGTACAGTCTAACCAGTTACATAATGCAGTTTTGTTTCATTTATGATGGGGGCAGGGAGAAGGGCAACGGCGACCTGGTGATTCAAAAGGGCCTGAGGCTCCAGGCCCTGGTCCCTTTCAGTTGCTACCAAGGAGGTGCACACAGGGTAGTGAAAAGAGCTGGCTGGGAAGGAATGGGGCATGGTGCTGTCCCCGGGGCACTGAGGGCTGGCTGTCCCCAACCCCACCCCTTCTGCCTGAGGATCCCATGCAGTTCAGGAGCCTGGAACTAGGCCAAGGGGCCCTGCTCCTGCCTGTACTCTCTCTCTCTGATTTGTGACTGTATTTTAAAATTCTGTTTGTGACAATGTATAAATGACCTTATCTAACTGTTTTATTTGCTACTAGCAACAAGATTCCCTTGTGGTAAAGTCCCTAAATAAAGGAAATAATTAATTGCTTAAAGATATTTTAATTGTAAATGGGCAGAGATTAAAAAGGGATGGGTTAAAAATTTGTTATGCAGTCTAGAACCTTTTAATTGCCCTACATCATCAGTAAAAACTGATTTAGAATTATGCTAATTGAGTTTTTGATATGGAGATATACCTATCTCAGAGCTGGAAGAGACCTTCAGAGGTCATTGAGTCCAGTCCCCTGCCCTCACAGCAAGTCCTGTCACCCTCCCTCACAGATATATATATATAGATATATATGGTAATCTGTTTGTGCCAGATCCCTAAATGGCCCACTCAAGGGCTGATCTTGCACCCTGGATTTAGCAAACCAATACACAAACCACTGAGGTATCCTTCCCCACTGCTTGGCTTGTTCTTTTGTGAAATGAGCTGAGCATCTTTGTCCATTTTCTTACAAATGTCCACATCAAAAATACCACTGTATCATTAATTTAAAGTCTCAATACCAAATAGGTTTGGAGAAGATATGAATCTTGTTTCTAAATGCCCTACTGGCTTTCTGAAGTTGTGAGATGCTAAATTAAGCTGAGGGATTTCATTTGTACTGCCGCTAATTTAAAGCAGAACCAGATGCAACTTGTTAAAAATTAATAAAACACATATTAGATTCCCGTGTCACAGGGCTAATATTCTCTCCGACCTGTCTCTCACCCAGACTTGCAACAAGGATCCCTCAGCTGTGGCTACTGTTGTTTTCTGGGACTCTGCCATAACACCCTGCTGTGGATAACCATTGAGTCAGCCTGCCTCTCATGTTCTAGAGGTGCAGTGGCAAGTGCATCTTTTAGTGGGCACAAAAGTGAGGCTTCTGCAGAATCCATATTCATGTAGGGGTGAAGCTCAACTCTTTACGGCTTTCACCTTGCAACACACTGGGGAAAGTTAGGAATAGGTAACAAGAAAGAAGACATCTATGTGTAAATCCATGGTATGCCCTCACAGAATCATAGAATACAAAACCTGGAAGGGACCTCAGGAGGTCATTAAGTCCAGTCCCCTGCCCTCACAGTAGGACTAAGCATCATCTAGATCACAGAATCATAGAATTCTAGGACTGGAAGGGACCTCAGGAGGTCATCTTTTTGGCTGCAAGGGCACACTGTTGACTGATATCAAACCTCTCATTCACTAGAATCCCAAGGTCCTTTTCTGCTGCACTGCTACTTAACCAGTTGGTCCCCAGCCTTTAACAAGGCTTGGGATTTTTCCATCCCAAGTGCAGGACTCTGCACTTGTCCTTGTTGAACCTCATCAAATTTATTTTGCCTCAATCCTCCAATGCATCTAGGTCACTCTGTACCCTATCCCTACCCTACAATCTATCCACCTGACCCACTAGCTTAGTGTCATCTGCAAATTTGCTGAGGGTGCAATCCGTCTCTTCATCCAGGTCATTAATAATGATGTTGAACAGCACTGGCCCTAGAACTGATCCTTGGGGCACTCCACCTGAATCCGATTGCCAACAAAACATTAAGCCATTGACTGCTGTCTCTTCGGCTCATCCATCAAACCAGCTTTCTGTCTATCTTAGAGTCCATATATCCAATCTATAATTCCTTAACTTATGGGCAAGAAAGTTGTGGGAGACTGTATCAAAAGTCTTGTTAAAGTCAAGCTATATCACATCCATTGACTTCCCCATGTCCACAGAGCCAGTTGCCTCATCATAGAAGCGAATCAGATTGGTCAGGCAAAACTTGTCCTTGATGAATCTATGTTCACTACTCTTGATCACTTTCCCCTCTTCCAAGTGCTCCAGAATGGATTCCGTGAGGATACCCTCCATGATTTTTCCAGGGACTTAGGTAAGGCTGACAGGTCTATAGTTCCCTGGATTGTCCTCCTTTCATTTTGTAAAGATGGGCACTACATTTGCCTTTTTCCTATCATCCAGGATCTTTCCTGATCTCCACAAGTTTTCAAAGATGATGGCCAAAGGCTGTGCAATGACATCTGCCAATTCCCTCAGTACCTTTGGATGCATTAAATCCAGAACCATGGATTTGTGTACACTAGCTTTTCTAAGTAGCTCTTAACCTGTTCTTTCTCCACTGAGGGCTCCCAACCTTATTCTGCATTGCCTAGTTCTGTAGGTTGGGAACTGATCTTGTCTGTGAAGACTGAGGCAAAAAAGCATTTGGCCATTATCTTTGAAAATTCGTGAGAGGCTGGACATGAGGGCACATCTGGAATATTGCATCCAGTTCTGTGCCCCCCCCAGTAAAGAAAGGATGATGATGCAGCAGAGCAGGTTCAGTGGAGGGCAATGAAAATAATTAGGGGCCTGGAGCACATGACCTGCGAGAAGGATTTGGACTTATTTAGTCTGCAGAAGAGACAAGTGAGGGGCAATTTGACAGCAGCCTTCAACTTCCTGGAGGGGGACTCTAAAGAGGATGGACAGAGGCTGTTCTCAGGTGTGACAATAAGGAGCAATGGTCTCAAATTACAGGTTGGATATTAAGAAAAACTATTGCACCAGGAGGGTGGTGAAGCACTGGAATGTGCTACCTAGAGCGGCTGGTAGAATCTCCATCCCTAGAGGTTTTTATGTCTTGGCTTGACAAAGTCCAGGCAGGGATGATTTAGTTAGGGTTGATCCTGCTTCAGGTGGGCGGCTGGATTAGCTAGGATGGGTAGAAATGGTGTCCCTAGCCTCATTTGTCAGCTCTGGGAATTGGGGGCAGGGGATGGATCATAAGAACATCAGAACAGCCATAGTGGGTCAGACCATAGGCCCCTCAAGCCTAGTATCCTGTCTTCCAACAGTGGCCAATGCCAAGTACCCCAGAGGGAATGAACAGAATGGGTAATCATTAAGTGATCATTTCCCTGTTGCCCATTTCCAGCCTCTTGCAAACGGAGGCTAGGGACACCATCCATCCCCATCCTGGCTAATAGCCATTGATGGACCTATCCCTCATGAATTTATCTAGTTATTTTTTAAAATCTTTTATAGTCTTGGTCTTCACAACATTCTCCAACAAGGAGTTCCACAGGTCAGCTGTGCGTTGTATGACAAAATATTTCCTATTGTTTGTTTTAAACCTGCTGCCTATTCATTTCATTTGGTGACCCCTAGTTCTTGTGTTGTGAGAATGAGTAAATAACAATTCCTGATTTATCTTCTCCACATCAATCATTATTTTATACACGTCTATCATATCCCCCTTTAAGCATCTTTTTTCCAAGCTAAAAAGTCCCAGCCTTATTAATCACTCCTCATATGGCAGACATTCATATCCTTGATCATTTTTGTTGTCCTTTTCTGAACCTTTTCCAGTTCCATTAGATCTTTTTTGAGATGGGGTGAGCACATCTGTACACAGTATTCCAGATGTGGACATACCTTGGATTTATATAAAGGTAATATGACATTTTCTGTCTTGTTATCTATTCCTTTCTTAATGATTCCCAACATTTTGTTATCAATTGATAAATCAACCCAGGGTTTTACCAAACTTTAAAACAGTGGAAGGAATGTTGGTGTGGGCCATGGGTGATATCAGAGGGGAACAGTGCAGAGCGGTGGTGGCCAGGCAGCGGCGGTGGTGGCCCCGGCACAAAGGAGGAGGAGGAGGAGGAGAGAGCAGCCCTGGCCCCTCCGCCACCACATCGGCAATGACACCCATAGGGGAGCGCAGGTCCCTGCCCAGCCTGGAGGTGACGCTGGGGCAGCCCTGGAGGCACTGGTTCGATGCTTTTAAACATCATGGAAATGATGGAACAGCATTAGAAGAATGTTTAAAGGAGTATGGGAAAAATCGAGAAGCAATGAGACTCTGTAGAGTAGAGTTAAATGACTATGTCAGAGAGAGCTTCCGTAATCCAAACAGGTGACCAACAGCTTTTTTGGCTGCTGCTGCACACTGAATGGATGTCTTCAGAGACCTATCCACAATGATTGCAAGATCTCTTTCTTGAGTGGTAACAGCTAAGTCAGACCCAATCATTTTATATGTATAGCTGGGATTGTATTTTCAAAGTGCATTACTCTGCATTTATCAACACTGAATTTCATCTGCCATTTTGTTGCTCAATCACCCACTTTATTAAGATCCTTTTGTAGCTCTCCACAGTCTGCTTGTAGTACTTGTAGTAGTACTTGTAGTAGTTTTGCGTCATCTGCAAATTTTGCCACCTCACTGTTTATCCCTTTTTCCAGATCATTTATAAAAATGTTGAATAGGACTAGTCTCAGCATAGACCCCTACGGGACACCACTATTTACCTCTCTCCATTCTGAAAACTGACCATTTATTCCTACTCTTCGTTTCCAGTCTTTTAACCAGTTACCAATCCAAGAGAGGACCTTCCCTCTTATCCCATGACAATTAACTTTGCTTAAGGGCCTTTGGTGAGGGACTTTGTCAGAGGCTTTCTGAAAATCTAAGTACGCTACATCTACAGGATCCCCCCATCCACATGCTAGTTGACCCTTTCAAAAAAATTCTAATAGATCGGAGAGGCATGACTTCCCTTTACAAAAGCCGTGTTGACTCTTCCCCAACAAATTATGTTCATCAATGTGTCTGACGATTCTGTTCTTTCCTAGAGTTTCAACCAGTTTGCCCAGTACTGAAGTCAGACTGACTGTCTTGTAGGTGCCAGGATCACTTTTGGAGCTCTTTTTAAACATTGGCATCATATTAGCTGTCCTCCAGTCATCTGGAACAGACACTAATTTAAATGAGAAGTTACAAACTATAGTCAGTAGTTCTGCAGTTTCACTTTTGAGTTCCTTCAGAACTCTTGGGTGAATACCATCTGGCCCTGGTGACTTATTACTGTTTAGTTTATCAGTTTGTTCCAATACCTCTTCTAATGACACCTCAATTTGAGACAGTTCATCAAATTTGTTACCTGAAAAGAATTGCTCAGGTTTGGGAATGTCCCTCACATCTTCAGCCATGAAGACTGACACATAGGAATCATTTAGTGTCTCTGCAATGGCCTTATCATCCTTGAGTGCTCCTTTAGCATCTCAATCATCCAGTGGCCCTACTGGTTGTTGAGCAGGCTTCCTGCCTCTGATGAACTTAAAAAAATTGTTGCTATTACTTTTTGACTCTCTGGCTAATTGTTCTTCAAATTATTTTTTGGCCTTCCTAATTAAATTTTTACACTTCATTTGGCAGAGTTTATGTTCCTTTCTATTTTCCTCACTAGGATTTAACTTCCATTTTTTGAAGGATGCCTTTTTGTCTCTCACTGCCTCTTTTACTTTATTGGTTAAACATGGTGGCACTTTTTAGTTCTCTTACAACATTTCCTAAATTGGGGTATACATTTAAGTTGAGCCTCTATTATGGTGTCTTTAAAAAGTTTCCATGCAGCTTGCAGGGATTTCACTTTAGGTACTGTGCCTTTTAATTTCCATATAACTAATGTCCTTGTTTTTGTGTAATCCCCCTTTCTGAAGTTTAATACTACAGTCTTGGGCTCCTGTAGTATTTTCCCAGCCACAGAAACGTTAAATTGATTTATATTATGGTCACTATTACCAAGCAGTCCAGAAATATTCACCTATTGGACCAGAGGTCACTTGATTACCTGTTCTGTTTGTCCCCTCTGGGGCTGTAATTGAAATTGGCCATTGTCATAAAAAAGGATACTTGGTCTTATCAAGAATGGAAATTCTTATGTTACATGCATGTATTCTCTGTGTTTTATGTGTCTTGTAGGTGGGTGCAGAATAGCAACCTCCAAGGCTGTCATTAAAATATTTTGTTGGTCTGAAATTCCCTTCTGAGCAGATGAATCTAACACATTTTTTATTGAGGTAAATCAGTAGTAAAGAATGATCACTTACTCACCAGCAGAAATCTCATGAAGAAAGCAGCTCACAGTCACCCCCAGTGCCAGACAATTCAAAGCTTTGGTTTGCTTAGGCTGAGTGATTTATAGTTTGTTATATGTTCTTACACGTATTTATTAGTCTCTAATTTCCATGACAACTCTAGCCTGTCAATATCAGTATTGTATTATTCAAACCCATTTCGTGTACCTTGTTGCTACTTTTATCTTTTCCTCACAAACACAATTATGTGACGTCTTTTTTTGATACATGTGCAATACCATTCATGATTACTATGCGATTTCTTACACATGCTCAGTTCTGTTTATGCTTAAGATGTTCAATAGTATCAGAAGAGACTCTTGAAAATTAAAGCAAGCTTTGGTCAGGCAATGTGTCTTTTGCTCCCAACAGTTTTCATAGCCACGACATTCACACCATTACGTTTTGCAGCCATGTATAGAAAACTAAACCCAAGTTATCTGCTACTAAACAAAATGACAAGCAAATCTGGGTAACTGGAAATATCAATAAGTTTTATAATTCTAGTACTATGCCAATACCTGTGTCGTCTTAACATTTTATAAGTATTTTAAACTCTTCAGAAAAATGAAAGCATCATCCAAATTATCAGTGACCTAGCTCTCACCGAGCATTGTACCTGCCATTCTCTGTGCTTTTTTCAAATAATTTACATATTATAGTGATCTCCCTTTTTTTCGTGTGTTAACTGTGTTATCTCCCAGCTTGCCTTCATGGCACATTTGTCTCTGAGCTCTGTGTTTTGAAGTTTTAACAGAGAAGCTATACACACTTCACTGAAGCCAAAATTTCTGAGATACGATCAGATTTCCCCTGGGCTCAAAATCACTGCAGTGAGAGGAGCAATTAGAGGTGGATTCTGTGGATGCTTCTGGACAATGTGAGGAAATATCAAATGGGTTAGCAGAGGTTGTAGAGCAGAAAAACCCATCACTTCATTTTTTCCCTTGTATATTGGAAAGTATTGGTCACGCACATATGAAATATGATAATAAGACCATGTTTTTTTGGAGGTGTGCATATATTATGATATACTTGCTGGAAATTTCCATATAAACAAATACTATTTTTAAAACTTCTGAATAGAGCTATTGTAACACTGACAGACCCAGGTTGGCAGCACCAGGGATTGAACCTGCAATCATGGGGGCTAAAGCCCTGTGTACTAACCCATGAGCTTAAAGCCACCTGCCTTTCAGGCAAGTCTGCAGACTAGTGACTTCACTCACCCTAGTATGAGGTCTCAGTGCCTCTGGGTACTACATAGTAATTATCAATGGTCTCAGCATACTCAAAAGTTCCCCAAACTTACAGAAGGGGCAAATTTTAATACGATGAATAAAATATTATCAATTCAGGCTTTCAGCTATTGCTTTCTCCAGACTCCTTCACAGCTATACCAATGGCTGGCCATTCTCAGACATGCTGAGAGAAGAACCTTTTGCAAAACATCAAATGACTTAAAATACAGGAAATAATTTAATGGCCTTGTTTTCCTGTGATAACTTAGGGGGAGGATTTCAAAGGTCGTGTCTACACTAGCCCCAAACTTCGAAATGGCCATGCAAATGGCCATTTCGAAGTTTACTAATGAAGCACTGAAATGCATATTCAGTGCTTCATTAGCATGCGGGTGGCTGCAGCGCTTCGAAATTGAAGCACCTCGCCGCCATGCGGCTCGTCCTGACGGGGCTCCTTTTCGAAAGGACCCTGCCTCCTTCGAAGTCCACTTATTCCCATCTGCTCATGGGAATAAGGGGACTTCGAAGTAGTTGGGCTCCTTTTGAAAAGGAGCCCCGTTGGGATGAGCCATGCGGCGGCGAGCCGCATCAATTTCGAAGTCCCGTGGCCGCCCGCATGCTAATGAAGCGCTGAATATGCATTTCAGCGCTTCATTAGTAAACTGCGAAATGGCCATTTGCATGGCCATTTCGAAGTTTGGGGCTAGTGTAGACACGGCCAAAGGGAGTTAAGGGTCTGACTCCTTTAGGCCCCTTTGAAATCCACAGCCATAGCAATTAACACAGCTAAATATGTTCTGTATCAAGGGTTGTTTGATCACAAACAGCTTCAATTACCATATCTACTTCCCCACCATGTGTTACATTTTCAAGAGATTTAAGAATGCTTGGCCTTGAATCAGTCATTGTGTGTAGGGAAATCAAATATGCAATGTCCTAAACAGCATGAAATACTATGTACCACCACTAGAACCTGCTCAGATATCTGCAGTTGTGATTTGTGCTGAAGATTTCCAGGGCCCATTCAAGTGCTAATATGGCTGCCAGCTCTGATCTATCAGGGCGAAAATCTTAGAGCTGTCACAATTGAACACACCTCTTCATGTAGGCCTCTGATAGGATGACCAGATAGAAAGTGTGAAAAATCAGGATGGGGGTGGTGAAAAATGGGCACCTTACATAGGACAAAGCCCCAATCTCCAGACTCTCTCTAAGAAACTGGGACATCCGATCACCCTGTCTCCAGGGATGGGAGGAAGAAAGGAGAATCCCCTGCAACTTCTTGCTCTGGGAGTCAGTGGGAGGGCTGCAGATCCTCGGAAAGGCCAAAAGAACACTGACCATCCCTCTCCCCACCCGCCTCCACCCCAATTTGAGTTGTCCTGGTATGTCCTGGGGCAGCCTCTGGGATATGTGCTAAGTGAGTAGCTAATATCTGGATTTGAAGGTCAGTGTCAGAACAAGCTGAACCACTCAATGTAGCGTCATCTGGATGAGAATACAGGAAGCCTTTGCATCCTGAGTTCACATATTTTCTTGAATCTTCCCTCCATTTTAGTGGGAAAGTTAAAACATAGTTATTTGTGGATATCTATAGTACTGACCTGAAACCAGGATTGGGACTGAGCAGAGGCATGTTGTGCTAGCATCTCTTCCTTCAGAATACTTGCTGCATAATTTTGATAACAGCAGCAGGAGTACATAGGATTTCCTACATTCAGCTTCTTTTTTTATATATAGAAATGGAGAAGCTGTTAAATGATTTCTACAGGCAGGCACTGCCCTCTGCTGGATGCGAGGTTCACTACATGCCAAAACAAAACCCCAAAACCTGAAGATTGTTATACCTGCTACTGTAAACATAAAGGAAGTCACCCCTCCTCTAATTCCATGAACTGAAATTATTTAATCTTTTCAGAGTCTTTCCCTTCCATGAAGATTAAACAGAGTAGATATGGCAATGGAATGATAATTGAGATGACTTGAGCACATTATTTCAAGACACATCAAAACTTCGTAAATTCGGTACGCTTGCTGATAATTGACTGTTGAAAAGAGGTCTTATATGTTGGTTCTTCGCGGAGTGTTTTAGCTGAGAATAGGTTGTTTGTGTCCTTTTAATGAACACTGATGTAAAAGCAAATACTTAGGTTTTTAAAAGTTTACTGAAATTCATCTAATTCAGCATAATATTTTAAATGTGCAATATATGTATTTATAAAATTCAGCCTATTTCAACTACCTGATTTTCCACTGTTCCCTGCAAAAAACATTTTCCATTTTAGTTTGAATGACCTTTGTTGCTAATGTTGGAAATTACACAAATGGTGAGAAGAATGTCATTAAGAAAGAGATTCAGAATCTGTTTTATTTTTTAAAAAATAGTTTCAAAGGCATGAGGAATGTTCTTCTGATTATTAAATAACAGTGTTTTGACTAAAATCCTTGTCATTTCAATTCTGAAGTATGCTGGCTTGGGTGTAAATCCAAGCAGCCCTCAATATACAAATCAAGAAGTTACTACATATTTTATATAATAATCCCACAGCAGCTTTCACTAAGGAGAGAAACAAAGGGGTAAAGGAGAAGGCAAGGCTTCACTTATTAGCCAGTGCTCTCAGAATTTATTGACAAAGCTACATATGTATGCCTTACATTCTCCATTACCAATTCCAGCAACCACTTATGTTATTCCTTGATTAGCTAATTTGTTCTAATTTTATAGAAAATAGATCTCACTTTTCTCTACCCTGATTTATTCATTTTTCAACAAGTTATTCTCCCACAGTGTACTGGTTTTTAAAAGAACAGATGCATTGGTTTCAATAAAAGAAAAAGTTCCAAAACTCTTCACAAAAAATGAAAATAATTTTTCTTTTCGGGGGAGGTGAGTGGCAGAGAGATACATTGGAAGAAAGAGAAGTCAAGATGTTAAAGTAATTTGCATCCCATTCTTTTCACTTTTGCTCTGGTTTGAACCTCCCAGTTCTGGTCGGGACCAAAACGGACATGCTGAAATGCCACAAAGCAGCTGCTGTGCCATTCATACCAGGCGTACTCTACAGAAAGCAGAGAGCACTGGAAATACCACAAGGGCAGTGGACCCATTTAGACAAGACTTTTCTGTGAAGTTTTACAAATGGAGAAGGTTCAGATAAGCCTCTGAACTACCAGATGCTTTGTTGAGGTGAACTTATTGCTCTTTTGAGGTAGATGCACTCCTGCTCTTTAAGGTGCTTTACTGATAATGATCTAATGGCTGGAAGCTGAAGCTAGACAAATTCAGACTGGAAATCAGGTGTAAGTTTTTGACAGTGAAGGAAATTAACAATTGTAGCAATTTAACAAGGGTTGTGGTGGATCACCATCATGAACAATTTTCAAATCAGGACTAAGTTTTTCTGAAAAAAGATGCTCTAGGAATTATTTGGGGGAAATTCTGTGGCCTGTTATGCAGGAGATCAAAACTAGATGATCACAATGGTGTCTTCTGGAGTCTGAATCTGTGATTAAGCCTGAAAATTAAGGAGATGTGTGACCATCTCAATATGATTGCTCTCATATTAGCATGTAGGCACTAATGTTAATGGGAACTGGTCATTCTGTTGATAGTGATCTTCCATGAAAATCTGTGGATAGGAGTGGTGTATATACCGCAGCTTCCCCTGCAAACAAAATGTAGTACTACAAAAGAAAAAGCAGTATGTCTCCCCTCCTAAATAATTATTCTCATACAGAGTTCCAAAATCACATTCACTCAAAAGTAGAATCAGAGAAGCTTTCGGGAACAACCAATATCTCGGTCCATTTCCTGTATTAATGGTATTGGTGTCTTATGCTAACCCATGCTCATCTAATTTTATATTGATTTGTAGTAATCTCTTGAAACTCCTTTCATTTGTATAAATACTGTTGTAGATTTCAACTTTTTTTTATTATTAAAAATGTTAATCATGACTGACATAGGTGTCCAGTTGCTATGTGCTTTGGAAATTCACTCACTCTACGCTTCCCTCCTCTGTATAATCGTATAATTAGGTTGAATTAGCTGCCCCACATCTCATTTGAGAATCTTGGTGTTGTTTTGTTTTGCTTTTAAAGTAACTTCAGGTAACTGCACCTGTGGCTTTGCAAAAGTATTCACTGTTTCAGTGCTATTTTACTCTGAAAAGTGTCTCTGTAAAGTATTATCACAGCTTCCATCTATATTGTCACTTGATGAAATGTAGTATAAGTGTGTTCAAATAAAAATTTGTTTTCATTTGAGAGCCTTTCCATTTTCTCATTGACTGGTGTTAATGGTGGGATCTTCTCCAAGCAAGGTCTGCTAACGTGCCCATGCCCTTCCTCCCTTTAGTGTTTGCATTCATTCTGAGGGGTTGGTAAAAAAGAGAGCACTGTGCCGTTTACCTCTTCCGTTCCCTCAAATTGTAGTTCCAGAGAGAAGATGGGGGAAAGCTGGGTGCCTGGATGGAAGGAAGGTTTTCTCCTTTTCACCACTTCGTATTAGGGCAACTAATTACCAGGCTGCAATGGCCAACTACTGATTTCATCTGTACAGAAAATATGGCTGTCTTTTTGTCAGGACTAATCAGACAATCAAAACTTGCCAGCGGTATCCTGACAAAGGGTCAAAACATGGCAAAATATTCTCTCAGGCTTTTTTTGATGTTTCTGACTGTGCACCACGGTTCTTACATTATCAACTTCTCTGGCTAAGAAGAACACTGAATTTAAGCCTGAAGACCTCCCATTTGAAGGTGATGGACTTTTTAGTGATAAAATCCAATGAACACTTGAAAAATTCGGAGACCATATTTACCTCTTGAGTGCTTGGTTTGTACTCTCGTTCTGAAAGTTCTCCTCCTTGTTTGTACTTACTCCTCATTTGCTATCGCAAGGTACTTTATGCACACAGTCCTCCTCGTATTTTTGGCTCAGAATCTTGGCAAAAGAAGTCTGTTTAGACTTATGCTAAAGTTAAAAATATTGGTTTTGTCATCATCTTTGCTGAGTATATGGTCACTAATTTGATTTTCGGATTGAGAGCTGTGGGTCACCTTGCACCTTGCATCGTCCTACTTACCTATTATTTGGTGACAGAGTAACCCATTTTGTCCACACTTAGAGGCTTATTTATTGCCTCAGACAAAGGGATCCTAGAAATAACAGTAAAAGGATACTCAACACAGTTCAAAGCACTATCTCCTCCTGAGAGCCACTACACTTCCCTTTTCAGGGAGTCCTCTAATGAACTTGTTTTTCTATCAGCAGTTTGAAAATTCCTTCTGATGGAAGCTATAGGGAAAGGTCCAAAAGTCTTCAGGTGTCAAGAGTTTTAGTCAAGATATTTCTGGATGCGGAGAAAAAAAGGTTTCCATCCAATTTTAGATTTTAGAAATTGATTGTGTTCATCTGGAACTTTCTGTCATTCTTTCGTTCTCACATATGGATTGGAAACTCTTGATTTTGAGGATGTGCATTTCTGTATTTCTGTTCAGCCAAGTCTCCAAAAATATCTTCATTTTGTACTAGGAGAGACATTTTAATACCAGGTCCTCTCATTTGTCCTTTCTCTGGCTTCGACATTCTTTACAAAGTGCCTTTCTGCAGTGGAAGTGTCTCTCAAGATACAAGATATTTTTGTTTGCCTGTATTTAGAGGACTAGCTCCAGAAGTCAGCATCATGAGAAGATGACTTAAAAATCACATTAAGGACACAGCTCCCTTTTTTCAGGTCTGGATCTGCTTCTCAGTGCCGGGAAGTCAAATCCTTGTCAAACTCAAAAAATCCTTTTCATCAGATCTGTAACAGATTCAGTGGCCAGAGGGGCTTTTCTCTGGGAGGGTAGATTTCTGGAGATAATGGTTTCAGTATCAAAGTTTCAAGATCATAAAAATCTGAAACATGCTGTGACATCAGTGCACCCCAATGTAGGGTTCCTGGTATCTAGCATTAAAACTCATTTGGTCTGACCAGCTCACTACACCTCACACACTGTAGTCATGTTTATTTTAAAAGTATCATGTAATACATCATTTGAAAACTAAAAACACACTGGTCATTAATAACACTGTGAAAATGTTCATAACACCATAAAATTAAAGTATGGATGGTCTAATATATTTGGAGACAAAGAAGGCACCATTTTTTTGCTTTTTGTTTTTGTTTTTTTTTTCCCCCAGACACAGGGGAAAACAAAGGCCTCTGGTTCACCAGCAGGCCAAGGCTGGTGTGGCCAAAGACATGGACAATGGGCTGCTTGTTTTCCCTGGAGATTACAGGGCTTTGCATTGTAAAATCACAGACCATTGCAACAGCAGCTCCCTGGAAGACACAGCAAGCAGAGACCAGTTGAACCCCTTAAATGTCTTCCTGAATTTGACATCAAAGATACACTTTGGGAAATGTAAGGAACGGTAGTGGTTACTGTGATGATAGGCTAACCTCTCATGTTGGTGTAATTCATTCACCTCCCTGAGAGGTGGTACCTGTGTTGGTGGGAGGAGCTCTCCTGCCAAAATAGAGCTATTGTTTTAGACAGGGGTTAGGTGTTTTGCAGGGACACTCTGAGGCTATAGTTACACTACCACGTCTATCAATAAAACTAATGTTGCTCAGGGGTATGAATGAGCCAGGCTGGCTTATTCACACCACTGAGTGACATAGCTCACACTAACCTAAAGGCAGGTGTGGACAATGCAGTGATGGCAGGAGAGCTTCTGCTGACTTAACTGATGCTGCTCATTGAAAGTGGAGGCTTTCCCAACATTTGGCCGATCCACATGGGGCCAAATGTCAGGAACCCCCCTCTGCCGAGACATCCCTTCTTCCTTGTGGAACGAGGAAGACAGGGATGTCAGCAAAATGCTCCCGACATGGCAGACTTCTGCTGAGAGACCTCTGGTTTCCTGACAGAAGCCTGCAGTTTAGACATAGCCCTAGAGAACTAACAGAGTGGTGCAGTTGCACCAATGTAATCCCCTTTAGTGTAGCCATAGCCTCAGTTAAGCGTCCTCGATGTGAGGAACTGCTCATCTTGAAAGCTCGTCTCTCTCCCCAACAGAGGCTGGTCAAATAAGAGCTATTATCTCATACATACTCTTATCTGTTCATTTTTACCGTTAGCCTTGCAAATTCATTCTGCAAGCTAACGTCAGGCTCTGTACTTCTGGCTCAAGTAGTAAAAATGATACTGTGAGTCAGATTCTGTCCTCATTTACACCCATGCTACCTCAGTGTATTCAAAATCTGCCCCGGTCGACCCTGTGCCACCTTTGTTGCTTTCAGTGGGTTGTACAGGTAGATCTGAGACCAGATCCTGGAACTTGGATTCAGTGAGCAAGCTTCTGAAAATACATGAATTAGAATCAATCCCATAGCTATTAAGGCTAAGCAGTGCTAAAAGGAATAAAAAGGAATCAAAACATAACATTTTCCCTAAAGTCAGCCAATATCATTCTGAATACACAACAACAGGTGATTTATTTAATGAGGGGATGCCATATTGACATAGATCAGGTGTTGGCAACCCCTACATGCATGCAGATTTACAGTGGCACATGCCAGGAGCTCAGCCCCCTCCCCTCTTCCCCCCATGCAGCACAGGGCCAGGGTCAGAGTCCCCATTGCGGAGCCCTCACCAAGGTGCAGGGCCAGAGCAAGGGACCTGTGCTGGCATCTGGGGTTGTAGCCAGGCCCCCATCAGAGCACTGGACTGGAGCCTGGACCCCGCTGGCATGCAAGGCTGCAGCTGGAGCCCAGCATGGTACAGGCCAGAGTGTGGGGCCCCTGCCGGAGCACAGGACCAGACCAGAGCCCTGCCATATTCCTGTCCCCCTCTTCCCCCACAGCACAAGGCTGGTAACAAAACCCTGCCAGACAGTGGACTGGGACTAGAGCCCCCACCACATGTTCCTCTCCCCCCATAGCACAGGGCTAGGACTGCAATCCCCACCTGAGCCCCCACCACAAACTCCAGCTACGTCTACACGTGAAGCCTACATTGAATAGCTTATTTCAATGTAGCAACGTCGAAATAGGCTATTTCGATGAATAACGTCTACACGTCCTCCAGGGCTGGCAACGTCGATGTTCAACATCGACGTTGCGCAGCACCACATCGAAATAGGCGCTGCGAGGGAATGTCTACACGCCAAAGTAGCACACATCGAAATAAGGGTGCCAGGCACAGCTGCAGACAGGGTCACAGGGCGGACTCAACAGCAAGCCGCTCCCTTAAAGGGCCCCTCCCAGACACAGTTGCACTAAACAACACAAGATCCACAGAGCCGACAACTGATTGCGGACCCTGTGCATGCAGCATGGATCCCCAGCTGCAGCAGCAGCAGCCAGAAGCCCTGGGCTAAGGGCTGCTGCACACGGTGACCATAGAGCCCTGCAGGGGCTGGAGAGAGCATCTCTCAACCCCTCAGCAGATGGGCACCATGGCGGACCCCGCTATTTCGATGTTGCAGGACGTGGATCGTCTACACGTGCCCTACTTCGACGTTCAACTTCGAAGTAGGGCGCTATTCCCATCCCCTCATGGAGTTAGCGGCTTCAACGTCTCGCCACCTAACGGTGATGTTAACATTGAAATAGCGCCCAACACGTGTAGCCGTGACAGGCGCTATTTCGAAGTTAGTGCCGCTACTTCGAAGTAGCGTGCACGTGTAGACACAGCTTCCTTCTGCATGCTTTTTAAGTCACTGAAGGTCAGCTTTCTGTGCCTCGATTTGCCGAGTGCTCTGTGAAGCTAGGAGAATGCCCTATGTACTGAAGCTTTGTAAGGAATGAACCAATGTTTGTGAAGAGTTGGGGGAAAGGCACTGTAATAGCACATAATAGTAACAAGGTTGGTCACTTACTTTGTCATTTCACAAATAGTTAGACTTCCTTTGGTTTTGCCCCATTGTAAGACTCTTATCCACAACCATAGCATTTATTTTCAGGCTTTATGCACTGCTATGATATAAATATAATAACAGGGTCACTGCCAGCCATTAAAAGTCCTAATTGTCCTAACAATGAATTTGTATTTGATGTCTCTGTACTCCGTTTTGACCTGATAAAGAGTAAGGTTGCCCAGTGTCCAAACAGTAAAGTTCTGCATCTTAATTTTTTTATTAATGAAGCTGTTGTAAGTAGGACTATTAGTAATTTAAAAGTATCACCGACACTCAGACCATATAGAGGTCAAAAGATCAAATAACAGCACTCCACACTGGAAAGGCTGCTGATCCCTGACAGATGCTTTTCATAATAGAACTGCCTTATAAAATAAGCATAAGAACTGCCAAATGGGTAAATGAATCATAATTATCCGTTCAAATGTATTTAGCAAGGCTCCACAAAGTGTGCCTGGCACAGCAGAAGATTCATTCCAGCTAAGAGAATAGAATGATTTCTGTGCTGAATGTTAGCTAAATTTTTCACTTCAGAAACGAAGCATTAGTAGTCAATGACTCAGACTTCTCATAAATATGTCCTAAATAAAGGCAGACTACTGCTGCATTACATCAGGGTCTGAATGAAGACACCAAGTGCGAATCACTGAGTCACACTAGTGACTCAGCTCATGTTAGAAAAAGTGCCCTACTGTTCAAGAGCAAACTTGATAGGGAATCTGCCTAGAACTGTATTCCCTAAAACACCTTGTGACATGCACACTGCTCTAATCAGAAACTAAAGCTGCGTGACAAACATGCCATGAAAATCCATTTTAAAGCTTATTCTTTCCTTAGCAGGTGAATATCCTGTATTTCACAGCCAGCTTGCCTTCCTCAGGTCTAATGGGTTTGTCTCTTCACCTGCTAAGGGGACAATTCATTTTGAAATTGATCTTTGTTATATGAAAGCCAAACCTCTTTACTTTCTCTGGGCACTGCTGAGTGCATAGCACTACATTTTTGATGGCATACTATCTGCCACGAGCGAATTGACTTGAAGGGGCTAGCAGTCATTGTTCTTTCCTAAGGTCATTAGCTATAATGGCATAAGACCCCCAGATCTAACTATCACATGCTATTTTGAATCCTTTGGCAATTTTACGTATATCTACTCTCAGCATCGCATACAAGATGTATAAAAATATCTGTAACATGATATAACAATAGAGCTATTGCTGGCCTAAAATAAGGAAATTCATATATTAATGAGAGAGAAAAAAATCTTCACAAATTAACTGTACATCATTGTTCTTTAAGTTTGTAGCAGGTTTGCACTCGCTGTCATGGTGCCTCCTGCTGGTCAGTCCAGGAATTCTCTCTGTCAGCCTGGAGCGCACCCTTCTAGGCAGAGTCTGCTCTGACCATGTTTCCCAAATCTCCACCGCATCACTCTGTCAGGGTCTGCATCCCAGTCAGACTGAGGCATCTCCTTTCTGTGGGTACTACCCTACTGCAGTGCCCCGCATTTTAGGGCCCTCCTTCCCCAGGGAATCCAGTTGTAGAAATGAGAGGGCCTGACAGTTGGGCTCGGTGTAAGGCTAAAGGCCTAAACGACGGTCAATGCCTTGCTAAAGCACCTCAAGACTGAACCACACAGGGTTAACTATATTAACATAGTGCAAAGCTAAAAGCAAAAAGCCAAGCTGTGAGTGAGACAGGCTCACAGGAAAGTGGCAGAGACACGGCTGTTCCGAACATTAGCCCTAAGTGCTAAGCACTCAGTGATACGCAAACACATTATAGAAAAATAACAGGACATTCTGCATGGTTCCAGCACCCTTCCCGTAGATAACAGCTTAGCACCAGGTACACTCTGACCCAGGTTCAGTACACAGTCATTATGACAACGTGGATAGTGTTGTTTTGATGGAACCACTATCTGCAAGGTAATGAGTAGGATCTAGTTACATTAAGGGGTGTCAACATATTATAACATAATCAGGGCTTGTACCTGGGATACATCACAGATACCTAACTTGTTTATAACCTTTGTATAAAGCACAGGGAGTGACCTAGGAGGTGATGGAGCCTCCTTGCCATCAATTGACTTGCCTCCATTGTCAAGGCACATGCATGTATTAGTGTAAAACTGCTGGCATACAAGTGGGGATACCCAGGGTACTAAAGTGCATGTATCAGTGACAATAAACCTGGTTCCAGTTCCTTCATACCTCACTTGATTTGTGGTTATTGGGGGCCCCTCAGAAGTCTGCTGTGTGGGCTAACTGATCAGAGCCAGCACTGGGATTTGAAGAGGGCAAATATGCACACAGCCAAAGATCAACACAGCAAGGAGCAGAACAGAGGCCAGACACCACACCAGTAATGGCGTCTCACTACACCAGTTACCCCTAAACCCACCACTTGCCTCACTGACTGACTGCCATCCTTTCTCTACTCCTTTCTCTCAGGCAAATGGCAGTCAAATTTGGCCGCACTCATCGTTTGCCAAGGGTGTGGACGTGTTGCCTATTTCTGTCCTGGTTGCCCCTCTGTAGCCCAAGTACCTCCTAAGTACTGTACAGCAAGGCCTCAGCCTGGGAGTTCACTAGGCTGGAGCTCCCTAGCTTGTCCAGCTCTTCAAAAGGAACTTAAGCTCTAAATCCTGCTGTCATTTTTCGTTTCTGTGACTCATTAACAAGAGCTATATCCAGCAAAATTTAAACTCCATTTCCTGGCTATATGAAGTGATCCCTAAATTACAAGGTTGCCAACCTCCTAAATTACCATAAGGAATCAATTGTCATTGTGACATACAGAATAAAATAGAAGTGGAGTTTTGGAGATAGTTTGGTGCTCCAATGTGAATCCAAAGAAGCAAGGAATATTTTCAAGTGGTGAACCACAGATCATTTTGTCCAGGCTGGTTTGATTTACACCAATTGCCAGCACACAGGGGAGCTAAACTCAGTAAGTCTAGCCACTAAAGGATTTCTTGTGTGTATGAGGGTCCTTTACAACACAATTTCTGTAGCAATTCATACCCAACTCACTTACATCTGCTCTCTGTGTGGAGGATGAGTAGACTGACAAAATAAGGAAAAACATTGTCGCCACAGTAACCTAATTTTAGGGACAACTCTAATCTGCACCAGGCAGTTGACTGTGTGATTATCTAGTCCAAGATTGGGTGAGATTTACAGGCTCCTTTTGGACTCCTATCCTCCACCACTGAAAAGGGCTCCTCAGTGGCAGCAGCTGCTACTGCTAAAAGCCTGAGCCTTTAGTTCTGAAATTGTTAGATTGCCTCAACTGTTCAAATGAACAAACTCACTTTGGCATTAGATCTCACATGGTGAAATTTAAGGTAGGTCTGGGAAGGCTTTTATGACTGGATTTCTATTGGAAAGTAATGTTTAGCCTTTACTATGAAGAAACCAGTGCCTCTTCATAATTTACTATATGTAAACAAATATGGAGTGTTTTTAATTGTGATATAGGAACTGTAAGGTGATATATTGGGCTGTAGGAGAAATGTGCCAAAAAGCTTCCCTTATTTATGAGAAGAAAAATGGGTTCATGCATATTGACATTAAAGTTGGTAGAAAACTATAATGCTGGCAGTTATAAGGATGTTGTTCCAAAACTGACGATTTATCTGGCTTTCCATGAGAAATTCCTGGTTTCCCAGTTTGACTCCCCCTTCTTTCTCATTGGGGAGAGGTGTAATATGTTACATTTAACATCTGTCTAAGGCAAAGAAAAGGATGATTAATTTATAGGACAAGACTGAAAAAAAAATCACCACATTATTTGCTCAGAAAAGTGTGGCCTTTATTCTATCCATCCTGGGCTTTAACATACTAAAGGAGATTTTATTTTTGTATGCTTTTCCAAGCCTGCCAAGTCGCCCCATAAGCTGGCTGCTTTCTTCTACTTTTCATGGAATCCTCTTTTTAATGGTCTTAGCAAGCGTTCATTTTCCCTGCCTCTAAGCAATTCCTTGCTTGTAATCTCTCCCAAAACCTTATGGTTTAGTGTCTGCTTGTGAGAAGTTTCAGGTTCTTTGAGTCAAGCATTTCTGGATAGAATTGTGGCATCTTCAAGTTTTACTTTCAAGAGTCCAAAGGAAAATCTACTATATATTTTAGAGAGTTTGTCTGTTTGATCAAGAACTCCTAAATGGTAAGAGTGAGAACCGTCACATTCAGCATACAGTTTCCTCTTATCCTAAATTAAAACAACATAAGGGTCTAGTTGTGCCATTAAAATGGGATGTGCCTGAAATGGGATTGCATCTCATAAATCCAAACAGAAAAGAGACAAAATCACCAAAGTACATTTCTCACAATTGACTTCACTGTGTGAATGTCGAAAGAGACTACACCAAGATGCACCAAGTAATCTGATGAGGTTCAACAAGGACAAGTGCAGAGTTCTGCACTTGGGACGGAAGAATCCCAAGCATTTTTACAGGCTGGGGACCAACTAGCTACATAGCAGTGCAGCAGAATAGGACCTGGGGATTACACTGAATGGGAGCCTGGGTCAGCAGTGTATCCTTGTAGCCAAGAAGGACAATGGTATATTGGGGTGCATTAGGAGGAGTATTTTCAGCAGTTCTAGAGAAGTTATTATTCCCCTCTATTCTGCACTGATGAGGCTACATCTGGAGTATTGCATCCAGTTATGGGCCCCCTCAGCACAGAAGGGTTGCAGATGCATTGGAGTGGGTCCAGTGAAGGGCAAAGATAATGATTAAGGGAATGGAGCACATGATCTATGAGGATAGGCTGAGGGATTTAGGCTTATTTAGTTTGCAGAAGAGAAGAATTAGGGGCAGTTTGATAGCAGCCTTCAATTTCCTGAAGAGGGGCTTTAAAGAGGATGGGGAGAGGTTGTTCTCAGTAGCAAGGGATGGCAGAACAAGGACCAATGGTCTCAAGTTACAGAGTGGAAGGTGTAGGTTAGATATTAGAAAAAACTATTTCACCAGGAGGATGGTGAAACACTGGAATGCGTTACCTCGAGAGGTGGTGGAAATCTCCATCCTTAGAGATTTTAAAGTCATGGCTTGACAAAGTCCTGGCTGGAATGATTTAGTTAGGGTTGATTCTGCTTTAGGCAGGGGGCTGGATTCAATGACCTACTGAGGTCCCATCCAGCCCTAGGATTCTATGATTCTAGATGAGCCAGAAAATAGGATGAACCTGGCATAGGATGGCTTCTCAGTAAACCTTACAGAAAAGGAATCGAAGGAAAGACTTGTAGTGCTGTGTTTTGCCATAGCTAAATCAATACTTAAGGCTTGAATACTTAAAGAAAATGTTATTGGAAACCAAATTGACTATAGCCCTTTTTTGATAAAACTTGGCAAAGAATTAGAGTATGTAGGAGTGAAGAAAAAATACATTTGATAGAATTCCCATTTAAAAATAAACTAAAAAAATAAAATGGACAATTTTTAAAAAAATCAGAAATAAAAATTAACTTCATAAAAGTAGCACTGTATTTTTATGAGTTAAATAAAGCATGAATTTATCTAGTTCTTTTTTAAACCCTGTTAAAGTCTTGGTCATCACAACATCCTCTAGCAAGGAGTTCTACAGGCCTACTATGTGCTGTGTGAAGAAAAACTCCCTCTGGTTAGTTTCAAACCTTCTACCCATTAATTTCATTTGATGACCCCTAATTCATTTGTTATGGGAATAAATAAATAACTTTTCCTTGTTCACTTTTTCCACACCAGTCATGATTTTATAAACCTCTAACATATCCCCGTCTCCTTTTTCTAAGCTGAAAAGTCCCACTCTTTTTAATCTTTCTTCATATAGCACCTGTTCCAAACCCCTAAACATTTTTGTTGCCCTTTTCTGAATGTTTTCCAATGCCAATACATCTTTTTTGAGACGAAGCAACCACATCTGTATGCAATATTGAAGATGTGAGCATATCATGGATTTGTATAGAGACAATAAGATATTCCCTGTTTTACTCTCTGTCCCAGCCTTAATGATTGCTGGCATTCTGTTTGCCTTTTTGACTGCTGCTGTACATTGAGAGGCTGTTTCCAGAGAACTATCCACAATTACTCAAGATCACTTTCTTGAGTGGTTATAGGTAAATTGCTCCCCATCATGTTTTATGTATAGTTGAGATTTTTTTCCAATATGCATTACTTTACATTTATCCACATTAAAATTCATTTGACATTTTGTTGTCAAAACACTTAGTTTTATGAGATCTTTTTGAAGGTCTTCACTGTCTACTTTGTTCTTAACTATTTTGAACGGTTTAGTGTCATCAGCAAATTTTGTCACCTCACTGTTTACCTCTTTTCCAGATCATTTATAAATAGATTGAATAGGATTGGTCCCAGTACAGACCTTTGGGAGACCTTACTATTTACCCCTCTCCATTCTGAAAACTTACCATTTATTCCTACCCTTTGTTTCCTATCTTTTAAACCAGTTTTCAGTCCATGAGAGGACCTTCCCTCTTATCCCGTGGCAACTTATTTTACTTAAGAGCCTTTGGTGAAGGACCTTATCAAAGGCTTTCTGGAGATCTAAATATACTATATTCACTGGAACTCCCTTGTCCACATGCTTATTGACCACCTCAAAGAACCCTACTAGATTAGTAAGGCATAATTTCCCTTTACAGAAACCATGTTGACTTTTCCCCAACAGGGTATGCTCATCTGTGTGTCTGACAATTTTATTCTTGACTATGTTGTCAACTAATTTGCCTGATAATGATGTGTGGAAACCATCTTGTATAAGAAACCATTTCACATCCCTTACTTCTGCACGCACACAAGAGCCTGTACTTTCCTTGACCTGTTCGGGAATAGCAGGAAGGATGAGCTCTATGGAATGCGTCAATGAACTGTTTGGAGTTAAGGCTCCAGCTTCCCAGTACCTGTTTCTCTTTGCTGATAATGGTTTCTCTTGAAGAAGTGATTTACGATTCTCTAACTAATTGCCTCTGACACTGGGCTTTGTTTGTGGAAGGGTATAAAATACTAGAGTTGGCTGCATTAAGCAGCCTTGCTGGACCTGGTTTTACTAGTGGCCTGTTTGGTTCATCTGTTGCCTTATTGAATTCAATAAAGCTGAATGTTAGCCGCCTAAACTCAGAGAAGTCTTGTGCTTCAACAGATGTTAGACTTAATGGTCTGTAATTTCCAGGATCAACTCTAGAGCCCTTTTTACATGTTGGACTTACATTAGCTATCTTCCAGTCACTGGATACATAAATTGATTTAAAGGATAGATTACAAACCACAGTTAATAGTTCCACACTTTCACATTTGAGTTCTTTCAGAGCTCTTGGGTGAATGCTATCTGGTCCTGGTGCCTTGTTACAATTAATTTTATCAGTTTGTTCCAAAACCACCTCTAATGACACCTCAGTCTTGGATAATTCCTCAGACGTGTCACCTGAAAAGAATTGCTCTGGTTTGGGAATCTCCCTAACATCCTCAGTGGTGAAGACCAAAGCAAAAATTCGTTTAGTTTCTTCACAATGGTACTTTGAAAACAGTTGAATAAATAGCTTCATGTTAATATAAACGACTAGCAAATGTACCTGGCATTTCTTGGGTCCTGAACTTTAGTAACGGTTGTTTTAATTTTTTAAAAAAACATGCATGCCATATGTAAATGATCATGTACAGCACAGCAATGGGTGCAGGAGGGGGTGCAGGAATCAGGGCACGACTTGGGCTGTTCAGGGCTGGGATTGGAGGTGAGGGCTGTGGCCAGGGGCTGAGGGTGCCAGAGTTAGGGCAGAGGGTGTGCAGTTCATGCCAGGGGGTTTGATGTATAGAAGATCTCAGGGCAGGGGCTGGGAGTTCATGGAAGGGTGTGTGGGTTTAGGAGTGAGGACAGAGGTCTGGGGCTCATGGGGGTGGGTGAGGTGCAGTGTAGGGGGTTGGGTATGTGGTGGGGCTCAGGATAAGGGTGGGTGCAGGACCCAGGAAGGAGGCAGGAGTAGAGGACATGGGGCTGGGAAGTGTGAGGGTCTTACCACGGTCACCCATGGCTGCAAGATGGCATTTGTCCTGGGAATGGAGGGAACAGGGCTATGCTGCCCACCCCCAGCATCTCCCCCAGAGGGTTGGGGGGGTTGAGCTGAGGTTCCTGGCCCTGGCACATCCTGGGAGTGGTGCTGTGGCAGCAGAGCCAGTGGCTGGTGGGGCTCCCTCCAATCCAGCACTCAGCCAGAGGGTCAGGGAGGGGGATTTGAGGTAATGGGGCCACTTACCCAATCCATTGGCAAACACTATGGAAAGCCCTGTCGCCAGCTTGCCAGTGTCTTCCATGTGTGCCTGTCCTCCTGCAGTCACTCCGCAGCATATCTGTCCCCTGCACTTGCTTCCCCCAGCTGCCGCTCTGCAGTATAACTGTGCCTCTTATCAACCCCGTCCCTTTCCGCATCATGGAGAACAATCGATGCCAGGCACAGTCAACCCCTGACCTTGCTGTAAGTTAGGATAGGAGAAAGCTGCCTACCAAGTTTGTAGTTTTAGCACTTACTGTTTAGGAGTTCTTGAACAAACAGACTCACAGACAGATGCAATTTTCTAACAGAAAGAGGGAAGATAGATAAAAATATGGGGTGACAAAATATTTTGAGTATCAGCCAATCAAATTTGAATTAGTGAATTGAATACATACCTTTTATCTGAGTGGGTATCAGATTAATGGGGCTTAAGCAATCAGGTGCTTTGAAAATCCCTCTAGGTCCCTGCCTGCGTCCTGTCTGCATGCTGGGCTGGCCTAAATCACTTTAAAAAATCAAAAACAGGTTTGAAAAGGGCAATCTATATTTTGTATAAATACGCCATAGAATTTGCGTACAAGACAGGAAGTTAAAGCAGATTGAGGGCAAAGAGGGAGTTCATTCTCTCTCTCTCTCTCTCTCTCTCTCTTTCTCTTTTTTACAAATACCATATATGCAATCATTGGCCATGTCTACACTACAGCAATCTTTCCAAAGAAGATCTTCTTTCAAAAGAGCACGTCCACACACAAAAAAGAGGAGTGAAAGACTGATCTGCTCTTCCAATAGAGAGCATCCACACAGCCCCAGCTTTTTTGGAAGAACAGGCCAGGGATCAAAAATCCAGAGCCATGAGGGCTGCTCTTTTGATAAAAAGGCTCCCAGGGTGTCTGCACATGTTTTTTTCCTAAAGAAGCTTTTGAAAAAGGCTTTGTTCCTGATCCAGGAGTGGAAGAGAGCTTCGAAAAGAAGAGTCACATTCTTTCGACTTTGTATCAAAGGGCGCATTGTGTGTGGATGCTCTGCGTGTTTTCGAAAAAGGGCCTGATTTTCTGAAAGAATTTGCTAGTGTAGATGCAGCCATATAATCTGTGT
Organism: Carettochelys insculpta; assembly: GCF_033958435.1. Lineage (NCBI taxonomy): Eukaryota > Metazoa > Chordata > Testudines > Carettochelyidae > Carettochelys > Carettochelys insculpta. Next base: position 13,400,161 of record NC_134147.1, on the reverse strand, counting down.
GCTGATAGCCTGCCTACAGCCATACCCATATGTCAAAGGAAGGGGATCCATCAGGCTTTGAAAAATGGCAAAAATAAGATGCCTGAGGCAAACAGTTTCAAAGGAGGTAGGAGACCATTGGGCAATCATTTGGGAAGAAGGTGTCTGCCTGATTCCATCCAGGTTAAAATGGCTTATTATTCAGAAGGCCAAGTCAAGGATCAAAGGCGGATGCTAAACTGTTACAGGAAATGGAGCTTAGAAAATCTATGTGGTAAAGTGTGTGACCAGCAACTGCAGCTACAGGTAATGTCAATGAGAGCTTAACAGGCTGACAAGGCAGAGTGAGAGACAAACAGATTGCAGCCCAGGAGCCTGCTTCTCCCAACTCAGACCTCCATCAGGCCTGGCTCACTTGAGAATATTTATTAAAGAACTGAAATTGCAAAACAATTACCAAGTTTCTTACTGTGATCTGTTGAGACAGACACAGCTAGTGAACTCTGCTCTTTTCCAGATGAATACTGACAAGCTTAGCTTCTTCCACAGTTAAATATCCAAGATCATTTTTTCAAAGTTGCTGATATTTCGATGTAGCATCCCAGTGTAGACGTAGCTCTGGTGTCACATTAAAGCTTTCCCGTTCCGGAGAGAAACTTTCTGTTCATATGACCCTCTCACGAGAAAAGGACAAAATTAGGTCCTTAACTCTTGTGGTTCATCACAAAAATATAATTATACAGATCTGATATCCAGTATAAAACTAACACCCTGACCAGGAAGTTTGAAATCTAGCATTAATTTAACGAGCCTTTTGTCAGTGTTGTGTACCTTACAAATCAATGAGGGAAATCCTGGTATTTTTGAAATCAGTGGGAGTTTTGCTATTGACTTCAGTGGGAGCAAGACTTCACCCATAATGAAAAAACACAGTAAAAGGAGTAAAACTATGGGACAGCTGTTTAATACTCATTTTTATCTTCACTGGCTATGGTTACATTGACCTGAACTGCCAGCAGCAGTATGCAAATAATGCAAATAGGCAGTCTTGAAAATGCAAATAGGAGCTAAGTTGCATATTTGCTTGCTGGCAGAGGCTGCTGCCCACAGAAAAAAAGCAGTGTAAATGCAGTACTGCCAGCGACACCTGATTTTTTTCCAGTCATAAGAAGCTGCCAACAAAGGGGTGGTGATGGGGGTGGGGCGGCGTTGCCGGCAGAACCACATTTACACTTTTTTTTTCTGTGGGCAGCAGCCTCTGCCAGAAAGCAAATATGCAAATGAGCTTTCATTTGCATTTTTGAGACCGCCTATTTTCATACTGCTGCCACCAATTTGGGTCAGTGTAACTGTAGCCATTCTATGTTAGCTCATGTCTCATACACTTCCCACTCTGAAATCTCTGGGCTACCATCCTCTGCCAATGGCTCAGGACTTTTCCTTCAGCCAGGAATGTTGTGTCCAGGCTGAAATTCCATGTACCAAATTGCAGCTTGAAATGTAAAAGTCAGGCAGTGCCCTTATCCCATGCAAGCTATTGGTGCAGCTGCTAGGAGTTCAGACTATAAATCACAAGTGGCAATAGTGTCAGACAGACAATAAAGACTTGCTTTTAATGTTGATAGCTATAAAGTGTCATCATTGGGCAGAAAAGGGAGGAAAAGAATGCACTAGATTAAAGACTGAGGAACTTTCTTAGTTTATTTTCCCATTTAAGTTCTCTGATTGCTTCTCTGAGCTGGCAAATCTCTGGTGTGGATTTCCTCAAGCTTGCCAAATTAGATGGTGTCTGACTTCACAAAATCTCTCACAAGAGGAGTTAGCCAGCTCCCCCAGCTGCCCACTCACTCAGGAACATAGCTGTTTGAACACATGTGTGACACAGCATTGGCCAAGTTTGCAACCTCTTCAAAAGTCTTATTCTATGACTAAAGTCTTCTTAGCAAAACAGCTTGACTACATCTGGGTTTCTACACTGAAATCTTTATGCTCTATTTGCAGAAGGACTAAAGTTCATTAAGATGTTTGTAAAAGAGGCTTCATGTGCTGGAGACTTAAATTTTTATAGATGCATAAAATCCCCGAAAATAATAAAATAAATAGTGTCTCAGGGGAGGACGGTCAGTAGTATCAAACCAAAAATAAAATAGTCCCTTTGACTGCATATGTTTGGGATGTGTGTATTCATATGTGTCAAACAGTGATCAATAAAATTCATAAGATTTAACTAAGAGCCAAGATTTGCCATTCAAAACAGTGGTGACAAGCTGAGGCTTCTTTACATCACTTTAAAAGTATATTAGAGAAAGCGAGTGTCAGCAAAAATAACATTCATTCTAAAGTTGAAGCCCAAGACAAGATCAGGGCATATGCAGAAGACATCCTAGGAGGTTGAGAACAGTAGAGAGCACACTGTAGGATAATTTAGGAGACCTGATAAATGCGAAAAATCAAGTTACTATAGTATTGAAATACTAACCTTGAACCCACCATTTTGCATATTTGGGGCCTACCTAAGTATAAAAAGGAATTAAATGTAGTGCTAGGGAGAATGGATCTCCACAAGTGATACCTTTTGATTTGAGAGGATATATAAAATGCCTTTAAGAAAAATGATAAAGCAACAAGCAGTGAAGAAACTATAATTCTCTACTATTCAAAGATCAGACACAAAGACTGTACTAAAAGCTGCACAGAAAAAATAAGTTTTCTGGAAGAAGGATCATGTGTCATGTTAGGGGTTCTCAACCTCTGGGCTAGGACCCTAAAGTGGGTCGTGACACCATTTTTAATGAGGTTGTTGAGGCTGGTGTTGGCCCTGGGATCCAGCAAGTCTAAAGCCCAGGCCAAACTGCCTAAGGCTAAATTCGCATGCCACTGTCCCAAGCCAGAAGGCCCTGGGCTTTGTTTTGCCTCCCCATACCCGGAGGGAAGGGTCTCGGGTGATGGTACTTGGACAAATTCAGTCTTCAGTCCCCTTCCCTGGGTTCAGTAGTAATTTTGTTGTCAGAAGGGGGTCACAGAGCAATGACATTTGAGTATTGCTGTGTTCTCTAGCTGTGTGATGTGGTGCCAGCTGCTTAGAGGAGAAACAATGTCCCTTTGAAAGGATAAAGGCAGACCAGAATACAGTCTGTTGTACCTAATCAAACTGAAAATATAAACCAAAAATGCACCTTTTGGGGAACTGGATAGCTGCAGAAAAATCATTTGGATGTATTAAACAAGGAAGGAGAAGCAGCTTGATGTTTTATTTGAGATGTTTTATTTGAGAAACTAATATGTTGTAAGTGTAAAGTTGTACAATACATCAGGAATCTTAAATGGGACATTGTTGGGCACAAAATTCCCTGGAAAAATCACAGAGGAAGAATCATTTTGAAGCATTTGGAGGAGAGGAAAATGATCAGGAATAGTAAAAATGGATCCACCCAGGGCAAGTCATGCCTGACCAGCCTGTTACCTTCTATGATGAGTTAGCTGGCTCTTTGGATAGGGGGAAGGTGGTGGACATAATATTCCTTGACTTCAGCAAAGCTATTGATATGGTCTCCCTTCCGTATCTTTACCTATAAGTTAAAGAAATACGGCTTGGATAAATGGACAGTAAAGTGGATAGAAAGCTGGCTATATTGTCAGGTTTAATGGATAGTGATCAGTGGGTCTAGGTCTGGTTGGCTTCTGGTGTCAAGAGCAGTCTCCCAGAGTCGGTTCTGGGGCCAGTTTTATTCAAGGTCTTTATTAATGGCCTGGATCAGGGATGGATTGCACGCTCAGCAAATTTGCAGATGTCAGTAAACTGGAAGAAGAGTTTGATGTGCTAGAAAGTAGGTACAGGATCCAGGAAGACCTAGACAAATTGGAGGACTGGGCCAAAAGAAATCTAATGAGGTTCAGCAAAGACAAGTGCAGAACAAACAGCAATGGTCTCAAGTTGTGGTAGAGGCGGTCTAGGTTGTATATTAGGAAAAACTGTTTTAGTAGGAGAGTGGTGAAGCTCTGGAATGGGTTACCTATGGAGGAATAGAATCTCTTTCCCTAGAGGTTTTCAAGTTCTGGCTTGATAAAGCCCTGGCTGAGACGATTTAGTTGGAACTGGGCCTGCGTTCACCAGGGGGTTGAAATTTATGACCTTCTGAGGTCTCTTGCAACCCCATGATTCTATGAATATGGTGGAATATAACAGAACCTGTGATTTAAAATAAATGTGGTTTTTATCTCAAATAGTATTTCTCATTGTCCACAAGTTTGAGACTGGTCAGTAAAATACCTTATGGTACCAGCTGTGCTGCTTGTGGAGCCCAGGAGATCTACAGCCTTTAGCTATGTATTAACCCCAGGTCTTCAGCCTCCACTTGCCTATCAGTCTGTGCTTCGTGACTGTTCTGCCCCATTGCTGGCTGCTTACCAGAGAAGGGCATGCAGCAGAGAGCCTGCACAGTGGAGTACACAGATATTAAATTCCCCCTTCCAGTCAGAAGATAAGGGAGCACATCTGCCTCAGGAAGTAAATTATTTGTATTTATTCCACATAATTAACAAGATAATAAATTATTTAAATTCAAAACAACTAGCAATTAAAACAAACCCTAATTCAGAAGAAATGTCCTCACTTTTCTAATGCCTATTACAGTGTAATTCATTAGACCTATATTATATTGTTAGTGAGGACAGCAGCTGTGCATAGATGCCATGAGGCACAAACCAATAGCTTAGGCCAAAGTACTGTACTGGGTGCTTTTCAGTAACTGTTTCCAGGCTGTGTTCCAAATATTCCTTCTGCTGCAGCTTGCTTATTGGAAATGTTTCAGTCTCAGCATGTTCCTGCCTCTTTTGAGATCAAGTTCAGTTCTGTTCTCCTCTGTTCCAGGGTTACCTCATCTCCAAAGCATACTCTTTTGGTAGGCTACCACTTACTTTGCTTCTCTCATTAAAGCATTGTTTTGGGTCTTCCAAAGTGGTATGTGGCAGCTAAAGTAGTGTTTTCTGTGTCATTTGCAAGCTGGACTGCTTCCCTCCGTTTGATGCTCATAATTATTTCAGACAGGAAAATTAACATCCCCCCACCTCTTGGCCCCCTCCTTCAATCCTACTTGGTTTGTCAATTTTTATTTTTGTTTGTTTGTTTGTTTTTGGTCCTCTGTACTTACAGAGATCACTCTGCATTTGAAGGGAGGGATGGCTCAGGGGTTTGAGTGTTGGCCTGCTAAACCCCCGCTTGTGAGCTCAATCCCTGAAGGGTCATTCAGGGATCTGGGGCAAATAGATTTAAAAAAAGAAGGGGGAAGTGGTCCTTGGTCCCGCTAAGAAGGCAGGTGACCAGATTCCATGACCTCCTGAGGCCTCTTCCAGCTGTATGAGATGTGTATCTCCATATACTTATTATTAAATTAAATTGATCTGTTGATGTGGGTCTGTCCCACGAAAGCTCATCACCAAATAAATCATTTTTGTTAGTTTTTACAGTGCTACTTTTCTTCTGCTTTGTTTCGTTGGAGTACAGACTGACACGGCAACCTCTCTGTTACTTTAGAAAGAGGTTATTCAGTCTCTTGAACAATTAGAATTCTTTTCAGACTAGGAAATAAAACCTGGATGATTAAAATAGGAAACATGTTCCATAGTAATGCGATAGAAGGCTGTAAGGACAGCCCACACCTCTGGATGTCTAGTACATGTTTTATGGCAGTTGTTTGCAGTCTGGGGAGTTATGACTCTCAAGGAAGTTCTCACCAGCAATTTATGGGGATTCAGGTGCTGGTTCTCCTTTTCAGTCCATGGTCCGTAGAAGCTGATTTGCTGAACTGCCTCCAGAATGAGAAAATCTGGAAAAATGTGATTGCTCTGGTACCTCCTGTAAAATATCTTAAGATATTGATACAGTGTGTGCTAGGGTGAATCTGAGGATGAGTAGTTATAGGTGTTTGTATGTGGAGTTATAGTACCCAATTTTCTATGGCCAGCTTTTTCAGGGTTCCGCACCCACAGTTGGGGCTGAAATTGTGGAAGTGCTCAGCACCTAACAGTTCCCATTGGGAAACATGTCCCAAGAAGTGCAGAACACCTTCAGCCTCACTGACCTCACTGGGAGATGCAGGTGCTCTCAGGATCAGGCCCACAGTAGTTACATGGGATACGTATACCGTCCCACAGAAAGTAGTGAATTAATTCTCAGCTTTAACCTTGGTTAACTCATGCATCTGACAAAACGGGTCTTTGCCCACGAAACCTTATGCTCCAAAATATCTGTTAGTCTATAAGGTGCCACAGCACGTCTTGTTGTTTCTGAAGATACAGATTAACTCAGCTATCTCTCTGAACCTTGGTTCAAAGATATATAACCCTGGAGGCTAACTTTTCTAATTGTCATAACTTTTCTAATTGTCTAATTGCTGCTGGATGAAGATCCTCCTGGACTAGCTTGTGTAAATGCTGCCTATGGTTACTGCACTTTCCTTCAAAATATTTGTTACTAGAAGCATCAGTTTCTGTGCCATAACATAGATGTTCAGTCAATCAAACATGAATTGATTTTCAAGTGATGGTCTGGGTTAGGGGACATGGAGCAGGACAGTGCTATTTAGTGTTTTGATAGATCTATAGATATGGACTATGATGAAATGAATAGTTAGACTAGACGGTTGCTAAACTTTTCTTCCGTGTAACGCATTTTTCATTGTATTTCTGAACATGCAAAATGGAACCTTTTTCAATGGAGAGCTTTCTGCAGTAAATTTAAATATCAGCATAGCCATAGGTGACTTCAGAACAATTCATAAAAAATTTGGTGGAGTTTGTTCTGAATCTAATCTTACATAAAGTATAATTTGCTTGCTTAGGTTACAAAACACAACAGCAGACAATGCATTTGAACACAACATGTGTAACACCATATCCATCACCAATACAAATTGCTGCTTATGAAGCTGCATTAAATTGGAGTGTAGAAGCCAACATTCTAATTGTTAGACTATGGCTGGTGGGTTACAACTGAACAATATTAAGATGGCCAGGAACTTCAACTTCTGAAATGTTCCTATTAAATCCCTTTAATACTATGGGTAGGGTGACCATCCCTCCTGTATTGGGTGGGCTGGTCCTGTATTTGGGACACCAAAAAGGGATCCCAGCTTTTTTTTTAAGGGACTCATTGTCCTGTTTCTCCCCCCGCCCCACACACACACACAGCCTTGGGGAAGCAGGGAGAGCGTGGGCAGTTGCCATTTCCCCAGGGCTCCTAGGAAGGCTGGCAGCTGTGGCTTCCCTGGGGCTCCAGGGGATCACTGGTGGCTGTCACTTCCCTGGAGCTCCCAGGGAGCGCCGGCAGCTGCCAACTCCTTCCAGGCTCCCCGGGACTTGAAGAAGCCATCCATCCCACCATATCTCCCTACCCGATATTTGGGACAGAGAGATATGGTTGTCCTGACTATGAGTAAGACCTTGAAAGAACAACTCTTTAAAATACAAACTTTGCTTTACAGTTAGGATATCATCAAATTATAGGTCAAAGAGGCAGCAACAATATAGATTCTGTTAATAGGAGGCCTCCAAAAATGAAATGAGAAATTTTGTGCAGACTGATCCTTTGCAAACTCCATGCCTCTTCTTGCTTCAGCAAAAACAATGAGAAGTTCTGTTGCACCTCATAGACTAACACATTTTTTGGAGCATAAGCTTTCCTGGGCAAAGACCTACTTCATCATGTAGATGAAGTGTGTCTTTGCCCACACAATCTTATGCTCCAAAAAATCTTTTAGTCTATAAGGTGTCACAGGACTTCATTGTTTTTTGCAGATACAGACTAGCATAGATACCCCCCTGATACTTGCTTATCAGTCTAGGTCACAAACAACACTGCACTAGAAGTACATACTACACTGTTAGGCTCTGTCTACACAGCAATGTTGTTTGAAATAAACTATTCCAGAAAACATTTTTTGAAACAGAGCCTCTAGACCTAGAACCTATTTTGGATTAGAACCCTTGGATGCGTTATAGCTTAGTTCAAAATAGCCCTTATTCCCTGTCTACACAGGCACTATTCCTTGTAGAATAAGGTTTTCCAATTCAAAATAAGTCATCAACTATTTTGAAATAACAGTTGCATTGTGTAGACACTCACACAGTTATTTTGGAATAGTGGTCATTATTCCAAAATAACTTTGCTGTGTAGACACACCCTCAAGCTACGTCTACAAGTGAAGCCTACATCGAAGTAGCTTATTTCGATGTAGTGACATCAAAATAGGCTATTTCGATGAATAACGTCTACACGTCCTCCAGGGCTGGCAACGTCGACGTTCAACATCGACGTTGCGCAGCACCACATCGAAATAGGCGCTGCGAGGGAACGTCTACACGCCAAAGTAGCACACATCGAAATAAGGGTGCCAGGCACAGCTGCAGACAGGGTCACAGGGCGGACTCAACAGCAAGCCGCTCCCTTAAAGGGCCCCTCCCAGACACAGTTGCACTAAACAACACAAGATCCACAGAGCCGACAACTGGTTGCAGACCCTGTGCAGGCAGCATGGATCCCCAGCTGCAGCAGCAGCAGCCAGAAGCCCTGGGCTAAGGGCTGCTGCACACGGTGACCATAGAGCCCCGCAGGGGCTGGAGAGAGCATCTCTCAACCCCTCAGCTGATGGCCACCATGGCGGACCCTGCTATTTCGATGTTGCGGGACGCGGATCGTCTACACATGCCCTACTTCGACGTTCAACTTCGAAGTAGGGCACTATTCCCATCCCCTCATGGGGTTAGCGGCTTTGACGTCTTGCCGCCTAACGTCGATGTTAACATCGAAATAGCGCCCAACACGTGTAGCCATGACAGGCGCTATTTCGAAGTTAGTGCCGCTACTTCAAAGTAGCATGCACGTGTAGACACGGCTTCAGTGGCATACCGTCAGTAAAATTCCTGACTTGCACAGGACAAATGGAATGGAGGAAAAGGGGATTGAGATGCTTCCTATTTTGCAGGAATCCTTACAGCCTTGGTAGGATTCCTCACAACAAACTCGTCTGGGCCTCAGTCCTGAAACACATTCACATAAAGCAGGTGACAGGGAGCAAGGACACAAGGCCCCAGACAGGAAAAAAGTGCACCTTCCACTTTGCTGCCTGTACAGCTGACACATACAGTACATGCTAGTTATGAAGGGGCTAGATCCCTGAGCCTGGAAACCATGTTGTGCTGGCAGTGTGGTACGCAGGCTGGCATGTCAGTTGGCAGCTGTTCTTGGCATGCTCAAGTGCCATACAGAAATAAACACAAAGCCACACAAACATACCTAGAAAAATAAATTTTTAATGGCAGTGAACCAACAGTGTGCTTTTCAAGAAGAACACAATAATTGTACCAAGAGCCATCATAATGGATGAAAGGTTCTATAGTCTTTTGCCCCTGGAGCAATACAGAACAAAGCTGTGACAGCATGGAGATTCCAGGCTGGGGAAGTGAGGGAGGGAGAGAAGAGCATGAGTGTTTGTGGCATATATTCAAATAATGAAGGGCTTTGATTGCCAGGCAGGAGGCCTTATATTGATTTATTAAAATAAAGACTCCATCGTTTTGTTGACAGAAGGCCTCTTCTGCAGACAAACCTTTGTAGTTTAGACACAGCTAATGTGAATGGAGAGATGAGTCACTATGAACACTAATGCCCAGATTTCACACCACAGCTGGAGTGATATGCACAGTGTGCAGTGCCACAGCTCAGGAGTCGTGATCCTCTAGTAGTAGTCGTAGTAGTAGTAGTAGCAGCAGCAGCAAGTTAATATTTTGCATGGGAGTTTGTAGCCGGTTTGGGCTTTCTGGAGGGGCTCCTACCCCTCCAAGTCAGTGGACGGCCACTCTGCCCCATTGCTACCGGTATTATAAAAAACCCCAAGTCACTAGGTCTTAGCCTACCTTGCCTCAGGTGGGTGAGAGGAGATAGTATGGGAGCCCAGCCTTGCTTCAGGTGGGCGCTGGGGAAGTTAACTCAGATCAGGACCTCGCCCTAGGTCCGCGCAGTGCACACATGCTCCCAATGTGCCCAGGCCCTAGCTCAGGGTGGGGCAGTAAACCCACAGTCTTAGGAAAGCCCCAGCCCTGGTGCAGGGCAGGGCAACAACTAAGCAGGCTCTGGAAAGCCTGGCCCTAGCTCAGGGCAGCAGCAAACCAATAGTTTCAGTGAGCCCCGGCCCTAGCTCAGGGCAGGGCAGTAAGCAAGCTCAGTTTGTGTGTGAGCCCAGGCCCTAGCTCTGGGCAGGGTGGCAAACAGCCAAGAGAGCCAGGCCCTGGTACAGGGCAGAGTGGCAACACAAACACAGTTCACAAGAGAGCCCAGGCCCTAGCTCAGAGCAGGGCAGCAAACAGCCAAGAGAGCCCAGGCTCTGGTGCAGGGCATGGCAGCAAAATAAACACAGCTCACAAGAGGGCCCAAGCCTTGATGCAGGGTCATGCTGGCCCAGGCCCTGGTGCAGGCCGGGGCAACAAACCAACAGACACAGGTTCACCATTCAACCAAGCCAGTTCGCCATTCACACAGTCCCAAGACCAGCACAGACACTTCAGCTGGGCTGGAAGAGAGGGAGAGACTGCCACCTGGCCGGTGAGTGGCGGGTGAGGGGGGTGGCGCAGGCCCATACAGGCCTACAGGCCCACGCAAGCCTGCCCACATTGCGTCCCGGCACAGGGGCCCTCGTTGCAGCAGTATGGTCAACTGTGAGGGCCAGCAGGGAATCCACACTGCAACACGCTGACCCGAGGCCTTTGGGTCACTCCTGGTCTCCACCTCAGCACATCCCCGGTGTCCAGTCGACCTCTCAGGGCTCATGGGGTTCCGGCCTGGCTTCGGGTCCAGATGGCCTGATCCAGGCCTCTGCAGCCTGTAGGTTCCGCTGTCTCAGCCTGGCTCAGGGTGCAGGCCGAGGCCCTTATTCAGTCGGTCCTCGAGGTCTGGCTGGTCTTCTGCATCAGGCAGGTTCTGATAGGGTTCAAGGGGTGCCAGGACTGGCAGGGGCCCAGGCAGCCCAATCCAGACTGCAGCTTCACTCAGCAGATCCTCAGCCTTGTGGGCTGGGAGCACAGTGCCAACCTCTGGCTCCTCTAGAGGCTGGGCCCAGACTGAGTCATCAGACTGGGCTGTTATAGACCTGGCCCTGCCTCCTGATTTCTGGTTATGTGACAGAGTTTAATCCTGGTCTGGTCAGGCTCAGTACAAAATGGCTCCCAGAGGGGTTTCTCCTGCTCCAGGTCAGTGGGTGGCCACTCCACCCCGCTGCAGAGTTGTATTCATTCTGGGGAAGACATTAAAATAGTGCAATGTGATACTCTATCCTTTTCAGGCAAGCCAATGAACCATTATACTCTCCACTGCAAATGTGACTTTTTTTATGGCAACTGTGAGAAGAGCGAAGAAGTAATTTAGTTACAAATATTAGAATAAATTTAATAATGGTCTATGAAATACTTCATTCATGGAATGAAATTTTAAGCCAAAATTTTCAAAAAATAGCTACTGTTATTGGCTTCCTCATTTTGTGAATGACTGGTTTGAGACCCCTTCCAATGTTTGGTTTATCAAATAGCACTTATCAGTAAAGCGCTTCAGGCCCTTTTCATCATCTCTCAAGTTGGACACCTAAAATCAGTAGCTATTTTTGAAAATGTAAGTTCTAATGTGTGGTGATTATGTAATTACGAAACCAGTGCTCTGTCATCTCTGGCTATGTCTATGCTAGAGAATTTTGTAGACAAAACTCACAGATCATCTACACACAAAATGTGTTTTGTCAGAGACTAACAACAAAAAGCTGGATAGACACTCCAGGGGGCCCTTTTGTAGACAGAGTGGATCAAAAGATGGATTTGCTTTTGTGTGTAGACGTGATCTGTCGACAGAAGTATTGTCAGAATCTCTCTTCTGGCAGTAACTTCTAGTGTAGACATAGCCTCTGAGTCTTAAAATGTGCTTTACATGTCCTGCACAATGCCACTTGAGTAATCCTATTCATTAAAGTACTTAGGACATGGAAATTAATTTCTTCCCTTTCTAAGTTCATAGACCTGGATGGGAAAGAGTTAACTACTCTTGTTTCTCCTTTGATGTTTTACTGACAGGTGGATTAAACCTGAAGCCATTTCCAGTGGCAATAAAACAGAATGAACAGAGCAGGAAACATGTTTAATGAAAATAATAATTTATGGGATTTCATCTGCCAATGTCAACAGTTGAGTATGATGCTGTTAATAATTTTCAAATATGTAATAGGTCCCAGTACTCACCTCAGTGGGCTAATAGCATGTGAATAAAATGGTCAGCTATTTGTTTTATAATATAGTAATGACATTCTGTGAATCAGAGGGAACAGAGTAATTTGTCAAACTGACAGGCTGTAGTTTTGAACCACTCCTCCACTGGGGTATTCCACCCTTTATTTTATTATTTATAAGGATCTTGACATTTACAAAATATGTTTAGACAGAACAAGAATGCAGGACATTGTCTTGAACAAATTGTGCTTGTAGTCCATAATTATTTCTCTGATGTAGTGGAAATTTTTATCTCCAGAGCACAGTGTTTATAGAATATGCTTGATGTGCAGAATTATTAATTTGCCCTTGAAATTGTAAACTAATCTTCTTGGCAATTAAAATGTTTTTCACTTTTAAAGGATAAATTTTTCAATAAAAAATTCAAACTGGGAAATCATGGAAACAAAGAAGCAGATTCTGATCCCTGCCTCACAATTATAAATCTCTTAGGGTTTGTCTACACTTGCCCCCAGCTTCGAAGGGGGCATGTTAATCAGGGTGATGGGAGATTACTAATGAAGTGCTGCAGTGAATATGCAGCACTTTATTAGGCTAATTCTCCCCCACGGCAAATTCGTAGTGTCAAACTTCGAAGTGCCGGAATGCATGTAGATACAGGCACTTCAAAGTGTCCACACTACTTCAAAGTGCCTTTACTCCTCAAAATTTTGCCCACAGAAGTAACTTGTGAATGAGTAGAGACATAAGCATGTTAGTCACATGGGCTATGTCTACACTAGCCCAAAACTTCGAAATGGCCATGCAAATGGCCATTTTGAAATTTACTAATGAAGTGCTGAAATACATATTCAGTACCTCATTAGCATGCCGGAGGCCACGGCACTTCAAAATTGACGTGGCTCACCACTGCATGGCTTGTCCAGACGGGGCTTCTTTTCGAAAGGACCCCGGCAACTTTGAAATCCCCTTATTCCTAATAGCAGGTAGGAATAAGGGGATTTCAAAGTTGCCGGGGTCCTTTCGAAAATGATCCCCATCTGGACAAGTTGTGCGGCAGCGAGCCACAGCAATTTCTAAGTGCCGTGGCTGCCAGCATGCTAATGAGGTGCTGAATATGTATTTCAGTGCTTCATTAGTAAACTTTGCAATGGCCATGTGCATGGCCATTTTGGAGTTTTGGGCTTGTGTAGATGTAGCCATGGACAGTAATTGCAGCCATGTCTGAATGAATTACTACTGAGGCTGCCAATTTGGAGACAAATTGCTGAGAAATAGGGCATACTTACTGGTGGATTTTCTACCATTAGATTATACCAAGCAAGGAACAAAACTGAACTTCTGCCTCACCACTAGTTAACAAGAGGTCAAAGGTGTAGTCTCTTTAGGCATTCTCACCATCCAGGCATTGGGCTCTGATGAATGGTTACCAAAAACCAACGTAATCCAACACCTCTTGGAGATCCGCAACAAAGCCAGATCAAAATATTACCCAGCTTTCACCCAATAATCGTACTGATTAGTAATTAAAAATGAAGGTTTAATAATAGAAAGGAAGAAGAAGAGAGTTAATAATGGTTAATAGATCATATACTTATTGAACCTCTCTCATATGGCACCCTCAAGACTTGACTGGTGCTGGATGAGAGAATTTGCTGGACGGCGGGAAGTCAGTATTTTCCAGCACATTAGCAACACTTCCACTGCATACTGGGCTCTTAGAAGACATTTAGGGTAAATTACAGCTAAGTAATACAACAGAACACTGAGAGCCAGGATTGGTGGCTGGCAGTAAACAATCTTTATGGGAGCATGGGAAACTTGACTACACTCATGATAAGTGGTCACCAAGCTAACTAAAATCATGCCACATTACAGAGTGTGCTGGATGAGAGAGTTCCAGATTAGAGAGGTTCGACCTATATATACAAATAATTGCAAAGTCCTTATATTGAGTTTTTAGTAGTGAAGGAATAGAGTGCTGGCTTTAAAAAAAAACAAAAAACAAAAACAAAAAATAAACACTGGTGACTTCCAAAAGATCGTAAAGTCCTCTGACTGTAGTTCAAAATAGTGTCCTTTGTTGTAAATTCACAGTCCAAAGAATCAAGGCAGGAAATAGAGAAACTAGAGCTATCTCAGGGGCCTCTTATATTCTATATCATGTGCCTGGAGAATCATTCATCTTTATTAGTGGAGAATTACTGGCCTAAGTTGGAGACCAGAGGCACATGAGCACATTATATATATCCTTACATGGCTTGATGACTCTCAGAGTATACCCATTGCCAATATTCATGCTGAGGCATCCACAGAAAGACCTAAATGGGTGAATGAGTTTCTTCTATGGCCCATCGTCTAAGTATCCTAGAGGTGCCATCAATACATAGCTCTCTGGCCTTACTAAAAATTGTACTTGGTGGCCATTACCCAGTGATGCAACATGTATGTATGATATTATTGTATTCCTGATGTCAGGTACAAAAATGATGCATGCATACAAACAGAATAATTATACTTTGCAAATCATAAATTTTCCATTGGCACCATACATGAAATACTTTGTACAAGACTTGCTGCAATTGTATAACTGTGGCACTATCAGTGGTGTAAATGGTCATATTCAACCATTCAGCATCACATCAAGACATTGTAAATAATGATGCAACACAAAGCAATAATTTCTATTGTAAGGATGCTGCAGAATTAGACACATCATGTGAAGTGAATCAATAGGATCTTTTCCATAGACTTCAATGTAAGCAGGATTTCATTCATATCATTACTTTTAGATCATGAACTTATTAGGACAGCATCTGTCATTTTTTATGCCCATCTGCAGCACTGCTGAAGGTCCTGGGGCAAGGTGAGAGCAGGGGGACCCAGTTCCATGCCTTGAAAGGGGCAGGATCAATGGTGCAAGGGAATGGGGCCTAACGCATTCAGACCTCAGTGCCACCAGGACCACAGTACTGCCCCCCCCACCCCTCCCAGCCCTGTTCAGCCAGAGCTGCACTGCCACTGCAGTTCAAAAGGACCTGGACCTCCAGCCACTACTGCTGTTAGTTTGGTAGTGGCAGTGGCTGGAGCTCCAGGCCCCTTTGAAAGGCTGAACCAGGGATTCAACTGTCCTCTTTGCCACCTCCATCGATAGCCTGCCCATCTAACCCATGCCTGACTGGTGAGGCATTCTGTTCCCACCTCGAGTGCTGCTAGACTAGCTAGCAGCCTTGGCTAAGTAACATACATCTTTTAGCTCATGCATTAGAGGCTCCTGAGTTACGCTCCAGGGGTCTCAGGTTTAAGCCACCAATAACTGCAGTATCTTAGGCAATGGTGCCATATAATTAGTAATACTATGGCCTGTGTTAGTCACGAGCATATTTTAGGCAATGGTGCTGTGATGGGGTTCTGGGGTCCCCAAAGCTCTGCACCCTGTCCACAGGCAGGAGAGTCTCTCACTTAGCAGGATAACAGCGGGTTTATTAGCCAACAGGACACAGCATCGTACAGAGGAGTCAGTGCAGCAGGCAGAGACAGCCAGTCCAATTCATGCTGGGGAGAGGAGGCCCCGAGGGGCCCCCAGAGCTGGGGACTTGCCCCCTCCTTTGTCTCTCTCTCCCTCAACCCAGACTCACTGCTTCCAACTCCCAGTTCCAATTCAAACCCCTCAGGCTCCACCTCCTCCTTTGTCTGCAGTACAAAGGTGTTACCTGGTCGTCAGGGTTACCCTCAGCAGGAGCCCCACACCCTCTGTGAGCCATACACACACACAGGTATTCCCCACTCCATCACAGGTGCCATATAAATAGTAATACTATGGCCTGTGTTAGTCACGGGCATATTTTAGGCAATGGTGCTATATAAATAGTAATACTATGGCCTGTGTTAGTCACGAGGTCAGACCAACTGAAATTTAAAGGAAACTACCAAGAAATGTCTCCAGATTCTATCAGATTACCTGTATTTTGAAACTGTTCCCCTGCATACAAATAATTAAATATAGACTGTGAGAATGACTTTGTAGTCCTCTGAGTAGCATGCTTATCTGAGAGATGCAAAACTTATGGGTCAGTCTCTGCAGGTGAGATAAGCAAGACAAAGCTACTTTGAAGATCTTCCTGTGAGGCAGTTGTGCATATCCTCACTAAGAGAAACTTAGGCACCTAGGAGACTTTAACAGTAGAAACTCTGGTGCCTAGGTGTTTTAGGTGCCTAGGTGTTTTAGATGCCTACAGAGATAGGTGACTGTTGAACAGAATCTCAGTGTATCTGAACGATGGACTTAGGTGCCCTCTGTCGCAGTTTGGCTCCTAAGTCCTTTTGTGCATTTAGCCCCAAAATGTTTTGCTGACTTTGGGGCAGGTTAGATTTTCCAGTTATTTTTATCCTTGAAAAAACCAAACACTCAAGCCAAACAAAAAAGGCCATGTAAGTAACTAAGTGGTAGAAGAGTAGTACATTTCCAAAAAGACAGACAATCGGACAATTTAAGCTTTTCTGAAGTGTGTGTGTGTGTGACAGGGTATGTGTGTTTTATTCTTACATAGGCATGAGTGATCTCTCTGGCCATCTTATTGGAAACAAATTTTGTACAGCTAGAGTCTTCAAATATTGGTAGCTAGTGTCTGACAATACCTGTGTTCCATATTTATGTGATACCTGTGTTAGCACAACAAGGAGTTAATGAAAAATAAACCAGTAAAATTCCATGACTGGTAGAGAGCACCCTGAAGACAAAGTCAGTCGTCTTTTAACTCACTGGCACACTTGGAATCCAAATTCCTTGGGTCAAGTGCAGAAAACAAAATATTGTAAGCAGTGGGTGAGAGGAGAATCAATGCTTTAGCTGACTCTGGTACTCCTACAACAGTTGAGTCTTTTGGCAGAATTAAATTTAGTGAAGTCCACTTAAAGCATCACATTGCTTAAACTTGTTGTTTTTACTTGTTAACTTGGCCAGGGCTATCCTTTCCCATATGCAGAAGATGCAGCTGCATAAGCACCCAAAATTGGGGACAAGACTAGGTCTTAATGTCCACCAACTCACTTCTTCCTATCCCTGTTCTGTGGCTTTGCTTCCTCCAAAGAGTATCTAATTAACTTAAAAGTGAAAAAGCCTGACAGACTTATTAGCAGCACACGGAGTTTCTGAAAAAGCATTTCAGATGGTAATTAAGCCAATTAATGGGCATTTGCCAACCACAGGTATATACTATCAGTTTCTAAATTACAGGACTTTAGTTTAAAAATTTCTTCAAAAATATTTCATTAGTGTGTTGCTGAAGATTATAAAATCACATAACTAAAAATCATCTCCCAACAACCCTGGCTGTCATCTGGATTTGGGACACAAGTTTAATAGTGCTATATAAGAACCCATAAATCCTAAGGATAGCCCTGGACTTGGTATTGTAGTTGGACTGTTTTAAAAATTGTTTAGTATTTGTGAAAAATATTAAATATTAATTAAAGAAAATATCTAATTTTACTCTGCCTTCAATGTTGGTTCATTATAATGTAGTATCTGAATGAAAAGGCATTCATGGATGGAAATATTTTTTAATATAATTTATATGTACTTAGAGGTCACATTCAATGCAATAAGCAAAAAATATACAATCATTTTCTATCTATTGTAGTCAGTCTTACTGCATGTGAAAGTCATGCAACTTGGATGATTTCAAATCTGTCAGATTGTTTGCATGTCTAATAGCTGCATTCTCCAACTCTTGGTCCCTGGCAATCTGTAAGCATGTATTACAATGCAGGATCAGAGTGTTGGTCAACCCTACATTTGGTGTGTGAAGTCACATCACTTCATAGGTATATTTTACACAAATATATCTCTCCTAAATTTGACTCTGTGAAGCACTTATCACTTTAGTATCTAAGGATAAGAACAAAGTTTTATGAGTAGCAATAAAATATCCTTTCATTTTGTTATCATCAACACCAGTAAAATTAAGAACCCTACACAGGCTCTGTACACCAAGATCCTAAGCATGCTTAATGCCTCAGCCTAGCAAGCAAGCATGGGAAAGAATTGACAAGAACCAAATAGATAACTAAACCCTCAGCTTTAACTTAGCAGATTCCTAGTAACTAGGTGATAGTACTACCACATGGACTATGCCGCAACCCATAATGCTCTCCTCTCTGTTAATCAGAAACTGATCAAGAACACCCTGTTTTGAGAGAGATTCCTGCTTCAACAACTTTTCATTCCCAAAAATTATTAATTTAGCTGCAGCTACCTGGCCTAAAGCGTCTGTTGCCTGGAGAGCTTAACAGGTATAGATGTGGTATGGAGAAGTTTGCTAAAGACCTCAATCTCTTAGCCAGGAGTGATATTTCAAGTCTGTGGAGCAGTCTTGAACCAATCACTTGATGACAGCTGATGAGCGGCTCTCATCCAACTGTCCTCATATATATTTAACTTTAAAAATATGAACAGATGGTTATTATGGTGATTCACCAACAGAGAGAGACAGCTTAGCTATTGTCACTATGTACCATTGAGAATCTAGCACTAAAACTGGAGTGAGTATTGTCATTTGGAGACATGGTGGACACTGAATAATTTGTGAGAAGGCTGATTGACTGATCAGGTCTCTAAATTCAGGTCATTGTTGAGGGGAGCAGGCAGTCAAGATTCTGTTTGTACATAGAAAGAACATCAATTTTAGGTGCAGCCTCTACTGGTGCAATAGAAAAAAAAATGAGTTCAGTAGCTGCAGTATCTCTCTGCCACTATAAGTTCAAATGACAGCATATCACTGGAAGGAACATCAGAGAGGAAAATATCATGTTTAATTAATAGCTTAACTGTAATTTTCTTTACAAAAGAACTTTGTTTAGCTGTCATCTGCCATAAGAACATTTTGACAACACACAGGGGCTATGTCTACACCAGCCCCCGCCTTTCGAAAGGGGGATGCTAATGAGACACTTTGGCAGATGCTAATGAGGTGCTGCCATGAATATGCAGTGCCTCATTAACATAATGCTGGCTGTGGTGATTCAAAAGTGCCGCTTTCAAATTGTGCGCCAGCCATGTAGACGGGAGCCTTTTGAAAGAACCCCCCAGTCTTTGAAAACCCCTTATTCATATTTGGTTTTAGGAATAAGGGGCTTTCGAAGACTGAGAGGTCTTTTTGAAAGGCCCTCTATCTACATGGGCGGCACATGATTTGAAAGCAGCACATTTGGATCGCAGTGGCTCGCATTATGCCAATGAGGTGCTGCATATTCATGGCAGCATCTCATTAGCATCTGCTGAAGTGTCTCATTAGCATCCCCCTTTCGAAAGGAGGGGGCTAGTGTAGACATAGCCAGCCTGGCCATTTCTACACATGCCGCTTTCTCCGAAAGTGGCATGCTAACAAATGGCCCAAAATATGCTAATGAGGCATGGATGCAAATTCCCCACACCTCATTAGGATAAAGTCACATGATTTGGAGTCCAGAAGAACATGTGTCCAAAAGTGGCATGTGTAGAAATGGCCGCTGTGTCTACACTTGCATTCCTCTTTCAAAATAGATATGCAAATGAGGGAAATTGAAAATGCAAATGAGGTGCAGCGTTTCATATCTGGCACCTCATTTGCATATTCTTCTTTCAAAAAAGAAAAGTAGTGTAGACATGGGCTCTTTCAAAAGTAATCCCCATCTTCGAAAGGACACTGCTTCCCTTTTTTTATGGGAAGAAGGGTTCTTTCGAAGATGGGGTTTACTTTCGAAAGACTCATGTCTACACTGCTTTTCTTCTTTTGAAAGAAGCTCTTTCAAAAGAAGAAGAGGCAAATGAAGCACCGTATATGTAAATCTGCACCTCATTTACATTTTTATTTCCCTCATTTGCATTCCTCTTTTGAAAGATGAATGTAAGTGTAGACACAGCCACAATGCTGGACTAAAGATCAACCAAAATGCCTATTTACGTAATCTATCTGTATTAATGTATGCTGTCACCTGAACTATGGAGTTCATGTATTGACAAACCATGCTGGGTCAAAGGATCAGCTCATGCATTATTTCTTCATTTTGGGATAATAAACACTCAATCTGGAAAAACAGTTTGCTGCTGAAGCAAGAGCCTAAAACTAATCTTCTGTTTCTGATAATGTTTCTCCTCGTTGTTGATTAGCTTTGCTGCCTTACCAGTTCATATCATAGTAGACTATAAATTGACTTTGCAGTAAAGAGGGAATAGGGTTTGCCTCCACAGATGCTGGTGTTACCATGGAGATAAAAGAACCAATGGCCTTTTACTGATTTGGAATGTACTACAGTGTTCATATAGAAATGGTGTATTCTAAAACTGCATCACTTGCTCCTGAAATCTCAAACTGAGTATCACATTAAGAAGCTTGTTTTAAAGATGTTGTAGATGAATAATATAGAGGTTTCCACTGGAAGCGCGAAGCAAAGATTGGGAAAACAGCACTGATGCTTTATATATTTGCAAATCCATCTCCTTGGGAAAAATCTTTTGGCTTTGCAAAATGTAACCCCTTAGAGCCTGTGGGTTCATCTGATGCAGCGTTTCATGCTGGTTACATCACAGGCTCACTTGGCTGTGTTATTCTTCTGTGGTCAAGCTTGAATGAGCACGCAAAGGCAGTGAATGTAATTTTTTTTGGCTTGTTACAAGAGTGACCTCTTCTAATTCCAGTTGCTTGAAACAAGAGGGAAAAAATAATCCCACAGTACATTAGAGGATGGCTTGCAGAAGGTGTTATTTGTGAGTACTCTTTCCTTTTTCATCTGTCTTCTGCTCTCTGACGTGTGTTAAGGATTGCAGACCTTTTGAGACAGAGCTATTAGTAGTGATCAATTTCTTGCCATGAACCATTTTTGGGTGTTACCTCTTTGGCAGATTACTGATGTGCATTTTAAAATGGTACATAAAAGGGATGTTTTTAGACTGGCAGAAATAAAAGTGATCCAGCATATTTTGTATAAAATGCCTATTCTGCAGTTAGCAGTGTGAGAAAAAAATTGATACTTTGAACAAAAAGAAAGGAGTGCAGAATTCTCAGAATAGTCTATTGCAGTAGTTGAAATATATCTTCCATCTTGTTTTAATGCTTCGTTCTACTGAGACATGCACTGTCATTTAAATACACTACCTATTCATGGAAATGGTATACTATCTTAGGCATTGTGACCTTGATGATGTATAAACTTATCTCATTCAATCCTTCATGAGTATCATATATATATATATATATTGTTTTCTCATACCCTAATGATGCAGTAAATGCCTCAGAATCAGATCATATGATATACATAATATTGGTAAAAGCATTGCAGGCAACACAGCAGACATTTAATAGTTCATTTATTTAACGCAGTGTAGCAGCTCTTTGCATTAGTTGTCACCTGTGGTTGAAGAGCTGGGTGGTTGTACACTTGTAGCCAAAGATGATTGATGTTAAATTTTGTACGGTGCTTGTGACATCAAACAATCTAAGTAGTATGGAACCCACATCTGGCAATTTTATTCATGTGTGCTTTGAAGGATCAAATGGGCTTCGACCCTGAAGCTTGCTGTCAAACACACTGTAGTATCAATGTGTCATCCCTCCGCAGCCCAAAATCAACACAAAATTTATGCAAGTTCATAATCCAGTTCTTCATTTTTATTACTTTTTACTTCTAACCCATAATAAACCATGAGGACTGTGCCCACTATTTGCATTCATCATTTCCATTTCAAGATCTCCTCCTCCCAGGACTTAATTTAATTTGATCAAATCACTCTAACGTCAATGTCAGGGCAGCTGTTCATGTCCCCAGTCTCAACAATTTCAGTAACATCAACTTCAAACCATTCACATTCTGATACCTTTGTTAATGTTCCGTAAAATCAGCTACTCAAGAATAAGGTGCTTCTCAACATTAATAGAGAATCTGGCCCCAAATTTCTCTTTGCTGTGTGTGGCAGGGGGATGTGGTGGCTGACAGAATCCATTTAAATATTCTCACATTAGGCTGAGTTTTGATATGTTGTGTTCAGATACAAGGAGGTAAGAAAAGAAAAGTGAACTTAAATAATAGATTTCAGCCATCAATATGGATTAGTATGAACTATTGGTGTTTACTCCAAGTTAAAAGGAAGAAACGCTCAGCGCAACAGATTCAAATGTGTGTTGGTTTTGAGGTTTCTGGTTTTCGTTACTGTCCCTAATGGAATAGTGTTGTTTTAATGCACAGCTTATCTTGACTAGAAAGCCAATGGGCATGTAGATAATTTGTCCCTCAGCATGCAATGTAATAGATTTCTGTAGTAACTTATTCTTATGGTGTAAGAGGTTTTCTTTGCCACTTGTTACAATACTCAATTGCTCTACTATATAATTTTATGTTAACAATGCATATTTGGTTTTGATGACTGCTTTGTTACTAATTTCATCATGATTACTTTTGAAACAGTTGGAGTTGATTTCTGCCCTCCATAAAAATATTGGAGGTCATTCGGTATTAGTGAAAAGCGTTTAACTCAGAAGACTCCTTTGACAGTGGCATTGCTGTCTTGTTTTTAGAACCAAATGGCAATTTATCTCCTTTCATTGCTACTTGTTTTTCTGACATTTTCCCTGATAGATATGAGAGCATTTACTCTAGGAAGTAAGGTCTGAACTATCACTTACTCTGCAAGTGCAGTTTTAACTTGTTTAAGAGAAATTAGGTGCATGGAGCTCTCTATAAAGAAATACTGTAAATCTAGATATTTCAGAAATATTTTCTGTAGTGTTATTTATTCATAATCTGCACATCTGTCTTTTTATCTGATGAGCTATTTTGTGGTAATACAGCAAATATTCATCACTATGGTAAATTCAAACTAGTGCATATAAACAAATGTTAATCTATATGCAGTAGTTATTATGGCTTCAAATAACACTGTAAATAAATGTGTACCATGTCTAAAGATACAGAACATGAACATTCATAGATACTGTGTTCCCCTTCAGAATACTACCTTTACAAATATCAGATTTAGAAAGCTTAAATTCCTTCTGCTCAGTGTTTACAGATCAAAATCGATTTCAAATATATGAGTTAGTAAAATCACTGTATCTACTAGATTACTATAGTCTGACATTTCACTGAGCAGAACATACATTATTCCACAGTCATATTAAGAAATAAGCTTTACCTTGCTTGCAAAGGTCTCTTTCTTTCCATGTGACAGTTTTTATCCTCATTTTGAGTATTAGATTAGAAATTACCAACCTTGTTGGTGACGCATTTGGTTTCTGTGTTGTTAGTATAAACTGAAAAAATGTAAAATGATAAATGGAATATAGCAATAATATTTGTATGCAACTAGATCCCCAGTAGTATGTTAATGAAGTGAGAAACATAGAATATCTTATTTCTTCCTCTCTTCATCATTTCTGATGTTCTCTAACAGCATTTATTCTCCTTTCTATGTGTTACTTCATTTCTCTCTTTCTAGACTCCTGTGTTTAATTCTAGCTTTGAAATGGCATCATTGACTCTGGGATGCTTCTTTGTACGAAAAAAAATCAAAGGAAAATAATTTCATTTGTACAGTAAATTCATTACTATAGCCCAACCTTTAAGAACAGATCTTCCTAATCAAACTTAGAAAGGGAATTAAATGCTCCAAAGTTATAGATAGCTACACATTAGTATTCTTAATTAAATTCAGTCTAATTTCCTACAAGCTGCACTGTGGGTTAATATATAAAAGTAGCACCTCTTGATGTATATATTTTACAGGGGATATTTGTGTGTTTACATGAAATTAATATTGTTTGGAAGAACTACTTTTTATAACCATCATGTATAATGTAAGTGCTTTTCATATTAGGATGCTACAAAATATAATTCATACTCCATGCTTACTATGCTGTTGGAAATTGTAAATATTTTTATAAAGGCAACAATCTTAGTCTTCTGGGAGAGTAAGTGATTTATTTTAGGATCATTTTGTTAGCATGTAGGAGCGTGAAAAGTCTATTTACTGGTTCTTTGAAAAAGTGAAGATTTTTGGCTGTAGGGTGAAACTCTCTAATCCAGCAACATTTTTGGTCCAGCATGATTTTAGTTAGCCAGATGTCCACTTATCCTGGGTGTGGCCAAGATTCCTGCAGTGCCTTAAAGATTGTTTACAGCCACCAGTCCTGACTCTCCTTGTTCTGTGCTGTACTTTAGATCTAATTTACCCTCAAATGTCATCAGAATTTTGGGGAGTTCAGGCACTTCGAAGTGCCCACAGGCTACACAGCATGCCGGTGCTTTGAAGTTTGCAACTTCAAAGTTGCTGAGGGGAGAATTAGCCTAATGAGATGCTGCATATTCATCGCAGCACTTCATTAGTATTCTCCTCTCAGGCTAATTACTATGCCCCTTTTGAAGAAGGGAGCTAGTGTAGACACAGCCATACACAATGTGGGTGTTTGACTATATCGGTAATAGGGCAAAAATCATCTAGTCCTTAGTCCCTCCACAGGCAAAATTACTAGTGAATTCAATTGGGGTGTTGTATGGAAAAGACACAATCAAGAATATAAGACCTAGCCCATAATTATGAGATCTAATTGAATTATTTTTTCTTCCTCCTTTTTGTTTGAATGTCAGTCTGTATTGGAAATGAGATTGATCTGATGAAGTGGGTCTGTCCCACGAAAGCTCTTCACCCAGTAAATCATTTCAATAGTCTTTAAAGTGTACATTCCTGCTGTTTTGTTTTGTTATCCTCACATGCTTTTAATTCTTTTTCATGGTATAAGGTGCTCTTTTATACCAAAGAACTAATCCTCAGCATAGAGTAGTGCTGCTTTTTTTTTTTCCTTTTAAGTCAAAATGTCAAGTTACAGTAATTGCAGATGCTAGCCCTTCATCATTAAAGTGAGATCACAGGGGATATTTTCAGATCCATTGCTCAGGATAAACAGAAAGAAAGGCATGGAGAATTACTTGTGTTGCCACTTATTTGCCACCAGATGTCTCATTCTCTTCCTGCAAGTATATGTTTGGGCAGCTGTGTAAAGCATCTTGTTAAACTAAAGAAATGAGATGACCATAAGGCTATTGACACACAATTGAGAAAATTATGGCTGGACAAAAACCAGAGAAACAAAAAGTTAAATTAGTAAAAAAAAAAGGTTTAGCTGTAAGTACAACTGAGTCAAACTACAAAACACATTTTGCAAAAAGTCCAGCACTCACACAGTGAAAGGGAGGCCCTTGCTGCCAAAACAATTGCAGTTTGTCCTTGTGACATTGAAGACCACATTGACTGGGTGAAATTCACTTCTGTGCAGAAGGCCAGCACAAAATGGAGAGTTAAGTAGTGTATAAGACTTTTGCCGGTCCTTCATATTGAGTTGGTGGCAGGGATATCTGCTAAGGAATAGAGCAGTCTAAGCAATTAGTAGGGAGAAAAGTGACCAAAACCCAGTGATGGACCCAAACTCAGAAAAGAGGGGCACTCTTCCAGAAACAGTATTTTTATTAGAAGAACTTTCCCAATAGACTTGGACTGAGTAACTTCCACTGTTCACTGCACCTTCCATGTAATGAGATATTAAACCAACAGTCTCTTCTATCCATATGTGATAGCCAATAATTTTGCTGAAAAAAAAAAATCCAGTGCTATCGTAATGATTAAGAATGATACAATTTTATTGTTTTCTTTTATAGTACTTCCAGCAGTAATAGTAATAATTTAAAATACCATGGCGGTGTCTACACTTAGGAAAAACTTTGAAATGGCCATGTTTTGCTCATGCGTGGCTTTTCTATATGGGGTTCATTTTCGAAAAGACCCTGCACACATCAAAATCCCCTTAATCCTATCATCTGATAGGAATAAGGGGATTTTGATGTTTGTGGGGTCCTTTCGAAAAGGATCCCCATGTAGATGAGCTGCGCATGAGCGAAAGGCGGCACTTTCGAAGTGCCATGGCTGGCAGCATGCTAATGAGCACTGAATATTCATTTCAGTGCCTCACTAGTATTCTTCGATTTGGCCATTAGCATAGCCATTTCAAAGATTTTCCAAAGTGTAGATATAGCCCATGCTTTGTAAGTGGAAGAAAGTTATATAAGCAGTTGAATTTCCCACCCTGTTCTGGACAGGCACTTCATTTGTTTACATTGGTCCTGGGGTCTGTGTGTATTGATACTGATACCAAACAATCTCTGGAAAACATATCCTAAACTTTCTCTCAGAACAATGTAGGAATTACTCCTAGAGTTGCCTTGCAAAAAACACACCAGCCCACACCTTAATTTTTGCTAACTGAAGAGCTACTGTCACCTGCTTCATACCCCTGGTGAAATAAACAGGCCAGACCTACTGCAGTCTGTCATCAGGAATTGGTTAACATCCCTGAATCCAACAAACCAGAACTTTGGCCTCTATCAGTGTAAATGAATTGAAATAAAGCTCAAGCTAAACTGCCTGAGGCTTTGGAAAATGGAGATCTAAATGTGGACCTGAACACAGCAACTTGGTTTCACCTGTAATTAAAATACAAGATGTCTGAATTCCAGCTCTGCAATTTGTTACTATTGAATCTCAGTACCACTGATGGGGACTGCCACAGTATTATACTTTTCATTCAGCTGTTAGATACCTCTGGATTCATATGTTATGTGGTTATTACCTGACCAACAGGAAGCACCTGTACATTGTATACAAAGCCTCCAGTTTGCTTTTACAATGCACTGTTCATATGAGAATCTCAAAGCATTTAACCATTATTCTGCCTCCAGAACCCCTTGAAATAGATGATTAATATTAATCCCCTTTGCAGATGGGGAAACTGAAGCACCAAGAGCATTAAGAACAAATCCTGTCCTTATGGCGGTTGGGAATTGTTGGAGCAGGGAGAAGCCAAGTGGTCCAGGATCTTTTTTTAGGCAGTGAGGGAGCAGTGGTTAGTTTCTCTTTTTCTGCCAGAAGCGTCAGCAAAAGCTGTTATGGGTCAGCAAAATCTGCGTGCCTGCTCCCTTATTCCCAAGTGTAAGATATTTGCAAGGTGGAAAACAGATGTGTCTGAGACAACTTGGCATTAATGAGCACAAACTTTGTCATGGAACAGGGGCACTTTTCACACATGTCCTGCTTTGGTGCCCCTCTTTGACCTTGCCTTGGCTTCTAGATCAGAAGAATCTTATAGTCCTGTAGCAGTGCTCTCATCAATATGGGATCAAGCTCATACCTATAATGGCAATTACCCTTTATGTTGCAATTCTCTCTCTCTTCCTCTGTAGCATCACAAGTCAATATATAGATTGTTCAGCCAATTGACTGCTGTGTCATTGATGGCCACAAGGTGCAGCATATCCTCTGTCTTCTGACTGTGTGGTCCTGCACCATACATTTGGCTATCTGCATTGCTGCCTAATAGTAAAGATTGGGCTTGGCAGGGATATGTGTAACACAGCATGTTATTGTGCAGCACAGAGCTCACTTCCCTTAATAAACTTGTATTTTACTTGTAAAAATAATATTGTGTGATATGTTTTTTCTGAATTTTAATAACTATGTATCCAGGAATGTTAACCCCCCAACACACTTCCTCCAATCTCTATCTTCTTTTCCACTGTAAGTTGCTTGTGAAGTTGCTACTGCTATACCATGATGGAAAGACATCCTCCCAAGCACATGATTATTCTTCAGATACATGCATGGTGGTTATTTGATGGATATTTTTATATCTTCCCCAAGGAACAAGTTCTTTTAGGAGAATTGCCATCTTCAGTCAGGAAAATTGTCATCCTTAATCAGGAAAAACTCACTCACCTTGGCCTTGCAGTGGCTGACGCAGCTGTCAACAACAGGGATCAGAGCGCCTTCACCTTCATCTTTCTTTCTTTCTGTTGAAGGAGGACTGTGTGGCATTTTTTTGCTTAACTACTTCTTTTGATCTTATAAGGGGATGACCTCACTGGAGTCTGTCTAAACCCAGTAAGCTTTTTAAAAAATAGGTGATACTTTTGTGACACTCAGGAGAATGCACTCAGCAAAAGAAATGAAGGCTAAAAATGACTTGTGTTTAAACGCATCATAAATAGTCTTTGTTTTACTGTTTTTACAATAAACTGTATAAAGAATACCTCTTTAGCAAAGCCATCTTCTTCATGTAGACATTGCAGGAGATATGAAATATTGGTTTGACTTTCAATTATTTGTATCTAGTTTCCAGAAAGTTTTTATTTTCTTGTTTTGTTATGCAATATTTACTGCACTAAACTTTGTTTAATGCATCTCCAAAGAAATACTAAATATTGGGGAACACTACTGTATATCACTTGTAAATTATTCACATTTCTCTATCTGTGGCATTTTGTATTGCCTTGAATCTTTCACTTAGCTATGATTGATTTTACCAGGTTGACTATATTCATTCTTAGTAGTAGTAGTAGTAGTAGTAGTGATTCTTAATACAAAGTTGACATGCAATATATTTGTTTTTATTGTGAAATAAGGACTTAATTTGGAACATGTGGCCATAACTAATTTATGTTACTGATTCAGGGACTTTTTCTTTTAACTCAAATGTTAACTCACATGCAATAAGTTAGCAGACTACCAAACAATATGGTGCAATTTATTTATAGTTGCTGGGCCTTGAGAGAGTTTAAAGATATTATGTTAATTTACTTACATATACATCCCATTCTCCTCTTCACATTTGTAAGTGTTGCTGCAATATGAATAGCAATGAAACAGCTTGACTGGTGCAGAGTAATTCAGACATTTGATATTTTATATTTCTACAGGAATTTTAAATCTTAACTTCCATGATCTTTGCTTCTGTTGTTCCACATGACAAGGCAAAGACATAAAGTCATAAATTAGCACCTTTTTCTTGTTTTGTTTTGTTCTTTGCAACAAAAATTTGACTCCTTGTTGCAATACTTCATCATAATCATTCTTGATGTTTACATACGTTTAGGAGTATTCCCTTTTATTTTCTGGGAATCGGAGTTGACAGTTTTTCAAATTTCACTCAAATTTATGGAAATTCTCAAACATACCTGTTAGTACTTACCTCTCCCGAAAAGCCCCTTTCTAGACACTTGGTGTTTTGACTTTGTGTTTTTCCTTGTGTCGTAGGTCTATAAATACTCTGCACCAGTTTTGCTGTCCAGCTCCATTGTACCATACCCAGCTAACTGTCCCTGCCACACACTCAGAGTACAGGTAAGAGTAGATATGGTCCACCCACCTGTATTGTTAAAGAGAGATCTGGTTTTATAATCTTATGATACAATGATTCTCAATTTGATTTAAAGCATCCCACAGCATCAGATAAAATCAAAATAGATTTTATATTGACTAAATTTGAAATCTAGTAGGACACTCCTGTGTCTGTTGATTTCTCTCAAGCAATACTGAACATGAGAGAGAGTAAAGTTATCTTTATAACGCATTTTGGGCAAGCCTCCCCAGTCTCCCTGTGAGAAGGAAAAATAAATATTTCTAGAAATTGTGCTTACAAGACAAATGTATTAAATTGATTAATTTCCCCCTTAACCTCTAAGTTACAGAAAGAAGCATGGTTTAGAAAAACTGGAACATTTTGCCCCAGAATATTGTGTGTAAAATCAACCACGTCTGGCTCTCCAGGGAGTAAGGGCCTGATCCTGCAAGATGCTGAATTCTCTCCATTCCTTTTTAACTCAGTGGAATTATAGGGTATTCCAAACATCGTGACTAAGTCTACACTAGCCAAATGCTTCGAAATGGCCATGCAAATGGCCATTTTGAAGTTTACTAATGAAGCACTGAAACCTTTTCAGCACCTCATTAGCATGCAGGTGGCCGTGGCACTTCGAAACTGACGCGGCTCGTCCAGACGGGGCTCCTTTTTGAAAGGACCCTGGCTGCTTCAAAGTCCCCTTATTCCTATCTGCTCATTGGAGTAAGGGAACTTCGAAGTAGCCGGGGTCCTTTAGAAAAGGAGCCCTGTCTGGACGAGCCGCGCAGCAGTGAGCCACGTCAATTTCAAAGTGCCGCGGCCGCCCGCATGCTAATGAGGTGCTGAATATATATTTCAGTGCTTCATTAGTAAACTTAGAAATGGCCATTTGCATGGCAATTTCTAAGTTTTTGGCTAGCGTAGACATGGCCCATGGGTGTGTCTACACTTGCATCCCTCTTTCAAAAGAGGTATGCAAATGAGGTAAATCAAAAATGCAAATGGGGTGTAAATTTACATATTCAGCACCTCATTTGCATGTTCTAATTTCAAAATAGCATCTTTCAAAAGAAGAAAGCAAGTGTAGATACTGCTCTTTCAAAAGTAAACACCATCTTCGAAAGAATCCTTCTTCCCATTAAACAAAGGGAAGAAGGATTCTTTTGAAGATGGGTTTACTTTCAAAAAAGCAGCATTTTCGATTTACCTCATTTGCATTTTCAATTTACCTCATTTGTGTGCCTCTTTCAAAAGAGGAATGCAAGTGTAGACACACCCCATAGGAAGCACTTGGCAAGATCATGCCTGGTACGGGTTGAACAATGCACTGCAGTAGGGCTAACTCTGCCAGTTATATGTAGTGCACATGGATTTTAAAACTCTGTTTAATTGTAGACAGAAAATATTATACACCCCCAACAGAAAATTTATAGAAGCAGTGAGATATTCAAGTGAGCTTTATGGAAACACAATGGGAACAAGTCATCCAAGGTATTTAACCATATAGAAATTATTAGCATACTGTGCATGCTATGGACAGCCTGTTTTTTATTGTACTTGTCCTGTCAAATTAGCTAGTAATAATTGCCAGCTCATGAATAATACTTGTACCAAAATTTTGGAGCTATAGCGCTGAAAAACCCTCTACTTACCTTGTATTGGTAATAAGGAAAGTTAAAAAAAGCAGCAATGAATCCTAAATCTGTAAATGCACAAACATGTTCTGTTATTTACTTTATTTCAAATGTTAACTTCCCCCTGTCATTCACACTTGCATGCTGTCCAGCATTTCAATATTCAGTCTCCATCTATCTCTCCTTGTGCTGGCTTCTTTTCATTAGCATAATCATCACTCCATCTTTGGCAGTGGCAAATCAGTCACTCGTTTGTAAATATTGACTGTGGATGTCCTCCTATGCTGAAAAGAGTCCTGACAATGTGCAGGTTCCCACCTCTTATTTTGTTAGGAGTTTTTAATTTTGTGTTAAATATAATTGCTCCAGAGAGGAGCACTGCCGCCAGTCACTAGATACAAAGGTCAGAGGAGTGTTAGTTTCCTGACCATGTGTGGATAGCTTTCTGGAAATGGATTATTTACTACAAGTTAAAACCTCTCTAGTGCAGCATTATCAGGCCCAGCAACATCTGTGGGCTGACATGATGGTGTTTAGCTGGGTGTCCACTTATCATGGGTGTGGCCAAGTTTCCCAAAGTACCATGGTTTGTTTAAGCCACCAGTCCTGGCTGTCAGTGTTTTGTGCTGTTATTTAGCTCCAGTTTACCCCTAACTGTCTTCAAAGAGCCCACTAGGCAGTGGTAGTGCTGGTAATGCTGCTAGACAATATTCACCTCCTGTGGGTTGGCAAATTCTTTTATTTAGCACCAGTCAGGTCCTAAGCGTGCCACATCTATAGCAACAATAGACTATAGTACTGTTGCCATTTCTTTTGTTGATTCAGATATATACCAATATGTATATTTAAAGCCCATTAGATCTGTAGCTTAACCTAATAAATATTTTCAGTTTAAAATACACATTGTTACATTGAGGCAGTCTGGCCTAGTGGATACAGCACTGCACTGTGATGCTATTGAGTGATCTTAAGTGACTTCCTCTCCTTTGCCTCAGTTTTCCCATTCCTCTTTTATAAAGTGCTTTCAGGTCTACTGATTAAAAACACTATTTTTATTAAAGTACTATTTTTTATACATTTTCTAAAGCATTTTTCTACTCAGTTATTTTATATAAGTATATGGAGGTTCACATATCATAGAGCTGGAAGGGACCTCAATAAGTCAAGTCCCCTCCCCTCTTGATAGGACCAACTACCATCCTTTTTTTTCCCCCACCTCTTCCTATTTTGCCCTAGATCCCTAAACAGCCCCCTCCACAACTGAGTTCACAACCCTGGGTTTAGCAGGCTAACACTCAAACCACAGAGCTATCCCTAATTATTGGCTATTAAGTCCAGTCCCCTTAGCAGGGGAAAGCATTGGCACTGACAGATTTTTTTTAAACCTATTTAGTCTGGGCCCCTAAATGGCCCTCTCAAGGATTGAGCTCACAACCCTGGGTTTAGCTGCCCGGGGCTCAAAGCACTGAGCTATCCCTGTAGTACAGAAAACATAGAGTTCTTGTTTGTGCTTAAAAGCAATATTATAACATGTACAACTTATGTTAACCAAAATGCAAATTTGACTTGAATTAAATGAATAGTTTCAAATGAACAAGTGACCGTGGGGATTGAAAAAATTGCAACATTTAATTTCAACATTCTTCAAACAAACTTGTGATTTTGCATTTTAAAATGACATATGATTCTGAAATGTAGCTTGGTATTTTATGTTTTAAAAACACCCCCAAACAAAATTAAAGAAAATTGTTTGGGGTGAAATGAAACATTTTGTTTAATATAAATTCCTCCTTACTCACCCACACAATTCAGCAAGGAAAACTGAAAACTTTCTTTTTCTGATTAAAGTGAAACATTTTTAAACGTTTTTCCGGATCAAGGCCTTAATTCAACAGTCACCTGGTAGCTTACCACTACATCCAGAATTATCTGAGTCTTGAATTAAGGGCAGTATTCTGATACTCTCTCATTGTGAGTAAGGCTATCAGAATCTGGCCACAAATAATTAGTTGTTGTTGATGTTACTTCTGGACGTATGAAATTATCATGTAATATACATATAAATACAGTTGATTTGATCTTGTAAGTGCTGATCTTGTAAGTGTTCTTTACATGGAACTTTCATTGACAATAGTAGAAGCGCAGCCTGTAAAACATTTATAAATTGGGCCCTACATTTACATATGTTTTAATAACATTTAATGTAACCTTAAATCTTTCAATTTTTGTTACTATTACACACCCCAGGAAGAAAATAAAGAATGGGTGCTTAATTCTAATTTTAGGTTTTCACCTTTATTTGGAAAATATAAAAAGGGAAGAATTTTGAAGCCCAGAATTAAAAGTGAAATTTGTTTTGAAAGAGAAACAATTAATGAGTGCACTACTGTGAAATCTGGAGCATCTCTGATTTGCTGTTAGTTAATTTCTGGATTTTTTATTCACTCCAGCAGTTTTATTTCTAGACAAGATGATCCTTGGCATCTGTTTTGAATTGTTAATAAGGAAATAATGCATTTTTAATAACTGTAACTTGTATAGCAATTCCTTGCTTACTCGTTTTACATAGTTCAGTGTTTGCTGTAATAATACAAGATGTTTCTTAATTTTTCTAAGAGAAAGGAGAAAGCAAAGTAAGCTAATACATGCCAACATCAGCTCATTGCTTGTCCCATTGTGCTCAAATTAGCCCCTACACTTTACATCTCTGTCCTTTTTCATACATTCTAAGAAACAGATTGTAAACGGAATACAGTTTGAATAGTTAGTTAGCTTTCATAGAATCATAGCTTTAAGAACCCACTTTTCAGTACTAGCAATGATTTTGTAGAGGGTGGGGGAGAGGTTTGAACCACATGCACCCGACAGCTAAGAGGGTACACTTTCCATAGAAGCTGGCCCCATCTCCATCAGTGATTACGTAAATTTGAGTGTAATTGGCAAAGGCATAGCAAAGTATTACTTTATTATAGATCCTCATTTATCTAAGAAGCAGTGTCATTTACCCACTAAGCCCTGGTCTACACTACACATTTATTTTGGTATGACTTTGTTACTCTGGGTTGTGGAGAATCTAGAAGCTTGAGCAACAGAGTTATACCAACCTAATTCCCAGTATAAGCTGTGCTGTGTCAACAAGAAGGCTTCTCCTCTTGACATTGTTTCTGCCTCTCAGGGAGGTAAAGTACCTATGCTGACAGGAGAACATCTCCCATGAGGGTAGGTAGTGCCTTCACTAAGGAAATAGTGAGAAAGGCAGGCAAATCAAATAATAGAAGGTTTAAAATGATGCAGTCTACCCCTTTCTGAAGGGGAACCTGCTTTTCTGAGCATTACAAGTCAAATTTCAAATTCAGCCCTGCTGTGAGCATTCACTTGGGAAGTGAATACACTACACCACAGCTAACTGTCTGTGGTTGCCAGTTACATTCATTTTGTACACCCCCAGCTGCAAAATTATTACATATTACTTTGCCATTCATCACTGAATTTGATCCTTAAATGGGTGCCTTCACGAACTGTGGTGGCAATCTGCCAGTCTAACCTTGTAAAAGGAGAGACTGCCAGGTCCGCTGGATGTATCGGCTTCTCAGGTTTCTGTAGATATGGTCAGAAGCTGTCTGTGATGATTGACTGCAAATAGGAGAAGAAAAAGAGAATGCATATGGAAAATAAACATGTAACGTACATATCTGTATTTATGTGTACATGTGAGTATATAAGCATGCACATATTACTACAGCTGGACAGATTTGTTTAACATCCGTGCTTGAAAGACATTAAAATATCTTTGAAAGGCTGAATTCCATTGGATCAGATCTGTTTCTTCTTGTAAACATAATTTATTTGTTTTGCTTGCATGACTCCAAACATTTACTCCTCCAAACATTAGTCCTCCATCTACTGTCTTCAGTTTTCATTACTGATATTTTCAAACTATATGTCTTGTCATGACCAAACATTATTTCTAAAATCTTGAAACTGGAGATTTCTTTTTCTTTTCTTTTTTTTCCCCAGCGGTGCCTGTGAAAACAAAAAGATATTGCAAAGGATGTTATAGTACCAAAGAAAGCCCACCATTTTCTTGCACACTCTTCCTGCATAATGTTTAATCAGCACCTCTGTGAGGTAAAATTATTCTTCTGACAGTTCTGTACTTATTCAGAAATTTAATACCAAATTTTTCAGTTTTAACTAGCAGTGTTGACTAACATGTAACAAACCATGGCATCAAAAATAGCAGATGGATTGATGGTGATCATCGGTTTTACCTGTGCCAGTAGTAATCCGTGTAGCCAAATATTGTAGCAATGGTAAATGGTGAAATTCACCCTCTAATAATAAATGAAATGCCTAGCTGCTGGCTGTCGATGTATAAGTGGCAGGTTTCCTTTTCACATTCATTTTTCCCAAGAGTTCTGTTAAATAATTTTCATTGTCAGCACAGTCAGGGAAAAATCCATTTTTGTTAGATTTGTGCAAGTGAAAACTTAATTTTTATAGTTTAAAAAGCCCTTTCCTTTCCCTAATTCAACAGAAGTACAGTCTAGTCTCAGAGAAAATACTCCAAACGCATCTGTAAAATCTCACATAGAAATGTCTTTTGGTCCTAGAATGCCCTGTCTTCCTGGGAATGCCCCCAACTCCACAGTCTACTAGTGAGGGTGTCCTGAGGTGGTTTTCCAGCCCAAAGTCCATCAGAGGTACAGATATAGTCCAGTGAGCTATATTTGGCCAAATGCATTGAGTGGTTAAAATGACAGCTTACTGAGGCTTCACAAAACACCAAAAGTTGTTGGAAAGGTATCTTCCTTTCACATATATGGCAATTTGCTAAGGCTGACTTTTTACCACATTTTAAGTGTTGTAATTTTTTTGTTTAAAATTCGAAGTAAATACCAGGCCATATAATGTCAAACCAATCTGAATGATAAAAATGACATGACTCATGCAAACTGGAGCAGAGGTTCATAACTTTGATGGCTCCTGAGAGAAATATAACAATTCCAAACAAAGAACTGATGAATCTGTCAAACAATATATTCTGTAATAAGAGATTTCAAAGCCAGTAAAATATGATTTTTGTTTTGCTTAAATTGTCTCGTTGCACAGGGAAGTTTGTGTAAAAATAGAATAACACTTTCAGTTCCTCCTCCTTGTGACCTCAAGGACCTAGATATGGAAAAACTGTAATTTGCACGTTCATAGCCTATGCACTCTTAAGAGCAAGTGGTAAGCTGTCATAAGAGCTGCTCTTTGTCTTTGGATTTCCTTGTTTACCTCCCTTCATTGTTTCCTTCCCATGCTTCTTCTTTAGCCCTCTATATAGTTAAAGAAAATGGCAACTGGTGGTGGTGTTGTTACTGGTAAAGAAGTGACATCGTGCAAGCTTCCCAGTAAGCCAGCATCCCTTCCTCCACTTCCTCATGCTATAGGGTACAACATAGCATTACAGATGTAGGCATTCCAGATCACTTTTGTAATTTAACTGCATATGTAACATCTGGTTTGTGGCACTATTCATGATGCTGGCAACTCTGAAGACAGAGTTCTACATAGCTTAAAAGAAAAAAAGGAGTACAGCCCTATCTGTAAGAATTTCTTCACCATGTAAATAACCATGTGAAAAAATTATGCCTCCTCTCCTACATTTTCAATTCAATGTTTCTGGAAGTCTTCATGGAGTCTTGCTCTTTGATCAGTTAAACCCAAAGTCCTTTATCCCTGCAGTAGACTTGGGACAGATGGAGGAGTTCAGTGAATTGTACACCATGAATATTTGAAATAATTTTTTTCTAATGGTAAAAATAGAAAGTACCCTTCCAACAAGTAGTGAGGCACTTTGATACAAAGCTTTCCACTTCAAACAGTCTTTGATGCCATAAACATTAACCTGGGTTTGTGTTGTCTTTGATTGTTGCATGAAATCTACTGACACTGGGGCCCAGATTTTAGCACCATATATGATCTCACAGAGATTCTTGTAAGCGGTGCAACTGGGCTATCTTCCATTGCTTACAGATGGGCTGTGCTTTTTTTAAATATTGTAGCTGAATTCTCCTAATGTTGTTCCCTTGTGATTCTGTTCCCTTCTCTCCCTCCCTCCCACCCTTTCTCTTTCTTTTCTTTTTTGCCCTCCTTGGCAGGGAAGATAATGTTCTCCACCAGTTCTGTTGTCCACCTTCTGGGTCTAGTAGTCCATCCTCAAGATAACAGAGAAGCTCTGGGTCGCTAAGTGGGCAGTCACAGTGCCACATCTGTATAGTCCATCTCCTTCCTCTTCTTTCTCTTGCTGGTGTGTATGGAACCAACATTAACTTGCATGGAAATAGTAAAGATTCTGGTTCATATCAAATTTAAATTTTATTCAAAATGCCTGGTAACTTCCCCTCTGCACTTTCTTCTCCAAGCTTTCACTGCTCACTTTTTTCTGTATCAAGTGCTTAAAATGCATATGGAGTATAAACAAAAATGTAAAATGCACTATATATTTTGAACCAAAATAAACAGTGCCATAAATCTGCCAGTGTACTGCGCATTTTGTTATCACATGCAGTCGTAATGATTTCTTCTAGGCAGTTGATGTGGTAAGTAATGTAATTTATTTTATTTCAAATAGATTTTGTCATGTGTATTGCATCGAGCCTTTTGGAACAGCCCTGAATGCACATTTCAAAATTGGACTCTAGTTGCATTGTTCAGATCCAAATCAGAATGTGAACAGTGTTGTTAGAATCTGGGGCTTAGGTTCAGCTGCTCTCCTATCGCTGTAGGTGTTTGTTAGACTATCCCAGTGATTTGGACAGATGAGTACTGTAGCTGCATAACCATATTTTCCTAGGCTTTAAACAGCTGCACTTCTCAGTGTTTTTAAACATCTGTGAATTTACCAAGTGTATATTTAAATATGTTTGTGCAACAGTCCTATTTTGTACTCAGCATTGATAAACACACCTAACTGAATAGTGGACCTTTCACTAAGCTATAGACAGTGTCATGTAAAGGCCCAGATATGTCTGTGGATGATTAGCTCCCACTACAGTAAATGCAAACTGCCCATTCAAGAGCTCAAAGATTGTGTCTACGCTATGAGATAAATTCGAATTTAAGGCAGTTAGCTCGCTATTACCATGTGACTGTCTTCACTGGAAATACCATTAGCTCAATTTAGGGAGCACTGATATCGCCATCACATTATCATCAGTACCTGCTGGGTACAGCATCAAGCACGAATTCAGAAATTCAATTAGAGGCTAGTGTGGAAGTGCCACGCCTTAAAATCAAATTTATTAGCCTCCAGAGGTGTTCCATGTGTAACCCACAATGCCCCCAAGTGCTCCGCTCTGGCTGCTGCTCTCCAGGTGCACAGGAATTAGGTAAGAGGAAGACCATGAATTTCAAATCAGGACCAGGAAGCCTGTAGCTGTGGGCTCATGTTAATATGAGAGCCTGAGAAATGTCTTTCTTTCTTTGCTACTAGTGCTGTAAGTGCATCTACCCATTACAAATATCTCCAGAAGGGAGGTCGTGGTTCTGTCTCTACACTTGGTATTTTTTTCTACGCTGTTTGGAGCCAGCCGCTGCCCCACCACACTACATGGCAGCAGGGCTGTTGTGCAGGTCGTGCTTGCATAAGAGGCTGAGAAACTTCTCAGCAGTTTACATTTGTGCACGAACCCCATCTCTTGACCATAGGCTCCACGCAGTTGGGGTTCTTCCTGCACTCAGACACATCATGTGGGTAGCACCGACCCACTAAAAGGACGTGCCTGCCATTCAGTGTTGACTGTGCTGCTAGACAGCTCGATATCCTGTCTTGCTCACGTTTAGGGCTCCAAGGGCAGGAAAGATTTTCAGGGGCTTGCTACTGCTAGGGGGGCGTCTCCACCGGCATCCAAGATACTCAGGGGCTTGCTGCCACTGTGGGGGGAAGTCTCCCCCGGTGGGTAATATATTCAGGGGGAACAATTCAACTGGCTCCCCACTGAAACCCCCCACGCCCCTAGCACTGGACCAGAGGGGGGTTGCTGCTGCCAGGGGGAAGTCTCCCCTGGCAACTAAGATATTTCGGGGAAATAATTCAACTGGCCCCCCACTGAACACCCCCCACACCCCTAGCACTGGACCAGTGGGACTTGCTGCCACGTGGGGAAGTCTCCCTCAGCGGCTAAGATATTCAGGGGGACTATTTTGACTACTTCAACATTTCAACCGGCTCTGCAGCCACAGACCACAGCACCCACCACCACCACCAAAAATATTTCTGGGAGTTTGCTGCCCATTGCAGACACCTGCTGGTTTGATATTTCTGTTCTAAAATCTTTTTGCTGACATTTCCTATCTTTCTTTGTGCTTTGACCCCTCCAAAAACACAGGGTGAGGGCCAGTTGAGATTCCTGTTTCCATTACAAGTTCAGTGTCTGAGATTTCACTGCCATCCCCCATGTTTGCAATTTCCTTGCAGTGAAGAGGAAAGACAAAGATCTTTTTTCCTAGACTTTGCTAGCCTCTTTCTTCTAACTTTGAGAATACATTCTGTCCCTGTGTTATTTTCAGGGATCGGATGCAATCGCAGGAGGAGGGACACTCAGTGGATGGCCAGCTGAGAACACCACCTGTGCACAGAAGCCTTGTAGTGCAATGGAAAGCCCAAGACCCTCCCCTCAGCAGCTCTCTTTTTTTCATACACTTTCCTGTCATTTCTCTCTTCAAGCTTTTCAGGGTCACTGTATTATTTTCAGGGATCAGATGCAATCATGAGAGGGGGGACACTCAGTGGATGGCCAGTTGAAAATTCAGTTACAGGAGAAAGAGATTTCTGTTAACTTTGCCATCTCTGTGGATGCCCTACTTTTCCTTCTTTCCGACAGGAAAAATGGACATTTGCTTAACATGGGAGGGGAATGAGGACAATGCAATATGGGACGATAATGTCAAAGACCAGCGAGCAGACCCAGAATGCTACAGGGATGAGGGAACTGTGGGATAGGTACCCACAATGCACTACTGCAACAGTCAATGTTTGCCAGTTGAGTCTGAGAACAATAAGTCGATTCTGTGAGGAGTACATGGGGAGGTGAGGTTAGTCAAATTCAAACTTACAAATTCTGGAGTTACAAAATGGATATTAATAAATTCAGTTTTATCTTGTAGTGTAGATGTAGTGTAGCTGTCTGGTTCTTGGTAGATGGAAAAGAGGGAATCAGCTAGAACATGCCACCTGCAAAATGACTCTTTGAGGGCTGCAGCTGTTTGGCTATACTCACCATAAAGGGGCAGACTCAAAATGACATTCTGGGAAATAAAGGTCCTATAACAAAGTGACCCATTTTTTCATGTGGTTCCCAGTCATTGTTAATAGGAAGCAAAAAATCACTGAAGAAACTGTTCCTGGGGGACAGGCTGCTTTTGATAATCGGTCTATCACACCCCAAAATGCAATCCTAAAGGATATGAATGATCTAGGGTTTAAATGGAGATAACGAGGAGAGATGGGAGGACAGGATGAAAGGGTGTAAGATGGAATGGAAAGGCTTGGGATCAGTAGGATCAGGGAAAGCAGCAGACTAAGACAAGGCAGTGTAAGGGTTGCCATCTTCTTCTCTTGTTCCACCCTACACACAAATCAAGGTCCAGTAATGGCCCCAAATTTGCCGATGAGTCATCTGAATCTGTGCATTGGAGGGCAGAAAATAAGGAATTTGCTCTTTGGGGTAGTTTTTGGCTGCTGGCTCCTCAGTTTTTCTTCTAGTTACCTGATATAGGACTGCACTTTAGATTGTCTTTTACTTATCTGGGACATGATCAGGAAGTTAAGAATGTCTCCTAGCTGGGGAAGAATTTGGCCCTTAAGGAACACATACCCTGGTGCTGTTTGTGCATTTGTAAGATGCCCTACACGACTCTCAATCTGTGGGAGCAGATTGGGAGCATTGTATAGCTTGAGCCTATGTTTTGAGACTGAATACATCCATTCTATGTGGATCCCAGTCATATGGCATTACAATGGCATTAATGGGCATTCCTTTTCTATGAGGAATTTGCAGGTCACACATGAAGAAATTGTTTAGAGGATTTCATATTTTTGGCACAGACATATCAGTGTTCTCGTGTTGACTCTGTTAGAGTAGAACATTAAAATGTCTGGATGCCACTGACATTTCCTTAGCCTTTTATCTCTTTCATTAATTAGGCAGGAATTTCTCACAGCCTTGTTACACTTGGCTAGAAACAGTAGGGATTTCTGTTATTTTGACTTGTTTTTCTCTGTCACAAATGTAAACAATAATTACTTCTCTCTACTCTGTGTACTGATCTGAAGCATAGTAATTATTCTCTTCTCCAGGCTGGGATCTGTGGGAAGTTTTCATCTGCATTTTATTTAATTAGGTGTTGGTTGGTTAATTAGTTAGTTAAAGAGAAATAGAGGCATGACTTATGTATATGAAAGTCCCAAACCATTCATTCTGGGTATCATTCCCATTACAATGAAGAAAAACCATCCTCCTCAGTGTGGTTACAGTTAACGATACCTTTCATGAAAAAAGGCAGTGCAAGGCAGATCTGTGCTGGTGCCTGTATAGCAAAGAAATACGATCATTTTGTGGTAGTTGCATTTTGCCCTTTCAAATTAAAGGCAAAATTTGAGTCCTTGGAAATTGTTGGCATACAAAACTCTCACGTGAGCAACTACCATGGATTGTTCTCCATCAGAAAGCAGACTGCCATGGAAGAAGTGCAAAAGTGAACATTTTCCTTTCTAAATAAATTATGGCTAGCTAAATGAAACATGCTATATATCTCAGGATTCATCCCTAAAACTGGGTAGAATTCTTGTCTGGTTAACTTGTCCAAGGTTTATGCATATGACCTAATTAGTGTACATTGTCATAAAATAAAAGGGCTGCACTGAAGATGGTTTTTCCCTTTTCTTCTAATTTCTGTATACTCTCTGCAAATTTCCATAGTTGGGAGTGTAGAAGATGCCTCTGCTTATGCTTGAATGAGCCATTCAACAAATGACCACAACACATAAATCTTTGATGTGGAAGGCTGAGAAAAATCATTTAGCCGCTGTTCTCATATGTTATTCACTTACTTTGTGTGAATGCATTCCAGAGTGCCCCTGCATTAAGTATTGAAGAAGTTTGCTGCCTGGGTGGTTTCAAATAGAAAATGTTTTATTGGGCATTTTCAGATTGGTATCAATTAAGATCTCGCTCATTTTTTATTTTTCCACTTTGAATATAGGGGCTTCTTTTGTGAACATCTTTAGGTTTTAATCATGTTTCTTTTTTGGATGGTTTTGGCTGTAATGAACATACGTCAAACAGCCTTCCGTATTTTGCGTGCATTGTAACTGCTGCTACTTTCATTTCCCTTCTGCAAATATGATGTTAATTTTCAGTTTCTCAGACTGTAATTCATATTATTCTATTTAGCAACTCAAAACAATTTCCATATTTGCATTGCATATATGTATAACATGGACTTTATTATGTCATTAGATGGAGCATATAGCAGTTCAAACCATGACAAATTCAAGAACCTCTGTTCCAAATGTAGACTGTATCTTAAAATAACACTCATTATTTGGACAATCTAAATATTGAATAGCCATCCACTATATGAGTAGAAAAACTAAGTTACTGCAAAAGTTGAGTGGTTGTTTGCAGAAGCAGTTCCACACAGGTCTCATTAGCGATTCAGATCAACATTTCAGATTTTTCCCAAGATTATAACTAACTCAGGGTTCACAAAGGAGAAGTAGCTCAATTTCATTGTGGTGAGAAAGCTCCTTCCTTGAAATAGATGTGTTCATAGAAGCCCAGTCAGCGATTGGGGTCTAATTGTTCAAAGCACTATATACAAGTGTTGCAATGAAGTCCCTGTCCTAAAGAGCTTTCAGTCTACCTAAACCCAGATAATTAAAGCTGTGGAGTGTGTTGACAACATGACCTTGTCATTCCAATGTAAACATAGATTAAACAAATGCGTATTTGGTTCGGTTGTTCATAGTTTTGAAAATTGCTGTTCATACTCATTCAAATGATCATTTTGGTGAGCTTACTTTTAATATTTTTGATCTTAAATCTTGTTTTTAATTGTTTCATTACAAATGCTGAAAATGTTTAGGAAAAATAAGTTTGCAAAATATAGAAAATAATAGGTCATGACAAGTACTATGAATCACTGTAATAGAAATACGAAATGTACCTTTTTTCATTAGATTTGTAGATATTAAGCATATTCCAATCAAGAATATTTTTATGAGTAACGGAAACAGATTTTACGTGATGCTTAAGATTCCTGCAAATGATTGCTAGAGGGAGCTCTGCTACAATGCATTTCAAAGCTTTCACAGTATTGCTTCTACATGCTTTACAATCTTTTGGAAGCATGAATCACGAATAAAAATGTGAGTCAACTTTTCTTTGCTGAATGCTAACACTCTTATGTTAGTTCATTAATATTACAGACTATATATATTTTGTGGCTGACAGTTTTCATTGTTAGCCAGCTATGCATGGCACTGTCCCGCTTTTAAGTTAACACTGAATTTTTCCTGAGGATAGCGTCTCAGACTCATGAAGACGATAACAATACAAATACTTACATGGAAACTTCTTTGAAAACTGTACTGGTCCTATCAGTGATGATTAGCCCATCCCTTTTTTATCCTCCCATCACCCCCACTACCCTTCTCCCTGCTATATAACCCTGGATTCTAATTGTCTCATCCAAACCTGAGGAAGTGGGTCTTACCCACAAAAGCTCATTACCTAATAAATAAATTTGTTAGTCTTTAAGGTGCTGCAGGACTGCTTGTTGTTTGGGAAGCTACAGACTAATATGGCTACCTGTTTGAGTCTATGCAACTGGGCATATTCTTCTGAGGTAGAAACAGCAGCGAGATATGAAACAAATATTTTGGACCCACAGAATAACTCTATTTACTACAGTGGAGTTATTTCTCATGCGCATGATCATAAATTAAAGGAGAATGTGGCCCTCCACTTACAAGAAATTTGTACATATTAAGTTTTTTTTCATTTGCCAGCAGCTTTAAGAAGCTTTAGCAGATTCAGCTAGTCTGTGGATATGCCAAAAATTTGCAAAATGGGCATTGCAACCAGTACAGTAAGTACTGTCATTTGGGAGAGAAAATTTGTAAACAGACACAGCTGCAAAGAAAGTCTGAATCATCCAGCCCTATGATTCTGTGATTCTGTGATCTAACACAGTAACAACCCTGTTGAGCTGAGTCATATTAGCAGGTTGTTTTTTCTGGTAGCTGAGAAAGATACCAGCTCAACCTCTGCTCTGAAATTAAGT
The DNA here is from genome assembly GCF_033958435.1 of Carettochelys insculpta. Taxonomy (NCBI): domain Eukaryota; kingdom Metazoa; phylum Chordata; order Testudines; family Carettochelyidae; genus Carettochelys; species Carettochelys insculpta. Next base: position 13,355,757 of record NC_134147.1, on the reverse strand, counting down.
ATCTAGCTCTGATGGACAGGATGATCTTAAAGTTTCAGACTGGTTTTATTCAGGTGGTGGGAAAAGAGCATATCCTTAGTGGACATCAGAAAGAAGAAGCATGCTGTGAGGAGTACTGCAGTGGAGAGAGAAGCAGGAGACCTACAATCAACTACAGTAGGGCCATAAGTAGGTGCAACTGCTCATGAAGTCAGTGGGTGTTGTGGCTGTTTGTGCCTGGGCTAAATTTATCCTCCCCTTTCCGCCACTGGGGACCTTTGGATGAGTCATGTAATGGCTCTGCTCTTCAATTCTCTCATCTGTAACATCAGGAATGGTAATGGTAATATTTCCCAGTCCTTGAAATAGCGTTGAGATTCTTAAATTAAAATCTCTACAGGAGATTACACTTCATCTTATTGCATGGGGCCATAGAGAAGAATATACATTCAAACATCTATTCATTTGTTTTGGATAATGAAGGCTCATGGTAGAAGGTATGTATCAGAGAAGTAACCGTGTTAGTCTGTATCTTCAAGAACAACAAGTCCTGTGGCACCTTATGGACTAACCAGTTAGTCTATAAGGTGCCATAGGACTTCTTGTTGGTAGAAGGTATGGTGGCCATTCACTGAGAACTATCTCCGTTTAAATTAAAAAAAAAAAAAACACGTGGTAAAAGTGGTCCTGCTAAACAAAACCAGTAATGATCACATGACATTTATAGCGCCTAATCCAACTTCTACTGAAGTCTCTGTCTTTGGTACTTACCTGAACTGCTGATGGTATTTAGGCTCCTAAGCAGCTAAATCCCTTTTGAACATAAGGTTTAGGCTCCTAAATCAGTTGCTGAGCACAGCAACTCCAAAACACCTTTCAAGATCTGAGCTTAAATGGTCCCATCAGGAGTCTATGGCAGAGGAGGGAATTGAATCATGGTCTCAGGGTAGCACCCTAACCACTGGTCCATTATTTCTCTCCAGGAGTTCCCATGGGAATTCTTACATAAATTTAAATGGGGATTGGATTAGGCCTCTAACTGAAGCCAGAGCCCCCACTTCAATAAATGACACTGTCCCTTTGTGTGTCAGCCCCACTGCTGGTGATTTTATTGATGCAGTAAGGTCTCAGGAGAGGTGACCTCAGGGTACGCGATCCTGCTCTTATGCAGCTGACCCCGATTCCTACAGTAAACCCTGGAAATGCACAATTTCCAGTTGCCCTTAACTTGCTCCCGGTCATCCTGGCTCAACACCCCTCAGCTCCGCACGGCCCCAGCTCAGCCCCCCACCCTCAGCTCTGCTCACCACCTGTGCACAGCTCCTGCTCACCCCCCACTCCCGTCTCTAGCGCTAGCTCACCACCCCTCAGGCGTGACTCCGGCTCAATTTCTCCAGCCTCAGTTTAACCCCACTACTGGCTCACCACCCCCATGCGGCTCTAGCTCACTCCCCACGCCCACACCCAGCTCTGGCTCACTACCCCTCACACACAGCTCCATTTCACCCCCGACCCCCGCCCTGATTCAACCCCCCCCCCACAGCTCCAGTTCAAACCGGCTGCCCCAGTTCAAACCCCTCGCACTCGGCCCCAGTTCCATCCTCCCACCCCGGTTCCAACCCCTCACACTTGGCTCCGGTTCCAACCCCTCACACTTGGCCCCAGTTCCATCCTTCCCCTCCTCCCCCGGTTCAAACTCCTCACACTTGGCCCTGGTTCTATCCTCCCACCCCGGTTCAAACCCCTCGCACTCAGCCCCGGTTCCATCCTCCCACCCCGGTTCAAACCCCTCACACTCAAACCTGGTTCCATCCTCCCACCCCAGTTTAAACCCACTACATGTGGCTCAGGTTCAACGTCCCTCCCACACGCGGCTCTAGTTCAACACCCCACCCCCAGTTCAACCCCTCTGTCAGCTCACTACCCACTCCTGGCTCTGGCTCTGGCTCACTGCCCCTCAGTCGTGGCTCTGGCTCAACCATCCCCCACCCAGCCCCCAGCCCTGCTCACCACCCAAGCAGGGCTCTGGCACCCCATGCACAGCTCTGGCTCAACTCCACCCCTTGCCCCCCTGTAGCCCTAACCAACTCCAGGCTTACCTTTATCCCCCCTACCACCACCACGAGGCTTAACCCTCCCCCACCCCAGGATTTACCTTTCTGCTGCTTCCCCAGCTGCAAAACATGTGCTCCGCTGGGGAAAAAGCCGGACCCCACTTATGCAAAATTCCGGTTATGGGAGGGCACGCGGAATGGAACCCTCATGTACTCTGAGGCCTTACTGTACAATTTCTTTGAAAATCTCAAATACATTTGCAGCACCGATGCCATGGTGGGGACAGAGATTAAAAAAGAAAACACAAAAGTTATAAAATCTGACATCTAAGTGGAGTAGTCAAGAGCGAGATATAAAATAATGGAGCATTTATTTGATTTTATGAGCTTAATCTAAAGTTACAAGGCCCAGTTGCCAAAAGCACAGTTATTCATTTGTGTGCACAAAAGGCAGAGACTGAATGTGCAAATGGTATATACAAGGAAGGTTGGGTAGTTAAAGTTCACTTGCCCAGCATATATGTGCAAATAAATGCCACGTTTTTGTTGTTGCAGGTGAAAAAAATGTATGCACAAAATGAAAGGTTTTATTCAGGCTTTGTAGAGACAACTTGACTGTATTTTAATTTTTTTTTTCATTTCTAATGTTTGTGGACTGTAGTTTGGGTGCTCTCTACCAGTTAGGCTTGTTCATTTTTTGTCCACATGTATTTTGTGATCTTTACAATTTTTTAGATGATGCTCTTATGCAGCAAACCAAATAAAAATCAAATCAGCCTCTGACCCCTGAGCATAGAGCTCAGTCTTTTCAAAGAAACTCACACTTCTCTAGGCCAGCCACTCAGGGAGGCAAAAGGGGGCAATTACCCTGCAGGCTGTGGGGTTCAAAAAGGCCCAGGGCTCCCAGCTGCCATCACTGCTACTGCAGCAGCAATGCAGCAGCTGGAGCCCTGGACTCTATACTGCTGCTGAAGTACCAGGCGGCACACTTTAGGCATCTCTGAGGACTGGTTGGGAACAGGGTGGCCATGGATGGTATGCTCGGAGTTCCACCCCACCACCCGCTCCACTTCTTCCAGGAGCACAGAAACCCCTTCTCCCCAGCCTAGGGGCCCAGTAAGTCCATCAGTATCCCTTCTCTTCTCCTTTCCCTTCCTGTCCCCAATCCTGGGACCCTTTCCTGAGCACTCAGTAGGCCTCCCTTTCTTTGAGCAACTGTAGATCTGAAAACTGAGTTTATTCTCTGTCACCTTGGATGAAAAAGTGCTTGAGGAAAAAGTGTGACACAGTAATTGCATCTTCAGCAACACAGAATTGCAACACAGAATATTATGCATGTGTCCGAAAGGTCACCTTAATATAATTTCGTTCATTTAAACACCATGATCCCTGTGTTAGTCAGGGGATGTATTTATAACTTTGGAGAGAATGGGTGACTAATCCATTGTGTATTCTCTTGTATGCAGCAGATGTTTCTGACAAATAAGTTTGCTTGCTTGCTGGCCACTAAGCGTCTGATTAAAGCAATTTCACTCTGCTTTGTTCTTTGTTAATCTGCGAGCTGTCAGCTGAGGCCTGTCAATATCATCTGCCCATGAAATTGACAAAATCACAACTGTGGTAAACAAAGCTTCTCCTCAAATGTGTAGGCTGTTCTAAAGCTCACATATACTCATCTATTTTTAACCACATCTTTCACCAAAAAAAAAATTCTTTTTTTAACAAGTCATTGGATATCAGTGAAACAGTATTTTATCTACTGATACAATAGAATTGTTGTGTTCCAGATGAAAACAACAGCAGAATGGCCTTTTTTTCTCTGTAAACTGGTGAATTAGCTTATCAGTTTAACTTATCAAAGCATAAAAGCTGCCTATTTTAAAAAAATTAAGAATCATAAACTATACATTATTCAAAGCATTTGATATTTTCATCAGAGACTCAGAAATGAACAAAGAGCAATTAAGAAAGCTGAGGTTTATTTACACAAAGCAACAGAAACCTGTCACTGTACTTTTAACCAATCTACCTGCTCTCATGCTTTAGCTTCATGTTTCATTAGTCCCTTGTGTTTCATAACCACTAAATGTATTGCATCTTCTGAAAGTGTTACATTAATTTTGACATTGAGAACCTTGGTTGGTCTGTTACAGTCGCAGAACAAATGTTCTTATTCTAAACAGTCTACGTGCAAACAAAGGTCCTCCTACCAAGTCTTGGGTTGGAAAACATCTTGTTCTATACAAACAATTCAGGCTTGTTGAGGCTAGAAGTAAAGATGGAAGAAATGGCTGCTCCTGCCAAACATGGTCTTGAGAGTTGACTGGTCATCTATCTCATCATTGTTATGGTACTTCACTTGCTAATGCCAATGAATTAGAGCCCTGAGTAACAAATGTGAAATTAAAGAGTGTGGCAGACAGGCTGAAACCTGTGTGGGATGAGGGGTTTGAAAAATAAGACTCCACAATGTTTTCCTAGACAGTTTAACAGATTCACTATAATTAGCTGTTTTCCTTGTTTTAAGCTAAAAATTGCAGGAAAAAACTGCACTTCTGATGCAAATGTGCTCCATACCCTGTGCGTGGTCTCCCATCAAGCAGGGCCAGCCATTGGCTATCTCTGGTGGACAATGAAGTGGTTACTGTCTACAAGTGTCTGCAAGGGGAACAAATAATTTAATCATGGACTCTTAAATCTAGCAGAGCAAAGTATTAACACAATCCAATGACTGGATGTTGAAGCTAGACAAATTCAGACTGGAAATCAGGCATAAAATTTGATCGTGAGGGTAATTAGCCATTGGAACCATTTTAAAATCAAGATTGGATGTTTTTCCAGAAAAGCAACACTCCAGGAGCTATTTTGAAGTTCTGTGGCTTGTATTATATCAGATTAGATGTTCTCAATGGTTCCTTCTGGTCTTGGAATCTGTTAATCTGTATGATTCTGTTTTGTAGCAGACATGCTGCTGGAGCATCTAGCGTATTTGGCTTCATGATCCATAAAGGTTTGCTGGTTGCATGTTGTTTGACTGACCATTTGTTAATCCTCTTTTTCCAGCAAACAAATCTGCTTTCAGAAGTCTAACCCTACTGTCTGTCCAAACAGTTTGTAGTGAAATATAGGCAGGAAGCTGTGAAAATATTTCCAGTGTATGTGCTCTTTGTAAGTTTCTGGGTCCCCTATTTAAGAAAACTTTCATTTTCCGACTGACTGATAAAGCAGCATATAGACAGGAATTTTGTTCAGCAGCTTTGACTGTCAGGATATATTCTTATCATAGGCTTTTGTATTGAGTGCCCAAATAGAGTAGATTCAAACTTATTGAATATTATTAGTGTGCTGCAATAAGAAACAATAGTCAAGAATTGTGTGTATAGTTCTTTAAACCCACTTGTTGCAGTTTATATACAGTCTTCCTTGGGAAATAGAAGGATTGTTCACGTGGGTCTCCAATTCAAACATTAATCGAACCAGACAGATTTTGTTGTTTGTCAATGTGCATGTAAGTATTTAACTGTAACTACTAAATCTATGGGAACGGGTTGAAAACTATGTGAATTCGTGACCTACATTATTTCTGCTCCTGGAGATCCAGAATAGTGTTGTGGTGGCCTGTGAAAAATTAGATTGCGAGGCCCAGACCATGGCTCCATGCCGTCTGTGTGCATGTCTGCTTAGATGTCTACAGGGGAATAAAATCCCCTCTGTGCCCCTGCACGCTCTCTAAAGAGCTTAGGTCGGGGCATGTGGGAGTGAGCAGGTGCAGTGTGCTAATGGCTGTCTGCACAGGGCCATAAGCAGGACAGCGGAGAATGGATGGAGAAGGGCCGTAAGCAGGAGAGCCTTATTTTCCAGTACCCCAAGTGCCCACAGCAGAATTTAGCTGAGAGATGGAAGTGTAGCTGCTGCAGATATGGGTCAGTACCAGCTTACTGCCTGCTGGATTGAGGAGGAAGCAGGGAAAGGTCCTTCTCTGTGGTTTCCCTATGGTTGTGCAGCTGTGCAGCACCCAATAGCAAGGCTAATTCTAGCCATAAACATATATGGCATTTGAGCTGATGTTCATTCCTTCTGCTGTCAGTAGCTACAGTGTTTGTGAATGTCGATCTGCAGGAGATGTTCCTGCAGCAATCTCCACGCTACAATGATTTTTTTAAAGGATTCAGTAAGAAGAAAATGGTGCCATGTCCTCAGGAGATAATGTAACAGGGCTCTGGAAGACAGCCTGAACTGCTGTCTCCCAGACTTATCTTCCTTTCATTGTAGGTCACAATTGTGGTCTGTTTGTTGAGTGTGTGTCAGAATAATGGCAGTGCAACTGGCAATAAGCAGTTAGAGAGTATTAAACATTTGTTTGAGTAAAACAAGAACTGCACTTCAGCTTTAGTCATTTCTGTTTTATATTTGTTTTCTGTGGTCTTTCCTGTAAGTGACTTTGCATGTGCATTTGTTTGTGTGAAAGGGTTCGTGCGGTCATTTTGAAATCTCTCTGGTTGTCCTCTACTGTTTAGTGAATGTAGTCTCGTGTGACTTAGATACCAGGAATAGACATCCTCACCTCCAAGTATATTCTTCACACAAAAACCATGTAAGCATGAAGTGTTCAAGTGCTTTCAAATAAGGAAAAAATCATAAAATCAGAGTCTGTTGACACCTGATCTCTAAATACAAATCAGGTTAAAATGCTTCAACATGCAATCTGTGTGAATAGTCTGTCCTGTTCTGCCTGTGCTAAACATCCTTATGTAACATAGAAAAGAGACCATCTTAAGCTTGTTAAATACATAGTGGGAGAGTCAGCCACGAATTTCTAAGCTTCTGCTGTTATCCTAATGACACATTTCTTTATTCACCCAAAATATTATGCATTGAAAGATTTCTGAGTACAACAGTAATGCTATATATGTAATTATTAAAGCCTAACCAAACTGTTTAAAAATATAGACTTTGACTAAATAAGACTTTTTTTGTATTTTGATCAACATCTGTGAATTTTTAACTCATGCAGCCCTACTATTATATATTCAGATAATTGTAAAATGTAGTGAAATTATATGAAAAATGAAGATCTGCCCCCTTGCCTAGTTCTAGTAAATTTCAAACTTTCAATTCTTGGATTATATTAGCATCCTGGACACTTGCCTCATGAAAGATGGAGCACGGTAATTCTGGAAGCTTTTAACATCTGTAAATTAAATTATATGCAGTTGGATATCATACATCAGCAATGAATTCTCTCTTCCTATTTTTGGAAACATGAATAAATTTCCCTGGTGTGTTATGTTGATAAGTTTTGTTTTATGGTTCCTAATTAAAGCAATCAGCAGAGCTTGGACTGGCAATTGGAGTTGGCAGCAAGCAGCAGATGTATGCGTATGTGTACGTAGCTTTTCTGAGTTCATGAAAATGCTGCTCAAATCATGAGGTTTGCTAAAAACTGTGTTTGACATGAACGGGCTAGTTCTTACACTGAAGTGCCATCTTGAATGTCACAGATCTGAACAGTCAATAAGGACCAAAATTTCAGAAGATTTTGCATCACTTGTTGGCTGTCAATTTTAAGACCTCCATGCCCGGGCTAGCCTACTCAAGCTAGTTTGAATCCAGCTAGTGCAGGTAAGAAGACATCAAAGACCAGGCTTCAGTGTAGGTCCTATAATCCCAGCACAGACCTGCACTGTCCCAGCACAGGCACAAGAATGAGGACCTTTTCTGCAAATGTGGCTGCCAGCCTTTGGAGTCGAAATGCCTTGGTGAGCAGAGTTATAAATGTAACACCCCTGCCCCCTCCAACCTGCTGAAGTGCTTGCCATCTTATCTCCTCTAAGGGTTCTAGTGAAATCCTTTCTTGCAGGAGATTTACCACAAACTTCAAACTAGAGCTTTTCTTGAGCATATTTTCCTTATTACCCCAATGTTAATCACTCACAGCTACTGAGTTGGGGATGAAGGCCAACACTTTATTTATAATTCTGGTACTTTAATTTGTATTTGCCTGTTCTGTGTAGAAAGTTTACAGGCTTAACAGTGTGCAGTCTTCTCAATGATGGTAAGTCCACCAACATGCGCTTTGCTGGGAATCTGAACACAACAGTAGTTCCCAGTCTAAATATTATCCGATTACTTTATGGTCTTCCTAGAATAACTTGTTTCTCCCCTTATTGCTTATACCAGGAGTGCACAAAATGGGGGGTGGACCCCTTGTGAAGGGCATGAAATTTCCTGGCGCAGGGGAGCTCAGCATGATTGGCTGCTGGGTCTCTGGCTCATCTATCTCATTAAAAATGTTGAAACGTATTACTGTTTTTATGTAGCTGTAGTCCCATTTATATACATGCTGATAACGTTTTTACATTCTACATATTTTCTTACACATGCCGAAAGGGACTGTTTTTTTCCCATATGAACATAAAGGAAAGTTCCATCAGTTTGGATGAGTTTAGACAGGTTGGGGGGGCCCTGCTAATTGCAGGGATGAAAAGTGGGGCGCGACGTGAAAAGATTGCTCACCCCGATTTATACTATAATCTGAAATCTAATCATGGCACCATGCTAGTAACTCACAGTCTGGGAGGCATGACAGAAAGATGAATGCGTCAGTGCACTCATATAATCACATTGCAGTCTTTCCAGTACTCCTGAGTTGATGGAGTCTTGTGACATGTAATACTCATCCCTAAAGCAGAGGATCAGAAAGGAAGGGAAACAGTTAGCTTGCATGCAGCCAATATAAATTACATAAATTTCCGGCATGTCAGATAAAGAATAAGTTCAAAGACCTCTGTTTTTTCTTTGATGTGCTCTTTTCTCTGAGGCAAAAACTCTTCAGGGCACTTAGTCATCGGTCACATGGTGGGTAGAGAACCAGCCAAATATTTTAATAAATCAGCATTCCCCCTGACAATCAGGTAGCTGTGATATGCTCATATAAATGGGTCTTTGAACCATTAGTGAGTCTGAAAAGCACACGAGGTTCTAAGCGTTGAGAAGCATGATGTGATTTGCCACTGGGAACACAACAGTCTTTTGAGGGAGTTTCCTGCACATGCCTGGCAGAACTCTATGGCATCTTCATGTTTCTGCTAGATCAAGTTCATGACAATTTCCCCATTGTCAACAGCAATGAAGTAGGTGCTTATGTGCTTTCCTGGAGTGTGTCCTGAGTTTCTGAAGTATGTAGTGCAGATTAGAAAATAGAAAAATAGATCATTTTTAAGGAGACCATTTAAAGTTCAGTAATAACTTCATCTTAAAGTCATTTGATTCAAATTAGTAAACAGCATTAGTGTGACAGAAAAACAATTTAGAAGTTTGTGGGCTACATCCTCAGCTATAAATGTATGTTGGTTCTGCAGATGCAGGCTAACACGGCTACCCCTCCGATAAAGGCATGTTGAACCCTGAGGCTGCGGGTGGTAAGGGCTACCCCTGGCTTGGAGCCTGGTTGCAAGCCCAACCCCCACCCAGTGCAGGGAGAAGGCAGAAAGGGCCATGGAAGCGGGAGGTGTGGGGCACTGGAGGATGCCAGTTTTGGGCTGTGGGCAAGGGGCTCTGATAGAGATTGGCTGTTGGCACTCACTTGTTCCAGGAGGGGGTTGCCTGAACTGGTCCCACAGCCAGAAAAGGGAAGAGTCTGTCCCTCCAAGACAGATGTCTGAAAGATCAGGGGTAGGACAGTGTGCAGGCTGCCTCCTGGAGTGCCACTACTGAAGTGGTGGAGCACTCAGACTCCGTGATAGGCAGGAGGCAAAACTAGCAGCCAGAAGAGCATAAGGGGAACAAGCTGTAACTGAGCAGCTCGGGCCTTGGGGGTGCAGGCAAACAAAAATAAATGAGGGGGAATCCCTGCTTCAGGGATTGCTCCCTGAGGTATGTTAGCCCCCCAAAGTGTGGGGCTTGGGACTGCTGCTCCACCTCATCCTATGGACAAGGCAGCTCTGGTTGGCAGAATCCAAAGTTACTGCATTAAGGCATCTTTAAGGCCCCTTTACTAGTCCAAACTATTCCAAAGGGGACCTCTGAGGATTGAGACTCCAGCTGTGGATCGTGTACTAAACTTCCAATTTGTGGGAATAAGGTCAAGGCAAGGCAAGGCCTAGGGCAAAGCCATTCAGAACTCTGCATTGTGGGACCTGTGGCAACTGATTATCTCCTCTCTTCCTGCAGTGCTTGCTGTTCATCTGCAGATCCCCGCACCCATACATTCCCTGTTGGCCGTCTCTGGCTCAGGCAGAACAGGCTTGTTCCTGCATGCTGCAGTGTGAAGGGGACAATGTGGGGGTTCCTCCTAGGGCAGGGGTCTGCAGACTGTGGCTCTGGAGCCACATGCAGCTCTTTAAGGACTTATTTGTGGCTCCCAACACAATCATTGCAAAGTAAAGAAGAAATCCTCCTGATTTTTTTCAATAAATGATCAATGTCTGAAAGCTGAACAATGTACAACTCATATCTAAATAGCAAATGATATGTGATCTCGAAACGTTGGATAACTCCTCCTTTAATATGTAGAGTGCACTGTGGGATGTGATACTGTGTCTGTGTTTTGATCGTGTAGCTGTTAAAGTCTTATTCGCATGCATTGCGGCTCTTGAATTATCGAGTTTATTACCAAACTTGAAAAAAATGGCTTTTTTTGCTATTTTGGTTGCTGCCCCCAGTCCCTGTGTCATATTGGTCATTTTGGGAGCTGCAGAGAGCTAACTGGCTCAATTGTGTAGGAAGACTAAGTTGGTACACAGAATTCTTATTCCTCTTGCATCCCGTAGATGGATGTGCTGGATCTTATGGATCATTTGTATTGTCAGTTGCCTTTCTTGAGTTCTGGAAGGGCTTTCCTCACACACCACAACTGGCAGACAACTTTGTGGGGTTGTTTACTTGGCATTCAGGTTGTGTCTGGCCTGACTGGGAAATACAGGTTTTGGCACAACTTGTGGTCAGTTTCCAGTGCAGTATGAGTTGTGAGCCTTAACTTCAGCCTGAGAAGTTATTCAGGCATGGGTCGTGGCTACTGGTTCATCATAAAGGGAGTGACAGCCTCTGTCTTATAGCAGCTTGGCTTCCCCATCTTAAAACCATAACTCAGATGAGTCTGGGACATGTATCCTGAGCCTGTCTCCTTAGCTGGTGGTTAAGGGTCAAGCTTAATATAAATGAACAATAATAAAAAAGCCGTTGTTTGATTTAAAAAGTGAATGTCTTTGGAGTGGGTCTTTGCCCACAGAAGCATATGTTGCATTGTATCTGTCAGTCTATAAGGTGCCACAGGACTTCTTGTTGTTTTTGCAGGTACAGAATAAACACTGCCACCCCTCTGATACTTGTCTTTGAATTGTGACTAGAATATGAGACTTGTGGGATACAGTCTAAAAACACACACAATGGTCTATGCGGTGTCTTTTGTGAAAAAAAAAAAGAGGAGGCCCCATGGCAGGGGCTGCTGAGGTGCTGGTACTCAGTACTGGCAAGTACCATCACAAAGAAAGCTCTGGGGTCTATGAGCATGAAATAGATTTTGATAAAACATTTGGTAATGGATATTGAAAGCTACATGTACTGAGGATTAGAAACGCTAATAGATTATGTGTCCAGATATTTATCATACAATTATTATATTTGAATACGCAATTGGGGAGCATAGGGGTTAGGAGCAAGGGTTGGGATTTGTGTCTATGCTTGAAGAAGCTATTTCTTTTCTCCATGAATCTTTGGAACTACAGCTTGAATCTGTCAAGTCCAGCAACATCTGTAGTCTGGCATGGTTTTAGTTTGCTGGATGCTCACTTATCAGGTGGCTGAGTTTCCTGTGGTACCATAAAGTCCATTTATAACCACCAGTTCTGGCTCCCTATGTTCTGAGCTCTTATTTAGCTCTAATTTACCCCAAAGGTCTTCTAAGAGCCCAGTAAGCAGCAGAAGTGTTGGTATTGCTGCCAGACAATATTGACCTCCTGTGGTGCAGCAAATTCTCTCATTTGGCACCAATCAGGTCGGAAGGGTGCCAGAGTAGAGAGGTTCAACCTGTATAATTCATAGCGGATAAAGACGGTGACTGATTTTCTTGTTTAAATATTAAAAGACAAATTGACTAATGTTATTGCATCTAATTTGATAGCTGCAAGGGATATTATTTCCTCCTATGAAGTACTTTGCAGTGGAGGCCTAATATCCTTTTCCCCTTTGTTCTGGGGAATGGAGAAAGACAGTGAGCTCTTTGCAAAGTTAAAGCTTAGCTGAATTCATGTTTTACAAGACTCTTTTTGGCTCCAAATAAATTGTGTAACTACTTGCTGCACGTGTTCTTCGAGCTCCCAGTGAACACATTAGATTAGAAAACATCTAATTGGACACAGACCTTTGTGCCAGTCTTGATGTTACAGTGTATACACAATTCACTTTGTCAAAGTCCTGTGCAAACATGCACGTGTTCCAGACTAGCTGATAATGACTAACCAGACTGTAGCCAGTGCAGATTTCCTCTACTCCCCACCTAAAAGGCTCTTGCAAACACTGTACAAAATGAAGATGGGAAAAGATCTTTAGGGTATATAGTTCATTTCCCTGCCAGTGCAAGGTGACCCTGCAGGACATACTCTGCTGTCCAGCATTACCATCTCATACACTGACACTTTCACCACTTCCCTCGGGAGATTATTCAATAACCCAGTACTAGCTCTGATGCTTTAAAGTTTATTTCTTGTGCTGGTACTAAGTGGAAGTGTTCTACCATTCTTTGGACTAGCTATCCCCCTACTGTAATATCTTTTATCCTGATACCTTGGGGACAGTATATGGTTGTGGTTCCTTATCTGGGCTACATGTGTATTGGGACAATTCTTTTTTGAAGGTTCCTCTACAATGATTGCTGTTGGGCCACTGGATAGGGCTAATATATTTGCCCTGTTATCCATCTGTGCCTGTTGCTCCTCCAGGGCAGAATAAGCCCTGGTGTGCTTGAAGGACTCACCCAGGACTTGCTCCTGCTTCTTACTATTCCTCATGTTTGCCATAATACTCAAGTTTCATTTTATTCTTCAGTATTCCAGCTGAGGATTTTAATATTTTGTTTCCTTTGTGCTGCCCTCGTTTGGCTTCCACTGCTTATTCAAATGCATGGAATTACTCTTCAAGTTCATTTTTTCCTGTGTTTAAATATAGATTTGATTTTACTTCTCTTAGGCTATGTCTACACTAGAAGCATCTGTCAATAGTAATGTCTGTCGACAGAGTTGTGTCAACAGAAACTCGATTGACAGAGTGCTCCTACACACAAAAGCAAATTGACAGAGCAATCCATCTTTTGACCGAAAGCAGCCAGGCTGCCATGCCCTCTCTTGACAGAATGGCTGACCAGAAGCTCTCCAAACAGGGCTACAAGATGAACCAGAAGCCCTCTCTGTTGACAGAACTCTGTTGACAGAGGTGTTATTCCTCAGATTTTTCAATGGATAACACTGTTGAGACAAATGCAGAATTCTCTCGAGACGCTGTCGACAGAATACCTTATATGTGTAGACGCTCCCTGAGTTATGTTGACAGAAGGCCACTTCTGTCGACAAAACTCTCTAGTGTAGACACAGCCTTAGGAAAAGGAATGTAGCACAGTTTCCACGTAGTTACGATCCTCTATCCACTCAATACTCCAGTAATGTTATTTCTTCAAAGAAGTTACTTCCCAGGTTTGGGACTTATCAGTGGCCAAATGTTCCAGCCTCTCCCTTCTAGAGGCCATCTTTGTTGTTGGCAGAACTTGTGGAATTACAACCTGGGTTACCTGTATCAGCTCTGACCTTTATTATCAACAATACCCATGGGGCCTCTGGTTGCTTACTTATCCAGGCCTTCCGAATCCTGTCTAAACTTGGGAGAGTGGTGGGGAGCTCTAAATATTTCTCACTTTTCTTAACACTAGAGCATCCTTATTTGTGTTAGCTACATTGGCAACAGTAGCACAGACAGGTTGCCAGCTACTGTTGGCATAAGCAGCACACTGATTAGATCTGCTCTGAACAGAGAGTTGGATCACATGGTGGTTAAAACTCCAGTTAACACTCTCCACAAGCACTTCCAGTATTACCATTGTCAAAATGAACAGATGTTCGTAGCAACGGGCAACTTCTAGAACATTTCGCTAGTATAGATTGCTCTTTTCAGCCAAATTGCTTCACAGTCCCAGAGACAGTTCTTGAATGTTTGAACACACTGTGCCACAGAGATCTTCAATAGAAAAGTGGAGTATGGGAATAGAAACAATTTATCCCACATTAAAACCTTTCTCTTGAGTACATATTTCTAATTATTTGGAGAACCTCTCTTTTTTTGTGTCTGAGTTTAGAAAGAAAATTTGCTATTTTTAATTAATCTATAGTCTGACTAGTTGTGACTGGGTTGCATGTTTCTTACCTCACAACAGTTCAATGTCATTCTGCACAATCAAGGTTCCACTGGGGCTGCAAGCTAATCAGTATGGCTTAGTTTCTCATTACCATCTCTTCACTATGCACATCATATTGTTCCTGCACAAAGATGTTGAGAGTCTGTTAAATATTTATTTATAGTAACAAGGGTCAAAACCAGTTAATGCAGATTTTAAACTATTTAGCTGAAAGTAACGGAAAGTCGTGATCACAGAGCAAGCTGACACTTGCGCATAAAGACTGTGTTAAGCAATAAACTAAATTACTAGTAAATTAAGTTTTCCTTTTCAATTGTCAAACTAACAAAGACCCACAAGGCAGACATATGTAAACCACCCCCTCAAATTCATTACTATTCATAAATCTTGAACTCTGCTGAAAGCAAGCAAATTATGGCGTGGAAAAAGGCACATAAAAGGCATTTTAAAGCCATGTATATCATATAGTTTAAAGCTATTTGTACAATATGATTTTCTTCTATTTTTGAATAGTTGCATTTTGCATACATAGTGCTTATGCCCTTCTTGCTATCACTACCTAATAAAGCCCAAGTTACTTCTGTAGACATATTAATCTCAACACAGAAATTGAGTCAGTGCAGTCAATTTCCAGTGATACCATCTAGTTAGTTCAATTTCAATTTTACTTTCATAAGCCTGCTTAGATGACATGCTCATAGCTTGGCTATCAAAAGTTAATTTGGAGCAGTTTGCCTATGTGTCAATTATTTGCAATAGACTGGTAAGAATAAAATAAACATTTTCACATTTGTGTTTGCTCATGAAGGATCAGCCATTATAGTATTTGGAACAAATAGGTCTGTAAAACTTTGATTTTCCTTTTTGTTTCCCCCTCCCAACATCAAATTATACATTAGAAGGCAATAAATTTAAGTGTCAAGCTTATCTGTACTCTGTGGGTAAATAGTTAATAAACAGTAGTGTCACTCTAGGAAGTATACCAGTTTAACTTAGATAAACAGCTGTGGTTACCTCCATACTTGCTATAGACTAACCTTAAATTTCCTTGTACCTATCTTTTAGGGAAGACCTAAAATATTTTAAAGACTAAGTAAAGCTATTTAGTTATCTGAAGCAATTGAAAAGTGTTTTAAAGAATGATCTTGTCAACAATAAATGATAGCAAAAATTTGACTAAACATGAGAAAAGCCAGCAAATATATACATAAGCAGGAATGCCTTCTGGGCAAAATTTCCTCTCTCATCTGTCCAGGCAAACCACTCAAGAGAGCAGAGAGTAGGAGGCAAGTTTAATGCTGCTCTGATAGAAGAATTTAGTTTGTCTCCTTCCTGTAAGCAGCTTTCTGTTTTTGCATGGTTGGGTATATTGGGGATGAAAGGAACTACCTCCCCATCAGTGTGCACATGGAAACTACACAGGCCCAGCTCTGCTTTTCCATAAATATGATCAATTAACTTGCATTATACTCCATTCTGTAGCTCCTTCCTGCACAGAATTCTCTTTGAAGTCAGTGGGGATTCCCTATAGAATGGTGACAATTAATGATAATGGGACTTACTCATGTGGGGAGACTTAATGTCAGCATTAAGTTATCAGCATGATGGAAGGAAGTTAAGGTCAGGATCAAGTTCCACATCTGAGTATGTGATTTGACCTGGTAATTCAGGTTATTTTATTATGGGAAGAAGTCAGGAAGTCTGAGAGGAACACACGTGTTAGTTGTCTAGAATTTGTTTATATAATTTATAATGTTGTCACAGGTTTTGCCCAGTTCCAGCATATACTTGTGTGCATATCAATGTCTGCTATTCAAAGGTTAATAGGCTGATATTAAAAATGCCTGCATGAACTATCATTTTCATTGCTGGTAAATCCAATGCTACACTGAATAACAGGGGCAACGTTCTGAAATGCTCATTAAAGTAAAATGTATTGACAGCTGCAATACATAAACAATAATTGGAGACATGGGCTTTTCATTGCAAATGAATATATTCACAAAATATATCAGAAAACATACTCTATGTATTCATCTATTTACTTACTGAAGAAAATCTGGAGAACAAAGTGGTGTTGGTTAAAATATTTGATTTCTGTTTTTTTTAAAATATGTGTTTTAAAAATCAGTTTTTGAAAACATTTTGGTTTTCAGAATCCCAAAATTTTGTTTTGGTTTCTCTGTCAGTTTTCAGCCTAAATTTTGAAACATTTTTGTGAGAGATTTTGAAAAAAAAAAAAACAGGAAAAAATATCCAAAAAAGTATTTTTTGTCCAGTTTCAACTAGAAGAGTTAAGTTTGTGTGAATGTAGGTTCGTATGATTTGCATGCTCTAGCAACCATTTTAAAATATTGAGACTTGACCATAAATCTGTCTAGTAAAACAAAATTTCCAAACTATGTGTAATGCAGTATTGCCGTAGCCAGGTTGGTCCCAGGATATTAGAAACGCAAGGTGGGTGAATTGTGTCTTTTATTAGAATGACTTCTGTTGGTGAGAGAGAGAAGCTTTTGAGCTCACACAGAATGGTTCCAATAAGAGATATTATCTCACTCACCCTATGTCTTTAACTGTATTTAAAACACTTCTTCAGTGTGTGCCATTGTAAACATGAGAATCGCTGTCAATTATTTTTTTCTAAATAAATTCATAATTTTTTAAAGAGCACATGATTACTGACACTCATAAATATGTGAATTAAAAACTAGTAAAAATCCTGGCAAAAACCCCTCACTTTTAAACTTTTGATGACTTTTGTGTTTTATAATTTTATCAAATCATAGTTTTAATATTTTGTAACTTTATTCTTTTGCTGCTATCTCAGGACCTCGCTGGAAACAAGAAGCAGCATCTCAACTGATCCACTAAGGTACCGTATATTAATATATACATTAAATGGAGAACACAAATAGCAGTTTCAACATCTGTTCTATCACAAAACACCAAGACCACAGCATATAATCTTAATTTATAATGCAAAGATGGAAAAGTCTTTATCTAAAGAACTGATTATTTATCAAACCTCACACATAATATCAGAGAAGATAAAGGATGCTTTTCTGCTCCATGTGAACATGAGTTACTTGGAAGGTTCCGACATTAAATGCTTTGCAATCTCACATGCATTGTGTGTATTTGTGTGTGTGTGTGTGCATGCATATGAAAA
The DNA here is from genome assembly GCF_033958435.1 of Carettochelys insculpta. Classification (NCBI taxonomy): domain Eukaryota; kingdom Metazoa; phylum Chordata; order Testudines; family Carettochelyidae; genus Carettochelys; species Carettochelys insculpta. Next base: position 13,338,155 of record NC_134147.1, on the reverse strand, counting down.
AAACCCATTACTTCCTGTAAAACCCCAACCTGGGCTTAAGGAAGGTGTGGCCTTTTGTTCTGGGTATGTACCACTGTTAATGTTAGTTTGCTGATGGCTGCATCTCTATTCCTGTGTTTTTCCCCTTGCTCAGCATTCTACAAAGAACATGTATGTAAACATGGTAGCTACGTCTACACTAGCACCTCCCTTTCGAAAGGGGGATGCTAATGAGACACTTTGGGATAGGCTAATGAGGCTCTGCAATGAATATGCAGCACCTCATTAGCATAATAGCAGCTGCAGCGCTTCAAAAGTGCCACTTTTGATCGCGCATGGCTCGTCTACATGGGGTCCTTTTCAAACTTTGAAATCCCCTTTGAAATCCCCTATTTCCTACAACCAAATTTTTTTCTGATTTGTCAACCTTGATTTCTATTTTTGGTTCACTGTGCCTTAAATAAGTCTGTTCTGGTATGGCAATGATCTGAAGAAGTGAGTCTGTCCGACGAAAGCTCATCACCTAATAAATTATTTTGTTAGTCTTTAAAGTTCTGTTGGACTGCTTTTTTGTTTCAAATAGGAATAAGGGGATTTCAGTGTCTGCAGGGTCCTTTCAAAAAGGACCCTGTGTAGACAAGACACACATAATTGAAAGCGGCACTTCTGAAGTGCCACAGCTGCCTTTATGCTAATGAGGTGCTGCATATTCATCACAGACCTTGATTAGAGGCTTTGAAATCCCCTTATTCCTGTAACCAAATAGGAATAAGGGGATTTCAATGTCTGCAGGGTCGTTTCAAAAAGGACCCCGGGTAGACAAGCAGCACATGATCGGAAGCAGCACTTTTGAAGTGCCACGGCTGCCTTTGTGCTAATGAGGTGCTGTATATCATTACAGAGCCTCATCAGCATATCCCAAAGTGTCTCATCAGCATCCCCCTTTCAAAAGGGGGGTGCTAGTGTAGACATGGTCCAGAAGGTGCTTTCATGTAAATCATTGCAGCACCTTCCATTTTCTTTTGATCACTTAATCTGGAAAAATGTTGGCCCCTTTAGTGTAGGGGTGCATCTACACTAGCCAGCTACTTCGAAGCAGCTGGCGCAATGACGAAATAGCACGCGTCGCGTTTACATGCACCGTGCACTATTTCGAAGTTGAAATCGACGTTAGGCAGCAAGACATTGAAATCGCCATTCCTATCCGAAGATGGGAATAGCGCCCTACTTCGACGTTGAACATCGAAGTAGGGCATGTGTAGACAATCCGCGTCCTGCTATATTGAAATAGCAGGGTCCTCCATGGTGGACATCAGTTGAGAGACACTGTGTCCAGCCCCTGCAGGGCTCTATGGTCGCCGCCTGCAGCAGCCCTTGGCCTAGGGTTTCTGGCTGCTGCTGCTGCTGCTGCTGCAGCTGGGGGTCCATGGTGTGTGCACGGGGTCTGCAACCAGTTGTCGGCTCTGTGGACCTCATGCTGTGCAGGCCAAGTGTGTCTGGGAGGGGCTCTTTAAGGGAGCAGCTTGCTCTTGCTCCAGAAGGGCTAGTCCAGCCTGTGACCCTGTCTGCAGGCTTTGCTGGCCCCTTATTTCGACGGAGGGTGCTTGTGTGTGTGGACGCTCTGCATTTCCTTCCAGGGTGGCTCCTTTCGACGTTCCCCGTCGCTACTTAGACATTGAACATCAACGGCACCAGCCCTGAAGGACATGTAGACGATACACATCGAAGTAGCCTATTTTGATGTCCTTACTTCAAAATAGGATACTTCAACGTAGTGTGCTAGTGTAGACGTAGCCTAGATCTTAAAGGCTACATCTACACTAGCCAAAAACTTCAAAATTGCCATGCAAATGGCTGTTTTGAAGTTTACTAATAAGCGCTGAAATACATATTCAGCGCCTCATTAGCATGCGGGCGGCTGCAGCACTTCAAAATTGACGTGGCTCGCCGCTGCACGGCTCATCCAGACAGGGCTCCTTTTCAAAAGGAGCCCGGCTACTTCGAACTCCCCTTATTCTTATGAGCAGATGGGAATAAGGAGGCTTCGAAGCAGCTGGGGTCCTTTCGAAAAGGAGCCCCATCTGAACGAGCCATGCGGTGGCGAGCCGCATCAATTTCGAAGTGCCGCAGCCACCCGCATGCTAATGAGGCGCTGAATATGTATTTCAGAGTTTCATTAGCAAACTTCGAAATGGCCATTTGCATGGCCATTTCGAAGTTTTTGGCTAGTGTAGACACGGCCAAAGAGGCACTTCTGCTCTCCTGTCATACAGTTACACATTAAATAATGCACACTTCCTTTGGTTCATCTGGGGTAGAATCACTTTATCTTAAAAGAAAAAGCTGGCAATTGTTTTCCAAAACGCCTCCCTTAAGGTTTGGTCTGTGTTGAGAGGACATGTGTTTTGCAGCTGGTGCTATGCCTAACCGTATTTGTACCAGAAAACAATTGAAAGGTGTCCATTCTGTTTGAAATAACTCAAACTAAAAGGTCTGGTGGCTATTTAATTTCCTCTTGGTTTCAAAGCATGTGAAGTAAGTAATGTAAGTAACTGTAAGTAATGTGATAGAATTAACAAGGGTTCCTAGAAATACATTAAATCTTTCTAAAACATCCCTTTCCTCTTCAGTGGCCTAAGAGCATGGAGTGATACTCAGTCTGAACTCCATTGTCATTCAAATAATCATTGATTTGCTTGTACTTACTTTCACAGTCTCCATCATCACTCAGATACAGTTTCTGGTTTTGTCTTTTCCCTACAGCTCTGCAACCTCATTTTAGCACAGGGCATGATGTGGCTGATGATGAAGCATTCACTGGGAGGGAGTTACCAGAAACAATCACTGCAGTGCAGACATTGTCCTGGATAAAATAAATCTTTGTGCAAGGGGCAGGTTTAATGCCATACTTTGGCCGTGTCTACACTTGCCAAAAACTTCAAAATGGCCAAGCAAATGGCCATTTCGAAGTTTACAAATGAAGCACTGAAATACATATTCAGTGCCTCATTAGCATGGGGGCAGCCACGGCACTTTGAAATTGATGCAGCTCATCCAGACGGGGCTCCTTTTCGAAAGGACCCCGGCTACTTCGAAGTCCCCTTATTCCCATCTGCTCATAGGAATAAGGGGACTTCGAAGTAGGCGGGGTCCTTTCGAAAAGGAGCCCCGTCTGGACAAGCCGTTTGGTGGCGAGCCGCGTCAATTTCGAAGCACAGCGGCTGCCCACATGCTAATGAGGCGCTGAATATGTATTTCAGCGAGTCATTAGTAAACTTCGCGTCATTAGTAAACTTTGCATGGCCATTTCGAAGTTTTTGACTAGTGTAAACATAGCCTTTGTGTCGTTTTGGGATTACTTCCTTGGGGCAGATGACACTAAGAAGGATTTAGGGAATAGAAAATTGAGGAAGAAAAGGAGGGGAAAATCTAACAGCTGAAAAAGGAATGGAGAATTCTTTATGAACAGTGTCAATAGCACTGTGAATAAAATGACTGTCCTTTTGACAATACAGTTTTGGGTCCACTTAGAAATGCACAAGAGAGACAGATAAAGGTATGTTTTATTTATAATTGGTTTAATAAAACTGTTTCCCCAAATCATGGCCTGGAGATTATTATTCAGTATGTCCATTAACTTTACCTAATGAGAACACGAAAATTGGTAAGTTCATAATGCAAGTTGAACCTCCCTCATCCAGCACCCTTGGGACCTGAGTGTTCCCAGCCAAGGGGATTTGCCAGACAAGGAAAGGGCAGGCCTCCTGGCTGCCCTGTTGTGGAGCTGCCAGACTGCTGGCTGGGCTCCTCTCCTGGCTGCAGCTGGCTCCCTGCCCCAAGGCTGCTAGCGGGGGTTCCACTCCTGCAGGGCCCCAACTGTTGGGCTGCCAGGCTCCCCTCAGCCCAGCTGGGCTCTCCACAATTGTGGTGTTTACCTGAAGCTGCAAGGCTGTCAGCTGGGTCAATGCCCCAGCCAGGCTCCCCGCTATCGGGGGCTGACGGCAAGACTCCAGGAAAAAGGATTCTTTTGAAGATGGGTTTACTTTTGAAAGAGCAGAGTCTGCACTGACTTTCTTCTTTTGTTAGAAGAATATGCAAATGAGGTGTTGAATATGCAAATTTATACCTCATTTGCATTTTCAATTTACATACCTCTTTCGAAAGAGGAATGCAAGTGTAGACACACCCTCTGGCCATGTCTACACGAGCCCAAAACTTCAAAATGGCCATTTGCAAATACGTATTCAGTGCCTCATTGGAATGCCAGTAGCCGCAGCACTTCGAAATTGGCGCAGCTCGCCGCCGCACGGCTCATCCAGATGGGGGTCCTTTTTGAAAGGACTCCAGCAACTATCTGCTGATAGGAATAAGGGGATTTCAAAGTTGGTGGGGTCCTTTCAAAAAGGAGCCCCGTCTGGATGAGCCGTGCGGCGATGAGCTGCGTCACTTTTGAAGTGCCACAGCTGCCGGCATTCTAACTGGCGCTGAATATGTATTTCAGCAGTTCATTAGTAAATTTAGAAATGGACATTTGCATTTGAAGTTTTGAGCTAGTGTAGACATAGCCTCTGAGTGGCAGGGAAATGGCAGGAGAAACCTCTCTTGTCAGGGGTGGCAGCCTGACTCTCCCTGCCCCTGACAGGAGTGGTTTTCCCACTTCTGTCAGGAGTGGCAGCTGCTCCTGTCAGTGGTGAAAGCTGAGAGTCAGGTTCTCAGCTGCCGCCACTGACAGAAGCGAGGAAACTTTCCTGGCTTCAGTGAGTGGAGGGGAGCCAGCTCTCCTGCCTGGTTCCTGGATCTCCTTCACTCACTGCCACCATGGTCATTTTCCTGGATCCCTGAAATTTCACTTATGCAGGGATTGTGAGAATGCAACCCCTATGTCAGTCGGAGGTCTACTGTACCTGATTTCTTTTAACACACTGAATTTCCTGACAGACAGTTAATGTCCTCCCAGGGAAGCTGGATGTGTGCTATACCTTCCTGGTCTCTTTTGTCCCCTTACTAAAGATGAAGATGTGATTGGCTCTGCATGCCAGGCATTGTGCACTTCTGAGAACATTTAGTATTATTTGCATTTTGTATGTATATTTGGTTTAGAACACCAGGGGACAGGTGCTGATCTCAGTTACATGGGAATATCACAGATCCAGACATTTGATTAAAATTTAGTTTTATACAAATTCCATTCCAAAGGGTGTGATGGGACTACATTAGATTAACTCCTTTGACTAATTAGTGGTAGTCTAGATTTACAGGGCAGTACTGGAGATTAGATTTGGGTCCATAATAATTAAAATATCACTACTACTATTATAATTTTGCTCATGTTCTTTATGAAAGCATCTTCATGTGGATTGTTATTCTTTGTCACAGTTAATATTGTATTTTGTATAAGTTGTCTTCTGCTATATATTGCATCAAAATAACTGACCTCCATATGCAGGCGTTTTGAAGCCGGACCTGCCATCTTTCACCAGTATCTGATGTGACATGGTTTCCTAAAAAAATGTGTCTTAGTGTTAGACTTTGAGCCTACTGATCACTTGAGACACTGAATTCTAATCATGTAGGTGTTTAAAGAATAGGAATTATGGAGAAGATATTCAGAAGTGAAAAGCATCACAATGAATTTCCTACTATTTCTGTCTCAGAGGGATAGTCATGTTTTTTCTGGAGCACCACCAATAACCATCAGTTCTGTGGCACCACAAAAGCTCAGGACCTAATGAGGATTTCTTCAGAAGAAAGAGAAACTTCCAAATCACAGGCCCTGATTTTCATGGGAGACTTTAGTCACCCAGACATTTGTGGGGGGAATAATACAGCAGCACACGGACAATCCAGGAAGTTTTTGGAGAATGTTGGAGGTAACTTCCTGGTACAAGTGCTGAAGGAACTGACCAAGGGCTGTGTGCAGCTTGACCTGCAGCTCACACATCAGGAAGAACTAGTTGGAGAAATAGAAGAGGGTGGCAACTTGGGCTGCAGTGACCAGGAGACAGTAGATTTCAGGATCCTGACAAAAGGAAGAAAGATGAGCAGTGAAATACAGACCATTGCTTTCATAAGAGCAGACTTCTGCTCCCATGAGGGAGCTCATGAGCAGAATCCCTTGGGAAACAGATATGAGAGGGAAAGGAATTCAGGAGAACTGGTAGTATTTTAAAGAAGTCTTATTGAAGGCACAGGAGCAAACATGGTAGGCCACCAGCTTGGCTTAACAGGGAAGTCCTTGGTAGGCTCAAACTCAAAAGGATGTGTATAAGAAGTGGAAACTTGGAAGATGATTGAGGAGGAGTATAAATATATAGCTGGAGACTTCCAGGGTGTAATCAGCAAAGCGAAATCACAATTGGAATTGCAGCTAGCAAGGAATGTGAAGGGTAAAAAAAAGGGTTTCTACAGGCATGTTAACAGTAAGAGGGTTATCAAAGAGGGGGTGTGGCCATTACTGGATGAGGGAGGTAACCTGGTGATAGATGATACAGGAAAACTTCAAGTACTCAATGCTTTTTTTGCCTCAGTCTTCATGGACAAGATCAGTTCCCAACCTATGGCGCTATGCAGTGCAGTATGGGAAGGAGGTGGGTAGCCCTCGGTGGGGAAAGAACAGATTAAAAGCTACTTAGAAAAGCTAGTGGCACACAAATCCATGGATTCGGATTTAATGCATTCAAGGGTACTGAGGGAATTGGCAGATGTGATTGCAGAACCTTTGGCCATTAACTTGAAAACTCGTGGAGATCAGGAGAGATCCCGGATGATGGGAATAAGGCAAATGCAGTGCCCATCTTTAAGAAAGGAAAGAAGGACAATCCAGAGAACTATAGACTTGTCAGCCTTACCTCAGTCCCTGGAAAAATCATGGAGATGATCCTCAAGGAATCCATTTTGGAGCTCTTGGAAGAGGGAGAAGTGATCAAGAGTAGTCAACATGGATTCACCAAGGGCAAGTCGTGTCTGACCAATCTGAGTAGCTTCTGTGTTGCGGTAACTGGCTTTGTGGACATGGGAAAGTCAATGGATGTGATATGCCTTGACTTTAGCAAGGCTTTTGATAAGTCTCCCACAACATTCTTGCCCATACCTTAAGGAAGTATGGATAGAATACATGGACTGTAAGATGGAGAGAAAGCTGGCTGGATAGAGGGGCCCAATGGGTAGTGGTCAATGGCTCAATGTCTGGTTGGCAGTCAGTTTCAAATGAAGTGCCCCAAGGATCAGTTATAGGGCCAGCACTATTCAACATCTTTATTAATGACCTGAATGAGGAGATAGATTACACCCTCAGAAAATTTTCAGATCACACTAAGCTAGGGAATCAGATAGATACATTGGAGGGTAGGGATAGGGTCCAGAGTGACCTAGGTAAATTGGAGGATTGGGCCAAAAGAAATTTGAGGAGAGGGCAATGAAAATGATTACGGGGCTGGAGCCCATGACCTATGAGGAGAGGCTGAGAAATTGGGACTTATTTAGTTTGCAGAAGAGAAGAGTGAGAGGAGATTTGATAGCAGCCTTTAACTTCCTGAAAGGGGGCTCCAAAGAGGACGGAGAGAGACTGTTCTCACTGGCAATAGATGACACAACACAGAGCAATGGTCTGAAGTTACAGAGGGAGGAGTGTAGATTGGATATTTGGAAAAACTGTTTCACCAGCAGGGTGGTGAAGCACTGGAGTGTGTTGCTGAGAGGAGTGGTGGCTTGACATAGTCATGGCTGGGACGATTTGGTTGGGGTTGGTCCTGCTTTAGGTTCGGGGCTGGACTAGATGATCTCTGAATGTTCCTTCCAGCTCTAGAATTCTATGATTCTTACAAATCTGTTAGTCTCGAAGGCGCCCCAGGCTTGCGATTGCAGTTCAGGCTGATTTGGTGCCTCAGAGCCCGAATAAATGGAGATGGAGGATAACATCAGACCACATTGTGTGTCTGTAGGATCACGTAAGCTGGTGTTTTGAAATGTTAAAAACACAGTAACTCTGTTCTGGGGCATTAGAGCATTCTGAGAGGCACTTTCACTCTTGAAATGCAGAACAGAAAAGGAGGAGACTGGAGTGCAGGATCCTGGTGGTGCTTGTCTCAAGTAGCTCCAGGGAGCAGCAGCATGTTCCTCCTTCAGCTCCCACTTGTAGGCACAGCCAGGCAGTTCTGTGTGCTGCCCCAGCTGCAGGCTCTGCCCCCACTACTCCCATTGGCCACAGTTCCCAGCATCTGAAAGCATGGGTATAGGAGCAGTGTGTGGAGCCTCCTCACTGCCCCTATGCATAGGAGCCAGAAGGGTGACATGGTGCTCTTTGCAGGAGTCACTTGGCACAGAGGCTAGCAGGGAGCCTGCCCACTAGCAGGAAAGTCACAGGTCTGGTTAGCACACCCAAGATCCCTTTTTGACAGGGGGTACCTGTCAAAAACAGGACACCTGGTCACCGCAACCCTACCTGCTAAACAAGAAAAGCATGGTAATAAGCGTCATGTGTCCAGAAGTACAGCTGATAGGTGAACAGGTAGTGTTGGATGGGCTATTCCATCCATCACCCCTTTTGGGGGGGCTCTTAAAAAGAGATTTTTGGGGTCAGGACTTGTGAACCAAGTGGGGAATTCTTGGAGGAAGAGGAGGGTTGTTAGGATTCCATCCTGTTCAACCCCATGGACTTTGCCATTTCCCCAGGACTCGAAAGATTGCCACAATCAGACATTGGGAAGTCCAGACTTTGGCACAACAGTGGGAATAGCTGGTCATCACAGTGCATCACCAGTGACTGCAGCCAGGGACACATGAAATTCTGCTTGTCTCCCCTCCCTTTGCATGTTCCTTTCTGCCCCATTATATTTCCTCCTATCCCCCTTATTCAGCTTGCCAAAAAATCTGATTCTGTAGTCAGCTGTATCGCTGGCTCGAGCACAGTGAGAAGAGACAGCGTCAGAACTGTTAAAAACACAAGTATCAGGGAGGTAGCCGAGTTAGTCTGTATCTTCAAAAAGAACAAGAAGTCCTGTGGCACCTTATAGACTAAAAATATAGACTCCAAAATATCTGTTAATAAGCTCCCACAGGACTTCATGTTGTTTTTAAAAACACAAGAAATCCGTTTGGAAGCACTAGAGCATTCTGAGAGGCGCTTTTTCTCTGGAAATGCAGAACAGAAAGGGAGGATCCGGGTGGTGCTTACCTCTGGCAGTTCTGCCCCAAGTGAAAGGTACAGGTAAAGGAGAGGGAGCAGACCAGCCAGGTAATATCCTATACCCATGACCAGAAGATGATCCAGAATCCAGAGCAATGCTATTGCAACTGACCTGTCGATCCTCAGACCCCATCTGACCCAACCCTGAAATCCTGTGAGCATCAACAAAAATCATCTTTCCTGTACTTTTACTATCCTTTCTCCCCATCGTGTCTGTCTGTTGATCAGTTAAGAGCAGGAAAAATGATTATCCTTCACATCTCAGAACTGAGAAACAAAACAAACCCCTTCCTTCCAGACAAAGAGGGTTGCCCTACTAAGCTTTTTAACTTTTTATCTTTTATGCATCTTATTTTTCATATTTCTAAATGTGGTGCATGGGTTTCTTAGTGTGTGTTCCATTAAATAACAAGACAAAGTCTCTGTTTGTCAAGCCCAAACCTTGTATATAATAGTTTAAAGCTGGTCAGTTACAGTGGCTATTTGGCACTGGTGAGGCCACATCTGGAATACTGTGTCCAGTTTTGGGCCCCCCAGTATAAAAAGGATTTGGATGTGCTGGAGCAGGTTCAGTTGAGGGCAACAAAAATGATTAAGGGGTTGGAGCATCTGAACTATGAGGAGAAGCTGAGGGATTTGGGTTTATTTAGTTTACAGAAGAGAAGACTGAGGGGTGATTTAATAGCAGCCTTCAACTTCCTGAAGGGTATCTCTAAAGTGAATGGAGAGAAACTGTTCTCAGTGGTGTCCAATAGCAGAACAAGGACCAGTGGTCTGAAGTTACAGAAGGAGAGGTGTAGGCTGGATATTAGGAAAAACTGCTTCACCAGGAGGGTGGTGAAGCACTGGAATGCGTTGCCTGGAGAGGCGGTGGATTCTCCATCCCTAGTTTTTAAGTCCCGGCTTGACAAGATCCTGACTGGAGGGATTTAGATGGGGTTGATACTGCTTGAAGCAGGGGCCTGGACTGGATGACCTCCTGAGGTCCCTTCCAGCTCTAAGAGTCTATGATTCTATGACTCTTTGGGCCATTTTTTCTATCTAAATTAATGAAACAGGCCACAAGCCTTTTTGTGACTTGCACGAGACAGTATGAACAGGATGTGCCCCCACAGAGTTTAGACTTTATTTGTTGTTTTCCACTGACAGAGGGCTTGGTATTGTAGAAATGATCTTTGAAAAAGTACAGATGATGCTGTTTTACTGGTTACCCCAATAACAATCCTACATAATATGGAAGTCAAATCTTATAGTCCACAGTCCAACCATGCTCCCACTAACTCTTTTAATCTCTCTGTTTTCAAGCAAAGAAATTGAAGAGACATTTTAGAGGAAAACAACGCTTATATTAAACTTTTCAATTCCAGCTGTTGAATTTGAATTAGCAAGAACAGCTCTCAGGTCCTATGATTAGTTTTACTCAAGTAAAGGCTGAATTTCAGTCCCCCTCCCCCGAGTCTGGCAGCTGATGGTACTAAACAAACTCTCCTCAGTTTCATTGGTGCTACTTCACTGACTTCAGCTGAGTTAAATAACTGCAAGGACTAGGGGTGCTAAACAGAAGGAAAATTGGCCTTAAGTTGCTAGTATAAACATGAACTTGAAGAAATAATTGTATGTTTTGTGCAGATAAAGATAAAATAAATGAATCAGGAAAACTATTAAAATTTTCTTTCAGGCATTTCCAAAAACTGTAACATTCAGTCTCTTGCTTGAAAAGTTCACAAAATCCAGCAAATTCACCCCACAATTTAAATAAAAAATATTCAACAGGAGACAAGAAAAATTGATTCTCTCTGCCAGATTTTTGAAACTATTGCGCTAGTAGGACTACATCAGAACATTTGCTACTGAAATGACACAGCTTTCAGAAAGCACATTTTTCCTGCACTTTCTTTCTCTGCCGGGGATATCCTTTCCAAAATAAATTATTGTATTTCTCCCCTTAATTACATATTTTAAAATCTTGAACTTTCATTGAGTGAAAGCTACTTGCCTATGAATTTTCTGACAGCAGCTAATACTGATTATGCTTTTCTGCATGCACAGGAAATGCTAATTAGGGACTTTTGTAAAGGAAACCCACTATGGTCTCCCCATGCTCTTCATCTTTTCCCTTGGAAAACAAATAGCCAAAAACATTAAGCTTCATCTCACGCTCAGCCTAGATATAAAACTCATTCTTTGAAAGAGGCATTTTACTGCTACTGTCTTTGTAGAAAATGCATATGCCTAATCATGTAGCAATCTTTGGATGTGGTGCAGCTTCAGCACAGTAATGCTAAAAAGCACTGTACTGCATCTCCGTATTCTTTTGCAATTTTTGTATGTGGAGGCAGGTCTGACAACAGCGTGCTGTGGACTCAGGCTGGCCCTTCGAAACTGGCCTTTAAAAAATCTGGTAAAGTTGAAAACATACAATACACAACAGTCCTTTGAGGATGGTTATCTTGACAATCCATGAAGTACTGAGGCTGCACTGTAACGTACTGCTATTGAGGAAGATTCCTCTCCAAAATAAATACAGCCTCAACATAGAGCTGGCCACACTTGCTTGCATGATGGCAAGACAGCCTTGAAAATGATCCTGAAAATTAACCAATCATTGAACCCCACATTATACAAAGAAAATGTGTTATGAAATTGACATTTATTTAGCAGTCTGTGTGTCTCAAACCTTAATGATATTTTATTGGCCTGGAAGTACTCACCCAGGCAAGTGGACAAATTCAATTCTGCAAGCCTGCAACAAGAAATTAATTTGCTCAAACCTTGCACAATTCCAAGAAGAAATATCTACTCTGAACAGTTTCAAGAATGCCATTAGCCCTGGTTTAATGCTGTGGAGCCAGAGTGTGGCTGGGGAATAAGAATGGGTCATTGTACCATTCACTTTGTTTCACAGCCTGTGTGTGTCAGCCTTGAATGAGACTGTGATGGGGAAGTCTGAACAGCATTCTGTGAGGCAGTCTGGGTGTATGCATTTCAGCTGCTGGATATGCAAGATCTGAGATGGCTACAAAGAGCCTGTGGGGACATCTTACAGGTTTAAAGCCACCACAGCTCAAGCCTCAGAGTACCCACAGAATTTATATGTGTAAAGGAAGCATGTGTCTTAGTGTTAGAATTCATGTAGTCTCCTTTGTAGCTATAGGAAGAATTTCCTCAGCTCCTTGCAAAAGGGTGTTTCTGTGGATAAGCCACTGGAGGAGAATTCTAGAGGTCAAGTTTCTATTCCTGGCTCTGCAAACCTTCCAATATGACCGGTGAAAAAATCATTGAAATCACTCAAAGACTCACTTCCCCAAGGGTATAATGGAATATAGAACATAAATAATATTTCCTAACTTCTTGGGATGTTCCAAGGGTAAAGGATGTTTGTGATGTGCGCTGTAGGAAAACCATACAGATTAATGAAGAAACTTCAGTTCTTCCAAATCCCTTCCCCAATTCCCTTCCCACACTCAACCCCTCAATCCCAACTTGGAACACCCTTCTGCACCCCAAATCCCATCCTCATTCCACATCCCCCAGAGCCAACACTCCCAGTCCTCACTCTCCCCTCATCTCTGCACTCCACCCCCTCTGCCCCAGCCCTGATCCCTCTCTCACCCTCAGAACCCCTTGATCCCAGCCCAGAGCCCTGCACCCCAAACTCCCCAGGCCCACCCCAGAGCCCACATCCCTAGCAGGAGCCCTTATCTCTTCCTACATCTCAGCCCCCTGAGCCAGCCCAGTGAAAAAGAGCAAGTAAGGCTGGGGAGAGAGAGCAGTGGCTGGGGGTGTGGAGTGAGCAGAGCAGAGCCTCAGAGAAAGGGCAGAGCCACGGGGGGCGGGGTCATGGCAGCAGCAGGGCAAGGATGCTCAGTTTTGTGAGACTAGAAAGTTGGCAATGCTACGTATGGTCTCAGCACAGGGCTGGAGCTTTATCACTGAAGCCTGTTTGATTGGATTCATTCAGTCTTTGTGTTTTTTATTTTAGTAATTCATATAAACTTCACGTCTGAAACAGGCTAAGTTGGACTGCTTTTTCCAGCACCCTTTGTTGTTATAGTTGATGGAACCAGTTTATAAAGTTCCATCTTTTTTTCCCACATTTAGGCTCACAACAGGACTAGGTCTTCTAGGCCCCCATTACGACAACATATTTTGACTTTCTTTCTGCAGCTCATTTCCAAGTTGTGCATTTATTTGTGTGGAAGTGTAGAATGCCAACAATGGCATGAAACTGTTTGACGATAGCTGAAACAACTGCTTCTTACCGAAAAACAAGCAGTGACCTTTCAAATAAATCTATATGAAGCAGTGTTCTAGGAGTTGCAAGGCATGAAAACAAGGAGAGAGTGTGACTGAGTAATGCCAGAAGCCAAAACGTAGAATTCCTAAATATAGTTTATTATCCAGGCACTTGTGGAATTAGATATGCCATAATGCAGAGGAACTTTCATTGTAGAGCTTCAGATCATTTTACAGTGATGTCAAATTGAAGTGCTACAGGTCATATTTCAAAAAGCTCCAATTTCAAAAGTGACTTAGGACTCTAATTCTTGTTGACTTTATGTAGTGTCAACTCCTAAGTCACTTAGGCACTTTGGGAAAATGCACTTAGATCTTCCTTATTGGTGTATTTTCAAACATTTCTACAAAATGAGAAGTCTGCATATGCTTATTTCTACTCTTGAAATCACACCTAGAGTCACAGCAAAAAACAAGATTACATTCTGGCTTTCCAATAATGCATTTGTTTTCCTTGATAACAACTATCATTTGCTACAAATATTCTGCAAGCACGGCTCTTGCTTCTCCAAAAAACATACGGCAAAATTGTGCCATCCTGGCTTGTGCTAATAGGATCTGAAATCAGTGGAACTGCATGCAAAGCATAATACCACTCAAAGTGAAAACAGATGGCAGAATTGGGCCCCATAGTGTCTCTTAGAAGATACAAGTTTAAATGGCTTGACATTCTAAAAAGGCAAAAAATTAAAGCTGCTTTTGTCATGCCTCTTCTAGCCAAAGGATTTTAACAGAAAATGCCACTAATTTTGAAGTTTCTCTTTTTAAGCAGTACTTTGTAATTGGGTCTGTGCTCCCTTCAGAATAAAAATAGGTTTGGATTTCCACTGTAACTAAATGACAAGTAGCTGTTATTTTGCATTTCACCTCATTAGTCCAGCCCCAGATTCACTCTCAGCTGATGAGGTTGCTATGAGTGCCTGAGCATTGCTTGTTACAGAGACATTATGTCCCGGCAAGCCAATGAAAAGCTGTCATCAAGGTTCCATTTTAGATTTTATCAATGTGTTTCTGTTGCCTTAGCAACTGAAATCAGCCTATCTCAGTGAAGCTTTATCTTGCTGGCTTTTATAGCTGGGAGCTTGCCCTACTGTGCACCATGTGGTTCAGATGATTAGTTTTTCTTCACACAGATCTAACTGGCTAAGTGTGTTGGGAATAAGATAAGCATAATTTATTTTGTGAGTGGGGAGGGTCCACACTTTTGCTTGTCATTTTTTTCCCCTCTCATAAGGAAATCCACATTTTTCATATGTTCTGGCAGACAATGGAACAGATGTGATTCACACCAGAGGAGCTGACTAAAACAGTTGTGTGCTTCTAGAGAACTGAGGACTTTCCATAGGATGGGATACTAACACTACTGTGATTACAGGGCAGCTGTTCTCCGACCTGATTGAGATAATTGCTTGCATTTTCCTAAGGGCTGTGAGCTGCAAGGATGCTTTCCAGGGGGCCATCAAGAATCCTGACTGGAATATATACTAATTGTTTGTCTACAGAGCTTTCAGAATGGCCTAAAATAGCAAAAAGAAGTGGGATTTTTGTGTAATAACAGCTACTTTGGTTGTGTTTGGAGACACTTGGAAATATAGGCTGAAGTCTTTGTTCGGCTGTCTCTTTGCCTTAAAATAGCGTACTGTAAATGTGCAGGTGCTGTGCCATGTGGATGAGTTGTTTTGTACATTGATAGCAATTAGAAACACGTATGCTTCAGCAATAAGGTGTGTGGGGCGAATATTGGATTGGAATCAAGTCAAAATAAATAAAAAGTGCTGTATTTTAAAAATCTAGCTGTAGACTACAGTTGCTGCAGTAGAACTATTTGAAAATGCTGAAATTGAAGGCCTTCTGCTTGGATTACTGGCAGTTTTTATGTCTCCAGCCTCTTCATGGTTTCTATAAAAGGTAAGAAGACATTAATTTTGAAATGCTTTTCACTACTGGATGGATGCATGTCATCCACCAGTGTATTTACTGTCTCTTCTGTTTGTTTAAAGGTAAGCATACATGCAGGAAAAAAAGGGAGGGGTGCAGAAATTAATGGGAACTTGTGAAAAAATACTGTAAAGCTGCTTATTATTGCATTAGTGATCACCACTTGCATGTCTGCAAATGCAGAACGTGATATTGTTCATTGTAACTCTAAAGTAATATGAATTTTAGTTCATCTAATTATTTTATTCTCAGGTATAGCAGCTGGTGCAGCTTTGTTTGAGAAACATAAATGGGGTGATGAGACTGAGTGACTCAGATGTCATGGAATTTTCTGTAATGAAGATAAGACATTTTCTTGCAGGAATATTTGATAATACAATTACTGTTTCTCTTCTGAAACAATCAATGGAACATTAAAGTCATTCAAAGCAATGTTCCTTCCAGGCAGGTCTGATAGCTGAAATGATTGATGGTGAATTGTGATCATAAAGAATAGAGAAGTGGTATCATATGAGTTTTATGCTAGCAGAATAAGCAGTTCCATTTAATATGTACACTGCACATACAGTTCTAGCTCAACTTTGGATTTTTCACTTTTTAGAATGCTATTATGTGTTATGCAGCTGAACTTTCATTTTGACTATCCACAGTAAAACCAAAATGCTGTTCATTTTATTGTTAACAAAAGTGGTGTGATTCTTTAAAATGACATTTTGTACATCTTCTTTACACTTTGTATTGTCAGCTTCTATGATCAGACTGCAGAAAATACTTTGTACTAAATACTAACTGCAACTGAATTTATCATGTAGCAGAAAAAGGGAACTTTTCTGATAATTTTCAAGGAATTAGGTCCCCCCATTACCTTTTTAATTCAGCCTGTCAGATTGGGTCCTCAGCTGTGACCGTTTGCCTGAGGAAGATCTGTTTATGCTCCCATTTTATTTATTTATTTTATGATCTCCCCTTTAAACAGATTCCAAAGTTAGCTGTATGCTTCAGAAGATTTAATATCCCTACAAATGAAGTAAGATAGGTTGTATTCTGCTGCAGGTGACAACTTGACCTGATGCTTTTTCCCAGTCTATTGTGACATCTTTCTTCAAAGCTAAGAATGGGGAGTTACTGCCAGATTGTTTTGAAATGATGCCTGCTCTATAGCTCTTGGTAGAGGGTTGAACAGGAGTCAAGCAGACTGTGTTCGTTTCCATCAAGACCATTGATTTATTTGTCACCAAAATCAATGTGAATTCAGTCCCTGGTTCTACAGCTTCATCTGCACAAGCATAAACAAGGGCCCATCCAGGTAAACCTTGCCATAAATACCAAACCAGAGAGTGATGGTTTTGTTGAGGTGTGGTGTTTTTTGTTGCGCCAACAACTTTGTAGAAGAGAGTATTTAAAAATAAAGCTCATAACAAAACCTTAATTTCCCACTGAAACACAGGGACAAAACAATGTGTGCAAAACTACTTGCCCAAAATGAACAGTAAAGCTACATGCAAAGTACTGATTAAAAATATATGCCTCACTTTCAGAATACTTTTAATTTATTCTTCATTAGCGATTTTAAATTAGCTCAGAATGTCTTGGAACAGAGCCAAATGCTGGCTATAAAAAATGTGTAATTTTAGTGTCCAAAATTGGAAACTTAATACTTGCTTTACAGAACACTCAGCACATGAGCTTTGGGCTATAGCATTATTTGTCACCTGCTCTGTGTGCTGGTGCCTTGGGAAAAGGAGAAGAGAAAGGAAGCAGGAGGGTGGTTACTTCAGGGAACCTTGGCAAGAACATGACAGGATGCAGGCCTCACAGGTGCTGTACCTAGGAGCTGTAGGTGAGGGGCTTAACTAACATGCCCAGTGACAATCCCCAGGCTCAGGAGAGCATGGTGAGACCTACTGGAGTCAAATCCTTAGCCTACCATGCTACTGGCAGCAGATGCTTTTCAAAGCAACGGTGGAGAGCATTGCGAAGCATGTTATCCCTTAGCCATGCTGCTGAGCTTAGACAGCATGTCTCTCCTGGGCATGCTGCTTTTGTAAGTATAGCTGAGCAAGCAGTTTATAACAAGTCAGGTGACTGAAATTTTTTTTTCTGTTTGTGGGGTGTCTCAGCCAAGTATGACTTCTATGCTCAGATTTCCTCATTATTTAAAACTGATTAAGCCCTAGTATTGTCAATTTAATGGCACTCTGGCCTACTCTTTGAAATTCAGCAATTAAACTGTTCGTTGTGACTTGTCAGTAAAGTCATACAGTATTGTTGTTTGGCCTGGCATTGCAATAGGATTCATTATCACTGACACTTCCACTGAAGTGGAAATCTCTTTGACCTCAAAGGGATTCCTTGAAGGGCGGAAGATCACCTATAATACTGCAAGACTACCATGGTGTTGGATGTGCATCTGTGCACAGAACAGAGAATAAAATAGTCAGGTTTCTTGTGTGTGTCCATGGGGGAAAAAGTCCTGGCCAGTATTTCAGCTGCAAACCTCAGATCTACTTCATGCTCATGGAGTGTTTGTACAATTGCCCCAGTCGGTATGTGTGCAAAGTCTCAGCTGATGGTCAGGGCCCACTTAAGCCCTGTTTGTGGGTCTGTGTGGGCCTCATTTAATGTGTTGGCCTGTTGATGAGATTTCACTCAAATGGCAAACTTAGGTCCTGTGTGTCTTTGTATATATATTTTTTTTTAATTTGGCATATTAGATCAATCACACCGTGGGTGGAGATAAGCCTTCTTTGTTTGCAGCTGTCCAAAGATACACTTGGATGAAATCCTAGACATCAAAGGCGTTTTGCCATTGACCTCACCAGGATTTTACCCATCGTGTCTGTCGCAGCATAAACTTTGAAGTCTTCAATTTAAAAATGGTATAGTTAAAATATCTCCCTGTTGGGTTGTGATAGCGATGCCTCATGTATTGATGCAGGAGCACAAAATTACTCGTCTTTTGTCTGAGTCACAATCTGTGGTTTGCTAGACGTAGGAAGTATCTGCATAAACTTGCTATATACAGGTTGAACATCTCTGCTCTGACAAAATACATGGTCCAGTATAATTTTTCGTTAACCCAATGTGCACTTATCAGGGGCATGGCCAAGTTTCCCACAGTTCCACAAGGTTTGTTTGCAGCCACCAATCCTGGCTCTTAGTGTTCTGTGCTGTTATTTAGAAATAAATTACAGCTAAATATCTCCTAAAAGTCCTGTAAACCATGGAAGTGTTGGTAATGCTGCTGGACAATATTGACCTCCTGCAATCTGGCAAATTCTCAGGTTCTGCACCAATTGAGTCCCAAGGGTACCAAACTAGAGAGGTTCAACCTATAAATGTTTAATATATTAACTAATGATCATTTCTGTAAAAACTCAGATTTCCTGTCTTTTTCTCTTGTAGATGACAAAGTACTGGCTAACTTATGATCAGTGCTATAGCCTCAAGTTATATATTTAATTGAAGAGATTTCACCACTTTCTTTGAATTTAAAGGGCACATGCATGGTAAATATCCTTCCATGATGGATTATAGCCCAAAATGACTTTATGGGCATTTGAGGGTGACTCTGTCATGTTTAATTAGAGGATTATGATGATGAATTGCAGATCCAGGTAATTTTACTTCAAGTTTAGAGCATGAAAATAAAGGTTCCCTTTAGTTCAGGCACTCTTCCCGTGCATCATAATGTGCATCTTCCAGGTGGTAACATTTCTCACGTTGGCTATTACACACCATTAGCTCTGTGTTACAGATAAAACATAAGGTGAGAAAAGCTGTCACAAGAGTGGAATCTGTAACTTCTCTGTAGGACCAGTTCACCTCAGTAGCAGATAATTCAATATTAAAAAATCCACTAGCCACAATTTCTTTAATGGACTATCCAGTCGCTTGATGTTATAGTTTATTTTTTTAAATAGTGAAATGATTGAACAAGGAATTGAAATATGCCATTATGTGGACAATATCTGAGCTGCCTTCTTTTTAAACTAGCATAAATCCCTATTATAGAACAGCTGGGGCCTTTTTAACAAGCCTCACTTTCCAGACATCCCAGTAGATGAGTGTGATGAATAGTACAGTCAGTGAGATGTGAGCTAGATGTAATTTAGACATTGCACAAGTTCAGCAAGCAGGGATTATCTAGAATTCTGTTTGTTTCCAGATAGCCTGAAAGTAGGTTATTCCAATGCCTGTGTTCCAGGATAGACTTGGGCACATACTTAAGCTCATCTGTGTTCAGGTCAGCCCTGAAAAAGTGTTCACGTGTAAGTATGTACATAAATCCGACTTAGGTATTTCGCTGGTAAATAAAGATGCTTTTCTGAAATAGGCCTTAATTACAGACAGCAGGTAAATAAGTTTAATAACAAACATAACTCGGGTAGAGAATCCACTCCTAATACCTTTCATTGCACCTTCTTCCTAAGACTTGTAGCAGTGTAGGCCATTAGGGAAATCATTTGCCATGGTTGAGGTAAAGTTTGGAAGAAAGGCATCAGATGTGCTAAGTATCGGAGGGGTAGCTGTATTAGTCTATATCCACAAAAACAATGACAAGTCCTTTTGGCATTTTGTAGACTAACAGATTTATTGGAGCATAAGCTTTCATGGGCAAAGACCCACTTGGTAAGATGCATGTGACAGAAGTGGATCTTTGCCCATGAAAGCTATGCCCCAATAAATCTGTTAGTTTGTAAGTTGCCACAGGACTTCTCACTATTTTTATAGATGTTCTAGATAACTATTGTCTGCAAATTTTACTCTTTGCTTAAAATGTGCTTAATTTGTTGTTAGGGATCCCTGGTACTTACTGGCTATGCTGATACTATACTGATAGTTCTAGGACAATGGTCGACAAACAAAATAGCAAGAAAAGCCATTTTTTTTCCCAATTTGTTAATCTTAATAATTCAAGAGCTGCAACACATGTGAATAGGAGACTGTCCTTAACAAATAATGTCAAACCATACTTCTTGTAACCCCTATTTTAAGAACAGCGTGCACACACAATGATTTGTAATGTGATGCATGTTTACTGTAGGATGTATGCAAACTTTTTACATATTCTATTTTCTCGCATGCGCATGTGTGTGTGCGTATACCATTGTCTTCCTAACTTTCACTCCCAGACCTTATCTATCTCTGGCAGACACTAGGGGGAGTTATCCAGCATTTCAAGATCATAGTTTGCTATGTAATACCAGTTGTACACTTAGGGGCTTGTAGACATCTACTGTTAAACAAAAAAGAACCCTTGGTGTTACACAAATCAAAAGGAAATATGACCGATGTATTAATTGGTGGGGTTTTTTTGTTTAACAGAACTAAGCAGTTGCTATTGTACAGTTACAAAGGGAATAATGTTATTGACTTTATTTTCTATTATAAAAGGAAATGGTAAGGTTAAAGGGAGAGGGAAGTATTATCTAGATGAATTATTAGCAAATGTCAAAAGGCCCAGCCAGCAAACAATAATTAAAATTAGGAAGACAAATTATAGTCACAACTGCTGTGGAGAAAGAGAGAAACTACTTCTGGCTGCCTGTTTTCTGCTGTATTTTTATACATAATAGTCACCAAAACTAGTGCATTTCTTTACCTGGGTTTTAGAGATTAGAGAGTTGAATTATTACCTTTCTATCATCTCAGCTAAGGAGTCTATTTAGGACTACTATCTGTACCCTGAGCAGAACAATGGCAAAGATGATGGAAAAAGTCAATGAAATTTTATCTTGAACTCACTATATATGTTACTAGGAACAAACAGTTTGCCTTTACTTGACAGTGGCTTCATCCAGGGCAAGGCTGAGTCATAATGCCTGCAGTGCAGTTCTCTAGGGAGGTTCTTGTTTGGCAGATTTGCTGTAAAGCAGACAACAGCTGAGAGTATGAAATCTCTTTTCCAGACCAAAAAAATTTATCCTCCCTGAGTGGGGTTATTACAGTGTATGCAGTACATGTTGCAGAACTTGGCTCATTTCTGTGTAGAAAATGATAGGCTTTTGCTGTTTGCAACACTTATCTGATGGGTTTCATCCTATGTAATAATACTTCTAAAATTATTTTACACTCTGGCTTTATGCTTAAGGGTCTTTGAGTATGAAAATTATGTAGCAATATGGTCCTTTTGTACTTTAATAAAATGTAACTTGAGTGGTAATTGACTGTCACATGCAGGAAACAGTGAGAACCCTGAAATATGCAATTGTTTTATAGCACATTGGATATAAGTGTTGAAGGGATCTTGTATAACTGTTAAGTCTCGTTCTCTTGGTTGTGTCTGCATGCCTTCTGGAGTATAACTTATTAGGGAAGGTGATAGGTATTTCATCTACATAGTTCACTTGAGCAGTCTACTCTTGAGTTACTTCCCTCATCTTAACCTATCGCAAGGAGAGCTGCCACACTGAAGAATAACAGCTGAGTTAACACATAATGACACTCTGCTACTTCAGGTGTGGCTCAAAAGCCTCTCATGGAAGTCTTAACTACCAGTCCTGGGTGCGTCACTTCGGGGAAGTTCTTTAACCACTCCATGCCTCAGCTTCCCTATCTCTACCAAAGCAATAAAATATCCCTCAGACTGTAAGAAGTTGCAGGTAGAAGAATGTTGGAGTGGCTAGTTGTGGCACAGGTTGAATGACTTATCAATTAGGTTCTTGGAGGATGAGGTGGGATATTCCTCATCCAAACTTTTCTGAACCTTAAAACATTTCATTTGATTTCCTATTAGAACTGGGATTTGGACGAATTCTGTCTGTTTAGCCATCCCTGATAGCACAAGGAAAACTCAAGCCAAATAGCTGAGAAATTACTCAAAAATATTTTAAATGTTCTGTAAATGCTCACTTTCTGTTATCTAGCATGTGTCTAAAAGAGTAAAATCAGAGAAGGAAAGTAATGTGGAAAAACATAGAGCAAAAACTAAATGAGGAAAAAACACAAGGTAAAAAGGACAGAAGAATGTGTTTAAGTACCATTTACTGAAAATGGTGACTCATTACAAATGAGAGGTCTAAAGTTACTATAAATTGCCTAAATAACCAGAGCACCTTTTGATCTAAAACTTTGAACCATTCCTTCTGCAAGGCTTCTGTCCATCCTTAATTGGTAATAATATTCCCTTTTTATGCCACCACTTGGCTAGCTAAAAATAGGTCTTGATCTTCCCTGACATCCAGATATGTATGTGATAGTTGCTAGCTGCAACACTAACTCATCTCTCTTAACTGAGGGCTGTACAAGTATTATCTGTCAACTTAATTTCATAGCAAAATTGTCTTGAAAACCCTGTTGCTTGATCAATTCCTGCTAGAAGAAAATATTTAAGTATAAACTAATTTACTTGTCAGACTCTCTGACACTTTTGAATATGAACATGTTATGCCTTTCCTGAGTTGTCATAAAAGAGAGAACAGTAGAATAGCTTAACTAATAAGATTAGCATCATTTAAAATAACGTGAGGTGTACTTGTTATCTGATTTGCTTTTGAGGAAGTCATGTGGTACACATGTCCTTGGATAACAACACAAAGTCCTGTGGCACCTTATAAGCTAACAGATATTTTGGAGCCTAAGCTTTCATGGGCAAAGATCCACTTCATCAGATGACTCGCACATCTGATGACGCAGGTCTTTGCCCACAAAAGCTTAGGCTCCAAAATATCTGTTAGCCTATAAGGTGCGACAGGACTTTGTGTTGTTCTTGAAGTTACGGCTACCTCTCTGATACATGTCCTTGGATTGTTGCTTTACTGATGAAGCACTTCAGAGTGACTTGCATGACCTTGTCAGACTGCCTCTGCAACTGTAGTGGCAGAAAACTCTGCGTATCAAGTTAGCTGTTATGGATGGCTCTTGTGGAGGTGAAAGAGACTAGAACTTGATCCTGTACCTTACGTGTTCCCTTCCTGTGAATACCGCATAAAACTGGCAAACAATGTCAATATCCATTAGAGCAGTGGCTCTAGCAAGTTAAAATGTTTAATGTATGTCCATGTACAATGTACATTCTTATCTGAAGCAGACTTGCATTCTGATGTTAGAAGTACTAGATAATATCAAATGTGATTATGATTCTGTGGCCTTTGTGGCTCTCAAATAATTCCCAAATTGTAGCTCTCTTTGAAAATGTAATACATTGCCCACCTCATTCTTTAGGGTAATGTTTCAAGGCACATACATATCAGACAAGCATTCAGTGAGAGGCTAAGGGAGGATTTGAAAGAGGCAGGGTGAGGTTCAGGACCTTCCAGTAACATGCATTAAGAGTGAGCTTTGTCCAAATCACAGAACCATAGAATTCTAGGGCTGGAAGGGACCTCAGTGGGCTGGACTAGATGACTTCCTACCTAAAATCAGGATCAACCCCAACTGAATCATCCCAGCTAGGACAATGTCAAGCTGGGACTTAAAAAAACTCCTAGGGATGGAGATTCTGCCACCTCTCTCAGTAATACATTTCCATAACAAAAGTTAAACCCATTCTTCTTCATCACCCATTTCACCAGGAGCATGGTGAAGCACTGGAATGCATGTGTAGTTTTGTTTTGTTTTTTTGGCTTGAGTGTGAGAATGACGGGAGACTATTTTATCTTAATCATTAGGATGTAATCCCGAATACATGCACAAATACCAGAATACTTCAGAGGTGGGTGGTGGTGGTATCTCTATTTCACGAAAGCAGAAACTGAGTCACAGGGAGGTAAAATGAGCTGAGCACTCGATGGAGAAAGCCAGTGGAAGTCAGAGGTAGGCAGGAGGAAGCTAAATTCTGATGTGGTCTGCTAGTGTCAAGTATTATTAGATGTATTAACAGATCTGAAAGATGGGGATAGTTGCAGAGGGGTGTTAAAATGGTTTAGCTGGTTGTGTTTGGGGAACCTTCAGTGAAGTGAAAGGAAATAGCTTTATATTGCTCATTTATATGCCATGACCTTGAAAGCAGATTGTGGTGAATTGTCTATGTGCTGTCCGGATGCCATCATTGTAGAGCTGTTCGTTGCTACTGAGAATAATAACCCCGTGGTGTGTGATACAGCCCCCAATCAAACTTGTGTCATGATGCTTTGCCTGAGAGCTGCACAGGAAGGGCAGTGCAGAGCGAGGACTAACTGACTAGTGGGAGGAGAAAGTGTGTGTGTGTGGTTCCACTTCATTCCACATTACTAATACCCTCTGAAGTTTTTTCCATGAAAAATTAGGCCCTTCCCCCCCACCCCCGCAACTGCCATTGTAACCAATAGCACAGCCTTTACGGTACTTAAGATGCAGGAGACATGGGAGAAGAGGGTTCAAGGCCCTAATCTGCCTGATTCAGAGCAGGAGCCCAGACCCAAAGTTAGTGTCCTAGTCACTGGATTGTCAAGTCAGTCTCTGTCTCTTAATCTCTCCTTTTGTAGTTGTTCCCCTGTGTATGAATAACTAAATATTTGTTGGGCCGGAGAGAGACTAACTCTGACCATTCTTAGGGCACTTATCTAGTATGTGGAAGGCCTGCTCCAGTGAATCAGTGTTTTTACAAAGTAGAACAGGGCCCACCCTCTGTAAGAAAAGGTTTGCGAGTTGACAAATCAGCATTGTCTGCCAAAAAGCTGTTTCATCAAAATTCCTGACCAGCTCTGCTGCTCCCAGAGCAGCATGAGGCGAGTGATGTAGCGTTGCTGGTCCTTAGCATTTCTCCAGATCAGTCCCTTGAATTCTATGGGCAGATTAGCAATGAAAAACTTATTGTCAAATCCCTGAAGATCAACAGACTTTCCCAGAAAAGTTTTCTGAAAACAACCCTCTCCCCCAGCCCCTCCCATTTACTATATTGATTTGTGCAAGTGACAGTAGACAAGAAAATTGTCCCTTATTGTAGTTGTTACAGTACATTGATTGTATGAAATAGAAAATCCACATCTACTGCCCATAAGATAGATATGATACTGAGCTGTGCTCTGGTACATCCTGGCTGGTGACATGTGGTACAAGAGAATGAGTCCTCAACAAATTCTCTCTCTCTTTTTTTTTTTTTTTTTTTTGATGTGATCTTTTTCCATCATATTTCAGACTCACAAACATCGGGGAGAATTAAAGGAAACTAAACAGCCAAGACAAAAGGCACTTAGTTGTGTCATTGCAGTTAAAATCTTCCCCTCTCCCTCTCCAATAAAATTTTAAAAAGAAGTGAGCTTGAAGACCAGAGAAAATGCATAGTTTAAGTAATCAGACCATTGTCTCAGCCAAGAGGAAAAAGTAGACACAAGGGATGTGATTTAGTTAACTGATGTGGGAACAATCAGTAATTAATTGTACCATGCAAGTAGATCTTTGTAATTTCTTTGATCATCTATACATATTTGGAAGGGCTGCCATCACTTCCCAGCTTGGTTATAACAACCTGTCATTGAGACCCCACCAGAATCCTCTTATATGAGGACTGAGAGGCTTGGTAGGTTGTCATTTCTGCTCTACCAAATATTACAGCCTCAACCCTCCTTCCTCAATTTACATAGGAGATGTTTCCCCACAAACCCTCTTCCATATCCTGGTCATTTTGTTGAACCATATCCCTTCTGCAACAAATACTTGCACAGGATATCTGCCAAATCTGTTGCCTACCGACTTTCAAAATTATTGACCTAACTGCTGTCTCCACTGTGTCCCTGACTAGCTGGAGGTCCATGTGACAGTATAGGGGGGAAAAAAAATATCCAGTCTGAAATGAGCACACAGCCAGTCATAGAAACCCGGTTTTAATCTGATTCCTGCAGGGTAGGTGTTGCTGGCCCATGCTGGATGTAGAGGCAGGGAGAGAAAGGGAGAGAATTCCACTGGTATAAATATCTCCTCCACCCCAGCATGCATTGAGCCAATATACTCAATAGCAGACTACAAAACAAAATAAACACTTGGTCTTCCTAGGGTACACACAATGTGCCTCAGGTGGCAGGTGACTTGGATTCATCACCTAATTTGGTCCACTGGTTGGGTCACTAACTTACTCTGTTACTGTTGGGGAGTTACAAGTGGGGGTCAAATCAGCCACAGGTTGTTTCAATTGCCACCTCTCAATAAAAGAATATTGGGAATTGGTAGTCCACCACAGTTGGTGTGGGATCAGTTGCATTGATTGAATGTTTGCTTGAGGCAATGGTAGAAGAAGCCTCGCCCAGCAGGTTTGAATCATACTTTTCAAATGGCCCTCACTTAGAGGCACATCCCCTATGTACTCCCAAAGTTACCTACATTGCACACAAATGTAATAGCTTCTCAAATCTATTGTAGGAAATAATTAACATCAGAAATAAAAATCAATAAATATGGGACTGTAGAAAGAGTTACTAACCCCATAGCCCACCAATATTCGTGTGTGTGTGTGTGTGTGTGTGTGTGTGTGTGTGTCTTTCACACATGGAGTCCCAAACTGTGGTGATGTCAGGTAGAGACTATGAAAATTCTACACCCTGCAAAGTGCATAAACCTGAGCAGACAGGTTACTTCGTTTGACTGAGACCTCATTGTCAATTAGTGATGTAGCTGGGAACAGAACCCAGCAGCCCTGAATGCCACTCCATGGCTATGTCTACACTAGCCGCAAACTTTGAAATGGCCATGTAAATGGCCATTTCGAAGTTTACTAATGAAGCGCTGAAATACATATTCAGCGCCTCACTGACATGCGGGTGGCCGCGGCACTTCGAAATTGTCGCGGCTCGCTGTCGTGTGGCTCGTCCCACCGGGGCTCCTTTTCGAAAGGACCCCGCCTACTTCGAAGTCCCCGTATTCCTGTGAGCAGATGGGAATAAGGGGACTTCGAAGTAGGTGGGGTCCTTTCGAAAAGGAGCCCTGTCGGGACGAGCTGCGTCAATTTCGAAGTGCCGCGGCTGCCCGCATGCTAATGAGGCGCTGAATATGTATTTCAGCGCTTCCTTAGTAAACTTCGAAATGGCCATTTCAAAGTTTGGGGCTGGTGTAGACACGGCCCATGTGACTGTAGTCCTTCACTTGCATGTCATACTAGCTAAATGCAATAAAGACAGGTGTTAACCTCTAGGTTTTACTTATGTTTGTATGAGATAATGTAGTGATACGTTAAACTTTGTTCTTATATGACATCAGCTGGAACAGATTTATTTGCACAGTCAAAATCTGGCAACATTTAAAACAATTCAGTGGGGGGGAAAAATCTTCTGTCTTAAGACTGATCTCAGCCTGTTATCTTTCTAAACTTGTAGACAGTATTTCAATGCACTTTTATCATTCTGCGTTCTCTACTTTCATGGATCCCCATTCATGTAACCAGGTCAATGTACGTAAGGATATTACAATATTGCAGTTTAGGTTAAAGAGGAGAATGTAGCTTAATTTTGTGTCTTTCAGAGCATGTAAATTATAGAGAAACAAATGGAACAAGTAGATGCACAAAGATACCAAGGGACCGAAAGCAAAGAATTTCCCCCAAGCTCTACAATGCTCCCAACAGAATACAAGGAAAAGGGATCGGTATCTGTCTTGTGGAATATACACCAATGGTTCTCAAACTTCAGCAGCCTAAGGACAACCATCTTGATTTAAAAATTTTCAGGGACCCCCAACCCTCCCAGTCAGCCCTCTTGCTGCCCCCTTCCCTGTGGCTCTGTCCTACCATTTACTCCTTTCCCCCTTCATCCATCACTCATTTTCCCCACCCACTTTCACTAGGCTCAGGTGGGGAGGCAGGGTGTGTGGGGGAGGGTGTGGGCTTTGGGCTGGGGCAGGAGGTTGGGGTACAGGAGGGAATGTGGACTCTGGGAGAGAGTTTGGGTGCTGGGTGTGAGCTGTGGGCTGGGGTAGAGTGTTGGAGTGTGGGAGGCAGTATAGATTGTGGACTTTGGCAGAGCTACTCTTACCTCAGGTGGCTCCCAAAAGTGAAGAGCACATCCCTCTGGCAGCAGTCCCTAGGTGTAGGGGAGGAGGAAATTGTCTCTGCACGCTGCCCCTGCCTACTGTTTCCAACCAGAGCTGTGGAGTTGGCACTCAGGGCAGGGGTAGCACGTGCAGACTCCCAGGCCCCTGTACGGGATGAAGGGACTTTCCAGTGCTTGCAGGAACGTTGCAGAGCCCGGAGAGGTAGGAAGCCTGCTGTGGCCCCAACTTTTGGCATGGAGGAAGATGGAGGAGTCAATAGTACCCCACAGGTACTCCCGAGATCCATACACTGAGAAATGCTGATGTATACACTACAATATTATTTATGTCAAATGAGCTGTTCCAAACATAAAAGAACAATTCCATTTTTGTAGGCACACTTGTAAATTTTTTTTTTAAATTCAAAAGATAGACTAGACCCAGTTGGTCTGTATGAAGTTGTGTACTGTGCCTCTAATGCAGAAAAGTTGTTTTAGTAGCTTTAGTTATGTTAGTAGCTGATCTCAGCTATAGTGGAAAAAATCCATTCTCTCTTAAAGCTGCTGATTTAACACGTAACATGCCTAGGACTAATTTTAATTGTTCCCAGAATAATTGTCAAGGGCCAAGATATTTGCATAACCTGTGAAAGTTATTAAAATGCATTTTGTGCATCTTGACTGGATATCTCTAGTGCATTATGCAAATAGAAACAAAAACAAGGATTGAAGTACAAAAGCATGTGTTTTTTAACAAGTTAGTTCTTTCTCTCAATAATAATAATAACGCAAATGATTGCTTAATGTCTCTTATCCAGAAAGACATAGAATTTTTTATTCTTGACCTTTAAGTGGCGGGACAGTGATCTGTTCAGACAGAGCATGACGCCAGGAGATGAGACCTTTTCAGCCCTAATCCCTGTGCTGCATAGCCTTGAGGAAATGAAAACCAAGAGCTGCCACAACCTGCCCACCAAGTAGTAGTAGCATCCTTCAGTCTAGGTAGACTATGGATCGCGCCCTTCATAGTTCCGTTTGGCATCCTCATTTGCAGTGTCAGCTGTGACTGTGAAGGCCCACACGAGAGTGACAGTCCTTGCTGCATCTGTTGCATATGTAATGGGTGTCTGGCAGGTCCTTGCTGTGCTTTCTGTGGGCTCGCTTCTCCTTTGCTAGCTGTCTGATCCTCATCTCACCCTTCTGAAGGCCTTTGTATAGTTCCTGCCTCCATCTGCTGCGATCGTCTGCCAGCTCCTCCCAGCTGTCTGGTTTGATGTCTGCTTCCCTGAGGTCTCTCTTGCAAACATCTTTGTAGCGCAGCTGGGGGCATCCGGGAGGTCTTTTGCCAGAGGCTAGCTCACCATACAGGATGTCTTTTGGGATCCTTCCATCATTCATCCTGTGGACATGGCCAAGCCAGCAGAGCCGCCGCTGCCTGAGGAGGGTGTGCATAGTTGGGATTCCAGCTTGCTCAAGGATGGTAGTGTTGGACACTCTGTCCTTCCATGATATTCCAAGGATGCGCGTGAGGCAGCACAAGTGGAAGATGTTCAGCCTCTTTTTCTGGCAGGCGTACAGGGTCCAAGTCTTGCTGCCATAAAGGAAGGTGCTGAGGATGCAGGCTCTGTAGACTTGCATTTTGGTGTGAGTATACAGCTTATTGTTGTTCCACACACTGTCGCTGAGTCTGGACAGAGTTGTGGCTGCTTTACCGATCCTCCTATTTAGCTCAGTCTCCAGGGACGGGGTGTCAGTGATGGTGGACCCGAGGTAAACAAACCTGCCCACCAAAGAAACTGAATACTTACTTAGAGTAATTTTTTTTAACAGAGATGGGTCTAGGTTTAATTAAGGTCTGTACAGTAACTTCAAAATATATAATACTATATAAATGTTAAAAATAATACATAGCATTTTATCAGTAGAACTCAAAGTGCTTTACAAAGGAGAGAGGCTTTGTTATCCCCATTTTACAGATTGGGGGTGGGGGAAGCTGAGGAAGGTGAAGTAACTTACTCCAGGCCACCTAGGAGGCTGGCAATGGAAACAGAAATGGAAACCAAGACTCCTGAATCCCAGTCCGGAAGTCTATCCACTGAGCCACACTTATCTTTAGAATACTTCCCCTACTGCTTTGGGTTGATTGACGAAACATGTCACCATCCAAACGCCAGCGCAGAGCGGAGGCTGATTGGTTAACAGGAAGGGGTACCACTCCATCATGCTCCAGGCCCCAGTGATCCACCAGGGCCATTTCTCGGATATTTATGTGGGCTGGCCAGGGTTAGTGCACCATGTGCACATCTTCAGGAACTCCGTCCTGGCCCAGAAGATGGAGGCCAGGACCTACATCCCCCAACAGGAGTGTGCCATCAGGGATGTCGCGATGCCCCTCTGCATGGTAGGGGACTGTGTTCCCCCTGTAGCCCTGGCTCATGCAGTCCTACACGGGCCACCTCACTACCTCCAAGGAGGTCTTCAATGCCCACCTGGCACAGGCATGCTACCCCATTGAGTGCACGTCTGGGCGCTTGAAGGCAAAGTTCAGGTGCCTTGAAATTGTGGTGGAGAAGGTCCCCTGGGTTGTGGCAGCCTGCTGCACCCTCCACATGGGAAGGTAGAGCTGGGGAGGGCTGTGGCCTCAGCCTTGATGAAGGGGGCAGTCTTGGCCTTGAGGGGTGGGTGATCGGCCTTGGCTGGCCCTGCCATGGCCAGGAACCATGCCGCAAGGCCTTGGAAGATGGCTGGCATCATGTCATGCAGGACTTGCCCAACGAGGGCCCCTAGGGCAGGTGGGGTGGGCAGGAAGGGCAGAGGCAGGGGCAGATGCTTGAGCAGAGATGTGCACACTGGGTGCAGCAAGCCCAGCATCTCTCCATGTCTCTCACTGCCAGGCCAGCTCTGCCTCATCCAGTGCCAGCCATCACTCTGCCAGGGTGTTCTGGTGGTGGGGGGCAGCTGTACAGGCTGTGGCTCCCTCATCCCATATGCAGTGTCAGTGTTTCTGGGTGTGGGCTTGCCAGGGTGTGGGCAGTGGAGCAGGTCTGTGTCTGGAGCCCCTATAGGCTGGATGCAGCCAGCAGGCCCAGGAGGTGTGCCAGGGCTCCCCCCCACCCATGAATGCTGCAGCTATAACAGGGGGAGGTTAGTCGCCCATAGTGGCCGAGAAGGCTGTGCCCACGTGTTCCTCACGTGACCTGAGGGATGTGCAGGTCCTAGGGGGGGCGGTGAGGTGCAGGGTTTCCCTGGGGCTGGTGGTGGCTGGGGCAGGTTCCATCAGGCACCCACCCACAGGCATGGCTGGCCTGGGGAGGGGGCAGAGGTCAAACAGGCATGGGAGAGCCCTCTGCCAGGTGGCAGATGGGGCAGGTGATAGGTGCCATCTGTGGGCACTCCCACTGGGCATGGTCATGCCCTGGGGTGGGCCATTTGGAAAGGGCAATTGTCCATACGGGTGGGGGTCACCCTTCCTACCCAGGAACATGACCGGTGGTGCACCTACCAGAGGGTCCCTCAAACAGGTTGGGGGATGTCCGGCACAGCTGGAGGAGGCAGGGGGGACCTCTATCACCAGGGACTCCTCAGACAAGTTGTCTCCAGATGGGACCTGCAGCTCCAGGGCACTGGCCTGGCCAGAGGTTCCAGCCTCTTCCTCGCTAGGCTCTGGCTCCCCCTCCATGACCAGGTGGGATTCAGGGGCTGTCGTGACAGCGGAGCTGCTGGGTGGGGAGCTGTCCTCACCTACAAGGAGCTCTTGAAGCTGCCTGTTATAAGGGCAGCTGGCTGGGGCTTGTCTGGGTCCCCTGGTGCTGTCCTGGGCTTGCATGTACCCTGCCACAGTTCTTTAACTTTGCAGCAGACCTGTTTGGCTGTTGGAACAGGCTGGCCTTGGGTGGCAAGTCCAATGCCTGCGTGAGCGAACACAGGGGTGTTGCGGCAGTAGCTGGTGGTGTCCTCCAGGACCTCCTCCTCCTGCCAGAGCCTCAAGAGGCCCTGGAGCACTGGCTTGGTTCAGGAGGGTGCCCTATGCTTGGTGCCCCAGCCAGCCTCCTGGATGCCTTCTGCTAGCTCTCTGCAGGTGGGCCCTTTTCTCCCAGGGTGGCTAGCTGCTGGTCGTGGGGCCTCTTGTTGCCTCTGGGGCGTCTGGAGGGACGCATCCAGCAGGGCTGCACAGGCTCACAGTCTCCACCCTCCCAGCTTCCTGTCCCAGTGTTTCTGGGTCATTGCATCATTTAAAGTGGTGGGAAGCAGGGACCAGAGGGCCATGCAGCTGCTGACCAGAGCACCTCTGCTGACCACGTTTGAGTCAAGCAGCTGGCCATGAGGGTGTGGGGCACAGTAGCCTATGGCCCCGACTGTCCACATGCTCTCAGCCTGATGCCTTGGAGACCTAGGGGTCACATGGCCACCAAGCCCTTCTGGGGGGATCACACCATGCACACCCATACAGGGTCCCCTGGTGTTATCAGCCCTGGCACATGTCAAGGAGCCCCCAGGCTTGCATGTTGCACTCCCTGTGCATTCCAAGGGAGGCCAGGAGAGCTGTCTGCTCAGTGCAGGGAAAGCTAGGCATTGCAATGGCTCAGCCCTGAGCTCCAGAGGCATGGACCCCTCCCCACCCCCGCCCCCATGCCTGCCTGTATGCCCTGACCTGCCTGCTGGCCTTCCTCTTGATGGCCGTCATGTATGTGTTCTGGGTGCTGGTGAATGTTCTGTGCCACACACACACCCCCCAGCCCAGGCCAGCACCCCAGCACCCTCGTGCCTGACAGCTGCTGTCATGGCCTCGTGGCCAGCCCCACTTGGTGAGATCAGGTGGTCCTCTGTGAGTAGGATAGTGCGTGCTGGCTGTGGGATTTCTGCATAAGGAAGGCACACCTTCATGGAACTCTGCAGGTGCCTCACCTAGAGCCTCTGTTGCTAGGACACCTGCATGCAGCCCACAGTGACCATACATAAGTGGGTGGCCATCGCCTTCTGGAGACTTGCCACCACCCATAGTTACTGGGCCATGGAGCAGCAGTTTGGGGTGAGCAAGGTGACCATAGGCACTGCACTACACCTGGTAAGGCCTGCCCCACTTGCAGCCCTGGCACTACAATGGGGCATAGTGATACCAGGCCCCGGGCACCCATACCATCCCAGCTAGGGCCAGGCCCACTACTGGAGGGGCTTCCCTGCTGAGGGGAGCAGTATTTCACCACAGGGCCTGTGGGTGGCAAGGCCAGGAGATGGCAGGGGCAGCCATGTGGCCAGCCCTGAACGTGCCTGCACGCCATCCCTGGCAGGTGATGGCAGCCACTACCCATGTGCTGCTCTGGAAGCTGGTGCATTAGGGGAGCTGGATGAGGTGGCCACAGGGTTCACGGGCCTGGGCTTCCTGCACTGCTTTGGCATCCTCCACGTGACATATCACCATCCGCACCCCAGACTGGGGCCCTGGCTCTTATGGGAACTGCCTGGCTATCACTCTGTCATGCTGCAGGCGCTGGTGGCACTTCATGGACCTCTGTGGAGTGTGCCTTTGCCAGCTTGCAGATGCACTTTTCAAGCCTCCAGACACTCATCAATGTGGTGGCGGAGGACATCCCGCAGGTCAGGCTGGCCTGCTGTGCCCTACAGAGCCTCATTGAGGGCAGAGTAGACCCCTTGCCCCAGGTCAGCTGGATGGGGCTGCCCAAGGCAGCCCCTGGGCCCAAGCATGATCTCCTGGCGCTCCGCATTAGGGACGCTGGCCGGCAGTAGTTTCTCCGCAAGGCCCCATGAACAGTTCCCAGGTGGCCAGGGCCAGCTCCTCGTGGTCTCTAGGTGCTACCCTTCCAGGCCCCCACCCAACCTCCACTGCTCCTGACCCACCCTATGCACCAGGGACACAGGGGTGCTGGCTCCTCAAGTGGGGTTTACGTATATTGTTCTGATGGCCCTTTTGGGGCACTGGGTGCTGTAGTTAGCTCTTTGTATGTAACAAACGATGCCTCTGGAGCAGGTACACCATGATTGGGCTGTGGCATTCTCTCCCACGGATGCACGGGCTGCCCTGTCTCCATTGGGGGTGGTGTAGGATGGGGATAGGGACGTGTCTGTGGGGAGGTCCTGCACAGGGTGCAGCCCAGGCTCCCATGGGGGTTGGGAGGGCAGTGATCCCTCCAGCAATGGGGTAGCTGGGACGGTCTCCCTGGTCCTTGGCTGATGTCCGCGGGGAGGGCCACGTGTGGCTTGCAGCGCTGCCCACAGTTGCGGGTGCTGGCTGCCATGTGCTGGGGCCACACTGCTGCATGAGTTCCCTGGGGTTAGAGTGTGCCCAGCTTGCCTGGGGGGAACGGGGGGATTTGCTGTGAGCACATGACTGTCCCTGCATGGCTCCCCTGCATATCAGAGCTGCAGTGTGCGGGTGTCCACCCCACGGGTGGGTGTGGGGATCTGTGGGCACCCAGCCTGTGTCCCTGTCATGCAGCACTGTTGCCTGGGCGTGCCGGGGTCTGTGGGACTTGCTGCCACTTTAAGGGTGGCTGGAGCACCAGGCCATAGAGCTCCGCTCAGGCTGTGTAGCTCCCTGTGGCCAGTGCTATGGCCGATCTCTTTCGGAAGAGGGACTCGTAGAAAGTCTACACGTGCTTTCTTCTGGAGGAATCTTCCAGATTCCCTGAAATGGGAAATGCTCCCTGAAATGGGAGCAGAGTACAGACTGCAGAAGAGACACTGCATTCTTCCAGAAGAACGGCTTTTGTGTGCAGACGCTCCTGGGATCTTCCAGAAGAGTGCCGCCGCCGCCTTCCAGGCAATTCACCTGGAAGTGCCTTCTTCCAGGTGAATTTACCAGTGTAAACACAGTCTAAGAGAAAAACATGGGTACAAAGGGTGGTTTTCTCCCCTTTTTTGTTCAATCACTGCCATCACCATTTGAAAATGTAACTTACGGTCTCTATTGACAGTTCGTGTTGCTGTGTGTTTATGTACAGCTTTGGAAAATGACTCATTACTTCTTTTGGCACTAAAAACATTTATGACGTTAGCCAAGTAAGAAATTTGGCAGACAGGAGTTAGGAGTTTATGCAGGCTCAGCCATATGATGTAGGGTGTATTTGGGAACCACTTTCAGGTCTAGTAAATGATATTGTAGGGACCCGTAGTCAAACTGTTTTTTAAGTGGAATAACTTGGCTAATTTTTCCTAGGCTGCTACATAGGTTTTTCTTACTTCACAGTTTGGGACAATGACCTGTTACTTTCCAAACAGCCTTTAATAATGTTCTCTGGTTTGTGAAGAATATAAACAGTTCTTGTAAATCATGAAGGAAGTAACTTGAGACCTCAGATGAGAAAGCTGGCTTCCCTCTGCAACTTTGTTTAGAGTGAGTGGAGGTCTGAGGAATCATTTAGAGATGATGATTCACTGCCTGGCTGCTGCCTGAACCTTGGACTAACTTTTTTTCTTTTGCTTGCTAAACTTATTTGTTCCGTGGAATCTGTCTGATTTCATGAACGCTTCAGAGCACGTCATGAAGGGAGATGGCAGTGCAATGTGGAATCTGATGTGGAAGTACTGCATTTCTGTCAGGACAATCAGGTACAGTAAGATTTCTTTAAAACTTCAGTCCACAGCCAGGCTCTTAAAGTAGCATGCATTACAAACTGATCTCTTCCAATAGCTGTATTTTACCCTAAGTTGTTTTGTGTCGTTATCTCTGAGCTATGGGAAATTACCATAAGGTTTGATTCCTTTCTGTACCCCGCAACCCCTCCCCAAAAATACCCTTGAATTTATAGTACAGTTTTATGTTAACAAATCTGGAAGGAAAAGCAGCATTGCCTTGTTTTTGGTATCTTGGAACTGCCTTCATCTAGCAGCCTATTCTAAACGCTGCCAGATGTTGGAACATGAAAGAGATCTTTGCTTTTGTACGTATCTGCCAGTTGTCTATCTTGCTGTCTTGTATCCCAGTTACTGCACGTGCCCCTGGCATTCCACAAACTGTTTGCTTCAGAAGAGAAAAGCTACAGTTGTAAGTAGTCAGTGCTGTTTGTATGAGGAGCTGAACCTTACTTGTGTGTATTATGTAAAAAGACAGCTCGTTTCAATGACAGGCTGTGGGTGCTGTGCATCACAGATTACATTCTTTGAGCAGTTCACACTTGGCGTTCAGCATAAGCCTGGCCAAACTTAGTTGCTGTTGATTCCTGCGGAGTTTTATTCTGGGAAGGAAACCATTGAAGGGAGACACTCGGAGACTGTGTTTTCCCAGTGGTTAAAGTATGCATATATTTAAATACAGTTAGTCACTTTACTCCTGGGCTATAATTCCTTAATGCATCAGGGTTGTATGTTGTGTGTGTGTGTGTGTGTGTGTGTGTGTGGTTTTTTTTTTTTGTTGCCAGCTTCCCTCAAGGAATTGCATAATCTAAATTACTACACTTCACACATTGTAATTATTCACAGTGCCAAAGAAACAGTCTTGAACCTGTCTTCCTACATGAACATTCACAACAACCAAAAGGGATCTTGGAAACCTCTTTCCCTTGGGGACCCTGACTTCAAGTACCAAGTCTCCTGATCCGCAAAAGGATTTGATTAGCAAAGACCTCCTTAATAGAGGATTTAAAGAAAATAAGCTCATTCTTAACGATCATCCTGGTGAGGACTGAAGGCAGTGGGATATTGGTTGTCTGAAATGAACTTGACTTGTGCTTATGTACAAGAGCTGCACTTTCAAAGCACAAACTTTGCCCTGATCTCAATAACATCAGACATGCTCAAGGAGAGAGCTACACAAAATGTAAAAGAAAAATGCAAGCATATGCCATTAATAATGCAAAAATTATTACCAATAACCAGAAGAGTTTCATAGATCTCTGTGGGCATTTTGTGTGTAGTGGTAATACTCCTTTATTTAAAATTCAACATTAAAGTCATGCTCATCAGTAAATAGTATCAGAGGTAGCAAAGTTAGTCTGTTTTTTGAAGATACATTATAGAGTAACACATATTCTGGAGCATAAGCTTTCGTGGGCAAAGACCCGCTTCGTCAGATACGTGAGTGGGGGCATTTCAGAGGAGAATTTAAAGAGGGAGTCTCAGTCAAGGGGAGGGCCAGAGTTGACAAGGTCTATTCAGTCAGGGTGGATGTGGCCCATTATCAGCAGTTAGTGTGGAGTTGTGAATATCAAGAGAGGAGAAATCAAGTTAGTTCGGTCGGCGTGATGTGGCCCATTATCAGTAGCTAGTGTGGAGGTGTGAACATCAAGAGAAGAGAAGCTGCTTTTGTAATGGGCCAACCACTCCCAGTCTCTGTTCAGTCCTTGGTTGACAGAGTGAAACTTGCAAATAAATTGCACCTCAGAAATTTCTCTTGGCAGTTTTATTTGTGAAGGTGGTTGTTGTAGGACTGCTAATTTTAAATCTGTTACGGAGTGTCCAGGGAGACTGAAATGTTCTCCTGGTTTTTGTATGTTACCATTCCTGATGTCTGATTTTATATCCATTTATTCTTATGTAGACACTTTCCAGTTTGGCCAATGTAAATTGCAGTGGGGCATTTATGATGGCATATATTACACTGGTAGATGTGCAGGTGAAAAAGCCCCTGATGGTGTGGCTGCTGTTAGGTCCTGTGGTGATATCGCTGGTGTAGAGGTGTGAGCACAGTTGGTACCAAGGTTTGTTGCAGGGATTAGTTCCAGGTTTAGAGTTACGGTGTTGTGGTCTATAGTTGCCGATAAAAATTTGTTTGAGGTTGGCAGGCTGTCTGTAGGCGAGAACAGGCCTGCCTCCCAAGGTCTGTGAGTGAAGGATCATTGCCCAGAATGGATTGTAGATCACTGATGCACTTTAGCTGGGGGCTGTATGTGATGGCCAGTGTTTGTTCTCTGTTTTCCTTGTTGAGCCTGTCTTGTAGCTGGAGGTTACTGGATACACGTCTGGCTCTGCCAGTCTGTTTCTTCACTTCCTTAGGTGGGTATTGTAGTTTCTGGAAAGCTTGGTATAGGTCTTGTGGAAGTTTGCCTCTGTCTGAGGGATTGGAGCAAATGCAGTTGTACCTTTAGTGCCTGGCTGTATACAATGAATTGTGTAGTGTGCCCAGGATGGAAGCTGGAGGCATGTAGGTAAGCGTAGCAGTCCGTAAGTTTTTGGTATAGGGTGGTATTTATGTGATAGTAAAGTCCAGGAAGTGGATCTCTTGTGTGGACTGGTCCAGGCTGAGGCTGATGGTCGGGTGGAAACTGTTGAAATCACAGTGGAACTCTTTAAGAGCCTCTTTACCATGGGTCCAGATGATGATGTCCTCAGTGTAGCGCAAGTAGAGGAGGGGCACTAGGGGACGAGAGCTGAGGAAGTGCTGTTCCAGGTCAGCCATAAAAATGTTGGCATACTGT
Source organism: Carettochelys insculpta (assembly GCF_033958435.1). Classification (NCBI taxonomy): domain Eukaryota; kingdom Metazoa; phylum Chordata; order Testudines; family Carettochelyidae; genus Carettochelys; species Carettochelys insculpta. Next base: position 13,299,510 of record NC_134147.1, on the reverse strand, counting down.
GGAACCATGAGGGTGCCCACAGCAGTACCACTGATTTGAAGGTATAAATTGTCCTCAAATCTGAAATAGTTGTGAGTGAGGTCAAAGTCACAAAGCTCTGCCACCATTTGTGCCTCGGTCTCGTCAGGGATAATGTTCCTAACAGCTTGAAGTCCATCTTAATGTGCGATATTGGTGTAAAGGGCCTCTACACCCGTGGTGGCATTTTCAGGAAGGTCACCAATGAATTGTAGTTTCCTAAGGAAGTCTGTAGTATCTCGAAAGCTGGGAGCACTGGTAGCGTAGGGTCTGAGTAGTGTCCACATATTCAGACAGTCCTGTAGTGAGAGTGCCAATGCCTGAGACAATGGGGCATCTGGGATTCCCAGGTTTATGGATCGTAGGTAACAGATGGGTTCTAGGGATGTGTCCTGTGTGGATTTGCTCCTGTGTTTTATAGGGAGGGTCTTGAGCAGATGCTGTAGTATTTTTGTGTATTCCTCAGTGGGATCCTGGGACAGTGGCTTGTAGAATGTGGTATTGGAGAGTTGCCTGGGCAGACTACCAAAAGGAGGCTGCCTAGTCATGATGACAACAGCACCTCCTGTGTCAACCTCTTGGATGACAATGTCGGAGTTGTTTCTGAGGCTGTTGTTGATGGTGTTGCATTCTGCATGGCTGAGGTTATGGGGTAAGCAGTGAGTAAATAGCCACTTCTCTTCACTTGCTTCAGAAAGTTTATTTTTGTTTAGAATGTTTAGGCTGGACATCAGGTTAATTGCATTCAGCCGTGCTTGTGTCCTGCAGCTTATGTACAGCAGCTTATATTGGCACGACTAGTGCAATGTAAAATCAAGTTCTTCTTCTTTGCATAGCTCTGAGCATTATTTGTGAGGTTTTCAGCTATTTTAGTAGTTCACCAGAACCTCTCTTCTTTCAAGGTGCTTGCTACGACTGTCAGCAAGTCCAGAATAAAAAAGGAATATTCTCTTTCAAAAAGCCCCACTGTCTTCATAATTTGTCTCACTGTACCTTATTTTTCTTAAGCAGCTCTCACATCCTCTTTTCAGAAAGCTGAATTGTACCACTAACCCATCCTGTTTGTTCCTCATTTATTCCCACCAAGTAGCAGTCTCTGTCTGTTTTCTCCCCCCCGGCCCCTGCCCAACCCCATTCTACACAGAGGGAGCAGCTGCTGCAGGAAATGCATTGCATCCAGATTTGGAAAATGTGAGGTACTAACTCAGAAGTTTAACCCCAGTTGAATCATATTCTGTCTCAGTGCAGCAGGATTCACTTACAGTAGCCTGTCATGGTGGCACAAGTGTATGCCTAGTATTGTCCCAAGAAGAAGAGTCCTGGATTTCTTGCCACACTGCCGTTTTGGACCAGTATAGCTATTTTGGTTAGGGATGTACGGTTTTTTTGGTTTTAACTGAAATAGCTCAACTTGTAAAGCTGTAGAACAGATTCATTTATACCAATATAAATGTGTATCACACCAATATACCTTGTTCCTCTTCTGCTACAGGATTAAATTATACTGGCATAAGCAACTCTATAATGATATAACTGTGGGAGTTTGAGTCATGCTAAGTATACTGGGATAGATAAAACAGTACATTGTTTGTTTGTTTGTTTGTGGGAAGACAAGCCCAAAAAAGCCATCATAAAAATAAATGCCTTTCTGTGAAAGAAAATAATTACTGTTTGACACAATAATTTAGGGTCCTGTCCAGCACTCATTAAAGTCAATGGAAAGACTCCTATTGACTTTAGTGCAAGCTGAATTAGGTCCTTGTTGGAACTGTGCTCTTAATGAGTGTGTCAGGACAGGGCACATGTCTGCCAACCACTCCTAGCCTGCAAATACTAATACATATGTTTAACTTTACTGCAATGGGAAGCCCTCCTGAAAGCAATGCTAGCAAAGCTGAGCATGTGCATGAGCATATGCAGAGTCAGGACCCACGTGTGGTGATACACACCTGCACTTACAAGGGGGTTTGGTCCTTTTTTTGGACTCTGCACAGTACTTCATCCAAAACAATGATAAAACTAGCAGTCAAGGGGTGCCTGGAAATACACTTAACGGCTGAATACATACTTTCCCTTCAGCTTCAGCAAGAACCCACTCAAGCTAAGGCTAAGCAATTGTTTCTATTTCGGGATACAAATGTATCCTGAAATAGAAACCGCACGGCCAAATGTGGTGCTGGAAATAGCAGGGCTATTTTGAGTGTGGTGTTCTGCTCCTGGTAACCCTTGTACAAGGAGGGTTACCGAGAAGCTCATAAAAGCACCTATTTCCCACTCCAGTGCAGTGCATTCTGCACCAGGTTCAAATTAAGATGCCTTGAAATAAGTTATGGAATTTGTGCAACGCAAATTGTGTAACTTCTTTCCAGCTAGGGCTACAACTTCGCCTTAGGGTATGTCTACATGGCAATTAGATTCCAGTGATTGGCCCGCCAGAAGATGTGGGTTTGCAGGGCTTGGGTTGCAGGGCTGTTCAACTGCAGTGTAGATGTGTGGAGTCAGACTGAAGCCTAAGCTCTAGGATCCTGTGAGGTGGGACTGTCTGAGAGGTTGGACTGCAGTCCAAGTCAGAAGCTGTGTACTGCATTTAGGCAGCCCCACACCCTGAGACCAAGTCAGCTGCCACAGACCAGCCAGTGTTATCAGATTTCAGTATAGACATGTTCTTACTGGATTGTATTTGGTTGTCCCACATAAGGGTACTCATCCTGCAGAAGAATCCCAAACACTGCTACAGGCTGGGTGCCAACTGGCTAAGTAGCAGTGCAGCAGAAGAGGACCTGGGGATTACTATGGATGAGAAGCTGGATATGAGTCAACAGTGTGCCCTTATAGGCAAAAGGCGAATGGCATATTGGGCTGCATTAGGAGGAGCATTTCCTGCAGATCTAGAGAAGTTGTTGTGGCCTCATCAGTGCTGAATAAAAGGGAACATCTGGAGTTTTGCATCCAGATCTGGCCCTTCCCCCACCCACCAATATAGAAAGGATGTGGATGCACTGAAGTGGGTCCAGCAGAGGGCAACCAAAATAATTAGGGGCCTGGAGCACATGAGCACAGGTGAGGCTGAGGGATTTGGGCTTGTTTAGTTTGAGGGTGGGATTGATAGCAGCCTTCCTGAAGAGGAGCTCTAAAGTGGATGGAGAGAGGCTGTTCTCTGTAGTGATGGATGGCAGAACAAGGAGCAAAATGGTCTCAAGTTACAGTGAGGGAGGTCTAGGATGGATATTAGGAAAAACTATTTCACTAGGAGGGAATGAATTACCTGGAGGTGTGGGGGGGTGGAGTCTCCGTCCCTAGAGGCTTTTAAATCCTGACTTGGCCAAGTCCTGGCTGGGATGATTTAGTTAGGGTTGGTCCTGCTTTGGGCAGGAGGCTGGACTCCATGACCTGTTGAGGTCTCTTCCAGCCCTAGAATTCTATGAGTCTAAATATGCAGCCCTGTCCATCTGAAGATGGTATGTTAGGCAATGGAGAACAGCTGCTGCTTTTGTTCCTCCACTCTCCTTCTGCAGGAGTTCATGGCTATTGGTGCAGTGCCTGTTATGATCCAGGATCCCCTAGCCTACCCCAGCCCCAATGTTCCCATCTTGCCAGCTATGACTATGGCAGTGTGGAGCCCACCTCTCCACGCACAAGAAATGCAGAGATCTCCAAGGGAGAATGTTCTACCTGTGCTCCAAAGCAAAAGATGACTTTGCAGGAGGTACGCAACACAAGGCCATGGGTGACTTTTTTATTGTGAAGTTTCATGTCATTAACGCTTGGTTCTGTTGCACACTTTCCCTCAGAATGCAGCAATTACTGTCTGTTTACTAGGGCTGCATCTACACTAGAACATAAAATCAATTTTAAGTCAGTTAGCCCAATTTTTCCCATTAGCTTGATTTATGGACCACTAAAATCGACATAGTAACAGAGGTGGCTGTGTCAGTCTGCACTACAACAAAACAAAATAGCAGAAATGTAGTACTTTAAAGACTAACAAAATGACTTATTCAGTGATGAGGTTTCGTGGGACAGGCCCACTTCATCAGATCAATCTCATTTCCAAAACAGACTGACATAAGGACAGAGGACCGCCCCCCCCCCCAAAACATTTCAATTAAAAACTGACGCGGGTGGGATGTTAATCGTCCTGCCTCAGATCATTACGAGTATCAAGCAAAGAGAAGCAATCCTTGTAATGTGTGAGATAATTGATTGCTCTGTGCATACAACATGTTAATGTGTTGAATTTGAAAATGAATTCCAACTCAAATATCTCGCTCTGATCTGTTTTTGTTTTTGGTTTTGGTTTTGGTTTTTTTTAATTCTTTTAGCTCCAGGACACAAATTCTAAGGTTTTTAACAGAATGGCCCACTCTAGTGAAGTGTTCACTGACCAGCTTCTATGTGTTAAGTTTCTTGACTGCTCTGTGTCCATTTATTCTTTGAAGGTTTTGCCCTAGTGGCAGGGTATTGTTGGCACATAATGGTGTATATAATGTTGCTGGAAGTGCACAAGAACGTGCCTTTGATCTTGTAATATGGTTAGGTCCAGTGATGGTATCCCCAGAATAAATATGTGGACAAAGTTGGCAGTGGGGTTTGTTGCAAGGAAGAGTTCCAGTAGTAGTACTGTGGTGTAGCCTGTGATTGCTGGTGAGAGTTTTCCTTAGGTTAGGAGGTTGCCTGTAGGAAAGGACAGGCCTGTCACCTAAAGCCTTCTTGAGTGTAGTATCATGATCCAGAACTGGTTGTAGGTTTTTAATGATGCATTGCAGAGGTTTGAGTTGGGGGCCATAGGTCATGACAAGTGGTGTTCTGTTCTTGATCTTCTGGGGCCTATTTTAAAGTAGCTGGTTGCCAGGTATTCATCTGGCCCTGTCAATTTGTGTTTTTTGTTTCGGGTTTTTTTTTTACTTCTCCTGGGCCATGTCTACACTAGCCCCAAACTTCGAAATGGCCACGCAAATGGCCATTTCGAAGTTTACTAATGAAGTGCTGAAATGCATATTCAGCGCTTCATTAGCATGTGGGCGGCCACGGCACTTCGAAGTAGGTGGGGTCCTTTCAAAAAGGAGCCCCGTCGGGACGAGCCGCGCGGCGGTGAGGCGCGTCAATTTCGAAGTGCTGCAGCCGCCCGCATGCTAATGAAGCACTGAATATGCATTTCAGCGCTTCATTAGTAAACTTCGAAATGGCCATTTGCGTGGCCATTTCGAAGTTTGGGGCTAGTGTAGACATGGCCCTGGTGTGTAATTAAGTTTTATGAATGCTTGGTAGAGGTCTAGTTGTTTTTTTGGCTTTTGTCAGTAGGATCAGCGCAGATGTGATTGTATCTAAGGGTTTAATTACAAATGATGGTTCATGTGGTGTATGCTGGATGGACGCTGGAGGCATGTAGATAAGCGTAGCAGTCAGTGGGTTTCTGGTAGAGAGTGGTGTTGATGTGGCCATCAGTGATTTGTACTGTGGTATCCAGGAAATGTATTTCTCATGTGGAATAGTCAAGGCTGAGATTGATGGTAGGCTGCAGGATGTTAACACAACCTGTATTCTGCAGCTGTTAAAATCGACATGATATCAATATCCTAAAATCGAAGTAACCTGACAAGTGTAGTGTTCTATTCGAATTTAAGAATCCGAATGGAGGGTAGTGAGGTTGTAGCATGTCTTTAAATCAAATTCATTAGCCTCTACAGATGTCCCGTATGTGCCCCACAATGCACCACAGTTCTCCACTCTGGTCTCTTGCATCTCCACTGCTCTCAGTTGCATAGGAATTCGGCAACTGGACCATGACAATTCAGCACGTGAAAGCCTATGGCTGTAGGGTCATGAGAGGCTGAAAAATCTTTTTTTCTTTGCTAGGATCACAGATATGGGGACTGTGTGCTTCTGTGTGTGTAGTCCTGCTGTGTGGGGGGGGGGGGGTTCCCCCCACCCATACCCTCGCACTGCCTGGTGCCAGCTGCTGCTGCCCCCTCCCCTCACCCCCATACCATCTGTCCAGCTATGCTGTGGGTGGTGGTTTGTGCTTGTCTGGTAGTATGAGAAACTTCTTTTCAGCCATTTGCATGTTGTCCTGACCCCCACATCCGCTTTCTTCCCTCCCCCAGGAGACGCCACACAGTCTGGAACATTCCTGCGTCCAACTGCATCACATAGCTTGATCCCGAACCAATAAAAGGACATGCTGTCCAAGGTGCCAGGCAGATTGCCCACAATGAGGGTCATGATTTTGGGAGGGCTGGCTGTAGCTGGGGCTCTTTTAGCCTGCAGGGGGATGTCTCCCTGGGTGGTCACTATTTTCAGGGGCTGGCTGTAGCCAGTGCTCTTTTATCCACCCTGAGCAATTACCACAATTGTTGTAGTAAGGCTTGCAGTGGGCAATATTCGTGTCCTAAGGGTCTCTTTTCCATGTGCAAACCTGGCTGTAGTATGGGGTATTTCAGCCTGATGAATCATTCCAGTTTAAAGCAGACATGGTTGTCACACTTAAGGTAAGGGTCTTCTTTCTTAGGTGGCCTAAATCCAGATCCGAGTCTGAGAGAGGCACTCTGTGAGCAGTCAAAATGTTGCGTGGCTGTCAACTGAGTACCATCTTTTAGCCACACTGGGCCATTACTGATGATTCATTCGAGTTTCAGTGTAACAATCCTCTCTATTTACAAATACTTAACATGGGAGGGGAAAGAGGGGAATGACATGTAGGAAGATGGTGTAATATACCCACATCTGCTTGTGGGGCCAGAATGCAGCGGGGATCAGAAACCTGTGGAATAGGTTCCCACAATACACTGCAGCAGCACTCGATTGAAGATCAATTTAAGCTACTTGTGTGTGGCAGCAGTAAGTTGATTTTTGTGGGGAGAAGATGCTCAAAATCAAATGGATAAAACCCAGCATTAGGAAATAGATTTTAATAAAATCAATTTTTACCTCATAGTGTAGACACAGCCTGGGTTTCAGATGCTTCATCCCCAAAAGATTAAAAATTCCTTTCCATCTGCTGTATTGGACAAGGGGAAGAAGAATGTTTACCACTATCCAGGGGCTCCCAAATTATGACACACAAACAGGTGCTCTGTGATCTTCAGGGTTCCTCCACTCCCTTCTGAACACTTTGTAATGATGTGGTATGTTGGGATCTGCTGCATCCTACGACTGACTGAGGGGCAAAGAAGGAGTAAGCTAGCTACTTCCCACTCCCCAGTAAACCTATTAACTTGCAGAGAGTGAAGGGCGCCCTTCTTGTCACACCTGGGCTGAGGTAAGAAGGAATCTTTTACCAAATAAAGACTTTCTTCTTATAGTGAATCTTCACTTTTAGGGCTGGAATAAGCCCCTGCAATAAGAGGGCCCCATTAGATATACTTGCCTTACAAAACATGAAAGTGACCTTTGTGGCTAACACAGAGCTATTCATATAACTTAGTGTTACCTTTAAGTACCTTTCCACAGTTTGGCTGCATAGCATAAGCAAATATTTAATTAGTATCCAGTTAACATTTTTATTAGGCTCCTAGTTGTTATGACAACTGTATTTTCACAGACACACAGGTAGGAAAACAGAGTGACAAGTACTGTAGAGGACTAAGTTAAAATCGTTTGCCTATTAAATTGCTAGTGCTCTTAATAATGTGCCATATGCTAGCTTACTCACACAGATGGGGTTCGTGGTTAGAGCAGACTGGAACCATTTGAATCAGCAAATCTGCCGCCCACAGAGATTCAAATGAAGGGTTTATAATAAAACAACACATAGTTTTGAGATTGCATCTCATAGTTCCATTTGCAAGTAATGGAGCAAAATAGTCAATAGTGTGCTTTCTATGTTCCACACATCTGGAAAAAGTAAAAATGTGTTATTTTGGTATGTGAGTTGTCATGGCACTTCTTTACCCACCCAGCCCAACATTTTCCAGTTTTCCATCCTGTATCTAGTCATCTTACTTTATTTTCAGTTATTCCATGTATCTTTGACAAAGAAGTGACACAAAAACAGTACCAGAGAGGTAGCCATGTTAATCTGTGTTCTAACAAAACAAACCAGCAGTCATGTAGCACTTTAAAGACTAACAAAATACTTTATTAGGTGGTCAGCTTTTGTGGGGCAGACCCACTTTTTCAAATCTGGAGAAAAGGATCTGCCACATGAAAGCTGATCACCTAATAAATTATTCTGGTAGTCTTTAAAGGGCAACATAACGGCCGTTTTTTGTTTTGACCCAAAAATAGTTTGACTTTCCTTCATTTCATCATGAAAGAACACTTCTCAGCAGTAGTTACGTCTAAGGCCAAGTGAAAAACCTGAGTATTTCTGGGGCATGTCGACTGCAGGAACTCTTTCCAGGACTGTAAAAGAGAGGAGGGGAGCAAGTGTGAAATCTGTGTCTATCACTATATCTTGAACAAAGCGTGAGCCTGTTTATAGACGTAGTGAGTGTCCACAACTCAAAATAAAGTGGAAGGTGCTCAGCACCCTCCACTGTAGAGGGCCCCAAAAGCAAGTATTTAGTTTGTGCAGTCGTCTAGCCAAACGATGGCCTCTTCAATGGTGTGATGCAGTTCTTCTAGACCGTTGCTGACCTCGTCAGTCAGCATTCACTGACGAAGTGCATCATCCCCGTGTTGCACTGCTGCAGTGAAAGGGCTATCGTAAAGGTGCCCGCGATATTGGATGGCTGCACAGAGACTTTGCCTGGTGCTGACCCTGTTCAGTAGGGGCCAGTTGCAATGGGGAAGGTCAAAACCAGGTGGGCGGATTGTAGGTTTGGTGGCAAGGGACTAGTTGGGAATTATAACAGGTATACATTGCTCTTGCCAAAATGTTTCTGCCCTCACATCCTGCCATGGTGGTTGAGGCTAAAATAGGTGATGTAATGGCGAGTGTGTGTGGCTGGCTGTTCAAAAGGTCATTGTGTGGCAGCAGGCTTGGTTTTCATGTATTTTACCCAGAAATTTGCCAGTGGCAACCACTCATCTGATAGGAGGAGAATCAATATTGCTTAGAACTGGAAGCCATGGAAGTAGGCTTGGGCACACGATGCCAGAGGTGATGTGAATGGTGGCATATGTCCATCAGTTTGGTGTGTGAAGATCAATTCATAATGATCACAGACTCATAGGGCTGGAAGGGACCTCAGCAGGTCATCTAGTCCAGCCCCCTGCTTCACGCAGAATCAACCCCCACTAAGTCATCCCAGCCAGGACCTTGTCAAGCTGGGACTTAAACCTTGAGGGATGGAGAACCAACCGCCTCTCTAGGCAACACATTCCAATGCTTCACCACCCTCCTGGTGAAGTAGTTTTTCCTAATATCTAACCTACACCTCTCCCTCTTTAACTTCAGGCCATTCCTCCTTGCTCTGCCATCTGACACCACTGAACAGTTTCTCACCCTCCTCTTTAGAGCTCCCCTTCAGGAAGTTGAAGGGTGTTATTAAATCACCTCTAAGTCTTCTCTTCTGTAAACTAAACAAGCCCAAATCCCTCAGCCTATCCTCATAGGTCTTGTGCTCCAGCCACTTAATCATTTTCGCTGCCCTTCGCTGAACCTGCTCCAGCAAATCCACGTCTTTTTTTAATACTGGGGGGGGCCCCAAAACTGGACACAATATTCCAGATGTGGCCTCACCAGTGCCAAATAGAGGGTAATAACTACTTCTCTAGATCTGCTCAAAATGCTCCCCCTAATGCACCCTAGTATGCCATTAGCCTTCTTGGCTACAAGGGCATGCTGTTTACTCACATCCAGCCTTTCATCCACCATAACCCCTTTCCATCGTGCTGCTGCTGCTGAGCCGGTCGATTCCCCAGCCTATAACAATGGTTTGGATTCTTCTGCTCCAGGTGCAGGACTCTATACTTCTCCTTGTTGAACCGCATCAGATTTCTTTTGGCCCAGTCCTCCAATTTATCCAGGTCACTCTGGATTCTCTCTCTACCCTCCAACGTATCTACCTCTCCCCCTAGTTTTGTGTCCTCCGCAAACTTGCTGACAGTGCTATCCAGTCCCTCATCCAGGTCATTAATAAAGATGTTGAATAACACCGGCCCCAGAACTGAGCCTTGATGCACAGTTCTCCACCATTAAATATGAGGTGGCAAAAACTGATGTCTGCAGGACTGGGGCATGAGCACCCTATGACAAACCTGCCAATATGCTAAGATGATCGGCAGTGGGCTTAAATGGCAGCAAGGGAGACTTAGGATGGCACTGAGGAAAAAAATTCCTGTCAAGGTGGTTAAGTACTGGAATAAATTGCCTAGGATGGTTGTAGAATCTCTGTTATTGGAGATATTTAAGAACAGTTAGATAAATATCTAACAGGGATGATACAGATGGTGTTTGGTTCTGCCATGAAGGGAGGGGACTGGACTTGATGGCCAGTCAAAGTCACTTCCAGTTCTAGTGTTCTATGATGGTTGCATGTCTTAACCTTAGCTTCTGTCTTCCTCAGGTGGACGTGGGAACTCCAGGTGCAGTCTAAGCTCATACCTTGAGAGGCCAATCCTACTTAATGCTTCACCTTTGACCATTCGATAAACATTCAGTCTTCGGGTTATGCTAGCATTATGAAGATGGCACAAACTGGAGACTGTTTTTTATGATGCTTGGTAAGAGGTGCCAAATCCTAGAATAGTCAGTTAAAAGTACCATGTCCCAGGTTAAGGTGGCAAGCTTTTCAAACATCCAGGCCTAGGTATTGCAAAAGATGTTGTCTACATAAATGAACTTTCATGAATCAATTGTTGACAGTTCACTGATGTATAGGTTGGAGAAAGCACAGAGCCCTGATTTAATCAATTTCTCTGTCATCTCCAAAAACTCACCTTCTCCCCCTTATGGTCTCTGAACTACTAATTCCGGAGGAACAGTTCAACATCAGTGACCCAAGGTAACAGGACTCAAGATACCTTCACGAGTAGGCCAGTGTGTCATACGCTATCATATGCTGTTGTCAGGTCAATGAAAATTGTGCCTGTTTTCAAATTTCCCTGGAAGGTGTTATCAGAGTCAACAGAAAGCCAGTCTGGACTTTCTGGGAGGCCTTCTGTCGACAGACAGGGCTTCTGGGACACCAAGTGGCCCTGTCTGCTGTGCTTCCAGTTGGCCATTTTGTCAAGAGAGCTGCCGGGCAGTCCAGCCACTCTGGAGCAGATTGCTCTTTCGATCAGCTTTGCAGTCTGGCCACAATCTGTCAATGGAAGTTTTGTTGGAAAATATCTTCCAACATTGACTTCTGTCATCAGACCACTCTAGTGTAGGCATAGCCTTAGATTTTTATAACTGTGTTCACCGTATGGCTCTCTTTAAAACGGTTCTTCTTTCAGAGTAATAAAGTCTCAATTATCATAACCCAAGCTGTCCTTTGAGCTGAAGGATCTCATTAGAATGACAACAGCAATAATTATACACCATGTGGGGAATTTTTTAAAAATGTCATTTAGGCTACATAACAAATTATATTGTGATGCAAGCATAAAGTAAGTGACAATCTTTACAATTCTGTTACATATTAGGCATATCAGTGGACACAATCCTTGTTAAGTATGATAAAGAATATTATGATTCAATTTGATAGTGTGTACTGTTTTCTGAAAATGTCTCTAGTCTGTATATGGGAATCTAGAAGGATAATTTTAATGTGGCGACTAATCTTTGCAAACAGCAGCACCCTCCATTGTAGACTTTTTCAGCGTGAGTCATCAAATCTGCTGCTTTGCTTTAACTACTCTTACCTCTTAGCTTCTTCATCTCAGTTAGGCTGTGTCTAGCCTAGACCCCAGCTTCGGAGAGGGCATGGTGATTAGGGTGTTGGGAGATTACCAATGAAGTGCTGCAGTGCATATGCAGCACTTCAAAGGAGCGTGGGCACTTTGAAGTACCTGCAGCTACACACAAGCCGACACTTCGAAGTTTCATACTTTGAAGATGCCGTGGGGGTGATTTAGCCTTATGAAGTCCCTTTACTCCTCAAAGTTTGAGGGGGTAAGGGACTTTGAAGGAGTGGGGGCACTTCGAAATACCTGTGGCTGACCACCTGCTACATGCAAGCCGGCACTTTGAAGTTTCACATTTCGAACTTGCTGCAGGGGTGATTTAGCCTAATGAAGTGCTGCATATGCACTGCAGCACTTCATTGGTAGGCTCCCAACACCCTAATCCTCATGCCCCCTTCGAAGTTCAGGGATAGTCGAGACATAGCCTCAGGGTTTGAGATCAGGATGACCTGAATTCTAACATCACTTCCCACAGGGTAGTCATGGTGAGCTTTACAATGTGAGAAAGTAAGCCTGGATGGTCACAGAGCCATGAAAGCATTTAGTGGTTTGTGCAGGAGACAGCAACTAGCACAGCTGGGTGCCATTATGGCCTTAACTTGAGTAAGTTGGTTAACATCTTGAACAGTTACTTACCTCTTTGTGTCTTGTTTCACCTCTGTGTGAAGGACATTAATAGGGATGATGTTTGTAAAGCACCTCAAGATCTGATCAAATTGGTTTTGCTAATTATCATTAGACATTCTCATCTTGATAGACTTTGTTTCCCATTAGAATCCAAAGCTTCCAGACACATGCATAGGAGAGGTAGAGTAGCCCAGTAAAGTGGGTGGTCCCCATCTAATACTACTGTGCTTTCATCCATGTTGTAAAACCATTACCCTGGGAGTATTACTACAGAACTAAGTCTGTTCAAGCCTAAAGATTTGAAAGTTGGGGTGAGTGCCAGGGTACATGGAAATAAACATAGAGCTTAGTACAAATTAAGTACTGTACTCTTATTCTCCGTAAAGAACAACTGAACACTCACACCAAAATAATTGCACTGATTTTAATGATGCAAGTTTGTGTGTGGATCAGCCCGAGGTCTTAATCTAAATTATGCTGGAGTGATGGATTTTCATGGAACAGAACACTAATGGAATGCAATGAAACTCTAGAAGTCAGAAAGTTGATCCAAGCTGCCTGGAGAAGTTAACAGGAACTGTTTTATTATTTATTTACATAGAGCCTTTCGGAAGAGCTTGTTGATGCAGATCCACAGTAGACAAGCCTGGTAAAGTGGTTTACTTTGGGTTGGGGGAGTTAAATTCTATTTAAGGAACTTTATGCTTTTATGCACTCCCCCAAATTGATGCGGCCATCAAAAAGATCTGTTTCTTCTTTTCTCTGAGACAGCTTTCAGGTACCCTGCATGTAGCAGTACTGGGATGTTTAGTGTTTAACTCTTTATCTTCACTGCTTGTTTCATTGCTTCTCTGGTCTTCGAGTCACTCAAATTTTCCCTTTAGGAGTTATACTGACTTGCCCTCTGCTATTAATATTAGATTACACAATCATTTAGTTCCTGGACACTTTATTTTTAATATCTTAGGAAATCCTGAAGATAAAAATTTCTTGTGCTTTATAATTTCAGTCAGCATTTCAGTGCATTGTATAGGGTCCCTTTCCTACTCTAAATGCCATTAGAGACTAGGTAAGGATGTGAAACTTATCTTTTGTACTTTAATGGGATTATTTTCTGAGTGACTAAAGAATAAATTAAGTGAATGTGGGGAGAGAATAAAACTCTTAGCTTTCATAGCTACATCTCACATTCTTCCTGGAGGAACTGGATTGTTTTTAAATAACTGGTGAGTACTGAGCTATGTAATAGTTACTGGCAACTTTAGTGGTATAGATGGACACGAATGACTGTCCCTACTTTATGAAATATGGAATGTGCAATAACATGTTCTTTTAATAAGTTTGTGATATTTAAAATATACCTCTTTCAACACATCAACTAATATCTAGAAAAGGGTTTTTTTATTCACCATCTTAGTTTCTCAATAGAAATTTTAGTTTTTGTTATGCAGTTTAATCATTTGTACTTGATGTTTGAGTGGTTTTTTTAATACCATAATAAATGTTGCATGTAAGGAACTTCTTTGAGGGGCTAGCCATATGATATCTATATTGCAATCATTTTCCTTGGCATCTATATAGTAAAAACAAGAAGAATTTGTGTGGTAAGCAGAGCTTTGCTATCATTCCTAACTGATAGATTGAAGACTGAATTCATTTTCTCTTGCTACAAATAACTGTTTGACAGTTAAATAATTGAAATGTTTGAAGTGGTAGTTCTTTACCATTAGATAGTGACAGGGGAAAAAAGGGAAACAGTGATATATATTTTGCCCAGTTTCTTAAATGAACAGAAGTTCTGGGGATGTTTATGTTCCACAAGAACAGTTTTTAAGAGCAGAAGCTAGACATCTGCTTTGTTACTTTAGTACCTTAAATTTGCTTAATTTAAAAATTCTGTTCAGAATTTGAAAAAGCCAACAGCAGTTGCTTTACTAGGCATGTTTTGAATGGAATGTTTCCACAATGAAGGTTTACTGAAGTCTGTAACTGGTGTGTGGTTTGTTTGTTTGTTTTTTTTCACAAACTGATCGATCACAAATAAATGTGGTTTCAAGTTAGGTGCACCCTCTTTTTCCAAAAGTGTTAACAGTATGCATGGCATTTTGCCTTGGATAAGTTCCTATTATAGACTTCCATCTTGGTGGTAATACAGTGCCCTTTCATAGCATTAGGGGGCTACTTTGATCTCATGAAGCCCATTAGCAACACTGAGGACAATAACATGCTTGTAAATTATATGGAAGGAATTGCTAACCTGACATGAATTACTTTTGGGAAGAAAGGTGCTTTTGAAATTGGGGGTTTCCTTTTGAAGGAACACTGTCTACATGGCTAGTTCTTAGTTTGAAAGTGGCACTTTAGACACTGTTTGGCTGCTATTATGCAAATAAGGTGCTGAATATTCATCACTGCCTCATTAACATTTCCGATCTGCAGTATTTCCATACCCCTTCCAAAAGGGAGGTGTAGTGTAGACATGGGTTTGGTGTCTTCAGGATATGTTAGGCGTATGGATAGGCCAGACACTATATTATTCAAATACAGAGGGTGCTAAGTATAATGACTGTTTGCCATCTGTGTATACCAGTAAACTCTGTCTGTCTCTCTCTCTCTAACCTTCAATCCCCATCTTCCGCCTTTTAATGTTAAGCACCCTGATGATGCTGTAAGAACCAAAGTTTTCAAGTAATCTGGAACAGTGAGCCACACAAAATGCGTGCAGGCCCACCCTGCCACTAACCCCATGTTTTGCAGAGGCAGGCAGAGAGGGTGCTATTGGCAGATATGTTTGTATCAACTCCTTTGAAAATGATTCCCAATCAGCCTCACATCTGAACAGTGCACATTATTGTCCCCTAAGGACTGGACCAGCTTGAGATATTCGAAATGGCCTCTGGTTACGTGATTCTTCTGATGGCTAAAATTGGGTTGTATTTTGTGAAAAGTAGATACCTCCACTTAAATCGGGCATTTTGGTGCAGCTTCATCTGATACAATGTAGGCATGGACAAGCACTTGTCTGGCAGCATAAGTATGCCAGCTCAGAGAAACTTGTGTTGTATGGGGGTGTTTTTTTTCATGCCTCTAAGCAACGTCCGATTAGACTCAGACTGTAGTGTAGACACTGGAAACGGAAGAACTATAGCAAAGGTGTCCAACAGAAATTTCAGGATTGCCACAGCCCTCCCTTCCCTCAAGTCAGCTCCCCACAACCCCACAGAGCCAGGCACTGCCTCACCCCATAAAGCCAGCCCCTCCCCCAAATGCTAGTGACTCACCAGAGCCACTGGGCCTTGCTGGGCCCCGCAGAGGGACATGCACTGGGCCCCATGGCTGGAGATGCAGCTGGCGCAGTGCTAGGCGCTCTGTGCCATGCCTGGAGCTGTGCCAGGCCACAGCCACCAGGGCTGCCGCTGCTGCTGCCGTGTTCTTGTGCCACCAAGTTGTCAGGCACGTGTGCAGAGCAGGCAGGGGGCGATCCATTTCTCCACATCTCGGTGTAACCATTTGCTGCATGTGTCCAAGTGTACTGGACGTTGCTGAACTATAGGACTTTTCACAAAGTACTCTCAGTATCTTTTAAAAGGTCTCTTACAACAGAACGTGTCGTGTGTTTTTTTTTTTTTTCCTTCTCGACAGAAGAAGAATTCTTGACACAACCATCCTAAGTGGTCAGTAACCCATTTCTCCCCCCACCCTTTTCAGTTCCTGAAACCAAACCATCCTACATTTCAGTCCATCTGCTTAACCTGAGTACTTACTGGGACCTGCATTATTCAAAGACCTGTTACCCCTTTCAGTTTACTGAGCCACAGAGCTCAGATCTGCCTGTGAATCCATGCCATCTCAGCACTGAAGTTGAGTTGATGCTGAAGAGAGAAGAATAAAAGACTTAACTTTGGTAGGGAGGAGGAGACCCAATGCTGATGAAAGGAGTATAACCTATGCTGCCAAAGCCTATCATTATACTCTAATCCTGTGAAACAAACTTTGCTAGGGTGGGCTTTTTCACTTTAAAATCTAGACGTACTGTGTTGCACAAATTCTGCAACTGTTTTAAAGTAAAAACAACCTATGCACATGTGTAACAGTAACTAATGTCCACAGCATACACATGCACTGACAAACCCACAAGAGTTATTACTAAAAGCCCTGGCACAGTTAAGAAAGGACATCACCAGCAGGGACATAGGTAGCTCCACCACTCCAATAATATATGAATGTAGCTGAACAAAGGAGAGAGACAGTCACTTGAAAGCCCCTAAATGTCCAAAATGAATTTAAAAACAAAAATCAAAAGCTCAGATTGGTCACTTCTGTACTCTACCCATTATATTTAGCAGGAGTTCAGCCATGTTCTGAGTTCTTGTTGCCTTAGTTTCACTAGAAATCTTGGAGGTTTTAGTGTCTGCTTTTGATCTGCTGGTTTTTTGGGGGGTTTTTTGTTGGTTTTTTTGTTTTTGTTTTTTTTTTTTAAGTTTGGATTTTGCATGGATGGAATGTGCCTGTCCTGCACATAATAAAAATGCCACTAATGCAAACCCAATATTTTCCTCTTCAAGTGGTCTTCAGGGAGAGTAATTATTCAGCGTTTTCAGCGTGCCTATCGTGCTCTAAAAGGCACTGAAAAGTTAATGTCTGTGTTTGTTTTTAACCATAAAAATATTCAGAAATATCAAACCTTTATTTACACTCACAACAGTTGAATTGAAATTTCTGAGGAGATAGTTGAGACTAAAGCTCTTTACTTAATGGATACTAAAGCTTCCTCTAACTAAGGGCTGAGCAAAACAGAATAACAATCTAGTTGCTGCTTGGTGTCTGATGACTTAACCCTTTCAGTTCTCCAGCTGTCCATGCAGCAAGGACTGTCACTCTTGTGTGGGTCTTCATAGTCACAGTAGACTCTGTAAATGAAGTCCTCAATTGAAACTATAAAGGGCGCAATCCATAGTCTATGCAGACTGAAGGATGCCTACTACTACTACTACAGAATGTTACAAGAAGAAATGGTAAGTAAAGTATTTGATTTCCTAATGTAAAAAGAAATAGGGGAAAAAGGAGAGAGAAATGCTTTGAGGCCCCCTTTATACAAAGTAGAGGATAGAAAAAAGTTAAATACACTTTTCTGTAAGACGGTGGCTTTCCACGTCTCAAAACCAATTCAGAACTAGCATCATGCTGGGCAATTGTTTCTTTCATTTAAAATGTGGCTATGTTGGTCTGCAGCTTTTACCGTTATTGTTTCATTGTTCATATTAAAAATAATTGTACACCTAACCCTCCATTGGGGCATTGGAAAATATGTGCCTTTTTGCCCTTTTAGTGCAAATGAACGATACATATCTATGATAAACACAGAGACCCAGTATACCAATCAAACCTATTTCCATAGAAGCTCCGAATATTTCATGTCCCCAAAAGCACAAAAGATGGATTTCAGTGTGTCAAAATCTGCTGAGAGAAGGAGGGGGTGGGGAGGAGTTCTGCAAAGTCGTCCAAATTCAGCAAAAGGTATCACAACATCTACAAAGTTTAAAACAAATTATAATCCTGAATGTCAGATATCTATTAATCTAGCTTTTTTTTTTTTTTTTTTTTTTAAAAAGAAAAGTAAATGGTGGTTTAGGGTTGTGAAACAATCTTCGAGTATCTTGGAATTTATCTTCAGTTTACTGTAATTTTAAATCTTTTGATCTCCTGTGTCAACAAGCTTGTTTACATTATTGTCATTTCCCTCTGGAGTTTTAAAAATTACATCTTGGTGAAATGTGTGATCCATATGTACAGTTTGTCTGAATATATTAATAAAAATCAAATGTAACACCAGAGAGAGTCATTCTTCTCTGATTAAAATGACATGCCAGTTTTGTGATATTGACTAGTGATTTCTGGATCTCCACTCGAATGACAATATTTTTTCCTAACAGAATAAAAGAATTACCTAGAATTTTCCTCTTCACAGTAAAATACACAAACATTTGATCAAGTCATTGCTATTCTCTTGAATAAGTTCAGTGTCAGGGAAATCTGCTAGTGATTGAGGATTTTCTCAACCCACATCATACATTTGCTGGTAGATGGTGAAAGAAGCTAAATTTAATCAATCAGTATCTCCAAATAAATATAAATGCTGCTAAAAAAAGTACATGGCTGATAACAAAGGTCTCAAACCAGAGTATCTTGGTTTTTGGCAAGCACATTGCTTCCTCCTTTTCCAAACATAAATCTTTCTAATTAAACAGCTATGACAAGAGACCCTGTCTGGCTGCGAGTCAGAAAAAAAAGTTCAAATCCCAGATGGTCACTATCTATACATAACCCGTTTACCAGATGTGTCCCATCATGTTCCACTGATTTTTTTTTTTTTCCCACCCCCCCCCCGACCTCCAGCGTTAAGGCAATTTGTTATAGTCTTAATCAAATATTTATCGACCTCAAGATTTTTGCTAGGAAGAATTCAGCTAGTGCTTGGTTTCACTACAGCATATAAAGGTTTGCATTTTACAGGTAGAAAATAATGGAAAAGAAATAGTGGATGCAAAACAGCAAAGAATATGATCTTATTAGAATGAAAGAGGTAAAAGACATAAAGATGGAAAAAGCAGTTTGATATAGTTCAGTTTTACTCTTCTGCAGGAAAAGCTAATGGTTAACTGCATTCCTAATGTATATTACAGTATTGTCCATCTGGACAAAAATATTTAACATTTTTAGTAATCACCAGAGCCTAAATTGGCTTTAAAAGCCTATAGCTACTGAAAGCTTAGAGAAATAAGACACTTCTTATTATGACTTTTATATTGTGATGGAATTTATATTATTAAACAACACAGAGTAGTAAAGATGACAGGATATTGACTTAAAGTGAGCACCTTCACTAAATTGATTACTTCAGAGCCCACTTACTTTTGGAAATGAAAACATCCATCTCAACACCTTTCTGTTTCTAGATCTTTTTTGTTTTTGTAATATTGTATAATCTTTCGTCATCAGTCCAAACAGCTGAGGGGTTCAGTAGTTTGCCTCAAACAATGCTGAACTGTTTAAATAAAGCTGGGCCAAATCTTTAGTCATGTTGAAGTCAAATAAGGCAAAGCAAGGAGGGCTTAACTATTTTGCTTAGTTATAATTTTATTCAATTGTTTTAAACTAGGTTGTTCTTGGTTTCCATCAAACTGGTGACATTCCCAGACAATGGTTGATGTTCTTCAAAGCCTCAGTACTTTAAACAGTGTGGGTGCATCTACACTAGGTCGCTACTTCAAAGTAGCTGGCACAACGTCGAAATAGCATGCATCGCATCTACATGCGCCGTTCGCTATTTTGACATTGAAATCAATGTTAGGCAGTGAGACATCGAAATCGCTATTCCTGTCTGAAGATGGCAATAGTGCCCGACTTTGACGTTCAACATCGAAGTAGGGCGTGTGTAGATGATGCAAGTCCCACTACATCGAAATAGCGGGGTCCTCCATGGCGGCCATCAGCTGAGGAGTTGAGAGATGTTCTGTCCAGCCCCTGCAGGGCTCTATGGTCACCACATGCAGCAGCCCTTAGCCCAGGGCTTCTGGCTGCTGCTGCTGCTGCAGCTGGGGGTCCATGCTGTGTGCACAGGGTCTGCAACTGGTTGTCAGCTCTGCGGACCTCATGCTGTGGAGGCAGTGTGTGTCTGGGAGGGACCCTTTAAGGGAACAGCTTGCTGTTGCCCCAGAAGGGCTAGTCTAGCCTGTGACCCTGTCCGCAGGCTTTGCTGGCCCCTTATTTTGACGGGAAGTGCTTGCGTGTGTGAATGCTCCGCATTTCCTTCTGGGGTGGCTCCTTTCGACATTCCCTGTCACTACATCAACAGCCCCAGCCCCAGAGGATATGGAGACGATATGCGTGGAAGTAGGGTATTTCGATGTTCTTACTTCAACGTAGTGTGCTAGTGTAGACGTAGCCTATGTGTAATTTCTTAGTGGGTTTAACATACAATAATTCCCACTGCATGACCTTTGAAGCTTCTAACTTTGGAGCTGCGGCAAGCAGCATAACTGGAGTAAGGGAACTTCAAAGTCACGTGGGTACACTGCTTGCCACCGCTTCGAAGTTAACAACTTCAAAGTTCATGAAGCAGGAATTGTGCTAGTTGAGGCACTGCATATGCAGCACAGCACCTCCTTGCTATTCTTTAATCGAGTTTGTTTACGTGCCCCCTTTGAAGGAGGGGGCTAGCATAGACAAGCCCTGAATGTTCTAATTTAATCAAGCCCTGAGTGTTCTAATTTAATCCCTACACAACTCCCGTAGAACAATTTGAAATGAATGAAATGTCTAAAGTCCAAGAAAGTGACTAGTAATAATGTGGCCTTATGGAGGCTGGCATAACCCAGAGTGTCCTTTCTCCACTGGAGTACACACTTCATACTCACATCTGACCAAGTCTTTGTCTCTGTTACTCTGAGTGTGCCCTTCTTAGGCTGCTCTCCTTACAAAAGATGTCCAGACATAATGATTCAGCTTAGCTCCTGATGTAGTGTTTTGATAACACTTTGAAGTTACCCAAAAATTTCCCCCACCAGAAAACTGATGTTTACATGGGAGGAAAAAAGGTACCTGTTTCCACATCTAGTCGTGTGTGTTTTAAATAAAGATGGATGTCTCAGACTGCAAATTTTGTGCCTATATAAGACGTACATTAACTCAGCCATGTCTAATCTAATGTAGGCATTCACAAAGTGCCGTGAATTTTCATAAAGGCACAACTGGCTGCTGGATTTCAGGCTCATCCATATCATAAAAACAGTAATATATTTCAACATTTTTGATGTTTTTGTATTCCTGTTTATATCCCAATTAATAGATTTTTACATGCTACATAGTTATTTTCTTACACATGGGCTGTGTCTACATGTGCCGCTTCTTCTGGAAGCGACACACTAAAGAGCTATCTGGACAATGCTAATGAGGCATGGATGCAAATTTTCTGTGCCCTATGAGCATATTGGCACATGGTTCGGAGTCTGGAAGAGCTCTTCCAGACCCCAAAGTTTTGAGGAAGAAGGGGCTTCCAGAATGAGGGTTTCCTTCCGGAAGATCCCCGCAGGCCATGCATCTACACGTGCACTTTGATGTCAGGAAGAGCTTCTTCCGTACTCAAAACCACATGCTGATATGCTAATGAGGCATGGAAAACTTTCATCCATGCCTCATTAGCAGCTTCTGGATAGCTCATTACTGTGCCGCTTCTACACAGGCATGCTGAAAAGGGTTTTTGTTTAGTTTTAGTTTTTTTTCATATGAACATAACTGAAACTTCCATTGGTTTGGTTTACATTAGACAGGTTGCAGGGACAAAAATTGGGGCCTGGTGTAAAGTTTTGCTCACCTCTGATCCAATGAACTAGTGCCATAGCCACATGCCCTGGTAAAGCGGCAAACACTGGATTGATCATCTGCTCTAATAAGATTCAATGTGTTTTGATTTTAAATTCATGATGAGAGCTGAGTTGGCACTACAAAGATTTACCAAGATAGCATTAAAGCATCGGTCCAAGTGTACGAAAGCCCTCAACAATTTACCCACACATGGGCTAAGAAGGAAGAATGAGTAACCAAAAAAAAAAAAAAAAAGTCCTGTGCATTGCTGATCCACTGAGCCTTGAGAAGAAGCTGAGTGAGGATGTTATGTTCTCACCAGGGCACTTCTAATTCACTCTCCATTTTTAATAAACTCTTTTTAGTTGGGTGAATTTTTGGCCAGGGTTTTGGATTTGTGTGTATATAAATGTCTCTGACAGCTCTATTCATTTTTCATGTTGCTGTAACTTAATTATGTTGTGTTTTATTTTTTACAATGAGCAACCCCTGTTAGCAGGTGAGGAGATCTCACTTTGTTTGCTTAGTTAATATCATTCCCAAATTACTATCAGTCTTGAATTTGATCAGCTGGCTGTTGTGCAGATGATGCCCCCTCTGTTTTTTAGCATGGCTGTAAAAACAAAAGGCAGTCATGCATGCATTTAACTCTCTGTTTTGCTGTGGGTACCAGAGGGGACTGTTAAGCTGACTGGGCAGCTGGTAGACCCACTTCTTTTAATGCAGGCTAAACCCTACTCCCAGTCAGTAGTCCCCATCCAGCAATCTGTTTTCTAGGACTAAATTAAAAGCAGTTTTAGCATATGATTAGCTGTGTAATCAAACCATTCTAGTGGTCTGAAGAACAAAGAGCGTAGGAAGGGAAGGGTACATGCATTCTATCGTTTTGTGTACCATGATTCAGAAAGGAACAGTACTTTCTAAAAATTGTACTAAATAAAACAGAGTATTTTAAACAGATTAATCATGTTTGAGCCATAAAAGATGCTAAAGAATCATTTAAATAGGGGGGTTTGTGTGTTCCTATGACATATATTCAATAGCTTAAATGTTCCACAGAGTGACTACTCTGTACAGAAGTGCTAAGGCATGCATGTGCAAATGGGGAACCGATATTAGGAAGCTGTGGAATTACCTGATGAACTTCAAATAGTCTGTGCTTAAACTTCTCTTTTCAGTTACAGCCATTGAACAGGGCTGACTAATCCAAAAACACCATTGGCCCAAATGAGGGCTACAGCTTCAGAGGTCATGAGACTAAAGAATGTTAGCTTCTCTCATCCACTTCTCCAGTACAGAAGGTTTTTAACCCACCTGACATCAAGGAGGGAGAGTGGGAGAGAATGGATTCTGAGAAGAGTGAACTTGCCCCAGGCATCGCAATTGGATGTTAATGGTAAAAGTCATAGAAAAGTGACTGGCAATAAAGAAGCTCAGATGCTGTGATCAGTCCATGACTTGCAGGTCCCCAAAGCACCTGAAGTGGGGTAGCTGCACAGTGCCTAGGAGCTGTGGGGACTCCCACCATGGGTTGGGTGTTGGAGCTGCAGGGTCCTGGGAGCTGTGGGGTGCCAAAGACCAGGAGTCCCCTCCCCCCCACTCTGTGCAGCAGCAAGGAGCTGTGGGATGTACTGAAGGGCCTGGGAGCTGTGGAGCACTCCCACTGTCAATAGCTTAGAATCGTAGACCCCTAGGGCTGGAAGGGAACTCAGGAGGTCATCTAGTCCAGCCCCCTGCTTCAAGCAGGATCAACCCACACTAAGTCCTCCCAGCCAGGACCACCTCAAGCTGGACTTAAACCTCTAGGGATGGAGAATCCACCAACTCTCTAGGCAACGCATTCCAGTGCTTCACAGAGCCTGTTATCCCATCATAGAAGCTAATCAAATGGGTCAGGCATGACGTGCCGTTGGTGAATCCATATTGACTACTTTTGATCACTTTCCCCTCTTCCAAGTGCTCCAGAATGGATTCCTTGAGGATCCCCTCCATTATTTTCCCATGTACTGAGGAAAGGCTTACCAGTCTATAGTTCCCTGAATTGTCCTTTTTTTTTAAAAAAAAAAAAAAAAAAGATGGCCACTACATTTGCCTTTTTCCAGTCATCTGGAATCTCTCCTGATCTCCAAGAGTCTTCAAAAATAATGCTCATGGGCTCGGCAATGACATCTGCCAATTCCCTCAGTATCCTTGGGTGCATTAAATCCAGACCCATGGATTTGTGTATATAGTTTTTTCTAAGTAGCTCTTAACTCATTCCTTCCCCACCGAGGGCTGCCCTCCACCTTTCCATGCTGCATTGTCTAGCACGGTAGTGTTGGAGCTGTCCTTGTCCATGAAGACTGAGGCAAAAATAAAAATGAGCACTTCAGCTTTTCCTACATCTGTCACTAGGTTACTTATCTCATGTAGTAACAGCCCTACACCATCCTTGATAATCCTCTTATTTTTAATATGCCTGTAGAAACCCTTCCTTTTACCCTTCACATCCCTTGCCAGCTGCAATTCCAGTTGTGCCTTTGCTGTTCTGATTACTGCCTGGCATTTTCCAGCTGTATATTTATACTCCTTAGTCATCTGTCCAAATTTCCATTTCTTATACGCATCCTTTTTGAGTTTAAGCTGATGAAGGATTTCCCTGTGAAGCCAAACTTCAAGGGACCTCTGCATCTGTGGCAGCTGGAAGCCTGGGGGTTCCCCAACTGCCTGCAATGACTTAGAGCTCTGAGGTTTGCCTGAGGTATGCCCGGGCTACCCCACAGATCCTGATGCCCCACAGGCAACAGGAGAACGTGTAGCTCCTATGCACCAGAGGCTGGAGTCACAGACGGTGCCGAAGTCCTGGATACCTGCTGAGCAGATTAATTCTGGCTGCAGAGATAAGTACCATTGGCCTCCCTCCTGCTCCCCACTAGAAAAGGAAGGCTGGTATTCCGCTTGCATTCCTTGGGAGAAAATTTCTGCTGAGTGCATAAGGTAAGACTAATAGATCCATGCAAGTGGGGGGAGCATGTGTTTTCTTAATTCAGTGCTACCCTTTTGATGATGAATTTCTTTAAAACAACTTTGAAGAACTTTAACACAGTGGGAGACACTTCCTGATCTGTACAGGACAGAAACCTCATCTCCCTTTCAGCTAGTGATGGAATTAAAATAACCACAGAGAGAGGTTCCAAAATACTGTCTGTGTATTTAAAGTTAAGTAAAATGTGCTCTTAGGTTGTCTGCTGTCTCTTTGTATTTTGATGGCATGCTCAATGGATTATATTTCAGTGTAGCCAATTAGATTCAAGTAACACTAACAGAGCATGTTTAGAGGGAGGCAGTTCTCTATAGGCAGGTCACCTCGCCCCAGGTACATGTCTTGTGGTTAAGACGTGGAACTGAGATGGAGTTCCCCCCCACCCAGGCTCTGCCATGCATTTGCAGAGTGAGCTTGGGTAAGGCTGTTGACTTAAGTTTGCCTAACTTTTCCCTTCTGCAAAATGGGGATTACATATACCACATAGAGTTACTGAGGCTTAAAATATGTCTTATAAAGCTCCTTTTGAATCACAGAATCAAAGGGCTGGAAGGGACCTCAGGAGGTCATCTAGTCCAGCCCCCTGCTTCAAGCAGGATCGACCCCCCATTAAGTCATCCCAGCCAGGACCTTGTCCAGCCAGGACTTAAAAACCTCAAGGGATGGAGAATCCACCACCTCTCTCTAGGCAACACATTCCAATGCTTCACCACCCACCTGGTGAAGCAGTTTTTCCTAATATCTAACCTACACCTTTCCCTCTTCAACTTCTGAGCATTACAACTTGTTCTGCCATCTGACACCACTGAGAACAGTTTCTCACCCCCCTTTTTAGAGCTCCCCTTCAGGAAGTTGAAGGCTGCTATTAAATCATCTCTAAGTCTTCTCTTCTGTAAACTAAATAGGCTGAGGGCTTTGGGCTTATCCTCATAGGTCTTGTGCTCCAGACCCTTAATCATTTTTGTTGCCCTCCACTGAACCTGCTCCAGCAAATCCACATCCTTTTTATACTGGGGGGCCCAAAACTGAACACAATATTCCAAATGTGGCCTCACCAGTGCCAAATAAAGAGGAATAACTACTTCTCTAGATCTGCTCCAAATGCTCCCCCTAATGCACCCTAATATGCCGTTAGCCTTCTTGGCTACAAGGGCACACTTTACTCATATCCAGCCTTTCATCCACCATAACCCCTAGGTCCCTTTCCATCATACTGCTGCTGAGCCAGTCGGTCCCCAGCCTGTAACAATGTCTGGGATTATTCTGCCCCATGTGCAGGACTCTACACTTCTCCTTACTGAACCGCATCAGATTTCTTTTGGCCCAATCCTCCCATTTATCCAGGTCCCTCTGGATTCTCTGTCTACCCTCCAACGTATCTACCTCTCCCCCTAGTTTTGTGTCATTTGCAAACTTGCTGAGGGTGCAATCCAGTCCCTCATCCAGGTCATTTAATAAAGATGTTGAGTAACACCAGCCCCAGAACCGAGCCTTGCGGCACTCTGCTTGAAACAGACTGCCATCCACATACTGAGCCATTGACCACTACCCGTTGGGCCCGATCATCAAGCCAGCTTTCTATCCATCTTATAGTCCAAGGATCCAATCCATATTTCCTTAATTTATGGACAAGAATGTTGTGGGAGACCGTAACAAAAGCCTTGTTGAAGTCAAGGTATATCACATCCACTGACTTCCTCATGTCCACAGAGCTTGTTACCTTGTCAAAGAAGCTAATCAGATTGGTCAGGCAGGACTTGCCCCTGGTGAATCCATGTTGGCTACTTTTGATCACTTTCCCCTCTTCCAAGTGCTCCAAAACAGATTCCTTGAGGATTCTCTCCATTATTTTACCAGGGATTGAGGTAAGGCTGATGGGTCTATAGTTCCCTGGATTGTTCTTCTTTCCTTTTTTAAAGATGGGCACTACATTTGCCTTCTTCCAGTCATCCGGTATCTCCCCTGATCTCCAAGAGTCTTCAAGGATAATGGCCAAAGGTTCAGCAATGACCTCTGCCAATTCCCTCAGTACCCCGGGGGTGCATTAAATCCAGACCCATGGACTTGTGCACATCTAGTTTTTCTAGCTAGCTCAGAACTTGTTCCTTCCCCACAGATGGCTGCCCTCCACCTTCCCATACTGCATTGCCTAGGACCGTCATGGGGAAGTTGACTTTGTCTGTGAAGACTGAGGCAAAAAAAGCATTGAGTACTTCAGCTTTTCTTGCATCGTCTGTCACTAGGTTACCTCCCTCATTCAGTAATGGCCCCACACCTTCTCTGATAACCTGTTTATTGTTCACATGCCTGTAGAAACCCTTCTTGTTACTCTTCACATCCCTTGCCAGCTGCAGTTCCAATTGTGCTTTCACTTTCCTGATTTACGGCCAGACATTCTCCAGCCATACGTTTATACTCCCCTTTAGTCAACTGTCTATGTTTCCATTTCTTGTATGCATCCTTTTTGAATTTAAGCTGACTAAGGATTTCCCTGTTAAGCCAAGCTGATTGCCTACCATGTTTGCATTTCTTACTACACAGCAGGATTGTTTGTCCCTGTGCCTTCAGTAAGACTTCTTTAAAATACTTCCAGTTCTCTTCAACTCTTTTCCCCTTCATCTTCATTTTCCCAAGGGATCCTGCTCATCTGGTCTCTCGGGGAGTCAGTCTGCTCTTCTGAAATCAAGGGTCTGTATGTTACTGCTCACCTTTCTTTTTTTGTCCAGATCCTGAAATCTACGATCTCATGGTTGCTGCAGCCCAAGTTCCCTCCCACTTCTATTTCTTTTACTAGCTCTTGCCTGTTTGTGAGCACCAGGTCAAGTTGCACATGGCCCTTGATCAGTTCCTTCAGCACTTGTACTGAGAAGTTATCCCCAACATTCTCCAAAAACTTCCTGGATTGTCTGTGTGCTGATGTATTGGTCTCCCAACAAATGTCCGGATGATTAAAGTCTCCCATGAGAACAAGGGGCTGTGATTTGGAAGCTTCACTAAGCTGCCTGAAGAAAGCCTCATCTATCTCCTCTCCCTGATCTGGTGGTCTATAACGGATACCAACTACAACATCACTTCTGTTACTTCTACCTCTAAGCATAACCCAAAGACACTCAACTGGATTTTCTCCTTCCTCATACTGGAGCTCTGAGCAATCATACTGCTCCCTCACATAGAGCGCAACTCCTCCTCCTTTTCTGCCCTGTCTGTCCTTCCCAAACAATTTATAACCTTCCATGACCGTGCTCCAATTAAGTGAATTGTCCCACCAAGTCTCTGTTATCCCAAGCACCTCATACTTGTTGGATTGTGCCAGGGCCTCTAATTCTTCCTGTTTGTTCCCCAGGCTTCTGGCATTAGTGTACAAGCATCTTAGAGAAGGGGCCGGTTGGCCCACTTTCTCCTCTTCACCCAGGAAACCCACTTGATTGTTCCCTCCTCTCTCCCCGCTTACCTCTGGGCTTGTGTCACCTTCCCCGGGCAAACCTAGTTTAAAGCCCTCCTCACTAGGTTTGCAAGCTTGCCCACGAAGATGCTCTTTCCTCTTTTAGTGAGGTGGATCCTGTCTCTTCTCAGCAATCCCTGTTCACGAAACAGAATCCCATGGTCAAAGAAACAATATCCTTCCCTGCTACACCACCTACGCAACCCTGCATTTACCTCTGTGACTCAATGATCCCTACGCGGACCCCTTCCTTCCACAGGGAGAATAGACGAGAAGACCACCTGTGCTCCATATTCTTTGATCATTCTCCTGAGGGTTACGTAATCTGTCGTGATCTCATCAAAGTTGTTCTTGGCTGTATCATTGGTTCCTACATGAAGAAGTAGGAAGGGGTAATAGTCTACAGGTTTAAGAATTTTTGGCAGCAACTCTGTAATATCCTGAATTCTAGCTCCAGGCAAGCAGCAAACTTGCCAGGATCCTAGGTCCGGGCAGCAGATGGATGACTCTGTCCCTCTTAGGAGGGAGTCCCCGACCACCACCACTCATCATCTTCTTTTGGGGGTGGTGGTCATAGGACTGCGCATCCCATGCCTTTGTGAACTGTGGGGACTCTTTCATATACCTCCCAGGGATTGTATCAGCCCCAGTTATCTCTGCCATATCACCTGTGGAGAGAGGCTGAGAGCGGTTACTTAACTACACTGGAATTGGAGAGACTGGAAATGGTTTCCTCCTCCTGGAGGTAACATGCTTCCAGTTCTCCTTGTTTTGGGTAGCCTGCTGTTCCTGCAGTATTAGCTGTTGCCTTCTATCCATAAAGTCTTCACCCTCTCTGGACCTGAGGGTTGATTTTTGTGCCTCAAGTCCTTTAACCTTCTCTTCTAAAATGGCTACCAGCTTACACTTGGTACAGAGAAAATCCTTTCTGTAGTTCAGGAGAAAGACAAACATTGCACATGACATGCAGGTCACAACAACAGACCTCTCACCAGCCATATCACTCTCCATTTTTTTTCCCTTGACAGAGATCCCTTATTTGTTTCTAGTGCCACCTTGAAGGGCACAAGAGAAACACCGTATAAGAAGGTAAAAACAGGTATGTGGCTCCTCCCGAAGGCAAACTCCCAGGCAAACTCCCTGTTAGCTGCTCCTGTTCACTGCTCACAGGGTTCTATGGGGCTGCCTTCTTATAGAGCTGCTAGCTGGTTAGGCGTGGCTCAGAGCCTTTGCCTCCAATCTAATCAGCCCTTGAAGGCCCACCTGGAAGGAAGCTCTCCCAATTCACACCTTGCAAACTTGCCAAACACGCTTTCCAGATGATCAGGCACACAGGCAGCTATGCAAACTGCCCCTCACTGCAAAATGAAACAAATGCACAGACACCACGGACAGAAATTCAACCCACCAGCTCACAATGCAGCCCTCCAAATGCCACACTCACCTGAGCTGCTCTAGGATGCTTTCCCAGGCAACTCCCTGTTAGCTGCTCCTGTTTCTGTTTAGAGACAGTGGTTAAATGTTAACTGTTAAGATTATATATTGATTGGTAGTCCATTGCATCAGACAATGATGTCTTGAACTTGCACAGGCTCGTTGGTTGTGGACTGTCATGTGGCTGAGGAGTCCAAGCCTTGAATGGCATAGGCATTCACAGTAGGGGCAAGGGAACTGTTCTGGCTCTGTCAGCATGGCTGCTGCTGTTGCTTTCCTCCTCTCACGAGCATCAAATGCATGTCGTATGAGAGCATGCCAGCTTGTTCGGTCTTCTGCATGCTCCTCTAGCTCCTTTGGCTTTAATCCAGTATGAGCAATGTTGGCCTTCACGCAGTCTTTATTCCTTTTGTGAGGCCGACTGTGATTCCTTTTGCCATGGGAGAGCTCACCATAGAGGAGTTGCTTAGGGATTTTTGATTCCTCCATTTGTATGACAAGCCCTGTCCAGTGAAGCTGGGCTTTCAGAATCACGGCTTCAATGCTTATGGTTCCTGCTCTGTCAAGGGCTTCCAGGTTCCTGATTCTGTCCTGCCATCGAGTGTGCAGTATTGACCTCAGGTTGCATGTCTGGATGTGCTCCAGCAGTTTCACATGTTTTCTGTACAAGGTCCAGGTTTCACATCCATACAGGAGATTTGTCAGGACTACAATCTTGTACACTTTCAGTTTAGTGGACTGTGATATTGTGCTGAGTCAACACTTGTGCTCTCAGACATCCTACGGCCTGGTTGGCCTGGCAGATCCTGGCATTGTCAAGGGAGCCATCACTGGCTATCATGCTGCTGAGGTACTTGAACTCATCTACTGGTTTTTAACTCTGTTCCTTCAATAGAGATTGAAGTGGGCAGAGCAGCAGATCCTGGAGCAGGCTGAAACAGTACCTCAGTTTTTCCTAGGCTGATGGTCAAACCAAAGAGGCGAGTGGCTTCAGCAGACTTGTTAATGATACGCTGGAGATCAGATAGGTGCACATTTGTCAGCAAAAAGGGCTTCCAGGATGAGCCTCTCAAGCATCTTGGTTTTAGCATTCAAATGATGAAGGTTGAAAAGTGACCCATCAAGCCTGTACTTTATGTAGACTCCATGGTTCAGTCCATAACTGCCTGGCTGAAGATGCATGCGAAAAAGAGGATGAATAACACTGGGGCCAGCACGCACCCTTGCTTCACGCCATTGGATATCTCAAATGGATCTGAGGACTCGTCATTTGAAAGAACAAAGCCAGTCATGTCATCATGGAACAGGTGTACAAGGTTAACGAGTCTTCTTGGGCAGCTGAATTTTGACAGCATAATCCACAGGGCTTTTCTGTTGCAGGTGTCAAATGCCTTGATCAGGTCTATAAAGATGGCTTATAGATCCAAGTTCTGCTTTATGCACTCTTCCAGGATCTAACGAACAGCAAAGATCATGTCAATGGTGCTGCGGCCTGGGCAGAAACCACACTGTGCCTCTGGTAGGCTCACTTCTGAGATGCTGGTGATCAGATGGCTCAAGCCAAGATCTTCCCAGCAGTAGAGAGAAGGGAGATGCCCCCGTAACTTCCACAGTCAGTTTTGTTGCCCTTGCTGTTGAAGAGCAAGATGATTGTGGCATCCCTAAAGTCTTCGGGCATGTTGTCGTCTTACCAGATGCTGGTCAAAATGCTGTGAAAGGCTTCAAGTGATGCCTGCCTTGACAATTTCAGCAGGGATACCATCCATCCCAGGGCCTTTGCCAGAGCTGGTCTGGCTGATTGACTTCATCCATTGTAGGGGGCAGGTCAAGACGGTCTATCATGGGTTTCTAAGGGACCTGCTCTAGGGCCGCAGGGTAAGCAATGGAGTGCTCTCTCTACCTCTCGCTGATGCTGCTCTTCTCCCTCAGGAGGGTCATGCCATCTGCAGACAGGAGAGGTGCAGTACTTGGCTTTGAGGGCCCATATACAGCTTTGATAGCACTGAAGAACATCTTGGAGATCTTGGCATCAGCATAGTACTTGACTTCATCAGCTTTTCTCTCCCACCGCTCATCTAGCATTTTGCAAAGTGCAGTCTGTGCCTGATCCTGAAGGTGCTTGAACAGTCATACCAGAAGTGCATTCTGTTTTTTCCTCTAAGATCTTCATGATGGTCTCATCATGTTCATCAAGACAGTCTTGGTGAACTCTCTTTTCTGGTCCTAGTGTCGACTTGGCCCAGATTCAGAAATGCCAAAATATGTTGTGAATTCTTGCTGAATTCATCTGTTTGTTTGTTTCAGTCAAGACTGCTAAATCCCAAATGAAATCGTTTGTGGAAGAAATCAAAATGTTTTGGTTTCAACATTTTTCAGAATTTTTTTGGGGGGGTGGGGGGATTCAAAGTAACTTTTCATTTTGAACTTTGCCCCAATTTTATTTATTTTAAATAAGTGCTTGAAATAAAAACTAGATGTTTCACTTCAGATTGACTGGAATATTTTTTGAGTAGCCCTAAAGGAAATTTATTTACTTTCTGATTCTTCAGAAATTTGGAAAAATTTTGGCTTCAGGTCAACCTGAATTGTTACCTAGCTCCAGCCTAAGTTCCAAGCACCAGTTCAGCAAAGCCCTCAAGCATATGAGTGTACACTGATTTCCTCTGACTGCTTGGCTTCATCTATACTACAGCAATCTGTTTACAGAAGCTACTTTTGGAAGAGATCTTTTGCCCTTGGGAGTGGGAAGGATAACTCAGTGGTTTGAGCATTGGTTTGCTAAAACCCAGGGTTGTGAGCTCCATCCAGGAGGGGGCCATTTAGGGATCTGGGGCAAATAAATTTAAAAAAAAACAAAAAACTTATGGTTGGTAATAGATCCTGCTGTGGGGGCAGGGGACTAGACTCAATGACCTCAGAAGGTTCCTTCTAGTTCCTGAGATAGGGCATATCTCTAGACATAAAACTTCTGTCAACAGATCACATCTACACACATAAGCAGAGAAAAAGAGTAATCCACTCTGTTGACAGAGTGGCCAGATAGCCTGGTCCTCTGAACAGAACAGCTTACTAGAAGCTCAGCAGACTGGGCTGCCCCCTCTGTTGACAGAGGGTTCCACGTTCCCCCCCCGGCCCAAGCCTCTACACAGCTTTTTGTATTGACTGATATTGCTGACAAATGTGTTTATTCCTCATCATGGGAAGCTATCTCCAATGACTAAGATGGTTTTAGGTCAAAGCACTTCCCCTGCAACAGAAGAAATACTATAAAAACAAAATATGCAATCAGTCCGCATTACACAGTATAGTAACAATAGTCACATGGCTCTAGGAAAACTGAGGGTGGTGCCATTTACCCAGGAACCTGTCTGAAATTCTGGGCTTAGCAAGCAACATTCAATCAATTGCTGACACTGTACTGGAACAGTTGTGCAGAAGTTTATTCTTCTGCATGTACTGCATCTGCATTGACAAAGATTTTTTTTCCAGTATTCCAAAATTGGGTTCACAGGTTAGGTCCCTAAGTACGTGGCCTGATTTTTTGCAGGTGCTGCCTTTTTCGCAGCTTTAGCTGAAATCCATAGGAATTGAGTGTGCAGCACCCCTGAAAATCAAGCATATAGCCCCAACTCAGTGAAGTACTTACATGCATAATTTTAAGCACATGAATATTTAAAATTGAATGCTTAAAGTTACTCATACTTAAGAATTTAAATAGGAAAACTAGAACAATAACTGGGGGTTGTTTGAAAACATTTACTAAAATGACCAGAAATTCATATGCTTACAATTGAAAAAGAAGGTTACCTTAGCTTAAAAAAAGCAGACCAGACTTACTGGGGGATGCAAAAGCAGCTATATAGATTAAAATTTACTGAACTAGGCTGAAACGTGTATGTTTTGGTCCAAACATTTCCGTCCCCTGCCACACCTTACCATGTTCCTCAAAATATTTTTAGGGGCTATATTAAGTTATTTTACATTAGAAAAGTGAAAAGCAAAGTCAGACAATTATGAGTGTACTGACTATAGTAAGTAAGCATCTCAGTTTTACAAGTAATTAACAGCATTACAAATGTGAGCATACCGATTATGGTAATTTAGTTTCTCAGTTTTACAGATAATTAATTACTTCTGGCTGCTTTTCTTTTCCAAGCAAAGATATGGAACAGGATGGTTTTGTCACTGGAAAATTTTGATGTTGGTATTTGGTACTTGGATGTACAATTTATTGCACTTGACTGTATGTCTCATAATGGTGCTGAAGGAGGTGCTCAACTGTATCAGATCAGGGAACTGAAAATTAGATCTTGACCACTTACTGATCCATAAACTAAACATATGACTAATACTTTGTAACAAAACCTTTTAGAGGGCTGTGTGAAGGATCATCCTTGTAACGTCTATTAACAGTTATGCATTTTTAAAAGTCCTGTTCATTTGGCTAGTAGTTAAAAATTAGTTGCATGTGTCTTAAGTTCATTTTGTACCAAAGGCAGTTTATGCATAGTTCTACACTTTTCAAAAAGCATAGCTAAATTAATGTTTTTGTTTATTCTCTGGCATGGACCATTCCTATGAAAAATTCACTCTTTTGCATGAACCTGTTTCTGAAAAAGTATCTATTACCTATCCCAGTCCTGTTCTATTATGCCATACAAATGAAATTTCATTTTCAAAAGACTTTCTACCCAAATCAGCTCTCAGACTGTGATAAATCCGTTGAACCAATGTTGGCATGAAACAAAATCAGCCACCGTGGTTTTTAAAAGACTGGAGTAAACTCAGAAAAGCATTGAGATTTAATGATTAAATTCTCATTCTGTACACCAGATGTACATAAAGGAAAGAGAATCAGTGTGAATTAAAATCTAAAGACTGGATCCTCTGGTACGTCTGTGCTATGCTTGCCACACTTTCAGGAATGCTTAAAGGCTGTCATTGTACCATTCTGGACCTGCTGTGGGTTAAAGTTGCCTCAGAGTTGCTCTAACTTGTGCTACCTATACTGGCTTAGATTATTTGAGTGCAAAGGGCTCCTGCCATGCCTCTTCTTAGTTTTGATCTGACTGTGGCAGAGAAAAGAAGCAGAGCCTGTGTGTTTCTTCAGTGAATATTGAATGTTCTTGTCTTTGTGTGTTTAGAAAATATTTTTGTTACTTGATCTTTTCTTTTGCAATACAACTATACTGGAACAATTGAGAAGATTATTTTTAATGTCTTCCATCCCAAAGTCTCTGTCTTTCAAAGCTCGGGTAGAGACAATGCAGTTTATAAAGGTTTCTGTTTATATCTATTATATGAAATCAAGTGGAGACATTCTGAACTGATTTTGTTCTGGTTGTCTTCAGAGCTTTGGAATGACTGGAATAACTTTAGTAATGTCTAACTTGAAAGTTCATTTGGCAGTGCATATTTGCAGACATCAGGCAAAACTGTCTTTGACCTTCCCTTTTGTTTGTCTCTGGACAGTTTTACTAGCAACTCCTTGAACATATGGAGCAGTCTGTTAGAAGAGACTACAGCCATGACATAGTATTCATATGGTTTTACAGCATCCTATCATTAATTACTACTTAACACAAATGATATCATTGCCTTGTTCCCCTCTCAGGATTGAAACCTTAGACACAAAACTAAGCGTAGACACTGAGGGCTTGGAAGCAAGGTACATGATTTCATTATTCCTTAAGATTAGCTTTTACCAGCTTGTAATTTAAAATAGTTCTAGCTTGATAAGACTAAATGTAGCACAGAGAAGTGTGATGGTAATGTATTAGTACTTCTAGCACTCGACTTAAGTTGCTGATCCTTACAGGATACACCAGTGGTTCCCAATTTTTTTATTGTGTGCTCCCTTCGAGATCTACTGCCTTCCCATGTACCCATACCCACCTCATCACTGATCCTTGGCATGCTTTTTCTTAATGCTGGCTGTCTTAGCCATCTGTTCAGGTTTCATTGTTACGTACTGCTATTGTAGTGGCAATGGTCTCAAGTTGCGGTGGGTGAGGTCTAGGTTTGATGTTAAGAAAGTATTTCACTAGGAGGGTGGTGAAGCTCTGGAATGGTTACCAAGGTAGGTGGTAGAATCTCCTTCCCTATGTGTCTTTAAGATGGCTGGGATGATATAGTTGGATTGGCCCTGCTTTCAGCAGGGGCTAGGCCTTGATGACCTCCTGAGAAATCTTCCAGCCCTATGACTCTGATAGTTGTAGTGTCAGATGTACAACTGAAAAATATCCTGTCTAAATTGTGAGATCAGTTAGACTGTGCAGTTTCTGAGCTGCTGAACCTGGTCTGTACAGCAATCAGAAGACAGAGCACTGTACATCAACATCTCTGTGTTGTTATCATTGTAACTCTTGAAGTAATAGAACTACCATCTTTTTATATAAAAAATTCCCACAAAATGCTTCATTAGAGTACTCTGTTATGAAAATGTAATGAATACAATCATTTAGAAATAAAATTCACTAATATACTCTCTCCTGCATATCTCAGAAGTCTCCTACCACTAGGCAAGTAATTTGTTATAGATCTTGATGGTTTGTAAACTTATATCAGCTTTATTTGTTTAAAATACCCCAAATTGTAACCACTCTCAAATTAGTATGCAATTAATTGGCATTATTATTATTATTATTATTATTATTGTATAAAAATTTCAAGTAGCATTTTGTCAGATCTCTAAGGATTTTACAAAGATAGTAAATATCATTATGTCCACTTTGCAGATGGGTAAACCGATGCCTGGGGCAATGAAGAGACTTGCCTGAGGTCACCCATTATGCCTAGAATATAACCCAACTCTGCTGAGTCTCACTCCAGCATTCTGTATAGTAATTCACACTGCCAGCTCAGTAGTTATCTATGCATTACTAACATATATAAATCAAAACACCATTCACTGTAGATTATTGAATAGTAAAACACTCGCTTAAAAATTAATTAATTACATGTAAAGAAATTACGTATGAGGAGAGGCTGAGGGATTTAGGCTTACTTAATTTGCAGAAGGGAAGCGTGAAGGGAGATTTGATAGCAGGCTTCAACTTCTTGAACAGGAGCTCAGGAATGGAGAGAGGCTGTTATCTGTCACCACTGAGGGCAGAACAAGGAGCAATGGCCTGTAGTTACAGGGGGAGAGGTGTAGCTTTGATATTAGGAAAAACTACTTCACCAGGAGGGTGGTGAAGCACTGGAATGCATTACCTAGGGAGGTACTGGAGTCCCCAAATCCTGGCTGGGATGATTTAGTTAAGGTTGATCCTGCTTCAGGCAGAGGGCTGGGCTAGATGACTTCCAAAGGTCCCTTCCAGCCCTAGGATATGTGATTAGATTCCTTGTATAAAATAGCGTGATGACTTTACATCTTCCTCCCAATGCTCATATAAACATTTTGAGGTTACCTGTCAGCATAAGGAGACAATAATGCCTCCTTCATAGGGCTGTTGAGAGGATTCATTTGCCATTAATCATGAAACATATTCTAAATTCTAAGCATGATTACTATTAGTTCTGTCAGAACAGCCAGAAGTTGAAATTACTCCCCCTGGTGCTATCCTATAGCATTACTTTTATCTTCTGCTGCTACAAAGATGATAGGAGGAGAGAGTGTGAAAACTGTTTATCACTGTCAAATTTCTTCTACAAAACAGAAAACTATTGAACTATGAATATGTTGGCAAAATTTGTTGGCATTCTGGATTCATAAGCCAGGATGTGAAGAGCATAAAGAGAAAATTACTGCCACACGCTTTGCAGAGTTGCAGAGAAGGCTGGAAGTTTTTGCAGCTTATCCTGGCACCTTTACAGGAATTTTTTCAAGGTACTGGTATTTCATTTCTTTAAGTTCATGGTTTAGACCCCTTTGTTCTGCTGCCTGCCTGTCCACCCAAAACTCTCTATGGGAGGCTGCACAAATGTACAGGTAACAAATGACGTTCAGGCACCAAGAGGACTATCTAAGGATGATGAGTTATGCCATCTGCTACATGATGAAGCCAAAGGATCACTTTTTATCCTTTTAAGTAGTAAATGATGCATTATCTGGAAACATTTTTTATTTTCCTCTCCTCTGTCCCTTAAAGGCATCAAAATTGTTTCCATATGAGGCCCAAGGGTGACTATTTCTAGCCCTGTTGGCTTTTATTAAACACAGCTGTGGCTGAATGGAGTGACATCAGTTCATGTCTGATTAGTCCTTAGCTTTCCTTTATTGGAAAAAGGAAGAGAATTGTATCTTACCAGCCCCTAGGAGCTAAAGCTGACACTGCTCTCCCATCTTGACTCAGGAGTGGAGCTTTGGTTTCAAACTGTTCGGAGAGTTCAGTGGAAACTTCCAATAGACACTGGATCTCAGTCCCAAACATCCCAATCCAGAAACCCTACCTTATTCAGCAAAGTGCTAACTGTCCCAATGACTTTGATGGGTCTTAAGCACATGTTTAAAACTGAGTGTGTGCTCAAGTGCTTTCTTGGATGAGGACAACAAGACTCAAAATCTAGTAAAGACAATTCCAGGAGCAGCACCGAGTAAACTAGAGCATTGGAGAGTATCCTGGCTGACTCTTCCTACACACCTATGAACAACAGTCTGACTCTCTCGACTCCCACCACCAACACCAAAAGAAGAACTCTATAGCCACGTCTACACGTGTCAGCTACTTCGAAGGAGCGGCGCCAACTTCGAAATAGCGCCTGTCACGGCTACACGTGGTGGGCGCTATTTCGAAGTTGACATCGACGTAAGGCGGCGAGATGTCGAAGTCGCTATCCCCATCAGGAGATGGGAATAGCGCCCTACTTCGACATTCAACATCGAAGTAGGGAATGTGTAGTCGTTGCGCGTCCTGCAACATCGAGATAGCGGGGTCCACCATGGCGGCCATCAGCTGAGGGGTTGAGAGACGCTCTCTCCAGCCCCTGAGCTCGATGGTCACTGCGTGCAGCGGCCCCTTAAAGGTCCCCGCCCCCTGCCTTCCTGTGCAGGAAGCTGAGAGAGCGTGCAGGCGGCAGCCCAGCCACACAGACAGCCTGCACGCTCCTCTGCAGCCACCAGAACCCCCCAGTGCTGCGATGGCCACCCCCGAGCCCCCTAAGCGCCCCCAGGGTGCCCCCCTCACGGGGAGCCAGGGCTCCCAGACCAGCAGCCAGGCTGGGAAGCGGCAGCGGGGCCCCTCCTGGACAGAGGCCGAGCTTCGGGACCTGCTGGGGCTCTGGAGCGAGGAGGAGGTGCTCCAGGTAATGGGGAGCAAGAGGCGGAACGCGGATGTGTTCGCTCGGCTGGCTGAGGGCCTGGCCGCCCGGGGTCACCCTGCCCACACTCTGGACCATGTCCGCAGTAAAGTGAAGGAGCTGCGGCAGGGTTACGACCGGGCCCGGGATGCGGCCGGCCGATCTGGGGCCACCCCTGTCACTTGCCCCTTTTTACAGGGAGCTCAGGGCCATCCTGGGCCCCCGGCACACCTCCTCCCCTCCGGCCACTCTTGATAGCTCAGCCGACGAGCCCCAGCAGGCCCCGGAGGCGGAGTCTGCCCCAGAGGCAAGCCCCGCACCCTGGGGGCCCCCCCAGGAGCCCACTTCTGGGGCACTGGAGGAGGAGGAGGGGGAGTCCTCCTCCAGTGACGCAGGGCTGCACATCATCCTGTCATCAGGGAGCTCCAGCAGGGCGTCCGCCCACCGGGTGTCCCCCGACCGTGGGAGCGGACCATCAGGTATGTACCCCCACTGGTGCACACCCCCAGGGTTGAGGGGCGGGGGTAATAGATATGACTAGGGCCCTCCACATGTCCAGATGACCATGGCCCCAAGGACAGCAGTGGCATGTCCCTCACAGGAGTACATCAGCCCCTGCCCCCCTAGCAGGACAGTGCCATCCCCCATCCCTGGGGATTGGGGGAGTGGAACCTAGGGTCCCCCGGGGGGAGGGGGTGGGACACCCAGCAGCAGCAGCAGCAGCAGCATCTCCCGGGGACAGGGATGGGGAACCAGCAGCACAGGGGTTGGGGGACAAGGGCCACGGCTCGGGGGCCACACTAACAGCTGTCTCCACTCTTCTTCCCCCCCGTGTTCCGCAGCTGCACCATCGTAAGGACCAGAGAGTGCCGGTGAGGTGTCAGTGGTCCCAGAGAGCCCACTGGGGCCATCACTCCAGGCCAGCCCCTCGGCAGAGCACCGACCAGCTCCACGGCGGGGACGACGGCAGAGCCAGCCCCACTCCTGGATGTCGACGGACCCCCAGCTGCTGGAGATCCACCGTCGGCAGCTGGAGGTCGCTGAGCAGCGCCTGCGCGTGGAGGAGCAGCACCTGCGGGTGGAGGAGCAGCGCCTTCAATTTCAGGAGCGGACGCTGGCCTGGTGCCAGGAGGCATGGGGGGCCTTTATGCGGACATGCGAGCGTATCACGAACTACCTGGCCCCCCATACCGCGCTGGCCGCCGCTCTGCCTGCCCTGCCTGCTCCACCCGCTGCTCCATCCGCCGTCGCACCGCCGCCGAGGGGGACCTGGGGCCAGCTGACACCCGCTGGCCTTATCTCCCGGTCCGCCCTGCCCCCAGCCAGCCCCGGCCAGGGCTGAGGCCGAGGCATGGGTCGCGGCCGCCCACCCCCAGCGCTGGACATTAGGGGGTGTGGGGCCCAGGATGTGGCCCCCCCGCTCCTCCTTTGTATATATCCCCTTCAGTTTTATCTTCTTTTGTAAATAGTTTCTATTAGACCCCTGTTGTTATGCTGATACCTGACCCCCCCCCATGTCTTCCCCTTTTTTCTTTCATCTTATCTGACTTATATATATAATATTTATTTGGCTGTAAATAGTTAGTTAAGATAATAATAATGAGAGTTCAACATATATCTGGTTTGACGAACAAATGTCTGCTTTTATTTACAAGAAAAGTGTGTCGGGGGGGTGCTCTTGGGTGCTCTGTGGTGTGGGCGTGGGGCAGGGAGTGTTGTGGAGGATGGGGGGGGTGCAGTGGGGTGGTCTGCCAGCGTTCACCCCGCGGCCTCATCGAACTGGGCCCACAGGGCCTCCCAGACCCGGGTCCCTTCGGGGTCCACCTGGCAACTGGGGGCAGCGGGTGGCTGCACATCAGCCCTGCCAGCCTCCACAGCCCAGCCCTAAAAGAAGGCCTCCCCCTTGCTCTCGACCAGGTTGTGGAGTGGCTGCACGCGCCCACAATCTGGGGGATGTTGGTGGGGCCCGCATCAAGGCGGGTGAGGAGACACCTCCAGCACCCTTTGAGGCAGCCAAATGTGCACTCCACCACCTGGCGCACGTGGTTCAGGCGCATGTTGAAGCGCTCCTGGCTGGCTGACAGATGGCCCGTGTAAGGGTGCATGAGCCAGGGCCGGAGGGGATATGCTGCATCTGTGATTACACAGAGGGGCATAGTGGTGTCCTCCACAGGGATCTCCCACTGGGGGATGTAGGTCCCCACCTCCAGTTGGCGGCACAGGCCCGGAATACCCGGGTGTCGTGGGTGCTGCCAGGCCAGCCCACATAAATGTCCAGGAAACAGCCCCAGCTGTCCACCAAGGCCAGGAGGACCACAGA
This sequence comes from Carettochelys insculpta, assembly GCF_033958435.1. Classification (NCBI taxonomy): domain Eukaryota; kingdom Metazoa; phylum Chordata; order Testudines; family Carettochelyidae; genus Carettochelys; species Carettochelys insculpta. The sequence continues at coordinate 13,258,269 of NC_134147.1, read as the reverse complement.
ATGGTAGCCCTTCCTGTTTAGGTAGCGTCCTCCACTGTGCTCTGGGGTGCGGATGGGGGTGTGGGTCCCATCCAGAGCCCCAAAGCAATTGGGGAAGCCCAGGGTGGCAAACCCCACGATGGCGGCATCCGGGTCCCCAAGCCTCACGAGCCTGTGGAGGAGCAGGGCGTTGATGGCGTGGACGACCTGCAGGGGAACCACATGGGAGAGCTCCAATGAGGGGTGTGCAGGGTGTGTGTGGCCCTCCCCTGCCAGGGCCCCCCTCCCCCTCCCCCCGTGGGTCCTCTTACCTCCATGAGGACAGCCCCGACAGTGGCCTTGCCGACGCCAAACTGCTGCCCCACGGATCGGTAGCTGTCTGGAATGGCCACCTTCCAGACAGCGATTCCGACCCGTTTCTCCACACTGAGGGCACGCCGCATGAAGGTGTCCTGGTGCCTCAGTGCGGGGGTGAGCCACTGGCATAGCTCCAGAAATGTCTGCCGGCTCATGCGAAAGTTCCTGAGCCAGGGGTCGTCGTCGTCCCGCTCTCCAAGCACCAGCCACTCTCACCAGTCGGTGCTGGTGGGGTAGCTCCACAGCTCGCGGCGTATGAGGTGGGGGCGGGGCGGGGTGCTGCAGGGTTGGGGGTTGCGTCCTCCTCCCCTGCGGGCAGCTCCTCCTCTGTGGCAAGGATGTGCTCAGCTGCCTCCTGCATGGTATGGAGCAGGGCGAGCACTGCTCCTACAGGGGCAGCTGTATGGACCTCTGGAGGCAGCGGCGGCTGCTGCTGCTGCTGCTGCTGCTGCTGCTGCTGGGGGTCCATGACTGCGTCGCTCGAGGTGTGCATGCCTATGGCTCCTCAGACCGCTTGCTGTGCAGGCTGAGTGTGTCTGGGAGGGGCCCTTTAAGGGAGCAGCTAGCTGTTGCCCCGGAAGTGCTAGTCCACCCTGTGACCCTGTTTGCAGCTATTCCTGGCACCCTTATTTCGATGTGTGCTACTTTTGGCGTGTAGACGTTCCCTTGCAGTGCCTACTTCAATGTGGTGCTGCCCAACGTTGACGTTGAATGTCGACGGCACCAGCCCTGGAGGACGTGTAGACGTTATTCATCGATGTAGCGTTCACTTGTAGATGTAGCCTATGTGCATTCCCCTGACGGTCATAGTGGAAAGTCTGGATTTCTATGCACAATCCTTCCGCAACTGTGCTCAGACTGACAATTATATGCAAACAATACCAAATGAGACACAGTCTCAACAATGCTGAATGCTATGTTGTCCAGAGTCTCAAAAATAATCCACACATTATAATCAAACCAGCTGACAAAGGGGGTGCTGTTGTCATGAATAAGTCAGACTATGAACAGGAGGCAGCCAGACACTCTCCAACACCAAATTTTACAAAACTCTCTCTGCTGATCCCACTTAGGAATTTCAAAAGAAATTACAACTACTACTTAAGGAACTCCCTGCTGCTACGTGCGACCTTATTTGCTCAGACACATCAGCTGAGCCCCAACCTGCATTATTTTATTTACTTCCCAAAACCCACAAACCGGGAAACCCCAGACGCCCAATCATTTCAGATATTGGCACCCTTACCACTGGACTATCCTGTTATGTGGACTCCCTCTTCAAACCCTATGCCACCAACACTCCCAGCTATCTCTGAGATACCACTGACTTCCTGAGGAAATTACAAAACATTGGAAAAGTTCCTGACAACACCAAACACCATCCTTGCCACCATGGATATAGAGGCTCTGTACACTAATGTTCCACATGTAGACAGATTACAAGTGATCAGGAATACCATCCCAGATGTCACCACGGTCAATCTGGTGTCTGACCTCTAACGTTGTTCTCATCCACAATTATTTCCGATTTGGGCACAGTTTATATCTCCAGATTAGTGGCACTGTTTTGGGCACCCACATGGCCCCACAATATGCTAATATATTTATGGCTAACGATTCCTCAGCTCTCATCCACTATTACCCCTACTCTACTTATGACGCATCAATGACATCTTTATGATTTGGACCCATGGTAAAGAGACTCTAGAAGAATTCCACAGAGACTTTAACAATCTGCACCCCACCATCAATTTATGCCTTGACTACTCCATGCGAGAGAGAGATTTCCTGGACCTACAGTACAAATCAAGGATGGCCTGATCAGTACCACACTCTACCGAAAACCCACTGATCACTATACTTATTGACCATGCTTATAGCTTCCATCCTACACACAACTAGATCCATTGTTTACAGTCAAACCCTTAAGTACAATCCTACTAACAGAAACCAAAAACTACAAGATTTCTACCAAATATTCAGAAACCTGAGTTACCCACCAGGAGAAATAAAACAAATAAATTGACAGGACCAGATGAATACCCAGAGACCAGCTACTCCAAGATCAGCCCAAAAAGCCAAGAACAGAACACCACTGGTCATTAGCTACAGCCTCCAACTCAAACCACTGCAATGCATTATTAAAGACCTACAACCTATCCTTAATCAGGATGCCACACTCCAGAAGGCCCTAGGTGACAGGCCTGTTCTCTCCTACAGACAACCGTGCAACTGTGAGGATTCACACCCACAACGACAGTCTATACCACAGGGACACCAATCCAGGAACTTCTCGCAACAAGGCCCATTGCCAACTCTGTCCATATAGGTATTCTGGAGATAGCATCACTGGACATAACCAAGCTATTCACAGAATCATGGGCACATTCTCATGCTCCTTAATTAACATCATATATGCCATCGTGTGCCAACAATGCCCAGATGCTTTGTATATTGGACAGACTCCAAACTCTCTTAGACAAAGAATTAATGGGCATAAAATGGACATAAACGCTCCTGATTCACAAACCGGTCAGCCAGCACTTTAATGGAGTGGGCCATTCTGTTAATGACCTGAAAGTTTGCATTTTACTGAAGAGGAATGTTTACAACAGTTTGGAAAGAGGCTGCTGAACTCTCTTATATTCAAATTTGACACATTAACGCGCGGTTTGAACTAGGATGGGAATTTTCTAGCTCAGCATAGGAGCTCTTTTGCATACTTGGCTTTATCTAATTCTTGACTCCCCGCCCCTTCTGCCCCTCTGCTCTCTGATTTTTCTCACCTTGATAATATTTTTCTGATCTGTCAACCCTGACTACTATTGCTGGTTCGGTGTGCCTTAAATATTGAGTCCTATTCTGGTATGGCTATGATCTGAAGAAGTAGGTCTGTCTCATGAAAGCTCATCACCTAATAAATTATTTTGTTAGTTTTTAAAGTGGCACTGGACTGCTTTTTTTGTTTCCATCATGGTATGCGTGTGTGTATTGGGAGGGAGGTATGCGAAAACGTCAGCACCTGGGGAGCTTCTAAGGAGAAATAAGAATCAATAGCCATTTTTCCCAGTTACTCTGCTTGTGTTAGCTGCTGATATTTATTTTCATTAGTAGCAAGCAAGAGTCTGGAGCTATTTTAGGAAGTCTGAAATGTATCAAGTGGTAGCTCTCTCCCACCAGAAAGCCAGGCTATCTTTTCCAGCTTGCAGATATATTTGATGAGCTCCCCTGAGACAGGCAAAGCATGATGTTGTGAAACTGCATTTGTTGTGTTAATTAAAAACATAATGAGATGCTAACAATGATTGTCTCAAAGTCCAGACATGGTGCTGTTTATAGTACTTCCTCTTTGGATAAATAATTGTGTAGTGTATACACAAGTCTCAGGGGAAGATTAACATTTAGTGTTGTCATGTATAAGTGAAATAAAAGGTTTACTTAGTGTGAAACATCAGCAAGAGCTGGAGTACTCGTGCCTGTTTCATAAAGCTGTTTTTCTGGAAACAAAAGGGCTGCAAAAGCATAGTAGAATCAATACTCTATTTTATATTCTTATATATATATATATATTGGAGACCTGGGTTAAATGCTGCCTGGCTGGCCTAGTACAAATCTTCTGCCATATGAATCCTGACACCAAAGTGCAGCCAGGGCACCAAAAATAGGAACATATTATTAATCTTCTGCAGAGAACCTACATATACATCTACCAATTATCATATGATTGTATCATCTAACTGTCTAATGTCTGATTGGGCATGTTAGCACACATCCTGACAAACTATTGAGTACTTTAAAGAGATCAGCTTGTGTGGTACCTTTCACACCTTCTTTCCCTGCACCTGCACATCAGTGTGTGTTTGGGGTTTGAACCAGACATGGTTCCAATCACCATGTTCAATGCTGTTTACAATTCATCTGAGGATTTGCAAGAAATATTTAGATGGTGCCAATTAATCATCAAAGCAACCAGTAAGTATAGTAATTATAACAAGAAAAGAGAGTTGATTTAAGAAACTCCTGCTTAAAGTTAGCTAAATGCAAATAATAGTATTTACTGTTGTTAGCTCCAGGAAGTTTTAGATATTGAACACCCACATGAGTGGTTATTTTTATAACCAGTGACTTGCGAGAAATATTTTTGAAGTGCTCCAAGATAGTACATTATAGAATTAAATATTTGTACAGTGTAGGCCAGGAAAAGACAGGGCAGCCCAGCTCAAATATTGGATACATAAGAATGGCCATACTGGGTCAGACCAAAGACCAGGATAAAACGTCGTAATGCAACACACACACACAAACACACACACACAAAATGAGGAGAGGGAAAACGGGTGGGCTCAGGGCAGGGTATAGGATGAGGATACTCAGGATGTGGTGTGGGGGTTGCACAAGGTGACCATCCTGTTTCTGGTGAGACAGCCCTGTATTTTGGGCTCCAGGAAGACATCCAGATTTATTTGCAAAACGAGGCTACTTGCCCTGTATTTGTGAGGGAAGCAGATGCTGCTTGGTTCCCACCAGATGCCAGCACAGCTGCTGCCCAGTTTCCAGCTCCCCACAGCTCATCTGAGCTGGACCCACATGGCTGTGCCTGGCTCCCGACTTCCCGCCATTCACAGGACCTGACTGGTGCAGCTGCACCTGGCTCCTGGTGGCTGGCAGGAACCGGACAGGCATGGTTGAACCCCGCTTCTGTCTCCCTGCACCTCAGTGGAGTCAGGAGGAGCCACCCCAGCTCCCCATATCTATCTCCCTCTTCTGTATTCAGGATAGGGAGATATGATCACCCTAGAGCTGTGAGCACCAGGGTCCTTCCTGGCTGCCAGCCCCACATGCCATGGCTCCTCTTGCAGCAGAGCATCCCAGTGCCCGCCAGAGAAGTTCGGGGGGGGGGGCACCACCTTACTTTTACCTCTGCCAGAGGTCCATCCATTCCAGTATCCTGTCTGTCAGTGGTCGATGCCTGATGCCCCCAAAGGAATGGACAGAACAGGTGATCATCAGGCGATGCATCCCCTGTTGTTAATTCCCAGCTTCTGGCTAACAGAAGCTAAGGACACCATGCCTACCCATTCTGCCTAACAACCACCTGTCTTCCATGAACTTATCTAGTTCTTCTTTGAACACTGTCATAATCTTAACAAAAAGCAGTCAAGAAGCACTTTAAAGTGCTACTTGACTGCTTTTTGTTTCGATAGTGTATAGACTAGCACAGCTTACTCTCTGTTACTATTGTCATAATCTTGATCTTCACAACATCCTCTGGTAAAGAGTTCCATATCTTGACTGTGAATGATGTGAATAACTTCTTCCTTTTATTTAAAATCTACATCCCATTAATTGCATTTGGAGACCCTTAGTTCTTGTGCTATAAGAAAGTGTAATATCACTTCCTCATCTACTTTCTCTGCACGAGTCATGTTTTATAGACTGCAGTTGTATCTCCCTTTAGTCATCTCTTTCTGAAGCTGAAAAGTCCCTGTCTTCTCAAACAGAAGGTATTCCACACCCCTAATCACTTTTGTTGTCCTGAACCATTTTGTTTCTGAACCTTTTCCAATTCCAATGTATCTTTTCTGAGATGGGACAACTACATCTCCATGCAATATTCAAGATATGGGCATAACATGGCTTTATATGGAGACAATATAATAGTTTCTTTTTTTATTATATATCCATTTCTTAATGATTCCCAACATTAAGTGGATGTTTTCCAAGAACTATCCACAATAATACCAAGATCTCTCTCTCAAGTGGTAGCAGCTAATTTAGACCCCATCATTTTATATGCATATTATGTTTTCCGATGTGCATTACTTTGCATTTATCAACATTAAATTACATCTGCCATTTAGTTGCGCAGTCACACCGTTTTGAGAGATCCTTCTGAAGCTGTTCGCAGTCTGCGTGGGATGTAACTATCTTGAGTAATTTTGTATCATCTGCAAATTTTTGCCTCTGTTTATCCCCTTTTCCAGATCATTTTAAGAATACATTGAATAGGACTAGTTCCAGTACAGACCCCTTGGAAACTCCTTCTTCATCTCTCCATTCTGAAATCTAACCATTTATACCCACCCTTTGTTTCCTATTCATGACCAGTCCATGAGATGACCTTCTCTCTCATCCCATGACATCTTATTTTGCTTCAGAGCCTTTGGTGAGGCAAAATCAAAGTACAAATCTTTCTGAAATCTAGGTATAATAGATCCACTGAATCCCTCTTGTCCATATACTTGTTGACCCCCCTCAAAGAATTATAGTAAATTGGTGAAGCATGATTTCCCTTTACAGAAATCATGTTGACTCTTCCTTGATAAATTATGTTCATATATGTTTGGTAATATTGTTCTTCGCTATAGTTTCAACCATTTTGCCCAGTACTGAAAGCAGGTCTACTGGCCTACAATTGCCAGGATCACCTCTGGAGTCCTTTTTAAAAACTGGGGGCACATTCACCAACTTCCAGTCCTGTAGTACAGAAACTGATTGATTTAAATTATAGACCGTAGTCAGAAGTTCTTCAATTTCACATTTGAGTTCCTTGAGTGAATGCCATCTGACTCCATTGACTTAGCATTGTTCAGTTTTACAGTTTGTTTCAAAACCTCCTCTCATGACACCTCAATCTAGGATAGTTCCTCAGAGTTGACACCTAAACAGAATTCCTCAGGTTTGGGAATGTCTTTCACTTCATCAACCATTAAGACCAGTGCAAAAAATTAATTTAGTCTGGTTCTGCTGATAGGAATAAGGGGATTTCAAAGTTGGTGGGGTCCTTTCAAAAAGGACCCCCATCTGGACGAGTCACGTGGCAGCAAGCCGCAGCAATTTTGAAGTGCCGTGGCTGCCCATGTGCTAATGAGGCACTGAATATGTATTTCAGTGCTTCATTAGTAATCTTCAAAATGGCCATTTCAAAGTTTTGGGCAAGTGTAGACATAGCCTAAATGTCAGTGTTGTGCTGCCATGGAGTTTTTCTTTCCACAGGGATCTTAAATTTAACTTTATCATGGCCACTATTAGCAAGAACAAGTAGTAGTCCTGTGGCACCTAATAGACTAACATATTTTGGAGCATAAGCTTTCATGGGCAAAGACCTGCTTCATCAGCAGATGCATCTGATGAAGCGGGTCTTTGCCCACGAAAGCTTATGCCCCAAAATATCTGTTAGTTTATAAGATGCCACAGAACTTCTTGTTTTTTGAAACTACAGACTAACACGGCTACCTCTCTGATACTGTTAGCAAGAGGTCTAGCTATATTCATGTCTTGGACCAGATCCTGCCTCTTCTCTTGTGGTTTCCAGGACCAGCTGCTCCAAAAAGCAGTCCTTTACAGTGTCAAGAAACTTTCTCTGCATCGCATCCCATCCCATCAATATGGGGATAGTTGAAATCACCCAATTATTGAGCTTTTTATTTTAATAGCCTCTCTAATCTCTCTCAACATTTCACAGTCACTATCACAATGTTGGTCAGGTGCTCGGTAATAGACCTCTACTGCTATACTCTGATTATTAACGCATGGAATTACTATTAATTGAGATTCTATGGTAAAGTTTGGTTCATTTAAGATTTACTTCAGTTGATTCTACACTTTTTTTCTTTTACATATAATGCCCCTCCCCCACCAGCACAACATGGTTTGTTCTTCTAGTATATTTTGTACTCTTGTATTACCTGTACCTTAGCTGAAAAGTATTAAAGAGAGAGCTCGTCTGGGAGGCTGAACCAGGAGCTCCTGAATTCTAATCTCACCTCTTTTACATCCTTTCCTTTGTGATCTTGGGAAAGTTATGTAAACTTTGGCAGATCGTCAGCTGGTGTAATTTGACATCACCTCTGAAGTCAATGAAAACTATGACCATTTACAGCAGCTGATGACTGGAATTTCTGTACTTTAATCTTCTTATGTGCAAAATGGGGATAATGAGCTGTAACTACCATGCTCCACAAAGTTGACAGGGTAAAAAGCACAATGGAAGTGATAAATACTGAACAAAAATAGAGAGAGTATATTAACAGTATCCCTCAGAGTGAATCTGTGGGAGCACGGAGCTGATGACCCCCATGTGGGATGAGGGTGTGTGAAAGAAAGCATTAGACCAAGGTGCAAGCAATACCCAACCCACACCCAAACAATGACAGAAGGACACTGAAAAAGTGGTGCCCCATTGATGCAAAAAGCTATGTCATCAATTTGTAGCACAAGGAACTACACTCAGGGTCAGGGTTAATTGTCATGAAGTAATAAGTAGTCAAAGTACAACTAGTTTAACTAAATAACTGAAGGTGCAGGCAGGCAGGATTACTCAAAAAGCTAAACCACAGTATCCAGATTATAAACAATAACGTAAACACCCAGCATAAGTAGCATCCCTCACTCAGAAATGTCAGCAAAGAACATATGTTTTCCCCCACACTAACCCCACGCCCACCTTTTGCATTTTTTAAGGTGGTATCTTACTGGTGACTGGCCAAATTATCTCTTGCCAAGTTGCCTATTGGCAATGCAGAATGGATCTTTGCATTCTTTTAATGAAACTATCCCCTATGCCCTGAGTCTCTGTCTGGAATTCAGAGTACGTTACCTGCCTTGTAGGACATAATTTTTGCAAATCTGTCCAGTGCTATCAGTACAAAGTACTAAGACACAAATGCTGACTGTAACTTATTGTGCCCTCCTTCTTTCTCCCAAACATTTCAGAGCTGAGGGCTATCTGCCAATGAAGTGCAGTAAAACCTAGAAAGAAGGATAATCTATGTACAGAATTTACTGACTTAAAAGTTTTGTCTTCTGACTTATTGCCTTATTTTTGTGAAGTACCAAAGAGCGTGAGAGGTCATAAAAATTAAACTTGAGTTCTGGTCCACTATGCTTAATTTTCTTTGCCAATGAAAAATAAATGGTGGTGCATGTAATATCTGCATAAAAGTTACATGGTCTACATCCTCTCAGTGGGGTAGCCATGTGCGTCTATAGCTTCACAAAACACAAGCTGTCCTGTAGCACCTTAAAGACCGACATTTATTTGTTAAGTAATGAGCCAATATGAAAATCCAAAGGAGTGGGTCTTACCCACAAAAGCTCATTGCTTAATAAATAAATGTTGTTCTTTAAGATGGTACAGGATTTTTTTTTATAGTCTACATACATCAGTGCAATGTCCTCTGGAAGAGTGTGTAAATGCCATGAATGTGCAGTGCCTCATTAGCATAATGGCAGCCACACATGCTTCAAAAACTGCCGGTTTCGAAATGCAGCTGCCTGTGTAGCCAGGAGCCTTTTGAAATGGACCCTTGATTTCAAAAGCCCCGTCTTTCCAAAACCAGATGAGAATAAGGGGCTTTCGAAATCAGGGTCATTTCAAAAAGCCCCCGGCTACACAGGTAGCAGCATTCTGAAACCAGCAGTTTTGAAGCATGTGTGGCCGCAATTATGCTAATGAGGCACTGCATATTCATGACAGGTCCTCAGTAGCATATCCCGAAGTACCACATTACCATTGCCCCTCTGAAAAGAGAGGCTATTGTGGCCACAGCCCAAGTAAATGAAAAAAGGAATCTGCAAAATGATGAGGCATTTTCCTTCGCTTACTTTGTCTGACAGCAAAAGAGAGGCTGGGTCTGCCCATCTAGTCTCCAGGAACCTGGATAGACAACAGAGTAATTCTAGGGCCAATGGTACGAACTGCCTGTGGATCCCTTCAAAGAGCTAAGTGCTGCACCATATGATCGTAAACCATTTTTTGGACCTCTACTATATAATTGAGTGTGGACTGGAAAAGCTGTAGATCTGAAGAAGTGGGTCTGTCCCACAAAAGCTCATTACCTAATAAATTATTTTGTTAGTCTTTTAAAGTGCTACACGACTGCTGGTTTGTTTTGTTAGAATACAGACTAACACGGCCACCTCTCTGTTACCATTTTACTATAGCCATTTCACTGAGGGCATCACCTACTTTAGATTGGGTGTGCAGGGAGAAGGTGGCTGTTTAGGGCCAGTTACAATGCATAGTGGTCACAATAAGACTTGAGGGAGAATGCTCTGCTGTGGCAATGAACTGCTGAATATGTAAGTAATGTAAAGCAATATGTGGGTTCTGGGAAGAACAATGGATTAGCACTGGAGATGTTAGTTCAAACCTGGTTTTTCACATGTACATGAGTAAGCAATCTCTGCTTAGGCGAAGGTGAATGTCTGCATCACAAGCTATTCATTGAAGCAAAGTTGATGTAGATTCTCAGTCTAAGAATGGAAGAGGACTGGAATACTTGAACGTTTGTAACTTGCTGATCACATTTTCTCAGGCATTAACAGAACAGAATTGACCTGCAAGATTAAAAAAAAATCCTATTTCCCAGAGTGAAAGCAATAGTTGAATTTGCCAACCAAGCTAGCATAGGCTTTGTGGTAAAATAAACTGCAATTTGATTGCTTGCTTCTGCCAGAGTATGGGCTTCTGTTTATATTTTTTTCTGCATCCTCTTGCAATTACAAACTTAGATTGTACTGTAAGAGCGAAGCAGCTGAATTTGCAAATGAATTCTTAATGTTATATAGTCACTATTTTAACAGGCTTGTTTTGATTTTTTATAAATTGAGCATATGCTTATCTCTCCGTATATTTTAGAGTGCAACAATCTGTGTGTCCATCTGTCTGTGAGTCTGTTTGTGAGTCCATTTGTCCAAGAACTCCTCCTAAACCATAAAAGCTAAGACAACCAAATTTGGTATGCTGCTTCCTCTTACCCTAACTTAAAGCAAGCTCAGAGTTTAATTGTGCCAGGAAAACAGGAAATGCCAGGACTGGGACTATGTTCAATTGCATGTAAATGGAGGGGGCAGAGAGTGGAAGAATGTGAAAGGGAGGGACACGGATAAAAGGGACACAATACTGAGAATGGCCACTGGAAACAGACGTACCACCTAAGACCGTGGCCAGCAGGGCAGGGGCTCCACCATCTTGCCTGCCATCAGATGAGGTAAGTAGTCCCACTATCCTAAACACTTATACCCCAGCTCCTGGCAGCGGGGAAGGGATGTTGGGAGAAAGAAGAGACCCCTGCTAACTTGGGACTTGGGGGCAGACAGGAGAGAGAGAGAGTAATTAGTTCAGGATGGGATTCTGTACTAATGTGGCAGACTTAGAATCTGAGACATCTGATAGTATCCAACATAGTGTAAAATAGTGTTCAAGATTGTGAAGATCAAGGCAAAGAGTACAAATGAAAACTGATTGGCCTGAGTTTAGATGGAGAACCAATGAAGATGGGGTTTTCGAACAGTGTGCAAATCAAGTTTAAAAAAAGTATTCCTTTTGGTTTTTGTAGCTATGCACTGTATCAGCACAGCTGACCAGTACAGAATCTCCCCATCTTAAAAAGTTTGAGTACTTTGAAAGACTTTCAAATTTTACTATTTAAATCCCCACAGTGCAATTTCAGCGTCCTGTGGATACATCTGAGAGAAGATTTTTGAGTTACCCATTGTATGCTCAGGCCAAAGCCCTGAGATATGGTCAAAAATTAATCTCCTGGTTGTCATCTGGTTTTGGAACACAATCTTTGTAGTATAGTGAATTGGGAATGAGGTGCCTGAGATAAGTGCGTTCTGAAGGTGATGAAGCTAGGCACTTTTGTGGGCATGCTGGATTTCATAATAGACTCTTCTCCCCTCCAAATAGGGAGAGACATCACTCACCATGATGAGTAAAGTTCTTGTTGCTTGAGGCTTTGTGAAAGCTAGAAAATATGGAAACTCTCCGAAATGAAAGCCAATTCTGATCCTTCCGTCTAACAGTTCTCAGAAACGGGAGACTACATAGGGTGAAATCCTTCTGGATCTTTAAATGTAAAACTGCAGAAACTTCAGGTTTATCTGCTAGTGATTGCCACTGAATATCAGGCTTGCTTGAATAACTCTTATAGAAAGCTGGCTAGCTGGTTAGGCCCAACAGGTAGTGATTAACAGCTCAAAGTCTGGTTGGCATTTGGTTTCAACAGGAGTGCCCCAAGGATTGGTCCTAGGGATGATATTGTTCAACATCTTTATTAATGACTGGGTGTGGGGATGGATTGCACCCTCCACAAATTTGCAGATGACACTAAACTAGGGGGACAGGTAGATACATTGGAGGGTAGGGATAGAGTCCAAAGTGACCTACCCAAATTGGAGGATTGGGATAAAAGTAATCTGATGAGGTTCAACAAGGGCAAGTGCAGAGTCCTGCACTTAAGACAGAAGAATCTCAAGCATTGTTACAGGCTGTGGACCAACTGGCTAAGTAGCAGTGCAGCAGAGAAGGACCCAGGAATTACAGTGGATGAGAGGCTGGATATGAGTCAGTAGTGTGCCCTTGAAGCCAACAAGTTGTTGTTCCCCTCTCTTTGGCACTGGTGAGGCCACATCTTCTCCTCCCCCCCCCCCCCACCCCCCGTGCAACATAAAAAAGGTAGGGACATACTGGAGCAGGTCCAGTGAAGGACAACGGAAATGATTAGGGGGCTGGAGCACATGACCTATGAGCAGAGGCTGAGGACTTGGACTACTTAGTTTGCAGAAGAGATGAGTGAGGAGTGATTTGATAGCAGCCTTCAACTTACTCCCTTCAGTAAGTGGATAGAGAGGGGCTGTTATCAATAGTGATGGATCACAAAACAAGGAGCAGGTCTCAAGTTACAGACATGTAGGTTGGATGTTAGGGAAAAAACATGTTAGGGGAAAAAACACGATTTCACTAGGAGGGTGGTGAAGCACTGGAATGCATTACCTAGAGAGGTGATAGAATCTCCATCCCAAGACGTTTTAAAGTCCTGGCTTGACATAGTCCCGGCTGGGATGATTTAGTTGGGGTTGATCCTGCTTCAGACATGGGGCTGGACTAGATGACCTCCTGAAGCCCCTTCCAGCCCCAGGATTCTATGATTCTAACTTGTACAGTGTATAGCAGAGGTGCTGATTATGGAAACCATGGAAGTGATGTATTTGGTGTTTGTTTCAGGCCAGGGGGTCTGGCAGCACCCTCAGTACTCCTAGTTCCAGCAGCTCTACTGAATATTGGGATTCACTAAGCTACAGCAACTACTTGTCACATGATTTCAAGGCTTGAACACTATCAAGTGAGTTAATGGTTAAAGGAATTGGCCAATTAGGCCACTTCCATAGTGAGAGGAAAACGGAGGGTATCCTAAAGCAGTGGCTGACTTTCTGATTACACTTAGACATCATAAGAGCCACACAAAACAATGCATATGCATATTAAATAACTCTTTTAAATACCTGCCTCTTAGATTATTAGGGTCGTGGTGGAAATACTGTTGTCATTTGTATTGTTACAATGCACTGAGCAAATATGGGGTTTCCCCAAATCTACACAGCTCTCTCAATTTTATGGTGTCTGTTTTCAGACACGAGAGTGTTTTTGAAATGAATGAAAGTATTGTCTATAGAGTGATCTGCACATAGGACTAGGAGACAGGAGCTGAGTTCTAATAATGCTCTGACATAGACTCCCCTTGGGAAAGAGCTCCCTATCTCTGCCTTGGTTTCCCCCTCATGAAACTCAGACTGTGGGTCTCATGCCACCAGACCAAAATAGTGCTATAGACCTCCGCACTCTGACTGGAGCTCAGAACTCTGAGAACCACCTTGCTCTCCATGTTTCAGAGCCCAGGCTCCAGCCTGACCAGGAAAAGCATGCTGCTATTTTTAGCCCGTAGCTTGAGCCTGAGTCTGTAGCTAGGGATTCTTAGACTTGCTGCGACGGCAGTGGTTTGGGTTTCTTCTTTCTCCATATCGATGCTAATGCTACTCTTGGTTCAAACAGAGTTATTCAATAATGCAACAGCTGTCTGGCATGTGCTAACATCCAAAAGATGGAATGGTAATCTTGATGAGCCAGTTGGTTGGATAGAAATGAAGTACATATAAAACACTGTAATAAAACAAGTTTTCTACTTTAAAAACAAATATATTGGTTTGTCTTTGACATGTATGTTTTTATTAAGCGACAAGGCAATACAGCAAGCCAACCTTACGTAAGTGTGGTAAATTCCTCTGTAGTTATTCAGGCTCTCTTTCCAACTCACAATTATCCTTTGCTAGTTTTGTTGCAATTCTTTGGCTACAGCTTGTCATCTTTCTGATTTTCTTTTTCTGCCTACAGAGGTTCAATTAGCCAAGGAAAACTTCTGTTGAAGTAGGCAACCATGCATGTGAAAAATAGGCATGTCACTTGTCTATTACAGACCTGACATTATCACATGCAGAACACTATTAGCTTTTCTGTTATCTGGTGCATTTAATTTTTGGATTTGGAAATATTGTTTATTGGATAATTCTAGCCCTTCTTGATCTAGGTATTCTACCTTCCAAATTAGTTTAAACAATAGCAGAACAGATCCTAGCAAATATAAATAGGACCCTGCCAAATTCACTGTCCATTATGGCCAATTTCATAGCCATAGGGTTTGAAAAACAGTAAATGTTTTCAGCTGTTTAATTAAAAATTTCACCACATGTGAACTCTGGGGTCCCAACCCAAAAGCAAACCTTTTGGGGTGAGGGGGAGATGGGTTTGCCACACTCACTTATGTGATATTTTCAGAGCTGGACTCTGAAAGCAGGAACCACAGAGCTTCCTGCAGTACATGTGGCTCTAAGAGGTAAAAATGGGTTTGCTCTCCTGTGCTGCTGGAAGCTTCCCAGCAAGGTGCTTCTCCCTGCTACTCCTGGCTGGTTTAGGAGGGACAATACTCGCTCTCTTACGTTTGCGAATGTGGGAACTTTACTGTACAATTCGAAGTATTTATTATAACATAACAATATTCTGAACATACAATACAGGTTTCTATTCAATCAGTAACCTTGGTGACCAACAATTGTGACAGTGTGTGTGTAAAGACAAATGTGCCTTTAATAGACTGGCAGGGTTTATTGGACTCTGTCAGTCTCTTTACATTGCCTTTAGCTGAGTAGTATTCAGCGACTGCTTAATTTTAGGTCTCCGTAGCCATTAACATCTTCCCTGTGACTACCATCCAGGCAGTTCAAAAATCAGTCTCCTTTCCCTCAGTCTCTTAGCTTTAAAAGATTACATTCCTCCATAATGTTGTTGTCATTTACACAGCATACAATAGTGTACAATTTTGTTTCTTTTTCTCAAAACGCTTGATTCCATCTCAGATGAGTTCCATAACTTACCTAGACACAAGCAGGGGCAGGTGACAGGCCACAAGAGGCTGCATGCTCTGCTCCAGTCCAACCCAGCCTGGGGATCACAGAACAGCTCACCCACCCATCCACGTATGCAGTGCCAATCCAGAGCAGTCAGCTCTCACACAAGGACCCCTTGGTCTTCCCCATGGGATTCCTCCTAGCTTCAGAGCTATGGCATGATGCCACTGAGTAGTCTGGGCTCATGGAACTGTAAAACAACGCCATCCATGGCCCAAGATCTTGCCTGTGCCCAGGGAGCATTCAATCCTGAGCAAGTGCAGTGATGCGGAGGTGACAGATCTCGTGCCCATGAACCTGCCAGGCTTAGGGGCAGAGGGGAGCCCATTAGGCTCCACCCCTACTCTGACAAGTGGTGCCTGCCACTCTCCATGTCCCTCAACCCCCACCCTCCAGTGGGGAGGGATGGCCCCTACTCTGCCTGCGGCATGCCACGAGGGCTGGGTCCAACACTTACAGGACACAGAAGGATGCCTAGCTGCAATATACAGCCTTGCCAATAGCACATTGCCATCATTTGCAGTGCCTGCCTGGGGATCAGGGTTGGGCATCATACACAGTCTCATCCTAACCTTTCTCACAACTGGCCCAGCTACAAACTCAGCACATCCCCCGCCTACCGCTGCAAGGTCTCCACAGGTGAAAGCCCACACCAGCCAACCTGATGCAGACTCAGATGAGCTGCCTACAGTCCCTTATCCAGGCACTTTGAAGAGGAGAGCGAGGACCAGGCCACCGACCAGGAGCAGAGAGTGGCCACCGGGCTGAGCTGGCACACCAGCAAAACACCAAGTTTCGCAGCCATACCTCATTGCTGGAGCACCTGGTTGCCCCTCCCACCCCATGCACACACATGCCCCCGGTTTCTCCTCCTAAACCCCCCACCAGGGACTACAGGGGCTCCATTACCTCCTCTGTTGTATGTCCTTCTCCCCCGCCCCCCCGCAAAAAAGAGTCCTTTTGTTCCACATGTGCTGGCTTTATTATTTGCTCTGCAGAAGAGTGGGGAAAGAGAGGGTGGGGGATGACAGGCACACACAAGGAATGCAGGGGTCCCTTGTGGAGTGCCATGAGATAGTGTCTCAGAACTGGTTTTGCATGAAACCCTCCTTCAAGGGCGCACTGATGAGCATGGCCCCTCGGTGTGCTCTCCAAATAGCACCAGTGTCTGGCTGTTCCTACTTCCTGGCCAGACAAATTTAAAGTCCCTGCCCATAGCAAGTGTTTAGCTGAACAACATAACGATTAAATATAACTTGAGAAATGTTACTTAAGCCAGGGACTGGTTTAATTCTGAAGAAGTATGCGTAGCTCTGTGTGTGTGTGTGTGTGCGCGCGCGCACGCTCGCAGTTCAGCATCTGCCACTTAACCCTTCTGATATGTCAGGAAGGGCTCAACAGTGCAGCGACCTTGCAATAACATTACTTAACCAGAATCACCATGAATATTGGGTATTAGTCAAGTCATACTGGCTATGAAAGCTGCTGAACAGAGAAGCCTTGAGGTCCAGCCCATCAGAACGACGTTAGGTAAATTTGCTGATCAGTACAGTATATCCAGCAGCTAAGAGCTCTGCACTCTGTGCTCATAACGAGGCATTGACCCAGCCGTATCCTCTGGTAGAATAGCAATTTTTTAAAATAAACATTCCTGCACATCCACTGCAAAGGGATACTGTGACAGCTCCACCTGGATGTTTGATTTTATTTATTCATGGCCTGTGGAACAATGAAGTCAGAGGTAGGTGAATGATGCAGTGCAGGAAGTTACTGCAGCACTAGCTTTTGCTGGGGAGATGATGAATTAACGTACCAGCTTAGCGGCAGAGGAAAATGTTCATAAAATCTGTTTGTTATGCAGGAGTAGGGGAATACTTTCGAGACAGAGATTTCTCTCTAGCTGCAGCACATACTGCCCTGTTTTGGCATTATTAGTGTTACTGAGCCGCCTCATTTTGCTTAACGTAGTGCTGTAGGGAAAGAGGTTGTTTTCCTTAAAATCAAATCTAGCAACCATTTTTTCATGGGATGCGATATGTCTAACTTATCTGAATTAATGGAATGTTAGTGCCTATAACTGTAATGAGTTCCGAGCGCAAAATAAACATCCCTATCATTGGAACTGGTGCACTGTTATGCAGATTGTTATTATTGATTCCAGGCAGAAGGTTCAGACTTCTTATTTGCATTTAGTGAATTAAGCAAATGCCCATCCTGAATCGCTTGTGGTAAATTTCTGTTGATTTATTACAATATTTAAGATTTATTCTTCTCCAATTATCTGTATTGCCTGTGAGCAGAGGAAACAGCAAATTGAAAATTGTGAGGAAGCAAAATAATTTCATTTTATAAAACGAGGTAAAATCTCTCCAGTTTATAGAAGGAGCTTTTTCATCTAAACCAAGATCATATTACTAATAAGGCATTATTTTGAATTATACACATTAGTCATATGGGTTCTGGAGACAGAACTGTAAACAGATTCTTAACATAGTTTGTAAACCACATTTCAGATACCAAGGTACACGAATAGGTATTTTATTACTACACAATGGATAACAAGAGCATATTATTAAAGTGGTTGAAAGTTAACTCTCTTTGTATATTAATGTATTTGTAAAAGTCATTATTATAATTCATGTTTGACTTTTAATGTGCCTATAGAAGGAATGTCATGCTTGTTTCTACCTCTCATTGGGTTTGGCTTTGAAAACAGTGTAAGAGTTATTTATTTACTTAATTACATGCATGCAGCTGTTACTTTAAATTCTTTTGTATTGGGCTTGACTGCATATTGACAGATCTGAAATATAATTGGAACAGATAAACTAGAAATCGGACACACTGTCAGCCAATGTTGGGAAAACTTGCTAAATTGGAGGCAGGACCCTGCTATGCTCATATGTAAACTTAGAAAATAAGAATGAATAAATGAGACTTGTCAAGAAGGCACTGTCCTTAATATTTATATGTTGGTTTGCTGTCTAGATAGCCTTATTGTAGATATTTCAATATATACAGCTAGAAGTACAAAATTGAAAAATCACTGCAAATCATACCTCTGGCACAGCTTTAGTTAAAATTCATAGCCAGATGAATGTTTTATGAGAAATTGTGTAAACAGAATGAAAAATGTCCTGAATTGTCATATGTTGACTAACATACATGCCAGAAATATTCATCTGTTACACAATGAATAGAGATGAGTTCAAGTCACAAAAGTTAGGTCCAGATTTTGAACAGGGATATTCAGATTTGGGATTTTGAACAAGGTCCATCTCTGTATACAGCATTTGCTTGCACAGAAAAGATGCCAGCAGCATAGCATCAGGTGATTAAAGGGTAATTGGAGAGTGAAACTTCATGTCATTTTGGGAATGTTGTGCATAAAAAATGTCAGCCTTTTTCCTGGGTATGTACAATTCTGTTGCCTTTTTACTTTGCCATTTTGTAGCCTACAGTGCAGTTTAGCACAAAGACAAATGTTTGCAGGCATTTCTTCTTTCACCATTTAGTTCAGTGTTTGGAAAGTGCCTGTCAGTGTGCACATTGGGGTTTTGAATAATTTAACAGTAATCTCTCAAATCACTGTTCTGGGGCATAGGCCCAGACAGCAAATTAGCAACTAAATTAAAAATTTGCTTTCTGAGTTACAAAACACTGAGAATTGCACTTTCTCTTTCACCAAATTAGCCATCTGGTTTAAATTTAAATACAGTAAAAATGTGTTAGAGGAATTTATGTGTTCAGCTGGTTTACATGATTGATCTTGATTTTTTTAAATTATTCTGTAGCATGTTTACTCCTATTAAAGTTATAAATGTTTTCCTTGTTTAAGTGCTAATTTAGTCCTCAGTCCTGAAAATATGTTCATTATTTTTCAGTGGAACATCTCAAACTTCCACATTAGAAACACTGCTGTCTTTCATAGAAGGGATGGTCTTTTAAGGTCTGTTCAGGTGCTACAGAAAAGTTACCGTACTGATTTCATGCGTCTTTGCTAGAGGCCTGCACGTGAACCTCCAGTTCTGCTTGATAAAATTACTATCTTTAAAAGAGCAGAAAAGATTGAGGTACTCCAACCATCAGGGCATTTTCTTTATAGCAAGAAGCTCTGTAAAAATGCTAACAAAAACCTTAATTTCCATATGCCAAGTTCTGGATTTTGGACTGTATACTACTAGGAAAAATATGCCACATCAGCAGTAGAGTGAAGTAGATCTGAGCTCTTTTCCATTTATCAATCAACACAATGAGAAGTTATAGCTGTGGAAATATTGTTTGATATGGTGTACCAATTTGGGGTTCCTACAATTGATGTCCACAGCCCAGTTTGATAAGTGAAGAATCTAGTCTTTTGCTTGAGACTCTTGAATTCACCTGTGTTGAATTCCCTAGATGTTAACTTCTGTAGCAACCTAGAATAAAGGGATAGCCTTACTAGCAAACTCAATAGCCATAAATCACTCCTGGTTATAGCAGGTGGGGAAGCTGTTGTGTAGCCAGAGTTTGCATGATGTTTGGGAGAGTGGACAAGGCCCATGAAATCAAAACACTTCAAAAACAAGTTCCTACTTACACTGAGAATTTTCACATTGGCAAGAAGCTGGGACAAGCTTCTGCAGCTTACTATAAATCAAACGAGGCTGGGCAATTCTGGTAACAGGACACAACCTAGAATCAGATATAGAAAAAATGTTACAGCAGCAAGACTGGTGCTTCTACTTCCCAATCTGACATCACCAGCAGCTCAGATACCTCCAAATTAGTATATTAGAGCTAGAGAACCTTGTTTTTCAGAGTCATCAGCCACATTATTCTCAGTAATATTCAGTAGCTTTTTATTGCCTATAAAGGTTTTTGTAGTTTAAAGGAACATGTAAATGCAACAGATCCCTCAGATTCTGTAAGGCAACTTTTGACGTTTGGAAATGCCCATTTCTAAGGTGAAACCTAATAAAAATGCCCTTTTTGTGCATGTCTCCACCAGCAGAATTCAAAGTGATCCTAACACTAGATCTGTTTCACATCTGCCCAGATCAGAGTTTGGAGGCTTTGTAGAGCTCATACATTTATTTTCTGGAAGGGAAGCAACTGTCCTGAGCATGGAGACACTTTGCAAGCAGGTCAAGGAGAAACAGTAGTGATGTCAGCTGAAATTGCCTAGTGTACTAGCTAGGAAACAAGGTGCAGGAATCCACTGATGCATAAGAAAGGAATGAGAGGAACAGTAAAGGTTTGCTTCTTTAAATAGCTGTATTCAAACTTAACAAAGTTATACACATGTAATACCTGTGCCTAACATTTACAGCACTATTAATGGTTGTTTTTAAAATCTGTTCGATGAAACCAAAGGATCATCAGTATAGGCTAGGGTTACCAATATCATGGACTGTGTATTAATAACATACATTTTAAAAAATCAAAACAGCTGTTAAGCCAAGATATATAAATTATAGGGATAGGGATTGTTTTCTAAGGTGATAGTTTTAACCTAGTCCTGTAATAGTTGAGCTGCTATAGTATTGTAATATAGGAATTTATAGCATTAATATAAGAGATCTGATTTAGAAATTTTTCTCAGACTTTTGGAAAGAGTGGCTGAGGGGAGAAAGAAATTAATTTATTTTATTGTCCACAATTTAACTGGTGGATAGTTATCTATTTATCAAAGGGAAATGAATACTTCATAGAATCCTAGGACTGGAAGAGACCTTAGGAGGTCATCAAGTCCAGTCCCTGTCATGTGTGTGGCACGGGCAGTTAGAGCTGATCAAAAAGCCTGTGAAGTTGAGTTGAATGGCTTTGTACTAAGCTCTGTCATGAATGTTTTAATATGTAAATTGAAAACAATAAATGTGTCAGATCATCCACATGAAATTTTTCATCTTCAAAACATCTTATAGACATTATTGATTTTTATATTTACACTGCCCTTCTGAGTTCAGGAAGTAAATATTTCCCAGCTCTATTGAGGGAAAGCCAGAGAGATGAAGTGGTTTATGCAGTAGCACAATGAAGTTTGTGTCACAGCCAGGGCTAGAACACAAGAGTTCCTAGCTCCCAGTCCTGTGCGTATACTACTAGTTCTGAACTTTATAGAGGAAATTAAGAGGAAATATAGAGGAAATCAAAAATGGGAAGAAATACAATATTGAAAGCTATTGTGTAATGGTGATAGACAATGAAACTTAGAAACCACTGTGTATATGAAGAGAGCAAAATGAGATGACAGGCAAATGTAGTACTCGGAGGCACTGAGCCCTCATCTGGGGTGAGTGAAGTCTCTGCTCTACAGCTTCAGGTGACAGCCAGCTGGCCTTTAGCTTGTGGTAGAGTGCAGGGCTTTAGACCCTGTGTTTCCAGGTTCTATCTGTGGGGCCAGCAACCCAGGTCTGTTGGTGTTACAGAAAAATTAATTTTTCACAGGTTATTGCCACAAAAAGTGAAACCAGTTGAGGTGCCTAAGCTAAAATAACAAGTCTGGCAAACTAAGGTGAAATGATTTGCCTTTATCTTTGCATTCAGTCTTTAATGCAGCATATTTTCTGCATTCCCATTTTTATCAGTGTATTTAGTTAAAAAAAGCAGAATATCATTGGGTAAAGCTCTTTAGATTTTCAGGACATAGACATCAGGACAGCATAATTGAGAATCAAAGTAAAAAATACAAGAGAGGCTTTTAGGTTGAATTTTTTTTAAATTATTATTTCAAGCTCTTCCCATCTGATTTCTTGGAGTAGCAAAGGTGAAACCACTGCGCAGATAAAAAGACCTTAGTTAAACAGTATCTAAGCTGAAGAGTTATAGTTGTAAAATAAAAACTAACTTTGCTGGGCAAAAGTGGGGTAGAATCAGCCTCTGAATTGAAAGTTTAATATTGATGTTATGCATTCCAACTGCATTTTGTTAAGATTTAAGCCTCACATAGAATCAGTTGCAACAGTCCTCAGGGCAGTAATCAACAGAAAAGAACACAAAGATCAAAGAGAGCCGTTTGAGAAATGGTCTCTCGTGCCAGTGAGTGTTTATTATGTTAGAGTGTGGAATAGAGGGTGTTGGTTCAGCTGCACACCTCCCTCCATGTACTGTTTCATCAAGAGACATTTACAGAACTCTGTTACGAAGAGGAAAAAATAACACTACTTTTTAGATACTCCCCTTTCTATGTTTGATAGCAGCTGCCAAAGCATGCTGGATGGAGATAGATTCCTTTCCAGTGCAAGGGAGTAGGAAAACATTTCCTGTTAGCAAGAATATATGGATGGATGGATACTAACTGTAAAGTGTGTTGCAGGCATTAGTGTAACTGGAATGTTTGACAAGGTCGTTGCTGTATAACTTCTGATTAGCATAATGAATGCACTAATGCAAAAAGTAAAACTCCACTCTTTTATCCGTAACAGAACTGATGAAATAGAAAAGGAGGAAAAAGAAGGAAAAAAATCCCAACCTGTTTAAGAATGTATTCAACATAATGCAATTGTATTCCATGTCACGATTTATCTATATCATCACACTCTTAAATCAGTAGTATGCAATGAATTTCACAAGTATCGTGTGGGGTTTGGAATGATACAAACACTGGCTTTCTGAAAGCACAAGCAAAAAAAAAGTACTCATGTAGCACTTTAAAGACTAACAAAACAATGTATTAGGTGATGAGCTTTTGTGGTCTGTCCCCCAAAAGCTCATCACCTAATAAATTATTTTGTTGGTCTTTTAAAGTGCTACCTGACTGCTAGTTTGTTTTGTTAGAATACAGACTAACATAGCTACCTCTCTGTCACTATTCATCATGAAAGCACAAGAGGTTGGGTTGAAGGAAATAGGCCAAAGAAAATATACTGCTGAATTTTTATTCAGCTACCATTTCCCTCCTTCCTTTCCTGTCGGTTTGTGTGTTACTTCGAGCCCTGTTGTCATGGCACTCATCTGTAATACCATTTTGTTTTGTCATTTCATCTCACCCCAGTCCTTACTCAGCTGAGCTTTATAGCTTTCCAATATCGCTTGCTTGGTTGCTCTGTTAACCTCTCCACACCGCACCACGCTTCAGAAACTTCTATTCCTTCTCCACAGCAAAACGTATAGCTGCAACTTGATATGCAAGTCTGCCGCTCCAAATAGTGAAATTGCCTGTCTCAATCCAGGCCCCAGTCTGCATCACACAACGCTTATCACCAACAGTCAGCCTTTCTGGCAATCTCAACAGGACCAAGAACCACATGCATCATGGAAATAGAGCTACTCCTGAATACCCTACCTCCCACCAAGACTGAGCATGAGTGGAGTGGTGTGCTGGTGTGAGGTATCTTACTTTTCCATCGCCCGTGCTACTCTCAGATCCAGCAACCTTTTTTCAGCACAGAATTCATATTAAAGATATTCTTATGGTAATAGAGCACAAGTGAAAGAAGTAGGATCATGCTGTTTTGCCAAGACTCCAAGTGGAATTAAATTTCAGATTTGGCCAGAGAAAGGAAGACCTGAATGTGGAGGAAAGTGTATTGGGGAGCAGGGACACCAGCCCCAGTTGTGTAAGGGGGCAGTCAGCAATGCCAGCCCCTTGGAGATGGCTGGGCAGGGCTCAGGCAAGTAGGGATGCCAGTAGGGTTTGAACTGGCCCCATGCATGGGACAGATGGATGGCCTTGGGCTGGCCCTGCACAGGTAAGAGGCAGGGAAGGCTCAGGCCAGCCCTATGAGTGGGAGAAGGGGATGGTGTGTGGGCCTTGAGCCTACCATGTGTGTTGCCCTGTTTTCCGTCTGGGAAAATATAGTCACTCTATATTGCTAGGAATGGGCCCAGTCAAAAATCCTGCTTCCTACCATCCCAAGGCATGGAGGGAATTAGGAAGTAGGAATCTAGATCCTATCTGGCTATCTCTGCATTGGGCTGAACCTAAAACCCAGGAATCACACACCCCTTAGCTTTGCAGCTTGTGCCTCTCTCTGTATCTCACGAGAGCTTATTCTCGCTTTTCTTTATGGATGGTAATGAATTCCCCAGAACAGAGCTGAATGCACTGAACTCTACCTTCTGTTTTGTTCCCAGAGCTGTGAAACTAGCAGCTGCTATGAAATAGCTGTCAGCTAGAAAAGGGCTCTCAATATTAGTATGCAAAGAGGCATGCACCAAGCAGCCCACTTTGTTTTGAGGTTCCTACATCCAGTACAAGCTGTTTGCTGTGCCTGTGTCAAATCTAGGAATTCTAAAGCAAAGTGAACTGCCTGCTGCGTGTGTTTGCATATCAATACCAGAATGGTTTTCTGGCTTCACAGATGATTCATAGCAAGACTGGCTTGAGCTCCAGTAATAACATTAGGTGTCTGGATATGTGTGAATACAGTGAAATTTTTGTTTGTTTTTCAAGGCCAATTCAGAAAAGATTTCCTCGGTTTGAGCCACCTTCATTCATTAGTTTGGGCTGCAACCTATATGCAATCTACACTTAAAAAATCATGTTACTGCACCATGCTGATGGTGACTGACAAGGAAATAGATATGTCTGCATCTGAATATCTAAAGCGTATAAGCACAGTCCATTCCAAAAGCTTATGCGGGGAGGGGTTCAGACAGAATTCTGCAAAGATTTATTCAGATGCTTACCTTAAATCAAAAGCACCTCCTGAGATTTGAAAAATGGCAGATTTAAAAACAAAATATTAATATTGGAAACTTATTGACTCAGTGGGTGGAGTCTTTATCATCACGAGTTTGATCCAGACTGGTAGCAACCACTGAGCAATGTGGCCTGTTTTTCAGAAGCTCATGTAATAGTGAGGTGGGCCCAGGGTGGGTCCAAGAGGAGGGGCAGCAGGCCACAGTGGGAGGAGGGAGACAGGGGGCCTTGCGGGGGGTGGGAAGATGGGCAGAGGAGGGCAAGAGTAGGGGCCAACAGGCCTGGTAAGGAGTTCCACAGGTTGACTGGTTGCTGTGTGAAGAAATATTTCCTGTTTGTTTGTTTTTAAACCAGTTGCCTATTAATTTCATTTGGTGACTCCTGGCTTCCATGTTATGAGAAGGAGTAAACAGAACTTCCTTACCTACTTTATCCACACCAGATTTTATAGACCTCAGTTATGTCTCCCCTTAATCATCTCTTTTCCAAACTGAAAAGTCACAGTTTCCTTAATCTTTCCTTGTACAGAAGCTGTTCCATACCCCACTCATATCAGTTGCCCTTTTCTGAACCTTTTCCAATTCCAGTACATCCATTGTGAGATGGGGAGACCACACCTGTACACAATATTCAAAATGTGCATGTACTATGGATTTCTATAGAGACAATGTGATATTTTCTGTCTTATGTGTCCCCTTCTAATGATACATTAGAAAATGATACTTCTGTTCACTTTTTTGCTGCTGCGGCACACTGAGTAGACATTTTCAGAGAATTACCCACAATGACTCCAAGATATTTCTTCATAGAATCATCAGGAGGTCATCGAGACCCTGCCTAAAGCAGGATCAACCTTAACTAAATCATTCCAGCCAAGACTTTGTCAAGCTGGGACTTAACAACCTCTAGGGATGGAGATTCTACCACCTCTCATTCCAGTGCTTCACCACCCTCCTAATGAAATAGTTTTACTAATATCCAACCTACACCTCTTCCTCTGTAACTTGAGACCCTAGTGCCTTGTTTTGCCATCTGTCACTACTGAGAACATCCTCTATCAATCCTTTTTAGAGCCCCCCCTTCAGGAAGTTAAAGGCTGCTATCAAATCACCCCTCAGTCTTCTCTTCTGCAAACTAAATAAGCCCAAATCTCAGCCTGTCCTCAGGTCATGTGCTTCAGCCCCCTCATCATTTTCATTGCCCTCTGTTGGACCTTTTCCAGTGCATCCACATTCTTTCTATACTGCAGTCTGGGAGCAGAACTGGATGTACTCCAGATGTGGCCTCACCAATGCCAAATAGAGGGAAATAGTAACTTCTCTAGATGTGCTGGAAATGCTCCTTCGAATGCATCCCAATATGCCGTGCTTGGATGGTAACAGCTAATTTAGATCCTCTCATTTTATAGTTTATGTATAATTGGGATTATGTTTTCCTTTGTGTATTACTTTGCATTTAGCAACATTAAATTTAATCTGCCATGTTGTTGCCCAATCACACAATTTTTGAGAGATCCTTTGTAGCTCTTTGCAATATGCCTGGGTCTTACCTGTCTTGCAGTAATTTGTGTAATCTGCAAATTGTGCTACCTCACTCTTTACCCACTTCTTCCAAATCATTTATACCCTCTCTTTGTTTCCTATCTTTTCATCAGTTACAAGTCTACGAAAGGACATTCCCTCTTATCCCTGACAGCCTATGAATAGGGTCTTTGATCAGTGGGGAACTAAAAATATTTAGAAGCATTTTAACGAGTTATGTAATAATGCTGTTTTCCTGAAGGGGGTTTAGCAAGTCTTAATTAGAATGGTTGCTTCAGTGGTGTGGAAGAGGATGACTGAGAGTTCAGGAGTTTTGGGTGGCTCTGTCGTGAGAGAGTCTCAGTTGGCTGCCTTTTCCAGGTTGGGTTGACTGAGCAGCCAATAACAAGTTAGACACGTTGTAGGGTTGCTCTGAAAAAGGAGAACCAAACCTATGTTGGAAAGAACTGAGTTATGTCTGGACTGGCATGGACCAGTGGACCAGATGAAGAAAGGAAATTGTATCCATTTGTCTGTAAGTAGTTGGGCAGTAGAACTCTGTTTGTTTTCAAATAGACTTTCCTTTCATAGAAAGTCGAGTGTGGATATTTGAAAAATTGAGGCACAGTGCTCTCCAGTCGGCCATCTTCTTAGAATATGGTTATACAGTCTTTTGAAATGTTCTGACCATTTTTATTTATCTTGGCACAAAACTACCAGTCAAGCTGTTTCCCCTTTGAGCTCATTGTTTTTAAAGGAAGCTGATGGGCAGACACTTGCTGAGATTTTTTTTTAAATTGGTAGGAAAAATGCAGATAAAAAAACCAACCCTGATTCATAAGAACTTTCCTCTAGATCTCTATGGTTCTCATATGAAATTAAAAATGTTAATATAGAAAAATCTCAGTTTTGTAAGTCTCATCCTTGTGTGAACTTGTTACTATGACAAAAGAAGTAGTTTCAAAGGTTAGGCTGTGTGCTGTAAATACATAATCCTATTACTGAATTTTATTTTATGATCTCTGTGCAGACTGGACGAAAGAACCCAACTATAAAGGGTGAACAAGGCCTGACATTCCAATAGATGCTTCTTAGAAGCTTTAAAAATATTTCCATGCCTCTGAATTTTGAATTCTTGTAAAATGGATAAGATATTCTTCTTATTTTAGTTACTCCCAGAACCTAACCATATTTGTGTACAATAAAAATGAAAATCAAGACATGGTCTGTCCTTCAAATTCATGAAGTATAAGTTTATTTATTGCCTGATGAGATTTACTTGTAATATGCACCCCGCTGTATTTTAGAACACTGTTGCTTGAGGCACCTAGCAAATGAAAGAAAGTGAAATAGCAAACCCAAGAAATAAAATTTGTCAACAATGTTATTTTATACTCTTGTGGAAGGAGTTAAATATGCCCATATAATCTCACTAAATCCTTGTGCTGTCATGGCATGAGGGGGAAGGTCCTCTTGTGGATTGGTAAGTGGTTAAAGGATAGGAAACAAAGGACAGGTACAAATGCTCAGTTTTCGGAATGAGAGAGGTAAATAGTTGTGCACCCCCCTCCATCACCTAGGGTCTGTTGTGAGACCAACTGTACATTTCCTAATAAATTAGACGAGAAGATTGTTTAATAAAAAGAAAAAAAAAGTTGGCTGAAAACTATTTGGTATGGAAAGAAATTACATAATATTTGTCCTTGCAGAAGATGCCCCAACCCTTAAAAATATGCACAAGCCACTGAAATGTGGCTACTTCCAGGTTAGGTGATAAGTCAGTTGGCACTGAGCACACACACACAATGTTGTGGAGAGCAGAAACGTGGCCAAGGTCAGTGGTAGACCCCTTCTCTTACAAACGTCCTGGGAACTGTAGGGTAGGATTCCAAAAGCAATCAACATTGACATTGATGTCAGCAGGGGAAAAGCAAGGGTCGTGTTCCTATTGGCCTCAGTGGGAAGAATTATGCAAGGAGAGAACAGTTCTGAAAATCTCAGCCTTGGTTTGTTCGCACTGAGCACATAGCAGGTAGGCTTATTTCATTCCTTACTTCTTTCCAAAGATCCCATGTGCTCTCCTCAGCTGCAGTTCTAAATAGGGTTATCCGCCTGTCTAGGGGGTTTCCCAGGATCATCCTTCTCTGTAGGTGCTATCCCAGGAAATCTCAGCATATGCTGTCAGCTGTCGACTTTTATGGGCACAGGATAGTCCTCAAGTGCCCAGTATTTTGCATTTCAAAAGGGTCAATCCTGTTTTAAAAACAGGCTGCTATGCTCACAGTTCAGGAGTTGGGTCTCGGCCTAGTATTTGTTACCAAAGGAGCCCCAGAATGCTGCACTCAGTGCTCACTTCACAGTGTTTCCGCTCTGCTGCTGATCCCCTAAGATTGATGTCTTTATTCCAAAGAGAGCCCCACGTCAGGCAGCTCCTCTGTCAGCCTGGAGAAGTCCCACTGTTCACAGAACAGGGAACACACCCTTATTAGCTCAGCTCTATTCAAGCCAAGTCTGCTCCTAATATTGTCACCCCCACCATACCACCACCACCACCACCCTTCCCGGTTTATCTCAGCTTATGCAGCAAGAGAAAGCAATGGAAGCAGAGGGAGGAGAGCAAGGGGTCATTAGCAGAAGGAGGTGGGGATTTCAGTTACCCCTTCAGAAAAATGGAAAAGACTTGGGTTAAAAAAAAGACCTTTAGAAATATAAGCTTGCCAGAAATGGAGCACCTGCGGATAGCAAATACCTCCGTACCCAGCAGGTTGCACAGTGCCAGTCTTAAGCACGTCCCTCTTGCTATGCTAATGGAAGAGCAGCAGCAGAAAGACAGTTGAATGTAAAGCATTCTCTTGTTTCTAGTGCTGAGCAGAAGCATCAGACTGTTCTCTGCCTATAGTGTCTCGGCAGGGAAGTATTTCCACTCTGTTCATTAGGTGTCAGATTACACCTATAAATCAATGTAGATTTATTTCATTGGTGTCCCAGGCAAGGTTTGAAACAAAAGCCTCCAAAAAGTGAGGCTGATGCATTCACTGAAACCCCATGGACTAATAGGTGACCTAAAAGCATTTTGTAAAACAAAGGTTAGAAAACTAGAAATGTTCTGTTTTTTGGTACATACGGCAGGATTTTCTTTCCTAATTTTTGTAAACAATCAGTCTAAAACCTTGACTTCATACTGTAGACAGACCTCTAATCAGTACAATACAAGTACAATCAATGTAAAATATACACCATACTTCACAACACCCCTTATTCTGTTCCAGTTCTTATCAATGTCTTGACTAATGATTTAGATAATGACAGAGTGTATTTATACAGTTGGCAGATGATACCAAGCTGGGAGGAGCTGCAAGGGCTTTGGAGAGATGGGATTATAGCTCAAAATGATCTGGAGAAATGGCCTGAGATAAACAGGATAAAATTCAATGTGGATAAAGGTAAAGTACTCTACATAGGTAGGACGTACACATCCAAAATGGAAAATGACTAACTGGGAAGGAGTACTATGGACAGGGATCTGGAGGTCATAGCAGACCACAAGCTAAGTAAAAGTCAGCAGTATAATACATCCCAGAATGATGTTTGGGTTTTTTGCAGTGGTATTAGCAGGACTGTTTGTGAATAAGAAGTCATTCTTCCAGTCTACTCCACGCTGATTAGCCTCAACTAGAGTATTGCATCCAGTTTCAGGTGCCATATTTCAGGAAGGATATAGACAAATTGGAGAAGGTCCAGAGAGGAGCCACAAAAGTGATTAAAGGTCTAGAAGAGTGGTGTCCAAAAAAAATTTAAGGATTGCCACAGCCCTTCCCCCACAAGCCAGGCACCCTCTTTCCCCACCCCCCTGGCACCTGCCTTCCTCCACACACCCCCATCTAAACTGCCAGCGACTCAGCAGAGCTGCTGTGCAAGGTGCTCTGCCACCACTGGAGGTGCCACCCTGCGAAGAGTCCTGCCACTGCTGCAGGTGCGTGGCTGGAGGTGCATGGTGCAAGGTGCCGTGCCACTGCTGGAGGTGCTACCACTGGAGGTGTGAGGTGCCCTGCAGCTAGAGCCATGGCCTGGGGCTGTGCCTGGGGCTATGCCTGGAGTTGTGCCATGAGCCTCAGGAGGAGCCACCTCTGCTGCTGCCATCATGCACTTGTTCCATGGAGGGTGCTGCATGTGTGCTCTGACAAGCTGCTTTGCCATACCATGGTGTGCAGTTTGTCACACATGGGCCTAGAAACCTCAGGTTTAGACACTGCAGGTCCAGAAAACATGACCTAGGAGGGGCAATGGAAAGAACTGGACTTGTTTAATTTAGAAAAGAGGAGACTGAAAGGGGACAAACAGCTTTCAAATACCTAAAAGGCTGCCACAAGGAGAAAGGAGAAAAAAAAATCTCCTTAATTTCTGTGGATAGGCCCAGAAGCAAGGGTGTTAAATTGCAGCAAGGAAGATTTGGGTTGGACATTAGGAATAACTTCCTAACTGTCAGGGTGGTAAAACACTTGATTAATTTGCCTAGGGAAGTTGCAGAATCTCCATCACTGGAGATTTTTAAGACCATGTTAAACAAAAACCTGTCAGAAATGGTCTAGGTGGTGCTTAGTTCTGCCATGACCGCAGGGGATTTGACTTGATGACCACTCGAGGTTCCTTCCAGTTCTAATAGTCTACGATTAAGTTTAATATGAAACAAAAAAAAAATAGGAAATATATGGGAGCAATGCTAATGAGTTAGTTTTTATTGATCGATCCTGAGGGCTCATCTACAGGTATGGCTAAATTAGCATTGCTGCCATGGATGCAGCAGTGTTGCTTTAGTTGTGAAGGCGTCAGTTAGCAGTGAAGGTAAGTCAATGGGGAAGCATCTCTCATTGACACAGAACAGTGTAAACACCACTATAAGTTTATCTAAGTTATGTCAACTTCAGTTAAGTAGCTTAAAATAGTGAAACTTATGCTACGTCTACACTACAAGATAAATTTGAAATTATTAAAATTGACTTTATAATGCTTTTTTTCTAAATCTATTTTTAAGTATCCTCACTTCCTACCAGCTCCCAACAAATTTAACATATTGCTTCCACACTGAAATCAAACGTTGACTGTTTGCAGCAGTGCATTGTGGGAACCTATCCCAACATTCCCTCAGCCCCGCATTCTGAGCTGGGAGCCAGGTGCAGCAGCGCTGTTGGTTTCCCAGGTCCCTGCAGCTTGGGGGACCCAGGAAACTGACAGCGCAGCAGCCCTGGTCAATTTCCTGGCTCCCGCTAGTAGGGAGAGCGAGGAGCCAGGTGCAGCGCGTAGCTTTGTGGGATACATACAGGACTCTTGTGGAGGCTAATAAATTCGAATTAAGGATATGGCGCTGCCATGCTAGCCTTTATTAGAGATTTTAAATTCAAAATGGACGCTATACCCATTTGTTAATATTGACATTTTGTTATCGATACTAGGGAAGACTAAATCGAGCTAATGACATTCACAGTGAAGACAGTGACATTTTAATGTTGAGCTAAGTCCTTTAAATTTGATTTTTATCTCCGTGTAGACACAGCCTATGATTGACTTACTGCATTTCCTTGGTTATTTTGACCCTGCACTGCAGCATTTCACTAGTAAGTTGATTAATGTAAGTGGGATCATCTTGCTGCCATTGTTTGACCAAACACCTTTAACTAATTGTTAATTAATGATTTAACTGGGCAGATATCCGTGTGATATGGTTGTTTAGATAAAGTGGTTAGAAGAATGTGGTGTGATGCTACTGGTTTTTGCCTTCCCTCCTTTCCCTCCCCCACCCTCAAACCCACCTAAAACATAAAAACAACAACAATTATAGTGATACTGTTCATGGGCCAGTAACCACAAAGGCTGCTTTCTGCTGAACAGGGGCTTTATGCCTATGAATTTTTGTAGTTCAAATTGAAATATTTGTAGTGTTTTTCACTAGTAATATAGTACAGTACAGTATTACTCACTATAAACCATATAAACATTCAGGCCCTGTGATGGAACTCAAATGGGAAGTGAGAATTAGAACCAGAGAGAAAACCACAAGGGAGATGGAACTGCTAATAGTAAAGAGAAAATATGGTGTTTTACATCTGCATAAATTGCAAATCTGATTTGATTTTAGAGCAGGGTTCTATCTAAGAAATTAATTTTAAATAAAGGCTTCTGAAAATAGAATGAGATCGTGATGCGACCAACCATGGAAGTGTAGGCCAATCAGGTTTTTCCTTATGTAATGTATATATGAATATAATGTATGTTTCAGCTTCTGATATTTGCTTTTTTAGGGCCACTTGTGTCCTTCATTTCAGCAAAGCCTCTGGCTAGTGGGAATAATTTACAACATAATAAATGTTTAAGAATAGCTGATGTAAATTAACTTTTTTTTTTAAATCTACCTGCCTGGGCACTGATTATTTCTCTTTCTTGTCCCCTCCTGGATTAAAAACTGAGTGTGGGGATTAATAAACAAATCTGCACAAACGGGGTGAGGGAGAAAGTCGTCTCATGCATCATTAACTGCTGATCAACTGATGGGAACAAAGGGTAGGAAAAGGTCACTTTTCAGAATAGAACTAGATAAGTAGTGGTGTTCCTCAGGGATCAGTGCTTGAAACGGTGCTATTCAACAGATTCATAAATTACAATAAGCTCTTCAATCTCCCCAACCCTGGGAGTGGGATGTTGCTGGATATTCAATTATTCCAGTTAATGGAGAGGTGCTGGGGGTCAGTGTCCCCCCATAAGAAAATTCAGCTCCTCCCACCTCTCCAGTGCCAGCTCCCACTCAACTGCTGCCCCCTTTACCTTTTGGTGGGGACAGCAGGACCTGTTTGCCGGGCAGCGGTCACAGTCATGCTCCATGGAGCTGCTTGCAGCACAGCCACAGAGCACTGAAAGGAGCCTCTTGTTGGGTAGTGGAGCCACCTGTGAGGCAGTGAAGCCCCACAAGAAGCTGCTTGCAGCACAGGTCTCCCATCTCATAAAAATATACTGGAATTGGGAATGGTATAGAGCAGTGCCACAAGAATGCTTGGAGTATGGATCAGACTCCATCTGAGGAGTGATTAAAAAGACTGGAATTTTACATCTAGGAAAAGAAACAACTAAGATGGGCTATGACAGTGGTCTATAAAATGTTGACTGGTGTGGAGAAAGTGAATAAGGAAATGACTTTTACTCTCTCATAATTTGGTGACTCCTAGTTTTTGCATTAAATCCGTAGGCAGCAGGTTTAAAATTAAAAAAACGCTTCTTCCCCAAATGCATGTTCAGCCTGTGGAACTCATAGCCAGGGGATGCCGTCAAGGCCAAGACAGGATTCAGGAAAGAAGTTCATGGAGTATAGGTCCATGAATGATTATTAGCCATGCTGGGCAGCGATGTAGCACCATGCTCCCCCAGGGGTCCATGAAAAAAATAAAAACTCAAAATGATCATAGAAAATAGTTGGTTTTGATAGGGGAACGCAAATGGTTTGGGGGTCCACACTAGTGAAAAGGCTGGTGGTTTCAATCATTGTCCTGCAACCCACTAACAGTGACCTGTTTACGTGCATTGTTCTCCAGCTGTTATATACTTAGGATCTCATGTCCATTTTTTTAATTCACAAATTGTGTACACAGTTCTAAAGATTATTTTTTCCTAGTGCTCCTTACCCATTAGATTTTCCACATTAACTTGTACGAAGCATCTACAGATTATATTCATATTCTTATCAGGTCTTTAATGTACTTCAGCTAGTTAAATCTCTTCAGTTCTGGACTTTTTTCAGTACATTGTCATAGTTTTGGTGCAGCATACAAATGACTTCTTTTTAAATTTTTCTGTGTATTATTTTACAAGAAACTAACAAGAATGGGCCACTTTTTAAAGAGGATCTAAAGGCTCCATTTTGAGGCCTGCAATAATTATAGGTACAAATATGCAGGCACAGCCAAGTACTTAAGTCCTAAATGTTGTTATTACTTTCCTGAATGATTGTGGGCACAACACTGGAATCTCAGGCTCAAGAAAATTCTCCAGGGCATAATTTACACTGGCACTGAGATTTGGCCCCAAACTGCCATTTATAAAAAAAACAACATTGTACAAATTCTATGAGAGCACTAAAGTACCAACTCCATGTCTTGTGATATTTTTCATTAAACTGGTTGGTCTTTCATGACAGTTGAAGGCACACTAGTCTGCTGATCAGTAATAGAGAGGGAGCTATGTTAGTCTATATACTATCAAAACAAAAAAGCAGTCAAGTATCACTTTAAAGACTAATAAAATAACGTATTAGGTGAGCTTTTGTGGAACAGACCCACTTCTTCAGAACAGACTCAATATTTAAGGACCTCTCTCCACTGATCCCACTTAGGAATTCAAAAGGAAATTACAACTACTGCTCAAGGAACTCCCTGCTGCTACCCAGGACCCAATTCAATGGACACACCGTCTGAGCCCCAGCCTGGATTATTCTATTTACTTCCCAAAATCCACAAACCTGGAAACCCTGGAGGCCCTATCATTTTGGGCATTGGCATCCTCACCACTGGTCTATCCAGTTACATCGACTCCCTCCTCAAACCGTATGCCACCAACACTCCAACCTAGCTGTGAGAGACCACCGACTTCCTGAGGAAATTACAAAACATTGGAAAAGTTCCTGACAATGCCATCCTTGCCACAATGGATGTAGAGGCTCTGTACATTAATATGCCACACAAAGACAGATTACAAGCAATCAGGAATACCATCCCTGATGTCAACACAGCCAGTCTGGTGTCTGACCTCTGCAACTTTGTTCTCACCCACACTTATTTCTGATTTGGGAACAATTTATGCCTCCCAGATTAGTGGAACTGCTATGGGCACCTGCATGGCCCCACAATATGCTAATGTATTTATGGCTGACCTGGAACAACGATTCCTCAGCTCTTGTCCCCTATTACCCCTCTTCTACTTAAGATACATTGATGACATCTTTATGATTTGGACCCATGGTACAGAGGCTCTAGAAGAATTCCACAGAGGCTTTTAACAATCTACACCCCACCATCAATTTATGCCTCGATTACAACATGCAAGAGAGACATTTCCTGGACACTACAGTACTAATCAAGGATGGCCTGATCAGTACCACACTGTACTGGAAACCCACTGATTGCTACACTTACCTATACCCTTCTAGCTTCCATCCTGCACACACAACTAGATCCATTATTTACAGTCAAGGCCTTAAGTACAATTGCATTTGCTCTGATCCAACAGACAGAGACCAAAAACTACAAGATCTCTACCAAATATTCATAAACCTGAACTACCCACCAGGAGAAATAAAAAAACAAATTGACATGGCCAGACAAATACCCAGAGACCAGCTACTCCAAGATAGGCCAAAAAAAGCCAAGAACAGAACACCACTGGTCATCACCTACACCCCCCAACTCAAACCACTGCAACAAATTATTAAAGACCTACAACCTATCCTTAATCAGGATGCCACACTCCAGATGGCCCTCGGTGACATGCCTGTTCTCTCCTATAGACAACCTCCCAACATCATAAGGATTCTAACCAATAGCCACAGTCTATACTGCAGGAATACCAGTCCTGGGACTTTTCCTTGCAACAAAGCCCGCTGCCAGCTTTGTCAACATATCTATTCTGGTGATAGCATCACTGGACCTAACCAGGTTACTCACAAAATCATGGGCACATTCTCATGCTCCTCAACTAACATCACATATGCCATCATGTGCCAACAATGCCCAGATGCTTTGAATATTGGACAGACTTCAAACTCTCTCAGACAAAGAGTTAATGGACACAAAACAGACATCAAAACATTCCTGATCCACAAACTAGTTAGTCTACATTTTAATGGAATGGGCCATTCTGTTAATGACTTAAGAGTCTGCATTTTATTGAAGAAGAATTTCCAATCTGCTTTACAAAGAGAAGCTGCTGAACTCTTTCATATTCAAATTCGACACATTAACACGTGGTTTGAGCCGGGATGCAAACTTTCTGGGACATTATAGGGGCTCTTTGGCATACTTGTCTTAATCTAATTCTTGACTCCCTCCCCCTACCGCTCCCCCCCCGCCCCTCTGCTCTCTGATTTTCTCACCTTGATAATTTTTTCTCTGACTTTTCAACTTTGATTACTGTTTTGGTTCTCTGTGCCTTAAATATTGAGTCTGTTCTGGTCTGGCTATGGTATGAAGAAGTGGATCTGTCCCAAGAAAGCTCACCTAATAAATTATTTTGTTAGTCTTTAAAGTGCTGCTTGACTGCTTTTTTGTTTGATAGTCTGCTGATGGCTGTTAAGATGATTTCCAGCATCTGAGAAAATACTGTGTTCTCAAAATGTATGTATTTGTTTCACTTTTGGAAGCAGATTTTTTTTCCTGTCAGCCTCTGTGAGGAATGCCTTTCCTGCATGCTACAGCTTGGCATGGATTAAGCGTCACGTGTCCCACTGAACAAGACCAATTCTCAGGACCAAACTGCTTGTAGGCCTGTTGTATAACAGGTTTAGGAAGGCTGGCCTGCTCTGAAGATTCCCTTTAACCACTCCCCAACAGCTGCTTTTTCAGTAGGCCACAAGGATTTAATCTTCACTTGGTTTTGTTTTAGATGCCATCTCATTAAAGCTCAGTGGTGTCCAGTTCATATTAACCTAATTATTACTTCAAGACAAAAGGGGTCCTACATTTCTGTTCCTGAATTTTAAAATCACTGCAGACTCTATGGAACAGAAGTGATGGCTGCTCTTTGGCCTCTGACACTGCAGCCTGTTCCATATAGTCAGCACGCTTCCCCACTTAATAGTGGCCATTCAGTGCCAATCTTGCGTCCATCCGTATCTGCTCCCTTCTCACAAGTAAATATAAATACTGCAGTTCCTGACAGTGAGAATCCCTTTCTTCCCCTTTCCTTGGAGCTGTGAAGAAAAGGGGGGGAGGTCAAGGAGAGGATACAGGAATGGTGAATGTTTAGACTTTCCTCCCAAAAGCCCCCGAGTTCAACAACCAGGGCTCCTGTTATTTTTGCCATCCATAGGCAGAATAAATTTTGTTAAGTGCCCCAAGGAAAGTGCAGATGTGCAGCACCAGTGGAAACACGTTGCCCACTGTGGGCACTCTTCTAATCACCTGGGGGGTGCCTGAATCTCTCCTGGGTGGCTGCCAAGCACTCGGCACTGTCCACAACCCCTTGGAACAAAGTAAATTTAATCTATGTATAAAGCAGAAGGGAAGGGGAGTAAAGATTGCAGTATGGAAAAAGCCACCTTCTTTCTTAGATAGCATGGTGCAGAGTCAGCATCCAAGTTCTTCTGGGTGCTTTGATGAGTGAAGGCTCTTGCTGCAGGAGCAGCATTTCTAGACAGAGTAACATGAGAAAAACAGAAGCGGAAGTGTGATGGGGATAAACTCACTCCACTGGAGTTCATGTTTCCAGAAAGCAAGGAACTGCTTCCATCTTGGCTTTCATTACAGAGTATGTTTGTATTGTACGTAGGTAAGAAAGTTTGTGTAATTGTATAGTCCCCAAGTTTGGGTGGTAATTTTTGATAGGGGGTGCAGAAGGTTTGAATTGTGACCTGAGGAAGGGGATTGGAATGCAGGATCAGGGAGTGGGTATGGGTACAGGAGAGGATTCTGGCCTAGGGCAATGGAATTGGAGGAGGATCAGGGTGTGGAAGGAAGTTGGCGTTCAGGAGGAGGTGGGATGTCAGAGGCACACGCTGGCTGAGAGGTGCTTGCTTAAACACCCACACACACAGAACCACAGAGAGAAGACCGCGGCTTTGAGCGGCACTGCTCCATGCTACAGAGTCAGGCCATGACTGGATTAAAATGCTTGGGGAGCTGGATCCTCTGAATGGCCCTATCTTACCTTAACCTGGTATAGTTAGGATATTTTGGAAGGCTTTTGGAGAGTGCAGTTATACTGTGATGCTGATCTCATGATGAGAATAACTTGAAAGTCACCTAGCCTGTAGGTGTTGATGCAGTTTAATGGCAGCATGGTATGGTTATGGATGTTTAATTTTACAAAGGTAGTAAACTGAGTTTATATGTATACTGATGCAGAGCACAGTATGTTAGGATAAATGCCTCTAAGAATATCCAGTAGACCATTCCAGAATGTGGCATGAAATAAAACATACATAGCGTGAAATGGAAAGCATGATGGCTTGGTTATTTTAAAAGTTACTTGTATTCCTCTAATACTGTCAGTAGTATATAACAGCATATTCTCAGATGTGTGAGAAGGGTGCCTATTGTTAACTTACCTGTTTGTGATCACAATGGACGGGATTATGAACAGGACAACAGATGGCCATCAGTGAGGCATTCATTGGACACTTTTCAAACAGCTAGAGGACATAGTCAGCAAAATCAATGTCACCCACCTTTCACATAGACATGAAAGCATGGAAGAAAAAGTCACAACACTAGACAAAACTGCTGCAAGCACCAGACTGAGTATTAACAAGGGAAAGACCAAGACGATGAGGATCAACCTGTCCAACACCACCACCATCACACTGGGAGGGGATGACCTGGAAAATGTGGAGCAGTTCAACTACTTGGAGTATTATGGGCAGAGATGGAGGAACAGATAAAGATCTCAATGCCAGGTTAGGGAAAGCAACAGCTGCATTCATGATCTCTGTCTCATATGGAATTCACAAGCAATCTGTGAAGATGAAACTGTGGATCTTCAACACAAATGTAAAGAGTGTGTTCTTGTATGGATGTAAGACCTGGTGTACTAAAAAGTCTTCAAACCACAAATATACCTCTTATAGAACTGGAAGGGACCTTTACAGGTCATTGAGTCCAGTCCCCTGCTTGCAGAGCAGGACCAAGCACCATCCCTGACTTTTTTTTTTTTTTTAAATCTATTTGCCCCGGATCCCTAAATGGCCCCCTCAAGGATTGAGCTCACAAGCCTGGGTTTAGCAGGCCAGTGCTCAAACCACTGAGCTGTCTCTGTCTCTCTCCCACTTTTGTACACAGATGCCTGAGATACATCCTTCACATCAAATGGCAAGACTTTGTCACAAATGAGGAGCTTCGGAACAGAGCACGACAAGAATGAATGGACTTTGAAATCAAGAGAAGAAAGTGGGAATGGCTAGGCCACATGCTCAGGCCCTGTATACACTTGCCCCCTCCTTTCAGAGGGGGCATGTTAATGAGGCAGTTCGGAAGATGCTAATGAAGGGCTGATGAATATGCAGCATCTCATTAGTATAGTGGCTGCCACACGCAATTCAAAAGTGCCACTTTCGGAACACATGCCACCCTTTTAGACAGGCGCCTTTTTGAAAGGACTTCTGCCTATTTGGTTTTAGGAAGAAGGGGCTTTTGAAGTCAAGGGGTCCTTTTGAAAGGCCCCCAGCTGCCTGGGTGGTGTGCATTCTGAAAGCAGCAGTTTCAAACTGCGTGTGGCGACCACTATGCTAATGAGATGATGCATATTCACGTCAGCCCCTCATTAGCATCTTCCAAACTGCCTCATTAACATGCCCCAACTGTACATACGGCCTCAGACAAACCATCATCCAGCATAGTCCATCAAGCTCTCACATGGAACCTGCAAGGAGAATGCAAAAGAGGAAGACCTCAGACAACTGAGACTGAAGGACAACAGGGGTACTCCTGGAGCCGGCTAGAAATTTTGTCCTTAGATAAAGTGAAGCAGAAAAGACTTGTAGATGACCTATGCTCCATGTGGAGTACAAGGGTTAAGTAGTAATACTATCACAGAATCACAGGGCTGGAACAGACCTTAGGAGGTCATCTAATCCAGCCCGTTACTTCAAGCAGGATCAACCCCAACTAAGTCATTCCAGCCAGGACCTTGTCAAGCCAGGATTTAAACCTCTAGGGATGGAGAATCCACCACCTCTCTAGGCAATGCATTGCAAAAACATTATACAAAAATTGCATGATCAAGAATGACTGCAAAACATAGAGCATGATTGGATTGGGCTTGAATAAGTACAATTTACATGTATTCTCATAAATTATGACTGCCAAACAAGTGTATTCTTTAACAACCATCCATGAGCAACATTCTCTGGTTGATGAGACAGATTTTAAGATGCTTAATACAGTACATGTAAAAATAGAAAATTTTAAAAACCAATCTCAGAGATGTTTTCATTTCCTTCTCTGTTGTGATAAATAAGGCAGCAGATAACTATTAGTTAGAAGTGGCATCTTGGAGATATGCTATTGAGTCTGCCCTTTCATCCTTCTTATTAATGCCAGCAAAAATCATCTTTGTTCCTACGATGTACTACTTCAGATTTTCCCAGTACTCTATCTGCTTCTCCTCACACCAGGTGATTCCTTTAGTTTTGTTTGCTTCTGTGTGAGAGAAGACGTCAGCTTGGCCAGTCTTCCTTCCAAAAAGGCCATTCAGGTTCCGGCCAGTCTCGTGCTTACTTCCCTTTTCAGCTGTGTGGCACTGCGCACACTTCTGAACAAAGATCTTCCCCTTCTCAATGTCTCCCATTTCCGATGCTGCCATCCTTCTCTGCCTCCGACCGCTGTCACCAACCCACACTCACTGTCTGAGCCCAAGGACACGCCGTACCCTAGCCTATGTAGTAGTAGTAGTAGCAGTAGCAATAGAAGATAACAGATGGCACTGTAAACAGGCCTGCAGTTTTGGGGCATTTACTGAAATGAAAAGTCGGGACTACTTGCATTTTTCCCCTTACATGGAATTCAGTCATCTGACAGGAAGGCTAAAAGGAAAAGTTCCTCATTTCTTTGCAGGGCAGTGGAATTTTCAGGCCTTTTACATATTATTTCAGCAGTATTTGGGTTGACCACATATAACTCCAGTTAAAGTCAATGGGAGCACAGAGTGCAGAGCAACTCTGAAAATCAGATCCATGTTTCCATGCAAACTGTATTGTTAAGATCTTACATAATTTCAGGCCTAGCTCATAAGAATGGCCATACTGAGTCAGACCAAAGGTCCATCTCACCCAGTATCGTACCTTCCAAAGTGGTCAATGCCCCAGAGGCATAAATCAGATAGGTAATCAAGTGATCCCTCCTCAGTCACCCATTCCCAGCTGTGGTAGTCAGAAGTCACCAGTATGGCCTTCTAACAGGTCTCCTATTCCATCAGTAGTGATACCTGCGTGTTTTGGCTCGTCTGCATGTCATGTTGGCTTGTGCAAGTAGCTGACACAGCAGACTCCAAGACAGTCCAAAGACACCAGATCAGATAAGGATCGAATTATTGTAAATGAAACGGAGTAATAAGATCTCTGGATCAGATGTCTATAGATAGGTTAAGAATGTGTGACCATGACAATGTACATGACTCAGTGACATGGGATCTGTCACTGCCCCCCCAGGTCAGTGAAAGAATTTCCTTGGGTTACATTTTTATACATGGGTACAAACAAGTTACACATCACTCTTGACACGTTGAATAGTAACAGAGAGGGAGCCATGCTAGTCTATATACTATCAAAATAAAAAGCAGTCAAGTAGCACTTTAAAGACTAGCAAAATAATTTATTAGGTGAGCTTTCATGGGACAGACCCACTTCTTTTTCTGATTTGTCCTTCTTGAGTACTGTTTTTGGCTCTCTGTGCCTTAAATATTGAGTCTGTTCTGGTCTGGCTATGGTCTGAAGAAGTGGGTCTGTCCCACGAAAGCTCACCCAATAAATTATTTTGCTAGTCTTTAAAGTGCTACTGGACTGCTTTTTGTTTTGATCACTCCTGACATATCAGGTTGGCACCCTGTGACTTTACCCTGCTTACCACTCACTACTTTACTCTTCTTGGCAGGCCCTTGATTACGAGTAGGATGTCTTCATGTCACC
Organism: Carettochelys insculpta; assembly: GCF_033958435.1. Classification (NCBI taxonomy): domain Eukaryota; kingdom Metazoa; phylum Chordata; order Testudines; family Carettochelyidae; genus Carettochelys; species Carettochelys insculpta. The sequence continues at coordinate 13,215,668 of NC_134147.1, read as the reverse complement.
CTCCTATTTGTAAGTCCATTGATGGCTGACCAGCCCTATTCTGGAGCCACAGGCCTTATCGCAGAAGGGGCAGGTACTGGTGGCTGTTGCAGAGGCACAGGACAGTTTTTGCCACTCTTCTGTCTCTCTGCCACACCTAATCTGTGCTGTGATGGGACCTCGGAAATTGTGCCACCACTTCACAGATTACTCCAGTGGGGACAGTCCTAGCCAAGATTCTTCTAAGTGTCCACACCAATGCTGAACTATTTCATGAGTGCTTTCAGCATGTCCTTAAATTGCTTCCTCCGGCCCCCTTCAACTCAGAAAACAATCTGTTTTTGGAGACACTGATCAGACAACTGGACCACATGACCAGTCAAAGTTGTTGGTGAATGATAATGATTTCAGTGCAGGTCATGTTTGACTCTTCCAGGACACTAGTGTTCATTCGCCTCTCCTCCCAAGAGATATTTGATTCTCCTCAGGCAGCGTTGATATTATTCAAGTGCCTTCCCATGTATCCTGTATGTGGGGGTTTGATCATTATCTATTGTATTGTCAGTTAAGACCCCTTTGAAATGTACTTTCCAACCTATGTCTAGTGAGAATTAAGTGTAAGAGTTTTCTCCAGTATCAACCCTGTTTGTATAGAAATCTAGGGTTGGAAGAGGCCTCAGGAGGCTCAAAGCAGAACCAATCCCAACTATATCATCCTAGTCAGGTCTTTGTCAAGCTGGGACTTAAAAACCTCTAGAATTTGAGATGCCACCACCTCTCTAGGTGTAACCTAATCCCATGCTTCACCACCCTCCTGCAGAAATAGTTTTTCCTAATATCCAACCTAGACCTCTTCCACTGCAACTTGAGAAGTTCTTGCCAACTTCTGTAAGCAGGGACCTGCCTTTTGCTCACAACTTCAGCTTTTTATTAGCAAACTCTTGACTACTTCCTACACCAGCTTCTGACAAACAGATGCTAGGGCACCATTCCTACCCATCCTGGCTAATAGCCATTGGTGGGCCCATCTTCCACCAGTAGTTACTGCTAATAGAGAGATGGGGGAGGGATTAGGGGAGATTGAGCGAGAACCCATGTAGTCTGACCCCAAGGATAATCTAAATTTCTAATGTGCTATATTACAAGTGGGTTATACAGGTGTTTCTGAATCAAAGGTAAATCCTCTAACATATCATTTGCCCATTGCATATTTGTCATATGTTACAGTAAAAATAATTTTAGTTTTGGAGCATTACAAAGATTAGTCCTAATAATTTTTAATCCCTGCACCTTTAAATCTAAGTACAACAGTCACTTTGCATTTCAGAGGGAGAGAAATTTAAACCATAAATAACCTAAAATAGATCTAAAACTGTTGTGACTACATTCAGCTCTATCTCATGCCTGCTCAGTGTTAAAAGTAGAAGATGGGAATCTCCCCCTTTTCTATGAGCTAGAACTACCACTTTCTGTGTTTGTTGAGTCATGACATACTGGACTTTAGAACCACTCCATTGTTTTACTAGCAGCAGCCATTACTGAACCCTTGTCCTCAGGCTCACAATTTACAGAGGAGGATGAGAAAAGATTTCTCTGGATGGCAGGTCCAACTTGGAGAAAAAAATAAGAGCCACTATTTGAAGGTTGTTAGGGTGGTGGAAAGCAAGGTTAAATCCTGGCAAGATAGATTAGTAGGCAAGTGATATGGGCATGGCCATATGTTAGATAAAACTACCATATGTATGTTACCTCAACCTGTATGGGGTATGTATTAATTGGTGAAATAGTGGCTCTTGCAAAATTCCCATTGGCTTCAGTGGGGCCATGATTTCACCCTGTATGTGTGCACATTTAAAATTATATATATATATGCCGGTATATTTGTGTGTGTATTTACATGGTCCTAAACATGGTAACAAATTGTTAAATAAACATATTCAACTTAACAGTTTCCAGCTATCCAAATCTTTAAACCTTAACACAAGCAATCCAGGCTCAGCAAGACTCAGCATGACCCTCAAGCACCTGCAGTTTACTAGTGTCTTTCAGACCCCAGTGCCAATACTGGGGTAAAATACCCAGGGAATAGCCTCTATTCAGTCCACTGGGCCCACTTAATGGCCCAGTTGCTCTCACTGGTGTGAGGTGTGGTCTGGAGGGAACCCAGCCACCACCCACTCACGCCAGGTTCTGGCCAAGGGACCATATGCAGCTGCTAGAGGGAGGCACTGACTCCCTTAGCACAGCAGCAATTCTCCCTGGGCCAGTTGCCCAGGCAATTCCCCCTGTACCTTCTCCAGGCTGCAGCAGTTATGAGTCATGAAGCTCCTCACTCTCCCTCTATGGTTTCTAGTGTTCCTGCTGCTCTCAAACCTGCTCTCTCCCACTATTCTGGTGTCCTTGCATCTCCCTGCTTACCTCTCACAACTCTCTCCACACCCTTCCCACTGTGAACACCTTTTAAAGGCCTCTTTTTAGCCCTGTGTGTGTGTGGGGGGGGGAGAGAGAGAGAGAGAGAGAAAATATATATCATGGAGTAAATCGTAGACTCATAGGGCTGGAAGGGACCTCAGGAGGTCATCTAGTCCAGCCCCTGCTTCAAGCAGGATCAACCCCAACTAAGTCATCCCAGCCAAGACTTTGTCAAGCCGGGGCTTAACCTCTATAGACGGAGATTCCACCACCTCTCTGGGCAACTCATTCCAGTGTTTCACCACCCTCCTAGTGAAGTAGTTTTCCTAATACCCAGCCTACTCCTCTCCTTCTGTAACTTCAGACCATTGCGCCTTGTTTTGTCGTCTGTGTCACTAGCCCCAGAATGCAGACAGCAAATATCTCTGTGCAGGGGATGTCTATATAAGTGCTTCCTGATTCCAGAGAAGTTCTTCCATTTATAAAATCAGAATATATAAATATACTCTTCCCAAAATGAAAGAGGCCTTATTCACATTTTTCTGTAATTTTGGTGGCACATTACCCATTAATGAGAAACAGAAGGTACAGGACTTTCCTGCTGTGTAATTTTTGGCCTGTAGCAAAGATAAATAGCGAATTCAGTACATTTCAGGTGAGCTGCCATTACTGCTCTTCTAGTGCTTCTGGTTACAGTTGCTGTCAGATTCTAGTTTGGAAAAAGAAAAATAGCCAATTAAGTTTTGTTTATGTTTCATCTCAGTCTGGAAAGTAATAAACTCTGAATTGTCCTTAAGAATTTATTACCAAAATATACACTTCAGCTTTCATTTGCATGTATGTGTGTCCTTGAAAATCAGCAGTTCCTTAAGTCATTATTCATTTGTAGATTGCCAAGTTAAAAAAAAAAACCTGTGAACTAATAACAGTCATAAACACAATATGATTTTATAATCATATCTGTTGATTATGCAGCCCTGGGAGGGTGATGATGTGCCAAGTCTATCCAACTAAAGAATGACAATTTCATTGCATGAAGAGGTAGACTGTTTGCAGGTGGGGGGTGTCATTTCATATCAAATACTTAATTTTCTTCTGGTTGCCCAGTTGTTTCACAGCAGGTTTAACTTCTTTCTGCCGAGGTGTGGCCTGATATGAGTGCTCTTAGCTTATTTAATAAACAGTGGAGCCAAGAAAAAGATTGTCACAGTACCTGAAGAGAAGAAATAAACTAGAAACTCACTTAAAGACACTTCAGATGATTTTAGTTATTTCTGTGCCATTGGGAAGCTTTTTTTTTTAATATTAAGGCTATGTCTACACTTGCCCCCTTTCTTTAAAGGAGGCCATAGCAATCAGCCTCATCGGAGAATGCTAGTAAAGTGCTGTGATGAATATGCAGCATTTCATTAGGCTAATTCTCCCCCGCGGCAACTTCGAAGTGTCAAACTTCAAATTGCTGGCATGCCACGTAGCCACGGGCACTTTGAAGTCTGACACTGGGAAGTTTCCATGGTGAGAATTAGCCTAATGAAGTGCTGCTTATTCATCACAACACTTTATCAGTATTCTCCGATGAGGCTGATTACCGCATCCCAGTCAAAGAATGGGGCCAGTGTAGACACAGCCTAATAATCTGCATATTGTAATACTTCTAGTGGCACAACTTTATAGGGTATGTACAGGGTGGCCAGTGGAGTCTCCCAGTCTATGCGTTACGTAGCTAATACATTCCATCCATGCTTCCTTCCTAAAGGCATTTTTCCAAGTGCCCCTCTGAGGTCTGCTGATGCAGTAGGGCTGTTCAGTCATGTCCCATGGCTCAGGCTGCTTTAGAGACACATTTTTGTAAATTTTTGCATTACTGAGTATGACATTTGGGAGCAGCTACTTTAAGTTCAGTCAAGTTCATGTATATAATCAAATCTCAGAATGGAGACAGAAGTCAATATATTTTACTCTGGTTTTATTTTCTCAACTTATTGTGAAGTGGGGGCAGTGCTGCTCTGTCTGCTATCTGGATTTGTAACAAGCCTAAAGGCAAATCTTTCATAGTCGGCTCTAAAATATTGAGGGGCCTGATGCTCTTCACACTGGATACAGAAATAGACAGACACTTGCGTGTGTAATTTTGCACAGTTACCACACTTACAGTTCAAATAATTAAGGGTAAATATGGCCAGTTTTGAATCTAGCTAGGCTTTTACGGATCCAATTATCTGATTTTAGTGCATAATTACAGTGACCATGTGCAGAAGAAAAGAGCTTCATGTGGGTTTGCTTATGAACTGTTTAAAATATCAGGCCCTCAGGGTAGGTGTTCTTTCCAGTTTAAATATGTTGGTGAATTTACTCACCACAGAGGTAAAAAATGAAATGAGTGGCCCAGTTCTGCTTATCTGAGCACCAGGCCGACCACGTCTTGAGCACTCTCAGCTTCCACTGATTGTACAGAGTGAGGATGGTAATGAACACCTTTCAGAGTCAGGCTCCCAGAACAGGTAACACATAGTGCACACTTCCCCCACAGAGTTCAGCTAAAATACAGTAATTGGATCTTGTCTTCCAGCATGCCCTGTCCTTCTCAGTGCCAGATTCTCACACATCTCTGCTACTCTAGTCATGGAAGTCTGCTGAGGGGGGAGGTAGTGATTGTGTGATAGGTTCTTGCGCGTTTGTTTTTAGTAAAGAAAGTTTTAATTTGAGATATTTGTTCTCATGGAGTGCAATCAGGCATATTCATTGTGGCCACTATTTTCATTAGCAGGAGACGAAGAGGGGAGACTTTCAAAGGCAAAGGTGAGACTTGTCACCATCTCCTTTCTACACTTTTTAAAAATCAGAAATGGTGAGCAACGAATGAGTCCATCCACCTCAGGTCAATGAGAACAAGTGGGTCCTCATGGGTTTGAAAATCAAGCAGAAACTAAATCTGGAATTTGAAGCATATCTTTATGCTTCTGTTTTTTAAAATTGTGATCTGCTCTTTACACACACAATGGATGGTCCTAACTGGTTGTTCTGAAAGCCGTAAGGTGTTTCAGATCAGTAATGACACAAAGCAGACTCTAGCAGAAAGATTTTGGGTCTCCCTTTTCACATTCTCATTCCCATTTTGAAGTAGTTTCCTTATGTTCCCTGATGGAGTCTAGAGAAACCAAACTGTTGTTTTTTTCCTTTTTCCTTTAGATCTAAGCCAGGATTGTTAAAAACAATGCTTTTTTGTGCCAGTACTTGCCAGAACTGACACTTCAGCAGCACTGGTTAAAAATATGTTTGAAACTAGAATGGAAAACAGCAAAGAATTTCAACCATCTTAGAACTGGGGTTTGTTCTTCATCTTAACATTTTCTTTGTTTTTGTGTATAAACTAGTGTCAGTGATTTTTGTGGACATCAAAACTATTGCTCACTCCCAAAGAATCTGTAACTTACAGCTAGGAATGATTGCTTTTGCATTGTAAAGTCTCCTCTCTTGCAAGTAAATTCTGTAGAAAAGACTATCACTACTAGTATTTGTAAATCAGCAGATTATATACAATCCTTTTAATAAATGTAACTCTTATAACTACAGGTTCTGCCTCTAAAAACTGGGATTCTCCGGTCTGGCAAACACAGATGTTCCTGAACTAGAAAATCCCAGGCTGCATCTACACTACAAGATAAATTTGATATTTAATAAATTTTGAATATTTAAACTCAATATTAGGAATTCAAATAAAGTGTCCACAAATCTTGAAATTCAACCCACTTTTTTTCCATGTTGAATCTCCATGTCCCCATTGCCCCATGCAAGACTGACAATGTGAGCACTGCATTGTGTGTACCTGTCCGACAGGGCCTCAGCCCTGGTTCCTTGTGGGTGTTTTATGTTGGAATCCCAGAATTCCAAACACTGTCTGAGAATTCACTACATCACTAATCCTATGAAAAAAAGAACTGGAGATCGCGCCATTTCCTGCTGCAGCATTTCAATGCAAGCATGGATCCATGAACACTCCAACTCATAGCAAAGATCGTTTCAGCAACCACAGCGGCTGTCATGCAATTTGTCTTTCAATTCCAAAGCTCAGTGATGCTTGGCTATCCTACTGGTGGTGCTGCTGATGAGGAGGAGGAGGAGGAGGCAGAGGATGGTGGTTTGGAACAGCAGTTGTCCCAGATGTGGTCCAAGAGCTCAGAGCTGGTGACTGCCATGACTTCATTGCTGACAGTGGAATGGCAGTTTTGGACTCAACACCAGCACAAACTAATGTAATCACATCATTTTACAGTCCTGGGATGACCAGCAGTGGCTGCAGAACTTTCACATGTGCAGGTCCACCTTTATGGAACTTTGTGGTGCACTGGCGCCAACCCTGAAGCACAGCAACAACAAATTGAGGTCAGCTTTAATGGTACAGAAGCAAGTGGCAATTATACTGTGAAAGTTTGCAAGCCCCAACAGTTACCAGTCAGTGGCAAATCAGTTCAGGGTGCATAGATCTACAGTGGGGTCCATGGTGATGGAGGTGGCCCATGCAATCTGTCAGCATCTCCTCCGGAAGACTGACCCTGGGAGATGTGCAGGCCATAGTGGATGGCTTTGCTGCCCAGGGCTTTCCTAACTGCGGTGGAGCTATACATGGAACGCATATCCCCATCATGGCCCCGGCCCACCTGGCCTTGGAGTACATTCATTGAAAGGGGTACTTCTCCATGGTGATGCAGGGGTTGGTAGATCACAAAGTCTGCTGTATCAACATCGACGTTGGCTGGTCAGGGAGGGTTCATGACACGCACATATTCCAAAATTCAGGACTGTACTAAAAGCTCCTGGATGGGACTTTTGTCCCTGATTGGAAAATCAAAATTGGCGATGTGGAGATGCCCATAGTTATATTGGGCAACCCTGCTTACCCTCTGCTTCCCTGCCTGATGAACCCGACACTGGAGCCCTGGACTCCAGCAAGGAAAACTTCAGTCACAGATTGATCAGGTGCAGAATGATCATGGAATGCACCTTTGGATGTTTGAAAGCAAGATTCAGATGTTCATTGACGTGTTTAGATGTTTCTGAAGCTAATGTCCCTACCGTTCTTACAGTGTGCAGTATTTTGCACAACATATATGAATCAAGGCAGCAGAGTTTCCCATCTATTTGGAATTCAGAAGTGGAGGCAATAGGCAGGGCTTACTCGCAACTGTCTACACTGCCATCCATCAGAAGCCACTCTCAGGCTGCAGCGATAAGGGACGCTTTAAGAAACAGCTTTATGACTGATCTGTAGCACACATGCTACCTATGTATTTCTCTGCCACGATGCCAATAAATGACACCATGCTGTAATGAAGGAATGCTGTTACTTGGTGGGAGGGGGTTAAGGTGCAGTAAATAGAATGCCTGTGGTGGGCAGCTGTGCCTTCATCGCCCCGTGCCCCTCACCCCCACAACCTGCTTGGTTCCCTGAGACACGTCTGCTGCCAACAAAGGAGTTTCACTGCCCAGCTGTGCCTTCAGCAGCACTCACCCTCCCCTCTGCCCAGTTTGATTTGTACTGCCCCCCCTTGCCCCCCACCCAGGACAAGATGTCACACCAAGCTCAAAGGGATGATTTTATTTTGTGGGGAGGAGAGGTTTAAGTGGCTGGGAAAAGAAGCCTTCTCAAGGGTGCTTGAATAGTCTTTTTCAGTGTCTCTTGGGGCTGGAGTGTCAGGGTAGCCTTGTCCTCCCTCCCCGTGTGTGGGGACCTCAACGACAGGGCTGGGCAACCTCTCCTCAGGGAACTCCCGCCAGTGGGTATCGCTGATGCCCTGCTAAATTGGGAGTCCATCTGCAGCTGCAGCAGAGAGCACAGGGTCTCTGTCTGCTCAGTAATGGCATTTGCAAGCTCTTCCACAACCTGGGTCTGCTTTGCCATGACCTCACTCTGCTTTGCCGCGCCTCATTCATTTTTGACAATTGCTGCTGATGCAGGTCAAGCATTCTCATGTTAAAATGTACTTGACTCTGCCTCCACTCAGCTGTAGGGTGATGCCACTGAGCAGAGTCTTTTGTCAGATTCTTGTGCTCTCTCCATGTTTTCCACGTGCTGCAGAATCAGATCTTGTTTCCATTTCTTGCGCCTCCTGGTTTTCTCTGGAATGCTAGGTACTGGGTCTGGAAAATGAAGGTCAGATTAAGATACAGTTCACATAATGTACTTTGAAGTGCGCTGAATGGGTCTTTCACTGAAAGTATACTTTTGAAGGACACATGGGTTATTAAGTGTGGACAGTATTAAGTGGACAGTATTAGGATGGGACAGTAAGTGTGCATTTCACAATACCTCACTTGCCATCACTTATCCAGCACATTGCTCTGTGCACATGGTAAGTTTTATAAGCAGTTGTCCTCTTTGGGTGGGAATGGGAAGGTCTGCAAAGCAGGAGCAGCCACCAGCTGTCCTGGGCGGGTGTCCTGTGGTAGTGAAAAATGGACGGCTGCATGTGGGGCTTCAATGCACAATAAAATAATGTAAAGAAAAAAATATCCAAATAAAGGCTGGATGTGAAAGGACATGGGAGGGGAATGGCACAGCAGAGGAATCTCCCATGTGGCACTGGGAGGGCGAGGGGGGAATTCCTGAGAACTGAAAACAAATGGTACCTGGAAAGGGACATGGGAGGGGAAATGCTCAGCAGCCGCCTGTCACCAGGAATCCTGGAAAAGAAAGAAAATGATGGAAAGGAAATGCTGGAGGAAGGGGACATGAGATGGGAAAATCACAGTGGAGCCCGGCAGCAGCATGGTGTGGAGGGGTCATGAAAAATGAAACAGAATGCTGGTTGGAAAGGGACATGGGGGGGAACCCCCTCAGAAGCTACAAACTGCATTGTGGGGTGGGGAATTGCTCCAGGCCAATATAAAGGGGCAGGAAGTATGTTTAAGAAAAAAAAAAAGATGCAAATTCCTGTGCTTCTGCAGGTTGCCAAAGAAGGCATTGCCCTCTTAAAACTAACAGATATGGATAAAGAACAAGTACTCCTGCTGTGTGACAAAAAGCCTGGAACATTTGCTAAAATGCTGTGTGATGCCATGACACCAGATCGCTATCTGGTTGCCTGGCATGGCAAGGTGTCCTACTGTGGAAGCCACAACAAATCAGGTATCAGAGACAGCCATGTTAGTCTGTCTCTTTTTGAGAACAACAAGAAGTCTTGGGGCACCTTATAGACTAACAGATATTTTGGAGCATAAGCTTTCATGGGCAAAGGCCCACTTCATCAGATGCGTCAGATGAAGTGGTCCTTTGCCCACGAGAGCTTATGCTCTAAAATATCTGTTAGTCTATAAGGTGCCCCAGGACGACTTGTTGTTCACAACAAATCAGGCCTGCCCCAGAACCTTGTGGAAAAAAGTACAAGAGTCCCTGGATGAGGCCTTCAAGGAGATCTCTAGAAAGGAGATGGGCTCCATCCCAAGAAACATCAACACACTGTTCTGAGGGATGCAGAAGCACAGCTAGCAAACCTGTACCCATCCACAACCTTACAGCTATACCCACTCCCAACCTGCTTCTAGTATGCAGAATAAATACTCACTGGAACCTCTTCCTCCAGGGGGGTTCAGGGACTGGCGTGGAGGTGACTGGTGTGGAGGGGACTGCCATGGAGGGTCCCAGCATGGAGGGGGATGCTGTGGAGGGGCCTACCATTGACGGAAATGGTTCCAGGTTGATGGTGAAGCTCTCCGGGCTCTCTAGAACAATTTCCTCTGTCCTCTGCTCATTGTTCCTTTCCTCCTCTCCATTGCCCTCCTCCTCTGGACCACCCTGCTCCTCGGGGCTCACCCCAGACTCCATACCATGGCCTCCACAAGTGGTATATTTCAGTCCTGGCTGCATGTGGAGCTGTTGATAATAGCGGCAGGTCTGTGGAGCCGTCCCGACCACTGGTTGACTTCCCAGACTTTTGGATAGGCCCGATGGACTTCTTTAACCTTCACCTAGCATTGCATAGCATCCCGGGAGTAACCTTGGATGGCCATCTCACGCATCATCTGATCACAGATGGCTGTATTTCTCTTGGCCACCCAAAGTCTCTTCACCATCAGTTGGTCTGCCCCAAATGGCAGTGAGATTCAGAATCACCTGGTGGGTCCAAGCTGGGGCTCTCTTGCGAGTCAGATTGCTACCCTGAGTGCTCATGATTGCAGTACAGGGCTACCAAAAATATGCTGTGTAATGGCTACCGATATGGTATGACAGCTACCGATGCAGTGCAGCATGATGGGCAAAGGGATATTTTTGTAATGGACACCCTTTTTATTTGCAGGGCTGGGCTGCTAAATTCCAATTCAAATTTTAATTCAAACTCAATCAAAACTTTGTGGGCTTACTTTGACCTTCTTCCTGAGAGCAGCGCACAAGGAGGCGGCCATACTTGGAGGGTCACCGTGTGGCTTTGTAGGCTATATACAGGACACTTCTGGACGCTAACAAATTCAGGGCATGGTGCATCCACGCTTGCCTTGATTCGAGATTTTAAATTAGAAATAGATGGTAAACCCATCTGGTAATATTGATATTTTTGTAATCAGAAGTGCAGCTCAATAGATTGAGTTAACAGTATTGTGTGTGAAGATAGTCCCCCTTTTAATATCGAGCTAAAGCCTTGACATTTGAATTTATAGTGTAGTATAGACACAGCCCCAGTCTGGAGCCTGTGACAGTGGGGGGCTGTGGCTGTGGCCACAGCCCTTAGCAGTAGCAGCAGAGCTGCAGCAGGAGCCAGAGCCTGCAGCCAGTGGCAGTGGGGCTGGAGCCAGGGGCTGCAGCAGGCAGCATCAAAGCCTAAGGCAGGGGGAGCAGACTCAAGACAGATGGGGCTGGTAGCAAGGGACCTCCCCGATCTGACAAATCCCCTCATTTGGGATCAGTCAGGTCCCAAGATTTCTGGACCAGGAAGGTCCAACCTGTAATATTAAAAAGTAAATTAACCATGTGTATTAATAACAGTGCATTCCATTTTAGTGCATATATTGTAGGAACTAAAATCATTTGAAGTAAAAGCATGATGTGTTTACTAATGCCTACTTAAACACCTCGGTCATTCAGTGTGGTTCATTCTGCTGCATCCAGTAGAAACAAACACAATGTGTAGCTGTTTCATTATACTGCATGCACTCATTCATCTCTCAAAATATAAACCTAAAGTGACAGATCCTCAGGTGGTGTAAACCAGCATGGTTTCTTTGACTTCAGTAGAGCTACACCAGTTTTTCATTTTTGGATCTAACTCAGCATATTGAATGTGACCCTCCATATACCAGTATTTCTCCATTTTATTTCTTTGATCAGTGTAACATTTTGTATTTCCTGTTCACCCCAGCACATAAGGCCTGAATCTTCAGTTGTTCAGTTGTTAATTGAAAGTCACTCTGTCAAAGCAAGTGGATTTTGACTAGTGTAAATGCATATTAAGGAGACCTCCATAATGTTTAAGGGTTAAAAAAACCTCTTCAAGAATCACATTTTTATATATTGCAGACTCTTCTCCCTCCTACTATGCAATATTAAATGAAGTATAGAGTATCTTATTTGATCTTATATTCTCTCAGATGTGAGATATTACAGCTTGCAGGAGAAAGTGTTAGACATACAAAGTGCCAATACGGTGCCACCAATAAAGTTCTGAGCATTCTTCCTCTAACTCTCTGCAAACAGACCTGTATGCTGCTTAACTGTGTCAGATGAAATCATATTCAGTCTATTAGATTTAAGAATTCTGATCTTTAAATAAAATGTCAAATGTGAGAAGCGAAGGCACAAATGTTTCCTGAAGTCAAGTTTACTTCTGCTTTTATCAAGCAAAGCTTGTTTAACAACGGCATTATCATTAATGCATTGTTTTGATAAGAGCTGAATATGAATATTGATCTTTTTCAGAAAAAAGATTTTTACTTTAATACCATCCCCTGTCCTCCAAGACTGTTCTAGTCATTGTGTCAGTTTTTTTGATACAAACATTCTATGTCCAGAGAGCTAAATGATGCCTTCTTTATTTTTTACCTTTCTTTTTAGCAGAGCAGGCCAAATGGCTACAGAAAACAGTGACGGCACCTGCCATGTGTATTTCCTAGAGTACTTTTTATTATCTGCTTACTGATGTTGCTAAAAAAAAATTGAACCTGTAGGGACTATGTATTAAAAAATATTGAATCTCACAGATTCTAATTTGAGACATGCTTTAGGAATTACCAGCTGTTAAATGGAACTAGGCAAATAAGTCCAGAGAACATCCCCCAAATGGGGCTAGCTTTTGTTTCTGCATTAGTTGCCTCATTTTTAAAAGCTGTAAATCTGAAGCTGTGTGAGAGGTCAATAAGATTCACTGATGAAATCCAGGAGTTTATATGGACTGATCCTGCCACCATTATACATAGGCAGTTTCAAGAGCTTGAGCAGTAACAGTGACGATAAAGGAAGCATTAGACCCCTGAAATGCTTCCATCATTCTAGCATTATAAATAGAATAATGAGCTCTGCTCTGCTTCCTGGCCTCTTTGCCCTACATTTAAATGGTCAAAGTAATACCTTTTAGGATTAATTTGCTCTGGTTCTCTAACATGCAACTAATGTTAAACCACCAAGACAAGGGCTGAGTCTGGGTCATGTAATTCATGCAGGCACATTGAGTAAGGCAAGCTGGAATTGACAGGGGAGCATAGGAACCATCATCTAAGCAATGAAGTGGTCAGATCCTGGCTGTGCACGCAAGGAAGGAAGTGGGATTCACCTAAAGGAAAATCCCATTTAGGATGGCTTTTGGGGGCACTTATGCTCTCATGATGGGGGGAGCGGTAACAAAAGCATACTTTCTGCCCCATCTTTAGTCTTTGCCAAGTTCCTTATAAAGGTAGAAGTTGGTCAATTCCGTATAGAAAATAGAATTAGATGGGATTGTACCTCTGCTGTTCCCACAGGAGACATTCTCCTCAGTGAATTTATTAAATCCTTTTTGGATGAGACAGTCTTTGAGCATTCAACATGTTCCTGATGCTTCCTGCAGCAGAGGCTAAACTGCTTCAGGTACTCATTTCCCTCTCGGCAGTTAGCACAGTTCCCTCATTCTGCCAGCACCATTTGACGTAGCTCTGGCAGACTCATCCCTAAGACATGCAGCCTGTAGTTTAATTTGCAATTCTAAAATTAATCCTAATTTGTCATGCTATGGTTTGATGGTTTGGCCTTCAAATCAGCTACACTCACCAGGTCGTTATGAAAACAAAGACCCCAAAACACACGGGGAAAGCAATATAATTCCTATATCCCTATCAGCAATTTATTAACAAGTCAAGCAAGATCACACACACTGCTGTGTTACAAAGGAGAGAGAGAGAATACAGGATGTCCAGCACTTACATTACTTACCGTGTCCTTTGTGAGGAGCCCTGAAGTAGGCTAGGGGATCCCTAAGGAGTCAGCAGCTGGTCATAATCTTGGTGTATCACACTGATGTCGGGGTTCTCAGTTCCTGTAGCTTAATTAACCATTACATCAACCTCATTAATATTTGTCAATTATTTGCCATGTTGCTCATATTGTATTCCTGCAGTTTCACTTAGATTTATTCTTTAAACTTTTATTTGAATATCAATAGCTTCTCTTTGTTTCATATGTTGTTCGCTTTTTTTATGACTGGTCTTAATCTTGTGACTTGCCTGTTAGTTCCTTATATGAAGCTACTCATGTCAAGGGAGGGCTCAGTTAAGCTAAGCAACCTATCATGAACTCTTCCCTGGTACTTGTAATCTTGTAGATAAATTGTAAATGGCTCAATAACAATGTAGTCCTGAAGTGATCTTCTGTAGACCATGGCTTGCTGTACGTGTGTGTGAGTGAGCATGCATATATACTTGCATACTCACAGGTGCACATATATTCAACCTGTTTTAAAAAGTAGAAATACCTAAATGTACTCTAAGTGTAAAAGTGATTGAGATATTATTTGCAATATGATGACAAATAATACAAGAGTATACCATCCTTCTATGCTGATAATTTTGCCTTGATTTAGGGGGTGTTATGTGTATATCTATTGTACCTTCCATTCACATATACACACATCCTTTATTCTAAAAGATAAAAACCTGTCTCTGGATAAAAATCTGATTTGAGTTTGATTTCGCCCAAACAAGGAATGCAGTAGTGAGACTTTTATGTAGTGTTTTATAGACTGGGAAAACTTTACAGTGTCTCTGGATTTTTCTTTACTAATATATTTCAAGTATTGTGTGAATCTATTTTTGAAAAGTGTGTCCAAAGGTGGTGTGTGACATGGTAACTCTGATCCGAGGATCGTTCTAGTGCTGTGTGTCAACAAGCGGCGTGCATGGGATAATCTCTGCCAGATGTTGCATGAATGTATATTTCCTCTATATTTAATTAGATTGTAATATGAGGCAAGGGCTTCAATGTGTATTCTCTGATAACATACAGTGAATGTGTGCATGTGTGTGTGAGACACCCAGCAATGGGCAAACTAATTCAGGTAAAATATCCCTCCTTCTCTGAATGTTGTGCCTACATCCCAATATCAGACCAAAGCTGAAGTTCTGAAGTGCTTTGTCTCTCATAAGTCCTCCTCAGTGTGTGCTGCTGCTGTTCTTTAGGGCTGGGACCAGGACTGAAAGCAACAGCAACAAATTTCAATTTCAGTAGTGACTACCCCACCCGCCCCTGGAGGAATGCAATGGATGTGCTTTTCTTACTTTGCTATTTAGAGTTGCCAGTTTTGGTAGGACATATTCCTGGAGGTTTGATCACATGAAATGTTTTAAATCAAGATTAATCTTGAATTCCTGGAGACTCCAGGACAATCCTGGATGGTTGCAACTGTACTCTCCGTGCTAGGGTTGCACATCTGGAAGGTAAGCACTAAGGAGTAGGGCTGAAGTCAAACAGTATTTACTGGCAGTTCTTTAGATTTACTCTTGGCCTTTAGGCAATTCCTGGCATGTTATCTGGGCAACATGGGGCAGCTTGTGCTGCCAAGAGTGCTCTATTGATACCCAGAATACTTTGCTCTCCTTTGCTGCCTGTTCTGCTCTTTTTCATTAGCATTAAATCCATTAAAATATAAATCATACATACAGATAAAAATATTCACTCTGGTTCAACTCTGTTCTGTCAGTCTGCAATTCTTTTTCCTTCATTTTACATACAATGACATGCCTGAGGCAAAAAACCACCACCTTTTGTACACCATTTCTCATTAACAGATAAGACCCATATGTTTAGAGAAGTGTCCCAAGGGTTCCCTCACATTTCTGTTCAGTTTCCAGCTGGAATGGAATTTTATCTATTCATCCCTTTGTCTATATTTTTCTGTTCCTGCTCCTTGCTATGATGGAAGGAAAGATTATGTATTGCATGCCTCCATCAAAGGAAAAGATTTGGCTGTCAGTGCCTGCTACAAGAGAGACACAAAGGTGCTTCTGTAGCATGTTCAGGTTCCCCATCCTTCCCTTCTAGGCCCATTTCACTTTCCTTTCCTTCTGTTTCCCATCCAATCTCACAGGCTTCTTGCTGCTTTTATATACATAGCCAGCCTCCACTTGCACTTCAAAAATCATCCCTCTGAGTAATCAGGCAGTGCAGGGGCTTTGTAGATTCCATAATCCAGGTCAGAGGTGGGTGAATTTACTTTTTTGGTATCCAGCCCAGGTCAATGCATTGTTGCTTTTAATACATAGAAGATTAACTGTGAAAACAAATAAATAAAGAAATATGATTGTTTTTTCAGTGAAAGATCTACCACATGTGGAAGAATTATATAAACCCTGTGGCATGAATAGTTTGAAAAAAAAATTGCTCTGTATGTGATGGAGAAGACGAACTGAAGATGGTATGCAAGAGAGAACTTCCAGAAAGACTATATAAAGTATTTTACTAAGAATGACTGTAGGCATTGCACAATCATCTGAAACATCTTGCTGGCAGTGGGAGGGGAGTTGCTGTGAAATCAGTAGAGAGAATTATGTAGTGCCCATCTTTAAAAAAAGAGAAGAAGGATAATCCAGGGAATTATAGGCTGGTCAGTCTTACATCAGTCCCTGGAAAAATCATGGAGGGGCTCCTCAAAGAGTTCACTTTGAGGCACTTGGAGGAGGGGAGAGTGATCAGGAATAGTCAGCATGGATTCATGAAGGGCAAGTCATGCCTGACCAATCTGATTAGTTTCTACGATGAGAACTGGCTCTGTGGATAGGGGAAAAATCAATGGATGTGATTTATCTTGACTTTAGCAAAGCTTTTGATACGGTCTCCCACAATATTCTTGTTGGCAAGTTAAAGGAATGTGGATTGGATAAATGGACGGTAAGATGGATAGAAAGCTATCTAGAAGGTTGGGCCCAGAGGGTAGTGATCAACAGCTCGATGTCGGGATGGTGGTCGGTTTCTAGTGGAGTGCCCCAAGGTTCGGTTCTGGGTCCTGTTCTGTTCAACATATTTATCAGTGACCTGGATGAGGGGTTGGATTGAACCCTCAGCAAGTTTGTGGATGACACTAAGCAAGGGGGAGAGGTAGATACGCTGGAGGGTAGGGACAGGGTCCAGACTGATTTAGACAAATTGGAAGACTGGGCTGCAAGAAATCTGATGAGGTTCAATAAGGACAACTGCAGAGTCCTGCACTTGGGCCGGAAGAATCCCAAGCATCCCCAGTCGGCTGGGGTCCAACTGGCTCGGTAGTAGTTTTGCAGAAAAGGACCTGGGAGTTGTAGTGGACGAGAAGCTGGATATGAGTCAACAGTGTACCATTGTAGACAAGAAAGCTAATGGCATATTAGGTTGCATCAAGAGGAGCATTGCCAGTAGATCCAGAGAAATGATTATTCCTCTTTATTCGGCTTTGGTGAGGCCACATCTGAAGTACTGTGTCCAGTTCTGGGCCCCCAATTATAGGAAGGATGTGGATACACTGGAGAGGGTCCAGCAGAGAGCAACCAAAATAATGCAGCATCTGATGAAGTGAGTCTGTGCTCACGAAAGCTCATGTTCAAAACTTTTCTGTTAGTCTATAAGGTGCCACAGGACCCTTTGTTGCTGTTACAAAATAATTAGGGGGCTGAAGCATATGACTTATGCAGAAAGGTTGAGGGAACTGGGACTGTTTGGTCTGCAGAAGAGAAGACTGAGGGGGGACTTGATAACAGCCTTCAACTTACTGAAGGGAGGCTGCAAAGCAGCTGGAGAGAGGCTGTTCACAGTGGTCACGGATGGCAGAACATGGAACAATGGTCTCAAGTTGCAGCTGGGAAGGTCCAGGTTGAACATTAGGAAGAACTTTTTCACTAGGAGGGTGGTGAAGCATTGGAATGGTCTACCCAGGGAAGTAGTGGAGTCTCCATCCCTGGAGGTGTTTAAGTCTTGCCTCGACAAAGCTCTGGTGGGGCCTATCTGATGGGTTTGGTCCTGCTTAGAGCAGGGGGCTGGACTCGATGGCTTTTTTAGGTCTCTTCCAGGTCTATTGTTCTATGATTCTATGAATTACAGAATCAGATCATCAATAGTTTTCTCTGATGCTCTGGAAGAAAGAAAAAGCACAGCTGGCAAGGACATCTTTTCTACAATGAAACCTGACCAAATTTGTGATATTAATTTAAACAAGTTATCGTTGGCTTTTTTAATTGCTTGTAGTTCACAGTTTAAACAATAGATGGTGGAATACCCAAGCTGGTGATATAATCAACCAATATTCAGGGATTCCAAAAGTGCTTTGTGAGGTTAGATATGGATATCTTCCCCTTTCCTTCCTTGCAAGGAGAATCTTAAGTGCTATTTTGGTACCTAGTCTTTGCTGCAATCTCCCTGCCCCATTCTCTTGGTATCCAAGCAGACAGGTCTTGGATAAATATAAAATGAAGGACATGTTTTATTAAGAATAAAGAGATTATTTCTTTCACTACTGCAGAGTACAACAAAAACTGTAACATTGCCTATGGTATTCAGTCCCAGATCAGTTATCTGTTCATGGTGTATGAAAAGAAGGCTGATTTGTTTTAACACCTCTAAAACAGTTTGTTAAAATGCTTCATTAAAACAAACAGGTGTCAGAGAAGATTTATAGTACATCTTCACCAAGGCTATGGCTACTCTAGAAGCATCTGTCTACAGAAGTTACTGTTGGAAGAGATATTCTGAAAAAACTTCTGTTGACAGAGCGCATCTACACATACAAGCAGATCAATCTTTTGACCCCCTCTGTCGACAAAAGGGCCCCCGGAGCATCTACACAGCTTTTTTGTCAGCAGTTTTTGTAGACAAAATACATTTTGTGTGTAAATGCTCTGCAAGTTTTGTCAGCAAAACTCTCTAGTGTAGATGCAGTGCAGGAGTGAGTGAGATTCTTCTAAAGCTTGGCCATATTCCATTTTTATACGAGGGTAAAATAGGGAGTAAATGTATTGATTTCAGCATATACCAATGTTACTGAGAACAGAAATTGGTCCAATATGTTCATCAAAATATTTGTTTCTTTTAATAACTGAAAACAAGTTTGTCATGACCACACTGTTGTGCAAGACAAGTTATGCTTCTGGTAAAATGTTTCTCAACAATTTGCCATGGTCTGAGATGTGCCTTCATCCTCTACTATGTATGTGTGTGGTGGCAGCACAAATTAAAGTTTTCTTAAATTTATTTGGGATAAAGGGAATTCAAATCTACATTTCAAGTTTGGGAAACATTTTCCTACCTAACCTTTCCCTTAGACTTCCAGTATATGAAGTAGCCAATTTAAATCAGACAGATTTTCAACTACACAGGCAGCTATTATGCTCATTCACTTACAAAGCCATTGTCAGCCTCTTTAAGTTTCAGTTGGGCTTTCCCCCAAGTGCACTATGTGTAACCTTCAGATTACAACCACATAGTGCATGTCAATAGCAAGTGGTACCACATTTACATGTGTAACCCTTCTGTTAACGCCAGATGCCTGCCAGAAGGGCCGGGTTCAACTCTTGTGGGGTTTTCCTATCAAGGATACAATCAACCGGCTCGAGCCCCCACCCAGTGGCCTGGGACAATTTCACCCCCGTGCTGGGTGCCTGTAAGGCGGTTCTCCCCCCCCCCACAAGCACAGAGTCTGAGATAGAAATGGCTTGTTTAATGACCGTAACCTACCCCAAGGTTACAGCGACAGATGCAGTATATCTCAGCACAGAAGAGACAAAACCCCTTTTACCCAGATACCATCCCCATATGCAGTAGAACCCAGTCTCTTGCTGGGGCTCTTGGCCCTTTCCCACACACACACAGTTACAGGGTGTACCCTTTGCGGTACAGTCCCAAACGCAAAGCCCACAGATACATCACCAGGGCAGTACTAGCTGTCCACTTGTCTGTAGCCTCCCCTTGCTGTCACCAGCCGCCCGCCGGTCGCCATCGTCTACCGCCGCCGCCGCTCCTACCGGCCGCCTGCCGGTCGCCATCGTCTGCCGCCGCCACCGCTCCTACCGGCCGCCTGCCGTCGTCTGCTGCCGCCGCTTCTACCAGCCGCCCGCTGGTCCTGCTGTTGTCCGCCAGTCCTAACCCCACTGCTTGGGACTGCCCTAAGGCAGAACCCAGTGATTTCAGCTCTGTGTGGCCTCAGCTGCCACTCTGTGATTTCAGCTCTTGGTATCTCTAGTGTGGGGTTTCACAAACACCCTAGTATCCAGCTCTATCTTTTAACAGGTGGGGAGGGTTAGTCAAGCCAGGCTTATAGCTATATGGCCAAGGCATAGGCAGGGCCAAGGCACTCAGCAAGCTGGCTCAACCCATACCCCTGCCCTTGCTCTCTCACAATGCTTTAAACCAGGGAGCCCTGTGTAATCAATGTCTTACACAGCTAAGGCGACTGCCCTGTCCCCCCACAACAACCCAGAGCATTGGTGAGATCTCACAACTCCCACCTTAAGCGTCAGCTTAAATTGTGATTTTACAACTGCATGTTTACAATAGACCAAATCTCATGGCTCACTTGCTACCCATTAGGCTTTGCCTGAAGAGGTATCACACATGCACACCTTTTGCATTCTCATGCAGATGACCTCTGGGAGACTCATTCCTCCCAGCCTTCAGCAGCACTGCATTCCTTCTGCCACATTCCCTACACATGTAATTGGCCAGATTCTGCCCACCATTACCACTGTGCAATCCCAATAACTAAATAAAAAGCCCCTACAAAGAAGTTAACTTAGTTTTCTGGATGGTAGACAAACACAGCTTTGGGCAGTTCTAATGAGATAAATTCTTCTCTAGGGGATAGGAAAGCATCTTTACTGTGTTAACATAAATTATATAAATGGATAAAATTACCAGGGTTCTTTAGCTTGTTTTTAAAGTAGCAAAGGCAGAGGCTATTTGAATCCACAATGTCTGTCTTCAATATTAATGAGGGTAGATAGTGCTGATACAGGGAGTTCATCTGAAAAGATTATAGTGAGTACATAATCTATTGCTATTTAAGGATCATCCAATTATAACAAATTCTCCCTCATCTATTTTATTTAGTGCTCATTCATTTTTACTTGCCAAGATGCAACAGTTCAGACTTCAAATGGATTAAGAGAAAAAACAAACTACTGGCTTCTTGTAGTAATGGATACAATTTCATTTACTTTGCTGGTTACTTCATGTTTTATTCCACAAGCTGTTCTTAAGTAGCTCCTTGAGGAGTTGAGGAGGATTCGTTATACAGAAAGGTAAATTTCTGCATTTGAAAGGCCTCTTGGGTGCTCAACATTAACTATGTCCTGTTGTTAATTAGCATAATGGAGTTCCATTTTATTTTTATCTCAGGTTTGCATGGGACACAATTTAATGAATGAGTTCAGGAACAGGACAAGAAGTCAACTGAATGTTAAAAGTTCTCTTTCCAACAATAGATAAATTGCCAAGGGGGAATCTCTTAACTTTTCATGCCTGATACAAACAAACAAACAGTGTTATTTGTATTGCCTTGTCCACAGCCTACAAACAGAAATTTTAAATGTACACTTTTGTGTGTAATATGATTTTCCCATCTTCTTCCAAAGACTTGTGAGCAAAATAGAGCTGCTGCAAGGAACAGCAGCTTTTGGATTAGAAGAAAAATCATCAAAGGGAAGTTTTATTAAAAGCAAACCCTTCCATCCAGTGCATTGCAGTGGGAGCTTTCTGGTCAAAGGCCATTGGTTTGTTTTGTGCACAATGGTGATTTCTTATGATATGCCCTTTCTGCTACAGAATTGAAGCAAATACCGTATAGGGTAATAATTTCAGCTGTTTGATTGCTTAGTAACATCTTAAAATGTTGCTATTATTTCTATATTCTTGTTAGTGCATTGCTTGGGCCAAGGATTATCTAAGTTAAACTTTCCCAGATATGCCTGGCCACACAGTTTAACTAAAGGGGAAACATCAAGTAAAAGTTTGAACGTCTTTTATCACATAATTAAAAAGAGGCAGAAATTCTTCATACTGTATATGCAATATGTGGGCAGGAAAGCAAGACCTTTGATGTCTTAGTATGTACATATCATTCTGTCATCATTTGTAAGCTATTTCTGCTACTCAGCCTCCTGCTAGGGATGTCTTACAGATCTGTCAGGCCCTACTGATTGGCAAACATTATTGATTGGCTGTGCACAGGTAAGGGGAGAAATTTTCTGCTGTCTTAAAAAGGCGAAGCACTTTGCCCCCAAGAACTTCTGAAAGGCTTTCTGCTGGCCTTTTTCCCCCTAAAAGGCACAATCTGGCTCAAAATTAGAAGTAACACAAGTAATTGGAAGCTACTCTCTTCTGGTGTCATTGTTCTGTATACCCGTCCAGCTGAACAAATGTTTTTGAATAACACCATCAGTGTCCAACCATTTTTTCTCCATATACACCAATCGGAATTTTGAGTCTCTGTTAAGGTTTTCAGGTTCACTGCTCCTTACTTTCTCACTTTAAAATCCAGCTACCAATTATGCAGTATTTTTTTTAAACAGGAACTCAATCAACTTGATGTTCATTTGAATGATTTTATGGCATAGTTCTGATTGCTTGTCTTTGAAGTTGCTTCAATATAAATAATTTTACCAGATGTCCTGCATTCAGCCTGGGGAAATATGCTCACCCTGCTTAAAGACTAACAATTTTATTATGGCATAACTTTGAGATAGCCAATACTCACAAAAGCTTATGCCATAATAACATTGTTAGTCTCAAAGTTGCCACCAGAATCCTTGTTGTGTTTCAGTTGCTGGAGATACCCAAACAAAAATATTTCTTTTCTCTCCTATTTAAAGTGACTCTGTGGCACTATGGGAAATGTCTGTCCTGAAGTGTTTGATTAATCATGTATTTCTGCTGCTCTTTTTACATGTGTTTGAAAACAAAATATCTTTGAAAACTTCAGCTGGATGCAGTGGTCACCATGACAAAAATCAGTATGTGCTAGTGTAATCCACACTAGGAGAGAATGGGGGTCTCCCACTTCCTGTCACAGGTCCCTTTACAAGTTGTACGAGTCGTAGTGCATCCAGCTAAAGGAATTAGTCTGCTAGTATAAGTTCATGCTCAGTTATCACAAAAGTGGAAGTGACAATATTATAGTCATTTTTCAGAGTGTAGGGAATAAATCTAATTCTCCTGTGTAATCACTGTTAGCAAATTTCTTCCCTGGCCAGTATGGGTTGTAGTATGTGTACTATCTTAGGCTGCAAACATGCAATTGTTCTGCATGGATGGACCCTTGAGCCCATATGGAACAGCTTGTGGAATTAGGACTTTATTGTAATAAAAATGTGTGGTTACCAAACAATCTCTCTCTTTAAATATACGCACTTGAGTTTCTAAATCTCTTATCTAACTGGCTAACAGAATAACTCTTAATATTGATGTATTTGGCAAGCACAACATGCATGTAGGAAGTTTTCTGTGTGGATTAATTACTCTTATTCTATTGGTTATGTTTACTGGTATGGTAATACTGAATCTATTCAGATGTTTTAGTGTAATAAGCTGTTACTAAATATAACTTCCTTATTGTAATTCCCTCCATCTTTGATTGACTTAGTTTTAATAAGACAAAAACAGGTGATTTATGACATGTTTAAATGAATATTCTTTGTCCGAAGGTTTTGTTTCTGTAAAGGCTTTCAGTGGTGCTCAGCCTTGTAGAAACACAAGTAACTTGGCAGTAGCTGGAGCAACAAAAAATCTTCCACTGCAATATAGACTTTAATCGCAAGAATTTATGTATTCAAACAATATACCTGAGTATATACTGTAGAGGAGTGTGCCATGTTTACTTACAGATGATGCACCTCAGTATAACATGACATATTTATTGAGCCACATCACAAAATGCTAGCATAAAGAAAAGGCTTCTTATTGGACGTAAATATCCATATTCAGAGTATTTTTCATAGATCAATCGGTAATTAATTTGACAAACTGTCAGATGGAGCCTCGTTTGCATATCTATTTCATGATCAAGGATAATCTTTTGCGTAACGGAAAAGACATTCCTGAATCTGAAAAATTAGACGATAACTTTCTTGGGTACTAGAACTGTATATAGTTCACCTTGCTAGACTCCAGAACCAGAGACTCAGCCCTTCCAAATCACTCCAGTTGCTTTTAGACTTTCTCAGTGGAGTCCACTTGGCTGTCAGAGCTGTGATTTTCAGTTACACGCTTCAGCTACAGTTACACTGTAGTGATCAGTTGACAGAAGTCACTGTCAGAAGAGATTTCCTGACAAATCTTCTGTCGACAGAGTGCGGCCATATACAAAAGCCAATTGAAAGAGCACTGTGCTCTGTTGACAAAGTGGTCAGACAGCCCAGCCACTCTCTCAACAAAACAGGCACCTGGAAGCACAGTAGACAGGGCTGCCCATTGTTCTGGATGCCACGTCTGTCAAGAGGAGGGCCCCCAAAGCATCCACACAGCTGACAGGCAGAATGCTGCCAGTGAAAGTACTGAGTTTTGTCAACAAACTGTGAACAAAATGCATTATGTGTTTGGACACTCCACAAAACTGGGGTTTTGACAGCAAAACTCACTAGTGTAACCATACCCTTTAGGTACAACGTAGTATTGAAGAAAGGAAACAAACATAGCAAAGGAATTTGTTATGCATGCACATTTGGTTCTGAAACCCCAAAATGGAGTTACAAGTCTGTGAAAAACAACAAAATCCTGAAGGTGATTCCCCACTATGTCCTCACCACCCCTCTGTTGTAATCAGTCCCTCCTCCTCCTACTCTTTCCCATTGGATTTCTGGCTTCTGTTGATGAAATGGCTTGATTGTTATTGTTTATATCATAGCACCTAGGAGTCCCAGGAATATTTGGCTTACAGAGAATACCTTTTAAATACCCGTGTGTGATAACTTTTCTGGTCATGTGCTTGTGTTGGATAACTTCCAGTCATCAGACCCTCTCCTTTTTGCTCCTTTGCTTGTGGTCCTCTGGGCCCACTGGGGCAGAACCATCCTCAGTCTGTGACAATTGTATCCTGCCTTATACTCTATAATTAGTATTTCAGTGAGTGAGAGAGGTTTCTTTTATAATGGCAAACAGTAAACTCTCTTTAAGGTGAAACATCAAAAATGTGTCTTAACTGAAATTATGAGATGTGCTAGAATAGATAAATCATGAAAAAGGAGACAACCTAAAAACAGAAACAGCTTGAGGAAACAGCTTGCTGCAAGACAGGCCCAACGAAGAAAACAAGAGAACGCCACAGCCCCCGGCCAAAGCCTCTCCAGTGCACCATCAGTGATCTGCAGCCCATCCTGGACAACGGTCCTTCACTCTCACAGACCTTGGGAGGCAGGCCTGGCCTCACCTACAGACAGCTTGCCAACCGTAAACAAATTCTCACCAGCAGCTAGAGACCACAACAGAGTAACTCTAAACCTGGAACTAGTCCCTGCACCAAACCTCGCTGCCAACTCTGCTCACATATCTACACAAGCGATATCATCACAGGACCTAACATCAACCACACCATCAAGGGCTCTTTCACCTGCACATCTATTAATATAATATATGCCATCATATGCCAGCAATGCCCCACTGCAATTTACATTGGCCAAACTGGACAGTCTCTGCATAAAAGAATTAATGGACATAAATCAGACATCAGGAATGGTAACATACAAAACCTGAAGGAGAACTTTAGTCTCCCTGGATACTCAGTAACAGATTTAAAAGTAGCAGTCCTACAACAAAAAAAAAACCCAAACCCTTCAAAAATAAACTGCAGAGACAGTTCAGAGCTGCAATTCATTTGCAAATTTGACTCCATCAACCAAGGACTGAACAGAGACTGGGAGTGGTTGGCCCATTACAAAAGCAGTTTCTCCACTCTTGATGTTCACAATTCCACATTAACTGCTGATAATGGGCCACATCCTCCCTGACACAACTGACCTTGTCAGCTCTGGCCCTCCCCTTGACTGAGACTCCCTCTTTAAATCGTCCTCTGAAACCCCTCCCCCCACCTCACGCATCTGACGAAGCAGGTCTTTGCCCACGAAAGCTTATGGTCCAAAATATCTGTTAGTCTATAAGGTGTGACAGGTGGTCGTGTTGCTTTTGAAATACAGACTAACTCAGCTACCCCTCCGATAGCTTGAAGAGTGTTAATTATCTAGAATTCGAGGAGTGTTATGGGAACGTAATGCACTTGACTGGGAGCTGTACCTCAAGTTAGTGCTTCAGAGCCTATTTCTGGTTCAGAGCCTATTGACACCACAAATCCTTAGTCATGGGAGTGCATCCAGTGAATCCATCGACAGGGTGATAGCCTTAATTTACAGCTCTGTCTAGATTGCAAGCTTTCTGTCAGGAACCTGGAGCTCTCCTGACAGAAGTCTACTGCTCCAGGAGCCCTCTTCTAACATCCTGGTCATCCTCATTCCACAAGGAAGAAGGGATGTATCAGCAGAGCGGGTTTTCTCGACAAAACTGTCAGCAGGAGATAAACAAATATGTTGCACAATTTGCTTATCTTTTACCAACAGATCTCTTCAATCTAGACATAGCCTAGAAGTGCTAATGTAAGTGAGGGCTTCTATGACTGGCCATTTGTTTTGGAGGAACAAAATATGAGAGTTCTGTAACAGTGAACTTTGAATCCAAACTTCTGAGCTTTATTTCTGGCCTTGATACTGATGGAACTTAAGCAAGTCCTTTATCCTCTCTGCACCTTGCTTCTCCTATCTGTAAAGCTGCTTTATCTACCTCAAGAGTTTTTGGGCAAGCCTCTTTTACCACAACCATGCCCATTTCCTGTGGCTACAGGCTGGCTTGCAGTTAGGAGGAAATGAAATCCAAGCCTGAGCAGTAGAGTTGTCTGAATCACATCTGAGCATTTACAAACACCCTTACCATTTCCCTGTGTAAGACCATTCTTTTATCCAAAATTATTTTCCACAAATATTTTCCAGATATATAGAGGGTTTTCTTCCAAACCCCATTATTGTCACTCTCAAAAGGCCAGCCAGGCTTGCTGTGGAGGCCAGAGGCTCATCATCAAGTGTCTTTACTCTCCCTAGAAGTTAAATATCTTGTGTTTTAGGAGGCACGGTAGTTCAGTAGTGTCATAGAGTAGATAGACCCCATGCTGACTTTGCAGTCGAGGAGTTAATGCAGGAACTACTAGCCACCGTTAATTGGCAGCCTCAACACCCCTGGGACAACAAGAGAGTTGAGAAGCAGAAGAGCAAGGTGGCTTCTGGAGGAGTCAGCAGGCTAGAACAAAAAGGTCCTGCTAGCACGCTGATGAGATGCTGTCCAACAATGACAGCACCCCAGGAGGGGAAATGGCCAGGACCATTGTCTGCAGATGCCTCCTGAGCCAAGAGTGGTAGTAAGGAAGTGATAGCACAGCAGGGGAATTTGAGGGTTGATTCTGCCTGCTCAGTTTCAGACCCTTCAGCTGAAGCCTAGTGAAGTGAGTGCATCTGGGTTCCCCTACTTTCTCTTCCACAGAGACTTGAAAAACCAAAAGAGGTTCCAGGCCTGTTGAAAACAAGGCCCCACTGACCCCTGACAAACATACAGGGAAGTCCATACACCTCAGTGGGACATAAATTAACATCCTGGCATCCAGAGTAGGATGATAAAAGATTCAGACAAAAGAGGCAGACTGATCACCCCACCAAACCGAACAGACTGTGCAATACTCTATCTGGCCAAAAGGTGTGTTTATGCACTAGGGAATCAGAAGATCTGGATTCTCTTCCTCGTTCTACCATTAACCAGCAGAGTGATCTTGGGCTTCAGTTTCCCCATCTTTCAAATGGGGATAAAACTCTATATATTTTGTAAAGTGCTATGATATTGGAATAAAAACTACTTAAGACCCTGATCTCTAGTCTACTGAAGTCAGAGGAAAGATTCCAATTAAATTCAATGGGATCAACTCCTTGGAGAGCACAGTTCTATTGTTATTGTTCTATGGAGGTTCACTATTATGTCTACTTCCTGGCAGTACATGTGGTGCTGCTAGTAGGCATTTCCAGTTGTACAGTAATTGTTAAAAAGCATCACAGGGTCTTTTGAAAACAGAAGGAAAGTTGGAGCTAGCTGCCCTTAAGCTCTTATTTTTATTTATTTTCGTGTCCAGAGTTTTTTGAATAGCCAAGGCAGACAGCTACCAGAAACTTATTTAAAACATCTGATTAGAAATCAATTGTGGGGAGAGGAAAAGTACAACAAGCACTGTATTTATTGATACTTGAACAGTGGACTGATAGGAGAAACCACACAGGACTCCATCACCATACAGCACATTCTCTTGCAATGGAAGAGCAACCCAACATTTGTCACACCAAAATATAATTTCTAGGAGACAATAGTCCACCTGCAATATATTCATGCTGCTAAAAGCTCGGAAATAAACAATATTTAATTCCCCTTAGCACTAAAATTAGTGGCCAGAAGGCAGGGAGATCTTCCTCCTTATTCTCCTCCCCTTTTTGAGAATCTGACCCATATGCAACTGGGTACAATGACTATGACATACTTTGTTTTTTCCCTTAGACACTAGCAAATCCTGTTTATGACACAAAATGTGTTGGAAATGAACGAACATTCTCAAAAGCTGCTCAGTGGAAGAACAGGACTTTTAACAGCATTTTGTATTTTCTTCCTGGGGCATAATCACAATCCTATGGAAGGAACTACCCTGGTATAGTTACATTGTCTTTTAGGTAACCCCCTTGGTCTAGTCAAGCAAAACCAAAATAAATACTTGTTTTAGATTTTTAGATCTATGTGAAAAACACCGTATTAAATGTGATTAAGTTTGGAATTACTCTTAACTAGGGTAATAATTAGTGTAGCTTTAGATAATGTTGTAAAAACTGCTTTATGCTCGTAACTACAACTTGCATTTGTTTCACTTGGGTGGTTTATAAATCCTGATATCTTAGCTATTAACACATTTAAATTACCATGATTTATGCAAATTGTTGGAAAAGCCAAAATTTCAGCGTTGTGCTCTATGTGAGGGTTTAATTATACTCCTGCAGCAGCAACAAAATGGGGTCCATTTTACAATTAGTCTATTCTGCTTTCCTGGCTGATGATAACATTCTTTTGTCAAGTTAGTATCAATCATGCTAACAGTAACAAAATGGAATATTATACATATGTTAATTGGCCGCGCATGAAAAATGCTTGTTTACGCCAATATAATACCGGGATGATGCGGTGACAATCGGAACCTGAGAAAGAGAGGTTGAAAGCTTGACTCTGCTCTTAAGGCATGGTCATACAAGTGATTTTCTTCCTGCTGCTTTCTTCGATGCTTGCAGATAGCTGATTTCTTTTATGCTACTATAAAAGCCGATGAAATTACAATAGCTAAAACAGAATTGTTTAAGGCAGCTGTAGGGCTATTAGCTATTACAGAAGAACACAGAAGCTTGAACTTGGAAGGTAAGGAAAGGGGTTGTTGTTGTTGTTATTATTATTATTATTCAGAAGAAGTCAGCAGTGCTCGTGCACTTGCCAGCAAAATCTGGTATAGTAAAATACCTATCCATGTGGTACCTAATGCCTTATTATGGACTGTCCCTGAAATGATCCAACAGACATTTCTAAGTGAACTATGGTGCACAAGTATAACTAATGTGTAAAGTATAGTAGGGAATTTCATACATATTGGGGTGTTACTTAAGGGGTATTTTTAAGGTGACCATCTGTCCTGTTTTCGGCAGGACAGACCTGTATTTTGGGTGCCATTCTGACATCCTGATTTATTTTGCTCTGTATTTCAGAGTTCACCGGCTTCTCCCACTGGGGGAGCTGGGAGCCAGATGGCAAAGTGGCTCAGCTTCCCCCAGCAGGGGCTGGAGCTGAGCTGGGGCCACAGGGGTTGGAGCAGGAGCTGCGGGGGGCAGGAGGATGAAATGAAATAAACCAGGGCTTCAGTGGAGTTGGATCCAGGGTCTGGGCAATGGGGGTTGGAGCAGGGCCGCTGGAGCCAGAGCGGCAGCGGCTTGAGCCAGGCTGCGAAGGCTGGAGCGGGAGTCTGGGCTGGGGAAAGAGTTGGAGTGGAGCTGGGGGAGCGGGGGCAGGGGCTGTGAACCATGGCCACAGTGGGATTAGAGCCAGAGCTGCCCACCTTCTGCCAGCTGGGAACTGGAGCTGTGCAGCGGCACGGGCTGCCACCCACAGCTCAGGAAAGCCAGGAGCTTCGCTGGCGGAGCAGCAACCCTGTTCCTGGCACCCAGGTAGCGTGACCATCTGTCCTGTTTTGGCCAGGACTGGGGTCATTCCCCATGTACCATATCTGGCTGGGGGAGATATGGTCACCCTGGGTATTTCCCCGCTTCTCTGTAGTTTTATTTCTTCTTTATGTAATACCATTTAGTAGACATATATGCCCTGTTAAAAATTATAATGCATCAGAATCATAACAAAAAAGAAATCAAACTTATTTTTTAGGTTCTGTCAGCTGTGTAACCTATCCACTTATTAGGGACAGTTTCTGGCTAGAGCTCTGTCCAGATTCACACTTGCGAAAAGCAGTGATAACCATGTTAACAATGTATATATAACAATGCTTCTAAAAAGCAGTGTGGCCTAAATCAGTCAAGTTTCCACCTCTGTGGAAAATCACAACCACAGGTGTTGTCTCACTGAGAGCTGCAAGCAGTAATATAGGAACTGGTTTGCCAAAGGTGAGTGTGGTATGGCCAAAGAAAACAGCATTAGATTCTCCTGGCTCATGCTACACAGATAACTCTCTGTGCAACCCAGTCAGAATTTGGTTTTTAATGTTTAATTTCCCTCTATGGAAATACATGAGACGAATTCCATCTTAAATCCATAGGGGATATTGGTGTTTAATCCCTATTTTATATTTGGTGGGCGGGAGAGAGGGGAAATTAACATTTTAAAACCTAGAGTGAATTCAAATGCACTGATACAATGGTCAGAACTATTTAGGTGTGCTTGAGATGCAGAGGTGTGGGGGAGGGGGGAGCTAAGGGGCTGATTCTGATATTTTTGAAACAAAAATGCACCACTGTATTCTCTCTGGTCCTTTGTGTTAGTAAATGGGCTTCTGATCTGTAGAAGGAGGATCCAGTTTAAGACTCAAGGCCTTGATTCAGGAAAATGCCCTTCTTCTGTAAGCACTTAGCATATGTGCTTAAATGTTACAGAAGTCTCGTTAAGTACATGCTTAAGTGAATGAGGGCCTCACTGTATTTTGCATGTGCTAAATAGCAACCCATGTAGAACAGCACTGATGTGTAATATGGTATTGTGTTTAGATAACGAACCAGATGTGGAGGATTTTGCTAACTGAGGGAATTAGAATTCTGATTTATAGCTGGTTGATAAATGGAATTTCCATCCCATGGGAAGTTCTAAAACCTAACAGTTTAACTTCCTAATCAAATCAGAAGTCAAAATTTCTACATGATATAGTAAAATGTTAAATGTTGGATCATATTACAATTGATATAATTCAGATCAATTTTGACTCAAAGTAAAAACTAAATGGTTCATCTTATCAAAATGAGATCTTGACTATTGAACTGAAATGATAAAAATTAAAATGATGCATTTTGTCTTTTTCCTATCAAACATGTCATTGAAATGAACATGTTCCTGCAAAAAGTTTTGATTTTGATTAAATTGTATTTTGCAATAGAAAACACTATTGTCAAAAACTTTTAACCAGTTCTACTCAATGGAACCTGACCCTTTCTTAATCACCTGCTTTTCCCCACCAAAATACAATGCAAAATTATGTACCAGCTGCCAATACTTAAATGAGTGCAGTTAAAATTTCATTAGATTTTTCACCAGGAGGAGTGATGATATCAATTCTACTTACATTCCCCCTTTTAAGTATAGGTAATGTTGTACCTGCTCAAACCGGTTGTGCTTTACCTACTGGTAAAAATCTTACAGGAACTAATTTCATGGGAGAAAACAAGATGTGCATGTAAATTAAGGGAACAGTTGTGCCCAGGATATTTTCTTACACCTGCTTTATTCAAGCAATGTTTTCAGTCTATTAACAAAGCCATAACTGAGTTCTCTAAAGCCCAGATGATTGGCCAGTATTTTCTTTTGATTTATTTTCATGGAGTCCTTCTCAAAGGGCATAATTCAAATTATTCTGTTGCTGCATAATGATTGCCCATACTTGTGAATAAAATCTTGTGTAGTGAGACAAAGTTTAACATTTCCTACATTTGTAAAATTAGCTTCTATCTTGCTGTCAACTTTGTTTATTCAAAAAGGAGGTGTGGCTAATAGTTTGTCCTCTTGTGCAGACATGATACAGACAAAATGAAAGTAATTTGGAGAGGGAAAAGTATTTTACACTGGCATGGAACACTGGCTTGGCTTAATATGTGTTTCTTGTACAGAACCTTAACTATATTGACGTGACAGCTATATCCATATACAGTACGTTCACTATATTTGAAGGCTACATCATTTGTCTGTTAGTTTCAAGGTAGAGTGTTAGCATTGTGTTTTTGTTTTTAAATCTATAAAGCCACAAATTGTTTGGGACTTGCCTATCCCAGAGACTTGTCTCTCTCCCCATGCTATATTGCTACAGCTGTGATCAGCAGAATTGGCCATGCTCTGGTTTAAATGGGAGGGGGCAGCTGGTAGGCTGATCTCCAATGGGGTAATGGACTCTGGAACTCATTCCCCTCTTTGGAGCTCAGATTTGTTAATGATCCAG
Source organism: Carettochelys insculpta (assembly GCF_033958435.1). Lineage (NCBI taxonomy): Eukaryota > Metazoa > Chordata > Testudines > Carettochelyidae > Carettochelys > Carettochelys insculpta. Next base: position 13,183,062 of record NC_134147.1, on the reverse strand, counting down.
ATACACCATACGGTTCTTACAGGATCTCTTTCCTGGCAATCTGGGGAGCCAGACTTGGAAAACATAAATGGAGTTTGTTATAGTGTTATGTGCATGATATTACTATAATGTAATAGTGCATGATATTATTATAATGTAACTCAGTTTTAATGTCCTAATTTTTGTAGTTGTGTGCATGCACATATACACACAAACACCATATAAGATGGGACCTTAAAAATACTGAAGAGGGAGCCTTCTATATACATCTGTAACATATAATTGGTTCTATTTATAGGTTGCAGCATAGTAGGCTGAAGTCAGAGTTGATATTTTTGAAATATTTGTTTTTATCATATTGCACTGAACCTTTGTTTTGACATATTTGAAAAGGATCTCGTACTTCAATTGCATGTGGTGCAGATAAGTGAAACTGGTCTGGATTAATTTGGATTTACACACTGTATATTCTAGAGGGATTGTTGTAAGCACTGTAAGGCTTCCTTTTGTTCAGCTTCTGATGGTGAAATCATATTTGATCTTAAACTTACGAGGCTTGCTCCTCAGATCTCTTATGTGGTCCAGAGAACATATGTGGTCCATTAGTATCACTCAATGTTCTCTCATGTTAATATTCAGCTTCATAGCTAACTATAGTTTAAGGGGCTTCATATACATTATGTAAAGAATTACACATGGCAAAAGCCTAAGTCTACAGGCATGTTTTTAAAGTTCTTAAACAAAAAAGTTGCATAATTATTTTCAAGATGGAGGACAAAGACATCATTCATAGAAAAAGGGCTCTGTTGTGGACTGAGGGGTGGAATGTTGACAAGTACAGGGGACTGGGAGTCATCAATCCTGGATGCTAGTTCCAAATCAGCCTATGACTCCCTACATCTTGGACTAATCTGTTTCTCTCTCAGTGCTTCAGTTTATCCATCTGTAAAATGGGGCTGTTTCTTCCTGCCATCATCAGCATTAGCTAAACCAGGCAAAATTCTGCACTCCTGCCAGAGCAGAATTCAGTGGAACAGAAAGAATAGGGCTTTATGGCTCAAACAATAGTTTCATTATTCATTCACACATCAGCAGCCCTTAATATGCACAGTCCTTTTTTCATATATTTATTGGATATTGATTTCTTCACAGGTCCAGTGCTGTATAGAACATAATTAGCATTTTAATTAATGTTCCTAGGAATAAATGTTGCATTAATAACCAGGCGACTTAGGAAATTAGCCTTTGTTATTTGAAGGACAAAATCCCGTATGTTCACAAAATGGTTCATAATTCCATAGTCACCTGCTTTGAATTGATCTGTGGAAAATAAGTGGAATTTTTGAATCCGTATTTTGCAGTGTAGCCCCCCTGCTTCAAGTTATGTCGTAAGAAAGTGGTTGTAATTTTTAACTTGGTTCTTATTTGGATGTATTTAAAAATATTTTTAGCCTTGCTATTTCTGGTCACTGTGCACATGGGCCATCTCATGGAACCTTAGCTGTAGTTGCTTACAAGCCCCCAAAAAAGAAATGCACACACCCCCTCTCCTTGTCACACGGAGGGAATCTGTTCTCTCAAACCACCTCCTTTTGCAACATGGTTTAAAAGAAAGATTCAAAAAAACTTTAAAAGTTAATTGATAAATGTGTAAGTAGTTAAAAATGTGTGCAAAGAAAATTAAACATATTAAGGTTGTCAAGCTCTGAGTGTGAATGAGACAGATAATAAATGAGTGAAATTATAAATACCTCCTCAAACCATTTCTTGTAGAGTGGCTATTTTAAAATCTACCTTAAAATTAACCCCGACGGGGGAATTCTTGCTCTGAATGAGTGAGGCTCTGTTTAATCTCAAAGGCTGGGTGCATTCCTTGTGCTACCGCCTAAGCGCCCTGGCGCGTTTCCTCCTCTTTACAGCGGAGTAAGAGGGGCCAGAATTACGGCGGCTCATTCTGACCCCTCTTGTTGCACTGTAAGCAGGGAGGAACCGCCGAAGTCAGCCGAGTAGCGCCGCTCTGGGGGGCGGGCAGCAGCCGGGCCTGTGCGCCAAGCCCCCTCCCCCCTTGTTTTGCAGAGTTCCCAGGTGCACATCTCGGCGGCGCTCGGGGACCGGCGCTGTAATGAAGAAACGCGCAGGTTTAATACAGTTCGGGAACAATCCGCGGGGCCCTGCGCCGCTCCGCCGGGAGATGTTCCTGGGCAGCCGCCTGGCCAGTGCCGGGGGGCTGGGGTGGGTCGGGGAGCCGCTGTCCCAGGAGCCGCTCCATGTGCGAGCTGGAGACGGCGCAGCCGCCTCTGGTCGGGTGGGAGGGGGCTCCCGCAGCCGCAGCCCCAGCCCCAGCCCCAGTCCCAGTCCAGCCCTGGGGCGGGGGCAGCCGCCGCCACCGCCTCGCTCCGGCAGCCAATCTCCGGCCGCCAATGCAACCCCACCGGGGGGGGACCTCGCTTGGCTGCTGGCGTCTCAGGCCCGCCGCTGCCAGCAGCAGCTGCCCCGAGGGAGGCTGGAGGCGCGGGACCCACGTGGCACTCGGCCGGCCGGACCGCGGAGGCCCGCGGGGCTGTGCTGGCCGCCCGGCCACGCGCTGCTGCTACCCCGCCATGTGGTGCTTGCACTGCAACTCCGAGAGGACGCAGTCGCTGCTGGAGCTGGAGCTTGACAGCTGGTAAGCGCCGCAGCGCGCTGCTGCTCGCGGGCCGGGCCGGGCTCTTGGGTAGCTGCAGGGCAGGAGCACCCGGCTCCCCGAACGTGGGGCTGCAAATCCAGCGCGATCCCGGGGCACGGCGCGACTTGTCTCCGCGGCTCCCAGCTTCGCCGCCGCCTCCTTCGTGAGGCTTTGCTGGGGCGGGGGCGGCCGCGTTCCCCGGGAATTCCCAGCGGACGGGGTGGCGCGCGCTGCTGTGTGTGAGGAATGGATTCCCTGGCCCTGGCCCCGGCCCCGGCCGGCCCAGCGCCCTCTCGGAAACCCACGCGGCAGCCGCTGCAGGCTGGAGCTTCCCAGCACAGACCAGCCGTCCTGGGCAGCCTCACAGCCTACCAGTGTTATCAGTTAGGTGATGAGCCTTAGTGGGACAGGCCCACTTCTTCCGGCCTGGAGAACAGGAGTGAGTGGGTGTGTCCCACAAAAGCCCATCACCTGATAAATAATACTGTTAGTCTTTAAGGTACCATCTGACTGCTTTTTTGCTCTCTGTAGCCATGTGCCCCTGCTCAGAATCACAGTAGCACTTAAGGATTTTCTTTGCATACAGCACATCCTTGTACTCTGTAAAGTTTTAAATGTGTCAGAGTGGTAGCCTGTTACTCTGTATCAGCAAAACCAAGAAATTCTGTGGCACCTTACTGACTAACCTGATTATTTTTGATAATCGGTGACTAACTAAAAGCCCCAAAATGAACAACTTATATCTAAATAGCAAACTATTGAAATATTGGATAATTCCTCCTATTGTCCGAGAGAGAGAGAAGGTTCGGGAGTGAAAGTCAGAGGTCAATGGTACAAGCACACACCTAAAGTGTGGGGAAATAGAATACGTAAAAAGTTTGAGAATGTCCTGCAGTAAACAAGCCACTCATTACAAGACAAGGTGTGTGATTTTTCTTAAAAATAAAGGTTACAAAAAATATGGTTTGATGTTTATTAAAGACCATCTCATATTCATATGCATTGCAGCCCTTGAATTACTGAGTTTTGTACTGAATTGGAAAACGTTGCTCATGCTATTTTGGTTGCTGACCCCTGGACTAACCAATCATTTGGAGCATAAGCTTTTGCCCCAGGGAAAGTTTTAAGTGGTTGCAAATGTGTGCTAATTACAGTCACTTTCTAGTAGACACCCCGGTGTGTTTTGTGGTGCTTCTATAGATGAATTTCATAGCTCAGACAGGTGTAAGACAGGAGTCTGCAACCGAAGTAGTGAGAAGAGCCCTCTTTTCATATTCAGGTACAAAAATCAATCCCTCAAGCTGCAATGCTCATGAATACGAGTCAGTCCTAAATAAATAATGTCAAGCTGTGTATTTTTATCACCCCTATATCAAGAACAGTGCGCACACAATTGTTTGTACCAGTTAGAAACTTAAGTTACACCCATCCCCAGGCTTTTCTCCCCCATCCCACAAACCCATCCTGGCATCCCCAGGATTAACTTCTCTGAGCCCCAGCCTCCCCCCCCACACCCCGCAGGCTTAACTCACCTCAGCACGTGCAGTTCTGCAGCAGCTGCTGCCGCCATCGCCACCTCCCCTGACTACCACTTCTTCCTCCTTGGGATAGCTGTGTGGCTCCAGCAGGGGCAGGCTTGGCTGCCCTCCCTCCCAGCTCTCCTGCTGGCTTAGACTTCCTCCCAGGTGGGGCTGCTCCATGCCCAGCTAGCTCTCTCTTCCGGGCTCTTTGCTTCAGCTGACTGCTCAGAGACTCTGGCTGCTGTTGCTTAAACAAAAAAGTCTTAAATTCAGTAGGTCTAATGGTCTTTTTGTTTAAGTGATGGCAGCCTCTGGAGCCACAAGAGGAGTCAGCGGCAGCAGCGCTTGGTGCCCCAGCAGACTTCTTAAAGAGCCGCATGTGGCTCCAGAGCCACAGGTTGCTGAGCCCTCGTCTAGGGGCAAACACAGCTGCAGTGCCCTTTGCCTTTTATAGACATAGCCCTACATTAATAGTATAGGCCATTTGAATATGGGATCAACAGTTATAACTTTTAAACTTATTGCTGCATATTAGTGATAGATGATATTGCTGTTTTTAATTTTCCACTTATAAAAAGTGCTGATAGTAGGATACGGTTTGCCCAGGAATGTGCACTGTTTTACACATACATTATCGCTTCTTTTTTAATTTCAGTTTAGGATGTACTCCAAGAAAGCATGTGATTTGTATCACGTTAACCACAAGCTCTACTTCAAAGCCATTTTATGCACTGTCCTTTGTAGTTGTCAGAAATCCTACAGGGAAACCAGAGTCAACGTTGTCAATATATATTTAGTGTAAGTGTGGTGAAATCAGTGATGTTTCCCAGTGTAAATAGTGATCTACAATCTTTGGCTCCAACAAAATAGTTGATTTTTATTTGAAGGATTTAATATTATGTGTACAGTAAGATTAAAAAAGGGTAGTGACAGTATTGGTTATTTTGATATGTACATAGGAGTCTCCACGTAGCTACATATTTAACTTTGTTAAATATTTACTTGGGCTAAAGGAGAAGAAAGCAGAAACGTGGTGTTAACCAGTGGATGTATTAGTTAGTTGTGCAGACTGGTGTCTCTAGGCAGTCTTCAAAATGCTGCACTGTTATGCAAAGTTCAAATAGGCAAGAAAAACAATTGCTTTTTCATATGTCAAAGGCTCTGTTCAAAATAATCTCTTGTCCATTTAAAAATGTAAAACAACAGGCAATATGAAAATAATCTGAGGTGATTATTGAATTTTTAAAGGTTAAATGGGTAAATGTAAGCAACATATACAATTGGTAAACTTTGGCAAAAAGTACAAACCATTCTAAAAATGATCATCTACAATGTGGCTTTATATGGATACAAAATAGAGAAATGGGCTGTTGGGCAGGGATGGGAATTAAAATACAATTTACTATAGTTCCTAACAGAAATTTAATGAGCCTGAAGCCCATTTATCCCTTGAAAAAGTAGTAACAGAGAGAAAGCTGTGCTAGTCTATATACAATCAAAACAATTTATTATTTTGTTAGTCTTTAAAGTGCAACTAGACTGCTTTTTTGTTTTGAAAAATTTAGTAGTACAGAAACCTTCTTTATATGGAAATTTGGAACTTGTGGGTGGCTTTGAAAAAATTGATACACTTCATGGATGGAAATGTGACAGTTTCCCACAGTTGTGCACACTTAGTAATATTTGACGAAATGACATTCCGATTGGGCAGTAGATTACAAAATATTATGCCCAATGTGTTTCATTAATGGCAGAGTGGCTGTCCTTGCTAAGCTATATTTTACCACTAGGACCAGGTTGACAAGTATTGGAGAGGTAGCAGTGTTTAGTCTGTAGCTTGAAGAACAACAAGAAGTTTTGTGGCACCTTATAGACTGACAGATATTTTGGAGCACAAGCTTTTGTGGGCAAAGACCCTCTTCACCAGATGCATCAGAGGCGGGGTGGTTTCGGTGGGGTGTTTAAAGAGTGGTGTCCCAGTAAAAGGGAAGGCCAGAGCTGACAAGGTCTATTCAGCAAGGTGGAAATGGCCCAGTATCAACAGTACCTATCAAAGGAGTTAAAAACAAGTCAGATCAGACAGGGGGATGTGAGCCTTTGTCAGTGTCTATTGGGGAGATATTAACATCCAGAACAGAGAAGCTGTCTTTGTAAGCTGCGAGCCACTCTCAGTCTCTGTTTAGTCCATGGTTAACAGAGTCAAATTTGCAAATAAATTGCAGCTCAGAGATTTCTCTCTCCATTTGATTTTTGAAATTTTTTTGTTTCAGGACTGTCACCCTTAAATCTGCCACTGAGTGTCCAGGGAGATTGAAGTGTTCTCCCACAGGCTTCTGTACATTACCGTTCCTGATGTCTGACATGTCCATTGATTCTTTTACGGAGAGACTGTCCAGTTTGGCCAATGTAGATTGCAGTGGGGCATTGCTGGCACATGATGGCATATATTATATTAGAAGATGTGCAGGTGAAGGAGCCCCTGATGGTACAGTTGATGTTAGGTCCTGTGATGATGTCACTGGTGTAGATATATGAGCAGAATTGACAGTGAGGACTGTTGCAGGGGCTGGTTCCAGGCCTAGAGTCACTGGTTTGTGACTTGTAGTGGCTGGTGAGGATTTGTTTAAGGTTGACAGGCTGTCTGTAGGTGAGGACCGGCCTGCCTCCCAAGGTCTGTGAGAGTGAAAGATCGTTGTTCAGGATGGGTTGCAGAGCACTTTGTTTTCTGTAGTCCTAGTTAATGTCTGTGCATGCATGGAAGTATTCTTTTTCTAAACACAACATTTTACTTCCTTTTTATACCAGGGCTGTTTCATAAGCATGGTATGTCCTTCTAACACCTGACATTGCTGAGGCTTCTGATATACTTATTCAGTAACTAGAAGTTTTCATTCTCTTTGGCTACATCTAAACTACATTCCTCTTTCGAAAGAGGAATGGAAATGAGGGAAATTGAAAATGCAAGTGAAGCGCTGATTTACAAATCTTGCACTTCATTTGTATAATCTCATCCGATTGCTTCTTTGAAGGAGTTTTTTTTTTTTTTTTTGGAAAAAAAAGTGTAGACAGGGTTCTTTTGACCCCCTCCCCCCTTTTTTTGAAAGAACCCTTATTCCTGGAAAAAATAAGGTGTGCAGGTTGTTTCAAAAACGGGATTTTTTTCTCAAAAGAAACCCCTCTACACTGCTTTTTTTATTAATCTCCTTCAAATAAGTGATTGGACAAGATTATGCAAATGAAGTGTGAGATTTTTTTAAAATCAGTGCTTCATTTGCATTTTTGATTTCCCTCATTTGCATGTGTTTTTCAAAAGAGCAATGTAGTGTAGTCATAACCTTTGTTAAATAGGTGGCTTAACCAATTCTGGCATTCTGTGTGTAGAGTAGGATCTTTGTACTAGTATTTGTAACATGGAATCATTTTAGCTTTCATCAGAGATGTCCGAAGTTGCAATTTCAATAGATGATGCTAACTGATGAAATATTGGTTCTAGACATTATGCAAAGATGACTTACTATTTGAGGGAGAGGGCTGCCTCAGAATTCTTACTTGAGTATCAGCTGCAGGCCTGTCTAGTACAGTTAATTGATAGGACAAAGAGCCATGCAATTTTATTAAATGATGTGCACTACTCGGGTGGGAAAATCCTAGACTCCAAGTACCCTTCGTCATCTGAGAAGTGCAGATAGCCAGTCTAGCTATGCCTCTGAATTTGTTTTTCCATTTAAAATCTGTACTGAAACAGTTTTTCTAACAGCAGGCCTCTCCTGTGTCATTTCTTCTTTGCTGAAAAAAGTATTTTTGTTTAATTTTCACTGGCAGTGTGTTTTTTCTGCAGCATGAGATACATGCGCTTTGGTCAAAAAAGCTCTGGACTAACTGAGGGATTTATGTGGGCCTGATTATCATATTCACATAATGCAGAATGAAAACTTTTGTTCTGATTTTTGTTGTTTCTATCCGTTGTGGGTATGGAAGAGACTCTTCTGAATATGAAGTAAAGTAGTATTATCTGAGCCTGAAACAGCAACGTAAAATAAAAAAGCCAGTTGCCCCCATTTATCGTGGTGTCATGTCAGCTCTGAAGTTTAAAGATGACACTTCCAAGAGTAGATATGACAAAGGTTATGTGGCTAAATTGCACTCTCAGTGCAGATGTGCTTGCAAATTTGTTAGTTGCCCGTGACCAAATCAGAAAATGTGGAAGTAACTGTGATTCTAAGAGTGGATCTGTATCACATAACAGCATATGAAAGTTCAGGCCAACATTTTCAGAGGTGGTCTCTGGTTTTGATGGCTGCAAAAGTTGGAGGTAAATTGGGCTTTTGGATAGTGCTGAGCACCTGCAGTTCCCATTGACTCCAGTTAAAACTAGTTTCTTGACATCCTGCCCTGTCAACCTCTGAAACACACAGAAATATTAACTCCAATCCCTACCTCCCAACCCAGCTCTCACTCATTCCTGGCCCATCTCATGCCAACGTGGAGGCACAGCCTGAGGAAACTATAGTTAGTTGTTCTTACTGAGAATATAACACCACATAGATTTGCACAGAGCCTGTCTGCTGTGCCGGTATGTTGCAGGAGTTCATCCCCATTTGTGAGAGGATGACAACCAGCAATACAGTAGACCCCCAACTTTTGCAGAGGTTGTGTTCTTGTGCAACCCTGTGTAAGTCAAATTTTGCATAACTTGGGGGAGCCAGGAAACTGACTGGCACTAGCACAGCAGCGCAGGTCAGTTTCCTGTCTCTTGTGAGTGGCAGGGACTCAAGAGCCTGGCTCTGGGCTGCCTGCAGCTCACAGGAGAGGGGAAACTGACCAGCGCTGTTCCACTGCTCAGTTTCCCAGCTCATCAGTGGCAGCAGCCAAGAGTCAGGCTGCCTCCTCTCACAGGAGCCAGGAAACTGCTCCTGTCAGGGACAGCAAGAGTCAAGCTGCTGCTCGTGACAGGAGCAGTTTCCCCACTCTGGTCAGAGGTGGCAGCCAAGAGTCAGGTTCTCGGCTGCCCAGTCAGGCTTCTAAGAGTGGTGGGGAGCTGGCATCTGGTTCTGGCTGCCTGCCACTTGGCGGGGAGCTGGGAAACTGACCAGTGCAGCAGCACTGGTCAGTTTCTTGGCTCCTGTGAGTGGTGGGCAGCCAGAAGCCAAGGGACAGCTCCCTGCTATTCAGAGTCATGTTAACCTGAGATATGCATGCTCAAGTTTTGTGAATCTCAGGGTTCTACTGTATGCATGTGTTATACACAAAGACAGATATTGGGGTGATGTTTTCAAAATCCTTTGATTTTGGCCTAATTCTGCTCCCGTTGAGGTCAGTGGGAGTTTTATCATTGACCTCACTCATAGTAAAGGGCTTCTTTAAAAAATCCCACCCTAGATGAGGATGACTATGCTGCTGCTGCTGCTGTTGTAATATTGTAATTATGGCTGATTCTAGGAACCTTAATCAGAATGAGGCCTCCACAATACTACTTGTATATTAAACACATATGAAGAGCTGTTTCTCCACCCCATAGAATTTACAATCTCTTAACAGTTATTGTGAACAGGGGCATTCTATTGAGAGAGTTGTGTAATTTTTCAGCTCCATGATTTTAATAGTGCATCATACAGTATTTGAGTTTTCTTTTTACACTCAAATTGATTATGATGTAAGGGCCAAATTCTCATCTCAGTTTCATCCATGAATTATTATCATCTAAGTTTGCATAAGTGTGAAAGGAGAATCTGGCCTAGAATTTGAATGTTAATTTCCAGCATCATGGAAGTTCTCACCTTATGTCAAAAGTTATTTAAATATAGATGGTAGTTAATTGTGTTTATGAGACTTGGGATTGCAAAGATAATTACTGATCATTATCTTCTCATGACATGTATTAACAGAAAATATTTAAATTCACGTGCCCGGTATCACTTCTTATGTCACACCAGATTATATCACTGTGTTATGAGGTGGACATTTTTAATTAGATGGAGACTGTAGATTTATTTCACTGGGTTAATAATGATTTTATTCCATTGCGAGAAGAGAAACCCATGCTTTGATCTGCTATACTACAAAGCACTAAGATCTCTTCATTTTAATGTTAATGGTGAACTGCTGTGACAAAAATAGATTTTGCTCTCTTTTGATTCTTTACGATAGACACGGAGGGCTTGGCAGTGTCTAACTTGAAGGCTTTTTTTTTTTTTTTCAAAAACCTTTACCAAGATCAAGTATATCAAATTGTTTTCTTTTGTTTGTGTGGAGAGAAGGGGAGATTTAGCATGAGAGTTTTCACAATGCAAGAAAACTGAGGTGTTTGTAAGTGTAACAAACTGTTTTTGTTTTGTTAATATCTGTCTAACTCAAATGACTTCTAAACACCTGAAAGCCACAAAGGGCCTGGTTCTGTTATACTGCTCAGCATGTAGCCATTTGGATAGCACAAAGCGGATGTGAAATGTTACTGTTCTGACATGGAATAACTTCACACTCACTTTGCGTTGGTATAAATGACTGTACACGGAGCAGAACAACGGAAAATCAGGCCTAAGGATTGTAACCATTCTGACGAAACTACTATAGCTGTCTAGCTCTTTTTGTCCGCTGAGTGTTCTAAGCTACATAGGGCAGACAAGTCCTATGTTTCTAGTGTGCTTAAAAACAAACCAACCAAACTCCAATCACTCTTCTCCCCACCCGTAAACTTTCAGAAGGAAAAGGGCACAAACCAATGTATTCGCTCTCATATGGAACTCCTTAGCATACTGGAGAACTCACAGCAGACCCCTGGATCTGAGCAGCTCCCAACTATGGGAAAGTTCAAATTTGGATTCAGATCTGAATCTTGCACCTGGTTCCTATCCGCATAAGTGGCCAAACCACATGTGAACACTTCTGACATTTGGGGAGGTTGAAATGCACATCTTACTCTGAGCATTGTGGCTCAGGCTCATCTGTTTGTTAAAGCAAGGGTGTGCAAAGTGGGGGGCAGGCCCCCTTGAGGGGAGTGAAGTTTGCAGCATAATCAGCTGCTGGGTCTCAGGCTCATCTGTCTCATTAAAAATGTTGAAATACGTTACTGTTTTTGTACATGCACATTCACATTTATATACCAATTTATAAAGTTTTTACATTCTGCATACTTGTTTTCTTACATGTGCCCAAAGGGTTTTTTTCACACAAACATAATGGAAATTTCTGTCGGCTGGATGTTAGACAGGTTAAGTTGGGGGAGGCTGCTAATTACAGGGATGAAAAGTGGGGCCCGACGTAAAAAGTTTGTTCACCCCTGTGGTAAAGCATCCTTAACTTGGGTTAGTATATACTTAGTCTGCAGCCATAACAACTTGTGCTCTGATCCTTTTAGTTCTCATAAGCTGAGCAGGATAAGGCTAGGTTGGTACATGCATGCATGGGAGATCTCGGCAGGAAGCAATGTGGATGATTCAGCTAATAATTCTCCCTCTCTGAGTTAGCGTTGCACCAGTACACTGGTGGTGTGTTGGGGTTCTGTGTTGCTCTGGCAGGAGGTGCTATCATTCAAATGAGATGTAGCAGAGAAGTCCTGACCATCTGGGTTTTAGAGCTCCAACTGCACTTTCTGTATAAGAGAGACTCTTAAACATTGGCTTCTTGGTCACATTTCAGCTTAAGGTAATTACTTTTCTTTTGAGGTAAATTTCTTTTGCACTTTCAGTCAGATAGAAAATTTACATTCACTTTCTTTTCTTATGCTCTTATGTATTATGCTGTTAAACAATTGTGTTCCACTTTAGAGGTGACTGCACTGATCTCTGGCAGGAAGGTTAGCTCAGTGGTTTGCGCATACTGAGGGGCTATATGCTGAGGGGCCAGGATGGGGTTGTGTATGCCATCAGTTGGCCCACCACAGTTAGGGAACCCCTGTGCAGCCATCCACTATGGCCTGAATATCTCCTAGGGTCACAGTCTTCTTGAGGAGATGGTGACAGATTGCTTAGGCCACCTCCATCACCGCGGCCCCCACTGTAGATCTGCCTACCCCGAACTGATTTGCTACTGACCGATAACTTTCGGATGTTTCAAACTTCCACGCAGCAATTGCCACTCGCTTCTGCACTGTTAATGAGGCCTCATTCTTGTGTTGCTGCACTCCAGGGTTGGGGACAGAACATCACAAAGTTCCATAGAAGCGGACGTGTGCATGCAAAAGTTCTGCAGCCCCTGCTGGTTGTCCCAGCACTCTGAAAGTATGTGGTCTCACCAGTGTGTGCTGGTCTCACGTCCAAAACCGCCACTCCACTCTCTGCAATGCATCCAGGGCAACCAGCATCTGTATGGTCTGGGAATGCAGTCGAGCGACTTGTCTATTCAGTTGAGCAAATTTTCGATTACCATTTTCACCATTACAGCCATTATTAGAAGCAGAAGCAGGATTTCCATGATATGGAACCCTCACTGTGAACTGATTGTCTGAGAAATTGGACAACAGTGGGGATGGATGGGGTGGATGATGAAATGATGGATGCTCTTGAGTTGAAGCAGCTGTGGATCCATTTTCGCACTTGTGGAGAAAATGGTATCATCTGCATTTTCTTTCGCACAGTTACTGGGTGTGCGAATTATGCAAAAGTGCTTTGAATTATGGGATTCGGGCATCAAACACCCACAAGCAACTGGGGCTAAGGCACTGTGGGATAGGTACCAAGAATGCACTGCTCACAAGGCCAAAATTGGATAAGGAAATGAGGACACAGAAACTTGACACAGAGGATCAATTTTCTACAGCGTTAGTAGACACTTGAATCAAAATTATAAAAACAAATGTAAACAATCACTTCTCATAAACATCGATTTTTAACTCATAGTCTAGATGCAGCCTTGGTGTGTCCTTTCCCTGCTGGCAGTGCATTGGCCTGTCCTGGTCTCTCTCCGCTCCTTCAACTGGTGGCTGGATGAAGTGGTAGAGGAGGAGAGCCCTGCATGGGTATCTGCATTCACATCTGCAGGTACAAAGCAGATAACTGTGGATCTGAAGCAGCTATTTGTGGGTATGAAGCAGATATGCAGGGCTGTAGTAATCAGGGCTGAGCAGCTTTAATCATTTTTTCCCCTTTTGCAACACACTGAATTGCAGTATGTACAATATTTTAGGAAGAGTCTGGAAGGGAGATGGGCTCTGTATTGGGGAGGGGCCAGACAACACATTAGAGCTTCTTGCATTCTGTGCAAAGCATCTAAACAAAACAACGTACATAAAACACTTGAAGTCTTATATAAAAATATACATACAGTCTTAGTATGTGTGCACCCTCGGCTCTCAGGATGAGAGTGAAGGGAGCAGACCACTTTGTCTCTTAACAAGTACAAGAGCTCATCTCTGAACTGAGCCTGTGATCTGTCAGATCTCTGATTGATATATTAATGGTCCCACCTGTATAAGGGAGAACTGAGTGCTGCCTTTCAGTGGGTTGGAGGTGGAGTTTTTTAGCCTGGGTTCTCACTGATCCCAGTAAAAAGGTGGAGTAGGTCTAGGGCAGTATTTCTCAAGGACCAGTCCATGGACTGGTGCCAGTCCCCGAGGTCTTCCTGACACAGCTTAGGGAAGCCACAAGCTTGTCCCTAGTATCAAAAAGGTTGAAAAATACTGGTAGGGGGGCTATCATCACCACATGAATGGTGGGCCTTCCTGTGCTCCAGAATCTGGAGAAGTGGGTCTTTCCCATGAAAGCTCATCACCTAATAAATAAAATTGTTAGTCTTTTAGGTGCTACAGGACTGCTTGCTTTGTTTTGCACAGTTATAGACTGACATGGCTACCCATCTAAGACTAGAATAAGATGAGTTGAGTTGTGCCTCTCTGTTAGGGACCAGCTGCTTTCTCTCTGTCTCTCCCCCCCCACGCCATTTGTGGGCTTGTTGTTCTGAATTCTGAGAAATAAAGTAGTGTTGTACTGTAATTTGCCAGTAAGAGTATTTTATGTATTTATCTGACTTTTTCTGTATGGATGATACGAAACATAAACTTTAAGATGCAGAGGTTTGGCCTGTCCACTACTGCTTGCTTGAAACTAAAGGCTTACATTATTCCATATACAAAACTGCTGCCCTCTTGCAAAAAGATTTGCACAACTGATTCTCCAGCTTGTATAAGCTGTGTTGAGAAGTAGCGAACAGTGGAGGCCATGACCCACCACCTACAGTTACCCCATTCAGTCTTGGGTGGCAGCAAGGGGCCTATTCTCATGTCAACAAACAAGTGGTGGAGAACTGGATAATTTGGAGTTCAGCTCCACTTCCCTCGCTCTTGGCAAGCCTGTCCCTGAGACAACCCCAGCTTATGCTAGGGGCAGACAGACACAGCAGGCAGAGGAGGATGTTGTATTGTATAAATTTCGTCTACACAAGGGAAACGCTCTAGGGGGACTCTCTGGCCTATATAAATTCACTCTGACTTTTCTGAGCACAATTTAGCAGACTAGAGAGTGCATACTATTTGGTTCTGGACAAGGAAACTACAATAAAACATTCAAAATAGGTAGACTTTATAGGCCATTAGTCATGGCTGGTACAATCTAATCTTTGAGCCCGAAGAAACACTTTTCTGAAACTGAAAGAAATAAACACTAAGATGGCTTCTCTGTTCTCTTTTTTTATCCAAACTTGAGACAAGCTGGACACCAATAAGCAGAGGCCACTTTTGAAAATGTTGTCATGATCAACATAAAGTAACCCTTCATTGTACACACCAACATGGTAGGGTGGGAATGAACAGCATTAATTCTTTTTGATTAGGCACTTGTCCTGCTCCACTCTCTCTCTCTCACCATGGCCTGCTACTAAAAATAAAAACAAAACTTGAGATTGCCATGAGCCTGCACAGTGACAACCATTTCCCCTGCATATTGAAGAAACAGCCTCTTCTTCCAATTTCTTCAAAACAAAAAGCACTCCTATTGTCCAGTGTTTTCCCAATCTCAATGTCTTATTAATGTTGAAAAATGTTTGGGATAAAGTAGCTCAATGTAAGGAGTACAGTAGGGTCTCGACATTTGCAAGTGCTGATTCAACCACTAGCTCTCCCCCTTCTTTCATCTCACAATGCTTAGATAGAGAGAGCCCTGTGCAATCCATATCTTACACAGCAGTGATGACTGCGCTGTACCCCCACAACAACTTCAAGCATTGGTGAGACTCCACCATTCTTACACTGGGTGGTAGCATAAATTGTGACTTTACAATATGTTGTTTACAATAGACAAAACCTCATTGCTTCAGCTGTTCCCATCAGGCTTTGTTTACAAGACATTACATATGCGCACCTTTGCATTTTCATGCAAATGATCTCTGAAGGACACATTCCCCAAATCCTTCAGTAGTATTGAGCTCCTGCTGGCTCATTTCTTACATGGAGATACACATCTCATAGAGCTGGAAAGGGACCTCAGGAGGTCATCGAGTCCAGTCCCCTCCCTTCTTGGCAGGAACAAGCACCATCCCTGACAATTTTTTTTTTTTTTAAATTTATTTGCCCCAGACCTCTAAATGACTTCCTCAAAGACCGAGCTTGCAACCCTGGGTTTAGCAGGCCAATGCTTGAACCACTGAGCTATCCCTAGACACAGGAATTGCTACGTTGTGTGCACCCGCTATGTTTGCAGCACTGGTCAGTGCAGAAATCATATCAAATTGTGACCCTCTTCCTCCGCACTGGGATGGAAGCAGACATACAAAAGAAGGTGCACTACACACGGGACACCTCAGGAGGCTGATGAATTTGAATTACAAACATGGTGCTTCCACACTGGCTTGCATTCGAGATTCTAAAATCAAGATTTTTTACATCTGATGAAGTGGGTCTTTGTCCACGAAAGCTTATGGTCCAAAATATATGTTAATCTTTAAGGTGCCAAAGGACTTCTAGTTGTTTTTAAAATTGAGACTGGCGCTATACCCATCTCTTAATATTGATATTTTGTTATCAATATCAGGGCAGATTAGATCGAGCTAATGACCATGACAGTGAAGACAGTGAAGTCTTAAGGTCAAGATAAGTCATTTAAACTCGATTTTAACTTGTATCTAGATGCAGCCAAGTTTCATCCTAAATTTCCCTGCAGAAAGGCTGAGTGCCTGATGCCTCTACTCTCTGTCTGGTGAGCAATGACCTGCACAGCCCTGGTTGCAGATCTCTGCTGCTCCTTACCCCCACTCCCTGCTTTGCTGCTGCCTGCCTCTTCTCTGAAGGACACTGTCCTCTCCTCTGTGTTCCCTCCCCACTCACCTGTGGATGCAGGTAAAATCCAGATTGCAGATCGGGTGACAGGTTGATTCTGGCAGATGCGGATTGGGTGCGGAGCCACATTTTTGTATCCATTCAGGGGTCCATTAATTACTTTCCGGGGGTAACAACAGGGGGTGGCAGGTTTGCAAAAATGCTGGTGTCCAGAATGCCTGAGCCAACACTACTCCTCCAGTCGCTCTCTGCCCTGATCCCATGTGCCTAAGGCTCTGAGAAGGAGTTTGAGTGGGAGAAGGATGCAGGTTCTGGGAGGGAATTTGAGTGCAGGTGTGGATCTGGTTGCAGCCTCTGGGAGGAAATGTGGGTGAAGATGGAGGTCTGGAACATTGTTCCTTGTAAACTGTGCATTTTTGTGGCTGCTCAGCAGAGATTCAGACGCCACCCAGCTGATTAACAGAGTGCCAAAGCTTGAGTTTTTGTTTCTACTGGTGGTGCACATTCTACATGTCTCAGTGAACATAAAATTATTCTACACATGGATGGACAAGATTAGAGGGAACATAGATCTGGACTACAAACTCTGTGAGGGAATGTGGGTGTTGGCCCTGGCCTGAGGCAGGAGGTCCTGGGTACAGGCACTGGGAGGGAGTTTTGGGGCAGGAGGGAGGAAACATGGGGGTGGGTTGGAGGAAGAGGGTGCAGACTCCAGAGGGAGTGCAGTGCACACAGGAGAGAGTTGATTACCTGGGAGCAACCCCTCTGATAATGGCTCCTGGGAAAATGAGGGTCTCTGCTGCTGTCCCCCCATGCTCTCCCCCCCCTCATTCCCCCTCCCATCCCACATGTCCTCTGGACTTGCCTGCTGCCCTGGGTGATTTAAAATGCCCTGGGGGACCCCGCCCTGTGCAGCTAGGTTAGAGCTGCTTGTGGCCACTTGCTCATCTTGGCTGCTAGTATGTGCATTTCTGTGGCAGAAGGGAAATAGCCCTGCTGTGCACTGCTCCGTGTCCTACCGCAGTCCTCCCCCGTCTCATCTGCTCCTGACACCCATCTCCCACACCGTTACCCCCCCGGCCCTGCTGCCCACATTCTTCCCCCACTTCCCCCCACAGGGTCTGCCGCTGACAGCCCAGCTGGCCCTCACTGTAGACTCACACTGGGGGAGAGGGCATGAGAGATGGCGCTGCCCCGTGCATTCCACCAGACATTCACCCAAAAACATCCCCTTAGGAAGCAGCTGATTGAGCGCCAGGACTCTCCTCTCCTCTCCTCTCTTGCTCCACGGGAAGCCCCATTGTCATCAGGAGGTCACTGAGTCCAGTCACCTCCCCTCTTGGCAGGAACAAGCACCATCCCTGGCTGGGAGGAGCTGGGAGCGGGGTCTAATCTTGTCACATTCTCCTTTCCCCCCAGGTGCAGCAGCCAGGGCTACCTGCTGCCTCAGGCACTGTGCCGTAGCAGCTTCCTAACTCCGAGAGGCCTGGGTCTTTGAACGCTGCTGGAGCTGAACTCCCAGCTCTGAATATTCATTGTGCTTGAGCACCTCCAGCCCATATAAGTTGAGGCCTATAGGTTACAATATAAAGACCTCTTTTGGAGGTTCTGCCTCACTCCTGGCCAGTTCCTCATCTCATTAATGACATAACTCTCATTGACTTTGCTGAGTGCAGAGGTAGGCTCTGTATGGTAACTGTGTTGGATCAGTTATCCAATTTTCTTGTTACCCACTGAAGTAAAGTCTTATGTCTGTTTTGTATGCATAGTGAAATTTATATTGTTTTCCTTTGAGGTAAAACACTGCTAAATCATGTCCAAACTTGAGCTGGGTTAAGGGGCTGTCAGAGCAGAAAGCGGATTGTGCTGCGTTGTCTCCATTATGTCTCTAGAAATAATGGAAAAATAAGTCTTTCTGTGCTGGCATTCTCCAGTTTATCTTTTTTACTTTAGCTTTATTATTATTAATTATCCTCCTTAACATCATTTCGTTTATTCATTCCTGGTTAAAATCCAGCCACGGGTAGAATATAAAAAGTGCCTTCCGATTGAAGTTGTCAGAAGGAGAGAACTCTATTCAGGCCTTTTCAAAAAAAAAAAAAAAAAAGAAATCTAAGTAGAGCATGGGGCATCCAAAGCTGCAGACTAATTGTAAATCCATTGTAAATTCACTCATCAGATTGTGTCAGAATTGAACCTGTTTTGGTACTTAACGTGGCCTTTGTGAAAGTATGAAACTGAATCCATTTGTTGATTAAAATACTTTCTGAGAACCCAGTTCTCCTTTAAAGTATTCACATGCTGCCTAAATGAAAATGTTTGGTTTTAAAATAAATACTACATAAAGTTGGGAGGGGTAAGTAAGTAAAATAGAACAGCATTTGTTTTTGTCATTGTTGCTGGAGGCCCTTGGTCTTTTCTTTAGCTCCTGATTAGTTCCTTAGCTTCTTTCTGCCTATGAACCCTGAGGTGCTCGAGGGGAAGGCTGGCCTGCTCAAAAATTGTTCCCAGCTGTGTATGCTGTATTAGCAGTTGTTTCACGTGGCTTATTTCAGGGTTTTTCTCATGCACTAAGTGATAGAAGTCATCAAATCAATTGATTTAGGATCCAAGTGTAATTGTGTTGCTTGCATGAGATTTCAACAAATGAAACATTTTCTGGCTCAGTTAAATCATGTTTTGTTGACTGTGTTTAAATTAACTTCTGTCTGTTTGAAATACAGTAGATCTCTCAGTTAGGAAGCAAAATTAGAGAGAGAGAGAGAGAGAATACTATTTTTCAGGGCCTGAAAAGAAGCAGGAATCTGATGCTTGACTTCCTACAGTCTGAATGCCAGCAAGCTGGATTTTAATTCTGTGAGTTGTGATATCATTCAGAGTTACCTCTCTCTCATTGGCTTGACACAACAGCTGAAGCCAGAACAGAGCAGAAAAGCAAGGATGGCTAGTATGAAGAGAAGGATTATTGTACTGTAGCAAATGCTGTCTCAGCTGTGCACTCAGACCAGTTCTTCCCCAGCTGCAGAAATGGAATCTTTCTTTTTAAAATTAGTGTTGTGTAGGCTGTAGTGCATATCATGATAGCAAAATATTAATGTCTTCTGCAGTGATTCAAAATTTAAAAGGGGCTTTTTCATGCCTGATAATGCATCAGAACTGATCATCTCCTTTTCTAAATAAATAGGTATTTCAGAGCATAATTACATCTAACACTAACATTGAGAAATTCCACTGATGTCTGTGGAATTATGCAAAAAGGTGGTAGACAATGTGAATAAGGTGAAACAGAAGCGCGTCTGGTAATAAGTATCAAATAATTAAGAACGAAACATAACATATAGTCATGTTTGAAATGACAAATGGCTGCTTTATAAAATGGCGTATGATTTTTAGGTTTGCTTTTTGTGTGGAGGGTAAGTATTCTTTTGATGCGTGTACAACATCCATTAGCATTAACGTGCTTTGCCCATGAACGCTAAGAGACCGTATCTGACACCAACTACCTTTCTCTAGGAAAGTTCCCAAAATGTTACTTTTTCATTAGCTCCTTTTGCAACATAAAACTAGGTTATAGTTTTATAACCTAGATCTTAATAATCTTTATAACCTAGATCTTTATAATCTTTTTGGTTTTTTAATTTAAAGTGCAGAATAAATTCATTGTTCAATTAAACTTTTCATAGAAAGCTGAGAATCCTAGTTTACTGTTCAGGAACATCCTGTAAACATTCTAAATTTGCCAGAATTATCAGGACGTTGTTAAGACTCACAAGTAGAGTGACCATATTTTCCTACTCCAAATATGGGACACCTTTGGGAGGCAGCTCCCTGGCTGCCCAATGCCATGGGGCACCAGAGGGGGCCGGTTGCCCCACAGTGGAGCTCCCCATTTGCAGGGGTTGTTGCCCTGAAGAAGGAGTGGGATTTGCCAGATAACCCAGGTACCAGGAACTTGGGGAATCGCCCTGGATTCCCCATGTCTCCAACTGCAGGGAACAGGTCTGCAGCCCCACCAGTGCAGCTCCCAGCTTCTCCCCAAGCTGCAGGGAGCTGGCAACAGGGCTGTGCCCCTGCCAGTGAGGCTCCCAGTTTCTCCCCAAGCTGCAGGAAACAGGGGTCTCCCTGGCTGGAGGGCTGGCTTGTTGGCAAATTTTGTATTTGCCTTTATTATAAGGTTTTTGTTGCAAATTTCTCAAAAATGGAACAGTAAGTCCTATCTGTTTTATTTCTTGAGATAAATCTAAAATTAATAAAATCAACTGATTTATGACAAGATTTTGATGTGATTTTGAAGGTTGTTTATTTTAGTTTTAGCAGAAGCAACTGAATTTGAGAAAGCTTTCTAAATAAAAGAAGTTGAGCAATATTTCTTTCCCAGATCAAAATTTTTGTCATTCTCCAGGAATGAGGTCATTTGCAAGGACTTGGAATTTTGTGACATCACAAATTTAAAGAGAGATTAGTTATGCAGCTTGTTAGCATTGCTGCTGCTTTTGAGGAGGGGAAGTTAAACTGTTTTGTTAATGCATCATTAACTAGCATATTTCAAAATAGAAGTGGGAATGAGCTAGATTCTTACCAGTTGTAAATGTTGCTAACCACATAACTCCACTCACTTTATCTCACCAGTTGAAAATGGATTGGAAATATTTTGGTATAGAAAGAAGTAGAAGGTATGAAAGCAGTCAACATGCAATGTTTATAGGAAGAGTTCTGCATTTTAAAGGCTACTTTTAAAATGTCTCACATGAAGTAATTTGAGATAATCCACCATGTTTAACAGAACTTTAATGAAGTGGACTTCCTCTCTCTCATTAGAAAGCACCAGAGGCCTATAAATCTAACCCTGTTTTGAAGAACTGGGGTGCACTTTAATGTCAAATAATTGTCAAAATTAAGTTACGTGCAGTGTGGCATAGCTTTGCTTTGCTTTGCTTTCAGCCTCATTGTGTGTGTTTGCTTTATACATTTGAGATAACTGTGGTCTCAGACTTGGGATTTAAATACAAGACCTTGTGACTGTCATAAGCACCGAATTGTTTGAGAACTCCTTTTCTTAGGTTATCGCTCTGTGTGGAATGTCAAGACTTTGACCTGAACATTTTTTGCCACTCTAATGCTTTTCTCAGGCGTCATCTCAGGAGGGTCTAACTGTAGCAGTTGCTTCTGCAGCTGCTATTCCATTTCTCTGTATGAGTGACTTCAAGTCAGTTCCATTGATGACTTCTGGCTACATAGTGCTTTCCTTGAACCAGGTGTGAGAAGATGAATACATTTCAAGGCAGTATTTATAATTAGTAGGAACTACAAGAGCCATCGACACCTAGAGCACAAAGATACATACATGATATAAAACCGACAGGCAATTCAGCTCCCCTTCCAGATTTTTGAGTACTTAGTAATATTTATTTTTAAAACTAGGACAGATATTTTGGTGTGGAATACTTTCCAACAATGGTGTTCTTCTACAAAGTCATCCGGTGTGATTTGCATTTAAACCCTCTTCAACAAGTCTCAATGACAAATTCCTCAAGTGCCTACTTATTCCAATTCTGGATTTTGTGGTAGTGCTTGTGGATAGATGTGCCACTATGACAAGAAGAACAAAAGTAAGCTTGTGAAATTGTCTTTCCTGTTTGACTTTCATACAGTATGTTTGTATGCATTCTGCTGGAGAGATGATTTGAACAGATTTGGGGAGGAGGTAGGAAAAAAATGAGAGCCAGAGAAGTGGCAGATTTGACTGAAGAATTTCCCCAACTGATATCAGTGGAAAAAGAATGTGAGGGATAGACCAAGTTGGTGCCTTGTCTCTTTTAGGTATTTGTGGAATCCTAGGGGGCTTGGTGGTTTAGGAGATTGGAAGTTGTGTTATCTAGTGGGTTTGAGTCATGTGGGGCCCCTGTGTTCTGTTTCTAACTCTGCCATTTACTTGCTTTATAACCTTGAGCAAGTCACTTAATATTCCTTGGGAAAGATGTATAGGTTTGAGATCCTTGAAGGAAATGCCCTATAGAGGAGCAGTGTCTCACTGATATTGTAATAGCATGTAGAGAGGCCTGCTTCTCTAGGTTATTCATCTGACTCCAGCTCATGAGAGTAGTGACTTAAAGGTATAATGATGGTAGAACAGGGATCTGTTCTAATTAAGATTAGTGGTTTCCACCCAGTTGTCAGTGAACAACTACCCAAAATAAATACTAGGGAAAAAAAAAACTACAGCCAACGATATCAGAAATTGTTCAAACAGGCCAACAACTGTCTAGTCAGGAATAATGAACTTTTCCTCTTGTCCCTAGAAATGGTTCTTCCAGACCAGAACTGAAGTTTCTGGAGGTGGTTTGCACTGCCACGCCTCATGCTGTACTTGATCAGTGATAATCAAGAGTGTATCCTGAGCACTAAAAATTATATTTTAAAAAGGAGAATGTGAAGAACGTCTTCTTTCTAGTGACTGCTTTGTATATGTCGAGAGGGGAGTTTTTACAGACTTCATCTTTCACACAGGGTCCAATTGCACATTGAATCCTGGGGAAAATAAACTGTCTAGAGTTTTGCTTTATACAAGCTTAGTACAGTTCTTACTGGCTTATTCACAGAAAAGCTTCAGACAGCTTCAGCTGGCATAAGGAGTGGAATAATGGAGATCCTGGATCAGCTCCCAAATGTGGGTAAGGTACAGGATGCTCACATCATGAATCCAGAAACTGAAGGGAGAAAAGAGGACTCTGTATTGGTTAAGTCTTTTTTATCCAGCCACCAGTTGGCAGACTCAACAGAAAGATTGCAGTTCCCAGGGCTAGGGTTTGTTTGCATTTCCTTGCAAAATATTTTTGGTCTGGCAATAAGGAAGCAAATGGCCTGGTCACGGCAAGCTAATGTGAATGCTTTAACTGTCACAGTGGAATACGTTTCTGGAAAAATGTAGAATCCTACTTTTTCTGAATAAGAAACTCAGGCATAAATATTTTATTAGGATTTGTTTTAATTCAGATTGTGCAGACTGGCTGGAGTCTGGACTGCCCTTCCTGACAAGTAATGTTTAACCCCAGCCATGCTTTAGAAATTGTCTGCTTCCTGTGGAACAGAATGTAAGTACTGGCATGGGCAAGCTGAGTGTTGTTTTTTGGGTTTTTTTTGTTTTGTTGTGTTTTGTTCTGATGTCAACTAGGAAGTCAAGAAGTTGTCTGTTCTTCAGCGTTTCAGAAACTACAGAATTTTACTGTGCATGCATTAGAATTATTGTTCATTTTTATGGTTCTAAAACATTATGGCAAAATATCGAAGACCGGAGAGCTACCCATAAGCTTATGAAAGAAGCAGTAAAAACGGGGATTACTACATTGTGGTGGGAAATGGGTCCCAGCCAGGGGACACCCTTCTCTGCTGTACCCCATGGGCTCAGAACTGTATAGGGGAGACCTGCCTCCTGAGATTCTGGGGACACTGGAACCCAGATGATTTCCATCTGTATGCAGGTTTTGGTGAAAACTGCTGAGAATAGCCAGCAGGAGCAGAAACAGGCAAAGCAAAGTTCTCTGGGCATTCCATTCAGCACTGTAGAGCAATATTTCTTGCGCTGCGGCTGCATCTACATTACAAGAGAAAATTGAATTTAATTGTTAGCTTGATTTTACCACGTGACTGTCTTCACTGTAAAGACTATAAGCTCAATTTTGGGTGCAGTAATATCAAGGTTACAAAATGACAATTACCTGATGGGTGTAGTGTCAAGCTCGAATTCAAAAGCTTGCTTAAATGCAGGTATGGAAGTGCCATGTCTTAAAAGCGAATTAGCCTCCAGACATGTCCCGTATGTAACCCATAACACCCCTTTCAGTGCCCTGCTCTGGCTTCTCCTCTCCAGTAACGGGAAAAGCCTGAATTTCCAAGTGGGAGCACCAAGCCTTTAGCTGTGGGCTCATGTTAGTATGACAGCCTGAGAAATGGCTTCTTTCTGTCTATGCTGTTAACAGTGTGAGTGCATCTACCCATTCAAATGGCCCCTGCAGGTGTTCGCAGTTCTGTCTGTACACTTGCTATTTTTTTCTGCACTGCCTGGTGCTAGCCCTTGACATGCCGTACCACACGTCAACAAGGCTGTACTAGGGGTTGTGCTTGCATAACACACTAAGAAACTACTTCTCAGCAGTTTACATTTGTGTGTGAACCCCCTTCCCTCCCGCACAGGTGCTATGCAGTCTGGGTATTTTCCACGCTCTGCCACTTCACGTGGGTTTCCCCCAACCCAACCCAATAAAAGGATGTGCCTGCCATTTGGCGCTGACGGTGCTGCCAGTCACGCCACATTCCACCCTGTTTTGTCTGTCGAGGCTGTAAGCCTTTCAGGGCAGGGGTCAGCTATACTCTGTGTTTGTACAGTGCCTAGTGCAATAGGGCCCTGCTTTGGCCTGGCCCTTAGGCTGCGTCTGCACTACAAAGTAAATTTGAATTTAAGGCAGTGAGCTCGATATCACCATGTGACTGTCTTCACTGTAAATACCATTAGCTCAATTTAGGGAGCGCTAATATCGATCTCATAATATCTTTGGTACCTGCTGGGTGTAGCATCAAGCTTGAATTCAAAAGTTCAGGTAAAGGTCAGTGTGCAATTTATTAGCCACCAGAGGTGTCCCGTATGTAACCCACAATGGCCCACAGTGCTCCACTCTGGCGGCTGCTCTGCGGATGCACAGGAATTAGGTAATGAGAAGACTGAATTTCAAATCAGGGCCAGGAAGCCTGTGGCTGTGGGCTCATGTTTGTAAGAGAGTCTGAGAAATGTCTTTCTTTCCTTGCTGTGAGTGCATCTACCCATTACAAATAGCCCCAGCACAAAGTTTGTGGTTCTGTCTCTACACCTGGTATTTTTATCTGCACTGCCTGGCGCCAGCTGCTGCCCTGCCACACCGTGTGGGAGCTGGTCTGTTTTGGGAGTTGTGCTTGCATAAGAAGCTGAAAAACTTTTCAGCTGTTTACATTTGTGCATGTCCCCCATTCCTCTGTAGGCATAACTGGGGTCCTTCCCACGATCAGCCACATCACATGGGTACCCCCCAACCCAACAAAAGGATGTGTCTGCCATTCCGTGCTGACTTTGCTGCCAGGCAGCACCATGTCCTGGCTTGCGCACATTTAGGGTTCCAAGGGTGGGAAAGAATTTTGGGGGCTTCCAGCTGCCAGGGGGAAGTCTCCCCTGGCGGCTAAGATTTTTGGTGGCTTGCTGCCACCAGGGGGCAACTACTTCAACTGCCCCCCCCCCCCGCCCCAAAAGGTTTTCAGGGCCTTTCTGCCGCCATGGGGAATTCTCCTCTGATGGTTAAGATATTTGGGGACAACTACTTTAACTGCCCCCCCACTGAAATCCCCCCGTGCCCAGCAAGGACCCTGGGGGCTTGCTGCCTCCAGGGGGAAGTCTCCCGTGGCGGCTAAGATTTTCAGGGGCAGTGGAACATTTCAACTGGCTCTGCAGCTGCAGACCACAGCCTCCATCTCCAAAAATACTTTGAGGCTTGCTGCCCATTGCAGACACATGCGTCATTTGGCAAAATCTTTAATATTTCATTTATTAATTTTTTGCTAAACTTTCCTATTCTCTTTCTTCATGGCCAGAGCACCATGCAGCCCGAAGGGCATGGTCCAGAATTGAAAGAGTCCAAAAGGAGTGGAGAAAGCCATCTTCTCCTGGACTCCAGCGTGAGGGGAATTTGCCAATAGCCCTTCGTTAGGTCGAGAGTAGTAATGTTTTCTGTCTCCCCAAGCCGATCAAGCAACTCATCCACAGGGGCATTGGGTAGAGTTTAGACACTGCATTCACCTTCTGAAAGTGGATACCAAAATGGGTGCTCTCATCTGGCTTGGACTAGGACTATTGGGCTTTTTCATTCACTGAAGAACTCCTCAGTTACCCCCAGGGACACAGGTTAAACCATAAAATAAACTATTTACTTTGAAGAACTGTGCCCTGTGTTTTCTAGGGGGAGCTGTGTACATGTGGGGGGAGGGTAAGTGGGGAGAACTATTTACATGTGTGTGGGGAAGGTGAACAGGGAGAACTATTCACATGAGTTGGGGGGAAGGTGAACAGGGAGAACTATTCACATGAGTTTGGGGGAAGGTGAACAGGGAGAACTATTCACATGAGTTGGGGGGAAGGTGAACAGGGAGAACTATTCACATGAGTTTGGGGGAGGGTGAACAGGCAGCTGGGGTGGGGGGCCCCAACCCTCCACGGGGCTTGATGGCCAGGAGCCCCATCGCCTGTGCCTGCCCCTTCCTCCCTGGGTCCGAGGGACCCGCAGGGGCTGGCAGCATGGGGAGGTAGGGTCACGGCTTGGACATGGTCCCCACGCCTGTGCTGGGCTTGGCACGGCGCCTGGACCTCCAGCTGTCCGGCTCTGGCCAGCAGGGTGTGGGCCAGGTGGACGAGGCTGGCCAGGGGGGAGTGGGAGAGGGAGCCAGGGCCTCAAGCCTCTGGGGGGGGCAGCGTGGGGGAGGCTGGGGGATTGGGGCGGAGGGGAAAAGCTGGGGGTGAGGGGACGCACAGACGACAGGGGCATGGGGGAGGAGTGACGGGGGGGCGTGGGTGTGGGAGTGACCCATGATGGAGCAGTGGCAGCGGCCAGGTGGCTAACCACAGCCTGGATGAGGTTGTCCAGGTTGGAAGCCACCCGGTCCCATGCCTGCCACTCCCTGACAAGCCACTCCCACATGACACCAGTCAGCTCCTTCAGGACGGATGTGTGGGCAGTGTCCCCTGCTGCCTCCTCCCCTGCCTGGTGGCACCGGGGGAGGGACCGGAGGCAGCCTCATGCTATCCCTGTCTGGGGCCTGGGCTGCTCCCCCTCGCCCTCCAGGGTAGGGCTCCCCAGGAGTATCATGGGACTGGTCTGTCTGTGGTTGCTGGAGTTGTGGAGATATGAGGGGAAAGGAACAGGCCATTAGTCCCAATGAGGGGCCCCCTCAACACCATCCACACCATCCTGGCGGTCCTGCAGGGACTGCATCTGGAGTTCCCCATCTGGGGGGAGCACTGTCTCTCTCCTGCCCCCCTCGGTCCCTCCGTGGCATGGCAGCCTGAGGTACTGTCCAGGCCACATGGTGCTGAGTGCCACACATCGGTCCTGTCTGGCCCGCCTGTGCTGTGGGGCTGATGTCCCTGTGGGTGGACTGCAGCCCCCCTGGGCAGGGTAGCACGCCCATGGCCGCCCACATGCATGGCACATACCTGTAGGTCCCTTCAGGAGCTCAAGGGAGACACAATCCGAGGGGGGCCAGGCTGGATGGGCCTGAGGGGTCTTCAATAACAAGGGCCCCCTCACTCAAGCTCTTGTCATTGCTGGTGTCTGGGATCCGTGGTGGCCGCCTGCGGGTGGCTGGAGTTCTGGGGCGGTCCTCTCCCTTGGTCGCCATCCCCTCCAGCTCCGTCGGGGGGTCTGCCATGTCAAGGTACACGGCCGGGGGTCCCGCCTCCTTGAGCCCAAAAAGGCAGTCGAGATCTTTAAAGCAGGGGCAGCTAGTGGGCGCTGCCCCTGACTGCTGGTGGGTGCTGCCCCGACCCCCCAGCCGTGTCCCGAGCCCGAAAGTAGGCCTGATAGAGCTCCTTCACTTTGGACCTCACCTAATGTGGGGTCCGGGTGGGGTGACCCTGGCTGGTGAGGCCCTTGGTGAGGCACTTGAATGCGGGTGCATTTTGGCGCTGGAGCCCTGTCTGCCCAGCGGGTGAGGACGTCGTGTAGCTTGGTGTCGGTCCCGGAGGGGGCCCGGTGCTTGGGGGTCTGGCTCCCCTCCTGGGAGGACTCCCCGGTGTCTTTGGGGGGCCCCTGGGGTGGGTGGAGGTTGGGGCGCTGGCCATGGTGCCAGGGATGCTGGTAGGCGGACTGGAGAGTCACCCTTGCTGGATGGCTGCGCAGCATCATGGGTTCCCTGCTGCCTGCACGCTCTCAGCTTCCTGCCTGAGGGCTTCTGGGAGCCTGCGTCCTGAAATGTGGCTGGACCCTGGAGCATAGAGCTCCGCTTGTGCTGTGAGTGGCGCTGCTGCCTGCCAGCTGATCATGGTCATGGAGGACCTGCTACGCTTGCACTCTTTTGAAATTATCTTTCCAAAGAGGGCACTTTTTCCATCCTGGGTGTGGAGGACCAACTTCAAAGAACGGGGAAGTCTATTCTGCACTTCACTGTAAATATGTTTTCATGGTTACAGGCTAGTTGGTAGGTTGCTCATTGAAAATCTGCATTCATAGAATTCCGGGGCTGGAAGGCACCTCACAAGGTCATCTAGTCCAGCCCCCTGCCTAAAGCTAGATTAACCCCAACTAAATCATCCCAGCCAGGACTTTGTCAAACTAGGACTTAAAAACTTCTAGGAATGGTGATTCCACCGCCTCTTGTGGTGACACATTCCAGTGCTGCACCACCCTTCTGGTGAAACAGTTTTTCCTAATATCCAACCTAGACCTGTCCCTCTGTAACTTAAGACCTTTTTCTGTCATGTGTCGCTACTGAGCACAGCTTCTCTCCATACTCTTTGGAGCCCTCCTTCAGGAATTTGAAGGCTGCTGTCAAATTGCCCCTCACTCTTCTCTTCTGCAAACTAAATAACTCCAAATCCCCCAGCCTCTCCTCATAGGTCATGTGCTCCAGCCCCCTAATTGTTTTCATTGCCCTCTGCTGAACCCACTGCAATGCATCCACATCCTTTCTATACTGGGAGGCCCAGAACTGGACACAATACTCCAGATGTGGCCTCACCTGTGCGGAATGGAGGGGAATAATAACTTCTCTAGATCTGCTGGAAATGCTCCTCCTGTGCCGTTAGCCTTCTTGGCTACAAGGGCACTCTGTTGATTCATCTCCAGCCTCTCATCCCCAGGTCCTTTTCTGCTGCACTGCTACGTAGCCAGTGGGTCTCTACCCTGTAACAATGCTTAGGATTCTTCCATCCCAAGTGTAGGACTCTGCACTTGTCCTTGTTGAACCTCATCAGATTTCTTTTGGTCCAGTCCTCCGTTCATGCTTTGCTCCAATGCAGCCCTTCATGGGGGAGCAGCGGACATGTCTCTGGGCAACTGGCCACTGACCTGTGCTGTGCCTTTTTGGTCCTGCAGCATTCAGCACAGCTACAAGGGTACATGGAGACTTCTCCAACAGAGCCACTCACTAATGGTGATCAGCTGAAGCAGGGTGAGTACTTCAGGTGAGATTGGTAAACAGGCCAACTGGCTGGCAGGTAAAAGAGGGACGGGAGTCAGCAGGAGAAAGTGGGTGACCAAAGCAGTAAAAGGATTTAGAAAGGCTGGTTCACCAGGCCACCACATAGAAAGTGGAAAAGAGTAAAGGCAAGAAAAGAGCTAATATACGTGGGAAGAAGGAGAAAGGACAGGGAACACAGCCTGAGACCAGTGCAGGGAACAAAAAGTGTGCGTGCATGCTCATCCCTCGCTATATGAGCACAACTGGTTCCCAAATTTCTGCTCATAGGTGAAAACTCAGAGTGACACTAAATTCCCATTAAGATGCATGTAAAAGTCTCCAGTTTGTTCCAAGTGCTTCTAACTTGACATAAACCAGTTGAGTTTAGGTACTTTTCTGATGTATTTGAATAGTTTGGCAGCAGAAATAGGATATAGTGTATGTAGAACAGCGATTCCCAACCTATTGGTCCCATTAGATTTGTTAAGCGTCACCAGCTGGGCAGTTCCCAGCTGAATGTGGCTGTTAAAGAAGCCATTTGCAGTATCTTAACACTGCTGCCTTGGGCAGGTATCTATCAGCAGAGATAGCTTTGCTGGAGATGGCCACTATCTCTATCACTATGGATGGCAATTACCTTATACCTAGGTGCTGAAATCTTAACCCTTGAGTTAATTAGCTTTAACAACTGTTACTTGCTGGGAGCACGAGGGCTGGGGGAGCCACCCAGCCTAGCAGACCTAGTGAAGTGGCTGTGGGATGAGGAGGAGTGTCTAATGCTGGGGCCGTTTAGGGATGCGGGGGAGGGAAGTCTAAGACTGGGGTAAGTTTGGGGCTGCAGGGAGAGTCTAAGGCTGAGGGCAGTTTGTGGCTGCTGAGGGGCTCTAAGGCTGGGGGTGGTTTGGGGCTGCTGGCCAGGGGGTTAAAACCTGGCTGAGGGTGAGGTCTGCAGGATGGCGGGCTGTGGGGAGGGGCTAATACAGTAACCCCTGAATAACTCAAATTTTCCTGCAAGGGGAGGGAAGCCAGGAACCACCAGGGCTGGTCAGTTTTCTGGCCCCCACAATGGCAGGAGCTGGGAACCAGGGGCAGGCTGGTTCCAGTCTCCCCATGGCTTGCGGGGCGGGAAACTGATCAGCTCATGGCTGGTCAGTTTCATGTTCCCACCAGTGGAGGGGAGGGAACCACGCTAAGAACCTTCTCCCTCTCTTCCCCCAGCCTAAAGGCTGTCAGATAGTTACATGTCTGAGGGAGGGGAGGGAGAAGGTTCCAGCCGCCAGGTTCCAGCTGTGGGTCTTCCCACACCCCAGACGGGGACCCCGTGACCGGAGCGGAGCCAGCCACAGGGCTGCGGGTTTCCCCACCCCTCCCACGAGGGACCTTGCAGCTCGCTCATATAAGCGGGGGAAGTTCACTCGTTTTGTGAACAAAGTTATATATGTATGTCCCTCATTTTAGCGAGTACTCATAAGTGAAGTATTTGTGAAACGAGCGATGAGCGTATTTCTTGGTAGGGAATGGGGAAGCTCCAGGTGACTTCCCCCAGTTCAGTGGGAAGTGAGGTAGGTGGGAGAGGGGAGCCTGCATAAAGCCGGTAGGGCAGTCTGACTCCAGCCAGGGAGTTGCCAGAGGAACTGAAAGACCGGTCTCTTAGCTCCTTATGTCAGCAGAAATGCTCCATTGGAGATACGTACCACCAACCCCAGTAAGGTAGGGTGGACATTCATAACTGCAGGGGTGAGCATGTGGGGGAGGGCAGGCTCCCACGGGGAGACATAAAATTTAATAAGAGGGGTGCAGCATGATTGGCTGCTGGGCCTCAGGTTCATCCATCTCATTAAAAATGTTGAAATACGTTACTATTTTTATGTCTGTGTAGTCACTTATTTACCGGTTGGTAAAGTTTTTACATTTTCTACGTATTTTCTTACATATGCCGAAAAGGTGGGGTTTTTAATATATGAAATTTCTGTCGCCTTGGATTACATTGGACAGGTTGGGGGGCCCTGCTGATTGCAGGGACGAAAAGTGCGGTCTGAGGTAAAAAATTTTCTCAGCCCTGCACTACTGCAATAACTGCTCTAGTGGCTATAAGTCAACCTAACGTAGGTTACCGTGACTTATATTTCTAGGATAGCTGTACATGGCTCTTCTCCCTTTGACAGACTTAGAGCTGGATCAGTCTTGAAGGAAATGAGCTACCTTTAATATTGTGGTTCTCAGCCTGGAATACAGATACGCAGGGGTGGGGGTACTCAGTCTTCTGCAGGTACGGCAACTCATCTAGATATCTGCCTAGTTTCACAACAAGCTGTGGGAAAAGCACTCGGCAAATCAGTATAAAATAACTTTCATACAATGGCTTGTTTTTATAGGAGAAGGGAGTGCTGCTGAAGTGTGAGTACAACATTTATGTTCCAGTTGATCACCTTTATAATTATAGTACTAGAGAGGAAGCCGTGCTAGTCTATATACTATCAAAACAAAAAGCAGTCAAGTAGCACTTTAAAGACTAGCAAAATAGTTTATTAGGTGAGCTTTCGTGGGACAGACCCACTTCTTCAGACCAGAGCCAGACCAGAACAGACTCAATATTTAAGGCACAGAGAACCAAAAACAGTAAGCAAGGAGGACAAATCAGAAAAAGATAATCAAGGTGAGCAAATCAGAGAGGGGAGGGGTCGGGGGGGTCAAGAATTAGATTAAGCCAAGTAATAATAATTTTATAATTATATGCTAAAAATGAGAAGGTGAGAAATTGTCAGTTAACGTACTCCTGTGACACTTGTATTTTTTTCTGATGGAGGAGGAGATGATCCTCATCAGCCCATTACTGGTGGGGAAACAAGACCTACTCTCTTCACGGTCACAAGTCTGTTAAATGCATCATAAGATGGGGCAATGTGCAACCCAGTAATAGTTTGGAGAAAATGATGTCTGCTGTCCTTAATACCACACACACACATCACGTTTATTAAAACGTTCATGCTTGTGCTTTAATAAGGAGAGAGGAGAAGTGTGTGTTTGACAGCCAGGCTGTATCTTTTATTTTGTTCTCAGTCCGACACGTGTGTATGCACGCACAGCCCCTTACATTAGTGGGCAAGGAAGGTGGGGAAGAAGAAATCCTTCAAATGTGCGGAGCAGGTCTGGCTTGCTTACTTGAAAAGTCTCTCATACATTGTGCAGAAGTCTGCATGTTGTAAAAGATAATCACTGCTCTGCTGCTTCAAAGGTCAAGCACATGGTAGCAGGGAGTGGGTTTAAGACTAAAATGAGATTAGTCATACCAATCATTCAGGGGTTGTATTTACTGCGGGGGGAAAAAAAATAAACTAAAATATAAATAAAGAAACCAAAAGGACTTTAGAAAATCAGTGCCTTGGCTCCCAAAGATGAAGTCTTTCAAGTCAGTACTGTAACTTTTTATTCAGTAAGTCAGTAGGTCAGTAAGAAGCCATGTACTGAACGAATCATCATTAAAATGTCCGTGTGGTAGTCATCAGAGTAAAAGGATTATTAAACATTTTACAATTTAAGATGGGAGGAGGACAAAGACATCAGAGTTAAGAAAGGAAAAATATTGAAACCTTGTGACATTCTGGCATCTCTTGTCATAATTGGAGTATAAAACAAAGTTAATGTGCTTGTGCTGAAACTACTTACATGGATAGATTTTAATTAAGACCTTACTGGTTACAAACACATGCTGTCTAACAATTCAACCCTCAACTGGAAAAATACTTCTTAATGCTGAAAGAGGCATTGTGATGCAGTTTGGTGAGGAAATCCTCAGTGGAATTTATTAAGATGGAAAATGTAAGTGTAAGTTTGTTTGTTTTTTTTAACATGTGGCTTCATATTTTCAATGCCAGTTACTAAAGTTGGGATAATTAATCTTTTTTAAATTGAAACCCAGCTGTATTTTTAGGGAAGGGGATTTAGTTTTCTGTTAGTCTCCTGTTGGGAAAAAGTGATTGCTATATAGACAGAAATCTTTCCAAATGGTTTAAAAATACCTTTTTGTGTGTGTGGATAGTCGCATTTTGATGAGCAAAGAAAGAGGAATTGCTTTCAGCTTTAAATGTTTTTAGAAATAGTTTGAGAAATCTAAGGGTCTTTTTTTCCCCACTTATACAAGTACACACTGTTCAAACCAGGAGAGTTTTGAGAGTGTTAACCTTGATTTGTTCTGGCAATGCAATCCCCTGGAGTATGTTCTTTCAGAAATCACTCTGTACTTTGAACTGCTGAAGGAAATGCTGTGATGTGTGTCCAACAGGGGTCATACCATTTCATTTCTAAGAGACAAAAGGAAAGCTTCTTGTATGTTTTTGTATGTGACGTACATGAAAGTAACTCATGAGTGTAAAGCTGGCTGAGATAAGTAAAATTTTTGGTTTTTGAGAGTCCCGCTGTGTCCGTTCTTAAAACAAAAGGTAGGTAGGAGAAGTGTGTTTCAGTGCACACAATCAGAATGGAGTGTTGCTGAGTCTCTTGAAAACCAGTATAAGTGAAAATCCATTTCCTATCAACATTATGTGTAAGCAGGATACATAAATTTGAAATCTGTCAGTGGTTGATTTGACCTATATGAGTAAGAAATATGGCATCCTGTACTGTTAGAGTTTCCTAACACAGATGGAAAGAATCCATCTCTTGGGGTATTTTAAAACTGGATTGGACTAAGTTCTACAAAAGATAGTGTTGGAGTAATTCTGTACTGGCAGAGAAATTAATTACCCTAATACATCTTTTTTTCCCCCATCTTTAATTTCTATGAATGCATTGTACATAACAGGCCACAGAAAACCCCATACTTACTTTGGGTGAGGGGGAAAGTAATCTTTTTATGCTGCATTGAAACTTGAAGATGTGACCTTAATTTTTATATTTAGTCCTACATGACAAAAATATGAAAATACATTTGTGGTTTTGCAGTGGACCAAAGTAGAAATGAATGTGAAGTGCTCCTTTTGGAAATATTCCTTTTTTGCCTATAAACGCCCAAAGGAGTTGTTGCTAAGATTGG
The DNA here is from genome assembly GCF_033958435.1 of Carettochelys insculpta. NCBI lineage: Eukaryota > Metazoa > Chordata > Testudines > Carettochelyidae > Carettochelys > Carettochelys insculpta. The sequence goes on along the minus strand of NC_134147.1, from coordinate 13,148,473 downwards.
TACGTGAAGTTAAATAAAACAGGAAATCTCACTTTAGCAGTCTCAAAAGACCTCTATATGAAAACCAAAAATCTGCTTAAGTGAATTTGTGGTAGTTAACCTGTCACCTGCATGACCCTACGGTATAAATAATTAAAGGTGAATTTTAACGAATGGTGAATTAAGTCTGGATAATCTTAAGCTAAATAAAGCTGTACTTATAGTTAACTGCTGTGAATTGTTTGTGTATAATACTTACTGGAGACTTCCCCCTACCCTTTCTGTGTTTATCTAGTGTTGAAGGCGAAGCTCCAAGTAGTGAAACTGGCACATCTTTGGATAGTCCATCTACTTACCATCAAGGACCTATAACCCATAGTTCATCTATAAGCCCAGACCATTACGACCATTCTGCTTATGGGCTATATTCTGTCTCCCCTGGGCAGCAAAGATCTCGGAGGCCTAAGCTTCAGCATTCAACATCAATACTGCGAAAACAAGCAGAGGAAGAAGCTATTAAAAGGTCAAGGTCTCTTTCTGAGAGCTATGAACTCTCCTCAGATCTACAGGATAAGCAGGTATTTGAATTATCTTGCTTTATTTATGAATAAGACAGAAGGGCCTGTGTGCCAACAAAAAATACTTTTGCAAGGTTCAGGTGTGTTGCTGAAAATGGTGCCTTTTCATTTGTCTGAATCCAAGTCATTCAACTACACCGGCTGTGAACTATTATTCAAATTCCATCCCTTCCACTCTGCTTTTTCTTTGGCTCACTGAGGCAACAGCCAAAATTATATTAATAACAAATATGGCATTTTTTCCATAGTGAAACTTATTCTCCCAGTGTTTATGATTTCATGCATTTGGCTTATATTATGTTCATGGCCTGAAACAATGCAATGTTTTCCTCATAAAATACATAACTTTAAACTTGGAATGGCTTTGGTGCTATTGAAAGAAAGAAAGGAAAAGACTACTTCCTGCGTACAAAAAACAAGCAGTCCTGTAGCACGTTAAAGACTAACAATTTTATTAGATATTTTTTGTGGGTAAAACCTGATGAAGATCTGATGAAGTGGGTCATTTATTTAATAAATGAAACTGTTAGTCTTTACAGTGCCACAGGGCTGTGTGTTTTTTTGTGAAGCTACAGACTGAGGTGGTTTCCTCTGTAGATGCAATAAATTGGAACTGCTAAATCCTGAGTTGCTCATTCAGTTTTTAACTCAGTCGGGCAATGCTCCATTTGACTTCACTAAAACCTGAGTGGAAACTGCCAGCAGTTCAGGATATGTCTCTAAAAAGACTGCTTTTTTATTTTTTTTTCCTTTTCTAAATGTATGAAACTTGAAATGTGACTATTATAATGATGAAGTGGGTCTTTGCCCATGAAAGCTTATGCTTCATAATATCTGCTAGTCTATAAAGTGCCACAGGACTTCTTGTTGTTCTCGAAGATACAGGCTAACATGGCTACCTCTGTGACATTATAATATATGTTAATAGTAGACTTGTTTGAAGTGTTTTACCTTACGTGTTCTCTCCAGTATCATAGAATACTGGGACTGGAAGGGACCTTGAGAGGTCATCGAGTCCAGTCCCCTGCCCTCATGGTAGGACCAAGTGCTGTCTAGACCATCCCTGATAAACATCTATCTAACCTGTTCTTAAATATCTCCAGAGATGGAGATTCCACAACCTCCCCAGACAATTTATTCTAGCGTTTGACCACCCTGACAGTTAGGAACTTTTTCCTAATGTCCAACCTAAACCTCCCTTGCTGCAGTTTAAGCCCATTGCTTCTTGTTCTATCCTCAGAGGCCATGAAGAACAAGTTTTCTCCCTCCTCCTTGTGACACCCTTTTAGATACCTGAAAACCACTATCATGTTCCCCCCTCAATCTTTTTTTCCAAATTTAAACAAACTCAGTTCTTTCAGCCTCCACATCTTTCTTGAAATGTGGTGCCCAGAACTGGACCCAATATTCCAACTGAGGCCAAAGCAGCGCAGATTAAAGCAGAAGAATGACTTCTCATGTCTTGTTCACAACACACCTGTTAATGGGTCCCAGAATCATGTTTGCATTTTTTGCAACAGCACCACACAGTTGACTCATATTTAGCTTGTGGTCCACTATAACCCCTAAATCCCTTTCTGCCGTACTGATTGTTCCTTTCTAAGTGGAGCACTTTGCCTTTGTCTTTATTAAACTTCATCCTGTTTACCTCAGACCATTTCTCCACGTTGTCCAGATCATTTTGAATTCTGATCCTATCCTCCAAAGCAGTTGCAACCCCTCCCAGCTTGGTATCATCTGCAAACTTAATAAGTGTACTTTCTATGCCAATATCTAAATCGTTGATGAAGATATTGAACAGAACCGGTCCCAAAACAGACCCCTGCGGAACCCCACTTGTTATACCTTTCCAGCAGGATTGAGAACCATTAATATCTACTCTTTGAGTACAACTATCCAGCCAGTTTTGCACTCACCTTATAGTAGCCCCATCTAAGTTGTATTTGCCTAGTTTATTGATAAGACTATCACGTGAGACCGTGTTAAATGCCTTACTAAAGTCTAGGTACACCACATCTACCACTTCTCCCTTATCCACAAGGCTTGTTATCTTATCAAAGAACGCTATCAGATTGGTTTGACATGATTTGTTCTTTGCAAATCCATGATGGCTGTTCCCTATCACCTTACCACCTTCCAAGTGTTTGCAGATGATTTCTTTAATTACTTGTTCCATTATCTTTCCTGGCACACAAGTTAAACTGACTGGTCTGTAGTTTCCTGCGTTGTTCTTATCCTCCATTTTATAGATGGGCACTATATTTGCCTTTTCCCAGTCTTCTGGAATCTCTCCTGTCTCCCATGATTTTCCAAAGATGATAGCTAAAGTTTCAGATACCTCTTCTATCAGCTCCTTGTGTATTCTAGGATGCATTCCATCAGGCCCTGGTGACTAGCAGACATCTAACTTTTCAAAGTATCAGAGAGATAGCCATGTTAGTCTATATCTTTGAGAACAACAAGAAGTCCTGTGGCACCTTATAGACTAGCAGATATTTTGGAGCATAAGCTTTCATAGGCAAAAACCCGCTTCATCAGATGCATCATCCGATGAAGCGGGTCTTTGCCCACGAAAGCTTATGCTCCAAAATATGTTAATCTGTAAGGTGCCACAGGACTTCCTGTTGTTCTCTAACTTTTCTAAGTGACTTTCAACTTGTTCTTTTGTCATTTTATCTTCTAAACCTACCCCTTTCCTGGTAGCATTCGCTATGTTAGGCATTCCTTCTTCAGACTTCTCGGAGAAGATCGAAACAAAGGAGTCATTAAGCATCTCTGCCATTTCCAAGTTTCCTGTTACTGTTTCTCCCTCCTCACTGAGCAATGCGCCTACCATATCCTTGTTCTTCCTCTTGCTTCTAATGTATTTATGAAAAGTCTTCTTGTTTCCCTTTATGCCTGTAGCTAGTTTGAGCTCATTTTGTGCCTTTGCCTTTCTAATCTTGCCCCTACATTCCTGTGTTGTTTGCCTGTATTCATCCTTTGTAATTTGTCCTGGTTTCCTTTTTTTATATGATTCCTTTTTTATTTTGAGATCATGCAAGATCTCCTGATTTAGCCAATGTGGTCTTTTGCCATATATTTTCTATCTTTCCTATGCAGCGAAATATCTTGCTTTTGGGCCCTTAATAATGTCCCTTTGAAAAACTGCCAACTCTCCTCAGTGTTTTCCCCTGAGTCTTGCTTCCCATGGGACCTTACCTACCAGCTCTCTGAGTTTACCAAAATCTGCCTTCCTGAAATCCATTGTCTCTATTTTGCTGTTCTCCCTTCTACCCTTCCTTAAAACTGTGAATTCTATGATTTCATGATCACTTTTACCCAAGCTGCCTTCCACTTTCAAATTCTCAATCAGTTCCTCCCTATTTGTTAAATCAAATCTAGGACAGCTTCCCTCCAGTAGCTTTTTTAACCTTCTGAAATAAAAAGTTGTCTCCAATGCAGTCCAAGAACTTATTGAATAGTCTGTGGCCTGCTGTGTTAGTTTCCCAACATATATCTAGATGGTTGAAATCCCCCATCACCACCAAATCCTGGGCCCTGGATGACTTTGTTAGTTGTTTAAAAAAAGCCTCATCTACCTCTTCCACCTGGGTAGGTGGCCTGTGGTAGACTCCTAGCAGGACATCACCCTTGTTTTTTACCCCTTCTTGCCTAACCCAGAGACTCTGAACACATCCGTTTCCTATGTCCATCTCCACCTCCGTCCAAGTGTATACGTTTAATATATAAGGCTACACCTCCTCCCTTTTTCCTTTCTATCCTTCCTGAGCAAGCTGTACCCTTCCATACCAACATTCCAATCATGTATCATCCCACCAAGTTGCTGTGATGCTAACGATGTCATAGTTAATATTTATTTATTAGCACACCCTACTTATTACCCATACTTCTTGCATTTGTATATAGGCACCTAAGATATTGATTTGATCTTGCCCTCCAAGTTTTGCCCTGACCCTCCTTTTTCTTTGCCATTATAGCCTGTGCTCCCTCCCATTTCCAGCCTATCTCCCAGTTCTCCATGTTCTCTACTTACCCGTGGGCTTTGCTCCCCTGTCCCCCTCGAACCTAGTTTAAAGCCCTCCTCACTAGGTTAGCCAGTCTGTGTCCAAATAGGGTCTTCCCTCTCCTTGAAAGGTGAAGGCCATCTCTGCCTAGCAGTCCTTCCTGGAATAGCGTCCTGTGGTCAAGGAAGCCCAAAGCCCTCCTGGCGACACCATTTGCAGAGCCAGGCATTCGCCTCCAGGATGCACCTGTCTCTGCCTGCGCCCCTACCTTTGACAGGAAGGATTGAAGAGAACATCACGTGCACCCCAAACTCCTTCACCCGTACTCCCAGAACCCTGTAGTCACTCTTGATCCGCTCAGTGTCACACCTCACAGTGTCATTAGTGCCCACATGGATGAGTAGCATGGGGTAATAGTCAGAGGGCCGTCATTGACAGTGTGTGTCATTTTTGAATCATAATTTCATAATTTATGAGGGTATGTTTGTTGTATGTGGGTATGTGTTCATTGTTTTAGTTTTGTTGACTAACAGGTGTGTAATAATTTGTACACCAGTCCATAAAGGTTTTGCCACAGAGATCGTATTTACCATACATTATTTTGTTTACTGAGTCATGCACTAAGCCATATGTTGGTTTCTTTTAATATTTGTTGTGACATTCATAATTGGCTAAAAAAACAAGCACATTATCTAAAAGATAAGATACTTTAGACAGGACTAGAATTAAGTTATTTAATAAAAATGACACAGGATGCATATTGCAAGACAGATGCACTGCAAAAGAACATGCAGCCTGTTTCTGGCTTACAACTTTATACACCAGACATCATTGTATTAGTTATACTGAAACAGACAAGGTTTTCCAATTTAACAATGGTCATGATCAATTAAATACTATTTTCCACCTCATTTTTAATCAGATAAAGTATTTGTAGGAATGACATTAAAAGGCAGATTCTGGTACATGCTATGCCCCATTGACCAAACCATTTTATAGTTTTTATTTTATTCATTGAGCTGTACCTTGATCTGTGAAACACAAAAGCATGTCACGGTATGTAGAGAAGAGAGAGTGAGCTGCTCACAATATTTAGCCATGTACTGATAGTGAGTGCCAAAAATAAGGGCTCCAGTTTGCAATTTATTTAAACAATGAGACATAGCTCCTGTGTGCCAAGTTAACATCATCAAATTGCAACATGGAGAGCCACACTCTGAGCTGTGCCTCACAGGTGCAGGCCAGGGTTGTGAGGTAAGTGTGGTTTTAAGTCAAATTCTGGGTCAGGCTAGGGGAGTGTCCAGCCATCAGTGCAAGTTAGAGCAGCCACAAAGGCTGTTCTAACTACGCCAGCACTGAAATGGCCATTTATGGTTCTGGCATCCCTGGCACACACCTACACCAGGGACTGCTATAGAGCTCTAGACTAGCTGAAGAGGCCTCTTCCACTGCAGATATTCCACAGGATCTGATTTCATCTGCTTCCTGCCATGAGGGCAGGGGGCTGGTCTCGATGACCTCTCAAGGTCCATTCCAGTCCTACTATTCTATGATTCTGTGGTGTCATCTTAATAAAGAGTATGGGCTGTACATGTTGCATCATGAAACGTGAATCTGGCATCACAAACATATAATGAAGGATGACAATCCTTCAACACAATATAAATATGTGGCAGATCACTTTCCTGGAAAACTTTATTTGCAGTCATGAAAAATATTTGAGATATTAGCAAATCCAGGCAAGGGTTCATCAGAAAGCAAGATAAATAGTAGAAAGATATTACAAAATGTAGCTACAGGTCTGGTGGGCAATCATGTGATTTCCCCTCCCCTCTGCACCTCTCCCTCTCCCAACGCCCAAATGCTTGTCAAGCAAAGGGCTCCGGAGAAAGCAATTGATCCTGGAATATTTGACGAGTAATCATCATCATCTGGGTGTGGCTAAAGGATAATAACCTTAGGATGTTTTAAGGAAAAACAATCCTTGCTGACTCTTGGGGAAATATATTTTATGAAATGTCAGCATTAGTTTTACTGTTTCTTTTGAATTAGTAGTAGTAGCTTTTAAGGACAGCAAATGTCATGAATTATTCATACAGTATTTTGAGATTAATGCAAATGAATATCCTCCCAAATGAAATTGTACGTATTAATTTGTGTGGTTGGCTATTAATGGATATAGTAGTAAATATATTTGACAGGATTTGAGTGGTTATGATAATGCTAGGTCATAATAATAAACATTCATGATGTCCAGAACATTTTATCAACATCCTCTCAGTATCACTGCAAAGTAGATAAATCAGTGTTGTCTCCATTTTACCGATGAGAAAACTGAGGTAGACTGTTTTAAGTGTCCTGTTTAAAGTCAAGTTAACTTAGATACACGTCTGTTTCATTGCTTCTTTAGTTTGCTTGAAATAGTTGCAGGTTATAAAAAATGAGCGAGAAGGTACATTAAGCACCCTGCAGCTACAACCAGGCGCTTGGAATAGCTTGTCAGGAAAATATATGTTCCTTATTGCATTCTTGCATATGTAGTTTTAATTTTTTACACTTTGGTTGGCTTTTGAAAGCTTTTTTAGATGTGGACCTAAAATATACAGTAAATGCTTTCAAATCTGGCATTCTGTCATCTGGAACTGTCAAATAACTGGCATTTTAACCATAAGTAAAATTTAGTTATGTTTTCCTTAAGTACGGTATAGTGGAAGTATATATAAATAAATACAGCAAATACAGTAAAAGTTTACAGTGTACAATATTACTGTTGGTAAATAAAGTACTTTGCATGCATTTTTGTTTGTTTGTTAATATCTAATCTTTTTAGTGTTATGCATTGCTAGGTATACTCTTTATTATCCAGAATATTTTAATATGCTGGGGCTGCTGGATATGAAAGAGTTGACTGTATAATTTTATATGGTACTGTAAGGTCCCCACATTGGTGAACTTAATATTTGTGAATTCAATTATTCGTGAGCGGCTCCGGGGTGGGGAGCACCTGCGCTGCTTCCCAGGGTCCCGGGCAGGAGCACCGGCAGCTACTGCTTCCCTGGGGCCCCAGGCAAGAGTACTGGGGGCTGCCACTTCCGGGGGCTCTGGAGCCGGGAGCACCAGCGGCTGCCATGGTTTCCCCAGGGCTCTGGGGCCAGGAGCACCAGCAGCTGCTGCCACTTTCCCGGGCTCCAGGGCTGGAGCGCAGGCAGCCCCCGCTTCTCTGGGGCTGGAGTGCAGGCAGTTGCTGGTTTCTCGGGGCTCCGAGCCCCACCCCGCATTCACGAAAATCAGCATTCGTGAGAGTTCTGAACTCTGAATCCTTGCAATTGTTGTGACCTTACTGTATTTATAAAGTGTTATTGAAGCATTAGTGTCAGATAGACTCATTAAAAGTTACTGCGTGCTTTCTAAAATCGTTTTCTTTTGTTTCTAGGTGGAAATGCTAGAACGGAAATATGGGGGCCGTCTCATAACTCGACATGCTGCTCGTACAATACAAACAGCTTTTCGTCAGTATCAGATGAACAAAAACTTTGAGCGGCTTAGAAGTTCTATGTCTGAAAATCGTATGTCAAGACGCATTGTGCTGTCCAATATGAGAATGCAGTTTTCCTTTGAAGGACCTGAGAAAGTCCATAGCTCCTACTTTGAAGGGAAGCAAGTTTCTCTTACAAATGATGGGTCAAAAATAGGAGCCCTGGTTCAGTCTGAATGTGGTGATCTTGAGGAATCGGCTACCATGAAATCTCCAGCTGCATCCACGGATTTTGCTGATGCTATAACAGAGCTGGAGGATGCATTTTCAAGGCAGGTCAAATCTCTTGCAGAATCAATTGATGATGCACTAAATTGCCGTAGTCTACATTCTGATGAAGTCCAGACTCCGGATCAAGTCAGAACTCGTGAAATGGAGAGGGACAGTTGTAGTCAAATTAAGCCAGCAATCCATAATGTGGATCACAGGAAACTTGATGAGATGACTGCATCATATAGTGATGTTACATTATATATTGATGAGGAAGAGCTATCTCCACCTCTTCCCCTTTCCCAGTCAGTGGAGAGACCATCAAGCACAGAATCTGATTTGAGGCTTCGGTCAATGAACTCTTCTCAAGAGTACTGGTCCATGACCCATAAGGATGATAAGATAGACACCGATACGAGTTGCAGGAGCACCCCTTCACTGGAATGCCAGGAACAAAGGATGAGAATGGATCATCTGCCATTACTAACAATAGAACCACCTAGTGACAGTTCAGTGGACTTAAGTGATCGCTCAGAAAGAGGCTCATTAAAGAGACAAAATGCATATGACCGAGGAATCACTAGTCAACAAGGAAGCCCGAAACATATCCCACATGCTATTCCTACCAAGATTATACCCAGAGAAGAACAGGAGGCTAGACATAAGCCAAGGCCCATTGATAGTCACTTAGCTATTAATGGCACAGCAAACAGGCAGAGCAAATCAGAATCTGATTATTCTGATGGTGATAATGACAGCATCAATAGCACTTCCAATTCTAATGATACTATAAATTGCAGCTCAGAATCCTCTTCTAGAGACAGCCTAAGGGAACAAACCTTAAGCAAACAAACTTACCATAAAGAAACTCGTAACAGCTGGGATTCACCTGCCTTCAGTAATGATGTGATCAGAAAACGCCATTATAGGATTGGTCTGAACCTTTTTAATAAGTGAGTATACAAGTGTTCTGTTTCCCCCTCCTCCTGCCTCCTCCTCCTGGTAACATTTCAGTTCCTCAAACGAAGAAATACGTAAATCAGAACCAAAGGATGAGTAAAATCAATTCATTATGCTGGCTTTTCAGCCAATAAATAAACCTCCCAGGCCCTCTACTGGCCGAGTTTTTTCTGTATGGATAGATACAGCAGTTGAATGTGGGAAACAGGCCAATTACATAGTTGTTCTCTTTCTCAGTGCATGATTTTTCTGTGCGGCCATCATGGGTAAAGGTATCTTTACAGTTGGCTGTCAGTATCAGAAGAAAAATAGCTTTTGCCATGGCTACTAAGCATATGATTGTAAGAAAAATCAGGGAGATGTGAGGGGAAGGTAGCCATGAATACCCCTCCACCAACCTCTGGCCACCACAGGTGATGGTGTAGGAGTGCTTGGAGCTCTGATACCTAACACATGTTGAGGTCCCTGGCATCTCTTAGTAGGCCCCATGCACCTGCCCTGCTACAGGCAGTGTGGGAACCTGTTGATTTCCATTTTGTCACAGACATTTATAGTAAAAGGCACACACAGCTCATGGTTTTACCCTTACTAATGATTGATATAGGACAAAATAAGCCACTAGATTCTGGAAAATGATTTTCATCCTGTCTGGCTTATCCTGCATATTCATATGTGGAAGATATACATTTTGTCACCCATGCATTTAAAAGAGTGAGGAAGCACAATTAAAGTCAGTGGGAATTTTGCTGTTGACTTGATCAGGTATTTTCTTCACGAGACCATTGTGTAGCTGTTAACCAATACAGATGGTGGAGGGTAACAAATACCACTTTTTCTTTAAATTGCTGGATTTAATTAGAGATCTAATTGCAAGTACTGGTTGAATCTCTCAAGTCCAGCATCCTTGGAACCTGACGGGTGCTGAACAAGAGAATTTGCCACACCATGGGAGGTCAGTATTGTGTAGCAGTATTATCAACACTTCAACTGCTTACTGGGCTCTTGGCAGACATTTAGGGGTAAATTACAGCTAAATAACAGCACAGAATGCTGAGAGCCAGGGTTGGTGGCTGTAAACAAACTTTATGGGACTAGGGAAGATTTGGCCATGCCCATGATAAGTGGTCGTCAGGCTAAATAAAATCATGCTGACAAAACAAAACAGTCACGTATCAGAGAGGTAGCCGTGTTAGTCTGTGTCTTCAAGAACAACAAGAAGTCCTGTGGCACCTTATAGACTAACAGGTATTTTGAAGCATAAGCTTTCGTGGGCAGAGACCCGCTTCATCAGCTGTCAGGTAGCACTTTAAAGAATAACAAAATGATTTATTAGTCTTTGAAGTACTACTTGACTACTGTTTTGTTTTGTTAGAGTACAGACTAACACAGCTACCTCTCTGTTACTATTAAAATCATGCTGGAATACAGCTATTGCTGAACAAAAGAGAGGTGGACTAGAGAGGTTCAACCTGTAATGTAATCTGGTGGCTAGAACAGTGTTACATAGAATTTCTAGATTCTATTCTTGGCTGTGTTATTGTTTTTGCTCCATGGAAAGAAACTATGGTGCCTCTAATTCCCCAGCTGTACAATGGGTATAATTATCTTACTTAGTCACAAGCTTGTTCTGGGCGTAATTAACATCTGTAAACCTTCTCTGTATGTGTGACCATTTTAAACCCCTGGGATGCCAACTGAAGTGCTTAAGAAACATTGAGTCAGCTTATATGCGATGGAGACATACAGGTTCATATTCCTAACTTCAAATACAAAAATGATGCATGCCTACAAATGAAATAATCATACACAGTAAATCATAACCTTTCTTTCTGAGGCAACTTTCAAAACACATCTGTTATGTCATTTGTATCAAAAGCATCTTTTCATAAAGAGAATGGAATGCTGCATCGCAATACGTTTAGGTGAAAGGTGCTGAACAAGTGCCAAGAGATTCATTCTTATTAAGCTTTTGAAAACATTCGCAGCCATGGTACTGGTTGTAGGAGTCTTGGGAATTCTCAGTCTTGCAGGACCTTTGTGTGAGTGTTGTGCACCTTGTTATGAGCTACAGGATGCTTTGGATTACGTTGCAGTTTTGTGCAAGTCAGTTTACTGGTCCTGTTCAGCTGTTAGTATTGTAATGTATTTGTCTGAATAAATCATCAGGTCGTCTGTTATATGTTGTATATTGTAAATCATGTTAACCTGTTGGTATGCTCATGAAGGGCTTTGAATTATAAGGGATTGGCTGAGGAGAGGGGGCGGGGACCTGACTGAGTACCAGCACCTCTTCCCCCCCCCCCCCCAAAAAAAAAAAAAAAGTGCTGGATTTATAAATGGGGGCCCCAGAATCCCTACCTGTGGGTAGTTTTCATTTTGGATAGATTTTACTGTGAAATCTTCAGTATCCCTGTGCTCTTAGACATTTCTGCCAAATATGAAGAAAGGTGTTTTATAAGGCACATGCTTTCCAGCAATTGTGTGGCAAATCTTTGTTTTTTTTAAATATAATGATGTGCGTATCCACTGGAAGGTTAATCAGATATTTTCTTACAGTTTCTATGCATAGATTCATTGAAATTTGGAACTGGAAGGGGCCTTGGTGAGTCATCTAATCCAGCTGCCTGCAGTGAGGCAGGATTTAGTATTATCATTTCTAGCCCATCCCTGACAAGTGATTGTTTAGCCTTTTTTTAAAAATTTCAAATGAGTGATTCCTTAGACTCCCGAGGTTTGTTTGTTTGTGTGTTTGGTTTTTGTTTTTTATTTTTTTTTTAGTATTTAACTGCCATTACAGTTAGAAAGTTTTTCCTAATGTCTAACCTAAACCTTCCTTGCTGCAATTTAAGCCATTACTTCTTTTCCTGCATTCAGTGGCTATGGAGAGCTACTACTTTTACAATAACCTCTTCTGTAGTTGAAGATTGTTACCATGTGCCTCCTCAGACCTTTTGGCTATATGCATGTGTTCCCCTTGTGTGCTGCACTGGTTCTGTGTCAGTAGCCAGCACAGCGGCCTCCGAAAGAACCCTCGGAGACCACACATCAGGTAAGAGATGAACGCACCCAGCCAGATGTAGAGTAATAGAACCTGGTAGACTCTATGTGGATGCTAAGAATATGTGCTGTGACAGTGGACTCCACTCAGTAATGGGATTGCCACTGCCCCTAGGTGGACAAGGACAGCCCCTCTAAGGTAAGTTTTACACACAGATACAAACAATTTATGCATCACTCTTGATATTTCAGGGTAACACCCTCCAATGTATCTAGTTGCTACCTGTTATATTGTACATGGTTGTTTGGCCAAAACATCACTATGCGTCATGCTGTCATCCTGGGCCCTATCCTCAACCTGGGTCAGTATGTCCTGGTTATGGAGGGGAGAGTGTTGCTACCAAGATGTCTCCTGATAAGATGCTCTGCTACTATCCCTCTGGAATGTGTGTTATGGCCTGTGCCTAGTACTGCTTAGGTAAAAATATTTCTGCAGTGTCACCCCTGTTCTTGCTCAGTTTTGTGGGCAAGGTCTGCCTCTTGCTCATAGCTTAGCTTTTCTTTATTTGATCCCAGTCTTGACCATTGTAGCTTAGACCGCAAAAGAGGCCTGTGATTACATAAGTTTGTTTTAGGCCCTCTTCTTACCGCACTATGTACTGTTTTCCAGCCAGTTGTGCACCCCCTTTTGTATGGTAAGTTGATGTAGGTTACATTGCTGTAGGTTGTTTTGTGACACAGTCATACAAGCATTATCAAAAGCCTTACTAGAGTCAAGATATGACACCTACTGCTTCACTCCTGTCCACAAGACTCATTGCATATGGAAGAGTGAGCTGTCCTGTGCCAAATGAGAGAGCACTTTATATTAGCTGGAGGAGAACTTCCCCATTTTATTCACAGAATTATGTTTGTCACCAATATGAAGGTTAATAAGCCCACAAGATATCTTTGACATGCAATCCTTGAAGCTTCTAGTTACTTCTTCAGTTTCTAAGTGATCTTGAAGTCTGTCATTTTTGGAAGTTTCTGATAAAATGTTTCAATTGTAGGAAATCACATATAGGTTCCACGGGTGTACTGGAAGTCTTTTGCACGGATTCTGGATTCTTCATTTCCTTCCCTTTATTTGGCTGCTGTAGTCTTTGCAAGCTGACTTTCCTTCCTTTTGTAAAATAGATTCTTCTCTGGAAAGAAGCTTGGATTTGAAGGGAATGGGGAATGGCAGAGGGGGAGTCTGTAATAGGGTGTGACTCAGTGCTGTGGCACCTCTTGCTAGTCACACTGGGTATTAGCTCAGTCCTCAGCAGGACGCTCTCTTCTGACTGCTGTCTTGCCCATCGTTGCTCTGCTACATTGCCTGGCTCAGACCCACATCACTCCCTCAACGTTCTCTTAAGGACAGTGCCTGCTACTCAGTCTCTCACCCCCATATGGGTGAATCAGCAGTCACCAGTCTCACCTGCCAGTGTGGCCAACTGCAGCTCCAAAGTCTTTCCTCAGGGGCAAACTGCAGTCTGTGTGGGCCACTATCTGGTGGCAAGGTGTGTTGTAAGCAGGAAGGGGTGCCCAGATGCACCCATTACTCTGGGTCCTGGCCAAGGGACTCTCTGAAAGCATGCCCTCCTTCACTCCCCCTTGATTGCCTCCTGTTCTCTGGGCCACTTCCTCTGAGACCCCTGTGTCTGCTCCCCTGAGCCTGCCCAGCATTGCTCTATCCAGAGTGCTTCCTATTGGGAACCAGTGCTTCACACTGTCTGGTCAGGACTCAAATGCTCTCTGCTCCGCTGAGCAGCTCCTTTTAACAGGTCTACTCCAGCAAGCTTCTCTCTGATTGGTCAGAGCTCAGCACAGGCTCCCTCCATCTTCCCTTAACCCCTTCTGGCCAGAGTCGGGCAGCTGTGCCACTACAGAGTCTTTCTGAAGATTTGGGAGTTTTGGTAAGAAAATTTTCTTAAGGTGGTAGTGAAAGCTTCTCTCTCCAGCAAGCGTTGCCACTGTCATTTCATGTAAAGGCCTTGTTAAGGCTGATGACCTGTGTGACACTCCAAGGGCAGAAAGTGGGAATCCTCAGAAGACCTTAAAAGTACCTTGCCTCTACAGGCTTCTGCTGAAAAGCTTCCCAAGGTCACAGACTCCCTGACCCTGGGAGGTAGCTACCACCACCCAAGTGAGAGAGCCCCTCTTTAAAGCCCAGGAAGACACACTTGAAATGTCTTCCTGTGGAGTAACTCCAAGCTCTTAACCCTCCCTTAGGAAAGAACTTGAAAACAAAGAGGAAGAAATTAAGTTGCAATTTGATAGCTGACCTTTCAGTTTTAGGCATGCATATACACATACCCTTCCCTAGGACACAATCTGATAATGGCCTTAAAATGGGGTGATGTATTAACAAAGCAAAAGATTTACATGATAAAGCATACTTGGCTGCTAGGTGTTACAGAGCAACCGAAAAAAAAATAAAAAGGCTAGGTTAAAGCACAGAGAATTACTTCTGTGGGATGCAGTTTAGTGTACAAGGGGAACATATCAACTAGTTTGAGAAGTCCCACACCAAACCCAAAATAAAAAAATAGCATGAGCGCATCTGACTAAACATTTCCTTTCCACTTACATGTCTGTATGCCTAGATCTTCTTGTCTCTTGCATATTTACCTAATTCCTTAAGCTGGCTCAGGCTTAAACAACTCTGTTTCTCCTCCAGGTACACAAAAGAGAGACTCCTCAGCAGGTAACCATTTCAATTCAAGGAATCCTGCTTTCTCTTCCCATTGGCTCACTCGGCTGTTTGCCAACAGAGACCTCTGTCAAGGTTTAACACTTTCAAGGCATTCATTCATGACAGGCCTACAATTACACTGTCCATTACTGTCCACTTCAATTTGAGGCCACCACTGCTGGTCTATGAAAGGATGTTATAACTCTAGGGATCTTACTGCTCCAAATATAATATAAAATTGAGGACTTTAATTCTTCATAGAGATTTCTTTTAGAAGTCTTTGAAATAAGAATGTAATTTTAGGAAGAAGAGACATATCAACCAATTCACAGTGTTGCTAGCTTGTCCTTTTTTATTCAGTCTTTAAGCCTGCACAGCAGAGAGACTTAATTTGCATCTTTTTGGCTACGTCTACACTTGAAGCCTACATCGAAATAGCTTATTTCGATGTAGCAACATCGAAATAGGCTATTTCGATGAGTAACGTCTACACGTCCTCCAGGGCTGGCAACGTCGATGTTCAACTTCGACGTTGCGCGGCACCACATCTAAATAGGCGCTGCGAGGGAACGTCTGCATGCCAAAGTAGCACACATCGAAATAAGGGTGCCAGGCACAGCTGCAGACAGGGTCACAGGGCGGACTCAACAGCAAGCCGCTCCCTTAAAGGGCCCCTCCCAGACACAGTTGCACTAAACAACACAAAATACACAGAGCTGACAACTGGTTGCAGACCCTGTGCCTGCAGCATGGATCCCCAGCTGCTGCAGCAGCAGCCAGAAGCCCTGGGCTAAGGGCTGCTGCCCACAGTGACCATAAAGCCCTGCAGGGGCTCGAGAGAGAGCATCTCTCAACCCCTCAGCTGATGGTTGCCATGGCGGACCCCGCTATTTCAAAGTTGTGGGACACGCAACGACTACACGGTCCCTACTTCGACGTTGAACGTCGAAGTAGGGCGCTATTCCTATCCCCTCATGGGGTTAGCGACTTCGACGTCTCGCCGCCTAACGTCGAAGTTAACTTCAAAATAGCGCCCGGCGCGTGTAGCCATGACGGGCGCTATTTCGAAGTTAGTGCCGCTACTTCGAAGTAGTGTGCACGTGTAGACACGGCCTTTGTTTCCCCAGATTGGATGCAGTTTGGATCCCTAGACACTTTACTGAGTTCACAAAGTGCTGAATTTCGACTCCTGCAATTTGCTCACACAATCTTTTGAGTAAAAGATGGGTTGGAAATCTTTAAAGAATTAGGTTTTAAAGAAAGATTCTTTTAGAAAAAATGCTTGGTCCTAAAAAATGCTTGGTCCTGAGCCATGTGTTTGTTACAAATCTGTTATCTTAATAAGGGTTAAAAGAAGTTGGGTACTCCAACTTTTCACCCTTTTTACTGTTTACTTTTTAAATTTCATTCTGGTTTGGAGGTTGAAAATAATTTCCCATTTGTTTATAGTCAGTCAGTCACATGCATCAGTTCAGTGTTGTAGAATATGAAGGGAAAATTACAATTGACTCCATTTAATTGAGACATTTTTGCTGGTATTAGGCTTATTTCTGAAGTGGGAGTCTGATCAGACAGGGTTCCTTGAATTTTGTACGTTTTTCCCCTTTTAGACTTAATTTGTTCATAGCTTGTTCATTTGCTCATAGCATGTTTCTTCTGTGAGGTATATATTTAATTCTATAGAAAAAGAAAATGGGCTGGGGGGGCGGGACTTGCCGAAGATTTCATATCAGAGATGAATTTGTTTAACTCACATTGACTCTGTTCAGTATAACAAGGGTGTTACTATTGTTACTGAGACATCTGGATGGCAGATTACTCAGCAACAGACAGTTCCTAAACAAATTATAATCAAACCCCTCCATGCAGTTTGTCCATGCAGAGGGATATGGAAGAAGAAGAAAATGTTCATAGTATGACTCTGATGAATCTAAAAACACTTGACCATAGATTAGGACACCCAAGGAATGGTCCTTTGTTTTTGATCTCATGTATTGTTTTACAAATGCTGGTATTTCCTCCCGCAGCAGCACTTTTTATTCCTTCAACAAAATAGGTGCTTCAGAATACATTCTGTTCTGTCCAAATAACATCTGAAATGTGTAACCATCCGAGATTCAGCTGCTAATGTATTTGAATGCTGATTTCACATATACATGTGAGGATTCCTGTTGTTTACATTAAAATGTAGCATAAATACCAAATGTTGAAAATGAAATCTAGCTCATGAAAAGCTGCAGTGTCCCCAGCATAAACCACGTCTGAATGTCCTCTGGAATTCTAAGTGAATCATTACCTCACCATCACCCAGTCAGATCCTTTGCTCTTAGGGGGAAACGTGTGCTTGGACTCCTTAACTGCTCTGTGCTAGGAATAGGCAAATATTCTTTCACAAAGCCTGCAGAGCCATTTGGGATGATCCCCCTTACTAGAAAATAACCAGTATAAAAGGAGACATTTGGTTGGCTGCCGACAGTTCGAAGCAGGTGAGTAGCTGAGAGAATTGTGCAGGCTGAGGCTTGTCAGCCAGTTTATTTTCCTCTCAAATCCCCTGTGCCCAGATTTTCAAAATGGGAATAGTTGTCTGTGCAGCTCTGCAAAGGCTTCAGGCTGCCGGTTTGGATAGTGGTCAAAGAGGTACGCATGGGAAAGTGTTAGCAGCTGGAGCCTGTAGAATGAAAAAAGGGGGTACCCACTCTCACCCCCTCCTCCACAACCTGGCATCCTTTTTTCTCCACCCCGCCCACCCCCATGGATTTATCTCTTGATCAGAGTTCTGACTAAGGGGCAGAGTAGTCACATGCGACAGAGAAGTCCTTGACCTATTTGTTTAACCAGCCTGGCCCCAGTTTCACTGGATCATGTGATAATCAGCTTCTTAGAGTGCTAGTCTGCAGGGGTTTGCAAGAGCAGTGACAAAACACTGCTTTTCTTGGCAGGCAGGGTGTGAGGTGGAGAGAAGAGAGATCATGTGCAGCAGGGACCTGGCTCAGACCTATAAAACAGAAGCCATTGGTGATTTCCAGGGACCTTATTAAATGATGTCTGACAGTGATGGCAACAGCTGTGGGAGAGCCAGTAGGGAAGTGATATTTCCCCATCTGTGCAAGCCACACTTCAGGAGCACAGAGACTTTTAAAGTCTTACTGGAGCTTCTTTTGCTCTGCCTGTCACTGGGCATAGTGAACAAAGCACTGAGTGACTGACTGTGTTGCTTGAAAAATGCAAGATTGAGACAAGGGCAGGTGAGGGTAGGAAGAAGACACGGAGCCAAGTACTGAACAAGTAGGCCAAATAAGCATCGAGGAAAAAACCTCCCTGCAGCCAAGAGAGGAAGCCACAGAGCTGCAAAATAACTGCAGCATAGCGTTCTCAGCATTTTGTTTTTTCAGTTTTGCTGCTGCTTCCTTTGTTAGAATAAGGCCAAATCTTACTCTGTGTCCTCTGAAGTCAGTAGGACAGCCCATCTGAGTATGGATGAGCAGGATTTGGTCCTAAAGTCACTACTGTCTACTTGCCTAACAGTCTTGCTGAGTCTGTAACTGCATCGGAATTGCCCCGTACTCTACCAGCTCCTTTCCTATGTGCAGGAAATTGTGTGGCTGTAGAGGGAAAAGAGATAAAGGGTTTTATGATCATCCTTTACAGGTTATAATTTTCAGATAAGCCAAAAGAACATTGCCCAGCAGTACTAGTCATAATATGAAGTATATAATTTACCCAGCACATTGTCACATGGGAGTAGCACAAAGAAGCTACTTTTTTTTAATGTTATAGAAAATAGGGTTAGCATATTTGAACTTTCAAAAAATAGGACACCCCTGAGAGGGGTGTATCTATATCAATAGCTACCAACTCACAGGGTAGATACTGATACAAATACACTCCCTCTCAGGGATGTCCTCTTTTTTTTTGAAAGTTCAGGTACGGTAACTAATAGAAAATGATGCTGGAACTATTTGGTTAAATTTTCTATCCCATTTTCTTTAGCAATAGCTACAGAGTTCATTCCTTTTATCATCATCTCCCCACCACATTATCAGCTAAAACAGGACACTAACGCCTGAACTATACTATGGAACAAAGTCAATCCTAGATGCACAATTCTAGCTATGACATTAGCATAGCTAGAATCAACATATCAACATCATCTTTGTTCCCTGGAGTAGATTTGGGGTTGTGCCAACGTCCCTTACTCCACATGGTAGCATGGAGTACCAGAGTCAATGGAGCCATGTCTACACGTGCACGCTACTTCGAAGTAGCGGCACTAACTTCGAAATAGAGCCCGTCACGGCTACACGCGCCGGGCGCTATTTCGAAGTTAACTTCGACGTTAGACGGCGAGACGTCGAAGTCGCTAACCCCATGAGGGATAGGAATAGCGCCCTACTTCGATGTTCAACGTCGAAGTAGGGACTGTGTAGTCGTTGCGCGTCCCGCAACTTCGAAATAGCGGGGTCCGCCATGGTGGCCATCAGCTGAGGCGTTGAGAGATGCTCTCTCTCCAGCCCCTGCGGGGCTCTATGGTCACCGTGGGCAGCAGCCCTTAGCCCAGGGCTTCTGGCTGCTGCTGCGGCAGCTGGGGATCCATGCTGCCAGGCACAGGGTCTGCAACCAGTTGTAGGCTCTGTGTATCTTGTGTTGTTTAGTGCAACTGTGTCTGGGAGGGGCCCTTTAAGGGAGCGGCTTGCTGTTGAGTCCGCCCTGTGACCCTGTCTGCAGCTGTGCCTGGCACCCTTATTTCGATGTGTGCTACTTTGGCGTGTAGACGTTCCCTCGCAGCGCCTATTTAGATGTGGTGCCGCGCAACGTCGAAGTTGAACATCGACGTTGCCAGCCCTGGAGGACGTGTAGACGTTATTCATCGAAATAGCCTATTTCGATGTTGGCTTCACGTGTAGACGTAGCCTGGCTGAGCCCAGAATGATGGATTTTACTGCGTTTTCACAGAAGCTGCAAAATCAAACTGTGGAGGATTGCTCATGGCATGTCAAATGCAGGGTGAGTAGAGACATACCCTAAGATCACTTCTCTGGAGCTGAACTCTAACTTACACCTGCATGAGTCATCCAGAGCTCTGTTCTCTGGATAGCTTGGGTGTAGGTGAGAGCAGACCTAGGCCTTCAGCCCAATCTTCCATTCAGCACAGGCCTGAGAACTGAGGCATTGTACTGAGGAGATGAGCATGGGGCAAGTGTAAAGAAACCTTCCTCCCCAGCTCTGGTGTTGCTGTGCAATTAACTTTGGGTAGTTACCTTAGACTCTGTAGGCTTTACACAGCCCCTGTCACAGGCAAGGGAAAGGCAGCCGTCTAAAGCACTGCTTCACCTGCCATAGCTGCAGAGGAGGGGAATGTCGATGCTCCTCACTAAACAGCATCCTTTTAGTAACAATTAATACATAGCTCTTATATGGCCCTTACATGTACAGATCTCTGAATGCTTCACAGTGCAGGGCTGTATCATTATCCCCATTTTACAGACTGGAAAAGAGCAAGGGAAGTGGAACTAGTCCAAATCCAGTGCCCTCCCCACAATATTTCTTTATTGTAATTTAGATCTTTAAACTGAAGGGCTCCTTGATACCAGAAAGATGCAGAGAAACTGGAGGACATTCTATCAAACCTGCACAGTTGATTGGAGGAACAGCAGGGAATGATGCATGAGAAAAAATAAAAAGAAATAAATATATCTCTTTGTTAAGCCACATATAAGTGTGGACATACCTGTCTACAGGTATTTGGCAGGTGCAGACATCGAAGCAAGCTATGAATTAAGGAGCTAAAGAAGAGCAGTGGAATGAAATAAAGCAGAAGTGTTGAGGATGATTAGCAGCAAAAACTACCTGATGTGACAGATCTCATGGAATAGTCTGTCATGGAAGTGGTAAAGTACCAGAAGGCTGAATGGATGTTTTCCATTTTCTAACTTCTGTGGCTGTAAGTAATGTCAAGGCCCTGTGCTTTGTTATCTGTACAGTAGAACCTCAGAGTTGGGACCTGACCAATCAACTGTGCCCCTGATTTGGAATGGGAAGTACACAGTCAGGCAACAGAGATTTAAAAAAAAAAGTGCAAATACAGTACTGTGTTAAATGCAAACTATTAAAAATATAAAGAGAAGGCGACATTTTTTCTTCATTATGGTGTTTTAAAGCTGTATTTAAGTCAGTGTTCATTTGTAAACAACCATAGCTATTAGTTCCACATTACCAGCAACTGCCATTCTCTGAGCGTTTGTAATCCTGAGGTTCTGTTTGTGTGTGTGTGTGTGTGAGAGAGAGAGAGAGAGAGAGAGAGAGACTCCCACGTGATGTAACAACCCAATTTCTCATGATTTTGTGACCGGTTCCCTTCAAAGTACTAGTGAAGGGCACCCAAGCCTGGCACCAATGGGATAGTGGAGTCGTGCAAAGCAAGAAGCAGCCTCTCTGTGATCAGCTTCCCTATTTTCAGTGATAGACTTGTGGAAGCCCCTCTGCAGTTTGGACATTCACTTTGAGCTTGTCTCTTGACAAGTAAAGGAATCACTGCTCTCCATAATATGATTCTTTCCTCTGCCACAGCCACAGGAATAGTCCAGCCTGATATAATGCTGATTTTTGTTTGCATCTTTTCACGTGTTTGGGAGATTTAGGGAGTGGTGAATGTGAAAGCCCATGAGGAAAATGAAAATAATAGTGTGTCACACCAAGTGTCCCAAGCCTTGCAGGATTCTTTCTGTGGTTCTTTCTGTGCGTCTCTGTGGGCTAGAAGAATCATTCTACAAGAGGTACTTCACTTCTAAGCACACACAGCCAATGGCAAAAGCTGAAGAATATAGCTGGTTTCAGCTTGCCGAGTTTCATTGCCTGTAACTGGGTTTTTCCTGATCAGGGGATGACATCTCCAGTAGAAGCAGGGTTTTATTTTCCTTTGTTCATTAAACAGTTTCTCAGCGTGAGGAAGGTGCAGATCAAACATTGTGTACGCTGAACTTCTCTTGGCCTGCACCCTGAGAACCTTACCAGTGCCAGATGAGAGCATTTTCTGGCCATGGGAGGTCAATATTGTCTAGCACATTACCAACACTTTCATTGTTCACTGGGCTTGTAGAAAACATTTAGGAGTCAATTACAGGTAAATAACAGCACAAAACACTGAGAGCCAGGACTGGTGGCCGTAAACCATCTCTGAGGGACCATGGGTAACTTGGCCACACCCGTAAGTGGTTGTCCATCTAGGTAAAATCATGCCGAATTACAGATTTCGCTGGACAAGAGATTTACAGATTAGAGAGGTTCTTTTTTTAAAATCTCTTTCTTCTCTTGCTGTGTTGCAGAAAGAAGTCTGACAGTGTTCCATTGGCTCTGATTTTTGTAGCATTTTAAGGTGGTGGTTGTTTCCTTCTTTCCCAGAGGGTTTAAAATAAGCTCAGCAGTTGCTTTTAAATAGCTGCAGTGCGGCAGCAGTGGGAAGCTGAATAGAATGAAAGAGAAGTAGTAAAGCTGTCAAAGCAAAACTTAGCTGCCTGCCGGAATTAGTGTCTAGTCAGCCTACTATTTGCCTTTGGCAATTTAAAAAGTATTTTTATTTTTAATCTCTGAGA
This sequence comes from Carettochelys insculpta, assembly GCF_033958435.1. NCBI lineage: Eukaryota > Metazoa > Chordata > Testudines > Carettochelyidae > Carettochelys > Carettochelys insculpta. The sequence goes on along the minus strand of NC_134147.1, from coordinate 13,125,899 downwards.
GATGTCACAGATTTCTTGCATTAAAAGGTTAGTCTTTCCTGGAACAAGGTTTTAGTCCTGTAGTAGATGTTTTTGTGTACATTTCAGTTACAGACTAACAATTGGTTATGAGAGTGCTTGAAGTACTGTAGAGATTTTCAAACTAGAATTGCTAGCATCAGGAGACTCCGAGAAGGCCCTGCTATCATTAAATCTGGATCGATTCTCCCTCATGAAAAGTGTTCCTCAGCTTTAGAATCTGAACCATGGCCTCTTAAACTGAGTTAATGCTTCTTGTTCTCATTTAGTTGTTCAGTAAATGTTCCTATCTTGGAACTCCTCTGAACTTGCGGAAGAAACTGAAAAGGAAGGATGTGCTTTTGGAAGGACTGAATTCTTTTGTGGATGCTTCACAAAAGTTTGAGAGTTTCTTCACCTCCATCAGACTGAATAGCAATTCCAAATTTGAAGAGGATCTGTTGTTGTATGTGAATTGTGAATAAATCGCTACTCTAGTTTACTACTGCAGACAAAATCTAGCATAAAGGGAGCATCTTGGTGTGCATTTACTTATTCCAGTTTCTACATCCATGTTTGTGTGTCCACATGTTTTAGAGCTCAGAAAATAGACTTTAGAGGATTGATTGTGATTTTGGATTAATTGATTCTGCAGGTTTTACAGGCCAGTAGTGTGGAAGAGTTTTGCATATATTTAGGATCAGTGTTTGATTTGTGGCTTTGGTTTGTATTCTGTTATGAGCAGTTAGGACAAGTCAGTGTGCGCTGGGAGTCACCAAACCATCAGCTGCCACTGACTGGTCGATCCTGGAGCCTGAGCCAGTTGATCTTGCTCCCCCAGACCACTGAAGTCCAGCAGCGCAACAGGCTGCTCATCTCTGTGTTCACTTGGTGGGAGGGGGCAGTGTGCTTCTGCAAGCTGCTCGTGCCTGCAGCTCCCATTGGCTGTCTCGTGGCGAAGGGGACCTGTGGGTACGGTGATGGGGGCAGCAGGCAGACACATTCTGTTCTCGTCTCCTCCTCCTCCCAGGGGAGCACAGAAATGAATCTGCTGCAGGACACTTCTGGGATTGGCCTGGAGTCACAGCAGGCAGGCATCTGTCTGAGTGTTTCTGCATAGTTGGTCGGCAGCCGCCTGTACTGAGCACCTTCCAGCCAGAGCCTGCACCTTGCACCCATCCTCCACCCCTTCCTACCCCTGACCCCTTCCTAGAGCTAGAACCCACTCCTCTGCCACCTCCTGCATCCCAACACTTTGCCCCAGCCTGGAGCCTGCTCCTGCACCAAACTGTCCCCAGAGCTTGAAGCCTGCTCACCGCTTCCTGCTCTGCAATCCCTTGACCCAAGCCCAGAGCCTGAATCCGCTGCCCCATCTCAGTGAAAGTGAGTGAGGGTTGGAGAGGGCAATGCTTTCAGTAGGGGCGTGGCAGTCGAGGCTCTACCCTCCCCCTTCCCTGAGGCTCTGCCCCTACCAAAAGATGGATCTGGGAGAGGGACCCTTGATGCACCATCTTCTGATTTGGGGCTTTTAAGGCTGAACAGCCGCCACCATTTGCTGTGATATCCCCAGCAAACCCGACTGACTGCCCGATGGCCAGTCCCAGTGCTTTGCCTTCCCTCTAAGCAAGCGAAACACATTCAGTATATTCTAAAATAAATGTTTTGCTTGCTTGGCGAGAGCTGGGCGGTTACGTGTAACTGCTGTCGTTGCATCACTCACAGCCATCGAGAGAGCTTTAAACAGAAGCACTTCTTCATGCCACGTGTGCCATTGCCACTGCACAGCTGTAAAGTCTCCTGTGTAGCTGCTCTGTGCTGATGGGGAAACGTCTCCCACTGGCGATGTGCTGTCCGCACCAGTGCTTCTGTTGGTGTAACATTTGTGGGGGGAATTTCATACCACTGACTAGGGCCGTCCCTGGACGTTTTGATGTCCCATCCCCTCACTCACTGCCGGTGGCAGGAAGCAGAGTGACCTGACTCCCACCCACTCTCTTCCCCTGGCTCCGAGCTACGTCACTCAGAGAAGGGAGTTGGGGTGACAGGGTTGAACCTCCTCCTGCACTCACCAGCATGAGGAGGCAGCGTGTGTCTCAGAGTGTGGTGGGAAGGGACGAATGCTGATGCCAGGCCCCCTGCTTCTCCCCTGGGTTTTGTGCGAAGGGGTAGAGTTGGGGCAGAACAGGGGTGTGTGTCCTGGGTCCTGCTCCCCTCTCCTCCCCCTCCCCCCCCGGCATGGCACTTCTGGGCATTGCCTGCAGGGAGGCTGGGTGGTCAGTGGGGCTGGCGGCCAGAGCTGGCACTGCCCCACATGCACATAAAGCTGTTTAGGGGTATGTTTACATAGCATAGTATGTTTCAAAATAACGCTACTACATGCAAAACTGTATTTCAAAATAGCACTGAGATACAGCATTTAAACACATAGCACCTGCTTTGAAATAGAGCCATGGGATGCACCACGGCTTGTTTCAAAATAGGCTCTATTCCCTGTCTTAACAATACCTGTTTCCAAATATCCGCTTCCAAATAGGCACTATTCCTTGTGAAATCGGTGTTACCAATTTTGAAATAATTTTGGCTGTGTCATGTAGTTACTAGGTTTGTTATTTTAATATAATAGCTGTTATTTTGAAATAACTGTGCTGTGTATACCTGCCCTCGGGTACCACAGAATTTGGGACATCTGTATATTTTGTGTATTGGTAAGGACAGCTTTGCTCCAGCTGACGAAAGTGGTAGTGTAGACATAATCTCATTCAGAAGGGCCAGGAGGCTTGCTACCTTTCATAATATTATATACAGACTACTTGTAGGGCCTGAGATAAGAGCCATTGCTATGTCTCAAGGCCCTTTTTTTTCTACTTTCCAAAACTTCATATATATACACAGGGACATGGGGAAAAGAGAACAAGGATGACTTTAAATTCTGTTGAAATATATTGGACTAAGATGATGCTGGAAGGATAGAGACTGGAAATGATCCATGTTGTTTTAGAAGAGAGCCAGGCATCTGCCTGTGTGCCTTTTTCTTAACTTATTGTAAACTGAAAGGTCTGGGCACCACTTCTGCGGTTCCAGAATTCTCTCTCCCAGTCATAGAACCCCCAGTTCACTCTTTTCCTGTCTGATTAGAGTAATGTTTTTTTCTAGGTAAGCCATTTACAGAGGAAGAAGAAAGACAGAAAATCTGAATAACTGATTCTTTTCTCTTGTTCAAAATAAGACACAGCAATACGAGTCTTCATGACTTTCGCAGAAAGATTTCCTGAGAAATCTTAATTCAAATTAAATTAATACTCAATTTAAAATATGAGTTAGAGATTGCAGGTCCTAAGGAATCCATTATTAAAAAAGAAATCTTTCGCATACAGCAATAAAAAATGCTGAAACCATTCAGTACTAATTAAATTATAGACAGCGTGAGAAGCTGAAGATGTATATTGTAGGTGAGAAACATTTTCTTCCTCAGGAATTTAATACATGAATGGTGATGGATACAGAAGGTACCTCTACACTAGTCTGGAAGATTGACGCTAAGCAGATCAGTCTTCCAAGGTTTGATTTTGTGCCTTTAGTAGTGATGCATGAAATCAACCTCTCAGTTGTCGCAGTCATCCCCTGTAAGGGAAGTCAGCAGAGAAACTTTCCCGTTGAATTTGTTCAGTAGGGACAATCAAGTAAGCTGCGTGCAGATAGGTCAATTCTAGCTATGCAATTGCCATAGCTAGAATTGTGTATCTGCAGTCAACTTCCTTTGCCTGGTGTAGACATACCCTCAGTATTTATCTCGTACGTCACATATTCAAGGCACTTTATAAACAACAGTCCTCAATACACATTTCTTGTCCAAGAAATTAAATAATATTTTATCTATTTGAGAAAACTGAGCAACAGGGCAGTTAAGTGATTCACCAAAAACCATGTCGTATGTCAGTGTCAAAGGAGTAAGAATTAGAGTTCAGGTTCTCCAAGCCACTAGGTCTGTGTTTTGTCCTTCAGACACTGTCCACTGTTACTTCGGACAAGTTACCAAAGAACCAAGGTAAACCTAAAAGCAATTCTGTTGCTGATGCTTGCTTCAAGTCCTTTATTACGACTAAAATTATGACTGTGTGACCGTTTGAAGGCTGATAAAAGTGGAGTAAAAGAAAGAGTCTGAATTCTCCTTCCAGGAGGCAGGAGTCATTCTCAACTGTACCATTAAATTCTAGAATGTGGCACTGGTTATTCGAACTCAGTGGAGGTTGTCTGGTTCTCGCTGGTATCACCAAAGTAGGATTTATCCCCAAATAGCTTAATACAAGGGAGGCAATTACTTTTTTTTTCTTTTTTTAAAAAGAAGCTGAAATAAACAAGGATGTCTTGAAAAGAATGGCACTTTTAGTAGACTTTTTCCATCAAACACTAACATGGAAGTAATCAGATTTTTTGGAAAAACCGCACATCTGCTGTTGCCTAAAGGAAGCAATAGGTCTGCTTATCAATTACTGATCTTCACGTGTAACAAAAGTTATTGACTTTTTAGAAAAGTTTCTGTTTTGGAGAACTTGACTTTTTGGAGAGGATTTATGGGTATCATAAACCTTTAAAGAACTTTTTAAAACTGAAGTCTGCTTTTTATCCCTGAAGTTGAAAGACAGAACACTTTCTCTACTGACACCAATTTTTCAAATGGTTCAGAGAGTCTGTGATTTGACATAAACCAAAGTTTAGAACTCTGGATTTTGTTTTTATGTACTTCGAGACTATATCATGTCCCCCTCCATCTTTTCTTCTCCTGACTAAACAATCTCAATTTTTGTAGTCAGTTCTCATTGGTCATGTTACATGGGACTTGTAATCATTTTTGTCACTCTCCTCTAGAATTTATGCAGTCTATCCACATCATCTTTAAACGTGTGCTGCCCCAAACTGTATATAATACTCCACAGAAGGTCTTACCGGTGCTGAGTAGAGTGGAAGAATTACTTCTTGTGTCTCAGTAACAGAGAGAGGGAGAGCTGTGTTAGTCTCTATACTATCAAAAGAAAAAAGCAGGCCAGTAGCACTTTAAAGACTAACAAAATAATTTATTAGGTGGTGGTGACCTTTCGTGGGATAGACCCACTTCTTCAGACCACACTAACAAAATAATTTATTAGGTGGTGACCTTTTGTGGGATAGACCCACTTCTTCAGACCATCATTGTCTTTAAAGTGCTACTGGACTGCTTTTTGTTCTTGTCTTGTTTACAACACTCTTGCTAATACATCTCCAAGTGTTATTTGCATGCTTTATGTCTGTATTACGGTGTTGATTTATATTGTGCTTGGGGCCCACTATAATACCCAGATATTTTCTGGCAGTTCTCTTTTCGAGACAATCATTTCCCATTTTGTGTTTATGGCATTGATTATTCCTTCCTAATCATAATACTTAGCATTTGTCTTTATTGATTTTCATCCTATATATTGCAGTCTGCTTCTCCAGTTTTACAGATCATTATGAATTCTAAGCCTGTACTACAAAAGTGTTTGCGTGCCCTTCTGGCTTGGAGTCCTCTACAACCTTTTATAAGCATACTAGGTCATTATTCAAATCACTTAAAAAATATTGATGAGAACCCAGTAGATACCTGTGGGACTCCCCTGCCCCCCAATGTACCTTTCCAGCGTGAGTGCAAACCATAGAATACTAGAACTGGAAGGGACCTCGGGAGGTCATCAAGTCCAGTCCCCTGCCCTCATGGCAAGACAAAGCACCACCTAGATCATACCCAACAGATGGCTATCTATCTCCAGTTATAGAGGTTTCACAATCTCCCTAGGCAACTTATTCCAGTGTTTAAGCACTCAGACATTTAGGAAGTGTTTTCTAATGTCTCACCTAAACCTCCTTTGCTGCAATTTAAGCCCGTTGCTTCTAGTCCTACTACTCTGAGTGCTGCTGTCCAACCAGCTGTTCTACTTACCTTATATTATAGGCTATCTTTCCTTTCTTTTGTTTATGAAAAGGTCATATAAGGCATTATCACAAGCCTTCCTAAAGTTGAGATATATCACATCTATTGCTTTCCCCCAGTGTCCAAGCATAATCTTGTTAAGGAGATGAGTTAATTCAGTGTGATTTTTTTTTTCCTTGGCAAATCCTTATTGATTTTCAGGTTATTGAAGATCTCATGGCTAACCCACAATTCCTGTCTTTCCTGCACACTGAGCCAGGTCTACACAAGACCTTAAAGTCAATTGTAGATATGGCAGCTGCAGAGGTAAAATTGACTTATCTACAATTTACTTACCTGGCCGTCCTCTCCCAGCAAAGTCAATAGGAGAAACTCTCTCATCAACCTCCCTTACTCCTTGCAATATAGAGGCATACGGGGTTCAACTGTTGACTCCGATAGTTCGATTTTGTGCATCCTGCGGCAGATCAGAGGCTGCAGCTGACAAGTGCCTGATGGAGGGTGAACGTTTTGGGTGCTGGATGAAATCCTTTTTGTTCCCCTCCTAATTTCCCAGAGGGTGTTGTCCTGCAGGCTGGATAGGCAGCTGGGGCTTGTCAGGGGTCAGCCAGCAGCAAGTTGCAATCAAGCACCTGTGGCCAGTTAAGGCCTCCAGGCTCCCTATAAAAGGCTTTCGTTAGGCAGTAGCAGAAGGGAGAGTGGTGCCCAGAGGGAAGGAGGCTGGAGGTTTGAGAGAAAGGCAGAATAGGACAGAACAGAGTGACACCAGCCACAAGGTACCAGAGGGAAGTGGAAGGTGAAGAGGCCCAGGGAAAGTTCGCTAGCCCTGCTAGCTCCCTCTGTTCCTAGGGTGTCTGGGCCAGAGTCCAGGGTAGTGAGTGGGACAGGACTCCCTACACCATTCCCATGGAGGGTTACCCAACTCGGGCCAAACCAGGCCAGCTCGAGACCAGTGGAGAGGGTCCTATTCCACCTCCAATTCGGACTGGCCTGTGATGAAAATAGCTCAATAAAGGGAGGGCCCAGGGCAACAAAGGGGCCTCTGTGAGTCTCTGAGGTACACAAGGAGCCACCTCTCAACTCAACTCAAACCTGGAGAAGCCACCTCTAAGTCATACGAAAGAGTAAAACCATGAGGTCTATTTACAATTTTAAAACTGGGCATAGCAAGAAAGAGCCAGGATATTTCTTCTGTCTTTGTTCAGGCTCAGAGATGCATTTGAAATTTCGAGGTTGCCCATGGATGCATCTTTTGGCCAAGAACAATCTCCAGCTGCTTGTAGAGGGGTTCCATAGGCTCTTAGAATGCACTAGAGGCTTTATCCATGTATGCTGTCAAAAGCCTTCTCAAAGCTCCTGCAATGCCACCAGGAGGATATGACCACGATCACCATGAGAAGACACCGGAGATAGATAGGGTATGTGACGAGAAGGGAGGCGGACACCATTGTAAAGATAGCACTTCACTGGATGCCTGAAGGACAACGGAAATGTGGAATGCCCAAGACAACATGGTAGTGTACTGTTGAGGCAGACACGAAGAGAATGAACTACAACTGGGGGACACTGGAGAAGATGGCCAAAGACAGACAGAAGTGGAGGACCTTTGTTGCTGCCTGTGGCAGACCACTGCCTGGAAGCTGCAGGAGCCTTCTAGAAGGAAGATATGCCGACTGGTGGGCTAATGCATTTCTGTTCCCTGATTAGGCCCAATTAGGACAGGCAGCTGGGCCCTTGTTAGGAATCAGCCACAGCTGAGTCTAATCAGCCCTCATGGTCAGCTGAGACCCTGCACTCCCTATAAAAGGCTCCCCCACCTGGTTGCAAGGGGGAAGGTTTTGGTCGGTGCACCAGAGAGCAGGAGCAGAGCGAGAAGGTACCACGGGGAAGTGGTGGGCAAAGTGGCCCAGGGTGAGGTGGCTGCATTGGGGCAGGCATAAAGGCCCTGCCAGATGCCTTTTGTCCTCTTAGGAACCCTGGGCTGGAGTCCATGGTAGAGGGGCGGATCTGGACTCCCCCCACCCTTCCCCAGAGGTTTACTCCACTGGAGCAGGCACGGGCCTGCAGGGGGCCTGGCTGTGTCCTTCCCATTCTGGATTTGCCTGTGATGAGGATGGTCACTAAGCAGAGACACCTGCCTCTGGAAAGGCCTGGGCAGATAAGGGGTCTCCATGAGTCTCTGCGGTACAACAGAGAACCGCCAGGAAGCACAGGGATCCACACAGGCTGACAAGGGAATTTGTCACACTGCCCTACACGCCGGTGGGCATAATAGGCTTTAACTAACTAGAATTCTAACCTGTGGTTCAGACATATAAGAATATAGCTCTTAAATATTTTTCTTTTGATGAAATGGTCTATTTTGGACGTGGGAAAGATTATTTTACAAGTTTGTCCGGAGGAGGTAGCTGCATATGCTACAACATGAGCTTGAAATGAAAAGGGCCATCAAACTTGATTTGAGAGATTGTGACTACATCTACATTGGCCCCTTCCTTTCAGAATGGGCATGGTAACAAGCCACATTGCAGATGCTAATGAGGTGCGCTACCATGAATATGCAGTGTCTCATTAGCACACTGCTGGCCGTGCGCATGTCAAAAATGCTGGTTTTGAAACTCACACCAGCCGTATAGACAGGGGCCTTTTGAAAGGACCCCCTGGACTTTGAAAGCCCCTTCTTTCTAAAACCAAATAAGAAGGAAGGGCTTTCGACGTCCTCTCAGAAGGCCCCTGTCTACATGATTGGTGCGCGATTCGAAAGAGGCACTTTTGAACTGCGTGTGGCCAGCATTATGCCAATGAGGCACTGCATATTCATAGTAGTGCCTCATTAGCATATGCCGATGTGGCTTGTTACCATGCCCCTTCTGAAAGGAAAGGGCTGGTGTAGACGTGGCCTGTGAGATGGAAATTTTGGAGACTGTTGGCTGAGTTTTGATGAAACATATGCTTTTTTTCTGATCCACTACTTAGTTGGGCATCAAACATGAATGGGAACTGAACACTGGGTTATTTGGTAATGTCATTTTCAGTTTAAAATGTCAAGGAAAGAGTTAGGGATGTATGAACATCTTTGTATGAAAATAGCAGTGTCACTTTTTTCTTTGAAATTGATTGCACTAGCGTTAAGAAATTCAATAGCTTGCAACTCATTCAGAAAGCTGCAAACCATTCGTTTTTACAGGTGTCCCTTGTGTCATAATTCCTTACCAAATGGAGAAGGTGATGAAACTACTGGAGCTGCAAATGTATTGTATTACAAATTGTGGGTGTCTGCTGGGTAACAGCACCGGAAACCTAGCATATTGTTTGTGCTATGAGCAGGACTTCGTCATGTAAAATGAAAGCAAAAACACAATTGCCTAAGCTATAGAGTTATAGCAAATAGGAAATCCTCACTATTTAATGTATATCAGAAAAATAGCTGCATATTTTTCCTTTCCATGGGATCTGAAACTTTGCAGTGCTGCATTTGGAGGTGTTGTACAAAGGAATGTAAATTACATAGACATAAGTGATTACGAATTAATAGAACTTTTTAGTAGAATCAAAGCTGCTGTGGGGTATATGATGGGTAGCAGGAAGAAGTAATAAATTAGAGGAAGGGGAGTTACCCTTCTTTGGTTTACTACTTCTACCTTTGTCTTAATTGCATTTTCTGTTGAGCTTACCTTCTTTTCTTTCAGCCTGTGAGTTGTACAATCCTAGATGCCTCTTATTTTCTCCCAGAATCTGCGATTTAGGTATGCTGATTATTTTTTTAAAATTATGTTTTCAGAGGACATGGCTCGCTCTCACTCTCTTTGGTAGCACAAGGTTTTTATCTTGAGTTTAGCACTTGATGATGATGATGGTTATTTTAGACCTTGGCTTGTGATCTGTCAACTTCTATGGCATGTTTGAAGCTTTGTAAGTGCTGTGTTTGTTTGGATAGCCTGGCTTCAGGAAAAATCTGTAAGACAAGTCAGCCTAATTGGGATGAGTGCAGCAGAAATGCAGTTGGAGATATTTTTAGTGCCTCTTTATCATGAAGATCCATTTCAAAGCCAGTCCAACATTAAAAATCAAACCACTCTCTGGGTTTTACAATACAACTACACTTGTGTTAAAACTACCGCAGTCCACCTTCTAACGCATCCAGCCTAATGTGACTTATGAACATCTGAGGTTCTGGGAATGAAGGAGATGAAATAATTGGTTTTGTGTTTATATTTCTCCCTAGAAAACCTGAAAAAGGAGTCCAGTACCTCATTGAGAGAGGTTTCGTGCCAGACACTCCTGTTGGCGTCGCCCATTTTCTTCTACAAAGGAAAGGACTCAGCAGACAGATGATTGGAGAGTTTTTGGGCAATCGACAGAAGCAGTTCAACCGAGATGTATTGGAGTGAGTAGTGTGTGAGGAGATAGTCACGTGCGGCTTGTGCTGAGGTAGAGCCCTGAGCCAGAGCAAGTAGTGGCTTCTCCACACTCGTGCCTGTAGACCCCCGTGCTTATGCTGGGCTAATGTGTGTAGGGTGCACAGGCGTCCCTCACCCACTTGGTGCTTCTGCCAAGGCATGAGGCACCCCATTCATGTCCTGTTTGGCCTTGTGGGACTCTTAAACAGGTTGATGCTTGCTGAATGTTTTGGGCATGGAGTGAAAATGTTTTCCAGAAAAAATTTCCAGATTGTAAGGATTAAAAAAAAAAAGAACCATGCAAAAATATGCTAACGTTTCTCAGCAAAGCCAGTCAAGTAGAAAGTTTATAAGGATTTATATACACTATAGTAATTCAGGTTTACTCTAAATTTATGTTGTAATTTCACTGCACAAGATTATGTCCATTAATTTTGAGACCGTTTGCTTTCCACAAGCTCTAAAATAATTTGCATATTTTTTAAAAAGTAAACCATTATGTGCTACAGCTACACAAGACTTCATCAGTAAATGAACATGAAAATAATCATTATTATTTCATAGATACACAGCACTTCTTAAGATGGTAGTTGTGTAAAAAGTGTGTCTGAGAATCTGTCTCTTGCAAAGGATTAGATAAAAGCCCATTTCAAAAGGAAAGAGAAAGAGGAACAGCAAATGACATTCACCATTAATTTGGTTAGGGTTATTCAAACACTGTCAAGGATGGAGATTGATATTGTTTATTTTAAGTGTTTTGCTGTTTCATTTAGTAGCAATTATTTTCAAGACCTGTATGGATGATGCATTCACAAACAAAGCTCATTACATCTTGGACCAGATTTATTGACTTATGAGAATGTGATTTGCATGACGAATTGCCACTTAACTGCACTACAAGCCAGTAAGATATTTAACAGGCTGACCAAGAGTTACAGAGAGGTAGCCACATTAGTCTGTATTCTACCAAAACAAGCAAGCAGTCAAGTAGCACTTCAAAGACCCCCAGATATAAGGAAGTGGGTCTGCCCCACGAAAACTCATCACCTCGTAAATTGTTTTGTTGGTCTTTAAAGGGCTACTTGACTGCTTGTTTGTTTTTGATAGGCTATGTAATAGCATTTGGTACATAGAGGGGAAAATACCGCTTTTTTTCCAAACTAAAAAGGCAGTTTGGGCCAAGATCACACCAAAACTTGCCAAGATTTGCATAGAGACAGCCCTTATGGAGAACTGAATGCCTTTCGTGGCTTTAGGGCCTTTCAGGGATTTTTAAGCTTTAAATACGTAAGAAAAATCATTCCCTGAGCCTGGTCAGCAAAGGCCTAATTCTGCCCCTACACAAAATCTTTGCATTGTATTGGAAGTGGATCTCTAACTTCTTGTGATACTGTCACAAGTCTCATGATATTTGGTGTTTCTCTTAAAGCCAAAATCCAACAGCCATGTGATTACATGAGGCCCTGGGCATTCCTTTTTAAAAGTAAGTTTCTAACCCTAATCACTAGGGAGAAAATCTTGACAGGGTGACCCCCGAAAGACACAAAACCCAGAAAGCAAGGTGAAAGAACTTCCAAAGTTTTTTTTTTTTTTTTTTTAAAATCTAATTTTTAAGCCGCCTTTTTGGTTTTGAAGTCCTGAGTCACAATTTTGGGAAGCATGAGGTTGGGCATACTGCTGCTTTGTGAGATTGTTGCTTGCATAAACACTGAGGTGGATCCAGGGGAACCTCTTGTGTTGCAGAATACTACATGCTGTGCGCAGATTCCTCCATGTGAACTTTAACGTATTTTTGATATCATCAGCCGATCCCAGAATCTGGGGCTGGAAGCATGGTGTCTAATGGCTAACCCAGGGGTCTGCAACCTGCAGCTCCAGAACTGCATGTGGCTTTTTAAGGACTTCTTTGTGGCTCCCAATTCTATAATTGCAAAGTAAAGAAGAAACCCTCCTGGTTATTATTAAACGGTGATCATCTAAAAGCCCCAAAATGAATAACTCATACCTCAGTAGCAAGTGATATGTGATCTCGAAACATTGGATAATGCCCTCTGTCATCCTCCAGAGAAAGAGTAGGTTCAGGAGTGAAAGTGTAGGGAAGTAAAATACGTAAAAAGTTTGTGAACGTCCTGCAGTAAACATGTTTCACATTACAAATCATTGTGCGTGCCCTGTTCTTAAATAGGGTTTACAAAAAGTATGGTTTAACTTTATTTATTAAGGACCGTCTCCTATTCACGTGCATTGCGGCTCTTGAATTAGTGAGTTTTTTACCGAATTGCAAAAAATGGTGGTAATTGCTATTTTGGTTGCCAACCATTGGGCTAACCTAACCCAAACTTGTTTTTACCACACCCATCTCAATGAATCATGCATTCCAAAGCCAGAATGGGGCTCGTATAAGTGGGGGCATCAATCAGAGGTATTTTGCCTTTTCTAAAACGTGGAAATTAAATAATTTATGGCATTATACAATTTCAAGCACCCAAATGAAGGAAATGAAAATAGGGTTCCTACTGTAAGGGTGTGCGTACACTACAAAATTACTTCAAAGTTAACTTGGAAGTAAGGGGCTACTTCAAAGTAGCCTGCAGAGCGTCTGCATGCATTTTTCCTTATTTCAAAGTTAACATTCTGCACTCACTACTTTGAAGGAACAGAGGGGTAACCATGTTAGTCTGGATCTGTAACAGCAATGAGGGGTCCTGCGGCACCTTATAGACTAACAGAAAAGTTTTGAGCATGAGCTTTCGTGAGCACAGAGTCACTTCATCTGATGCTGGTCTTGGAAATCTGCAGGGCCAGGTATAAATAAGCCAGAGCAAGGCTGGGGATAACAAGGTTAGCTCAGTCAGCAAGGGTGAGGCTTACTACCAGCAGTTCATCTGGAGGTGTGAACACCAAGGGAGGGGAAGCTGCTTTTGTATTTAGCCAGCCATTCGCAGTCTTTGTTTAAGCCTGAGCTGAGGGCGTCGAATTTACAGATGAATTGTAGCTGAGAAATTTCTCTTTGGAGTCTGGTCCTGAAATTTCTTTGCTGTAGGATAGCTACTTTTAAGTCTGCTACTGTGTGGCCTGGGAGATTGAAGTGCTCTCCTACGGGTTTTTGTATATTGCCATTTCTGATATCTGATTTGTGTGCGTTTATTCTTTTACGTAGAGACTGTCCAGTTTGTCCGATGTATACTGGCCCTTGACGAGGAGTCCAAGGGTTTTTAGTGCCTGGGCAAGGGGCATGCCAGGAGGGGACACTCCTGGACCAAGGCAGAGCTGAAGGACCTCCTTTCTCTTTGGGGGGAGGAGGAGGTCTTCAGCAAACCAGCACCCGTCAGAAGAATGCAGAGGCACACAACAGGCTGGCCAGGGGCTTGCCGCCCAAGGCCACCTTAGCCACACCAGGGACAGCATTTGGATGAAAATGAATAAGCTGTGGCAGGCCTACTGCAAAGCGCAGGACGCTGCCAGCTGTTCGGGGGCACAGCCTGTTCACTGCCCCCACTACAGGGAGCTTCATGGGCTTCTGGGGCCAAGGGAGGCAGTCACCCTGGAGCCACCTTGTGGACACTGCCACCGGCCCCCACCGCAGACACTGATGAGGAGGCAGGCCCTTTGGGCACTACCAGGCCACCAGGACAGAGGGCGATGATGAGGGCTCCAGCAATGAGACCCTCATCATTGCTCTCCCCTCTGGGACACCCAGTCATGCCACGTCAAGCCGAGCCTCATGAGGTTGCAGCCAATAGGTACGGAGTGAGCGAGATGTCACACAGGTCGGGGATATGGGCCCCCCAGAACAGCCCCACAGCCCACACACTGGGGATGGGGCGTGGAGTGAACACAGCCCAACTCTCACCAGGTGGGAATCTCTGGGCACCCAGGATCTCATGGGCCATCAGGTGGCAGAGGAGCAGGGAGTGGGTGAGTGGAGCAGGGGCCTTGACCCCTCCCAGGGTTGGGACCCAGAATTCATGGGCTGTCACCCGTCCCCTTCCGTCTCCACAGATCCATCGTTGGGCAGCTGCCACAGCCCTTCAGAGCAGGCCACAGCTGCAGGGGGCCAGGAGGCTGCCCCATCACTCCAGCCCAGGCAGTCATGATGGAAATAATGAGCATGCTCGACGACTGGCTGGGCGATGGAGCAGGAGGTGTGGGTGCAGGTGGCCAACAGCCTGGACACCGTGGCCCAGGCTTGGCCGCCCGCCTTGCTCAACCTCTCGCCCCCTCACCAGCCCAGCCCACAGCCACCCCTCCAGCAGCCCCCACCCATACTCAGCTTCCGGGTCCGCAGCCCAACTCAGGTAGAAGGGCTCCCACTTGCCCTCCACAAGATTGTGGAGGGCACAGCATGCAGCTACCACCACAGGGGCATTTGGGAGACTGACATCCAGTCTCATGACGAGGCTGTGAAACTTCCCCTTCAGCCTCCCAAACACCCACTCTATTGTACCCCTGGTGTGGTTGAGACGACTGTTGAAGGTGTCCTGGGACAGCATGGTGTCTCTGGTATAGGGCCACATGAGCCATGGGCGCAGCTGGTGCGCGGCGTCAGCTATGATGCAGGGAGGCATCATGATATCCCCAAGCAGGAGCTTCCACGGTGGGACATAGGTGCCCTCCTGCATCCAACGTCCCAGTCACGAATTCTGGAGCACCCGGTCATCATGGGCCCTGCCCAGCAACCCCACGCACACATCCAGGAAATGGCCCCTTGCATCCATGAGGGCCTGGAGTACCACTGAGTGGTACCCCTTCCTGTTAAAGTAGGTGCTCCCACAGTGGTCCAGAGCCCAGATTGCCACATGCTTCCTGTCCAGGGCTCTGAAACAATTTGAGAACCCCAGGTCCGCGAACCCAGCAAGGGTGACGTTCAGGTCTCCAAGGATGACTACACATCGCAGGAGCACCATGCTGATGGTTTGGACATCCTGCAGGGGTTGGAGGACGGCACGTCCATGAACGCCAGGCTGGGAGATGCCCCTTCCCCTTCTCCCCTCTCCGACAGGGTCCCCTTCCCCTTGCCCAGTAGCCCTCTCCCCAGGGTGGATCCATGGTGGGGGCCGGACTTACCTCTATCAATGCTGTTCTGACGGTGGCCTTGCCAACTCCAAATTGGTAGCTGACAGACCAGTGACTGTCAGGGGCAGCCAGCCTTCATAGCATGATGACCACCCTCTTCTGTGCCAGGAGCGCTAGCTACGTCTGGGTGTCCTGGAGCTGGAGGACTGAGGCAAGCCAGTGGCAGAGGTCCTTAAATGTCTGGCAGGTCATCCTGAAGTTCCTTGGCCACCACTTGTCATCCCAGTCCTCCAGCACCAGCCAGTCCCACCACTTGGTGCTGGTGGTGAAGACCCACAGGCGCCAGATCAGGGGAGCCTGGCAGAGGGGCAGCAGGGCTCTGGTCAGGGCTTGGAGGCTGGGTCCCATGCGGGTGACCCGGCCGCACCACTGGAAGAACATAGCAACCAGCATTAGCATTGGCTGTCACACTGCCAAGGTACTTGAACTCGTCCACTGTTTTTAACTGTGTTCCTTCAACAGAGATTGGAGAGGGGAGAGCAGCAGATCCTGGAGCAGGCCGCAACAGTACCTCGGTCTTTCCTAGACTGATGGTCAAACCAAAGAGGGAAGTGGCTTCAGCAAACAAAGCTGATGTTCACAACTCCATGTTAACTGCTGATGATGGGCCACATCCTCTGTGACTGAACAGATCTTGTCAACTCTGGCCCTACCCTTGACTGAGATTCCCTCTTTAAACCTTCTCTGGAACCCCACCACCCCCCTTCCTCTCATACATCTGATGAAGTGGCTCTTTGCCCACGAAAGCTTATGCTCCAAAATATCTGTTAGTCAATAAGGTGCCGCAGTTGGTCTTGTTGCTTTTGAAGTTACAGACTAACTCTGCTACCCCTCTTCTATCTCCATTGTGCACTCTGTACAGTGTATAGTATAGCTTATTTGCCTTTATACACATCACATATCTTTGCTTTGAGGGGTCTTCTCTTTGAAAGCCATCTGGTTCAAGAGCTGCATCCTTACTAGACAAACAGCAGGAGGCATTAATTGAATGGGGCCTGTGGGTTCTATGCAAAGCTATGCAATGATATTGAGGCTACGTCTGCACTAGCCCAAAACTTCAAAATGGCCGTGCAAATGGCCATTGCAAAGGTTACTAATGAAGCTCTGAAATACATATTCAGCGCCTCATTAGAATGCCGGCAGCCATGGCACTTTGAAATTGACGCGGCTTGCCACCACGCGGCTCGCCACCACGCGGCTCGTCCAGACGGGGGTCCTTTTGAAAAGGACCTTGGCAACTTTGAAATCCCCTTTTTCTTAACAGCAGATAGGAAGAAGGAGATTTCAAAGTTGCTGGGGTCCTTTAGAAAAGGAGCCCCGTCTGGATGAGCTGCGTCAATTTCAAAGTGCTGCGGCTACCGGCATTCTAGTGAGGAATTGAATATGTATTTCAGAGCTTCATTAGTAAACTTTGAAATGGCCATTTTCACGGCCATTTCGAAGTTTTGGACTAGTGTAGACACGGCCTGAGTGACTAGTCCTACTGCCTCAAGCCCCAGAGAAGTGGCAGATTGCAATTCAGAAGATCAGCCAGTCAGACAATTCATCCAGAAGCTTGTCAGCCACATTCTAACCCCTTGTTGCCATTCACTTGATCTGTGCCACTGTAAAACTGAGGGGAAGATTTTTCCCAGGAAGATGTATCGTCAGATGACTACAGTAAACTGTGGTGATCAAGAAAGAGGCTGGATTCTAACCTAAAATGAGTCATTGATTCACTGTGTGATGCTGGTCAAATCATTTAACCTCATTTTGCCTCAGGCAACCTAGCAGAAAATTGGGAAGAATCTCATTGATAGCCAGATGGTGTATGTCTGATGATTTTTCCTGGATGAGTAAATTGCCAAAAAAGGCATCCATCTGTCTACAAGCTCCTGATTGTGTGTTTGCTATAGTTAGTCTGTCTTTGAAATAATATGCCCTGGCCATGATAAGGAAAAAAAGATTGTTCTGAAGCAACCCCAAGGTAGACTAAAAGACTTTACATAGCACTGTGAGTATTGGCTTCAAAAAGCACAATAGTTTTAATCAAGCCAACCAACTGTTAGGTATGTTCACACACATTCTTTGTTGTGCTACAGCAAAATAACTGTTTTTCTATTGGTAGTGAAGACCTGCTATCAGACTTAAAATCATATCTTACAGAAAAATCATAATTGAAACCTAATTTCATTCCACAGAGATACTACTAGTAGGTACAGGTCTTAGAAATGGAAATAATTTTAAATATGTAATTAGTTTGCATGAGAAACATGTATGCTGGTTTATCACTCTATAGCAATACATTTAATAACAAGCCTTTTAACCTGAATCATACATTCTTATTGTAGCACTTTTTTACTGTGCTATTATTTTGTGTAGTTGACCGTATATCATGTCATCATGGAGTGCTCCCTGGTGTTTATACATAAACATATGGACACCCCATAAAAACATTTCATTACATTAAAAATTTCTTCACCATGCGATTCTGAAAGCCTCCAAGAAAACTAAATGTCAGACTCTGGCCTGGATCATTGCCACTCTCCTACTGCTTTGTGATGCTCTGTAATTGGCTATCTGGGAATTTCCATAATGTCAGGGTATCCCTGGTTTGGTGCTGTACTCCTGGTCAGAATGGGTTTGTTAAGGAGCTTGCCTAGAACATTGCTTCCAGTGATACCTGTCTGCCAGTATACCCCAGGAGGGTAGGAGGGAACAAAGCCACCTCTTGCCTCTCCCATGTATCTCTGCTGCCATGCTGTGCCTTACCAGCACAGCTGAGGATCTGGCTCTCTACCTAAATATCTACTTATCTACCCACTTTTTAAAACATCAAATGGGAAATCTTTGTAGATTTGTATTTGAAGAAAACAACTGTCTACCAGTATAGGTGAATAGCTAGGTAAAACTCTCAGCATCCAAGTGCCATCTGGAAAACATGCCGATGTATGTCACAACCTCTTCATTTCCATGATTTCTGCATAAAGCGTAAGATCATTGTGCTCACCCCTGCAGTGCTGAAGGGAAGTAAATCTCAGAGGAAGTTGTATTGTACATTGATATGGAAAAGCCGCAGCAGGGGATGTGTTCTGGTACTCTTTTCAGTGCTGTGCCCTAGGTCTGCAAAGAAAAGGAAGGCAGGGAATATGCTCCAGGAAGAAGCCATGTTAAGCGGAATGTCTTCCTCTAAACACACATCCCACACAAGCTTAAGACCTGGAGTAAAGATCATGGAAAGCTAATGCTGAGTGAGGCTATTGCTTGCAGTTATGGGCTCTTGGTACTGGCAGCATAAATACTATCCCTGTAGCTGATGAGGACGTTGAAAGGGACAATAGAGAAAATTTCCTGTTGTACTGCTGGCCATGAATATTTGGAGAATCACATACCCATACGTCTTCTCTTTCCATTTTGATTCAACCCCAGTTGAGCCATGTACCTGCTGTTCCTTTAAAAATATTCTGCAGAGTTGATGAGAGAGTGATGTTGCAGACCCCAGTAGTTTATATTAGTGATTCTGTTGTGTTTGTGGAATCAGTGTTGTCTTTACACTGCTCCTGTTTCTCTTCTCTTTCTTTCTCGTTCTGACCATAGAAGGAAAGGCTGAAGTTATTACAACATTTTGGAAATTAATCTGTGGTATCACACTGCTTCAGCCTGCTAGTTTATCACTTCAGTACATTTAACAAAAAGGCTTTTTACCTAAATCATACTTTCTTCTTTCAGCATCTGCATTACTGTGCTGTGACTTGCAGTGATACAGGTTTGGTTAATTAAAACATAAAAGCTAAATTAGGGAAACATAGAATCCGTGGCTCTTTGTTTGAATGTAGCCTTTCAAACAAAGCATTAGAGAGGCATAGCTGGATGAGGGATCATCCCAGTCTAATAGTTCTTGGTGCTGTCTGTTCCAAGCTAGAAGGTACTTTTCTTGCCTAGCATGTGTTAAGTGAAGGATCAGGTGAATGATGATGTCAGGGCTGCCTCCTCAGTCTGAAACTCCAAGTTCAAAAAAGTGGGGGCCTGCAAAAACCTTAAAAATACCTTGCCTCTGTAGGCTCTGTTTAAAAAAGCTCCCCAAAGACAGATTCCCTGACCCTGGGCGGTAATTGCTGCCTCCACCGCCACCAAGTGAAAAAGCCCTGCTTAAAATCCAGGAAGACATACTTGGATATCTCCCTGTGGCGTAACCCCCACACTTCACCCTTTCATTAGGAGATAGCTTAGAAACAAAGAGCTGTAATCTGATTGCTGATCCTTTGGTCTAGGCATGAAAAAAATAAACAAAAAAAAAAACAAAACAAAAAAACAGATACTCCTCGAGGACACAGGAATCGCATTATTGCCTTTAAGAAGTAGTTTATTTACAAAAATGCCAAGAAAATAAATAAGCATGCTTGGTTGCTGGATATAATAAACTCACGACATTCTGGTTTGAGCACAGAGAATTACTTCTCTAGAATTCAGCTTAGAAGGTACAGAGTACAAGGGGCAAAAAACATCAATCAGCCTGAGAAGTCCCACACCAAATCCAAAATAAAAATAACCTGTTCGCATCCAACTAAATGTTTCCTTTCTCCTTACATATGTATGCACTGATTATGAGACGGACAGGATATTTACTTGATTTTTTTCATCCTGCTTAAGGTTTAAGGTCTGTGTCTCCCAGCTCCAGCCCAGCACAAAGACCCCATCTCTCAGTAGTCCACTGCTTCACTTCAAAAATCCCTCTTTTCTTCCATTGGCTTACCTGGCTATCCCACCACAGAGATCCCTCTCTCTGAGTTAACCCTGTACAGGCATTCATTCATGACAGATGAGGATTTGAGATTTATTGGAAAAAATTGAGATATCCCATAAAAATATCATACAAAGCCAGAAAATGTAGACCTCTTAAGAAAATTCTTGGACAAACAGCATGTTGGTGCAAGGCATCCTCTTTGCTATACAGCTGTTTGAGTCAGTATTTTAATCAGTATAAAATCTTTTTTATTAGTATTATTAGAGCTGACTGATGATAATTCACTGATTTGAGAACACAAAACTGATAATGATTTATGGTAATGTGGAGGTTTTTTTTACACTGATCAGGATTCATCATGTCAACATCTCTGCAGTAAAGAGAAATCATGGCTTGCTTATATCGACTCTCCCTTCCACCCCCTTTGATATGTTTCTTACAGTTTTCCTCTTATGCTTTCATGGACAATTACTGCAACTGCCTGAACATTCTGGAATGTATCTGTGGCTTAGTATTTTACCATCAGTGGGGGAATGCTGAAGACACTGAGGTTTTTTCCTGTGTAGTATATTTTGAATGAAGTATTGTTGGAAGGGCAAAGAACAAATGAGAATGTGTTTTGTCCTAGCTGCGTTGTGGATGAGATGGACTTCGCAGCAATGGAACTGGATGAAGCACTCAGGAAATTTCAGGCTCATATCCGTGTTCAAGGAGAAGCTCAGAAAGTAGAACGACTCATTGAAGCTTTTAGGTATGGCATGCTGTCCGAACTCCTGGCGTCATCCAGCTGTCACATGTGAGACAGGAAGGTTAGATGGAGCTAGGCTATTCCCTGCAAGATTAAGTTGCCTTTGAGAATAATAAGGGGTATTACGTACTTACACGATGGTATGAGTTTATTATACTTTATTAGTTACAGATACATGCATTATAGAATATAAGGAAATTTTATGTGCTATTGTTAGTGTATATTATTAGTGTAATGATTTGTTATTATTATGTATTATTATTTTACATAATATCTTCTAAATGGAAAAATCCTCTCCAGAACAATTTAATTGCTAAGATTTCTTTTAAACTTAAAATATCTGCCCCTGAAAATTCAGTGTTGTTATTTTAGGAATTCTGCAAATTGAGGCATTGGTTTTTGTTTACGTTTTACAGTATCTACATCTATTTTAGAACCTTCTGTTAAGCACAGTGGGCAAAGAGCATTAATTTATTAAAGCCCATGTGAATGTTCTTTATGGAAAGAAAAACTGTAAAGCATTTAAACTATAAATGTAAAAATCCCAGACAGAGCCTCAGCTGCTGTAAGAAGGTGTAGCTCCACCAAAGACAGCAGAATGTTGAAATTACTCAATCTGAGAATCTGAATTCTAAAACTGAAAATTTAAGCCTTCAGAATTCCAGGATGTTGGTTCTGAGAATGTCATGGGGCAGAGAAGTATTATAGGAAACTAAATGTGTATGAAGCATAAATAATACAAAACTTGACCTCCTGAATGTAACATTCGTTGATGGATTTTTAGTTCTTGACCATTTCTTAACTCTGGCCTACTTCCCTGTTTTCTTACAGCCAGCGATACTGTATCTGCAATCCTGGTGTTGTGAGACAGTTCCGAAATCCTGATACCATCTTCATCCTAGCTTTCGCAATCATATTGTTAAACACAGATATGTATAGCCCAAATGTGAAACCAGAACGCAAGATGAAGCTTGAAGATTTTGTTAAGAATCTGAGGGGTGAGGAACTTCAATGATTGCTAGTAAAACTTTTTACTTTTTAAGGAAATATTATTTATATATTAAATTTCCTTAGCCATTCTGAAAGCAAACATACTTCAGATATGGTCTAAGACAAAGATAAAATCAGTAAAGCCTAGTTCTGATTTTACTTACATTACTTTTACACTGCTGTGAATATATTGACTTCAGTGGTGCTCTTCCTAAGGTAATATGAAAGCAGAATGAGACTTGTAATTCCGCATCATCCATATTCTGTGTTTATTATAAAGCACGTCTATCCAGTGTTTCATTCCCAATTCCCTTGAGATAAGTTATAAATATCTTTTACATTGTATTCACTTCTTTGTAATGTGCCAGTTTCTTGCATGTAATTGAAACTTCGCAGGCTGATGCCCTTAGTGTAGGTCAGATGGCAGCTCATAAAGTTTTTGTAATTTTACATACATAAATGAGGCTTGGAT
Organism: Carettochelys insculpta; assembly: GCF_033958435.1. Classification (NCBI taxonomy): domain Eukaryota; kingdom Metazoa; phylum Chordata; order Testudines; family Carettochelyidae; genus Carettochelys; species Carettochelys insculpta. The sequence continues at coordinate 13,103,549 of NC_134147.1, read as the reverse complement.
AATCTTTATTGTATAGCAGAGTTGTCCAACAAGTGATAGGGAGTGCAAAAGATCAGTGGTGTGTAGACGGGAATGGGCAGGAGTCGGCAACCTTTCTGAGGCAAAGTTCTGAAATTTGGCCTTTTGACCTCTAGATATGGTCAGAGTGCCAGTGGTACTTTTTAAAGTCACTAAAGCTGCGTCTACACGTGCACACTACTTCGAAGTAGCGGCACCAACTTCGACGTTAGGCGGCGAGACGTCGAAGTCGCTAACCTCATGAGGAGATAGGAATAACGCCCTACTTCGACGTTCAACGTCGAAGTAGGGACCGTGTAGACGATCCGTGTCCCGCAACGTCGAAATTGCTGGGTCCTCCATGGCGGCCATCAGCTGGGGGGTTGAGAGATGCTCTCTCTCCAGCCCCTGCGGGGCTCTATGGTCACCGTGGGCAGCAGCCCTTAGCCCAGGGCTTCTGGCTGCTTCTGCGGCAGCTGGGGATCTATGCTGCAGGCACAGGGTCTGCAACCAGTTGTCAGCTCTGTGTATCTTGTGTTGTTTAGTGCAACTGTGTCTGGGAGGGGCCCTTTAAGGGAGCGGCTGGCTGTTGAGTCCGCCCTGTGACCCTGTCTGCAGCTGTGCCTGGCATCCCTATTTCGATGTGTGCTACTTTGACGTGTAGACGTTCCCTCGCTGCGCCTATTTCGATGTTGGGCTGAGCAACGTCGAAGTTGAACATCGACGTTGCCGGCCCTGGAGGACGTGTAGACGTTATTCATCGAAATAGACTATTTCGATGTTGGCTGCATGTGTAGACGTAGCCTAATAGTCCTACTTACAACAGCTTTATTAATAAATAAATAAAGATTCAGAGCTTTACCATTTAGATGGTGGCTGGTAGCATTAGTTGCTCTTTTGTTAATCCACAGGCAGCATGGCTTTGAGCAAGCTCTCGGTTGCATAGGGGAGGAGCAGTGGGGCTGAGCTCCCACCCCGCATGCCAGTGAAAATCAGCTCGCATGGTACTTTTGGCACCTGTGCTGGGGGCTGCTGACCCCTTCACTAAAGCATAGTCCAACAAACAAGTGTTTCTTTACCATACCCCTCACTATTCCTTCCAGCACACCTCACTCACACTTTTTATCCTTGGGGTTGGTGGAGACTTGCAGTTTAGAAGTGCCTTCATGTGAGTTCACCTTCTCGTCAGGGAGAAGAAAGCACCTTGCTCATTCCTCCAACCACACATTCTGAACGGGGTTGTTTGTTGTGCTACTGATCACTCCACCACTCTGTTGCGTATGGTCCTGAGTCACCACCTGCAGCTGCTCCAACCTGCCACAGTGACATTTGCAAGTTGGTCTAAAGTGATTTCAGTTCTTGGCAAGGAAATCTCACTGTTAGTGCAGGCTGGGCTGTCTTTTCCACAGAAACCCCTACTCACAGTAGGTCTAAGCACTTCAACCTGATTATCAGAGACTTCAGCTCTAGTGGTCACTTAATGAGGCTGACTGTTGAGTCTAATCAGCTCTGTCTCTGAACAGCAGAGAGTAGCAGGTCAGTTAGTGTCTGTGCTTCTCTCCACTGCTGCTCACAAACAAGGAAAAACTAGTAGGAGAAATAGAAGTGGGTGGCGACCTGGGGTGCAGTGACCATGAGAAGGTAGATTTCAGGATCCTGACAAAAGGAAGAAAGGTGAGCAGAAAAATACAGACTCTTGATTTCAAAAGAGCAGACTTCGATCCCTGAGGGAGCTGATGTGCAGGATCCCCTGGGAAGCTAATAAGAGTGGGAAAAGAGTTCAGGAAAACTGGCAGTATACTAAAGAAGTCTTACTGAAGGCACAGGAGCAAACCTTCCCACTGCGTAGTAAGCAAATATGGCAAATATGATAGACAACCAGCTTGGCTTAACAGGGAAATCCTTGGTCAGCTTAAACTCAAAAAGGATGCATATAAGAAGTGGAAACATGAACAGTTGAGTAAGGAGGAGTATAAGTATATGGCTGGAGAATGCCGGGGGGTAATCAGGAAAGTGAAAGCACAATTGGAATTGCAGCTGGCAAGGGGTGTGAAGGGTAACAAGAAGGATTTCTGCGAGCATGTTAACAATAAGAGGATTATCAGGGAAGGTGTGGGGTCATTACTGGATGAGACAGGTAACCTAGTGATAGATGATATAGGAAAAGCTGAAGTACTCAATGCTTTTTTTGCGCCAGTCTTCCACAACAAGGACAGCTCCCACACTTCAGTGCTAGACAGTGCAGGATGGGAAGGTGGAGGGCAGCCATTTGTGTGGAAGGAACAAGATAAGAGCTACTTAGAAAAATTAGTTGTACACAGATCCATGGGTTTGGATTTAATGCACCCAAGGGTAGTGAGGGAATTGGCAGACGTCATTGCTGAGCCTTTGGCCATTATGAGTGAAGACTCTTGGAGATTGAGAGAGATCCTGGATGATTGGAAAAAGGCAAATGTAGTGCCCATCTTTGAAAAAGGAAAGAAGGGCAATCCAGGGAACTATAGACCGGTCAGCCTTACTGGTCAGTCCCTGGGAAAATAATGGAAGGGATCCTCAAGGAATCCATTTTGGAGCACTTGGAAGAGGGGAAATTGATCAAAAGTAGTCGAGGAAGTCATGCCTGACCAATCTGACGAACTTCTATGATGAGGTACAGGCTCTGTGGACATGGGTAAATCAGTAGATGTGATATAGCTTGACTTCAGCAAAGCTTTTGATACAGTCTCCCACAACATTCTTGCCCATAAGTTAAGGAAATATGGATTGGATACATGGATTATAAGATTGATAGAAAGCTGGCTTGGCGGTTGGGCCCAATGTGTAGTGGTCAATGACTCAATATCTAGATGGTGGTCAGTTTCAAGTGGCATGCCCCAAGGCTCAGTTCTGGGGCTGGTGTTCAACATCTTTATTAAAGACCTGGATGAGGGACTGCATTGCACCTTCAGCAAGTTTGTGGATGACACCAAGCTTGGGGGACAGGTAGATACATTGGAGGGTAGAGATAGGATTCAGTGTGACCTGAATAAGTTGGATGATTGGGCTAAAAGAAATCTGATGTGGTTCAACAAGAAGTATAGAGTCCTGCACTTGGGACGGAAGAATCCCAAGCAGTGTTATAGGCTGGGGACCAACTGGCTAAGCAGCGGTACAGCAGAAAGGGACCTAGGGATCATAGTGGATGAAAGACTGGATATGAGCAAACAGTGTGCCCTTGTAGCCAAGAAGGCTAACAGTATATTGGGGTGCATTAGGAGGAGTATTTTGAGAAGATCTAGAGAAGTTGCTGTTCCTCTCTATTCAGCACTTGTGAGGCCACATCTGGAATACTGCATCCGGTTTTGGGACCTGCCCCCAGTATAGAAAGGATGTAGATGTGCTGGACCAGGTTCAGTGGAGGGCAGTGAAAATGATTAGAGGGCTGGAGCATGTGACCTATGGGAAGAGGCTGAGGGATTTGAGCTTATTTAGTTTACAGAAGAGAAGACTGAGGGGTGATTTAATAGCAGCCTTCAACTTCCTGAAGTGGAATTCTAAAGAGGATGGAAAGAAACTGTTCTCAGTGCTGACAGATGGCAGAACAAGGAGCAATGGTCTGAAGTTACAGAAGGAGAGGTGTAGGTTGCATATTTGGAAAAACTGCTCACCAGGAGGGTGGTGAAGCACTAGAATGCGTTGCCTAGAGAGGTGGTGGAACCTCCAACCCTCAAGGTTTTAAGTCCCAGCTTCACAAAGTCCTGGCTGGGGTGATTTAGTTAGGGTTGATCCTGCTTTAGGCAGGGAGCTAGACTCAGTGTTTCCTGAGGTCCCTTCCAGCCCTATGATTCCATGATCTGGCATCAGAACCTCCTGCTTAGCCAGTGCATTTTTATTGAGGGGGGAGATGCTTTCAGTCAGGGCAGGCCAAGTACAGGTCTGCTGTAATTTACTCATAAGGTAAGGATAACAATGTTTTATTATCCAGCATTTAAGTGATTTGAAACCCAACAGCTGCCAAAATTGTTCACTTGGGTAACCGCAATGTAACTGGTTGACAACTGAGCAGGGGCAGGGGGAGAATTCAGGGTGTTTTAGACCCTACTTAGGGGAGGTCCGGGGAATGGACTGAACTCTGGAGGAGTGGACTTATTGCAACATGTGTAAGGGGAGTATGTGGCTCAGCTTCTACCTCTCCCTATGATGGCCAGCGCCGTTGAGGTGCCCAGTCTTTTTCCCTGCACCATTTCAGGTGGTGTATGCCCCAATGGGCTTTTAGAGGACTGTGATTATCTCTGGTCCTTGAATGAAGGGCACAATGAATGGAAGGCTGCATGTGCTTACCCTCCGCTGCTTCGGGTTCCCAGACAGGGTCCAGCGCAATCATTGATCTGTAGTGTCTTTTCATTGGTAGCATTTGATTTGTGACAGAGGGTGGTGTCAGTACAAATAGCAGAACAGACACTGGAGTAATACAGCAGTAAGCACAGATCCTGGCTATAAAAATCCACTCCCCCCCCCGCCCCAACAGAAGAACTTTCTCCATAGCAGAGTAGTTGACAGCGTGGCAGGAAGACGCAAGTGGAGTTTATTAATGGCCATTGGCCAGACATAGTTCAACAGACTTCAGACAAATGTCAGTCTTTCATTTATATCTATAGATGTAGTTGGTTCATCTAGTTGCCAGTTGAGTCATGGATACTGGTGCAGCCTAGAAATTTGGACCTTGAAAAGGAAAGTGTCATTTGTCCATTTACTTCCCAGTAAATCAGTGTTAAATGCTCTCTGGAGCAAGTGTTTTAGTTTAGGATGAAATCTAAACACGGACTTAAATAAAACAATACCACTAATTTTAAGTTTACAAAAGAATAAGTTTGAAAATCACCTAATATTCCTATCATTTGTTGTCATTTAAACAATGACGTGTTTGATTGTTAATTCAGATCCAGGGAGATTCTAGGAGCTCCTACTTATTGAATCCCTACTATTTATATTTATATGTAACTTTTATCAGACACAACAGTCTAATACATTGTATTGTTCCTAAATTTTAATGAGTAAGTCTTCAACTGTGGTGTGTGAAGAATTTGCATCTGCTTACAAGATTCAAGCTCCCCCTCATTCCCAGCTGCTAAGAAAAGACTAAATTCTGTCATCAGACTATGCAAGCAATTGCTTTATTTGCCACCGGCATGTTCTATGTTTGCAAATGGGAGAGGGGATAGTTGTTAAAGGTGTATGTTAAAAACCTTGAGGACCCCCTACTTTACGTGATGTACAAAAAGTGTATTTGGATTCTGTCCATGGAAGTTAGGAAATTAGGAGTAGCTTCTAAGATTCTGAAGCACTTGTTAGAATTCTCACCTTAATTATTCAATACTGAAATTTAAAATATTAAAAATTAATACTAAAAATCAAAAATTAAAAAATATTACAATTAAAAAGACTCAGATGTGAACTAGTATAAAATATTCTTCTAAACCAAACTGCATTCTCATAATATGAAAATATGTAGGGTGCATCTCTGCTAGGAACTAACTTCAGTGTTAGACACTACTTCAAAGTAGCCTGCAGAGTCAACACAGTTTTTCCTTTACTTTGAAGTTAACTTTGAAGTCCCTTACTCCATTCCCATGAATGCAATAGTGCCCTATTCGAAATTTAACTTTGAAAATGGGTGTGTGTAGATGCTCAACCTCGAAGTCAGTTACTGTTTGAAGTAAGCAACTTCGAAGTTCTTTTTGTAGTGTACACACGGTTGTAATGATTAGCTAGAATTATTTTAATCATTAATCGGCCCACTTGCATGGTGAGTGTCTCATCATTTAAGACTGGATAATAGTTATTAATTTTGGTAGAATATCTAGCAAATGAGTTGTGTGAAAAAGAGACTAATGTGTATTATTAATCTGGTTTGTATAAAATTTGTGGCTTAAATGAAAAGTTCCATTAAAAAGGGGAGAGAAAAGTATTTTATGTGGCATGTGGGGTCCAGAGCTTCTGGTTCACTAGTTCAAATCCAGCTGTGATGACTAGTGGCCAGAAGTCACTTAAAATGGGAAAACCATTGTGTGTGGTTTTTTTCTTTGTTTTAATGAGTCTGGCTCCCTGGGATCTGTGTGTTGGTGCAAAGGTCTGCCCATGCAGGTCAGCTTGCAGAAAGGGGTGACCATTCCTTTCCTGTTAGACAAGTGTCGCAATCACCAAAATTACCACAACCACTCTCAGTGGCTGGCTCAGTTGCTGGTAGTGTCTACCGTAAGATCAAGGTATGAACAGACATGAAAACTGCACTACCGTCTTGACTGTAATGGTAATCCTTCCAGATCAGGGCTGAAGAGCATTGGTGAGGCAGACCGGAATGGTTGCAATGGTTCTGACCTATGCTGCTGTGGTCTGGGGAAATGGGTAGAATTTAGTTTCCAGGAGCATTTTCTGGTAATTTTTATTTGCATTAAATTCATTTAAACTTTTAAGAGGGTGGGTTTTTTTTAACTATGTCAGCTGTCCTAGTAGCTATGAAGATTTGCATGGAGAATTACTCTTGTGGGCAAATTTTGGAATAGTAATTTAAAAAAATCAAAAGTATAATTCACAAAATATTGGACTCAGTGGATGTGTGGTAGTGATGAAGGGCTGAGAAGTAACCCTTTTCTTCTGTGTAAGATTCACTGTAATTTTGCCAAGCAGAAAAGGGCTTAGATTCCCTCATCTGCTGGTTGGCTGGAAGATTATTTGGCCATATTAGGTCATTGACCATAATACTTAAATTAACAGGTGTATCAGTGATCCATATAACCAAGGCAACACCTTTTTTATCATTAGTAAGGTAAACAAACAGCACCTATGTCTTTATCTTGTCCCTGTTAAGAGCTCCACATTATTAAGCTGTAAGTGGAGAGTGGAGCTAGTGTCTGCTAGTGCAGTCATTGTAATGAGGGCTGTTGGTTTCTGCAGGTGTTGATGATGGTGAAGATATCCCACGAGAGATGCTGATTGGAATATATGAGCGAATTCGCAAACGGGAACTGAAGACAAATGAGGATCATGTATCACAGGTCCAAAAAGTTGAAAAACTCATCGTAGGAAAGAAACCGGTAAGTTAATTTTGCACTGAAACTTCATCTCATTATGCCAGATGACTGAATTGCTGGGGAAAGGGATGCTACTTAAGGCTGCTTGTAAATATAAATTGGACTTGGCAGTGACAAAAGATCAGAAGTATGTCAATGCAATAACATTTCTACAAAGATGGCCTTGTTTTCAGAACTCTCACTAAGCAAGTGAACATTCCTGTGCGTTCTAGCCTGCATCGGAGCACACATCTGCACATGGTGAAGTCATGAATGTTACATATTATTTTAAAAAATTTGTACTTGTTTTACCCACTTATTCTGCTTGCTTGTTTCAGTTCTGAATTCTGCCTCTGAAATGTCTGCATTTTAAACCTAATTAATGATAATATTTCAAAAGGACTAGAGCGTGTTGCTGCAAAGTGACAGCTTAGAAAAAAGCATTTCAGCTTTTAATTAAAGATTGTATTGGTGTCAATATTTCCTCCTTCTTAAAACAAGCTGTATATGCCCGTGTTTAGAAGAGAGGTGATCTGTGTCGTAGAGTAGTGTAATCTTGTGGTCTAAGAGACCATCTGGGAACCAAGTCCTCTGGAGTTCTAGTGCTGGTTCTTACTCTCCCCTGCTCTCTCTAGGCTCTCTCACTCCGTCTCACTTAACTCCTCTGCCTCAGGTTTTCTATCTGTAGGAATGGGATAACTATATTTACTTAGTTCCCAAGGGTTCTGAGTATGATTCTGGCTGTGTTGTACTTAGCCATTGACTTTTATCCTGGGATCTTGAAGTGCTCTGCAGTCATTAATATCTCCTCACGGCATATCTCCACTTTAGAAATGAGGTGATTAAGGCACAGAGAGATTCAGGGCAACATTTTCAAAAATGTCCACTCATTCAGGGTACCTTCTTGGTTTTTGGATCCCACCCCCAAAACTTGCAGCTGCAGTCAGTGGTGGATCCAGACAGTCAGCGATTCTGAAAGTCAGGCCCATGGGGGAATGTTGTCATTTCAAGTTGGGCACCTTTTGAAAATGACTTGCTTGAAGTTCCATAGGAGATCTGTACCAAAGATGGAGGTTGAACCCAGTCTTTCTAACTTCCACACTGTAAATTAGTTGATTCCTGAGGTCAGGCCGCTGTTTTTGATGGATCCTTGGCTCTTATTTGAGGTTTAGCTTGTTATTCCTCATTGGGAGTTTTAGGTGAATAAAAACATATTAGAAACTGAGGATCTAAAGATTTGCCCAATTATTTGTAAAGTGCTTTGAAGATCAATGCTAAGTATTATTTATCTGACATGTTGCTTTAAAGCATACCACAGAAAAATATAGGTTGGATCCTGTTGTCAGGAGTAGTGCAATCAGGGCATGAAGGCAAATGGAACCCTCTCCCCACCCCACAGAAGAACTTGGGAAGATGTCACCAAATATGAGAATGCTAATAGTGCCTTCCATTAGCAAAAGCTATTTCCATATGCTTTTGGGGTGCAGGGGGTGGGAGTCAGGGAGAAAGAATGGACTTCTGAACTGTTGTGTAGCAAATGTTTTGGGGGGGTCATGTTTAATGTCACATAAAATTTTCATTTGAAAATATTTGTGTATATTTTTGACTCCTGTCTTGTTCAGATAAATGAAATTCCAGACACAGGGCTTGATCATGCAGGATGTCCATGCAGTCAATGGAGTTAGTGACACTCAATAGCCTTTCTAAAAGCATAGGGTTTTTTCATAGAATCAGGTGCATTTGATTAGATTTTTTTTTATGCGCAAAAGAAAATGCAGGAAATTGATAACTATCCTTATTCATGGAAGTGTTTTGTTTTTACTTTATGGGGGTTTGGTCACGGTAAGGCCATGAAGTATTTACTTGCTATAATACAATACTATTTTCTCTGAAGTTTAACAAATTTGTATATATCTTTCTACTGTAGATTGGATCTCTGCATCATGGACTTGGTTGTGTAGGTATCTCTTTTCATATTGATTCATGCTTTATAAATCATGCTGATCAGAAGCAGTTTAATATTCAAGACTATCTGTTACTAACACTAATATTTTTCTTCTACATTTTTGGCTTTTTTCAAAACATAGTATTTTTCTCAGTTGATTTATCTTTTAAGCAAATTTTTTTCACTGTTGAAATAGGAAAACATGCTAATGTTTCCTACAATTCATGGTCTAAGGTATAAAGATTTCTCAAGAATGAAAGTTTTCCTTAAGATAGTTTGTAATTTACTGTCTAGAATAGTTTAGATTTTGTTTTCTCATGCTCTGCATTTTTAATTGTCATCACTAATACAAATTGTCATAATGCTTTCTAAGTACCTTTGGGAAAAAATAAAAATTGCAGTGATTCTGTCCCAAAAGAGACACCCTTCTGTCTGATTCTCACTTTGTAATCTATTCCTAGTACATTTCAGTATTTGTTTCCTAAAGGATATTGTTTACTAATTTGCAGCTCTCTTTTCAAAGGTAGATGAATACAGCAGACATAAAGGAAAAATTGAAGCCCTACACAAATTTGGTTTAATTCCTAAAATTGAATCTCCTTAGAATGTGTTTCACTTTTTTTAATCTCAGGCTAGTATTGCCAATAAAGTTTGAAAAATTACTGTGTTGTTATTTTAAGGCAGTCAAGGGGAAATGTAAAGCTAATTCCCCATTACCTGACTTAGTTTTGCGCTGTGTTAAAATGTAGCACATTCTCTCAAAAGATGAGATGCCATTTTACAAATTTAACTCTAAATGAATTTGTATTATGATTTTCCTTTGTATTATTTTTACCCTAAGATGATTACTTTTCAGCTGCACTGCTTTTAATCTGCATGCTTCTTGCCATCCTTGCATGAGCAACCAAAGTGAAAGCCTTGGAGAGCTCTGTAGTCAAAGGAAAGCATCTATTTATACTTCCTAGGTGTATGTTTAGCAATACCTGCAGACTATGGAAATGCCCTGGAAGAGATGTCTGTTGATTGTTAAGTTTTGAGAACTACTGATTTAGAAGAAAAGTGAACACTTCCTTGGTCTAATAAACCATACTCTTCCTGTACAGAATCAGAGGTTGTAATGAAATAGCTCATTTAAAATAAGATAAACAAGCCTAGGTGCAAAGGAGTATTCTGTGTTTTACGTGAAAAAATAAATTTAAAACATCCCTTTTTAATAAAATTAGCAGAATAATCTTATTTGCATTTTAAAGCCATGACATCTCAGGTTCAGAACAACTATCTTCTATCGATTTTTTTTTTTTTTTTTTTTTTTTTTTTTTTTAAGGCAGGGACTTTTCAGGTAAGAAGGTGGGAAGTTGTTACTGTTCTTATCAACATGAAAAAAAGGTCAAACTGAAAATGCATTTACTTTTTCATGATGTTCATATGACCTTTCCTTGATATGAGAAATGCACAGATTGATTTAAACAATTAAAAACATATTATTGAAAACAGAAAAATCTGAAACCCGGCAATTTGCTGTCTCACAAAAGGTGAAATAATTATGCACCCCATTTTTTGGGATTAGATATTTAAAGTGTTCAGCAAAATAGAAACACATTGTTTTGTGATCACACTTTCTGCCTTGTTTGGCTATGTCTACACTAGCAGCATCTGTCTATAGAAGTTACTGTTGGAAGAGATGTTCTGACAAAATTTCTGTCAACATAGCGCATCTACACATAAAAGTGGGTAGATCTTTTGATCCTCTGTGTTAACAGAAGGGCCCCCAGAGTGTCTACATGGCTTTTGTCAACAGTTTCTGTTGACAAAATGCATTTTGTGTGTAGATGCGCCTTGAATTTTATGAACAAAACCCCAGTTTTGTTTACCCAATTCTCTAGTGTAGTCGTAGCCATTTTGTTCAGTGTTTTATAGCCATACAAACTAGGGATTGCTCCTTCTCCCATTAAAGTCAGTAGCAAAACTCCCGTTGGCTTCAGTGTGCTGGATACAAGTCCCTAATGAATGTCTGACATCATGATTTCATTATGTTGCAGATTTGTTGTAACTTTGAAGTAGATATGTGTTGTTACGTTGTTCACTCTTTGATGACAGCCTACCATTTCTCTTAAAGAACTAAAGATGTTAGAAGTACATTATTAGCATAAGCATAAAGTCTTCAGGCAAGAAAGTCGCTCTTTATTAAGCGAGATCAGCATTGCATTTTTTCTGTATATCACAGGTTCTCTCTCTACCCCACCGGAGACTTGTTTGTTACTGTAGGTTGTTTGAAGTTCCAGACCCAAATAAACCTCAGAAGCTTGGTCTGCACCAGCGAGAAATATTTTTATTTAATGACCTCCTTGTGGTATGTATTTTCAGATACAAATGTACTTTTTTAAAATAAGCTTATGTTAGCACAGAGATTCTGATAAGTGAGGAGACTTCCTAAGTGTTCTAAAAAGGGTGTAGAAAACTGTATTTTTATTGCCTGATTTTTGCAGACCTTCATTTGTTTATCTTTGCTTGGAGAAAGACAGCTTAACCTTTGCCCAGATAGTCTTATCAGTGTATTTTTGGCAACCTAGCTGAGGGCTTTGTTGCTAGAGAGCTTTACAAGCACTGTCAACCAGATTGTCTACAACATGTTATTTATCTTGCTTTTAAGGTCCAGTCTTCTAAAATCCAAATGTTTTGCAGAGATTACTCAAGGCTGGGGGCCAGAACTTAAAGGTATTTAGGTGCCTAAGGTGTAGATGGCACGTAGCGGGACTTTCAGAAGTGCCTAGATGCCTAAGTTTTATTGATTTCAGTGGGAATCATGCACATAGATGCATCTTTAGACACCTAAAATTCTGGCCGTCGGTCCTTCTTGGAGCTGAACACTGTCTTGATGGAGCTTGGTGCATTGAACTCCCATTGATTTCCATGGGAATCGGGACGTTGAAAGCCCAAGGGTTTGTATGTGCTAAGAGTCATGGCATTGATATGCATCTATATTTAAATAGCTATAAAATAAGGATTTTGTATCCTGTAGTTATTTAAAACATTCTTTGCATGCTTCGTCATATCTATTTGAGTTGGGTGTGTGTACGTGCGTGTACATGGCTATCGGAAAGTTTTGCCTAGCAACTAGCCAGCCGGTTTGGCTGGGGAGCCCCGTGGAGTGGCACCTATGAGAACCCAGCTGACCCAGCACCCCTCATTTCCTTTCTTGCCACCTGTGGTGGCTGGTCCATTGTTCTAGTCAAGTACCTGTTGCTATGCCACTGCTCCCTAGCTCTTCCTGTGCAGATAGTTGTAAATAGCTGTGTTTAACATAACCATTTTTTTGGTTTAGTCCCTTTAGCAGGACCGTCATGACAGCTGCCTCTATTATTTGGCAAACACTAGTGTGCATCCCCCTGCCTGCTCATGGGGTAGAACTCAAATACTTTGCACCAGTGAAAGGCTATACATGCAGCCACCACCCTGCTCCTTGGTGGTGGATGTCGTAAACAAAAAAAATGCTAAGGCCAGCAAGCTGCAGCCCCAAAGTCCAAAGATGCCAGCCACCTAGGCCTCTTCAGATGAAAGGCCTATTCAGTCAGGGGACTTATGCTATGGGTGGCTAACCAACAGGTTGTCTTCAGCCACTACAGTTATGACATCGTGGGCTGATACTTAGTTCCATATTTCCATCTGTCCTTCTTACCAGCAGTACCTCCAGTCCACAGTGAGCCATCTGCACCTTCCATTCATGGCCCTCCACTTTGGACTCTCTGCAGCCCCCGAGGGTGGCATGGTAGTGGTGGCCACCTTCCTCTGTCGTCATGGGGTCCAGATGTTCCCATATCTGGAGGACAGGCTCCTCTGGGGGCAGTCTGAAGATCAGGTGTAGTCACAGGTGGCATTCACCAGACAAATTTTGGACAAGTTGAGTTTGCTGCTCAACTTGGCAAAATTCTCACTGACATCTACTCTGTATATAGAGTTCATTGGGGCAGTTCTCAATGCCACACAAGCAAGGTGTTCCTTCCCGATCAGCAGTACCAAGCTCACGTTCAACTCCTGTGCTCCCTCTGTCTTTGGCTGCTGGATTACATGGTGCCATTTACCAGGTTTCATCTCCTCCCTCTGAGGTGTCGGTCTTGGCGTACCATCCCAGTTGGGATGGCCTAGGTATGGTCGTGACCTTGCTTCACCGCATCTCCAACCACTCTTTGCTGATGGCCATGTGTGCAGAACATCCTTGTAGGCTTTCTCTTTCATGCTTCTCAGCCCACTGTGTCCCTGGTCACAGACACATCTGCTTTAGGCTGGGTGCACACTTGGGATGTTTCACAACTCGGGTGTTGTGGACAGTGGAGGAGCTGTCACTCCACTTCAACATGCATGAGCTCCAAGCCGTTCACTTCGCTTGTCTGATATTTTCACCTCATCTCTGCAGCCACTGCATAACAGTCATGATGGACAATACAATGCCCAAGTATTACATCAGCCAGTGGAGGGGGCTCTGCCCATGTTGCTCAGAAGCTCTTGGTCTGTGGGAACACTGCATAGCCCACTCTATTCACCTGGAGGCATCCTATCTCCTGGGGGTCCAGAACCAGCTTGTAGACTGTCTCAGTTGTCAGTTCCTGGCTCACAAGTGGTTGATCCGCATGGACGTCCTCCACCCAGTTCTTCCAAAAGTGGGGCTTTCCCCGGCTGCACCTCTTTGCATCCCAGAGAAACCACAAGTGTCCTTCATTATGCCCCTTCTGAGGCCTGATGCCGGGATCCATAGTGGACATATTCTTCATTTCATGGACTCTGGGACTGCTTTACACCTTTTCTCCATTTCCCCTTGTGCACAAGGTGCTCCTCAAGGTTCTCAGGGGCAAGACAGATGTAATCCTCATAGCCGCAGCATGGCTCACTAGCATTGGTACCCCACACTAATGGAGCTCTCTCTGTTTCCACCCATTTGACTTCCCCTGGTTCTGGACCTCATCACTCAAAACCCATAGTCACCTACCCCAGCCAGACCTCCAGTCTCTTCATTTCATAAAGTGGCAGCTTTGTGGTTCACAGTTGCCAAGCAGGCTTGCCCAGGGCTGGTACAGTGGGTCTGCCTCAGCAGCCACAAGTTGTCCACTTGATGGTCATGGATGGCCAAGTGGATGCACTTCCCCTGCTTGTGCACTCAGCACGATCTTGTGCTTCTTGTCTTCCTCTGTCCTGCAGATGTTAGACTATCTCATGTCTCTGAAGCAGAAAGGCTTTACTCTTTCATCAAGGTTCACCTGGCAGCCATATTGGCCTTCCATCCTGGGGAAGGCGGGCATTCCATTTTTGTTGTTTGTGTGGCTCTCCAGGAGATCTGTCGTGCTGCTATGTGGTCCTCTCCGCAGACCTTCACATCTCGCTATGCAACTGTGCAGCAATCTAGATTAGATGCAGCCTTTGGGGTTGCTGTCCTACAGTTAGCCATGCATTGACTCTGACCACCCTCACCCGCCCCCCAGGTTTAGCTTGGAAATCACCTAACTCAGATATGAGCAAGCACTCAAAGAAAAAATGGTTACTCACCATTGTAACTGTTGTTCTTTGAGATGGGTTGCCCATCTCTCTTAAAAACCCACCCTCCTAACCCTCGGTTCAAGTAGTCAGTAAGAAGGAACTGAGGGGTGCCAGGTCAGCTGGGTCATATTTAGGCTTTACATAAGGATCACTCCAGGTGTTAGTGCAATGTGTTACTTGCATAAATATCATTAATACCTCCTCACAACAAAGCCTGTCATTTTCCCCAGGCCTTTGGTAAGTAATCCCAGCCAAGGTTCTGAGTTATTTTTATTATTTGACTTTAGCTAATTAGTATTTTTTTGAGTCAAGGTAGGTTGAGCAGTCCTTTTTTATTGTACACTCTGAATTAATTATAGGACAGACACCCAGAGCATGGGTCGAGAGCTTGGGATTTTGTTAAGTATATTTAAAAATAAGAGTCATGGATAAAACTGAAGACCTACAAATACAAATTGTTTTCTAATGATCCATGAATATGACTTTGAGCCTCAAATAGTCTAGGAATAATACATGTGCAACTGTTCATAATCACTGCCAGTCCCCAACCCAGTACATAAATTGTTACTACAAGGAGGAGGGAGGGAAGAATGTTCTCCTGAACCTCTAATGATAGGACAAGAAGCAGTGGACATTAGGAAAAGCTTCACAACTGTCCAGATGCTTAAGCACTGGAATAAATTCCCAGGGATGCTATAGAATCTTCATCATTGGAGGTTTATAAGAGCAGTTTAGATAAACACCTGTCAGGTGTGGTCTAGATAATCTGTAGTCTTGCTATGAGTGCAGAGAACTGGACCAGATGACCTCTTAAAGTCTCTTGCGGTCCTGCAATTCTGTGATACTGTGATTTTTGTTGAAATCTGCAGAGTCTGTCTAGTTCCTACTGGTAATTATAAGAAAGTTATTTGGTACAATAGTTAATTGTTGCACAAGATATTTGTGATAAACTGGAACTATCTGCTTCAAATAAGGCTCATCCTGCTATTGAGATAATGAAACAGAAAAGGATAATTATGCCTGATTATTGGTCTGTGTTCAGTAAATGTGTTATGAGTCAGACACAACTATTCACTTGAATATCATTTGAGTATGTTGAAATATGTTGTACAGTTGATTTTCTTTCTCAGCATATATTTAGCTGAGCCCAGTGTTTGTAAAAATACAAATAAAAGGAGTGACCGGTTGGAAGCGTTTAATTGATTTACTTTCAAAACCAGGAACACTTGTAGTACTCTGAAGTCTTGAGTGTGTTTTGATTTTTATCTGGTGAATTAAGTTGGTTGGATATAGTATGCCATATTTTGCTCTAAGGGGTGACATACAGGTACTCTGCCTGGTTATTTTATGTACCTTGTACTCTTACTCAGGGCTTGAACAAAACAGGTTTTCTTTTAAAAATAGAAATATATCCTTCAGATCAAATGTGATCATATCAGCATCACATTGTCATCTTCTGCAAAGAGTATTTTGTCTTCCTCAGGCTGATGCTAATAATTTTGCCAAATATAGCCGAGTGAAAACTGACCAAAGTCTCATTAGTGGTGAAAATGAGGAACTCTGTAGTCAGAAGCTAAATTAATTAGAACAGAGTCAGTTTTATTCTGCCACAAGATGAGCAAGTTGTAAACTGCAGCAGAGGCAGGATCTAGTCACTGTGGAAGTGATCCCAAAAACATAGACTGAAGGTTATTAGTTTCTAATTTGAATTTCTCTAGTGCCTAGAAGCCTCAGTCAAAATCAGGGTTTTGGTGTAATAGGCGCCATACAAAAACACAGTCTCATCAGGCAAGGCAGACTAACAGCAGGAGGTGAATCAGAAGCACACGGAGGTGAAGAGTTGTGACCAACTCACGTATAGCAGGTCAACAGTAGGTTCCAGAATAGAATTGATATCTCCTGAGTTCTACTCCAGTGCCCTGTTCCCTTTCTCTACAATCTCACTGTAAGACAGAGACTGCTTCCATTCTAGCAAGTGCTTTCGGAAAAAATGAGCCTCTTCCGAAAGAGTCCACCGAGCATCTGCACACAAAATGTGTTCTTTTGATCTGAATCAATAGAACACAGCACTTTATCTGGCAGCCCTCTTCCTCTCCCACATGGGGAAGAGCACCTTTTGCCATAACAGTCTTTAGGGGAAAAAGGTATATACGTGCCCCGAGGGCCCTTTCTTCTAAAGAGCAGTCCTGGCCCATACTTTCAAAAGAGCAGGGGCTGTGTGGATGCTCTCTATAAAAAGAGCAGATCAGTTTTTCAGTCTGCTTTTTTGGTGTGTGGACACACACTTTCAAAAGAAGTTTTTTCAGAAGAGATCTTCCAGAAGTTTTGAAGATCACTGTAATGTAGATGTAGCCAGAGAGAAGCAGAGCTCCTTCTGTCATGTAGTAGCCGGAAGGGATACATGACTCTGACTTATCAGACCTCCTAGTGGGTGGAGGCCAAAGTCCAAAGAAAGACCACACACTAATAGGAATCCTACCACGAACCCTTTGGGTTGGTTCAGTTTCTTATCTGTGGTCTTGGGAAATATGTTAATACATCTTTTTATACATATTTTCATCCCAAGCTTTTTGCATGTTAGGGATCATGTAAATTTGTCAGGCCTTGTTTGTCTTTCTGCAAGTGTAATTGCCCACAGGCAGACTCGAACCTGGGATCCCTGAAGCTTAGTGCAGGTGTCGCTCCAGTTTGAGCTACAAGTTAGCTGCCCCTCAGCTTAGGCTGTAGAGGATACCCATTCTTTCTCTGTGAAGTGCTCTAGATGCTCGTATCTCATTAGACCAATCCCAGTGCAAGAGGATAAAAATCATAGCTGTGTCTACACGTGCACGCTACTTCGAAGTAGCGGCACTAACTTCGAAATAGCGCCCGTCGCGGCTACACACGTCGGGCGCTATTTCGAAGTTAACTTCGACGTTAGGCGGCGAGACGTCGAAGTCGCTAACCTCATGAGGGGATCGGAATAGCGCCCTACTTCGACGTTCAACGTCGAAGTAGGGACCGTGTAGACGATCCGTGTCCTGCAACGTCGAAATTGCCGGGTCCTCCATGGCAGCCATCAGCTGGGGGGTTGAGAGATGCTCTCTCTCCAGCCCCTGCGGGGCTCTATGGTCACTATGGGCAGCAGCCCTTAGCCCAGGGCTTCTGGCTGCTGCTGCGGCAGCTGGGGATCCATGCTGCATGCACAGGGTCTGCAACCAGTTGTCGGCTCTGTTTATCTTGTGTTGTTTAGTGCAACTGTGTCTGGGAGGGGCCCTTTAAGGGAGCGGCTTGCTGTTGAGTCCGCCCTGTGACCCTGTCTGCAGCTGTGCCTGGCACCCTTATTTCGATGTGTGCTACTTTGGCGTGTAGATGTACCCTTGCAGCGCCTATTTCGATGTGGTGCCGTGCAACGTCGAAGTTGAACATCGACGTTGCCAGCCCTGGAGGACGTGTAGACGTTATTCATCGAAATAGCCTATTTCGATGTTGGCTTCCCGTGTAGACGTAGCCCATAAGTAACAAATAGTTACTGTATTGTAGACTGGAAGCTGTCTCTGCAAGGGAAGACAAATTTCTGATATGCCAGTACCAAAGTGATTGAAGTAGTTTGCATAAAATTGTTTCACTATTATAGTTTTATACTTTCCACAAACATCCAGATAAAAGAACACATTCTTATTTTGTCTGTTTTTTTAAATTGATATTTTCAGGTCACCAAGATCTTTCAAAAGAAGAAGAATTCGGTCACGTACAGTTTTCGACAGTCCTTTTCCCTCTATGGAATGCAAGTTCTTCTTTTTGAGAATCAGTGTAAGTCTTTTTCTCCGTTTTTGAAGTGTGTTTATATTGACCCATTTCTTGTTGGAAAATTAAGCGTGCTCAATTTTTTAAAATTATCAAAATAAAATTAATTTTCCAAAATAAGTTTAAAACCAATGTATGCAGCCAACCTGTGTGTAAACTGTGGACAAAGATCTCAGAATGTGACAACTGTATCTATCACAAGGGGAAGAGAGAGTGCTATTCCCTGCAAGCTGTGAAGTTTGTATTCTCTTTGTCTCCTCTGATCCACGGGAGTGCGTCTACACTACAAGATAAATTTGACATTTACTAAATTCTCTTTTTAACCTCATTATGAATTTGAATTAAAGTGTTCACAAACCTTTTTGAAATTCGACCCACCATTATTCCGTGTCAAGTTTCTGCATCCTCATTGCCTTATCCACATTTGACTGCATGAGCAATGCATTGTGGGTACCTATCCCACAGTGCCTTAGACCCGGTTGCTTGTGGGTGTTTCATGTCAGAATCCCAGAATACAAAACACTGTCTCAGAATTCAGAGCACCCCGTAACACGCAAAAACGAACTGGAGATCATGCCATTTCCTGCAGCATTTTGTCTGGAACAGCAGTAGCCCAAGCATGGATCCCTATATGCTTCAAGTCATTATGCACACCATTACGGCAGCTTCCTGGACTGTCGTGCAATTTTGCTTTCTGTTAAAAAGTGTAACGATGGTTCAGTATGATGGTGGTGGTGATGGTGGATTTGAAGAAGAAATCTTTCAACTGCAGTCCAAAAACTCATAAATGCTGGCTGCCCTGACTCCATTGCTGACAAGGGAGCAGCGGTTTTGGACTCATGAGACCAGCACTCACTGGTGGGACCGCATTGTTTTAGAGTCCTGGGATGACCAGCAGTGGGTGCAGAACTTTCGCATGCACAAGTCCACTTTTATGGAACTTTGCGATGTGCTGGCCCCTGCCCTGAAGTGCAGCAACACAAGAATGAGGCTGGTTTTAACAGTTCAGAAGTGAGTGGCAATTGCTCTGTGGACGTTTGCAATACCTGACAGTTACCGCTCAGTGGCATGTCAATTCTGGGTGGCATATCTGCAGTGGAGTCCATGGTGATGGAGGTGACCCATGCAATCTGTCGGCGTCTCCTCAGGAAGACTGTGACCCTGGGAGATGTGGAGGACATA
This sequence comes from Carettochelys insculpta, assembly GCF_033958435.1. Lineage (NCBI taxonomy): Eukaryota > Metazoa > Chordata > Testudines > Carettochelyidae > Carettochelys > Carettochelys insculpta. Next base: position 13,084,064 of record NC_134147.1, on the reverse strand, counting down.
GTGGAAGTTTTTGCAGCCATGGGGTTTCTTAACTACACTGGGGCAATAGATGGCGCACACATCCCCATCCTGACCCCGGACCACTTGGCCTCTGAGTATATAAATCGAAGGTGATGCTTCTCCATGATTTTGCATGCATTGGTAGATCACAAATGTTGTTTCACCGACATCAACATGGGAATGTCGGGGAGGGTTCATAAAGTGCGCATCTTCAGATATTCTGGTCTGCACCAAAGGCTCCTGGATGGGACTTTTTTCCTCAGACTGTAAAATCAGGATTGGCGACATGGAGATGCCTATTGTAATATTGGGCAACCCTGCTTACGCTCTGCTTCCTTATCTTATGAAGTCCTACATAGGAGTTGTGGATTGCAGCAAGGAAAACTTCAGTCAAAGACTCAGCAAGTGCAGAATGCTGATGGAATGCACCTTTGGCCTTTTAAAGGTGAGGTTCAGATGCCTATTGATCAATTTGGACCTTTCTGAAACTAATGTCCCCACTGTGATTACAGCATATGTTGTTATGCATAACATTTGTGAATCCAGGCAGGAGAATTTCCCATCTGCCTGGAATTCCGAGGCTGAGGTCACGAGCAGGGCTTACTCGCAGCTGTCTGCACGGCTGCAATTACCATGTGGAGGCAGCAGCAAACAGGGATGCTTTAAAAAATAGCTTCATGAATGATCTGTTGTGCACATGATAGTGATGCATTTGTCTGTAATACCAACCAAGCCCCACTCCACCATTTGATTTGTGCTCCCCAACAAATGTGAACCAATAAATCAGACTATGTCTTACTGAAATAATGGTTTTATTTGGTGGGAGGGGGTTAAGTTGAAGGAAGCAGAATGGGTGTGGAGGGAGGGTTATTTTCCTTAAAAAAGGCACTTCTGCTTTCAGTACTTTACACCCCCACCCCCGACCTGGTTCCATCTGCTGCAAGTCCTCTGCGGATCTTGGCTTAGTAGTGGGCATGGGCCACTGTGCTATTGGCCCTCTCCATTCCCACCCAGTTCTGTCTGCTGCGAGTCCTCTGCAGACCTTGGCATAGCAGCAGGCACCTGTGCTTTCAGCCCTCTACTTCCACCCCATCCCTGTTCCATGGGCCACGAGTCCTCTGTGAACCTTGGCCTAGCAGTAGGCAGCTGTGCTATCGGCCCTCTCCACCGCTGCTCATCCATGTCAAAAAAAATCACACCAACCTCAAAAGAATAAGCCTGTTTTGGAGGGAGAAGAGGTTTAAGTGGCAGGGAAAAGCAGTGTTGTCAAGGGTGGTGCAATAGCCTTTTATAGCGGCCCTTGGTTCTATGGCCACAGGCTGTCCTTGCTCTCCGTCTCCACGTTCAGGGATCGTTATGAGGGGGTTGGGCAACCTGTCTTCAGGGGACTCTGGGCAGCAGTGAGTAGAGCCTGCAGTGCTGCATTGGGAGTCCCTCTGCAGCTGCAGCATGGAGCCCAGGACCTCGGTTTGGTCACTCACTGCAGTTACGAGCTTTTCTGCTTGCTCTTGCTGGAACTCAAGCATTTTCTGCTGCCACTCAGATGCAACCTGCTGCCACTGAGCTGTGTCTCTTGTCATCTTATTGATTTCTGCCTCAGACCGCTCGATGTGCTGCAGGATCAGATCCTGCTTGCACCTGTTTCACTTCCTCACCCTGTCTCCTATGCTGGGGGTGGCAGCTGGAAAGGGAAGGTCAAAACTGAGATACAGTTCACACAGAGCACTTCCCCATGGAATGACTGGGTCTCTGGCTGTCCTATCAGGGCAAGTTTCTTTCTGCAAGGCTGCTTAAGGCTTATTAAGGATGACATTCAAGGAGTGCATTACACAAGCCATCATTTACCATCATTTAGTCATAACATTTTGTTGAGGACATAGTATGTTGTTATACACTTTTTGGGGGAAGAGGAAAGGCTGCAAACTGGGGGAAGCCATCTGGTGTCATGGGCCAGGTGAAAACTGTTTTGGATGTTCCTGGAGCAATCCTCCACTATCAGCAGGGCCACACAGAGCTTGGCTGCTGCATGGCAAAAGGGGATGGTGGGGAAAGGTTCCATTCCAGCCGAATGGATGGCTGGGTGGGGACGGAGCACTGTAAAGTAAAAAGAAATGGCAGGGGTAGGGTTTTTTTCCTGCCATCTGCTGGTCGGGAGAAGAGAATTTCTCATTTCTCACAGGAGCACTTCTCTTCAGGGAAGAAAGGCCATTTAGAGGAGGGCAAATCCACCTGTGGTGCACATGCCAGTTTGCGGTAGCAGGGTCCTCAGAGCCTGGCAGCCATGTGGCAAGGGGGAAGGATTCGATTCTAGCTGCATGGATGGCTGGGTGAGGAGGGATCCCTGTAAAGTAAAAAGAAATGCTGGGGGAAAAAGACATGGGAGGGAAGGAAGCCCGGAAAGCCTGCAACCCGCATTGGGTGGGGGTAGGAAATGAAGTGTCCACCAGCCACGTAGTGCAGCAGTGCGGTCCAGGGAAATGTAAAAGGGCAGGAAGCATGGGGGAAAAAATTGATCCAAATTCCTGTGCTTCTTTACGTTGCCAAAGAAGACGTCACCCTCCTAAAACTAGCAGATGTTGACAAAGTAGAGCTGCTCATCCTGTGTGACCACAAGCCTGGAAAATTTGCCAAAATGCTGCGTGGTACCATGCCACCAGATCGCTATCTAGTTGCCTGTCATGGGAAGCAACAAGTCAGTCCTGGCCAAAAATCTTGTGCAAAAAATACAAGAGTGCCTGGATGAGGCCTTTGAGATCTCCAAAAAGGAGAAGGACTCCATCCCCAGAAGTATTAACATGCTGTTCTAAGGGGCACAGATACATAGAAAACCTGCACCACCTGCAACCCACTTCTAGCGTTCAGAAAAAAATGCTCACCAAAACAGCTTTGTCCAAGTACTGGCATAGAGGGGACCTGTTCCAGCTCTAGAATGACGAGATCTGGGCTGTAAGGAAGAACTTCTTCAGGCCCCTGCTCATTGTCCTGCTCCTCCTCTCCATTGGCCTCTTCTGGGTCCCCAGCTTCTCTTGGATCACCGTGGACTCCATACCAGGGCCTCCACAAGTGTCGTAATTAATAATGGGCTCTGTGGTGGGGTTGCCCCCCACGAGCACATGCAGCTGTTCATAATAGTGACAGGTCTGTGGAGATGACTCTGACTGCTAGTTGGCTCCCTGGAAACTGTTGTAGACCTGCCGGAGTTCTTTCACCTTCAACCAGCGTTGCACACAGGCCCAGGAGTAACCTCTGGAGGTCATCTCGCACAACAGGTGATCATAGATTACTGCATTTCTCTTGGCCACCCTAAGTCTCCTGACACTGACTTGTCTCCCCAAACTGCAAGAAGATCCAGAATATCCTGATGAGTCTACTCTGAAGCTCTCCTGCGAGCCTGAGAACTATTAGGCAGATCACTACCTGGAGTGCTCATGATTGCAGGAGATGGCTACTGATGCGATTGATATCAGTGTGGTGTGATGGCTTTTGATGCGGTGCAATGCGATGGGTAAAAAAAAAGTTTTCATTGTGTGCACCCTTTATATTTGCATACCTGGGTGCTGATGAATTCAAATTCAAATTTAATCTAAAATTTGTGGGCTTTCTGCGTCCTCCTTCCTGCGCACCTGGATGGAGAGCAGCGGAGAAGGAGGTAGCAATGCATGGCGAGTAATCGTGTAGCTTTGTAGGATACATTCAGGACACTTCTGGAGGCTAATAAATTTGATTTAAAGACATGGCACTTCCACACTGGCCTTTAGTTGAAATTTTAAATTGGAACTTGATGATACACCCACCCGGTTCCAATGATGTTATGATATCGATATTAGTACTCCCTAAATTGAGTTAATGGTATTTACAGTGAAGACAATCACATGGTAATATCGAGCTAACTGCCTTAAATTCGAATTTATCTTGTAGTGTAGATGCAGCCAAAGTAGAGCAGGCAAGTAATCAATACCATTCCACCCAGGAAATCTGCACGTTGCAGCTGTCGGAATCATCTTGTTCTTCGCAAATAGAATTCATGAACATTCTGAGGCTACTGTCACCACAGCAAAGGGAGTGATAGCTTTGAATTTGTCTACTGATGAGTTTACTAAAATTAATGACATTCGCATGGTTGAAAATGGTAAAATATTTTATGGGATTTGTTGACTCCAAGCAAGAGAAAATGGCAAGTGTCTCCAGTGCATAACTAGGCTGGAAGGAAAATAATTTATATTCACAGACAAGTCATTTTTAAAAAATGTTAATATTGGTAGCATATTGTCAGTGGAGTCCAACTAACATTTGAATTATATATTTCAATGTTTGCTGCTGTAGGAATATCAGTAGTATTAATAGTAGTGCTGGCCATAGGAGTTTGCTAGTGGGGGAGTTTGAATGGTTTGTGTAGTGAAGCTGATGCCTGCATTCACTGGCTTCAATTTCTCTGCAGGGGTCTTTTTTGTTAAGTTCTTGTCTTCCACTTAAGACATTCCTTCCACTTGGCCTGATTAACCCTTTGGTTGAAACTATGTGCTTTGGGTGGTACATGTGTCTTTGTGCAAATTATACCTGTATTTGAGTCTGCAGTTTTTAAGTATACATATACTTTTTTTTGGATCACATGGACCTCGGCAGCTGGGGATAGAAATTGTCTCATACCAGATTGTATTTCACGAATGAATGACTGAGAGAGGATTTGTTGTTCGGCTTAAATAGAAATCTGCAATGCTTGAATTGCAGTTTGTCGTGTACTTGGAAGCACCCTGATGACATCTATGTTGCATTCCCCTTTTGGAGGAGGAGGAGTGCAAGTGAGGGAGATCGAAAATGCAAATGAAGCACTGATTTACAAATCTCACGCTTCATTTGCATAATCTCGTATAATCTCATTTCCAGAAGAGGCTTTAAAAAAAAAAAACAGCCGTGTTGATGGGGTTCCTTCAGAAAAACACCCATTTTCAAAAGAACCTTTCTATTTTATTTCAGGAGGAAGGGTATTTTTGAAAAACAGGCTTTTTCCCCGAAGGAATCCCATCTACACAGCTGTTTTTAGTTATCAGAAAAGCCTCTTCTGCAAATGCGATTGTGTGAGATTGTGCAAATGAAGCACAAGATTTGTAAACCAGCACTTCATTGGCATGTTTCCTCCCAAAGGGGAATGCATTGTAGATGAAGCCCCTGTATTGGAGTAATGCATGTTAAATCATGAACTTTAATACCTGCAGGTGATCTGATCCTTCTTGAGTATTTAGTTCAGTATTCAGTTTGGGGAAACTGCTGTAGCTCAATAAAATCAGGTGATTCAGGAAAAAAATGTTATTAAATTATTTATTGCCCATGTTTTAAGACTTTGGGAGGCCTCATTTCCGAGGGTCGGTAGTTCAAGCAAAACAGATTTCAGTAGTGGAGAAAGTCTTCATTATGTGTTTATCTCTGAGTGTCTCTACCTTTCTGCTCAGCTGGCAGATGTTCATATGACCAGCTCTTAGGACCTGCTATGTTAGATGCACTACTTTACTATAGGCAGTTAATTCTGGAATTAAAATGCGGACCATGATAGGCAAGGGCTGTTTGCTCCATCATTGAGTGGGCTGTAATTAGATGCCTTGACAATGATCCTCACTATTGTAAATAACGATCAGGATGTCTCAGTTCATGCCCTACAGAAAAAGCACATTTTTACTTCCTGAAAGCATGACATTGGTGGGTAACATTAAACAAAGAATGGGATTGGAGAGCTGAAGTTAATACAAAGCATTACAAGTCACACACACAAACACATCCTACCTGTTTACTCTCAATGAATCAAAACATGATGACCAAAAGAAGTCTAAGTCTGAGGGATATTCTTAGTCTTTGCTCAGCAGAACTCCCGCTCAGGCACGAGTCAGACAGCAGGATCAGGTCAACTGAATATAAATTATCATCAGTCCCATTGGGAAGAGTTATGTATGTGTTTTGCTCATGGATTTTTTCTTCCAAGATTCACAGCACTGCCAGAGCTTAAGGGAATGACTATAAAAAGTTCACATACTTCAATATTTATTATGGAACATTAAGTTAAGCAGCTTCATAGAAGTGTCTAATATGCCTCAAAGCATGTTCATTAAGCCCTTCCATCTCTTGCTTTTGTTCCTGTTACGTCCACCATGGGTGCGTCTACACTTGCATTCCCCTTTCGAAAGAGGTATGCAAATGAGGTAAATGGAAAATGTAGATGAGGTATAAATTTGTGTGTTTGGCACTGCATTTGCATATTCTAATTTTGAAAGAGCTGCTTTTGAAAGAAGAAAGCCAGTGTAGACGCTGCTCCTTTGAAGGTAGACCCATCTTTAAAAGAATCCTTCTTCTCATTATTTAAGAAGAATCATCTATCTGATTTCCACATGCAAAAACAGACAGGGTTGTGTGCTAGCAGTAGCATGTACAAAGATGTCAGGCATCATTTTTGAGAAAGGTTTGAAAATTTGGCCCATAATGAGTAAACATATTGCATTTAATTTATAACGTATGGCATTCTTGAAGTCTACTAAATCAGATTGCACTAGTAATAGAATATTTTAGATAAATGTTTAAAATATGTTATTTTGTAAAGACATTCAGTAGAGTTTGTTTGCTTGTTGCACTATTGTTATGTCTTTGTTAATGTTAGGTTTAATCTTTTCATTTAAACTATGCAGGCTTTGGTTAGTGGTTTTGTTTTTTAAATCTAGGAATACTGATTGGGATATACTTTAGTTTATGACTAAACAGGGTGTTTCTTCGAGCAGATCAGCCAGACCGCAAACCTATTTTTTCCTTACATTGCCACTATGACCCAAATTTCCTTATGTCAGAGTGAGTGCGCATGAGCGTTAGTTATCCGTGAAGATGTTCACTGAGATTTATCTTCATTTAGAAGATGCTTCTGGGTCATGGGCAGATAAAATGGTCTGAGTTTTTGAATGTGGTGCTAAAAACTCACTAAGCTAGGGAGAGAGGTACCTATGTTGGAGGGTAGGGATAGGGTCCAGAGTGACTTAGATAAATTGCAGAATTGGGCCAAAAGAAATCTGATGAGGTTCAATAAGGACAAAAGCAAAGTCCTGCACTTGGAACAAAAGAATCCCAAGCACTGTTACAGGCTGAGAACCTGAGGCTAAGCAGCAGGTTTGCAGAAATGGACCTAGGGATTACAGTGGATGAGAAGCTGGATATGAATGAACAGAGTGCCCTCATAGCCAAAAAGACTAACAACATACAGGTTTAGTAGGAGCACTGCAGCATGTCTAGGGAGGTGATTTAATTCCCCTTTATTCAGCACTGGCAAGGCTGCATCTGGAGTACTTAGTCCAATTCTGGGGTCCCCATTAGAGAGAAGACATGAACACATTGGAGGAAGTCCAGCAGAGGGCTAGAGCACATGATGTATGAGGAGAGGCTGAGGGATTTGGGCTTATTTAGTCTACAGAAGAGAAGAGAGAGGGGATTTGATAGCAGCCTTCAGCTTCCTGAAGAAGGGGTGTAAAGAGGATGGGAGAGAGGCTGTTCTCAGTAGTGATGGATGGCAGAACAAGGAGCAATGGTCTGAAGTTACAAAGGGAGACGTGTAGGCTGGATATTAGGAAAGCTATTTCATCAGAAAGGTGGTGAAGCACTGGGGATGCTTTACCTAAGGAGGGGTGGAATCTCCATCTCTAGAGGTTTTTAAGTCGTGGCTTGACAAAGTCCTGGCTGGGATGATGTAGTTAGGGTTGGTTCTAGTATGGGCAGGGGGCTGGATTCGATGACCACCTCATGTCTTTTCCAACCCTATGATTCTATTATTCTATGAAAAACTGTTTTTCTCTGATAGCTGACCAGGGTTTTAGAATGTTGACAAAGAGAATTACTGGAAAAATAAGTAAAAAGAGAAGAAAGTTAAAAATGACAAAAACAATTTAACAAATAACAGGCAGTCCTGTAGCACCCTGAAGACTAACAAATCTATTTATTAGATAACAAGCTTTTGTGGGTAAGACCCACTTCCTCAAATTTGAGGGAACTTCAATAAGTGGGTCTTACTAACAAAAGCTCATTACCCAACAGATAAAATTGTTAATCTTTAAGGTGCTACAGAACTACTTGTTGTTTGTGAAGCTGCAGACTAAAATGGCTACCCCTCTGAGAAAAATAATTTGGCTTTGTCTTTTCTCCCCAATTTTTCCCTGCCTATAGATTACCCCAATGGCATACGGCTCACATCAGCTGTTCCAGGAGCAGATATCAAAGTCCTAATAAATTTTAATGCACCCAATCCTCAGGATAGAAAGAAATTTACAGACGACTTGAGAGAGTCTGTTGCAGAAGTTCAAGAAATGGAAAAGCACAGAATAGAGTGTAAGTACAAAGGTACATAAAATAAAGCATTTTCAAACTAATCAACATTAGTAAACCTGTTCAAGATATATGTAATATAATCCAAAAGGATTTAGGGCTTAAAATAATCTAGATCTCCATCTGTGGCTTTAATACTATTTTAGAGATAAAACTGTGATTCCTAAAACTCCTGCCAAGGTCTTTGATTGCTAATGTACTCTGTAAGTGCAAGGGAAACATACCATAAGCACCAGCAAAAACCAACTGATGAGTAAGTCAGTCGAGGTGGGTCTGCACCAAATAAGGGAAATAAATTGTGCTGTAAATTAAAGTGCTAGTTTAAGTGACTTCTTAAAAAGAGGTATTGTCTTTTAGAGATGGATTTTAGAGAAACTTTTACTCTCTTTCTCTTAATGTCAACTTTGTTCTTTTGAAAAGCCCCATGTCTGCTGCTGTTTCAGTAGCTATTGTGCATATGAACATGCTGGAAGCTGAAGATATAAACAAAGGATTTTTTAATATTTTTTCCAGAATATGACATCATTTAATCATATATGTTTTGTTATAAAGCCATTGGGAGAAGGATCGAGTCTTTCTCCGTGTATAGTTCAACTGCAGAATAAACTGGTATTTCTGGATACATCATCATCATGTTCACTTTGTCACGTCTTTGGCTCCACTTCATTACAGTCAATAACTATGAACTGTACAATCATTCTGTTTGTTTCAGCTGAGCTAGAAAAACAGAAGGGTGTGGTACGTCCAAGCATCTCCCAGTGCTCCAGCCTCAAAAAAGAGTCTGGTAATGGGACGCTGAACAGAGCCTGCCTGGATGACAGCTATGCCACGGGGGAGGGACTGAAAAGGAGCGCACTTAGCAGCTCCCTTAGAGATCTCTCTGAAGCTGGTAAGCGCCACACTATTTCCCCTCTCTGCACAATGGTGTATGCAAAGAAACGTGAGGTGTGTAAAAAGGAGCTCATGTCTGAATGGTGACCCTGTAAAGAAGCAATACAAAAAGGTTAACTATTTGCTCTTTCTTTAGGACTTCCTTGGTTTTATTGTTGGGTTTTTTTTTATTTATTTTAGCTTTGCTATACTGGACAAACTTGGTATTTTCAAATAAAACTGATAATAGCTTGCTATGTGTACTTTTAAAGGGGAGTGAAGACAGTGGAAAAACTTGTAAGTGAATTCTAGAAAAATGATTGACCCACTTAGAATTCCTTTCTTTTGTCTCTTATTTTTTCCTCCTTGTTAGCGTAGACTTAGACAGGACAAGGAAAACAGAGATCTCTGTGCAATGACTGCTTCCTGTGTATTTGGTGCTTAAGTGTACCCATGTACTATGTTGATGAATGAAATTGAGTGAAGCCCTATCAAATTCTGTCTAGAGTGATAAAAACTAAGTTATACTGTCAAAACAAAAAGCAGTCAAGTAGCACTTTAAAGACTAGCAAAATAGTCTATTAGGAGAGCTTTCGTGGGACAGACCCGAAGAAGTGGGTCTGTCCCACGAAAGCTCACCTAATAAACTATTTTGCTAGTCTTTAAAGTGCTACTTGACTGCTTTTTCTTTTGATAGTGTATAGACTAGCACGGCTTCCTCTCTGTGTGATTGATGCTACCTCAGTGTTGCATTACGCACAACAAAAGTCCCTAATTTTTGTGGAAGCTGTTGTTTGCAAAATACAATTGCCAGAGTAATAGGCAAAAGCTTTGCTGGAGCCAGCAATAATGTTCACAAGACTGAGAGCTGTTGCTGTGGCTGAAATTGGAACTGACCAATCTTCATGGAGGTTTCCTAAATATTTATATATTTAAAAATTGCAAAGTGTGGTATGCCCCAGTTGTTGTTTTACTTTATTTGGTACGTGCCATTAATTATTAGTAATTAGCACTTGCATGTCTTCCAGGCTGCCAGGGAGGGGAAAATGTTCCAGCCCTATGCTTATAGTATTAGGCACACCATGCCTGGTATTGCTAATGAAAGTGATAACACCAGCTGTACCACCCTGAGAGTACCCATCAGAAAAGCAGCAACAGGATCTTTTTAAAAAGTTTTGTCTGTCTGTAGTATTTATTTTGACTTGTTCTTTAAATGCTGTATGATTTCCAGTGGAGGCATAATGTGCTTGAATAGTTAGCTGCTGTTAGCCTTTTCTCATAGTATCAAAGAGGAGGATTTAACTGTGCTGCAGTAATTAAAACACTCATAAATTGAATATGCAGCATGTGTGTATGTGTTTGTGTGTGTATTTATGTATGCGTGTATATATACGCATACACATACACACGCACCCCTATTCTATCACTTATGTTCAATCGTTGTTTATATCCATCTATACCCATCTGCCTCATTAAAAGACTTAGAATTTGATCCAAAGCCCATTTCAAATTAGTGAGAGTCTTTCCATTGACTTCAGTGAGGCTTAGATCAAGCCCAAAACCTCACTGTTGTTAAATCTAATTTATGCGGATACCTTCATCTTTTGTTTTTGTTTTATTTTAAGTTCATGTAGAATGAGGACAGCTATGCTACTGGATGTGGGAGTTTCACAGATATACAAATCAATTTGCATGTTTCCTGATTAACACTTTTCATCCCATAGGAATTTTCCATCACACTCTTCCAAATATTGCCACGTAGACCGTTTTGTACAGTAAACGAGATGAATTGCTCTTGATCATGAAAACATTCCGTACTTCAAAACCACATGGCTGCTGTTGGCATGCTTGTTCCTGAAAGTGGTCTTTTTTCATGATACATAGTAGAGATATTTTACAGATGAATTTGTTAAACACAGCTAAACTTAATTTTAATATTTTCCCACTGACAGTTATGGACAGCTTCTGTTTGGTCTTGTGCAGTGCAGTTAACTTAAAAATTATACGCCAGTCACCTGATTTGTTAAAAAAAACATCATTTTCAGTGCCTGAATATCTACTACTAGTTCTGTGATACATCAAAGTCACTGTAATGAGTTGACTGAGTTGACCAGTATCTCCTTAAGTTTTGTTTAGTTGGGCTGGGGGGATTCACTCTGTTAGCATGAAACATGTGACTCCTAGGGAAAAAAAAACTTTTCAGTTAGCAGAGACACTGATTGTACTAAACCAGCACACATTGAAATAAGTTCTGGAAAAGGTGGGCTGAAACTAGTCAGACCTAATTCTTGAGGTGCTGCTATGGCATGAACCATCGGATGATAAAGAAAGATACTCTGGGAGTACAGTGGATGGCTATGTCTACACTATAGTGATCTGTTGACAGAAGTTACTGTCAGAAGAGATCTTCCTACAAAACCTGTCGACAGGTCATGTCTACACATAGAAACAGCTCAGAAGAGAAATCTGCTCTGTTGACAGAGAGCAGCCAGACTGTCTGGCCACTCTCCCGACAGAACAGTCAACTGAAAGCTCAGCAGGCAGGGCTGCCCAGTGAACCAGAAGCCCTGTCTGTCGACAGAGGGCCCCCAGACCACCTACATAGCTTTTTCGTTGACAGAAACTGTCAAACGCATTAATCCTCATTGCAGAGGGGCAGAATGCTGTTAGCAGAAGTGCTGAGTTTTGTCAACAGACTGTTGACAAAACGTATTTTTTTTGTATATACACTTGGAATTTTGTCAGCAAAACCCCAGTTTTGTCAACAAAACTCCAGTGTAGATGTAGTCTCTGTGTTTAGAAAATGAACATAGTGGGCTAGATTTGTAAAGGGTTTCTTTAATTGTTTCTGCAAAAATCCAGGCTTACATGTGCAAACTAAATAATTGCATATTCACAGTTTGTTGCATAATTTTCTAAGCAGCACTGCAGAGATGTTCTTGATAGCGCTCTGAAAAACGCAGAAGGGCAATCTGATTCCATAAAGAAAGTTCTGACTTTTCAGATTCCCCGATGAAATTGTGGATTGGAATACATTAGCTAATTTCTGCTTTTCAGAAGTCGTTGTACCTATCACAAATGAATAGCAGTTGGGAAGAGGTGCCTTTGAAATGTTTTCCATGCTTAAAAAAGAAAACATAAACGAGTCTCTCATATTTAAAGAGAAAAAAAGATTTCTGAACCTTTTCACCTCTTAAAAGCTGAAATTATTTGTGGAAAGCAATACTTCATTTCCCCCAGAGGCAAACAGTATCTTACATAGACAAAGTATTCTTTCCTCCTGGCTGCTTTTCCATTCATTTTTGCATGAAAACATACATTGTATTTGCAGAAATTAAGTGAATGAGGGTTTTTTGTTTTGTTTTGTTTTGTTTTCAGGTTAGTAATTAGTAATCCTGGCCTTGTTCTCTCTAATCTGGCATTGGCTGCCATGGAATAAGAAGTAAAAATGAGAACTGGCAGCCAGCTGTGTTACAAAATGTGAATGAGTCAAAAGCATTTAATACTTTATCCTTTTTCAAATATGAAAAAGATGAACATTTTATTGCTCATAACTGTACTGACAAATGATTAGCTCTGTCCACTGAAAAACAGTCTAGAAAAAAACTTGTTTACCCTTGAATGTAGAATTCCATATTCATGTGTAAAATGTTGGAAGGGAAAAAATTCAAAATGCAACTAGAAAAAGAATTGACTATGACAAACTAAGAGAATTTTGAACAATTACTAAGCTTTCTTTTGTTATGATATTAAAATGGGCCCCCACACAGCTAAGAAAGATGAAAGGCCCCCCATCACAACTCGTACTGGGGGAACAAGTGTTTTGTGTTAATAAACAGGACTAGGTGGATATGTGGTTTTCTGACTCTACAGCTCTCTCAGCTTTCCTGGGTGACTTAAAACAAGTAGTTCTCGGTGGCTGCCTGTGGATTTGGGAGTACTCAGCACCTCTGGAAATCAGGCCTCTGAGCTCCTTATGCTTCTCTGTATCACTGTGTAAAACAGACAAATATTTACCTTCCTTCCAGAGATGTGGTGAAGCTACGTGCATTCCTAGTGGTAAAATGTTTTGAGATAATGTCACAGAAGTGCAAGGCTATTTTTACTACAACTACAAGTGGGCACTGTTCCAGGTAGTCTCAGTAAATATCCCAATACTTGTGCTGCAATAATGAGAATATTGAAGGGCAATAAGGGCCAAAAAACTATAAAATATAGCCCAAGTGTAAAAATAGTCCTTATGCTTCTTATCTATTGCTACCAAACTTCATTGGTTATTTTCGTTTATGCCATTTCAGCCCTTAAAAACAATACATGCTATTTTTATTAACCCTTTTTAGTGTTTTCCACTTTTCCTCTTGCCCAAAGTTTATCCTCTGGAAAAAGACTGAAGAGACTGTCCCTCTCTCTGGCTATGTCTACACTTGCCCCCAACTTCAAAGGGGGCATGGTAATCAGGGTGATAGGAGATTATTAATGAAGTGCTGCAATGCATCAGCAGCACTTCATTAGGCAAATTGTCACCTGCAGGAACTTGGAAGTGTCAAATTTGTAAGTGCCAGCATGCCATGTAGCCGCGGGCACTTGGAAGTGCCTTTACACTTCAAAAGTGCCAGCTACACCGCATGCCAGCATTTTGAAGTTTGACACTTCATTCGTAATCTCCCATCACCCTGATTACCATGCCCCCTTCGAACAAGGGGGCAAGCGTAGGCGTAGCCTCTATGTTCCATATATAGAAGTGGACTTCATATAGCTGCAGAACCTTTACCTACCATTAGGAGGAATCTTCAAGAGAATGGATAAGGCTCTAAGTACCTCCCTCATGCACATGCCGCAGGAGAAGATTAAAAGTTTCTCTCTATTCATCGTCTCCCTTGGGCTGAGGTTAAAGGGGGCAAAAAGAACACTATTTGGAGTATGAGACATTAAAGTTCTTCTCCTTCCTTAGCAGACGAGGTCTCCAATGGAACAGACAGGCTGAATCTGCTCCCAAAGAGAAAGTGGTGCAGGGGAGATACTGGACAGGAATGCCACCAGTTTTCTCTTTCCTTGCAATCCTTTCTTCTGCCCCCATGGGATGCCAATGATGCCTGGCCTGGTACATGTCTCTGGGTGTGTCTGCTTTTATTGAGTCACATCATATACCCCATTTTAACCAAGTGGATTCTTATGAAAAAATCCAATACCTTATGTTTATGTGAATAACCAAAGCATTCTGACATATATATACCGGGACTAGCCACATATTCACCCTGGAATACAGCCACCTATAGAACTACTTCACTAGTTTATAGAGAGGAAATTACACTTCTCCAATGCAAGATAATTTAGGTAGGTAAGATATGCTTAAGGTGACCAGTGTGCCCAGGATAATGCTCCTCGTGATGAAATCCAGGAGTCTTTTTTTAAATGATCATAAGTGTCAAGCTCATAATTGTGTGCCTCATCTAAAAGACAGGATTAACAGACTCCTAGACGTGGTCTTTCCAGATTGCAATTGAGGCTAGAGATGTAAAATCCTGTTCAATTGGTTAACTTGTTAACCTGATTAAATGGATTGAGGGGCAGCTGAGGAGGCTTCTTTGACGGGGCACCCTCATGCACACTGGGGCCTGGGGCTACTCCGGCTTGTCACAAGCATCTCTGCCTGCGCTGCTGTCATGGGTGGGAACACTACAGTGCACCCATCTGCAGTGTCCTGGCCTGGGAGTGCAACAGGGCAGGGTGCTCCAATGGACTGGAGCAACCCAGGTCCTGGCGGGTGGGAGTGCCCCAGCCTGGCCAGAGCAGCCCATGTCCATGGTGGGGGGCTGCTCCAGTGCTAGAATGCCCCTGCCTGCAGTGGCCATGCAGAACTAGAGCAATCCTCTGCCTGTGCCATTTAGGATGATGTTTACAGGTTAACCTTTAACATCTCCAACTGAAGCACATTGGTGAGGTAGCATTGGACATTTTGAAGTACCTCAACTTGTGCCAGTCCTGGCACCATGACAGCAGTTTCCACTCCTATGAATACCCCTTCCACAACTTTCTTCAGTTAGTACAGTGAGTCATTATGTGTTGGATGACTGTTAAAATAGTTTGCTTCTCTAAGAACTTAATTTGAATCCTTTTCCAGACTGCTAGCCAAGAATCACAAGAGGTACCCTAGATCTCAGGATGTCTCTCATTGGTGTAAGAGCAGGAAGTGCGGCATAGTAGCAACAAGTGAAATATTTAACGTTTCCTGTAACATTCTCCGTATCTGTGGGGACAGGTTTTGCAAGGATACAGTGGATTTTTGTTCATAACTCCCTGTAAGGGCTTACAGAGTTTGCCCATTTCCGTAAGGATATTCTGTTCCAAGTGTATCAAATGTAAAGTGTCCTTGTTTGTGTATGTGAAGGTGTGTTGCATTCATGCATATTGCTGATGCTTACTCAGAAGCAGCATACAACCTATTGCATTCCATTGCCAATAAGAACTGCATTGGTCAAGGGAGAAAGAATTTAACTTTTCAAAGAGGGGAAGGAAAGTTGGAATTTACCTTTACAAAGAGAGGAATGAGAAATGGTGTTGTACTGGGACTTTCAAAAGTAAAGCACAATTTGCTGAGCACAATTAGTCCTCAGTGTGATTAAAAATCACCTGGTTTTATAGCATGGCAGCTAATAATCATTCTAGTGTAGGGTTATGCTGTATGTAACCACTGAATGAGCTCCTTCTATCCCAGAGTTGCCATTCTCTGCAAGTATCAGAGGTAGCTGTGTTAGTCTGTATCTTCGAGAACAACAAGAAGTCCTGTGGCACCTTATAGACTAACAGATATTTTGCAACATAAGCTTTCTTGGGCAAAGACCCGCTTCGTCAGATGCATGAGTGGGCATGTGCATGCATCTGACGAAACGGGTCTTTGCCCATGAAAGCTTATGCTTATGCGCCAAAATATCTGTTAATCTATAAGGTGCCACAGGACTTCTTGTCATTCTCTGCAATACATTTTGAAGTCTGCTGGTCAAAGAAAATATTTTAAGCTGCTTCAGATGTAGCACTGAAGAATAGTTGTGTGATAAAATGATCCTACATTGTCAAATGGAATACTCTGTAAGATCTGTTAAGTCATTTCTATTTCTGATTATCTACAACTTTCAGTGAACCTGTTTCACATACTTAAGAAACGAAGTCTTTTCTCTGGGAAGAATTTACCAGAGAGCTCTTTATTATACAGTGTATGTGGAACATCTCTGGTCCCGCTATATCTATTGGCTGGCATGAATTTATTTAGCTGGATGTCCACTTACCTTGAGTGTTGCCAAGTTTCCCATGGTCCCATAAAGTTTGCTTACAGCCACCAGTCCTGGCTTTCAGTGTTCTGTGCTGTTATTTTAGCCCTAATTTACCCCCTAAATAACATCTAAAAGCCCAGTAAGCAGGGGAAGTGTTGGTAATGCTGCTAGACAAACCTTCAGTGGTTTGGCAAAATGTCTGGTTTGGCACTGGTCAGGTCCCAAGGGTGCCAGACTAATGAGGTCCAACCTATTTTGGTTAGTGATCATATGAGGGTTATTATAGATGTCACAAATTATGATTTCACTTTTTTCCGCTAATATTCCTTTGCCCACTCTATTCTTAGGTTCATAGATGTTCACCCATCTGTCCACATATGCTGCATTCATCACGGTGGCATCTGAGCATTTACACTCGTGCATCATGTTCCCTGTAGTGGGAACCCTTAGGTTTTTCTGTAGTCCTTCATGACTAGCCACTTTTATTTGCCTATGCCAGTATAATATCTGATATTGAATGGGGAGAGGATATTTTCCTTGAAGACTCTGGATTGGCTAGCAGGAGCGATTTGACTGTCACAACCAGCATCATTACTACCAGCAAACAAAGAGCAAAATTCCCTCCCTGGCTAGACAATAAGAATTCTAAGATAATCAAAGCCTCTTCTCTTTCATGGTGCACAATACTGTATAGTTAAGTTTTTGAGCAAGTTAAAACTGCAGTAGAGAATGTACCACAAAGTTACCAGCAAAGGCTTCTTCCACAGGACTTGCTCATCTGCAAACACAGAATCTCAGTTTAGAAGATTTATGTTGATAACTGTGACTTATTGCAAAAGTAAGACCCTTGGCCATAGCAAGAGATAAGAGAATATCTTATATCCCTCTCCAGCAACACTTCGGAGCAGGCTCTGAAGAGAATCTCAAGAAACCTCTACACAGGAGGGAGGTTTGCTGTGACACTGGGCCTTTAAGAAAAATGGTGGTACATCAAGAGAGAAATAAGGAATGCATGTGACTTTTGAAGATGCTTAGAGAAGCTGACTACTCCTCACAAAGAGGCTGATGATGTGAACTTTGCTTGATCATCCCCTAGACAGAACATTCTTACAATTGTTAAGATAATAGCCAGCAAACTAAATTCAATAAAAATAGCTATTCTGTGTCAACCCAGCCCATTATCTCTGCAGAATTAAAATCTGCCTGCATAGTGTTATATTTTGGCATTCTGGATTTTGGCACTTAGATTCCTAAAATCAGTACTGAGAAACCAACCAAGGGTTCAACATGTAAGGTTTGGGCAACTAACCTTAGAGAACACGTTAGGAAAATTTAGGCCCAACTACTAAAGCCGAGACTGTCATGTCAGCTTTAATAGCTAAATGTAGAGCACTGCATAGCTAGACAAACAAAATCTTTCCATACTGCAAGGCCCCCTTTAAATGTTAAATGTAGAGACTAGAATGTGGATATTTGAGACTTTTTAAAAATGGTAATAACGACAACTTGCTTCAAAACAATCTTCTTTTCTAGGATACATTTAGGTACAGAAACTTAATTTAAATATTGACCTTACATGTTAAGTTTCTGCCTTAGGTAACTACTGTATCAATCTAACATACCATGTTAAATTAGTCCCCTGAAGCCCCTCTAGTTGCATTTAGAGGCTCCTGTAGTAATTCAGGGAAGCAGATATTTGTCACCTAGGTCTTGTCTCAGTCTCTAATCTATGGTATTGCATGTCCTGGGCAGGCAAGCGTGGGCGTCGCAGCAGTGCAGGATCGCTAGACAGCAATATGGAAGTAAGTAGGAAGTTACTGATGTCTAGCTGGATGTGATGATGTGCATTTCAAACCTTTCTTTTATATACATATTTTTTTGCTCTTTTTCTTCTAACATATAACCTGCCTGTCTCAGATAAAATGCATGCGTAGGCTACTCACTTTGTATTATTCCAGCTTACAAAAACACTTCTGGCTTATTTTAAATTGAGCACCATTTTTGGTTTCAGCTAACCTTGTCCCCTCTGTTCCTGTAAGCATGGTTAAATGAACATGATGTGTCCTTTTGCCACCATTTCAGTCTGATCCCAGCCTGAAGGCCCACTTGCTCTTCGTTACAGAGTACACTGTTCTATGCTGTTTGATATTTAGCTATAACTATTGACTTTCATGCTCAGCCATTCCCATTGCTTATTTTCTAGTTAAATTGCTAAATGTATTCAGTCATGATGCCATGGAATTGCATAGATAGGGCATGGGAGGAGAAAATGAATAAGACGGAGGAATTCAATGTGGATTTCATGAGATTTCATTCATCTTCAAACCATTTATATATATCTATATATATTGTTCATGTCGTTGAATTCAGCTTGCAGATTTTTTGTGTGTGTGTTTGCGTTAGGTAGATTGCAGTTTAAATCTAGCACACTAGGCCTAAGTACTGCTTTGTCCCCTAATTGTCTTTATGGGGGGAGGGGGGAACCTCCAAAGATGAACTAGACCATTCAAGGCTAAATAGTAGAGAGTGTTGAGCCATGGGTCAAAAGAAAACGATCACACAGAAATCTTACTGAAATGAGTTATAGAAGTATCGGTGCAATCTAACGCACATTAGCCGCGTCTACACAAGCCGGCTACTTTGAAGTAGCCGTGCCAACTTTGAAATAGCGCCCACCACGTCTACGCGGGGAGAGCACTATTTCGAAGTTGAAATCGACATAAGGCGGCGAGACGTCGAAGTCACTGTCCCCATCAGGAGATGGGAATAGCGCCCTACTTTGACGTTGAACATCGAAGTAGGGCACGTGTAGACAATCCGCGTCCCGCAACATTGAAATAGTGGGGTCCGCCATGGCGGCCATCAGCTGAGGGGTTGAGAGACGCTCTCTCCAGCCCCTGCAGGGCTCTATGGTCACTGTGTGCAGCAGCCCTTAGCCCTGGGCTTCTGGCTGCTGCTGCTGCTGCAGCTGGGGATCCATGCTGCATGCGCAGGGTCTGCAACCAGTTGTCGGCTCTGTGGATCTTTTGCTATTTAGTGCAAATGTGTCTGGGAGGGGCCCTTTAAGGGAGCGGCTTGCTGTTGCCCGGGAAGTGCTAGTCCACCCTGTGATCCTGTCTGCAGCTGTTCCTGTCACCCTTATTTCGATGTGGGCCGCTTTGGCATGTAGACGCTCCCCTGCAGCGCCTACTTCGATGTAGTGCTGCCCAACGTCGATGGCACCAGCCCTGGAGGACATGTAGACGCTATTCAGCGAAATAGCTTATTTCAATTTCACTACATCAAAATAAGCTATTTCGATGTAGCATCCCCGTGTAGACGTAGCTATTATAGGATTAGGTTTATGACGCAGCAGCACAACCCTTCCCTATGGGGCTTACAATAAAAGCAAGCTATTTTTACATTTAAATTTAAAAAGACTATATTATGAAATATAAATGGTAACTATCATTTGTTACTGTGTGTTCATTTCAGTGTAATGTAGGATGTTTTTTATTTTTTTAAGAACAACGTGACTGGTGTTTTAAAATGCATTTTTCCCTTTTAAAACAAATTCTCAAGTATAGTGTCATCTTTCATTGACATTTCTAGTAATTTACGTATCAAACTTTACCATAAAACTACTGAAAGATAAACCATGTAGTGGTTGTTAATGTTTACAAGCATTCCAAGAAAGGCATGAATGCCTCACTTGTAGTTTGAACAGCTGTCAGAGAGAGAAGTTCTCCTATGATGCTTAACATAGTCTGCCCATAGGAGCATATAAGAGAGACTTGATGGATCAGTATGAACTTTTTCTTTTAAACATATTTTAAGATTTTTTTTAATTTTCATTTCTATTAATTTCTTTTAGGGATCCATCATTAGCAGTCCTCACATGCGCCGAAGAGCTACATCAACCCGAGAGTGTCCATCTCGCCCTCACCAGACTATGCCTAACTCTTCCTCACTCCTAGGTTCCTTATTTGGTAGTAAAAGGGGGAAGCCACCTTCCCACGGCCATCTACCACCTGGCCCATCACAGCAGCCTCAGCACCTACCTGTAATCCCGCATCAGCAACACTCCCAGCATCCTTCTGCCATGCACCATGCTGGGCCAGCTGAGGGGCAGACGCAGGCCCAAGTGCACACGCACCATTCACAATACTGTCATATGCAGCAGAACCCGCCCCCTTATCATCACCATCACCATTATCATCCTCCACAGCACATCCAGCACACACACCAGTACCACCCACATGTGCCACATTCCCAGCATGCGGCACATTCTTCTTACATGCAGCACCCTCATTCTCACCCTCCATTGCCCCCTCCTCACCCTGGGCACTCTTCTCATTCCCAGCATGCTCAGCATCACCATGGACAATCAGCTCCTCCTTCCACTTCAACCAGCGCTAAGCCCAAACACAGTGGCATCAGCACAATAGTCTAGAAGTATTTGTTCTACTAACACTGTAGTTTTAGGCAAAGTTATAAAGGCACGTAAAGGAAGCAGCAAATAAAACTGTGGATTTTTACCCAGCCAAACAATTTATTTGACTTCTGCAAGCTTAAGGGCCTGCTGTTACTAAATACAACCATTTGAATGAGTGTGATCGATATTGGTTTTACTTATCTGCTCAGTGGAGATCTGCCTTCTGGGCCAATCCTTATTTTCAATTTGCCTTGAAACTATGCTGCTTGCTGAAAATAAGTTAAGCTTCCTTTTTCACCAAATACCATGACAATTTTACATGCATACTATAAGCTTAACCGATTAAAAAAGTGATTCAGAACCAAGTGTTGCATTCTTGCTCTTTTATTGTCAATAGGCAAAAAAATAAGTAGACCTGATATGGTTGATGAAAGTACGTAAGTAAACTTTATATAATATAAATATATATAAATATATATATATACTGTATAGTTAACATTTGTGCTTGGAAAGAACGTTTTCAGTCCACAAAACTAGCAATATAGACTTTACAAGGAATTACACTTACTTGATAGAAGGACAGTAACAATAGATGAATAGCATATGAAAGAGTAGACCAAAAACATTAAATGCTAGGAATAAATTTTAGATATTTCAGTATTTTAATTTAAAAGTTCTCTACACATACTAAGACTCTAAGCAATCATTACTAAAATGTGCCAAGTAACATAGCATTTAACTGTTACAGTCAAATATTGCTTTTGTATAAATCCTTATTTTACTAACATATTATCATATGTAATCAGTATTATAACTGTTCTGCTATTTCAGGTAAGCAAACTAGTTAAGATGCAGTAACTGTACAGTAGCAAAACAGGATGACCATTTACCATTTGGTTATCTTAAAGCATTGGATACACAAATTCTTAGACACTTTAAAGGCTGTGATAACTGTGAATTTACATGATCCACATTTTTATATGCATATGATTTTATGAACACATCTGAAGAGTTATATGAAAGGTGCATACATACATTGCAAAAATTCATCTCAAGCATGAGCATTACAAACACCCATCCTTCTCAGCCACTTCATTTCCCTATTGATTATGACTTGCTCGTCTTGTTCCATTCTGACAGTATTTCCAGCTGGAACTGCTCTACAATTTTAAGGTTTATTTTAGTATCTAGTGTAGTGGGGTTATTCGGTTTTGGTTGGGGTGGGGTTGGTAGTGTAATTCCATACAGCCATATGCTAGCGACAAAGTGGGTTCCCCATATTTACTCATCACATTTGTTAGTTTCCAAGTACAAAGCACTCAGCAGGCTGAGTTGATGCTCAAACCCTCACTGTCATACTCCAGTTAATTTCAAGACATCATATTAAAGCAGGCTGTGCTGTTGTTGCTTATGTGTTGTAATCAAGCCATTTGCAAATTTGTATGAGATTTTGTATCCCTGAATCCTGTACATAGTCATACATGGAACGTACTTTGTAGTTTCAGCATTTTGAACCACTGCAAGGACTTTGCACCTAAATGGTAGAAACAAGGCAACGACAACTGCAAAACTGCACCAGCTAAAATGCAAAACTTGAAGAAGGAAGAAAACGGCGTTCCAGTGTGAGATGGGTAAAAAGAAATCAGCAAGGAACCAGCTCTGTCTGTTTATTTGAACAATACAAATATACAGGAGCACTGTTTGAAGAAAGGGTCAACTTTCAATACTAGGTTACTTTTCGTATCTTTAATTTTGATTTTTCCCCTCTCCATTTTCCATACCAGTGATGATATAATACCAGCAAACTGCAAACTGAGCACTTTGTTAATCTCCATAGAGAGCAAATACAGCAATCTAGAGTTTAGCCTTTTGCTTAAATCTGTTTGTTTCCTCACATGTGCAATATCTTTTCTCCCTTTTCCTCCTATAAATCTTACATTAAAAGGAAAGTAAAAGAAGTATATTTTCGTGTAATTCAAGCTATCCTAAATTCTGTGTCTTGCCTTAAGAGGGCTCGTCTCAGCCCTCTGAGGTCCTGTTCCTTCCAGTTTTAAAAATACTGTTCTTAAAAGGGAATATAGAATTGTCTGCATGTCACCTAACATAATTAGTGTGAGGCTACACTCTACCTATTGTATATTTGCAAAATTCACCTGTTACTGTTGATATTAGTTAAAGTGAAGTGATACATATTTAAATGTCATCTTTTTTTTCATACCTCTGTACCAACTAGAATGTATAGGTTGTTCCAGAAAAGATAAGAATACCGTTAGGGAACAAAAAGTCTTTCTGAAAGTGCATCTTTTAATGAAATCTGAGGTAAAATACTCCTCTCCATCACATACCATATATTCTGCGCATGTTCTATATGCAAATTATTGATATCAGTGAATGTGCCGTGTTCTCAAGTGCAAAATATGCACTGGTGTTCTCCATTGTGTCATGGGGAGGAGGTTTTGGTCCCACACGTCACTTAGTTAGCATACAATGCCTTAAGTATTTTCGCACTGAAATGTTTCAAATTTGTTTGATTGGTTTCACATTATCATTTAGGGTCATTTAAGAATGGTGTAATAAATATAGTTGTAGATTTACACTGTGAGCCAGATTTTAATTTTGCCTGGTGCAAAATTGATAATGTGCAAAAGTTGTCACAAATTTTGTACATGTAAGAAACCATTTCTGCATGATGTTGCATAAACACGTATTGGGGAGAAGGGTGAGTGCTTACTTAGTAGACTCACTACTTACACATGCAAAATTAGAGGCCATCTTTTGGCTAAGATTACTGAGTCCTTTTAGAATACAATATTTGAAAATGTTCTCAGTTAAAACCATTGAGAATATACACAGTATGCTTGTTGTTTCTTTCTGTTTGGAACTAATTACCTTTAATAAACATCTTGGTTTGGCATAAATCTTAAGAACCTCACTGCTACTACTTTAAGGCTGTGTCTACACTAGCCCTCTTCTTCAAAGGGGGCATGGTAATCAGCCTGAGCAGAGAATACTAATGACGTCCTGCAAGGAATATTTTGGTGAGTAAGGGCACTTGGAAGTTGTGCAGGTACTTTGAAGTGCCCCTGGCTAAACAGTGTGCTGGCGCTTCAGAGTTTGCAACTTCGAAGTTGCTGTGGGGAGACTTAACCCAATGAAGTGCTGCATATTCATCACAGCAATTCATTAGTATTCTCCACTCAGGCTGTTTACCATGTCCCTTTGAAGAAGGGGATTAGTGTAGACATAATTTAGGAGAGCAGCCTAATATATCAGAATACCTCCTAGATTAATAATTGAATAGAACACCATAGATCACTCTTAAAATGGGAAGATGACAGTATTCTGCTAGTGTGTGCTGTTGAAGTAAATGAAATCGTAGTTGTTGAAAGGTTTTAGTCCTATTTCCTTATTGATTAAAAATTATGATGTCTCTACCAGAGACCACGTTTCTCTGTTGCCATGAATAATGTGGCTAAGTAATGATGTCAGCTTGAAAGAACAAAAAGGAACCCTAAAATACACTGATTAAAAAAAAAC
Organism: Carettochelys insculpta; assembly: GCF_033958435.1. Taxonomy (NCBI): domain Eukaryota; kingdom Metazoa; phylum Chordata; order Testudines; family Carettochelyidae; genus Carettochelys; species Carettochelys insculpta. The sequence continues at coordinate 13,059,632 of NC_134147.1, read as the reverse complement.
AGATCTTTTCTGGGACAACAGTCAAATATGTATTTGGGTTTTTTAAATTTTTTAAGTTAACGAAATGTACAGTGATGTAAAAAAACAAAGTTCATCCTAATGTATATGTCTTGTGTTGCTTAAAAAAGTCTTCAAACTGTAGAATGATTTTCCCATCATGTACTGCATGCAGCAGAAGCTCTTGTTTCTTGATAAAATGAGCTGAAAGACAGTCAGCAGATATTTAAACAATGAATCTCTAGATGTTGACTTGCTGTTCCATATGAAGCTGTGTGTTTTCTGCAGTTGAGCATGCATTTGCTGTTTCCGTTGTAAAATATCATTGCACTTGTTGCCTGCAGAATGAGTTATTATGTATATAATTAAAAGAAAAACCAATAACAAGATTAAATCTGGGGGAGGGGAAATGATGTTGGAAATGGGACCAAGTAGGGGGAATAGATAAATCTCTAAATTGTACATAGTGTGTAAATTAGTATTACTATAAGTGCAGTCACTTTGAGGTTGCATACAATATCTATCTCCTGCTAGGAACTTTAATCCAGCTTCAAGTTTTATTAAACTATTAGGATTAGGTCTTGAATGCAGACTGTTAAAGACTTCAAGAAACATGCTCACAAGAAGCTTCTGTTCTGGGGAGGCTCAAGACCCATTTTGTAATGGTGGGGAAGAAAGGAGTGCTTTTGTTTTATTTAATATGCATTCTGTTTGTAAGTAGTAACAGACCCTGTTGATGTAAAACTATAACTGTGATCATGTGGAGAAATCAAATAAATAATTGAAAATGGTTTCTGGTGCTCATTTTTGTGCAGTGTAAGAACATCAGTTCTGCTGGCTGAAAGAAAAGAAAATCAATTTTGAGTGAAGTGTTGACCTCTCTGAAGTCAGTGGGAGTCTTGCAATTGACTTCAGAGGGATCAGGATATTGTCTTTAGTGTTTGTTATCATTGCAAATCTATTACAAAAATCCTGGTCCAGTCACTTAAGGTTTGATTTGGTTTGATGTTTGTGCGGGTAAGTGTAATCCTTCAAACACTTAGACTGGGTCTACACTACAGAGTTTTATAACTCAGGGAGTGTGTACACATTTAAAACATTCTCCCAACACATTCTCAACAGAGCTCTGCATTTTCCTCAGCAGTGGAGGGAGGGGTGGCTCATTGGTTTGCACATTGGCCTCCTAAACCCAAGATTGTGAGCTCAATCCTTGAGGAGGCCACCTAGGCATTGGGGCAAATAGATGTCAGGCATGGTGTTTGGCCCTGCTAAGAGGGCAGGGGACTGGACTAGATGACCTCCTAAGGTCCCTTCCAGTTCTGGGAGATGTGTATCTGCAGCATTTATTTACTTATCATCCCTCAAAAATTTGAGGCACAACAATCTCTGGACATAGGACTGTCGACAAAAGTGAAGCGTAAACACTTATGTCAACATAGAGGGCTTCCAGTTGCCAGGCAGGCCTCTTTGCAGAGCTGTAATTCCGCTTTCTGGCACTAGAGGGCAGCGCAGTCTGGCAGTTCTTTGTGGACAGAGCAAGTTGTGCATAGATGTAATCTGCTGACATGTTCTGTCGATATTACCCTGTCTACAGTAACTTCTGTCGACAGATGCTTCTAGTGTAGGCATAGCCTCAAGGAACAGTAAAACTGGTTTGAGCTGGACAAAGCAAGAGGTGACGCTTTAGCAAGCTTCTTCACATTCTTTTGCTAAGTGATTTAACCAAATGCAGAAGTTTCATCTTAAACAGAAACTACCTGTAGCAACCAACTGGGGCGTGGTTTTGTTCTGTTGTCAAATGGAGAGGGAGGGAGAACTATAGAAGATCTGTGCTGAAAGTTTAGTTTTATTGTGATGTGTTCATCTTTTAGAACCTGACCTCTTTGCGGGCCTGATCCAAAATCCATTGCTGTTAATGGGGGTCTTTCCAGTAGCTGTCAAAGATGCATAGATTATATGGTTAGAAGTGACCACTGTAGGGCTGAATTAAGAATGGGGCTTTAGGGGGATGCAGCTTTGGGCTGCAGGGCAAGGAGGGGAGCCTGGCTGGGCTGCATGCTGCATTTTGGGGCAGTTTTGCTTTGTAACGGGAGAGGAGAAGTGGCACTGCACGTTGCTGTTCCTCCTCCCACCCTCCCAGAGCCAAGTTCGTGCAAAAATCGCTATGTGGCAAGCTCTGTCCTGACACTGCCCTCACGTGCAGGTTCTACCCCTGGAACTCCCAATGGCCAGTGAGGACGGTGCTGGCAAGTGAACTCAGAACCATCTGTTCCCCCCACACACACACCCACAAAATGGGGTCTGCCACAGGTAAGACACTGTACCCTGACAGTCTGCCCACCCTTGAGCCTCTCCTGTACCCCCCATAATTGCATCCAGTCCCTGAAAATTATACAGGGACCTGGACCCTATTCTCAAAGTCAGAATAAAGAGGATAGAAAAGTCTAGGAAAAAAAGATTTTTGACTTTTCCCCTTACTACACAGACGTTGCAAAGACAGGTGATGGCAGTGAAATATCATACATTGAGCCTATAAAGGACACAGGACTCTCAACTAGCTACCCCCCGGGCTTCTCAGGGGGGTCAAAGCATGAAGACATAGAGGAAATGTTAGCAAAAGGATTTTACAGCAGAAATATCAAACCAGCAGGTGTCTGCAATGGACACAAGCTCCTGCAGATCTTTTTGGCAAGGCCGGGGGCTGCGGCTGCAGAGCCGCTTGGAATGTTGAAGTAGCTAAACTAGTTCCCCCAATTACCTCAGCCACTGGAGGAGACTTCCCCACCCCAGTGGTCCCTTGCTAAGGATGTGGGGGGAGGTGCGGGGGGGGCAGTTGAAACGGTCCCCGCCCCTGCTATCTCAGCTGCTGGGGTGGACTTCTCCCAGCATCTGCAAGCACCACTGGTCTCTTGCTAGAGGCATGGGGCGGGGGTGGTAGTAGGGAGGGCAAGCCCCTGACGATCTTTAGTTGCATGGGGAGACTTCCTTCCGGCAGCTGCAAGCCCCTGAAATTCCTTCCCACCCTGGGAGCCCTAAATGCGTGCAACCCAGGTCATGGTGCTGCCTGGCAGCATGGTCAGCACCAAAGAGCAGTCACGTCTTTTTTACTGGGTCGGGGGCTACCCACATGCTGTGGCTAAGCACAGGAAAGACCCCAACTTCGTGGCACCTGTGGGGGCGGAGGGGGTTCGCACACAAATGTAAATGACTGAGAAGAAGTTTCTCGGCCTCTTATGCAAGCACGACACCCAGCAAAGCTTTGTTGCCATGTGGTGTGGCGGGGCAGCAGCTGGCACCAGGCACCGCAGATAAAAATAATATGTAGAGACAGAACCACACACTCCCTGCAGGGGCTATGTGGTGCCTAGAGAGGAATGGGGAACACGCACAAATGTAAACAGCTGAGAAGTTTCTCAGCTTCTTATGCAAGCACAACTCCCAAAACAGCCCTGCTCCCACACCATGTGGCAGGGCAGCAGCTGGCGCCGGGCAGCGCAGATAAAAATACCAAGTGTAGAGACAGAACCATGACCTCTCTGCAGGAGATATTTGTAGTGGGTAGCTGCCCACACAGCACTAATTGCAAAGAAAGAAAAACATTGCTCAGGCTCTCATACAAACATGAGCCCACAGCCACAGGCTTGCTGCTCCCACTTTGAAATGCATGGTCTTCCTGTTACCGAATTCCTGTGCACCTGGAGAGCTGCCGCCAGAGCTGAGCACTGAGGGGCATTGTGGGTTTCATATGGGACGCCTCTGGAGGCTAATGAAGTCCACTTTAAGGTGTGGCACTTGCACATTGGCCTTTAATAGCACTTTTAAATTCAAGCTTGCGGCTACACCCAACAGATAACTGCAATTTTGTAATCTTGAGCTTAGTGCTCCCAAAATTGATCTAATGGTATTTACAGTGAAGATAGTCATGTGGTGATATCAAGCTAACTGCCTTAAATTTGAAGTTATCTCATAGTATAGATGCAGCCTTACTCTTGATTTTAAAAATTCCATGATAGTGAATCTTCCACAATCTTTATGGCTGTGTCTACGCTACAAAAATAACTTTGAAGTTGCTTACTTCGAAGTAGAGCATTTACACACACCCTACTTTGAAGTTAAACTTCGCAGTCAGGCACTACTTCATTCCCAGGAATGGCCTTCAAAGTTGGGCTCCCTACTTCTCAGTAAGGGAAAATATGTGTAGATTCTCTTCTGGCTACTTTTCTGTAGTGCCTAACTTCGAAGTTAGTTCCTAGTGTAGATGCACCCTATGGCTATGTCTACACTAGCACACTACGTCGAAGTAGCCTATTTCGATGTAAGAACATCGAAATAGGCTACTTCAATGCATATTGTCTACACATCCTCCAGGGCTGGTGCCGTCGACGTTCAACATCGAAGTAGCGATGGAGAACATCGAAACGAGCTGCCCTGGAAGGAAATGCGGAGCATCCACACACACAGGTGCTCCCCATCGAAATAAGGAGTCAGCAAATCCCCAAGCCGCTCCCTTAAAGGGCCCCTCCCAGACACACTTGACCTGCACAGCACAAGATCCACAGAGCCAACAACCCGTTGCAGACCCTGTGAACCGCAGCATGGACCCCCAGCTGCTGCAGCCAGAAGCCCTGGGCTAAGGGCTGCTGTGTGCGTAGACCATAAAGCCCCCACAGGGGCTGGACAGAGCATCTCTCAGCTGATGGCTGCCATGGAGGACCCCGCTATTTCAAAGTAGCGGGACGCGGATCATCTACACACACCCTACTTCGACGTTCAACATTGAAGTAGGGTGCTGTTCCCATCTTCGGCTGGGAATAGCGATTTTGATGTCTAGCCGCCTAACGTCGATTTCAACGTTGAAATAGCACACGGCGTGTGTAGACGTGACGCGTGCTATTTCGACGTTGTGCCAGCTACTTTGAAGTAGCCGGCAAGTGTAGACGCACCCTATGTGAGTTATTTCAAGGGTTCCCTATTAAAGCATGTGCCTTATCTGTAGTCTGAATTTGTCTGGCTTCAGCTTCCAGCCTTGGAATGCTTTATAAATTTGTTTGCTAGATTGAAGAGATGCCTATTATAAAGTTTCTGTTTCTCTAGTTGGTACTTGTAGACTGTGATCAGAGTAACCCTTAGCCTTCTCTTAAATGAATGCAAAAGCTCAAGCTCCTTGAATCTTTCACCAGAAGACATGTTTGGCAATCTTACAGTTATTTGTGTGGCTTTACTCTGAACCCTTTCTAGCACACTTTTTGAATTATGGATGCCAGAGGTGGACACAGCGTTCGAGTAGCACTTGCACTAGTGCCAAAAAAACAGAGGTAATATAACCCCTCTACTCTTATTCAATATTCCCTATATATAGGCAGTGCTTTTTTGGGTGTGTTTAAAAAAAAAAAAAAGAAAAGAAAAGAGGAGCCACTATGGCTCCTCAGACCCCCACAACCTCTCACACCCCTCCAGGGTCCTGCGGCTGGGGCTGCCACAGCAGGGATGGGAGCTCTGACTCCCAGCCATGCTCTGGAAAAAGGTGGTGGTATGTGGTGCTGGTGCGTACTGTCACAAGTAAAGAACTGCTTGAGAGTCTAGGAAGTCCATTCCAAGCAGCGTTTGGCTAGGCAGAGAGTCACCACCTCTTGTAAGGGGTGTATCTGGAAAAAAATATGTTCCTCTTATCTTCTGTCCCTGTATCTCTTTTGTTGCATAGGGTATCTGTCCAAAACAACAAGATGATCAAATTCATTTCCACATATGATCTACACAGTGTTTGAGGCTGGTTGGTTTGCTAAAAGGCCTTGGACAGTTCATTTGTTTTAATTTTTGAATGGTAACAGAGAGGAAGCTGTGCTAGTCTACACACTATCAAAACAAAAAGCAGTCAAGTAGCACTTTAAAGACTAGCAATATGGTTTATTAGGTGAGCTTTAGTGGGACAGATCCACTTCTTCAGACCATAGCCAGACCAGAACAGACTCAATATTTAAGGTACAGAGAACCAAAAACAGTAAGCAAGGAGGACAAATCAGAAAAAGGTAATCAAGGTGAGCAAATCAGAGAGTGGAGGGGTGGGGGGGAAGGTCAAGAATTAGACTGAGCCAAATATGCAGACAAGCCCCTATAGTGACTCAGAAAGTTCCCATCACACTTTAAACCATGTGTTAATGTGCCGAATTTGAATATAAAAGCCAGCTCGGCTGTTTCCCTTTCCAAAACAGTGCGATAATTCCTTTTCAGTAACACACATACCTTTAGGTCATTGACAGAATGCCCCATTCCATTAAAATATTGACTAACTGGTTTGTGGATCTGGAGTGTTTTGATGTCTGTTTTGTGCCCGTTGACCCTTTGTCTAAGGGAGTTAGAAGTCTGTCCAATATACAACGCATCTGGGCATTGTTGGCACATGATGGCATATATGATGTTAGTAGAGGAGCATGAGAAAGTGCCCATGATTCTGTGAGTAACCTGGTTAGGTCCAGCGATGGTATTTCCAGAGAAGATATGTGGACAAAGCTGTCAGCGGGCTTTGTTGCAGGGAAAGGTTCCAGGACTGGTATTCCTGGGGTATAGACTGTGGCTGTTAGTGAAGATCCTCATGAGGTTGGGAGGTTGTCTGTAGGAGAGAACAGGCATGTCACCCAGGGCCTTCTGGAGTGTGGCATCCTGATTAAGGATAGGTTGTAGGTCTTTAATAATTCGTTGCAGTGGTCTGAGTTGGGGGCTGTAGGTGATGATGTAGGTGATGTTCTGTTCTTGGCTTTTTTGGGCTGATCTTGGAGTAGCTGGTTTCTGGGTATGCGTCTGCCCTGTCGATTTGTTTTTTTACTTCTCCTGGTGGGTAATTCAGGTTTATGAATATTTGGTAAAGTTCTTGTCGTTTTTGGTCTCTGTCAGTTGGATCAGAGCAAATGCAATTGTACCTAAGAGCTTGACTGTAAACAATGGATCTAGTCACATGTGCAGGATGGAAGCTAGAAGGGTGTAGATAAGTATAGCGATCAGTAGGTTTTCGGTACAGTGTGGTACTGATCAGGCCATCCTTGATTAGTACTGTAGTGTCCAGGAAATGTATCTCTTGCATGTTGTAATCGAGGCATAAGTTGATGGTGGGGTGTAGATTGTTAAAGTCTCTGTGGAATTCTTCTAGAGCCTCTGTACCATGGGTCCAAATCGTAAAGATGTCATCAATGTATCTTAAGTAGAGGAGTGGTAATAGGGGATGAGAGCTGAGGAATCTTTGTTCCAGGTCAGCCATAAATATATTAGCATATTGTGGAGCCATGCGGGTGCCCATAGCAGTTCCACTAATCTGGAGGTATAAATTGTCCCCAAAACGGAAATGATTGTGTGTGAGAACAGAGTTACAGAGGTCAGACACCAGATTGGCTGTGGTGGCATCAGGGATGGTGTTCCTGATTGCTTGTAATCCGTCTTTATGTGGAATATTAGTGTACAGAGCCTCTACATCCATTGTGGCAAGGATGGCCTTATCAGGAACTTTTCCGATGTTTTGTAATTTCCTCAGGAAGTTGGTGGTATCTCGGATATAGCTGGAGCATTGGTGGCATAGGGTTTGAGGAGGGAGTCCACGTAACTGGATAGTCCGGTGGTAAGGGTGCCAATACCTGAAATGATAGGGCGTCCAGGGTTTCCAGGTTTGTGGATTTTGGGAAGTAAATAGAATGATGACACCAGATGACACCAAGTTGTTCAGGACAGTCAAAACCAAAACAGATTGTGAAGAACTACAAAAAGATCAGCAAACTGAGTGATTGGGCAGCAAAATGGCAAATGAAATTTAATGTGGGTAAGTGTAAGGTAATGCACATTGGAAAAAATAACCCAAATTACACGTACAACATGATGGGGTCAAATTTAGCTACGACAGATCAGGAAAGGGATCTTGGAGTTATAGTGGATAGTTCTCTGAAGACATCCACGCAGTGTGCAGTGGCAGTTAGTAAAGCAAATAGGATGTTAGGAATTATTAAAAAAGGGATAGATAATAGGACAAAAGATATCATACTTCCCCTATATAAAACTATGGTACGCCCACATCTTGAGTACTGCGTGCAGATGTGGTCTCCTCACCTCAGAAAAGATATATTGGCATTAGAAAAGGTTCAGAAAAGGGCAACTAAGATGATTAGGGGCTTGGAACGGGTCCCATATGGGGAGAGGCTAGAGAGACTGGGACTTTTCAGTTTGGAAAAGAGGCGATTGAGGGGCAATATGATAGAGGTATATAAAATCATGAATGGTGTGGAGAAAGTGAATATAGAAAAATTATTTACCTTTTCCCATAATACAAGAACTAGGGGACACCAAATGAAATTGATGGGTAGTAGGTTCAAAACTAATAAAAGGAAATTTTTCTTCACACAGCGCACAGTCAACCTGTGGAACTCCTTGCCCAAGGAGGCTGTGAAGGCCAGGACTCTATTAGGGTTTAAAAAAGAGCTTGATAAATTTTTACAGGTTAGGTCCATAAATGGCTATTAGCCAGGGATAAAGTATGGTGCCCTAGCCTTCAGTACAAGGGCAGGAGATGGATGGCAGGAGATAAATCACTTGATCATTGTCTTCTGTTCTCCTTCTCTGGGGCACCTGGCATTGGCCACCATCGGCAGATGGGATGCTGGGCTGGATGGACCTTTGGTCTGACCCAGTATGGCCATTCTTATGTTCTTATGTTCTTATCCAGGCTGCGGCTCAGATGGTGTGCCTGAGTTAATGAGGTCCCAAGTAGCAGCAGGGAGTTCCTTCAGTAGTTGTTGTAATTTAATTTCCTTTGGAATTCCAAAGTGGGATCAGCAAAGAGAGGTCTGTAAAATGTGGTGTTGGAGAGTTTTCTGGCTGCCTCCTGTTCATAGTCTGACCTATTCAGGATGACAACAGCACCCCCTTTGTCAGCTGGTTTGATTATGATGTCTGGGTTATTTTTGAGACTCTGGACAGCATAGCGTCCAGCATAGTTCAGATTATGTTTCATTTGGCATTGTTTGTGTATAATGTCAGCCTGAGCACGGTTGCGGAAGCGCTGTACGTAGAAGTCCAGACTTTCACTACGACCCTCAGGGGGAGTCCACATAGAGTTCTTCTTCTTTTGTTGTTGGTGGCGGGGGTCGAGAGAGTCAGACTGTTGTTCATAGGTGTGCTGGAAAAATTCCTTTAGACGGAGGCAGCAAAAGAAGGCTTTAATTTTTGGTTTTCCTATTTTATTTCCCTGCTTTCAGGGGAAATAGAATTAGAGTGTAAAACCTCGATTAGGGCTAATCTTGGTGTACATGACTGTTGTCTAAATGTTTTGTGTTTGTTTATTTATTACAAATTATAGGAGAAGCCTCAGTTGGTTTGGAGAGAGAGTCAGCTGTGACCTATTTCTGAATTAGTGTCATTGCAAGAAGTATATCCTGAATGATGATTGTTTGACAGGTATGTAGCCATTTGTCATAAAATGTCACCCACAGTTCCCCATTATGGTACATTAGAAGATAATTTGTGGTCCTACTCTGCCATACAAACACCTGAGTTCATGTCTTGTCAGCTGAGTGGAGGGACTTCTGCAAAAATGTAATTTATTGGACATAGTATTTAGACCTGAGAATTGCAATAGTTTAAGAAAAGCCTAGGTGAATCTGAGCTTGTTCTGTGGGGAAAAGGCCAGCTGTGTCTTAGTACGTGTACATATAGTTTCTGTCACAACAGGGTTGAGAGACATTTCAGTTGGGGCTCTAGACACTTCTGTAAAAAAATCCAACAAATACAAACTCTTCCTTGTCTACCTTTTTTTTTTAAATTATTTTAAAGGACCTAACTAGCCACTAACTCCTAACTGCTTGCAGCTCCCCACCTCAGCTGAAGCCCAGACTTAGTACCCTTTACTGCTGCGGCCAAATTAAGGTGTATATTCACAGGAGTAAAAGCCAGGGTGGATCTGAGAGTGTTGCATCAGTATCAGCAACAGCACGGAGTTTAAAGGGAAAAAAAACTTTGTGGAGACAAAGGTTTTGTTATATTCCCATCTGTATTTTTTATTTTGGTAAGTGACTGACATTTTCATTTTAATTTTAGGCTGAGACTCTAGTCTAAGATAAGTGTTGCACATCTTGAAATATCTCCCACCTAGCTTTCATGCACATGCCTACTTACAGAAAGATTCAGAATAAATGTCCAAACTTGTATAATTATAGTTGAGCCCAAAAATAAGAAAACATTCCAAGTTTCCCAGCTGAAAATCAAACATTTTGGAACACAGAGCTCTCGTCTCAAATCCTGTCTTCACATTTATTCTAACTTCTGTGCATTTTGTGTATATAGTAACGATATTCCAAGTTACCATCTGTCTAATGCCAAACTATGCAAACATGGGCAGTATTGTCATCACTTTCTGTGTTATTTTGTACAAAACACCAGGAAAAATAACAAGTACAAACCTAAATTAGCTTAAATAGCGAAATGCTGTAATCAGTCTTGTCATTCTTTATTTCTAAGATCTGTGGAAGTCTGTATTGTTTGTTTCTTTGACTATTTTTCAAATAAATAATTAATGACATTCAGAGGAATTTTCTAGTCAAGGGCTTTTGGCTAAGTCTACACTAGGATCTTCGAAGTTAACTTGGAAGTAAGGGGCTACTTCAAAGTGGCCTGCAGAGTGTCTACACACGCTTTGACTAACTTTGAGGTCCTTACTCCATTCCTGGGTTTTGTGTATTTGGTCTGCACCCACTGCTTCAAACTAAGGGGTCAGCCATGGCAGTCCCCCACCCCCCCGAGCACGAAGACACTCCGGCCAGGCCAGGCAGGGCTCTATGATCCCTGCCAGTTGCCTGACAGGAAGCACCTTCACAGCAACCCCAGGCAGGAAGCTGAGAGAATACCACAAGCAGGGGCAGCATGCGCTCCCGGTTGGATTGCCTCTGCTCGATGCGCCAGCCAGCACCCGCACCCCCGGCGGCCATGGCAGCATGGGAGGACCCCTCTGCCACCTCAGAGGTCCCAGACGACACCTCTGAGGGCTTGCAGTGCCCAGGCAAGGCGCATGCCAAGAGGGACCCCTCCTGGAGCGAGGAGGAAGCAAAGGAACTCCTCTCTCTATGGGGGGAGGAGGAGGTCCTTACGAAAACTGACGCTCGCCAGCACAACGCTGAGGCCTTTGAGAGGCTGGCTGGGGGCTTGACACCTGAAGCCAGCTGTCCACACCAGGGACAGTGTATGCACCAACGCTGAAGAGATGTGGCAGGTGCACTGCAAAGCCCAGGACACTGTGAGCCCATCGGGAGCACAGCCAGCCCACTGCCCCCACTAGAGAGAACTGCATCAGCTCCTAGGACTGAGGGAGGTGTCTGCCCCACACTACCTGGTCATTACTGCTGCCCCATCTCCATAGACACCGACAATGAGGCAGGCACCTCCGGTGCCACCAGCCTCATGCACAGGGGCCAGCCCACCGAGACTGAGGGTGATGACAAGGGGGCCAGCAACAGGACCTTCGTCATTGCCCTCCCCTCTGGGATGATCAGCTGGGCCTCTTCCACCCAAGCATCACCTGAGCTCCTGGAGGTAGCAGCCGGTAGGTACGGGGTTCACAGTGTGTCACAGAGCCTGGGGAAGGTCCCCCCACCCAACCCACAAACAGCCCTACAGCCTGGGGAAGGAGCAGGGGGGCACCAAACCCAGCCCAACCCTCACCAGGCGGGAACCCCTTGGCACCCAGGATCCCATGATCCCCCGTCCCCTTCTGTCTCCACAGGTCCACTGTGTGGGAGCTACTCCAGCCCATCCAAGCAGGCTGCAGGGAGCCAGGAGGCTGCCCCATTACCCCAACCCACATCCCTGCACAGTCATGGCCAGGCCAACTGAAAATGGAGCTGGCAGGGTGAGGAGGTGGCCACCAACTGGGTGGTCATGCATGAGATGACCGCCATGCTCTGGGACTGGCTGGCGATGGAGCGAGAGGTGTGGGTGCGGCTGGCTGGCAGCCTGGACACCCTGGCCCAGGCCATGGCCACCTGCCTCGCCTAACGTCCCGCCCCCCTTGCCAATCCAGCCTGCATCTGCCCCGTTGCACCTGCCCTGCCCACAGCCGCCCTCCAGCAAACCTGTCCTCAGCTGCCTGCCTTGAACTGCACATCCTGGGGAGGCCAAGCCCATTGCACCCCCGCCACACCCCTACCTCTCTGTGGTCTCAGCTCCACAGTGCGCTCCAGACCCAGGACAGTAGAGGTAGCCATAGCCGCCACGGCTCCTGGCCCTCCACTCCAGTGGGCAACTGAGCCCTTCCCCATCCTGGCCCCTCTCTAAGTTCAATCCCCATCCTGGACCCCCTCCAAATTCAGTCACCTGTCCTGGCCCCCTTCTTCCCCTCCTTAAATAATTTCCCCCATGTAAATAGTTCAAGTCATTCCATTGCTGTTGTTTCAAAAACTGTTTATTACCCCAAACCAGTAAATTTTGATGTGCCCACCCTAAGCCTGAGTCCCCAGTGCATGGTGTGGGTGGGGGGTGGTGGTGGGAGAGGGCGTATGCAGTGAGGAAGGTGGGGTGTGGTGTGGTGTGGAGTGTAGCTGAGAGGGTCACTGCAGGCCCTAGGCAAAGGCCTCGTACAGTGCCTCCTGGACCCTCACCCCATCCCTTTGGGCCTGGCAGTACAGGACAGCAGGGAGGCTGCTCATACCTGGCACCTGGATCTGTGGCCCAGCCCTGGATGAAGGACTCCCACATTCTCTCCACAAGATTGTGGAGAGCACAGCAGCTGGCAACCACCACAGGGACTTCTGGGAGGCTGCTGTCCAGCCTTTTGAGGAGGCTGTGAAACCTCCCCTTCAGCCTCCCAACCACCCTCTTGATGGTGTCCTGGCGTGGCTGAGGCAGCCATTGAAGCTGTCCTGGACCAGGGTGAAGCATCCTATATAGGGCCACATGAGCCATGGGTGCAGTGGGTACATGGCATCAGCCATGATTGGGGCGGGGGGGGGGATGTCCCCCAGTGGACACTCCTGTCGGAGACATAGGTGACCTCCTGCATCTGGCACCCCAACCATGAATTCCAGAACACCCACGCATCATGGACCCTGGCCGGCCACCCCACACATACCTCCATGAAGCAGCCTCTCGAAAGGACCAGGGCCTGGAGTACCACAGAGTGGTACCCCTTCCTATTAACATAGGTGCACCTGCTGTGGTCCAGGACCCAGATCGCCATGTGCGTTCCGTCCACCATGCCAAAACAGTTCGGGCACCCCAGCTCTGCAAACCTGGTGAGGACGGCATCCAGGTCCCCAACAGTGACGACGCATTGAAGGAGCATGGTGGTGATGGCTCGGATGACCTGCAGGGATGGAAGAAGATAAGTCCATGGACACCAGATAGGGTGGTGCCCCCTCTCACTTCTCTCATCCCTGGCAGGGGCCCCCTCCTTCCTTGCCCAGTAACCCCTTCCCCAGAGTGGATTGGTAGTGTGAGAGGGGCTTACCTCTAGCAGCCCTGCTGGGACAGTGGCCTTGCCCACCCCAAATGGATGGCTGATGAACCAGTGTCTGTCTGGGGTGGCCAGCCTCCACAGTGCTATTGCCGCCCTCTTCTGCAGTAAGACTGCAGGACGCACCTGTGTGTCCCAGTGCTGGAGGACTGGGGCGAGCCAGTGGCAGAGGTCCTTGAACGTCCACCAGGTCATTTGGAATTTCCTCAGCCACCACTCATCGTCCCAGTCCTCCAGCACTAGCCAGTGCCACCATTCGGTGCTGGTGGGGAAGGCCCGTCAGTGCTGAATCACAGGGGACGGGCAGCAGGGCCCAGCCCAGGGCCTGCAGGATAGGGCCCATGCAACTGTCCCAGTCTCTCCCAGTCAGTCCACTCAAAGATGACAGCGAGCGGCATGGCCAGCACGCTGGCCACAGTGGTCAGGAGATCCTACTGGGGGACCAGCTGGCTAGGCATGTTCTTCAGGTCTGCTCCCAAGCATGCCATCTACCTTGTTGTGTTCAGTCTAGCAGCCCTGAACAAATGGAAGGGGGGGTTGGGAGGGGCCATTTAAGGGAGAGGCTGGCTGTGAGCCCAGAAGGGCTTGTCAGCCATGCGACTCCCTTCCTGCTGGGATCATTTCCTGACCTCTTATTTCAAAGCAGGGGCTATTGCTGTGTAGATGCTTTCCTTCAAAGTACAGGGACCCTACTGTGAAGAAAGGGTGGGCTGCTTTTTGTGCGTAGACACAACTTAGAAGTTGTACTTCGAAGTACACAACTTCAAAGCTGTTTTGTAGTGTGACACAGCCTTTATGTAGAAAAAAATTTACATGTCACTGTTTTAAACTGTATCTACGCTTACCAAATTATTTGGAGTATATACAGTGATTGCAAGAAGCTATACTTACTACTTAGTATGCATGAGCTATAATTTAGAATCAAGTATTTCTCTCTTTTTTCATTCTCTCTTTCCCATTATTGCCGACATTGATTACAGAATTACAGGTGCAAAATGTTTTCATTACTTTTTAAGAAATATTATTGCTGTATGAGGGGATGGACTGCATCCCCAGCAAATTTGCAGATGACACTAAGGTAGAGAGTCAGGTAGCTATATTGGAGGGTAGGGATAGGGTCCAGCATAACCTAGACAAACTGGAGGATTGGACCAAAAGAAATTTGATAAGGTTCAACAAGGACAAGTGCAGAGTCCTCCACTTGGGACAGAAGAATCCCAAGCACTTGTACAGGCTGGAGACCAACTGGTTAAGTAGCAGTGCAGTAGAAAAGGACCTGGGGATTAGAAGGAATGAGAGGCTGGATTTGAGTCAACAGTGTGTCCTTGTACCCAAGAAGGCTAATGGCATATTGGGGTGCATTAAGAGAAGCATTTCCAGCTGATCTAGAGAAGTTATTATTCCCCTCTATTCGGCACTGCTGAGGCCACATCTAGAGTATTGCATCCAGTTCTGGGACCCCCAGTATAGAAAGGATGTGGAGGCATTGGAGAGGGTTCAGAGGATGGCAACAAAAAGGATTAGGGGTCTGGAGCACATGACATATGTGGAGAGGCTAGGAGATTTGAGCTTATTTAGTTTGCAGAAGAGAAGAGTGAGGGGTTATTTGATAGCTGTCGTCAACTTCCTGAAAGGGGCCTCTAAAGAGGATGGAGAGAGACTCTTCTCAGCGGTGACAGGTGGCAGAACAAGGAGCAATGGTCTGAAGTTACAGAGGAGGAGGTGTATTTTGGATATTATGAAAAACTATTTCACCAGGAGGGAGGTGAAGGACTGGAATGTGCTACCAAGAGACGTGGTGAAATCTCCATCCCCATAGGTGTTTAAGTCCTGGCTTGAGATAGTCATAGTTGGGATGATTTAGCTGGGGTTGATCCTGCTTTAGGCATGCGGGGTGGGGGGCTGGACTGGATGACCTCATGAGGTCCCTTCCAGCCCTAGAAGTCTATGATCTTGAACATTATTGATGGAGGTGAAAATACATTTAGCAAAGACAATGTGGCCTGGTCTACACTAGACGATTAAATCAAATTTAAGGGTCTAAATTTGAGTTTATAAACTATTCATCTACACCTCAGTGATCAAGAGGTCAGTTTTAAGGAGCTCTAAGGTCAACTTGTTTTCTTTCCCCTGAAGTACCTCTTATAGTTTGACTTTGCACATTCGACTTCTCAAGTGGAGATGGCAACATTATTAAAATCAATTTTATTGGCTTTTGAAACTGTCCCACAGTGCACCTCGAGGTGTCCTTTGTGGTCCTTGCTCCACCTCCGCTGCTCTCCAGGAGAGCCAGAAGTAGGTGACAGACAGCAGCAGTCATCAGCCTGGGAATTTTGATTAGATTTCCTCTCCAGCCAGCGTGGCAAGCAAATATGTGGATCACATCCCAGCAGCACACCCTGTAGCCGGGGGGTTCCTAGGGTTGCAAAAAGGCCTCAGCATGGAACCATCAGGAGATGTTGGACCTTATTTCAGTGTAGGGGAAGAAGCTATTTTCCAACAGCTCAAAGTCAGCAAAAGGAATGCTGATATTTATGCTAAAATATTGCAAAGCAAGATTGAGAAATGTTACAGCAGGAACACTCAGCAGTGCTGTGTGAAGATCCAGGAGCTGAGGCAGCACTATCAGAAATGCAAAAACGCCAACAGTCTGGGGCCTCTCCCCAAAAGTGCTGATACAACAATGAGCTACACACTGTTCTGGGGGCAGATACAACCTTTCCCCCCCGCCAGCAGACAACTCAACTCCTCCATGAAGAGTTTTCCATGGGATGATGAAGCCCACCCTGATGTGGAAGAGGTGGATAACAGCAGGGTCATCAGTGCTGTAGTAGATGCTGAAAGCCAGGAGCTGTTTATTTAGCTGGAGCTTATGCAGCCGGTCCCTTAACTCAGGAAGCAGCTTTGTAATCAAGCCCGGAGCCTGGAGAAGGCACTTGTAAGTATACTCTTTTATTAACTGATAATAGTATGTTGCGATCATGGGATGGAAGGTCTATGCCCCTTTCCCTGAGAACAGCTTGTTAATATGTCTGGGGATGGAGCATTGATCCTGTTTGGACAAAAAGCTGAAGGTCTTGGGCAGGCAATTTTGGATTCTCCTCACAAGATTTCTGGGGAGACCTGATTTGTTGCTGCTTCCATGGTAAGGCACCTTACCGCACCAAGCCACCAGTAAGTGGTCTGGAAGCATGGCCCCACAGAACATTGTTGCAAATTTTCCAACATGGTACCTGAACAGAAGGCGCAATCTTTCCTTATTCCTTTTTCTTATTGTGATGAAGCTGATGTCTTGTTTGGCCACCTAGAACCCATGGGAGGTTTTATGAATCACTAGTGATTTTTTCCCTGTGACTTACCCATGCAGAGCAAAACTCATGTATCTCCTGGAGCAGCCACTTTAAAGTCCAGGTGCTGCTTTAATCAGCACATACTCCAGGAAACCCCCCACCCCTTCCACCATCCAGTGGGCGATCAGACATACAACATCACCCACCTCCTACAACCCCAGTGACTTTTTATGAGTTTTTAAATTCCTGAAGCAGCCACTTTAAAATCCAGGTACTGCTTTAAACAGCAAGCACTCCAGGCAACCCCCACTCCCATTCCTGGGCTGCCCCCACCCCCACCCTGCGCTGCAGGACAGTCGGACCCTTCCCTGGTTCATTTGTGTGCCCCTAGTAATTCCTTATGAGTTTTTAACTCCTGGAGCAGCTGCTTTAAATCCAGGCAGCTGTCCCCCAACCAGAGGGAGTTTGGTTACATAGCAAACATGTCCCCCATGGGGATGTGGGTGATCGGACATACAGCAGCCCCACCCACCCCAGGCCAGCAGGTAATCGGACCCTCCCCTGGTTCATGTGCAGATCCACAGTGACTTTTTATGATTTTTTTTAACTCCTGGAGCAGCCGTTTTAAAATCCAGACACTTCTTTAAGCAGCACATGCTCCAGGCAACCCATATTCCCTCCCAGACTGGCATGGTTTAGAATGCCACAGTGCAGCCACCCACTCCCCCATGGGCTGGTATCCCTGGGGCATGCGGTGCCCCACTTCCCTCCTTTCGTTAAGAACTTTTTTTCCCATGAATCACAGATAGCTTACCATAGTGTTGAAGGTAAACCTCAGCCCTAGAACAGCTGAAATTATTCTGCTTGCAACAATGTATTCTTCAGTCTTGAGAGTCACCAGAGTGATGTTGCAGTTGCAATATAGAGACAGACAGACATTCTTTCTGTCAGTATGGTCATTGTTCCGAGTACGGATAAAAACGTTGCTCTTATCATTGACCTTAATGTTCCTAAATTTATTTTATCAGGAAACAACTTTGTTAAGAGAGAAAGAGGGCCCAGTCCAACCAGTAACAGCTTGCCGCAAATGTGGAGGAAGGCCCAGAATGAATGTTGGAAAATTATTTTGATGTAGTGACAAAGGAAAAACGAGAGCTCTGTGACTGGAGAAAAAACATGATGGACTCTCAAGAATGAATGCATGACTCATTCATCTCCTTTATGAGCAAGCAGACAGAATTGATTGTCAGCGACTGAGAAATCGCAGTCAGTGGCCTCTACCTTAACTGAAGCTGTGCTTTTGAAAAAGTCAGCAAACCCCACTCCAACACACTCCCTATGACTTGCCCGCCTAGCCCTACATTACCGTCACTTTTTAGAGGGACTGCATCCCCCATCCATTCCTGGCACCATCTTTTGAGACCTCTCTAAACCCAATCAGTCCACTCCCCTGCTCCTGGCTCTGCATCCCCCTACCCATCAATGACCCTTCCATATCTCATCCCTCCACACATTTGCCCCGCTCCTCATGTCAGGGAACCAGAACAGGGGTGGGTAGGCGGGGATGGCCATGGAGAGCCCTGCTTCATAGTCCCACAAAATCAATATCCACCAGAAGGCTAAAGTTGATGAATAACCTTGACCTTCTTATCCTTTTTTTCCCCATACCACCCACTTTTCCATTATTGTCTTCCCTCCCCAAAACAACGTTTTTTGAAAAAGTTTTGTTTATTGATTAGCATGCTTTGGGGTTGTGTGGGTTGTGGTGGTTGTCTCATGATTGGAGTGGGGTTCCATAAAGGGCACGGAAACAGCATGGGTGGGGGTTACCAGTTAATGCCCTTCATGCTCATGCACAAACTTTTCTTTTCAAGGCATCCCTGATTTTTAGTGCCTCTTTCTGGGCTTTCCTGTTTTCCCTTGTGGTCAGTTGCTGATAATTTCTTGCCAGGATCTCTTCCTCAGTCGTCCTCGAACAGGCATTAAACTACCCTCCACTCCACCTCGCAAATGTTACTAAGAAATACAGAGGGCCCCAATGACAAGGGTAGTGTTTTCTTCATTGAGGTCTAAGCGGGTCAGCAGGCACCTAAACCTGGCTTTTAAATAGCCAAAGGCACACTCTACCACCATTCTGCACCTGTTCAGCCTGTAGTTAAAGAGCTCCTTATTGGAGTCCAGGGCACCTGTGTAGGGCTTCATGAGCCAAGGGAACAAGAGTTAAGGAGGGTCACCCAGAATCACTCTGAGCATTTCCACATGCTCAGTGTTAATTTTCTGGTCTGGGAAGAAAGCTGCACTCTGGAGTCTTGTAAACAGACCAGAGTTCCTAAAGATTTGCCCATCATGCACCCTTACTGAATGCCCCAAGTTGATGTTGGTGAACCAACCTTTGTGATACACCAATGCCTGAAGCACCATAGAGAAATACCCCGCCCCGCAGTTAATGTACTTTGAGTCCTGGTGGCCCAGTGCCAGGATGGGAATGTATTGGCCATCTATGGCCCCACCACAACTGGGGAACCCCATGGTAGCAAATCCATCAATGAGCTCCCACACATCCCCCCCCGCACAATCTTCTGCAGGAGAAGCCTGTTCATTGCCTTGGCTACCTGTATGACAACAGCCCCCACCACAGAGTTGCCCACTCCAGATTGCTTTCCCACTGACCAATAGCTGTCTGGTGTTGCAAACTTCCAGAGAACAATTGCCACATGCTTCTTGACTGTCAAAGCAGATGTCATTCTTGTATCACTACACTTCAGGGTGGGAGACAGCAGATCACAAAGTTCCTTGAAAGTGGCCATATGCATGCGGAAGTTTCACAGCCACTGCTGGTCATCTGGTGACTGCAAAGTGATGCAATTCCACCAGTTCGTGCTGGTTTTGTGGCTCCAGAACCTGCATGCCATCCTGTGCAGTTCTTCCAGTGTTGCCAAAAACTCCATGGTTCTTCACTCCAAATTGTCTTGTCTGTAATTATACTGCTTGGGCATTTTGTTCAGAAGATACTGCATCAAAGTATCAGGAGCCTTGTTAGTCTCTGGTATGGCAGCCAGCAGCCAATACGACAACCACATGACCATTCCATTTTTTTTTTCCAGCTGGACGGGGGAAGTGAGGGAAATACATTCTGCAGCAATGACATCAGAAACCCAGAATCACTTGTAATGACTTTTTTTTTTCAGACAAGATACCAGCACAAAATCCCAAAATGCAACAAGGCTGCTGGAACTGTGGGCTAGGTGTCCAGGATGCACTGCTTGTACAGTTGGACTTAGGCAACCTTGTGGGGACAGACTAAATCAACTTTCTGAGCTGGTCACGATACTCAACTTCAATTTCATAAAAATCTAGTGTTAAAAAAAATCAACTTTAAAAAAGTTGGCTTTATTCACAAGTGTAGACATACCCTGTCTTTTAGTTTGTCACGCAATTGCTCAAACAGTTGCCACTAGATGTCAGGATTACACTGCTGTTAGCATGATGGGATGAATTGTACTTCAACAAGTATGGCAGACTTAATTGTATAATATTAATAATGTATTACAAGCACATGCCACATTAAAGACTGGTATGCTTTCTTCTAGGCTAACAAAAACAAGCTACCCAACATTTGTATGCCTCAACCTTCACATTAGCATTGCTCAGGCGGAAGACCCACTGAAGTGCTCAGGATGAAATCTTCACCATATGTTACTCAGGCTATGTCTACACTAGGCCCCCATCCCCCTTTTGAAAGGGGGATGCTAATGAGACACTTTGGGATATGCTAATGAGGCACTGCAATGAATATGCAGCACCTTATTGGCATAATGGCAGCTGCAGCACTTCTAAAGTGCTGCTATTGATTGCATGCAGCTTGTCTACATGGGGTCCTTTTTGACAGGACCCCATAGACTTCGAAATCCCCTTCTTCCTATTTGGTTATAGGTATAAGGGGATTTTGAAGCGTGCTGGGTCCTTTAGAAAAGGACCCTATGTAGACAAGCCGTGTGCAATCAAAAGCAATGTTTTAGAAGTGCCACGGCTGCAAGGCACCGGATATTCATTGAGCACTTCATTAGCATATCCTGAAGTGTCTCATTAGCATGCTCTTTCGAAAGGCAAGGGCTAGTGTAGACATAGCCTCAGAGGCAAAACTCCCGTTCTCTTTAGTGGGGCCAGGACTTCATCCTGGGAGGTTTTCCTGAAGAGAGACTGAGTAAAGGATTCAGGACTTGGCCCATTGATTGGAATTTGGCCAGTTTAATGAGTTAGTGTGCTATTCAACTGTATAGCTTTCCAAATCCATGTTGCTGGAATTCTTACGTTTAATGTTGCTTGTCAGGCCAGGTACCGTACTCAATATGCACAACAGAGGTGTTAAATCACCATTTGAATAGCTCTGCAGCTCTGAAAACGGCAACTTGTCAGTATGAGCCTGTCACGTTTACCTGTACAATAAGATTATAGAGGAACAGGGTGTATTTTACTGTGCCCCTTCAGCCATGATGATGACAGGCCAGTCAACACATTTCACTGAATATGTGAAGCTTGGCTTGAATTCTAGACACTGAGATGGAAGGTCAGTAAGTTCTTTATTACGAGATATGTTCACAAATGAAATTATTATTCAGATGCCAGCTCACATCTCCATTTACATCAAATTGTAAGGGGAACAGTAATGTAGTTGTTGCATAATGAAAAGCTCTGGGGCATGAAATTAGGACAGGGACACTAATAACACTGGCTATAATAATACTTATAATGGAAGGCCTAAGTCTCCTCTCGCACCAATGTAATTTAAAATTAACTATGCTAGAGCCGATGAAATGCCACCTCCAGGGGAAAGTTGGGCTCACAAAGACAGAACATCCATCGCTGTGATTTAGGGACAGGCCCTTGAGGATTTAGGCTCTGAGCACTTAATGGATTATTTTGGTTCATAAAAATTAACATTTTTCATTTCCAACCAACAGTCCTTATTATGTGCTCCTCATAGTACCTAACTTTCATGTTCAAGGGAAACCACGTGAATGCGAAAATGCTTTATGTGTGGTGCAAACTGACTGAGTGTCTTGTATGGTATGACAGGTGGTTGTAATTCACAAACACTATCAAATTAAATAACTTGCAGATACAGTTCTGCCATTCATCCCCAAGTGCTTTACACACCAGACACAGAGATCACTTTATCCACACTAAAGTAAACGCAACTGGGAGCTCAAACATGACATCGAGGGTCTAAGCCATGTACGTTACAGGACTCCGTTAACACCTGGAAATGAATTGGAAGCAACTGCAGATCACAGACCATTTACAAAGAAGTACTAATAAGAAAAAAATAATCTCATTGTCAGATCCAAGGCTAGGAAAACATGAGGACCTTAGATATTGCCTGTGTTCCCAGTATGCTGAGCACTTGGATGGCCACCCAAAAAAGATTCAAGGCACGCCCAAATGATTAGCAGAGTGCCCACAGCTGGCAGCATGTGTTTCTATGGTGGTGCACATCCACACATGCCTTGGTGCCTATAAATTTATGGATGGAAAAAAAT
This sequence comes from Carettochelys insculpta, assembly GCF_033958435.1. Lineage (NCBI taxonomy): Eukaryota > Metazoa > Chordata > Testudines > Carettochelyidae > Carettochelys > Carettochelys insculpta. The sequence continues at coordinate 13,037,331 of NC_134147.1, read as the reverse complement.
TAGAGGGAGCACTGGCTATTGCCATGGTTGTTTTGCCACCATCTTCTCTGCATTGTTCCCGAAATACCAGATTAGGAATAGGCAACAATTCTCAAGGTTCATATAATAATCTTGAGAACATGCTGACACTTTCTGCTTTTATGTCAGTTGTGCTGGTGTTTTTGTTGTGAAAGCAGACTGGCACCTCACACTCATTTCACAGCTGACCTGTCTTCAGCTAGAGACCTAGCTGTGAGAGGCTGTTTATCCCACAAGTTCCTTGAGTACACTCCCTTATAAGTTTTTATACTTAGAAGAAAAAAATAAAACCACTGTTCCTAAAAGGTTAAGTGTGAAGTAGGACGTGTATCTGCATACTTACTTCACAGTGTCCTGTGACTTTGGGAGAGGTAAAATCACTACAGCCATCATCTAATGAATACACTTTGCTGGTGAAGAAGTAAGAATGTATGTAAAATTGCAGTTACTGAATAGGTTTTACTTCCTGCTTCATGTCTTTTTTTTTAAATCTTGTTTGAATTACTGCGTGGGGTTGCACCCTGTTCTTTAAAGGGGGCGAAACATGGTATCTCAAGCATTTGTGTTGCCATTTTTCTTTGGTTTTTTAACGCCTCAGAGATATGCCTTAGAGATATAGTTATAAAACAAACATAGCCTGGTTGCTTTTGTTTGTTTGTTGAGGATGTGAGAGAGAGATCCCCAGATCTTGTGGTTCCCTGGCTGTATGCAGCATTTAAGCAGCCTGTTGGGGAAGGGGAAAAGCAAATACAGAAAACCCAAATTCATCACTCCTCCTTCCAGTTTTATTTAGATTCCTGTGGAACACACAACACTATTATGAAGTGTGAGTGAAGATTTTTAATACCATTTTCAGATTTGTGAGAGAGAAAATGGGTATTTTCAATCATACCCAAATAGATCATTCAAACAATCGTTCTATCCCGCGATAAACACACAAGGCCAAATTCTGTGCTGCTTACTTAGGCAATGCTCCTGTTGACTTCAGTGGAGAGACTTCAGGTTCAGGACCATAATTAATATTGGGAAATTTAAGGTAAAGCCCCCTTCCTGAAAAAGGCTCCACCCCAAATAATATTTAAATTAAGAGCACGTTGGCACATGTTCTGTAGACACCCACATCGCAAGAATGACTCAACTGCGCAGTGAATCCCGAGTCAATCAGTGGTTCCACTTTTTTACCAAAGTCAATGCTTTTAATTACTGAACTTTTGGGAAGCATTTTACTTAGTATTTTCACAATAACTGAGATGTGAAATTAGCCACCTGGCTTGAAAGACATAACAGCCAAATGAAATAATTCAATAGAATAACATACACAGCAACTTCAGATTTCATATGTTTCCCTCCTCGTAGTGGTAGTGATTTTAACCCAAGTAGACAACAAGCAAAGAAAGACTCTGCTAGCCCTCAATATGAATTAATTGTTTTCTAACACTAATGTGGTTGTGTGCATTTTGAACAGTGGGAAAATATTTCATATCTCCTGCTATTCATTATTGCTGCAAACTAAGACTTTGACAAGTGGCTGGCAAAGAAATGAGAAACACTTTTTATCTGAAGAAACAGCAAAAGCAATCAATATGCAGCTGCTTCAATCCAGCAGACCAACAATATATAGTGTAATAATGTCAGAATAGACGAGAAGAATCAGGAAATTAATTCAGTCCCATTATAAAATAGTTTTTAATGAGATAGTAATACACCATTACCCAGCAATGTACACCACTACGTACACTGTTACTCAGTAACACATTGGCTATGGCCTATCAGACCTGCTTTCCTATCTCATATGCCAACTTCAGACAGACATGATGAAGACAAAAACATAACTTATGAACTATTTCCCTGTTATTTTTCCACCTCATAGGTGCATCTATACTAGTGTTACTTTTCTATGTCTTTAATTGAAATTTCTTTCCCCAAACTAATTTAAAAAATGACTTGCAGAGTTCACAATTTTGTTCTTGGGACCTTCAGCACCACTCCAAACAAATAAAAATAACACTGCCTACTTACACTGACTTTAGTTTGGATCACCTGTCTTTTCCATACTAATGATGATGTTCTTTGCCTCTTTTCTTTCTTACTTCAGATTGATCTACCATTATAGACTTAAAAGCAAAGGCCTGATTTTGATCTCCTTTATATTATTTTTATACCCATGTAGTTCCACTGCCTTCAACGGGGTCATTCCTACTTACACCAATCTGAAATCACTAGCAAGGATGAAATCTTGACCCCCCCCCCCCAGCCCATGGTAGTGACGCGGAATCTAGCCCTGGACTTCAGTAGTAAGCTTTCACCCCAAAGTTTTCAAGACACCTGTTTTGCCGTAGAGAGACTTTGTTATGTACTTTGTGCTTTGGAATCACCCCATAGTTGTGTCGTTGCTTCATATCTGAACATTGTAATGGTATAGTTTAAAAACCAAACTTTAAAAACACCAACATCTCCTGAAGCAGTGGCAAATTCAGGGCCAGGTTCAGGAATGCATTTAAGCACATGCTTAACTCTAGCTATACCCAGGATGGCCCTTCAGCTGAGGAGCTGCCCGCATAGGGCTGCTTTCCTGATTTGAGGCTTGTCTGTATATCAGGGTGTCGTTGGCTGAAATGAGCCATTCCTAGAAAGCTGCAGCACTGCTCAGCTTCTTACTGGGACCAGAATCCTGTAATATCTTCATAGTCATGTAAAAGGAAGAGATATTGACAATGAACTTCTTTGCCCAGCACATCTCATCCTACGCCCATCTTCTACTGGCGCTAAGGAAGAGCCTTTTTTTCCAAAAAAATATCTTCCCTTTTGTGGTTTCCTGGTCCAGCTTCCCCCACTCTGTGTCTTCCACACACCTCCCTCCCATCGCTCTCCTTTGTACCTGTCCTCACACTTGTCCCCTTCGCAGCCCATCCTGCTTTTCCCTCTCCCCTGCCCATAGTTTCCTCTCCTTTCAGGCTTGTCTTTTCAGTACATTTTTGTCCCCACTTCCAGCACTGCCTCCGCCGATGGCCCAAAAGTCCATGAAAGAATTGTACTTTAAGAATTAGCATCACAGGCTTAGGGGACATATTTGTTGCACCTGAGCTCAGGGGATTAAATCTTAAAGAAGAGTGATGACCAGAGCAAACTCTCTAGCTCTGCGGAAAATGTACTCAGCTAGTATGCCTCAGGCATTAAGACCATTGCATCTGTGCACACATTATCAATTTTATTTTACCTTTAGCAATGGGTGCTAATCACTTTTCTGTCCAGACTGTAAAGTGTCCAGCTGTACTTTTTACACCTGAAGAAAAAAAATTGATTTCCACGTTGCCCTTTTCAAGCCTTGATCCTAAACCTTTTTAAGCATGAGTTTGACTGCTAGTCCAGAAAACGCTATTGTTAAAACTAATTTCATTTTGAGACCCTTCCCATTGTAATGAATCATTTCACCACTTTGAGTGCCTGCACATAGGTTTGGAATGTGCATCTGCACAGCTGTCAGAAAGCTTTCCCTGGCTACTACAAGCCAGGTCAGCTGGGAAGCCCCATGGAGTGGCACCACCCATGAGTCTGTTTCTATTGTGTGGCTGAGTACCAGTTGCTATGTCAGCGTGTGCGCGCGCACACACACACACACACAGAGGCTATGGTTACACTACAGCACTGTCAACAGATGTCACTATCAGAAAAGATTTCCCAACAAAACTGCTCTTGACAAAGTGTGGCCACACACCAAAGCAAATGGGGAGCGTGTGCACTCTGTTGACAGAGCAGGTGGACTGCCTGGCTGCGCTCTTGACAAATCAGGCATCCGGAAGCAGAGCAAACAGGGCTGCTTATTGTCAGTTGAGAGTGGGGGCATTGACACAGCTGTTTTGTGGACAGACATCTGTTCACAAAGGTGTTATGCCTCAAAGTTTTGAGGCAGGATGCTGCCAGCGAAACTGCTGAGTAGCGAAATCAAAATAAGCTATTTCAACGCGTGATGTCCACACATCCTCTGAGGCTGGTGCCGTCACTGTTCAGTGTCGATGCAGGAAAGTGCTACATCGAAATGGGCCCTGCAGGGGAGCGTCTACACACAAAAGCAGCCTCTATCGGAATAAGAGGGCTAGGAAAGCCTGCAGACAGGGTCACAGGGCAGACTAGCCCTCCCGGGGCAACAGCAAGCCACTCCCTTAAAGGGCCCCTGCCAGACACACTCGGCCTGCACGGCACAGGTCTGCAGAGCTGACAACTGGTTGCAGACCCTGTGCACACAGCATGTACCCCCCCACCCAGCAGCAGCAGCAGCCAGCAGCCCACATGGCAGGCTCCGAGGCAGTGGCTGCCCTGCTCGGTGCTGTGGAGGAGGCCACTCAGAACCTCCTGGAAGATGAGCTGTCCTCTTCAGGGGCTGAAGGAGCCACCCCAGACCATCACGTGGCACTCCACCCCCGCTGGGCATGCCGCCAGCTATGGAGGTACCCCACCAGCACAGAGTGCTGGGAGCGCCTGGTCCTCGAGCAGTGGGAAGATGACCACTGGTTCCGGAATTTTTGGATGAGCCAGCACGACATTCCTTGAGCTCTGCCACTGGGTCACTGCTGCCCTGCGCCACCAGGAAACCCCCATGCGACGCGTCCTCACCGTCGAGAAATGGGTCACCATCGCTGTCTGGAAGCTGTCCACTCCAGACAGCTACCGATCCATAGGACAGCAGTTCGGTGCAGGCAAGGCCACCGCTGGGGCTGTCGTCATGGAGGTAAGGGGACCCCCGAGGGGAGGGAGGGAGCCCGGGGGTCAGCTCAGGGGAGGGCCAGGCACACCCTGCACACCCCTCACGGGTGCTCATGTCCCCCCACCACAGGTGGTCCGTGTGCTGAATGCTCTGCAGCTCCACAGGCTTGTGCGGCTCAGGGACCTGGATGAGGCCATTGTGGGGTTTGCCAGCATGGGGTTCCCCAACTGCTTCAGGGCACTGGGGACCCACATCCCCATCCACGCCCCGGAGCACAGTGGAGGACGCTTCATGAACAGGAAGGGCTGCCACTCAGTGGTCCTCCAGGCCATGGTGGACAGCCGGGGCCACTTCCAGGACATATATGTTGGCTGTCCTGGCAGCACCCATGACACCCGGGTTTTTAGGAACTTGGGCCTGTGCCACTGGCTGGAGACAGGGACCTACATCCCCCAGAGGGAGATTCCCTCTGAGGGACACCACCGTGCTCCTCTGCCTTGTGGTGGATGCGGCCTACCTCCTCCAGCCCGGGCTCATAAGCCCCTACACAGGCCACCTCAGTGCCAGCCAGGAACAGTTCAACACCCGCCTGAACCATGCACGCCAGGTAGTCGAGCGGACTTCCGGCCACCGCAAAGGTCACTGGAGGTGTCTCCTCACCCACCTGGACGTGGGGCTCCCCAACATCCCCGAGATTTTGGGCACACGCTGTGCACTCCACAACCTGGTGGAGAGCAAGGGGGAGGCCTTCGTGCAGGGCTGGGCTGTGGAGGCTGGCATGGCCTACCCCCAGCCAGCCGCCTCCCCGAGCCGCCAAGCCGACCACAAGGGGATGGGGGTCTGGGAGGCCCTGTGGGCCCCTTTCAACCAGGCTGCGGGGTGAGCGCCGGTGGGGCCAGCCTGGTGGGCCACCCACTGCCACCCCCGACACACTACACTGCCCCCACGCCCACACTACCGCACCCTGAGAGCACACGACATACGTGTTTTAAATAAACCGAACATTTTCTTGAAACCCAACAAAAATCATGAAATTTTTAAACATGAATGGGGGAACTATGTACATTGGGGGGCAGCTACTAAAGGGGGGTAAGACACAGCAACTATTTACAATAACGGAAGGGGACTATGTACAAAGGGTGGCCCAATCCTTGGCTCCCTTCCCGCTACTGTCCAGCACCTGGCATGGTGGGGTGCAACCCACACCTGGGCCGGAGGCCCCGTCAAGGCCAGGTGGGGGCCAAGAGGACCAGCAGGTATGGCCGGGTTGGCTCCTGAGCCCCACGGTCCTCCACCTTGGCAGGCTCCAGGGCAGGTGAAGGGTGGCTGGGAGGGATGGGGGGGAGGCATCCACTCAGCACTCCACTCGAAGGTCCTCGTGAAGGACCCCCAAGCCTCCTGGTGCCAGGCCAGCACTTTCTCCTGCAAGTGGAGCCGGCACTCCTCCACTTGCAGGCGGTGCTCTGACACCTCCAACTGGCACCAGAGGGTGGCGAGGAGCTGGGGGTCAGCGGCCACCTGCGGCTGGCTCCAGCGGTGCTGGGCTCATCCCAGGGCCGGTCCCTGCTCCGCTCCCTAGCTACCACGGTGCGACATCCCGGGCAGGCTGTCTGGCATGACAGACGCTGCGCCCATGCTGTCGTGGTCCTCAGATGGTGCGGCTGCGGAACAGAGCAGGGAAGAGCGAAGACAGCTGTTAGTCTGAGCCCTGACCCGTGGCCCACACCCCCCACCCCTCCACTGCTGGGTCCCCATCCCCTGTCCCCCAGGGATGATGATGGGTGTGGTGTGGTGTCCCCCTCCATGGGTGACCCTTGGGGGGTTCTGCTCCCCCCTACCCCCCAGATGGGGCATGGCGCTGTCCTGGGGGCAGGTGCTGATGGGCTCTGGGGGCTGTGCCAATGCTGTCCTGGGGCCGTGGTCTGGCTGGGCCATGGTGGGCCGGGGGTCAGCTGGGTGTATGGGGGGCCCTGGTTGTGTCTCTTGCCCCTGCCTCTTAACCCGGGGGTGTGCGCCTGTGGGGTACATACCTGATAGTCTGCTCCCACAGTCGGGGGACACCCGGCGGGCAGATGCCCTGCTGGAGCTGCAGGAGAGGAGGTCCATCAGGAGCCCCCCATTGCTGGAGCCCTCCTCCTCTGCTGTCGCAGGGGTGGGCTCCTCTGGGGGTTCCTGGGGTGCAGGGCTGGCCTCTGGGCCAGACTCTGGCTCCAGGGCCTGTTGAGGCTCATTGGCCAAGGTGTCAAGGGTGGTTGGGGAGGAGGAGGTGTACCAGGGGCCCAGGGTCTCCCTGAGCTCCCTGTAAAAGGGGCAAGTGGCAAGGGTAGCCCCAGACCAGCTGGCCGTGTCCCAGGCCCCGGGCGTAACCCTGCCGCAGCTCCTTGACCTTACTCCTGACATGGTCAGGAGTGCGGACAGGGTGACCCCGGGCAGCCAGGCCCTTGGTCAGCCAGGTGAACATGTCTGCGTTCCGCCGCTTGCTCCCCATTACCTGGAGCAGCTCCTCCTCGCCCCAAACCCCCAGCAGGTCCCAGATCTCGGTGTCCAACCAGGTGGGGCTCCGCTGCCTCTTCCCCACTGGCTGGACAGCTATGGGCCCTGGGTCCCCCTTCGGGGTGTGCCCTGGGGGGCGCTTAGGGGGCTGGCTAGCTGCCATGCATGCTGGGTGGGGGATTGGGGCATCTGGAGGGCATGTAGGCTATGCATGTGTCTCAGCTTCCTGCCACAGGAAATCCGGGGGTGTGGAGCTTTAAGGGCTGCTGCATGCGACGACCATAGAGCCCAGGGGCTGGACACAGCGTCTCTCAACCCCTCAGCTGATGGCCACCGTGGAAGACCTCACTATTTCAACATAGCAGGATGCGGCTTGTCTACACATGCCCTACTTCAATGTTGGACGTCGAAGTAGGGCGCTATTCCCATCTTCAGATAGAGGTACCAATTTCGACATCTCGCTGCCTTACATTGATTTCAACTTCGAAATAGCCAGCTAGTGCAGACGCAGCTTTTGTGTATAAACATGCAGCATGTTTTGTTGACAAACCAGGGGGTTTGTTGACCAAACTCTCTACTGTAACTGTGGCCATAGGAAGTGGGGTCCCCACTACACACACATAGAGGAAAGCAGGGAGCCAAGCAACACACATACATAGACCAAAGGAGAGAGCCCAACCACACCACACCCTAGAAGGAAGGAGAAAGCCCTGGCACGCTGCCCACAGTACACTCACACAGAGCTGGAAATAGCCCCCCCACACACACACAGATGGAAGTGGAGAACTCAGCCACACACACCCAGAAGGAAGTGGGGAGACTGAGCCCACACACACCCACAACCCCCTCCCCACACATGCTGCAGAGGGAAGTGGGGAGCCTCAGCCACACACATGCAGATGGAAGGGGGATGCCCAGCCACTCTGTCCCCAGGCAGGTGGATCCTCAACTCCTACTCAGAGAGGGAATGATGGCGTCCAGCCCTGTCTCCCCCAGAATGCACACAGAGGAGCCCAGCCAAACACACACTCATACACACATACACCCCAAAAGGAAGGGGGCCCCAGTCCAACCACCCATAGACCCACACCCCAGTCCCCCCACATGCAAAAGAAAAGGGGGAACACCAAACCAGTCACACAACCACCAACACAGCCAGAGGAAAGGTGGGGGGCGGGCTCACCCCACACACACACACACACACACACACACACAGAGAGAGAGAGAGAGAGAGAGAGAGAGAACCCAAGCCCAACCCCATTTCCCCCGCAGTTGGAAAGGGGAGTCCAGCCACAGACAGGGATAAGGGGGAAACTGAGCCATAAACACACATACACAAACACACAAGCCCGAGAGGAAAGAGGGGAGCCAGCCATACAGTCACTCACTCACACACATACAGACGGACAGGGAAGCTCCAGTCCAATCACACACACACCCCAACACAGACAGAGAAAAGAGGGGGAGGCCTATCCACAAAAAGTGAAGGCCCGGCCCAACCCAGCCCAGCTACGCACACGCACACGCACACGCACACGCACACGCACACGCACACATACAAACACATCCAGAGGGAACAGGGGAGCCCAGCCACACCCATGTACACTCCTCATGAGAAGTAGGGAGCTCAGCCACACCCACACACCTCAGAGGGAAAAGTGGAGCCCCTGCCAAGCCCCCGCCCCACACATACACTGCAGAAGCAAGAGGGAGCCCCAGCCCAACCACCCTCCAGAGGGAAGGAGAGAGCCCAAGTACACATATAAACACAAGGCCAAAGGAATGGAGGAACCCAGCCACACATACCCACCCACTCACACCCATGCACACAGGGGAAAGGAGGTTGCCCCCAGCCCAGCCACACCCAAAGGAAAGGGGGAATGGCCCAGCATAGGCGCACATGTGCGCGCACACACACACACATATCCTAGGTGAAACGGAAGGCTCCTCAGCACCCCCACCCAGATGAAAGGGGTGATTTTTTCAGACCCCCTATGCACAGAGGAAGAGAATGGTGGATCCCAGCCACATCCAGCAGAGCCCCAGCCCAATTACACACAACACACACAGAGGGAAAGGGGGAGCCCTGCCCCCCATATAGACCCAGAGAGATTGGGGGCACCTCAGACCCCCACCCCCACACTCAGAAGGAGGGTATGAGCCTCAGCCCTCAACACACAGAGGAAGGGAGGGAGGAGCCCAGCCAAACGCACACACTCATATCCCCTAGAAGGAAGGGGGGAGCCCCAGCATAGCCACACACAGACCCACAACCTAGGGGGATTGCGGAAGCCCTAGGTCAGACACACACCCATCCCAGAGGAAAGGAGGGAGCCTAGCCACTCACACACAAATCCTAAAGGGAAGGAGGGAAACCAGTCTCTCTCCCTCTCTCTCACACACACACACACACACACTGCCCCTCCACCCACACAAAGGAAGGAGTCCAGCCACACACAACCATCCTAGAATAGGGGTCAGCAACCCCTGGCATGCATGCCAAGAGTGGCACAAGACTAGTTTCATTGGCATGGAAGGCAGATGCTCAGTCCCCCACCCCACCCAGTGCAGCCAGGAGCTTGCTCAAAGCTGTGGATTAATATAAGACTAGCTAATGCCACCAACCACCACCAAACTGTGAAGCTCTGTAATTTATTCATTAACAGGGTTTCTTTCTCAGTCAGAATGCCCCACAACACGTTCCAGCACCATTTTTTTTTAAGGGACTCACCTTGGGCACAGTTAAGGCAGTAGCACCACCATTTTTAAAAGCTGGCTGGGTGACTCTGGCCCAGCTGCATTTGGCACTTTAAAAGCCATTTGTGGCTTGTTATGCTGCCGCTTCTGGCTGACTGCTCCTCTGCGCTCTCCCTGCCTTGCCATGGCAGCCAATGGAATTCAATGTAATTGGTTTAACGGCCAGTTGTTGACCCAAATTGAGTTCCACTGCAACCGCAGCAAGGAAAGGTGGGGGGAGCCATGCGGAGAAGGAGGTGGCAGTGGTGGCAATGGGAGCCTGGCAAGGAGCAGTGGCTCGGCTGCTTGTGTGAGGTAGGGTGGTGAGGAGTGGGGAGTAAGTGGGGTTCAAGTTAGGTGGGGGGGGCAGAGCGGTTTAAGCCAAGGGGCAGTGGGATTGAGAGGGTTGTAAGCCAGGGTGGTGGTAGAGTGGTTTAAGCTGGTGGGGGCAGTTTAAGCTGGGAGTGGGGCATGAGTGGGTTTCAAGCCAGGGTATAAACTGGGGGAGTCGGGGGGGAGCCAGTGGGGTTTAAGCTGCGGGGTAAGGGGTGGCAGAGCAGAGTCGCCATCAGGAAAAAAGCAGCCCCTGGCTCAGCTCAGGGGCACCCCCTCCTCAGGCTTCCTACTGTACCCCCCTGCTTCCATGTGACAACCCCACCCCGTGTTACCCCAACCTTGGTGTGACCCCTTCATTACTCCACCCATCCTCCAAGTGTGACACCCCCATCCCAGCCTGTGTGTGTGTGTGTGTGTGTGTGTGTGTGAGAGAGAGAGAGAGAGAGAGAGAGAGCGACCCCCACAGGGTTGAGGGCTAAAGGCTGGCAGTGGGTTGGAGTCATGGGGGAACAGTTTAAAGGCTGGTGGCAGGTTGGGGTTGCAGGGGAGGGATTAAAGCCTGGCAGTGAGTTGGGGCCCAGAAGAGGAGAGAGGGTTAAGCTTGGTGGTAGTTTGGGGCTGTGGCCTGGCACCTATTTCCTAGGAAAAAAAGCACAGTGACTCTAAAACGTATCACCAGCACTCAGACCATACATAGAGGTCGAAAGACCAAATTTCAGCTCTGCCTCAGAAAGGTTGCTGACACCTGCCCTGGAAGGAAGGGGGTCATCCTGGACCAGCCACACAGAGACCCACACCCCAGAGGAAAGACGGGAGCCCCATCCCAGCCACACATCATCTCAGAGGGGAAGAGCCTAGCCACACACACACACAGACAGAAGCGGGAAGCCCAGCTACACATACTGACGCATCGCAGATGGAAGTGCGGAGCCTCAGCCCCCTATACAGAAGGAAGGGGGGAAACAGCCAAACACACACACACTCTTCCCCCAGAGGGAAAGGGGGAGCTCTACGCCGGCCACACACACACACCTATGTAACAGAGGGAACCCAACCACAAACACACACAGGCACACACACCAGCGGGGGTCAAGGGGGAAAATTACCTCTGTGCAAGCCCTTCAAGGGCATCTCCTAGGCTGGGATGTGCCAGAGCAGGGGAGTTCACAGGGACTGGAGCAACACTGTGAGTCTCTGCCACTCTGCCAGCATGGGAGGCAGCCTGAGGGCTAAGTGCCCCAGCTCTGCCCCTTCCAGAATCATAAAAATGGGCTTCTTCCCATCTGGCCCCATGGCCTGTAATAGCTGTCAGCCCCACTGGCCCCTATGCCCAAAATCTGAAATGATGCCCATTCTTTGCCTTCTACAGCTCCTCCAGAAGCTAGTAGTCAGAATGGGCTGAGGTTGACGACTGTCTTCTATTAGGATTTGTTGCAACTAAATTCATACTTACCCAGACATTATTCCACAATAACAGCCCCTTTTGCACAGTGTTATCTACCAAGGTTCAGGAACTGCCATTGAAAGTTTGTACAGCTCCTGAGAAACTGTTTAAAGAAAGGAAAGGAACTGTTTAAATCTTGTGACATGTGTTAGTGAGTGTGATCAGGGGAAAAGAAACTGAAGAAGTGAAAAACATTGTAGGATAGTGAAATCATGTTTTTTATTCCATGAGAAAAGCATTTACTTTTTAAACAGATTAAGCCAGCATATTATAAAATTAAAATAGAAATGTTACTCTTTGAAGGTTTGTAGCTATCTCCAAACCTCCCAATTTGAGTTCTAAAATATGCCACAAAAGAAAAAAAAGTGTGTGAACAATAAGACGTAGAAACAGTTTACAAACATTATCTAAATATTCAACAATGAAGTAGGGGTTACTCCTGTCCTGTCCTTCCCAAGCCCTCTCTGTCCATGTGGGTCTCATCTTTTATTACCAAGATTCACTGCAAACTTGCCCTGATAACCTCTGGTAAGCATTCACCAATAGGAACATCTCCTGTCTGAATTGCAGATGTAATACATGGTAGTAGAATCATAGATTTGTAGGGCTGGAAGGGACCTTAGGAGGTCATCTAGTCCAGCCCCCTGCCTAAAGCAGGAGCCACCCTAACTAAATCATCCCAGCTAGGAGTTTGTCAAGCCAGGAGTTAAGAAACCTCTAGGGATGGAGATTCCACCACCTCTCTAGGTAAAGCACCCCAGTGCTTCACCACCTTCCTGGTGAACTAGTTTTTCCAAATATTCAACCTACCCCTCTCCCTCTGGAACTTCAGACCATTGCTCCTTGTTCTGCCATCTGTCACTACTGAGAACAGCCTCTCTCCATCCTCTTTAGAGCTCTCCTTTGGGAATTTGAAGGCTGCTATCAAATCACACCTCACTTGTCACTCCTGCTGACTAAATATTCCCAGATCCCTCAGCCTCTCCTCATGGGTCATGTGCTCCAGCCTCTTAATCATTTTCATTGCTCTCTGCTGAACCTGCTCCAATGCATCCGCATCCTTTGTATACTGGGGGCCCCCAGAACTGGATGCAATACTACAGATGTGACCTCACCACCAGTGCCAAATAGAGGTGAATAACATCTCTAAATCTGCTGGAAATGCTTCTCCTTTAATGCACTCCAATGTGCTGTTAGCATGCTTAGCTAGAAGGGCACACTGTTGACTCAGATCCAGCCTCTCGTCCACTGTAATCCCCACGTTCTTTTCTGCTGCACTGCTACTTAGCCAGTCAGTGCCCAGCCTGTAACAATGCCTGGGATTCTTCTGTCCCAAGGACAGGACTCTGCACTTGTAGAACCTCATCAGATTACTTTTGTTCCAATCCTTCAATTTATTTAGGTCACTCTGGACCCTATCCCTACCCTTCAATATATCTATATGCTCCCCTAACCGAGTGTCATATGCTAATTTGCTGTGGGTGCAATCCATCCCCTCACCCAGCTCATTAATAAAGATGTTGAACGATACTGGCTTTAGAACTGATCCTTGGAGCCCTCCACTTGAAACCCACTGCCAACCAGACAGTGAACCATTGCTCACTACTGCCTGTGTGAATTGCAAAAGCACGAACAAAAAATGATAATATAAATACGTCTGAAATGTTGCTGGTGAGAGGACCTGGAGAGGACAAAACAGGCTGGATGCTGTTTACAGTGTATCAGAATATGCAACAGCCATGTGAGCAAGGGGCTGGATGGTGGGCACAGGACAGCCTGGAAACACAGACTGCAGTACGCAGAAAGTGTAAAAAATAAGAAAAAGTTTCCAGGGTTATATAAGCACCCGAAGAAAAAGGCCCTGTTAGTCCCCGCGCCGGTGTCCGCTTTCCTGAAACACAGCGCAAGGCAGGAAGGGCGACCCCGCAGTGCACTCACAGGCTCAGCAGTAAGGCTGCGCCACTGGCACAGTCCCGTGCATAAGGCCAGGCGGGAGACGCCCTCCCCCGGCTGCAGAGAGCAGCCGCGACCAACCCGGCCAGGCGTCCGAGTGCGGACGTCCGCCGTTTGAGAGCTGAGGGGTTTGTGTCAGACACTCCGAGGCCCCCCCACGCGCACTCACCCGAGAGCGCGCAGTGCCAATGACCTGCTTACATCACTTGGCTGCGACGCGAGATTGGCGTGCAAGGGGCGGGGCGGAGCACAGCCGGGCATGGGGCACCTGCTTCCGGCCCAGCCGCTGCGTCTGTGACGTCATCACCGTGCGTTTCCGACGGCATTCCTAGGCTCGCGGCGGTTTTAGAGCGTTGTCGGTTCCGTGAGCTGGTTGGATATGAGTCTCCTGCTGCGGGCGGCGCGCGTGGCGTTTCCTGCCGGGGTCAGACAGCTGCGCATCTGCAGCCGCCACAGTGCCTACGTCAAGGAGCTTTTCCTGGGCAAGTTGCGTAAGGTGAGGCTGAGCATCCCAGCGCCCCGTGCAGCTGCCCGGGTTCGGCCCACCTCCTCCCCACGGTCTGCTCTCCTCACCTCTACCCTGCCTGCACTGTTCCCCGTGCCTTGGGTACTTTCCGCCCCGGTCCTCCAGCGGCACTGTCTGCGTCCGGCTCCTTCGAGTTCTGTTCCCTCTCCAGAGCAAACTGCCTCTGTCTGTGCCCGGGGTCTCTCCTCTCACTGAGCTTCTGGCACCCCCAGCAACTGTCTGTGCCACTCCTTCCTTTGCGGGGAAACCCCTGGGTGTTTCTCTTCTCTGGGTTCCCTTTTAGGCCCCATTTTCCTCTGGACTCTCTCCTAGGTTGTCCCAACAGCTTTGGCCCTGCTCGTCCCTTCGCGGTCTATCATTGCCCCTACTGTTCTTGTGTAGGGAATAGAGCCGTTTTACCCCATGTTGTCTATATACAAAGCTTCACAGCCTGTTTTTTAACTGTAGGAGCTGTTCAGGAGCAGAGCTGTTCCTTGGCTGGCAGGCTTTTATATAAGTGAGCTGTGTAAATGGAAACACCTGTTTACTCTCTGTACATCTGACCTAAGTCAATTGCAGGATCCAGATTGTAGTGAAAGAGGGGGCTGCTTGACAATGTTTCATCTTATCTGCAATACGTTTTTATGTGCACCACCAGTAGAAACAAATATATCTATGGGTGGTCTGTGGTAATCAGCTAGGCAGCACTTGAATTTCTCTTGAGCAGCTGCACAAGCACACAGCTTACAGAATCACCACGCTTCTACCTCTGACAAATTGCATTGTGAGAAACTTGTGCACTAGGTTTTATTTTATTTTTTATGAAAACCCTTTGGTGTTAGCAGCAATGGAAATGCTAGTAGAGTAATAAGGTGGTAAAAATTGTATACCACTTACCCTTATGTTTAAGCTGATGATAGTGCCAGTTAATAATAGGTAAAACACTTAGTGTTGATTTGTTATGTGGAGGACTGGAATCCTGGAATCATTTGATATTCCAATTCAAGTATCAGAAGATATGGTTCAGTTTATAGAGTCAGGGGACTACCTACCAAGAAATGCATAGAAATAGATCTGCTAGGAAAATGAATGTGACCCAAATAACACTAGAGGGAGTGAGACATGTAGGATAAGAGCTGCTAAGTAGAATTTAGGCTCATGTTAGCTTTAAGTAGTTTACTAAACATCTCCTCTTTTGTTTACTATAATCTCTTCTTCAGTTTCAGGACATATACATTGTTCTTAAGAGTGTCTCACATGCGGCCCCATTTCCATCCTCCCGCCCCGATTTAAACTCCCATGTGCGGCTCCAATTCAAACCCCACCATCCCCAGTTCACCCCCACTGCTGACTCACCATCTGCACCTGGCTCTGGCTCTGGTTCAATGTCCTGCCGTGTTGTGGCTCACTGCCCAAGAAGGGCTGTGACTCACCACCCCGCACATAGCTCCAGCTTAACTCCACCCCTCTCCCCCCTGCAGCCCTAAACCTCCCCAGCCTTATCCCCCCCGCACCCACCTCCCATGGCCCCGACCCACTGCCAGGTTTAACCCTCCACCCTAGGACTTACCTTTCTGCTGTTTCCCTGGCTGCAAAACATGTGTTCTGCTGGGGAAAAAGCCAGACCACCAGTTACGCAAAATCCGGGTTACGTGAGGGTGCATGGAACAGAACCCTCGCATACTGTGAGAACTTACTGTACTTTGTTTAGTAACAAAATGCTTGTAATTGAAAATTAAGCTTGGTTAACATTTTGAATATTAAATGGAACTTCCCGAGCTACATGTTTTTACTTTTATTTTTAAAGTGGGGCTTTTATATCAAATCTAAAGGAAGATGTTGAATTATGGTCAATTTCACTTCCACACTTCAGTGAGCTGTTGGAAAGGCAGCTACAGAGGCACATATTCAAATTTCCATAGCTTGTTGATAGTTGTGTGCTCTGGGGAATGAAAGCAATGTTACTGAACATTGGTATATATATTTTCTCCTTACTGTTCTCCATGCCCGTGCTGTTGTTCCATTCTGAGTTGCACAATGAAACAGTGTCACTTCTGCCCAGAGCTAGCCACAGCCATTATGAAAAATGAGGCACGTCAGAATGGTCCCAGGAACATCACCCTATTAAGTGGACGCTTCTTCCCATAATGTAGTTCCCAAATCCTGTTCAGTGCCTTCATTGTTGGCATTGACATCTAGTAGAGATGTGGCAGTAAATTAAGGCCTTTCTGCCCACAAAGAGGAGAAAATAACTTAAGGACATATGCAGCAACCATGTTGTTTAACATTATATAGTCTAATCATTTTAAAATAAAAATAATTTGCTGTATCATACCTATTGGGTAATTAAATGGCATGGAAATTCTGAATTAAGGCTCAATTTCAGACCTGGTCCTGGACTCACTGACCATATTGTGATTTTTGTTTCGTTCAGTTTGAAAGACTGTATCCCTCATGGTGTCTGAAGTGCATTAGCCTGTCTTTTGTGCCCTTTCTCCAAATGAATAACTTGTTTATCAGAATAGATAATAAAATCAGTGGTTTTATTTGGCGTTATCAGAAGAAGGATTCTTGAAGAATAAACTTAAAAAAGCTCCAAATAAATTAAAAGCACCAGAAAAATTCACAAGAGGCATTACTAAATTTGGTTAATGTGTGTTCAGCAGTAGTTCTTTCAAAACAAACCAGATTATATGTCAAGGAAAGTCTGGCTCTCACTTTTGTTAAACTCAGCTTCTGATATGCAGCAGCTTAGCTACATGTTGGTGATTTATTGAAAATTTTAGAATTGATCAAATCATCAATGTTGTCTCCACACTCTGACATGAGTACTGGAGTGAAGGGAGAATGAAATGGTCTTGTAAAGGGGAGGGAGCTCTTCTGGTGAGCATGGAGTAATTCAACTAGGAACAGTGACACTAGCGGTATTTCACATCTCTCATGAGCTGCTCATGCTTTTCTCTTCATTTAACTATAATATACTGTAGTGCCTCCAACTGGGAACAAAAAACGTCTTGTGTGATGGAGAGAATGGAGCACAACAAAACTGCATTGTGGTGATCCAAGCACTATCACTGGTCACCTGAGGGTGGGGTAAAAGGATCACAAAACTAATATGACATTCCTGCCCCAAGGAGCTTACAGTCTAAGGTTGAGTGTGAGTCAGTGAGAACCACCATAAAAAAAGTGTACTAATTCACAGAACAGGATTCTGGTAACAAGTTTGTGGTTCCTGAAGTGTGCACTTGTTGGTAGCTCTTTCTGTCTGTTAGCACACTTTCATATATTTATGAACACTTTTCTTTCACTCCATTTTCGGATGCGATTTCTGGCTTGTTTCAACATGCAGTGTGGTTGAAAAATATTGTTCTCAGTACTGAACAAGTGTCTTTTATTTACTGAAAGTTGTATTTAAGCTTGCTTATGTGAGACTGAATTCGTATACACATTTTCCACAATTTTTGTTTTGAAGATTTAATTCTAAAAGCCACGGTTCTGCTTTTTATTTTAAATTATCTTTTAATGACATTTAAAAAATTGCATTTTAGGAGGAAGTTTTCCCTTATCCAGAGATCTCTAATGAAGAATTACAAGAAATCAACCAACTTGTAGGACCGGTAGAAAAGTTCTTCAATGAAGAAGGTATGGTTAGTCCTCTTCCACACAAATGGCTTCTAATTATTATTATAGTAAAACACTGATTTGTGTTCACTTATCAAGATTTGTGTACAGTGTGACTGTTTCCCCTTGCATAGTCATTTTGTCTTTGCATGGTTCATGCATGAATTAAAGAGGATAGAGAAACAGAATTATTGCAAAGCTCTCTAACAAATTTTGGAATTGAAACTTATTTTTTCTAAGATTGTCAATTAAAAAGTGAGTTCTTTTCCCTGTCATGAAAACTTGTGGGCTGGTGAACTGATGGCTGGCCCAGTGCTCGCTTTGAGCTGGCCTGTAAGGTGGCAGGCCTGGCCCTGCCCCAGTGCTCCAGCCACACAGGAGGCATTGTAGCTGCAGCGCTAGCATTGGCTCCCTGCAGAGTGGGTGGGAGGGGAAGGAAGCGGCTCTGCGTGCTTCAGGGAAGTGCTCCCTGCAGGTTCTGTCCCAGCCTGTCCCATCGTGGGCATTGAAGGGCAGTGCTCCCATCCCTTGCCCTCTCCTGCCCTCTTTTGTAAATGATTCCCTGAAGCTATGGTTACACTAGCATGCTCTGTTGATAGAAGTCACTGTCAGAAGCGATCTTCTGGCAAGACCTCTGACAAATCACGGCCCCACATAAAAGCCAGGCCACTGTGTTGGTCTGTTTTGTCGACAGAGAGCGACCAGACTGCAAGGCCACTTTGAGAGAACCAGGCCCCAGAAGCTGGTCAAGCAGGGTCACATGTCTGACTGGCTCTTCTGGGAGCTCCAACCAGGCGCACCATTAACTGCCCCCCACTTCTGCTTCCCCGGCCAATACCTGGCCACGCTGAGCCCTGCCTACCCCTGCAAGGTGTAGACAGCTTACTGCGGAGCAGCCACCCTGCTCTTGAGGAACCCAGCAGCTCAGCAAAGCCGTGGACTCTGAGCAGCCCCCAGGCTGGCCCCTCATTGCTCAGCTGCCACTACAGGCACTGTTCACCCTACAGCTGGCCCTCTTGCCCCACCTGTGGGAGGACCTGCTGTACTCCAAGGATGATGGATGCCCCAGTGCCCTGGTTGCTCTCATCTCCCTGGATGTCAAGGTGGGTGTGGCAATTCAACAACAGTGCAGACTGGTGGAACCATGGAGTACTGAGGGACTGGGATGACCACCAGTGGATCCAGAACTTCAGGATGAAAAGGAAAATCTTCCAGGAGCTCTGCCCCGGCTCGCCCCTGCATTATGGCAACAGGACACCTGCATGCAGCCAGCCATCCATGTTGAGAAGCAAGTGTTCATGGCTTTGTGGAAGCTCACCACCCTGGACAGTTACTGCTCTGTTGGGAACTGATTCGGGGTGGAGAGGTCCATGGTCAGGGTCATCCTGATGAAGGTAAGGCACCATCAGGCTGCAGTCCCTGTACAGGGGGAGGGGGAAAGATGGGTTCCTGGCCAAGAGAGGCCCTGGTAAGTGGGGTTGGAGGATGGGGGAGGGGAGTCGGGGAGCTGTGCCATCCCACCCTCTGAGACGTGCCACTGGGTGGGGTGGGGTGGGCTGCACAGGGGGTTCTTGGGGAAGGCCATGAGACGGGGCAGGGGAGCCCAACATGCACGAGGGTCTGCCTCCCACGGCCCGTCACGTGTTGGTCTCCCCCTCTTCCAGGCTGTGAGTGCTATCAGTGGGGTCATGCTGAGGAGCTCATCCAACTCAGCGACCTGGACACAATGGTGGCGGGTTTCAACACCCGGGGACTCCCAAACTGTTTTCCTAGCTCCACCCCGTCCTCAGCATGACCTCCCCTCCCCAACCACCCACCCCAGGACCAACGGACGCAGGGAAAAATAAAACACTTTACAAATAGAAACCTGTGCTCCAAACGCATTGCACCCACACAAAACTATTTGAACACAAAGCCGTCAAGTAGCCCTTTAAAGACTAGCAAAATGGTTTATTAGGTGAGCTCTCGTGGGACAGACCCACTTCTTCAGACCACAGCCAGACCCCCCAACACACAATTCCTGGGGCAGGAGGTGGGTGGACATCACTCCACAGAGGGGTTAGGGGCTGTAAACCTGCAGAGGACCTGGACCCTGAGCGGTGATGGCTGCATGATCCCCTTCTGCCACGGGGTCAGGGTCCTCGTCGGGGCTGTTTTGGGTTCGGGACCATGGGCTGGTACGAGGCCCGCGAAGCTGCAGCAGGGGCGCTGCGGGGCAGGCAGAGCAGGAGGAGCTGGGGGGCGGTGCGTGTTGGCACTGGTCACGGCCATTGCCAACTGCAGTGCCTGCACCACGGCTTCAGGCATGGAGCCAGTGGGCAGAGGCTAGAGTGTGAGCTGGGGCAGGCCTCGGAGGGAGACCGGGGTGGCGGGCAGGTATCCCTGGGCTTTTGTGGCCTCCCAGCTGGTCCAAATGTGATGGACCTCGACCATGAGCTGGTACAAAGCCTGCTTGTGCCGCTCCTGGGACCGCTTCTGCAAATCCATTATCTGCTCCTGGAGCAGGTTTTGGCATGCCGGGTGTTCACATAAAGACAGAGTGCTTCCTCTTCCATGGTATGGTCTGCTCACTCCTATGGTGGTGAGATGCCAGCTGCAGTGGGTGCTGGTCTAGGACTGGCAGGCTCCGTGTGGTGGGCGGGCCTGGCAGGTCCAGGCGATATTGTGGCACTGGCATGGCCTCTGATGGTGCAGCTGAATGGAAGAAGAGAGGAAGACAGTAAGTCATCCCCGCCACACAGCCCCTAAGGCTCTGCCCATCACCACCAGCGAACAGTGACCACTTCTTCCCACCACATTTGGCATTGCTGTCCCATGAGGACAACCCTGTGCAGCCTCCATGGTGGGCCGTGCTGCATGGTGACTCCGTGGGGACTGGGGGACCGGGTTGACCACTGCACCCTTAATCCCACCCCGATGGGCTAGCGGCCCAGGGTTTGTCTGGCCACAGAGTGATCTCCACCTGGGTGGTGGGCAGACTGGGCGCAGCTAAGCCCTTCCCGGGCCCCCCCATGTGCTTGTAGCCCTTGTCTACAAGGTGGATACTGCTTGTTATCTGCAGCCATGAACACGTGCTGGTGGCATACTCCTCAGTGGCTTGTGGGTTGGGCCATCGCCCGTGTGACTGACCTACTCCAGGCCAAGGTAGGGATGGGCATGTCCTCAGGACCCTGTGGCCCGTGCAGCAACTTATGCCAGGGGCTGCCTGCAGGGGCTCGATGGGACTCACTGTTGGGTGCATGGTTGCATGTGCTGGCCCTGCATCTTGAGGCCACATGCGAGCCATGCTGATGAGCATTGTGCCTCATAGCGGAGAGGCAGAAAGCTGTCGGGAGACGGGCTGAGTTTTGTCAATATGCTCTTGACACAGTGCAGTTTGTATGTGGACGTGCAGCACGTTTTATTGACAAAACCCTGGTTTTCTCAACCGTGTGTGCTAGTGTAACCATAGCCTGAGAGAACAGAGAAACAACTGCTGAATAACTTCTTCACAAGCACTGGTTTTCACTACTGACATAGTTAGGGATCATCATCCCCAATTTCCAGATGGTGAGTGTGAGGCAAAAGTTCTGACTTCCCCGAGGACTTGAGGAGAGTCCAGGCTCATGCTTAATTGGACCAATAGCTTATGTCTCCGTTCAATGGAATAATTCAGTTAAGGCTAGAAAACTCGAGAAATTCTTCTTGAGCGAATGAAAAGTCAATGCATATTTTTACAGCCTGAAATCATAAAACCCAAACATTCTTTAGTCAGTTTAAAGCTCATATTTAATGGAGAAATGGAAAGCATTTGTGATTACCTGGTTTAATTGATAGACTTATTTAATTTTTGTTTGGGCCCTGTGCCAGTTCTGGTTAGATATTCAGCAATAATTCTGAGCAACAAAAATGAAACTGAAAAACTGCCTGAATAATTGAAACAGTTGACACTGACTAACGAAAATCAACTGAGCAGAATCTCTCTGAAGCTTGGCAATTCTCATGCACTAAGCTGACGTGTCTATATAATGGTAATGAATGAGCATGCTTTTTCTCTCCCAAATCTAACTGTAACCCAAGTATGATTTTGATATGATATGCTTTGTAGCTTAAACCATTTAAAATCAATTAGTTTTGTTACAATATTATGTTTTGACTGAATTTCACCTCATCCCAAGCATTATAACTGACCACTTCTACCTTGTTCAGTACCTTAAATTCACCTGCCTTTGAATATTTCTCAGGCAAATGCCACTGGACTCTGCAGAAATTAGCTTTTATTCCTTCAAGAATTATTTTCAGGAGGATGACTTCAGTCTCTGCTGCTGCTGAACTGCAACATAATGCAAACTAATGCAATTCTTGTCAGGTTACATCCTTGTTATTCAGGACTTGATGGGCAGCTGTGAAAAGTACCCAGGCTTTATGTACTGAGATAATGTTCTTGGGACAGTTGTGGGACAAATTCCTGATTATATTTTGTTTATCCCAATATTCTGGATTTGTGAGGAATTTGTTTAACATTGTGCTAATGCTTCATGCTTGTGTACATGCTTGGATCAGTATTTATAGAAATGTTTGAGAGGGTTGAAAAAGCTATAGATTCTCCCCATTTCCACAGCCCTGGTATTCATGTGTCACCACTTGTAACCATAACTTCTTCCTTTGGAACCTACCAGTCAGTTCCTCTTGAATGCAGTCAGAGAAGGAGCTAGGCCTCTTCAGCTGGAGTGTTATAGCAACTTTTGAGAACATCTCATTATTGCAGCTATCTCCTCAGTTTTGTTTTGCTTGAGGAGTGCTCACTTCTTATTCAGTAAGACATAACTGGAAGATTTCAAATAGGCTCTTGTCGTATGCTATCTGGGAATCAACAATGCAGAGAGGACTTGGCTCAAATTCCCTCCTACTATTGCTGCCTTAGGCTGTGTCTGCGCTCCAAAAATGGAGTAAAGACTTCAAAGTTAACTTCAAAGTAAGGGAAAATGTGTGTAGACTCTCTGCTGGCTACTTCGATGTCATGCCGAACTTTCAAGTTAGTTCTTAGTGTAGATGGACCCATAGTGACTCAAATCAGTAGGGGCAGAATAGTAAGGTCAAGTAACTTCTCCTTTCAGTACCTAAGGGTTTTATTTCCCTGCAGTCTGTAGTGGGTACCTCCATAGGCACTGGGTCACAATAGTCCACCTTTATATATACTTCAAATCTGTGATAGTGAGCTCTAATGGGACATTGGCTGATGATTGTTGGGACTGTTTATTGGTTTTCCAGATGCTGAGGAATAAAGGGTTGGGACATGTTAGCCACCCTTGTTAAAGTCATTCTGAAGCTAATAGGAATAGTTTCTGTAAAGTTAAATGTGTGAAGTGTGTCTGCACCTGCTGGAGTATGAGTCAGAAGTTTGAATGCTAGAACATAATCTGGTTTGCTGCTGGGGATGCACTGAGATGCTACTGGAGAATATGCGTCGGTGGTGGTGGGGAATGAGCCACTCAGACCCACTCTTTTCATTAGCCATTGTTCTGCAGGTCAGTGCTGTCATGTTGATTATTAGGACTAGAGTTTAGGCTGCTGTTGCAGTAGCATGCCATGATTTTGAGAGTGCTGCTGCAGCCTGCCTGCTTCGCACTGATTCACAAGCTCATGGAGAGGCACACTAACTCTAACCAGGTGTACTTCTCTTTTCAGTGGACTCTAAGAAGATTGATCAAGATGCTAAAATCCCTCCAGAAACTCTGAAGGGATTGAAAAGTCTTGGACTCTTTGGCATGCAGATTCCAGAGGAATATGGTGAGTTTAAAAAAAAATACTGAAAATGGAGCCAAATAATTTCTTAATCTTCCTTTCAGTACATACTGCAGCCCAAGGCATCAGATACCACTGCACTTGTTTTCAGGTTCTCAGTTGAAACAGAGAGGGTCTTGATGTAGCATGGGTGTCTGTCTCTCAGCATTTGCGAAATCTGTTTTATTAAAACCAGGCTTACTGGTGTCTTCACCTGTCCATGTTGATGCCACTGCCTTATTTAAATAATCGGTGAACTCATTTGTCCACTTTAAAAGTTTAATATATTTGACAGAGTTGTATTTTAGTTAAATAAATTTAAAAAAAAAAAAAACCCTTCAGCTTCAGCAGTATCTGTGGGCTGGGGCACTCAGACATAATAAATGAGGAGATTGTTTACTTAGCTGTTATCTTCTGGCATTTTCTTTGTCATCATCCTGGCGGGATCGCTCAGTGGTTTGAGGAATGTGGGGCAATTTTTTTCTTTTAAGAAACAAAATGGTGCTTGGTCCTCCCAAGAGGACAGGAGACTGGACTCAATGACCTCCTGAGGTCCCTTCCGGTTCTGAGATGTGTATCTCCATATATTTTTATTTAAAAAGTGAGTCTGAAAGAGGTATTTGGAACATAGGATGTGTCTTTAAAAAACTAGTCTGGGCTGTGTATTTTATGTATAAAGAGCAACCTGACTTAAAGTTGCAGTGGCTGTATCAGTGCGGAATAAAGTAGGAGGCAGACATAATTCAGAATTCTTGTTTTTGTTTCGTTTGTCTTTTTTTAACCCTACACATTTGGTGGTGCATGCAAGTTGAACCATTGCTTGTTTAATTTATTGTTCCTGCTGCAGAGATATTAATCTTACTTCTGCAAAGATGTGAGAGAAGCATCCATTTGATCCCTATTCCAAGATTAATATCTAACACAATTAACTAAAAAGCAAAAATGGAAGAGTTTGGAACAATACAATTTTGGGTCATATTAGTCTCAAGAATTCATATCAGGTTTAATTTTGCATTAGGAAATATTGTCTCCTGCTGTAGTAGTCTTAGAATGGTCTTTGTAGTACCTAATAGATCTTATTTTGTTTCTCAGACAAGTTTTTTAAAAAACCTAAATTATGTGTGTCTAACTGATACTGTTACAAGCCAGTAGGTGTGCCTCTATGCAGATAGCTATTTGGATGCCATTTCTGTTTGGGGATCTAGCTTTTTCTCTCTTTCATATGTAGTCTGTATTGAAATATTTTAGACAGTGCAATGCTGAGTGGACTGGCTTACCAGGAGGAAGCCACTGGCATATATCTATTTCACTGCAATACATCAGATAACACTTTTCAGTAATCAAACTTATGACAATAGTTTTATGAAAGAGAATTTGATCTGGTATGTCTTTGTATGAGAGTTGCAGGTTTGTTCGCGCTGCATTTGTAGTCTTCCCTTCTGCTTTGTTTATAAAAAAAAAAAAAAAAAAAAAAAAGTGTGTGTGGGGGCGGGAGTGCTGAAAATTGTCAGAAATCACTTCCTACAAAATGGGACACGATTGCATTCTACATGTAGATCACTGTTGTGAGAGAGACTGTCTGAGAAATACAATAAATCTTCAGAAGTCAGCCCCACAATTTCAATTTTAGGTCAATCCTGTAACAGTTTTGCTGTGTAGTCAGAAGTACTAGCAGTCTTCTAGTTCAAAACATCAGCTATATCGACTAATATCCAATGGATGGTGATCTGCTTCATGAGCCAGTGGCATCAAGAAAACATGCCTTCTTGTTGCCGATGGGTATAACAAAAGAACAGCATATCTAATGATGTACCCATCCCCTACTTCCCATCCCCTGATCTTAATCTCTGAGACATTACTAGAGAGAGAACAGCTCTGAACCTCGATGACTTCGCCAAGCTCATGAATTTGAAAACAGTGAAGACATTGGAAATATCTTTTGTATTTGAAACAGTTACATCCACAGTATGTGAAGTTATTCAGTCATTTACAATTGTGGTTGGTAAGTTAATGTTTATGTGGATATGGATTTCAGTTGTGTAGTTTTACTATAAACGTGACTTCAGTATTGGTTTCACAATTGCATTTGATATAACTTCATGAACAATATTATTCCCGGGTAACAACGAAAGAAAAAGAACCTTGATTGAATTCCAAATAAATGACTATTTCCAGAAGAAAAACATAAATGTTTGTTTCTTCAGTCACAGATATGAACATGAAATTTTCAAGTAAAAAATCCACATTACTTATTAGACTGCACCCGCCAATATAACGTGTCCAGTTACAAAGTTAAGGACAACAAAACTATTTTAACACTGCCCTTGTGGCTCTGTAGCCTTCTCACATCTTCAGCTCTACTTGCAAATTAGGAGAGGGTGTTGTGCTTGTGCAGCTTCCTGATGAATTGTTGAAAATGTGAACTTGTGAACTATAAAAGATGGTTTTGTAGCCAGTTTAATAAATGCTTGACACTGAATTATCCTTTGGTAATATATGGGCTCTTTCCATCCAATAGTCATAATTGGATTATCTGTGCCTTGAATATGAATTCTGCCTATCCTGGGGTTGAGGAGGCACACCCACCACTGACAGGGCCCTGAGCTGAGGCCTTGTGGAGAGGGAGGGCATGGGTCCCCCTAGACCCACTCTCCTGACCCCAAAGAAGGGGAAGCACGACTTGGGGAATACTGAGTAGGCCTCTGGATCTGCCTGAGGGGTGATATTGACTAGGCTGCTGGGCCTGATGGCAAGAATTGACTAGGCTGCAGAGGCCTGACTTTGGAATGCTGACTAGGCCAGAGAGGCCTCACTGGGGGTGTGGCAGAACTGCTGCCTGTAGACTCCAGGGACGTGATAAAAGGCAGGTATTGCAGATGGTGGGCTAATGCTTTTCTGTTCCCTGAGTAAGCCCAATTAGAGCAGGCAGTTGGGGCCTCATTAGGAGTCAGCCACAGCTGAGTCTAATCAGCACTCATGGCCAGCTGAGGTCCTGGACTTCCTATAAAAAGTCTCCCCAGCAGCAGGGGGGAAAGAGTTGGAAGGTGTACAGGGAAGAAGGCTGGAGCAGAGCAGTACAAAAAGGTACCATGGGAAAGTGGTGGGCAAAGTGGCTCAGGATGAGGTCACTACATTGGGGCAGGGGCAAAAGCCCCACCAGCTACCTCTTGTCTTCTTAGGGATCCTGGTCTGGAGTCCAGGGTAGAGGGTGGGTCTGGACTCCCACCACCCTTCCTGGAGGGCTACCTTGCTGGAGCAGGCAAAGGCCTGCAAGGGGGCTGACTTTATTCCCCTGCACCCCATTTCAGATTTGCCTAGAATGAGAATGGCTTGCTAAGCAGAGACCCCTGCCTCTGGAAAGACCAGGGCATTTAAGGGGCTACCGTGAGTCTCTGAGGCACAACAGAGAACTGCCAGGAAGCGCAGGGACCCACAGGGGGCTGACGGGGAAACGGTCATGGGTTGTGAGCCCTCTGCAGAGACAGGGGGCCAGAGTGATGCATTCATTTTCATACAGCTCAGTGCATCACTGCTCCAAGTTGTTTTGTAATGGAAGCACATTTGCTAGATGCCTTAGCATGTGTAACTCTCCTGTAAGAAAAAGAGTAGTATAAAATGAGAACTTGCCTGTGAACTGAAAAGAAAAATGTAAGAATCCAACTGGATGGGCTGTTTGTAGAGCCCACCTTGTTCCAGTGAGGTGGATGCTTCCTGTCATCAGTTCCCCTAACCCTATCCCGTTAATGGTACTTGGAACAGAGACACAGGCGTTCCCCAGCTGAAGAACATGAGGATGCATGCTGCCAAATTCTCTGCTCTCATAACTCTCTTGAGATCTGTGGAATTGCAGTAGCACAGAATTTGGCTACTGAATGTTTAAAGCTGTGTGCCTTGGAGTTTTACATGTGTATTCCCATCAACATTCCTATTGGTTCATGTGCCCTGGTATAAGGCCTTGGTGCTCTGGTCTCCATCAGACTTCTGTGGCCAAATCAGTCTTTACTGTTATTAGTGAAACCAGAAAGTTTAGCTAACAGTTGTTAAACTGGATCTGGCTTTGGGAGCTTAGCATGAATTTAAGGCATCAGTTAGTGCTAGCATTTGGTCAGTGAACCGGTACTAGCATTGGTGAGAATTCCCTTGTGAAAATGCACGAGAGGCCTTACAGAGAACACAATTCTTCAACTAAAACCTACCTTCCAGAAGTCAATTGGACAACATCTCAAAAGAATGTGCATGATGGAATACTTTCAGGTTTGAGTGTAGTGGCCTCTGCTGCAACTGCAGTGAACACTCACTCTATTTCAAAGAAAATATAAGAAGATCTCAGTGAAAGTAATGATGTTCCTTAGGGACTGTTTTTTATGATAGTAAAATTGTATTAGATTTAGTAAAATTGTAAACAAATATTTAAGAATTTTTGGACCTCTCTGCTTCATATATTGAGTCTGTTCTGGTATGGCTATGATCTGAAGAAGTGGGTCTGTCCCACCAAAGCTCATCACCTAATAAATTGTTTTGTTAATCTTTAAAGTGCTACATGATTGCTCTTTTGTTTTGCTAGAATACAGACTAACACAGCTATTTCTCTTTCAAATATTTGAGAGGTGGAAACATTTGCACCAAATCAGCGTAAACCAATTGAGAGGTGTAAGAGGGAGTATTTGAATGAAGGGGAGGCTCATAGTTAGACTCCTTTGCTTGCCCTTACTGGGTGCATAAAGTGAATTGTAGTCAAGGGCTGTCTGAATATTGTTCCCATTCTTGATTGTCATCTTAGCTATGTCTACAGTACAGAGTTTTGTCAACACAAACTGGCAGAGCATCCACACTAAAAATATGTTCTGTTGACAGTAAATTGACAGAAGGCGGCACTTTTGTGGACAGCGTTCTGCCTTTCTTGGCAGATTTTGTTGACAGAATTCACGTGTGGACACTCCTGGGGGGTGCTTTCTGTCAACAGATAAATCCTCCATGGCACTGGCCAGCTGGCCCTGGGAGACACCCTGTCCACAGCACTCGCAGCTCTATGACCCCCTGCTTCTGGCCATTTTTAAAGCCTCAGTGAACCCCAGAAACGCTGTGGCAGGAAGCTGAGAACATGGCAGCAGTACATTGCTTCTGCCAGTGCTCCACAGCCACTCACCAGAATGCGGTGGCACCCCATGGCCAAAAGCCAACAGCCCCTCAACCTTCTGG
Source organism: Carettochelys insculpta (assembly GCF_033958435.1). Lineage (NCBI taxonomy): Eukaryota > Metazoa > Chordata > Testudines > Carettochelyidae > Carettochelys > Carettochelys insculpta. Next base: position 13,008,561 of record NC_134147.1, on the reverse strand, counting down.
GGTCCTCCAGGGAACTGCAGGATAGTCCCGGGAGCCTCCCCCAGAGCACAAAAAGCCGGGCCCCATCCTGGACCTCTATTCAGTCTCTGAGCTGAGGAGTTGATCCCCTTGGACCCCTCAGCCAAGAGGAGGAATGCCCCTGCCTACACCTGGCTGACCACTGCCCACTGGCATGGGGCCACCCTGCCCAGACAATGGAGCAAGTCCAGGAGAAGATTAAGGAGCTGAGGCAGGGGTACACCCAGGCCCTTGATGCTGCCAAGAGGTCAGGAGCAGGACCTGCACCCTGCTCCTACCATCACGAGCTCCACAACCTCTTGAGAGGCAAGGATGCCCCCTGTGAGCAGCTGTCGATGTGGCTAAGGAGGCCCCCTGCTGCCAGAGCTACAGGAGGAGGAGGAGCAGCAGTAGTCCAGGTCCCAGATGGAACCGGAAGATGACTAGGTGTCTGAGGTGAGCGAGGGCACACTGATGATCGCCTGATTGCCCTGGACTCAGGGCACCATCAGACAGGCCACGTCCAGGACATCCCCAGACCTCTTGAAGGGACCCTCCAGTAAGTACCCTGCGTGTGAGACACCCCAGAGCATGTCATGGCTGGAAGTGGGACAGCCACAAAGGCAATGGCCTGAGCCCAGAGACACCGAGGAGTGCGGCTGCTGGCATGTGGCTGTGCCCACAGGCAACAGTCAGCGCCTGCTCCCACAGACAGCACTGTGAACCACGCATGGGGGGTGGTGTGTGACAGGCTGCACCTGGAGCACCTGCCACCTATGCAGGGACCACTTTTTGTCCAGATGCGCCCGCCCCCCAACCCTGCTTGGCCATTAGCCTGTTGAGTGGGGCGGGGGAGGCCTCAACGGTCAGCCTGGTCCTCGAGGCACGGTGGAGTTCCTGTGTGGCAGGGCCTGCCCATCCCTTGGCCCAGGAGATGGTGGGCTGCTGCTGCTAATGGTTGGTCGGGGTCAGGGCCTTTAGGGGCTGTGTCAGAGGAATGACTCACCATCTTTCCTTACAGCTGCACCATCCAAGGGCCTGGGCAGTCCACCCGCTGTCAGGGCCAACCACCCCTGTCCTGGAACTGGAGCCTGTCAGCCCAGCACCAGTGCCAGCTGGCACCCTCCATGCTGAGGGTGAGCCAGTGACCAGAGGGGTCATTGACAGGAGAATGGCAATTTCCAGAAGGCTCTCACTGCTGCCCTCTGGAGGCTCATCCACCTCTTAGAGTGTCGGCTGTGGGAAGACTGGGAGTGGCGGATGTGGGTCCAGAACCAGCTGATGACCACTTAGATGCCATCACCAGTGTCTGGCAGTACCAGTTGCCCTCCCCCCTCCACTTGTCATCTCCCAAGAGATGGTGAACCTTGTCTGTTGGGTGATGGCCAACCCCCGCTCTCCCTGGGGAGCCTGACCCCACCGCAGCCACACTGCCGCCGTACCTGCCCATGCTCCTGGCCCCACCCCAGCCCTGATAGGGACAACGAACCCACAGCAGTAGGGGATCCTGAGGCGGACACTGCTTGGGGTCCCATTCCCCTCTGAAGTAATGCCCCCCCAGCCTAGTTCAGTTGCCCGTCCACCTGTATGTAGTTTTATCTTCCTCATTATAACTAGTTTTTTGCATGTTTCGTCTCGTTTATCTTTTTGTAAGTAAACAAGTTATTTGAACATACCCCCCCATGTCCCTCTTTATTGCAGAGGGTTTGGGGAGGGTCAAGGGAGTGAAGGGGGAGGGGTTGTGGTAGGGATGGGGTCAGGCTGTGGGGGGGCATGGGGAGGGATATTGGAGGCTGTGGGAGAAGGTCTTCCAGATCTACAGCCCATCCTAATGGGCTTGGTGGACTGGAGCTGCGCCCGGCTGCTCGTAGCCACAGCCCGTGTCCAACCCCATCTCCTCTGCCCACCAGGTGGAAGGCCTTTTTCCCTCCACAGTGTTGTGGAGGGCACAACAGGTGACCACTGTTTGGGGGACATTATGCTCCCCCACAACCAGCTGGGTCAGGCAGCATCTACAATGTGCCTTCAAGTGGCCAAATGCACGCTCAGTCTGGTTCTGTGCCCAGTTGAGTCAGACGTTAGAGCTCCTGGCTCAGGTCCAGGAGCCAGGGCATGAGCGGGGAGGCAGCATTTCCCACGATGGACAGTAGCATGTTCACGTCCCTGACTGCCAGCTCATGGCGAGAGACATAAGTGCCTGCCTCCATCCTCTGTAACAGTCTGGAGTTGTGGAACACCTGCGCATTGTGTGTCCAGCCTGACCACTCAATGTACACATCAAGGAACTGTCCCTGGTAGTCGACCAGGGCCTACAGCACAACAGAGTGATATCCCTTGCAGTTGATGGACCAGGCTGCGCTGTGGTCTGTGGCATGGATGGGGATGTGGATCCTGTTGATTGCCCTGAGGCAGTCGAGGAACCCCTGGGTGGTGAAGCCTGACATGACTGCGTCCGGGTCTGCAAGATGGACAGCCCTCAGCAGGAGGATGGTGTTGATGGCCATCGTGATCCACAAGGGCCAGAGATCAAACACATACATCAGGGACTGCACCTTCCCTTCCCCCGAGCTCTCTGGGAGCTGCCCCCCCCCCCCCCCCCCCGTCAGCAAGTCTGTGTGAGGCTGGGACTGCACAGTCCCTGGGGATGGGGCTTCCCTCCCCAGCTTCACCCATCGCACCCCTGACCCTGCTCTCAAGGGTTCCCCTTGGCTGGGACACCCCCTCCCCCATGCAAGTCCTGCAGCCTGAGAGTGCTTTACCTGCATGAGGATGACCCTGATGGTGGGCTAGCCCATACCAGCCTGGTTCCTGATGGAGCAATAGCTGTTGGGGGTGGCCAGCTTCCATACGGTGATGGTGACCTGCTTCTCCAGGGGGATGGTAGGCTGTATCTGGGTGTCCTCTCTCTGGAGCACCAGGGCGAGCCAAGCGTAGAGCTCCAGGAAGGTGTCTGTTCTCATTCTGGAGCTGCTGCTGGTCATCCCAGTGCACCTCGACCAGCCGGTCCCACTAGTTACGACTGGTGCTGTATCTCCAGACCCTCCTAGTCACCCAAGGGGGTAAGCGCTGGTGGGCCTATGTGGCAGCCATCGCATGCTTCTTGAAGCCAATGCTGGGTCTGTCCCCCAGAGGAAGAGCAGGGTGGCCAGAACGACGTTCAGCAGAAGCTGCAGCCCCTGTGTGTTGGGCCCGTGCAAGCCACCCAGAGACTGCTGTGGCACCATGACTATCTGGAAAGCATCTTGCCAGCCATGCGACCCTGTGTGATGGGATTCCAGGGGGCTGTTCTGTCAAGAAAGCAGCTGGGTGGTCTGGCCACTTCCTTTCGACAGACACACTTTGCTCTGTGGACGTGATCTGTTGACAGAATTTTTGTCGGGTGACTTCTGGCAATAGCTTGCTGTACTGTAGACATAGCCCTTATGAAAAAGCTATTTGTGGTGTTAACAGCAGTTAGCTGGGTTTGTAATTGGTTACACAAAACTAGTACTTTTTATGGCCCTAGATAGTAAAATTATGCATGTGAATGCTGGAAATGCAAAGGAAAAATGTTTAGTAGGAGAAGACATGATACTTGGGTCCCCCCACACCAATTCTTTTCTGTTCCTTATACATATACTGGTTCATTTACAGCAGGAGGTCTCAAAATGGAAACAAGGTTTGAATTAATTTCTCAAAATATTTCATTTTAATGTTAGATGCAAAGATTTTTAAAAATGTTACCATGTTTTGATATAGCAATGTAAAATCCCATTTAATTAGTTACCCAGTTAAATGCAAGTTTTAACCACTTAACCAGTTAGCCAGGTGGGGAGGCTGCTGCTGGAGTGGCCTTCAGGTGGACTGCTGTGGATGAGGAGCTGCTCCACATGTGCTGGAGTGCCTCACATCTGTGGCACCACCCTCCCCTTTTCCAACCCTTCCCCCACCTCTCCCGTCCCCAGGCAAAGCCTCATCCATTTAGGGCCTGGCTTACCAGTTAAACTTTAACATCCCTAATTTAATACCCATTTGGAAAACTTCACTCAGAATAGTGGTCCGTCTGTTTTCCCATCTTCCTGATCTTTTTCTTTTCTTGTAAAGTGCAAGCCAACGTGCCTTTGCTTTCGCTATTCTTGTTCTTGTTTTCAGTACCAGCTGCAATGATATCAGCATTATACTGAGATCCACATTTGTAAGTCTGTACTCCCTCTGTTGGCTGGTTCTGCAGCTGCTGAGCAAAAAGATCAGACATGAACAACAGCTGGCTTTCTTTTAAAGTAGAAGTTGAATTTCTGTCCTAATTTGACATAAACAGGGAACTGCTGAATAGTCATTGGAGAAATAGTCTGAGGTAAACAGGATGAAGCTTAATAAGGACAAATGCAAAGTGCTCCGCTTGGGAAGGAACAATTAGTTTCACACATACAGAATGGGGAGAGACTGTCTAGGAATGACTACAGCAGAAAGGGATCTAGAGGTTATAGTGGACCACAAGCTAAATATGAGTCAACAGTGTGATGCTGTTGCAAAAAAGGCAGACATGATTCTGGGACCCATTAACAGGTGTGTTGTGAACCAGACACGAGAAGTCATTCTCCCGCTCTACTCTGCGCTGGTTAGGCCTCAGCTGGAGAATTGTGTCCAGTTCTGGGCACCACAGTTCAAGAAAGATATGGAGAAATTAGAGAGGGTCCAGAAAAGAGCAACAAGAATGATTAAAGGTCTAGCGAATGTGCCCTGTGGAGAGAGGCTGAAAGAACTGGGCTTGCTTAGTTTAGAAAAGAGAAGATTGAGGGCGACATGATAGCGGTTTTCAGGCATCTAAAAGGGTGTCATAAGGAGGAGGGAGAAAACTTGTTCGTCTGGGCCTCTTGAGGATAGAACAAGAGTCAATGGGCTTAAACTGCAGCAAGGGAGGTTTAGATTGGACATTAGGAAAAAGTTCCTAACTGTCAGGGTGGTCAAACAGTGGAATAAATTGCCAGGGGAGATTGTGGAATCTCCATTGCTGGAGATATTTAAGAACAGGTTAGATAGATGTCTATCAGGGATGGTTTAGAAAGTACTTGGTCCTGCCATTAGGGCAGGGTCCTAGACTCGATGGCCTCTTGAGGTCCCTTCCAGTCCTAGTATTCTATGATTCTATGATTGATTTTGTTTCTGATATTCAGTGGACTGAATGATGCTTGTTTTAGAGCAGGAGATTTCAAACTTTGGGCTGCAGATCCTCAGGCTAGTGTCTTTTTTTTCTCCCTTTAGTTTCCCCAGTCTTGGCTGCTCATAGCTTCTGGTGATCACCATTGCCAGCCAATGGAAGCTGCAGGAAGCCACTTGAAATTCGGAAATTCTTTCCTTGAGAGAAAGAAAGAGAGAGAGAGAGAGCGTGAGTGTACACACATAATGTACACTTGCACAACATAATGTCAGCTTGCCTGGGTAGAAAGTGTATATGCAGAAGTAATAAGGAATTTTATAAAGTGGATAAATGTGTTTCTCCTAATGATTTCATACATAAAGCATTCACTTCTGGGACAAGCTATATAGTTCAATTACAAGTAATGTACCAGTAAAGGCCTCTTCAGTATTTTTTGAGCTTTTAAAGAAACTAGTAATTTATGCTTTTTTTGTTTTTCTGTACTTGAAAGTATTTCTCTCTGTAGAGACAGCTCTTAGAGCAGGGAAATGACTGAAGAAAAACACTTTTTTTTTTTTCTCCCACCAGGTGGACTTGGTCTCTCAAATACAATGTACGCACGTTTAGGAGAAATAATTTCTCTAGATGGATCTGTTGCAGTTACTTTGGCAGCTCATCAAGCAATAGGGCTTAAGGTAACATTGGGTTATTGATTTGTTATACATGACTTATAGATGAGATGAACTTACAATGAAGAGTTGATTGCATAGGGGGGTCTTAATTTCCTTTTAATAAGAAATTGTAAATAACTTCTACCTGTGCATGGGAAATCAAGGGTTGCATTTTAAATTCATACGGGTCTACTGTAATTTTTCAAGAATGATCATCCCAACACATGGATCTTGGAGTGATCTGAGATCTGCTGATGAAAAGTGCTGTAAAGAACAAAGTACAGGTTGAACCTCTGTAGTCCAGCACCCTTGGGACCTGACTGTTGCCTACCGCTAGGATGAAGGAACTAGTTCAGATTCTGTTTGTGTACCTAATCAATTTGAGATGGACATTGAGGATTTCAGTTGTGATAATAGGTTATTAATATTTTGTTCAAAAGGAAGCGGTCTAATACCAACTTATTTGAAGTAAGCAGTTAAATCAGCTATGTGATAATACCTTTATTAATTGGAAATTAGTATGTCAGTTTCACTCTTACCATTTTAATGATACCTAATTACGTAATGCACGGTTTTTCTGTATATCACTAATTAAACATTGTAGAAGGGTGCTTTTACTTCTTATGCATAATGCCAGGGTAAGTCTCTTATTCATGTCTTTGTCTAGGGAATCCTGATTGCTGGCACCGATGAGCAGAAGGCAAAGTATCTCCCCAAACTGGCATCTGGGGAGTATATTGCAGCTTTTTGCCTTACAGAACCAGGAAGGTAACTTCTTTATTTTTACAACTAAAATGGTTTTATTTTTGTCATGACCTTTAGGTTGCTTTGTTATAATGGCATGTATTTACCCTATATAAAATCTATTCTATTTGTGTGATTTTTTTTTTTAAGGGGCATGTTACCAATAAGTGATAGAGTAGAAGTTTGGAAATGGAGCTTGTTCATAATGCTGAAATGTCCATAGCTAAGAACAAGATGAACTTACAGTCCATTTGTCCAATCCATATTTTCTTAACTTATGGGCAAGAGTGTTGTGGGAGACTATCAAAAGCTTTGCTTAAGGTATATCACATCCATTGACTTCCCCAGGTCCACAGAGCCAGTTACCTCATTATAGAAGCTAATCAGATTGGTCAGGCATGTCTTGCCCTTGGTGAATCTATATTGCCTGCTCTTGATCACTTTCCTCTCTTCCAAGTGCTTCTGAATGGAGGAGCCCCTCTATAATTTTTCTGGGGACTGAGGTAAGGCTGACGAGTCTATAGTTCCCTGGATTGTCCTCCTTTCCCTTTGTAATGATGGGCACTGCCTTTGCCTTTTTCCAGTCATCCAGGATCTCTTCTGATCACCATGAATTTTCAAATTTAATAGCCAGGGGATCTGCAATGACATTTGCCAATTCCCTCAGTAGTCTTGGATGTATTAAATCTGGACCCATGGATTTGTGTTTGTCTAGCTTTCCTAAATAGCTCTTAACCTATTTTTTTCCCCATCGAGGGCTTCCTACCTCCTTCCCATATCTGTGAAGACTGAGGCAATAAATAAATTGAACACTTCAGCCTTTCTCTTATCTCTCATCAGGTTACCTCCCTCATCCAGTAACAGCCCCACACCCTCCCTGATCACTTTCTTGTTAGGATACCTATAGAAACCCTTCTTGTTGCCCTTCGCATTCCTTGCTAGCTGCAGTTCCAATTGTTCTTTTGCTTTTCTGATTACTCTCTGGCATTGTCCAGCCATATATTTACACACTTCCTTGGACAGATAACTTAAGTTTCCACTTTGTATATGCATCCCTTTTGAGTTGAAGCTCACCAAGGATTTTCCTTGTAAGCCAAGCTGGTTTCCTACTATATTTACTTTCCTTACTGTGCATCAGGATGGTTTGTTCCTGTGCCTTCAATAAGACCTCTTTAAAATACTGCCAGTTCTCCTGAGCAAGTTTCCCAGGAGATCCTGCCCATCAGTTCTCTGAGAGTTGAAGTGTGCTCTTCTGAAATCATAGAATGATAGAACAATAGAGCTGGAAGAGACCTAAGAAGCCATCAAGTCCAGCCGCCTGCCCAAGGCAGGACCAAACCCCATCAGATCAGCCCAGCCAGGGCTTTGTCGAGCTGAGACTTAAACACCTCCATGGATGGAGACTCCACTACTTCCCTAGGTAGACCATTCCAATGCTTCATCACCCTCCTAGTGAAAAAATTTTTCCTTATGTTCAACCTGGACCTTCCCAACTGCAACTTGAGACAATTGTTCCGTGTTCTGCCGTCCGTGACCACGGCGAACAGCCTCTCTCCAGACTCTTTGCAACCTCCCTTCAGTAGTTGAAGGCTGTTATCAAATCCCCCCTCAGTCTTCTCTTCTGCAAACTAAACAGTCCCAATTCCTGCAACCTTTCCTCATAGGTCATATGCTCCAGCCCCCTAATTATTTTGGTCGCCCTCTGCTGTACCCTCTCCAGTGTGTCCACATCCTTCCTATAATTGGGGGCCCAGAACTGGATACAGTAATCCAGATGCAGCCCCACCAAAGCTGAATAAAGGGGAATAATCACTTCTCTGGATCTACTGGCAACACTCCTCTTGATGCAACCCAATATGCCATGAGCCTTCTTGGCTACAATGGCTCACTGCTAACTCATGTCCAGCTTCTTGTCCACAACAACTCCCTTTCTGTAGAACTAGTACTAAACCAGTCGGACCCCAGTCTGTAATAATGCTTGGCATTCTTCTGGTCCAAGTGCAGAACTTCACAATTGTCCTTATTGAACCTCATCAGATTTCTTGTGGCCCATTCTTCTAATTTGTCTAAGTCACTCTGGACCCTGTCCCTACCCTCCAGCATATCTACCTCTCCCCCTAGCTTATTGTCATCTGCAAACTTGCTGAGGGTGCAATCCAACCCCTCATCCAGGTAATTGATAAATATGTTGAACAGAACTGGGCCCAGAACCGAACCTTGGGGCACTCCACTAGAAATCGACTGACATTGAGCCGTTGATCACTACCCGCTGGGCCCGACCTTCTAGCCAGCTTTCTATCTATCTTACCGTCCATTTATCCAGTCCACATTCCTTTTAACTTGCTGACAAGAATATTGTGGGAGACCATATCAAAAGCTTTGCTAAAGTCAGGATAAATCACATCCATTGATTTTTCCCCTATCCACAGAGCCAGTTATCTCATCATAGAAACTAATCAGATTGGTCTGTATCTTACTGCTCACCTTTCTTCCTTTTGTCAGAATCCTGAATCTACCATCTCATGATTGCTGCAGCCCAGGTTGCCACCCACTAGTTCTTCCCCATTTGTGAGCAGGAGGTCAAGCTGCGTACGCACAGCCCTTTGTCAGTTCCTTCAGCACTTGAACCAGGAAGATATCCCCAACATTCTCCAAAAACTTCCTGAATTGCTGTGTGCTGCTGGATCGGTCTCCCAACAAATGTCTGGGTGATTCAAGTGTCTCCTGAAAACCAGGGCCTGTGATCTGGAAGCATCTCTTAGATGTCTGCAGAAATCCTCATCCAGCTGATCTGGTGGTCTATAGCAGTCACCAACCACATCACCTCTGTTGCTTCCACCTCTAAGCTTAACGTAAAGACTCTCAGCTGGCTTTTCTCCCTCCGTATACTGGAGCTGTGAGCAACCATACTGCTCTCTCACATATAGTGCAACTACTACTACTCCTTTTCTCCCCTGCCTGTCCTTCCTGAACAGTTTATAGCCTTCCATGACAGTGCTCCAGTTATGCGAATCATCCCACAAGTGTCTGTTATTCCAATCACTTAATACTACTTTGACAGTGCCAGGGCCTCTAATTCTTCCTGTTTGTTTCCCAGGCTTCTTGCATTTGTGTACAAACACCTTTGATAGTTAGCTGATTGGCCTACCATCTCCTTTCAAACCAGGGGTCCTCCTTTGTTGTCCTGCCTCCTTCCCCACTTACCTCAGGGCTTGTGTCACCATGCCCCGATGAACCTATTTTAAAGCCCTCCTCACTAGGTTTGCAAGCCTGCCTGCAGGTTTGCTCTTTCCTCTCTTCATTAGGTGAATCCCTTCTTTTCCTAGCCACCCTTATTCCTGAAACAGAATATCGTGGTTGAAGAAACCAGGTCCTCCGTCTCCAATACCATGTGTGCAACCATGCATTTCCTTCCATGATTCAACAATCTCTGCCTGGACCCCTTCCTTCAATAGACGAGAACACCACTTGCACTCCATATTCCTTGATAATCCATGGTGACCTGCTCAAGGTCATTCTTTGCTGTGCCATTAGTTCCTACATGGAAAAGTAGGAAGGGGTAATAATTTTCAGGTTTGATTTTTGGAAGTCTCTCTGTCACATCCTGGATTCTAGCTCCTGGGAAGCAGCAAACGTCCTGAGATTCCAGATCTGGATGGTAGATGGATGACTCCATCCCTCTTAGGAGGGAGTCTCTTACTACTAGTAGCTATCTTCTTCCTTTGGGGGTGGTGGTCACAGAACTGTCATCCCTAGGACTACACATCCCATGCCTTCCAGTCACTGGGGTCTTCTTCTGATCCCTTCCCTGAGAGGTCTCTGCCACAGCATTCTCCACCATATCACCGGAGCAGAGAGCCAGAAAGCAGTTGCTTACCTTTACCAGAATTGGAAATATCAGAACTGGCTTTCTTCTCATGGAGGTTACATATTTCCAGTTTCCTTCCTTGTTCTGTACTGCCCTCACTTGTTGCTCAGCCTGCTGTGCCTGTGGGACTAAATGCTGCCTTCTGTCAAGCAAGCCTTCACCACCTTTGATGGGCTGGAGGGTTGCTATTTGCACCTCAAGTCCACTAATCTTTTCTTCCAAGATGGCGACCAGCCTGCACTTGGTACGTGCGAAATTCCCTTCTGTCTTCTGGGGGGAAAACAAACATAGCACATACTGTGCAGGTCACAACAGCTGACTATTCAGTAGACTTGTCACTATCTATTTTTCCCTTTCTTCAGAGAATTTCCTCAGATGATAGTAGTGCCACCTTGAAGGGCAGAGGAGAAACAAAACTATTTTAAAAAAAAAACAAAAAACCAAATAATATGGGGCTCCCCCGCGAGGCAAATTCCCCTGTGTGCAGCCCCCGTTTCAGTTCCCAGCTGGTCACACTCCTGCTGGTTGCTAGCCTCTGGCTGGTGAAGCTGTCTCTCCTCTGGTCCCTCCTACTGCTGGTGACTCGCAGTGGGAGAATATAATATATTTTTTCTCTCTCTCCTCCTCTCCCCCCGCCCCCCCCAACACACACACACAATGCCACAGACGGTTTAGGAAAATGAAATTCAAACAATCAGCCTAGCAATCAAACTTACCCACAAGTAACTGAGATCGGTCAGTAACTGGAATTCACACAAACAGCCCAGGAAACAAACATACCCTAGAGCTCTCACCTGGTTCAATGGGGGGTTCACCTTCTCTTCCAGCAGACTCCTCTGTTAGCAGCTCCCTATTTGCAGCTTCAAGCTGGTCAGTCTCCCGCTGGTCACTAGCCTCATTTCCAGTTTTTGTTTGGTTGTAGATATGATTTAGACATGGTGGATAGTGTCTACCTACAAATATCAGAGTATCTGATTATGCTGTGATTGTTAAAGTGGTATGAAAAAAAGCCTTTGCACACTTGAGCAACATGTGCTGTATTTTTAATTTTGCTGTAAATTCTGTTTTAGAATGGATAAATCTGCAGTGGACTTTTGCCTAGAATTTTCTGGAACTTCTTGCATTATTAATTTACTTGGAGTACTGTCAGGCAGCAACCTCAGCATAGTTAAGATGCTCTTTCAATCACGAGCGAGACTTTGACGTTCCCCCTACAGTCTTTCTCCCCCTGACATTTTGCAGATGTGGGCTGTATTGGCAAAGATTATTTTTAGAGATTCAGGCAAATGATTTTGAAGTGTCCCTTGCAGGCAGGAGCAGAAGAGGAGAATAGGTGATAATCATGTTTTGAAAATTCTTCCAACATTTATTTAGCTAATTAACTTAATCTTGAGTGAACAGAGGTGCAATCTGTGAAGAGAAGGAAATATTTCAGAAGTTACTTGGTGGCAAATAACATCAGAGAGTTCCAGTTGCTACCCAACATTTAGAGGGCGTATGGTTTACATAGGTGGACACCTAGCTTTCATTTATCAGACTCAATTATATAAAGCACAGAGGTCCAAAAATTGTTATCAAGGTTGACAGATCAGAAGAGCAGAGGAGGTGGCAGGAGTGGGGTGTGAGATGGGGAAGTCAAAAGTTAGATAGACAAAGTATGTAAAAGTCTTTATAATGGGCCAGGTAACAACTGTCCTGGCTCAAATCATGTGTTAATGTGTCAAATTTGAATATAAATGAGAGTTCTGAGCGCGCTCTCTGTAAACAATCACTTAAGTTCATTTTCAGTAAAACACAGGTCATTAACAGAATGTCCACTCCGTTAAAGTGCTGGCTGACAGGTTTGTGAGTTAGGAGTTTTTTTATGTCTATTTTGTGTCAATTCATTCTTTGTCAAAGAGTGTTTGAAGTCTGTCCAATATAAATGGTGTGTGGGCATTGTTGGCACATGATGGCATATATGACATTAGTTGAGGAACAGGAGAATGTGCCCGTGATTCTGTGAATAGCATGGTGATCATGTGAATAACATTTACAACAAGAAGGCCTGTGGCACATTATAGACTAGCAGATATTTTGGAGCATAATCTTTCGTGGGCAAAGACCCGCTTCATCAGATGCAGATGCATGAAAGCTTATGCTCCAAAATATGTTAGTCTATAAGGTGCCACAGGCCTTCATGTTGTTCTTGAAGATACAGACTAACACAGCTGCCTCTCTGATACTTTTCAACATTTAGTTAGTTAGCAGAGGAGAAGGTGTCTGAATTTATTGAACAAGGAGCATTTAGACTCTCCCCATTGTTCCCCTGGAAGTCAATATAATTGATCTTCTGCATTTGTACAATAATATATACAGTGGTCACAGATGTTTTTTTTCTGTTGTGCATTGCTTTCTTTCAGTTTGTGTGACAATATAATATCACTATGACTTATGGGCAGCTCTTTCTGTGCTTCAAACCAGCTATGTGTTGACTCTGGGTATTTTCCCCTGTGTTCAAGTGCTTCAAAATACAGCAAAGTGAAGCTGCTTATCAAGGGTTTATGTATTTAAAACATTTTAGCTGTTCCTAATCAACATGTAATCATACAGTGTAAAATAAATAGGGCTCCTGAGAGAGCTGTCTTCAGAGGACTTCTAGGGATGTTAACATGTAACTGGTTAAGTCTCTTTCTAAATGGATGAAGCTTACTGTTAACCACTGGGAGCTGGAGCTTCTCGCTGCCCACCATGAGCACGGGTTTGCTCCAGCTTGGCATGGCCTGCCCACAGGTGTGGGGGTGGCAGGGAAGGACAGTTGCCTAACCCAGCTGGAGCAGCCCCTGTCCACAATGGGCCCGCTATGGGCTGGGGCTCTCTAGCTCGGCCAGACCTCCCCGTTGTCCTGTCCAGCCATGCCCCCCACCCCACTTAATAGTTAACCGGTTAAACTTAATATTTAATTGGTTTAATAATTAAACAGGATTTTACATCCCTGTCTTCTTCAGCAGCCTGGGATTTAGAAAGTTATGCTTTTATTTAGAAACTGAACTTCAGAGATCAAAGTTTGAAAATTTGGACTATATCTGTATTCCTTATATTGTATAAGTGTTTCTGGAAAACAAGCAAATTTTAACTGTTTCTTGGACTTCCAGTGGAAGTGATGCAGCATCCATCCAGACGAGAGCTACCATGAGTGAAGATGGGAAAAGCTTTTTACTAAATGGCTCAAAGGTATTTATCCATACAAGTATTCGTGTATGTGAGCATCATATGAAGCATCCCTTCCTCATGGATCTAGTTTGATCATCTTGTTCTTCCAAATGAGAACTTAGCTTGGCAGCTTTGTTTCATTTCTGAGCATTCCAAGCTAGTCAAGGATTGTGTCATAAAATTAGCTCAATCTATCATGAGAGCAAAAGAAATTACTATGCAGAGCATGGGTGTCCAACCTTTAGCTGGCCTGGGCCGCATTGAGTGAAGAGGAATTGTCTTGGGCCGCATATAAAATATATAATATAGTTAATGTATATAAATAACAAACTTCCTTTTTTAATATTTTTTATTATAACATTAAAACAAAAGAGGGCAATATAAACATAAAACTAGTGGGATATTTGAGCTTGTTTTTGTGAAACCAATGCATCAATGTCTGGTTCGATGGAAGTGGTTGCAATTCTTAGTGAGTTCTCAAGGTGCTCGTCAGAAAATTTTGATCTAATTTTACTCATGTGCTTCATCCTTGGGAAAAAAGTTGTTCACAAATGTACGTACTGCTAAAAAGCGATGACATGAATAAGGCGTGATTGTGAAGCGAGGGATATTTTTCTCTGGGAACATAGGACTTATAAAAGTCTAGTAAAGAGACATGATCAAATTTTTCTTTGAGTTGAATGTCTGATTGCAACTCTATACATTCCATTTGAAAATGCGCAGGTAATGTATTTATGTCGACTGAAAGTGGAGTCGCAAATATACCAAAAAATTGATGATTTTTTTGAAAATCTTGAAACCTATTATCAAATTCCTGTATCAAAACGGAAAGCAAGGCTGCATATTTTTCACTGTTCACAGGACTGTGTTTAGCCAATGTATCAAAATGCATAAAATTATTTTGCCATAACTTGAGCTAGCCATAATTTAAATTTCTTTTCGAACACTGTTATGGTTTGAAACACAGCACAGAAGTTGATTTTTCACCTTGAAGATGCATGTTTAACTCATTTAAATGAGCGGTCAAATCCATCAAAAATGCTAAATCTGTGAGCCATTTTCATCTTCAAATTCTGGCACAAATTTTCCTTTTGATTCCATAAATGACTTGATTTCATTTCTCAAATTATAAAATCTTTTCAACATTGTACCCCGACTTAGCCACCTTACTTCAGAAAAGTAAATGATGTCCCCATAATCAGCATCCATACTTTTAAGGAACTCCTGGAATTGGCGATGATTCAATCCCCTGGATCTTATGAAATTCACAGCTTTGATGACAATTTGCATGACATCATGATTTTTAAAGCTTTTGCACATAAATTTTCTTGATGTACGATGCAGTGATATTTCATCAAACGTGAGTTGCCGGCGGCAATTGCACCGTCTTCTATTAGTTTTATAAGTCCCTCTTTTTTTTACCAACCATAGCCAGGGTGCCATCAGTAGCTATACCAGATATGCTGGCAAAGGTTAAAGAAAATCGCTTTAATGTAATTTTTAGTGCTTCGTACAAATCAAGAGATTTAGTTGTCTTTTAATGGCACTATTGGCACGGAAAACGTTGTTATATTCTGATCTCATAGAGACATTGTTTTGTAAATGAATGCTTATTGATGTTCTCATAAGGTTCAATATTGAATTTAGCATTGTTAGTGAATCCTCCTTAATTTTCAGTATTGTCTTGTTAATGAGATTCTGTTCATGTTCTATATGACCAAATAACTCTACCTTCCTGTAATTTACTTTTTGTTAATAATCTATTGGTACTTGACCTCCTGCTCAATAGGGAATTACCAGAGCGGAATGGCATAAGACCAGTAAGAATTCAGTTTGAGCTGGAGAAATGGATAAAGGGAGTATGAGAAACTCTCCCCTGGTTTGTTGGGAGGGGGGATGAACAAAGGAGGAGAGAGGTATAAGTATTGCTCATCTCTTGTTGCAAGGGGTGCAGGCTTTGAGGAGAGATCCCCCTGCACCTTACTTGGCATGCCAAATAAAGATTCTTCTTCCTCTCTCGGTGTGTTATTGGGCCAGCGTTGCATACCGGGCACGAACTGCCACTGTGCCACCTTAAGAAGGAGGCAACAGCACCAAAGAAGCCATTTCTTCAGTGAGATTGTATTTGTTATCAATACCCCTAATAAAAATGGCAAGTTGAGCTGTATCTGTAGCATCTGTTCTTTCATCTGTCGCCAAAGCATAAAATTTGAAACTAGCAGCTTTACTCTCCAAATCTCTTTCGATAGATTTTCCTATTTCTTCAATTTGCCTGGCTATAGTCTGGCGAGACACTGATTTTTAGAATAGTCCGTTTTTTTTGTCAGGACAAATTATATCTGCCACGCTTTCCATACATTGCTTAATAAACTCACCATCAGTAAATGGTTTTGATTTTTTTGCAGTCAGATTTGCTACCACATAACTAGCTTTCGCAATAGTCTGTTTGAGTTGTAATTTTTTAAAAAAAAAATTGAGATGACAGACTTTTTTTTTTCCAGTTCCACTATTTTGTCTTTACGAAACATTCCTTGATATGCATCGAATTTGGCCTCATTACTAGCTGTCCAGGGCCGCATGCGGCCCACGGGCCGGACACACCTGATGCAGAGAATACCTTTGCTAAGCCTTGGTAAAAAGATGAGGAAGGTATCCTGCTGTGAATGTGCATTTTCTTCTCTTCATTTTCCCATTCTGTTTCTGGCTTTATTCTGTGAAGACGACTGGACGCTCAGGTGAGGAGGAAACCTGAAATCCTTTTTTCAGTTCTCTCTGCTCAAGGTTTTGTTGAATACTTTACCTTTCCTTTAAACACTGACTTGGAAGTAGAGCTGGTCAGGACATTTTACCACATTATATATGCTGTGTCAGCAAAGCCAAATATTTTGCTGGCACACACTGGTTCTGACGAAGTTTCAATGTATGAACACGTTGCTTGTTAGGGAACTGACCTGGCATGTGGAAGACCCAAGTTCAAGTCCCTGTTCTGCCTGAGTCAGAACAGGGTTTTGTTTGTTTTCATTGCAGGTCATTCTGAAACTAATGGAGCAGGGCCTTGAAGCTGGCTAACTGCACCCTTGACACACCATCTTCTTAGCCCCCTTCACTTCCTCTTAATGTTTCAGGCTTTATATCCATCATCGTTCTTGGTGGAGACCCATATCTTTCCCACTCCAGACATTGGGTGTAAACTTACAGTCCCTTTGCACCTCACGGTTATTGCCCCAACAGTCCAGATGGGGCTGAAATACCTGTGTTCCATGCAAGACTGTAGTTCTCCCCACTCTTTGTTCTCCAAGGGGGTATTACAGAATGTACCAGTTATCAACCAGCCTTCACAAACCCAAGGGTTTGTGTTCCTAGGGTGGGGGCCTGCAACCAAAATAGTGAGGAGAGTTATTTTTTTTCAAATTCAGTTACAAAATCAATCCTTCAAGAGCTGCAATGCACATGAATATAAGACAGTCCTTAATAAATAACAGCAAACCGTGCTTTTTATCACCTCAATTTTAAGAACAATGCACACAATTTGTACCAGTTAGAAAGTGATGTTACCCACATCCTGCAAACCTGCCCCCATCCCTAGGATAAACCCACCCCCCAGGTCCCAACCTCCCTCACCACTGCTCCCAGGCTTAACTCCTTTGAGCTTCAACCTCCCCCCACCCTGCCCCTGCCTGCAGACTTAACTTGCCTCAGTGCATAAGGTTCTGCAGCAGCTACCACAGTCTCCACACACTGCTCCCTGCCGTCTCCTCCTCCTTATTGGCGCGGTTGTGCTGCTCCAGCAGGGCCAGGCTTGGCCACCCTCCCACTAGCTCTCCTGCCATCTTAAACTCATGCCCACGTGGGGTGGTTCCCTGCCCAGCTGGCTTTCTGTCTCGGCTCCTTGCCATGGCTGACTGCTCAGCAGCTCCAGCTGCCATCGCTTGGACAAAATATCTAAATTTAGTTGACTCAGTGGCAGGCAACTGAATTTAGATTTTTGTTTAAGTGGCGGCAGCCTCCAGAGCTACAAGAGGAGTCAGTGGTGGCAGCTCTAGGAGCCACAAGTGGTTGCTTATAGCGCCACAGGTTGCAGACTCCTGTGCTAGGGCAAAAGCATTAGAAAAAACACTTTTTTTTTTTTTAAAATTAACATCCTCTGGTCAGCTCTTCTTTGAAGTATAAGCTTGTCATAATCACAAAGCCAGTCAAGAGCAGAAATTAAAACTTGAGGGAATGAGTCAAGTTAGTCCTATGCAGAGACAGCTCGTTAGGAAGTAACATTACAGTGGAACAAATTAACTTTTGTTTTTCTTTTGCCCACCTCCTCTCCCAGATCTGGATATCAAATGGTGGTCTTGCAGACATTTTCACTGTGTTTGCAAGAACTGAAGTTGTCGATAAGGATGGTGCAAAAAAAGACAAGATTACTGCCTTTATTGTTGAAAGAGCCTTTGGTGGAGTCACAAATGGGAAGCCAGAAGACAAACTGGGCATTCGAGGATCTAATAGTAAGAAACATTTAATTCATTTTTTTCATAGAAGTGTGTTTCAAAGTTAATGCGCTTACTGGAATCCACAAGTAAATCCAGTTTGGTTGGATATTGATTGAAGTTCTAAGTTGATTATAGGGGTTGAGTTTCTTAAGCATTCTTCTCTGTTTTCAGTTGATTCTGTTCAAAATGCACTTTCACAAATATAAAGATCCTTGTTAAATACCTTCTTGTCTGCTAATTGTCATCCATTTCCAAATATCTAATGCTCTCATTTTGCTGTGGAAATTCCCCTTTGTGTGCTAACCTGAGGCTACAGCTACATTACGAGATAAATTCAACTTTTAATAATTTTTTTTTTAAACCTTGTTCTTAAGAATTTGAATTTAAGCATTCACAAACCTTGTGGAAATTCCACCCTCCATTCCTCCATGTCGAGTTTCTGCATCCCCATTGCTTTATCCAAGTTTGACAATGTGAGCAATGCATTGTGGGTACATATTCCACAGTGCCTTAGCCCTGGTTGCTTGTGGTTGTTTGTCTATATCCCAGAATGCAAAGCACTGTCCCAGAATTCAGAGCACCCAGTAACTGTGTGACGACAAATGGGAGATGGCACCATTTTCTCAGTCACAGAGCTAGCGCAAACATGGATCCTCATATGCTTCAAGTTATTGCACACACAGTTACGACAACTTCACGGACTGTCATGCAATTTTTCTGTCGATTGGAAAGTGAGATGGTGGTTGAGGATGATGATGAGGAAATCTTTCTACTGTGGTCTAAGAACTCTCAAATGCTGGCTGCCCTGAATGCATTGCTGATGGTGGAGTGGCGGTTTTGGACTCACGAAACCAGCACACAGTGGTGGGACCACATTGTTTTGGTGTCCTGGGATGACCAGCGGTGGTGCAGAACTTCCGCATGTGCAAGTCCACTTTTATGGAACTGTGTGTTGTATTGACCTCAGCCCTGAAATGCAGCAACAAAAGAATGAGGCCAGCTTTAACAGTTCAGAAGTGAGTGGCAATTGCTCTGTGGAAGTTTGCAATGCCCAAGAGTTACTGGTCAATCACATCAATTTGGGGTGGGCAGATCTACAGTGTGTTCTGTGGTGATACAGGTAGCCAGTCCAATCTGTTGGTGTCTCTTCAGGAAGACCGTGACCCTGGGAGATGTACAGGCCATAGCAGATGGCTTTGATGGCTAGGGGTTTCCTAACTGTGGTGGGGCAATAGATGGTATGCACATTCCCATCATGGCCCCAGTCCACCTGGCCTCTGAGTATATAAACAAAGAGAGGTATCTATCCATGGTTTTGGAGGTGTCAGTAGATGACAAAGATCGTTTCATCAACATCAGTGTGGGGTGGTTGGGGAAGGTTCATGACATGCATCTTCAGAAATTCTGGTCTGTGCAGAAAGCTCCTGGATGGGACTTTTTTCCTAAATGGGAAAATCAAGATTGGTGACATGGAGATGCCTGTTTGTAATATTGGGTGAGCCTGGTTACCCTCTGTTCCCTTGCCCTATGAAATCCTACACAGGAGCCCTTGACCTCAGTAAGGAAAACTTCAAAGACTCAGCAAGTTCACAATGTCAGTTTACTGCGCCTTTGGCTGTTTAAAAGCGTGGTTTAGATGCTTATTGACACCTTTGGGTCTTTATGAAACTAATATCCCCACTGTGATTACAGTGTGCATCATTTTGCATAACATTTGTGAATCCAGGTGGGAGAATTTTCCAGCACCTGGAATATTGAGGCTGAGGCCATGGGCAGGGCTTACTTGCAGCTGCCCACACAGCCATTCACCAATAACCATGCAGAGGCAGCAGCAATCAGGATGCTTTGAAACATAGCTTCATGAATGATCTGCCACGCATATTTTAGTGACGTATTTCTCTATTGTAATAACAACAAACCACTACTCACCAAACTGATTTGTGCTCCCCACCAAATGTGAACCAAAGTCAGACTCTCTTACTGAAAGAATGCTTTTGCTTGGTAAAAGGGGGTTGAGTTGCAGGCAGGAGAATGGATGGTGGAGGTAGTGTTATTTTCCACAAAAAAAAAAAATGGTGGTGAGGTGCAGCTGTGCTATCAGCCCTGTCCACCCCCACCCAGGTGCCTCTACTGCGAGTCCTCAGCAGACCTTAGGGTAGCAGTGAACAGCTGTGCTATCAGTCCTCTTCCCCCACAACCGCCCGGTTCCCCACAATGATTTATGCACCCTATCACTCATGTATACCAAAAAATCACACTGAGCTCAAAATAATAAGTTTATTTTGGGGTTAGGAGAGGTTTAAGCAGCAGGGGAAAGAAGCATTGTCAAGGGTGGTGGAATAGCCTTTTGCAGTGGCCCTTGGGGCTATAGCGGCAGGCTCTCCTTGCCCTCCCTTCCCGCTTTCAGGAACTGCAGTAATGGAGAGTGGGCAACTTGTCTTCAGGGGACTCACAACTGCTGCATTGGGAGCCCCTTCATAGCTCCAGCATGGACCACAGGACCTCCATTGGGTCGCTCACTGTCGTTATGAGCTTTGCTGCATCATCACTCTGGTTTGCTACTTGCTCTCTCTGGAAGCCAAGCATACTCTGCTGTCACTGTGCTGTCTTCATTCTCATGTCACTGGCTTCTGCTTCAGACTGCTCCATGATCCAGGATCAGTTTCTTCTTGGACCTTTTGTGCTTTCTTGCCCTATCTCCCACACTGGGCATGCCACCTGGAAAGTGATGGTCAAAATTGAGATACAGTTCACGCTACGTCATTACCCATGGAAAGAATGGGTCTCTGTCTCTACTATCAGGGAAATTTTCTTTTTGCAAGGTTGCTTAAGGCTTATTAAAGATGGCCTATTCAAGGCTTATTCAAAGCGTGCATTGCACAAGCCATTATTTTCCATCATTTATCCAGAACATTTTGTTGTGGATGTGGTAAGCTATTGTCTGCTTTTTGCATGCACACAAGGAACGGGAAGCCATCCGGTATCCTGGAGCAGGGGAAAAAGCTTTTTTGGACGCTCCTGAAGCAATTCTTTGCAAGAAGAAAGGCCTGCAGAGACTGGCAGTTGTCATGAGGGGGGATGGTGGGGAACAGTTTGATTCCAGCTATGTGGACAGCTAAGGGGGCGGAGGGGCTGTTCTAGCCATCTGTCTGGTTGGGGTAAAAAAGCTTTGTCGTGGTCACCAGAGCAGCCCTCATCAGGGAAAAAAGCCACGTAAAGGAGAGCAAACCCACCTGTGCTGCCCATGCCGATTGGTGGTAGCAGGACCTGCAGAGCCTAGCAGCCATGTGGCGAGGGCAAATGGTGGGGAAGGGTTTGATTCCAGCCTCATGGACAGCGGAGTATAGATGGATCCCTGTAAACTGAAAAAAAAAAAATGGGGTGGGGGAAGGGGAAGTGGGAGGGGAGAAGGCCCAGAGAGCCTGCCAGCTGCGCGGAGGCCAGGGAAGACAGCACGCGTGCCAGCCACATGGTGTGGCAATGTGCTCCAGGAAAATGTAAAAGGGCAGGAAGCATTGCAAAAATGTCCAGTCTAAATTCCCAAGTTTATTTAGGTTTCTAAGAAGACATCAGCCTCCTGAAACTAACAGAAAATTTGCCAAAATGCTGTGTGGCGCCATGATACAAAATTGCTGTCTGGTTGTCTGGCACGGCAAGGTGTGCTACTGTGGAAGCTGCAATAAGTTAGGCCTGCCCAAAAACCTGGTGCAAAAAATACAAGAGTGCCTAGATGAGACGTTTGAGGAGATCTCCAAAAAGGAAAAGCGCTCCATCCTCAAAAATATTAACATGCTGTTCTTAGGGGCACAGATCCATAGGAAACCTATACCCATAGCCATACCTATACCCGCCTGCAACCCCCTTCTTGCATTCAGAAAAAAATAGTCACTAGAACATCTTGATCCTGGGGGCCCGGTGATCGTAATAGGGAGGATCAGTTCTAGGTCTAGGGTAAAGAGCTCCGGACTGTTGGGAAGAACTTTCTCAGGCCCCTGCTGGTTGCCCCCCTCCTCCTCTCCATTGACCTTTTCCTCCTGGCTACCCCCAGCTCCTCTCAGCTCACTCTGGACTCCTAATCAGGCCTCCACAACTGAATGAAGAGTGGGCAATGTGGTGGGGTCTCCCCAGCATGAAGCACGTGCAGCTGTTCATAATAGTAGCAGGTCTTTGGAGATGACCCGGACCACTGGTTGGCTTCCTGGACTCAGTGATAAGCCTGTTGGAGTTCCTTCACCTTCACCCAGCATTGCGTAGAATCCCAGGAGTAACCTCTGGCAATCATCAACTGCAGGATTTTATCATAATGTTTGTGTTTCCTTGGATGCCTGCAGTCTGCTCACCACTGATTCCTCTCCCAAAACTGCAAAAACATCCACGTTCTCCTTATGACTCCACACTGGAGCTCTTTTGTGAGACTGAGGACTACTATCCAGATCACTGCCTTCAGTGTCCATGATTGAAGGAGATGGCTACTGATGGAATGGTTACCGATGCAGTGCAATGGCTACTGATGCAGCATGAGGTGATAGGTAAAAGAAATTTTTCATCATGGGTGCCCTTTATATTTCCATGCCTGGGTGCTGACAAATTCAAATTCATGGGCTGCCTGTGACTTCCTTCCTGTGCACCTGGAGAGCAGCGGAGAAGAAAGCTACCACACCTGGCAGGTAACCATGTAGCTTTGTGGGATACATATGGGATGCTTCTGGAGGCTGCTAATTTTGATTTTTAAGACATGGCACTTCCACACTGGCCTTTATTCAAAATTTTAAATTCGAACTTGACATTCCACCCAGCAAGTTCCAACAATATTATGATATTGATATTAGTGCTCCCTAATTTGAGCTAGTGGTATTTACAGTGAAGACAATAATGTTTTAATATTGAGGTAACTGCCTTAAATTCTAATTTATCCCATAGTGTAGACATAGCCTGAGACAATTCAGTAATAGGCATTATTACAGGTACAACAGCAGCGGGAGCTGGTTTCTCTTTGTTGTTCCTTTTATTGGTAGCTCTTACGCTTCAAAATCAGTTACTCAATTATGTGTGTTCATTCAGTCTCTTCTGGTTCCACGAAAGAGTATACTTCTCCCCGCTCCAGCTGTGAGCATGGGACATGTTGGCGTTTTACATTTCATAATTTAAAATGCCAGCTCTTAGCTTTCTCTCCATTAACTTCTTTAGCAAATTGTATTTAATTCTGTTTTGTTCTACTGGGAAAAGTCCAACTCTTAGGACAGAAAAAACAAGTTAAATTCTGAATGGTGCTATATTTTTTTTTAACATGTACCAAAAGGTCTTTGAAATAATTGAAGACTTCTTGTATTTCAGCCTGTGAAGTACATTTTGAAAACACAAAAGTGCCTCTAGAGAACATTATTGGAGAAATAGGAGGAGGATTTAAGGTGAGTTGTGCCACTCTTTAAACCTACCATAAAGATGCGTTGTTTGAAGTGAATTTGTTTTTTGGCACCAAATTTAGCACTGCTCTGAAAGGTCCAACAAATTTGTTAATCTCTCAAATCACTGAAAGTAAAAAAGACAGAATTACTCTTTCTTTTGTATGCAGACAGTTTTGTGAGCCATTTATAGTCTCTGTGCTTATAGGTGTTCTATTTCATAAGCACTTTAGCAAGCAGTGTAACAGCAGGTTCTGCTACTGTCATTGTCATGCTTCATGTTTTCCTTCCAAGGTGACTGAAATTGAAAAGAATTTAGTAGATTTCAGGGACATTCACCTTACCCATCCTGGGCTGTGGGGATACAGAGCAGATAACAGCAGTATTGGATACAGCTGAGCAACCTTGGATGTCTCCCCTGATGTGCTTGTGCACCATGGGTGAAGCTGTGAATGGCTCTTTGTAATTTGCTGATTCTCCATCTCTACTCTTGCAGCTGTCCCAAAGCAGTCAACCTGCCACAGGCAGAGCTCACATGGAAATGAATATAAGTTCAATGCAGCAGCCTACAGATACGAAATCGTATTTTGTACCTTGCTTTGATGCTGAGCATCACTGCAAATTGTACTGAATCTCACTAGTGGAGACTCCCCTGCCAAGCAACTTGGCAGCTGTCCGCTGCAGAGGGAACAAGAGGGTGGAGAAGTGCTACAAAATACAAATTAGGATGATGCAGGAAGGGAAAGAAATGAGACTGAGAAACAAAGCATGCAGAAGAGGAGGGGTAACAGAGAGGAAGCCGTGCTAGTCTATACACTATCAAAACAAAAAGCAGTCAAGTAGCACTTTAAAGACTAGCAAAATAGTTTATTAGGTGACCTTTCGTGGGACAGACCCACTTCTTCAGACCATATCCAGACCATATCCATACTTAACTCAATCTAATTCTTGATCTTCCCCCCCACCCCTCCACTCTCTGATTTGCTCACCTTGATTATCTTTTTCTGATTTGTCCTCCTTGGTTACTGTTTTTGGTTCTCTGTGTCTTAAATATTGAGTCTGTTCTGGTCTCGCTATGGTCTGAAGAAGTGGGTCTGTCCCACGAAAGCTCACCTAATAAACTATTTTGCTAGTCTTTAAAGTGCTACTTGACTGCTTTTTGTTTTGATAGAAGAGGAGGGGGTTTGGAGTGGAGAGAGTGAAGGAGGATGGTAGGAAATGCGAGAGGATATAAGGGGGCTACTCAGCAGCTGATAATCACAAGAAGATTCTGCCCGCACCAAAGGCAGAGAACCACTCATGAAATGGGAACACCGCAGAAACATACAACTGAGCATTTATATATGAGCATGAGACAGGCTGCTACCTTAATGTTTAAAGCACAGGTTCCCCCTGAGCCAGTCTCCCCCCCGCTACTCTGAGCCAAGCATCCACTCCAGATTATTCACCAGAGCAGCACTGCTGCCCCACTCCCAGCCACGCACATCCACCCAGAGATTGCTAACGAGCTGCTGCTGCGCGAGCCACACTGGGCCACCACTGGAGCCGCATGGTAGGCCGCAGCCACCAAGCCTCAGGAGCTGCCTCCACTGGTGCCACCATGCACTTGTCCCACCAAGTGGTGGAGCGCCTGCACAGAGCAGGTGGAGGGCGTGCCACGTTTGTGGCTCCGATCTGCATTTTGCCGCTCTCCAGTGCCCCATTCGCCACATGTGGCAAACAGGAAGCATATTGGACAACACGGGTTTAAAGGAAGAAGACTTTCTATAGAGAAAAAAAGTTTAGAATCAGAATCAGTTCATGAGTCTTCATAAATGGGATGCAATCAGTGACGAGAACTCTAAGGATTAAGTTATGGTGAAAGTAATCGTGTATTGTAGGATACTAACAGAGAGGTAGCATATTAGTCTGTACTCCAGCAAAACAAACCAGCAGAAATGTAGCACTTTAAAGACCAACAAAATGATTTATTCGGTGATGAGCTTTCGTGGGACAGACCCACTTCTTCATCTCAAAGATCGACTCTGAAGAAGTAGGTCTGTCCCACAAAAGCTCATCACTGAATAAATCATTTTGTTTGTCTTCGAAGTGCTACATTTCTGCTGGTTTGTTTTGTTGTTGTATTGTAGTTAGGGTTTAAATTAAACTCATCTAGAGAGAAATAAAGATGTTAGATGTCAACAGAAAACCTCTTGTGGGGGAGGGAGGGGGAGAGGAGGGAGGTAGAAATATTGTGCGTGTGATTTCATGGGGTAATCAATAAAGGAAAAAAGGGGAGAGTGAAGATATGAAGTAGTTCATATCCAGAGGCTGCATTTGATGATAACCAGCCGAAACTACGTCAAGAGCCTGTAAATCATGTGGATTAACACACTGGGAAGAGTGAAGAAGGTTAAATGAGGCCGAGAAGAGAGTAATTACTGTGCGTTAGAATGGCAAAGACTGAAAATGAAGTTGTTTGGGGGAGGCGCAAAAGGGCACGTAGAGAATGAGAAGATTGTAAGAGATTAAAGTAAATTGGATATTTAAGTACAGAGGGAGCATGAAAAATCAATAAAGGAGACTGAAGGGACTCTTAAATGAGAGGTAATAAGGGCAATTTATTTACAGAAGAGGGTAGAGGCTGCCAAAGTAATTGAATTGTTGTATTTAGTTTACAAAGGAGTTGAGTTCAGATGTCGGAAACTGAGATAGTTTTCAAGAGGAGAGTAAGAAATGCTGGAAGAAATTTTTATTATGCTGGCACCGGGAATCAAGAAATTAGAACTTTGTAAAGGACTGAAAAACTTCAACCTTAGAGTATACTTTTTCCCTTAATTAGGAGATGTATTTAAATGCCTCTTTGAAGGATGAATGTGAAATTGATGTGACAAAGACTAACAATTGTCTGCATTTAAAAAGATATTTAGGGACTGTCTGGTAAAATACAAACCTGAACTTTAACAGAGAGAGAGCCGTGCTAGTCTATATACGATCAAAACAAAAAAGCAGTAAAGTAGCACTTTAAAGACTAAGAAAATAATTTATTAGGCAAGCTTTTGTGGGACAGACCCACTTCTTCAGACCATAGCCATACCAGAACAGACTCAATATTTAATGCATATTGAGTCTGTTCTGGTCTGGCTATGGTCTGAAGAAGTGGGTCTGTCCCACGAAAGCTCACCTAATAAACTATTTTGCTAGTCTTTAAAGTGCTACTTTACTGCTTTTTTGTTTTGAAACCTGAACTTTATTTCATTGGGGAAATACTGCAAGCATTGGTTGAGAACTGAGCAGAGACATATGGAAAATAGGGATGTTACGGGCAAGTAATCTGGTAATTGAGTAATGTCCCTCACCCCACTGCTTTGCATTTGAAAAGCTTCTGTCCCTGCTGTGGGGATCTGGTCTCTTCACCTCCCAGCTGCTCTGCCTTGGGGGTTGGGCTCTTGTGCTTCTTTATTAGTCATGTAACCAGATTCTCTATTACATTCCTGGTAGAAAATAATGGATTGTCTGCATAATTCACAAGACACACTGTGGAAATGTTAAACAAAACCTAATATAAATAATTGCATTGCTTACCTGCCTCGATAAATATATTCCTAGGGCAGTGAATTTTTCACAGAAAACTTTCAAGCATTGCACATGAGTTTTGGACTTGTCCTTTACTTGCTTAAGAGAAAAGTCATGAAATCTCAAGCCAACTGCCCTTTTTGGTAACAAGAATCATCACTTAGTCAGGTCAGATTTCTGACTTGAAGTGTGCCAGGTAAATATAATTAGTATTCATGTAACACAATATTTAGCTTAAATTAAATATTGGGTTTAAAAAGAAATGTTCTTTTCTGAACACTTGCACATGTCCTTTCCATTGTAGGTGTATGTGATACTAGTGCACAGTTGTCAGAAAACTTTATCCCTCAGCATTACTCATCTGGGCAGAACAAGCATCTCTGTCTCTACATGCCACTGTGTGCTTGTGTACGAGAGAGGAACCACTCTGAATCCCCTGGTTCCTTGCTACCACCAGTGATGGTTGTCAGTCTGAGCTCAGATTGGTTGTCATAAGCATCCCTTGCTCTCTTGCATGGGTAAACTATTGTTTGTTTAAGCTAAGTTCTGTGATAGGTATGAATCTTAAGTCTTTTTGGACACATTTTCATCTTATCCTTGTACCGAAACTAGGTTTTACGGCCTGTCACGTATGCACTGAACCTATGCTGGGTGGTGACTCACACCCAGCCTGTCTGATATGTTTGGGAGAATCCCATGTTGGTGACAAATGTTACATTTTGTGAGAGATTTTAAGTCCTGCTCCAAAACAATAGAGCAGTGAGGCTCAGATGTTTGCTCTTAGAGGCAGAACTTCAAAGACAAGCACGCCTTTTTCCCATCAGACTCATTACACACAGCTTGTGCCCCCCATACAGGGCTTGTCTGAGAGCTCTTCAGCTTCTTGGTCCTGTTCTCTGGTCCTGAAGATAAGACACAAACTCTCTTCAGGCTCAGGCCCTTGCTTGGGGTTGGTGGTGGCAAAGCCTCTAGAGACCGTTTGAGACATTTGGGGGTGATTGCCTGGGAGGCTCTTCAGCCCAGAAGGGATCACTGCCTTGGGAGCCTGTGCTAGCTTCATTGAGCAGTCCCTGAAAGACCTGTGTGGCAGACGCACCTTGCTGCTGCTTTTAACAACCCTGGAGGCATGTTCAGCTGAAAGGAGCTTGGTCTTGGTATGGTATCCCAGGTGGTGCAAGAATTTTTAGTCAGTACTTGTGCCTATGGTGCCTGCCTTTCTGTGCTAGGAGCTTATGGTACCATGACCGTCCATGCTTCCACAATGGTTGGTATTGTTGAATGACAAGCCTCCAAAGACATTCCTGGTACCGTCATCCCTTGTATTGGTTATCTATTTCCAGTCCTGGTTCTGCCTTTCTCTGTTCCCCCTCAATTTTGGACATTTAACATTCTTCCCTTTTACACTGACATGCATCCCTCTGTTTCCCATCCAAAACAGGGCATACCTTCCATCAGAGACTTCAGTACCACATGTCATGCAACAGTCACAGCGCTGGTCTTTTCTTCCTGCTAAGGGACATTGGCCTTGTCAAGTTGGATCCTGGACCTGTGTCAGTGGCTGATCATGAGGGGTGCATCCTCTGGATAGGACTTCCCTGCAACTGTCTTTTTGGCATTAAGACCTGCTTCAGTAGTGTGGGGGGGGCTGCTGCATGGGAGGAAGGAGGCAGGGTCTGGGAGTAAAGGAAGATGCAGAGGATGGAGCGATCCCAACTAGGTACAGATGGCTCTGTGCTGGCTAGCAGGCTCCATCCCCATTGCGCCTATTGGCTGGGAATTTCAACCTGTAGGAGTGGAGCATGCAAGTCTGCACAGGAGACAGCTTTCTTTTGTTTTTGTTCTGACACAGAGCCACTTCTTTCTCCTTGCCAGGCAGAGCCATATCTTGCATTAGAGGCTGAAGTTCTGGAACAGCCTTCCAAAGGGAGTAATGGGTCTGAAAACCTAATGTGTTTCAAGACTGACCTTAGAACATAAGAACAGCCATACTGGGTCAGACCATAGGCCCATCAAGCCCAGTATCCTGCCTTCCAAGAGTGGTAAATGCCAGGGGCCCCAGAGGGAATGAACAGAACAGGTGATTATCAAGTGATCAGTTCCCTGTCGCCCATTTCCAGCCTCTTGCAAACAGAGGCTAGGAACACCGTGCATGCCCATCCTGGCTAATAGCGTTTGATGGACCTAACCCCCATGAATATATCTAATTCTTTTTTAAACTCTACATCTTCACAACATTCTCTGGCAAGGAGTTCCACAGGTTGATTCTGCGTTGTGTGGAAAAAATATTTCCTGTTGTTTGTTTTAAATCTTCTGCCTATTAATTTCATTTGGTGACCCCTTAGTTCTTGTGTTGAGAGAAGGAGTAAATAACAATTACTTATTTTTCACCATTCCAGTCATGAGTTTATATAGTAGGCATCCTTCAGTCTATGTAGACTATGGATCGTGCCCTTCCTAGTTCCATTTGGGATCATCATTTGCAGAGTCGACTGTGACTGTGAAGGCCCACACGAGAGTGACAGTCCTTGCTGCATCTGTTGCATGTGTACTGGGTGTCTGGCAGGTCCTTACTGTGCTTTCTGTGTGCTCGCTTCTCCTCTGCTAGCTGTCTGATCCTCATCTCACCCTTCTGAAGGTCCTTGTGTAGTTGCTGCCTCCATCTGCTGCGATCGTCTGCCAGCTCCTCCCAGCTGTCCGGCTCGGTGTCTACCTCCCTGAGGTCCCTCTTGCAAACATCTTTGTAGTGCAATTGGGGGTGTCCAGGAGGTCTTTTGCCAGAGGCTTGCTCGCCATACAGTTTGTCTTTTGGGATCCTTCCATCATTCATCCTGTGGATGTGGCCAAGCCAGCGGAGCCGCCGCTGCCTGGGGAGGGTGTGTATGGTTGGGATTCCAGCTTGCTCAAGGACGGTGGTGTTGGACACTCTATCCTTCCACGGTATTCCAAGGATGCGCCTGAGGCAGCGCAAGTGGAAGACGTTCAGCCTCTTTTCCTGGCGGGTGTACAGGGTCCAAGACTTGCTGCCATAAAGGAGGGTGCTGAGGATGCAGGCTCTGCAGACTTGCATTTTGGTGTGGGTGTACAACTTGATGTTGCTCCACACTCTCTTGCTGAGTCTGGACAGAGTTGTGGCTGCTTTTCCGATCCTCCTATTTAGCTCAGTCTCCAATGACAGGGTGTCAGTGATGGTGGACCCGAGGTAAAAACTCATGGACGACCTCTAATGTATAGTTGTCAGTGCTGATTGATGGAGGTTCAGCAATGTCCTGACCAGGTAAGTTTGTCTTCTTCTTTGAGTGTCCCCGTGGGTGCTCCACAATAGGTGACGGGCTTGCCCAGCGCTGCAGATCGGATCTTCCAAGCAGTTTCTGCCGGACCGCGCATGCGCCGGCGCACGACGCTCCCTTGCGCACTCCTGGCCATGTGCACGATCCGGTCCCCGCCAGTTCCTCTTAACCGCCGTCGGCTGCAGACGGAATCTGACTAGGCTAAGGCCAAATAGCGTATTCAACGACTTTATCTGTTTTTCTTTGAAGTTTTTTCAGGTACTTAGGCTACTACAAGTTAGCCGGTTGTTATTTTGCAAAAAAAAAAAAAAAAAACAACAAACTACGAGCGGGACAGCTTCAGTCCAGTCCCAGTAACAAGCGCCGGAGGCCAGGAGCTAGGGCCATCAGCCCTCTTGCTGAGGCAGGCCATCGGACGGGGAAAACGGCACAAAGAAGGTGCTAAGTGCCCGCTTAAAAACTCAAAGACTCACCAACAATGTCCTCTTCAGGCTTTAAAAAATGTGAGTCCTGCCGAGAGGCGATGCCAGCGTCCGATGGGCACAGTCTATGCATAAGGTGCCTGGGGGAGTCCCATGTGGCACAGAAATGCGCCTTCTGTGCTAAATTAACAACCAGAGCACGGAGAGACAGGGAGATGCGGATTAAAATGCTGCTTCTTGATAAGGCCCTCCAGCCAGACGTGCCAGAGCGGCCGCAGCAGGAGGGACCCTCCGGGGCCCTTAAAAGGAAAGCTGCCTCCCTCACTCCATCAGCGCAAAAATGGAGGAAAGTCTCTCCAGCCCGATCCCTGCCGGCAGCAACAGTGAGCGGGTCGGGAGGAGCAAGCAGCCCCCAGCCGCAGCAACAGCTGATCGGCGGCAGCACGGAGAGCCACGTGGAAGCGGCTCAGCCTCCGATAATCAGCCAGCCGCCCCGCACCGCAGGCAGGGCGGCGGCTAAACAAGCGCCGGTACCGGCGGCACCGCAGGCAGCGGCACCGACCCCCAGGGAACCGGCGGTGCAGAGCGCGCAGGCACGTAGCCTGCAGGTGCAGAAGGACACCGCACGTGCGGCACCGCCTTCGAGCGTGCCTAGCACGGTGCCGACAGGGCCGGGATCCCCCGCGCATCAGGGGGTGGAGTTACCTCCTCCAGGGAGGGGGAAGGCTGCACACAAGAGGAGGCATTGCAGCCCCTCTCCGGACAGGGCTGTGGAGCTGCTTTCTCACAGCCCTCCGCTCATGTTGCAGACTCCAACCAGAAGGCAGGGGTCCCCCCTAGCCTACCCGGAGCCCCCTTCTCCATTTTTACAACCAGCCTCACCATGGCTGGCACCACCTTCACCCTTCCTGGGGTTTGAACCGCTGGACTATTATGCGAAATCGCTCTCTCCAGTGTCTCGACGATCTCCCTCCCCCAGACGCAGAGGGTATGCACCAAGGGAGTGGTCTAGGTCACCTTCCCAAGAACAGTGCCTATACTGCCATGGTCGCCCCTATCACGCGGGGCATAGACACCATCGGCAATCTACTAGGGAAAGATCCCCACAGACTATCTCGTACCCCCGAGGGCAATTGCGACCGGGGACAGAGACTCAAGCATCTCAGGGGGGACTGGTCATGGAACCCTGAGATTTTCCCTCGCAAACCTCCAGCGAGAGGGTGTACCATCACCAGCAGGAACCGGAAGGGTCCAGAGAGATGTACCCCAGCGGTTCCTCGCTCTCCTCCCCGGACGAGGCTACGGCCCCAGGGGACGTCCATCCTACGGACGATCTCAAACAGTTTCAGGAGCTGTTTAAGAGGGTGGCCTTCACGCAAGGCATCCAGACAGCAGAGGTGCAAGAGAAACACCATAAGCTCCTCAAAAATCTGAGACCTCCGGCCTCCTCCAGAGTAGCAATACCGCTTGATGAAGCGATCTTAGAGTGCGCCACTATGATATGGCAGACCCCTGCAACTATCCCGCCTGTCCAAAAGAGAGCGGATAAGAAATACTTCGTGCCGGCGAAGGGCATGGAGTTCCTGTTTAGCCACCCACAGCCAAACTCCTTGGTGGTGGAGTCCTCGCAACAAGATCAAAAACATCTCAATTTAAAACAGGGGGAACAGACAAAGATGCCAAGAAGCTAGAGCTGTTCGGCAGAAAGGTCTACTCCTCCTCCACTTTAACGTTGCGAATGGCAAATTACGCAGCGCACTTAGCGAACCATAATTTTGACAACTATTCCAGGTTAACCTCCCTCATGGACTCGCTTCCAGAGGACAAAAAGCTGGTCCTCAAGGCCATAGTGCAAGAAGGCTACGCGGCTGCGAGGACGGGAGTTCAGATTGCTTTGGACGTTGCGGACACAGCAGCACGTTCCACAGCAACCGCAGTGGTGATGCGAAGGGAGTCCTGGCTCCAGACCTCGGGTATACCGAGGGATCTGCAGGCGAAGATAGTTGACCTTCCCTTCGACTCGCAGAAGCTGTTTGCTGAATCAACTGACTCGGTCCTTCATTCCAGTAAAGATTCAAGAGCCACACTCAGGACCCTGGGGATTTACACCCCTCCATACACAAAGAAAAGGTACTACCCTCAGCAAAGGCGGTACCAGTACCAGCAACAGTGCCCCCAGTATCACGGGTTACGAGCAAGGGTGGCATCAACAGCACCAGCAGTACAGAACTCCCAGGCGACGCTCACAACAGAGCCGTGCGTCCTCGGGGCGGGGCCAAAGGCCACAAGTTTGACATACAGATCCAGGGCTGCGCCATCACTACCATCACACAAGGTCATCCGAAGCGGCTATTCCACCATCGCCTCCGACCATTCTACGACCAGTGGCAAAGGATCACCACAGACAAATGGGTGCTGGAGATCATAGCCACGGGGTACGCCATCCCCTTCCAGTCGCTCCCACCGTCGCGACCTCCACCCAAGCCCCACCTCCAGGAGGCCTCCCATGTAGCCAGGCTCAGGCAGGAGGTGGCCCATCTCGTGCTCATAGGGGCGGTGGAAAGGGTGCCGGAGCAACTGCAAGGAAAAGGGTTCTACTCCCGGTATTTCCTCACGGAGAAAAAGACAGGAGGCTGGAGGCCCATCTTAGACCTTCGCGGCCTCAACAGGTACCTGCGCAAGCAACGTTTTTCGGATGACCACGATCGCCTCCATCCTTACAGCATTGGACGATGGAGACTGGTTCGCAGCCCTCGATTTACAAGACGCGTACTTCCACATAACCATCCATCTGGCTCACCGGCGATTCCTCCGGTTCATGGTAGGCAACGAACACTTCCAATACAAGGTTCTACCGTTTGGCCTCTCCTCGGCCCCCAGAGTCTTCACCAAGACCTTGGCAGTGGTGTCAGCCTACCTGCACAGACAGGGGGTATTTATTTTCCCGTATCTGGACGACTGCCTGCTCAAAGGGGCCTCGAAAGGGGAGGTTCTGTGCATGATACGCGTCACAGCAAACACGTTCTCCTCACTTGGCCTGGTTATCAATCTGGCAAAATCACAAATAGACCCCACACAGGACATAGAGTTCATAGGGGCTCGCATAAACTCGGTTACAGCGAGAGTATACCTACCAGAGGCTCGCTTTCGAGCCATCGGTTCCCTCGTGCAAGTCATCACCTTCAGCCCTACGGTGCCTGTCTTGACGTGCTTGCAGCTGCTGGGCCACATGGCAGCGGCGACGTTTGTAGTGCAGAACGCCAGGTTACACATGCGCAGCATACAGCACTGGCTGGCGAGTGTATACAAACCGGCAGTACACACCGTTCACAGGGTGGTGTCGCCCACAGCCGGGGTGCGCAAATCCCTGCAATGGTGGGTAAACCCCAGGAACTTGCTAACAGGGGTACCCTTCCACCAGCCGCAAATATCGGTTTTTCTCACTACAGATGCCTCCCTCATAGGGTGGGGAGCGCACATGGGCGAAGAGGTGACTCAAGGACTGTGCTCACCCACGGAACAGTCACTACACATCAATGTACTGGAGCTCAGAGAAGTGTTCAACGCCTGCAAACACTTTCGAGACCACATACAAGGCAAAGTCGTCGGGATCAGTACAGACAATACCTCCACCATGTTTTATATAAACAGGCAAGGAGGAGCTCGATCCCGTGCCTTATGCGCGGAAGCAATCCGCTTATGGAACTGGTGCATCGCCCACGATATAATCTTGAAAGCCTCATACTTGCCGGGTGCGCACAAAGTGAAGGCAGACCAGCTGAGCAGGCGTTTTGCGCTCACACACGAGTGGCAGATCCGTCCCGATCTGCTACGGCTGATTTTCCACGCATGGGGTTTTCCCCTAATAGATCTGTTTGCCACTCAGCACAACAAGCAGTGCCCACGATTCTGCTCCAGGGCAGGACTGGGATGGGGGTCCCTGGGGGACGTGTTCGCGATCCCGTGGGGGGGCCCCCTGCTTTATGCGTTTCCTCCCACAGTGCTGATCCACAAAGTTTTGCAAAAAGCCAGGAGGGAAAGGGCCCGGATGATCCTGATAGTCCCAACGTGGGATCGCCAACAATGGTTCCCCCTACTCCTGCGCATGTCGGACCGTCCACCGATGCCTCTTCCGGTGGCGCCGGATCTGCTCACGCAAGCCCAGGGGTCCATAGTGCATCCGCACCCCCAAAGCCTGCGACTGCAAGCGTGGTTAATCCATGGCTCAGCTCTCTAGAGAGCACATGCACAGTGGGAGTACAGCAAGTCCTAGAAAGTAGCAGGAGGACTTCCACTAGGAAGACCTACAAACAAAAATGGACTCGCTTCACGGCTTGGTGTTCTACCAAACAGCTGGCCCCCCTTTCGGTGCCTATACCTACAATTCTAGAGTATTTACTGGACCTCAAGAGAGGAGGACTCTCGCTATCCTCGTTAAAGGTCCACCTTGCCGCCATCTCGGCGTTCAGACATGAGGAGGAAGGGCACACGGTGTTCGCCCACCCTATGGTTACCAGGTTCCTCAAAGGGTTGGTAAACCTCTACCCCCCTCAGAAACCGATTCCATCTTCGTGGAACTTGGACCTGGTGCTTACCACACTGATGGGACCACCGTTCGAGCCCTTGGCCACGGTTCCCCTCCGCCTCCTTACAATAAAGACGACCTTTCTTCTTGCAATTACGTCAGCTCGTAGGGTGAGCGAGCTCGCGGCAGTCATGGCAACGCCACCCTGCACTGTTTTTTCCAAGGAGGCGGTAACCATACGGCTGCATCCAGCCTTTGTTCCCAAAGTTTCTTCCGAGTTTCACATCAACGAACCTATTGTTCTACCCTCGTTTTATCCAAAGCCTCATAACTCCAACGAAGAGGCGCGCCTACACCTCCTGGACGTGAGGAGGGCGCTAGCCTTCTACGTAGACAGGACCAAGTCCTTCCGGAAAACGGATAGACTCCTAGTCTCCCTCGCTCCCAAATCTCTGCGAGGAGAGACCCTCTCCTTTCGAATCTCGAAGCACATTGTATCCTGCATAAAAATGTGCTACGACCTCAAAAAGACTCCTTTATCGGCCACTCCCAGGGCTCATTCCACCAGGGCGGTGGCGGCATCAACAGCCTTTTTCAAGGGCGTTGCGTTAAAAGACATTTGCAGAGCGGCGACCTGGTCATCCTACGACACCTTCGCCAAACATTACGCCCTTCACAGGGTATTCCAAGAGGATACCCGTCTCTGCAGCGGTCCTCTCGGGGACAAGCTGCACATAATCCGATTACCCACCTCCTATCTTGGGTTACTGCTGGGTAGTCACCTATTGTGGAGCACCCACGGGGACACTCGAAGAAGAAAGAGAAGTTACTCACCGTAGTAACGGTGGTTCTTCGAGATGTGTCCCCGTGGGTGCTCCACTACCCGCCCATCCTCCCCACTTCGGATCTCTGTTAGTGTTTTGCAGGGGCACCCGAGGCGGTTGGTCGAGGAACTGGCAGGGACCGGATCGTGCACATGGCCAGGAGCGCGCAAGGGAGCGGCGCGCGCCGGCGCATGCGCGGTCCGGCAGAAACTGCTTGGAAGATCCGATCTGCGGCGCCGGGCAAGCCCGTCACCTATTGTGGAGCACCCACGGGGACACATCTCGAAGAACCACCGTTACTACGGTGAGTAACTTCTCTTTCTTTAGGCTGATGGAAAGCCTGAAGTCCTTGCATGCTTTGGAGAACTGATCCAGCAGTTTCTGAAGCTGGTCTTCTGTCTGTGACACTACGGCAGCGTCATCTGCGAACAGCATATCTCTGACGACTTCCTGCACCTTAGATTTAGCTTTCAGCCTTGCAAGATGAAACAGTTTCCCATCAGATCTTGTGTGCAAAAAGATGCCCTCTGTTGAAGATCCAAAGGCGTGCTTCAGGAGTAGTGCCAAGAAGATTCAGAACAATGTCGGAGCAAGGACACATCCTTGTTTGACGCCGCTCCTGATGCTGAAAACATCCAATAATGTGCTGTCATATTGGATGGTTCCTCTCATGTCTTCATGGAAAGACTGGATCATCTTGAGTAACCGTGGCGGACAGCCTATCTTGTGGAGCAGTTTGAACAGTCCATCCCTGCTGACCAAGTCGAAGGCCTTGGTCAGGTTGATGAAGGCAATATAGAGTGGCTTCCTCTGCTCCCTGCATTTCTCCTGCAGCTGCCTCAGATAGAAGACCATGTCAATGGTAGATCTCTCTGTGCGGAATCCACACTGAGAGTCAGGATACACCCTCTCAGCAATCTTCTGGAGTCTGCCTAGGATGACGCAAGCGAACAGTTTACCAGTGATGCTTAGGAGGGAGATTCCACAGTAATTGTTGCAGTCGCTTCTGTCTCCTTTGTTCTTGTACAAGGTTACAATGTTAGCGTCGCGCATATCCTGTGGAACTTCTCCCTCTCTCCAGCGCAGGCACAGTAGCTCATGTAGGGTTCCGGGAGGGTGTCCATGGCACACTTGATTACCTCTGGTGGTATACCATCCTGGCCTAGGGCCTTTCCAACTGCAATGCTGTCAATGGCTTTCTTCAGTTCGTCCACAGTTGGTTCCTGATCCAGTTCATCCATTACTGGTAGGAGCTCGATGGCATTGAGGGCTTTATCAACCACAAAGTTCTTGCGTGAGTACAGCATGGAGTAGTGCTCGACCCAGCGCTCCATCTGTTTGGCTTTGTCAGTGATGACTTCACCAGATTTGGATTTCAGAGGTGTCATCTTGTTCTGGGTGGGTCCTAATGCCTTCTTGATGCCCTTGTACAATCCCTTGAGATTACCAGAGTCAGCACTGGTCTGGATGCTGCGGCATAGCTCGAGCCAGTAGTTGTTGGCACAGCGCCTGGCTGTCTGGTGTACTATTTTTCTGGCTGATCTGAGTGCTTGTAGGCTACTCTGGTTCGGTGAGCGTTTGTACTCCAGGAGTGCAGCTCGCTTCTTTTCGATGGCTGGAATAGTCTCATCGGCGTTCGCTTCGAACCAGTCATTTGTGTTCCTAGCTCTTCTTCCAAACACCGACAAGGCCGTGTTGTAAATTGTATCCCTCAGATGCTGCCATCTGGATGTCACATCGGGCCCCCCAGGGCTTTTGTGCAGATTCTCCTTGAGGGTCACTCTGAACTTTTCGGCACTCTCTCTGAGTTTGCTGTCTTTCTGGCATCTGTGCGGGGCCTTCCAGTTGGTTTAGAGTGGTACAGCTTCTTGGGTCTCACCTTGAGTTTGGAGCAGACTAGCGAGTGATCTGTATCGCAGTCAGCACTATGATAGCTGCGTGTCAGAAGGACGTTTTTGAGGTTATTGTGTCTAGCGATAACCACATCTATTTGATGCCAGTGTTTCGAGCATGGGTGTCTCCATGACACTCTGTGCTGTGGCTTGGTTTGGAAAAATGTGTTCGCACAGATTGTGGTACGTGCAAAGTTCGAGAAGACGCTGTCCATTTTCATTCATTTTTCCCACACCGAAGTGGCCTAAGCAAGAAGGCCATGAGTCACGATCGGCTTCAACTCTTGTATTGAAGTCACCCAAAATGTACAGTTGTTTGCGAGCAGGTATTTGCACTATGGCAGCACTAAGTACGTCATAGAACTTGTCTTTTACTTCTGGTGTGGCGTACAGGGTTGGAGCGTAAGTGCTAATCAGGTGGACGGGACCTGCACAAGTTTGAAGTATGAACTGAAGGAGTCTTTCTGATCCGCTGATTCCACCATTTGTAGCTGGGTGTTTCTGATGGCAAAGCCAACACCATGCTCCCTGGGTTCTTCTTGGGTTTTACCCTGAAAGAAAAAGGTGTAGTCCTTTTTCCTTTAGAGATCCGGAATCTGCAAGTCGCATCTCTTGCAGAGCAGCAATGTCAACTTGGAGCCTCTTCAGTTCCTCATTGATGACAGCGGTCTTTCGGGTGTCGCTGATGTCCTGAAGATCTTCAGTCAAACTGGTCAGCATGGTCTGCACATTCCAGCAAGCAAGCTTAAAACTTTGGTTTCCTTTTCTTGTTGATTTTTCTTATTGGTTTGCCTGGTTCTCAAATTTCAGTCACTTGTCAGGTTTGGGAACCTTAAGCTTCACGCACCCAGTGAGGCAGGTGAACTGTG
This sequence comes from Carettochelys insculpta, assembly GCF_033958435.1. NCBI lineage: Eukaryota > Metazoa > Chordata > Testudines > Carettochelyidae > Carettochelys > Carettochelys insculpta. The sequence continues at coordinate 12,969,716 of NC_134147.1, read as the reverse complement.
GCAGGACAGTACCCTACTGGCTGGGGGGCTTCCCATCTTGAGGTGGGCGGTGACTGTCCAGTGAGATGCGATGATCTCTCCCACCGTCGAAGGCAACCCCTCGTGCTCGTTCTCTACACCAATCGAGCAATAGCTTATAACCGGTATCTGTTACCTCCCGTGTTGGTTCAATGCTGTTAAGCGATGCTGGAGTACCTCTCCAGGCGTGAACCTGGGCAATTTTTTTTGGGACCCTGGGCTGCCCAGATGCCAGTGTCCCCCTCTTGGCTTTACTGATATAGTCCAAAGGAGAGGATAACCTCTACGTCTGGTACCAGCTCAGCTGCAGGAGTTGCTGGATCAATGCCAGAAGTTGGCACAGAACCACCTTAGGACTCCCCTCCGAATTTTCTGTCAGGGTTTACTCACTTAGCCTTGCTCCTTCCCAGGATAACCCACAAGGCAGTGGGGCATGGAGAATGTGGGTAACAATCCCACTACCTCTTGCACCTCCCTGGCACCACGTGTCCCCATAGCTCCCCATGGCCTGACGACCTCCTCACCTCCCCAGGACCCTCCTCCCCACCCCTCTGCCTCCTATCAACTACCATCACCCCCAGATCCCCCCTCCCCTCCCCCTTGCCCCCCCATCCAGTCCCATGTCCTCCCACTTCACCACACTGCCCCCCATCAGCTCTCATCGCCTCCCAGGTCCCCCCTCCCCCAGCCTCTCCACACCCAGCTGCGTGCTGCTGCAGCCCCATGTCCTCCAGGAAGGTGCCGATCTCGCAGCCCAGCCGCACCCTGGGTCCCCGCCAAAGTTACCAACTCTTCTGGCTGTGGCTGCCCCCAGAGCCCCACAGAGCTGCTGCGGGACGCATGTTCAGGGATCGCAGGACTGGGCCTGAAAGCCCAGACAATCTGAGCCGGGCATGCCACCACCAGCCTCTGCGGGCGCCGCCATCTGCACAGCTGTACCACACGCCCCCAACTACATGCCCACCACCGACGCCCCTCGGCCTCGCCCCCACACTCCCCCAAGCCCACCTGCGTCCCGCTGCCAGTGCTGCACCCTGGGGGCAGCGGGTCCCTCAGCTCCAGCCAGCAGTTGGGAACGCTGCCACCATCGCCATCTTGCCGCCCCTTACCCCTGTAGAAGTAACTAGCTCCCTCTAAACTCCCCCCTCAAAACTCCCTCCTGTTAGCAACCACCCTGTTTGCAAGCGGCCCGGTTGCAAGCTCCCTGGTCACTTACCTCTATCATATCCCCACTTAATTGTCCTTTGCAAACTAAAAAGTCCCAGTCTTATTGATCTCTCCTCATATAGCAGATGTTCCATACCCTTAACCATTTTTGTTGCCCTTTTCTGAACCTTTTCCAATTCCAATAGATCTTTTTTGAGATGGGCTGACCACATCTGTGCACAGTATTCCAGATGTGGACGTACTATGGATTTACAGAAAGGTAATATGACGTTTTCTGTCATCTTATCTATTCCTTTCTTAATGATTCCCAATGTTTTGTTAGCTTTTTTGACTGCCGCTGCACACTGAGTGGATGTCTTCAGAGAACTGTCCACAATGACGCCAAGATCTCTTTCTTGAGTGGTCACAGCTAAGTCAGACCCCATCATTTTATATGTATAGCTGGGATTATATTTTCCAAAGGGGATTATTTTGCATTTATCAACCCTGAATTTCATGTGCCATTATGTTGCCCAATCACCCAATTTATTAAGATCCTTCTGTAGCTCTCCACAGTCTGCTTGGGAGTTAACTGTTTGGAGTAGTTTCGTGTCATCCACAAATTTTGCCACCTCGCTGTTTATCCCTTTTTCCAGATAATTTATAAATAAGTTGAATAGGACTGGTCCTAATACAGACCCCTGAGGGACACCACTATTTACCTCTCTCCATTCTGAAAACCGACCATTTATTCCTACCCTTTGTTTCTGATCTTTTAACCAGTTACCTGTCCAAGCGAGGACCTTTCCCTCTTATCCCATGATGGTTAGCTTTTCTTAAGAGCCTTTGGTGAGGAACCTTGTCAAAGGTTTTCTGAAAATCTAAGTACCCTATATCCACAGAATCCCCCTTGTCCACATGCTTGTTGACCCTTTCAAAAAATTCTAATAGATTGTTGAGGCATGACTTCCCTTACAAAACCTGTGTTGACTCTTCCCCCAACAAATTATGTTCATTAGTCATTTTTGGTGCACTTTATGTAGAGGAATATAATGAGGTTTGGAAGAACATTGGCATCTAACAACTTAAGACACTCATTTTACAAAATGGAGTACATTTTACTAAGAATATAACTTATTCAATATAACTCTGTATTTCTTCTTTGCAGGTCGCTATGAATATCCTAAACAGTGGAAGATTTAGCATGGGGAGTGCATCTGCAGGAATTATTAAGAAACTTATAGGTAGGTAAAATGAAGCTTACTGAATTTCAGAGTAGTGAAACAGTCACTTTGCATTACAAAAGAAGACAATATCCTGTGAAAAGACAACTGCCGTCTTTCAGAGATACTTGATGATAGTTACACTAATTTCAGATATGACTCTACAACTGGGTCTACAATCACAGCAAAGATCGAATGCTTAGTTTTAATGTTGACCACGGAACTCCTTTCCAGATGGCAAGGATTAAGGAATGCTGATGGGAGGAGTGCTCCAATTGGCATTCTGCAGTGAGGACAGGGATGAATATCAACAGCTGCTAAATCAATTTTTGTTACGCAATTGATGTACCTAAAATTGTGTAGTAGCCGTTGACATTCAAGGTAAGTGTGGACCCAGCCTAAAACTGAAATTTTAGGCTCTGGCTAAAACTAAAGGTTACTTATAATAAGGTACAATTGGTGTTTTCAGTAGTTACATATAAAACTGTTACCTGTTTTTGCACTGGAATTAATTATTTACAAATAGAACATCCTTTGAAAGCTGTATTTGCTTATTTTTAAAAGCAAACAGGCATTGGAATACTGTGTGTGTGTGTGTGTGTGTGTGTGTGTCTCTCTCTCTCTCTCTCTCTCCCTCCCTCCTTTCCCCCCACATATACATATATATATATATATATAAAAAAATATGAAAGCTGCCTTAATGTTCTGACTTCAAAAGAACAGTTACCATCTTCATAGGAAGAAAATCTCCTATGGCTTATAAAGCTATCAGATGGAAGATTTTGGTGGTTTTAGCACTGCTGTGCCATAACATAGTCAGTCTTGTGGGGGACCCAGTATGTTAGCTCAGTATGATATGTGCTTGAGGATCATGATGCAAGACATCATTATTGCTTGCTGGGGGTTGGAATTTCTGTTCCATTGCGCAAAAAAAAAAGTCCCTAATTGTGATGAAAAGCAAAAAAAAAAAAACTTGTTCCCCTCCCTCCCACATAACTGAAAATTTCCAGTATTTAATTGGGGAAATACATGTTCCCATTGCAGAATTCTTTGGACATTTTCTCCACAAAATATCCTCCTCCTTGGGATAGCTGCCTAAGTGGCATCCAAGGTGGTGATAGGCTGCAGGGGAGCCAGGTAGGCAAGTTGACTTGCCTGCCTTGTTTCCATTGCAAGTTTTGATAGAATCAACACATTTCTGCAGAACACTTCTTTTCTGTCAAATCATCATATTCTGACAGAAAGCTGTATCCGTGGAGAATTTTTGACCTGTTCTAGTCATTGTAATGTAGTGAACTCACGTTAGTCATGTTGCTTAATGAACTACTGGAAGGCGATAGTGCATGGTGTGAGAACCTACTTACTAGTTAGAAAGGGAGTCTGTGCGTAGTCTGAGATCTGAAGGCGTGCATTTTACAGAAGAGGTAAAGGTACTCACTGAATCCTTTAGATGATATACATCTCTTTACGTTCAAGAAAAATAAGGACACTGGAACCTCTGTACTCCAGATGTCCCTCATCTGGGAACACCCATAGTAGGGAGGATGATGTGGCTCTACATGCTGCCACTAGCTCTCTGCCATTCCCTCAGCTGGGAGAATGGCAATGGGCAGCAAGGCTTCTCTGAGGCTTTTGCCTGAAGGGGAAGGGATGCCTGGAAACAGTGGGGGACATGGAGCCACATGCACCCCCAGGAGGAGGGGGCCACTCTTATCCCCCTCACTCCCAGACCCCTCAATGCTTCTACCCGGCCCAGTAAAATCTTTACTCCAACATATCTTGTTTCCCAGGGTTTCTGGACTAAAGAGGTTCAAGTTTATTATTCCTCTGGTAAATTTCAAGTAAGAGTAACATTAATAGACTAAGAACACGTCTTGTGCAGAAGCTATGCCATAAACAGTAAATGGCTCCAGAGTAGAAGAATACCACAAAGTGGTTGTAGAGTGTAATTCTGTATATGAAAAGAGGTCATCTTAATGTAATCCCAAAATAGGGGTGTGTAAAAGAAATACTGAAAGGACTTCTCTCCTCTAATAAGCCTTTTTTGTGTATCAAAAGGAGCTGCATTTTAACCTCATTGCTGCTGCCACTCTTTTCTTCTAAAAAGTTAGAATAAAAATTTGAAAATGTTTAATACTTTTGTGTACATCCTCAGTCCATTGCATCTTATAGAAAGGCAGAGTTGTTCTCACGACTTTCGCTTTGCTGATGGCACGTCGTGTATCTTAGAAGAATATTTGACAACTGTTTTGCACCAATACAGTTTCAGCTGTAAATATGGCACTAAGTTTTGGTCTATGCAATATATTTACCGAAGGACATAGATGTCTAAAGAGCATAGATTTAATTATATGATGTACCATTTGCAGGAAGCTGAGATTACATGTTCAGGGAATAACTTAGTTGCTTTAATAAATAAAGATTCCACTCATTGATCTGATATGTCTTTTTTTTTTTTTTTTAAAGAAATGACAGCAGAGTATGCTTGTACAAGAAAACAGTTCAATAAGAAACTGAGTGATTTTGGACTAATTCAGGTAATCAGGGAATGGAAAACCAATTTGAGAAGATTCTCAGCTTGTTTTCATGGTCCTGTTTATTGACTAAGGGGTGGGAGAAGGATTTTGTTTTTGATAATAATAGAATTAAGTATGCTAAATAGCGTTTAATACTTAATGATTTAATACAGATAAAAGCTTCACATGAGCTATGTCTACACTAGCACTGAAAAGTAATTGGCACTCTTTCAAAAAAGTGTGTGGATCGTCCACACGCATAGTGTGCTCTTTCGAAATTAAATCAAAAGAACACAGGCCAAACTTTGGTATCTGTCCTCTGTTCCTGAAATAGGAAGAAGGCCCCCTTTCGAAATACTTTTTCAAAAGGGAATGTGTGTGGACGTTACACATTCTGCTCTTTTGGAAGAGGAGTCCTCCATGGCAGCAGCCATGGAGGGCTGTGGAGACACCCTTTCCTGCTGCTGTGGGTGTCTCTGATGTTTACATCCTGCTGTGCTTAAAGCACCACACTCCCAGAACGCCCTTTGCAGGAAGCAGAGTGCATGCTAGAAGCAGCTTGAGAATGAGCAGCAACCAGCAGCCGGAGGCGCTCTGCAGATTAAGAAAAAAAACCATGACCAGCAGTCAGCCTCAGGAACAACTCAAGGCCCTGCTCCTCCGACCCATCAGAAGTCTCCCAGGACTCCATCCAACTTCTGCAGAAAAGGGCGACCTCATGGATGGAGCTTGAGCTATGTGATCTGCTCGGGCTGTGGAAGGAGGAGGAGGTACTGAAAGAAATGAGGAGCAAGCACCGAAATGCAGTTGCATTTGCCCTCCTGTCAAAATAGCTGGCCACCAGAGGACATGCTGCTCGCACCCTTGACCAGCTGCAAAGCCAAGTTAAAGAACTACAGCAGGGGTATGCCAACTCCAGGGATGCTGCCGGATGATCGGATGCAGGTCCCCCGACCTGTCCATATTATCAGGAGCTACACTGCCTCCTGGGGCCCAGGGAAAGCTTCCCCTCCTCCCCCAGAAGCCCTCCTGGATATGGCACCAGAAAAGCCGCACCCCAGTGAAGAGGAGGAGTCCGGGGCACACAGCCGCCCAATGGAGACAGGGACAGAACCAGCCACCGAGGTCTCCAGTGATGAGAGCGACCTTGTTACAGGCGTGCTATCATGATCCTCCAGCAGGGCAATGGCCAGCTGTACATCAGCGGAACTTGTGGAGGGTCCCTCTGGTAAGTACCCAATGGGGCGCACACCCAAGTGCATTGGGTAGTGGTACACCAGCCACCAGCCGGACACCCACACAGCCTTTATCCCTATGCTGAACACAGAACAGGTCCCCCTGGGACAGCACCACAAGCCGCACGCGCAGGGAGTTGGGTGTGTTGCTGGACCATGAAAGAATGTCTGGGAACCCCTATGGAACATTTCATACACCTATGATGCCTGTTGCTGGTGTGGCTGGTGCTTGCAGTGAGGGTGAGAGGCCCTCCAGCCACGAACCATGGACTGTCTTCCTATCCATCCTTGTAGATGTGCTGGAGGAGGGCCTGGAGACCTCTGGCACTGTGTTGCTCCACAGTCGAGAAGAGGGGGAGGGGGAATGACTCCTCGCCCCCAGAAGAGGAGCTCGTGGCTGGAGGGTGAGGAGAGAAGCAGATGCCACAGAGGCACCCTGACAGCTTGTGGATGTTGCCAAGCAGCATCTCCAACTGGACCATGGCCAGTACACCTGGCAGAGGGAGGCCTGGGCAGAGCTGGTGGGGCACCTCAGGGATGTCACTGAGGTCCTGAGGGAGAACACTGGGCTCCTCAGATAAATCCTGCCCCTCCCCCCAGGACCCCACACTGCTCATCCACCAGAGCAGGCACCCTCTTCTTCCCCGTCCCACTGACAATCCCTCTGCGCAGCCTGATGCTGCCAGACCCCCTCTCAGGCCCTACCTCCCTGTTAATCCTGCCCCTCCAGAGCCCCACTGTGGCCCCATAGCAGAGGTGGGAGGGTTACACGGGGCTGACGTGGCTCACAGCCATGCACCCTGGTGCTGGAGTAGCATGCCCCTCCCCACCCCAGGTTAAGGTCCCTGTTACCCACCCATCATATTCCCCTACTCCCCTTTCCTGGTTAAGTTCACCCCACCCCACCATCCTGTGAAGGTCCTGAATTCACCGCTGTCACAGTTGATGTTTCCGCCTCAACACTACCATAGATGTTGCCCCCCTCCAAGTTTTGGTTCCCCACTGTCCTGTATGGCTTTATTTCCTGTTCCCACCTTTCCACCAATCCCACCTACTCAGGGCAACCTTGTATATAGTTAAAACAAAAAAGCTACTTGACTGCTTTTTTGTTTTGATAGTATATAGACTAGCACGGCTATCTCTGTTACTATTGTATATAGTTACTCCTCCATTTTATAAAAAAAAATTGTACATTTATAAATCAAACAGTTTTTATTGCAACATAGATCATTATTTTTCAAACAATGCATTGTCCCCTGTTGTTAGGGGAATGGTGGGGGGATAGATGTGGGTGTGTAGTGTGGTCCTTGTGGGGGGTTGGAGTGTGTTGCCTCTGTGGGTTGACCGTAGGTGAGGGACACATACCTCCCAAAGAGCAGCCCGAATGCGAGCACCCTCACATTGAGCCTGTTGGCTTGGGATGAGGACCAGCTGTTCAAGGCCAGGACCATACTTTGCCACCCACCCTGGGGGAGCACCTCGTCCTTGCCCTCCACAATGTTGTGAAGAACACAACAGGCACCCACCACCTGGGGGACGTTCCATAGCCCCATCTCCAGGCACATTAAGAGGTATTGCTATTGGCCCTTCAGGCATCCAAAGGTCCACTCCACCACCTGGGCCCAGTTGAGGTGAGGGTTAAATGCCACCTGGAAGGGGTTAGTGTGGCTGATGTAGGGCCTCATCAGCCACGGCAGCAGGGGATAGGTGGCATCTGCCAGCATGCAGAGGGGCATGCTCACATCCCCTTCCCTCATCTCCTTACGTGGGACAAATGTCCCGGTGTCAATGCCGTGGTAGAGTCTGGAATTATGGAACACATGGGCGTCATGTGTTCGTCCTGCCTAGCCCACATAAATATCCATGAAGTGTCCCCTTGCTGTCCACCAATGCCTGTAGCACTGCCAACTGGTAGCTTTTCTGTTGATGTACATTCCTGTGTTGTGTTCTGGGGCACGGGTGGGGATATGCATCCTGTCCAAGGCACCAAAGCATTTTGGAAGGCCGAGCGCTATGAATCCCACGATGGCTGCATCCACATCCCCCACGTGGATGGTCCTGTGCAGCAGCATTGCATTGGTGGCACACATGACTTGCATGAGAGGAAAGGTGCGTGATGTGATGAGAGCTTCAGGGGGCATTCACCATACCCCGCCCACATACCCATTGCACCCCATCCCCTTCTGCCAAGGTTCACCCATTCTTTGGTTAAGACACCACCCTCCAGGTGGCTACTGCATGAGCAGAGCATGGTTGACCTCCATGATGACAGCCCCAACAGTGGCCTTGCCCAGTCCAAGCTGGTGACATATGGACTGGTAGCTGTCTGATGTGGCCAGCTTTGGGATGGTGATTGCTGCCTATTTTTCAGGGGGGAGGGCGGGCCTCATGCGGGTGTCCTCCTGAGCCAAGGCAGGGGAGAGCCAGTGTTGGAGCTCCTGAAAAGTCTGCTTGGTCATTCAAAAATTCTGCAGCCAGCAAGCATCATCCCAGTCCCCCAGCATCATCTGGTCCCACCAGTTGCTGCTGCTTTGGGGGCTCCAGAGTTGCCGGAGCACTTGCGGGGGATGCCAGCACCATCCTGGGTCAAGCAGGTCCAGACCCCAGGCATTGGGGGTCGACCACAGAAGCAGTTGGAGAATGGCAGTGACAAGCATGGAGGTGGCCAACCAAGGCATGGAGGATGCCCAACTCCAACAGAAGGAACTGCCGCTGAGCATCCGTTAGGGACAGGCCACAAAGAACTGTTAGGACCATGCAGAGGCTTGTGAAACCTCTGTGTGCCAGAGCGACTGCAGGGCTTTGGAATTTGGGAGGGCCCCATTAAGGGAGTGGCTGGCTGTGAGACCTAGAAGGGGTTGTCAGCCATGTGACCCCATCCATGCCCTTTCTTGCACAGTTCTTCCAAAAGTGCATGTACCTGTGTAGACGCTGTCTTCGAAAGAGCTGACCAGTCTTTCAAAAAAAAAAAATGTTGTGTGGGGATGATCCCTTTTGAAAGAGATATCTAGTGCAGACATAGCTATGGTGAATAACTAAGTGTTCTGACTGCTGACCTGATTATAAAGTTGTCTAAATGTATGGATGGTGAATGTTTGTTTGCTATTTGGCAGGAGAAGTTTACCCTTATGGCTCAGCAAGCGTATGTAATGGAGAGCATGGCTTATCTCACAGCAGGAATGATGGACAGGCCAGGAGTACCTGATTGTTCAGTGGAAGCAGCTATGGTTAAGGTAATTCATTTATGGAAAAAGGCAAGGCACATATATTTAACTAAAATCTCTATTTCCAATACCTTTCTTATTCAAGATGTTTGGACACCACAATGGTGGGAGAACCTGAAGAAAATAAAGAGCATGGTTTGCTTTCACTTTCTCAATCACTCCATTTTGGTGGCCCGCCAGGGCCTGACTTAAGCTGTTGTCTTCATACAAAACACTCTCATGCGGCTAATATAATTAGTTTTAATAGTCCCAGAGTTTCCAGGAGCCAGCTGCATTTTGGCATAGCTACATAAAAAAATTTCCTTGGTGTCTCTCAAATGTGGTTGATTAGTGCTGTTCTTCCACTCTCAGGCTGAGCAACAGAAGATTGAAATGTTGCTGGTGTGCCAAAGCAACTGTTCTGAGGGTTCTGGTTGAGCATGCTCTGTTAGCAAGTAAGGATGCAAACAAACAGCAGGTGTGGAATTTGGAGGTGACTGTGGACTGTGATTGTGAGAAGCCCACATTGTGACGGTGGTCAGTGAGAACGGTGTTGAGATTATTGCTCATGTGCTTTCCAAACTGGGTGTGCACTGGTTCATGCCCAGTTGTCAGAAAGCTTTTTGCCCTCGCCAATGGCCAGAGGTTTGGAGTTGCGCCCGCTGGAGTGTTACTAATATGGTGACCAATATATGCACTGTCCGACCTGCCCCCTGCTCGGTTCCTTCTTGCTGTACTGTTGGTTGCTGGAGCTCTTTCTCTCTCTCCCCATCTCTCTCTAGTCGTTGGCTGGTAGCCTTGTTTATGGTGTAAATAGTTTGTAATTAGTTGTAAATAGTTCTTAGCTGTTGATAGTTAACATTCAGTTGTTGAGTGAGCAGAGGCAAGGCGGGAGTTTCTACCCCTCTCTGTGCTGGGAATGCCTGGCTCTCCAGGTTTTAAAACTGCTCTGAATGTGGTAAGCGGATGCCCAAAAGTGATCTGCACCAGACTTGCCTGAGCTGTCTGGGTGAGGGGCATCTCGGAGACCACTGCCCCATCTGTAAAACTTTGAAATCCAGGACTCTGAAAGATAGAGTGCAGTGTCTGCAAGTCCTGCTCATGGAAGTGGCCCTGCAGCCCGATGCATCTCCAGTGGGAGCTCACAGTGGAGCCTCATCTGTGCATAGCACTCCAATGCTGTTGTCGGGGTCAACGCCGTCTGAGGGCTCTCAGTGCTATGAACAGGTGCAGGTACCTCGTGCTTCAAGGTGCCATAGGAGCCAGTCCCCGGTGCCGTGAAAGAAAAGGAGGCATGATAGGGGCCAGTCCCCACTGGGGCAAAACTCAGGATATCCCCAAGGCATCTGTTCAGCCGCTCCAGGGATTAGAGCACCAAGTACAAGTGTCAACGCTGACATAAGGAAGGAGCACACCCTCACCTAGACTGCCCTAGATGCCAGAGGCTCTTAGTGTGGGGCACTGCTTATTACAGATCACAGTGCTGGTACCATGACCACTGAAAGAAAGTGTGCCTGCGTGTGAGGTGCTGCTCAAAGTGCCGGCGCCAACACAAAGTGCCACACAGGTGCCTATTCTGTTGGCACCAGCATCCTCTTCCCTGGTGCCGGAACAGTTTCAGCAGCCCAGAGCACGGATGACAGCTCCCTTTAACGTGTCTTATTTGGTGGCATCAGCACAGGTACAGGTCCACCAGGGGTCAGTGCAGGCACCGGGACCTCTGGCCCCACCTGGGTCTTTTGTGTCAGAATCAGCATTGGAATCAGACTCCTATTACTCCAGCGTAGTGCAGTGAGAGCACAAGGACATCGTACCACAGTCGTCTCAGGCGCCGAAGCCGACACTCTGCGGATGACAGGTGGCCAACAGCTGTACAGGGAGCACTGCAGTGGCCCTTTTGTACCCCTTGGGCTTTCCATGAAACATGGGGCAGGCTGTAGAACTCCCGTCTCAGGTGCTTGGTATCCCCCAAGTGCTGCGCTCAGTGCCATCAGCATAGCTGGGCACACCCCCACCAGAACGGCCACAGGATCCCACTGGCATGTCAGAAGCTTCTCCCTTGGCACCCGCAGCACTGGTATTTTGAATGTAATCGCACCGGCATTCGCACCATCTCAGCTGCAGGTGCCTTCTACATCGGCGCCAAGGCCTCTGTCACCATCATTGCCGCCACTGTTGGGCCAGGTGCTGAGCCAGGTGTCATCCCATCAAGTTGTGTCCTTGATGCAGTCCACCCCAGTGCCAAGTGTGTTACCATTGGTGCCAGGCACCATGCCTCGTGCCACAGGCAGTACCAGGACCTCAGGTGGGCCTGCCAGTTTCACTCTTGCAAATTAATGTGTTATTTCCACCTCCTCTTTCCCACACGAGCAGTGGTGAGGCCCTCAGCGTCCATGGTCCTGAAAGATGACAGGGCTTTTCAACAGTTATGCTGGGTGGCCCAAGGCCTGGCTATCAAGGCAGAGGAGGTTTGGGATGAGGCGGACCCTGTAACGGGCATCCTATCCTCCTTAAGCCCTACAAGGGTGGTCCTGCCCATCATTAAAACAATTGGCAGTATGGCAAAAATGGTTTGGCAAACTCTGGCTTCTGCCTTGTCCACTGCACGGAGGATAGAATGATGTTATTTTGTTCCCTCCCAGGGCAATGAACACCTTTATACTCACCCTTCCACCTACTCCCTGGAGGTGGACGCAGTGAACCATAAGGGACCCTCCCCAAAGAACAGAGAACCCTCCCCAAAAGAACAGAGAACCCAAACACCCGGACCTTTATGGCAGGAAGGTTTATTCGACAGAAGTCTCACAATTGTGGATTACTAACCAGCAGGCCTGGGTTAGTAGATATGCATACAATACTGTCAGTTCCCTCTCTTGCTTTTCAGAGCTGTTTCTTCCTGAGGCCAAGCCAGAATTTATGGTAGTGGTGGAGGAAAATAAACTTCTATCCTGGGCAGCATTGCAGACGGCACAGGACACAGTCTCAGGAGTGGCTATGCATAGGGGGGCATGGCTGCAAGTGTCTGGCCTCCCATATGAGGTCCAACAGACCATACAGGACCTTCCCGTCAAAGGCCCTTCTTTATTTCCAGAAAACACTGATGAAAGGCTTCACAGCCTGAAGGACTTGAGGGCCACTGTACTCTCGCTGGGTCTTCAAACTCCATCGACCCAGCACAGGCACTTTACCCCTCAACCTCCTAATAGACAGTTCGCCCAACAGCAGAGGGCTACTAGTAGGAGGAGGAATCGTCTGTGCAGAGGGTGCCGTAGCCACCAGACTCAAGGCCAAGGTCATCAAAAACCCTCATTGGGGCCAAAATGAGCATTTTTATGGTGCAGTCAGGAGTGGCACATCAATTTCCACTGGAGTTCCAGCTCGGCCTGTGTTTTCCTTCCACCTGTCTCTTTTCTACCCTGCTTGGTGCCACGTAACTTTGGACCGGTGGGTCCTAAGAACAGTAGAAAGGGGATATGCCATCCAGTTTTCTTCATACCCCCTTCGCGCCCCCTTCCCTGTCCTCCTTCAGAGACCCATCTTGCGAGAGTATGCTCAGGCAGGTATCCAAAGGGTAGCCAAGTTAGTCTGTATCTTCAAAAACAACAAGTTCTGTGGCACCTTATAGACTAACAGATATTTTGGAGCATAAGTTTTCGTGGGCAAAGACCTGCTTTGTCAGATACATGAGATACAATCCCTCCTTCAGTGAGGGACTATAGAGGAGGTCCCATATCAGTTTCAAGGGCAGGGGTTCTGTTCCTAATATTTCCTAATTCCAAAGTCAAAAGGGGATCAAAGGCCCATACTAGACGTATAAGACCTGAACAAGATTGTAAAGGAGAGAAGGTTTTGTATGATACCAATGGGTAGTGGTTAGTGGCTCAATATCTGGATGACGGTCAGTTTCAAGTGGAGTGCTGCAAGGCTCGGTTCTGGGGCTGATGTTGTTCAACATCTTTATTAAGGACCTGGATAAGGGACTGGATTGCACCCTCAGCAGGTTTGCAGATGACACAAAACTAGGAGGAGAGGTAGATACAGAATCCAGAGTGACCTGGATAAATTGGAGGATTGGGCCAAAACAAATCTGATGCAGTTCAACAAGAAGTGTGGAGTGCACCTGCAGTGGAAGAATCCCAAGCATGGTTACAGGCTGGGAACTGACTGGCTCAGCAGCAGTATGATGGAAAGGGACCTAGGGGTTATGGTGGGTGAAAGGCTGGATATGAATAAACAGTGTGCCCTTGTAGCCAAGAAGGCTAACGGCATACTAGGGTGCATTAAGAGGAGCATTTCGAGCAGATCTAGAGAAGTAGTTATTCCCCTCTATTCAGCACTGGTGAGGCTACATTTTGAGTATTGTGTCCAGTTTTAGGGCCCCCAGTACAAAAACGATGTGGATGTACTGGAGCAGGTTCAGCGGAGGGCAACAAAAATGATTAAAGGGCTGGAGCACAAGACCTTTGAGGACAGGCTGAGGGATTTGGGCTTGTTTAGTTTACAGAATAGAAGACTTAGGGGTGATTTAATAGCAGCCTTCAACTTCCTGAAGGGAAGCTCTAAAGAGGAAGGTGAGAAACTGTTCTCAGTGGTGTCAGATGACAGAACAAGGAGTAATGGTCTGAAGTTGAAGAGGGAGAGGTGTAGGTTAGATATTAGGAAAAACTACTTCATCAGGAGGGTTATGAAGCATTGGAATGTGTTGCCTAGAGAGGTGGTGGATTCTCCATCCCTCGAGGTTTTTAAGTCCTGGCTTGACAAGGTCCTGGCTGGGATGACTTAGTGGGGTTTGATCCTGCTTGAAGCAGGAGGCTGGACTAGATGACCACCTGAGGTCTCTTCTAGCCCTATGATTCTGTGATATCCTTAAGTCTCCTCATTCCAATGCTGGAATAGGGGGATTGGTTTGCCACTCTCAACTTACAAGATGCATATTTCCACATAACAATCTACCTGTCCCACAGGATGTTTCTTTGGTTTGTGGCGGACTGGGCATTCTTATCAGTTCACAGTTCTTCCATTTGGTCTGTTCTCTGCCCCAAGGGTCTTTACGAAATGCATGGTGGTGGTGGCGGGAGCCGCCTTATGCGTGCACAGTGTACAACTGTTACCTTACCTGGATGATTGGTTGGTCAGGGAGCCCTCGAAGAATCAAGTTTTCCTCCACATGCAGCTGATCCACCAAACATTTGTCTGTCTCAGCCTCCTGGTCAGCAAGGCAAAGTCATTTTTGATTCCCACTCAGTAAATGGAGTTTGTGGGAGCCCTCCTGGATGTGGTGCATGCCAGGGCCTTCCTGTTAGTCTGTAATGTGCCACAGGACTTCCACTCTATGTGGTGTTCTACAAGGACAAGGTCAGACTGAGACCCCATCCAGGGTTCTTACCAAAGGTAATCTCCTCTTTCCATCTCAACCAGGTTATTTCTCTGCCAATATGCTATCCAAAACCTCATGTCTCTCCTAGGGAACAGAGTTTACATACCTTAGATGTTCGAAGGACTTTAGGCTTCTACATGGACAGGACCAAACCTTTTAGGAAGTCACAGCAGCTGTCTGTGACAGTGGCAGACAATGAAGGGCCTCCCACTCCTCCCAGCATATCTCCTCCTGGATAGTGACCTGCGTTAAAGACTGTTACAAGGTAGTGGGGGTTCCCCCAATCAGGGCTCGCTCTACCAGAGTGCATGCATCTTCCATGGCATATTTAGCCCATGTTCCTATCCAGGACGTCTGCAGGGTGGCCACCTAGTCCTCAATTCATATATTTATGGCCCATTACGCACTGACACAGCACACTAGGGGAGACACTGAGGTGGTCAGGGCTGTCTTACACTCCTTCTGGGGCTCCGACCCCACCTCCTAGGCATTAGCTCGTATTCGCCCAGTTTGGAATGCACATGAACAATCACTTGAAGAAGAAAAGACCTGTTCTGTAACTGGTGTTCTTCAAGATGTGTTGCTCATGTCCATTCCAAAACCCACCCACCTTCCCCACTGTTGGAGTAGCTGGCAAGGGCGGGTCGGACAGCACGTATATTGGTGGCCATATCAGTGCCGCTCCAGGGGGTACTGCTGCAACCCAATGGCTACCAGCTAGGGCAGAAAACTTTCCAGCAACTGGGCATGTGCCAGCACACACCCAGTTTGGAATGGACATGAGCAACACATCTCGAAGAACACCAACTACAGAACAGGTAACTGTTATTTTCACCATCAGGTTAAAATGTGACTGGTAAGAAACCAATGTCCTAACTTTCCTTGAAATTGACTTAAAAGCTGGAAAATTTGCAGAATATGGTTGCTCCTTAAGGTAGAGGTTGAGGGAGGGAATCAGGCCTGCCCTCTGTACTGGCTGTCCATATGTGAAAGGATACAACTCAGGACTTTACTGTTGATATTTATACAGCAGTTCATAAATTAGATTTTATAATGTTGCAAACCGCTGAGAACTGAAGGCTTTCCACTGCCTGGAGGGTCAGCCCATGTTGTGATGTGCTCAGTAATTTGCTTCCCGTCAGTGTGAATTTGGGAAGATTTTAAACCAGTGTTTCTCAACTCTTGAGGGTACACCGAGGTCTTCCAGGAGTTAGCGACTTATCTAGATATTTGCCTAGGTTTACAACAGGCTATATAAAAACACTAGTAATGTCAGTGCAGTCTAAAACAGTTGTGTCCAAAAGAAATTGAAAGGATTGCCCCATGCCCCCTGCCCCTGAGCCAGGTTGCCCCCCCGAGATTACTTACTGGAGCCACTGCTGCACAGCTGGAGTAACACTGCCACGCGGGGCCACAGGATTCTGGTGGCTTGGAGCCACCTCTGCTGCCACATGCTTGTCCCGCCATGTGGGCGGAGCGGCAGGAGGGGCGCCCCATGTGTACAGTTCTTCTGGGCTGCATTTCACCACACCACGGTGTATGGGGAGTATTGGACACGGTGGATCTAAAAGTTCATTCAGACAATGATTTGTTTCTACTGCTTCATATGCATTTTGCTGAAAGGTAAGTACAGTATTTCTGTTCCAATTCATTTATTTGATAATAAGATGGTAGAAAGTCAGTAAGGTTTCATTCGTAGTCTTCTCTGATATTTTTGCATGTTTTTGTGAGTAAGTAATTTTAAAATGAGCTATAGCTTGGTGGTACGCCATACAAATCTGACTCCTGAAAAGCATTCAGAAATCTGGAAAGGTTGAATGGCACTTGTTTCAAGACCTCAAATTACCTTACGACCATTATTTCTCAACTGGTGATACATGTACCCTTAGGGGTATGTGAGAGAAGTCTGGGGGTACTAATATTTTTGTTTTGAAAAGGGGGTACTTTATAAAAAAAAAAAAAAAGTTGAGAAACACTGATTTAAACTTAAGTGGCCTGCTTCATTCTTTTCCAGTTCATTAATCTGAATCCCCATGGAGCTTGCAGAGGAGTTTTCATGTGTCCTGTGAGAAAGGAGAAGCATGTCACAAAGTCAGTCTTCTTTTTAAAAGGCTGAAAGAGATTCAATTGATGGTTTTGGGCAATAATCTACTGTTGCATTTTGAGATTTTTGGATGGAAGGTGCTGTAGAAATGTCTATCTTTCTACCGTGTTAATACAAATAGCCATTTTCTTGAGGCAACTCCAGTCCTCTAGCGTAGAATAAATCTCTAAAACATGCTGGAAGTTATTCAGTTGGCTTCTGTTCCTCTATTCTAATAGAGAATTAGCATGTTGCTTTTGTGGTGTGGAATTGGGGTTTAAACACTAATTTTTATCAACCAGTGCACTTTCTATGTACCATAACCAGCTCAATCATAGACAATTTTAAAATTCTTAGGATGAAAGGGACTGAAATGTATTTTGAAAGATTTTTATATGAACAATTTATCCTAATTCGTTCTTAGTGTTATCCTTCTCTTTGACATAGGATATAAGAACAAAGTGACAAACCTTCTGCTTAATGTTGACATCCACTGTAGCAGTAAATAAAGTGACTGTGCTTTTGACAGGTGTTTAGTTCTGAAGGTGCTTGGACTTGTGTAAGTGAAGCTTTACAAGTTCTTGGAGGCCTTGGTTATATGAAAGATTACCCCTATGAACGTTATCTCCGGGACAGCAGAATCCTTTTGATTTTTGAGGCAAGTACGAGTGCACATTTCTCCTGATATAAATCAGACCTACTTCACCTTCCGAGTATTCTTGGCACAAATTTGAAACTAAATGTCCATTCTGAAAGAATGCTATATAGAACTCGTTTCAGTGACTCATGTTGTTGTCCTTCATTTGCAGTTTGTTTTCTGTTCATTTGGAATAATGTTGAAATTATGTTTTGCCATTAAAAAATGTTCCTTCCAGGTGCATATTGTGAAAGAACAGCAGCATGTTAACTCTTTAAGACCTTAATTGGTGTGAAGTCTTATACTGTGGAGCAAGAGAATTTTCACACTCTTGTCCCTCCAATCTTATTCTTTGTGATGAATCTGTGCTTAACAAATGGGACAGATTTGGTGGTAAGAACTCTAGAAAATTACTCAAGTGTTTCAGAATGCATGGCTGTCAGTTTCTGCGTTTGGAAATGCTTTCTCTACAGGAATTGTTTGACTCGAACAGAAGTGTTTTTTCAAAGATCCTTTATTGGAGCAGAAGTATAGGTAAACGTAGCTTATCTTGTGAAGATTCATCACAGGCTTCTTACAAGTTTGTTTTTTTTTTTTAAATAAAAAGAGGAAATTTGCGTAAGATTCACCTGAGACCACCAAGCCGATGGCAGTTTTAGAGTGCTGGTGATTTTTTAAAATCAGATTCTGTTGACTGTTTCATAACTGGTTCCTCCGTAATTATTGCCTCAGTTTTGTGTTTTCACTCAGGTTTTCAGCAGAATTTTTTTTTTCCTCAGATGAGTCATTGTATCTAGAGGACAGTTCTCGCTTTAATTATAACAGGACATCAAAAGTCCTATGCCACAACAAAAATTGTCCTATATTATCAGGCCACTGGCATTCACCTAGTTCTACTACACCTATGCTGGATTTTTATTTGGTTGTACTAATTCAGCAAGCTCGACATATGGTTAGTGAGTGAAACGAATATACTGAGCAACTGAAAGTTGGTGTTCCAAAGTAAAGGGTAGATCTGGCAGATAATTCCTCCAGATTGAAGGGTTTTTTTTCCCCTGATTTAGCCCAAATACAGGAGGACTTTCCTTTCAAATTTATGGGAAGTCTGAGTCAAATTTCATCTCTTGATTTCTATCCAGTCTTCTCTGCTGATCTTGATACTTGGGTAAGTTCCTCTGTTGTTACTTGATGAAGACAAAGCACTAACCTTGTTGATATTTTCCCTGTTTTATAAGGGCCTTACTTAGTCACTGGCGTCAGTTGTTCCTTTTTCCAGCAGCAGGGATACACAGTATTTTGCCAGCTGGAAACAGAAGTCTGTGGAGAAGGAAAGGCCTGGTTGGTCCTTCCCATCCTAGCAAAAAAAAAAATTAGTCTAGAAGTGTTACAGCATGTACTTGTGGAATAGTCATTCTTACTGAATAAACCCTTTCTTCTGAATTTGCAACAGCTGGGATTATCAGACATTGGTATCCACCTCATATCTCCAATATATTATCCCATCTCCATCAATCTTCCTTGTTTCTGGATTTTGTCTACAGTTGTAAGAACAATCACATAATGGATTCTTTGGCATGAAACTTTTTAAGATCAGCTCCACTCTTTATTCTGCTTCTACTTGTCAAGTAGGCATCTGTGGTTAGTTAAAATAATTCTCCTTTGAGTGTTCCCTGTGCGTACTCCACATAGGCGTTGGCGCATCCCTGTGCTGTAGATGGGAAGCTTGGCAGAGCAGTCTCTCCCCCCCCGCAAACTCACCCGTCACGTGCTGCGCGTACATAGGAGCCAGCAGGTGATATCACCTCACTAAAGACAGTGCATGGCACAGCTCTCCTCCGTTCCTTTTCGACCAGCCTCGGCTGTGGATGGATGCAAAGCAGCTCTTTTCTCCTGACTAAAAGAACTAGGAATTTTCACTTAGCCTTCCTCCTTTCCCTCATTATTATTATTATTAGTTATTTTTAAATCATTTTTATCTTTTCAGAAAAAGAAAAGAAGGCGGCAGGTTTTTTTCCTTAGAGACAGCCCATTTTTTTTCTTTAATGCCTGAATCTGCAAAGAACTGTGATGCCTGTGGAGGTGCTGTGCCCATGTTTGAAGGGCATGCCTCATTCCTCGAGTGCTTGGCTGAATACCACAGCATTTCTAAGTGTCCCCATTGCCAGCAAGGGCATGGAAGGAACGTGAAACGCTGTTAAAAGTCCCTGTCATTTAGGGACTTGCTGAACGACGTGTGGGTGCAGCAAAACCCCTGAGACAGGGTAGCTACATTGCCCTGAAGAGGCTCCCAGGCTGTGACAGCTTCACCGAATCACTCTTAGTTACCAGGAGCCTCACGTTCTCCGGTTCCACCCATGTCGGATACCATCGAGATGCAGGTGCTCCTCAGCAAGGAGAGCTGAGGGAGAGACCAGACAACCCACGCTAATGGGCACCTCTGAAGCATTTGCTCCTGAGAAGCAACATATGTCTCCACCGGTGCTGTGTTTCCCGGTGCCATCAGTATCCAGTGCCATGAGGAAACTCAGGTCCACCTCAGCCAGAAGAAATGATGCAGAGACCAAGCGAGCTACATCAGTTGGTGCTATTGAGGCATCAGCTTTGGAAAAGCTACATATGCCTCCACTGGCAGCTCCTACCACCTCTGCCTTTGTGCCAGAACAACTGGCTCCATTTTTTTCTCTTTTCACTTAGGACCCTGTCAATCCCTTCCCCTCCCCTGCCCTCCCCTTCCCCTGCTCTTTCTGTTTTACATCTGGCTTATAGGAGCTCCTGCTGCCCATATATTTTACAGCTCTTGCCTGCCTATTTTACCAGGCTAGAGCCTTTTTATTTGCCTGAAGAGGAAGTCCCTGAGGACAAGGGATGTTTTTAAGTGAGCCCTATTTTGTCTCAGCGTTTTACACATTACAGCAGTTTTATTTTTTCTCTCAAACGCTGTTTTCTTCCAGACTCCCAGCTGCACCTCCGACAAGCATTTTATCACTGCTGATCCTCCAACACCCACAAAACAATGTGCTCCCACCAAACTGAGCTTGTTTCATGGCTCCAGAACTGGTGCTCCACTCTGTACAAAGCATTGAGTGCAGCCAGCATCTCCCTGTTCATCCTCTCCAGTGTCTCACATTCGTATATGTCTGTGTCCTCCTCAGAGCCTTCATCGCCCTCACAGCTGCTTTGTCTCTGCATATACTGCAGCACATTATGAGGTGCTCAAAATACTTGCCACAATAGCGTTAAGCTGTATGGGTTTCATGCTAGCCTTGCAATGGTGTCTGTGCAGATACGAAAAAAGGGTAAAAGGCAACCACAAAAAGCGTTTTCGCGGAGGGGAAGGAGAGAAGTGCACTATGACATGCTGACAACACAACTACTCGTGGCACATTTTTCTTCTGTCTGACACTGGGACAGAAATCCACAATGAACAGGAAGGCAAGAACTGGGATAGGTATTCACAGTACATTGCTGACAAAGTCAAAGCCGGCAGCGCTAATGGGGACACACTGTCGACTTTATGTGCTAATGTGGACGTGTACCTTTGACTTCATAAAATCAGGTGCTAGAAAATTGACCTCAGCAAATTCCACCGAATTTCTTAGTTTAGACATACCCTGAGTCACCTCTTTTCTAAGCTGACAAGTGCCAGTCTTTTCAGTCTCTATTCATAAAAACATCACACTGCAGCAAGCAGAATTTAAGCCTGCATAGAGAAACCCTATTGAATTTTAAGTCCAATGTGTTAACCACTTGGCCAGCACAGCTGGATGAATTGCACAGAGAGAAGGCTTCAGAATTTTTCTCATCCTCGATACACAATCTTGAGCATGGCAAATAGTTGCCAGAAATACAGAGAACAAATTCCTATAATGAGAAGGATAGGGATTCAGTGGCCTCTAATCAGAAAGAAAACATCTCTACTTTCTGCTACCTGTATAAAGCGCAACTCTCTACCATATATGCTTTCCTTTATTAAAAATTCAAAAGAACAAAACTATAGTTGAGTCCTAAACTTTGGGGAAAATGGATATTGTAGCTAACAGTGCTTCAGAGAACAACTACAAGTAAGTAAATTTCTGTGTGTGTAAGGTAGAAAGGTCACTAGTGTAAAGTAACTCAATATCCATTTTTCTATTAGCCAACAGTAGAGTATGGTGAAGGATGAGTAAAGTGTGATGAGAATTTTTTGAAAATATATAGTATATAGCCTTATTTTATGCTACCAAAATCTTATGTTCCCAAAGATGTTCGTAATGGTATGTTCTCAGACCTTTAATGCTCAGAATCACTCCTTCTAAATTGTTTTTCTAACTGGAAAGCATGATTACTAGAATAAAGGTGGCTACTTGACCAGCATAAAGATATTTGATTTTTTTTCCTTATATTCTTTTTATCAAACTTTTTCCAATGTTATGATTTTGTGGGGACTAGAACAAGTGGACAATTGTACTATTGGATTGTACTGTAGGCAAGGATGGAATGCTTATGTTTATGTCAGCATTATAATTCACTTGCATGTTCTTTCAAGGAAAAATCCTAACATGTTGTGGCTGTGATAACATTCAGCTCTCCAAGGCCTGGCTAGAAAAATGATTTTCCAATTTGCATATAATGTGCAAATACATTTAGTACAGGATACATTCATATGTTTATTTCCTTTTGAACTTAGTTTCTAAAAATGCAACTGTAAAGGAGGAAAGTGTATCTAAATTAAAATGGACTTCCAGAGTATTCAAATAAAACTAACTCTCGTGGGAGCAAAATGGTGATATTTTTTAAGTGCTCTAACACTTACTTTGTAGACCAAATATTTCTGGTGTTTAGTGATATTGTTGACCTTTACTGAAGTCTGCAGTATTTACTTCTCTAAGCAAGGAGGAACAAATTAGTCACAGAGCATCCGGGACACTTTGGATGTGTTGAACGAGTTTTGTATCTCGTCAGATTAAAAATAGCTAAATGCTTCAAAGAAAGAGGCTCCAGAATTCATTTATTCTTACGTTCATTGCTTAAAAGATCAAGTGCAATAATCATTATTGAAAGATGAAACTAGCCATCTAATTTAGCCGCAGTGGGCAGATAAATATTCTCGATTACTTGAGGCTATTGTAAGCTAGAATGCCATGCAATATGCAAGTTAAAAAAGCATATGTGTTAGCTAAACAACGTACATTCAGAATTATAAATCTAATTCTCATGTTTTAATTCATGCATTATTGAGTCTTTTTTAAAGTGTTTTGTCTGCCAGCAATAGTGAGGATGTTCTTTATTTTTGATAGTTGACCAAAGACGGGTTCATCCTAAAATGAATTTTAATTCTTAAAAGTAATATGGAAAAGGAATACATTATGCCATACATATAAACATTAAGAACTATTTAAATTATTATTAAAGCAAATATATTAATAGTATATGTAGACTTATGAAATATAGGACACCTTGTATTGACTACATTTATATCATGTCTCTTATAGGGAACAAATGAAATTCTGCGGATGTATATTGCATTGACGGGTATGCAATATGCAGGCAAAATCTTAACTGAAAAAATTAAGTAAGTTCTTAATTGTTTCTAGTAATATTCACTTATCTCAGATACGTAAAACACAATTGATATTCAGTACATTAGATCAGAGATATTGCCAGCAATAGAATGTTTTGATACCTTTCAAAATTTTGTAAAAGGCATTTCAACTGTTGATGTTTAGGCAACATTTTGTACATTTCGGAATTTTAGGTGGCTGTTTTATTTTATTACTTTAAAATGCTGACTGAAATCTCTACATGTCTTTCTAGTCTACATGACCAGGCTAGACTAAAAGTCTGTCTCTTTAGTTTCTTTCAGTCATCCACTTAGTAATGTAACTTTTCTGTCCAGAAATTAAATGAATGGCTGTTGTTCTATACTAAGTCATACTAGGGAGCCTTGTTTTAGGCCAGGTGTAGGATCCTCAATTCAGTAAGAGTGCTTGGGTTTCTAGATGTTTATGCTCTTTTTAATGTTCCTTATAATTTTTTCCACTCGTGTGGAGTAAATTTTTTATGTACTGAAGCATGTGTGCATGAGCACCACAAGTAGAAATGCATGCTGCTGGCTGTGGGTACTCTGCTAATCTCTTTAGGGTGGCTGCCTAAGTCCCCCTCTTACAGGAAACATGGCTCTATCCTACTTTCTGAACAAATAAAAATCTACCGTAAATGTTGCCAGTTACCCAAAGTCTATGCTTGACTTCTGTTAACCTCATCTTTTGCAAACCAATCAAGTTTTCGTTTCTTTTCCTGAATCTTAACACCCAAACCCTTCTTTGTTACCTTCTGAGGCTGCATCTCCACTATGAGATAAATTTGATTTTTAATAATATTGAGGTTAAATAATCAAATTTATGAATTCTAATTGTCTCCAAAGCTTCTTGAAATTTGACTCACCTTTTTTCCGTGTTGAGTCTCCGCGTCCTTATTGCCCTGTGCAAGTTCAACAGCCTCAGCGGTGCATTGTGGGTACCTATCCCACAGTGCCTAAGCCCCGGTTGCTTTTGGGTGTTTCATGTTTGAATCTCAGAATTCCAAGCACTGTACCAGACTTCATAGTATCCGTAATGGTGTGAAAACCGAACTGAAGATTGTGCCATTTGCTGCTGCGGCATTCCAGCGCAAGCATGGATCTCCAAATGCTCCAGCCCATAGCACACATCATTTCGGCAACCACAGTGGCTGTCATGCAATTTTTCCTTAAATTAAAAACCTCAGTGACTGTTGGTATCATAATGGTGTTGATGATGATAAGTGTTTCGAAAGAGCAAATCTTCCAGCTGCAGTCCAAGAACCTACAGCTGCTGGCTGCCATGAATGCATTGCTAATAGTGGAGTGGCAGTTTTGGACTCATGAGACAAGCACATACTGGTGACACCACATTGTTTTGGAGTCCTGGGATGACCAGCAGTGGTTGCAGAATTTTCGCATGCACAAGTCCACTTCTTTGGAACTTTGTGATGTGCTGGCGCCTGCCCTGAAGCACAGCAACACAAAAATGAGACCAGCTTTAACAGTTCAGAAGTGAGTGGCCATTTCTCTGTGGAAATTTGCAATGCCTGACAGTTACCAGTCAGTGGCAAATCAGTTCGGGATGGGCATGTCTGCAGTGGGGTCTGCGGTGGCAGAGGTGGCTCATGCAATCTCTCGGTGTCTCTTCAGGAAGACTATGACCCTGGGAGATGCACAAGCAATAGTGGATGGCTTTGTTGCCCAGGGGTTTCCTAACTGCAGTGAGGCAATAGATGGCACGCACATCTCCATCACGGCCACGGCCGACCTGCCCTCTGAATATATAAACCCAAAGGGGTACTTCCTCATAGTGTTGCAGGGGTTGGTAGATCACAAAGGTTGTTTTACCAACATCAACATTGGCTGCTCAGGGAGGGTTCACGACGTGTGCATATTCTGAAATTCTGGGCTGTACTGGAAGCTCCTGGATGGAATGTTTTTCCCCAGTCAGAAAATCAAGACTGGTGACATGGAGATGCCTATTGTTATTGGGTGACCCAGCTTACCCTCTGCTGCCTTGCCTTGTGAAGCCCTGCACAGGAACCCTGGACTCCAGCAAGGAAAACTTTAATCACAGACTCAGCAGGTGCAGAATGGTGGTGGAATACGCCTTTGGCCATTTAAAAGTGAGGTTCAGATATTTATTGACATGTTTGGACCTTTCTGAAGGTAATGTCCCCACCATGATTACAGTGTGCACTATTTTACTCAGCATATGTGAATCCAGGTGGGAGACTTTCCTGTCAATCTGGAATTCCGAAGCTGAGGCCATAGGCAGGGCTTACTCACCACAACCTACACAACCATCCCCCAGTAACCATGCTGAGGCAGCAGCAATAAAAGACGCTTTAAAAATAGCTTCACAAATGATCTGTAATGCACACGCTACTCACGTATTTCTCTGACATAATGCCAATAAATCATACCATGCCTTAATGAATGAATGCTTTTACTTGGTGAGGGAAGGGGTTAAGTTGCAGTAAGTAGAATGCATGTGGCGAGCAGCTGTGCCTTCAGCCCTCCCCCAAACCGCCTGGTTCCCTCAGCTGTGCATCTTCTGCAGAGCAGGGAGTGTCAGTGGGCAACTGTGCCTTCAGCCTTCGCCCATCCTCCTGGTTTGATTTGTTTTTCGCCACCACTACTGCACACCATGAAATCACACGGAGCTCAAGGGAATGATTTTATTTTTGTGGGAGGAGAGATGTAAGTGGCAGAGAAAAGAAGCCTTCTCAAGGGTGCTTGAATAGACTTTTGGAGTGGCCGTTGGGGCTGAAGTGGCAGGCTATTCATGTGCTCCCTCCCCGTGTGCAAGGACTGAGACAGGAGGGGAATGGGCGACCTCTCCACAGGGGACTCCGACCAGCAGGTATTGGCTGGTGCATTCCTGGGTTGGGAGTGCCTCTGCAGCTGCAGCAGAGAGCACAGGACGTCTGTTTGGTCTGTAACTGCCGTTACGAGCTTTGCCGTGGCCTCAATCAGCTTTGCCAGTTGTTGCTGCTGGAGGTCAATTCTCTGGTTAAACTCTGCTTGACTGTGTTGCCACTGAGCTGTACTATAACACCGCTGAGTAGCATCCTTTGTCAGCTGGGTGTGCTCTGCCTCAGTCTTTTCCATATGCTGCAAGATAAGATCTTCTTTATATTATTTTGTCCATGGCTCTTCTGTGCTATGTTGGGCGTTAGCTCTGTAAAGTGAAGGTCAAAATTAAGATACAATTCACATAATGTGCTTTGAAGTGCCATGAATGGATCTCTGTGTCTGCTATCAGCGAAAGTTTACTTCTGAAGGGCATTCATGCCTTATTAAGGATGGGACACTAAGTGTGCCTTTCACAATATGTCATTTGCCATCACTTATCCAGCACGTCTTTGTGGATGTGGTAAGCTATAAGCAATTGTCTGCTTTTCAGGGGAAGGGGAGGTCTGCAAAGCAGGGGAAGCCACTGCGTCTCCTGGCCAGGTGTCCTGGGGGTGTCCTGTGTCAGGGGAAAAAACACTTTTGGCTGTTCCTGGAGCAGTCCTCCCCAGTGATCAAGCGGCATATAGGGGATGATGAGGAAGGGTTCAGTTACAGCCACATGGATGGCTGCACGGGAGTGGGTGCAGGAGGTGTTCGATGTACAATAGAAATAATGTAAAGGAAAAAAAAATCCAAAGAGGGTGCGTGTTAAGGGACATGGGAGGGGAAAAGCACAGCAGAGCCCTGCAGCTGCGGAAGTTTCCTGAAAACTGAAAACAAAAAATATGCTGCTTGGAAAGGGACATGTGATGGGGGAAATGCCCAGCAGAGCCTGGCAGCCATGTGGCACTGGGGAGTCCTGAAAAATCACAAGAAATGCTGGGTGAAAGGGGTATGGGAGGGGAAATGCCCAACAGCTCTGGGGCACAGAGGGATTTCTAAAAAATGAAAAGAAATGCTGGGGAAAACGGATGTTGAGGGAAGCACTGTGAGGTGGGGAACGGAGCATCTGCCGGCTGCTGCAGGCAAACATAAAGGGGCAGGAAGTACGTTTAAATAAAAAAGACGCAAATTCCTGTGCTTCTACAGATTGCCAAAGAAGACATCACACTTGTAAAACTAACAGATATGGAGAAAGAACAGCTGCTCCTGCTGTGTGACGAAAAGCCTGCAAAATGTTAAATGCTGTGTGGCACTGTGACACCAGATCGCTATCTGGTTGCCTTGCATGGCGAGATGTGCAACTGTAGAAGCAGCAATAAGTCAGGCCTGCCCAAGAACCTCATGAAAAAACATGCAAGAGTGCCTGGATGAAGTCTTCAAGGAAATTTCCAAAACAGAGAAGCACTCTACCCCAAGAAACATTAACATGCTGTTCTGAGGGACACAGAACCATAGCAAACTTGTAACCATACACAACCCTATCGCTGTACCCACCCTCAACCTGCTTCTGGTATGCAGAATAAATATTAACCCAAAGTGCTTGGGGACCGGTGTGGATCGGCCTGGCGTGGAGGGGAATGCTTTTGGAGGGGCCTGCCATTGAGGGGGACCAATTCCAGGTCTATGGTGAAGAGCACTGGGCTGTCTGGCACAACTTCCTCTGCCTCCTGTTAATTGTCCGTTTTCTCCTCTTCCTCCAGGCCACCCAGCTCCTCCGGGCTCATGCCAAACTCCATATCAGGGCCTCCACAATTGTCATAATTCAGACCGGGCTCCATGGTGGTGTCGCTCCCCATAAGCATGTAGAGCTGTTAATAATAGTGGCTGGTCCATGAAGCTGCCCATGACGGCTGGTTGGCTTCCCAGACTTTTTTGATAGGGCTGCCAGAGTTCTTTCACCTTTACCTGGCATTGCATCGAGTCCTGGAACTAACCTTGGGCGGTCATCTCGCATGATATTTGCTCATAGATTGCCACGTTTCTCTTGGCCACCCGAAGTCTCTTTGCCACCTACTGGTCTCCCCAGATGGCAGTAAGACCCAGACTCTCGTGGTGGGTCCAAGCTGAGGCTCTCTTCTGAGCCTGAGAAGTGCTAGGCAGATCACTACCCTGAATGCTCATGAGTGCAGTAGAGGGCTAATGATGATAATCGCTACTGATGTGGTGCAATGCGATGAGCAAAGGAATTTTTTCATAATGGGCGCCCTTTATATTTGCAGGGCTGGGCTGCTGAATTCCAATTCTAATTCTAATTCAAATTCAGTCAGAACTTTGAGGGCTTCCCTTTACCTTCTTCCTGCACACCTGGATGAAGAGCGCCGCACAATGAAGTGGCCGTACTTGGAGGATCACCACGTAGCTTTGTGGGATACATGCAGAACACTTCTGTAGACTAATGAATTCAAGATAAGGACCTGGTGCTTCCACACTCGCCTTTATTCGAGATTTAAATTAGAATTTGATGCTATACCCGTCCCATCATATCAATATTTTGTAATCGGTATTATGGCTCAGTAAATTGAGATAATAGTATTATCTGTGAAGATGGTCATGTTTTAATATCGGGTTAATACCTTGAAATTCGGTTTTTATCTTGTTGTGTAGATGCAGCCTGAATGTGGATTTTTCTGCCACACCCTGCTCTTTGTGTATACTCTGCTTTGTGTCCTCCTCCCCCACCCCATTGGCAGTAAATGGAGGAAGAGGAGACAAGCAGAGTAGGATAAAGAAATTTCTCCTATGGCAGCTGCTTCTGGAGCATGTGTGGTCCTCTTTCCCTGCTACTTTGACTAGTCTCCTGAGACTTGAGTCATGGGGTACTTCTGAAAAATTCATCCAGCATCCCCATATTCCATTGCAAGCATCAACAGGGAATCTTCTCTTTGCTGGGATTTCCCAAAATGACTCAGTGTGTCTCTGTCACTCAGAAATAATCACAACAGCACCAAATATACAAAGATCAGGGCATGGCAGAAAATTCATATTCAGAAAGGAAATGAAAGGTTTGTGTGTTAAGATTAAGGGAAAGAACCAGAAACTAGCTTAATATGAAAGAGATAAGGTTGATGCAAGCCAGTAAAAGGCTTTGGGTGATTGGCAGTATTCATGGCAGCTTTTAGTTTCTTCAGTAAGCGCTGGTATACACATTTTAAAGTCGTTTTCCCTCTACACTTTGTATTGCCGATTCTTAGAACAGTTCTTATGTATGGGGTGTAGGATGGCGAGTCACAGTCTTTGGTGTAACGTTTTCTTTAACATTTCAGAGAAATGAAGACAGGAAATTTTAGTGTGGCTTTGGAGTTATTTGCAAACAAATTCCGAGACCAATTTGGAAGAAAAGTGGATCTAGGACTAGTTGGTCAAGATGGAGTGTCACATCCCAGCCTAGAGGTAAGTACTGAACATTAATTATCAAGTAAGCCTAATGATGGGCTGCTTGACGGTTTTCATTTAACTTAAGGGGAGGCAAGGAAATAGTGCTGGTAAGATCTGGATTCTGGCCTTCCACCAGAACTAACTTGTCTTTTTCTCAGGTTTTGTCACCGCCTTAGGCCCTGATCCTGCAGAAACAAAGGTGTGGACTTTATTTTTAAGTATGTTCATAGGCCCATGGAATTAAAAGGGCCTACCCAGACTCTTTAAACTAAGCAGGAAGTTACATATTGTGTGTTTATTGGAGTAGAAAGACGATAAGTTTAGAAGTGGCTTTGTAAGTTCCTAAAACAAGTATGACTTATCTGGTAAATTGCTATTTTATCTTTTTCAATTTCCTTCTTTGCAAATAATTGTTTGCTGGATTTGTTTTCCTGTGGCTATTTGTATTACAGTTGCCAGAGATGTACGCTCTCCAAATCTGCTTGCCAGAAATGCAGTTACTGATCTTTTTGCCTCCCAAATAACATTTCTACAAATAAGCTTACAGGGGGCTCTTGGAAAATGTAAGGAATGCCACCGTCTTTTGAGCTGTATATCGCATAATAATTGGGAGTCTATAAAAAATGACAATAATCCTTTTGAAGGAAGGGGAAGAAAGCAAGTGAAGAGTAGCACCAAGTCTGTGTTGCAGTGGAAACTCTTTCTTCTTCTAGGTGCCATCCTAATGCCTTTGCTTGGGGATTTGCCTAGCAGTCCCATGCTGGCCATGTACATGTGGTGCCTTTGCTGTGTACCGTAGCAGTTGGAACTATGCATGCATGGCCTGCCCTTCTCCCCCCGACCCAGTTCCTTCTCAGTGGCCCCTGACCTGAGAGGGAGCTCCATAGTCCTCTGCAAAATAAACAGCTTGCTAGTTTTGAAAGTAGTTCAGAGGTTTGAAGTTTTAATCGTGCCTTGTCACCCTTCTTGAAGAGACTGATGATCAGTTTGTC
Organism: Carettochelys insculpta; assembly: GCF_033958435.1. Classification (NCBI taxonomy): domain Eukaryota; kingdom Metazoa; phylum Chordata; order Testudines; family Carettochelyidae; genus Carettochelys; species Carettochelys insculpta. The sequence continues at coordinate 12,939,471 of NC_134147.1, read as the reverse complement.
TCTGAATTCTTGCGGCATGTGCTTCCTATCCCAGATCTTGAGACCACTACCAGTACAGGGTTTTACTCTTCAGTCTTTGCACAGCTTAACAAGTCTTCTCCAAGATACTAGCAGCTGTCATGGCACACCTCCACAGACGGAGCACCATCGTCTTCCCCTGTCTGGATGACTGGCTATCCAGGGCATGCTCCCTCTAGGGGCAACATTAGCCCCACACAAAACCATAGATTGCTTTTCCTTCAAGTACTTACTCATAGCTGTTCAAGTTACATGTGTGGGCATCCTGTGCATGACTGTCAAAGTTTTACCCTAGCTGCTGCCTGTGAAGTGGGCTGTGGAGACCCCCAGCGTGGCACCAGTGTGGAGCCCTATATATGACCCTGCCAACCTGACTGCCCATCCCTGCCTTCTTACTGCTCCTGTGGGCTGTTGGAACTGTGGCTGAGTACTTGTTGCTATGCCATGTCTCCCTAGGTCTTCACTGTGTAAATAGTTGTAAATGGTTCTTTAGCATAGCCATTGTTTTCTAGTTAGAGAGTGTTAGGTACTCAGTGAGTGGGAAAGGTCTCACTGCTCTTCCCATACCCTTTCATGGGCTTGGGGCATGAAAAAGTCCCAGGGCTTCAAGCAGTGAAGCTCCTGCATAAAGTCTATGCTGACAAGTGACCCCCACCCAAGACTTCTACCTTTGTTGATTGGTCAAAACTCATTAAGCTAATAAGTGCTCAATCTGCAGGGGTTTCAAGTCTCAGACTCATAGAGAATGTGACTTTCAGCTTGGTCAGCTCCTCATGGAGTTGTCACTTCAGCCTCTGCAGCAAGACTCCTTGCATGGCTCTTCAGTGTCCACTCTCAGCCCGGCGCCAAAGGAGGTCTCATCCCAGCACCAGCATTCCTGAGAGCCTCTGGCATGGCACCACACACAATCTCTGGCACGTGCCTCCACTGGCTCCATGGACTTCAATTTCTTCAGTGCAGGCAGCACCTAGTTCCTATATGGCACGAGACTCTGATGCCTTAACATCACACACACACCAAGCCTAATCCTCCTTGGTTCACCTAGAGGAGTGCCAGGGTCAGTTGATCCTTCGGCACCACCTGACATGTACTGGGTGGTGGGGGGACTTATGGAAATGATGCATTCTCTGGCACAGACGAGGCCTCTGCCCCTCAGCGTATCTCCAAGGGGCAAGCCTCCACTTCTGGGTCTGCCTGTTCTGAAACAAGTGCCTGGCTGCTCTGAGTCCTGATTTGGCTGTCCACAGCATTGTCAGTCTGACTCACAGCACTGGTTGCACTCGCAGCACCAATCTCTGTTCTGCTCCAGGCATGGCCGCACCTGTTTGAGGATGTCTGTCGCAGGTGGCTCCAACTCCAGCCTTTTGATATGCTCTGCCAACCACTGTGATGCCTGGCACCATGTTTCCCCAGGTTCATATCTGTCTGAACACTGTTCCAGTTTGAGCTTTTCCACTTGTCGTCCTGGTGCTAAGGGCCAACTGCCTTGGCCCCATCCAGCTGTAGTGAGCAGATCCTGTTCTCCACACTGGTTCAGCTCAGCATGCTGGTCTCCTCCCACGTCCAGCTTTCAGCACCCATCTTCCATGGCACACCAGCCCTCATCTCGACACTGGTCACACTCAACGTATTGGCACCACTCTTGGCACTGATTCTCAATGGCATGCTGGTCCGAGTCTCTTCACTGGACTCTCTTGCATTGTCAATCCTGTCAGTGTTCTCGGTCCCAAGTCAAGGCAGCTCACCATTCCCCACCAATGACTCCAGCAGTGTCAGCCCCACCTGCTTGGCCTCACTCATCTCTCTTTTGCAGGGGGGGCATCCCTCTAGCTCCTGAGGCTACAATTAGCCACCCTCCTCCAGACCCTTGACTCTTATAGGGCAAGCTCCTCATGCCTTGCTACCTGAACAGGCACTGGCAGGGACCTCCACTTCAGGTCCTACAGTGACTTCCAGATGCTTCAGGACCTCCTTCATTGGGCACCTATCACGCTCAACCTTTCCTGTGGAGGTGGTCGCTGAGTTGAATGGCCCCACAGTAGATATCCTCACATTGGAAGGGTTTTTGAGTGTAGCCTGTCTGTTTTACAAGACCATTCTGTTCTCTGCCACCACCATCTGGCAAACTCCTGCCTCCATTCCTCCCACTGCACAGGGGTTACTACTAATTACTACTTAATCCTTGTACTCCACATGGAGCATAGGTCATCTGTAAGTCTCCTCCATTTCACTCTGTCTCGGGACAAAACTTCTAGCTGGCCCCAGGAGTACACCAGTTGTTGTCCTTCAATTTAGTAGAGCTTCTCAACATAGTCCGAGGTCTCTCTCTTTCGCGTTTTTCCTTGCAGGTTCCATTTGAGAGCTTGACAGACTCTGATGATTTTGTGAGAGAGTGGCCTAGCCATCCCCACTTTCTTGTCTTGATTTCAATGTCAATTGGTTCTTGTCCTGTTCTGTTCCAGGTCTTGCCATTTGATGTGAAAGATGTACCTCAGACATCTGTTTATGAATGTCTGTAGCTTGTGATTTGAAGACTGTTTGGTACACCAGGTCTTGCATCCATACAAGAGCACTCTTCACATTTGTGTTGAAGATCCGCAGTTTCATCTTCACACATATTATCTGTGAACTCCATATGGAATGGAGTGTCTTGAATGCAGCTATTGCTTTCCCTATCCTGGCATTGGATATCTTTATATGTTCCTCCATCTATGCCCATAATACTCCCAAGTCGGTGAACTGCTTCACATCTTCCAGGTCATCCCCTCCCAGTGTGATGATGGTCGTGTTGGGCTGGTTGATCCTCATTGTCTTGGGTCTTTCCCTTGTTAATGCTCAGTCCAGCCATTGAGGCATGGGGGGATGGAGTGCAAATATTTTGTGCCGGTCAGTGGGTTTGAGTACCTGTATGCTTACCCTCTTCCTTGCTCTCTAGTAGTGGACACAGTTAATGAGGAGGAACAACAGGGTGTAGGTGTAGGTGTGCCCCTGTGCCTCTAATCAGAGATTTTTGGTAGTGTCCATTGAGCCCCTTCATGTGCTCTCCCTCCCAAATGGTCTGCTCCTGCAGTGGAGAAAGTCCTTTCCTCTTCAGGAGAGCACTCAGACTTCAGAAAGGGCACGCCCTGCAGAAAGTGCTCATCCCAGCTGCCCATCTGCCTGGGATCTGGAGCATGGCAGCCAACAGCTCTAGTGAGAATTCTGGCTCAACCAGGAGTGGGCACTGAACTCGGAGCTGGTTTCCCATGTACTTTCCCCTTTGGGGAGAAATGATTGCAGATCTCTTCACTGTTTGATGGAAAAATAAATATCTGCCTCAGGCCTGGCCTGTGTAAACATTCACTGGGTGGAACCCTCATCCTCCCATGGGACGAGGACTTCTTGTATGCCTATTCCCAGTTTTCTTTCCTATCCAAGACCCTGTTGAAAATTCAACAGGACAAAGTGAGACTTATAGATTGCTCCCTTTTGACCCAGAGAAGACTCTTATACCTGAGACATATGGGAATACGTCCTCCTGTTCCTCCTCACCTGATATCTCAGAACAATGGTCTGCAGTGGAGCATCCAGAGACATTACTCAAAGGACAACCTTCTTTTCTCTAATTTCTCTCCTTTTATTTAACAGTAGTTTGATCCTAGACAGGGGGTAATGTTGCATGCATGGTAATGAGCATTGACTTATATATGGCTGATCTAGTGAAGCAGAGTACGTGTGACTAGGTAGCTGTAAAAAGTTTCTCCATCTATATTTGAGATGCAAAAATCCATAGGAAAACAGTGACATGATTTTATTATGCTTGGGATACTCTGGTGGTCTAAGTAATATTTTTGCTGGGTGTTGTTGGTACACCTGACACAAAAGACTGGCTAACATTCCACTCAAATAGGGGAGCTCAACAATGTGATGTTATCCCTGGAATAGGTGTTCTGTGTTGCAAGAAAAGTGAGTGGAGGTCACTTAAAACTTTAGCCCATTTTTTACTGTAGCAAACTGCTCCTGGCTTCATTCTGGGAGGTATATCAGTTGTGAGTTTTTTCTCCAAGAGGTTAAAGCCATGAATGTTTTTATGTTCTCTGCACTGTGAAAACCATAAATTAGTGCTAAAAGTTACACTTCAGAATTGATGCAAGCTGAATGTGCTGTGTTAGCATTTTCCTTTTGCTTGCTGCCAGGCATTGAGAGAATTGGTCAGCTATGACGTAGCATCTGAAAAACTTGATTCTAAGGATTAAGGTAGCATACAGTGTTTGCCTTTAGATTTATCAATTTCATTGCACCTAACTAAATTATTATTCTTCAGTACAGTAAGGTCTCAGATTACGCAAACTCAGAGTGCGCGGCCCCGCTCTTACGCGTCTGACCCTGACCCCAACCCCACCCCGCAGCCTTGTTTAAACCACCTGTAAGCAGCTCTGGTTCAAGCTGCCCCTGCTGCCCTGCACAGCTCCGGCACAAGCCCCTTGGTGGTTCAAAAGCTGCCCTCCCTGGTCCTGCACAGATCCAGCACAAACCACTGCTGGCTCACAAGCTGCTTCCTTGCCTGCCTGCCTGCCCACCCTGTGTAGCTCCAATTCGGGCCCCCCCCCCCCCCGCCAGCTCACAAGCTGCCCCCCCAACCCACATGGCTCCGGCGCAACCCCTCTGCCAGCTCACAAGCTGCCTGCCCACCCCACATGGCTCTGGTGTGACACCTCCCCCGCCCCTGGCAAGCTACCTGCCCCGCACAGCTCTGGAGTGACACCCCGCCCCCCGGCCAGCTCACAAGCTACCTGCCCTGTGCGGCTCCAGCGCGAGCCCCCTGCCAGCTCACAAGCTGCCCGCCTGACTGCCCTTCTTAGCTCCAGTGCGACCCGACCCGCCCTGTCCTGCCGGCTCACAAGGTGCCCCCCCCCGCCTGCCCTGTGTGGCTCTGGTGTGGATCCCGCCCCCCACCGGCTCACCACCCAGGCACATCTCTGGCTCCAGCTCAACTCCCCACCCCCTCACAGCCCAGCTCACCATCTGCGCTCAACTCCACTCCTCGCCCCGCTGCAGTCCAAACTCACCGCCCTGTTTGCCTCCCACAGCCCCATCCCACCGCCAGGCTTAACCCCCCCTAACTGCCCCCCGCAGCCCATTACTTACCTTTCAGCTGCTTCCCCGGCTGCAGAGCTTGTGTTCTGCAGGGGAAAAAGCCAGACCCCAACTTGCGCAAAATCTGGGTTTATGCGAGAGTGCATGGAATGAAACTCTCACGTACTCTCAGACTTTACTGTATATGCAACGTTTCCTATTCCTGTGTGTTGGGAGGCGTAGTGAACACTGCAGATGTCTAATTCTCAGGTAAAACTGGGATGCTATAATGTCCAGCAACTGAATTGTACATTCCTCTGTGGAAGAGAACAAGAAATTAATGCCTGCAAATTTGGGTGCAATAACAATCTAATGCTTGCGAAGAAAGGAAAGCCTTGGTGTTGCTTGGCTGAGGAAATCTGCATCCAACTACAGCTTGGAGCTCCCTTGGCCAGCACTGCTGGGACTTGACTGGTCTCAAAGGAGGCAGTTTGCTCAAACAGTGGAGGTTGATTCTGGCCCCTCTGCTGACAGACTCTGGAGTCTTCCGGCATCCAACAGCAGATCTGACAGCTGGGCCCTCTGCTGCCAGCCCTGCCCTGCTCTGGTTGCTGGGCCAGAGTCCTGGGCCAGAGCGATTCAGCCTCTATTATTCCTTTTATGGAAACGACAGTCAGATGCTTCTTAACTGTAGTGCTTCTTCTGCTTTTGGAAAGTGGCAATATTTTCCACCCCTGGCTAGGTGGGAGTGCCACTGTACAAGTCAGAAGCAAAAGATTACTTCAAAACAAGAGTCTCTCTCTTTTTAAATGCATCTTGGAAAACACCAGATCTTTTGTGGGTAACATACTTCACCATTAACTGTAATGGTTCTTTTTGAAAATGTCCTGCAAAGTATTTTTAATTGGAGTAACATTTTTGATGTATGAAGGAAACCTGCCAGGTGTTCGTGAAGGGCTACTTCTTGCTTCTATACTAAAGAAATATCACAGAATCCCAAAGCTGGTGGTATTTTCTGGTTTTGCTATAGTGCCCTTTGTTATAGTTTCAAAATAGCAAGGGTGGGGGTTTTGTTTTGTTTTGGGTGTGAGGGGGTTTAAGGAACTGATTAAAAGTTTGTGGCATTTTCTGTGTTTGGGCCTGATTATTACACCTGACTACAGTGGAAGCAGGTGATTCAGGCTGGAATTATGCACTTTTTTTCCTGTATGACTGCATGTTCATTGCCTATTGTGCACTCGTTCTCCTTTCCTCTTTGATATACAAGAGCACTGAAGTGCTTTAAAAGGGTAGAAATAAATTTCATACAACACTTCCCTAAAATTCAGCCTTTTTAAATTAAAAAAGTTATTTTAATATAGCCAGTGCAGTAGAGCATCTTGTAACTTCTTGATTTCAGAACATCTTTGGGAATATCTAAATGACTGATTACTCACAACAGTCTCTCAGTAGGTTGTCCCAGCCAGGTCAAGTCTTTGTCACTGACTGGGCAGTGGAGTAGCAGCTTGCCCTTCCAGTGTTGACACTATATAAATTTTTGGTGTAGCAGGTGGTTAATCTAGTTTCTTACAGAGCATTCAAAACATGCACAAGTTTTACCTCTCTGGTCCAGCACCCTGGAGGGAGTTTGCTGGACCCAGAAAGGTCCATTCCAGCACTTCTGTTACTGGACTCCAGGCTCTCCCTGGGTCCATCAGCAGATCCTGCCAGGCTCCACACCCTTATGTGCTGGGCTCCAGGGCCAGCCCCAGGTCGCCAGACCAGAGAGGTTGAGCTGTATTTAAATTGATTACTAAACGGGCAATGCCTTTGTTTTCACTTACAGGGAAGCAGCAAGAAACTTGAAGAAAATGTGTATTGTTTTGGAACTACAGTGGAAAGCTTGCTAAGGAGGTTTGGCAAAGTAATTAGTTTTTTATAGGATCTTCATGTTGCATAGGCTGCATCAAGATTTAAAGCTGGTAAAATAAGAACAGAGGTTTGGCTTCTCATTATGAACTAGTACTCCAGCTGTATAATAGTCCCATCTAATATATCTGTAAAATCTGCAGGGATTCTACAGTCACCTTTGAGGGTGGTACACTGCCTTTGTTGCAGTTGCTGTCATCTCTGCAATTGGCAACCATAAAGTGAGAGGATTTAGCAGAGTACCTGCTGCCCTTAAAACAGTGTGAAGGTCCATGCCTTGCATGATGCTTAAGGACCATTTACTGTCAAGGAGGAAAGGGATGATAAATGTGAAAAAAATTAAAAGTATAAAAGTTTGTCATAATGGCTGGACTGGTTGTGCCAAAGCAAGTAAATCAGTGACACAAGCATAAGTTCTGTTTTGAAATGTACTGCATTGTGTTTGGGTGGACATTGCTGTGTAATTGTGGTTTTAAAATGACATAATGGAAGCTGCTAAATTTATTTTATCTTCTTTAGACTATAGTGGATGAGCAGCTGATTCTGAAAAAAGTGGCAAATGTTGCCATTAATTTGTATGCAATGACAGCAGCTATATCTAGAGCTAGTCGATCAATCAGCATTGGTCTACGCAATCATGATCATGAAGTAAGTGCACGTACATTTTCTATGACTATGGCTATATTTACACTACAGCAATCGGCTGACAGAAGATCGCGACAGATCACAGCCAGACACCAAGTGAATTGCTCTCTCAATCTGCTCTGTTGACAGAGTGGCCAGACCACTTGGCTGCTCTCTTGACAGAACAGCCCCCAGAACCCCATCACATGGGGTTGCATGGCTGGCAAACCCTTTCGGGTCCCCTGGTGAGGTGCGCCCTTAGAGGGACTCCCTTCCCTCCCTGCCCCAACACCTGTTCTCTGTCCATGCTGAGGCTTGCCTAACTCGTTGAGAGACAGCTTAGTTAGTGCAGGGCTCACACGCTTGGGAGAAGTTTTGTGCTTTCCAGCTAGCCATGGTGCCAGAGCAGCCCCCAGGCTTGTGCTGGCCCCATGCACAGGTGCTTCAGCTTCTGCTGCACCTCATTGCGGCTGTCCTCCTTTCCTTCTGGTGGTGGGGGACCCTGGCACCAGCATTAAGGAACACACTGTGGCTGCGTCACAGGCCCACCTGCGTGTGCCCCCTTGTGCACAGGCGGGTCTGGAGGCACTGGACCAGTTCCTACTGGTGGGACTGGCTGGTCGTGGGGCAGTGGGATGACCAGCAGTGTCTCCAGAACTGAATGCGGAAGGACACCTTTCTGGAGCTGTGCACCTGGTTTGCCCCTGCCCTCTGGAGACAGGACACCTGGCTGTGGCCAACCATCCCCATGGAGAAGTGGATCATCAGTGCCCTTTGGAAGCTCGCCACCCCAGAACAGCTACCACTCCATGAGGAACCAGTTTGGCCTGGGGGACTCCACCGTCAGGGCCCTCCTCATGCAGGTATAGCACTCTCAGGTTCCAGGCCCTGCACAAAGGGAGGGGCAGGGTGTTCTGCCAAAGGGGGACCCTCAGGGGGAAGAGTCAGAGGTGTGAGGCGTGAGGTTGGGGTGGGGGGAAGCCCAGTCCCCGGGGGACCATGTTGTACCACACTGGCACAGGCCTGCTGCCAGGGGGACCTCATCCAGGTGGGTTCCTGGAGAGCTCATGAGGGAAGGGGAATGGGGTGGGGTGAGGGGCTTCCTCGCTCAGTCCCTCACGTGTGTTTGGTTCCATCCCTTTGCAGGTTGTGATGGACATCAACATGCACCTGCTGTGGAGGGTTGTCCGTCTGGCAGATGTGGACACAGTTGTGGCTGGATTTGCCACACTGGGATTCGCCTACTGTTTCAAGGCTATCAAGGGGACCCACGTCCCGATCCGCGTCCCGGACCACGGTGCAGCCAAGTACCTAAACTGCAAGAAAGATTTCTCCATTGTGTTGCAAGCCCTGGCTGACCATCCGGGGCAGCTCTTGGATATTTACATCGGGTGGTAGGGCCAGGCACACAACGCCAGCGTGTTCCGTAACTCCAGCCTGTGCTGGAGGATGGAGGCAGGCACCTCCATCCCCTGTTGGGAGCTGGTGGTTAGGGATGTACACATGTCACTGTGCATCATGGGAGATGCCACGTACCCCCTCAGTTCCTGGCTCATGAAGCCCTTTACTGGGTACCTGGACCCAAGCCGGGAGTGCTTCAATGCTGGACTCGGCCAGGCCCAGATGCAGGCCGAGTGTGCCTTCTGCTGCCTCACCTGCCTGGACACTGGGGAGAACCACACTGTGGAGGGAAAGGGAGAGGCCTTTCTCCCGGCATGGGGGGCAGACACTGGCCATGGTTATGAACAACCAGGCGCAGTTCGGGTCCACCATGCCCATAGGGATGGGCTGCGGATCCAGGAGGCCCTAAGGGAAAACCCAGTGACCCTCCACAGGGCTCCTCCGGGCTGGGGAGGGCCTCAGGCCCATAGTCTTACCCTGTCCACGCCATGGCCCCTCCTGTTGCCTCCTCTACCCCGCCACAACCCCTCCCCAATAAAGAGGGACTTGGGGATTTTGAAGAAACTAACATTGAAAAACGTGCAAATAAATGTTGTGATACAAAACTATCTACATGTACAGGTAACTGTATACGGTAGGGCGGGGGGCTTGGAACATGGAGAGGGTGGCATCAGTCCAAGGAGGGGGTGGGGGGACACAATCCCACAGTGGAGTGGGACCCCAAGTGGCCTTTGTGTTGGGATTCCCTACCACCACGGGTTCATGGTCACTGTCAGGGCTGGGTTGGGGCCAGGAGCACAGGGAGATGCAGAAACGATGGGGCTGCAGTGGGGTCAGGCTCAGTAGTGGGAGAATGGGAGGTCAGGCCTGGCATTGGCAGTGTGTGCCGTGGCCGTCACCCACCGCACCTTGAGGGGATGGCCAGAGGCGTGTGGGGAGCAGGGGTGGCAGCTGCCAGGGGCTAGGCAGTCTCCGATGTTGGTGTCTGAGCAGGACATCAGTTGGTTCCGGGCTCCACACCCACCACTCCTGGTCATCCCACAGTCACCGCTCTATGAGGTCGGTGAGCCTCCGGAAGGTGGTGGTGTGGGCCCGCTGGAGGTGACTGTTCCCCTGGAGGTGGCCTGTCTAGTCACGGGCATGCCCTCTTGCCGGTGAGTGGGCTACCAGCTCACTCTGGTGCCTGTTCTGGGCTGTCTTGCACCACAGCCAAGGTGGGGCTGGCTGGCCCTGGCAGGGTGGTAGGGCCCTGCCACACAGGGACACCACAGTGCCTCAGACTGACCGTTGATGTGACTTTTCTCCCTGGCACCACCCTGACTCAGGGGGTTACCAGCCAATGGGGTGTGTCTGGCCACAGAGGAGTCCCTGCATGGGCACAGCCTGGTCATCTGTGGGGCCCCCACACGTGTGCAGCTTTTCGTGCTGTCTGTGGGAGCGGGTGCTGTCTCCGCCTGCAGGCATGCCTGTGTGCTGGGAGCCACATTGTTCAGCCCTCTTCCTGCTGTGGTGGGGCTGGCAGGCTCCCTCTCCCCTGGGGCTCATCCAGCCGCCCATGAGGCTGGCAGTGGGCTGGTGCCTGTGCCCAGGGCCTGCCTTTTGGGTCCAGGTGGGACATGCTGCTTTGCACATGGTTCCATGGGCCAGGCCCACAGCACGAGGTCCCACCCAAGCTGACCTCGTGAGCCTTGTGACATGCCCTGTCTGCACCCCCATTCGCTGGGGGGTGTGATGCGGGGGTGCTTACTGGAGGGTTCCTCAAACAAGCCCAGGGACATGCTGGACATGGCCTGGCTTGAGGGGCCCAAGTCCAGGGTGCTGATGAGGTGCTTTCACTGGTCTCGGACCCAGTGTCCGCCTCCAGTTGGACCCCAGGGTGCTGCTGCTGCTGCTCCTCTGCCTGCAGAAGTGGGGGGCGGGGGCCACGGGCACGGGGGCAGGACATGACTTCCTCGGCCTTGTCCATAGCGGCAGCCGGAGGCGAGATGTCTTTGCTCTTCAGGAGGTGGTGAAGCTCGGAGTGATAGGGAGAGGTGGTGGGTCTTTCCCCGACCTCTGGCCTGTATCCTGGGCCCAGCCAAATACCTGCTGGAGTGCTTTTACTTTGGCCCAGACCTGCTCCATGCTCTGGGCAGGGTGGCCCCGTGCTGCCAGGGCTGGGGGCCAGCCAAGGGTACACAGAGGTGTTGTGGTCCTTGGCAGAGGGATCCCACAGGATCTCCCCCTCAGCCCAGAGGCTCAGGGGCTGGTCCAGGACAGGGCCCAGTGTTTTGTGACCCGAGGGCGGGGGGGTTGCTCCTGGGACCCTTCCAGTGGCTCCCAAGAGCGCCCAGTGGGGGTTGCATGCTGGCTAGCTTGGGAAAGGGGGAAGGACTGGCTGTGGGGCTTGGTGCACAGCAGTGTGTTGCTGGCTGCCTCTCTGCTCTGGGCTCCCTGCGGTTTCAAGAATGGCTGGTAGCGCTGAGCATAGAGCTGTGATTGCTGTGGACAGGGCATCTCCCATGCTATGGAGGATTCTTCTCTCGACAGAAGCATCCCCCCGAGTATCCACACAGAAAGTCACTGGATTCTGTTGCGAGAGGTGTTCTGCCTCCTGGGGGGATGGCAGAATGCTGCCAACTGTGCCAGCGTCTGGTGATTTACTGTTGACAGAATGCACTTGTAATGGGCACACCAAGTTTTGTTGACAAAACTCTGCCGCGTAGACGTAGTCTGTGTAAGACGTCTGGTCACAGCCGTTCAATTTCCCATCTGCAAGGGTTTGACTCAGCACCACAGCACCTTCTCCTTGTCAGTCTGGGCATTAGCCCTGATTCTTGGCAGGCTGCTGTCTCCTGGCTGTCGCCTGTTTTCACTTTGGTCTCTCTCTTTGGACCCAGGTTGCTCTCAGAACCACAACATCCTCTTCAGGACACTCTAGCAGTGCCCACTCCTCTGGTCTCTCGCCCTCGCCCCCTTGGGGGAGCATCAGCAATCCTCTGTCTCTCATTTGCCACTGTGGCCAGTTTCAGCCCAGGTCTAGTCCCTCACCTCAGGGGCAAGCTGCAAAGTTGTGCTCTGCAGTGGGAAGGTACAGAGTAGGAGAGGGGCACAGGCCTGCCTACCACTCTGGGTCCCACCCCAGCGACCCTCTGGCAGCAGCCTTGTCCTGTCCTCCTTCGTTGCTCTCTATTGCCTCTTGTTACCTGGACCATTTCCTTGAGACCTCTTGTATCTTCTTGGGCTTTGTCTTCCTCCAGGCTATTTTAACTCCTTTTGCCTGAAACATGTCAGCTGCCCTCTGTGCCCCCACTCCCCAGCACACACACCATCTAAAGTGTGTGTTGAAACTAATTTTCTATGGAGAACTGCTTCTGCATATCCCTGCTCCTGGGACTGTGCAACTTAAGTTCTAGAACAGCCCAAAGAGCAGAGACCTTGGGATCTGTATTCTTACCTGCAGCAGCATGAAATGTGAGATACTTTCCTATTCTGAAGCAATGGTTAAAGGCTGTGCCAAACAGGATAGATTCTCAGGAACTAATACGCTCTCTATATAACTCTTTGGCTACGTCTACACGTGAAGCCTACATCGAAATAGCTTATTTCGATGTAGCAACATCGGAATAGGCTATTTCGATGAGTAACGTCTGCACGTCCTCCAGGGCTCGCAACATCGATGTTCAACTTCGACGTTGCACAGCACCACATCGAAATAGGCGCTGCGAGGGAACGTCTACATGCCAAAGTAGCACACATCGAAATAAGGGTGCCAGGCACAGCTGCAGACAGGGTCACAGGGCGGACTCAACAGCAAGCCGCTCCCTTAAAGGGCCCCTCCCAGACACAGTTGCACTAAACAACACAAGATCCACAGAGCCGACAACTGGTTGCAGACCCTGTGCATGCAGCATGGATCCCCAGCTGCCGCAGCAGCAGCCAGAAGCCCTGGGCTAAGGGCTGCTGCCCACGGTGACCATAGAGCCCCGCAGGGGCTGGAGAGAGAGCGTCTCTCAACCCCTCAGCTGATGGCCGCCATGGCGGACCCCGCTATTTCGAAGTTGCGGGACGCGCAACAACTACACGGTCCCTACTTCGACGTTGAACATCGAAGTAGGGCGCTAATCCTATCCCCTCATGGGGTTAGCGACTTCGACGTCTCGCCGCCTAACATCGAAGTTAACTTCGAAATAGCAACCGACGCGTGTAGCCGTGACGGGCGCTATTTCGAAGTTAGTGCCGCTACTTCGAAGTAGCGTGCACGTGTAGACACGGCTTTTAAGAGTTTGGGCTTTCCCATGAACCAGGGAAAGTCAGCTTTTAACAGAAATGTACTCCTATCATTCAGAATACTTTTTGGGCTGCCATTTTTTTTTAAATTAAATTGAGACAACGCACAATAGCATCTCAAACTTTGGAAGGCCGGAGACTTTTTCATTTACATGTACTGCCATAGCAATGATTTATAAAAACATCACAAAACATGGAACACAGTTCTTCACAAATAAAACTGACAACACAGCAAAGGCATTTTAATTTTCTAATGTCTGTAAAGTTGATAGATCATAAATACTAAGCAGGTAGGAGACGAAAAGAAACAGAGTGTAGAGTAAATTAACCAGCTTCTCTCCCCGCATATTCCTGTTTGTACAATCTTTTATGAATTATTAAAGCTAACACTGTGACCCATGTATTTGTGTTCTTTTTAACCAGCTAATACTACATTGTGTTTAAACTGGAGACTGGTAAATGCAGTTTTCTTTTTTGCCCTAGAATTAATGGGTGGTCAATCTAAATAATTAAAACTTCAGTCTTATTAAAAAAAAATACCAAGTTCATTAAATTCACATCTGGACTTGTAACTGACTATCCATCTTCTAGGCATTCTTGGATATTAGGATCATTTCTGCTTCACGGAAGTAGCTGTGGGGGAAAATAGTAACCTATTAGAATTCTTCTCCCTTGTACCAGTAGAAAACCAGAAGGAAAAGAATTACCATTTCAGATATCTGAACACAAACTTTTCATTAGTTGTTTAGGTATATAAATGCATTTAAGATGAGTTGGTACAAGCATATTCTTGAAGAAACTTGTTTGTATTACATTACTTAATGTGTTAATACTTTTCTTTTTTCAGGTGCTGCTTACAAATATTTTCTGCACAGAGGCATATTTTAAGAATAATTATGCCATGACAGAGTTAGAAAAATGTAAGTAGCCCCACAGTGACTAGGATAAACTTGATGTGACTGGAACAAATTATATCCAAGGTCATAACTTGGCTTATAAGGATGTTGAATACACATAATAAGCTTGTTTACTAAGGATTAGAATGGATGTCACCAGATGGCATTGTTACAGTTTCAGAAACCCTTAGCAGGACAGTATTGTTCAAACAAATACCGTGATTTTTATGATGCAGGGTTGTTTTTTTTTTTTGAAGGAGGTGTTGTCCCCAACAATGGATTTCAGCTCCCCTGGGGGAGCAGGGCATTGATGATTTGGCCAAGGCTCCTAAAAGCCTAGCAGTGGTCATAAACAGCATGCAAGCATTTCCTTCAGAGACTGGTGTCATATAAAATGAGCTGCCTTAACGTACCCGCTGTGTCCACTGAGAAGCTAACTATATTGGTGCAGACATTTACCATTTGGCAGGAGGACAACAGCGTTATCTGATGCCCCCTCGTTGTTCGTAATAAATACAAATTACCTCCTGTATACAGAATTTTTAGGAGAAAACTAACATCAGGCCTTAAAGAAGGCACTCAATTTCCTTTCTTGGCATCAGCCAGTCCATGTAATATTCACAGCATCATTAGTAAGGAAAAAGGTCAGACACTGCTGTTTAACCAATTAGCACTGAAGTGGTACTGGAGATAAATTTAGAAATAGACTGCTCTGCTCTACCCATACAATTCAGAGAATATCAAATCTGGTCCTAGAGTGTAAGTCTTGAAATGTTAGTCAAAGCTGCTGTTTTAGATTTCCTCCTATGCTGGCACAATAGACGTTTGGACTTTTCGCAAATAAATGCACAGCAATGTCCTGGATTTAACTATTGTGCTTTTAAGAAAGGAGACTGAATGTTAACTGATTTTTTTTTTTCCCTCCCCACTCCCACTATAGATGCTCCTGAAAACCTGGATGACGCTATTAAAAAAGTTGCACAGCAGGTGCTGGAAAAGAGAGCGTATATCTGTTCTCATCCACTTGATAGGACATTCTAATTGCACTTAACAGTTAGGTTAATCTGAAAGTCAGGTAATGGGCGATCAGTAAATGATGACAACTTAGTTTTTGTACAAGTATTTTTCATCCATCTGACAAATGTAACTGTAATCTTGTAAAATAAAACTTCTTCCTATAGCATTGTGGGGAAGAGACTAAAAGGAAACTACTAATCAGAACCTTTCTAATATTGATAGCTGAATAAGTATGAATAATCTAAGGAAGAAAAACTTTATGCCACCCGAACTTTTGACAAGCAGTTACTGAGGAATAAATACAGCTTGACCTTTCACTGCCAGACATTTTCTAATCCTTGGCTCCAGAAAGTATTACAGGAATGAAAATTTCACTTTTATACAGATTAGAGTTGTGTAATAGTTAAGAATAATGAACTTCTTAAACAGTAAATGGGTTTTTCTGGCAGCTGGCATGTTTAAAAAAAATCAGAACACGCTTTTCAGTTGTGTGTAGGGGAGTAATCTGCTTCACTTATTGTTTGTAAGTGGGTGAATAAATATTTTTTGTTGACATCCGGATGTTATGGTGGTTTAGAACTTTGACACGCAGACAGCCAAGTGCTTTGGACATTTGCGCATTGATCTCATTATCCAGTGATCCATCACTGGATATGACACTACCCAGGTATTTAAAGTTCTCCACTACTTTAACCTGAGTGCCATCAATGGAGACACTTGGGACAGGGGCATTTGATCCAGGTGCAGGTTGATGGAGAACTTCTGTCTTTCCGAAGCTGATGGTCCAAAAAGTTGCGAGTCCTCAGCAAACTTGGTGACAATGTGCTGAAGGTGGTTTTCAGCGTGAGCCATAAGGGCACAGTCGTCGGTAACAAGTGCCTCAGAAAGGAGTTTCTGCACTGTCTTAGTCTTTGCATTCAGGCGACGGAGGTCAAAAAGTGAACCCTCATGCCAGTATTTCAAGTACATACCTCGGTCCAGATCTTCATTGCATAGTTAAGGACACATGGAAAGAACAGGTTAAATAAGACAGGAGCGAGAACACATCCTTGTTTCACGCCGTTCGTGATGTTGAAGGGGGCTGATGTGGCTCCATCAGATAGTACTTCGCCTCTCATTTCGTCATGAAAAATAACATCAGGACATCAACAACTGCTTGTGTACAGAGCTGTTGTTCTCTCATCTCTTTTGTGCGGAAACATGGACACTATATAGCCATCACATCAAGCAGCTCGAAGCATTCCACATGCGCTGCCTCTGTAACATATGAAGATCCGCTGGCAAGATGAAGTGCCCAATCTTGAGGTCCTCGAGAGAGCCCAGATGACAAGCATCAAAATGATGATTATGAAGTCACAACTACGTTGGACTGGTCATGTCAGCCGCATGGATGCCAACAGAATCCCTCGCCAGCTTCTGTCTACTGAACTCTCCCAGGGCATCTGGCATATAGGTCATCCATGGCAACGCTACAAGGATACCATCAAAGCCAATCTGCAGTACAGCAGAATCAAACCTAGAGACCTTGAGGACGCCGCCAGCGACAGAACACAGTGGCGTGCAACAGTCAGAAATACCTGCATTGCCTTTGAGGAAGACCGCTGCCGGCATCTACAAGAGGCATGCGAACGACGTCACAGAGCATCAGCAATGCACAACCCACAGATTGCAAACTTCCCATGCACCATCTGCGGCAAAATGTGCACCTCTAGAATTGGCTTATACAGTCACCAGGGGGCACACCATAAGACCAATAACAGATGATCTGCACAGATTTGTCATCATCGGATTGATGGACTACCATTAAATAATTAGCCCCTTTAGCACAAGGTTTCTGCCCAAATGATGGGTGTCTGATTAACTCTGCTGAGAACATAGGGATGTGTCAGGGCACAGCCACCTGTCATTCACATGAGCATTCTCCTGACACCTATCCCATTACTTTATGTGGTGTCATTCGTAAAACAAATGGTAAGTGACTTCTGTTAGCTGATTTAGGGTCTTATTTACTGCTCAAAACTTAAAGGAGAGGAAGAGAGAGGCATGCCTGGCTTTATGGGTTTCAGAGACTTCAAATTTACCTTCCTCTTTGCCTCCAGAAACATCATTTTAGCTGCGGCTAAAAGGAAATTGCTTGGGAATCTATTGCAAGAGGTAATTTTCTTCAGCAGGGAGCAAGGTTCTACAAGAGTCAGCACCTCCTCATTTCCTCAAGCACAGAGGGAGGATTGATTTAATCGCACTCCAGATGGACATTAACATCTGAAAGTTTGACAGGCACTGACATTACACGGGCTATGTCTGAATGGGATATACAAATTTAAGCTTGAGGATGGGACAACTCAGCCCTCATGCTCTACTACAGTTGTAGCAGATTAGCTCAGTCAGAACTAAGGCTTGTATGTCTCCTCAAGCTAGATTTTCTAGGCTCTACTTTAGGCATGCTGACAGCCCATTCCATCTAGCACTTTATATTAGAGTTGCTATCAAATTACCTGACTATTGGATGGAGATGTAGCTCCACCATGAAAGGAGGCCTCCTGCAGCAGAAGGGTCATGTCCTCCCCTTTCTTCTCTGGTCTCTCTCTCTTGTAAAGAAAGGAATGTTCGTAACAAAGTAAACTGGAAGGAAAAGAAAGTTAAATTGTACATCTGTCTTTCCAAAGACTAGACTATAGTAGACAAAGGATTTAATTTTCTGTAACTGTGCTGGTTTCTGTTCCTATTATGTGTCCTAGGAACTTGTACAATACAGTAAATCAGTTAATATAACCACTCTTACCTATACTAGATAGGTCCCCTGAGAACAAGTTTGTTAGACACTAATGAATACTTGAGCGGTAGGTACAACCAACTGAAAGCATAATAAATGCCATTAATTTCCAAGTCAGATCATACTCATGGAAGGATCTTCTAATGCTTATTCAGGACCAGACTCTTGCAACTACTGCTGATTCTACCTTTTGTATACATTTAGTAGTAGTAAGCGGCAAACTAACCTTTAATAGCCAATTTACACAAGTGAAGCATTCCTTGATGTATATTTGATAAAAATTCTTTAAAAGGCTGAAATCCCATATCAAATGGGCTGAGCTAATCCAATCAATTGCTTTAGATTCATGGATGTTAGAATTCTAGTCAAATGAGTAACTGACTTTAATTTTAACAGACTAGATGAACAAAATCTGATGATAAACAATGGAATTGAACTGCATTCATGATCTGTTCTACAGCCACAGATCTCAAATCACCCCTGAGCAAGCTTCTGCACCCAGTAAATTGAGCATGATTTAACATGGAATACTTAGTATAGTTCTGATTACCGAATCAAGAGAGCCGTAAGACTCAACTGGTTTGATGGAGCCAATATGTTTTAGTGCCAGTGGTCATATCCACATGATTGAAAACACTCCCCTGTAACTCAGGGGACAAATGTGCACTTACTTGTGTAGGTGTGGCTATGCAATGCCTGTTGGTATACATGTACATAACAATGTATGTACCCACAAACACTGATGGAGATACTTGTAGACTGACAGGTATTACACATTCACACCTCAGTGACTGTGTACATGAGCACAACAGCATTGGGCATGCTACAGATACTTAAATGGAAGACTTCCAAGGAAGCATGGGGAGTGAGCATAAGCTTCCTTCAGAGCTAATACCCCCTCCCGTGACCCACTCTGTACTCCTCTCAGTGGTGCTCAGTTTGGCATAAGAATTATCCTCTTGCATAAGTTTTAATGACTGAAAGTGGTCAAGATAAGGAGCATTATCCTTGTGTCCTTAACATAAGAACAACCACACTGGTCAGCCCAAGGTCCATGTAGCCCCAGTATCCTGTTATTCAACAGCAGCAAATGACATGTGCCCCAGAGGGAGTGAACAGCTGATCATCAAGTGCTCCATCTCCAATTGCCCATTCCCAACTTCTGACAAACTACAGGTAGGCCATAACTGCCTTGTCTGGCTAACTGTTACTGATGGCCCTATCCTCCATGAACCGCTCTAGGTTTTTTTTTAAACCCTGTTATGCTGAAGGCCTCTTTTCCAATTGTGGGATAACAGGGGGTTCTGTTTACTAAACTTACTCCTTGCATTTTTTTCTCTTTGCCCTCCTTTAGCAGCAGTGTTCTCCTGTTCACAATGCAAACGCTGGAGTGTGGCACTATTTTGTTTGCAGAAGTGCCAACAACTAGCATTCACGTTGTCAGACGCAACTGTGCAGGGTGGACAAAGCGCCAAGGAGGGCAGAGTCTTTCCAGACTGTGCTATTTTATTCATCTAAATGGGGCTGGCATGGCAGGGGGCTTATTTTCTGCTCAGCACTCTCTTACAGTGCACTATAAAATTACTGTGTGGTACCTCCCTGCATATGTTATACCAGTCTACAGGGGAAAAGGCATCATATTATGCCATTTCCTTGCCCTTCCGTACATTCTGACTAAACTGCAGGCTAGCAGCTTCTGCAAAGTAAGGGGGGAGGGATAGTTCAGCGGTTTGAGCATTGGCCTGCTAAACCCAGAGTTGAAAGGGGGCTGTTTAGGGATCTAGGGCAAATGGACTATTTAAAACAAACAAACAAAAAAAACAGTGCTTGGTCCTGCCAAGAAGGTAGGGGACTGGATTCAATGATCTCCCAAGGTCCCTTCCAGCTCTATAAGATGTGTATCCCCATATGTAAGGGGCTTACTTGAAGTCTGCTCCTTTCAACTTCTCAAACTTTGTGTGTTCCCTGTCATGGCAGGGGATTATATTCCCATTCCAGTTCAAGCTGTGTTGGTCTTCAAGCCCTGGAACAAATCCTTTGGTGGTGCTCCTCTTTCTGGTCAGGTCTGGGTAACAGTCATAGGCAGGCTGCTGCAACACTGACAATGCTGGGATAGGCTAGGACAGGACAACAAAATTAAACAGACGCAGGTTTCGGTCTATGCAGTACTCTTTACTTCTCTATTACCTATGCTATGAACAAACATCTATGTTTATTAGCAAGGCCACATGCCAGTAAGTTAGTCTTGAGTGCCTTACTACTATATAATTTTTTTTCTGAATTGGGCAAAATCCTTCATGCCAAGGATGGACATCAGTGAATGTAAAGGAAGCCTCCATATTTTAGACTGTTGTTTACCAGTCTATAAAAAAGTAGAGGCACATGAACAAAGTTTAAAATAAGTTGTAAGCAGCTACTAACACTGTATGCAGGGAAAAGATGCTCACTCATCTTATCAGGATGGAACAACTAATAGACCCTTGAGGTTTTTAATAAAAGGTGGGAGGAGGAGAAGTCTTGTCTTGTGGTGCAAAAGCCCAGTCCTAAAGTATTTGTCTTGTGAACAAGCTGGTTGCAGGAGCAAAGAAGCACAGTTACTGAGCATGTGGGTGTGATTACTCTCAATAATATAGGTTGAACCACTGTAGGCTGAACTCATGTGACCTCCTTAAAAAAAGGATCAAAGAATTTTCTGAACCAGGGGAGGTCAGTGTTGTCTGACACCATTGCCAACACTTTCACTGCTTACTGTGCTCTTAGAAGACACGTAGGAATAAACTACAGCTAAATGACCGTACAGAACACTGTTTACAGCCACCAGTCCTGGCTCTCAAACTATACGAGACAGTGGGATTCTCGGCCACACCAGTGAGTGGACATCTGGCTAACTAAAATCAGGCCAGATAACAGATGTTGACAGAGCAGAGACATTCAACCTTCAGTTCATTTTACTGCAGCAGAGTCTCTCACTCCATCAGTATTCGAGATCAAATGCATGAAGGCCTTATTTACAAGCTTTTGTTAATTACTCATTGCTCTCTAACCCTATGTAGTATTTCGTGCCTGTAGACAGGGAAAAAAAGATCATGCAACATTACCATCAAACAGAATTTTTAAAGCAGTTCAGTAAAGCTGACACGCTAGGGCCATGTCTACACTACAGTGATCTTTCAAAAGATTATCTTCTAGACAGTCTCTTCCTATACTATCCTCAGGAAAATCTAGTGGGGTGCGGTCTCGTGTTTAGCTGATAGAAGTGGTTTGCGCTTTGCCTGTTTGTAATTGCAAATAGTACAGTTTAGCTTACTGCTGTTAAGCTAACTTGCCAAGATCCTATTCACATGCTCCCCAGCAAAACTAAATTGAGCAGCGTTTCCCATTATCTTCAACCAGTGTAGCTAACAAGAAGCATGTTCATTCTGTCTTGAGTTGGTAAATTATTTTGTAAGGCTGAGTTAAGCAGTACTATGTGCTGCAAAGCTAGCAATGACTATTTAAATTTGTCAACAAAATATCTTAAGCTCAATAGGAAAATTGTATAAAGATATCTCTCAAAAGGATATGCTTAGGTGCAGGTCCCAAGGGCACCCAACCCTTAGTATCCTAGAGAAGTGCACATTACCTTCAGAATCATGCCTGGTCTTCTAAGTGAGATTTTTTTTGGTTCACCTTTCAGAAGTCCTTGTAGTTTGTCTAGCTGGGCACTGGCTTTTGGGCCACATGTGGTTAATTCGGCTGCTGTGGAGCACCTGTAAACTTTCAGTTTAGTGTCATCAAATGGAGATTTTTGAAGCTGACTGGAGGTGTCTTGTATCCCAATGTCCACTGAAAAAGAAAAACAAATAGTGACAAGAACAAAGTGGTTAAGCAAGGCAGGACTGATCTGCAGAAGAGTATGGAATGGCCTCGTAAAAATCCTTTCTGTCCATGGTTTTATCTGTACCAAACCATAAAGGGCAATAGAGTAAAGGCTAATGTACAGCCCAGTGAAGATCGTGATTCAGAACGGTTTAATCAAACTCAAATGTTAAGAAAACTTTCTGCCTGATGTGTGCCTATGTCAGTGGCATTCATGCCACACATGAGGTAGCAGAAAAATGCTGCCTACTTCATTTGACACATTTTAAGTTTCCAGCCCTCTCTGGTTTCAGGCAACAAGCGGTGGAAGTGGAGTGTGGAGTGAGGCTTGCTGTAGCAGGGGCTCAGCAACCCCCGGCACATGTGCCAGCACAGGAGCTGCTTTCCATCAGCACCTGGATGGGAGCTCAGCCCCACCACTCCCTCCCCCATGCATCCAGGAGTTTGCTCAGAGCCAGAGTAACCTTCTGTGGTCCCCAGCCCCCTATGGTCAATGCTGTAGCACAGCATCAGGCCTAGCCCTCTGCACATCCCTCAAAAGATGCTGCCTCCCTGGCATGGCCTCTTCCTGCTCAGGACTCCTGGTCCCCCATGCGCAGCCCTTCCCTCTGCAGCACAACCCCGACCTCAGTTCTGGCCTCCTCAACCCCAGCTGGAGATGAACAGGCCCATGTGAATAGCCTGGACTTGCCCCCTACCAGCTCTCAGGCTGCAGCCAGCGAGAAACCCTAGTAGGCAGTCTAAAGCCCCCACTCCTCCCCTGGGGCCCCGAGCAAGGGGGGGCATGAGGGGCAGTTGGGTCTGTGGCTTTTTTTGGGAGGGGCTGTAACTTGGAAAAAAAATCTAGGCCCCACCCCACGAAGACTTACCACTGGCACTTGGACCGTAAATAGCGGTGAAAAGGTTAAATTTTGCCACTCTGCTGTGGAAAGGTTGCTGACCCCTGATCTAAATGCATGCTGGAGTGTCTCACTGCAATTTTAACAGGTTTTACACAGAAATCCACATGTACAAGAGACTTGCATTGAGCGGATAATGCTCAAACCCTTCGGTGCTGTATCCCAGAGCAAGGTGTGGTATCCCAAAATCATCCAAGGGGCAGTCTTTCTAATGCCTGGACTGGCATCCTTTCATTTAAAGCAGGAAGCACTGCCTGGTTTTAGACCCACAACCAGATGCACTTGCTCTGCTAGGACAGCCATTTATCCTTCCAACCAGCATCCTGCACAGGGCTAGGGGGCCGGCACAGTTCTGAATGCACAAGCCCTGCCTCTGTTTTTCCTAGCCTGTCCCTCAAACATATGTTGGGGTGCAAAGCCATCTGGTAGTTCATGGGCCCAGTGACTGCATCACACTGGGCAGGATCTCAGCACCCTGGCCTCAGTCCTGGGCAGCAGAAGTAGACTGGTCTCAGGGCCCAGGTCCTTTGCTAGATTTGCCCCACAATTTTACTGCAGAATGCCAGCCCATTAGTCAGTTTTACATCAGTGTTTCTTAAAGTTTTAGAGACCCTAAACCACCTAACAAAATATTTTTTATGTGGAACGCCTAAGAAAAGTTACAAAAATATTTGTCAGACCAAAACAAAACCAGCAACGTGTACAGCAAAAACAAAACGAAATAATATTGTATCTGGTTTTAATAACAGAAAATATGCACCATCGCTGTATTGCTCCACATGCTCATGGCACACCTCCAAGTTGGTCACAGAACATCAGCATACCTCAGAATGTAGGTTAGGAAACATGGCGCTACACTCCACTGGACATTAGTTACACATGATCTTTCCCAGATAGAGGCATAATTTCAGGGCCAGCACAACCGAAACCACTCCTTGTCAGTGTACATGAGAATGCAAATTGCAAAAATGTGGTGGTTAGCCATCAAAAATGGACCAGTTACCTTCCCGGTGAGTAGCTGGAGCTGATGCTGGGAAGTAAACAGGTGGCTTCTTGTAAAGGTCAAAATCTACATGATGCTGATCCCAACTCCATCTGTCACGCTTCAGCACTGGCTCCAAAATGTTAGCAAACAGCATGTTCTCCTGCCATTTCTAAATGGAAGTCACATCTCTTTAGGCAGTCACAGTGTTGACAACAAGGGGCAGTCACAAAACTCTACTTTATGAAGGACAAGGATTAGGTCACATTATTAAGGTAACACTTTGTATTTACAGCTGGTACATTACACAGAAGACTCTCTTTCTGATGCTTGGTGCCTTTAAAGTGAGTATTTTTTGATTCTTGGAGGAAGATGTATTTTACTGGTGAGTTACAGAAAGTCTAGTATGCACTTGAACACAGTGCCACAAGCAGTTCCCTAACCATACCCCACACATACACATGCACCCAACATAACATTTTATATGCAGCTAGCAAGGAGTTTTCTAATTATAAATTTGTGTCATTGCCTCCTCTGGACTGGTTAAAACAAATGAGGTGATCATTTTAATCAGCTGCAGTAGCCTAGAGTCACCGTAATCTGATAGGAATGCAGTCTGGTTTAAAGCAAATTGTTTTATGGCTCTGCAGCCATCTCCTTTGTTGAAATTGGACAGGAATATATGGCCCACTTTTCACCCCCAGTCCAGAAACTGGCAGCTTTGTTTCTCTCCTGTCACAACAGAAAGGAAAACTGACAGGAATCTGAAAGGTGGGTGGGTTAGGTTGCTTGTGCAGAGTGAAATGGTGGCTCCAGCACATACTTCAAACTGACATACCTTCAGAAGACTGGGTGGAGTATGTCATAAGTCAAGATGGCGCTCTAGCCAGAGGGCTGGAGCTCAGGGAAACCAAAATGAGAAAGGGTTTTCGCTTCCTCCCACTGACTAAAAAACTGCTGCACCTTTGCTTTGACTTGCTTGAGGGAAGACTTGTCTCGCTTGCTGGCCTCTTAACAAGGCCCAGGCATTCCCTGCATCACTCTTCTGTTTCACGCTACAAAGGCATTCAGAATCCTTGACTGGTCTGTTATAGTGATGTCTGGAGGGGAAAGAGTTATCTTCTAGAAACGAAATGGGAACTCTGACATTGTAACTCTCACCCCAGCTCCCCATGGACAGTAATGAAGCTCCAGGCAGAGACTGGGAGAGGCACTCACTTTAAAGCACCGTTGGAGGCCGAATATCTAAGAAAGCTATTTTAATTGCTAAGGAGTAATCCTTACCCTGAGCAAGGCTCATCAAAGCACTCCCCAATGGTGTTGCAAGCAGCCTGGACCTTCACAACACACGGCAGGGAACCGAAAAGGTGCACCGCCACAGGTGAACCAGCATGATGGCACAAATGTGCAGAGGATGGGCTGTTTATTTTCCCCCCCCAAACACAGCACAGTAGATACAGAACACTTTAGTTCTGAAGCACCTCTTCTCTGACATTTGATTGGTAAGTCGATTTTCTAAAGGCCAGGAGGTATGTGCCAGTGCCAGCATTTCAGTGATGAAATCCTGTTGTGTTGGGTTGAAACCTGGCACAAAAAGGCTTAGCACAGCCGCACCTACTCTGTTCCTGCCCCCACCCATGCACTATGTGTGAAAGAAAATCACTGTGATGGCAGATAGCTTGCAGAGTGCAGCTCCACACAGTGGATGGGGTGGAAGAGTGAATGGAGTTCTTTGCCCTTTGATGAGAAGAGCTGATTCCTGTTGCCAAAGTACTTTTGCAGCAAACCTGAGCTTACGATTAATGTATTTTTAGTATCAAGATGAAAGACCTTAAAGGTGGAAGTTGAAGTACAATGACACTGCATTGGTAATAAATGTTCTTTCACAACTGTAATGCACTTTGAAGAAAGAAACTATTATACAGACTGAGAATATTGTTGCTTAACAAAGCCCTGTCGACTAAGCACACAAAAGAACGGCTAGTAATATGTATGAGGGTATTTACACACCAATGAAATCCCAACAGACCTATACTGTTGTATGACGCCAAGCTGTGCCGCACCAGGCTTGGTGGAATCTCAGGCATCAGTAAATAGCATTTCAGAGAATCCCTCACAGCTGAAGAACTAAGAGTTCTTGAGCCAGCTCAAAGACAAGCTGCAACTGGCTGCTTTAGTGCTGCAGTGTTTGGCTTGCTGGATAAGATTTAACACAGCACATGGAAAAGAAGGATCGCAGTTGATCCAGGCCCTCTGCCCTGACTTCAACACTCCCCCCGCCACCCGCCGCCGGCACTCCCGCAGCCCTGAGGTCTGCATCCCTTCCCTGACTCTGGCACACACCCCCCCCACACGCCCCTGCCCTGAAGTTACAGAAGGAGAGGTGTACGTTAGATATTAGGAAACAACTACTTCACCAGGAGGGTGGTGAAGCACTGCAATGCGTTGCTTAGAGAGGTTGTGGATTCTCCGTCCCTTGAGGTTTTTACGTCCCAGCTTGACAAGGTCCTGGCTGGGCTGATTTAGTTGGGGTTGATCCTGCTTTAGGCAGAGGGCTGGACTAGATGACCTCCCTGAGGTCCCTTCCAGCCCCAGGATTCTAGGCACCCCCCTGCCTTGAGCCCCTCACACCCCAATCCTGATTCCTGCACCACCCACACTCTCAGCCCTGACATCTGCACCTCCCCCAACTTCGAGCTCCTCACTCCCCAATCCTGATTCCTACTGCCCCTGCCATGACTCCTGCACCTCACACAAGCCAACCTCTGCCCTGAGCCCCCTGGTGGGCGGGGGGGGGGGGAGCAGGCTATGATCGGACCTGTTAGAGATGTAAATTGCTTTCATTCCTGGGACTGAGTCCAGTTGTTGTGAATAAATCCAGATACTGTTGTTGTTGGAATTGCCCTGGCTGAAATGTGAGATGTATTCATTTGTCCAAGAGAGAACAACTCTTTTCTAAGCTGCAAGTTGAGAAAATTCCTATCCATCAATTTTGCCTGTGCTCTGGACTAAGGTGGACTTGAGCGAGTGCAGGAACCACAAATAACTCTTTTAGGTTTAGGTTCCCCACTGATGAATTTCAATGCCCTGGTTACATTCAGCTTTAGAGAAGAAAACAAAGAGATGGATGCACAATACTTGGTGGAATTAGCTCCACACTGAAATGGCTCTCTCTGAGTGGGCTCTACTCCAGCTTCAGTCGACTTTTCAGGAGATGTGAATAACAAATTCAGCAAGTTGCACTCTGCCATTGTCACGCAAGGCTGAGAGAAGTGCTGTGGCTGCTGTTCGAGGATGGTGAGCCTGCTTCCCCTTTCCTTTCTTTTGGCACTCTCATACTGGAGTTAGCTGCACTCATGCTGAGCTAGTCAGCTGTGTTTCTCCTCTTCATCCCATCAGTAAGTGCCATGGGGCAATGCACTGTCCCAGGTGACTGGTGCTCTCACACTGGGCATTGTGAGCTTGTCCCCTTTCTTTTGGTTCACTGATTCTTGTACCACTCAGCTGCTACTTCTGCAACAGGAGCCTGCTATCCACTTTCTTTCTGCTTGTCTGTTTTTGTCCCGTGCTGCTCAGCTGCCTTGCTGTTCACTTTAACCTCTTCAGCAAGAGATGGTGAGAGCTGCATTGTGCTGGGTGTCTACTGTGGCCTCTAATCAGTGGCATTTCTTTTCATCTTCATGAGAAGGCACATCTGTCAAGAGTGCAGATCAGCAGAACACACACTGCCCATATTAACAGTTTTATTTCAGAAGTGCTGTAATGCTGAATTCAAATAGTTGTTAGGCGCCAATGACGCTCCATGAAAATCCCCATCTACTCCCTTTCTTCCCATCACACCAATCCAAATAATGTGCATGCATTTTTAATTGACTGCACGCTCACTTTACGTATGTACTGTGCTGCAGGTTGCGTAAGGCTGTTCAGAGCATGGCTGAGTGAACTGGCCCAGCTGACAGTCCAATAAAATGCTAAGGAAAGGGGAAAATGAAACTGTAAAGAGGGGGAAGCTCAAAGGAAGCTCAAAGCCCCCCAGGCATTGGGAGCAGGGAGGAATAAATGGAGGGAAGGGAAATGGGCAAAGAAATCAATATAGAAAAATGAAAAATGACAGAGAAAAAGAAAATATACAAAAGCCGAAAGACACAGAAGGAAGCAGGCTGGCCATTGGTGGGGGGAGGGAACTGCCCCATGATTGTTGAAGCTAAAGAGCTCCTGAATGCTAATATAGCTGGAGTAATATAGCTGGAGTACAAAGACCTTTAAATCTCTGCTGGAGTGCCCCAGGCAGCACACTCTGGGCAGTGTGGAGAGCTGCCAAGTGGAGGGGGGCGGGGTTTACGGCAGGAGCATGGAGCTCCCTGGCTCCCCATCCCCACACCTTGTCCAGGAGTCTAGCAAGTCTGTCAGACCCTCTGAAAGGAAGTAAAGGTTAAAGAGCAAGAACAGAACAGTTTCCTGGCCCATGACTAAGGCTCCAAAGCACTACGATAACACAACAAACGGAAACACACAGGGGAGAGAGAAGAAAGCCACACCAAGCTCCATGGTAAGGGACACTGACACCTAATCATTTTCTCCAAAATAATATCTTGGCAGGCAGCTACTTGCTTACCTTGGATAAAAGGTGTTTTAGGGGAGTTCTGCTTGGTTGTGTTCTTAAAAGGGGAATGAGGCACACTGTGGACAGCTGACGGTTTAATCTAACTTTGTTTAGGAAAACGTCACCAGCCTGATGTAAAACCCAACCCTTTGAAAAGATATACAGGCCACACCCATATGTGTTAGCTAGTTCTGTAGGTTGGTATCAGGCTGTGGGGAATAAATATGTTTTCTCTCTAGCCTCAAACTCTATTTACACATTGTACTATGTCTTCGTGGAGGCTGCAGAAACCCCAAAACAGAACAAGAAATTCAGGCTTGTGAAATCAGAGTTAGAGACAGAGATCAAAAATTAACTGGACTCAGAGCAATGGGAGATGCGGAGGTGAGAGTACACTTAAACGGAGAGCACTTGTGTAATAGCACCAGCCCTTCTCACACTGAGCTGGGATACTAGGCTTCCGCTGGTACATGTGCAACTTTGCACTCACACCAATAGCTGCAGGTCCAGTTTCTTGTGCAAACCCATTTAAACAAATGGGAGCAAAGTGCATCCAACAGGCAGAATCTTAACTGTGTGTGCAAATGTTGGTGCACCCTGAAGACATACCTAAGGAGAGGCTCTACTGAACCCTCTCCACAGCAAGGCCCTCAAAACCTGTAAGATAATTTTCCATTTTCAGAGCCTCTTGCCCTTGTTAATGTAAGTTTGGATACTAGAAAACAAGATTCTGGAGTTTACTACTTTAAGTACCTTGGTTAACTCCTTCAGACGCGCTTCATCAGGCATCCGAGGGTGCAGATTGGATTCAATGCAGCTCTTAAATCCAGGACATACAAACCCATGTTGTGATATCCACAGAGTCTTGGATTTTGCAACAGATTCTTTCCGGACAGTGTCCAAATCCACAGGGTCAAACATGGCTGACAGGTATTCATGACAATAAGCAAATCTCCTCCCTGGTTTCTAGGATGACAAATGTTTTATGTTAATGTGCACTCTCCACTGGACATTACCACAACCCATGAAAGAAACAAGTAACTTCAAAACCTACTGTGTCTGTTCCACTCATACCTGAAAATAAGCAGAGATCAATCAAGTCAGACAGGACGAAGCAACATAAGTACTTCAAAATATTTCTGAATGTCATCTTGCGTCTCTATTCTAGATATGGACTTAAAAATGACATGTAAAACAAATGTGCAATCATTTGAAAGATTTGCTGTATTAGTTATATGCACACGCACGCATACATATCACCAGTATAAACTGGCATAACTCAGTTGGTTTTAATACTGCTATTCCAGTTTATACCACTCCAGGCTTTATCCCATGTGATACTAGAGACATTGGTCTCTTCATAGTTAAGATTAAAGCAAGTCTTCCTTTGTAAATTCCTGACATATCCCAAAACCTTATACAAAACACTATCAATCCACCTGAAATTTCACAGGCCTGCCAGTTCATTGCTGTCACTTCTGCTGAGCCACAGCAGCAGGGAGCAGTGTGGTGAGTGTGATGCAGCCAGAGCCAGCAAGTGATCAGCAGTCTGGGAGTGAATGCAGCCTAGCTGCAAAGAGAGAGGGGCCAACTGGGGCAGAAGAAGGAGGTATCATCTTGCTTTGCTGTAGAGGAAGACATGGACTGATTGCCTCCCTTGTTGGTGGGGAATTCATGGGGTTTGCAGTCTGTTTCAATGGGGCCCCTCTAGCCATAAAAGGATCTGTGAAAGGCTAGTTTTTCTCCCAGGGCAGAGACAGACTGGAAAGCTGTGTTGCGCTTTGCACTGTTGTAATCTTGTACTCTGTGGTCTTCCATTCTCAGAGGGGTGTAGCAGGAGCCCTACTGGAATTCCAGGTCCACATAAGGGGACAGGAGAGCAAGGGAGGATGGGGGCTGGGATGGAAATGGTGGACAAAGGGCAACACAACCCCTGCTTTGAATGGTATCTGAGAGCGAGAGAGAAAATACATAAGGGAGATCCTCGCCACAAGAAAAAATGCAGCTGGAGGGCCATCTCAGTGAAAAGTTTAGGACCCACTATTTTAATACAATGATCACTAAAGTAAATCTATTTGAAGTCCCATCTCCGTCTCAGGATTGGGTTTGGTAAGCCACATCTCCCACATCACACAGAACAGAACTATACACATGCCTCAATCTCACCTTTGCCAGCTCCTTACGAAGTTGTATCTTTGCCCGTTCTGCAGAACTGAGTTTCTGAGAACTGTAGTTGTAGACCGACTTGCCATCAGCAGGAGAACTCCTTATGGCTCTGAACTTCGGCTTTTTCACCTTCTTGCTGAGTAGGTACACGGCATCGATGTTAGTCTGAACAGAAAAAGTACACAGCAGTTTGGTGTAACTGAGAATCGTTAAGGAACAATGCTGGGAATCGTTAAAGGCTCAAAGAATAGCACAGAGAATATTGCCCCTACATAAATTCATGGCACCATATCTTGAATACTGTATGCAGAAACAGTGACAGAGAGATAGCCGTGTTAGTCTGTATTCTATCAAAACAAAAAAGCAGTCATGTAGCACTTTAAAGACTAACAAAATAGTCTTGAGAGCATAGCCTTACCAGAATAGCCTCAATGTATAAAGCACAGAGGTCCAAAACTTGTTATCAAGATTGGCAAATCAGAAGAGGAGATGAACAGCAGGTATAGAGGGGGTTGTAGGGTGGGGAAAGTTAAGAGTTGGATAAAACATCAACATATGTAAAAGAGTCCTTATAATGGGTCAGGTAATTGCTGTCCCTGTTCAAATCATGTGTTAGTGTGCTGAATTTCAATATGAATGTTAGTTCTCAGCATTCCCTCTGGAGACATTTGTTAAAGTCCCTTTTCAGTAGAACACAAACTTTCAGGTCTTTATCAGAATAGCCCACTCCATTAAAGTGCTGGCTGACAGGTTTGTGCATCTGGAGATTTTTTGATGTCTGTTCAATGTCCATTCATTCATTCATTGTTGAAGAGTGTTTGCAGTCTGTCCTAAATCATGATGCCACACTCCAGAAGGCCCTACGTGACAGGCCTGTTCTTTCCTATAGACAACCTCCCAACCTTATGAGGATTCTCACTAGCAACAACAGGCTATACCACAATAATACTAATCCTGGAACTTTTCCTTGCAATAAGCCCCGTTGCCAACTTTGTCCACTTATCTATTCTGGAGATACCATCACTGAACCTAACCATGTTAATTACAGTATCACAGGCATGTTCTCCTGCTCCTCAACTGACATCATATATGCCATAAATGCCCACACACCATGTATACAGGACAGGCTGCAAACACTTTTTGACAAAGAATGAATGGACATAGAACAGACAACAAAAATCTCCAAATACACAGACCTGTCAGCCAGCACTTTAATGGAGTGGGCCATTCTGTTAAAGGCCTGAAAGTTTGTGTTCTACTGAAAAGAGACTTTAACAACCATCTACAGAGGAAATGCTCAAAACTAACATTCGTGTTCAAATTCGACTCATTAACATGCGGTTTGAACAGGGTCAGCAATTAACTGACCTATTATAAGGACTCTTTTACATACTTTGATGTTATCTAACTCAACATCTCTCTCCCCACCCCTCTGCTCTTCTGATTTGCCAACCTGGATAACAATTTTTGGACTTCTGTGCTTTATATTTTGAATCTGTTCTGGTAAGGCTATGATCTAAGGAAGCGGGTCTGTCCCATGAAAGCCCATCACCTAATAAATTATTTTGTTAGTCTTAAAAGTGCTACATGACTGCTTTTTTGTTTTGCATGCAGACATGGTTGCCTTATCTCAAAACTAGTGTAGAGAAAGTGAATAAAGAGGAGTTATTTACTCCCATCCATAACAAAAGAACTGGTGGTCACCAAATGAAATGAATAGGTATCAGGATAAAAGCAAATAAAAGGAAGTACATCTTTATACAATGCAACCTGTGGCACTTCTTGCCAGAGCATGTTGTAAAGGCCAAAACTATAACAGGGTTCAAAAAAGAGCTAGATAAATTCATGAGGGATAGCTTCATCAATGGCTATTAGCCAGCATGGGCAGAGATGGTGCTGGAATCTAGGAATGGGTGTCACAGGATGGATCCTTTGACAATTATCTCTTATTTTCATTCCCTCTGGGGCACCTGGCATTAGCCACTGTCAAAAGAGCTATATTTTAAAGAAGCCTTACAAAAAGCTCAGGAACAAACCATCCTACAATGCAACAAGAAAAGAAATATGGTAAGCAACTAGCTTGGCTTAATAGGGAAATCTTCGGTGAGCTTAAACACAAAAAAGAAGCTTACAAAAAAGTGGAAATTTGGACAGATGATTAAGAAACAATATAAATATGTTGCTTTAACATACGGGGTGCAATCAGGAAGGCCAAAGCGTAGTTGGAGTTGCAGCTAGCAAGGAATGTGAAAGGTAACAAGAAAGGTTTCTGCAGGCATGTAAACACTAAGGTGGTGGGCAGGGAAGGTGTGAGACTGTTATTGAATGGGGAAGGTAACCTAGTGGCAGATGATGTGGAAAAAGCTGAAATACTCAATGCTTTTTTTTCCCCTCTGTTTTAATAGACACAAGGTCAGCTACCCAACTGGTATGTTCCCTCACAGTATTCTTGCCAGCAAGTTAAAGAAGTATGGATTGGCTAAATGAACTATAAGGTGGCTAGAAAGCTGGTTAGACTGTTGGGCTCAATGGGTTATGATCAACAGTTCGATGTTGGGTTGGTGATCAAGTGGAGTCCCCCGAGGGTCAGTCCTGGTGCCAGTTTTGTTCAACATCGTCATCAATGACCTCAATGAATTGATGGATTGCACCCTCAGCAAGTCCGTGTATGATGCTAAGCTAGCGGGTGAGGTGGATACACTGGAGAGTAGGAATAAGATCCAGAGTGACCTAAAGAAACTGGAAGATTGGGTCAAGAGAAATCTGGTGAGGTTTAAGAAGGAGAAACGCAGCCCTGCACTCAGGACATCAGAATCTCAAACGCTGCTGCAGGTGGGGAACCAACTGTTCTGCAAAAAAGGACATAAGCATTACAGTGAATGAGAAGCTGAAAATGAGTCAACAATGTGCCCCTGTAGCTGAGAAAGCTAACAGCATACTGAGGCGCATTAGTAGGCGCTTTGCCAGCAGATCTAGGAAAGTGATTATTCCCCTTTATGCTACACTGGTGAGGCCACATCTGGAATATTGTGTCCAATTTTGGTCATCACCCCCATTACAGAAAGGAGGGGGCCGCATTGCAGAGAGTCCAGCAGAGGCACAAAAATGAGTGGAGGGCTGGAGCACATGACTTATTGAGGTGACATTGTGATTTAGGCTTATTTAGTCTCCACAAGAATGGGGAGGAGGGATTTGATAGCAGCTTTCAAATACCTTAAGGGAAATTGTAAAGAGGATGGAGAGAGGCTGTTTTCAGTGGTGACAGATGACTGAAGGAGGAGCAATGGTCTCAAGTTGCAGTGGGAGAGGTCTAGGCTGGATATTAGGAATAACTATTTCACTGAAGCTCTGGAATAGGTTACCTAGAAAGGTGACATAATCTCCATCCCCATAAGTTTTTTAAGTCCTGGCTTGACAAAGCCCTGACAGAGATGGTTTAGCTGGGATTGGCATTGCCTTGAGCGGGGGGCGGGGGTTAGACTTGAAGCCCTCCTGAAGTCTCTTACAACCATCGTATGATTCTAAGACAGACTACTGAGATAGATGGGCCTTAGCTCTGACCCAGTTTGGCTATTCTTACATTACATGACGTTTAACCCTTAAAATAATTGTAAGTGCTTCCAGATATGCCAACAGGGCTTCCCCCATTGGTCAAAGCCCCAAAAGAAGGCACCTTAATAGAGCTTGAGGTGGCATTCTCTTTTCTGATGATTGGAGTCTAGGGTGCTAGTCAGGTCCTGGCATTTCCTCAGCAGTAGGTACCCGCAATACAGGACATCCTACAAATGGGTTCTAAGTGATGCTGCTCTGGAGTGATTCTGCCTGGTCATGTATGTATATATAACGACACGAGAATTTAAACCCACTAGCACATTATTTTATTGCTAAAAATCTCCCACAACACAAGCAAGAGGTTTCCTGCCTCACATCGCTTTGCAACCAGTCCTACTGGCACAGTATAAATATACCACTCATGCCCTTTTCATTTATTTGAGATTGTCATATTGAGACCCTTTGTGGCCTCTGAGGAAATACTGTGACTTTCACATGCTAGTATAAATGAACTCAGATTGTGTTTACGTGACTCACCATCCTGTGTTGACTTAGAAAGCAATCCTAGTATGTTATAAATACTTAGCTGCACAATGTTTGTTTTGTCAGAAAGGTTGAAAGTTGACATTAGCCTACCAACAAAAAAGGAACATTCTTGTTTTTCTAGAGAAGGCCTTTCTGTCAGACTTCTCCACTGCAGACTCAAAAACTATAAATTGGGAATACATTATGTACTTCTACAGGGAAAGTTGCATATTTTACACAGATAATAAAAACAACAAGAAGTTCTGTGGCACTTTATAGATTAACAGATTTATTGGATTTATTAGCTTTTGTGGGCAAAGACGCACATCATCAGATGCATGGAGTTGAAAGTCCAGAAGCTGGTATAAATATACAGGCACATGAAATGAAGGGAGTACCAGTCAAGAGGAAGGCCAGAGTTAACAAGGTTAATTCAGTCAGGGAGGATGTGGCCCACTTGCAGCAGTTGATGTGGAGGTGTGAACACCGAAAGAGGAGAAACTGCTTTGGTAGTTGGCCAGTCGTTCCCAGTCTTCGTTCAGTCCTAAACTGCTGCTATCGAATTTGCAAATGAATTGTAGCTCTGCAGTTTCTCTTTGTAGTGTATTTTTGAATTTTTTTGTTGTTGCAGCTCTCATCCCTAGTACCCCTCCTCTGCCTGTGCTACATTGATGACATCTTCATCAGCTGGACTCATGGGAAGGAGCTCTTGAAAAATTCCAGTGACAGAGATAAAAAAACTAGCTCCTTATTTCATTTGCACAGAGCACTAAGTGCTAAGCTCCCTGATCCTTCCGTAGGTCTGTCCACTCAGCTTTTGGGAGAATGACTCCCAGCCCAGCTAGAAAAGGCTTACGTTATCTCAACCCAGGCTCTGCCCCAAGTCCTGCAACCTCCATTTTTAGCACAATTTTGTCTACCCAGGCTGGGAGGGATGCTCTCCCCTGCAGAGTAGACAAACCCAGTGATGTTAGAGCAGCATGTAACAAGGATAATTATGAGACTGCTTCCTTCCTAGCTTCACACAACTGTCCTTTTATCAACAACAGACTCCATGTGAACAAGTTTAAAGCATCCAACTTATTGTAACTTCATCAGCAGGAGTGCTCACAAAGCAGGGTAGCATGAAATAGGACTGGAACGTTACACACATGCCAGGAAAAACTTTTAATATTGAAACACACACAGGAAATACATATTCAAAAGAAACGTGCAATGAATGTTTATTAGTCCTCAAATAAATAATGTGCTTTTAATAACATGATCTCAGAATCTCAGATCTGCCAGGAAACCTTCTCTAGCTTACATCAAAGGTAGTTAGGAACATTCTTAGGCCCAGTCAACATTACAGAGCCAGGTCAATATAAGCTCCCTTGTTTTGACCTGGCTATGGAAGTGTCTTCACTTAAATTTGGCTCCTCTTGACTAAGTGCCTCTCTAAATCAAGTTAGTAACACCACCTCACCAAGCAATGCAGAGCAATGGTCAACATGATTAGGTGAACAGCGTGTCAGTGACAAAAACGGTTACTCCCCTTTGTGACGGTTGTTGTTCAAGAGGAGTTGCTCACATCTCTTCCAGTTAGGTGTGCACGTGCTGTGTTCATGACTGTGGATCCTCCTGGAGTGGTGCCAGTGTGGAACCCTGCCAACCTGACAGACCCTTCTTGATGGCTCTCTGACAGTGGGGAAGAATAGAATAGAGCAACACTTCTTGAAGAACAAGTGTTACAAAGGTAAGTAACTGTTTTTCTTCTTTGACTGTTCATATTTATTCAACTTCGGTGATTCACAAGCCATACCCAAGAGGAGGGGTCAGAGTCAATGTGAAAGACACAGGCATGGTGGCCCCAAAGGCGGCATCCCCTCTAGACTGCTGCACAATAGCATAGTTCGATGTGAAAGTGTACTGAGGACCATGTCGCAGCTTGACAGATTTCCCGGAGAGGAACATGAAACAGGAAGGCAGTGGAAGAGGCCTGAGCTCACATCGAATGCACTACAACAGGTGGCAACCTTGGTGAGATTGTAGCACACTCATCTAAAGGACATGATCTAGACACACAGAGGGAAGGGGTGAGCCCAGCCACACGCCTGACAGCAAGGGTCAAAAGGAGAAATTGTCCCTGGGGCAGCTCTTCAAGGACGGCTGGAATCTCCTGGCTCCTTTGAACTGCTGCATGGACAGTTCACCAGCTCTAGAGGGTGTTGTACCTCTATGCCAGCATGGGAGGAGGCCTGAGGGTGACTGCCCTCAGCCCTCCCCTTCCCACCCTCATCCCCACCCATTCTGGGGGCTTGGATCTGAGTCTCCTCTCACCTTGCCCTGTCAGCCCCACTGCCCTCCCTGCCACCAAAATCTAAAATGACACCCCTGAGCCCCAGCTTGTCCAGAGTTTCTCTGTGAGCCACCTGGGCATCCACCTGGCAAAACAAGCAGCCCTACAGGAGGCAATCATCTAGGGAGGAGTAGATGTGAATGCCATTGTGTCAAAGGAATGCTGCCATTACTGCTATACATTTAGTAAAAACTCTGGAGGGCTGTGGAAAACCCAAAGGGAAGGGCCATTGAATTGGAGGTACAGGTGCCCCACAGTAAAGCGGAGTAGTGCCGATAAGAAGGCTGGACTGCAACATGAACAACTGTGCCCTTTAAGTCAAGAGTGGCGTGCCAGTCCCTCAGATTCAGGGAGGGAATGATGGTGCCCTGAGAGACCATATGGAACTTTGGGAAACAATAAATGTGTTGAGTTCTCTGAGGTCCAGTATAGGCCTAAGGCCCCCTTTTTGCCTTTGGGACTAGGAATTAACAGGAGTAGAACCCCCAGCCCCTGTACTGAGGGGGGATCTCTTCCACCACCCCTAGGTCCAGGAGTGACCAAACCTACTTAAGGTCATGACAGGGGTCCTTGAAAAGGGACAAGTTGGGGGGGGAGTGAGGGGAGAACAGAAGGGAATGACATATCCCAGTGCAACCATTTGGAGGCCTGTTAAGAAATGGGAACGGATGATTCAGCGGTACTCATACTCTAACCTTGGGCACACTATCAAAACAAATGCTTTTGCCCAGAGAATGCTTGGACTAGCTCTGCTTGGTCCCAGACTGTGGGCAAGAGAGTTTGTGGCAAGCAATAGCAGGACTGACGGTGACAAAAATAAGGATACCTCAAGACAGGAAGGGCCATGGCAGGGCCCGTGGCTGAAAGAACTTCTGTTACATAGCCAGTATGTGCCTTCCTGGGGACTTCAACATATTATTAGAGTCCTTTAAACTGTGGAGATGGGAGTTGGTC
Source organism: Carettochelys insculpta (assembly GCF_033958435.1). Lineage (NCBI taxonomy): Eukaryota > Metazoa > Chordata > Testudines > Carettochelyidae > Carettochelys > Carettochelys insculpta. The sequence continues at coordinate 12,901,633 of NC_134147.1, read as the reverse complement.
TGCTCTGTGAATAGCTCAGCCTGTTGAAGGAAAGGTCCTGGATCATTTGCTAGATCTCAGGCGGGAGACAGGAAGGCTGTAACTAGGCTACATGGTGCATGGAAATGCCCAAAGCAAGAACCCTGGCAACAGCCTCCCCCTGAATCCAGGGAAACTAGGACAGGTATGAGACACTGCTTTACCATCCTGAAGGATTGCACAAAACTCCTCCCACAAATCCTCAGGCAACAGGTCTTTGAACTTTAGGAGGGAAGCCCAGGATCTGTAATTATAGTGGCTCAAGATGACCAACTGGTTAGACAGCCTGATTAACAGGTCCCCTGTAGAGTAGATTTCCCTACCAAACAAATCTAAATGCTTATCATGCTTAGATTTGGGTGTTGGCCCTTTTGCTACTTCTCATTAACAGCCTACACTGCCAGCGAGCAAGGAGGAGGGTAGGAGGGTGGTGGCAGGCTTCATCAAGCTGGGACCAGGAACATTGATCAGACTGTCATGGGGAGCAGGACCAACGAGGCAAATGAGACCAGTGAGGAAAGCAAAACTGATGTGGAGAATGGAACCAATGTTGAAAACGGGACCAGTGCCAGGAACTAGAAGAGCAGGATCGGTGTGCCACACAAGACCCAGGCTGAGAGCAGGACCTATATGTCAAGAAGGACTGGTGCCAACACAGGGACTGGTGAGCTACAGGAGATCAGTGCTGAGATCAGAACCAATGCACCAAATGAGACAGGTGCTGAGATCAGGACTGATGCGCCAAGCAGGATCAAAGTGAAGACCGAGACCAGCGAAGAGACCTGTGTGCCAAGCAAGATTAGCAGGGTAATCAGGGCCTGCGAGCTGAGCAGGAATAGTGCTGAGGAGCGTCCATGCATTCTGGAGAATGGGGCCAAGATCGTTGACCATCAGGACTGGTATGTCAGGTACAAGAGTCTGAGTGGAAGGAGTACCGGGAACAGCATTGTCCTTAAGTGACACAGTACCAAGCGTCTGTGCAGAAGGCACCGTTGACAGTCCAGACACTGAGTTGCAACCACCTGCCATGGAAGCCCTCCACTGGGAGCAGGTTCCATGAGTGTGACTGGTGCCACGAGTCAGTCAGCAGCAGTCCTGTGAATGGCTGTGACAGGACCCCAAGTGGACAGGCACTTGTGGCAGAACAGGCAAGCTCATCAAAGCAGCCTTCCCCTGGAGATGTGTTAAGAGACAGATGCCACAGTCCGTACCGGTGACTGGATCTTTTCAATAAGTGCCCACACAGCCTGGTATGTGTCTAGCATGGAAGAAGGGCTCACCAGGTCTCCATACTGTCCAGCATGGAGGAAGACACCATGTCTCCTCTTGGAAAGTCAAGGAGAATTAGGCTCAGTGCGTGGGATGCGGAGGCATTGGCGTCATGGGCCCTGGAACTTTTGGGTGCCACCTATAGTATTTGCACTGAGGTCAATGGTACGACTTTGCTGTCTTTGGTGCCCATGCCAGGAAGTGATAGGAATAAGAAGATTTCAAATTTCAGCTGATAGGAATAAGGGGATTTCGAAGTCAGTGGGGTCCTTTTGAAAAGGACCCCCATGTAGCCGAGCTGTGCGCGATTGAAACGCGGCACTTTTGAAGAGCCACGGCCGGCAGCGTGCTAACAAGGTGCTGAAAATTCATTTCTGCACCTCAGTAGTATCCTCCAATTTGGCCACTAGCATGACCCATTCGAAGTTTTAGCCAAGTGTGGCCACATCCTAAGAGTGTAGTTCCACAGGAGGCCTGGAGAATTAAGGTGATCTTAATTATGACTATTAGGACTGCTTCAAGTACCATAGCTCTCATCACACACAACTCACCTGGATGTAATCTTTGTAATGCTGCATTGTATTTTCCATTGCCTTTTTCCACTGAATGTAATTTTTATTGTGGTTATCCAGTAAAGGATGCTTTGCTCCTTGTTTTATGCTAACCATAGTTGATTTTTGCAAAGCATGTGAGGAGAAAGAGGGCCAGGGAAGTGTTTGAATAAACAAGTCCTCCTTAGTTAAGGGAATCCCAAACTCCTGACTCAAGACTGTGATCATTTCTGCAGAGGGCAACAGATCTCTCTGAAAGACATCCTTTAACTTCTTACTGTGGCAGAGATAATCAAGCCTACAACACAAGCAGACAGAAAACTTCAGTAGATTATCACAAAATATACAAAGCTTTATTTTGAACACATAAAAGCATTAATATATTGTTCATGAAAAGCTACATACAGTTTTATCTTATCTTCTTGTTAAATGAATAGAGCACATCACATCACTCACATTAGCGTTTAGCATGACCCACCTGTAAAAGGCTACATGCTAAGAAGTTAACAAAAGCTACTGAAAATATGCTAGAAGAGGTCCTGAGGACCAGACTGAGCAGTGATTTACATGGTAGATGTTGACTGTAATTTAGGTGTTAACAATGAAGCAGTATAAATTCCACTGACCATGCATTCAGTAAAGCACACACCCCTCACAGGATTGGTATACAACCCACATTCATTTGAGCACCCACTGAAAGCTAACTTGGTGCCATCTTTAACACCCATTTTCTGGCAACCCATGCATAACTCCACTGTTCATGTCATTGCTGATTTTATCCCAGAGAGCTTCATGGAAATTGCATCTGCTTACTGAGTTTGGCTTTTGATTTCTAGAATTACCCTCCAAAATGTGTAACTACAAAATATCTGAGCACTACTACTACTGCCACTACACACACACACACACACACACACACACCCCCCAGGGATCCTCAGTCTCTCTAGTGAGGAACAGCGGGCCTTAAAATTACTTAAACAAAGCAGCTGAAGATTGGCCTAGCAAGCCACTCACTCCATGTGAACAGCTCCCCTCCATGCCTCCAGAAATAGATTCCAGAGCTTGGTACAGACAAGGAAGTGGAGAGCAGAAGTGAAGCACATTATGCCCTCTGGTACCCTTGGCTAGAGGAACATGCCCTTCTGCTCTTAAGCCTTGTCTGCAAAAAGTTGCACTGGTTAATTGAAACAGGTTTCCAGCCTGATTGAATTAAACCCCTATGTTGGGTTCAGTTTACCCTAAGACCAAAGACCTTTCCAAATTAAGCTAACTTCACATCAGTTTCAGGCATGGTGCACAAAAGGGTTTCCACCAGTTTAACTATATCAGTTTAAAAAAACATTGGAGCAGAGGAAAACATATACATCATATTGAAAGATGCAGCTTGTCTACACAGGGTCCTTTTTGAAAGGACTCCACACACTTTGAAATCCCCTTATTTCTATTTGGTTATAGGAATAAGGGGATTTCGAAGTGTGCGGGGTCCTTTTGAAAAGGACCATGGGTAGACAAGACGCGCAATCAAAAGTGGCACTTTCCAAGTGACGTGGCCACCACTATACTAATGAGGTGCTGCCTTATCAGCATCTTTCAATTAGCTTCGTTATCATGCTGCTTTCGAAGTTCTGGGCATAGTGCAGACACAGCTAATAAGAATTATTTTTAAAAATTACTAAGCTTCTCAAAACTAGAAAGAGAGTTGCTCATTCTTTTGTCCATATGCTTGACTGGGGACAGAGGCAGAGGGTGGAGTTAAGTTATCCTTTTAGCATGATGAATATTTTCACACACAAAAATTCAGAATTTTAAAACCATTGCAATATGTATATTTTTAATATAATTTCTTAAGAAAAATATTTAAAAACTAGTTGATAACATTTAATGAGACAAACTACATCTGCTTTAATGCCTCAAATGCTTTGCAAGAGACTCTTTTTTTTATACTGATGTTTCAAAACATTTTGTGAAACAGAGTTAACAAATATGTCCATCTTATGTGCTGAGAAGCAGAATAATGACATGGGACACTGAACTACTCGCTGACTTGATCACAACATAACAGAACCCCAAATTGTATAAACATCATTCTTATGGAGGATGAGTTATACAAATGATGTTCTTGGTGCCGAAGTTATTTTGCTGCCAAACCTAACTTCAATCAACATTCACATGCTTACGCAAGTTTTACCAAGAAATTTGGTGACAAAGAAAAACATTCAGGTCTCCCAAAAATCAGGTCCCTTACACCTCTGTTATCATCTGTTATGTAAATTGTCAATGACCAATTAATACATTGATTTATGTGCCATATCTACTGCCATTTTAAGATTTTCAATTTTATAACTGCTTCAGTCAGTTCATGAAATAGAGGTTCTACCACACATGGCACCTACATGTGTCTCCAGACTTTATTTGTATTCTTCTGAGGTGCTCTCTTTAAGTATATGACAGTGAATGCTACAGATGATATTGGCTTTCCTGCAGTTCACTTTGCACCACTGTAAAAATGACAGCTGCATTTAAAGCCACTCTGACCACCATTTTTCATACTGACAGAACTTTAAGCCACTGATTTCCACTTAACGACCCTCAGCAACAGCTGTCAAAAGCACTACAGACCTGCTGGTCCATAAACCTGAGATAATTTTTCCCACTGAAGACAGACCATAAAAAAGTTACTCCAAGAACAAACTATCAGTACCTATTATCAGCATTTTTTTCATCATATGCAGAGTTGTGTTATTCCCTGGCCAAATGGTAGTGGCTTCATGGGGTTTGTCCTCTTGCACTCTGCTGGCAAGCTTTGTTAGAGGAGATGAAATCTTTTTAATGGCACTAAAGTGATACTTAGCTCTCATGCATGTAATTTCAATGGGAGTTCTCATTAGATTCCTTTCCAAACCTATTGCTTTACCGCTGAAAACATGTACAGATGTAACAAATGACTTCACATATAAAGACAGTCTTCATGGAGAGAGGATGCAGCATCTTCAAAAACTCAGCTACAAACCCTTTACCCCTTAAGCTAAACTCCATTTACTGTTAATAAATAACAGGCTCTTAAAACCTCACTTGAGCCAGCAAGTAGAGCAGCAGTTCTCAAAGTATGGGTCATGACCTCAAATGGGTTTGTGCCATCAACAAATTGGACCTGTAACCCCATGAACCAAATTTGTCTTGCAAGATGAGGTCTGCCTCCCAAAAGTCACCATTTTGTAGACAAAAAATTATGGCCGCCTCACAGCATGACCTCATGCACAGCACGCACATGGAGTGGGGCTGTGTGGTGGTTCCCATTTTGTAAAATGTTGCCCTGCTGGTATGGTGTTTGTGAAGCTGGTCTGTACACCACTGTGAAAATGCTCTTCTACCATTTGCACCATCTGGCTGTGGAACCATCCAGCTGAGATACTGGAATTCAGAACATCCTTATCTGTGTACAGCAGTGGTTCTCAACAAGGGGTTTGTTTACCCTGGAGGTGTGCAGAGCTCTTCCAGAGGGGACAGTAACTCAGTGTTTCTCAATCTTTTTATGAATTAAAAAATTGGACTTATTTTATGTTCATCTTTTTTTTTATTTATCCTTTCTCCACAGTCATAAGTACAATGAAAAGTTTATTCCCTATAGGCAATTTCTTACAACCAACCAGTTAAAATTAAGTTGTTTAAACAAAGGTGTTGCAATGGTAGAAAAAATGTGTATGTCTGAAAATTGTAGGTACTAGGGGGACTTACAATTTTTTTAAAAAGGGGGTACTTTATAAAAAAAAAAGTTGAGAAACACTGGTATACAGCAGCCTTATCAACAAAGCATCCTTTCTGGCAGGAACCTGTGCTAACCTTTTCTGACACACTAGAAGAGTAAGTCGAATTTAAGGGGCAAAGTTCAATTTTATAAACTATCTTCAACAGGTCAGTTTTGAAGGACTCTGAGGTTGACTTTTGTAAGGCTAGTTTCCCTCCACAGTAACTCAAGGCCAAGTTTGCAAAATTGAACAATACAAGTAGAGACAGTAGTGTTATTAAAATCAATTTTATTAGCTTTTAAACTGTCCCACTTCGCCATTAGAGGGGTCTTATTCATACACTGCTCCACCCCCGCTACTCTCCAGATGAGCCGGAAGTAGGTGACAGGAAGCTGTAGTCATAGTCATAGTCGTAGTCAGCCTGGGAATTTTGATTAGATTTCCTTTCTTTTCTGGCCAGCATGGTGAGCAGATGTGTGGATCACATCTCTGCAGTACGCCTAGCACAGCTTGTAGCCAGGAGTTCCCAGGATCGCAAACGGGGAGCATGGAGCCATCAGGAAATCTTGCACTTCATTTCAGTGGGGGCGGGGGAAGAAGCTATTTTCCAGTAGCTCAAATCCAGCACGAGGAATGCTGATATTTATGCAAAAATTTCACGAGATATGATGGCGAAAGGGTGTAGCAAGGACATTCAGCAGCGCCACTTGGAGATCAAGGAGTTGAGGCAGAGCTCAGGCAGAGCGACCAGAAATGCCAGACAGCAAACTGTCATTCTGGAGCATCTCCCTAGAAATACTGATAGTACGGTGAGCGTCATGCTATTCTGGGGGGCAGATGCAACCTCTTGCCCCAAAAGTCACATCAGCACCTGTGGTCATGGAGAGAACGCCCAAGTGCATTCTGATGAGGAAGGGGCAGATGACAGCAGGGTCCATTCCAGCATAGAATTAGACCCTGAAAGCCAGGAGCTGTTTATTGAGCTGGAGCCAGTGAATCCTGTCCCCTTAACTCAGGAGACTTTAGAGGCCCCTCCTCCCTCCCCCCCCCCCACGCCTTTTCAGGGATGGCAGGTGATGAGCAGGGTCATGTGCGCACCTCCAGTAACTTTTAATGATTTTTTTAATCTCATGGATCAGCCTCTTTAGAATTTAAAATCCAGGCACTGTTTTCAGTAACAAGCTGTCCAGGAAGATCCCCCTGTAGTAATGAGAGGGTCTGATGATCAGGCGGGGTATAAGGCCTAAGGCCTGAACAGCATAGGGTTAACTACGTGAACATAAAGCAAAAAGGTAAACTGTGAGCTAGGCAGGTCCAGCTCACAGGAATGTGGCAAGACACAGGGCTGCTCATAAAGCACATGCCTAGCACCAAGCACGGGCCACATATATGTAAACATTCCATGAAGGTAGCAGAACTTCTTGCTTGGTACCAATACACTGCCCATAGATAACAGGGACATATCGACCCAGGTTCAGCACAGGATTGGGATGACAACATGATGGATAGTGTTGTTTTGATCCAACCGTGTATAAGGTAATGAGAGGCATCTAGTTACATCGGGGTTTCAACCTAATACGTTTGGGGGTTGCACCTGGATACTTTATTTGTTTGTAACCATGTATAAAAGAGTAACTCAGAGAGGCAGTGTCATCTGGCCGGGGGAAAGTGGAGGCTCCTTGAGGCCCAATTATGCTGAGTCCATTGTCACACATGCATGGGTACTAGCGTAAACTGTTGACGTCTGATCTAGATGCCCAGGTGCTAGAGACCGTACATTGTTTGACAATAAACTTGGCTCCACTGCCTTTGTACCTTATCTGATCTTTGGTTATCAGGGGCTCTCAGAAGTCTGTGGTGTTGGCTGACTGTACAGAGCCAGCACAGCACTGAGAAAGAGCACACGGCCGAACAGTTATCAACACTGAAGGGAGCAGAACAGATACCGGAGCACTACACCAGTAATGGCATGTGACTGCACCCCCACTCCAGGGTGGCGTGCAATCGCACATGCAGTGCTCCAGCCACCCCCTGTAGGGCCAGCAGGCGATCGGACTCTCCTGTGGTTTACGTGCATGCCTCCAGTGACCTGAACTTGTGGAGCAGTCGCTTTGGAATTTAAAATCCAGGCATGCTTGAAGCAGCATATGCTCAACACAACCCCTACTGCCTTTCAAGATGGCATACTTCAAGAATGCTGTGATGCAGCCACCCATTCCCCCATGGACTGGTGTCCCTGGGTCACACCACTCCAACTCTACATGCTGCTCCACCCCATTCCTCTGCCCCAGCATTGCTTTAAGAAAGTTTTTTTCCCTCCCAGGAACCAAGGATAGTGTTGGGGGTAAAACTCTGCCACAGAAAAGCTGAAATTGTTCTGCTTGGAATCATGCATTCCTCACTCCTTAGAGTAACCAGAATGACCATGCAGTTGCAATATGCTCTTCTGGAGACAGGCAGCCATTATCTTTCTCACTATGGTCATTGTTCTGAGTAAAGATAAAAATGTTGCTATTGCTAATTACATGAATATTTCTCAATTTGTTTTATCAGCAAATGACCCTAGACAAAGACAAAGAGGGCCCAGTTCAGCAGATCAGAGACTGCCTACAATGTAGAGGAAGAAGAAGAGCTGGAGTGTATTGTCGGAGTACTATATACAAGTAGTTACAAAAGAGAAAAGTGAACTTTGTGACTGGAGAAAGAAAATGATGGACTCTCAGGAATGAATGCATGAATCAATCATGTCCTTTATGGGCAGGCACACAGAATTAATTAATTCACTGATAGGGAAATCACAGTCAGTGAACTCTGCAATAATTGAGGCTGTGCTTCATAAAAAGTCAGAGATCCATGAACCCTCACCCCCACAAATTCCCCATTACATGTTGTCTCCTACCCCCCATCCATACACATTACCTTCCCCTTTTAGAGGCACAGCATCCCCAGGCGACTCAACATACCACCAACACATGGCACTCTTAGAGCATTCATTCTCCTACCCTGGACAGAACACTGCATCCCCAAGTCACTCCAGGCACCATCACTTGAGACCTCCCTCAACCCAGTACCCTGCTCCTGGCTCTGCATCCCCCATACAATCTTCCATACCTCATCCCTCCACACATTTGACATCCTCCTCTTGTTGGGGACCCAGAACCACAGGGGGAAGGCCAGAGAGAACCCTGCCTCATAGCCCCAAAAAATCAACATCCACCAGAAGGCTAACAACTATAATCTTATTATCCTTTTATTTCCCTCTACACGGCACTCTTCTATTAGTGCCCCAAGAATAAAAACATTCCTTATTGTTAAAAGAGTTTCATTTATTGGCTAACATGCTATGGGTTTGGGTCGGTGGTGATGGTTGTCTTGCAGTTCATGGCACGATTTATCAAGGGCAAGGAAACAACATGGCTGGGGAGATGCCACTTAATGCCTGTTACATTCATTCACAAACATGGTTTTCAACGGATCCCTGATTTTCAGCCCCTCTTTCTGAGCTTTCCTGTTTTCCCTTGGGGTAAGCTGCTGACAATTTCTTTCCAGGATCTCTGGCTCAGCTGCCCTCACAGGCATGAAACGTTCCCCCACTTCACTGTGCGAGTGTTATAAAGAATACAGCAGGGCCCAATGACAAGGGCAGTGTTTTCTTCATTGAGGTCTAAGCAGGTCAGAAGGCACCTAACCTGGCTTTTAAATAGCCAAAGGCATATTCTACTGCCATTCTGCACCTGTTCAGCCTGTAGTTAAAGAGCTCCTTACTGGGGTCCAGGGTACCTGTATAAGGCTTCATGAGCCAATGGAACAAAGGGTAAGCAGGGTCACCCAAAACCACCATGGGCATTTCTGCTCTGGGAGGAAAGCACCTCTCTGGAGCCTTCTAAACAAACCAGAATTCCTAAAGATTCATGCATCAGGCACCATTACCAACCACCCTACATTGATGGTGAAACCACCTTTGTGATCCACTAACTCCTATAACACCAGAGAAAAGTACCCCTTGCGGTTAATATACTCTAAGGCCTGGTGGTCTGGTGCCAGGATGAGGATGTGCATTCCATCTATGGCTCCACTGCAGTTAGGGAACCCAGGGCACCAGATCTGTCCACTACCTCCTGCACATTTCCCAGAGTCACTGTCTTCTGCAGGAGAAGCATGTTGATTGCCTTGGCTACCTGTATGACGACAGCCCCCACTGTAGATTTGCCCACTCCAAATTAGTTACCCCCTAACTGGTAGCTGTCTGGCACTGCAAATTTCCAAACAGTAATTGCTTCACATTTCTCAACTGTCAAATTAGGCCTCAGTCTGGTATTGCTGCACTTCAGGGCAGCAGACAGCAGTTCACACAGTTCCTTGAAAGTGGCTTTACGCATGCGAAAGTTTTAGACACTGCTGGCTGTCCCATGACTGCAACACGATGTGATCCCACCTGTCTGCAGTGGTTTCGCAGCTCCAGAATCTCTGCTTCTTACTATACTGGCTGAAACACTGCGGCTCTGCTCTCCAGAGATTCACATCCAACAATGCCCCCAGAAACAATAAGCTCATTCTGCATGGGCATTATATTCAGAAAATACTGCATCACAGTGTGGGAACTGAGCACAAACACTGAATCAAACTTTGAAGCATACTGGGATCCATGGTAGTGTCTGTAATGGTGGCTGGCAGAAGACAAAAGACAAGACAAAAACACATAAAAATGTCATTTTTTTCCAGCCAAAAAGGGGAGGTGAGGAAAATGCATCCTGGGATGACATCAGAAACCCAGAACCACTTGTGGCAACTTTTTTCCCAGAAGACACCAGCACAAAATCCCAAAATGCTACCACAGTCAGATTCAGGCAGACATGTGGGTACACACTAAATCAAATTTCTGAGCTGGTCAGGACACAACCTTGACTTTATGAAATCTAGTGTTTAGAATTTGACTTTATTCCCAAGTGTAGACATACCAAGATGGGAATCTGCAGAGGCCCTGTCTTCTTTTATGCCACCCTGTGCATGCTACTGACAATAAAGAACCACAATAAGTCACTGTCTCTGTGGTGCCCTAGTATCGCCACACTGGATCTTCCTAAATCTTGAACTCATTTACTTACCAGTGAATTCTCTTTTTGATTTGTGATAAGAGGCACAACTGATTCATTTTTACACAGATATCTGCTTCAGACTCTAGTGATACAGAACTGAACAGAAATAAGAGTGCAAGAAAGATGCTTGCAAATCTGATGAGACACTCTTGGAGTACAGCTTCAACATTGTGTTTGTCAAGAACAAATAAAGGTCAAATTGCAAGTGTTATCTAGTGAAAGCAGCATTCCTAATGTCCCTTCAAAAGGAACATACAGGGAAACCACCATTACCTTTCCAGCACCAAAAAGTGAAAGTTTTATACCAACACATGCAGTTTAAGAGAGCCATGTCCCTCCCTGACCACAATCAAAAGACATCATTTGAGGTGAGTTACTGCACTGTGTAGGCTAAGAACCCTCACACTATAGCAAAAAAGTTGATCTTGCTAGTTGCAAGTGGTACTGTGAAGATAATGCCTTGGGAAACCACGGTGAACTCCTCAAAACCACTTTCAAAAATACAGTGAAACAAAAATACAGTGAAACAAAAGATTGAGGCAACAACAGATCACGAAACACACTCTTGGAGGATCCACAAAACACAGATGTTCTTGTTCTTCCAGTTGTTATGAGCACTGAGGCTTTGTGAAATATACAAATGTATTTCTCAGAGACATTCTGTTCTATCTCCCTCTTCTCAGACATGCCCAAATTATACTCCCAGAGGTTGGTTCACTATCAAGAATGAACTTCCTGTTCTTTCAATGAACACTTTGAAACTGATGTGCTACTTGCAAGCACGTGTTTCTATAAAGCTGCATTTATCACACGTGTCCATCAAGTCTCAGCATCAATCTATACGGACGTCATACTGGAGATTAAATAAGCAATGTCTCAAAGGCTATGTCTACACTACGAAATAAAGTTGAAGTTTAGCCAACTTTTTACCACTAGATTTTATAAAGTCAAAGGTGAGTGTCCACAAATGTCCAGAAAGTCAACATAGCATGTCTCCATTGCCTTAGCTAGGTTCAACTACATCAGCAATGCATTCTGGGTACCTATCCCACAGTTCCGGCAGCCCCACTGCATTCTGGGTTTTTGTGCCAGGCTTTATGGGAAAAAATGCGCTGCAAGTGCTTCTGGGTGTCTCATGTCATTTCAAAGTGCAATGCCCTCCTGCCCTCCCGCCACTGGAAAAACAAACAGCCGGCCCAAGGAATTTCACGCTTCTATTTGGGATATTTTCCCAAAGCCTGGCTCATGCAGCTGCATGGTGCTAGTATGGATCCTGAACAGCTTACAGATATTGCAGTGTGTTATGGGCACTTCCCAAAGTATCGTGCAATATTTTATTAGACAAAGCCAGTGAGAAGATGAGCTGGATGAGGATGATCCTGAAGAACTGGATACCAGGAAGGCAGAGCTGCTGGCTGCCCTGGATGAATTGCTTGCGGTGGAATGCTGGTTCTGGAGATGTGAAACCAGTACACACTGGTGGGGCCACACCATTTTGGAGGTGTGGGATGATCAGTAGGAGGTCTGCAACTTCTGCATGCACAAGGCCACTTTCCTGGAACTTTGTGATTTGCTGTCTGCTGCCCTGAAGCACAGCGATACCAGAGTGAGACCTGCTTTGACAATTCTGAAGTGACTAGCAATCGCTCTGTGGAAGTTTGCAATGCCCAACAGCTACTGATCCACGGGAAATCAGTTCAGGGTGGGCAGATCTACACTGGGGAGTGTGGTGATCCAAGGCAACCAAGGTAACAAAGGCAACCTGTGCACATCTGATTCATAAGACTGTGATTCCGCGAAATGTATGGGACACAGTGGACAGCTTTGCTGTCATGTGGTTTCCTAACTGTGGTGGGCAATAGATGGAATGCACATGCCAATCCTGGCCCCAAGACCACTTGGCCTCAAAGTACATAAAACGTGAGAGTTACTTCACCATGGGGTTGCAGGCATTGGTGGATCACAAATGTCATTTCACCAACATCAATGTGGGATGGTTGGGAAAAGGTGCACAACACACATCTTTAGAAATTCAGGTCTGTACAGAAAGCTCCAGGATGGGACTTTCTTCCCAGACCAGAAAATCAAAATTGGTGATATGGAGATGCCCCCTTGGCTCACGAAGTCTTACTCAGGCACCCTGGACTGCCACAAGTGCAGAATGGCAGTGGTATATGCCTTTGGTCATTTAAAAGCCAGATTCAGGTGCCTTTTGACCTGTTTGGAGCTTTGCCAAGCCAACATGCCCCCATCCCACCATGGTTGCAGTGTGCTGTATTCTCCACAACATTTGCAAATCAAAGGGGAAAAATTTCATGCTAGCCTGGATTGCAGAGGCATATGCCCTGGGCACTGCTTATGTACAGCCGGACACAAGGGCATTCAGCAACACACATGCTGAAACAATGGCAATCACCGAGGCTTTGAAAAATAGCTTTGCAAATGAGCAGACAGCCGCATGAATCTGCTGCATTTAAACTACTGTGATACCACCCCATCCCCCACAACAATGTATGCTTGACCTTTATGAAAGTACCTCAAACTGCACCTCACCTCATGAGAACCAATAAACGACACCGGTTTTCACAAAAACATTCTTTTTATTTAGAGGGTGAGGGTTAAGAGGGAGGAAAAAGAAGGGAATCCTGCCGTCACATGCGGTGCAATAAGAGCCTATTGCAGTGTGGAGAAGTTGTGGAGGTGGACTGAGATATTGTCCTTGCCCTACTCCCTGTGTTTGACACCCCTGACAGGGGTGTATAAGGCAACATTGAGGGAAAGCTGGGCAATAGGGTAAGGAGTCCACATAAATGTGAGTTCTGTGGTGGGTGTCCCTCTGCAGTTCCAATATAGACTGCAGGATGTCAATTTGCTCCATAACAGCCATCAGGAGCTTTTCTGATTCCTTGTTCCTGCACTGGAACATGCTTTGTTGTCACTGCTGGGTCCACTTTCTGTCAGCAGTGGCTTTGGCTTGCTCCCTCTCTGCCTTTTCAAGAGGCTGCAGGATCAGGTCCTGTTTAGATGTTTTCCTGTGGCGCATAGCAGCAACCTTGTCTCCCCCACTCACACTACCTGTTGAAGACATTCAAGGTCAGAATTTAGATACAATTTTAAAATGTGACACAAAGCACTGACCCATACAATGAACGGGTCTCTGTTTGACAATCACTGCAACTTTTGTTTTCCAAGACCACGTTTTAATAATGTTATCCAGCCCATTTTATTGTGGACATAATAAAATCCTGGTGGCTTAAGGATGGCAGTGGGTTTGAAACAAAACCCTGTAAAACACAAAGCATGGAAAAAAAACTTTCCCGGTGGCTTATAGCAGGTGGGGGAGTCAGCCCTGTAAAGTGTGGGAAAAAACTCCCTCAGCAGCTGCTCACAAATCCTTTGCAGCTGTATGGCTGTGGGGGTAGCTTGGGACCCCTCTAACAGCATGGTGGAGGGCCAGAGGAGCCTACCAACTGCATGAAGTGGGGAGATGGACAGCCTGCCATCCATGTGGTGCAACAGGACAGTCCTGGGAAATTTAAATGGCCATAGAGCAGTGCGATAATGTTACAGGAACAAACTTTATGAAACTTGCCATGCTTCTTCTAGGTTGCCAAAAGATACATCAGCATCCCAAGAATAACAGAGAATGCAAAAGACAATATGTTATACTGCATGAGCACAGGGCTGGAAAACTTGCCAGAATGCTGTGTGGTGTCATGATGCCAGATTACTTACTGGCTGCCTGGCATGGCAAGGTGTGCTATTGTAGAAGCTGGAATAAATCAGACCTCCCCAAGAACCTCATGCGAAAAATAAGAGAGATCTCTAAAAAGAATAAGCACTCCATCCCCAAAAATATTAACAAGCTGTTCTAAGGGATATAGATCCACTGCATCTAACCTGCAAACTGCTTGCAGCAGCTTAAAAAATATGTTCAACAAAAGTAAACCTATACCCCAACCCAGACACAACCCACTTGTAGCAGTTTAAAAATTATACTCACCAGGTGCCGATGAAGGGACTGGCTGCAGGGTGAAGAGCTCCAGGCTGTAAGGATCAGCTTCCTCAGGCATCTGCTGAGTGGCAATGTCCTCCTCTTCATCAGCCTCTGCCTCCTCCTCACCCTCTGGGCTCTCACCAGAGACATGAAGACAGTCTCCTGAGGAGTCCATGCTACCTTTGAGAATGTGGTTGGGTGCCTCCCAACAATGGCATGAAGGTGCTCATAATAGTGGCATGTTTTGGGAGATGTCCCAGATCACCCATTGGCTTCTCTCACCTTACAATATCACTGCGTGAGTTCCTTGATTTTGACCCAGATTTTCTGAGCATCCCTGGCGTACCCTTTCTCCATCATGCCCTGGGAAATCTTCCTATAAATGTCTGCATTTCATTTGCAGTCTGCTCAGCACAGCTTCATCACCCCACACAGAAATGAGATTCAGGATCTCATTATGGCTCTATGCTGGGGTTCTTTAGTGAAGACTGAGAACTCAGATCAGAACTAGAACTCTGAAAACACATGATGGATAGATGCTATCTGAGCTGGTCAGAAAGAAATTGAATTCAAATTCCTGGGCTTCCTGTTAAGTATTTCCTGTGCACCTGGAAAGCAGCAAAGGTAAAAGCGTCCAGAACAGATACCACTGTTCAACCTGCTGCTTACAAACAGGGAGGAACTAATAGGGAAGGTAGAGGTGGGTGACAGCCTGGGAAGCAGTGATGATGAGATGGTAGACTTCAGGATCCTGACCAAAGGAAGGAAAGAGAGCAGTAAATTACACACCTTGGACTTCAGAAAAGCAGACTTTGACTCCTTCAGGAACCTGATGGGCAGAATCCCCTGGGATGCTGCCATGAAGGGAAAAGGAGTCCAGGAAAATTGGCGGTATTTTAAGGAAGCCCTATTGAAGGCGCAGAAAGAAACCGTCTCGATGCGCAGCAAGAGAAGTAAATATGGTAGGAGACCAGACTGGCTTACTGGGGAAATCCTTGGAAAACTTAGGCACAAAAAGGGAGCTTACAAAAAGTGGAAACTTGGACAGATGTCTAGGGAGGGATATAAATTTATAGCTTGAGAGTGTAGGGCAGTTATCAGAAAGGCAAAAGTGCAACTGGAATTGTGACTCGCGAGGAATGTGAAGGATAACAAGAAAAGTTTCTACAGGCATGTTACCAAGAAGAAGGTGATTGGAGAGGGCATGGGACCCCTACTGGATAAGGGAGGTAACCCAGCGACAGATGATGCAGGGAAAGCTGAAGTGCTTAATGCTTTCTTTGCCTCTGTCTTCACAGACAAAGACAGCTCCCGGACTAATGCGATAAGTGATGCATTGTGGGATGAAGGTGGACAGCCTTTGGTGGGGAAAGAACAGGTTAGGAGCTACCTAATAAGGCTAAATGTACACAAATCGATGAGCCCGGACCTAATTCATCCTTGGGTTCTCAGGGAGTTGGTGTATGTTGTTGACGAACCCTTGGCCGTTATCTCTGAAAAGTCGTGGGGATCGGGAGAGATCCCAGATGATTGGAAAAAGGCAAATGTAGTGCCCATCTTTAAATAAGAGAAGAGGGATGATCCAGGGAACTATAGGCCAGTCAGTCTTACATCAGTCCCTGAAAAATCATGGAGGGGCTCCTCAAGGAAGTCATTTTGAGGCACTTGGAGGAGGGGAGAGAGTGATCAGGAATAGTCAGCATGGATTCATGAAGGGCAAGTCTTGCCTGACCAATCTGATTAGTTTCTACGATGAGATAACTGGCTCTGTGGACAGGGAAAAATCAATGGATGTGATTTATCTTGACTTTAGCAAAGCTTTTGATATGGTCTCCCACAAAATTCTTGTCAGCAAGTTAATGGAATGTGGATTGGATAAATGGACGGTAAGATGGATAGAAAGCTGGCTTGAAGGTCAGGCCCAGCGGGTAGTGATCAATGGCTCTCTATCTCCTCTGCCCCTCACATAACAAGTGCCCAGGCAGGCAGGTAGGGACTGTTACTTATCTGCAAAGTACCTGTGATTTCGAAAATGGTTTGAGGCGTGGGAGTACATGGATGGCGATGAAGCTGGCATGCTAATCTCCAGAGGTGAAGCGCATCTCATTTACACTGCACGCCTGATCTCACATCTCAAACTCACTCACTGGCCTACTGACCTGTTTTTTTGGTAAAAGGCATAAATTATCATGACAAATATCCATGCTACTTGGGTAATGCTTCAATTTTCAGCTTCATGCTATGAATCCGTGAAGGGTCTCACCTGGACAAGGCTTGGAAACATGGCTGAGGAACCATATCCCTGACATAAAGCAGAGGTTGTCTTGCTATAGCAGTGAGGGGCTTGCACAGATGGATATGATACAGGATTGCTTCCAGGTCTGTATACAGGCGCTGATGGAAAGACAGCTGTGAGTTATATAATACATCCAACCTCCCATTTTCCGTTCTGTGAGCCCTGCAAGGAAGAACCACAAAAGTAATGTTACAAAACCAGACTTTCTGGCATGAATCCCACAGTGCTGCAGCACAATCCCTTGTGAACCTTTCTTGTCTTTGTTTTTGTACATCAAACCTGTTGCCTTTCTGAGATTTTATTACTCAGGGTTTTTAAAAGAACAGCAACTAAAATGTCCAAAAAACTCTGCCTTGAATTATTATTTTACGAACCTCATATTTAGTCATTCTATATAATACAGGAATATTACCCCACCTTTCAACTTGCACTAGTTACCATTAATCCTCATTCTCAGCATCAGCAAACAAGAAGCAAAACATAAGATTTTAGTGGACAGCAGAGAGGCCAAGGACTGAACAGACATGGGGACTGCACACTCAGAGACCTTACTTTGAGTTCAGGAGAAAATGTGACAAATTCAAAGGTCACATCAAAAATTCTTATTGCAAATTTCAAAATCAGAGGAAATATGAGAAATATGGATTGGGGCAGGACCAGGGCAGAGGGACTCCTCAGAGGGAGCCCAAACAAGCAGAAGGGCCTGCAGAGCACCACCAGGGCAATCACAGGCAGCTGGGCAGGAGATGGCTCAGGCTAAATGGGACCAGCTGACTCCAAGGTGGGCCTAATATGAGGCCTTTAAAAGCCCTTCACAGGGGGATGGGTGGGGAGAGAGTGTGAGAGGTGAGTGGAGAGACCAGACCAGACCAGACCAGACCAGACCAGACCAGACCAGACCAGACCAGACCAGACCAGACCAGACCAGACCAGACCAGACCAGACCAGACCAGACCAGACCAGACCAGACCAGACCAGAGGGAGAAAGCAGGTTAGAAAGGAGCAGAAGAAAGGAACTGGAACCGGAACACCAGAAACTACAGAGGGAGAGTGAGCAGCAGCAGCAGCAGCAGCAGCAGCAGATTGAGAGGGGGGCTTGTTACAACTGTGGCCTGGAGAAGGTACTGGGGGAATTGTCTGGGGAAGTGTCCCAGGGAGAAGAGCTGCTGCACCAAGGGTTAAGGGAGTCAGCCCTTCCCACTAGCAGTTGCATAGGGACCCTGGGCCAGAACCTGGCATGAGGGGGTGGCAGCTGGGTTCCCTCAGACCACTCCTCACCCCAGCAAGGGCAACTGGGCCCTTAAGTGGGTCTAGTGGACTGACTAGAGGCCAGAGGCCCAGGAATGAGACTGACTTTCTCACAGGACCCAGAAATATTTGTTTAGAATTATGCATTTTGAGATATTCTAGGTAATCTGCAATTTTGAAAATGGATGTTAGAAGAGCAGAGAGACAGAAATTATTGAAACATTTTAGTATCGGGGTCATTACCTCAACACACAGAAGTAACTCTCAGATTTTATGTGAAATATCTTTGAATAATGTTTAGCATCAAAAAGTAAATGATCTCTTGAGTTTTCCTTTAGAAAGAGCCAAAATTCTATAATCTACAGGGAAAGAACAGTTTGGCAAGTTTGCTGTTGTGACTTTAGTTTCCAGTTAAATCAATCTACCACATCCCACGCATACTAAATTCCCCTGGAAAAGATTTGCAATGCATTTAAAATCTTGTATTTTAAGAGAGCTGCTGTCAATACTAATGCTTTTACAAGTAGTTTATCTTGTAAAGAATGAAGCACAGACTACTCTTTAAAAAGTCCATAAGAAGTGATGACCTTATTAAAACGTTAGTTACCATTTCTGTTAATACTGAATTAAGAATTTCAGTGTGAAGGATAAGTGTACAGTGTAAAACTTCAAGCCCTGGACACTGAAATCTTTCTTGGAACACCCCTGACAAAATGTCAGAAAAAGAATGTAATGAAATGCATATACAACACACAACCCCCCTGAGTTTACAGACCTTCAAGAGAGAAAATGATACACAGTATTTTCACACACAGGAATTCCCCTGAAAATAATTTTATAAAAAAAAAAAATTCTTGGTAAGGAGAAAAATGGTTTAACCAGTGACATATAGTTGTTTGTACCTTGTCTCATGGAACCTGTAAAAAAACATGTAAAAGAAAATGCTGGAAGATAATTGAAACTACCTGCAAGTTTCCAGATTTACCATATATTTGCACAAACAGATTTTAGATGATCATTTCAGAAGGGTCTCTGACACTTAGTAATCTAAGTCCCATTTTCACAGGTCACAACACCTAAGGTCCTTTTGCAAATTTTACCCCTTGCCTCAGTATGGATGCAGATTTTAACAGCTTGTGGCAAGAAACAGTAACCAAAACAACTGCTTGTATCACTTATATTTGGAGTTCATTACAGTGTTTCACCTGCCTCTATTACATATTTTTCATGCTGGCTTATTATGAAATCTGCACTCATGGGTTCCTTACATCATTTTAAATATTGTTCCTTATACTACTTCACTTATACTCATCTAAAAAAGTCTTGAAATTGAAATATTTCATTACTACATCAGTTCTCTCTTCCACTATGTATGGACACTGGTTTGTTGCTGTATATTTACCCAGAAAGAAAGAAAAAGAAGAGGAAGTTACCCCTCTTATGCAGTAACAATGGTTATTCAAAACAAAAAGCAGTCAAGTAGCACTTCAAAGACTAGCAAAAAAGTTTATTAGGTGAGCTTTCGTGGGACAGACCCACTTCTTCAGACCATAGCCAGACCAGAACAGACTCCATATTTAAGGCACAGAGAACCAAAACCAGTAAGCAAGGAGGACAAATCAGAAAAAGATAATCAAGGTGAGCAAATCAGAGAGGTGAGGGGGGAGGTCAAGAATTAGATTAAGCCAAGTATGCAGACGGTCCCCTATAGTGACTCAGAAAGTTCCCATCCCAGTTTAAACCATGTGTTAATGTGCTGAATTTGAATATAAAAGCCAGCTCGGCTGCTTCCCTTTGAAGAACGGTGCGAAAATTCTTTTTCAGTAACACACATACCTTTCGGTCATTAAGGCCGTGTCTACACGAGCCCCAAACTTCGAAATGGCCACGCAAATGGCCATTTTGAAGTCTACTAATGAAGTGCTGAAATGCATATTCAGCGCTTCATTAGCATGTGGGCGGCCGCGGCACTTCGAAATTGACGCACCTCGCCGCCATGCGTCTCGTCCCGACGGGGCTCCTTTTCGAAAGGACACCGCCTACTTCGAAGTCCCCTTATTCCCATCAGCTCATTAGTAAACTTTGAAATGGCCATTTGTGTGGCCATTTCGAAGTTTGGGGCTTGTGTAGACGTAGCCTAATAGAATGCCCCATTCCATTAAAATGTTGACTAACTGGTTTGTGGATCTGGAGTGTTTTGATGTCTGTTTTGTGCCCATTAACCCTTTGTTTAAGGGAGTTAGAAGTCTGTCCAATATGAAAAGCATCTGGGCATTGTTGGCACATATGATGTTCGTAGAGGAGCATGAGAAAGTGCCCATAATTCTGTGAGTAACCTGGGTAGGTCCAGCAACAAAGGGTCCTGTGGCACCTTACAGACTAACAGAAAACTTTTCTGTTAGTCTATAAGGTGCCACAGGACCCTTCGTTGCTGTTACAGATCCAGACTAACACGGCTACCTCTCCGATACTGGTTAGGTCCAATGATGGTATTATTGGTATAATGATACATATTGGCATAATGGTTATTCAAGATTATACCCCTGTGGGTACTCCACTCTGGGCATCACTGTGTCCTCGTGCCAGTGCTCAGAGATTCTTCCATAGCTGTAGTTTCCCTGCACCATGCATGTGCGTGCACAGCATGGGCTCCTCCTTCCCTTCACTACCTGACAAATACAGCAGAATGCTCCAAAGGAAGAGAAGGAGGAAGGGTAGTGGAGCACCCACAGGGGGACACATTTCAAAGAAACATCATTACTGCCCAAGGTGAGTAACTTCCTCTTCTTCTTCGAGTAATATCCCTGTGGGGGCTCCACTCTGGCACACAGTACTCACAGAATGGAGGTGGGTTTGTTACTTCTACAGTAGGCAACATAGAATGGCCCACTTGGATAAAAGAAACAACGGTAGAGGAGACAGCATAATACCGAGCAAATGTGTTTCTGGAACACCAAGCAACTGCCTTGCAAATGTCCATGGGGGGTATGTTCTTGAGAAAGGTGGTAGTAAGAGACACTGGCTGGGTCAAGTGGGCAGTGACAGCGATGAGTTCTGTAACAGGTGTGGATGCAGGTAGAAATCCACTTGGAGAGCCATTTGGATGAGATCGGCAGGCCTTCTGAATGCTCTGCAAAGGACAGAAAGAGCTGGGCAGATTTGCACCATGGCTTTGTATGGTCAATGTAAAAGGCCAACATCCAGCCAATGTCCAGGGTGTGCCACACCACGTGTGCAGAGTTGGAGTGTGGTTTTGGGGAAAAATGCCAGTAAAGTGGACAGGTTTGTTAATGCAGAATGGAGAGGGAACCTTAGGGAGGAACTTGGGATGAGGTCAGAAAGTAACTCTATCCTTGGTAAAGACCGTATAGGGGGGCTCGCCATCAGGGCTGCAACCTGCCCAACTCGCTGGGCTGACAAGATGGCCAAGAGAAATGAGATTTCATGGACAGGTGAAGCCAGAAACAGGTCACCAGGTGCTCAAAGGGTGGCTTCATAAGGCGCTGAAGAACAAGGTTGAGATCCCAGACAGATAACAGGGACTGAAGTGATGGAAAGGTGCTCTGGATACCTGTCAGGAATCATTTGGTTATGGCATGGGTGAGAAACAACAACCCATCCTCTGTCTGGTGAAACATCTCCAAGGCCATGGCATGCACTCAGATGGTACTAAGGCTGAAGCCTGACTCATGCAAGTGCAGTAAATTGTGCCAGAGGATAGGTAAGGGCATGGCGTGAAGAAGGGTGGAATGATTCAATGGGAAAATGGTCACCATTTGTAGAGTTGGGATTTGTGTGTAGACTCTCACCTACTATTGACAACAGCGTGTTTCATCTCTTCAGAGCAAGCTGCTTCGGTATTTTGTAGCCATGAAGGAGCCACATGTGAAGATGTAGTTTGAGAGGACTGGGGTGAAGAGTGCAGCCAAAGTCCCACAACAGAAGGTCACAGTGAGGAGGAAACAGATAAGGAGTTGCTGCTGACATCCAAAAGAGGTAAGGGTGCCAGGTTTGTCTGGGCCATGCCAGGGCCACCAGGATGAAGCGGGCCTGGTTCTGTCCGAGTTTGAGTAACAGTTTGTGGATCAATGGAATGGGAGGGAACATGTACAGTAGAGGCGCGTTCCACGTGATGACAAAGGCATCCCTGAGGGGTGTTTTGCAAGTTCTGCCCTGGAAGAGTACTGACATTTTCTGTTGACCCTGGCTGGTTGGCTGAGGGCAGCTGTAATGATTTCTCATTCGTGCTCATCAGTGAATGATCAGCTTAGGGTGTCAGCGGTCATGTTTAGAATTCCAAGGAGGTACGTGGCCACAGGGGTCACCCAATGCCAGATACACCATGTCCACAGTTTTACGGCTTCCATGTTTAGGGATGGGGATCAAATCCCTTCCCCCTTGGTGATTGATGTAGAACATGCAGGTGGTGCTGTCGATGAGAATACTGACTGATCTGCAAGTGAGGAACTGCTGGAAGTGTTTGCAGGTGTAGCGAGCCACCCTCAACTCCAGAAGGTTGATGTGGAGTGCTTGTTCTGTGAACTACCACTTGCCTTGCACTGAGTGAGGACCTAAATGTGCCCCCCGAACCCAGCAGGGAGATATCCGTTGTGAGAGTGATGGATGGTGGTGGTAGGTGAAAGGGCATGCCAGCAAGAACATTCCCTGGGCATGTCCACCATTGAAGAGAGAAAAGAATGTGTGATTGGATGGCCACCACCTTGGAAAGTGGATCCCTGGACAGGGCATAGCAAGAGGCCAGCTATGACTGAAGGCAGCACACATGGAGTCTGGCCAGCCTAACCACCTTGGTGGTAGAGGCCATATGTCCCAGTAGCGTGAGGCAGGTGTGCACTATACTGGTGGATGATAAACACACTACCTGGATGAAATTGCACATGGTGTGAAATGACTGAACGGTAGTGGCCACCATGGCGGTGTTTATATGAGCTTCTAAGAACTCCAGGGACTGAGTAGTTTGGAGCGTAGACATCTTATAGTTGATATGAAAACCCAGACTGAACAAGAACTGCAAGGTGATATTTACCATGTGCTGGGCTTTGCGGAATGGTGGGCACTTTAAGAGGCAGTCATCCAGATAGGGGAATATAATGAACCCTGTTTGCCAAAAGTGGGCGCCCACCACTGCCAGAATTTTGGAAAACACCCTTGGCACCACGGAGAGACTGAACGGGAGGATCCAATGCTGGCAATGACAGCTTCCCACTGTGAAGTGGAAGAAGCGTCTTGAGCCGGATGGATGCTGATGTGGAAGTCTGTATCCTGTAGGTCAAGAGCTGAGAACCAATCATTCTTGCCTAGGGCTGGAATAATGGTAGCGAGAGTCACCATCCTGAAACGTGTGTAGAGGATACATTTGCTAAGCCTGCTGAGATCTAAGATTGGTTTCCATCCCCCACTTTTCTTCTGAGTGAGGAAATAAGTGGAGTAGAATCCCTTGCCCCAAAATTCCATGGGGACTGGTTTGACTGGCCCCAAACGGAGGAGATGCTGGACCTACTGGTCAAGCATACTTTCATGAGGGGGGTCCTTGAAGAGGGATGAAGTAGGAGAGCAGGTGGGGGGCGTAAAAGTGAAGGGGATGGAATAACCCTGTGCCACCAGTTCTAGAACCTACTTGTCTGTGGTGACAGCCCTCCACCAATGAAGGATGGGCAGAGGTGGTGATGAAATGGGTGTGGCTGTGTAGTGCCCAGTTGAGAATGACGGATCAGACTCTTGACCATACCTTCAAAATTGTTGTTTAGGTGGCTGAGGGTGAGGCGTCAAGGACTTCTGGCCCTGATGTTGCCTACTTGACCATCCTCGCTGAGGCCTGTGCTTTCAGAGGGGCTCAAAACAATACTGCTGCTGCGATTGCTGGGACTGCTCCCGAGGTTGTTGATAGGGTGAGTAGTGGGCCTGTTTGACTGAGGGTTTGTACGTGCTGAGTGTGCACAAGGTAGAGCAGGAGCCAGGATATACAATGCATGACCGCTGCTGATGCCATAAGTCAAACCGCCGTGTCCATGATGCCCATGGAGGCAGTGCTGGCAATAGTGCACCTTTCCTTGATAATGCTGGTGAGGGCTTGGCGTTGATGCTCTGGCAAAGCCAGGATCAGCTCCTGCAGCTTAGAGTAATTCTGATAATCATGGTCAGCCAACAATGCTATGTGATTAGCTGCCTGAAGCAGCAAAGTGCCAGAAAAGTAAACTTTTCAGCCCATGATATCCCATTTTTTGCTGGCTTTGTCCTGCGGTGGGTGGAGGGGTCAAATGAAATGATGCAGCCTTTTTATGGACCCCATCCATGACAAGGGCATTGGGTGTAGGTATGTGAATAGGAATTCATTGTCCTTCGATGCCACAAAGTACTTTTTGTCCTTCCATCTGTTGGTAGGGGCAATGGATGCTGGGGTTTGATGGAGCTCTGTGGCGAGGTCCATTATAGCTTCTTCCAGAGCTAGTGCCACCCTGGACAAGGAAGTGGGTTGCATTGTGCAGAGGAGCCAATACTGCTTAACAGGCACCTCCTGCATGTCCTTGTCCTGTGCCAGCCTGTGGAAGAGATCTTGCAAGGCCCTGGGATCATCCACAAGAGGGGGTGACTGGGTGAGCACCGCATCGTTGGGTGAGGAGGAGGAACAATATAGGGGGGAGCACTTTTTCTCTTCAGAGGAGAAGGACAGCTGGTACGGTGCTGAAGTGGACGGCCATGGCGCTGGTGGATGAGGTTCTGATGCCCTGGACGGTGCTGACTGGGTGTATGAGTGTGGAGATCAGGTATGCCATGAAGGCCACTGTTGCTCTGGGTGGGAATAGCGATAGGCAAACCACGGCCATGGTGGGGGTACATACAGCACAGTGGGTGGCACATCCTGCTGCCCTAGGTGCACCCGCTGGAATGCTGCAAGGAGAATGCACTTGGGCACTCAAAGCCACGTCCACCAGGTGTAGGGAGCCTGGTGCAGGAAGCATACAACGATGCCAAGTGATGGGAGAGCACAGATAAATAGGCAGCCTCAGAGAGGGTCAGTGCCAAAGGGATAGTGCCAGATCTACTGCGTGAATGTGCAGTACCACTTTGGCCACTGTTTTCTTTGGTGCCAAATGCTTCAGTGCAGAGGGTACTGGGGGGTCACTAGCCCAATGCTGTTGCAGTGTCACAGTAGCCTGTGCCTGTGAGTACATTTTGACTCTGGACTTATGAGGTGATTCTGACCAGTGCAGAGATTTCGACTGGTGCCGCTTGTGGGCTGAACTGGGTGCCAAGGGCAGGGCCGTCATCTTTGTGGACTTAGTGTGTCCTGCTTTAGACCACTGTTGGGCTCGACAGAGCCGATGATGCCAGTGCTGAGTGTTTGCATCTCGTCTCCATGAGTGCTTGTTTGGGTGGTGCTGGTAGAGATGGTGCTGGTGAGCTTGCAGCAGCTTTGCCTTCTGGCATGGCCCATGAAGACAGAGCTGGAGGCCAGAAACAGGCCAGGGACGGGTCTCGCACTGTGCTGGAAGATCCCGAAGAAACTCAGAGGCATTTAGGGTCCAGACCCTTAGATTTGGCCACCGCCTCTTTAGAAGGCAGCTTATCAGGCTATACGGATTTCTCACACAGGAACATTTTGAGCCAGTTGGCTTGGTCCCTGCATGCTCTTGCTGTGAGGCTGGAGCAGCGAATACAGGATTGTGTCTGGTGGCCCTCACATAGACACTTAACACAGGATGAGTGGCCATCAGAAACCCACATGGTGTCCTTGCAGGATTGAACCATTTAAAGCCCAGGGAGCCTGGCATAATGGTGACACAGTAGCTAACAACTTTTTTTTTTGGAACAGTGAAGAACTAGGCAAAAACAACTTAGACTGGGTAAATGGCTAAACTAACTCTAACTTGCTTTGTAGAGAGACACGATGTTCCATCTGCAGCTGAGGATGACAGAGAATAAACTGAGGAGCCCGCACCGCATGCACACCAGATAGCACCAGGAGATGCTACTGCACATGCATGGCATGGGAGATTATGGCTATGGAAGTATCTCCAAGCACTAGCCAAGGGTGAACTGACGTCCAGGCTGGTGCACCCACAGGGTCACTACTCAAAGAAGAAATTCTAATTACCAATTAATTAAGAAAAAGCAGTCAAGTAGCACTTTAAAGAAGAGCAAAATAGTTTATTAGGTGAGCTAATAAACTATTTTGCTCTTCTTTAAAGTGCTACTTGACTGCTTTTTGTTTTGATAGTGTATAGACTAGCACGGCTTCCTCTCTGACACAATTAAGAGTGTGTATAAAATATACATAATGAAACAGATACTGTCATTGTAAAAAGAGTTTGACATGATTTGATACATAGGAAATGTAGCTCAGCATGTGAATCAGACAGACTCAAACTAAACTGGAGACACAAACACCCACAAATCTTTAGGGAAGGGCAAGACTCAGCCAGAACTTTGAGCTCAAGCCATTCAGGCTAACTTGAATGCAGAAAACAGGCAGGAAAAGTGAAAGTTTAAATAAACTTCTATTGCTTAGAATTTTACTGAGCAAAATAGTGTGGTTTTAAAGACACATAATTATTTACAGAGCTGGTGTGGTAAATTTATAATAGTCTTCTAATGATAGTCCTCTGTACTGAGACATTACCAAATAGCTAATAAAGATGTGTCACTCTTCACACTCTGATCCATACTTTGGGTCTAATTCATATGTTGTATAACTCTAGCAACAGTGCCAGGGATGAAATTAAACAATTGTTCTTATAAAAAAAAAAAACAATCTGCACAATTTGTTTAGATCTGTGAATCTAGAGAGAAATAACTACTGAAAACATTAAATGATCTTACTTATGAAATTGCTGTTCCCATAGTCTCTTAATTGCTTTGTCCTTTAATCCTTCCAAGACTAAAAGGTGAATTGTACCATCCAGGATATGAAAACCAGTAATGATATCCAGTTTAGAAATTTCCTTGCTGATGGTTTTCAGTTTGAAAGTTGCAAGAGCGTTCTGAATTTCTTGTAAAGGATAAGAGTCCAATTGGAGTGCTTCAGCATTAATTTCTGTAATCTCTTGCAGTAGATCATGCAAGCAAGGTATATTTTTGTAGTCAAAAATATAGACAATGCAGCCATATGGGCAATCTGCAACTTCAGTATCAGCAGTTTCTGCCTGCAAACCAAGTGGCACAGCTATTTCCACTCTTACTTTCAGGACTGAGTCTGATTCCAGATAATGTCCCATAGGCAGCGGAGAAGTCTGAGGGCCATCCACTGATCCTGTAATTACACCCATAATTTTTTCAGTTTTACTATCCTTCTGAAAGATCGTGGGATCTGGAACTGGGCAGCTGTGAATGGGTGCAGTGATATTCAAGTATTTTTCACCTAGCAGTAGGTCAGATAGGCTGACTTTAGCTACTCCATAGGGATGCCACAAATTGTCCTTTTCTGTAAGTGGACTGTCGAACGTCTGTTTGCAAGAGACAAGCCCCACGTGACTCAACTTTCCATCATTTTCCTCATCACCAAACAAAGAGGGTTTTTTAATGTCCTCTGCCCTTTTTCTGTCCCGGTCATGAACCTCAATCTCCAAAGGCAGTCCTCTAAAATATTCATGCAGTTCCCCAGGATTGATTGTCCCTGTTAGAATCACATTGACATCCTTAAAATAGATGTGGGTTCCATGGGTTTGCCCATGTGTTTGATGAGGAGGGAGGTTGTAAAATCGGTATTTGCAGTATGTGGGAACACAGGTCGCCTACATGAAAAAACACAAACAAAAAACAGGGAAGACAGACAGAGTGAAACACCCCTAGAACTAACTTTTCACTTTCACTTTCCTTCCAGCATTTCTAATAATGAGTACTGAAAAAGCTGCTTTTGCAAACAGTTAGCATATCACTCCTTCAGTTGCATTACAGGGAGCTAATAATGCAGGGATTGGACTTTTACACACCACAATACGCATCAAAAGCCAAATTCTTAAATAGCACATATGCTTAAGGAACAGTTTGATTCTAAAGGGGAAGGTCTCTTGGGAGGCAAATGGACACCATGGACCAAGATCCACCACCAGGAAATGCCTGCTTGTGTACTTGCAAAGAGAACCACGAGGAGCCAATGCAGCCACAAGAGGACAAAAATAGCGTGGAAGGGGCAGAAGTAAAACTGATGATTTCATCATACAGACATATTGTTTCCCTAGAGCTGGGTGCCATTGTCAACATAACTCTCCTGTATAAACCTGGCTTGACTACTGATTTTGGGCCCCAAATTGAGACATCCTGTCGCTGTTTTTCTGAAGAGTAGAGATCCCACCATTCCAACAGAAACCAACCAGCATTATAGATATGCAGCGTTTCTGAAACATCAGACTCCAGGTTTCTCAGGATGTGCCCCCAACAAAGAAAGGACCCAAAACTTTAGATACCACTTTTAAAAGCATAGCTAGTATGTAAAATTATCTTTATTTCCATATTAACAGATACATTATATTCAACTAAAGATCTCTCTCTTTTGTGAAGTAATCATTTGTAAAGCTAAAAAAAAAATTTTAAACTGTTTTGTCCCATAACTTATTTCACAAAAACTATAAAAAGCTGTACCGTTCTTCAGAGAAGTAAGAGACCAGAACTCATAGGCTTTTTCCTCAGCAATGGTGAATTGGACTAATTATGTACAAAACTTGGGATTTTATTTAGTTCTGCTATGAAGTGAAACATGCTACAATTTCTCTGATTAAATAAATTCTCCATACAGGAAAAGCAGTCATCTCCACTGAGCACTGGTTTATAAATGATTTCGAACTATTTGGTATTATAAGACAAACAATTTCCCCAGATTGTCCAAACAATCAGAAGGGAAAAACCTGCTTAGGAACTGAATCATGTTTACTTAGAATAAAGCTACAGTCCATACGTTTTGGCCCACACAAGAAGATTTTTTTTTTTTGCCAGTACACAATGCAGCAGAAGGGACAATCGGCCAAGTGTTCTCTCAAGAAGTCTATATCTTGTGACTATTCTGCCAATGTTGTGGGGGCACTACCTGGCAAATGAATACATTCCTGTTCAAAGTTGTATTTGATATTTTAAAGGAAGTCACCTGAGGTGAAACTGACAAGTGGAATCCTAAAAAAAGAGGCATTCTCCATTACCTGCAGTACTTCAACTGGGACAGGAGTTGTTGGAAGGCACGTAGCGGAAAGAATCCTAATAATCAGTGGATTTAATTCACTTATCTGTCTCTCGGACATCAGAGGTTCTTCTGTAGTGAAAGTTATATAAGCATCTAAAATCTTAGGAGATTTCTCTTGCAGTCGACTGATCACTAACCGTTCTCCTGTGAAACAATATGAAATCAAATATTATATGTTTTGAAAGCAGTCACTGAAAGACTAATTAATACCATGGCTTCAGTTAGTACAGGTTGCACCTCCAAAAACCAGCATTCCCTCCTCTGGCAACATCCCTCATCCTTCTGGATGAGGGATGGTCCTAGACTAGAGGGCTGGGGCAGGATGGCAACCTAATCTGGCCTCCCAGCAGCCCCACAGTGGGCAGTGGGCCAGGTCCGAAGGCAGCATCCCCAGTAGCC
Source organism: Carettochelys insculpta (assembly GCF_033958435.1). Lineage (NCBI taxonomy): Eukaryota > Metazoa > Chordata > Testudines > Carettochelyidae > Carettochelys > Carettochelys insculpta. Next base: position 12,871,822 of record NC_134147.1, on the reverse strand, counting down.
CCAAAGGAGGCTGGGGCACCAGTGTCCTCCGGCAGCCCGACACAGAGCTGAGGCTGGAGAGCCCGTGGCGGCAGGACAGCGGAAGCATCCAGGGACCGGGGGCTGGGCATTCACCACCCTTTGTCCAGCAAAATCTCTCATCTGGGACCACTGAAGAACCAAGTGTGCCAGACCAGAGAGGTACAATCTGTAACATATGCTGGTACTGGAGCAGCACTGGAAATGCAATACAGTGGTATTGTTCCTCTAAGTACTATAATTGTTTTAATTGTTTATTATTTGTACAATAGAACCTCAGCATTATGGACACCAGAGTTACAAACTGACCAGACAGCCATGCACCTCCTTTGGAACTGGAAGTATACACTCAGGCAGTAGCAGAGACCAAAAAAAAAAAAAAAAGGCAAATACAGTACACTCCTGTGTTAAACATACCCTAGCAGAAAGGGAAAGTTTTTAAAAAAGATTTGACAAGGCTAGGAAACTGTTTTTGTGTTTGTTTCATTTAAATTAAGATGGTTACAAGCAGTAAACTTTTGAAAGTACAACCATCATATTTTGTTTTGCGTTATGAACCTCCATTCCCACGGCATATGTAACTCTAAGGTTCTACTATAGTACAACAGATACTAAAGGCCCTCGTGAGATCAGGGCTTCACTGTGCTACAAACTGCTTTTGTAGAGACTTGCAAATAAACTCTGCATTATAACAGTGGTATTTTATAGTTGTTAAAAGGACTTTTTTCACGAAAGGTTAGACATTTGATTACACATAGATAAATGTCTTTAAAAAGAGTGATCTGCTATTTTATGTACTTTGTGATTCCCCATGCTATAGGTGTGTATATCTATATATGTCACAGACTTCACATAACTATTTTCACTATTCCAGAATCAATTACCTGGCACCAGGACTAGAAATACTTCAGTAATAATAAAGATGCAGCAAGTTTGATATCTAATACCAAGCACCAACCTTCCACATATAGGCGTCTAAGCTGCAAACACAGCAGCCCACAAATGTTATTAATGAAATAGCACCGTAGGCTTGATTTCTGTGAAGCATATAACAAGTTGCGAACACTTGCAGCAATGCCAAGTTCATATGTCAGGAATTTCACACAAGAGCGATCAGCAGACAAGGATTTAGAATAATCAGCTAAAATTGCTCACTAGCATCTTTACTCGGGCCTTCCCCCCAGCTCTTTAGGCAAAATTTTCAAAGGGCTTTCAGAAAATGCACCTGGAAAATTTCTAAATATACTCATAGTATGAAATGGATGATTTGCCAGTGCCTCATATCTGTATGTTTGCTAATGCAATTAACTTAAAATTTTGTAGGCCCTTTCCAAACATGTAATTCCATTTACAAAATGTCTTAGTAGGCACCCAGAATACTGACCATGTTCACACAAACATTCCTTCAGACCCCGCCTATAATTGCATTTATCTTTTTAATACGTGATACTAGTTACTTTGCCCACACTGCGTCCAAAGGAACTTAATTTTTCATTACCAGTAACACATACATGACTGGCGAAGAGTGCAAATCTCGAGCAATGCAACAAAATACAGATTTGTTGCTGGTTTTGACCATTTTAAAATATCTCTGACATAAAATTTTACAGTAAACTGTTTAACAGTGACAAGAAGGATATTCAGCCACTTGGAGGCTACAGAATCACAGACAAGCAAGGGTGTAAAAATCATATCATATTAGTTATGAAGGGTTTCTTTACTGCAGAGGGATGTAGTACAAAAACTGGTGCAAGTGCAAAGCAGTTTGCCCCTGGTTTGGATCCCATGGAAAGCAGCTGCTAAGAGACTCTACCTACCTCTCTTGGTATATACATACACCTTTACCATAACAGCTGAGCTTTAACACTGCGGCTTTTGACCTTCCCAGACTACTCTGTCCCTTAGAGGAATCTGATCTGCCTTGTGCACCCGCAGGCTTCACCTCCCTTAGAAGCCACTTGCTTACAAAATAGGCAAAAAATACAAAAAGTGTCATAGCATACTATTACTCAGAAATTATTTACTTTTTCAGTTTTGCCACGTAATTATAAATTGGAATATAAATATTGTACTTACATTTCAGTGCACTGTACATAGTGTATTATAAACAAATCACTGTCTAAATGAAATACTAGTTTGTACTGACTTACACAGTGCTTTCTTCTGTAGCCTCTTGCAAAACTAGGCAAAAGTACATATAAGCTGATGTACTGGTGGAAGACTTCTGTGTACCCTTAGGGGTATACATGCCTCTGGCTGAGAATACTCACTTGTATCCCAAAATAGCAACCCAAGGGCTAAATGCCACGTTCAAAATAGCAGTGCTATTTCAAGCATGGTATTTCATTTCCGCTATCCCTTGTCATGACAGAGGTAGTGGAAACCTCAAAACAGCCCTTTATTTTGAACCTCAAATGGCACCAAGTTCAAAATAAGGTAGCTCAAAATAATTTACGCAATTTGCATTGCACAAACTGCATAAGTTATTTCAAGTTATGGCTACAGTGTAGCCATAGCCTGAAGTGACGTAAGGCAGCACTAGTGTCCCCATTTTACAGATGGAGAACTAAAGCACATAGAGGCTAAGAACTTTCATATCTGAAGTTAGTGCCCTAACCACAGGACTATCACAGATTGCAAAAGGGAAAACCAGGCAACCTGGTGAGTGCAGGGTTCAGGGCATTGGAAGCGGTACATTCCTTTCCCTTCTCGAGCCAGTTATTTCCCTGCCTTTCAGAAGAACAACTAGGAATTTATATGGATATGGGCAGGTCAAGAGAGAGAATTAAAAAAATGCACAAACTATTTCCCCTCCATGTCAACTTGAGTGTTTTGGGTTTTTTCCCCACCAGCATTACAAAGTTTATCCTAGTGATCAAGACTCAGTTTCCTTTTAATGTTTTAAATTTCCCCACTCTGCTTGTCTGATCTTTTGTTTCCCTCCCCTTGCATCTCTCTAACCTCTTCTCAAATCATCACAGTCCTTGAGGTTTCAGCTTCAAGTCAAAACATCGGAAACATTGTGGGACAGAGCTACTTTGCATGTATAGAACAAATAAAGCAAGTACAGAAACCCAGAGCCTGTTTGACAACCTGTATTGTCCTGTATTTCTAATGGAACTGGTTACCATGACCTTTTTCAGGTATCTGCTCCAGAAGAAACAGCAGCTTTGAAGTTAGAAGCAACATGAATGGATCTGCAAACAACAAAAAGTCTGTGGCACCTTATAGGCTAAAAGAGTTTTTGGAGCATAAACTTTTTGGGCAAAGACCCACTTCATCAGATGCATCTTTGCCCAAGAAAGTTTATGCTCCAAAAATCTGTTTGTCTATAAGGTGCCACTGGAATTTGTTTTTGTGGATACAGACTAACACAGCTAGCCCTCTGATACTCTGCAAACAACATTCATCAGTTACCAGAAGTGGGAAAACTTCTGTGAGGCTACAACTTCACTGTAGCCCTAGCTCAAAATAACTTACACAAATTGTGATGCACATTTTGCATAAGTCGTTCGGTGCTACCTTATTTCAGGCCCGGTGCAAGCCACGCTGAACTGGGGTTAGATATAAGGGGCTATTTTGAGCTTCCTGGTAAGCCTCATGCAGGGTTACCAGGAATAAAACACTGTGCTTAAAATAGACCTGCTATTCTGAGCATGGTGTTTGGCTGTGCAGTTTCTATTTTGGAATACAAATGTATCCCAAAATAGAAACTGTATTGTAAGCTTAGCCTGCGAGTCTAACACAACTGTGGCCCCCTCCAACGCAATAACTTTTTAGCGAAGACATGTTGTTGTGGCTTTTAAAAATGAAACAATTCACAGAATTCCTAGGACATTTCTCACTTGATCAGTCTTTAAAAAGACAAACAGTACTGGCTCATCCCTTTGAATGAAAATGTCATTACATGCAACCCTTCACAGGTTGAACCCCTCTCATCCAGCACCCATGGGACCTGACCAGTGCTGAACATTAGAATTTGCCAGATCATGGGAGGTCAATATTGTCCAACATATTACCAACACTTCCACTGCATACTGGGCTCTTAGAAGACATTTAGGGGTCAAGTACAGCTCAATGACAGCACAGAACAGAGAGCCAGATAGCTGGTGGCTATCAATGAAGTTTATGGAAGCATGGGAAACTTGGCAACACCCATGATAAATGGTCATCAGGCTAACTAAAATCATGATGGATTATGGATTTTGCCAAATGAGAGAGTTCCAGATTAGCACAGTTCAACCTGTATTTCCACTTCCCCTTTTCAAACACATAAGAAGCTCATAGGTTGGTTTTAAACAGGCCACTTCCTTTGGAAGTCTCATGCTAATACACGGAGCGAAAGATGCTAATGAGGCGCAGATGCAAATTCCGCATGCCTCATTAGCATAATATCACGTGATTTGGAGTCTGGAAGACCGTTCTTCTGAATTCCAAAATGCTGTGTAGAAGTGCAGCCCCCGGGGGGGGCTTTCGGAAGGACATGCTTCTTCCGGAGGCCCCTTCTTCCCAAAACTTTTTGGGAAGAAGGGGCCTCCGGAAGAAGGACTTCCTTTTAGAAGCCCCCTTCCCCGGGGCCACACTTCTACATGGTCTTCCGGACTCCAAATCACATGACATTATGCTAATGAGGCATGGCAAATTTGCATCCGCACCTTATTAGCATCTTTCGCTCCACGTATTAGCATGCCACTTCTGAAGGAAGTGGCCTGTGTAGAAACGGCCAAAGTGTGGCCGTGTTTTGCATCTTTATTTACACAGATTAATATTTCCACAGGACAGATATAATACAAATGTCACAACCTTTATTCTTCTCCAGGGCTCTTTGAAAAAACAGGTGGAAGAAAGCTGTTTTTATTGTGGTTGTTAACAGAATCACCATGCTTACCTGACCACCTATAACCACCGACAGGCAGACTCAAACCTGAGACCTCGGGAGCTTTGTGCAGGTGCTTCTACAATCAGAGCTAAAACCCCACTGTCGCTCTGCTCAGGCTGAAAGAGAGGCTGTGTCTACACTATGAACTAAATTCGAATTTAAGGCGGTTAGTTCGATATTACCATGTGACTGCCTTCACAGTAAATACCATTAGCTCAACTTAGGGAGCACTTATCTTGAGATTACAAAATTGCAGTTACCTGATGGGTGTAGTGTCAAGCTCGAATTCAGAAGTTCAATTAAAGGACAGTGTGGAAGTGCCATGTCTTAAAATCAAATTTATTAGCCTCCAGAGGTGTCCCATATGTAACCCACAATGCCTCTCACTGCTCTGCTCTGGTTGCTGCTCTCCAGAAACAGGAAGACTTTTGAAATGGAAGCAGCAAGGCTTTGGCTGTGGGTTCATGTTTGTGTGAGAGCCTGAGAAATGTCTTTCTTTGATACTAGTGCTGTGAGCGCATCCACCCATGCAAATAGCCCCTGCAGGGAGTTTGTGGCTCCGTCGCTACACTTGTTATTTTTTTCTGCGCTGCCTGGAGCCAGCCACTGCCCTGCCACACCATGTGGCAATAAGGCTGTTGTGGGGGTCATGCTCGCATAACATGCTGAGAAACTTCTTCTTAGCAGTTTACATTTGTGTGCAAACCCCCTTCCCTCCCCCACAAGCACCACGCAGTCTGAGTTTTTCCTGCCCTCTGCCACATCACATGGATAGCCCCCAACCCAATAAAAGGATGTGCCTGCTGTTCAGTGCTGACCATGCTTCCAGGCAGCACCATGATAGACTGCACGCATTTAGGGATGCAAAAGTGGGAAAGTTATTTGGGGACTTGCTGCTGCCATGGGGAACTCTCCTCGGGCAGCTAAAATACTGGGGGGTTTTGCTGCTGCCATGGGGAAGTCTCCCCCAGTGGCTAAGATATTTGGAGAGAGACACCTCAACTGGCCCCCTACTGAACCCTCCCCATACACCCATAGTAGGGCTTGCTGCCACTGGAAGTCTTCTCCAGTGGCTAAGAGACACGGGGGGAATACTTCACCCACACCTCACCAAAAATACTTTTGGGATGTTACTGTCCACTGCAGACAACTTCTGGTTTTATATTTCGGTTACAAAATATTTTTACTAATATCTGCTATCCGTCTTCATGCCTTGACCCCCTCAGAAACATCAGGAGGGTGGGATCTAGTTGAGATTCCTGTTTGTATTAGGAAGTTCAGTGTATGTTATTTCACTGACATCAACCATGTTGGCATTACCTGTGTAGTGAAGGGGAAAGTCAAAAATTCTTTTCTCCTAGACTTTTCTATCCTCTTTCTTCTAACTTTAGAATACAGTCCCGGCCCCTGCATTATTTTCAGGGATCACATGAAATGATGGGAGGTGGGACTCTTAGCGGATGGCCAGTTCTGAACACAGTCATTGCACACAAGCCTTATAGTCAAAGACTCTCCCCATCAGCAACTCTCTTTTCTGAAAAACTTTCCTATCTTCTCTTTCTTCATGGTTTTGGGGTCTCTGTACTAGTTTCAATAAAGTCAAAAATACTCTTTCCTAGACTTTTCTATCCTCTTTCTTCTAACTCTGAGGGTCCCTGTATTATTTCCAGGGATCAGCATATTTTCAGGAATCGGGAGGGGAATATGGAAAATGCAATGTGGGAAAATTATATCAAAGACCAGTGAGCAGACCCAGAATGCTACAGGGATGAGGAAACTGTGGGATAGGTTCCCAAAAGGTACTACTGCAATAGTCAATGTTTGCCAATTTGAGTGAGGAGCCTGTGGGAAGTGAGGATGGTCAAATTCCAATTTATAAATTCCAGACTCACAAAATGGATATTAATAAATTCAAATTTATCTCATGTGTAGGTGCAGCCAGAGACGTACTTGTTCCTCTCTGTGAATCAGTGAACCACACCCAGTAGGTGTCTGGGCTACAAACTTCCTCTAGCCGAGCAAGCGTATTCCAAGGGCCTCCTCCCACTTGTAGCCACCCATAGGCCAACTTGATCCTAGGACCTCTGGAGCTTAATGAAGGAGCCTCTATGATTTGAGCTAAAGCCAGCTGCCTCTCAGGTAAGGCTGTAGGAGACACTCTTTCATTCTCTCTGTAAGGGGTCTAGGTGCCACTACAGGTAGAGTGAACCACACCCAGTAGGTATGTGGGTTACATACACACAAACACATGCACCATATCATGAGAAAGGACATACAGAGACGCGGACGACACCCAAAGTTATTAAACAGACTAAAGTACAGATTTGGGGAACTTCTATATAAGGCCCCAAACCTGCAAAGACTTACACGCATGCATATCTTTTACACATTGAGTAGATCCACTGAAGTCAATGGGTCTGTTCACAGTGCACAACATCTTTGTAGGACCAGGGCATTCAATTTTATGCTGCTACCAACATTCTCCTTGTTAACTTCCATCGGATGGTATGTAATTCCTCAGGGGCCTACTAATGGTGGGGACAAGGATGGCAATTGCCCAGGGTCCTGGAAGATTTAAAGGACCCCAGGGATGCAACAGATCTAAGATGGGCTTCCTGCCTGCCTTCGCTCCATGCTGCTCTCAGAAGCAGCTGGCATGTCCTATGGCCCCTGGGAGGGAGATGTCTGCATCTGCTCTGACCCTAAGCACCAACTCGGCAGCTCCCACTGGACAGGAACTGTGGCCAATGGGAGCTGTGAGGGCAGCACCTCTGGGGAGTGACATACCAAGATCCCCTGTATCACCTACCTAGAAGCTGATGCCAGAGGGATGTGCCAGTTGCTTTTGGGAGCCACCCAAGGTAAGTGCTGCCATTGAACCTCTCCTGTACCCCAACCTCCTGGTCCAGCCCAGAGCTCATAGCCAAGCTCCCTCACAGAGCCTGCAGCCCACACCCAAACTGCCTCCTAGACCCCAAGCCCCCTTCTGCATCTCAAAATCCTGCCCCATCCCAGAGCCCACACCTTGCACCAAACGCACTTTTAGAGTCCACACTTTGCAGTATGTGCCCCACACCCTAATTCTCTCCCAGAGCCCATAATCCCCTCCCACATCCACACTCTCTCCCACAGCCAGCACCTTCCAAATGTCAGGCAGACCACTTCTATATAGATGTGGGTGGTGTGTGCATGGGGGACCACTGACAGTTCTCCCCTGCGATTGCTGTCGGAATTGCTATCTGAAGGCCTAATTCCTCAGTTCTCTTTGCTCCTGGACAGACATTCCCATTAGCTCCACATACTCCTTTGCTATTATAAACAAGGAAGATTTATTTACAAAAATAGAAATTAACCTATGGAACGAGAGTGAGAGTGAATCCTACGTAGGCCATGCAGAGAAACTAACCTCTCCACCTCTGAACGAACACTTCACCTCCTGCCACAGGCGACACATGGGACCATGTACACTTCCTGGGTCACTCCCCCACAAACTCACCATGAGCACCACACTGCTTTTGATGAGTATGGGGGCAGTCCCACCCGTCCTCTGCAGCAGAGCAGCCCAAAGCATTATTCCTAGGCCAGGCTGCTCCAGGGGAAGGGAGAGGGCTACCCCTACTACCACTGCCAGCAGTGCAGAGCTTCTGTGGGAAGAGGCAGGTGGGGGCCGGGTAGGAGAGACACGGACAGGGAATGGGTGGGGTATGTCTGGGGCAGGGCAGGGGATCTTGCCCAGTGTGCCCTCTAGAATCCCACACTGGTCACCTCTGGTTTGGGCAGTCCCTGAAACAAACAGGATCCACTACAGTGAACATCTGCACTGCTAGAACCCTGCAGTAGTCTTGTAGCACCTTTATTTCCAGGGTCACTCAGAGCACAATGAGCTACAGGCAGGTGTCAGGCTACGCTGGTTCAAATCCAAAGCCCAAATAAACCTTCTAACCATTTTTCTTCTCCCCAGCCAGCTTCCATTCCAGAACACCAGAGCTCCCCAACAGCACTTCCCATGGTAATTTCCTGTCGTGTTGAACATGCATTTGGGGTGCTTTGGAAGCCTGAACTTTCACAGTTCCCCTCTCCCCACACCCCCACCCAATACTGAACAGTACCCGAAAGGAGAGGCATGAGATCCAGTTGCAAAGACGCTATGCCACAGTTTTTTGTCAGTGCTGCAAGGAGGGTCTGTGCATTGGACACCTTACGGTTGCTCTGCATTTGATCCTTAAGAGCAGAACTTCTTTTAGAAGTAGAACTTTTCCGTTTACCTGTTAATAGAGGTGAGAAAAATTAAACAGGGCAAAAAATTACAAACTTACTCGAATAGGTATTATGGCCCACTGATGGCCAGAACGTAAGATTTCATCAACGTACTCTAAATTACGTAGGCAAAACACATAAGAAATCACTTCTAAAACGTAGTTCATAGATCAACATCCCCCCAAAATTATGTTAAAAGAATGTTAAGATTTTGCATTCAAGCATTTGAAAGTTAGAAAATTAGTAAGGCTGCCTGTCTAACCTTAATTCAGCCCGCTGGTGTGTATGCTTAATTATGCAGTCATTAATTACATTGATCTCATATTATTTTTTCATGAGACACTTCCCTGATTCAATGCGCAGAAAGGAATTCCCTAGGGACTCTTCAGGACTGCAAAGTGAGAGGTTGCCTATAGAAAACTTGCTTCATTTGTTGCTGAAAGTGGAAGTGGGTAGTGAACGAGGAAGGGACTGTCGGAGGGGAAAATGATGGTTGTGTGATTGAGGCAGATGAGTGGTGCTCTGGAAGGCTGTTCTCCCTGCCACTGCCACAGCCACAGAGTTCCTTTGTGATGTTAGGCAAGTCACTTAAACCAAACTTTTCACAATTGGTCACTATTGGGCACTCCTCTTTACTATGTACATGACTTGAAATCCTGGTACCTGATTTGCACTCACTCTTGAAACTGAAGTCAAAGAGATCTGAGCTTTGATCATATATTATGCTGTATGATGCTTAAAAGGAGCTGAATAATGGTGAAGCAACCTGTAATAAAGGTGTGGTACAGGATGGTCTCATGGTCCAGGCTCTTCCAGCACAGGACTGGAGCGAGAAGAACTGAATTCTATTCCACACCTGCCCCAATATGTCCTGTATGATTGTAAGCCAATCACCTGACCTCTGCACGCTAGTTTCCTAATTAATATAATAGGACCAATGGTATTTGCTTATCTCAAAGGGGTGTTGTGACTAAATTAATTCAATAATTCCAATAATATAATAATTCAAGGTATGAGGATGCAAAGCATTATTCACCATCATCATCATCATCAAAGGGGAATATAGTTAAAACACTTATCAAAATTATGCTGGGAAAAAAATCCATCCAGGACTGAATAAAACCAAAGAAAGGTTTGAATCATAACTAAGAAAAATTCCTTCCCTGGAAAGCATGTAAATGTTCATTGAATATTTACAGAAAAAAATACTCCAACTGCCTTAATTATGGATGAACAATCTGATGAAAGTTTAAGATGTAATATGTGGAACTGATCACATCAGTCATGGGTCTCTAGAGTCATGCGAAAGAGGGGCTTCAACACAGCTGACGAATAAAACAAGCCACAAGTGGCAGTGGGTCTAGTCCTTCAAACACATCCATTCCTGTACTACACACTGAACTGCCCATGGTCATTTGTATACATGGGAGCAGGCTACAGAATGGCTGCTTAGTCAGTTCCATGGTCTCCTCTGCATGATGCGTCTTTGTTTATAACATTCCTCCAAGGCCCTGTATGTAATTGTGAGAGCTCCATGGTGTGCTACCCTTGACAGTACTAGAAAACAGCTGTCAAGTATGGTTATGGTTAACATGCAGGAATCCATTTGCCACAGCCATGCCACAGCAGTATGGGATAAGGGTTTTCAACCCTCCAGGTTTCACTGGGAGTCTCCCAGAACTGGGCTCTATGTCCCAAAGGCTACTGAAGCCAATCCAAGAAATTTTAGGCCAGTGGTGCAGCAGGGCATAGGCAGGCTCCCTGCATGACTTGACTTGGTGACACTCCCACTGGCACATCTCTGTGGCTCCTATGGGTAGCCAGGGGGGTCTCCACAGGTCGCCTGCACCTCAAGTGATGGTGCTCCCATTGGCTGGGAACAGTGACCAATGAGGGCCATGGCAGCAGTGCCTGCAGGTGGGAGCCTCCTATCTTCCACCACAGCTGAGGCTGAAGTATACAGCACATCACATCACCAAGATAAGATACATCAAATCAGCTGAAGTTTGAGAAGGAAGTCAATTGCCTTATCATAAATACCTAATTACACAATACCCCATGCGTAAAGTATCACCAGCCACCTCATTTTACAATTGCAAGTTGAGGAAACTGAGGCACAGACAAGAGACTTGCAGGGAATTTGTGGGAGATTTGTGACCAGCATGCTGATCCCACAATTCCTAGTTCTCTGCCCACACAACAATCATCTGCATAAATGTATCACACAGCCAGAATTTTGTGTTCCATTTATCATTTAAAATCTGATCTTAGATGTCATTCAAAAACTTACCACCTTTTGGATCTTTTTTGTCTGCACAGCCTGTGGACTTTTCCAACTTGAACTTTGTTTTCTCTGGCTTTTTTTGAATCACATAATCTGAATTGCCAGCAACTGTATTCTGCGTCAAATAATTGTCGTCATTCGGAATTTTATCTCTGTTAGAAGGGACATTTCCAGAATTACTAACGCGACTTGAAACATGTAAAAGAAATAAATAACAGAAAAAAGATACTCTTATGTTTGGAGAAATATTTGTATAAAATACACTGCAAATTTTTTTTAATGGCTCACCTTCCTTGATAGTAAGAGTGGGACCAATTTCAAAGAACGTCTTCAAAATGACAGAACATCCATATTTTGTATTGGGGTCTGCATAGGCAAGCACAGGGACATGCTGACATGCCCACCTCAAGCACTAATGTAATTGTTCACGTGCTGGCTTGGACATCTTATTTATGCACCTGAGTTTGAAAAGTGAACCCCTTATATTAGAGGATAATCACTTTCTGGAATGGCCTTGATGTTAGCTTGTAATGATCCCACACCAACCCCAAATTAATGACAAATGGGAAAGGCTCTCTCAGACAGGGCTACCCTGTGTGGATGGGCCAAATGTCATTAAAGCCTCTCTCAACAGAGCTGTTGGCAAAAGATACGCAAATTGCGGTGCACAATTTGCACATCTTTTGCTGGTAGTTCCCCACAGTCCAGACACAGTCCAACCGGTGCTGCATATAAATCAGAGTTATTTCCAAGAACGCTCCCACAGAAATGCTGGACTTCAGTCTCCTACCTAGCAAACGTCATGGGGCTCATTTCAAGATAAAAGCCTAAGATTTCCACCACAGGGACTTGAAACGTGAACAAAGCTGAGCCATTTGGAGAGAGCACGGGTACGTAATAGGAGGTTTTTAGTACCACTGGGTTAGGTCAGTTATAAAACGGTAGATTTCTATTTAACCTGCGTGGCAGAGAGGCCTGAGTACTATGTGTTGTGTAAAGCATCCACTCCAGCTACTACCCTGTAAATTGGGAGCTACACGATTTCCACATAAATTTTCTGGAAATGCAGTAAAACCGTAAGACCCTGACAACACATGACTAGAGAATGATAACGCCTGCTGCTGACTGCATTGCTGTGAACACCTTTGTTGGGGGAGGGGCACATACTGATTTTTATTACTGATGATTGAATTGTTCTCAGTCAGTTGCTTAGCTTTGGAAGGTATCTTTGTAATTACGGAACACTGAAGCTTTGTAACTGGCTCTTTGTAACTTTCTGCTGCTTTGACTTTTAAGTTCTGCAACTTGCAGGAAGATTGTTGAGTTCTGCAGCATTGTACTCTTTGCAACTTTTGCTGAAAATTATGTTAAACTACATTCCATCCTTCGATCGGGGAGAGCTGTGTCATGACAAGAGAGTGAACATGTATGGAGGCTGGGCGTGGCTGGGAGGGGAGAACAGCAAGGCTAAGAACGTGGAGCCAGGAAGCCAGGTGCTAACTAATTAAAGCAATCTGCCTGAATCTACACCACCAGATAAATTCAAATTTAAGGAAGTTAGTGCGATATTACAACATGACTGTCTTCACTATAAATATCATTAGCTTGATTTAGGGAGCACTAATATTGACCTCATAACATCGCCAAAACAGGGTGGGTGTAGTGTCACGTTCCAATCTAAAAGTTCAAATGAAACTAGTGTGGAAATGCCATGTCTTTACATCAAATTTATTAAGCTCCAGAGATGTCTCATATGTGCCCAACAATGCCCCACAGTTCTCTGCTCTGGCTGCTTCCATCTCCACTGCTCTCCAGGTGCACAGGAGTTAGGTAACGGGAAGACTGGCACAGTCACACAAGTTGCCCTGGCACAGTCACACAAGTATGAGGTGGTTGGAATAACGGAGACTTGGTGGGACGATTCACATAACTGGAGCACGGTCATGGAAGGTTATAAATTGTTTAGGAAGGACAGACGGGGAGAAAAGGAGGAGGAGTTGCACTCTATGTGAGGGAGCAGCATGATTGCTCAGAGCTCCAGTATGAGGAAGGAGAAAATCCAGTTGAGTGCCTTTGGGTTAAGCTTAGAGGTGGAAGTAACAGAGGTGATGTTGTAGTTGGTGTCTGTTATAGGCCGCCAGATCAGGGAAAGGAGATGGATGAGGCTTTCTTCAGGCAGCTCAGTGAAGCTTCCAAATCACAGGCCCTGGTTCTCATGGGAGACTTTAATCATCCAGACATTTGTTGGGAGACCAATACATCAGCACACAGACAATCCAGGAAGTTTTTGGAGACTATTGGGGATAACTTCTTGGTACAAGTGCTGAAGGAACCAACCAGGGGCCATGCGCAACTTGACCTGTTGCCCACAAACAGGGAAGAACTAGTAGAAGAAATAGAAGTGGGAGGGAACCTGGGCTGCAGCGACCATGAGATCGTAGATTTCAGGATCCAGACGAAAGGAAAAAGGGTGAGGAGTAATATACAGACCCTTGATTTCAGAAGAGCAGACTTTGACTCCCTAGGAGACCGGATGAGCAGGATCCCTTGGGAAACGAAGATAAAGGGGAAAAGAGTTGAAGAGAACTGGAAGTATTTTAAAGAAGTCTTACTGAAGGCACAGGAACAAACAATCCTGCTGCGTAGTAAGAAATGCAAACATGGGAGGCAACCAGCTTGTCTTAACAGAGAAATCCTTAGTCAGCTTAAACTCAAAAAGGATGCATACAAGAAATGGAAACGAGGACAGTAGACTAAGGAGGAGTATAAACATATGGATGGAGAATGCTCGGCAGTAATCAGGAAAGCAAAAGCACAACTGGAACTGCAGCTGGCAAGGGATGTGAAGAGTAACAAGAAGGGATTCTACAGGCATGTGAACAATCAACGGGTTATCAGAGAAGGTGTGGGGCCATTACTGGATGAGGGAGGTAACCTAGTGACAGATAATGCAGGAAAAGCTGAAGTACTCAATGCTTTTTTTGCCTCAGTCTTCACAGACAAAGTCAAGTTCCCAATGACGGTCCAAGATGATGCAGTATGGGAAGGTGGAGGGCAGCCATCTGTGGGGAAGGAACAAGTTCTGAGCTAGCTAGAAAAACTAGATGTGCACAAGTCCATGGGTCTGGATTTAATGCACCCTAGGGTACTGAGGGAATTGGCAGAGGTCATTGCTGAACCTTTGGCCATTATCCTTGAAGACTCTTGGAGATTGGGGGAGATACCGGATGACTGGAAGAAGGCAAACATAGTGCCCATCTTTAAAAAAGGAAAGAAGGACAATCCAGGGAACTATAGACCCATCAGCCTTAACTCAATCCCTGGGAAAATAATGGAGGGAATCCTCAAGGAATCCATTTTGAAGCACTTGGAAGAGGGGAAAGTGATCAAAAGTAGCCAACATGGATTCACCAGAGGCAAGTCCTGCCTCACCAATCTGATCAGCTTCTACGACGAGGTAACAAGCTCTGTGGACATGAGGAAGTCAGTGGATGTGATATACCTTGACTTCAGCAAGGCTTTTGATACTGTCTCCCACAACATTCTTGTCCATAAGTTAAGGAAATATGGATTGGATCCTTGGACTATAAGATGGATAGAAAGCTGGCTTGATGGTCGGGCCCAACGGGTAGTGGTCAATGGCTCAATATCTGGATGGCGGTCTGTTTCAAGCGGAGTGCAGCAAGGCTCAGTTCTGGGGCTGGTGTTATTCAATATCTTTATTAATGACCTGGATGAGGGACTGGGTTGCACCCTCAGCAAGTTTGCGGATGACACAAAACTAGGGGGAGAGGTAGATACGTTGGAGGGTACAGAGAGAATCCAGAGGGACCTGGATAAATTGGAGGACTGGGCCAAAAGAAATATGATGCGGTTCAATATGGAGAAGTGCAGAGTCCTGGGGCGGAAGAATCCCAAACATTGTTACAGGCTGGGGACCGACTGGCTCAGCAGCAGTATGATGGAAAGGGACCTAGGGGTTATGGTGGATGAAAGGCTGGATATAAGTAAACACTGTGCCCTTGTAGCCAAGAAGGCTAACGGCATACTGGGGTGCATTAGGAGGAGCATTTCGAGCAGATCTAGAGAAGTAGTTATTCCTCTTTATCTGGCACCGGTGAGGCCACATCTGGAATATTGTGTCCAGTTTTGGGGCCCCCAGTATAAAAAGGATGTGGATCTGCTGGAGCAGGTTCAGCGAAGGGCAACAAAAATGATTCAGGGTCTGGAGCACAAGACCTATTAGGATAGGCTGAGGGATTTGGGCTTGTTTAGTTTACAGAAGAGAAGACTTAGAAGTGATTTAATAGCAGCCTTCAACTTACTGAAGGGAAGCTCTAAAGAGGAGGGTGAGAAACTGTTCTCAGTGGTGTCAGATGGCAGAACAAGGAGTAATGGTCAGAAGTTGAAGAGGGAAAGGTGTAGGTTAGATATTAGGAAAAACTTCTTCACCAGGCGGGTGATGAAGCATTGGAATGCGTTGCCTAGAGAGGTGGTGGATTCTCCATCCCTTGAGGTTTTTAAGTCCCAGCTGGACAAAGTCCTGGCTGGGATGACTTAGTAGGGGTTGATCCTGCTTGAAGCAGGGGGCTGGACTAGATGACCTCCTGAGGTCCCTTCCAGCCCTATGATTCTGTGATTCTGTGAATTTCAATTCGGGACCAAGAAGCTTGTGGCTGCAGGGTCACATTTCTATGAGAGGCTGAGAAAAGTCCTTCTTTCTTTGCTATTAGCCCTGTGAGTGCATCTACCCATTACAAATAGCCCCACCACAGAGTTTGTGGTTCTGTCTCTACATCTGCTAGGTGAGCATTTGGTATTTCTTTCTGTGCTGCCTGGTGCCAGCCACTGCCCTGCCACACCACGTGGCAGCTTGGCTGTTGTCCTTGTATGAGGCTGAGAAACTTCTCAGAGGTTTACATTTGTGCATGCCACCCCCCTCATTCAATGGCCACAACCATTTGATACAGTCATTTTGTTGAAATCTCGTGTTGCAGATCACCATCTCGTGAGCCATAGCAAACTCTAGTAGTTTCTTGCCTCATTGGTTTCTTTCTCCATATCTAAAGCATCCCATCACTCTCTCCCAATCTTTGTTATCTGTTCTGACCTTCGCATTCCGACCTCCTCTGATGATGAACACATCTTTCTTCCGTATCTCCGCCTGCACCTTTGTGAAGTCTTTATAGAATAGCTTGATCTCTTCTTCTACACTGTGCAACACGGGTGCTCACATGAACAATTCTGCTTTGTATCTTGCTACCATCATTCTGGCACTCACCAGTTTTATCCTAACAGTGCTCCCCTAGCTCTTTTGCTGATAAGGAATCTGACCCCTGCCCTCATGCTTCATTTTGTCCCCTGACCAAATGACTTCACAACCACACATCTCTCCCGATGCCATCCAATGCATCTCCGCCAGTCCAAGTATATCGCATTGGTATCTCTCCACCTCCTTTAGAAGCAGTTCTGATTTTCCAGTTGCCCACAGTGTTCGGACATTCCACATTCCAATCCGTAGTATATGTGTTAGTTGTAACTTTCTTGTGGTAGCCAACTTATCAACCCAACCCTGATTGCTCAACTGGGGCCATGGACTTTGTTTATCTGGGTGACATCTGAGATGGCTTCTTTTACCAGTTAGTCGTACCAGCATCAGATTTCATTCACATTGCTGTTTCATGATCAGCACATCAACACTCATCTAATCAACCCTCTTCCTTTATCCCGGCTTGGGACTGGCATGGAACCCCTACTGGAAAAATAAATTTTTTTTTTTGTTTTTGTTTTTCGTTTGGCAGGATTAAGAAAAGGGTATCTGGAAATACACATTTTTATTCCAAAACCTGTAACAAACTTTCTGTGTAACTTCACCAAGTCATTTAACCTTGCTCTCTGCCTCAGTTTCCCCATCTATAAAATTGAGACACCACTTATCAATCTCATGGGCGTTCATGAATTTAAACTCAATGTCTGTGAGCAGCTTTGAAATACTTACAAAGAAGGCATTATACAAGTGTGAAGTTTGTATATTCGAATCTCACTTAACCTTTAATAAATGTAGAGATTTTTGCATGCTGCTGCGAACTACTGTATGTCAGACATTTTGGTCAACCAACACAGCACTTAGCAGAGAAACAGGTTACCTTTTAGTTTTTAAAGTATACCTAAGTTTATGGAATGCTGAAGCCATAATCCATCTGATTTATGGCTTCTCCCGGGAGAATTCTCTTTCATCCTGCAGTTTGCCTCAGATTCAGAACCATCAATTACACTTTAATTATGTGATTTAAACATCTGAAATAATATCAAGTCATCTGATTAATGGGACAAAAAGAAGTTGAGAAACAGTTTCAGCACCATAGGACAACTTTAAATTTCTCTCACTTTTAGAATTTATTACGTCAGCAGTAACAGATGTGGCTTATGGTTTAGCCTTGTATTATACAGTTAGTTAGGTGGATTATCAAAGAATATTAACACGAAAGTCACGTTATTTGTTGGTTTCTGATCGCTTTTTTCAAAGCAATGGCACAAAACTCTATTCACTAAGTTTGTAGATGGGTATATCCAGAATGGGCTGGTATGGCATACCAGTAAGAAGTGACTGTTTGTACCGGTCCGGCTGCAGCTGACATTAAAGTGCTGCTGTTTTAATGTGTAGAAGTCCAGACAGGCAGCTCCAAAGCAACTAAAGTTTTGGGACACGAAGACTCTTTAGTTTATCTTTGTCATTAAATTCTCCCACTTCTTCCATGTTCTCTTGGAAATGTAAATCTCAGTGGTCTGTGTTCTGCAATCACTTTATGAGGAACACTTGAATCAGAGAAACCTCCAGGCAGTAGCCAATGAAACAGGATCACAGTTGTAAATGTGGAAGCTATACATAGTTGTGACATTACATAATAAATAGTAATAGTCCACTGTGTGCGTCTTCTCCTGAAAGCCGCAAACATCTACACCTGGAGTTATAAAGTCAGGGCAAAAATATACACACACCCAAAGCCCATCCCTCCAGAAACACACTCTTTATGTTTCTGATTTTTCATATGCTGCATGTACAGAACTAGAGGTATTCTAATAAGACTTGATTATTGCTTTTTTAAAAAAATGGTAACAGAGCAGTGGAAGTAAAAGGCAAGCATCAAAATGTGAAGCTCTTTGAGATGTCTGATAGAAAGTGTTATAGAGATGTAAAATGTCATTATTATTAAGTCTTGGAAGACATTGTCAGAACAGTTGTTTTTGCCCTACAACATCTTCAATGACAAAAGCTGGAAAACCATCAGAACTGTTTATTCTAAAAGCTGCAAATACTAAAGGAATGATTTTATGTGCACCAATGAAAGAAGATGAACTGCTCTGAAAAAAGTCTGAAACCTAAGAACATAATGGCCATGTTGGGTCAGACCAATTGCCCATCTAGCCCAGCATCCAATCTTCTGACAGTGGTCCGTGCCAGATGCTTCAGAGGGAATGGACAGAACAGGTCAATTTATGGAGTGATCTGGGATAGTTCATCAGATTGGTCAGCGACAAAAAATGGCTCAGGTGTGGGCATCTCCCTCATCTTCTGCAGTGAATACTGATGCACAAAATTCATTTTGTTTTTCTGGTGATACTTTTTAAGGTCACTAATAGTGCAGCTTACAACAGTTTCATTAATACATACATAAATGAAGATGCAGAGCTTTAACGTTTAGGTGGTGGTTGGAAGCATAAGCAGGCCTTTTGTTAACCCCAGGCAGCATGGCTTTGAGCAAGCTCCCAGCTGGAGAGGGGAGGAGGGATAGAGCTCAGCGCATGTGTTGCTCTTGGCACCCATGCCAGGGGTTGCTGACCCCTGCTCTACTCTGTCAAACACTTTAAAAGTGACCTGCAAAGATACTAAGTTTCACTGCCCAAAGGCAGTAACAGTTCAGGCGTTAATGGCATATGCACTAATGTTGTATTTACTTAGCATCTTCCACCAAAGTCTCAAGGGACTTTACATACATTATGTCTACAGCTGGTCTTATTGAGTTAGTTGCGGGGGTGGGAATTTGCCTAATGAATCGCAGCACTTCATTAGTAATCTCCCATCACCCTGATTACCATGTTCCCCTTCAAAGAAGGGGGCAAGTGTAGACATAGCCATATTGTTATTGAGAAGCTCTGGTATTACAAAATACTTTATAGCAACTTCATCAGCTATGAGGAAGCCTTTGGCAGCATACACAGGGAAACCCTCTGGCAGCTGCTGCAGCATTATGGTATACAATCAAGTTAGTCCACATCATCAAGAACTCTTATGAAGCAATGACCTGCAAAGTTTACCAAGGGGATCAGCTCACAAAGACCTTCAAAGTGAAGACCAGAGTCCGACAAGGCTGCTTGTTGTCACCATTCCTCTTTCTCCTGGTGATAGACTGGGTCATGAAGATGACAACAACAGGGAAAAGAAATATGATCTATTAGACATTGTGGACCCAGCTGGATTACTTGGATTTTGTGGACGATCTGGCACTTCTGTCCTGCAGCCACTGACAAATGTAAGAGAAGACGTCAGACCTTGCAGATATCACAGCTACAGCTGGCTTGAACATCCACAAGGGAAAAACTAAGATCTTGAAAGTCATCATCAGTAGCATAGAGCCAGTGATGGCAGAACACTGGAAGAAGTTGAGTCTTTGCATATCTGGGCCACATCATCGATAAACAGGGGGGCACTGATGCTGATGTGAGAGCAAGGATTGGGAAAGCAAGAACAGCTTTTCTCCTCATGAAAAACACCTGGAATTCTAAGCACACCAGTACTCAGACTAAGTTTAGGGTACTCAACTCCAGTGTCAAATCAGTCCTACTGTATGGAGTAGAAACTTAGAAAACAACAAAGAGGACTGTCCAAAAAATCCAGACATTTATCAATAACTGCTCCCATAAAATCCTCTGGATCTACCATCAACAACCAAGACCTGTGGCAACTGTCTCACCAACTTCCCGCCAAAAAAGAAATCAGGAGGAGAAGATGGTGATAGAATGGACATACCCTTAGAAAACCAACCACCACCATCATAAGACAAGCTTTAAGTTGGAACCCACAAGGAAAAAGGAAAAGAGGGCACCCAAGAAACACCTGGTGTAGAGACCTGAAGGCAGACACTAAGGACAGGATACACCTGGTCAGAATTGGAAAAGATTGCCCAGAACAGGAGATGCTTCTGAATGGTTGTCAGTGGCCTATGCTCCAAGATATAAGAGATATATAGAAGATAGAAGATATATAAGATATATATAAGTACTACTACTTCTACAACAGATGTGAATGCAAAAGGTCACAGTTAACAAACTCTGACATCAGAGCATAACCATGAAAATCCTCGGAAAACCAGCTGCTCTCAACCTTGTTTAAGTTGTGTAAGCATATTCCAAGACAAGTATGGTAATAATCTACTTGGTGGTACACAGAAGGCATTCTTACCTCATGGAAGGAAAGTCATCTGTCCTTGAGGGAGGAACTAAAGACTGAAAACCTGAAAGGGATGCTGGTGCCTCATACAGTTCATCTTCCTCTGCTAAAGGCTTATATTCCCCTGAGGTAAAACAGATTTCACACTTGTTATGAATATCTCCTTTTTCAGAAAATTCCATAGAGTAGCCAAAATACAGCTACAAACCTCTAGGAAAACAAGAGGGAAAAAAACTATCAAGTTACATTTATCTGTGAAAAACATCACCTATTTCCACTATGTCTGTTTTCCCCAGACCGAATTTTGATAAGCCCACAACACCCAGAACTAAATAAGGAAACTCTGTAAGGTAAAGCAAAGTCACAAAACACAAACTTATGAGAGGGCTAGAAATAAAACACCTAACAGGCACAACTACATGTTTTAAGATTTAACATAAATTAATGTGCCAAATGTAGGGACAACATTAGGAATACAAGAGTTAAGACAGAATAGCATGATACCTCCAGTGGTATTTTCTGAGT
Source organism: Carettochelys insculpta (assembly GCF_033958435.1). Lineage (NCBI taxonomy): Eukaryota > Metazoa > Chordata > Testudines > Carettochelyidae > Carettochelys > Carettochelys insculpta. Next base: position 12,850,411 of record NC_134147.1, on the reverse strand, counting down.
AGTGATGCACCTAGTGTTGTGTAAAGGGAGGGAAGGGAACCTATTTAAATAAGAAAAACACAGTTGTTTAAGTGAGAATTTGGCCAAGATACAGTAACAAGAACTATATGCTGCAAGCAACAACTAGATAATTTGCAGAACTACAAGATGAGAATTCAGAATTGTCCTTCAGCTCCAAAAACACAGACTTCTACAATTTGAATCGTCTCCCTTGTTGATTATAGTCTGGTGCTCTGTCATCTGGCAACATCCATAATCAGTCATGGTTTTAGTTTCCTATGGTCCTGTAAAGTTTGTTTACAGCCAACAGTCCTGACTCTCAGTGTTCTGTGCTGTAATTTAGCTGTAATGTATCCCTAAATGTCTTCTCAGAGCATTGGAAGTGTTGGTAATGCTGCTAGACAACATTGACCTCCCATGTCCAGCAAATTCTCTCATTTGGCACCAGTCAAATCCCCAGGGTGCTGCACTAGAGAGGTTCAACCTGTAGCAGGTCCATATGTGAATCAGCCTCTAGCTTACACTAGTGTTCCTGAGCTGAGCACTTGGGTGGCCACCCAGGAGAGATTCAAGTGCCCACCAGCTGATGAGCAGAGTGCCCACAGCCACCCAGTGTGCAGTATGTGTTTTTGTTGGTGGTGCATATCTCCACGTCTTGGTGCACATAAAATTATTCCACACATGGATGGAAAAAATTGGATGGAAGTGTTGGTAACATGCTAGACAATACCGACCTCCTGAGGTCCAGCAAATTCTCTCGTCTGGCACTAGTCAAGTCCCAAGGGTGCCAGATGAGAGAGGTTCAACCTGTACATACATAGATACAAGAGTCAGTAGATTGTAGTTGGGGCTAACTCCCACTACTGGCACTGAAAATTTTCGACTGGATCTTTAATGATCTTTCGAAATGAGAGTGTGAGTTTTACTCCCCAATATGAGAAAATGCAAGCCCAGAAAAACCATAGCCAAAGAGGGGCAAACAAAATTCTAATACCACGATGTTTCATTAACAAAAACTAGGAAATTACTTCCCTAAGATATATTTCAAGTCAGAACAAAGTTATGGAGGTTCACAGGTGGTTCCTCTTCAAATACTACTATTCATTATATACAAAAACTAGAGTCACCAAGTTAATGCCAGATCTGATACAGTGGGTCTGCCTCACAAAAGTATTATTTTGTTCTTTGTTTAAGTCCTACATGACCACTTTTTTGTTTTACAAAAACAATATTAAGAGCACCTGGAAAGGGCCACACTCAAGCATGGACAATTCTGGCATTTCACAATTTTTGCATGTTTGACTCTGCAATTGAAAGATTAACAGGTTTCCTTTGTGTAATTCCCTAGGTCTATAACAAATCAAACTAAAAGACAGATCCGCTCATACGGCATCCTTACTGAGTCCTACATACATCATCTGGTTGGAACCTTTAGATTCACATCACAGTCCTTTGCCACTTCTGCTAACAAAGTAACTGCTGGCAGAAGTAGGGCGGTCAGAAAAACATTACCAGGGGGCCACAGAGATATTTGCCAACAGAATATGAATGGTGAAACTGAGGAGTCTTGAATTCCATTTCAGGTTTTAGTGGGGAAAGTGCCCGAGTTGGTACACAGCCCTTCTGTTCTTTTCCTCTTGCTGACCCGGCAGCCTATTGAGCCTTTGCCAGTCATGCTGCTCCTTCAGCTGGTTGCTCGTCTCAGTCCTCAGTAGTCATGTCAGACCTAGTGTCCTTGCCTCGCCAGTTTCAGCCTCTCCCTTCAGGCACTGTACCCAAGTCTCAGTCTTTCTGTCTAGGCAGTTGAAGTCTTTCCTCTAGGCTCTTCATATGAGTCCCAGTCTTTCCAGTCCCTGTCTTCCAGCTCACACCCATTTCCTACCCTGGGCTCCTTATCCCGGGATCCCCACCTAAACCATATACATACTACTCTACCTGCTGCAAAACCCGGGACAGGTTTTTCTGGTGCACTGGGTATCTTCACACCTTTTATTTTAACACTGCTGTGTTCTGGCTGATTGTCCTCGAAGAGTTTTCTTTGCAGTAGCACCGTATATTTTACCCCACCTGGAGAGGAAAAAGGTAACAAGGAAATTCCATTCGAACTTCATAATTTCCCCTTTTTTGTGTTGTATTTTATGTACCATTCAGACCTCACTTTCTGGCCATAGAAGGCAAGTGTCTCCTCAATATCATGCTCTCCCCTTCCCTGTGATCCAAGAGAATCCACTTTATGAGCTCCCTGCACTATGGGTTTGGAGGCAAAGGTCAAGCAAGGCCAGAAAGTTCCCTCCAAAACCTGTAGAGGTGGCTAGTAAAATAGTTTTAATCCTCTGTTTCATCTGACATACTCTGAGCGGGCAGCTGATGTTCACAGGAGCTGACAGTCGACTACTCTTGCTAAAGAGGTTAAAAAGCCCTGGGAACAGATGAGAGAAACTGACCTCTAGGCAAAGAGGTTTTTTATGGAATGAGTGTTTAGGAGGTGGAACCTCTGGCCTCTCAGTTTTTGCCCTCACCCTGCTGTATAAGTGACCACCTCCAAGCCCTCTAGAAGAACCAGCATGCAGCCCGGAGAGGAAATATATGAGTTTCCACTCCCAGCAATAGTTGTCTCCTGGCAGATGAGAATTACATGCTCAGATTGCTTTGGCAGATAGGAACCTAAAGTCCCATTGAGAACTTCTATTAACAGACCCTCTATTCCGACAGTTTTAGTGTTCATTCAAATATTTTATTTGATAGCAACAATTCCCTTAAAAACTCCACAGTGCAATGCAGCCAGCACAAAACCTATGAATAAAAATATCTGGGGAGATAGAGAATGCATTGACTAGAGAGATGGTAGAGTCTCCATCCCTAGAGGTTTTTAAGTCTCAGCTTGACATAGCCTGGCTGGGATGAGTTAGTTGGGGTTCCTCCTGCTTGCGGCAGGGGGCAGGACTCAATGACCTCTTGAGGTCCCCTCCAGCTCTGTGATTCCATGATTCTATGAAAGACAATGTTTGATTTCACAGAAATATAGGCAACCACAAGAGCTCTCCTGAGCAAATAAAGAAATGTACTAGTACTTCACTATTTGGGTAAAAAATCAGAAAAGGAGATGTGTACAACTTTGGAACACATCTACTCCCTCACTACACAAAAATGCCCTAATTACTAATTAAAAAGAAAATGGAAAAATTCAGAATATAGGTCTGATTCTACAGCTCTACACAGGCATGATTTCAGAGATCTACCTCTTAAGTTTGCTGGGGACAAACATGAAGCTAAAATGTTGCAATTTGCTCAGAATTCTAACTCATTGGTAACATTGATATTGATACTATGGTTCCATGACACCCATGAATCTAAAATGATCATATAAGGAATGAATAATCAGTGGGCACACTCAAGTTGGTTATGAAAAACAGAAATGATAGTTTAGCAACACATTGAACTATTGTAATCCCATATTAAAACAAAAAAAATCCTTCTGTTTTCTTATTTGTGGCAGACCTACTTTCTCATAACAAATGTTAAGAACATAAGAACATAAGAACATAAGAATGGCCATACTGGGTCAGACCAAAGGTTCATCAAGCCCAGCATCCCATCTGCCGACGGTGGCCAATGCCAGGTGCCCCAGAGAAGGAGAACAGAAGACAAGTGATTTATCTCCTGCCATCCATCTCCTGCCCTTGTTATGAAGGCTAGGGCACCATACTTTATCCCTGGCTAATAATTTTATAAGGAGCGTGGCTATATTTATTAATACTTACCAATATTACCTGAATCCTCTGCCTGCAAATAAGGAACTCTGGGTTTACTAAACCTTGCTTTTGCAGAAACTTTGTCCTTGTTATCCCATATTGTTAGAATTACTTTGTGATCTCTCAGTTTTATCAGAAACTCATTGGTAACATTAACATCGATACTGTGGTTCCATGACACCCATATTTGGTCATTTTCAAACCATGGTTTCACAACCTAGTAAGAACACAAAGTTGAACAACATCAATGTATATGAGAAGTACAGAAGAAAGAGTCACACATTGAACATTTTGTTACCATTTGTCATTTAATTGCAGATATTGCAGGAAAAAGAACCTTTAATAAACATTTTAATTTTATTGTGAAAGAGCCTTAGAATTACAAAACATCAGACAGCTGCCCAGGAAGCAGTAAAACATTTCATTGATTCAAGGGGGCATGGATTATACAGCCACTAGATGGGATGGCATAAAGCATGATAAGGCATCCGGTAGGATTCTTCTTGCTCAGAGAGCAATTGGCCCTCAACTGAGAGGGCTAATAAACTACAAAAGATGTGCTAAAGGCTATAGAAATTATTCTTAAAGTGTAAATAAAATCAGGTAATGCTAGGAGATACCAGAACCTTTTAAAGAGATCTTGCATTGAACTGTGCGTCTGTGTATTAGCTAACAGCAGCTCATTTTGTTGGGCCACATGAAATTAAGTTCAGATTATGCAAAAATGTGGAATCAGAAGAAAAGTTAAACTACCAGTAAGAGGAAGAATATATTTGAACTTTTTACACCCACACCCAGTATCTTATCAAAAACATAAGTGTGATCTAATTTGTCAAAACAGCTTGAACCAATGAACTCACTGGGGCTACTCTGGTAAATAAGACCTGCAGGATCACACTACACAAATTTTATTTGCACGAGTTAGACATTGTCTCTAGATTCTATAACATCATCTCTGAGCTCTCTTTTTCCTACTCCCATCTCCAATCCCTCCTTTATTTATAGAGGTTCTTAAATGTACTAACACAGGGGTGAGCAAAGTGGGGAGTGTGAAATGTCATGGTGGGGGAGGGGCACAGCACAACTGGCTGCTCAGTCTAAGGCTCATCCATTTAATTAAAAATGTTAAAATATGTTACTGTTTTTATGGATGCGTATTTTATGTATGTGTAACCTTTGTGGTGGTTACAGCTGAAGTACTTATTTGCACAGGCAGAAAAGGTTGTTTCTATCTTATTGGTTGTAAGCCGACGTACACCTTGTCGGTTTTCAATCAAATTTTATTTTGTCCCATATACAAATACTTTATTAATCTTTCCTACAAGCTCTCATTACTTCTCTATCACTTCTGTACATAAAACATTTTGGTCAACATTCTTAGACCTAACTTGAAAGTTCCGCCATGGTGTCCTATGGAAAGGTTGCTGATCCACGTGTATCTTAAGGCTTCCAGGGCTGCCTACCCAACTGATAGCCAAATACGATTGGTCATGAGTAAAAACTGGTGCAGGGGAACATACTCCACTTTTCTCTAGATTCTGTCCCTGACTTTTGTTTATAGTCATTGCAAACACTGGCGTGATGGGAAATTGTCGGCACTGCATGACAAATGGGAATATTCTAGAACAGTGGAATCCAATAGTAATTCAAGGATTGCCACACTTGTGTTTGTCAACCTTCCATATTCGCCACAGCACCCCCTGCTCTAAATAAATGCCCTCCCAGTCCCCAGAGCCAGGCTTCCCAGCCCCACCCCACACCATATAAATGCCCTCCCTCTCCCCCAGAGCCAGGCACTTGCAGACCACCCCTCTAAATAAATGCCATCCCTTTTACCCAGAGCCAGGCACCCCCAGGCCACCATCTTAAATCAATTTCAGCGATTCACCAGAGCTGCTGCAGGAGATGCTGTTGCTGGGGATGTTGGGGCTGGAGCCACCAGGACCACAGGAGCCGCTGGCACCACCAGAGCTGCTGGGGCCACCAGAGCCACCATCACTGGGGCCAGAGCCACCAGGGCCGCTGGAGTCAGCTGGAGCTGCTGGAGTGCCCAGAGCTGCTGGGGCCACTGGGGCTGCCAGAGTGGCTGAAGCCACTGGGGATGCTATCGCCAGAGCATCTGGAGATGCCATTGCTGGAGTGGCCGCAGCCACTGGGGGCGCTGCCTGGCATGGTCATTGCTGGAGCCACCAGGGCCAGAGCTGCTGGGGCTGTCAAAGTGGCTGTCACCACTGGAGCAGCCATCACCAGGGCCAGAGCCACTGCTACTACTATGCACTTCTCCCACCACAGTGGGAGTGACTATAGTGGGACGGATAGATGGACAGACAGACAAACGGCTCTCCTTTTATAATGGTATTGATTTTACATTCTACATACTTATTTTCTTACATGTGCCAAAAGGGCTTATTTTTTCTTATGAACATAACTGAAACTTCCATCAGTTTGGATTATATTAGAAAGGTTGTGGGGCTCTGCTAATTGCTAATTTAGGAATGATCTAAAAAGTTTGCTCACCCCTGTCCTAATATAAAATATCAGTGACTTATTTCTAACCATCATAATATTGCCTACTGGCAGAGAGGATGGTACAAGCTGAACCTCTCTAGTCCAGCAGCCCTGGGACCAGACTAGTATAGAACCAAAGAATTTGCCGAACCATGGGAAGTCAATATTGTCTAGCAGCATTACAAACACTTCCACTGCTCATTGGGCTCTTAAAAGACATTTAGGTGTAAATTATAGCCAAATAACAGCACAGAAGACTGAGAGCCAGGACTGGTGGCTCTAAATAAACTTTATGGGACTGGGGGAAACTTGCCCACACCCATGATAAATGGAGATCTGGCTAACTAAAATCATGCCAGACCATGGATGCTACCAGACCAAAGACGTTCAACTTATATAAACATAAACTTGCCTCTTTTTCACAGGCAGATTTTTTGCTGCCCAGCTCCATCCAGATCACTGATTTCCCCCATCCCATTTCAAAATACTGCTTAAACACACTTCCTGTAGGCCTCCTATCACATACGAGGCTCAGGCCTTCCATACTTTACTGATTGCTGTTTGCAGTGTTGTTGTAGTCACGTTGATCACAGGATATGAGAAAGGCAAAGTGGGTGAGGCAATGTCTTTTATAGGACCAACTTCTATTGGTAAGACAAGTTTTTGAGCTTTCACAGAGCTCTTCTCAGCAACCCCTCTTCTGGCCTTCAAACAACTCCCCAACTTCTCCAAGATCATCAATCAGAAGCATTTTTAAAATTAAGTGTATCTGTGTTTAATCAAGGGACAAATTCTCTTCCCTGACAATTTCACTATTAAGAGTTCAGCTCTTTTTTTTTCTTTTTGCCTCTGTCTTCATGGACAAGGTCAGCTCCCAGGCAATGCAATAGGAGAAGGAGCTGACCAGCCCTTGGTGGGGAAAGAACAGGTTAAGGGCTTTTTAGAAAAGCTAGACATACACAAATCCATGGGTCCAGGTTTAATGCATCCCCAGGTACTGAGGGAATACGCAAATGTTATCGCAGAATCTTCGGCCATTATTTTTGAAAACTCGTGGTGATCGGGAAAGGTCCCGGATGATTGGAAAAAGGCAAATACAGCGTGCCCATCTGTAAAAAAAGGGAAAGAAGGACAATCCAGGAAACTATAGACCGGTCAGCCTTACCTCCACCCCCTGAAAAATCATGGAGGGGATCCTCAAAGAATCAACTGTGAAGCACTTGGAAGAGGGGAAAGTGCTCAGGAGTAGTCAACATGGATTCACAAAGGGCAACTCATGCCTGACCAATATGATTAAGTTCCATGATGAGGTAACTGCCTCTGTCAATATGGGGAAGTCAGTGGATGTGGTATATCTTGACTTTAGCAAAGCTTTTGATACAGTCTCCCACAACATTTTTGCCCATAAGTTAAGGAAGTATGGAGTGGATCCATGGACTGTAAGGTTGATAGAAAGCTGGCTAGATGGTCAGTCCCAATGGATAGTGATCAATAGGTCTATGTCTGGTTGGCGGTCAGTTTCAAGTGGAATGCCCCAAGGATCAGTTCTAGGGCCAGAATTGTTCAACATCTTTATTTATGACCTGGATGAAGAAGTGGATTGCACCCTCAGCAAATTTGTGGATGACACAATGCTAGAGGGACAGGTTGGTGGGTAGGGATAGGATCCAGGGTGACCTAGAGTAATCTGAGGATTGGGCCAAAACAAATTTGATAAGGTTCAACAAGGACAAGTGCAGAGTCCTGCACTTGGGACAGAAGAATCCCAAGCATTGTTACAGGCTGGGGACTGACTGGTTGTGTAGTAGTACAGCCGAAAAGGACCTGGAGATTACAGTGGATGACAGCCTGAATATGAGTCAGCTGTGTGCCCTTGTAGCAAAGAAGGCTAATGGCATATTGGGGTGCATTAGGAGGAGCATTTCCGGTGGATCTAGAGAAGTTCTTATTATACCCCTCTGTTCAGCACTGGTGAGGCCACATCTGGAGTACTGCGCCCAGTTCTGGAAGCCGCAGCATAGAAGGTTGTGGATGCACTGGAGCAGGTCCAGTATAGGGCAATAAAAATGGAGGACATGACCTATGAGGAATGGCTGAGGGATCTGGGCTTATTTGATTTGCAGAAGGGAACAGTGAGGGGTGATTTGATAGCAGTCTTCAACTTCCTGAAGCGGGGCTCTAAAGAGGATGGAGACTGGTTGTTCTCAGTAGTGACAGATGGCAGAAAAAGGAGCAAGGGTCTAAAGTTACAGAGGGCGAGCTGCAGATTGGATATTAAGAAAATCTATTTCACCAGCACAGTGGAAAAGCACTGGAATGCGTTACCTACAAAAGTGGTTCTCTAATCCAGTACGTTCATCTGGCAGCATCCATAATCTAGCATGATTCTAGTTAGCTGGACGACCATTTATCATGGGTGGGGCCAAGTTTCCCACAGTCCCATAAACTTTGTTTACAGCCACAAGTCACAGCTTTCAGTGTTCTGTGCTGTTATTTGGCTGTAATTCACTCCTAAATGTCTTCTAAGAGCCCAGTAAGCAGTGGAACTGTTGATAAGATGCTAGACAATACTGCCCTCCTGTGGTCCAGCAAATTCTCAGCGGGCACCAGTCAGGTCCCAAGGGTGCCAGAAGAGAGAGGTTCAGCATGTACCTCATCTACCTTGTCTCCCTTATATTCAGGAGCCAATATGGATACAATACTCATGGTATATTTGCACTGTTTCTGTACCCATGATGATCCTCAGGTGTGAGAGACACAATGAAGGTGTGGTAATATCTTTTATTGGACCAACTTCTACTGGTTGAAGAGAGATTTTGACTTTCACAAGGCTCTTCATCAGTTCTTAATAGCTACGTCTACACGTGAACCCTACATTGAAGTAGCTTATTTCAATTTAGCGACATCGAAATAGGCTATTTCGATGAATAACGTCTACATGTCCTCCAGGGCTGGCAACGTCGACGTTCAACATCGACGCTGGGCAGCACCACATCGAAATAGGCGCTGCGAGGGAACGTCTACACGCCAAAGTAGCACACATCGAAATAAGGGTGCCAGGAACAGCTGCAGACAGGGTCACAGGGCGGACTCAACAGCAAGCTGCTCCCTTAAAGGGCCCCTCCCAGACACAGTTGCACTAAACAACACAAGATCCACAGAGCCGACAACTGGTTGCAGACCCTGTGCCTGCAGCATGGATCCCCAGCTGCAGCAGCAGAAGCCAGAAGCCCTGGGCTAAGGGCTGCTGCACATGGTGACCACAGAGCCCCGCAGGGGCTGGAGAGAGAGCGTCTCTCAACCCCTCAGCTGATGGCCACCACGGCGGACCCCGCTATTTCGATGTTGCGGGATGCGGATCAGCTACACGTGCCCTACTTCGACGTTCAACTTCGAAGTAGGGCGCTATTCCCATCCCCTCATGGGGTTAGCGACTTCGACGTCTCGCCACCTAACGTCGATTTCAACTTCGAAATAGCGCCCAACACGTGTAGCCATGACAGGCGCTATTTCGAAGTTGGCGCCGCTACTTCGAAGTAGCGTGCATGTGTAGATGCGGCCAATATCACTTGTTTCAGGCACTGAAGAACAACAAAGAACAGCTCTTTGAAACTGGAAAGCATGCCGCTTCCCCTAAGAGAGGTGAATCCAGTAAAAGGTATTATCTCCATTGTCCTCTTAATCTCCAATTATGTCAGGCCACTATTTCATTCAGCAGGTAGGCTGAATGGTGAAAAAGGTGGAGAGTAAGACTATCTCTGCCTCATTCACAGTGCTGTCCTTACCCACCTGCCATCGTGTAGGACACCCAAATATTTGGGGCACCAGTGGCTCTTAATATTCTCCCTTCTTGTTCAGTGGCTCTGCTTCCTCCACAGAGTCTCTAGTTAACTTGAAAGTGAAAAAGCCACCAGATCTATTAGCAGAACACCAAACCTGTGAAGCAGCCATTCAAGTGGTGATGAAGCCAGTTAATGGGCATTTGCCAATGCCAGGTGAATATTGTCAGTTTCTGAATTTACTGCATGAGTCTACAGGACCTTAGTGGAAAATCCGCTTTAGAAATATTTCGTGAGCGAGTTGTTGAAGATTATAAAGTCACATCTCTAAAAAAACCATTCCTGCGGCTGCCATCTGGCACAGGGGCACCAGTTTAATTATACTGTATAAGGCTCCATAAATTCTAATGACAGCCCTGTTCATTCAGTAAACAGTTTAATGCAATGGGGGAGGTATCAGATCACACATTAAACTAATCAAACATGTTAAAAGGCATTCAGAGTCTATAACTACGCATCTCTACAACTCTCCTACAGTTCTATATTCACTCACTGAGGAAATTATCGTTGTCGACCGTTTCTGCCGGTAGCGCTCTGCTTGAACCCGTGCAGTCAATGGCTGACAGAAAACAGGAGAAAAAGAGAGAGGATGGCAAAATCAGGAAGGAAAAATGAAAAGAAATGGAAAAGTGAAATGACAAAGTAAAAGCGTTTAGCTGTACTCTCTCAAGCTGATACAATCTTCAATCATTGGTATAAACTGAGCATTTTAACTCAACTTTACTCACTTTAACTAGTATCTTTATTACACATTTCCAGGCATACGCCAAGAACAACAATTTAGAAAAAAAATCAATAACCACAAATTCACTCAGCGGCATTCTTTCAGGAATGCAGAGGGTTATATACCACTGTTTTGACAGAATACACTTGAGAAGTCCTGCAATGCATGGACACACTGCTCTCATTGTGTCTATAGGGCAGTATGAAAAAATTAGCTATCAAAAAGGAAAACATCAGTATTCATACATTAACATTTCAGGCTCTGTTCAGTGTTGGTCATATTAAAGGGCAATGGTTTCTGAGTAGCAAACAGACTTTCATCCACATTGATCAACTATGCCCTCCATCTGGAGGCAACTTCAATTTAATTTTTGAAGACAGCCCTTATTAAGTTCTGCTCTTGAAGCGAGGGGCAATGCAATAAGTTTTGCCAAAGACTGAAGTTGCTCACTGTTCATGCCCCGCTTTATTCTGCACTTCAAGAAGCTGTAATTTTCACTATAGAAATCTTGGAGTAATACAGCAACATCTGAGAACTAGTGAGCTACTTAACACTTGACTATCAATACTGAAGTAGTATCACTCTAGGGTGAGTGTTCCCAAGGAGTTGGTGAAAAATGTCACAACTAAAAACATTTCACATTGTCATTAGAGGTTAATGTGAAAATCACTTTTTTGGATAGGTTGCATCCTTCAATAGACAGTGATCCTAGCGAGCAAAGCCTAAGAAAAACTTAGGCAAGAAGAATTTGATCAGTGGCATATGGTTAGCAGAATATGCCCTTCACCACTAGTGTGGTCTCTCTCATATCCTTCAGACCAACACTTCAAGTAGGGTGCATCTACACTAGCAAGTATATTCAAAAGTGTGGTCAAAAGACAGCCTTCTTTTCAAATAACCCGGAGAGCGTCTGCACACACTCTGCAAACTTTCTAAAGTAACTTCGAAAGAATAGGGCCATCCCGTCGAAGTCAGTCCTCCACTCCCATGGTGAGAAGAGCACCCCCTTTCAAAAGACTATTTTGAAAGGCAGGAAGTGTCGATGCTCCTCGGCCCACTGTTTTGAAAGGAGGAGTCCTCCATGGCGGCGCTCAGCTGGCAGGCGGTGGCACCGCTCACAGAACAAGCGGCGCTCTATGGCCCCAGCATCCAGCTGCATTTAAGGAAGCGGGCTCCCACATAGCCCCAGGCAGGAAGCTGAGAGCGCGCAGGCAGCACGGAGCCCAAGCTGCTGCACAGCTGCTTTCTGCCATGATGCCCCTGCAGACGGCCGTGCACTCCAGCACCATGGCCAGCACCCCAGACCCCACCCATGCCAGGGACCCCCCCAAGGACACTGGGGAGTCCTCCCAGGGGAGGAGCCAGACCTCAAAGCATTGAGGCCCCTAGTGGACCGAAGCTGAGCTGTGGGACCTTCTCACCCTCTGAGAAAACGAGGAGGTCCTACACCAGACGGGTCCGGCGCCAGAATGCAGCGGCGTTCGAGCACCTCGCCAAGGGCCTCACTGGCCGGGGTCACCCCACCCACACTCTGGACCAGGTAAGGTCCAAGGCGAAGGAGCTCTGCCAGGGCTACTGCACGGCCTGGGACATGGCCAGATGGTCGGGGCAGTGCCCACCAGCTGCCCCTACTTCAAAGAACTGGACTACTTCCTTGGGCTCAAGGAGGAGGGACCCCCCCAGCCGTGGTCCTTGACAGGGCAGACACTGGAACCAAGCCAGAGCCCAAGACAGGGGAGAGGGAGGACTGCCCAGGACCAGCTGCCAGGACCAGGTGCCCATGGAGGCTTCGGACCATGAGTGATGATGAGGGCTCAAGCGAAGGGGCCCTTGTCATTGATGTCCTGACTGGCCCATCCAGCTTGCCCCCCTCCAGCCATGCCTTGCCCGAGTTCCTGGAGGGACCCAGAGGTATGTGGCAGGCATGCCAGTCACCGCGGGGCTCAGGTAGGGGGTGCACGGGCCTACCCATGGTGGCCACAGCCCACCCACACAGCCATTGGCCCCAGGGCACAGGCAGGCCAGACAGCCCCACTCCCCTGGCCTCAGAGGGCCAATGTGGGGCACTCAGCGCCACATAGTTGGGACAGCACTACGGACCATTCGGCCACAGAGGGACAGGGGGGTGGGGGGATGAGAGAAGCTTGCGCTCCCTGCACCCAGCTGGGGAACCCCAGGATGCAGTTCCTGCATGGCCCCTGGGATGGGGAGGGGAGGTGGGGTTCACAGGAGCCATTGGTAGGGACTAATAGCCTGTTCCTCCCCGTTCTCGTGTCTCCACAACTCCGGCAGCTGGACCAGCCCCGCAATGGGCCCAGGAAGCCTGACCACAGAGGGTAAGGGGGAGCAGCCTGGACCCTGCCCAGGGACAGCGCAGGGCCATTGCCAGGCTGTCTGCTGGTGCCTCCAGGGCAGGGAGGAGGAGGAGGTGGAGGACACAGCCCACATGGCAGCCCTGCAGGACTTGACGGGTGTGCTGCAGGAGTGGCTTGCATGGAGCAGCAGGCCTAGGACTGGGTGGCGGCCAACCTGGAGGTCCTGACCCAGGCCGTGGTCAGCCACCTGGCCCCAACCACTGCCCCATCACAAGTCACTCCTGCACCTGCCCATCCCGCCATCACCCCACCATCCCCCGTGCCCATCACCCACCCGTCTTCCCCCTCCCCACCCTGATCCCCCATTTTACTCCCCCCTGCAGCACCTCCCCCAAAAGCCCAACCTCAAGTCCCTGGCCCTGATCCCACCCTACCCCACCTCCCACTGGCCAGCCTTATGTGCCTGGCACACACATTACTGTCCAGGGCCAGCCAGATAGAGGCCTCGCGCCCTGCACTGACGCCAGTGAGGTCGTGGGGAGCACGCCTGAGCTGCACCCCTACCTCCCTGTGCTGCTGGCCCTGGCCCAGCCCCAGTAGGGCTCCCAGAAATGGGAAGGAAGGGTGGATGCAAGTGACAGGGATCCCAGCTGTCGAGCCCCATTAAGGTGTAAAGCCCACCCCCCCCGCCCCTGCCTCAACCCTGGCCTCCCAGGGTGCCCATCTGGGGCTGCTACACCCCTGTAAATAGTTCCCACCGGCTCCCCATGAGCTGTTCCCCCTCGTGCCTGTAAAGTTCCCTTGCTCATGGAGGGGCAGACAGTTGTGTTCAGTAAAAAGTATCGTTTGGGTTTACCCTGTGTCCCCTGTGCATGTGTGGTGGTGTCACTGTGGCCCCCGCTCAAAGGCCTGGTGCAGGGCTTCCCGTACCTGCAGCCTGTCCTACTGAGCCTGGTGGCACGGCGCAGCAGGGGGCTGTTTGTACCTGTGCCCCGCCTCGGTGATCCACCCCTACATGAAGGGCTCGTGCTTCACATCCACCAGGTTGTGCAGGGTGCAGCAGACCCCGACCACTGATGGGATGTTGGGAAGGTCCACCTCCAGCCTGGTGGGTAGGTATCTAAAGTGCCCTTTCAAGGGGCCAAATGTTTCAACATTTCAATATATTCAACCACATTGCAGGCCCAGTTCAGCCGCTCATTAGAAACATCCTGGCTAGCCTGCATGTGCCCTGTGTATGGCCTCATCAGCCAGGCCTGCAGAGGGCAGGCTGCATTGTGATGCCCCCAACGGGGAACTCCTGCCTGGGGATGAAGGTCCCCACAGCCATGGGACGTCCCAGTTCCGAATTCTGGAACACCCTGACATCGTGGGTGCAGCCAGATCAGCCCAAACAGATGTCCTGGAAGCAACCATTGGCACTGATGAGTGCCTGGAGGACCACGGAGTGGTAGCCTTTGTGATTTACATAGGCCCTGTGACTGTGCTCCAGGGCCCAGATGACGATGTGTGTGCCGTCCAGGGCCCAAAGCAGTTCAGGAAGCCCAGCTCCTCAAAGCCCTGAATGGCATCATCCAGGTCTCTGAAGTGGACTAGATGCCTCAGGAACACACTGTTGATGGCCCAGACGACCTGCAGGGGGTAGGAGGGTGCACCCATGAATGTGGGAGGGGGTGTGAGGTGCCATCCCATCCCTGTCCTCACCCCTTGCCCCCTACATGCCCACCCATCCCCATCCTTGTCCCTGGCGGGGGCTGCTCCCCCCCAGTTCCTGATGATGCCCCTTGCCAGGGCACCGCCCCCCTGCATGCAGTCTAGGTCTGCCCTAGACCCAACTTACTTGGTTGAGGATGGCCCCAACATTGGCCCTGCCCACCCTGAACTGGCGGCCGACAGATTGGTGACTGTCTGGGGTTGCCAGCTTCCACAGGGTGAAGGCCACCCTTTCCTGGAGCGGGAGCGCTGGCCTCAGGAGGGTGTCACGGTGCTGAAGGACTGGGGCGAGCCAGTGGCACAGCTCCAGGAATGTCCCCTTGGTCATCCTGAAGTTCTGTAGCCACCGGTCATCACCCCAGTCCTCCAGCACCAGCCAGTCCCACCAGTCACTGCTTGTGGGGAAGCCCCACAAGCGGCAGATGACCCAGGGGACCAGGTGGGGACGTTGCGCCCTAGGGATGGCATCCAGGAGGGTGACCACCCAGAGCTGCTGGTGTGCAGCGGCCATTACCCGCCAGTGCACTAGCCACAGCCTCGATGGTGGGGAGGCGCTGCTTGGGGTCCATGGGGGCCCGAGATGCCTCCTCTGCTCCCTCCCTGTGTGCCTGGGGATAGGTAGCTGGCTCTTGGCATCTACAGGACAAGGCATAGGGTGGGGGGGCCCTTTAAAGGGATGGCAAGCGACGGCCCCAGAAGGGCCCATCTGCCATGTGACCCTGCCCACGGCACTTCCTGTCCCTGTTCTTTTGAAAGAACACCCTGGGACATGTGGACACTCTCTTTCGAAAGGACAGGTCAAATCTTCAGTCCCTATCTGCCTGTGTGAATGCTCCGTTTTGAAAGGCTGTCTTTCGATGTTCAGTTTTGAAAGCCATTCTTTTGAAACAGAGCTGTAGTGTAGACGCAGCCTTAGGTTTTAAAACTGCTTCTGGGATTGATTTCTTTTTAAATAACTCAATGTTCAGCCCCTTTAAACTAAGATAAAAGTAGCTAAAGCATACCCACCTAACTCGGTTCAATATTCGTCTTGCCCTATACTTTTATAAAAGTCATCTAGAGATATGTTCTATATTCATTGTTAGACTTGGATAAAATTTTCAAAAGCACTAAAGTTGACTTACAACTCAGATCCTTACAGGTACAGTGAGGTCTCAGAGTACACGAACGCAGAGTATGCAACCCCACTCTTACGCGGCTGACCCAATTCCCACAGTAAATCCTGGAAATGTGCAATTTCCAGCTGCACTTAACTTGCTCCTCTCCAGCCCTGGCTCAACCCTCCCGGCTCTGCATAGCCCTGGCTCAGCCCCAACCCCCTCAGCTCTGCTCACCACCCGCACACGGCTCTGGCTCACCCCCCATCCTTGCGCCCGGCTCTGGCGCCGGCTCACCGCCCCCATGCACGGCTCTGGTTCAAATACCACCGCCAGCCCCCCCAAAACATGCAGCCCTGGCTCACCACCCCCAAACACAGCTCTGGCTCAATTCTACCTCTTGCCCCCCACCCCCCGCAGTCTCAAGACACCCCAGGCTTAGCCCCTCACCCCGCCCGCCTCCCACAGCCCAACCCACTGCCAGGCTTAACCCTCCCCACATGCCCCCTGCACCCCAGGACTTACCTTTCTGCTGCTCCCCCAGCTGCAGAATGTGTGTTCCGCTGGGGAAAAAGCCAGACCCTCCAGTTATGTGAAATCTGCCTTACACAAAGATGTGTGGATCGGAGCCCTCGCGTAACTCAGGGGCCTACTGGAGTTAGACCCCTAAATACACCAGAGAATCTGGGCCTTAGAAGCCTCGGCAAATTAAGTGCTTTTGAAAATTTTGCCCCTTGACAAAAAGAGCAGGACAAAATTCACTCTTCCATCTTCACTGACTACACAACATCACTGACCACTACTGACCTATAGTTTTAAGAGAATTCTAAGCAAGGAATGTACACTTTACTATAGCGCTTTTGGTTTTTTGAAAAAAAGAAAAAAGTAACGACAGGCAAAAGGAAGTTTATGCTCTTGATGAAAGAAAAGAAACTTTTCAGCAGATGACAATAAAAATGTGCAAACTAATTTAAAATATAAAAGCACATGCAGAAAAGATATAGTTAGCGGGGCTGGCAGCGGTGCCAAGGGCGCAAGGGGTGGGACCTAGGGCATACAGCCCTCAGCACCTCCTGAACTGCAGCGCTGCCACACACACTCTTTCACAGCCATGCACAGCTGGAGCAGCATTGCTCCAGCACTTTAGAAGGGGCCCGGAGTTCTGGTTGCCACTGCTGCTGAAGTATCAAAAGAGGCGACTGAAGCTCTAGGCGCCTGTGAAACACCAGGCCTGGGGGCAGCTACCTTTTGCTAAGAGGCAGGTGTGGAGAGGACCAAGCTCTTTCTTTTACTTTTCATTTAATAACCATCCACGTTACAAAACTGGAGAGGGAGGTTAAACTGGGGAAGAGATTGAGGTCCCCTTATGCTACAATACACGTCCTTTACACATCATCATAACAAGTAAGTTTTCCTCTCAATTCAGTTTTTAAAAATGAACCTTTTTGAACACAAACACCTAAAATATTCAGTCAACTCTGGCTATATTCCCTACTTGATTATGAAAAATCTACGAACTAAATCATTCATGCTGAAATATGAAAAGAAGAAATTACTATAATTTCAAAGGTTATACTCAAAATATTTTATTCATTTCTCCAAGGCTATGTCTACACTTGCCCCTTCTTCGAAGGGGGCATGGTAATCGGGCTGATGGGAGATTACTAATGAAGTGCTGTGATGCATATGCAGCACTTCATTAGGCAAATTCTCCCTGGCAGCAACTTCAAAGTGTCAAACTTCAAAGTGCTGGCTTGTCGTGTAGGCGCGGGCACTTCAAAGTGTCTTTACTCCTCAAAATATGCGCCGCAGCACTTCATTAGTAATCTCCCATCACCCTGATTACCATGCCCTCTTCAAAGAAGGGGACAAGTGCAGACATAGCCCCAGATACTTCAACTCTCACTATACCTGTTGGGAAGCAAGGGTGCCCAACAATTAGCATAACTGAGTTAAAAGTTTGTGAAAAGCTTCATGACTCTTTGGAACAAACACCAGGTTATAAATGCATCCTCATTAAAATATATCCCAAATTAATTCCATGTATACCATAAGTTGTACAGTCTATATATTCCATTTTGGAGTTTGATTCAAACAATTCTACAATATAAAGTGTTTCTACAGTACTATAAGCTGAATTTATAAAACATGGGATATTAGGAATTTCTTAGGAAGCTACTAGGAACACAGTTTAGGTTCTCCAAAACTGAAGATGCTTTATGGTATATATGTTTCTTTCAAACTGAAGTCTTCTTATAAAAGGATAAATTTTCAATGTGTTGCAAAAAGCATAAAGCACGCGTCTCCCATCTTGTCTACACAAAGGTTTCATATTGATGCACTTATTTCAGTTACAGGTGTGATCTTTATATCTAGTTTGTTATTCCAATACAACCCCAGTACGGGTATCAGAAGGGTAGCCATGTATGTCGGTATCCATAAAAACAACAAGAAGTCCTGTGGCACCTTATAGACCAACTGATATTTTGGAGCATAAGCTTTTCTGGGCAAAGACCCGCTTCATCAGATGTGACATAGTGGAGATTCCAGAGGTCCATTTATACAGGCTCATGGAAAGGAGGGAGTCCACATCAAGGGGAAGACCAGAGTTGACAATCAGCTAATGTGGAGGTGTGAACACCAAGACAGGAGAAACCACTCTTGTAGCTGGCTAGCCACTCCCAGTCTCTGCTCAATCCTTTACTGAAGGTGTCAAAATTGCAAACAAATTGTAGCTCTGCAGTTTCTCTTTGGAGTCTGTTTTTGAAGTTTTTTGTTGCAGGATGGCTACTTGAAAATCTCTTACTGAGTGTCCTGGGAGACTGAAGTGTTGGCCTACAGGTTTTTGCCAGTCTTCCTGGACACTCAATAACAGATTTGAAAGTGGCCACTCTGCAACAAAAAATCTTCAAAAACAGACTCCAAAGAGAAACTACAGAGCTACAATTCACTTGCAAATTTGACACCATCAGTAAAAGACTGAAGAGAGACAGAAAGGCCGGACAACTACAAAAGCACACCTCCACATTAGCTGCTCATCAACTCTGGCCTTCCTCTTGATTAGGACTCTCTCCTTTTCATGAGCCTGTATAAAAAGACCTCTGGAATCTCCATTACACTGCATCTGACAAAGCCGGTCTTTGCTCACGAAAGCTTATGCTCCAAAATATCACTTAATCTATAAGGTGCCCTAATACAGGAGTATTTATACCACTATGAAGAAGATTAATTAAATTAGCATAACTAATTCACAAAGTTCTGGCTGAGATGTTTATTTGGGGTTGATCCTACTTTAGGCAGGGGGTCGAACTAGATGACCTCCTAAGGTCCCTTCCAGCTGTAGGATTCTGTGATTCATCTGTCTCGTGTGGGAAAAAGATATACTTTCATATTGATGTAAGTCCATACTGGTAGAGCTAAATACCTTGTTTGTGTGGAAAAAAAGCCCAAGTACTGCTAATAGAAGTATGTGCAGGACCCACCTACTTAACATTTGGAAGCATTCACTACATGAGGTACTAGACTGTTCAGTTTAAACAGCTTTGACAGCCACTCTTGCACAACTATTTCACAGATCTCTTTTTGACACACAGAGATTGTGATAAAGAAAAACCAGCTATTCCCAAAATTATAAAATTCATACTATTTACCTTGGATTCACATTCCACAAATAGCTTGGCCACAACACCAAACAATACCAAATCAAGTTTTCTAGGCTCAGTGTCATCTGGTAGAAGGAAATACTCAATGTGGTAGTAACGCCTCATTTTTGGAATATCTGCATCCTTGCCAACATTAGACTTTTTTCTCTGCTGTTCACTTAACTTGGATGGCCTATGCTTTGTACCTAGGAAAAATATACAGATTTAGAAAGTTTCAGAAATTGTCAAGCTCAGCACAGAGACCTATACAGATCCTATAGCCCTGCAACTCCCCACCTATGACTTTATGCTACACAGATGGTGTGCATAGAGGAAACAGAGCTCCTTATTACACAAAGTTGTGCCACCCATGTACTCTCTTGCCACATTCAGATACAGCAGGGGCTCAATATTTGCGGCGTCTGTGTTCAGAACCCTCACAAATGTTGATTTTTGCGAATGTGGGTTAAGGGGGGCTCGGAGCCCAGCGCTCCCCACCTGGAGCACCAGGAAAGCGGTGGCTGCCAGCCCCAGAGCCCCAGGGAACCCATGGGAGCCACCAGAGCTCCCTGACTGAAGCCCCAGGGAAGCCTCAGCAGCCACTGGTGATCCTGGCCCTTGGAGCCCCGGGGAAGCCACAGCAGCTGCCAGCACTCCTGGTCGCAGAGTCCTGGGGGACCCACAGCAACTGCTGGCGCTGCTGACCCTGGAGTCCCGGGCAAGCGAGGCCACTCGCAAATAACTGAATTCATGAATGTGGCACTTACAAATGTCGAGACCCTGCTGTACCTACAGTCCACATCAGAAACACACTAGTTCTGTTGCAAAGGTGCCCACAGGCCAAGGGGCTAGATTTGCCTCTATTACTACCATCAGATCAGTAATTGATATTTTTGATACCTCCTTAGGAAAGAGTTTAACTAGATTTAAGCCTAATCATGTTCCAATGAACACAATATCACAAATAATAGTAAAAGCAAAGACACAATTAAGAAATGTTCACCACTAGGTTTCCATAGCAGTGGGACATTGCTGAGCTGTAGTCTGATTAGGGCTGTGAATTAATCACAGTTAAGTCAAGTAATTAACTCAAATGAATTAAACCAATTTAAAAAATTGACTGTGATGTATCACAGATTTAGGCACACTGTTAAAAAATAATAGAATACCAACTGAATTGATAAATATTTTGGAACTGTTATTACATTTCAAATATATTGATTCCAGTTACAACACAGCAAAAAAAATGTACAGAGCTCACTTCACATAATTATTTTATTACAAATATTTGCATTGTAAATAACATTAAAAAGTATTTTTCAGTACACCTCATACACTCTTACCGCAGTGCAATCTCTTTATTGTGAAAGTGCATCTTACAGATAGAAGGGGTTGTTATCATATAACCACACTCAAAACCAATACAATATACAGTAGTCCCTCAAACATGCGAGGATTTTGGTCCCACGCACTCTCGCATAACTCAAAATTCACGTAAGTTGCGAGGGGGCATCTTTTTTCCCACATTCTGCAGCCGGAGAAGCAGCAGGAGCACCTGGAGCTCCTTTTGAAAGGTAAGTCCTAGGATTAGGGGGCGGGGGCAGTTGGGGAGGGTTAAGCCTGGCAGTGGGTTGGGGCCATGGGAGTGGCAGCGGGGAGGTAAGCCTAGAGGTGGGTTAGGACTGCAGGGGGTCGGGGGTGGTAAGCCAGGGCCACGTGGCCCTTTGAGGGGTTGAGCTGGAGCCACGTGGGTGGGGGTGAATCAGGGCTGTGTGGGGTAGGGAGTCGGAGCCAGGGCTCTGCGGGGGACATGAGCCAGGGCTAGAGCTGGGGGAAGTGGGGGTGAACCAGAGCTGGGCATGGGGCGCGGGTGAGCTGGAGTCACACAGGGGGAGGTTGAACCGGGGTGGGAAGTGGTTGAAACAGAGCCACAAGGGGCGGGGCGTGAGCCGCAGCCACACGCGTGGAGTGTGGGTCAGCCGGAGCCATGCAGGCTGGGGGGAGGTTGAGCCAGGGCTGCGCGGGCGGGGAGCGGGATTTTGAGTTGTGCCTGACTTGCATTAAGGCGAGTAAAGCACAACTCAAAATGGCACATTTTGGCTACGTCTACACGTGCACCCAACTTCGAAATAGCTTATTTCGATGTTGCGACATCGAAATTGGCTATTTCGATGAATAACGTCTACACGTCCTCCAGGGCTGGCAACGTCGATGTTCAACTTCGACGTTGCTCAGCCCAACATCGAAATAGGCACAGCGAGGGAACGTCTACACGCCAAAGTAGCACACATCGAAATAAGGGAGCCAGGCACAGCTGCAGACAGGGTCACGGGGCGGACTCAACAGCAAGTCGCTCCCTTAAAGGGCCCCTCCCAGACACACTTTCATTAAACAGTGCAAGATACACAGAGCCAACAACTAGTTGCAGACCCTGTATATGCAGCATGGACCCCCAGCTGCAGCAGCAGCAGCCAGAAGCCCTGGGCTAAGGGCTGCTGCCCACGGTGACCACAGAGCCCCGCAAGGGCTGGAGAGAGAGTATCTCTCAACCCCCCAGCTGATGGTCGCCATGGAGGACCCCGCTATTTCGATGTTGCGGGACGCGGATCGTCTACACGTCCCTACTTCGATGTTGAACGTCGAAGTAGGGCGCTATTCCCATCCCCTCATGGGGTTAGCGACTTCGACGTCTCGCCGCCTAACGTCGATTTCAACTTCGAAATAGCGCCCGACACGTGTAGACGTGACGGGCGCTATTTCGAAGTTAGTGCCGCTACTTCGAAGTAGCGTGCACGTGTAGACGCAGCTTTTGTGGGATTACAGTAAAGTTTTTGAGCCAACAGGTACACTCAGTCCTATTACTACTTCTTCAGCCAATCAGTAAGACAAATAAGTTTGCTTACATTTACAGGCATAGGTGGTGAGTAATATGGGCCCATGATACACAGGGAACCAGGCATCTTCCTGGCCCAGGAGACCTGGCTTCACCCAAGTTCATGGCTGGGTCTCTCCTCTGGCCCTGCCTGCCACTTCTCTGAACTGTCTTACCGTTTTCCCTTCTGCTGCTCCTGGGTAGTTTAAAACTGCGAGCAGAGCATGAAGACACATACCAGGGCCACAGAGACCTGACGGCCAGCAGCCACACACCACCAGTAGTAGGAAGCCACTCTCGCCCTACTACACTACTGGTGGTGGCGACTGGGGATCCTGGGCCATTTTAAATCACCTGGGAGCAACAAGCAGGTCCAAGGGACACACGTCCCTTCTGCCTCCAAATTCGTGTACCCCTTCCAGCTCCCAAGCTCTGTCCAACCCGGCCCTCCCATATCCCCATGCTGTGCCCAAGGCCAGGGCCTGAACCCAGCATCCAATAGCCATCCTGCAACCTGCACTCCTCATCTCTTCCTGCACAGACATTCCACCCTGCCCCCAGAGCCTGATCCCTCACCCGCTCCTGCACCCAAACTCCCTCCCCCAGACCCTGCATCCCCTCCTGAACCCCAATTTCCTACTCCAGGAACCCACCCCCAGCTTAACCCCCCTGCTCCCCTCCCACAGCCCCAACCCTCACCAGAGCCTGCACTGATCATCCAAATTCCATCCCACAGATGGGGGACAATTTGGCAATTTGAGTGGGGGAGTAGCATGGGCTCCGGCCATCACCAAAATGTATTGTTAACCGGGTGATCTCATGATTCTGATTATTTTTAATCATTTCAACATGTCAGTCATCTTGATTTTAGCAATGCTTTCAATACAGTTTCCCACAATATTCCTGCCCACAATTTAAGTACGTATCAATTGGATAAATGGACTGTAGGGTGGTTAAAAAGCTGACTACACGATCAGGCCCAACAGGTTGTGACCAATGGCTCAATTTCTGGTTGGCACTGGGTTTCAAGTGGAGCGCTCCAAGGATCAGTTCTAAAGCCAGTACCATTCAACATCTTTATTAATGACCTGGAAGAAGAAACAGATTGCACCCTCAGCAAATTTGCAGATGACATTAAACTAGGGGGACAGGAAAATACGTTAGAAAGCAGGGATAGGGTCCAGAGTGCCCTAGATAAATTAGAGGATTGGGCCAAATGTAATCTGATGAAGTTCAAAAAGGACAAGTGCAGATTCCTGCACTTGGGACGGAAGAATCCCAAGCATTGTTATAAGCTGGGGACAGACTGGGTAAGTAGCAGTGCAGCAGAAAAGGACCTAGGGCTTGCAGTGGATGAGAGACTGGATATGAGTCAACAGCGTGTCCTTGTAGCCAAGGAGGCTAATATCACATTGTGGTGCATTAGGAGCATCTCCGGAGATCTGGAGAAGTTATTATTGCCCTCTATTTGGCACTAGTGAGGCCACATCTGGAGTATTGCATCCAGTTCTTGGCCATCCAGCATAGAAAGGATGTGGATGCATTGGAATGGATCCAGGGGAGAGCAACGAAAGTTAATAAGGGACCTATAAAGAAGGGCTGAGGGATTTGGGCTTATTTAGTTTGCAGAAGAGAAGAGTGAGAGGTGATTTGATAGCACCCATTAACTTCCTGAAGTGGGGCTCTAAAGAGGATGGAGAGAGGCTGTTCTCAGTCGTGACGGATGGCAGAACAAGGACCAATGGTCTCAAGTTACAGAGGGGGAGGGGGAGGTTGGATATTATGAAAAAACTATTTCACCAAGAGTGGTGAAGCACTAGAATGGGTTTCCTAGAAAGGTGGTGGAATCTCCACTCCTAGAGATTTCTAAGTCCCGACTTGACATAGTCATGGCTGGGATGATTTAGTTAGGGTTGACCCTGATTTAGGCAGGGGACTGGACTTGATGACCTCCTGAGGTCCCTTCCAGCCCTCGGATTCTATGGACTGGGATCTGGGAGACACCTGGAAGTCAGACAAGAAGTAAAATCCTTCACCCCAGAACAAGCTAGAGCAGTAGGGAAAACCTTAGGTCCCCCTAACAGAGACACTGTACTTGACTGGGCGTCCCGAGTTTATGCTACGCCTGGGTTGGGTACAGAGGACATAGCAGCGCTCATAAGTGAGTGCATGAGTGGGGAGGAGTTTGGTGCCTGGCCTATGCGCCTAGAGATGGGTACTGCAACTATGCACACGCAAATCTACGAAGGGCTGTTTAAATTGTATGTCCCGAATCAAAGTTTGATTGGGAATATTACTCAGAGAGACAGCAACCCCAAGAGCGCCCCGAAAGATATTTGAACAGGAAGAAGCTGCTGTTTCAACCAGCTGGGGCACCCGACTGTGATACTGTTGAATTCAGGGAGGTGGTCTTACAGGGATTGGCCCCCACCCTCAGGATAACATTAGGTAGGGTGGACATCCCAAACACCCCTCTAAGAGAATTAGAGAATAGAATCAGGGAGGCTTATGAATTACAAAAGGAGGTCTTCCCTCAGTAAATTCTAAAAAATGGGTGGCAGTTATCACTGATAGCAAGAACCACAGGAGTCCTAGAAACCCTGCAACACCTAAGGAAGGGAAAAGAGATCAGAGGACCCAAAAGGGACCCTACTCTCCTAGGGATAAAAGGAAGTTATCACCGAGATGGTACAGGGGAGACAGCTGTGCTGGGGCTTCCAGTGTGGAGGACCAGAGAGCCTTCAGAAATGAATTATGGAAAAGGCTGTTATCTTATGAGTCCAAAGAGGCAATTAATGGGCTGCATACTGTTCTCGGGTAACAAGGTGTGTGAAGATGGGGCATTGCAGAGAAGCAGGGTGTGTGGAAGTGGGGTGATGGGCCGGGGCAGGGTCTGCTGGTGGCACGGTGTGTCAGGACAGATGTATGCAGTGGTGCTGTGTGTCAGGGCAGTGTGTGTTTAAGCACTCATAATGCTGTGTACAGGGTGTGCTGCTGGCAGCAGAACTGCCAGGGGCAGGGGTGAGTGTGGTGCTGTACAGAGGGCCAGGACCAGGGAGTGGGGGTGGTGCTGTGCACAGGGGCATGTGCAGATGTACACCACCAGTAGAAACACACGCCCCCAGCTGGGGGTGGCTGTGGGCGCTGCTGAACTGCTGGGCAGTACCTGAATCTCTCCTGGGTGATGCCTAAGTGCTCAGCTGGCAGGGAAGGCTGAGATGCTGGGAGGAGTTTGCAGGTTTGAACCCCAGGCTCCGGCGTTCATAGGGCCAAGTGGGAGGAAGTAATGGTCTCCTGTCCCTTATGCCCTTTATGTCTACATCCAGCACCTTCCCACTTTCATGTCATGATGCTGCTGTGCCTGGGCTCCCTCCCACCCGCCCCCGTGTCCAGTGCAGGTGTAAGGGAGCAGACCTGAAAGGGCTCCTGGACTCTCAGGCCCCCGCTCTAACCCAATTCCTCTCCCCTCCCCCAGAGTCAGGCACCCCAGTCTCCCACTCTAACCCAATTCCCCTCCCATGCCCTAGAGCCAGGCACCCCCAGTGCCCCGCCCCCCATATATTCTGTCATCTCACTGATTAAGTCACTAATGGAGCCGGGTACAAAGATGTTGCACTGGGCCTCTGGGGCTACACCAGATCACAGCCACTCAGGCAGCATCAGGCTGAAGAAGTCATGTGGCTCCCCGCTAGAGCTCCGAGCCATGCTGGGGAAATGGCAGTGACAGGAGCTGTCCCCTCTGCTGCCGCCATGTGCTTGTCTCACAAGTGATGAGAAGCATGCACGGAGCAGCGGGAGCGGGGCCCACGTGAGCCACTCTTCTCCGCGCTACGCCCGGGGGTGGGAACTGGCGCACGGCCGGGCAGTGCATGGCTGCTTGGCACAGGCTCTGAGTGAGTGCTGGGCTAGGGGGCTGCATCATGTCCGCGGCCTGCCCCTGGCCCAGGCCCACTCCTCTCTCCCCATCGGGATCCACTGTGTCGCCTCCTGACCTGGAGCAGCCTCGCCGGTGGGGTCCTGGAGGAGGCAGCAGCAGGAAGCATGGGCTAGAGCAGCAGAACTCCGCCCTCTCAGCCCTGCACCCGAGGCAAGTGCCTCACTCGCCCCACCCTTGTTATGGCCCTGCTACACTGATTCACATCAGTGGATGTTCAAAGAGTCATAGCATATGAACCAAGTTTGGCTAATCCTGAAGCCTCTCTGTGTGCAGAAATGTCCAGTGATGCCAATAAGAGTTCCACACGTGGCTTCAGAACCAGGTTCATAACGTAAGTTCTATTTTTTTTTTTTTTGCCTCCTTTCAGTTTTCATTACAAACTACAAACTCAGTTCAGGTTTGACAAAAAGTTCAATGAGGTTCATGAACCTCCTAAGTAAGGCACAGGAGCAATTATTAGTTCTACTTTTAAATCCTACAAAATTATTGGCTACACCTGATCTTAACTTATAACTATGTGAAGTGTGACAGACTCTCCCTTACGGGCATGGGATTTGTCCCAGATATATTCTGACTATAATTAGAATGCCCAGGTGCCCATTTTTAAACAGACAGTCCCGTATTTAAGCCTTTCTGCAGATGTCACTACTTTAAAAAAAAAATGGGTCATTTGTCCCATATGTTCTGCCTCCCCATCCCATCAATATTGCTGGGTCCTACCACCGGCTAGATCCTTGGTTGCCAGCTGCCCATCCACCAGTGGTGAGTGGGGATGGTCCACTGACTGCTTATGGGGGTAGGCATGCAAGGTTGGTGGCTGTCCACTCCCCCTGCCGGTCCATGAATGCAGTCCCTGATGCATGCTGGCTCTTGGCCAGCAGACTCACATCCCACTCCACCTCCATTTTCAGCCAGTTCTGGTACTGCTGTGGGGCTACTGCTCACCCATCGGCCCTTCATATGCTTCCCTTCTCACTGTCCTCTCCCTGCTGTGTGACCGTTCACCCAGCCTGCTGCTCCTCATATCCCTCATAATAGGATGCAATGCCCTCCCTGCTCACTAACGTCCTGGACAGCAGGCTCCTTCCTCCCCCCACTGCCTCTGAGAAAGCTCATGACTCTGGCTCAGGGCGCTGGCCAGGAGAAACCAAGCCTGCAAGTGCCAAAACCTGCATGTGCTGGCACGGGAAAGCTTTTGCACCACTCAGCTAACCTCTGCAGTGACCGGGAGCCTGTTTGTGTCCCAACCCTACAGGCTCCACAGCAACCCCTTAGACAAGGACAGAGCACTGCCTTCACACACTACCCCCAGCCTAGGTCCTGCCCCCAGAGCATGCAGAGCTGCTCTGTCCCATAGGTACCTCCCCAGTACATGGCCCAGGTCAGCCCTATCCTGGCCCCACAGCTGGAAGTAGATCCCATCCCTTCCCTCCTGCGCAGTGCTGAAAGGCTGCTTCCCACCATGCTGTGGTGTAAATCTTAACAGAAATGCAGACTGTTGTGACCCTCTGTCCCCACCCACATGTTGTCTCAAGGTGGCATGGTGATAGGTATCAGGAGAGGCAGGTCCATCCTAAGGGCCCAGCCAGACATGCAGCATGGAGAACCCTGGGCAGGGGCAGTTGGGTGAGGTCAGTCATTCATCCCCATCCCCATCCCTGTGTAAGAAAGACGTATGAGTGTGTGTGTGTGTCATTTCTCTCCATGTAAACCCTCAAGATCATAGAATCATAGGGCTGGAAGGGACCTCAGGAGGTCATCTAGTCCAGCCCCCTGCTTCAAGCAGGATTAACCCCCACTAAGTCATCCCAGCCAGGACCTTGTCAAGACGGGACTGAAAAACCTCGAGGGATGGAGAATCCATCACCTCGCTAGGCAACGTATTCCAGTGCTCCTCCTGGT
Organism: Carettochelys insculpta; assembly: GCF_033958435.1. Classification (NCBI taxonomy): domain Eukaryota; kingdom Metazoa; phylum Chordata; order Testudines; family Carettochelyidae; genus Carettochelys; species Carettochelys insculpta. The sequence continues at coordinate 12,822,111 of NC_134147.1, read as the reverse complement.
GAAGCAGTTTTTCCTACCTCCTGGTGAAGTAGTTTTTCCTACCTCCTGGTGAAGTAGTTTTTCCTAATATCCAACCTACACCTTTCCTTCTGTAACATCAGACAACAGCTCCTTGTTCTGTCATCTGTCAACACTGAGAACAATTTGTCTCCATCCTCTTTAGGGCTCCCCTTCAGGAAGTTAAAGGCTGCTATTAAGTCACCCCTCAATCTTCTCTTCTGTAAACTAAATAAGCCCAAATCACTCAGCCTCTCCTCATAGGGCACGTGCTCCAGAACCTTACTCATTTTTGTTGTCCTCTGCTGAACCTGCTCCAGCACATTCACATCCTTTTTATACTGGGGGGGCCCAAAACTGGACACATTATTCCAGATGTGGCCTCACCAGTGCCGAATAGAGGGGAACAACTACTTTTCTAGATCTGCTCCCAATGTTCCTCCTAATGTACCCTAATATGCCATTAGCCTTCTTGGCTACAAGGGCACACTGTTGACTCATATGCAGGCTTTCATCTACCATAACCCCTAGGTCCCTTTCCCCTGTATTGTTGCTTAGCCTGTCCATCCACTGCCTATAACAGCGGCTGGGATTCTTCCATCCCAACTGCAGGACTCTGCACTTCCCCTTGTTGAACTGCATCAGATTTGTTTTGGCCCAATCCTCCAATTTATCCAGGTCACGCTGGATCCTATCTCTACCCCACAACGTATCTGCCTCTTCCCCTAGCTTAATGTCATCGGCAAACTTGCTGCGGCTGCAATCCAGTCCCTCATCCAGGTCATTAATAAAGATGTTGAACAACACTGGCCCCCGAACTGAACCTTGGGGCACTCCGCTTGAAACTGACCGCCATCCAGATATTGAGCCACTGACCACTACCCATTGGGCCTGACCGTCAAGCCAGCTTTCTATCCATGTTATAGTCCATGGATCCAATCCATACTTCCTCAACTTATGGGCAAGAATGTTGTGGGAGACTGTATCAAAAGCTTTGCTAAAGTCAAGGTATATCACATCCACTGACTTCCCCATGTCTACAGAGCCAGTCACCTAATCATAGAAGTTAATTAGATTGGTCAGGCACAACTTGTCTCGGTGAATCCATGTTGACTACTCTTGATCACTTTCCCCTCTTCCAAGTGCTCCAGAATGGATTGAGGATCCCCTCCATTATTTTCCCAGGGATTGAGGTAAAGCTGATGAGTCTAGTTTGCTGGATTCTCCTTCTTTCCTTTTTTTAAAAGATGGGCCTTTTTCCAGTCACGATAAGAGAATAAATAAAACTCCTGCTGTGCAGTATTTCATGGCTCAGTCAACCTGATGTCACTTTGAAGGTTTACACTGCATAGTTCTGACTGCCCTTGAACTCACTTGAATATGAGTAATTTTATCAAATGTCCTGTATTTGGTATAGAAGAATGTGGTCACCCTAAATGTAACATAAATGATTTCTTGCATACTTTTAGTCTTCATATTGAAAGATGCATACAGGGAACACTTTGGGTCCATTGGAAATATATTTTCCCTTGCTTTTAGTGCTGTTGTGAGTGTCACATGACTGGATTTTTGTATTAGGTCTGGATGCCATTTTAATGCCCAATATGGCAATTGGCCACAAATATTGTACTACGGGGTCCAGGTGAGGTGTCTAATGAAAGCTGGTGATGCCCTGAATCTGTGTTTGCTACTTATATGTCTGTATCATGTATCATGTCAGCAGGTAAAGTTATAGATTTTAGCTATGAGCTGCATTAGGAAATGTTTCAGTGCTAAGCTTCACAATGCAAGGTGTGAACTCACACCCAGTCAGGATGAATGGACTATGAACAAGTGTTCACACATCGAATCCACATCCCAGAGGCTTGGGACTTATCAAAGGGATGCAGCCCAATGGTCAGGTGACCCAGACTGAAATAAAGGAAAAGGTCCATTTAAAAAAAATTGAGGCTGTCTCCTGGGATTCATCCAATGGCAGTTTGCCACAACAGTCCACCTGAGGCAGACCCTTATGGGACTATGGGAAGAAGAAGGGGTTTGGTCCCTGAACACAAGAGACAAGAGAACTATGGTGTGGACTTAGCAGGGTCCATCTTAAATATTTTGTCCTTTGCTCTCCAAGGGCCACGTCCAGCATGTGGACCCCAGCGGGCTGGAGCTAAAATGCTCCAATGACTGAATCTATGTAACCTGAAATGAACTTTCAGAGACTTTCAAGAATCAGCAAATAACACTGCTGGCCTGCATCAGTAGTTATGACTGATGTATGTAAAGTATTGCCTTAATTTCTCTCTCTAACCCTGTTCTTTCATTTTTTATTAATAAATCATTGGATATTTAGATTTAAAGGATTGGAGAGCATGGTGATTTGGGTAAGATCCAAGTATATATTAACCAGGAACTGGGGCTGGGCCCTTTGGGGTATGGAAAAATCTGTGTGGAGTTGGTGAAACAAACTTAAGAGCCTCTCACCTGAATTTGAGGGGTTTTGGTCTAGACTGGTACAGCAGCTGGAAATTCTGTGGGTTTGCTTGTGTAGCTTCTGACAGGCCAGTGGGGCTGGCAGAAGTGCTGTGGTGGCTGGTTGGATTTGCCTTAGTGAAAAGGAAATCCCAGCCTGGGGCTGTAAATGGCCCAGATTTTAAGCAAAGGTACCCTGGATTGATTTCTCTAGCTGTACCAACAAACCCTGTCCTATTACAGTGAGTATTAATTGTAAAGTGGCATCTGATAATCTGGCAGTATTATTTGAATGAATAATAAATTCATCTTATTATGCATGATGCATGAAGAAGAAACAACACCAGTATTAAATAAAGAGTCATCTGCAGCCCAACAATATACTGTCACCCCCACAGCTGCATAAGCATTGGTAATGCTGTAGAATAGACAAGAAAAGATCAGAAAAGTAATAATTTTCATTATATGCACTTGATGGGAGGAGACCATAAAACATCTATCAAATAAACAAATGTTCCAGACAATAGGGAATTTTAAAACTATAGTGAAGACATACTGATTGGGAACATCAACACACAGGTGATCTATGGTAACAGGTACATCGAACATGTATATCTAAAGACAGTATCCACTGCACATTTTCTCTTAAATTACAGTGGCATTGAATGGGACTTGCAGTACATATAGTCACATGCATAAATTCTTGAAGCACGAGGAAGGCTTGAAAAAGTGCTTCACTGGAAAATAAATGTATAGGCAGAAGAAATACAACAGCAGCTGCACAGGCCACTCTATACTAACACATCAAATGAGCCTTAACCCTAACTAAAGAGACCACATTTAGAGCTAAAGGAAAGGAGTTTACCATCCATACAAACTCACTTATTGGCCACACTAGTGAGATTTTAAAGACAGGAATCAATTACGACTGTTTTTTTTTCCCCCATGACTAACACCAACTTAAATGACATAGGTTCCTGAAGAGCTACCAAACTGTAAAGGTTTCCAGCTGCTGTGACCTAAGCCTGAAACGGAACATAATGATAAAAGGCAGGGTTCCTCCCCATCATCACTCTCGTGAGCATCTTTTAAGTAATATTGTAAAACTAACAAAGTCAACAGGACTGCACAGGAGAGTCACTCACAGTTATGGTCAGAAGAGATAAAAATGAGCCAACATCCTTTCCTGCAGTTTGCTCATCAAGCTCTTTCAATAGTATCTGGGTCTTGGGATGAGCCTCAGTGATTAAAGGAACAAGAGTGGTCACATCTGGTACTCCTACCTGCAGACAATGGCACAGCTAGCGAAACTGAGAATGTACAGGTCACTGTGTGGCAAGTGGCAAGTTGCTCCGGGCTTTCCTCACAGAACCAGGGCCTGCTATCTTCATCCTCAGGGGTGGGATGACCACCATACCCAATTAAATTTGGTGTTTCAGGTTCAAAGCTGCTGTCAGAGCCACTGGCCTCCAACTCCTCTTCCGCCACCATATTTGTCTTTGAATCCTGGGCAAGGGGTTCTGTCAGGTCTCCAATGACATCCTCCTTTTGCTTTTGCAAAGTCATTCTAAGGCACAGTCACCAGTACCTTGGTTCTCCGGCTGCTGAGAAGAAAGGGACAAATACTTTTGTAATTAATTTTGCATATGTGAAGTGAGTAGTCAATTACAGCTACCACTGCAAATGCAAGGGTGGAGAGGAGACCGGGGAGGCAGAAAGTCCTCTTACTTCTCACCTGGGAATGTTTTTACACCCACACATTTAATGCCCAGGGAACAATTCATGTAAGTAGGGAGAAGTCACACAAAGGTCTCTAAGCAGCAGACAAGACAAACAACAAGTCAACATGCTTGGCAAGTAATAACACAAAGCACAGAAAAAAGTACAGCTAGAAAATGTGTTCTACTAGCTCTGCTCTTTACAGGGACTGGAGAATTTCCAATGGCAGAGGACGAGCAGCAGTAGGGAAAGAGAGGTTACAATGATTTCCCCACGTCTCCAAGCCATCTTTAAATCACCCAGGCCCCGGTCCTGCAGTCATGCATGCAGCTGCTGGGAGCGCACCCCCAGGGCTCCTGGCATTGCCATGGCAGCAGCAGAGGGAAAGCTGCCACTTTCCCATGGTGCCAGTGGGAACGGGACCATTTACTGCCGCGAGCCCCCCGGGCAGCGGTGTGTGTGCAAAGGGTAGGGAGGAAGGCTCACTGCGCGCCGGGACACAGACAGGCGGGGCGCAGCGCAGGTCGCGGGGTGTTAGGGGAACATGCGCCACACGCCCAGATCCCACCCCCGGAACACGGCCCCCTCTCCGCGCCGAACCTGCCGCTCTCAGCTCCGCGCCCAGACAGGGGTCGGGCGGGAGCTCCACGCGTCAGAGCCACAGCAGGCGGGAACTCCCCGCATGCCCCTCTCCGTCCGCTTCCCCCCAGACGGGGCCAGCAGCGCCCAGCGCCCAGCTCCCTTCCCTGGGACCGGCGCGGCCACGCGCCCAGCTCCGCGCAGCAGCAGCGGCTCTCGCGCTCTGAAACTCCACGCCGCGTGTCGAGTCTTCCTCCGCCTCGCCAAAGAGTTCGCGCGGCGCCCGAGCAGGCAGAGCCGCGCGCGCACGGATCCGCGGCGGGGCGAGGTAACCGCACGTGTTGCTATGGAGAGCGAGATCGGCTCTCGACCCGCTAGGCTGTGTGGCGCGGGGGCGGGACGTGCCTCAACGGCTCAGAGTGGGGCACCCCACGGGCGTGGGGAGGTGGGGATGCGGAGAAGGCAACCCCAGTGGTGTGGGGAGGTGGAGGCTGGGGTGCAGATCCCCAGGGGCATGGCGAGGCGAGGCGCGGTGCAGGGAAGGGAACGACATGGGGAAGTGGGGTGCAGGGAAGGGAACCTCAGGGGTGTGGGGAGGTGGGGTAGGGAACCCCAGGTGTATGGGGAGGTGGGTGCAGGGCACAGAACTCCAAGGGTGTGGGAAGGTGGAGGTGCAGGGAAGGGAACCCCATGGGCGTGGGGGAGGTGGGTTGTGGGGAAGGGGACCTTAGGGGCATGGGGAAGTGGCATATTGGCTGGGGAACCTCACAGGTATGGCGACCTGGGATGTGGGGCTGGTAGTGCCACTGGCATGTGGCGATGGCATGCTGGGTGCAGGGAAGAGAACCCCATGTATGTGTGAGTCAGGGATCTCCAAAGGCATGGGAAAGGGATCCCACATGCATGACTCTTCCCTGTACCTCCACTTCCCCACATCCTTGGAGTTACCATAATGCAACACCAGAAATGCCTGGTGTGACAGGGTAAGGCATCAGCGGTGGAGGTGAGTACAAGAGGAAAAACCTGTTGGAGACCGGGGGAGTGGGCGGGCTGAAAGGCCCCTCTCACGACGAGGGGGGGAACCTACTAAAAGAACTGGTCCCAAATAAATTCAGGGGACAAACAAAAGAAAACCAGGGACGGGAGTGAGGCTCAAAGGTTCAAAATGAGGGAACCAGAGGGGGACACCGAGCAGAGAACCCCGGACAGCGCCCACCGCTCCCCAAAGGTGTCAAGGGAGTTGGTGGACACCGCCCAGAGGAATTCTGCTCGGATTCGTGACCGGAGGGAGGAACGGAAGTAGGCCCCACAGTCGCTGGTCTCCCGCTCTGCCAGCCTCCTCTCCCTGGTTTTGTAAATGGACACTTTGGCCATGGCCAGGAGGAGGCTGATGAGGAGGTCCCGCGACTTAGTGGGGCCACAGATGGGGTGTGACAGGATGAGGAGGTGTGGGGAAAAGTGCACCCAGAACCTCAAGAGGAGGTTCTGGAGGAGCTGGAAGAGGGGCTGCAGCCTGGCGCACTCCACATAGGTGTGCGCCAGGTTCTCCCTCACGCTGCAGAACGTGCAGGTGTCTGGGATGGGGGTGAACCGCGCCAGGTAAAACACCCATGCTCACCGCTCCGTGGAGGATCTTCCAGCCAATGTCCCCGGTGGGCCATGGAACCAAGGTGAAGTAAAGGCTGGCCCACCGGGGCTCCCCACCCTCCGACGACGGTAGGAGGTCCTGCCACTTGTGGTCGGGGTGGGACATGAGGGTGGGGAAGTGGAGCATGTGAAGCACGAGCATGCACAGATGATGTCTGGGCATGGTACGGAAGGGGACCGGCTGCAGGGTGTGCAGCCGGCTGGGATGGTGAGGGGGGAGGGCAGGGTCATGAAGCCAGGGGCCCACGGAGAGATCTGGAGGGCCAGGAGTAGGAGGGGGGCGGGGTGCGGCGCACCCTCTTGCAGGACCCGACTGAGGTAGATATGAGCAGTGGGCGGTAAGGCGGCTTTCACCTCTTATACGTGCTGGGAGAGCCCCATGCGCTGGGCAAGCAGCGGGGCCTCATCCAGTCTCCCCGGTTGTAGTCCAGGAGGTCTCTGACCCTGGTGATTCCACCCAGGCCCAGCCTTCGGTGCACCACGGGGGACTCCGCTGCCTGCAGACGAAGGTAAGGGTCGTGTAAGAGGAGCTCCGCGAGGAGATCTTCCCTGGCGGCGGCTCCTAAGGAGCTGGAGACCACAAGCAGCCACCAGCTGCGGAGGGGGTCCTGGTAGAAGGCTGGCAGCTCCGAGAGGCCTCGTGGACGGCCTCTCAAAGACAAATAAAGGAGCTGCCAGTCGTATCGGAGCCCTCAGTAACGACACAGGAAAGTGTGCGTCAGCAAACTCCATGCTGGACTATCTGCACTGTGGATGTTCAGAAGTCCCTGCAGGGCCCGGAGGTGGAAGACATGGACCTGCGTGCGTAAGCAGGTCAGGCCCTGCCCTCCCTCCTCCGGGGGAAGATGGAGAACCCCTGCAGGGAGCCAGAGCAGTCCTGGCCAGAAAAACTTCAGAACTGACTTCTGGAGCTGAACCAGGAACTCCGGGGGTGGGACCAGCATGTTGAGACGGTGCCAGAGCATGGACAGGATCAGCTGGTTAAGCACCAGTCCACCTCCGCAACCGCTCAATCACCCTGCTCCCTAAATCTTGCCAGTTTTCTGGTGGAAAGGGATGCGTGGCAGATAAAAAGTCGCCGAGCTAGAGCAGCGGACCCGTGCTCCACTGAATGGCCTGAAGCACGGGTGGGAGGTGGCCTGCCTGCCATCCAGCCCCGACCACCAGGCCAGAGCTCTTGACCCAGTTGACCCGGGCGGAGGAGGCTTCCGAGTAGACAGCTTGGCAAGCCTCCAGCCGTGCCTGGTCTCCCGGGTCCTGGACCATGAGGAGCATGTCGTCGGTGTACACCAACAGGACCAGCCGCAGCCTCGGCTCCCAAGGCACCATCCCAGTCAGCCTTCGGTGAAGGAGACAGAGGAAGGGCTCGATGGCCAGGGCGTAGAGCTGTCCTGAGAGCGGGCAGCCTTGTTGTACTCCTCGTCCAAAGCTGACCGGGCTGGTCAGGGTCCAGTTGAGCTTGACCATGCACTGTGAGGCAGCGTACAGCACCCAGAGAAACCCGACGAAGCGGGGCCCAAAGCCAAAGGCCTGCAGGGTTTCCAGGAGATACCTGTGGTCCACCCTGTCAAACGCCTTCTTCTGGTCTAGGGACAGGAGGGCAAATGACAGGCCATCCCTACACCCAAGCTCTAGGAGATCCCGGACCAAATACAGATTATGGAAGATGGTACGGCCCAGGATGGTGTAGGTCTGGTTGGGGTGGACCACGTCCTGCAGCACAGATCCCAAGTGGCGGGAGATGGCTTTAGTGATGATCTTGTAGTCCATGCTGAGGAGCAAGATGGGACGCCAGTTCCTGAGGTCGTGGGGGTCCCCCTTCTTGGGCAGCAGGGTGAGGACGGCCTGCCTGCATGATAGGGGGAGGACCCCACTTTGCAAGGACTCAGCCCAGACGCTGACCAGGTCTGGGCCGAGGACGTCCCAAAACGCGGTAAAACTCCACGGTCAGCCTGTCCATGCCTGGCGATTTATTGGTGGGCATGAGATGGAGGGCTTCCAAGAACTCAGCTAAAGTGAGAGGAAGCTCCAGCCGGTCCTGGTTGCCTGCGCTGACCGAGGGGAGTTGGTCCCAAAGCACCCTGCAGGCATCGGCATCAGTCGGATGCAGGGAAAAAAGGGTAGCATAGAAGGCGTGGGCCCTCTCGCGGATCTCCGTCGGATCTATAAGAGGGGTGCCATCCTCCGCAAGAAGGCAGAGGATATGTTTCTTGGCACCCCTGTTTTTCTCCAGGGCATAGAAGAAGCAGGAGCCACGGTCCATCTTCCGAAGAAGTGGGATTCGCGACCTCACAAAGGCCCCCTGTGCCTGAAGGGCGTCGAGGGCCCTGAGCTCATCCCTCTTCTCCTGGTACGTGCCGCAGAGGGATGGATCTCCAGGGTTGGCGGCTAGTCGCCTCTCCAGCTCAAGAACCTCCTGCTCCAGCTGCCCTATCAACGCATCCCGCCGCTGGCTGGCCCCTCGGGTATAGTCGCGGCAAAAGAGCCGCACGCACACCTTTCCCAGATTCCACCACCGCCGTGCTGAGGGAAGGGTGCGCCGTTGCCCGCGCCAGGCCAGCCAGAACTCCCGGAAGGACGCAGTGAAGCCCACATCCTCCAGCAGGCTGTTGTTGAAATGCCAGTAGGCCAACCCCCGCTTCCCTGGTGAAAGGGAAGCCTTCACGAACACCAGATGGTGGTCCGAGAAGGGGGCTGGCCGCACGCTGGAGGAGTGGGCCTGGGAGAGATGTTGTCGAGTGATGTAGATGCGGTCCAACCGGGAGCGTATGGATTTGTGGCCCACCACCCGGACGTAGGTGAAGACAGTGTCCTCGTCCGGGTGGTGGCTGCGCCAGACGTCCACCAGGGAGTGACAGTTGATGAGCTCCCTGAGGACGTCTGCAGCGGCCTGGCACTGCTCAGTCCCCATGCTATCCCATTCCTCAAGGGTTCAATTGAAATCCCCGCCAAGGACCAGGCACTCGCGAGGATCGAGGGAGTCAAGGAAAGCTGCCGCCTGCCGGAAGAAGGGTATTCTCTCTGGGCCGGATGTCAGGTCATAGACGTTGACAAGGTGGAGGGGCAGTCCCTCCACCCACACCCGGAGATATAGCAGGCGGCCCAGCACAACCTCGACGCTCCCCAGCGCCTCGGGCTGAGAGGTGACTAAGATAGAACCCGCTTCCCCACTCCAGCCGCCAGCTGGCTTCAGCGGCTGGTGTAGTGTGGGTCTCCTGCAAGAAGGTGACCGAGTGCCACCCCTCCCGAAGGAAGGAGAGCACTCGGCACCTGCGGAGACCCAACCCGCAGCCCCTGGCATTTAGAGTGGCAAAGATGAGCGGCACCATTTGGAGGTCTGGGGAGGATCCTCGCCAGAGGGAGCACCGACGGTCCCCGTGGGGCCACACAGCAAACCGTGACCAACCCCGAAAGCAATTAGGGCATCGTGGAAGCCGCAGGCCCGTTGGTAGGCCGTGGCATCCCTCTTCCCGGTCCCCTTGCCCTCCTTCAGAAGGGCCCTCACGGACTCTAAGATGGAGTGGAAATCACCCCAGCACTGGAGGGTGAGAGCTACCTTGTTCTTGGAGCCGCGAACGTCCTCCAAGAACTGGTGCATCTCACCCACTAGCGTGTGGGGTGCCGAGGCCTCAGGGTCCTGAGTACCCATCGGCCTCATGTTCTTTTGGGCCCCGTGGCCAGAGAAGTCCCCCCTCAGAGTGCTGGAGGTTGGTCCTGGGAAAAGTCACCAGAATGGGAGACCTCCTGGACTATAACCAGGGAGATTGGGTGGAGCCCCCAATGCTAACCTAGTGCATGGGGCTCTCCACTCCCCAGCGTGTGCTCCAGGAGGTAAGGGACACTTTATGGCCCACTGCTCGAGTCTATCACAGCTAGGTCCTGGGAGAAGGTGCACCCCACCCTCCTCTCACCACAGCCCTCTGTATCTCTTTGTAGGCTCTCGACCCCACCCTTGCCTTCCTGACTACCTCCCCCTCAACACCTGAGCTGGCTGTATGCTCTGCAGCTAGTCCCCTTCGAACTGTGCCAACACGTCACCAGTACACACTTGTACTCCATACACTCCACTTCCCCACCATCGTCTCCTGCCTGGACACCAAATGATGGGACTTTTTACCACCAGCAGCGGGTGGGGAGCCCTGGTGGACCAGCTTGTACTCCACCCTCGTCCCATGGCCCATTGGGAACATCAGCTGGAGGATGCTACATGGGTTGGTGAGCACAGGTGTGCACTTGGTGCAGTTCACCCCTATCCCTGACACTTGTTCCTTCTGTGGCATGAGGGAGACCCTGGCACACATGTACCTTGTGTGTGCCAGGTTACAGCCCCTCTTCTGGCTCCTGCAGAACCTCCTGCCTCCTTTTGAAAGAGGCATGCAAATGAAGGAAATCACAAATGCAAATGAGGTACAGATTTACATATCTGGTATCTCATTTGCATATTCTTTCAAATGAGCTGCTTTTGTATGAGCAATTCAAGTGTAGACACAGACAGCATGTTTAACTTCACTCTCCACTCACATTAGTTGTGTTTCCTCAATTGTCTCACTTTCTTGTCTGCATGTTGTCTATTTGAACTCTAAAGAGTAGAGAACTTGTCTTTGTATACCTCTTTAAAGTGTCTATCTTGTGACTGAAAATTATACAAATAGTAACTAAGCCTCAAAACGCGGAGGCAAGTCCCAAATGTACACGCTTTACATAAGGCACGGACAGATGAAATGATTTATCCAACATCTTGCAGTGAGTCACCAATAGAGCAGAAAATAGAACTCCAGTCTCCTAGCTCAGCCTCCTGCTCAGTTCTTCCTCCATAATGAGTTGTTATTCCATATTGATCATTTTCCCTTTTGTATTTTACTTTATATAAAATACTTTCCCAAATATTACTGGGTCTAACAAACAAGAAGGCAGGTAGCAAAAAAATAATTAGAAAATGACAAGAATAAGACTTCCATTTTTCATCATAGAAAGATTCTTCTGTTTTAGAGGCTTAAAAGAAGTACAGTATTAATTCCCAAGTTGTACATACAACTCTTATTATCTCTTCATTAGAACGGATTAAGAAAAACAAAATATTTGGCATAAAATCTGTACTTCTATCTTTAGCATATCACAATATGAAGTCTTTTTAAACCCCACGTGGTTCTGAGATTGTATATTATTGAGGTCCTTTGACATCTGTTTCCTGCATGTCCTGTTAATATTTTTATTATCATGCAACGACAAACTATATTAATCTCTGTCCTGTATATATAGCTACTATTCATAGCTTGCCTTCTGGCTGCAAAATCAGCTTCTTCCAATTGTAATGTTAATTTTATATAAGCTGATTCACATGATATAAACTTACTAGCTACATCTACAATGTGAAGGGGAACTTTTTCTCCAGAGGAGGTTAAACAAAATTATTGACTGAATAAGACTTTTTTAAATGTTCTGAGATGATTTGCCTGCAAGGTACTCTTTCTCCAAGTCTCAGTTCTAGCAGCCCTATATATAGTACTTGAGTGATAATCCGCCACAGCTGTGGGACCAGGCTGAGAGACTTCAGCTTATTTAGTTTGTGGAAGACAAGACTGAGGGGCGATTTAACAGCAGCCTTCAACTCTCTGAAGGGAAGCTCTAAAGAAGATGGAGAGAAACTGTTCTCAGTGGTGACAAATGGCAGAACAAGGAAGAATGGTCTGAAGTTACAGAGGGAGAGGTGTAGATTAGATATTAAGAAAAAACTATTTCACCAGGAGGTTGGTGAAACACTGGAATGCATTACGGAGACAGGTAGTGGAATCTCCATCCCTAAAGGTTTTTAAGTCCTGGCCTTCACATAGTCATGGCTGGAATGATTTAGTTGGGGGTTGATCCTACTTTAGGCAGGGGGCTGGACTAGATGATGTCCTGAGGACCCTTCCAGCCCTAGAATTCTATGATTATATTTTTATTCTGGAACTTTGAGTAACAATAGTAGTGCTGACTACTCTTCCTGAAGCAGATACCAACTCTAAAATAAAAGATTAGTCTAATTCCCTGACACTCAGAAGAGTTATTTCTGTAAGGGACCTTATTGTGTGTGCATTTTAGATTAGAAGTAAGCCCATTCCTAGCAAATTTGGTTACAATTAGCAATCCACCAGCAGTACTTGCACTCAAATCAAAGCCTTCTCAGTACAATAAAACTGAGGCATACTCTTCCATTCAAACATCAGTTCTGTTTAATGAATTTCAAAAGCAACATTTTAAATAATTTTAATTTTCAAACCCTATCACAGCACTGGGAACAATCATTCTATTCAGCTCCAGCTATCAGGTACAGCCTTGTTTATTATATGGCTTCATTATAGAAATATTCCCCTGGTGCTAGTGACTGGGATCCCTGGTGTCAACAAAAACAATAAGGAGTGGCACCTTATAGACTTATAGATTTATTTGGACATAAGCATTTGTGGGCAATACCACCCTCATTAGGGCTATGTCCTTTTGGAAGGGGCACAGTAATGAGCGAAGTTGGAAAATGCTAATGAGGTGCTTCATGACTATGCAGCACCTCATTAGCATAATGGCGCTTTCAAATCATGCACTGCCTGTGTAGATGGGGGGCCATTCCAAAGGACCCCCAGTCTTTGAAAGCCCCTTATTCCTATTTGGTTTTAGGAATAAGGGGCTTTTGAAGTCTGGGGGTCCCTTTCACAAGGCCCCTCTCTACATGGGCAGCACGCAATTTGAAAGCAGCACTTTTGAATTGCTGCAGCTGCCATTACGCTAATGGCATATTCATAGCAGTGCTTCATTAGCATCTTCCAAGCTCTGAAAGAAAGGGGCTAGTGTAGACGCGGCTTAGATGTATCGTATGTTTAACACTGCTCTGAGCAGTTTAGAAAATATGCTGTTAAAAATGCCAGTGGGTATGGAAGCCATGGATCCTAGCAACACTGAAGTCAAGGACAAAAATTCCATTGACATTAACAGGACAGTGTTCCCCACTTTGCCACCAGTGGTGGAGCTGCATTATATGAGAGAATTTCTTTATGAATATCCTTAGTAAGCAAGCCTGAAGTGTGTGTCTCCGATGGCCATCTCCTGGTGGGTGATGCAGGTGTCTGCCTCTATCTGCCACAACAGGCTGGAGTTCCAGAACACCCTAGTGTAGTGTTGTGGCTCCAGCTAGACCACCAATGTAGACATCAAGGTAGAAGTATTGGCCATGGTGGTCTACCAGGGCCTGCATCGCCACAAAGTGGTAGCCCTTCCTATTAAAGGTATCAGCCAGCACTGCATTCCAGGGCCTGGATGGGGATGTGGGGCCAATCCAGTATGTTGAAACAGTTGGGGAAGCTGATGCTGTCGAAGCCAATGACAAGGGCATCCACATCACCAATCAGCACCAACGTCCACAGTAGAGCAGTGCTGGTGGCCCATACCATCTGTGAGTGGGGGGAGGCCAGACACACCTGTGAGGGTCTGAGGGGGGTGGGCTACAGCAAGCTCCCACATCTCTCCATCACATAACCTTATTTTGAAATAAAAGCTGTTATTTCGGAATAACTTAGGAAGCATCGACGCTATGCAGATGCTATTTCAAAATTGGTAGCCCTCAATGCAGGGGGAATAACACTTATTTTGAAATAGTTATGTCAAAATAAGTGTTGTTTTTTATGTGTGGAATAAGGGCTAACTCAAAATAAGGGGCCTCCAGTACTCTGGCCACAGACAGGTAAACTTCATGGTTCCTCCTCCTGTGCCAACATGAGCCAGCTCAAGGGCTCCAAGCTGCCCCCCACAGTTCCTCAGGAACCTGTCCAGGCCCATATGAGGCAGGCACCTTCCTGGTTGGGGCAGAGATCTGGCACCTCATTGAGGTCTGGGGGGATGAGCCCATCCTGCAGGATCTCCATTCCCAATGCAGAAACACAGCCACCTACAGTTGCATGGTAGCCTGTGCATGAGCATGTGGCCTCACTGGGCCGCATCCACATGCAGGTGCAGATGAAAGTAAAAGAGCTCTGCCAGACCTACACCAGGATCAGGGGAGGGTAAGTGCAGGTCAAGAGCAGCACCCACCAGCTGCCCCCACTACAGCAACATGGACCAGAGCCTGGGGGGCAGGGTGCTCCCATCACCACCCCGGTTATTGACCCTGGTCTGGAGCTGCCCATTGTCAACCTGGTGGTCGCCAGTGACAACAGAGCAGAGGAGGGAACAGCAAATGATAACCAGGAGCCAGACAAGACTAACCAGGCCACTCGGGAACAAGGAGACTGGTCAAGCTGTCCCAGACATCATCCAACACAGGCAATGGACCTCCAGTGAATGCCATTACTATCTCCCCTACAGGAGCGGAGGGTCTGGCTGGGTGCTTCACAGCCCCACCCTGGCTGGCCATGGAACATGCAGCAATCAGTGCACGTAGGACCATGTGCCAGGCTACTCCTGGGTATGTGGCCCTGGGTGGCTGCCACAGAGGACCCCTGAGCTGTTGGGCATGGGGTGGCTGGAGAGGCCTGTCATGCTCCTGATACCAGGACAAGGTACCCTCCCTCCCCAGGCCACCACAGGAGGGAGGCAGGGGACAGTACAACACATGCACCCAACAGTCCCTCACACAGCACACAGTCATGCTCACAGTCCCATTTCAGCCCCCACTCCTGGGGACATCAGAGGCCAGAGTGCATGCGTCCTGGCTCCCAGCACAATAGCTGCGACAGAGCCAAGAACTGTTGTTCTCAGTTCGCATATGGGGGCTGGGCTTCAGGCACTGTATCTCCTGGGGTGACTGACACCCCCCCCATTCTTGTTCTCCACAGCTGGATGAGCTGCGATGCAGGGGCATCTGCTGGTGTGGCTGGAGCCTGAAGGACCTCTACCTTGAGGAGCTCCAGGCCATGCACCGAATGGTGAAGGAGTGGGCACAGGAGGAAGTGGGCATCCACCACCAGAGGGCACAGCTGGCATGGGTGGTGCATGGGCAGGCCTTGGTTCAGGACATACGTGCATTCATCCAGGCCATGGTGTCCCATTGCAGGCCTTGCCCCCTCATCCACCCTACCTAATCGCCCCTGCTCCTCTCCATCTCCTGCCTCTATCTCCATATCTTCCCCCACACTGGGGATTTTGAGGCCCCACACCTGAAGTGGTGTGACCCACAGTGGCCAGTGCCCCTCACATTGAGCCACCCCACCCCTTGGCCTCCTGTTGTATCCCCCACTCCACCATGGCTCCCAGCACGTCCCTCTACCCTTCCCTCTTTCCTCCCCAGTCACTTCAACACCCTCACCCCAAGTTTTCTGGACTGCCCCCATTGTAAATAATAAATGCCATTCATTTTGACACAACACCACCTCTTTATTGAGTTATCAGGAAGGGGTCAGGCATGAAGGATGGCATGGATAGTTGTAGCTGAAGCCCAGGGGACAGTGTCTCTGCTCGCCTGGGGAGACACTTTCCCTCAGGGCTTCCTGGATGCACATGGCCCCTCAGTGGGCCTGCCAGATGGCTGCCTTGCGTGGCTGCTTATAGGCCCTTGCTAGTCATTTAGTCTCCGCCCCCCAGAAGTTGTGCAGGACACAGCAGGCTTCTACTATCTGTGGGATGCTGCACTCCCCAAGGTCCAGGCAGGATAGGAGGTATCTGAAATGCCCCTTCAGGTAGCCAAAGGCACCCTTGACTGCCTTGCAGGCCCTGGTCAGTCTGGCATTGAATGCCTGTCGTGAGGGTTCCAGGTTGCAGTATAGGGCTTCATAAGCCACAACAGCAGGGCGTAGGCTGCTTTCTGCACCAGGCAGATGAGCATATCCAGATCCCTGACTCTGATGGTTCTGTCAAGGAAGAAGGTTTCAGCATGCAGTTTGTGGTCCGCGATGGTGTTTCTGAAGATGCAGGCATTGTGCATCTTCACTGACCACCCAATGTCTAGGTCTGTGAACTGGAGCAGGTCATGGCCTCCAGGACCACCAAAAAGTATCCCTTCCAGTTGATGTATGTCGCAGCCCAGTTCTCAGGGGCATGGATAGGGATATGTGTCCCATCATGGTCCCTCCACAGCTGGGGAAGCCCAGGGCACCGAATCCTGCAATGATCGGCCGTTTCTACACAGGCAAGGTCTTCCAGAAGAATGGTGCCTTCTTCCGGAAGATCTGCGGAGCTTCTGCACACGTAAGACACTCTTTTGGATTTCTTCCGGAAGGAGGTGCCCCCTCTTCTGGATTCTGGATTCCATTTCAGAATCAGGAAGAGGACCGTCTTCCAGAAGAGTCTTCCAGAAGAGGGCATGTGTAGATGTTCCCGCACTGCTTCTTTCAGAAGCCTGCTGGAGAGACACCCCCAGCGAGCCTTTATGCCCAGAGACCCTGTGGCAGGAAGCTGAGAGTGTGAGACAGGCAGCACATGCAGAGCTGCCTGCCACACTCCCCCCGAGGCCCCGCAGTGCCCAGCGAGTCCCGACCCAGAGGGATGGCCAGCACCCCACACCACTCAAGGGAGCCCCAGAAACCCGGACGAGGGCAGACAGGACCCTGACCAGACTCCAAAACGAAGGACTCCTTCCTGGACTGAGCCAGAGCTCCAGGACCTCCTGGGACTCTGGCATGATGAGGATGTCCTCCAGGACACCAGCGGGCACCAGAGGAACACCCCGGCTTTCGCCCAGGGCCTGGCTGCCCGTGGTCACCCCTCCCGGACACCAGGACAAGTGAGGTGTAAGGTGAAGGAGCTGCGGCTGGGGTACACGCGGGCCTGGGATAGCACCGCAGATCCAGCTGTGCCCCTGCCAGCTGCCCTTTCTGCCAGGAGCTGCAGGACCTCCTGGCTGCAGATGACGCCTCTCCACCCTGCGTCACCGTGGAGACAGCTGCAACTGAGCCCCCTGCCACTCCAGAGGAGGGGGAGGAGGGACCCGCCACTGTGGACATCCCATCTGATGGGGAGTCCACAGACGGGTCCCTCATCATCGCAGTGTCCTCCATCACCAGCAGCCAGGTCCCCTCCAGTCAGGCATCACCTGACATATACGAGGCCACCTCGGGTAAGTGTGCATAGTGGAAAAGCACAGTGTGGGGAAGGGGACGCCTGGGCCTGGGCCCCAAAGCCCGACCCTGGTCAGGGCCCAGGGCACACCCATGCCTGCGAGCAGCACCCGGCTCCCTCTCCCATGGAGCGCCCTCTGAGCATGTTGAGCCCCCTCCAGGCAGCAGAGCTGCATCCGGAACCCCCACAAGCCTGTTGCTAGGGTGGGCCACTGTGGATAGTGCCCCGGCTCCGGCATCATGCCCCAGTGGCCGCTGTGGTGAGCACATGCAAGCCTGCACAGCGGCCTCCCCTGGCACATGCCCATCCCGTGGGTCCATGGAGGAGTAACCAGCTGGGGAGACTGGGGCCATGCCACCCAGGTCCCAGATGTGGTACTGATTTCCCCCCTACCCCCACCCTCTCTCTCTGTTTCAGTACTAACAGCACCCCCATCTCTGTACTAACAGCAGTACCATCCGAGGGCCGGGGCAGCCAGAGGAGGAATCCGGGGCCCGCCAGCCCCATCCAGGCTGGAGGACCCAGCAGCCCACCAGCTGGGCCCACACCAGCCCCTGCTGTGTGGCGGCCACCGGTGCGCTGGACCCGACGCAGCCACCGCGAGGAAGAGGTTGTGGCCTACCTGGCGGCACTCCACCAGCAGAATGCCCTCGCTGATCGACGGATGGCCCTCGACACGGCCAAGCTCCAGTGGAGGCGGGATGCTTGGGGGGAGGTGGTGGGGATGCTCCGCACCATGGGCGGGCCCCTAGGAAGCCAGTCCCCAGCCCCCCCCAGCTGCCTCCCCTCAAACCCCCCGGAGGTCCCCCCTGAGGCCCCCAGTTGTCCACCCCCGTAGTGGCCCCCAAGGCCCCCAATATTGCCCCCCTGTAGTGCCCCCAAGGCCCCCGCTATTGCCCCCGCAAGTCCCTCCCTGCTGCCCCCCAGCTCCCCCCCCACTGGCCCCTCTGCTGCTCCTGTGCCCCTCCCCAGCCCATGACCCTGAGGCCCTGGCCACCCTATTGCCCCCAGACCTGCCCAGTGCTGTGCTGAGGGACCTCACAGCATGGCTTGTGGCCATGGTGGGCCCCATGGAGGGTTGCCTGAGCCACAACCCGGCCCCTCTGGCCCCTCCGCTGAGGCTGGGCCGGATGCTGACCAGCCCTGTCTGCCAGTGCTTCCGGTCCCATCAGCACCCCGCAGGGGACTGTGCACCTGGGGAGGGAGGGGCACCTGCGGGTGCCGGGGCTCATGGCCTTCCACCCCGTCCCTTGGTTAGGGCCCCCCAACATTCCTGCCCCAGTCCCCACCCTGGTGTAGGTGCCCCTTCCCCCTTACTCCCATGTATATAGTTCACTCCCTATCAGGTTTTGGTTGTTACTTTTATTATTCACTATTTACATTTTTCACATTGGTAATGGTTCAGAGTTAGTATATGGTAGCATTCAGCACCCCCTTTGTCCCTGATTACTGTGGGAGAGGGTTGGAGGGTGTGGGGGGTGCACATGGGTGTGTGTGTAGGGGGTGCCTGTTGGGAGGAGTGCAGGGATTAGTAGTCCCCTGGGCTGAATGCCTCCCGAAGCACCTCCTGGATCTGGAGCCCATCACGGTCAAGCTGCCAGTCGGGGGCCGCAGCAGGCTGCTGGTAGTGGGGGGCCAGCTCCACCATCCAGCCCTGAGGCAGAGTCCCCTCATATGCCTCAATGAGGTTGTAGACCGCGCAACAGGCAGCCTCGTACAAGTAGCCTGGCATTATAGCATGGGGGCGAGCCAGCCGCAGATCTCAAAGAAGGTCTCTTTCTTCATCCACAGGTTCTGCGGCCAACGGTCATTGTCCCACTCCCCCATGACGACCCTGTCCCACCGGTCCATGCTGGTGGAGTGGGTCCAGATGCTCTGGACTGGTCAGAGGGGGCCCAGCAGGGATGGTAGGGGTGCAGGACTCATGGGGCTGGGCCTCTGCCTCCACAGGAGGCTGAGGAGGGTGGCCAGGAGGATGGCTAGCATGCGGGTGAGGGCAAGCCTGCTGTCCTGCGGCTGCTGGGGGTCCATGCCTGCTGGTCTGCGGGTGCTGGACAGGGACCTGGGTCTGGCTTGCCGGGCACAGAAGTGGCTGGCCTCAGCAGCATTTGCAGGGAGGGGCTGTTTGGGTGGGGCCCTTTAAGGGGCCATGTGGCTGGCGGCCCCGGGGGGGCGTGTGCGACCCCATCCGTCCTGTTTCCTGCCCTGTTCTTCCGGAAGAGTGCCATTGCATGTGTAGATGCTCTCTTCCGAAAGAAGGGGTGGCTCTTTCGAGGTCCTGTTTGATGTGTAGATGCGCTCTTCCGGAAGAAGGGGTGGCTCTTTCGAGGTCCTGTTTGATGTGTAGGTGCACTCTTCCAGAAGAAGGGGTGGCTCTTTCGAGGTCCTGTTTGATGTGTGGGTGCACTCTTCCAGAAGATCTGCTTCCAGAAAAAGTGCCCTGTGTAGAAATGGCTACGGTGTCCATGCCTGCCAGGCAGATGACCTTGTGCAGCACGATGCTGTTGACGGCCCTTACCACATGTGGGGTGGAGGGGAAGATGAAGCAGGACTCCTGGGGTGCCAGGACACCTGCTTGTTCCCTCCCCACCCCCAGTCCCACTCCCTCCCAACCAGGAGCAACTCCTTGCAATATTGCCTGCCCCTGGCTGGGCTTCACAGGGGCAGAAATAAGGGAACCCTCCTGGGGAGGGGGCTTGCACCACACACACTCCCATTCTCCATGGACAACCATCCCACCCCGCACCCCAGTTCCAGGCTAGTGGCCCAGGACTGCCATATCTGCATGAGCAGGAGCACCAATGGTCAACTTCCCCATGCCAAACTGGTTCCCCAAGGATCAGTAGCTGTCCAGCATGGTGAGTTTGCAGAGGGCAATGGCGACATTCTTCTGAGGGGAATGGCAGGTCTCAGGTGTATGTACTGTTGCCTCAGGGCAGGGGCAGGTCACACACAGAGCTCGAGGAAGGTGGTCTTCTTCATCCTGAAGTTGTGGAGCCAGTGCTGCAGGACGACATGGTCACACCAGTCCACACTGGTGTCCAGACACCAAATGCCACAGGACACAGAATCTGGTCCATGTTGGGCAGCCACCACACCCCCAGATATCTCAGAGGGGTCTGACACTTAGGCATGGGGTGGGGTTGCTGTGGGCCCTGGGAGTCAGCCTGTAGCAAGTTCTCCATGACCAGCCACAGAAATAGCAGGAGCCGGGGCCAGCTCCAGCAGCGAGTAGGGAAACCTGAGGAGCAGCTGTCCGGGGAGGCCCCTTTAAACGTAAACCTCAGAAACCTCAGGAAGTAACTGCTGACTTGATGCCCTGCCAGAACTGTTTCCATGTAGGCTTAAATCTGATAGGGCATGTGATGAGTGTGGATGCTGTGTTTCAAAATAGCTAAGTGCTATTTAGAAATAGACTTTATGTACAGACATCTTATTTCAAAATAGGATATTCTGAAGTCGCAATTTTGAAATATTTTGAAATAAGGCTTCAGTGCAGACATAGCTTGAGTGCCCTGGAGGACCTCCCGACCTTAAAGCAGTGATTTCCAATCTGTGATTTACAGACTCCTGAGAGTTCATGTGTACAAGAGTTCCAAAGGGGTGTATGCATCTCCATTTGAAACTTTGCAGGGGGTCTGCAAAGGCAAAAGGCAGAAAACTACTTTAAAGTATCAAGGCCAAAGGGCTCTCTTCAGCAATACACTATTGTATGTTATCAATGTACAGATTTTTATCATATGAATACTCTGAAACCTGATTCATATTGAAGAGGGCAGGACAATGGCTTGCTTTGTTTCAGGGAGATGCTTTCTCTGGGAGATTCACAGCTGTTGGTTTAAGTCATCATTCCCATTCAGTGTGAACTAAAAACAGTCCCTCCATTCAGCAAATACTATCTCTTACTTGTGTAACTCTTCTATTAATGCCAGATGCCTGCCAGAAGGGCCGGGTTCAACTCTTGTGGGGTTTTCCTGTCAAGGATACAACCAACCGGCTCGAGCCCCCACCCAGTGGCCTGGGACAATTTCAACCCCGTGCTGGGTGCCTGTAAGGCGGTTCTGCCCCACCTCGCAAGCACAGAGTCTGAGATAGAAATGGCTTGTTTAATGACCATAACCTACCCCAAGGTTACAGTGACAGATGCAGTATATCTCAGCACAGAAGAGACAAACCCCCTTCACCCAGATACCATCCCCATATGCAGTAGAACCCAGTCTCTTGCTGGGGCTCTTGGCCCTTTACCCCACACACAGTTACAGGTTGTACCTTCTGCGGTGCAGTCCCAAACCCAAAGCCCGCAGATACATCACCAGGGCAGTACTAGCTGTCTACTTGTCTGCAGCCTCCCCTTGCTGCCACCAGCCGTAGCCTGCGTCGCCATCGTCTGCTGCTGCTCCTCCTACCAGTTGCTGCCACTCCTCCTACTGCCCGCCTGCCCGCCCACCCCTGTCATCCACTGCCGCTCCTACCAGCCACCCGCTGGTCACCCTCATCCACCACCACTCCTACCAGCCACCTGGGTCACTCCCAACCCCACTGCTTGGGATCACCCTAAGGCAGAACCCTGCAATTTCAACTCTGTGTGGCCTCAGCTGCTACTCTGTGATTTCAGCTCCTGGTATCTCTCATATCGGGTTTCACAAACACCCTAGTATCCAGTTCTATCTTTCAACAGATGGGGAGGGTTAGTCAAGCCAGGGTCATAGCTATATGGCTAAGGCACAGGCAGGGCCATGGTACTCAACAAGCTGACTCAACTAATGCTCCTCCTTTTCTCTCTTACAACGCTTTAAACCAGGAAGCCCTGGGTAATCAATGTCTTGTGCAGCTATGGCGACTGCCCTGTCCCCCACAACAACCCAGAGCATTGGTGAGATCTCACAACTCCCGCATTAAGTGTCAGCTTAAATTGTGATTTTACAACTACATGTTTACAATAGACCAAATCTCATGGCTTACTTGCTACCCATTAGGCTTTGCCTGAAAAGGTATCACACATGCACACCTTTGCATTCTCATGCAAATGATCACTGGGAGACACACTCCCCCCAGCCTCAGTATCACACCTGCCGCCCTTTGCATTCTCATGCAGATGACCTCTGGGAGACACATTCCTCCCAGCCTTCAGCAGCACTGCGTTCTCCTGCTCCCCATTCCCCACACTACCAAAGACGGGGGAACTGCTGCTGCCCCCCACTTGAGCAGCCCACCTCCTCATCCAGCAGCTGCTGCATCCTCACCCCCCAGGAAAGGTAAGGGGCTTCTTAAAGCGGCGGTTGGGCCCCCTCCACAGGCCTCCTCCTGTGGAGTGGCCTGGGAGGGGTGAGTTTGGGCAGAGCCCTTCTTTTCCACCGGGACTCCAGAGGGGTGGCTGTATAACCAGAGGTGGGGTGTTAGGGTGTGCCCCTGCCCCACCCCTGCAGCCACCCCCCCCTTACTGCCCCCCACACCCACACCCAGCCGCCGCTGGGGGCCCCTCCTCCACCTAGGCCCCCTTCTAACCAGCTGCCCCTTCCTTCTCCCCCTGGTTTCTTGAAGGCTCTGCAGCAGCTTCTGTGGGCGCCCCCCCCTTCAGGCGCACGTGGGCACCCCCTTCCCCCAGGTTGGCTGTGCCCACGCCCCCCCCCTTTTTTTTTCACTTCACCTAAGCGCCTGAGGCCCCCCCCCCACACGCATAAACTTTAATCCCTCACATCCCAGTGCAGAAAAGGAGCCATTTTACCATCTTGTGCTGGGAGTAGCGGCCATCTTAGATTTCACCTTCCCCTGACCTCACTGCCCTTGCTCTGCCCTTCCCCCATCTGACTGGGTCCTCAGCCCGGCCGGTGGGGGAGGGGCAGCCACGCCTCCACCCTTCCTTCCCCTCCACTCTCCTCCCCTCCCCTGCTCTCTCTTAAAGGCCCCACGCCCAACAAACTTCCCCCATCTTACAAACCCACCACCATGACCCCCACACCCGCTGGAGGGTCATCCACTGACCCCCTCGTCCCCTCGTCTTCCACTGTCACCCCTCCCACCCCCGAAACGGCGGCCCACTCATCCAGGGCCGCCCAAGACTGCCGCCATGTCGGCTGAGGGCGCGGGCGCAGGCTCCGGGGCTCCCACCACCTCCGCCGCGGCGTCCTCCAGCAACCTGGCCCCGAACCCACCCCCCCAAAAGGGCAGGAAGGGCCAGGGGAAAAGGAAGGGCAAGAGCCCCGCCCGGAGGGCTAAACCCCCCGTGGCGGGGACTCTCCCCCCGGCTGCCCAAGCACTCGCCGCAGCCTCCCCTTCTCCCCCTCCCCCTGCTCCCTCCACCACCCCTGGGGGCCCCGACATCTCGGCCCCCAGGTTGTATGCCCAGGCGGCGGCCGCCGCCCCGCACCCTGCTCCTTCTGCCTCTGCCGGGACTACCATCCCCAACGGTCGTGGCCCCTTCCCCGCGCTCACCAGGAGGCACGGGATCCGCTGCCTCCTGGTGGCTGCCTCGCCCCACATGGAAACCTACGTGCAGGCGTTGGCACAGGTGGTGGGGTCCGCAGCCGTGGTGGCGGCCTCCCGGATGTTCGGGAAGATCGTCTTCTTCCTGGCTTCGGAGGCCGCCGCTCAGGAGGTGGTGGAGAGGGGCCTGGCAGTTGGGGGCGTGCACGTGCCCCTGGAGCCGCTGGAAGACCTGGGCATGCGGGTGGTGTTCTCCTCCGTCCCGCCCTTCCTTCCCAACGCCGCCCTTCTGCCTTTCCTCACCGCCCTGGGCCAGCCTTTGACGGTCCTGAGTCCCCTCCCCCTAGGCTGCAAAGACCCCACCCTCCGGCACGTGCTCTCATTCCGCCGGCAGGCCCGAGTCCAACTGCCGCCGACGGCAGCACAGGGCGGGGTGGCCCAGGAGGGGACTATACTGGTGCCCTATCAAGGGGCCCAGTACCGGGTCTTCTACACCCTGGGGGAGGCCCGGTGCTTTGGGTGCCGGGCGGCGGGGCATGTCCGGAGGGATTGCCCCCTGGCCCGGCACGAAGAAGAGGAGCCCGGGACCTCCTCCGACCCGGGGGGTGTCAGCCACGAGACCGGCGGCGCCCCGACCGCGACAGGCCCTGGGACCACCCCTCCTCTTTTAGGCCCGGACAGATCCATCGCCGCTCGGGCGTCGGAGGGCGCCCGGCAGCATGGTGCCGGGAGAGAAGAAGCGGGCGCCGGCGCCCGAGCGGGCACAAAAGCCGGGCCCGTGGAGGAGAGGGAGGCAGGGCCGGCAGCAGGACCAAAAGAGGGCCCACCCCAAGGCGGGTCGCCCCTCTCCCTCGCCGCCCCACCCCCCTCCTCCCTCCCTCCCTCCTTGTCGGCCCTATCCCCTGGCCCCTCCTCCTCTACTGCCCAGCCCGCCTCCTCGGAGGGCTGGGTATTGGGGGGGGGGGGGGAAAGGAAAAAAGGGGGTGAGCGCGTCCGGCACCCCACCCCGCCAGAGGACGGGGTGGAGGTGCCGCGCAAGGCACCCAAGAGATCCGCCAGCCCCGCTCCACCCGCCGAACCCCCGGCTACCAACCATCTGCCGGGGGCGACGGAGGTTGCCGTTGCGGCGGCTGAGGAGATTAACACCCCCTCGGCCCCGGAGCCAGAGCCAAAAGAGGCCGAGACGACCCTTCCTGTGCCCGCGCCCTCCTCCGACACCCCTCCAGCCGCTACCCAGGCGGCTGTAACAGAGCGCCCGGAGGAGGTGGCTCCCGGCCTCGCCCTCCTCTCGCAGGAGGTCGAGGCCCTGGGCCTCACCCTGGTGGCCCTGGACATGGAAGGCCTGCTATTAGAGGCCTGTGGGCCGCCTATGGACTCTCCCCCACCCCTCCCACTTTCCCCCACCCCTCCCACCAGCGATCCCTCAATTGCCACCTCCTTCTGCCCTGAGCTGTCCCAAGGGGCAACCCCTCCCTCAACTAGGGACGACCCCCCAGCGGAGGTCGGCCAGCCCCCGGACGTCCCAGGGGAATTAGGGCTCCCCTTGCACCCCCACTTCGTCCCCGGAACTGAAAACCCCGATACCCTCCCCCCCGACCTGCCGGCGCCTCCCGCTGAGAGTGCCGGCACCTCAACCTCTACCCTGCCATTGCCTGAGGAAGCCCCACTTCTGGAGACCTCCTTGGCCCGTATTTCCGCCCTTGCTCCCACCTTGGCCTTACTGCTTGCCACCCCCGCCATACCCCTTCCCGGCCAATGCCCCGCTCCAGAACCCGCAATCCCCCCCACTCTAAACCCTCCCCTTCCTCCTCCCCCCCCACTCCCTCCTTTCCCTCCCCCCCATGACCCCTCTCTTCCCCCACTGATCTCTACCTCCCCTGCCCCCATCCCTCCTCCTCCTTTTTACCCCTGCCCACTCATACCTGCCCCCGAGGTCGTAACCCCTCAGGAGGCCCCTCTTGCACTGCCCTCTCCCAGCACTTCCGGGGCTGCTCTCCCTCCGCCGCCCTCATCCCTCCCAAACTCAGGAGCCTACCCCAACCTCTTCTCTGGCTGGGGGGCCCAAAAGAACGCGAGGCCGACGGGTTCTCAAGACCCCGAGACCTCGGCACCCCACGCGCTGGCGGGTGAGATGCGCCAGTTCTTGGAGGGCGTTCGTGGCTCCAAGAACAAGGTTACTCTCGCCCTCCAGCGCTGGGGAGACTTCCATTCTGCCCTGGAGTCCGCGAGGGCCCTTCTGAGGGAGGGCAAGGGGACCGGGAAGAGGGACGCCGTGGTCTACCAATGGGCCCGTGGCTTCCGTGATGCCCTCGTCACCTTTGGCGTGGCTCACGGCTTGCTGCATGGCCCCATGGGAACCGCCGGCGCTCCCCCTGGCGAGGATCCTCCCCAGCCCTCCAAATGGCGCCGTTCATCCTTGCCACACTAAACGTCAGGGGCTGCGGGTCGGGTCTCCGCAGGTGCCGAGTGCTCTCCTTCCTCCAAGAGGGCGGGTACTCGGTCACCTTTCTACAGGAGACCCACACTACTCCGGCCGCCGAAGCCAAGTGGCAGCTGGAGTGGGGAGACGGGGTCCACTTTAGTCATCTCTCGGCCCAGCGGGCCGGGGTAGCGACCCTGTTCTCCCCAGACCTGCAGCCCGAGGTGCTGGGGAGCGTCGAGGTCGTGCCGGGCCGCCTGCTGTATCTCCGGGTGCGGGTGGAGGGGCTGCCTCTTCACCTTGTCAACATCTACGCCCCGACACTCGGCCCGGAGAGAACCCCCTTCTTCCGGCAGGCAGCGGCCTTCCTCGACACCATCGATCCTCGCGAGTGCCTGGTCCTCGGCGGGGATTTCAACTGCACCTTCGAGGAGCGGGACCGCACGGGGACCGAGAAGTGCCAGGCCGCTGCGGACGTCCTCAGGGAGCTCATTAACCGTCGCTCCCTGGTGGACGTCTGGCGCAGCCACCACCTGGACGAGGACGCCGGTTTCACCTACGTCCGGGTGGTGGGCCATAAATCTGCACACTCCCGGTTGGACCGCATTTACATCTCGCGGCACCATCTCTCCCAGGCCCACGCCTCCAGCGTACGGCCGGCCCCCTTCTCGGACCACCATCTGGTGGCCGTGAAGGCTTCCCTCTCGCCGGGGAAGTGGGGGTCGGTCTACTGGCATTTTAACAACAGCCTGCTGGAGGACGTGGGCTTTGTGGCTTCCTTCCAGGAGTTCTGGCTGGCCTGGCGCGAGCAGTGGCACACCTTTCCCTCGGCACAGCAGTGGTGGGACCTGGGAAAGGTGCGCGCGCGGCTCTTCTGCCGCGACTATACTCGGGGGGCCAGCCGGCGGCGGGATGCGGTGATAGGGCAGCTGGAACGGGAGGTCCTTGAGCTGGAGAGGCGTCTAGCCGCCAGCCCTGGAGATCCATCCCTCTGCGGCACGTACCAGGAGAAGCGGGACGAGCTCAGGACCCTCGACGCCCATCGGGCACAGGGGGCCTTGGTGAGGTCGCGAATCCAACTCCTCCGGGAGATGGACCGCGGCTCCCGCTTCTTCTATGCTCTGGAGAAAAAGAGGGGCGCCCAAAAACATATCCTCTGCCTTCTGGCGGAGGATGGCACCCCTCTTACGGATCCGGTGGAGATGCGCGAGAGGGCTCGTGCCTTCTACGGCGCCCTTTTCTCCCCGGATCCGACCGACGCTGACGCCCGCAGGGCGCTCTGGGACCAACTCCTGTCGGTCAGCACGGGCGACCGGGACCGGCTGGAGCTTCCTCTCACTCTGGCCGAGCTCTCGGAAGCCCTCCGTCTCATGCCCACCAATAAATCCCCGGGCATGGACGGGCTGACCGTGGAGTTTTACCGCGTGTTTTGGGACGTCCTCGGCCCAGACCTGCTCGGCGTCTGGGCTGAGGCCCTGCAAAGCGGGGTGCTCCCCCTCTCGTGCAGGCGTGCAGTCCTCAGCCTGCTACCCAAGAAGGGGGACCCCCGCGACCTCAAGAACTGGCGTCCCATCTCGCTCCTCAGCACGGACTACAAGATCATTGCCAAAGCCATCTCCCGTCGCTTGGGGTCCGTGCTGCAGGACGTGGTCCACCCCGACCAGACCTACATCGTCCCGGGCCGCACCATCCTGCATAATTTGTCCCTGGTCCGGGATCTCTTAGAGCTTGGGTGTAGGGACGGCCTGTTGTTCGCCCTCCTGTCCCTGGACCAGGAGAAGGCGTTCGACAGGGTGGACCACGGGTATCTCCTGGGCACCCTGCAGGCCTTCGGCTTCGGACCCCGCTTCGTCGGGTTTCTCCGGGTGCTGTACGCTGCCTCGGAGTGCATGGTCAAGCTCAACTGGACCCTGACCGCTCCGGTCAGCTTCGGACGGGGAGTACGACAAGGCTGCCCGCTCTCAGGACAGCTGTACGCTCTGGCCATTGAGCCCTTCCTCTGCCTACTTCGGCGAAGGTTGACGGGGTTGGCGCTTCCAGAGGCAGGGCTGCGGCTAGTCCTGTCGGCGTACGCCGACGACGTGCTCCTCGTGGTCCAGGACCCGGGAGACCTGGCACGTCTGGAGGCCTGCCAAACTATCTACTCGGCAGCCTCCTCCGCCCGGGTCAACTGGGTCAAGAGCTGTGGCCTGGTGGTCGGGACCGGATGGCAGACGAGCCGCCTCCCACCCGCGCTTCAGGCCATCCGGTGGAGCGCGGGTCCGCTGCTCTATCTAGGCGTCTTTTTTTCCGCCACGCATCCCTCTCCGCCGGAAAACTGGCAAGGCCTAGAGAGCAGGGTCGCTGAGCGGTTGCGGAGGTGGACAGGGCTACTCCAGTGTCTCTCCCTCCGAGGGAGAGCGCTGGTGTTGAACCAACTAGTCCTGTCCATGCTCTGGCACCGCCTCAGCACCCTGGTCCCACCCCCCGGGTTCCTGGACCAGCTCCAGAGGTTAATCCTGGAGTTCTTCTGGCCAGGACTGCACTGGGTCCCTGCAGGGGTACTCCATCTCCCCCCGGAGGAGGGGGGACAGGGCCTGACCTGCACGCGCACTCAGGTCCATGTCTTCCGCCTCCGGGCCCTGCAGAGGCTTCTCAACACCAACAGTGCAGACAGTCCGGCGTGGAGCACGCTGGCGCACGCTTTCCTCTGCCGTTACTGAGGGCTCCAATGCGACCGGCAGCTCCTCTATTTATCCTGCAGAGACCGTCCGCGAGGCCTCTCGGAGCTGCCGGCCTTCTACCAGGACCTCCTCCGCACTTGGTGGCTGCTCGCAGCCTCCAGGTCCTTAGGGGCCACCGTGGGAGAAGACCTCCTCGCGGAGCCCTTGCTACACAACCCCCACCTTCGTGTGCAGGCGGCGGAGTCTCGCACGGTGCGCCGGAGGCTGGTCCTAGGTGGAATCACCAGGGTCGGAGACCTCCTGGACTACGAGCGGGGGGACTGGATGGAGGCCCCGGCGCTCGCCCGGCGCATGGGGCTCTCCGCCCTACGCTCCCCCCGTCTCGTACTCCGGGAGGTGAAGGCTGCCCTGCCCTCCACCGCTCACAGTTACCTCGGCCGGGTCCTGCGAGAGGGTGCACCCCGCCCCCCTCCCACTCCTAGCCCTCCGGACCTCTTTGTGGGCCCCCAGCTTCGCGATCCTGCCTGCCCTGCTCCCCCCCATCACCTCAGCCGGCTGCACACTTTCCAGCCGGTTCCCTTCCGAACTGCGCCTCGACACTTTCTGTACGCGCTCGTGCTTCACACGCTCCACTTCCCCACCCTCATGTCCCGCCCCGATCACAAATGGCGGGACCTCTTGCCGTCATCGGAGGGTGGGGAGCCCCGGTGGGCTGGCCTCTACTCCACCTTGGTCCCGCAGCCCGCCGGGGACATCAGCTGGAGAATCCTCCACGGAGCGGTGAGCACAGGCGTGTACCTGGCGCGGTTCACCCCCATCCCGGACACCTGTACCTTTTGCGGCACGAGGGAGAACCTGGCGCACATCTACATCGAGTGTGCCAGGCTGCAGCCCCTCTTCCGGCTCCTCCAGAACCTCCTCTTGGGGTTCTGGCTGCACTTTTCCCCACACCTTCTCATCCTCTCACACCCTATCCGTGGCCCCACAAAGTCGCGGGACCTCCTCGTCAGCCTCCTCCTGGCCACGGCCAAAATGGCCATTTACAAAACCAGGGAGAGGAGGCTGGCAGGGGGGGTGACCTGCGACTATGGGGCCTACTTCCGTTCCTCCCTCCACTCACGAATCCGAGCAGAGTTCCTCTGGGTGGCATCCACCAACTCCCTGGACGCCTTTGAGGAACGGTGGGCGCTGTCCGGGGTCCTCTGCTCGGTGTCCCCCTCTGGCTCCCTCATTTTAAACCTTTGACCCTCACTCCCGCTCCTGGTTTTTCTTTCGTTGTCCCCCGTATTTACTTGGAACCAGGCTGTTTTTAATGGGTCCCCTCTCATCGTGAGAGGGGCCTTGTAGCCGTGGGCAGGCTACCGGCATCTAGTAGGTACACTTGTGTGAGGAATCCTAATGAAGTCAATGTGACTGCTAATATGCAGAAGTTGCAATAAACAGGTTTTTTCCGTTTGAATTACAACACATGAAGGTTGACAACTTCATGTTTGAGTAAACATGAAGCAGAACATATTCCCATCAGACGTACATCTTCTGTAAATTTCACAGCACTAGAAAATACATAGAACTTCACATTATGAACACCAGAGTTATGAACTAACCAAGCAGCCACACACCTTAATTGGAATTGGAAATATGTAACCAGGCAGCAGAGACTTTCAAAAAGAAAAAAAAAACCTGTACAGCACAGTACTTTGTTAAACATAAGCTACGAAAAAACAAAAGGAAAGTTTTAAAAAATATTCACAAGTTCAGGAAATTGTTTCTGTCCTTG
Source organism: Carettochelys insculpta (assembly GCF_033958435.1). Classification (NCBI taxonomy): domain Eukaryota; kingdom Metazoa; phylum Chordata; order Testudines; family Carettochelyidae; genus Carettochelys; species Carettochelys insculpta. Next base: position 12,791,408 of record NC_134147.1, on the reverse strand, counting down.
TTTAATTTATATTAAGATGGTTGAAGGCGGTACTTATTTTTTGCATAGTAAAGTTTCAACACTTGGTTCAGCAAATGTTCAGCTGTAAACTTTTGAAAGAATGACCCTAAAGCTTTCTTCAGAGTTATGAACAAGTTCCATTCCTACGGTGTGCATAACCCAGAGGTTCTTCTGTTCTTCTTTAAACCAGTTTAAATTCAGGAGCAAGTAGACATCCTTTTATGTTATATCTGAAAAATTTTATAAGGTACACACTTATGCCACATCACCTCTACTGGCAGATGCAAAAATACAGAAGCTAAACCAAAACCACGCAAATGATGGCTCTGAATTCTGAATGGTGTATATGCCTAGCTTTAAACATGAGGCTATTCCCATGAATTTCAGTGGAACTACAAACATGCTTAAAATTAGGCACATGTACCTTGTTGAATGGGTCCAGTGGTCCATGTGAGCTGAGCACTCATGCAGCCACCCAGCAACAATTCAGGTGCCACCCAGCTGATTAGTAGAGCCCCCACAGCCACCCACAGTGGGCAGCATATGTTTCTATTAGTGGTGCACAACTACTCATGCCTTGGGGCACATAACAAAATTTATTCTCCCCATGGACTGAGAAAAATAGAGGGAACACTTCACTGAATCTATAACATTTTACAGGGTTGGCATTTTTTTCTGCCAACTTTAGGCTTCCAGTTTTATGAAACTGGAAGCAACTGTTCAGCCAAATTCACACTGAAGAAAATACAACCAAAATGGTAACAGAAGTAGAAAGGTTCCTATTCTGAACTTTCAACAGAAAAATTGTTGAATTATCAATGTGGCATCTAGTTCTGTTATGACAGAGCAGTTTCACTATAAAGTCCTGTTCTGATCCACTGAAAAAGTGTTCCAAACTGAAACTGAAATGTTTTGAGACCAAGAGCTATTTTCTTTAAATAAAATATATCAGAAAGAGAATACAAAGAAATAGATATTTCTCAGCCTCTTGTGCCTTTATTTTACATGCCCCTAAAAACCAGATATAGATATAGATATAGATAAGGTGCAGTTGCTGTAAACTCTTTCACATCTGGCATTCTATCATCTGGAACTCAAACAACCAGCATTGTAACCATAAGTAAATTTTATCAGAGAGGTCGCCGTGTTAGTCTGTAGCTTCGAGAACAACAAGAAGTCTTGTGACATCTTAGAGACTAACAGCTATTTTGGAGTATAAGCTTTCATGGGCAAAGACCCGCTTCATCAGATGCATGAGTGGGGGGGGTGGTTTCAGAGGGGTATTTAAAGAGTGGGGTCCCAGTAAGAGGGAGGGACAGAGCTGACAGGGTCTATTCAGGAAGGTGGAAATGGCCCAGTATCAACAGTACTTATCAAAAGAGGAAAAAACAAGTCAGATCAGATTACTTGTAAGTAAATTTTAGTTATGCTTTTCATAAGTACAGTATAGTGAAAGTAAATGCAAATAAATACAGTAAATACAGTATAATTTTACAGTGTACAGTACTACTGTGGTTGGTAGATAAAGTACTCTGCATACCTTTTTGTTTGTTTCTTAACATCTAATCTTGTTTTTCATTCGTGTTAGGCATTGCTCGGTACCTCTCTATGATCCAGAATGTTTGACTATCCGGTAACCTCTCAGTCGTGGGGGTGAAAGAGTTTACTGTACTTCTGTTCACAATAATCTTTATTATGTGATTGTTAGTGGATATGTAACACAAAACTAAATACAGCTAAGTTGCTTTCAAAAGATTCTGTTCAGTCTTGGAACATCTAGTGTTTGCTTATTAATAATAGTTCAAACATTTAACTTTGGATTTAGAGCCTGATGCAGCATTTATTGAAATCAGTGGAAAGAACCCATGGATATCAGCAGACACTGGTTCTTACCTATAATCCTCCAGTTTTCTTAAGCAAACTGTATCACTGCACTCTCTTACAGTGTCATTTTGGGAAGTTTCACTTGAGAATGTAAGACTTGACACCTAAATCAAGAGTAATTTCCACTGGAGTACAATCAATGAAAAAAATGCAAAGGGCTGTGAACTCTCCTCTTTGCTGCTTAGGATGAGTAAAGAAGGGCTGATGGATTGTGCCCCTGTCACCCCCTCCAACCCCGAATTATATTTCTGCTTTTCTATTATTTTAGACATTCAGGGTATGTCCATCCTGAAGGACTGTACAGCAAGATGTTAGGAGATAAAGCTGAGCAACTGAGAGCGGAGAAGATTTTTTTTTTTAAATTGGACTCTTTAAAATCCCTTGTTTATTTCACTGCTAGTCAATACTGTGGGGGATTTGAGGGGTGGTTAATTTTGTTTTGTGCGTCTAGTTATTGCTGGGATTGCCAAACAACGCGTCATTTTACAAGCCAGGGTGGTGATCTTGCAATCCCTAATGATGCCCTGGGCTTCCCGCAGGAATTTGTCTGAGTGAGGGCAGCAGAAAGGGGCTCCAGCGTTACCGGGAGTGTAACTCCAAGCGCAGATTTTATTTTTCCTCAGACTGACACGTGGGCTTTGGTTTGACTAGCTCTGCGAACCACACCACCACTCTGCTTCCTTGGGAACTGCTACTCGCTGGCCGCACACAGGAGAAAGAGGGAAGCTCACGTGTGCTGCATTTCTGACCTTAGCAAAAGCAGCACTTGCTGGAGCGAAAAGACGCAAACAAGCCGCCACGTGTGACAAACGGAGAGCTCGAAACTGACCAGCACTCCGGAGTTACGCACCGCGCAGCGCTCCCACCAAAGCCCCCGCGAACCCGCGCAGCACGGGCCGGGCAGGCGCCGGAGCCCCGGGAAGGAGGGAGGGAGTTCAGGGGACAGTAACTCTGATTTTTCCTGCCCGTCCAGCTTCTCCGGACACTCCCCCCGCCTCATTCCCCCAGGCGCCCCCCAGCCCGCTCCGCCCCCGCCCCACCCCTGCCCCGCGGTGGGGAAGCGCCGCCCGAGCGCAGAGAAGCTCCGGGCCCCGCGGGCGCAGCACGCTGGGGTGAGCCATGGAGCCCCCGGACGCCTGGGACCCCTACGGCCGGCCGGCGCGCCGCACCCAGTGGCTGGTCAGCGCCCTGGCGTATCACTACGGCCTGGACCGGGGCGTGGAGAACGAGATCGTGGTGCTGGCCACGGGCCTGGACCAGTACCTGCAGGAGATCTTCCACCACCTGGACTGCGAGGGCGCCGGCCGCATCCCCCGCGAGGACTTCCGCACGCTCTGCCGGGTGCTGGGGCTGGCCGAGCCGGGGGCGGCGGCGGCCGAGCCGGAGGAGTGCGCCGGCCTCTGGGAGGACCTGGCCCCGGCGCTGACCTTCCGGCAGTTCCACGCGCGGCTCTGCGGCTACTTCAGCGCCAAGGCCGGCAGCCCGCAGCCGCGCCCGGCCCTGGCCAGGCTGCCGCTGGCCCAGGAGAGCGAGCACATCGAGACCCAGATCCGGCTCCGCAGCCCGCTGCGCCGCCGCCGCCCGGCCCGGGGGGGCGCTGCCCTGCGCAGCCACAGCCCGGGCGCGGCCTCCTCGCCCGCCGCCACCCCCGGCCCGGCCCCGCGCGGCAGGCGGCCGGGCTGCTGCTCCCGCGAGTGCTACGAGGAGATCGTGGCGCTGGAGCAGGCGGAGGACCGGCTGGCGAAGCTGGAGGAGGAGAACGGCAGCCTGCGGGAGCTCGTGGAGGACATGCGGGCCGCGCTGCAGAGCAGCGACGCGCGGTGCCTGGCGCTGCAGGTGAGCGGGGCGGGGGCCCAGCCCGCGGGAGCTGCAGCGCTGCAGGCCAGGCAGGGGCAGGTTCCAGCCCCCTGCCCGGGCCGCCCGCCGCCCGCCCGCCAGCACTGCGGGAGCCCGGCCGTGCACTCGAGGCAGGGCAGAGTCACGCTCCAGCGGCGACACTGGGAAGGGGAGCAAGGGGTGAGCTAGCTGCGGTTCTGCTCCCGCCGCTCCTGGCCCTTCTCCGCTCTGAGCGAGGGAAGGGAAGGTAGAACAGGCTGAATCTGCCTAGCCGGGCGCTCTCCAGCCGGGGAATCTGCTGAACAAAGCGGGGTGGACGTTGTCCAGCGCTTCCACCGCACACTGGGCTCTGAGAAAACATTTGGGGTAAATTACAGCACAGAGCCAGGACCGGTGGCTGGAAACCAACTTTATGGGACCCCGGGAAATTTGCCCTCCTCCCCAGTCATAAACATCCTGCTGACTAAAATCCTGCTGGAGCACAGAGGTTGCCGTACCAGAGGGTACCAGACTAGAGAGGCTCAACTACAGATTGACCCTCTCCAACCCGTAACTCTCTCATCCAGCAAACTCCGTAATCCAGCAACATTTTATGTAGCCAAGCGACCACTTGTCATGGGAGTGGCCAAGTTTCCTGTGGTCCCATGAAGTTTGTTTACAGTCACCAGTCCTGGTTTAGGGGTCTGGATTAGGGGTCTGGAGCGCATGACCTATGAGGAGAGGCTGAGACATTTGGGTTTGTTTAGTTTGCAGAAGAGAAGACTGAGGGGCGATTTGATAGCAGCTTTCAACTTCCTGAAAGGGGGCTCTAGAGGGCATGGAAAGTGACTGTTTTCAATGATGACAAATGGCACAACGAGGACCAATGGTCTGAAGTTACAATGGGAGAGGTGTAGGTTGGATTTTAGGAAAACCTATTTCACCAGGAGTGTGGTGAAGCATTACCAAGACAGGTGGTGGGATCTCCATCCATAGAGGTTTTTAAGTCCTGGCTTGATATTGTCTCAGGGAGGATGATTTAGTGGGGGTTGATCCTGCTTTAGGCAGGGGGCTGGACTAGATGACATACTGAGGTCCCTTCCAGCCCTAGAATTCTATGATTATATGAATACTTTTGTTGACTGAAAGCAGAGTTCACTGGAGCTAGCAGTATGGTTACAGGAGCTCATTAAATCTTGTGTTCAGAGCAAACATTTGTTAATGAGTTTGTGACTGATCTGCATTCCCCTCAGAGCTTGGTGAAGATGGGGGGGGCAGGTCTCCCCACCCCAAATGCTTGTAACCAAAACTCATAGGAAAGGGTCTTGCTTTTATTCATTTGGACTCTCACGGAGCAACAAGCTGCCGGAACATATTTTACAAAGTGGGAGGGATGTCTCAGTGGTTTTAACATTGGCCTGCTACCTGCAGGGTTGTGAGCTTAATCCATGAGGAAGCCATTTACAGGTCTGGAGCAGCTAGATTTTTTTTTTTAAAGGAATCGGTTGGGGATGGTGTTTGGCTTTGCCAAGAAGATAGGGGACTAGACTCAATTACCTCCCACAGCCCCTTCCAGTTCTACAAGATGTGTGCATGTGTAAAAGCCCATTAGTGTGAGTTAAAATGCAAAGGAGGGAAGGGGAGACTTTAAATCCTTCCAGGTCTGGCCAGCTACTTGTTTATTTTTTGACCTTCCAGTCATTTTATTTCAGGGGCCATCAAAGCTTCCATATTTTCCATTTAGATATGAACACCCAAAGTACTACTGCTGTTTACCTGAATGATTCAGAGGGCTATGTTCTTTCTAGTCCATATTACTGAATATAAATAGGTCTGTTTTAAACAGGTGGTAACTTGCATGTTTGTCATTATTTCTCCCTCAGTGTTTTGTGTTCCTATTGTTGGTTTTTGCTTAAGACAAACAGTTTGGTTATGTGCAGTTTTCAAGGAGAAATATTTTGTTGCAATATTACTGTTATTTATTAATGAGACATCATAAACTAATGCATTATGTGATTTTTTTTAGAATATATTGTCCATCCTACTGAAATATGCACTTGGATTAGGGCCATCAAGCAATTTAAAATTAATTGTGATGTTAAACAGTAAGGCTGCATTTACACTACCAAGTTCTTTTGAAACATATTTTGAAAGAAGGGGGCTCTTTCAAAAGATCCTGTAGAGCATCTACACACACAAGGCATTCTTTCAAAAGTAAATTGAAAGAATGCAGCACTCCTTTTGAAATTGCTCTTCCTTTCCCATTTCAGGAAGGTATTGCCCTCTTTCAAAAGCATCTTCAGAAAGAAAACATGTATAGATGCTCCACAGGCCCTGGCCTGTTCTTTTGAAATAGTGGGGGCTGTGTGGATGCTCTCTTCTGAAAGAGCAAATCACGCTGTTAATCTGCTTTTTTGTGTGGATGCACTCTTTCAAGAGCAGTTCTGTTGAAAGATCTCTGTAATGTATATGTAGCCTAACAGAATACATTTATTTAAATATTTGGATGTTTTCTACATTTTCAAATACTGATTTTAATTACAACGTAATACAAAGTGTACAACAATCACTTTGTATTTATTCTTATTACAGGTAAACAAAATATGTTTTTCAATTTACCTTTTTCAAGGTGCAATCTTTTTGTCATGAAAATTGAGCTTGAAAATGTAGAATTATATACAAAAAACCTGCATTCAAAAATAAAATAATGGAAAACTTCAGCGCCTACAAGTCCACTCAGTTCTACTTCTTGTTCAGCCAATCACTCAAAGCTTGTCTACGCTGCTGGGAAGAGTGACCCTTTCAGGGTCGATCTTTCAGAGTTCAGTTTCACCTGTCTGGTAAAGGCATGCAGAATGACGAGTAACGGAGGTCAACAGGAGAAACTCTCCTGTCTATCTCCCTCACTGGGGACAGACCTAAAAGTCGTCTGCAGATATGTCAATTCTATCTACACAATTGCTGTAGCTTGAATTGTGTATCTGAAATGAACTTTCTAGGTTGGTTACAGTTGCAAGAGATAATGCTGCCTGCTTCTTGCTTACAACAGCACATTAAAGTGAGAACAGAAGTTCTCATTGCATTGGTGCAAGCAGAATGCCCTCCATTTTTCCCCCACCAAGCAGAATGAACTTTGTTATGTGCACCAATATGAAGGTGGTGCATGGAACATCAGCTCCGTGTTGTGGCACATAACTAGATTTGTGTGGAAGGGGTGGAGGCCATGGGGTTCTGAGTGTGGGAGGAGCTCAGGCCTGGGGCAGAGGGTGGGAGTGCAGGGTATTAGGACTCTGTCTGAGGTGTGGATTCTGGAGTGGGGCTGAGGATGGGGAACTGAGTGCTGAAACAAAAGGTTAGGATGCAAAGGCTCCTCCTGGGGAATGCATGCTCTGGGATGGGCCTGGCACAAGAAGATGGGGTGTAGTGTTGTGAGGGAGGTGCTCAGGACCACGCAGCTGCAGGGGGCAGTCCAGGGCCGACCTGCTCTGGCCACAATGGGGGAGAGGGGCTGGGCCACCTGAGCTGCGGTAGGGGGTCCAGGCTGCCCCAGCCGTAGTGGGTGGGTGTTTGGGTGTCTTGGATTTCTAGGTCACTCTGACTGAGGTGGGGAGTGGTCTGGGGCCAGACAGCATCAGGTGAGCTCTCAGACCATGTTGCCTGGGCCACATATCTGCAGCAGGGGAGCTCTGCAGCTGGGCCACTTGAGATGTGCCAGGGGAACTCTGGGCCCAGGCTGTACTTCCCCCAGCCACGAGGCTGGAGGCTAGTTTGAGGGTGGGATGGCCCTCCTTGCAGGAGTGCCTTGAATGCATGTGTGGGGATAACTAGGCAGCTGCACAGCCAGACAGCTTGAGGGAACTTAGGTTGCAAGATATTTATGTGCCAGATGCGCTAAAAATTCGTATGTCCCTTCATGCTTCAGCCATCATCCCTGAGAACTCTTTGTCTCTAGGGAGACAAAAACACTGTCTGGCATCAAGGAGTAGTACAGAAAAGGTGAGGCCCTGGAAGCTTGATTTCTCCAGTTGTTTCAGTTTGACTAGTTAACTTGAGTTAATAAATATATTTAGCATTTAGCTAATGCTTACATAGCTGCCCTCAGGCAGACTTGAAACGGGGATCTCTGGAGTTTAATAGAGGCACCCTTACAGCTTGAGATAAAGGCCAGCTGGCTGTCAGCTTAGGCTGTAGAGGACGCATTCTTTCTCTGTGAAGACGTTTAGGTACCACTCCATGGGACAGTTAACCACAGGTAGGTATGTGGATTACACTTATATATGCTTGAAATTCTACTTTGGCATTAACTATTTAATCTTCACAGCAGCCCAGTGAAGCAGTCTTATCGCTGCTTTACAAATAGGAAGAAAGAGGCAAAACAGGGCCACCAGGTGAATCACTGGAAGATTAAAACTCAGTACAACTGCTCATTACTGACCGCAGGCTTACTCATAGAACCTAGCTACCTAAAAAAAGGCATATCATGCTTCTCCAAACACTAGAGCTGTATCTACACTTGCATTCCTCTTTCAAAAGAGGCATGCAATTGAAGGAAATCAAAAATGCAAGTAAGGCACTGATTTACATATCTGGCACCTCATTTGCACATTCGCCTTTCGAAAGAGCTTTTTTGAAAGAAACAGCGTAGTGTAGACAGGGCTTTTTCGAAAGTAAACCCTATTTTGTTTCAGGGAGAAGGGTTCTTTTGAAGATGGCGTTTACTTTTGAAAGGGCCCCATCAACACTGCTTTTTTTCCCCAAAAGAAGCTCTTTGGAAAGGAGAATGTGCAAATGAGGTTCCAAATGTGTAAATCAGTGTCTTATTTGCATTTTTGCTTTCCTTCATTTGCATGCCTCTTTCGAAAGAGGAATATGAGGGTAGACACAGCTTAGTTGTCTCCCTGAGAACTGATTCAAATAATATGGAGACATGACATTAAAACAATATGAGAACATTCAAAATATTTGAAGCAAAGTTTGTGGTACCTTTAATGAGTCAATGTTTCTCAATAAATTATGGATTTTGAACATACTTGTTTTTTCAAGGATTGTGCCCATAAACTTTGTATAAGCCACAGGTGGGTTCCTAATTAAGGCTAGATTTACCATAGAGGAAGAATAAGTGATGAAGATGTGCCCATTTTCAGCTTTGATTAAAATGTTATTTTCAAATAAATTAATCTATGTTTCTCTTTCTGCCCCTGTTGATTGTAGGTAGGACTATGGCAAAGCCATGCCAATCATAAGAAAGATGGGACCTGTTTTATAGGTAATAGGAGACTGTTAACTTCCAAACACTCCCAGCCCAGCAAGTGCCTGCAGAGTGTCCTAAACGAGGTGGAACTAATCCGGAATTCCAGGGATGGACAAATTGAAGAAGCAATTAGGTTCAATCAAGAATTGCAAAAAGATCTGAGGAGTTCTCAAGAAGCTGTAGTCACCCTGGAGGACTGCAACCGGAAGCTGAAGAGGGAACAAGCAAAAATGAGGAAGAAAGTGGAAGAAGCTAGACATGCAGTCCTTACCAGTCTTGGCAAAGTGAAGGAGTTAGAAGCAGAAGCCAATAAAGTGCCACATTTGCAGACATACATCCAGCAGCTAGAATCAGAACTACAGTACTATAGGTAAGTCTGATACCATTCAAAATTAAATATATCAAATCATATTTAATCATAGCTGCACTGGAAAATAAATGGGTATATTTACTGAACCTAATCAGATGTTTTCTAAGGTGTGTTTGGAGAGGAATTAGGAGCTACCTATTCACTTGCTTAGAAGGCATCCCTAGCAGGGCTCACTGCCTTCATGGAGTTTGGCCCGAGAAAGAATGACTGATTTTGGCCTGCAGTGAGGTGGGAAGACTCCCAGAATAACTTACCCATCAATGAAAATTAGAGCAGTAATGCCTCAAGATAAACCAAAAAGGCCGTTGTATCCTCAGTTCTTTATATATTGCATTTTCCATCATTAAGGTTTTCATTTAACTAATGGAATTGGAGTAGTTCCTGTTACTTAAACTGGATACACATAAAATAGTATCTGAGCAGATGATGTTCCATCATTCTAAACCTATCCCTGGTGAACAAGGTGGCCTAGATTCTGCCCTACAATGTTTAACTGTGACATAACTTGTATTTGTCACTTTTCATTGATAGAAGGCATTTTTACTTAATTAAATAGCTAGCTAATCCAAAACAAAACATGACAGGTGCGATTCCTTGGCTGTACCAACTACTAAGCCTTCCACTGATGATAAAACAAATAGAAGCTGAAAGCAAGAAAAAAAGCCAGCAGTGAAAGTTGTGGTTTACAGTTCTTAGTATACCGAGTGGCCCACTTCACAATTTTAGTAAAGGCGAGAGCAATTTTTAATTTAATACCTACTATGTGATAAGTGAGCATCAATAACTGTAAAAATATACTCGTGAGATCATGTATCCATTTTCATTCATAGCTCACAAAGACATTATTATACCTCTTTTACATATGAGAAAACTGAAGCATAGGAAAGTTGTCACGTACTTTAAGTTAGACATAAATGTAATGGCCTTCTGAAGCAGAACCTTGTCTCTCTAACTCCTAGTCTTGTGCTTTAGGCACTAGGACAGGGTCAGAGAACCTTTTTTTCTATCAGGGATCCTCAGACAAAATAATTTGGGGATATTTGGGGCTTCCCCTGGGCTCTGGGGAGGGGCAGAAGTGAGGGGTTCAGGATGCAGGAGGGGGCTGGAGTATAGGAAGAGGCTCAGGGCTGGGATGCAGGTATGGGTTCTGGGAAAGAATTAGGATGTGGGTTCTGACTAAGGGCAGAAGGTTGAGGGTGGGGGATCAGGGTACAGGCTCCAGCCAGGCTGTGATTACTTCAGGCAGCTACTGTTGGCGACAAAGTGGACTAAGACAGGCTCCCTGTCAGGCCTGGGTCCAAGATGCTCCAGGAAGTGACTGCAGAGTCTGTCATTTCGGCCAGGTGGTTCTGTGCAGTATGCAGTGCCCACACCTGCAGGAACTGGCCCTGGGAACTGTGGAGGTGGTGTGGGGGGTTGGGTCAGCATGCAGAGCTTCCCTAATTGCCATGCTGCCTTGGTGCCATGGGAGCTTACTGGCAAGGAGATGCTCACTGCTCTAGCCCTAGCTCAGGGCTTCTGGCCTGCGGCACCAAGACTTGCTGTGGGACAAATGAAATGAAGCAGGAAGCCAGATCCACAGATTCCCCACCCCTGCACTAAGACACCAGCTTGGATACATATATCCCCAGAAGAGAAAAATGTACACAAATTTCATTAGTACCTAATCCTCATGTTCTTGCTCAGACAAAAGTTCCATTGAACTGGGAATTTTGCATGAGTCAGGGCTAGATCCATAGACATGTAATAAAAAGGTAACATACACAAACTGACTTTCCTTCCATTTTTAACCTGATTCTTTACTTTTAAATGCTGTATTAATGTTTTTACTATTCAGAACTGCTTCCCATTTTTAGTCTGTTATTTCCTGTTTCCTTACAGTAAGAATTCATATGGAGCTATTTCTGGTGTTACAGCTATTGTACTGTATTGATAGGGGTAAGAAGTATCTAAAAATAATCATACTATCCGGTTTCTTTTTATGTATGTGTATATATTGTGTCTATATTGTGTGTGTTGATATCTTTTGGTTGCAAAAAATAAATGCATTTAATTAAATGGCTGTGCCATTTTAAACTATCATCAAGGGCACATAACTTCCAAAACAGCTACTCAAATGGGTTTGCTGGGAGAAATTTTTTTCCAAAATTTATTTTCAGTGAGAACCACAGATTTGATGATACCCAAACATTTCAAGAATTCATGTCAGTTTTGCAAAATTATTTTGATAAAAAAAACTTATTTTCAAAATATCAAAATGACTGTTGAATTTTCCTTTAATTTTATTTTTAACATTTTTATACAGTTAAACAAATGCTTGAAAACAAAATAAAATATTTCATTGAATAATTTTTTTCAGTCTTCAAAAAATTAAATTTTTTGGTTTTTATACCCAAAACTGTTTTTCTTTTTTTTGAATTTCCAGAAAACTGAAAAATCTGTTACTTACCCAACTTTAATCCTGTATGAGCTCTACAGCCTTGTCTCTACTGCCTGAGACTTCACCTGCCCAAAATAACAAGTCTCCACTGGCCAACACAGGGCTGAGGGCTCAGTTCCAAAGTTTGGTGGAGCATGGAAGTGCGTTTTTGAGAAGAGGGTGATAGGCCGGTTAAAGATGAATAAGAGACCTCAGCTCAGACTTGCTCAAGCAAGCACTCATGCAGACCATAGCAACATAAAGATCAATGGTTTATTAATCCATATTAGATATGTTTTGATATACAATTCTCAGATGTAATTTTATTTTTGGAATAGTTTGGAGTGAGTATAATGCTCAGGAATGATGCCTGACCCGACTGACTGAGAATTGCAGGGTTTTTAGCCACAGAACACATTCTGCATAGTGCAAGCTTCCCCTATTAATCCATCAACGCACCTTGAGGCTTAGCCCTACAATAGTGACATCGCCCTGAGAAGTATTTCTCTTTGTTCTCAGCTGAGACTGCCAACAACAGAGCCAGTTAACCTTAACATCAGTTGTGATACCCATGGGGACAATGCCCCTTTCAGTTACACAAGCGTCTCACTGACTCCACTGGGTCACACTTATGTAACTTTGAGTGAGCAGGGGCCAGATTATGCTCAGAGCTATATGCTCCACTCTGCCACTGAAACCCAAGTCACTTGAAGGAGGGTTTCAAAATAGACACTATTCCTCATAGGTTTACCAATTTCAAAATAAGCCAACCACTATTTTGAAATTATTTCTAAATAGTGGTTGCATTGTGTAGACACGAGGATAGTTATTTTGAAATAACAAAATAACAAAATAAGACCTACCCTTAGTCATCGAATAGCCATCAGGTTGCAGTAGCTTTTGGTCACTATCAGTCAGGTGTGGATTCAAAACTGGAGTCTGATTCAGGCAAGATTGCAAGCATTACATCCATTGCTGTGCAAGAAAGCATTTGCACTTAAAATATTTTCCTGAGCAGTTGCTTGTGGTATCCACCAATGCATATTCCTGTAAACTGTCATGTAGAATATTGATACCTGTGTTGTACTGATATATTTTGATATATTTTGCTTAATGCTGCTCCTTGTTTGAGCTCTTAATTCTTTCTATAATGGATGGGTTTGTTTAATACATTCCTTTCTTTGGGATTTATTTCTCACTAGCTTAGGATACATAGTAAGGATAGATGAATGTATTCTATGTTGTTTTTTTTTTAAAAATAGCTACAATTTCAAGTTAAACCTATCATTGTAAAGGTAAATTTGTAGAAATCTCTGACTGAAAAACATGAATCAAAGTTCACTTCAAGGGTATGAATGTATATTTATCTCAGTAGGATTTGTGTGGCTTGTTGCCACTCACACTGTTATATATTGGCAACAGTTGAGATGTTATATTAGCCCCACAAATTTACTGACCTTTGATTTTGAAAGTAAGCATTGGTGTGAGATTCTTCTGTTAGATTTCACCACTGTTGAAATTATGAGGAGCACTGCTTATATTAAAGACCTCCCAACATTTTCCATTATAAGAGTATTTTGGCTGCTTATAATTTAGCCAGACTTCAGTCTTTTGAGCTGAACTTCTCTATTCTGGTGTTTGCCTCCAGCTGATTTTTTTTTAAGCAAAGTGATAAAAAAGTTCAGCTATTTCAAAGAAAAACCAAGGGGGATTATATGTTGTGCTGATGGTAAAAAAACATTCTCTCCAACAGCCCTGACATTTTTGGTTTTCCTCATATGGACACTGTTCTATACCCTGGCTCATCTTTGTTGTTCTTCTCAGAACCTGTTCTGAGGTTACTATGTCCTTTCACAAATGGGGCAACCAGGACTGGACACAGTATTCAAAGAATGAGTAAATGATGGATTTATATAGCAATGTCATGATATTTACTGCCTTATTTTTATCTTTTCACTGACATACTACAGCTGGACTTCCCTGTTCTGGCACACTCAGGACCTGAACAGTCCTGAACAAGGGAGTTTGCTGGACCAGGGTAGCTGGCCCTTTTGCTGCTGGCAACGGGGCTCTGCTGGGCTCTGCTGCCCACTCTGTCTGGGCTCCCTACTGGCCCAGCTCTGCTCCCAGCTCAGCTGTGTTTCCAGACATCAGTGCTGCAGACCTTGGACCAGCTCTGCCCCTGGCCCTGGCTGGGCTCTCAGCCACTGGCCAAGCTCCACTCCTAGCCACAGCTGGGCTCATGGCTGCCAGCCCATTTGCGTTTGAACTCCCAGTTGGCCCCCACTCCCAGATGCTGGGGCTTTCTGATCCAGCAACATCTGTGATCCTTCTGGACCAAAGAGGGTCAACTGTACTAGCATCTCTTGACTCTTCAGCACACACCAGCAGCAGTTTTCAGAGAATATGCACAGTGACTCCAAGATCTCTTTCTTGGGCAGTAACAGCTAATTCAGAACTTGTATCATGTATACATGCTGTAATCAATGTTGCATTTCTTCTGCCTTTTTGTTGCTCAGTCATCCTGTTTTGAGAAATCCCTCTGTAAGTCCAATAATTGTATTTAGCAAGTGCTTTTTTATGTGCCAGTACTTGCTGGTACTGAGTACTGGAACTTCCACAGCCGCAGCTGCATGATTGGCTGAGGAGAGGGGAACAGGGAGCCAGCTGAGTACTGGCTCCCTTTTTTATTGCAAAAAAACCCAAACAAAACGCTGGATTTAACTATCTTCGATAATTTTGTATCATTTGCAGACATGGCCACTTCACAGTTCACCCCTCTTTCCAAGTCATCTATGAATATCGTCAGCAGCATAGGTGGTCCCCATACCAATCCTTGGGGGACTCTGCTGTTCACTTCTCACCAATGTGAAAAACTGACCATTTATTCCTACCCTTTATTTGCTATCTTTCAGCTAGTTACTGATCCCTAAGAGGCTCTCTCTTTCATTCTATAACTACTTAGATTTCCTAAGTTCCCTCACCCAAGGCTTTTGTCAAAGGCTTTCTGAAAATCCAAGTACACTATATCCACTGGGTTACCCTTACCAACATGCTTGTTTGACCCCCTGAAAGAATTTCAGTAGGTTGGTTGTGGCATGATATCCCTTTTCAAAACTTATATTGACTCTTACCCAGCAAATCATATATATCTGTTTGTCAGGTAATTCTGTTCTTTATTAAAGTTACAATGAATGTGCCCGGTACCGAGGTTAGGCTTACTGACCTATAATTGCTAAGTTTACCTTGGGGTGGGGGGTCCTTTTAAAAGTCATTACCTACTATCCAGTCATCAGAACCAGAGACTGATTTAAGTGATAGGTTACATGCCACAGTTGATAACGCTGTAGTTTGATATCTGAGCTCCTTCCCAATGCTTGGAAACATACAAATGCTGTGTGGCTGTGGGAGGTGTTAGGGGAGGTCTGCATGTGCTCCTTTTGCACCACTCAATGGCCTCAGATCTGAGGGTGAAAGGAGAGGGGAGAGTTGCCCATACATAGATGTGTGCACGCGTGCATAACTGTCTGTTTACCACAGGGTTTTTTTAATTAATTGTTACATTTTAAAGTTTTCAGAGACATCTTTAAGAAAGAAGCATTATGAATAGTAAGAAAATCCTTTCACAACAGCTGGAAGTAATTCCAGAAAACTTCACTCATCCCACATGAATCAGGTACTTGAGGCCTTTAATGCGTGTGGGGTGCATGAGTGAGAGGCATGCATTACTAGCATCCTTGTTCGGTGGATTAGCAGAAGCCTGTTTTTTCCAGCATCAATCTGGTCCCTGTCTTGGTTACTGCATTAACTTACAAAACAAAAATCCAAGCACCAAAGAGAAAGAACAGCTGGTGTTTAGGCAGCATTGAGTGTGGAGGCTAGAAAAGTATATAGTAAAGTTCCCACCTTTGCAAACTTCAGGCTTGCAAATGCAATTATTTGCAAGCCCAGGGCTCTGGGCAGGAGTGCTGCCAGCTGCTGCTTCCCTGGGGCTCCAAGTGGGGAGCGCCAGCAGCCACAGGCTCACCAGAACTCTGTGCAGGAGCACCCACAGCTGGGGCTCTGGCCAGGGAGCGCTGGCAGCTGCAGATTCCCCATGTTCACGAAATTCAACATTCACGAGGGTTCGTAACACCGAACCCTTGCAAATGTGGAGACCCTACTTTATATTGAAATTAAAGAGCTATCAAGAAAAAAATTATTAAATTCATCCCCTGTCATCAACCTTAGGAAAAAGTCAAGTCACAACAATCCTCTTCAACACTTCGTGACTGTCACAGATGTATCCCTATTAGACCTAGCGGCTTCAATAACCAAATCTTTGCAAAAATGCTGTAATGTGATATATCTATCAGAAAGAGAGAGAATAATAAAAAAATATTGCACAGGTGCAAAATTGAATTTTAAAATGTTAGAAACAAACAAACAACCAAGCACCATCCAAAATGCAGCAGTAAAGGAAACATTTCACAGCAAGGATTATGCACTACATAACTTGGGTTAGAGAAGAATGTACAGGTTTTTTTCCTTAAAACAGTAAAGGGACTAGGAGGAAACTAATTGTTTTTCATCCCATTTGAAACAAAAATAAAGACTAAATCAATCTGTGCGAATCAGAGTTAGTAACAGGGATGCTGAAAGAGTTTTTACTATAGCAGTGCTAACCAGCACTATGCCAGTCATCTAGGTCCATGCAAGGGATCAGATAATGCCAGTTGTGCTCTCAGTATGCGTGGTCTGGTCCACAATTACAGTTCAACCCCCATTTTCCGACCCTCCAGTTATCAAACATTCCATTTTATCTGACACCATCCAGGGTGGTGTGGGATAAAATGGAATGTTGGATAGCTGGGGGTCGGATAATTGCTACTCCAGCTCCATGGCAGCCAGCAGCCAGCCCCATGCAGCTGGCCCCAGGGAACCAGCAGCCAGCCCTGCAGCTGCTAGGAGCTGGCTCTGTGGCAGCCAGCCCTGGGGAGCACGGTTGCCAACCACAAATGTTTCATTGATGGACAAAATGGAAAAAGCTTGTGGACAGACAAATTTTTTTACAGACATGACTTTTATACTATATGAAGATCACATAAATGGCCAAAAGTGAAACATAATCATTGTTATTCATACACCACAAGAATACCCTAGAAGTCCTAGAATCATAGAATCCCAGGGCTGGAAGGGAACTCAGGAGGTCATCAAGTCCAGCTCTTTGCCTAAAGCAGGATCCCAGCCAGGACTTTGTCAGCCTGGGACTTAAAAAGCTGTGAGGGTGGAGATTCCACCTCCTGTCTCAGTAATGCAGTCCAGTGCTTCACCAACCTCCTGGTGAACTGGTTTTTCCTAATATCCAACCTACACCTCCCCCTCTGTAACTTCAGACCATTGCTCCTTGTTTTGCCATCTGTCACTACTGAGAACAGCCTGTTTCCATGCTCTTTAGAGCCCTCCTTCAGGAAGATGAAGGCTGCTATCAAATTGCCCCTCACTCTTCTCTTCTGCAGACTAAATAAGACCAGATCCCTCAGCCTTTCCTCATAGGTCATGTGCTGCAGCCCTCTAATCATTTTCATTGCCCCCCACTGAATTTGCTTCAATGCATCCACATCCTTCATATACTGGGAGGCCCGGAACTGGAGGCAGTACTCCAGATGTATCCTCACCAGTGCCGAACAGAGGGGCTAATAACTTCTCTAGATCTGCTGGAAATGCTTCTCCTAATGCATCCCAATATACCATTAACCTTCTTGGCTGCCAGGCTACAAGTCAGTACAGTGACCTGTTCCCCTTCTGATCTGCTCTGGCATGGCCTGTATGAGCCTGTATGAGGTGAAGATGGTAAAGTACTAGAGAGATAACAAGTATCAGTGAGGTAGCTTGTTAGTCTGTATCTTTGAGAACAACAAGAAGTCCTGTGGCACCTTATAGACTAACAGATATTTTGGAGCATAAGCTTTTGTGGGCAAAGACCTGCTTCATCAGCAGATGCATCTGATGAACCGTGTGTTTTCCCACGAAAGCTTATGCTCCAAAATATCTGTCAGTCTATAAGGTGCCACAGGACTTCTTGTTCTAGGGAGACAACAGACTCCCTACGCCAGCAAACAAGGTGTTTTCATATATCAGTGTGTAAATATAAACTTTTTTCAAGCCAGATGCCGACACAGAGTTTATACACAGCTGTTTTTCAGAAATCTTCATAGCAATATTATTAGAAATTAAACTGCAGAGTTTCAGCACAAAAGCATTTGGAACATGCTCTGTTTAGAGTTAATAGCATCTGTTAGATACCATACGCATTTTACAAAAGATTTAAATGGCAATATTCAGGGAGGATGTTGTGTGCAGGAATACACCCTGAGGACCATAATAATACGACAAAATGAATGAAGTCATCCTGGAACAGCTCATAGAAGACTCACAGATGTTACTGCAGAAAAAATACTACTTTTAAATTGTTTTATACTAAACAAAGCGTGGAAGGATAAAGTCATGCATTCAGAGTGAATGACCTGGAGACCTGATGTACAAAACTGTAGGGGGCAAAAACTCAGGGCAACTCAGCTCATTTTTGATTTGTAAATTTTGATTTTGTGACCTTTTGATTCGGTGACCTTCTGTACCCAGAGTTTGCACTTCAGCCTTTAATACTCTGTAGTTTGACCGTTTAGAGCAGGAGTAGAGAACCTGCAGCCCACGGACTGGATCTCGCCTCTGCCTTATTTTGATCAGCCCATGGGTGAGGGCTTCCTCACGATGCACAAGCAGAGCCCCAGTGACCTGACTTGAGTATGAGTGATGTGAGTCTCTCTCTGTTTTACTTCTCATTTGTGTGATTTTTTCTGTGTCTCAGTGCTCCCTGGCTGAAGAAGGGTTCCCCATGCTTATCTAGAGAATGAACTTAATTCACCTTTTATTTGGTTACAAGTTTTTCTTTCTCTTTTTATAATTCCTAGACAGCATTTTGGTAATGCTGATGCTATCAATTGTCCAGATAAATTATTTTTAATTATTATTTTTAATTATCTAAATTTACTGGAAAACATTCATGAATTGAAAATAGGAATTGACCCCCCGCCCCCACTTTTTATTGAAAACTCACCACAATGAGAACCATTGTCAAAGTTATGTTATCTTTGAAGATCTCTGGGCTAGTAGTAGGCATCCTTCGATCCCGAGGGATCATGGGTTTGCGCCCCAGTTGGACTGATTCGAGCAGCGTCTTCTGTGGCTGTGCAATCCAATCCGGGAGTGGCAGTCCTTTCCGCACTGTGAGCAGCAGTAGGCAGATGTCGCTCTGGTATCACAGGCACGGATCTTCCTGAGGGCTCTCCTGTCTTCCGCTTCCTTCACCAGGGTAGTTTCATACATAGCAAGAGCTTCCTTCACTCCCTGTTTCCAGGCACGCCTGTCTGAGGCGAGCGAATGCCAGGTGTTCATACTGATAGAGAGAGCGCTGAGGTCATGCTTGCACGTGTCCTTGTAGCGCAATTTAGGTCACCCTTTCAGCCTCTTTCCAGATGCCACTTTGCCGAAGAGGAGGTCCTTCGGTATTCAGCCATCCGTCATGCGTGAGACATGGCCCAGCCAGTGCGTACGCCTCTGTTTGAGAAGGGTGAACATGGAGGCGGTGCCTGCCTTCTCAAGCACTGCACTGTTGGGGACCTTGTCCTGCCATGAGATACCAAGTATGCGCCTAAGGCAGCGCATGTGGAATGTGTTGAGCCGCTGCTCTTGTTTTGAGCTCAAAGTCCATGTTTCACTGGCATACAGCAGTGTGCTCAAAACACAGGCTATGTAGACCTGCACCTTGGTGTGTACAGTGAGCTTATTGTTAGCCCGTACTCTCTTCGTCAGCCTGGAGAACGTTGTGGCGGCTTTTCCAATGCGCTTGTTAATCTCACTATCAAGTGACAAGTTGTCCGAGGTCATCGAGCCTCGGTACACGAATTCATGGACGACTTCCAGTTTGCAGTCCAGCACGTTGATAGATGGCTCATTATCCAAGTTTTATCTCTGGGCTAGATATAGCACAAAGGATCTTGAATCTCCTTATTCTATTTAGAACAATAATATGGTCTTAGGAGATTCCAACCAGAGATCTTTGTCTGTACAAATGGACAGCAGCTCCATTGTTTCTTGAACCTGCCTAAATGCTAAACTGATTAAGGCAGGTGAACCATGTATGTCACTTACAAAACCAAATATTTTTGTATTTCTGGAGAAGCAGGAATGTTATTTAGCAATACATGTGGGCATGACTACAGCACATGCTGACCTGCTGATTTTACTTCCAGTCTCCTCCACGCTGACAGAATTCCTGCAGAATAGCAAATAGAGGATCATTGCTCAAATTCAGTGCCAGGTTCCTTTCTATTTACTCCCAATTACATGTCATTTTTTTCAAGCTTGTAATAAGCATCTCATCTATGTTACAAGTCTGTCTGTTACTTGTAGTGTGGAATAGCAGGGCTTTCGTTGTGTCTTTTCAGTGGCTTTTTCCACTAGGCTTTTATTTATGATAATCAGCAGATGATTTGTGGATAACTGTCAAATTGCCCCACAAATCTGCATCTTTGTCATTGATATCGGCAGATGGTATTTGATGCCTAAGAAACACTATGCAGTCACAACTCAAACTAAATTCTGTACTCAAAAGACTTAAAAAATATTCCACAGCTGATGGACAACATTTTAATGAAATGACCTCTGCATTTTAGCTGGAGGTTTTGCTCATTATCCTTAGAGATTATCTCACACTGTAAATATTAGGATACATGCAGATGTTCTAATCCTCCAAAGTTCAGAGGGGTGTTTCGATCCAGGATTTTGGCTGAGCCCATTATGCAAAGTGCAGTTCTACATATGGGTGCAGAAATCAAATAATCCTGGTGTTCTGGTATGCATAAGTTCTGAGTTTTGGTTTGTGGCTACAAAAATAAGCCCTTTGCCTATGCAGGCAGCATTTCCAATAGTATTTTGCCTTTCTGTAGTCCCTTCTGAGGATCTCACAACAGTTTACAAACATTGAAGAATGTGATCTTGCAGCATCCCAATGAGGTAACTAGATATTTATCTCCATTTCATAGATGGGAAAACTAAGTCAGAGAGAAAATGGTTTGTTCAACGTCTCAGTAAATCTGTGACAGATGGATGTGTTTGAGGACACTGATTCCTCTGTATTCACTATTTGTAAATGAATTTTCATATGCAAAAATTTAGGTGGAAAATCAGTTGCAGATAAAATCTTTGAAGGCAGGACAAGGTCCCTTTGGAAATTTCTGTGGAAGAAAGAACCTCCATGCACACAGCAAAGTATGTGCAAAGCTAATTGATAATGTTATTCAATGTTACCTTTTCAATGGAAAAGCTTTGACGAATGCCCGATTTTCTAGTGATAACTGACATCACACCACACATCATTCACCAGATAGGAAGAAAAGCTTTCAAAAACTGGGGGGCGTGTGCTTTCGGAAGGTCCCATCTCCATAGGCGGCGTGCGATTCGAAAAGCCGCACTTTTGAATCGCTGCGGCCACCATTATGCTAATGAGGAGCTGCATATCCATTGCAGCGCCTCATTAGCATCTTTGAAACCTGCTCATTAACATGCCTTTTTCGAAAGGAGGGGGCACATGTAAACCCAGCCTGAGTGAATGCAGAACAGAACTAAGACTTATGCAAATGTCAGGAATCCTTACCAAAAGGACATTTACAATAAACCCTCAAGTTACATGGAGGTTGCATTTCTACTCAAATTTTTATGCAAGTTGAAGGGGGATGGGAACCAGCCTGGACTTGCAGGAGCCTGGAAACTGACCAGTCCAGCCCAGTTTTCTGGATTCCAGAGTGGCAGGGACCCGGGAACCAGGCGTCTCCCCACCGTTTGCAGGTTTGGTTACAAGGGTCACCTTGTGAGGGTCCTTTGATGTGCTGAAATACCTCTGAGCTGGCTTTCTTGCCCCTCCTTGGTGCTTCTCAACTCTGTCCAGTCTCCTCCAATGGTGAGTCCTCTCCGGACCTGCCCCCACTGTGAGAGGCCTTCAGGGGTTGGTGAAATTTCAGTACAGGGTGGCATGCAGGGGGCTCAGGGGTGTGTGGGGAGTGTAGTTGGGTCAGGGAGCTGGGGACAGGGATGCAGGAGTCACAGGTTTGGGGTGTATGAAGGTATCAGGGCAGGAGGTATATGAGGAGGGGCTGAGGGCATAGGAGGGTGAAAGGTGCACAGTTCAGAGCAGGTGGCTCAGGGCAGGAGGCTGGTGAGTGCAGGGGGGTAAGTGTGTCATTTTGGGGAGTGGAGGAGATGCAGCCGACAGCTGGACAGTAACTAATTAGAAATACATAGGCACACTACTCAAGTACGGTTTTCCATATCTGTACCTCACGCAAGTCATTTTTTATGCTTTGACTTTTACTCAAGTTGGTGTTTAAGAGAATATTGCGCTATTTACTCCACGACCACGTCCAGAAGCACTTAGTTACTCGCTGCTTTCATCACCCCACTGACACTTGCATAGGCCAGCATTCTCATTGGCTAAAGCACGGCCACGTGCACAAAGCATCCAATCATGCAGTGAGGATCTTTAAAAAAAGCATAACCAATCAATAAGCACAATGACCCTACCAACAAAGAAGCCTTCTAAAAGCGACATCAACGCTTTTCCATTCGGAAATGGAATCTGCATGTGGGTGGGGCGTCCCTAGCCTGGTGGGTTGGCTCTGGCGTGCAGGGGAGAAGAAGCACAGTGCTGCACACTGCTGCTAACCCTCTCCCTGGCAGGGGGAAACACAGGACTGGAATCTGCTTGCAGGAGGGTTTCCCGCTGCTACTATTGGGCAGATCTTGGCCAATAGGAGCAGCAGAGGGCGGTATCTGGGAGTGGCGGGGAGCACAGAGCCACGTAAGTGCCCCCTCACTCTCCATATGGACAGTCCCCACATCCCCAACCCTTGCCTGTGCCACCCCACCAGCTGTCCCAGCACTGGTCAGTCCCTGCACCCCACTCCTGTGCTCTCCTTTTCTCCTGCAGCTCCCCCTGGCCAGACACCCCCCCAGCTCACTTTTGCAGCCTCCCACTCTTCCAGACATCCCACACCCAGCCTGTTCCTGCACCTCCCTCCCAGCCAGACCTCCACTCCTGGCCTGCTCCAGCACCCTGCCTCCCACCAAGACCGGGGATGTAAAATCCCATTTAATTGGTTAGCTGGTTAAACGTTAAGTTTAACCAGTTAACTGATTAAAGGGGTGGGAGGTGGCTGGGTTGCCCCTGCTTAGGGTGCACTGGGGACTGGTGCTGCTCTGGTCTGGTTGGAGCATCCCTGCATGCAGCACTGCTGCTGGTGGAGGGACTCCAGTGCAGCCAGCGCAACCCCCATCCACAGCAGCACAGCCTATGAGTCCCCTGGGCCAGGCTGAAGCAGGCCCTGTCCACAGCAGCCATGAGTACACTGTGGTGAGGGTGATCCAGCCAGGCCAAAGCAGCCTCAGTCCTGGTGCACCTCCTGGTAATTTGCAATTTCTGTAATTTGACTCCTGTATTTAATTTGGTTGCTCTTCAGCTTTATAACTAAAGGCTGCAACTCCATTTAAATTCCAAATTTGAAATATAAATGTATGATATATTTGTGTGTATAGTACATAATACAAACACACACACAAATATATGTGTGGGCGCATAACTGGTTGCATAACAGTAACAGAGAGGTAGTCATGTTTGTCTGTATCTTAATAAACAAAAAAGCAGTCCAGTAGCAACTTTAAAGACTAACAACATAATTTAGTAGGTGATGAGCTTTCATGGATCAGACCCACTTCTTCAGATCTGGAGAAGGCACCATTTCCAGTACAGCACTATCTCCAGATCTGAAGAAGTGGGTCTGTCCCATGAAAGCTCATCACCTAAGAAATTATTTTGCAGCCTTTGAAGTGCTGCATGACTGCTTTTTTGTTTTGGTTGGATGATGGTAACGCTTTGCAGTCATGTTGGAAGGGAATACCAAGTGGAGTTCCACAGGGGTCAGTTTTGGGGCCAGTTATGTTCAGTTAAATATCTTCATCGATGATTTGAATGATGGCATAGAGAGTACACTTACAAGCTCTGCAGAATATACCAAGCTGGGAGGGATGGCAAATGCTCTGAAGGGTATGGTTAGAATTCAAAATGATTTGGACAAACAGAAAAATGGTCTGAGGCAAATAGCACCATCTCTGTCATCCCCATTAGATAGTTATCTGACCTGTTCGTAAATATCTCCAACAATAGAGATTCCACAAGCACCCTAAAGTTTTATCCAGCACTTATATCACCCTGACAGTTAGGAAGTATTTGCTAATGTCCAACCCAAATCCTCCTTGCTGCAATTTAAGCCCATTGCTGCTTGGCCAGTCCTCAGAGGCTAAAGAGAATGATTTTTCTCTTTCTTTCTTGTATGCCCTTTTAGGTGCTTAAAAGCTATTATCAGGTCTCCTCTCAGTTTTCTCTTTCCCAAACTAAACAAACACAATGCTTTCTATTTTCCCCCATAGGTCATGTTTTCTAAACTTTTAATCATTTTATGCTGTTCTCTGGACAGTCTCCAGTTTCTACACATCTTTCCTGAAGTGTGATATCCACACAATACTCCAGCTGAGGCCTCGTCAGCACAGAATAGAACAGAAGAGTGCACCCCAGAAATGGGTTTTCTTTTTTTTTTTTTTTTTCAACAGTATTAGAGGGGTAGCTGAGTTGGTCTGTATCTTCAAAAACAACAAGAAGTCCTGCAGCACCTTTTAGATTAACAGATATTTTGGAGCATAAGCTTTCATGGGCAAAGACCCACTTCGTCAGATGCAATTGACAATGGGTCTGACAAAGTGGGGCTTTGCCCACGGAAGCTGATGTTCCAAAATATTTGTTAGTCTAGAAGGTGCCACAGGACTTCTTGTTGTTTTTGCAACAGTGTTACACTGTTGACGCATATTTAGCTTGTGGTGACCTATGACCCTGAGATCCCTTTCAGCAGCTCTCCTTCCTAGGAAGTCACTTCCCATTTTGTATATGTGTAATTGATTGTTCTTTCCTAAGTGGAGTACTTTGCATTTGTCCTTATTGAATTTCATCTTGTTTACCTCAGACCTTTTCTCCAGTTTATCCAGATAATTTTGAATTATAATCCTATCCTCAAAGTCCTTACATCCCCTGCCAGCTTAATATCATCCACAAACGTTATAAACAAACCCTCTCTGCCATTTTCTAAGGGTACAGCTATACTTGCTGGAAGATCAACTTGATCACAGTCAATGTTCCAGGATTCAATTTAGCAGGCTTAGATATGACCACACAGACATTATTTATTTCACATCAGGCAGCCATGGTCAAAGCTAAAAATCCTCAATGGCTTTGTAGATTTACATCACTTATTTGTGCTTTATGAAACGTGAGGCAGTGTTGGTGTTACAGATGTGGAAGAGGGGATTTTACTGTGGTTTTACTGCAGTCTCTCTGAAATATTAAAAATCATTGATATTTAAAACTCTGTGGTTGCTGGTATCAAACCTTAATTGGACAACGCCCCATTTTTTAAAAATAATGTTTTACTGTTATTATCCAGTCTTTTTTCCTCTGGGTAAAACCCAAATTATTTGTAAAATACCATTTTTCCTCTTCTTGTGACTCAACAATAAAGGAGTTCTTTTTAAAACAGAAGATTACTAATGCTGGAAGTATAGCAATTAATTTTCTAAGGTACTAGAAAAAATTAATGTTCTTTAGAAGTTTTGTGATAGGCTAGTTTGCTAAGCTAACAAGCTTTGGTTTTGATCAGCCATCACAAGGCAAAAGTCACCAGAAAGTGTTTTACTGTGGCACATGCTCATGGAGAAACTTTTATTCCATTGATCTGCATTTACCCATAGAAAGAAAGAATGAAAGACTCAAACAAAGCAGTGATTCTATAGTCACAAGCTAAAAAAAGCAGCAGAGAACCTTCTAGGGTATCTAGACATCTCTGGAAGGCACAGCAGAACTATTTCCATACTGTGACACCAATGGGGGAGGGAGGAGAGAGTGGAAAAGGCCACAGTGGAGGAGACAAAGCACTTTGGCTCATAACTGTGAAAAAGAAGCCATCAAAGTGCTGCCTTCTTTTATCCTTCCTCCTCACCAGCCTTTTCCTGACCTAAGGACTGGAGGCTTAAGTCAAACGGTCAGAATGAATGAGGGAACAGCACAGCCTGTGTAAAACAAAAAAGGGGCTGCTGAGAGGGGCAAAAGGGCAGTACCAGCTGGAGGCAACCAAGAACTCCCAGCTGTTTGTTTCCTTGTCAGACCATGGTGATTGAAGAGCCCTAGTGGGAAGAAAGACTCCCTTCACTTTATAACAATCACCAGAGCCTACAAAGATCCTCCATCTCTAAAGCAAAGACCCTCATTTTGTAGTCAAGGGGAAGTAAATTGGTGAGGAGGTCAGAGGAATGAAGAGCCAGCATTTGTCCATCATCCTTTGAAAAGGAGCTGGACAATGGTCAGAAATAAAGTTTTGATATTGGTAGCTGGGATGACTGATTAGGTTAGATACTTGTGTCAGAGGAGACTGGCTTATGAATTCTGCACTAGCTCAGATGAATGTGAGCTGCAAGGGCTGCTACACATAAGAAATAAAATGTGAGCTCTCAGGAGATCTTTATATGTCCTGTATTTTTAAGGAGAAGTTTATGCATTTTATCTGTCAGGTCATTAAGCAGAATCCATAATACAGTCAGAGTTTTTATTATTCATGGTGATGTTAAACAACCCACACTAGTGTTTTCCAGGCTGGGGATTTTGATTAACTTGTAAGATAAGGCTGATTGCAAAGACAAAAGTCATACCAGTTTTTTGGGAACAGATATATCATGGCAATACCTGGTGAGATGCTGTATTTTTTCTCATGGCCTTTTAAGTAATGTGTAAAAATGTGATCCAGCCTGAAACATTGTGTATGAGGTGCCAGTGTCAAGGTGGGAGTAATATGAAGGAAGAGTCAAAACAAAACAAAGCAAAAGGAAAAAAAAAGAAAAATTTTTTGTTTATTCTTAATTTTTAAAAGGCCTCTTCCAACTAGACAGATGCAGTGTCTCTAATTGTTACTCTACAGTGTAACTGGCGGTGTAGACTTCAAAAAAGAATGTAAGAACAATGAGAAGTCCTGTGGAACCTTATGGACTAGCAGATTTTTTGGATAGGAACAGAGATAGAGATAGTAAGAGAGAGGTAGCCGTGTTAGTCTGTATTCCAGCAAAACAAAACAGCAGAAATGTAGCCATGTGGCCAGTAGGCGGGAGGGCAGGCAGGAGCAGGCCCCTAAGGTTGGCGGCAATACTGGTAGCAGCGGAGGGGGGACTGTACAGAGTGCTGCAGAGGGTGCTGTGGGGCAGGCTGGTGAGGGAGTGGGAGGTTGGGTCAGGTGGCTGGCCACAGCCTGGGTCAGGGTTTCCAGGCTGTCTGCCACCCGCACCCACACCTCCTGCTTCGTTGCTAGCCAGTCCCAGAGCACTGTGGTCATCTCACACAGGGAGGCCCTGTTGGCTTCTGCCTCCTCATCCCTTCATTGGTGGTGGCGCCCAGGCCATCAGCAACCTGGCAGAGATGTGGGCTCAGGTGGGGTTACAGACTCCTGGCCCTCCACAGCTGCAGGCTGGTCCAGGACAGGGCTGGAGAGGCTCCTGGACAGAGGACCTGTGGAGACAGAAGGAGGGGGGATGGCCTGGGAGTCCTGTGTTCTGACCTCAGGGGCCAGTGCCACTGACTCCCTCCCTCCCCACTGCTGTTGGATGTCTGGGGGAGGGGGGAGCTCCTGGGATCCCGGGTGCAGAGGGGTTCCTGCATGGTGAGGGTTGGGCCAGGTTCGGTGGCCCTCCCCTTCCTCAGGTATGTGGACTGTGCAGAGGTGGGTGCAGAGTGTCACGCAGGCTTGTTGCCCCCTGCCACCTGTGGCAGGGGGCAGGATTCCCCTCCCCAGACTCCGAGGCATCTCTAATGCCCCAGACCTACTGGCTGGTACCTCCATGAACTCGGATGACCCCTGGCTGGAGGTGTCCCAGCTCAACGTCCCAGAAGGGGTGGTGATGACGAGGGTCCCATTGCTGAAACCTTTGTCCTCTCTCCTGGCCTCGTTTCCCTGGTGCCCCAGGTGGGTGCTGCTGGTGCCTGTGGGTTCTGGCGCCTTGTCTGTGGCCACCTCCAGCTCCTCCTTGGTCTCTGTGAGATGGGGGGGCAGTGTCCAGGAGGTGCTTGGGGTGTTGCACCTCCTTTAGCCCCAGGAGGCAGTGGAACTCCTCATAATGGGGACACCAGCTGGGCCGTGCTCCCAACCAGCTGGTAGCATCCTGGGCTTGGTAGTAGGCCTGTTGAAGCTCCTGGACTTTTGTGTGAATGTGCTCACTGCTGTGGCTGAGGTACCCCCAGCCAGTGATGGCCCTGTCCAGCCAGTCAAATGCATCTGCGTTCTGTCACCACAGCCTGGTTTGGAGCAGGACCTCCTCCTCCCCCCACAGTGTAAGGAGGTCCTTGACTTCCTCCTCCATCCAGGAGAGGCCCCTTTTATGCCAGCGCTGGCTGGGTTGCTGGGACCCCTGGCCGACTGGGCTCATGGGTGGGCTCTGGGCTGGCATGGGGCTCCTGGCTGTCCAACGTGGCTGGCTGGGGCTGGCTGTTGCTGACGTGTCGTTGGGGAGCAGGAATGCTGCAGGGAGCTCACGCTCCCCTTGCTTGTAGTGTGCTCTCAGCTCCCTGCCTGGGGTTGCTGTGTTGCTATGTCTTTACATGTGGCTGGCAGTGACCATAGAGCCCTGTCTCAGCTGGCCAGAGTGTCTCTGGGCTTCTGCGGGCCACTGCCATGGTGGACCCACTACTTGAAAGTAGCAGGATGCAGCGCATCTCCACACATCCTATTTAGAAGTTACACTTCTAAATAGGGAGCTGTTCCTGTCCTGGGAATGGAATAAGGACTTTGAAGTTGGGTCCCCTTACTTCAACCACTATTTTGAAGTGATGTATAATGTGTGTAGGTGCTCCGCACTTAATTTCAAAGTAAGCCCTAACTTTGAAATTAATTTCAAAGTTCATTACTAGTGTAGACACAGCCAAGTTGGGTTAGTTCATGGCTAGTGTAGCCCTAACTTTCAAATTAATTT
This sequence comes from Carettochelys insculpta, assembly GCF_033958435.1. Lineage (NCBI taxonomy): Eukaryota > Metazoa > Chordata > Testudines > Carettochelyidae > Carettochelys > Carettochelys insculpta. The sequence continues at coordinate 12,762,524 of NC_134147.1, read as the reverse complement.
CAAAGTTCATTTCTAGTGTAGACACAGCCAAGGTGGGTTAGAATTACACAACAAGGTGGGTTATTTTAAACACAACAAGGTGGGTTAGAATTTCTGTCTCACCTGAACTACCCAACAATTGAGACGAGAATATGAAAGAAGCAGAATATAATTACAGTTTCTCAACATGTTGGTGTCTGTTCTTTCATTGGTTTATCAGATAACTCACATTAATGCTAAATCTGCTGTCCATTCAGTGTGAATGCAGGTTTCTGAGGTTCTGACTTGGTCACACCATTTCTGAGTTTTGTGCTGTGACCAGTTAATGGCTGCATTTTTCTCCCCTGGTATTAATCTTAAATTAACAAGGAGTAGAAATAGTAAATAATCCCAGAGTTTCAGATTTCTTAATGAATGCTTTTGCGAAGGTTCACAAGAAATCATACATTACAGATGCTCAAGACTGTGAACACTGAATAGGCAATAAATAGCACAACATATAAACAAGGCACATTTAGTTAGTGATATTCTTAACCTATTCATCATCCTTTCTCAATAGGGAATAATTTTTAAATTTAAACCCATGTAAATTAGAACTTCAGTATCAAACTGTACGTCAAAAGGAAACTCCAGGTTCTAAAAGCTTATACAAACCTAGATGGAAAGTATGCTGACTCTGAGTCAAATATCTTGATGGATTGCCAGACCCTAATGAAACTAAAGGTTTGTGAATGAAGGATGCAGCTTCCCACATCTTTACTAAAACTCCTGCTAGAAAGTTAAAGTATGCTAATGAGGCATGTATGTAAATTCTCAGAGCCTCATGAGCAAAAGGTCACATGATTGGAAGTCTGGAAGATGCTCTTCCAGACTCCAAAATGGCATGTAGAAGCGTGGCCCCTGGGGGGTCTTCCAGAAGGAAGTCCTTCTTCCGGAGGCCCCTTCTTCCCAAAACTTCCCAAAAGTTCCCAAAAGACACCCTTCCGGACTCCAAATCACGTGACCTTATGCTAATGAGGCACTGGGAATTTACATACATGCCTCATTAGCCTATTTCAGGCTGTTTATTAGCAACAGCCTTGGAGAACAACAAAGATGACTGTCCAAAAACTGCAGACATTTATCAATAACTGCCTCTGTAAAATCCTCTGGCTCCACTGACCATACACCATCAACAAATGTGGCAACTGACTCACCAATTTCCTGCTGAAGAGGAAATCAGGAAGAGAAGATGATGATGGATAGGACATACCCTTAGAAAACCAAGCACCTTAAGCCTTAAGTTGGAACCCACAAGGAAGAAAATAAAGAGGGCACCCAAGAAACACCTGGCATAGCAAACTGAAGGCAGACACTAACAAGATGGGATCTACCTGGTCAGAACTGGAAAAGATTGCCCAAGACAGAGGACGTGGATGAATGGTCATCAATGGCCTATGCCCGGAGATACAGGAGTAGAAGAGGCTTACTACTACTGTTTACAAGTCACGTCCCTCTTACGCTGGTGGCAGTCAGTTCTCAGTTGAAAGTAAATAGTGACTCTGTCTACTAGATGCTCTCATTAGATCTGAATTAAGGCCAGTTCTTTTTTATGGGTGAGATGAGATGGGGTGCATCAGTGAGCCCTTCCTGATACAAACCAGTCTTCCACGTGCTCATGGGATGACTTCATTAGTCCTTCTGGGAAATAAATCTTACAGTGCGCTTAGTTTACAAGCAAGAGCTCTCATTTATTTATTGAAACAACCCTTCATGACATATGGGGTATGTCTACACTAGCCAAAAACTTCGAAATGGCCATGCAAATGGCCATTTCGAAGCTTACTAATGAAGTGCTGAAATACATATTCAGCGCCTCATTAGCATGCGGGCGGCCGTGGCACTTCAAAATTGACGCAGCTCGCCACCACGCAGCTCGTCCAGACGGGGCTCCTTTTTGAAAGGACCCTGGCAACTTTGAAGTCCCCTTATTCCAATGAGCAGATGGGAATAAGGGGACTTTGAAGTAGCCGGGGTCCTTTAGAAAAGGAGCCCTGTCTGGATGAGCCGCATGGCGGCGAGCCGCATCAATTGTGAAGTGCCACGGCCGCCCACATGCTAATGAGGCGCTGAATATTTATTTCAGCACTTCATTAGTAAACTTCGAAATGGCCATTTGCATGGCCATTTCAAAGTTTTTAGCTAGTGTAGACACGGCCATGGTGTTTATACTTTGGTGCCCTGTTTTAGAGTTTACAGATGGGGCTTCAGGAAAAGCTAATGGCATCTTCTGCATTAAGGAATCATTGCATGCCTAAGCATTGATGGCACACATAAAAATTACTCATAATAATGCAGAATCAGAGAATTATGCATTTGCTGAAAAGTGTCACATGATTCTATAAGGAATGGCCTCATCTGGCCTACATACAAGCAACTGAACTGAGTTAAGATTATCATGAGAACTTAATGGATTTTTTTTTAAAACTTTTTGTTCAAAATTTCAGGATCAGTGTTGCATCAATATGGCTTTTTTCTGCATTGACAATACCTGATTTTTTTTATTTAAAACAAATAATTTATTTAAAAAAACCCCAAAGTGTTGCATTTCCATAAGGATCTACTGCTACTGCTTTGTTTGCAAGCTATCATATAATTACATCAGAGTTTTTTAAAAACTTCATTATCTTTCCAAGTGTAAAGAGACTCTACTAAATCTCTTCTGTAAGGAAAAGATGGCAAAGATAGCCTGTTTTCATGACTTGGCTAGGGGACTAAACCTGAAAACAGTTTCAGCTGTTAAGCTATGCTGAGCTCGAAGGATTTCGCTGTCATGTACCCTGTGGATGTCAATAGAATTACTCTTGATCTGTACAACCAGTAATCTACTCAATCAATTTTACACACAAATGCTAGAATTCTAAATAATGAGATGGGTGCAACAGAGTGCCTCATATTAAAGGAGCACATTGATACAATGGGTATCACAGAAATTCAACTTGAACCACTGTAATGCATCATTAAAAATCTCCAACTTATCCTAAATCATGGGGCCACACCCCAGAAGGCCCTAGGTGACAGGCGTGTTCTCTCCTATAAACAGCCTTCTGACCTTATGAGGATTCTCACTAGCAACCACAGGCTATACCGCAGTAATACTAATCTGGAACTTTTCCTTGCAATAAGCCCCATTGCCAACTTTGTCCACATATCTGTTCTGGACATACTGTCACTGGACCTAACCACATTAATTACAGAATCAGGGGCATATTCTCCTGTTCCTCAACTAACATCATACATGCCATCATATGTCAGCAATGCCCACACACCATTTATATTGGGCAAATTGCAAACACTCTTCACCAAAGAATGAGTGGAAATAGAGCAGACATCAAAAATCTCCAAATACACCAACCTGTCAGCCAGCACTTTAATGGAGTGGGCCATTCTGTTAAAGACCAGCGAGTTTGAGTTCTGGAGAGAAGAGACTTTAACAACCATCTACATAGAGAATGCCCAGAACTAACATTCATATTCTAATTCGACACATTAACACATGGTTTGAACAGGGACAGCAATTACCTGACCAATGGGGACTCTTTCACATACTTTGATGTTTGATCGAACACTTAACTTCCCCACCCCACAACCAACTCTTTCTGCCCTTCTATCTGATGTTCAAACCTTGATAACAATTTTTGGACCTCGGTGTCTGTTCTGGTAAGGCTGTAGCTCTGAATAAGTGGGTCTGTCTGTCGACAGCTCATCACCTAATAAATTATTCTGTTAGTCTTTAAAGCGCTACATGACTGTTTTTTAGTTTTGATAGAATACAGACTAAGACTGCTATCTCTTTGTTACTATTCAGGTGCAAAGTGGCTCAGGGAAAGACCCTTTCATTAGATGACTCCACATTAGCGATACATAACATCAGGTGCGCCAGCTGGTGGTTTTATCTATTAGAGCCCCATTAACAGAGTACCCCAATGTGGTGGCTAAGTTTGCTCTGAGGTCATCACACACACTACAGCTGAGACTTGAACTGGGACCTTTATGAACCAGAGGTCGAGGTTCTGACATTTAAATCAAAAAGGCCAACCAGCAGAAGCCAGGCTAAGCTTGTCTTTATAAAGGCAACTGCTCGCTCCTACATGTGTGGGAGAAGACATCATCCCTATATAGGATAACCCACCCATGCCCTAGGGTTGACAGTCCAAGCTCCCAGTCAAGCTTCAACTTCAACTGATCAGCTATTTTACAGCAGTTGTGTGAGCTCTGCTGTCCCGAGTCTGTCAAACCAAGCTGGGAGGCGGTTTCCAAAATGCTGTGTATGATGTGAAATGATATGAGCCAGTTGCTTCCTGCTCTGGGCTTGTCTACACTAAGGGTCGATCTTCCCAGAGTTCAATTACCAGACGCGCAAAACCCAGAACTACATTAATTTCCATGCTTTAGAAAGTGGTACTAAAAACTGATTTAACACAGCATAAAAAGTTTTAACTTGTTCATTTGGGCTGCTGGGATGCAGTGGAGATTTAAAAAGACTTGGCCATATTTGGACTTTAAAAGTGGGAGGAGTTAGAGGCTAGGATTTGGAAGAGTGAAGAGCTGCAGGGAGTGCATGCTGAGGGAGTTGAGGGAATCAGCTAAGTCTCTGAACAATGTTTGTATCACTCTGGATGGGTGGTGGGAGGTACTTTCATGCTATTTCTGCTGGAAGGAAGGGCATTACTGCTTGGGGTTTTTAAGAGCGTGGGACGGGGAGGAGGAATCTTGACAGACCACACACCTATTTATCACCAATATGAAGCTGTTCCATGGTACTTGAACCTATTAGAAAGGCACAGAACTAAAACTAGTCTGTGAAAGCTTTGAACTCTGAAGGTTCAGATAAAATGGTAACAGGATCAGTCCTAATGTTAGCTTTACAAAACCAAAAATATCTTCTGTTTTACTCATATCTGAAATTTTTACATCATCATATACGGCTATGTAGATACATCATACACATTCTTGTTACAGAGACAGGCATTCTTTTAGGCATGATCGGTAAAACCCTGCTTTGAAGCAGTTAAGAATCTTTGCTTATGATGCCAAACAAAAAATTCCTCAGAGCAAGCCTTAGATTAAACAGGAAATATTTAAAAATTTGGTCAGTTGCAAAATAGGTACCTTGTGCTGTGGTTGGAACTTTTGGTAACAATGACATGAGCACTAATTAAAAACCAGTTAGTCACAGATATTATTCTGAGCTTCAACACTTTGCAAACTTTCTTCTCATGGATTTTCTCTCTCTCAAGCTGCCCATTTTCCTGAGTACAAAGACCTTAAAATGAATGTGGACTGTTTGACTGTCACTATGGAAACCTTGCCACTCAGCATTGTACACAATTGCTTCCCAGGAATCTTCAGAGCCACTTTCCCCTGTGATCTTTGCCCTATGTGAATGCACTGTTTATTCACTCCTCTTCCCATTGATGAAGCCCTGTTAGATGTTTGATGAATACTAACAAAAAAGAATTGAATCCGCTGTTTAAAAAGAAGTGTAACTGGATTGCTTAGTCCCACTTACACCTCTGCAGATTCAAAATTAGGCCTGCATTTTGTATGACATCATGCTGCTGCATAAAGAACTTTTAAAAAGGAAGACCTGTCTGGTGGTTAAAGAAGATGATTTGAAATCATAAGATTTTTTTTCTTTATTCTGTCCTTAATTAGGTTTGCTATGCCCCTGCCCCTTTCCACACAGAGCTACCTCAGTTACAGTAAACATGCAGGTATTGGAGCATCAGATTTGTATTAGGAAGCACAAGTAGGTGCCCATGAAAAGCATTTTTTACTGCTTTACTTGGTCCTAACTGTGAGGTGAAAATCCAGTCAGAGCTTAGCTCATTACTTGAATTGCTTTCCTAATTGAATTCAAGCTCATGTGGCAATGGTAAAGACTTAGACAAAGACACGCTTTCTTCCAACGCTGAGCTAGGAATTTTATCATCCCTAAAGCTGCTGTCTCTTCCGTTCCAGTGCAGAATTTCTGTCTAGAACCTTCTTTGCTCCCCCTCAAACCAGGCAGCCTGCTACAGTTTCACAGAAACTGGACACACATCCTTGCAGGAAGATCAGCAAACATTAACTGTTCCCAACCTGTTCTGAAAACAAAAAGGCTTGCCTTGGCCTTCAAAAGCTGAGATGGTCAGACAGCAGCTCAAACGGTTTGTAGCTTCTCCTGTTTCTGTCAGTTTTGAGGTAGAAATTATCTTTATACATCTTCAGGTTTCCCGCCTTGCCCCTTGAACAACATGCTATGTCCCCACATTTATGGGGCCACAGAGCATTTTTCCTTTATCTTTCCTTGGCTGCTTATGTGGATAGATTCATTAGTTTCTGTCTATCACTAGACATATAAAGCTGAATCCCTAGCAAGACATTCCAGAATACTGAATAACCCTTCCCCTCACCGCACACCCTCTAATATTTACATGATACATGATCAAACTCAAAAGATTTCTTTTTGCAAAGGGTGCGGTACGAAGGAGTAGATTATCACCTGAATGTGAGTTTGCAGTGTGACACTGTGGCCAAAAAGCCAAGTGCTCTTGCACGCATTAACGGGGATCTCATGCAGTAGTAGAAAGAATGTCCTGTGGCAACTTAGAGAATAACACATTTATTAGGTCACGAGCTTTCATGTGTAAAATCCATTTCATCAGGTGAGTAAGTTTTATCCACATAAGCTCATGACCCAATAAGTGTGTTAATCGCTAAGGTGCTACAGGACTGCTTGTTGTTTTTTAAATTACAAACTAACACGGTTACCCATCTGAGGAGTAGAAAGGTAATTTTATCCCAGGATTTGGCATTGGTGAAACCCCTGCCAGAATATTGTGTCCAGTCTTGGTGCTCATGATTCCAGAAAGGTGTGGATAAATTGGAGATGGTTCAAAGAAATGTCATGAGAATGATTCAGGGAATAGAAAGAAAGCATGCTTGATTGTGATTGAGCTTCTGAAGTCTATTTTATTTAACAAAGAGAAGGTTAAGGGATTATTTTATTACAGCCTTTTAATTACATGGGGAACCAAGATTTAATAATTGGGCTCTTAAGTCTAGTAGAGAAAGGCATAATGGTTTGTTGAAATAAGACATAATTCTTTAACAATTAGGGTAATTAACCACTGGCAAAATTTATGAGGAGCAGGGCGAACTCTCCATCACTGCCAATGTTCAGCTCAAGATTGAATGTTTTGTTTTTAAAAGTGACAGAGAGGAATTCTTCCAGCACACTTACGAACATCAGTCTGACTCACTCGACCCCCTTCCCCCCCACCAACACCAAAAGAAGAAGAACTCCATGTGGACTCCCCCTGACAGTCGTAGTGAAAGTCTGGATTTCTACATTCAGTGCTTCCGCAACTGTGCTCAGACTGACATGACACGCAAACAACACCAAATGAGAGACAGTCTCAACTATGCTGAATGCTATGTTGTCCAGAGTCTCAAAAATAACCCAGACATTATAATCAAACCAGCTGGCAAAGGGGCTGCTGTTGTCATCCTGAATTAATCAGACTATGAACAGGAGGCAACCAGACAACTCTCCAACACCACATTTTACAGACCTCTCTCCGCTGATCCCCCTGTGGAATTCCAAAAGAAACTACACCAACTATTTAAGGAACTACCTGCTTCTGCTTGGGACCTTATTCACTCAGACACACATCTGAGCCCCAACTGGGATTATTCTATTTACTTCCCAAAATCCACAAACCTGGAAACCCTGGAAGCCCCTATCATTTCGCGTATTGGCACCCTTACTACCAGACTATCCAGTTATGTAGACCCCCTTGAACGCCCCTAGGGCACACCCCCTGGGGGACCCAGGGCTCCCAGCTGTCCAGCCAGGGGGGAAGAGGTGGCAGGGTGCCTGCTGGACAGACTCCAAAATCCGGGACTTGCTGGGGCTTTGGGGTGAGGAGGAAGTTCTCCACGTAATGGAGAGCAAGCAGCAGAACACAGACGCGTTTGCCCGGCTGGCTGAGGGCCTGGCCACCCAGGTTACCCTGTCTGCACTTCTGACCATGTCAGGAGTAAAGTCAAGGAGCTGCAGCAGGGTTATGCCTGAGCCGAGAACATGGCCAGCCAGTCTGGGGCTGCCCCCGCCTCTTGCCCCTTTTACAGTGAGCTCAGGGAGATCCTGGACCCCCAGTACACCTCCTCCCTCCCCGGCCACCCTTGACACCTCAGCTGAGGAGCCCCAGCAGGCCTTGGAGCCGGAGTCCGACCTGGAGGCCAGCCCTGCACCCCAGGGGCCCCCAGAGGAGCCCACCCCAGGACAGCGGAGGAGGAGGGCTCCAGCGCCGGGGAGCTCCTTTTTGAGCTCCCCTCCCCCAGCTCCAGCAAAGCGTCTGCCTGACGGGTGTGCCCCCGACCATGGGAGCGGACTGTCAGGTATGTACCCTTCAGGTGCACACCCCCAGGTTAAGGGGCGGGGGGAAGGGACACGACCAGGGCCCCCCCCACACCCAGCTGACTCCAGCCCACCATGGCCCGGCCAGATCATAGCCCTGGGACAGCAGCGGCACAGCCCCCAGAGCCCATCAGTACCCGTCCCCCATGGACAGTGCCAGGCCCCATCCCTGGGGGTAGGGGGGAGCAGAACCCCTGAAGGGGGTCACCCAAAGGGACACCACACCCATGCTGGGGGACAGGAGACAGGGACCCAGCAGCAGGGGGGCGGGGGGTGTGGGCCATGGGCCACGGGCCAGGGTCCAGACTAATGGCTGTCCTATCTCTTCACGGCTCTTTTCTGCAGCCGCACCATCCGAGGGCCACAACAGCGCTGGCGCTGTGTCCGTTGTGCCAGACAGCCTGCTTGGGACATCGCACCATGGCAGCCAGGGAACAGAGCAGGGACCCAGCCCCGGGACGAGCCCACCACCACCGGAACCAGCCGCAGGCGGCTGCTGACCTCCAGGTCCTCACCACCCTCCAGCGCCAGGTGGAGGTGTTGGAGCGCTGCCTGCAAGCGGAGGAGTGCCACCTCCACTTGCAGCAGCAAGTGCTGGCCTGGTGCCAGGAAGCCTGGGAGTCCTTCATGTGGACATTCGATCGCATTGCTAGGACCCAGGAGCAGATTGTCGGGCAGATGCTGCCCCTCTCCACTCCAGCCACCATCCCTCCCAGCCGCCCTCCTCCTGCCCCGGAGCCTGCCGAGGAGGAGGACTGCATGGCTCAGGAGCCGGCCCAGCCATATTTGCCGGTCCTCCTAGCCCCCACCCAGCCTCAACGTGGCCTCCAGCCCAGGCGTAGGTCACACTCCCCCAAGCCGCGTGATGGACAGTAGAAAGGGGCCAAGGAGTGGGCCACTCAGGCCCCCCTCCTTTGTACATAGCTCCCCACACCTCGTTTTAAATAGTTGTGTCCCATCCCCTCTTTAGTAGAAGCCCCCCCATGTACATAGTTCCCCCATTCCTGCTTAAAAATATTGTATCATTTTTGTTGGTTTAAATAACGTTCAGGTTTATTTTTAAAACAAAAACGTGTTGTTGTGTGCTCTTAGGGCGCAGTAGTGTGGGTGTGCAGGCAGTAGTGTGTTGTGGGTGGTGGTGGGGGAGTGAGTGGCTCACCAGGGATGGCCACGCCGGTGCTCACCCCACACCCTGGTTGAAATTGGCCCACAGGGCCTCGTGGACCCAGATCCCCTCATGGTCGTCTTGGCGGCTCAGGGCAGCAGCTGGCTGGGGGTAGGCTGTGCCAGCCTCCACAGCCCAGCCCTGCACAAAGGCCTCCCCCTTGCTCTCCATCAGGTTGTGGAGTGTGCAGCACGCACCCACAACCTGGGGGATGTTGGGGAGCCGCACATCCAGGCGGGTGAGGAGGCACTGCCAGCAGCCTTTGAGGCGGCTGAAAGTCCGCTCGACCACCAGGTGCACATGGTTCAGCTGGGTGTTGAACCCCTCCTGGCTGGCACTGAGGTGGCCTGTGTAGGGGTGCATAAGCCAGGGCTGGAGGGGGTAGGCCGCATCCGCCACGAGGCAGAGGGGCATGGTGGTGTCCCCCGGAGGCATCTTCCTCTGGGGGACGTAGGTCCCTGCCTCCAACCAGCGGCACAGGCCTGAGTTCCTAAAAACGCGCGTGTTGTGGGTGCTGCCAGGCCAGCCAACATATGTGCCTTGGGAGCGGCCCCGGCTGTCCACCATGGACTGGAGGACCACTGAGTGGTAGCCCTTCCTGTTCAAGAAGCATCCTCTGCTGTGCTCCGGGGCGTGGATGGGGATGTGGGTCCCGTCCAGTGTCCTGAAGCAGTTGGGGAACCCCATGCTGGGGAACCCCAAACTGGCAGACCCCGCGATGGCCACGTCCAGGTCCCCTAGCTGCATGAGTCTGTGGAGCAGCAGAGAATTCAGCATGTGTACCACCTGCAGGGGGAGGACATGAGCACCCGTGAGGGGTGTGCAGGGTGTGCCTGCCCCCTCCAAGCTGCCCCCGGGCTCCGCCTGCCGCCCTGGGCTCTCCCCTCCCCCCAGAGTCCCCCTTCCCTGGGTTCCCCCCGCACCCCGGAGTCCCCTCCCAGGCCTCCTTACCTCCATGATGACAGCCCCAACGTTGGCCTTGCCCACACCGAACTGCTGTCCTATGAATCAGTAGCTGTCTAGAGTGGTCAGCTTCCAGGCAGCGATGTCGACCCGTTTCTCGATGGTGAAAGCCGCATAGGGGTGTCCTGGTGCTGCGGGGCGAGGGGAGCCACTGTCAGAGCTCAAGGAATGTCTGCTGGCTCATCCAGAAATTCCGGAGCCAGTGGTCGTCATCCCAGTCCTCGAGGACCAGCCGCTCCCACCACTCCGTGCTGGTGGGGTACCTCCATATCCGGTGGTGCGCCCGGCAGGGTGGGGCCAGAAGGGCCCCACGATGGTCTGGGGCAGCCCCTTTATCCCCTGAGGAGGGCTTGTCTTCCAGGAGCTGCTGAGCGGCTTCCTGCGTGGTGCTGAGCAGGGCGGCCCCTGCCTCAGAAACAGCCCTGAGGGCTTCTGGCTGCTGCTGCTGCGGCTGGGGGTCAATGCTGCATGCATGGGGACTGCAACCTGTTGTCAGCTCTGCAGACCTTGTGCTGTGCAGGCCAAGTGTGTCTGGGAGGGGCCCTTTAAGGGAGTGGCTTGCTGTTGCCCCAGAAGTGCTAATCCACCCAGTGACCCCGTCCTCAGGCTTTCCTAGCCCCCTTATTCCGATGGGGGCTGCTTTTGTGTGTAGACTCCCCCCGTGGGGCCCCTTTCGATGTAGCACATTCCTACGTTGATGTTGAACGTTGCTGGCACTAGCCCCGGAGGATGTGTGGATGCTACGTGTCAAAGTAGCTTATTTCAATGTCGCTACTTCAAAATAAGCTACTTTGATGTAGCATTCCAGTGTAGACATTGCTATTGTGTTCTACTGAAAAGGGATTTCAACAACCATCTACAGAGGGAATGCTCAGAACTGACATTCATATTCAAATTCGACACATTAACACATGGTTTGAACAGGGACAGCAATTACCTGACCCATTGTAAGGACCCTTTTACATACGTCGATGTTTTATCTAACTCTTAACTTCTCCACCTCACAATCCGCTCCGTCATCCTTCTGCTCTTCTGATTTGTCAACCTTGATAACAATTTTGGACCTTGTGCTTTATATATTGAGTCTGTTCTGGTATGGCTATGATCTGAAGTGGGTCTGTCCCATGAAAGCTCATCACCTAATAAATTATTTTGTTAGTCTTTAAAGTGCTAGATGATTGTTTTTTTGTTTTGTTTCTAAAAGATACACTGTAGGGATTATTTTGGGGAAGTTCTCTGGCCTGCATTATAAAGGAAGTTGGACTAGTGATCACAATGGTTGTTTTGGCTTTGGAATGGATGAATCTCTGATATCTGGTTTATCTGAAATCTCCATTTGCCAACCAGTTACTGCTTCCCTTTACTCTTCAGTATAATCTGACAAAGAATATCCAGCCAGAACAGGTTGGGTCTTGCAGCAAAATAGGTTTGGGTTTGGGTTTTCTTTTGGGATTGAGGATGCAGAACAGGAGAGACATGATAGAGAATAGAACAGATGAGGGGGATAGGAAGAAGTCTTTTTAAAAAAACACAAATGAAATGGCAACTATGATGTTTTAGAGAGCCCACAGAGGGAGTGGGGGTGAGGGCTTTGTACCTGATTCTCAGTCCCCTACTCAGAATTCAACCTTCTAGTTTCACAGCTGATATCCCCAAGTAACCAAGAAAACAAATAGTCTCAGAGGGCTAGTCTGTTAGTCTATATTTCCACAAACAAAAACATAAAAACCACCACAGACAGTCATGTAACACCTTAAAGACTATGAATTTTATTTATTAGATGATAGGCTTTTTTGGGTGAGATGCACTTCACTTCCGCCTTATTCATGGGTTGTGCAGAAAGATCAACTAAAAGCACCTTGACTACGGTTACACTACCTCACTCTGTCGACAGAAGTCACTGTCTGAAGAGATTTGCCAACAAAACTTCGGTTGACAGAGTGCAGCCACACACGAAAGCCAATCAGGAGAGCATTCTGCTCTGTCAACAGAGCAGTCAGACTGCCTGGCTGCTCTCTCGACAAAACAGGCACCCAGAAGCACAAGAGACGGGGGTGCCCATTGTTGCGGGTGCCCTGTGTCCATGGAAGGCCCCCTGAAGCTTTTTTGTCAACAGAATCTGTCAGTGCTGCATTATGCTTCAAAGCTTTGAGGCAGAATGCTGCTGGCAGGAGTTGCTGTGTTTTATCCAGATATTGTCGACAAATCCCATTTTGTGTATGTGCACTCCACAAATTTTGTAGATAAAACTAGGGTTTTGCTGGCAAAACATGCTTGTGTCACCACAGCCCTTGTCTTTTGTGCTCACCACAAGTGCTTCACATTAGAGAGTACCTGGTCATACCTATATAATTTCATCCCATGTCTGGAATCCCAGCCCACAAGAAGCTGAATTTAACTTTCTACTTTAGAGACCAATTTGAGGATTCCTGAGTAGTAGAGGGGAAAAAATCAAGATATTGTTTAGCTTCATCCTGAGTCTCATCTAAGCAGACACTATCTGTCATGCCAAGCCGTGACAGAGCAGAGTTTTATGAAAGGAATTTATTTTCTTTAGTAAGCTCTTGAATGTACACAAGGTGGCAAGCAAAATGAAAACCAGGCTTCTAGATGTGAAAAGCCAATACTGTCAATTTGTCCCTATTAAATAACCAACCCTCTCCCACATTTATGAGAAAAGATTTTCACACTAGTGGAAGCTGCCCAAACCTTAAGTAGCAAACGTGCATCATTGTGATCGCCACTCTTTTAAATAAAGAGCAAATTTCAGGAACTGCTAAACCACAAAGAGGCTTGTCACTAAGCAGGACTTCTCCTTGGCTTCCAAACACTCTGCCGCACTCAGCCTGCTTTACAAAACTTTCTGGCACTTTCAGGAACAGCCTGGGCCCACCCTGCATGTCCTCTCTCTCCCACCAGCATGACTACACATGGTGTATGTAAAATCATGCTGCAAGGAGGACACTATTTTCAGTTGGGTATCACACTTCTTCTGTGCGTTTATTAAGTCACACCTTTGGCAGAGGATCCTTGCACTGTCCAAAATGGCATTCCCCCATCCAATACTTGGCAGAACAACATCCTGTGCAGAACCAGTACCAGAGAGGAGAAAGCAGCCAGAAAAGAGGCCTGTCTAGTGTAAAATTGGACAAGTGGCCACCCCAGACCAAACATAAGCAAGTAAAACAGAAATAGTCCTTTAGCTCATCCTTTTGTCCCAGAGTTTCACAGCATCTCCTCCTGAGAGGTGATACAGCTTCTTGAATTAATTTCTTCCACTCCCAGTCAGTTCTTCTCTCTTTTGGGAATAACAGGTCCTGGACAGCCTTTCAGGGCCCCTTCAGAGGATTTAGAGCCTATGCCCCAAACACAGCCTGCCCCAATCACACCTCCTCTTCCTGCCATCCGACTGGAAGCTCTGTAATAAGCTCTCTTGGGCCAGCTGCTCCAACACACAGGAACTGGGCTTGGTGTACGTACAGGAACCAGCTACCCTTTAATACACCTTCCTCCTTTTCCGAGATAAAGGCCTTGTTTTTCGCTTTGACCTGTTAGGTACCTCATTGGGCTTCTTCCATGCCCTCCACAAGGCAAAATATATTTCCCACTGGACAGGTCTCAGAAAATGCTCCATATAATACTCCAGGGCCCCCTATCAAAATGGACCACCATATTTTCCCAAATAAACCCAAACATGCCCTGCATTTATTTAACGTGACAAACCATTTCATATTACACAAACTGAGAGACAGCACAGTAGGTTTCAAAATCCCATGGCCTACCCCAGTCTCATAGGAATAAGCCCTAATAAGTCCTGCTGGCCTCCAGTGCAGTGGAGTCAGTGTGTCATACTCAGCCTCACATGTCACAGTCAATATACAGTGTCATCTCCTTCAGGACTTCAAGGTCACTTCATCCACAAGTTTTTCCATCTCTGCACAGTTTCTAACTCAGTCTAAAAGTCACTGACTAAGAGGATTAAGCATCTCCTTTCCTCCTGAGTGAACCACGGGTCTATTACTAAGTGCTCTCTCTCATACCTGTAAATTGCATTCTGTCACTTCTAATTGTTCTGCAAGCTCTCTAGCTTTCAGGATGAGACCCATTAAGCAGGTATTTCCCGCTTCCTTTCCCATACTGGAGTCCTGCTTCCATTCATAGCTCCTTCTCTGATCTTCTGCCTGCTGTTGCAGCCTGTCTGGTGATTGAGAGTCTGTCTGGGTTTCTATCAGCCTCCATTCCTTTGCATTTTTCTCTACCTGGAGCCAAGCCACTTCTTCTACTGTTTCTCTTTCTCAGGCTCCCACTGAAGCCAAACTAACTCTCTTTCCAAACCTACCAACTGCTTAATAATCTTTTCTCAGATTTGGTTATCACCTCCCATTCTTGTTAAACTACTCCTGCATGACGCTAAGGTAGGGAGGGGGTCAGGTAGATACAATGGAGGGCAGAGATAGGGTCCAGAGTGACTGAGATAAATTGGAGTATTGGGCCAAAAGAAATTTGATTAGGTTTGTAGTTCAGATTTACTACCATTGTGTTCTCATGGGTCTTTGGCAATGTTGATGATAACCAGAAGGCTGCTTGTGTGTGTAAGTGAGTGTGTGCATATGTGTGTGTGTGTGTTCAATCCAGCGAGCCCACTGACTGCAGCCGTAGCTTCCCAAAAACCACAGAGCAGGTAAGGATCAAAGGCACCCAGCCAGGATTTATTGTCAAGCAAGGTTCAAATAACAGTTGTTAGGTACAGTATACTGTACTGATACCCTGTACATATGCATCTGCTGCAATGGACTGAAACAAACAGTGGAAATTCCACTGCCCCCTAGGTCAGACAGAGATGCCCCCCGCCCAAGACATTGTGTTATATACGGGTACAAACAAAGGACACTTTAAAACTGATGTTTCGGATTACCACCCTCTGACATTGTCAGGTTACCATCTTCTGATGCTACTTAGACACCATCCATCTCCCTACACCTTGTGGTTTGGTTAGATCATCTCTATACATCATGCTGTCATTTTAGACCATTTCCTGAACCTGGGTCTGTATCTGTAAGAAGTAAGTATCAAGGTCTTTTTTAATGAGCTGGTGAGACCTTGTGATTTCAACTTATACCAATTAATTGTTCCGCACCTGGACCAATTACCAGTTAGTGTTTTGTACTCTCAGCCCTGTCTGTGCCGAGGTCTGTTAGCAGAGGTCTGCCTCTTGCTCACAGCTCAACTTTGAGCCATGTTTTGTCCATTGTTGCTAGGCCTCAGGCGTCACACCAGGCCTGTGCTGTATGGGCTTAGGCCTTCCACCTTACTACAAGGTTCAACAAGGACAAGTGTAGAGTCCTGCACTTGGGATGGAAGAATCCCAAGCATTGTTAAAGGCTAGGGACCGACTGGTTAAGTAGCGGTGCAGCAGAAAAGGACCTGGGGATTACAGTGGATGAGAGGCTGGATATGAGTCAACAGTGTGCCCTTGTAGCCAAGAAGGCTAATGGCGTATTGGGGTGCATTAGGAAAAGCGCTTCAAGCAGCTCTAGAGAAGTTATTATTCCTGTCTACTTGGCTCTGGTGAGGCCTCATCTGGAATACTGCATCCAGTTCTGGGCCCCCCAGTATAGAAAGGATGTGAACGCATTGGAGAGGGTTCAGCAGAGCACAACAAAAATTATTAGGGGTCTGGAGCATATGCCGTATGAGGAGAGGCTGAGAGCTTTGGGCTTATTTAGTTTGCAGAAGAGAAGAGGGAGAGGTGATCTCATAGCAGTTTTCAATTTTCTGAAAGGGGCCTCTAAAGAAGATGGAGAGAGACTGTTCTCAATGGTGACAGATGACAGAATAAGGAGCAATGGTCTGAACTTCCAGAGGGAGAAGTGTAGGTTGGATATTAGGAAAAACTATTTCACCAGGAGTGTGGTGAAGCACTGGAATGCGTTGCTGAGACAGGTGGTGGAATCTCCATCCATAGAAGTTTTTAAGTCCTGGCTTGACGTAGTCATGGCTGGGAAGATTAAGTTGGGGTTGATCCTGCTTTTGGCAGGGGGCTGGACTAGATGACCCCCTGAGGTCCCTTCCAGCCCTAGGGTTCTATGGGTCTGTGATGGTTGTGTGCTCTCTTTTCACTCCCCCTTTGCAATTTTTACTCCAGTTTTGAGCCCCTTATTTCCTTTTTCAGCCAACCCATGACCCTCCCTGTCCTGCACTCGTGTTCTGTTTCCTACTTCTTAAGGGCTGAAAAAAAACCCACCCGATCCTTGCCCAGGGTTACCAGCCAGGGTAATTTCTCGATCCCACAGCCATGTGCAGGTAAGGTCTCCAGCCCTGGAATTCCAGTTCAACTTCTGTTATGAGATAATCACCATGAATACATGACGTTCATACCAGCAGATGTTGGTCGACCTTATTTACTCACTTCATTTTCCCAGACAAATGTGCACTGACAACCAGCGTCCATGAGTCCCTCAAATCACCACTTCTACCCCTATGCCCTGTACAACCAAGCCCTCTTAACCTTTCAAAATGGACCCAACCCTGCTCTGGTTGTATTAGCTGTCTAAATAATAACACTCATATGCAGACTGGACATTCATGTCTGATATGTACTGGTTGATCACATTTGACACATTATAGGGGCCCCTTTGGTCATTCCTATGCAGGTTTCCTTTGAATTGTGGAACTATCTGGGCTCCTTGTAGCTTATGTATCCCCCAGCTGTTAGCCACTTGAAGTTTTTCCCCTTAGAGAGCTTCACTGGGTCACCCCTTTTTGGACTCCCATCATTTTGCCATACCACCTCATCTCTCTCAGGCACAAAAATGACCTCTACTCATTCAACAGCTTCCCCATGAGACTGGCTGAAAGAGCCTTACCTTGATCTGGATCTCAGCAGTAGATCTTTTAAGAACTGCTCCAGGACAATTTGGTCCTTAATCCTTTCTGATTAGCTGTTTTTTGGGCACAGCCACCAAGCTACAAGGTACTGTAATTTCTTGGTCACTACCTATGGTTGTGCTCTTCATAGAAATGAAGCAACTTGAAATCTGTGTTTACATGCCTCTGGACCCTAATGAGTCCAGACCTGCCTTCACCACCAGATGGAAGTTGATTTTTTTATCACTTCAGCCGTGTCTACACATGCACGCTACTTCGAAATAGCGGCACTAACTTCGAAATAGCGCCCGTCACGGCTACACGTGTTGGGCGGTATTTCGATGTTAACATTGCTGTTAGGCGGCGAGACGTCGAAGCCGCTAACCCCATGAGGGGATGGGAATAGCGCCCTACTTCGAAGTTGAACATCGAAGCAGGGCACGTGTAGACAATCCGCATCCCACAACATCGAAATAGCGGGGTCCGCCATGGCGGCCATCAGCTGAGGGGTTGAGAGACGCTCTCTCCAGCCCCTGCAGGGCTCTGTGGTCACCGTGTGCAGCAGCCCTTAGCCCAGGGCTTCTGGCTGCTGCTGCTGCAGCTGGGGATCCATGCTGCATGCACAGGGTCTGCAACCAGTTGTCGGCTCTGTGGATCTTGTGTTGTTTAGTGCAACTGTGTCTGGGAGGGGCCCTTTAAGGGAGCGGCTTGCTGTTGAGTCCGCCCTGTGACCCTGTCTGCAGCTGTGCCTGGCACCCTTATTTCGATGTGTGCTACTTTGGCATGTAGACATTCCCTCGCAGCGCCTATTTCGATGTGGTGCTGCGCAACGTCGATGTTGAACGTTGATGTTGCCAGCCCTGGAGGACATGTAGATGTTATTCATCGAAATAAGCTATTCGATGTAGGCTTCACGTGTAGACGTAGCTTTCCTGCCCAGTAAAATGCCAGGTCTCACCAATCAGGAATATAGGTCATTAATGTCAATTCCTCCCAGCTCTCTGCACTCACCACTCTCTCAATTATTTGTAAAGAAAGGTCTTTAAGTCATCTTCTGGTCCCAGCTTCACCAGGCCTGGGACCAGCCACCTCACAGTCCCATCTCTAACCATGTTACCTGGCATCTCTTCACTCAATTGTATATATAATGGCTCTTAAAAACTGGGCATCTTGTCACCTCTGTGATTCAGCAAATTGCATCTCGATGTTTCTGCTGGTTCGCCATCCCCTGCATGAGAAGCTGTTCAGACTGCCACAATATCACAGCTGTCTTGCTGCTGTGGCCCTGTTACTAACTGACAGATCTTTATTGCCATTCACTCCCAAACTTTGAGGTCTTTCAATATTACAGGTGTGATTTTCTCTTCACTGGGCACCAGAGCTCCACTTCACCATTCTTTAGTGTCAAGGCCCAGTTGCAATGTCTACGTTCTCTGCCAAACATCATAGGGTGGGACATCTCCTCAGCTTCCAAACACATATTGCCCCACCCATTTTCTTTAAGAACATTTGTTGTTCCAACACAAGCAAGAAAAAGGAACAGACGCAGTCCTTTAGCTCACCCTAGGGTGTCACAGACTCCCTCCCAAGAGAGTCTGGTGATCCAATTTTTTTTAGTTTTCCAGTGTCAGCCAGCGCTGGAACAGGGCCTGTCCATGACATCCTTCCTGGGTACTTGGTCCCTTGTTCTGCAACCTGACCATGGGCACACACTCTCTGCGGGCATAGAATCCCCAGTCACTCTTTCTGTTCTATGAAAGGTCCTTATAGCCCCACGTATAGCTCACTCAGGCTCATCTGCTACTTCGAGACAGGCCCAAAGCATGTCACTATTCCAAAAAGGGCATGATCCTTCAAACATTACCAGACATAGTGCCTGCTGCTTTGAAGCTTTGGTAGGAAGTGTCTATAGTACAAGTCCTGGGTTATTTTTGTTTAAAAGCTGAAGGAAAAATTCCATTTCTGAAAAATATATAATATTCCAGGGGTCAGCAGCCCCAAGCAAGGGTGCCAAGAGCAGCACGTGAGCTGATTTTCATTGGCACGTGGGGCAGGAGCTCAGCTCTGCCCCTCCTCCCCATGCAGCTGGGAGCTTGCTCAAAGCCACGGCACCTGTGAATTAACAAAAGATCAGCTAATACTACCAATCACCACTTAAATGGTAAAATTCAGCATGCAGCTCAGAAAGACTGCTGACCCCTGTAATATAAACAAAAAGCACTCCATTCCACAGTAAGTGGCCTAACACACCACAGTTTATAATGGTGGTTCTAAAGACCATCACTAAAAAGACTGGTAAACGGAGCACCCAAAGAACTGATGTGCCCAAATCCACTGAAAGTGGGTCTGATTATCAGAATGGGGTTGCTCGGAACTTCCTGAAAATCATACGCATTTAAGGTGTCTGCAGTCAAGATACAAGGCCAAACGTGAGACATCCAGAATCACTAGCCATGTTTCTCCTCACGCCTCCGCATCAGCTGCTGTGGGCCATATCCTCCCTGACTGAATTGGCCTCCTCAGCTCTGGTCTTCCTCTTGATTGGTACTCCCTCCTTTTCATGAGCCTCTGTAGTTAGAGCTGCCACTGAAATCTCCTCTACATGCAGCTGATGAAGTGGGTGTTTGCCCACAGAAGCTTATGCTTCAAAAAATTTGCTAGTCTATAAGGTGCCACAGGACTTCTTGTTGTTTTTGCAGTACAAACTAACACACCTACCCCTCTGATAGTAGCCATTTTTTAAAATCTTAGAAACAATTATTACGCAGACAAAAGGGCAATAGGGTAAACAGGATTCATTTAAGGATGTCACTGACTCCTCATGCCAATGGGGTTGGGAAAAAGCCTTTTTCAAATATCTAAACCTAGTTATGTTTTAGCTATTTAGAAAAATATTTTAATTTCTGAATTTGCACAGAATATTATTTTAAAAAGTCTTTCAGTAGATCTTTGATGTGTTTCCCTTTATTTGAATGTTGTGAAAAAAATCTGAAGAAAATGAATATGGAAATCATTTGGATTTTAATTGAAAGCTATACCTCAAACATTTCACATTTCGTAATCTAAATAATTGCCTTATTTTAAAAAGGACTGCTTCAGTTTCAATACCATGATTTAGTAGAAAACAAATTAATGGCATCAGAATGAATTCTAATGATTACCATTCTTTTTTATTTTGATAGGAAAACTGCTGCTAGGCCAAGGATACCTATAAACTGTAAATGAAATATATCAATTTTTTCTGTACAGCCAACGCTACTCTTGTGAGCAATTTTTGAGCAGGTTTACTCAGCTATTTCCTTGACAGAATGCTTTAAATATTTTCCTTTCCTGTTACATTTTGATATTCTTGCCTTGTACGTGCACGCGCACACAGAGAGAGAGAGAGAGAGAGAGAGGGAGAGAACCAGCACTCTTAGCAGCTTTATTAGATTAAACAAAAATGATACCTGTATTTTTAACTTGGCACCAGCCTTTCCCTTAGTCCATATAGATCTTTTAAACACTTGAGTGGATGCATGTAAGTGTGAGATGTGTGTGAAAGGCTAGTATGAAGAGAACATGTTACAAAACTAGTTTCAATAGGACCAAGTTTTGTAAGTATTTAACTCTCTTTTTCTTTTGATATATGTTTAAAAGAGTGTGCTAAGTGCAAGGAATATTCAGACATATATGGAACAAAATCTAATCCCCAGACACCTTTGGAGAGAACTAGACTTATTAAGTATCACTCCTGGATTTGATGTGCTTTCATATACATTTAAATAAGAATTTTTGCAAGCTATGTACCATCTCTCAAGAGGTAAAGTACATAATAGCAGCAATGAAGAGTTTAAGCCAGTAAAAATCCTGGTGAAAAATATTAAATCTATGTATTATTTTAAATAAAGCTATGGGATCCTAATTCTTAAACATTAGCAGAAAAG
Source organism: Carettochelys insculpta (assembly GCF_033958435.1). Lineage (NCBI taxonomy): Eukaryota > Metazoa > Chordata > Testudines > Carettochelyidae > Carettochelys > Carettochelys insculpta. Next base: position 12,741,178 of record NC_134147.1, on the reverse strand, counting down.
AGGCAGTGTAGTTACTGAACATAGAATTACCATAATGGATCACACTGACAGTCCATGTAGTTATTCTGTTTCAGAAAGTGGCTAATATCAGACACTTCAAAGAAAGCTGCAAGAAACTGTCAAGAGGAGAATTATGGATTTTTTTCTCTTGTATTATTTTAGATGGTAAATAGGAGTGCCTAATTTTTTTTTTAAATCACAGCATTATGCTGGCCTGAAGATTGTATTTCGCTGTCCACAATGACCCTCAGGTCTCTTTTATGAATGATTGTATGCATTTAGAATCAAACAGTATATATGTCAAAATATTCCTTCTAATAGATATTTGTCAGTAATGAATGCAACCTGCCGTCATACTGCCTGGTCACCTAGCTTTGTCTGAAGTTTTTTAATTTTCTTTGGCCAATAAATACCACTTTATTTAGCCAAAGGATTTTAGAAAAGGCCTATACATATCAATTAGTTTTCCTTTATCTTTTTTTAATTTGTTGAAATACTTAAAGAATTCAAATAGATTAATGAGGCATGATTTTCTTTTACAGGAATTATGTTGGTTACTCTCTCTTACATCTGTCTAGATGTTTTATAATTCCATTTTGGGTCTGGTTTCAACCATTTTATCTTATATCAGGTTTACCCCAATGTCTGTAAAAGCAAATAGGGGGAACTCTTCAGTATAGCCATTGAACTATGACTTCTTGTTCTTTGTCACTCTGTTCTTGCACCTCTTGTGACTTCTCAGATTTTAACAGCACTTCTTGTATGCCACATATAGGCATTTTGCTTTTAAAAATGGTTTAGGTTGACAGAGCATCAGTTAAAGATGCAACACTGTGTCCCACACAGTGTTTTTGATGGTGCTCCTCACCTACTTCAGTAGCTCAGAGGCCAAGTTCAGGACAGAGAGTGGTTCCAGGTGATGGACTTCCTGACCTGTCCTTGCTGTGGTCCTGTGCCACAATGCCTCAAGATGGTTGGGAAAGAGGACCAGATGCTGTCAGTTGAGGAACTCCAGGAACTGGGAATTCAGTTCCCATGCATCAATACCTTAGGTCAGACCATCATCACCTCACTGGCCAGAACCCTGCTAGAGAGGGACCTGAAAGGAGTCATCTGCTGCCATTATTCAGAGAACCTCAGCTGGAAGCTGTGGGACACCTGCAACCACTTCCAGTCTGAGGGCAGCTTCACCTGCTTCACATACTGATGATTTTGAGCACTGGGCTCAGCTCAACTGTGTCCCCCTCAATGGAGTCATCCACCATGGAAAGCAAGACAAGGGATGCAGGAGGTGCAGCTTCGACAACAAGACTCTGCCCTCCATGTCCATCTGCCAGATCCATTTGAGAGCCTGGCAGCTCTACCACAAAGCCATCCAGGGCTGGCTGATCAAAGCCTTCCTGCCAACCCTGGGCAGCATCGCCATGGACAGACAGCCTGCTGAGACCAGGCATCGTGGTGACCAGCAAGTCGGTGAGGGTCATCATGGTGGGTGTCACCACAGAGAACTGGATCTCAACCTTCTGCAAGCCCCGAGCATGGAAGACTGAGAAATATACATCCTGGCAGACACCTTGAAGGCCTAGGGCTACAAAGCTGAGATCCATGCCCTGATGGTAGGGGACCTGGGCATATGGGACTCCCAAAATGAGCTAGGTATCAGAAGGGTAACTGTATTAGTCTGCAACCACAAAAACAATGAGAAGTCCTGTGGCACCTTATAGACTAACAATGAAGAACCACCTGCTTCCTTCCCTGATGGACAATGCACTCTCTAACAAGACTCACATAAGATCGCCCACTGAGGACCAATACGGTCAGGGACATCACCTCCTCCCTTTCCTGATGCATTATTATGCATCTTCCTACAGGTGACAGGCGAGGCTGCTGATGAGTGACACTGACAACTGACCAAGACCACTGATGGGAAACACGACTGGGGACATCAGCCATTTCATACCCTTACAGACTATATATATCTTCCACCAAATACAACATGATACGCCTGACAAAGGATGCTGACGTACGACTGAGAACACTGACGAGAGAGTCAGGGAAACAAAAAAGTGCTTTCGTTCCTCATGGTCTCTGCATCTTTTCTCAGAAGACACTGACACACTAAGGGACACTCTCAGACCATGGAGGCACTACACCCATGCACCTACTTGTTTTGCCACAATATAGTACCACCTTATACCTTGTATGGTTCATGTCCTGGGAACACTTATCCACTCTTAAAAACCCACCCACCTCCATCCAGGACAATGCAGGTTGTGTTTGTTATTTATCTTGTTAACTGTGTTAACTAACCTGGTATTCCCTCACAACCCACACTTGACCCTGGACTCACAATGCCTTTTTTTTTTTAACTTGTACTTTGTATAACTATTGTTGAAATATTTGCTTCAATAAAATCTAACCCTAGTTCTACCACTGGCCTTGCTTGATCCAGTTTGCTGTCCAAACTATCTAAGTGTGACCCACGTGGTCACACACCCTTCTGTAGCATACATGAGCAGCAGGGGGAGGGCCAACATCCACACGGTGTGCAGCAGAAGTCAAAAAAGCAAATAGGATGTTAGGAATTATTTAAAAAGGGATAGAAAATAAGAACAAATATTTTACTGACCCTTTATAAAACTGTGGTTTGCCCACAGCTCAAATACTGTGTACAAATGTGGTCTCCTCACCTCAAAAAAGATATTTTGGCATTAGAAAAGGTTCAGGAAAGGGAAACTAAAATGATTAGGGGTTTGGAATGGGTCCTGTATGAGGAGAGGTTAAAGAGACTGGGACTTTTCAGTTTAGAAAAGAGGAGACTGAGCAGGGATACAATAGAGGTGTATAAAATCATTAGGCAGTGTGGAGACAGTGAATAAAGAAAATTTTGTTACTTGTTCCCATAATATAAGAACTAGAGGACACCAAATGAAATTAGTGGGCAGCAGGTTTAAAACTAATAAAAGAAAGTTCTTTTTCACATAGCTCACAGTCAACCTTTGGAACTCCTTGCCAGAGGAGGCTGTGAAGGCTAGGATTATAAGAGAGTTCAAAGAAGAGCTAGATAAATTCATGGAGGTTAGGTCCATAAGGCTATTAGCCAGGAAGTAGGAATGGTGTCCCTGGTCTCTGTCAGAGGCTGAAGATGGATGTCAGGAGACAAGTTGCTTGATCATTGTCCTCATTTCCACACCCCATCCCCCCAGGGCACCTGGTACTGGCCACTGTCAGCAGATGGGATGCTGGGCTAGATGGACCTTTGGTCTGACCTAGTAATGGCCATTCTTATGTTCTTATGACAAACACCAAACCCAGCTCCTTGGGCTGTCTGTGTCAGGCACATACATATTAAAACACCAGGGAACCAAGGGGATTTTAATATGCATGCACCAGACATGGACAGCCTGAGAAGCCGGGTTTGGTGTTTGTCCCTCCCCCTGCCACTTGTGCATGCCAGAGAAGGGTGTGTGACTGCTCTAAGGTGAAACCCACATTGACTAAGGCAGAGAGGGGTGCCTGCCTGGGGCAGCTGCAGGTAGGGAGCCGCAGAGGTTGGGGGGACAGAGCAAATGGCAACAGAGGAACACAGGCAAAGTAATATGGGTAGGGAGTATGGAAGGGGGTGCAGCGGAAGCTTCGTGGGACCTGGGGGTAGTGCGTGTGGGGCCAATGCAAGCCTTAGGGGGCGGTGCAATGCATGGCAGTGCAATGAGAGCTGCGCAGTGATGGGGAGCAGTGCAGGCCTCAAGGGACCTGGGGGTGGTGCAGTGGGGACTGCACTGCAGTGGGGGAACTACAAGCCCCAAACCGTTTGAAACTGTGGGGGAGAAGACAGTGCAATGGGGGATTGCAGTGTAAACCCCAGAATGTCTGAGAAGGAAGTGCAGAGAAATTGAGGGGGCTGGTGGGAGGGGGAGTGCAGTGCAAACTGGTGGGGAGGGGGCCTAAGACGGGGAGGAGAGTGCAATGTTTCTCCTCCAGACTTCGGACCATAGCCACAGAAGCTGTGAGATCCTGACCTGGTCTCTCTCCCCATACCCCCTTCCCCTGCTGGGGCACCCAGTCCCCCTTTCCTTTCTCGCTGCTTCCTCTATGCAGGAAAAAAATGTGGGTTTGTGATGTCTTCTATGGCCCACTGAAAGGGGGTGTGGGAAAGGGGAATCTCTAGCCTCCATAAGGGGAGAGCTGCTCTTGGGGCAGGGGAGGGGTTTCACTGTGTGGTATTATCCACTCTGTACAAAAGTGACAGGGAAATACAGAAAATCAGCCAAAGCAGCGTTCAAACCTCGTCACAATGATTGATAAAGCAGACCCTGTACAGTGGAAATGTTCTGACTTAAGTACACCCTTAGCAACTTAACATCGAGCATTCCACCAGCGAGCTGGTGGTGATCGGTCACTCTCAGCCATAATCTTCATTCTTGGAGTTCGTACAGGTCCATTCCCCACAGATACCACTTCTTGAAATTAACTCTTGCTGTTATTCCTGCCAGCCACAAATCTCAAAGCCCATTCATTCATTCATTCATTCATTCATGTTGTTAACTCCTGACTTTCCTGTGAGGTAGGTTATCCTCATTTTTAGAGATGATGCAACTGACATCACAAGAAGTGCAGAGCTAGCCATGGAACACAGATGTCTTGACACCTGTCTTTGCACGTTCACTGCAAAAAACCATCTGTCCCTTCTTTCTTCAAGATGTTTTATAGAATCATAGAAGTCTAGGGCTGGAAGGGACCTCAGGAGGTCATCTAGTCCAGCCCCCTGTCCAAAGCCTTTTAGTCTGCTTTTACCATCAGGGTTTTCTAGTTCTTTCTTCCCTCACTGCTAGGTGTGTCTTTTCTCAAATTTTATGACTTATTAATAAAATTAGAAAACAAAATTCATGTTAAGTATTAAATTTTAAATTAAAATTATTGTATTATATTCAAACAAGACCTGAAAAATATTATAAAATATACCTAAACCATAACCTATAATAATAAATAATGACAACTTTCTGATAAAGGAGCATTTTCTTTGGTGGCCCTGAAAGCTATCAGTTTTTGTTTGTGTGACCCTCAGTAGGCTTTGAGTTCAACATACCTGATCTAGGGCAAAACAATCTCTCTTTCAGCTGACCCACATGTTAAATGGAGTTAATGTTTGCCTTACTAAGGTATTGTAACTAGATCTGATGTATCTGTGTTCATGATTTGAGCATGTGAAAAACAAAAGCATCTGCTAAGTAGTAGTATTAATATGACATGCCATTCAATCATCCTAATGCAGACAACCCCTCACAAAGACCTAGATATACTTAAACCCCATTTAAGAATTTTAACTTCTGCCCAGGGCCTAAGCATGTAATCAGTGTCAGTGAAGAAGGCAGATTTTATGGACAAAGTAGATGGCTGCACATGTTTTACAGATGTCTTGAATTTCAACTAAAAGCTAAAAGTCATATTTGTTTAATTATTAATGCCTAAATCCAAGAATAGTTTAATACTTTCTTCCTCTCATTCTTAGTAAAGTCTTTGAAAACTACCTCAAGGACTACATTTAATGGGCATTGAATGTGGATGCTCCTGTGCTTCTGATTCTTGAATAATTTTACTTTAGCAGAATGGTTAATGAGGTGAAGTGACCTCTACTGTGCATATTAATTCAGCTTTTGGAGCGTTACTAAATGTTCACCTTCTTTTACCTTTCTTCTCCAGGTCTGAGGTTCTGATGCTTCAGCTTCCTTCAAGAGGCAGCACAAAGCAAGAAGGAGCAGCACTACCAGACAGAAGATACTGTGTATCTGTTGTGCAGCTAGATCGCAGTTCACCTGCTGGGGGAGCAGGGATGTCAGAGAACGGTAGAGAAAGTCCTTATTATGCTATTTCCTCCCCAAAGCGTCAGATTCTCAGAGGACAAATTTATATTTGCCTTAAAGATTTTTAATAAAGGCATAAATTCTAATGAATTTTGAAACCTTCCCTAAAGGGCACCTGGGGCATTTGAAGCTTACATGGCTTTACTGTCAAGAACTATACAAAAATTATGTTTTCATACCTTTATAATGTTAAAATATGCATTTTATTCAGTAAAGAATAATTTGGATGTGCAGGGAGTGACAAAGATCACTCTGAATGAAACTGAAAAGTCCAACAAACAAAATTAGTTTCACAAAGCTCTGGAGTTGGCAGGTAAAATGATTTCATGCATTGTGGATATACAAAAGTCTTTTATGAATTTTAATTTCTTATTGCAGAAGAGTATTTGTAACTGTGGCTGAATAACATGTGATTAGAGAATTAGATTTAAAAAGCTTGAGAATATTTATTTTATGCAATTTTATGGCTATTTGGGATTCCAAGGATGCGATGTCACTTATAGCTCTTTTTCATTCCTAATAACCATGAAAAAATCTACACCATTCTGTTGTGACAACAATAGTAGATGTGTAAGTGGAGATGATCATTTTGTGAAAGTTGCATTTCCCCATGTGGAAGAAATAGGGTTCAAATCTTCAGGCACTAGGGCTGCTTGAAAGTTTGTGTCCCCCCTCCAAACACACTTGAAAAACAAACATGAAAGTCTGGAAATCTTAGAGGAGCTGACATTGTTCTGTATTGTCAGTGGCTTATCAACAATTCTGCTATCCCAATCGCTTTTCTGTTAACTCCATTAGCAAGATACATCTAGGCTGTGGCCACACTTGGCCAAAACTTCGAAATGGCCACGCAAATGGCCATTTTGAAGATTACTAATGAAATGCTGAATTGAATATTCAGCGCCTCATTAGCATTAGGACGCTTCCAGCCACAGCGCTTTGAAAGTGCCGCTTTCAAACACTCACGGCATGGCACAGCTATACAGGGGTCATTTTTGACAGGACCCCGCACCTTTTGAAATCTCCTTATTCCTGTCAGTGGAAGGGAATAAGGGGATTTCGAAAGGTGCAGGGTCTTTTCAAAAAGGACCCCCATGTAGCTTTGCCGAGCCGCGAGCATTCGAAAGCACCGCTTTTAAAGTACCACGGTCAGAAGCGTCCTAATGCTAATGAGGCGGTGAATATTCAGTTGGCCAAATGTGGCCACAGCCTGAGTGATTATGCAAAAATGGGTACTAGCAATGTGTCACAAATTGAAAACCTGAAAGGAATTCTTGGAACTGCCAGTGTGAAGAGTTGTGTAGGAAAAACAGGTCTATGAAGTTCACTTGCCGAGCATTGAGGGTTGCAATACAAATCTACAGACTCTGTAATACTGCAGGGAACCAACATTTATTCCTAATCAGCAGCTGAGCCCTTAATTGCGATAACCCATCAATTAGGTTAATTGTACTCCATTTGAAGACAAATTGTATTAGAATGCCTCTGTCCAGTATTTTTTTTTAAAGTACAGTAAGTAGAAATCAGGTTACCTGTTTTAATTATAGAAAATACACCTGTCACAGGAGCTGGTATCCCATCATTTAATCTTGTAGCCAGGTAAGAGGAATGGACTGGCATCTGTGCAACCCACTGCCCTGTCATGGGCAGAATACAATACATCAAGCCTATACAAATGTTTACAATTGCCTCATCCCATATTGGCAGCAGGTGGGTGGAACTCTTTTCAGGTTGGAGGTCACTGGCCCATAGACAAACAGGGGCCATACGAGTGAGAAACAAAAAAAAAACAAAAAAACCCTCACTGGTGTGGCCCCAACTGTAGTTGGGCCAGAGTTATGGGGTCTGGTGGGAGGGAGGATGCAGGAGTGGGCTGTCGGTGGGGGATCTGGACTGGACAGCGTATAGAGTGGGAAAGAGGTGCAGAAGTAGGCTGGGGGTTGGGTCTAGGTGAGTGGGAGGGTGTGTAGTGCAGGGTCTGGAAGGGAGGTATAAGGTTGCGGGGGTGAGGGGTCTGGGAGGGGTCAGCCACAGGGCATAGGTGGGAGGGCACAGGAAGGGCATGGGAGGGGGTACAGGAGCAGTTGAGGGGCGTGAGATCTGGGCATTGAGAGAACACTTATCTACTCACACCCAGATGCAAATAGCTCTGTGCCTTCCCCCTCCCCCACCTCTCCCAGGCACTGCCCTCCACTGTTCTGACTGGCCAGAATTCTGGCCAATCAGAGCAGTGGTATGTAGCCTTCAGGCAGTTGTGCCGAGGCTGCTGGTGCTGTGGCCTCACCCTGCCTCCAGACCCTTCCACCATCTGGGGAAGAGCAGCAAGCGGTGGTATTGTCTGGAGCTGCTTCCTGTCCCCCGGTAGAGCCCATGGCCTGGACGTGGCCCGGCTTGCCTGGTCAAGCCCGTGAAGCTTCGGGCTCCAAACCTTCTACACTGCCGCAGGCCAGATGTTATGGAAGGGAGCCCTGGGCCTCATGGTCCAGATCCAGACAAGTTGTGGGCTGGATCTGGACAGTGGGCCAGCGATTCCCCAACCCTGCTGTAAACAGACTGTATAACAAGCCGTGCCACTGATCTTTCCATCCATGTACAGCTGTTTACATCCAGGTGCAGAATAAATTTTTTTCTTCATACCAAGGCATATGTGAATATGATCCACCAGCAGTAACACAAACCTAGCTAGTCCTGTGGCACCATATAGACTAACATATTTTGGAGCATAAGCTTTCGTGGGCATAGACCCGCTTCATCTATAAGGCGCCACAGGACTTCTTGTTGGTTTTGAAGATACAGATAAATTGTGCTACCCTCTGATAGAAACCCAGCTGCAACAGCACAGCAAATCTTCAGAAAACTCAGAGAAGCTTCCAAATCACAGGCCCTGGTTCTCATGGGAGACATTAATCATCTGGACATTTGTTGGGAGACCAATACAGCAGCATACAGATAATCCAGGAAGTTTTTGGAGAATGTTGGTGATAGCTTCTTGGTACAAGTGCCGAAGGAACCAACCAGGGGCCATGCACAACTTGACCTGCTGCCCACAAACAGGGAAGAACTACTAGGAGAAATAGAAGTGGGTGGCAAACTGGGCTGCAGCAACTATGAGATGGTAGATTTCAGGATCCTGACAAAAGAAAGAAAGGTGAGCAGTAAATCACAGACCCTTGATTTCAGAAGAGAACACTTCGACTCCCTGAGAGAACTGATGGGCAGAATCCCAGGGGAAATGAAGATGAAGGGGAAAAGAGTTCAAGAGAACTGGCAGTATTTTAAAGAAGTCTTACTGAAGGCACAGGAACAAACCATCCTGCTGCATAGTAAGAAATGCAAATATGGGAGGCAATTAGATTGGTTTAACAGGGAAATCCTTGGTCAGCTTAAACTCAAAAAGGATGCATACAAGAAATGGAAATATGGACAGTTGACTAAGGAGGAGTATAAATATATAGCTGGAGAATGCCAGACAGTAATCAGAAAGCGAAAGCGTAATTGGAACTGCAGCTGGCAAGGGATGTGAAGGGTAACAGGAAGGGTTTCTACAGCCATGTTAACAATCCGAGGGTTATCAGGGAAGGTGTTGGGCCATTACTAGATGAAAGAGGTAACCTAGTGACAGGCCATGAAAGGAGAGCTGAAGTACTCAATGCTTTTTTGCCTCAGGGTTCACCGACAAGGACAGCTCCTACACTATGGTGCTAGACACATGCGATATGGGAAGGTGGAGGGCAGCCGTTGGTGGGGAAGGAACGAGTTAAGAGCTATCTAGAAAAACTAGATGTACACAAATCCATGGGTCTGGATTTAATGCACCCAATAATACTGAGGGAATTGGCAGACATCATTGCTGATCCTTTGGCCATTATCTTTGAAGACTCTTGGAGATTGGGAGAGATCCCGAACGACTGGAAATATGCAAATGTAGTGCCCATCTTTAAAAAAGAAAAGAAGGACAATCCAGGGAACTACAGACCGGTCAGCCTTACCTCAATCCCTGGGAAAATAATGGAGGAGATCCTCAAGGAATCCATTTTGGAGCACTTGGAAGAGGGGAAAAGTGATCAAGAGTAGTCAACATGGATTCACCAAGGGGAAGTCATGCCTGACCAATCTGATTAACTTCTATGATGAGGTAACTAGCTCTGTGGACCTGGTAAAGTCAGTGGATATGATGTACCTTGACTTTAGCAAAGCTGTTGATGCAGCCTCCCACAACATTCTTGCCCATCAGCTGAGGAAGTATGGATTGGATCCATGCACTGTAAGATGGATAGAAAGCTGGCTTGACCATCAGGCCCAACAGGTAGTGGTCAGTGGCCCATTATCTGGATGGCAGTTGGTTTCAAGCACAGTGCTGCAAGGCTCGGTTCTGGGGCTGGTGTTGTTGAACATCTTTATTAATGACCTGGATAAGGGACTGGATTGCACCCTCAGCAAGTTTGTAGATGACATTAAGCTAGGGGGAGCAGTAGATTCATTGGATGGTAAAGATAGGATCCAGAGTGACCTGGATAAATTGGAGGATTGGGCCAAAAGAAATGTGATATGGTTCAAGAAAGAGAAGTTTCGAGTCCTGCACTTGGGATGGAAGAATCCCAAGCATTGTTATAGGCTGGGGGCCGACTGGCTAAGCAGCAGTACAGCAGAAGGGGACCTAGTGGTTATTGTGGATGAAAGGCTAGATATGAGTAAACAGTGTGCCATTGTAGCCAGGAAGGCTAACGGCATATTAGCATGCATTAGGAGGAGCATTTTGAGCAGATCTAGAGAAGTAGTTGTTCCCCTCTATTTGGCACTGGTGAGGCCACATCTGGAATATTGTGTCCAGTTTTGGGCCCCTCAGTATAAAAAGGATGTGGATGTACTGGAGCAGGTTCAGCAGTGGGCAACAAAATGATTAAGGGGCTGGAGCACAAGACCTATGAGCGATTTGGGCCTATTTAGTTTACAGAAGAGAAGACTAAGGGGTGATTTATTAGTAGCCATCAACTTCGTGAAGGGATGCTCTAAAAAGAGGATGGAGAGAAACTGTTCTCAGTGGTGACAGATGGCAAAACAATGGTGTGAAGTTACAAAAGAAGAGGAGTAACTTGGATATTAGGAAAAACCAGGAGGGTGGTGAAGCACTGGAATGCATTGCTTGGAGAGGTGGTGGATTCTCCATCCCTAGAGGTTTTTAAGTCCCAGCTTGACAAGGTCCTGACTGGGATGTCTTAGTTGGGGTTAAGTATCGGAGGGGTAGCCGTGTTAGTCTGGATCTGTAACAGCAACAAAGGGTCCTGTGGCACCTTATAGACTAACAGAAGAGTTTTGAGCATGAGCTTTCGTGAGCACAGCATCTGATGAAGTGAGTCTGTGCTCACGAAAGCTCATGCTCAAAATTTTTCTGTTAGTCTATAAGGTGCCACAGGACCCTTCATTGCTGTTAGTTGGGGTTGATTCTGCTTGAAGCAGGCCTGAACTAGATAACCTCCTGAGGTCCCTTACGGCCCTATGATTCTATGATTTGAATTTCTTCTGAGTGGTCGCGTAGGTGCACTGCTTACAGGGAACACTGCCTACTAGTAGTGCCAGCTAATGGATAATTGTTCTTTCATTTGAGAGGAGTGATCTGTATCTTGAAAGTGGCTGAATCTTATTTCCTGGGCACTGTGAACATTGTACAGTCTATTGTGATGAACACAGGCAGCAGCCTATAGCACACTGCCAGTTTGCAGACAAAAACTGAGTGCAAATGGCAAATGAAAATCAAGTCTGCAAACAATTATATAAATCTCCCACTCTCTCTGGCACATCTGACACAGATGTCACTAAGTAGGACACAAGCCTCTGCCACCTGAGCTCCAGCAGTTCACTGGTTGAAGGTGCAGGTGTCTTATTTTCTTTTCATGCCTTCCTCTAGAAGGCACTATCACTCAGTCATGTGTGCGCACAAAGCTAATACCTCACACCAGGGAATGCCAACTTTTGGCCAGCAGCCCATTGCCTCCCACTGGGCAAGAACAGCAAACCTGGGACCTGCTGGGGTAGTGGGGCTGTCTGCCTGTAGACGCTCAATGGAAACAAACTGTCTTGTTGCCCACCAGTGGATTAACCTGATGGGTTGCATGCCAAAGGCTGTTGACCCCTTCTTTACTAAAAACACTAAGATAAAAAGTACCTAAGCAAGCTAAAACTAAATGTGAATTTCACATGCACAGTATTAGAATATTAAGTTTTAATAATTTTATATTTATGAAGAAAATAACTCCAGCCTTTAACTTTGTGGAACAAGGTAGGTGAAGTCATATCTTTTATTATACCAACTTCTGTTAATGACAGAATAAGCTTTCAGCTATATAGCTCAAAAGATTGTCTGTTATATTTCTCCTGACAAAAAAAGATATAACCTTATCCACGTTGCCTCTCCAATATGGATTTAAACTGATGTGAATTCAGGGATTAATGCTCAGAATGCTCATTGATGCCACCTACTAAATATGGTTTGCAGTGGATCAAATCTTAGAACCACTGATTTGATCTCAATGCTGCTAAACGATCAGGACATATTTCTGTGCTGTTATGTAAATATGTCATTTCCCTTTTAAGCATTTTGGATGTTAAAGTGATTCACTCTGACTTAAGTAAGAGGTGTTGAGACTCAAGTATCCAGAAGGTAATAAGCATGACCATGCTTTAGATCAAGCTAAGTGGCTGTTCTTTTCCCCAGTGGATGAGCAGATGTTCCGCTCTGTGGAGGGCCAGGCAGCCTCAGATGAAGAGGAGGAGAAGTGGACAGGGGATCAGCAATCCCAGGTGGCTGAAGTGAAGAACCTTATGGAGAGGGTCCCCTGCTGTGGAAGTGGGTATGTTTCATGCAGCTTAGCATTTTGCCATTTGTTACCCTCACTGCATTCAACTGTGTTGCATGATTTAAAAGATTTCAGAAATATTGTAACTTCAGTAAGACTATTTCACAGAAGATAAAAACAAAAAGGGACAGCAATGCCTCTATGCCTGTCCACTGCTGGCACAGGAGACAAGCTGTGCTTGATATACCCACCTGATGCTAACAGGAGTCAGAAATAAAAGTGAGGTGTTTGTGCGTGGAAGTGGGGAAGGTATGTACATGTGCCTGAACTTTTACTCCAAGTAAAAAGAAAGCCCAATGTCCACATGCTGTAGGAAAATCCTTCTCAACACCTATACCCAATGTCACATGAATCACCATAGCTAAGTTCCATCTTCAACTGCACTTACAATAAAGATGTAATACACATTGCATAAACCATTTATATTGATTAGAAATTGCCCCTTCTCCCCCTGCTGTCTGGAGAAGATCCTTTCCAGCATAATCCTTCCAGTGGAGACATGGGTGAGTTGACATTCCGGCCTGTTGGCAGTCACTATGCAGCTATACAAACACAGAAGCTTAGTTCAAGCACCTCAGCTGATGTCAACTGACAACTAAGAGGAGATGGGAAACCAACATAGTCAGGACCCAAATCATAAAGAACCTTGTAGGTTAAAGGCAAGTTTGAATTCATGCCCTAGATCAGTGGTTTTCAGTGTGCTGCGACACACTGGTTTGCCGTGTGAACTGTCCAAGTGTGCCATGAAATTTCATCAATTTCCCATCTCTGTGTCACTTTGCTGAGCCAGAGCAGGGGAAAATTTGCAACCCCATGCTATCTGGGGCTCAAGTGGCAAAGCTGACTGCTCCCTGCTGTGGCAAGCAGGGGAGTGAGGAAAGGTGGGACCTTGGATGCAATTTAAATGCTGTGTCCTGACTCCAACAGGCTGGTACAGAGGGGAAATGTTCATGAGCAATCAATTCAGCTGAAAAAAAGGGGGTGTCCCATGACATTGGTTGTCACATTGAAATGTCTCATGTTACTGAAAAGGTCGGGAACCACTGCCCTAGACACTGTTATGCCAGGAGAACAGCAGGGCTACGTCTACACGTGCCCCAAACTTCGAAATGGCCATGCAAATGGCCATTTCGAAGTTTACTAATGAAGCGCTGAAATGCATATTCAGCGCTTCATTAGCATGCGGGCGGCAGCGGCGCTTCGAAATTGACGAGCCTTGCCGCCGCGCGGCGCGTCCAGACGGGGCTCCTTTTCGAAAGGACGCCACCTACTTCGAAGTCCCCTTATTCCCGGAATAAGGGGACTTCGAAGAAGGTGGCGTGCTTTCGAAAAGGAGCCCCGTCTGGACGCGCCGCGCGGCGGCAAGGCTCGTCAATTTCGAAGCGCCGCTGCCGCCCGCATGCTAATGAAGCGCTGAATATGCATTTCAGCGCTTCATTAGTAAACTTCAAAATGGCCATTTGCATGGCCATTTCGAAGTTTGGGGCACGTGTAGACACAGCCCAGGACTCCAGCCATAACTCTTAAGCACCCTGATCTTTCACTAATCTTTCTTAATGAAACATGGATGTGATGATAAAATGGTGAAGAAACTGCTGTCTTATTTTGAAAGCACCAATGTGGAGCCAGAAGAAAGAATCACCAAGTTAACTGAACCGATTGAGATGAAAGGACACAAAGAGAAAAAACTGGAAATGAACACGAAGGAGGTAATAATAGCAAGGTTTACATTATTTTATGTACACACAGGATTCTTTTAATAAATATTTTAAATAATTATGCTTTGGATTTACATATAATTACAGTCAATTTGCAAGCTTGCTGCTGCCTCATCACAATGGCAGCACTTCACAAGTGAGGGCACACCCTAGCTTTCCATGGCAATAGCCCTTCCAGTATGACTATAGCATGACTTCCACAGATCTGAAGGACTCTACTGTGTGACATAGGCTGTATTAAAAGAACAATATTTAAAATTCTGCAAGAAATGCATGTGGCTTTAATAGCTGGAAAAGACACTGGACTGAGAGTTCTGGCAAACAGTGCAGAGAGTAGGTGCAGAAAAAAAGTGTTTCTCTGTGGTGCCTCAGAGGTGAAAGGCTTCATATAGGCTATCAAAACCTCAGCTACTCAGCTGTGCAATGCCTCCAGTCTTTGCCTGGCAAACACATTTAAAAGAAATGAGTACTGAACAGAGCCCAGGTACTCATCTGCGCAACAGAGTAGCAAAAAAGTAGTGTGTAATACTACCTTTCTTTTTCTCTCTTGGTGGTGGCAATTCATGTGTTTTTATGCCAGAAATAGATTAACATCATAAAAAAATTGGGAGGAAGGGTGCTTTCAAAAATCGATGTTTCCTTTCAAAGCAACCCGGTCTACACAGCTAGTTTTCAATTAGAAAGCAGCACTTTCGATGCTCTGGGTGGGTACAATTATGCAAATGAGGTGTTGCATATTCATATCAGCACCTCATTAGCATTTCCAATCTGGAGCATTAACATATCTCTTCCAAAAGTGGGGGGTAATGTAGACACAGCCATTATGGCTTATTTCAAAATAAGCTTTAGACCTTGGCTTAAATAGCTATTTCAAAATAGGTGCTATTCCTCATAGAATTACATTTTGAAATAAGCCAACCACTATTTTGAGATTATGTCAAAATAGTGGTTGTGTTGTGTACACGTTAGGATAGTTGTTTTGAAATAATAGCTGTGTAGACCTGCCCCCTCTCTCCCTCTCCCTTCTGCACACACAGGCCATGTCTACACTACAGCAATATTTCAAAAGATACAAGATGCATTTGTTTTTGAAAGATGATCTTCTTTTGAATGAGTGTGCCTACACACAAAAAAGTGGATCAAAAGATAGAGAGCATCCACACAGCCCCCCCTCTTTTGAAAAAACAAGCCAGGGATTGAAAAATCCAGAGCTAAAAAGACTGCTTTTTTGAAAAAAGGGCCCGTGGAAGTGTCTACACATGCTTTTTTTTTTTAAAGAAGCTTTGAAAAGGAGGCACTTTTCCTGATCCGGAAGCACAAGTGGGCTGCCAGAAGCAGAGACGCATTCTTTCGATTTCAGATCGAATGTGTACATTTCGTGTGTGAATACCCCACATGTTCTTTCAAAAATGGGCCTGATTTTCTGAAATAACTTGCTAATGTAGACACGGCCACAGTGAAATGATATGAGGGAGTATGCTGAAGGATAAAATTGTGGAAAAGGAAAGGAAGACATACTTGCATCTGATACAGTGTTCTGGGGATAGTACCCACAGTACTGACAGTATATTCAGTGGCAATGTATCCCACTAATATTACCCAGGTTAAGCTTTCCTTCTTTACTGCTTAAACACCAACCACATAAAAAGCTACATTCACTCTGTGCTTACTGATGGTGGCCATGTTGACTTCTTTTCCTTGCCTTCCATGTATTTCCTTGCCTTAAAATATATTTATCTTCCTTTTCCCTAGCTAGAAATGTCCTGTTGCCTGCTTTGTAGCCTCTGCTGATGGATATGATTTCTATGCATCTTGCTCAGAAAAGATCCATTATAAATTATCTGTTTTTAGACTAGAATTCCAAAATAAAAACATCAGCTTTTCCTAAAATTCACACAACCCACCTGCACACACACACTCTTGGTTGTATAATCACAATTTTTTTGTAAAAAAAAAAAAAATCAGTATTTGTGACTCAATTTGCCCTTTTAATTACAGGCCATTAGATTATTTGCAATTCATTTTGTTTATATCACTGGCATGAAGACATAATTTGTAGCTTGTTGGTTAGCTTGCTGATACTACTTGCAAAGAGCTTTGTAGCAATGAAAGATGGTGACCTGGAAAGTTTCAAAAAATCAGTGTCAGAAAAGTGAAGACTCACTTGAATTTTTAAATCCACAAAAACTGTGCAGGAAAACTCTTAACACCCTCTCTCTCCTCACCAAATGAAATACATTTCCTGGTTTAATAGGGATACCACTGCAAACAAGCAGTCACTTTTAGGGGCATATTGGGGAAGCCAGACAACGTATTTATCAATCTCTACTTCTGTGTTTATGTTTTCTGTCAGACTCATCACGTTAGTACGTGAACATCTAGTAAGGTGTAATGAATTTTCCTTCACGATTCCCCCAGGAGATAAGGAAGTATTATCCCCATTTCACAGATGAGATACAGATTAAGTGACATGCCTACAATCAACCAGAAAGTCTATAACAGAGTCTTAAAAACTGATTATCTTGCCTCCGTACCTATGTTAAGGAACAAGCTATACTTCCATCATCAGTATCATTAGCTAGTTTTTAAAAACTGGACTAAGAGAAAATAATAGACGTAGGCAGCTTATGTGATGCAAACTATCTTGGAGAACTTCCTCAGCCTACATTGAGCTACTATCTTCAACAGCTGGAAGACCAGTATGGCACCAAATGCAATTACAGGCATCTTAGATGTAAACAAAACAGACTGTGGATGAAGGCAAACTAGCATCTGTTTCACGGTAGCAGGCAATAGAGCATCAAGAGGGAAAGCCGGTGTGGAAACTTAGTATAATTAGAACAGACTGTGAAGTAGGTGAAGCTAGGACAAGGCGGCAACAGCAGAAATATCCAGTGATGCTCTGAGCAGAGTAACATCTGCGTGCTGTCTGTAAAAACTAAAGCACATGGTTCTGACACTGGCTAGCTGAATGCTGGGTGGGCAGCATTAAAGCAGAATGGAAACCGAAGAGAAAAGCTTTTTACTAGAAGTGCTTGTTTTGTGACTGAAGGTGAACAGCATGTGGCCTGCTGCCTTGCGGCAGTGTGCAGCCAAGGACATACAAGTTCATGCATGGTTTTCCCCCAGAATGGCTAACCATAAGATGCTCTGAAAAAAAAATAAAAAACTCTTCAAACTGGCAGACTGGATTCTGATTCGCTCTCGATGCAGAGAACTGTTACACTTACATTCAGAATAGCTGAGGACTGATGAGCTACTCAGACTTTATATAAGCCTTTTGATACCAGTGTGTGAAAGAAGTACTTGCTGCCTAAGACATTGTGAGGGTGTTAAAGGAAAAGAGAGGTAGAGGGGCTAGAATAGTCAGGAAACATCCCAGAAAACTTCAGGAAAGAGCAGTGATTTGATGAAGCAGATAAGGGCTTTTTACACCTCTTTCATTTATATGTTGTACTTTCATTGTACTGATGTGGGGTGAAAATACAGCTCTGTTTTCCTGTGTTTGCATGGCTGTAATTAGAGCTCTGCACAAACACTAAAGTTTGTATATTTATTCAATCTGCAAAAATGATCCATGGATATCTGTGGATATGAAGCAGATACCCGCAGATTTGCATGCCTCTGTCTGTAATGGTTAAGTGCAGCAGAGGAAAGGAGGAGCTCTGCTAGCTGAAAAAATCAATAAAACTAATTCACAACAGAAAATTCTCTCCCCATAATCTCAGAGAACATTTGCCCAACTGCTCCCCATTGGTGGTGATGAGGTCAGGGACATGCACAAACAACTCAATTTATTAGCTTAGTGCCTGTGAAATGGGTGTTCACTGAGGAATTATCAAGTCACTTTGGCAGAGGACATGAACTGCACACGGTTCTATTAAGTTGGAGGAGCAGGAAGTGTTCATAAAGTAAAGGTCACGTCTGGCTAATGGCAGCAGTTAGTTTTCATCTGATGCTGCATCGTGTCAGTTAAGACATATTTTTTGGTTGTGTCACGGAATGAAGTGACCTTCTAGAAGGGTTCTGTATGGATCAAGGATTATCTCATTTCTGCTCTCTGACCACATTTGTGCTTGGAAATTGCAGGGAAGAATGAAGTCCTGTCCAACTAGTACATGTTGATTCAGATAATATTTTCTGCCAAATAAAATCTAGGCAGTGGCTGTTTGGTTCAAAGCCTAGAGTTACTCTGCTATATCTTTCTTTCACAAGGACCTCTGCTAAAACTGCACTAAAGATGACAACAAAAAGATCCAGCAAACATGAAATTATCCCACAGAATTTTCCTTGTAAACACAGTTAAGAATAAATATATTTGAATTCTCTTTGCAGCAAATCATTGCAAAGAAAAATAATGTTTCAAATCATAGAATCATAGAGCTGAAAGGGACCTGAGGAGGTCATCTAGTCCAGCCCCTGCTTCAAGCAGGATCAACCCCAACTTAGCCATTCCAGCCAGGACCTTGTCAAGCCAGGACTTAAAAACCTGTAGGGATGGAGAATCCACCACCCGCGAAGGTAACGCATTCCAGTGCTTTACCACCCTCCTAGTGATGTAGCCTTTCGTAATACCCAACCTACTCCTCTTCCTCTGTAACTTCAGACCATTGCTCCTTGTTCTGCTATCTGTTACCACTGAGAACAGTTTCTCTCCATCCTCTTTAGAGCATCCTTTCAGGAAGTTGAAGGCTGCTATTAAATCACCTCTCAGTCTTCTCTTCTCTAAACAAAATAAGCCCACATCACTCAGCCGCTCCTCATAGGTCATGTGCTCCAGCCCCTTAATCATTTTTGTTGCCCTCTGCTGAACCTGCTCCAGCACATCCACATCCTTTTTATACTGAGCGGCCCAAAACTGGACACAACATTCCAGATGTGGCCTCACCAGTGCTGAACAGAGGGGAACAACCACTTCTCTATGTCTGCTTGCGGTGCTCCTCACAATGCATCCTAATATGCCATTAGCCTTCCTGGCTACAATGGCATACTCTTTATTCATATCTAGCCTTTCATCCACCATAACCCCTGCTGCCTTTCCACTGTACTGCTCTTAGCAAGTCAGTCCCCAGCCAATAACAATGCTTGGGATTCTTCCATCCCAAGTGCAGGACTCTACACTTCTCCTTGTTGAACCATATCAGATTTCTTTTGGCCCAATCCTCCAATTTATCCAAGTCGCTCTGGATTCTATCTCTACCCTCCAACAAATTTACCTCCCACCCTAGGTTGGTGTTGTCTCCAATCCAGTCTCTCATCCAGGTCTTTAATAGAGATATTGAACAACACTGGCCCCAGAACTGAGCCTTGGGGCACCCCGTTTGAAATCAACTGCTATCCAGATAATGAGCCATTGAGCACTACCCGTTGTGCCCAACCATCAGGCCAGCTTTCTATCCATCTTATAGCGCATGGATCCAATCCATACTTCCTTGGCTTCTGGGCAACAATGTTGTGGGAGACTATATCAACAGATTTACTGAAGTCAAGGTATATCACATCCACTGACTTCCACATGTCCACAGAGGCTGTGAAGCTAACCATATTGGTCAGGCATGAGTTGCCCTTGGTGAATCCATATTGACTACTCTTGATCACTTTTCCCCTCTTCCAAGTGCTCCAAAATGGATTCCTTGAGGATCCCTTCCATTATTTTCCCAGGGATTGAGGTAAGGCTGACTGGTCTATAGTTCCCTGGATTGTCCTTCTTTTCTTTTTTAAAGATGGGCTCTCCATTTGCCTTTTTCCAGTCATCTGGCATCTCTCCCAGTCTCCAGGAGTCTTCAAAGATAATGGCCAAAGGCTCAGCAATGATATCTGCCAATTCCCTCAGTATCACTGGGTACATTAAATCCAGACCCAGGGATTTGTGTACATCTAGTTTTTCTAGATAGCTCTTAACTCGTTCCTTCCCCACCAACGGCTGCCCTCCACCTTCCTGTATCGCACTACACCATAGTGTAGGAGCTGTCCTTGTTCGTGAACCCTGAGGCAAAAAAGCATTGAGTACTTCAGCTCCTCTTTCATCATCTATCACTAGGTTACCGCTTTCGTCCAGTAATGGCCCAACACCTTCCCTGATAACCCTCGGATTGTTAACATGGCTGTAGAAACCCTTCTTGTTACCCTTCATATCCCTTGCCAGCTGCAGTTCCAATTACGCTTTCGCTTTCTGATTACTGTCTGGCATTCTCCAGCTATATATTTATACTCCTCCTTAGTCAACTGTCCATATTTCCATTCCTTGTATGCATCCTTTTTGAGTTTAAGCTGACCAAGGATTTCTCTGTTAAGCCAATCTAATTGCCTCCCATATTTGCATTTCTTACTATGCAGCAAGATGGTTTGTTCCTGTGCCTTCAGTAAGACTTCTTTAAAATACTGCCAGTTCTCTTGTATTCTTTTCCCCTTCATCTTCATTTCCCACGGGATACTGCTCATCCATTCTCTCAGGGATTCTAAGTCTGCTCTTTTGAAATCAAGGGTCTGTGATTTACTGCTCACCCTTCTTCTTTTGTCAGGATCCTGAAACCTACCATCTTGTGGTTGCTGCAGCCCAGGTTGCCACCCACTTCTATTTCTTCTACTAGTTCTTCCCTGTTTATGAACAGCAGGTCAAGTTAAGCACAGAAGGTTGCATGCTCTGCCTGTGCCTTGTAATGAACGATTTAGTTTGATTTAATTAATTGAAGGAGTTTAGAGCTCATGAAAGTCAGAAATTCATATTGAAGCTAAGCACTCATTGGGGCTCCCTTTAATAGCTACTCCTGATGGATACCACTCTCCTCCACCAGTCCTAAGTCTCTGGTGAGCAAGTACCACTAACGGCCCACTCCGTGTGGCACTTCCATGATGCAAACAAGGCGGAGCTAACCGGAGCTCTGAGAGGCAGAATTTGAGTGTGGAATGACCATGGGCTAAGTGCTAGGAACACCTGAATTCTCATTCTGCCTCTCACAAAGATTTGCTAGCTGGAGTTTTACAAATCGTTTCACCTCATTTAATTTTTCACATCTGGAAAATGGGGATACCAGTGCTCTTCTGTTTCTTTCCCTGCCGCCATTCTAAGATACACTCATCCCTCGCTCTGTGAGCACAATTGGGTCCCAACTTTGTGCTCGGAGGGCAAAACTCGTAAGAGGGACACTAAATTCTCATTAGAACACACGTAAAAGTCTCTGATTGGTTCCTACAGCTCGGCAAAGGAGTGGCGGCATGTGGCGCTGCTTTTGGAAGGTAAGTGAACCTTGGGTTGGTGGGGAAGGAGTTTAAAGTCTGGGGGCAGTTTAGGGCCATGAGTGGAAGGGAGGGTTAAAACCTGGTGGCCAGTTGGGTCGGTGGGATAGGTGGGGGTTTCAGGCTGCTGAAGGCTGGGTGTGTGGTCTGGCTGGGGGGAGGCGGGGCAGTGTCAGGCTGTGGCGGGTTAGGTCTACCAGGCTGGCAGGAAGGGGAGGCAGGGTCAGGCTGCTGCAGGGCCAGTGTGTGGGGCTGGTGGGGGGTGCGTGTTAAGGCTGCCACAGGTTGGGGTCGTGGGACTGGCACAGGGGTCAGACTGCCGTGGGACCAGTCTGCAGGGCCAGCGGCTGGGGAGGGGGTCAGGCTGCCATGGGGCTGGGGGATGTGTGGGGGTCAGGCTGCCGCGGGGCCAGCAGCTGGGGAGGGGGTCAGGCTGCCATGGGGCTGGCGGAGGTGCGGGGGTCAGGCTGCTGTGGGGCCGGCGACAGGGGAGCGGGTCAGGCTGCCACAAGTCGGCTCTGCCGGGCTGGCAGGGGGTCAGGCTGCCGCGGGGCCAGCAGGGGGGTCAGGCTGCTGCAGAGCCAGCGGGGGTTGGGGGGGGGTCAGGCTGCCACGGGTAGGGGCTGCAGGGCTGACAAGGGGGTCAGACTATGGCAGGTTGGAGCCACAGGGAGGGGATTAGACTTGTATTTGCTGGGGGGAGTTCACTCATAGAATGAACTAAGGTAAGTAAATGTGTCCCTCGTTTAAGTGAGTACTTGTAAGTGAAGTACTCGTTGAACGAGGGATGAGTGTATTATCGAGTTAGTTAATGATCAGTCCCTCTCTCTCTCTCTCTCTCTCTCTCAGAGAGTGAGAGAGATTTTCACAGAGCTGGTTACTATTGTTTAGTTAATATTAGCATCATAGCATTTTCCAACCAGCAAGGAAGACACAGGTCTTATGCCAAGGAGAGTGTAGCATCTGACAGGCAAGAGGTGGGACAAGGCTACAACGTACAACCCAGTGATCCAGCTGACGGCAGGCACAAGTCCTATTTCTTTACAGCAGTGAAACTAAGTGAACTTTTCACTCATAAGAAAATACATGAAAGAGTAGATAACTTAGACAATTTTTCTTGTAAACCTCTTGGAATAATAAGGAGAGGAAGTCATGCTAGTCTAAGGCCGTGTCTACGCGTGCCCCAAACCTCAAAATGGCCACGCAAATGGCCATTTCGAAGTTTACTAATGAAGCGCCGAAAAGCATATTCAGCGCTTCATTAGTAAACTTCGAAATGGCCATTTGCGTGGCCATTTCAAAGTTTGGGGCATGTGTAGACGTAGCCTATGCACTATCAAAACAAAAAAGCAGTCAAGTAGCACTTTAAAGACTAGTAAAATAGTTTATTAGGTGAGCTTTTGTGGGACAGACCCACTTCTTCAGACCATAGCCAGACCAGAACAGACTCAATATTTAAGACACAGAGAACCAAAACCAGTAAGCAAGGAGGACAAATCAGAAAAAGATAATCAAGGTGAGCAAATCAGAGAGTGGAGGGGTGGGGGGGAAGGTCAAGAATTAGATTGAGCCAAGTATGCAGACGAGCCCCTATAGTGACTCAGAAAGTTCCCATTACGATTTAAACCACATGTTAATGTGCCGAATTTGAATATAAAAGCCAGCTCGGCTGCTTCTCCTTCCAGAACAGTGCGATAATTCTTCTTCAGTAACACACATACCTTCTTCAGTAACAACATTGACAGAATGACCCAAAGGTATGTATGTTACTGAAGAAGAATTATTGCGCCGTTCTGGAAAGAGAAGCAGCCGAGCTGGCTTTTATATTCAAATTCGGCACATTAACACATGGTTTAAATCATGATGGGAACTTTCTGAGTCACTATAGGGGCTCGTCTGCATACTTGGCTCAATCTAATTCTTGACCTTCCCCTCCACCCCTCCACTCTCTGATTTGCTCACCTTGATTATCTTTTTCTGATTTGTCCTCCTTGCTTACTGTTTTTGGTTCTCTGTGTCTTAAATATTGAGTCTGTTCTGGTCTGGCTATGGTCTGAAGAAGTGGGTCTGTCCCATGAAAGCTCACCTAATAAACTATTTTGCTAGTCTTTAAAGTGCTACTTGACTGCTTTTTCTCTTGGCATAAGTACATTGCGAAGGATTGAAGACCCTGACTCAGCAAAGTGCTTGAACACATAGTTCAGTGTAAGCACATGTTGAAATCCACCCCATTCAGCAAAGCACTTGTGCAGATGCTTACCCAGGGAGACGTTATTACAACTAAGTCAAAAATATTTCAGCACAACTTTGTCCCCTCACCATATAGGCTGGTAGTTAGAGCACTTGTCTGAGATGTGACAGACTGACTATAGTGTCTGTATCTCTCAGGGCCACAGACTATTTAATTATTTCTACAATGTGAAACTGCTCCAACAGGCAAGATTGGGAGGAAAAACTCATTCTATAGCTTGGTGGTTATGGTACTATGGGGAATGTGGGAGGTTTCGTTGGGTGCCGGCCAGTCCTAGAGATTATATTTGCTCAGGAAAATTCTGGGTCAACAAACCCCATAAGCACATGTTTAACTTTGAACACATGAATATTTCTATGAACTACCCTTCAACCTTTTTCCGTGCCTTATTTGACAAGGTTTTCTTGAGCTGTACTGCAAACCACTAAACCTCTCCCCATTTAAGCATGTACTTAAATACTTTGCTGAATCAGGGTCTTAATTTTTTCCCAAAATGTTTGCAAAATTTCAAGAAACTAGCTGACTAAATCACCTTATTACTTCATTTTATAAATTGTGCTCTGTGCCTATTGGGTGGGGTAAGGGAAAAAGTGTAGAGACAGTTATCTGCATTATCCCCCTTTGACAAACAGAGAGAAAAAGCTGAAGTACTGACTTGAGCATGAAAACAATTACAATTTCTGAATAGTCTGGTTACACAAAATATTGAATGATATGGCATGAAGAAGAGCAAATGTATTTCCAAGCAGCTATGTATTCAATGCCAGGAAAATGTAGCAATAGAACAAAATGAAGAATTTGTATTCAGATTAGTTTTCTGAAGTAAAATGACATTTATCAGCTTGGAGGAAATTATGGTTCAAGGGAACAAAAGCTCCAGTGCTTTTAACTGTCTTTGTCCTTGTCTAGATGAAAGGCCCATTACTAGGTGAACTGAAACAAAAGGTGGAAGAGACTGAATTGTTGAAGATGGAGCTACAGATGTTGGAGACTGAGAGAGTTAGGCTGTCACTGGTGGAAGAAAAGCTCATGGATGTTTTACAGCTTCTTCAACAGCTTCAAGACCTGGTAGGGAAGAAAGTAGTCCAAAGAATGAGATCTGGCCTTGATAACGTTCCTCCCCAACTGAAAAGGATGTTTGTTATTACATCCAAATGCTAGTGTACACATGGCCCAAGTTGCAAGTTCGTTCAGAAAATAGGCCCTTTTTCAAATGACCTCGAAGAATGTCCCCATATAATATGCCCTCTTTTGATCCAACATTGTTCCCCTCTTTTGGGTACTGGTGAGGCCACATCTGGAGTATTGCATCCAGTTTTGCCCCCCACACCCCTCAATATAGAAAGGATGTGGATGTGCTGAGCAGGTTCAGCAGAGGGCAATGAAATTTATTAAGGGGCCTGGAGCACATGACCCATGAGGAGAGGCTGAGGGATTTGGGCTTATTTAGTTTGCAGAAGAGAAGACTGAGGGGTTATTTAATAGCACCCATCAACTTACTGAAGGGGAGCTCTAAAGAGGGTGGAGAGAAACTGTTCTCAGTGGTGTCCGATGGCAGAACAAGGGGTAATGATCTGAAGTTACAGAAGGAGAGGAGTAAGCTGGATATTAGGAAAAACTACTTCACCAGGAGGGTGGGGAAGCACTGGAATGTGTTGCCTAGGGAGGTGGTGGAATCTCCATTCCTGGAGGTTTTTAAGTCCACACTTGACATAGTCATGGCTGGGGTGACTTAGTGGGGGTTGCTCCTGCTTGGTGCAGGGGGCTGGACTCGATGACCCCCTGAGGTCCCTTCCAGCTCTGTGATTCTATGAAACTTCTTTCAAAAAAACACACGTGTAGATGCTCCGTGGGCCCTTTTTCTAAAGAGCAGGCCTCATGGCACCAGATTTTTCAATCCCTGGTCTGTTTTTTCAAACCAGCATGGCGGGGAGGGGGCTGTGTGGATGGTATCTATCGAAAGAGTGGTGTAATCTTTTGATCTGCTTTTTTATGTGTGGATGCACTCTTTTGAAAAGGTTTTTTTTTTTTTTTTTGGTGGGGGGTACATCTTACAGAAGAACTTCTTTCAAAATATCACTGTAGCGTAGATGTAACAAGGGTTTCTCTTATGTTTAAAAGACACAGCTGCATAGTTCTGCCACTGGTCCCATCAGTTCCAGTGGTTGCTCCGAGGAGTTCCGACATGTGATTTTCCATCATAGATCTCCAAATTCTCTCCTTCCTCCAAACACAGGTTTAGGCATCGCAGTTTCAGATTTCTAAAAACCCACTGAATCATGTGGATTTAGTACCGCAGAAGCAAATGCATCAAATATAACATTGAGGCTGCATCTACACTACAAGCTTACTTTGAAGTTAACGTTGAAGTACCCTGCAGAGCCTCCACACATTTTTCCTTACTTTGAAGTTAACTTCGAAGCACTACTCCATTCCCGGAGTATACTTGGAAGTATAGTGTGTGTAGATGTTCTGCACTCACTACTTTGAAGTAAAGGGTCCACCAAGGAGACGGCCCCCCTAGAGGACAGAGACAGTCTGGCCAGCCCAGGCAGGGCTCTATGGTTCCTGCCGGCTGCCTTAAAGGAAGCAGCTCCCCGGCAACCCCAGGCAGGAAGCTGACACTGTGCCACAAGCAGGGACAGCGCGAGCTGTCCCTCAGACTGCCTCTGCTTGGAGCACCAGCCAGCCTCCACCGTCCCGGCCACCACGGCATCATGCGAGGACCTCACTGCCACCCAGGAACCCTGGACGAGGAGTCCGAGGGCTCACGGTGCCCGGGCAAGACCTGACCCTGTGGGGGGTGGAGGAGATCCTTCAGCAAACTGGCACCCGCCAGTGCAGGGCTGAGGCCTTCGACCAGCTGACCAGCGGGCTCGCTGCGGGGGGCCACCCTGACCGCACTGGCAGCCACCTGCGGACAAAGGTCAAGGAACTCAGGAAGACATATGTCAAGGCCCGCGATGCTGCCAGCGGTCAGGGGCACAACCCAGGCACTGCCCTCACTATAGGGAGCTGCACAGGCTCCTGGGGCTGAGGTAGGCGGCCAGCCCAGAGCATGTCGTCAATGCTGCCGGTCTCCCCTCCCCTGCGGACAGTGACAAGGAGGCACCATCCCTTCTCTTTGGCACCACCAGCCTCCCACGTGGGGACCAGCCCACCGAGACCAAGGGCAATGATGAAGGCTCCAGTGTCATTGCCCTCCCCTCAGGGACACCCAGCCGAGCATTGTGAAGCTGAGCTGAGCCCAAGCTCCAGGAGGTCGCAGCCAGTACGTACGGGGTGAGCAGGATGTCACAAGGGATGGGGATGCCCCCCCCCCCCCCCAGAACAGCCCTGCAGCCCACGTGCCTGGGGACGTGGAGGGAACACAGGCTACCCCTCACCAAGTGGGAACCTCTGGGCATCCAGGACCTCTCAGGGCTCATGGGCCATCAGGCAGCAGGGGAGCAGGGCAGGGGGCAAAGGAGCAGGGCACCCGGACCCCCACAGGGCTGGGAGATAGGACTCATGGGCCATCCCTCCTGTCCCCTTCTGTTTCCCCAGGTTCATTGCCAGTCAGCCACCACAGCCTGGTGGAGCAGGCCACAGTCGCAGGGGGCCAGAAGTCTGCCCCATCACCCCAGCCTGCATCCCCCCATGGCCATGGCCGGGCTTCCTGGAGATGATGCTGCAGGGACCAGGAGGCAGCCGCCAACTGGGTGGTCATGCAGGAGATGACCAGGGTGCTCCAGGACAGGCTGGCGGTGGAGCGGGATATGTGGGTGAGGCTGGCCGGCAGCATGGACACTGTGGCCCAGGCCTTGGCCACCCACCTTGCCCAGCCTCCCGCCCCCTCACCAGCCTAGCCCACAGCCACCCCTCCTACAGCCGCCCACTGTGTGGTGGACCTGGCATCCACCACCCACCTAGAGCTGGCTCAGTGGCTGCTGGATGAGGCAGGTGCACCGCGCCCAGCCCCAGTGCGTCCCGTCCAGGGCTCTGAAACAAATGGGGAAGCCCAGGTCCATGAACCTAGTGAGGGCAGTTTCCAAGTCCTCCGGGTCACAATGTGTTGCAGGAGCACAGTGTTGATGGCTCAGACAACCTGCGGGGTGCGGGGGCCGAGATGTCCATGAATGCCTGACTGAGAGGCCCCCCTGCCCCTCCCCACCAGGAGCCCCCTTCCCCTTTCCCAGATGCCCCCTCCCCCAGGTGGGTCCATGGTGGGGGCCAGCTGTACCTCAATTAGCACTGCTCCAATGGTGGCCTTGCCAACTCCAAATGGGTGGCCGACGGACTGGTGGCTGTTGGGGGTGACCAGCCTCCATAGTGCAATGTCTGCCCTCTTCTGCACCGGGAGCACTGCCTGCATCTAGGTGTTCCAGTACTGGAGGACTGGGGCAAGCCAGTAGCAGAGGTCATCGAATGTCTGGTGGGTCATGCAAAAGTTCCTGAGTCACCCGTCATTGTCCCCATCCTCCAGCACCAGCCAGTACCACCACTGATTGTGAAGGCCCACTGGCACCAGCATGGGGGGAGTAACAGTGGGAGCAGCTGGCACCAGCTCAGAGGGGCATGGGGAAGGGGCAGCAGGGCTGTGGCCAGGGCCTGGAGGCTGGGTCCCATGCAGGCTGGGTCCCATGCAGGCAACTTGGCTATGCTGCTGACGTAGCAGGGTGACCAGCATCGCCAGCAGGCTGGCCAGGGTGGAGAGGAAATTGTCCTCAGGGAGGATATGAGCAGGCCTGGCAGCCTTGAGCGCGTGCAGGTTGGGGCTGTTGGGAGGGGCCATTTAAGGTGTAGGCTGGCTGCAAACCTGGAAGCGCTTGTTGGCCATGCGACCCCATGCCTGCATCATTTCCTGGCCCCTTACTTCGAAGTAGGGGCTACTTGTGTGTAGATGCTTAACTCTGAAGTAGAGGGAAGCCTACTTTGAAATAAGGGAGGGTTCATGTAGACGCTCTACTTCGAAGTTATTTTGTAGTGTAGACACAGTCTGATAGTGTAGAACCCACTCAAACACACAGCACTGTTCTTTGGCAGAACACCTACTTCACTGCCTGGATTTCTTGGCAATATGCATTTGTAAGTATTAGTCAATACTTGCAGAAACACATCATGGTATGTTCTCAAAGGTTACAGGTTATTTCCGCTGGCTTCTGGAAGGGTCAGGCTGGCTTTCAACACTGCCCCAGCGACAGCTTTAGAAATAAATGTTTTGACTTTAACCTCTCTCTCCATCTGCATTACAATTTTAGGAGTTCAAAATTTTTGGATTAGGATTCAGGGCATCGGCTGAATTTTCAGCAGAGCGGATTACTATGCATTTAATTAAATTATTCCCTCCCTGTGCCTCAAGTATGTGGCTGGGCTATGGAATAAATGCGGTACAAGCTGCACCTCCTCGTCCAGCACCCATGGGACCTCACTGTTCTCAGATGAGGGAATTTGCTGGACGAAGGGAAGTCCCCTGTGCTGGTTACCTGTCTGCTGCTGGCTCCTCTTTTGCTCTTCCCTCCCACAATTCCAGCCCTGGAGCTCAGCTCTTGCTGGACTGACACTGACCTGACAACCTTGGGCTTGCAGCTGCAGAGGCTGGCTCCAGCCCTGCTCAGACTGCTGGTGTGGTCGTGATGTCTGAGACTGGCTCTGGCCTCAGCTGGGCTGCTGACACATCCCCAGCTCCACAGACACCGGATGCAGCCCTGTCCCCACTGAGGCCAGATTTAGCCACTTGTGCCTCTGGCCAGGAACACAAGCCTGCTACTTACCCACCCCAGCATCTCTGGTCCAGTAACGTCCCTCATTCTGCCAAACCACAAATGTTGTGGACCAGAGAATGCCAGTTTTGGGAATTTCAACTTGTATCTCAAATTACATTAACTTACTTTTGTGCTTAGCGTAGTCCATTTTATTTATTTTCACAACCCAAGTCTGACGCTACCTGCTACATGGGTCAATAACAATCCATTCCAATGAAAGATGCACCATTAATCCGGCAAAGAATGACAGTGATTGACAGCAGGCATGCATAAGAACTTTTTGTTTCAGGCCTTCGATATGTCATTCATTGGTCAGCGGTGTTGTTGAACATCATTCCAGCTTAGGAGATGATCCATCATGCAGTCTGCTCCACTGTTGTGAAAATACTACTTAATGACAACCATTGCTGGAAATACACCCGTAAGGGAATGAATAGAATGTAAAGAAAAAGATGATTTACAGGATCCCTGGTAGACCCTGAAGAGCATCCCACAGAGGTGCTTTAAAATGCTGAAAAGAGAAATTATAGTTAGAAATGAGTAGAGATGTAAGGCTATACTGCCTCTGTATGTTAACCCTTAGGGATACAGCATTACATAGGTACAGGATGCTTCTAGCAAGCAGGGCTAGTTTGGAACCACATAAACATCCCCTCCCAGCACTGAAGGTTAATCAAAGCATCATACAGTCATGGATGCCTTGTTTTCACTAAACCCAAGGGCTACAGACAACAAGTAGGATTCTGAAGAAGAGGGGAAGGTGGATGGATCATGTGAATAAGTAGATGCAAAAACATTTGAACTGTAGTAGTGGGTTGAGCACATGCCTTTCTTCAGGAATTGCTTCTGTCTATTGCCACTCCTTAGAGTTTAGTCAAAACATCTCCCCCAGAAAGTGGGCTGAGGGTGCTAGTTAAATAGACGGTATGATTGCCGCTCCAAGGTACCAAATTAAGAAAGCGGTACTTTTTAAACTCCATGGAGCAGCTCCAACCACTTATAAAATGGAATCAGTCAGGCCAGGCTAAGTGCCTTAGCCTTAAAAACTAAAGTTTGCTGCGTCTCAATAGAGTGCAACCAAGAGAAGGCTTCCCCAGCTGGTTCTCTTGAGCAACACATGCAGTAACTTCTACCAGTTTGTGAGCGTACTTTAAATGGAATCAGAAGTTTTTGAAAGCAGCTGGAGGGGGCTACTTCTGAGGCCTCACTCCCAATCCACATATTTGTATTGCCCATCTTTTAACACAAATGCACTTTGCATGAGTCTGGCCAGGGCTTTGATAGTCGTGTGCATACCTAGCTCCTGCTTGCAATACATAAGCGTGTGCATCTGTATTTTCATGAACAGAAACTTCTGAAAGCTCAGCCCTGTATTTACCATTTCCTTTTGAACTATTGCAAAGTCTTATAGCAAAACCAGGAACTAGGGAACAGGGACACCCAAATATGCTGCCAGCTGTGCAATTTCCTTGATTCAAAGATTGAAAAAGCTTCCAAAATAAGATGCCATGTTATGAGGAATGAATTATGTTTCATTTTCAAATACCAAACTCAGTGTGCATGCATTTAGATCGCATTGTGTATATGAAGCTGGTGAGGGGGGTTCATTGTTCCATGATACTGTTTTGTGTTTTAAAGAGCATATCTAAGAGAGCCTTGGGGAAAATCTTGCTCAGCACGCTGGAATCCTGTCGTGAGCCCCAACATGGTAAGAAACCATAATACATCTGAAGAGCAAGAAATACGAAACGTACATTTGCAATTCAGTCTCTTGAGAGGCAGACTGTAACCTGATAAATCATGGCTAAAAACAGTCACTCACTGTTGAAGGAGAAAGAATGGCTGTGCAAGACCCCTACTAAAGCCGAGAGGCTTCCAGCCTTTGAGTTTACAGCACCTGGGCTTTAGCAAGGCATTCGGCCAAACTCCACCAAAAGATAAATTCTTCATTCCACAGACATCAAACGGAGCCATCTGCAGTCATCCACAGAGCCAGACTTTTGTCTTCCAAACACATTCCACCCCTCCAGCATCAGAGTGGCAGCACAGGTATCAGAGAGCAGAATGCTGACTCCTAGTTTGTAGGCTGACCACTCACCAGTATTTACAGTTCCATTGTCTAGAATGCTTCTCTGCTGGATTTAAATAGGAGGCACAAAGGAAAGCAGCATGTCTCAGGAAAGTCAGTGGGTCAAACTTGTTTGCCTCAAATAACAGCCACCATTTCATGTTCATGTTATGAAAATTAAATGTGCAAACTCATCTCCCTGAACAACAGCCTCACTGTGCAGGAACTGCCTTTGGAGGAGCCATGCAGGCGTCAGAGCCTTGAGGTTTAAAATTAGCTAGATAGCTCCTGTTGTGGATCTTTTATATTTACTTCATTCAAGGAGGGTGGCATACTGTACTGAGTCACAGAGAGGTAGCCAGCTTAGTCTGTGTTGACTCCATCATCCAAGGATTGAACAGAGACTGGTAGTGGCTGGCCCACTACAAAACCAGCTTCTCCACTCTTGATGTTCACAACTCCACTTTACTTGCCGATAATGGGCCACATCCACCCTGACTGAAAAGACTTGTCAACTCTGGCCCTCCCCTTCACTGAGACTCCCTCTTTAAATCCTCCTCTGAACGCCCCCAACCCCCATGCATCTCATCAGAGAATCACAGAATCATAGGGGCTGGAAGAGACCTCAGGAGCTCCTCTAGTCCAGCCCCCTGCTTCAAGCAGGATCAACCCCCACTAAGTCATCCCAGCCAGGACCTTGTCCAGCCGGGATCTGAAAACCTCAAGCAATGGCGAATCCACCATCTGTCTCGGCAATGCATTCCAATGCTTCAGCACCCTTCTAGTGAAGTAGTTTTTCCTACTACCTAACCTATACCTCTCCCTCTTCAACTTCAGACCATTACTCCTTATTCTGCTATCTGACACCACTGAGAACAATTTCTCACCCTCCTCTTTAGAGCTCCCATTCAGTAAGTTGAAGGCTGCTATTAAATCACTTCTA
The DNA here is from genome assembly GCF_033958435.1 of Carettochelys insculpta. NCBI lineage: Eukaryota > Metazoa > Chordata > Testudines > Carettochelyidae > Carettochelys > Carettochelys insculpta. Next base: position 12,708,503 of record NC_134147.1, on the reverse strand, counting down.
AGTCTTCTCTTCTGTAAACTAAACAAGCCCAGATCCCTCAGCCTCTCCTTATAGGTCCTGTGCTCCAGACCCTTACTCATTATTTCTGCCCTCCACTGAACCTGCTCCAGCAACTCCACATCCTTTTTATTCTGGGGGGCCCAAAACTGGACAGTATTCAAGATGTGGCCTCACCAGTGCCGAACAGAGGGGAATAACTACTTCTCTAGATCTGCTCAAAATGCTCCTCCTAATGCACTCTAGTATGCCATTAGCTTTCTTGGCTACAAGGGCACACTGTTTACACATATCCAGCCTTTCATCCACTATAACCCCTAGGTCCCTTTCCATCATACTGCTGCTGAGCCAGTCGGTCCCTAGCCTATAACAATGCTTGGGATTCTTCTGCCCCAGATGCAGAACTCTACACTTCTCCTTATTAACCACATCAGATTTCTTTTGGCCCAGTCCTCCAATTTATCCAGGTCACTCTGGATTCTCTGTCTACCCTTCAACGTATCTACCTCTCCCCCTAGTTTTGTGTCATCTGCAAACTTGCTGAGGGTGCAACCCAGTCCCTCATCCAGGTCATTAATCAAGATGTTGAATAATACCGGCCCCAGAAGCGAGCCTTGCAGCACTCCGTTTGAAACCGACCACCATCCAGATATTGAGCCATTGACCACTACCCATTGAGCCCAACCATCAAGCCAGCTTTCTGTGCATCTTATAGTCCAAGGATCCAATCCATATTTCCTTAACTTATGGACAAGAATGTTGTGGGAGACCGTATCAAAAGCCTCGCTGAAGTCAAGGTATATCACATCCACTGACTTCCCCATGTCCACAGAGCCTGTTACCTCGTCATAAAAGCTAATCAGATTGGTCAGGCAGGACTTGCCCCTGGTGAATCCATGTTGGCTACTTTTGATCACTTTCCCCTCTTCCAAGTGCTCCAATATGGATTCCTTGAGGATTCCCTCCATTATTTTCCCAGGGTTTGAGGTAAGGCTGACGGGTCTATAGTTCCCTGGATTGTCCTTCTTTCCTTTTTTAAAGATGGGTGCTACGTTTGCGTTCTTTCAGTCATCCGGTATCTACCCTGATCTCCAAGAGTCTTCAAGGATAATGGCCAAAGGTTCAGCAATGACCTCTGCCTATTCCCTCAGTACCCTCGGGTGCATTAAATCCAGACCCATGGACTTGTGCACATCTAGTTTTTCTAGCTAGCTCAGAACTTGTTCCTTCCTCACAGATGGCTGCCCTCCACCATCCCATACTGCATTGTCTAGGGCCGTCCTGGGGAAGTTGACTTTGTCTGTGAAGACTGAGGCAAAAAAAGCATTGAGTACTTCAGCTTTTCCTGCATCATCTGTCACTAGGTTACCTCCCTCATTCAGTAATGGCCCCACACCTTCTCTGATAACCTGTTTATTGTTCACATGCCTGTAGAAACCCTTCTTGTTACTCTTCACATCCCCTGCTAGCTGCAGTTCCAATTGTGCTTTCACTTTCCTGATTACTCCCTGTCATTCTCCAGCTGTATATTTACACTCCTCCTTAGTCAACTGTCCACATTTCCATTTCTTGTATGCATCCTTTTTGAGTTTAAGCTGACTAAGGATTTCCCTGTTAAGCCAAGCTGGTTGCCTACCATGTTTGCATTTCTTACTACGCAGCAGGATTGTTTGTTCCTGTGCCTTCAGTAAGACTTCTTTAAAATACTGCCAGTTCTCTTGAACTCTTTTTCCCTTCATCTCCACTTCCCAAGGGATCCTGCTCATCCATTCTCTCAGGGAGTCGAAATCTGCTCTCCTGAAATGAAGGGTCTGTATGTTACTGCTCACCTTTCTTCCGGATCCTGAAATCTATGATCTCATGGTCGCTGCAGCCCAGGTTTCCTCCCACTTCTATTTCTCCTACTAGCTCTTCCCTGTTTGTGAGCAGCAGGTCAAGTTGCTCACTGCCCCGGTCGATTCCTTCAGCACTTGTACCAAGAAGTTATCACCAACATTCTCCAAAAGCATCCTGGATTGTCTGTGTGCTGATGTATTGGTCTCCCAACAAATATCCGGATGATTAAAGTCTCCCATGAGAACCAGGGCCTGTGATTTGGAAGCTTCACTTAGCTTCCTGAAGAAAGCCTCATCTATCTCATCTCCCTGATCTGGTGGTCTATAACAGACGCCAACTACAACATTACCTCTGTTACTTCCATCTCTAATTTTAACCCAAAGACACTCAACTGGATTTTCTCCTTCCTCATACTGGAGCTCGGAGCAATCATACTGCTCCCTCATATAGCGTGCAACTCCTCCTCCTTTTCTCCGCGTCTGTCCTTCCTAAACAGTTTATAGCCTTCCATGACTGTGCTGTAGTTATGCAAATCGTCCCACCAAGTTTCCATTATTGCAACCACCTCATACTTCTCTGACTGTGCCAGGGCCTCTCATTCTTCCTGTTTGTTCCCTATGCTTCTGGCATTAGTGTACAAGCATCTTAGAGAAGGGGCCAATTGGCCCACTTTCTCCTCTTCACCCAGAAAACCCACTTGATTGTTCAGTCTCCTTCCCCACTTACCTCAGGGCTTGTGTCACCTTCCCCCAGCGAACCTAGTTTAAATCCCTTCTCACTAGGTTTGCAAGCCTGCACATGAAGATGCTCTTTCCTCTCTTTGTGAGGTGGATCCCATCTCTTCCCAGCAATCCCTATTCACAAAAAAGAATCCCATGGTCAAAGAAACCAAATTCTTCCCTGCTACACCACCTACGCAACCACGCATTGACCTGTTTGATTCGACAATCCCTATGCAGACCCCTTCCTTCCACAAGGAGGATAGACAAGAACACCAGTCGTGCACCATATTCCTTGATCTTCCTTCCTAGGGTTACGTAATCTGCCATGATCTCGTCAAAGTCACTCTTAGCTGTATCATTGGTTCCTACATGGAGCAGTAGGAAGGGGTAATAGTCTACAGGTTTAACGATTTTTAGCAGGGACTGTGTAATACCCCAGATTCTAGCTCCAGCCAAGCAGCAAACCTGCCAGGATTCCAGGTCCAGGTGGCAGATGAATGCCTCCGTCCCTCTTAGGAGGGAATCCCCAACCACCACCACCTGTCTTTTTTTCATAGGGGTGGTGGTCATAGAATTCCAGTCCCTAGGACTGAGCATCCCATGCCTTAGAAACCATGGGGACTCTTTCAGATACAATCCCTGTGAGGTATCAGCCCCAATTATCTCCTCCGTATCACCTGTGGAGAGAGGCTGAACGCGGTTATTTAACTCCACTGGAACTGGAGAGACCTGAAATGGTTTTCTTCTCCTGGAGGTAACATGCTTCCAGTTCTCCTCCTTGTTTTGGGCAGCCAGTTGTTCCTGCAGTATTATCTGTTGCCTTCTATCCAGAAAGTCGTCACCCTCTTTGATGGACCTGAGGGTTGATATTTGTGCCTCAGGTCCTTTAAGCTTCTCTTCTAAAATGGCTACCAGCTTGCACTTGGTACATAGAAAATCCTTTCTGTCATTCAGGAGGAAGACAAACATGGCACATGCCATGCAGGTCACAACAGCGGATCTCTCACCAGCCACATCACTGTCCATTTTTTCCCTTTTCAGAGATCTCTTACTTGTTTCTAGTGCCACCTTGAAGGGCACAAGAGAAACTCCGTATAAGAAAGGGAAAACAGGTATGTGGCTCCTCCCAAAGGCAAACTCCCAGGCAAACTCCGTGTTAGCTGCTCCTGTTTGCTGCTCACAGGGTTTGTAGGGGCTGAGCTGCTAGCTGGTTAGGTCCGGCTCAAAGCCTTTGCCTCCAATCTAATCAGCCCTTGAAGGCCCACCTGGAAGGAAGCTTTCCCAATTCACACCTTGTAAACTTGCCAAACTGCCAAACACACTTTCCAACTGCCCCTCTCTGCAAAACAGATGGTCAGGCACACAGGCAGCTGTTCAAACTGCCCCTCTCTGCAAAATCAAACAAATGCACAGACAAGAAGTTCAACCCACCAGCTCACAGCACAGCCCCCCAAATGCCACACTCACCTGAGCTCCTCTAGGATGCTTTCCCAGGCAAACTCCCTGTTAGCTGCTCCTGTTTGCTGATAGAGTGGGCCTTTGCCCTCGAAAGCTTATGCTCCAAAATATGTTAGTTTATAAGGTGCCATGGGACTTTTTGTTGTACCGAGTCAGTTTGCTTAGAAAGAATGCCTGCAGGGGTTTTAAATAGGTAGGGAGGGGTCAAAGAAGAGATAATGAAAGGGTAGATGCAGCCTGGGGGTTTGATCTGCAGAATATTAACTATTAGCAAGAGTAATTCAGGGAAAATAACATATACAAAAGACACTGATTTCCATTGAGTCTTCTTGCTGTACAAAGGGCCTCTCATTCACTTGAAGAGATGCAACGTCCAGACTTCCCAAACAAAGCATTTCTGCCCCAGACTGGGTGAACTGGAAACAAGTACACACACTGAAAGCTGTCAGAACTGACCTATTGTCCTGCTAGGGCCATCCAGCTACACAATTGACACAATCTACAATTGACTGTAAGTGTAGACCTGGCCTAGGTAGTGAAAAATTCTCTCACTGTGTGAGAATGCTATGTCAATGGTGAATTGGATCACCTCTGTGATTTGATTCCATTTAAATGCTGAGTAGGTATTTAGACCAATAGGGTATCCCCATCCTTCAGGGATGGGTTTCAGGAAGGTAACTGCTGATGCAGCACAGCATATGGCCAATTCATTTCACAGTCTGTTCCCACAAGGTTGAGAGGATTTAATGAGCACAGAGTTTGCAGGAGGTGGAGTGCTCAGTCCCTGTGAACTGTTCCACTCTGTGTCCTGTGATCCCATTCTCTAGTTTCCAAATTCAGAATTTTATATTTGAAAATGCACCTGTGGAAAAGAGTAGTAGCCTTCTGATTGCTAAACTGCAACTTCCTAGCTTTGACACAATGCTAATATGTCTTATGATTTTCTTTTAAAGGAAAAGCGCACATCTTTGAAGTCTTAGATACTCTCTGTCAGGAGCTGACTGCCTGTGAACTCCTACAAAGCAAGCCTCTAGAGAAAGCTCACAGTCACCAGTCCTTGTCTAACTCACTGGTTATATCTTGCTGAGCAACAGTGCCATCTACGGTTTTTCATGATCAGTCAAGAATCTGAATCTTATGCTGTTAAAACAGAGGACTGAGGAAAGATTGCCAGATTTCGAGGTGTTCAATGACAAATTAAGACAAGAAAGCCATGAAATGGCAGTCATACTGCCTTGGGGAAGACCTCTGATTCTGAACTTCACAACTGTCACCTATAAATGTTCACATTTCTGGAGGATTAATTAATAATCTCCATCGCTGAAGCCAGAGATGGCATTGTTACTGTACCAATTCACCAAATGAGAAGAATGCACTGACAAGCTCGATAGAGGAAAACCTCAGAAAGAAATGCTGATTGTTGATTACTTAGAGATTGTTTTTAACTCTTCTGATATAGGAGCCAGTACATTTAAGAGTGGAAGACAGGCAAAATTACTTTATTATAAAAATATATACACACTAGTATATGCCAGCCAGGTAAGTTAAAGACATATGTATAAATGTATACATACACAATTGTGATTATATATCTCATACAACTTTACATTTATGTTTCTATGTATGTGGATTTTGTATTTGCAATTACAGACCCATTAGAAGTATGATTATGCTTTGATATTAATCTGTAACTATTCTTGCTCATTAAAATCTTAGATTTTGTGTTAAGCATTGCATTGATAGAAAAAGTGTGGTATGATCTTATTCCCCCAGGTTTCAGGAACTCGGAGGGTGGAAGTGACAGGTAGTGAAAGCAGGGGAGCTTCAAATTGTGCTTTCACCAGTCAGCTTGCAAATTCCCTCCATTCCCACCCCATCTAGTCTCAGTGAGGCTTTGGCTACACTGTATCCATAACTCAAAATAACTTGAATAGTAACAGAGAGTAAGCTGTGCTAGTCTATACACTATCAAAACAAAAAGCAGTCAAGTAACACTTTAAAGACTAGCAAAGTAGTTTATTAGGTGAGCTTTTGTGGGACAGACCCACTTCTTCAGACCATAGCCAGACCAGAACAGACTCAATATTTAAGACACAGAGAACCAAAAACAGTAAGCAAGGAGGACAAATCAGAAAAGGATAATCAAGGTGAGCAAATCAGAGAGTGGAGGGGTCGGGGGGAAGGTCAAGAATTAGGTTGAGTTAGGTATGCAGACGAGCCCCTATAGTGACTCAGAAAGTTCACATCACAATTTACCCATGTGTTAATGTTCCGAATTTGAATATAAATGTCAGTTCGTCCACTTCCCTTTCTACAAAGGAGCAATAATTTCTTCTCAGTAACACACATACCTTGAGGTCATTGACAGAATGCCCCATTCCATTAAAATATTGACTAACTGGTTTGTGGATCTGGAGTGTTTTGATGTCTGTTTTGTGCCCGTTGACCCTTTGTCTAAGGGAGTTAGAAGTCTGTCCAATATACAAAGCATCTGGGCATCGTTGGCACATGATGGCATATATGATGTTAGTAGAGGAGCATGAGAAAGTGCCCATGATTCTGTGAGTAACCTGGTTAGGTCCAGTGATGGTATTTCCAGAGAAGATATGTGGACAAAGCTGTCAGCGGGCTTTGTTGCAGGGAAAGGTTCCAGGACTGGTGTGCCTGGGGTATAGACTGTGGCTGTTAGTAAGAGACTTTAACAATCTACACCCCACCATCAACTTATGCCTCGATTACAACATGCAAGAGATACATTTCCTGGACACTACAGTACTAACCAAGGATGGCCTGATCAGTATCACACTGTACCGAAAACCTACTGACCGCTATACTTATCTACACCCTTCTAGTTTCCATCCTGCACACGTGACTAGATCCATTGTTTACAGTCAAGCTCTTAGGTATAATCGCATTTGCTCTGATCCAAGTGACAGAGACCAAAAACTACAAGAACTTTACCAAATATTCATAAACCTGAATTACCCATCAGGAGAAGTAAAAAAACAAATCGACAGGGCCAGACGCATACCCAGAAACCAGCTACTCCAAGATCGGGCCAAAAAAGCCAAGAACCGAACACCACTGGTCATCACCTACAGCCCCCAACTCAGACCACTGCAACAGATTTTTAAAGACCTACAACCTATTCTTAATCAGGATACTACACTCCAGAAGGCCCTGGGTGACATGCCTGTTCTCTCCTACAGACAACCTCCCAACCTCATGAGGATCCTTACTAACAGCCACAGTCTATACCCCAGGAACACCAGTCCTGGAACCTTTCCCTGCAACAAAGCCCGCTGACAGCTTTGTCCACATATCTTCTCTGGAAGTACCATCGCTGGACCTAACCAGGTTACTCACAGAATCACAGGCACTTTCTCATGCTCCTCTACTAATTTCATATATGCCATCATGTGCCAACAATGCCCAGATGCTTTGTATATTGGACAGACTTCTAACTCCCTTAGACAAAGGGTCAACGGGCACAAAACAGACATCAAAACACTCCAGATCCACAAACCAGTTAGTCAACATTTTAATGGAATGGGGCATTCTGTCAATGACCTCAAAGTATGTGTGTTACTGAAAAGAAATTATTGCTCCTTTGTAGAAAGGGAAGTGGACGAACTGACGTTTATATTCAAATTCGGAACATTAACACATGGGTAAATCATGATGTGAACTTTCTGAGTCACTATAGGGGCTCGTCTGCATACCTAACTCAACCTAATTCTTGATCTTCCCCCCCACCCCTCCACTCTCTGATTTGCTCACCTTGATTATCTTTTTCTGATTTGTCCTCCTTGCTTGCTGTTTTTGGTTCTCTGTGTCTTAAATATTGAGTCTGTTCTGGTCTGGCTATGGTCTGAAGAAGTGGGTCTGTCCCACGAAAGCTCACCTAATAAACTACTTTGCTAGTCTTTAAAGTGCTACTTGACTGCTTTTTGTTTCAAAATAACTTATGCAATTTGCATAAATTATTTTGAATTACCTTATTTTGCTACCAAAGTTTGAAATAGGGGGCTCTGTAGAGGTTTCTGTTACCCCTCTGACCGCAAGTATTTCAAGTGTGTTGTTTAGCCCTGGAGTTGCTATTTGAGGATAAGTTTGTATCCTAAAATAGCAACAATAGTATAGCCATAGTCTGATACAGTAAACTCTCTTTTAACTGGTATTCAATTAACTGGTACTTTCAAATAACCGGCCTGGTGCCTGGGTTTCCTCTTCTGTGCTGCTCTCAGGTGGCAAAGGGAATCCTGTCCCACCAGAGATGCCACTTCCCCTTCTTAAGCAGGGACAGGTGCTGGAACGTGGGTGGAGGGGAGTCGAGTCATTATCCCTCCCTGTGATGCGGAGGCTCCAGGGCTGCTCGGCAACTGCCGCCAAGTGGGCGGGGAGGGAGGAAGGAGAGAGTGAACCGCCCCCCATCCACCTCCACCCCATGTGGTAGCACAGGCTGGGGCCTGAGGCGCTTGGGACTGCTGAACACCTACAAGAGCACGGGAAGCCAGCCCCCTCAAAATTTTGAGTAGTGAGGGGACTTGGAAGTTGCCCTGGCACTTTGAAGTACCGGCGGGTGAGCCGCGGCTAGACGCAAGCCGGTATGTTGAAATTTAACACTTCAGAGTTGCCATGGGAGGGGAGGGGAATTTGCTTAATGAAGTGCTGCCTATACACAGCAGCACTTCATTAGTAAACTCCCAACACCCTAATTACCATCCCTGCTTTGAAAGAAGGTGGTAGTGTAGACAAGTCCAAAGAGTTTACAATAAAGAGAATAAGTCCACATAATTCAGCATTAGATAAAACTAGTACAGAGTCCATCCCAGTGTGAAATTTAATTGGGTACTATTTTCTTTTCCAGAGGATTTTCAGTGTTCTTTTAGTGTTTTGTCCTTCGACCCTTTGTAATGCCCCAGGGTAATAACCTATGCTTGTGCAGTGTTATAATCTGGGGTGCCAGGGCAGCCCCAAAGGGAAACTGAAGTAAAATATTTGTGGGACTGGTACACTATTAATTAAAATTGAAATTAATTGTGACATAAAATAACTGTGATTAATCACAGATATAATCACACACTTTAACAAGTGGCACATTGTAGGTAGTGTGGCTCAGTGGTCTAAGGTGCTGGCTTTAGGCTCTAGTCTGCCTAGAGGTATGCTTTGAAATCCTCCCCACTGTCATCTCTTTATATTTGGGCCCCCCAGTATAAAAAGGATGAGGATTTGCTGGAGCAGGTTTAGTAGAGGGCAACAAAAATGATTAAGCAGCTGGAGCACAAGACCTACGATGATCGGCTGAGGGATTTGAGCTTGTTTAGTTTGCAGAAGAGAAGACTTAGGGGGTCCTTTAATAGCAGCCTTCAACTTCCTGAAGGGGAGCTCTAAAGAGGAGGGTGAGAAACTGTTCTCAGTGGTGTCCAATAGCAGAACAAGGAGCAATGGTCTGAAGTTGAAGAGGGAGAGGTGTAGGTTGGATATTAGGAAAAACTACTTCACCAGGAGGGTGGTGAAGCACTGGAATGTGTTGCCTAGAGAGGTGGTGGAATCTCCATCCCTCGAGGTTTTTAAGTCCTGGCTTGACAAGGTCCTGGCTGGGGTGACTTAGTGGGGGTTGATCCTGCTTGAAGCAGGGGCCTGGACTAGATGACCTCCTGAGGTCCCTTCCAGCCCTGTGATTCTATGTTTCCAGATATATTGATTTCAATTACAACACAGAATACAAAGTGTACTGTACTCTCTTGATGTTTCTACGCATATTTACACTCAGGGTGATAAACGGTTAATCAGTGAGCATGCCAATCAACCTCATGCTGACCAATTAACCGGTACTTGCCATTGAACTCAGGCAGCAGCCAGCTGTACCGGGTCAGAGCAACCTCAGCCATAGGTCTGTGGGCCAGGTGATGGGACTTCTTGGTTGTGATTGGACGTCACAGCCCTGATAGGGCCAAGCAGTGGACTGAGCAGCAGCCCCTGAGTTAGAACTGGTAACATCACTAATTTGCACTTAAAAAAAAAGGTAAACAGCATTTCTCACTTCACCACATTGTACTGTGGTACAATCTCTATTGTGAATGTGTGACTGAGAATACTCATTCGCTGGGCACTGTAGGTGGCGTTTCACAGTGTTTATGTGCAAGATATGCTCAACATTTGTATGCCCGTCATGCTTCTACCACGATTCCAGAGGGCACCAAACTGCTTTCAGCTCTTCTGTAGCAAACTCATTTGAAAACTTGTTCTCTCTTACAGGTGACAGTGTAAATAGGGGGACCGCATTATCGCCCATAAAGGTAAATGAGTTTGTTTGTCTTAGCAATTGGCTCAACAAGAAGTAGGACTCAGTAGATTCATAGGTGCTAAAGTTTTACATTGTTTTGCTTTTAGGTGCAGCTATTTTGTTTTTAAAAAATCTACATTTTCATGGCAGAGATATCACTACAGTACTTTTATGAGGTGAATTCGAACGTATTCTTTCTTTCTCTTATCTTCAGAGTGCAAATATTTGTAATCAGAAATAATTTTATAAACTAGAGGTCCTACTGCCGCACCATTGGTAGTTGGGCGGATCCCCATGCTGGCTGAGGAAGGCGAAGTGTCAAGATGCGGTGGGGAAATCATGGTAGAACTGGACAGCCAGACCCAGCAAAAATAAATATATGCTTGAACACATAAATTGAGTAGTCTACCATTTGTATTGTGTAGCATTTGAAAATGTGGAAAAATATCCAATATATTTGTAATGAATTTCAAACGATAAGAAAATACCAATTAACAGTATTAATCATGACTCTTTTTAATAAAAATAGTTTCTTTTGAATTAATTGAGTTAGCTGTAAGTAACTGACAGTCCATAAAAATTAATGAAGGCTTTTAAACGTGTGTTGAGCCAGCCCTTCACTTTTTAAACTAAAATTTGTGAATTAGCCAGACTGCTGTGCAGTTGTGGATGGCAGCCTCTCTTCGCTGCTCCAGAACTGACTCTTGACACCAGCTGGAGTCCTGTGGACAGCTGCTGCCCTTCTTGGCTGTATACACTCAATAGCACCTTCACTGGAAAGTAGAAGTAAGTAGAGCTGGCTTGCTACTTTGCTTGCTGTGGGAGTCCTAGGGCAAGCAGAGTGAGTGCCTAAGGCCTGGGGTGGGGCTGAATGTAGCCCCTGGCTTTCCTAGATCAGCCTCCCCAAGACCCACGGCTTCCCCACACAGCATTGAAGAGCCCATATTGGAGCTCCAACCTCCTGCCATCCCTTCTTGGCACTGGAGCACACAAAATCTATTAGCCTGGGCCCTCCAAGGCTCTAGTGTGCAAGATGAATGTACTTCTTCTTCTCAGTTGTGGGGGCCACATCAGTGAGGGTTCTCTTTGTTTAGGTTTTGGTTTTTGCTTCTTACTTGTTGTAAGGGAGTAGGAAGAAGGCTGGGCAAGGCAGGGGTTAAACAGAGCCTGTTTGCCCAATTAGCCCCAACCTGGTTCACCTGCAACCGGTGTCAGTTGTGGAGGGTGTATAAAAGAGGAGAAGTCAGCCCAGTTCGGAGCTGACCAGCCAAGAGGCAGGGCCAGAGTCAGAGCTGCCACCAGGTCGGCCGTCAGAGGAGGGAGTTTAATTGGACCAAATATGGTTTGGTGAAAGAGAGAACCTTTGGAACTCCTCAGAGCTCTTCTCCAGGTCTGCAAAGCTCAAAAGGGCTCATATCTCACCAGCCAAAACAGATATTACCTCACCCACCTTGTCTCTCTGTTTTAACAGCTTTAAAGCTTGAACTCGTTGCATCTCAACTTCGTCTGTCATTAAAAATTAACAGATCTCCCGCCGTAATTTCCCACTACTTTGAAATTTATAAAAAGACAAAAATCTTAAAATATACTGTGCAAAGTTATGAAAAAAATAACAAGTGCATTCCACAAAGCCTTTTTATGGGCCAGAACAGCAGGGATGGGGGATGGGGGGATGAGGCAGGGCCTACATTCCCACTAAATTCCTCTGAATTTAAGTGCCTCGTTGAAACTGCAAGTCACAACAATCACATATATACATGGAGATACACATATCTCATAGAATTGGAAGGAATCTTGAGAGGTCATTGAGTCCAGTCCCTTGCCCTCTTGGCAGGACCAAGCACCATTCCGGATCACACCTCATCCTTCCAGGGAATGAAGAGGGTTTGCAGGTTAAGAGGAGAGCAAAGAAAAATCCTTGTTCCTAATCTTGATCCAAGGATAACAATGTGCTCAAAAATTTCTCATAATCACCACTCCCCAGCATGTAGCCATGTCCTCCTCCTCCTCCATCCCCCAGTGGAGCTTAGGAGAAAATCCCCCCCATCCAGCACAGAGGGAACCCCCCACCTCCACACACACACATGGCTCAGTCAACCTGAACAGAGAGAATGCACAATTCTTCAACCCCCAGCAACCCACCCTGAGCCTCTTCCACCACAATCTGCCCCACCATATTGCCATAGGGCTTCTAGAGGGGACCCTCTGTCCCAGGGAGAATGGGGAGACCCTGCCCTGACCACCCACCTTGCTGCTTCTCCCACCAGAGCAGAGGAATTATCTGAGACAGAATAAGTGCTGGTGTCCTCCCTCTTGGATTTCCCCTCCTACCTAGCTGACACCTGCAGGTAAGGTCACATAAGACTCTTCATCTGCACTCCCTTCAACACATCACCATGGGCAACAACATTGATTAGTAGCAATGGTAGATACTTCATAGATATGGTCTTTGAATGATAAAGTGCTCATTCAAAAATGCTGTTTTTTAATGAAAAGCTGTTGCTGCAGCTATTAAAAGGCTATTAAAAAGGTTCTTTGGCAGCGTCATTGTCCTTGTTTTTTTTTTTAATTGTCACTGTGTGATGACTGGATAATATACATGTGCAGTTGTGCTTTAGCAAACTGGAATACTGTCTTATGGGTAGATGAAAGTCATGAGTAACGCAATACTTTTGGAAATGGTAGGTGAGAAAAAAGTACAGTATTTTCTAAAAAAATACTAATGTGAAAGCACAAGTTCCATGAAAATGAATTAGTTGAATAAAGCATAAATCCTGAAAAAATGTACTTTGGTAGTGTAATTAACTTAGTTACTTTACACCTCTGCAAACAAACATATGATGAAGGAGCAGTCTCACTGAGTCCAAGCTACTTTGCACTTGTGGCTTAACTAAAGCATATAATTTTTATGATTACATCACCATTTGAAAATGAAACTGTATGACTTCAATGACAAATATGCTTTGATACACTTGAACCAGGTGTAAAATTCTAACCCCACTTTTGTCACCTGTGAATTTTTCTGAAGGGGGCATGTGTGTGTGATAGCAGCAATCAAAATATCATAGCAGAGAACAATGTAAAGGACAAAAACATCAAGGAAAAGAAGGTATCTGTAAAGACATAACTTCAGAAAATCACATTAGGAAATAACAGAGAGATAGCCGTGCTAGTCTGTATACTGTGGAAACAACAAAGCAGTCCAGTAGCACTTTAAAGACTAACAACATAATATAGAATTATAGAATCATAGGGCTGGAAGGGACCTCCGGAGGTCATCTAGTCCAGCCCCCTGCTTCAAGCAGGACCAACCCCAACTAAATCATCCCAGCCAAGCCCTTGTCAAGCTGGGACTTAAAAACCTCTAGGGATGGAGAATCCACCAACTTTCTAGTCAACGCATTCCAGTGCTTCACCATCCCCTGGTGAAGTAGTTTTTCCTAATATCCAACCTACTATTCTCTTTCTGTAACTTCAGACCTTTGCTCCTTTTTCTGCTGTCACCACTGAGAACAATTTCTCTCCATCCTCTTTAGAGCACCCCTTCAGGAAGTTAATGGCTGCTATTAAATCACCCCTGTCTTCTCTTGTATAAACTGAATAAGCCCAAATCCCTCTGCCACTCCTCACAGGCCCAACATAGTGAATGCTAGTGGGAAATGGGTAGGGTTAGAAGTTGAAATAAAAAAAGAACAAGTTAAAAATCACTTAGGAAAGTTAGATGACTGCAAGTCACCAGGGCCTGATGAAATGCATCCTAGAATGCTCAAGGAGCTGATAGAGGAGGTATCTGAGTCTTTATCTATCATCTTTGGAAAATCATGGGAGACAGGAGAGATTCCAGAAGACTGAAAAAGGGCAAATATAGTGCACATCTATAAAAAGGGGAATAAGAATAACCCAGGAAACTACAGGCCAATCAGCTTAACTTCAGTGCCAGGAAAGATAATGGAGCAGATAATTAAAGAAATCTGCAAGCACTTGGAAGGTGGTAAGGTGATAGGGAACAGCCAGCATGGATTTGTAAAGAACAAATCATGTCAAATTAACCTGATAGCTTTCTTTGATAGGATAATGAGCCTTGTGGATAGGGGAGAAGTAGTAGATGTTTAGTAAAGCATTTGATACGGTCTCACATGATATTCTTTTAAAAAAAACTAGGCAAATACTATTTAGATGAGTCTACTACATGGTGGGTGCATAACTGCCTGGATAACCGTACCCAGAGAGTAGTTCTTAATGGTTCTCATTCCTGCTGGAAAAGTATAACAAGTGGGGTTCCGCAGGGATCTGTATTAGGACTGGTTCTGTTCAATATCATCATCAAGGATTTCGATATTGGCATAGAAAGTACGCTTATTAAGTTTGCAGATGATACCAAGCTGGGAGGGGTTGCAACTCCTTTGGAGGATAGGGTCATAATTCAAAATGATCTGCATAAATTGGAGAAATGGTCTGAGGTAAACAGGATGAAGTTTAATAAGGACAAATGCAAAGTGCTCCACTTAGGAAGGAACAATCAGTTTTACACATACAGAATGGGGAGATACTTTCTAGGAATGACTACAGTAGAAAGGGATCTAGAGGTTATAGTGGACCACAAGCTAAATATGAGTCAACCGTGTAATGCTGTTGCAAAAAAAGCAAACATGATTCTGGGATGCATTAACAGGTGTGTTGTGAACAAGACACAAGAAGTCATTCTTCCGCTCTACTCTGCTCTGGTTAGGCCTCAGCTGGAGTATTGTGTGCAGTTCTGGGCACCGCAGTTCAAGAAAGATGTGGAGAAATTAGAGAGGGTCCAGAAAAGAGCAACAAGAATGATTAAAGGTCTAAAGAATGTGACCTATGAAGAAAGGCTGAAAGAATTGGGCTTGTTTAGTTTGGAAAAGAGAAGATTGAGGGTTGACATGATAGTGGTTTTCAGGTATCTAAAAGGGTGTCATAAGGAGGAGGGAGAAAACTTGTTCTTCTTGGCCTCTGAGGATAGAACAAGAGGCAATGGGCTGAAACTGCAGCAAGGGAGGTTTAGGATGGACATTAGGAAAAAGTTCCTAACTGTCAGGGTGGTCAAACAGTGGAATAAATTGCCAAGGGAGGTTGTGGAATCTCCATCGCTGGAGATATTTAAGAACAGGTTAGATAGATGTCTATCAGGGATGGTTTAGACAGTACTTGGTTCCTGCCATTGGGGCAGGGGGCTGGACTCAATGGCCTCTCGAGGTCCCTTCCAGTCCTTGTATTCTATGATTCTATGTTTCTATGTGCTCCAGCCCCTTACTCATTTTTTGTTGCCCTCTGCTGAACCTTCTCCAGCACATTCAGATCCCTTTTATATTGGGGGGCCCAAAACTGGACACAGTATTCCAGATGTGGCCTCACCAGTGCCAGATGGCCAAGCATTGTGGAGTCTTTAATCTCCCTGGTTTGGAGGACAGCTCAGACATATGAACCTGGTTTCCAAAAATGACATAACAACAATATGCATATCAGAGGGGTAACCATGTTAATCTGTGTCACCAAAAACACGAAGTCCTGTGGCACCTTATAGATCAACAGATGCTTTGGGGCATAAGTTTTCTTCTGCAACAACTCACTTCATCAGATGCATAAGTACTCAGAACTGTTTGACTTAGAGCCCTTCTGTGAAGAAACCAGTGGGCTTTACAAAATGGTTACGCAAAAATTTGGAAGGAAGCTAATTGAAGGTAGATTAGAAAAATGGTACTTTGAAACATTTTTTCTTATTTAAGCACACTAGTCTGTACCAAATCCTGTGTATAGTTTTGCACACATACAATATAGGGAGGCAAAACTAACAAAAAACAGAATAAAACTATAAATTGCAGCTCATAGCCTGTTACTTTTCTTAAAAATATGCATGATCTCTCTGAATGAAGCCACAGAAAACTATGTACTCCAGAATCCAGGTTCACTTACACAGAAGTTGTAAAGAGTTCTAAAGTTGCATCTGCTCTTGACCAATATTATGAGGACATGTTGCTGGAAATAAACAATACGAGATTTTAAAGTAACAGTAGAAAAGCCTCGAAAATAAAATTCAGTCTTGTAGTTTACTTTTGGCTCGTAAATTGTCATACAAATTAATGGTAAATGCAGACACATTTTCCTCTATTCTGTTTTTCACACATCACTGCCATACCAAAATAAAATTATAGTAGCTGTGGGAGCAGAGCGTTAGTAATTCACTCTATAGCATCATACAAGGATATTATTGCTGAAGGAGGCAAAAATATATAACATTATTTATACAGTAAACAGGTAAGAATGTAATTGAAAAGGGCCAAACATTTAGCCCATAGCCCATTTTCAATGTTCACTTTAGCAAATAGTCCATCTCAGTTGTAAGTATGCTGCTTTGTTTGTGTACGTGAGGAGGAAGAGAGAAACTGTTTAAACAATTAAACGGACACAATTAATCAGACAAGCAGTACACACAGCTCTCCCATGTATACTGCAAGTAAAAGGCTTCACATGAAACGGGAAAGCTCACATAGCTGGATTGGAGGTCTTGTATTATATACATAAAAATATGTCTAAGATTGTTATTCTGTGACTATGCAGTCATGAGTGAGGCATCTCATGGTTCTTGGTGACACAGTATCCTAACCACCAAGGGGCTTTCTGAGTGATTTGTGGGAGAACTAGTCTGTCATTTTGGGCAGGGAGGGAGTTGTGGGCAAGCACTGGACAGCAGATAGGTGTAGGGAATTTTAGCCTGCATCCTCACTCCCAACTAGTTTGGTTACCAGTACAAGTGGGAAACATGCTTTAATTCATGTTTCCAATTGTGCCAGCGCACTTAGGTTGAAAGGAACACCAAACTTGCATGAAAAGACTTGTGCATGCCACCAGCGGAATAGCTGGGGCAACATGTAGTAAGCACCATGCCTAGAAGTTATGGCCCCAAGTTGTTGAACTTGGTGGGAGAAGAACATAATTTGTTTACATAAAAATCCTATAATTAGAATAGCAGGCCACCACTTATTTTCTTTTCTAGTGCTTTCTGAAAGAAGAATATAAAAGGAGTCAGTGTGAAACTGAGTGCTGCTGTATCTGGAGTGTAAAATTAGCCCTTCACGTGGTAATGACTGCTAAGCATATCACTGTGGAAAAGCACACAGCAGGCAAAGGCTTAGAAAAGCTGGGAAATCAATGTGCTCTGTGCTGCAGAAAAGAACAAGTCTAGCAGCATGACCTTTAACCAACTTCACATATTGTAAGTAACTAAAGCTGCGTCTACACGTGCACGCTACTTCGAAGTAGCGGCACCAACTTCGACGTTAGGCGGCGAGACGTCGAAGTCGCTAACCTCATGAGGAGATAGGAATAGCGCCCTACTTCGACGTTGAACGTCGAAGTAGGGACCATGTAGACGATCCGCGTCCCGCAATGTCGAAATTGCTGGGTCCTCCATGGCGGCCATCAGCTGGGGGGTTGAGAGATGCTCTCTCTCCGGCCCCTGCGGGGCTCTATGGTCACCGTGGGCAGCAGCCCTTAGCCCAGGGCTTCTGGCTGCTTCTGCGGCAGCTGGGGATCTATGCTGCAGGCACAGGGTCTGCAACCAGTTGTCGGCTCTGTGTATCGTGTGTTGTTTAGTGCAACTGTGTCTGGGAGGGGCCCTTTAAGGGAGCGGCTTGCTGTTGAGTCCACCCTGTGACCCTGTCTGCAGCTGTGCCTGGCATCCCTATTTCGATGTGTGCTGCTTTGACGTGTAGACGTTCCCTCGCTGCGCCTATTTCGATGTTGGGCTGAGCAACGTCGAAGTTGAACATCGACGTTGCCGGCCCTGGAGGACGTGTAGACGTTATTCATCGAAATAGCCTATTTCGATGTCGCAACATCGAAATAAGCTATTTCGATGTTGGCTGCACGTGTAGATGTAGCCTAAGAGAGAGATGGCACACTGAGACAATTACGGTGAAATGAAAATATACTATGGCCCTTTAACACCTTGGCTGGCAACAAGGAGCTCAAAGCACTTTGCAAATCATTAAGCCTAGGACCACAAGCCAGGAACAGAAGCAGGGATCACTTATCCACTGCTAGAGTGGAATGGGCAGCTGTTTAAAAATATCTCAGAGGGGTACTGGAAAAGAAACGGCGTAGACTACCCAACTGACGTTGTATAGCATATTCAAGGAAGAAGAGCATATGTATTGATGAATTTGGCAAGTAAAGCGGCGTTAATCCCCCCTCGCCCCCCAAAGGTCATATGACCTTTGAGCTGAGCTGTTCTTCATGTAATAAGGATAAAACAAATGGTGGGTTATTATTTCACTCCACACTATGGGAAGTAAGTTGGGCTTTAGGATGCTGGACTGGAATTCGGGAGATGTGGATTCACAATTCTGAGACTTAGGACAAAGGAACTTTCTCCCTCATATTGTCCATCTCTATTTAGAAGTAATAAATTCTGGGGAAGGGGTATCTGTTACTCCATATTGTTATTTGTTTGGGGAATTCTTGGGGGGGAGGTTTTTGGTTTTTTTTACAGTGTCTAATACAAATATTAAATTACACTTGCAGCTATTTTCTGCTGTCCTGTGTACAGGAAGGGGGATGGAAACATGGCCTGGAAAGAAGACTGTGGCAAACAGGACTGAGGACAGTGTACGAGTGACATTCAAGCAAAAAAGATGAAAAGTAAGGATAAAATTCAGAGGGCCTATGAAAAGAGTAGAAAAGGTAAAAGAGGGTAAGGCAAGAACAGGGAAAGAAGGCTGCTCATTCATCATGCTAAATGATAATCTAAGTGTGAACATCTAGTCAGTGATGTTCAGATTTTTTTTGTCTGTGCTGGGAGCATAGAAATTCCACACTGGCGAGTAAGGGGTTAAAGGAACAACTCTGGACCCTGGCAGCCCCCATCCTGGCCCACCTGCTAGCCTGCATAAGTTGGAGCCTTTAGACAAACAACACGACTCAGAGGCAGGAAGACCATGTGCTGTGAGCGCTTGAGAAGGCACACCCAAGGGGCTCGGCACTTGCGACAAAGCTGTTGACCTGACCAAAACTGCAAAGGAGAAGGCTGGTGATTTCTGAACTTCAGGGAACTTTAACTTTGTTTACTTTATGTCTTCCTGTGGAAAGAGGGAACACTGGTAGGGAATGATTCAGGAAGACCTCTGCATTGCACCTTAAAAAACTGGTCTTAGCCCCCTCCCACTGGGCTCTTGTTTGGAGCCTACTGCACAAGATGGGCCCGGGGAACCTTATGAACCTGCAAAGAGAGGACAACATAAAAATTACTGCTAAATGGCAAAGTTAAATTGGGGGAAAATTGTGGATGTGCAAGGGTGCAGGGTACAGCTTCTAGGACCCCAGCACAAAGGGTGAGGGAGAAAGCCCTAAAAAGCTTGCTAACGTATAGCTAGGAAAGCCCATATTTCCATCACCTGCTTGCTTTATGAGGCTACAAGGGACCTGACAGAAACAGAAACAACCAGGCAACCTGGTCTGTAAGCAGTTGCCTTGAAAGGAACCTATTAATCTTCATCAGACTCATCCTCTCCTTAGTGGTCTAGCTTCCACAGGTTGCAAACATGCATCTTTTCCCTTATGGAGAAAACAGGGTTTCTGCCTTGGATTCTGAGCTCTAAAGAGAATTTGCTAAATAGTGGCTGAAAGGAGGTCACCTTTCTCCAGACAGTTGTGCAATGGTGATAGGCAACCACAGAGGTTACAGGTGAGACAGCTGTGAGTTGCTTACAGCTGTTCCCCCACCACCCCAGCTCAGCTTTTCTTATGAAAAGATTTAACTGCCTCCTTTGTTAATCTGCTTCCTGGAAGTTTGTAGTTAATGCAAAATGCTTCTTCAGGCTCCCTCTCACATCCTTCTGCCTGGTTTTCAAGCTCTTTGCTGTTGACAAGTTTGCCACCTATGTAATGAAGCACACGAGATCTTTTGTAGGGAAAAAGGCAGCACACTGCATTTATTGAGAATACAACAGTAGCATAAGCTTTTCAGTCACACACACAGAGACACCATGCACACACACAGACATTCCTGCCAGATGACTTTATAGTTACCAATCCAGAGTCTGGATCCATCTAGTGGCCAGCTAGATCTATCACAGAGTGGCCATGTCTACACAAGCCCCAAACTTTGAAATGGCCACGCAAATGCCATTTGTGTGGCCATTTCAAAGTTTACTAATGAAGCACTGAAATGCATATTCAGTGCTTCATTAGCATGCAGGCGGCCGCGGCACTTTGAAATTGACGCGCCTCGCCGCTGCGCGTCTCGTCCCGACAGGGCTCCTTTTCGAAACGACCCCGCCTACTTCAAAGTCCCCTTATTCCCATGAGCTGATGGGAATAAGGGAACTTCGAAGTAGGGGGGTCCTTTCGAAAAGCAGCCCCGTCGGGACGAGATGCGCGGCGGTGAGGCGCGTCAATTTCGAAGTGCCGCGGCCGCCCGCTTGCTAATGAAGCGCTGAATATGCATTTCAGCACTTCATTAGTAAACTTCGAAATGGCCATTTGCGTGGCCATTTCGAAGTTTGGGGCCCGTGTAGAAGTAGCCAGTGGGAGCAGAGTCTTGTTGGTCATGATCTAAAGCTCTTCTGGAATTGGTGGCAAGAGGAACCCAAAGTCCCATGACAAACACCCTGTTTTTATAATCCTTTTTCTCTGTTGAAGTCTGTGGATTCTGCTGTGTCAGTCTGCAGCCGGTGTGTTATCTTTTTGATAGCAATCGTTTCCAAAACATCTCCAAAAGGCTCATCCTGTAATTAATCATTTTTTTAGGGGTGCCTGCTCCATGCTTTAGAGTTGTCAGTCTGCCAATCTGATTACTTCTTGTACTGATGGTTCTTCTCTGACATGGTTAAGTCTGTCTTCACCCATGCTTTGCCCCTCCTTTCTTGGCCATCTGGCTCTGATGATAACCTTCGCAACTTTATCTCCACACGGACATGCCGCTTTCACATGTAAACAAAAATATTACACGGACTTTCAAAGAAAAGCATTGTACCACAGGATCTCATATTGGGCAAAGCGAAGGGCATTGAAAATCAAGCAATTATGACTCCATCCTTCAACATTTCTCTGATCTTATTAACAGAGACACAATATCAGAACTCTGTCTCTTTACTTACTAAACTCACTAAACTTTAAGACAAAGAGGCATACATTCAGTTAAAGAACTTAATTACTAAAAATAATAAAATGCTAAATGTGTTAATATGCTACCTTCCATTGCTACATTATTAAATCGAAAATATGAATATTAAAAAGAATAAAACTTTCAACTCCAACACCTACGTAAGGTGACCATCTGTCCCATATTAGGCGGGATGGTCCCTTATTATGAGACGCCAAAAAGGCAGACCTACTTGTTTCTTAAAAGGGACTCATTGTCCTGTATTTCGGTCCTCCTCCTACCGACCTTTTCTGCCAGCAGCTGCCTCGGGGAAGTGGCAGGAATGTGGGCAGCTGTCGCATCCCTGCTGCTTCCCCAGGGTTCTGGGGGAGGACCAGCAGCTGCCACTTCCCCAGGGTTTGGGAGTGCTGGTGCTGCCACTTCCCCAGGGCTTCTAGCAAGGGCTGGCAGTTGCCCCTCCCCTGGGGCTCCTGGGGAATGCTGGCGGCTGCCACCTCCTTCCCAGCTCCCTGGGATAGGGCGATATGGTTGCCCTACGCCTAGAGTGGACAATTCCTCCTTTACAGCCATCTCTGCAGCTATGGCAGAAAGGTATTCATATTTGTATCACACCTTTACCACTTCTTTCTAATGTGGGATGCAATAACACTTCTTTACTCTCATTAGCATGAAAAGTTCTACAATGGACTTTTTAAAACAACCAGCCTGTTCTTTCCCACTATGCTGTTTAATGGAAACATGGTCAGATTCATCATCTTACAGGACAACAATCCACTAGTGCACATTATATATTTTTAGACCCTGCACAATCCCTTTGATGTGATGCTGCTGCAGTTTAACCAGGCAGCCAGCCAAGGTGTGCTGATCGATGACAGATACACAAAAGGGGCATGCTGCTGACCAATGAGGACACGGCATATTAAAGCTCCTATTACAGGATGCCTCACCATTTGGGCAGACAGAAGAGAGCTAATGACATGAGTGTCATTTTTGGACAGCCTTTCAAGCTAGCAGAATTCAGCCAAACTGAAATGGGAATCAATTACAAATAACCTCCACTAAGCTCCAGCCAGCAACATTTCATTACACCATGAAGGAGAAGATGAGGGCAAAGATGAGAATGTACTATGTGGGAATCCACTCTTACAATATTTTTTAACAGTATTGTTCAATGAAGATTAGCTAATGAGCTTTCAATGGTGCTTTTCATTGCTTCATATTTTTAACCTAGCAGTAGGAGTCTGTGCTTAATTTTACCAAGGTGGTATCTGAATTAAGTCTTCAAATTGTATGCATATCAGTATTTAGTAATAAGAACTAAAAAGATTAGAGTACAAGTGTTGACATTCTTGTGATTTGATGGTTTTATCAAAGCACTTGAGCTAACATGATTCTAAGAGACGCTTGGATTTCATTAAAAAAAGTTTCAGTGTTAATGGTTATGAAAGGAATCTGGAAATACGAATGTTAGCAGCTCAAAAAGCTGCCACTCAAAGGTAAATACAAAAGAACCCCTTCCCCACAAGTTGAAAACTAATGACCAAAGGCATTTTCACACCATTTTTCCAAAGCTTGCCATTGACTCAGGCCACTTGCTGGAGTGCAACCCAGTGATGATACACGCCATCAGAGTGTGCTGTTTTGGGGCCAAGCTGCCTGAAGTACAGTAGGCAAATAGCAAAAGGTGAGGAAAGCATAGGGTACTAAAATTGAGCAAAGTGCAACCCGTAACAATTTAAACCACCTTCCCTCAGCAGGGGAAAAGCCTGCGACTTCACTTACTCATGAGTGGAAAGAAGACAATTTGTGTTACTCTTAGAAACGCTCTTACTTAACTACATAGATGTGTCCAACATGGGGCATGGTGTTAGAGGCTATTTGGGAAATCAGGGTCCGTCCTGGTCATTCGACACCCATTCGCCCCAGTCAATAATTATTTTGCCTGCAGTGAGCAGAGATTCCCTTTCCTCCTCTGGAGTGTCAGCAACCAAAACATCAAGAGGACATTTTTTTTTCCAATTCAGTAAAAAACTCAATAATTCAAGAGCTGCAATGCATATGAATCCAAGATGGTTCATACTGCCCTGGGATCACTGAGATGACTGTGAAATCTCAACTGGTCTGCTTTTACCCCTATGAAAGTACAAAAACAAAAAAAGCGCTTTCTTGAAATGGAGTCAGATTTCCAAAGCTTTCTGTGGTGGGGTAGGCCAGCCCCAAATATCGTTGAGTGCTGGAGCTAGCTCCCCCACATTCATTTGGGCAGGGGAAGTTGAAGGATCAGTTGACATGGTCCCTTCACAGGCCTTCTTTGGCAGGAGGCAGCCCCAAATTTTGCCCCCACATGCAATTGGGTTAGTTAGTTGAGGGCCCAATTGAGATGGTCCCTTCAGGGGACAAGACCCTTTGGGGGCTTTCTCTGGCAGTGGGGGTGTAGTTGAGGGACCTCTTGACAGTGGGGCCCCCTTGGTGACAGTGGGCCCCCCCAGTTTTTTCAATGGGAGAGAGACTCCCCCCATCCCAAATGATTGCAAGCCCCTGAAATCCCTGCTGCCCTTTGGAGCCTTCACCACACACGAGTTTCTATTGGGTTAGGGGCTAGACCCATGAAGTGGTTGGGCAGGGGATAGACCCCCGACTGCATGGCGCCTGTGCAAAAATGGGGGTTGCTCTCATATGAGAACAACCCCCCACAGCTTCACTGCCATGTCACGTCTGGTGGAGGGATGGCTGGTCTCGGCCTCTCCTGCTATAGCCTGTGCATGTAACCTGTGCAGGGACGAAGCCACCGCTCCACACTGGGGCTATTTTTTTCATGGGGAGATACGATTGCTGCACTGATAATAAAGAAAAACGTTTCTTGCATTCTCATACAAGCATCAACCCTCAAAGCCTAGCGACCACAGGCTTCCTGGTCCTGAACTCAAATTCGCAGGCTTCCTGTTACTTCCTGTGCACTTGGAGAGCAGAGAAGATGAAAGCAGACAGAGCAGACAAACATGGGGCATTGTGGAATACATGCAGGACACTTTTGGAGGCTAATATTGGGGGGTAAATATTTACTGGTTCCACACTAGCATTAACCTGACCTTTTAAATTTGAACTTGGCACTATGCCGACTTGCTTTGTAGGTATTTTATGTCTACCTTTGCATTCCCTAAAATCAACCTAATGGTATTTACAATGAAGACAGTGACAACGTAAAAATCAAGCAAATCTCTTTAAAATAGATTTCATCATGTAAAGTAGGCTAATTAGGCTGCATCTAAACTATGAGATAAATTAGATTTTGAATAAACTTGATTTTTTTAAACCTTGTTCTTATGAATTCGAATTTAAGTGTCCACACAGATTCTTGAAATTTGGCCCACCTTTTTTCTGTGTTGAGCTTCCATGTCCCCATTGCCCTATGCAAGTTTATCAGCATGAGCAGTACATTATGGGTTCCTATCCAACAGTGCCTTAGCCCCAGTTGTTTGTGGCTATTTCATATTTGAATCCCAGAATGAAAAAGCACTGTGCTAGAACTCAGAGCACCACGTAACCGCATGAAAACAAACTGAAAATCGTGCCATTTCCTACAGCATTTTCTCTGCCAGTGCAAGCATGGTTTCCCCAAATGCTTCAACTCATAACACGACCTTTCATCAACCACACTGGCTGTCATGCAATTTTACTTTCAGTTACAAAGCTCAGTGATGGTTCAATATCATAATGATGATGATGATGATGGTTTTGAAGAGGAAATCTCACAACTGCAGTTCAAGAGCTCACAGATGCTGGCTGCCCTGGATGCATTGCCCACAGTGTAGAGGCAGTTTCGGACTTGTGAGACCAGCATACACGAGTGGGGCCACACTGTTTTGGAGTCCTGGGACAACCAGCAGCGGCTGCAGAACTTTCCCATGCACTTTAATGGACCTTTGTGATGTGCTGGCCCCAGCCCTGTAGCGCAGCAACAGAAGGATGTGGCCAGCTTTAATGGTCAAGAAGTGAGTGGCAATCACACTGTGGAAGTTTGCAATGCCCAACAGTTACCAATCAATAGCAAATAATTTTGGGGTGGGAAGATCTACAGTGGGCTCCGTGGTGATGCACGTGGCCTATGCAATCTGTCGGCGTCTCCTCAATAAGACTGTGACCCTGGGAGACGTATAGGCTATAGTGGATGGCTTTGCTGCCCAGACGTTTCCTGACTGTGGTAGGGAAATAGATGGCATGTACATCCCCATCCTGGCCCCAACCACGTAGTCTCTGAGGCTGCGGCTACACTAGCAAGTACATTCAAAATTAGGATCAGAAGACTGAGCTCTTTTGAAAGAACCCGTGGAGCGTCCACACACACACACACCGTGTGCTTTCGAAAGTAACTTCGGAAGAACTCCCGCGTTCTCTCGAAGTCGGTCCTCCGTTTCCGGGATGGGAAGAGCACCCTCCTTCGAAAGATAATTTTGAAAGAGAACAAGTGTAGACATTCCGCGGCCCGCTCATTCGAAAGAGGGAGTCCTCCATGGCAGCGATCAGCTGGCAGGCAGCAGCGCCGCTCACCGCACAGAGGGAGCTCTATGGTTCTAGCTTCCGGCCGCGCTTAAGAGGATGCAGGCTCCCAGAAACCCTCAGGCAGGAAGCTGAGAGCGTGCAGCCAGCAGTGAGGCCACGCTGCTCTCCAGCTCGCCAGCCACCGCAACAGCCAGGACCTGAACCTGGGACTAATGGCACATTCTTCCCTCCCCTTCTGTCTCCACAGCTCCTGCAGCCAGTGATCGGACCAGCCCCACCATGGAGGGCGAGGGGGAGCAGCCCACATCCCGAGCAGGGAATGTGCGGGGTCGCCACCAGGCCATCCACCAGTGCCACCAGGGTGGTGATGAGGAGGCGGGGGATGCTGCCCATACCGCAGCTCTGCAAGACCTTACTGGCGTGCTGTGGGAGTGGCTTGCCATGGAGCGGCAGGCCTGGGACCAGGTCGCGGCAAACATGGACACCCTGACCCGGGCCATGGTGGGCCACCTAGACCCAGCTGCTGCACCACTGCAAGCCACTCCTGCACCTGCCCCCCCCAGCTCCCACACCGCCGTCCCTCATCCCCCCATCACCCAGCCACCCCCCCACAGCTCCCCAGTCCCCTGGTCAGCCTCCCCACCCCTGACATCCCCTGTCCCCCCGTTCTCCCCCCCCCAACCTGCCCGACCTCTCTGCCTTTGTCCCACCCACCTGTCCCCAGCTGCCCTGATGCAGCTGGCCCATATGTTGCTGGGCAGGGTGAGCCCATTCTCCCTGCCCCCACTCCCCCCATGCCACCCCCAGGGAGCCCACAGGGGCCCCACCCCAGCAGCACCCCTACCTCCCCTGTGCCACCTGCCCCAGCCCAGCCACAACGGACAACCCGGACCTGAGGGTGGAAGGGGTGGACATAGGTGACGGGGATCCCATCCCTCGACCCCTGTAAATGAACAGGGCCTTCCACCCTTACCTTTAGCCCTCCCAGAGCCTGGAGGGTGACCACCTGGGGCCACAACGCCCCTGTATATAGTCCCCCCCTCAGTTCCCCTTTCTGTGATACCCCCGTATATAGATTCCCCCCCCAGCCCCCTCTTGCTGTGATACCTGTTGTATCCAGTCCCCCCAGCCCTCTTTTCTGTGATAGGCGGCAAAGCAGTAATAGCGGTTAAGTAAAGTGTTTATTTTGTGTTTCCATCTGGGTCCCCTGTGCATATGTGGGGGTGGTGGGGCATGAATGGGGGTGGGATGGTTACTGTGGTTCCCGCTGAAAGGCCTGGCGCAGGGCCTCCCATACCCGCAACCCATCCTGCTGGGCCTGGCGGCATGGGGCAGCAGGGGGCTGCTCATACCTACGCCCTGCCTCAAGGGCCCACTCATGCAAGAATGGCTCGTGCTTTGCCCCCACAAGGTTGTGCAGGGCACAGCAGGCCCCAACCACTGCCGGAACACTGGGGAGGCCAACCTCCAGCCTCGTGAGGAGGTATCTGAAGCACCGTTTCAAGCGGCCAAATGCCCGCTCCATGTTGCGGGCCCGATTCAGCCACTCATTAAAAACGTCCTGGCTAGGCTGTGTGTGTCCTGTGTATGGCCTCATGAGCCAGGCCTGCAGTGGGAGTAGGCCGCGTCCACCAGGATGCAGGGTGGCATCCCCAATGGGGAGCTCTCGCTGGGGGATGAAGGTCCCCTCGGCCATGCGGCAGCCCAGCCCCGAGTTCCGGAACACCCTGGAGTCATGGGCATGGCCAGACCAGCCCACACAGATGTCCTGGAACCGACCGTTGGCGTTGACGAGTGCCTGCAGGACCACAGAGTGGTAGCCCTTACAGTTTATGAAAGACCTGCTGCTGTGCTCTGGGGCCCGGATGGCGATGTGCGTGCTGTCCAGGGCCCTAAAGCAATTTGGGAAGCCCAACTCCTCGAAGCCCTGGATGGCATCATCCAGATCCCTCACATGCACCAGCTGCCGCAGGAGGACCCTGTTGATGGCCTGGATAACCTGCAGGGAGAGGGAGGAGGATGCACCCATGAGCACTGGGTGGGGTGTATTGTGCCCGACCATCCCTGTCCTCTGCAGGGCAGGCCTCCCTGGGGCCCCTGTCCCCGTCCCTGTCCTGTCTCCGATGAGGGCTGCCCTGTGGTCCTCGATGGTGCCCCATGCCAGCTTGTACCCCCCCCCAATTCCTGTCCCCCCGCATGTGCACGGCTTACCTCATTGGGGATGGCCCCAACAGTGGCCCTGCCCACCCCAAACTGATGGCCGATGGATCGGTGACTGTCCGGAGTGGCCAGTTTCCAGAGGGTGAGGGCCACCCTTTTCTGGAGCAGGAGCGCTGGCCTCGTGCAGGTGTCCTGGTGCTGTACGGCTGGGACGAGCCAGTGGTACAGCTCTAGGAATGTCCCCTTGGACATCCAGAACTTCTGTAGCCACCAGTCGTCACACCAGTCGTCCAGCACCAGCTGGTCCCACCAGTCGCTGCTTGTGGGGAAGCTCCACAGGTGGTGGATGTCCCGGAGGACCGGCTGGGGACATCGCGCCCTCAGGATGACTTCCAGGAGGGTGGCTAGTAGGCTGGCTGCCCATAGACGCTGCTGTGTGGTGGCCAGGACCACGCCCAGTGCACTGGCCATGGCCTTGATGGGGATGGGGGGCGCTGCTTGGGTTCCATGAGGGCCCGGGGTACCTCCTCTGATCTCCTCAGTGTGCGAGCCTGGGGACAGGTGGCTGGCCCTCGACGTGTGCAGGCCGACGTATGGGATGGGGGGGGGGCTTTAAGGGGACGGCGGGCTGCAGTCCCAGAAGGGCTCATCCACCATGTGACCCTGCCCACAAGACTTCCTGCGCCTGTACTTTCAAAAGAGCGCCCTGCATAGTGTGGCACTCATTTTCGAAATTGTACTTTGAGACTTTCGAAAGAGCAGATCGCACCTTCGGTCGCTGTGTGGACGCTCCCTGTCGAAAGGACGGCTTTCGACAGTCTGTTTTGAAAGCCATTCTTTCGAAAGGGGGCTGTGGTGTAGACACGGCCTGAGTGTATATAAACCCAAAGGGGTATTTCTCCATGGTGCTGCAGGGGTAGATAGATCACAAAGGTCTTTTAACCGACATCAACATTGGCTGGTAAGGTGGGGGTTCACGATGTGCACACATTCTGAACTTCTGGTCTGTACAGAAAGCTGCTGGGGACGACGTTTTTCCCAGACTGGAAAAATCCTGAGTGGTGATGTGGAGATGCTTCGTTTAATATTGGGTGACCCTGTTTGCCCTCTGCTCCCTTACCTTAGGAAGCCCTACACAGTATTTCAGAACTGAGGTATTCTGCCTTGAACTATTTCAAAATACAGCACCAAATGCTGAAATAGCCTAACACAAAATTAACTGGAAATAGGATATGCATATTGCTTAGCGTAAGTTTCTTAACTTATTTTGCATTAAGAGTGCAGTGTAAACAGAGCCTTAGAGAACCTAGGCACAATCTGTAATCTCTCCCCTCCCTCCCCTCACTGGGTCTTGATCTATTTAGAAAGGAAGTAGGGCCCATCTCTAACTGCATATTGGTACAGTCCCGGTACAACGTGGCCTAAATCGTAGTTCTGACCTTCAGGTACTATTGCATACAAATAATAGAAAATTTGAAAAAAAAAGTAAGGAATAAAAAAAGTCACCAGGCTAAGAAATATTGTAATGTTGATCAACTATAATGGTGTTTAGAAAATTATTTTATAGACTTCCTATGTATAATAATACCACCACCAATAATCTCTCTCTTAAATTCCTTGATCTCCGATTGCATTAGTAAGGAGAGTGGTATCATCATCCCCATTTTAGAAATGGGAAAACTGAGGCATGCAGAGGTGAAATGACCTGCCCAAGGTCACACACTCCAGTGGCAGAACCAGAACCCAGCTCTTCTGCGTCTCATGCTAGTCTTCTCAGCTTGGCAGTCACTCGATAATGAGAAGGATGTCTTCATGTCATCCTCCTATTTGTGAGTCCATTGATGTCTGATCAGCTCAATTCTGGAGTATACAGAGGAAGATGCCTGTGCGTGACTTTTCTGAGCATGGGGAGACTGTTGCACTGCAACCACAACTTGGCTCTTGATGGATAGAAAACTCAAGTCCAATGGCATGAGATCCACAACATCTGGGAGTCTCCTGGCAGCTTTCATCCACTGTCACAGACATTGTAGCATTACATTGGCTGTCCTCTGCCTATTCTGCTGTTCAGGACTTTTAAGATCATTCTTTGCCTGGACCCTCCCTCCTTGATCTTTCCACCATGGATGACCCTGCTGGGAGCATGCCACTCTTGGGTTCATTGGAACACACAAGCCCACTCAGCATGACAAGGTGACAATCCAGAGAGTAGGGTCATGCTAGTACCTTACCCTCTAAGTCACGTGGTCTAGGAGGAAATTACCAAATAGTGACAGAGAAAAACTGAGTTACAATTTACCCATGAAAACAAAAGTATTATCACAAGAGAAATTTTTGGGAGGTGATTTACAGAAAACAGAAGAGTTGGTGAAAAATAAATTAATGGGCATCATAAATATATAAATACTGTACTATAATCAAAAGCCCAACAATATTGAGCAACAGAAGAGCAACAATTTAACATGATTGTAAATTAATTTCTGTAGCCTGCCTATAAAATGGAAAAACTCTATGATTAAAAATGATTAACAATTTCCTTTCATTACCCTGGTGAGGTCACTAGGCTTTGCTAAATTCATTTACAGGATCATTTTTTGCAAACCTGCAGGTATTGTGATATCTGGTGTGTTAACATAATGAAGCAACATAGGAATAATAGAAGAATATTACCAGTTCAAATCTCACTCATATGTTGGCTTTCAATGCCTCCTTGTCCCTGACTTGCCTCAAAACAGATACCACTTTTGATTAACTCCTTACATGCACCCAGGTATCAGCTTTAGACCTGTCCTTTTCAGAGTCACAACTGGCGATGCTTTGACTGAAGAGCAATCACTACAGAGGGTGTCTTTATAACAGAAGAAAATGGATGGATGGGAACTAGAAAACTTATTGTTTTTAACAAGAGCAAGATATTTTATTTGCTAATACAAGTAAGATGGAAAAGGGCAGAGCGGATTTTTTTTCCTTTCTTCTTTTTTTAAAATAAACCTGCATCGCTTCCCAGCCAGGAATTAACACTCCACACTAAGGAAACATGTTAACTCTTCAGGGTGCACAGCAAGCAGCAAAGGAGCTTGCAGGTCCTGAAAACCACAGCATTAGTGGGGCATCCCTTTATGATGATCTTAGGCTCAGCTCTAACAGGAATTCAGCAAGTGCACCTTGATGATTGTTATAATGGGCCATAAATGACAGTAATACTTTACCAAGGGCAATTTAACTCCAAACCATGGGTGAACATCCTTTTCACCAAGAAATGCAAGCCTAGGAGGATTTTTCGTAAAGTGAACAAATGTGATTTATAAAACTTCACAGATTCTAAGGCCCAAAGGGACCAAAATAATTAGCTAATCTTATGGCCTGCACAACACAAGCCATAAGATGTCCCCAGTACAATTCCTGGAGCATAGCAAAACATCTAGTCGATGCCTTATGACCAGTCTAAATTTGTCTAGCTGGATCATGTAACAAATTTTCTGATACATTGCGGCTGTTATTAAATATTTGCACGCAAATTACCCCTTAAGCTTCTCTTTGTTATGCTAAATTGATTGAACTCATTAAATCCATCACTATAAAATAGGGTGTCTAATCCTTTAATTGTGTTTCTGGCTTTTCTCTGAGCCCTCTCCAACATATCAACATCCTTCTTGACCTGTGCACACCAAAACTGAATACAGCATTGTGAAAGCAGCCACACTCAGGGCCAAATTTACTTGTGACTCCCCTGTTTATGCAGCCAAGGATTGCTTTAGCCCTTCAGATCACTTTGCTTTGGCCACTCAGATCACTAAGTACACATGTGTCCCTGCTATGTTTTTAACTTTGACAATATGGAACAAGCAGGATTTTAAAAGAATGTTTCATGCTTGCTGATAAATTATTTTAAGGGAAGAGGTCTATAATACAGAGATTGAGCTAGAAAGACAAAGATACAGCATTGATGAAGGAAAATAACTTCAGTCACCCTAATGGGAAGAAATAAAAATGATCTGGTGTTTTGTTTCTTGTAATTAGGGAGGGGAAACCTTCTCATGCAAGTGAAAAGCAAAAGGTTACAGTCTCCAACTGAAAAACATTCACTTCACTACCTTACTACCTCAAGCTCCATCCCCGGGCCCAGGAACACTGTGGCTAGTAGATTTTGTGAGACACCCCCCAGGTTCTCGAGTGGAGCCCAAAGTGAGGAGTTCAGTGCATGGGAGGGAGCTGCAGAGGTGCAGTCCACGGTGGGAATGTAGGGACAGGCAGGAGGTAGCATGCAGAAGTGGGCCGAGACTGAGGGTGCAGGTTCTGGGCAGGACATAGATTGCAGGCGCTAGCTGGGGATGCGAGATCTGGGTGAGAGGTAGAGTTTAGGAGCTTGGTGGGGGTGGGAGTGCAAGGTATGGGCAGCAGGAAGGGTGCAGGAATGGGCTGAATATGTGGGTCTGGGGTTTGAAAGTGAATGTAGGGTGACAAGAATGAGGGCAGGGGAAGAAGGGGATGAGGTGCCTACGTAGTGCAGCTCAGGGTGCAGGGGAGAGGAAGGGGCTCCACTCAGCTCCACATGCTTCAGGGAAGAGCCCCTCCCATGGGCACCACTCTCAGGTCTCCCATTGGCCATGATTCTGCCAATGGGAGCAACAGGAGGCCATGCCTGCATAGAGCGCTTGCCTTCTGCCGGTCTACCCCCCCACACCCCAGTCTACAGGAGCCTTTACCCCCCATCCCCCACCAACAGTGGTGCTGTAGTTCCAGCCACGGAGTCCTCCATGCAGTTGGAGTGCCAGAGTGGTAGGTGGGGCTAAGCCCCAGACTTTGAGGGCTGGATTCAGGCAAGCCACGGGCTCTAGGTTCCCAACACCTGTTATAAATCCCCTCTAATGGATTCTACCTCCATAACTGTCAATAGGTAAAATCAGATCTCAGACCAGAACATAGTGCACAAGAACACTGCTTAACACTTTGAATGCAAAATGGAGCTTAAAATATGAAAAATACAATTCTTTAAAAATACATTCAAGCTTGATTTTTTTTCTGTGTAGATGCATTTTGGATTAATGTCTAATGAGGGCTGAGTTCTGGATCATCTGACTTGTCAGTTGTATTCATTTAGAGACAATTATGAAAGTTTTGGAGAGAGTGCTCCTGTAACAACAACAAAAAAAGACTATATTTTGCTAGCTCTACCAGCATCAATGGAGCTACTCAGGTGGGAAGGATAAGCATGACTGGAGCTGTGGTGGTGGGGGGTTAGGAAGTACTGATTTACACAGATATGCTACAATATTTGCTGTTTGTAGCCTGGTTATGTGATCATTAAGGTGAATGCTGTAACCAAGCACAAATATGTGAAATATGTCAAAACCAAGGTGACAGAGGCAATATTTTCTTAAGATCAAGAGCTAGTTACCTGGAGAAAAATCTTCCAGGCCAGTGGTAGAATGCTTGATATGTTTAAAGCTAGATTAGACAAAGTATTTGTGCATTAGCCTTGTAAATGTGGGGTTGTAAATTCAGTCCTTGAGGGGACCATTTAGGCATCTGCGGCAGAGATTTAAAAAAAAAAATCTCTGAGGGTCCCGCTGTGAGTGCAGGGGCCTGCACTTAAGACCTCTGAAGGTCCCTTCCAGGTCTACAAGCTGGGTGTAAATAGGTATACCTCCATAAAGAATATAAAATAAAAAAGAAGAAGCCTGCAAATGACAGAAAGATGGGACTTAAGTGTCATTTCAGTGTCTAAATACGGTAGGCACTTAGAATAGGTCTACAGTAGACATTAAAGTCTATCCTAGTTATGCAATTCCAGCTACAGCAATTGTATAGCTGGAACACACGTATGTATGATCGACTGATCTGGCTGTCCTCATGGGAGAAACTCTCCTGTTTGCCTTCCTTACGCCTCATGATTCCTGAAACTCAGTCCCTGATAGCTCAATGTCACGTGCCTCTACTAGGCATGCAAAATCGAGCCCCAGAAGATCGATGCTTAGTAGGCAAGTGTAGATGTGCCCTCAACAGACTAGAGCAGTACAAGCAGGTGTGGGTGGCTTTTGTTCACCATGGTGGTCCTGGGAGCCACATTACCCTCTAGAATAAGTTAAGGCAATCTGAACAAATGCTTATTGTGAGCCACCTTCCTTTATTTTAGTTCTTTAATCATTTGCTTACTCACTGGTTTGCAATGGGTGGGTCCCCCAATGTGGAATGTTAATCCTGTGTCTTTGTTATATAGATGACTACTTGGATACTTCCCACAAAGTCGAAGGCTGAAATCCTACCAAAAGGGAGATGGAGAACAGTTTTTATTGGGTGACAAAACAGAGGAGAAAGAGGTGGATTAACACCATTGTATATTGACAACATGACAATCAAACAGCAAAGGCATTCAGCAGAAGGAATGTAACAGTTTTGAAAAGACCTCCGTCTTGAAGAGTTTAGGAGCAGGTGATGGCAGCGAACAGTATTGCCTGTAACTGAGTGCTTGTGCTGCTGCCCACGAGAGATTCAGGTGTCACCCAACTGATTGGCTGAGTGCCCACAGTCAGTAGCATGTGTTTCTATTGGTGGTGGACATCTATACATGCCTCAGTGCACATACTCACACACAACTATTTCAGATTTGGCGATGATATATACCTTCAAATCAGTGGCACAGCTGTGGGTACCTGCATGGACCCTCAATATGCCAATATTTTCATGGCTGACCTGGAACAGCGCTTCCTTAGCTCTCGTCCACTAACACCCCGTCTCTACTTACGCTACATTGGTGACACCTTCATCATCTGGACCCATGGGAAGGAGACTCTGGAGGTATTCCACCGGGACTTCAACAACTTTCACCCCAACATCAACCTCAGCCTGGAACAGTCCACACAGGAGATCCACTTCCTGGACACCATGGTGCTAATAAACAATGGCCACATCAATACCACCCTGTACCGTAAACCCACTGACCGCTATACCTACCTTCATGCCTCCAGCGTCCATCCCAGACACACCACATGATCCATTGTCTACAGCCAAGAACTAAGATATAACCGCATTTGCTTCAACCCCTCTGACAGAGGCAAACACCTACAGGATCTCTGCCAAGCATTCTTGAAACTGCAATACCCACCTGAGGAAGTGAAAAAACAGATCAACAGAGCCAGACGTGTGCCACAAAGCCTCTTACTACAGGACAAGCCCAAGAGAGAAACCAACAGAACACCACTAGCCATCACCTACAGTCCTCAGCTAAAACCTCTACAGCACATCATCAGGGATTTATAACCCATCTGGACAATGATCCCCCACTTTCACAGGCCTTGGGAGGCAGACCAGTCCTTGCCCACAGACAACCTGCTAACCTGAAGCAAATCCTAACCAGCAACTATACACCGGACCACAGTCACTCTAACTCAGGGACCCATCCATGCAACAAACCTCGTTGCCGGCTCTGCCCACATATCTACATCAGCAACACCATTACAGGACCTAACCAGATCAGCCACACCATTGTGGGTTCATTCAGCTGCACATCTACCAATATAATTTATGCCATCATGTGCCAGCAATGCCCCGCTGCTATATACATTGGACAAACTGGACAGTCTCTATGTAAAAGAATAAATGCACACAAATCAGATATCAGAAATGGCAATATACAAAAAGCCATAGGAGAGCACTTCAATCTCCCAGGCCACACAGTAGCAGACTTAAAAGTAGCTATCCTACAGCAAAGAAATTTCAGGACCAGACTCCAAAGAGAACTTTCTGAGCTACAATTCATCTGCAAATTCGATGTCCTCAGCTCAGGCTTAAACAAAGACTGCGAATGGCTGGCTAAATACAGAAGCAGCTTCCCCTCCCTTAGTGTTCACACCTCCAGATCAACTGCTGGTAGTAAGCCTCACCCTTGCTGACTGAGCTAACCTTGTTATCCCCAGCCTTGTTCTGGCTTATTTATACCTGGCCCTGCAGATTTCCAAGACCAGCATGTGATAAAGTGAGTCTGTGCTCACGAAAGCTCATGCTCAAAACTTTTCTGTTAGTCTATAAGGTGCCACAGGACCCTTTGTTGCTGTTATAAAATTTATTGTGTATGAATGGAAAGAATGAGAGGGAACACTGGTAATGAATGACAATAACTCCTCATAAACATTTAACATAGAGGATTCAGATTTCTGCTGGGGCATTTACACACATTTTTTTTCAGAAGAATTTTTCAGAACAAGGTGCTCGTCCTCATCCAAGAGTGGAAAAGGGCATCCAGAAAAACTGCCAGTTTCTCCTAATTTAATATCACATTTTGTGTGAGAAAGAGCTTTTCTGAAAAATCTCACTAGTGTAGATGTAGCCTAGAGCTGGGTCTACACTACAAAGTTTTGTTGACAGAAGAGGCCCTCTGTCGACAAAACTAGGGAGTACCTACACCACAAATGTGCTCTGTCTAGAAGCTGTTGCCAGAACACAGCAGCTTTGTCAGTAGTGTTGTCTTGAAAGTTTGAGATCCTGTCACCAGATTAGTAGTGTAGACGCTCTTCTGTCAACAGTGGGGTCCTCCATGGCATCAGCCACCTAGGGCTGGGAGATGTTCTGTTCACCACAAGCAGAGCTCTATGCTCTGCTACTCCAGCAAGCCTTAAAGGGACAGTGAATCTGGAAACCCCATACCACGAAGTAGGAAACATGCAAGCAACACAGGTAGCATGTGTACCGCAGCCTGCTCACAGCCATGCCCTGAAGCCACTCCACAGGGAGCGGGGGGGGGAGGGAGGGATGGCAGCAGCCCAGCCCACTAGGGAGAAGGGAGAGGAGCTCCCAGACTCACCACTGCCAGCCACAAGGAGGCGTGCCCCATCCTGGATGGACCCCAAAGGCTGAGAGCTCATCAGTCCACGAGTGGAGGAAACAGTGCTCCTGGACCCAGCAGCCAAGCGGCGGAATGCCCTGGGCTACAGCTGGGTTGCAAAAGCCCTTGCAGATTGGGGACATCACACCCAGACCATGGAGCAGGTCTGGGCCAAAATTAAATAGCTCCAGCAGGGCAAAACCCAGGCTTGGGATGATGCCCGCCACTCAGGGACACAATGGCCCAGCTGCCTCTATTACAGAGAGCTCTACAAGCTCCTTTGGATGGAGGTCACTTCTCCCCCACACCAGCTTCGTGGACAACTCTGGGAAGGTGCCCCCCCACCCCACACAGCTGGAGTCCCACCCAGGGGAGCAGCAGCCTGAGGGTAAGGTCGACTCTACCTCCCCGACCAGAGACTGGACCCTGGCCATCAGCATGGATTCAGGCCTCTCCTCCAGCCAGGACACCTCCAGGG
Source organism: Carettochelys insculpta (assembly GCF_033958435.1). Taxonomy (NCBI): domain Eukaryota; kingdom Metazoa; phylum Chordata; order Testudines; family Carettochelyidae; genus Carettochelys; species Carettochelys insculpta. The sequence continues at coordinate 12,671,114 of NC_134147.1, read as the reverse complement.
CCTCACTGGACCTTTTTGAGGTCCCTGCTGGTGAGTACCCCACAAGGCACAGCCCTGGGGCCCTGGGGGATGGGTGAGGGTGGGGCATGCCATGATCCCCACCAGGCCAGCTCGGGCAGGATCTCACCCTGAGAACCTAGCACCTGCACATATGCTCAAGGCACCATGGTCCAACCACACAGCTCCAGAGCACAGGCACCAGCACACTGCCAGCCCCAGGGGAGGCTGACAGTGCCACAGGGCCCAGGGGGGCCCTGCCTGCCCCAACATGGCTGGGGGTGGGACAGCCACATGGGCAAGGGCCCAACCCCAGACACACTGCAGACCATGAACTTCCACTCACAGGCATGCCTGCAGGACACAGGCAGCACCCACACCCACGGACAGTGCCCCAAGCCACGTGCATGTGGGGGCAGTGGGGGTGGGAGGGCCCCAGGGGCCATGTGGAGGGAAGAACTTACCTCTTTGCCAGGACCAGCCAGCTCCCAGGAGGAGCTGGATCTGGCCACAGAACCACAGGCACCAGGATGCAGTGCAGCACCATGGTGGTGTGGGCAATTCCACGGATGGAAGGCCAGTCACTGGATCAAGGAGGACCAGGGAGCCTTTGGGCAGGTCGCTGATATTATGGAGCAGTGGGTGGGGGGCTGACGAGGCGTGGTGGGGCAAGGGACCAGGAATGGCAGACATAGGCATGGGATCAGCTAATGTCCCATCTGGACAGCACCACTGCCATCTGGCGGGATAAGCTGGCCCAGCCACCCGTGCTCACTCCCACTCCCACTTTCCCTCCCTCTGCAGCCCCTGCTCCCCCTACCCCAGCTGCCCTTCCTCCACCAAATCTCCCCCGCAGCTCTCCTGGTCCTTGCCCAATGGATCCTGTTCTCAGCCCCGACAACCCCGCAGAACCCTCCCACTCTTCCAGCCACCCCTGCCCCCATCCCCAGACTCCCATAGCAGAGCCTGACCCTTCCAGAGCCCTTTCGCACCCACTCCTCCCCATGCCACCGGCCCCTACCCAGCCCGGATGGGGACCCCGAACCCATGACAGGAGGGGATCCCACAGCCGGGGTCACTAAGGATTCCGCTCTTCTGCGGGGTTGTGGCACGCCACCCTCTGCCTAGAGTGAGGACTGTCCCCCGTCCTCCCCAGCTTCCAAGCCCAAACTGCACTGTACATAGTTCATCCCCTCTGCACTTAGTAAATAGTTCTTTTTTTGGGGGGGTTGCACACACATTCATCTGGTAAAAGTCAAGATTTATTTGTTCACAACCTCTGTGTCTCTATGTCTCTAGTTATTGGGGAGGGGCAATGGAGGGCTGGGTGGGCAAATGGAAGGGCCAGGGTGTGGACAGGGTGGCACAGCAGGCCTGAAACCCTCACACAGGGTGCCCTGGAGGGGTAGGATTATTGGGGTCCCTGGGAGAATCACTCCTGCAGGACCTCCTGGATGTGCAGCCCATCTTGGTGGGCTTGGCAAATAGGGGCTGCACCCGGCTTCTCATAGGCATGGCTGCCAGGTGGGCCTTCTGGTGGAAGCAAGGCCTTCCCAGTCCCCTCCAGAAGGTTGTGGAGGGCACAGCAAGGCTCCACAACTTGGGTTACATTGCTCTTCCCCACGTCCACGTGGGTGAGTAAGCACCAGAACTGAGCCTTCAGATGGCCGAAGCCATGTTCCATGGGCAAATGGGCCCTGTTCAGGCACGAATTAAGGAGTTTCTGGTAAGGTCCAGGTGTCCAATATAGGGCTGCATGAGCCATGACATTAGGGGTAGGTGGCATCCCTCACCATGCACAGAGGCATGTCCACATCTCCAATGACCAGCTCCTGTGGGGGAGACAAAGGTGCCCTCCTCCATCTTCTGGAAGGGGCCGGGGTTCTGGAACACCCTCACTTTGTATGCCCAGCCAGCGCACCCAATGTACACATCAGTGAAGTGCCCGCAGTGGTCCACCAGGGCTTGCAGCATGGTTGAGTGGTACCCCTTCCTATTGATGAACTGGGCCACACTGTGGTCCAGAGCATGGATGGGAATGTGGGTCCCATTGATGGCCTCGAAGCAGTTGGGGAACCCCAGGGCCTCAAATCCAGCTACTGCAGCATTGATATTGTCCAGGCAGATGACATTGTCCAGCAGCAGGGAGTTGATGGCCTTCACAACCTGTGAGAGGGGAGAAGGTGGAGAACAAGGGTGAGTGAATGGGGTGGTCAGGTCCTTGGCCCTAGGGTGTTCACTATCCCCTTTGGCCCACCCCACCCCTTCAGTCCCACTCCCGGGAGGTCACCCCCCATGCAGTAGGGCTGTGAGTGAGTAGGACAGCACGGTGCCCTTGGAACAGGACTTCCCCTGTTCCCATTCCTCCCACCCTCCTAACCTCTGCCCCTGCTCCCTGAGGGTCCCCCTGGGCCAGGATTCCTTGCCCCCCTGGGCAGGGCCTGCAGCCCAGGAGCACCTTACCTGAATGAGGAGGGCACCGATGATGGACCTCCCCATGCCAAACTGGTTACCTGTCAGGGGTAGCCAGCTTCCACAGAGCAATGGCTACCTTCTTTTCCAGGGGGGTGGTGAGCCAGAGGTGGGTGTGCTCCCTGCAGAGGATGGGGGCAAGCCAGGGGCATAGCTCCAGAAAGGTGTCCTTCCGCATGCAGATATTCTGGAGCCAGCACTGGATGTCCCACTCTCCCATCACCAGCCAGTCCCACCAGACTGAACTGGTGGTATAGTGCCAGACATATCTGCTGACTTGGGGGTAGGGGTGCCATCACAGCAAGGCATCAGCGATGATGGCTTTCTCCTTATGGGAGCGGTCAGGCTTGTCCCTCCTCTGGAGGAGGAGAAGGAAGGCAGGGATGATATGCTGCAGAAGCTGCAGTAGCCATGGGTGTGGCCAGAGCAAGCCCGGGGGCTGCTCTGGTGGCATAGCTAACTGGAAAGGCCAAAGTCTCTCTCAGTAAGGCAGGGAGCCCTGCCATATACAAGCTTCAGCATGGGCAGGGAATGGGGCCCTTGAAGGGCAGGCTGGGCTGTTGCTTCAGGAAGGGCGAGCATCCATGCAACCCTGACTTCTGGGTCTTTGGACCCCACTCTGTCGACAGAGCAGTTGGGGGTGTGTGGATGCTCTCTGATGACAGAAGGAGTTGACAGAGGGAGCCTGTATTAGGTGTGGACATGTTCTGTAGACAGCGGTTCTGTCGGGAAAGATCTGTCGACAGTGACTTCTGTCGACAAAACTCTGTAGCGTAGACACAACTTAGGAGGCCTGTCATATCACACTTTGCATGTACATTTCTTCCTTATAACTGAATAGAAGCTGTGTTCACGCAACTGATGAGAAAAATGAAGAAAAATGTGCCTAAAGTATTTTGAAGAGGCAAGGGTATGAGTAAGACTGTTTAGAAAATCTGAGCATGTTCACCCAATCTTCATTGCCCTTAGGTGCAGAAGAACCCAACAACAGCACTGATGCTGTAAATATAAAATCCAGTCCTGCAGGCTTTACTCATCTCATAGATACATTGAGTTCCATTGGGACATGTGTAGGATCTGTCCCTTCTGGTCTAATGACTCTTCAGGTCTAACGGAGTCATGGACTCAGTGTGATCTATGACCACTTGCACTATGGACAAATAAAGCGATGGAGGTGAAAAGAAGCTTGGAACCAGCGAAAAGATAAAAATCCTTTATCAAGGATGAAACTATAGCAAAGAACTTTAAGTAATTGTGTGGAGGCATATAAATAGCCCATACTTTGATAAGAGTAGAATTGTTGGGCAAAAGTCAGCATGGTTTCTGCAGAGGGAAGTCGTGTCTGTCTAATCTATTAGAATTCTTTGAAGGGGTTAATAAACATGCGGACAAGGGGCACCCAGTGGACATAATATACCTAGATTTCCAGAAAGCCTTTGACACGGTCCTACACCAAAGGCTTTTATGTAAATTAGGTGGTCATGGGATAGGAGGAAAGGTCCTTTCATGGATCGGGAATTGGTTAAAAGACAGAAAACAAAGGGTTGGAATAAATGGTAAATTTTCACAATGGAGGGGGGTAACTAGTGGTGTTCCCCAGGGCTCAGTCCTGGGACCGATCCTGTTCAACTTGTTCATCAATGATCTAGAAAATGAGGTAAGCAGTGAGGTGGCAAAGTTTGCAGATGACACCAAGTTGTTCAGGACAGTCAAAAGCAAAAGGGATTGTGAAGAACTACAAAAAGATCTCAGCAAACTGAGTGATTGGGCAGCAAAATGGCAAATGAAATTTAATGTGGGTAAGTGTAAGGTAATGCATGTTGGAAAAAATAACCCAAATTACACGTACTACATGATGGGGTCAAATTTAGCTACGACAGATCAGGAAAGGGATCTTGGAGTTATAGTGGATAGTTCTCTGAAGACATCCACGCAGTGTGCAGCGGCAGTTAGTAAGGCAAATAGGATGTTAGGAATTATTAAAAAAGGGATCGATAATAAGACAAAAGATATCATACTTCCCCTATATAAAACTATGGTACGCCCACATCTCGAGTACTGCGTGCAGATGTGGTCTCCTCACCTCAAAAAAGATATATTGGCATTAGAAAAGGTTCAGAAAAGGGCGACTAAGATGATTAGGGGCTTGGAAAGGGTCCCATATGGGGAGAGGCTAGAGAGACTGGGACTTTTCAGTTTGGAAAAGAGGCGATTGAGGGGCGATATGATAGAGGTATATAAAATCATGAATGGTGTGGAGAAAGTGAATATAGAAAAATTATTTACCTTTTCCCATAATACAAGAACTAGGGGACACCAAATGAAATTGATGGGTAGTAGGTTCAAAACTAATAAAAGGAAATTTTTCTTCACACAGCGCACAGTCAACCTGTGGAACTCCTTGCCCGAGGAGGCTGTGAAGGCCAGGACTCTATTAGGGTTTAAAAAAGAGTTTGATAAATTTTTGCAGGTCAGGTCCATAAATGGCTATTAGCCAGGGATAAAGTATGGTGCCCTAGCCTTCATAACAAGGGCAGGAGATGGATGGCAGGAGATAAATCACTTGTCTTCTGTTCTCCTTCTCTGGGGCACCTGGCATTGGCCACCGTCGGCAGATGGGATGCTGGGCTTGATGGACCTTTGGTCTGACCCAGTATGGCCATTCTTATGTTCTTATGTTCTTATGTTCTTATGTTAACCACAGAAAGTGCAACATTTGATTGTTCTGTGAATAGTATACTTTCATTCTGAACAGGATCATGTGGAGAACATGTGCAGAAATAGATTATGGGATACAAGGGTAGGGAAAAAGAATAGAACAGAAAGAACAGACCAGGCATTTAAGGAATCTTTATATTGTAAGAAGCTGCATCACTTTCAACAAACTGCTCTAAAAGTGTGCTGTATGTGCAGGAATACATAGCTGTATATTATATTTAGTAGACAGGCAACTACATGTACTCCAAAGGCAACTCCCTACCTAACACTATCATCCTGGCCTTTATTTACTATTTTAAAATACACTCAGATTTTTTGACTATACTTGGATGCATTGTGCATTTAGAATTTGCCTTATGACTTTTCTTCACTAAAGGTGGTTTTAAGCCACAAAATCCTAATGAATCAAAGCCTTTAAAACACATATACATCCTGTGACAACCTCCCAAAACCCAATCTTCAATAGGCCAGATCTTCCTCATCCTCACCACTCACAACATCAGCCACCTGTTCACAAGTCAGACAGCTAGGCAGCTGACAGGCAGCTCAACCCTTGGAATTATAAAAGTGAATGTAGGGCTTTCATTTTTAACCATTGTAGAACTATTTACAAAAGCTTTTAAAAACGTTCAGACACAAACATGTATTAAATATAATCTTTTAAGAAAAAGCTCCTAACTTATTTTGGGCTATGGTAAGAGGTTTGGGCTCCCTAAAGGAAAGTCAATTTTAAAATAAATAAACAAAAAATTCCCAGACAGACTGTAGAACAGACATAATTTTAAATTCCAGAAGTTTCTTTTTCATCTCCAGTAGACAACTTCTCATTGTCATCCACATAGTACAGTAAAGGCTTTGTAAAGTAAACCATTTTTCAGATTCAAAGTGCAGATCAGATTCACTAAAAAGATTTAGTAAAGTCCACAAACTCCTTAAAAAGATCTGAGTCTGGGCTCTAAGGATACTCTTCCTAGTTTTGGTGAAGTTTTGATTCAAACCTCAAGAACCAGGATCCATCTTAACATGGCCATTACTCTGAGAAATGGGTTTTGAACCCCAAACACCCTTGCCAGCAAAACTCCGTTTTTCTTATGAAGAAACCATCTACCCATGAAAGCTCATGACTTAATGAATTTGTTAGTCTCTAAGGCGATACAGGACTGGTTGTTATTTGTGAAGCTACAAACTAACACCACTATCCCTTTGAGACTATTTCCCTTGCTAGGATGTTGAAACAAAGGAAAAACTATTTCAAATCTTTTCCTAAGCTTCATAGAAGAAAGCCCAGAAAAATGCAAAACAAAGTATTGTTTTGCTATGCTGTTAAATAAAGCAATCATTAATTATAGCTCAACTGATATAAATACATGCACAAATACTACTGAATTACATACATTTGCATAAATGCATACAGAGCAGTATACATTTTGGTCTTGGAGCAATAGTAAATGCATTTATTTGAAAATGTGTATAACCTCAATAAAATATTATTGTACTTTTAATCATGAAGTCCATTGGACATTTGTCTAAATAAAAGCTTCCAGCAGCTGGCCTTTATGTTTCCAAAGTCATCAGGAACTTTTGCAGTTCCCCCACCCCACTCTCTCCATAGACAGTGCTTTTGATAGTAACTGCCAATGATAAAAAACCAGTGCTTTAAAAATAATTTTCACCAATTAATCCTAGTGAGGACATCAAGATTTTTTTCCTTGATGTTTCACTTTATGAATCCTGAAATTTTATTTTGATTCATTACATCTTTAAATTCTTGAAAACAGTACCATGTCCCCTCTAAATTAGTCTTGTTTTCCAAACTAAGCAAATCCAGTTCTTTCAGTCTTCCCTCACAGTTCATGTTTTGTAGACTTTTAATCATTTTAGTTGTTCTTCTCTGGACTTTTTCCAGTTTGTTCACCTTTTCTGAAATGCAGCTTTCACAACTGGACACAATACTCCAGCTGTGTTGTGTAATGTGACCTCTCCTATAGAACTGTGTCACACTAACAAAAGGACTGTCTTTTAAAAGGAAAAAGCTTTCACACCATGTAGTTGCACAAAAATAGTACCAAAGAAGAGGATAGTTTATTTTTAAACTTGTCAACCTCTTTTAATGTATTCAGAGAAATAGGGTTCCCCTGACAGTAATCCAGAATGCAGGCAAGTTCTTTGATTATTAGCCTGGTCCCGACTAAGGAATAGGCAATGTATATTATCTTACGCTAATGTGTTATTGGAACTTTACCTTAAAAAAAGAAGTATGTGGTAATATCAGCACCAGCATAAATGTGTGTAAATACACACACTGTCAACCCTCCCACCCAATAATTGCACATTTTGTATTGCACAACATACCCTCATTGAACATTTTCTGTGTCTGTGGTAAAAACAAACAGAGCACGTATTTTAGAACTGTACACTCATCCCTCGCTATATGAGCACAACTGGTTCTCAAATTTCTACTCATAGGCAAAAACTCATGAGTGACACTAAATTCCCATTAAGATACATGTAAAAGTCTCCAATTTGTTCCAAGTGCTTGTAACTTGACATAAACCAGTTGAGTTTAGGTACTTTTCTGATGTATTTGAATAGTTTGGCATGAGAAATAGGATGTAGTGTATGTATGTAAAGCAGGGATTCCCAACCTCTGGGTCAGGACCCAAACATGGGTCCCATTAGATTTGTTAAAGGTGACCACCTGGGCAGTTCCCAGCTGCACGTGGCTGTTAAAGAAGCCATTTGCAGTTTCTTAATACTGCTGCCTCAGGCAGACATCTATCAATAGAGATAGCTGCTGCTGGAGATGGCTGCTATCTCTATCACTAGGGATAGCAATTAGCTTACGCCTAGGTGCTGAAACCTTAACACTTGAGTTAATTGATTTTAATGACTGTTACCTGCTGGAAGCACAAGGGCTGGGGGAGCCACCCAGCCTAGCAGCTCCAGTGAAGAGGCTGGGGGCGGAGGAGGAGTGTCTAAGGCTGGGGCTGTTTAGGGATGCAGGGTGTATCTAAGACTGGGGCAAGTTTGGGGCTGCAGGGGAAGTCTAAGGCGGAGGGCAGTTTGTGGCTGCTGAGGGGCTCTAAGGCTGGGGTGGTTTGGGCTGCTGGGGGCGGTTTAAGGCTAGGGGAAGTTTGGGACCTTGGGGGGGTTAAAACCTGGCCGAGGGTGAGGTATGTGGGAGGGAGGGGGGGACTAACACAGTAAACCCTTGAGTTACCCAGGGGTTGTTCCTGCAACCCCTGAATAACTCAAATTTTCTTGCAAGGGGAGGGGAACCAGGAACCACCAGGACTGGTCAGTTTCCTGGCTCCTAGAGTGGCTGGATCTGGGAACCAAGGGCAGGCTGGTTTCAGTCTCCCCATGGCTTGCGGGACCTGAAAACTGATCAGCTCACGGCTGGTCAGTTTCATGTTCCTATCAATGCAGGGGAGGGAACAGGTTAAGAGCCTTCTCCCTCTCTTCCCCCAGCCACAGCGCTGTCAGACAGCTGCCTGTCTGAGGGAAGGGAGGGAGAAGGCTCCAGCCACAGGGCTGTGGGTTTCCCTGCCCCCCAGCCAGGGACCTCGCAGCAGGCTCATATAAGCAGGAGAAGGTCACTCGTTTAGTGAACAAAGGTAGGTATGTATGTCCCTCATTTTAGAGAGTACTCATAAGTAAAGTACTCGTTAAACGAGGGATGAGTGTACACAATTTTCTGCTTCCCTGGAGCATATGGCCACTGAGACTACATGCACAAGCTACTTACCTGCACAAGCAAATGTAGCCACTTACATGACTTACACATCTAGCTAATCATCTGTGGGCTCAAATACCTGAGTTGCCAGAACAAGTAGGATAATGACACTTGCAAATTATACATGTACTCACAAAAGCACTTTTGTACATGAACATAAATATCTGCAGGTTTAAAAAATGGAGGTCTTCAATGACTAATCACTTATAAATTCTCAACTTGAATGTGTCCACACAGTTAAAAATGTATAGAACAAATGTGCAGGGGAATATCTATTAGTCCTCCTTTACAAGGGTAAAGAAAAAAATTGCCAAGTATAAGCTCAGCTGTTAAGTTTAGTCAGAATCATATTTTAGCCAATCTCAAACCTGTGTATGTTTCATAGTCCTCTTTGTGCATTGCAGCTGAGGCTATGGCTACACTATAGTTGCCATTTTGGGATACAAATGTAACTTTTGTTGGCGTATATTATTACTTTAAGTTTTATTCCTATATGTTATCAATTTAAAGTGCTTTAGATTTAATTTTATAAAAATGTACAAGTTCAATAGAAAGGGCTCAATGGAAATACTGTTAGCTTTGATGGGGGGTGAGGGAAGCCAAAAAAAAAAAAAGCAAAAAACAAAAACCTCTTATGGTCTAGCTTTATCGGTTTCTGAACCCTTACATTTTATCTTCCCTGTTCCAGGAAAAGATAAAGACTAAGCTGACTTTCATACCTCTGTATTTCCACTACTGATGAAGAAATATTTGTCAGAGGGAAGTGAGCCATTTCAGGATTTTAAGATGCCACCTTTCAAACAGGAAAACATATATAAATAGATAACACATAAAATAAAAAATTATTTTCTGTGTTTTGTTGAAACAACAACAAAAAGCTCAAGGGGCCCTTTGAGCCTATGCATTTCCCAAGAGGAACTGGTGCCTAACAGACAAGGCTGAAAGCTTGTCATCTGTTACATTCATTTCCTTCCTAGAGCTTTAAGAAGCTGGCCAAAGTTGTGTTTAATTCAGCTTTGCAGATCCTCCAAGTCTTACTGCAAACAGGAGGGAAAGGCATTGAACACAAACATACACAAATACAGGTAAGCAGGCAGTGCAGCTCACCAATTCCTTTCCTCCTGCTCCTCTTCTCCAGGTCTCATTTCCCTTTGATTTGGCATTTTTTGGTGTTTATTCATTAAACCATTGTAGATGATCCTTAGGATAGGCTTTGCTCTCCCTGCTTTTTGGTTGCAAAAGAGCTTTATCCACGAACTGACACATCAGGTTGCAATGTAAAGGTGCAGCCCTTTTAAAAGGTTACTAATCTACTGGATTCCTGATACTGCAGCTGGACACTTCTGGACTCAGCACCAAGGGGTTAAATTGTGATTATGAAAAAATTAGAAATTGTCAAAATTAATTGTCCAGGTTTTCTGGGATGAAGTTCATAGTATGATGGGGGAGAAATCCACTTAAGATAAAGGGAAATGGTATTTCATCAGGTAATTATAATGAAAATCAGGAGATGCCTCACTTAATTTGTGGAAACTCATTCCCTGTGCTGTACAAATATTTCTTAAATGTAGGTTTCAAGCAAATATATCTACATAGAGTTCACAAAATGTGGCATCTCCCTTAAGCGGGGTGTGCTCCTTACAAATGTTTAACAGAGAGTTGGGGGTAGGGTGGGGGGAGAGGGCTGGTTACATTGTTTTATGTCTTATATTTCGGGTTATGTTGATGAAAGAAAGCAAAAGCTTGTCTTAAAGTGGTCAAGGTCAGCATTACCCTTACTTTAAAGTTCTAAGATTGTAAATCTTTTCCCTGTATTCAAATAATCTAGAAATTGAAACAAATAGCTTTTGTTCAAAAATTCGAGACTTGACTAGAATTCATGCTTTTATTATTCTTAATCATTTGTATTGCAAACAAAAATAATACCTTTTCTAGACTCTGAATAAAAAAGTTCTTAAAAGCTAAACCAATCCACCTTCAGCATTGATTAGCTAAGCAATATCAGTTACATTTTAACCCTGTCAAATGAGACATTGTCCCATGGGATTATTAAGGATGGTCACATTTTATAATATCATTAAAAATACCCTACCCACATTCTATACTTCCATATGTATAACTTCCATTCATATTGTCTTTACAGAAAAGGCCTCTGACATGAGGTTAGAGATCAATAGCAAATGATTTATTTTACTTGCCTGCCTTTTCTATTTTAAATTGGTTTTGTGTTGGGCTTCCAGCATTCACTTTTGAAGTATCTTCTACTGTCTAATACAGCAGCTCACATCTTTGAGGAGGCAGGAAAGGGGACAGGGAAGGTATGAGTACAGTAATAAGAAAACTCGCCCTACTAACAGCACATTCCACTCCTAGAGCACTGTACAAAGCAGAATTATCTTCTCAAAATCTCACCGTAATCAGTGGATTTCTACTTAGAAAGAAAGGGAGGAAATAAAAGTTCTAATTATGGGTTGAATTATGTTCATAATTAGGAAAGGTTTCCAGCCACAAAGTTTAGATCTGGATCTGAATTTTCCCAACTGTGCAAAGGAGTTTGAATCTGGTATTCCAGTTGATTAGCCATACTAAATACTGGGGGACGGGAGGAAACATTTGCAGGTGTGTAAAGAGGGGGGTGGATGAAACAGAGATGGTTATAATGTGGGAACCAGTTCCAAACAGCAGCACGGGGAGAACTACTTACCAGCCTAAGACATGGTCCCCCCCACCCCAAAAATGAATGGGATGGCATGAAGATCTGCATGATTTGTAGTTTTATGTTATTCTACATCTGAAAACAATAAACTCTGACAGATACAGCAATTCATGCACAATGTAAAAGAACCCAGCCCCCACACCCCGGCCCCTTCTAAACCACACCTTTCCACTTCTCACATCAGAACTGAGCCCTAAAGTCCCAGTTCTGGTCAGATCCATAATAGAAAGGGTCCGTTTTCCAAATGTGATGTAGCTAAAAATCTCTAGAGATAAATCCTTAAAATCAGTTTACACAATTCAAGAAGGCAAAAAAGTCTTGTGAGTTCAGCATTTGTAATCTCATACAGTTTCGGCATCAAATTCAAACACTCACCCAGAACCTAAATCTAAATCCAAAATAATGCAGGGGTCTGCAACCAAAACAGCAAAGAGTCATTTTTTCCAATTCATTAAAAATCTCAATAATTAAGTACTGCAATGCACATGAATCCGTGCCAGTCCTTCATAAACAAAGTCAATCCATGCATTTTGTAACCCATATTTTAAGAATAGTGCAGACTCAATGATTTTGTAACACGATACACGTTTACTGCAGTATGTCCACAAACTTTTTACATGTTCTGTTTCCTCACCCTTTACTTCTGTGTTTGTGCTACTTTCTTCCTAACATTCACTCCCCAACCATTTGTCTCTCTCTGGGATTCATGAGGGGGAGCTTTGAGATCAGGTAGCATTTGCTATTTAAATATGAGTTGTTTATTTTGGGGCTTTTATATGTTCACCGTTTATCGAAAATGACCAGCAGGGCTTTTGTTTCCTTTTTTTTTAAACATCGCAATTGTAGTGTTGTGAGCCAAAAAGAAGTGCTTAAAGAGCCATATGCAGCTCCGCAGCCACGGGCTGCAGCCCCCCCCCCCCCCGGCTCTAACGTAACACTAGCCTGGATCTAGCCATCAGCTTCATTGGCCAGTCCTACTCAAGAGCTGTTCACAGTAATATGTACATAATAAAGCAGGAAATTAGAGTGATAAATCACCAGACTTTTTCACAAATGTATTAGTATTGATGAAAGAAAGAATGGCATTATGGGAACTACAGGGCATGAAAAAAGCCTTCTGGGAAACTCAAGATTTTCTGCTGATCCTAAAATAGGATGAATATAAATTTTATATATAGAATCATAACAACTAATCAGTTTTTAAATGTATGTTTTTGTCCTTCATTTAGTTAAAAATATGAGTACCATGAAGAGCCCCACTGCTGCAGGATTCGTTACATTGACGCTGTTTTGTTTAATCCATGCTGAAATCTGCCCCCTGCCCTGTATCTGTGAGCCACTTGGAGAAATGAAGGGCTGGCTAGTAGACTGCAGCTCGAAGGGACTGAAGGAAGTGCCTGCTCTGACTGTCACCACCAGGAAACTTTATCTACAGAATAACAGCTTGACCGCAGTTCCTATTGGCACACTTGACAGCTTACTTAGCCTGGAGGAAATGAATGTGTCTGACAATCCCTGGAATTGTGACTGTCACATTCTGTATCTCAAACACTGGCTAGAAGACTTCTCTGAATCTTCTCTTGCCAACATCATCTGTGCAACACCAGCTTCCAATGAGAGGAAGCCTTTGAGCCAGCTGAGTGGGAATGAGCTGGACTGCAGTAGGAAGTCTCTCCCAATCAACTGCCTCAATTTCTTTTGGAGAGACCTTGCTTTGATCACTTTTGCAATATTTGTACTTATTTTAACATCATGTGCCCTGAGGGTCTCCAAAAAGCTAACCTACCAGGTTACCACAAGAGATTACTACTCTGCTGTTCCGCTGCGACAGAAGCATAGTGTAGAAAATCACACGTCACAATGAGAAATGGCTGTCACCAATAGCTCTTCGCTGAAATGCCAAACTAACACCACAAAGATACCACTGGCTATGCGAGTGTGAGTGAGCTGGAGATGGGTGCCAGATCACAAAGTTTGTAGGAGAAATGGGTAATGAAGGTTAGGGTGAGCAGAGGTCCCATTTTAAAGGCTCAGTCCTATATTTAAGGCACCTTCCAAGTGTCCCAACTTTTTCTTAAAATGAAGCCAATTGTCCCATATTTTCTGCCTTCTCTGCCAGCTTGCCAGCCACCCACCCATCAGCAGTGAGCTGCAGGGTGGGAGTTCAGTGACTGACAATGGGGCTGGGTGTGCAAGGTATGTGGGTGAAGTAGCAGTGAGTGGGACCAGGCTGATCTGCCTGCAGGTCCACTGGCACAGTCCTTGCTGGGTGCTGGCTGTGGAGTGGGGATGAGGAAAGTGATTTCCTGCCTGTTCCCAGCCTGAACCTTCAGGGCTCAGCCCCCTCTTCACTTGGCCACTTCCCCACTGCCCTGGGGTCTTGTCCCCTAGGGAAAGCAAATTTGTGCTGTCCCATGGGCACCCTCTCCTGAGTGAGCCGCCTCTCAGCCAGGCTGTGTGCCCAGAGAAACCCCTGCAGTCAGGTTCTCTGAGTCCTGGGGAACAATGCATGCTCATGCTGTAGCTGGGGGACAGGAGGAAACTGAGTTAAGTCAGTGGCCAGCAACAGCCTGGAGGTGTTATCTGCCTTTTGATACTATGCCAGGAGGAAGGGACAAGCTCTGCGAAAAGACATGGACCAAGTCATCCCTTCCTCCCCTGCAGCTGGAAGCAGCTCCTGTCCCTTCCCTCACACAGTGCCCAAAGCCTGCACTGACCACCAACTGGTGTGAATGCTGGCAGAAATCTTGGGGAGGATGGGAACATGCATGCCTTCTCCCCACGGGTTTCCTTGGGAAGTGTCAGGTGATGGGGTAGGTGGGTCCATCCTGAAGGGGCCAGCCAAGCACAGAGGGAGGTGAGTGCTGGGCAGGAAGGGTCATCTGGTTGCTCAACCCCACCACCATGTGAGACGGTGATACAGGAGTGTGTGTTGTCTATCCCATTGTCTGGGCTAGGGCAGTAAGAAAAGGTCACCCCTCCCTAAGTGAACCCTATAGCCTTAAAGATAAGATAAAGAAAAAGAATCTAACTACACAGTATTTGCTTGCAATGGGGGGTCAGTCAAGTCAACTTAATATTAATTTTCATGTTGTACTGAATAGTTCTGATTGATTGCTGCTGAACTTGCTTGAATATCATTAATTTTACTAGGTTTTTCTATATTCAGCATAGGGAAATATAGTCACCCTAATGAAGATGAAGTATTCAGATCCAAGGTTTTGCTTTGAGGGCAACTCTAAAAGGCATGTAAAATTGCATATTAGCAAGTCACATTAAGTTATTCTAATCTTATATTCTCAAAATATCTAAGAAAACTCAAAATTTTACCAGTCCAGTCTTGTGATTTTTGAAGAATTAATTTCACATTTTTAACCAATGAAATTCCAGCTCTACTAGCAAATGACTTTTTACTACTGTCAGCCAGTTTCCAGTGGATTTTGTAATATTAGTAATTTAGATTCTAATGCTACATTTTACTGTACCCCATCATGCAGGTAGAGTTCTACTAAATTTAACAGGTGCACACTCGCATGCTGTCAAATGCTGGCCTCTTCTCTGGCTCTGTTGGCAGCAGAGCCAACGTGGCTGTTGGGGCCTACCCTTGAGCTTTCGCCTTAATAAACATGATATTAAGCTGCCTGAACATTAATGTGCATCCATGAAGTGCTTTTATATAGTACTGAATTGCATAGAAAATAAAACAAGAAAGTAAAAATAGCACTCTGTGTATGGTATTTAAATAAACGGTGTTTATTGTGCATTCACACTTGCCAACTCTGTTGCATAATAACCACAGGTGTTGATTAAAACAGCCAGCCACATTTCTGGGATTTCTGCAGAAAACTAGAAAAGATCTCTGTCTCATTCTCAAAATATCTCCTCATAGAGAAGTTACAGGGCTGCTAAAGCTTCCAGCTTTCCCCCAACCTGAAATACTTAAAAGGGGCCCAGCTGTCAGACTTTGTCTGGGGCCACACTAGCCCCTCCTTTTGGAAGGACTATGGTAATGTGGCACTTCTGGATATGCTAATGAGACACTGCCATGAATATGCAGCACCTCATTAGCATAACGGCAGCTGCGCATGCTTCAAAACTTCCGGTTTTGAAACGTAGCTGCCTGTGTAGCCAGGAGGTCTTTGGAGACGGATCCCTGATTTTGAAAGCCCCTTCTTGCCAAAACCAGATGGGAATAAGGGGCTTTCAAAATCAGGGGGTCATTTTGAAAGGCCCCCGGCTACATGGGCGGCTGTGTTTCAAAACCAGCAGTTTCAAAGAATGCACAGCCACTATTATACTAATAAGGTGTTGCATATTCATAGCAGGGACTCATTAGCATATCCCAAAGTGCCACATTACCATAGCCTCTCTGAAAGGAGCGGCTAGTGTGGCCACAGCCTTTATGCTGTGATCTGCTCAGATCTGTCACACTAGGCTGGGTCAATACTTACACTGGAGACCTTCAACTCCTAAAAGAACCACAGCACTGGCATGCCGCACACACAGTTCCTGCTAACCCAAAGCCTTAACACAGGGCTGAGGGTGGGTCTTTGTTTCTAGAACTTCTCTTTTTCGGATGCACCGTAACATTGACATCACTATAGACTGCATGGCCCTTTTGAAAGAGCCAGAAGATATTTCTTCCAGGTACTTGAGCAAATGACTTGTTAAAATGCCTCAGGTTCCTAGCTGTACTTGGTTGTTGCTCAGCTTTTGTGATACAAATAAGCAGTGTTTTGTTTGTGCTGATACATGCCAGTACTGAGTCTCGGCACCTTGGCAGCCCCAGCCCCAGGACTCGCTTGGTGGGGAGGGGTGGACGGGGTGGAGCAGAGAGCTGGCTGAGTACCGGCTCCTCTTTTTCTTTTTCTTTCTCTTCTTCTTCTTCTCATTATTCTTTTTATTTATTTATTTATTTATTTACAAAAATGCACTGCAAATAAACTTGCTTTTACAGTTATTGTAGCTGCAAGTAGAAGGGGCCATTGCCAGTCCATGCACTACCCACAAGCCACACTGCCCTAGGAGTTTGGAGTGAGCTGCCCTCCTGCAGCAGCCTCCCTCTCTCCCCCAGCCTACCTCTCCACTCAGCCCAGGCCAACCCTACAAGTCAGTTATTTGGATGTTTTCTCCACCTGACTCTCCTCCATACCCAGGCCTCCCGGGGGCCATTCCTAACTCAATTACTTCTCTCCCAGGACTCAGGAAACCTGTTTATTACCAGACCCTGAGCACAGGCCTCAGAGGACACAGCAGCCCTCAGCTGAGAGTCATAGGATTCCCTGCCATCTGCTACCAAATCTGATTCAAAGATGCGCACGCTGGGTAGAGGAGCTGCAGAAAGGAGCATCCAGGAAGTACTGGTTGTTTTCTGTTAGGGGAGAGAGAAGCACAATGGGGCTGTGGCGACGCTACATTCCCCTTTCGGAAGGGAAATGCAAATACGGCTGATCGGAAATTCAAATGATGGCCTATAGTGTGTCTTGTTTGCATAATGACAGCCACTCACTGTTCTGGAAGTGCTGTTTTCAGAAAAAAACCCAAGCAGTGTAGACAGGGTTAATTTGAAAGGAAATTCCATTTTCAAAGGCACCCTTCCTGCCTCATATTTTTCAGGAAGAAGGCTTTTTTCAAAAATGGGGCTTCCTTTCTAATAAGCCCGTCTACACTTCTTGCTTTTGCATTTCCGATCGGAAGCATTTGAATCCCTCTTTCACAAGGGGAATGCAATGTAGCCACAACCTGGGTGTGAGTGACTATCCAATGGCACAGGGGCTTAGACAGAAGGCAGAGAAAGCAAGGTGCTTTATGGTGTGAGGGAGGGGAAAAGATGGTGGAGGGAGCAAAAGAGAAACTACAGCAGAGAGCTTTTAGGAAGTTTCCTTACAATGTTGGCAGCGTGTCTTTGAAGTAGGTGCATGCCAGCCCTGATGTCCTGGCCAAATTCCAAGTCAATCACCTTCTACCCAGCTAACTTCCCCTGATTTTCCAGGTCTATTCTTCAGTGCTTTTCCTCCATGTGATATACTACTTGATGTTAAATAACTCTCCCAGTTGCAAGGAAGGCACTACATTAATGGTGCCTTTTTCTAGCCTGCCAGGATGTTGCACGAAAAACCATCAGCGAGTTCTGGCCCTCCAGATTCACATGCCATTTCAGATTAGATTTTAGCTTTCTTAAATTGAGCACATACACAATACCTCTACAAGGGAGAATCACAAGGAAACACAAGACACCAGTAACTCAAGGACTCTTTTCTCTGCACAATTAAATTTAGTTGGCATTTTGTGAGGGAATCACAGAGAGAAAAGCATTCACTCACCCTATTGTCTTGAACACCTTTATCTAAAATACAAGTTGCTCAACTTAGGGTAACCATCCATCCTGTTTTAGCTGGGACTGTCCCATTTTTCGGCTCCCTGGAGCGCATCCCAACTTTAAAAAAAAAAACAAAACAGGTGAATTATCCCATATATTGCAAAGAAGGGCCCTGCATTTTAAAGAGACAGCTCCTTAAGCAGCAGCGACTGTCTATTTAAAGAGCTAGCTGGAGAGTTTGGTGGAGGCAGTCAGGCTCTTTAAACAGGTTGTTTAAACAGTCTGTTGGCGGCAGCTCCCGGAGCAATGGGAAGGCAGGTGGTAGAGGCGCAGGGTTGTCAGAAGCCAGAGTCAGGCTGCTGCACTCTTTGCTCACACTGCTTGAGAAGAACAGAGGAGGCTGTGTCTCAGATATTCTCCCAAACCAGCACACTGCTGGCCCGTAATAGGATGGGGTAGGGAGGGCAGGGCCCTATGGTGGGGAACAGGGCAGCCACTGGGGGTTGCGCTCAGCTTGGTAGCCCACAGGCAGTGCAAACAGGCAAGTCTCTGGAGCAAAGGGCAGCTGGACCCAAGCGGTGGTTGGATGGGAGATCAGGGGTTTGGAGGAGTCCCATGAAGGGTGGGGGCAGGGCTCAGAAGGGAGCAGAGACGGGAAGAAGGGGACAAGGGAGGTGAATCATGGAGGAGGGCTGGTAGGGCTGGATTAACTCTTCTGGAGGCCAGGGCTGTTAGATTTTGTGAGTGCCCCTAGGATCTGGAGTGAGCACAAAAATCATGGGTTCAGAGTATGGTAGGGAGGGTCTCCAGACTGAGACAGAAGCCTGGGATGTGAGATAGGGGATATGTTTACACTAGCACCCCTGTTTCAAAAAGAGGATGCTAATGAGACACTTGGGACATGCTAATGAGGTGCAATGAATATGCAGCACCTCATTAGCATAATAGCAACAGTGACACTTCAAAAGTGCTGCTTTCGATCACGTGCGGCTCGTCTACACAGGGTCCTTTTCAAAAGGACCCCGCACATTTCGAAATCCCCTTATTTCTATTTGGCTGTAGAAATGAGGGGATTTCGAAGCCTGCAGGGTCCTTTCAAAAAGGACCCTGTGTAGACGAGCCGCGCGTGATTGAAAGCAGCACTTTCAAAGTGCTGCCGCTGCCATTATGCTAATGAGGCACTGCATATTCATACTGCCTCATTAGCATATTCCAAAGTGTCTCACTAGCATCCCCCTTTTGAAAGGGGAGTGCTAGGGAAGACACAGGGGGCTTCAGCTAGGAGAGCATGCTGTGAGGTAGAGACTGGGATGAAGGATTTGGGGTTCAGCAAGAGAGGGCTCTAGGCTGGGGCCCAAGGGTTTGGAGTGTGGGAGGGGGCTCAGCCTGGCCCACTGATGGATGGAGGGCAAATGCTCAGGACTCCAGGCAATATAAAGGGTCTGGGAGCTTCAGACCCTTTTAAATTACTCAGATGTCTGGCAAGTGGAACCCACTCCCTTTGGGGAGCCTCACCCGCTGCTGCATTCTTTCTGCCTGTGTCTTTCATCAAAGGCCAGAGCCACAGGCCCCCACCCTTCAAGAGGAGATGTAAAAAGGTGAGGTGGTGGGAGACATGAGGGGGGTAGGGAATTTGGTTGCCCCACTTTGCATAGCGATTAATGGCTTAAAAGGGAAAGAATTCTTTTTACACCATAATTCTTTGGGAAAACTCATTAATATATTTTTCAAAAATATCCTGTGTTACTTTACTAATTGATATACATGGTAAATTAAAAAAAATGGAAGAACTTTACCATAAATCCTGTTTGTTTGCTTGACTTTTCAATTAGAGTTGGCTTTCCAGATAAGTGATTTCCATCACATTTTAGCATTTGTTTGGGAAGGGCTATTTGAATCATGAAGCTACCGCCCTTATCTTAATCTGGTGCTGCTCTGGGCAATATGGGAACTAGCTAGACCAGGATTGGGGGGGGGTGGGGTGGAGCCCACACACAGCCGCTATAGGAAACAAACAGGCGCCATAATTTATCTGTTGTAAATCTACTGACTCCAGTGAATTTATATGAGGGGGAGTTAAATTGGACTAGTAGGTTTCATTCTCTTTTTATACTGCTGCAAAATTTTCAAATGGTTAACATTGTTCTAGAACCCATCCACAGAACACTTCCCTGCTCCGATGCTTCCTGTCCAGACTCCTGCCCACTATCACTGACTCCTGCCCTCCTACATGCACACCCAGCCTTGATTTCCAGCAGCTCACTCACATACCCCAGTCCTCCCCAACATTTGCCCAGCCCCCTGCTCTGGCTCCTGCATCTTTCTCTCCCTTTCTCACTACCAGCCATCAAGTTACCAGCCCATGCTCTGGAGAGCAGCACAATGAGGACAAGGCCGACACTTTTATATAGCAATAACCACTTAATTGTAGGTATATATTTTGATTTTTTACCTAATTCTATTCTAATAATACAAGTATATCATTTAAATGGGGGCTCAGTCAACTTAATGTTATATTCAATGTTTGTACTGTACAGTTCTAATAGATTGCTGGTGAACACGCTTATTTCTGAGCAATTTTACCAGGTGTCCTGTATTTCATGGTCACCTTAGCTCAGATTGAAGCACATAATTGCCTTTTGTGCATGGAAAGACAAATAGGAGTTTTTGTACTACCTGTAACAAATGGTCATATTCTGCACTGTGATGCACTAGAATGAGTTAAACTGAATGTAGAATATGGTCCCTTACATACAAACCTACATACAGCTAAGGAAGGGGGAAGTTTTATTAGATTGAACTATATCATGTAGCCCTGTATCATTGGGAAGCTTATCCATTGCTCCCAACTAGGGCACCTCACCTTTGTAAGATTTTGTTTGTTAGAATGTACAAAGCAATGACCCAGTGATAAATAGCACAGTAGCTACTTTGAGTGTAGAGAAGAATGTATGCATAATACGGAGCACTGTCAATGAAAAATTATCAATATAGTTTGCCAAATGGTTGCTTCAGGAAGATGCGTTTCCTGGTCTCTGATATTTTGAACCCAACAGTAAATGAGGAAAAGGGGAGAATTATTTCAAATGCAGCTTTTCCTGTTCCACAAGGCAGAGTGCTGATTATCACTTCTGAACCATTTTGCTTTTATCCATATGAAACTCTGAAAAGGGACAGCTGAATGATTATCTGGAGGCTGGAGAATACTCTTCAAATGCTTCTCTAGCCAGGCCAATGCTGTCTATTTGTCATGTTCTCTAGCCAGCCTTTCCCACAGTCAACCAAATCTAATTGCATATTTTAATGCACACTGTAGTTACAGTTCATACAGGAGTAGACATACAAACAGACAAACAAACAAGCAAGCAGATACATATATATGTGCTACCAACAAGGGAACACACAACAGAGATCCCAAATAAGGTTGTGAAAGACTGAGAAGACAACATTATTGTGTTCCACCATCCTGCTTTTTCAAGCATGTGGAGCAAGGAATATAGCCACTTTCATATTTCTCAAGAAGTCACTGTAAGTTATGTACTATTTTAAATCACCTTTTTTGATTTAAGCTTAGTGACCACATAATTTCTCCTGTATTTAAATAAAAAAGGAATAACTTAAGATAGAGAATGTGTAGGAAAAGTACACCACCACAGAAGAATGAGTCTATTTGTTCAAAGGTAAGTTATCTAATTCACCTGTAAGTATCCAGTCTATTTATTATAAGAAATACGTAATCCAGCAAACCTTATACATGCTCACTGTGCTTACTTCAGCAGCAGTTTTGTGTGTGAAAGGACTAGAGATTTTGAATTAGATAATATTCACTATGCTAATAAAGAAGCTTTTACATGCACAAGGTGCTATGCCTTTTAGACTCCCAGTGCTTTGAGGTTGAGGTGAGCTGTCAGAGGCTCCTTCCCCACTCCACACTCCAAGTGCAGAAAGTGGGGCCCTGCGGAGACTTAAAAAACACTTTGCCTCTAAA
The DNA here is from genome assembly GCF_033958435.1 of Carettochelys insculpta. Classification (NCBI taxonomy): domain Eukaryota; kingdom Metazoa; phylum Chordata; order Testudines; family Carettochelyidae; genus Carettochelys; species Carettochelys insculpta. The sequence continues at coordinate 12,649,168 of NC_134147.1, read as the reverse complement.
AAGGCTTTACTTTAAAATTTCCCAGGGTCGCAGATTCCCTGCACCTGGGGGTCGTTTTGCTGCCATCCCTGAGTGAGGGGGAAAAATAACCCGAACCCAAGAAGACACACTCAGACATCTTCCTGTGGGAGTACCCCAAGCTCTTAAACCTCCCTTGGCACAGACTCTTCTTAGGACACAGAAATCAGATTAGTTGCTTACAAGAGTGATTTATTCACAAAACAGGAGAAAAATAAATCAGGGGGTTGCCCACAGAAAAAATATTTCCCTGGGATTCAGCTTAAAAGTTATGGGGGAAAGATCTCAAGTCAACACAAAAGAGGGAAAAAAAAAAAACAGAGCAGCCAACAGCAAAACTAGGTAACAAGTCAACAGTCCATCCAAATTTAAAATAACCAGAAACCTGAATGTGTCTGACTATATATTTCCCTTGTACTTACACCTCTATGGTTCATTTTGTGATGGTCACGATATTTTTGACTGTATTCTACTTGCCTGGGAGCCATATCCCCTCTGGGTCTTTCTCCCTATTGCAGAGAAAAAAGCCCTACGAACTGCAATTGTTCTCAGTTTAAACAGAATTATTTCATTTCCATTGTCTCACCTGGGATTCAGGTTACTTCAGAAAGATTAACCCCTTCCCTGCACTCATTCGTGACATAAGCATATTGTTTAACAGCTGATCTTGCTGTACAAAAATACTGGACTGCAGCCTCTGCTCATGTGAATGGCAGTAACTAACCAGTCCACAGCAAGCTGTGTAGAACAGCCTGTTCCTATAACATGTACGTGAATCATCACGTTCAAATCAACACCTGTTCACCTAAGTCAGGGGTCTGCAACCTGTGGCTCTGGGAAGAACTGTGCCCCTCATTTTCTAGGGGAACTATATACATGTGGGGGGAGGTGAACAGGGAGAACTATTTACATGTTTGGGGGGAGGGTGAGTGGGGAGCAGGGGTGGGGGGACCTCACCCCTGCATGGGGCTCGATGGCCAGGAGCCCTGTCGCCTGCACCCGCCCCTTCCTCCCCGGCTCTGGGGACCTGCCAGGTCTGGGCTAGGGCCGGCAGCACAGGGAGGTAGCGGTGTGGCTCGGGGGTGGCCCCCACACCTGTGCTGGGATCGGTACGGGGGAGGGGGCGGGGGCTCCATCTCTAGCTGTCCGGCCCTGGCCAGCAGGGTGTGGGCCAGGCGGCTGAGGCTGGCCAGGGAGAGGTGGGGAGGGAGCAGGGCTTCAAGGTTGGCCTCCTCGGGGGGGGGCTGGTGTGGGGGAGGCAGGGGGATGAGGGAAGGGGTGGGGGGAAATGCTGGGAGGGGAGGGGATGCACAGACGACAGGGGCATGGGGGATGGTGGAGGGGTGACGGGGGGTGTGGGTGCGGGAGTGGCCCACAATGGAGCAGTGACGGGCCAGGTGGCTAACCACAACGTGGGTGAGGGCGTCCAGGTTGGATGCCACCCAGTCCCATGCCTGCCGCTCCCTGGCAAACCACTCCCACATGATGCCAGTCAGCTCCCTCAGGGCAGCCGTGTGGGCAGTGTCCCCTGCCGCCTCCTCTCCGGCCTGGGGGTGCCGGCGGAGGGACCAGCAGCAGACCTGTGCTGTCCTGTCCAGGGCCTGGGCTGCTCCCCGTCACTGTCTGTGGTAGGGCTCCTTGGGCCCATCGTGGGGCTGGTCTGGCTGCTGGAGCTGTGGAGACATAAGGGGAAAGGAACAGGCCATTAGTCCCTGTGAGGGACCCCCTGAAGCCCCCCGCCCCAGCAGTCCTGCAGGGACTGCATCTGGTGTTCCCAATCAGGGTTGCAGAAGCACTGGCCCTCCGCTGCCTCCCTCGGTCCCTCCACAGCCTCGCAGCCTGTGGTACTGTCCAGGCTGCATGGTGCTGAGTGCCACACGTCAGCCCTGTGAGGTGGGGGGAGGGGCATCTGGGCCACCCGTGCCCTGGGGCTGATGTCCCGGTGGGTGGGCTGCAGCCACCCCAGGCAGGACTGCGCACCCCCCTCTCCCAGCCCCGTGGCTGCCTGCATGCACGGTACATACCTGTGGATCCCTCCAGGAGCTCTGGTGAGGCGCGACCGAGGGGACCAGGCTGGGTGCGCCCAAGGGGACTTTGATGACGAGGGCCCCCTCGCTCGAGCCCTCGTCATCACTGGTGTCCAGGATCCGTGGTGGCCGCCTGCAGGTGGCTGGAGGCCTGGGGCAGTCCTCCCCCTCAGTCCCCATCCGCTCCAGCTCCGGCTCCCTCAGCGGATCTGCCGTGTCGAGGAACAGGGCTGGGGTCCCGCCTCCTTGGGCCCAAGGAGGTGGTCAAGATCTTTAAAGTAGGGGCAGCTGGTGGGCACTGCCTGTGACCACCCGGCTGCATCCCGAGCCCAACAGTAGGCCTGCCGACGCTCTTTCACTTTGGACCTCACCTGGTCCGGGATCTGGGTGGGGTGATCCCAGCCAGTGAGAATCTTGATGAGGGGCTCAAATGCACCCACATTTTGGAGCCAGACCCCCGTCTGCCCAGAGGTCGAGGAGGTCCTGCAGCTTGGCATCAGTCCAGGAGGGGTCCTGGCACTTGGGGGGCTGGCTCCCCTACTGGGAGGGCTCCCCAGTGTCCTTGGGGGTCCCCTCAGTTGGGCGGGGGTCAGGAGTGCTGGCCATGGTGCCAGGGAGGCTGGTAGGCAGGCTGGAGCATCACCCTTGCTAGTTGGCAGGGCAGCAGCGTGGGTTCCCTGCTGCCTGCACACTCTCAGCTTCCTGCCTGACGGCTTCTGGGAGCCTCCGTCCTGAAACGCGGCCAGACCCTGGAGCATAGAGCTCTGCTTGTGCTGTGAGCGGTGCTGCCGCCTGCCAGCTGATCGCAGCCCGGGTGTACTTGCTTTTTCAAAAGAGCAGGCTGCGGAGTATCTACGCTTGCTCTCTTTTGAAATTATCTTTTGAAAGAGGGGGCTTCTCCCATCCTGGGGATGGAGGACAGACTTTGAATGAATGGGGGAGTTAGAGCTAATTAATTTTGAAAGAGCGCTGTGTCAGTGTAGATGCTCCACGGCTTCCTTCGAAAGAACTCGCTCTTCCGATCCTAATTTTGAATGTACTTGCTAGTGTAGACGCCCCCTGTGCATACGCTGTTCTTAAATTATGGGTTACCAAAAAGTATGGTTTGACGTTATTTATTAAGGACTGTCTCATATTCACGTGCCTTGCGGCTCTTGTATTGAGTTTTTCACTGCATTCAGGAAAAAAGGGCTCTTCTTGCTATTTTGGTTGATGACCCCAAAATAAGTGAATGAGGAAGGATCAAACATTAGCAATCATATTCTGTTGCTTACAGGTAAGGACTTTTAACATCTCACAGATGCATCCCAGGACTTAACTTCTGTGGTTACTGGAAATCTTCAGTCAAGCAGTACTATAAAAATGAAAAAATACGTATCATATTAGGAAGAGCTATAAGATCATAGTCACAAAAGCTGTGTCTACACGTGCACACTACTTCAAAGTAGCGGCACTAACTTCGAAATAGCGCCTGTCGCGGCTACACGTGTCGGGCGCTATTTCGAAGTTAACTTCAACGTTAGGCGGCGAGACGTCGAAGTCGCTAACCTCATGAGGGGATCGGCATAGCGCCCTACTTCGACGTTCAACGTCGAAGTAGGGACCGTGTAGACGATCCGCGTCCCGCAACGTCGAAATTGCCGGGTCCTCCATGGCGGCCATCAGCTGGGGGGTTGAGAGATGCTCTCTCTCCAGCCCCTGCGGGGCTCTATGGTCACCGTGGGCAGCAGCCCTTAGCCCAGGGCTTCTGGCTGCTGCTGCCGCAGCTGGGGATCCATGCTGCAGGCACAGGGTCTGCAACCAGTTGTCGGCTCTGTGTATCTTGTGTTGTTTAGTGCAACTGTGTCTGGGAGGGGCCCTTTAAGGGAGCGGCTTGCTGTTGAGTCCGCCCTGTGACCCTGTCTGCAGCTATGCCTGGCAGCCTTATTTCGATGTGTGCTACTTTGGCGTGTAGACGTTCCCTCGCAGCGCCTATTTCGATGTGGTGCCGCGCAACGTCGAAGTTGAACATCGACGTTGCCAGCCCTGGAGGACATGTAGACGTTATTCATCGAAATAGCCTATTTCGATGTTGGCTTCACGTGTAGACGTAGCCAAAAGGTCATAAAGCCCTGGTGAATTTCACAAAAGACAAACAACAAGATAGTCTTGTGGTACCTTATAGACTAACAGGTATGTTGGAGCATAAGCCTTCGTAGGCAAAGACCCACGTCATCAGCTGCATGCACAAAAGCTTATGCTCCAACATATCTGTTAGGCTATAAGGTGTCACAGGACTTCTTGCTGTTCTCAAAGATACAGACTAACACGTCTACCTCTCTGACACAAAAGACAAAATGTTCTGTGGCTCAAAAGTTTAGGATAAAGTCTAATTGCTAGGATTCTTAGTAATTAAGCTGCTTGACATTTGATTTAAATTTAACAAGAAAAATGACTTTACACAATATTAAAGCAGCGGGCAGTCAACAATTATGGATCAGACTAAATGTCTTCATAAGCCACAATTGTTTCCTGACACACAATAAGCTGAGAACATGTTTTTGTAGCTGACAATATGCTGTATTGGAAAGTATATATTTAGGCTTCACTTGAATAGAAAAAGTATCTGCTAAATAATTGAAAAAAAAACAGCCAACAATATCCTCTTCTCTTAAATAACAGACTTACAATGCTCATTATTCATATGCACACAGGGTAATTAAACATGCATACCTCTAATTTACTCTAAGGATTTCATTTATTATGAGACATATAATTAGATCCATGAAACACTTTCAATTTCATGCATCATAAGGTTTTGTTGCTTATTTTACCATTTGTCACTGATAAGTGTACAGTCTATCTGGAAAACAGCTACAAACTTTTATACAGTTAAAAAATTGAGTGACAGTGTGAAAAAGTAAAGAGTTGTTTATAAAAGACTCTCTCTTTCCCTGAAAAGGGCAGGTACTCCATCACCAAAACTGCTCCAAGGGCCTCATCCAAAGTGGATGGGCGTCTTTTCTAATCCCATTCTGTTGAGTATGGAAGATGCATTCTAAGCAATATATGTCTGAAAAAATTATGCATGTAACATGTATCTTTTCAGTAGGTCTTGGACCTGCCTCCTTTGACATAAGCTTGCTGCCTCAAATACAGAAGGAACACCTGTGCCGTGTCCATATTACACAGTAACTTCCAAATTGCTTGTTTCAAAGTCCAACTTTGAAATAACAGACTTTGAAGTTGCGTGTCCACGCACACAAAGCCCCCAGCCCTTATTTCACAGAGCATCCTGGTACTTTGAAAGGAAGTGTCTACACACCAATAGCCCCTATTTTGAAATAAGAGGCCAGGAAATGATGTGGACAGGTGTTGGATGGCCGACAAGCCCTTCCAGGCTCTCAGCCAGTCGCTCCCTTAAAGAGCCCATCCCAACACCCCGACCCGGCATATGCTCAGGTCTGCCATGGTGCACACAGCAGGGAAGACCGTGTGCTAGGGAGCAGAGCTAGCCAGGGACAAGATGCCTCACCATCGGCTCCCCCGGGGCATCTTCTCTCTGCTGTGGCCAGCCTGCTGGCCATGGTGCTTGCTGCTGTGTTTCAGCAGCATGGCAAGGCCAGTCGCATTGGACCCATCCTGTGGACTCTGGGCTGGGCCAGGTTGCATTGCCCCCAGTGATCCGGGGCCGATGGGCCTTCCCTACCAGCACAGAATTGTGGGACCAGATAATGGTGGGGGACTGGGACCATGAACAGTGGCTGAGAAACTTCAACATGACCATATGGCCATTGGCTCGCCCCAGTCCTCCAGCACCATCACTTGAGAATGTGGCCTGCACTCCCTGTGCAGAGGAGGGTGGCAATAGCGCTGTGGAAGCTGGCCACCCCAAGCAGCCACCCGTCCGTCAGCCATTAGTTTGGGGTGGGCAAGGCCACTGTTGGGGCAGTCGTGCTCAAGGTAAGCCTGGCCCAGATCACAGAGCCACCATGGGGAGGGGGCTAGGGGGCAAGGAGGTGGGAAAAGGGCCCTACCAGAGAGGGTTGGGGTGATGGCGGCCCTGCTGTGGAGGTGGGATGAGGACCATGCAGCCTGGTATTTATGGGTGTGTCTTTCTTCCACCCCATGCAGGTTGTCCGAGCAATAAATAACCTGCTCCTTTGCCGCATCTTCAATGTCAGGGACTTGGACGTCGCCCTTGACAGGTTTGCAGAGCTGGGGTTCGCGAACTGTTTCAGAGTGATGGGCAGAAAACACGTTGCACACCTGGACCACAGCGGGGGTGCCTGTGTGAGTGGGCTCCATGGTTGATGCAAGAGGCCACTTCATGGACATCTGTGTGGGATGGTTGGGCAAGCTGCATGATGCCCAAGTGTTTCGCAGATTGTGGCTGGGATGCTGGAGGGCACCTGTGTCTCCTCGCGAGAGCTCCTACAGGGGGACATCATGATGCCCCCCCATATTGTGGCTGACGCCACATATATGCTGCACCTGTGGCTCACGCAGCACCCGCGGCCTTCAGGGACATACCACCCTGTCCCAAGATCTTCTAAACAGCCACCTCAGCCACACTGGGGCACTGTTGAGCAGGCTTTTGGGCAATTAAAGGGGAGGATTTACTGTATCCTCACGAGGTTGGATGTCAGCCTCCCAAACGTGCCCACGGTAGTTGCCGCCTGCTGTGTTCTCCACAATATTGTGCAGAGCAGACAGGATCCCTTTATGCAGGGCTGGGCTGCAGACCCAGGGGCCAGGTACAAACAGCCACTTGCTTCCCCATGCTGCTAGGCCCGAAGGGATGGGGTGAGGGTCTGAGAGGCCTTGCATGAGGTCTTTCCTTTGCCTGTGACTTGCAGTGACCTCCCAGCCACCGTCCCCATCATACCCCCCCACCCTCAACACTCCCCCACCACACCCCCTCTCCCAGTCCCCACCTTACCACTCCACCACCATGCACTCGGGACTTGGGATTAGGGTTAGAATGTTAACTTTTACTGGGGTGTATCATAATAAACATGTTTTTTCAAAACAACTAAACAATGCCTGAACCTATTTACAAGGAGGAAACTATGTACAGGAGGGATGCATGGGGCCAGGGTGGAGGACCAAACTTGGAGGAGGGGGCCGGAGTAGAGGAAGGCTCATTCATCCATGGGGGTGGAGGTCCCAGAGCCGCGGTGGCCATGGGTGCCTCTACCACCCTGGGTCCAGGGTCCCCCGCAAGGCCTGGACCACAGGGAGGTAGGGGCAAAGTGGGGGGTGCTGCGGGCTTGGCCAACCCAAAGTGTGCAGGAGGGGTGACGGGTGGGGGCTGCAGGGGCTACTGCCAGGGTGCCCACATTGGCCATGAGCCACCTGGACAGTTCAATGTGGGTGGCTGGGTACAGGTCTGCTAGGAGCTGGGTGGCTGTGGTGGAGGCCGCTGGGGGGGGGCAGGGAGGGGCTGGCAAGGGAGTGGGAGGTTGGTTGAGGAGGGTGGCCACAGCCTGGATCAGGGTTTCAAGGCTGTCAGCCACCCACACCCACACTTTCTGCTCCATCACCAGCCAGTCCTGGAGCACAGCAGTCATCTCAGGCATGACCACCTGGTTGATGGCCCGCTTTTCATCCCTCCCTCATCAGCCTAGTGGCAGCTCCACAGGGATACAGGCTGGGGTGGGAAGGCAGATTCCTGGCCCTCCGCAGCTGCAGGCTGGTCCAGCTCCTGGATGGCAGACCTGTGGAGACAGAAGAGGACAGGGGGATGGCCTGTGAGTTCTGTGTCCTGAACCTGGAGGCTGGAGCCCTTGTTCTGCTGGCACTCACCCCACTCTCCTGCTGTCCAGTGGCACTGGGGCCCCATGGGATCCCAGGTGCAGGGGGAGTTCCCACCTGGTGAGGGTCAGGCCAGGTTTGGTGCTCCCCCCTCCTTCCCTGGGTGTGTGGACTGTGGGGCTGTTTGAGGGGGGCATCCATGTCCCTAGGCCCCATGGCATCACGAATTCCCCATATCTACAGGCTGCTACCTCCAGAACCTTAGGTGATGCAGGGCTCGAAGAGGCCTGGCTGGTTATCCTGGAGGGAAGGGCAATGACAAGGGTTCCACCTCTGGACCCCTCATCATCGCCCTCGGCCTCGGTGCCCTGATCTCCCAGCAGGGGGCTGGTGGTGCCTGAGAGACCCGGCTCCTCCTCTGTGTCTGTGGGGGATGTGGCAGTGTCCATGAGGTGACATGGCGGACACACCGTCAGCCCCAGGAGGTGATTCAGCTTCTCAGAATGTGGGCAGTTGGTGGGCCGTGCCCCCGAGTGGCTGGCACTGTCCCTCGCTTGGCAGTATGCCTGCCCCAGTTCTTTTACTTGCGTGTGGATGCTCTCCCCCACCCAGACGCGGTGTCCCTGGGCAGTGAGCCCCCTGGCCAGCTGCTCAAATGCCTCCATGTTCTGGTGCTGCACCTGTCTGGAGCAGGACCTCCTCATCCCCCCAAAGTCTGAGGAGATTCTGCAGTTTGGACTTAGTCCAGGAGGGGCCCTTCCTTTGCTGCCACTTGCCTGGCTGCTGTAAGCCCACAGTAGACTCGCAGGTGGGTTCCGGGGGGCGGTCATGGGGCTCCTGGCCGGATGCCGCTGCTGGCTGGGGGTGTGTGGCACAGCGCCAGCATTAAGAGGGGGCCATGCAGCAGGGAGCTCGTAGTCACCCTGCTTCTGCCGTACTCTCAGCTTCCTGCCTGGGGTTGCTAGGTAGCTGCTTCCTTACATGCAGCCGGCAGTGACCATAGAACCCCACCTGACCTGGCCAGCGCATCTCCAGGCTCTTGTGCGGCTGCTGCCGTGGCTGACCAGTTATTTCAAAATAGCAGCTGTGGAGCATTTACACACTTCCTATTCCAAAGTTTAACCTCAAAATAGGGCACAACTCCATTCACCTTGCTTCCAAGTTAATATTAAAGTAACGCAAAATGTGTGTAGACACTCTGCAATCTACTTTGAAATAGCCCTTAACTTCCAAAGTAATTTTGAAGTCCATTGCTAGTGTAGATGCAGCCCTGGTGTCTAATCCAGAGAAAGCAATTTGATAAGCCCAGTTTCACCCACCAGAGTCTGGCTTCCAATGTACTTGGATTTTTGCTGCTCTTTCAGTAACAGGATGTACCATCAAATTGGAAAAGTCCTCACACAAAGTTGCAAGATCCAATGGATGTAATAGAGGCCTCCAGCTCAAAAAAGGAGCAACACAGAATCATAGAAATGCAGGGCTGGAAGGGATAGCAACAAGTCATCTAGTCTATCTGATGTGCTGAGACAGGATCAAGTAAATCAGTTGGATTGATCATTTTCCCAGATAATTGGACCAACAACTGTTGGCCACGTGTGCTACATTCACAAACAAGTTAACTGTAAGCACACCCCAATCAGATCAAGTAAGCCTAGATCATCCCTGACAGGTATTGGACAAACATGTTCTTAAAATACGCCAGTGGCAGAGATTCCACAACCTTCACTGTAAGCCAGTTCTAGTGCTCAACAATCTTCATAGTTAGGAAGATTTTCCCAATATTAACCTTGGGTTACTATATTTGAACTTTCAAAAAAGAGGACACCCCTGAGTGGGAATGTATCTGTATCAGTACACCATTAATATTAATGTTCATTAATTAATCATCAATTATTATGATTATTATTATATTAATAATAGTACATTAATATTACATGAGTGGGTAGATACTGATTACAGATACACTCTCCCTCGGGGGTGTCCTTTTTTGAAAGTTCAAATATGATAAACTTAATTAACATACATTTCTCTTGTTGCAGATTAAGCCCATTGCTTTTTGTACTATCTTCAAAGGACACAGAGAACACTTGCTCATCTTTATAACAACTCTTTCATATTTGAATCTGGTAACAATATAATGCCTCATACTAGTACTTAACATATAGTGGTTACAAACAATGACAATAGAATGACATACAATCAATGACAATAGAACTCAGGAACGTAGCACTAAAAACAAACCAAAACAAAACTCACAAACCACACGGGCATCTGTCATTTACCTCTGTATGCAGCAGGCTACTAGCATAATTAAATATGAATGGATGTTGCATATTGCCCTCTTGTGGATCAAGAAAGAGAGACAAAACACACACATAGACACATACCTGCCAGTAGCTAAGTGCTACAAAAGCAGTGTGTAATGAAAATGGGCAGCAAAACCCTACCATTCACTTTACACAGATGTAAATGATACAAGACGCAAGGCACTGGAGAATCATGCTTAAGATGAGTCACATGGATCTACACAAAATAAAAGAGCAGTGGAGAATCATACCCTTTATTCAGCTAAAAGGAGGACTCAGAATAAGCTTTATCAGTATCTGAGATATAATCATATGTGGCTTTTTTTTCCCCATTAGCTGCTCACATCGTTCCACAGTACATGTAATACCTGTCTAGGTAGGATGCTATTAAGTCACAGAAGTAGATGTTCACACGGTGCTGGGGCTCTGCATTCAAAGCCCAGCTATGTCTACAATACCCCGCCCTTTCGGAAGGGGCATGTAATGCAGCACATTGAAAATGTGAATTAGGTGCAGATTTATCTATCTCACACCTCATTTGCACACTCCAGTGGGATCTCGCTTCCCAAAGGGGCTGCTTTCGAAACACAAACAGCCCTGTAGATGGGGTTCCTTCAAAAGGAAATCCTGCTTTCAAAAACACCCTTGTCCCTGAAAAAAAATTGGGAAGAAGAGTGCTTTTAAAAGTGGGGTTTCCTTTCGAATGAACCCCTTCTACATGGCTATTTTGGCTTCCAAAATCACCTCTTCCAGAATTGAGATCCCGCAAGAGTATGCAAATAAGATGTGTAATATTTAAATCCATGCCTCACTTGCATTTCCAATTGGCTGTATTTGCATGCCCCTTCCAAAAGGGAGCAGCAGTGTAGCCACACCCTTTGTTGAAAAGGCATGATAAAGAAGGAGAGTCAAATGCAATTTATTTAATATTATTCTATTACTAATATTATTCTTAGTATCTCTCCCGCTCACCCCTCCCTTCCGTTCCATGTATCTGATTTGTCAGTTTTTATTTCTATTTTTGGACCTTTGTGCTATATACTGTCAATCTATAGTGGAAATGCTATTGATCTGAAGAGGTGGGTCTGTCCCATGCAAGCTCATCACCTAATAAATGACTTTGTTAGTCTTTAAAGTGCTACATGACTGCTGGTTCATTTTGTTGGGGGTCATGGTTAGTGCGCATGCCCAGGTTCAACCTTGTGTCCCAACGATATGAAGGAAGGCTACTCATGTGGTCCACTCACTAGATTTGGTTTCCCGTTGCTGTCCTAGATCCCCTACTGTGTCACAATCTGGCAAAAACAAGCAGCTCCATGGAAACAGATGAGTCTCAGCACAAAAAGTTGGTGATTGAATGACATTATAAGAGCCTTTTTTCTAATTACATTAGTGGTTCAGATAATTCTATGAATTTTTGTAGGCACAGCAATTTTAATCCTGTTTTGTTGGTTCTTCAACCTTCTTTTCTTTTCTTACATCATCTTAAAGTTTATTAATTACAGACTGTTGTAATTATCCATTGACATTTCCTTTGTTCTTCAAATAGCCTTTGCTACTGCAGAGCTACTTTCATAAATACCATTTTATAACATTAAACTACTCCAGAAGTGAGTGTTTGTTGGTAATAGGATGGCTGATGCAGATTGTTAATGTAATGGGCTACAAAGACATTTACGAAGAGCTAATACTTAGATGATACTGACTTTGAATACAGCCAGGTTTGCTAGTGATCACAAGTCTGATTCAGCAGATACCTGAAAGAAAACTAATACATGTTTAGTGAAATAACTGCACAGTCCTCTTCCAGCTCCTAGAAGGTATATAGATCCGAAGCCACCAGAACCACCACCCCATTTGTCAATTTATATTGTCATTTATATTGCCATTGTCTACCACACAGGTACATCACAGAACATTGTTCTCCTTCATGTTCAAGGCCTAGAGGCCATTGACAGAAAACTATTATTTCTGATTAGTGTGTTACAGCCAGCTTTGGAGCTCTGCTATGTCAAATAACCAGAGTAAAGCTCATTTTCTAAAAATTACCAGGCCGCTCTGATTAAGCTGAGATTTCTCTGGCAAATATGACAGCCTCAGTATATTAATGGAGTCAAACTGTGACATGATTATGCAGTAATTCTAACTTGACAAATTTGCTTTGCCTCACTAATGTCCTTGTTCTGAATACAGCCGCTTGGGGTCTGCCTTTTGAAGTTAGCAACACTTAGATGATCACACAGCAGTTCTCTTCACTGAGGCAGGCTGGTAATGAAAAATGAAAGCATCATTCTCCTAGCCTGAAATTTTCCAGACAAAAGAGAGAAATTCCCTGAAAGAGTTTGAGACATAGAAAAACGAGAGAGTGTGCAACACACACCAGGAATCCCATCACCTTGCTGTGGGTTCTGTTGAGGAGATGCCCACAATGACAGCAGAAAATATCCTTGGGCACACAACACAGAACAGCCCTCCGTGTGAAGGGTTGGGCCAGATAGAAAATGAGAACTGCAGAGAGCAAACATTTTCCAATGGACAAATGACCTAAATGATTCAATAGCTGCCTGAGATAGGCACTTTTAAAAAAGTGTTGTGTGTGTGTGGCTGCCTAAGATAGGTACTGTTTTAAAAAGAGTGTGCTTGCGTGTGTGTGTGAGAGAGAGAGAGAGAATTATATTCTGAGGGGCTGTGCATTCAATGACTGAGTTTGGACATCATAAGACCTGGGTCTTTTTCATTTTGTTAAGATGTTGCTATTTTAGGGACACTGCTCGGGTACACGGGGCCCCAATTTTCAGAGATGCTGACCATCCACAGTGCCAGCTACCAAAGATGGGAAGTGAGGATACTCAGCACCTTGACATCCACCACAGCAAGAAAAGAAATTGTTTCATAATAGTACAGATTTCCTTCTCACATTTGCATGCAGTGCGCAGAGCTGTACAAGTTCTGCAGGGTATTCAAATCTTTTGCAGGAGCCAGGGTAGCTCAAACAACAAATGGATACGTGGCTTTTCAACTCAGGGAGTCTCCCTGAAAATCGTGACTCAGTTGCTATAGGTAGCTCAGTATCTGCTGTACTGCAGCGTCCAATAGATTCGCCACTCACCACGTGTGGCGAAGAGGACACTGTGGTGTGGTGAATGCGTGTGTACCTAACTCATAAGAAATAATACTAATAACTCGTTGCACATGCTGAAGACGAGTAGCACAGGTGCTCCCCCAAGCGAGGCAGCCTGCCCGCCACCAGCGAACCCCTGCAGGCGCTGACGCTGCCTGCGCTTAAAGGGAGCACTGTAGGGCATGGAAAGGAGGGGCGTTTGATATCACGCCCTCTAACACGTGGAGGTAGCGCCACTCTCTGTGCACTACACACAGGGTACAGCTGGAGCCATGCCAAGCCCAGCCACTCCAGGGTGGGGGGTGCGGTTGTTGCAGGCTATGCGGGGTTCAAAGCCTTTCCATAGTTAGCTTTCTTTGCTGCAACAAGTCATGTTGCCATGCTTGTGTCTGTGATTATTATGTCACCTCACAGCTGTGTGACTGTAAGGGCTAGAAGGGATTTATTTTTCTAATATTTAATAAAGTTTTGTGTAAATAATGGGGCGAACGTGGAGAGATGACAACCATGGAGTGTGGCGAGCTTTGAATTTCTATTGGACGCTGCTGATCCAGAACAGGGGCTCCCAGCCTTTTCAGTACCATGGCACACTTCAATGAGAAACAGTTTCATGGCACATCCATTTTTTTCAGCTGAATCCACTACTCACAATCATCACCTTTACTTACATTTACTATGGTTACAGTCCTATTAAAGACATTTGCAACACAGTAGTGAATACAAGCTAAGCAAGGAGCAAATGCAGTAATGTTTCAAAGCCATCACAGAATACACCGCCCTAGACAGGGAGCGCAGACCCATTTTCAAAATCTTCTCAGGGTCATGCTAGGGATGTTGAGTAAATAAGTAACCACTGAAAGGAGGCTCCTCTCCCCTCCTGCCCAGTGGAACTAGGTCGTGGTATTTAAACTGCATTCCAGCTCCAACAGGCTCTCAGCCACATGCATCCTTCTCGCCTCGCCCCCACAGCAGGGAGTGGGGGCTGGTTCCCTGTCAGCTCATTTGAGCCAGGAACCAGCATTTCAGCTGCACCCAGCAGCTACGTCTACACGTGCACGCGACATCGAAATAGCTTATTTCAATGTAGCGACATCGAAATAGTCTATTTCAATGAATAACATCTACACGTCCTCCAGGGCTGGCAACGTCGACGTTCAACTTCGACGTTGGGCAGCACCACATCGAAATAGGCCCTGCGAGGGAACGTCTACACGCCAAAGTAGCACACATCGAAATAAGGGTGCCAGGAACAGCTGCAGACAGGGTCACAGGGCAGACTCAACAGCAAGCCGCTCCCTTAAAGGGCCCCTCCCAGACACAGTTGCACTAAACAACACAAGATCCACAGAGCCGACAACTGGTTGCAGACCCTGTGCATGCAGCATTGATCCCCAGCTGCGGCAGCAGCAGCCAGAAGCCCTGGGCTAAGGGCTGCTGCACACAATGACCATAGAGCCCCGCAGGGGCTGGAGAGAGCATCTCTCAACCCCCTCAGCTGATGGCTGCCATGGCGGACCCCGCTATTTTGATGGTGCGGGACGCGGATCATCTACATGTGCCCTACTTCGACGTTCAACTTCGAAGTAGGGCGCTATTCCCATCCCCTCATGGGGTTAGCGACTTCAACGTCTCGCCGCCTAACGTCGGTTTCAACTTCGAAATAGCGCCCAACACATGTAGCCGTGACGAGCGCTATTTCGAAGTTGGTGCCGCTACTTCGAAGTAGCGTGCATGTGTAGACACGGCCAGCATGAACAGGGTCCTGTGGAGTTAGCATTTTCCCTCCTAGTGGAGCTGCAAAGAGCCACACCAAGGGGAAATTGACAAAATTTCCTGGCAAACTTGGACAGTTCTCATGGCACACCAGTTCTCATGCCATGGCACACTGACTCAAAACCACTGGTCTAGGACTCCCTGTTGGTTCCAATCCACCAGGGGATAATAGTGACTGTAAATCATTACATCCCATTTCTGCTTTGGCAGCCTCTAAAATTAGTCTTAATCCTGTTCCTAGTACTCAGATTTCAAAGCCACCAAACTTCTACTGCCATACTTGTTGTGTAGGTGAATATAGGCGTTCAAAGCCATCACTCTGAGACAGAGCATTTCACCTCCACTAGAAGCGAGACAAGATTCTTTTCCTCACTCCAGTTGTTTCTTTTTCTAAATCCTGAACACTCGTGTGCTGAAAACTGCCTGTAGCTCTTGATCTGGCAGCAAAAGCAGCTGCGGTTGGAATGTACAGTGAATCATGTAGCCATTTCACTTGAATCCTCAGACTAAATACAGTGGTGCTCTAGGGGCACTACACGGTACATATTAGGAAGCAGGCTGAGAATCTATTCTGGTGTTATTCACACAAGAAGCTGGTGGAAGTAGCATATAGCCCCTATGAATCACTGAGGGAAAGACTGAGACACATCAAACGAAAAGGAAAGGAGTCGAGTCAACACGAAGAGAGAAAACAGCGTAGTGTAAAACAACCTCCATGCTAGAGTGTGGTCTGATTGTCTTGGGAGACAAAGTGTTATCCACACATTCCCACTGACGTTATGTCTACACTACGAGATAAATTTGACTTTATTAACATAGATTTTGTGATTCTGCAATTAATAAGTTCGAATTTGACACTCCACATGCTCTCCACAAAGTTGACTCATTGTTGCCACACTCATATTGGCAAACATTGACTGTTGCAGTAGTGCATTGTGGGAATGCATCCCACAGTTCCCTCATCCCCGTAGCACTCTGGGTATGCTTACTAGTCTTTGACATCTTTCCACATTGCATTTTCCTTATTCTCCTCCTGTGCTAAGCAAACATCCATTTTTCCTGTTGAGAGAAAGGAAAAATAGGGCATCCACAGTGATGGCAAAAAAAGTTTACACAAACGTCTTTCATCTGTAACTGAATTCTCAGCTGGCCATCCACTGAGTGTCTCCCCATTCCTATGATTGCATCTGATCCCTGAAAATAATACAGGGACCCAGACTGTATTCTCAAATTTAGAAGGAAGAGGATAGAAAAGACTAGGAAAAAAGATTTTTACTTTTTGGAAAATAATGCAGGGACCCCCAAAAAGCTTGAAGAAAGAGAAAATAGGAAAGTTTTGCAGAGAAGACTTCTGCTGGGGGGAGAGTCTTTGGCTTTTTGGTGCACTATAAGGCTTCTGTGCAATGACTGTTCTCAACTGGCCATCCAGTGAATGTCCCACCTCCCATCACTGCATGTGATCCTTGAAAATAATATAGGCGCCCAGACTGTACTCTCAAAGTTGGAAGAAAGAGGATAGAAAAATCTAGGATTTTTTTTTTTTACTTTCTCCTTCACTACACAGATACTGTCAACACAGGTAATGGCAGTGAAATATACACTGAGCATATAATGCAAAGAGGAATCTCAACTAGCCTCCTGACCTCCATGTTTCTGAGGGGGTCAAAGCATGAAGGCAGATAGGAAACATCAGCCAAAAGATTTTAAAAGTGAAATATCAAAGCAGCAGGTGTCTGCAATTGACAGCAAGCTCCCAAAAATATTTTTGGTGGGGTGTGTGGAGGGGGGATACTGTGGTTTGCAACTGCAGAGCGACCGGGTGCTGGCAAACAGGGTGCGTGCTAACAGGAGGGAGTTTGGAGAGGCTCTCCTGGAGGAGGAGAAGGAAGGAGCAATCTAAAGCACCTTGGGGTAAGTGGCTGCTTATATTTGGAGGTTTTGGGCTTGTGTGTTTGTTTGGAGTTTGGAGTTTGTTTGTTTGGAGTGCTGAGCTGAGTGTTTGTTTGTTTGTTTGAAAGGCCGTGTGCTCAGGCAGGCAGGCAGGCAGGCAGGCAGTTGGAAGCTGATTAGGTTTGAATTGAAACACCGTGTGCTGATTGGCTGAGCTGTAGGCAGAGGGAGGAGCTATCAGGGAGGCTGAGCACTTAAACCCTGCTAGTAAGCGACCAGGGAGCTTTGCGACCGGGTGCTGGCAAACAGGGTGCGTGCTAACAGGAGGGAGTTTGGAGAGGCTCTCCTGGAGGAGGAGAAGGAAGGAGCAATCTAAAGCACCTTGGGGTAAGTGGCTGCTTATATTTGGAGGTTTTGGGCTTGTGTGTTTGTTTGGAGTTTGGAGTTTGTTTGTTTGGAGTGCTGAGCTGAGTGTTTGTTTGTTTGTTTGAAAGGCCGTGTGCTCAGGCAGGCAGGCAGGCAGGCAGGCAGTTGGAAGCTGATTAGGTTTGAATTGAAACACCGTGTGCTGATTGGCTGAGCTGTAGGCAGAGGGAGGAGCTATCAGGGAGGCTGAGCACTTAAACCCTGCTAGTAAGCGACCAGGGAGCTTTGCGACCGGGTGCTGGCAAACAGGGTGCGTGCTAACAGGAGGGAGTTTGGAGAGGCTCTCCTGGAGGAGGAGAAGGAAGGAGCAATCTAAAGCACCTTGGGGTAAGTGGCTGCTTATATTTGGAGGTTTTGGGCTTGTGTGTTTGTTTGGAGTTTGGAGTTTGTTTGTTTGGAGTGCTGAGCTGAGTGTTTGTTTGTTTGTTTGAAAGGCCGTGTGCTCAGGCAGGCAGGCAGGCAGGCAGGCAGTTGGAAGCTGATTAGGTTTGAATTGAAACACCGTGTGCTGATTGGCTGAGCTGTAGGCAGAGGGAGGAGCTATCAGGGAGGCTGAGCACTTAAACCCTGCTAGTAAGCGACCAGGGAGCTTTGCGACCGGGTGCTGGCAAACAGGGTGCGTGCTAACAGGAGGGAGTTTGGAGAGGCTCTCCTGGAGGAGGAGAAGGAAGGAGCAATCTAAAGCACCTTGGGGTAAGTGGCTGCTTATATTTGGAGGTTTTGGGCTTGTGTGTTTGTTTGGAGTTTGGAGTTTGTTTGTTTGGAGTGCTGAGCTGAGTGTTTGTTTGTTTGTTTGAAAGGCCGTGTGCTCAGGCAGGCAGGCAGGCAGGCAGGCAGTTGGAAGCTGATTAGGTTTGAATTGAAACACCGTGTGCTGATTGGCTGAGCTGTAGGCAGAGGGAGGAGCTATCAGGGAGGCTGAGCACTTAAACCCTGCTAGTAAGCGACCAGGGAGCTTTGCGACCGGGTGCTGGCAAACAGGGTGCGTGCTAACAGGAGGGAGTTTGGAGAGGCTCTCCTGGAGGAGGAGAAGGAAGGAGCAATCTAAAGCACCTTGGGGTAAGTGGCTGCTTATATTTGGAGGTTTTGGGCTTGTGTGTTTGTTTGGAGTTTGGAGTTTGTTTGTTTGGAGTGCTGAGCTGAGTGTTTGTTTGTTTGTTTGAAAGGCCGTGTGCTCAGGCAGGCAGGCAGGCAGTTGGAAGCTGATTAGGTTTGAATTGAAACACCGTGTGCTGATTGGCTGAGCTGTAGGCAGAGGGAGGAGCTATCAGGGAGGCTGAGCACTTAAACCCTGCTAGTAAGCGACCAGGGAGCTTTGCGACCGGGTGCTGGCAAACAGGGTGCATGCTAACAGGAGGGAGTTTGGAGAGGGGAGTTTAGAGGGGGAGCTTGGAGGGAGCCAGTTACTTCTGTTGCCCTTAAACTAAATCCTTTATAACAACCTCTATCTGAAACATTTAATTAACCCTCATATATAACTAGAGTAGGAAATAGAGGCAGAAGCCCAGCAGCAGAGTGGTGGCTATCCTGTTTATTGTGTCGAGTGCAGTATGTATGACTACCTACCCTGTGGGCGGGTGGCGTATGTGTGTGCTCGATGCAAGGAGCTCCTGGCCCTCAGAGACCGAGTGCGTGCTTTGGAGGCCAGGGTGGCTGAACTGGAGGAGCTAAGGAAGGCAGAGGTGTTTGTGGATGAGACTTTCCGGGACATAGTAGGGCTGTCCCACCTCCAATCTGACAGTCCTGAGGCTGTTACGGAGGATGAAAGGCTCAGGGAAGGAGAGCAGTCAAGGGGAGCAGAGGGAAACCATCCCGTAGTTGGGACCCTCCTTCCAGAGGTTGATGATGTATCCTCTCGTGCCGAGGATACTTCTCCGGGGGAGGGAGCGCCAGCTGTTAGGAAGAAGCAGGTTTTAGTAGTGGGGGATTCGATCATTAGAAATATAGATAGTTGGGTTTGTGATGACCGGGAGAATCGTATGGTGACTTGCCTGCCTGGTGCGAAGGTTGCGGATCTCTCGAGGCATCTAGACAGACTTATGGGCAGTGCTGGGGAGGAGCCGGTCGTCGTGGTACATGTTGGTACCAATGACATAGGGAAGGGCAGAAGAGATGTTCTGGAGGCCAAATTTAGGTTACTAGGAAAGAGACTGAAATCCAGAACATCTTTGGTGGCATTCTCTGAAATGCTTCCAGTTCCACGCGCAGGGCCAGATAGACAGTCAGAACTTCAGAGTCTCAATGCGTGGATGAGACGATGGTGTAGGGAAGAGGGGTTTAGATTTATTAGGAACTGGGGACACTTTTGGGGTAGGGGGAGCCTATACAGGAAGGATGGGCTCCACCTAAATCAAGGTGGATCCAGACTGCTGGCATTAAACATTAAAAAGGACATAGAGCAGTTTTTAAACTAAGAGGTGGGGGAAAGCCGATTGGTGCGGGGGAGCACCTGGATCGGACGGAGACTTCTCTTACACGAGGCTCCATAGACAGGGATTCCCTAGAAGTTAGTCAGATAGGGAACGTGGGAAATAATATATGGGCAAGATCAGATGTGAAACAATCGTGCATAAAAAAATCCACCACGTCTGTGAAAGGCGGACATATAAATAGTGGTAGTTTTCTAACATGCTTTTACACTAATGCTAGGAGTCTGTCTAATAAGATGGGTGAACTGGAGTACCTCATATCAAAGGAGGAAGTTGACATAATAGGCATCTCAGAAACATGGTGGAATGAGGACAATCAGTGGGACACTATCATACCGGGATATAAATTATATCGGAAAGACAGAACAGGTCGTGCGGGTGGCGGAGTGGTACTATATGTGAAGGATAATATAGAATCAAATGAAGTAAAAATCCTAAAGGAATCAAAATGTTCCATAGAATCATTATGGATAACAATTCATTCCTCTAATATGAATATGGCATTAGGAATATATTACCGACCACCTAACCAGGACAGTGATAGTGATGCTGAAATGTTAAGGGAGATTAGAAAGGCTATCAAAATAAAAAACACAGTAATAGGAGATTTCAATTATCCCCATATTGATTGGGTGCATGTCACCTCAGGACGGGATTCAGAGATTAAATTTCTTGATGCCTTAAATGACTGCTTCTTGGAGCAGCTAGTACAGGAACCCACAAGGGGAGAGTCGATTCTCGATCTAGTCTTGACTGGAACGCAGGATCTGGTCCAAGAGGTAACTGTTACTGGACCGCTTAGAAATAGTGACCACAATATAATAACTTTTAATATTCCTGTGTTGGGAAGAACACTGCAGCGGTCAAACACTCTGGCATTTAATTTCAAAAAGGGGAATTACACTAAAATGAGGAAGCTAGTTAAACAGAAACTAAAAGGTAGAGTAATTAAACTAAAATCCCTGGAAGCTGCATGGAAACTGTTTAAAGACACCATACTAGAGGCCCAACTTAAATGTATACCCCAAATAAAAAAACACAGTAAGAGACCTAACAAAGAACCACCATGGCTAAACAGCCATGTTAAAAAGGCAGTGAGAGAGAAAAGGGCAGCTTTTGAAAAGTGGAAGTCAAATCCTAGTGAGGAAAATAGAAAGGAACATAAACACTCCCAAATTAACTGTCATAATGTAGTAAGAAAAGCCAAAAAAGAGTTTGAGGAACAGCTAGCCAAAAATTCAAAAAACAATAGTAAAATGTTTTTTTAAATACATTAGAAGCAGGAAGCCTGCTAAAAAAGCAGTGGGGCCCTTGGATGATAAAGATATAAAAGGAGCGATCAAGGAAGACAGTGCCATTGCGGAGCGATTAAATGATTTCTTTGCTTCAGTCTTCACGGCTGAAGATGTTAGAGGTTCCTAAATCTGAGCCAGCCTTTTTAGGCGACAAATCTGAGGAACTCACTCAGATTGAAGTGACATTAGAGGAGGTTTTGGAATTAATTGATAAGCTGAATAGTAACAAGTCTCCAGGACCAGATGGCATTCACCCAAGGGTTCTGAAAGAACTCAAATGTGAAATTGCGGAGTTATTAACAGTGGTTTGTAACCTATCCTTTAAATCCACTTTGGTACCAAATGACTGGAAGACGGCCAATATAACACCAATATTTAAAAAAGGCTCTAGAGGAGATCCTGGCAATTATAGACCGATAAGTTTAACATCAGTACCAGGTAAATTAGTAGAAACACTAGTAAAGAGTAAAATTGCAAGGCACATAGAAGAGCACGAATTGTTGGGCAAAAGTCAGCATGGTTTCTGCAGAGGGAAGTCGTGTCTGTCTAATCTATTAGAATTCTTTGAAGGGGTTAATAAACATGCGGACAAGGGGCACCCAGTGGACATAATATACCTAGATTTCCAGAAAGCCTTTGACACGGTCCCACACCAAAGGCTTTTATGTAAATTAGGTGGTCATGGGATAGGAGGAAAGGTCCTTTCATGGATCGGGAATTGGTTAAAAGACAGAAAACAAAGGGTTGGAATAAATGGTAAATTTTCACAATGGAGGGGGGTAACTAGTGGTGTTCCCCAGGGCTCAGTCCTGGGACCGATCCTGTTCAACTTGTTCATCAATGATCTAGAAAATGAGGTAAGCAGTGAGGTGGCAAAGTTTGCAGATGACACCAAGTTGTTCAGGACAGTCAAAAGCAAAAGGGATTGTGAAGAACTACAAAAAGATCTCAGCAAACTGAGTGATTGGGCAGCAAAATGGCAAATGAAATTTAATGTGGGTAAGTGTAAGGTAATGCATGTTGGAAAAAATAACCCAAATTACACGTACTACATGATGGGGTCAAATTTAGCTACGACAGATCAGGAAAGGGATCTTGGAGTTATAGTGGATAGTTCTCTGAAGACATCCACGCAGTGTGCAGCGGCAGTTAGTAAGGCAAATAGGATGTTAGGAATTATTAAAAAAGGGATCGATAATAAGACAAAAGATATCATACTTCCCCTATATAAAACTATGGTACGCCCACATCTCGAGTACTGCGTGCAGATGTGGTCTCCTCACCTCAAAAAAGATATATTGGCATTAGAAAAGGTTCAGAAAAGGGCGACTAAGATGATTAGGGGCTTGGAAAGGGTCCCATATGGGGAGAGGCTAGAGAGACTGGGACTTTTCAGTTTGGAAAAGAGGCGATTGAGGGGCGATATGATAGAGGTATATAAAATCATGAATGGTGTGGAGAAAGTGAATATAGAAAAATTATTTACCTTTTCCCATAATACAAGAACTAGGGGACACCAAATGAAATTGATGGGTAGTAGGTTCAAAACTAATAAAAGGAAATTTTTCTTCACACAGCGCACAGTCAACCTGTGGAACTCCTTGCCCGAGGAGGCTGTGAAGGCCAGGACTCTATTAGGGTTTAAAAAAGAGCTTGATAAATTTTTGCAGGTCAGGTCCATAAATGGCTATTAGCCAGGGATAAAGTATGGTGCCCTAGCCTTCATAACAAGGGCAGGAGATGGATGGCAGGAGATAAATCACTTGTCTTCTGTTCTCCTTCTCTGGGGCACCTGGCATTGGCCACCGTCGGCAGATGGGATGCTGGGCTTGATGGACCTTTGGTCTGACCCAGTATGGCCATTCTTATGTTCTTATGCAGAGCCACTTGGAATGCTGAAGTAGCTGAAGTAGGCCCCCCCGCCTCCCGCCGACTCTTAGCCACTGAGTAAGACTGCCCCCCAGCAGCAGCAGCAGCAGCAAGGCCTGAATATCTCAGCCACCGGGGGAGACTTCACCCCAGGGGCTGCAAGCCCCAAAATATTTCCCCCGCCTTGGAGCCCTAAATGCGCACAAGCTAGGACACATTGCTGCCTAGCAGCATGGTCAGCACCAAATGGCAGACACGCCCTTTTATTGGGTTTGGGCTACCCATGTGACAGCACCAGCGGGGGAGGGAAGGGGGTTTGTGCACAAATGTAAACCACTGAGAAAAAGTTTTGAGGCATCTTAAGTAAGCACAGTTCCCACAATAACCTTGTTACCATGTGGTGCAGCAGGGCAGTGACTGGCACCAGGCAGTGCAGAAAAAAATTAGTATAGAGACAGAACCATGAATGCCCTGCAGGGGCTATTTGTAATGGGTAGATGTCATGATTGTAAGGGTTAGCCAGCAACCTGGGAGTAAAAGGGTTAACCTCCTTAGCCAGCTGGGGTTGGCCTATAGGAATGTAGGTAAAAATTAAATTTTGGCTCCTCCCTTCTTCTGTTCTCTCTCTTTCTTCTTCTTTCCAGCCATAAGGGAAAAAGACACAGAATATCTCCCTCCAAGAGCAGGCCCTCCAATCTTCTGTAGGTAGGGTAAAGTTTAAATAAATCCGTTAGGCTTTATTGTTTTATGGTTTGGGAAGTGGGATCTGATGTCTTTGCACTTTTTAAAAATGTTCTTTTACTCTCCTCGTATCTAAGTTCTAGGCCCATGGTGAAGACTCCCCATGTGTCTTACTTTGTAACTCTTCCATCTAGTCATGAGGCTTGCAACACAAATATTGTTGTAATAATAAAAGTTCTCTCTCTTTCTTTTTATTAACCTGGTATTGGTTAATGTTTGTGTCCTGGTTTTTTACTTTTGGGGCTAAGATTTCCCAAGTAGTCTCTCCCTGGTTTCCTTATTATTACTTGGGTGGTGGCAGCAAATTTTATCCCCAATATCTAAGGTTTTTAAAATTTTTGGGGAAAAGTTTATACCAAAACCTGGTAAATAAGGTTTTGAAGGTACTTTTGCTGGCCCCAACTTCTGCATTTATCTTGCTAAAGTGGGGCAGAAGCCATAACAGTAGATATGCTCACAGTGCTAATAGCAAAGAAGGACATTTCTCAGGCTCTCATACAAACATGAGCCCACAGCCACAGGCTTCCTGCTCCCACTTTGAAATTCACAGTTTTCTTGTTACTTAATAAAATGGAGAGCAGCAGCCAAAGCAGAGCACTGTGGGGCATTGTGGGTTACATACAGGACACCTCTGGAGGCTAATAAATTTGATTTTAAGATGTGGCACTTCCATGCTGGCCTTTAACCGAACTTCTGAATTTGAGCTTGATGCTACACCTGTCAGGTAACTGCAACACTGTAATCTCCATATTAGCACTCCCTAAATCAAGCTAATGATATTTACAGTAAAGACAGTCACATGGGAATATCAAGCTAACTGCCTTAAATTCAAATTTATCTCATAGTGTAGATGCTGCCTGAGTAAGATACTGAATCCTGAGGGTTTTGACTGGGGACCTGTGTGCATAAATATATAACAAAGTGGGGTAGCCAAGCCTTGGCTGAGGTTCTTATCTCATTAATGCTCACAGACCTTGGTTTTGAGGTGTGGTGGAGGAGATACAGATATGGCAGTACCAAGTGAGCAAAAAGCTTATGCACGTACTTACTGTCACTGGAGTTAGACTATTCATATGCTTAAAGATAAATATGTGCTTATGTAACTTAATGGATCAGGGCAAAAAGCCAAGACAAAAAGAGTATCTTTTCTGGTCTGTTTTTTCTGATTGTGGAGCTGCAGCATGCACCTATTTTCCTCTTGATTCCAGATCTGACTTACTCCATGGTCAAGCCAGTCCTGTAACATCTCTCATTCTTTAAAGGGAGAGAGGAGGAAAGAAATACTCAATGCCCATTGCAGATTTCTCTGGTGCTATATACTGATTGCTTTAGATCAATGAATTTTTCATCTGTAATGCTCTGTATTAACTTATGTTTATCTAAGAGAAAGTGTGGATGACAGCTGTCTAATGTACACTGGCTAGTGCTTATACTACATTGAACTTTTACTCCAATCGTTCCTTATCCCTTTTTCTTATTGTGATGAGGCTGATGTCTCATTTGGCCACCAAGAATGCATGGGAAGTTGCATGAATCACAAGTGATTTTTTGCCTGTGACCTAACCAGTGCAGAGCAAAACACATGAATCTCCTGGAGCAGCTTTTTTAAAGCCCAGGTACTGCTTTAAACACCACAGACTCCAGGCAACCCCCATTCCATGCTTCATGGGTCAGCATCTGCTGGGGCATGCCGTCCCCTGGCACTGCTTTAAGAGTTTTTTTTCCCATAAACCAAGGATAGCTTATCATAGCGTTGAAGGTAAACATCAGCTGTAAAAGAGTGGAAATCCTTCTGCTTGTAATCATGCATTCTTCAGTCTGAAGGGTAACCAGAGTGACCATGCAGTTGCAATATGTTCTTCCATAGAGACAGACAGCCTTTCTTTTTGTCATTGTGGTCATTGTTCCGAGCAAAGATAAAAATGTTGCTATTCTACTGACATTAATATTTCTAAATATATTTTATCAGGAAATGACCTTGGTAAAAGATGAAAAGGCCCCAATCCAGCTGATGAGAGGTTACTCAAATGCGAAGGAAGGAAGGAGACCCAGCAAGAAATGTTGGAAAATTATTTTGATGAAGTGATAAAGCAAAAAGCAAAGCTTAGTGACTGGAGAAAAAACATGATGAACACCTCCTCATTTCCTTTATGAACAGGCAGACAGAATTGATTGAGTCACTGACGGAGAAATCACAATCACGACCTCTGCCTTAATTGAAGCTTTTTCTCAAGCACAGTCAGCATATCATGCACCCACCTCCAACACATGCCCCATTACATGCCCTCATCCATATACATTATCTTCCCCTTCTAAAGGTACAGCATCCCCAGACCACTCTAGGTATGGCCAATACATGCCACCCTTACTCCATTCATTCTCCTCCCCTGGATGGGGCACTGCATCCCCCAGCCACTCAGTTTAGACCTTCCTCAACCCAGTCAGTCCAGTCCCCTGCTCCTGGCTCTGCATCCCTCATCCAATCAATGCCCCGCCCCATACCTCCTTCCTCCACCCATTCAGATGTCTCTTGTTGTCAGGGATCCAGAATGAGGGGTGGAGGAAGGCCATGGAGAGCCCTGCTTCATAGCCCTACAATTTAAACACCCAGCAGAAGGCTAACTTTTGGTGGCTAACCATGACCTTATTATTCTTTTTTTCCCTCTATATCCCCTACTCTTTCATTACAAAATCACAGAATCACAGAATCATAGGACTGGAAGGGACCTCAGGAGGTCATCTAGTCCAGCCCCCTGCTTCAAGCAGGATCAACCCTGACTAAGTCATCCCAGCCAGGACCTTGTCCAGCCGGGACTTAAAAACATCAAGGGATGGAGAATCCACCATCTCTCTAGGCAACACATTCCAATGCTTCACCACCCACCTGGTGAAGAAGTTTTTCCTAATATCTAACCTACACCTCTCCCTCTTCAACTTCTGACCATTACTCCTTGTTCTGCCATCTGACACCACTGAGAACAATTTCTCACCCTCCTCTTCAGGAAGTTGAAGGCTGCTATTAAATCACTTCTAAGTCTTCTCTTCTGTAAACTAAACAAGCCCAAATCACTCAGCCTATCCTCATAGGTCTTGTGCTCCAGACCCTTAATCATTTTTGTTGCCCTTCGCTGAACCTGCTCTAGCAAATCCACATCCTTTTTATACTGGGGGGCCCAAAACTGGACACAATATTCCAGATGTGGCCTCACCAGTGCCGAATAAAGAGGAATAACTACTTCCCTAGATCTGCTCGAAATGCTCCTCCTAATGCACCCCAGTATGCCGTTAGCTTTCTTGGCTACAAGGGCACACTGTTTACTCATATCCAGCCTTTCATCCACCATAACCCCTAGGTCCCTTTCCATTGTACTGCTGCTGAGCCAGTCGGTCCCCAGCCTGTAACAATGTTTGGGATTCTTCCGCCCCCGGTGCAGGACTCTACATGTCTCCTTATTGAACCGCATCAGATTTCTTTTGGCCCAGTCCTCCAATTTATCCAGGTCCCTCTGGTTTCTCTCTCTACCCTCCAACATATCTACCTCTCCCCCTAGTTTTGTGTCATCCGCAAACTTACTGAGGGTGCAACCCAGTCCCTCATTCAGGTCATGAATAAAGATGTTGAATAACACCAGCCCCAGAAACGAGCCTTGCGGCACTCTGCTTGAAACAGACCGCCATCCAGATATTGAGCCATTGACCACTACCTGTTGGGCCCAACCATCAAGCCAGCTTTCTATCCATCTTATAGTCCAAGGATCCAATCCATATTTCCTTAACTTATGGGCAAGAACGTTGTGGGAGACAGTATCAAAAGCCTTGCTGAAGTCAAGGTATATCACATCCACTGACTTCCTCATGTCCACAGAGCTTGTTACGTCGTCATAGAAGCTGATCAGATTGGTAAGGCAGGACTTGCCCCTGGTGAATCCATGTTGTGCCCCTAAAATAAAAATGTAGTTTGGGAAAGGACTTTTGTTTATTGATTAACATGCTTTGGGGTTGAGTGATTGGTGGTGGTTGTCTTGCAGTTGGAGGTGGGTTTCACAAAGGGCAAGAAAACAGCATGGGAAGGGGAGGAGGGTGCCAGCTAATGCCCTTCATGCTCATTCAAAAACCTGGATTTCAAGGCATTCCTAATTTTTCCATTCCTCTTTCTAGGCTTTCCTGTTTCCCTTTGAGGTTGGTTGCTGATATTTTCTTGCCAGGATCTCTGCCTCAGCCCCTCTCACCCCACCGCAGGCATGAAGCTTCCCCCCGCCCTCACTTCATGAATGTTATGAAGAATACAGCAGGCTACAACGGCAAAGGTACTGTTTTCTTCATTGAGGTCTAAGCAGGTCAGAAGGCACCTGAAACTTGCTTTTCAATGGCTAAAGGCACATGCTACCACCATTCTGCACCTGCTCAGCCTCTAGTTAAAGACCTCCTTACTGGAGTTGTGGGTACCTGCGTATGACTTCATGAGCCAAAGCAACAAGGGGTAAGTAGGGTCACCCAAAACTACTATGGGCATTGCCACACACTCAGTGTTAATTTTCTGGTCTGGGAAGAAAGGTCCACTCTTGAGCCTTGTAAACAGACCAGAATTTCTGAAGATTCATGCATCACATATGCTTCCTAACCACTCCACCCTGGTGATGGTGAAACAACCTTTGTGATCCACCAACACCTGCAACATCATAAAGAAGTGCTGCTTGTGGTTAAGGTATTTTGAGGCCTGGTGGCCTGATGCCTGGATGGGGATATGCATTCCATCTTTGGATAGTTAGGGAAGCCCATGGCAGCAAATCTGTCCTTTATCTCTTGCACATTCCTCACTCTCTTCCACAGAAGCCTGTTGATCACCTTAGCTACCTGGATGACAACAGCCCCCATTGTAGATTTGCCCACTCCAAATTGATTTCCCACTGACCGATAGCTGTCTGGCATTGCAAACTCCCAAAGCTCAATAGCCATGTGCTTCTTAACTGTCACAGCAGGTTTCATGCTGGTATCTTTGCACTTCAGGGCAAGATACAGCAGTTCACAACATTCCTTGAAGGTTTCCTTACACATGCAGAAGTTTTGCGGCCACTGGTGACCATCCCATGACTGCAAAACAATGTGATTCCACCAGTCTGTGCTGGTTTCTCAGCTCCAGAATCTGTACTCCCCACTGTACTTTCAGCAATGCCAGAAACTCCGTGGTTCTTTTCTCCAGATCTTCATATCCGTCAGTGCCCCTGGCAGCAATGAACTCATATTGAATGGGCAGTATATTCAGAAGATACTGCATTGCAGTGTGGGAGTTTAGCACAAAACACTGCAACAAACTCTGAAGTGTATCGAGATCCATGTTAGTGCCTGTAATGGTGGCAGGCAGTAAATACATAAAGCATATGAAAGTGCTGGGTTTTTTCAGCTTGAAAGAGGGGAGTGAGGGAAATGCATTCTGGGATGATGCCGATATCAGAAGCTCACAACCACTTGCAGCAACTTTCTTCCCCACAAGACACTGTCACAAAATCCCAAAAAACAACGGGGCTGCAGGAACTGTGGGATAGACATCCACAATGCACTGCTTCCACAATCATAGAATCGTAGAACAATAGAGCTGGAAGAGACCTAAGAAGCAGTCAAGTCCAGCCCGCTGCCCAAGGCAGGACCAAACCCCATCAGATCAGCCCAGCCAGGGCTTTGTTGAGCCGAGACTTAAACACCTCCAGGGATGGAGACTCCACTACTTCCCTGGGTAGACCATTCCAATGTTTCACCACCCTCCTAGTGAAAAAGTTTTTCCTAATGTTCAACCTGGACCTTCCCAACTACAACTTGAGAGCATTGTTCCATGTTCTGCCATCTGTGACCACTGTGAACAGCGTCTCTCCAGACTCTTTGCAACATCCCTTCAGTAAGTTGAAGGCTGTTATCAAATCCCCCCTCAGTCTTCTCTTCTGCAGACTAAACAGACCCAATTCCCTCAACTTTTCTTCATAGGTCATATGCTCCAGCCCCCTAATTATTTTGGTCACCCTCCACTGGACCCTCTCCAGTGTGTCCACATCTTTCCTATAATTGGTGGCCCAGAGCTAGACACAGTACTCCAGATGTGGCCTCACCAAAGCCAAATAAAGAGGAATAATCACTTCTCTGGATCTACTGGCAACGCTCCTGTTGATGCAACTTAATATGCCATTAGCCTTCTTGGCTACAGTGGCACAATGTTGGATCATGTCCAGCTTCTCGTCCACTACAACTCCCAGGTCCTTTTCTGCACAACTACCACTAAGCCAGCCGGACCCCAGCCTGTAACAATGCTTGGGATTCTTCCGGCCCAAGTGCAGGACTCTGCACTTGTCCTTATTGAACCTCATCAGATTTCTTGTGGTCCAGTCTTCCAATTGGTCTAAGTCACTCTGGACACTATCCCTACCCTCCAGCGTATCTAGCTCAGTGTCATCTGCAAACTTGCTGAGGGTGCAATCCAACCCCTCATCCAGGTCATTGATAAATATGTTGAACAGAACAGGACCCAAAACTGAACCTTGGGGCACTCCACTAGAAACTGACCACCATCCTGACAGCGAGCCATTGATCCCACTGGGCCTGACCTTCTAGCCAGCTTTCTATCCATCTTACCATCCACTTATCCAATTCACATTCCTTTAACTTGCTGACAAGAATATTGTGGGAGACCGTATCAAAAGCTTTGCTAAACTCAAGATAAATCACAACCACTGATTTTCCCCTATCCACAGAGCTACTTACCTCATCATAGAAACTAATCAGACTGGTCAGGCATGACTTGCCCTTCATGAATCCATGCTGACTATTCCTGATCACTTTCCCCTCCTTCAAGTGCCTCAAAATGACTTCTTTGAGGAGCCCCTCCATGATTTTTCCAGGGACTGATGTAAGACTGACCGGTTTATAATTCCCTGGATCATCCGTCTTCTCTTTTTTAAAGGTGGGCAATACATTTGCCTTTTTCCAGTCATCTGGGATCTCTCCTGATCTCCACGACTTTTCAAAGATAATGGCCAAGGGCTCGTCAGTGACACATGCCAACTCCCTCAGAACCCTTGGATGAATTAGGTCTAGGCCCATGTATTTATGTACATCTAGATTTTTTAGATTGCTCCTACCCTGTTCTTTCCCCACCAAAGGCTGTCCACCCTCATCCCACAGTGCATCACTTATCGCATTAGTCTGGAAGCTGTCCTTGTCCGTGAAGACAGAGAACCCCTCGTTGCATTCATTCTTTGAAGAAGGTTTTGCCCAGTCTGTCAAATGTACATAGTATCAGGGCATTGTTGGTATATAATAGTATTTATAATGTTACTGAAAGTGCACGAGAATGTGCCTTTGATCTTGTAATTAACACGATTAGATCCAGTGATCGTATCCCCAGAATAAATACGTGGACAAAGTTGGCAGTGGGGTTTGTTGCAAGGAACAGTTTCCAGGATTTGTATTACTGTGGTGTAGCCTGTGATTGCTGGTGAGAATCTCTCTCAGGTTAGGAGGTTGTCTATAGGAAAGGACAGACCTGTCACCTAGAGCCTTCTGGAGTGTAGCATCCTGATCCAGAACAGGTTGTAGATTTTTAATGATGCATTGCGGGGAATTGAGTTGGGGACTATAGGTAATGTTCTGTGATGTTCTCTTGTTGATCTTTGTGGGCCTATCTTGAAGTAGCTGGTTTCTGGGTATTCATCTGGGTATTCAGCTGTCAATTTGTTTTTTCACTTCTCCCAGTGGGTAATTCAGTTTTATAAATGCTTGGTAGAGGTGGTGTAGTTTTCAGTCTCTGTCAGCAGGATTAGCGCAGATGTGATTGTATCTAAGGGCCTGACTGTAAATGATGGATCATGTGGTGTAAGTTGGATGGAAGATGGAGGCATGTAAGTAAGTGTAGCAGTCAGAGTTGTTTTACTTTTGTGAATGTGAAAGTCTAAATTTCCTCTTGAAGTGAAATGTGTCTTAGTTATGCTGTAGCAGTTACAATAAGAAGAATTTCTTAACAGTGTTGTAATCATCACCTTACAAAGAGGTTAATTATTTATCTTTAATTGCCCTAACATTTTCATGCTGTAACACAGCTTTCACAGACAGGCAACACCTCCCAGCTGCCACGCACTAAAACGCTGATTTATTAGAAAGACAGAGACCACAAATAGAAGCAAGAAGACCTTGAAGAAAAAGGACAGCTGGAATTCCCAAAATATATTCCCATGGATAATTAAACCTTAGAGATATTAATGTTTTCTTTGACTTGAGTAAAAGCTCTGTCAACAGAAAAATGGCTGCTCTGAAACTGCATCAACATTGTCACCTAGTGGCCATTGAGATCCTCCAAAGGTGGAGAAATTCTGTGAATGCCTTTCCCCACAAAGACATCATAGTGGGGTGTGACAGAAGTATTTCCCAGAAGGCAGCCATCTACTGTAGTTCTTTAAATACCAGTTTTGTGTCATAAAATGTATCAGATTTTACATCATGTAAGCAGGTGTGTGTTGACAGAACTTAAAATAATTATTATTCTTTGGGGGAGTTATTTTCTTTGTTATATCTGTCACTTTTTCCAGTTCTATCACAGATCTTTGAATCTCTTGCATTCTCCCCCGCTTTTCGTATGCCTTGCCTACAGTTTGGCATAGTGGTTAATTTTCCAAATAGACATCCAAACTATCAGTTAAACTGTGGATGGGCTTCACTAAATCCTGTAAAATTTGGCATTATAAAGTCACTAAATGCTTGGAGCACTCTGCTAACTTGCTGACACCCCACAAAAATCAAGCCCTGAATGGAATTCTGCAACAGACTAAAGCATTTTATTGAATTATAGTGCCAGCAATATGATACGAGCCAAATGAAGATCAGCAACTTGATGCAGAGAACCACAGGCATATGCCTGGCTCTGGTAGATACATGCATAAATACATACAGATGGTGTGGCTGCGGAAACGGAAGAGAGAATATGGCCATAAGTACTAACCCCTGCCCTGTGGCCCACGCCCCACTATCTCCCCATGGGTGCTGGGTCCCTTTCTCCTGTCCCCCATCCGTAGGTGCAGTGGCCTTGTGGGTGTCTCCCTTGTGTGGTCCGCCTCCCCTATCCCTCCTCCCTGGGGGCAGGGCATGGTGCTGTCTGCAGGAGTGGCTGCTGATGGCCATGCTGCCATCCTGGGGCCATGGTCCAGCTGGGCCCTAGCAGGCCAGAGTCTGCCAGGAGTGTGGGGGGGCCCCAGTTGTGTACAGTGCCTCCACCCCATGACCTGGGGGGGGTGTGCCCTGTGGGTACGTAGCTGAGGTCCACCACCGAGGTCGGGGAAGCACATCATGTGGATGCCTGGCTGGACGTGCAGGAGGGGAGGTCTATGATAAGCTCCCCCTGCCTGCTTGATCACTCCACCTCTGTGCCTGGCTCCCGCTGCCGCCCTGGTGGTGTGCGGCTGGCCTCTGGTCCCGGCTCCTGCTCAAAGACCAGCTGGGCTCCTCAGCTGTGGTGTCAAGGATGGCTGAGGGGGAGGAGGTATCCCTGGGACCCAGGATGGCCCTGAGCAAATGGCAGGGGCAGCCCCTGACCAGCTGGCCGAGTCCCAAGCTGGGGGCATAAACGTGCTGCAACTCCTTAACCTTACTCCTGACATGGTCAGGAGCATGGGCAGGGTGATCCCGGGTGGTCAGGCCCTCGGCCAGCTGGGCAAATGCGTCTGCATTCTGGTGCTTGCTATGGAGCTCAGCCTCAGTCCAAGAGGGGATGTGCTTCTTGCCCCCCTGGCCAGAGCCTTGGGAGCCCCAGGAACACTCGCCCTGTTGCCCGGTTGCCATCCCACTCTGTGGACTTCTGTGGGTTGTGGTGAAGTATGCAGGGGCACCTCATGTGCTTGCTGCTGCCCACATGCTCTCGGCTTCCTGCCATGGGGTTTCTGGGTCCATGTGGCTTTAACAGCTGCTGAGCACACAGACCATAGAACCCCACAGCAGCTGGGCGGCATGTCTCCACCTGATTGCCACCACGGGGGACCCCGCTGTTTCGAAGTAGTGGAACGCAGAGCATCTACACGTGTCATTTTTCGACATTAGATGTTGAAGTAGCGCCCTATTCCCAATTTCTCACTGGG
This sequence comes from Carettochelys insculpta, assembly GCF_033958435.1. NCBI lineage: Eukaryota > Metazoa > Chordata > Testudines > Carettochelyidae > Carettochelys > Carettochelys insculpta. Next base: position 12,615,431 of record NC_134147.1, on the reverse strand, counting down.
GGAGTGGGTTCGACGTCTCCACACCTATCGTCAATTTCAACTTTGAAGCAGCGTGCGGCATGTGTAGACCAGACGCGCGTTACTTCGAAGTGCTGCCTGCTATTTCAAAGTAGCGGGCTAGTGTAGACGTGGCTCTTGTAATGCACGCGGTAAATGTTGTCTTTGTTCATACCCAGTGTTAATGTGCCACTGGTACCCTCAAGCAAACAGCAGGAAGCTGCTTAAAGCAGCGTGGGGTGCCCCATGTAGCTCTTTGCTCAGGGTCCTAGTGGGAGAGAGAGAGGTTGCACACTTGCTCCTGTGTCAGCAAAAATCTCTCAGTTCCCATTGGACATTTTCTGGTTTCTGGTCAATAGAAGCTCAGAGATTTTGCAGTAGGGTGGGAGCAGTGAATAAAGTTTCCCCCTCCCCTCAGCATCTAGAGCAGAGTCACATGGAATGGGCTTGCCTGATCTGAGGCTGCAGCAGGAAGAGAGCCTACCAAAGAGGGATGCTAGGTGGGAGCTGCCTAGGTAAGTGCTTCCTGGCCAGAGCCTCCCTCTGGTACCCCAGCCCCTCTCTACCCTCAATTCTCTGCCCCAGGTCACCACCCAAGCCCTCTGCACCCCCACTTCTTCAGGTCACAACTTCCTCCCCGACTCTGCATCCCCTCCTGCAAACCTCCTCCAGGCCTGAATCCTCTCCCACACTCAAACCCCTTCCCACACCCTGCCTCCCAACCCCCTGACACAGGTCACAACCTCCACCTTCCCCCAAACTCACTCTTAGACTTCCCCCCACTCTCTCCTGCATCCCAGTCCCCTACCCCAAGCTCCCTTCTGCTTCTAACCTCCACCCCAGACCCTGCACCCTCTCTATAGCAAAGTGCAGTCCTTGGCCACTTATCAAAATCTTGGAGTGTCCTCCCCTCAGAAATTATTGACCAACCCTAGTATCCTAATTACACAATTCAAAAAAGAACAGAGGTAAATGTGTTTTAACTAGGGATCTGAAAAAGTATATCAATCAATCAATGCACAAGAGAATCTGTCTTTTTTTAAAAAAAAATCTGAGTATTTAGAGAATATTAAAACTTTTATTATTAGATATTAAAAACAGTAAGTCAAGAGTACAAAACTGTCAACTAGGAATAAGGAAGGAGTATATGTTGGTTGTTCTATTTCCGCCTTCACAGATGAAGATCTGCCAGCAAGAAAAGGGATTGCTCGTATGAGAGGCGAGGCATTATTTATGGCACCACACAGAGAAATGATCTATGAGTTAAATACAAATAGCATTTAGTTATCATAGTTCTAGAGTATTACTGATGTTCGTGGGAAAATAATATAATAAAATTATACAAAATAAAAGAATTTTCTCCACCAGAGCCTGTTTTATAGTATCTTCCAGCCAAAAGATCCATCTTCATGCTCAAATGGCCTCACCAGCACCAAGGTATCTATGACAGAGAGATAGCTACGTTAGTCTGTATTCTATCAAAACAAAAAAGCAATCATGGAGCACTTGATTACTAACAAACTAGTTTATTAGGTGAAGAGCGTTGGTGGGACAGACCCACTTCTTCAGATCATAGCCTTACCAGAACAGACTCAATATATAAAGCACAGAGGTCCAAAAATTGTTATCAAGGTTGACAAATCAGAAGCATGGTTATCAAGCTTGGCAAATCAGAAGACCAGAGGGATGAAGGGGTGGGGAAGTTAAGAGTTAGATAAAACATCAAAGTATGTAAAAGAGACCTCATAATGGATCAGGTAATTGCTGTTCCTGTTCAAACCATGTGGTAATGTGTCATCCCTGACATTACCACAGTTAATCTGGTGTCTGACCTCTATAACTTTGTTCTCACCCACAATATTTCTGATCTGGGGACATGTTATACCTCCAGATTAGTGGCACTGCTATGGGGAGCCGCATGGCCCCACAATCTGCTAATATATTTATGGCTGACTTGGAACAATGATGCTTCAGCTCTCCTCCCCTGTTACCCCTCTTTTACTTATGATACATTGATGACATCTTTACCGTTTGGACCCATGGTAAGGAGACTCTAGAAGAATTCCACAGAAACTTTAACAATCTGCACCCCACCATTAATTTATGCTTTGCCCACTCCACACGAGAGCTGTATTTCCTGGGCACTACAGTACAAATCACTGATGGCCTGATCAGTACCACACTCTACTGGAAACCCACAAACCACTACACTTACCTACATGCTTCTAGCTTCCATCCTGCACACACAACACGATCCATCGTTTACTTTCAAGCCCTGAGATACAATCACATCTGCTCTGATCCTACTGACAGTGGATCAAAACAAAACAGCAGTCATGTAGCACTTTAACAATTTATTAGGTGATGAGCTTTGGTGGGACAGACCCACTTCTTCAGATTATAGCCTTACCAGAACAGACTCAATGTATAAAGCACAGAGGTCCAAAAATTGTTGCCAAAGTTGACAAATCAGAAAACTTGTTATCAAGACTGGCAAATAAGAAGAGCAGAGGGACAGCAAGGTGTGTGGGGTGGGAGGGGTGGGGAAGTTAAGTGTTAGATAAACCATCAGAGTATGTAAAAGAGTCCTTCTAATGGGTCAGGTAATTGCTGTCCCAGTTCAAACCATATGTTAATGTGTCAAATTTGAATATGAATGTTAATTCTGAGCATTCCCTCTGTAGACGATTGTTTAAGTCCCTTTTCAGTAGAACACAAACTTTCAGGTCTTTAACAGAATGGCCCACTCCATTAATGTACTGGCTGACAGGTTTGTGTATTTGGAGTTTTTTGATGTGTGTTCTCAGTCCATTCATTCTTTGTTGAAGAGTATTTGCAGTCTGTACTATATACATGGTGTGTGGGCATTGTTGGCACATGATGGTCTCCTAATTCCCTCAGCAATGCTGGGACCACGCGGGTAGCAGGGAAAAGCCCCACTACGCCTTCAGGCTCTGGGGCCAACCCCCGCAGCTCTCCTGGCCATACCTCCAGGGGCCACGGACTCACGCGGTACCCCAGCAAGACCAAGAGCAAGCACAGCAAGGAGGCCAGGCAGGAAAGAGGATACAAACTTCTGTCAGTTTATTAACAAACTAGGATAAAAATAATAAGTTTTATCAGTGTATTTTGGTTTGATGTTCAATAACTACTTATACAAATCAGGATTGTCGCAAACATTGTTGAAAAACCAGTAGATGTGAACTTGAATCTGGTAAGGATCTGGGTACTGTACGAGGGTAAGTAAGTTATATATGTATATTTTCTCTGTTTATTAAAAGCAGGGAAGAGGGCTCTACTCCCCTTGCACCCGCTGGGGATTGGGTTGCTACTCCAGTCCCAAGTAGTTTTCTCTCTATGAAATTATATATTTTTATAAGTGGCTGATAGATGCCGTTACCGCTCAAACAGTCCAGGGTAAAAGGAATCGGAAAAAAGGGAAGGCCACACCTTCACCCTGGTAAGTACCTTTTTCTTAACTAATATACTAACAAACCAACAATTACAAAGAACAACTTATCTACTAACTACTAACAATTATGAAAACTCTAACAAGAAGGATAAAAATGGTTAAAACAGTAACACATTTAAAATATAAAACCCTATTAAGTGTCTATAATTTTTAGTCTTGGTCAGTAGCCAGCAAGGGCTGGCCTGGGGTCGACCCCCGGGGTGTTGCACCTGTCTGGCTGGGCAGGCACACAGTGGGGGGATCAGCCCCACTCCTCTGGCAGAAGTCCCCTTTAGGCTACCGATGGAAAAACTTGAGAGTTGGCTCTCCCATGGGCCCCACGCCGAGGCGCTCAAAAGGCCTGTCAGATCAGGTAGGATACTGCCAATTTAGGTAAGTTGAGTCAAGTCCGGTGAGTCACGTTTGGTGGGTTGCTGTTGTTCAGGCAGGTATCAACGATGCACCGCTGCCGCTTGTGTGGCAGGCCCTGAGGATTATAACACTAGGGATGCAGTATAAATGGACATAAATCAGACATCAGGAGCAGTAATGTGCAGAAGCCTGTGGGAAAACATTTCAATCTCCCTGGATACTCAGTGGCAGATTTAAGGGTGACAGTTCTGAAACAAAAAAATTTCAGAAATCAAATGGAGAGATAAATCTCTGAGCTGCAATTTATTTCTAAATTTGACTCCATTAACCAGGAATTAAACAGAGACTGGGAGTGGCTCGCAGCTTACAAAGACAGTTTCTCTGCTTTGGGTGTTGATAGCTCCCCATGAAACGCTGACAATGGCTCACATCCCCCTGTCTGATCTGACTTGTTTTTTCCTCTTTTGATAAGTACTGTTGATACTGGGCCATTTCCATCTTGCTGAATAGACCTTGTCAGCTCTGGCCCTCCCCTTTTACTGGGACCCCACTCTTTAAATACACCTCTGAAACCACCTCCCCCACTCATGCATCTGATGAAGCGGGTCTTTGCCCATGAAAGCTTATGCTCCAAAATATCTGTTAGTCGATAAGGTGCCACAAGACCTTTTGTTGTTCTCGAGGTCTTTAATGAGGCATTGCAGTGGTTTGAGTTGGGGGCTGCAGGTGTTCTGTTACTGGCTTTTCTGGGCCTATCTTGGAGTAGTTGGTTTCTGGATATTTGTCTGGCCCTGTCGATTTGTATTTTTACTTCTCCCAGTGGGTTATTTAGGTTTATGAATGTTTGGTAGAGATCTTGGAGTTTTTGGTCTGTCAGTAGGATCAGACCACAGTCAGATTGGAGAATAGTCCCACCATCAGGAAACATCAGACATCAAAGAGATGCCTTAAGGTGGATCTTGGGCTGAAGTGTCCAAGAGTTTTAAAAGCTACACGTAGAAATTAACAATGCCTTTCCTAAAAATCGTAGAAATTTTTCAGGGATCAAATGGAAATTCATGAAAGGTTGATAATACATACTGTATATTATAGCAGAACCTCTGGCTCACTTTAAATAAATTAATCTCTATTTATACAATGCCTTTCATCCTGAAGGATTCCAAAGAAATTCAGACTCTACATACATCTCCTGATTATTGTTGTGGAATATGTTTTCATCAGGCTCCAAACTAAACTTCTTCTCTTAAGAAAAGTACAAAGTGATCCTAAAATGTACTCAAAGATCTTACAACAGCTGAGGTTTCAAATTCTCTGATTAATTTAATCTCACAGGATTTATATCCCTCAGTGGGATAAAGGGTCAAACTGACAACTGTGGATTAGGCGGGCTTCTGAATTATTCCTTGTTGTGTCCTTTGCTCTTTACAAAATGTGTGTTAGCAACCACATGGGCACAGGAGGTGGGTGGGGATAATGATATAGTGTACAACGTGCAAGCCCTCGCTACAGATATATGCTGCTGCTCTTGCAGCTTTGGCAACATAGCAAACAGGGCCACTAGAGGGATTGAACTATCTACAACAATACTTCTCTAACTTCATTTAACCGTGGTCCACATAGTGCCAAATGTTGGGAAAAGCTTCTCTGCTGAGACATCCCTTCTGCCTTGTGGCATGAGGTATACAAGGGATGTTGGCAGAACATGTTCACTCTCCCAAGAGTGGTCTCCGAAAAACACGTATTTGGACTGGAGGTCTCCCGACAGAAGCCTGCAATTTAGACATAGCCTCAGACAAACACACTGGTTTTCATTTATGTGAGCTCATGCTGCCCGTTTGATTATTGTGTCATCAAATGTGTTCCAATGGCACTTTTGGAACTGGCCTTGCAAGGTGACAGATGTGCTAAACATTTGCATGCCCTTCCATGCTTCAGCCATGATTCCAGTGGACATGCTTCTATGCTGATGATGCTTGTTAAAAAATAATGCATTAATCAACTTTGTGTCTGAATTCCTTGGAGGAATATAGAGCATTTGCTCTGTTTCACTTGTATTCTGCCATAAATTTCATGTTATATCAGTCTCAAATAATGATCCAGTACGTTGTTCATTTTAAGAATACTTTCATAGCCGATTTGACAAAAAAGGAAGAAGGTACCAATGTGAAATTCTTAAGATAGCTACTCTCAACCCAAGATTTAAGAATTTGCAGGGCCTTCCAAAATCTGAGATGGATGAGGTGTGTAGCATGAGACTAGCAACACAAGTGCCATGACAATACGTAGTCTCACTTTCAGGAAACATTATGATCAAGAAGCAAGTAGCATTAGCTCTCACAAATGTAAACAAATTTGTCTGAGCAGTTGGTTGAACAAAAAATAGGACTCAATGGACTTGTAGGCTTTGTAGTTATGCACTGTTTTATTTTTGAGTCCAGTTATTTTGTATATAATTCTACACATAAGGGTTCATCTTTCATGATAAAGAGATTGCACTACAGTACCTACTATTAAATTAACTGAAAAATACTTTCCTAAGAAATCTTTTTTCGCTAATGCAGTTTAGACTCAGACATTGATCATTTCAACAGCATAATGTAAAATGGAAATGAGTTAACCGGAAACTACCCTTATGGCAATATTTTATTTCCTTATTAACAAACATTCCCTGGCCGGCCTATATTTCAGTGTTACACTGGCTTTTTAACCCACATACACAGGCTCCCACTAGCAGAAAGTCATATTTGAAGGGGATGGGATGTCACAACAGCATAAAGTGCTATCCCCAAAGCTTGGGAAGGGGGAAAAAAGCTTTGTGCTTGAAGAGCACTGAAATCGACATGATATCAAAATCCTAAACTTGAAGTAACACAACAGGTGTAGCGTGCTATTCGAATTTAAGAATCCAAATTAAGGGTAGTGAGGATGTGGCATATCTTTAACGCTAATTCATTAGCCTCCACAGATGTCCCATATGTGCCCCACAATGCACCACTGTTCTCCGCTCTGGCCTCTTACGTCTCCACTGCTCTCAGTTGCATAGGAATTAGGCAACAAGACCATTACAATTCGACACCTGCAAGCCTGCGGCTATAGGTTCAGGAGAGGCTGAAAAATCTTTTTCTTTGCTAGGATCACAGCTATAGGGTCTGTGCTTCTGTGTATACCCCTGCTAGCTGCCTTTTTTTTTCTACGCTGCCTGGCGCCAGCTGCTGGCCCCCTGTACCATGTGGCAGCTAGGCTGTGGGTGAGGGACATGCTTGTCTGGTAGTATGAGAAACTTCTTTTCAGCCATTTACACGTTGTCCTGACCCCACATCCCCTCCACCCAGATGTGCCACACAGTCTGGGACATTCCCACGCCCAGCTGCATCACATGGCTTGACCCCAAGCCAATACAAGGACATGCTGCACAAGGTGCCAGGCAAATTGTGCACGGTGAGGGTCACAATTTTTGTGGGCTGGCTGTAGCTGGGGCTCTTTTAGCCGCCTTGGGGACGTCTCTCTTGGCTGTCACAATTTTCAGGGGCTGGCTGTAGCTGCGGCTCTTTTAGCCACCTGGGGGATGTCTCCCTCGGTAGTCATGATTTTTGAGGGGCTGGCTGTAGCCCGGGCTCTTTTAGCAACTCAAGGGACGTCTCTCTTGGCAGTCACAAATTTCAGGGGCTGGCAGTAGCCATGGGTCTTGTAGCTGCTCTGAGCCATACATGTCTCATTGAAGGCAATGTATTAGCTATACAATTACCACAGGTGTCGAAGAAAGGTTTGCAGTGGGGAATATTCATGTCCTAAGGGTCTTCTTTTCCATGTGCAAACCTGGCTGTAGTCTGGGGTATTTTAGCCTGATGAATCATTTGAGTTTCAGTGTAACAACTGTTTCTACTTTGATATAAGGGTCTTCTTTTGCATTTGGCCTAAATCCAGATTAAGTCTGAGAGAGGAGCTCCATGGGTGGTCACAATTTGTGGGGTTGTCAACTGGGTATCATATTTCAGCTGCACTGGGCCATTACTGATGATTCATTTGAGTTTCAGTGGAACAACCATGTCTACTTGGGCATAAGGCTCTTCTTTTCCCAGGTGGCCTAAATCCAGATTCAAGTCTAAGGGTGTCTCTACACTACAAAGAAACTTCGAATGAGGGAACATCGAAAAACAAAATCGAAATAAGGGATTTCGAAATAGTGCGGCTACACACACAAAACAGATCCCTGTACCGATCCGCTGTTTCGAAAGAACCCCCCATGCTTCGAAAGGGAGCGTCCACACAGGAACGCGGGCCCTTTCGAAATGAGCAGCTGGGAAACAACATGCATGGGGTCACATGGCCGACAAGCCCTTCCGGGTCCCACAGCCAGCAGCCACCTTAAAGGGCCCCTCCCAAACACACCCACCCTGCACGCACAGAGCACCGCAGAGCAGTACACGGCACTGCGTGGACCATGCTCCAAGAACAGGAGGAGAATGGAGCAACAGCCGCTGCTCAAGGCCAATGCCCCCACCCACACCAGGAGCCAGGTGGTGATTGCCATCCTGGGCATGGTGAATGCCCTGGGGCCCACCTCCGGCCCCCACTGGGGTCCACCTCCCCCCACTTGGGTCCTGCAGGCCCTGGCAATGGGGCAACCTCCGCTCCCCATCCCCTGTCCCCCATGGCACCTCTGGAGCCACCCCAGCAGTGGGAACTGGTGGGAGAGGCTGGTACCAGGCCAGTGGGCACCCACATAGCTATCCGTGCCCTGGACCACAGTGCGGGGAGCTACATAAACCACAAGGGGTACCACTCGGTGGTGTTCCAAGCGCTTGTTGATGCCTGGGGCCGGTTATGTGACATTTGTGTGGGTTGGTCTGGGCGAGCCCATGACGCCTGGGTGCTACGCAACTCCTGGCTGGGGCAGCGCATGGAGGAGGGCACCTACATCCCTGACGGGGAGCTCCCTGTGGGGGGCACAACGATGCCACCATGTATAGTGGCCAATGGGGCGTACCCTTTGCAGCCATGGCTGATGCTCCCCTACACTGGGCACACCACCGCCAGCCAGGACACTTCTAACAACCACCTGAACCATTCCCACAACGCTGTAGAGTGGGCCTTCAAACGCCTCAAGGGGCGTTTCTGATGCCTGAATGCACAGCTGGACGTCAGCCTGCCCAATGTCCCCAGGGTGGTCACAGCTTGTTGTACTCTGCACAATATAGTGGAGGGCAAACATGATCACTACATGCCAGGGCGAGCTGCAGACCGCGGCCCTGGCTATGAGCAGCCGCCCGTGGCCCCGTGCCGCCAGGCACATCGAGAAGGAGTTAGGGTCTGGGAAACCCTCTGGGAGGCCTTCAAGCAGCAGCCACACTGACCTCCACCTGGTACCCTCCAGCTCACACCCACCCTGCAGCACGGCCCCGCCCCCCCCACACAGGGGGCACGAGGGGGCTTAAAAAAGGTTTAATAACTGGGGGTCAACTATACACATGTAAATAAACAACTCTGGAAAAATGGTGTGGGGTCTTCCTGTAGAAACTAAATGGGGGAAATAGGGGAGACCTATATACAATGAGGCGGGGGCACGCCCCCGTGGCCAGGGCCACAGGCATGGGCAGGCTTAGTCCCCCACTGCGGTGGCGGGGTGAGACCCCTGTCAGGTATGGGGGCTCCTGCCACCCCAGGTGTGGGGACCCTGTCAGGGCCACAAAGGGGCTGGCAGGATGGGAAGGTAGGATTGGCCAGGGGCTAAGGGATGGGGTGGGCTGGGTCAGGTGGGGGGGGCGGTGTGCTGCGGGGGCTGGTGGGGGAGATCCTCTCCCTGGCTCGCACTGGCAATCAGCCAGCGGCCCCAGGCGAGCTGGGCAGATGGGGTGAGGGTGGGTGGGATGAGGGCAGTGAGTTCAGGGGCAGCAGGAGCAGGTTCGGGGGCAGTGGGAGTGAGTTTGGGGGCAGTGGGAGGGATGAGGGTGGAAGTGGGGGGGGGCAGCCATCGGAGGGCTGTGGCTGCCTCGGCCCACACTTCCCTCCGCCAGGCCCTGTCCTCCCAGTCCACCTGCAGCCACTCCTGGAGCACGGTGGTTTGCTCCCGGATGGCTGCAGCGTGGGCCTCCGCCACCCCGAGGGTCATAATGGTGTTGCTGTCAGGCCCTCCGGGGCTCGGCAGGTGGCAGCATTGGCGATGGGGAGGAGGGTTCTCCGGCTCTGTCAGATGGTGGTGTGGGTGTATGGAGCAGCACCTCCTCCTCCACCCAGAGGCCAAGGAGGTCTTTCACCTCAGCCTCTGTCCAGGAGGGGCCCCTCCTTTTCTGGCCCTGGCTCTCCTAGCGTGACCCCTTAGGCTGGGAGGTGGGAGCCTCCTGGGCGTCCCCACAGTGTGGGGGGCTCGCCATCCAGCTGATGGACTGTGTGGCATGTCTGTGTGGGCTGCTGGAACGTGTGCCAGGCAGAGCTTGTGCTCCTCAGGCCCTGGGCATGCTCTCAGCTTCCTGCATGGGGTTTCCACAGCCGTGAGGCTTTAAGGGGCTGTCCTGGGGACCATAGAGCTCCGCCGGGTCTTGCTAGAGTGTCTCCGCACTCCCTGGAGCTGCCACCATGGTGGACCCATAATTTTGAAATTCTGGGCCCAGAGCTAGACATGCCCTATTTCAAAATTTGGTTTCAAAAGGGGCCATTCATCCCGATCCCAGATGGGAAGAGCGGTTTCAAAATTTGTGCCCCTTTTCGCTGAAAACAATTTCGAAAGAGGCTGTTGGACGTGTGGACACTTCACAACCCTTTCGAAATTGGGCCCCCTTTCTAAATTAATTTTGAAACAAGGGGCTAGTATAGGTGCACCCTGAGAGAGGGACTCGTGGATGGTTATGATTTGCATGGCTGTCAAATGGGTACCGTCTTTTAGCTGCTCCAGCCCATTACTAATGAATTTATTCAAGTTTAAGTGTTAACAATCATAGCTACTTAAAACATACTTACCATGGCAGGGGAAAGAGGGGAATGAAATGTGGGAAGATGGCATCATATACCCACAACTACTTGTGGAGCCAGAATGCAATGGGGCTCAGAGAACTGTGGGGCACGTTCCCACCAAACATTGCAGCAGCACTTGATTTAAGCTACTTGTGTGTGGCAGCAGCAAGTCAATTCTGTGAGGAGCACATGGGAAGGTGACGATGCTCAAAATCAAATGGATAAAACCCAGCATTAAGAAACCGATTTTAATAAAATTGATTCTTATCTCCTCATGTAGACACAGCCTGGGTGTAGGACTGGCAGGGATGTTGGGTGGGTGTTGTAGGCTAGGAGGGATAGCTGAGCATTTGGCCTCTCAAAGCCTCTCCACTAATGAGGGATTTTTCCCCCACAGTGCCAGAGACTATCTATTCATATAGAATAGGAAATTTCTCCCAAAGGATGAGGAGTGGGGAAAGAGGAGAGAGTTGTTCCCTAGGCCTGCAATGCTAGCTGAGAAAGGCACTTTCTCTTCCAGGAATATTTTTGTTTTCCATAACCATCTGAGGGTCTGTGTGACTTTGAAGATTAAAGATGTGGTGTAGTCCACCCACATAGTGGGAATGAGAGGACAGGTTGTCATTGCCCACTCTTTCTTCAAAAAGCCAGAGAGTAAAGGCATATTGGATTGGAGATGCAGTGAGGTGACAGATTTGAAGAATGGTCAAGGGTGATGTAAAGACCAAGGCAGCACTGAGCTAGGTGCTTGATAATGGCAGGAAGGCTGGGTTAGCAAGGGCAGACGCCAGGTGCAGCATCAGAATGACAACCTTAACCAGATTTTTGCCTCTGGTTATATATTTTGTTTTTGCACCCTCGTCAAAAATGCCTCCTGCTCAGACCTGATTCAGTGGATATTGTTTGTGATAGTGAATACTGTCAGAAATTGCATCTGGCTTTCCTATTTCCTCAGCACCTGGCTGAGGTGATATAATATCTTATGGATGGGCAGCACCCCTTGCTTATTCTCAATTATAGTCCAATTTCTGAAGCATTTTGCAGGCTTCCCTCAAAAATCACACCCTCAGGACCTGAGCCAATGATAACGTTGGGACACTGTTTCTTATACACTTTTGTCATATGCAATCAGCTTTTCATCACCTCTGCTCTTGTGCAAGGGGCAGCACTATTTGCTCCCTGTGTTTTAAGGATCAAAAATTGCTATTCCCTTCTGATGGAGCTACTGTTTGGCTGTAGTTATATAAATTTGACTTTTCCTGGTGAAAATATCTTTTTACAAACATCTATTATTTCCATTATGACCCAGCAGTGAATGGTGTAAAACAGTATGGTGTGATTTATCAATAGTGTTTGGGAACTCAGACAAACAGTAATGTGCATTCAAAATTAAATGGTGTTTCCCCTCATGTTCTAGCAATCACTCTCCCACTTGAGCCTCTGAATTACTTTAAAAATAAAAACAAACTAGGGCTCTATCGTCTGCTGATGCGAATGGGCACAGCACCATATTTAGTCTACCAGCCAAGACTGTGGCCCACTTTCGCAAGCCAGTAAGCAAGTGGTCATGGCCATGCACTGACTTTGAGGAGGGGGGCCAGCTCTCCCTTCTGTGTGAGTGCAACGCCTGGCTCCATGGGGCCGGGGCCTGGGCCTTGCCGCTCCCACAGCTCCAATCAGAAATGCGATTGGTGCGGCCACCTCCCCAGCTTCATGCCCCGCGAGGCACGTGGGCTCACTCTCCAAAGCACCAACTAGGCCTGGGAGCTGGTAGCCCCCGGGAAGGGAGGAGCACACGGCTCAGGCAGGGCCCAAGCAGGCGGCTGCTCCCTTCTGCCAGCAGCGGGCTCAGCTGCCGCTTGGGCTCAAGGCCAGGGCTGCTCTCTCCGCGGGCCTGCCAGCGCCAGCCCGCCACTGCTCGCTCTCCCCGCGGCGGCGGCGGCGGCGGGAGGCGGGAGGCGGGCGCTCGCTGCCGAGCATGCTCCGGCCTCCATCTGACGGGCCATGCCAGCGAGGGCGGGCGCAGAGGCGGGTCCCCGGCGAGGCCCGGCCCGGAGCGGGGGGCGCTGCGCAGAGCCCGGCTCCCTGCGGCGGAGGGCGAGGGAGGCGAGCCCGGCGCGGCCATGCCCGGCCCCCCGGCGCAGGGGGCGGCGGGCCCCGGCCCGGACCCGGAGGAGAGCTACGACTTCCTCTTCAAGCTGGTGCTGATCGGGGACGCCAGCGTGGGCAAGACCTGCCTGGTGCAGCGCTTCAAGACCGGGGTCTTCGCCGAGCGCCAGGGCAGCACCATCGGCGTGGACTTCACCATGAAGAGCCTGGAGATCCAGGGCAAGCGCGTCAAGGTGAGCCGGAGCACGGCCGGGGGCAGCCTGCGGGCAGGGGGCAGCTCCGGAGAGGGACCGTCCCATGCTGGGCCCTAAGGCCCCGGGAGCCCTGGCGGCAGCCAGGCGGGCACGGGCAGGCAGGACTCCTGCGTGGGCAGCGGGAGGGAGGCAGACTGCGGTTACCTGAGCGAAGGGGAGAAGAGCGCTCGAGCCCGTGGGGCGGCTGTCACGTAAGCTGCTCCCACGGGGAAGCCAGCGCCGTTCCTGGAGGGCGGGGAGAGAAGAGGACATCCCAGCTGGCAGCAAACGCAGCAGTGCCATGAAACTGCCTCACGCCTGTTCACTCCGCCTCTCCCCGGGCAGTGAAATCCCGACAGACAGGACGCACACGTTCCCTGGGCTTCCGTGAAACCGCTGCGCTGCGGGCGGCAGAGCTGGCTTCGTTTCCGAGTGCGGTGCTGAGATCCTTGTGCAAGTTCGCACACACTGTGACAAGTGTTTGTGTGCTCGGAAGTGAGACTTGGGGTTTTTTTTGTTTGTTTGTTTTGTTTTTGTTTTTTACTCTAAAGATCTACTGCATATTGTGCATGTGACAAAAATAAATTTACCCTAATTCCATTTACAACTACGGCACAGTGAACTGGACTAGTTTGTGGTAACATCTCACATTGCAGAATCTTCAACACATTCTGTCAGTTCTGATTACTGGTGATAACACAGGAGCTTGAATTTCAGATCCCAGACTGAGGTTGTGTGTGATCTTGAGATCCCAATATGTAAGGAAACTCACACCAAACCACTGTGAGAGTCCCTTTTCTACAAATGGTTCATAGTCCTTAATTTTGATCTTTTCTCCATCCCCTGTATTTCAGCTGTGTGAGCAGTACAGGTGCCACACAAAACTGACATGCTTGTCTGTTGGAAAGGAACCCCTTGTTTCCATAGCATAGAAGTGACAGACCATGTCTGATAGCAATTCAGAAGAGGGAAGGTACAGCCGCAGCACATTACACTCCGAATGCAGCCAGTTGGAAATGCAAATGAGGCACTGATTTACATATCATGCACCTCATTTGCATAATGGCGGCCACTGGCTGTTCCGGAACAGCTCTTTTCAAAAGCCAAAACAGCTGTGTGGGCAAGGTTCATTCAAAAGGAAACCCTGCTTTCAAAAGCACACTTCTCGTATTTTTCAGGAAGAAGGGTTCTTTTGAAAATGTGGGGTTTGTTTTCAAAGGAACCGCATCCATGCTGCTTGTGTTTTCCCCAAAAACAGCACTTTTGGAACAGCAAGTAGCCACCATTATGCAAATGAGTCACACTGTATGTAAATCAGCTCCTCCTTTGCAGTTCTGATTGGCCACATTTGCAGTCCCCTTTCAAAAGGGGAATGTAGTATAGACACAGCCATAGTCTGGCAGCAGCAAAGGTAGTCAAGCAGGCATGTGTGGAAGGTGGTCTGCATCTGCACAGATGTAGCTAGTGCGTTTGTGGGGGCCCTTGTTCTGCCAGGGGCCTGGAATTGCTGTGGATGGGTTTGCCCCAAAATTTAGGAAGCATTCCGCAGTGTTCCCTGTAAATGGAGTGCTTCAGTGACCATCCAGGAGAGATGCTATGCACTTGATTTGCAGACTGCCCACAGCTAGCAGCATGTTTTTCTACTGATGATGCACATCTGCACATGCCTTGGTGCAGATAAAAATTATTCCACGCATGGATGGAAAAAGTTAGAGAAAACATTGGAATGTAGCCATATTTGCTCATTTCCTTCCCTTTCCCCCAGGGGCCAAGCAAAGAGCTCAGTTTGGTCACAGCCTATATTATGTTCCTCATTAGCATGAAAGTGTTATATAAATATGGCAATTACAATTGTATTTTGTTTTTGCTACGTGTCAAGTTAGGGACTCAGGGCTTCTAATCAACTCTTCTTCCTCCAGAGTAACTTTGGTAAGCAGCATGAGCACCAGTCCTACCAACAGGAAAAAGGTAGCAAAAGAGAATGCTCAAAGTTATAGGAAAGAGGGGAGAGGAACTTGTGAGGGAGAAGGTTTCTATGGACAACTCAAAGCTCAGTATATTTACTTCCTTTGCAGGTGTTTTGTCTCTCTTTCCAGTTCTGTCTGAACAGCTGGAGTAAGCAGTTGTGGTTTCAAGCCACCCTGCAAAAAAGTACCATTTTGGTTTTTGTTTTTTTTAAAGTCTTGTATTAGTTCCTTGTTCTTGTTTTCACCAACTCAGTAGTAGGGTTTTCCCCTCTCTTTGAAACTTGGCTCAGTTTAAATGTCAGACACATACAAAATGACAAATGCTGTCTTGTGCCAGATATCTCTGAGAGGGGCACTGAGAACTGGGCAGCTCCAGTTCAGGCACTAAACTGTATTCTAGGTATTGCAGAAATATGGACGATAAAAGAAAAAGAATCTCTCATTCAGCACTAATAGGCATTATTGCACACAAATTAATCTACAATGTGTATTTAGTCATGTTTACTAGTAGTTAGTAGATATACCATAGTTGGCTCTACATTTTGGTCTGAATTAGAGGTGGAGCTACAGATCTGAACGTTCCCAGATGTTGGTGTTTTGTTTGGCCTATAGAGACAGTGGCTAGGTGTGAAGTTTGGACCCAGCTCTGAACTCAAAACTTAACGTAGAGGCATTCAACTCTTGAGGATGGTTGTATCTAATCTAAATAGGCTTGTTTGGCATGTTAGAGGAGGTTGAGAA
Source organism: Carettochelys insculpta (assembly GCF_033958435.1). Lineage (NCBI taxonomy): Eukaryota > Metazoa > Chordata > Testudines > Carettochelyidae > Carettochelys > Carettochelys insculpta. The sequence continues at coordinate 12,599,613 of NC_134147.1, read as the reverse complement.
TGGGGAGGCATTTTATAGAATGGGTAGATGATATAGTAGATTGGTGCAGAGCTAGTCTAAAGAAAATAAGCCACTCCTCAATGTACAGGGAAGATGGAAGGAAATAGTTAGAGAGGCATCAGACAACAATATTTGCTGAACCCACGGTTGGTGATGATGATGACGACAGCAACTCACAACTTGGAATTAAATGGGACATCATGAAACTCATAGGCCTCACATACTTGGTTTCAGTGTAGTTTGTGATTATTCCTGCAAGGGCAGGGAAGATTTCTTATTCCGACTATATAAGCACAGTTTCTCACAGCTTGAGAGTAAACAATCCTAGACATGTGCTGTGACACATATCATAGATTACAGTAAAAGCTGTGTGAGCTGGGATTCAGATAACCAGCATGCTCACGTAACCTGCTACAGTGTCTGGCACGTTTAATTATCTGGCACTTCTACTGTAACACGTTTCCAGTGAGATCATGAAAGATATTGCAGTTTTTCCATTTTGAAAAGATAACCCGAAAGGATTTTTGAGAAGGTAGACTAATTGTACAGAATACCCTAAATCAAGGGGACATTTACTACACGTGATTGAAATAATTGTTTGGCTATTCACATGGTCATACCAGATAACTTCTATGCTGCTTGAACTTCACGGTGACTGGGGATTTTTGCTATTGATTGCACTTTATCCATAGGGGTCTTGTAGGTGGTCAGTTTTTTTGGGGATTGATTTAGCGAATCATGCATTTATGAGAAGTATTGAAAAATTTTTATAACCTTTAGTACACACACTCATCTTTAAAAGTCCTTCTCAGAACTACAGGGTGCCCTAAAGATTCATATCACATAGGCTACGTCTACACTAGCCCCAAACTTCGAAATGGCCACGCAAATGGCCATTTTGAAGTTTACTAATGAAGCGCTGAAATGCATATTCAGCGCTTCATTAGCATGCGGGTGGCCGCAGCACTTCGAAATTGACGCGCCTCGCCGCCGCACGGCTCGTCCCAACGGGGCTCCTTTTTGAAAGGACGCCACCTACTTCAAAGTCCCCTTATTCCCATCAGCTCATGGGAATAAGGGGACTTCGAACTAAGCGGGGTCCTTTCAAAAAGGAGCCCCGTCGGGACGAGCCACGAGGCGGCGAGGCACATCAATTTCGAAGTGCTGCGGCCGCCCGCATGCGATTGAAGCGCTGAATATGCATTTCAGCACTTCATTAGTAAACTTCAAAATGGCCATTTGCGTGGCCATTTTGAAGTTTGGGGCTTGTGTAGACACGACCATAAAGATTTAGTCTCTATCATGGCAGTAGTAGTATCACAATACAGTGGAGCATAAGCCAATATGATTTTGGGTTGAGAGTTCAAAAAAACTTATTTAAAAATTAATTCCCTTTGCTTTTTAGGATATTCCATGTCTTAACTGCAATTATTTAGGGTTTCCAGAAACATTTCCAAGTTGGGCTTTGAAAGATGTACTCCCCACCCTACTGGGCCTTTGCTGATCAGAGTTGGCAGGGGAGAAATGAACATAAGATTGAACAATCTTCAATTTTATTTCTACCAGCAACAAACTTTAAAATGAGATTCTGTGACCCAAAGCTTGTGTCCCTCTAGGCATCTGGAAGATATCTGCTTGGCCCACAAAAGCTTATGTTCGAAAAATTCTGTTAGTCTATAAGGTGCCACAGGACTTCCCATTGTTTTTGCTTTTTTCCTTCACTGCCTTTTATGTTTAATCTGCCTTTATAGCATATTCTTAATGAAAGGGAATGCAATCTCAGCTCCAGGGCTGTCTGCTGATGCTGGAAGTTCTCTTCTGTCTCCTGCCTCCCTCAGCCAGCTCCAATGCAGGCAAGTTGCTGTCTAGCCACGTGCAGTGTTCAGTTTGTGTCAAGACTTGCTAGGGCTGAGCCTTAGCACCTCTTGATTTGGCAGTCCATAGTCCTGACACTGCTGAGTTTTTGCTGCATCCGTTATGAAAGTTAAAAAAAAAATTGCTTGAGCCTTGGCACCTCGTGTGTTACAAATTAAGCACTAGCCAGGCGGGCAACTGGCAGGAAACCAGTTGAGCCCTGCCTGACAAGAATGTTGCCAAAAATCAAATAGCTTCTGCTGAACATTTCATCTGATTTTTTTTTTTCCTGGCAGCTCTCAGTAAGATGGAAAAACCTAGGCTCCATCGCTAGGAACAACAGTGCCAGGGAGCCCAATTCAGCATGGTTAAGTGTTGTCATATGTAAGACTTAACAGTATCCCTTCTAACCAGATTAAAATCCATTAGGACAGATGGTGTGATTTTACGAGTGTTCAGCATTGGTCTAGCTGCTGCCTATTGAAATAAATGGTAACACTCCCATCAGTAAAACAGTTTGTTTTGTGTGAGCAATAGAAAACACTTGGCAGAAATAAGTACAAATCTGCAAATCATTATTAGCATAGTAGCAAACTTTGCTTAGTTTCTGTTCAGTTATCACTTAGTGTGGTACAAATTCCCTGAGGTTACCTAACAGCAATTTATTTTGTCTGGAAATTTATAAAACTGTGAATTAAATCTGACATTAATAAACACCTCTTTCTTCATACTGGGAGATGGAAACTGGTAGAAGCCCCAGCTAGATTTATTCTATCTACTACCCAAGATCCATACACTTGGAAATACCAGACACCCCATCATCTGAGGCATTGGCACTCTCACTACAGAATTGTCTGGATATGTGGACTCTCTACTCAGACCCTACGCTACCAGCCCTCCCTGCTGTCTTTGAGACACCACTGACTTCCTGAGGAAATTACAATATGTTGGTGACCTTCCTGAAAACACCATCCTGGCCACCATGGACATAGAGTCCCTTTACACCAATATCCCACATGAAGATGGACTTCAAGCTGTTAGGAACAGTATCCCTGATGATGCCATGGCGCAACTGGTGGAAGAGCTTTGTGACTTTGTCCTCACCCACAACTATTTCAGATTTGAGGACAATTTATACCTTCAAATCAGTGACACCGCTGTGGGCACCCGCATGGCCCCACAATATGCCAACAGTTTTATGGCTGACCTGGAACAATGTTTCCTTAGCTGTCATCTCCTAGCGCCCCTCCTCTACTTGTGCTACATTGATGACATCATCATCATCATCTGTACCCATGGGAAAGAGGCTCTTGAAGAGTTCCATTGTGATTTCAACAGTTTCCATCCCACCATTAACCTCAGCCTGGACCGGTCTACACAAGAGAGCCACTTCCTGGATCACTTCCAGAAACACCCAGACCACTCTGCTTACCTACATGCCTCCAGCTTCCATCCAGGGCCCACCACATGATCCATTGTTTACAGCCAGTCACTAAGGTACAACAACATTTGTTCCAATCCCTCAGACAGAGAAACGCATACAAGATCTTTATCAAGGATTCCTAAAACTACAGTACCCACCTAAAGAAGTGCAGAAACATATTGACAGAGCCAGCTGTGTACCCAGAAGCCACCTGCCACAAGACAGGCCCAACAATGAAATTAACAGAACACCACTGGCCATCACCTACAGCCCCCAGCTAAAACCTCTCCAGCGCATCATCAGTGATCTACAACCCATCCTGGACAATGATCTCTCATTCTCATAGACCTTGGGAGGTAGGCCAGTCCTCACCTACAGACAGCCCACCAACCTGAAGCAAATTCTCACCAGCAGCTATATACCACACCACAGTGGCTCTAACTCAGCAACAAAGCTCGGTACCAGCTATACCCACATAGCTACATCAGTGACACCATCACAGGACCTAACCACATGAACCACCCAATCAGGGGCTCATTCACTGCACATCTACTAATGTAATATATGCCATTGTGTGCCAGCAACGCCCCTGTTCCAGATACACTGGCCAAACTGGACAGTCTCTACATAAAAGAATAAATGTGCACAATCAGATATCAGGAACAGTAACATACAAAAACCTGTAGGAGAACACTTCAATCTCCCTGGACACTCAGTAGCGGATTTAAAAATAGCCATCCTGCAACAAAAAACTTCACAAACAGCCTCCAAAGGGAAACTGCAGAGCTACAATTCATTTGCAAATTTGACACCATCAATCAAGGATTGAATAAAGACTGGGAATGGCTGGTCAACTACAAAAGCAGTTTCTCCTCTCTTGGTGTTTATACCTCCACATCAGCTGCTGGAAGAGGGCCATATCCTCACTGAATGAATTAACCTTGTCAGCTCTGGCCTTCCTCTTGGTTGGGACTCCCTTCTTTTTGTGAGTCTGCATATTTAAGAGCTGACCCTGGAATCTACATTAAATGCATCTGACGAAGTGAGCCTTTGCCCACAAAAGCTTATGCTTCAAAATAATCTGTTTGTCTATAAGGTGCCACAAGACTTCTTGTTGTTTTTGCAGATACAGACTAATGCCTACCCCTCTGATACTAAGTGACTAGGGGTTTAGATTTATAAGGAACTGGGGAAGCTTTTGGGAAAGGGGGAGCCTGTACTGAAAGGATGGGCTCCACCTAAACCAAGATGGAACCAGATTGCCGGCACTTAAAGTTAAAAAAGGTCGTAGAACAGTTTTTAAACTAAGGGCTGGGGGAAAGCCAACAGGTACGGAGGCGCATGTGGTTCGGATGGTGGCATCCCTTGGGGCAGGATCTCTTATTGGAGATTCTCTGTGTCCTAGTAAGGCGGAGAGGATAAAACATGATAAAAAACAGGTGGTATCTGATGAGGAACAGTCAAGTATAACAGAGTCGCTTTGAATTACATCATGTAATGGCAGGCTGCTAAAGTGTGACACATTCTTAAAATGCTTATATACAAATGATAGAAGTCTAAATAATAAGATGGGTGAGCTAGGGTGCCTCATATTGAATGCCAATATCGATATAATGGGTATCCCAGAAACTTGGTGAAATGAGGATAATCAATGGGACACAGTAATACCAGGGTACAAAATGTATCAGAAAGAGAGAACAGGTCATGCTGGAGGGGAGGTGGCACCATATGTTAAAGAAAGTGTAAAATAAAATGAAGTAAAAATCATAAATTAATCATAAATATTCTGTATCACAGAATCTCTCTGGATAGTAATCCCATGCTTGAATTGTAATAATATAATGGTAGGGTTATAGTACCAACCACCTGACCAGGATGTTGATAGTGACCGTGAAACGCCCACGGACATTAGGGAGGCTATCAAAAAAAAAAAAAAAACAATAATAATCGGGAATTTCAGCTGTCCCCATGTAGATTGGGTACATGTCACCTCAGGATGGGAAGCTGAGATAAAGTTTCTTGACACCTTAAATGACTGCTTCTTGAAGCAGCTAGTCCTGGAGGCCACAAAAGGGAGGCGATTCTTCATTTAGTCCTAAGTGGAGCACAGGATCTGGTCCAAGAGGTGACTATTTCTGGATCTCTTGGTAATAGTGACCATAATATAATTAAATGTAATATGCCTGTGGCTGGAAAAATACTACTGTGGCCCAAGACTATAGTATTTAATTTCAGAAAGGGGGATTACACAAAAATGAGGAAGTTAGTTAAACAGAAATTAAAAGGCACAGTACTTAAAGTGAAATCCCTACAAGCTGCATGGAAACTTTTTAAAAACACCATAATAGAGGCTCAACGTAAATGTATACCCCAATTTAGGAAATATAGTAAGAGAACCAAAAAAGTGTCACCGTGGTTAAACAATAAAGTAAAACAGGCAGTGAGAGAAGAAAAAGCATCCTTTATAAAAGAAAGTTAAATCCTAGTGAGGAAAATAGAAAGGAACATAAACTCTGCCAAGTGAAGTGTAAAAATGTAATTAGGAAGGCCATAAAAGAATTTGAAGAACAGCTAGCCAGAGAGTCAAAAAGTAATAGCAACAATTTTTTTAAGTACATCAGATGCAGGAAGCCTGTTAAACAACCAGTAGGGCCATTGGATGATCGAGATGCTAAAGGGGCACTCAAGGGTGATAAGGCCATTGCAGGGAAACTAAATGATTTCTTTGCATCAGGCTGAGGATGTGAGGGACATTCCTAAACCTGAGCAATTCTTTTCAGGTAACAAATCTGATGAACTGTCTCAAATTGAGGTGTCATTGGAAGAGGTTTTGGAACAAACTGATAAACTAAACAGTAATAAGTCACCAGGACCAGATGGTATTCACCCAAGAGTTCTGAAAGAACTCAAAAGTGAAATTGCAGACCTGTGTAACCTGTCATTTAAATCATCTCCTATTCCAGATGACTGGAGGATAGCTAATGTGATGCCAATATTTAAAAAGGGCTCCAGAAGTGATCCTGGCAACTACAGGCCAATCAGTCTGACTTCAGTACCGGGCAAATTGATTGAAACTCTAGTAAAGAACAGAATTGTCAGACACATTGATGAACATAATTTGTTGGGGGAAGAGTCAACATGGCTTTTGTAAAGGGAAGTCATGCGTCACCAATATATTAGAATTTTTTGAAAGGGTCAACAAGCATGTGGACAAGGGGGATTCTGTGGATATAGTGTACTTAGATTTTCAGAAAGCCTTTGACAAGGTCCCTCACCAAAGGCTCTTAAGCAAAGTTAACTATCACGGGATAAGAGGGAAGGTCCTCTCTTGGACTGGTAACTGGTTAAAAGATCTGAAACAAAGGGTAGGAATAAATGGTCAGTTTTCAGAATGGAGAGGAGAAAATAGTGGTGTCTTCCAAGGGGTCTGTACTGGGACCAGTCCTATTCAACATATTTATAAATTATGTGGAAAAAGGGATAAACAGGGAGGTGGCAAAATTTGCATATGGCACAAAACTACTCCAAATAGTTAAGTCCCAAGCAGGCTGTGGAGAGCCACAAAAGGATCTTAATAAATTGTGTGATTGGGTAAGAAGATGGCAGATGAAATTCAATGTTGATAAATGCAAAGTAATGCACTTTGGAAAATATAATCCCAACTATACATATAAAATGATGGGGTCTGGCTTAGCTGTTACCACTCAAGAATGAGATCTTGGAGTCGTGGATAGTTCTCTGAAGACATCCACTCAGTGTGCAGTGGCAGTCAAAAAAGCTAACAAAATGTTGGGAATCATTAAGACAGGAATAGATAATAAGACAGAAAATGTCATATTACCTGTATATAAATCCCTGGTACATCCACATCTGGAATACTGTGCACAGATGTGGTCACCCCATCTCAAAAAAGATCTATTGGAACTGGAACAGGTTCAGAAAAGGGCAACAACAATGATCAAGGATATGAATGTCTGCCATATGAGGAGTGATTAATAAGACTGGGACTTTTAGCTTGGAAAAAAAGATGCTTAAAGGGGAATATGATAGAGGTGTATAAAATCATGATTGATTGTGGAGAAAATAAATAAGGAATTGTTATTTACTCCTCACAACACAAGAACTAGGGGTCACCAAATGAAATTAATAGGCAGCAGGTTTAAAACAAACAAATATTTCTTCACACAACGCACAGTTAACCTGTGGAACTCCTTGCCAGAGAATGTTGTGAAGACCAAGGCTATGATAGAGTTTAAAAAAGAACTAGATAAATTCATGGGGGATAGCTCTATCAGTGGCTATTAGAGAGATCTGGCCAACAGGCAGTATTTTCCCCACTCTTGATTTAGACGGTCCTAAACCTATATCTGTGTATCTGTGTATACAGTCACTGCAGCTTCCTAAGTGAAGATGACTGAGAAACATTCAGTTCTGGGACACTCTTTATCTTCCTAGTTGTATAGAGGGAAGATTTTTAGGTAAAATATTTAGTTACCCTAGCAAAAAGTAGCTTGATTTTTCAAAGTACTCTATACTTTGAGCTCCTAAAGACTTCACTGGGAGTTGGAAATACTAGTACCCCTAAAAATGAGTTTTCTTTTGCATATGTGCCTGATTATGGATTTTGATGCTAGCGTTAGACAGCCACATTTTACAATGTTACCCTGACTACATAATTCTCATCTCAGCTAAGGGACCCAATTTTTTTAAAGACAAATTTTTAAAAGCACTACTACATTTATGAATAGATTTTCTGTAAGGTCACTGAAACAATTCCTTCCGTGTTACACAGCAGAACTCTGGTGTGTGTTTAAATACTGATCCAGCTGCATTTCAGTCAGGAGGACAGGACTTAGCTTCAAAAGCAAAGCAAGTTCCCAATGAGTTAAGAGCCAGTATCTCACAACATGTTTTATTTGTGTTTAGCTGCAGATCTGGGACACAGCAGGCCAGGAGAGATTCCGAACCATCACACAGAGCTACTACCGAAGTGCCAATGGAGCAATCCTAGCTTACGACATCAGCAAAAGAAGCTCCTTCCAGTCCATTCCTCGCTGGATTGAGGATGTGAGAAAGTATGCTGGTTCCAACATAGTGCAGTTACTGATTGGTGAGTTTGGAAAATTAATCCTTTTCTGGATGAGTGAGGAACTCAAATAAAATTAGACAGCATCAAAACACAGTGCAAACACAAACCACCTCTGTGAGGCAGGTGTAAGTTTTATCCTTCTTTTATAGAAGTCACAAGAGTCATAATAAGGTTAAAAAAATGCTCAGTGGACACCTCTGTCAGAAACAAGATTCTAAACTCAGGGGTTTACCTTCTCATGGTTAGATATCACTGGTGCATCATACATGTTTATTTACAAATTGTAAGGGGCTCACTTTGGGACTGCCAGCCTACCTTCTTGTTGTTTAAATACGTTACTTTTGGGGAGTATATTTTGTACTTGAATCTGTATTTCTTCAGTCAAGTCTTCAGTCCAGCATGTGCCATTTTCCCATTCAACCAGCAAAGGCTTAGTCCTGGGGCACAGGACAGTGCTCAGGACTGTCAGCCAGCACAGGTGTAGTCCTGGGGCACAGGACAGTGTTTGGGCCTTGCAAGGCCCATGCCCTGGGTCAGGGTAAGGCAGCAAACACAGACCAGTTTGGGTGAGTGTCCTTGCAAAGTGGGCTGAGAGACCGAGGCATGTGTCTAGAATGGTGAGGGGGCAGACCGCCACCCACAGCTTAGGCGTAGCGGTGGGCACAGCCCCACCAACTCAGCTGCACTGCAGCCCAGGACCCTATTGGCCACAGAGTGATCTACTGCTAGGGTCAGAGGGCATCCACACTACAACACACTGACCTAGCTATCCCTGGGCCACTTTCAAAACTCCCCACTTAGATCATACTTTGCTGGGTACCTGCTCAAGTTCCTCTGGGTTTGGGTAGAGCAGGATCTCTGTAGCAGCTAATAGCTCTTCCTTGGTGAAGTCTAGCTCTGAGCCTGGCTCTCTAGGCCAGTCTTCAGCTTCCCATCCTCAGAGCTCAAGATCAGCATCTGGCTCCTTGGGTGGCTAGAGCCCAACTGGGCTTCTGGCTGGGGCTTTTACACAGATAGTCCCCCCCACATACCAGCTGAGGGTGTGGGGCTGGGTTCTGCCCACCAGGGTTCAGAGAGGGGTTCTTCCCCCTTTTGTGCAGTGAACAGCCACTCTTGCTCACTACACCCTACATTGTATTACATGTCAGTTAGAGGCCCTAGGCACAGAGCAGCGCCATATTGAACTAGGCACAGAGCAGGCAACAAAAAGAGTTCCTGGAAATTTAAATTTCTTGAATTCATTTTATGACTGATAAGAGGTTTCCTTTGCTCTTCACTTTTAATTAACCCTGCTTGGGCTTGTGTTCTCTGACGTCACTCACTGTATAATCTTCTTCTTTTAGATCTGAATTTCGAAGTCAGGCATGGGTGAAAATGCCTGTGTCATTGCACACTTGATCTGGGTTTTCATTTTCTGCGGTTGTACGTGCAAGTTGCGTGCTAGGCACATGATTGCATACCCAGTCTTTGAAAAGCCAGTCTCTGTGTGTAATTTCATGTCTCAAAGGCAATGACTGTATCACCATGACTGCCATGTAGGACTCCAATTTAATCCTGGGGTGTTTAGAGTACAAAGAGAGAGTGTTAGTTTAACTGCGTACAATGTAATGGATCAGAGTTCTGCATCCAGTTCTTGGTGGCTACCACTAGCTTGCTCTCATTTGCACTTTTATCTTCCCAGCCCCACTCCAGGAACAGTTTTGGCTTTGACCATCGGCCCATTATTCTTGCCTCATGAAAGTCTCTGGCTTTTTCACACCCCTTCCTGAACGTTTGCACAGAGACAAGGGATTGTTTAAAAAAAATTAATATGTAAACCATTTCACTTTCTTCTGCCAGGAAATAAGTCTGATTTAAGTGACCTTCGAGAGGTTCAGCTGGAGGAGGCTCAGAATCTGGCTGAACATTACGATATCATCTGTGCCATAGAGACATCTGCAAAAGACTCCAGCAATGTGGAAGAAGCTTTTGTGAAGATGGCAATGGAGCTCATGATAAGGCATGGAGGCCCCATGTTCAATGAGAAAAATACAGACAGCATCAAACTTGACAGCAAAGATATAGCAGAAGGCTGGGGGTGTGGCTGCTGATAAAAACTAGGTGATATCCATGCCTTTACTGGAATTTAGAGGGCTGTCTCCCTCTCTAGGATTGAGTAGCACCGTAGCTGTATCCTCCTCCTGAGAGACCAGCAGCATTTCTGTAGAAGTTAGACACCACTGCAATCAAGATTTTTTTTTTTTTTTTTTTTTACTTTTAAAATATGCACTTGGTTGACTTTTAGATCTAAATTCAACCTTCCTTGACATTTACTCTGTATTTGCTCCCACTATTTTCTTTGCTGCAAACTTCTCAGTGTTAGGAACCTGAGGGCAGCATTTTGGATCTGTTTGTTGGAGGGCAGAGAACAGTAAGGAGACAATAAATCACCACATGCCTGACATCCTAGAAGCCCTTCAGTGTGGGATAGTGGGCAAAAGTGTGCCAACTTGCGCAGGGTTTTTAAAATTCTCAGCATTCCACCAGCGACCACATACAACAGACAGGTTAGAAAGTGTCTGTGGCAAAAGTGTTGTAAGTATCAAAATGCTTGATCGTTTTGAACACAGGACCAAGCAGCAGTCATCTTTTCAAGACACTGGACCACCATAGAGGCGCTCTTCTTGAGAGTGAAATGTAGCACATGGACTGCTGAATACTGTTGGTACTAGCTCAACTGGGCTATTGCTCCGATTAAAAAAAAAATCATTCAAATAGTGAAATCAGCCTGAGTAACACCAGTTGCCTACTTCTGTAGCCCGATGAAACTTAACGTTTCTTAAATTCACTCGGTGTAGGAAGGGTTTCATTATTTTGTTTGTTACTTGCACAGCAAATCATTCCTTTTCCAAATTGGTGTCAGAGATTTTACCCTCAGCTTTATTCATTTCATTCCCTAACTCAAGAATAGCATCACTGGAAATAAGAACTGGAGAAGCCTTGAATAGACTTTGCTAGCCATGAATGACTTTGGAGTGCTGCAGTATGCCTAACTGGTCAAATACAAAGTTAGTTCCACTTGCAGGTGGTTAACATGAGATTTTGTTGACAGAGGTTTCATTGCACAAGTGACTGTCCCCTTCTTTAACTACAACCTGGGCATTTGATGGGACAGTGAATTTCAAGTTAGCTAAGGATTGTCTGAAATATGATTTCTTAGCTACAGGAAAATACTGAGCTCTTTCGGATTTTCTCCCTCCTTCCCTGACAACGACAAGTTATCAGTTGCTTTTCATTTCTTGCAAATCTCAAGCAAGAAAAATCTTCCTTTACTGTTAACCAAAAGTCTGCATTAACTAAAATTGATGTAATAACCCAGCTAAGTAGTTGGCTTCACAGTGTAGCTCTTTATTATGAGCTTATGTTATGTCTGCAGTTAGAAAGTGCTGCCACCAGCAACTGTCCCAGGATTTTCGCTTTCAAGCACTTTACAAACAAGGATTTAAAAAGGAACAGAAGCTGAATTTTTTTAAATCTAAAGTTTAAAGCCAAGGTTTTCAGAATAGTGATTTTGGGTGCCTGACTACAGATACCTTACAAAGAGTCTGGTTATCAGAAGTTCTGAGTGCCTACACTTAGGATGGTGCTCCAGGTTGCTGCACCTATTAAAAAAAAAAAAAAGGCACCCAAAATCAGGAATTGTTTTTTGAAAGCCTTAACCAAGAAGGACAGGGCGTATTTGGGTTGTTATTACCAGAAATACAGTTTATTGTCATTCCACAGCTATCATGAAAGTCAGAAAACTAAGAAAGGGCTAATCTCATGGACCCTGTTTTAAATGTTGATTCATCAAAAAAAATTTTTTTTCTGCAGAAAATCTTGTACTATTTTCTAGTCTCAGGTTTGATTTTAAACTGAAGTAGTTGACTAAAGAATTAGGTTTGTTTTGTAAATGGCTTGCTTATGATTTAAGATAAACTTGACTTCAGATTTTATAGTTGTTAGCATAAAATTGCCTTAAAACATAAAGTTAATCTTCACATTTCTGTTTTATATGGCAATGCAGGGTGAGGTACAAATACAATTTTTGATATTAAATAGGCTAGTTTTCCAGGATACTCCCATGTTTCCTGCATCCAAAGATAAGAGGAACTTAGTACCTAGAAGTAACTAAACACTGGAGAGTTTTTTCCAAAACTTCAGGCAACTAACTTAATACTAGTTAGTAAACTGCATATTCCATACTTCACCCCCAAAATTGTGTTAAAAGTTGGTTTCATTTAGAAAAAAGGCCTCAAACATCAAGAAAATTCTTTTCCTAGTGAAGAGGTACTAATATGTGTATATATATATAAAATATGTCCGATCCTCTCCTCTCCTGTTTGTTCATCAGCCTGTTTAGCCTGGATAGAGCATTTCTGAAGTGCTCATAGTAGAGAAGCTGATACGTTGTTGCATCTTGTCATCGTGTATTCATTATACATACATTTTAGTGTACATCTGTGAGCCCCAAGCCAACAGTTTGATGTGCCTACACATGGGCCCTTACATCATCAATCCACAGTCTCATTATCTGCAAGACTGGTGCCAAATTACATACTAAAAGCCATGCTGGGAAAATTTCATGTTCATGTAAAAACAAAATTATTGAAACTGCTTAGATCACAACTGAGCCTCTATAGCATTCTAGGTCCAAATGAGCCAAACAGGACCTGGACCCTACTCCCGCTGCAGTTAGTGAAAGTTATTCACTATAAATAGAAGCAGAATCGAGCCCAGCATCTGAAAGAATAAATGTGTGAGATTTTTTTAATATTGATCTACACTTAGCAACCAAACAGGAATAAATGAAGCACTTTATTTTTTATTTAATCCTTTGCCATGGTTCAGTTGATGTTTCAACTGCCCAGCTGAAATTTAGGAATCTACCTGCAGAGCTTTCAGTCAGAAGTTATTACAAAATGTATTACCAGTTAGCTCTTCATTAGTTTTAGAGCACCTATGTAGTCTCACTTTAAAAAATAAATAAATAAAAAACCACCATACTAGAAGTTTGCATGGCCTACCTAGAAAAATGTCTGGGAATAAAGAAATGGAGAGGGGAACCTCATTTATCTCAATTTGCCCCATCAGTCAGTGATGCAGTGTTTGGATTCATATTATACTGATTCAGCTACCCCAGCAGAGCATACTATACCCATCACCTGGGGCTGAAAGTAATGGTATAGTCCACATTAGACTCATGGCTCTTTGTATTGAAATAGATTTCACTGTGAAACAGTTTATATATTTTTCAGTAATCCCTTTTGTAGACTTTACTGTTTAGCTAGCCTTAGATCCATAAGTCATATCCATAGCATGCAGTCCAGGCAGTAGGAGACAAATCCTGGTTGCTTTATTTTCCATAATCCTATTGAAACCAAAAGGAGAATTGTGTTCTAGGAGGGTGAGCAGGAGTTGGCCCTACTATAGGCACAAAACTATATCTTGGTAATCTCAGGTTAGGAACCTACAATGATGTGCATCAAATGAGTGGTTCAGTAGCATACAACCACAATTTGAGATATAAATATTTGGTAAGAGCCCTTTTGCGGGCAGTTCACATGAGCAAGACAACATACAGGCATTAAATTATTGGGTACTTGTGCATTAATTGTTTTAGGCCCAGGATTCACAACCTGTGGGTCAGGACCCAAACATGGGTCACCATTAGATGTTCTAAGGGTCACCAGCTTGGTCGTTCTGAGCCACATATGGCTTTTTAAGGAGCCATTTGCAGCTCCTGTCACTGCTGCTGCTCACTCCTCTGGCTCCAGGCTGAAATGGAACTCAATTTAATTGGTTTAATGGCCGGCTGGGGGGATCCAGATATTAAACCAATTAAGTTGAGTTCCATTTCTGTGTGGCAGGGCAGGGAACTGCCCACGCTGCAGGTGGGGGAAGGGAGTAAGAAGGCTGGGGGGAGCTGCATGAAGGGGGCAGCCTGGTGAAGGGGCAGCAGGGGCAGCAGTGGCGCTCATGTGAGGTAGGAAGGGGGGCCGTTTGGGGGCTGCGAGAGGTTTAAGCCTACGGGTGGGGCAAATCAAGATTTATAATCTTTTTCCCCAGGGAGAATCTCTCTGTCCCCCCCACCCAGTATTGAATTGCCTTGGGTCACAAAGTTTTACTAAATTGTCAGAAGGGGTTGCTATCTCAAAAAAGGTTGTGAACCGCTGTTTTAGGCAGATCTTAACCTACTGTTACTTTTATAGTATTTATTGTTTGTGTTTGGCGGTACCAGAAGTGTGCTAGATACAGTAGAGAATCAGAAAAGGGGCACTTGTCTCTGCCCCACACAGCTTATAAGGAGAAAAAAAAATCTATGGCAGACACTGAAATGAGAATACTTGTTCTATGTGTACAGTGCTATTCCCTCATTTGTTTGGATATAATTAACTTTTAAATTCATCTCCTGTTCCTGATGCAGTCCATTTTGATGGGCAAAATGTGTGCAAATTTATAATTGTGTTATTTTCAAATAAATGTGTATTAGTATAGAATCCTAATAATATGTTTTGTGAAACAAGCTGAAATACTGAAAACTGGAGAAAAATCGCTTAGTTATGGCATCAGTTTTACTGCATTTGTGGTCATGTCACATTTTGCAGTGTTTGTAACCTCATAAACAGTATAGGTATGTCTGCACTGCAGATCTATTTCAGGATCCTGAGGTATCCCAATATAGCTACTGTGCATCTATGAAATTAACTCATCATTTTGAAATATTTTTTTAAATAATGGGTGCGTTATTTCAGCACCTTTGTACTCCTCATTGCAGGAGGAGTAAAAGATGCCTTGAAATAACACAATATTTTGACGTTTGGCACTGTGCCAAATGCTGAAATAGCCTATTTTGAAATTAACTCGAAATACGGTATGCGATTTGCATAGTGCAAATTGCGTATCTTTATTTTAAGTTTAGGGTGCGGTGTAACGATAGCCAGTCTGCTTCAGCTGACTCTCTACTTCATGGCAAAATACAAAACAGCAGTCATGTAGCACTTTAAAGACTAACAAAATGATTTGATCTTCAGGGTTGTTTTTATTTAAATTGCCTCTGGAGTTCTCTAGCAAAAAATACACTGTCTAGAAGGCTGCATAAGATCAGATATAGTAAAACAATAGATTTTATTATTGTGTAGAGCTGAAATAAGTTGTTGAGGCAGAACTATTTTTAAGCATATCAAAAAGCTGTTTCGTGAGTCACCCCAGTGCATATTGTCCGCGTTAAGATCTAAAAGTTATTTAGTGTTATAGTCCAAAACAGGATCTGGCTGTCTCTCGTCATCTGGTATTGCTCCCCAGTGGCTCTGTAGTGGTATTTTCAACCATTTTACGTTACTTTATTTATATAGAGGGTGTGTGTGTGTTATATGTACACTCACATTCCCAAAGTAAGCGTGTATACAATAAAATGAATACACAGGAGCAACTTTGCATAATGCAAGTCAAATTTAATGAGAATTTGACTAATTATTGAGTAGTTGAAATTGTTTAGCTTTAACCACTTTCAGCATTCACTTGTACATTAAAAGTTCAGCTGTACATGGGAGGAAAAAAATCATTAAGAACAACCTATTTTTAGGGATGTGGTTTTGCCCCAATTCACAGGCATAGGGAGACTGACTTGAAGTCACACCGGCAGTCTGTGGTAATGCACCTACCCCTTGCAGCCACGAGGTAAAATGCATGGATAGAAGAAGGGGACAGAGCAAGAGTGATACTATTCTCCAGCAATCTTACAAGGGTCTAAGTTATTCCAGACCTGACTAGGCTTCATATTGGACCTTTAGGCTACTCAGATACTCTGCAGGCCTTGCCAGCTTACAACTGTTCCAGCTCTGGGAGCTCAAAGGCTACATGTGGAGCCCCGCTCTGAGCTGCTTCGGGTACTCCTCAGCCATAGCCTTGGTCTGGGCCATTTGTTCCACAGTATATATGGGCTTGACTGTGCTTACAGGGCTGTAGTGGTCCATCTGTACCAGTATAGCTGCTTGCTGTAGTGCATAGTGAAGAGCTGCTGCCTTCCTGAGGTTGGTATAGCTACACTGGTCAGGATTTTCCACACCCCAAGCAACATAGTTATATTGATGTGTGTTTGTAGTGTAGACTAGGGTTGAGTCACAAAGGCAAGAGAAATTTGGCTGTTGTTTCACCACTACACACTAAAGTCATAGTGAAGGTGATCTGTAAATGGGATGTGGGGTTGGGGGGAAAGGGACATAAAGCTTCTCTTCCAACATTTAGTTGTATGTTTGCTACATATGTGTCCTACAGACCTCAGGAAGTACAACTGTACTGTGCACACTCTAAATTGATAGCTATCCATTGCAAGACATTACTTTGCCCACAATTACACTCATGCATCTTTTGCCTAGAAACTTGTATGGTTTTCTGAGTGTGGCCTAGCAATCCGCACCTCAGCTGCTTCATTGGTTGGTGCATAACATTGCAAAATTAGTACATTCCGCACTTTGTTGTAGAATCTGGCTGTGATGATACTGCTGTCCACTCCATTAAAGTACCAGATGCCTCCCTTGAGAACATAAAGCCCACGCCTTCTGTGTGTGGTGCACCCTCTTCATGTCCTGAATAGATGAGGGTTTCATCTGTTGCCAGGTATAGCTGCCCAGATTGTGTCCATCTTGTCTCAAACAAGCCCAAAACTGCAAACTTGTACTGTTTCATCTCCGCTGCAATATGTGCTGTCTTCCCCACTTGATACATGGTCCAAACATTCCACATACCAAATTGGGTGGTTGTTCTGAGTGAGAGAAGAGTCATAAACTGGTAGCTTCCTTTTGGCTTTCCCTGCCGTGCTTCATACTCAGTCTGACCAGATTGTCAGCTACTTCCAAGACTTGTGTAGCTGCTTGTTTCTGTAACTTTTGTTTTTTTACAGTTACGGTTGTTAACTATTTTACTTTGTGGGAGAGGTGATCCAAATTTATCTGGTCTCTACCCTTTGACCTGTCCAGTTTGGGTGACCCTTCCAGGAGCTGTAGCTCCCACTCACATAGCTCTCCGAGTCCTTGAGATACACAAACTACCTCATCATGACAAGGAATGGACCATGAGGTAGGAATCTGGCCACCCAAAACTGGCAACCCTGTCTAGTCTCTGGTTCTTATATGGTACTGGGCTAGTAACGTTACATCTCCTTGAACTCCAAAGCTGGCATAAGTTTTGAAATCCTTTGAAGTGGTAGAAAGTCATGATATAGAGTGTTTCAAGCATTCAGATGCAGGGTGTACTGTGTATTTTAGGACATCACTTAAGTTGTAATCAAAGAGGAGCCAGGGCTCAAGCATTTTTTTTATTTTCAGATTTGATGCAGCAAAACCAGAGGTGCTGGGACTATGAACTGTCATCCCTAGAGATACCAGGGTCCCTGGCAAGCCCTGGCACAAAATAAGCATGGATTCAGGATAGCTAGTATTAAACTTCTTACTGGAACTGGATCCCTCCATTTACCAGATCAATGTGGGCTCTTTTCTTCACACTAAACCATGCCCCAACCCCCAAGGTAGGAAACCTCATTCATGGATGTGGCTACCCTCCCTATTGTGCTATTTCTGGATACAAAAGTATCCCAGAATTGCAACTCCAGAGCTTAACACCTCGCTTAAAATAGTAGTGCTATTTTGAGTGGAGTATTCCATTTCCACTAACCCTCGTGATGAGAGGGGTAGCAGAAAATTTGAATGAGCCACTTATTTTGAACTTCAGTGCCATTTGGATGACACCAAAGTTCAAAATAAGTTACCTCGAAATAATTTACACAAAGTGTTGCACAAATTGTGTAAGTTATTTCAAGTTACAGCTACAGTGCAGCCATAGCCCATGTGAATACTGTCTTTGAGGGTAAAATGAGAGTGGCCAGTGCATACTTGGGAGCTAGGATCATGATAGGGCATTATTTCTTTTAGGGGGAGTAGCAAAGGATAAAAATAGATTTGTGCCCTCTTCAAAGTTGGTTTTGTTTTTTATGAGGGATGTGTTTCTGTTTTGGACATGAAGTTCAGATGGTGCTCTAACTGGTGTTTGTCCCTTCTCATGCTAGGTGACATACATACATGCACGCAGTCCTTCCCCAAAACTAATGACTTTTTTTTCCTGCTAAGATTTTGTGGAACACTGGAATGCAAACAAACAGGATGACGTCACAACACATATATGAAACCTGAGCAATCAGATGCAAGAGAATTTTTCCTTGGACTATTATTTAACAAAGCTTAACGACAGACTTAAACACAAGTGGAATAAAATTCTTTACTTGAGGATTAAGCACCCCACCCATTCAGTTAATGTTTTCCTGCTTACTTCTTTTATGTTAGAAATGCCAGCATTGTCTACCCTGGAACTCCATGGGGTGCTGCAGAACTGGCAAGATGTGACAAGAGCTTAAGAAAAAAGGAACAATTGGGAAGGGACCTGTTTTGAAGTTTGGTATTTGTTTAACCCCATATGTGGCACTAAATGTTTAAGATATTTAAGCCCCATCCATTCCCTTTTCCCTGGTGAGTTAAGGCTGTAGTGACCATGGCCCCATAACACCAGCTCTGATCATTGATTATGTAAAATAAACACTTTCCTTTTCTTTATTCGAACACCCAGGTCCCCAGAGAAAAACTATGTGAGAAAGTAAAGGATAGAAATGTGTTTATCTCCCCTTTGACTAATATGTATTTATGCAGGGATACTGAAACAAGTCAATTCCATAATTAATAATTACCCACCAAAAGGCCAGTCACCTTGCAGTAAATTATCATCCATTTCTGTCTGCTGTAGATTAGGTGTAGGTTAGTTTAAAGATTTCTGCAATAGAACAAGAGGCCATGAAACTTTGCTTCTTTTCTTGCTTTACATATGAAATTCTGCCCTGCGATTCTCAGATTCACTTGATAACCTCAAGTGATATAAATTGATCTGAGGACATAATGGATGTGATTTTGGACAGATGGGGTTGCAAGAATTTAGATCTGAAAAACTGTGCATTGAAAGACAGGGCATGAAAACTTGTACATGCAATCTGAAGCCGTTTTTAAAAATACAGGTATAAAAGCCAATTTTCTGTTTAAAGTCTGTTAGTGTCTAAAATAGGAGCATAGTGAGATCAGATTCTAGCCCACTTGTTATAGTTTGCGGATGAGCTGGAGCAAAGTTGTGGATTCATCCTACAATGAGGAAAAGGTGGATTGCTTATTTGTAATATTGGGAAAAGAGGAAGTGTGTTACTTTGTAAATCCACACTGATACATGCTGATGCTTTTGAGATCCTAATTGTGCTCTGTGCTTTTTCCGTCCTTTGTAATAGTGCCTCACTTGATGACTGATGATCAGAAAAGCCAGTGGCCCAGGGATCAACAGTAATCAAAAGAGTCTGGCTTAATGCTTTTGCATGGGGACAAAATGTTCTAATTCATATTGAATTCATTCACTGCATTCCAGAATTACTGAAAGGGTTGGAAAATTCCAGTGTTATAAAGTAAATTTTACTTACTATGACAGATATGTTGCTAATTGTCAATATTTCTCTAAAAAGCTGGAAGTCTCATGTTTCTATCACTAGTAACCATTGTGTATTTAAATTTTCTTATGATGTTGACCAGATGGTTTAGAATATGCGGAAATTAGGAAGCAAGCTTGCATGCTAAAGTGATTTTTGATATTTTACCTTCATCTATTTATGAATTTATAGTACAAATATGTTTATTTTTGAAAATATGAAACCTACTCTTTTGGTACAAAGCCTGTGGTGGATACATGGTAATGTGTATTGTTAAACAAGTTTGATTAAAAATGCATTTGGGAATGATTTTTTGTGGTCATTTAATAGACATACCTCACCACAAGTATAACAATTGTTGGACGCTTAAAACAAGTACAGTGATTTTTAAAAAAATGTACATGATCCTTCACTTGGTTGCTGACAATGCATGTCGTCTTCCATTTGTTCAGGAATGGAATTTGCATATACCTCACATAGAAGTACTAACTGCATCCCTTCACTCACTAGTGGCTTCTGTCTGAATTCAAGTGAAGATGGTTAAACACAGAAGGTTCCTACTCACCATTATCTCTGGAGGCTCATGATGGAAAAACTACAGGTGGACCAGAGCTAGCTGAGTTGTGGAAAAAGCAGTAGGAAGCTATTTAAAGAGCTGGCAGAGACTTGAGATGCAATAGAAAAATACCTGTAAGAAAATGTAAGTTACTTTCACCCCAAATGCTAATATGGGGCTCCCCCCAAGGTGAACTCCCAGGCAAACTACACCGTGTGCAGCCCCCTGTTTGCAGCTCCCACCTGGTCACACTCCTGCTGGTCGCTAGCCTCTGACTTGTGAAGCCTCTCATTTGGTCCCTTCTACCCTTGGGAGAGGGTCTCTCGTGCGCGCACGCACGCACGCACACAGAGAGAGAGAGAGAGAGAATTGGAATTTTGCAGGACCCCACTTTCCACAACTGGTGTCACAGTTGGGGGGTAGCCCTGACACTGTCTCTCTGAGGTTTACAGTTAATCCATTAATACCTCTAACTAGCTGGAACATTACTTTCTCCACAAGGAGACTTTTTGGAAGAAACCCACTACACAAAACCTGGATCTCAGCGCAGTCTGCTCATTCAATTAGAGCAAGTCCCTTCTGCACTCTGACTTTTATGCACATTTTTAGCACAACTGCCACTAGAAGAAAGCTAGAGCAGTTTTAACAAGTGATACTACCTTTTCCGACTACATTGCTAATACTGGGAGCTACCTACCATAATCATCTATCTCTTCAATGGGAGAGTCACAAATGTCCTTTTAGTGAGCACTGCAGTTGGCCTACAGTAACAAGGGTCTACTGTAGTGCTATCTCTGAAGTGTTTGAGCATGGTGCTGTAATCTATCAGGACCACAGTTATGACATCCACATTACCCTTCTGGGCACTGGGTGGGAAGGGAAATCAAGCCTGAACAAATTATAGTATTCCACCCTTCATAGGGATGCCAAACTCCCACTTTAAAATGATTCCTGAATAGACTTTCTTCCTGAAAAGAGACATCTTTACCTTGCAGCCTTACCATTTTTCCTAAACATACTGTTTTGGATGCAATTATTTATGCTTTGCCATTGGTGTGCATGATGCTTTGGAGAATTCTACTGTAACCTAAAGACAATGAAGCATTATAAGCCTTTGAGCTATTTTATCAATTTTTAATGTGATTACAAGCCTACAATGTAGTATCTGCAAATGTGTAGTAGGCATCCTTCAGTCTACGTAGACTATGGATCGCGCCCTTCGCAGTTCCATTTGGAATCATCATTTGCAGCGTCGACTGTGACTGTGAAGGCCCACACGAGAGTGACAGTCCTTGCTGCATCTGTTGCATGTGTAATGGGTGTCTGGCAGGTCCTTACTGTGCTTTCTGTGGGCTCGCTCCTCCTTTGCTAGCTGTCTGATCCTCATCTCACCCTTCTGAAGGCCCTTGTGTAGTTCCTGCCTCCATCTGCTGCGATTGTCTGCCAGCTCCTCCCAGCTCTCTGGCTGGATGTCTACCTCCCTGAGGTCCCTCTTGCAAACATCTTTGTAGCACAACTGGGGGCATCCGGGAGGTCTTTTGCCACAGGCTAGCTCTCCATACAGGAAATCTTTTGGGATCCTTCCATCATTCATCCTGTGGACGTGGCCAAGCCAGCAGAGCCGACACTGCCTGAGGAGGGTGTGCATGCTTGGGATTCCACCTTGCTCAAGGACGGTGGTGTTGGACACTCTGTCCTTCCATGATATTCCAAGGATGCACCTGAGGCAGCGGAAGTGGAAGACGTTCAGCCTCTTTTCCTGGCAGGCATACAGGGTCCAAGTCTCGCTGCCGTAAAGGAGGGTGCTGAGGATGCAGGCTCTGTAGACTTGCATTTTGGTGTGAGTGTGCAACTTGATGTTATTCCACACTCTCTTGCTGAGTCTGGACAGAGTTGTGGCCGCTTTTCCAATCCTATTTAGCTCAGTCTCCAATGACAGGGTGTCAGTGATGGTGGACCCGAGGTAAACGAACTCGTGGACGACCTCTAATGTATAGTTGTCAATGCTGATTGATGGAGGTTCAGCAACGTCCTGACCAAGTACGTTTGTCTTCTTTAGGCTGATGGAAAGCCCGAAGTCCTTGCATGCTTTGGAGAACTGATCCAGCAGTTTCTGAAGCTGGTCTTCTGTGTGTGACACTACAGCAGCGTCATCTGCGAATAGCGTATCTCTGATGAGGACTTCCTGCACCTTAGATTTAGCTTTCAGCCTTGCAAGATTAAACAGTTTCCCATCAGATCTTGTGTGCAAAAAGATGCCCTCTGTTGAAGATCCAAAGGTGTGCTTCAGGAGGAGTGCAAAGAAGATCCCGAACAATGTCGGAGCAAGGACACATCCTAGTTTGACACCACTCCTGATGCTGAAAATATCCGATAATGTGCTGTCATTGGATGGCTCCTCTCATGTCTTCGTGGAAAGATTGGATCATCTTGAGTAACTGTGGCGGACAGCCTATCTTGTGGAGCAGTTTGAACAGTCCATCCCTGCTGACCAAGTCGAAGGCCTTGGTCAGGTCAATGAAGGCAATATAGAGTGGCTTCCTCTACTCCCTGCATTTCTCCTGCAGCTGCCTCAGAGAGAAGACCATGTCAACGGTAGATCTCTCTCCACAGAATCCGCACTGTGATTCGGGATACACCCTCTCAGCAATCTTCTGGAGTCTGCCGAGGATGACACAAGCGAACAGTTTACCAGTGATGCTTAGGAGGGAGATTCCACAGCAATTGTTGCAGTCACTTCTGTCACCTTTGTTCTTATACAAGGTTACAATGTTAGCACCGCACATATCCTGTGGAACCTCTCCCTCTCTCCAGCACAGGCACAGTAGCTCATGCAGGGGTTCCAGGAGGGTGTCCGTGGCACACTTGATTACCTCTGGTGGTATACCATCCTGGCCTAGGGCCTGTCTTACTGCAATGCTGTCAATGGCTGTAGCCAACCAGGCTCGGGTTCCCCAGAGACGAGACTGCACCCAGAAGGCGAGTGCTATATTTGGTTTATTGAAAGCACGTGACACCCGCGACGGGAGCCCCGGAGATGCCACAGTCAGCAGTGGGGGAAAACCCGACGCGTCGGAGCTTCGCTTGGGGAGAGGCTCTGTAACAGACCTTTTAACACTGGCTGATAAGCTGAGCTTATTAACATAAGATTGCCTAAAATTGCCTATGCATTCCTTATCACTATCTCTAGTGGCCTACTGCCAGCGTAGCCTTGGAGTTTTGGCAGGCGCGGCTTGTCTTTTAGGTGATGTGAGTTGTTTTGCAGCTTTCACCTTGCACAGACCAGTTTTGGTATCTCTTGTTTGTTGGCAGCATGCTTCTGTATATGATTCCTCTAAGAGTTCACAGAGGGGTCGGACTGCTCTCAGGAGACCATTACAAAGTCTTCTCGCACCCTACACTCCTCCCCGCGACCCTTTTGTGAACGCTGAGGTTAGTAGTAGGACTTGAGGGAGGTGGTGGAGGCCCCCTTGGCAAGGCGTCTGGTTACACAGCTTGCACCTGCAGAACAGACTTGACAACAGCACATGAGAGCAGTGAAAGCAAAGTTATACAAAAGGGCATAGTTTTGCAAGAGAGCAGGAGTAGCACTGACACCTATGAAACAGGTGTCCACGAGCTGTCCCATGGCCATACTGTGGGGCAGACAAAAGGCAGACGCGTTGATGGCAGTTTGTGCCAACGTTACCTATACGTTGGAGCGGTCACTGATACATGGGCCCCACTCCGAGGCTAGTGCTACAGCAGTCCAGAGGTACCAGCGCCACAGCCAGGCCATGGTTACAAGGTCCGTAGCATCAGCCTGCGGGAAGAAACACATTGAGGAGAGTCCTCACCTTTAGGGAGGACCACGGCCATGCCCGAGCCTTTTGCTAAGATTGTAACTGCTTGTATAGCCCCCGAAGGCGCACCACGGCACCAGGCGCTGATTAAAGGTGCACTGGTTGCTGGTGCGGGGGCACACTCTATGTGTGCCGTTGTGGGCGTCACAGGGACCAGCTCGACTAGGGGTTGCCCTACTTCCCAGACAACTGGCTGGTCGGTGTGATTGTAACACCGTAATTCAGCCAGTGGTGGGCCAGGAACTGACCAGTAAGTTGGGACCCAACTCAACCCAGATACTCGGGTATTAACAGCAAAGAGGATCTCAGGGGTACACTTAAACATGTCCACCCCCGCCCAGGGTTCAGCAGTGGTTAGGGGTGCTACCGTTTCTGGAGTTCCAGCAAGGAGCACCACCCGGTGTTCTTCCACTTGCACCTGGCCTGGGAGGGAGGCCTGCCTGACACGGATTACAACTCCTTGCTCAGGGGCAAGGCGCAGGCGCTCATAGGGCGTAGTGGATCCAACCACCCGGTTGTTAAGAAGGAAAACAGCACGGTGCACCACCTCCCCCCACCCTTTTAGGGTGTTCGTGGGTGTTAGTTTGTGGATTTGCTCTTTTAGGAGTCCATTTATCCGCTCAATTAGCCCACTTGCAGTGGGGGTATAGGGCATGTGGAATGTCCAGGTTACCCGTAGGTCAGCCGCCCAGTCATGAACGTGTTGGGCAGTGAAATGTGTGCCCTGATCACTCTGAATTGCTAGTGGGACACCATACCGTTCGCTGAGCTGAGTGAGTGCTGTGATTGTAGCAGCAGCGTCCGCGTGCTTGCAGGGATGTACAAACAGCAGGCCCGTATAGGTGTTCACGGCGGTTAGCACATAGAGCCACGAGCGCAATGGAGGTAGCGGTCCGATGTAATCAATTTGCCACTCACTACAGGGCAGGTGCCCGCAGCGTACGCTTCCTGTGGCTAGCGCTAGCGCTACTGGGGCCAATTTGGTGCAGACAGTGCATTTTAGTTGGGCTGCCCGATACGCCACCAGGGGGAGGTTCTCACCCTTGGTTAAGCCATATTGGCGGGCTGTGTGAGCGCCTCGGTGCCCTGACTTCACATGGAGGGCCATGGCACGCTCTGTGATTGTGTGTTCTGCCATCTGATTCACGGCTGCGTTGAACTGCACCTTTAAAGTTGTCTGTTTGGTATGGGCATCAACGTGCCGCACCGCCAGAGGCTTCTGCCGAGCAAAAGCTAAGAGTTGTTGCCATAAGTCGGCGCCCCAGGGGGGGCGATCTGCTATTTTCCACTCCTTGGCTTTCCACGTTGTTACCCAGGTGCGCAGACCCTTGTAGACTACCTAGCTGTTAGTATAGATAAAGGTCTCCGCTTGTTCAGCTTCCACTGCCAGCGTTGCTGCCTGCAATTTCGCCCATTGGCTTGAGTTACCTGTTCCCCAGGCAAAGGCGATTTCATCCCTGTAGGGGGCGTATGCGACTGCTCGCCACTGTCTCTGTCCTGTTGCGGTGTATGTAGCAGACCTGTCGGTTACCCAGATGCTTCCTCTCCTCTCCTTAGGCACGGTATCCAACGGAGGTGCCTCCGCCACCGGCGAAGGGGCTACTGGTGGGTTGACGGCGGGTAGCTTATCCGCTAGCTGGGGATTATGCTGAAAAGTAATGGTTCCCAGGAGAAGGGCATGTGGAACAGTAAGTGTGGGGGCTCCCAAGCACATGCGCTGCTGTAAGTAGTGTTTTCACTTGAAGTGGGTAGCTGCTTGGGCTACGCCCGTATGTGCACGCTCAGAGGTATCCGTGACCCACCCCATTAAGGGGATCGGGGTCCGCACGGTAACAGGGGCGACGCCCGTGACCCGCTCAGTGTTCTGCAAAGCCCACACCACTGCTAGGATTTGCTTTTTCATGGGGGTGTACCCACCTTTGGCTTCGAGGAGGGTTCGTGACCAGAAACCGATAGGTTCTTTTCGCTGGGTTCCTACCTGCTGCCACAGACCCCAGGACGCCACGTCGCCGACGGTTGTTACGTCCAGCTTAAACGGTTGGCCCTGCAGTGGTGCAGTGAGGCGGATGTGTGCTACCACCGCCTCTTTGCAGAGGTCAAAGGCGCATTGGTGCTTCTCTGTTCAGTTCCACTGTGTGGCTTTGCGCACAAGCTCCTGTAAGGGACGCATAAGAAAAGCAAGGTGCGGAATAAAAGCACGCCAGAAACCGAGAAGGCCCAGAAAGGTTTGCAGCTGCTGTTTAGACGAGGGTGTGGGGAATGCCTGGATGGTATGCCGCACTTTTGGCGGAATGCATTTGTCTGTACCCATCCACAGCACACCCAAGTAGACCACACTGGTGGCTGGACCCTGCACTTTCTTGTGGTTAATCGCCCACCCCCGTTCTTGCAAACCTGTTACAACGGTGTCTAGGGCAGCTTGAACAGTTGGTTCATTTGGTCCCGAGATCATAACGTCATTGATGTAGTGATAGTAGGCCGTCTGGTCAGGGAGGTTTAGATGCTCCAGATCGGCCTGCACTAGCTGATGGCAGATCGTCGGGGAGTGCTTAAAGCCCTGTGGTAACATGGTAAACGTGTACTGCTTTGTTAGCCACGTGAAGGCAAACTGCTCCTGACTCTTGGGATGAATGTCAATAGAGAAAAACGCATTAGCCAGGTCTATGACAGCATGCCACGGCAAGGCTGCCACGGTGATGCGCTCCAGAATGGTAACCATGTCCGGAACTACGGCCGTTAGCTCCGGGGTTACCTTATTGAGTTGTTGATAGTCCATTGTCATGCGCCACGAGCCATCCGGCTTCTTCACTGGCCAGATGGGGCTGTTGAAGGCACTTAGGGTGGGGCGTCTGATCTCCGCCTGTAGCAATGCAGCAATAGTGTCACTGATCTCCTGCTCTCCACTGGGAATGTGGTACTGCTTGACTGACACCGGGGTCTGGGGGACCGGCAGGCGTACAGGCTCCCATTTGGGATGTCCCCGAAGTAGGGGCTCCACAGTTGTGATTGCCCGAATGTATCGGGGGTGCCCAAAGGCAAACAGCACATACTGTGTGTCCACACACCGGCCACGCAAAACATCCATGCCAATGATGTATTTACCTAACGGCGCAGCCAGCACAGTCGCCCGAAAGGGAGGGGCTTTCCCCAGCGTGAGGGTGACCTCCACCGAATAAGCGGTGGTCTCCGCTCCTCCGAGGCCCTGCACGACCACCATGTGACCCGCAGTCTGGGTAGAATGCAGAATGGTCACTTCAGCTCCAGTGTCTAACAGAGCAAGCACATGCTGCTCCCCTTCCCGGGGCCACTTGATGGTTAACGGGACGAATGGGTGCCAGTCCCCTGCTACCTGTTGCACAGCCACAGCCCGTACCACAGGGGACCCGCCTCCCCATCACTTCCTAGGGGGAAGGGCCCAGTCGACCGGGGCACTGGGCTCGGTCCTCCCCCTAGCTCCTGTACCTTTTTGTGGTGACTGAGTCTCGCCAGCCCTCTTGGAGGCACCCACATCCTCGCTCCACTGGGTAGGCGGCAGTTGTAACCAACGCTTGTACAAGTCTGGTGTTGGCAAACCATTGATCTCCTCACGGGGCACTCTTGCCTTCAGTAAATCCATCCACATAGTTCTCTGAGTCACCTTAGCGTGTCCTTTTTCCTGTCCAGAGGCTCCCGCCCGACCACCCTTTCCTTTTGTGGCGCGGACCGCTTTTGCGCCGCCTATGACAGCCTCTAACTGCATCAGCGTTCCCACCAAGTCACCTACAGTCCCGCCCGCTGCCATGACCACGGCCATAAGGGAAGCCTTCAGCTCGAGAGGGGCAAGGCGTAACAGAGTGGCCTTGATGGATTTCTGGACCGCTACATCGTCCGGTCCCATGTCAAGGGCCACAGCCCATGCCATGCCCAGCTGCCGCACTGCACTCACCCCTTTTGGGATCGTGCGCCAGGGCCTCACCTGTGCTTCCAGCTCCCCCGGGGAGGGGTAGACCTGGTCCATCGCCGCAGCCAACCAGCGGTACAGGGACGGTGCTTCCACAGCATTTCCCTGTCCATCATTCAGACCTTGCATAGTCTGCACTCCCTGCCTGACTTGTGAATCCTGGGACAACACACCCATCTGGTGGAGTTCCGCAGGCAGCAGCAACACAGAGTTGCCTGCGTTGTCCCACACACGCACCAGCCAGGCCAAAAGGCCTTCCTCCGGCTGCTGCTTAAAACTCTTCACCAGCTCCTGCAACTCACTTGTCTTAAATGTTCTCCAGACATTGGAGCGCAGGTGCCCCCCTTCCGA
This sequence comes from Carettochelys insculpta, assembly GCF_033958435.1. Lineage (NCBI taxonomy): Eukaryota > Metazoa > Chordata > Testudines > Carettochelyidae > Carettochelys > Carettochelys insculpta. Next base: position 12,571,031 of record NC_134147.1, on the reverse strand, counting down.
CCTCATCTCCCGAACAGGACGCGCCTGTCTCGGGTCGGTAGGCACAGCCTCCCCGATCACCTCCTCCTCCTCCTCAGACGAGGAAGAGCTCCAAATGTTACCATCCCAGGTCTCAGGGTCCCAAGAGGCTAGCGCTAGGACTGCGCGCACTTGGGCCTTCGACACCGGTGCTTTCCCTACTTTCGCGCGCCGCCGATTCGCAACTCTCGCTGCCAACACCTTACAATGATGGGTTAACTCTTGCGTCCTTTTGGACTGCGAGGTAACCACCTCCTGCGCTATTGCCCACGCATCCGCCAAATCGCGACATTCCTGCTCCTTCCCCGCCAGCGCCTTCTGCAAGAGGAGAAGCTCATCACCCAGGGCCCAGAGGGTGGTTAGGAAAAGCCATGCTACCTCTCCCGCCACCCTTTTTTCCGTCCCCGGCCAACGGCTCAACTGCAGCCGACGCAACGCCCCTTCTACCTGTACCGGTGTCATGCCTACCGCCTCCTGCAACTCCGGCCAGTCTGCCGGGGCTGCCCAACAGGCCACCATCCGCGCTACCGGCCCCCATCGCTCCATCGAGGGCCATCCTGGTATGCGCCGCAGGGACAGCGCTGGCTTCCCTGCCTCCCCTGCTTTCGACCAAAAGGGCATCGTACCTGGAGAACCCTGCTCGCTGCGCCAATTGTAGCCAACCAGGCTCGGGTTCCCCAGAGACGAGGCTGCACCCAGAAGGTGAGTGCTATATTTGGTTTATTGAAAGCGCGTGACACCCGCGACGGGAGCCCCGGAGACGCCACAGTCACCAGTGGGGGAAAACCCGACATGTCGGAGCTTCGCTCAGGGAGAGGCTCTGTAACAGGTCTTCTAACTCTAGCTGATAAGCTGAGCTCATTAACATAAGATTGCCTAAAATTGCCTATGCATTCCTTATCACTATCTTTAGTGACCTACTGCCAGCGTAGCCTTGGAGTTTTGGCAGGCGCAGCTTGTTTTTTAGATGATGTGAGTTGTTTTGCAGCTTTCACCTTGCACAGACCAGTTTTGGTATCTCTTGTTTGTTGGCAGCATGCTTCTGTATATGATTCCTCTAAGAGTTCACAGAGGTGTCGGACTGCTCTCATGAGACCGTTGCAAAGTCTTCTCGCACCCTACAGTGGCTCTCTTCAGTTCGTCCACAGTTGGTTCCTGATCCAGTTCGTCCATTACTGGTAGGAGCTCGATGGCATTGAGGGCTGTATCAACCACAGTGTTCTCGCGTGAGTGCAGCTCGGAGTAGTGCTCGACCCAGCGCTCCATCTGTTTGGCTTTGTCAGTGGTGACTTCACCAGATTTGGACTTCAGAGGTGCCGTCTTGTTCTGGGTGGGTCCTAATGCCTTCTTGATGCCCTCGTACATTCCCCTGAGATTACCAGAGTCAGCACTGGTCTGGATGCTGCTGCATAGCTTGAGCCAGTAGTTGTTGGCACAGCACCTGGCTGTCTGCTGTACTGTTTTTCTGGCTGCTCTGAGTGCTTGCAGGGTACTCTGGCTCGGTGAGCGTTTGTACTCCAGGAGTGCAGCTCGCTTCTTTTCAATGGCTGGAATCATCTCATTGGAGTTAGTTTCGAACCAGTCATTTGCGTTTCTAGCTCTTCTTCCAAACACTGACAAGGCCGTGTTGTAAATTGTATCCCTCAGATGCTGCCATCTGGATGTCCCATCAGCACCCCCAGGGCTGCTGCGCAGATTCTCCTCGAGGGTCACTCTGAACTTTTCGGCTCTCTCTGAGTTTGCCGTCTTTCTGGCATCAATGCAGGGCCTTCCAGTAGGTTTAGAGTGGTACAGCTTCTTGGGTCTCACCTTGAGTTTGGAGCAAACTAGCGAGCAATCTGTATCGCAGTCGGCACTATGATAGCTGCGTGTCAGAAGGATGTTTTTGAGGTTATCAGGTCTAGGGATGACCATGTCTAGTTGATGCCAGTGTTTCAAGCATGGGTGTCTCCATGCCACTCTGTGCTGTGGCTTGGTTTGGAAAAATGTGTTTGTGGTGCACAGGTTGTGGCACATGCAATGTTCGAGAAGATGCTGTCCATTTTCATTCATTTTTCCCACACCGAAGTGGCCTAAGTAGGAAGGCCACGAGTCACGATCGGCTCCAACTCTCACATTGAAGTCACCCAAAATGTACAGTTGTTCACGAGCAGGTATTTGCGCTATGGCAGCACTAAGCATGTCATAGAACTTGTCTTTTACTTCTGGTGTGGCGTACGGGGTTGGAGTATAAGCGCTGATCAGGTGGACAGGACCGGCGCAAGTTTGACGTATGGCCTGAAGAAGTCTTTCTGATCCGCCCATGACTAATTCCACCATTTGTAGAAGGGTGTTTCTGATGGCAAAGCCAACACCATGCTCTCTGGGTTCATCTTGGGCTTTACCCTGCCAGAAAAAAGTGTAGTCCTTTTCCTTTGGCGATCCCAAATCTGCGAGTCGCGTCTCTTGCAGAGTAGCAATGTCAGCTTGGAGCCTCTTCAGTTCCTCATTGATGACAGCGGTCTTTCGGGTGTCGCTGATGTCCTGAAGATCTTCAGTCAAACCGGTCAGCATGGTCCACGCATTCCAGTAAGCAAGCTTAAAACTTTGATGGTTTCCTTTTCTTGTCGATTTTCTTATTGGTTTAGCTGGTGCCCAAGTTTCAGTCACTTGTCAGGTTTGGGAACCTTAAGCCTCACGCACCCAGTGAGGCAGGTGAACTGTGGCGGGACAGTACCCTCCTAGCTGGGGGCTGCCCAGCTTGAGGCGGGCGGTGACGATCCAGTGAGATGCGATGATCTCTCCCACCGTCAAAGGAACCCTTGGCGCTCGTTCTCTATGCCAATCGAGCAAGAGCTTATAACCAGTATCTGTTACCTCCCGTGTTGGTTCAACACTGTTAAGCGATGCCAAAGTACCTCTCCAGGCGCGAGCCTGGGCAATTTTTTTGGGACCCTGGGCTTCCCAGATGCCAGTGTCACCTTCTCGGCTTTACTGATATAGTCCAAAGGAGAGGATAACCTCTACGTCTGGTACCAGCTCAGCTGCAGGAATTGCTGAGTGAATGCCAGAAGTTGGCAGAGATCCGCCTTAGGACTCCCCTCCGGATTTTCTGTCAGGGTTTACTCCCTTACCCTTGCTCCTTCCCAGGATAACCCACAAGGCAAATGTGTAAGAGAATAAAATAAATACCAGAATCTATACATATTCTCAATCAATTTACGAAGTCAAGAGCAATAATGGGAGGCCCGAAAGGGTAAAAATCATTAGGTCTCTCCTCGACACAGGCAAGTCTAGAATTGTTGTAACACAATCTTAGCACTTTTGATATGTAGATCAGTTCTTTAGGTTGTCTCTAGAACCATGTTAGTTGACTCTTGCAGGCAATTATACCATTTCACAGCACAAAGCATATGAAAAATATGCTCTGAGGGGCTAGTCTAGATTAACGGTTTTGTTGGCAAAATGTCCGTTTTGTTGACAAAACCCAGAGAGTGTCCAGATTTCCAGGCATGTTCTGTCAGCAGTAAGTCAACAGAACGCGCCCTTGTCGACAGCCGTACCCCACTTGCCACCGGGAAGAATGCCGCTGTCAGCAGAGATCTGTCAATAAAAACACTGGTCTGGATGCTCCGGCAGGGGCTTCTGTCCACAGAAAGGTCTCCAGGGCACTGCACAGGTGTCCCAGCAGACACCCTGTTCACAGCTATCAGCTCTCTGACCCTTCCTCTGGCCCTTCTTAAAGCTGCAGGGAGCCTGGGAAATCCTGTGGCAGGAAGGTGAGACCATGTGAGCAGCACCGTGCTGAACTGCTTTCCTACATGCCCTCCAAGCCATACTGTCTCTACAGCCGAGATTGCAGAGGCATCTCAGTACTCCCCTGGGCCTGAGGGGTCCCAGGAGCCACTCTCAGCAGAAAAGGGCAGGCCCCATCCTGGACCTGAGCTGAAGTCCAGGCCCTGTTGGACCTGTGGGGTCAGGAGGAAAGCCTCCAAGGCCTGAAGGCCAAGCAGTGGAACAAACTGATTTACACGAGCATGGGCGATGCCCTGGCTGACCAAGATCACCCCGCCACCCTCTGCAGCATGGAGCAGATACAGGCAAAGGTGAAGAAGCTTCTCCAGGGCTATGTCCAGGCCAACGACACTGCCAGACACTCCAGGGCACGACCTGCCACCTGCCCCTACTGCCAGGAGCTCCACACCATCCTGGGGAGTCGGGGGTGGGGGGACACATCCCCTCCACGCCAGAGCATCAACACGGTGCTAGAGCCCCCCACATTGAAGGGGCAGCCCCCACAGGATAAGGAGGAGGAGGCAGCCCAGCTCCACCTCCCGGAGCCGAATTCAGAGGCAGCAGCTTCATGCTTGTGCTGGCCCCAGTCCCTGGCAGCCAGGCCATGTCCTGGGTGTCCTTGGGTCCCTCAGGTGAGTACCCCACAGGTCACACACCCCAGGATGCGGGGGTGGGCGGAGATGAGGAATGGTGTGAGCATTGCTCAGCTGGCCCAGGCGGGACCTTGCGCTGAGGTCCCAGCATGTGGACCCATGTCCGGGAGTGTGTATCATCCCAGCAGACAGTCTCCGGGCAGGGATGGCATCCTGCTGCCAGCCTCAGTGGAGGCCAGATGAGCCCCAGGCCCCAGTGGGAGGGGAGGCTGTCAGCACCTGCCATGGCTTGAAGCAGGCTAGCCACACGGGCACCGGCCTGACCCCAGACACACTGAGAAATGCAGCACACAGCACATGGGCAAGCCAGTAGGTGAGAGGCAGTTCCTGCTCCTACAGGCAGATCTGTGACCTGCAGGTGTGAGAGTGGGCCCCAGGGAGGGCCAGACTGCTCTCAGCTCACCCACCACCCATAAGGGGACCCCTCCATGGCTGAACACCCCCTTGCCCACTAGCCCATCAAGTGGGGGGGGCACAGTGGTCAGCACAGTCCCAAAGGTACTGAGTAGCCCCCATATGGCAGGGCCCACTGTGCATGGCACACATGGCTTTTCTGCCAGGGTATCCCCATCCCTTGGCCTGGGGGTTGTTGTTTGCTGCTTCTGGTGTGGGGGGGCTGGTCCTTAGGGCTGTGTTGCATGAATAACTCACCATCTCTCCTTGTCTTCTTTCCAGCTGGACTTACACCGTCCAAGGGCTGGACTATCCGCACCTGGCCACCAGGCTGAACCAGCCCCACCTCACCACCAGCATAAGCCCACAGCCAGAGGGGCTGTTGGAGTGTGTATGAGGACCTCCAGCAGGACTGCAACACCGCCCTGTGGACCATGACCTGTGTCATTGAGTAGTGGCTGCAGGTCGACGTGAAGTGGCAGTCACTGGCTTGGGAACAAATTCATGTCCCATTTTGCTGCCACTGTCAGGCAATGGTGACCTGAAACTCTGTCCAAGGGCAGTTCCAGGTGGCCACCTCCAAAGCAGCCCCCCCCAAAGGGAAGGAAGGGTCAAGGGACAAAAAAATAGGAAGAGTCGTGCCTGGAAGGTGAAACCTCCTGTGCAAATGTTCCTTTTTCCATGTCTGTCACAGCTTCCCCTCCTTCCTACCCCCCCATTCCCTTCACCAGTTCTGGGGACTCTGTTGCCCCAGTCCCCAGATTGTATGCCCAGGTGGCTGCTGCCTCACACTCCTCTCCAGCTGCCTCTAGGAATACTATCCCTGATGGTAGTGGTCTTTTCCCCACCCTCACCAGGAGGCCTGGGTGTGTTGCCGCCTGGTGTTGGCCTTACCCCTTGTGAAGACCTGCATGAGGGCAATGGCATTTGTGGTGGGGCCTGCGTCCATAGTGGCAGCCTCTAGGATGTTCGGGGTGATTGAATTGCCACCCAGGAGGTGGTGGAGAGAGGCCTGGCAGTAGTGGTTGTCCATGTATCCCTCAAACCACTGAAGGAGCTGGGCATACAGGTGGTGGTTTCCTCTGTTCCTCTCTTCCTCTCCAACTCTGCTCTTCTGCCTGTTCTAACCACACTAGGGAAACTCCTGTCAGTCCTGAGTCCCCTCCCCTTGGGCTGTAAAGACCCCTTTCCCCTGCCATGTCCTTTCCTTCCGCTGGCAGGATCAGGTCCAGCTGCTGCCTGCAACACTTGGTGGGGACTTTTCTGCTGCCTCATCAAGGGAGGGGGCCAGTACTGGGTCTGCTAGGCCATGTGGATCCCTTGCTCCTGGAGGGCTGCAGGTACAATGCCTTTGCCCAGTCACCCTTTCCTCCTCCTTTTTCCCCTGGACCCCTCACTACCTCCCCCACTCCCCAAGTCATCCTAGGCCTGCCCAGTCAGGAACAATGCTTTGGCTGTGTCTGTCAAGCCCCTGGCTGTCTCTGGTGCGCTAGAGTTCCCTGTATTCCTGGAAACCCCTGACGCCAAGGCCTCTGGTGCTACGCCCCCTGTAGTGTTGGGGCCTGACACTGGGGATGTCTGTACTCCGACCCACTCCCCTACCACCTTCCTGCCTTGTGAGGGGACATTGTTTCCCAGCACTTTTATCACTCAGGCTCCCTATCCCTTTCCTGTCCCTAACCCCTGCCCTATTCTCATTCCTGGCTGCCTCCTTGTTTCTGACACACGTCGTACTCCTGAGTCTGATTCCTTTTAACCCCTCAGTCCTCTACCCTCACTTCCCCCTCCTCTCCCACACCTCTCCTCTGACGCTCTTCTCCCTCCTGATCCCCTGCCCGCTCCCAGCCCTCACGCTGTCCCTGCTCCTATCCCCATTCTTCCTACTCTTCTCCCTCTTCTTACCCTGTTGTGACCACGCCCAGAGCTGCAGACCCTGGGGCATAGCTTTTGTCTCACACTCTCCCACCACATCTGGGGCTGTTCTCCCTCTGCCATCCCCCCACCCCTTGTCCTACGGCAGAGACTCGATGCCTGGTTGCCTGCCCTGGCTCGCTGCAGAGCCCACAGAGGGGTCTGGCCTGAGGGTGTTCAGGTCCCTGAGCCACAATGTGCTTAAGGCTGAGCTGTGCAGTTTTTCGGAGGATGTTCATGGCTCCTGCCCTTCAGCACTGGGGAAATTACCACCTTATCCTTGAGACTGTGAGAGCCATCCTGAAGGAGGGTAAAGGGACCAGGAGAAGAAACACTATGGCCTAATAGCGGGCCCACAGCGTCCATGACATCCTGCTCACATTCAGGCTGGGTCATAGATTGCTGCAAGGCCCTATGGGGACAGCTGGTGCTCCCTCCACTGAGGATCTTCCCTGGGCCTTACAATGCTGCCATTCACATTTGCCACTTTAAACACCTGGGCTGCAGGTCGGGTCCCCGCAGGCGTCAGGTGCTCTCCTTCCTTTGGGTGAGGGGTCCGTCATCTTCTTGCAGGAGGCCCACACTGCTGCAGCCACCAAAGCCAGCTGGTGGCTGGAGTGGGTGGACAGGGTCTACTTCACCCACCTCTCAACCTATCAGTGTGGGGTGGCAACCCTGTTCTCCCTGTTCCTGCAGCCTCAGGTCCTGGGGAGTGTCAAGGTTGTGCCAGGTCAACTGCTCAGGAGAAGGGGCTTCCAGTGTATTTGGTCAATGTCTATGCCCAACTTCCAGCCCAGAGTGGCCATGTTTCTTTGAGCAGGAATTAATCTTTCTCAACACCGTGGATCTTTGTGAGTGCCTGGTCCTGGGGAGGGACTTCAACTGCACCTTGAGGAATGGGACCTCACGGGGACTGAGTAGAACCAGATTGCCTCAGGAATCCTCCAGAAGCTGATAGACTGCTGGTCCCTGGTGGATGTCTGGTGCAGCCACCACCCGGACAAGGACACTGTGTTCACCTTTGCCTGGGTGGTGGGTCATCCCACTCCTGGTTGGATCTCAGCTATATTTCCCATCATCTTTTGCGAGTCTGCTCGTCCAGTGTTTGGCTGGCCCTGCTCTTGGACCACTGCTTCCTTTCTTCAGGGAAGCTGGGGCCAGCCTACTGGCACTTCAGCAACAGCTTCCTGGGGGACTTGGGCTGTGTGGCATCCTTCCAGGAGTTCTGGCTGACCTGGTGTGGACAGCAGCACACCTTTCCCTTGACACGGCGATGGTGGGCTGTGGGAAAGGTGTGCATGTGGCTCTTCTGCTATGACTATACATGGGGGGCCAGCTGGTGGCAGGATGCGACAGTAGAGCAGCTAGCTATGGGCCCCAGACATCCATCCCTCTGTGGCATGTACTGGGAGAAGTGGGAAGAACTCCAGGCCCTCAAGGGCCTTCAGGCTCGAGGCACCTTTGATATCTCACATCCACCTCCGCTCAGAAAATGAGGGGCTAAGAAGCACATCCTCTGCCTGCTCATAGAAGATGCCCCCCCCCCACTTCATGAATCTGGTGGAGAAGCACAAGATGAGCAGTAGATGCTGTCTGGGGCTCTCTGCACAGCATCCCCTTCCTGCTCCTTCATTTTGATTCTATGACCTTCACTCCCACACATTTTTCTTTTTAGTTGTTTCCCCAAATCATTTGGGGTATGTGCTTTTAGTGGATCCTCTTTTGTAAGAGGGATCTTGTAGCTGTGGCTGGACTTGCACCCGCCCACATTCTCAGTGCCAAACAGGACCAGGTTAATATAGTTGACTGGTTGTGGTCTATCACAATCTCATTATCTTCTAAACTATCTCTGTACGTAGCTTGTTATAGCAATTAGATAGCTACAGATATCTCTGAAGTTCTTATTATATCTGCTGCTATCTTTGAAGCTCTCTCTGAAATTAGCTCTATAGCTGCAGGTATCTCCAAAGATACCTCATATCTGTAGATATCTCTGTAGCTAGCGCTGAAACTTTAATCATATCAGTAGTTGTACCCATACCTCTCTCTAATGCTATTTCTCCAGTGACCTTTGAAGCTCTCTCTGCAGCTGTATCTGAAGCTACCTCTTTGTATACACAATCTCTGAAACTAGCTCTCTTTGAAGCAGTCTCTAAGACTGTGTCATTATCCCCATAGCTGTGCCTGAAGCTCTCTCCCCAGCCATTGCTGGAGCTTTCCCTAAGGTTACCATGTTATCTCTGAAGCTCTCATTTTATCTGCAGCTATCGCTGAAGCTGTCTCTGTAGCCCTTTCTCTGCAGATTACTGCATTATTTTTGTAGCTATCTCTCTTGCTATAGTCTCATTATATCTGTAGCTATCTCTATGTCAATCTCTGACGGTCTCTCTGAATATCAGGAGGTATTTTTGGAACTATTGCTGAAGCACATATATCTGAAGCTACCTCATATCATATCCTCATATTATATCTTCATCTGTCTCTGCAGATGTCTCTCAAGCTGTCTCATTATCTGCAGCTATCTCATATCTGAAGCTAGCTTTCTTGCTGTCTCTGAATCTATCTCTGTAATTGTTTCCGATACTACCTTGTTATAGCTATATGTAGCCCACCACACCTCCTATGTGTATTTCTCTGTCCCACGTACTGGAAGCTGGAGTGAAGGAAGGAACTCCTCTACAGTCTTAACTGAGTGCCAGCTGGCTTTCATCTCAAACTGTAGAGACTCACGCACTAAGATGCAGAGGTCCCACATTGGAGCCCACCTGTGACTGGTAACATGTAGCAATCTCTGCAGCTATCTCATTATCTCTGTAGCTATTTTTGAAGCTATCACTAACAGTATCTCTGCAGATATGTCTTCACCTACCCCCGTAGCTATCCTAGGGTACACCTACACTTTCTGGGATATCAACCCAGATATTCCAAGGTTCACCTAGTGGGGACACATGAAATTGAACTATCAGGGCTTGGCACTTGACCCCTGTACTCCATATGATTGCAAGGAGTAAGGATGGACAGAAGTCACTCACATCACACCCCAGGGAGGATGGACAGAAGTCACCCATCACGCTCACATAGAATCAAAGGATTGGAAGAGACCTCAGAAGGTCAAATCCAACCCCCCTGCTCAAAGCAGATCCAATCCCAACTAAATCATCTCAGACACAGCTTTGTCAAGCCTGGACTTAAACACCTCTAGAGTAGTTGATCCTAGATAAGTCACTTCTAGCTGCACAATTGTCATAGCTGGGATTGTGAATCTAGGATTAACTTTCAGGTCTAGTGTAGACGTGCCCCAGTCACTGATATCTGTAGTTATCTCTGTTGCTGTTGCTGGATCTTTTGGCTTTAGCTATCGTTGAAGGTATCTCTGTACTATCTCTGGTGTCTCTGTAGCCATCTCTGAAGGTTTCTCATTAGACATGCACCTATTTCTGAAGCTGCCACTGTAGCTATCTCTGAAGCTACCTTAATATCTATTTAGCTATTTCTGAAGCTAAGTCATTACATCTGCAGCTATGTCTTAAGGTACCTCAGTATCTCTGAAGCTGTTTCAGAAGTCATCTCTGAAGCAATCTGTATAGCAATTGCTGAAGCCATCCCAGAGGCCATCTCTGTAAATATCTGTAAAATGATCTGTACCTATCTGTGAAGCTTTCTAATTGTGTGTAGCTTAAATTTTTGCTATCTCTGATCCTTCATCTATAGCTATCTCTGTCACTACTTTGGTATAGATATAGTTATCTCTCAAGCTATATTCGAAGGTAACTTTTCATCTGTAGGTATCTCTGCAATTATCTCATTATTACTGCTGCTATTTCTGACCTTATCTTGCTATCTCTATTGGTAGGCCAACAGCTGTCACTGTAGCGACCTCTGAAAATATCTCTCCAGCTCTCTCTCAAGCTATCTCTCCAGCTATCCCTGAAGTTATCTTGTTACAGCTGTAGCTGTTCAGCCATCTCTGAAGCTAATTGTCAAGTTACCTTGTTATCTGTGTAGATATCTCTGAAATTATCACTGTAGCTATCTGCTTATGTCTGGAGCTTACTCTGTTGCTATCTCATTATATCTGTGGCTATCTCTGAAACTTTTATGTCTGTAACTAGCTCCATATCTGTTTCAAAAGCTATATGTGCATCTATTTCTGTAGCTATTTCATTATACAGGTAATTATTTTTGCAGCTATCTCAAATTATATAGCTGCATCTGCAGCTGTGTGGCCATATCTGAAGCTTTCTTGTTTTCTCTGTAGCTATTCTGAAACTATCTCTAAAGCTACCTCTTTCTATCTCTGTCTTTCTAGCTATCTCATTATATTTCTGTCTCCATAGTAGTTTTGTTTTATGTGTAGCTATCTCTCTAGTACAGTATGTGCCATGAGAACTGTCCAAGTGTGCCATGAAAAGAAAGGTTACTCACCGTAGTAACGGTGGTTCTTCGAGATGTGTCCCTGTGGGTGCTCCACATTAGGTGTCGGGCTCGCCCGGCGCTGCAGATCGGATCTTCCAAGCAGTTTCTGCCGGACCGCGCATGCGCTGGTGCGTGCCACTCCCTTGCGCGCTCCTGGCCACGTGCGCGATCCGGTCCCCGCCAGTTCCTTGACCAACCGCCTTGGATGCTCCTGCAAAACACTAAACAGAGATCCGAAGCTGGGAGGATGGGCAGGTAGTGGAGCACCCACGGGGACACATCTCGAAGAACCACTGTTACTACGGTGAGTAACCTTTCTTTCTTCTTCGAGTGTCCCCGTGGGTGCTCCACATTAGGTGACTACCCAGCAGTAACCCAAGATAGGAGGTGGGTAATCGGATTATGTGCAGCTTGTCCCCGAGAGGACCGCTGTCGAGAGACGGGTATCCTCTTCGAATACCCTGTGAAGGGCGTAATGTTTGGCGAAGGTGTCATAGGATGACCAGGTCGCTGCTCTGCAAATGTCTTTTAGCGCAATGCCCTTGAAAAAGGCTGTTGATGCCGCCACTGCCCTAGTGGAATGAGCCCTGGGCGTGGCCAGTAAAGGAGTCTTTTTGAGTTCGTAGCACATTTTTATGCAGGATACGATGTGCTTCGAGATTCTCTGCGAAGAAAGACCTTCTCCTTTTGATTGGGGAGCGAGAGAGACTAGGAGTCTATCCGTTTTCCGGAAGGACTTGGTCCTGTCTATATCGAAGGCTAGAGCCCTCCTCACGTCCAGGAGGTGTAGGCGCGCCTCTTTGTTAGAGTTATGAGGCTTTGGATAAAACGAGGGTAAAACAATAGGTTTGTTAATGTGAAACTCAGAAGAAACTTTAGGAACAAAGGCTGGATGCAGCCGTATGGTTACCGCCTCCTTGGAAAAAACAGTGCAGGGTGGCATTGCCATAACTGCCGCAAGCTCGCTCACCCTGCGAGCTGATGTGATTGCGAGAAGAAAGGTCGTCTTTATCGTAAGGAGGTGGAGGGAAACCGCGGCCAAAGGCTCGAACGATGGTCCCGTTAGTGCATTAAGCACCAGGTCCAAGTTCCATGAAGGTGGAAGCGGTTTCCGAGGGGGGTATAGGTTTACCAATGCTTTGAGGAACCTGGTAACCATGGGATGGGCGAACACCGTGTGCCCTTCCTCTTCGTGTCTGAACGCCGAAATGGCGGCAAAGTGGACCTTTAACGAGGATAGTGAGAGTCCTCCTCTCTTGAGATCCAGTAAATACTCTAATATCACAGGTATAGGCACCGAAAGGGGGGCCAGCTGTTTGGTAGAACACCATGCCGTGAAGCGAGTCCATTTCTGCTTGTAGGTCTTCCTGGTGGAAGTCCTCCTGCTACTTTCTAGGACTTGTTGCACTTCCTCCGTACATGTGCTCTCTAGGGAGCTGAGCCATGGATTAACCATGCTTGTAGTCGCAGGCCTTGGGGGTGCGGATGCACTATGGACCCCTGGGCTTGTGTGAGCAGATCCAGCGCCACCGGAAGGGGCATCGGTGGACGTCCCGACATGCGCAGGGGTAGGGGGAACCATTGCTGTCGATCCCACGTTGGGACTATCAGCATCATTCGGGCTCCTTCCCTCCTGGCTTTCTGCAAGACTTTGTGGATCAGCACTGTGGGAGGAAAAGCGTAAAGCAGGGGGCCCCTCCAGGAGATCGCGAATGTGTCCCCCAGGGACCCCCATCCCAGTCCTGCCCTAGAGCAGAATCGTGGGCACTTCTTGTTGTGTTGAGTGGCAAACAGGTCTATCTGGGGAAAGCCCCATGCGTGAAAAATTGGTCGTAGCAGATCGGGACGGATCTCCCACTCGTGCGTGAGTGCGAAACGCCTGCTCAGCTGGTTTGCCTTCACATTGTGAGCGCCTGGTAAGTACGAGGCTTTCAAGGTTATATTGTTGGCGATGCACCAGTTCCATAACCGGACTGCTTCTGCACATAAGGCACGGGACCAAGCTCCTCCTTGCTGATTTATATAAAACATGGTGGAGGTATTGTCTGTACTGATCCCGACTACTTTGCCTTGTATATGGTCTCGAAAGTGTCTGCAGGCGTTGAACACTGCTCTGAGCTCCAGTATATTTATGTGCAGTGACTGCTCCGTGGAGGACCACAGCCCTTGAGTCACCTCTTCGCCCATGTGTGCTCCCCACCCTATGAGGGAGGCATCTGTAGTAAGAAAAACCGATATTTGTGGTTGGTGGAAGGGTACCCCGTTAGCAAGTTCTTGGGGTTTACCCACCATTGCAGGGATTTGCGCACCTCTGCTGTGGGCGACACCACCCTGTGAACAGTGTGTGCTGCCGGTTTGTATACGCTCGCCAGCCAGTGCTGCATCCTGCGCATGTGTAACCTGACGTTCTGTACTACGAACGTCGCTGCTGCCATGTGGCCCAGCAGCAGTAAGCACGTCAGGACCGGCACCGTAGGGCTGAAGGTGATGACTTGCACGAGTGAGCCAATGGCCCGAAAGCGAGTCTCTGGTAGATACACTCTTGCTGTAATAGAATTTATGCGTGCCCCTATGAACTCTATGTCCTGTGTGGGGTCTATCTTTGATAACCAGGCCGAGCGAAGAGAACGTGCCTGCTGTGACGCGTATCATGCGTAGTACCTCCTCCTTCAAGGCCCCTTTGAGTAGGCAGTCATCCAGATATGGGAATATAAATACCCCCTGTCTGTGCAGGTAGGCTGACACCACTGCCAAGGTCTTGGTGAAGACTCTGGGGGCCGAGGAGAGGCCAAACGGTAGGACCTTGTATTGAAAATGTTCTTTGCCTACCATGAACTGGAGGAATTGTCGGTGAGCCGGATGGATAGTTATGTGAAAATATGTGTCTTGTAAGTCGAGGGCTGCGAACCAATCTCCATCGTCTAGTGCCGTAAGGATGGAGGCGATTGTGATCATCCAAAAGTGTTGCTTGCGCAGGTACCGGTTGAGGCCTCAAAGATCTAAGATGGGCCTCCAGCCTCCTGTCTTTTTCTCCATGAGGAAGTACCTCGAGTAGAACCCTTTCCCTTGCAGTTGCTCCGGCACTCTTTCCACTGCCCCTATGAGCATGAGATGGTCTACCTCCTGCTTGAGCCTCGCTACGTGGGAGGCCTCCTGGAGGTAGGGTCTGGGTGGAGGTCGTGGCGGTGGGAGCGACTGGAAGGGGATGGCGTACCCCGTGGCTATGATCTCCAGCACCCATTTGTCTGTGGTGATCCTTTGCCACTGGTCGTAGAATGGTCGGAGGCGATGGTGGAATAACTGCTTCGGATGACCTTGTGCGATGGTAGTGATGGCGCAGCCCTGGATCTGTGTGTCAAACTTGTGGCCTTTGGCCCTGCCCCGAGGACGCACGGCTCTGTTGGGAACGTCGCCTGGGAGTTCTCTACTGCTGGTGCTGTTGATGTCACCCTTGCTCGTAACCCCTCTGGTACTGGGGACGCTGTTGCTGGTACTGGTACCGTCTTTGTTGAGGGTAGTACTTTTTCTTTCTGTATGGAGGGGTGTAAATCCCCAGGGTCCTAAGTGTGGCTCTTGAATCTTTACTGGAATGAAGGACCGAGTCAGTTGATTCAGCAAACAGCTTCTGCGAGTCGAAGGGAAGGTCGACTATCTTTGCCTACAGATCCCTCGGTACACCCGAAGTCTGGAGCCAGGACTCCCTTCGCATCACCACTGCCGTAGCTGTGGAGCGTGCTGCTGTGTCCGCAACATCCAGGGCGATCTGAACTCCCGTCCTCGAGGCCGCGTAGCCTTCTTGCACGATGGCCTTGAGCACCGGTTTCTTGTCCTCTGGAAGCGAGTCCATGAGGGAGGTTAGCCTAGTGTAGTTGTCGAAATTATGGTTCGCTAGATGCGCTGAGTAATTTGCCATTCGCAACAATAGAGTGGAGGAGGAGTAGACCTTTCTGCCGAACAGCTCTAGCTTCTTGGCATCTTTGTCTGTTCCCCCTGTCTTGAATTGAGATGTCTTTGATCTTTGTTGCGACGACTCCACCACCAAGGAATTTGGTTGTGGGTGGCTGAACAGGAACTCCATGCCCTTCGCCGGCACGAAGTATTTCTTATCCGCTCTCTTGTGGACAGGCGGAATAGTTGCAGGGGTCTGCCTTATCATAGTGGCGGACTCCAAGATTGCTTCGTCAAGCGGTATTGCTATTTTGGAGGAGGCCGGAGGTCTCAGATTTTTGAGGAGCTTATGGTGTTTCTCTTGCACCTCTGCTGTCTGGATGCCTTGCGTGAAGGCCACTCTCTTAAACAGCTCTTGAAACTGTTTGAGATCGTCTGGAGGATGGACGTCCCCTGGGGCCGTAGCCTCGTCCGGGGAGGAGAGCGAGGAACCACTAGGGTACGCCTCTCTGGACCCTTCCGGTTCCTGTTGGTGATGGTACATCCGCTCGCTGGAAGCTTGCAAGGGAAAATCTCGGGGTTCCATAACCAGTTCCCCTTGAGATACTTGAGTCTCTGTCGCCGTTCGCGATTGCCCTCAGGGATACGGGACCATCTGTGGGGATCTTCCCCTGGCAGATTGCCGGTGGTGTCTATGCCTTGCGTGATAAGGGCGACCATGGCAGCATGGGCACTGCTTTTGGGAAGGTTACCTAGACCACTCCCTTGGTGCATACCCTCTGCGTCTGGGGGAGCGAGATCGTCGAGAGACCTGGGACACTGGAGAGAGCGATTTGTGATAGTACTCCAGCGGCTCAAACCCCAGGAAGGGTGAAGGTGGTCCCAGCCAGGGCGAGGCTGGTTGTAAAAATAGAGATGGGGACTCCAGGTAGGCTAGGGGGGACCCCTGCCTTCTAGTTGGAGTCTGCAGCATGAGCGGAGGGCTGAGAGAAAGCAACTCTGCAGCCCTGTCTGGAGAGGGGCTGCAGTGCCTTGTTTTGTGTGCAGCCTTCCCCCTCCCTTGAGGGGGTAGCTCTGCCCCCTGATGTGTAGGGGATCTCGGCCCCATCCACGCCGTGCTCGGCACGCTTATGGGCGGTGCCGCACGGGCGGTGTCCTCCGGTGCCTGCAGGCTGCGTGCCTGCACGCTCTGCACCGCCGGTTCCCCGGGGGTCGGTGCCGCTGCTTGCGGTACCGCCGGTACCGGCGCTTGTTTAGCCACCGCCCTGCCTGCGGTGCGGGGCGGCTGTTTGATTATCGGAGGCTGAGCCACCTCCACGTGGCTCTCTGTGCCACCGCCGATCAGCTGTTGCTGCGGCTGGGGGCTGTGCGCTCCTCCCGTCCCGCTCGCTGTTGCTGCTGGCAGGGATCGGGCTGGAGAGACTTTCCTCAGTTTTTGCGCTGATGGGGTGAGGGAGGTGGCTTTCCTTTTATGGGCCCCGGAGGGTCCCTCCTGCTGCGGCCGCTCTGGCACATCTGGCTGGAGGGCCTTGTCAAAGAGCAGCATTTTAAGCCACATCTCCCTGTCCTTCCTTGCTCTGGCTGTTAATTTTGCACAGAAGGAGCATTTCTGCATGACATGGGACTCCCCCAGGCACCTTATGCAGTGACTGTGCCCATCAGACGCTGGCATTGCCTCTTGGCAAGACTCACATTTCTTGAATCCTGAAGAGGACATTGTTGGTGAGTCTTTCAGTTGTTAATGGGGTACTTAGCACCTTCTCTGTGCTGTTTTCCCCCTCTCTGATAGCCTGCCGCAGCAGGAGGGTTAATGGCCCTAGGCTCCTGGCCTCCGGTGCTCCGCTTGTTACTAGGACTGGACTGAATGCCGTCCCGCTTGTTGTTTCTTTCTTTCTTTTTTTTTTTTGAAAATAACAACTGGCTAACTTAACAGTAGCCTAAGAACTTGAAAACTTTAAAGAAAAACAGTTAAAACCATTGAATACGCTAACTTGGCCGTAGCCTAGTCGGATTCCGTCTGCAGCCGACGGCGGTTAAGAGGAACTGGCGGGGACCGGATCGCGCACATGGCCAGGAGCGTGCAAGGGAGCGGCGTGCACCAGCGCATGTGCGGTCTGGCAGAAACTGCTTGGAAGATCTGATCTGCGGCGCCGGGCGAGCCCGACACCTAATGTGGAGCACCCACGGGGACACTCGAAGAAGAACTGCCAATTTTCCCTCATTGTGGCTCTTTGCAAATGAAGAGAGGGAGGGGGAACTGGACCCCATGCCAGAGCCAAGGCTGCCTGAATCCCAACTGGTGCAATTTGTCAGTTTCTCCACCGTGGCTCATCTTGTCCTATCTATAGCTATCTCTTTAGCTAATTATATTTACAGCTATCTCTGTAGCAACCTCATATCTGTATACTGTTTGCAGCTGTCTCTGTGGCTATCTCTGAAGGTATGTCACTACATCTGTAGATAATTACACAGCTATCTCTGAACTGACCTCATATCTGTAGCTGTCTCTCAATCTAATCTGGTTATACCCACAGCTATCTCTGCAGTTATCGCTAAAGTTATCACATATCTATGATTGCTGTCACTGTCTCTGAAGCTATCTTATGTCTGCAGCTATCTGTCTTGCAGTCTCATTATCTAGCTCTGAAGATCTCAGTTCTATAGTTACCTCAGTAGCCATCCCTTAAGCTAGCGCTGAAGCTATTAGTGTAGCAATCTAGTTATACCTGCAGCTAACCCCTTGTATATGCAGTGTCTCTGTAGACAGCTCTGAAGCTATGTCGTGATAGCTGCACCTATCCCTGTATCCATCTTTGAAGCTATCTCTGAAGCTACCTCCTTTATATGTGTATCTCTCTGTGGTGCTTTCTGGGGCTCCTTCTGAAGGTAACTGTTAAGGCTCCTGGGGTGTGCGAAGTGAGGGGTGGGCCCCTGGAGGGCATGAAATGTAATAAGCAGGATGCAGTCTAATAGGCTGCTGGGTGTCAGGCTCATCCATTTAATTAAAAATATTGAGATATATTACTGTTTTACGTATGTGTATTCACATTTATACCAATTAAAGTTTTCACATTCTACAGACATCTTCTTACAAGTGCTGAAAGGTTTTTTTTCCATGTTAACTGAAATTTCTGCTGGTTTGGATTACATTACACAGGTTGGGGTGGGGGGGCGCTGCTAACTGCAGGGATGAAAAGTGGGGCCTGATGCAAAAAGCGTGCTTACCCTGCATTAAGCTATTGCATCATATCACCAACTGTCTCAGAAGGTATTTGTCTAGCTCTCCCTGAAGCAATTTTGTTACAACTTCTGCCATCTCTGAATGGGAGCTGTAAAGGAATATCTAAAGTTACCTGGAAAGCTAGGAAAGGGTTAAGCTAACCTGCCTATGAGGGAAGGAGTTGGGAGGTGGGTGGGGGGAAAGTGGCAAGGAGCCAATCAAAGGACATGCCTGCCGCTGAGTGCTAACCTGGCTTGCATGTGGTGGGGGCTCCAAGGGCTGGAAAGATTACTGGAGGCTTGCTGCCGCCCGGGGGGAGTCTCCCACAGCGGCCAAGACTTGTGGGGCCTGGCTGCCGCCTGGGGGAAGTGTCCCTGAGTGGCTACAAATTGCGGGGCACGGCTGCTGCCTATGGGGAATAGTTCAAGTGGCCCTGGAACCACAGACCCCACAGCCCACTGCCCAAAAGATTTTTGGAAACCACGTCAACTGTCCATTCAACCTCCCAGATACCACCCCACTCGCACAGTGGCAATGAAATTTGGCAAGCCCTGTGTTGGCCATGTCTGTGTACTGAAAAGGGAAGCCAAACATCTGTTTTCCTAGCCTTTTCTGTCATCTTTCTCCTAACCTTGGCCCCCTTCATGCAGGGAAGAGTGCGTGGGGGGGGCCAGCTGAGAAGACACGGACTGCTGGGAGATTCCAGAGCACAGAAGCTGAATGGATTGGGAAGCCAAAAACCCTCCCACACCAAATCTCCTTTTTTCAAAACCTTTATTATCTACTCTTTCTTCAAGCTTTGCATTATCCCTGTATTTTCAGGGATCAGATGTACTCAAGGGATGGGGGAACAGTGGGTGGAGGGCCAGTTGAGAAGACACGCACCTGCCGCTTTTTATAAAATCTTTGATAATTCAGTTACAGCTAAGCCGTGTCTACACGTGCACGCTACTTCCAAGTAGCGGCACTAAATTCGAAATAGCGCCCGTCACGGCTACACGTGTTGGGCGCTATTTCGATGTTAACATCGACGTTAGGCGGCGAGACGTCAAAGCCGCTAACCCCATGAGGGGATGGGAATAGCACCCTACTTCGACGTTCAACGTCGAAGTAGGGACCGTGTAGTTGTTGCACGTCCCGCAATATCGAAATTGCGGGGTCCTCCATGGCGGCCATCAGCTGAGGGGTTGAGAGACGCTCTCTCCAGCCCCTGAGCTCAATGGTGGCCACGTGGAGCGGCCCCTTAAAGGTCCCTGGCCCCTCCCTTCCTGTGCAGGAAGCTGAGAGAACGTGCAGGCGGCAGCCCAGACACACGGCCAGCCTGCACGTTCCTCAGCCAGCACAGACAGCCACCCCAGCTGCTATGGCCGCCCGGCAGCCCCCCAGTGCCCCCGGGGGACCCCCCCCAAGGGGAGCCAGGGCAGCCAGGGCTCGCAGGCTGGCAGCCAGGGTGGCAAGCGGCAGCGGGGCCCCTCCTGGACGTAGGCCGAGCTTTGGGACCTGCTGGGGCTCTGGAGTGAGGAGGAGGTGCTCCAGGTAATGGGGAGCAAGAGGCGGAACGCGGATGCGTTCGCTCGGCTGGCCGAAGGCCTGGCCGCCCGGGGTCACCCTGCCCGCACTCTGGACCATGTCCGGAGTAAAGTCAAGGAACTGTGGCAGGGTTACGCCCGGACCCGGGATGCGGCCGGCCGATCTGGGACCGCCCCCCGTCACTTGCCCCTTTTACAAGGAGCTCAGGGACATCCTGGGCCCCCGGCACACCTCCTCCCCTTCGGCCACTCTTGATACCGCGGCTGAGGAGCCCCAGCAGGCCCCGGAGCTGGAGTCCGCCCCGGAGGTAAGCCCCGCACCCCGGGGGCCCCCCCTGGAGCCCACCCCCAGGGCACCGGAGCAGAAGTAGGAGAAGGAGAAGGGGGACTCCTCCTCCACCGACACTGGCCTGCACATCCTCCTGCCATCGAGGAGCAGCAGCCAGGCGTCCGCCCCCCGGGTGTCCCCCGACCGTGGGAGTGGACCTACAGGTATGTACCCCCTGGTGTACACCCCCAGGGTTGAGGGGTGGGGGTAATAGATATGTGGCCAGGGCCCTCCACATGCCCAGATGGCCATGGCCCCAAGGACAGCAGTGCCATGTCCCTCACAGGAGTGCATCAGCCCCTGCCCCCTCCCCCGCCCAGCACGACAGTGCCATGCCCCATCCCCGGGGCTGGGGGGAGCGGAACCTCTAGGGTCCCCCAGGAGGAGGGGGTGGGACACCCCGCAGCAGCAGCAGCCGCAGCAGCAGCAGCAGCCGCAGCAGCCGCAGCAGCATGTGATGGAGTGGGGGGAGTGCAAATGCAAGTCTCAGGCTAGATATGAGCAACAAGCTGAATAGCTCCCAGGGGCAAAGGATGATCCTGGGGCTACAACTGGCAGGTTACACCTCTGCCCTGAACAAAGCAGAGGGAGGAGCCGAGCTGGGTTTGAATCGGAGGCTGGGTTTGAATCGGAGTTAGAGGCTAGGGGAAGGGTGAGCTGGAAGGCAGCCAGCCTGAGGAGGGGGAAAGCTACACCCCAGAGGGGCACCCCTTGGGGTCTTCTCCCCAGGACGGGTTGGAAGGACTGTCTCTGACTGCTGTACTGTCACTTCTGGGAGAAACTGGGCATCTGTTGCCTAAGAAACCTCTCCTATCAGACCCTGCTGAGTGAAGTGAGAGTCACTCCCGCCAGGGGACGGGGTGCAGTGCAGGGGGACCCTTGAACCCCATCACAGCAGCATCTCCCGGGGACGGGGATGGGGAACCTGCAGCACAGGGGTGGGGGGACAAGGGCCACAGCTCGGGGCCCACACTAATGCCTGTCTCCACTCTTCTTCCCCACCTCCTGTGTTCCGCAGCTCCACCATCAGAAGGACCGGAGAGCACCGGCGAGGCATCAGTGGTCCCGGAATCCCCTCCGGGGCCATCGCTCCAGGCCAGCCCTTCGGCGGAGGACCGACCGGTCCCATGGCGGGCAAGACGGCGGACCCAGCACCACCACCTGACGGCGACGGACCCCCAGCTGCTGGCCCTCCACCGCCGGCAGGTGGAGGTCGCGGAGCAGCGGCTGCGGGTGAAGCAACGCCGCCTCCACCTCCAGGAGCGGGCGCTGGCCTGGTGCCAAGAGGCATGGGGGGCTACATGGAGACCTTTAACCGCATAGCGGACTACCTGGCCCCCCATGCCGCGCCGGCCGCCGCTGCGCCTGCCCTGACTGCTCCACCCGCTGCGCCACCCGCTGCTCCTGTCGTCGCCGCGCCGTCCACCGTCGCCCCGCCACCTGCCACCGAGGGCCGTTCCGCCGAGGGAGATCTGGGGCCAGCTGACACTCTCTGGCCGTATCTGCTGGTCCGCCCAGCCCCCAGCCAGCCACGGACAGGGCTGCCTCTGAGGCGGGGCTGCCGGCCGCCCACCCCCAGTGCTGGACTATAGGGGCGTGGGGCCCAGTCTGATCCTTCACCCCCATGTAAATAGTTCTCCCCTTCCTTGTTATCCCTGTTTTTTTTGTTAATATATACATACACTTTTCATATTTAAGTTAGTTAGAAGTTCCTGTATATAGTTAGTATTAGTTGGAACAGAGTTCAAAGTAAACAAGTTTGATTTCACAAACAAGTGTCTGTTTTTATTTGTCCAGGAAAAGTGTGGGGGGGGGTGTGCTGTTGGGTGCTCCGTGGTGTGGGCGTAGGGGCAGGGAGTGTTGTGGAGGATGGGGGGGTAGTGGGGGGCCTGGCAGAGTTCACCCCGCAGCCTCATCGAAGTGGGCCTGCAGGGCCTCCCGGACCCGGGTCCCTTTGGGGTCCACCTGGCGACTGGGGGCAGTGGGTGGCTGCACATCGGCCCTGCCGGCCTCCTCAGCCCAGCCCTGAAAGAAGGCCTCCCCCTTGCTCTCCACCAGATTGTGTAGGGCGCTGCATGCACCCACAATCTGGGGGATGTTGGTGGGGCCCGCATCCAGGCGGGTGAGGAGACATCTCCAGGGCCCTTTGAGGCGGCCAAACGAGCGCTCCACCACCTGGCGCACGTGGTTCAGGCGCTGGTTGAAGCGCTCCTGGCTGGCAGAGAGATGGCCCGTGTACGGGTGCTTGAGCCAGGGCCGGAGGGGGTATGCCGCATCTGCGATCACACAGAGGGGCATGGTGGTGTCCCCCACAGGGATCTCCCGCTGGGGGATGTAGGTCCCCGCCTCCAGCCGGCGGCACAGGCCCAAGTTCCGGAAAAACCGGGCGTTGTGGGTGCTGCCAGGCCAGCCCACATAAATGTCCTGGAAACGGCCCCGGCTGTCCACCAAGGCCTGGAGGACCACTGAGTGGTAGCCCTTCCGGTTTATGTAGCGTCCTCCACTGTGCTCCGGGGCACGGATGGGGATGTGAGTCCCATCCAGAGCCCCGAAGCAATTGGGGAAGCCCAGGGTGGCAAAGCCCGTGATGGTGGCATCTGGGTTACCCAGCCTCATGAGCCTGTGGAGGAGCATGGCGTTGATGGCGCACACAACCTGCAGGGGAAGCACATGGGAGAGCACCAATGAGGGGTGAGCAGGGTGTGCATGGCCATCCCCTGCCCGGGCCCCCCTGCCCTCCCCTGCCCTCCCCTCCCCTGCTAGGGCCCCCCTGCCCTGCCAGGGCTGCCTCCCCGCCTCCCCCCGTGGGTCCTCTTACCTCCATGAGGACAGCCCCGACAGTGGCCTTGCCGATGCCGAACTGCTGTCCCACGGATCGGTAGCTGTCTGGAGTGGCCAGCTTCCAGACAGCGATGCCGACCCGTTTCTCCACTGGGAGGGCACGCTGCATGGCGGTGTCCTGGTGCCTCAGTGCGGGGGTGAGCCACTGGCATAGCTCCATAAATGTCTGCCGGCTCATCCTAAAGTTCCTGAGCCAGCGGTTGTCGTCCCACTCCCCAAGCACCAGCCGCTCCCACCAGTCGGTGCTGGTGGGGTAGCTCCACAGCCGCCAGCGTGTGAGGCGGGGGGGCGGGGGTTGGGGTGCTGCAGGGTTGGGAGTTGAGTCCTCCTCCCCTGCGGGCCGCTCCTCCTCCTGTGTGGCAAGGAGGTGCTCAGCTGCCTCCCGCATGGCATGGAGCAGGGCTCGCCCTGCTCCTGCAGGGGCGGCTGGGTGGACCTCTGGCTGCTGTTGCTGCTGCTGCTGCTGGGGGTCCATGACTGCGTCGCCCGAGGTCTGCGTGCCTATGGCTCTTCAGACCGCGTGCTGTGCAGGCTGAGTGTGTCTGGGAGGAGCCCTTTAAGGGAGCGGCTAGCTGTTGCCCCGGAAGCGCTAGTCCGCCCTGTGACCCTGTCTGCAGCTGTGCCTGGCATCCCTATTTTGATGTGTGCTACTTTGGCGTGTAGATGTTCCCTCGCTGTGCCTATTTTGATGTGGTGCTGCGCAACGTCAATGTTGAACATCAACGTTGCCAGCCCTGGAGGACGTGTAGACGTTATTCATCGAAATAGCCTATTTCGATGTCTCCACATCGAAACAGGCTACTTCGATGTAGGCTTCACGTGTAGACGTAGCTCTAGAGTTATAAAAAGCAATTCAGTTATATAAACAAGAAATTTCTGTTAATTTGGCAATCTTTGTTGAAGCCCTACTTTTCCTTCCTGCTGTCTGGAAAAATGGATGTTTGGTTACCACAGGAAGGAAAGGAGGGCAATGCAATATGGGAATCATAGAATACTAGGACTGGAAGGGACCTTGAGAGGTCTTCGAGTCCAGCCTTCTGCCCTCATGGCAGGACCAAGTACCATCTAGACCATCCCATTTATCTAACCTGTTCATAAATATCTCCAGAGATCGAGATTCCACAACCTCCCTAGGAAATTTATTCCAGTGTTTGACCACCCTGACAGTTAGGAACTTTTTCCTAATGTTCAACCTAAACCGTCCTTGCTACAGTTTAAGCCCACAACTTCTTGTTTTATCCTTAGAGGCCAAGAAGAACCAGTTTTCTCCCTCCTCCTTATGACACCCTTTTAGATACCAGAAAAACCACTATCATGTTCCCCCCTCAATCTTCGCTTTTTCAAAGGAAACAAGGCCAGTTCTTTCAGCCTTTCTTCATAGGTCATGTTCTCTAGACCTCTGATCATTCTTGTTGCTCTTTTCTGGAACTTCTTTAATTTTTCCACATCTTTCTTGAACTGTGGTGCCCAGAACTGGACACAATACTCCAGCTGAGGCCTAACCAGTGCAGAGTAGAGTGGAAGAATGACTTCTCGTGTCTTGTTCAAAACACAATGTGTCCCAGAATCATGTTTGCTTTTTTTGCAACAGCATCAGGCTGTTGACTCATGTTTAGCTTGTGGTCCACAAAAAAACCCTAGATCCCTCTCTGCCATACTCCTTCCTAGACAGTCGCTTCCCATTCTGTATGCGTCAAATGATTGTTCCTTCCAAAATGGAGCACTTTGTCCTTATTAAACTTCATCCTGTTTACCTCAGACCATTTCTCCAATTTGTCCAGATCATTTTGAATTTTGACCCTATCCTCCAAAGAAGTTGCAACCCCTCCCAGCTTGGTATCATCTGCAAACTTAATAAGCATACTTTCTATGCCAATATCTAAATTTTTGATGAAGATATAGGACAGAACCGGTCCCAAAACAGACCGCTGCAGAACCCCACTTGTTATACCTTTCCAGCAGGATTGGGAACCATTAATAAGTACTGTCTGAGTGCAGTTATCCAGCCAGTTTTGCACCCACCTTATATCAGCCCGATCTGAGTTGTATTTGCCTCGTTTATTGATAAGAATATCATGTGGGACCATATCAAATGTTTTACTAAAGTTTAGGTACACCACATCCACCACTTCTCCCTTATCTGCAAGACCGAAACAAAGAAGTCATTAAGCATATCTGCCATTTCCAAGTTTCCTGTTACAGTTTCTCCCTCCTCACTAAGCAATGGGCCTACCCTATCCTTGGTCTTCCTCTTGCTTCTAATGTATTTATAAAAAGTCTCTTGTTTCTCTATATGCCTGTAACTAGTTTGAGCTCATTTTTTGCCTTTGCCTTTCTAATCTTGCCCCTGCATTCCTGTGTTGTTTGCCTGTATTCATCCTTTGTAATTTGTCCTGGTTTCCTTTTTTATGAGATTCCTTTTTTATTTTGAGATCATGCAAGATCTCCTGGTTAAGCCAAGGTGGTCTTTTGCCATATTTTCTATCTTTCCTATGCAGCGGAATAGCTTATTTTGGGCCCTTGATAATGTCCCTTTGAACAACTGCCAACTCTCCTCATTTGTTTTTCCCCTCAGTCTTGCTTCCCATGGGACCTTACCTGCCAGCTCTCTGAATTTACCAAAAAAAAATCCATTGTCTCTATTTTGCTGTTCTCCCTTCTATCTTTCCTTAAAATTGTGAATTATATGATTTCATGATCACTTTCATTCAAGCTGCCTTCCACTTTCAAATGCTCAATCAGTTCCTCCCTATTTCTTAAAATCAAATCTAGAATAGCTGCCCCCTGATAGCTTTTTCAGCCTTCTGAAATAAGAAGTTGTCTCCTATGCAGTCCAAGAACTTATTGGATAGTCTGTACCCTGCTGTGTTAGTTTCTCAACATATATCTGGATGGTTGAAGTCCCCCATTACCACCAAATCCTTGGCCCTGTATCATTTTGTTAGTTGTTTTAAAAAAGCCTCATCTACCTCGGTAGGTCGCCTGTAGTAGTTTCTGTGATGCCAATGATGTCATAGTTGTAATTATTTATTAGCAATTCCAGTTTGTCCTGCTTATTACCCATACTTCTTGCATTTGCATATAGGCATCTAAGATATTGATTTGATCTTGCCTCCCAGTTTTGCACTGACCCTCTTTTTTCTCTGCCATTATAGCCTGTGCCCCCTCCCATTTCTGACCTATCTCATAGGTCTCCATGTTCTCTACCTACTCATGGGCTTTACTTACCTGTCCCTGTTGAACCTAGTTTAAAGCCCTCCTCACTAGGTTAGCCAGTTGGTGTCCAAATAGGGTCTTCCCTCTCCTTGAAAGGTGAATGCCACCTCTGCCTAGCAGAACTTCCTGGAATAGCATCCCATGGTCAAGGAAGCCAAACCCCTCCTGGCGACACCAGGCATTCACCTTCAGGATGCACCTGTCTCTGCCTGGGCCCCTACCTTTGACAGGAAGGATTGGAGAGAACATCACGTGCACCCCAAACTCCTTCACCCGTACTCCCAGAGCCCTGTAGTCACTCTTGATCCGCTCAGTGTCACACCTCACAGTATCATTAGTGGCCACATGGATGTGTAGCATGGGGTAGTAGTCAGAGGGCTGGATAATCCTCAACAACACCTCCATAACATCTCAGATACGGGCCCCTGGCAGGCAGCATACCTCCTGAGATGAAACGTCAGGGTGACAGATGGGCGCCTCCGTCCCCCTCAGAAGAGAATTGCGAACCACCACCACTCCACAATGATTATGTCAAATACCCACAACCCCTTGTGGGCATTTTTTTCCCCACGCTGATCGAGTGAAAATACCCAGAATGATATGGGGATTAGGGAACTGTGGGATAAGTTCCCACAATGCACTACTGCAAAAGTCGATGTTGGTCAACTTTGTGGGGAAGTGAGGCAACTCAAATTCAAATTTATAATATCCAGCATTATAAAATCAACTTTAATAAATTCAAGTTTATCTTGTAGCGTACACATAGCCTTAGGTATGCCAGTTTTGTTCCTAAAATTGACTTTGCAGCCATTAATTTTGTCCTTGTCCTCATGGCAGAATGTGAACAAGAGCACCCCTCCTATTAACCTTCCTTAATCCACATAGCTCACGAGGAGTTCAAGGGTCAACACTGACTCTAGAATGCATCATTTTGCTCATGCATGAAATAGCATCCTGGATGATCGAACCTAAGTGGTCAATCTTCCAGAGTTAGTGTAGATTCAGCCTAGGAAATTAATTGGATTTAAGGCTCTATGGCTGAGTTTATGCTACATCCATCCACCTTCCAGGTCAATCTTAAGGGGCTGTAATGCCAACTTTTGTACTGCTGACTTCCCAACAAAGTAACTGGAGAATTTGAAATTTCTCAGTCGAATTATAAAAGTGAAGATGGCAGCATTATTAAAATCAATTTTATTAGCCTTTAAAGTACCCCACCGTGCCCCTCAAGGTGTCCTTTCTGGTCATTGTCCCACCCCCCACTGATCTCCAGCTGAGCCAGAAGTTGGCGACAGGAAGTGGTGGTCATCGTCCCATCCCCCACTGATCGCCAGATGAGCCAGAAGTTGGTGACAGGAAGTGCTGGTCATCGTCCTGCCCCCCACTGATCGCCAGGTGAGCCAGAAGTTGGTGACAGGAAGTGCTGGTCATCAGCCCAGGAATTTGATTAGATTTCCTTCCCTGTCTGGCCAGTGTGGCAAACAGATGTGTTGATCACAACTTTGCAGCACACCTTGTAGCCATGACTTCTCAGGCTCAAAAAAGGGCCCCAGCATGGTTCCATCAGGAGATCTTGTATCTCTTTTCAGTGTGCGGCAAAGAAGCCATTGTAAGCTAGGTCAAATCCAGCTAAAGGAACGCTGATATTTATGGCAAAATTTCTTCAGGCATGATAGAGAAAGGTTGGAACAGGGACACTCGGCAATACCATGTGAAGATCAAGGAGCTGCATCAGATCTATCAGAAATGCAAGACAGCCCACAGTCATTCTGGGGCGTCTCCCCAGAAATGCCACAACTATGGTGATGAGCTGCATATGATTCTGGGGACAAATGCAAAATCTTTCCCCAAAAGCAGTATCAACAGCTCTGGTTGTGGGCAGACTGCTGAAGCATGTGCTGCTGCGGAGGTGGTTCATTCCATCCTAGAATTAGACCCTGAAAGTAAGGAGATGTTTGTTGAGTTGGAGCCAGTAGATTCTGTTCCCTTTTAACTCAGGAGATGGCTTCAGAGGCCAAGCTGGATCCTTGAGAGGGCACTTCAGGTAAGTAGACTTTTTTCTACTGATAATACTATGTTGCAATCATGTTGTGGAAGGTCTAAGGGCCCTTTCCCTTAGAACAACTTGTTCATGTGCCTTGGGATGGAGCACAGATCCTGCTTGGACAAAAAGCTGAAGATTTTAGACACGCACTTTTGGATTTTCATCACAGATTTTTTATTCCTTCTTCCACAGGAAGACACCATATCACACCAATGCACCCGTAAGTGATCTGGAAGCATGGCCCCACAGAACTTTCTTGCAAATTTTCCAGCATGGGAGTGGGACAGAATGAGCAATCTTTCCTTATCTCTTTCTCTTAATGTAATCAGGCTGATGTCACATTTGGCCACCTAGAATGCATGGGAAGTTTCATGAGTCACTAATGATTTTTTGCCTGGCACCCTACTCAGTGCAGAGCAAAGTCATGCATCTACTGCTGCTTACAAATCATGGCAGGGTATACAATTTTTTTTTTTACTGGAATTTAAAAACCAGTTGCTGCTTGAAGCAGCAAGCTGCTCCCTCCCCCTTGGCTGTGTACTACTGGACATGTGACATCCCCCCACTTCAGAGCAGGTAAGTGATCAGACCCTCCCCTGGTTCACATGCATGCCCCCAGTGACATTTACTGATTTTTTTAAAGTTGGAATTTAAAAACCAGGCACTGCTTCAAAGCAGCCACACTTTAAGCTACATACCTTCACTCCCCCATGGTTTGGCATCCCTGGTACATGCCATGCCAGCCCTAGTGTCCCCATGCCCTTCAGGCCCTGCTGTTGCTTCAAAAAAGTTTTTTTTTTTCCCTTGGACCAAGGATAGCTTACCATAGCATTGTCTGTAAACCTCTTTTATGGAACAGCTGAAAGTGTTCTGATTGAAATCATAAATGTTTGTCTCTTAAAAGTAACAAGAGTGACTGTGCAGTTGCAATATGTTCCTCCATAGAGACAGGCAGCCACTGTTGTGAGTAAAGATAAAAATGTTGCTATAGCTAAAGAAAATTTCTAAAATTGTTTTATCAGCAAACAACCCTGGAAAGCGACAAAGAGCACACAATTCAGCAGCTAACAGACTGCCTACGATGTAGAGGAATAAGAGTGGGAATGAATTACTGGAAAACTATCTTCAATCCGTTTCAAAAGAAAAGAACCAACTTTCTGACTGGAGAAGGGAAATGAAGGCACGCCAGAAACAAATGCATGAATCACTCATGTCCTTCTTGGGCAAGCAGACTGAATTAACGATTTCTGTGACAGAGAAATCACGAAATGAAAAATCCATGGTCAGTAGGCAGACAGATTTAATTGCCTCACTGAAAAAGTCATCAATCCATTCATGACCCCCCCCCACACAAATGCCCCATTACATGCTCCTTATTTGTACAAATTATCCTCCCCTTTTAGAGGCACAGCATCCCCAGGCTACCGAGGCACTACCGACACATGCCCCCCCTTACCGCATACATTCTCCTTTCCTCGACATAGCACTGGACACAGGACATAGCCCCCCAGCCACTCTAGGCTCCATCACTTTAGACCTCCCTCAAGCCAGTTTCTTGCTTCTGGCCCTGCATCCCCCAGTCATTCCAGTCACCATTTCAGACATTCCTCAAGTAAGTCTGCCCAGTCCCCTGCTCCTTGCCCTGCATCACCCATCGAATTGATCCCCGCACACATTTGGAACCCTCCTCTCTATCAGGCACTCTGAATGAGGGAGGGGGTCATGGAGAGCCCTCCTTCATAGCTCAAAAATGTCCAAACCCACCAGAAGTCTTGTTTGATTAGACAAGACCTTATCCTTTTCCCACTATACCCTCCACTCTTCTCTTAGTGCATGCTAAATAACATTTTTGGAAAAAAAAGTATTATTTAACATGCTGCAGGGGAGAGGTGGGTGTCTGATGATGGTGGTCTCATGATTAATGGGGTGTTTCATAAAGCATGATGAAACAGCATGCTGGGAATGGCGGTGGTGGGGAACCAGTTAATTCCCTTCAGGCTCATTCACAAACATCAGTCTCAAGGCATCCCTGATTTTTCAATACCTCTTTTCCAGTTTCCTCTGTGGTTGGCTGCCGCTAATTTCTTGCCATGACCCCTTCCTCAGCCCCTCCCCACCAATGCAAGCATGAAACTTTACCTACTGACTTCTCAGAGATTACAAAGAATATAGCAGGTCCCAATGACGATGGCAGTGCTCACTTCATTGAAGTCTAAGAGTGTGAGAAGGCAACAAAACACAGCTTTTAAATGGCTAAAGGCACATTCTACCATTATTTTGCACCTTCTCAGCCTGCAGTTAAGGAGCTCCTTACTGGAGTCCAAGGTGCCTGTGTAGGGCTTCATGAGCCAAGGGAACAAGGGGTAAGTCGGGTTGGCCAGAATCACTGTGGGCATTTCCATGCTGTCAATGTTAATTTTCAGGTCTGGGAAGAAACTACTGCTGTGGATCCTTCAAGACAGAGTAGAATTCCTAAAGATTCACATGTGATGTGCCCTCCCTGACCACCCCATGTTGATGTCAGTGAAACAACCATCAATGCCTGCAACACGACAGAGAAGTACTGTTTGTGGTTAAGGTATTCTGAGGGCTAGTGATCCGGTGCCAGGATGGGGATGTGCATTCCTTCTGTTGCCCCCACTGCAGTTAGGGAGCCACATAGGAGTAAATCTGTCCACTATCTCCAGCACGTTCCACACAGTCACACTCTTCCACAGGACAAGCCTATCAATCATCTTGGCTACTTGGATGACAACAGCACCCATTGTAGATTTGCCCTCTCCCAATTGATATCCCACTGACAGGTAGCTGTCTGGCATTGCTAACTTCCAAAAGAGCAATAGCCACATGCTTCTTAATTGTCAAGGCAGGTGTCATTCTGGTATCGCTGCACTTCAGGGTGGGAGATGGCAGTTCACAAAGTTCCTTGAAAGTGGCCTTGCACATGCAGAATATTTGCAGCCACTGGTGGTCGTCCCATGACTGCAAAACAATGCTATTCAACAAGTTCGTTCTGGCTTTCCAGCCCCAGCACCTCTGAGCCAGAGTGTACCGTGACTCCGGTGCTGCAATAAACACCAATTCTTCTCTCCAGAGATTGATGTCCCTCAATGGACCCGGCAAGAATGAACTCATTCTGCAAGGGCATCATGTCCATGAGATACTGCATCATACTGTGAGAGCTGAGCACAAAACACTGCACCAAGCTCTGAAATGTCTTGGGATCCAAGTTAGCGTATGTAATGGCAGCTGGCGGAGAAGACAAAAACTGTCTGAAAATGCAGGGGTTTTTTCTCAATCAGAGATGGGAAGACAGGAAAATGAATTCTGAGACAATGAGATCAGAAACCTAGAACCACGTGCAGTGACTTTTTTCTCATCAGGCACTGGGACAAAATCCCAAAATACAACGGTGAGATGGCAGCCCAGAATGAAATGCTTCCAGAGCCAGACCTCGTGGGCACACACTAAGTCAACTTTCTGAGGAGATCAGGACACGCAACCTTGACTTTATAAATTTTAGAGTTAACAAATTGTCTTTCAAAAATTCAACTTTATTCCCAAATGTAGACATACCCTGGGGAGAATGGAAGCAAAAGTGCCACCACCTTGTTGTGCTGGCAAAAGCCTCCAAATTAAGTCATTAGGCTCATGTCTACCTGTGTTGGACTGTACAGGTGCATGACCGTTTGTGATGAAGAGCTACTACTGTACAGTTAAGTAGGCATTTTTCTTTTAAAGTCAGGCTGCTGTTTTTTATCTAGGATCATAATACTTTGCATTCGTATAATACCCTTATTCAAAGCCCTGTACAAAGAGGAGCTAGAATTACTTCCTCTTTACAAATGGGGACATTGAGGCAGAGAGGGAGATATTCAGATTAAAAATGGTATTTAGGCACCTGACTCATTTTAACTTTCAGAGAGAATTGAGCAGCTACCTGCCATTTTTGTATTTGAGAATTTCCCCCAGAAATGTTACCGGACATGCCCAAGGTCACTCAGCAAAGGATAAAATCTGCAACATGGCTTTCTACGCTGGTGTCAAATTCATTGTGCTAGTTCCATGTCCTAATTTTTAAGTTGGCATTTTGCTAAATTGTTTCAAAAAAGTAACAAGGAACCTGTACGGATCCTGTATGTATGGATCACAGATGGTCAAAACTTCAGGTTTACATCTTGTCTGAAGACAGCACTTTCAGCCACAGATTGCTTCTGACACTATGCTAAGAGAAATTATGTGAAGGCAGCCGAGCGTGTCAGTGAGTCTATTACAGCACTGTAGACTGTCGTGCTTGCTGTACTGACACTAAACATCCCTCAGATGGCACAAGCATATAAGTTATGATTCAACTGAGCATTTTCTTCCATTTTTGCCATTCTTAATACATGTTTAACCTCCCTGGCCCAGGACCCCTAGGACCCAATCAGTCCTGATCCAGGGGTTTGTGGGGCCTGGAGAGGTCAATGTTGGCTCCATTGCTGCTGGGCTCCAGCCATTCAAACCGAGCCCTGACCCGCAGGCTGCCAGCCCCGCTCCTGTCGGCCGCTGGGCGCCAGTCTGCGGCCCCAGCCATTGAGTTCCCACCCCATTGCCAACCCTGGTCCCAGGGCTTTCGTCCCAGTAGCTGGCCCAGCTCTCTAGTCCAGCAAGATCTGTGGTGCTGCTGCACCAGTTTTTCCCCACAAGTGCTCCAACTCCTGACCATGCCATGTCACAGATGGTGCCAGACCACAGTCCCCAGCTACAGAGGTTCAACCTGTACACCAGGGTTTCGCAGCCTATGGTTTCAGACGGGTTGCCAGCTGGGCTGGGCAGCTCCACAGGTGGCTATTAAGAAGACATTCACACTCCTGAATTGGTTCTCAACTCCTTAATTGGATTAACAGTCATCAGGCAAAACAAAGCAGCAGAAATGTCACACTTTAAAGACTAAGAAAATGATTTATTCAGTGGTGAGCTTTCATGGGACAAATCCACTTTCTCAGGCAGTTAAGCCAATCAATTACATTGAGAACCATTTCAGCTACAGGGCACAGTAGTGCATACCTGAGGTGCAGCGCCCAGCTCGGGTAAGGTGGGGCCTGGGTCGCAGATTGGGTGGAGGGCAGAGCTGATCAGGTCCCTGGCTTCCAGCTTCTGCAGGAGCTGGGGTTCCCGCAGAACCCATCAGGGTTCCTGCAGCTGGCACTGCTCGCTAGAGCTCTGTGCCCCAGCTGTGGGGGTCTCTGGGCCTCCCCTAGCTCCCTCCAGCCTCTGAGTGACTCCTAACCCCCGAGTGAGACACCCTTAGCCCCCCCGAGTGACTCCTAGCCCGTGAGACTCCCCTAGACCCCTCTAGGCCCCTCCAGCTGATGAGTGTGACTCCCTTAGCCCCCTGCAGCCCCTGAGTGACTCCTAGTCCCTGAGTGTGACTCCCTGAGCAACTTGCAGCCAGAGAGTGACTTCTTAGCTCCTGAGTAAGATACCCTTAGCCCCCTTCAGCCCACGTAACTCCAAGCCTCTGTGTGACTCCTCTAACCCCCTCCAGCCCTAGTTTGACTCCCCTAGCCCTCAAGTAACTCCTAGCCCCCAAGAGTGACTCCCCTCACCCTCTCCAGCCCGAATGTGACTCCCCCAGCCCCATGCAGCCCGTGTGAGGTTTTCAAAATTTGCTTCTAGTGCTGCTGGCTCAGGTGCTGCATTTTGCATGCTGCCCTACGCTGAGATATGTTTTTTCATCAATGGCAGTACAGAACTGTGTACAAGTCATACACCTCCTTAGAAGCCTCTTCAAAAAAGCTTCAGGGTACATTAGTATAACTAGCACAAAAATGTTAAGACTTTCAGGAGTGTTTCCTCTTTTTTTTTTCATCCATGGGCAGAATAAATTTTATGTGCGCAAAGGCATAAGCACCACCATTGAAACATATGCTGGTAGCTCTGGGTGCTCTAGTAATCAGCTGGGTGGCACCTGAATCTCCTCTGGGCAGCTCCCCAAATGTTCAGCTTACAGTGAAAACGGGGTGTCAGCATATAGCATCAGTGTAATAAATAATAATAAGTGTATTTGAATGGAGGCTTCAGTACTACCACTAATCGGGATTGGGTCCCTTTGTGCTAAGCGTCATATGACCACAAGAAGACATAACATTTGCTTTGAAGATTGTGTTTGAAGAGCTCAAAATGAAATTGTAATTGGAAAGGGAAACCCAAGCCACTGAGTGCTGGGAAATTCATTGCTCTTCTTCAAGTGTTTGTTCTCTTCATGTGCATTCCAGTCAGGCATGTGCACGTACATGGTAGCCTGAAGAGTTTTCCTCTAGCTGTAGGGGTCAGCCTGACCACTCCCATGGCATCCAATACAAATCCAAGTTGGCCTGCCCCCTACTCAATTTACAGTCCTGCCATTTGGCCTAACAGCCACACCCCAAGAGTATTTCCAAAGGTATGGCAGTAGTCACTGCCTGCCTGTGCAGTTACCCTATTCAAGTATTTCCATGCCTCAAAGACTGACTGAGCCAGGGTGGCTCCAAGACCCAAGTCAGCAACCACGGTTGCAGGGGAACAGATTAAATACAAGCCTTTTTTTCAACCAGCACCTTTTTCCCTGGGCCACCATTTTCGCATGTGCCCTTCCCACCTCCACTCCATGCATGCGCAGCTCCAGCTCGGCACTGCATGGCTTCTTTGGTCCCAGCATGGCACCAAAGGTGTCACATGATTCCTGCTGCCCCAGTGCCTGAGGCCCGGAGTGTTCCTGGAGCAGCTCAGCCTAGCGTGGCTGTAGTCATCATGACCCCTGTGGAGGCAGGGAGGTAAGTTGCTCGAATTCTCTTGGGAGGAGGTACTTGGGCCTGGGGAAGGGGGAGGGCATTCAGTGAGGGGGGGCTGGAGGTACCTCACTCTGGGAAACCTGAGGGTAATTCACCTGGGGGGGCTTGGGGGTACCTGGCTCTGGGAAGGGAGAGCATTCAGTTGGGAGGTAGGCTGGAGGAGCCTGGCTTTGGGAGAGCGGGAGGGCATTTATTTAGAGCGGTGGGGTGGGGAACTGTGGCAAATGTGCAAGGACGACAACCTCAAGTATGGCAGTCCTTGATTTGCTATTGGATTCCACTGCTCTAAGGAGCCATTTGCAGCTCCCGCTGCTGCCGCTTTCTTCCGGCTCCCTGCTGCCACGCTGAAAGAGGACTCAATTTAATTGATTTAATAGCTGGCAGGAGGGATCCGGCCATTAAACCAATTAAATTGAGTCCTATTCTTTCAGCACAGCAGGGGACTGGGAGATGACCTTCTGCGCTGTATGTGGTGGAGAGGGAGCTGTGTGGGAAGGTTGAGTGAATCCTGGGTTGGGGAGGGCTAAGTGGAGGGAAGGGGGAGACTTGGTAGGGGGGGCTAAGCCACTAGAGGGTCACAGTGAGGTGGTTAACCCAGCGAGGGGGCAGCTCAGGCCCTGCCGGGGGTGTGGGGGGCGCATTTGGACCCTGCCGG
The DNA here is from genome assembly GCF_033958435.1 of Carettochelys insculpta. Classification (NCBI taxonomy): domain Eukaryota; kingdom Metazoa; phylum Chordata; order Testudines; family Carettochelyidae; genus Carettochelys; species Carettochelys insculpta. The sequence goes on along the minus strand of NC_134147.1, from coordinate 12,535,330 downwards.
GGAGGAGGTGGTTAAACCACCAGGGTGGTTAAGATGCTTGGGGTGTGGCTCGGACCCCGTGCAAGGGTGGGGGATGGCTTGGGCCCTGCACAGAGGGGTTAAGCTGCTGGAGGGGAGTTGGGCCTTGGGGCAGAGGGGATAGTTTGCCCATCTTCTGGCAAGTAAAACCATAAATCTAGCTGTTTCAGGCTAACACAGCCTCACGTTTACGAGAGCCACCTTCAATAATCTTGGCCACCTCACAAACAGGGACAAACCCACCCTGTCCCTGATCTAGAGGGTAGAATTTGTCAGAATGTGGCTGGACCCAACCTGGCCAGAGCCTTCCTTCTGGAAATGAGGTTCCAGGCCTTGACCAAGATCCTGTGTGGCCTCAGGCAGTTCCCCATTGCAGCAGCAAGGAAGCGAATGAAACTACTGGGGCACATGGCAGCATGTGTATTTGTGGTTCAATATGCCAGACTCTGGCATCAGTCTGCTGACCAGGAAGAGACAGTTTGGAAAGGACAATGAACGTACCTTGCCTGGTGCCCAACTCCCTCCAGTGGTGGACAGATTCCCCAAGCAGTTTACTTAGGTGTCCCCTTTGCTGCCCTGCAACCATCCCTATCTCTAGAGACAGATGCATCAGGTGTGGGTTGAAGAGCCCATTTAGGGAACCTTAAGATTCAGGGAAATTGTAAACAGCCAGACATGGTCCCCCACATCAATGTCAGGTGACGTGTCTGGCCTGTGATAGCTTCAGGTCTCACCTCTCAGGGCATTGCATCTTGGTCATGGCAGACGATACAATGGAAATGTTCTATATCAAAAACACGGGGTTGCATGCTCCTCTCCCCTGTGCTAGGAAGCCCTAATGCTATGGGACTTCTTCAGGGGTACAGAATGAGCTCAGAATGATCACCTCAGCAGATTCTTCCATGGTCACTAGTGGTCACTCCATCCAGATATTATGAAATCAATTTTCCAGAGGTACAGTTGAACCCAGATAGACATATCTGCCAAATGTAATTCTGTTCCTTCCAGAACCACAACCCGGGTTCCACCATGGTTGTGTTTAAACTCCATTTGGAGGATTGTCTGCTATATGATTTTCCTCCCATTCCATTCATATACAAGGTGCTCCTCAAAGTCCAGAGGGTCCCCAGCTCATTCTCATAGCTCCAGCCTGGGCTGGTGAATATTGGTACACTAATCACAGGAACAAGCATAGGAATAAATGATGAGTTTTCAGAATGAAGAGAGGTAACTAGTGGTGTCTTCCAAGGGTCTGTACTGGGACCAATTCTATTGAACCCACATGTCGCATCTCCCTGGTCCACAATGGTTGTGATCTCACCAGTCCAGACGAGAGAATTTGCCAGACCAAGGGAGGCTTCCTGCCATGGTCCCAAGCACCTTCTTCAGCTTCTCCCCCCACACCTCTTTGCTCACCTGTTGTGGGCTCTGGCCTCAGCCCCTGCACTGCTGCCATGGGGCTCCAGCCCCAGATCAGCACATCGGGGCGGGGGGAGGGGGTTGCAGCAGGGTTCCCAACACACCCACACCTGGAGCTCCAGCTCTGCCCTAGGGCTCTGCAGGGCTGCAGTGGGGGATCTGGCTGCAGCTGGCCACCTGGGGCTGCAGCTGGGCCCCGTCCGCCTTGGGCATGAGGCCCCGTCCTGGGCTCTCTGGGGCTGCAGGGGGGCTCTGGTTGGCTGATGTTGCCACAGGGCTCCAGCCCTGGCACAGCACTCCTGAGCTCCAGGGTTGGACTGGACTCTCCAGGCTACAGTGGGGCTCCATCCCTGGCTGCAGGGCAGTGGTGGATAAAGTACCCAAAAAAGTTGCTTTGGTAAAAGTAAAGTTACTTTGCAAAAAATGTATTTAAGTAAAAGTCAAAGTATCCTTCTGGGAAATAACTTGGTTAAAAGTACAAAGCTGTTACATCTTGATAGATCTCAAGTATCCAGAAGTAAAAAGTAGCCATCGTGTAAAAATCTATGGTTAACCACCTTACTTCTCATAGGGTTCCATTATTTTTTCACATTAGCTGTGTCTACACATGCATGAAACACCAAAACATGTGGCCCTCTTTCAGAAGAGCAGGAGGAGCGTCTACGCACACAATGCCTTCTTTTGAAAGAACGGGATGCAAATGTCGAAATCCAAACCCTAATCCTGTATGACGAAGATCGTCCCATTTCAAAAAACTCAATCTGAAGAGTACACATCTAGATGATCCACAGCCTACTTTTTCAAAAGAGGAGTCTGCCATGGCACCAGTCAGGTGGAGCACAGGGCTGCTTCAGCTGGCAGCAGCGGGGCTCTATGATCCCTGTGCCCATCTACCTTAAAGCAGCATGGACACAGGAACCCCATGTCAGGAAGCTGAGAATGTGCTAGGAACAGCCCCAGCATGAGCTCCAGCAGCACGCCCTCCACACAGCCTGTGGGCAGCAGCAGGTCATGATGGCTGGTAGCCAGCCCCTGCAGGAACCCCAGGGTCCTCCCTCTGAGCCCTCACAGGACTTCCAAGGTTCCACAGGTGAGAAAAAAAAAGGGCCCCCTCGTGGACCAAGAGGGAGCTGAGGGACCTCCTTGGGCTGTGGAAGGAGGAAGAGGTCCTCCATGAAATGGGGGTGAAGTGGCAGAATGCCGCAGCACTCGCCTGCCTGCGCCAGGACCTCCTCACGAGAGGCACCCAGAGTGTACTGCTGAGCAAGTACGCTCCAAAGTGAAAAAACTCTGGCAGGGCTACACCTGGGCCCAGGACCAGCCTGGCCACTCTGGGGCAGTCCCAGCTCCTTGCCCCTACTCCTGGGAGCTCTGGGGCATCCAAGGGCCCCAGGACAGCTCCCCAACCCCAGCGGTCCTGGATACATCTGTAGATGAGCCATAGCTGGAGGCAGAGGAGCAGCCTGGACCGGGGACCCAGGAGGCCAATGTGAGCACCAAGTGGTCAAGCAAGGAGGGGGACCTTCCCTCCTGCTCATTCAGCTGGGCAACCAGGAGCCAGGCATCCCCAGATGTTACTGAGGGACCCTCCAGTATGTACATGGTGGGGCACGCACCTGGTCTTTGGGGTGAGGGCAATGCACCAACCAGCCGGCTACACACAACCGGTGGTCCTGGGCCACACACTTCCCAGTCCACCATGATACATGGCACCACGTTGTGGCCCACTGGCAATGGCCAGCGTCCACCCCCAGTGGACAGTGCCATGAGCCGCATGTGGGACGGCGGCCGTTCGGGGCTGGACAGCACCTGGGGATCACTCATCAGGGGCTGGGAAGGCCCACCTGCCTGAGACGCCCACCGGCTCCCATGCCGTCCAATGGGATGCCAGCCCTGTGAGGCGGGTGGGTGCCCAGGGGGATGCCAGCCCACGGTCAGACCCCCCAGGTCATAATACATTACTGACATGCTGTCCCTCTTTTCATACAGCTTCACCATTCGGGGGCTGGGAGAGCCCCGCATCATCCCTGGTCCCTGATAGCCCCCCGGAAGATGTTGCAGGTGGCCAGGCTCCACCCCATGCAGTGCGCCATTGGGACTGCGACCAGAGGCCCCTTGGTGGACAGCTGAGGACCCAGCCAGCCACCAGCAGGCTGATGTGGCCGAGCGGCACCTCCAACTCACCAATGCCAACCGGGAATGGTGGAGGGCAGCATGGGAAAGGTGCTGGCCACCCTGGAAGGAATCAGCAATACACTCCGGGAGCAAGCAACCAACGTGACCCACCTCCTGGCCCTCCTGGCTGACCCCCCAGCCTGCTGCACACCCCACACCCCCACCATGGCCTTACCTGCCACTGCTCCCTGCCCCCTCCCTGCCTCACTGAGAACCCCGGACCTGGCGGTGCAGGGATCCCAGGCCTGACGGGACTCCCACCCCAGCCCTGGACTGAGCCCTCCTGAACCCCTCCAGGTTAGAAGTCCTCCTGCCCCCACCCAGCACACCATCTTTCCCCCACTTGTACATAGTTGCATGTACCTTTCCATTGTGCATAAATGTTTATTGTACATACACCCCCTTGTGCCATGCTGCTCAGGGATGGATGGCAGGTAGCGGATGTATGGATGCGGTCCCGGTAGGGGTGATGGTGAGGGCAGGGATAGTGCGTGGCAGATGTGCATGGAGGATGGGTATGGGTGCGGGTCACAGGCAGCCATCTGTGAAGGCCTGCCTGAGGGCCTCCCCAATGCAGAGGCTGTCCTGGTGGGCCTGGCGGATGGGGGCAGTGCCTGGCTGCTCATACCCGGCACCAGCCCCCATTGTCCCCCCTGGACATAGGTGTCCTCCTTGCCCCCATGATGTTGTGGAGAATGCAATAGGTGCCCACCACCTGGGGCACATGGAGGACCCCGATCTTCAGCCTTGCATGGCGGTACCTCCACTGCCCCTTAAGATGCCTGAAGGCCCGCTCCATGATGTTATGGGCATGGTTGAGGTGCTGGCTGAATGCCTCCTGGGTGGAGTTGAGGTGCCCTGTGTACGGCCACAGGAGCCACAGTGGGAGGGGGTAGGCCACATAAAGCCGTCATGCAGAGTGGCATGGTGACATACCCCACCCAGGATCTGACCCTGGGGGAAGAATGTGCTGGCTCCCACGTGCAGGCAGAGCCTGGAGTTCCTGAACACGTGGGTTTCGTGGGTGCAGCTGGCCCAGCCCACATATATGTCTGTGAACTAGCCCCTTGCGTCCATCAGGGCCTGGAGGACCACCGAATGGTAACCCTTCCTATAAACGTACTGGCCAGTGCTGTGCGCCAGGGCACGGAGGAGGATGTGCGTGCCATCCAATACACCAAAGCAGTTTGGGAAACCCAGGTCCTCGAAGCCTGCAACGGCAGCATCCGGAGCTCCAAGGTGGACAACCCTGTGCAGGAGCATCATGTTGATGGCTCTCACGACCTACATGGGGGGTACAGGCTGTCTCCCCCTGCCCACCTGGCCCTGGCCCTGGCCCTGGCCCCTGCCCCCACCCACCTGGCCCCTGCCTGCCCCCTGGCCACCTGCCCTTGCACAACTCCCACAGCTGAGGGTTCCCGTTGCCCCGGTCCTGCCGGTGTGGGGGTTTGTGACCTTGGCCTGACTTACTTGCATGAGTACAGCCCCGACGGTGGTCTTGCCCACCCGAACTTTTGTCCTATGGAGCAATAGGAGTCCAGGGTGGCCAGTTTCCAGATGGCGATCGCGACCCGCTTCTCCAGGGTATCAGCGGGCTGCATGCAGGTGTCCTGGTACCCAAGTGCAGGGGTGAGCCAGTGACAGATCTCACTGCAGGTGCCTCAACAAGTTGAAGTTCCGTAGCCGCTGCTCATTATCCCACTCCTCCAGCACCAGACGGTCCCACCAGTCAGTGCTGCTGGAATGGGTCCAGAGACACTGGAACACCGGGGGGGGGGGGGCTGTGGTATCTTGGGTTGGGGGGGGCATGGCCCCGGGGTGCTGCTCAGCCACCCGAGCAGCTCTGGGACAGCTGTGGCGACAGTGCAGAGCGCTGCCAAGAAGGTCTCTATGATGAGGGTGTCCTCATGAAGGAGCTGCTGCTGGGACTCCATCCTGGAGCACAAGTGGGCTCTGCAAGGCTGGGGAACGCTGGTCACATTCCGCCCGTGTGAGGTGGAGGGAGGGGCCCTTTACGGGAGTGGCTGGCTGAAGCCCCAAAAGGGCTTGTTGGCCATGGGACCCCGTCTGCAGTGACTCCTGTCTCCCTGCTTTTGAAGGAGTGCTTGGAGCCACGTGGACATTCCCTTTCGAAAGACCACAGCAGCCCTTCGAAAGGGCGGATCAACCCATCGATCTGCTCTTAACTTGCAGTTGCTCCCTTTCAAAGGCTGCATTTTCAACCGCCCTCTGTTGATTTTCGCCCTTTTTGAATGGGTGCTCACATGTAGACTCAACTATTGGGACAGAGTGAGCCCAGGGGAGAGAGTACAAAAGGGAGAAAGCAGAGCTGTTTTGAGCTGGCAATCAGACAGAGTGGGAGCAGCTGGGAAGGAGGCTGCCCTAAATCAATTGGAGCCAGCTGGTCCCACTTAAGACTGCCTTTTAAAAACCCTTCCCCAGTAGGGCAGGGGGAGAGTGTAGGCTGTGAGTAGAGAGAGGCAAGGAGAGTTTTAGGAGCAGCAGAGGAGGAAGGGAACTGCAGCAGTGAGAGTCTACTGCCCTTCTTTTCCCCCCGCCCCCACATCTAGGTGACCCTGAGAAATGATTGGAAAGAACTGATCACCCAGGCTATGTCCACACTAGCCAAAAACGTCAAAAGGCCATTTTGAAGTTTACTAATGAAGCGCTGAAATACATATTCAGCGCTTCATTGGCATGTGGGCAGCCGTGGCACTTCGAAATTGATGCGGCTTGTCCAGACGGGGCTCTTTTGCAAAAGGACCCCACCTACTTTGAAGTCCCCTTATTCCCATCTGCTCAATTTTGAACTGCCGCAGCCACCCGCAGGCTAATGAAGTGCTGAATATGTATTTCAGCGCTTCATTAGTAAACTTCAAAATGGCCATTTGCATGGCAATTTCAAAGTTTTTGGCTAGTGTAGACACGGCCCTAGTATAGCTGGTCAAATAAGGGGGATGTGGTGGTGCTGCTGCTGCTGCTGCCTGGAAGAGGTACCAGAGGGGACTGTCTGGGAAAGCAGCCCAGGGAGAAGAGCTGCAGGGTAAAGGGAGTCATTCCTCACCAGCAGTAGCCACACAGCGTCCCCGGGCTGGAGCCTAGAATGAGTGGGTGGGGCCTGGATTCCCCTGACCACCATCCCCTCTCCCAACAAGGACAAGGGTGTATTTGCCATGCAGACAGTGTACTGAATAGAGGCCTGGAGCCTAGGAATGAGATTAGCTGTACCATTATATATATATATATACACACCTCCTACGTACGTATGTATGTATGTACATGTGTGTGTATTATATACACAAATACTATGCATTTGTATTTCAAATCTGGAATCTAAATGTAGTCGTAGCCTTTATATATAAAGCTAAAGAGTGACCAAATTACATACAAGAGTGAAATTACAGAGATGTATTTAGTCTGCATTCACAAGTGCACATTTTAGCTTTGTAATGATTAATTACAAAAAATGCTTGTTCTATCTTAGAAGCACTTGATTATCAAAATTCAGAGTCAAGTCTTAGGGAAAATGGTGCCCTGGGCAAACTTGCATTTTGGCGCCCTTAACTCCTCACCCCTGCCCCCAATTTCCCTTGGAAGCTGCTCAGTCCCTTGATCCTCTGAGTAAAGAGCTATTAGTTCTCCCACTTACAAAGGGAGCTTTTTGTCAAAGTCCTTCTTGGCCAAGCCCTTCCTTTACAAGCTACATGGGGAATAGATTATTTTACCTTAAATTGGGGTGGGGAACCTAAGGCCTGGGGGGGCTGGATGCAGCCTTTGGCTTGCCTAGATCTCCCCACCCGCCAGAGACTCAGGACTCCCCCCCACTTCTTCCCCACGCCCCCCAGCATTGAGGAGACCATGCTGGAGCACCAACCTTTTGCCATCTCCTTATGGGGCTGGAGCACACAAAATCTACTAGCTTGGGCCCTCCAAGACTCTGTGTGAGAAAGTAGCTGATTTCACAATATACAACAGTCTGGAAATATTTCCATCAGTAATATCTAAATTATCTACAGATAGGGAAAGCAAGAAAAATGCAGCTTGAGAACATGTTAGTTAAAATTCAATGATATAAACTTCTGAACTGAGTTTGTAATAAATAGACAAGTGAATGAATAGTTAAACCAACAAATCATGTCTGGTATTAGGATATTGACATGTGATATAGTGGGTTTCGCTGTTTTGTTGTCATATTGGTGCCTGGATGAGAGCCACAAAGTGAGTGAAGAAATATCTTTAATTGGACCAAATATGGCTGGTGAGAGAAACACCCTTTGGAACTCATCAGAGTTCTTCTCCAAGTCTGTGAAGTTCAAAAGAGCTAATATCTCACCAACTGAAGCAATTTCAAAATAAAAAAGATATTACCTCACCCACCTTGTCTCTGCTTTAACAGCTTTAAAGCTTCAACTCTTTGCATCTCAACTTCATCTGTCATTAAAAAGTTAACAGATCTCCCTACATAATTTCCCGCGAGTTTGAAATTTATAAAAAGACAAACAGCTTAAAACATATCACACAAAGTTATAAAAAATAAAAAGTGCATTCCACAAAGCCTTTTTATGCACCAAAACAGCAGGGATGGGGCAGAGCCTATATTTCCACTAAATTCTTCTGAGTTTAAGTACCTCATTGAAACTGCAAGTCACAATGGTCACATACATATCTCACAGAACTGGAAGGAACCTTGAGATATCATTGAGTCCACTCCCTTGCCCTCTGGGCAGGTTCAGGCACAATCACCAATCACACCTCATCCTTCCAGAGAATTAAGGTTTGCAGGTTAAGATGGGAGCAAAGAAAAATCCTTATTCCCAATCTTCATGCAAGAATAACAATGTGCTCAAAAATGTCTCAGGTCCAGGGCTTTAACAAGGCCCCTGACCCAAGAAATTTCAGCATATGGATAAATACAATGTGTAGTGAGAACATAAACAAAACCTGAGAGTGTAGCTAGGTCATCAAGAATTGAATGAAAGCTAAATGCGCTTCAGCCATCCAGCCAGGCATCACCCACTGGGAGTAATTTCCCTAGGGGACTCCTGGGGGAGCTGATTTCAGTAACAGTTATCTCTTCTGCACTCACCCACCTGCCTTGCACTGAGGAAGCAGCAGCCCCCACATCCACACCAAAAAAATGAGTAAAACTTCTAAGCCAGCCAGGGAAGCAGGAAGACAGAGGATCACTTGCTGATAGGGGAGGGGCACAATTAAAAGGTTCCCACCTCAAAAACTGAAGTGTCACACCCCACTCTCCAGTTTGTAGCCCAGTTCCCAAGGGGGGCTTAGGAGGAAAAGGGGTTGCAGGTGGACCCAGACCTGCTCCACACAAAAACACACCCAAATAGTAGGGTCGCTCCAAATCCCAGCCAGCCAGCAGACAGAGGGAAGCCACATACACTAACACCCTCAAACCCAGGAACCAGAATAGAGAATACACATGCAGTTCTTCAAGCCCCAGAAACCTCAGCTGCCCACTCCGAGACTCTTCCAGCACAGCCTCCCCCCACCCACTTCCCATATGGCTTCTACAGGGGGCCCTCTGTCCCAGGGAGAATGGGGGGCCCCTACCCTGCCCTGCCCACCCACCTTGCTGCTTCTCCCACAAGAGCAGAGGAATTACCTGAGACAAAGTAATTGCTGCTGTCCTCCCTGCCATTGGCTGAAACGCTGGATTTCCCTTCCTTGCTAGCTGTCTGGCTTACAGGTAAAGTCACATGAGACTCTACATATGCATCCCTCCCCCGCCTGCCCCCCCAGCAACAACTTTGTCTGTTCAGATTCTGTTTTTGAATGTAAAGGTGTTGATGCAGCTATTAAAAGGCTATTTAAAAGGTTCTTTTTTGGCAGGGTCATTGTGCTTGTTGTTTTTGGTTTTTTTTAATTGTCACTGCGTGATGACTGGATAATTTGCATATACAGCTGTGCTTAAGCAATTTGGAATAGTGGCTTGCACAGCTGCTAGTGTGGTGATGAAAGTAGTGAGTAACTGAATACTTTTAGAAATGGTAGATGAGTAAAAAGTACAGTACTTTCTAAAAAAAATACCTAAGTGAGAGTACAAGTTTCATGAAAATAAATTACCTGAATAAAGTACAAATCCTGAAAAAAGTTACTTGGATAGTGTAACTAAGTACTTCTACTCTGTTATTTTTCACCTTGGCCACTGGGAACTCTGATGATGGATTCCTAGGACCTCTGGCCCTGACCCCTTGCTGCTGTAGGTTGCCCACCTCCTTGCAGCGTGCAGCTAACGCTTCCTCTCTAGCTCTCTCATCCAGGAGCATCCATGGTCTTGACAGACGACAGATGTTGCCAGGCGAGAGAGCACCAGTTTTTGGAGATACAACCTGTATTTATAAATGACCTCGGGAAAATAATAAACAGTGAGGTGGCAAAATCTGCTGATGTTACTAAGCTGCTTAAAATAGTTGAAAACAAAGTAGACTGTGAAGAGCTTCAAAACTATCTCAGAAAACCTAGTGATTGGGCAAAATAATGTCAAATGAAATTTAATGTTGATAAATGTAAAGTAATGCACATGGGAAAAATAATCCCAACTATGAACAGAAAATGATGGGGATTAATTTAGTTACAACTACTTGAGAGAGATATTGGAATAATTGAGGATACCACTCTGAAAATATCCTCGCAGTGTGTAGCAGCAGTCAGAAAAGCAAACAATTCTAGAAATCATTAAAAAAGGTAAGGAGAGTAAGACAGAAAATCTTATTGCTTCTATATAAATCCATGGTACACACACTATCTTGAATCCTGCATACAGATGTGGTCATCTCATCTAAAAAAAGTTATTAGGCATTGGAATAGGTTCAGAAAAGGGCAACAAAAGTGATTAGGGATTTGGAACAGATGCCATATGAAGAAAGATTAAAAACACTGGGTCTTTTCATCTTAGAAAAAAGGAGACTAAGGGGGATATGATAGAGGTCATAAATCATGACTGGTGTATAAAAAGTGAATAAGGAAAAGCTCTTTACTTGATCCCATAACACAAGAACTAGGGGTCACCAAATGAAATTAATGGGTAGCAGGTTTAAAACTAAGTAAAGGAATTTTTTATGCATGCAGTGCGTAGTAGGCATGTGGAACTCCTTGCTAGGGGATGTTGTGAAGACCAAGATTTTAACAGGGTTCTAAAAAGAACTAGATAAATTCATGGAGGTACCCGTAGCCTGTCTGTCAGAGGCTAGAAATTGATGACAGGAGAGGGATCACTTGGACTATCTGTTCTGTTCAGACACGATACTGGGTTAGATGGACCTTTGGTCTGACCACATGTAGCCTCTCTCATGTACCTCCTGGCTGGATATGTTGGTGGAGACCCCATTTCCACTCCTGCTCTTCCCAGACCTTCTCATGCACGTCACAGTCACCTGCACCTCGGGAGATCAATCTTGGCTGGGGCTTCTGGGCTCTTCTGTAATAAATTAATGTGATTGTAGTAAAACAAAAGAGATTTCATAGATGAGGGCATAATTTGGCTTACAGACAAGTATTACTGGAGAAGATGTTGTGTAAGACAAATAGCATTTGACTGACAGAGTTCACAGGGCCGGCAATTAAAGAGTTTGTTTACATGTAAAAAAAACCCAAATGTGCTGTAGAATCAGATCTAATAAACACAGAAACCTATAATACAGGTTGAATCGCTCTAGTTCAGCACTCTCATTTGTGGCAACATCTGATATCCAGCACGATTGTCATAAGACAGATGTCCACTTACCATAGGTATGGCCAAGTTTCCCAGGATCCCACAAAATTTGTTTACAGCTTCCAGTCCTGGGTCTCAGTGTTCTGTGCTGTTATTAAGCTCTAATTTACCACAAATATCTTTAAAAGTCCAGCAAGCTGTGTAAGTGCTAGTAATGTTGCTAGACAGTATTGATTGGCCGCCTGCAGTTTGGCAAATTCTCTGATTCTGCACCAGTCAGGTCACGGGAAAGCCCCACTAGTGCGGTTTAACCTGTACTCGTTGCACAGCCTTGTTTTAAGCGGAACTCTCGATGCAGTTGTTGGACTCTGAGGAACTATTCTGGTGCGAAGGGTTTCGCAGGCTGCTATCGGGAAGTCTGGATAACAAAGGTAACGTGCATCCATTGTCGTTTGGGGAGGGGGTGCGAAGAATGTTTTGACTAGCCTCTGACAGCCCCACAGGACAGCCCTGCAGCCGGAGCCAGGCGGAACACTAGAGCAGCGCCACACGCTCCTGACTGGGGAAAGCTGACGAGTCATAACCACCGCAGAACCCCGCCCCACAGCACAGCTAAAGCAGACCAACTGCGCATGCGTCATCGACTAGCCCAGCGGACGTGTCATTGCACTTGCGCCGACAACGCGCGCGTGCGCAAAAGAATGAGCGCGGAGGCAGAGCCGGAAGTATTACCTGCGGCCTTAGCCTGCAAGAGCACAGGACTTGGCGGCCGGAGGGGAAGTTCCGTTTCCGGGTTGACTCATCTCTCCGTAGCCCGCTTATTGCTTAATGCGGCTTCCTTAATCTTCTTCCGGGGCAGCGTCGGCTCGTGCCGATCTGTGCTCTGTTTCCCCGAGGCCTCACTTCGTGCTGTCCGCGCGTGGCAGGCGGCCGCGGAAGGAGGTGCCGCTTGAGGGGCTTGTGAGGCAGCGAGGATCATGGTGAGTGATCCGCTGCGACGTTAGCAGCGCGAGCCCCGCTGGGTGCTTCCCTGACCCGTCCCTGCCTGCGTCCCCCACCTAGTGATGGCTTTGCGCGCTCTCCTCCGGCTTCCCTGTGTGGTTGCGGACCCGGCGCACGCCCGGGTCCCTCGTAGCTGGCCTGCGTGCAGTGGTTAGTGTTGCCAAAAAGGGCTGCCCGTCAGAATTAGTTCCTGGTTTGGTATTATGACTTACTAGCACGCCAGACGTTGCTGCCTTTCAAAATCAGCTGCCAGTGCATGTTGAGCTAATCCACATAGGAGGCCATAGGTAGAGCTATTTTTGAGGCTGGGGTTCACCTCTCAGATTTGACTCCCTGACAACCTCTCCTTGGTCGCGAAGACAATCCTGTACAGTGCCCCACCTTCATGCACTCTATACCTGCACATACAGGGAAACCAGAACTTACAAATACTTGCTTGTTGGTACAGCACCACAACCACCCACACCATCTCCAGACACTCAATACCACCAGCATCTATATATACACATGCACACCCTACCTTTATATACGTACACCCAACTCCTTTCACACAGCACTGTCAGCACCTCCACACGCACCGTTGGCCCTACACACCACACCACCTCCCACGTTACTATCTCTGCCCTACACCCAGTGCTGTCAGCATACCCACCCACCTCCTGCCCTTCCCCATTTACTTTGCAGCCCCACCACCACCTGCTGCAAGCATCTACTAGGGGCAGAGCCCCAGTTGTGGCAGGAGAGAAGGGGTATACCATGTGCAGCCTGCCCAGCCCCCTCCCACTGCTAGCAAGCCTGGGGGGAACCAGACACAGCCCCCATCCCCAGCCAGCATAAGCAATGTGGTGTTATTGTGATTATTTATCCCTAGAGATTTTTAAGTCCTGGCTTGACAAGGTCCTGGCTGGGATGACTTAGTTGGGGTTGATCCTGCTTGAAGCAGGGGGCTGGACTAGATGACCTTCGGAGGTCCCTTCTAGCCCTAGGATTCTATGACATGACCCTAGCTGAGTAACTCTGGTCACCGTGAGTAGCTGTGTGCAGCAACACTAGCTCAAGCCAGGTGGGAGATCAGAAGAGCCTACAGGCTGTACTCAAACAAAATCTGTGTCCTGAAAGGGAGAAATTGGATAGTTCAGAAGAGCGTTAACAGCAGTTGTTACAAGTAACTTCCTGATGGCTAATTGGCAAATTCTCTGTTTTTTTTGAAGAAATATCTCCATTGTAATTGACATTATCTAACAATGGGCAGTCCTCTTGGAACCTTAGCCGTGCGACCCTCTCTGCTGTACCTGAGTACAGCCTGCAGGTGCCTCTGCTCCCTCTGTTTTCCTGCCTGGTGTCCACTGGCCACAGCTGTTTGGCTGCAAGTTATGCCAGTTATTCAAGTATGCCAGTTGATCAAATAGACATGGCTAGATTTTTAAAAAGCAGCAGTAGATGGTGCCTAAAGTATACTTCTGGGAGCTGTCTAAAAGTAACAAGATGACCTGTGGCAACTTACAGACTAACAGATATTTTGGAGCATAAGCTTTCATGGGCAAAGACCCACTCATTCAGATGCATCTGATGAAGCGGGTCTTTATCCATGAAAGCTTATGCTCCAAAATATCTTTTGGTTTATAAGGTGCCACAGGACTTCTTGTTTTTGAAGATGTAGACTAGCACAGCTACCTCTCTGTTACTTGTTTAAAAGTGCCCCCACCAATGTTCCTGATTGTGTTTTCCATGCATGTGTAGAATAAATTTTGTTATGGCCACCATATTATACTCTCCTGTGCACCACCATTGAAAACACATGATGTCATCTGTCAGTGGATGTGGGAGGTATACCAATGAGCTGCACAGCACCTGAAGCTTTCCTGGGCATCTGCCATAGTTCTCAGCTTTTAGGGAACTCTGGCCCTCACCCTCCCAAACTGAGACCCCACACTCCCATCCCACTCATTCAGTCTCCCAGACTAGAGGTGGGTTTGGTTGCAAAATAATAAAACTAATAAAATTAACATTTGTGCTAGGCCGACAGACCTGGCTCATCAGAACAAAGAATTAAATTAAAGCTGAAACCTTATGCACTAAAGCCCTGAGCTGTACAATGTGAGCTCACAGCCATCTGGCTCTCAGCCAAGGCTATAGACCAGAGACTTCACTCGACTTTGTATGTGGTCTCAGTGTTGTACAGGAGCAGAACTCCCATAGAATGGGTTACAAGGAGGGGAATGCAGTGCAGGGAGTCCTGGGGAGAGCTCAAACAGCGTGAACTCCTAAGAGACTTTTGAGCCTAGGTGAGAACCGATAACAGCTCCCAGCACTGAGGAAGTCTGGGGCTGGCTGGGAGGGACAAGGCTTTAGTGCAGCTGTAGCTTTAAGAGCCAACAGTAAGCTTGCACAGGAGACCTATGTGTAACGGAGAAGGGAAATAACCCCCACCTGTGTCCCCACCATCTGGGCTGTGCACACCCAGCAGGGCCTCACACCCCAGGCACTGCTGCCCCCTTTGAGCTCTTTGTGGGGTGGGGGTGGGAACTGCAAAAAAGCCCACCCTCCCAGGAGCTGCCAGTGGCTTCCTTCAGCTCCTGTCCCAACCCCCCAACAACTGATTTCTCCCCTCCAGCCCCTGCTTGGCTGCACCCTGCAGGGCACTGACCCCCAGTTTGGTTCATTTCTCCCCCCTGGTCACACCCCACCTCTCGCCCTGCTGCACAGTGCCCCGGGACACTTTGTAATGTGTATAAAGATAGGGCTGCAAGATCTGAAGCCCAGTAAGGGCAGCAGCTACAGCTGCGCTTACTTGAGCATGCCCGGTACACCTGAGGTTACAAAATCTGACGTGTAGCCTTCTTTGGCATTGTTATTAAAGGTCAGTTCTGGCTTCCCCAGGGTCCCTCAGCAGATCCTGCTGGGCTCCCTTCTTGGCCACCTGGGCTTTGATGCCCCACCCCATGGCTGCCCAGACTCCTGGCTCTGTAGCCAGCCCTGGAGCTGGACTAGAGATGTTCAACTTTCACTCCAGCTATGGTCCCACGCCCTTGGCCAGGCACTCTGCAAAGGTTCTTCCCTGGCAGTGTGGACTTTATATAGGCTCTGTCCCTTCTAATGGGCCCAGTGGGTGTTCATTGCCTTCCCTTTGCCATCACCTCCCACAGTTCATGCTTGAGCATCCCAGAAAGTCCACTTTATTCACTGTCTCTGAGAACAAAGTAAGTTTGCATTGGTTCTCTGCCTGTCCCTCTGTAGTGGTTCCCTAGTCTTATACCTCATATCACCGTTTTTCAACCGGTTTTTTTTTTTAAAGTACCACTTTAAAAAAAAAATTGCGAGTACTCCCAGACTTGTCTGCATACCAGAGGTTGAGAAACATGGTCCTAAAGTAATCTGAGGTCTTGGAAACAAGAGCTATTCAACCTTTCTAGATTTCTGTATCCTTTTCAAGAGTCAGATTTGTTTTGTATACCACCAAGTTACACCTCATTTAAAAACTACTTCCTTACAAAAACATGCAAAAATAACACAGCGGACTACTACTGAAAACTTGCTGATTTTCTGCCATCTTATCAAATAAATGAATTAGAGTAGAAATATTGTACCGTAAACCCTCATGATATGTGCAATCAATTTGAGAGTGTCTCAGGTTAACATGACTGCCTCCCCTGACAGGATCAGGAAACCGCTCCTGACAGCAGCTGCAAGTCAGGCAGCCCTCCCTGACAGGAGCAGGGAAACCTGTCCTGTTCCTCTTGGGCAGCAGCTGCTGCTGTCAGACTGCCATCCCTGACAGGAGCGGTTTCCTGGTCTCCAGAGTGTTGGGGAAGCTGGGAATAAGGCAACTGCCTGGCTCCCAGATCCACTCCTCTTGCAGAGCCAGGAAACTGAGCAGGGCAGCAGTCCTGGTTAGTTTCCTGGCTCCAAGGAGCAGAGGGGAGCTGGGAGCCAGGTTGTTCCTGGTTCCTGGCTCCCTTCCACTGGCTGGAGCCAGGAAACTGAACAAGGCTGCTGCCCTGCTCAGTTTCCCCTCTTTGCAAGCAGAGGGGAGCTGGGATCCTGGTTGTTGCCTGATTCCTGGATCCCGCAAGCAACAGGGAGATGGGAACCAAGCTGCCCCTGGTTCCTGGCTCACTGTCACTCTGGAAGCCAGGAAACTGACCAGTCCTGCTGGGCTGGTTAGTTTCCCAGCTCCTGCAAGCTTAGAAGAGCTGGGAACCAAGCTGCAGCCTGGTCCCTGGCTCTCCTTGACTTGCACAAAAATTAGTTTCCCATGATTTGCAGAAACACAACCCACACGTAGCTCTAGGGTTTACTGTACTTAACATTTCAGTGTAAGGCATAGGAAGCAGTAGAAACAAGTCATTGAATGAACTTTTAGAGTGCACTGACTTCACTAGTATTTTTATGTAGCCTGTTGTAAAACTATAGGCAAATATCTAGATGAGCTGATGTACCACCTGGGAGACGTGGGTGTACTGCCAGAGGTACATGTACCCCTGGTTGCAAACATTCCCCTAGATTGTAACATCTGTGGGACAGACACGTTTTTTTCATTGTGTACAGTCCAGTAATATACTAGGGCTGACAAGCAATTAAAAATTATGATTAATGATGCTGTTAAATACATGGTTTTCTATTACTGTTTAACTGTTTTGGATGTTTTCTACAGTTTCAAATATTTGATTTCAGTTATAACAGGATATGAGGTGTACAGTGTTTTTTTGTTACACATATTTGCACTGTAAACAACGAAGTATTTTTCAATTCCCCTCATGAGTGCTGAAGTGCAACCTCTTTATCACAAAAGTTGAATTTAGAAGTATGGAATTATGGAAAAAGAAAAAACAAATTCAAAAATAAAACAATATAAAATTTTAGAGCTAGTCCTACCTCATTTACAGCCAAGTGCTCTGACACATATGTTTGTTTACATCTGAAAGAAATAACACAGCCTGCTTCTTGTTTACAATGTCATCTGGGGGGGGGGGGAAGGGAAGGGATTTGTGTGGTTCTTCTATAGCCAGCATCACAAATTATGTGTCACATGGGCTAAAGATGTGTATGTCCCTTCACACGTTGGCCACTGTTCCAGAGGACATACTTCTATGATGATGATGGGTTTCGTTAGATAACAGTCCAAAGCAGTTAATGCATGTTAATTTTCATCAGCGAGTCAAATGCTATCATGTGGGGGTTGAGTTTTTTTCCTTTTTGGTGGTTCAGGTGTCTGCATCAGAGTGTTGTGCTTTTGAAATTTCTGAAAGCACGCTTCACACTTCATTCCCCTCAGATTTTGGAAGTCGTTTCAGATTCTTACCCCTTAGGTTGAGTGCTATAGCTAGCTGTAGAAATTTTATATTTGTACCACCTTTGCATTTTCTCAGATCTGCAGTGAACGTGTTCTTAAAATGAACAATGTCCTGGACAATCACCTGAGACTATTATAGCATAAATATGTGATGGACGGCAGGAAAACAACTGGAAAAATACAGTTCTACCCCAAAGGAATTCAGTAATAAAAAATGTGTGCGTTAAAGTTAACAAGTGTCATCAGCCTGAGAACATGGCCCATGGATTGATGGCCCCTAACTGTAAAGAGTCATAGGAATGCTTAGCATACCTGGCAGTAAATACAAGCCCTGAGCCTCCCAGCCATGCTCCACACCGCAGGCCCCCCTGCTTCCCCATCCCTTCTGCTCCCAGCTCTCCCGCCACACACCAGGGACTCGAGGTTAGAGTGGGAACAATACACAGAACTGTTGGGGAATAAATGTATTTGAACAAACAAAACAGATCGTGTCAAACTATATACAGTGCATGGGGGAGTGCTCCACGGACGCAGGGTCGGGGGGCTGGGATGGGAGAAGGTTCAGTTGCCCAACAGCGTGTAGGGCTCAGAGCCGCAGCAGCTGCTCTGCCCCTACCGCCCCGAGTCTGGGGCCCTCTGTGAGGCTGTGATGGGGCCAGGGCTGCAGAGAGGTAGGGGTGGGATGGGAGTGCTGTGGGCTCAGCCTCTGCAGGGTGTGTGGGGGGGCCACTGGGGCTGGGCCTGGTGCACCTGCCTGGGCCTGGTGCGCCTGCCCCAGCCAGAAGCTGCCAAGCCAGCTCAGTGCGGGTGGCCAGGGACAGGTCCACCATGTGGTGGGTGCCTTTGGGGGGAGGCTGGCTGCTGTCTGGGCTGGTGAGGGGGCAGGAGGTTGGGCGAGGCAGGCAGTGAAGGCCTGGGTCACAGTGTCCAGGCTGCTGGCCAGCAGCACCCACACCTCCCGCTCCATTGCCACCAGTTTCGGAGCGTGTCAGTCATTTCCTGCACGACTGCCTGGTTGGCGGCCATCTCCTTGTCCCTCCAACTCTGTCCCCGTGTGGCCTGGCCACAGGAGGATGCAGGCCAGGGTGATGGGGCGGCCTCCTTGCGGTTGTGGCCCACTCTGATGGGCTGTGGCGGCTGCCCGACGACTGACCTGTGGAAACAGAAGGGGATGGGGGACAGCCCATGAGTGCTGAGTCCCAACCCCAAGGGGCTGGGGCCCCTGCTCTGTTGACCTCACCCCACTCCCCTGCCACCTGGTGGCCTGTGAGCCCCGTGGGATCCCAGGTTCCCAGGGCTTCCTGCCTGGTTGGGGTTGGGCCGTGCGTGCTTCCCCGTGCATCCCCATGTGAGTGGGCTGCAGGGCTGTTCTGAGGAGGGGAGGTTGGAGCCTGTGCCCAGGCTTTGTAACATCCTGCTCACCCCGTACTTACCAGCTGCAACCTCCTGGAGCTTGAGCGAGGCTGCTGTCCCAGAGGGGAGGGCAATGATGAGAGTCCCGTCGCTGGAGCCCTCGTCATCACCCTCAGTCTGGGTAGGCTGGCCCCTGCATGGGCGCCACTTGTCATTGGTGTCTGCTGGGAGGATGAGCTGGTGGTGTCCAGGAGGTGCTCCGTGGCAGCTGCCTCCCTCGGCCCCAGGAGCCTGTGCAGCTCCCTGTAGTGGGGGCAGTACACAGGCCATGCCCCTGACCAGCTGGCAGCATCACGGGGTTAGCAGTATGCCTGTCTCAGTTCTTTTACTTTGATCCAGACGCTGCTGCCGGTGCAGTCAGAGTGGCCTTGGTCAGCAAGCCCACTGGCAAGCCTGTTATAGGCCTCCGTACTGCACTGGTGGGCACTGGTTTGCCAAAGGACGTCCTTCTCCCCCAACAGAGCGAGGAGGTCCTTCAGTTCCGCCTTGGTCCAGGAGGGTCCCCTCCTGGCATGCCCCTTGCCCAGGCACTATGAGCCCTCAGACTCAGCATCTGGGGCCCCTGGTGGTGCAGGGGGTCCTGCCGTGCTACCATCGGAGCTGGATGGTACTGGTGCTAGCTGGAGCCTTGAGCAGGGACAGTCCAAATGGGAGCTCATACTGCCCCTGCTTGTGGCACGCTCTCACTTTCCTGCCTGGGAGCTGCCTCCTGTCAGGTGGCCGTCAGGGACCATAGAGCCCTGCCTGGGCTGGGCAGACTGTTACTTCGAAGTAGTGAGTGCAGAACGTCTATGCACCCCCTACTTCAAAGTTAAACTTCGAAGTAGGGGACTGCTCCCGGGAATGGAGTAGTGACTTCAAAGTTAGCCTCCCTTACTTCAAAGTTAACTTTGAGGTAAGGAAAAGTATGTGTAGACACTTTGCAGGCTACTTCAAAGTAGCCCCTTACTTCCAAGTTATTTTGTAGTGTAGACGCAGCCTTAGTGACTCATTAAACATAAAGTAGGACTGAGTGGATTTGTTGGCACTAAGGTGTTACATTATTTTGGTTTTGAATGTAGTTATGTAACAAAAATTACGTTTGTAAATTGCACTTTTTAAGACGAAGATATCACACTACAGTGCCTGTGTGATGATGGATTGAAAAATTCTATTTTTTTCATCATTTTCACAGTGCAAATGTTTGTAATCAAAATAATATAAAATATAAATTCTGAACAACATTCTGTGTTGTAATATAAACAAACTTCCAAAATCTTGGCACTCAAATTTTTCACTATGCAATAAAAATTGCAGTTCCTTGTGATTAGTTTGAGTTAATTGCATAAGCTAACTGTCATTAATCAACAGGCTTATAATGTACATAAAAGTAAGGTCTTGGATGGGAGATTAGGGTATATTTTAGTTTGAGATTTTGAATTAAGCTGGAAAATTTGTTTCTGTTTTTCACTGTTTGCCTATTTACTAGTGCTAGTCTCAATCTGGCTCAAAGGTGACTGACTTTAAAGTATTAAGCTATCTTCTTTTGTTTTGTTTTTGTCCCTTTAGGCTCGAAATGCAGAAAAGGCTATGTAAGTACAGCTCTGAGACTGATTGTGTTGTTGTTGAAAACGTCTCTCACAGTGCACTTCCTGTTGGTATTTGTTGCGCACCACCACAGTAAATGAACACTTAGAAACAGGGGCGGAGGGCCATGATTGCCTACGCTAATCAGCCTGGCATGAATGAGATGTGTTATTTAGCTGTTGAGCTTTTTCAGCATGTATAGCTCTTCCAGCTTTTGCATACAGTCAAAATCAAGTACTAGTTTTTATTTCAAAGTTCTGGCATAGAAGTTAGCAAACCCTGACATGCAGTAGGAGCTCAGCTCCAACCCTTCTCCCCGCCATGCAGTAGGGAAGCAGAGAGGGCCAGGCAAGCCCTGCGCATGAGCTGGGCTGTGCACCTGTGCCACTGCCTCACTCCTGCCCTGCCCCCCTCCCATCTGTCCATCCCCTGACTGCCCTCCCTGGATTGTGACTTACCTGGGCTGCGGGTCACCTTTCCAATGGGAGGCACTGGGCACAGAGGGACTCTGATAGAGGGGCACGTGCAGCCACACCTGGACACTGAGCCTGCAGCTCCCCTCCCCACACACACACACACCCTGCCTCGTCCATGGGGAGCCAACTGGGCACTGAACCCCCCAGTGCCTGTGTGAAGGACAGGGCAGGGGGTGCTGGGAAGCAAGGGACCTAGGAGGGGCTGGCACAGCCCCTTCCCTCATCCCCCACCCCCAACAGGTGGGGTTTGGAGGTGTCTCACATATCACCTGCACTTGGACCATACATAGAGGTCAAAAATGTCAGTGTCTCTAAATTAGATATTAGACTCAGGTGTGGTAGTGCTTCTAGTGGTCCTTACTGTAAGAGCCATGCTGTCCTTTTGGTAGCGTGGAGATGAACACACAAGATTAGTATTAAGTATTCAGGAGGTGAACCCTTACTTACATTATTGCGGCACCTACGCCACTTGTCTGTCAAATTGTCTTCAGCACTGTAAGCATGAATTTATTACAGAATTGCAAACCCCCTTCGGAGACAAATGCCAACATAGATCCAATGTGGTGTCTCAATTTGATGAACAGCACCTTTTTTTCTGTCTTTGGGGTTTTTAATTTACAGGGGAAATTAGCATAGAAGTAGACTGGAGATGCACTGCCATGCAACCAAAGCTTGGATCAGTCCCTCATTTCTGCAATAGGAGCACTGCAATATTGTCTTATTTATGCCCCCTAGCCTTAGGAGTTGTGTCATCTGTCTCAAGCTACTCTGCTCTTTTTATTAGAGGAACACCAGTCTGAAGCAGCCTTGGCTAGAGTTAGGGATGCTGTAACTTTGTTCCCGGGGGCAATGGAGGGATGGGTTTTTGAAGAAAATGTTTTGACATACCTGTTTTTTTTTTTTTTTTTTAAATAAACAAGCTGTATTTATTAATCAGCCACAGAACTCTACCTGAGCTGTTGTGAGAGAAATATTATTGAAGTGTTTCTTTAAAATTAAAAATCTCCCTGTTTCCCTGCCCCTCCAGCTGGCTGTGGGTATTTATAATACTATATTGTGCAACATTCATGGCTGGGTGACTGCACTAGTAACTCATGTTGACCACTTTCTCTGATGATTTCTTCAATGTTGGAATGGAAACAATAGCTAGCATTTTCTTTTTTAAAAACCAGTATATAACACAGATGTATCCATGCAGAACACAACCAGCTAGGTACTTTGAAAGCCTTGGTTTTAGAAGGCCACTATTGTTGGAATGAAGAGATTTACAAGCAAACTAATTTCCTTTTTTTCCTTTCAGGACAGCCTTGGCGAGATTTCGCCAGGCTCAGCTTGAGGAGGGAAAAGTTAAGGTAGGCTGGAGGGAAAAATACGTCTTTTGTGTTTTTAAAAGAATCAGCAACAAATTAGTCCTTGCCTCTTGGCGCGCAATGCAAAGCTGCATGCAGTTCTGCTTCAACAGCTGTGAGCAGAAGGTCTGTGATACATGTAACTGCTGCATGAGGGCTATTTGGTGGTTATCAGGGAAGGAGCTTACACTGGAAGGTACGTTGCCAAGCAGTACGCAGCAAAACCCACAAGTGACAGTTACAGCTGGGGAACAGCCGAAAAAACTGCTGGAGATGTATACAGCGGACCCTACTTAAAACAGCTTCTAAAACTGCAGATAATCTGTATGGCCAAAGCAAAGTTGGCATTTCCCAATGGTAGCAATATGCTTTGTATTGGAAGAATGGTAAGGATAAAAGCAAGGTAATTGAGCAAGCAATTCTAAAAATATGAATGTAACGATAGAGATTTCCTTCTGCTAGATGGGTATATAATCATTAATTGTCCTTCGGTTTGATCATAGGCTTTCTTTGGCTTCTTTCCCAGTCAGCTCAAGAAAGCTAGAAAAAGCCTTTTCATAATCTTTGCACTTTCCTGGTATTGTACTACCAAAGTAGTAAGCATTCTGCTTGCAGAACTATTTCAAACTCGGGGCTTGCACATGATACAGCATGTTGTGCCATTATTCAGCCACGTGGTGTCTTGTATCATATCTATGTTTAAATTCAACATTGGAGCTTAAGAGAAACTTTTAACTCCCAAATCAAGTTAGCTTAGCATATGACTTTGAAAAAAAAATTGATATCAGTGGCTTTATGTTGTGTAAAACCACTGGCTAAAATGTTGGATCCTGAAACTAAAAAAGAACCTATAATCTAAGTCCTGTTTCATAACTGAGCCATGCATTGACTCCAGTGGAGCTCTGTTTTGGTGCAGGAGTCCACCATCTTCAGATGAATTGGCAGATCAGGGCAATAAAAGGTTTTGGCTCAATTTTTATTTCTCAAAATAAGGAAAAGTTTCTTGTTCATAGTAATTTTTGTCAAGAGGATGCACACAACCTACTAAAGGGGTTTGTCCTCAGGTTGTAATTTTGCATCTTTTCCCCCAAGAACTGACACATGTATAAACTCCTAAAAGGACAATATAAAATAATGCAGTAGGAAACAGTGATATTGCAGATAAAACTTAGAACAAGGGTTCTTCGAGGGGTTTCCCAGAGGATGCCCTGTTGTGTTTAAGGAGGTGAGGGACACATGCCAGTTGGGCAACAGTTCCAAACATAAGGGGAGACAAAAAACGTGAAATTATGGCCTGGAAGGAGTGTGAGAAGTGGGAGTAGGAGGAGCTGCAGGGGCATGTGTGTAAGTAGGGAGACTTGAAAGTGAGGAATACTATGAACATATGTATGGAATAACAGAAGTCAGTGGAAGGATGTAAATGAAGGTGGTAAAATGGCTAGTGGCAGGAAAGAAAAATGATTTTTGCAGAAGGGTGAAAGGTCGAAGAGTTAGAAGTTGCAGTTATGTAGAAAACCAGAGGATGGACTTGGAATATTAACACCAATGATAGAAAGGAGAGCGTAAACTGTGGAGATATAGGGAGACACAATAGAATCTGCCGGCAGATTAGGTATGGGCAGAGAAGTCAAAAATGGTGATGCACTTGAATCACAGTGCCTGGAGCATTGCTGGTAATGGAAAATGGAGAGAGGGAGGTTCGGAGAGTGGAGGGAAAGGGTTTTTGTATATGCTGGCTTCAAAGTGGGTGGCTGAGTCCAATAAAATTTCTTTCTTCAGAGCTACAATACAAAATCTTTGAAAATGAGATGGGAAGAGAGAAAACTTGAGTAAGGAGGAACGAGTGGCTAATTTGCTTGGGACTAATCCAGTAACAACCAGGCCATTTTACACTGGAAATATAACATATCAGTTGCTTTGGGAACATTTCAAGCTTTAATATTGAGTGGTTGGAAGCTTTACAATATACATGTATTTCTCTCAAACAGGAGAGAAGACCTTTTCTCGCATCAGAATGTAATGAGTTGCCTAAAGCTGAGAAATGGAGACGTCAGGTATGCATTGCCCTATATAGGCAGTGACCATCTGGGTTTTCTAATTATTTTTCAGTACATCCTCTACAGAATCGAATTATGGAAATATGCATAATTTTAGCAAAGTATTGGTACAATTTACGCTGAATTAAGTATAGTATTTTTTTACTACTAGAATTATTCTGCTTAGCTTTTGTGTAAACAGTTAAATTAAGGATTTACTGAGGTGTGAGCTAAAATATTGAGTCATATTTTCACCTTAACGACCAGATATTTAAAGAGTATGATGCAGGTTATTCTTAAGACTAAAGGTGCAAATGCCAGTACAAGAGGAAATCATGGGCGATGCATTTCCCAGGATGAATAATTCTTTAGTTGTTCGTTCATTGTAAATAGTGTTTGTGCCCAAGTTAGACTTTGATTAATATCTCATTGATATTTCGAAGTACGAGTTCTCTTAAGCATGTAGAATGCTTTAACAGTTGAAATTAACTTGACTTCTGATTCATTAAGAAACTAATTTATGCCTAATTGTTTTATTGAAATAGATTATTGGAGAGATTTCCAAGAAAGTAGCACAGATTCAAAATGGTGAGCATCTTTTAATTGCAGTTGATTTGTATGAAATTTCAGTTCCAATGTCACTTAACTCACTGTTGCAGTGTTCCTGCCTATAAAATCATATTGGATGCTGTTTGTAAGCTGTGGATCAGTGTGAAAATAGCACTGCTGGACAGAGGCCTTATTGATTATTTTAATGCTCAATATCTGACACTAGAGCTACAAGGAACTTCACTTCTTCAGCAGTGCACAGCACTTGTTTCTAGCTATAATGGTTTGATGTTACAATTGCATCATTGTGGCTGTTAGCTTACTTCCTTGCTCACATCAGTTCTGACCTGATTAGTGAATGCCTTTTTTAAGGCTATCTATAGCAAGACCTAACTTTTTATTTTTTTAATGTTTTGCTTAAGTCTTATTTTTCAAAAATACTGGAAAAAAGAATACATTTAAAAATCAGAAATTAAAAATCTTCATTGCCACTGGGAATTACCGACACAATGGCCATTTTGAAGTTTACTAATGAAGCGCTAAAATACATACTCAGCGCCTCATTGGAATGAGGGCGGCCACGGTACTTCGAAATTGATGCGGCTCGATGCCGCACAGGTCATCCAGATGGGGCTCCTTTTTGAAAGGACCCTGGCAACTTCGAAGTCCCCTTATTCCTATGAGCAGATAGGAATAAGGGGACTTCAAAGTTGCCAGGGTCCTTTTGAAAAGGAGCCCCGTCTGGACAAGCTGCGCCAATTTCAAAGTGCCGCAGCCGCCCTCATTCTAATGAGGCACTGAATATGTATTTCAGCGCTTCATTAGTAAACTTCGAAATGGCTATTTGCATGGCCATTTCGATGTTTTTTGGCTAGTGTGGACGTAGCCAAGGAAGCCTGAGAGGCAGTGACAGCTGTCAGGAACCTTTCCTGTTTATGCTTTTAGGAGGAGCCTAGTCAGGGGAGAAAAGCCCAATTTTGATCCATTTAACGGTGCTGTTGAAGATTGTCTCAAGGTTTCATTCATTTAGTTTTGCGAAACGATGTTTAGGTATCAGTACTCATCTACAAATATTAAAAGAAATGAAGTTAAATGATGCCTGTAATATATACAATTTATGACCTGCCAGGACTAAAATTGTATAGGCAGGTTTCGGAATAACACGAGGTTTAGGAATAACCTGCTCTGAGTGCTGATCATGGGCAAGCGAGCAGACAGTTTTGATACCTTTTTTAAGATATTGCTTCCTGTAAGAAAAAATAAAAAACACAGGTCAATGCCTCCCCCACTTCTTTTTCTTTGAGGAGGGGCTCTTATAAAAACTCAGTCTTTTTCAGAGGACAAGTCAATCTGCTGCATTTATTAAAACACTAAACCAGTATTAAAATCAGTATACACAGTAAACTCTGAGTGCACAATTTTGAGTTGCGTGTAATTTGTGTGGTAAGGCTAACCTCGTTCCTGGGCTCCTGGCCTCTGTTCAGTCCACTAACCCCACAACCAGGACGCTGTTGTCCTTCATGAGACATGGGGGTGGGGGTGGTGATCCTGGGGGAACCTGGGCCTCAAGCACTCATTCCGGGACCCTGTGTGGCTGACACTGGTGGGGAGGAGCTCCCCTCACCGCGGACACTGCAGCTCTTTTCCCTGGACCACTTCCCCAGACAATCTCCCCACCCCCGCCCCCACAACCTGTGTGTGGCTCTGGCTCAGTGTCCCTGCCCTGGTTCAAACCCTCCCCCCCACGGTTCAGGCTCGACTCCATCCCCCCACATTTCCTGAACTGTAACCCACCCCAGGCTTAACCCCCCTGCCCTCCTCCCATGGGCCCAACCCACTGCCAGGGTTAACCCTCCCCAGCCCCAGGACTTACCTTTCAGAAGGAGTTCCAGGTGCTCCTGCTGCTTCCCTGGCTACAGAATGTGCTTTCTGCCAGGGAAAAAAGTCCCGTCCCCCGCCCCCGACTTATGCAAAATTTGGGTTATGCAAGGGTGCGTGTGAACACAATCCTTAACGGAATTCGAGGGACTACTGTACGTATACATATTGTCTCACACACACCCACATGAAATGTTCTGTAGTTGGTGTTGTAGTTACTAGTCTTTATGGTTGCTTGAGTCAGTCTAGGGGCCAGGCAGAATGAACACGAGTGAGATCTGGGCCTCTTTTGGACATGCACTTAAGCTCCATTGCTGCAGAAGAAATTCAAAAAGTCGATTTTTACGATGTTACTGTCTTCACTATGAATACCATTAGTTCGATTCTTATGGAGTTCTAAGCTCAACATTCTTGCATCAATCATCCAATGTGGCATAGTGCCAAGTTTGAATTTAAAAGGTCAAATTAATGCTAGTGTGGAAACAGTGTTTCTTTAAACTGATTTTATTGGCCTCCAGAGGTGTCCCACAGGTATTCCACAACTCCCCACAGGTGTCCATTCTGGCCACTTTCACCTCCGCTGCTCTCCAGGTGCGCATGAAGCCTGGGAATTTTAATTTATTTTCTTTCTGATCAGTGTAAACAGCGGACCTCAGGAGCCATCGAATCTAGCCATCGTACCATCATGAGTACTCGGTGGTCTTCTGATCTGAGTTCTGTGGGTCACAAGAGAGCTCCAGCATGGAGAACATAAGAATGGCCATGCTGGGTCAGACCAAAGGTCCATCCAGCCCAGTAGCCTGTCTGCCAACAGTGGTCAGTGTCAGGCGCCCCAGAGGGGGTGAACTGAAGACAATGATCAAGCAATTTGTCACCTGCCATCCATCTCCAGCCCCTGACAATCGGAGGCCAGGGATCCCATTCCTACCCTTGGCTAATAGCCATTTATTGATCTAACCTCCATGAATTTATCTAGCTCTTTCTTAAATTCTGTTATAGTCCTAGCCTTCATAGTCTCCTGTGGCTAGGAGTCCAACAGGTTAATTATGTGCTGAGTGAAGAAGAACTTTCTTGTATTAGTTTTAAACCTGCAATCCTGGATCTCATTTTTACTTGGGAAGAGGAATCAGTATTGAGCAGACTGCAAGTCAGCAAGCAAAATGTGGACATTTACGGGAAGATTTGCAGGGTATGATCACAAAAGGCTACTGCCAGGAAGCTCAGCAATGCATGGTGAAAGTAAAGGAGCTCTGGGAGAACTATCATAAAGTCTGAGAAGCCAACAGGTGATCTGGGTCATCTTCCAAGACGTGTTGGTACATCAGCAGCTAGATGCCATTCTTGGGAAGGACCCAAGTGTGGTCCCTGATTTTAACTGGGACTCTTCAGGAGGCCGTATTCTAGATCCGGTGGGAGCTAAGACGGGGAGTAGAAGGTGGAGGCCAATGAAGAAGAGTATGCCAGCAGTCATCAGCAGGCCCCAGTGAAGCTGATCCTGCCAGGCCAGACCTCTTCCATGATCCTTGACATAGAGCCAGTCCCTTCATCATTGACACCTGAAGCTTCTGGGGTCCAGCAATGGTGCAGAGGGCTCTTCTGGTATTTTTTTAGAATGCTGCAAGCAGGTTGTGGCTGGATTTAAGTACAGGTTTATTTCTGTGGAGCACATTTTTTAAACTGCTACAAGTGGGTTGCAGCAGGCATGGTGGATCTATGCCCCTTAGAACAGCTTGTTAATATTTCTGGAGGTGGAGTGCTTATCCTTTTTGGAGATCTCCATAAAGGTCTCAGCCAGATAGTCTTTTATTTTTCACACAAGTTTTTTGGTGAGGCCTGACTTATTGCAGTTTCCACAATAGCACACCTTACCACGCAGGCACCTGGTAAGTAATCTGGTATCATGGTGCCACACAGCATACTGACAAATTTTCCAGCACGGTGTTCACTCAGCATGAGCATATTTTCTTTTTCGCTCCTTGTTATTCTTAGGAGAAGCAGCTTGGGAATTTTGGTTAAAGTTTTTTTGCACTGCTCCTTGGCCATTTACATTTCCCTGGAGTTTTCTTCCACAATTTGCAGTTGCCAGTGATGACACCCTCGCCCAGCATGCGGCTGGTGGAAGGGTCTGCAAACTAAATAGTGAGAAGAGCCATTTTTTTCAAATTCAGTTACAAAATTGGTACACAGTGCATGTGAATACAAGAAAGTCCTTAATAAATAACATCAACCCATGCCTTTTGTAACCCCTGTTTTAAGAACAGCGCACACATAGATTTATACCAGTTTAGACCGTTATTGCCACCACTGGATTGAAGAGTAAGTGAGGAAAAGGGAAACGCTGCACCTGGGGATAGGTCTTTAGGCAGGAAGGAGCAGTGTTTGCATCAACCCTCCATACCCCTCCCGTTGCCAGACTCTACCCCACTCTGCTCCCAAACCCACCCCTCACATCTCCAGGCCTTACCTGCCTCAGCCCCCAAATTCACTCCCATCCCCAGGATTAACCCCTCTCAGCCCCAAACTGGCCGCTGGGATTAACCCCTCCATGGCAGTGGCTTTATTTATTTTTAGTATGTTAGATATCATGCTGAAGCCAGACAGCAGAGCCCCTTGGGGAGTGAAAACCTCTAACCCCAGGTCCTGCTGCAGCTAGTGGGGTGAGGAGCCCCTCTCCAGGTGGAAGGGTCACAGTGCACAGGGGGGTGGAGCCAGCTTCCCTGGGCTGTGCTGAGGGCACAGGGTACAAAGAATTCATGCAGCCTGCCTGAAAACAGCCCCTTGCCTGAGTTACAGCTGGGAAGGGTCAAAACACAACTGGCTCCAGCCCTCCTAACACAGTCAATGGGGACAGGAGTGCTCAGGTGGTGAGGAGCCTACGCCAGGCAGTGTGACATGCGCTCAGCAGAAAGAAGGCTGGTAGAGGTGTTCTGGCAAGGGTGAGACGAGCCACGTCTATTAGAGGGATGTGGCTGCTCGGGTAGTGAGGTGAGTCGGGGCTCACTACAGCTCCCTGCCCTGCTGCTGCTGAAGTAATGGAACCATATTTAATTAGTTTACCAGCTGGATCCCTCCTGGCAGCCATTAAAACAATTACGTTTAATTTGTCTGTTTCAGTGGCAGCAGGGCAGGGAGCTGCAAGAAGAGTCAGCAGCATCAACATCTGGAGCAGCAAATGCTCTGGAGCTGTTGGTTGCCAATCCCTGGGCTGGTGGGATCGACACCCCCCTGCACATCATGCGACTGCTGAGCTGTGCGTACCCTGCTCCCAGACACCAGCATGTCCAACACAGGCTTTTCCTGCTTTTAATGTCCAGTTTACAGGGCTTTGTTTCACACACACCCTTCCCTTCCCCTCTCCTCCCCTCCCCGCATCTGCAAACTGCTAAGATCTTACCATGGCCACAATGAAATGATCTGGATAAGTAATAGCTTCTGTTCTGCAGAGATTGATTCATTGTCTTCCTTAAGACACCAAAAGTGGCTTTGGAAAAAACCAGTTGCAGTGGTTGTCAAATGGAGACCCGTTCATTCTATGGTTAAACGCTTTGTGTCAAATTTAAAAGTTGTATCTAAATTTTAACCTTCATTGTCTTCAGTAGGCAGTGTCAGTGAGGAAGGTAAAGTTGCTACAATGAGGAGAAAAAAAAAAAGATCTAAACAAGACCTTATTCTGTAGTGGCTGGAGAAGGCTGACAGGAAGAGAGCAAGAGCCACTGCTAACCAAAAGTGGACACAGAAGTGGCGACAGAGTGTCCTACAGCGTTTCCAAAGAATGCTTGAGTACAGGACAGAGGATTTGGCAGAGCTCCTGACAACTGTCAGGGAGCAAATCGAGATCCTGTGTTCCATATTGGAGCGGGAGTGGGACATTCACCACAGGACTAATTATGTGGACTTAACACCCTATTGCCTGGCCTCCCCTCGATATAGTTTGGCCCCCCTCTCATCGGGGTCCTCAGACACGGTGGGGTGGGGGAGGGAGGGCAAGGGCAGTCTCCTGCTCCACCTCCATGACTTCTCTTTCTCTGTAAAAAGTGGTTCCACCACACGACAGCACTTTTTTCCTACCCCTTAAACCTTTCCTCTAAGTAAAATATTCTTTTTGTAAAAACCACAGTCTTGTTTCTTGGTTCCCATGGGGTGGGGTGCAGTTGGAGGTACTTTCATAAAGGTCAAGCAGACATCATTGTGGAGTGTGGGGTGGTATCACAATAGTTAAATGAAGCATAATCGTGTGTGTATCTGTTCATTCATAAAGCTGTTTTTTAAAGTCTCCTTGATTGCTGATGTTTCTGCATGTGTGAATGGCCTCTTGTCCAGCTGTGCATATCCCTACTCATGGCATCTGCCTCTGCAACCCAGGCTGGCATGAAATTATCCCTCTTTGATTTGCAAATGTTATGGAGAATACAGCACGATTCAACCATGGTGACGATGTTGGTTTTGGAAAGGTCCAAATGGGTCAAAAGGCATGTGAATGTGGCTTTTTAAATGGTCAAAGGCACATTCCACCACCATTCTGCATTTACTCAGCCTGTAGTTGAAGTGCACCTTGCTGTCGTCCAGGGTGCCTGTGTAAGGCTTTATGAGCCAAGGAAACAGAGGGTAAGCAGGATCGGCCAGTATCACTGTGGGCATCTCCACACTGTTAGTCTTGATTCTTTCCCTCCCCCCCCCCCCCCCCCCGGTCTGGGAACAAGAACCCATCCAGGAGCTTTCTATACAGAGCCGAATTTTTAAAAATGTGCACATCATGCACCTTTCCTGACCATCACACGTTGATGTCAAGTGACCTTTGTGATCCATCAATTCCTGCAGCACCATGCAGGATTACCCCTTGTGGTTTATGTATTGTGAGGCCAGGTGGTCCAGGGCTATGATGGCAATGTGCATTCTATTTATTGCTTCATCACAGTTATGAAACCCCATGGCAGCAAAACTGTCTAGTATGTGCTGGACATTTCCAAAAGTCATGGTCTTCTGCGTCAGATGGTGCCAGATTGCATTGGCTACATACATTACCGTGGCCCCCACAATAGATCTGCCCACGCCAAATTGGTTTCCCACAGACCAGTAGCTGTTGGATGGTGCAGACTTCCACAGAGCAATTGCTACTCGCTTATGAACTGTCAAAGCAGGTCACATTCTGGTCTCACTGGGCTTCAGGGTGGGAGACAGCAAATCACAAAGTTCCATGAAAGGGGCCTTGTGCATGTGGAAGCTCTGCAGCTGCTGCTGGTCATCCCAGACCTCCAAAACGATGTGGTCCCACCAGTGTGTGCTGGTTTCACATCTCCAGATATGGTGCTCCACTGTAAGCAATGCATCCAAGACAACCAGCAGCTCTGCATTCTTGGTCTCCAGTTCTTCAAAATCATCAGAATCATTCCCTTCCTCTTCATCCATCTTATCCTCCCACTGCCTGTGTCTAAGTAAATACTGCACAACATTATGGGAAGTGGTCATAACACAGTGTAATGGCTGTAAGCTGTTGAGGACACATGCTAATGCCAGTGTGAGCCGGGGCAGGCTTTGGTAGTGGCATGAAATGACTTGGCCTATCCATTTATTTTCAAATGGAGATCCGGGGTGGATGATGTCAAACAACCACAAGCATTTTTGGCACATTTTTATTCCCATGAGCCATTGGTGCAAAGCCCATAATGCAACAGGCACTGTGGGATGGGTACCCACAATGCATTTCTCATGCAGTTGAACGTAGGTAAGGCAATGGAGACATGCTAAGTCGACTTTCTGAACATTTGTGAAAACTCAACTTTGATTTTTATAAGATCTAGCTTTAAAAAGTCATCTTAACTAAATTCAACTTCATTTCATCGTGTAGATATAGCCACAGATTCTTAACTAGGGACTTTATTGTGTCATGTTTGGATCCTGAATCACAAACTCTTTACTGTTCTTCAGCAGAGTTTTATTTTCATAGCTATTCTGCATCATATTTTCTCATATCTTGTTCTTGATTTAAGGCAGGTGTCATTTGCACTTCAGGATCATCAGTCTGCACTCTTTGGCCCTCATAGTCTCAGAATGATGATCTGGCACTTTTGCTTCTACAGTCTCTCTTTTGTAATTTGTTGGTGTCTTCTCTTTCTCCACACATACCCTGTTCACACACAGAACATGTACCTCATTCACATACATGTGATTTCAAAAGCAAACTTCTGCCAAAATAATTCTTTCAAGGCAGAATGTGGGTTAAAGCAATTTTCAGTGTTATTAAACAATGTATACATTTACAATAAGACAATTTCATCAAATAAACCTATACTAAAATTATTTCATTGTAAACTAAGTAAAACAATTTTACCATGCAGGACAGTGTGCTCAATTTATGTCTTTTCAGCTCTCAAACAGATAGTTATGTATGAAGTAAAGCCTCTGGTTAGAGCAAGGAAAGTGGTGGGTTTCCAACAGAAGTTTGGGATCAGGGGAACAGGGAGAAATGAGTCTTTTCAGAATGGTTAATATCAGAACTTATGGATGTGTGTGTGTGTGTGTTTTATCTTGAAGCCGGTTTAGGTGAATTCAGAATTCGAGACTTGAATGATGAAATTAACAAACTCCTAAGAGAGAAGGGACACTGGGAAGTTCGTATAAAGGAATTGGGAGGTCCTGATTATGCAGTAAGTATAAAACAATTGTATTGGCAAACCATGTCCCTGCTGTGAACTATAAATGGCTAGCAAAGTGAAAGCTTACGGGGGTGGAATAGCTTATTGATTAAGCATTGCTAAACCCAGGGTTGTGAGTTCAGCCCTTGGGGAGGTGCATTTAGGGATCAGGGCAAATAGATTTAAAAAAAAATGGTGCTTGGTCCTGCCAAAAGGGCAGTACACTGGACTTGATGACCTCCCAAGGTCCCTTCCAGTTCTATGAGATGTGTATCTCCAGTACTAGAAAACTGAATCTGTTGCACATTGGTTGATAAGAATTTAGTGCATAAAACAGATCTGTTGAACACATTTGGTTACTTCCTCCTTGTGTCTAGTATTTTAGAGTTGACAAATCTTGTTTAATCTTTAAGCATGCTGAATGGCATGCTATATCAAATAGTGATGTCCTATCTTTCTCTTCTTCTCCAGGTACTGAAAATAACTATTTGTTTACTTTCTTTCAGCATTAGGGCCTTATTAAGATAAGGTTATTGGTACTTTTTGTTCAGAATCAGAAAAGATGCACAACCCCCGCTGTCCTTCATTACATGTCAGTTGGTGTGTAAATGTGTTTAGCAGAGAGTAAATGCCCTGACTGTTCATAAAAAAACATGGCTTTTGACACTCTGACACAAAACATCTCATGATGAAAAATCAAATGTAATTTCTGCCGATTTTATCAGCTCCTTTTATTGAAACTTAGGCTGTGTCTACAATACGAGATAAAATCAAATTTAAAGGAGTTAGCGTGTTACTAAAAGTCACTATTTTCACTGTAAATACCATTAGCTCAATTTAGTAAGCCATAATACCTGTAACAAAATGTTGATATTACTGGATGGGCATAGCAAATTTCTAATAAAGGCTAGCGTGGAAGCGCCATGTCTTTAATTCGAATTTGTTAGCCTCCAGAAGTCTCCCATATGTATCCCACAAAGCTGCACTGCGATCCTTCATGTATGGCTGCTTCCTTCTCTGCTGCCCTCCATCCAGGTGTGCAGGAAGGACGTCACAGGAATCCTGACAATTTTTGATCGAATTAGAATTTGAATTTGAATTCAGCAGCACCCAGGCCTGCAAATATAAAGGGCACCCATAATGGAAAAATTCCTTTGCACATCACATCGCATCAGTAGCAATCGCATTAGTAGCCGTGTCCTGCAATCATGAGCACTCAGGGTAGTGGTCTGCCTAGTGGTTCTCAGGCTTGCAAGAGAGCCCCACCATGGACCTATCAGGAGATTCTGGATCTTGCAATTTGAGGAGACTAATTCATGGTTAAGAGACTTGAAGTGACCAAGAGAAACGCAGCAATCTATGAGCCTATTTTGCGTGAGGTGACCGCCAGAGGTTACTCTCAGGACTCTTCTGCTGTGCCATGTGAAGATGAAAGAACTCTGGCAGGCCTATCAAAGAGTCGGGGAAGCCAACCAGTGGTTGGGGCAGCTCCACAGACCAGCCACTATTATGAACAGCTGCACATGCTTATGCACATGCAACCCCACCATGGAGCCCAGTCTTAATGATGACACTTGTGGAGGTTCTGGTCTGGAGTCCAGGGTGAGCCAAGAAGAGCTAGGTGCCTCAGAGGAAGGGTGTGACGGAGAGGAGGAAGGGGGCAATGAGCAGGGGATTGAGGAATTTCTTCCCGACAGCCCCGAACTCTTCACCATAGACCTGGAACCAGTCCCCTCCACGCTGGTCCCCTCTACACTGGAGCCCCCTGAAGCAAGCAGTTTGGGTGAGCATTTATTCTGCATGCTAGAAGTGGGTTGTGGTTGGGTATAGGTATAGGTTTGGGTGTGGGTGCAGGTTTGCTATGGATCCGTGTTCCTCAGAACAGTGTGTTAATGTTTCATGGGATGGAGTGCTTCTCTTTATTGGATATCTCCTTGAGGGCCTCTTCTAGGCACTCTTGTATTTTTGGACGAGGTTTTTGGTTAGGCCTAACTTCTTGCAGCTTCCATGGTAGCAGACTGTGCCACACCAGACAACCAGATAGTGATGTGTCATGGCGCCACACAGCATTTTAGTATATTTTCCAGACTTGTGGTCACACAGGATGAGCAGGTCGTCTTTGTCCATATCTTATAGTCTTAGGAGAGTGATGTCTTCTTTGGCAACCTACAGAAGCATGGGAATTTGTATCCAATTTGCTGCTTGTGCTCCCTGCCCTCTTATGTTTCCCTGGAGCAGCTGGTGGGCGCTCTGTTCCCTGCCTGCCTCCCACACGTGTTGCAGGCTTTGCAGGGCTTCTTCCCTCCCATGTCTGTTTCCACCCAGCATTTCTTTTTACTTTACAGGGATCTGCCCCACAAGGCATCCCTGTGGCTGTAATCAAGCCCTTCCCCACTATCCCCTGTGCTCCTTGTTCGTTGGGGAGGATTGCTCCAGGAGCGGCTGAAAAATTTTTTTCCCCTGCCCCAGGACACTTGATGGCTTCCCCTGCTTTGCAGCCCTCCCCTTCCCCCAAAAAGCAGACAATTGCTTATAGCTTATCCTGTCCACGAAGAAATGTGCTGGCTGAGTGATGGTAAATGATGTATTGTGATAGTACACACAGAGACCCATTCATTCCATTTGAAAGCACATGGTGTGAATTATATCTTAATTTTGATTTTCGCTTTCCAGCTGTCATGCCTAACGTGGGAGATGGGTTTGAGAAAAAGGTGCAAGCGGGATCTCATCCTGCAGCTCATGAAGCAGAGTGAATCAGAAAACAGTAAGATGACAAAGGATGCTACTCAGTGATGTCATAGTATGGCTCAGTGGCGTTAGAGTTAAGCTGAGTTGCAGCAGAGAATGCTTGATTTCCAGCGACAGCAAGCAGCAAAACAAAGTGAGGCCGAGGCAAAACTCGTAATGGCAGTGACTGAGTAAATGGAGGTTCTGCGCTCCCTGCTGCAGCTGCAGAGGGATTCCCAGCACAGTACTGCAGGAGCCAATATCTGCTGGCCAGAGTCCCCTGAAGAGAGGTCACCCACCCCTTGTCGTCGTGATCCCTGAACACGGGGAGGGAAGGCAAGGATAGCCTGCCGCTCTAGTCCCAAGGGCCACTGCAAAAGGCTATTCAAACACTCTTGACAACGCTTCTTTTGCCTGCTATCTAACCCTCTTCTCCCCCCAAAATAAAATCATTCTTTTGAGCTCAGTGTGATTTTGGGGAGTGCATGAGTGGTAGGGAACATAAATCGTTGTGGGGAACCAGGTGGGTTGGAGGAGGGCTCAAGGCACAGCTGCCCACTGCTGTGCCACGGTCTGCAGCGGGGACACAGCTAACAGAACTGGTTGGGGGTGGACAGGGCTGATAGCACAGCTGCCTGCTGCTACATCAACATCCACAGAGGACGTATGGCTCAGGGAACCTGGGCAGCTTTGGTGGAGGGCTGAAGGCACAGCTGCCCACAATATGCATTCTATTTGCTGTACCTTAACTCCTTCCCACCAAGTAAACACGTTCATTCATTGAGATATGGTTTGATTTATTGGTGGTATGTCAGAGCATGTGTGTTACAGATCATTCATGAAGCTGTTTTAAAGCGTTCCTTATTGCTGGTGTCTCAGCGTGGTTATTGATGAATGATTGAGTAAGTGACTGCGAGTAAGACCTGCCTATGGCCTCAGCTTTGGAATTCCAGATGGACGGAAAATTCTCTCGTCTGGATTCACAAATTGTAATACAGAATGATGCATGCTGTAATCAGGGTGGGGACATTACCTTCAGAAAGGTCCAAACGGGTCAGTAAGCATCTGAACCTCGCTTCTAAATGGCCAGAGGCACATTCCACCACCATTCTGCACCTGCTGAGTCTGTGATTGAAGTTTTGCTTGCTGGGGTCCAAGGCTCCTGCATAGGACTTCATGAGGCAAGGGAGCAGAGGGTAAACAGGGTTGTCCGATATTACAATAGGCATCTCCATATTGCCAGTTGGGATTTTTTGGTCTGGGGGGAAAAAGTCCCATTCAGGAGCTTTCTGTACAGCCCAGAATTTTGGAAGGTGAGTGCATCATGAAGCCTCCCTGACCATCCAGAGTTGATATCAGTGAAATGACATTTGTGATCTACCAACCACTGCAAAACCATGGAGAAATATTCCTTTCTGTTTATATACTGAGAGGCCATCAAGGTGAGGGACCAGGATGGAGTGGGTGTGCCATCTATTACCACACTGAAGTTAGGAAATCCCTGGTCAGCAAAGCCATCCACTATTGCCTGTACATCTCCCAGGGTTACGGTCTTCTTGAGGCGATGCCAACAGATTGCATAGGCCACTTGCATCACCATGGCCCGTACAGTAGGTCTGCCCACCCCAAATTGATTTGCTACCGAGTGGTAGCTGTCAGGCACTACAGACTTCCTCAGAACAATTGCCACTCACTTCTAAACCGTAAAAGCTGATCTCACCTTGTGTTACTGCGCTTCAAGGTGGGGGCCAGTACATCAAAAAGTTGCATAAAAGTGAACATGTGCATGCCAAAGTTCTGCAGCCACAGCTCGTTGTCCCAGGACTCCAAAATGATGTGGTCCCACCAGCATGTGCTGGTCTCATGAGTCCAAAACCACCACTCCAGTGTCAGCAATGTATCCAGGGCAGCTAGACCAGTTGTGGGATTTCCTCTTCAAAACCCGCATCATCATCATTACGATACAGAACCACCATTGAGCTTTTTAATTGAAAGCAAAATTGTGTGACAGCCAGTGTGGTTGGTAGAACGATGTGCGCTATGAGTTGAAGCATTTGGGGATCCATGCTTGCACTGGCAGAGAAAATGCTGCAGGAAATGGTGCAATCTCCAGTTCTTTTTCATGCAGTTGCTGGGTGCTCAGAATTCTGGGACAGTGCTTTGGCTTTTGGGATTCAAACATGAAACACCCACAAGGAGCTGGAGCTAAGGCACTGGGGGATATGTACGCACAGTGCACAACTCTTGCTGTCAAACATGCCAAGGGTAATGGGGACGCAGAAACTCAACACAGAAAAAACAATGGATTGAATTTCAGGAAGGTTTGTGGACACTTAAATTTGAATTCATAAGAATGACGTTAAAAATCAAATGTATTAAAAACTGAATTTATCATGTAGTGTAGATGCAGTCGAAGTCTGGTAAGAATCACATAGGATGCCAGATACTCAATTTCTGTATTGGGATTTAATCCCGTCTTGTCCCTATGCTCTAAAATCCAGCATGTGGAGTGACAAGGTGAGTCTAGTGTGGATCAGAGTACTCTATAGTTTGCACAGACCTTTAACTGCTTGGTACTCAGTAAAACAGATTTTTTTGTGGGGGGTGGGGGGAAGACTGTCTGAGTGGGCTGCTACTTCTGAATCATCTGACATGGGTAAAGAGCTGGTTTTTAGCCTAATAAGCCATAGCATGGTTAAAGCTAATTAATATAGGAAAAGAAACATGGCAGTGAACAGGAGCAATGATTTGTATCTACTTTATTTTTAAAGAGAGTTGGTCCTAAAATGCTAGATCATGAAGGAAAGGAAGTTCCAGGAAACCGTGGTTACAAATACTTTGGAGCTGCCAAAGATTTACCAGGTGTCAGAGAGCTCTTTGAAAAGGAACGTAAGTAACTTAAGTTACTTTTCAGAGTTATTTGTTGTTTCTGTGTTGATCGGTGGCTACTATCAATGTAAATTTCCCATACTTCAAAATTGTTACATTTTCAGACAGGATAACATCAGGGTAATTTCTCTCATATGTCTCCCGTCATACAAAATGTGTCACGTAAAATGTAGGGTGAATCCTAGGGGATGAAGAGAGTCTCTTAATGCACACGTTAGACAAGCGGTCAGTCCAGTCCAACATTCAACACAGCATAACTAAGTTGTCATCCATTAAAAGCTCTTTGCCAGACTGAGAAGAAACCCATATATGTAAGTGTCTATTCTATCACAGCCATGATTATCTTAACTGGAATTATATAAAATAGTTTTTCTGCACTCACAGAGTTCAGAAGTTTTGGATTAATTCAGTGACCATTTCAAACATGGACAGAAAGATAAATGAGAAAATTGCCTGCCTTCTCTTCTCCTCCCTTCCTTTTTTTGCTTTCATGCTCTAACTTGTGTATTTTAGTCTGAAGTGGGGCACGTTACCTTTCAAGGACAAGGTGGCGTGCTTTTAAGAGCACAGTTTTAACTAAGGGTTAGTTTTATGGGACACTGTCCCTTTTAAGTATTCTACCCTTTTTTAATCCTCTGTTCCAAGTTTCATATTGACTGAATATTCATGAAAAGTTGCTTTGTGCATTCACTATAATGCTTAAGGAAGCCAATGGTGTAGTCAAAGAAAAAGGTAAATATGCTATAGAAAAGGGTTATTCATGATTTGGATTTTATCTATTGTGTGAACTAGATAAGCCATTGAACATGGCAGTCTATGTAGGGCTTCTGATTAATAGTCATCTGTCTCATTCATTTTTAAGAGAGATTTTCTCAATCAATATTGACCCTTTGGTTGGTACTTTTGATATGGTCTTATGCATAAATGCCGCATAATATGGTCAAGAGGCACTTGGACATAAAAGCTGAAAAGTTGAATGGTTTTACACTTCTTTCTTGAAAACCATTGGTCCAGAATCCCATTGGATATGTCTGTGCTATGATAAAAACATTGACAACTGGCCTGTGTTAGCTGGCTTGGGCTCTCAGTGCTCAAACAGTAGAGCTATAGTGTAGAAGTCTTTTGTGCAGGTAGGTCACAAGCTCTGGGATTCTCCCCCATGCAAGGTCCCAGAGCCTCCATGCCAGGCCAAGCCTGAGCCTCTGCACTGCAGTTTTATTGCCCCACAGCCTAAGCCTGTGCATCTGAGGCAGCTGACATGGGCCAGTTGTAGTTTCATTGCAGTGTAGACATAGCCGTGGTTGTGTGGGATTTCCTTGTCAACTTTTAGACATTGTCATCCCTTGCTGAAGTACGGCTTGTACAAGACACAGAAAAACTCCTTTCCAGAACTACTGGCTGGCGTCAACCTAAAGAAAACTGCCAAAGTGAAAACTGGTGGGAATGTGAATTGTTAGGATGATGATCAGAGAAAAGACTAAATGCAGCTTAGGGAAGAATATAGCAGCTATTTGAATATTAGTGACACTGTAATACTACAGTATTACGATAAAACTGTAATACTACTATAACACTGTAGTATTAGTTATACTGTTTGTGGTGGTAATTTTATGTTACTGCCTTGGTAGACCAATGATACAAGGTTGATGCAATCTTTGAGAGCAGGACCAGCTGGTGAGGTTGGTAGAATTTTTTTTGGGCGTGGTTGGTTGAGAGTGTGATGATCACTTGTTCCTTCAGCCCTCCCTCCTCCAAGGAAGACTCGAGCTGAGCTCATGAAGGCTATTGATGCGGAGTATTATGGCTACAGGGATGAAGATGATGGTGTCTTGGAGCCATTGGAACAAGAACATGAAAAGAGAGGTAAAGTATGTGAGATCAAACTGGGTGCTGCTTCATTTAAGGTTGTTTCTGGTATGCCCAGCTTGTTGCATGAAACCCTCTCCTAGTAGGGATTTTTTTTAAGTCTTTACTCTTTTTAAAGTGGTGCTTCATTGCTTTTTCTTTGGTAGTTTATATAGCTCCATTGTACGTAGTTCTGCAAACTTTGAATAAGTGGTGCACTTATTTTTTAATATTTTTTGACTTGGTGTATTATAATGCTCTTGGCTTGAAGCACAGAAGATTAGTGCTGGAAGAGACCTCGGGAGGTCATCTAATCCAACCTCCTGCTCAAAGCAGGACCAGCACCAACTAAATCATCCAAGCCAGAGCTTTGTCATGCCTGGCCTTAAAATCCTGGTAAGAGGGAGATTCAACAACCTCACTAGGCAACCCATTCCTGTGCTTTATCACTCTCCTAGTGAAATAGTTTTTCCCTAATATCCAATCTATACCTCCCCCAGTGATGCTATGAGACCATTGCTAATTTTTCTGTCATCTGCCACCACTGAGAATAGCCTGGATCCATCCTCTTTGGAACCTCTTTTTTGGTTTAAAAAAAAACAAACAAAAAAGCAGTCCAGTAGCACTTTAAAGAGTAACAAAGTAATTTATTAGGTTGTTGAAGGCTGCTATCAAATTCCCCTCACTCTTCTGCAGAATAAATAAGCCCATTTCCCTCAGCCTCTCTTCATAAATCATGTGCCCAAGTCCTGTAATCATCTGCATTGTACTCTGCTTGACTCTCCAGGAACATTTTCTTTGTTCATTTAACTACCGTGCTTCTATTAGGGCATGTCTGTATGACAGTTATTTCAGAATAGTTTATTCTGGAGTTATTATTCCAGAATAAGGAAAGT
This sequence comes from Carettochelys insculpta, assembly GCF_033958435.1. NCBI lineage: Eukaryota > Metazoa > Chordata > Testudines > Carettochelyidae > Carettochelys > Carettochelys insculpta. The sequence continues at coordinate 12,493,495 of NC_134147.1, read as the reverse complement.
CCCAGAATAAGCAAAACTTGCTTCACATACTGGCAGTGTGCTATGAGCATGGCTGTATGTTGCCCACACAGTGGGCACTGTCCAGTGGGAAGCATTGCGACATTCACAACACAGGGATGAGCAGGCATGGGAACATGCCAACCAGGCCATAGGCCTGCAGGTACGGGAGAGGACTGGGAATCTCTCCTTTCACCCGATCCTGTACACTCTGAGTCCAGCACTCATGGCATGCCCCACAGGGTGGAGTGCCTGTGGGGAGGGGGCTAGGGGAGAGGGTGTGTGTGTGTGGGGGGGGCAGATGTGGTTTGTCAAGGAGAGGGCTACCGGTGTCCCCCCATCAGTCTCCCTCTGGCAAGTTCCCCCACATGATATCAGTCTCTCCCACAGCACCGTGCTACAGTGGGAGTGACTGCAGCCTAAGTACAGACCTGACCCGGGCCATGAGCAGCACTGCTGTGTGGGTCATTGACCCTAGACAACTTAGTGGTGGCTTGTCACAGGAAGGTGTCATACCGTGGAGGCCAGAATAAGACAGGCCTCTGCTGTGGGGTTGCTGTGTGGGAGTGTCCTGGAGCTGATTGCACTGGGCTGGCATGCCATTTGCAGACAGATGACTCTCAGGCCACGTGGGCTATGAGAGGAGTGCTCCCCCATCCCCATCCCACCCCCAGCTGCCCACAAGGCAATAGGGAAAGGTTCCTAATTCACCTGAAGTGTCCTGCCATGATTCCTGGGGACTTCATGGAAGTGGGAGACTGGATCCAGGGTCAGCAGGACCTCCTGGCTGCTGCACCTCTCCGTCTTCATCCTCTGGCACCTGAGGGTGACTTTTGGTGTATCTCAGCTGGACTCCACAACTGTGGAGGGAGGACCCTGACATTCCCCCCATCCTTCCCCAGGGCGTCCAGCTGGTCATAATAGTGGCACCTGCGGGGTGCTGCCCCAGTTGGGTGAACTCCTCTCAGGCCTTATATAGTCTTGCTTTTGAGCTGGCAGTGCTCCAGAGGTGTGCCCCGTCTACACCAGGCCAGTGGCAATGTGGCTATAGACCTTGACGTTTTGCCTCCTAGTGTGGATATCCTGGGGAGTGCACTGCTCCTTCCAGAGCCCTGTGAGGGCCAGATGTCCTCGCTGGTCCAGGGCAGTGCTCACCTGCTTCCCAGGGCACTAGGTGCTGTGGGACCAGCTCCGGGAGTACTGTCTGCCATCGGGGGCTCACTTGAGCTGCGTCTACACGTGCACGCTACTTCGAAGTAGCGGCACCAACTTCGAAATAGCGCCCGTCGCGTCTACATGCATCGGGCGCTATTTCGAAGTTAACTTCGACGTTAGGCGGCGAGACGTCGAAGTCGCTAACCTCATGAGGAGATAGGAATAGCGCCCTACTTCGACGTTCAACGTCGAAGTAGGGACCGTGTAGACGATCCGCGTCCCGCAACGTCGAAATTGCTGGGTCCTCCATGGCGGCCATCAGCTGGGGGGTTGAGAGATGCTCTCTCTCCAGCCCCTGCGGGGCTCTATGGTCACCGTGGGCAGCAGCCCTTAGCCCAGGGCTTCTGGCTGCTTCTGCGGCAGCTGGGGATCTATGCTGCAGGCACAGGGTCTGCAACCAGTTGTCAGCTCTGTGTATCTTGTGTTGTTTAGTGCAACTGTGTCTGGGAGGGGCCCTTTAAGGGAGCGGCTTGCTGTTGAGTCCGCCCTGTGACCCTGTCTGCAGCTGTGCCTGGCATCCCTATTTCGATGTGTGCTACTTTGACGTGTAGACGTTCCCTCGCTGCGCCTATTTCGATGTTGGGCTGAGCAACGTCGAAGTTGAACATCGACGTTGCTGGCCCTGGAGGACGTGTAGACGTTATTCATCGAAATAGACTATTTCGATGTCGCAACATCGAAATAAGCTATTTCGATGTTGGCTGCACGTGTAGACGTAGCCTTGGAGTTCTGGCTTGACTCATGGCTTCCTCTGACTACCCTGCATCACAGCTCTGGACTTAAGGGCAGGCCACGTGCAGCCAGCCCTTTTGCCTGCAGACAGCTCCTTTAAGGCTCTGCCAGGGGAGGAGGGCAGACAAACAGTAGAGCTGGCAGCAGGTGTGTCTAAGGGGTCAGGTCTGCTGCTGTGCCAGCTCTCTGGAGGCCAATTAATTTGAAATAACATCCCCTGCCCATACACGCTAGTGGAGGGAGGGGTAGCTCAGTGGTTTAAGTATTGGCCTGCTAAACCCAGGGTTGTGAGCCCAATCCTTGAAGGGGCCATTTAGGAATCTGGGGGAAATAGATTTAAAAAAAAAAGTGGGGCAGGGGGATGGTGCTTGGTCCTGCTAAGAGGACAGGGGACTGGACTCACTGACCTCTTGAGGTCCCTTCCAGTTCTATGAGATGTGTATCTCCATATGTTGTTGTTATTATAAATATGCGCTTGCATCTCTCAAAACGAGGACTATGTTATTTCAAAATAACTCTGTTATTTTGAAATAAGCCCTCTTGCAGAGACCAGGGCTTAAAAATAAAAGGCTAAGCAAAAGAAGTGGATATTTCCTTGGTACTCTTTCTGAATATCTCTTGCTGAAATCTCAGTGTAAAACTTTGCTCTATAGCTAGCATATTTTCATTTAAAGAGGCGGTGCAAGCTCTCTTATTCCTCCATCTGCTTCCAAACTCAAGTATCCAGCTGCGTGGACCACTTTTTTGGAAGCCAGCTGGTTTACTTCTTTCTCCTGGAGCAAGTGGGTACTGGAGAAAACAAAACAAAAGACAGAGTCTGGCATTAAGTGTAGATATCAAACCCCACACTGCTTCAGGCTTTGGGTGTGTTAGCCTCTCTAACCTCTGTTCGTGATCTCTAAAATTAAGAACACATTTCTTTGCTTTTGCATAGCACTTTGAGGTCCCTTGGTTCCCTTAGTGCTAGTAGTACTATGCATGGCTGAGTTCAGTAGCACATCTTGCAAAAGAAGGTCCATTGGAATCTATCCTAAACTTCACATTTAGAAATGTGTATTGGTAAGACTGGTTAGGTTATTTATTGATCCATGATGAATTGCTGCATAACGGAATAGAAACCCTTTGTGTAATTTACCACCTTTGTGTAATTTACCATCTGACTCTAGTTAGCAAAAGCATACTCCAAACTCTTATGTTTGTAATCACAAGGATACTGGGGAAACTAATAATTTTAATTCATGTTACAGAAGGAATAAGTCTAAAGTCAATTAGATGAGCTACAGAGGAAATAGCTGAGCTGCTGTAATTGATTATAGATGGAAGCTCTACAGTTACGAAACACAGGCAAACCCCTGTTATTGGACCCCAGTTCTCTAACACTCCGTTTTATCCGACACCACTTGAGGCAGCGTGGGCTGAAATGGAATGTGTGGTAATGGGGTTGGATAATCACAGCCAGCAGCCCCACAGGGCCCAGCAGTATCTCCCTGACCAGGGAGCTGGCCAGGGGAGATGGTGCCAGGGCAGCCGGCAGCCCACCCAGCCTGCTAGGGCGCCATGCTCTGGAGCTGGCTTTGGCTGCCCAGCCCAGGAGCCAGCAGCCCTCCTTGGCCAGCTGTGACTCCCTGCCAGGGGCCAGTAGGGGCTTTGCACCCTAGGGCTGGTGGCGGCTCCACACTCCAGCTGCCAAGGCTCCGTGCCCCAGCCACTGGGGCTCCGTGCCCCAGGGCTGGAAGTGGCTTGGGCTCCAGGATCAGGCAGGACTCTGCACCTTGGGGCTAGTGGGGGCTGCCCACCTAGGGTGACTGGGTCTCCATGCCCTGGCCATTGGGGCTCTCCTCCCTGGGGTTTGGGGCTTCAGCCTGGAACTAGCTGGGTCTCAGCTCTCTGTGACCAGCAAGAGCTGCTCTTCCAGGGATCCAGCCCCACAGAGCCACTCTGTGGCAGCTGGAATTCTGCAGCCTGCCCCAGGGAGCCGGCCACCATTGTTTCACAAGGGGCCAAGGCAGGCCCTCTCCCCCTCTGCAACGTCCTGCTCCCCATTATCCATAATTGTTGGGTATGTGACCATTGGTCAGTCCTTTCACTTACCTGAGGGGTCGCCATGTTAGTCTGTATCTCCAAAAACAAGAAGTCGTCCTGTGCCACCTTATAGACTAACAGATAGTTTGGAGCATAAGCTTTGGTGGGCAAAGACCCACTTCGTGAGATGCAACAGATAGTTTCTCTCTCTTGCCTTTCACTTGTTTTTTTTCTCCCTGCTATATCTTCAACAAAATAACTTCGTTAGTCTTTGAAGTGCTATTTTTCTGCTGTTTTGTTTTGTTGGTTGATTTGAGTTAGCTTCTGTAAGTAGCAACCAGTAAAAGTCTCAGGTTCCACCTTCTTAAACCTGTGTAGCTTTTGTTAGTATGTAGACTTGATATTGTTTGTCCCTTCCTTGTTTACCTCGTTCTCCTTTTGAATATGTGGCGACAAGCTTTTGTTATATGCGTTAGCTGAGTCAAATGGTGATGGTGTGAGTGCTGCAGCTGCTGCGTTGGTGGTTTGGATTAAAGTCAGTCTCTTGGTTTTTTTGGTTTTTTTTTTTTATGATCCCCCCCGCCCCCAACACTTTCTAACTGCAAGCTTGTTATTCCTTCAGAGCTACTGTTTTTGGCTAGCCACTCTGTGACCTGATCTTACTAAGCTAATCCAGGCTTGTGTACTCATCAACTTGCATCTGTTTTGCTGCAGATAGCAGCAAACATTCAACTGTAAAACATTTGAGCAGTTCTCATGTGTTGTACAATACATGGCACCTGAATTCAGCTGCAAAGCTCGGTCCTCTTTCATTTCCTGCGGTTATAGTAGCACAGAAATGCTGAAAGCTGTGCAGTAGGGAGAGCTGTGTTGAATTAGAGTCTCTGAAGGCTGCAGGTTGTTACTACAGGATCTAGTGTGAATGCCTCAAATCAGAGCAAACTTGGTGCTCACAGCATAATTTGGCTTCCTCTTGGGTCTGGGGTAAACAACCTGCAGCTCTGGAGCCGCATGTGGCTCTTTGAGGAGTCACTTGTGGCTCTGAGCTCTGCTGCCTCTGACTCCACGTGCGGCTCTGGAGGCTGCTGCTGCTTCTGCTTCTGCTTAAATAAAAAAACTAAATTAATTTGCACGCCATTGAACGAACTGCATTTAGTTTGTTGTTTAAGTGGTGGCAGCCAGAGCCGCTGGGCTGTCGGCCACGACAGGGTAGGGAGCCTGGAAGGTAAGGCTGAGTAGGCAGGGAGCCGCCCCACATGGGCAAAAGTCTAAACTGGCGTGAAAGCTGCGGGGAGGGGCAGCCGATCCTGCCCCTGCCAGAGCCGTGCCACCGTGCCAAGAGGGAGGCAGCAGCCATGACAGAACTGTATGCTAAGGTGCATTAAGTCTGGGGAGGAGGCTGGAGCTCAGACAGGTTAAGCCTGGATGGGTTTGCTACATGTGGGGGGTAAAACCTGGAGATCATAGAATCATAGAGTACTAGGACTGGAGGGACCTTGAGAGGCCATCAAGTCCAGCCCCCTGCCCTAATGGCAGGACCAAGTACTGTCAAAACCATCCCTGATAGACATCTATCTAACCTGTTCTTAAATATCTCCAGCGATGGAAATTCCACATCCTCCCTTGGCAATTTATTCCACTGTTTGACCACCCTGACAGTTAGGAACTTTTTCCTAATGTCCAACCTAAACCTCCGTTGCTGCAGTTTAAGTCCATTGCCTCTTCTTCTATCCTCAAGAGGCTAAAAAGAACAAGTTTTCTCCCTCCTCCTTATGACACCCTTTTAGATACCTGAAAACCGCTATCATGTCGCCCCTCAATCTTCTCTTTTCCAAACTAAACAAGCCCAATTCTTTCAGCCTTTCTTCATAGGTCACATTCTCTAGACCTTTAATCATTCTTGTCGCTCTTCTCTGGACCCTCTCTAATGTCTCCACATCTTTCTTGAACTGCGGTGCCCAGAACTGGACAGAATACTCCAGCTGAGGCCTAACCAACGCAGAGTAGAACGGAAGAATGACTTCTTGGGTCTTGTTCACAACACACCTGTTAATGCATCCCAGAATCATGTTTGCTTTTTTTGCAACAGCATTACACGGTTGACTCATATTTAGCTTGTGGTCCACTATAACCCCTAGATCCCTTTCTGCTGTAGTCATTCCTAGACAGTCTCTCCCCATTCTGTATGTGTGAAACTGATTGTTCATTCCCAAGTGGAGCACTTTGCGTTTGTCCTTATTAAACTTCATCCTGTTTACCTCAGACCATTTCTCCAATTTATCCAGATCATTTTGAATTATGACCCTATCCTCCAAAGCAGTTGCAACCCCTCCCAGCTTGGTATCATCTGGGCTACGTCTACACGTGAAGCCTACATCGAAGTAGCCTATTTCGATGAATAACGTCTACACGTCCTCCAGGGCCAGCAACGTCGATGTTCAACTTCGACGTTGCTCAGCCCAACATCGAAATAGGCGCAGCGAGGGAACGTCTACACGCCCAAGTAGCACACATCGAAATAGGGATGCCAGGCACAGGTGCAGACAGGGTCAACGGGCGGACTAGCGCTTCCGGGGCAACAGCTAGCCGCTCCCTTAAAGGGCCCCTCCCAGACACACACAGCCTGCACAGCACGCGGTCTGAGGAGCCATAGGCACACAGACCCCGGGCGCCGCAGTCATGGACCCCCAGCAGCAGCAGCAGCAGCAGCTAGAGGTCCACCCAGCCCTCCCGGCAGGAGCAGGGCTTGCCCTGACCCATGCCATGTGGGAGGCAGCTGAGCACCTCCTTGCCCCAGGGGAGGAGATGCCCCCAAGGCAGCAGGGCTCAACCCCTACCCCTGCAGCACCCCGCTCCACCCCCCGCCTCACACGCCGGCGGCTGTGGAGCTACCCCACCAGCACCGACTGGTGGGAGCGGCTGGTGCTTGGGGAGTGGGACGATGACCACTGGCTCAGGAACTTCAGGATGACCCGGCAGACATTCCTGGAGCTGTGCCAGTGGCTCAGCCCCGCCCTCAGGCACCAGGACACTGCCATGCGGCGTGCCCTCACGGTGCAGAAACGGGTCAGCATTGCTGTCTGGAAGCTGGCCACTCCGGACAGCTACCGATCCCTGGGACAGCAGTTTGGTGTCAGCAAGGCCACCGTCGGGGCTGTCTTCATGGAGGTAAGCGAACCCACAGGGGGGGGCCAGGGCAGGGCAGGGGGGCCACGGCAGGGCAGGGGGGCCAGGGCAGGGCAGGGCAGGGCCACGGCAGGGGGGCCAGAGCCGGGCAGGGGGGCCAGAGCAGGGCAGGCCACGGCAGGGGGGCCAGGGCAGGGCAGGGCAGGGCAGAGCCACGCACACCCTGCTCACACCTCATTGGTGCCATCCCATGTGCTTTCTCTGCAGGTCGTGCGTGCCATCAACGCCATGCTCCTGCACAGGCTCGTGAGGCTGGGGGACCCAGATGCCACCATCGCCGCCTTTGCCACCCTGGGCTTCCCCAACTGCTTCGGGGCTCTGGATGGGACTCACATCCCCATCCGTGCCCCGCATCACAGTGTCGGACGATACCTCAATCGCAAGGGCTACCATTCTGTCGTCCTGCAGGCCTTGGTGGACAGCCGGGGACATTTCCAGGACATTTACGTGGGCTGGCCTGGCAACACCCACGACGCCCGGGTTTTCCAGAACTCGGGCCTGTGCCGCCAGCTGGAGGCGGGGACCTACATCCCCCAGCGGGAGATCCCTCTGGGGGACACCACCATGCCCTTCTGCGTCATCGCAGATGCGGCCTACCCCCTCCGGCCGTGGCTCATGCACCCCTACACGGGCCATCTCTCCGCTAGCCAGGAGCGCTTCAACGAGCGCCTGAACCTTGCGCGCCAGGTGGTGGAGCGCTCATTTGGCCGCCTGAAGGGACGCTGGAGATGTCTCCTGACCCGCCTGGATGCCAGCCCCAACAACATCCCCCAGATTGTGGGTGCCTGCTGCGCCCTGCACAACCTCGTGGAGAGCAAGGGGGAGACCTTTCTGCAGGGCTGGGCTGCGGAGGCCGCCAGGGCACACGTCCAGCCACCTGCTGCCCCCAGTCGGCAGGTGGACCCCGAGGGGACCCGGGTCCGGGAGGTCCTGCGGGCCCACTTCGACGACCAGGCCGCGGGGTGAACTCTGCCCAGGCCCCCTACTGCCCGCCCCCTCCTCCCCCACACTCCTGCCCCAACGCCCACACCATTGAGCACCCCAGCGCCCCCCCCCCCACTTGTCCTGGACAAATGACAGCACGCACTTGTGGCTGAACGTAAACTTTTTTTGGGTCTTTCTGAAACTGTTTTTTTGGGGATGTAAAAAGAAATATGTCAACCACAAACAGAAAACAGGGACAAACGTCCAACCAAAGCAATATGTAGAACAATAAAACAATGCAAATAAACAACAGTGTGCAATAAATAATAAAAAGGAAACCAGGGAGGATAAAGGGGAGAACTATTTACATGGGGGGGACGGGGCAAACGGGGGGGGCCAAACAAACAGGGTGCAACTATATACAAAGGGGGGGGCCACGTCCCGGGCCCCTCGCCCCTATAGCCCAGCACTGGGCGTCGCTGGCCGGGAGCCCCGCCGTGCCTGCAGCCTGGTCCGCGGCTGGGTGGGAGCGGGCTGGACCGGAAGGTATCGGGGCCGGCGAGTGTCAGGTGGCTCCAGGGGTCCCTCGGTGCTCTGGCCCTCGCGGGTGGGTGTCGGGGCGACGGCGGACGGGCCGGCGACGGGCGGAGCAGCTGGTGGTGGGGCTGCAGGAGCGGGCAGGGCGGGCGATCTTTCGGCCGGCACGGCATGGGGGGGCCAGGTAGTCCACAAGCCGGTTAAATGTCTGCATGTAGGCCCCCCATGCCTCCTGGCGCCAGGCCAGCGCCCGCTCCTGCAGGTGGAGGTGCTGCTCCGCGACCTCCAGCTGCCGACGGAGGATGGCCAGCAGCTGGGGGTCTGTCGCCGGCGGCGGTTGGTGGCGCGGGGTCTGCCGTCTAGCCCTCCGCAGGGCCGGTTGGTCCTCGGCCGAGGGGCTGCCCTGGAGCGAGGGTCCCGGAGGGCTGTCCGGGACGACTGACGCCTCGCCGGCTCTCTCTTCCGGTCCTTGTGATGGTGCAGGTGCAGGACACAGGAGAGGAGGGGGGGAAGAAGAATGGAGACTGGCGTTAGTGTGGGCCCTGAGCCGTGGCCTTTGTCCCCCCAGCCCTGTGCTGCAGGTTCCCCATCCCCGTCCCCGGGAGATGCTGCTGTGATGGATGGGGTTCAGGGGTCCCCCTGCCCTGCACCCAGTCCCCTGGTGGGAGCGACTCTCACTTCACCCCACAGGGTCTGACAGCAGGAGAGGTTTCTTAGGCCACAGATGGCCAGTTTCTGGCAGGAGTGACAGCACCAGCTGTCAGAAGAGACAGTCCTTCCAACCTGTCGTGGGGAGAAGACCCCAAGGGGGGCCCCTCTGGGATGCAGCTTTCCCCCTCCTCAGGTTGGCTGCCTACCAGCTCTCCCTTCCCCTAGCCTCTACCTGGGGCCCCCGCCCTCGCCCCCCAATTCCAAGCCAGCTCGGCTCCTCCCTCCTGTTGGTTCAGGGCGGAGGTGTCACCTGCCAGCTGTAGCGCCAGGATCCCCCTTTGGCCCTGGGAGGTATTCGGCTCGGGTGGCTCATATGTAGCCTGAGTCTCCCTTTTGCACTCCCCCCACTCCATCACATGCTGGTGCTGCGGGGTGTCCCACCCCCTCCTCCCGGGGGCTCCTCGAGGTTCCGCTCCCCCCTGGCCCGGGGATGGGGCATGGCACTTTCATGCCGGGGGGTGGGGGGGAGAAGGGGCTGATGGCTGCAGTGCTGTGAGGGCCATGGCCCTGGTGTCCTTGGGGCCATGGCCATGTGAGCATGTGGGGGGCCCAGGACACATATCTCTTACCCCCGCCCCTCAAGCCCCGGGGTTTCCACCAGAGAGGGGTACCTACCTGTGGGTCCGCTCCCACGGTCCGGAGATCCCCGGGGGTCGGAGGCCCTGCTGCTGCTCCGGGATGGGAGGAGGAGGATCTGCAGGCTGGATTCTGCAGAGGAGGAGCCCCCCTCCTCCTCCTCCTCCTCCTGCCGCGATGTCCCGGGGGTGGCCTCCGGGGGGGGCCCCCGGGGTGCGGGGCTTGCCTCCGGGGCGGACTCCGGCTGCAGGGCCTGCTGGGGCTCGTCAGCCGAGGTGTCAAGGGTGGCCGGAGAGGAGGAGGTGTGCCGGGAGCCCAGGATGTCCCTGAGCTCCCTGTAAAAGGGGCAAGTGACGGGGGCGGCCCCAGATCGGCTGGCCGCATCCCGGGCCCGGGAGTAACCCTGCCGCAGCTCCTTCACCTTACTCCTGACGTGGTCAGGAGTGCGGGCAGGGTGACCCCGGGCAGCCAGGCCCTCGGCCAGCCGAGCGAACGCATCCGCGTTCCGCCTCTTGCTCCCCATTACCTGGAGCACCTCCTCCTTGCTCCAGAGCCCCAGCAGGTCCCGCAGCTCGGCCTCCGTCCAGGAGGGGCCCCGCTGCCGCTTCCCAGACTGGCTGGCCCTCTGGCTGGGCTGGCTGCCCTGGCTCCCCTTGGGGGGGGTCCCCTGGGGGCGCTGGGGGGGCTGCTGGCTCGCCATTGCCGCTGGGTGGGTGGCTGAGGGTGCTGCAGGCTGCCCGCGTGTGCAGGCTGCAGCCTGCACGTTGCCTCAGCTTCCTGCAGAGGCAGGGAGGGGGAGGGGACCTTTAAGGGGCTGCTCCACGCGGCCACCAGTGAGCTGAGGGGCTGGAGAGAGCGTCTCTCAACCCCCCAGCTGATGGCCGCCATGGAGGACCCGCCAATTTCGACGTTGCGGGACGCGGATCGTTTACACTGTCCCTACTTCGACGTTGAACGTCGAAGTAGGGCGCTGTTCCTATTCCCTCATGAGGTTAGCGACTTCGACGTCTCGCCGCCTAACGTCGAAGTTAACTTCGAAATAGCGCCCGACGCGTGTAGCCGCGACGGGCGCTATTTCGAAGTTAGTGCCGCTACTTCGAAGTAGTGTGCACGTGTAGACACAGCTCTGCAGACATAATAAGCGTACTTTCTATGCCAATATCTAAATTGTTGATGAAGATATTGAACAGAACCAGTCCTAAAACAGACCCTTGCGGAACCCCACTTGTTATACTTTTCCAGCAGGATTGAGAACCATTAAGAACTACTCTCTGAGTACGGTTATTCAGCCAGTTATGCACCCACCTTATAGTAGCCTCATCTAAATTTTATTCGCCTAGTTTTTTGATAAGAATATCATGTGAGACCGTATCAAATGTTTTACTAAAGTCTAGGTATACCACATCTACTGCTTCTTCCCTATCCACAAGGCTTGTTATCCTCTCCTGTCCTTTCCTATCTAACTGGTACAAATTATTGTGTGAACTGCTCTTAAAATCGGGGTGATAAGCATGGTGTGACATTATTTATTAAGGACTGTCTTGTATTCACGTGCATTGCATCTCTTGAAGGATTGAGTTTTGTAACTGAATTTGAAAAAATGGCTCTTCTAGTGATTTCGGTTGCAGGCCCTTGTCCTGAGTCCTGGAAAGAATGTGGAAGGGCAGAAGTAAGAATAGAACAAGCTGATGCAAGGGAGAGGATGATAATCCAGAAGTTGGATTAATGAGTGGGGGAGGAGGGTGCTGGATTTACAAAGGGCGTAGATAAAGGCAGCAGTAAGTAATGTGGGAATGGGCTGCCCCTGGCACTGGAATAGAACATTTGACAGGACTGGGACTGACCCTTTGTAGAGGGAATAGCAGAAGAACACAGTGAAGAGTGGATGAGATATTTGGCAGAGTATGAGAATAGTAACAGGTGAAGTGTTGTGCAATAAGGTGTAACGTGGGTGGAAGATAGCAATAAATGGGAACAGAGGAGCTCAGGGAGAGCTCAAATACAAGTGAAGGAGTGAAGCCTTAGGCAGAAACAATTATTCCAATCTGTCTTGAGGAGAGGAGGCCCGAGGGGAGGCCCCCAAGCCAGTGTCTAGCCCCCTCTTTATCCTGCTCTCCTTGGCACTGCCTAACAGCCTTTCAACTCTCCCAGCACTAACTGCCACCTCTAATTCAAAACCAGCTGGGCTCACCCCTGCTCTTTGTTTGGGGACAGAGTTCTTACCTGCCAGCTTAGGCTACAGCCAGTAGGGGGTCAGCCACGGCCTGCGTGAGCTGCTCAGCGTCTCACTCTCACATGCACCCCACTACATCACATCTCTCCCCGTTTCTAGACCAAATTGAGTGGGGTCACTTAGGCAGTGACCTGGGGAAGTTTGGGGCCCCGCCAGCTATAGCACTGGCTGTGATATCGGCGCTCCTCTTTGCTTCGGCCTGCCACCATCATGTTCTCCAGGAACCAGCTTCACCTTTTTTGGCTGCTGGACGACTATGAGAGGGGCCGGTGCGAGCCCACTCTCTGCGTTCGTACCAGCTCTTCGTCTTCCCTTGGGCTCTGCCTCGGGTCTCCCTGGCCAGGCCCATGAGCTCAGTAAGCCTGTCCTGGAAAGTTACAATGTCCTACACTCCCGACTCTCCATCCAGGAAAGCCTGCCCCTCCTATCGCTCCCTCAACAAGCCCAGGGGTCCCCCACCCCCCTTCTGCACTATGGCTCAGTCAGGAGCAACCTGGTGGACCAGTGGGTACCTCCCTGAGTGCAAACAGCAGGTGGGCAAGTAGTCCTTCCAGTCCTGTGGGTGCTGGTGCATAATGACAGAGGTGTCATTACAGCAGGCAGAAACAGTCATTCCAATCCATCTTGAGGAGAGGAGGCCCAAGGGGAGGCCCCCAAGCCAGGGTCTAGCCCCCTCATTTGTCTCTCCCCTTAGCACCAACTAACAGTCTTTCAGCTCTCTCCACACTAACCGCCGCCTCTAATTCAAAACCAGCTGGGCTCCTCCTCGCTCTTGGTACCTGCCAGCTTAGGTTACAGCCAGCAGGGGTAATCCACAGCTTGTGTGAGCTGCTCAGCCTGTCACTCTCACATGCACTCCACTATATCACAACAATATCCCCAGGTAAGGAGTTTCAGTGTGTGTTGTGTGAAAAAATACTTCCTTTAGAAAAAAGAAACTGCCTGTTTTCATTGTTGACCCCCTAGTTCTTGTATTATGAGGAGTAAATAATGTTTTCTTATTTACTTTCTCCACACCAGTCATGGTTTTATAGATCTCTATTATATCCCCCTTCATCATCTCTTTTACAAGCCAAAAATTCCCAGTCTTGTTAATCTTTTCTCATATGGCAGAAGAATAGTTGTTGCTCTTTTCTGGACCTTTTCCAATTCTAATGCCTTTTATTTGAGATGAGGCAATCACATCTCCACACAATATTCAAGATGCGGGCACACCAGAAATTTATACAGAAGCAATTTGGTACTGCGTCTCATTATATCCCTTTCTTAATGATTCCCAACATTGTTTGCTTTTTTGACTGATGCTGCAAACTGAATGGATGCTTTCAGAGAACTATCCATGGTAACTCCTTTCTTGAGTGCTAACAGCTAATTTAGACCACATCATTTTATATGTACAGATGGGATTATGTTTTTCAATGTGCATTACATTTAATTTAATTTGTCATTTTATTGCTGAGTAACCCAGTTTTGAGAGATTCTTTTGTAGCTCTTCACAGTCTGCTTGGGACTTCAGATATTTAAGTAGTTTTGTATCATCTGCAAATTTCGCCACCTCTGTTTACCCCTTTTCCTAGATCTGTTATGAATATGTTGAATAGGATTTCTCCTAGTACAGACCCCTGGGGAATACCACAATTTCTCTCTTCCCCATTCTGAAAACTGACCATTTATTCCAACCCTTTGTTTCTTATCTTCTAACAAATTATCAGTTCAAGAGAAGACCCATCCCTCTTATCCAATGACAGCTTATTTTGCTTAAGAGTCTTTGGTGAGGGACCTTGTCAAAGGCTTTCTGAATATCTAAGTAACTATATCCAGTGGGTCTTCCCTGTCCACTTGCTTTTGTCTGCCTCAAAAATCCTAATAGATTGATTGAGGCATGGTTTCCCTTTACAAAAACACGTGGTATTTCCCCCAACAAATTATATTCATGTATGTCCAACAATTTTGCTCTGTCCCATAGTTTCAGCTAGTTCACCAGGAACTGAAGTCACGCTTACCAGCCTGTAATTGACAGGATCACCCCTGAGCCCTTTTTAAAAATTGGTGTCTCATTAGCTGTCCTCCCGTCATCTGGTATAAAATCTGATTTCAATGATAGTTTACAAACTGCAGTTAGTAATAACACATTTCAAAAACTTTCATAAGGTTCTTGAATTGTTGGGATGGGTGCTTCAGACACACTGGGAGAAAATATGTGAAGGACTGTGAAGAATTTGAAAAGTCTCTAGGTATGAGAGACATCATCCAGCCTCTTATAGGTCTGCTTATGAGAAATATGAAATTAAGATTATACACTGCTTGACCTTTCTTAATTAGCAGTAGCTTTCTTTTTCACCTCTTATGCAATCACACAGTGGCGCAGCTACCTACAGTAGTGCCTCAAGTTACACAATGGTTGTGTTCCCATGCACCCTTGTGTAACTCAAATGTCACATAAGTCAGGATGCGGTGACTGTTCACACTGAGTATGACTTGGCCTCCATCTGGATACAGGCCTTTGCTTGTTTTGGGTCTGCCTTAATACGAATTAAGCGCAACTTGAAATCACGCAATTTCAAGGGTTTACTGTATATGATCACGGTCAGTTTTCTACCCATAACTTTGGGCTATTTTACATGAGTAAAGAGTGGCTATTAATTCTTCCAGTTGCTGTCAGAGATGCAAAATTGCTGTATTCTGGGTATTGTAACTCTAAATGTGTGATGAGAAAGCTCTTTGCAAATTTTTGTGGGCTTTTTAGAGGCATAGCTGTCTTCTTTGCTAGGAGACTGACTAACCTTGAATGGTGGAGATGGGCTGTCAGTGCATACGTTGGTAGTTGTTGCAGGATATTTGTGGGCTCATTTGAAATAGATCTGGACCCTTATGTGAAGGCTGTAATATCAGGTAAAGGCATGAGGAAAAGAGGAGTGGAGCAATGTCCACATTACCTGTGACTTGAAGTAGCACAGCTACTGCTATAGATAAGGGCATATTAGCTTTTGCAGGTTTCTGTACTCAAGTATAGTAACCTAACCATGGTTATTCACAACATGAAATCTCTACAAATAATTCTTGTTACTTTAAATAAAAGTACATTTAATTTGGCATGGACCATAAAATGGAGAAAATAAAAATTAGTCAAACAGAACATGGTTTAGCCATACAGTTATTACTCAAGTATCTGACAGTATTATGGTACATTAACTGACATCAAGGAACCACTGTTCCTGTGCCTGCTTGCACTACAATACAGCTGTGGTATGGAGTCCATTTAGAACAAGATTCCCTGATTCTGGTTAAAATATAGTATATTGTGGAATTTAGGCCATTACTTATGTTTTGTAACCCATCCAAGGTTTGGCCTGGTTAAAGTGCAGTTCATATCATCTGGATACAGGCCTTTACTTGTTTTGGGTCTGCCTCTGTCTTCGAATTAATGGACCTAGTCCTTTTGCTCAGTCAGTAGAAGCTCATAACTTTCAGACTGAGAGGTCTCAGGTTCATTCCCTTTAGCTATGATTAAGCATGTTGTTACAAATGCATGGTACAAAAGCTCAGAAGAATTGGCTTCAGTTCTAGAATGGACTTCTTTTTGTCTGACATTATGTTTAAAAATATTTATGTAGTATCACCACTTTATTTTTCCAAACAGTCATAGCAGAAGCAGTGGAAAAATGGAAAGTAGAGAGAGAGACACGACTTGCAGGAGGTGACAAGGAGGAAGAAGAGGAGGAAGTAAACATCTATGCCGTCAACGATGAAGAGGTATCACAGTGAATAAGAAACTGAAGTTTTTATAGAACTTCATGTTAGGCTGGGTAGCATAAGTGTCCTTTAGATGTTTTCAGCATTAATTATTTGAAAGCAGAGTGGCTGCTTGGCTCGCAGGAGAATTAAAGTGTTGGTTCCCCCCTCCCCCAAGTCCTGCTTGGTGTATGATCCAAGTTAGCGGTCTGGGAAGGCTTTTTCCTATGGTTGGAAAGAAAACCAAGTAAGGAGACTGCCACTGTGATTTTATTTGTGGGGAGCTCTCTAACTGGGATATTGGTTTAGATGGCATTTGAGACTAATAATCTCTTTCTGAAAAGTTTTTACTTATCAGTACAGATAGAACAGTACATAGTATGTAGACTGTTTAGTGTCTGTAGTTGAACTTGTTGAAACTGTAGTTGTTTTGTGTATTAAATTTCACTTATTTACACTTCGATGTACAGTAATCCCTCGAAATGCACGATTTTGAGTTGTGCTTAACTCACATTAACATGAGTTAAGTGCAACTCAGAGTCTCACTCCCCCTCCGTCCATGGCTCAACACCCCGCCTCCCCCAGCTCCAGCTCACACACCCCTAGCCCCCCGCCCTGTGTGGCCTCAGTTCACACACACCCCGGTTCACACACACCCCACGCAGCTCTAGCTCAGCCTCCCAGCAGCCCTAACCCACCCCAGGCTTAACTCCCCTGCCCCCTCCCACAGCCCCAACCCACCACCAGGATTAACCCTCCCCAGCTGCCCCCAACCCCAGGACTTACCTTGCAAAAGGAGCGCCAGGTGCTCCTGCTGCTTCCCTGGCTGAGGAACGTGTGTTCTGCTGGGGAAATTCAAGTTATGTGAGGATGCGTGGGAATAAAACCCTCTCATAACTCGAGGCACTACTGTACTACAAAACTATCCTTCAGGTTTGCTCTTCTGTGAAGCACAGATTAGTAAAGTCCTGCTGGTTTTAACAAGTAGGAGTACTGATGGGACATCACACATCCTGCAGGGTACTGCTGGCGGTGCATGTCACTCCTAACCCACACTCACTGAGACCCTGAAGTAGGACTATTCCTGTCTTGTATTCCCAGGAAGTCAGCAGCATTGCACAAGCATGTTACTGCTTGCACACACTCTTGTGGGCCTATAGTAGGAACCAGTCCAGCTGACAAAGTTTCCTCCACCACCTTGCTCTGGCTGTGTCTGTGCTATCTCTCATGACTACCTTGAACTCGGCTGTGTGCAGGGAGGAGAGTGTGAATTGACAGGTCTTCAGCAATTGCTGGACAGAAAAATGTGTTGGCTGTCTCTCTCAAAAAGCCCCTAATTCCCTGCCTGAGTTACTTAGTTCCTCTGCACTGTCCTGGCTGAGAAATGCGACAAACCTAAAAGCGTGCCTTCACGTCCATACCTCAGCAGCGCAAGGGGTGTCACTTGGTACAGAGGAGGGTAAGCAACTCTGTTTTAGGGCTTTAAGTAGCAGGGTCTGGGTGATGTGGTATTTTTCCTTTGCTGAATGGAGTGCAATGCCTCCGATAGTAGTTTTGCACTCCACCTTTGTGGTTCTCATACCTCACTAATTTGTCTTGAGATTGCCTCCATTACTGCAGATCAGTGAGGTTTAGCTGTAGTGCCCTGTTGGTGGAAACAGCACTATAAGTTCATTTAAACCTCTTTGACTTTGTAGTCTGACGAAGAAAGTGGCAAAGAAAAGGAAGGTGAAGAAGGCCAGCAGAAATTTATTGCTCATGTTCCGGTGCCATCACAACAAGAGGTAAAAAATAATGGGAAGACAAAGACACATGGGAACATTCACAGGCTATTACAATGCAAGACCTAGATAATGGCAGGCATCTTGTCTGTGGAAATCACATAAGTTCTTTACCTTCATTTACCCATCTCCAGAATGGGTATGTTCACCTTCCAGAAGCATAATGCTTTCCTCTGGGAGTCTCAAACATTTTATAAAGTAGTGTAGAAATCAAGATATATATTATTGATGGGTTACTTGAAAAATATCCCTAGTTTCCTACCAACAACTTACTAAATTTTTGTGTTGGGAACAGGGCTGTCGATTAATCAATTAATTCAGAATATTCACAAAGTTAATCATGATTAATCACAATTTTAATCATATTGAAAACATCCAAAAATGTTGAAATAGTATTCTCTTAATTTTGAATAGTGCAATGATTTTTCAAATCACTTAACAATCCTAGTTTGGAATCTTATCATCTGGCCTTTTTTTTCATGTTAACCTGTGAGAGAAATGCAGCAGTCTGAATAGCAGTACTGTTGATTTAATGAGTACAGCGCTGTGGGAAACAGTCAGGGCAGAGTATCTGATGCTGAGCTGTTGATGTAGGCAAGGGGAATTTTAGAGGGATTCCACTTGTCAAGTGGAAAAATTGAGTAGATATAGGCAAAAGTTAATGGTTTCTAATGGCTAAATCATCCTGTCTGACTTGTAATGGGTTTGTCTGTTGCAACTGAGAGCTAGAGCTGAAGAGAAAATTACTTTTAGTTAAAATCAGTGTCTGTAATTCATAATCATGTTCATTTTCTGGAATTGAATGAACATTTTAAATGTCATATATTATGTGCAATCTAATCAGGCAAATATCTAATATTTCTTCATAGGAATTTATTTTGCAGTGTACTGTGAATAAAGCTAAACAAGTATGGATTTCAAAACAAATAAGGAGCATATTTTAATTTCTTTTGATGATTGTATTAACTTAGTTTACATTAACTAAGCTTTGAACCTCTTAAGATGCAAAGGTTCCTGAAGAAGTCTGGTCAATAAGGTCTTATCCTAAGAATACAAATCAATGTAGCTTGAATTTCAATTCTTATGTTTTTATTTGTTGTGGTCATATTTGACTTTTGGAGAGAACAGTCTGTGGAAACAAGTGGAATTGCACCTATTGATGTACGTCCTTAGGATTAGTATAGAATTTGGTGATCATTTTTTTTCCTTGGAAATCTTTCAAAGAAAGAAAAATTCATAGTTTTACATACAATTAGAATTTCTGCTCCTAATTTGTAGAATGCTAGAGCTTAATTTAGACCAAAAACACAGGGTCTGAACATTCTCTTGGTTGGAAATTCAGATCCCAACCACGAGTAAGGAGTCTCTCTTCAAAATCGTTGCATGTGTTTGAGCAGAGTTGAAATCAGGATGTTTAATCCTGTGATTTTTTTTTTTTTTTGGTGGGGAGCGTAGCTGTGATTTTTTTTAAACAGTAGCACATACAGGCAGTTTCTTTTATTAAAATAATTAATTAGTCCTGCTTTCCAGACTTTGAAATGAAGAGCAAATAGCACTTAACCTACTGTGGTATGGATTTAGGCTACTTTTAAAGGTGTCATGTTTGTGCATCCAGATTTCACTGCAAAGATTTATAATGGGAGATTGGCTCACTTGAATTTATGTTATCTAGTGAGAGATCGTATTAAATATAATGGAAAATGAGTCAGCTCACAGAGATTTTTTAAATATTAATGTGTGGTAGCAAAGCTGTGAAGTCATCCGTGTCTTCTATTTCACTGATAGCTTTGTGATCCGCATTCTTTTTAGATGAATAGTGGGAGCCAGAGAATACTACTACTATTCTGTCCCTGTGTCGTACAAGCTGGACCTCTATAATCCGGATTGACCTTGTCTAGCAACCTGCGTGGTCCGGCATCTCTGTGGGTGCTCCTGGACTGAGAGCACTCATGGAGCAAATCCGTTGACCTCATGCTCAGCAACTCCCCATCTAACCTCTCAGAGCACCATAAATAGTTCATTTGTGGTCTTCAAGGTCAGGAAGGGAGGGCGAGGAGTAGGGATGGGGGGATGTTCAGGAGAAGAGGCAGGGTGGCTCTGCAGCCCCATGTCCGGGGGCCTGGAGTGCAACCTAGAGGCCATAAGACTCACTGTGCTCCTGCAGGACTGTACTGCTGACCGCAAGCTGTGGGGCTGTGCAGCTGTGCCTCTCCCACAAGCTTCACCTGCTGGCCCCTCCCCCCCCACACTTGGTCAATGGTGACCCCTCCACTGCCACCAGAGGAGAGCCCCACACCCAGTGTCAGCAGAGTGCATTGACATTTCCTGGTCCATCAGATTCCCTGGTTTAGGACTGGTCAGCTCTTGGACCAGGGAGGTAGAATCCGTACTACTGTTTCATCAAAGGCCAGCTTCTCCAGCCTTCACAGACTGCTTTCATTTCTGTCTGATCTGGAATCACTGGGGTATAGTGTTTGACGTAAAGGTTGAATGATTTTATGTTTTGTGTTTACAGATTGAGGAAGCTCTTGTCCGAAGAAAGAAGATGGAGCTTCTTCAGAAATATGCCAGTGAAACTCTCATGGCACAAAGTGAAGATGCTAAAAGACTCCTAGGATTGTAGTATCTCGCCACGTAGTGACATGCTTGGTTTTTTTTTAATTTTTATAATCTATCTGGACAGCAGTTACTTTGATCCCTTAAAAATAGACTCTGCAGCAAGTGATTGTCTGCTAATGCTAAAATAAAAGGTTAACTTTCTGTAGCATATTTCCCTGAAACATTACAATTCTTTAGGTAGCCTTCTCCATATAGGTTTTTCTCGTCATCTGTCTCCACTCTACCAGATTTATTTGTTGCCCCTTGGTCTTAAAAAATGACCAGCAAAACGAAGTTGGCCTCTTTTATGTTTTCAAACACTTTTTCCCCTCCAGATTACATTAATTTCCTCTATTTTCCTTTCTTTATAGATGGAGAATAGGGATAGAAAAGCAAACCAAAAAATTTCCTTCTGAAATCAGAGAAGATGACCTAGGCTAGGGACAGGCAAGATACTGCCCATGGGCTGGATATGGCTCACCAACCCTTTTAATCCTGTCTGTGGCTCACCCCTATGGCACAGAACAGAGCTATTCAAAGTGTATGGCCTATGGATCTCTGGACTTGGGAGGAGTCTGGGGGGACAGCTTTGCATACTACCCCACCCCCAGCAAAATTTGTCAGGTTCTGTTGGCCAGAAACCAGCCAAATGGAGCTGAGAGATTTTACTTGAGGCGGGGGCAGTACTGCACAATTTCTGAACTCCCAAGTTGCGTCTACACATGCCCTTCCCTTTCGGATGGGCATGTAAATGCAGCAGGTCAAAAATGCTAATGAGGTGCTGATATGACTTCTCAGTGCCTCGTTTGCATAATGGGAGCCACCTGGAGTGTCAAAAGTACTGCTTTCAAATTGCAAACTAACCATGTAGACAGGGTTCCTTCGAAGGGAAGCCCCAATTTCGAAAGCACCTTTCTTTCCCATTGTCTGGTTTCTGGCCAGTAGGAGCTAAGAGATTTTTCTGGGGGGTGGGGGTAGGATGAAAAGCTTTGTTCTGTCTGGGGCTGGTGGCAGGCAGCGAAGCCTGCCTGTGTTGCTGGCCAGGAGCTGCTTAGGTAAGAACCTCCTATCCAGAGCCTGTCTCTGGGACTCCACTCCCTCCCTCACCTCAATTTCCTCCCAGCTCTTCACCCCTCACACTTCTCCCCATACCAGAATCTAAGTTACAACCCCCTCCTTCACTCAAATGCCCTCTCAGACACACACCCCCTCTTGCAGCTCAGTCATTTACCGAGTTCCTTCTTGCATCCACCTTCCATCCCAAGCTCCACAGCCCCTCCATAGATGTGTGGCCCTTGACCACTTACCAAATCTTGAAGCACCTCCCCCGCATCAAAAATTATTGCCTGCCCTTGCTCTAGTAGCTGCATGACTAGCAAATATGTTTTCCTTTACGTTCTGACTGAGATGGAGTTTGAAGGCAATTTTTGTGACTATTTCATAAGTTTCAGAAAAATCATTCTCACATTCTGAGGAGCTATCAATTATCTGCCCAAGCAGTGCCATTTTCCTATGGTCTGTCTGTTTTGATTCCTAACTGTCCCTGGATGGATTGCTAGAGTGCTGGATATTTCAGCAATTACTGTACATACTTTCTTTCACCTTTTGTAATGAGTTACTCAGATCTTTTTAATAAAGTATTTTGTACCAACTAATTTTTTCTATATTGTTTTCAGTCTGACTCAAAAGAATGTGCTTCTTCTTACTGTAACCAAAGAAGGCAAGTCATAAGATGCCTTAGCCAGAGGGCTGTTAAGTCTCACATCACCAGCTTCTCTTGTCTGCTGTAGCACATGATGAGGCAATCTCAAAGGTACCCAAGCTATTTAGTTTTAATAACTTATGAAATCTGAATATCTAGAAGTGTACAGGCATGAACGGAAACTAAGTGGAAGTCACTCCTGTTCGTAGAACATGGCCTGAGAAATCTATCATTCAACAAAGAGGCAGATTCTTTCCTCTTAATCTGCGTATTGCATTGCAGTAATCCAGTCTGAAGGTGGCAAAGGTGTTGTGCTCTTGCTGAGAGTAAATTTTTTTTAAAAAAAAAATAGAAGCACTCAGAGAATCTAAGTAGAGGAAGAGAGTCTGACAACACCTGATATGGAAATCAGAATAATAAATATGCATTCCCCTTAATTAAAGGAGTTGATAATATCGCTACAATTTCTTGAGTCTTTTAGCTCACTAGGCAGCATAAAATCAGTCCATCTTTGGGCTGAATTTTTGCCATCTTGACGTAATCTGAACTCTGATTCTGAGCAGGCACTGAAGTGAGGGCCATCAGCTGATACCATGCACATCCACTGAAACCATTATAAAGCTGGTGTGACCTGCACATTAAAAGAGACTCAGCCTGAACTACCTCACTAAATTTCCTGACAGCCTCTCATGTGCTGAACAGGATGATTGACAGAAACCTACTGTACCTGCTTGAAAGAGCGTTTGGAGTAAATAAGCACTTATACAATGCTGTTTTCTGGATCTTCTGAAAATCGAACTATTTGAACAGTCTGCAGCTTCTCAACACCATCTTGGGATCAGTGAATGTAAAGGCAACATGAACACTTGACTTTTAAAAATTTTTATCTGCTTCCACAAAAACCTACCACCAAAATTCAGTTTGGTGTCTATGCTATGTTCTGATCTAAAATTGCATTTAGAAGGGTCAGAGAAAGAGACTTTAATCACCTGATGATTACTGAGAGAACTCTACAGTAGCACATTGACAATCTAGAAAGTTTTTGGAGAATGTTGGGGGTAACTTCCTGGTACAATTGCTGAAGGAACTGAGCAGGAGCCATGCACAGCTCAACCTACTGCTCACAAACGGGGAAGAACTAGTAGAACTAGTGGGTGGCAGCCTGGGCTGAGATGGTGGATTTCAGGAATCTGACAAAAGGAAAAAGGTGAGCAGTAAAATACAGACCTTTGATTTCAGAAGAGCAGACTTCATCTGTTCTGAGGGAGTTGAGCAGGATGCCCTGGGAAGCTAAAATGAAAGGGAAAGAAGTTCAGAAGGATTGGAAATATTTTAAAGAAGCCTTATTGAAGGCCCAGGAACAAACCATCCCGATGAGGAGTCCACTCCAAGGCATTCTTCAGTCTGCATAGACTATGGATCGCGCCCTTCGTCACTCCATTTAAGATCGTCATTTGCAGCGTTGACTGTGACTGTGGAGGCCCACACGAGAGTGACAGTCCTTGCTACATCTGCTGCATATGTAGTGGGTGTCTGGTAGGTCCTTGCTGTCCTTTCTAGGGGCTCGCTTCTCCTCTGCCAGCTGTCTGATCTTCATCTCGCAGTTCTGAAGGCCCTTGTGTAGTTCCTGCTTCCAGCTGCTGCAGTCGTCTGCCAGCTCTTCCCGACTGTCTGGGTCGATGTCTACCTCCTTGAGGTCCCTCTTATAGACATCTTTGTAGCGCAACTGGGGGCATCCGGGAAGTCTTTTGCCAGAGGCTAGCTCGCTATACAGGTTGTCTTTTGGGATCCTTCCATCATTCATCCTGTGGACATGGCCAAGCCAGCGGAGCCGACGCTGCCTGAGGAGGGTATGCATGGTTGGAATTCCAGCTTGCTTGAGGACGGCGTTGTTGGGCACTCTGTCCTTCCATGATATCCCAAGAATGTGCCTGAGGCAGCGCAAGTTGAAGACATTCAGCCTCTTTTCCTGGCAGGCATACAAGGTCCAAGACTCGCTGCCGAAGAGGAAGGTGCAGAGGATGTGGGCTCTGTAGACTTGCATTTTGGTGTGAGTGTACAGCTTGTTGTTGTTCCACACTCTCTTGCTAAGTCTGATCAGAGTTGTGGCTGCTTTTCCAATCCTCCTGTTTAGCTCAGTCTCCAGCGACAGGGTGTCGGTGATGGTGGACCCGAGGTAAGTAAACTCGTGGACGACCTCTAGCATGTAATTGTCAGTGCTGATTGATGGAGGCTCAGCAACATCCTGACCAAGTACGTTTGTCTTCTTTAGGCTGGTGGTAAGCCCAAAGTCCTTGCACACTTTGAAGAACTGATCCAGCAGTTTTTGAAGCTGGCCTCCTGTGTGTGTCACTACAGCAGCGTCATCTGCGAACAGCATGTATCTAATGAGGACTTCCCGCACCTTAGACTTAGTCTTCAGCCTTGCAAGATGAAACAGTTTCCCATCAGATCTTGCGTGCAAAAAGATGCCCTCTGTTGAGGATCCAAAGGCGTGCTTCAGGAGGAGCACGAAGAAGATCCCGAACAATGGCAGAGCAACGACACATCCTTGTTTGACACCACTCCTGATGCTGAAGGCATCCGATGATGTGCCATTATATTGGATGGTTCCTCTCATGTCTTCGTGGAAAGACTGGATCATCTTGAGTAGCCGTGGTGGACAGCCTATCTTGTGAGCAATTTAAACAGTCTGTCCCTACTGACCGAGTCGAAAGCCTTGGTCAGGTCGATGAAGGCAATATAGAGTGGCTTCCTCTACTCCCTGCATTTCTCCTGCAGCTGCCTCAGGGAGAAGATCATGTCAATGGTAGATCTCTCAGCACAGAATCCGCACTGGGATTCAGGATATGCCCTCTCAGCGAGCTTCTGGGGTCTGCTGAGGATGACATGAGCGAACAATTTACCAGTGATACTTAGGAGGAAGATTCCACAGTAATTGTTGCAGTTGCTCCTGTCTCCTTTGTTCTAATACAAGGTTACAATGTTGGCGTCCTGCATATCCTGTGGAACCTCACCCTCCCTCCAGCACAGGCACAGCAGCTCGTGTAGGGGTTCCAGGAGTGTGTCCAAGGCACACTTGATTACCTCTGGTGGTATAACATCCTGGCCTGGGGCCTTTCCCACTGCAGTGCTGTCAATAGCTTTCTTCAATTCGACCACAGTTGGTTCGTGGTCCAGCTCCTCCACGACTGACATGAGCTCGACGGCATTGAGGGTTGTATCAACCACCGTGTTCTCGCATGAGTACAGTTTGGAGTAGTGCTCGACCCAGTGCTCCATCTGTTTGGCTTTGTCAGTGATGACTTCACCAGATTTGGATTTCAGAGGTGCTGTCTTGTTCTGGATGGGTCCCATTGCCTTCTTTATGCCCTCATACATTCCCCTGAGATTGTCAGAGTGAGCACAGGTCTGGATACTGCTGCATAGCTTAAGCCAGTAGTTGTTGGCACAGCTTCTGGCTGTCTGCTGTACTATTTTTCTGGCTACTCTCAGTGCTTGCTGGGTACTCGGACTGGATGAGTGTTTATACTCCAGAAGTGCAGCACGCTTTTTTCGATGACTGAAATCATTTCATTGAAGTTAGTTTTGAACCAGTCGTTTGTGTTTCCAGCTCTTCTTCCAAACACCAACAAGGCCATATTGTAGATTGTGTCCGTCAGATGCTGCCATCTGGATGTTGCATCAGCACCCCCAGGGCTGCTGTGCAGATTCTCCTCAAGGGTCTCTCTGAACATTTCAGCTTTTTCTGTGTGTGCCATCTTCCTGGCATCAATGCGGGGCCTTCCAGTTGGTTTAGAATGGTGCAGCTTCTTGGGTCTCTGGTTGAGCTTGGAGCAAACTAGCGAATGATCTGTATCACAGTCAGCACTATGGTAGCTGCGTGTCAGGAGGACGATTTTGACGTCGCGTCTGGTGATGCCCAAGTCTAATTGGTGCCAGTGTTTCGAGCGTGGGTGTCTCCATGACACTCTATGCTCTGGCTTGGTTCGGAAAAATGGGCTTGTGATGCACAGATTGTGGTACGTGCAAAGTTTGAGGAGACGCCATCCGTTGTCATTCATTTTTCCCACACCGAAGTGACCTAGGCAAGAGGGCCATAAGTCACGATCAGCTCCAGCTCTTGCATTGAAGTCACCCAAAAGCTACAATGGGTCATGAGCAGGTATTTGCACTATGGCGGCACTGAGCTAGTCATAGAACTTGTCCTTTGCTTCTGGTGTGGCATTCAGGGTTGGAGTGTAAGTGCTGATCAGGTGGATGGGACCAGCGCAGGTTTGAAGTTTGACCTGAAGGAATCTTTCTGATCTGCCCAGGACTAGTTCCACTATTTGCAGAAGGGTGTTTCTGATGGCAAAGCCAACACCATGATCCCTGGGTTCCTCTTGGGCTTTGCCCTGCCAGAAAAAGGTGTAGTCCTTTTCCTTTAGGGATCCCAAAGCTGCGAGTCATGTCTCCTGCAAAGTGGCAATGTCAACTTGGAGCCTCTTCAGTTCCTCATTGATGACTGCGGTCTTTCAGGTGTCACTGGTGTCCTGAAGATCCTCAGTGAAACCAGTCAACATGGTCTGTACATTCCAACAAGCAAGCTTGAAACTTGGATTTCCTTTTCTTAATAATTTTCTTGTTGGTTTGTCTGGTGCTCATTTCAGTCATTTGTCAGGTTTGGGAACCTTAAGCCTCATGCACCCAGTGAGGCAAGTGAACTGTGGCGAGACAGTACCCTACTGGCTGGGGGCTGCCCAGCTTAAGATGGGCGGTGACTGTCCAATGAGATAACGATGATCTCTCCCACCATTGGAAACAACCCCATGCGCTCGTTCTCTACGCCAATCGAACAAGAGCTTATAACCGATATCTGTTACCTCCCATGTTGGTTCAACGCTGTTAAGCGATGCTGGAGTACCTCTCCAGGCAGGAGCCTGAGCAATTTTTGTGGAGACCCTGGGCTGCCCAGACACCAGGGCCCCCCTCCCCCCCCTCAGCTTTACTGATATAGTCCAAAGGAAAGGATAACCTCTACGTTTGGTACCAGCTCAGCTGCAGGAGTTGCCGGGACAGTGCCAGAAGTTGGCAGAGAACCACCTTAGGACTCCACTCTGGATTTTCTGTCAGGGTTTACTCCCTTAGCCTTACTCCTTCTCAGGATAACCCACAAGGCAGTGGGGCATCTTCCTCTGCCTCCACAGAAGTTGTCGATTTGCAGCACCAGACCTCCTGGTCCACCGTTGAGACTATGCCCTAGAAGGGAGA
This sequence comes from Carettochelys insculpta, assembly GCF_033958435.1. Taxonomy (NCBI): domain Eukaryota; kingdom Metazoa; phylum Chordata; order Testudines; family Carettochelyidae; genus Carettochelys; species Carettochelys insculpta. The sequence continues at coordinate 12,466,296 of NC_134147.1, read as the reverse complement.
AGGAACAAGTCCCTCCGTGAGGTCAGTATGTGAGACAGACCAGACCGCCCCCTCACTGTGTTTCACCTGTGAGCTGATGCAGTTGCGCAGGGGATGGCGTCGCTGTAATGCACAACAGCTGCTAGGAGCCAACAGTGAGTTGAGTGGTGGGTGAGGACCAGTGCTTCCATCCACCTGAAAAGGCGCAGCTGCCGGAGAGTCAAAGGTACTACCTCTTCCCCAGACACCCCATATCCACCCTGATGAGGAGTAACAAAAGCAAATGTGGTAGGCAACCAGCTTGGCTTAATAGGGAAATCCTTGGTGAGCTTAAACTCAAAAAGAATGCATATAAGAAGTGGAAATTTGAACAGATAACTAAAGAGGAATATAAATATGGTGCTGGAGGATGCAGGGGAGTAATCAGGAAGGCAAAGGTACAATTGGAACTGCAGCTAGCAGGGGATGTGAAGGGTAACAAGAAAGGTTTCTACAGGCATGTTAACAATAAGAGGGTGATCAAAGAGGATGTGGGGCTGTTGTTGGATGAGGGAGGTAACCTGGTGAGAGATGAAAACAAAAAAGCAGTCAAGTAGCACTTTTTTGTTAGTCTTTAAAGTGCTACTTGACTGCTATTTTGTTCTGATAGTATATAGATTAGCACGGCTCCCTCTCTGTTACTGGTGGGAGATGATGTGGGAAAAGCTGAAGTACTCAATGCTTTTTTCTGCCTTTGTCTGCACAGACCAGGTCTGCTCCCAGACTCCTGCACTAGGCAATGCGGTATGGGAAGGAGGTGGGCAGCCCTCAGTGGGGAAGGAACAGGTTAGCTGCGTCTACACGTGCACGCTACTTCGAAGTAGCGGCACCAACTTCGAAATAGCGCCCGTCGCGTCTACACGCGTCGGGCGCTATTTCAAAGTTAACTTCGACGTTAGGCGGCGAGATGTCGAAATCGCTAACCTCATGAGGAGATCGGAATAGCGCCCTACTTCGACGTTCAACGTCGAAGTAGGGACCGTGTAGACGATCCGCGTCCCGCAACGTCGAAATTGCTGGGTCCTCCATGGCGGCCATCAGCTGGGGGGTTGAGAGATGCTCTCTCTCCAGCCCCTGCGGGGCTCTATGGTCACCGTGGGCAGCAGCCCTTAGCCCAGGGCTTCTGGCTGCTTCTGCGGCAGCTGGGGATCTATGCTGCAGGCACAGGGTCTGCAACCAGTTGTCAGCTCTGTGTATCTTGTGTTGTTTAGTGCAACTGTGTCTGGGAGGGGCCCTTTAAGGGAGCGGCTTGCTGTTGAGTCCGCCCTGTGACCCTGTCTGCAGCTGTGCCTGGCATCCCTATTTCGATGTGTGCTACTTTGATGTGTAGACGTTCCCTCGCTGCGCCTATTTCGATGTTGGGCTGAGCAACGTCGAAGTTGAACATCGACGTTGCTGGCCCTGGAGGACGTGTAGACGTTATTCATCGAAATAGACTATTTCGATGTCACAACATCGAAATAAGCTATTTCGATGTTGGCTGCACGTGTAGACGTAGATGTTAAGAGATATTTAAAAAAGCTAGACATACACAAATCCATGGGTGCAGATTTAATGCATCGAAGGGAACTGAGGGAATTGGTAAATGTGATTGCAGAGCCTTTGGCCATTATCTCTGAAAACTCATGGAGATAGGGAGAGGTCCCCAAAGATTGGTAAAAGACAAATGTAGCGCCCTTCTTTAAAAAGGAAATGAGGACAATCCAAGGAACTATATACTAGTCAGCCTTACCTTAGTCCCCAGAAAAATCATTTAGGGAATCATCAAGGAATCCATTTTGGAGCACTTGGAAGAGGCGAAAGTCCCCAGGAGTAGGCAACATGGATTCATGAAAGGCAAGTCATGCCTGACCAATCTGATTAGCTTCTATGATGAGGTAACTAACTGGATCTGTGGACATGGGGAAGTCAATGGATGTGACGTACCTTGACTTTAGCAAAGCTTTTAACACAGTCTCCCACAATATTCTTGTGTAAGTTAAGGAAGTCTGGATTGGATAAATGAACTATAAAGTGGATGGAAAGCTGGCTAGACAGTCAGGCCCAACAGGTAGTGATGAGTGGCTCAAAATCTGGCTAGCTGTTGGTTTCAAGTGGAATGCCCCAAGGATCGATTCTATTGCCAGTGTTGTTCAACATCTTTATTAATGGCCTGCATGAGGGGATGGATTGCATCCTCAGCAAATTTGCAGATGATGCTAAGCTAGGGGGTCAGGTAGATACACTGAAGGGTAGGGATAGGGTCCAGAGTGACCTAGACAAATGGGAAGGCCTAAATTAATCTGGTGAGGTTCAACAAGGACAAGTGCAGAGTCCTGCACTTGAAATGGAAGATTCCCATGCATTGTTACAGGGTGGGGACCAACTGGCTAAGTAGCAGTGCAGCAGAAAAGGACTGCAGGGGATTGCAGTGGATGAAAGGCTGGATATGAGTCAACAGTGTGCCCTTGCAGCCAAGAAGGCTAACGGCATATTGGGTTTCATTAGGAGGAGCATTTCCAGCAGTTCTAGAGAAGTTGTTGTTCCCCTCTTTTTGGCACATCTGGAGCATTGTGTCAAGTTCTGGGCCCCCAAGTATAGAAAGGATGTGGATGCACCCAATATGCCATCCAGCGGAAGGCAACAATAATGATTAGAGGGCTGGAGCACGTGACCTATGAGAGAGGGATTTGGGCTTATTTAATTTGCAGAAGAGAAGAGTGAGGGGCGATTTGATAGCAGCGTTCAACTTATTGAAGGGGAGCTCTAAAGAGGATGAAGAGAGGCTCTTCTCAACAGTGATGTATGGCAGAAGGAGCAATGGTCTCAAGTTACAGTGTGGGGTTGTGGGGAGCAGGGAGGTTGGATATTAGGAAAAAACTTTTTCGCCAGGAGAGTAGTGCAGCGTTGGAGTGCATTATCCAGAGAACGTGGAGTCTCCATCCGAAGAAGTTTTTATGTCCCAGCTTGACAAAGTCCTGGCTGGGTTGATTTAGTTAGGGATGATCCTGCTTTAGGCAGGGGGCTGGACTGGATGACCTTCTGAGGTCTGTTCCAGCCCTAGGATCCTATGGTACTAAGAAAGGACCCCATGTATTTCCAGACTAGTGTTTGCATCATAACCTAGCTCATGTGAGAGAGTTCCTATGCGTTTTGGCAATGTGACTCTACTACCATGTGAAAATTGCTGTATTTGAAGATTTTTATCTCCGAACACTTGACATTTCAGTATGCTGAGGTGAAGTGAGAGCAAATCAGAGGTAAAGGGAGAAGACAGTTTTCGGAATAAATTTGAAAATCAGTTATGAGGAGAATACCAGCTGCAGAAAGTCATTGCTTCCATTTGGCAGCTGAAGAAAGTTCGTTCTGTTTTGATGTGGAAGGGCCAGGGTGGAGAGCCCCTCGGAGAGAGCCCAAACAGAAGAGCCGGCAGCACAATCACAGGCAGCTGGGTGGGAACTGGCTCCAATGACTGGGCTAATAAAAGGCCTTTAAAACCCTTCACAGTGGGAAGGGTGGGGAGAGAGTGTGAGAGGTGAGCAGAGGAGAGCAGCAGGAACACCAGAGACAACAGAGGAAGAGTGAGAAGCTTCAAAAGATCAAGAGTGGGGACCCATGACTGCTACAGCCTGGAGAAGGTACCAGGGGGAATTCTCGGGGGAAGTGCCTCAGGGAGAAGATCTGCTTCACCAAGGGCTAAGGGAGTCAGCTCCTCCCACTAGCAGCTGCACAGGGTTCCTGGGCTGGAACCCAGCATGAGTGGGAGGGGGCCAGGTTCCTCCCAGACCACCCCTCTCCCTAGTGAGGGCAACTGGACCCTTGAGTGGTCCCAATGGACTGAATAGAGGCCAGAGGCGCAGGAATAAGACTGACTTTGTCACAATGTGTAAAACACATATTATCTGTAATTATAGAACATGATTCTAGGCAGACTGTTGCATTAACTTATTGTAAGCTCATGACCAAGATTTAACGCAACCAATTTGTTTAGCAACCTTTTTAATTGAACCTCTCCCTCGACTTTCTCTGAAAAGAACATTGATGGTCATTAAATGTTAGTAAGAGAGGGCTACTGAATGAGAGGAGATGAGTGCCATAAGTACTTCTGTTACAACATTCAGCATTATAGCCCTTTCACTTCATTTAAAGACCTTCTTAGCTCTTTCAGGCCTTTGCCATTTTTTCCTCATATCAGTTGAAATTCAATAGGCTTATGAGAAATACATACTATTAACATCTGAAGTAGAATGCTAGGGGGCTTATAGAGTCATAGGGCTGGAAGGGACCTCAGAAGGTCATCTAGTCCAGCCCCCTGCTTCAAGCAGGATCAACCCCAACCAAGTCATCCCACCCAGGACCTTGTCCAGCTGGGACTTAAAAACCTCAAGGGATGGAGAATCCACCATCTCTTTAGGCAACGCATTCCACTGCTTCACCATCCTCCTGGTGAAGTAGCTTTTCCTAATATCCAACCTACACCTCTCCCTCTTTAGCTTCAGACAATAGTTCCTTGTTCTGCCATCTGACACCACTGAGAACAGTTTCTCTCCATCCTCTTTAGAGCTCCCCTTCAGGAAGTTGAAGGCTGCTATTAAATCACCCCTCAGTCTTCTCTTCTGTAAACTAAACAACCCCAAATCCCTCAGCCTCTCCTCATAGGTCATATGCTCCAGCCCCTTAATCATTTTTGTTGTCCTCCACTGAACCTGCTCCAGCACATCCACATCCTTTTTTTACTGGGGAGCCCAAAACTGGATGCAATATTCCAGATGTGGTGTCACCAGTGCCTAATAGAGGGAAACAACCACTTCTCTAGATCTGCATGCACTGCTCCTCCTAATACACCCCAGTATGCCATTGGCGTTCTTGGCTACAAGGGCACACTGTTTACTCATATCCAGCCTCTCATATCTATCCACCATAACCCCTAGGTCCCTTTCTGCTGTACTGCTGCTTAGCCAGTTGGTTCCCAGCCTGTAACAATGCTTGGGATTCTTCCATCCCAAGTGCAGGACTCTGCACTTCTCCTTGTTGAACTGCATCAGATTTCTTTTGGCCCAATCCTCCAATTTATCCAGGTCACTCTGGATCCTGTCTCTACCCTTCAATGTATTTACCTCTCCTCCCAGCTTGGAGTCATCTGCAAACTTGCTGAGGGTGCAATCCAGTCCCTCATCCAGGTCATTAATAAAGATGCTGAACAACTCTGGCCCCAGAACTGAGCCTTGTGGCACTCCACTTGAAACAGACCACCATCCAGATATTGAGCCACTGATCACTACCCATTGGGCCCGACCATCAAGCCAGCGTTCTATCCATTTTATAATCCACGGCTCCAATCCATCCTTCCTTCACTTATGGGCAAGAATGTTGTGGGAGTCTGTATCAAAAGTAATACAGAAAACTGCAGATTTTCTGCAGGAATGAACCTCCTAAGTAGGTCTGCGTTTGTGACAATAGAGTACTACTACTGCTCTTTGGTTGGTTGTTGTCTCATAGGAGGTCTTTAGCTACATGCAGCATTTAAGTAGTGGTCATCAATTTCTTTCATGCTTGGTTCTGTCATTCACTTAGCAATATGAGAAGGGCAGGGTGGTTGTGATCCTCCCCCAGTATCTTTTACACAATTAGGGAGTGGATCATAAAAACCTCATTTGGTTTTCAGTTAATTTTTGATTTATATTAAATGTTTAAATATGCTTAGTAGACAACTAAAAGGTATGATGCTGTTAGTTTTTGCTTTGTTAACCATTTTCCTTTCTTCAGGTTTTTGTTGGTCTGCAGATAAGAACTGCTCACTGCTTTGTGAGCAATTCTCCTTTACTACACAAGACAGATTCTGATCCTGTTTCCTCAGGACTCCTGCCCTTGGAGCATCATTAGCTAGCAAGAATCAATCTCAGGATACTGCTTAGAAATAGCACTTTTAAGAGGGCATGTTTAGTAGAGACGTTCTTTAGCACTGATGTTTAGGGACCAGCAACAAGTAAGACACCTGAGACAAGGGAAATGTGAGGGGCACTAGAAGAACCAGTTTTTCCTCCCTGGTGGCACGGAGACATTAATGGGGCTCATGGAATTGAGTAAAGTAGCATACAGCTTGCTATAGCCTTGTCAATCCCAGTACCCAAGTCCTAATATCCTGGGAAGAGAGAAGAGTGACCATAAGGATGTGCCAAAATAATTTGACAGTTAAAATTATTCCAGATTATATCTGGAAAGATCCTGCACTTCTAAAGTCCCCATATTCCAACATGGAGGATTCAAAACTTTCAGCAAATATCTCACCAGGTATTACTAATCATTCACAGTAGTTTTGGGCCTCATTCTGCAATACGTATTCATGTGAGTAGTTTCAATGAAGTCAATATACTTGTTTACAGAATTGTGCCAAAATTGAGCATTCTAATTGTCCTCCCCTGGTTATGCCTTTGATCATGAAAGCCTTCAGATAATGTGTTGGCCTGGTGTTCTATAATTATCGTACTGTCTGCATGGTCAATGACTTCCCTTAAGATATCTGCTGTCTTAATTAGATATAATTACATTAGTGTTGGCTAGTCATGTTACCATGTGGCTGAATCTCACATGATAAACTATAAAGTTGAAACTCAGGCCTCTCAATTTCTGTTGAACAAAAAATTACAATAGCATTTTTGTTTGAATTAAGTGTAATGTTGGGTGTGGAAAATAGCTTTACTTTCCCTTCTGAAATGCAGACACAGGAGATGAATGACATTCTGAAAGACCCTGTCAATGTGTATTGTCCATGTGTATTGTTTAGTGTCGTCCTAAGCTACTCGGATTCTTTTGCCTTGTTTGTGTGTGTATATATGTCATGAGTGAATGCCTGTAAATGCTTAAATCCAGAGGCGTGTGAGCAGCCAGGTCAGCCAATGGAATAAAGAGAAATTATTTTGACTTGGAAAAACAATTTGCAGTATGAGGGGGTTTTTTGTGGCTGGTCTGATTGATGATTTTTCCCCTGTACTCTGTAAATTCTAAGCTGGAGTCCAGAGAAGAAATTCTCTGTTCTGTAATAATAATTTTAGTTGCTTTGATTACATCTAGCAACCAAGTATGCTTATTTACTTTCTTTGTATTTTTCTGTCTTTTGATTTGTGAATACATTACTTTTTTAAGGCAATAATTTGATTCCTGTATCCTAGAGGAATGTCTGTGTATGTGCCTAGGCCAAAAGGCTCAGTTATCAGATTACATTTCTTTGTTTCCAAGCTATTTTCCAAGAGTGAAGCTGGGGGTTGCTTGCAGATATCCAGATGCGTCTTCCTGGGCTTGAAGGGGGCTACATCACTTGCTGGTAGTGGCAATTACACCACAGGGTAAGGGAATCTGTTACTTTGGGGAGCTATTTTTAATCAGCTAGTTTTAAGGTTTTGTAGGCCCCCACTTTCTGCACTCGAAGTGTCAGAGTGGGGAAGCAGCCCTGACAATATATAATGCTTTACTCTCTATATCCCACTTCAACTCAGTTCCATTTTAAAGTCCTTAACAACTTAAAACGGTTCTTTATATTTTTGCTTCACTCTCTCTGAGTCAACAGCCCATTGATCGTGATCAACTGATCCAACCTGGAGCCTCAGCCAGCTGATCACTATCTCCTGGCCACTGAAGGGCAGCAGGGCTTGCACAGGCTGCCTATCAGTTGCAAGCTCCTCTCTGTTTTCACCTTAGGGGGAAGGAGATAACATGACTGTGCAAGCTGCCTGCACTTGCAGCTCCCATTGGCTGGCTCCTTGCCGATGAGAGCTGTGAGGACAGTGAAGGAGGCAGCACCTGGAGACAAGCTGGCCCCTGCTGGCCCTCGGGGGAACACAGAGATGATCCTGCTGCTGGCCACTTCTGGAATCAACATGGAGCAAGGGCAGGGAAGCAACCTGCGTGCGCACTGCTGGCCAGGGCTTATCTGTGCTAAGTGCTTCCCAGCCAGAACCTACAGCTCGCACCCCTGTCCTAGCTTTGACTCTATCCTCCCAGAGCCAGTCCTCCACATCTTCACTTGCACCCCATCCACTTCTTTGCTACTCCTACTAAACTGTGCCCCAACCTGGAGCCTCCTCCCAGAGCCAGCAACCCATGCTTCCTTCTGCACCCCAACACGGCCCCAACTTGAGCCTGCTCCTGCACCAAACTCCCTCCTAGAGCTTGCACCACTCACCCCTTCCTGCTCCTGAACTCCTTGGCCCCAGCCCAGGGCCTGCACCCCCTGTCTCAGCTCAGTGATGGAGCGGGGGAAGGGAATGGAATGGAATGGGTGGGGCTTTGGGGAAGGTGCAGGATACATTCTGGTTTGTCCTGAAATTTAAAAAGTGATTTTGGGCATAAAAATCTTGGCGACCACTGCTCCATATGCTTTGCAAATTTAATCATATTTCTGAGTCGTCACAAAGTAGCTTAATATCTGACCTTCTTTTGCCTTCATTATGATATCGAAGGATGAGAGAGCTTGAAGACCTTAATAGGATTTCTGCATTATCATTTGATCCTGTTCTACTTGCCAGAAGAGTACTTTTTTTTTTTGTTACAGATGGTACAAAATGGCAGTTTAGTCAGAGACCAAAGCCCACATCTTCATCGAATTTCTCAGATTCTTCTTTCTTTTCTTCTTCTTTCTTCTCTTCAGCAGGGGCAGCACCACCCATGAGGGCAGTGCCACCACCAGAAGCAACAGTGGCTGGAGCGCCACCAGCTCCTACATCAACAGATGAGGCTTCCAATGTCAATGCTAGCTAGAGCCTTTGCAAACAAGCCCAGCCAGAAAGGTTCAGCATTCACTCTGGCTGCTTTCATAAGCACATTAATTTTGTCTTTTGTGACGATGACCTCGTCATGGCAGAGGAGCATGGCGTAGATGCAGGTGAGCTCAGAGCTGGAGGCCATGGTTGGTTTGGCAGGGCATGGTGCTAGTTGTCAGGATGTAATGGCCTTACAGTGGATGTGATATACCTTGACTGCAGTAAAGCTTTTAAAACAGTCTCCCACAACATTCTTGCCCATAGATGAAGGAAGTATGGATTGGATCCATGGACTATAACATGGATAGAAAGCTGGCTTGACGGTCGGGCCCAATGAGTCATGGTCAGTGGCTCAATATCTGGATGGCGGTCAGTTTCAAGCGGAGTGCCCCAAGGCTCAGTTCTGGGGCCGGTGTTGTTCAGCATCTTTATTAATGACCTGGATGAGGGACTGGATTGCAGCCGCAGCAAGTTTGCCGATGACATTAAGCTAGCGGAAGAGGCAGGTACATTGTGGGGTAGAGATAGGATCCAGCGTGACCTGGATAAATTGGAGGATTGGGGCCAAAACAAATCTCATGCAGTTCAACAAGGGGAAGTGCAGAGTCCTGCACTTGGGATGGAAGAATCCCAGCCACTGTTATAGGCTGGGAACCAACTGGCTAAGCAGCAGTACAGGTGAAAGGGACCAAGAGGTTATGGTGGATGAAAGGCCGGATATGAGCAAACAGTGTGCGCTTCTAGCCAAGAAGGCCAATGGCACATTGAAGTGCATTAGAAGGAGCATTTTGAGCAGATCTAGAGAGGTTGTTGTTCCCCTCTGTTCGGCACTGGTGACACCACATCTGGAGTATTGTGTCCAGTTTTGCCCCCCAGTCCCCCAAGAATAGACATGATGTGGATGTGCTGGAGCAGGTTCAGTGGAAGGCAACAAAAATGATTAAGGGGCTGGAGCATATGACCTATGAGGAGAGGCTGAGGGATTTGGGGTTGTTTAGTTTACAGAAGAGAAGACTGAGGGGTGATTTAATAGCAGCCTTCAACTTCCTGAAGGGGAGCTCTGAAGAGGATGGAGAGAAACTGTTCTTAGTGGTGTCAGATGGCAGAACAAGGAGCTATTGTCTGAAGCTAAAGAGGGAGAGGTGTAGGTTGGATATTAGGAAAAGCTACTTCACCAGGAGGATGGTGAAGCATTGGAATGCGTTGCCTACAGAGGTGGTGGATTCTCCATCCCTAGAGGTTTTTAAGTCTCAGCTTGACAAGGTCCTGGCTGGGATGACTTGGTTGGGGTTGATCCTGCTTGGGGCAGGGGGCTGGACTTGATGACCTCTTTCGGTCCCTTCCAGCCCTCCATCCCAGACTGCTGTGAGACCCAGCACAGTCACCCCGGAAGTAGGAGCCAGGATATGGCTAGCAGCCTTGGAGCACACTGGGGAACAGCAAAACCTCCTCCCACTCCCCACCTCCTGCCTCTTTTGTAGCCAAGGGTAAGCAGAGCCCACCCCCTCCTGCCCCCAGTAACAGTCCCAGTACTGCCACAGCCCCTGAGGCAGGGGAGAAGTAGGGGCCTGGATCTCAGTCCTCAGCCCGGGGCCCTGACCCCTCTGTGGTAGTACAACCTGCAGCTGCTTAAGCCCCCTTGTGCCCATGGCAAGGATTGACAGTGGGGAGAAATTTGAGAGCACCTTGGGCTGGACCTGGAGTTCACTACATCTACACCTACCACGGTCCACAATGCGAGTTTTGTCCACCCCTCACCACATTAGTGTCGCCCTCTCCAGTCATCTCTCCACTATCACAAACAGCATCCGCCCCAATCCCCTAATCACATCCTCTTCTAATTCCCTAATAACCCCCTATTGTCACAATTTCCTCATATTGCCCCTTCTGTAATCTCCTACCAATCCCACTTGCCCCCTGTATCCCCACTCCCTAGTAATCCCCCATCTCCCCAACTTCCTACTAATCCCCCATCACCATCTCTCAAACACCCCTTTGCTAATCCCTGACCAATTCCCCGCTCTAAGCCCCAGCCCTGCCCCTGGAGTGCTACTGCGTGTCCCCTGCTTATCAGCCTCACAGACACAACCAGAATAAAAAAACTAGCACCTGCTGTGGCGGCAGGAATCACTGAGTCATTCACACAGCCTTGGCTGGGCTTTTCCATGCAGCCGCTGGGTGTGGGAGGGCAGAGGCACTGTCTGGGCCAAGAGTGTTCAGCACGTGGAATCCGGCCTGCGGAGCCAGCAGTGGTGATGTTTTTAAAAGGTGGCTGGGTGGTGCTGAATTGCGTGTGGCTCTTTAAGGAGCCATTTGCGGCTCCCGCCTCTGCTACGTGACTCCTCCTCCAGCTGCCGTACAGTGCGGCGGGGCAGAGAAAAGCATCGGGGGATGTGCACTGGAGCCGCATGCCTCTCTTTGAGCAATAGAGCTGCGGGAGTGCTGTGTGCTGCTCTGTGCACATGTCCCTCCCCAGCACTTTGGAGGGAGAAGCACCTGGCAGCAGTTGTGGCTCCAGTGAGTCATTGGCATTGGATTGTAGCAGGGGGCGAGCTCTGGAGGAGGGAAGGGGGGGATTGTGTTAAAGCAGGGGCCTAGGGGGTGCCTGTCTTTGGGGGAGGACGGATTGGGTTAAAGCAGTGGGCTGGGGGGCTTGATTCTGGGGGAGGGAAGGGGGGATTGGTTAAAGCAGGGAGTGGGGGGTTCCTGTCTTTGTGGGAGGAGGGATTGGGTTAAAGCGGGGGGCTGGGGGTGCTTGGCTCTAGGGGAGGGAAGCGGGGATTGGTTAAAGCAGGGAGCTGGGGGTTCATAGCTCTGGAGGAAGGGAGTTTGGGGATCTTGTGTGTCTGAAAATTGTGGGTCCTGGGGGTACTTTTTTTTATAAAGTACCACTTGGGGGGGAAAAAAGGGTTGAGAAACACGGGAATAGAACTCAATTTAATTGGCTTAATGGCAGGCAGGAAGGATCCAGCCATGAAACCAATTAAATTGAGTCCTGTTCTTTCAGTGTGGAAGGGTGCTGGGAGCTGCCTCTGCAGCAATGTTCCTGAGTGTATTAGGAGGTCTGGGGATAACCGCACAGCCATGGTGAGGAGGAGACAGCTCAGCAACGGAGCAACGGTGAGCAGCAGCATGCAGAGCTCCTGGGTAAGTTAACTCTGGGTTTGGAGGGAAGGTTGGGGCTGCAGGGGATTTAAGCCTGGGGGCAGGGTGGGGTGGGAGGGTGATTCTGGTTTGAGGCTATTTTGTGTTTGGCCCCTGCAACATGTAAAAAACTGTCGAGTGGCCCCTGATGTAAAAAGGTTGGACACCCCTGGTCTGGGCATATAAAGAAGGAAAGGCAAAAGGCAGAGCATACAACCCTGCTAAGAACATGGTTGTGTCCAGCACCTCCATAAAATGCTGCAGGCGTCCTCACAGTCCTAAAGCCATCACATCTGCAGCTGCTATGTCTGGTGCATGAAAGGACAAGTTAGACATGAACCTGGCTCCGACTAGCAAGAGCCGCATTTGTTCAAGCAAAAAGCCGCATGCAGCTCAAGAGCAGTGGGTTGGCCACACCTACACTATAGCAAACAAGGACATTATTCTGAAAATATATTTATTGTTCAAGCCAACTAGTCACCTATGGCTACTGGTTAGCATGTTGGATACAATGAGTGTAGAGCCTTTAGTGGTACTCACTATTAACTGTTTCTTGACTGCCGACCAACTATCCTCATTTACTTCTGCCACTTCTTCCAAATGATTAATTCCATTTTGTGTGTCTGATTTATGACTAGTTCTGCTGCTCAGTCAACTTTTCTGTTATCTCCACTTGGTGTCTCTGCCATGTTTCTGCCCAATCCCTTAGTTCTTATCATTCTCCCATCTTTTACTATATTATCCCCTGCTCCACCCACCTCCCAGTCCTCTTCTCTATTACTGTTCTGTTGAGCTCAGTCATGCTTGAGCAGTCTTATCCCAGTTGCCATCTTCCACTTATCAATGTCCGTGCCTTTCAGGAAGGCTCTGAAAGTGAAGTTAGAGGTATTTTTACAAGTGTTAAGGTAAAATGGATCAGTGCTTTCTATTTATGCTTTTCTCTTTTAAGAAAAAGGCTTTTTAATTCAATGGGATTTTTTTAAAGACATTAACATGCTATAACCCATGGAATTCAGACTGTAGAGTGAAACATGGCTAAATTCTAAAGAGATACTGGATAATTTTATGCCCACTGTTATGGGACAGGTGTACATTTTTACATCTTAATTTTAGGTAAGAATTTTGACAGATCCACATGATAATCAAACTATGGAACTATTTCCATAATCAAACTATGGAAATTTGGCCTGGATTAAATTGTTGTCAGATGGATGCACAACTGGTTAAATGACCGTACTAAAACAGTAGTGTGTTGTCAAACTGGGAGGACATATCTGTTGGAGGCTCCACATCAGTCAGTCCTGGGTCAGCTACTCATCAGTATTTTCATTAATGAATTGGCTAATACTCTTCACACATAACTAAAATGTTTGCAAGTGATAGCTTGCAAGCACTTTGGAAGACAGGATTAGAATCAAAACAATGGAGAAATTGGAGAGTTTGGTCTGAATTTCACAAGAAAAAGTTGAACAAAGTCAAATACAAAGTATTTACTTAATGCATTTTGACTTTTCTTTCCTAACCACAGAAAAGGAAGATAACTGGCTAGGTGGTGTTATTTTTGAAAAGTATCTGGGAGTGATTAGTGGATCACAAATTGAATGAGTCAACATGCAGTTGGGGGCAGGGGGAAAAGAAGCTTAGAACCATTCAAGGAAATTATCCTGTTCTTTTCATCAGTGGTGAGGTCTCAGCTGTAGCTACTGGGTCCCATTGTGAGCATCACAGTTTAGAAATGGTGTGGACAAATTAGAGACAGTGAAAAGGGAGTGGGGTTTGGAAAACCTGACACCTGTGGAAAGATTTTGAAAAAGGGTTTAGTTTGAGAAAAGATGTCAGAGAAGCCCAGACAGAAGTTGTTGACTTTTGTTAAGGACTACTATAAAGAGGATAGTAGTCAAATGTTTTTCATATCCACTGAAGGTGGGACAAGAAGTAAGGGCTTAATCTGCAGCAAGGAAAATCTAGCTTTAGATAACTTTATACAGGTAGTTAACATATGGAATAGAGTTTGCAGAATCCCCATACCTGAAAGCTTTTAAAAACAGGTGGACAAATTCTTGTCAGGGATGTTCTACATTTATTTGACTTATTTGATGACTTCCTGCATGGGGCTTACTAGATGACTTCTTGAGGGTTTTTCCAGCCAGACATGTCTATGATTCTATTAGGTGTCAGGTCTAATTTTAGATATGTCTTGCAAATATTTGCATGAACCACTGGCAACATGAGTTATCTTCATGTGTCAGCTGGTACACAGAATAACATGTTTCTCTCCCCACACACCCTTTACCACCCTTCTCATTGACTTCTGCACCTGAAGTAGAAGAGGTCTTTGGCGTAGATGTAAAAGCTGTGGGCTTAAACCGTGCTGATGACCATTATAGGAATTTCTTTCATTCTCAGGCTACATCTACACGTGCACGCTACATCGAAATAGCTTATTTCGATGAATAACGTCTACACGTCCTCCAGGGCTGGCAACGTCGACGTTCAACTTCGACGTTGGGCAGCACCACATTGAAATAGGCGCTGCGAGGGAACGTCTACACGCCAAAGTAGCACACATCGAAATAAGGGTGCCAGGCACAGCTTCAGACAGGGTCACAGGGCGGACTCAACAACAAGCTGCTCCCTTAAAGGGCCCCTCCCAGACACAGTTGCACTAAACAACACAAGATCCACAGAGCCGACAACTGGTTGCAGACCCTGTGCCTGCAGCATGGATCCCCAGCTGCCACAGCAGCAGCCAGAAGCCCTGGGCTAAGGGCTGCTGCACATGGTGACCATAGAGCCCCGCAGGGGCTGGAGAGAGCGTCTCTCAACCCCTCAGCTGATGGCCGCCATGGTGGACCCCGCTATTTCGATGTTGCGGGACGCGGATCGTCTACATGTGCCCTACTTCGACGTTCAACTTTGAAGTAGGGCGCTATTCCCATCCCCCATGGGGTTAGCGACTTCGACATCTCGCCGCCTAACGTTGATTTCAACTTCGAAATAGCGCCCAACACGTGTAGCCGTGACAGGCGCTATTTCGAAGTTGGCGCCGCTACTTCGAAGTAGCGTGCACGTGTAGACGTGGCCTCAGTCACTCTTCCTCTCTCTTTCACACACAGACAGAGGACAGAAGGTTGGGAAGTGGGGAGGGCTCAAGGCAGGGCATGGGATGCAAAAGTCAAGGCAAATGGGAGGTGCAGAGGTTGGAGCAGGGGGCTCAGGACAGGGGGCTAGGAGGTGGAGGGGGTTATCGGAGCCTCCTATGGCAGTGAGGGTGGCACTGCTCTTGCAGCAGCTCCTCCCCTGGGAGGGGAGTATCTGGTATTGTGCCTTGTTGGATGGGGGCTAAGGCTCTGTGGGCTGGCCAGCTGCCTCCCTGGCCTTCTGGCAGTTTGATGGAAGGCTGCACTCTGAGGGCAAACCCTGGCCTGCTGCTATGACCCTGGCCTCCAGCTGCGCTCTGAGGGCAAACCCTGGCCTCCAGCTGCCCTCCACTCCCATTCCGGGCCTGCAGCCTGTCAGGGAGGGGGCAGCACTCTGGGGGCAAGCCCTTGCCTGCTGCTGCCCCCGCACCCCTAGCCTGTGGCTGCACCCAGGGGAGCTTTGCTTGGGTCAGTGCCCTCCCCTCCTGCTGCAGTTGGTCTTACTGGGCAAAGCTGTGAAGGCTTCCACTTGTCTTCAGCAGCTCCTTCCATCCTGCAGCCTTTTGGGCAGGACTCTCTGGGATCCGGTCGGGCTCCGGGGGCCTTCCCTAGCCTCAAGTGTCCCTTCTAGCCTACAGGCGATCTGGGAGGAGGGGGGTAGGCTCTGGGGGCTACCCCTCCGCAGCCCCCCTCAGTTTGCAGGCTGTTGAGGCTGTGTCCCCCTCCAGCTGCCCTCCATGGTCCGCAGGCTTTTTTGGGGGAGGGGAGTGGGCAGGCTCCAGAGGGCTGCAATCCTTCCTGCTACCCCCATTACCTGCAGAGTGTCTGAGGGGCAGGATAAGCTTTGGGGGCTGCTTCCCCTCCCGCTGCCTCCCTCCGCAACCTGCCTGGAGGAGGCAGGCTTCTGTCAGCAGCTTCCCCTATAGCAGCCCCCATGATCTGCAGGCTGTCTGTGTGAGGGGAGTGCTGGGGTCTGCCCGCAGCCACCAGTGCCCCCTCCCATGGCCTGCAGGCTGTCTGGGAGCTGACCCCCTCCACTACAGCTGGCAGGCTCTTGGATTGAGGCATGGGCGCCACTTACCCAGTCTTTGTGGAAGGCAAGATGGCAGAACCACAGTCTGCTGGCCACTCCCTTGGTACTGCAGCTGTCCCCAGTGGCCACTCTCCGATTTTCCTTTCTATGTCCCTTCCTTTCTCCTCCATCCTTCCTCTGCCCTATCCCTTTCCTCAAACAGCCCCTTGCTTGTCACTTCCCATTTTCCAGGTACACCCAAACGCTGGCCTTGGTTTAAGCTAGGGTAAGAGTCAGTGACATGCCAGATATGATGGTCCTAACTTTTATGGTTTGGGAGTAGTTCTTGAACAAATGGACTCTCAGAAGCACAGAGACACATGCTGTCTATGTAATATATATAAGCTGCGTCTACACGTGCACGCTACTTCGAAGTAGCGGCACTAACTTCGAAATAGCGCCCGTCGCGGCTACACGCGTCGGGCGCTATTTCGAAGTTAACTTCGACGTTAGGTGGCGAGACGTCGAAGTCGCTAACCTCATGAGGGGATCGGCATAGCGCCCTACTTCGACGTTCAACGTCGAAGTAGGGACCGTGTAGACGATCCGTGTCCCGCAACGTCGAAATTGCCGGGTCCTCCATGGCGGCCATCAGCTGGGGGGTTGAGAGATGCTCTCTCTCCAGCCCCTGCGGGGCTCTATGGTCACCGTGGGCAGCAGCCCTTAGCCCAGGGCTTCTGGCTGCTGCTGCGGCAGCTGGGGATCCATGCTGCAGGCACAGGGTCTGCAACCAGTTGTCGGCTCTGTGTATCTTGTGTTGTTTAGTGCAACTGTGTCTGGGAGAGGCCCTTTAAGGGAGCGGCTTGCTGTTGAGTCCGCCCTGTGACTGTGTCTGCAGCTGTGCCTGGCACCCTTATTTCGATGTGCGCTACTTTGGCGTGTAGACGTTCCCTCGCAGCGCCTATTTCGATGTGGTGCCGCGCAACGTCGAAGTTGAACGTTGACGTTGCCAGCCCTGGAGGACGTTTAGACGTTATTCATCGAAATAGCCTATTTCGATGTTGGCTTCACGTGTAGATGTAGCCATAGTGACAGGATGAGGCCAGTGGAGTAACTTATAAGGGGGAAAGCAGTTGCAAAAAGCAGAAACAGCCCTGGCAATCAGGCAGAGTGGGAGCAGCCAGGGAAGAGGCTGCTATAAATCAGTTAGTGCTAGCTGGTCCCACTTGAGGCTGCCCACCCCCTTTTAAAAATCTTCCTCCAGTAGGGAGTGGGGAGAGAGTGGAAAAGCCATTCTGCTCCATGCCATTCAAACAAGCAAGGAGAAAATTAGAGAGTGGTGCAGGCAAATAACAGCAACATGAGTAACAGCAGGGCAGGTGAGAAGCTCCTGCAGGGCGTGTTTGGGGCTCCCTGCCCCTAGTAACCTCAGGGCTCAGCCAAAGGCTGGTGGGACTGGGTACTCAGCCCCACCAACTGCTACCTGCTGCCCTTGGAGTCAGAGACTGAAATCCGAGCCCTGGCAATGGCAAGAAGGCCACATACCACAGGACTATGGACTGAGAGCACACACATGCATGCACGTACGCATGCACACACATGCAAAGCAAATTGACCCAGCATTGCTTGGGTATTGAAGTGAAATCAGGCTTGTGTTGTTTTTGTTTGGGGAAAAATAAAAGGAAAAAGCATATGGTTTATGCAAATGTTTTGGGGGAGCTAACTGCGTGGTGAGTTGTGGGGAGGGAGCAAAGCTCCACCTGCACAGCACTGTGGCTGAGCAGTAGTGGGGAAGGAGTCTGGAGTCGGGGGCTCTTAGCTCTCTGGAGGGTGGAGAGCCTGTTCTCCATCAGATCACTCTTTTCCTGCTGTGGCCACCCCCAGTTATCCTTCTGCAGTATCACTGTTCCCTGTGCTCGCTGACCTCAGTGGTGAGTCTGAACTCTGTTATTCTTCTTCTCAGTGCTCCTCTCTTTCCATGTTCTGGGGAAGCCTGGGATTTCTAACATTTCCTACTTGCCAGGTGCAAACAAACCCGACCTTGGTTTAAGTTAGGGTGAAAGGAAGCTCTATACCAAATTTTGTGTTTGTAGCTCTTACACTTTAAGATGTGTTCTTGAACAAATGTAGCACCAGCAGACAGGTAGACACCCTCTAAAAATATCTAGTAGGTACTAGGTAGGTGGTAGAAGTAGGCATCCTTCGATCCCGAGGGATCATGGGTTTGCGCCCCAGTTGGACTGATTCGAGCAGCGTCTTTTGTGGCTGTGCAATCCAATCCAGGAGTGGCAGTCCTTCCTGCACTGTGAGCAGCAGTAGGCAGATGTCGCTTTGGTATCAAGGTACTACAGAGTGTAAAACAATAATATATAAAGTGTGTGCATAACAGACCCTGGAGCAATTGTTACAATTATTTTTTATTGCGTAACATTTTATTTATCAGTTTGGAGGCTTGATAACTTACATTTGTTTTACTGTTGATTTTTTTTATTGTTCACATTAGTTAATAGGACTTTAAGAATCTGGCTTTGTAGACTTTGTAAGTTTGGGAGGCTGAGCAACATCTTTCCTATGGATTCAGAGAGTGGAAAACCCTACTTTGTCTAAGTTCCAAAAGGTCAGAACATTACTTAATTAACTTGTCTTTCCAGACCTCAAGCCTCACTCTTAAAACTATAAAACTAACACGTACAGTGCTCAGATACCTCAGGGCGTTGCCAGTGAGCTACAGTGCTTTTCAGAAGTTAATCTGTGTTGCATGGAATTGGGCCCTGAGTCTGCTTGGATTTTCTAAATGAGAACTCCTGGAACAGTGGCCAAAATTGACAAGTGTTGGTGTAATTTACACACTGGAGGTGCAAAGTCTGTCCAAAACCACTTTAAAAAAATGCATGATTTTTCATGGGGAGTCCAAGTCAGGTGTTTGAATTTTAGTAGTGGCAGTGCTATGAAGATAGCCTCTGAGCATTAGTATAACATACATCTGTAACAGTAGTGGAAGTGGAGAATAGAAAGACACAGAAGGAGAAAGTATTGGAGGGGTAGCCATGTTAGTCTGGATCTGTAACAGCAATGAAGGCTCCTGTGGCACCTTATAGACTAACAGTAAACTTTTGAGCATGAGCTTTCGTGAGCACAGACTCACTTCGTCAGCTCACGAAAGCTCATGCTCAAAACTTTACTGTTAGTCTATAAGGTGCCACAGGACCCTTCGCTGCTGTTACAGAAGGAGAAGGGTGGCTGGAGCTAGGAAATGGGAGAAAGGCAGAAAAAGATAAATAGGGAGTATAAGATGGTTGGGCAGGATAAAAGCAAGGAGGCAGAATCTACAAAAACAAAGTGAAGTAAAATGGCAAATATGTGAAGGCGGAGAAGCACCAATGAATGTCAGAGTGATTAAACAGGTAGACAGAGAGGAAATGGCAGAAAAGACAAAATAAAAAATATAGATACCAAGCTCCACCAGATGATGTGCAAAAAGCTACGATGTAAAAAAGTAAAATACAAGTGTGGCTTCTGCTTTGAACCCCATTTTGACGAGTAGACACCCTGGTCAGAAATGACTTGATCAGATCAGTTTGCAGGTGCTTGGATGCTAGCTATGGCTGACATAAACTGCAAGGCAGGGGGAAGCAGTCGAGTAGCACTTTAAAGACTAACAAATAATTTATTAGGTGGTGAAATTTCATGGGACAGACCCACTTCTTCAGACCATAGCCATACCAGAACAGCCTCAATATTTAAGGCACAGAGAACCAAAAATAGTTATCAAGGCTGATAAATCACAAAAATTGTAATCAAGGTGGGCAAATCAGAAGAGGACTGTGGGGGGAAGTCAAGAGTCAGATAAAACAAAATATGTAGAAGAGTCGTTATAATGGGCCAGGTAATTGCTGTCCCGGTTCAAACCACATGTTAATGTATCGAATTTGAATATAAAAAAGAGTTCCGCACTCTCTCTCTCTGTAGGTGATCCTTGAAGTTTGTTTTCAGTAAAACACAGACTTTCAGGTCATCAACAGAATGGCCCACACCATTAAAGTGCTGGCTGACAGGTTTGTGAGTTAGGAGCTTTCTGATGTCTGTTTTGTGTCCATTCATTCTTTGTCGAAGAGTGTTTACCGTTTACCCTATATACAAAGTATGTGGGCATTAATGACACATGATGGCATATATGATGCTAGTTGAGGAACATGAGAATGTGGCATAAACTGAGTTCTTTTAGGCTGAATGTCCTCTTAGCCGCAAACTCCATAGATGGTATTTACCAGCAGATACCAACCAGAGTACTAAAAACACCTATGTCCTTATTGATTTACAATGTTCAGTTTTGTAGCTACTAGTACAGTTGAACCTCATTAGTCTAGCACCCTTGATACATGACCAGTGCCAAATGAGAGAATTAGCCGGACCACAGGACGTTTAGAAGTGCATATCTCACAATTGCTGTCCAAGAACGCTCAGCTGCTGGCTGACCTGGATGACAGTGGAGTGGCAGTTTTGGACTTGAGACCAGCACACATTGGTGGGACCACATCGTTTTGGAGTCCTGGGATGACCAGCAGTGGCTGCAGAACTTCCACATGCACAAGTCCACTCTTATGGAACTTTGTGATGTGCTGGCCCCCACCCTGAAGCACAGCAACACAAAAATGAGGCTGGCTTTAACAGTTCAGAAGTGAGTGGCAATTGCTGTGTGGAAGTTTGCAATAACTGACAGTTAGTGGTCAGTGGCAAATCAATTCATGGTGGACAGATCTACAGTGGGAGCCATGGTGATGCAGGTGGCCCATGCAATCTGTTGTCATCTCCTGAGGAAGACCATGACCCTGGAAGATGTACAGGCCATAGTGGATGACTTTGGTGCCATAGGGTTTCCTAACTGTGGTGGAGCAATAGATCGCATGCACATCCCCATCGTAGCCCCGAACCGCCTGGCCTCTGAGTATATAAAGACAAAGGGGTACTTCTCTATCGTTTTGCAGGGGTTGGTAGATCACAAAGGTCATTTCACTGACATCAACTTTGGATGGTCTTGGAGGGTTCTCAATGTGCTTCTCTTCTGAAATTCTGGTCTGTACAGAAAGCTCCAGGATGGGACTTTTTCCCCAGACCAGAAAATCACAATTGGTGATGTGGAGATGCCTATTGTAATATTGGGTGACCCTGTTTACCTTCTGCTCCCTTGCCTTATGAAGCCCTACACAAGAGCCTTGGACCCCAACAAGGAAAACTTCAGTCAGAGACACTCAGCAAGTGCAGAATGGTGGGGGAATGTGCCTTTGGCCATTTAAAAGTGAGGTTCAGATGCTGTTTTGACCTGTTTGGACTTTTCTGAACTGATGTCCCCACTGTGATTACAGCGTGTGCTATTTTGCACAACATTGGTGAATCCAGGTGGGAGACCTTCCTGTCTGTCTAAAATTCTGAAGGTGAGGCCACAGCAGGGCTTACTTGCAGCTGCCTATACAACCATCCACCAATAACCATGCTGAGGCATCAGCAATAAGGGAAGCTTTAAAACATAGCTTCCTGAACGATCTGTAGCACACATGCTACCAATGTATTTCTCTCTTGTAATGCCAATGAATCAAACCGTGTCTTAATGAATGAATGCTTTTACTTGGTAGGAGGGGGTTAATTTACAGTAAGTAGAATGTATGTGGTGGCCATCTGTGCCTTCAGCCCTCCTCCAACCTACCCAGTTCTGTCAGCCACACATCCGCTGCAGACCTGGGTGCAGAGGTGGGCAACTGTGCCTTCAGCCCTTTCCCAACCCATCCAGTTTCATGAGCCATACATCTGCTGCAGGCCTGGGCATAATGGCGGGCAGCTGTGCCTTCAACCCTCCTGTAACATGACTGGGTCCCTGTGCCATGTGTCTGCTGCGGACCTGGGCATAGCGGTGGGCAGCTGTGCCTTCAGCCCTCCCCCAACACTCCCAGTTCCATCAGCTGTGCATCTACTGCAAACCTGCTTGTAGGGGCGGGCAGCTGTTCCTTCAGCCCTCCTCCAACCTGCCCAGCTTCCCTATGCCATGCATCCTCTGCGGACGTTGGCATATCATTGGGCAGCTGTGCCTTCAGCCCTCCCCCAATCCTCCTGGTTCCGTCACCCATGTGTCTGCTGCGACCTGGGAGTATCAGTGAGCAGCTGTGCCTTGAGCCCTCCCCCAGCCCACTTGGTTCCCCACAATGATTTGTGTTCCCTACCACTTATGCACTCCACAAAAATCACACCGAGCTCAAAGGAAGGAATTTATTTTGTGGGGAGGAGAGGTTTAAGTGGCAGAGAAAAGAAGTGTTGTCAAGGGTGCTTGAATAGCCTTTTGTCGTGGCCCTTGGGACTAGAGCAGCAGGCTATCTTTGTCCTCCCTCCCTGTGTTCAGGGGTGGCAATAACAATGGTTGGGCAACCTCTCTTCAGGGACTGCAGCCAGCTCCTTCAGTGCTGTGTTGGGAGTTCCTCTGCAGCTGCAACAGGGAGTACAGGACATCCATTTGCTCCGTAACTGTCATTATGAGCTTTGCCCTGGCCTCACTCTGCTTTGCCACTTGCTACTGTCGGAAATCAAGCATTCTCTCCTGCAACTCAGCTTGACTTTGATGCCACTGAGCTGTACAATGAAACCAGTGAGCAGTGTCCTTTGTCAGCTTACTGTGTTCTGCTTCGTTCTGCTCCATGTGCTGCAGGATGAGAGCCTGCTTTCACCTTTTAAATTTCTGGACCTCTCTCTCATTCTGGGCATTGCAGCTGGAAAGTGAAGGTCAAAATTAAAATATAATTCACATTATGTGCTTTCAAATTGAATGAATCGGACTCTGGGTCTACTATCAGGGAAAGTTTCTTTTGTGAAGGTCACTAAAGGCTTATTAAGAATGGGATTCTAAGTGTGCATTTCACAATATATCATTTACCATCACTTATCCAGCACATTTCTTTGTGGACATGGTAAGCTATAAGCAACTGTTTGCTTTTTGGGGCAAGTGGGGGCTGCCAAGCAGGAGAAGCCTGGGGCAGGGGAAAAATTTTTTTTCTCTGTTCCTGGGGCAGTCCTCCCCAATGAGCAAGGATCACAGTGCCTGGCAGCCACGTGAAGAGAGGGGATGGTGGGGAAGGGTTCGAATACAGCCACATGGATGGCTGTGTGGGGGGATCCCTTAAAGAAAAAAGAAATTCTGGATGGAAAGGACATGGAAGGGGAGATGCCTGAAGAACCCAGCAGCTGCATGGTTCAGGAACCCTGTAAACTATAAAGAAATGCTGGGTGGAAAGGGACATGGGAGGGGAGATGTCCCACAAAGCCTGCAAACCATGCTGGGGAGTGCGGAACAGAGCCCCCAACAGCTGCTGCAGGAAAATGTAAAAGGTCAGGAGGCATAGTTTAAAAAAAAAAAAAATCCGATGCAGGTTGCCAAAGAAGACATCACCCTCTTAAAACTAACAGATGTGGACAAAGAAGACCTGATCATGCTGTGTGACCACAAGTCTGGAAAATTTGCTAAAATGCAGTGTGGTGCCATGACACCAGATCGCTATCTGGTTGCCTGGCGTGGCAAGATGTGCTACTGTGGAAGTTGCAAGAAGTCAGGTCTGCCCAAAAATCTTGTGAAAAAATACAAGAGAGCCTAGATGAGGCCTTCGAGAAGATATCCAAAAAGGAGAAGCACTCCATCCCAAGAAACATTAACATGCTGTTCTGAGGGACACAGATCCACAGCAGACCTGCATCCATATCCAAACCTATACCTATACCCATCCACAACCCACTTTTAACATGCAGCATAAATATTCACCCAGACAGCCTGATGTAGGGCGTCGGGGACTGGTATGGAGGGGACCAGTTCCAGGTCTATGGTGAAGAGCTCTGGGCTGTCAGGAAGAACTTCCTCAGTCCCCTGCTCATTGTCCCCTTCCTCCTCTCCATTGGCCTCTTCCTCTGGGGCACCCTGCTCCTCTCAGCTCACTCACAACTACAGACCAGGGCCTCCACAATGTATTAGTTAAGACTGGGCTCTGGGCTGGTGTCACTCACCAGAAGCATGTGCAGCTGTTCATAATAGTGGCAGGTCTGTGGAACTGCCCCTGACCACTTGTTGGCTTTCTGCACTTTTTGTTAGGCCTGCTGGAGTTCTTTCACCTTCACCCAGCATTGCGTAGAGTCCTGGGAGTAACCTCTGGAGGTCACCTAGCAGGACACCTGATCATAGTTTGCCGCATTCCTCTTGGCCACCCAAAGTCTCTTCGCCACCAATTGGTCTAATCCGGAATCTCCTGGTGAGTCCATGCTGGGGCTCCTTACAAGCCTGAGAAATACTAGACAGACAACTACCCTGAGTGCTCATGATTGCAGATGGCTACTGATGCATTTGCTACTGTTGCAGCATTATGGCTACTGCTGTGGTGCCATGCAAACGGCAGAGGAATGTTTTTCATTATGGGTGCCCTTTATATTTGCAAGCCTGGGTGCTGCTGAATTCCAATTCAAATTCTAATTCAATCAAAAATTTGCAGGCTTTCTGTGATCTTCTTCCTGCTCACCTGGATGGAGAGCAGTGGAGAAAAAAGCAGAAAAAGCGTCTACATGCAGAACTCCCTGGAAGCTTCATAAAGCCAGTACCTCGTTGCACCTGTCCTACAGTGCCGAGCACAGTGTTCTGAAATAAGTGCAGCATGTCTGTGGTTTATCCTGGAAATTACCATCTGTTGCCTACATTGAACAATATTGTCCTGCACCCAGTTGGTGCAGGGGCTGTGAGAACAGGACCCCTGTCATGCTTTTTCACATGTGGAGAAAGTCATGCTTGATGTAAATGCATCACTATCTTGCCCTCATGTACAAAATGCAATGGCCCCTGAAATGATGGCCAAAGGCAGAGCTTGTGTGCCGCTGCTGGTGTGAAGTCAGCAGAGCTGCATGGTGCTGGCATAAGAGAGGAACACTGGATGAGATAATATCCTTTGCTGGATTAACTGCTGGTGGTACGAGAGACAAAAATCTCAAGCCATAAAGACTTCTTCTTTAGATTTGGGAAAGGTACTCCGAGCAACTGTGCAAAATGCAATAGATCAGATTGCTTTAGCTTGAATTTGATCCAGTGTCTCTTTCCCAGATACATCTTTAGAAAGGGTTGTGCAGATTTCCTCTGAGGATTAGGACTAACACGTCAGATATAGAGCAATCCCTTTGTGAAAAGTGTTTTTTTAAAGGTGATGTGGGGGTATTTGTCTTTTTCACTTTCCCAGTGATTTTGTTTCCCCATGCAGCTGTTGTCAGGGCGCTTAGAGCACTGCTACACCACACGTTGTAACAGGTATCTGTAGGACCCATGGATCTTGAAAGATGTGTTGTGAGGACTGTTGATTACAGTAGCAAAGGTGATGTATCTGTAGGTTTTGCACTTGGTTCTGCTCTGAGGGTTTTTCCCCCTCACAGATGAAGTAATTAATTTTAGAATAACAAGCAGTCTTGTAGCATGTTAGAAATTAACACATTTATTGGGTCACAAACTTCTTTGAATGATTTTAGTTTCTCTGGAAGCTTAAATTTATTATTCTGATAGACACTAAAAATGGTGGACCAAAGAGCAAGCAATTGAATGTGTGGTTTATTACAACAATATGTGACCCAACTAAAGCCAGGTCTGTAGTGTAGATTTACATTTGTGTAACTACTTTGTCCAGGGATGTAGAAAAAAGGTGACCTAATCCCCATTGTAGACAGTGCTACTGCTGGCAGGAGAGCTTCTCTCAGGAACAATGATCCTTACTGCTTGGAGCGGTGGAGATAGATTAACTATGCTGAAGGGAGAACTGCTGGAAAATGTTCTGGAAATGTGCTGGAAAACTATGCAATGGAGAACTGCTGGAAAGTGTAGAGCACTTCCCATTCCTTGGAAGTCATCTTTAAGCTAAAATCAACATTGATGCGGAAATCCAGCATCATCTGAGCTGTGCAAGCTCTACTTTCCCCTGCCTGAGACAAAGGGTCTTTGAGAATCAGGACATCTATCCCAAGACAAAGCTTTTTGCATACCATGCAGTGGTTGTTCCAATGCTATTGTACGCATGTGAAACCTGGACAACATACAAGCATCATTTGAAGGCACTTGAACAATATCATCAACACTGCCTCAGCAGAATCCTAAACATCTCTTGGGAGGATATGTCCATGAACCTAGTGTTCTGGAAGAGTTGAACATGAACAGCATTGAAACCATTTTCATTTATCAACAACTTTGTTGGACTGGTCACATGGTTCAGATGTCTGATTAGCACCTCCCAAAACAGATTCTGTTTTCCAAGTTGGATGAAGGACAGAGGGGCATTGGGGGCCAGAGGAAGTGGAAGTGATATAAGGACATGCTGAAGGCACACGTGAAAAAGTGCAGCATCGGTGTTGACACTTGGAAGAACCTTGCCAAAGACTGGCCCCAGTGGTAAATGATGATCCATGAGGGGGTGGCTCAGTTTGAGAGGCTACACTGAGGTGCAGATGAGGAGACCTGGAGAAGAAGAGTCAAAAGCTGCCTCCTGCCCTTCCACCAACTACTGACACCTGCCCTGTCTGTGAGAAGAGCTGCGGCACCAGAATTGGGCTGGTCAGCCTAAAGGGCTCACAAAGAGGACGGTGATATGAAGAGGTCCTACTTGTTACTGAGTAACGGCCAAGAACATGCTGATGGGAAATGCTCTGAAGAAACATTTTCAATTTAATCCCTGGCCGCCTCCCTTCTTTCAGGCCCGGCGCTGCAGAGGGGGGAAGCAGCCTCGCCTTCCTCTGCCGCCTCCCAGCTTGCAGGTGTCTGTGATGCTGCTAACTCCAGAGGCGGGCACAGCTCCTCTTCTCCCCAGGGGTCCGCCCGCCTTGTCTGACACCCTAGGGCTACAGCTCCGCCCGTGTGACACGGGGCGCCCATCCCGGGCACCCCCTCCCAGCACGCCGCACGCGACCCATGGGCAGAGCCCGGCGCTGCAGCCGCGCTGCGCTGGGGGTGGGGCCAGGGCTGCCCGTAGCGCCCCGAGGAGTAGGCGGGATAGGCGGGCCCCGCCTTCCCCCCGCGGCGGCTCTGTGGCCGCTTCCCCGCGCGCTCTCGGGGGCCATGCGGAGCTTGCTGCCGCCGCTGGCTGAGGGCGCGGCTGGCCGGGACCCCGCGGGCTCAGCAGCGCCTCTGCCGGCCTTGCTGCGCCGCCGCGCGGGGACAACGGTGGCGGCACCAAGGTAAACGGGGCAGAGGCTCGGGGCGCCCCAGTCGGGAGCGGGCGAGGGGCGGAGCGTTCCCGGACGGCTCCCGGACAGGCCGCCGCGTCTGCCGGGCCGACAGGGGGCCCGCTCGGCTCCCGCCTCTTGAGGCGCAGGGAGCGGCTGTCCGCTCGCGCCAGCTCCGCCCCTCCCCGGGCCGGGCTTTCCCGGCCTCGCAGCAGAGCCGGTGCGTCGCCGCCTGACGGGCGCGGGAGGAGGGTTTTTTCTCTCCCCCTCAGGCTGCCCGGCGGCGGCGGCGGCGGCCTGACCTGCCAGGGGGTGGGCGAGCAGCTGGGCGCTGCGGCTGTCGAGCGGGCGGTGTTTTACAGCTGGGCGCTGCGGTCCGGCGCTGCCGATCGAAGGGAGTTTAAGGTCGGGAGCTGAAATGCCGGGGTGGGGGCAGGCTGCTCGCCGGCGGGTTGCTGCTCGCCGCGGCTGTGGAGGCACCGCGCCGCTAAGCAGCCGCGGGGCAGTGCGGCCGACGCGCCTGCGCTTTCCAGCCACAGGAACGTGCTGATGGCGGTCCGTGGATCCGATGATGGCAAACGCAGGGGTGTGCTACGCCTCTGGACGTGTTCAGTTGCTTTGGTAGGGACAGTGAGAAGAGCGTTTTCTTCCGTGCGCCGCTCCGGCTCTGCTGCGCTTCACGAGCCTCCAGGAGTCAGAATTTCAGAGCGAAATAGTTCTGGAAAGTGTTCGAGGGTTCACTATAACAAGCGCTCTGTGAGAAGTGCGCTTCTGTCCACACGCAGACGTGTGCCGGTGCGTTATGTAAATGCTTGAGAGAATCTTATTTGCGGATTTCCCACTCTGGTCTTCAACTAGGACGCCGAACAATAATGTTATGCTACAGGGGATACTAATTGTATGTAAATGTGCTTATATGGTGGGACTCATCATTGGTCTGACACCATAACAGTGGGCTTGACTTTTCTTCCCTTTTCCCGTAATTGTTAGTCTGGTGGTAGGTAAGCGAATGTTCACAGATTTGTGTGTGTGTGTGTAAATTCATTATGGCTTAAATGTAATAATAAATGGCCATTAAGTATACAAAATCCTATACCTGAACTTGTTCTAGCATACCAAACAAAATTTCATGCTCAAATCTGAGGAAGCCTATATGCTGTCTGACCAGAGGCTTATATAAAAATGATACAAAATCACGGGTTATGTCTATACTAGGAAATTAAGTCAGATCTGTTAAGATCGACTTTATAGCATCTGATTTTGTAAGGTTGAGGGTGCATGTCCACACTTGAGCTCATCCAGGTCCCCCATGCACACCAGCCATTACACCAGCATGTTGTTGAGGCCTCCCACGACCTGCTCGGAACAAGAGCAAGCACACTTGTGGGCATGCACAGGGGTGCCTCTGCCCCCTTCCTCAGCCTCCCATCCCTCCTGCTGGGGCACCCCTCTGGTAGCGGGTGTGTTGGTCTCCCAGCCTAGGCCTACCTGCCCCCTGATCTGGGCCCTCACCGCCCCCCCTCAGCCCCCAAGGATCCTCTGTGCCCCCCCACCCCTCCCTCTGCCTAGCCAGGGCGCACCTGAGGCAGGGCTTATCTCTAGTATGACCGCCCTGATGGTGGATGTACCCACCCTGAACTTTTGCCCGATGGATGACTAGCTGTCCAGGGGGTACAATTTCCATATGGTGATGGCCATGCGCTTCTCCACAGAGAGGGCCAGCTACATCCAGGTGTCCTGCCTTTGGAGCATGGGGCGAGCCAGGTGCAGATCTCCAGAATGGTCTCCTCCTTCATCTGGAGATTCTGCAGCCAGCACTCATTGTCCCACTTCCCCATGAGGGCCCCGTCTCACCAGTTGGTGTTGGTTGCGTGGGTCCAGACATGCAGGACAGCCTGGAGGGTGGCCCGGTGGGGGTGTGTGTGGTGTCTAGACCCACGGGCCTGGGTCTCTGTTGCCACAGGAGGCCAAGGAGGGTAGCCAAGAGGACAGACAACATCTGGGTCAGGGCAACCCTGGTGGTCTGTGTCTGCTGGGGTCCATGCCTGCTGGTTGGGGCAGTCAGAACCAGGATCTGGGTCTGCGTTGCTGCGAGCAGCACAGCAGACCTTGGCAGCCTGTGCAGGGAGGGGCTGTTTAGGTGGGGCCTTTTAAAGTGCTGCATGTCTGGCGGCCCCAGAACAGCTCTCTGGCCGTGCAAACCCATCTGTGCCATTTCCTGCCCTGTTCTTCTGAAGAGCGTCTGTGCATGTGTAGGTATGATCTTCCAGAGAAAGGAGCAGCTCTTTTGGACTGCATTTTACATGTAGATGTGATCTGCCAGAAGACAATCCTCTAGAAGCTGTCTTCATCTTCCAGACAACTGTGCTTGTGTAGAAGCAGCCAAAATGTGTTTTGTTAACAGAAACTGTTGACAAAAAAGTCGTGTAGATGCCCCGGATCCCCTTTTGTCAACAGAGCAGATGAAACGATCAGTTGGCTTTTATGCGTAGACATGATCTGTTAACAAATGTTTTGTCGGAACATCTCTTCTGACAGTAACTTGTGTAGACAGATTGCTGTAATGTAAATGTAGCCGAAGTGTTGTGTAAAATGAACACTCTTCTGCACTTGCAGTCAAGGCCCACCCACTGTGATAACAGTATTTGTGTGTATTGTATTGAATTTATTGGAAATAGAAAGCATCAGTCTTCTCATTGAACATACGTGCAAAATACTGAAAAATATTCAGAGTAGGAAAAATATACAACATGTGCCCTTTTAGAGGGGTGCATCTCCCTCTGTCACCAAAAAACTTAACTGACTCTGGAATATGTACTTTATGTTTTCTTGTGCCAGTTTTGCTGCATTTGGGCCAAAGTTCTGAAATATTTTGAAACACATTCTTTGTCAGAATTTCTAGGGAGGTCATAATTATTTGGACAGTAAAAAGGGGCTTATGACAGAGAAAAATTGTACCCCTAGATTTAGCAGTTATGCTCCCAAAACCATAATAAATATTTCTATGTCTGGCTTTATCTGTGAGGTGTTTGGTGTATGAGATGACCTATTGACAGAACTCCAGCTGGTAAGAGTTTTTTTTCTTGGTTTGGATTCCAGCTGTACGTATTTAAGCTTTATTGAATGTGTGCAGTGATAGAAATAATTACCCATTTTTTTCTCCTTGCAGCCCATCACACCTACCTTCAGCATCCTGTTCGACATTGATGGGGTACTGGTACGAGGAAAGACTCCCATTCCTGCTGCAAAAAAAGCCTTTCAAAAGCTAGTTAATTCCCAGGGACAATTCTTAGTGCCTGTAGTATTTGTCACCAATGCAGGGAACTGTCTTCACCAGAAGAAAGCTGACCAGTTGTCTCATATTATGGGAGTGCCAGTGAGTAAAAAGTAAACCTTTTAAAGGTTTCAGAGTTTTTTAAAGACCTGTGAAATCTTTGCTTGGAAGGGACTTTAGTAGTGCAAAGTATTATTATTACTAACTACAGTTAATGGTGTTTCTTGATATCAAAGAGTGTGTTACTATTTTGGTAAGAGTTCCACTCAATTAACTCTATCTCCTGCTGGCATTAGTTCATGCAAACTTCTCTCCTGTGGTGACATAAACATCTAAGATGGTAGCTTGCTCCTCGTTCCTGCTTCTCTCTTGCACGTGAGACACTTCTGTGCTGGTATATGGCACAAGGAGGGCTGGGCCCCTGGGCACTGCTGGCCATGGCATTGAAGTGTTCGTTGTGGGTTAAGGACTGCATGTTTGAATCCTACTAAGATAAATGTTTAAGGTTTAGAACACATTTTTTCCCGCTTTGTAGTGATCCTCATTGAATTGGTGCCATGGGTAATATGTATAAAACAAAAGCTTAAAATATTAAGGTATTAATGATTTGAAGTATCATAATCCTTAGAGTTGACCATCTTCAAAGCCCTATTACAAACCTTCATTTATTGTCCCACACTTCTGTCAAGTAATTGATTATTATCTCAATTTTACAGATCACATAGTTGTTAGAGAAAAATTCTTTTGATCAAGAAC
The DNA here is from genome assembly GCF_033958435.1 of Carettochelys insculpta. Classification (NCBI taxonomy): domain Eukaryota; kingdom Metazoa; phylum Chordata; order Testudines; family Carettochelyidae; genus Carettochelys; species Carettochelys insculpta. The sequence goes on along the minus strand of NC_134147.1, from coordinate 12,435,009 downwards.
AGGATGTTGAAACTAAGGCCGAGTCTATACTATGCACGCCCCCCCATTGATCTAAAATATGTAATTTCAGCTAATTGAATAGTGTAGTTGAAGGCAACATATTAAAACCTACTTTCTGTAGTAACTTTTGGCTAAGAAACTGAAATACAGTTTGCATCACTGTTGATTAAATATAGCAAAGATAAAGGTGATTTGAAAGCAATTTCTGTTTTATCCCAAACAGATTTCACAAGACCAGGTTGTGATGTCTCATAGTCCTTTACGGCTGTTCAAACCTTACCATGAAAAATGCGTTCTAGTGTCTGGACAAGGACCACTTCTTGATATTGCCAGATAGTATCCTTTTGAAAAAGAACTTTTCTGCTCTTAAGTATTTTCATTCAGCCAGTTCAGATTGTAGAATAGATAAAGGCCATCTGTCACTTGAGCAAAAGTACAGGGTGTATTTTAGAGAGAAAGAGAACCCTAACACTGTGTTCACATTCTACATTGAAAAGTGATGACATAGTGTTCCAGTATAATACCCTCCAATTTTTTACACTTTGATATTACATATGTTTTGGGCCAGAGTGATGAAATAGTCCTTAAACTTTAAATGAAAGTGACAAATCACAGCGTCAGGGTCTTTTTCTTTCCCTAGAAACCCATAGTTAATATCTAATATAAACTCAGGCTATGTCTAGACTGGAGAGTTTGACAGTAAATCAGCAGAATGGAGCGGTTTTGTTGACAGCCGTACCCTGCTTACCATGAGGAAGAACACCGCCATCAAGAGAGATCTGTCGACAAAGGGCAGCTGTGGATGTTCCGGGGGCAAGGGGCCTTCTGTCAACAGAAGAGGCCTTTGGGAAACCCCGTGGCAGGAAGCTGAGAGCATGGGAACAGCTGTGTGGCACACAGCTGTCCCCTACACCTCGCAGCTGCACCCAAAACAACAGGCACCCAGCAACCTCCACTGGGCCCTCAAGGGAACAGCTCTAGTGGTCCGAAGATCCTCCTCAGGCTCAAAGATGCGTACCCCATCATGATCCAGTGCAGAGATCCAGGCCCTGCTGGATCTCTGAGCCAAGGAGGAGACCCTGCAGGACCACAAAGCCAGGCACCACAATGTGGACATTTAAAGCCAGATAACCAAGGCCCTGGTCGAATGGGGCCACCCCTGCCACACCCTTGAGCAAGTCCAGGCCAGGGTAAAGGAACTATGGCAGGGATATGTGTGGGTATCTTGGGGGCAGAACCAGCCACCTGCCTGCTACCAGGAGTTACACCAGATCCTGGGGTGGGGGGGCACATCACCCCCCAACATGAGTCTGGATGCAGAGCTCAATGCCCCTGTCACTGAGCATGAGTCAGAGAAGGACAAGCCTCAAGAGGGACAGCAATAGAACCCTAATTCAAAGACCAGCAGCCTTGTCATCACCCTGGACCTGGTCCCTGGCAGCCAGGATGCCTCCCAGGCTGCCTTGAACCTTGGGGAAGATTCCTCAGGTGAGTGCCCTGTTCATCACAAACCCAAGGGCATGGGAGGTGGGCACAGACGGGGTGGTCTGCAAACATTGCTTGGCCAGCTTGGGCAAGACCCTGCACTGAACTCATAGGATGTGGAACCATGTGCAGTAGTAGTGTGTGCCACCTGGACCCAGCAGACAACCCCAGGGCACAGGCGGTATTCTGCTGCCAGGCTCATGGGAGCTCAAATGAGTGTCAGACCCTGGGGAGCCCTCGGAGCACCTGCTGTAGCTGGAAGCAGGCTAACCCCAAGGGTACCAGCATGAGCCTGGGCATCTTGAGAGGTGCTGCACCCCACACATGGGCATGCCTACCCAAGTGTGGCAGCATCCGCTTCTGCGGGCAGTGGTCTAAGTCACAGGTGTGTGATGGCTCCACAGAGGGCCAGGCTGTGCCCAGCTCCCCCACCACCCGTGAGGGGACCCCTCTGTGTCTGGACACCCGCCTTTGGGTGCTAGTCCATCAAGGGAGGGTTGTAGGTGGAGGGCGGCAACAGCTAGAATGGTCCTGTAGGCACATCAGAGTCCCTGTGAAGTAGGGCTTGCTGTGCAGACACACATCTTTGCTCCCAGGACACTCCCATTCCTTGGCCCAAGGAGTGTTGGTTGCGGCTCATGGTTGGGGGCATGGCTGCTCATGATTAGGGGCAGGGCTGTGTTGCATGAATGAGTCAGTCTCCCCCCTCCTTGTGTTCTCTACAGCTGGACCAGCACCAACTGAGGGCTGAGCCACGCCCACGATGATGCTACACCATCTCCAGAGACGGAGGAAGAGGTCAAACGTCCACAAGGACATATGGCAGTCCTTAAGGACATGATGCAGACCCTTGCCTACCACATCTGTGAGGATGTGGAGTGGAGGTCACAGACGTGAGATCAGTTAGCGTCCCTCTGCGCCATGGAGTGGCGGGACACATGCACTCAGTTGCCTGCTGCTGCTCTGGCAGCCCTACAACTACCTACCCTCCCACAAAGTGCCCTGGACCCCCACCTGCTCCCCTGGCTGATGATGCCATGCTCTCCCCCCACACCATTGCTCCCCATCCTCCCTGCCAACCCAGACCCTGTCCCAGCTCCTCCTCATCTGTACCTCCCCCATTCTCATACCTGAACATGCAGCAGCAGGGGATCCCGAGGCCAACACCACTTGGGGTCTCACTCTCCCTTGGGTTCACAGTCCCCCTCCCCACATGTTCTGATGCCCCCCATCTCCAAATTCATAGGCCTCCCACCACACCGCAGTCCCAGCCACCATCACCCCCCAGGATTTTGTAAATAGTTCACAATAAACCAGTTTCTCATGCACCACACAAGTGCGTGCCTTTATTATTCTGGGGTTGGTTTGGGGTGAAGGGGGGGGTTCATGGGGGGGCACAGGCTAGAGCTGTGGGCCTGAAGCCCCTGCTGTTGGGGGGGAAACCTGGGGAGGGTTATTGAGGTCTGTGGGAGAAGCTCTCCCTCAGGACCTCCCAGATCTGCTGCCTCTTGTAGCGAGCATCCACCACCCACCCTGGAAGGAAGGCCTCCCTCTACACCCCCTCAATGTGCAGGATTCAACAAGCTCCCCCAATCTGCCAAATGCTGCACTCCCCAATATTGAGGCAGGTCAGCAGGCACCTGAATTGTGCCTTGAGGTGGCTGAAGGCACACATGGCCTGCATCCAGGCAAGGTTCAGGCATTCATTGAATTTTTCCCTGCTGGGGTCCAGCTGTCCAGTATACAGCTTTATCGGGGGTAGACCATGTCCCCCAACTGGCGTTTGCATGTCCCCAACAGCCAGCTCACAGCAAGGGTCGAATGTTCCCAGCTCTAGCTTCCAGCGCAGGCTGGAGTTGTGGAACATGTGGGTGTCATTCACTCTGCCTGACCACCCAACGTAAATATCTGTGAACTGTCCACTGTAGTTGACCAGTGCCTGCCAGCACTGTGGAGTTGTAGTCCTTCCTGTTGATGAACTTGGCCACACAGTGTTCCTGTGTGCAGATCGGAATGTGGGTCCCATCAATGGCTCTGACACAGTTCAGTCACCCCAGGACAGTGAATCTGGCCATGACCTGGTCAAGTCTCTCAGACAGATGACCCTCCACAACAGGATCAAGTTGATGGCCCTCATGACCTGCAGAGGGAGGTGACCTTACACACATGACAGGGACTGAGGGAGGGACTGACAGAGACTGAGGGAGGGAGTACTTGGCCCCTTGGAAGATCCCTGTCCCCTTTCTGTCCACTCCCTGCTGAGCGCTCCGTGAGCCCCCCTGCGATGCTCTTCTCCAGCATCAGGGCTGTGTGAGGGTGGAATGGCACAATTAATGAGGGATGTAGCTTTCTCTCCACTCACTTCCACCCCTCACATCCCCTACCCCACTTCTCGAGGTTCCTCCTTTGGCTGAATGCTCCGCTTCCCCCATGTGCATTACCTCTGTGAGGAGGACTTCATCGCGCCAAATTGGTTGCCCACCAACCAATAGCTGTTAGTGGTGGTGAGCTTCCAGAGGAGATTGCAGTCTGCTTCTACATGGGGATCGCAGGCTGCAGCTGGGTGTCGCATCTCCAGAGGGTGAGATGAGCTAAGCATAGGGCTCCATGAAGGTGACATTCCACATGTGGAAGTTTTGGAGCCACTGCTGGTTATTCTACTGCTCCATGACCAGCCAGTCCACAAGTCTGAACTGGTGTAGTGCCTCCAGAGTTGCCTGTCCATCATGAGCGCAGTTGCAAGTGTGTAGCTCCTGCAGCCAACACAACAGTCCAGATGATGACCTCAGGGTCAAGCTTGCTGAGGATCAGGAAGGCAGCTGCCAGAAAATTCAACACAAGCCACAGTATGTCAGTGTGGGGCCATGGCACCCAGGGACCAGCTGTATCACCTGCAAATGCTGGGCGAGCACAGGGAACACTGTGGTGGCTTTGCTGTTCCTTGCAGGGGTAGGCATGCCCACAGGGAACAACTGCCTGGAGGGGTCCCTTAAAGGGACGTTTTCTGCACCCCCACTGTGGGCATGCCTACCCCTGCAAGGAACAGCAAAGCCTGCCCCCTCCCCCAGCATCCACTGTGCTCGCCTTGCATTTGCAAGTGACACAGCTGGTCCCTGGGTACCATAGCCCCACATAGACATGCTGTGGCTTGTGTTGAACTTTCTGGCAGCTGCCTTCCTGTTCCAAAGCAAGGTCAACCCTGAGATCATCATCAGGACTGTTGTCCTGGCTGCAGGAGAAACACACTTGCTTCTCTACGCACATGTTTCTCTGCAGGGCTCTGGCACCGGCACTCAAAAGGAACTGGTGATCTGCAATCCTGGCTGACATGGTTCTAGGCGGACGTTTTGCTAAGAGAGTGCCTCGGCTGTCTGGTCACTCTCTCAAGAGATTGGATCGCTCTTTCAATGCACTTTGGTGTCTGGATGTGCTCTGTTGACAGTTTTGTCTCAAGATATCTTCTGACAAAAGCTTCTGTTGACAAAACCCTTCAGTCTAGACATGATAATAAACACTAACACTATCTTGAGTGTTAACATATGTCCAGCTACAGTGTCTAATTAAAAATTAGTCATGTGCTAGCATGCATTTTACCTGTTATGTCAGGAAGAAGTATGGTAAAACATTAAAATGTTAGGCATTAGTCAATGTCAGGTGTTTCTACAAATGTTTGAGATGTGCCAGTTACTAATATTCTGTTAAAAAGCGATATTATGGAGGGACGCTCAGCATGGATGTTGGTGTTCTTTTTAGTATTTGATACAAATATTAGGAAATACAACATGTGCATGAGAGATTACTTTACTTGTCTGTATATGGCGGAAAGAATAGATATTAAAAATCCAACCATGTTAGTTATTATATGAAACTGCATAGATTTTCAAATTCGATCTACAGTATAACCCTCATTTATGATTAGTTTTTTCTTAAATAATGCTATTAACTGTAAAGTGTAACTTTAACATGTGACTGAGATGATAGTACTGAAAAAAACAAACTGATTTGGTTTTCAATTGTAAAACATTTTTATCTCATCTGTGCTGTCATGTATTATGAAGGGAAGTCCATTTAGTATTGAGTATTTAGAATTGAATGGGGTCTTTGTGATTGGATCAACTGCATTAACCAGAGATGAAGTTAATGGGATTTGTCTCCATTTAAGGGCAGTGCTACACAAACTAGAAGATCTCTTTTTGAACATAGGAGACATGGCTCTTTCCCCTTCTTTCTTCCTTTCCATTTCTCCATTGAGTGGCTTATTTTAAGTACTTATAGATGGTAATTTATCTATAGAAGGAGTCAATCTGTTATTACAAATGATACAATTCTAGAATGCTTATTTAGCTGGTGTTGCCTTGATTTTTGATTAACTTATATGCGTTTTTCTTTAAAGAAAGATTGGAAAAAGAGATGACAGGTGTAGTTGCTTAACTTACCTGTGTTGTCATTGGAGTATCAAACAACACAGGTTAACTGGTTTTGCCATTTACTGACCATCTGAAAAATCTCTCAGTTGATCTGTAGAACAAATCCCAGGTTTGTGTGTGAAATGATTTGGATGTTTAATTTATACAAGAACAGTCAAGTTCATGGATATGTGACTTGCTTTGCCAGCATTTTGAATTTTATACAATAGAATTTATTGTCCTTACAGACAAAATTTTAAGATCTTTTAAACTATGCAAAAAGGGTTGTTTTTTTTTTTTTTTTGTTTTTGTTTTTTTGTTTGTTTTTTGGATCCTTAACAGGTACTTTCCTAGTCTGGGTTTTTGTCAGCCTATTACCATTGATATACTGTGTGAGTCATACCCTTTGCTGGATATGGTTGACTGTGACAGACGGCCTAAAGTTTTGGTGAGTGGATGATTTATGTTGAAAACTTTCTGCATCTGTTCTTTGGTTGACAGTCCACATTTTGAGACCCGCTTTGTCAGATGCATGAATGCCACTCACGTATCTGACAAAGCTGGTCTTTGCCCACGAAAGATTATGCTCCAAAATATCTGTTAGTTTGTAAGGTGTCACAAGACTACTTGTTTTTGAAGATACAGACTAACTCGGCTACCTCTCTGGTACATTTTGAGATTTATTCTTAGTATAAAATCCTAAAAATTTTTTTTTAGTGTATTCCATTTTGTAATATGATTTTGACTTTGAGTTCTACCTATATACTTGTTTCTCTGCAACACTTTTAATAGCTATTCAGTATACTAGTCTAACAAATTAGCTTGGTCAATACTTTTTATTAACATTTGCATTGACTATCCAGTATAAAGTCTAGGGCATTTTTAATTGATTGACTTGAAAAAAAGTGTTGCATTACAATCTTTGCTTTAGCTAATATTGAAAAAATAGGCAAAACTCTGGATTTAATGTAGTTGCCTGACAAATCTGCTACTTTGGAACGCCTTCATGTTTTCTAAGAGAGATGGAGAGGTAGCTTTTTCCCCCTTCCCTGTAAAAGTATGACAATAGTGGTAACTTACTTCTATTATGCTGTGGTGTTGGTTTGATAGTACATTAATGTTTTTCAGATTATTGCATTCTTTCTGAAGGAATTGCTTGATTAGCTATCCTAATAGCTAAAATCTGTCAAAACAAATGCAGTAATATGCCAGCACCTAGATAACTGGCATATTCTGTTAACCAGTACTCGGTGCAGCTTTCCCCTGCTTCCTCCTTCCCTCTTTTCAGCCAGTGTTGATTGTGCTGCTGGGGTTGGTGGCAGCAAGGCAGTCAGTCCTTCCAGCCCTCAGGAGACGTGTCCCACCCGACAGCTCAGCCAAGTGGGGCTAGTGGCTCCTCTCGACTAATGGGCAAATTTGATTATCCGGCAATCCCTTTGCCAGGGATGCGGATAATCAAGCTTCTACTGTACGTAGTCATGCATAATAATATGGTGTATTTCTGCTGAATTTCTCTTTCAGTAAACTTCAGGCATTAGGATCCCAGGCTTGCCATATGAATTCTTTCTCCTTATGAAATGCTAGCTCCCTAGCTGTGATTGTATGCATAGCTGTGTCAGCGCAAGGATATAGCGTTAAGCCAGTGCTGTTGCCCAAAATTTCTGAATTTGTTGTGTAGGTTCTCTGACTATATCTACACTAGAAGCATCTGTCTACAGAAATCACTGTCGGAAGAGATGTTCCAACAAACTTCTGTCAACAGATCACGTCTACACATGAAAGCAGATCAATATTTTGAGCCACTCTGTTGACAAAAGGGCCCCTCAGAGTGGATACACAACTTTTTTGTCCACAGTTTCTGTATACAAAATGCGTTTTTTGGGTAGATGCTCTGTCAGTTTTGTCGACAAAACCCCAGTTTTGTTGGCAAAACTCTCTAGTGTAGACATAGCATCTTTGTAAATGTACCTCAGTATTATTGCCAGGGTACATCCTCTGAGATAGAGGCACATTTGTAGGTGACTTGTACTGTATTTTTATGTAAATGAAATGCTGCTTTGATCTGCAGTGTTCTCAATTCACTATCTTTCATAAGGACTCAGAAGAAATATTTAAAAATTGCTTCTTTCTCTTTGTAGTTTTTCAAACTGAAAATATCTTTACAGGGTTGTTCTTTAATTATTGGGATACAGCCTGAAATTCATGCAAAAAATCCTTCTTTCTTAAAATTTAAAGTTTCTTGGGTATTCCTTATGTAACAGTGTTTTGCCCTGTACATTTTATTGTTTGAAGTGTTTGTCCTTTGAAATTACATTTTTAAACTCAGTAGTCTTTCTTTAATTTTGCTAGACTGGAATATCTAAATTAGGGATGTAAAATCCCATTTAATTGGTTAACCAGTAAAATGTGATGTTTAACCAATTAACTGATTAAAGGGGGAGCAAGTGGGGAAGGGGGGTTGCTCCAGCCCCCACCAGTTAACCAAAACCAGTAAGCATCAACCGTGAAGTGTGATACTTACTGGTTAACCTTTCTCATCCCTAATCTAAATATTTATTTTTTTTAATATTTATTGGAGCTATACCGACAGATCACCCCGTTTCCCCCTGTTTGTCCCAGTCAATCTGTTTCCTTTAAGCCTAGGTTGTGACCAGAATGGCAGATCAGGAATTTTCTAGTGAGATGCATTTCATTGTAAAAGGTGTACTTAATTAAACCAATACAGTTTGTGGGGAAGGGTCATTTTTGATGAATCTCCTAATTTGATTTTTGTTCTTATTTTGGTAATAATTATTGAAACTGTAAAAATATCTATTTTAACATTTTCTAAATGAAAGCTTTGTTTTTGTCAATACTTTGATTTGAAATTTTAATTTATGCTTCTTGTATAAATTAAAGATCTTAATGCAAATATTTTGAAATTCAAGAAAAATTAAATGTTTTGATTGATCTGAAATTTTGCTTGGTTTTAAGTTCATGAAAGGATTTAGAGTTTTGCCACTTCATCTCAGTTTGGGTCAGGAATATTTTTTGGAATCTCAGATTCTTTTGGCAATAGACTGTTTCCCTTCCAACTCTTAACAACCACTTGCCTAACAAAATATGGTACAACATTTGCTCCCTTTGAGGCAGCTGTAATACAGGCCAAACTGATGTGCCATGACATCAGAATTTTTACTGAGGTCACCTCTTTTTCTCCTGAGGACAGCAATGGAAATCTCTACTATGGCTGCTTACTAGTGTCAATCGTTTTGTAAGCCATGGGCAGAGATGTGATTCTTCATCTAGTCCTAAGTAGAGCACAGGATCTGGTTCAAGAGGTAGATATAACTGAACCACTTGGAAATAGTGACCATAATGTAATAAAATTTAACATCCCTGTGGTGGGTAAAGCACCTCAGCAACACAACACTGTGCCATTTATTTTTCAGAAAGGAGAACTACACAAAAATGAGGAGGTTACTTAAACAGAAATTAAAAGGTGCAGTGCCAAAAGTACGATTCCTGCAAGCTGCATGGAAACTTCTCAAAGATACCATAAGAGAGGCTCAGTTTTACATGTATACCCCAAATTAAGAGTAAGAGTAAGAGTACTAAAAAGTGCCACCTTGGCTTAATAGCCTGGTAAAAGAAGCAGTGAGAGAGAAAAAGGCATAATTTAAAAAATGGAAGTTTCCCGGTTAGGAAAATAGAAAGGGTCATAAATTCTCTCTAGTTAAGTGTAAAGACATAATGAGAAAATCCACCAAAAGGGAATTTGAAGAACAGCTAGCAAAAAACTTAAAAACTAATAGCAAAATGTTCAAGTACATCAGAAGCAGGCAGTCAGCTAAACAACCAGTGGAACCACTTGTCAAAGTTTGACTCAGACTCACAATTTATCAGACCACTCTGTTTTATTAGCAAAGCCGCTCTGCTAATACATTTAGAAGTGAGCCCCCCCGAGTGGGGCTTGTGTCTCTTAATTTATACAGTTTTTTGGAGAACAAGTTACAGACAAGTTACAGACAAAAGAAGAAAAAGATTTTAGTCACCACCCTTCGAGATCCCTGAGACCAGTCACGTATCTTCAATTACCTGCCACCCTTAACAATCTCCTTTAACAGCTTCCAGTTAACTTAACTAATTGCCCTTCACACCTTCCATTCTGATGCCTGCTTCTTAGACGTGCTGGCTCCATCTTAATTGCTTCTCCATTCAAAAGCTAACTGTCCCTACCTGTGCTCCCTCAGATACTTTGTAACATGTTTTGGCATGCCCTCTCATATACAATGTATCCAGCATGTCCCCTTATACAAATTTATACTTATACAATGTTATACTTCCACACACTGGATGATCAAGATGTTAAGGAAGTACTCAAAGATAAGGCCATTGTGGAGAAACTAAATGAATTATTTGGTTCAGTCTTCAGGACCTTCATGTTACGGAGATAGCCAAACCTGAGGCATTCTTTTAGGTGACACATCTGAGGAATTGTCCAAGATTGAGGTGTTATTAGAGGAGGTTTTGGAAAAAGAGGTAAACAGTGAGGTAGCAAAATTTGCTGATGATAGTAAACTGTTCAAAATAGTTAAGAACAAAGTCAAATCGTGTCAAACCAATCTGACAGCTTTCTTTGATAGAATAGCAAGCCTTGTGGATAGGGGAGAAGCAGTAGATGTGGTATACCTAGACGTTAGTAAAGCATTTGATACAGTCTCACATGATATTCTTATAAAAAAACTAGGCAAATAAAATTTAGATGAGGCTACTATAAGGTGGGTGCATAACTGGCTGAATAACTGTACTCAGAGAGTAGGTCTTAATGGTTCTCAATCCTGCTGGAAAAGTATAACAAGTGGGGTTCCGCAGGGGTCTGTTTTAGGACCGGTTCTGTTCAATATCTTCATCAACGATTTAGATATTGGCATAGAAAGTACACTTTTTATGTTTGCAGATGATACCAAGCTGGGAGGGGTTGAAACTGCTTTGGAGGATAGGGTCATAATTCAAAATGATCAGGATAAATTGGAGAAATGATCTGAGGTAAACAGGATGAAGTTTAATAAGAACAAATGCAAAGTGCTCCACTTGGGAATGAACAATCAGTTTCACACATACAGAATGGGGAGAGACTCTCTAGGAATGACTACAGCAGAAAGGGATCTAGGGGTTGTAGTGGACCGCAAGCTAAACGTGGGTCAACAGTGTGATGCTGTTGCAAAAAAAGCAAACATGATTCTGGGATGCATTAACAGGTGTGTTGTGAACCAGACACGAGAAGTCATTCTCCCGCTCTACTCTGCGCTGGTTAGGCCTCAGCTGGAGTATTGTGTTCAGTTCTGGGCCCTGCAGTTCAAGAAAGATGTGAAGAAATTAGAGAGGGTCCAGAAAAGAGCGACAAGAATGATTGAAGGTCTAGAGAATGAGACCTATGAAGAAAGGCTGAAAGAATTGGGCTTGTTCAGTTTGGAAAAGAGAAGATTGGGGGGCGACATGATAGCGGTTTTCAGGTATCTAAAAGGGTGTCATGAGGAGGAGGGAGAAAACTTATTCTTTTTGGCCTCTGAGGATAGAACAAGAGGCAATGGACTTAAACTGCAGCAAGGGAGGTTTAGATTGGACATTAGGAAAAAGTTCCTGATTGTCAGGGTGGTCAAACAGTAGAATAAATTGCCAAGGGAGGTTGTGGAATCTCCATCACTGGAGATATTTAAGAACAGGTTAAATGTCTATCAGGGATGGTTTAGAGAGTACTTCGTCCTGCCATTGGGGCAGGAGGCTGGACTCAATGGCCTCTCAAGGTCCCTTCCAGTCCTAGGATTCTATGATTCTATGAACTGTGAAGAGAAGATCTCACAGAACTAAGTGATTGGGCAATGAAATGACATGAATTTTAACGTTGATAAATATGAAGTAACACACATTGGAAGAGTAATCCAAACAGTACGTACAAAATGATAGGGATTAATTTAACTATAACCACTCAAGAGAGAGACCTTGGTGGCATTGTGGATAGTTCTCTGAAAACGTTGACTCAATCTGCTGCAGCAGTCAAAAAGGCAAATACAATGCTACGAATCATTAAAAAAAGATAGAGAATAAGACACAAAATATCTTATTGCCTCTATATAAATCAATGGTATGCCCACTATCTTGAATCCTGCATACTGATGTGTTTGCCTCCTTTCAAAAAAGATGTATTGTCATTGGAAAGCATTGAGAAAAGGGAAACAAAAATGGTTAGGGGTTTGGAACAGGTACCATATAAAGAAAGATTAAAAAAGACTGGGCCTTTTCAGCTTAGAAAAAGTAGACCAAGGGAAATATGATAGAAGTATAGAAAATCATGACTCGTGTGAAAAAAGCGAATAAGGAAAAGTTATTTACTTGTTCCCATAACAAAAGAACTGGGGGTCACCAAATGACATTAATACATAGCAGGTTTAAAACTAACAGAAGGAGTATTTTCTTCACACAGAGCTGAGTAGGCATGTAGAACTCTTTGCCAGAGATGTTGTGACAATGAAGACTTCGACAGGGTTCAAAAAAGAACTAAATAAATTCATAGAGGTCAGGTCCCTCAGTGACTGGTTCCCAGGGTAGGTAGGAATGGCGTCCCTAGCCTCTGTTTGTCAGTGGTTGTGGAAATGGACGTCAGGAGAGGGTTTGCTTTCATGATTACTTGTTCTGTTCATTTCTTGTGGGGCATTTAGCATTGGCTCCTGTGGGAAGACAGGATACGGTGCTAGATGGACCTTTGGCCTGACCCGGTATGGCTGTTCTTATGCTTTAATCACAGAAGCTACTCCAGTCTCGCAGAGGAATGTTCTGTGGTTACTATACATCCGTTTTTCCCAGACACATCCTCTCCTTTTCTGCTCCTAAAACTCTGTTCAGCCGATTTTTTAAATGACTAAAAGTGTCCAGGATTTCAATCGGTGCCTTCAGCCCCAGCCATGGAACTGGAGGTGGTGGAGTGGAGCAGCGGCTGCTTTCACTTCAGGTGGCCAGCCACAGGCAGCCTCTTCCCCTGCCCAGGCTGCTTGGGAGTGGGTAGGAGAAAGAAGGGGGTTGAGGGGCAGAACACGTGAGCCCTGAAATCAGAGGTGCACACAGGTGCTAAGCCAGAGCCCAGCTGGGAGACAGAGGAGGAGGTGGTGGTGGAAAAATCCATCAGTCAGGGCTGGGGATTGCAAGAGCCATGTGCTGGCGGAGAGGGCCCAAGGCTGCAGCAGCTCCACCTGTCTGTGTGTGTGTGTGTGTGTGACATGCCCCTTCTCCCAGCATGGCTGGCAGCTGGGCAGGGGGAGTGCACAGCGAGCGAGCCGGGGGCTTCAGCTGCTGGATGGAGCAGAGGCTGAGTGAAGGGCCCTCCCTGAACCTTGCCTCCTGGCACAGGCAGGAAGCAGATCTCAGTGTCCATGTCAGTGAGGCAAACAAAGCTCTGGAGCACTTGATGCAGCAGGAATGTGGCTGCTTTCCCCACCTCTGCCTGACCCTCCACTTTCCTTCTCCCCCAGGAGCCCTACCACAAGCCCCTTTGCTCCCTTTCCAAATCTGAGTGGATGGGGGAGTTGTGACCTGGGGGCAGGGGGACTGCAGCCAGAGCATGCAGTGTTGGGGGACAGGGAGAAGGGAGTGCAGAGTAGCATGAGAGACAGCTGTTGCATGACTGGGTGGGGTGACAAGTATCTGTGAGCCGGGCGTGCTCCATGGGGGAAAGGCAGTTGTCCTGTGGAGGTGGTGAAGTGAGGGAAGGACAGGTGCATGTAGGGCTGACATTGAGAAGAAGGATGTGTGGGGGAGTGGTGATGGAGATGATGGGAGGGCCAGTTGTGGGGAGGGGCTGTCAGTGGCAGTGCTGAGGATGGGGTGTGAAAAGAGGGGTACTTGGGAGTGAGAGGAGCGGAGCTGGACTGCACAGAGGCATGGTCAGTTTAGAGGGCAGCTTATTTTCGTTTACAGCAAGGAATGGAAAAAAGCACAAAAAGACAGGTGTGTGCTCTGCCTGTAACCTCATTTCTAGCGGGGTTCCAGTCAATTTGCAGATGAGAATAGGAGTATAACACAGGGTCCAGAGAGTGAGACTGGACAGTGAATAATCACCCACCAACAAACGTGGAGCTAGGATGCAACAGGAGAACCTCTTTTTCACCCCAAACCCTACTGTCAGTGGAGAAGAAGGTCACCCGTACTGAACGGGCATGTAGCACCACTCCAGTAGTGTGAACCTGGGCATGTAGCTGTGAAACATGACCTGCAGGGCAAAACTCATGGCAATACTGGGTGAACAGCAACACTGATTTTGGGATTAATCGGTGTGGCTGGGGCGTGCTGCTGCAAGCCTGGATGGCCACATGATGCAATCTCCCTCTTTGAAATGCAGGAGCCCCATATGAGGTCATATGAAATTCCCCCTCTTCCCCAGGAGTGTTGTCTTTTTTAAAAGTTCAGATATGGTAACACTAGAATATTTGAATGTTACTGATGAATTGGTGAAGGCCCCAGAGGTCGCACAATGATTTCAGTAATTTTTACAGGTGTACGTATAGCTTCTTTTGTTGTCTCTGTTATAACTGCAAGGTGCGTAATAAATGGAAATGGCTTGGTAGAAAAATGTCAAAATTTAAGGCCTCTTTGTCTCATCAGGCCTGAGTTAAATGGCTCTCTTGCCCCCCTTTGAGAAGCCCTGGGTGACATCAACTCCTCCTCCCGCCCCCCCCCGCCCCCCGTAGCTGGAAGGAGCTTCCACCCCTTCCCTCATGCCCAGTGCCAAAAGGCTGCTACTGACAACCAGCTGTGTGACTAAGCATACCCTCCTCCCCTAGGCTGCCTTGGGAAATACCACATACTGTGTCAGGTGGGTCAAGGGGGCTGAGCCAAGCATCGAAGGAGGAGACTGCTGGACAGGAAGGGTCAGCTGATTGCACACCCCCCATGTGAGGTAAGGTGCAAGCGCATGCAGCACCCATACAGCATGTGTTTCCATGCTTGCCTTGGTGCACATAACAAAATTTATTCTGCACTTGGATGGAAAAAGTTGGAGGGAACATTGTATAAGGGTCTGAGTTCATGTGTCATCTCCCCTTCTGTGGGAGAGGGTAGATAGGGGTGTGTTACCCCTCTTCATGTGAACCCTAAAGCCTTAAAGTTAATAAGATAAATCAAACTACACGATATTTCTTTTTAACGGGGTCAGTCAAGTCAACTTAATGTTAATTTGAACATTGTACTACATAGTTCTGATTAATTGTTGTTGAATTTGCTTGCATGTGAGTATTTTTACAAGGTGTTTTGTCAACACAGGGAAATATGGTCAACTTAATTGATGAATTATTATCTCAATGCAAGCTGGTAATGCCTGAAAATCAAAACCATCCAACAACACAGGATAACCTTTGACTGCCTTTGGAATGGTGCCTTCATAGTATTGCTGACTAGATGTGTGTATGATACTAATTTAAGTGTAGATCTGTTAAATACATATTAATAAAAGTTAACTGAAGCCTTTTGTTTAACTTATAGCTGTAAGGGTACAGGTTGTTCTCAGTTACTCAGTATTAATTGTAGCACTTTAAAGACTAACAAAACAATTTATTAGGTGGTGAGCTTTCATGAGACAGACCCACTTCTGCTGATCTGGAAATTCTGATGAAAGTAAACTGACATGACGAAAATATAACAGAGAGGCAGAAAAAAATGAAATGAAAACTGACAAATCAGTTACAGCAGACAGAAGGGGGGCAAAGGGGGGGAAGAAAATTACTTACTTCAAGTGTCTATTGAGCGATTTGCCTGAGATCATTACAAATATCAAAGTGGGGAAGCTGTCTTTGTAATTGCTGTCTGTTAGCCACAGTGTGTTGAACCTAGCCACAGTGTGTTGAACTTTAGAATATACTCCAGTTCAGATGTCTGTCCTTGTAATCTGGAATTAGTCTCTCTGTTTTAGGATGCAGATTTTCAGGTCTTTAATACTATGGCCTGCTCCATTGAAATGCTCACTGACAGGTTTGTGTATTGAGATTCCTAATGTCTGATTTTTGTCCATTCATTCTTTGGCAAAGTGATTCCCAACTCTGTCCACATACTTATTCTGGAGACACCATTACCATGTCAGTTACACAATCAAAGGCTCATATTCCTGTACCTCCACTAAAGTTATATATGCTATCATAGCCAGCAATGCCCCTCTGCTATGTATATTGGACAGACTGGACATAAGAGGTCCTGAAAGACCCTTCGTCCATGCCTGAACTGGAGTGCAAGAAGCACTGCTCCAGGTCTCCACACCACTAACACCAGGCACTGGACTCGGCACCACCCAAGTCCAGGGCTGAGGCACTGCCCCACTCCTGTGTGGGACTGTAGTTGGCACTGAAACAGCACCAGGACACCGCTTTGCTGAAGACACTCCCTCAGAGACACCTTCTCCAACAAGTGGGATGCACCCCTTCTTTACGTGTTCCCTCCCCTTCCCTGGAGTAACAAGCTTCTGGTCAAGGTCAGACTGGACTGGACCTGCCTCGTCCTGATAGCCCCAGCATGGCCGAGATTAACTTGGTATTCTTACCTGTTTCGAATGTCTTTCACAGGTCAGGAGCTGTTCCTTATCCCTTTTCCCCTCACCGCAACCTTCTGTCTCAGGACTTTGGCTGCACTCTTGACCCCTGATCTGCTCAGATTGTATCTCCACTTATGTCTCTCTCATGTTTCCAGAATACTGAAATCACACGTTCTGAGGGGATGAAGAGGGCTCTCATTAAGAGCAGCTGGGAGTCCACACACAAATCTTACCTCTGCAAGAGGAAATGGCTTTCGTTGGTTGGGTGCTAGCTATCCTATGCGTCCTCATACTGCACCCTTTCTGGTCCTCCTTGACTTTCTGTTGCATCTGTGCCAGTCAGACCTAGTCCTCAGTACTACCCAGGTGCATGCCATGGCATAGGCGGCATTCCACCAGAGGGATGATGAGATCTTCTTTCTGACCCATCCCATCACCAAACATTTTCTGATAAGTCTGCAAAACACCTTCACATCAGCACATCCTCCAGTCCCTATTTGGGACCTTAATCGTGTGCTCATTTGCCTCATGAAACCACCATTTGAACCCTTGGCAATTTGTTCCTGGCTCCATACATCAATGAAGGTCTAATTTTTTAATTTAGTTTAATTGACATCTTGTTGGCCAGGAGGGTTGAGGAACTTGCCGCCCTCATGACCGAGCCTTCTTATACTGTGTTTGCCAAGGATAGAGTCACCCTTTGCCCTCATCCTAAGCTTCTCTTTCCATTTCATGTCAACAAACCTATCCACTTTTCTGCATTCTTCCCGAAGCCACACTCCTATCCTACACATAAAGCGTGGCACACCCTGGATGTCTGTCAGGTGTTGGTCTTCTACGTTGACGGCACAAAGCCTTGGTGTACATCCCCTAGGCTCTTTCTGTCCTTCACAGAGTGGTCCAAAGTTCTGCCTGTTTCATCTCAATCGCTGTTGAAGTGGATCTCCACCTGTATATCATACCTGTTAAGCGCTTCATCAAAATGAGCTTCCGGATGCTGCCACCGCCCATTCTACCCAGGCTATGTCCTTTCTCAGAAATGTACCCCGATGGACATCTGCAAGGCAGCCACATAGTCTTCCAGTAACACATTTGCCCAGCACTATGCTCTCTCATTTTCCATTGCTTCCTCCATTCAAATAGGACAAGCGATTCTATCCACTGTCACAGTTGAGGTTCAAACTATGACTACTGCTTTGTAGTCACTCACAGTGGAGCACCCAAGGGAACACTACTCAAAGAAGAAGAGGAAAGTACTCACCATATGCAGTGTAGGGTGTGAGAAGACATTGTAACGGTCGAGAGTGCAGTCCGACCCCTCTGTGAATCCTCAGGAGAATCTAAACAGACCAGTCTGTGCAAGGTGAAAAGCTGCAAAATAACTGCCATGGGAACTGCTGCAGAACAAGTCGTGCTTGCCAAGACTTCAAGGCTACACTGGCAGTAGGCCACTAGAGATAGTGATAAGGAATGCATAGGCAATTTTAGGCAACCTTATGGTAATGAGTTGAGCTTTATCAGCTAGTGTTAGGAGGCCTGCTACAGAGCCTTTCCCCAAGCGAAGCTCTGACGCGTTGGATTTTCCCCCACTGGTAATTGTCGCATCTCCGGGGCTCCCATCGCGGGTGTCACGCGCTTTCAATAAACCAAATATAGCACTCGCCTTCTGGGTGCAGCCTCGTTTCTGGGGAACCCGAGCCTGGTTGGCTACATGCAGTAAAGCTTGTTCTTCAAGGTGTCTGTCCCCATTGGTGCTCCACTTCCCTCCCTCCTTCCCCTGCTTTGGAACATTCTACTCTATTTGATGGGTAGAGAAGGAACGGAGAGGTTCCACACTGCACACCCGATAGGGCAAGAAGATACCACTGCACATGTGTGATGTGGGAAACCATAGCAATAAAAGAATCTCTGAGCACCAGCACAAGGGCACACTGACACCCAGAGTGGATCACCCACAAGGACACATCTCAAAGATCCATCATTACTGCACAAGGTGAGTAGCTTCCTTTTTTCTAAGTAAAGTGACATCAAGAACTAGCTATATCCAAATGTAAAATGTATCAGTGTTTTATTAGTTTTCCAAGGAATGATTGTGGAAGTAGTGCTTTGCGTTTCTTTCTGTTAGTAGCTCCAGGGGATGTTTAACTCAGGTGAGATAACTTTACTTTTTCTCATTGCAGCATTTGCCAGCTGTGAACCTTCCCAAAATTGAGGGTATGTCTTTTGTTTTCCTATCTTGAAATTATCCTAGCATAAATTAAATGCCATCTTTTCATTGTAAATTTTATTTTCAGTTACAGATTCTTGAGCCCCACATTGAGGATTTGGGTGATTGACAGAGGGAACTAGTAAAGAGTAAAGAGTACACTAGTAAAGAGTAAAATTGCAAGGCACATAGAAGAGCATGAATTGTTGGGCAAAAGTCAGCATGGTTTCTGCAGAGGGAAGTCGTGTCTAACTAATCTATTAGAATTCTTTGAAGGGGTTAATAAACATGCGGACAAGGGGCACCCAGTGGACATAATATACCTAGATTTCCAGAAAGCCTTTGACACGGTCCCACACCAAAGGCTTTTAAGTAAATTAGGTGGTCATGGGATAGGAGGAAAGGTCCTTTCATGGATCGGGAATTGGTTAAAAGACAGAAAACAAAGGGTGGGAATAAACGGTAAATTTTCACGATGGAGGAGGGTAACTAGTGGTGTTCCCCAGGGGTCAGTCCTGGGACCGATCCTGTTCAACTTGTTCATCAATGATCTAGAAAATGAGGTAGGCAGTGAGGTGGCAAAGTTTGCAGATGACACCAAGTTGTTCAGGACAGTCAAAAGCAAAAGGGATTGTGAAGAACTACAAAAAGATCTCAGCAAACTGAGTGATTGGGCAGGAAAATGGCAAATGAAATTTAATGTGGGTAAGTGTAAGGTAATGCATGTTGGAAAAAATAACCCAAATTACACGTACAACATGATGGGGTCAAATTTAGCTACGACAGATCAGGAAAGGGATCTTGGAGTTATAGTGGATAGTTCTCTGAAGACATCCACGCAGTGTGCAGCGGCAGTTAGTAAGGCAAATAGGATGTTAGGAATTATTAAAAAAGGGATCGATAATAAGACAAAAGATATCATACTTCCCCTATATAAAACTATGGTACGCCCACATCTCGAGTACTGCGTGCAGATGTGGTCTCCTCACCTCAAAAAAGATATATTGGCATTAGAAAAGGTTCGGAAAAGGGCGACTAAGATGATTAGGGGCTTGGAAAGGGTCCCATATGGGGAGAGGCTAGAGAGACTGGGACTTTTCAGTTTGGAAAAAAGGCGATTGAGGGGCGATATGATAGAGGTATATAAAATCATGAATGGTGTGGAGAAAGTGAATATAGAAAAATTATTTACCTTTTCCCATAATACAAGAACTAGGGGACACCAAATGAAATTGATGGGTAGTAGGTTCAAAACTAATAAAAGGAAATTTTTCTTCACACAGCGCACAGTCAACCTGTGGAACTCCTTGCCCGAGGAGGCTGTGAAGGCCAGGACTCTATTAGGGTTTAAAAAAGAGCTTGATAAATTTTTGCAGGTTAGGTCCATAAATGGCCATTAGCCAGGGATAAAGTATGGTGCCCTAGCCTTCAGAACAAGGGCAGGAGATGGATGGCAGGAGATAAATCACTTGATCATTGTCTTCTGTTCTCCTTCTCTGGGGCACCTGGCATTGGCCACCGTCGGCAGATGGGATGCTGGGCTCGATGGACCTTTGGTCTGACCCAGTATGGCCATTCTTATGTTCTTATGTTCCCTAATATATTTACACTAACATGTATGCAAAATGTGTAACTTAGTCATTTGTGTGAACATGCAGTTTTCACCCTTGAGCCTCTTTGAATGAGAGAAGGTTGATAAGGGGTGCTTTCTCCTGACTAGATTGTGCTTCATTGTTTCTGGGAAGGAAGGCTGAACTGGAATCCCTTCAGGGTCTGTCATACCTGCTCTGTGCTGGTCAGCAGAGTCATTTACAGTGCTATGGACAAAGGCATTCCTCCTCCTTCTTGCTTCCATCTGTTTGAATTGTGGGGAGCACGAAACTAGGCCTAAGAAAGAAGAAGCTGGATCTATCCAATGGCTTTTTTCTAGTAATTGGAGAAATCAGCTAGGAATATAAAAATTCATACTGTATTTTGTCTAGAGACAAAAAGATGGTAGTTCTTTTACATGTGATTATTATGTCTAATGCTGTATTTTAATCCATAACATTTGCAAAAGCGTATATGTGATTATTGCTGGCCAATTTAGTTAACATCCAAGGTCAAGTAACTCATCTCGTGAAATCTGTGGGTTACAGTGTGAGGTTTTAATAACTTCTGAAATTCCTTCTGTAACAAAAGAGATGTGAAATTTAAGGTAGATTTAATCACAGTCATTATTTCTTATTTATATTTGTGTCATTGTAGTGCCTCAGAGCCTTACTGATGGACCAAGATCTCACTGTGAACAAAAAACAAAAAGATGGTTTCTGCCCCATGTTCCTTTTGATCATTTTATTGAATTTTTAAATATAAAAGTTTGTTTAAATTGATTTAAGGTCTTTCATTTTGTCTTACGTCAAATTTTAATGTCAGAGAACAACAAGAAGTCCTGTGGCACCTTATAGACAAACAGATATTTTGGAGCATAAGCTTTCGTGGGCAAAGACCCACTTCATCAGGCCCAAGTGTGTGGGGGGGGGTGGTTTCAGAGGGATATTTAAAGAGTGGGGTCCCAGTAAAAGGGAGGGCCAAAGCTGACAGGATCTATTCAGTCAGGGTGGGAAAGGCCCATTATCAGTAGTGTGTATCAAAAGAGGAAAAAACAAGTCAGATAAGATGGGAGTGGGGGGCCGGATGGGATATGGCCCATTGTCGGAGTCTAATGTGGAGATGTTAACACCTAGGGCAGAGAAGCTCCTTTTGTAAGGGGCGAGCCACTCCCAGTCTCTCTTTAATCTTTGGTTAATGGAGTCAAATTTGCAAATCAATTGCAGCTCAGAGATTTCTCTCTCCATTTGATTTTTGAAATTTTTTTTTTTTAGGACTGATACTTGTAAATCTGTTACTGAGTGTCCAGGGAGATTGAAGTGCTCTCCCACCAGCATTGCCCCACTTCAATTTACATTGGCCAAACTGGACAGTCTCTACGTAAAAGAATAAATGGACATAAATTAGACATCAGGAATGGTAACGTACAGAAACCTGTAGGTGTTAACATGTCCACATTAGACTCTGACAATGGGCCATATCCTCCCATCTTATCTGACTTGTTTTTTCTTCTTTTGATACATACTACTGATAATGGGCCTTTTCCACCCTGACTGAATAGACCTTGTCAGCTCTGGCCCCTGACTCTTTAAATACCCCTCTGAAACCACGCCCCCACTCATGCATCTAATGAAGTGGGTCTTTGCTCACGAAAGCTTATGCTCCAAAATATCTGTTAGTCTATAAGGTGCCACAGGACTTCTTATTGTTCTCAAAGATACAGACTAACATGGCTACCTCTTTGATACAAATTTTAATGTGTGAGTGTATTGCTGTTTGTTACATCTTAGGAAGTTATTAGATTATACCTACCTTGCATTTTTTCATATTTCACGTTTCCCTTGTTTTTGCAGCTGTTGTTTTGTTTGGAGAACCAGTCAGATGGGAGACTAACCTTCAACTAATAATAGATGTTCTGCTGACCAATGGCTGTCCTGGAAAACCTCATCATCAGGCTAGTTACCCACATATAACTGTGCTTGCTTGTAATATGGATCTGATGTGGGTGGCTGAAGCACAGTCTCCAAGGTAGGTGCATTTATAGCATATGTAGGCTGGGTCTACACTAGAGAGTTTTGTTGACAGAAGGGGCCTTTGTCGACATAACTCGGGGAGCATGCACGCACTTGGGCTATGTCTACACTAGAAGCATCTGTTGGTAGAAGTGACTGTCGACGTGGTAATCTCGACAGAACCGCTGTCAACCGGTTGCATCTACACACAACTTGCTCTGTCGACAGAGAACCACCAGACTGCACTGCCCTCTGGTGCCAGAAAGCGGAATGGCAGGTCTGCAAAGAGGGCTGCCAGGCAACCGGAAGCCCTCTCTGTCAACAGACGTGTCTACATTGCACTTTTGTCAACAGTGCTCTGTCCGGAGATTGTTATGCCTCAAATTTTTGAGGGATAAGATAATACTGTCGAGGAAAATGCAGAACGCTGTCAAGACTTTGTCTACAGAATGCTCCCTCTGTCGACAAAATTGCAGTGTAGACTCGGACTTCAAGCGTTCATCTGCTGACAGAGTACTGTTGATAGAAGTGCAGTGTAGACACTTGTGTTCACAGAGAGGGCTTCCAGTTGTCAGGCAGTCCTCTTTGCAGAGCTGCCATTCTTCTTTCTGACACCAGAGGGCAGTGCAGTCTGGCAGTCCTCTGTCAACAGAGCAAGTTGTGTGTAGATGCAATCTGTTCACAGAGGTTCTGTCAAGATTTCCATGTCGACAGTAACTTCTGTCAACAGATACTACTAGTGTAGACATAGCCATAGAGTTTTCAGTACGTAGCCAGTTTCACCGTTCCAGGCCACTTTATATGCTAACCAAAGGAAGTAGTCAAAATTCAAGAAGAGACATTGTTTTACACAAACTTTTCTTTCAGGTAGTCTCACCATCAGCATCAAAATCCTGAAAATAGGTGTTACTTTGCACAGGCGTTGGCCAAAACTGACAGTGTCACATTCTGTTCTTGCAAAAATTTATTGCATCCAGTTTTTTCACAGTTGTAAAAGTTAACTTTCCTAAATGAAAACTCCTTTTTCAGCTGCGAGCCACTTCTCCTCTTTCCCCCAGAGTATTGTATGAGAGAGCTGCTTTCCTCACACCATCCCAGATTCTTCTCAGTGGTCTTAACAGTATTGCTTTGCATCCAACTGGTATTAAAGCGTTCAGGGGTACTGAGGGAGATGGCACATGTCATTGCAGAGTGTTTGGCCATTATCTTTGAAAACTCATGCAGATTGACATAAGTCTCAGATGAATGGAAAAAGGTAAACATATTGCCCACCTTTAAAAAAAGAAAAGTAGTACAGTCCAGGGTACTGTAGACTGGTCACCCTTACCTCACTCCCCGAAAAAATTATGGATGAAGATCCTCATGGAATCCATTTTGAAGCACTTGGAAGAGGGGAAAGTGAGCAAGAACAGTCAACATGGATTCACCAAGGGCAAGTCATGCCTGACCAATCTGATTAACTTCTGTGATAAGGCAACAGGCTCTGTGGACATGGGGAAGTCAATGTATATGATATACGTTGATTTTAGCAAAGCTTTTGTTACAGGCTACGTCTACACTATGAAATACAGTTGAATTTATTAGTTGACTTTGTACCACTAGATTTTATAGTCTGCACATGTTCAGAAAGTTGACATAGTTTGTCTCCATGACCTTTGCTAGGTTAGACTATGTCAGCAGTGCATTGTGGATAGCTGTCCTGCAGTTCCTGCAGCCCTGTTGCATTCTGGGTTTTTGTGCCAGTGTATGGGGGAAAAAATGTGCTGCAAGTGGTTGTATGTGTCTGTTGTCATTGCAGAGTGCATTGCCCTCACTCCCCCTTCCCGCTGAAAATATGTAGCCAAAGGCATTTTTGCACCACTCCTCCAAAGTCTGCCCCGACACACGCCATTACAAGGGGCTAGCATGGATCTGGAGGATCTTAGAGCTGTTGCACCATGTGTTGTGGCCATTTCAAAAAGTGTTCTGCAACATCTTATTAGACAAAGCAAGTTGAAGGATCGTGGATCTTAATTGGGAGCATATTGAAGGATTGGTGAGCAGGAATGCAGAGCTGCTGGGTGCTCTGGATGTATTGCATACAGTGGAGCATTAGTTCTGGAACCATGAAACCAGCACACGCTAGTGGGACCACATCATTTTGCAGGTATGGGATGATCAGCAGTGGCTGTAAAACTTCTGTATGCCCAAGGCCACTTTCAAGGAACTTTGTCATTTGCTGTCCCACATCCTGAAGCGCTGCAACACCAACATGAGACGTGCTTTTACTGTTCTCACGTGAGTGGCAATTGCTCTGTGGAAGTTTGCAATGCCCAACAAGTACCAGTCAGTGGGAAATCAATTCAGAGTGGGCAAATCAACAGTGAGGGCTGTTGTGATCCAGGTAGCCATAGCAATCAATGCACTTCTGCTGCAAAAGATCATAACTCTGGGAAATGTGCATAATGTAGTGGACAGATTTTCTGGCATGGGGTTTCCTAAGTGTGGTAGGGCAATAGATGGAACATGTACCCCCATCCTGGCACCAGACCACTTAGCCTCAGAGTACATAAACCACAAGGGTTACTTCTTCATGGTGTGTCAGGTGTTCGTGGCTCACAAAGGTTGTTTCACCAGCATCTATGTGGAATAGTTGGGAAAAGTGCACAATGTGCACATCTTTAGTAAGTTTGGTCTGTACAGAAAGATTCAGAATGGGACTTTCTTCCCAGACCAGAAAATCAAGATTGGAGTCATGGAGATGTCCGTAGTGGTACTAGATGACACTGCTTACCCTCTGCTCCCTCAGCTCATGAAGTCATACATGGGCATCTTGGACCGCAGCGAGGAGCACTTCAACTACAGGCTGAGCAAGTGCAGAATGGTGGTAGAATGTGCCTTTGGCCATTTAAAAGACAGATTCAGGTGCCTTCTGACATGTTTGGACCTCAGCAAAGCCAGCATCCCTGTTGTGGTGGAGACTTGTGTGTGCTTCGTAACTTTTGTGACATGAAGGGAGAAAATTTCATGCTGGGCTGGAAGACAGAGGCAGAAGTCCTGGCCAGTATTTGTGAGCAGCTGGACACAAGGGCAACCAGGAGAGCACAGATATTTGCAATCAAATCAGGAATACTTTGAAATTCAGCTTTATGAATGAGCAGACGACACTAAACTTCTACTTTTAAGTAGTGCGACCCCCCCCCACTCACACGCACACACAAGTCATGTGTGCTTGCCCTTTATAAAAGCACCTCCAGCTGCTCCCTACCCCAGGTTAACCAATAAATGACACTGTGCTTTTCTGGCCTACATTGTTTTTATTTAGAGACTGATGTCAAGGGATGGGAAAGCAAGGGAATCCTGCTGTCACATGTGGGGGAATGTGAGCATTCTGCTGTGTGGAGAGTTCCAAGTGGTGGACTGCAAGACTGTCCTTGCCCTTGTCCTTTCCCTGTGCATTTTGAGCCCCCAACAAGGGGATGCCAGGGAACGTGGTAAGGAGGTCAGGTTAGGGTTGTTATGTGCGGGGGGGCCCTGTGTAATTTCAGTAGGGACTGGAGTATCTTGTTCTGTTCCTTGACAGTTGACAGGAACTTTGCTGTGTTCTGGATCCTGTGCTGTAGCATGTTTTGTCACCATTGCTGTGTCCACTTTCTACCAGTGGCGGCTTGCACTCGCTCTTTCTGAGCCTCTTGCAACTCTTGCAGGATGCTGTCTTGCTTTGTTCTTTTTCTGTGGCACATCATTGAGCCTGTCTGTGGGCAGGGAATGGGACACCAGTCACTCTGCTACTTGTGCTGCCTGTTGAAGATGTTCAAGGTAAAAAAAATAGATACAATTTTTAAATCTGAATCAACACACAGAGACATAAAATGAATAGGTGTATTTCACAGTCACAGCATCCTTTGTTTTACAAGGCCTCTTTTGGCCTCTTAAGGCGGAGAATGAATCAATCTCTGTAGAAAAGAAGCTACATCTTCTTCAGAGCATTTCCATGTTGTGAGCATAGTAAGATCCTGGCAGATAAGGGAGTCGGGGAGGCACAGCACAGCAGCCAGTAATGCATTGAATTCTCATGCTGGACATGCCTGTGACCAGAAACAGGGTCCACACAGCCCAGCAGGTATGTGGTGGGGAGCAGGGGCAGTCCTATGAAATGTGAAGCACAGAAAATAAAATTCTCAGCATCTGCTCCAAAATCCTGTGCAGGAAGAAAACCTTTCAAGTCACTGGAATCCCATACTGGACATCCTGGTGTCCAGAAGCAGGGTCCACACTGCCCGGCAGCCACATGGGAGGGTTGAGCCTGCCAGCTATGTGATGGTGATGGTGAGAACCCAGAGAGCTTGCCAGCCACACAAATGGGAAGGAATCCAGAGAGCCTACCAGCCCATGGGGTGGAGGGAACCAAAGAGCCTGCCAACCACTTGGTGAGGGTAAGTCCTGGGAAATTTAAATGGACAGGGAACAGTGTGATAATGTTAAAGAGACAAACTTTCATGAAACTTCCTGTGCTTCTTCTAGGTTGCAAAAAGACATCAGCTTCCTAAGAATAACAAAAAGTGAAAAAGAAAATATGCTCATACTCTGTGGGCACAGGTCTGGGAAATTTGCAATAATGCGGTGTGGTGTCATGATGCCAAATTACTTACTGCTGGCTTGGCGTGGCAAGGGGTGCCATAGTGGAAGCCGAAATAAGTCAGGCCTCCACAAAAAGCCTTGTGAAAAAATAAGAGTACCTGTCTCAGACCTTCATGGAGATTTCCAGAAAGGATCAGTGCTCCATCTCCAGAAACATTAACAAGCTCATCTAGGGACCCTGGCCTACAGATGCATAGCTCCACCCCACCCCAGTGGCAACCTGCTTGTAGCAGTTTAGAAAAATATACTCACCAAAAGTAGCCTTCAACTCCAGATGCAACTCACTTGTAGCAGTTTAAAAATAGATTTACCAGTTCCCTCTCCAGCATCGCTCACTTCTGGAGCATCCTGTGATGAAGGGACTGCCTCAAGAGTAAAGAAGGGGTCCTGGCTGTTTGCAGGATAAGCTTCATCATTTGCCTGCTGACTGGCTTGCTCATCATCTTCCTCTTCTTCATCAGCATGCATCTCCTCATCCTTGTTGCTCTCAAAGGACAGCGAGCAGTCTCTCCTGAGGAGTCAAGGCAGTTTTCAGCATTCTTCCCCAGAATCACATCGAACTGTTCATAGGAGCATCATGTTTTGGGAGAGGACCCAGACCGTCTGTTGGCTTCTTTTACCTCATTGTACATCTGCCTGAGTGCCTTGATTTTCACCCAGCACTGGTGATTTACAACTCTGGTGTAATCTTTCTCCAGCATGGCCAGTGAAATCTTCCCATAAATGTCCCCATTTCTTTTGTTGGTTTACAGTTGCTGCAGGAGAGATTCATCCCCCCACACAGCAACAATATCCTGGATCTCCTGATGGCTCTATGCTGGAGCTCTTTTGCAACTCTGAGAGCTCATGGCTTCTGAAGTGCGCTAGCCATGATGCTGGCCAGAAGGGAATTACAAATTCATATCCTAGGCTTGTTACCTACTTTTTGCACACCTGGAGAGCAGCAGAGGTGAAAGCAGACAGAATGGACACTTGGGGCGGGGGTATTGTGGGATATTTCTGGAGGCCAAAAAAAAAAATTGCCCAGGCTCGCGCCTGGAGAGGTACTCCAGCATCGCTTAACAGTGTTGAACCAACAGAGGAGGTAAGCGATACTGGTTATAAGCTCTTGCTCGATTGGCGTAGAGAACGAGAACCAACTGTGGACGAACTGAAGAAAGCCATTGACAGCATTGCAGTAGGAAAGGCCCCAAGCCAGGATGGTATACCACCAGAGGTAATCAAGTGTGCCACGGACACCCTCCTGGAACCCCTACATGTGCCTGTGCTGGAGAGAGGGAGAGGTTCCACAGGATATGCACAACGCTAACATTGTAATCTTGTATAAGAGCAAAGGAGACAGAAGCAACTGCAACAATCACCGTGGAATCTCCCTCCTAAGCATCACTGGTAAACTGTTCGCTTGCGTCATCCTCGGCAGACTCCAGAAGATTGCTGAGAGGATGTATCCTGAATTACAGTGCGGATTCCATGCAGAGAGATCTACCATTGGCATGGTCTTCTCTCTGAGGCAGCTGCAGGAGAAATGCAGGGAGCAGAGGAAGCCACTCTATATTGCCTTCATCGACCTTACCAAGGCCTTCGACTTGGTCAGCAGGGATGGACTGTTCAAACTGCTCCACAAGATAGGCTGTCTACCACGGTTACTCAAGATAATCCTGTCTTTCCACGAAGACATGAGAAGAACCATCCAATATGACGGCACATTATCGGATGTTTTCAGCATCAGAAGCGGTGTCAAACAAGGATGTGTCCTTGCTCCAACATTGTTCAGGATCTTCTTCACACTCCTCCTGAAGTACGCCTTTGGATCTTCAACAGAAGGCATCTTTTTGCACACAGGATCTGATGGGAAACTGTTTAATCTTGCAAGGCTGAAAGCTAAATCTAAGGTGCGGGAAGTCCTCATTGGAGATACGCTGTTTGCAGATGATGCTGCTGTAGTGTCACACACAGAAGACCAGCTTCAGAAACTGCTGGATCAGTTCTCCAAAGCATGCCAGGACTTTGGGCTTTCCATCAGCCTAAAGAAGGCAAACGTACTTGGTCAGGATGTTGCTGAGCCACCATCAATCAGCACTGACAACTATACGTTAGAGGTCATCCATGAGTTCGTTTACCTCAGGTCCACCATCACTGACACCCTGTCATTGTAGACTGAGCTAAACAGAAGGATCGGAAAAGCAGCCACAACTCTGTCCAGACTCAGCAAGAGAGTGTGGAATAACATCAAGTTGTACACCCACACCAAAATGCAAGTCTACAGAGCCTGCATCCTCAGCACCCTCCTTTTCGGCAGCGAGTCTTGGACCCTGTACTCCCGCCAGGAAAAGAAGCTGAACATCTTCCACTTGCGCTGCCTCAGGTGCATCCTTGGAATATCGTGGAAGGACAGAGTGTCCAACACCACTGTCCTTGAGCACGCTGGAATCCCAACCATGCACACCCTCCTCAGGCAGCGGCGGCTCCGCTGGTTTGGCCACGTCCACAGGATGAATGATGGAAGGATCCCAAAAGACATCCTGTATGGCGAGCTGGCCTCTGGCAAAAGACCTCCCGGACACCCCCAGTTGCGCTACAGAGATGTTTGCAAGAGGGACCTCAGGGAGGTAGACATCGAGTCGGACAGCTGAGAGGAACTGGCAGATGATCGCAGCAGAGGGAGGCAGGAACTACACAAGGGCCTTCAGAAGGGTGAGATGAGGATCAGACAGCTAGCAGAGGAGAAGCGAGCCCACAGAAAGCACACTAAGGACCTGCCAGACACCCATTACATATGCAACAGATGCAGCAAGGACTGTCACTCTTGTGTGGGCCTTCACAGTCACAGTCAACACTGCAAATGATGATCCCAACTGGAACTACGAAGGGCATGATCCATAGTCTACGTACACTGAAGGATGCCTACTCTGGAGGCCAATAAAAGTTATTTAAAATAACGCTTTCTACACTAGCCTTAAGTTGACTGTAAATTCAAACTTGGTGTTACACCTCATGAAATGGGCAGGGCACAAAAGTCAACTTTAGCACACCTTAAAATCAACCTAATGATATTTGCAGTGTAGACGGGTAAATTATAAAATCAAACTATGTCCCTTAAAATCAATTTTATGCTCTAGTGTAGACTATAGCCACAGTCTCCCACAATATTCTTGCCTGCAAGTTAAGGAATGTGGATTGGATAAATGGATAGGTGGATAGAAAGCTGGCTAGATGATCGGACCCAACAGATAATGATCAACAGCTCAGTATCTGGTTGGAAGTCAGTTTCAAGCGGAGTGCCTCAAGGATCGGTACTAGGGATGCTATTGCTCAACATCTTTATTAATGATCTGGATGAGGGGATGGATTGCCTCCCACCTCAGCAAATTTGCCGGTGACACTGAGCTGGGGAGATAGATATATATTGGAGGGTAGGTATAAGGTCTAGAGTGACCAAGACAAATTGGGGGATTGGGCAAAAAAAATGAGGCTCAACAAGGACAAGTGGAGAGTCCTATACTTGGGACAGAAGAATCCCAACATTGTTACAGGCTCGGGACCAACTGGCTAAGTAGCAGTGCTACAGAAAAGAATATGAGGATTACAGTAGATGAGAAGCTGGATATGAGTCAAGAAGGCTTGTAGCCAAGAAGGCTATGGCATATTGGGGTGCATTAGGAGGAGCATTTCCAGCAGCTCTGGAGAAATTATTCCCCATTATTAGGCACTGCTGAGGCCACATCTGGAGTATTGCATCCAGTTCTGGGGCTCCCAGTATAGAAAGGATGTAGATGCATTGGAGAGGGTCCAACAGAGAGCAGCTAATACAATGAGGGGACTAGAGCACATGAGCTACAAGGAGAGGCTGAGGGATTTGGGCTTGTTTAGTTTGCAGAAGAGAAGACTGAGGGGTGATTTGATAGCAGCCTTCATCTTTCAAAAGGGGAGCTCTAAAGAGGATAGAGAGAGGCTGTTCTCAGTAGTAGGATGGCAGAACAAGGAGCAGTGGTCTCAAATTACAGAGGGGGACATCTAGGTTGGATATTAGGAAACACTATTTCACTAGGATGGTGATGAAGCACTGGAACTTGTTACGTAGAAACCTGGGAATCTCCATCCCTAGAGGTTTTTAAGTTTCAGTTTGACAAAGTCCTGGCTGAGATGATTGAGTTAGTGTTGGTCCTGCTCTGGGCAGGGGCTGAACTCTATGACCAGGAGATCTCTTCCATCCATAGAATTCTATGATTCTATTAAAGCAGTGCTGAAATCTGCAAATTGTAGCAAGTTCCAAGAATTAACAAGTATCACCAAAACTCCATTAATTGAAACTTTGTGTTCTTGATGCAATTTGTTTCTGTAATGCTCTCTTTTCCAGATTTGGGCATGGAACATTCATGGTTTGTTTGGAAAATATTTACCAGAAGATCACTGGCAAAGAATTGAAATATGAGGCCTTAATGGGCAAGCCTAGTGAGCTGACCTATCACTATGCAGAGTATCTGATTAGGATGCAAGCTATACAAAGACACTGGAAGAAGCCTATTCAAACACTTTATGCCATTGGGTAAGAGAGAAGATCATCAGATGTGCATGTTAGGAAACTGTTTACAGCACAAGTAACAGTGAGGAAAAATGTTGTGGCTCCCATTATCTTATTGCTAGTTTGTCCTAATCTTTTGTTTTAAGAGTAACTTTTTAAATTTGAAAATCTGTTTGAGTGAAAGTTATTGTTTATATTCATGGAATTTACGTTTTCTGTTAAACCAGATCATGTTGTGCATCAGTTACTCCAAATTCTTCTAAAGAAATAATTGCATAAAAAGAAGTTAAGGAAATGTTACTGTATGAATATGGTCTGGCTCTATGAATTTGGAGTAACTGATGCACAACCAGAACCTGCCCGGTTGAGCCTGCTTTATGCAGGGGGCTGGACTTGATGACGTCCTGAGGTCCCTTCCAGCCCTGGGATTCTATGATTCTAAATGGCTAATACTTTAGGGTAAACTGAATGTTACAATTGGTCTTTTCCTTGGGGGTTAACTAGTGTTGCATTTGCAGTACAGCAGGATTGGCAGTAACCCCTATGTTAAAGTTCTTAATGCCATTTTAAAAATTCTTCAGAACACTTTTTTAATGGTTGGGCACCTCCATAGTTTAGAGCAAGACTTTGAAATTTAGGAAAGGGATAATGAGGGAGGGAGGAAGGTGCCTTCTGCTGTGTACCTGTAAAATCCATTCAGATTCGAACAAAGGAGTCAAAAATCACAACTTCTGGTTTTTCCTCAGTGCAGCATGTTTTGGCAGCTTACCAAAGCCCCTCAGTATTCCAGTATGTGGTGCATACTGATGTTACTCCAGCATGCCATGTAGCACCTCCTGAAGGAGATTCAGTCAAATTGGAGGCCACAGCTGCTTTCTCCTGTCAAAATAACTTTGATCTATGGGAACGTGCACTGTGCTGGGAAGGAGACCATGAATCCTACATCAGTTCTAATTCTGTGTTCTTCACAACCCTTATTTATTGAACAAGGCCTCATATCCTAGTGAAAGTCTGCACAAGCTGGGAAGAGAACCCAGAGCTCTGTTATGGCACGACCATATACCAGCCACTTAGCCTTTGTGTGTAACTTCCAATTCTTTGGGTTCACTAGGCTTTTTGTAAATTTAGGCAACATCTTCATAATGTAACCCCTGTTCGTGTGTTACATGAACTTTTTCAGTGACTGTTTTCTTCCATGGATCAACCTTCTACAAACTGATGCAGTTAGTTCTATAGTTAACATGGTAGAAATCTGTACCAGTGGTTTTCAACCTTTTTCCATTTGTGGACCCCTAAAATATTTTGATTGGAGGTGTGGACCCCAGGTTGAAACTCCTAATCTATGATGAAGATTTAGGGTTCAGCCTTGCCCCCTGTTGATCAATCATCATAAAAGGGTTGTTAGTTACATACAAAGTACATAGTAAAATGTATTTCTTCTTAATACAGTAAGCCCTCTAGTTACGTGGAAGTTGCATTTCTGCAGCCCCCATGTAACTCAAATTTTCATGCAAGTTGAGGGGAGACAGAAACCAGGCTGCAGCCTGGTTCCTGGCTCCCCGGGGCTTGCAGAAGTTGGGAAACAGCCCAGCCCAGCAGGACTGGTCAGTTTCCTGGTTTCCAGAGTGACAGAGGGCAAGGAACCAGGGGCAGCCTTATTCCCATCTCTCCACCAGTTGCCACTTACAGGACCTGGAAAACTAACAAGCTGGTCCCGGATCCTGCAAGTGGTGGGTGGGGAGCTAGGAATTAGGCAGCAATCTGGCTCCTGGCTCCCCTCCACTTGCAGAGAGGGGAAACTAAGAAGAGCAGCAGCCTTGATCAGTTTCCTGGCTCCAGCCAGTGGAGGGGAGCCAGGAACCAGGGGCAGCCTGGCTCCTCTCTGCTCCTTGGAGCCAGGAAACTAACCAGGGCTGCTGCCCTGGTCAGTTTCCCAGCTCTGCAAGTGGGTGGGAGCTGGGAGCTAGGCTGCCACCTGGTTCCCAGCTCCCTGCCATACTGGAGACTAGAATACCACTCCTGTCAGTGGCAGCAGCCTGATTCACAGCTGCTCCCCCCCAACAAGAAACCACTTCTGTTAGGGGCAGCTGCCGCAAGTCAGGCTGCTGTCCCTGACAGGAGTGGTTTCCTGCTCCTGTCGGACAGCAGCCTGACTCATGGCTGCTGCCCTTGACAGGAGTGGTTGCTCCCTTGATAGGAGCAGGAAACCAAGAGTCAGGCTGCAGCCTTACTTGTAGCTGCCACCCCTGACAGGAGTTGTTTCCTGCTCCTGCCAGGGGTGGCAGTTGTGTTAACCCAAGTTGTGCGTATCTCAAGGGTTTACTGTATAAATAAGGTTGCGAGTTCAAAACTCAAGTTGGGACATTACAGAATGAATGTGACACTGGTAAGTGTAGTTCTGAACTCGTAGTGCCTCACAGTCTTTAATTCCATGACCACATAGGGAGTCACATGGAAAAATACATGGTCTACTTTGCTCAAACAGGATGGATCCCACTACCATAAAGAACCAGGGCTGGGAAGCAAATGGTGATGCCTGTCTCTTTCACATCCAGCTGTATGAAGATTTACAGGATGTACGTCAAACTTTGTTCTGGCATTCCCTAACTATACCACTTGGCTGCGTCTACACAAACACAGTCTTTTGGAAGAAGCCAGCTCTCTCCTACGCGTGAAAGGAATCGGGAAGAATGCACTCCTTCTTCCAGATGCCGTACTCTGCTCCCCAGACAGGAAGAGCACCTTGAAAACATGTAGATGCTCTGTGGCCCCTTCTTCCAACAGAGCAATCTGCCATGGAGATGCTCCAGGCAGCCCCAGTGGGGCTCTGGTCTCTGGCTCTGGTCACTTTTAAAGCTGCAAGGACCCGAAGACCCTGTGGCAGGAAGCTGAGCGTGTGGAGACAGGCAGCACATGCAGGGCTGCAGCACACACTCCCCAGCCACCCCTGCAGTGAGAGCGGAGCCCAGAGCCCAACAGGTGACTAGCAGCCAGGCACCCCATTCCCCCAGGGGCACCCTCAAGTTGCTGGCCAAGGGCAGCCAGGACCCCAGTCAGCCCACAAAAAGGAAGGCCCCCTTCTGCACGGAGCCAGAGCTCCAGAAACTCCTGCGGCTCTGGAAGGATGAAGAGGCCCTCTGGGACACAACAGGTACCAGAGGAACGCCCCTGCCTTTGTATGTCTCAAAAAATGACCTGGCTGCCTAAGGCCACTCCTCCCAGACCCTTGAGCAGGTCCAATGTGAGGTGAAGGAGTTGAGGCAGGGGAACAGGAGGGCCCAGGCCAGTGCCTGCCAGTTTGGGCAGGCCCCAGCAACCTGCCCCTACTTCAGGTAGCTACAGGACGTCCTGGCAGAGGATGACACCTCCCCACCCCACAACACCATAGATACAGCAGCACCGGAGCCCCCGCTGCACTGCAAGGAGAAGCAGGCCCAGCCGAAGACTAGTCTGGACCAGCCACAGAGCTCAGCACCTCACAGCCAGAGGTCCCATGTGGAAATGAGTCCTCAGAGGGCTTTCTGATCATCAAGCTGCCCTCCACCTCCACCAGCCAGGGCACCTCCAGCTGGGCATCATCTGACCTTTTCAAGGGAGCGTCTGGTAAGTGCGTGCCATGGCGCATACCTGGGGGTGGGGGGCACACCTGGGTCTACATGCAACATCTCAACCTCTGACATCCCACCCTGGCGTGTGCCCTTGGGCCATGGGTACACCTGCCGGTGACACCCAGCACCCTCCCTGTGGAGAGCCTTGCGAGCTACACTCGTGCAACAGGCAACCTCAGGGTGCCTAGCTGCACCCAGCCCACCTGCCCCTTCAGGCAGGGACTCCCCTGTGTCCGAACACACACCACTTGCCCACTAGCCTGTTCCTGGTGTGGGCCGGCACCACAGACAGCACCATCCTCAAGGCCATGTGCAGCTTGAACCAGTGTGCAGGAAACATAGGCCACCACTACAGGGGCATCCCCGGAACATGCCTGTCACTCAGGTTAGGGGTGGGGGCAGCTGCCAATGGGGGCGATGGCAAGCCTGGCAACCATGGCCAGGCGGAGGTACTGATCCTCTCCCTCTTCCTCCCATCACCTTTCATGTCTTACAGCAGCACCATCCAAGGGCTGGGAGAGTTGCACAAGAAGCTGGGGGCTGGCCAGACCTGTAGCCACGCACAGAGCAGCCCTAGCACCCGCAGGCTGGTGGGCCCACACCCAGAGGTACCTATACCAGGGCCATGGTGAGGAGGCCGCAGCCTATAGAGCCATCTCCAGCACCAAAATATCCTTGCCGAGAGGTGGCTGGCCCTGGACGAGACACAACTAGCCTGGCAGCGGGACACATGGAGGGTGGTTGTGGGAATGCTTTGCACAGTGTGCAGAGCCCTCGCTGAGCTGCCCCCCCAGCTGCTCCCACCCCGCCCTATTGCCCGAGACATGGACACCCTCCTGCCAACGGGCCTTTCGGCTGCAACCCTGAAAAGCCTCAGGGCCTGGGTTGTGGCTAAGGTGGTCCCTGTGAAGAAACCCCAGTCCCCTGAACCTTCCCCAGCCCCAGCTGAAGCCAAGGCCATGGCCCCACATTCCTACTTCCCTGTACTCCTGGTCCCCTCAATGACCTGACAGAGACTGCACACCCAGGGCAGGAAAGGCACCTATGGGCACTGGGCTTGCAGTCTTCCACCCCATCCCTTGAGTAGTGCCCCCTATGCCCACCCCATTTAATGACCTCTCATGTAAATAGTTATCCCCACACGTTACAGATTAAACCTTTATTTATTGTTGTACAGTTATTTGTTAATACAGTTTAACAGTTTCCAACTCCCTGTGTCCCTGATTATTGGGGGGAAAATGAGGGATGGAGGGGGGCCTGTGAGGGATGCTCAGGTGAGGGTCAGTGCTCCCCATGGGTGAATGCCTCCCAGAGTGCCTCCCAGATGCAGATCCTGCCTTGGTTGACCTGCCGGGCAACTCATATCCAGGGACAGCCTTGGCCATCTAGCCCTGGGGAAGGGTGTCCTCGCATGCCTCAGTGAGGTTGTGGAGGGCCCAGCAGGCCCCCATGACCTGGAAGTTGTTTTCCATTCCCACATCAAGGTGTGTGAGGAGGCATTTAATTTCGCCTTCAGGCATCTGAAGGCACACTCAATGGGGTAGTGGGTCCATGTGAGCTGGGCATTGAAGGGGGTGAGGTGGCTCATGTATGGTCGCATGAGCCAGGGCTGCAGTGGGTAGGTTGGGTCACTCTCCAGGCAGAGTGGCATGGCAACATCCCCAATGGCACGCTCCAGCTGGGGGATTTAGGTGCCAGCCTCCATCCTGCAGTACAGGGTGGAGTTATGAAAGATGCACGCATTGCGTGCGTGGTCTGGCCAGCCCACATAGATGTCTGTGAACTGCCCTTGATAGTCTACCACTGCCTAGAGCACAATGGAACAGTACCCCTTGCTTTTCACTTAGTGGCTGGTGCTGTGGTCCTGATGAGGATGTGCATGCTGTCAATTGACCCAAAGCTCTGTGGGGAACCCTGCAACAGCCATGTTCAGGTGCCTGATGTTCACAAGCCTCCACAACAGCACACCTCATGACCTGCAGGGGACAGAGTGAGCATGCTCATGGGTGTGCAAAAGGGTCCCTCTGCCCCCTCCCTGGCCTTCCCCTCACTCCCAACAGGGCCCTCTGTCCCTCCCAGCAGGGTACCCCTCTAGCAGTGGGCCTGTGTATGAATGGGGCATTGTGGTCCCCTGGCGCTAGGCCTCCCTGCCCCACCAGTTCACCTGCTCCCCAGGCTGGGTTAGGGCACAGATCATGGCTTATCTTGAGAACGATGGCCCTGATGGTGGACTTGCCCACCCTGAATTGCTGCCTGATAGAGCGATAGCTGTCCAGGATGGCCAGCTTGCAGATTGTGATGGCCATGTGCGCCTCAACAGAGAAGGCTGGCTGCATCCATGTGTCCTGCTGTCAAAGGATGGGGGCGAGCCAGCTGCAGATCTCCACAATGTCTCCTTCATTTGGAGGTTCTGCAGCCAGCATGTGTCGTCCCACTTGGCCATGACCAACCTGTCCCACCAGTCAGTGCTGGTGGTGTGGGTCCACATGCACTGGACAGCTGCGGGGGGAGGGGTCAGCAAGGGCCTTGGTGAGTCGGTACCCCTGGGCCTCAGTCACCTGGGCCATAAGGTGCTTAGGAGGGTAGCCAAGAGAATGCCTAGCAGCCAGGGTCAGGGCAACGCTGCAGATCTATGACAGTGAGTTCTGAGAGTTGTGACCAGACACAAGCTGAGCTTTGCTGTAAGCAGCACAGCAGGCCTCAGCAGCATGTGCAGGGAGGGGCTGTTTGGGAGGGGCCCTTTCATGTGGTATGCAGCCAGGGCCCATGGAAGAGCTTTCCAGCCATGGGACCCCATCCATGGCATTTCCTGTCCCTTTCTTCCAGGCAAGCAACCATGGCTGTGTAGATGCAATCTTCTGGAAGATAACGCTCCTTGTGCCTGATCATGACCCTCAGAACTCACTGTCACAGACGCCCAGCAGCTGCAGACCCACAGGGTTGCAGTGAGCCTGGCTGCTGGGTATTCTCTTAGCAGCAGCCTTGGTCAGTTTCTTGGCTCCAGGGAGTGGAGGGGAGCTGGGACCCAGGCTGCCTCTGGTTCCTGGCTCCACTACACTGGCTGGAAACAAGAAACTGACACAGGCTGCTGCCCGGGTCAGTTTCTTGGGTCCTCCAAGTGATGGGGTGGTCACCACTCTGGGAGCCAGAAAACTAACCAGCCCTTCCCTTGACTTGCCTGAAAATTTGAGTTACGCGGGGGTTGCAAGAACACAACCTCTGCATAACTCAAAGGTTTACTATATATGTGTGTTACGAATGATAAACTAATATAATAAAAATAGCTTTTGTTAGGCTGTCTCCTCCGCGCATCTGTGTACTGAAGGAAAATCATGATCAAAGACCTCACCATGATTTTTCATGTATTTATGTAGAGAGATGGAATTTTGTTTACCAAAACTTTGCAAAAAAAAAAAAAGTGTGATACATCTGAAATCTGCGAATTTGATTGCGCTTTGCTGATAACACTGTATTTTTGGCTTTCCAGAGACAACCTAATGACTGATATATACGGTGCTAACCTTTATAATTGTCACCTCGAAGAAAAGAATTCCAGGAAGTGTTCCAAAGGACATATCCAGGCCAAAGTTGCTGCTGGGACCAGGTCTGCCACGCTCTCTCAGGATGATGAAGTACACCACACTTGGCAAAACAAACTAACTCCTGCTACTACCACGATTTGTAGATATGTTCTTGTTTGTACTGGGGTTTACAATCCTCACACAAAGGTACTCTCTAATACTAAGGAGAGTATAAGTGAGATTGTGTTCCATGGCCACAGAGATTTTAGATTTGATCCTGCTTTGGTAGAGGCAGACCATATTGTAACAGATGTTGATGCTGCTGTAGATCTCATTTACCAACTGGAGAATTTTGCACCTAATCAAGATACCAGCACTTTTTAAAGGCTACCTAGTGCTCCTTGTCCAAAACCACACAAGGGTTTACAGCCCTGTACAAAATGTTGCTTTTTAACATGTTTAACCCTTTCGCCGCATTGCTTAAAACACTTCCTTGAACTGGGACAGCAGAACTGGCCTTGTTTGTCATAAGTACTGCCTAATAGTAAAGTTTTGAGGAAAGTAGAATTTCCATTTATTTTAAAATATATCAGTCATGTTTCTGATGTTTCTTCTGTCAATTGTATTTAACAGCAACTAATGCAGTTGGCACTAGAGAGATGAAACAATGCAAAGAATGAAGTTTTTTTTACTTGAAATTTCAGATTAGTGTGGTCGCTAACTTGTCTTACCTTTTATATGCAGCTGAGTTTGTCACATCTGTTCTATGTTTGTCTTAACAGATGAGTATTCCCATGGCTGTTTGTTTTAAACAGTGGTTTAATTTATTTAGTCTGTCACCATTTTTATAAAACCTTTTAACTGTGTTAATACAAAGAGTTTGTTTTCTGAAATATTACTGAGAGCTTGCTTCAGCTACCACCGATTAGGTCCACTTGCAAAACATGCTTGCAGAAGTCAGACATTGCATGAGCAAACATAGCCAAGCTAACTTGCAGTTGTTTGACCATTGTTATAGAAATATCAGTTAATTGGAGGATATCATGTTCTCTTACTCCTTTTTACACAGAAACTGCACTGGACCAAAATCTTTTTTATAGATGAAATTTCCAGGATTTGTAACTGTTTTTGTATGTGTTATAAGCATGAGGGACTAGGGCTGCTCCCTTTAAATAGGAATCTAACAGTGTTCAGTGAAAACCACCTTCTGGCTAACTTTTTTCACATCTTTATTTAAATTAGCCACACAAAACGTGTAAAGTCATTGAGTGGTGGGGACAGATTGCTATCAAACCATTTCAAGCAGTGCTTTTATGACTGCAGATTTTTGAGTCCTTCCTCTACCATTAGCATTGATTAATCAGTCACTCCAACCATTTTCTAGGTTTCCCTACGTGAGTTTAAGAGGAGTAGGCTACCTGATTCTTCACTGGGAAAAGCACAACAGTAATACTGTGTTTGTGGCTTCTTTCTGTTGTGCTGAATGGCATGTGCCTATTTCCTTATTATGCTGTGCAGTCTAAGTGTACCAAACATATCTAAAGACTATGGTTAGGGATTTTTGATATCCCAAAATTATACGAGAGCTCTGCCACATTATAGTACTGAACTGTGTGTTGCAGAATTCTTTAACTCCTAATTCAGAAAAGTGGCCTCAACATACCTTATGGAGAAAGTTGTGGAGGTTGATGAAGAATACCAGAAAATAGTCTGGTTACTGTTTGTTTTCATGTATGTGTGAAGTTTTCACATATTTAAGATGAGCTCACACTTACAGAAGTTCTTCCAGCTGATACGCAATCTGATATACAATTTGTGCAAGAACAATGTAGTCATCGTGCCCAAACCATATTAACTCTTTCTTCAGCTATTTGAAAAAAAAAATAGCTGTATTAGAGATGTAGCAAAATACTTGGCGTAGTAGAAAGTTTTATTAGCAAGTGTACTAAGTTTTGCAGTCAACTAAGCTTTAAATGAAAAATAAAAAAAAATGTATTGGCATTGAAGCTTCCCTTATCAGTTTACATGAGAGCAGAGGGACAGAAGGAGGGGGAGGGGAGTCAAGAATTAGATAAAGCAAGCTCTTTTACATACTTTGATTTATCTAATTCTTGACTCCCCTCCTCTCTCTGATTTGCTCACCTTGATAATATTTTTCTGATTTGTCAACCTTGATTACTACTTTTGGTTCTCTGTGCCTTAAATATTGAGTCTGTTCTGGTCTGGCTATGATCTGAAGAAGTGGGTCTGTCCCACGAAAGCTCATTACCTAATAAATTATTTTGTTAGTCTTTAAAGTGCTACTGGACTTTTTTTTTTGTTTTGATAGTATCTAGACTAGCATGGCTATTACTGTTACTATGGTAATCTGTGTTTGGGAATCAGATGAGTGAGTATTACTTATTTGTTAACTATCTGGTAACTATTATCTGTTACTATGGTAACCTGGGTTTGGGAATCAAATAAGTAAAACCAAGATGCAGAAATTCCCAAAGGATAATATTCAAATAGTCTTCTCGTTGGAGAGAGGGACTTAATTTACAGTATGCATGGTAACTACAGGCAGTGGAGTACTGCTTTTAATTATTCCCCTGAGAAGTCAAAGCACTATTGCATAGTAAAAGACCAGGAAAATGTGTTCAACCATCTCTAGATACTGCCAAGGCAAGCACTGAAAATAGATTTTATAGCTGCTGGGGCTTCAGAGGTGCTTTGTTTGTTCTGCCTCATTCTCTTTCTTTTCTTCACCTCCTTTCACCTGTCTCAGGTTCCTACACTTGTCACTCTGGGTCAGCAGTGTTTGCCACACACTACTCCTATGGCATCTAAACTCTGAAGAAACAGGCTACTGTGCAGGCACCTGCAAATTTAATATTTAGTACTACACTACCTAGAAGACAAAGTCCAAGTTCCCAAAGAGTAGAACTTGCTTCTCATTTCTCTGAATATGCTTTAGTCTTCATCTTTGTACTTTTTGAAAAACAATTTCTGCACTCATTTTCACTGAAATAAAAGTGACAGTATGTTTAATCCCATATTGTGTTCACTCTTATCTTTCACGGAATCTGTGCTTTCTTTAAGTTTGGAAAATGGCTCAAATACATCAGGATTTAAATATTTAAAAAAATATACACAGTTTTTGAATGTGTCTCTGTGCATCATCAGTTGCACAGCATTGCTTCACAAATTGAAAAATTAAAAGTCTCAGTTTGAAATCCTTGTTTAGACAAATCATATCAAATAGGTATCTTTCATTATACGTAATTTGTTAAGCCAGAATTTTGCTCACTGTAAGCATAGCTTTTCCATTCATCAAGTGAAGAATTCCTTCAAATTGTGGATAATTTATAGTAATTTTTAGATCAAGCAGCGTGAGGATGGGGAAGGGGATGCATCCAGGTTTTTCTATAGAATCCTGCCTTGCTTTGAACAGACTTTCTAGATACAACTCCCTGCTCTTTCTCCTATTATTGCACCTCTTTGAAATGAAAGGCAAGTTGCTGGTTATGCAGAGCCAGTTAATTCAATAATAGAATTAGAACTTGAGCTTAAGTGCGAATTTGAATTATATGGAGAGCTCCAATGGCCATGGCAGACTCTCTGGGTAGGTTTGATCTGGTCCAATTTACGTGCAGTTGGCTCTTTTGCTTGGAGACAGCACAAGAGACATTAGAAAAGACATTCTAGCAGACTTCCTATGTCATATCCAGCTGCCTTCACATGTTTTTGGGCTGTAAGAACCATTGACAATTGTTTTGCTTAGAGGATGCACGATCCTGTCTGCAGCTCATGCCCCACTGCATGGATTCACCCGATAGAAATTTAGTCAAGTTCTGTCAGTAGTTGCGTGTCAGCACCTCCCTCCACTCATGATTGCAGTAGGGAGCAGACTGCTGGTGGGAACATGCGATGATTAAAACAATACAAATGCCATAGTTCCATCAGCTACTAGTCAGTTCTTTGCTGCTTTTAGTGGAGCGGGCACATCATTTTTTCACCCAAAACAAGTAGAGAGTCAGGAGGCAGGGGCAAGGTTATTTAAGTATGTAGTAAACTGGAGCCTCCTGCTAGTGTTGCTGCATCTGAATTATGCAATAATGGTGGGAGTGGGGAACACCACAATACCAATGCTACTGCGACAAGGCTCTAGACCTCTCTGGTACTATCTCCCAGGCTCTAACATGGTCTCTGCCAACCTTTGTCTCCTTCAGTGTGATGCTGCCAATCACCCTGACTCTTCATAACCCCAGCTGCTGTTCTATTCCATTCCGCAGCCTTTTTCATGGTTCTCAGCACTTCCTCTTTCATGGTGCTGTTACCTGGTATGCATGGGCACTGCAACAAGCCCTGCTTCTGTCCCTCCACTGCAGCCATGTCTCCCTGCTCCCTTACAGAGCTCCTCAACTTCCGCACCTCTTTAAATGCCCATGTCTCCTCCAGGCCCCAAAGCGTCCCCAAACATGTACCTCTGACCAGTTCTTGCTGCCCACTCTGCCATTCTCGCCCATTTTGACAAGCGAGGTGGACTGTTGTGTTCCTGAAGGACAGGCTTGTCCTTAAGTGTTTTGTCTGCCAAAATCAGTAACTATGCTGCAGAGTAAAGATGCTCAAGAATTCACCTGGCCAATGACAGGTGAATTTGTTGAATTTAGAGATTAAATTTAACCATTTATGAGAATGAAAATTTTGCTGGAAGTACAACTCTGAGCACAACTTTAACTATGTGGCTGTTAGGAATCTCCACCACCCAAGGGCATGAAACATTAGCACTGGCTTCTTCCACTGTCCTGTAGTTCTTTGGGGGTATAACACCTCGTCATAGCAATAAGTCAGTTAAATAGTTTTTACTTATAAAAGCCTCATTCTAGTTATCGTGTATTCTCAGCCCAAATTTATACCACAATTCTATCTGACACAGAGCATTGCTATTTCTACAGTCTTCCACAGTCTCATCCTAGGGAGGTTAGAATTAGTATCCCAGTCATCCAAAGTGTTCTGGACCTTTATTTCTAGAGGAGAAGAATATTTAGAAATACCCCACAATTATATAGCATTTTTTAGATGACTCTGAGGTATTGTCATCCACACAAAGTATTGTTTACTATGCTATCATTTCTTAGCATGGGGACAGTAACTCACAATCTTAAAGTTCTATGTGCATGCTTACAGAGCTCTGCTATCACAACTTGATATCTACACCTGGCTCCCTTAAGGGACAGCAGTCCTGAATACTAAATAGTACATCCAGCCCATTTTATATGAGTGTAACCTGCTCGACAACTTTTTACAGAGACCATCCTCAGCATCATGCCTTCCAAGGGAGGAAGGTTAGCGCCATTGGTGTTCAGTGAAGCAGGAGAACAAGGAGCTTGCAAACTCATAATCAACATGTGACCAGAGGTGCCAACCTAAACATAGGACACGACAATGGCAATAGCATCAATGACAGAAGGGAGGTAGGACCTGATGAGTAGGTCACTGTTGTTTGAAGAACGTGCTCTACAACCGTCCTCAGCACTCCCAGGCAGTTCTTTAAACAGCAACTTCATGCTGCTTAAAAAGCCCACCCACCTTGTTCTCCAGCAGTCATGGGCTGCCTGCCATTCTCCAGCCTGCCCAGAAAGCCCTTTAAACAACAGAGGAACATAGAGGATGATTTGCCTTTTTAAAAAAAGCAATCAGAATGCTCTCCAGAAAGCTGAAATAAAGGGGTATCCCAGCAAAACCAGGATGGATGGTCACCCAGCATCCTGAGTGTCTCTCACATGTGAATTTGAATTCTGAGACACTTTCCACAGACTTTCTAGGTTTGCTAAAATTGCTGTTAGAGCTCTCAGACACTGCATCCAGCAAGCGTGAATGCAATTCATCTATGAATTTTGATTCTCAGATAACTGCCAAA
This sequence comes from Carettochelys insculpta, assembly GCF_033958435.1. Classification (NCBI taxonomy): domain Eukaryota; kingdom Metazoa; phylum Chordata; order Testudines; family Carettochelyidae; genus Carettochelys; species Carettochelys insculpta. Next base: position 12,390,588 of record NC_134147.1, on the reverse strand, counting down.
ATACTTGCTCAAATCTGAAAGAGTATCTCACACACATTCTATCCACATTCATCTTATATCATCTCTGTGGTCTGGATCAATAACTTTATATATTGTGACAAAGTCCGTTGTCAGCCTCTGTGGGTCCCTGCGCTTCCTGGCAGATCTGTGCTGCCTCAGAGACTCGCGGAGGCCCCCCTTTTGCCCAGGCCCTTCCAAAGGCAGGGGTCTCCGCTTAGCGAGCCATCCTCATCATAGGCAGGACCAGTACAGGGAGAATAATACCAGTCCCCTTGCAGGCCCGCGCCTGCTCCAGTAAAGTGATCCCTTGGGGGAAGGTGGGGGGGAGTCCAGACCCACCCTCTACCCTACACTCCAGCCCAGGGTCCCTATGAGAACAAGAGGCAACCGGCAGGACCTTTACCCCTGCCCCAAAGTAGTAGCCTCACCCTGGGCCACTTCACTCACCACTTCCCCATGGTACCTTTTCGCTCCTGCTCCTCCCAAAACCTTCCCCCATGCTACCAGATGGGGAGCCTTTTATAGGGAGCGCAGGGCCTATCTGACCAAAGAGGGCTGATACCTAATAAGGCCCCAGCTGCCTGTCTTAACTGGGCCTATTCAGGGACCAAGACTGCCTTAGCCCACCAGCCGGCATCTCTTGGTAGGCCCCCTACAGGGCTGCTGCAGTGGACCCCCCCTCCCCTTGGGGAACCCCCCCATGGTTGGGAGGTGTGGTGCAGGGGGGCAGACAGCCCTTGGCAGTTTCAGGCCCCTGTAGGGCTGTCCTTTCCCCCCCCACCACTTTCCCCTTCTTGGGCCAGCCTCCTCTTTCTCCCCCCACTCCTCCACCCTTTCCAGGCAGTTCCCTCCTAAGCTGCTGGGTGGGGAGAGTGAGGGTGGGACTCTTGCCCCCTGCCCCTTGGCAGGGGGGCCTCCCCCTTCTTTCCACGCTTTAGTGGGGAGACTGCTGGCCCCCGCTTTGGGCCCACCTTTCTCCACCTGCTGGCTGCTGCATTCCCACTGCTCCGGAGGAGGTAAGGGGCTTTCTTGGGTGGCGGTGGCTGGGCTTTCCCCCCACAGCAGGGGTGAGTTTGGGTGGGGCCCTCCCCACCGGGCTCCACGGGGGTGGCTGCATAGTTGGGGGTGGGGTGTAAGGGTGTGGTCCCTGCCCCACCCCTGCAGCCACTGCCTCCTTCCCCACCTCCCCCACGCACACACCCAGCTGCCGCCAGGGCCCTCCCCATCTGGGCCCCACCCAAACCATCTGCCCCCCCCCTCCTCCCCCCCGCTCTTGTGGGGCCCGGCAGCAGCAGCAGCTATTGTGTGGCCCACCCTCAGGCACCCATGGGCACACTCCTCCCTAACCCCCACTCCTTTAGCAGGTGCTACCCCCCTTCCTTGTGCCCACGCCCCCCCTTTTTTCTTTCTGTTAGGTGCCTGAGCCCCTCCCCTTCCACTCACTCACCTCCCCACACTCACATACACTGTAACCCCCCCAGTGCAGTAGCAGGAGCCGTTTACCATCTTGCGCTGGGAGTTGTGGCCTTCTTGCACCTCCCTCTCCCGACCAGGTCCTCAGCTTGGCTGGTGGGGGAGGGGCAGCCACTTCCTCCTCCTCTCCTCCTCCCCTCCCCCGTTCTTTCTTAAAGTGCCCCACTCCAATAAATTCCCTCGCCCTTGCACTGCTCACCATGGCCACTACAACCACTGGGGGACTATCTGGCAATGCCCCCCCCCTTCCCTCCACTGGCACCCCTTCCACCTCTGAAATGGCAGCCCCCTCGTCCAGGGCCGCCAGGGTCCTTGCCATCTCTTTGGCCGAGGGCGCGGGCGTAGGCTCCAGGGCTCCTGCCACCCCCGCCGCAGCGTCCTCCGGTGACCCCGCCCCGAACCCAACCCCCCAAAAGGGTAGGAAGGGCCAGGGGAAAAAGAAAGGCAAGAGCCCCACCCGCAAGGCCAAACCTCCCGTGATGGGGGCTCTTACCCCAGCTGCTGCAACATCTGGCACAGCTCCCCCTTCTCCCTGCCCCCGGTCCCACCACCGCGCCTGGGGGCTCCGACTGTTCGGCCCCCAGGTCATATGCCCAGGCGGCAACTGCCGCCTCGCACCCTGCTCCCTCCGCCTCCGCTAGGACTACCACCCCCGATGGTCGCGGTCCCTTCCCCGCGCTCACCAGGAGGCACGGAGTCCGCTGCCTCCTGGTGGCTGCCTCACACCACGTAGAAACCTACATGCGGGCATTGGCACGGGTGGTGGGGCCCGCGGCCGTGGTGGCGGCCTCCCGGATGTTTGAGAAGATTGTCTTCTTCCCGGCTTCGGAGGCCACTGCCCAGGAGGCGGTGGAGAGGGGCCTGGCGGTTGGGGGTGTGCACGTGCCCCTGGAGCCGCTGGAAGACCTGGGTGTGCGGGTGGTGTTCTCCTCCGTCCCGCCCTTCCTTCCCAACGCCGCCCTTCTGCCTTTCCTCACCGCCCTGGGCTGCTGAGCCCCCTCCCCCTAGGCTGCAAGGACCCCGCCCTCCGGCATGTGCTTTTCTTCTGCCGGCAGGCTCGAGTACAACTGTCGCCGGCGGCAGCACAGGGCGGGGTAGCCCAGGAGGGGGCTATACTGGTGCCCCACCAAGGGGCCCAGTACTGGGTCTTTTACACCCTTGGGTAGGCCTGGTGCTTCGTGTGCCGGGCGGCAGGGCACGTCCGGAGGGATTGCCCCCTGGCCCGGCGTGAAGAGGAGCCCGGGACCTCCTCCAACTTGGGGGGCACCAGCCACGAGACCGGCGGCGCCCCGACCGTGACAGGCCCTGGGACCGCCCCTCCTCCTCTTGTCCTGGACGGATCCATCGCTGCTCGGGTGTCGGAGGGCGCCCGAACCAGTGGTGCCAGGCAAGAAGAAGTGGGCACTGGCGCCCGAGCAGCCACAAAAGCTGGGTCCATGGAGGAGAGGGAGGCAGGACTGGCGGCAGGACCTGGGCAGGGCCCACCCCAGGGCGGGCCGTCCCTTCCCCCTGCCGTCCCGGCCCCTCCTTTCTTCCCTCACTCCTTGCTGCCTCAGCCCCCTGGCCCTTCCTTCTCTGCCGCCCAGCCCCCCTCCTCGGAGGACTGGGTGCTGGTAGCGGGAAAAAGGGAAAAAAGGAGTGCGCGCGACCGGCACCCCACCTTGTTGGAGGACAGGGTGGGCGTCCCCCACAAGGCACCAAAAAGAGCCGCCAGCCGCAGTCCACCTGCCGAACCCTCGGCCACTGACCACCTGCCGGGGGTAGCTGGGGTCACCGCGGCAGCCACAAAGGACACCCCCCCTTCTGCCCCAGAGCCGGAGCCTCAAAACAGAGAGGCCGCCTCCATCGCCCCCTCGCCTTCCTCCGACACCCCCCTGGCTGCTGCCCAGCTTGCCCCTGCGGAGCGTCTGGAGGAGGTAAGCCTCAGCCTCGGTCTCGCCCTCCTCTCACAGGAGGTTGAGGCCCTGGGTCTCACCCCGGCAGCCCTGGATGCGGATGGTCTTCTATTGGAGGCCTGCGGGCCGTCCCTCTACTCCCCACCCCCCTCGCTACCCCTTTCCCTGTCCATTAGCACCCCTTTAACTGCCACCCTTCCCTGCTCCAGGACGTCGCAGAGTGCGCCCCTCCCCTCCACCCCGCAATCGGGGATGACCTCCTGGCAGGGGTCGGCCAGCCCCCAGACACCCCGGGAGAACTGGAGTTCCCATTATGCCCTCCCTCCCCTCTCGGACCCGGAGACCCTGCCACCATTCCCACCACCCCGTCGGTGCCTGCCACCGAGTGCATGGGCACCTTGCCCCTAACCCCAACTCCCCTTCCACCACCCGTGGAAGTTTCCCCTCCCAAGATCCCTTCCGCTCCCATCCCAGCCCCTACTCCCACCCTGGCCCCCCCTCCACCCCCACCCCTGCTCCCCTCTCCAATCAATGTCCCATCCTAAAACATGCAACCCTCCCCCCTCCAGGCCCTCCCGTTCCCCCTCCATGGACCTCCAATAGGAGCCAGCATACGTTCCTTCTAGAAGGCTCCTGCAGCTACCAGGCAGCAGTCTGCCACAATATGTAATATACCACTTTAATAATTGTTCTCTCACCCTATTCTTTCTTCCTTAATTAGTAAACCATTAGATTTTAGATAATAAACTATTGGCACAGCCTACTGTTTTGGGTTAAATCTAAGTATATATTGACTAGGAATGGGACTAGACCCTTTGGGACCTGGAAGACTCTGTCAGATCTGGTGAAATAGGTTTTGACAGACTCTCACCAGAGGAAGGAGCATTATTGGTTTAGGTATTTGGAGCAGCTGTGTGTTTGGTTATGTAGCTTCTGGAAAGCCAGATGAGCAGCAGAGGTACTTCTGTGGCTGGCTCGGCTCATCTTACAGAGAAAGGGATTCCAGCTTGGGCTGTAAGTGGCCCAGTTTTAAACAATTTGCCCATTTCTTTCTCAGCTACTTGAAACATAAACCAGAGAGCTCTTTCAGGAGGTACTTTCCGAATAGGACGCGAAGCCTGGCTGAAAATCTGACGACTTTAAAAATCTAAATTCTAATCACACTGGAGGAATATGTGAAAAGATTGTCCGAGAAGTAGTTTTAGACTTTCGGAAGAAGCTAAACTGATTACTGAGCTACATTCAGACCCCTCTCTGAGACAGCAACACAATGCCACAAAAAGAGCCCCTAAGAACCAAGTTGAAGTTGAGATAGGAAGCTTGGATCTATTTTGAGCTGCACTGAATCTCATCTCGAGGGCCACTTTCTTATCAGGACCAAGATGTTACTTCAAATGCAGAGAAAACGCTTTTCTGAAAATTGAGCTCTATTGAAAGTTATATTTAAAGTTCGTGCGAGAACATCATTCAAAGAAAGACCAACAGCTCATTTCGCTTTGGAACTTAGTTTCAGTGAATGAGAAAACCACCTCAAATACAGACAGCAGATCGCTTTGAAACAAGGTTGGAAACTCAGCTAAGAAACGAGCGAGAAAGCAAGATGTATTGGAGGCAGCGTGGGGACTCTCTTAAATTCATAATAGACCCAATTTCAAAAAAAGAAGGGTGTTGGTTTGCAAATTCACAAGCTGTACACAAAACTGTGCTCAAGTATAGTGCGGTACTCCCTCTGAAGCACTCCGAAGAAGTAGCTTGACATGCAGGTCACTTGATGGGTTTGACAGCTGAACTACCTTGAAATACAGCAAGAGCACAACAGCGTGCTCGTTCCTGAGCAACTTCAAAATTAGTCAGGAAGCTACGCTGAAAAGTCAGCTGCCTTCGCATCGAAATTCCGGGAGGGGTTGAGGCGTACATTGAAATTCATCTGAGATCTAATTTCTAATATACGAACACAGCGAAGCTTCAAAGAAAGAGGCTCTCAAACTACATTCTGATACCCACGTGTCCATGAAAAGCAGCTTAAAGCCTAGGCAGGCAGCTTGATTGACTTTTGAGCTGCGTTCAATGGTAGCTAGCGGACTTCTGTATTGTCTTGAGCGAGGCTAGTCAAGCAAAGCAGCTATGTTTGAAATTGAACTAGAGTCAAAATTATCTTCCAATGAGTGAGTCTTTAAAAATACTGAGAACTGGATTCAGAAATATGCCTCGAGCGTTTCAAGGAAGCGCTCAATTTCTAGATGGCAGTAAACCTACGTTAATAGCCTGCCTGAGCATTACTTTGAAACACTGGTAGGCACATGAGCTGAGAAACGAGTGAGAAGCAGAGCTGCATTCAAAGACAGCGAGAAGATTTTCTGACGTTAGATAGAACTTCAAAGGTCCGCTGTTTGTTTGGAAACTGAACTGCACTCAAAGCTTTATTCAACGATAGCGAGGGTGCTACCTTTGAAGGAGGAGAAAGCAGGGGCCTCACACAAAGGCTGTTAGATTGATTTGCAACTGAGCTTTGTTGAAACATACAAAATGGAAAACACAGGTCTCTTTAGGGGAGTAATTTGAGTATACGATTCGAATCTAGACTGAAAAGCTGGCAACTTTGTGATCTAAATTCTATTTAGACTGGAGGAATATGTGAAAAGTTTGTCCGAGAAGAAGTTTTTAGACTTTTGGAAGGATCTAAACTGATTTGTGAGCTGCTTGCAGACTCCATGTTGAGACAGTGATAAAACCCCATGAAAAGAGCCCCTAAGAACCAGGTTTTAGTAAAGGCAGGAAACTTGGTTCAGTTTTGATCCGTATTAAAAGACATCTAGCGGGCTACTTTCTTATCTAGGCCAAGGTGCTTCGTAGAGAGGAAGGTAGCATGAAAACTGACCTGTATTGAAATTTACCTTTAATGTTAACAGGAGAACATTATTAAAAGAGAGACTGAGAAGTAGCTTCTGTCTTTTTCCAACTGATTATTACCTTGTACCGATGTGGGGAGCTCAGCTGAAGAGGTGAGCAAGAGTCAGACAGCATGATTTAGATAGACACAAATTCTACAATAAGCAAAAATAGCTCTTCTCAAAGCTCTAGTCATCGCTAACTAGGGAACTGCTGTTAACGCAAGACAAAGAAGTATCTTCACACTAAGCTTGGAACTGAGCTAATTTGAAACATTGCTAGAGGGCAACAAAGAACTAGTTCCTGAAATAGGTTCACAATTAGACCAGAATCTATGCTGTATAGTCGGGGCCCTTCAAATCTAAATTTCTGGAAAAAATTAAGCAGTTCATTAAAACTTCGGTCTGAGAAGTATTTTCAATCTTACAAAGACAGCTAAGATTAGAACTCATCTACATTCAAATTTTGGTCTAATTTACCGAGTAGACGCCATTACAAGCTCGACTAAGAAGCGGGGTAAAGCATATGCCGAATTTGGTTAACTGTTCGGCTCCCTTCAATGAGAGCTACAGGACAATTTCTAATACTGTTTTCTCACTGTTTTAAAATTTTAGGCTGAGTTTCCACCTTGCTTTCTTCCTATCTTATCCTACGTCAGGTCTCAGTTTATCTTACTGCCTATGTGTGATGCTAGGTCTCAGTCCTGCTTTGGCTATGGAATCCTTCCCAGCTTTGAATAGATCTTTATGGTTTTTCCCAAATAGTAGCCTGAAAAATGAGTGAAGCGACTTCTGTGTTGCCCTCTCTGTCTTTTACTGTAGCTTTGCATTTCTTGCAGTTTCCAACTGAGCGTCCTACCTGTTTCACGTTATTGTTTTGTCTGGCCTCTACTCTAGTTTTCTCCCTAGTAGCTCTAGTTTCCAGTGAGCTTCCTTTGCATGTTTGAATCTACTTCTCTGTATCATTCTTACTGTAGTCCAACTGCGATCTTTAAATAAATTTGAATGTAGCTAAGTTTTCAGAATAGCATCCTGCCTATTTTTGTATCCACATTTCTGTGTGGCTGATAAAGTAGTCCTGGAGGTCGCTTTGAATTCAGCTCTATCTTAAACTTAGCTTTACTGTGTATGTTTTGAAGCTTGGTTGCAGTCTTCTTTTTTTAATCTAGTCGTTTTTTCATCTATGATTCTAGCTCATTTTTTTCAGTCTAGCTTCCTGTCTATGTAAAGTAGTTCGCTAGCTATGTTTGAATGTACCTGCATTTTCAACCTAGCTGCCTGCCTATATTAGAAGCTACTGTTCAGTCGAGCTTTTAACGAATTTCAGTGGTAGCACTGACCGTAGCTCAGTTTTCTGTTTAGCTTCCTGACTGTGTTTGAAGCTACTTCTCAATGTATCTGATAATGTAGACCTCTTGGTAGCTTTTTATGCAGCTCTGTTTTCACTGTACCTTTTTGCCTGTGTTTGAAACTTCTTTTCAGTCCAACTTCTTATGTTGGCCTCTATTTATATTAGAATTTAGCTTTAATTTAGCTAATTTTTCAGCTTAGCTTCCCGCTTACTTTTGAAGTTACTTCCCTCACTCCATGTAGTCCTCTGTGTAGTCCTCTGGCTATGTTTCAATGTCGCTCAGGTTTCACCATAGCTTCGTGTCTATCTTTAAAGCTAATGCTTAATCCTGCTTTTAATGTAGTACTCTCACTATTTTTGAATATAGAGTTGACTATAGCTCAGTTTTCAACCCATCTGCATATGTTTGCAACTCAGTGTAGTCCTCTTGCTTTCTTTGAATGTAGGTCAATTGGCAGGCAGTAAGCTAGGCTATGTTTGAAGCTTCTTCTCAGTCTTGCTTTTCATGTAGTCCTCCTGCACTCTTTGACAGCAGCTCAGTTTTCCAACCTAGCATCTTGCCTATGTTGGAGATACTTTTCACTCTAGCTGATAATGTTGTCCTCTTTCTATCTTTGAATGTAGCTCAGTATTCAGCTTAACTTCTGCCCTATATTTGAAGCTACTTCTAATTCGAGGTTTTCACGTAGTCCTCTCGCAATCTTTGAATGTGTTTAAAGCTTCTTCTCAGCAACACTGTCTGATCGATATCCCCAGCATCCACCAGGCCCAAATGTGGCTTCTTCTACTTGCTCCTGCGGGGGTCTCTGTGGACTGCTGGCAGAGACAGCCCCCCATCCCACCCCCAGGAGAACTTGGCCTGGGCCACTGAGACCCAGCCAAGCTATGACTGTATCTCCTCAGCCTGTGTGTGTCAGGAGTCACTTCCTTCCTTTCTTGTTTGTTTATTCTTGGACTAAGCTGTTGATCAATGGACCTTTTCTTCTATGACACCATTTATGAATGACTAAACTTGATCAGCAGAGCTGATAACAGATGCCACATAAAAAGCCACCAACTGGAGGCACTGTACTTTTTTTGGAGCCTACTCTTTTCTTGTAGCGCTTGGATATGCTGACTCTCAAAGGAATTAGTTTGTACAGTAGTTTTCCATCAGGCGAATCTGGCCTGACCCGGAGCTATGACCTAGAACTAGAGAGATGTCACAAGACTTCATGTTGGCCTTTAAAGCACTTATACTGATCACTGATAAAGCTCTTTCTATGAGCAAGCTGGCCGTAGAAGACTGTAGGTGGGTTGCACTAGTGGCAGGGTGACTTAGTGACTTAGTCCCTGTGCTGCCTAGGGGCCCAAGGTGTAGGGATTCAGCCTGCTCACTAGAAGCTGTAGCTTCGGTATAGAGCATTTCCTGGGGATTCTCCCCCTTTGTGCCTGGGAGAGGGTTTGGAGGCTGCATCTTCCAGCGGCAGCTCCTGGCTTTTTGCTGGTCAGCCCTGAACTGGGCTAGCTTCCTTCCTTTTATCCCCCTGCCAGGCCTGACACTAGCTGCTCAACTCTCCTTTCTATGAACATTTATTTCCCTTTCGGCTCCTCGGGCTCTATTCCACAAGACGAGAAACAGCAATACTTCTAAAATCAAGGGAAAGTTTCTCCCCTCAATTTTCATTAATTGGGAAGTGTCATTTAGAAAAGTGTTGTCATAAACTAGGCGAAGTCTTGGTTATTTTCTCTTTCTGTGACCTTGATAGGAAATTAAGAGCCCAAGAGTGAAAACAACCACTCCTAAGCAAAGAAATAGCATGGACAGAAGCTTTTTGAAGGAAATGTTGAGGGTGGTGGGAATATTTTGCTCTAGAAGGGGCATGAAGGACGCATGCAGCAGGATTGTAACAAGGGTAAGGCAAGTGAGGCACCCACCTCGGGTGCAGGACTGAGGGGGCACAAGAGAGTGCTTCAGTTATGATGCCACAAAGCAGGTCCCGGCAGGGAGCAGGGCTGAGCTGAGTGGCAGACAATGGATGTGGCACAGCCTGAGCCTGTGCTGGGCAGTTAAGCACTACCCCTCTGTGTGCCAGCTCCACTCCCAGGCATGTGGTTCAGGAAGACATGGTGGGACAAGAGCACTAAGAAGCAGAAGAGGACATGACCCCATCCACTACCATTTCCCTGGCTCAGATCTGGCATCCTAAAGCTCCCAGTGCCCGGTGTGGCGCTCCATTCCCAACTGTATTGGTGGCAACTGCAATGAGTTGCCAGACTATACAGCTGGCAGAAGGGTTGGGCGTGAGTGGGTCGGGTAAGGGTAGGGGGTTAGAGTGAGGTGCTGGGGTGCCTGGCTCTTGGGGAGGAGAGTGGCTGGGTCTGGGGTTAGAGTGAGAGAGAGGGGCTAGTGGTGCCAGGTTCTGGGGACAAGAGGCTGGGGTCATAGCAGAGGCTTGGGGGTGCCTGGTTCCAGGGGAGGGGGCTGGGTGTGTGTGGGGGGGGGGGGGGGCTGGGAATATCTGGCTAGGTAGGTCTACACATTCTGAAAATATGGCAGCCCTGGGAGTAGCCTGGCCTCCCATGCGGTGCCAGGGATTGCTGTGGGATGAGATGCCACCCAGAGCTGCCTGGCACAGCCACAGCCATGATCCTCCATGTGCTTTGTGGTTGTTATCGGTCCCCCCCCCCACTCCCCCCCTGAGAGTGCAGGATAGGGGCCCCAGGCAGACCCAAGATGGGGCTGTGCCTGGTTTCACTGGGCTCGCTGGAAGGGGGGAGGCTGTGTGTAGCAGACCTGCCATGCCCCCATCTCTCCCCTCTCAGTGGAACCCACATCCCCAGTGGCCATGAAAAGGGGGGCTCTGGTTGGGCCATGCAGGAAGTGGGGGAGGGCCAGAGGTGGATGGGTGTGCTAAGGGCATTGGGTATGGAGAGAGGTAGATACATTGGAGGGTAGAGAGAGAATCCAGAGGGACCTGGAGGACTGGGCCAAAACAAATCTGATGTGGTTCAACAATGTGCAGAGTCCTGCACCTGGGGCAGAAGACTCCCAAGCATGGTTATAGGCTGGGGACCGACTGACTCAGCAGCAGTACAACTGAAAGGGACCTAGGAGTTATGGTGGATGAAAGCCTGGATATGAGTAAACAGTGTGTCCTTGCAGCCAGGAAGTCTAACCACATCCTAGGGTGCATTATGAGGAGCATTTCGAGCAGATCTAGAGAAGTGGTTGTTCCCCTTGATTCGGCATTGGTGAGGCCACATCTTGAATACTGTGTCCAGTTTTGGGCCCCACAGTATAAAAAGGCTGTGGATTTGCTAGAGCAGGTTCAGTGGAGGGCAACAAAAAGAATAAAGGGGCTGGAGCACAAGTCCTATGAATAGAAGCTGAGGGATTTGGGCTTGTTTAGAAGAGATGACTTTGGGGTGATTTAATAGCAGCCTTCAACTTCCTGAGGGGGATCTTGAAAGAGGAGGGTGAGAAACTGTTCTCACTGGTGTCAGATGGCAGAACAAGGAGCAATAGTCTGAAGCTAAAGAAGTAGAGGCGTAGGCTAGCTATTAGGAAAGACTACTTCACCAGGAGTGTGGTGAAACACTGGAGTTGCCTTGTGAAGTGGTGGATTTTCCATCTCTCAAGGTTTTTATGTCCTGGCCGAACAAGGTCCTGGCTGGGATGACTTAGTGGGGGTTGATACTGCTTGAAGCAGGGGGCTGGACTAGATGACCTCTGGAGGTCCCCTCCAGCACTAACGTTCTGTGATTCTGTGATTTCTGTGCATAGCCAAGATAGTAATGTGGGAGGTGGTGTGGTGTGTAGAGCCAATGGGGTGTGCGTGGAGGTGCTGGTAATTGTGTGTACAAGCAGTGTGCATATGTGTTTAGAGCTAGGGTGCATATGATGGCATTGTGCCTGTGGGCAATGGTGTGTGTAGTTGCTGGGGGTATTGTGTGTCAGGATAGTGAAGGGAGTATAGGCAGAGTGTAAATGGTGAGCTGGTGGCCTGTATTCCAGGGATGGATGGGGTGGGATCCTCAGGGAACAGGGGCCAGGCCCTGGACTAGTGGTTTCTCAGCAGGGCCAGCCTCTGCTCACATTGAGTGGAACGTGGGTCCGCTGTCCTGTCTCAGTGTCTTTCTATCCGCCATGCATTCCTCCACGCCGGAACACTGTCAGGTTCTAGAGGGCAGGGTGGCTGAGCAGTTGTGGGAGGGCACTGGTGCTAAACCCATTGGTCCTCTCCATGCTCTGGCACCATCTCAACACCCTGGTCCCACACCCAGCGTTCCTGAGCCACCTCCAGAAGCTAGTTCTGGAGTTCTTCTGGCCAGGATTGCGCTGGGCCCCTGCAGGGGTTCTGCATCTACCCCCAGGAGGAGGGAGGGCAGGGCCTGACTTGCCTACACACTCAGCTCCATGTCTTCCGCCTCTGGGCCCTGCAGGGACTCCTTAACGATAACAGTGCAGATAGTCCGGCCTGGAGCTCGCTAGCGCACTCTTTCCTCTGTCACTTCCGAGGGCTCGGATACGACCGGCAGCTCCTTTATTTACCCTTTAGAGGCCATCCACGAGACCTCTTGGAGCTGCTAGCCTTCTACCAGGACCTCCTGTGCACCTGGAGGCTGCTCTTGGTCTCCAGGTCTTTAGGGGCCACCGCAGGGGAAGACCTCCTCGTGGAGCCCCTGCTACACAACCCCTACCTCCGTGTGCAAGCAGCGGAGTCCCCCGCAGTGTGCTGGAGGTTGGTCCTTGGTGGAATCACCAGGGTCGGAGACCTCCTGGACTATAACCGGGGAGACTGGATGGAGGCCCTGGCGCTTGCCTGGCCCATGGGGCTCTCCACCCTACGCTCTCCCCAGTGCTTGCTCTAGGAGGTGAAGTCTGTCTTGCCATCTGCCGCTCATGTCTACCTCGGGCGGGTCCTGCGAGAGGGTGTGCCACGCCCCCCTCACTCCTGGCCCTCCGGATCTCTCTGTGGGCCCCCAGCTTTGTGAGCCCCTTCGCCCCGCTCCCCCTCACCATCCCACCTTGCAGCCGGTTCCCTTCTGGACCGGCCCAGATGTCACCTGTACACACTTGTGCTTCACATGCTTCATTTCCCCACCCTTGTGTCTTGCCCAGACCACAAATGGCAGGGTCTCCTACCACCACTGCAGGGTGGAGAGCCCCGGTGGGCCAGTCTTTATTCCACCCTGGTCTCGCAGCCTGCCAGGGACAGTGGTTGGAGGATCCTCCATGGGGCGGTGAGCATGGGAGTGTACCTGACATGGCTCACCCCCCTCCCAGACACCTGTTCTTTTTGCGGCGAAAGGGAGACCCTGGCGCACATCTATGTTGAGTGCACCAGGTTGCAGCCCCTCTTCCGGCTCCTGCAGAACCTCCTGTTGAGGTTCTGGCTGCACTTTTCCCCACACCTCCTCATCCTCGCACACCCCATTCGTGGCCCCTCTAGTTGCAGGACCTCCTCGTCAGCAACCTCCTGGCTATGGCTAAAGTAGCCATTTACAAGACATGGGAGAGGAGGCTGGGCAGGGGGGAGACCTGTGACTGTGGGGCTATTTCCGTTCCGCCTTCCGCTCATGAATCTGGGCAGAGTTCCTCTGGGTGGCATCCATTGGCTCCCTCGATGTCTTCGGGGAGCTGAGGGCACTGCCTGGGGTTCTCTGCTCAATGTCCCCCTCTGTTTCCCTTGTTTTAAATCTTTGACCTTCACTCCCACACCTGTTTTCTCCTTTGTCGTCACCTGCATTCGCTTGGGGCAGTGTTTTTTAGTGGGCCTCCCTTGTCTTGAGAGGGGCCTTTTAGTCGTGGGCGGGCTGCAGGCCCACCCACTCCCCAGTCTCCAACAGGGAGGGCTCCTGTAGCCTGTTCCCACAGGCTGCGGGGCTGCCACAGAGAGCCCACATGGGGTCCCTGTGGTCGGGAGGTGGGCAGTCTTTGGCTACTGCTTGTAGCCTCCCTTGGGGCTACTTTTGGCCCCTTTTTGGGCCAGCTTCTTCCCCTTCCTCCCTGCCCTGGGCAGGCTACTCCCGTACCCCCGCCCCTTCCAGCTAGTTTCTAGAACTGCTGGGTAGGCAGTGTGTGGGGGACTCCTGCTGCCCTGCCTCTTGGCAGGAGGGGGGGTACCCTCCCCCAGCTTTCATCTTCGCAGGGGGTGGGGGGGAGTCTGCTGGCCCTTTTTCCCAGCTGGTCGTTGCTGCATCCTTACCACTTCAGGGAGATAAGGGGCTGTTTTAGGCAGTGGCTGGGCTTTCCTCCGCAGCTTGCTGTGCAGTGGCTTGGGATGGGGGTGAGTTTGGGTGTAGCCCATCTCCACCAGAGCTCCAGAGGGTGGCTACATAGTTGGGGTGGTGTGTTAGGGTGTGGTCCCTGCCCCACCCTTGCCACCACTGCCTCCTTTACTGCCCCCCCAAACCCAGCTGCCAGTGGGGCCCTTTCCACCAGAGCCCCACCATCACCATCTGTCCCTTTCTCCTCCCCTGCTTCATGAGGTTCTGCAGCAGCTGCTGTGGGCCCACCTGTAGCCAGACATGAACCCCCCATTTGGCCTTTTCTTCTTCTCCCCCCCACTGGGAGAGACAGAGAGGGAGACAGGCAGCCTTTGATGTCCTGGGAACGCAGGTGTGCTCTCTCACCCAGACTCTCTACCATACACAGAAACCAGACAGTGAATGGGATAGCTAATGGCCGCTGTTCTGGCTGATATCAGTAATTGACACGCCTGATCACTGCCCCAGGAAGAACGGGGAACCCCCACCCATCACCTCCAAAGGTGCCCAATTGTCTACAATTCACAGGTGCGAATTGAGCCTTGCACCTTCCCTGGGAAACCTGGGGTTCAAAACATTCCTCCCAATTGGCCACTTGAGACCAGGAAGAAGCCAAAGGGGTATAAAGAGGGGTTTGGCAGCCCACCCCTTTGAGCTCCAATCACCTACACCTGCTGGCCAGGTCTGGTATTGACTCTCGAGACTGGGGACGCCTGGTTCGTATCTACTTCTTCCCGAGGGATTGAGAGAGAGATTCTGGGTCACACCGGATCTAGGAGGCAGGGGTAAGAATTACACCTGTATTACACTTCTTTCCTATAGGAATTGAGGGAAAGACTCTGGTTCCACCAGGTCTAAGAGGCAGGGGTGAAAATCACACCTGCAACGTGCCTTTCTTGTGTACACATTAATTGTATTAGTCTAAGCTAGCTAGTTTGTCTAAAACTTTCCTTAAGTTAAATTGTGTTGTTTCCCCCTTTAAAAACCGCGGGTACCAACTGTTTTTGGCTACAAACTGCTAAAAACCATTAGCCTGTCAATCAAACCGAGGGAAGCCCTTATCTTATATTTAAAACGCGCTTACCCCTTTGAGCTATTAGAAAACTGCGATGGGCCACTATCTTTTACAGAGAACTGCAGAAAATCATTATCTTGTCTGTCAAACCACAGGGGGTCCTCACCTTACCTTAACTGGCGAGCTGCGGTCAGCAATTACCTTCTGTAAACATTAGTAACCGCAAGAAAATCATTATCCTGTCACTCACTCGGTGGCCATCTTGGTTTCATTCATAAAGTTGGTGGCAGCCGTTTCTGTTGTAAAATCGCTGCCAGCGGTTTTCCTATTAACTGCTGCTAAAGTTATTAACACAAAAATCACAAATTGTTGTACTTTAATAATTTGTCTTAGTTAAATTGCTTCTGTCTTTGTATAAATAAAAGGTAATTGTTAAAGCCTCTCTAAGTGTAATTTTCCTCTTGCTGCTGTACCCGAACTAAATGCAAACCAAAGAACCCAGCCTGCCCCGGCTGCTTAGCGTAGCTGCTGGTGCGGCGTCACCCCCTTTGCCCCACCGGACCTTTAGCTGGCACCTGGGCATCGGCTCACACCACCCCTCCGGCACTCGTGGTCACACCCATCCCTTTACACCCCCGCCCTTCTCCCCCTGCTTCTGGTTGGCTCTGCCACCCCCCGCCCTTCTCTTCCCTCATTCTTTCCCTCCCCTTGTGCCCTGCGACCCCTCCCTCTTTTGTTTGTTAGGCAGCTGAGCCCCTCCCCTTTCCTCACTCACCTCCCAGCACATACACATATTGATCCCTTCCACATCCCAGTGCAGGAACAGGAGCCGTTTACCATCTTGTACTGGGAGTTGCAGCCATACTTGTGTTCCCACTTCCTTCGTCTTCCTCCCTCCCTCCTCCTGCCCCACCCTCGCCTGTCCAGGTCCTCAGCCTGGCTGGTAGGGGAGGGGCAGCCACTTCCTCCTTCCCTTCTCCGCTCCTCCCTCCCCTCCCCCGCCTTTCTTAAAGGGACCACTGTCCATTAATTCACTTCTTTTTTGGCACCCCTCCCCATGGCCTATACATCCACCTGGGCGTTGTCTGGTGACGCCCTCCTCCCTCCTCCACTGTCACCCCCCACCACCTCTGCGATGGCAGCCAGCCGATCCCAGGCCGCCTGGAATTCTACCCTTGCGACGGTCGAGGGTGCAGCTGTGGGGGAAAAACTGCTCTAAGGGTTAAAAGAGTTTTTCTCCACACTAACCAGGCCTCGCTCTGGAAGGGGATACTTGGGGGTCAGCTGCACTTCTCTGAAGTCCCTACCGTGTCAGCTAGAGACAATCTATCCTGTAGGCTCCTCTGTCTGGGTTATCATGTACCTTTGTAGTGTAAACTGGCCTCAAGCACAGCTGGTGCTTGCAGACACCTCTCAGGGCAATTCTGCTGAGACTTTCATATGTTAAAGAAGACAATTAATTACTAAACTGTCTAAACAAACTGTATAAAGAGTCGTTGGAACTGGTGCTCAGGGCTCCCACTTCTTTGGAAGCTGGCAGCCTGCGTGTGTGCATAATAAAGTTTCCTTTTCAATCTCCCTCTTGCCTCACTGCTTTGACCTCCAGCCTCGGACCGTTGGGGGACACTGTACCCCAGGGGAACGGGGTTCCCCAACACAGGCGTGGGCTCCGGGGCTCCTGCTGCCCCCACCGCAGCATCCTCCTCTGGCAACCCTGCCCCAAAACCACATCCCCCCCCGGAAGGGCCAGGGCCCAAGAAGGGCAAAAGCCCTGCCCAGAAGGCCAAACATCCCCTGCTGGGGACTGCCGGCCCTGTTTCAGATGCACCTACCGCAGCCCCCCCCACCCTTCCCACCCCCCTGCTCCCTCCACCTATCCTGGGGGCCCCGACTCTTCAGCCCCCCAGGACATACGCCCAGGCGGCAGCCGACTCACATCCTGCTCCTTCTACCTCTGCTCGGAGTTCCATCCCCGATGGTTGTGGCCCCTTCCCCGCCCTCACCAGGACGCATGGGGTCCGCTGCCTCACGGTGTCAGCCTCACCCCACGTAGAGACTTATGTGTGGGCACTGGCGTGGGTGGTGGGGCCCGCGCCTGTGGTGGCGACCTCGGGTGTTTGAGAAGATCATCTTCTTCCTGGCGTTGGAGGCCTACACCCAGGAGGCAGTGGAGAGGGGCCTGGGGGTCGGGGGCGACCACGTGCCCCTGGAGCCGCTCAAGGACCTGGGCAGGCGGGTGGTCTTCTCTGTCCCTCTCTTCCTCCCCAACTCCGCCCTGCTGCCTTTCCTTACCACCCTGGGCCAGCCCTTGTCAGGCCTGAGTCCCCTCCCTCTAGGCTGCAAAGACCCCACCCTATGGCCTGTGTTGTCCTTCCACCGGCAGGCGCGAGTCCAACTGCCACCACTGGCAGTGGCACAGGGTGGGGTGGCACAGGTGGGGACTATACTGGTGCCCCAAGGGGCCCAGTACTGGGTATACTACACTGTGGGGAAGGCCCGGTGCTTGGTGTGCCCGGTGACGGGGCACGTCCGAAGGGACTGCCTCCTGGCCCGGCATGAAGGGGAGAAGCCCAGGACCCCCACCAACCCGGGGGGCGCCAGCCAACTGCCTGGCGATGCTCCAACCACAGTGAACCCTGGGACCGCCCCTCCTCCTCCTGACCCAGACAGTACCATCAACGTTTGGGCATCAGAGGATGCTTGGGCACATGGGGAGGAGGGGTGAAGAAGCAGATGCTGGCGCCCGAGCGGGCACTGGAGCCGGGCCTGTGAAGGAGAGGGAGGCAGGGCCAGAGGCAGGACTCAGAAAGGGCCCACCCCAGGGCAGGCCGCCCCCTTCCCTCGCTATCTGCCCGCTTTCTCCTTCCCCCGCACCTCACTGCCCTCATCCCCTGGCCCTTCCTCCTCTGCCGCCCAGCCTGCCTCATCAGAGGACAGGGTGCTGGTCCGGGGGAAAAGGAGCATGTGTGCTCGGCACTCCACCCTGTCTGAGGACGGGGTGGACCTGCTGTGCAAGGTGCTAAAGAGCCCCACCAGTCCCAATCCACCTGCTGGACCCCCAGCTGTCAGCCATCAGCCGGGGGCGGCTGGGGCTGCTGCGGTAGAGGCACAGGACGTCACTCCCCCTTCCCCTGGAGCCCAAGCCCAGCGGGGCGAATGAGGTTGTCCCTGAGCCCGTGCCCTCTTCCACCTCCTCTCCGGCTGCCTTGGAGGGGGTGCCTGGAAGAGGTGGGTGTTGGCCTCACCCTCCTTGCGCAGGAGGTTGAGGCCCTAGGTCTGACCCCGGCCACCTCAGACATGGATGGCCTGTTACAGAAGTCTGTGGGCCGGCCGCCCATGCCCAGCTGCCTACTTCATCCCCACCCTCCCTCTTGCCCACTGACAACACCTCAACCTTTACCCCTCCCCACCCCAGGGAATCACAGGATACACCCGCCTGCCCGGCTGGGACTGGTGCCTCGGCCGCAGCAATTGAGCCCCTGGATGCCCCGGGCAGCTTTGATCTTTCCCTGTCATCTGCCTCCCCCAGCCTTGAGGACCTCACTATCGGTCCCTCTAACCTGCTGATGCCTGTGGTCGGGCGCACTGGCACCTCGCCCTTGATCCCCCCCTCCTCTTTCACCACTTGAAAAGGCCCTTCCTCCTGACACCTTCTTTGCCCATGTTCTTGCTCACTACTCGGTCCCCCCCTCCCACCACCATCCCTTGTTCTGCCCCTGCCCCTGTCTCTTTCCCTGGCGACTACCCTGCCCTGACACATGCACCCCCTCCCCCGCCAACCTGCCTCCTCCCTTTCCCCTCCCCCTCCCCTCACTGCCCCCTCCTCCCCGCTAACCCTCTCCCTTCCCCAATCATCTGTCACCCCTGCCATTATCCCTACCCTCCCCATACCCCTCCCCACCTCCTGTCCCTTCCTAACTCCCCCGAGGGTGTAATCCCTCGGGGGACCTCCATTCTCTTGCCCTCTCCCAGCACTTCTAGGGCTGCTCTCCCCTCGCCGCACCCACTCCTTCCCTGGGAAAGTCCCAGGCCTCACCCGATCTTCCCTGTAGGCCACGGGGCCCGTAGGGACAAGAGGCCGATGGGTACTCAGAACCCTGAGGCCTTGGCACCCCACGCGCTGGGGGATGAGATGCGCCGGTTCCTGGAGAACACTCGTGGCTCCAGGGACAAGGTGGCTCTCGACCTTCAGCGCTGGGGGGGCGGGGGGGGGGCAGGATTTCCATCTTGTTTTGGAGTTGGAGAGGGCCCTCCTCAAGGAGGGCAAGGGGACCGGGAGAAGGGACTCCACGGCTCACCAACAGGCCCACAGCTTCCGTGATGCCTGGATCACCTTTGGCGTCGTCCACAGTTTGCTGTGCGGCCCCACAGGGACCGTCGGTGCTCCCTCTGGCAAGGATGCTCCCCAGCCCTCCAAATGCCTCCGATCGTCATTTCCACTCTGAACTCCAGGGCTGCAGGTCGGATCTGTGCAGGTGCTGGGTGCTCTCCTTCCTCCGAGGGGTGGGGTGCTTGGTCACCTTCCTCCAGGAGCCCCACACTACTCCAGCCGTCGAAACCAGCTGGTGGCTGGAGTGGGGAGACGGGGTCTACTTTAGTCATCTCTCAGCCCGTTGGGCCACCTCACTAACATCTACGTCCCGACATCCAGCCTGGAGCCAACATCCTTCTTTTGGCAGGCGATGGCCTTCCTTGGTTCCATTGATCCTTGTGAATGCCTGGTCCTTGGTGGGGATTTCAACTGCTCCCTCAGGGAGCGGGACCGTACAGGGACTGAGCAGTGCCAGCCCCCTGTGGACATCATCAGGGAGCCTTTCCCTCAGTGCGGCAGTGGTGGGCTCTGGGAAAGGTGCACGCGTGGCTCTCCTGCCGCGACTATACCCGGGGGGCCAGCTGGCGGCAGGATGCATTGATAGGGCAGCTGGAGCAGGAGGTTCTTGATCTGGAGAGGCATCTGGCTGCCAGCCCTGGGGATCCATCCCTCTGTGGCATGTACCGGGAGAAGCAGGACAAGCTCTGGGCCCTCGATGACCTTTGGGCGTGGGGGGCCTTTGTGAGGGCGCGTATCCAGCTCCTTCGGGAGATGGATCATGGCGCCTGCGTCTCCCACACCCTGGAGAAAGAGAGGTGCCAAGAAACACATCCTCTGCCTGTTTGTGGAGGATGGCACTCCTCTTATGGATCCAGCAGAGATGTGCGGGAGGGCTTGTGCCTTCTACGCCACCCTTTTCTCCCCGGATCTGACCGATGCCGATGCCTGCAGAGTGCTCTAGGACCAACTCAGTTCAGTCAGCGCGGGCGACTGGGACCAGCTGGATCGCCCTCTCACTCTAGCCGAGTTCTCAGAAGCCCTCTGTCTAATGCCCACCAACAAATCCCTGGGCATGGATGGGCTGACAGTGGAGGTTTACCATGTGTTTTGGAATGTCCTCGGCCCAGACCTGGTCAGTGTTTGGGCTGAGTCCTTGCAAAGTGGGGTCCTCTCTTTGTCTTGCAGGTGAGCTGTGCTCACCTTGCTACCCAAAAAGGGGGACCTCCGTGACCTCAGGAACTGGCATCCCATCTCGCTCCTCAGCATGGACTACAAGCTTATCGCCAAAGTCATCTCCCTTCGCTTGGAGTCCGTGCTGAAGGATGTGGGCCACCCTGACCAGACCTACACAGTCCCGGGCCACACCATCTTTGACAACCTTTATTTGGTCCGGGATCTCCTGGAGCTCAGGTGTTGGCATGGTCTGTTGTTCACCTTCCTGTCCTTGGATCAGGAGAAGGCATTCAACAGGGTGGCCCACAGGTCTTTCCTGGGCACTCTGCAGGCCTTCAGCTTCAGGCCCCACTTCATTGGGTTTCTCCGGGTGCTGTACGCTGCCTCAGAGTGTTTGGTGAAGTTCATCTGGACCCTGACCACTCTGGTTAGCTTCGGTCGAGGCGTGCGTCAAGGCTGCCCACTGTCAGGCCTGCTCTACATTCTGGCCATCGAGCCCTTCCTCTGTCTCCTTCATAGAAGGGTGATGGTGCCTTGTGAGTCAGAATGCTGGCTGGTCCTGTTGGCGTACTCCGACGACGTACTCCTCATGGTTGAGGACCCAGGTGATCTGGTGTGGCTGGAGGCTTGCCGAGCCGTCTACTCAGCAGCCTCCTCCACCCGGGTCAACCGGGTCAAGAGCTCTGGCCTGCTGGTTGGGGCTGGACGGCAGGTGGGCCACCTCCCACCTGCACTTCAGGCCATTCGGTGGAGCGTGGGTCCGCTGCCCTATCTCGGCATCTTTCTATACGCCATGCAACCCTTCCCACCAGAAAACCGGCAGCGTGGCTGAGCGGTTGCGGTGGTAGATGGGACTGCTCCAGTGCCTCTCCCTGCGCGGGAGGGCACTGGTGCTAAACCAATTGGTCCTGTCCATGCTCTGGCACAATCTCAGCACCCTGGTCCTACCCCCGCGCCCCCCCCCCCCCCCGGGAGTTCCTGGCCCAACTCCAGAAGCTGGCCAGGACTGCACTGAGTCCCTGCAGGGGTTCTCCATCTCCCGCTGGGACCGGGGGCAGGGCCTGACCTGCCTACGCACTCAGGTCCGTGTCTTCCACCTCTGGGCCCTGCAGGGGCTCCTTAACACCAACAGTGCAGATGGTCTGGCGTGGAGCTTGCTCACGCACGCTTTCCTCCATCACTTCCAAGGGCTCTGATATGACCAGCAGCGCCTTTATTTGTCTTTGAGAGGCCTTTCAGAGCTGCTGGCCTTCTACCAGGACCCCCTCCTCACCTGGCGGCTGCTTTCGGTCTCCAGGGCTGCGTCTACACGTGCACGCTACTTTGAAGTAGCGGCAGTAACTTCGAAATAGCGCCTGTCACGTCTACACGTGTTGGGCGCTATTTCGAAGTTGAAATCGACGTTAGGCGGCGAGACGTCGAAGTCGCTAACCCCATGAGCGGATGGGAATAGCGCCCTACTTCGACGTTCAACATCGAAGTAGGGACGTGTAGATGATCCGCGTCCCGCAACATCGAAATAGCGGGGTCCTCCATGGCGGCCATCAGCTGGGGGGTTGAGAGATACTCTCTCTCCAGCCCTTGCGGGGCTCTGTGGTCACCGTGGGCAGCAGCCCTTAGCCCAGGGCTTCTGGCTGCTGCTGCTGCAGCTGGGGGTCCGTGCTGCATATACAGGGTCTGCAACTAGTTGTTGGCTCTGTGTATCTTGCACTGTTTAATGAAAGTGTGTCTGGGAGGGGCCCTTTAAGGGAGCGACTTGCTGTTGAGTCCGCCCCGTGACCCTGTCTGCAGCTGTGCCTGGCTCCCTTATTTCGATGTGTGCTACTTTGCCGTGTAGACGTTCCCTCGCTGTGCCTATTTCGATGTTGGGCTGAGCAACGTCGAAGTTGAACATCGACGTTGCCAGCCCTGGAGGACGTGTAGACGTTATTCATCGAAATAGCCTATTTCGATGTCGCAACATCGAAATAAGCTATTTCGAAGTTGGGTGCACGTGTAGACGTAGCCCAGGTCTTTAGAGGCCACTGCAGGGGTAGACCTCCTCGTGGAGCCCCTGCTACACAACCCCTATCTCATTGTGCAGGTGGTGGAGTCCCCTGCAGTGTGCCGGAGGTTGGTCCTTGGTGGAATCACCAGGGTCGGAGACCTCCTCAACTACGACCAGGGAGACTGGATGGAGGCCCCGGCGCATGGGGCACTCCACCCTACGCTCTCCCTAGCATTTGCTCGATGAGGTGAAGGCTGCCTTGCCACCTGCTGCTCATGTCTACCTCAGTCAGGTCCTGCGAGAGGGTGCACCCCGACTCCTCTCACTCCGGATCTCTCTGTGGGCCCCTGGCTTCGTAAGCCTGCCCGCCCCCCCTCACCCTCACCATCCCAGCCAGCTGCACGCCTTGCAGCCGGTCCCCTTCCAAACATCATCTGTGCATGCTCGTGCTTCATACGCTCCATTTCCCCACCCTCATGTCCCAGCCAGATCACAAGGGGCAGGACCTCCTACCACCATTGGAGGGTGGGGAGCCCTGGTGGGCCAGCCTTTATTCTGCCTTGGTCCTGTTGCCCACTGGAGACACCAGCTGGAGGATTCTCCATGGCATGGTGAGCACGGGCGTGTACCTGGCGTGGTTCACCTCCCTCCCAGACACTTGCCCCTTCTTCAGCATGAGGGAGACCCTGGCGCACATGTACGTTGAGTGCACCAGGCTGCAGCCCCTCTTCCGGCTCCTCCAGAACCTCCTGTTGAGGTTCTGGCTGCACTTTTCCTCACACCTCCTCATCCTGTCACACCCCATCCGTGGCCCCACCAATTCACGGAACCTCCTCGTCTGCCTCCTCCTGGCCATGGCTAAAGTAGCTAGTTACAAGACCAGGGAGGGGAGGTTGGCTGAAGGGGAGACCTGCAACTGTGGGGCCTATTTCTGTTCCATCCTCCACTCATGAATCCAGGAGGAGTTCCTCTGGGCGGCGTCCTTTGACTCCCTCGATGCCTTCGGGGAGTGGTGGGCACTGTCCAGGGGTCTCTGCTCGGTGTCCCCCTCTGGCTCCCTTGTTCTGTACCTTTGACCTTCACTCCCATCCCTGTTTTCTCTTCTGTTGTCCCCTGCATTTGCTTGGGGCTATGTTTTTTAGTGGGCCCCCCACTCGTCTTGAGAGGGGCCTTTTAGTCATGGGTGGGCTGCAACCCTGCCCACTCCCCGGTCTCCAATAGGAGAAGCTTCCTGAAACCTGTTCCTACAGGCTGGGGGGCTGCCACGGGGATCCCACTTGGGGAGCCCTGTGGTTAGGAGGTGAGGTATTGGGGGTGAGCAGCTTTTGGCTGCTTTAGGCCTCCTTGGGGGGCTGTCTTTTTGGCCCCTTTCTGGACCAGCTTCTTCCCTGCCCTGGGCAGGCTGCTTCGTCTCCCTCACACTCCACCCGTTTTTTTTCTGAAGCTGCTGGGTGGGTGATATGTGTGGGGACTCCTGCTGCCCTGCCTCTTGGCAGGATAGGGGGTAGCCTCCCCCGCCCCTGTTTCCATCTTGGGGGTGGGAGTCTGCTGGCCCCCTACTTGGGCCCACCCTTTCCATCTGGTGGCTGCTGCAGCCTCATCACTTCAAGGAGGTAAGGGGGCTGTCTTAGGCGACAGCTGGTCTTCCCTCCACAGCTTGCTGTGGAGTGGCTTGGGGTGGGGAGGTGAGTTTGGGTGGAGCCCCACTCCACCGGGGCTCCAGAGGGATGGCTGCATCATTGGGGTGGGGTGTTAGGGTGTGTCCCTACCTCACCCTACTTCCACCGCCTCCTTCACTGCCCCACCCCTTACACATGGGGGCCCTTTCCACCAGGGCCCCACCATCACCATCTGCCCCTTCCTCCTCCCCCGCTTTGTGTGGCTCTGCAGCAGCTGCTGTGGGCCCACCCCTCAGATGCCTGTGGTCACACCCTTCCCTTAACACCCCTGCCCTTCTTGTTGGCTCTGTGTAGCCAGACAGAATTCCCCTGCTTTACTCCATCTTGCCCCTCTTAGGTGCCTCAGAGCCCAAAGCACAAAGGAAACAGCACAGTCTTAGAATGCCTGAGAGCACAGGTGCTCTGATCTCAAGCACAGTCTCTGATGCCTCAGAGCACAGATGTGCTGTCTCATCATGACCCTGGAAGAAAGAACACAAGACAAGAGGGCTGGCAGGCCAGCCAATGACCACAGGGCCTTCAACTGCCCTTGGCTGGTACTGATAATTAACACACCTACACATCGTCCCAGGAGAGGAATCCTACGCCCATACGAAAAAAATGTCCTGTCTTCATGATTTAGTTAGCTCTATCTTACAAGTGCAAATTAAGTTGCAACTCCCCTGTAAGAACTGGCATCACACAGGTGAACCAGTACAAGTGGCACCTTTAGATAAGGAAGAGCATATGTGACCCAAGGGGTATAAAGAAGGGTCCAGCAGCCCACTCTAACTGAGCTCCAATCACCTAAACCTGCCGGTCAGGTGAGGTCATTGCTTCCCGAGGTCCCAGGGGACGCCCTCCTTGTACTCTCCTTCCCGAGGGATTGAGTGAAAGATGCTGGCTACACCGCAGGGTAAGGACACAGGAGTGAGAATTATACCTGCAATGTACTTTTATGCACATTTAATAGTAAGAGCTCTGTAAGCTGAGGCGTTTTGTCCTCAAATGTGTAACTTTCATTTGTAATCTAATTGGTATACCGCATATATCATCCTACTAGTAGTTAAGAAGATAGAGCAATAACCTTGTAACCGTTAAAGATTCTTATTTTTGCCTTTTAATAAATAGTAACCAGTTACGCTTCAGCCTGACTCCTTCCAGTTACTGTAACTTGGCCGAACACAAAGAACTTTAGCTGGCTTGGCTATATCAGCCTGGTCAGTGGTAAGGTGCAGTAGAAGCTGAGCGCTGAGTCATGTCGCCTCCATGGGACAGACTCCTGGGGCACTCGTCAGCCACGCTGGCTACCCGCCGTGAAGGGACTGCCAGTCCTAGCAGTTAAAGACTCAGATGTAACTAGACTCACAGACGACTCATCACCCGGCCATCGGATAACACTGCCGCCCCCCTACTCTTCCCCCATTCTTTCCCTCCCTTTGTGCCCTGAGACCCCCTCCCCCTCTTTTGTTTGTTAGGCGCCTGAGCGGCCTCCCTTTTCCTCACTCACCTCCCCACACTTACGTATATTGAATCCCCCCACATCCCAGGGCAGTAACAGGAGCCATTTACCATGTTGTGCTGGGAGTTGTGGCCATACTTGTGTTCCCCTTCCTTCACCTTTCTCCCTCTCTCCTCCTGCCCTACCCCTGCCTGACCAGGTCCTCAGCCTGACTGGTGGGGGAGGGACAGCCATTTCCTCCTTTTCCTTTCCCCACCCCCGCTTGTTAAAGGACCCACCCCCAATTTCTTTCACCAGTCCCTACACCCCTCACAATGGCCTCTACATCCACTGGAGGGGCCTCTGATTAATGATTAAGGGGCTGGAGCACAAGACCTCTGAGGATAGGCTGAGGGATTTGGGCTTGTTTAGTTTACAGAAGAGAAGACTTAGAGGTGATTTAATAGCAGCCTTCAACTTCCTGAAGGGGAGCTCTAAAGAGGAGGGTGAGAAACTGTTCTCAGTGGTGTCAGATGGCAGAACAAGGAGGAATGGTCAGAAGCTGAAGAGGGAGAGGTGCAGGTTAGATATTAGGAAAAACTGCTTCACCAGGTGGGTGGTGAAGCATTGGAATGCGCTGTCTAGAGAGGTGGTGGATTCTCCATCCCTTGAGGTTTTTAAGTCCCAGCTGGACAAGGTCCTGGCTGGGATGACTTAGTGGGGGTTGATCCTGCTTTAGGCAGGGGGCTGGATTAGATGACCGCCTGAGGTCCCTTCCAGCCCTATGATTCTGTCTGGTGATGCCCCTCCCTCCTCCACAGTTGCCCCTTCTACCTCTACAATGGCAGTTGGCTGGTCCGAGGCCGGCGGGAACTCTGCCCCTGCAGCGGTCAAGGTCAAGGTCAAGGGCATGGGCTTTGGGGCTCCTACTGTCCCTGCTGTGGCGTCCTCCCCCACCAACCTTGCCCCCAATCCACCCCACCCCCAGAAGGGCAGGAAGGGTAAGGGGACCAGAAAGGACAAAAGCCCTGCCCAGGAGGCCAAACCTCCTGTGGTGGGGACCGCCGCCTCCGCATCTTTTGCAGCTGCCCCTCCTTCCCGCTCCCCTGCTCCCTCCACCGATCCCGGGGGCCCTGACTGCCCAGTCACAAGGACGTACACCCAGGCAACAGCTGCCTCGCACCCTGCTCCTTCCACCTCCGCTCGGAATTCCATTCCCAATGGATGCAGCCCCTGTCCCCCCCCTCACCAGGAGGCACGGGGTCCGTTGCCTCATGGTGTCGGTCTCACCCCATGTAGCGCCTCACATGAGGGCGCTGGCACAGGTGGTGGGGCCCGGTGGCGACCTCTCGGATGTTTGGGAAGATCATCTTCTTCCTGGCATCGGAGGCTGCCGCCCAGGAAGCGGTGGAGAGGGACTTGGCAGTCAGGGATGTGCACATGCCCCTCTAGCCGCTCGAAGACCTGGGCAGGTGGGTGGCCTTCTCTGTCCCTCCCTTCCTCCGCCCTGCTGCCTTTCCTTACCGCCCTGAGCGGCAGGGGACCGTTAAGTAGCAGTACAGCAGAAAAAGGACCAGGGGATTACAAGCTGGATATAAGTCAGTGCCCTTGTAGCCCAGAAGGCTAATGGCCTATTGGGATGCATTAGGAGTATTTCCAGCAGACCTAGAGAAGTTATTCCCCTCTATTCAGCACTGATGAGACCATAGCTGGAATATCACATCTGGTTCTGGGCACGCCCTTATAGAAAGGATGTGGATGCATTAGAAGAGGTCCAGCAGAAGGCAATGAAAATGATTAGGGGGTTGGAGCATATGACCCAGAAGAGGCAGAGAGACCTGGTTTGCAAAAGAGAAGAATGAGGAGTGATTTCACAACAGCCTTCAACTCCCTAAAGTGGGGGGCGGGGGCGCTCTAAAGAGGACAGAGATGCTGTTCTCAATGACAGATGGCAGAGCAGGAAGCAATGGTCTGAAGTTACAGGGGGAGAGGTTGGATATCAAGAAAAATCTATTTCACCAGA
Source organism: Carettochelys insculpta (assembly GCF_033958435.1). Lineage (NCBI taxonomy): Eukaryota > Metazoa > Chordata > Testudines > Carettochelyidae > Carettochelys > Carettochelys insculpta. Next base: position 12,363,120 of record NC_134147.1, on the reverse strand, counting down.
AAAGTGGTGAAGCACTGGAATGTGTTACCTATAGGTGGTGGAATCTCGAGCCCTAGAGATTAAGTTTGGCTTTACAAAGTCCTGGCTGGGATGATTTAGTTAGGTTTGATCCTGCTTTAGGGTACGGGGCTGGACTCTGAACTCCCTGAGATCCCTTGCAGCCCTATGATTCTATGACCACAGTGAACTTGGCCACACATGAAAAATGGCCCTCCAGCTAACTAAAAATCAAGCTGTATTATGGATCTTGCTGGACTAGAGAGGTTTGACCCGTATATTGCCGACCACCTAACCAGGACAGTGATAGTGATGCTGAAATGTTAAGGGAGATTAGAGAGGCTATCAAAATAAACACAGTAATAATAGGAGATTTCAATTATCCCCATATTGACTGGCTACATGTCACCTCAGGATGGGATTCAGAGATTAAATTTCTTGATGCCTTAAATGACTGCTTCTTGGAGCAGCTAGTACAGGAACCCACAAGGGGAGAGTCAATTCTCGATCTAGTCTTGACTGGAACGCAGGATCTGGTCCAAGAGGTAACTGTTACTGGACTGCTTGGAAATAGTGACCACAGTATAATAACTTTTAATATTCCTGTGTTGGGAAGAACACTGCAGCGGTCAAACACTCTGGCATTTAATTTCAAAAAGGGGAATTACACTAAAATGAGGAAGCTAGTTAAACAGAAACTAAAAGGTAGAGTAATTAAACTAAAATCCCTGGAAGCTGCATGGAAACTGTTTAAAGACACCATATTAGAGGCCCAACTTAAATGTATACCCCAAATAAAAAAAAACACAGTAAGAGACCTAACAAAGAACCACTATGGCTAAACAGCCATGTTAAAAAGGCAGTGAGAAAAAGGGCAGCTTTTAAAAAGTGGAAGTCAAATCCTAGTGAGGAAAATAGAAAGGAACATAAACACTCCCAAATTAAGTGTCATAATGTAGTAAGAAAAGCCAAAAAATATTGAGGAACAGCTAGCCAAAAATTCAAAAAAACAATAGTAAAATGTTTTTTAAATACATTAGAAGCAGGAAGCCCGCTAAAAAAGCAGTGGGGCCCTTGGATGATAAAGATATAAAAGGAGCGATCAAGGAAGACAGTGCCATTGCGGAGCGATTAAATGATTTCTTTGCTTCAGTCTTCACGGCTGAGGATGTTACAGAGGTTCCTAAATCTGAGCCAGCCTTTTTAGGTGACAAATCTGAGGAACTCACCTCAGATTGAAGTGACATTAGAGGAGGTTTTGGAGTTAATTGATAAGCTGAATAGTAACAAGTCTCCAGGACCAGACGGCATTCACCCAAGGGTTCTGAAAGAACTCAAATGTGAAATTGCGGAGTTATTAACAGTGGTTTGTAACCTATCCTTTAAATCCACTTTGGTACCAAATGACTGGAAGACGGCCAATATAACACCAATATTTAAAAAAGGCTCTAGAGGAGACTCTGGCAATTATAGACCGATAAGTTTAACATCAGTACCAGGCAAATTAGTAGAAACACTAGTAAAGAATAAAATTGCAAGGCACGTAGAAGAGCACGAATTGTTGGGCAAAAGTCAGCATGGTTTCTGCAGAGGGAAGTCGTGTCTAACTAATCTATTAGAATTCTTTGAAGGGGTTAATAGACATGCGGACAAGGGGCACCCAGTGGACATAATATACCTAGATTTCCAGAAAGCCTTTGACATGGTCTCACACCAAAGGCTTTTATGTAAATTAGGTGGTCATGGGATAGGAGGAAAGATCCTTTCATGGATCGGGAATTGGTTAAAAGACAGAAAACAAAGGGTAGGAATAAATGGTAAATTTTCACAATGGAGGAGGGTAACTAGTGGTGTTCCCCAGGGGTCAGTCCTGGGACCGATCCTGTTCAACTTGTTCATCAATGATCTAGAAAATGAGGTAAGCAGTGAGGTGGCAAAGTTTGCAGATGACACCAAGTTGTTCAGGACAGTCAAAACCAAAAGGGATTGTGAAGAACTACGAAAAGATCTCAGCAAACTGAGTAATTGGGCAGCAAAATGGCAAATGAAATTTAGTGTGGGTAAGTGTAAGGTAATGCATGTTGGAAAAAATAACCCAAATTACACGTACAACATGATGGGGTCAAATTTAGCTACGACAGATCAGGAAAGGGATCTTGGAGTTATAGTGGATAGTTCTCTGAAGACATCCACGCAGTGTGCAGCGGCAGTTAGTAAGGCAAATAGGATGTTAGGAATTATTAAAAAAGGGATCGATAATAAGACAAAAGATATCATACTTCCCCTATATAAAACTATGGTATGCCCACATCTTGAGTACTGCGTGCAGATGTGGTCTCCTCACCTCAAAAAAAGATATATTGGCATTAGAAAAGGTTCAGAAAAGGGCAACTAAGATGATTAGGGGCTTGGAACGGGTCCCATATGGGGAGAGGCTAGAGAGACTGGGACTTTTCAGTTTGGAAAAGAGGTGATTGAGGGGCGATATGATAGAGGTATATAAAATCACGAATGGTGTGGAGAAAGTGAATATAGAAAAATTATTTACCTTTTCCCATAATACAAGAACTAGGGGACACCCAATGAAATTGATGGGTAGTAGGTTCAAAACGAATAAAAGGAAATTTTTCTTCACACAGCGCACAGTCAACCTGTGGAACTCCTTGCCCGAGGAGGCTGTGAAGGCCAGGACTCTATTAGGGTTTAAGAAAGAGCTTGATAAATTTTTGCAGGTTAGGTCCATAAATGGCTATTAGCCAGGGATAAAGTATGGTGCCCTAGCCTTCAGAACAAGGGCAGGAGATGGATGGCAGGAGATAAATCACTTGATCATGTCTTCTGTTCTCCTTCTCTGGGGCACCTGGCATTGGCCACCATCGGCAGATGGGATGCTGGGCTGGATGGACCTTTGGTCTGACCCAGTATGGCCATTCTTATGTTCTTATTTGCCTTCAGTTGTAATCAGCATGCCCTGAATTTGAGAAAGCTCCATTGGTAGCAATGGGACTTTGGTGGATTTGGGGTGGTTGTTGTTGTCCAATCTGAAGGTTTGTTGCTTCTGAGGGACCCCATTTAACTGTTCTAATTGAATTTTAGCATGAAAATAAAGGGTTGAGGGGGACAAAAGTTGTGTCTCTAACTAGTGCCATGGGGCAGCATGAGGGGAAACATCATGGCGGTCACCTGTAAATCCAGAAGTTAGTAGGGCTGGCATTAAAGTTTAACTTGCTTTGATTTTACGTTGCAATTGTTATAGTCCTATCTTTCATGAGTTATTTTAGCTAGCCTTGTCTGCTGGGGGGGGGGGGGGGGGAAGAAGAGGGAAATCACATTGGTGTAAAATTTGTGAATTTACTTGCTGAGAGATTAGAATTAAGAAAAGTAGATTTTAGTAGCCTAAGGTTATTTTGATTGTAATCAATCAGTCTTACACTTGTCAAATTGGCTTCCATGTAAGTGATAATTTAAAGCTACCTATATTCTGATGCATTTGACAGGTCAAATACTAGTTCTTCCTAAAAATCTAATAGTGGCATCTCCTTGCCTTTGAAAACTTCGGTGGTAGAATATCAACATGGCTTATCAGGCTACTTGATCAGCCTTAGCATTACTTTAGGAGTCCATGATTTATAAAGCTGGTCTCTACCTTGCCAATTTACTCTGCTCAAATCACAATGGCTGCAAAAACACAAACTGATGTTTTACCGGGTAACCAGTGCAAAGGTTGAAGTCAACATAGTGTAAACAGAAACCAATGGTTTGCCAAACACTGTACTCAAAGTTAGGCCTGTAAATAGCGCTGCATTGTGATTTTATGAAATTCTGAGTACTATGGGACCAAACAAACCATAAGATTTCATACAAAAGAAAAGTCCAAACTGTAAAAGCTTTTCAACACCTCCACATTCCCCTCTTTAATATGGTGTTTTGCACTATGTACATGAACAATAAAAGCTAAACAAAAAAGGAACTTTAGCCAAACTCCCCTTCCTCCTCCAGCTTTATTGATAGTTTCTATGTTCTAGGACTTCAATTGCTTTTACCATTTTACTTTAAAAACCGATCACAAGCAAATGAAACTCAGCTGGTCTAAGTGATATAGTATACAAAAATAACATCTTGATTTCTGTGAAAATGCATTTCTTTGCAATTCCTGAATAGCTCCAAATTTGTATACAAGTTGTGAGCAAACTATGTTCTGGGTTTTAGTTTGAAATGCTTACTCAAAAGCTTCCCATTACCTTCTGTATTGCTGACATTAACATTCATTGACTGAATTATTGTTATTATTCCTGATTTCTCTCTCTCTCTCTCTCTCATGGCCATTAACAGCGCATGAATCTGTTTTGTTTACTCCCACTCAGCTATATGCTCTAGATAGGGCCTGATAAAAGGCATTACTTGATGTTGTTAGCTACTGAGGTCAGATAATCCGAGGCCATCGTTGTAATAAAATTAAGTTAACTGTGGAAGTTCAGACACTTCCAGGATTTATTCTTCCTCCTGCAAAGGATGACTCCCATGGAACCTGGAGAGCATTTGCTGGTCTGACTCATCTCTTCCCACTCAATCCCTATTCACCAGTGGCATGGAAAGGGGGTTCTTTAACAAAGCATTATACATAACACCTCTACCAAACTAAACATAAACATTTTTGTAGTTAAATGCAGAAAGTTGATTTTTCCACCCCTTTCCTCCTTTTACACAGCAAGTAAAGCTCACTGGCCTGGGAGTAGCCTCTATCTGCCAACCTTTGGCCAGTGAAGAGGATTCAGAGAAAAATAATACAACCATCAATCAGAAAAAGGAGGGGCGACAAGGGAAATAATTAAGCTGTAGCCTCAATTGTGCATTCCCGTGCAAGGTGCCCTGACTCGCCACAGCGATAGCAGTTGACCTCACTTGTCTTGCTGCAGTTGATGGCTACATGGCCAGTTTCACCACACCTAAAGGAAAGACAGACAAATTATAAGTGGATCTGTTAACCTCTTCAACAGCCACAACATGAACTACCCAATGCAGTCACGAGTAGCGCTACCTGACGTACTAATAATGAACTCCGCATTTAAGGCTTCTGTGGTGTAAGTGTTCTGAAACAGCTGGAAATACACCCTGAAATGTCAGGCAAGCTCAATTACGAGCCAAAGTAATGTATGTAATTTTTAATACTTTGGTATCAATGAGTTCATTGCACTACTATACATGCTGAACCCTGCTTAAGTCAAAAACAGGATGAAGTTATACACTCTGGCAGTGGTACATTTCAAATTCCGTAAGTAAGAATTAGGTTAAATGCTCAATGAATTAAAAGCACTAAAATGTCAGTCTTCAGTAATAGCTTTATAAATACCTTCTAGCTCAATTTTAATAAAGTAGCTTGAATAAGACATTACTTCTACTCTTTTCCTGGTACTTAAGCTTTCTGTTACGAGCTGGGTATTCCACTTTTTTTGGGAGAAGCATTTGTTTATTTACTACAAGGAATAGTAAAAGCCTGTTCATGTTCTTGGTGTAAAAGGTTGGAGTAGGTTCAGCTGCTGTTTTAGGTCATAAAACTGATCAACAATAGCTACACAGAAGAGTAGCAATGCAAGACAGACTGAAGAAGCTAACTTGTGTATCTTATCCTTAATCAATTTGAAATGTAAAGCCTTGAATAAATTGTGCCTTACCTATAGCACTTAACTTTGGTACAGTCTTTTTGAATGTGTCCAAACTCCCCACAAGAGTAGCATTTCTGCTCATCTGCATGGTCACAGTCACGAGCCAGATGGCCAGGTTTGCCACAGTTGTAGCAGCACTGCTCTCTCTCTCTCTTCGGCTCCTTGCAGTCCTTAGCAATATGGCCACCTCTGCCGCAGTTATAGCAGGCTTCCACAATAAGAAAACAAGCCAAACAAGACTATAAAAACTTGATAAAGTTTATTTTCAGCAAATTGACAAATGTGTTCAGTTTTCTCCCTTCCATCACAATTTAAATATAGAAATGTAGTAATATTTACCATCCTCCTGAAGATCACAGTCCTTGGCAAGATGGCCAGACTCCCCACAACGATAACAGATGTCTGGGAGAGATGAAGACATGAACTGGAAGCCTATTTTAGATAGGGAACATGAAAAGCAGCGTTATTTAACAAGTCAAAAGGTACAGAAAATTTGATAACATAAAAGGTAAAAGTTAACATTAGAGAATTGAGCACTTGCAAACTACGATCCTTCCCACATGCACCTCACTAACTTTAAAGATGTAACAGCAAATGAAGTTGTGTACTATATGTATGAAAATTAAAAGTAGAATTACATCTAACAAAGTGTTACCAAAATAGATTTAGTCTGTCGTTTGTGTTTGCTCAGTCACTAAAGTAGCACTTGTGAGGATGTCAGTGTCACATTTGCAATTGATAAGATTTTTTGCAGTTAGTGAGATTTTACTGCTCAGGCACATATAAATTAGAAACCTCTTGTAGAGGTAAATTCACCTCTGCCACGGCTTCGCATCCCACGGCCACGGCCAATTCCAGTAGGGCATTCCCGAGCCCAATGGCCAGTACGTCCACACTTGAAGCACTCGTTGCTGCTCATTGCTGCAGTTTGGTTTCCTACATATAAAAGAATATTTATTAAGAAGTTTGGCTTTTCTAAAAGGCTAAGATGTGACAATAATGCCATAATTCTGTACTGAACTGTTTGTATTTTTGGTCATGAAACAAAGCTATTACAATAATCACCAACTTACGTGTAAGCCGTGTTCCTGGGCAACCATGGGTAAGTCAAGGACTGGGTGGGGGAGGGGCCCCTGATCTCAGTTGTTCCTGACTCCCTGTGCCTGTGAGCAACAGGGAGCTGGAACCAGGAGCAGTATGGCTCCTCTCTGCTTGCAAAAGCCAGGAAAAATTATCACTGCTGGTCAGTTTTCTGGCTCCAGGAACTGGCAGGGAGCTGTGAACCAGGTGGCAGCTCCCTGCCACTCCCTGGAGCCAGGAAACTTTGCCAGGCTCCCACAAGTGGAGAGGAGCCAGGCTGGTGTCTGGTTCCCGACTCCCCGCCACTCACCATTTCAACTCATGTTATTGCTAGAAACATGTAAATCAAAATCATGTAAGTTGTGTGGGGGAGGTAGGGGGTCCTACTGTACACCATATGCCACAAGCAAAACTTAGAGAGTACTCAAAACAGAGTAACACTTAAGTATTCTTTGCTCCTTTGCCCAGTCAGACAACATAACTGCTCATTTCAAAATAAAAATAAATATTTGTGGTTTATTCTATGATAAGCTAACAGGGCTAAAAGTAATTCAAAACAAGAAATTTAAAAAAACTAAATACACCAGAAATGTTACCCAAGTGTTTTTTGGTTTTTTAGGAATGAGAAATGAATTTGGCAGAATTCTTAATGCAAGACTCTGTTGCGTGAGAGCAAATACAACATAGCTTATGCTAAAAAGTGAGTACCTACATAGTTCAACTACAAGAGTGTGTGTCAGGGTGGACAAAATTTTGAGCAAATACAGTTTTTGAAAGTAATCCTACAGAATATTAAATGGACAGTTGACAAGTTCAGACATTCACCAAAGCTAAACCTTTTAAATACTTAAGTGTTTTGTATATTATTGCTAGAGAGTTTAAAGAGTCAAATTAATGACCTAGAAATCACTGGCTATGCACTGGTGATGAGTGTGTGGATGTGCTCAACCAATATGACACAGCAGAAGCATTTCCTTCATTTTATTACATAATGCTAACAGACCCAGGTTGCCAGCACCAGGGATTGAACCTGCGATCATAGGGTCAAAGCGCCTTGTGGCTCTACCACATGAGCTAGAGGCCAGCTGGCTCTCAACCACAGCTGTAGAGCAGAGACTTCACTCGCCCTAGTATGAGGTCTCAGTACCTCCAGGTACTATAAGTAAGTTAGTTCAGTTCAACAACTAGTTCATTCAAAATTAAGATGCCAACCAGGACTTTCAGTACCAGGAATGCTAGTTTTCTTTCTGCAATCTATATATTAAAATTAGGCATAAGGAAATCTATTAGTTATAAAATGCTGAAGCATTTTGATGGCCAGAAAGTCCCTTTCACTACTTACAGTCAAGATTTCCTTTAATTTTATTTTTAAAATGCAGAAGTTGACATTATATCAGAACCTTCATCAAACTAAACATGCAATTAAAGTCATCACAAAAACAAGTTACTAATCAAGTTGCCATTTTATACCATTTACATCTTTTATAAACACAGCCCAAAGTGTGCACAGGTATAGGCCATCCTTGTTACTTTTAGCATGCAAACACCATATTTATTGTAGTGTAATAGGGGGAACCCCAACCTTTCAGAAGATAGTTCTTATTTGACTTTTGGTTAATTAAAAAAAAAAAAAAATCAACCCACCCAGGTTTACATAAAGTAGATGTAGACTGGTCCTCCAATGTACAGCAACATCTGTAGGGCATAGGCTTAGCTATTTGCCAGGAAAAGCTAGGTCCCAAGCTCAGCAAACTCCCCCAACCTCCAACAGCTTCTGAAGTGCTGCAAACAACTCATTTGTGCCACTTAAGCTCAAGAAGGGAAGTGGATGAGTGGGAACAGGGATGCTATGGACTCTGGCAGCCAGATGCACAGCCCCTAGGCAAGGACTAAAATATGTGAATATCCAGCAACCTCCTAGTCCCAGGCTGCTGGATATGAAAGTTTAATGTGTATCTTTAGTAGCACCTGGACTCTAGTGAGTTCTATTCTGCATTTAAGTTAGCCCTATCGAAGGCCCAAACTGTGACCAACAGTAACTCAAACTTTAGGCATTCTTCTTCATTAGCATGACAGCCCCTACTGAAGAGTAGGGTACTCCAATTGCTTCATAACACAAGGCTGTGTAGTGTGGCCAACATTAGCTATGCTGTTTCAATTTTTTAAAACCTCTAAATTATTCACTGTTTATATCTGAAGGCTCATTACTAGACTATTACTAATCCCCCCCCACCGTACTCTCTCAAAGTGATACCTTCTGAAGGTCACCTTAAGGTTCCAGTTGTAGCTTCACTGTAAGTTATCGGTATCAGAGAGGTAGCCTGTTAGTCTGTAGCTTCCAGAACAAGAAGTCACGTGGCACATTATAGACTAATAGATATTTTGGAGCATAAGCTTTCCTGGGCAAAGACCTGCTTCATCAGATGCATGAGTGTGGGGGGGGGGGGGGTTTGATTTCAGAGGGGTATTTAAAGCTGCTCTGGCCCTCCCTTTTTCTGGGACCCCATTCTTTAAATATCCCTCTGAAACCACCCACCCCATGCATCTGATGAAGTGGGTCTTTGCCCACAAAAGCTTATGCGCCAAAATATCGGTCTATAAGGTGCCACAAGACTTCTTGCTGTTCTGTAAATTATCAGGATGTACTATGATTTTGGAAGATTTAAAACCAATCTAGTAATTAAGTTTTATATTTAACATGCTATTCACAGGAGCTGTTTTCACTCCACAGGCACATGGGGGCGAGGGAGGGGGAAGGAAGGAAAGACAGGTGCCACCAGGCATACCAAGGACTTTAAGAACCTACAAAACCCTCAAAAAAAAGGTTTCATGGTATAGATAAGATATTGAGCCTGTACCTAATGGAACTCAATGGTCCAAGGATAACGCAAGCTAGGGAAGTCTGGGTATGACAAGTTCACATTTCTGAAGCACAGGAGGTTGGGAGAAAGGTAAGGACTCCGCAGAATGCTTGAATTCCCCAGGAAGAGTACTAGAGCTCTTACAATGGATCAGAATTAAGGAAGCTTTGAATGTCCAGATGTCAGTGGGGTTTAAAAAAAGCCACTCAAATATGAAGTACTGAATATTTTCCTGTCTACATCTTTTGAACAGGGAGGGAGAAGGGGGATTTTTAAATTCCTTGGTTATTTACATTATCATACCACAACAGATACACTACCATACTTTGTAGTTCAGGCAACAAATGTAGAACCTTGTTGTTCATATCAAGAGAGCTAGTTGATTAAAAGAGTCAGATTAACAAAAAGTAAACTTTTTGTTGATAGCTACTTTGTGTCAATTCCAGAAAATTCTGTACACAGATTTTTCCAAATTTAAGTTTTGGAGTACTGAATGAAAGTTGTGTTCCTCATGGTAGTATCGCCAAGAAGGTTTACTTTATAGTAGTACCTTTGAAATGAAATTATATAGACAGTATGGTTTAAGGGTTACAGAGAACGTATTGGAAAGCAAGCATTGGTAATAAAGACTTAGTGTTGTGACTAGAGGGGTTTGAGGAGTTAAAAAAAAAACAAAACACACCAATTCTTTTGGCTATATTAGATCCATCTTAGTTAGCCAAGTGTAGCTATTGTTTGTTAGAAGTTTAATTTTGTTAGCCAGTTTTATGACTAAAACAGAGACTAAAACTGCTCTCAACCTTTTGCACCAAGGACAGGAACAAGCTTTCACTAGCCCTCGTAGTAAAATAAATTAGTGCTTCTTCCATAAACAGATTCCCAAGAAAGTGGAACATACAGTTCATAACGTAAAGCTTAAGTATCGGGGGGAAAAGTGGATTTAGCTTATTATTCAAGCTACTTTTTATTATTGATTATTAACATTGAGCTACAAGGTATTTTATAAAACCATTACTGAAGACTGACATTTTAGTACTTTTAATTAATTGTTATGAACCTACTCCTCACTTGCAGGATTTGAAATGCACCATCGTCCTCAGTGCACATTTACAACAGAAGATGCGTAAGAGCAAAGATTGTGAAAGTGAAGACAAGACTACTTCGAATTACTTGTGAGAAGAGCAGCAATTTTATTTAAGGAGTTGGGACACAGGTTTGTCTGGTGGAAGGGAGGGATGAACAATGCAAAACAAGAACTAGGACTCTTGCACATGGGAGTACAAAAATGCCTTATTCCATGCATTTCCTACTCTTACTTCAGTTCATAAAGGGACTTTCCATTCTCCAGTTTACTTTATTATAACAAGCACTGAAAAAATATCTACCTAGCATTTGATATAGTTCATATCAAATCAGCCTTCACCCAAGCAATCAGCTAGCTATATTTAGAATACCACAATGTCCCTGCCCCTCTTTCCCTCCTGCATATGTACTGCAATACACACATTAGTGATCCCTGGAGCTACTCTTACTACCTTGATTATTAACTTCATTCTGTGCTAGAAGCAGTGTCAAGGCAGAGGTAGAGCCCTAGAGTGCTTGGCAGCTACTTGATCAGGTCACAAAGTAACGGACAACTGTTGGGAGGTCCACAGAGAGATGACAGCACTGACACTATGGAATCCAAGAGTTCTCACAATGGAGGAACGTATTTGTCTCGTCATCAACATTCAACAGTTATCTTCACCATACTTCCTATAGTATTACCAACATCCTGTACTAGAAGAACTTCAGACCCTAACCAGGCTTCTTCTGGAGCAGTCAGGAGACTGCAATACCATGGTACAAGGACAGACGTAGAGCAGGATGCTGGTCATAGAATTCAAGTTTATTGTTCCCAAAGACAACCAACCAATAAATTTAAAATCAAGTTGAATTACACAGGCATAAGTGCTTTTTCCAAGCCATTTTGGCTACCAACTCCAACAGTAAACATATTTACTCAAGCAGGGTCCAGACATAAGCCAAAGGCAACCAGCCATGTGCTTTTGCGGGCAAGACCCAATTCTTCAGATTACACAAAAAGACACCACCAAAAGTAGTGACACCCTTGAGAAACAAGAACATTTCATCTTATAGTGAAGCCATCATGGCCCAAAATCTATAGGTCACTGGGGGGCGGGGGGAAGAACAGGGGGAAAAAAAATGCATTTTCTCCAGCACACAGACCTTAAAAAATTCGCACACCTTTTTGTGCAGCACAGCTCACAGAGCCCTTATCTGAGGAAAGTTAAGAACTGTTTACTTTCACCATACCAGAAACATTAAAGTAGTAATGCTCATCAGGCTGATATGATTGTGATTGGAGTCCTAATGGGTCCCTAATTAATCTGTGTATCATATGGCCTGCAATTACCATACAAGACGAGGGTGTGTGAGCCACTGAGTTACTACCTACTTAGCTCAGCCTTAACAGCAAGATTCTCAAACTTCAGTCCACAAATCAGTCATTTACTATGGTCTTCTGCTAAATTAAATGAAATAGTCAAAGCACTGAAAAATGAGAAACTAAGGGATTGAGACAGAGTAAATCTGCAAAAAAGAGACTGAAAACCATATGGATAGAGGAAACCTCATCCACATCCATCAGGAACCATGGACAGTCAAGGACTCCTGATTCACAATTATGTAAAGGGAATTCAAACAGGAAGGCCCTACCTACACTAGGCCTGAAAGTCTCTATCACATATCGAATTCGAGCTATGGCAAACGTGTAGCTACAATCAATGTATCGAATCAACTTTTGTGACTGTCTTCACTAAGGACTAGTTATGTAGCACTTTAAAGACGAACAAGATAATTTATTAGGCGGGGGAGACCCATACTTCTTCACATTTGGAGACAGCACTATTTCCAGTACAGCACTGAAAGTGAATTGGCATAACAATTATGTAACAGATACAAACAAACATAAACCTAAAATGAAAACTGGCAAATCAGGTATAAAGGATGGGGGGTGGGGGTGGTGTTGGAGAAAAAATTACTTACAGTGAGTGTCTATTAAGTGACTCCTGTGATCACTAGGAATATCAAACATGAGGAAAGTTGTCTTTGTAATGCATATGGTAGTTGCTATCTCTATTCAGGCCAAGGAGCAAAGTATCAAATTTGAGCATAAACGCCACGTCTTTATTGGACCGCTGCTGCTGCCGCCACACCTTCACTTTACGGTACCAGTGCAACAGCGATTTAAAGTTTAGATTTACGGCTTGTCTACACTAGGGCGGGGATCCACAAGTCCGCCGCGAGCGGCGCAGGCTGAATGGCCACCACAGCCCCCTCCTCCAGGGCGCCCCTGTCGGGAACTGCTGTGGCTTGGCTGGCTCACCCCTGCCCGCGGGGCCGACCAACTCCTGCCCCTTCCGGTTAACCGGCTTAACACTATCAACCCTAGCTGGGCGGCTTCCCAACGAGGCCAAAGACTTTCAATAAAAACGCCATAAATCAGGCGCGCGCGGCTTTTCTCGGGAGGTTTCATTAAGTCGCCGAGCGTGCAGACTGGGAGGGAGGCCCAAGCTACAGCCGCAGTCAAATGCGAACAGGCAGCCCTCGGCCCAGCACAGCTCAGCACATGGCGCGGCCACATGGCGCAATCACGCCCTAATCCGCCATCGAGGCGCTTTCCCGGCCAGAGCTCGGCGGCGGCAGACTGGGGAAGAGCCCGCGAGAGTTGACCGCAGAGCACATGGTCACCGCAAATTCCCTCCCCAGCCGGATCGCAGAGCCCGGGCCCAACGCCATCCCCAGGCAGCAGGCCTAACTCGGCCCCGTGACTGCGCCCTCCTGGGGCTCGAGCCCCCCCAGCCGGCGGAACAGGCTGCGGCCCGACCACCCGCCACGCCAGCTGCCCTCAGCCCCGCAGGCAACCCGCACACAGCGACTCGCTCACGCCGCGGACCGAGAGCGAGCGGGGGTCGCTCCGTCCCCAAGCCCCCGAAAAGCGATGACTTCCTCCGCCGCCGCCGCCTGCAGGGTGACCCAGCCCGAGCACCGCGCCCGGAAAGCTGCCCTCACTCCCAGCCAAGCGCGGCCCGGACTCAGGCGGTTTCCCGCGCGTTAGGCCAGAGTGCGCCACCGCCGCCTGCTGCGCCAGGCCACAGCGCGCCGCTCCCCGGCTAGCTGCCCGAGCCGGCCCGGTGGTTACCTGCAAGCTCCCGACCCTCCTGCGACGGGCAGTACGTGCGGGCGGCGGTAGGCCCGGCTCTCTTGCGACCCCCCCCCGGCTCGCTTCTAGGACCCCGCTGCCTGCGCCACACGCGGTTTGCACACGGCCCCGCACACGCACTTACTCACTCATACCCCGCCCTTCCCTGACGGTCTGCGCACGGCTCATTATCCCCTGCGTACAACCAATAGGAACCCGGCGCTGCCTCCGTGCAGCAAATCAGAGTTGGGGATTGGAACCGCCAATCCGCGCCGTCCAAAAGGGGGCGGTGCCCGCCTACCGGGTCACTTTTAACTCTTGGCCTTACAGCCCTGCACAGGGGAAGGGGCGGTTGGGGCTGCGGCGGCCGCCCGACGGTCACGGGGAGACGGGCTACTCACTGCGGCTGCTGCAGTGCGCGAATGTCCGGCTGAGTGCCCACACCCACCGCCGCCCCGCCCCTCTTGTGACTCCCTGGCTGGGAAGTTGCGGCACCCCGCCCCTTCCCGCGAGTCCGCCCAGACGCCGCGCTCCGTCCCCGCCCGGCGCTGCTGGTCCCACGTCACGCGGGGCGGGGAGAGGTGAGGTGATGCGGCAGAACGGGGGAGACAATCAGCGCCCGCCTCCCGCCGAAACCTGCGCGGGGCCGGGGGCGCGCAGGGCGCGCGAGCAAAGCCGGTAGCTGGGCGGCGCCTGCAGGGGTTGTTTCCGGCCCTTCGATGCGCAAGGCGGCCTGACGCTCCCGTCCCCGCCTCGAGGGAGCCTGCCGGCGCCTGTGCCCTGGGCTGCGGTGTCACTCTGACCCGTCTTCCCGCGCGCTCCCTACACGCGCCTCCCCCGCCTTGCCCCGCAGCCTGTCTCATGTCCAGCCTCCCAACCCTCTGGTTTTCCTCCGTCCCCCGCTCTCTGCAAGTCCTGCGTGTCCTGTCTTCTCCCCACACCCTCACCCCCTTCCTTGGGCACTTTCCCCGCAGGCCCCTCCCCCGTACGTCTCATGCCACTGCCCCCTATCTCTCTTCTTTCGCACCCCATCAGCCTGCCTCCTTGTGTTGGGTCCCTTCCTCGCTCCCCGTCCTACCCTGCACCTCACCTGTCCACACTCCCAGCCGCCCTAGGGAGTCTGGGAGGGTGCACAGCACACACCACCAGCTGTGCAGCTTTATGTACTCCAAATAATCCTGGATGACCTGTGGTTTTTGCATGGCAGTGTGGCAATGTTCTCTAATTTCCTCTACATCAGTTCTCCAACACCTCTCAGTTTCCTTCTTCAGACTTCCCCGGCTCCCCATTTCCCTGTCTACTTGTAGAGTCCTTTGACCAGCCTCTGAATCTTAGAGGAACAGCTGCTTATTTGACTATGGTCCCTGTAAAAACATCTTTATCTGTCTGAAGTATTTGACTACCCCAAGCATGTCAAACATATGGCCCCATCAAATTTTTTTGTCACCCCAGGCTGGGAACCTCCTGAGGCATGGAGTACCTTCAATTTATGTTTAAATTAAAAATTATTACAGATGAGCAAATAACAATTTTATACATCACATTTTATGAACTATTAATAAAAGTAAGTATTAAATCCTTAATTAAAGTTATTGTATTATATTCAAGACCTGAAAAATATTATTTTTACCTAGAACAATCTATGATAAATAATTATGACCTTCTGATAGAACTATATAGACCTTCTGATAGAACTATATTGATAGAACTGATATGACCTTCTGATAGAACTATATTTTGGTGGCCCTGAAAGCTATCAGTTTTCTTTTACACAGTCCTTGGTAGGCTTTGAGTTTGCTGTGCCTGGTAATCCCATCAGTGCAGTATCTGAGCATCTCAAATTCTTTACTGACTTTAGCATCAGGATGCCAGGGGAGGTAGGGAAATGCTGTTATTAGGGAACTGAGGTACAGAGATACACTCCATTGCAATCAGTTGTAAGTGCTTAACCTTCTTTGAGGAACTGAGCCTAAGTGACTTGCCTAAAGTCATACAGGATGTGGTGGAACTGGGAATTGACCCTGATTCCCAGGCTGGCTCTGTCTTGTGGACCATACTTCCTATCTGCTGTGATAGGGGCAGATTCACCTCCAAATACAAATAGTCAAGATGCTACCAATTCTTGAGACTACAACCAGCATGGCTTTGGTGCTGTTAGCAATAATAGAAGATGTCAGATATTATGAATAAGTAAAATGTCTTAAGTGTAATTGCAATATTGGGAAGCTTAATACATTCCATCAAATATGATAAGTTGGCAATTGTATTAATACCTCACAACAGTGGTTTTTGTGATACCTCATCAATCCAATGATGGCTCGCTGGCCAGTAATATTGTATGGAAATAAAAATTACTTTAGGTAGAGCTAAGGGTCACTAGATTCCCAAATATATTTGTTTTCTTTATATATGTAGATGTTTTGAATAATCTCATAAATACATTGCAACATACTATCTCAGTCTTCAGCTGCAAAGACTCTCTTATGTGATTTTCTCCTTTTTCTAGGTATTTCGCAAATGAATCACTGATTAAATCTCAGACCCAACTGCTTTTTGGATTTAAATGTCTCCAGACGGTGTAAAAGAACACATAAGATCCCTAACTATTTCCTTTCATTGGTCATCATAACCACCCTGAAAATTCCAGTATCTCAAGCCTATATTGCAGCGTGATTCCCTAGCAATAGGGTTGTTGTATGAGAAAGCTGCTGTGATGTTTTAAAATGTAGAAACATGAATCAGTACAATAACAGTGCAAAGTTGAATTTTTTACCTTAATAGTTTATAAGACCAGGAGAGACCACTGTGATCATCTAGTCTGACCTGTATAAGAGAGGGAGAGTTTCCACAAATAATTTGTTTGAACCGCACCATAGCTCATAGGAAAGCTTCCAGTCTTGTTACTGTTACTATTAAAAGACAGCTTCTGATTTGCCTGTGTGTTACATTATTATGGTATGGTGTGTTTATTGGAACGTTTAATTTACTTACATGTAATTAAACACTTAATTCTTACTTTGACAATTGTGTACTTTCAAATTAACTGCCAGCCTTATCCTTTGCTTATTTTTATACACTCATCCCTCCTTAAACAAGTACTTTATTTACAAGTACTCACATAAAGGAGGGACACATACACCTACATTAGGTTACTGGATGAGTGACCTCCTCCCCGCCCCTGCTAATACAAGCCTAATCCCCTCCCCGTGGCTCCAACCACCGCCCCGTAGTCTGACGCCCCACACACCCCAAACTGTGGCAGCCAGACTTCTCTGCTGGCCCCATAGCCCCGAACTGCAGCAGCCAGACCCCGCCCCCACCAGCCCCATAGCCTGACCCCCTGCCGGCCCCGTGGCCCCAAACTGCAGCAGGCAGACCCCCTGCCAGCCCTGCAGCCTGAAACTGCGGCAGCCAGACCCCCCTGCCAATCCCACAGCCTGACCCCCCCGTCAGCCCTACAGCCCAAACCATGGCAGCCTGTATCCCCCATGGCCCCACAGACTGACCCTACAGCCCCAAACTGCAGCAGCCAGCCACCCCCACAAACCCCACAGCCTGACCCCCCCATCCACCAGCCCTGTGGCAGCCTGAATCCCCTGCAGCCTGACCCCCTGCTGGCCCCACCACTGCAAAATGCACCAGCCTTAACCCCCTCTCTAACCTGTCACCAGATTTTAACCCTCCCTCCTGCTCACGGCTCTAAATGGCCACCAGCCTTTAACCCTCCTCAGCTCAAGTTTCACTTACCTTTCAAAAGCAGGGCCAACTGTTGCCACTCCTTCCTCAAGTTAGGAGCACTAAGAAGTAGAGACTTTTACATGTATTTTAATGGTGTATTTTATTTTTATTTTATGTATTTTATTTTAATTTTATTTAGTGTCCCTCTTATGAGTTTTCACCTACGAGCAGAAAGTTGGGAACCACTTGCGCTCCTATAGTGAGGGGTGAGTGTAATTCTACACATCATATCTTCTACCAAATTAAAGTGCCTGGAACTGAATGTCAGAGCATCGAACTTTGCTGGTGAAAGAATCTTTCATGCCATGCTCCTGCTCCACTAGATATTCGAAATGCTGCATTATTGGCTTAGTAGCAATAGCTATTGTTCCAGCATTTGTAAAAAAAAGTCTACCGTGACAAGAGACTTTGTATAAACTAGTGTGTGTTTGCACACATGATAACAAACTTCTCTTTCATCTTTCTTTTTGTGCTAAGACTTCAACAACTATTCAGCATAAGAATAAAAGAGCTTCAATAATGGGTCAGACTGTGGTCCAGCTTGCCCAGTATCCTGTCTCTGACAGTGCCCCCTTACCAAAATTTCAGGCGGAGTGTACAGAATGGAACAATTATAGAGTGATCTTGTGCTGTCTCCCACTCCTGTTTATGGTCAGAGATTTAAGGTCATTCCTATAATGATTTCAATTTTTGTTCCCTAATTCTCTGTCCAATCTTTTTAGATGTGCTACTTTTCCTTAGGCTAGGGCGGAGGTGTTGATCATTCCCAAACCTAATTCTGGTGCTGTTCCAGAGCTGAGTTGGCATTGGAAGCATTGTGGCTGATGCAGTCAACACCCATCCTCACAGCTTGTCTGGATCACCTGTGCAAAAATGCTGTTTGTATTATTGCAAGAAATCGCATGTAGTTAAAAGCAGTTTGTAAGGATAAATCACAGAAGTCCCCTTAGGATTGTCCCCTAGTATACTGTTCATGCCACTGATGCCCAACTTCTTGCTTTCTGGGGTTCTTCATAACCCTGTCCTGCTGGGACAGATCCTCTGGTCTCTCCATACACTGCACAGAGTTGGGGTGACTGCCTCCCCTTGCAGAGCAACACAGACACTAAACCAATTCACCTCTGGGAAGACTCAGTTCTAAGGACTCAAACCCTGGAAACCAACCCCCCTAAAGGAACCAAAACCCCAAAAAATCCATCTTACACTGTGTAAAAGTTTTGCACAGAGGAAGTTAATAAGGATGTTTGCCCTCTTTATCAATGAAAGACATTTGCACAGGGGTTTAGTTCTTTGTGCTTAATTCAAACTTTTCTCACAATGTCCAGGTCCAAAATGGGTTTTAGAATCATATGGCATGATTACATGTCTTTCTAGGACCAACCACAGTTTGATCTTACAAGACAAACAAGACTATTCACAGCTCATCGACTTTATCATCAAAGCGTTCATGTTCTGGGGCAACAGTAAAGGCCCTCTGAGAACATTTAGGACTATAAACTGATCCACACTTCAGTTTCTAACTTCACGTGCAAGAATGACACATGCACAAAAATAAGATATACATATTCAGCAGAATGTTACTGTAAGTTACATGATATGTTACATATGTTACATGATCTCTTTTGCATAAAGCATATTTGAATTATGCATATTCATATCCACAGTGCTTTTTTGTAAGAAAAGAGGAGCCAATATTCAGTGAGCTCCACGGCACCCCTCCTGCCAGGGTTCCCCTGGCTGGGGCTGCCAGCAAGCTAGCTGGCTCACCACTGCGGGGCTGCCAGGGACACCCACTCCCCTGGCCAGCTCCCTGGGGCTGGCGCTGCTGGCAAGGCTCCATGCCCTGGCCAGGTCCTAGACCCAGGCTGCCAGGGTTTACCCAGCCCTGTCCGGGTCTCTGGCGCTGGAGGTGCCACCCTGGCTGGCTCCTAGCCCCAGGGCTGCCAGGGATACCCCTGCCCCAGCCAGGTCCCCAGGACTGGAGCTGCCAGTGGGGCTCTGTACTCTGGGCAGTTCCAAGCCCCTGTGCTGCTGGGGTTTCCCTGGTCCCAGCTGGGTCCCTGGAGCTGGAGTTGTTGGTGGGTCTACATGCCAGAGCTGGCTCCCAGCCCACGGGCTGCTGGAGTTGCCAGTGGCGTTTTGTGCCCCAGCTGTCTCCCGGGGAGGCTTCCCCAGACAGCCAGGTGTGCGGCCCAGCTGGCTCCCAGAGATGGGGCTCCTGTAGCTGGGGATGTGGAGGTGCCAGTACTCAATACCGGTACGTACCATCACAAAAAATGCCCTACATATCCATAAGCCAATTTTCATGAAGCATGGGGGTAGAGCATGGTGAAGTTGTACTAGGTTTTCAATTAATTTAACTCAAAATAGAGAAACAAGTACAATCACCCAAAAAGTGGCAGAGAGATAGCTGTGTTAGTCTGTAGTCTATCAAAACAAAAAAGCAGTCACATAGCACTTTAAAGACTAACAAAATAATTTATTAGGTGATGAGCTTTCATGGGACACACCCACTTCTTCAGATCTATAGCCCTACCTTAGCAGAATGGACTCAATATATAAAGCACAGAGGTCCAAAAAGTGCTATCCAGGTTGACAAATCAGAAAAATTGTTGTCAAGGTTGGCCAATCAGAAGAGTAGAGGAAAGGTGGGGGGTGTGTTCGGTGGGGAAGTTAAGAGTTAGATAAAATATCAAAGCAGGTAAACGAGTCTTTAGAGGGGGTCAGGTAATTGCTGTTCCCGTTCAAATCACGTGTTGATGTGTCGAATTTGAATATGAATGTTAGTTCTGAACATTTCCTCTGTAGACAGTTGTTAAAGTCCCTTTTCAGATCTTTCACAAACTTTCAGGTCTTTAACAAAATGGCCCACTCCATTTAACTGCTGGCTGACTGGTTTGTGTATTTGCAATTTTTTGATGTCTGTTTTGTGTCCATTCATTCTTTGTCGAAGAGTGTTTGCAGTCTGTCCTATATACATGTTGTGTGGGCATTGTTGGCACATGATGGCATATATAATGTTAGTTGAGGAACAGGAGAATGTATCCATGATTCCGTAATAAACAAGGTTAGGTCCCGTGATGGTATCTCCAGAATAGATGTGACAGGCCTGTTGTTTCCTATAGATAACCTCCAAACCTTATGGGATTCTCACTAGCAATCACAGGCTATACCGCAATAATACTAATCCTGGAACTTTTCCTTGCTTGTGTACCTAGAATTCACAGGTGTGCCAGTTGCACCAGAGCAGTGCTTTGAGTGGGTGCAGAGGGAGCACATGGCCCTCAGTTTTTCCATCACTGTAATAACCCTAACACAAAATGGATATTTTAATCTGCCATGGAAAATACAACACAACGGCCGTGTCTACACTAGCCCCAAACTTCGAAATGGCCACGCAAATGGCCATTTCAAAGTTTACTAATGAAGCGCTGAAATGCATATTCAGCGCTTCATTAGCATGCGGGCGGCCGCGGCACTTCAAAATTGACGCACCTTGCCGCTGTGCAGCTCGTCCCAACGGGGCTCCTTTTCGAAAGGACCCCGCCTACTTCAAAGTCCCCTTATTCCCATCAGCTCATGGGAATAAGGGGACTTCGAAATTGACGCACCTTGCCGCCATGCAGCTCGTCCCAACGGGGCTCCTTTTCGAAAGGACCCCACCTACTTCGAAAGGAGCTCCGTTGGGACGAGCTGCACGGCGGCAAGGTGCGTCAATTTCGAAGTGCCGCGGCCGCCCGCATGCCAATGAAGCGCTGAATATGCATTTCAGCGCTTCATTAGTAAACTTCAAAATGGCCATTTGCATGGCCATTTTGAAGTTTGGGGCTAGTGTTGACGTAGCCAACATGAGGGTCACACCCCAATCTGAAAGGTTAAAATACAAAGTAACAGTCACAATGAATAGTAACAGAGAGAAAGCCCTGTTAGTCTATATTCTAGCAAAACAAAAAAGCAGTCCAGTAGCAGTTTAAAGACTAACAAAATAATTTATTAATAAAATAATTTACTAATAAATTATGTTGTTAGTCTTCTTAGTGCTACTGGACTAATTTTTTGTTTTAGTCACCATGAAGGTTACAATCAAAATTAAAGTGACAAGGTGGGTGACATAATATCTTTTACAGGACTGTAGTGAGCCACTGTGGCCTCCTGCTCATATTGGAGTTACTGGGCGGTGGGGGTGGGTGGCTCCTGTTTCTGCACTGGGATGTGGAGGGAATCAAAGTTTGTGTGGGTGGGTGGGGGGGCGGGGCTCAGGCGCTTAAATAAACAAAAAAAGGGGGGAAGGGGCGTGGGCACATGGGGGGGCGAAGGAGGAGGCACAGCCAACTTAGGGGGGATGGGGGGGTTAATGGGGGGAGGGGTGTGCCCACGTGTGCCTGAGGGGTGGGCCCGTAGCAGCTGCTGCAGAGCCTCGAGATGACAGAGGGAGAAGGAAGGGGCAGCTGATTGGAGGGGCCCAGGTGGAGGGGGCCCCAGCGGCAACTGGGGGTGGGGGGGGCAGTAGGGGAGGGGGGGCTGCAGGGGCGGGGCAGGGGCCATGGCCTAACACCCCACCCCTGGCCATGCAGCCCCTCCCCTGGAGCCCCGGTGGAGAGGGGCCCTGCCCAAACTCACCCCTCCCCAAGCCACTCCGCAGGACGCTGTGTGGAGGGAGCCCAACCGCCGCTTTGAGAGAGCCCCCTACCTTCTCCAGGTGGTGAGGATGCAGCAGCTGCTAGATGGAAGGTGGGCCCAAATGGGGGGCCAGCAGTTTCTCCCCCAAAAGATGGAAAAAGGGGGGGGGCCCTGCTGTAGGGCAGGGGGCAAGAGGCCCCCACCCTCCACCCACTCAGCAGTTCCTAAAAGAACTAGCTGGAGGGGTGGAGGAGAGGGGGGGAGAAAGATAGAGCCTGCCTGCCCGAGGCAGGAGGGAGGCTGACCCCAGAAGGGTGGGGCGGGGAAGGCAGCCCTGCGGGGGCTTCAGGCAGCCAACGCCGGCCAGCCCCCGGTAGCTCGCCTTCTAGCCGTGGGAGGGAGGTCCCACGGCAGCAGCAGCCCTGCAGGAGCACCTTCAGCAGGCCTCCTGCTCATATTAGAGTTACTGGGGGGGGGTGGGCAGGCATAGCCTGCCCATGGCTAAAAGGCCCCTCTCACAGTGAGGGGGGGCCCACTAAAAACACCCAGTCACCAAATGAATACGGGGGACAACAAAGGAAAAAACAGGGACAGGAGTGAGGGTCAAAGGTTTAGAATGAGGGAGCCGGAAGGGGATACCGAGCAGAGGACCCCGGACAGTGCCCACCACTCCTCGAAGGTATCCA
Source organism: Carettochelys insculpta (assembly GCF_033958435.1). Lineage (NCBI taxonomy): Eukaryota > Metazoa > Chordata > Testudines > Carettochelyidae > Carettochelys > Carettochelys insculpta. The sequence goes on along the minus strand of NC_134147.1, from coordinate 12,340,271 downwards.
GGGAGTTGGTGGACGCCGCCCAGAGGAACTCTGCTCGGATTCGTGAGTGAAGGGAGGAACGGAGGTAGGCCCCACAGTCGCAGGTCGCCCCCTCTGCCAGCCTCCTCTCCCTGGTTTTGTAGATGGCCATTTTGGCCATGGCCAGGAGGAGGCAGACGAGGAGGTCCCGCGACTTTGTGGGGCCGCGGATGGGGTGTGACAAGATAAGGAGGTGCGGGGAAAAGTGCAGCCAGAACCTCAAGAGGAGGTTCTGGAGGAGCCGGAAGAGGGGCTGCAGCCTGGCGCACTCAACATAGATGTGCGCCAGGTTCTCCCTTATGCTGCAGAAGGTGCAGGTCTCTGGGATGGGGGTGAACCGCGCCAGGTACACGCCCGTGCTCACCGCTCCATGGAGGATTCTCCAGCTGATGTCCCCGGCGGGCCGCGGGACCAGGGTGGAATAGAGGCTGGCCCACCGGGGCTCCCCACCCTCCGATGGCGGCAAGAGGTCCCGCCACTTGTGGTCGGGGCAGGACACGAGGGTGGGGAAGTGGAGCGTGTGAAGCACGAGCGCGTACAGAAGTTGTCTAGGCGCGGTTTGGAAGGGGACCGGCTGCAAGGTATGCAGCCGGCTGAGGTGGTGGAGGGGAGGGGGGCGGGCAGGATCGCGAAGCCGGGGGCCCACAGAGAGGTCCGGAGGGCTAGGAGTGAGAGGGGGGCGGGGTGCACCCTCTCGCAGGACCCGGCCGAGGTAGACGTGAGCAGTGGGCGGCAGGGCAGCCTTCACCTCCTCGAGTACGCGACGGGGGGAGCGTAGGTTGGAGAGCCCCATGTGCTGGGCGAGCGCCGGGGCCTCCATCCAGTCTCCCCGGTCGTAGTCCAGGAGGTCTCCGACCCTGGTGATTCCACCTAGGACCAACCTCCGGCGCACCTCGGGAGACTCCGCCGCCTGCACACGAAGGTGGGGGTTGTGTAGCAGGGGCTCTGTGAGGAGGTCTTCCCCCGTGGTGGCCCCTAAGGACCTGGAGGCTGCGAGCAGCCGCCAAGTGCAGAGGAGTTCCTGGTAGAAGGCCAGCAGCTCCGAGAGGCCTCGCGGACGGTGTCTCCAGGATAAATAAAAGAGCTGCCGGTCGTATCGGAGCCCTCGGTAACGGCGGAGGAAAGCGTGCGCCAGCGTACTCCATGCCGGACTATCTGCACTGTTGGTGTTGGTGTTGAGGAGTCCCTGCAGGGCCCGGAGGCGGAAGACATGGACCTGAGTGCGCATGCAAGTCAGGCCCTGTCCTCCCTCCTCCGGGGGTAGGTGGAGTACCCCTGCAGAGACCCAGTGCAGTCCTGGCCAGAAAAACTCCAGGATTAACTTCTGGAGCTGGTCCAGGAACTTCGGGGGTGGGACCAGGGTGCTGAGGCGGTACCAGAGCATGGACAGGACTAGTTGGTTCAGCACCAGTGCTCTCCCCCATAGGGAGAGACACTGGAGCAGTCCTGCCCACCTCCGCAACCGCTCAGCGACCCTGCCCTCTAAACCCTGCCAGTTTTCCGGCGGAGATGGATGCGTGGCGGATAGAAAAACTCCCAGATAGGACAGCGGACCCGTGCTCCACCGGATGGCCTGAAGCGCGGGCGGGAGGCGGCTCGTCTGCCATCCAGTCCCGACCACCAGGCCAGAGCTCTTGACCCAGTTGACCCGGGTGGAGGAGGCTGCCGAGTAGATGGCTTGGCAAGCCTCCAGACGCGCCAGGTCTCCCGGGTCCTGACCCACAAGGAGCACGTCGTCGGCGTACGCCGACAGGACCAGCCGCAGCCCTGCCTCTGGAAGCACCAACCCCATCAACCTTCGACGAAGGAGACAGAGGAAGGGCTCGATGGCCAGGGCGTAGAGCTGTCCTGAGAGCGGGCAGCCTTGTCGTACTCCCCGTCCGAAGCTGACCGGAGCGGTCAGGGTCCAGTTGAGCTTGACCATGCACTCCGAGGCAGCGTACAGCACCCGGAGAAACCCGACGAAGCGGGGTCCGAAGCCGAAGGCCTGCAGGGTGCCCAGGAGATACCCGTGGTCCACCCTGTCGAACGCCTTCTTCTGATCCAAGGACAGGAGGGCGAACGACAGGCCGTCCCTACACCCAAGCTCTAGGAGATCCCGGACCAAGGACAGATTATGGAGGATGGTGCGGCCCGGGATGGTGTAGGTCTGGTCGGGGTGGACCACGTCCTGCATCACAGACCCCAAGCGACGGGAGATGGCTTTAGCAATGATCTTGTAGTCCGGGCTGAGGAGCGAGATGGGACGCCAGTTCCTGAGGTCGCGGGGGTCCCCCTTCTTGGGCAGCAGGGTGAGGATGGCACGCCTGCATGACAGGGGGAGGACCCTGCTTTGCAAGGCCTCGGCCCAGACACTGAGCAGGTCTGGGCCGAGGACGTCCCAAAACACGCGGTAAAACTCCACGGTCAGCCCATCCATGCCCGGGGATTTATTGGTGGGCATGAGGCGGAGGGCTTCCGAGAGCTCGGCCAGAGTGAGAGGGAGCTCTAGCCGGTCCCGGTCGCCCGTGCTGACCGACGGGAGTTGGTCCCAGAGCACCCTGCAGGCGTCAGCGTCGGTCGGATCCGGGGAGAAAAGGGTGGCGTAGAAGGCGCGAGCCCTCTCGCGCATCTCCACTGGATCCGTAAGAGGGGTGCCATCCTCCGCAAGGAGGCAGAGGATGTGTTTTTTGGCACCCCTCTTTTTCTCCAGGGCGCAGAAGAAGCGGGAGCCGCGGTCCATCTCCCGGAGGAGTTGGATTCGCGACCTCACCAAGGCCCCCTGTGCCTGGAGGGTGTCGAGGGCCCTGAGCTCGTCCCTCTTCTCCTGGTACGTGCCGCAGAGGGATGGATCTCTAGGGCTGGCGGCTAAACGCCTCTCCAGCTGAAGGACCTCCAGTTCCAGCTGCCCTATCAGCGCATCCCGCCGCCGGCTGGCCCCCCGAGTATAGTCACGGCAGAAGAGCCGCGCGCGCACCTTTCCCAGATCCCACCACCGCCGTGCCGAGGGAAAGGCACGCCGTTGCTCGCGCCAGGCCAGCCAGAACTCCCGGAAGGACGCCACGAAGCTGGAGGCGTGGGCCCGGGAGAGATGGTGCCACGAGATGTAAATGCGGTCCAACCGGGAGTGTACGGATTTATGGCCCACCACTCGGACGTAGGTAAAACCAGAGTCCTCGTCCGGGTGGTGGCTGCGCCAGACGTCCACCAGGGAGCGATGGATGAGAAGCTCCCTGAGGACGCCCGCAGCGGCCTGGCAGTGCTCGGTCCCCGTGCGGTCCCGCTCCTCGAGGGTGCAGTTGAAATCCCCGCCGAGGACCAGGCACTCGCGAGGATCGATGGTGTCGAGGAAGGCTGCCACCTGCCGGAAGAAGGGTGTTCTCTCCGGGCCGAGTGTCGGGGCATAGACATTGACGAGATGGAGAGGCAGTCCCTCCACCCGCACCCGGAGATACAGCAGGCGGCTGGGCACAACCTCGATGCTCCCCAGCACCTCGGGCTGCAGGTCTGGGGAGAACAGGGTCGCCACCCTGGCCCGGTGGGCCGAGAGGTGACTAAAGTGGACCCCGTCTCCCCACTCCAGCCGCCACTTAGCTTCGGCGGCTGGGGTAGTGTAGGTCTCCTGTAGGAAGGTGACTGAGTACCCCCGCTCCCGAAGGAAGGAGAGCACTTGGCACCTACGGAGACCCGGCCCGCAGCCCCTGGCATTTAGAGTGGCAAAGATGATCGGCGCCATTTGGAGGGCTGGGGAGGATCCTCGCCAGAGGGAGCGCCGGCGGTTCCCGTGGGGCCACGCAGCAAACCGTGACCAACCCCGAAGGTGACGAGGGCGTCACGGAAGCTGAGGGCCCGTTGATAAGCCGTGGCGTCCCTCCTCCCGGTCCCCTTGCCCTCCTTGAGAAGGGCCCTCATGGATTCCAAGATGGTATGAAAGTCCCCCCAGCGCTGGAGGGCGAGAGCAACCTTGTTCTTGGAGCCACGAATGTCCTCCAAGAACCGGCGCATCTCTCCCACCAGCACATGGGGTGCCGAGGCCTCGGGGTCTCCAGTACCCGTCGGCCTTGTGTTCCTTTGGGCCCCACGGCCACAGAAAAGATTGGGGTGGGGACTGGGGTCTGGTTTTGGGGGGGATGAGGGTGGCAGAGGGAGAGCAGCCCCGGAAGTGCTGGGAGAGGGCGATGTAAGGGGGGCCTCCCGAGGGATTACGGTCTCGGGGGCAGGTATGAGTGGGCAGGGATCAAAGGGAGGGGTAGGAGGAGGAGGGGTGGGGGTGGGGGCAGGGGGGATGAGACTCATCAGGGGAAGGGAAGGTTCATGATGGGGAGGGAGAGGGGGCAGTGGGGGAGGGGGAGGAGGAAAAGGAGGGAGTGGAAGGAGAGGAGGGTCTGGAGGGGGTAGGATTGCAAGTTCTGGGGCGGGGCGTTGGCTGGGAGAAGGTACAGGGATGATGGCAGGTTATGGGGCTAAGATGGGAGCAGGGGCGGGGATATGCATAGAAGGTGTCTCGGGAGGAGGGGCTTCCTCGGATGGTGGGGCGGGGGAGGGGAGTAGGGGCGAGGTGCCGACATGCTCGGCAGGAGGTGCCAACTGGTCGAGGGGGTGGGTGTCGGGGTCTTTAGTTTCGGGGCCGAAGGCGGGGGACATGGGAAACTCTGCTTCCCCCAGGGCGCTCAGGGGCTGGCCGACTCCCGCGGGGAGGTCACCCCTAATTAAGGGGGGGGTCGCCTCCTGGGACGTCCCAAGGCAGAGGGAGGTGGTAGTTGAGGGGTCGCTAGTAGATGGGGAGGGGGAGAGTGAAGGGGGTGGGGGTGAGTGGATGGACGGCCCACAGGCCTCCAGTAGGAGGCTGTCCACGTCCAGGGCCACCGGTGTGAGGCCTAGGGCCTCAACCTCCTGCGAGAGGAGGGCGAGGCCGGGGCTCACCTCCTCCGGATGCTCCGCAGCGGCAGTCTGGGTGGCGGCCGGAGGGGTGTCGGGGGAGGGCACGGGTGCAGAAAAGGCCTTCTCAGCCTCCTCAGGCTCTGGCTCCGGGGCAGAGGGGATGTTACCTTTCTTAGGCGCCGCCACGGCAGCCCCCGTCACCCCCGGCAGAGGCGGAGGAGGCTGCGCAGAGGCCCTGGTGGGCGGGCCCGGAGCCAGAACACCAGTGGCCCGCCCCTCAGAGGGCGGGGCCTAGGTCCAGAAGGGCCAAGGGCAGAGCGCGGCACCCATTAAAGCCTGGGCGTCCAGGCAGGGAGGGAGTGTCTTTGCAGGACCCCAGACAACAGGGGCAGAGAACCCACTGCTGCCCGGCCGGTCGGGAGGAGCAAGCCCCCAGCGGCCCAGACCAGCCAGGACAGCCACGGATCTGGATGCCCCAGGGGACCTACTCGGACTTCCCAGGTCTGCCAGGACCCTCATGCTGGTGGAGGACCCCCTCCTTGGAGGAAACCCCAGGCCCAGCTGGACAGGCGAGGGCTAGCGACCACAAGGCCCCTGGAGCAGCCTTCCCCGGAGTCCCAGCGGACCCTTGCAGCCCCCAGGCCCAGGATTGCCTCAGACCCACCATGCTACCGCTGCCGGACTACCCCAACGATGTGGAGATGACCGACTGGCCGGAGCCCCCCAAAGGTAGACAATTTGGAGGGGGCTGACCCCACGGGACCCCCTGACCAGATGGACTGGGACCTTCCCCCGACGGAGGTGGAGGTAGGAAGTGGCCCAGGGAACGCTGCACCAGAACCCATGGCAGTGTGTTGCAGCCTGGATCCCCACTGCCATGGCTGCGTGTAAGTGACCCACAGGGCCCCAGGCTGGGTTGCAGTGGTGTGGGAGGGCCTGTGACCCCCTATCCCTTCCCTCATGGGGTAAGCCCTTGCTGGGCTTGTTCTCCAAACCTGCGAGCTGTTGCCCCACCCTGAACTGAGGTCTGGGCTTGTGTTACAAACTGGGAGCTGTTGCCCCGCCCTGAACTGAGGGCTGGGCTGGTGCTACAAACCTTGGGCTTCCCCGGACAGCCGGTGTTGCTGCGGTCCCGTCTGGAGCTACAGGCACTGCCATAGCCCTGGGCGCCTACAAGGACTATATTCTGCTAGTGAGCTACACAGGCTTTTGTACTTATACAGAGCTCTTCTTCAGGTCACCTGTCTTGCTAACATCCTTAGAACAAACATGGCAACATCAGTCTCAGAGAGGTGGCTGTGTTAGTCTGTATCTTCACAAAACAAAAAAGCAGTCCTGTATCCCCTTAAAGACTAACAATAAAATTTATTAGGTGATGAGCTTTCATGGGACAGACCCAGTTCAGATCTGGAGAATTCTGATAACTGATAAATGAGAGGAAGAAAATTTAAAAGAAAGATAGGAAAAAATGACAAAAACTGTTGAATCAGCTTGCTCAGGCAGAAGGCTGAGGGAAGGGGGAAGAAAGAAAGTTTCTGCAAGTGTCTGTTAAGTTAAATGAGCTGCCTGGGGTCACTGCAAATATCAAAGGTGCGGAAAATGTCCTTGTAATGTGTAAAATAATTGATATCTTTGTTGAGTCTGAGGTGCTAACTATCAGTATCAGTTACCAGGTTTCTCCAGATTTGAAGAAGTGGGTCTGTCCCACGAAAGCTCATCACTTAATAAATTATATTGTTAGTCTTTAAGGTGCTACAGCACTGCTTTTTTGTTTTGTGATGGCTACAGCAGTACAATACAACTATAAAAGCTGGCATTCATTGAACAAAATTAAGTTCATAATTTGTCGTAGACGTATCCCCATTTTGTCATGCACCCTACTTCAACTTCTCAAGGGACAGAAGCCATAAGAAATTAAGAACATAGATATCTGAATAAGTAATACTTATATATTCCTTTTTCAAACAGGTAGACTGAGCTGCATAGAGATTCAGTGACTTATGTAATGGCAGAGCTGTGAACAATAAATAAAATAAAAAAATAAAAAATAATAATACCTGGTTTTTATACAGTATTTTTGATCAGGAGATCTCAAAGTGCTTTACAAAGGAGGAAAGTATCATTAACCTAATTCTACCAATGGGGAAACTGAGTCAGATAACTATGAAGTGACTTGCCCAAAGTCATCCAGGAATCCAGTAGCTAAGCAGGAATAGCACTCAATTCTGGTAGTTTATCTGCTAGGTCACAATGCCTTTCAAGATTCAAAAGACTTGACTCCCAATCCCTCTCTCTCAATATTAGACTACATTTCTTCTCAACGAAACATATTGTTGTTAATGGAAAAATAAATCATTATTCCATCTTACAAGTTACACTTTTGTCATGTATAATAAACTAAACAGATCCTAAAACCATTTAGTATAGACCATGGGTGTCCAACATTTTGGCTTGCCTGGGCTGCATTGAGTGAAGAGGAATTGTCTTGGGCCGCATATAAAATATATAATATAGTTAATGTATATAAATCGCATAATAATGTTAAAAGTTTACGATCTTGTGGGGCTGCATGCGGCCCGCGGGTTGGACACGCCTGGTATAGACTATTGCAAACTGTCAGAAAATTGTCAAATCCTACTACTTTTATATTGCTAATTTTAATCACCATTTTAAAGAATAAAGGATATAATAAAGAGGAAAGGATTTATATTCAAATATTATTTCTCTGTCAGCCCTCAGACTCTCTGTAACACACTTACTCTTAAATCTTAGATCAGCAACATCCACACACCTCACTTAGGAAGAGCCAGCATCATTTAGTCCTGGGAGGAACAGGGAAGAGCCATCTCTAGCCCTGAGTTTGTATTTTCTTAGTGTAAGAACAAAGTCAACTAGACAGAGAGAGACTGCGTTTCTTCTCTTTGAATAACATCTCCATATTTGTACTCTGCATCAACAAGCATTTGCTGAGTGGTAAGAAGGCCATGGCGTGAGCCTTCTATTTTACACCCAATTGTGAGTGGAAGGGGAAGAGGCACTCTGCTGCTTGAAAAAGATAGCAATCTCCTCTCTACATTTTGCAATTAAAAATGATTACCATTATATTTCATATATATAGCAATATTTTTCTTAAAATTGTGACTTTCCCATCAAATTTTACTCTAAGCTTGCATCTACACCAGAGGTTTTTGTCAACAAAACCAGGGTTTTGTTGACAAAATGTGTGGAGCAGCTACACACAAAATGGCTGGGTCTACATGTGCCTCTTCCTTTCGAAAGGGGCATGTTAATGAGCAGGTTTGAAAGATACTAATGAGGCACTGCAATGAATATGCAGCGCCTGATTAGCATAATGGCAGCCACGGCGATTCAAAAGTGTGGCTTTTTGAATTGCGCCCCGCCCATGGAGACGGGACCTTCTGAAAGGACCCCCTCCAGTTTTTGAAAGCCCTTCTTCTGATCACCAGATAGGGAGAAGGTCTTTCAAAAACTGGAGGGGGTCCTTTCGGAAGGTCCCGTCTGCATGGGCGGCTCACGATGTGAAAAGCCGCACTTTTGAATCGTCGCAGCCGCCATTATGCTAATCAGGTGCTGCATATTCACTGCAGTGCCTCATTAGCATCCTTCGAACCCGCTCATTAACATGACCCTTTCGAAAGGAAGGGGCACATGTAGACACAGGGAATACATTTTGTTGGTAGTCTGTCAACAAAATGCAGCACTTACCCCGACAGTGTTATCCCTCTTTGCAATGAGGAACAATGCTTCTCTCTCCAGATTACTGATGACAAAAGTTCGATGGAGCTGTTCCAGGGGACTTTTGTCAACAGAGAGGTCCTTCATGGGGCTGACCAGAGGAACCAGGGAGGCACCCTCTCCAATGCAATCAAGGCTCTATAACCTGTGCCTCTGGCTGCCTTAAAGGCCCAGAGGGCCCAGGAAGCCCTGTAGCAGGTGGCAGACAGTGTGCAGGTTCCACAGGCCACACATGCTGCCAGTGGAAATGCTTTGCCAGCCTACAGAAAATGTGCCAGCATGGCAGGGGCAGGCACAGACCCCCCGCTTGCCCTCCAAGGCACTCTCTGGAGGAGTCACAGGATCCACCCCAGGGCTGGAAAAAGTGGGAGCCCTCCTGGTCTGGCTCAGAAATAAAGGACCTCCTCACCCTATGGGCAGATGAGGTCATGCTGCTTGACCCTGCAGCAAAGCACTGCAATGCGCCAGGGTATGCTTGCCGTGCCATAGCCCTGGTGTACTGCAGCCACCCTGCCCACACCCTCGAGGAGGAGTGGAGTAAGTTAAAGGAGCTCGGCCAGTGCTATGTATGGGCCTGTTATGCCAGACAGAGGTTGGGGGCAGGTACAGCCACCTGTCCCTATTATGAGGAGTTACACTGTCTCCTGAGGGATAAGGACAGAGCACCCAGCAGTGTGGCCCTGGACACTGGGGAGGAGCACCCACCACTGCAGTGGGAGTAGGAACTGGAGCAGGCAGGGCCCCAGAGCCCCCCCCCCCGCCCCCCCCGGATGAGTTGGGCTCAAAGACAAGCCCGGGGACCCTGGTCATTGCCCTGGAGGCCGCCTGTCAAGCAGCTTGATGTCCAGGGCATCACTAAACCTATTCAGGAACCCACCGAGTGAGTAACCCCTGGGCACACAATCCAGTGTGCAGGGCAGCATGGGTGGGGGGGGCATGCCATGACCATTGCTAGAATGGCTCAGGCAGGGCCCCATGCTACAGGCCCAGCATATGCAACCATGTGCACTGGCGTGTGTCCCACCTGGACCTGGCGGGCCACCTCTGGGCACAGAGGCTGGCCCACTGCCAGGCCCACTGGCACTGGGGGCGGCTGCACCTACCCCAGGGCCCCAGGGGTGGAGATGCCTCTTCCATGGCTGGGCGGAGGCAGCCATGCAGGTGACAGCCCAAGCCTGGACACTACATTGTGGGGTGTGCCCCTGCCATGCAGGCATGCCTGCGGGCGACAGGCAACACCCTCACCAGTGGCCAGTGCCATGGGCCACATGTGGAAGTTAGGGGGTTGGCAGGACCAGTCTGTGCCCAGCTTGCCTGCCACCCATGTGGGGAACCCTCGGCATCTGGACACCTGTGACCCACTAGACCATTGGGTAGGGAAGCTAGAGGGAGCAGAGCTGTCGGCCCGGTCCTGTGCAGCATGGCCCACTGTGACATGCAGATGTGCTCCTGAGACATCCCCATCCCACATCTTGGGGGCAGGGGGCAGGGCTGTGGGGGAGTCTGGTGCAGAAGGGACTCACCATCTCCCCTTTCTCCTTACCACTGCCTCATTGGAGGACTGGGCCAGCCCCTTCATGAGACCAGCACCAAACAGCCCTGAAGCACTACCCAAGAAGCCACTAACGACACGGGCACAGGGCTAACCCCACACCTGCAGAAGGTGCTGCAGAGTGGATGATGATGATGCCCTGCGGCTCCAAAATGAACTTTTGAAGCAACAGGTATGGGGTGAGGAGGCATTGTGGACCTTCAACTGGGCGTGCTGGACATGGTCCTGGGCTGAACTCATGGCTTAACTGGTCACTGTCACCAGTACTAGGGAAGCCCAGTAGGCCCAGCCACCTGTGGCCACTGCTCCTGGCCCCCTGGCTGACCCCGGCATCTCCCCACCAGTACGCCCCCCAGGCAGTGCTCAACCTGGTAGGGTAGATCATTGCCACTGCCAGGCCCCCTGCTGCCCCTGCCATACCCACTTCCCCATCCTCCAAGCCCCCCTGCTACCTCTGCCATGCCTGTCACCATCATCCAAATCCCCCTGCTGCCCCTGCCAGGCCCCCCCCAAACTTTGCCCACCTCCACCTGCTTGTCATCCCGGCCCCATGCCAGCCCCAATGTGGACACCACACCCACAGCAGGAGGGGCCTGCAGCCCCACAAAATTGTGGCCCCCTCTCCCTCCCAGGATTGAGCTCGCCCCATCCCAACCCTCCACCCCTTGTATATAGTAACAGACAGAAAGCCATGCTAGTCTATATACTATCAAAACTGTGTGCATGTCACAGCTACTTGACTGCTTTTTCCCCTTGTATATAGTTAATGTTGTTTTCAACAACCACATTTATTGAGCACCTTAGTTATGTAAAGTTTAAAAAGTTATTGATTTAACACCCTTTCCCTCATTACTGCGGGGGGAGGGGTGGATGGAGTATGGGGGCGTGATGAGGTTGGGGTGGTGCTGCGGGCCCAAGAACCCTGCACAGGGAGCCCTGAGAGGGTCATTGGGGGCCAGAGGAAAAGCTCTGCCATAGGGCCTCCTGGATCCACACCCTACCACTGTGGGCTTGGCAGTTGGGGGACATGCCAGTTGTTCATAGCCTGGGCAAACCTCAGGCATCCACCCATTCCACTCCCACACATCAAGGTAGGTCAACAGACAACAAAACTGTGCCTTCATACGGCCAAAGACACACTCAGCTGGTATGTGCGCCCAGTTAAGGCAGCTGTTAAAAAGGTCCTGTGTGTGGCCTAGGTGGTTAGTGTATGGCCACTTGAGCCAGGGAAGGAAGAGGTAGCCCGCACAACAGAATGCTGACATTCCTGTCTGCAAACTTCCAGTGGGGGATGCAGGTCGCTGCCTCCATCCGTCATCACAGGCTGGAGTTGCAGAAGTCCAGCCCGACCACTAAAAGTAGACATCCATAAATCATCCCCGGTGGTTGACCAGGGCCAGCATCACAATAGAGTGATATCCCTTGTGGTTGATGTAGTGTTCCAGGGCATAGAGGGGAATACATGTGCCATCAATGTCCCCAAAGCAGTTGGGGAAGCCCAGAGATGCATAGCTGGCCATGGTTGTGTTCACATCCCTGAGGCATCCCGCCAGAGCTGGATGTCATTGATGGCCACTACAACCTGCAAGGGGAAGAGCTCAAACACACACCTGGGCCCCAGGTGGATTCCCAGCCCTCTCCTGGCTCCCATCTGCCCCACTGCTCTCTGCCCCCCCCCCCCCCCCCCGATGGTTACCACCCCCAGCATTGGGCCTGTGCCAGGCTTGGACAGAATGATCCCCCAGGGACAGGGCCCCCCCCTTTGGTCCCCACCCACGACTCCATGTCCCAAGGTCCCTGCCCCCAGTGGGACCTCCTCCCCTCCCTCCATGTGAGGCCTGAGGACGGAGAGTGCCTTACTTGTATAAGGATGGCCTCAATGGTGGACCTGCCCACCGATGGAGTGGTAGCTGTCTCGAGTGGCAAGTGATGGCCACTCTCTTCTCCACAGGGATGGCTGGTCGCATGGGGGTGTCCTCCCTCCTGAGGGTGGGGGTGAGCAATTTGCAGAGCTCCAGAAATGTGGCTTTTCGCATTCAGAAGTTCTGGATCCAATGGTGGTTGTCCCACTAACCCTTGCTGAGGTGGTCCCACCAATCGGAGCTGGAGGTGTACCGCCACACCCACCTGATGACTTGGGAAGGGGTTGGTGGGGGGTTGTCCTAGGGTGCCTGGGTTGGCCCCCTCAATGGTGGGGTGTGTGTAGGCTGCTAGAATAAGTGGGCAACAGCTGCAGTGATAATGGGAACAGCAGTTGCAACTCTGACTAGGTCCAGAGCATGGCCAAGGGCTGGTCTGACTCCAAGACTAGGTGCACAGGATGGGGCCTCCCTTGAGTCATGTATGCTCCCTGCACAGGCTGTGCTGTCCCTTGTGGGGTCTGCAAAGCCTCTGGTGTACAGGACTGGATGTTAGTGGGAGGGCCTTTAAAGACATGCCTGGCTGGGAGCCCTAGAAGGGCTTGCCATCCATGTGACCCCATCTGTGAACTCCCAGGGCCCATTCAATCAAAAGAGTGACCAGGGAAGTCTGTCCACTCTCTGATGACAGAGCAGATCGGAAGAGTGATCCGCTTTTGCGTGTGAATGTGATTTGTTGACAGAACTTTTTCTGGAAAATATTTTCCGACAGATGCATCTGTCAACAAGTCAGTCTAGCATAGCCATAGGCTGAGGGTATGTCTACACTACTAAGTTGTGTTGACAAAACTTATGTTGATACTCAAAAATCGACAAAACAGAATTGCCAGAGGGTGTTCACACTACCTCCTTCAGTCCCGCTGGAGAGTCATCTGCCTCAGGAAGTGGACATGACTGAGACTGGCTTCACTGCCCTGGGCTTCCCCAACTGCTCTGGGGCCAGTGACAGCACACACATACCCATCCGTGACCTGGAACACAGTGCAGCTCACTACATCAACCGCTCATCAAAGGAGGAGTACAGAAATCAGCTTTAAACACCCTTAAAATCAGCCGAAGGGGCTTGATAGTGCAGATTCAATGGTTATAAATTTGATCTAATGGAGCTAACTTTGACCTAAGCTCATAGAGTAGACCATGCCATGGTCCTTTTCCTGCTGAACAAAAGGTGACTATGCCTTTTGTGCAGCACATGCTTCATTCATTGTAAAAGAGTTAACCTTCTGTGTTTTACAATGTATCTTCTGTAAAATCTATCCTGAACGTTTTCCCCCAATGCGACTGGTACACCGAGTCTATCACCCACTCTCCAGCTCCTTCAGCGGTTCAGCTATCACAGATCAGAAGGCCAAAAAACATACAGTGGATGAAATGGTTCATGATCAAACATATTCTGTTCACTCCAGTGGAGCTCAGCTGAATGCATGGATGAGAAGGCTGCCACAGATCATCACCCCGAATAGGACAGAAGAGTGTGCAGAGACCATGAGCACAGGGACAGGATGAGCTGTTGAGGATCTCCACCCATCGCTGGAGATATTTAAGAACAGGTTAGATAGATGTCTATCAAGGATGGTTTAGATAGTACTTGGTCCTGCCATTGGGGCAGGGGGCTGGACTCGATGGCCTCTCGAGGTCCCTTCCAGTCCTAGTGTTCTATGATTCTATGTTCTATGATTCTATGATCATGAAAGAGCAAATAGGGCTGATGATGTGCCTGGTAGAGGTGCAGGAAAAACATCTGGAGCACAGAGTCCCCTGCACCCTCAGCTAAACCACTTGGCCTTCTACCCCAGTTCAATAGCCCCATCTCCCAGTCACCTTAGAATGCATGGTGGGGACATGGAAACCCTTTCACTCAGTTCCCAGGGATGTCTCCTGGAACAGGAGACTGTCATTCCCACAGCTTTGATTGCTACAAAGGTAGATTGTAATAAGCCATTTGCCTTCCCCAGCCGTTCATCAGACCTCATACCCTGAACACCATTTCCATCTCTGTTCCCTGATTTCCTAAATAAAAAATGCAAGATTTCAGAACAGGACCTTTTTTGTTTGTGTCAACTGCACCGGACAAGTTGGGCTGGGGGCAGTTTACAGAACAGTACACATAAGCAGAGCATGCTTTCTAAGAGCAACATTCATAACTGGCACCGCACTGTCTTGTCAGTCATGAAACTTGTTTTCAAAGCCCTTCTGATTCACAGTGGCCCTCAGTGTGCTCTCCTTATTGGTCTGGTGTCTAATTGCTGATAATTGGCTGTCAGGTGATCTGCCTCAGCCCTCCATGCAGCCACAAAGCCCCTCCCCCAATTCTTTCACGTGTTACGGATCACACAGCAAACAGCAACAACAATGGGAATATTGCTTTCACTGAGGTCTAGCCTAGTCAATAAACTGTGAAAGCATGCCTTTAAATGGCCAAAGGCACATTCTACCACTGCACTGCATTCTGCACTTAGGCTATAGCTGAACTGCTCCCCTGATGCTTTCCAGACTGCCTCTGTGTTACTTCATGAGTCGTGGGAGTAAAGGGCAGGCTGGGTCTGCAAGAATAACTATTGGCATTTCCATGCTTCCAATGGTAATATTCTGGTTTGGGAAGAAAGTTCCATCTTCAAGCTTTCTGAAGAGATGGGAGTTTCTAAATATGTGTATAACATGCACTTTTCCTCACCATCCCACACTGATGTCAGTGAAATGGCACTTGTTATTCACCGCTGCCTGCAACACCATTGAGATTTATGTATTCTTTGACAAATTGCTCTGCTGCCAAGTTAGGGATATGCATTCCAGGTATTGCCCCACCATAAGGGAAAGCCATCTACTACGTCCTGCATGTTTCTCAGAGTCACTATCCTTCCTAGTAAAACAAAAAGCAGTCAAGTCGCACTTTAAAGACTAGCAAAGTAGTTTATTAGGTGAGCTTTCGTGGGACAGACCCACTTCTTCAGACCATAGCCAGACCAGAACAGACTCAATATTTAAGGCACAGAGAACCAAAAACAGTAAGCAAAGAGGACAAATCAGAAAAAGATAATTTATGGTCTGAAGAAGTGGGTCTGTCCCACGAAAGCTCACCTAATAAACTACTTTGCTAGTCTTTAAAGTGCTACTTGACTGCTTTTTGTTTTGATAGTATATAGACTAGCACGGCTTCCTCTCTGTTACTATCCTTCCTAGTGGAAGGGTATTAATTGCTCTGACTATTTGGATCACAGCAACCCACACTGTAGATTTACTCATTCTGAGTGGGCTCCCAACTGACCAGTCTGCAAGCTTTCACAGGGCTATTGCCACTTACTTCTCAACTGTAAGAGCAGGTCTCGTTCTCGTATTGCTGTGCTTCAGGGTTTGGGAAACAATTCACACAGTTCCATGAAACACATGTAAAAGTTTTGCAGCCACTGGACATCACCCCATAGCTGCTTAGCTATGCAGACCCACCAGTCTGTGTTTGTCTCATGAAACCAGAATTGCTGTTCCACTCTGTCAACTGGCCTGACTGCTTCTGCCATATACCAATTGCTATCCTCAATGGATCCCTGTATGTCTGTGTTCATGGCCTCATCACATTCTTCTTTGCATTTGCAGCTCCCAGTAAGGCTCTGGACAACCACAGCATAATGCACAAATTGTTTGCAAAGATAACCACAGCTTTTTAAAGCTCATTAGGGTCTATACTTGTTATGCTATGGTATATGCACAGGTAAACAGGGAATAAAGGGCACAAAAAGATTTTTCCCCTTTCTTTCAAGCAGGGAGGAAGGGAGGAGATAAGTGCATTATGGGAGGCTGATTACAGGCACCCAGAACCCGCTTGTCCTCCCTCCACCATTGCAATGCCTAAAATGCAAATGGACAGGGTCATCTCCAGGATATATGGGGTCCTATGCCTATGATTTTTTTAGAGATGTGATTTTAGAATCTTCAGCAACATGTTGATGTGATATTCTAAAGAAATTTTAAACTAAAGTCTTGTAGATCAGGGATGCACAAAGTGACGTGGGGGATCCCCCAGGGGTGTGTGGAAATTTCATAAAAAGGATGCAGCACAATTGGCTGCCAGGTCCCAGGCTCATCCAGCTCATTAAAAGTGTTGAAATATGTTACTGTTTTTATGTATATCTATTCACATTTGTATACCAATTAATTAAGTTTTTCCTTGCTACATATTTATTTTCTTACATATGCTGAAAGGGGTTTTTTTTCATATGACTATAAGCAAAATTTCCAACCTTTTGATTGATATTTGACAGGTTGGGAGTGGGGGCTGCAAACTGTATGTAAAAAGTTTGCTCACCCCTATGTTTGCCCACCTCTGCTGTAGGCTAAAACAGTGAATTCAGAAACTGGCTTAATTACAATGCGAATGGCTTTTTCACAGGTTCAGTGTTCTGCTAATTGGTCTGGTAAGCTTTTTCACTTTTAAATAGACTCATAGACTCATAGAATCATAGAACACTAGGACTGGAAGGGACCTCGAGAGGCCATTGAGTCCAGCCCCCTGTCCCAATGGCAGGACCAAGTACTGTCTAAACCATCCCTGATAGACATCTATCTAACCTGTTCTTAAATATCTCCAGTGATGGAGATTCCACAACCTCCCTTGGCAAGTTATTCCACGGTTTGACCACCCTGACAGTTAGGAACTTTTTATTAATGTCCAACCTAAACCTCCCTTGCTGCAGTTTAAGCCCATTGCCTCTTGTTCTAGCCTCAGAGGCCAAGAAGAACGAGTTTCTTCCTCCTCCTTATGACACCCTTTTAGATACCTGAAAACCACTATCATGTCTCCCCTCAATCTTCTCTTTTCCAAACTGAACAGGCCCAATTTTTTCAGCCTTTCTTCATAGGTCACGTTCTCTAGATCTTTAGTCATTCTTGTCGTTCTTTTCTGAACCCTCTCTAATTTCTCCACATCTTTCTTGAATTGCGGGGCCCAGAACTGGACACAATACTCCAGCTGAGGCCTAACCAGCGCAGAGTAGAGCGGAAGAATGACTTCTTGTGTCTTGTTCACAACACACCTGTTAAAGCATCCTAGAATCATGTTTGGTTTTTTTGCAACAGCATCACACTGTTGACCCATGTTTAGCTTATGGTCCACTATAACCCCTAGATCCCTTTCTGCTGTAGTCATTCCTAGAAAGTCTCTCCCCATTCTGTATGTGTGAAACTGATTGTTCCTTCCTAAGTGGAACACTTTGCGTTTGTCCTTATTAAACTTCATCCTGTTTACCTCAGATCATTTCTCCAATTTATCCAGATCATTTTGAATTATGACCCTATCCTCCAAAGCAGTTGCAACCCCTCCCAGCATGGTATCACCTGCAAACATAACAAGTGTACTTTCTATGCCAATATCTAAATCATTGATTAAGATATTGAACAGAACCGGTCCTAACACAGACCCCTGTGGAACCCCACTTGTTATACTTTTCCAGCAGGATTGAGAACCATTAAGAACTACTCTCTGAGTATGGTTATCCAGCCAGTTATGCACCCACCTTATAGTCGCCTCATCTAAATTGTATTTGCCTAGTGTTTTGATAAGACTATCAAGCCAGACCGTATCAAATGCTTTACTAAAGTCTAGGTATACCACATCTACCGCTTCTCCCCTATCCACAAGGCTTGTTATCCTATCAAAGAAAGCTATCAGGTTAGTTTGACATGATTTGTTCTTTAGAAATCCATGCTGGCTGTTCCCTATCACCTGACCACCTTCCAAGTGCTTGCAGATGATTTCTTTAATTACCTGCTCCATTATCTTTCCTGGCACTGAAGTTAAGCTGACTGACCTGTAGTTTCCTGGGTTATTCTTATTCCCCTTTTTATTGCCCTATATTTGCCCTTTTCCAGTCTTCTGGAATCTCTCCTGCCTCCCATGATTTTCCAAAGATGATAGATAAAGGCTCAGATATCTCCTCTATCAGCTCCTTGAGTATTCTAGGGTGCATTTCATCAGGCCCTGGTGACTTGCAAGCATCTAATTTTCCTAAGGGATTTTTAATTTGTTCTTTTTTTATTTCAACTTCTAACCCTACCCCTTTCCCACTAGCATTCACTATGTTGGGCATTCCTTCATCAGACTTCTCAGTGAAGACCGAAACAAAGACGTCATTAAGCATCTCTACCATTTCCAAGTTCCCTGTTACTGTTTCTCCCTCCTCACTGAGCAATGGCCCTACCCTTTCCCTTGTCTTCCTATTGCTTCTAACATGTTTATAAAAAGCCTTCTTGTTTCCCTTTACGCCTGTAGCTAGTTTGAGCTCATTTTGTGCCTTAGCCCTTGTAATCTCGCTCCTGCATTCTTGTGTTGTTTGCCTATATTCATCCTTTGTAATTTGTCCTTATTTCCATTTTTTATATGATTCCTTTTTTATTTTGAGACCATGTAAGATCTCTTGGTTAAGCCAAGGCGGTCTTTTGCCATATTTTCTATCTTTCCTACACAGCAGGATAGCTTGCTTTTGCGCCCTTAATGTCCCTTTGAAAAACTGACAGCTGTACTCAGCTGTTTTTCCCCTCAGCTTTGCTTCCCATGGGACCTTACCTACCAGCTCTCTGAGGCTACGTCTACACGTGCCCCAAACTTCGAAATGGCCATGCAGATGGCCATTTCGAAGTTTACTAATGAAGCGCTGAAATGCATATTCAGCGCTTCATTAGCACGCGGGCGGCCGCGGCACTTCGAAATTGACGCGCCTCGCCGCCGCGGGTCTCGTCCAGACGGGGCTCCTTTTCGAAAGGATGCCGCCTACTTCGAAGTCCCCTTATTCCCATGAGCTGATGGGAATAAGGGGACTTCGAAGTAGGCGGGGTCCTTTCGAAAAGGAGCCCCGTCGGGACGAGCCAAGCGGCGGCGAGGCACGTCAATTTCGAAGTGCTGTGGCCGCCCGCGTGCTAATGAAGTGCTGAATATACATTTCAGCGCTTCATTAGTAAACTTTGAAATGGCCATTTGCATGGCCATTTCGAAGTTTGGGGCACGTGTAGACACAGACTGAGTTTACCAAAATCTGTTCTCCTGAAATCCACTCTCTCTATTTTGCTGTTTTGTGTTCTACCCTTCCTTAGAACTGTGAACTCTATGATTTCATGATCACTTTCACCCAAGCTGCCTTCCACTTTCAAGTTCTCTACCAATTCCTCCCTATTTGTTAAAATCAAATCTAGAACAGCTTCCCCCCGGTAGCTTTTTCAACCTTTTGGAATAAAAAAATTGTCTCCAGTACAATCCAATAGCTTACTGGATAGCCTGTGCCCTGCTGTATGAGTTTCCCAACATATATCTGGATAGTTGAAGTACCCCATCACCACCAAATCCAGGGCCCTGCATGACTTTGTTAATTGTTCAAAAAAAGCCTCATCCACCTCTTCCACCTGGGTAGGCGACCTGTAGTAGACTCCTAGCAGGACATCACCCTTGTTTTTCACCCCACTTAGTCTAACCCAGAGACTCTCAACACGTCCATCTCCTACGTCCATCTCCACCTCAATCCAAGTGTGTACATTTTTAACAGATAAGGCAACACCTCCCCACTTGCTTCCCTGTCTATCCTTCCTAAGCAGGCTGCACCCTTCAATACCAACATTCCAATCATGTGTATTATCCCACCAAGTTTCCGTGATGCCAGCGATGTCATAGTTTTAGTTAATTATTAGCACTTCCAGTTCTTCCTGCTTATTACCCATTCTTCTTGCATTTGTATACAGGCATCTAAGATATTGATTTGATCTTGCCTCCCTGTTTTGCCCTGACCCTCTTTTTACTCTGACATTGTTGCCCATGCTGCCTCCCATTTCTTACCCATCTCCCAGGCTTCCATGTTCTCCACCTACCTGTGAGCTTTGCTCCCCTGCCCCCGTCAAACCTAGGGGTAGGGGAAGGGGGTAGCGTGGCCACAGTCAGAGAGTTTAATATGCAATGTGCATAGAGGTCCTCAGGATTCCATCCAAGATATAAGGCTCGATGCTGTGGCATATGAAGTGGAAGGCATAACTGATGTACAAAAATATTTTCAGAGCTACTTCCTAGTGTATGTAGGTATCGCTGTGGCACATTGGGGAAAGTCTCCTGTAAGAACCACTACTGGAGTGACAAAATGGAAGTCTTCTGCTACTCTTATTGTCCCTTTCTTATCGAAGGTGGTGGCAAGGGGGGGGATTCGAGGGTCAGTGGGGCAGGAGTGGGGCCATCTGCCATCATGACATGAGGCAGAGGGAATGGTGGGGTTTGTGGGGGGGGGTCAGGGGAATCACATGTGCATCGGGGGTGCAGTGATTGGGGGGCACCCTAAAGGCAAGGGCAGGAGACATGAGCACTTCAGGGGGGGGCTGGGGTGCACAGGACATGCGGATGGAGGGGGTGGAACAGCAGGGATAGGCTGGGGGTAAATAGAGCAGGGTCTGGATTGGCAGCAAGTTGTGGTGCAGGGTAGCAAACTCCAGGTGAAGGAAGGAATGGGGAACCAGGAGGTAGGGCAGGGCAGGGACCAAACTTGTGGCGGGGAAGTTTGTGGTGTTTAGTTATGGCTTGTGGCAAAGAAGCAGAAGCCCAGGGTGGAGCGGCGACGGTGTGCTGAGCCAAGATAGTAATGTGTGAGGTGGTGCTGTGTGTAGGGCCAAAGGATGTGTGTTTGGGGGGGATGGTAAATGGTGGTGGTGCTGTGCCTAGAGGCAGGTGTAACTCAGTTCTGATGGCCCTATGTGTCCAGGTGGAGCAGTGTGGAGGAGGTGGGTGTGGGCAGGGTGTGTGGGATTGGGGCAGTGTGGAGGAGCAGGGTGTGGGCAGGGTGTGTGGGACTGGGTTGGTGTGGAGGAGCAGGGTGTGGGCAGGGTGTGTGGGACTGGGCAGTGTGGAGGAGCAGGGTGTGGGCAGGGTGTGTGGGACTGGGTTGGTGTGGAGGAGCAGAGTGTGGGGCAGTGTAGAGGAGCAGGGTGTGGGCAGGGTGTGTGGGACTGGGGCGGTGTAGAGGAGCAGGGTGTGGGGCAGGGTGTGTGGGACTGGGTTGGTGTGGAGGAGCAGAGTGTGGGGCAAGGTGTGTGGGACTGGGTCGGTGTGGAGGAGCAGGGTGTGGGCAGGGTGTGTGGGACTGGGGCGGTGTGGAGGAGCAGGGTGTGGGCAGGGTGTGTGGGACTGGGTTGGTGTGGAGGAGCAGAGTGTGGGGCAGGGTGTGTGGGACTGGGGCGGTGTGGAGGAGCAGAGTGTGTGGGACTGGGGCAGTGTGGAGGAGCAGGGTGTGGGCAGGTTGTGTGGGACTGGGTTGGTGTGGAGGAGCAGGGTGTGTGGGACTGGGTTGGTGTGGAGGAGCAGGGTGTGTGGGACTGGGTTGGTGTGGAGGAGCTGGGTGTGGGCAGGGTGTGTGGGACTGGGTCAGTGTGGAGGAGCAGCGTGTGGGGCAGGGTGTGTGGGACTGGGTCAGTGTGGAGGAGCAGCGTGTGGGGCAGGGTGTGTGGGAGTGGGTCAGTGTGGAGGAGCAGGGTGTGGGGGAGGGTGTGTGGGAGTGGGTCAGTGTGGAGGAGCAGCGTGTGGGGCAGGGTGTGTGGGAGTGGGTCAGTGTGGAGGAGCAGGGTGTGTGGGACTGGGGCGGTGTGGAAGAGCAGGGTGTGGGCAGGGTGTGTGGAACTGGGGCGGTGTGGAGGAGTAGGGTGTGGGCAGGGTGTGTGGGACTGGGGCAGTGTGGAAGAGCAGGGTATGGGGCAGAGTGTGTGGGAGTGGGTCAGTGTGGAGGAGCAGGGTGTGGGGGAGGGTGTGTGGGAGTGGGTCAGTGTGGAGGAGCAGGGTGTGTGGGACTGGGGCGGTGTGGAAGAGCAGGGTATGGGGCAGAGTGTGTGGGAGTGGGGCGGTGTGGAGGAGCAGGGTGTGGGGCAGGTGTGTGGAACTGGGTTGGTGTGGAGGAGCAGGGTGTGGGCAGGGCATGTGGGACTGGGGCGTTGTAGAGGAGCAGGTTGTGAGGCAGGGTGTGTGGGAGTGGGGCGGTGTGGAGGAGCAGGGTGTGGGCAGGGTGTGTGGGACTGGGGCAGTGTAGAGGAGCAGGATGTGGGCAGGGTGTATGGGACTAGGGCAGTGTGGAGGAGCAGGGTGTGGGGCAGGGTTTGTGGGACTGCGGTGGTGTGGAGGAGCAGGGTGTGGGCAGGGTGTGTGGAACTGGGGCGGTGTGGAGGAGTAGGGTGTGAGCAGGGTGTGTGGGACTGGGGCGGTGTGGAAGAGCAGGGTATGGGGCAGAGTGTGTGGGAGTGGGACGGTGTGGAGGAGTAGGGTGTGGGCAGGGTGTGTGGGACTGGGGCAGTGTGGAAGAGCAGGGTATGGGGCAGAGTGTGTGGGAGTGGGGCGGTGTGGAGGAGCAGGGTGTGGGGCAGGTGTGTGGAACTGGGTTGGTGTGGAGGAGCAGGGTGTGGGCAGGGTGTGTGGGACTGGGGCGGTGTGGAAGAGCAGGGTATGGGGCAGAGTGTGTGGGAGTGGGGCGGTGTGGAGGAGCAGGGTGTGGGGCAGGTGTGTGGAACTGGGTTGGTGTGGAGGAGCAGGGTGTGGGCAGGGCATGTGGGACTGGGGCGTTGTAGAGGAGCAGGTTGTGAGGCAGGGTGTGTGGGAGTGGGGCGGTGTGGAGGAGCAGTGTGTGAGGCAGGGTGTGTGGGACTGGGGCAGTGTAGAGGAGCAGGGTGTGGGTAGGGTGTGTAGGACTGGGGCGCTGTGGAGGAGCAGTGTGTTGGCAGGGTGTGTGGGACTAGGGCAGTGTGGAGGAGCAGGGTGTGGGCAGGTTGTGTGGGACTGGGGCGGTGTGGAGGAGCAGGGTGTGGGGCAGTATGTGTGGGAGTGGGGCGGTGTGGAAGAGCAGGGTGTGGGCAGGGTGTGTGGGACTGGGTCGGTGTGGAGGAGAAGGTGTGGGCAGGTTGTGTGGGACTGGGTCGGTGTGGAGGAGAAGGTGTGGGGCAGTATGTGTGGGAGTGGGGCGGTGTGGAGGAGCAGGGTGTGGGCAGGTTGTGTGGGACTGGGGCGGTGTGGAGGAGAAGGTGTGGGTAGGGTGTGTGGGAGTGGGGCGGTGTGGAAGAGCAGGGTGTGGGGCAGTATGTGTGGGAGTGGGGCGGTGTGGAAGAGCAGGGTGTGGGCAGGGTGTGTGGGACTGGGGCGGTGTGGAGGAGCAGGGTGTGGGGCAGTGTGTGTGGGAGTGGGGCGGTGTGGAAGAGCAGGGTGTGGGCAGGGTGTGTGGGACTTGGTCTGTGTGGAGGAGCAGGGTGTGGGCAGAGTGTGTGGGACATGGGCGATGTGGAGGAGCAGGGTGTGGGCAGGGTGTGTGGGAGTGGGGCGGTGTGGAGGGGCAGGGTGGGGGCAGGGTGTGGGAGTGGGGCAGTGTGGAAGAGCAGGGTGTGGGGCAGTGTGTGTGGGAGTGGGGTGGTGTGGAGGAGCAGGGTGTGGGCAGGGTGTGTGCAATTGGGGGTGTGTGGAGAGCAGGGTGTGGGGCAGGGTGTGTGTGTGTGCACCGCTTATGCTGTGTACGGGTTGTGCTGGTGGCAGTGGAATTGTGTGCCGGGCAGGGGTGAGTGTGGGCTGTGCAGTGCTGCTGTGGGAGGGTAGATGTGGTAGTGCAGTGAGTACCCGAGCAGAGAATGTAAGTGGTGCTGTACGCTGGGGTTGGGAGGGTGGGTGGCACTGATTGCAGGGGCAGGGTGTGTGCGGGGGCACAGTGCTCTGGGGCTGGGAGTGGGTGTGGCGCTGTGTGCGGAGATGGGCTGGGAGTGGGTGTGGCGCTGTGTTCAGAGACCGGCTGGGAGTGGGGGTGGTGCTGTGCACAGGGGCGTGTGTGGATGTGCGCCCCCAGTAAAAGCACATGCCCCCAGCTGGGGGTGGCTGTGGGCTCTGCTAATCAGTTGGGCCGTACCTGAATCTTTCCTAGGTGATGCCTAAGTGCTCAGCTGGCAGGGAAGCCTGAGGTGCTGGGAGGAGTTTGCAGGTTTGAACCCCAGGCTCTGGGCCAAGTGGGAGGAGGTAATGGCCTTCGTTCCCTTCGGACCTTAGTGTTTACGTCCAACACCTTCCCTCTGCCTTGGTGCTGCTCTGCCTGGGCTTCCCTCCTGCACCCTGTGTCCTGCGCGGGTGCAGGGGAGCAGACCGGCAGGGCTCCTGGTCCCGTGGTGGGCAGGCTGGGTGCATTTACTGCCTGTCCTGCACTCCCTGTGGGGAACAGGCCAGTAGCAGCCAGTTACACAAGGCTACCAGCTAGGTGCACGGAGGGTCCTGGCTGCAGCTGGCTTGTGGCTTCGCCAGGTGGTTCTGGGTTGCATCTCACCCCCAGGGATCCCCAGCAGCCACATGGGAGGCCAGGCCACTGCATTAGGGTTGCCATATTTTCAGACTGCTTATGAGGCACAATGCCCTCCCTGTCCCTCTCTTTCAGAGCCAGGCAATTCCAGGCCTCTGCTCTAACCTCAGCCATCATAAGCAATGTGGTATTGTCGTTGTTGTTCACGTATTTTCCCCTTTTCTACAAAATAACTCTTGTGAATATATGAGGGGTGCAATTTTATATTCATGCCTCAGGAACAAAATGAGCTACTTACAGCACTGTATACTTGCCTCTGTATCTGTTTGAGGATAAATGTGCATTCGTGGCCAGTTTCGAAACTACATTTGCCATAGACTGTCCTCGATTATTTCATTTAGTGTCCCCATAGGCCACACGAGTAACTGCCAATGAAACATTGTAATTCTGGAGGCTGCTTGGTAAAATTGTAACATGTAGGCGGGTGACTCCTTGAGCATGCACATAATGAATTGTGATTGCATATTGCTTCTGTAATAAACTACTAATGCCATCTCTTGCTCTCACTGCTTTACCTATTCCAGTAACAATGCTGTTAATTTTTAAGTTGAGATTTTCAATGTCTGCTGAATTCCAGATGGATATGCCAAGGCCAGAGCCACCCCATGCAGTTTCCATTACACCTCTTGGTTTTGGAAAAGTTTTTTTGAAAACTTTCCTTTAACTGCTGTTTTGTTTCAATTTCCAAATCATGTCAAAGTTTGTATTGGTGTGGGCATTGCCCTGGCATGATCAGGAAAAATTAAGCTTTAGTGACACATACGCCCAGCCTACATTTTCTACCATATACTCCACAGCAGGGTGTAAGACATCCTGAGATAGGCCAAGGTTCGGTGGTAGGACACTCCATAGGCAGAAGGGTGCTATGGGAAGTGGGAGTGATAAGAGCTGGGCTTGGTGTTGGGCAATCTACTTCACATACTTGTACCTTGTAGCTACATTTACTAGATACAGTGAGACAGTGTAGATACAGTGATCTCGAGACCAAGGCCTAGTATATGTTTGTGATTTTCCCTAGATGTCTAATTGCTGGAGCTGCAGTGCGAGACAAATCAATGCTTGTACTTGCACATCACAAGTACGTTGGGAGTCTCCCCTACCTGCAATGCTATATGTATTTCCACTCCTCTATTTGGTGCCACTAGGGCTTGCTCCTTTTGGGGTTTCTCTTTTACGTGTCTTATTTAGTGTGTATGCCTGTTCAGGAGGTGTATGAAGTTTGGAGATATTACTGGAACTTGTCACTAAAAATCACAGTTAAAAACAATAGACTGATCACAATTAAGAACATCATAAACCATGGAGCAACAAACATCTGTTCCCTGGGTACTTCCCAGTAAAGTCAGTTCTTTTACAATTCTTCATGTTCTCATCAATTTTTGTACAGAAATTTCATGAACTTGACTCATACTTGCAACTTTCTGCCCCCCAGCTACCTTAAAATCAGGTGGTGTGGCTCTGTGGATGCATTTGGTTGCCTTCCTTTTGCTTCACACAAAGAATCCCCACTGCATAGATTTGTCTTGCTGTCTGCATCATAGTGGTAGGTGATAGGTGATAGGTGTCTCAGTTCATAAGTTCTCAACCACGGCTTGGTCTGGTTAATCTGTATCACAGAGTCCCTCTGTGTGTTGGCCAACCCACTCTGCATTCAGTAGCATTCATTTCCAGGCTGGTAGCACACCTGTGAAGATAAAAAACAAAGATGGGTCTACATGTGAGCACCCTTACAAAAGGGCAAAAATCGACGTTCAGCGGTCTAAATAGCGGCTGTTGAAAGGGAGCAACCAGACACCATTAGTGGATGGACAGTTTGATCTGCTCTTTCCAAGTGCCACCGCGGTCTTTTGAAAGGGAGTGTCCACATGGCTCCAGCTTCGAAGTAGCTGGCACGTGTAGACGCGGCTTGGGTGTGGGCTCCCCGGTGGGGAGGAGAGGGGGCAGGGAGCACCAGCAGGTAAGCCTGGGGAGCAGGCTCAGTGGGGCCGTGGGAGTGGGCTTAGCAGGGGTGGAGTGAGCAGACTCTGTAGGGGCAGAGGGGGCAGGCTCAGCAGGGTGGTGGAAGCAGGCTCAGTGGGGACAGAGGGGACAGGCTCAGCAGGGGCGGAGGGGGTGGGCTCAGTGGGGGCGGTGGGAGCAGGCTCAGTGGGGGCGGAGGGGGTGGGCTCAGTGGGGGTGGTGGGAGCAGGCTCAGTGGGGGCGGAGGGGGTGGGCTCAGTGGGGGTGGTGGGAGCAGGCTCAGTGGGGGCGGAGGGGGTGGGCTCAGTGGGGGTGGTGGGAGCAGGCTCAGTGGGGGCAGAGGGGGCAGGCTCAGCAGGGGTGGTGGGGATGGGCTCAGCGGGGGCGGAGGGGGCGGGCTCAGTGGGGGCGGAGGGGGTGGGCTCAGCAGGGGTGAGTGGCGGGCTCAGCAGGGATGGGGTTTGGGCTCAGTGGGGGTGGTGGGAGCAGGCTCAGCGGGGGTGGTGGGAGCAGGCTCAGCGGGGGTGAGTGGCGGGCTCAGCAGGGATGGGGTTTGGGCTCAGTGGGGGTGGTGGGAGCAGGCTCAGCGGGGGCGGAGCAGGTGGGCTCAGCTGGGGGGGAGCTGCCAGAGTCACCGAGAGGTGGGTGACATAGGCCGCATGCTCCCGCAGTGGCTGGCCAATGCCCTCTAGGGTGTGCAGCAGTCTCTCCCACACCGCCCTCCACCACTCTCGGCCTCTGTGAGCTGTAGGTGCTGCTCAGCCACCTCAGCCTGGCACTGGCTGGCTGGGTCCTCCTCGGCCTGGCAGGTGGCCCTCCAGCCATGGCCCCAATGGTGCGCAGTGTGGGGTGGTGTCCTGGTGCTGCCAACTTCTGCAGGGGGGCTCTTGGGGATAAGCGATAGCACCAGGCTCCCGCAGCTGGCGGTGCAGGTGGTTCAGCTGTATGAAGAGGGGGACAGCATGTGCCACAGCTGGGGCGGGGGTCTGGTCGTGGTCCACCCCCCCAAGGCCTCTGAATGGAGTCCCCACCCCCCCCAATCCCCCCAATGAGGCCCCTGCCCCCTAAGGGCACCAATCCGCCCTCCACGGGATGGGCATCCTGTCCAATGGAGGTGCATCCGGGGCCTCTCAAGCAGATGGCCCTTCCTGGCCTTCAGTGTGTGGTCCACAGGTGCTGTCCAGCACTGAGCAGTCACCCCCCTGTGTGCAGCTTGTGGTGCTGTCTGCTGGGGGGCAGCTGCTGGGCATTGGTGGTGGGCCAACATGGGGTGCCACATACCATAGTGGGCTGGTATGTGTGCAGCCTGGGACCACTGGTCCTCTGTGCGGCCGACTAGCTGTTGCACGCCCCCACGCAATGGAGCAGGTGCACGCCCCTCCACGTACATACCAGAGGGTCCCTCAAGGATGTCCAGGGATGCCTGGCTCCCAGTCGCCTGGCTGGACGAGTGGGAGGGGATGTAGATGGCGAGATCCCCCTCCTCGCTTGACCACTTGGTGGCGCCCTTGCCCTCCTGGGTCCCCGGTCTGGGCTGCTCCTCCACCTCTGGCTGTGGCTCATGGGTGAATGTGTCGAGGAACACTGGGGATGGGGAGCTGTCCCAGGGCCCCAGGATACCTTGGAGCTCCCGGAAGTAGGGGCAGGTGGCTGGGGCTGCCCCAGAGAGGCCGGCCTGGTCCCTGGTCCCTGGCATAGCCCTGCTGCAGCTCCTTCACCTTGGACCGTGCCTGTTCTGTGGTACGCTCTGCGTGGCCCCTGGTGAGGAGGCCCTGAGTCAGGCAGCTGAAGGCTGCAGCATTGCGCTGCTTCACCCCCATCTCATGGAGGACCACCTCCCCCTCCTCCTTCCGCAGGCCCAGGATGTCCCGCAGCTCCTGCTCCAGCCAGGAGGGGGCCCTTTTTTTCTTCTCCTCTCTTGGAACCCTGAGAGCCCTGTAGGGGGCTTGGGGCGGGCATGGGGCTTGCGTGGGGGCTGGCTGCTGGCCATGGTTGTGGCGCTGGGCGTGTGGGCCTGGAGTTTGTGCGGGGTCTGCTCCTAACACGCTCTCAGCTTCCTGCAATGGGTTTCCTGCGTGCGTGCTGCTTTAAGGTGGCCAGACACAGGGATCATAGAGCCCCGCTGCTGCCAGCTGGAGTGGCCCTGAGCGCCAGCTGACCAGCACCATGGTGGACCTGTGTTCGAAAAGAAGCTTGTGGAGCATCTATATGGGTACTCTTCTGATTTAGTTTTTTGAAAGGGGCTGATTTTACTGATACGGGATTGGGGTTCCGATTTTGACGTCTGTGCCCTGTTCCTTCAATTTCCTTTTGAAAGGTGGTGTTATGCATGGGGACTCGCCTCCTGTTCTTTCGAAAGAGGGCCAATTATTTTGCCATTTTGTGCACATGAAGACACAGCTCAAAAGCTTCTCTCCTCTAAGAATGCATAGTTACATGTAATTTAAAAAAAAATCTTAATACACAATGTGTTTTTGGGCTTTTTGTAGTATCCAAGAAGCAGCAAGTTCAGATTCTCGATTTACTTTCTGGAGCTGTTAAGGCTCTGCTGTAACATGCAATAGGTCTTTCCCCAGCACCACTATCCTGAGTGAGCATACTAAGGATACTGAAGATTTTCCACATTAGGATAGAATACAAAGGGGAATTCATTAGCCAGACTTGCTGCCTCAGTTAACCCTTTTTCAAACTTCCCCATTAACTAGTTGCTTGTGGTCTTTTTAACACCTCAAACAAGGGACCTACCTTCTCCGAATTGCCCACCTTAAATTCCCGGCAAAAGTTTGTCAGTTCCAGAAAAGACTGCAGTGATTTAGTGTCTACTGGAATTGGTAGGTTAACAACACACTTAACTCTTTCTTGGTCAATAGACCTTCCTCTTTCCCTCTCTTTGACCCCAAGATACTGCACTTCTCTCCGTTTATTCTGGGATATAGAGAGGTTAAAATATACTGTACTCTTGGCAACAGTTCAAAAGTTGTGCACCACTTTCCCATGCTTCTGCTCTGTTTCAGTGACCATCAAGATATCATCCACATACTGCCCTATTTTTCCTGTTTGCAACAATCTTTCCTTTTTCAGTATGTTTCGCACAGCAGTGTGGAAGATAGTGGCTGTGTAACAGTACCCCATACCCAAAACATTCAACAGTACTTCATGCCCTGGAATGTAAAAGCTGTTTGGTACTGGGATTCTGGATCCAGAGGTAAATGCCACAATCCATTTGCCACATCAGGCACTGTGAACCACTTAATTTCAGGGGACACTACATCTAACAGCTAGGGTAAGCAGCTACTACAAGAGCTCTCTGCTCTGAAGTTTGATTTAACCCTCGGTAGTCAGTAGTTAATCTCCAAGTTCCATCAGGGTTTCTTACTGGCCAAATTGGTCCCATGTTAGGTGCTGAACACCACTGGATTAGTTTTTGTTTTTCCAGTTCCTGAATGACTAGTCTCAATGACTCTTTCACTTCCTGAGGTGTGGGGTATTGTTTAATATATGGAGGCACCTCCTTTCTAATGTTACCAAAGTCTGCACCTTTCCCATATCTAGGGCGTATGCTGCCCAGATGTTCTGTATCTCAGTCCACCAGTCCTTCCAGTTTTCTAGTGCAGGGGGTGGTGGTTTCAATTTTATTGCTTTTAGCAAGTCCCATTGGGATCAGAGTTACATCATCAATTCCCTCTGTTGCAGTAAGAATTTGCCTAATACGTGAGTCTCTGAGGCACACTAGAATCCGACAGGGGACTTGTCACAAGTAGCATTCTCTGAAAAGCTTCCAGTTCCATGTACAGCCCCATATAGGCAGGCAGAACTTCAGAGTCTCAATGCATGGATGAGACAACTGTGTAGGAAGGAGGAATTTAGATTCATTCGGAACTGTGGAAACTGTTGGGAAAGGGGGAGCTCTGCCTAAACCAATATGGAACCAGATTGTCGGAGCTTAAAATAAGAAGGTTGAAGAGCAGTTTTTAAGATACGGGCTGGGTGAAAGCTGATGGGCTTAGAGGAGCACATGGATCAAATAGTGACCTCTCCAAGGGGAGGGTCTATTAATAGGGATTCTCTGTGTTCTATAAAGGAGAGGATTGAAGCTCAGTAAGATCCGATAAGAAACAAATGAAAAATTTTCAAAGACAAAAAGGAGTTTGAAGAACAGCTAGCCAAAAATTCAAAGTAAAAGCAAAATGTTTAAGTACATCAGAATCAGGAAGCCTGCTAAACAACCAGTGGGGCCACTACATGATTGAATGCTAAGGGAGTACTGAAAGACAATAAGGTCACTGGGGAGAAACTGAATTATTTGCTTTGGTCATCACAGCTGAGCATGTTAGGGAGAGTCCCAAACCTGAGCTAGATGAGGATTTGTAAGAAATTGATAAGCCTAAAAGTAAAAAGTCCAGCAGATCAAATGGTGTTTATCCAAGAGTTCTGATAGAACTCCAATGTAAAATTGCAGAACTATTAACTGTGGTAATCTATCCTTTAAATAATCTTCTGTACCACATGACTGGAAGCTAGCTAATTTGATACCAATATTTAAAATGGGCTCTCAAGGTGAACCTGGAAATTACAGCCTGGCAAATCTCACGTCACTATTGGGCAAATTAGTTGAAGTTATGGTAAAGAATAGAATTGTCAGACACATAGATCAACATAGAGAAAAGTCTACATGGTTTCTGTAAAGAGAAAGCATGCCTTACTAATCTAATGCAGTTCTTTGAGTGGTCAATAATCATGTAGACAAGCAGGACCCATTGGATATGGTCTAGTTAGAAAGCCTTGTTGACTGGACAACAAAATGGTAAATGAATTTTAAACTTGATAAATGCAAAGTGACGCACATTGGAAAAATAATTTCAACTCTACATACAAAATGATGTGGACAAATTTTAGCTATAAACACTCAAAAGAGAGCTCTCGGAGTCATTGTGACCAGTTCTCTGAAAACATCTATTCAATGTGCAGCAGCAGTCAAAAAAGTAAACAGAATATAAGGAATCATTTCAAAAGGGATAGAGAATAAGACAAAGAATATTTTATTGCCTCTATATAAATCCATGGTATGCCCATATCTTGAATACTGTATACAGATGTGGTCGTCTCATCTAAAAAACGATATCATGGCATTGGAAAAGGCTCGTACAAAGTCAACAAAATGATTAGAGGTTTGCAATAGAGGCCATATGAAGAGAGATTAAAAAGCCTAGGACTTTTCATTATATAAAAGAGAAGATTAAAGAGGGATCTGATAGAGGTCTAGAAAATCATAATGCATGGAAAAAGTTAATAAGGAAAATTTATGTTCTTCTTCCTATAAAATAAGAACTAGGGATCATCATCCTGTTGCCACACTACTCCACCCTCCCTTTCGGAAGGGTCATGTTAATGAGGCACTTCAGAAGATGCTAATGAGGTACTGACATGAATATGCAGTGGCTCATTAGCATAATGGCAGCTGCAAGTGATTCAAAAGTGCCACTTTTGGAATGTATGCCATCTGTGTAGCCTGGGACTTTCGAAAGCATCCCCTGACTTTGAAAGCCGCATCTTCCTATTTGGTTTCAGGATAATGGGGCCTTCGAAGTCAGGGGATCATTTTGAAAGGCTCCTGGTTACACAGGGGGCGTGCGTTCCAAAAGTGGCTGACATTATGGTAATGAGGCATTGCTTATTCCTATCAGTGTCTCTTTAGTGTCTTCCAAAGTGCCTCATTAATATGTCCCTTCTGAAAGGGAAGGGTAGTGAGGTTGCAGCCGAAACAACATTAATGGGTAGCAGCATTAAAATAAACTAAAGGAAGTTTTACTTCACACAGTGCACAGTCAACCTATGGAACTCCTTGCTAGAGGATGTTGTGAAGACTAGAACTTTAATTAGGGTTCAAAAAAGAACTATATGAATTCATGGAGGCTAGGTCTATCAATACTTATTGGCTTGGGTGCCACACACACAGCCTGAGGTCAATCCTGCACATTCGATGGCAGGACCTGGAAGTCCTGTACAGAGCAGGAACCACGAGCATTGAAGCCATGATTCTGAAAGCCCAGCTACGCTGGACAGGGCACGTCATATGAATGGAAGAGTGAAGAATCCCTAAGCTACTCCTCTACGGTGAACTCTCTCACAGCAAAAGGAATCAAGGCAGGCCTCGCAAGAGATATAAACACTGCATGAAAGACAACATTGCTCATGCTGGTTTAAAACCAGATCAGTTACAGCAGCATGCAAAAGATCGAACAGGCTGGCGTGCTCTCGTACGACACGTGTATGACAAGTTTGAAGAGCAGCGATGCATACGCCTCATTGATGCTCATGAGAGGAAAAAAGCAATAGCAGCAGCTGCACCAACAGAGCCAGGACAATTTCCTTGCCCCCACTATGAACACCCATGCCTTTCAAAGCTTGGACTCAGCCACATGCGAGTCTATGCCTGATGAGCCTGTGCAAGCTCAAGATGTCATTCTCAGACACGACGGACTCTCTCTCTCTCTCTCTATATATATATATGGTGGGTAGGAATGTTTTGTCAGAGGCTGAAAATGTGTGACAGGAGCGGGTTCACTCAGGCTGTGTCTACACTTGTATTCCTCTTTCGAAAGAGGCATGTAAATGAGTGAAATAAAAAATGCAAATGATGTGCAGATTTACAGTCTTTCAAAAGAAGAAAAGCAGTGTAGACACAACTCTTTTGAAAGTAAACCCCATCTTCTAAAGAAACTCTTCTTCCTATTTTTTCCCTAACTGTTATGGTGGTTAAACACTGGAATAAATGACCTAAGAAGGTTGAGGAATCTCTGTTACTGGAGTTATTTAACAGCAGGTTAGGCAGACCTCTATCGGCGATGGTGTAGATCAGTGGTTCTTAACCTTTACTGCAGACTGCACCCCTTTGGTTCTTACAATATGTTCTCGTACCCCTTATCAAAAATGGAGAAGGGAGGGGGTCTGTGCACTTTTAAGTGCATTTTAAATATGTGTAAAATAGTTTTGTTATTACTCACCACAAATAATCGTACAGAAGGCATACAAAAATACACAAGTACTACCCAAAGGTGTGGAGTTTTGCTATGGACATAAAGCGTAACTGATGCACGAACAGTAAGCAGCTAACTGAATGCAAAAAAAGCCACTTTGCTGCCACATCATCATCTGCTCGTGTGTCAAGAAATGCCCCACAACGTGGCAGTACACTATATTTTATAGTGAGATAATTTCAGTACAATTAGCTTAAAATTTGAAAATAATTACAGTAATCGTTAAAAACTATAATGTTAATAAAAACATCGGTTTCGTGAAACAAAGTAGTTGTACTTACGTGCCTGTGCTTAATTTGTGTAGTTGATGATTTACCTTCTAAAAAAATCTGATATGTCTTGCACTCCCAGAAAGGGCATCATGCAGTCCCAGAGCGTGCGTGCACCCCAGCTTAGGAACCACTGGTCTCGATGGTGCTCGGTCCTGTCATGAATGCAGAGGACTCTCAAGGTCTCTTCCAGTTCTAGTGTTCTATGATTATAAACAGTCTGGTGAAGGAAAATTATATCTCTAAGGACCAGATGTTTCCACAAAAGCAAACATTTCACTATTTTCATTCATTTCACTTAGACCTTGGCTCTTCCCAGCCAGTGTTGTCATTTCCTACTTTAGCATTCATTCCTCATGTTACAAGGAGGGCATCTCTTTTCACAACCTTTTCGACTACAGTCTGTGGCTGGCAATCACAGAACTTCTTCTTCTGTCTTGGCTCACTTCATTTGTTGGAGCAGGACGTTAAATAAAAGATGCTTTCTGGAACTTTGACCCAAGTTGTGTTGTTATAATGCTCTCCAGAATGGAGGTCTGTTCTATGACATTTTTAGCTTCCCTTCTGATAGTATCAGACCCACACCATTTCCATGTATATTAATGGCATTTGGTAGTCGACAATATAGGACATATGTGCAACTAACAAAGTTATTTGTCCTCATGTTACCAATCTTTGTACAGAGCATATTAACATCATTAATATTTTAGTGGAGAGTATTTCTACTGTAACTTATTTCACACCTAAATATTTTATTCTGAAAGTCCTCTAAATAGTTAGGACCAGAGAGGTAGACGAGTTTGCCTGTATCTTCAAAAACAACAAGAAGTCCTGTGGCACCTTATAGACTATCTGATGCATCTGACAAGCGGGTCTTTGCCCACAAAAGCTTATGCTCCAAAATATCTCTTAGTCTAGAAGGTGCCACAGGACTTCTTGGCGTTTTTAAATAATTAGGCTGAAGTTAGTAGCACGTGGGTATCCAATTTCAGTGTTCTAGCTATTTAAAATAAAATGAGACAATTTTCCTGAATTCCATTTAAGATAAGCTACTAGCTGCTGGCTTTCGGGACAGCTTAACAATTTATTAAGGGCAGATAAACTAGTGACCCATGCTCAGGCCAGGTCTACACTAATGGTGAAGATTGAATTAAGATATGCAACTCCAGCTTTGTTAATTATGTAGCTAGAGCTGACGTATCCTAATTTGTGCTTCCATGTCTCCACTGTGGAAGGCCAACAGAAGCCAATGGTTCAACCAACTTTCCTTACTTCTCTGAAACAAAAGTACTGTTGCCAACAGGATTGCTCTCTGAGTTCGATTCAGCATGTTCCTATCAGACTTGCTAAATTGATTCCGCTGTGGTTGATATTTTGTAGTTCAATCTTCTGTTGATTGTTCTGTTTTGTTCAGGCCCTTCGCTTGACTAATTTTTCTGAAGAAGTGGGTCTGCCTCACAAAAGCCTAATAAATTATTTTGTTAGTCTTTAAGGTGCTACATGACTGCTTGCTTGTTTTGTTAGAATACAGACTAACATGGCTATCTCTCTGTTACTATTTATAAAAGCAAATCTAAACCAAATCTGCATGTCAGCCAGAAGAGGGAGCAAGTGGCATGTGGCAGAATGAAATCAGCATCTAAGGTCTACAAGCTAGGAAAAAGATGCACAAGTTCAACTTAAGTAGTTATTTTAGATCAATTTATTTAAAATCAGTGCAAAATGTTATGTAGTCATTCTTAGTTCAAGAATTGCTTACTTAGTTCGTCTTAAACAGATTCCAAATTAATGTAGGGTAAAGCAAAATGTGTCTACAAAGGTTTTTGCACTGGTTTAACAAAATTGTTTTTAAAACCCATCAGCCACATCTACACTACAGCAATCCTCCAGAAGACTGTCTCCTGGAAGATCATGTTCACACCTAAAACACCTCCCAAAAGAGCTCCCTGTCCCTTTGCAAGAGCACATCCACACAGCCATGTGCCTTCTTTTGAAAGAATGGGCCAAGAAATGCCCCAGATGGGGTTGCATGGCCAGAAATCACTTCTAGGAGCGCCAGCCACACAGAGCCTGAAATGGTCCTACCCAAACACCCCCTCCCTGCACATGTTGCTGAGGCCTGCCGCCCTGCTTATGGTGAAGTTTAGCCTGTACCTGGTTCTCACTCTCACTTGCAAGAGACATGGACCCACAGCAGCCACAGACACCTAGGATCACCCAGTTACGCCTGCTGGATGACATCCTAGAAGTCATCCTCCATGTTCTGTGGGGCTGAAGGCCCTGACCCGGTAGCCCAATCCACCAGTATCCCTGCTGATGCCTCCCAGACCCATTGGATAGATATGGCCCTGGACCTTCAGCATGGACTGGTGGGCAACCTTGCATAATCCCTGCAGCCATGACTCATGCAGCCATACCCAGGCTGCTTCACCCCCTCCTAGGAAGTGTTCAATGCCCACCTGGTCCAGGCATGCTACCCCACCAAGTGTGCATTCAGATGGATGCAAAGGAAGAGCTTTAATCTCATGTAGTCTTTGCAGTATTCAATACATTTTAAATATTTTCTTTTATTACATAGGAACAACGTTACAGGAGCACATTTTGCATTGATTAATACAATTGACTATTGTGGAGCCTGTAAATGCTGCAACAGCACTTTTTTTTTCCAGGTTTTAAAAACTTCAATACTCCATCCTTTTTTTATTTTTCACAAACTGCATATGTGAATGATACGAGTCTGGGAAGTTCATGGAGCATCTCTATTAACCCTATCACAGTGGGGGCCACTGGGAACTGAAAGATTGCCACACTTGCAGTTGTCATCTTTCTATCTTTGCAACAGCCCACGGCCCAGGCAGGTTCCCCCAGCCCCCCATCCCACCTAAATAAATATGGTGACTCACCAAAGCCACTGGAGCCACCAGGGTCAGAGGAGGTGCTGCGGCAGCTGGGGCCAGAGGAGTGACTGTGGCTGCCAGGGACAGAGGAGCTGCCAGAGTGTCTGGGGCTACTGCTGCAGTTGGGGCTGGAGGAGCAGCCAGGGCTATTGACAGTGGAGCTGCCACACCTGTCTTCCTCCAGGTGAAGCGTGTGTGCAAGCAGGTAGCACTTGTGTGCAGCTCTAGGAGGAAATGCAGTGAAAGGCTCCATGAGCTGCACGTAGCTCCAGAGCCGAATCGCCACACCACAGTTGCCAGACAGTCCCCTGGCTTTTAGACAAAAGGGCATCGCTACACTACCCAGGAGACCGACCAGGTCTGGGTCGATCTTCTGGGTTCAATTTCACATGCCTAATAGTGGTGCATGAAATCGAACAATCAGGGGTTGACCGTCAACCCCGGACCTCCTCGTTCTTGAGAGAAGTGAGTTCAGTGGGATCTGCATCCATCCTATTCTCAGGATCTAGCTATTGAACGCCTCTTGAACACCAATATCCTTCTCCTTGAATCTTTCATTATCACCCATGTCTCACATTCGTACAACATGCTGATGAATACACACATTTTCAGGATGATCGGCTTTGCTCCTAAGCTAATCATTTGTTTTTCCAGATCTTGTCCATCGCCTTCAAACTCGCTCTTGCTTTTGCCATTCTAGTTGCTATTTTCTTCTCACAGTCTAGATTATACATTATATTTCTCCCCACATACATGAAATTCTCTACATTCTCTACTTTGACCCCATCTGCATTGATCTTACTTTGTTGTTCCTAATTTCCAAATACCATTGTATTCGTTTTATTGGTGTTCGCAATCAGTCCGTACCTCTTGCCTTCCTCATCTAGCACCTGTATCATTCTCAGTAGCTTCTCTTCACCTTCCTCAATGATATCATCCACAAACCTCAAGTTATTAATTCTCATCCCATGCACAGATATCTCTTCTACCTCTTCCTTGATCCTGTCCATCACTCTCTCTAGATGCATGATGAAGATACTCGGCAATATCAGATCTCCTTGTCGCATATCTCTACTCGTTCTAAACCAACTTCCCAACTCTCCGCACGTTCTCACCACTGCCTCTGCCTTGTCGTTGAAATTTTTCAACAACTGTATCAGCCTGCTGTCTACTCTATACAATTCCAACACCGCCCAACTCCCTTTCTGATCTATGCCTTCTGAATGCCTTCTGAAATGCCTTCTGAAAATGCCTTCTGAAAATAGACAAAGCCTTCTGAATGCCTTCTGAATGCCTTCTGAAAATAGACAAAGCAATTGTAGGTGTTTTTGATCTGTTGCCGAGTTTTCTGCGCTATCAATCTTAGTGTCAATCTCTGCTGTATGGTACTTCTATCTTTCCTGAATCCCACTTGCTCACCTGCTAGATGTGATTCTATTGGCCATCTCAGCTTCTCCATCAATATCATCAGCAGCACCTTGCCTAGAAGATTCCTTTGGGCAATCATTCTGTAGTTCTTGCACATCAATGAACTTCCTTTCTTGTGTATGGTCACTAGCATGAATCTTGCCCATTCCTTAGGTGCCTTCTCTTTTATACATCAGAACTGTTTGCAATAAACAACAGAGTCAAACAAGGGTGTGTTCTTGCCACCACCCTTTTCGGCATATTCTTCTCAGTTCTACTAAACTGCACATTTCAAAACTCACACAGCGTTGTATTTCTCCGCACAATATTTGATGGCTCTCTCTACAACTTGGCAAGACTCAAGGCCAAAACTAAGGTCAAGAAAGTCCTCATTAGGGAACTCCTCTTCACCAATGATACAGCTCTTGTTGCTCATAATAAAGACACATTAGAGTCACCGATGGATTCTCTGTCCAGAGTCTGCAAGTTGTTTTCACTTGATATACGCATGAAGAAAGCTGTTGTATTCACCCAAGGTATACCTCAGCGACCCAATGTCATTCTGGATAACAGCCCATTAGATGTGGTTCAACAGTTCTGTTACCTTGGATCTACTGTCACCACAAACCTGCCCATGGACTAAGAACTGAACATCAGAATTGGGAAGTCAGCTAGTATTTTTGGCAGACTTACGAAACAAGCATGGAACAGTCCTAAGCTGACAGTGACAACAAAGATACTAATCTACCAGGCATGTGTATTGAGTATCCTGCAATATGGTTCTGAGACATGGATCACCTAATCGAACCAGAAGAAAAAATTGAACAGCTTCCATCTTCACTGCCTCTGCAGAATTATGTATATCAACTGACAAGAAAAAGTTTCAAATGCAGAGGTCCTGTCAATATCTGGCATACCCAATCTCATAGCAATCCTCAGCAGCAGAAGACTCTGATGGCTTGGTCATGTGAGAGAAATGGGTGAAGAATGTCTTCCCAAAGAAATCCTCTTCAGTGAACTGTCATGTGGATTGAGAACAAGAGAAAGACCAAAGCTAAGATTTGAGGAGACATGCAAAAATGCCATGAAAAAATTAAACATTGATCTAAAATCCTGAGAATCTGCATCATCAGATTGAAATACCTAGGGACAACTACTATGGCAGGGCACATCATCCTTCGATAGTAGATGTGCAAGCCACAGAAAAGAACTTCATCTTAGAAGGAAAAACTCTCAGACTCAAGAATTTGGAAATAGACTGACATGCAGTTATTGCAGTCGACCACGCAAATCCGATATTGGACAGATAAGCCATGAGAGAAGCTGCAGACTCAAACACTTCCCTTAGATCCTCACAGCTGCTGCTAACC
The DNA here is from genome assembly GCF_033958435.1 of Carettochelys insculpta. Taxonomy (NCBI): domain Eukaryota; kingdom Metazoa; phylum Chordata; order Testudines; family Carettochelyidae; genus Carettochelys; species Carettochelys insculpta. The sequence continues at coordinate 12,300,904 of NC_134147.1, read as the reverse complement.
ACCATCTCTCAAGATAAAAAGGGCCACAGTAGCATATAGTCAGTGTATTTCCTGAATCATACTTTCTCCACTGTAGTTGATCATTTCTCCCATGACCGTGTCATTTTCAGGGCTCTTGTTCTTCTTTAGTCATTTCACTGCTCTTTCTACTTCCTCCTTCGAAATATTGGTCTTGCTCTTGATGCTTGGCGGAGATATCTCTTTTAGTTCTTTGATCAGTCTCTCTGAGACACGTGGGTCCAACTGTGCTTTGTAGAGATTGGTGCAATATCTTGTCCATCGCTGCACAAACTTGATGAGAACCTCTCCGTTCTCACCTTCGATCACCATCTGCTTTGGCTGCCACTTCCTATTAGTATTCTAATCATCTTATATACCTCCCTGGTCTTACATCCATCATAACATCTGTCTATGGCTATGTCTACACTTAGGAAGAACTTTGAAATGGCCATGCTAATGGCCAAATTGAAGAATACTAATTAGGCACTGAAATTAATATTTAGTGCCTCATTAGCATGCTGACAGCTGCAGCACTTCAGAAGCGGTGCGTTTCACTCACGCATGGTCACGCATCAGCTGATAGGAATAAGGGAATTTCGATGTTTGCAGGGTCCTTTCGAAAAGGACCCCCCTGTAGACCAGCCGTACGTGAGCAAAACACAGCACTGCAGAAGTGCCGCGGTTGGCAGCCTGCTAATGAGGTGCTGAATATTCATTTCAGCCCAGAGACACCAGTGTGGAGGTGTCACCACATCCTTTATCCTATCTTGACATGAACCAGTCTTTGTATATCTGTTTTGTTTGACATGTAGAGGAAACCACCTGTTCTAGAGATAAGATGTTCTAAAAGCTATGGGAGGGGATAATCTGTAACCTTTTTACATTATCGGTTTATTGTGCTCATTTCATGTTGCTGCAAGAACTTGTCCAGGCATGGGTGATACCCATGTCATAGTTCCCCCTGTCCATCAATAATCTATATAATTAATTGTAATATATTGTCTGGCAGTGCTTCACTGAGTCCTGATGGGTGAAGTGGCACTTCACCAGAGCTGTGTGTAATAAACCCTCCTGCTTGCTTCATACAGTCTCCAGACTTTGTTCTAACACTTTGATTTGGCCATTAGCATGGCCATTTCGAAGGTCTTCCTAAGTGTAGACACGGCCAATATCTTCATACAACTCCTCTAATCATTTCGCCTTATCCTTTCTGGCCGCTTTCCTTACTTCTTGGCATTTCACTCTATATTGCTGTTCTGCCTTCTCAGAAACATATCTCCTGATCTTCAACTCTTTCTTCTCTTTAACCAATTTCAGCGTCTCCTGAGTAATCCACTTATCATTGATCTTCTCTTCTTCTGGAACAGTCTGCTCAATTGCCTCTTCTATCAACATGGCTATCCCTTCGACTCTCTTATCTAGGGCTTTCACTGTGCCCTCATTCATAACCTTCTCTTCAAGTGCTGCTCTGTATGCATTCCCTATTTCTTGCTCACCTAGCCTCTCCATGTTTCTTCTTTTCTTAAACTTTGTCTTATACTTTCTCTTGAGTTTCGTCTTGACATTTTCGATCCCAGTACTGTGTTCTGAGTCTATATCTGCTCCTTGGAAAGTTCGGCACTGCTGTACTTTTTACCCATGTTCTTCTTATCAAGATCATATCTATCATGTTCTTGGACTTCCCGTCATTCGATTGCCATGTCCTCTTCCTCCAGTCCTTTTGTTGCAATCTCATGTTGCAGATCATCATCTCATGTTTTGCAGCAAACTCTTAACAGTTTCTTGCCTCATTCATTTCTTTTGCCGTATCCAAACCTTCCCATGAATCTGTGCCAACCTTGTTAGCCATTCTGACCTTCACGGTCCAGTCTCTGCTGATACTCAGCCTATCTTTCTTTGGTATCACCTCCAGCATCTTTGTCAAATCTTTATAGAATAGTTTGATCTCTTCCTCCATACTGTCTGACATGGGTGCATACATCTGAATGACTGAGATGGTGAAAATTTTTAGTTTGAATCTTGCTACCACTATTCTTGCACTCACTGGTTTGTATCCTAACTATGCTCCTCAAGCTCTTTTGCTAGGAAGGAATCTGACGCCTGACCCATGATTTGTTTAATTCCCTGACCAAATGACTTCACCACCACACAGCTCTCCTGATGCCGTCCAATGCATCTCCACCAGTCCAAGTATATTGCATCAGTATCTCTCCATCTCCTTTTGAAGCAGCTCTAACTTTCCAGTCACCCATAGCATTTGGACATTCCACATTCCAACTGATGGTATATGTGTTGGTTGTAATTTTCTTTCAGTAGCCAAGTTATCAACCCAACTGACACATATACCATCAATTGGAACATGGACCTTGTTTACCTGGGCAATGTCTGAGCTGGCATCTTTTATCAGTTAGTTGTAATGGCATCAGATTTCATTCGTATTGTTGTATGACGGTCAGTGCATTGTCACTCATCTGACCAACCTCCTCCTTCATCCAGGCTTGGGACTGGCATGGAACCCCCTAGAGGCTTCGTGGCAGAATTCATGCTATTATGCAATCCTAGAACACGGAACAAGGGTTTTTCCAGCTGGTGGAGATTTCACTGATTTGGAGATTGTCATATGGGGGGACTGATCCTGCTTTTGCAATACTTCAAGCTGTTTTCCTGTAGCCTCCCAGCAACTACTCATGCACAGGGTCCCCTTTCCTTTGAAAAAAAGATTCAGAGGGGGGGAACTAGACACAATAATCTCGATGTGGCCTCACCGGTACTGAATAAAGGGGAATAATAACTTCTCTAAATCTGTCGGAAAATGCTGCTCCTAATGCACACCAATATACCACTAACCTTCTTGGCTACAAGGCCAAACTGTAGTCATATTCAGCTTCTCATCCACTGTAATCCCCAGGTCCTTTTCTGCTGCACTGCTATTTAGCCAGTTGTTCCCCTGCCTGTAGCAGTGCTTTGGATTCTTCCATCCCAAGTGCAGTACTTGAACTTCTTCAGATTTATTTTAGCCCAATCCTCCAATTTGTCACTGCCCCTTTGGCCACCACCACTACTGCAGCCCTAGGCAGCACTGAAGGACTGCCTGCAGGTTGTGGCCCTCATCCCTGCCTGAGACCCTGCCCTGGAAGCCCAGAGCCAGGCTCCCCACCTTGCCCAGGAACCCAGCTATTCTGTCAGCAGCCTTGCCAATGCTGCCCTTTAAAAGTGACAATTGTCTTTAAGCTAAAACCTTAAAATAAAAATGAAGCAAACAAGAAGTGTGTAGCAAGCAGTCCGAGTTTCCAGTATAACAACCCCTCCTCATTTGCCTTTAACTTTATTAAACATATTCCTTTTGGGATGAATTTTGCCTGCTTTTTCCTGGATCAAAGCCCAAATTAAACAAGTTGTCAGTTTGAAATCATGCAAATGTGGGATCGTGAGAGAATGATCCTATTATGTTGTGGACATCAATTTTTCATTCTGGTTTCTCAAAAGCTGTTTAAGCAGTTTTAAGATCCCCTAAGCAGCTTAAACAATTAAACTCACTTTAACCTTCTATTTGGGTTGTGGAAAATCAAATAAATATGGTTCAGTTCAAAATACTTTATTAGGTTGACGAGATTTTGTGGAACAGACCCACTTTAGATCTGGAGAAGTCAGGAAATTTTTCAATTAAACCTGTTTAAGGTGCCTTCAGGTCAGAGTTTCTTTTGTATTCTAGCCCCAGGGCCTAAGCTAGCAGTTTACAAACCCTGAGTCAGGACCCCAACGTGTGCTGTGACTTTTTTAATGGGGTCATCAGGGCTGGTGATAGATTTGCTGGGGCCTGGGGCCAAAGCCTGAGGGCTTCAGCCTGGGAAGCAAGGCTCAGGTTACAGGCCCCTCATCTGAGGCTGACACCTTTGGGATTTGCCTTCCCATGCTGGAGCCAAGGGACTCAAGGTTTGGTTTGGCCTTGGCTGTCCTGTACAGGCCTACAGGAGTTGGGTGGGGTCAGGCTTTATTTCCCCCTCCAAGGGTTGCATAGTAATTTTTGTTGTCAGAAGGGGATTAAAGTGCAGTGAAATTTGAAAACTTCTGGACTAGGCTTTATAGAGTAAGTATGCCAGGAGGGCCAAGAGCTGTGTCTCATGGTCTGCAGTGGACAACAACTGAGAGTAGCAACGAAGGGTCCTGTGGCACCTTATAGACTAACAGAAAAGTTTAGAGCATGAGCTTTCGTGAGTTAACTCACTTCTTCAGATCAGATCTGATGAAGTGAGTCTGTGCTCACGAAAGCTCATGCTCTAAACTTTTCTGTTAGTCTATAAGGTGCCACAGGACCCTTCGTTGCTGCTACAGATCCAGACTAACACGGCTACCCCTCTGACACTTGACAACTGAGAGTGTCTACCTCACAGCAAGAAGAAGTCCTGTGGTACCTTAGAGACTAACAGTGTATTAGGTCATGTGCTTTTATGGCTAAAATCTAATGAATTAGTCAGGTGAGATCTATACTACAGCAATCTGACAACAGGCATTTCTGTCAAAAGATATCTTCCAACAGAGCTTCTGTTGACAGATTGTGGTCAGACATGAAAGCAGATCACGCTGTTGATCCACTCTGTCAACAGAGAGTGGCTGGGCTGCCCAACTGCTCTCTTAACAAGCGAACCAAACAGAGGCACAGCAGACAGGCCATCCTGTGTCCTGGAAACCCTGTATGACATCAGGGGGCCCTCCGGAACGTCCACACTGGCTTTCTGTTGACAGAGTCTGTTGAGAAAAGTGTTCTGCCTCTTGGGGAAATGGTAGAACAGAGTCAATGGAAGTGCCACATTCTGTCAATTTACTGTCAACAGAACGCATTTGTAATGTGGATGCTCTGCAAGGTTTTTTCACAGGACTGCTTCTTGCTTTGACATTACAGACTAACCAAGCTACCCCTCGGAGATTTTTTACCTAATGGCAGACTGCCAGAAAACAAGGTAGACACTTGAAGGTGCTGTGTTCTGTAACTGGATCTCACCAAGCCAGTAACAAATAAATACCTGTCGGAGATGATCGAGATGGTGCCTGGTCCTGCGGTGAAGGCAGAGGACCGGACTTAATGACCTTTCATGATCCCTTCCAGTTTTAGTATGCTATGAGTGTACGAAATGTGAACTCCTGGATCACTATACCAATCTTACCACATAGTCACTGCAGTCTGCTCAGGCTGTGTCTATGCTAGCACTTTTTTCTGTCAGGGGTATGAAAAAACACCTCCAGCTGCCACCTGCTGCCACAACTACTGCCCTTCATTGGGGATGCAGGTGGGAGAGCTCCCCATCTCTCACGTCAGCATAGAGTTGCTACGCAGGGGTCTTAAATCAGTGCAGCTGCAGCTGGACAGCTGTGCTACTGTAAGGTCAATAGTTTAGACATAGCCTAAGACTCTCCAGACTATCATGACACTCAAGCCGTGTCTACACGTGTACACTACTTCGAAGTAGCGGCACTAACTTCGAAATAGCGCCCATCACGGCTACACGTGTTGGGCGCTATTTCGATGTTAACATCGACGTTAGGCGGCGAGACGTCGAAGCCGCTAACCCCATGAGGGGATGGGAATAGCGCCCTACTTTGAAGTTGAACATCGAAGTAGGGACCGTGTAGTCGTTGCGTGTCCCACAACTTCGAAATAGCGGGGTCCGCCATGGCGGCCATCAGCTGAGGGGTTGAGAGACGTTCTCTCTCCAGCCCCTGCAGGGCTCTATGGTCACCGTGTGCAGCAGCCCTTAGCCCAGGGCTTCTGGCTGCTGCTGCGGCAGCTGGGGATCCATGCTGCAGGCACAGGGTCTGCAACCAGTTGTCGGCTCTGTGTATCTTGTGTTGTTTAGTGCAACTGCGTCTGGGAGGGGCCCTTTAAGGGAGCGGCTTGCTGTTGAGTCCGCCCTGTGACCCTGTCTGCAGCTGTGCCTGGCACCCTTATTTCGATGTGTGCTACTTTGGCGTGTAGATGTTCCCTCGCTGCGCCTATTTCGATGTGGTGCTGCGCAACGTCGAAGTTGAACATCGACGTTGCCAGCCCTGAAGGACGTGTAGACGTTATTCATCGAAATAGGCTACTTCGATGTAGGCTTCATGTGTAGACGTAGCCTACATCTTACACCAAAGGTAAGGTCAGCAGCCAATTGCTTGGTAAACTAACTAAAGGTTTGTTAGCTCAGCAAAAGAAAATGAATTATTGTGAGGTTAAATCAGGTCATTTACACACAGGTCAGTCACAGTTTGTAATTCAAAATTGTGGCAGTGATGTAGTAATCTGCCAGTTTCCCCAAAGCCTTTTCAGAGAAATCAGAGACATATTGATAAGGCCTCCTGTAAAAGTCCAAGCAGATTATTCTTTGAATTCATACTTGAAGCTTCTTCTCACAGAAAATCAGTGGACAGTGTCATTCTCCTGGAGGGTTTTTCCTTGGATGACTGTTAGGCTGTGTCTACACTGGAATAAAACTTTGAAATGGCCATGCAAATGGTCATTTTGAAGATTACTAATGAGGACCCCCGGTCTGGACAAGCCATGTGAGAGTAAAGTGCTGCAATTTCGAAGAGCTGTGGCTGGCAGCATGATAATGAGACTATGAATATGCATTTCAGTGTCTCATCAGTAATCTTCGAAATGGCCATTTGCATGGCCATTTTGAAGTTTTGTTCCAGTGTAGACATAGCCTTAGTGAGGAATAAACTTAGTGGTTGACCTCCGATCAGCACTCCTATCAGTGAGGCATTATAACAGGCTACAGCTAAAGGGAGGGATAGCTCATTGTTTAATGCATAGACCTTGTAAATTTAGGGTAGTGAGCTCAGTCCTTGAGGGGGCTTTTCAAAGTTCTGAGGCAGGTTAGATTTAAAAAAAAATATCTGTGAGAGATGTCAATAGGTTTTTCTGTGAGCTCAGGGGACTGGACTAATGACCTCTTGAGATCCCTTCCAGCTCTATGATATATGTATGTATAACGTAAAAACACCACAAGCAACTTTCCATGAGTTTCCCGAAGTTTAAACACAAAATACACTTTTATACATATTACCCTTCTGACAGGCGGAACCAACAATGGCTGTGGTCAAGGTATAATATCTGGGGGATTACTTTCCATTGATTCAACCACCCTGGACATCTCTGAGAGGCAATACTTCCCCACTTGCAAGTGCAGAGTCTGAGCACTGAAGAAAGGAAAAAAACTTGTTATGACAGCGGGGAAGTAACTTGGCGTTATTTTGGGAGAACACCTCAAACAGGTTAATAACAATAAACCAGGGTGGAGAACCATTTCTGGGTGAGTGGCCTCTGACCCATAGAAAAATTGATCTGGGGAGAAGCAAAAAAGAAGTTGAGAGGGAGCATTCCTAAACTGAAAAGCCACTCTTTAGGGTGCTGGTCTTTTTTATTAGTATTTTAGTGGGATGAGGCAGTTTGATTTTCCTTGCTGAGCTTCGTAAAGTCTGCTGAATGCAAAGCAGTTGCTCTTTGTAACTGGTCTTACAGGTTCATATCTGTTAGTCTGGCACTCAGGCAGCTCTGCACAAGACAAAGCTTTGAAAAAAGCTGCTCACAGCAGTAGGTAGTGCCAAATAATGACGCAATTTTCAGGATACATCTCCTCAACTGTGGAACTGATCAGCAGAGGCAGGTTATTGTATTTGGCCATAAGCTTATTGTTGGCTGGCATTTCAATACATTCGTGTTGAAATGCTGTGTGCACACTGAGTACTTCTACATTGAATGGTCCAGAAAAAATGTTTAATTCCAGTTCCTTCCATCTCAGGTCTAGAAATAGGTCACAACATTCATGAGGTAAATCTGCGCAGGTTTTAGTTCCTGAAGCGTTGGCCTTCTCCAGTGGCACTTGCCACAACTTTAATTTAGCTCTGAGGGTGCGTCTACAGTAGCCAGCTACTTCAAAGTGGCCGACACAATGTTGAAATAGCACATGGCGCATCTACATGAGCCATGCACTATTTCGATGTTGAAATCGACATTAGGCAGCGAGACATCGAAATCGCTATTCCCATCTGAAAATGGGAATAGCGCCCTACTTCGACGTCCAATGTCAAAGTAGTATGTGTGTAGACGATCTGCATCCCACTGCTTTGAAATAGCGGGGTCCTCCATGGCGGCCATCAGCTGAGGGGTTAAGATGTGCTGTCCAGCCCCTGTGGGGCTCTATGATCACTGCATGCAGCAGCCTGTCAAGCACCACAGACCCGGATTCCTGTGGCAGGAAGCTGACAGCGTGCAGACAGCAGCACACGCATGTGCTAGCCCTGCACGCTTTCCAGAGGCCCCAGTCCGTGCATTCACCACCCATGGCAGCCAGCCAGCCCCGAGAGTGCACCCAGGGCTCCCCCCCCACGAAGAGACCCAGGCACTCCCAGCAGCCAAACGGGGGGGCAAAAAGCGGCGGGGCCCCTCCTGGTTGGAGGCCGAGCTCCAAGACCTGCTGGGACTCTGGGGTGAGGAGGAGGTGCTCCACATGATGGGGAGCAAGTGGCAGAATGCAGAAGCGTTCGCCCAACTGGCCAAGGGCCTGCCTGCCCGCGGTCACCCTGCCCGCAGTCCGGATCACGTCTGGAGCAAGGTAAAGGCCCAGAACTTGGCCAGGCAGTCTGGGGCTGCCCCCACTGCTTGCCCCTATTACAGGGACCTCAGGGCCATCCTCGGCCCCCAAGACACCTCCTCCCCCAGACCACATTGGACACCGCAGCTGAGGAGTCCCAGCAGGCCTCAGAGCCAGAGTCCAGCCCGGAAGCCAGCCCTGCACCCTAGGTCCCACCTGAGGAGACACCCCCTCAGGATGGTGGAGGAGGGGTCCAGCAGTGAGGTGTGGGGGGCTCCTCATAGACGTCTCCTCCTGGAGCACCAGACGGGCGTCCGCCCACTGGGGTTCCCCTGACTGCGGCAGTGGACAGTCAGGTACTTACCCCACAGGGCACACACCTCTGGGCCATGGGGCAGGGGCACCAGACATGACTGGGAGCCCCATACACCCCCAGCGGACCCTGACCCGCAACTGCCCAGCCACAGCATGGCCCCAGGACAGCAGCATGGCCATCAGCGCCTGTCAGCACCCACAACCATGGACAGCGCTGTGCCCTAACCCTGGGGGTGGGGGAACCCAAGAGGGACATCACACCCACCGACGGGGATGGAGACCCAGCACCCAAGGGGAGGGCCGGGGGAGGGGGGAAAGGGTCACAGGCCAGGGCACAGTGCTAACAGCCTTCCCCTCCCTCTCTCCCTCTCTGCAGCTGCACCAGCCGAGGTCCCAGGCATCCAGGCAGCCTCTGTGGTCCTCGAGAGCCCACCAGAGGTCAGGCACCGCCAGCGCCCCGGGACACCTCCAAGGCCAGCAGGATGGGCATGCCACTGCTGGACCCAGAGGATGGCCCCCGTGGACCCCCAGCTCCTGAAGATGCTCTGGTGGCAGGTGGAGGTGGCTGAGGAGAGTCTCTGCTTTGACTGGGAGGAGTCCACCTGCTGCTGGGTGGTGTGGCAGGAACTCATGAGTGTCTTCCAGGACGTTGCAGGGTTGCTGTGGGAGGCTGTTGCCCAGCTCCCATCCCCTGTGGCCCCCCCCACTGCTCCACCTGATGCCCCCCTGCCACCCCACCTGCCTCACCCACCACCCCACCTGCTGCGCCGCCTGCCGCACTGCCTGCCAGACCCCCCAGGACTGGAGCCCACTGGGGCTGAAGACTGGCCGGTGGAGGCATCCCAGCCATACCTGCCAGTCCTCACAGCCCCTGGCCAGCTGCACCAAGGACTGTGGACGGGGGGGAGGGGGGCCGCGACCTGTACCCTCCAGGGGTCACACCCCTCTACCCCCACCCCAGATTGATGGCCCAATGGATGAGCCATCCGCTGCCCCCCCCGTTTGTATATAGCTGTCCCCCTTTGTATATTGGTTCCAGATTTTGCTGTGCGAAAAAGACAGTTTACCAGTATTCAATAATCCACTGTTTTATTTTCCAAAGACCCTGAGATGTGCGCTTGTTGGGGGGATGGTGTGTGGACAGTGAGGGTGGTATGTGGGAGGCCCCCCCTCAGAGAGGTGCTCGGGGTCTCCCTGATCAAAATGGGCCCACAGGGCCTTACAGACCCATATCCCCTCGTGGTGGGCCTGGCAACTGGGTGCAGTGGGAAGCCTGTGCCGGCATTGACTGTCCACCCCTGGATGAAGGCCTTCCCTTTGCTCTCAACAATGTTGTGGAGCATACAGCATGCACCCACAACCTGGGGGATGTTCTAGAGGCCGACATCCAGGCGGGCAAGGAGGCACTGCCAGCAGCCCTTCAGGTAGCCGAAGGTCCTCTCCACCACCTGGCGGGTGTGGTTCAGTCGGGCATTGAACCTGGCTGGCAGTGAGGTGGCCGGTGCACAGGCGCATGAGCCAGGGCTGGAGGGGGTAGGCCACGGCCACCACGAGGCAGAGGGGCACGGTGGTGTCTCTCAGAGGTATCTCCCTCTGGGGGACGTAGGTCCCTGCCTCCAGCTGGCAGCACAGGCTCGAGTTCCAGAAGATGCAGGCGTCGTGTGTACAGCTGGGCTAGCCCACGTAGATATCCTGGAAGCGGCCCCAGCTGCCCACCATGGCCTGCTGGACCACAGAATAGTAGCCTCTCCGGTTGATGTATCTTCCCCCGCTGTGGGCTGGGGCATGAATTGGGATGTGGGTCCCATCCAGGGCCCTGAAGCAGTTCAGGAACCCCACAGCGGTAAATCCAGCGACGGCTATGTCCAGGTCCCCAACTCAGATGACCCTCTGGAGCAGCATGTCCTTGAGCGCATGGACCACCTGTGGGGAGGGAACAGAAGTGCCCATGAGGGTGTGCAGGGTGCCCCAGGCCCCTCCCCCCAGACCCTTCTCCCAGGCACCTCCCCAGGCACCCACCTGCCCTGCCCCTCACTCCCTGGCACCCCTCCCTCTCCAGCCCCACACCCGGCCCCCTCCCTACCCACCCCAGCCCCCAGTAGGTGCATGCCCAGGCCTCCTTACCTCTGTGATGACAGCCCTGACTGTGGCCTCTCCCACTCCAAACTGGTGTCCCACAGAGCAGTAGCTGTCTGGAGTGGCCAGCTTCCAGACGGCTATTGTGACCTTCTTCTCGATGGTGGGGGGAACGCCGCATTCGGGTGTCCTGGTGCCTCTGTGTGGGGCTGAGCCCCTAGCAGAGCTCCAGGAAGGTCTGCTGGTGCATGCAGAAGTTCCACAGCCACAGGTCATCATCCCACTCCCCCATGACCCACTGAGCTGGTGGGGTAGCTCCAGAGGTGGGGGAGGACCCAGCAGAGGAGGAAGAGGGGAGCTTGGTGGTCAGGGGTGTCACCGTCTGCCCCCTGGGAGGGCCCCCTGCCAGGAGCTGCTGGGCAGCCTCCTGTGCAGCACCTAGCAGGGCACTTGCTCCCTGGGTGACTACCTGGAAGGCTTCCAGGTGCTGCTGCTGCTGCTGCTGGGGGTCCATAGCTGCTGTGTGATGGTCTGCAAGAGTGTGGCTAGCGCTCTGCAGACCTTGTGCTGTACAGGCCAAGTGTGTCTGAGGGGGGCCCTTTAAAGGAGTGGCTTGCTGTTGCCCTGGAAAGGCTAGTCCAGCCTGTGGCCCCATCCGTGGGCTTTCCTGGCCCCTTATTTTGACGGGGAGCACTTGTGTGTGTGGACGCTCCGCGTTTTCTTCCGGGGCAGCTCCTTTCGACGTTCCCCCCCGCTACTTTGACATTGAATGTCAACACCACCAGCCCCGGAGGATGCATGGATGATACGCATTGAAGTAGCCTATTTCGATGTTGTTACTTTGCAATAGGCTACTTCGACATAGTGTTCTAGTGTAGACGTAGCCTGAGTGTTTTGATGAAGGGTTGTAGGAAGCTGATTAGGCCCTTGCAATTTGACACTGAGCTGTGACAAATATTGAGTAAAGTCAACTGTAAATGCAAAGTCACACAACCAGTTGGGGGTCGCGGTAGCCAGACAGACTCCCCCTGCTTCACTCCATCTTGCCCCTCTTCAGTGCCTCAGAGCACTCAGCACAAAGAAACAGCACAGTCTTGGAATGTTTTGAGAGCACAGATGCGCTGATCTCAAACACTGTCCGGTGCCTCACAAATACAGATGTGCTATGTCAGCATGACCCTGGACTGACGAATACAGATAAGAGGGCTAACGCTCTAGCCAATGGCCTCGGGTTTCAAGCTGCCCTTGGCTGGTATTGATAATTGATCTGCCCACACTTTTGTCCCAGGAGGGGAATTTTACTGCTCGTGTGAAAGTTTGCCCCATTTCTATAAATTTAGTTATCTCTGTCTTACAAGTGTAACTGCCTTGTAAGCACTGGCGTCACAAAGATGAACCAGTACGATTGGTACCTTATAGATAAGGAAGACTATACGTGCCCCAAGGGGGTATAAAGAGGGCCCGGCAGCCTACTCTAACCGAGCTCCAATTTCCTGTGCCTGCCGGTTGGGTAAGGTTATTGCCTCCCGAGGACCCAGGGGACGCTCTCCTCGCTTCTGTTCTTCCCAAGGGATTCGGTGAACGACACTGGCTGCGCCAGAGTTGAAGGACACAGGGGTTAGAATTATATCTGCAATGTTTTTTTGTGCACATTTAATAGTAAGAGCTCTTTAGTCTGAGGCATCTGGTCCTCAAATGGGTAACTTTCTCTAATTGACATGTCATTTGTATCATCCTACTATAGTAGCTAAGCAAATAGAGCAATAACAGTGTAACCATTAAGATTTTATCTAACTTTTCCTGCAACTGTAACCATTAAGACTTTATATAATTCTGTAACCATTAAAATTTTCATTTCTGCTTTGTAATAAATAGCAACTATGTTTAAGCTTCAGCCTGACCCTCTTCTAGTTGCTGTAACTTGGCCAAACACAAACGAAGAACCTTAGCCAGTTTGGCTGTATTCAGCCTGGTCAGTGGTAAGGTGCAGTAAAAGCTGGGCGCTGAGTCGTGCTGCCTCCATGGAGCAGACTCTTGGGGCACCCATCAGCCTCACTGGCTGCCCACTGCGAAGGGACAGTCTGTCCCAGCAGTCAAAGTCTCAGGTGGAATAAGCTCTCTGCACCAATCTCGGGGGCACCCATCAGCCACACTGGCTGCCCACTGCAAAGGGACAGTCTGTCCTAGCAGTAAAAGACTCGGGTGAATCTTGGGGGCATCCATCAGCCATCTTGGCAGCCCACTACGAAGGGACAGGCCATTCTAGCAGCTAAAGACTCGGATGTAAAATAGGCTTACAGACCACTCATTACCCAGCCATTGGCTGACAGTCGCTCAGCTCAACTACAGGTTTTACCTTCATGAAGTTTCACCTCATTCCTCAGTTCATAAAACCACATCAGCACACTCCCTGAGCTCAGCAATCACACGTCACAATAAGAAACTAAATCACCATTCTGTGCTTCAAGGTCTTTCAATAGCTCTTTAAACTGGCAGCTGTTTAATCCTCTACTTTTGATAATGTTAGTACTTGATATTGTGGTTGACAGAGGATGTGTAGTCCTAGGGGTGGGGATTCAATGACCACCACCCCCAGAAGAAAAAGATGGGTGGTGGTGGTAGGGGGACTCCCTCCTAAGAGGGACTGAACCAGCCATCTGCCAACTCGACCTGCAATCTCGTGAGGTGTGCTGTTTACCGGGAGCTTGAATTCAGGGTGTGACTGAGAGCCTTACAAAACTGCTCAAGCCTTCAGAATACTACCCCTTCCTACTTCTGCATGTGGGAACTAACGATACGGCCAAGAATGACCTTGAGCGGGTTTCTGCGGATTCTGTGGCACTGGGAAGAAGGGTCAAAGAATTTGGAGTGCAAGTGGTGTTCTCGTCCATCCTTCCTGTCAAAGGGAAAGGGCTAGGTAGGGACCATCGAACTGATGAAGTCAATGTATGGTTACGCAGGTGGTGTCAGAGAGAGGGCTTTGGATTCTTCGATCATGGGATACTGTTCTGGGCACAAGGATTATTGGGAAGAGATGGAGTCCACCTAACCAAGAGAGGAAGGAGCATTTTCACAAGTAGGCTTGCAAATTTAGTGAGGAGAGCTTTAAACTAGATTCGCTGGGGGACGGTGACCAAAACTCTGTGGGTAGAAAGGAACCTGCAGGCTGAGAAGAAATGCAAAGAGGAATGCACAACAAAAGTGGACCCTTGGTTCGAGTAGTGAGAGCAGGGAGGTCGACTGGTTAGCTAAGGTGTTTGTACACCAATGCCAGAAGCCTGGGTAACAAGCAGGAGGAATTAGAAGCCCTGGCTCAGTCCAAGAACTATGACTTGATTGGAATAACAGAGACTTGGTGGGATGACTTACATGACTGGAGCGCTGGTATGAAAGGGTATAAACTGTTCAGGAAGAACAGGCAGGGGAGAAAAGGAGGAGGAGTTGCACTGTATGTAAGAGAGCACTATGATTGCCTGGAACTCCAGTACATAGAGGGAGAAAAGCCTGTTGAGAATCTATGGGTCAAGCTTAGTGGTGTAGGCAGCACTGGAGATGTGGTGGTTCATGTCTGCTACAGGCCGCCAAATCAGGATGATGAAGTAGATGAGGCTTTTTTTAGACAACTGAGAGAAGTTTCCAGATCGCGGGCTCTCTTTCTCATGGGGGACTTCAATTACCCTGACATCTGTTGGGAGACCAATACGGCAGTACACAAGCAGTCCAGGAAATTTCTGGAGAATGTTGGGGATCAATTCTTGGTACAAGTGCTGAAGGACCCGACCAGAGGTCGTGCACGGCTCGACCTGCTGCTTACAAACAGGGAGGATCTAATAGGGAAGGTAGAGGTGGGGGACAACCTGGGAAGCAGTGATCATGAGCTGGTAGACTTCAGGATTCTGACCAAAGGAAGGAAAGACAGCAGCAAATTACACACCTTGGACTTCAGAAAAGCAGACTTTGACTCCTTCAGGAACCTGATGGGCAGAATCCCCTGGGATGCTACCATGAAGGGAAAAGGAGTCCATGAAAACTGGCAGTATTTTAAGGAAGCCCTGTTGAAGGTGCAGAAAGAAACTGTCCTGATGCGCAGCAAGAGAAGTAAATATGGTAGGAGACCAGCCCGGCTTAATGGGAAAATCCTTGGAAAACTTAGGCACAAAAAGGGAGCTTACAAAAAGTGGAAACTGGAACAGATGTCTAGGGAGGGGTATAAACGTATAGCTCGAGAATGTAGGGCAGTTATCAGGAAGGTGAAAGCACAACTGGAATTGCAACTCACGAGGAATGTGAGGGATAACAAGAAAAGTTTCTACAGGCATGTTACCAAGAAGAAGGTGATCAGAGAGGGCGTGGGGCCCCTACTGGATGAGAGAGGTAACCCAGTGACAGATGATGTAGGGAAAGCTGAAGTACTTAATGTTTTCTTTACCGCTGTCTTCACGGACAAAGACAGCTCCCAGACTAATACGATAAGTGATGCACTGTGGGATGAAGGTGTACAGCCTTTGGTGGGGAAAGAACAGGTTAGGAGCTATCTAAAAAAGTTAAATGTACATAAATCGATGGGCCCGGACCTAATTCATCCGAGCGTTCTGAGGGAGTTGGCGTATGTTGTTGACGAGCCCTTGGTCATTATCTTTGAAAAGTCATGGGGATTGGGAGAGATCCTGGATTACTGGAAAAAGGCAAATGTAGTGCCTATCTTTCAAAAAGGGAAGAAAGATGATCCAGGGAACTATAGGCCGGTCAGTCTTAAATCAGTTCCTGGAAAAATCGTGGAGGAGCTCCTCAAGGAAGTCATTTTGAGGCACTTGGAGGAGGGGAGAGTGATCAGAAATAGTCAGCATGGATTCATGAAGGGAAAATCATGCCTGACCAATCTGATTAGTTTCTATGATGAGATAACTGGCTCTGTGGATAGGGGAAAATCACTGGATGTGGTTTATCTTGACTTTAGCAAAGGTTTTGATTCGGTCTCCCACAATATTCTTGCCAGCAAGTTAAAGGAATGTGGATTGGATAAATGGACGGTAAGATGGATAGAAAGCTGGCTAGAAGGTCGGGCCCAGAGGGTAGTGATCAATAGCTAAATGTCAGGATGGCGGTCGGTTTCTAGTGGAGTGCCCCAAGGTTCGGTTCTGGGTCCTGTTCTGTTCAACATATTTATCAATGACCTGGATGAGGGGTTGGATTGCACCCTCAGCAAGTTTGCGGATGACACTAAGCTAGGGGGAAGGGTAGCTACACTGGAGAGTAGGGACAGGGTCCAGACTGACTTAGACAAATTGGAAGACTGGGCTGCAAGAAATCTAAGGTTCAATAAGGACAACTGCAGAGTCCTGCACTTGGGCAGGAAGAATCCCTAACATTGTTACAGGCTGTGGTCCTACTGGCTCGGTCATAGTTTTGCAGAAAAGGATTTGGGAGTTGTAGTCGACGAGAAGCTGGACATGAGTCAACAGTGTGCTGTTGGAGCCAAGAAAGCTAATGGCATATTAGGTTGCATCAAGAGGAGCGTTGCCAGTAGATCCAGAGAAGTGATTATTCCTCTTTATACGGCTTTGGTGAGGCCACATCTGGAGTATTGTGTCCAGTTCTGGGCCCCCATTTATAGGAAGGATGTGGATACACTGGAGAGGGTCCAGTGGAGGGCGACCAAAATAATTAGGGGGCTGGAGCATATGGCATGAAGAAAGATTGAGGGAATTGGGACTGTTTAGTCTGCAGAAGAGAAGACTGAGGGAGGACTTAATAACAGCCTTCAACTTACTAAAGGGAGGCTACAAAGAGGCTGGAGAGAGGCTGTTCACAGTGGTCACGGATGGCAGAACACGGAACAATGGTCTCAAGTTGTGACTGGAAAGGTCCAGGAGAACATGAGGAAAAACTTTTTCACTGGAAGCATTAGAATGGTCTACCCAGGGAAGTAGTGGAGTCTCCATCCCTGGAGGTCATAGAACATAGAACACTAGGACTGGAAGGGACCTTGAGAGGCCATCGAGTACAGCCCCCTGCCCCAATGGCAGAACCAAGTACTGTCTAAACCATCCCTGATAGACATCTATCTAACCTGTTCTTAAATATCTCCAGCGATGGAAATTCCACAACCTCCCTTGGCAATTTATTCCACTGTTTGACCGCCCCGACAGTTAGGAAGTTTTTCCTAATATCCAACCTAAACCTCCCTTGCTGCAGTTTAAGCCTGTTGTCTGTTGTTCTATCCTCAGAGGCCAAGAAAAACAAGTTTTCTCCCTCCTCCTTATGACTACCTTTTAGATACCTGAAAACCGCTATCATTTCTCCCCTCAATCTTCTCTTTTCCAAACTAAACAAGCTCAATTCTTTCAACTTTTTTTCATAGCTCACATTCTCTAGACCTTTAATTATTCTTGTCACTGTTCTCTGGACCCTCTCCAGTTTCTCCACATCTTTTTTGAACTGCGGTGCCCAGAACTGGACACAATACTCCAGCTGAGGCCTAACCAGCGCAGAGTAGAGCGGAAGAATGACTTCTCATGTCTTGTTCACAACACACCTGTTAATGCATCCCAGAATCATGCTTGCTTTTTCTGCAACAGCATCACACTGTTGAGTCATATTCAGCTTGTGGTCCACTATAATTCCTAGATCCCTTTCTGCTGTAGTCATTCCTAGACAGTCTCTCCCCATTCTGTATGTGTGAAACAGATTGTTCCTTCCCAAGTGGAGCACTTTGCATTTGTCCTTATTAAACTTCATCCTGTTTACCTCAGACCATTTCTCCAATTTCTCCAGATCATTTTGAATTATGACCCTATCCTCCAAAGTAGTCGCAACCCCTCCCAGCTTGGTATCATCTGCAAACATAACAAGTGTACTTTCTATGCCAATATCTAAATCATTGATGAAGATATTGAACAGAACCGGTCCTAACACAGACCCCTGCGGAACCCCACTTGTTATACTTTTCCAGCAGGATTGAGAACCATTAAGAACTACTGTCTGAGTACGGTTATCCAACCAGTTATGCACCCACCTTATAGTAGCCTCATCCAAATTGTATTTGTCTAGTTTTTTGATAAGAATATCATGAGAGAGTGTATCAAATGCTTTACTAAAGTCTAGGTATACCACTTCTACCGCTTCTCCCCTATCCACAAGGCTCGTTATCCTATCAAAGAAAACTATCAGATTAGTTTGACATGATTTGTTCTTTAGAAACCCATGCTGGCTGTTTCCTATCACCTTACCACCTTCCAAGTGCTTGCAGATGATTTCTTTAATTACCTGCTCCATTATCTTTCCTGGCACTGAAGTTAAGCTGACTGGCCTGTAGTTTCCTGGGTTATTCTTATTTCCCTTTTCATCGATGGGCACTATATTTGCCCTTTTCCAGTCTTCTGGAATCTCTCCTGTCTCCCATGATTTTCCAAAGATGA
The DNA here is from genome assembly GCF_033958435.1 of Carettochelys insculpta. Taxonomy (NCBI): domain Eukaryota; kingdom Metazoa; phylum Chordata; order Testudines; family Carettochelyidae; genus Carettochelys; species Carettochelys insculpta. The sequence goes on along the minus strand of NC_134147.1, from coordinate 12,282,522 downwards.
TAGCTAAAGGCTCAGATACCTCCTCTATCAGCTCCTTGAGTATTCTAGGGTGCATTTCATCAGGCCCTGGTGACTTGCAGACATCTAATTTTCCTAAGTGATTTTTAACTTGTTCTTTTTTTATTTGAACTTCTAACCCTACCCCTTTCCCACTAGCATTCACTATGTTGGGCATTCCTTCATCAGACTTCTCAGTGAAGACCGAAACAAAGAAGTCATTAAGCATCTCTGCCATTTCCAAGTTCCCTGTTACTGATTCTCCCTCCTCACTGAGCAATGGCCCTACCCTGTCCCTGGTCTTCCTCTTGTTTCTAATATATTTATAAAAAGCCTTCTTGTGTCCCTTTATGTCTGTAGCTAGTTTGAGCTCATTTTGTGCCTTAGCCTTTCTAATCTTTCTCCTGCGTTCTTGTGTTGTTTGCCTATATTCATCCTTTGTAATTTTTCCTTGTTTCCATTTTTTATACAATTCCTTTTTTATTTTGAGATCATGCAAGATCTCCTGGTTAAGCCAAGGTGGTCTTTTTCCATATTTTCTATCTTTCCTACACAGCGGGATAGCTTGCTTTTGGGCCCTTAATAATGTCCTTTTGAAAACTGCCAACTCTCCTCAGCTGTTTTTCCCCTCAGCTTTGCTTCCCATGGGACCTTACCTGCCAGCTCTCTGAGTTTACCAAAATCTGACCTCCTGAAATCCACTCACTCTATTTTGCTGTTTTCTGTTCTACCCTTCTTTAGGATTGTGAATTCTATGATTTCGTGATCACTTTCACCCAAGCTGCCTTCCACTTTCAACTTCTCTATGAATTCCTCCCTATTTGTTAAAATCAAATCTAAAACAGCTTACCCCCCGGTAGCTTTTTCAACCTTTTGGAATAAAAAATTGTCTCCAATACAGTCCAAGAACTTACTGGATAGTCTGTGCCCCGCTGTATTAGTTTCCCAACATATTTCTGGATAGTTGAAGCCCCCCATCACCACCAAATCTGGGGCCCTGCTTGACTTTGTTAGCTGTTTAAAGAAAGCCTCATCCACCTCTTCCACCTGGCTAGGTGGCCTGTAGTAGATGCCTGTCAGGACATCACCCTTGTTTTTTACCCCTCTTAGTCTAACCCAGAGACTCTCAATACGTCCATCTCTTTCGTCCATCTCCACCTCAGTCCGAGTGTGTACATTTTTAATATATGAGGCAACACCTCCCCCCTTTCTTCCCTGTCTATCCTTCCTAAGCAGGCTGCACCCTTCAATACCAACATTCCAATCATGTGTATTATCCCACCAAGTTTCTGTGATGCCAATGATGTCATAGTTATATTTATTTATTAGCACTTCCAGTTCTTCCTGCTTATTACTCATACTTCTTGCATTTGTATACAGGCATCTAAGATATTGATTTGATCTTGCCTCCCTGTTTTGCCCTGACCCTCTTTTTACTCTGACATTGTTGCCCATGCTGCCTCCCATTTCTTACCCATCACCCAGGTTTCCATGTTCTCCACTTACCTGTGGGCTTGGCTCCCCTGCCCCCGTCGAACCTAGTTTAAAACCCTCCTCACTAGGTTAGCCAGTCTGTGTCCAAATACGGTCTTTCCCCTTCTCGAAAGGTGAACACCACCCCTGCCTATCAGTCCTTCCTGGAATAGCATCCTATGGTCAAGGAAGCCAAAGCCTTCCTGGTGACACCATCTTCAAAGCCAGGCATTCACCTCTAGAATGCACCTGTCTCTGCCTGGGCCTCTACCACTGGCAGGCAGGATTGAGGAGAATACCACCTGTGCCCCAAACTCCTTCACCCATGCCCCCAGAGCCCTGAAGTCACTCTTGACCTGCTCAGCATCATACCTCACAGTATCATGAGTGCCCACATGGATGAGAAGCATGGGATAGTAGTCAGAGGGCCTGATGATTCTCAACAACGCCTCCGTAATGTCTCGGACATGGGCCCCAGGCAGGCAGCATATCTCCTGAGATGAAATGTCAGGGCGCCTCCGTCCCCCTCAGAAGAGAGTCCCCGACCACCACTACTCTATGTTTCCTCCTCACAGTGGTGGCAGCAGACTTCCCAGCCTTGGTGGTACGAGGCTTCTCCTCTGCTGTATGGGGCGATTCTTTGTCTCCTGTATCAAGTACAGCATAATGGTTTCCCAGTACCACAGTGGGAGGGTTCTGAGCAGGGGTGGAATGCTGCCTGCTGCCAGAAGTAACAAGCTACCAGCATCCACCCTGATCTATCTCCTCCTCCACTAGTGGTTTATTATCTGTCCTGTGTACTGGGACAGTTACCTCAGCTGTCTCCACATGAATACTGTCCAGGAACTGCTCATGGAGTCGGATACTCCTCAACCTGGCCACCTCCTCCTGTAGCTCCTCTACCTGTCGCCTGAGAGATTCCACCAGCAGGCAACTTTCACACTGGATGGTCCCCCCAACCTGGATATCAGTCAGTGGGAATTGCAAGCTACAGTGCCTGCAAAGCCACCCCAGGATCTGGGTAGAGGCATCCATGGTCAGGCAGTCTGTCTGGCTACAGGCACAGGTGGAGGAGACAGCAGCAGTGCTGGCACGGGTGTTGAGGGTCTTCCTAACCATCGTAGGCCTCCCTCTGTCCAACTCCCTCTTAAACTCCCCTGTCTGCAGCTCCCTGTCCGCTTCACTTCCCTCTGGCTTTTAAAGCCTCCTGGCCTGGGTCAGCCCTGTGAGTCACACAGGGGAAGGCCAATCAGGGGAAAAAAGGTCAGTCAGGCAGCCCCAGCTGCCACAGAAACTGAAACTGACCCACCTGAAATCAAAATGGCAGTTCAAATTCAAACAGATTCAAACAGTTAAGCACACTCACTCACCCCAAAAGCCAGCGCTCTCACCTGGTAGCTTCTGCAGCAGCAGGATCACTTGCTCTCCCTCTTAAACTCCCCCATCTGCAGCTCCCTGTCCGCTTCACTCCGTGTTTAAGTCTCGCCTCGACAAGCCCTGTCAGGGCTGATCTGGTGGGTTTGGTCCTGCTTAGAGCAGGGGGCTGGACTCAATGGCTTTTTTAGGTCTCTTCCAGCTCTATTGTTCTATGATTCTATGATTACAGTGTTCAGTCGCATGGACTGTGCATACAGCTTCTCATCTTGAATGAATCTAATCAATCACACAATGAATCTAACCGATCACACAATCATCTTACTTGTATTAAGACGAACGCAACACATTTCTTTCCTGAGTAAGGGCACTGTGGAAAGGTCAGTACCAATCCTGGCTCCCCGACCTCTGCTCAGTCCATGGTTGCACCAAAGATTTGGGTCTGGCGATATGGGTTCTGCTTGCCTTTGTCAGGGTTTGGGCTTCTGTCCCTTAGCTAGAAGGGCAGTGTGTAGGAACCCCCTGGTCTGTCTGGGCTGAGTAACCAGTTCTTCTCAGCAACCAGCTGAGTTCTGATGTTACCGGGGGAAAAGGGAGCCCAAAGAGTCTTTGTGGGATCTCTTCCTCTCCCCTACTCTTTCTGGTAATGCTGGTGGCCTCCTTATTGAGTCTCTTTTCATCTGTCCTAATCGCCTCACCTCTCTCGAACCTCCTCCTCCACTTTCTCCATACCCTCCCTACTGGGGGAAGGTTTTTAAAAGGCTCATATAGCAGCCTCAAGTGGGACCAGCTGCTATAACACAAGGCACATCTGAATAACATAAAGAACCCATCTCAAAGCACAAGAGATCAACTTCAGCATGCAAGATCTGTTCTTGAGATAGAATCCAGGCAGTGTGTGAATAAGTATTGGGCCAACCTATGTTCTAATATTCAAAAGGCATCTGATTTGGGCAACCTGAAAACCATGTATGATGGATTGAAGAAAGCACTCTGCCCAAACATTACCACATCGCCGGCTGGCCCTAACTGATGTGTAGTATCCGCTTCCCCACTGCTGCCGATCTGCCTGTGATGACACCCATTTCTGCTTTTTAGAGCTGCCTCTCTTCCTTTGTAAGCTGGCCCCCTACCTGACTCTGTCACAAAACTTGTCCCCTGAAATTCAGCCATGGGTGGAGCACCATCAGAACTGCTAACTTTCCATGAGTTTCCTGACATTTAAATGCAAAATACACTTTTATAGTGTCTGTGCTCACGAAAGCTCATGCTCAAAACTTTTCTGTTAGTCTATAAGGTGCCACAGGACCCTTCGTTGCTGTTACAGACTGACACGGCTACCCCTCCAATACTTTTATACATGTAACCCTTCTGACAGGTGGAACCAACCATAGCCATGGATTGCTGATGTAACCTTCTCAGAAATGTCTTCGCCTCAGACTGTGTCATGCATTGGTGGTAAAGAAAGCAAGTCTTCTCAAATCTCAAAACCCGGTGTGATTCCATCCAGGAAAATAGCTAGTGGGGCTGTAATTGTTATGTGTGTTGGCTCATCAACAGCCGGAGAGCAGAACTCAAAATCAACTGCAGAATCTTTGAGAAACATATCAGTATTCTGAATTCTCGCAGATGTTGTCCTGTGAGATAAGCTCATGCTTTTCGACAATCTGACTTCCTCTGGTGCCAATAAAGCTGCCATTGTAACAAGGCACTCTTTTATAAACTTGCCTTCTGAATGAGACCATATATATACATTTTTTTTTCAGTAAGTTCACTCAGTGCATAAGTTCCTCCCCATTTCCTTTTGTGGTTTCTTGAAAACTCTTCGTTAAATATACAAATTCTTTTTAAGGTCTTTGTCAGCTATCCATGATGTTCTTAATATATGATCATGCCTTGTGTTGTAGTGTCTTTCTAGGTTTGAATTTTTCAAGCCAGAAATTGCTCCTCCACAATTCAGCAAATGGCTTGTATTTCACCTCCACAAAAATGTAGACACGTGTCCATTTTTCATTAAAAACACGACATGCAGGCTATGTTTAGACTGCATCCTTGTTTCAAACTAATTTACACAGTTTGCACAATGCAAATTGCATAAATTAGTTTGAAATACCTTATTCTGAACATGGTGCTGTCCAAATGGCCTCTCATGATGAGAGATAGTGGAAACAGAATGGAGCACTCGAAATAGCAGTGCTATTTTGGGCACCGCGAAAAGCCATGGTTTTGCTATTTTGGGGTATGTTTGTATCCCAAAATATCATCCGCAGTCTAAATATAGCCTGAGCATCTATTATTCTTCTTTTGCCTGAGGAAGCCATTTTTAATTTGAAAAGGTTTGGAATCTTTGTCTTCAAGCAGCCACCAGAGCCATGAACATATGCAATGAAGAAAGCTGCCACGTGCTAAAAATGCTATTTTAAAAAGCAAAAGAAAACAACCTGTTGCTGCTGCCCCAGGCAGAGTACAGGCTCCGGGGTTTGCCCAGCTATGGCCTCCCTTCCAACCTTCTCCCACAAAGGGCTCCCCTTCCCTCCCACTCCTCAGCCCACCTTACCTGGTTTCGGGAGGATGAGGAGGCAGTGTCCAGCTTGGGTTGGATCCCATGGAAGCAGATGTCAGGGTCCCTGCTGTAGCACCACAGGTGGGTAAGGGCTTCTGCCTCCCCCCACCTTCACCTGACAAGGAATGCAGAAGCATGTTGGGGACACGGCAGGCAGGAGTGAGCTTGCCTGAGGGTCCCAATGGGCTGCTGGCTGGGAACCACCTATAGTAAGGGCTGATCTTCACCCAGCACCCCACTCTCTCCCTCCCCACAACTTCCTGCTCTAGCTCACAAACCAAAGCCTCTATGAGCCCTTCTGCACTTTTGTCCCTCATCACAGCTCCTCCCGGACCCTGCACCGCCTCGTGCACTCCAGTTCCTGCCCCAGGTCACAAGCCCCTCCTTCAGCCAAACCCCACCCTCTCCTGCACCTCAGCCTTCTACCTCAAGCTCCCTTCTGCAGCCAACCTCTGTCCCAGACCCCCACACTTCTAACATACAAGAGTGCAGCCCTTGATCACTTACCAAATTTTTGGAGTAGACTGCAAAAAATTATTGCCCCCCTCATGCTAAAGGGACATTAAGATGCAACACTAAGACTATGATTCTGTTCACTCAGAATGGGGACAGGTGCAGAGTTCAGGTTGGTGCCACATGAATTCGGCTGTGGCATGCAATGGGGAAAAATGTATCATATCACATAGGCAGGATATGCTCAGCCTCTTACCCTTCAGACACTTGACACTGAAACCTCTCCCAGACGCAGTGTCAGATGAATCAAAGCCATGCTGAACAACAGACGCAGGGCAGCAAAAACCTGCAGAGCGGCAAGCCAGGTTTCCATTAGGCATTTACCATGTGGCATGCTGAAAAGTTACACTTGTCTGGACCTAAGAAGCCAAGGAAACAGGACAGGCAACAACTGCACTTAGCAAGGTAAACAGACTTGAAAAAATGGAATGATATGTTCAGGTAAAGTCCAGTTCTAGCAACCATAGCAGCCCTGCTACAGCAAAAGCAAAAGTGTGTCCAGAAAAGGAGAACTGTGAGAGCTGTCCCAGAACTCTATGTAAATCACCTCCGCAAGGCATGTAACTAACAGCGCTAAGAGCCCATTTACCCTGGCACTTTACAGCACTATAACTTGTGCCAGTGCAGGTGGCTGAGGGGAGGGTTCACTTCCCGGAACCATGAAGTTGCAGCACAATGAAGTGACAGAGCAGCCGTAGCCTGACCTAATTTGCAGTGTAGACACAGCTAAAACACACATTGTGGAGCTGGTAGTCCTCCAATCCCTTCCCACAATTTCCTGGGCCTGTATTTTCCAGGCTTTCTTCTTACTTCCTGCACATCTCCTATGCCTCTGAAGCCACCTGTTGGTTTTCACATATCTGGTCAGCGTATAAAGCCCTCATGATATGTGACCTTCTCTATTTCTGCATGGTACATCTGAACATGGCACTCAGATGCCATCACAGCAGGCACTTAGCTGGCCAGAGGCTCACACCAGCATTCTGGCTGCTCTCTGGTGCAAGTACTGGAAAGAACATAATATTGGTTTGATTGCCCTAACCACCCTGCAACCAGATCCAAAACATATTTTAATGTTACTATGGAAATGTCTGGTGCCTGGTATCCTAATCTGCAGCAGCTCTTGAACAAGTTAGTACAGTTGTGGGCAACCATTGGGTTTTTGGGTTTCTATGTGTTACTTGGGAGCTACTTTGTTTACCACTGCTCACTCACAGGGTTGCCAGGTAGAGCTGGTTTCCTTCTGTGGTTGCTTTTTTTTTTTTTTTCCCTTCTACTGGGCATTAGAATCATAGAATCGTAGGGCTGGAAGGGACCTCAGGAGGTCATCTAGTCCAGCCCCCTGCTTCAAGCAGGACCAACCCCAACTGTCATCCCAGCCAGGACTCTGTCAAGCTGGGACTTAAAAGCCTCCAGGGATGGAGACTCCACCGCTTCTCTAGGCAACGCATTCCAGTGCTTCACCACCCTCCTGGTGAAGCCGTTTTTCCTAATATTCAACTTACTCCTCTCCTTCTGTAACTTCAGACCATTGTGCCTTGTTCTGCCATCTGACACCACTGAGAACAGTTTCTCTCCATCTTCTTTAGAGCTCCCCTTCAGGAAGTTAAAGGCTGCTATTAAATCACCTCTCAGTCTTCTCTTCTGTAAACTAAATAAACCCAAATCCCTCAGCTTCCCCTCATAGGTCATGTGCTATAGCCGCTTAATCATTTTTGTTGCCCTCCACTGAACCTGCTCCAGCACATCCACATCCTTTTTATACCTGGGGGCCCAAAACTGAACACAATATTCCAGATGTGGCTTCACTAGTGCTGAATAGAGGGAAACAACAACCTCTCTAGATCTGCTCAAAATGCTCTTCCTAATGCACCCTAATATGCTGTTAGCCTTTTTGACGACAAAGGCACACTGTTTACTCATATCCAGCCTTTCATCCACCATAATCCCTAAATCCCTTTCTGCTGTACTGGAGTTAGCCAGTCGGTCCCCAGCCTATAACAATGCTTGGGGTTCTTCTGTCCCAAATGCAGGACTCTGCACTTCTCCTTGTTGAACTGCATCAGATTTCTTTTGGCCCAACTGCCCAATTTATCCAGGTCACTCTGGATCCCCTCTCTACCCTCCAACATATCTACCTCTCCACCTAGTTTAGTGTCTTCCAAGTCATTAATGAAGATGTTGAACAACACGGGCCCCAGAACCTGAGCCTTGCAGCACTCTGCTTGAAACTGAATGCCATCCAAATATTGAGCCATTGACCACTACCCATTGGGCCCAACCATCAAGCCAGCTTTCTAGCCATCTTATAGTCCATGGATCTAATCACAGACTCATAGGGCTGGAAGGGACCTCAGGAGGTCATCTAGTCCAGCCCCCTGCTTCAAGCAGGACCAACCCCTACTAAGTCATCCCAGCCAGGACCTTGTCCAGCCGGGACTTAAAAACCTCAAGGGATGGAGAATCCACCACCTGTCTAGGCAACGCATTCCAGTGCTTCACCACCCGGCTGGTGAAGAAGTTTTTCCTAATATCTAACCTACACCTCTCCCTCTTCAACTTCTGACCATTAGTCCTTGTTCTGCCATCTGACACCACTGAGAACAGTTCCTCACCCTCCTTTTTTAGAGCTCCCCTTCAGGAAGTTGAAGGCTGCTATTAAATCACCTCTAAGTCTTCTCTTCTGTAAACTAAACAAGCCCAAATTCCTCAGCCTATCCTCATAGGTTTTGTGCTCCAGACCCTTAATCATTTTTGTTGCCCTTCGCTGAACCTGCTCTAGCAAATCCACATCCTTTTTATACTGGGAGGGCCCAAAACTGGACACAATATTCCAGATGTGGCCTCACCAGTGCCGAATAAAGAGGAATAACTACTTCTCTAGATCTGCTCGAAATGCTCCTCCTAACGCACCCCAGTATGCCGTTAGCTTTCTTGGCTACAAGGGCACACTGTTTACTCATATCCAGCCTTTCATCCACCATAACCCCTAGGTCCCTTTCCATCGTACTGCTGCTGAGCCAGTCGGTCCCCAGCCTGTAACAATGGTTGGGATTCTTCTGCCCCAGGTGCAGGACTCTACACTTCTCCTTATTGAACCACATCAGATTTCTTTTGGCCCAGTCCTCCAATTTATCCAGGTCCCTCTGGATTGTCTCTCTACCCTACCCTCCAATGTATCTAACTCTCCCCCTAGTTTTGTGTCATCTGCAAACTTACTGAAGGTGCAACCCAGTCCCTCATCCAGGTCATTAATAAAGATGTTGAATAACGCCAGCCCCAGAACCGAGCCTTGCAGCACTCCTCTTGAAACAGACCGCCATCCAGCTATTGAGCCATTGACCACTACCCATTGGGCCTGACCATCAAGCCAGCTTTCTATCCATCTTATAGTCCAAGGATCCAATCCATATTTCCTTAACTTATGGACAAGAATGTTGTGGGCGACCATATCAAAAGCCTTGCTGAAGTCAAGGTTTATCACATCCACTGACTTCCTCATGTCCACAGAGCTTGTTACCTCGTCATAGAAGCTGATCAGATTGGTGAGGCAGGACTTGCCCCTGGTGAATCCATGTTGGCTACTTGTGATCACTTCCCCTCTTCCAAGTGCTTCAAAATGGATTCCTTGAGGATTCCCTCCATTATTTTCCCAGGAATTGAGGTAAGTCTGATGGGTCTATAGTTCCCTGGATAATCTGTAGCCCTTAACTAATCCATACTTCCTTAATTTATGGGTAAGAATGTTGTAGGAGACTGTATCAAAAGTTTTGCTGAAGTCAAGGTATATCACATCCACTGACTTCCCCATGTCCACAGAGCTTGTTACCTCATCATAGAAGCTAATCAGATTGGTCAGGCAGGACTTGGCCTTGGTGAACCCACGTAACCTCCATTAGCAACATGACACACATGTAACAGGACAACTGATCAAAAGCCTAACAACCATCTAACCTCATTTCCTAGTAAATTCATGTTTGTTGCTAAGATATTTTAAAGAGACACAGTGTTTGTGTATAGCATTCTCTGGCTAGGACTCAGTCCAGGGGACTCTGTTATGTTAGTAGCTCTGCTAAATGATATTGGTCTGCAAACCAGGCTCTGCAAAGTTATTTTTAAAACGCCTCTGTAAAGTCAAAAGCTACGTTTTTGAAAATGTTAGCACTAAATTAGATTACATGGTTAGTTTCAGATTTAATCAGGTACTTTTTAGTGGTGTTTCCATCCGAATTTGTGTGCTTGGAGAATGAAGCTAGACTATAAACCAGTGATACTGACCAGCCAGTTTCTGGCTGGCTCTCTTGCGTTAGTTCTGTATTCCAATAGTTAATTTGCAAACACTGTAAAAAATGTCTATATCCAGACACTGTTTTTATTTGCTTTTGATTTCCATCGCTTCCTTTGCAAATCTTGAACACTGAACTTAAGCTACTCAACAAAATATAGTCACTTGGAAAACTTTCTGTCCCTCTATTATACACTATGGGAGGACAGGCTTGCCAAGTTCAGGGCTACAGAATCGGTCCCAGTAGGAAAACACATGGGCTGTGTCTATACCTGGCAGTTCTTTTGGAAAAGGATCTTCTGGAAGCCATCTTCAGGAAGATCATTTTCCGGCAGAGAGTGTCCCCACACAGTGGCATCCAAAAGAGCTTCCTGGTCTTCCGGATGATCGCGTCCACACATGCGAAGATGCCCTTCTGGAATAACAGGACAGGAAACACCATAGATGGGGTCTCAAGGCTGGAGAGCACTTCCAGGGCACTGGCCACACAGCCTGTTAAAGGCCCCCCAACAACAGCCCCTCCCTGCACTAGCTGCCAAGGCCTGTTGTGCTACTCCCTGCACAGCTCACCATATCTCTGCTCCTGCAAAAGCCATGGCCGCTGAGGTCCTTCAGAAGCACGGACTCGCCCTGACAAGGGAGCTGGGGAGCTTCCTGGCCACCCTCCTCAGCTTGCTGCACAAATGCAGCCTGATTACCGGGGGCCCTGACCCACCCTGCCTCAGCCTGGCCCCTGACAGTCCATCCACTACATCTGGCACCACACCACCAGAAGCGACTGGTGGGACGGGGTGGTTATGGCACAGTGGGACAAAGAACAGTAGCAGTGGCACCTGTGTATTCAGAAGGACACTTTCTGACACATCTCTGCCTGGCTGGCCCCCTGCTTTACTGCCAGCACACAGGGATGCAGCCAGCCCTCCTGGTGGAGAAGCGTGTAGCATCACCCTCTGTAAGTTGGCCACCCCAGATAGTTACTGCTCTCTGGGGCAGCAACTCGGTGTGGGCAAGTCCACCACTGGGGCCTGTCGTCAGAGTTGCCACCAGCGTGGTGCTCTGCTCTCTCCAATGTACCACTCGGCTGCATGCGTGTGTTCTCTCTGTGTGCTGTCCCGGCTCTGCAGATTGCTGACACAGCAGACTCGAAGAGAACCCCCAATGACCACAGAGTCTAGTAAGGTGCGAAGGCACGTCGGCCAGGTTTATTGCCGTATTGGATACAATAGTAGTTCCCTGTAGACTTCTTAGCCTAAGTCAGGGCATGCTACAAATATGCACCCACGGTCAATGGACTTGGCTCAGTCAGTGGCGGGACTTTCCACTGCCCCCTCGGCCGGACCCAGACCACATCCCAGGATTACATTCTTATACACAGGTACAAACAACTTACACATCACTCCTGACGTATTGAGGTACACCCCTTCTACGTAGTTAGGTGCTGCCCCCCCCTCTGTACATGTTGGTTTGAACAAAACAACTCTATCCATCATATTACCCTTTTGCCCCTGTCATTGGGATGTATTGGCCTATTCTTTCTTATCTGTGGGATGTTCCAGGGTAGGGAGTTCTGGTACCATGTACCTGCCATACTACCCTTTTGCCTCTGTCATTGGGATGGATTGGCCTATTCTTTATCTATGCAATGTTCCAGGGTAGGGAGTTCTGGTACCATGTACCTACTTCAATATGCTAGGTAGATATGTTTATGCACCAGCAACCCTCTTCTTGCCAACTTCTGTGAGCAATTCATCCCTTTAGCTCACAGCTGCACTTTGCTTTCTGTTAGCAAAGTCTTGACCATTACTTTGGTTCAGGCCTAAGGCCTCATTGTGGGCCTGTACTTACTACAGGGGCATCATACTCAAGGTAGGCCACACACCAAGCCCCAGCCCAGCCTGGGGAGCGGGGAGGGTGGTCTTGGGCAAGGGGGACCCCCAAGGACCCAGGAGGGGACTGGACACAGGGGCCAGGGGCCCATCACAGGGGACCCCAATATCCCCCCGGCAGGGCCATAGGGAGGGAGAGATCGGGGGAGGGAGTGGCCAGGGACCATCCTGGGGTACCCCTGGGCACATCCACAAGTGTCTTCACTCTCTGTCCCCTGCAGGTCATGAGGGCTATCGACAATGTGCTCATGTGGCGGTTTGTGTTCCTCGGGGACCTTGATGCAGTCATGGCAGGCTTCACAGAGCTCAGCTTCCCCCAGTGTTTTGGGGCAATGGATGAGACCCATATCCCCATCAGGCCCCGTCCTGCTGCGCTGGCCAATATGTCAACCTCAAGGGGTACCACTCCATCATGCTCAAGAGGACGGTGGATGCTCATGGTAGGTTCACTGATGTACACATCAGTTGGACTGGTTGAGCACACAATCCCTGCATCTTTAGGGATTGCTCCCTGTGCCACCAGATGGAGGTGGGTGCGTACGTCACCCAAAGTGAAGCTATTATCAGCGACATCGCCATGCCGCTCTGCTTAATAGCTGATCTGGGATACCCCCTGCAGTCGTGGCTGCAGCGACCCTACACGGGGCACCTGACTCCACCACAGGAGGTCTTCAATGCCCAGCTGGGAGGTGCACAGAACCCTGTGAAGTGTGCCTTTGGGTGCTTAAAGGCACAGTTCAGATGCCTCCTCACACACCTGCATGTGGGGGTGAAGAACATCCTGCAGCTTGTGGCCGCCTGCTGCACTCCCCACAACTCATCGAGGTGCATGAGGGGCCACAGCACCAGGGCAGCCTGGCCCCCACCACTGCAGGAGTATGAGCAGCAACCCGCAGCCCCCAACCTACAGTTCCACCAGGAAGGGGTCCACATTTGGGAGGCCCTCTGGGACACCTTCACCTCCACAGACCTATGAACTGGGCCCCGAACACAGGTCACCCTCTACCCTGCAATGAACAGGGACACAGGGGTGCCAACAAAAATGTATTATTTAAACAACAAACTGTAGTACCTGTATAGATGAACAATAAAGAACTGTTTTCAGCTAGCACAAGGGAGTGGGGTCAACTATTTACAAAGACAGGGCATCTGGGCAGCAGCGGTATACTAACTGAGTGTGGAGAGGGAGAGAGGAGGGGAGGGAAGGGGCCCCTACTGAAGGGATTGGGTGGAGGGCCATAAGCCCCACCCCTACGGTTGCCTTTCCTACCCTGGGTGCGTGGATCCCATTGTGGCCCCGATGGGATGGGGAGCACAGGGAGGAGGTGGTGGCGCTCAGTGGCATGTCTCCAGTGGGGAGGAGTGGTTCCTGGGGCAGGAGTCTCACCACAGGGCCCTCCGTGGCAAGGAGCCAGGCCCCAAGGTCCCAAAGGGCCATCACAGGAAGACCCCAGGGAAGAAGGGCAGTTAGGGCCACAGGGGCAGGGAAGGCTTGGGGCTCTGGGGAAGCGAGGGGGCTGAGGGAGCAGCAGTGGGGGGGTGGCTGTGGGGGGCAGGGGGAGGGAGGGCTGAGGGGACAGCAGAGAGGGGGTGGAGGGGAGGGAGAGCTGAGGGAATGGCAGCGGGAGCAGTCAGGAGTGCCACAAGGTACCCTGCACACATGCCAGAGCATCCCCACTACCTCCCACCAAGTGTCCCGGTGCCACCAGAAGTCTTCCACCTTCAGGGCTTGCTGCCTCTCTCCCACCTCAGTTTGGCAGCGGAGGGTGTCTGCATATGCCTCTGCCTCCTGTGCACAGCTCTGGCAGTGGGCCCTCCATGCCTGCTGGGCTATGGCCACATGCATGGGTTTGGTTCTGGCTGGGGGACTGCCAGCACCTCTGGACTGCATGCTCCCAGCTGGGCCCAGGCTCCTCTGGTGCCTCACCCATCCCTGGGATGGAGCCACTATAAGACAGGTTGGGGAAAAGCGTGTATTAGGGCCACAGCCAAGCACCCTGGGGCAGTCCCCTGGCCCCCTGGACACCCCGGGCTAGACCCATGAGGCCCCTGTATCACAAGCCATGAGCCTGGCACAATGGCCTGGCCTGCTGCTTGTCTTAGAGATGCTGCCACCTGTTATGGGCCCCATGCAGGAACGGGGCACCAGGTGGGAAGGATGCAGTTGAGCACAGGGTACTCTGTGCCTGGGGCATGGGTAGGCTGGGTTCAGCTGTGCACCCTGGGTTCCCTTCTGCATTGATGTGTGTGTGCAGGGGTTCCCGGGGGCATGAGGGGTGCTCTGCAGCTCGCCTGAGGCCCCAGGGCATACTAATGTGGGGCATCAGGGAGCTGCAGGAGATGGGTCTGTAGGTGCCCCCACCAGGGGATGCCCCGTGCTGCGCACTTACCAGGCGTGACCTTGTAAAGTTCCAGAGATGCCTGGCTGGATGTGGTCTAGGTGCTCAGCTCTGAGGCCACGGCAATCACCAGGGACCCCCTTGGGGGATGAGTCATCTGAGGGTCCCTGGTGCTGGCTGGAGATCTCGCCTTCCTCCCTGGAGTCTTTGGAGGAGCTGCTGTCATCCCCCTCTGGAGCAACAGGAGGTCTATGGCTGCTCTGTCAACGACATAGCACAGTGGCGAGGTGTTGTTGTCTGTCAGGATGTCCCTCAGCTCCCTATAGTAGGGACACCAGGCTGGGCCAGCCCCATGCCGATGGCTGCTGTCCCTGGCCCTTGTGTATGCGTGGAACAGCTCCTTGATCTTTCACCTGACCTGGTCTGTGGTCTGGGCAGGACGTCCATGGGCTTCCAGGGCTGTGGCCAGCTGGGTGCAGGCTGCGGCATTTCACCGGTGCTCTGTCATGTCCCTAAGGATGTCTTCCTCTCACCAGAGCGCAAGCAGGTCCCTCAGCTCTGGTCCTGTCCAGGCAGGGGCACTTATTTGGTGGGGATGCTCCATCTCATTCCCTGAGGCTGCCTTGTGGGGTATGGGAGGGCTGGCTGGTGGCCATGCAGCTACTGGCTGTCGGCTGTGTGGTCGCAGGGAGCTGGGGGCTGCACAGTCCAGCATGTGCTGCCATCCTCACAGCCCCTGCTTCCTGCTCCAGGGTTTCTAGTTCCTTGCAGCTTGAACTGCTGCTGGAAGAAGGTACCATAGAGCCCTCAGGAGTTTGCTGGAGTGTCTTCTGGCTGCAGGGGGCGGTGGGGAGGGTAGATGGGGGTACCATGGGCCGTTTCTACACAGGCCACTTTCTTTGAAAGTGGCATGGTAATACACGGCCCAAAATATGCTAATGAGGCTTGGATGCAAATTCCCCGCGCCTCATTAGCATACGGTCACGTCATTTGAAGTCCAGAAGACCCTTCTTCCGGACTCCAAAACGTAGTGTAGAAGCGGGGCCCCCGGGGAGCTTCCGGAAGGAAGTCCTTCTTCCGGAGGCCCCTTCTTCCGAAAAATGTGGCCTGTGTAAAAACGGCCATAGTGGACCACTTCTTCTGGAAGAAGCGGTCCATGATCATCTACAAGTGTTTTCATCCGGAAGACGGCATTATCCCCCTGGCCAGACCAGAATTAGGGATCTGGAAGAAATGGAGATTTCTTTCGGATTCCTTCTGGAAGAGAGTCTTACATGTGTGGATGGTCCCACGATCTTCCAGAAGAAGCCTGTGTTCTTCCAGCAGATCTGACGTGTGTAGACGCAGCCATGAAGTCTGTATTTCTAGGCTGAGGACCAGCAGATGGAGGAAGGATTTTCCTTACCATAATTGCTGGAGCAAGGAGTTTGGGAACCTAAACTGATTCTGATTATTCTGAGTAACTGCTACAGACACTAGATTACCTACAAGGCAGTTAATCATATATGTGCCATTATCTGACTGTCAGTGCCCCACTACTGCAAGGAAAGGATTAATATAGGCTGGAGAGAACCTGCACAGTACCCCCAGCCAATGGATGAAGGGCTCCTGGGGTTAGCCAATCAGAAGGCAGCTTGCTGGAGCAGCCCTGCAAATAAGGAGCTGCTTCAGCAAAACCTGAATCATTTGGGTCCTGATCAGAGAAGATGTAGGACTAGCTCCCAGTGAGAGATGGGGCCTTAGGTAAAGCAGTGCTGGGCAGGCTAAGGGGAGCTGAGGAGAGGCTCCAGCCTGACTCCTGCTAGACAGAGGCCAAAAGGTGCAAGAAGGAAGGGGGAGATGCCCATGGAGTGAGAGGTGATCAAGGGAAAGAGAAGGAGGGCAAGATAGGACGCTGTCAGAGGGTCCCTGGGCTCAGGGTAATGCATGGGCCTGAGTCCCTTCCCTCTCCCCTTGTATTGCACCAAGCTACAACCGTGGTATTCAATATGGACTGTGGCTGGCCCCTGAGGTAGATAGAGGCTGCAGAGCTCACCACATTGGTGAGGGCACTGGAGAACAGCTGTCAAGGCTGATCCCCACTCTGACTCTCTGAGTGCGGACAGTGGGGCCCACAAGAGACCTTAAAAATACTTTGCTTCTATAGGTGTGTCCTTAAAAACTTCCCAGGATCAAAGATTCCCTCACCCTAGGAGGTAGCTGCCATCACCCAAGTAAGAAAAACACCCCTTTAAAGCCCAGAAAGACACACTTGGTATGGGATGCCTCTCTGTGGGGTAACCCCAAGCTCTCAACCCTCCCTTAGGAGACAGCTTGAAAAGAAAGAGGAAGAAATTAAGATTCAATCTGATACCTGACCTTTCAGACTTAGGCATGAATACACAGACCCTTCTCTGGGACACAGGAATCAAACCATTGCCTTAAAACAAAAAACATCAGAAAATAAAGTGTGCCAAAAAAGAGGTAAAGCATATTTGGTTGCTAGGTGTTACAGAGCATTTTTTTAAAAAAAGGTAAATTAAAAAATGAGACTACAAGAGGGTACATCATCCAGCCCGACAAACCCAAAATAAAAAATAACCTGATCACATCTGACTAAACATTTCCTTTCTACTTACATATCTGTGTGCCCAGATCATGTTGTGGCCTGAGTATTTACTGGAGTTACTCCTTTTTAGGATTAAACCCTCTCTGTCTCTCTCCTTTGTCCAGACAAAAGAAAAGACCCCTCAGCAGGTGACTGCTTCAATTTAAAATCCCTTTCTCTCGTCCCATTGCCTCACCTGGCTGTTTGCCAATAGAGAAACCACTCTCTCTGGATTTAACTCTTTACAGGCATCCATTCCTGACACCTGCTGAGGCCACACCCCTGGAAGGGGACTGTAGTGGGCATTGCCTGAGGACAATGTTCCAGAGAGGACCTGGTGATCCTGGGAGCAATGCAGGTCCCAATCAGAGCACAAGGAATTGTGGGGAGTGGTGGCAGATAACACACAGGCCAGATCCCTGATCAACTTGTCAAGAGGTGCCATGGCAGTGAGCTCACCCCATGGTACATGATGGAGAATGTGGGCTGTTGTGATCCGCCCCAGTACAAGGGGACATAGACAAGGACTAGGCAAACTTTGCCACAAAGAGGAAGGCCTTGCACAGAGGATTTTGTATGGACTTTGGCTGCTAGGCCATACTGCCCAGCAGAGAGGGCTTTGTATGGACTGAAAGATGGTCTACTATTGGAAGACCTGGGTGGCTCAGCTCGCCAACCAGCAGAGAGGACTGTTCTGGCTACTGTGGCTACCCAGACTTTGTGTGAAGACAGGCACCAAGGACAAGAGGCCAGTTCCAAGGCTGAGATACTGCTATGTCTGTGGGTGTAAGGGAAACCCAAAGAGGGAGGGCCCCTACCTGGAGGGAGCATAGAGGCCCCACCCAGGCAGTGAGATAAGCAGGAGAGAGTGCCCTGTGAAGGTAACAGGGGCACCCTGAACATGTTGAGTCTGTGGGGAGCACGGGCACCTGAAAAGAGAGTGCTTTAAGGGGACCAACAAGGCCAAGCCTTGCCTTGAAGGAAGGACTAGGCCAAAGGTAGACTGTGGTAAGGCTGTGGCAAAGGCAAGGCAAAGGCAGTGCTTCCGTTGCAACAACGAGGGCCATATAACAGGCATTGCTCTAAGAGACAGGATGGAGGCATGCTAGAGAAGCAGGCCCAGTCTGAGTTTGCCTTGAGGGAGGAGGTTGTGGAGAAGAGCCAGGCTGAGAAAAAGCCAGGAACAGAGAAGCCCCAGTGTTCACAGGGGACCCAGCTAGGGGCAGGGCAAGCTTCAGTGGAAACCCAAAAGGGGAACCCGAAGTGGTGGACAACCACACTGGCCAGAGGGAGGTGCCCTGCTGAGGAGAGCAAAGCAATTCCCTGAGCAACCAGCAGGGTGTGCCATGTTGGTGATTTTGCCCGTAACAATGCCATTTAGCACAATAAACTGGATAGCTCGCACTGTGCTGCTGGACCTTTGTTGCTAGGTTCTGAAATACCCCCTGGCTTGAAGTTGTTTACAGATTAGTTTCAGCACCCCCAATATAACAAGTCTTCCAGCAGGTTGCATTATTTATTTTCCCTTGTTCTTTGTTCTTTGTGTGCGGGTTTGTTTGTGGTTCAGGGAGGTTCCAATGGGGTAGAGTGTTACTGGCGTACATTCAAAGAATATTTATTAGGTGCATCTTGCTCTCCTGTTCCATCCATTCCCATTTTTCTGCTTCCATTTGCATGCTTTTTAAACCCTTGCTCTCCCTGAGTTAGCCCCAACTCTTCTTCCAGCGATCCCAAAGGGACTAGGTTAGAACCTCATTCAGGAGCTTACAGCCTTGCAGATCAGGCCATTACGCTCATCACACATAGCTCCCCAGGTAGACCACACTATAAATTTCAACCAAAAAAGCACACAACAACAAAAACTCAACCCAAGGGCCACATAGCCAGTCCTTCACCTCAAGAACTCCCTGGCAAACCTCCCATTCACTTAACAGCTGACTATTCTCCCTGAGTTAGCCTCATCCCCTTGTCAAGGTAAAGGACCTCTGCTCTGGGATTTTTGAATATAAATAACATAACAGCATGAGCTCATTTTCATAGTAGGTCCCATTCATGCACCTTGTTTTGCATTAGCTGCCCCAGATTTGAACTCTGCAACCCTAACAGGTGCAGATACTTCTTGGTTAATATTTGATGAGCATGTCATTTCTCATCACCAAATAACAAGAAGTGCAAACAGGCAAGTCCATATCTGCTTGAGACAACTCACATCTTCATAGAGTCTGGCTCCATTAATAATAAGATCAGGTAGCACCCAAGTTTTCTCAAAAAGGATTTATCAGCCCTTGCCAGAGATCCTCTCTAGAGAGATCCTCTCACCCATCTTATTGTAGAGATGAGGTGGCCTTGTCAGCATTAGCCTTTCCCCCTCCCTCCACTAAAACCACCACTATGACAGCTTCTGTGGTAGCAGCAATAGTAGCAAAGGCTCCTAAGAACCTAGGTCAACTTAGGAACTTTGGAAGATTTCATCCAAGGTAGCTATAGCCACAAGCATTTTGAATCAGTGCCACCAAGACATGCTCTGAGCAGGATTAGATGACGCTGCTTCCATTTATGTAAATTTTTACATTGATGTTATCAGAATAAGGTTCCGATGAAACCTCATTAGCATGTGACTGCTTTTGTTCTAACTGGAACTCATCAGACTGCATAAACTGCTGTCTATAGCGTGATTCAAACCCAAGACACCTTCATCATAGTCAAGGACGATACCATATCTCCACAGGTTCACAGTTGTTGCTCTGATTATCTGGGAAAGTGATCAGTCCATCTGATCTACATATATTCCTTTCCCACAACAGATGCTGTGAACCCATGGAGATATGGTATTGACCTTGACCACGATGAGGGCATCCCAGGTTTGAATCATGTTATAGACAGCAGTTTATGCATGTCTGATGAGGTCCAATAAGAATGAAACTGGTCACATGCTAATATGGTTTCCTTGGAACCTTGCTCTAATAAATATAGTCAAGCCTGATTGGGGTGTGCTTACAGTTCACTCACTTGAGAGTGTAGCGCACATGGCTAACAGTTGTTGGTCCAATTGTCTGGGAAAGTGATCAGTCCAACTGATTAACATTGATGTTATCACTGCAATATTCAAGTAAATACCAGCAGCTGGAAGCACTAGCAATGAAAACTATCATTATGACCACCAGTGAAGCTGTCCTGGTGGGAAGTTTGAGGGATGAGGGAGAAAAGATTGGCTAGTGCAGACAGTCAGAGTCTGCAAAATAGACTTTACCCTTCTCAGGAGGAGCAACAACATGCCAACAGGGTGTAGTACTTCAGGCCAGAAGTGGCATATTGGGTGTCTAATGTCATATTGGGGCACATTTGGAGGAGCATTTCCAGCAGATCTAGAGAAGTTATTAGTCCCCTCTACTCGGCACTGGTCAGGCCACATCTAGAGTATTGAGTCCAGTTCTGGGCCCTACCAGTATAGAAAAGATGTGGACACATTGGAGTGGGTTCAGTGGAGGGCAATGAAAATGATTAAGGGGCTGGAGCACAAGACCTGTGAGGAGAGGCTGAGAGATTTGGGTTTATTTATCTTGCAGAAGAGAAGACTGAGAAGTGATTTAATTGCAGGCTTCAACTTCCTGAAGGGGAGCTCTAAAGAGGGTGGAGAGAGACTTTTCTCAGTGGTGACAGATGGCAGAACAAGGAGCAATGGTCTGAAGTTACAGAAGGACAGGTGTATGCCGGATATTAGGAAAAACTATTTCACCGGGAGGGTGGTAAAGCACTGGAATGCGTTATGGAGACAGGTGGTGGAATCTCCATCCCTAGAGGTCTTTAAGTTCTGGCTTGACATAGTTCTGGCTGGGATGATTTAGTTGGGGTTGATCCTGCTTTAGGCAGGGGGCTGGACTAGATGACCTCCTGAGGTCCCTTCCAGCCCTAGAATTCTATGATTCTGTGATTCTATGAAACACCAGAAGAAACACCGTTTTAAACAGTTCAGCAACTGTTTCACAGCACAGCTTCAGTGTGACCTTTCATTTTAACCGTACAAGATAAAAAACCTCAGTTTTTATAACAAGTATAGGTTTGTACCATGTCTATCACAGCAGGGCTGTAATGCCTCTGAATGGTATTTTAATACAAATAATTAAAATTGGCAGATGATCCTGAGAGTACAAGAGGTCCTGGAAAGGATGAGTGAGGAAAGACTCAGCTCTGTAAATTGGCAAAGATACTCTCAGAGATATTTGCTCGGTTTGTCTAGCAGAGCTCTTAATTCTGTCAGTTAGTGACACAATAACAGAAATACACCAGAGGCCAGGTTGCACTGCTGCATGCAAGCAGAAGTTGGGCTGGAAGAAAGTTCTAGACAGAAACTTGCTGTAATACACATCCAAAGTGTATGGGCCAGTCCCAGTGTTGGGTGGGGGAGGGCTGGGGCTGGCACAGTGCAGGGGGGACTCCATTGGGGGGCTGAGCTGGGCCCCATGCTGGCCAGGGAATGGGCTGGGGCTGGCACAGTGTGGAGGGGAGGGTTTCAATTGGGGGCTGGGCTGGGCTGGGCTGGGCTGGGCCCCACACTGGCTGGTGGAGGGGCTGCCAGAGTGAGGGGGGGGCTGGGCCCCACACTCGCCATGGGTGGGGAGCTGGGGCTGGCACAGTGTGGGGTGTGGGTCTGTTGGGAGGCTGAGTCGGGTCCCATGCTGGCCAGGGGAGAGGCTGGAGCCAGCACGGTGCATGGGGGGGAACATGGTAGAACCTTGCCTGTACAGACAGATGGACGGACACAGCAAAACTAGGCGCTGTTCCTTGTACAATGAAGTTTACCAAATTTGAAATAAGGCATCTGCTATTTCAAAGTTATTTTGGAAAAGCTGTTGTGTTGTGTGGGTGGTCACAAAGTTATTTTGAAATAGCAGCTGCTCTTTCCAAATCATTTTGCTGTGTAGACATACCTTCATTGAGCTTGTTCAGATGATTAATATACTGTAGATATCTGAGGGCATTTTTTGTAGGTTGAGTTCTATTAGAAGTAACCTGAATTGTTGTTTGTTTGGTTTTGTTTTTAAAGCTTAGAACACTCCAGCTCTCTTGATTGTGCAGTTGTCTCCATAGTTCAGTATAAAGCCAGTGGTTTAATTTTCACCCATGCTATAGTGTTGACACAAAAGTACCTGAGTTGCACTTCCCTGCAATACCAGCACGTGATGCTAAGGGCCCACCATCTTACTTTATGCATCTTCTGCACTTTGCTCCACACTAGTCTTTTACACTAGCCGCCTTTCCCACCACACAGGAAAGCTTAGGTGGGCATTGGTACAATCAGTTTTTTTCATTCACTTCAGCCATTTTGAACCCATTCTGGTGCACAGTTCCCACTGAAGTCAAGGTGAGCTACACTATGGTAACAGCAACGAAGGGTCCTGTGGCACCTTATAGACTAACAGAAAAGTTTTGAGCATGAGCTTTCGTGAGCACAGACTCACTTCATCAGATGCTGGTCTTGGCTAACCTTGTTATCCCCACCCTTGCTCTGGCTTATTTATACCTGGCCCTGCAGATTTCCAAGACCAGCATCTGATGAAGTGAGTCTGTGCTCACGAAAGCTCATGCTCAAAACTTTTCTGTTAGTCTATAAGGTGCCACAGGACCCTTCATTGCTGTTACAGATCCAGACTAACACGGCTACCCCGCCGATACCCTACACTACAGTGTGATTTTGAAAGGCGAATTTTCAAAAGCCACCTGGAGCAAGACTGGCTTTCGAAAGCGCATGTCCACACACCAAAAGTGGATTGAGATTGTGAGCCGCTCTTTAGAAAGGAGTGTCCACGTGTCCTAGGGTGCTGTTTTGAAAGAATGGGCCAGAAAGTGCTGCAGATGGTGTCGCATAGCGGACAAGCCTTCTGGGGGCTGCAGCCCAGTGCTCCTTTAAAGGGCCCCTCCCTGACACCCTCGTCCTGTACATGGAGGGCTGGCTTGCCTCCCAGAGCACTGCAGACCCCAGCCATGTGGGGGAGCCACTTTGGGGCACACAATGGACCCCAGCAGCTCCCCGATGCCCTATCTCTTGAGGCTGCGGTCACCCTGCTGGCCATGCTACTAGCTGCCATCCTCCAGTGGCTCCAGGGGGCTACCCTGATGGCTGCTCCATTACAGGCCACCTTCATGGGCCCATGTCAACACCCCTCCCCCAGGTCATCTGACACCTGTGGGTCTACTCCACCAGCAGCAAGTTATGGGACTGGCTGGTGATGGGGGGACTGGGACGATGACCACTGGCTCCAGAACTTCTGCTTGACCAAGCAGACATTTCTGGAGCTATGTCACTGGCTCACCCCAGCCCTCCAGCACCATGGCATCCAGCTGCAGCCCACGCTCCCCCGCAGAAGAGGGTAGCCATTACAAGGTGGAAGCTGGCCACCCCAGACAGCCACCAGTCAGTCGGCTACCGATTCGGGGTGGGCAGGGCCACCATCAAGGCTGTCTTCCTTTTCATAAGAAATGCTCAGGGCACCCACCCACCATGGGGGGGGCATTCCTGGGCAAGGGGGACCATCAGAGACCAGGGAGAGGGGACGGGGAGGGGGAGGGGATGGGGACACATGGAGCACCCCGCCACACCCTCACAGGTGTGTTCTCCCCCCACCCCATGCAGGTAATACAGGTGATCGTTGAAGTCTTACTTCACTGGGTCATCCACATTGGGAACCTTGACTTTGCCTAATGGGGTTCAAGCATCTGGGCTTACCCAACTCTTTCAGAGCTCTGGATGGGATCCACTTCATCATCCAGGCCCTGGAGCATAGCACTGGTCCCAAGGGGCAGTTTCTGGCTATTTGTGACGGGAGGGTGATCCAGATAAGCCCTTGATGCCTGCATCTTTTGCGACTCATGACTTGGCCATACGATGCAGGAGGGGACATCCATCCCCTCATGGGAGCTCCCAATTAGGGATACCACCATGCCCCCCGAATTGCGGCCAGTGCAGTGTACCCCCTGAAAGTGCAGCTGATGCAGCCCTACATGGGACATCCTGAGCCCAGCCAGGACGGTTTTTATGAGCACCTAAACCGAGCTCACAGGACTGTCGCGTGGGTGTTCAGGTGGCTGAAGGGGCTTTCCCTGCCTCCTCATGAAGCTGCAGATTAGCCTCCCCAGCAAGATGGTTGTGATGGGTGCATGCTGCACCCTCCACAATATTGTGGGGGTGAAGCTCAAGACCTTTGTGCATGGGTGGGCTGCCAAAGCCGGCAATGGCTATGAGCAACTAGCTACTGCCCCATCCCAACAGGTGCAGCAGGACAGGGTGCAGGTCAGGGGTGCCCTCTGGGAGGTTTTCACACAGGTGCCCCCATGCCGCCCCTCCCCCCACAGCCAGCACCACAACCCCCCTCCCTGCACACCCACCCCTCTCCACCACAAACCCCTCACACGTTCCAAAACCCCCAACATACAACAGGGACACAGGCGTAGTGGAAAATAAAGTATTTACTTAACTATGGCAATGGATTCCCAACTATGGTAAACAGAACAGCAAACTATCAGCAGGATGGGAGGAAACAATATACAAAAGGGCTCTGGGGTGGGGGTGGAGGCAATGGAACTTGGAGGCAGTCCTGGGGTGGGCATGAGGTAAACAGAACTCAGAGGCGTGTGGGTAGCAGCAGCTGTGGCCTCCTCCCCATGGTGGCGGTGCTTATCCCCTGGTGCAGGGCTCCCTGGCCAACCCCCTTATCCTCTGGTGCAGGGCTCCCTGGCCCATATACGGGGCTCGCCCTCCCCCTGGATGATGAAGTTGTGCGGACAGAAGGACAGGCTATCAGTGCCACAACCTGGCCCTGGGACATCAGTACCACAACTTTCATCATCTCCCCACCAATCTCCCTGTCCAAAGGTCCAGTGACTCAGTGGGAGCTGAGTGGCTGGGGGTCCCCTCATGGATGGGGCATGTGCAGGCGTCATTCAGCACCCCTCAGGTGTGTGGCCTGCCGTGCTGTCCATAGGAGTGGGTGCTGAGTGCTGCATGTAGTCCCTGCCAAGGGCTGAGGAGGAAGGCCATCTGGGGTGCATCCAGACTGGAGCTGGTGGCCATGTGAGTGGCCCACTGTCAGATATGGCAGAGACAGGCACCCCTCTCTATGTGCTGGGGCATCCGACGTGTGTAAGACCTACCTGTATGTCCCTCCAGGAACTCAGGGAAGGCACAGGTGGATGGGGCCAGACTGGAGACCTCTGAGAACAGAGAGATGATGAAAGTCCCATCACTGGAACCTCCATCATCACTCAGGGCTTTCATTTCTGTGCCCATCGGGCAGATGCTGCTGCCTGCCACTGTTCCCAGCACCTCCTTGTGCCCACTGTCAGGGTCTGTGTCTGCCTGAAGGTGTCAAGGATGTGGGTGGGTGGTGCTGCCTCTTTGGGCCCCAGGAGGTGGTGGAGATCCTGAAAGTGGGGGGCAGGTGGTGGCTGCTGCCCCTGAGCAGCTGGCCGAATCATAGGCCTGCCTTAGCTCCTTCACCCTGGAGCACACTTGTTCTGCTGTGTAGGCAGGTAAACCCCTGGGAGCTCAGGCCAGTTGACAGACGGCTGAAGACAGGCATTCCAGCGCCAGCCAGTCATGTGCAGCAGCAGCTCCTTGTACCCCCACAGCACCAGCAAGTCCTTTACCTTGGCCTCACTCCAGGAAGGGGCCACTGGACATGGTGCTGCAGGATTGGCTCAGGGAGCCGCAGGGTGAGCTGGAGGCTGTGCTGGTAGGAGCTCATGCTGTCCCTGCTGACAGCATGCTCTCAGCTTCCTGCCCCAGGGTTTCTGGGTTCCTGCATCTTTAAACATGGCCAGATGGACCGATCATAGAGCCCCACTTGTGCTGGCAGGGGAGTCTCTGTGTGCCAGCCGGCTGGCGCCATATAGGATCCCATCTTTTGAAAGAGAGATGTGCGGAGCGTCTACACACGTTCTCTTCTGCAAAAGCCTTTTGAAAGAGGGCACTTTTCCTGAGGCAGGGAGGGAGGAGTGAGCTCGAAAGGAGCGCCGCATTCTTTAGAAATCCCTTTTGGAAGAGCACGTTTTGTGTGTAGACGCTCCAAGGGATCTTTTCCAAGAGCCCCTTCTTTCAAAAACTATTTCAAAAGCACATGCTAGAGTGGACATGGCCACACGGAATAGAGTTATTTCAAAATAAGCCACAATGGGCTCCAGTGGCACTATTTCAAAATAGTGTTACGGATCCAGAAATGCTATTTCAAAATATATTTTGTGTGTAGTTGTGTTATTTCAAAATAAGACTAACCCCCCATTGCAGCTTGTGTTTTGTCTCAAAGAGGGGAATGTAAGTAACTCAGGGTTTGGTCCTAATTTTTTTTAAACTTCTGAACCATTTAGCTTCACCTCACTAGTGTTTTTCCAGTCTCAGGCTGTGTCTACACTACCAGATGAATTAATCATTTAATAAATTTGAATATTTAAACTCGATATTGTGAATTTGAATAAAGTGTCCACAAAGCCTCTTGAAATCTGACCCACTTTTATTCTGTATCAAATCTCTGCATCCCCATTGCCCCCTGCAAGTTCGATGGTGTGAGCTTTGCATTGTGGGTACCTATCCCACACTGCCTTAGCCCCGGTTGCTTGTGGTTGCTTCATGTTGGAATCCCAGAATTCCAAGCACTGTTCCAGAATTCACTGCATCATTAACCATATCAAAAAAAGAACTGGAAATTGCACCATTTCTTGCTGCAGCATTTCAGTGCAAGCATAGAGCCACAAATGCTCCAACTCATAGCACAGATTGTTTCAGCAATTGTGCAATTTTTCCTTCAATTCCAAAGCTCAGGGACGCTTGGCTATCCTGCTAGTGGTGCTGCTGCTGCTGATGAGGAGGATGGTTTGGAAGAGCAAATCTCCCAGTTGCAGTCCAAGAACTCAGAGCTGTTGGCTGCCATGACTACATTGCTGACAATGACGTGGAAGTTTTGGACTCGAGAGACCAGCACACACTGGCGGGAGTCCCGGGATGACCAGCTGTGGCTGCAGAACTTTTGAATGCGCAAGTCCACCTTTATGGAACTTTTTGATGTGCTGCTGCCCGCTGTGAAGTGCAGCAACACCAAAATGAGGCCGGGTTTAACGGTTCAGAAGTAAGTGGCAATTGCACTGTGGAAGTTTGCAACCCCTGACAGTTACAGTCCATGGCAAATCAGTTCAGGGTAGGCAGATCTGCAGTGGGGTCCATGGTGATAGAGGGGGCCCATACAATCTGTTGGCATCTCCTCCTGAAGACTGTGACCCTGGGAGATGTATAGACCATAGTGGATGTCTTTGCTGCCCAGGGCTTTCCTAAGTATGGTGGGGCAATGGATGGCACACACATCCCCATCATGGTCCCGACCCACCTGGCCTAGGTATATAAAACGAAAGGGTACTTCTCCAAGGTGGTGCAGGGGTTGGTAGATCACAGAGGTCATTTTACTGGCATGAAAGTTGACTGGTCAAGGGAGGGTTCACGATGTGCACATATTCCAAAATTCAGGACTGTTCCATAAGCTCCTGGATGGGACTTTTTTCCCTGATCAGAAAATCAAGACTGGCAACGTGATGCCCATTGTTATATTGGGGGACCCTGCTTACCCTCTGCTTCACTGCCTGGTGAAACCCTACCCAGAAACCCTGGACTCCAGTAAGGAGAACTTTAGTCACAGACTCAGCAGATGCAGAATGGTGGTGGGATGTGCCTTTGGACATTTAAAAGCAAGGTTTGGATGTTTATTGACATGTGTGGACATTTCTGAAGCTAACGTCCACACCGTTATTACAGCATACGCTATTTTACACAACATACATGAATCAAGGAGTGAGAGTTTCCTGTCTATCTGGAATTCCAAAGCTGAGGCCACAGGTGGGACTTACTCACAGCTGCCTACGCAACCATCCACCAGTAGTCATGCTGTTACAGCAGGAATAAGGGACGCTTTAAAAAATAGCTTTATGACTGATCTGTAATGCACGTGGTACCTATGTATAGCTCTGCCACAATGCCAATAAATCATACCGTGCCATAATGAATGAATGCTTTTACTTGGTGAGGAGGAGGTTAAGTTGCAGTAAATAGAATGCATATGCCTTCAGCGGCGCCCTCCCCAACCCACCCGTTTCTCTCAGCTGTGCTTCTGCTGCGGACTGGGGAGTATCACTGGGCAGCTGTGCCTTCAGCGGCACTCCCTGTCCCCAATCCACCAGTTTTGATTTGTGTCCCTCTGCCTCCACTCCTGCAAGACAAGAAATCACACTGAGCTCAAAGGAATGATTTTATTTTTGGGGAAGGAGAGGTTTAAAAGGCCAGGAAAAGGTGCTTGAATAGCCTTTTGCAGTGGCTCTTGGGGCTGGAGCAGCAGCTTAGCCTTGCCCTCCCTCCTTGCATGTGGGGACCATGATGATGGGGGGTGGGCAACCTCTCCTGAGGGGACTCCAGGCAGTGGGTATCAGCTGATGCCCTGCTGTGTTGGGAGTGCCTCTGCAGCTGAAGCAGGGAGCTCAGGGTTTCTGTCTGCTCAGTAACAGCTGTTACGAGCTTTGCTGTGACCTTGGTCTGCTTTGTCGTGACCTCAGTCTGCTTTGCTGTGGCATCACTCATCTTTGACAATTGCTGCTGCTGGAAGTCAATCATTCACTCATTAAACTGTATGTCACTCTGATGCCACTCAGCTGCACTGTGACACCACTGAGCAGCGGCCTTTGTCAGATTCTTGTGCTCTACCTCAGTCTTTTCCTTATGCTGGAGGATCAGATCCTTGTTTGCATTTCTTGCATCTTCTAGTTTTCTCTGGAACGCTGGGCACTGGGTCTGGAAAATGAAGGTCAAAATTAAGATACAATTCACAAAATGGCCTTGTCTACACTGGCCCCTTTCTTCGACGGGGCATGGTAATGAGCAAGTTGGGAAGATGCTAAAGACGTGCTGCCATGAATATGCAGTGCCTCATTAGCATAATTGCAGCCATAATTTCCTCCTATCCATTGCCCTCTTCCTCTGGGCCACTCTGCTCCACCAAGCTCATCCCAAACTCCACACCAGGGCCTCCACAAGCGTTGTAATTCAGTCTGGGCTCCATGGTGGGGACTGATCCCTGCAAGCATGTGGAGCTGTTGATAATAGCGGAAGGTCTGTGGAGCCACCCTGACCGCTCTTTGGCTTCCTGGACTTTTTTATAGGCCTGCCAAAGTTTTTTAACCTTCACCCAGCACTGCATAGAGTCCCAGGAGTAACCTCAGGCAGCCATCTCACGCATCATCTGATCATAGATGGCCGCGTTTCTCTTGGCCACCTGGGCTGCGGCCACACTTGGACAAAACGTCGAAATGGCTGTGCTAATGGCATTTTTGAAGATTACTAATGAAGTTCTGAATTGAATATTCAGCCCCTCATTAGCATTAGGATGCTTCCGGCCACGGCACTTCAAAAGCACCACTTACGAGCGCGCAGGGCTTGGTGCGGCTACACAGAGGTCCTTTTTGAAAGGACCCTGCACATTTCGAAATCCCCTTATTGCTCTCAGCCGAGAGGAATAAAGGGGTTTTGAAATGGGCAGGGTCCTTTCGAAAAGGACCCCCGTGTAGCCGCGCCAAGTCACACACGCTCGAAAGTGACGCTTTTGAAGCGCCACGGCCGGAAGTGTCCTAATGCTAATGAGGCGCTGAATGTTCAGTTTAGTGCCTCATTAGTAATCTTTCAAATGGCCATTAGCATGGCTATTTCAAAGTTTTGGCCAAGTATGGCCACAGCCCTGAAGTCTCTTCATCACCGATTGATCTCACCAAATGGCAATGAGATCAAGAATTTCCTGGTGGGTCCAAGCTGTGGCTCTCTTGTGAGCTTGAGAAATGCAAGTCAGATCACTACTCTGAGTGCTCATGAAATCATAGAGTTCACAATCCTAAGGAAGGGTAGAACAGAAAACAACAAAATAGAGATAATGCATTTCAGGAGGGCAGATTTTGGTAAACTCAGAGAGCTGGCAGGTAAGGTCCCATGGGAAGCAAAACTGAGGGGAGAAACAGCTGAGGAGAGTTGGCAGTTTTTCAAAGGGACATTATTAAGGGCCCAAAAGCAAGCTATCTTGCTGTGTAGGAAAGATAGAAAATATGGAAAAAGACCACCTTGGCTTAACCAGGAGATCTTGCACGATCTCAAAATAAAAAAGGAATCGTATAAAAAATGGAAACAAGGAAAAATAACAAAGGATGAATATAGGCAAACAACACAAGAATGCAGGAGGAAAAATTAGAAAGGCTAAGGCACAAAATGAGCTCATACTAGCTACACGCATAAAGGGACACAAGAAGGCTTTTTATAAATATATTAGAAACAAGAGGAAGACCAGGGACAGGGTAGGGCCGTTGCTCAGTGAGGAGGGAGAATCAGTAACAGGGAACTTGGAAATGGCAGAGATGCTTAATGACTTCTTTGTTTCGGTCTTCACTGAGAAGTCTGATGAAGGAATGCCCAACATAGTGAATGCTAGTGGGAAACGGGTAGGGTTAGAAATTGAAATAAAAAAAGAACAAATTAAAAATCCCTTAGGAAAATTAGACGTCTGCAAGTCACCAGGGCCTGATGAAATGCACCCTAGAATACTCAAGGAGCTGATAGAGGAGGTATCTGAGCCTTTAGCTATCATCTTTGGAAAATCATGGGAGACAGGAGAGATTCCAGAAGACTGGAAAAGGGCAAATATAATGCGCATCTATGAAAAGGGAAATAAGAATAACCCAGGAAACTACAGGTCAGTCAGCTTAACTTCAGTGCCAGGAAAGATAATGGAGCAGGTAATTAAAGAAATCATCTGCAAGCACTTGGAAGGTGGTAAGGTGATAGGAAACAGCCAGCATGGATTTCTAAAGAACAAATCATGTCAAACTAATCTGATAGTTTTCTTTGATAGGATAACGAGCCTTGTGGATAGGGGAGAAGCGGTAGATGTGCTCCACCTAGACTTTAGTAAAGCTTTCGATATGGTCTCTCATGATATTCTTACAAAAAAACTAGACAAATACAATTTGGATGAGGCTACTATAAGGTGGGTGCATAACTGGCTGGATAACCATACCCAGAGAGTAGTTCTTAATGGTTCTCAATCCTGCTGCAAAAGTATAAAAAGTGGGGTTCCGTAGCGGTCTGTGTTAGGACCGGTTCTGTTCAATGTCTTCATCAATGATTTAGATATTGACATAAAAAGTACGCTTATTATGTTTGCAGATAATACCAAGCTGGGAGGGGTTGCAACTGCTTTGGAGGATAGGGTCATAATTCAAAATGATCTGGAGAAATTGGAGAAATGGTCTGAGGTAAACAGGATGAAGTTTAATAGGACAAAAGCAAAGTGCTCCACTTGGGAAGGAACAATCAGTTTCACACATACAGAATGGGGAGAGACTGTCTAGGAATGACTACAGCAGAAAGGGATCTAGGGATTATAGTGGACCACAAGCTAAATATGAGTCAACAGTGTGATGCTGTTGCAGAAAAAGCAAACATGATTCTGGGATGCATTAACAGGTGTGTTGTGAACAAGACACGAGAAGTCATTCTTCCGCTCTACTCTGCGCTGGTGAGGCCTCAGCTGGAGTATTGCGTCCAGTTCTGGGCACCACAGTTCAAAAAAGATGTGGAGAAACTGGAGAGGGTCCAGAAAAGAGCGACAAGAATGATTAAAGGTCTAGAGAATGTGACCTATGAAGAAAGGTTGAAAGAACTGGGCTCGTTCAGCTTGGAAAAGAGAAGATTTGAGGGGGGACATGATAGCGGTTTTCAGGTATCTAAAAGGGAGTCATAAGGAGGAAGGAGAAAACTTGTCCTTCTTGGCCTCTGAGGATAGAACAAGAGGCAGTGGGCTTAAACTGCAGCAAGGGAGGTTTAGGTTGGACATTAGGAAAAAGGTCCTAACTCTCAGGACGGTCAAACAGTGGAATAAATTGGGAGGTTGTGGAATCTCCATCACTGGAGATATTTAAGAATAGGTTAGATAGATGTCTATCAGGGATGATTTAGACAGTACTTGGTCCTGCCATTGGGGCAGCGGGCTGGACTTGATGGCCTCTCAAAGTCCCTTCCAGCCCAAGTGTTCTATGATTCTATGATTCTATGACTGTAGTACAGGGCTACCAAAAATTGCTACTGATGCAGTGTGATGGCTACCAATGTGGTGTGATGCAATGGGCAAAAGGGATTTTTTTCTAAATGGACGCCCTTTATATTTGTATGGCTAGGCTGCTCAATTCCAATTCAAATATTAATTCAAATACAAATTCAATCAAAACTTCATGGCCTTACTTTGACCTTCTTCCTTCATGGGCTTACTTTGACCTGAGAGCAGTGCATAACGAAGCAGCCATATTTGGAGGGTCACGGTGTAGCTTTGTGGGATACATACAGGACACTTCTGGAGGCTAATAAATTCAAATTAAGGACATGGTGCTTCTACACTAGTCTTGATTCGAGATTTTAAATTCTAATTTGACGCTAGACCCCTCCCGTAATATCAATATTTTTAATTGGTATTATGGCTCCATAAATCGAGTTAACAGGATTAAATATGAATTTGTCTCATAACGTAGATGCAGCTTCAGTTTAGAATCTTCTTTAGATGTATAAGTTAAGTCAGTACCTCTTAGCTGAAACACACTGAAACAAGTCTATCAAGTGAAATATTAAGCCAGTCATTGCCTCTTGCCTAGATTTATAGTTCTCCTGTTCTACATCCAAACACAGGGAAAATGTATAACAAGCCTGTATACAAATGTAGGAACATGACAGTGTGGGAAGATGACTTTCCCAGAAATTAGTTTTAAGAACCTGTTTACTGAAGAAGATTACACAGCATAGCAATAATGGTCACAACAAAACATACTTGCATTTGCGTGTATCACAAAAGAGCTTATGTTTACATTAACGCACAGGGTTCACTGTCACCACAAGAAGTATTTACATACACGGGACTTACAAACTTCTTGGGTGTCCATCTCTAACAAAGCCACCGCTCCGGAGTTCTGTGTTGGAAGTGCTGTGATGAGCTCTGCTGTATAAATCAAGGCTATCAGCACTAACTCAGCTCTTACTGGCTGGGGCCTGGGTGTTTGAACAACTGTCAACAACAGTTTTGTACTGTCCTGGGGAACCTGCCTTAGCCCTCAGTCCCAGCCTCCCAGCTTCTTTAGCTGCACTCCCTATGCAGCAAGAGCAACAATGTGCCAACAGGATGTAGTACTTCAGGCCTACTTCCAGAAAGAAAGAAGGCAAAGTGTGTGTGTGTGTCGGGGGGCTGGGGGTGAGGCTTGGCTCCATGGTCCTGCAAGAGGCAAGGCTAACAACAGCTGACCCTCAGTGCCTTCTGGACTGCAGCACGACTCCCCAGTGCTGCCTGGAGTGCCCCGTGTAACACCCCCACCTCCTAAGCAGCCCTAAGAGCCATGCATCATGCCACAGTGGTACCCCAGCAGTTATTTAAAGGACTCAGGGCACACTAGCTGCAGCCAGAGCCCCAGGTTTTAAATCACTAGGCCCCTGTGCCCTCCTCCCTTACCCACTCCCCCTGTTGGCAGGCCTGCATATCTGTCCTATGACATTACCAGACAGTGAAATCACTCTGTTTTCTGTAAAAGTACTGCCAGGCTTAGCTTTGATTCCAGAAATCTACAGCAGTTTGCATCTTTGGTTTCTACCGATATACAGCTATCCCTTCCTAGGTCTCTCTGGCCCTTGTGATGAACTTCTCCTGATCCCTTTAAGATAAATAGAGGCTTCAGAGTTTCAGACTGTTTGGTTTTGGCCAGCACCAAGGTTTGTGCCCTTGGCAGCGTGCTGATCATGGCTGCAATTCCTGGCTCTCAGAGCTTGGGATCCAGTTACATTTGTTGGCATCAAGCAGATTGTAAAAGACTGTGAAATCTAGAATCTAAAAATAAGAGAGTGAAAATGCATAACACTAAAAAAGGCTATTAAACCAGGGAAAATAGCAGGCAATTTTGAAAAAGACAGATACAGTAGCTGAAGAGAAAATGTTAACATCTTGGGTGTAGTTTAAATTCATACTGCAGCTTTGCTTTTTTTTTTAACTCTCTTCCCCATGTGACACTCAAGAGTTCAGTGTGTGCATGTCCAGGTATTTCTTTTAATACAGAGTTCATGAGAGCCTTTCGGAAAGGCAAATCATTCCGACGGTCTCAGTTTATTCCCCACATTCTTCCTAATCCTTTGTGTGAAGCCTTCCAGTCATATTGGAATGCTTTCTCAGCTCCCTGGATTTGTCTTTCAGATCATGAAACTGGATGATGGCAACAAATAGAAGCTTTTCCTGAGAGCTGTTGGGGAAAATAAGTTTTCAGGCTTCCTTTTGTAAGTCTTATCAGGAAGGGTTAGTAGGGCTAATTTTTTTGAACTTCCATGTTTTTAAATGGAGTCTGGTGGCTGTGAACTGGCAGAGGACAACTTTATACAGAAATTAAGTAAAAGGTCAAAGCTCAGAGCTAGTTTGACATCAGATGCAAAAGACACGTGTGAGTCAGCATCTTATTTTGTCGCTTTCATTAAGCTTATGGTTGCACCTTCCTGATCTTTTGGACAAAGAAAGAGGGCAAGTCAAGTGATCTTTAAGCTTGGGGATCTTTAAGCTTGCCTGTCCCTATTTGAACATAAAACCAAAAGTAGAAATTAGCTTTTCTGAATCATATGCCATTTTGAGGCCTTTTTCTCTTCCCACTAACTCAATTCCATCTGGAGGTTTTATTCATAAGCCCCATTTCTGAAAGATGTATAAGTGACCTATAAAAATTTGCTATAGATTTAAACAAGGGGGAACTACATCTCCAACTTGCCCATTGTGCTGTGTTGTTCTGAAACTATAATAATGAAACAATTGATACTGAGGTTTAAAAGTAATTGCGTGTTTGCATACCCATTTATTGCTCATTCAGTGCTATGGTACTATAACAGGAGTTGATTGCAGTGCTTATGCATTCACAGCAGCAGCTCCTTTGGAGGTTTGCCTACAGGTTTGAGCTCTCCAAATATTTCCCAGCTATAGATCTGTTGCTGGGTTCATTTTCATCAAGCTGTGCAGAAATTTAGCTACATGACTCATGGGACTTGGGAAGTTATATCCCAGCATGAGAGATTGAAAATGAAGCCCTGCATGCCCAGTTCAGTGAAAGGAGATTTCTAGGCTTAGCTTACAATCAAATTCCAGTTCTTTGCTGAAGGAGTTGTTTTGTTAGAATTTGATACAGTCTTGCATGAGCTTCTCATTAATAAACTAGGAAAATACAACCTATGTGGAGTTACTATAAGGTGGGTGCATAACTGGCTGGATAACCATTCCCAGAAAATAGTTATCTATAGTTCACAGTCAGCTGGAATGGCATAACAAGTTGGGTTCTTCAGGGATCAGTTCTGGGACCAGTTCTGTTCAATATCTTCATCAGTGATTGATATAATGGTGCAGAGTACACTCATGAAGCTTGCGGATAATACCGAGCTGGGAGGAGCTGCAAGTGCTTTGGAGACTAGGATTATAATACAAAATGATCTGGACAAACTGGAGAAATGGTCTGAGATAAATAGGATGACATTCAACAAGGACAATGCAAAATATTCCACTTGGGAAGGAATGATCAAAACATGTACAAAATGGGAAATGATTACCTCAGAAGGAACACTGTAAAAAGGGATCTTGGGATCACAGTGGAACACTAGCGAAATATGAATCAACAGTGTGATGCTGCTGCAAACACTATTCAGGTATATATTTGCTGGAGTGTTGTAAGCAAGACACAAGAAGTTATTCTTCTGCACTCCTGTGCATTGATTAGGTCTCAGTATTGTGTACAATTATAGACATCATGCCTTTGGAGAGATGTGGGCAAATTAGAGAATGTCCAGAGAAGACTGATAAAAATTATTAAAGATCTAGAAAGCCTGATCTACAAGGGAAGACTGAAAGACTGGGTTTGTATATGAATGAGAACAGCTTTCAAGTATCTAAAATGGTAGACTTCAGGATTCTGACCAAAGGAAGGAAATCGATGGGCCCGGACCTAATTCATCCGAGCGTTCTGAGGGAGTTGGCGTATGTTGTTGACGAGCCCTTGGCCGTTGTCTTTGAAAAGTCGTGTGGATCAGGTGAGATCCCAGATGATTGGAAAAAGGCAAATGTAGTGCCCATCTTTGAAAAAGAGAAGAAGGATGATCCAGGGAACTGTAGGCCAGTCAGTCTTACATCAGTCCCTGGAAAAATCATGGAGGGGCTCCTCAAGGAAGTCATTTTGAGGCACTTGGAGGAGGGGAGAGTGATCAGGAATAGTCAGCATGGATTCATGAAGGGCAAGTCTTGCCTGACCAATCTGATTAGTTTCTACGATGAGATAACTGGCCCTGTGCATAGAGGAAAATCAATGGATGTGATTTATCTGGACTTTAGCAAAGCTTTTGATGTGGTCTCCCACAATATTCTTGTCGGCAAGTTAAAGGAATGTGGATTGGATAAATGGACGGTAAGATGGATAGAAAGCTGGCTAGAAGGTCAGGCCCAGTGATCAACGGCTCAATGTCGGGATGGCAGTTGGTTTCTAGTGGAGTGCCCCAAGGTTCAGTTCTGGGTCCTGTTCTGTTCAACATATTTATCAGCGACCTGGATGAGGGGTTGGATTGCACCCTCAGCAAGTTTGCGGATGACGCTAAGCTAGGGGGAGAGGTAGATACACTAGAGGGTAGGGACAGGGTCCAGACTGACTTAGACAAATTGGAAGACTGGGCTGCAAGAAATCTGATGAAGTTCAATAAGGACAACTGCAGAGTCCTGCACTTGGGTAGGAAGAATCCCTAGCATTGTTATAGGCTGTGGTCCGACTGGCTTGGTAGTAGTTTTGCAGAAAAGGATCTGGGAGTTGTAGTCAACGAGAAGCTGGACATGAGTCAACAGTGTGCCATTGTAGCCAAGAAAGCTAATGGCATATTAGATTGCATCAAGAGGAGCATTGCCAGTAGATCCAGAGAAGTGATTATTCCTCTTTATACAGCTTTGGTGAGGCCGCATCTGGAGTACTGTGTCCAGTTCTGGGCCCCCATTTATAGGAAGGCTGTGGATGCAATGGAGTGGGTCCAGTGGAGGGCGACCAAAATAATTAGGGGGCTGGAGCATATGACTTATGAAGAAAGGTTGAGGGAATTGGGACTGTTTAGTCTGCAGAAGAGAAGACTGGGGGGAACTTGATAACAGCCTTCAACTTACTAAAGGGAGGCTGCAAAGAGGCTGGAGAGAGGCTGTTCACAGTGGTCACGGATGGCAGAACACGGAACTATGGTCTCAAGTTGTGACTGGAAGGGTCTAGGTTGAACATTAGGAAAAACTTTTTCACTAAGAGAGTGGTGAAGCATTGGAATGGTCTACCCAGGGACGTAGTGGAGTCTGCATCCCTGGAGGTGTTTAAGTCTCGCATTGACAAAGCTCTGGTGGGGCTGATCTGATGGGTTTGGTCCTGCTTAGAGCAGGGGGCTGGACTCAATGGCTTTTTTAGATCTCTTCCAGCTCTATTGTTCGATGATTTAATGATTCAATGAAAAGGTTTTTAAAAGACGGAGGGAGAAAAATTATTCTCCTTGAATTTTCATGATAGGACAAGAAGCAATGAGTTTAAATTGCACCAAGGGAAACTTACTTTGGTCATGACTCTCATGGTGGGTCAAACACTGGAATAAACTGCCTAGGGAGATTGTGAAACCCCCAGCATTTCAGATTTTGCTTAAAGAGCAAGTTAGAAAAACACCTGTGAGGGATGGTTTAAAAAACAGTAGTCCTGAGTTCTTACCACCTCCCCTCAACACACACCTGTCCGCCCCTCATCACCCAGGCTGGAGTCACACCCAGGCAGACCCAGCCAAGCGTTTTTGGTGCCCTAAGTTAACTGACTTTGATGCCTCCACCCATACAGGATATAGAGAAAAATGAGAAGTCTAGAATAAAATTTTGCATTTATTTACTTAATATTCAAAAAGAACAATGTAAAAATACAAATATTCCTATTGATTTATGTTTCTACTTTTCATGTTAACATGTTACTGCATCTGTGATGACATCATAGTAACATAATCTGGTACATTTTAATTTATTTTATCATTTCAACATTTACTTTAAACTATTTTAAAAATTCAACACAAGGCCAGAATTTCTTTTCTCAAACATTATTGCAATTAGAACAGAAAGGAATGTCTATGTTAAGTGGTATTTGTTAACATTGGCAATCAAGTGTTTGAAAATCAAGGTTTTACTATTACTTTGAAAGAAATCGTCTACAATAAATAAGCAATCACAATTACTTATGATTCTCTTTTTACGGTATTCTGAAAGCCTCTTACCAGATTTTTCAAGTCGAACACAATACAAATTGTTTGTGGGCACAGCATCTTTGGGGTCAGGTCTCACAACAGCAGACCAGGTGTTGTGAATCATGGACCAGCCTTCTCTAAGCTGTGAGTAACACTGAAATACTCACTCAGCTGTATGACTGGCTAACACTGGGCTACTGAACCGGACAGACCCCACCCCCAGGCAGCAAATCCAGGCGGCTGTCTTTGGTAGCTTTGCCATGAAACGTTTTGACTGTATTTACTTACACAGCCATCTCCATAAAGTGAAAGAAATTGTGACTCAACTTCAACATGGTGATGATGTTCTGTTTTCCAAGTACAATATTTGATACTGTTGTTTATTGTTGTTTAAATAGAGAAACAAAATCACTTCTGTTTAGTTTGGCAGCCCTTAAAGCAATTTGGTGGTCCAAGGCAGCCATCTAATTCACCTGTATGGTTGGGCTGGCCCTGAATCTAGGATTCCAAATGGCATCCAGCACATTGGGTCCAGCAGCAACCTGGCCACAGCTGGAGGTGCCTGCAGAGCCCTGGGCTGGTGGCAGGATTCTGACTATTAGCCAAGTTTCCAGGGTCAGTGGCCTGGACCCTGGGGATGGTGGACCACAGAGACTGCAAGGATGGCAGGATATGAAAGGAGTTGGGGGTGATTTGTAAAGCTGGTAGGGACTGCCAGGAGGCCAGGACCAGGGTTTGGCAGAACCAGTGGCTGCTTGGCAGTGGGGCTGGCCCCTGGGTGCAGGGAAGTGGGGTACAGTGCTGCACCCTCCACATCTCTACTTCCTGTTCCTGTGGTCCTGAAGATGATCAACTAATATTAAGTATGCACACTCTCTAGTACATATACACACAAAAAGACGTCCTTATTATAGTCACCAGGGTTCCAGCTGTACATCTGGAAAGTCTGTCTTCAATGTTGGATTTTTGAGACTATGAACAAGGGACTAACTCACTTCTGTTACATGCATACAGCAAACTGAGGTCTGTGGAAATGAGGGCAGAATTTGCCTTGAAGAGAATTTGCCCTTTTGCTAATTACTACATAGAAAGGCCCATCTGTGCTTGGTGATGTACTTATGCAGCTAAGGTGCAGTTGTTGCACACCGCTCTGCTGGGTGCTAATACCTGGGCTCATCTCTCCCACACCATTTTGCAATCACTTGTGCAGGGACCAAAGTGGCACATAGGTGAATTGCACAGAGAGCAGGACAGAAGCCCCAAGAATGCAATAGTTGAACTCTGATTTCCCTGCTTTGCCTCAGCTGTAGAGCAAATTCTCCAAACTATCCCATCAATGTCCCCCAGTGCCCATCCTGAGCACTCGGGTCAGCAGTTTGAACACCACTGCAGTGCCAGCTGTTCTTGACCCATAGGAATACATGGGCACATTCCTCGAGACGTGTGAGAAAAGGGCTATGACGGGGGTGTGCTGCAGTGTATATTGAAGATAAAGGAGCTGAATCAGGCATATCATAAGGTGAAGGAAGTAAAAATGTCACCGCACCTAAGACCTGCTCTTTCTATACAGAGCTGCACACAATCCTCAGTGGTGATCCCACCTCCACTGCCAAGGGTCCCATTGATACTTTGGAGGTCAAGGAGGTAGCAGAAAGAAGACCTAGACCAGAGGATGAAGTTAGGTGGAGTTAGACAAGGATGTGGCGCTCCTGGCACGATAGGCTTGTGGGGCAGGCAGCCAGGAACTCTTCTCTACTCCTACAGTGCCTAGCCAGTCTCAGCAGGTGCTCTCTAGAGAGCAGGAGGAGGAGCTGATATGCATGGTAAGCGGCTGTGGCTTCTGTAGTTTGGAGGTGGGTGTATGTTAGAGAAAAGTGGGAGGCTGCTTGTATATCAGTCAGTTGGATATTTCCCTGGATACATATTGAGATCTCATGGGACTCCTCCAAGAGAGATCTCCTGGAAAGTTTCCTGCAGGTACTCATTAATGTTCTGCTGCAAGTTCCACAACAGTGCAACTTTGTTTCTTCCCCCATTGTAGGACACACTCCCACAACATTCTGCAATCACATGTACAAGGACCAAAGTGGCACATAAGTGAATTGTGCAAAGAGTAGGACAGAAGCCCCAAGAGTGCAGTAGTTGTACTCTGGTTTCCCTGCTTTGCTCAGCAATGAGATGTCTGTTAGAATGAGCCACAGATGCAGAAACTTTTAGAATTTGTTCCCTGTAAATTTGCACGGCAGCTCCTGCACAGACTACGTTCTTCTGTCCAGGAGCAGCACTCTCCCTCCCACTCTCGCTGGTCTGGCTAACACTCCTACTTTGGCTACATGCAGAAATGTGTGCCTGGCAAGAGTCAGTGAGAAATATTGCAATTGCTATATTGCAAAATGTGCCTATAAGTAAAATGTTTCAATGTTGTGTTTAAATTTAACAAACCTGACTTCTTCAGATTGGACAAAATCTGAAGAAGTGGATATTATCCAAGAAAGCTCATTACCTAATAAATAAATCTGTTACCCTGTGTCTATACGTGCCCCTTCCTTTCGAAAGGGCCATGTTAATGAGTGGGTTCGAAAGATGCTAATGAGGCCCTGCAATGAATATGCAGCACTTCATTAGCATAATGGCAGCCGCGGCAATTCGAAAGTGCGGCTTTTTGAATCATGCGCCGCCTGTGGAGACGGGACCTTCTGACAGGACACCCCAGTTTTCGAAAGCCCTTCTTCCTAATATCAGATAGGAAGAAGGGCTTTCGAAAACTTGGGGGGAGGGCCTTCCAGAAGGTCCCGTCTCCACGGGCGGCACATGATTCAAAAAGCCGCACTTTCGAATCACTGCGGCTGCCATTATGCTAATGAGGTGCTGCATATTCATTGTAGCGCCTCATTAGCATCTTTCGAACCCGCTCATTAACATGCCCCTTTTGAAAGGAAGGGGCACGTGTAGACCCAGTCTTAGTCTTTAAAGTACTACAGGACTGCCTGTTTTTGTGATGACACAGTAAAGGTGATATGTTCTAGGCAGTACTGTAGTGCTCTACTGCAGAGAAAAGAGGATGCAAGGAATGCTGAGAAGCCAAAAGGAAGGACACAAAAGAGAATCAAGCTTTTGCAAGGGATGCAGCTGAACAAATGATAAAATTAATGAAGGTGCAAATGGAGCTGTTCAAGTCTTTAATAATGCTGGAGAGTTTGCAGATCTGGGTTCCACCTCCATTGCAACACATGCACAATTCATGACCATGCTATTCTTCCTTGCTCCTTCTGGACATTTCTTTCCACTTTCTGGGACACCTTGGTTTCCCCTTCACTTCACATCCCTGGACAAGTTATACAATGATAGAGGAAACTGCATGCTGTTTGCCCTTTCTCAGTCTCTCCTTTCCCAGTAGGAATTGTGTTCTGGTGACCTTCAGTATGTTGTTTCTTGATCAATAAAGGCAAAGACTTGTAATGGTAAATCTTTGTTTTATTTTTTACAAAATCACACTGTAATCACTATGAATACATGTAAAGGCATTTTAATCATTTTCTTACTAGGATATGCAACCCCAAATGTCAACACAGCCTCTAGAAAAAATATATGGAACGTACAACTGAAGTAACTGTGACACAGATATATATTATTGCTGCTCGTTGTCATAGTGCTTCCTCAAAGCTGCCCTGCTTTCAAATGCCAGACGTTGGATACCCCTTCAAATTCAGCAGCCATTCTGCCTCAAAACTCTACCCTGCACAAACATTTTACCTTTGGCTTTACAGAGATTATGTAAGATACAGCAAGCAGCTATGACCATGGGAATATTATCCTCATTAAGGTTTAACCTGTCATAAAGGCAATGCTAGCACACCTATAATCTACCAAAAACACATTTGACTATCATCGGGCACCTGCTCAGACTGTTGTTAAAAAGCACCTTACCGCTCTTGTTGTCCCATGTACATTTCCATGAAGCAGGGCTGTAAGCCATGTCTCCCAGGATCACTACAAGCATTTCCTCATCCCCTACCATCATCTTGTAGTCTATAATGAAAATCGTAGAATCATAGAACAATAGAGCTGGAAGAGACCTAAAAACCATCAAGTCCAGCCCCCTGCCCTAGGCAGGACCAAACCCATCAGATCAGCCCAGCCAGGGCCCTGTCGAGGCGAGAGTCAAACACCTCCAGGGATGGAGACTTCACCACTTCCCTGGGTAGACCATTCCAATGCTTCACCACCCTCCTACTGAAAAAGTTTTTCCTAATGTTCAACCTGGACTGTCTCAACTGCAACTTGAGACCATTGTTCCATCCGTCAAGTTGCCGTCCATGTTCTGCCGTCCGTGACCACTGTGAACAGCCTCTCTCCAGCCTCTTTGCAACCTCCCTTCAGTAAGTTGAAGGCTGCTGTAAGTTGAAAATGCCTTCCTACAGATTTTCATACAAGCCAGTCCTTCCAAACCACCCTGCACTGATATGTATGAAACACCCAGAGTGGTTTACAAGTGCCTACATCACCATGGAGAAGTATCCCTTCCTGTTGATGTATTCTGTTGCAAGGTGGTCTGTTATTAATATAGGAATATGTGTGCCATCTATTGCCCTTGTGCAAAGCTGTCCCCTTTTCAATACACTTTTCCTAGAGTAACAGTCCTTTGTAGTAGGATGCAATTTACAGCCCTTCACACTTCCATTAACACAGCCTGGACAGTTGACTTCCTCACATCAAATTGGTTTGTGATTGACCAGTAGTAATCACCAGTGCCTAGCTAGCGATGGCCATTTGCTTCTCTACTGAGAAGGCAGCTCTCATTGCCATGTCCTTGTGCCACAACTCTGGGGTCAGCTCTGCACACAGTTCTAGGAAGGTTGCTTTACACATCCAAAAGTTCTGTAGCCACTTCTCTTCATCCCACGCCTGCAAAACAATACAATACCACCATTTAGTGCTGATTTCCCTAGTCCAAAAATGATGGTCTATCCTGTTCAGCTGTTCTGAGAGTGCCAAAAGCAATATAAAGTTGCTGTAACTTAATAATTAACTGCCCTGTTGTGCATTTAACAGAGCATAGGAGAAAAGCGCAGGACCTATTGTTTCTCACTGTAATTGCTACGGTGCACAGCAAAGAATGATGCAAAAGAAAGCTGGAAGCCAACGGAGGCCTGGAATGCAAAGTACTGCTTTTAGCACAGTCCCAAGATGCTCTGTGCCCTTCCCATGACACCTAGTGACAGAAGGTGTCGCCCTGCACTGTGGTGTGCACGCACAGTCCATTGCTCTCACTGTTGATGATCGTACACACAAAGTGGACGTGATCTGTTAACAGAGGGAGCAAGTGTGAACAATATTTTCTGATTTTTTATGATGAGTTTTGGATGTTGGCATAAACTTGGGTTGCCAAAACTAGTGCAGACAGAGCCTCGTAAAGAATTTAACACACAAGCTCAAAGCAAGGATAATGGTTTTAAAATAGGCTGGCAAGTACCTCTTATTCATATCAAGTGCTTGACCTATTTTTTAAAAAGGACTACATTAAGAGAACATCAAAGTGGCAAAATTAAGTATTCAATTCTGGCATTTCCTAAATTTTAAGGTTATCTATGCTCATCCCACTCCTTTCCCTGACTTCTTGTCAGTCCTTCCACCATCCTGCACTGCAAGGGAAGCACTGAGAACACAGACAAAGATCTCTGTTCTGAGTTTCTGTTCCTGGCAACACACTGGCTCTTCACTCCACAGGGTCCTGGACCCCAGGATGGAGCACACTCAATGTTTCTAATCTCTGTTGGAATTAGATGCCAAACTCATAAACTTCTGGGATTGTGAAAAGTCATTTTCGAGGTTTAGAACTTGGCCAAATGTGATGCATTCCGCACAAGAATGGCACAAGGCATAGCCCTGTAACCAGAGCAGTCACCCTGCCAAATCTCTAGCTTTTACTGAGTAGACCATGGCAAGAGGGTTTCTTAATGAAATATTTGTAAGAACTTTTGATGGGGCAGGAGGGAATTTACTCTAATCTTGTCCCAGAAAAACAAATGATCTCTTTCTGCTAAATTTTGCAGAAAGATTCAACCCTAGCAGAGACCCACTGAGGAAAATTTCAGCACAGACAGTTATCTTGGACAGTTATAAGGAACTGAAAACAAAGTCAGAATGGGAAGTGTCAGGCAACCATAGCTACAGGCATCACTACAGGTACCACTTATAATTTATCATTCACGTAATTTATAACTTAT
Source organism: Carettochelys insculpta (assembly GCF_033958435.1). Lineage (NCBI taxonomy): Eukaryota > Metazoa > Chordata > Testudines > Carettochelyidae > Carettochelys > Carettochelys insculpta. The sequence continues at coordinate 12,237,929 of NC_134147.1, read as the reverse complement.
ATTCGTGCACTGTTGTTTGTGGGATGCTTTAAATTCCAGCTTACTACCTGTATATGCTCCAGGAATCATGCTCATCCTTGGCACAAACTTCTAAAGAGAAGTCTTTGGACTTTGCAAGATAGGCTTTTATTAAATAAAACAAGAAGCATTCTCCTCCAGGGAGGAGCAAGGCAAAGAGAGCACTAAACTCCCTTCTCATGAATTTATCTGCTGCCTCCTTCTCCTCTATTAATATAGAGCAGGGGTGTGCAAAGTGCAGGGCATGACATTTTGTAAGGGGTGCACAGGGCGACTGGCTCTCCCCCCAGCCCCTGAGGCTTCCACTGCCTCGCCAGCCCTCTGCTTTCTCCCGCACAACCTCCACTGCTTCTGTTGCCAAGGGAACACCCCCACCACTGGACCAATCAGAATGTGCAGAGGCCCTGAGTTAAGTGGAGGGGACAGCCCGTGAGTTCCAAGCTTCATAAGGTATCTTCCTGGGGTCCCTCCTTGATACTCTCCTAGGGTTCTCCCCCTGACTACTCTTCCCCCAGCACCTGCTTTCTGATTGTCCCACCCCTTTCCTGAGTGCCCCCATGCATCACTTCCTGTGGTCCTCCAACAGGTTGAGGCAGCCCCGGCTAATTGCAGGGCCGAAAAGTGGGGCCCAACATAAAAATTTGCTCAGAACATTGTACAGAATTCCAGACTCTGTATTTGATTGTCCTTATTTAAATGTGAGAACTAAGCCATATGCTGACAAATCCTCCCTTCTAGCATACAAGTTTTATCACCAAAGTAAGTCATTCAAGAGCACAATGTTGTCAAGCCTGATTCATGCTCCTGGCTTGGAGAACAAAGTTGAAAGGGACATATGCACAAGTGCTTTTTTGTGAGTTCAAATCAGGTGTTTTTCCACATACACATTTGGACAATCACTGAGGCTGAACTGACACAAATTCAAGAATTTGTCCATTTAGGTTTATGCATTTACTGAGCTTCACTTAAACCACTACATACCGGGGAGTTGATCTATGGTAGAAAAAAAAGAGTCTCTGAAACATAAAATTTCTGCTAAATGCTTGATGGAAGAGACATGCATCTATCCTACAGTAGCTTTACGTGCCAATAAGTGAAGCTTGGGGAACAGGGAGTAGAAATGCAGAGCTAATGCTCCAAGTGCGTATCAAAGTATCGAGCACCAGGCTGGCATGATGACAAGGTGAATGTAAGCTGTTCTTTTTTGCTTTCTACCAGCTTTATATTTGTTTTGATTTCTTTCCTTCCTGCCACGTCTTGCTTTGGAAGTTAATAGCAGTTTTACAATGGACTTTAAAAGGACAAGGATTGGGTCTGTTTATCTCTTCATTCTACTGGTTATAGAGCTTCCTGAAAGACAATGAAATTGGCTGCTCTTAGCTCATTGTAAATGCACATTTTCCCTGATTACTTCTGAAAAGCCATTCAGCTTTTTTTGGTCAAGAAAGCTGTGGAAAAGTTGAACTGGACCTCAGGGGCAACAGGAAGCAACACGAAACAGTTACTGATATAGAGACTTAGAGGTGACAGCATGGTGGCTTTTGAGACCACGGAACACCAAACTATAATTTTTTTTATGTGGAACCCCCATGAAAAATTTTCTTAGAAAACAAATTGTTGTTGGACCACAAAAAAACTAAACAACCACATGTACAGCAAAAATAAAAAGAAGTAATTTAATGAGGTATCATAGCAGTGAAGAAGTAATATTGTACCTGGCTTCAGTATACGGTATCGAAAAAGTGTTAGACACTCATGGCACACCTGCAAGTTGTTCACAGAACACCAGTGTTCTGTGGAACATAGTTTCATAGGGTGAGCAATGTGGGGGGCAGGTACCCTGGGAGACATGAAATTTCAAAAGGGGACAATCATTGCAGCATGATTGGCTGCTACATCTCTGCTCATCCATCTCATTAAAAATGTTGAAATGTTAAGGTTTTCATGTATGTATATTCACATTTACATACTGATTACTAAAGTTTTTGCATTCTACAGATTTATGTTCTTACATGTGCTGAAAGGGTTCTTTTTTGATATGAACATAACCAAAATTTCCATCGATTTGGATTACGTTAGACAGGTTTGATGGGGGGGACGGATTTGCTAATTTCAGGGCCTAAAAGCGGGACCTCATGTAAAAAGTCTGCTCACCAAAGCACCAGAAACTCTGGTCTAAATTTAAAGACTGTCCCTATGATAAGGGCTTTTTTTCAGTTGCTTATAAGTGCCAAACTATTTGGGACTGAAACTGTTCATGGCAAGTATTTGTCTCAAGCAGTGAGGCTTGTCTATGCTGTCAATTGATAAGCAAAGCTTTTCTCACTCATGAGCTGCGTCTACACGTGCACGCTACTTCGAAGTAGCGGCACCAACTTCGAAATAGCGCCCGTCGCGGCTACACGCGTCGGGTGCTATTTCGAAGTTAACTTCGACGTTAGGCGGCGAGATGTCGAAGTCGCTAACCTCATGAGGAGATAGGAATAGTGCCCTACTTCGACGTTCAATGTCGAAGTAGGGACCGTGTAGACGATCCGCGTCCCGCAACGTCGAAATTGCTGGGTCCTCCATGGCAGCCATCAGCTGGGGGGTTGAGAGATGCTCTCTCTCCAGCCCCTGCGGGGCTCTATGGTCACCGTGGGCAGCAGCCCTTAGCCCAGGGCTTCTGGCTGCTTCTGCGGCAGCTGGGGATCTATGCTGCAGGCACAGGGTCTGCAACCAGTTGTCAGCTCTGTGGATCTTGTGTTGTTTAGTGCAACTGTGTCTGGGAGGGGCCCTTTAAGGGAGCGGCTGGCTGTTGAGTCCGCCCTGTGACCCTGTCTGCAGCTGTGCCTGGCATCCCTATTTCGATGTGTGCTACTTTGACGTGTAGACGTTCCCTTGCTGCGCCTATTTCGATGTTGGGCTGAGCAACGTCGAAGTTGAACATCGACGTTGCTGGCCCTGGAGGACGTGTAGACGTTATTCATCGAAATAGACTATTTCGATGTCGCAACATCGAAATAAGCTATTTCGATGTTGGCTGCACGTGTAGACGTAGCCATAGATGCTTAACTCTCCCTCCCCCCAAAACACAAAAGCTTTGTGGGGGAAGGAGCGCTAATGTAAACAGTGACTTCTGGGTGTAGACATACTTTGCCGGCAACAGTGCCAACAAAAGGCATTAACTCTGCCTGACTTTTAGCGAGATGGCTGAGTAGACAGAGCTCTGTGTGGGCTGTTTGACTAAAATCTGTGTATTTTCAGGAAAAGTGGGTTCAGCATTTTCAGAGTTAGATATAGGGTAAATACATTCACTTGAACACAATATTTTTAGCATAGGTTCATTGAGAAGTTCTGGCACCTTCAATGGTATCCAATCAGAATCCAAAGCTTGCCACACTCGTGGTTGTCATCTTTCCATATTAAGTAGTTGATTGACTACATTATATTATACAAAACTTTATTAGAAAAATAAATACCTTCTGATCTTTGAAGTCTCACAAAACTGTGAGCTGATGTAATAATCACATACAAATACAGCAACATGACTCATTGCCGTGAAGAACGGCTAACTACAGAAAGGCTTTGAACCCCTTGTAGCCTGTAACAAACAGCCATCACCCCGGTACCACTGGGAGTGGCACAGCTCCACCTGTTCCCTGTGGGTAGCATACAGACAGCCACGCTGCCCCCATGTGTAAGAGATACCAAACCCCTGTCCTTGCCACGCCCTGCAGTGCAGGCAGCATCAGTGGCCGCAGGCATTCCCTGCTGGCTGGCAGGCTGCCTCCCTCACCTGGGGGGGCGCCTGTGGTAATCATCTTGAGCACGTGCAACAGATTTGAAGGATTATTATTTCATGTGAGTTAGGGATGTGGGCACACACCACAACACCATGTCCTATTTGCCACCTGTGTTGAGTCGCGAACGTATTGGATGCTGCGGCTTTAGTGCAGTAACTTGAAGTTTGACAAGGGATGTTTGGAAGTGGCATGTTGGAGGAATGAGTGACAGGGTTGCCATCCACCTAATCACACAAACCCAAAAACCCCTATCCTACCACTGCCTGTCCCTATGAGGTCCTGCCACACTCACCCCTTCCCTCTGTCATTCTCTGTCCCCTCCTTTTACTCTGTATTTCTTAGGGTTTGAGTGCCTTAACATTCTTGCCACGTATTTTTGTGTGCAATATATATGTAAGGTTCCCAAGAAGAAGGTTATATATACTGTGAAGGGATGTTTTGGGAGTGCTGGAAAGGATACGTGAACCTTTCTTGAGGTGCTACGCTGTATTGCTCCCTGACATAGCAGCAGGAGAGCTCGCACTGCATTCTTTGGGCCTCTCACCCTCCCCAACAGTAGGAGCCAGGGCCTGGGTGGGCAGGATTCACAGCAGTAGCCTCCAAGAGATAGAGCCTAATTCTGGGAGATTCCCAGCAAAACCGAGAGGGTCAGGCCACAGACACTTTGAATGCTAGCCACTTTAGTGACTGAAGTCGTTTCTCCTTCCCAACAACAGGCATTTTTCTCTGCCATACCTATCCCACCACAGGCTCCTGTTGGCCTTCACTCTTATTCTGCACCTAGAATTACATGGTTCTCCCTTAACTGGGTTTCTGATTGGAAATAGAAGCCAGAAACTAGTAAGCCATGGCTCATCTCACCTCCCACTTCACACAAGGCAGAAGGGAGAGTTACCAGTCATTGGCTGTTGCCACTGCTGCACTAAAGGCCCCAAGCTATTCAAGAGCTGCTGGGGAAAGGAAGTACTTCTGGGCTCAGTAGCTCACCCCTTTGGAAGGCTACATGTTTATCACATAACTATGGACCCATCACTTCCAAATCTGGAAGAAAGTTGAGAGAATCCAGTATTCAGTTTCTTAGGGCTGGCTTGAGGCCATGGAGAACAGAGTGTGAGAACAGGCATTAACAGAAATGCAGCAGGACGCAAGTCCTGGAGCAGCAGGGCAGAAACATGCAACAATATTGTCCATGCTTTGAAGTAAATACAATCCCCCTGTGGTAGTGTAGAATCCAGAAGATCAGGCAGCTTTTTGCATCCACTATCTTCATGTCCTCAAAATGAAATCTGGAAGAAAAGAATCAGATGGTATGTTCGTGTTCAAGCCCATTTCTAGTTGAATAGGGCTTCCTGAAACGTCATATTGTAGTGCAGTCCTTAACACCATACTTGCAGATAACTGTCAAAAAGTTAGAATCAGTTCAAACAGATAGGGTTGAAATAGGGTTTTGATAAGGCTGATCCTCCTTTAGGCAGGGGGCTGGACTTGATGACCTCCTGAGGTCCCTTCCAGCCCTAGGATTCTATGATTCTATAATTCTATGAAGCAGCAAGTTGAGAGTTTGAAGCAATTCTGGTCCCATCTCATCTTTGTTTCAGTTCATTTTCTTAAATGTGAGGTGACAAATAAAGTTATGTACAAACAAAACACCCTGCTGATTTTCGAGAGGTAGCCATGTTTGTCTATAGTCCAACAAAACAAAACAGCAGAAATGTAGCACTTTAAAGACTAATAAAATGATTTATTCAGTAATGGGTGGGCTGTCCCACAAAAGCTCATCACTGAATAAATGATTTTGTTAATCTTTAAAGTGTTACATTTCTGCTGTTTCGTTTTGCTGATTTTCAAGTTAAGTAGAAAAGAAAAAGATGGACAATTTTAATAGCTACTACTGAAGTCTTGTACTCTGCATGGAGCATAGGTCGTCTACATGTCTCCTTCACTTCACTGTGTCTTGGGATAAAACTTCTAGCTGGCTCCAGGAGTACCCCCATTTGTTGTCCTTCAATCTCAGTAGACCTTCTCCACGTTGTCTGAGGTCTTCCTCTTTTGCATTTTCCTTTGGGGTTCCATGTGAGAGCTTGACCGACTGTGCTGCATGATGGTTTTGAGAGTGTGGCCTAGTTACGCCCCCCTTTCTCCTCTTGATTTCAATGTCAATTGGTTCTTGTCCTGGTCTGTTCCAAACTTCCTCATTTGTGAAGATATATTGCCATTTGATACAAGGATGTACCTTAGGCATCTGTTTATGGATGTCTGTAGCTTGTGATTTGAAGACTTTTCAGTATGCCAGGTCTTACATCCATACAAGACCACACTCTTCACATTTGTGTTGAAGATCCTCAGTTTCGTCTTCGCAGAAATTATTTGTGAATTCCATATGGGACAGAGAGTCTTGAATGCACGTGTAATAAATCCACTCAGTAAATCAGCTCAGTAATAAATGCACTACAAATTTCAGATTAGTGGGTAGATTCAGCAGTGATCACTAAAGTGCAGACAGAACACATTAAAAGTCAAAGGACTGGTCAGAATTTTGGATGCCAAACTTGGGGTTCAAACTGAGAAGGGAGACATGCATGTTGTGGGGTTCACTGTTCTTGTCAGAATTAATGAATGATATTCAAAAGTGGAAAGGTAAGATTTCTCTGGCTTCCTCATAGCCTTGTAAATTCATACTAATATTAGGTAATGGAAACTCCCAATCTCAAACTACCTGTTGCAGATTTGGAATACCTTGGGTGTACAAGATAACTTGATTTAGCTTTGAGGAGGTGAGAAGGAGAATTACTGGTTAGTTATGGAGTTCAGAATGGGAAAGAGTGCAGTGTAATTGAATCAGCCCATTATGAACAATGCACTAAAACCAGCTGAACTGCGTTCTGCATCTTTTCCAAATTCCATCAGGTGACAGGAGGTAGAAGGTGAAATGGTAACTGTAGATGTGTTATGTGTAAGTCTTTGATGGTAAAATACTTTTAACTAGGGAAGATTTCATCACTATTGTATCTGGGGTAGTGTTTTCCAAGATAAAAGCAGCCATGGCCTCCCTTAAGTCAGTATAGGGTGTAAATTCAAAACTTTCGCTTCAGGTTAGAGGTAGTTCTAATAAAACCAAGAGTTTCAGGGTCACCACAGATGTTATGAAGCTTTTTTTAAAAAGCTGTTTATACAGGCCCTGTCTTCTCTTTCAGGCATACAATTTATGTGGTTCCTTACCAAATAATTTATTTTGTTTATTACCAGTGCTAAGTAAGTGCTAGATCTCTAAATGGATATTGGATATAGCTTTGAATTAAACATGACGTGGCAAACTTCCAATCAAACAATGCTGTTGATTATGCTATTAAGTCCTATGACATAGGTACATTAAAGTTACAAAATAATAATTATTCAGGTTTTAAATATTTACACACATTTCTTAACCCCTCCTGGCAGCACTCACATAGCGTTGCCCATGAATTTACAAAACAATGCATTGATTTCACAACATAGTGGCTATACAAACATTTCTGCTATTTCTTGATACTGAAAATCCCTCCACTCAGATTAGCCATCATCCTTAGACTCTTCCATCCAGAACAACAGAGATCAACCTAGACTCCTGTCCTTCCACAATCTAATCCTCACATATTAAACACAATTTAAATTTATTAGAAGAGACTCAGAAAGGACAGAGGAACACATGGTAGGAGGTGTATTAAGAGAAAAGGAAGAGTATAAGTGGAGAGAAGGTTGAAGTTAGGCAGGGCCGACCTCACAGAATGCTGACCTAAAGAGCTGTGTCTACACGTGCATGCTATTTCGAAGTAGCGGCACTAACTTCGAAATAGCGCCCGTCGCGGCTACACGCGTCGGGCGCTATTTCGAAGTTAACTTCGACGTTAGGCGGCGAGACGTCGAAGTCGCTAACCTCATGAGGGGATCGGAATAGCGCCCTACTTCGATGTTCAACGTCGAAGTAGGGACCGTGTAGACGATCCGCGTCCCGCAACGTCGAAATTGCCGGGTCCTCCATGGCGGCCATCAGCTGGGGGGTTGAGAGATGCTCTCTCTCCAGCCCCTGCGGGGCTCTATGGTCACCGTGGGCAGCAGCCCTTAGCCCAGGGCTTCTGGCTGCTGCTGCGGCAGCTGGGGATCCATGCTGCAGGCACAGGGTCTGCAACCAGTTGTCGGCTCTGTGGATCTTGTGTTGTTTAGTGCAACTGTGTCTGGGAGGGGCCCTTTAAGGGAGCGGCTTGCTGTTGAGTCCGCCCTGTGACCCTGTCTGCAGCTGTGCCTGGCACCCTTATTTCGATGTGTGCTACTTTGGCATGTAGACGTACCCTTGCAGCGCCTATTTCGATGTGGTGCCGCGCAACGTCGAAGTTGAACATCGACGTTGCCAGCCCTGGAGGACGTGTAGACGTTATTCATCGAAATAGCCTATTTCGGTGTTGCTACATCTAAATAAGCTATTTCGATGTTGGCTTCACATGTAGACGTAGCCAAAGTGAGCAGACATTTGTGGACATTCAATGGAATTCTCAGGGTAGGAGCAAGTCAAAGCAGAGGGGAAGACGAGACAATGGACAGGTATGGGAAACAGGAGTTTGGTTTGGGAATGCTTCATGTTTATTCAGCAAAATAACTTACTATGACTTAAACTTTACCCTTTTTGACAGAAAAAAAAAAGTTCCTAGGTTTGGGGTAGGTCACCCAAAATGAGGCACAAGCCAGCTCCCAGAATGGCAAGGGAGCCCCAGAGCCTGATTCCATATGTTTCACTGTGGACTTAGAGACTGCTCATCCTTTAATCAACACTATTACATTATACATGGAAGACACTGTTCAAAGGACTGGTATATTAAGAATGCCCAAGTGAACACCGTAGTGACGTCATGTCAAACACATATTGCAGATTTAGAAGTCATATACTATGAGCCTCCATTCCTGGTAGTTTTGGAAGCTCACATACATGCACCAAGAGCTCCAAAACAAGTGTATTTAGCACCCTGCCCCCACTCCCAGTAAAATGCAAGGTAGCCCATTACCTGATCCAATAGTAAATTTTTGCTCTGAGAAAGTTCCACATGCAAGGAAATCCAAAGCTGTGTTGGAGAATGCGACCAATAGGGATTGATTACATTTGTTAGTAAACCTTGGCTTAACTCAGTTCTAAGCCCAAGTTCTTCTATCATTCATACATATATCAGTCTGGCTCATGCCAGAAAGTCCTCAGGATTCAGGTTAATGAACCTGGCCTGAAGTAAGGGTCCAAACTTGAGTCCTGCTGTGAGGCAGGTCCAAGCCCATGCTCTTTGCAGTGTAGATAGAGCTTGAGCCAGGATCTTGAGAGTCTAATAACACTATCCCACATGTGCTAGATAGTCCAATGAGAACAGAAGAACAGTGAACTCCAGAAATAGCTGTCCATCTCACTTGGAAAGATGTACTTTTCACATGTTTTGGTTACTGTGATATACGCTCATGTGGCATCTGCTATGCATGTCTGGTTTTTATATTTGTATTTTGTGTTAGATATATTTACAATAAAGTGTTGAATTTGCAGACATGGCGCCATTAATAATTAATGTGGCACTTCACCAAGTCCATAAGCTGTAGGTTTAAATACATGGCCAGCCTCAAAGAAATAGAAAAGCAACAAATGTCATCTCTGTAACCTATAAGCATAAAAAGAGCCATAAATTTCAACATTCATGAAACACTGAAGTGGTGCATCAGTGTTTGCAAAATTAACACATAATATAAATCCACTAATAAATTCTCAGAGCTGACTCACATTAGCTCCATTTCTTAATATGCAGCACCATGTAAACCAATTTAGAGGATGTATACAGTGCAAACATTTCTAGTGCACGTGTGAACCCACCCCAGCAATGAGATTCCCAGTTCAAGCAATCCAGAAATCTCTTGTGTTTTCTCTTGAATAAGTTCTCCCTTGTTCTCACAAGTCCTGTGATAACATTGACAGCACCAGCACCCAACCTGTTCTGAAGGCAATCCCAACAGGACTGCAGTCTGACAGATACACACTGACCCACTCTCAATGCTTAATCGATCCTCTTTTACCAGGCCCACTGCAAAAGAAGGTAAAACAGGACCCCTGCAATAGCAGTGGGGACAGGGACTACACTTATGGGCTGTGTCTGCACTTAGTAAAAACTTCGAAATGGCCGTGCTAATGGCCAGATTGAAGAATACTAATGAGGTGCTGAAATGCATATTCAGTGCCTCACTAGCATGCTGGCAGCTGCGGCACTTTGAAATTGCTGTGTTTTGCTGCTGCATGGCTCATCTATACTGGGGTCCTTTTCGAAAGGACCCCACCAACTTCGAAATCTCCTTATTCATAGGAATAAGGAATATGCATTTCAGTGCCTCATTAGTATTCTTCGATCTGGCTATTAGCATGGACATTTTGAAGTTTTTACTAAGTGTAGATGTAGCCCTGGTGTCCCAGATTTTCCATAAAAGAATCCCATTCTCCAGAAAACCCTGGCCTCATGTATCTTGCCAGTGTATCCCGCATTAGTGTGTACAAACACGTTGTCTTGGGTGCCTGGGGCCTGGATAAAGATCAAGTAATGTAACCGCTCACAGGCAGACTTGAACCTGGGACCTCTGTGCCTGAGCCTTTGCAGTATGAGATAAAAACCAGCTGGCTCTGAGCTAAAGCAGTAGAGGAGATGCATTCATTCTCTGTGTAAGTGAGCTGGGTGTCACCACACAGGACAGTGAACCACAACCCGGTGTGTGGGTTATAGTGTTACAGTGACTCATGTGGTCCTAGCAGAGGACAGATTATGGCCCTGTCAATCCCACCACCAGCTCCAGCACAGCCTGGAAAGCCCACTCTCTCAAAGCCAGCTATTTTTGAAGGGAGATTTGTAACACCCTTGACTCTGGGTACATCAAATTCCCAATTGCCTCCCCAACCTCTGCCACCACAGCCTACTCAGTTAACTTCTGTACTGGCTAGCAACAGAATTTTAACAAATGGGGGTAGCCAGCTTGTATACGGTGGTAAGCGTCCTGCACCTGTACCAGTATGACATCCCTTCTGCATGGGCGATGGCACTGAAGCAGGTCTGTATGCAGGATTTCTGGGGTGTGTGCACTTGTTTTGTAAATTTGGACCACTTTCCCCCTCCAGTGGGCCCTGAACTTCTCCTCCCACACTAGGTCCCCAGCTGACCCTGCCCCCCCAACCCCTCTCCAGCCAGCCTGGCCCTGCGCCTCTCCCCCAGCATCCCTGCTGCCAGCAGCCACACCCTTGCATTCCAAGTCCTCTGGTGCCCTACCCCGCCTCCTACCTGCCCCGTGTGCCAGGATCCTGACCGTCACTCATCCAGAGTTCTCCTAGCAGCCTCAAGCCCCATGCATGCACCAGGGCCCTCCTAACAGTGCACAGGGCATATGCATTGCAGCACTTCATTAGTAATCTCCCGTCAGCCTGATTATCATGCCCTTTCAAAGTTTGGGGCAAGTGTAGACATAGCCCTGGTGAAGCAGTTTTTTTTTTTTATTTACAACCTAGACCTCCACCAGTGCAACTTAAGACCATTGCTCCTTGTCCTGCCATCTATCACTACTAAGAACAGCCTCTCTCCATCTTTAGAGTCGCTCTTCAGGAAGCTGAAGGCTGCTATCAAACTGCCCCTCACTCTGCTCTTCTGCAAAATAAATAAGCCCAGATCCCTCAGCCTTTCCTCATAGGTCATGTGGTCCAGCCCCCTAATAATCTTCATTGCCCTCTGCTGGACCTGCTCCAGGGCATCCACTTCTTTTCGATACTGGGGGGGCCCAGAACTGGACACAATACTCCACATGTGGCTTTAACGGTGCTGAATAGAGGGGGATAATAATTTCTCTAGACCTGCTGGAAATGCTCCTCCTAATGCACCCCAATATGCCATTAGCCTTCTTGGCTGCAAGGGCACACTACTGACGCATATCCAGCTTCTCATCTGCTGCAATCCCCAGGTTTTTTTCTGCTGTACTGCTACTTAACCCTTTGGTCCTCAGCCTGTAACAATGCTTTGGATTTTTCTGTCCCAAGTGCATGACTCTGCACTTGTCCTTGTTGAACCTCAGCAGATTTCTTTTGGCCCAATCCTACAATTTATCTAGGTCCAGTTTATCTAGGATCCTACCCCCACCCTCCAATATATCTACCTGTCCCCCTATCTTAGCATCATCCACAAATTTGCTGAGCGTGCAATCCATCTCCTCATCCAGACCATTAATAAAAATGTTGAAAAATACCAGCCCCAGAACTGATCCTTGGGGCACTCCCCTTGAAACTGACTTGCAAGCAGACACTGAATTACCTACTACCCCTGGGCCAGACCATATAGCTAGCTTTCTATCCACCTTACAGGCCACATATCCAATCCACATTTCTTTAAATTATGGGCAAGAATATTGTGAGAAACTGTATCAAAACTTTGCTAAAGTCAGGGCATATCACATCTATTGACTTCCTTATGTCCACAGAGCCAGTTACCTCATCATAGAAGCTAATCAGATTGATCAGCCATGACCTGCCCTTGGTGAATCCATGCTGACTACTCTTTCTCACTTCCCCTCTTCCAAGTGCTTCAAAAGTGATTCCCTGTGGATCCCCTCCATGATTTTTCCAGGGACTGAGGTAGGGCTGACCCTTCTGTAGTTCCGTGGATTCTCTTCCTTTCCTTTTTAAAAGATGGGCACTGCACCTTACCTGACCATCCTGTGCTGATATTGATGAAATGGCTCTTGTGACCACCAGCCTGCAACACCACAGAGAAGTGATCCTTGCAAGGCATGTACCTTTTGGCAATGTGGTCTGGTGCCATGATAGGGATACATGTTCCATCTATTTCACCACTACAGTTAGGGAACCCTATTTCAGCAAAGCCATCCAATATGTTGTGCATGTTCCCCAGTCACTATGCGTTGTAGCAGAAGGGTATTGATTGTTCTGGCTGCTTGGATGACAGCAGCCCCCCAAAGTAGATTTACCAATTCTAAAATAATTCTCAACTGTCTGATATCTGTATGGCATTGGAAACTTCCACAGGGTGATTGCCACTCACTTCTCAACTGTCAGAGTAGGTCTTATTCTGGTATTGTTGTGCTTCAGCGTGGAAGCAAGCAACTTACAAAGTTCCAAGAAAATAGCCTTACACATGTGAAAGTTTTGCAGTCACTGGTCATCAGCCCATAGCTGCATAGTTATGCAGACCCACCAATTTGTGCTTGTTTCCAGTGTCCAGAATTGGTGTTGGAACAAAGTCTGGACACCATGTATGAAGCAAGCAGAAGGGTTTATTACACACAGCGATGGTGGAGTGCCACTTCTCCCATCGGGACTCAGTGGAGCATCGCCAGACATTATGTACAATTAATTATATAGGTTATTGGTGGGTGGGGAGAAACTATGGCATGGGTGTTACCGAAGCCTGGATAGGTCCTAGCAGCAAGATGAAATGAACACAATAAGCCAATAATCTAAAAAGGTTACTGTGGTAAACCTGGCAGTAGACCCTTACCTGGAAGCTTCTGGAGGCTTTTAGAAGGACAGTATATTGGGTTCTATTTGAAGGCTAGGGAGTGGGCGGGTAAAAGGCCCCTCTTAAAGGGAGAGGGATCCCATTAAAAAAAACCATGGCCCCAGCAAAGTACGGGGGACAACTAAAGAGAAAACAGGGACAGGAGTGGAGGTCAAAGGTTTAAAACGAGGGAACCAGAAGGGGACACCAAGCAGAGAACCCGAGACAGCGCCCCTGAAAGGTGTTGAGAGAGCCAGTGGACGCCGCCCAAAGGAACTCTGCCTGGATTCGTGAGCGAAGAGCAGAGCGGAAATAGGCCCCACAGTCACAGGCTTCCCGCTCTGCCAGCCTCCTCTCCCGAGTGTTATAAATGGCTACCTTGGCCATAGCCAGGAGGAGGCTGACAAGGAGGTCGCGCGACTTAGTGGGGCCATGGATGGGGTGTGCAAGGATAAAAAGGTGTGGGGAAAAGTGGAGCCAGAACCTCAGCAGGAGGTGCTGGAGGAGCCGGAAGAGGGGCTGCAACCTGGCGCATTCAATGTAAATGTGCACCAGGGTCTCCCTTGTTCCACAGAAAAAGCAAGTGTCCGGGATGGGGGTGAACCGCGCCAAGTACACGCCCGTGCTCATCACCATGAAGGATTCTCCAGCTGATGTCCCCGGTGGGCCGCAGGACCAAGGTAGAATAAAGGCTGGCCCACCGGGGCTCCCCACCCTCTGAAGATGGTAGAAGGTCCTGCCACTTGTGATCTGGGCGGGACGTGAGGGTAGGGAAGTGGAGCGTGTGAAGCACGAGCATGTACAGATGACGTCGGGGCACGGTTCGAAAGGGGATCAGCTGCAAGGCATGCAGCCGGCTGGGATGATGCGGGGGGGGCGCGGGGGCGGGAAGGCTCGCGGAGTCGGGGGCCCACAGAGAGATCCGGAGGGCCAGGAGTGAGAGGGGGGCGGGGTGCACCCTCTCGCAGGACCCGGCGTAGGTAGGCGTGAGCAGCAGGTGGCAAGGCTGCCTTCACCTCCTCAAGTACGTGCCGGGGAGAACATAGGGTGGAGAGCCTCATGTGCCGGGTGAGTACCGGGGCCTCCATCCAGTCTCCCCAGTTGTAGTCCAGGAGGTCTCCCACCCTGGTGATTCCACCGAGGACCAGCATCCAGCACACCGCGGGGGACTCCGCCGCCTGCACACGGAGGTAGGGGTTGCATACCAGGGGCTCCGCGAGGAGGTCTTCCCCCTAAGGACCTGGAGACTGTGAGCAGCCACCAGGTGCAGAGGAGGTTCTGGTGGAAGGCCAGCAGCTCCAAGAGGTCTCACGGATGGCCTCAAAGGCAAATAAAGGAGCTGCTGGTCGTATCGGAGCCCTCGGAAGCAACGGAGGAAAGCGTGCGCCAGCGTGCTCCATGCCGGACTATCTGCACTATTGCTGTTGAGGAGTCCCTGCAGGGCCCAGAGGCGGAAGACATGGACCTGAGTGTGGAGGCAGGTCAGGCCCTGTCCTCCCTCCTCCGGGGGGAGACGGAGAACGCCTGCAGGGACACAGTGCAGTCCTGGCCAAAAGAACTCCAGAACTACCTTCTGGAGGGCGGCCAGGAAACCTGGGGGTGGGACAAGGGTGTTGAGACGGTGCCAGAGCATGGACAGGACAAGTTGGTTAAGCACCAGTGCCCTCCCCCATAGGTAGAGGCACTGGAGCAGCCCCGCCCATCTCTGCAACTGCTCAGCCACCCTGCCCTCTAAACCCTGCCAGTTTTCTGGCGGAGAGGGATGCATGGCAGATAAAAAGACGCCCAGATAGGACAGCGGACCCGCACTCCACCGAATGGCCTGAAGCATGGGTGAGAGGCGGCCCACCTGCCACCCAGCCCCAACCACCAGGCCAGAGCTCTTGACCCAGTTGACCCGGGTGGAGGAGGCTGCCGAGTAAACGGCTTGGCAGGCCTCCAACCGCGCCAGGTCTCCCGGGTCCTGGACCACGAGGAGTGCGTTGTCGGTGTACGCCGACAGAACCAGCCACAGCTCCGGCTCACGGAGCACCGACCCCGTCAACCTTCATTGAAGGAGACAGAGGAAGGCCTCGATGGCCAGAGCGTAGAGCTGGCCTGACAGCGGGCAGCCTTGATGCACACCTCGCACAAAGCTGATCGGAGCGGTCAGGGTCCAGTTGAGGTTGACCAAACACTCTGAGGCAGCGTACAGCACCTGGAGAAACCCAATGAAATGGGGTACGAAGCCAAAGGCCTGCAGAGTGGCCAGGAGATACCTGTGGTCCACCCTGTCGAACGCCTTCTCCTGATCCAGGGACAGGAGGGTGAACGACAGACCATCCCTACACCCGAGCTCCAAGAGATCCCGGACCAGATAGAGGTTGTCAAAGATGGTGCAGCCCAGGACAGTGTAGGTCTGGTCGGGGTGGACCACGTCCTGCAGCATGGACCACAAGCGACGGGAGATGGCTTTAGCGATAATCTTGTAGTCCATGCTGAGGAGAGAGATGGGACGCCAGTTCCGAAGGTCGCGGGGGTCCCCATTTATGGGCACCAGGGTGAGGATGGCCCACCTGCATGACAGGGGGAGGACCCCTCTTTGCAAGGACTCGGCCCAGACGCTGAGCAGGTTTGGGCCGAGGACATCCCAAAACACGCGGTAGAGCTCCACGGTCAGCCCGTCCATGCCCGGGGATTTGTTGGTGGGCATGAGACGGAGGGCTTCTGAGAGCTCAGCTAGAGTGAGAGGAAGCTCAAGCCGGTCCCGGTCGCCCATGCTGACCAAAGGAAGCTGGTCCCAAAGCACTCTGCAGGCGTCGGTCAGATGTGGGGAGAAAAGGGTGGCGTAGAAGGTGCGAGCCCTCTCGCGCATCTCCACCGGATCCGTAAGAGGGGCGCCATCCTCTGCAAGGAGGCAGAGGATATGTTTCTTGGCACCCCTCTTTTTCTCCAGGGCATAGAAGAAGCGGGAGCCGCGGTCCACCTCCCGGAGGAGCTGGATCCGCGACCTCACAAAGGCCCCCTGCGCCCGAAGGGCATCGAGGGACCCGAGCTCATCCCGCTTCTCCCGGTACATGCCGCAGAGGGATGGATCTCTGGGGCTGGCGGCCAGGCGTCCCTCCAGCTCAAGAACCTCCCACTCCAGCTGTCCTATCAACACATCCCACTGCCGGCTGGCCCCCCGGGCATAGTCGCGGCAGAAGAGCCGTGTGCGCACCTTTCCCAGATCCCACCACCTCTGCGCCGAGGGAAAGGCGTGCCATTGCCCACGCCAGGCCAGCCAGAACTCCCGGAAAGACGCCACGAAGCCTACATCCCCCAGCAGGCTATTATTAAAAGCCAGTAGGCTGACCCCTGCTTCCCCGGTGAAAGGGAAGCCTTCACGGCCACCAGGTGGTGGTCCGAGAAGAGGGCCAGCCGCACGCTGGAGGAGTGGGCTTGGGAAAGGTGTTGCCGAGTAATATAGATTCGATCCAACCGGGAGTGTACAGATTTATGGCCCACCACTTGGATGTAGGTAAAGACGATATCCTCGTCCGGGTGGTGGCTGTGCCAGATGTCCACCAGGGAGCGATGATTGATGAGCTCCCTGAGGATGTCCGCAGCGGCCTGGCACTGCTCAGTCCCCATACGGTCCCGTTCCTCGAGGGTGCAACTGAAATCCCCACCGAGGACCAGGCACTTGCAAGGATCAATGGAGTTGAGAAAGGCCGCCACCTGCCGGAAAAAGGATGTTCTCTCCGGGCTGGATGTCGGGGCATAGACGTTGAGGAGATGGAGGGGCAGCCCCTCTATCCATACCTGGAGATACAGCAGGCGGCCTGGCATGACCTCGATGCTCCCCAGCACCTCAGGCTGCAGGTCTGGGGAGAACAGGGTCACTACCCCGGCCTGATGGGCTGAGAGGTGACTAAGATGGACCCCGTCTCCCCACTCCAGCGGCCAACTGGCTTCGGCGGCTGGAGCAGTGTGGGTCTCCTGCAAGAAGGTGACCGAGTACCCCCCCTCCCGGAGGAAGGAGAGCACTTGGCACCTGCGGAGACCTGACCCACAGCCCCTGGTGTTCAAGGTGGCAAAGATGATAGGCGGCATTTAGAGGGCTGGGGAGGATCCTCGCCGGAGGGAACGCCAACGGTCCCCGTGGGGCCACGCAGCAAACCATGGCCGATGCCATAGGTGATTAGAGCGTCACGGAAGCCGCGGGCCCGTTGGTAGGCTGTGGTGTCCCTCCTCCCGGTCCCCTTGCCCTCTTTTAAAAGGGCCCTCACGGACTCTAGGATGGCGTGGAAGTCACCTCAGCGCTGGAGGGCAAGAGCGACCTTGTTCTTGGACCCGCGGACGTTGTCCAAGAACTGGTGTATCTTGCCCGCCAGCGCATGGGGTGCTGGGGTTTCGGGGTGCCAGGGATCCGTCAGCCCCATTTTCTTGTGGGCCCTGTGGCCGGAAAAAAGGTCGAAAAGGGGAGTGGGGTCTAAGTTTGGGAGGGATGGGGGCAGCAGAGGGAGAGCAGCCCCAGAGGTGCTGGGAGTGGACAGTATGGCAAAGGCCTCCCGGGTGATCACAGCCTCAGGGACAGACGTGGGTGGGCAAATTTTGAGGGGAGGGGTGGAGGGGGGAGGGTGGGGAGGATGAAGTTTGGAGGGGAAGGGTCTGAAGGGGGTGGAGGGGGAGCAGGGGGAGGAGGAAGGGGCGGGAGTGGTGGAAGAGGGGGAAGAGGAGGGCCTGGAGGGGGGAGGGTTACAGGTTTTTGGATGCGGCATTGATTGGAGAGGGGAGTAGGGGTGGGGGCAGAGAGGGGGGCCAGGGTGGGAGTAGGGCCTGGGATGGGAGCAGAGGGGATCTTGAGAGGGGGAACTCGAGAGGTGGTGGAATGGGAGCTGGGGTTAGGGGCAAGATGCCCACGCACTCGGCGGCGGGCACCGATGGGGTGGTGGGAATGGTGGTAGGGTCTTCAGGTCCAGGAGGGGAGGGAGGGCATAATGGGAACACCAGTTCTCCTGGGGCATCCGGGGGCTGGCCAACCCCCACCGGGAGGTTGTCCCCGATTGAGAGGGGGGCCGTGCCCCGTGACATCCTGGAGCAGGGAAGGGGGGCAGTTAAAGGGGTGCTAGTGGACAGGGAGAGTGGGAGCGAGGGGGGTGGGGAGTAGAGGGATGGCCCACAGGCCTCCAGTAGAAGGCCGTCCGCGTCCAGGGCCACCAGGGTGAGACCCAGGGCCTCAACCTCCTGCAAGAGGAGGGCAAGGCTGAGGCTGAGGCTTACCTCCTCCGGACGCTCCACAGGGGCAAGCTGGGCAGTGGCCGGAGGGGTGTCAGAGGAGGGTGAGGGGACGACGGAGGCAGTCTCTGTTTTTTGAGGCTCTGGCTCCAGGGCAGAAGGGGTGGTGTCCTTTATGGCCACCGCGGCAACTCCGGCCACCCCCAGCAGACGGTCGGTGGCCAGGGGTTCGGTGGGTGGGCTGGGGCTGGCGGCTCTTTTTGGTGCTTTGCGGGGCACGCCCACCCTGTCCTCCGACGGGGTGGGGTGCGGGGCGCGCGCACTTCCTTTCTTTCTTTTTCCCCCTACCAGCACCCAGTCATCCGAGGAGGGGGGCTGGGCGGCAGAGGATGAAGGGCCAGGGGACTGAGGCAGCAAGCAGGGAGGGAGGAAAGGAGGGGCTGGGACAGCAGGGGGAGGGGACGGCTTGCCCTGGGGTGGGCCCTGCCCAGGTCCTGCCGCCAGCCCTGCCTCCCTCTCCTCTGTGGGCCCGGCTCTTGTGCCCGCTTGGGCTCCAGCACCCGCTTCTTCCTGCCCGGCACCATGCGGACAGGCACTCTCCGACGCCTGAGTGGTGATGGATTCGTCCGGGACGAGAGGAGGAGGGGCGGTCTCAGGGCCTGTCGCGGTTGGGGCACTGCTGGTCTTGGGGCTGGCGCCCCACGGGTCGGAGGAGGTCCCGGGCTCCTCTTCGCGCCGGGCCAGGGGGCAAACCCTCCGGACGTGCCCCGCCACCCAGCGCACGAAACACCGGGCCTCCCCCAGGGTGTAGAAGACGTGGTACTGAGCCCCTTGATAGGGCACCAGTATAGCCCCCTCCTGGGCTACCCCAGCCTGTGCTGCCACCAGTGACAGCTGTACCCAAGCCTGCTGGCGGAAAGAAAGCACATGCTGAAGGGCGGGGTCCTTGCAGCCTAGGGGGAGGGGGCTCAGGACTGACAGAGGCCAGCCCAGGGGGGCAAGGAAAGGCAGAAGGGCAGAGTTGGGGAGGAAGGGCGGGACGGAGGAGAACATCACCCGCACGCCCAGGTCTTCCAGTGACTCCAGGGGCACATGCACGCCCCCTACCACCAAGCCCCTCTCCACTGCCTCCTGGGCGGCGGCCTCCGAAGCCAGGAAGAAGTAGTAGGCATCCTTCAGTCTGCATGGACTATGGATCGCGCCCTTTATAGTTTCAATTGAGGACTTCATTTACAGTGTCTACTGTGACTATGAAGACCCACACGAGAGTGACAGTCCTTGCTGCATCTCTTGCAGATGTGGTGGGTGTCTGGCAAGTCCTTAGTGTGCTTTCTGTGAGCTCACTTCTCCTCTGCTAGCTGTCTGATCCTCATCTCGCCCTTCTGAAGGCCCTTGTGTAACCCCTGACTCCATCTGCTGTGGTCGTCTGCTAGTTCTTCCCAGTTGTCCAGCTCAATGTCTGCCTCTCTGAGGTCTTTCTTGCAGACATCTTTGTAGCACAACTCGGGGCATCCGGGAGGTCTTTTGCCAGAGGCTAGCTTGCCGTACAGGATGTCTTTTGGAATCCTTCCATCATTCATCCTGTGGACGTGGCCAAGCCAGCGGAGCCGATGCTGCCTGAGGAGGGTGTGCATGGTTGGGATTCCAGCTTGCTCGAGGACGGCGGTGTTGGTCACTCTGTCCTTCCATGATATTCCAAGGATGCACCTGAGGCAGTGCAAGGGGAAGACGTTCAGCCTCTTTTCCTGGCGGGCATACAGGGTCCAAGTCTCGCTGCCATAAAGGAGGGTGCTGAGGATGCAGGCTCTGTAGACTTGCATTTTGGTGTGAGTGTACAGCTTGTTGTTATTTCACACTCTCTTGCTGAGTCTGGACAGAGCTTTTCCAATCCTCCTATTTAGCTCAGTGTCCAACGACAGGGTGTCAGTGATGGTGGACCTGAGGTAAACGAACTCGTGGACGACCTCTAAAGTATAGTTGTCAATGCTGATTGACGGGGATTCAGCAACATCCTGACCAAGTATGTTTGTCTCCTTTAGGCTGATGGGAAGCCCAAAGTCCTTGCACGCTTTGGAGAACTGATCCAGCAGTTTTTGAAGCTGGTCTTCTGCGTGAGACACTACAGCAGCGTCGTCTGTGAACAGCATGTCTCTGATGAGGACTTCCCGCACCTTAGACTTAGCTTTCAGCCTTGCAAGATTAAACAGTTTCCCATCAGATCTTGTGTGCAGCAAGATGCCCTCTGTTGAAGATCCAAAGGCGTGCTTCAGGAGGAGTGTGAAGAAGATCCTGAACAATGTCGGAGCAAGCACGCATCCTTGTTTGACGCCGCTCCTGATTCTGAAAGCATCCGATAATGCGCCATCATATTGGATGGTTCCTCTCATGTCTTCGTGGAACGACTGGATCATCTTGAGTAACCGTGGTAGACAGCCTATCTTGTGGAGCAGTCTGAACAGACCATCCCTGCTGACCAAGTCAAAGGCCTTGGTCAGGTCGATGAAGGCTATGTAGAGTGGCTTCCTCTGCTCCCTGCACTTCTCCTGCAGCTGCCTTAGAGAGAAGACCATGTCAACGGTAGACCTCTCTGCACGGAATCCGCACTGCGATTCGGGGTACACCCTCTCAGCAATCTTCTGGAGTCTCCCAAGGATGACGCGAGCGAACAGTTTACCAGTGACGCTTAGGAGGGAGATTCCACAGTAGTTGTTGCAGTCGCTTCTGTCTCCTTTGTTCTTATACAATGTTACAATGTTAGCGCCGTGCATATCCTGTAGAACCTCACCCTCTTTCCAGCACAGGCACAGTAGCTCATGTAGGGGTTCCAGGAGCGTGTCCGCGGCACACTTGATTACCTCTGGTGGTATACCATCCTGGACAGGGGCCTTTCCTGCTGCAATGCTGTCAATGGCTCTCTTCAGTTCATCCACAGTTGGTTCCTGATCCAGTTCGTCCATTACTGGTAGGAGCTCGACGGCATCGAGGGCTGTGTCAACCACCACGTTCTTGCGTGAGTACAGCTCAGAGTAGTGCTCAACCCAGCGCTCCATCCGTTTGGCTTTGTCAGCGATGACTTCACCAGATTTGGATTTCCAAGGTGCCATCTTGTTCTGGGTGGGTCCTAATGCCTTCTTTATACCCTCATACATTCCTCTGAGATTACCAAAGTCAGCACAGGTCTGGATGCTGCTGCATAGCTGGAGCCAGTGGTTGTTGGCACAGCGCCTGGCTGTCTGCTGTACTGTTCTTCTGGCCACTCTAACTGCTTGCTGGGTACTCTGGCTCGGTGAGCATTTGTACTCCAGGAGTGCAGTGCTCTTCTTTTCAATGACTGGAATCATCTCATCGGAGTTAGCTTCGAACCAGTCGTTTGTGTTTCTAGCTCTTCTTCCAAACACTGACAAGGCCATGTTGTAAACTGTATCCCTCAGATGTTGCCATTTGGATGTCACATTGGCACCCCCAGGGCTGCTGCACAGATTTTCCTGGAGGGTCTCTGAACTTTTCAGCTTTCTCCGAGTTTGCCGTCTTTCTGGCGTCAATGCGGGGCCTTCCAGCAGGTTTAGAGCGGTACAGCTTCTTGGGTCTCAGCTTGAGCTTGGCGCAAACTAGCGAGTGATCTGTATCACAGTCAGCACTATGATAGCTGCGTGTCAGAAGGACATTTTTGAGGTTATTACGCCTAGTGATGACCACATCTAGTTGATGCCAGTGCTTCGAGCGTGGGTGTCTCCAAGACACTCTGTGCTGTGGCTTCATTTGTAAGAATGTGTTTGTGATGCATGGATTGTGGTATGTGCACAGTTCACGGAGATGCTGTCCATTGTCATTCATTTTTCCCACACCGAAGTGTCCGAAGCAGGAAGGCCATGAGGCCCAATCAACTCCAACTCTTGCATTGAAGTCACCCAAGATGTACAGTTGTTCACGAGCAGGTATTTGCGCTACAGCAGCACTAAGCATGTCATAGAACTTGTCTTTTACTTTTGGTGTGGCGTACAGGGTTGGGGCATAAGCGCTGATCAGATGGACGGGACCGACACAAGTTTGAAGCGTGATCCGAAGAAGTCTTTCTGATCCGCCCATGACTAATTCCACCATTTGTAGAAGGGTGTTTCTGACAGCAAAGCCAACACCATGCTCTCTGGGTTCTTCTTGAGCTTTACCCAGCCAGAAAAAGATGTAGTCCTCTTCCTTTAGAGATCCCAAATCTGCGAGTCGCGTCTCTTGCAGTGCAGCGATAACAACTTGGAGCCTCTTCAGTTCCTCGTTAATGACAGTGGTCTTTCAGGTGCCACTGATGGCCTGAAGATCTTCAGTCAAGCCGGTCAGCATGGTCCGCACATTCCAGCAAGCACGCTTAAATTGTTGATGTTTCTAATTTCTTGTTGATTTTCTTATTGGTTTGCCTGGTGCCCAAATTTCAGTAACTTGTCAGGTTCAGGAACCTTAAGCCTCACGCACCCAGCAAGGCAGGTGAACTGTGGCGGGACAGTACCCTATTGGCTGGGGGCTGCCCAGCTTGAGGCGGGCGGTGACTGTCCAATGAGATGCGAGGATCTCTCCCACCGTTGAAGGCAACCCCGGCACTCGTTCTCTACGCCAATCGAGCAAGAGCTTATAACCGGTATCTGTTGCCTCTTGTGTTGATGCAACGCTGTTCAGCGATGCCGGAGTACCTCTCCGGGCGCGAGCCTGGGCACTTATTATGGAGACTCTGGGCTGCCCAGACACCAGTGTCCCCCTCTCGACTTTACTGATATAGTCCAAAGGAGAGGATAACCTCCACGTCTGGTACCAGCTCAGCTGCAGGAGTTGCCGGGACAGTTTCCCGAACATCCGAGAGGCCGCCACCACGGCCGCGGGCCCCACCACCTGTGCCAACGCCCGCATGTAGGTTTCTACGTGGGGTGAGGCAGCCACCAGGAGGCAGCGGACTCCGTGCCTCCTGGTGAGCGCGGGGAAGGGACCACGACTGTCGGGGGTGGTAGTCCTAGCGCAGGCGGAGGGAGCAGGGTGTGAGGCGGCAGCCGCCGCCTGGGCGTACGACCTGGGGGCCGAACAATCGGAGCCCCCAGGCACGGTGGTGGGAACAGGGGGGCAGGGAGAAGGGGGAGCTGCACCAGATGTTGCAGCAGCTGGGGTAAGAGCCCCCATCACGGGAGGTTTGGCCTTCCGGGTGGGGCTCTTGCCTTTCTTTTTCCCCTGGCCCTTCCTACCCTTTTGGGGGGTTGGGTTCGGGGCGGGGTCACCGGAGGATGCTGCGGCGGGGGTGGCAGGAGCCCCGGAGCCTACGCCCGCGCCCTTGGCCGACGGAATGGCAAGGACCCTGGCGGCCCTGGATGAGGAGGCCGCCATTTCAGAGGTGGAAGGGGTGCCAGTGGAGGGAAGAGGGGGCATGGCCAGATGGCCCCCTGGTGGTTGTAGAAGCCATGGTGAGGGGTGCAAGGGTGAGGGAATTTTTTGGGGTGGGGCACTTTAAGAAAGAGCAAGGGAGGGGAGGAGGAAAGGAGAAGGGAGGGAGGAAGTGGCTACCCCTCCCCCACCGGCCAAGCTGAGGGCCTGGTCAGGTGGGGGTGGGGCAGGAGGAGGGAGGGAGGAAAGGGAGGTGCAAGGGGGCCACAACTCCCAGCACAGGGTGGTAAGCAGCTCCTGCAACTGCACTGGGATGTGTGTGTGGGGGGGGATTCAGTATTTGTAAGTGTGGGGAGGTGAGTGAGTGGGAGGGGAGGGGCTCAGGCACCTAACAGAAGAAGGGGGGGAGCGTGGGCACAAGGAAGCGGGGGGCAAGGTGGAAGGGTGGCAGAGCCAACCAAAGGAGAGGGGGGTTGGGGGAAGAGTGTCCCCATGGGTGCCTGAGGG
This sequence comes from Carettochelys insculpta, assembly GCF_033958435.1. Classification (NCBI taxonomy): domain Eukaryota; kingdom Metazoa; phylum Chordata; order Testudines; family Carettochelyidae; genus Carettochelys; species Carettochelys insculpta. The sequence continues at coordinate 12,213,529 of NC_134147.1, read as the reverse complement.
TGGGCCCACAGCAGCCACTGCAGAGCCCCCCAGGAGCAGGAAGGAGGAAGGGGCAGATGGTTAGGGTGGGGCCCAGATGGAAAGGGCCCCAGTGGCAGCTGGGTGTGGAGGGGGCGGGGCAGTAAACGAGGCAGTGGCTGCAGGGGTGGGGCAGGGACCACACCCTTACACCCCACCCCCAACTATGCAGCCACCCCTCTGGAGCCCCGGTGGGGAGGGGCCCCACCACCACTCCACAGCAAGCTGTGGAGGGAAGCCCAGCCGTTGCCCAAGAAAGCCCCTTACCTCCTCCGGAGCAGTGAGGATGCAGTGGCCAGTGGATGGAAAGGTGGGCCCAAGCAGAGGGCCAGCGGAGTCCCCCCCCCAGAAGATGGAAGGGGGGGTACCCCCCTCCCCGCCAAGAAGCAGGGCAGCAGGAGTCCCCCCTCACACCACCCACGCAGCAGGTCTAGAAGAAACTAGCCGGGAGGGGTGGGGTGGGGTGGGGTGGGGTGGGGGGCAGAAGAAAGCAGCCTGCCTAAGGTAGGGAAGAGAAGCTGGCCCAGAAGCGGGGGCAAAGGACAGCCTCAGGAGGGCCTGAAGCAGCCAAAGGCTGCCCACCCCCCAGCACCTCACCTCCCAACTGTGGGGCTCCCCAAATGGGATCCCCACAGCAGCCCTGCAGCCTAGAGAACAGAGTGTTTCTGTTCCCTGTCTAGGCCCAGACCTCCATTGGTCAGATAGGCCCTGTGCTCCCTATAAAAGGCTCCCCATCTGGTAGCAGGGGGGAAGGTTTTGGGAGGTGCATCAGAGGAGCAGGAGCAGGAGCAGGAGCAGGAGCAGGAGCAGGAGCAGGAGCAGGAGCAGGAGCAGGAGCAGGAGCAGGAGCAGGAGCAGGAGCAGGAGCAGGAGCAGAGGGAAAAGGTACCACAGGGAAGTGGTGGGTGAAGTGGCCCAGGGTGAGGCTACTACTTTGGGGCAGGGGTGAAGGTCCTGCCGGTTGCCTCTTGTTCTCATAGGGACCCTGGGCCAGAGTCCAGGGTAGAGGGTGGGTCTGGACTCCCCCCACCTTCCCCCAAGGGATCACTTTACTGGAGCAGGCGCGGGCCTGCAAGGGGACTGGTATTATTCTCCCTGTACTGGTCCCGCCTATGATGAGGATGGCTCACTAAGCGGAGACCCCTGGCTTTGGAAGGGCCTGGGCAAAAGGGGGGCCTCCGCGAGTCTCTGAGGCAGCTCAGATCCGCCAGGAAGCGCAGGGACCCACAGAGGCTGACGAGGGACTTTGTCACATTACATAGTATCCCTGCCTATTGCTTATAGAACACTTTTACCTCTAGTACAAGGTGTTTTCCTTAACAAGTTACTTAAACAAAACAGACATGCAATAACATCTATGTGGTTAATAGGATGGGTGATGCATCTACAAGAGTAATGACGGTGGCTTCACACAAGCACATCCAGGGTACTTATCTAGAAGATTAAAGCAAAAGAGACAGTAACAGCATAGAGCAATAACACGCTTATTTTTATGTACCAGAATGGGATAGCGCTATATCCTGGTTCTCACTTGCAGGGCCTCTTCTTGGAATGTTGTTGCTGCGACAGCCATGCCTCCCTCCAAACTCCAAGGCCCTGTCTGAGTTGGGACGACCTTCCCTGAGTCTTGTGGGTGAGATGAAGGGGCCCAAGTGAGGGTAACCTTCCACTCATGTGAACTGGATTTCTGAACTATGGATTTATAGACCTACTCTAGACTTTAGGATTCGAATAGGGGGCCTTTAGCAAAATACCATAACCTGCCTCAGAAATTTCCATCCAACATGCCTGACTGCTACCAGCATATTCCAATAGCTCCACCAATCTGTGCATGATCTTCTCACATTCTTCCTAGTGCAGGCTTCTAGCCACCCTCTGGGCAAACAGCAGCATAATGCACAAGATACTTACGATGCTTGCCACAGCAGTTTGAAGCTGTGCATATAAGATTGACATGTTATCCATGGAGGTACTAACACCTAGAGGAAAAAGAAACAGTCACTTATGGTTATTTAATTCCAGAAAATGTAGTAGGCTTTCACTTGGTAAGAGACTGCCGTCTTCTTTGTCCAAAGGGACAGAGATGATGGCTGTGTCTACACTAGCTCCCTACTTCGAAGGGAGGATGGTAAATAGGGTGTTGGGAGTTTATTAATGAAGTGCTGCGCTGCATATGCAAATTCCCCCCCGTGGCAACTTCGAAGCATTAAACTTCGAAGTGCCAGCTTGCATGTAGCTGCGGCTCACCCGCCAGTACTTTGAAGTGCCCTCGGTACTTCGAAGTCCCTTTACGCCTCAAAAGTGCCAGGCAGTTTGAGGTACTAGCGGGTGAGCTGTGGCTAGATGCGATCCAGCACTTTGGAGTTGCCATGGGGGTGGGTAGGGGGAATTTGCTTTATGATGTGCCGCATATGCAGCGCAGCGCTTCATTAATAAACTCCCAACACCCTAATTACCATGCTCCCTTCGAAGGAGGGAGCTTGTGTAGACAAGCCCAAACTGTAACATAGATGTAGCAAATAAGCTTCAAAATGAACAGAATTAATTGATGCATAAAAGTGTGTTTCATGGTATCTACCCAAACAGTGGGTTGTGACAGCATGGGCTGATTAAGAAAAGGTGATTTTCAGAGTTACAAAAAATGCTCACTGATTTTAATCAGAGTTTCACTTTCAATGAGGTTTCTAGAGTTAAATCACATGGTTTAGAATGATCTCCAAGAATCACTGTGCTGAAGCATTTGGATAGCTTGATTTTAAAGGATATTTATTTATTTTATATGTTGAAAGTTATTTTGCTAACTAGAGCTTTTCCACAAAAATAAGAACTGTAATGTTAGGCTTAACAGAACAACTTCACTCAAATGGATGTGCATTTATTTGATTATGAAAGACTAGGTCATTGGGATAGAGGTTAACTCAAGTGTGAGCAACTTCTCAGTTTTCATGTGACTTTCCACCTGCAGGAGACTATAAGTTTAGAGAATATGGCCTTCTACCTATTCAAATCCCAGGATTCCCAGGTCCAGAGGAAGACAGACAGAAGGACAGGAAGATAGAAGGAAGACTGCTCTGCTGGCCACACGTCTTTACACTCCCATATTATTCTTTCACATATGATTATTGTTCAGAGCATCATAGAATGCAGAACTCTTATGCAGAAGTAGCTGTTTGGGTGAAGACAACAGACTAGCTGAAATGTTTTAAATGTTTGCTTAAAATTAACACAAATGGAAAGGGAGGAGTATTGATAGAAAGAACAACATACTTCAGGCTCACTGCTGGAGGCAGTGAGCGCGGAGAACAGCCACTGGGGTCAGCTACAGCAGGAAAACAGTGGCCATGAGGAGACAAGGCTCTCTACCCTGCCAGGAGAGTTAAGTGCCCCCTACCCCAGCCCTCTCCAGTGCTCAGCCATGGCGCAGCTCAAGAGGAATCCTGCTACCCCCTGCAACTTCCCCACAAAATTACCCCCCAAGATGTCAGGAATCCAAGCTTTGCCTCACAAGCTCATGCTGGGGCCAAGAAAAACACTGCAGTCCCTGGCCAGGCCACCCACTTGCTGCTATCCCTGAGGCTGGGGAAAACAGCCCTGGCCCTAGCCCAGCCCCTCTCCCCCACCCAACACACACACTGCTATTGGGCCAGGGACTGGGAAAAAAGCTGTGGCCGGAGCTCCACCCCCTTATTACTTTTGGGCTGGGGCCGAGGGAAAAAGCCAGGGCTGGGGCCAGAGCCAAGGCCGCATCTGCGGCCATTAAACCAATTAAGCTGAGTTCCATTTCAGCATGGCAGGCAGGGACTGGCCCCTGAGGATTCAGGCTGTAGCTAAAGTGCCACAAATGGCTCCTTGAAGAGCCGCTTGCATCTCACGGCCACCCAGCAGGCAATCCTTACCAAATCTAATCTCAAACCATGTTCGGGTCACTACCCATAGGTTGGGAATCTCTGCTCTAAGGCACGTGTGAAGTAAAACCAAATAAAAATCAACTACCTAGAAAAGCCAAAGATCATAGACATTAGGCCAGTATGAAATTTCATGCATCTACGAAGGTACTTTTAGAAAAGAATAGATGTTTATGCTACATTTTAGAATGCAACCCTAACTCTGGAGTTACACCAGCAGACATTCTGAAAATACCTACATAAGAGAAAGAAGGGATGTGAGTTGTCAGCAACTTTACGAAAGGAAAAATCTAACCGAAATACAGAGAGAAAAATTACAGCCATGAGTCTGACTCTCCCAGCTAGATGTGGCAATCACCTGACTGAGGCATGTGACACTGGCAGACAGGTACTAGCTTATGTCAAGGTCCCCAGGCCTCACTGATCATAGACATATGCATAGCTGGAAATCAATCTGTGTGATAGCATTATTACAACAGACATTAACTTGGTAACAATGTGATTAGTCTTGAAGTGCTTTAAGGGTACTGGATGCACAGATTTCATAACTTCTTTGGGCTATGGTGTGAGTGTTTGCAATGTAAATCTGTGTCTAACTGGCAATGCAGGAAAGAAGCATTAATTAATATAACATGCTGGTCCTGCACACAAGAGCCGTGTCTACACGTGCACGCTACTTCGAAGTAGCGGCACTAATTTCGAAATAGCGCCCTTCACGGCTACACGCGTCGGGCGCTATTTCGAAGTTAACTTCGACGTTAGGCGGCGAGACGTCGAAGTCGCTATCCTCATCAGGAGATGGGGATAGCACCCTACTTCGACATTCAACGTCGAAGTAGGGACCGTGTAGTCATTGCGTGTCCCGCAACTTCGAAATAGCGGGGTCTACCATGGCGGCCATCAGCTGAGGGGTTGAGAGACGCTCTCTCTCCAGCCCCTGTGGGGCTCTATGGTCACCGTGGGCAGCAGCCCTTAGCCCAGGGCTTCTGGCTGCTGCTGTGGCAGCTGGGGATCCATGCTGCAGGCACAGGGTCTGCAACCAGTTGTCGGCTCTGTGGATCTTGTGTTGTTTAGTGCAACTGTGTCTGGGAGGGGCCCTTTATGGGAGCAGCTTGCTGTTGAGTCCGCCCTGTGACCCTGTCTGCAGCTGTGCCTGGCACCCTTATTTCGATGTGTGCTACTTTGGCGTGTAGACGTTCCCTCGCAGCGCCTATTTCGATGTGGTGCTGCGCAACGTCGAACTTGAACATCGACATTGCCAGCCCTGGAGGACGTGTAGATGTTACTCATTGAAATAGCTTATTTCGATGTTGCTACAGGCTTCACATGTAGACGTAGCCAAGAAGAGCCACTGAAATCAAAAAAGCAATTCTGAAGCATCAAATTACAAAGGCTGTATTGACACCCTGTCCCCCTTCCACCTACCCTACCATCCCCTACAACACACACCCATGAAGAGGAGGCAGGTAATGACACTTGCTTCATCATTTTGAATTCTGGGGGAGGAGAATAAAAATGCCTTTCCAGGATGCATTTGAAGGACAATCTTTCTAAGCATAAACAAGGGATTGTCAAGCTTTTTCGGTTGGGTTAGCACAAGAGGACATAAAAAACTTCCATGCCACAGATGTTGCTATTACTTTTTGGAACCTAAGACTGGAACTTGTCGTGTGTGTATGTTTACCTGCTCTAATCTCATAGATACCTCATTTTTTCATAGAAAAGAAATCTTTAGTTAGTATTATAGGATTGTTTGGAGATCTGAAATGTAATTGATCTGGGAATACCCAGAAGCAGTGACTCCATATGAAGCCTACAGTAGTGGTTAAGTTGTTGATACTGGGCTGCAGAAATAGAAGATTAGATTCTGTGTGGGGTTTGTGCCCTGTTTCCTAGCAGTCTGGCCTGAGGTGGGCACTCTCAGTCACGAGCTATTCTAGACACCTTGACAGAGGAGCTTACCTAAGCTTGCAAAGAAAGATTAAAGGTTAAGTAACAGAAAAGACTTACAGGACTATAGTGTGTTAAGCTTTTCGTTGATTGCTTTGCAATCTGTTTTGCCAGGCCTGGCCAAAGAGTCTCTGGGGCCCAGCTGGTGGGTGATGGATGCTATGGTCAATTGAAGCTCAGGACCCTTAAGGCGGAGGGGCTCAAAGTGAGCACACTGCTTGCCTCACCCTAAAGCCAGGCCTGTGTTTTCTGGAAACTATTTGAGTTACTTTGTTCAACAACTGGCCACAAGCTCACCAAGAGCAGCCCTGATTTATTTTCTCCCTTTCTCCAGGGTTCTAGTCTTGGAGTCCTGACTGACATGGGAGAGAACTTTACCTCTTTTCCTCCCAGTGCACGGTTCCTTCTTTATATTTCAGTGACCTCTTGCTTCACTACACTTCCCTCTTGTTTCTTGATTTACTGTTTCAAGTTCAGTTAGCATGTTTAAGTGATAATCTATGATTTCTCAGTTACACCAATTTTTTCCATGTTTTGCACTACAGTGTTACTAATGTTCAAATATTCTTAGTCACAAGACTTTAAAAACAAATTTTTAATTCATCTTTCCACTTTTGAACTTCCTGTATCCACTGCCAATGTGCGTAAGACTGTTAACGTACACACTGCAACACAAGTTTTGGCATGAAAATTACCCAGTTTCTGGGACAAACTTTTTTTCTTTCCCCCTCCATTTGCTGTTGTCAGACATATAATGTGGACACCAGGAAGGTTTTTTTGTGTGTTTACTAACCTCCTGGAATTTTCCACAATGCCTTGGTGCTTTGAACTCCACTGCCCTGCAACAAGTACACAGCAATTAGTGCTTTCCCTCTAGCTAGCCCCTGGAACTTTAAATTCCATTTCCTGCTTGCTGCATCCGCATGGAGTGGTCTCTTGCCATCTTCCTGGCTGATCATGACTGGCTATTGCTGCAAACACTGTCCAGCTTGGACCATCATGGAGCATCTTGATCTGACCAATGTGTGGAAAGAGGAGTTTGTGCAGTCCCCTCTGTGAGTGAATCCCTAGGAACTGATGAAGCGGGTCTTTGTCCTCAAAAGCTTATGCTCCAAAATATCTGTTAGTCTATAAGGTGCCACAGGACTTGTTGTTTCTGTGGATACAGACCTACACCGTTACCTCTCTACTTGGGATGTGTAGAGACATATTTTGCAAAGCTTGGGTGAAAGGGGCTCTGACTGGGACACACTTCAGTGTAGACTGAAGATAAAGGTGAGTCACACAATAAGGTGAGGGAAGCAAACCATTTCTCTGGTACGACACCTAAGACATGCCAACCCCATAAAGGGACATGCCTGCCATTTGGTGAAGACCATGCTGCCAGGCAGCACCGTGTCATAGATTGAGCACATTTAGGGATCCAAGGGTGGGAAAGCTATTTAGGAGCTTGCAGCCCCTGGGGGGAAGTCTCCCCCAGTGGCTAAGATACTTGTGGAGGACTGCCTCAACTAGCCCCACATTGAACCCCCCCCCATGCCCATAGTGGGGCTTGCTGCCTCTGGAGCGAAGTCTCCCATCTTGTTAATATCTGTATAGTGAGTTGAGAAACCAAAATTTCTTTTTTCCTACATTTTTCTATCCTCTTTCTTCTAACTTTAGAACACAGTCTGGGCTCCTGTATTATTTTCAGGGATCACATTCAATGATGAGAGGTGGGACAGCATTGGATGGCCAGTTGAGAACACAGTCGTTGCACAGAAACCTTGTAGTGCACCGGAAAGCCAAAGACTCTCCCCATCAACAACTCTCTTTTCTGAAAAACTTTCCTGGCTTCTCTTTCTTCAGGCTTTTCAGGGTTCCTGTATTTGTTTCAATAAAGCCAAACATCTCTTTTTCCTTAGACTTTTCTATCCTATTCTAACTTTGAGGGTCCCTGTATTATTTCCAGGGATCGCCATATTTTCAGGGGTCGGGAGAGGAATGAGAAAAATGCAGTGTGGGAAGATGATGTCAAAGACCAGGGAGCAGACTCAGAATCCTACAGGGATGAGGGAATTGTGAGATAGGTTCCCACAACGTACTACTGAAACAGTTGGGCTACGTCTACACTAGCACACTACATCGAAGGAGCCTATTGCGAAGTAAGAACGTTGAAATAGGCTACTTTGACACGTATCATCCACACATCCTTCAGGGCTGGTGCCATCGACATTCAACATCTAAGTAGCGACAGGGAACATCAAAAGGAGCTGCCCTGGAAGAAATTGTGGAGCGTCCACCCACACAAGCGCTCCCCATCGATATAAGGGGCCAGGAAAGCCTGCGGACAGGGTCACAGGCAGGACTAGCCCTTCCGGGGCAACAGCAAGCCGCTCCTTTAAAGGGCCCCTCCCAGACATACCCGGCCTGAACAGCACGAGGTCCACAGAGTACTCTCCACACTCTCACAGACCAAGTCACAGCAGCTATGGACCCCCAGCAGCAGCAGCAGCAGCAGGAGGAGGCCCTCCAGGTAGTTATCCAGGGAACAAGCACCCTGCTAGGTGCTTCCCGGGAGGCCGCCCAGTGGTTCCTGCCAGAGGAGCCCTCCCTGGGGGCAGACAGGGATGCTCTTGACCACCAAGCTCCCCTCTTCCTCCCCTGCTGGCTGCTCCCCCGCCTCTGGAGCTACCCCACCAGCTCCGAGTGGCAGGCGCAGCTGGTCATGCGGGAGTGGGATGATGACTAGTTGCTGCAGAATTTCCACATGCGCCAGCAGACCTTTCTTGAGCTCTGCCAGTGGCTCAGCCCCGCACTGGGGCACCAGGACACACAGATGTGGCGTGCCCTCCCCGTCCAGAGGAGGGTCACAATAGCCATCTGGCAGCTGGCCACTCCAGACAGCTACTGCTCTGTGGGACACCAGTTTGGAGTGGGAAAGGCCACGGTCGGGGCCTTCATCACGGAGGTAAGGAGGCCTGGGCACGCACCCATTAGGGGGCAGGGGGGCCAGATGTGGGGCTGGGGAGGGAGGGGCTGGGAGGGTACCTGGAGATGTTTCCGGGAGAGGGGTTTGGGGGAGGGGCCTGGGGCACCCTGCACACCCTCATGGGCACTTCTGTTCCCTCCCCACAGGTGGTCCATGCACTCAATGCCATGCTGCTCCAGAGGATCGTCCAAGTCAGGGACATGGAAGCAGCCATCGCCGGATTTGCCACCATGTGGTTCCCGAACTGCTTGGGGGCCCTGGATGGGACCCACATCCTCATCTGCGCCCCAGACCACAGCGGGGAAAGATACATCAACAGGAGGGGCTACCGCTCCGTGGTCCTGCAGGCCATGGTGGACCTCTGGGGCCACTTCCAGGATTTCTATGTGGACTGGCCCCACTGCACACACGAAGCCCACATCTTCCAGAACGCGGGCCTGTGCCGCTAGCTGGAGGCAGGGACCTACATCCCCCAGAGGGAGATCCCTCTGGGGGACATCACCGTGCCCCTCTGCCTCATGGTGGACGCAGCCTACCCCCTTCAGCCCTGGCTCATGCGCCTGTACACTGGCACAGCTCCTGGCTGGCGGTGGGGTGGCAACACCTGACTGAACCATGCCTGCCAGGTGGTGGAGAGGACCTTCAGCTGCCTGAAGGGTGTGATGGGGTTCTGGGGTCCCCCAGGCTCTGCACCCTGTCCGCAGGCAGGAGAGACTCTCACTCAGCAGGAGAACAGCAGGTTTATTAGCCGACAGGACACAGCATCCTACAGAGGAGTCAGTACAGCAGGCAGAGACAGCCAGTCCAATCCATGTTGGGGAGAGGAGGCCCCGAGGGGCCCCCAGAGCTGGGGCCTTGCCCCCTCCTTTGTCTCTCTCTCTCTCAGCCCAGACTAACTGCTTCCCAACTCCCAGTTCCAATTCAAACCCCTCAGGCTCCACCTCCTCCTTTGTCTGCAGTACAAAGGTGTTACCTGGTCATCAAGGTTACCCTCAGCAGGAGCCCCACACCCTCTGTGAGCCACTCACATACACACAGGTATCCCCCACTCCATCACAAAGGGCCACTGGCAGTGACTCCTTGCCCACCTGGATGTTGGCCTCCAGAACATCCCCCAGGTTGTGGGCATGTGCTGCACACTCCACAACACTGTGGAGAGAAAGAGGGAGGCCTTCGTCCAGTGGTGGGCAGTCAATGTGAGCACAGGTTTCCCCCAGCCGGCCGCTGCACACAGTTGCCAGGCCTGCCATGAGGGGGTACGGGTCTGCGAGGCCCTGTGGGCCCATTTTGATCAGGGAGACCTCATAGCACCTTCCTGGCCTTCCCCAGATGGTCCTCCCACACCGCCCACACTACCCACACACCGCCCCCTCCCCATACCCCCAACAAGCACATGTCCCAGGTTCTTTGGAAAATAAAACTGTGGATTATTGAAAACTGGCAACTGTGTTATGTTCACAACAAAAACTGCCACCAATATACAAAGTAGGACAACTATATACAAATGGGGGCCCAGCGGCTGGCTCAGCCATCAGCCCATCAGTCTGGGGTGGGTGTAGAGGGGTGCGACCCTGGTGGGTATGGGTCACGACCACCCCCCCTTGTCTGCAGTCCCTGGTGCAGCCGGCTGGGGTCTGGGGGAACTGGCAGGTACAGCTGGGATGCCTCCACCATCTGGTCCTCAGCCCCAGTGGCTCCAGTCCTGGGGGGCTGGCAGGTGGCCCGGCAGGCAGCACAGCAGGTGGGGTGGCAGGTGGCGAGGCAGGTGGCAAGGTAGGTTAGGCAGGCGGCATGGCAGGGGGCGAGGCAGATGGGGCGGCAGAGGGGGCATCGGGTGGAGCGGTGTGGAGGGCGGCAGGGGGCAGGAGCCAAGCAACAGCCTCTCAGATCGACCCAGCTATGTCCTAGAATACGCCCATGAACTCCTGCCATGCTGCCCAGTGCTGGGTGGACTCCTCCCAGTCGAACCTTAGTCTCTCCTCGGCTACCTCCGTCTGCTGCTGGAGAGCTGCCAGGAGCTGGGGGCCCACAGGGGCCATCCCCTGGGTCTGGCGGTGGCCTTGAAGGGTGTCCCCAGGCACTGGCGGTGGATGACCTCTGGCAGGCTCTTGGGGACCACGAAGGGTGCCTGGCTGCCTGGGGCCTCGGGTGGTGCATCTGCAGACAGAGAGAGAGAGGGAGGGGAAGAGAGAACCAACTTCGTCAACTTTGATTACTGTTTTTGGTTCTCTGTGCCTTAAATATTGAGTCTGTTCTGGTCTGGCTATGGTCTGAAGAAGTGGGTCTGCCCCACGAAAGCTCATCACCTAATAAATTATTTTGTTAGTCTTTAAAGTGCTACTTGACTGCTTTTTGTTTTGATAGTGTATAGACTAACGCAACTCCCTCTCTGTTACTATAATCCTGAACAGTCTGTCAAGCTCTCACATGGAACCCACAAGGAAAATGCAGAAAAGGAAGACCACAGACAACAGAGAGCAGACCTGCTGGGGGAGGGATAGCTCAGTGGTTTGAGCACTGGCCTACTAAACCCAGGCTTGTGAGCTCAATCCTTGTGGGGGCCATGTAGGGAGGTAGAGCAAGTACATTTAAAAAAAAAATGGTGCTTAGCCCTGCAAAGAGGGCAGGGGACTGGAACTGATGACCTCCTAAGGTCCCTTTCAGCTCTATGAGATACATATACCTTGAGCAACTCCCACAAACAAACTGGGGTACTCATGGAGCCAGCTAGAAGTTTTGTCTCAAAACAGAGTGAAGTGGAGGAGACTTAGAGATGACCTATGCTCCGTGCAGGGTACAAGGGTGAAGTAGTACTAGTAGTTCACAATTATATACCGATGAATAAAGTTTTTACATTCCACATACTTATTTTCTTAAACATAACAAAAGGGGTTTTTTTTTTCATATGGACATAACCAGGGGTCAGCAACCACAATAGCAAGAAGAGCCATTCTTTTCAAATTTGGTAAACTCAGTAATTCAAGAGCCACAATGCAAGACTGTCAATAAATAATGTCAACCCGTACTTTTTGTAACCCCTGTTTTAAGAACAGTGCACACACAATGATTTGTAGTGCAATACATGTTTACTGCAGGATGTTCACAAACTTTTTACATATTCCATTTCCCTACACTTTACATGTGTTTGTACCACTGTCTTCCTGACTTTTACTCCTCCTCTTCCTCATCATAATCAACAACCATGGGCTGAGCACCCATTGGTGTCTGATGCCTCTCTCACTATTTCCTTCCATCTTTGCCTGTCCAGTGCCGAGTGGCTTAATTTCTGTAGACTAGCTCTGCACCAGTCTACTATGTCATCTACCCATTCTCATCTGCCTCTCCTATTCAAACTGACCATTATGCCAAACACCAGGTTCTTGATTTTTTGTTTGTCATTCATTCTGCAAATATGCCCCAATAGCTATAACTTGCCTTGTATAACCGTCTGCAATAGGTTCTCTTCCAGCTGTATCTTCCTATATAATTCCAACTTTCCCTCCTACCTGCTTTAATTATCCCAATTTTAATTCACATTTAAGTTCAGTTTTCTTTCTTAAATGTGTGTTGCCTTTCACAGCAGGAATGCCACAAGCTTCCTATTCCTTTTCAAAATCAAGACTTTATTAGCACCATAATCAAAACACAGATACAGTATCATATCCCACAATGCACTGCACATATTAAAGGTGGAGTTATCCAACATTACAAGATGACTTATCATTTGCTATTTAGCTATGAGTTGTTCATTGTTTACCAGAAATAATCAGGATGGTTTTCTTTTACTTTGTAATGGCAGCATTTGGAGCCACAAAGAAGTCCTTAAAGTCCTGTGGAGTTGCAGGTTGCAGATCCCTGGACATAATCACACTTTCTGTTGGTTTGGATTATATTAGACAAGCTGGGGGGCCCTGCTGATTGCAGGAAAGAAAAGTGTGGCCCAACATAAAAAGTTTGCTCACCCCTGATATATTGAAACAAAAAGCAGTCAAGTAGCACTTTAAAGACTAGCAAAATAGTTTATTAGGTGAGCTTTCATGGGACAGACCCACTTCTTCAGACCATAGCCAGACCAGAACTGGCTATGGTCTGAAGAAGTGGGTCTGTCCCACAAAAGCTCACCTAATAAACTATTTCGCTAGTCTTTAAAGTGCTACTTGACTGCTTTTTGTTTTGCTAGTGTATAGACTAGCATGGCTTCCTCTCTGGTACTGATATATTGAACTGTTTTTTTTGTTTTTGTTTTTGTTTTTTTTTCAATACATTCCAGCGCCTGTAAATAATTGTGCAGGAGCACACTGTCGCATGAGCAAGGTCGAGGTAACAAAAATTAAGCATGAGGCACAGCACAGAGCTCCACTCTGTTTCAGGTTTCTTGAGTATGCTACCCCACTCGCTTACTTGCAAGAAGGAAAAGGAGCCAAGAGAAAAAGGCAGGTTTGAGGAAACATGGGGACCTTCATGAAGAACAAGTCTTCTCTTGTTATCGCAGTGCGTTACCGTGTCATTAAGCGAAAGTAATTGGTGGCTGTATAACAGTGCTCTCAGTATAGGAGGATTTTCTCATGTGCTCTCTGTCCTGTCCATAACTTTTTATCTTATAATCAAATGTGTAGTAGCATTTTGTACCTCTATTTAGCAGAAACAAGGCTAGTATATGATCTTCTACTACAGGAGGTTAATTTAAACAGGAAAGGTGTAAACAATTGGTTTAGTGACCCACGTCAGGGTATTAAGGTTAGCTCGGCTTCTCTTAAAGTTCAGATTGTTTGAAAGACGTTTTCTGTTATTTACATTCCAGCGCTACTTGTGATCTCAGATAGAGCTATTTTTGTATTCCGTGGTGATATCACTGAGTTCCTAGAATCAGGACAATACATTTCAATGTTATACGTTTGTTTATTTTTAGAGTGGACTTCTGTACTTTAACAGTTTGGTTCCCCCTTTTTTTTTAACTTCTCTTTTGAGGTTTCCATTTCTGTAAAGTCTATTTACTTAGCTGGGTGCAGCATGTGATCCTTTCCAGAGTACCCTAATGACAAAAGTTGTTCCCTCTCTTTTCTCCCCTCCCCACTGTAATCTAGATTTGGCATACAAAATCTCTTTTTAGGAAGCAGGCTTGGATGACAGCGTTCTGTGTGATATATTTTTATTCTAAATATGCTCTCAGGGTATGTGGTTTATTGTATATTTCATGCTGCTTCCATAAATTGGTGTGATTGTCGAAACAAAAAAAAAAAACCCTTTGGAACGCACCTGTGCAGGGGTTTCAAGAGTTTTTGTTTACAGAGTACTTGGCATTTAATTTAGAACAAACTTGTCAGTACAGAAATCAGAAGCAATCAGTACAATCCATCTTGGGAAAATGGGGCCCAGAGGAGTCCCCAGGCTCAGGGCCCTGACCCTTCTTCCTCCCTCTTGAGCCAAAGGAGACTGCCTCATCAACTGCCCAGTTCCAATTCAAACCAGCCAGATCCCTACTCCCTCCTTTGTCCTGTTTCCAGGGAAGAAGGGTGTCACCTGGTTGCCTAGGTTACAATGAGCAGGGAGGGCCTGACATATGTGTGAGAAGTCATCACGCCAAAACTCCCCTCACCACAATGCACTGATGCTGTGAAGGGAGACTGAGGCACATACTTTGGGTTTCTACAGGACAGTAGGAAATATATGTAGCCTAACTAGGGAGATAATATCCTTACCCATCCCACTGCATCACATGGGCTACGTATACGCTAGCACACTATGTCGAAGTAGCCTATTTCAACATAAGAACATCGAAATAGGCTACTTCGATGCATATCGTCTACACATCCTCCAGGGCTGGTGCCGTCAACATTCAACTTCAAAGTAGTGACGGAGAACATTGAAAGGAGCCACCCTGGAAGGAAATGCGGAACGTCCAAGTGCTCCCCATCAAAATAAGGGGCCAGCAAAGCCCCACGCCGCTCCCTTAAAGGGCTTCTCCCAGACACACTCGGCCTGCACAGCACGAGATCCACAGAGCTGACAACCAGTTGCAGATCCTGTGAACACAGCATGGACCCCCAGCTGCAGCAGCAGCAGCAGCCAGAAGCCCTGGGCTAAGGGCTGCTGCGCACGGTAACCATAGAGCCCCACAGGGGCTGGACAGAGCATCTCTCAACCCCTCAGCTGATGGCCGCCATGGAGGACCCCGCTATTTCGAAGTAGCGGGACACGGGTCATCTACACATGCCCTACTTTGACGTTCAATGTCGAAGTAGGGCGCTATTCCCATCTTCGGATGGGAATAGCGATTTCGATGTCTAGCCACCTAACATCGATTTCAACGTCGAAATAGCACACGGTGTGTGTAGATGCGATGCGTGCTATTTCAACGTTGTGCTGGCTACTTTGAAGTAGCCAGCTAGTGTAGACGCACCCATGGAGTATTAAAAATACTGATCTGGATATGGATGTTGTGTCTTAAATCCATTTTAGATTAGCAGCTGAATGTGATTTAGGCTGCATGAAGCCTTTCACCTATTTCTATTGGTCAAAAAGGGGCAGTCTGTAGGATTTTAGTTTGTTTGTTTTGTGCCTTCACAGCCACTGAATTTTTCTTCAGATCGAGAATTCTGCTTCTTGGACAAGTTCGAAGAAAGAGAGAAAAAGAAAATCAGCCCCGCCAGGACATGGATTAAAGTAACCCACCCTTTTATCCCATTGGGGAAAAGAGTCCAGACACTCGGCATTCATAACCGCTGTCAGGAAGACCATTAGGAAATATAAAAAATTTTATGAGGTGTGGCAACGACTTCTGCCAGAGTTTTGAAAATCAAGAACTAGGTGAAGCAGCCAGGAAATTCTGTGGTAAACTGAATGCCTGCCCCCAGAGCCAGGCACCCCCAGCCCCTGCATTCTAATTCAGTGCTGGCGAATCACCAGAGCTGCCAGAGCCGCTGCTGGGCCTGCCATTGGAGCCTCTGGGATGGATGATATTGCCACCAGAAGCTTCTCTCACCAAGTGATCAGGTGCATGTGCGGAGCAGGTGGACTAAACTCCCCGCATGCAGCTTTCAGGAGGAGCCACATTTAAAGACACGCCAGCTCGAGAGCTGTGGATTAGCCACACCCACATTCACCACAACACGGTGCCCTATTTGCCACATGTGACAAGTAGTGAACACATTGGACACCGCTGCACTAAATGATGGGTCCAGGTGTACAAGTCACAGATAGATAACGGGTAAACGCCAACGTACATTATTACTCACAGTAGAAAAACTGCACAAATATGATCTCCAATAATGAGGTTTTTACAAAACTGAAACCTAGATGATGTCAGGAACCATTTCATCACCTGCAAAGAGATGTAGCAACCACTGACCAGCGCAGAGAAAATGTTCAGCAGTTGATGACAAGAAATGAAGCACGTTATCAAGTATACCAAGGAAATTTAGATGGCAGAATACAATGATCCACATTGGAATTTGTTCAGACAGTTGGGATAACACCCTTAGGTTATGTCTTCAGTGAAAATACTGTCATGATGCTGCTGCAAAGTAGATATGCACTATGGTGAAGGCAGAACCCATCTCCTTGCTATAATTAATCATCAGCCTGGGAGGTGGTAGCTAAGAAGAAGGAAGAATTCTTCGGTTGCTCTAGCACCGCCTATCTCAGGTTAGGTCAACTTAACTATGTTGCTTAAGGAAGTGGATTTTTTACATCCCTGAAAGACATAGCTGGGCCCACCTTAATGCTTCAGTATAGACATGGCCCTACTCCTAAGAAGAGGATCTTCCCCATAATCTCCTAGGCTGTGTCTACACGTGCCCCAAACTTCGAAATGGCCACACAAATGGCCATTTTGAAGTTTACTAATGAAGCGCTGAAATGCATATTTAGCGCTTCATTAGCATGCGGGCGGCAGCGGTGCTTCGAAATTGACGCGGCTTGCCACCGCGCGTCTCTCCCAGACGGGGCTCCTTTTTGAAAGGACCCCGGCTACTTCGAAGTCCCCTTATTCCCATGAGCTGATGGTTGAGGGGGCAGCTAATTGCAGGGGCAAAAAGTGGGGCATTTCCCAAAAACTTTGCTCATCCCTGTGACTGTGTCTCATGTGCAGAGCATCATTGATGGTTATATTCAGCTAAATCAGCAAATAAGTTATTATGTCATGGACTAAATGTTTTTGTTGGGGTTTCAATGCATAGGTGTTATTAACAACTCCATATAAAATGGTCAGCTGTGCAGTAAAGACTGAGGGACAGCTGAAGGGGTAGAGCTTTACCCCAAAGTCCTTTTGCCAGTTAGTCTGTCATCAAGTAGTGTCTGTTTCACTGATATATGTGTTATATGATAAATCTTTACACTTTTAAGATGAGGTCTAACATCTGGCTGAGGCCAGGCATTTGATCTCATTATCTACATTAGGCCAATATAGAGAGCTACATCAGCACCATGAAGAGATAATCTGGCGCAAGTGCAGTCTGAATTTATAGTCAGTGATTCACTTTTTGGCTCTGTTATGCAACTGAGGGCTCCATTTTCAAAACACTGTGTGCTGCTGTGTTCCTCGAAAGTGTGCACTTTCATATAGTGTGGAAGATGATGTAACTGTGGCTGCCACATCTTACCACGCACAGCTGGGGGCACCACCACATGGCTTAGAGGAGCCACCACCAGAGCTCCCATGTACATGTGGCAGCTCCAGTAGAGGAGGTGGTGGTTCCTCTGGGCTGTACCAGTGGTAAGTCATGAGGGGGTGCAGGGAACAGCAGGCTAGAGGGGTTTGGGGACCAGGCTGGGGTGGGTGTTGGGAACGGGCTGGGCTGGAAGGTGTGGGGGGAGCTGCAGGCCGGGAGGGGGTGTTTTGGGAGCGGGCAAGGTTGTGGGGTGCAGGGGTCTGCAGGCTGGGGAGGGGAGCTCAAGAGCTCGAGGAAGTTCCTCCTCCATAGGTCAGACATTTCTGGAAGGGTTGAGATGAGGTTGTAAAGTTCAAGTTGTATTGTACGCTCATGGGAATAAAGACTTGAGTAGTGTTCCACCCATCTGGACATCTGCAGCTTTTTGTTTGTGGTCACCTGTTCATTTAAATGCTTCAGTGGGGCAATTTTGGTAATGTTTGGGCCGAGTGCTTTCTTCAATCCATCGTACATAGTTTTCAGGTCACCCAAATCAGACACCTTTTGAATATTAGAACATTGGTCAGCCCAATACTTGTTCGTACACCACCTGGATTCTCTCTGAAGAACAGATCTTGTATGTCAAAATTGGCCTCCTGTGCTTTGGAATGGGTTCATTATGTTATTCAGATGTGTCTTGTGTTTTTCTTCGAGAAGAGCCTATGTCAGCATTTTCATCGATTCAGTCTTTTTTGGAGAATTTATGTGTTTCAAAGGCAGATTTGGCACAATTGTTTATTGCATCTCTCAGCATGGGCTATGTTTCATCAACAGTTTTTTGGTCCGGTTTGTGTTCCATTTTGCAAATAAGATCATCTGTGAAGACAGAGCATTTCAGCACTTCTCTGGTATTGAGGGTATTGATCTTTGGCTTACTGCATTCCTTTGTCACATAGAGTTTCTCTGAGACAATTTTCACCCTGCTGATGACCAAGGAGTGATCAGTATCACAATCTGTGCTGTGCTACGTGCGTGTAAATTAGATGGCGTTGAGATTTTTCCTGTGTACCGGTACAAGGTCAAGTTAATGCCAGTGACCAGATCTGGGGTCACGCCATGAAACCTCCTGACACTCTTTCAAGTTCAAGAAAGTATTAGTGATGCGCAGCTGATTCTGAGAGCTGAATTGGAGAAGCCTTTGACCATTTTAGTTCATTTTCCCATTATCGTGATGACCGAGGCAGACGGGCCAGGACTGATGGTCACATCCAACTCTTGCATTGAAGATGCCAAGGATGTACAGTTGTTTGCCAGTTGGAAAGGAGTCGATAACTTTCTGAAGATTATAATAAAAGCGGTCCTTGTCTTCAGTGCACAATGCCAACATGGGTGCATAAGCACTGATGATGTTGACACATCCTGACTTGGTGCAGAGCTTCAGGGATATAATATATTCTGATTAAGCTGTGGGTGTACTGATAGATTTCAGCAGATTGTTCTGAACAGCAAATCCAAATCCATAGAGGTGGTGGTCGTCTGAACTCAAGCCCTTCCAGAAAAACGTGTAATTGGTTTCTTTCACTGACCCAGCATCTGCCAGCCTGGTTTCCTGGAGAGCAGAAATGTCAAATATTCCGTTTGTGTAGCTGTTGATCTATGACTACTGTTTTGCATATTGAGTCCATGTTCTTAAGGTCATGAGCAGAGTCAAGTCCTGGACATGTGGTCCGCACATTCTAGCTGCCGAACCGGAGGCAAGTTGATTTATAATTTTGTTTTATGGCAGGTACATCATTTACATCTGCTTTTTGATTTTTGGTCTATCCCCATACACCCAATGAGGAAGGCAGATGTGGGAAGTCAGCACCTTGTCGGCCAGAGGCTGACAGGCTTGATGTGGGCAGTAGCTGACCAGTGGAGCACGATGATGCCTCCCACCGACAAAAGTGACCCATGGAGTCCTCCTCTTTGCTGGTTGAGGAGAGCTTATAGCCCGTAACTGCCACTTTCCATGTTGTTTCCATGCTATCATCAAGGATGGAGTGTCCTTTCCATTCGGCTCTGTGATGTAGTGGGAGATACGTGTGTGTACCTGAGTGACTCACAGAGGGTGTGGAGCTCCTGCTGAGGGTAACCGAGGCAACCAGGTGACAACTCTGGGCTGCAGACAAAGGAGGAGGTGGAGCCTGAGGGGTTTGAGTTGGAACTGGGAACTGGAAAGCAGGTAGTCTGGGCTGGGAGAGAGAGAGACAAAGGAGGGGGCAAGGCCCTGGCTCCTCTCCCTAACATGGATTGGACTGACTGTCACTGCCTGCTGCACTCACTCTTGTGTAAGACACTGTGTCCTGTCAGCTAATAAACCTGCTGTTCTCCTGCTTAGTGAGAGTCACTCCTGCCTGTGGAAGGGGTGCAGGACTTGGGGACCCCTGAACCCCATCACACTGATGTCAGCAGTGGGATGTACTGCACCCCAAGAATGAAGCATCCAGCAGTAAGTGACAGCGGCCCAGGAGGAAGAAGGGGGGCCAGCGAGACCCAGGTGGGCTGACAGGCAGTGAGGTGCAGTTCTCCAAGGTGGAGGGAACTGTGGCTGAACCTGAGCAACTGCGGTCATGGTCCTTGAGAGGGGGTGTCACACCCGATGAGGGGTTACTCCTGGGACTCCATTGGAATCAGTCCCAGAAGGTGGAGGGGCCGAGGGCCTAACCCCCCAGGAACGAGTGACCTGCGAGGAGGCTGACGTGCTGAATGAGTTCTTCCCAAGAGAGTGTGCTCGTGGTCTTTGAGAACAGGTGTCACACCAAAGAAGGGGTTCTTCTAGGAGTCTGTTGGAGTTGGTCCCCGAGGGCAGAGGGGCCTGCGGCCTAACCCCAGGAACCTGTGACCCACAGGGAGTCTGGCACACTGAAGGGATTCTTCCAGGAGTTGTGGGGTGCAGCAAGCATCGGCCTATGAGTCTGCAACCACGCTCAGCAACTCCGCCGTGACATGGCAGTGCCTGGAAACTGAATGGAGATTAAAGGAGCTGGACAAGGCAGCATGAATGTGCAATGGCAGAGCTGAGGGTTAAGGAAACTTCTCCAGGGGTGAGCCCAGATCGGGGCAGGGAACCCTGGAGCTCTGAACTGAATGGCCTGCCACAGCGCAAGGAGGGAAGGAGCGATTCCAACCCATCATCTGCTAGTGGCCAAGACAGACCTGCGAAGAGTTTTCCATGCCTGGGCCAAGGAAGGGTGCCTGTGTGTCTGTGCAGGAAAGCAGCCTGTTCACTGGGAATGGGATAAAGGAGCAAGGGTCTCCGATTGTCTGTCTGTGTTGAACAGCAGCAGCAGGCCTGGGGAGAGAGTAGAGCCTGCATTTGAAAAAGGTGCCAACGAGGAAACTAGTTCATTGTCTGAGCAAGACTCCCCCAGCCTGGGGTGGCTGGAGAGGGAACCCAGAAACATCATTCCAGGTGGCATCCCTGGTAAGGATGCTGGTCTTTGGTGCAAGAAATGATGCTTCTGCTTCTAGGGAAGTGAATCCTTTGTCTGAGCCTGTGGGGGCTCGAGATGGGGCCAAGATCCCAGAGATGGATGTGAGTCCAGCTGAAGCCCAGATAGGAAGTGGGCCTACCACTGTGTCTCTCAGGGAGGATGATGCTTTAACTTGGTCTGATCCAGTTAGTGTCATCAGAGAATCCCAGAGACTGCACAATTCTGGTACTTGCTCTTTGCCTGATGCTGAGGTGTTACTGGGAGGGGGTGAGAGGACTCTGTCTGACCAGAGTCATCCTCTAGCCAGGACACAGGGGCTACGTCTACACGTGACGCCTACATCGAAGTAGTCTATTTCGATGAATAGCGTCTACATGTCCTCCAGGGCCGGCAACGTCGATGTTCAACTTCGACATTGCGCAGCCCAACATCGAAATAGGCGCAGCGAGGGAACATCTACACGCCAAAGTAGCACACATCGAAATAGGGATGCCAGGCACAGCTGCAGACAGGGTCACAGGGCGGACTAACGCTTCCGGGGCAACAGCTAGCCGCTCCCTTAAAGGGCCCCTCCCAGACACACTCAGCCTGCACAGCACGCGGTCTGAGGAGCCATAGGCACACAGACCCCGAGCGCCGCAGTCATGGACCCCCAGCAGCAGCAGCAGCAGCAGCAGCAGCAGCTAGAGGTCCACCCAGCCCTCCCGGCAGGAGCAGGGCTTGCCCTGACCCATGCCATGTGGGAGGCAGCTGAGCACCTCCTTGCCCCAGGGGAGGAGATGCCCCCAGGGCAGCAGGGCTCAACCCCTACCCCTGCAGCACCCCACTCCATCCCCCGCCTCACACCGGCAGCTGTGGAGCTACCCCACCAGCACTGACTGGTGGGAGCGGCTGGTGCTTGGGGAGTGGGACGACGACCACTGGCTCAGGAACTTCAGGATGACCCGGCAGACATTCATGGAGCTGTGCCAGTGGCTCACCCCCGCACTCAGGCACCAGGACACTGCCATGTGGCGTGACCTCACAGTGGAGAAATGGGTCGGCATCGCTGTCTGGAAGCTGGCCACTCCGGACAGCTACCGATCCGTGGGCCAGCAGTTTGGTGTCGGAAAGGCCACCGTCGGGGCTGTCTTCATGGAGGTAAGCGAACCCACGGGGGGAGGCCAGGGCAGGGCAGGGGGGCCAGAGCAGGGCAGGGCAGGGCAGGGGGGCCAGGGCAGGGGGGCCAGAGCAGGGCAGGGGGGCCAGGGCAGGGGAGCCAGAGCAGGGCAGGGCAGGGCAGGGCAGGGGGGCCAGGGCAGGGGGGCCAGGGCAGGGCAGGGCCACACACACCCTGCTCACCCCTCATTGGGGCTGTCCCATGTGCTTTCTCTGCAGGTTGTGCGTGCCATCAACGCCATGCTCCTGCACAGGCTCGTGAGGCTGGGGGACCCAGATGCCACCATCGCCGCCTTTGCCACCCTGGGCTTCCCCAACTGCTTCAGGGCTCTGGATGGGACTCACATCCCCATCCGCGCCCCGCATCACAGTGGCGGACGATACCTCAATCGCAAGGGCTACCATTCTGTCGTCCTGCAGGCCTTGGTGGACAGCCGGGGACGTTTCCAGGACATTTACGTGGGCTGGCCTGGCAGCACCCACGACGCCCGGGTTTTCCGGAACTCGGGCCTGTGCCGCCGGCTGGAGGTGGGGACCTACATCCCCCAGCGGGAGATCCCTCTGGGGGACACCACCATGCCCTTCTGCGTCATCGCAGATGCGGCCTACCCCCTCCAGCCGTGGCTCATGCACCCCTACGCAGGCCATCTCTCCGCTAGCCAGGAGCGCTTCAACGAGCGCCTGAACCACGCGCGCCAGGTGGTGGAGCGCTCATTTGGCCGCCTGAAGGGACGCTGGAGATGTCTCCTGACCCGCCTGGATGCGGGCCCCAACAACATCCCCCAGATTGTGGGTGCCTGCTGCGCCCTGCACAATTTGGTCGAGAACAAGGGGGAGACCTTTCTGCAGGGCTGGGCTGCGGAGGCCGGCAGGGCACACGTCCAGCCACCTGCTGCCCCCAGTCGGCAGGTGGACCCCGAGGGGACCCGGGTCTGGGAGGCCCTGCGGGCCCACTTCGACGAACAGGCCGTGGGGTGAACTCTGCCCAGGCCCCCTACTGCCCGCCCCTTCCTCCCCCACACTCCTGCCCCAACGCCCACACCATGGAGCACCCCACCGCCCCGCCCCCCACTTGTCCTGGACAAATGACAGCACGCACTTGTGGCTGAACATAAATTTTTTTTTTTCTTTCCGAACCTTTTTTTTTTTGGGTGTAAATAAATATGTGAACCACAAACA
The DNA here is from genome assembly GCF_033958435.1 of Carettochelys insculpta. Lineage (NCBI taxonomy): Eukaryota > Metazoa > Chordata > Testudines > Carettochelyidae > Carettochelys > Carettochelys insculpta. The sequence continues at coordinate 12,190,284 of NC_134147.1, read as the reverse complement.
GAAAACTAGGTACAAACGTTCAGCAAAAGCAATATGTACAAAAATAAAACAATCCAAAGAAACAACTGTGTGCCATAAATAATAAAAAGAAAACCACGGAGGAGAAAGGGGAGAACTATTTACATGGGGGGGACGGGGCAAACGGGGGGACCAAAAAAACAGGGTCCAACTATATACAAGGGGGGGGCCACGTCCCGGGCCCCTCGCCCCTATAGCCCGGCACTGGGCGTGGCCGGCCGGGAGCCCCGCCGCGCTCACATCCTGGTCCGTGGCTGGGTGCGAGCGGGCTGGACCGGAAGGTATGGGGGCCGGCGAGTGTCAGGTGGCTCCAGGGGTCCCTCGGCGCTCTGGCCCTCGCGGGTGGGTGGCGGGGTGATGGCGGACGGGCCGGCGACGGGCGGAGCAGCTGGTGGTGGGGCTGCAGGAGCGGGCAGGGCGGGCGATGGGTCGGCCGGCGCAGCATGGGGGGCCGGGTAGTCCACCAGGCGGTTAAATGTCTGCATATAGGCCCCCCATGCCTCCTGGCACCAGGCCAGCGCCCACTCCTGCAGCTGCAGGTGCTGCTCCGTGACCTCCAGCTGCCCACGGAGGATGGCCAGCAGCTGGGGGTCCGTCGCCGGCGGCGGTTGGAGGCGCAGGGTCCGCTGTCTAGCCCGCCACGGGGCCGGTCGGTCCTCGGCCGAGGGGCTGCCCTGGAGCGAAGGTCACTGACGCCTCACCGGCGCTCTCTTCCGGTCCTTCTGATGGTGCAGGTGCAGGACACAGGAGAGGAGGGGGGGAAGAAGAATGGAGACTGGCGTTAGTGTGGGCCCCGAGCCGTGGCCTTTGTCCCCCCAGCCCTGTGCTGCAGGTTCCCCATCCCCGTCCCCAGGAGATGCTGCTGTGATGGATGGGGTTATGGGGTCCCCCTGCCCTGCACCCCGTCCCCTGGTGGGAGCGACTCTCACTTCACCCCGCAGGGTCTGAGAGCAGGAGAGGTTTCTTAGGCCACAGATGGCCATTTTCTGGCAGGAGTGACAGCACCAGCTGTCGGAAGAGACAGTCCTTCCAACCCGTCGTGGGGAGAAGACCCCAAGGGGGGGCCCCTCTGGGATGCAGCTTTCCCCCTTCTCTGGCTGGCTGCCTACCAGCTCTCCCTTCCCCTAGCCTCTACCTGTGGCCCCCGCCCTCACCCCCCAATTCCAAGCCAGCTCGGCTCCTCCCTCCTGTTTGTTCAGGGCAGAGGTGTCACCTGCCAGCTGTAGCGCCAGGATCCTCCTTTGGCCCTGGGAGCTCTTCGGCTCTTGTGGCTCATATGTAGCCTGAGTCTCCCTTTGGCACTCCCCCCACTCCATCACATGCTGCTGCTGCGGGGTGTCCCACCCCCTCCTCCCGGGGGCCCCTCGAGGTTCCGCTCCCCCCTGGCCCGGGGATGGGGCATGGCACTGTCATGCAGGGTGGGGGGGGCACGGGCTGATGGCTGCAGTGCTGTGAGGGCCATGGCCCTGGTGTTCTTGGGGCCATGGCCATGTGAGCATGTGGGGGGCCCTGGACACATCTCTCTTACCCCCGCCCCTCAAGCCCAGGGGTGTCCACCAGAGAGGGGTACCTACCTGTCGGTCCGCTCCCACGGTCCGGAGATCCCCGGGGGGCGGAGGCCCTGCTGCTGCTCCGGGATGGCAGGAGGAGGATCTGCAGGCTGGATTCTGCGGAGGAGGAGCGCCCCCTCCTCCTCCTCCTCCTCCTCCTGCCGTGATGTCCCGGGGATGGCCTCCGGGGGGGGCCCCCGGGGTGCGGGGCTTGCCTCCGGGGCGGACTCCGGCTGCAGGGCCTGCTGGGGCTCGTCAATCGAGGTGTCAAGGGTGGCCGGAGGGGAGGAGGTGTGCCGGGAGCCCAGGATGTCCCTGAGCTCCCTGTAAAAGGGGCAAGTGACGGGGGCGGCCCCAGATTGGCTGGCCGCATCCCGGGCCTGGGAGTAACCCTGCCGCAGCTCCTTCACCTTACTCCTAACGTGGTCAGGAGTGTGGGCAGGGTGACCCCGGGCAGCCAGGCCGTCGGCCAGCCGAGCGAACGCATCCGCATTCCGCCTCTTGCTCCCCATTACCTGGAACACCTCCTCCTTGCTCCAGAGCCCCAGCAGGTCCCGCAGCTCGGCCTCCGTCCAGGAGGGGCCCCACTGCTGCTTCCCAGCCTGGCTGGCCCTCTGGCTGGGCTGGCTGCCCTGGCTCCCCTTGGGGTGGGTCCCCTGGGGGCGCTGGGGGGGCTGCTGGGCAGCCATCGCAGCTCTCAGGGGCTGAGGGTGGTGCAGGCTGGCCGCGTGTGCAGGCTGCAGCCTGCACGTTCCCTCAGCTTCCTGCAGAGGCAGGGAGGGGGAGGGGACCTTTAAGGGGCTGCTCCACGCGGCCACCAGTGAGCTGAGGGGCTGGAGAGAGCGTCTCTCAACCCCCCAGCTGATGGCCGCCATGGAGGACCCGGCAATTTCGACGTTGCGGGACGCGGATCGTCTACACTGTCCCTACTTCGACGTTGAACGTCGAAGTAGGGCGCTATTCCTATCCCCTCATGGGGTTAGCGACTTCGACGTCTCGCCGCCTAACGTCGAAGTTAACTTCGAAATAGCGCCCGACGCGTGTAGCCGCGACGGGCGCTATTTCGAAGTTAGTGCCGCTACTTCGGAGTAGCGTGCACGTGTAGACACAGCTAGGAAGAGCAGCCTGGCAATGGAGTTATGCTGCCTGATGAAGATAAAGAAGCTGGTAGCAGAAGGGAGGAAAGTGATTGTAACCTTTTGTCTGGTGGTACTAGCTATCCACCTAGAGGGGGATTATGTGGGAATCTGCCTGATGGGCCAGAAGTGATCCTGGGTGTAGGTGAAACCTCGGAGTTGGTTGTGGCTGAAGGGAGCAGTGCCCCTGTGGAGTCAGACCAGGGTGAGTTGTTGTCTGGCGGAGCTCTTGAAGAAGAGAATTTCCCTGAAACTTTTCCTGAGCAGTCTGTGGGGGCTGTGGAAAATGGGAGTGAGGTGAAGGAGAGTGAACAGGAAAGGTGCTTGTCTGTAAGAGCCAGACGAGCCCTTTGCCTGTGGAGAAGTTTGTTGAAGCTCCTGATGGGCAGGACCTACCTGAGTGTGAAGCATCTGGCTGTGCTCTGGAAGGGTCCAAAGCAGGCAGTGTAAAGGTTTCTCAGGAATTGGAAGTTGGTCCAAGTAAAGTGAAAAATATCAAGGAATGTGAGCAGCCCTGTGATAACCAAGTGAAACAGCTGCACAGTCAATCTCTGTAGGCTGCAGGAGAGGGCCAGCAATTCACAGAATCACAGGGCTGGAAGGGACCTCAGGAGGTCATCTAGTCCAGCCCCCTGCTTCAAGCAGGATCAACCCCTACTAAGTCATCCCAGCCAGGACCTTGTCCAGCCGGGACTTAAAAACCTCAAGGGATGGAGAATCCACCACCTTTCTAGGCAACGCATTCCAATGCTTCACCACCCGCCTGGTGAAGTTTTTCCTAATATCTAACCTACACCTTTCCCTCTTCAACTTCTGACCATTACTCCTTGTTCTGCCATCTGACACCACTGAGAACAGTTTCTCACCCTCCTTTTTAGAGCTCCCCTTCAGGAAGTTGAAGGCTGCTATTAAATCACCTCTAAGTCTTCTCTCCTGTAAACTAAACAAGCCCAAATCCCTCAGCCTATCCTCATAGGTCTTGTGCTCCAGACCCTTAATCATTTTTGTTGCCCTTCGCTGAACTTGCTCTCGCAAATCCACATCCTTTTTATACTGGGGGACTCTACACTTCTCCTTATTGAACCGCAGCAGATTTCTTTTGGCCCAGTCCTCCAATTTATCCAGGTCCCTCTGGATTCTCTTTCTACCCTCCAACATATCTACCTCTCCCCCTAGTTTTGTGTCATCCGCAAACTTGCTGAGGGTGCAACCCAGTCCCTCATCCAGGTCATTAATAAAGATGTTGAATAACACTGGCCCCAGATCCATTCCCCATTTCCAGATGCTCGAAACACTTATATTCTCATAATGGACTCCACTTCTAATTCCATGGGGAGGCAGAAGTTGGAGATGGACGGATAAAGGAGCTATGGGCCTGGTGGGCCGGTAAGGGATAAACAGGGATTCCTTCCTGTGGATTCTGCATCTGGGACTCAGAAAGCAACTTTCAGAAAGCAGTTTGGTGTGCAAATTTCCAGACTGGCTGGGAGGAAGAGGTCTTCCTAAGGATCACTAATGGCCTAGCTACTGCTAGAAGGGTGGGCACACCCAGAGAGATCAGATTTCCACCCTACGGGGCAAAAGAGAAGATTAGAATTTAATGGTGCAAGAAATGCATCAGCCATTTAGCCCCAAAATGCCAGATTCTCAAGGATGTTGCACAAAGGTTGTGGTCTACCAAAGAGCAACGTAACTATACAATTGCAATGGGTTTGTTCTTGTTGCTCATGCTGACTGCAGTAACCAATGGGTGCTGCTACGAAAAGCTGTAGAATCGTGCCGTGTACTGAATGTTTGGAAAGAACCATGTAACATGATGACATTGATGTATAAGCATGAATTGTATGTTGAAGGAGTTTGTAATTCTGAAATGTCACTTTTGTTCCCTGTAACTAGTCTTGCAACCTCTCACATAAGAAGGAACATTCCAAACTTATTGTGGGATATGGAAGGGGAAACTGAGGCACACAACCATTTTGGTGGCATGGCTAAATGCCAAGGGTGGAAAGCATTTGTACTTGTATTTCCTGGACAGTGACTGAATTCCAAATGTTTGCTGGAGCAGCTGTATGGACTGGTGGGCAGATGGGGCAGGAGCCCAGACCAGGGAGGAACTGTTTGATCTGCTGGTGCTGCAGCAGCTGTATGGGCTCTGCCTGCCTGACTTGAGAGCGTGGCTGATGGACCGGAGGCCAAAGCAGGGAGACTAACCAACCCAAGGGAATGGGCTGTGCCACATGAAAGGGGCCAATACCAAGCTCCTGATGTGGAGCCTCCCCCAGCAGGATTATGACATGGAGGTGGTACACATCAAGGGGTGCACCAAGGGTATAGATCATGGGTGTCCAACCTTTTGGCTTGCTAGGGCCGCATTGAGTGAAGAGGAATTGACTTGGGCCGCATATAAAATATATAATATAGTTAATGTATATAAATCACATAATAATGTTAAAAGTTTACGATCTTGTGGGGCTGCATTACCAGCTGTCCAGAGCTGCATGCGGCCCGCAGGCCGCTGGTTGGACACGCCTGGTATAGATGATGCCCGATCACACAGGAAAGGCCCCGAACTTCCCCAGGCGACCGGCTGAATGATCCCACTCAGTTTGGTCTGGAAGTGGGGAGAAATGTGATGTAGTGGGAAAGTGTATGTGAGTGGCTCACATAGGGTGTGGGGCTCCTGCTGAGGGTAACCAAGGAAACCAGGTGACACCTCTGGACTGCAGACAAAGGAGGAGGTGGAGCCTGAGGAGTTTGAATTAGAACTGGAAGTTGGAAAGCAGTTAGTCTGGGCTGGGAGAGAGAGGGAGACAAAGTAGGGGGCAAGGCCCTGGCTCAGGGGGCCCCTCAGGGCCTCCTCTTCCTAACATGGATTGGACTGCCTGTCCCTGCCTGCTGTACAGACTCTTTTGTAAGACGTTGTGTCCTGTCAGCTAATAAACCTGCTGTTCTCCTGCTGAGTGAGAGTCACTCCTGCCTGTGGACGGGGTGCAGAGCTTGGGACCACGAACCCCATCACGTGCTCCCTCTTACACGCTGCATGGCCTGGGCTAATGCTTGGAACAAGTGCATTGCCCAAGCAGCACTGTCTCCCTCTTGGTCATCCCAGTTGAATCCAAAGGAAAGACAGAAGTCAGTACATTTGGAACTGAGGTGACCACTAGGAGATGCCGGAAAGTAGGTTTGACGAATCCTCCCTGCTAACAGTCTTAGGGTGTCCACTCCAGATTTTCTGTCTGGGTTTACTCCCATAGACTTTGGATCTCCCAAACCTACCCACAAGGCAGAAGGGGATTTTCTGATGTTTTCCCTGGGAAGTATGGCAATATGTCCAATTTACTGTCTCCCCACCTGAATAATGCACTTTCTCTGCAGCTGTAATCTGTGCCGGCCAGCTCACTTAGTGAGCCTCCTGCTCTACCCATTTCTCCTGGGCAGGCAAGGTGCTCTCCTCAACTGCATCTGCCTTGGCATATTTTGCACCTACTCTTTAACCTTCAGACAGATTTTACACGTCTGGTGTCTTCAGGTGAGGCATGAGGCCCTCATAACAATAATAAATAAACACATTAGCTACATCTACACTGTGACGCCACATTGAAATAGCTTATTTCGATGTAGCGAAATCGAAATAAGCTATTTCGACGAGTAGTGTCCACACATCCTCTAGGGCTGGTGCCGTCGATGTTCAACGTCGACGTAGGACAGCACTACATCGAAATAGGCGCCGCAGGGGAGCATCTACACACAAAAGCGGCCCACATCAAAATAAGGGTGCCAGGAACAGCTGCGGACAGGGTCACAGGGTGGACTAGCACTTCCAGGGCAACAGCTAGCCGCTCCCTTAAAGGGCCCCTCCCAGACACACTCAGCCTGCACAGCACGCAGTCTGCAGAGCCACAAGCACACACACCCCGTGTAAGCAGCATGGACCCCCAGCAGCAGCAGCCAGAGGCCCACACGCCCGCCCCTGGAGCAGTGGCTGCCCTGCTCAGTGCCATGGAGGAGGCAGTTCAGCATCTTCTATTCGAGGAAGATGAGCTGTCCTTGGAGGATGAAGAAGCAGCCCCAGACCATGCTGCCCTCCCAGCCTCGCCCCGCCGGACACACCGCCAGCTATGGAGGTACCCCACTAGCACAGACTGGTGGGAACGGCTGGTGCTTGGCGAGTGGGACAATGACCGCTGGCTCTGGAATTTCTGGATGAGCAGGCAGACGTTCCTCGAGCTCTGCCAGTGGCTCACCGCTGCCTTACGGCACCAGGACACCCCCATGGGACGTGCCCTCACCATTGAGAAATGGGTCGGCATCACTGTCTGGACGCTGGCCACTTCAGACAGCTACCAATCCATAGGACAGCAGTTTGGTGTGGGCAAGGCCACCATTGGGGTTGTTGTCATGGAGGTAAGGAGACCCCAGGGGGAGGGGGAGCTCGGGAGGGAGCCCTGGGGGGAGGGGGAGCCCAGGGAGAGGGCTAGACACACCCTGCACACCCCTCACAGGTGCTCTCATGTCCTTCGCCCTGCTCCTCCACAGGCTTGTGCGGCTTGGGGACCCGGATGCGGCCATCGTGGGGTTTGCCAGCCTGGGCTTTCCTAATTGCTTCGGGGCTCTGGATGGGACCCATATCCCTGTCTGTGCCCCAGGGCACAGTGGAGGACGCTTCCTGAATAGGAAGGGATACCATTCTGTGGTCCTCCAGGCCTTGGTGGACAGTCAGGGCCATTTCTTGGACATTTATGTTGGCTGGCCTGGCAGCACCCACGATGCCCAGGTGTTTAGGAACTCAGGCCTGTGCCGCCGGCTGGAGGAGGGGACCTACATCCCCCAGTGGGAGATCCCTCTGGGGGACACCACTGTGCCCTTCTGCCTCGTTGCAGAGGCAGCATACCCCCTCCGGCCCTGGCTTATGCGCCCCCACATGGGCCACATCAGCGCCACCCAGGAGCGGTTCAACACCCGCTTGAACCATGCGCGCCAGGTGGTCAAGCGGACTTTCGACCACCTCAAAGGCAGCTGGAGGTGTCTCCTCACCCTCCTGGATGCAGGGCTCGCCAACATCCCCGGGTTGTGGGCACGTGCTGCACACTCCACAACCTGGTGGAGAGCAAGGGAGAGGCATTTGTCCAGGGCTGGGCTGTGGAGGCCGGCAGGGCCTACGCCCAGCCATCCACTGCCCCCAGTCGCCAGGTCGACCCTGAGGGGATCTGGGTCCGGGAGGCCCTGCAGGCCCATTTTGAGCAGGCTGCAGGGTGAATGCTGCCAAGGCCAGCTGCTGGTGAGCCACCCCCCCACCCCCCCCACAACACTACCTGCCCCCACACCCACACCACTGAGCACCAGAGAGCACACACCCAGGTTTCTTTTTTGTAAATAAACCAAAACCTTGTTGAAATCAAACAATGAACTCTTGCATTAATGGGGGAACTATGTACATGGGCGGGGACAGCTACTAAAGGGGGGTAGGACAAGTCAACTATTTACAATTAATGGGGGAGAATATGTACAAAGAGGGGAGCCTGGGGGGCTCAGTCCTTGGCTTCCTTTGCCCCTACTGTCCTGTGCCTGGCGTGTGGGGGTGAGACCCACATCTGGGCCGGAGGCCCCATCGAGGCTGGGTGGGGGACGGGAGAACTGGCAGATATGGCCGGGCTGGTTCCTGAGGCCCACAGTCCCCCTCTGTGGCAGACTCCAGGACAGCTGGTGGAGGGCAGCTCAGAGGGACGGCGGGCGGAGTGGCGTGGGGGGCCATCTGCTCTGCGATCCGTTCAGAGGTCCTCATGAAGACCCCCCAAGCCTCCTGGTGCCAGGCCAGCACTCCTGCAGGTGGAGCCACTGGTCCTCCATGTGCAGGCGGAGCTCCAAGACCTCCACCTGACGCCGCAGGGTGGCAAGGAGCTGGAGGTCAGCAGACACCTGGGGATGGCTCCGCCGTTGTTGGGCTTATCCTGGGGACGGTCCCTGCTCCACCGCTGGGCTGGCCTGCTGCAATGGCCTGGTGGGTGGTCCAGCACGACGGATGCAGCGCCTGTGCTCTCAGGGCCCTCAGATGGTGCGGCTCCAGAACAGAGAGGGGAAGAGCGGAGACAGCCATTAGTCTGGGCCCTGACCCATGGCCCATGTCCCCCCACCCCTCTGCTGCTGGTTCCCCATTCCCCTGTCCCCCAGAGATGCTGATGACGGGTGTGGTATCCCCCCCAGGGGGTACCCTCTGGTTCTGCCCCCCCCATCCCCAGGGATGGGGCATGGCTCTGTCCTGGGGGGCAGGGGCTGACGGACACTTCTGAGGGACATGCCACTGATGTCCTCAGGGCCGTGGTCAGCTGGGTGTGTGAAGGGCCTTGGTCATGTACCTTGTCCCCGCCCCTTAAGCTGGGGGTGTGCACCGGGGTACATACCTGACGGTCAGCTCCCACGGTCAGGGGATATCCATTGAGTGGATGCCCTGCTGGAGCTGCGGGAGGGGAGGTCGATGAGCAGCCCTCCATCACTGGAGGCCTCCTCCTCCTCCTCTGCTGTCCCGGGGTGGGCTTCTCTGGGGGCCCCTGGGGTGCAGGGCTGGCCTCCGGGCCAGACTCCATCTTCGGGGCCTGCTGGGGCTCATTGGCCGAGGTGTCAAGGGTGGCCAGGGGGTAGGTGGTGTACCAGGGGCCCAGGATCTCCCTGAGTTCCCTGTAAAAGGGGCAAGCAGCGGGGGTGGCCCCAGATTGGCTGTCCGTGTCCCACGCCCAGGCATAGCCCTGCCGCAGCTTCTTTACCTTACTCCTGACATGATCAGGAGTGCGGACAGGGTGACCCCGGGCAGCCAGGCCCTCGGCCAGCCAGACAAATGCATCTGCGTTCCGCCGCTTGCTCCCCATTACCTGTATCACCTCCTCCTCACTCCAGAGCCCCAGCAGGTCCCGAATCTCGGCATCGGAACAGGAGGGGCCCCGCTGCCTCTTCCCCCGCTGGCTGGATGGCTGGGAGCCCTGGGTCCCCTTGGGGGGTGCCCTGTGGGTGCTTGGGGGGGCTGGATGGCTGCCATGGGTGCTGGGTGGTGGGTTGGGGCTTTCTGGAGGGCGTGCAGGCTGTGCACGTGTCTGTGCTGCTGCCTGCACACTCTCAGCTTCCTGCCACAGGAAATAAGGGGGCGGGGAGCTTTAAGGGGCTGCTGCACATGGCGACCAGAGAGCTCTGGGGCTGGACAGAGCATCTCTCAACCCCTCAGCTGATGGCCGCCATGGAGGACCCCGCTATTTCAATGTTGCAGGACGCATATCGTCTACATGTGCCCTACTTCGACGTTGAACGTCGAAGTAGGGCGCTATTCCCATCTCCTGATAAGGATAGTGATTTCAACGTCTCGCCGCCTTATGTCGCTTTCAACTTCAAAATAGCACTCGGCACTTATAAGCTGTGTCTACATGTGCACGCTACTTCGAAGTAGCGGCACTAACTTCGAAATAGCGCCCGTCGCGGCTACACGCATTGGGCGCTATTTCGAAGTTAACTTCGACGTTAGGCGGCGAGACGTCGAAGTCGCTAACCTCATGAGGGGATCGGAATAGCGCCCTACTTCGACGTTCAACGTCGAAGTAGGGACCGTGTAGACGATCCGCGTCCCGCAACGTCGAAATTGCCGGGTCCTCCATGGCGGCCATCAGCTGGGGGGTTGAGAGATGCTCTCTCTCCAGCCCCTGCGGGGCTCTATGGTCACCGTGGGCAGCAGCCCTTAGCCCAGGGCTTCTGGCTGCTGCTGCAGCAGCTGGGGATCCATGCTGCAGGCACAGGGTCTGCAACCAGTTGTAGGCTCTGTGTATCTTGTGTTGTATAGTGCAACTGTGTCTGGGAGGGGCCCTTTAAGGGAGCGGCTTGCTGTTGAGTCCACCCTGTGACCCTGTCTGAAGCTGTGCCTGGCACCCTTATTTCGATGTGTGCTACTTTGGCGTGTAGACGTTCCCTCGCAGCGCCTATTTCGATGTGGTGCCATGCAACGTCGAAGTTGAACATCGACATTGCCAGCCCTGGAGGACGTGTAGACGTTATTCATCGAAATAGCCTATTTCGATGTTGCTACATCGAAATAAGCTATTTCGATGTAGGCTTCACGTGTAGACGTAGCCATAGATGTGGCGGGCACTATTTCAAAGTTGGCCCAGCTATTTCAAAATAGCCGGCTAGTGTAGATGCGGCTATTTTGTTATAATGTATTATTTATTATTATTTATTTCCCCTTTTTCTACAAAATAACTACTATGAATTTATAAGCATAAGGGGCTGCGATTTTATATTCTTGCCTCAGGCGCAAAATTAGCTAATTATGGCACTGCTGGGAAACTAACATGAAGGGGAAAGCTGTTCAGGAGAACTGGCAGTATTTGAAATAAGCCTTATTGAAGGCACAGGAACAAACAATACTGATGCACAGTAAGAAAAGCAAATATGGTAGGAAACCAGCTTGGCTTAACAGGGAAATCAATGGAGAACTTAAACTTGAAAAGGGATGCATGCAAGAAGTGGAAACTTGGACAGATGACTAAGGAGAAGTATAAATATATTGTTGGAGAATGCAGGGAGTGATCAGGAAGGTGAAAGCACAATTGGAATTGCAGCTAGTAGGAAATGTGAAGGGTAACAAGAAAGGTTTCTGCAGACATGTTAACAATAAGGGCAATCAGGGAGGCTAAAAGGCCCTTACTGGATGAGGGAGGTAGCCTAGTGACAGATAATGTGGGAAAAGCTGAAGTACCCAATGCTCTTTTTTCCTCTGTCTTCATGGACAAGGTCAGCTCCCAGACTACTGCACTAGGCAATGCAGTGTGGGAAGGAGGTAGAAAGAACAGGTTAAGAGCTATTTAGAAAAGCTAGACATACACAAATCCATGGGTCCAGATTTAATGGATCCCAGGGTACTGAGGGAACTGGCAAATGTTATTGCAGAGCCCTTGCCCATTATCTTTGAAAACTCATGGAGATAAGGAGAGGTCCTGGATGATTGGAAAAAGGCAAAGAAAGACAACCCAGGGAAATATAGACTGGTGAGCTTTACCTCAGTCCCCAGAAAAATCATGGAGGGGATACTCAAGGAATCCATTTTGAAGCACTTGAAGAGGGGAAAGTGATCAGGAATAGTTAACATGGATTTACCAAAGGAAATTCATGTCTGACCAACCTGGTTAGCTTCTATGATGAGGTGTCTGGCTCTCTGGACCTGCGGAAGTCAATGGGTGTGATATACCTTGACTTAGCAAAGCTTTTGAAACAGTTTCTCACAATATTCTTGCCTGCAAGTTAAAGAAGCAGGGACCATAATGTGGATAGAAAGCTGGCTAGATGACCAGACCCAATGGGTAGTGATCAATGGCTCAATGTCTGGTTGGCAGTCAGTTTCAAGTGGAGTGACCCAAGGGTCAGTTCTAGGGCCAGTATTGTTCAACTTCTTTATTAATGACCTGGATGAGGGGATGGATTTAACCCTGAACAGATTTGCAGATGATACTAAGCTAGAGTGACAGGTGGATACATTGAAGGATAGGGATAGGGCCCAGAGTGACCTAGATAAATTGGAGTATTAGGCCAAAAGAAGTCTGATGAGGTTCAACAAGGGCAAATGCAGAGTCCTGCACCTGGGATGGAAGAACCCCATGCATTGTTACAGTCTGGGGACCGGTTGGCTATGCAGCAGTGCAATAGAAAAGGACCTGGGGATTACAGTGGATAAGAGGCTGGATATGAGTCAACAGTGTGCCCTTGTAACCAAGAAAGCTAATGGCCTATTTGTGTGCATTAGGAAGAGCATTTCCAGCAGATCTAGAAAAGTTATTATTCCCCTCTATTCAGCACTAGTGAGGCTGGAGTATTCTGTAGCAACTGCATCCAGTTTTGGGGTCCCAAGTATAGAAAGGACGTGGATGCATTGGAGAGGGTACAGTGAAAGGCAACCAAAATGATCAGGGGGCTAGAGCAGATGACCTACGAGGACAGGCTGAGGGATCTGGGCTTATTTAGTTTGCAGCAGAGAAGAATAAGGGGCGATTTGAAAGCAACTTCCTGAAGGTGGGCTCTAAAGAGAATGGAGAGAGATTGTTCTCAGTGGTGATGGATGGCAGAACAAGGAGCAATGGTCTCAAGTTACAGAGCAGGAAGTGTAGATTGGATATTGGAAAAAACTATTTCACCAGGAGGGTGGTGAAGCACTGGAATGTGTTACCTAGAGAGGTGGTAGAATTGCCATCCCCAGCAGTTTTTAAGGCCCGGCTTGACCATGTCCTGGCTTGGACGATTTAGTTAGGCTAAGTTTACACTACGATATATAATTGATTTTATTAAATTTGATTTTATAACCATGGATTTTATAAATTCAATTTTGATTTTCCTTACCTCCTCACACAGTCGAGTTACCGTAGTTACACTGAATCGACAAACATTGACTGCTGCAGCAGTGTATTGTAGGAACCTATCCCACAGTTCCATCAGCTCTGTAGAATGCTGGTGTTTTTTCGCTGGTGCAGTATGGGAAAAAATGCCTTGCAAGTGGTTGTGGGTATGTGATGTCATCTTCCCACATTGCATTGCCCTCATTCCCCTCCCATGGAAAGCAAATGGCCATTTTTTCAGAAAGGAAGAAGAAAAAGTAGGGAATCCCAAGTGAAAGAAGACCAAATTGGCTGGCTTCAGAAGGTGACTGAACCACATTGATTGGTTGCTCAGCTGCTTTCCTCCATGGAAAGAACCCCTTTAGGTACAACTTCATGCCTGATCAGCCAACTAGTGTGCCAGGCAGGGGACTGTCATACCCACATGCCATAATGACTCTGTGCCCTAGGATCACCCAGGTGACCGTGCCATCTCAACTGGCCCCCCAGCCCTTTTCCCCTCCTTGAAATCAGAAACATCCTCCCTGAAAATATTACAGGAACAGATTACTGCTTATGGTATCCTGCCCCGCTCCCTCTGGTTGAAAACAAATAGTCAAAGGAATTTTCACACCGTTTTTCCAAAGCCAGTTTCTGACTCAGGCCACTTGCTTGAGTGCAACCCAGTGATGATAGGTGCTGCCAGAGCACACTATTTCTGGGGCAATCTGCCTGAAGTACAGTAGGATAATAGCAAAGTTGAGGAAAGAGTAGGATCGTAAAGTTGAGGGAAGTGCGAACCATGACAACTAAAGCCAACTCCCCCAGGCAGGGGAAAAGCCTGCAGCTCCCTGTACTCATGAATTGAACGAACACAATTTGTGGTGCACTGAGTTACAAAGGAGTTTTTGCTTCCCACTTCGCTACACAGATGTGTCCAACATGGAGCATGGAGCTCACCAGAAACTACATGGGAGATCTGTGCCTTGGGATCACCCAGGTGACTGTGTCATCTCAACTGGCCCTCCTCCCCAGCCACTTCTCCCCCACCCCACCCAAACCCAATCCTGCTTGTGGAGAATGGTAGGACTTCTACCAGAAACATCCTCTCTGAAAGTATTAGAGGAACAGATTACAGCTGTCCCCGCTCCACCCCATTCAATGAGGGATGTCCTGGGGGAAATTGGTTGAAGGGCCAGATGAGAGTGTCTCTTCAGGGACTTTCTCCAATGCGTGGGGGCAGCCCTGAATGCCAATGACTGTGGGGGCCAGCCTCCCCACATTCAATGGAGGCATGTCATGGGGCAAAATTGGTTGAAGGGACGGTTGAGATGTTCCCTCCAGTGATAGTCAGACCCCAGAATCATTGCTGCAGAGGTAGGCGCGACCAGGGGAGCGAAGCGGACAGGGAGCTGCAGACAGGGGAGTTTAAGAGGCAGGAGAGCAAGGGAGCCTGCCGCTGAGGAAGCTGCCAGGTGAGAGTGCTGCTCTCTGGGTGAGCGAGCGTGTGCTTTAACTGCTGGCAATTGAACGGCCATTGTGATTCCAGGTGGGGGGAGTTTCAGTTTCAGTTTCAGTGGCAGCTGGCACTGCCTGCCTGACCTTTGCTCCCTTGATCAGCCTTCTCCTGTGTGACTCACAGGGGGAGGGCCTGAGAGAGGCCAGCAGGCTGAAAAGCCAGAGGCAGGAGCGACCAGGGGAGCGAAGTGGACAGGGAGCTGCAGACAGGGGAGTTTGGGAGGGAGCGTGACAGAGAGGACTATAATGGTTAGGAAGACCCACAACACCTGTGCCAGCGCTACTGGTGTCTCCTCCACTTGTGCCTGTAGCCAGACAGGCTGCCTGGCCACGGATGTTTCTACCCAGATCCTGGTGTGGCTCTGCAAGGACTGTGGTTTGCAATTCCCACTTACTGATACCCAGGCTGAGGGGAATATTCAGTGTGGAAGGTGCCTGCTGGTGGAATCTCTCAGACGGCAGGTGGGGGAGCCACAGGAGGAGGTGGCCAGGTTGAGGAGTATCCGACTCCATGAGCAGTTCCTGGGTAGTATTCAGGTGGAGACTGCGGAGGTAACTGTCCCAGTGCACAGGACGGCTGATAAACCACTGGAGGAGGTGGACCAGGGTGGACACTGGCAGCTGGTTACTTCTTGCAGCGGGCAGTGTCCCACCCCTGCTCAGAACCCTCCCACCGTGTTACTGGAAAACCATTATGCTGTACTCGATACAGGAGACCAAGAATTACCCCGTACAGAAGAGGAGAAGCCTCGTACCCCCTAGGCTGGGAAGTCTACTGCCACCCCTGCAAGAAGGAAACGTAGAGTAGTGGTGGTTGGAGACTCTCTTCTGAGGGGGACGGAGGCGCCCATCTGTCGCCCTGACATTTCCTCTCAGGAGGTGTGCTGCCTGCCCGGGGCCCATATCCAAGACGTTACACAGGCATTGTCGAGGATTATCCAACCCTCTGCCTACTATCCCATGCTTCTCATCCATATGGGCACTAATGATACTGTGAGGTGTGACACTGAGCAGGTCAAGAGTGACTTCAGGGCTCTGGGGGCACGGGTCAGGGAGTTTGGGGCGCAGGTGGTATTCTCTTCAATCTTGCCTGTCAGGTAGGGGCCCAGGCAGAGACAGGTGTATCCTGGAGGTGAATGCTTGGTTGTGTAGATGGTGTTGCCAGGAAGGCTTTGGTTTCTTTGACCACGGGATCCTTTTCCGGGAAGGTCTGCTAGGCAGAGATGGCGTTCACCTTTCGAGGAGGGGGAAGACCATATTCGGACACAGGCTGGCTAACCTAGTGAGGAGGGCTTTAAACTAGGTTCAACGGGGGCAGGGGAGCAAAGCCTGCAGGTAAGTGGAGAGCATGGATACCTGGGAGATGAACTTGAAATGGGAGGGAGTATGGGCTACACTGGGAGAGTAAAAAGAGGGCCAGGGCAAAACTGGGAGGCAAGACCAAATCAGTGTCTGAGATGCCTATATACAAATGCAAGAAGTATAGGAAATAAACAAGAAGAACTGGAAGTACTAATAAATGAATACAACTATGATATAATTGGCATCACAGAAACTTGGTGGGATAATACTCATGATTGGAATGTTGGTATTGAAGGGTACAGCCTGCTTAGGAAGGACAGACAGGGAAAGAAGGGAGGAGGTGTTGCTTTGTATATTAAAAATGTACACACTTGGACAGAGGTGGAGATGGACATAGGAGATGGACGGGTTGAAAGTCTCTGGGTTAGATTCAGAGGAGTAAAAAAACAAGGATGAGGTCCTACTAGGCGTCTACTACAGGCCCCCTAGCCAGGTGGAAGAGGTGGATGAGGCTTTCTTTAAACAGCTAACAAAATCATCCAGGGCCCAGAATTTGATGGTGATGGGGGACTTCAACTATCCAGGTATATGTTGGGAAACTAATACAGCAGGGGACAGACTGTCCAATAAATTCTTGGATTGCATTGCAGACAACTTTTTATTCCAAAAGGTTGAAAAAGCTACTGGGGGGAAGCTGTTCTAGATTTAATTATAACAAGTAGGGAGGAAATTATTGAGAATTTGAAAGTGGAAGGATGCTTGGGTGAAAGTAATCATGAAATCATAGAGTTCACAATTCTAAGGAAGGCTGGAAGGGAAAACAGTACAATAGAGATAATGGATTTCAGGAAGGCAGATTTTGGTAAACTCAGAGAGCTGGTAGGTAAGGTCCCACGGGAAGCTAAACTGAGGGAAAAAACGGCTGAGGAGAGTTGGCAGTTTTTCAAAGGGACATTATTAAGGGCCCAAAAGCAAACTATCCCGCTGCATAGGACAGATAGAAAACATGGCAAAAGACTGCCTTGGCTTAACCAGGAGATCTTGCATGATCTCAAACTAAAAAAGGAATCGTATAAGAAATGGAAACTAGGACAAATTACAAAGGATGAATATAGGCAAACAACATGAGCATGCAGGAGCAAGATTAGAAAGGCTAAGGCACAAAATGAGCTCAAGGTAGCTACAAGCATAAAGGGAAACAAGAAGGCTTTTTACAAATACATTGGTAACAAGAGGAAGACCAAGGAGAGGGTAGGGCCATTGGTCAGTGACGAGGGAGAAACATTAACAGGGAATTTGGAAATGGCAGAGACGTTTAATGATTTCTTTGTTTCGGTCTTCACTGAGAAATCTGAAGGAATGCCTGACATAGAGAATGCTAGTGAAAAAGGGGTAGGTTTAAAAGTTGAAATACGAAAAGAACAAATTAAAATTTACTTAGAAAAATTAGATGTCTGCAAATCACCAGGGCCTGACGAAATGCATCCTAGAATCCTCAAGGAGCTGATAGAAGAGGTATCTGAGCCTTTAGCAATCATTTTTGGAAAATCATGGGAGACGGGAGAGATTCCAGAAGACTGGAAAAGGGCAAATATAGTACCCATTTATAAAAAGGGGAACAAGAATAACCCGGGAAACTACAGGCCAGTCAGCTTAACTTCTGTGCCAGGAAAGATAATGGAGCAGGTCATTAAAGAAATCATCTGCAAGCAATTGGAAGGTGGTAAGGTGATAGGGAACAGCCAGCACGGTTTTGTTAAAAACAGATCATGTCAAACCAATCTAATAGCTTTCTTTGATAGAATAACGAGCCTTGTGGATAAGGGAGAAGCGGTGGATGTGGTATACCTAGACTTCAGTAAAGCATTTGACATGGGCTCACATAATATACTTATCAATAAACTACTCAAATACAACTTAGATGGGGCTACTATAAGGTGTGTGAACAACTGGCTGGATAACCGTACCCAGAGAGTAGTTATTAATGGTTTTCAATCCTGCTGGAAAAGTATAACTAGTGGGATTCTGCAGGGGTCTGTTCTAGGACCGGTTCTGTTCAATATCTCCATTAACGATTTAGATATTGACATAGAAAGTACACTTATTAAGTTTGCAAGTGATACCAAGCTGGGAGGGGTTGCAACTTCTGTGGAGGATAGGGTCATAATTCAAAAGGATCTGGATAAACTGGAGAAATGGGCTGAGGTAAACAGGATGAAGTTTAATAAGGACAAATGCAAAGTGCTCCACTTAGGAAGGAACAATCAGTGTCACACATACAGAATGGGAAAGGACTGCCTAGGAATGAGTACAGCAGAAAGGGATCTAGGGGTTATAGTGGACCACAAGCTAAATATGAGTCAACAGTGTGATGCTGTTGCAAAAAAAGCAAACATGATTCTGGGATGCATTAACAGGTGTGTTGTGAACAAGACACGAGAAGTCATTCTCCCGCTCTACTCTGTGCTGGTTAGGCCTCAGCTGGAGTATTGTGTCCAGTTCTGGGCACCACAGTTCAGGAAGGATGTGCAGAAATTGGAGAGGGTCCAGAGGAGAGCAACGAGAATGATCAAAGGTTTAGAGAACATGACCTATGAAGAAAGGCTGAAAGAATTGGGCTTGTTTAGTTTGGAAAAGAGAAGACTGAGGGGGGGACATGATAGCAGTTTTCAGGTATCTAAAAGGGTGTCATAAGGCAAAGGGAGGGAACTTGTTCTTCCTTGCCCCTGAGGATAGAACAAGAGGCAATGGACTTAAATTGCAGCAGGGGAGGTTCAGGTTGGACATTAGGAAAAAGTTCCTAACTGTCAGGGTGATCAAACACTGGAACAAATTGCCAAGGGAAGTGGTAGAATCTCCATCACTGGAGATATTTACGAAAAGGTTAGATAGATGGCTTTCAGGGATGGTCTAGAAAGTGCTTGGTCCTGCCATGAGGGCAGGGGGCTGGACTCGATGGCCTCTCGAGGTCCCTTCCAGTCCTACTCTTCTATGATTCTATGGCGGAGACTTCCCACCCCCCAAGTGATAGCCAATCCCTGAAAATCTTTCCCACCTTTGGAACCCTCACCATGTGCAACCCAGGATATGGTGCTGTCTGGCAGCACCGTCTGCAATGCCCTGCAGGCACGAGCTTTTATTGGGTCGGGGGCTAGCCACTTGATGTGGCTGGGCTAGGGAAAGATCCCAACTGCACGGTGCCTGGGTGGGGGGCTGCCTCTGTGCAAATGTGCACCTCAGAAAATAAGTTTCTCAACCTCTCATCCAAGCATGCTCCCAGGACCTAGCCTTCATGTGGTGCGGTGGGGTGGGGGCTGTCACCAATGCAGAATAAAAATCTCGGACTCTGTTGTTATACCCTATGCAGGGAAGAAGCCACCACCCCATGCTGGGGCTATTTTTTCATGGGTAGACACAATTGCCATGCTAATAATAAAGAAATTAATTCAAAATAGGCCCAGGTGCCTACTTCAATTTCCCGGGTTCCCTGGTTTCGAGTTCAAATTCACAGGTTTCCTGTTACTGACTTCCTGCACAGCTGGAGAGCAACAGAGATGGAAGCAGCCAGAGAATACAATTGTGTGTCATTGTGAGATACATAACAGGACACCTCTATAGACTAATAAAGTTGATTTAAAGAAATGGCATTTTTACACTGGCATTAATTCCACCTTTTAAATTTAAGCTTGGCACTACACCAACTCACTTGGTGGGTATAATAATGTTGACCTTACCACTCCCTAAAATCAACCAAATGGTATTTACAGTTGGCACTACACCAACTCACTTGGTGGGTATAATAATGTTGACCTTACCACTCCCTAAAATCAACCAAATGGTATTTACAGTTGGCACTACACCAACTCACTTGGTGGGTATAATAATGTTGACCTTACCACTCCCTAAAATCAACCAAATGGTATTTACACGAGAAGACAGTGACATTGTAAAATTGAGATAACTGCCTTAAAATCAACTTTATCTTGTCATGTAGGCATAGCTTTAGGGTTGATCTTGCATTGGGCAGTGGGGTGAACTTACCTCCTGAAGTCCATTCCAACCCTAGAATTCTATGATTCTATGATTATTTCTGGACTCTTACTGCCAAGTCTGCAACTGCTCAAGCTCCGGTCATGACAACGACTGAGAAATCGACTTCCACTGAAAATACTTTTTAAAGCCGGGAATGCCTCTAGAATCTCAGATCAGCTGTTAAAACATCTGTAAATCTGCATCATGAGGAAAACACAAGATAAGATCCCATTGGGGATGAACTGTTCAAGTTATGAAGGCAACAATGCTTGATGCCTAGAAATACGCTTGTGAGAACTGTGCTGTCCTTCTTAGCTACTTTTGCAATGGCAGTTGCATGCCTTGCCTGGTTTACATAAAACAAGGTATCAGTTCTCAGAGCTTGAGAATAACCACTGCCGCCACCTGGAACCTGAACAGGAGCTCCAGTGGCTGCTTAGAACAGTACCTGAGGTTCTAAGTCATCTAATCTAGTCCCTTGTACTCAAGGCAGATCTAAATGATGACTAGATCATTCCTGACAGGAGTTTGCCTAACCTGCTCTTTAAAACCTCCTGAGATGGAGTTTCCACAACCTCCGTAGGGCTGTGTCTGCACTAGCCCCAAACTTCGAAATGGCCACGCAAATGGCCATTTCGAAGTTTACTAATGAAGCGCTGAAATACATATTCAGCGCTTCATTAGCATGCGGGCGGCCGTGGCACTTCGAAATTGACGTGGCTCGCCGCCGCGCGGCTCGTCCCAATGGAGCTGCTTTTCGAAAGGACCCCGCCTACTTCGGAGTCCCCTTATTCCCATCAGCTCATGGGAATAAGGGGACTTCGAAATAGGCGGGATCCTTTCAAAAAGGAGCCCCGTCAGGACGAGCCACGTCAATTTTGAAGTACCACAGCTGCCCGCATGCTAATGAAGCGCTGAATATGTATTTCAGCGTTTCATTAGTAAACTTCGAAATGGCCATTTGTATGGCCATTTCGAAGTTTGGGGCTAGTGTAGAAGTAGCCTAGATAATATTGGCCAATGCTTAACTACTCCGATTGTTAGTATTCAACTTACACTTCCAGGCTACGTCTACACGTGCACCCTACATCGAAGTAGCTTATTTCGATGTTGCAACATCGAAATAGGCTATTTCGATGAATAGCGTCTACACGTCCTCCAGGGCCGGCAATGTCGATGTTCAACTTCGACGTTGCGCAGCCCGACATCGAAATAGGCGCAGCGAGGGAACGTCTACACGTCAAAGTAGCACACATCGAAATAGGGATGCCAGGCACAGCTGCAGACAGGGTCAACGGGCGGACTAGCGCTTCCGGGGCAACAGCTAGCCGCTCCCTTAAAGGGCCCCTCCCACATACACTCAGCCTGCACAGCACGCGGTCTGACGAGCCATATAGGCACACAGAACCCGAGCGCCGCAGGCATGGACCCCCAGCAGCAGCAGCAGCTAGAGGTCCATCCAGCCCTCCTGGCAGAAGCAGGGCTTGCCCTGGTTCTTGTCATGTTGGGGGCAGCTGAGCACCTTCTTGCCCCAGGGGAGGACATGCCCCCAGGGCAGCAGGGCTCAGCCCCTACCCTTGCAGCACCCCGCTCCACCCCCCGCCTCACACGCCGGCGGCTGTGGAGCTACCCCACCAGCACCGACTGGTGGGAGCGGCTGGTGCTTGGGGAGTGGGACGACGACCACTGGGTCCGCCACTTCAGGATGACCTGACAGACATTCCTGGAGCTGTGCCAGTGGCTCAGCCCCGCACTCAGGCACCAGGACACTGCCATGCGGCGTGCCCTCCCTGTGGAGAAACGGGTCGGCATCGCTGTCTGGAAGCTGGCCACTTCGGACAGCTACCGATCCGTGGGGCAGCAGTTTGGCGTCGGAAAGGCCACCGTCGGGGCTGTGTTCATGGAGGTAAGAGAACCCACAGGGGGAGGCCAGGGCAGGCCAGGGGGGCCAGGGCAGGGCAGGGCAGGGCAGGGGAGCCAGGGCAGGGCTGGGCAGGGCAGAGCAGGCCAGGGGGGCCAGGGCAGGGGAGCCAGGGCAGGGGGGCCAGGGCAGAGCAGGGCAGGGCAGGGGAGCCAGGGCAGGGCAGGGCAGGGGGGCCAGGGCAGGGCAGAGCAGGGCAGGGGGGCCAGGGCAGGGGAGCCAGGCCAGGGTGGCCAGGGCAGGGCAGAGCAGGGCAGGGGAGCCAGGGCAGGGCAGGGCAGGGCAGGGGGGCCAGGGCAGGGGGGCCAGGGCAGGGCAGAGCAGGGCAGGGGGGCCAGGGCAGGGGGGCCAGGGCAGGGCAGGGCAGGGGGGCCAGGGCAGAGCAGGGCAGGGCAGGGGAGCCAGGGCAGGGCAGGCCAGGGGGGCCAGGGCAGGGCAGAGCAGGGCAGGGGGGCCAGGGCAGGGGAGCCAGGCCAGGGGGGCCAGGGCAGGGCAGAGCAGGGCAGGGGGGCCAGGGCAGAGCAGGGCAGGGCAGGGGAGCCAGGGCAGGGCAGGGCAGGGCAGAGCAGGCCAGGGGGCCCAGGGAAGAGCAGGGCAGGGGGGCCAGGGCAGGGCAGGGGAGGGTAGGGGGGCCAGGGCAGGGCAGGGGAGGGGAGGGGAGCCAGGGCAGAGCAGGGCAGGGGAGAGCAGGCCAGGGGGGCCAGGGCAGAGCAGGGCAGGGGGGCCAGGGCAGGGCAGGGCAGGGCCATGCACACCCTGCTCACCCCTCATTGGGGCTGTCCCATGTGCTTTCTCTGCAGGTCGTGCGTGCCATCAACTCCATGCTCCTTCACAGGCTCGTGAGGCTGGGGGACCCACGTGCCACTGTCGCCGCCTTTGCCACCCTGGGCTTCCCCAACTGCTTCGGGGCTCTGGATGGGACTCACATCCCCATCCGCGCCCCGGACCACAGTGGAGGCCGATATGTCAATCGGAAGGGCTACCATTCTGTCGTCCTGCAGGCCTTGGTGGACAGCCGGGGACGGTTCCAGGACATTTACGTGGGCTGGCCTGGCAGCACCCACGACGCCCGGGTGTTCCTCAACTCGGGCCTGTGCCGCCGGCTGGAGGCGGGGACCTACATCCCCCCGCAGGAGATCCCTCTGGGGGACACCACCATGCCCTTCTGCATCATCGCGGATGCGGCCTACCCCCTCCGGCCTTGGCTCATGCGCCCCTACACAGGCCACCTCTCCGCCAGCCAGGAGCGCTTCAACGGGCACCTGAACCGTGCGCGCCAGGTGGTGGAGCGCTCATTTGGCCGCCTCAAGGGACGATGGCGATGTCTCCTCACCCGCCTGGATGCCAGCCCCAACAACATCCCCCAGATTGTGGGTGCCTGCTGCGCCCTGCACAACCTCGTGGAGAGCAAGTGGGAGAGCTTTCTTCAGGGCTGGGCCGCCGAGGCCGGCAGGGCACACCTCCAGCCACCTGCTGCCCCCAGTCGGCAGGTGGACCCAGAGGGGACCCGGGTCCGGGAGGCCCTGCGGGCCCACTTCGACGACCAGGCCGCGGGGTGAACTGTGCCCAGGCCCCCTACTGCCCGCCCCTTCCTCCCCCACACTCCTGCCCCAACTCCCACACCACCATGGAGCACCCCACCGCCCCCCCCGCACTTGTCCAGGAGAAATGACAGCACGAACTTGTGGGTGAACGTAAATGTTTTTTTTGTCCTCACGATTTTTTTTTTTTTAAATAAAAAAATATATATATGTGAGACAGAAACCAAAAAGGAGGGACAAACGTTCAACAAAACCAAGATGGGCACAAATAAAACTATGTACAACAATAAAAATGAAAGCACTGTGCGCCATCAAAAGAAAAACAAAAAGCAGGGAGGATAACGGGGAGAACTATGTATAGGGGGGGACGGGGCAAACAGGGGAAACACCCACACCACCCACCCAGTCCCCAAAGTCTGTCCAACAAGGGGGGGGGGCCACGTCCTGGGCCCCTCGCCCCTACAGCCCAGCAGTGGGCGTGCCCGGCCGGGAGCTCCGCCGGGCCTGCAGTCTGGTGCGCAGCTGGGTGGGAGCGGGCTCCACCGGAAGGTAGCGGCGCCGGCGAGTCGCGAGTGGCTCCAGGGGTCCCTCGGCGCAGTGGCCCTCGCGGGGAGGTGGTGGGGCGACGGCGGACGGCCCGGCGACGGCTGGAGCAGCCGGTGGTGGGGCTGCAGGAGCGGGCATGGTGGGCGGTGGCGCGGCCGGCGCGGCATGGGGGGCCAGGGAATCAATCAGCCGATTGATGGTATCCAGAAAGGCCCCCCATGCCTCTCTGCGCCAGGCCAGCGCCTGCTCCTGCAGCCGGAGGTGCTGCTCCGACACCTCCAGCTGCCGGCGGTGGATGGCCAGCAGCTGGGGGTCTGTGGCCGCCGCCGGTAGCAGGTGTGGGGTCCGCCGTCTGGCCCTCCGCGGGGCCGGTCGTTCCTTGGCCGAGGGGCTGCCCTGGAGCGAGGGTCCCGGAGGGGTCTCCGGGACGACCGATGCCTCGCCGGCGCTCTCTTCCGGTCCTTCGGATGGTGCAGGTGCAGGTGCAGGACACAGGAGAGGAGGGGGGAAAGAAGAATGGAGACAGGCATTAGTGTGGGCGCCGAGCCGTGGCCTTTGTCCCCCCCGCCCTGTGCTGCAGGTTCCCCATCCCCGTCCCCGGGAGATGCTGCTGTGATGGATGGGGTTCAGGGGTCCCCCTGCCCTGCAGCCCGTCCCCTGGTGGGAGCGACTCTCACTTCACCCCGCAGGGTCTGAGAGCAGGAGAGGTTTCTTAGGCCACAGATGGCCATTTTCTGGCAGGAGTGACAGCACCAGCTGTCGGAAGAGACAGTCCTTCCAACCCGTCGTGGGGAGAAAACCCCAAGGGGGGCCCCTCTGGGATGCAGCTTTCCCCCTCCTCTGGCTGGCTGCCTACCAGCTCTCCCTTCCCCTAGCCTCTACCTGTGGCCCCCGCCCTCGCCCCCCAATTCCAAGCCAGCTCGGCTCCTCCCTCCTGTTTGTTCAGGGCAGAGGTGTCACCTGCCAGCTGTAGCGCCAGGATCCTCCTTTGGCCCTGGGAGCTCCTCGGCTCGGGTGGCTCATATGTAGCCTGAGTCTCCCTTTGGCACTCCCCCCACTCCATCACATGGTGCTGCTGCGGGGTGTCCGACCCCCTCCGCCCGGGGGCCCCTCGAGGTTCCGCTCCCCCCTGGCCCGGGGATGGGGCATGGCACTGTCATGCAGGGTGGCGGGGGTCAGGGGCTGATGGCTGCAGTGCTGTGAGGGCCATGGCCCTGGTGTCCTTGGGGCCATGACCATGTGAGCGTGTGGGGGGCCCTGGACACATCTCTGTTCCCCCCGCCCCTCAAGCCCCGGGGTGTCCACCAGAGAGGGGTACCTACCTGTGGGTCCGCTCCCACGGTCCGGAGATCCCTGGGGGTCGGAGGCCCTGCTGCTGCTCCGGGATGGCAGGAGGAGGATCTGCAGGCTGGAATCGGTGGAGGAGGAGCCCCCCACCTCCTCCTCCTCCTCCTCCTGCCGCGATGTCCCGGGGATGGCCTCCGGGGGGGACCCCCGGGGTGCAGGGCTTACCTCCGGGGCGGAGCCCGGCTGCAGGGCCTGCTGGGGCTCGTCAGCCGAGGTGTCAAGGGTGGCCGGAGGGGAGGAGGTGTGCCGGGAGCCCAGGATGTCCCTGAGCTCCCTGTAAAAGGGGCAAGTGACGGGGGCGGCCCCAGATCGGCTGGCCACATCCCGGGCCCGGGCATAACCCTGCCGCAGCTCCTTGACCTTACTCCGGACATGGTCCGGAGTGCGGGCAGGGTGACCCCGGGCAGCCAGGCCATCGGCCAGCCGAGCGAACGCATCCGCGTTCCGCCTCTTGCTCCCCATTACCTGGAGCACCTCCTCCTCGCTCCAGAGCCCCAGCAGGTCCCGCATCTCGGCCTCCGTCCAAGAGGGGCCCCGCTGCCGCTTCCCAGACTGCGTGGTCCTCTGGCTGCCCTGGCTGCTCTGGCTGCTGTGGCTCCTCTTGGGGGGGGTCCCCTGGGGGCGCTGGCGGGGCTGCTGGGCAGCCATGGCTGCTGTCAGGGGCTGAGGGCTGTGCAGGCTCGCCACCGCGTGTTCAGGCAGGAGCCTGCACGTTGCCTCAGCCTCCTGCAGTCAGGGCGGGGGAGGGGCCCTTTAAGGGGCCGCTCCACGCGGCCACCAGTGAGCTGCGGGGCTGGAGAGAGCGTCTCTCAACCCCCCAGCTGATGGCCGCCATGGAGGACCCGTCAATTTCGACGTTGCGGGACGCGGATCGTCTACACTGTCCCTACTTCGACGTTGAACGTCGAAGTAGGGCGCTATTCCTATCTCCTCATGAAGTTAACTTCGAAATAGCGCCCGACGCGTGTAGACGTGACGGGCACTATTTCGAAGTTGGTGCCGCTACTTCGAAGTAGCGTGCACGTGTAGACGCAGCTCCAGTGTTACAACTTGAACTCCTTCTTCTTTTCCTAGCCTCAGAGTTTAAGAACAGCTTTTCTTTCTCCTCTTTAACAATTTTTACGTACTTAAGAACTGCTACCATGTGCCCCCTCAGACCAGTTTACTCTAGACCACGCAAACTCAGTTTTTTCAGTCTTTTCCATACGTCATGTTTTCTAGACCTTTAATCACTCCTCTGGACACTCTCCAATCTGCCCAGAACAAAAAAGCAGTCATGTAGCACTTTAAAGACTAACAAAATAATATATTAGGTGATGAGCTTTTGTGGGACAGACCCATTTCTTCAGCTCTTTCGCCTTACCACAACACCCCTCTCTCTTGTAAAGCTATGATCTGAAGAAGTGTATCTGTCCCATGAAAGCTCATCACCAAATAGATTACTTTGTTAATCTTTGAAGTGCTATGTGACTGCTTTTTTGTTTTGATAGAATACAGACTAACACAGCTATCTTCCTGTCACTATCCAATCTGCCTGCATCTTTTTGTGTCATCCAGAACTGGACACAATATTACATTTGAGGGCTTGTCAGTGCACATAGAGTGACCATTACTTCTCATGTCTTGTTCACATAGCTGCTGATACATCACAGAACGATATTTACTTTTTTTTCAGCCTTGTTACACTGTTGGCTCCTTTGTCTAGTAATCCACTCTGATCTCCAGACCCCTTTCTGCAGCACTCTTTTCTTGGCAGTCATGTCTCACTTTGTATGCGTGCAGTTGATTGTTCCTTTGTAAGTGGAGGACTTTCTATTTGTCTCTGTTGAATTTCATCCTATTTACTTCAGATCATTTCCCCAGTTGGCCAAGATCATTCTGAATTTTAGTTCAGTCTCCCAAAGTACTTGCAACCCCTCCCAGCTTGGTATCATGTGCAAACCTTCTGAATTTATTCTCTATGCCAGTGGTGGGGTGTTGTCAGATGCCACCAGCATGGTGTTCTGCTCTGTCCAATGTATGACTTGGCTGCGTGCGTGTGTTCCCTCTGTGTGCTGCCCAGCTCTGCAGATAGCTGACACAGCAGACTCGAAGAGAACCCCCAATGACCGCAGAGTGTAGTAAGGTGCGAAGGCACGTCAGCCAGGTTTATGGTCGTATTGGACACAATAGTAGTTCCCTGTAGACTTCTCAGTCTAAGTCAGGGCATACTACAAATATGCACCCACGATCAATGGACTCGGCTCAGTCAGTGGCAGGACTTTCCACTGCCCCCTTGGCTGGACCCAGACCACATCCCAGAAGTACATTCTTATACATAGGTACAAACAATTTACACATCACTCCTGATGTATTGAGGTACAACCCTTCTAGGTGCTGCCTCTCACCTTGTACATGTTGGTTCAAACAAAACAACTCTATCCATCATATTACCCTTTTGCCCCTGTCATTGGGATGGATTGGCCTGTTCTTTCTTATCTGTGGAATGTTCTGGGGTAGGATGTTCTGGTACCATGTACCTACTTCAATATGCTAGGTAGATATGTTTATGCACCAGCAACTCTCTTCTTGCCAACTTCTGTGAGCAATGCGTCCCTTTAGCTCACAGCTGCACTTTGCTTTCTGTTAGCAAAGTCTTGACCATTACTTTGGTTCAGCCCTAAGGCCTCATACTGGGCCTGTTCTTACTACATGGGGAACCTTTTTTTAGGTTGGGGGCCACTGAGAGGGACCACACAAAAGTAAGAAACAAAACAAAAAACAAAAGAAGAAGAAGAAGAAGAAGACAGACCCTCATCATGGACTGAGAAGCAGAAAAAACGATACTCAACTCACACTCCAGCCCCATGCTGGGGAGGGGAGTAGGGAGGACTAGGGGGCTTCTCCCCACAGACAAATTAACTGTTCTGGGGGCCCAGGGCTAGTAGATCTTTTGGGTCCCCCAGGCTCTGGGCTGGAACAAATGGGGTTCAGTTTGTGGGAGGGGGCTGCCGGGAAGCAGGATGAGGATGCAGTGTGGGATCTGGGCAGGAGTCAGGGTGCAGGAGCAGGAAGGAGGAGGGGTGCAAAGTCTGGATGGGAGGTAGGGTGCAGGAATGAATTGGGGGTTTAGAATCTGGGTGGTAGGTTGGGTACAGGAGCAGGCTGGTAGTAGGTTCTAGGTGGGACAGGAGGTACATGAGGGAAATGGGAGCATTTACCTGGTGCATCTCCCTGGAGACACACCTGACTCTGCTCCCTCCACTGCTCCCATTGGCCACAGTTCTAGCCAATGAGAATAAGAGAGAAAAAGCCTCCAGGTGAGCATTTCCCTGTGCTGCCACTCTCCCACATGTGGGGAGGGGAATGGAAGCACACAGAAGCCACTTCCACCTGCAGCCAGACCGAGCCCATGGGCTAGATCCAGCCCTGGCACCGGCTGGCCTTGGAGCCCATGGAGCTCAGGGAGAAAGGCAGGATGAGGAGGTAGGTGGAAATTCTGCAGGAGACTTTTGGGCATCTTCTGGCCTTCTCCCACCCACCCAGGCTGCTGGGCCACTCCACTTCCTGCCACCCCTGCACTGTGTGCGGGCGGGGGCAAGCTCTGCTGCTGCCACCCCAAGCACCAGGGAGTTGCGTTGCTTAGGGGTGGGGGCAAAGAG
This sequence comes from Carettochelys insculpta, assembly GCF_033958435.1. Taxonomy (NCBI): domain Eukaryota; kingdom Metazoa; phylum Chordata; order Testudines; family Carettochelyidae; genus Carettochelys; species Carettochelys insculpta. The sequence goes on along the minus strand of NC_134147.1, from coordinate 12,161,395 downwards.
ATGGGGGAGGGGTGGAGCCTGCTTTGGACAGTTGCTCTAAACCCTGTGTGGGGGATGGTGTTCCAGGTCTCACGTCCCCTTTGGAATGGACCTGGGCAGAGGATTCCAGAAGAATAGACGGAGGTGATCATATTTCTCTGTAGCATTGGGAGCAGGACTTCCCCTACACTTAATGCTTTGTATTAATGTACATTACGACTTGCAGGGATGCAGCTTCCCATTTGAAATTAGGGTAAAACATGGGGCATCTGCCCTAGGGGTTTTTACTGGGTACTGGTATTGCTGGGACGAAATCTCTTGGTACAATCAAGACCTAGGATGTTAATAACAAACACATTGGTCTACACCAAATAAATTTTAAGATGACTATACCCCTTTCTATGCACATTTTGCTACAAATTTCACTGTGCAGTATCCCTCAGACTAAGTAATATGTGAACATACCTGTCAGTGTGTGAGAGGAAGGCCAGGCAGGGCAGGGGTTAAATAGGGCATGTTGGCTCAATCAGCCCCACCTCGGTACGCCTGCAGCCAGTGTCAGGCCTGGAGGGGTATAAAAGGAAGGAAGCCCGCCCAGTTTGGGGCTGACCAGCCAAGAGGCAGAAGTGGGATTTGAATCAGCAGGGCCCAAGCCAGAGCTGCCACCCAGTCGGCAGCTGAAGGGCATGGCCCCAGGACCCTCCCCGAGGCACAGAGGGAGGGAAGCCACTCGCAGGGAACCTCTTTCCCACTGGAGGGGGAGCTAGGTTCTCAGGGCCACACCCCAAACTTATCCAATAGACTCTTGGGTGGGGCTGAAGATCCACACCCCATGCCCCGGGAAGGTGGTCTAGCCACTAGGCCACCCCGTCCCAGGTGGGAACTGCTCATGTGTAGTGGAGAACGTGGGCATTGCCCAGCCCTGCAGAAGGGTCATCCTACTGTGACAGCCATAGACCCCGCAAGTGCGAACAGCTGAAGCAGTGGAGCCCCTGCTGAAGTGGATGGTGAAGCAACAGGCCAGCCAGCAACACCACTAGCAGCGGCTCCAACAAATGGCTCAGCAGCAGCAGCAGCTAACTGAGGAATTAGCAACCCACCAGCAACACCTAATGCAGCAGGTGACTTCCCTGCTATAACCCCAAACCCCAGATGAGCTGCCAGCAGCTGCACCGGCACCAATCAAGCTTACAAAGATGGGCCTGGGGGATGACCCAGAGGCATTCCTGGAGATGTCTGAGCAGGTGGCCACTATAGCTCTGTGGGCCTGAGGGCAGTGGGTGGCCATGTTGGCACCTTACTTGACAGGGTTGCTCAGACTGCATATTGGGCACTGGACACTGTAGCCTCTCAGGACTATGCCCAGATCAAGGCAGCAATCCTGGATGCCCTGGATAACACTGAAGAGACTTTCCACTGGTGCTTCTGTGGGGAAATATGGGCCCCCTGGAGTCTGATCCTGCTTCATCACCCAAAACAAAATCCAAGGTTCAGGTAGCAGAGCAGATCCTGCTTGAACAGTTCACCCAGATTTTGCCTTCTGGGGGAAGGGAGTGGGTGATGAAGAACCACCCGGAAAATATGACTGCAGCCATCCAGTTGATGGAGAACTATTTGGCGGCCAAGTTCCCAGAGATGACTCCCTCTCTAGGTCCCAGGTCAGCCAGAGGCACCCCAGCATGAGTGACTGAGGGGGGGCCAGGAGTCGCAAAGCCGGGGTGGGCTGTGGCACCTGCCACCCCTCCCTGGGCCCCAAAAGACTTGGAGCTACCAGGCTAAACCTGGGCTTCAAACCCTGGGCCTCGGACCAGCCTACCAGATCCTTCATAGTGAACCCAGTTGCCCCTCGGACAAGGTACCAGTGACCCCACTCACACCCCAGCCTGGAGATGCTGTTCCACATCCATCCCCACCCCAGGCCACTCAGGGAGGCCCCCAAAGGCCATCCCGGAACAGTACTCCTGCTTCACATGTGGTGGTGTTGAGCGCTGGTCCTGAGCTTGCTCACACATGGAATGAAACTTTGGGAATCTCTGGACCTCACAAACACAGGCGCACCCCCAAGGCTCTGCCAACCTGACCATCCCTGTGTACATCAATTGAACAGAGGCAACTGCATTGTTTGACTCAGGGTGTGCCCAGACCCTGGTTCAGCAAATGCTCGTGCCTGACGTAGGGTCCCCTCAACACACCATCAAGCAGCAGTGCAGTGCATCCATGGGGATATGAAGGCCTATCCCTGCACCCTGGTAACCCTACGAGTGGGAAGGCACAAAGAACCAGTGATGGTTGGGCTGGCCCCAGCCCTCGCCTATCCAATGATACTGGGTAGAGACTGGGGACATTTTGAAGAACTACTAGCAGGACTTGGGAAGCCTTCAGCTAGGGAACCTCAACCTCAGCCATTGAACACAGTAAAAGGGGGGACCACAACTCTTGCTGGGGTAGGGGAAGTGGCAGACTCAGGTGAAGGGACTTCCCGAGGGCCAGCACTGGCCCAGGTGGACCCAGATCTCCAACTGGAGAGGGAGCCGCCCCCACTGCCTGAATCCACAGTCCTCACATGAGGACTTTGTGAGGGAGCAGCGGGCTGATGAGACGCTGAGCCGTGCATATGATCAGGTGGCAGTAGTGAACGGGGAGGCCATTGGGGCCCATCCAGTGGGACAGTTTCCGCCTTTCGAAATCCTGGGAGACTGTCTCTACTGTGTAGAGAAGGACCCCCAGACGGGAGAAGTGCACCATCAACTTCTGGTTCCCCGACCATACCAGAGAGAGGTCTTGTGGCTTGTCCATGCCATCCCCTTGGCGGGACACCTGGAAAGAGACAAGACACTGGCTAGGATCCCAGCCCACTTCTTTAGGCCCAGGATCCACAGAGAGGTTGCCGACTTCTGTGCCTCCTGCCCAGAGTGCCAGCTCACAGCACCTTGGTCCATGGAGAAGTGCCCATTAGTTCCCCTCCCACTCGTGGGTATATCATTCAAGCAGATTGGCATCAATATAGTCAGCTCCCTAGAGAAGAGTACAGCTGGATACCACTTCATCCTCATTGTCGTTGATTATGCAACTTTGTACCCAGAAGACGTGCTGCTACACATCATGGCTATGTATACACTTAACAAAAAACTTCAAAATTGCCATGCTAATCGCCAAATCGAAGATTACTAATGAGGCACTGAAATGAATATTCAGTGCCTCATTAGCACGCTGCCAGTGTCACGGTTCACTCACCCGCGGCTTGTTTACAGGGGGGTCCTTTTTGAAAGGATCCTGCCAACATCGAAATCCCCTTATTCCTATCAGCATGGTCATTTTGAAGTTTTTTGTATGAGCAGACACGGCCCCATGAGTGCCAAGAGGGTAGCAAATGAGCTCATGAACATCTTCACCTGGCTTTGGGTCCTTTGGGAGATCCTAATGGATCAAGGGACAAACTTTATGTCCCAAACAGTGCAACAACTCTGCTGGCTGTTAAAAATCAAGATACTCCAGATGTCTGTCTACCACCCCCAAACTGATGGACTAGTAGAGTGCTTCAATCGGACTTTGAAGGCCATGCTCTGCAAGTTCATGCTGATGGATGCAAGTCACTGGGACCAGCCTCCCAGCCCTCAAGTTTGCAATATGGGAGGTGCCCCAGGCCTCCACAGGCTTTTCACCCTTTGAACTCCTGTATGGAAGGCAGCCATGGGGGATTCTAGACCTAGTAAGGGAGATGTGGGAGGAACAGCCCTCCGAAAGCAGTAATGTGGTACAATATTGGGCTCAACCTATGAGAGAGACTCGAAACTCTTGGTACATTTGCCCAAGAGAACCTCCTCCAAGCACAGTGAGCCCAGGAGGCAACTTATAACAAACAAGTAAGACTCAGAGAGTGCTACTGCTACTGCCAAGTACTGACTCCAAACTCCTTGCCTGCTGGCAGGGGCTTATGAGATTGTCTGGTGAGTGGGCCCAGTGAACTATGAGGTGGACCAGCCAGATAAGCCTAAGGGGTGACAGATCTACCACATAAATCTCTTAAAACCCTGGAAGGCCCCAGAAGGGCTACTAATCACCCTCTACCCACCAGACCCAGAACTGGGGCCCCAGGAAACAGAGGTGGCAAACCGAGGGGAGGTCCAGAGTGGGCCCAACCTTACCCTGGAACAGGAGCTTCAGGCCCAGAGTTAGTTGCCAACTTCTTCTCAGTCTTTTCAGCAAAATCCAGTTTAACTCACCTGGTTGTCCACCATATCCAGACCGAATCTGGGGGTTAAGATCTGGGAGATGCCCTGGCCCCTTTCCCAGAAGTCGAGGGAGGTGGTGAAGTAAGAACTGCAGTTAATGCTAGCACTGGGGGTAATCAAGGAGTCTTACAGCGAATAGAAAAGCCAAATAGTCCTAGTCCCCAAGCCAGATGGGAGCACCCAGTCTTGCATCGATTTCCGGAAGTTGAAGGCCGTGTCCAAATTTGATGCCTACCCAATGCCCTGGGTAGACGAACTGCTCGATCGGCTTGGGGAAGCAGAACACATCACTACCCCAGACTTAACAAAGGGCTATTGACAAATCCCCCTCACACCTGAGTCCAAGGAGAAGACAGCTTTCTCCACTCCCTTTGGACTCTTCCAGTTCCAGACCATGCCCCTCAGGCTGCACGGTGCCCCTGCTACATTCCAGCACCTAATGGATTGACTTCTACGTCCCCATAGCCAATACCCCACAGTGTATTTGGATGATATAGTGATCTATAGCCACGATTGGCAGACCCTCCTACAACATCTGACTGCCGTATTGCAGTCCTTCCAGGAAGCGGGCCTGACAGCGAACCCAGCAAAAAGCCACCTCAGAAGGGATGAAACCACCTACTTAGGTTACACCTTGGGGAAGGGCACAGCATGCCCCCTAGTGGGGAAGGTCCATGCCCTCCTGTGGTACACCCCTCCAGCCTCTAAAAGAGAGGTATGCCAGTTCCTGGGGTTAGCAGGGTATTACTGCCACTTCATCCTGGGCTTCTCCTCCATCGCTGCACCTCTTACTGACCTCCTCAAAAAAGAGGTTCCCAACCACATCCCATGGACTCCAGCTTGTGAGGAAGCTTTCCAAGCCCTAAAGGCCCAGCTCTGCCAAAAACTGGTCCTGTACAGCCCTGACTTCTCGAAGGAGTTCCTGTTACACACTGATGCCTCAGACATCGGAGTGGGAGCTGTGCTCTCCCAAGTTGTGTGAGGCGAGGAACACCCAATTATTTATATCAGCCGGATGCTCTTCCCAAGGGAGAAGGCCTATTCAGTAACAGAGAAGGAGACACTAGCAGTAAAAGGGGCTGGGGATTCACTCTCCCACCTCCTGCGCAGACACTTTACCCTCATCATTGACCACCCCCCCTGCACTGGCTACAGGTGATGAAAGAGATAAAGCCCAGAATCATGAGGTGGTAGCTCTCCCTCCAACCCTTCTCCTTCCAGATCCAGCATCATGCAGGGAAGGATCATGCAAATGCAGACTTTTTCTCCAAGGGAGAAGGAACGCAGTTGGGGGACGGGCAGAACACTATGGGGATCTTGAGGGGTGGGATGTGTAAGAGTGTGAGAGGAAGGCCAGGCAAGGCAGGGGTTAAACAGGGCCTGTAGGCCCAATCAGCCCCACCTCGGTTCACCTGCAGCCAGTGTCAGGCCTGGAGGAGTATAAAAGGAAGGAAGCCCATCCAGTCTGGGGCTGACCAGCCAAGAGGCAGGAGTGGGATTTGAGTCAGCAGGGCCCAAGGCACAGCTGCCCCCCAGTTGGCTGCTGGAGGGCACAGCCCCAGGACCCTCCCCCAGGCACAAAGGGGAAAACTGAAAGCTTGTATCTCAGAGCCTGCTTGTGGATTAAGACAGACTCATTAATTGCTAATAGGTGCCACTTGAATGTGGTCATTACCTTGTACCTGTATTCTACTCAGTTTGACTTTGTCTGGAGACAGCAATACCAAAGAGCACTTCCAAAGCTGTTGGAGAAATGTGCTGGCTAAACTGCTTTTGATACCTCATTCATTGGAATGGAACCTCTTTTCCCTAAAAGCTGAGAATTCTTTTAACAGGGGTTTCTGTACATAACACACAAAATTGAAAGTCGGAGTTTCGACGACGATCAGATACTGTCGTAGTTCCGGCCATAAATGATGCCGACTCGCAATCCAGTGGCGTTATTCCCATGACCTGCCGGGCAGCTTCTGGGAAATATATTAATAGGAATGGAACTCTCTTTGGAACTTTTGAAAGGTTTTGCATTTTTGTTAAAAGAATCACAATGGATGAGATTCATGAGAAGAAAGAGGGAAGTGTCTAACCCTCTCTCATCACTTATGCCCCAACTGTTTAATAGTTCTTCTTTTTACAAAAATACTTTAAAGTGTATTGTGCATTTAAACCTCAGCAGCAGGGTCTCACTATATATTTTCCCCTTATGACATCAGCATAAATGAACATGTAGTGATGTAGCAATGAACATATGAGCACTCTTTTGCCTGTTATGGGCTCAGACATAATATTGCAGAAATTATTACCTTGAGTTTTTCTATAGAAAAACTATAGATTTCTATAGAAACCATGCAAATTTTTGTTAATGAAGTCAATAACAGAATCCCTGACCTGAAAAAGAAATAACTTCAGGTTACTCAGAATCAACAGATCTCTGATATTTTTATGCAGCCCAGAACTGGGCAACAAACTAGTGAAAATAAACAGAAGTCCTCTGTATCTGAACAATTTTATCTTCACACTAGGCACTATAAGATTTTTTTTCAAGAAAGAGCTACTTATACTTTATGTTTAAAATCAACTTTCTTGCCTTGTTCTGGACAGCAGATTTTTCTGTAGTTAAGCTCTTTTTTTGGGAAGTAAAAGTAAGCACAATAAACCACTCTGGTTAAATTTCACAGACAGAACACGAGCCAAATCATTAAATGTTATCATCAATGTGTACAGAATTGGGATGACTCCACAAACTGCAAGCAGAAGAGCTGGGAAGCTCAGCTGGTTAGGTTTTTTCACTGAAGTTTACATATTACTTTTTTTCAGACAGGGTGTTTATTTACTAATTTTTTTTTATATAAACATCATCCATCACCTTAGCATGTCTATATTAAATTCACAAAATGTTGTTCTAAAGAATCTAAAACTTTCATATTCTGCCCACAAAATGGCACACAACTCATTTTAGCAGATGTGTGATGCTATTCTTAGATGTTTGCCAGACCAGCTGAGGCCAAACATCTACACAGTGATGGAAGCCTGAGCCCAAGTCATATGACCTGGCCCAGACAAAGGTGTTTTATTGCAGTGTATACATACCTTGATAGACCTTTGTAGATAATACATCCAAGAGACTTAAACCCTGTACTGAGAACCTTGCAAACATTCCTTAAGATCTCAATTCCTAAATTAATAGAAACAGTGATTCAATAAAATGTAACTATATCAAAGGGATACAGGAAGGGGGAAGTTTTCAATTAAATAGGTGCCATATCTTGCATAACTTCAGTGATTTCATTCAACTACACTGCTTCTGTAAACAGACAGGCCCAGCACACGACACTGACGCAGTTGTTGGCCTGAACCAACTAGCCATTTGTAATTTGAGCCATGTCTAAAGACAGGGGCCATTAAATGTTGTGTCTTAACAGCACCTCTGAATGTCACAACTTAATTATAAGATATCAGAAGAAAACTAAATCAAAACCAGAATTCAGCCATCTAAATCTTGTAGTCTAGCAGAGAACGAGAGAGGTGGTTGCAACATTTCCAAATTTTCCAAGAAGCAAGTTGCATTGCACTGAGATCAGATAACTCCTCCAAGCTGCTACTTATGAGAAGGCCAGAGACATTGGATAGCTACAGTATCATACTTTATCACAATAGATTGAAGATGACTGCAAACTGGTAGACAATCTAAATAATTGAAGGATACTCTGATTTATGTAAGACTGTAATTTGGGATATATGTACTTTATTTACAAGAGACTACCTGCAATGGAAGCCTTGGCCATTACTATAGAATATAGACCTACATAATAAATCTGAAGGCTGATATTCACAAATCTTTACAACGTTGAATATTTATGCATTTTATCAAAGTTACTTCAATTTTTTAATCCATCATATTTAGGAGACTCAGAAGTCTACAGACAACTTTGCACCAAGCTAGCTAAATCAGTTTTAATTCACACTTTCTGTCACTTCTGCAAAAGCTATGTATAGTCTCCTATTTCAATCTAGCTTAGCAAAATTTAAGACAGAACACTTTTGGTGTGAAATAAGTGTCCACACAGAGTTGCATTGACATAAACCATTTTTTATTAACACATTTTGTTAAATAGTAACGGAGAGGTAGCCGTGTTAGTCTGTACACCAACAAAACAAAGCAGCAGAAATGTAGCATTTTAAAGACTAACAAAATGATTTATTCATTGATGAGCTTTCGTGGGACAGACCCACTTCGTCAGATCAACCTCATTTCCAATACAGACTGACATTTATAAATACAGAGGACCAAAAAAATTGCAATAAAAACTGACAAATCAAGTACATAGGACTGAAGGTGGGGAATGGGGGGAGGTGGGATGTTAAGTGTCTTGCCTGAGATAATTACGAGCATCAAAGGAAGGGAAGCAGTCCTTGTAATGTGTGAGGTAATAGGTGTCTCTGTTCATATCATGTGCTAATGTGTCAAATTTGAATATGAATTTCAATTCACAAGTTTCTCACTGTGATCTAGGGCACAAATTCTCAGGTCTTTAACAGAATGGGCCACTCCATTGAAGTGTTCGCTGATCGGTTTATGTGTATTGAGATTCCTGATGTTTGCTCTGTGTCCATTTATTCTTTGGTGCAAGTTTTGCCCAGTCTGTCCAATGTACATAGTGAAAACAATGCCCTGCCACTATGTCCCAGTACAAATGACCAGCAGAACCCCCCAGTCCTAGTGTGAATGCCCATGACAGCACCCAGTTGTTGTGTAAATGCCCAGGAGAGCCCCTAGTCCCGGTGAGAATACTCAGGAGAGACCATGGTTCCAGAGAGAATGTCCCACAGAACCCAGTCACAGTGTGAATGCTCAGCAGAGACCCCAGTCCAGTTGTGGATGCCCAGTAGAGTCCTGAGTCCTGGTGTGAATGCTCAGGAGAACCAACCTGTCCCAGAGTGAATGTCCATGAGACTCAACCAGTCCCTGCGTGAATGCCCAGGAGAGCCCCAAGTTCTGGTGTAAATACCCAGGAGACCCCCTAATCCTCACGAGAAAACTCAACAGAGTCCCCAGTCACAGTGTGAATGTCCAGGAGAATCCCAGTTCTGGTGTAAATACACAGGCGAACCCCCAGTCCCTGTGTGAATGCCCACTGAGCTCCTATTCCTGGCGTGAATACCCAGCAGAGCTGCCAGTTCTGTTATAAATGCCCAGGAAAGCCCACTGTTCCTGTGTAAATACCCAGGAGAGTCCCCAGCCTTGGTGTGAATGCCCAGGAGAGCACTAAGTCCCGGTGTGAATTCCTGGCAGAGCCTCCAGTCCCAGTGCAAATGCCCAGCAGAGGCCCCAGCACAGCTGTAGTTGCCCAACACAGCGCTGTGCCCAGGTGTGAATGCTTAGGACAGCCGACATGTCCTGGTGTGAGTGCCCAGAAGAAACCCAGTTCCGGTGCGAATGCCCAGCAGCACCCCCGCCCCGGGGTGGATGAATGACCACGAGAGCGGCCAGGACAGCTGCGGATGCCCCGCAGAACCTAAAGTCCCGCTGATCCCGGCGCGCTGAGGGAGGGGAGCGGCCCGCGGAGGCCGGCTGGCCCGAGGAACAGGGGAGCCCGGGGGCGGGGTGGCACAGAGATGCGCAAGGGCCGTTCTCCTCCCCTACACGCCTGGCCGCACGCTGCCCGGAACAGCCGCGGCCTTACACCTGGCAAGCGGCGTCTCGGGCAGGGGGCGGGGCTTCCATCGATTGCTCGGCGGTCCGGCAGCGGGAGGGGGAGGAGCAGCCGAGCGCCGGCCAGATCGATGGACTCCGAGAAATGTCTCTCTGAGGCCGCCATTTTACGCGGGGAGCGAAGGGTCGGCGGCGAGTGCGGAGTGAGTCGGGGGCGTCGCGCACCGCGCGGGGAGGCACGAACATTGCGGGGGCCGCAGTCGGGAGGGAACGGGGTAAAGCGGGGGGGGTCGCCCCGCGCCCGCCCTCCTCCCCGCGCCTTTCGCGGAGTGGAGTCCGCGGCTCCCTGTCCTGTCCCTGAACCCCGGGGACACTGACCCGCCCAGGGAGGAGGCGCCGCCGCCGGGCCGCGGGTGTCAGCGGGGTGACCCCTCTTCCCCCGGCGTTGGCGGAGGCTGCTGGGCTGCTCCCGCGCCGGGAGCGGTGAGGCGGAGGAGGCAGCCGCGGTCCCTTCGGGGGGACGGGGTCCCGGAGCCCTTTGTAGCCGGTTCCCTTCCGGGCCTGGGCCCCGCGCAGGGCGCTGCAGGGGCTGGACCCAGCGCCGCGGCCGGGGGCAGGGACCCGTCTGGGTGGGGCAGGGCCCGACTGAGGGTCTCCCCCGCAGGGAACCGCTGGGGAGCGGGACAGGGAACTTAACCCGGGACAGAGGCGGGCGTAGGGCATGCGGGATAGCCCAGCGTCTGCCCAGCCTCTTCTGTTGGTTTGAGCGTTGGCCTGCTAAGCCCAGGGTTTGCAAAAGCAACGAGGGTCCTGTGGCACCTTATAGACTAACAGAAATGTCTGAGCACGAGCTTTCGTGGGCAAAGACCCACTTCGTCAGATGCAGGCCCATGAAAGCTTATGCTCAGACGTTTGTTAGTCTATAAGGTGCCACAGGACCCCTCATTGCTTTTGCAGATCCAGACTAACACGGCTACCCCTCGGATACTTAAACCCAGGGTTGTGAGTTCAGTCCTTGAGGAGGGCAGTTGGGGGTCTGGGGCAAATAGATTAAAAAAATCTGTCTGGGATGGTGTCTGTAAGAGGCAGTTGGAGATTCTTGTGTTTGCAAAGCAGAGAAACAAACTGAGGGGGCCCCTACACATTTTACTTGCCTGGGGCTCTGCTGAAACTGAGGCCATTGGTGGTGAATGGAAAATATCTGAAAAAGACAGTGCAAAAGAGGATTGAAAATGATCATCTGTCTTGAAAAGCTTATAAATGGCTAATATTTAGAATCTTACCAAATTCAAGGCCATGAAAAATGCATCACAGACCATGAAAGCTGGTCTTTTGTGTGCTTCTACTTTATGATATACAGATTTAATGGGGGAGATCAGCATTTCTGAAATTGGAGGTCCTGACCCAAATGGGGGTTGCAAGGTTAATACTACACATTTCTGTGCTGCCTTCAAATCTGGGTTGGTGGAGAAGGGAGGCTGTACCCCTGCCAGCAGCAGCAGCAAAGAAATAAGTGTGGCATTACCATACCATGCCACCCTTACATCTGTGGAGCTGTTGCCTTCAGAAGTGGGCAGTCACAGCATAGTGTCTGCTGAGGGCCTAGAGCTGCAGACCACAGTGCAAAAGTAAGAGTGGAATGCCACACTGTGCCATAATTATTTCTGCACTGCAGGTGGTTGTGGCTCTGGATTCTGAGTTGGGCTTCTGGCTGGCAGATCACTGCTCTCCAGCTGCCTTCCTCTGAAGGCAGCACTGCCATCAGCAGCAATGTGGAATAGCCTTGTGACCATCAAACAACTCCTTTTTTCGGTCATGATCCCTACAATTAAAATATGAGCATATAAATTTAAATAGCTTAAATTATGGAATTATTTTTAAAATCCTGTGACTGGGAAATTAAGTATAATGTACTGTGAATTTGGTAGGGCAGTGCTAATATAGTAGCCTACAAATTATATAAAGATGAAGTATGCTTCTGTCATGTTTACATAAGTAGGAATGTCCAGGAAAATTAATTCAAATGAACTAAAATTGTGAATTTAAAACAGTGTTAAAACATTGCATGGACACTCTCATTCGGAATTAATGTGGTCTTAATTGGATGTAGTAATTAGTTAATGCCTCTCTGTTGACAACCCTTTAAATTACACTTAGTCGCCAAATTGTGTTGACACACACAAGATCTTTAACCTAGTGCATGAGTGTAATTTCTTTAATAATGCAAACTTGGCAAACTTGTGTTTGTAATATGGATCTGCAAAGATTGCCTGTAACGGATTATTAAATTTGAAGCACATACATCATGGAGTTTATGTACGTACCTAATATCTGTAAGACTAGATAGTTTATTTCACAACAACAGTAATTGACCTTTACTCTCACGTTTACTTTATTTCAGTACTGGGAAGAAAATATACTAGTGTTTCTGGTCTAGTCATATTAACTCCATGCATAGTATTTGTAATTACACGATTAAGGTAGATATGGCATAAAAATTCTCTTATTTTCTGTCATGTATTTGTAAGAAAACCATTCTAAAGCAGAAATATGAGATGAGTTGTATACATACATAGGACAGGTCTTCTCAGAAGACTGATGAGATTCTTGCTCTCATGTTCATGTTACTGGAAGCAGTTCAGTGAGCCAAAAATGCTATCTTCTTGGTTTTTACAAAATTAACTAGCTTCTTTTTAGGAGTGGATATGAATTAAGGGGTTTTGTGAGTTTGAGATAATTTGATGTTGTTGTTATAGTGTGCTTTGCATAGTTGAACATGTGAGTAATCTCTGTGTGTGTTATGTATTTTGTTCTAGTACCACTCAAAGGAAGCATGGAATTTAAACATTTAATTCTCATTGGATTATTAGCCCTTGCTATTTGTAGAGGTGGTGTGTTTTGTGGGAGGGGGGGTAAATAACTTTTACTTTGGAAAGCATTAGCTACCTGTTTACTTACTTTAGGTCAAATGGCTTAGGCAATGGGTCTTTTACATAGTGTACTAATGCAGCGGTGGCCAACCTGTGGCTCTTTGAGCAATTAAATAATGCTCCTGCTCGGATATGCATCCGCTGCTCTGTACGCATGCCCGAAATGGGAGAAGTGTGTGGCAGTGGATGCTCCGGTGGTTCTGAGTTTGAGTGGGTGACTGGGTGTTCCTGGCTCTGGGGAAGCAGGAGGACATTGAGCCACAAATTATATATTTATCTATCTATGTACTTTTCATCTCTAGAGGTGGTGGTTAGCTGTGGTGGTGAGGATCCATGGGCAGAGCTTGAATCTGCAGCTTCTCATGGCTTATCAATCCAATATTGGATTTGCACAGTTGATTGCAATAACCACGTCAATCTACTTTCAAATTCTTGAGTCTGACAGCTTTTCATTCTAAGGTGAAGTTCTATAGATAGATAGATAGATAAAAATAAACACATAATACATAGCTCTTTGCACTCTATCCATGGCCTTTAGTCCTTAACTGGGTTGGCCACCCTGTACTAATGTATATGGCAACACTGTTTGTTTTTTTTTCCTCCTTTCTGCTCTCAGGGAATAACATTTCGATTTTTCTGGAGACCATTCTGATATTTAGCCTAGTCTTTCTGTTCCGCAATTACTTATTCCATTTTGCACTTCTGAAGAATCATTTCACTGACTATACTGTGTGAAATTTGCTATCTGGATATTTCAGTTATATACTTCAGCGCTGCTTGGCTTCTCCTCACACTATGCTATCTTAGATTGCTCTAGTTTAGATTCCAAATTAGGTATTGCATCTGTGTTATGGGTTTGGTCCAAAATTGTTTCTTTTCTTTTGTAAATTACTTACAAATGTGTGTAATGTTGTGTTGCATTCCAGTTGATATGCATAGAATCAATTAAGAATAGTTGGGTCATCTTATATTTTTAGGTCACAAACTGAAGGAGGTTGCTTCACTGACTTGCAGCTGGGCGTGGTGTTACCATATTAATTAAAGCTGGCTCAGAATTTCAGACTTTAAATGTAATGGAGATCAGAATTAACTCTTTAGTGGAGAGCATGCTAAAAAATTGAAAATCACTGTCTAGGGAAATTTGAGAGAATTGCCCAATGGAGATGCTAATCTGGAGACTCAGGGCTTACACAGACATTGTCCTGTTTCAGAGAGGGTTTTTACCTTCTGCATGACTTAAGGAGCATGGGAAACTGCATTCTGTTGCACTCTTGCAGCAAAACCCCTTTCTTGCTCTTCAGAGAAGAAGAGAATTGTGGCTTTTTTTTCATCTCCTTGCTCTGTCTAAGGCAGACATTGGCTTGTTGTGATGGTGGAAGGACTGTTGTATTCGTTACTTTTAGAGCATGCCCGATAATTACGAGTGTGTGGTAGATATGAAAAGAGGGAGCAAACAAGTTACAGGTGGGCAGTGCTCTGATTCAATGCCAGCTACAGCGTGAATGAGAGTATACTAAGATTTCTGCTGAGCTGCTGTCTCTGGACTCTGGTATGTGGGATCTTCTTTATACTAACATTTTGGTTGTACATATCTTAAGGATATTTTGCCTTCCTCGCTATAATTTCTGTAAGGAAGATTGAGCTTACTTTTCTTCACCCTCCTTGGCCTCAGGGCTGCTACAAGGGAAGTAGATAATCATTGCTGCTGTACTGTTCCCTCAGCCCAGCCTCCTCAGTGATGCAAGCAGAAGAAGGGAGGTTTTTAATATATAATTTGAGTCCATATCGTCTGTGAACGTCTTGTGTCTGCTGCCACTGCTTTCCAGAGATTACCGTATTAGCTGAGAACTGACATGATTCTTAAATTTCACTGATGCCTGTGGGATTTTGAATAGCAACAGTGACACAAGTCTTAACGCTGTTGTGGTCTTGCTTGATGAGGGGCTAATATATAATTGCGGGAAGACTGACAGCAGGGAACTGTGTGTGCTCAGCTGTCAACCCCTGTACTCCTCTCTCTGGTGTGGAGTGAGGGATGTTGATGTGAGACTTCTGGGCCCCATATTACCCTAGGGAAGAAAGTCAATTCTGATACATCTATTCTAGCTACACTAATGGGGTTGCCAGTATTGTGTATCTGAAATCAACTTTCTTCCCTTGAGTAGATTTGGCAAAAGCAGTAAGCAACAGTAGAGGCACAAGTGCTGCCTGTAGGCTTAAGATGGCAAAAGTGACAGGTTCTGGTTCAATTCATGTTTAAAAGGTTATCTTTGCTACTGAAAGTACTCCCATCCCTTGTTTAACAAGTACTTTACTAATGAGTACTCGTTAAAACAAGGAACATATATGCCTACCTTTATGCACTATGAGTGAACTTTTTCCCCACTTATATGAGCAGGGTCCCTGGCCGGGGGGCGAGGAAACCCACAACCCCATGGCTGGAGCCTTCTCTCTCTCTCTCTTTCCTCAGACATGCAGCTGTCTGACAGCCCTTAGGCTTGGGGAAGAGAGGGAGAACCTCTTAGCTTGGTTCCCTCCCCTGCAATGGCAGGAACATGAAACTGACAAGCCATGAGCTGATCACTTTCCTGGCCTGCAAGCCATGGGGAGGCTGGAATCAGCCTGCCCCTGGTTCCCAGCTCCTGCCACTCTGGGAGCCAGGAAGCTCACCAGCCCTGGTGGTTCCTGGTTCTCCGGCCCCCTTGCAGGAAAATTCCAGTTACCCAGGGGCTGTTCCTGCAACCCCTGCATAACTCAAGGGTTTACTGTATTAATTCCCCCCCCCCCCGCCACCCTTCCTGCAGACCTCATCCTTGGCCAGGTTTTAAACCTCCCCCAGCAGCCCCAAACTGCCCCTGCCTTAGATCCCCCCTCTCCAGCAGTCCCAAACCACACCCACCCTTAGACTGCCCCCCCCCAGCAGCCCCAAACTTCTCCCAATCTTAGACACCGCCCCCCCCCCCCCAACAGCCCCAGCCTTAGACACTCCTCTTCCTTCTCAGCCTCTTCACCAGGGCTGCTAGGTTGGGTGGCTCCCCCAGCCCTCCTGCTCCAGCAATTAACTCGAGTGTTAAGGTTTCAGCACCTAGGCATAAGGTAATTGCTATCCTTGGTGATAGAGAGAGTTGCTGGAGATGGTGGCTATCTCTGTTGATAGATACCTACCTGAGGCAGCACTGTTAAGAAACTGCAAATGGCTTCTTTAACAGCCACATGCAGCTGGGAACTGCCCAGCTGGCGACCTCTAACAAATGTAATGGGACCCATAGGTTGGGAATCCCTGCTCTACATACATACACACACTACATCCTGTTTCTGGTGCCAAACTATTCAAATACATCAGAAAAGTACCCAAACTCAACTGGTTTATGTCAAGTTACAAGCACTTGGAACAAATTGGAGACTTTTACATGTATTTTAATGGGAATTTAGTGTCGTACTTATGAGTTTTTGCCTATGAGCAGAATTTTGGGAACCAATTTTGCTTGTATAACGAGGGAATGAGTGTATTAGAAATGTTGTAAAAATGAAAGCTTAGGTTGAGTAGAAATTGGTGTAGGTCCTCCTTGGCAGAACAAAGTTCCCACTCGCTATGGACATCTGGATTTTTTTAGTTGGCTGTGGATATCTGTTTACCAGTCTGGCCTGTCAATGCAGGTGTGTGTCATGAAATAGAGAATTAAGTATCTGAGAAGTTTTAAAAGAAAACTGTACTGATTTTATTTAATCTAGCAAAATCAGATATTATTTACGTGAAGAAATTGTGTACTTGAAAATACTTCCTCCCCATGCTTTTTTTTTCTAGGAAGAAGGTTGCAGAACTCTGCCCCCAACCCACTGCCATGCTTAACCCCCTGTCCCCCTATGGCCCCAACCCCTTGCCAAGCTTTAACCCCATACCTCCAACCTGCCACCAGTTTGCCGGCCAGTGCCAGCTGTTTAATCCATTAAATTGAGTCCTGCTCTTTCATTGGCAGACAGGGAGCTAGAGTCAGAGCCACGGGAGCTGCAAGTGGCTGTTTAAAGAGCCACATGTCGCTCAAAGCTGCCCAGCCACCTTTTAAAAATAGCGGCCTCAGGAAAAAAAAGTAGTGGAATGCAGTTCTGCTGTGTTCCACTGAAAATAAAGCCCTGTTTCTTCCACTTGTAAATTTCTTCTCCTTTCCCCCCTTGCGTAGTTTGGTAGCATAAAGTAGCGTAAGGAGAAACTATAGTAGCATAAGGAGAAATTTCCCTATGCTGTCATGGTGTGCCACTTTCTTTGTGGCTGAAAATAGTAAAATAGATGAGGAATAAGTAGTCTTCTTCAGTCCCATGGCGAAAGAAAATTTATGCTCAGGAGCACAGGTAGGATACTTTTATAGGGTAATGTAACTAATGCTGTTAAGATTGGTGTAAAGTGGAAGAAGACTGTATTTTTCACTATCTTGCATGTAAACTGGCCACTAAATTAAAAATGTTTTGGTGTATTCATCATATGAAATTGATTTTTTTTTAAAACATGTAGGTAACCCTTTTTACTGAAAGTTGACTTGACTGGTATCAGAGGATGTGAATCTGATGTTAGGTTGAAAACCCATTTCTATTCAGAATTCTAAAACCATAAAATTAACTTCAAAGTTGTAAAATATTTACATTAAGCCAACTTTGAAATTCACCTTTCAGTGTATTCTGAGGGAATCTGATTTTTCTCAGTCCTAATCTACTTTTTTATAAGTTCTTTAAAATGGCTGGGTTTTGTTAGCTTTTCCTCATATTTAATATAGTTAAATTACTATTTCTTCATTTGATTTTAAGGTTAACATATCTTTTGGTACATTGTAGTATTCTTTTAAATCATGTGTGTAAAGTTAGAGGATGACAGACTTGCCAAAACCCCTTCTCCCCTCTTTCCCACCCCCACAAGAAAAGCTTTCATGATATCCTCTTTCTGTGTGATTGGACTGGGCTTGGTTCATTGTGCATGCTATAGGAATACTAATAATAAATATTTTTAAAAGCTGGCGTTGGTCATCAGTCTCAATCAGAATTAAATGTTTTTGCATTGTCTGTTTACCCAAGAAAGATAACCACACTTTAGCAGTTGCTGAGGTCCTACACTTAACCGGATAGCATTTGTTAGTCATGTAATAAAATTAGAGCATTGCCACATCCAGTCAATTCCAAAATTTCAGAGAATGGTTTATGCATCAGTGGGCTGAACTTTTTTGATTTTGGTGAAAATCTGAAAACCAGAAGAAGGATTTTTGTCTATAAATCAGCTATTAACACTTACACCATAACAGTATCTTACCCCATCTTTTCTTTAGCCTGGCCATTAGTCCCAATAGTGTTTAAAATATTAACACTCTGAGGCTATGTCTGCAGTATGAGGTAATACCCATTTTTAAGTCAATTAGTTTGATTTTTTCCAAGTGCCTGTCCTCATTGTAAATTTCATTAGCTCCGTTTATGGAGCACTAAAATTGGCACAATATTGAAATCTTAGTATCGTAGTAACCTGACAGGTGCAGCTTTCAGTTTGAATTTATAATTCCGAATGAAGGGTAAAGAGGAAGCACCATATCTTTAAATCAAATACATTAGCCTCGGGCCATGCCCTGTATGTGCCCCACAATGCCCCACAGTTCTCCGCTCTGCCCTCTTCCATCTCCACTGCTCTCACTTGCGGAGGAAATGGCAACAGGAAGACAGTTTCAATTTGGCACTTGGACACCCACACAAGAAGCTGAAAAATCTTCTTCTTTTTCTTTGCTGGTAGCGTCGCTGTGGGGTCTGTGGCTAGCTGCCTTTTTTTTTTTTTCCTGCGTTGCCTGGCGCCATCCGCTGCCTTCCCCCCGTACCATGTGTATGTGGGTCGGGGTCATGCTTGTCTGATAGGACAAGAAACTTCTTTTTAGCCATTTATATTTTCTCCTGCTCCCCACATCCCTTCTCCCTCCCTCCCTGAGAGGTGCCACACATTCTGGAACTTTCCTTTGCCTGCATCATGTGGCAGCTAGTCTGTGGGTGGGGGGTCATGCTTGGATTAGAAACTACTTTTTAGGTGCTTACATTTTATCCTGAGCCCCATATCTCCTTTTTCTCCTCCTGGAGGCAGCACACAGTCTGGAACTTTCTCGTGTCCAGCTGCATCACATGGCTTGACCTCAAACCAATAAAAGGACGTGCCTCTTACATGTGGTGAGAGTCATGATTTTCAGGTGTTGGTTGTAGTTTGTGGTCTTTTAGCCACCTGGGGAAGTCTCCCTTGGTGGTCATGATTTTTGGGTGCTGGCTGTAGCTGGGAGTCTTTTGCCTGCTTGGGGGATGTCTCCCTTGGCAGTCATGATTTTCAGGGCTGGGTGGTCTTTTAGCTGTCCCAGGGATGTCTCCCTACGTAGTCACAGTTGTCAGGGCTGGCGGTAGCCTGGGGTCTTTTAGCCACCTGGGAGATGTCTCCTTCGGTGGTCATGATTTTTGGATGCTGTCTGTAGCTGTGAGTCTTTTAGCCACCCCGAGCCATACATGTTTCAATGAAGGCAATGTAGTAGCTATATAATTACCACAGTTCTCAAAGTGAGGCTTGCAGCGAGGAATATTCTTGTTCTGAGAGTCTTTTTTGGCAGGTCCAAACCCGGGTGTCGTCTGGGGTCTTTTAACCACCTGGGTGATGTCTCCCTCAGTGGTCACAGTTTTTGGGGCTGCTATAGTCTGGGGTCTTTTAGCCACTCCAAGCCATCAATGATTCATTTGAGTTTTAGGGTAGCACCTGTGTCTACTTAGGGTCGTCTTTTCCAGGAGGCCTAAATCCAGATCCAGGTCCAAACGTAATCAAAGCCTGGGCACGCTGCTAATAGGGGTGGATGATGGGTCTCTCTGGGTGGTCAAGATTTCCAGATTTGCTGTTGTCTTTTAGCTGCCCTGAGCTGTTACTCCTGTTTCAGTGATTCATTTGAGTTTCAGTGTAGCACCCATGCATACTTAAACATACTCTTCTTTTAAGGGTCTTGTTTGGCAGGAGGTCTAAATCCAGATCCAAGCCTGCAAAGATCAAATGCTTTTGCATCCCATTTTCAAAAACCTATTTGTTGTGAGAGGTTTACTACACCTCCCTCCCCTCCCCTCAATTATAAAAGGTACATCTCTTATAAAGGCAAGACAGACCTCCATCTGGAAGAAGGGATGTTAACATGACAGGGGAAAGAGGGGAATGAAATGTGGGAAGATACCCACCTCTACTTGTGGGGCACTTTTTTTCCCCGTGCTGCACCAGTGACAATAGCCAGAATGCTACAGGGCTCAGGGAACTGTAGGATAGGTTCCCACAATACACTGCTGCAGCACTCACTTTAAGCTTGATTTTAAGCTACTTGTGTGTTGCAGCAATGAGTCGATTTTTGTGGGAGCATGTGGGAAGGTGAGAGTGCTCAAAATCAAATGGATAAAACCCAGTGTTCAGAAATCAATTTTAATAAATTTGACTTTAGCTCATAGTGTAGACACAGCCTGAGTGACTTATCTCACAGGCAGAAAAAAAAGAAATAATGGTGGGAGATGGATTAGAGAGCAGGAGTGAATGCAAGACAGAGCCCCTGGCGTAAGGTGAGAGATGGTGATTCGGGTTCCAGGAAGTCACTGAAATTAGAAGGGTGGGGTTAATGGAGGAATGCAAGGGACTTCCACTTGCGTAGTGAACTTGTCCCATAGAAGCAGAGCATTTTGATACTTTTGTTTTGTGGTTTATCTAAGATGACATAATATAAGTTTCTAAGGCTACGTCTACACGTGAAGCCAACATCGAAATAGCTTATTTCGATGTAGCAACATCGAAATAGGCTATTTCGATGAATAACGTCTACACGTCCTCCAGGGCTGGCAACGTCAATGTTCAACTTCGACGTTGCGCGGCACCACATCGAAATAGGCGCTGCGAGGGAACGTCTACACACCAAAGTAGCACACATCGAAATAAGGGTGCCAGGCACAGCTGCAGACAGGGTCACAGGGCGGACTCAACAGCAAGCCACTCCCTTAAAGGGCCCCTCCCAGACACAGTTGCACTAAACAACACAAGATCCACAGAGCCGACAACTGGTTGCAGACCCTGTGCCTGCAGCATGGATCCCCAGCTGCCGCAGCAGCAGCCAGAAGCCCTGGGCTAAGGGCTGCTGCCCACGGTGACCATAGAGCCCCGCAGGGGCTGGAGAGAGAGCATCTCTCAACCCCCCAGCTGATGGCCGCCATGGAGGACCCTGCAATTTCAACGTTGCGGGACGCAGATCGTCTACACGGTCCCTACTTCGACGTTGAACGTCGAAGTAGGGTGCTATTCCGATCCCCTCATGAGGTTAGCGACTTCGACGTCTCGCTGCCTAACGTCGAAGTTAATTTCGAAATAGCGCCCGACGTGTGTAGCCGCGACGGGTGCTATTTCGAAGTTAGTGCCGCTACTTCGAAGTAGCGTGCACGTGTAGACACAGCTTAAGAGTCATAATTTGTTTTTATGAATTTATAGGGATGTCAGTGTAGAACTTGCAGATAGGCAATAATGGTGTTCCGGAAAAAAATATACAGGCGTCAGTAGTATAGTAGATTTAAATTTAACTGAAGGTGTTACTTCCCAGTCTTGCTTTTCTAGTCTCAAGCTTTTTTAAGTTTACTGTGTTCACTGTGTAGCACATGCATAGTCAGTTAAGATAGGAAAAGAAAGCTAGCTGCTTCTTCAAGTGATTGCTCATGTGCATTCCAATTTGGGTGTGTGCCAGGCACATGCCCAGTTGCCAGAAGCTTTTTGCCCTAGCTGGTAGCCCTAAGGTCGGTGCGATGCCTCCTGGAGTGGTGCCCATATGACCGCCCATGTGTGCACTGCCTCCTCCACCCCCCACTCAGTTCCTTCTCAGTTCCTTCTTGCCGCACTGTCTGTTGCTGGAGGTCCCTCATTGTTGAGCGATCGCTGGTAGCCTTTATTGTTTTAATTAGTTGTAAATAGTTTAGTTAGTTATCTTTCATAGGTAAATAGCTCTTTTTAGCACCTACTGAGCCAAGGCGGGTCTTTAACCCCCTGCGGTGCCAGGGGATGCCTGGCTCCCCAGGGTTTAAAACCTGTTCAAAATGTGGCAAACGAATGCCCAAAAGCAACCCGCCTAGGGCTTGCCTGAGTTGCCTTGGTGAGGTACACTTCCAGGAGTGCTGCTCTATTTGTAAGGCCTTCAAGCCTAGGACTTTAAAAGATAGAGCTCAATGGCTGAAGGTTCTACTAATGGAGTCAGCCTTGTGCCTGGACATTTCCCTGGTGGGAGCTCAGAGCTCTGCATCATTGGTGCAGAGTGCTCCGGTACCATCGGTGCCATCAGAAAGTTCCTGGCGCCGAGAGCAGGACTCGGCACTTGGTGCCTCCCAGCACCATGAGAGCCAGTCCCCAGTGCCTCATAAGAAGAGAAGACAGGACTGGGGTTGATCCCAAGAGAGAAGGAGGCAAAGGCAAGCTTTGTGGGAGTTTGCCAGATTGCACCATGACCAGGGTCATGAAGTGCGGGTGTTGACTCCAGCACGAGGCAGGAGCCCACACTCTCCCAGACTGCCTTCGACGCAGGAGGCCTTTAGCGCTGCACAAGGCATCCTGCAAATTAGGATGCCACTGCAGACGCCGCACCAGAAGCCTTCATAGCCTCAGTTTCAGGCTCTTGAACAGGCTGTAGCAACCCCAGCACGGTTCCTGACGTTGGTGAGACCCCCGCAAGCAGTTGCCTCCCTCAGTGCCGCACAGACAGTGCAGAGTGCGCAAGAACCGGTGGGCACTATGGGACCCTCGGCACCACCATGGTCGTTGGCGTCAGAGTTGGACTCGTTTTACTCCAGCTCAGCTCGGAGCAGGAGTACGAGGTCATCTCGATGCAGCGGGCATCGATACTGCTCCCGATGCCCCCCAGAGGGGGAGCGGCAAAGGCCCCCCCAAGGTGCCGCACAATGGCCCTTCTGGACTCCGGGGGTGATCCATGAGGCAACAGGGGCGGGATGTGGGACTCCTGACTAGGGCTCCTGGCATTCTGCGGGTGCCGAGGTCGGCACTGACCGTTGGTTTGGGAGCCCTGCCGAGAGTGCAGGCGGAGTCATTGGCACTGACGACAGTACCAGCACCAGTGCAGTCAGCGACAACTCAAGCCTGGGCACTGGCCCTGCAGGCACTGGGGACTGTGGTGCAGTGGGCGTCAGCACGAACAGAACCGATGCCATCCCAGGTGCAGAGTGGCCCCCTCTTCTTGGCACTGTACCAGAGACCACTAGGGGGCCCTTCACCCCAGGCACCGAGCATGGCACCACAAACCACGGTGCCAGGGACTCAAATGGAAGTGCCGGAACCCCCCATACCAGTGGGCTTGGAGGGTGTGATGTCCTTGTCCTCCCTAGATGAGGCAGTGGCTGGATCCTCTGCAGCCCCGGTACTGGAGGATGGAGGAGCATACCAGCAGTTGTTGAGGAGGGTGGCCAGAGTCGGGGGGTGCAGGCGGAAGAGATCAGGGATGAAATAGATCCTGTTACAAACCTTCTCTCGACGTCTGGACTGACCAGGATGGTACTGCCCATTATAAAGACAATTGCCAGCACAGCAAAGGCAGCGTGGCAGACTCCAGCCCCAGCCTTGCCCACGGCTAGGAAGAATGAGCGTCGGTATTTTGTTCCAGCCCAGGGAAATGAACATCTGTTCACCCATCCTCCCCCTGACTCCCTAGTAGTGGATGCCGTGAACAACAGGGAGAAGCTGGGGGTCCAGCGGCCCTCCCCTAAAAACAAAGAGGCCAAATGATTAGACCTGTATGGTAGGAAAGTTTATTCTACAGGTGGCCTCCAGCTGAGAATTGCTAACCAGCAAGCCATAGTCAGCAGATACGTGTACAATACGGCCAGCTCCATAGACTGTTTCACTGAGCTGCTCCTGCCAGAGACCAAGTCAGAATTTACGGCCCTTGTGGAGGAGCAGAGACTCACATCTAGAGCAGCACTACAGGCTGCCCTAGATGCAGCCACCAGGGTCATGGCCTCGGGTATAGCCATGAGAAGGGGGGCATGGCTTCAGGTCTCGGGACTCTCACAGGAGGTGCAGTTGTTCATACAGGACCTCCCTTTTGAGGGCCCCTCCCTGTTTGCGGGGGAAAAAAACTGACAAAAGGCTTTGTCATATGGAGGACCACCCTATGTTCACTGGGTCTCTGTACACTGGCAACCCACAGAAGGCACTTTACCTCGAGGCCCCAGTTCAGACAGTTCCCACAACAACAACAGGATGGGAACAGGAGAAGGGGGCCGCCATAATGGGAGATGTCAGGGCTGCCAGACACAGGACCAGAGCCACCAGAAACCCCCACCAGGGTCTAAACACCAGTTTTGATGGGATGGTTGGGAGCAACACACTGGCCACCCCCACAGTTCCAGCTCAGTATTTATTTTCATCCTGCCTATCCCCATTCTACCATGCGTGGTGCAGCATAACGTTGGACCAGTGGGTCCTCCGCGTGGTGGAAAAGGGATATGCTAACCAACTTTCTTCCTACCCCACTTCCCTGTCCCTCTTCAGGGACCCCTCTCATGAGACGGTTCTCAGGAAGGAGGGAAGGGCCCTCCTACAAAAGGGGGCTATAGAGGAAGTTCTCTAGGAATTCTGGGGGCAGGGATTTTATTCCCATTATTTCCTAATCCCGAAAGCGAAAGGGGGACTCCAGTCAATCTTGGATCTGCAAAACCTGAAAAAATTTGTGAAAAAGATGGTTTTGTATGATATCCCTGGGCATAATTATCCCAACACTGGAACGAGGGGACTGGTTTGCTGCTCTCAGCTTACAGGACGCGTATTTCCATATAGCAATCTATCCACCTCAAAGGAGGTTCCTCCAGTTTGTGCTAGGGAAGGACTATTACCAGTTCACAGTCCTTCCGTTTGGCCTCTCCTTGGCCCCGAGAGTCTTTACCAAATGTATGTCAGTAGTGGCAGCCTTCTTACACAGGCAGGGAGTGCTCCTGTTCCCCTACCTAGCCGACTGGCTGATCCGAGGTCGGTCACAGAGACAGGTGGTGAGACATGTCCAGCTGATATGAGAAGCGTTCGACACATTAGGCCTCCTAGTGAACGAGGCAAAGTCCATGCTAGCCCCAGCTCAGGTCATGGAGTTTGTGGGAGCCTGACTAGATGCAGAGCAAGCCAGGGCCTTTCCGCCCCAGAGCAGGGTCCAAGCCATGGCGTCTTGCGTCCAAGGCCTGATCAGGTTCCCAACCACAATGGTCAGGGGATGCCTCAGACTGTTGGGCCACATGGCGGCATGCATGTTCGTAGTCCAGCATGCTAGGTTACAAATGCGCCCCTTCCAGCTATAGCTCGCCTCAGTATACAGACCCATCAGGGACAATATAGACAAGTTAGTGACAGTCCCCCCAAGAGTGTTAACGGCATTACACTGGTGGCTAGAGGCCGGGTTGGTCTGTATGGGAGTGCCTTTCAATTCCCCACAAGCCGCCTCCTCCCTGGTCACAGACACCTTGGATCTGGGCTGGGGAGCACATTTGGGGGACTGACAGACTCAGGCTCTGTGGAGCAAGACCAACGCTCAGCTCCACATAAATGTGTGGGAGCTCAGAGTGGTTTGGCTGGCGTGTGAAGTGTTTCAGAGCTAACTGAAGGGGCAGTGTGTTGCAGTCAGCACAGACAATACTATGGCAATGTACTATATGAACAAACAAGGGGGTGCATGCTTGTCGCCCCTGTGTCTCGAGGCCCTCGTGCTCTGGGACTTCCGCATCCAGGACCAGATTCTCCTGAGGGCATTCTACCTGTGTGGGGCTCACAACTGCCTAGCAGACTGTGTCAGCAGGTCCTTCCCACCGATACCGTTTATCCACTGAACACTGTTGAAAATTCGGTTGGACTGACCATCAGTTGTCGTGGTGGCCCCAGCCTGGGTTTGGCAGCACTGGTACTCGACCCTCTTGGAGATGTCCACTTGTGCCCGGGAGGTGCTTCTGCTGCGCCCGGACCTGCTGACTCAGGAGGAGGGGAGACTGCGGCACCCCAAGCTCCAGGCGCTGCATCTCACAGTATGGAGGCTCCATAGCTGAGACCGGTTGAACTGGCCTGCTCCGAACCTGTCAGGGAAATATTGTTGAACAGCAGCAAACCCTCCACAAGGGTAACATATGTAGCCAAATGGAAAAGGTTTACCATATGGGCCACTCAAAAGGGGTTTTCGCCTGGAGAGGCCTCAATACCTTGTATCCTAGACTACTTGCTGGCCCGAAGCCAGACAGGGCTGTCACTATCCTCCCTGAAAGTGCACTTGGCAGCCATTTCAGCATTTCACCCAGGGGCCAGTATGTCATCAGTCTTCTCAGACCCAGTGGTAAAAAGGTTCATGAAGGTAATGGAATGGGTCAAACCATAGGTTCGGGCCCCCCCTGCCAACATGGGATCTTAATTTGGTTTTGTCTATGCTTATGGCTCCCCCATTTGAACCTCTTACCTCCTGTTCTATGTTGTTCCTTACCTACAAGGTAGCATTCCTGGTGGCCATTACCGCAGCTAGAAGGGTGTCAGAGCTCAGGGCCCTGATGATGGACCCACTTTATATGGTGTTCCACAAAGATAAGGTCAGGCTGAGACCCCACCTGGCGTTTCTGCCTAAGGTGGTCTCCCCCTTCCACATTAACCAAGACATCACCTGAGTGATGTTTTATCCAGACCCCCAAGCCTCCCCCAGGGAGAAGAGCTTACACACTTTGGAAGTCCAGAGGGTGCTGGCCTTCTATATGGACAGGACCAAACCCTTCTGGAAGTCACAGCAGTTGTTTTGTTGCAGTGGCAGACAGGATGAAGGGGAACCCAGTCTCCTCTCAGCAGATGATCTCCTGGATAGTGTCCTGTATCAGTGTGTGCTGCAAGCTGGCGGGGGTTCCCCCTCCCCCGATCAGGGCTCGCCCCACTAGGGCACAGGCGTCCTCTGTGGCACTCTTGGCCAGGGTCCCTATCCAGGACATCTGCTGAGCGGCCACTTGGTCCTCCATTCACACATTCGCAGCACATTACGCAGTTATGCAGCATGCACGGGAAGAATGCTGTGGTGGGTAGGGCTGTCCTGCACTCCTTTCAGGGCTCCAACCCCGCCTCCTGGACATTGGCTGGCATTCACCCAAATTGGAATGCGCATGAGCAATCACTCGAAGAAGAAAAGACAATTAACTGTTCTGTAACTGGTGTTTTTCGAGATGTGTTGCTCATGTCCATTCCAAAACCCTCCCATCTTCCCCGCTGTTGGAGTAGCCGGCAAGAAGGAACTGAGCGGGGGGCGGGTCAGGTGGTGCATATATGGGCGGCCATATAGGTGCCACTCCAGGGGGTGCCGCACCGACCTTAGGGCTGCCGGCTAGGGCAAAAAGCATCTGGTAACTGGGCATGCGCCCAGCGCACACCCAAGTTGGAATGGACATGAGCAACACATCTCAAAGAACACCAGTTACAGAACACGTAACTGTCTTTCATGTTGCAATCTAAGCAGTGGCCGTATAGGGGAAAGATTCCCCTTTGGCATGTTCATTAGTGCTATTTTTACTTATTCCAGTAAGATCTGCCCTTGTGATTTTTAAAATACAAAACAGTAACTGGAATTACATTGTTTTACCAACTTACAGAGTACCCTGAAGAAATTTATATGAGATTACTAACCAGATGCTACTACCAGCCTACAATTCACATGTCAGAACATCATTTATTTTGTTGCAAATAAACTGACCTCTAGCTGAAAAAAAATACTCTTCTCTATTTCTTTTGTTTGGTTTTAACAGAAGCTTGTCAGTAGTCAGTTTTAGATATTCCCCATATGTTGAGTGTTTGTTTGCTTTCTCTCATAGCATCTAGGGAAAAAATAAAAATAGGCAATATGATTGTAAGCAACAACAGTTGATCTGGTGGCTCAGGAGTGGGCATAGTGCCTGAAACTGTTAACATGAAATTTCAGTCAATTAATTTTTTTTTAATATTCTGCAATATTTATAGCCTAACACTCTTTATACCCCCTGCAAAAAATTCCCCCCTCTCCTGGTGAGTAGATTGTTCAAGTCCTGCCTGGGATAAAACCCTTTAGAAGAAGACTACATCTACACTAGCCCAAAACATTGAAATGGCCATGCAAATGGCTATTTCATAGTTTACTAATGAAGCACTGAAATACATATTCAGTGCCTCATTAGAATTCCGGCAGCCATGGCACTTCAACATGGACGCAGCTCACCGCCATGCCGCTCGTCCAGATGGGGCTCCTTTTCGAAAGGACCCCGGCAACTTCGAAATCCCCTTATTCCCATCTGCTGTTAGAAATAAGGGGATTTCTAAGTTGCCAGGGTCCTTTCCAAAAGGAGCCCCGTCTGGACGAGCCATGCGGCGGCAAGCCGTGTCAATTTCGAAGTGCTGTGGCTGCCGGCATTCTGTTGAGGTGCTGAATATGTATTTCAGCGCTTTATTAGTAAACTTCAAAATGGCCATTTGCATGGCTATTTCGAAGTTTTGGGCTAGAGTAGACACGGCCATAGAGGAGTAAAATCCAGCTTTGTCTATAAACTAACTGATAAAACAGGTTGAGGTGCGGGTCACTCCAGGGATTGGGGCTGCTATGGCCCAGCCGTAGTGTCCCTGTACGCAATGTCACCATGGGTGGAGGGCACTCCAGTGTACCAGGAGCAACTCCCATCTGCAGCAGCCTGGCCTAGGAGTCACATGAGCAGGGGTTCTCCAACCTGGCTGGAGAAGCCCCAGTCCCTGAAGTGCTGCAGGTGGGTGCTCTCTGGCCTGGCCCCATGTCCACGGTACAAGCAGGAGGCACTCCAGCCCAGCTGCTTCTCCCTGCTCCCCAGCCCCACCACTCCCCGGGCCACTGTGTACGAAGGCTACTCTGGCTTGGCTGTAGTGCCCCTGCCTATGGGTCTAGAGCACCATGGGCAGGGGCCTACTCCAGCCCTTAACAGTTAACCATAACCAGTAAGCCTAGTTCATTTAGGATGAGGCTTACTGGGTAACCAGTTAAACATTAACATTCCTCATCCAGCAGGAGTCAGTTTTGTTGCATTTAGTGTAGATGCAATAAATTGACCATTGGAGCACGCTGGTAATTGATCAGAATGAGAAGTGTAGGCGGAGTCGATGAGAGTCAGTGAAGGTCACAGAGTAAGTAGATCTAACTATGTCAGTGTCAGTTAAAAAAATGAGAAGTCCTGTGGCACCTTACAGACTAACAGATTTTTTGGAGTATAAGCTTTCGTGGACAAAGACCCACTTTGTCCGATGATATGGATCTGACAAAGTGGGTCTTGTTGTCTGACAAAGCGGGTCTTTGCCTATGAAAGCTTATGCTCCAAAAATCTGTTTGTTTACAAGGTGCCATGGGACGACTTGTTATTTTTGCAGATACAGACTAACACAGCTACCTCTGATAAGTGTCAGTTAAATTATTCACACAGCTGAAGCTATGTAACTTAGATCAATGTCCAGCAGTATTGTGGACTAGGCCTTGTAGCGTTAGCACGTATGATTTAAATCTGAGCTGACAGCAAACTTTTTGGACTTCAAAAATGTATATGTATGGTAAGCAGAACGTTACAGTATCCAATACAAAATTAAATAAGTTTTTAAATTAAGTTTTTAAAGTAAAAAGTGATGAACTAATAGAAGGAAGCCATTACTCTGTTTTGCTTTTATATTGAATTTGGGTTGATTTTTAAACAAGAACATTACAGGAAGTTTGTTTTAAAATTGCCTTTATTTCTATTTAGTTGGTATAGACAAATTTAGAACAAAACATTTTAATTTTTCTCAGTATGAAAAGTTACAATTTACAAAGTTGTTGATGTGACTAAACTAGTGGTTTATGTCTGTATGCATCTGTTGGTTCCCATTGCAAAGCAAGAACAGGCTGGCTTTTTTGGTCTACATTTATTTATAAAACCTATGCACAGTCAGCCTCCTGAAGTGCTTGTCTTATAGCAAAGTGTGTGTTGTATGAAATATGAAAACTGCGTGTCAAATGTGGCAAGTAAGGGGGTCAGTTCATTTTTTTTACCTACTTTCAAAGTAAGCAGACTCTGAGACTTGAAAAACAATAAATAATTTTCTAATTCTGTGTGTTGTCTGGAGTTTGCCGCTTCAGATTAAGATTCTGCAGTTTTCAGCTCTTCGCAAGATAAGAGGACTCAGGCTAGAAAAATCCTGCGATTAGAGTCCTATCTTTTGACTTCGGTTTCCATTCCTGTACTTTTTCCCTGGCCCCATCCCAGTGCATGTTGGATTATTTTAGAAGTGTGTGTTAGTCTGTGGTGTGGATTGTGGTAGCAAAAGAGTATTTTCGCTCATTTTCCAGCAGCACTGAGCATTACAGCTCTTCTGATTGATACTTGGTTTACAGCTCTTCCTTTGCTCAGTCTGTGGCTATGTGTGCACTAAGGAAAGAAAGTTGACTGCAGATATGCAGTTCTAGCTATAGGAATTGCACAGCTAAAATCGACCTGTCAGTGCTCGGCTTACTTGGCTGTCCCTACTGAACAAGTGTTTCTCCCTCCGACCTTCCTTATTCATTGTGTCTTGTGAAGAGTACAGAGGTTGACTGCAACCCCTGAGAAGTTGATTTCAGACATCCCTGCCAGATGTGCAAAACTGATCCCTGGAAGATCGACCCACTCTAATGTAGACATAGCTAAGCCTCATATCTTAGTTATGAAGACTGATGTGCATTTCCTAGAATTTTTTTCCTTTTCTTTTGCAGGTTGTTTAAGTATTAACTTCTTTTATGGTCCTCAGATTTCTAGTTTGATACCTTGTTTTCTTGAACCCGTGCTTGGTGGCAACAACAGCTTCAATTTAGAAAAGGAGTAATCCTATTGCTGATCAGCAAAGCGCTTAAGTGCTTGACTTAGACCTCAGTGAGATTTAAGCATGATACTTTGCTGAGTAAAAACAAGATTAATAAAAGGATTAAGCATCATGAAGAATTAGGGACATTATTGTAATGTGATGTGTGGAGACCAATCTAGATTCACTGTCTTTCCACTGAAAGTTTGCCCAAAATGCTCGACAGCTCTTCACGTAAGACTTAGAAGGTCCTGAAAACATGCTGTGATAGTGTAGTAGGAGATAAGATTAATTTTATATTTTGGTAGCATTTGTAATAGCCAAGTAATGGTTTCAGTGTGGTGCATTATACAGTTATCTGTCAGTTTTATGTTTTTTGCATACTTCTGTGTTTTGTTTATATTCACCAAGTTTTGTACCTCAGGGAAGGTGGGGAACCTTTCTTGGGTCAGGGGCCACTCACCCCTAGGTAAATCAGTCCACAAGTGAGAAGCAAAAAAACCCCAAACCTTCAGTGATGTGGTTCCTAACTGTAGTGGGGCCAGGCTATGAGGTCTGGGTGGGAAGGTGCAGGAGTGGGCTGGGGCTGGTGGGTCTGGGCAGGAGGCATACAGGAGTGAACTGTGAGTGAGGGATCTGGCAGGAAGGGGGGTGCAAGAGGGGTGGGGGTCTCTGTGGATGGGGGCAGGGTGCAGGTGGGAGATGGGGGTCTGGATGGGAGGGGACATGAGGTCTGGGTGACAGGGGTGCAGATTACCTTTGCAGCAGCCCTGGACACATGTGGCTGTGCATCCCAGCCCCACTCTGCTCCCAGGTACATCCCTCTGCTGTGCTGATTGTTTGGAATTCTGGGCAATCAGAGCAGCTGTATGAAGCCTCAGGGGAGCACCACTGAGGCTGCAGCTGTTCTCTGTCTCCATCCCTCAGCCGAGAGAACAGCAATGAGTGGCAGAGGTGCCCTGAGCTGCTTCCTACCCCCTAGCAGAGCCTGCGGCTGGCACTGACTTGCCTGATCCTGCCCATGATCCTGCCTGCAAGGCTCCGAGCTCCACACCACCAACCCAACTGTGATCCAGATGCTACGGATGGGAGTCCCGAATCTCAGGGTCCAGATCCAGACAAGCCCTGGTCCAGATTTGGACTATGGGCTGGGGGCTTCTCCACCCTGCCTTAGGGTTTTATTCTATAGGAATTCAGTCTCTTACCTAAAAATTAAAGGTGTAGTTTCCTCTGCTATTCCTCATGAATCCTGTGTCACTTTCCTGTAGGAAGGGCATCTTTTCAGTTTCATTTGTTGTGCACGTACTCTTTGGCTCTGAATAAAGTGTGGCTCATGGCTTTTTCAGAAATTATAGCTATAGTTGTGCATCTTTGTATTTTGTAAAAAAAAAAAAAAAAAAAAAAATAGAGTTTGTGTGAAGAGTAGTGTAGCAATAGTGTTAACTAATCTTGTATATCTTGCTTTGTGCCCATATTAGTGTAGAAGGTTAGTTTTATCCCTTATTTCATGTTCTTTTTCTCCTGATAGCATCCGTTGCTCTGTACGCACATAGGTGTGTCAGAAATAGTGGCAAACCTCATTAATTCATAGTTGGTTTTATTTAGAGACTTTAATAAATCCCACTTGCAGCAGCATTTTGTAAATGGATAATATTGCATTTCCTTTGAACCAAAAAGTCTGTTGTGAGGAAGATAGCTTTAGAAGTAGAGTTTTAGTTGGGTTCATGTAAACTGGAACCTTTTTATAAACATCTCTATAAAAGAAATCTTTATAGTTCAGGAAAATATATGCATACCATTTGCCATACCAAATAGGGGGAAAATTCTTTGAGGACACCATCTCGAATTTACTTTTTGAATGCTTGGGAAGGTATGACTGACAGCATATTTAGATTGCAGGTTACACCAAACCCCCACCTTAACCAACACCTGATTAGAGAGAGACAACACAGTAATCCTAGGATATGGAATGGTGTAGTACAGGCAGGCACCTGGAAATTGGGTTAGACACAGAAGTATCACCTGTATGTACACTTTTAGCTTTAAGAACCCATGAATCTTACACGCAGGTCATCTACTCCTTTCAATTACAGCAACAGCAATCAGTAAGCAAGCCAGGATTTCCTTTAAAATATGTCCAGTGGAATAAGGAGTGCATTACTATGCCTCTACCAAGAGTAGCACCCAGAATGTGTCACCACACTTTGGAGGCGAATGCATTTGGTGGATGCAGTATAAGCCTTCAGTATTTCATGCAAGTATGTGTAGATTCCCTTCAAATGTAAAGGTTGCGCATACCCTGGCCTTGCTAGTTCAGACCAGAATGGACACTGTTCGGATCTAGTTTGCCTCCCTTCATCATTAATACCCTTTACACTTTGTCAGCTTGAACTAGGCAACCTAAACTGTTTTAGTCATGTCTCGCACTGTAGTGAGCCGGTGTGGCCTCCTGCTGACTCAGAGGCAGAGGAGGCTGCGCAGAAGCCCTGGTGGGTGGGCCCGGAGCCAGAATGCCAGTGGCCCGCCCCTCAGAGGGCGGGGCCTAGAGCCAGAAGGGCCAGGGGTGGGGCTCGGGACCTATTAAAGCCTGGGCCTCCAGGCAGGGAGGGAGTGCCTGCGTGAGCTCCCTGGCGCCAGGGGCAGAGGGCCCGCCGCCGCCCGGCTGGACCGGAGGAGCAAGCCCCCAGCGGCCCAGAGCAACCACACATCCAGATGCCCCAGGGGGACTACCCAGACTTCCCAGACCTGCCAGGACCCTCGCGCCGGTGGAGACCCCCCGCCTTGGAGGAAACCCCGGGCCCTGCCAGCCTGACGATGGCTAGTGACCACGAGGCCCCTGGAGTGGCCTGCCCCGGAGCTCTGGCGGGCCCCTGCAGCCCCCAGGCCCAGGATCGCCTTGGGCCCACCGTGCTACTGCTGCTGGACTACCCCAATGATGTGGACGTGACCGACTGGCCAGAGCCCCCAAAGGTAGACGATTTGGAGGAAGCCGACCCCGCGGGACCCCCTGACCAGATGGACTGGGACCTTCCCCTCCTTGACGAGGCAAGCCCTCGCTGGGCTTGTGCTCCCAAACCCTTGTGCTGCTGCCCCACCCCAAACTGAGGGCTGGGCGTGTACTAAACTGTGAACTGCTGCCCTGCCCTGGACTGAGGGCTGGGCCGGGCTTGTATAAACTGTGAACCGCTACCCCGACCTGGACTGAGGGCTGGGCCGGGCTTGTATAAACTGTGAACTGCTACCCCGCCCTGGACTGAGGGCTGGGCTGTGCCTGTGGTGTAACCCTTTTTGTTGTTGTGCCGCCCTGAGTCAAGGGCTGGGCTTCCTGGGACCACCGGTGTGGCTGCGGTCCCCTCCGAAGCTACAGGCACCGCCCTAGCTCCAGACTCCTACACACACGCTGCGCAACATTGCAACGTTGAGATGGCAACATTGCCACTTCTGCTGTGGAAGGATGATTCCACAGAGGACAAGAAAAAGGCTGTACCATGGTATGTCTGACAATTTTTCCTCACTCTTCCCCTCTGCTAAAACTAGTTAGGGAATTCTATGCTAATCAGTGCTGAGCCACTATACATATGTCTCAAATGCTGAGACATACCCACTAGTTGTAGTTCATTTTATGGGTCATCTGCAGACTATCTGAATATTACTCTTTACCTAGTGAATCCTTACTAGGCCAACGTGCCCACTGAAACTTGTTAAATTTTGCCTGAGTGAAAAAGTGGGTCTGTGTTGATGAGCACTTTTGATCCATTTCAGCTAACTCACGAACACCACAACCACTTTGCACTCCCTTCTCCATTGATGTTTTGGTGAAACTACTGGAGAATCAGGCAGGCATGGTACCATGACTGGTTCAGGGGCTTTTTTTTTTTTTGAAGAGAAACTGTTCTCAGTGCTGTCAGATAGCAGAACAAGTTACAGAAGAGGGGGAGTAGGTTGGATATTAGGGAAAACTATTTCACCAGAAGTGTGGTGAAGCAGTGGAATACGTTGCCTAGAGAGGTGGTGGATTCTCCTTAGAGGTTTTTAAGTCCTGGCTTGACAAGGTCCTGGCTGGGATGACTTAGTTGGGGTTGATCCTGCTTGAAGCAGGGGGCTGGACTAGATGAGTGCCTGTGGTCCCTGCTGGCCCTATGATTCTATGACTAGCAAACAATTTTTTCTCATACAGGATCTGGAGATTCTAATTTAATCAGGTACTTGTTGAACATTGTATTATAGGCTGCTTTGTTCACCTGTGTACTATGGTAAACTGTAAAATAAGAATAACAACAGTTGTTATAGAGCTATACAAACAGTTTGGAGCTAATAAACTCTATAGTTTTATATCATATTGGGTTTGACTCAGGTTGTAGGAACATATCTTGACTCATGCCCAGATATATTTTAAAAGCAGTGAATGTAGAAAAATATGAAATCTCTCATTATTTCTACTTTAACATAGGAAAATGGGTACAGTAAAATCGTGATTATCCAGCATCCGATGGTCAGATAACTGAAAATGTTGGATAAACGGGAGAGAGGGAGCACCGGGGTTGGAAGGGGGAGGACTTCCTGCTGCCAGGCCCCTTCTGTAGGGTGGGTGGGTGGTTTCCATGGGGCTGGCTTCCCGGACCAGGGTGCTGGCTGTCGCGTAGCTGGCTCCCGAAGGGCTGGCTCAATGGAGTGGACTGCCGGATGTCGAGAGACAAGCTCTCCGGCTGGCTGCCTGTGGTGGGCTGCTGTGCAACTGGTTTCCTTGCAGAATGTTGGCTGCCATGGCACTGGTTCTTTGGCCACCCTGGGGCATGTGGCTGCTGGCTGCCTGTAGCCTGCCATTGGGTTGGGGGAAGATTATCTGATCCCTGGTTAGCCAACATTCCTTTTATCCCACCCCACCCTGGTGGTGTTGGATAAAATGAAATGTTGGAAAATGGGGGTTTTATTGCAATTATGAATTATTGTGTCCTATTTTCTGCTGGTACCTAGACATAATGTACTGTAGTGCAAGGGTCGGCAATCCCTGGCATACATGCCAGGAGCAGCTCACGAGTTTACTTTCTGTGACACATGGCAGGAGTTGAGCCCCACCTCTCTTTCCTTCCTTCCATGTAGCTCTCTGCTGCTGGCCCCCACTGTGGCTGGCAGCAGCTCCACTCCCCTGGCCACCAGGGCCTTGCACCCAGATCCTGAGGCAGCACTGTTCCTCCTGGCTGCTGGGACTCTCATCAGTGACTTGCCTGTCTGCTTTAAAGAATACGGTAGTCCCTCGAGTTATGCGAGGGTTGTGTTCCCACGCACCCTTGCGTAACTCAAATTTTGCATAAGTCGGGGGGCAGCTTTTTTTCCTCAGTGGAGTGCATGTTCTACGGTCGGTGAAGCAGCAGGAGCACCTGGAGCTCCTTTTGAAATGCAAGTCCAGGTGTTGGCAGGCAGTTGGGGAGGGTTAAACCTGGCAGTGTATTGGGGCTGTGGGAGGGGGGCAGGGGATTAAGCCTGGGGTGGGTTAGAACTGTGGGGGGTGGAGTTGCACTGGGGGGGATGAGCTGGAGCTGTGTGGGAGAGGGGGTTGAACTGGGGCAGGGGGGTTGAGCTGAGCTCAGGGGTGGTGTGCTGGAGCCTGGGCTGCGAATGGTGGTGGTGAGCTGGAGCCATGCTTAGGTGGTGAGCTGGGCAGCAGTGGGGTTGAACTGGGGTGGGGTGAGGGGGATTGAGCCAGAGCCGTTGGGGGTGGGGGGGCTTGAACCGGGGCAACACATGGGGGTGGTGAGCTGGGCTGTGGGGGCTTTGAATGGGGTCTGGGGGTGTTGAGCCAGTGCTGGGGGGAGCTGGATTTTGAGTTGTGTTAAACTAATCATACATTTTGAGGGCTTCCTGTAGTGTGCTTTTGGAATTTCAAACCAGCATCAACCTGTTATGTTGAGAGCAAGATACCAAAACCAAAATAGCTGAGAACAGAAAAATAAAACAATCATTCAGAATTTGTGAGTTCAATGTATTTCTGCTTCACTTTAAAAATGTGTTTAAAAAAGAGTTTAACAAGTACTCTTCTTCTGAAATACAAATGAAATAGTATCTTTATTAATCACCTTGAAACTCTTTTGTTGTAAACTGTTTGTGAGTTAACATATAGCTTTCCAAATATGAAAAAAACCTGCTTTGTCAAAGAAATTTTATATGAACTAATGCACGTTTTCTTTAAACATGTTCACCCAGTTCCTCCTTCAGTGTAAATTGTTTATTACTTTGGAACATTGCTAAATTACATCAGCTGAAGATCTGACTTCTGGGTAAAACCTTGGCACCACTGAAATCACTAATAATTTTGACTTTAATAAGATCAAGAGTTCATCCTGTTTTTTTAGTTCCATCCTGAAGGAAAATTATCATTTAGGTCAGTGGTAGTTATGACATAATCAGAAGTTTCTTATAGAAATCCCAGACACTTTTAGATATTTAAAAAACCCAGCGAGATGGAGGTATAAAGACTGAAATGGTAAAGTTCTGCATCTTAATTTATTTATGAATGAAACTGTTGTAAGTAGGGCTATTAATGGCTTTAAAAAGTATCACCAACACTCCAAGGGTACATAGAGGTCAAAAGGTCAAATTTCAACACTCCCATTTGGAAAGATTGGTGACCCGTGCTCTTTGTAAGTAGCATAATTAGGCTTTTTTAGGCTGTATTGCATGCTAACTATTTTTATTTGCTCCCCATTACTTGTAGAATAATAAAAGATGTGGAGCTATATTGTTGGCATGCCTTATATACTGTCCCATTTGACTGAGTTGTGGTTTCAGGAACATAAATATCGACTTTGAACAAATGGCTTTCTGTGCAAAAGAATTATAAAAAATACTAATCCTATTTTTTATTGAATATTTACTAATGTTTGCTTTATCTGAAGTCTTAGAAGTATGGATCCCGTAACATGCAGATGCTTTAAAAGTGATTACATTTTTGTTGAAGTTAAAGCAACACAGGAGAATCTCAGTTACTCAACCTTCACTCAACCAACCCTCCATAGTATCCAACATAAGAGTCACGAGTAATGTCATGTACGCAGATGACACGTTTGCACAGGCATGCCTGTGGAATTGGAGGCGTGTATGTTTGTGTTAGGGTGGTGGCAGGTGTCCTATATCCTTTTAAAGAGTATTGTAAATTTTTTATCAGCATGTCACTTGAAAAGAGGAAGAAAGTTGTTGTTTACGTGGAACAAAAACTTGAAGCCTTACAAAGGCTAGATAAAGGTGAAACTGTGCAATAAATGGCAGCAGAATATGAAGTGGGTTGTGTTACTGTAGGTGACTGGAAGAGGAATAGACATGAAATTGAAAAGTGATGCTCAGTTAGGACTGCAAAGGAGTCACAAAAAAGAAAAGAAAGACAGTGAAAAAATGTGAGTATGAAAAGGTGAGCAAAGCTTTATTTTTGTGGCTCACACAACAAAGAGAAAGGCATGCCAGTAACTGAACCTCTTCTACAACAAAAGTACTGGCTTTTCACAAGCAATTTAATGAAGGAGAATCTGGTTTTACTGCTAGTTCAGGCTGTCTAGATCACTGGAAAAGATGGTATGGAGTTAGGCAGCTCTACATCTGCAGAAAAAAGAATTATTGGCAGATTCAGAATCATTTATAAAATTCAGAGAACAATTTCAGATTCTTATTTAAAAAAAAAAAAATCAAGGTTTGTCAGATGAACAGATACACAATTGTGATGAAAGTGGCCTAAAGTTTAAAATGCTTCTGTCAAAAACTCTGGCTTCCTGTGCAGAAGCTTCAGCTCTTGGGTTAAAAATAAGCAAAGAAAGTGACAGTTCTTGTCCACAGTAAAGTCTCAAGTAACCATAAACTCAAACTTGGTTTAACTGGAAAATCCAAAAAACCACGGGACTTCAAAAATACAGCTCCTGTAGCACTGCCAGTTTGGTATAACAACCAAAAAAAAAAAACCCACCTGGATGAGCTCTGAAATTTTTAGAAGTTGTTTTTAGTAGATTCATTAAGGAAAGCAATTCTACTTATTGATAATGCACCATTGCATCCTAATGAAGATGAACTGAAGAGTGGAGATGTAAGGGTGATTTTTTCTGCTGCCAAATGTCACCTCAGTATGCCAAACTATGGACCAGGATGTCTTTGAAGCATTCAAGAAAAGATATCACTATAGGCTTCTCTTAAACTCCTTATAGAAGTTATTGATGATGTGGATAGCATAGTAGAGAAATTGTGCAATCTAATAGACAGCATCTTTTAAGTTTATTTTTTCAATCTTGGGAAGAAATTGTGGGAGGTGGGAGGGAAGCCACTGGTAAATCATGGAGAAAGCTACTTCCAGAAAATGAAAACAGAATAAATGAAGATCAGCAACCTACTGGAGAAACTACAAGAAAATTGTGAAAATCTTTTGCCTTTATTGAAAATAACAGCCTGTGAAAATGTGAGTAATGGCAACATACAGGAATGGATGGATAAAGATGAATTAGAACTGACTGAAAATGACATAATAGAACTTATGAATCATGGTGATGGTGACGATATGGAAGACAGTAACACCAGACTATAGAAAGCGGATGGAATGAGTCATTTTGAGGGATTGAAGGCTCTGGAGGCTTCACTTGTTCCCATTGAACAGCAAAGGGAAGCAACCCCTGTAGATGTACTGCTCTTCAGACGCCGGCATGAACTAGGTGCAAAGAAAGGAAAGGAAACTCAAAGCCAAATCCCAGTCACTCACTATTTTAAATAATGAACTGTTTTATTCACAAAATTACTGTGAAAGGACGTAACTTTTTCTCACATAATGTGCACTCTGTTTTGTTCTTTGCTTGTTTGCTGGTTTGTATGCAACATTCTCACTTCCTTTCTGACATCCATAATTTACATAATGAGCCCTTTAATATTACGGTAATGTTAAGTATAGATGCTACAACTACGTTTGTTTATAAAATTTGTTTGTGATGTTCTTTTCTGTGTGATGGATATGTTGTGTTTTCATTGGAATTAGTAATACAGTATGTTCAGTTTATAGATACAGTATGTATGTTCGTTCTTTCATTACTACTCAGTATTAACCCGAGAATCCCCATATGAGACAAACCTGCAGTCTCCATTAGGTCGGATAACCCGTGTTCTCCTGTGTGTCTTTGGCTAATATGGCTCAGTGTCTGGCTGGTGTTTGGTTTCAAGTGGAATGCCTCAAGGATCCGTTCCAGGGCCAGTATTGTTCAACATCTTTATTAATGACCTGGATGAGGGGTTGGATTGCACCCTCAGCAAATTTGCGGATGACACTAAACTAGGGAGATAGGTAGATATGTTGGAGGGTGGGGATGAGGTCCAGAGTGACCTAGATAAATTGGAGTATTGGGCCAAAAGAACTCTGCTGAGATTCAACAAGGACAAGTTTGGGACGGAAGAATCCCAAGCATTGTTACAGGCTGGGGAATGGCTGGCTACGTAGCAGTGCACTAGAAAAGGACCTGGGGATTACAGTGGATGAGAGGCTGGTTATGAGTGTGCCCTTGTAGCCAGGAAGGCCAATGGCCTATTGGGGTGCATTAAGAGGAGCATTTCCAGCAGATCTAGGGAAGTTATTATTCCCCTCTATTTGGTACTCGTGAGGCCACATCTGGAGTGTTGTGTCCACTTCTGGGCTTCCCAGTATAGAATGGAGGTGGATGCATTGAAGCAGGTCCAGCAGAGGCCAACGAAAATGATTAGGAGCATGGAGCACCTGATCTAGGAGGAGAGAGTGAGGGATTTAGGCTTATTTAGTTTGCAGAGGAGAAGAGTGAGGGTCAAGTTGATAGCAGCCCTCAACTTCCTGAAGGAGTGTTTTAAAGCGGACGGGAAGTTGCTATAGTGATGGATGGCAGAACAAAGAGCAATGGTCTGAAGTTAGAGAGAGAGAGGTGTAAGTTGGAAATTAGGAAAAACTATTTCACCAGGAGGGTGGTAAAGCACTGGAGTGTGTTACCTAGAGAGGTGGTAGACTCTCCAGCCCCAGAGTTTTTTAAGTCCTGTCTTGACAAATTGCTGGCTGGGATGATTTAGTTAGGGTTATTATCAGAGCGGTAGGCGTGTTAGGCTGTATCTGCAAAAACGAGAAGTCCTGTGACACCTTATAGACTAACAGCTATTTTGGAGCATAAGCTTGCATGGGCAAAACCTGCTTCGTAAGATTCAGGGCTTGTCTACACTAGCTCCCTACTTCGAAGGGAGCATGGTAAGTAAACTGTTGGGAGATTATTAATGAAGTGCTGCACTGCATATACAGGACTTCATTAAGCTAGTTCTCCCCCACGGCAACTCTGAAGTTTAACACTTTGGAGTTGCTGCAGGGGAGAATTAGCTTAATAAAGTGATGCATATGCAGTGCAGCGCTTCATTAATAATCTCCCAACACCCTACTTACCATGCCCCCTTGGAAGTAGGGAGCTAGTGTAGACAAGCTCTCAGTGTAGCGGAGACTCCACATGCAGGTGTAATTATACAGGCTGATGAAAAGGAGGGAGTCTCAATCAAGAAGAAGGTCAGAGTTGACAAGGTCAGTTCAGTCAGGGAGGATGTGGTCCACTTCCAGCACCTAATGTGGAGGTGGAGGGTTGGTTCTGCTTGTGGCAGGGGGCTGGACTCGATGACCTTCTAGCCCAAGGATTCTATGAATCTGTGATTCTATATCATAATGCAGTGGGCTCTTCTCAGCTAATTAAGGCTTAGCTAAAGGGAGGTCTTGCATTGCTTTCTGAAGCACACCAAACTTTAATTAAAAAGAGGAAATAAACCCCATCCATCTTGGATGGTCTTAAAGGAGATCTGCAGAGGTATTATTAAAAAGTGGATTTGCTCTATCTTTTTGTTTGTTTTTAATTAAGGTGCTCTCAAAGGTTCCTTAAAATAAAAAACTGCTTTTATCCTAGCTCTTGCTTATATTTTCCAGTGTAGATATGTGTTAATAAAGGGTGTGATTTCCCCCACCACCCGACAAGATTATTCAGGGACAAGCCCTAGTATCGATAATTATAGTAACATAAAATGCTTAATATAGATCTATCTTTTTTTGGTTCCCTAGTCTGAATAAGTTATACTGGCATAAACAGTTTTACATGATCTAAATACATCCAGAATACAGGTGTGTTTGTCACTTTAACAGTGCCAGCATAGTTTAAGGTTTAGACAATCTTTTAGAAATGTGAAGAAACAAATTCTGGCCATCCCTGGGATTTGCCCTTGTGGATTTTTTGGAACAGGTGTTTTTGCATCTTACTTGAATGGGCAATCATGAAAAGATAAGCATTGCAGTTAAATAGATTTAATAAAAATGAAAACCAACATTTCGAATAGTGTTACTGCTGCGACCTTTATAGTTTAGCTTTCTCTTTTTTTATTATGTTGATACTTCTCTAGTTCCAGTCATTTTAGTTTCCCAAACTAGGTAAAACCTGAACTGGGGGGAGAGGGGGACAGCAAAACAGGAGAGAAAAACCTTGAAAATATTCGTTGGGAACCCCTCCACTGTCTTCATCATAAAGCAGCAAGAGAGTAACGGCTTCAGCAGGGTAAATCCTGCCTGCTGCTCTTCTCCATGAGGTCATAGGGCTGGAACGGGCCATGAGTAGTCATGAGACCTAGCCCTCTGCACTGAGGCCAGGACCAAATACACCTAGACCAATGGTTCTCCAGACCCCTGTGGAAGTCCACAGCAGAATTGCAGTGGGTCTAATGAGAAAAGTAAAAGAGAAATAAAAAAGATCAGAGAAAATAAGTTTTAAATAAATTATGAAGTCACAATAGGTTATTTTTAAATTAAATATATTTCAATAATGTTGATTGCTGTCCAAAAATCTATATTGTGGCACCTTTTTGAGACTAAATATGATGGTTAGAAGAAAGCAAAAGTTAGCAAAATATTCAACTTTGATGGGGGTCCACAAACGGTTTTTGCAGGGTTGAGGGTCCACACTATAGAAAAGGTTGGGAACCACTGACCTAGACATCCCAGGTGTTTGTCCATCCACCTCTTAAGAGCCTCCAATGATGGGAATTCTGAAATCTCCCTTGAAGCCTATTACAGAGCTTAATTTTTCTTATAGTTAGAAAATGTTCCTAATATCTAACGTTACTCTCCTATGTTGAAGCTTAAGTCAATTACTGTTGCATCAGTGGACATGG
Organism: Carettochelys insculpta; assembly: GCF_033958435.1. Classification (NCBI taxonomy): domain Eukaryota; kingdom Metazoa; phylum Chordata; order Testudines; family Carettochelyidae; genus Carettochelys; species Carettochelys insculpta. Next base: position 12,118,582 of record NC_134147.1, on the reverse strand, counting down.
AGAACAATTGATCCCCATAGTCTTTTTAACAGCCCATAACATGGTTGAATAGTTGAAGGTTGTTATGAGATCTCCCTCATCTTTTTTCAGTACCAAGCATCTCACTTTTTAAAATGTTTTCTAAGAGGTCGAAATTTTAAAACCCTTTTATCGTTTTTAAAACAAAAAAGTGGTAAAGTAGCACTAAAATAAAGCGACTTTACTGCTTTTTTGTTTTGATAGTATATAGACTAGCATGGCTTTCTGTCTTTTACTAATTTTATCGTTTTTTGTTGAATGATATCCAGCTCGCTCACATCTTTCCTAAAGTGTAACTTCCAGAATTGAACACAGTATCCCAGCTGATGCTTCACCAGTGTGAGCAGAACAGGAAAATTATCTCCTATGTTTTACATGTGTATTTTATCTATATGCAAAGGGTTGTAAGAAAGTAATTGCACTCCCCTCCTTGGCCAGAGATACCCCTTGGCTAGCTGTGTTGCTGCTTGAGGAACTTCAATTGGGAATTTGCTTGTGCCAGGCTCAGTGGTGGTTTTATACTGCTTACTTTAGTGATGTATTGAGGGAAAACTTCCTACCATCTATATAAACTCCCACAGAGAGAGAATTTCCTGTGGCCTGAGCCTGGTGCACCTAATGTGACTTGTCATAATGTATACGTCATAGTTTGACTCTGGATAATTCTAGAGTAATTATTTTTGTTATGTTGAAATTACTTTGTATGTAAAATACACTCTTTTTTTTTTTTTTTCTTTCCTGGCTTGCAAAAGGTAAATGTTTAGTCTGAACAGCTAACCATTTCAGACTCCCTCGCCAAGGAATGTTTAGTTTGGTGATCAAGAAGTCTGGAAACTCACGATATATAGTTAACATAAAATGTCTCCCCCCTTCCCTTTTTAAGTATTTGTAAAAGATTTAAATATTACTTTCCCCCCACAACTAGTTACTTCCAACTCTGTAGCCAACTCATAAAGTCGCACATGTTTTTAATCAAACATGTTGATACACAAGGGGAAAACATAGAAGATGGACGCTTTGAAACAACATCTGTTTCAAAACAAGATTTTCTAGGGGACAGGAGGATCACCAAATTATCCATTAGCATGTTTGGTTGTTTAATTTAGCTCTGTGGCCTTTTTTGATACATCTTTTTTTTCTTTTTCAGTGTAAGTGCTAAAGTTGTGGTTGGTGGTACAAAATTTTTTTTGTGCAGAAAAGCTTTGAATACGTACCTACTTCAGTGTTATTTTATTAGGATAGCTATAACGTGCTTTTTTAATTAATGTTTTAACTATGAATTTTGACACGACTAAAGGCATAGGTGTAGAAAAACATTTTAAATATATAGTTTTATTCAACTGAACAGTATAAATGTAAAAACAGCATATTTCAAAAACTCATACTTTTTTAGATCTTGGAATGTTGTTAGTTTTAGCCATTTCTGGTTTTTGTTTTTTTGTTTTTTTTTTAACACTATTACACAAAGAGTATCCATCTTCAGGAGTCATTTGTTTTCATTAGACACTAATAATTGTTATCTAAAAGTTACATGTACAGTCTTCAGTGTGTGTGGGGGGGTGCAATTAATTTTGACCTTCATCCAGCAGGCTGTCATCTGTCTTTTTGCTTATACAGCTGTAATTCAGTTGCTGATTGTTAATGTATGTGTTGTAGTTCAGAAATATGAACAAATCATAGATGTGTAGGACTGGAAAGTACCTCTAGAAGAAACACCACGTATATTTTATAGCTCAGTTGCTTTTGAGGGTGGTTGTTCGTTTTTTTTTTTTAAGTGCCTTTGCTCTGAATCATTGGCCACGTCTACATGGGAAGCTTCTGTCGACATGTCGCTGTCGTAAGAGATTTCCTGGCAGGACCTCTGTTAACAGATTGCGCCTACACATAAAGCAGATTGAAAGAGCAATCTGCTCTGTCGACAGAGAGCAAAAAACCAGAGTGCCCAGTCCTCTCTCGACAGAACGACTGACTGGAAGCTATGCAGACCTGGCTGCCTACTGCACTGGAAGCCGTGTCTGTTGACAAAAGGGCCCCCAGACATCTACACGGCTCTTTTGGTGACGGAAAACTGTCAACAAAGGCATTGCACCTAAAAAGGGAGGTGTATAATGCTTTTGGCAGATGTGCTGCGTTTTTTTGTTGACAAAGCACATTTGCATGCACAGGCTCTGCAAAAGCCAAGTTTTGCCAAGAAAAGCCCCTTGTGTAGACATGGCCATTATGTTTAGGCTGTATGTTCATTAGGAATGCTATCACAGTATAGTTGTAGCACTGCAGCGCTAATGCTATAGTGTAGATACTACTCTGACAGAAGCAGTTTTTCAACTGCCATAGTAAAACTGCCTCTACAAGAGGTGGAAACTAGTTTGACAGAAGAATTTGTCTGTCAGCCTGGGCTTAAGTTGTCTTAACTGTCTCTCAAGCAGTATGGCTAGGTTAGTGTAGACCAGCCCTTACTCACTTATTGTGCTACTATGACTTTAAAGAATCTCTCTGTTTAAAGTTATGCCAGTTGGCAAGTGGTCTGCCTTGGGTCTGGCATTTTTCAGGTGTGATGTACCTTAAAATAGTTTTAATGAGTGAAGATCAGGAAGTACACAATAGATTTACAGTCCTAAAATTGGAAGTGTATATTCTGGAAAACATGGCAGCAATACTGAGAGAAATTGCATTGTAACAGATTTTTAATGCCTGCTTTTATATGTCTTTTGAGAGGGGCTAGAAATGATGATCAGACACCTGTTCAGCAGGAGTGAATCTCATAATACCCACAGGCAGGTATGGAACGGGAGGAGAAATGGTCCAGGGCTGTGCTTTTCTGTGGAGGGGGTATACCTGGCGTGCAAGCCTTGGAACAGGTATGTGTGCAAGAAAGGATTCTGGCCTGGGAGAGGAGTGCTGGGGTGGTGGAGGGGGCACAAGGTCTGGGTGTTGGGGTGTCCGAGTCAGGCTCTGGCTCGGAGGAGCTTCCCTGAGCATCTTCTGGCCAGCAGCACTCTCAGGCAGGCTTCCCTGCCTGCCAGCAGCATGAGACCTGTCAAAGCAGCTGGCCGGTTCCATGTGGCATTCTGCACAGCTGCAGGGGGAGGCTTCATGCACCGCTCTCCACCACATCAAAATCTGTGAAGTCCCTCTTTTCTTCCCTCCTGACAATGGAGAGCGCCATTGGGAGCAGCCAGCTGCTTTGAGTGTTGTTGCTCTGTGCTGCCCTTGTGGGCTGTGGGCAGCATTAAAAGGCTTGGTGGGATGGATCTTGCCCACTTCTGGTCTAGGCCAGGGGTAGGCAAACTGGGAAGCATAAAATTTCAAAAGAGGGGTGCATCAGTTGGCTCCCCCTCCCATGGGGGCCCTATTTTGCCTCCCACAGCTTCTGTCTGGTCACCTGCCCTGTGCAGCTGTCTGCCTACCTTCCTGGCAGTCTCTGTGAGAGCCCCTTGTTTCAGTTTCCCCAGTGAGTCCAGACTTTATTTTGTTTTATTTTAAGTGCAATTATGTTGATCTATTGTTTGGTTCTTCTGTTACCTTTAAAGAACTGCCTGGGAGGGCTGGAAAAGTGAGGTGGGCGGACTCTTTAAACATCAGGGAGTTGTTTTTCTGTGTCTGTCTTCCCAGTTGGAGCATGGGTCAAGCTCTTGCAAAACAGCAAGGTAAAGTACTTCTAAGGTGGGAGGGCACTTTAAACAGAATGAATTTCCATTGGTTTGGATTTTATTAAACAGATTGTGGGGTCCTGGCTAATTGCAGGGACAAAAAGCGGGGCCCGGGGTAAAAAGTTTGCTCACCTCTGGTCGAGGCCCTGCTGAAGGCTCTGTATTCTGGCCAGCAGGTGTCTCAGTTTGTCATGCTCTCCCCGTCCTTGGCTGCTGGAAGGGTTTCCTTATTTCCCTCCTTGTAGCTTCAGAGCTTTCTGGCTGCTCAGCTAGCATCTGTGTGGGAGGGTTGTCTGCTTGTGCTACTCTTCTGCCAGTGTTCTGGCTGCTACAAGGGTCAGAGTTACCTTTTCTAATGATGATCCTATTTTCTTAGTCTGTTTGGTTTCTCCTTTTCCATGAGTAATTCCAGTATCACTCTTTACTGCTGCTTTGAGGCTTTTCAAGAAGGAGCAAAATGAAATTAAAATGATTCTTTCCATTAAAGTTTTGCTGTTGTCCCCAGGAATTTAGGGCTGGAGGGGGAGCGAGTGGGAGTTAGGGGTTGGATGGTCTGGCAATTACCAGGGCATCCCCCTCTAGCAACAGCTTCTGGTTGGATGATGGGACCAGGGGATCTGCATATGCTGTTGCCTACAGGCCCTGCTTCCACAACTTCCATTGGCAGCAGGGGCAGTACTTGGAGACACACCTCCTGGGGGTACAGGGAAGTGTTAGCAACCACACAGAGTGAGTGGACAGGAAGTGCAAGACTGGGGGTGCGGATTGTTTGAGCTGTAACCTGGGTCAGGAGTGCAGGAGAGGGAGGAGAGAGCTGCGGGTAGGAAGGGGCTGGGGTGTCAAATGCAGTCTCGGGCTGGGAAATGCTTGCTAGGTGGCTCCCAGCCAGCAGCCTAGCAGGAGCCTGGGGCAGGCTCCCCACCTTCTGTGCCCTGCACACTGCTCAAAGCAGGCAGCTGGGGGGCCCATGTGCTCTGCACACCGCATGGCCCTGGGCATGGGGCAGGCATTGCGTGTTGTGTGCGCTGCAAGCATGGCCCAGGCAACTACCATTAGCCAATTTCCAGCAAGGGGAGTTGCAAGGTTTTGTTGGGCGGGGGGGTGGGGAGGAGGAGGAAGAAGCGCACGTAGCTCCCCACTGTGTTTTGTGGCACACACAGCACATTGTCCCCGCAGTTAGCTTCTTTGAATGGTGTATGGGGGGCATGACAGGCAGAGAGCTTGTGCGAAGCGGAGCGCCTGCTGGGCTGTGGGACTGTGGCAGTGGCTCAGATCCAGGATTTTGGTGGGCTGGATGTGACTATGGGCTCCATTTTGCCCATCCCTGCACTTGCCAATTAGTGCAGTGCATAGGAGGGGTGCTTTGTACTCCAAAACAAATGTACTCTGTGACCTTGCTTTAGTGTCCAATGCTCTAAGGATCCAAAGGGTTCTGAGGGAAAAAATATGTGAACATGTAATTGAAAACTTATTGGGACACTTGGTTGCGATCCCCATATTTACACTACCCAACACTTTGTCTCAAGATTCTTGGGACCTCTACAGTGATCTTTATGGATTCCTGTTATCTTTACCTGACAACCTCTCACTGGTCCTTGTTATGCAATAGGCTTTTCATATTTGCAGAGGAATGCCTGTGGGCTGTGGAAGTGCTTTTTCTTTGTCCCATGTCATTTTGTTCAGCTTTTGCCAAGGTACAAGTTTAAAAAATTTCCATTTCCTATCTCTCTTATGTGCCTCAAAAATGGTGCTATGCCTAAAACTAATAATCAGAAAGGAGTACTTTAATTTCTAGGTTGATGGTGCCAGCACCACTGCTGCACACACTGTGTGAAGGAATACCGCTGAGCTTCTGGGGCAGCTGAAAGGAGAGGTTGGGATGTGTTCGGAGTGCAGTTTATTCCATACCGCAGTCACAGCACAAAAGCTTATTTCTCTTCATTCTTACCCCCCCACCCCCAACCCAAAAACCAACAGCCTGGCAGTGAGGAGGAAAGAGATGTGTAAAGCTTGGCTTCCTCCCTTTCTCCCTCTCCCCAATCCCACCATCTGTCTCCACTTTGAGATAACAGCCCTCTGCTGGTGCTATTTACCCAGTTTGTGACTGACTTTGTTTCGGGGCTTTTCTAGTTGCACGCAATATTTATTTGTACCCTTTTCTTTCTTATCCCCCATCTCCCCACATACCCATCCAATCCAGGAAATTACGTCCAAATAAAATACAGGGTCACTCGTTCCATTGCTAGGCTGAATGCATTGTCATCGCCGGTGCTCCTTGTAGACCTCTATTACCCCCTTTTTCCATCCATAATAAGTATCCAGTATGCCAACCACCCTCTTCTATTACAGTGAATTTCTGCAATCATGTCACCTTCTTTCTTATGACAGGGACGTTGCGTATCCTCTGATTTCCTCTTTCCCATTGAAAGTTCAGAAATGCCAGATTTGTTTCTCAGAGGAACTACAGTCTTTCTCCTTGTGGATATGCAGCGTATGATAGTCTGTTCTTGCATACTTGCATTCCTTTTTTTTCCCATGGGACTCTTGCCCCATTCAGTGGACAGAATACACATACAGTGGGGCAGACATAACTTGGTAAATGGGACCATGAATATGACATTTCAGCTACATCTACACTAGCCCCAAACTTCGAAGTGGCCACGCAAATGGCCATTTCGAAGTTTACTAATGAAGCGCTGAAATGCATATTCAGCGCCTCATTAGCATGTGAGTGGCCGCGGCACTTCAAAATTGACGCGCCTCGCTGCCACGCGGCTCGTCCCGTTGGGGCTCCTTTTTGAAAGGACCCCGCCTACTTCAAAGTCCCCTTATTCCCATGAGCTGATGGGAATAAGGGGACTTCGAAGTAGGTGGGGTCATTTAGAAAAGAAGCCTCGTCGGGGCGAGGCGCGTCAATTTCGAAGTGCTGCGGCCACTCACATGCTAATGAGGCGCTGAATATGCATTTCAGTGCTTCATTAGTAAACTTCGAAATGGCCATTTGCATGGCCATTTTGAAGTTTGGGGCTAGTGTAGACATGGCCTTCCTGATTTATCTGTACCTGATTTTGCCCTGTAAATGCTTTTTGAATATAGTTTGTGTTTCATTCATATATAGGAGAACGTGTGTATAAGGAAGCAGTGTTAAGGCAATTTTAATTTGTCACTTCTTTACTTTTGGTGTGGTTACTTTGGAATTTGAATTTTTTAACATAGCTCTTTCGTATAGAATTTCCTAATTTTTAAAAAAGGAAAATGAAAAAGAAAACATTTTACTGTGTGTCTCTATTCACTAGACTCATGTAGAGTGCAGCGTATCGTGCATGTGCAGTAAATGAGGTTGGAGCTCTTGTCAGATTAGATTTGCATGTTTCTCTGTCATGTGGAACAAAGGCCGCCTTTGGCATTCCTTTATTGTGCACCTCCACAGACCAAATTTCAGTGCCCCGCTGAGTGCAGGATGAACCTCTCTAGTCTGAGAGGTATCTGTGTTAGTCTGTATTCTGGGGGAGGGGGGGAAAGTCCTGTGGCCCCTTATAGAATAACAGATATTTTGGAGCACAAGCTTTTGTTGGCAACGACCCACTTCATCAGATGCAACAACTTCTTGTTGTTCTTTCTAGTCTGGCATCCTCAGGACAACTCCGCCATGAAGCCACTGAGAGCTCCATGCCAGTCCGAAGCCTGAAGAGAGTTACACCTAACATATATGCTATCCATTGGAACATGGAACATGCGAACACTGTGGGCAACTGGAAGATTAGAGCTGCTTCGGAAGTAAATGGAGAGATATCGATGTGATACACTTGGACTGGCAGAGATGCATTGGACAGGATCAGGAGAGAGATGCGGTTGTGAAGTCATTTGGTCAGGAAACAAAATGAAGCAGGAGTTGGATTCCTTCTTAGCAAAACAGCTAGAAAAGCATTATTAGGATACAAACCAGTGAGTGCAAGAATGATGGTCGTATGATTCGAAGCAAAATCGTTCAACATCTCAGTCATTCAGGGGTATGCACGCACATCGGACAGTACAGAGGAAGAGATTGAGCTATTTTATAAAGACTTGACAAAGACGGTGGAGGAGATACCAAAGAAAGATGTGTTGATCATCGGAGGAGATTGGAATGCAAAGGTTGGAACAGATAAGGAAGGTTGGGAGAGAGTCATGGGACGGTTTGGGTATGGAGAAAGAAACAAACGACGTCAGAAACTGTTAGAGTTTGCTACAGAGCATGAGGTGGTGATTTGCAACATGAGATTCCAGCAAAAGGACTGTAGGAGGTGGACATGGTGATGGAATGACAGGAAGTCCAAGAACATGATAGATATGATTTTGATAAGAAGAAGATGGATAACATCAGTACAGCAGTGTCGAACTTTCCAAGGAGCGGATATAGACTCAGAGGACAGTCTAGTGATTGCAAACATCAAGGTAAAACTCAAAAGAAAATGTAAGACACAGTTTAAGAAAAGAAGAGGTGTGATGAGGCTATGTGAGGAAGAAACAGGGAACGCATACAGAAGAGCGCTTGAAGAGAAGATGAAGAATATTGCCACAGAGAAAGACCTAGATAAGGGAGTCGCAGGGATGCCTCTTCTATAGCGATGGGTAATTGAGCAGACTGTTCCAGAAGAAGAAAAGATCAATAAGAAGTGGATAACCCAGAAGACACTGAAGTTGGTTCAAGAGAAAAGAGCATTGAAGATCAGAACAGATGTCTCTGAGATGGCAGAACAGCAATATAGGATGAAATGCAATGAGGTAAGGAAAGCAGCCAGAAAGGATAAGGAGAAATGGTTAGAGGAGCAATGTGAAGATATTGAGAGGTATTATGGTGAATGTAAGACCAGGGAGGAGTATAAGACAATTAGGAATATTAATAGGAAATGGCAACCAAAGCAGATGGCGATCAAAGATGAGAACGAAGAAGTGCTCATGAACATGGAGAAGATTGTGCAGTGATGGACGAGATATTGCACTGATCTATACAAAGCACAGTTGGACCTGAGTGTATTGGAGAGACTGATTGAAGAATTGAAAGAGGTCTTTTCCCTGAGCATCAGGAGTGAGATGGATATTTCAAAGGAGGAAGTAGAAAAAGCAGTGAAACGACTAAAGAACAACAAGAGCCCTGGCAATGATAAGATTACGGGAGAGATGATCAAGTATGGCGGAGAAAGCATGATTCAGGAAATACACCGACTACGTAATATAGCATGGAAAGAAGGGAAGGCACGTAAGGAACGGACAAGATCTGTGTTAGTGACAATACCCAAGAAAGGAAGTATATTGGAGTGCACGAACTACAGAATCATTGCCCTAATGAGTCATCTAGGTAAGGTGCTGATGATGATACTGACGGAGAGATTAAGATCGCAGATAGAAGAAAATATAGCAGACGAGCAAGCAGGGTTCCGAAAGATAGAAGTACCATACAGCAGTTATTGGCACTAAGACTGATAGCAGAGAAAGCTCGACGAGAGAACAAAAACGTATATGCTTGCTTCATCGATTTTTCAAAAGGCATTTGACAACATAGATCAGAAAGTGACTTGGGTGGTGTTGGAGTCATACAGAGTGGATAGGAGACTGATATGGTTGTTGAAAGATATAAATGATAATGCGGAGGCAGCGGTGAGAACATGTGGGGAGTTGGGATGTTGGTTTAAAACAAGTCGAGGTACAAGACAAGGAGATCCAATATCTCCAAGTATTTTCTTCGCACATCTGGAGAGAGCAATGTACAAGATCAAGGAAGAGGTAGAAGGGATATCTGTGCACTGGAAAAGAATTAACAACTTGAGGTTTGCGGATGATATAGTTACCATTGAGAAAGATGAGGAGAAGCTAGCGAAAATGGTGCGGGTGTTAAACGAAGAAGGAAAGCAGTATGGACTGGTTATGAACATGGGTAAAACAAAAACAATGGTATTTGGAGATAAGGAAATAGGAATGAAGATCAGTGTGGATGGTATTGAACTAGAAAATGTAGAGAAGTTCACATCTGGGGAGCAACATAACGTATGATCTAGATTGTAAGAAGGAAATAGCGACTAGAATAGCGAAAGCAAGAGCGAGTTTGAAGGCAATGGATAAGATCTCGAAAAGCAAAGCAATTAGCTTAAGAATGAAGCTGGTCATCTTGAAAACGTGTATTCAGCAGCATGTTGTATGGATGTGAGACATGAGTGTTAACAAAAGATTCAAAAAGAAGAATATTGACGTTCAAAAGGAGTTGTTATAGAAAGATTCTGAGAATAGGATGGATGCAGAAGGTCACCCATGAGGAATTATATAGGAAGATACAGCCAAAAGAGAACCTGCTGCAGAAGATTATAAAATGGAAGCTACAACTATTTGGACATATTTGCAGAATGAACAACGAACGGAAAATCAAGATCCTAGTTTTCGTCATAATGGATGGTTCAAATAGGAGAGGCAGACCCACAGAGAATGGATAGGTGATGTAGTAGATTGGTGTGGAGCTAGTCTACAGAAACTAAGCCACTCTGCACTGGATAGGGGAAGATGGAAGGAAATAGTGAGAGAGGCATCAGACACCAATGGGCGCTGATCCCACGGTTATTGATGATGATGGTCCTCAGGACCTGACTGATGTCAAATGAGAGAATTTATTGGACCACGGAAGGTCAGTATTGTCTAGCTAACTGTACTTGTGCATAACCAGTAAAATCCTGAGATGACAAACACAGACATTGACAGAGGAAGGAATTTTGAGAACCTTTGTTTTATTTGTTCAGTATGTGAATACAATAAGAATTAATCTTCTTATCAATAAACTAGGCAAATACAACTTAAATGGAGTTAGTATAAAGTGGGTGCATAAATGGCTTGATAACTGTTCTCCGAGAGTAGTTATTCATGGTTTGCAATCATGCTGGAAGGCCCTAACAAGTGAGGTTCTGCAGGGGTCTGTTTTGGGACCAGTTCTATTCAATATCTTCATCAACAATTGAGATATTGGCATAGAGAATACGCTTATTAAGTTTGCAGATGATACCACTCTGGGAGGGGTTGCAACTGCTTTGGAGGGTAGGATCGGAATTCAAAATGATCTGGGCAAACTGGAGAAATGTTCTGAGGTAAATAGGATGAAGTTTAATAAGGACAAATGCAGAGTACTCCACTTAGGAAGGAACAGTCAGCTTCATAAGTACAGAATGGGAAGCAACTGTTTAGGAAGGAGGATTTAGGGGTCATAGTGGACCACAAGCTAAATATGAGTCAACAGTGTGATGCTGTTGCAAAAAAAGCAAACATGATTTTGGGGTGCATTAACAGGAGTATTGAGAGCAAGACACAGGAAGTCATACTTCTGCTGTACTCAGCACTCATTAGGCCTCCATTGGACTATTGAGTCTAGTTCTGGGTACCACATTTCAAGAAAGAGGTGTAGAAATTGGAGACGGTCCAGAGAAGAGCAGCAAGAACGATTGAAGGTCTAGAGAACATGAGCTGTGAGGGAAGACTGAAAGAACTGAGCTTATTTAGTTTAGAAAAAGAAGACTCAGAGGGGACATGATAGCAGTTTTCAAGTACGTAAAAGAGTGTTACAAGGAGGAGGGAGAAAAAATGTTCTTCTTGGCCTCTGAGGGTAGGACAAGGAACAATAGGCTTAAACTGCAGCAAGGGAGGTTTAGGTTGGACATCAGGAAAAACTTCCTAACTGTAAGGGTGGTTAAACACTGGAATAAGTTACCTAGGGAGGTCATGGAATCTCTATCACTGGAGATACTTAAGAGCAGGTTAGATGGACAGCTATTGGGGATGGTCTAGTTGGTGCTTTGTCCTGCTGTGAGGTCAGTGGACTGGACTAGATGACCTCTCATGGTCCCTTCCAGTTCTAGTGTTATATGATTCTATTCTACGAAGGTTAAATCCATTTAAAACCCCTTTTGTAATGCAGCCATGGTGAATCCAGTTGTCACTTGACTTGTGAAAGGAACTAAGGACTCCTCATTATCTTTGTGTTTCCATCAACATCCATTGAGGTGTTAGTTGTTGAAAAAAGAGGTCACAAGATTTTTGAAAAGAAAAACATATTAAAAATAATTGCGCTTAAAAACAGCATGGCTATTTTGGTAATAGTCAAATACAGCAGTGTGAAACTCATGTGATTCTGGGCAGTTGCATCGCTCCATCAGAATTTTTTGAACAACAGTAAAACTGACCACAACCATGTCATTGTCACTTTGCTACTTCTTAGCTAAGTCTGGAAGAAAATTGAAAAATCAAGGGGGTTGGGGGGGTGGTAGAATAGTTAAGGATCTCCATCACCTCAGTAGCATATAAGAAAACAGGGGAAAGGGAGTAGCAGATACTTTTTTGAGGGTTTTGGGGTGAGGTGGAGAGAGCACTCTTTCTCTACAGGTGTTGGAAATGGCTGTACTGCTCTGAAGAGGTGAATTCCTCTTCTTCCCAGTAGCAGGAAGTTGGCAAGTGTCTAGCTTTCTGCACTACTGGATCTCATGGATGATAGAAGTTCCCCTCTCAAAAATCTTTCTTATAGGCCTGTTGTTGATGCTTAGTAAATTGTTAGAGCCCTGTGTACAATCTAAAGATGTGACATCATTTGTCCAATATAGTGCTAGAAAAATCAACATATTTGCAGCTTTTCTCTTTAAAGGCCATACATAGCTGGAAGGCATTGTAATACCAAGACTTTGAATATTCATGGTCAGTAAAATTTTTCTTTTGCATATCAGAATCGGTGGCTTTTTTGAATAATTCTTAAATTGATTAGCTATAATACAAAATTGTAGCTAGAAGCCATCTATTGTCTTCATGGTACATTTTTGGTATGTAACTTGTAGCTCTTATGTGTCACGTCCATTTTTAACTGTGATTGGTTAATGTAGTCTCTAATTGATCTTAACATATTTGTTGCCCTGAAATTTAGGAAAGCTGGGAAAACTAGTAGTTGGTATTTTAGTGCCAGGGGAAACAAGAACAACATCTGGAGATTTTAGGGGAAATAAGTGTTAAGGATGTACGCTCCCTGTCTTCTCTCTCTCTCTCTCTCTCTCTCTCTCTCTCTCTCTCTCTCTCTCTCATTCTACACAGGCCACTTCCTTTGGAAGTGGCATGCTAATACACAGAGTGAAAGATGCTAATGAGGCGTGGATGCAAATTCCCTGTGCCTCATTAGCATAACATCATGTGGTGTTCTACAAGTGTCCCTGTGGGTGCCCCACAATAGGTGTCGGGCTCGCCCCGGCACCGCAGATCGGAAACTTTCCAGCAGTTTCTCCCGGACCGCGCATGCGCCGGCGCGCACTGCTCCCTTGCGCGTCCCCGGCCATGTGCGTGATCCGGTCCCCACAGTTCCTTCTCAACCGCCATCGGCTGCAGACGGAATCCGCTCAGGCTACGGCCAGAGTCAGCTTAGTTAGAGTTTTTTTAGTGTAAACTGTTGGTTTTTTTCTTCCAAAAAAAAAAAAAGGAGAAAAAGAAGAAAGGACAAATAAATATATATATAAAAATAAAGATTTAGTAAAGAGAGAGGAGCGGAGAAGACGTGGGGACGTGAAGGCCAGTAGGCCTCTGGCCGCGGCGGGCAGCGGTCCGTGAAAGGGGAACAGGCACAAATCTAGTGCTAAGTACCCTATTAACAATTCAAAGACTCACCGCGATGTCCTCTTCAGGATTCAAAAAGTGAGAGTCCTGCCGCGAAGCTATGCTGGCCTCCGATGGGCATAGTCAATGCATTAGGTGCCTGGGGGAATCACATGTTACCCAGAAGTGTTCCCATTGTGCAAAGCTCACAGCCAGGGCCAGAAAAGACAGAGAAATGCAGCTGAAAATGCTGTTGTTTGATAAGGCCCTCCAGCCCGACATGCCGGAGAGGCCTCAATCGGAGGGACCCCGTGGGCTCCATAAAAGGAAGGCGGCTTCCCTCACTCCCTCGGTGCAGAAACGGAGGAAGCTTTCTACAGCCCGATCCCTGCCGGCGGTCACAGCGAGTGGAACGGGCGTAGCACACAGCCCCCAGCCGCAGATTCAAACACGCGGCAGCGCAGCAGTGCACGTGGCAGAGGCTGAGCCTCCAATTACTAAACAGCTGGCATGCGCAGCTCTCAGAGCGGCGGCCAGGCAAGCGCCAGAACCGGCAGCACCGCCACAAGTGGCACCGACCCCCGCAGCGCCAGCGGTGCAGGGCCAACAGGCACGCAGCCTGCAGGCACCGGAGGACGTTATCTGCGCGGCGCCGACAGCGGGGCCGAGATCCCCGGCACGGGAGGGGGCGGTGCCAGCCCCACAGGGGAGCGGTAAGGCGAGAGCAAAAATCCGGCACCGCAGCCCTTCTCTGGACAGGGCTGCAGTGCTACTCTCAACAAGCCCTCCCCTTATGCTGCGCACGCCACCCAGAAGACATGGGTCTCCTCCAGCCTACCCAGAGCCTCCTTCTCCGTTCCTCCAACCAGCGTCACCATGGCTTGGGCCACCTTCGCCTTTTCTGGGATTGGATCCCTTGGAGCACTATCACAAACCAGTTTCACCACTGTCTGAATCATCGCGGAGATCTTGCTCTCCCAGACACCGGGGGTACGCACCCCGAGAGTGGTCCAGGTCTCCATCCCAGGAACCGTGCCCGTACTGCCATGGTTGCTCTTACCATGCTGGGCACAGACACCCCAGGCATACACCTAGGGGCAGGTCCCCCCCGACCGTCCAATACCCCCGCGGACACACTCGGACGGGGACGGAAACACAGTTGTCTCAAGGGGAGTTGATTTTGGAACCCCGAGACTTTCCTTTGCAAGCCTCTAGCGAGCGGGTGTACCATCGACCGCAAGAACCTGAGAGTTCGAGGGAGGCCTACCCTAGTGGTTCTTCCTTGTCCTCCCCCGACGAGGCTACGGCCCCTGGGGACGTTGCTCCACCGGACGACCTCAAACAGTTTCAGGAGCTGTTTAAAAGGGTGGCTTTCACGCAAGGCATCCAAACAGCAGAGGTATAGGAGAAGCATCAGAAACTCCTCAAAAATCTGAGACCGCCGGCTTCATCCAAAATCGCTATCCCTCTTGACGAAGCCATCATGGAGTCAGCCACCACCATATGGCAGACCCCGGCTTCCACTCCACCTACAAACAAGAGAGTGGATAAGAAATACTTCGTCCCGGCGAAGGGCATGGAGTTCCTTTCTAGTCACCCACAACCAAATTCATTGGTGGTAGAATCGTCTCAGCAGAGATCAAAGTCTTCCCAGTACAAAGCCGGGGGTACGGACAGAGATGCCAAGAAGCTAGAGCTGTTCGGCAGAAAGGTATACTCCTCCTCCACCCTGCTGTTGAGAGTGGCAAATTATGCAGCACATCTAGCGAACCATAATTTCGACAATTACTCCAGGCTTACTTCTCTCATGGATTCGCTTCCGGAAGATAAGAAGCCGGTGCTGAAGGCGATTGTGCAAGAGGGCTATGCAGCTTCGAGGACAGGAGTCCAGATCACCCTGGACGTGGCAGACACGGTGGCACGCTCAACGGCTACAGCAGTGGTCATGCGCAGGGAATCCTGGCTTCAGACATCTGGTATCCCGAGGGATCTGCAGGCGAAGATTGTTGATCTCCCCTTTTGACACGCAGAAGTTGTTTGCAGATTCAACTGATTCGATCCTTCACTCCAGTAAGGACTCAAGAGCTACACTCAGAACCCTGGGTATTTATACCCCTCCATACAGGAAGAAAAAGTATTACCCTCAACAAAGACGATACCCGTACCAACCGCAGCGTGCTCAGTACCAACGGGGCTACGACCAAGGGCGACATCAACAGCAGCAACAGTATAGAACTCCTAGGCAACGTTCCCAACAAAGCCGTGCATCCTCAGGGCAGGCCCAAAGGCAACAAGTTTGACGGGCAGGTCGAGGGCTGCACTATCACTACCATCGCACAATGCCATCTCCAGCTCTAATGTTCCATCATCGCCTCCGACCGTTCCACCCCCAATGGCAAAAGATCACCACAGACAAATGGGTACTGGAGATCATAGCCACGGGTTATGCGATCCTCTTCCAGTCGCTCCCATCGCTGAAACCTCCGCCCAGGCGCCACCTCAGGGATGCTTCCCACGAGGCGAGACTCAAACAGGAGGTGGACCACCTTATGTTCATTGGGGCGGTGGAAAGAGTGCCGGAGCGATTCCAGGGGAAAGGTTTTTATTCACGATACTTCCTTACAGAGAAGAAAACAGGAGGCTGGAGGCCCATCTTAGATCTTCGGGGCCTCAACCGGTACTTGCGCAAACAACGTTTTCGGATGATCACAGTCACTTCTATACTCACGGCACTGGACGATGGAGATTGGTTTGCAGCCCTCGACTTACAATATGCATATTTTCATATAACGATCCACCCGCCACACAGACGCTTTCTCCGTTTTATGGTCAGCAAGGAGCATTTCCAATACAAGGTTCTTCCGTTCGGCCTCTCCTCGGCCCCCAGAGTCTTTACCAAAACCCTGGCAGTGGTGTCAGCCTACGTGCACAGACAAGGGGTATTTATATTCCCATATCTGGACGACTGCCTACTGAAAGGGGCCTCGAAGGCAGAGGTACTACGCATGATACGCCTAACAGCAGACATGTTTTCTTCGCTGGGCCTGGTCATCAACCTCGCAAAGTCCAAGACCGACCCCGCACAAGACATAGAGTTCATAGGGGCACGTATAAACTCTATTACAGCAAGGGTCTATCTACCCGACGCCTGCTTTCGTGCCATCAGTTCGCTGGTGCAAGTCATTACATACAGCCCCACGGTGCCAGTCTTAACGTGCTTGCAGCTGCTAGGCCACATGGTGGAGGCAACGTTTGTGGTGCAGAATGCGAGATTGCATATGCGCAGCCTGCAACATTGGCTGGCGAGCGTCTACAAGCCAGCATCCCATGCTGTCCGCAGTGTGGTGTTGCCCACGACAGAGGTGCACAGATCCCTGCAGTGGTGGGTAAACCCCAAGAACATGCTGACAGGTGTACCCTTTCACCAAACACAAATCTCTCTTTTTCTCACTACAGACGCTTCCCACATAAGATGGGGAGCTCACATCGGTGACAAAGTGACGCAAGGACTATGGTCCCCTACGGAACAGTCACTGCACATAAATATACTGGAGCTCAGAGCAGTGTTCAACGCTTGCAAACACTTTCGAGACCACATACAAGGCAAAGTAGTCGGGATCAATACAGACAATACCTCCACCATGTTTTATGTAAATCGACAAGGAGGAGCTCGATCCCGTGCCCTATGTGTGGAAGCAGTCCGGCTGTGGAACTGGTGCATCACCAATAATATAACGTTGAAAACCTTGTATTTGCCGGGCGCTCACAACGTGAAAGCAGACCAGCTGAGCAGGCGCTTTGCACTCACACACGAATGGCAGATCCGTTCCGATCTGCTACGACCGATCTTTCACACATGGGGGTTTCCTCAGATAGATCTGTTTGCCACTCAGCACAACAAGAAGTGCCCCCAGTACTGCTCCAGGGCAGGATTGGGGCGGGGGTCCCTGGGGGACGCATTCGCGATTTCATGGAAGGGCCCCCTACTTTACGCGTTTCCCCCCACAGTGCTCATCCACAAGGTCTTGCAGAAAGCCAGAAGGGAGAGAGCCCGCATGATTCTAGTAGTCCCAACGTGGGATCGACAGCAATGGTTCCCCTTGCTTCTGCGCATGTCAGACCGCCCACCGCTCCCCCTTCCGGTGGCACCAGACCTACTCACGCAGGCCCAGGGGTCCATAGTGCACCCACACCCTCAAGGCCTGCGCCTACAAGCATGGCTAATCTATGGCTCAGCTCCCTAGAGAGCACAGGTACGGAGGGAGTACAGCAAGTCCTGGAGAGTAGCCGAAGGACCTCCACCAGGAAGACCTACAAGCAGAAATGGACTCGATTCACTGCATGGTGTTCTGCCAAGCAGTTAGCTCCCCTTGATGTTCCTATAACTGTAATATCAGAATATTTACTGGACCTCAAGAGGGGCGGGCTTTCCCTATCCTCGCTAAAGGTCCACCTTGCCGCTATATCTGCTTTTCGGCATGAAGAGGAGGGGCCCACAGTATTTGCCCATCCTATTGTTACCAGGTTCCTGAAGGGGCTGGTAAACCTGTACCCCCCTCGGAAACCGCTTCCACCATTGTGGAACTTGGACCTGGTGCTCAGTGCGCTAATGGGCCCACCTTTTGAGCCATAGTTCCCCTACGTCTCCTTACAATAAAAACAACCTTCCTCCTTGCAATCACGTCAGCTCACAGGGTGAGCAAGCTCGCAGCAGTTATGGCAATGCCTCCCTGCACAGTATTCTCAAAGGAGGCGGTAACCTTATGGCTGCACCCGGCCTTTGTTCCAAAAGTTTATTCAGAGTTCCACCTTAACAAACCTATAGTTTTCCCCTCGTTTTACCCGAAGCCTCACAGCTCCGGCAAGGAGGCACGCCTACATCTCCTGGACGTGAGGAGGGCGTTGGCCTTCTACATAGACAGAACTAAGTCCTTCCGGAAAACGGACAGGCTTCTAGTCTCTCTCGCCCCCAGGTCGAAAGGAGAGGGTCTCTCTTCACAGAGGATCTCAAAGCACATTGTGTCCTGTATAAAAATGTGCTACGAACTTCAAAAGACTCCTTTGCTGGCCCTGCCTAGGGCTCACTCCACCAGGGCGGTGGCAGCGTCAACAGCCTTCTTCAAGGGCATCACGTTAAAAGACATCTGTAGAGTGGCGACCTGGTCATCCTATGACA
The DNA here is from genome assembly GCF_033958435.1 of Carettochelys insculpta. Taxonomy (NCBI): domain Eukaryota; kingdom Metazoa; phylum Chordata; order Testudines; family Carettochelyidae; genus Carettochelys; species Carettochelys insculpta. The sequence goes on along the minus strand of NC_134147.1, from coordinate 12,100,159 downwards.
CCTTTGCCAAGCATTATGCTCTGCACCGGGTATTCGAAGAGGATACCCGTCTGTCGACTGCAGTCCTTTCAGGGGCAAGCTGCACATAAACTGATTACCCGCCTCCTTACTTGGGTTACTGCTGGGTAGTCGCCTATTGTGGAGCACCCACGGGGACACTTGTAGAAGAAAGAGAAGTTTACTCACCGCAGTAACGATGGTTCTTCGAGATGTGTCCCCGTGGGTGCTCCACCACTCCCCCATCCTCCCTGCTTCGGATCTCTGTTTAGTGTTTTTCAGGAGCATCCGAGGTGGTTGGTCAAGGAACTGGAGGGGACTGGATTGCGCACGTGGCCGGGGACGTGCAAGGGAGCGGCGCGCGCCGGCGCATGCGCGGTCCAGGAGAAACTGCTGGAAAGTTCCCGGTCTGCGGTGCTGGGGCGAGCCGACACCTATTGTGGAGTACCCATGGGGACGCATCTTGAAGAACCATTGTTACTACGGTGAGTAACTTCTCTATTTGGAGTCCGGAGGACTGTTCTTCTGGACTTCAAAATGCCGTGCAGAAGCATGGGCCCCGGGGGGCTTCCGGAAGGAAGTCCTCCTTCTGGAGGCCCCTTCTTCCCAAAAATGTCTGCTGTATGGTACTTCTGTCTTTCTTGAATCCCACTTGCTCATCCGTGAGATGTTCTTCTATCTATGATCTCAGTCTCTCTGTCAGTATCATCTTTCTACTTCTTCCTTTGAAAGGTTTGTCTCACTGTCTATGTTTGGCTTTTCGTTCTTTGATTAGTCTCTCTGAGATACTTGGGTCCAACTGTGCTTTGTACAGATTGGTGCAGCATCTTGTCCATCACGGCACAACCTTCTCCTTGTTCACAAGCACTTTGTCATTCTTGTCTTTGATTGCCATCTGCTTCAGCTGCCACTTGCTATTAATATTCTTAATCATTTTATACACCTTACTGGTCTTACACATGCCGTAATACCTCTCTGTATCTTCATCCTGCTCCTCTAACCATTTCACCTTCTCCATTCTGGCTGCTTTCCTTACCTCATAGCATTTCATTCTATATTGCTGTTCCGCCATCTCAGAAACATCCCTTCTGATCTTCAGTACTCTCTTCTCTCAGACCAACTTTAGTATCTCTTGCATAATCTGCTTCTTAGTGATCTTCTCTTCTTCCGGAACTGTCTGCTCAATTGCCTTTTCTATCACCGTGGCTATCCCTTCAACTCTCTTGTCTATATGTTTCTCTGTGCCTGCATTCCTGATCTTCTCTTCAAGTTCTGCTCTGTATTCATTCCCTTTTACTTCCTCACCTGGCCTCGCCATGTCTCTTCATTTCTTGAGCTGTCCTAATACTTTTTCTTGATCAGCACATAGTCATTCATCTGATCAACCCTCTTCATTTATCAAGGCTTGGGACTGGCATGGAACCCCTAGAGGCTTCATGTTGCAGTTAGTCGAATATGTGCATGCTAGGAAACTTTTTCAGTAGTGCCTTAATCCTGGTAATTTTAAATGGGATTTGAGCTCCGTACTTAACTGTTTTTTTTTGAAAATTTAGAACCCTTTGACTGAAACATCTGGGATGCCTCTCTATTTTTTGGCAATCTTTGATGGAGAGGGTTGTTTGGTATTTGACAGAGAATTCAAAATGAGAATGTACACTGATTGTACTTTATAAATCATAAGTAAAACAGGAAAATATGATATGTGAACACATTTGTAATGTGTTTTAACCTAAACAGTTGTTAGTAGGCAAGGTATAATTATGTAAAATGTTCTGTTTAGACTACCAAGTGCCACTCATGTGCATCAAACTAGAGCTGTAAACTTGTGAGAGAAGGCCATGTGCATGGGTGTCCAGTTCCATCTTTTAGTTTAAACTTAATCCTAGAATGAAATGTTACTGAACATGAATATTTGAAGACTTGGTATTAGTCTCATGTGCGCACACATTCTATGCAGTGTTTCCTATGGAACATCAGCTGAAATGAATGGGATGCTGACATGAGGTGAAAGGGGGCATGTGTGAATGGGGGTGCACCATCTCTGTTATGGGTGGAGAGAATGGGGGACTCTGGCATGGTGGGAGAAAGATTAAATAGGGTTCATATGAGCCACTAGCATGAGGTGGCAGGCAGGAGTTGGGCACATACAGGCAGCGTCATGATGGAAGGGGGGTTGCTGGGAGTGCCTGAAATAGAAGAAGATGGAGGAAGGCTGGCTCATAGACTATGTGTAGGTGGGGTGAAATAAAGGAGCCCTTAATGTAGGTAGTGAGTTCAGGCTACAGAAGCAATAAAGTGTTTGACCACGTAGGTACCCAAGGTAGAAGATGCTTAGGATGCAAGTATTGGCAACCCTTTTCTTGTAACCTGAAAGAACTATAGATGAAAAGAAATGTCTTTATTAAAGGTTGTAATCTGGAGGATGGCATGTCTCTAAGCATGCCTGAATACCATGCCAAGTAGAGCGATTCACTAGTGACCCACAAGGAGGACTGCCATTTGCAGTATGGAATCCCCAGCACCACTGGTAGTTTCTGGGATTTCCTTTGCTTGTCTAAGTCAGGGGTCAGCAACCTTTTCCAGGTGGAGTGCTGAAATTTGACCTTTTGATCTCTCTATGCCACCTGAGTGCTGGTGATACTTTTTAAAGTCACTAATAGTTCTACTTAAAACAGCTTCATTCATCCATAAATTAAGATGTAGAGCTTTTCCATCACAGTCTTTAAATCTCCGTCTGGCTGTTTTTTTTTTTTAAATATCTAAAAATGTCTGGGATTTTAATACTGGTTGAATGTCTGTTATCTTGGATTTTCTGGTCCAGCAACATCTGCACTCAGCCAGTCTGGCAAGCAGCCCAAAAGTCTGGGAGTGGAGCTGCCGGTGGCCCTGGGTGAGGAGCTCCAGAAACCTGGGGCACAGAGCTGCTGCCAGCCCTGGGTAGGAGGCCACTGCCAGCTGGGGGAGGGGGCAGCAACAACGCTGTAGGAAGATGTATCCCTATGTCACCCAGCCTGTTTCCTGCCTGCTCCTCTTGCCCAGAGCATCCCACCCTGCTCCTACATGCCCTCTTGCTCTGACCGTCCCTCTTGCACCCTGCTCCTGCCCAGACCCCCCACCCTCAGCCTGTTCCTGCTCCTCCCTTCCTCCCTCCCAGACTTCTCACCTCCACCCTGCTTCTGACCAGCCCCCACTGCTGCACCTTATCTCCCACCAGATCTCCAAACCCCAGCCCATTCCTGCACCCACCTTTAACCCGCTTCTGCTCCCTCCCTCCCACAGTCTGCAAACATCCCCCACCCCAGCTTGCTCCTGCACCCTCCCTCCTGGTCAGAATTCCCATCCCTGCCCGAGGGGGAGGAGAGAAGCACCCTGACAGGTTCTGCAGGGTTCCATGATGGGGGCTTTGGCCCCAGACATGCAGTGGGGTCTCAGGGGGGCCTCTGACCCAAGGCCTGTGCTGCCAAAGGCTCTGACCCCAGCACCATGGCAGGGGCCTGTGCAGCAGGGTCTGCTGCAGCAGGGCTCTGGCCGTAGCCCTGCACCATGACAGGGACTCCGGAGGTGCTGCTGCACCAGCTCAGTGCTGACATGGAGGCCTTTGCAGCATGGCCTCCAGCCCCAGCCCTGTCCTCCAGCCCCCTCCTGTGCTGCATGGGGGAAGGAGGGCAGGGCAGAGCTCCCGCCCTGTGCCATCAGTAGCGCGCACACTGGGGTTGACAACTCCTGGTCTAAGTACTGGCTCTGCTTAGTTTATAAAATCTGACCATGTTGCAGGCTAGTGATATATGACGACAAGCCCATAACAGAGATTTCCAGTAATCTTAGGAAAAATACTTCAGAGAATCTGCGAGACATAAGTGTAAACTGGAGAAAAACTTGGTGCACGTAACAAAATTCATTTCACATATGGGTGGTGTGTGGTGGGGCTAGGACTAAGGGAGTGTGGGAGGAGTGTGGAAGGAGGCTTAGGGCTGGGACAGAGGTTTGGGGTGGAAGGGCTCTGGCTGTGGGTGTGAGCTCTGGAGTGAGTCTGTGGATGAGGGGTGCAGGAGAAGGCACTTTGGGGCTGCAACAGGGGAGAGGACTCCCCCTAGCCCTCTCACAGCAGCAGTGCGGGACTGGGGTTGGACCAGGGGAGGGGTGCTGCAGCAGGTCTGGGATTTGGAGAGTGACATTTTTCCCTGTCACATTCTTGAGTGCCTGCATGGCGCTTAATAATCGGCCATGTGGCTGCACAGCTTAGAAGGAATTTAAAATGGGACTGGGACAGGTTGGATGTGATAGGACTTGGTAACTATAGGCAGAAGGGTATTGGCTCACTAGAGAACACTCTCGTTCAGCTCCTGAAATGAAACCCCATACTTGAGTTTCACTTTTCTTCTGCTGTCAGTAAATATCTGTGAAACCCCCTAGCAAAATATCTTGTTCCCCTGCTTGTGCTATTAGTTATTCTGTTAACTCAAGTGACAGAGTGTCCAAAGTTTTCAGCCCTGCTGATGACCCATATAGGTGTGAGTGTGAAGCCGCATGATTTGAATATATTTTTCTAGTTTGCTCTTTAAAAATCTCAGAAATCAAACACACAACCTCTTTCCTTCCACATCCTCTCTGTCATTAACAGAACATTATTAAAGTTGCAAAGTTGAGCGTACACAAGTTAGGAAATGCCAGAATTATGGTTTGTGTAACTTTAATTCATCCCCTTCTGTATATGTATTTTGATGTGGTCTTTACATGATTTCATACTGTTTTTTCCACAGGATCCTGGTCTCAGTCAGTGCAGAGGATGGACCTGCTCTGGGGATGAATCAAGGTAGTAAAGTGATGGAGGCTGTTTGTTGGAATCCTGCTTTGTTAGCGGCAGAAGTTGGAAGATGTGATAGTGAACTAGCAGGAAATTGCTTAAAGTGAGAGGATGGTCTCATGTAGGCAGTGAAATAAGCTCTTATGGCTGCAGCTGACATCGTTGAGAGCAGCTGGTTTTTAAACTTACATAAAGCTGAACACACTGAAATAATCACTCCTTAGACTTCTAAAGCTGGGTACCCAAAATTAGCGCAAACTTTTGACTGTGTCACTTCTCTGTCAGTAAAAGGAAGATAATGCCACACAGTAACTATCAGTTCTTTGAGATGTGTGCTCGTGTATTCCAGTGTAGGTGTGCGCGCACACATGTGCCGAATTGCTGGAAGTCTTTTTCCCCTAACCAGTTGCCATCAGGTCTGTGTGGCGCTCCCTGGAGTGACATCAATATGGTGACCAGTTTCAGAGACCCCCAAGAGACACACGCTTGAGTTGCATATATCTTGGGTTCATGTGACTCTGAGTGGTGGGGAAACTGACCAGCACTGCTGCGCTGGTCAGTTTCCCGCTTCTGTCCAGGGCAGCAGCCCAGTCTGCTGCGGCCCCTGACAGGAGAGGTTTCCTCACTCCTGTCAGGGTTGGCAGCTGCTCCTGTCAGTGGTGGCAGCCTAGAGTCAAGGCTCTCAGCTGCCACCACTGACAGGAGAGGGGGAAACTGATGAGGACAGCTGCCCTCCTGAGTTTCCTGGCTCCCCCAAGTTGTGTGCGAAATTTGACTTCCCTGGGGGTTGCAAGAACACAACCCCCATGTAAGTTGGGAATCTACTGTATATACACCGCCTGACCTGCTCCCTGCTCAGTACTTTCTCGCTGCTATGACGGTTGTCAGTACTCCCTGTTGCTCATGCAAGCAGCTTTTGCTGGTAGCCTACTTATCTGTAACTAGTTAACAGTTGTTTATAGTTCATTAGTTAGATAGTTGGTGATGTTAATTGTGTAGATTGTTGTTGGGCCCGAATTGGGAGGCTGGTTCCCCCCTCAGCCCTGGCACTGAAGGACAAGGCACAGTGCCTGAAAATTGTCTTAAGAAAGCTGTGCTTCAGCCAGAGCGATTGCCATTGGCGATGGAGTGCAGCATCCTCAGTGTGGAGCGCACTGGCATCAAATGTGACATTGGCACCAGTAAGGGACAGAGGGGCCCAGCATTGGGCTGACGGGCTGGCACTGCCCTTCAGGAGAGACAGATTGCAGTCCCCAGTACCGCATAAACGGAAGAAGCAAAACAGAGACTGAGTGCCGAGAAGGAGGGATGAGTCCAAGACGCCGGCAGGGGCATGCTTTGGCCATGCATTGACGCCAGCCTGAAGATCCAGCCCTTGCTCGCCAGAGATGCCTTTGACACTGGAGGTGTTCCAGGTGGCACAGTCTCCTGAGGATTATGGCACCTTTCTCACCACTAAGGACTTCGGTGTCACTGGGGCACATGTGGAGCTGGCCCCTCTCATGTGGCAAGCCGGCTATGCTGGCACCATCTTTGATGCCTTCTGCCTAGATGACGACTGTGCTGCCCCGTCAGTGCTGAGGCAGGTGCCTGTGGGTCAGGTGCCTCGCTGGTCCTTGGCATCGGAAGCATCAGGATCGGAGTCGGACTTCTACTTTTGTGGATCGGACAGGAACAGGAGTGGCCGTTCCTCATCTTGTGGCCCTTTTTGATCTCCGTGGGAGTTCCACAAGTCCCAAGGTCAATTTCTTATACTGCACTTTGGAACCTCATTGCTGCTGGCAGCATTGGAGGCTTCCCTGGTATTGCGTGTAGCACCTTCAGCTGCATTGGGAGTGCCACTGTGGGAGGCATCAACAGACTAACTGCCTCCATGAGACAGACTAGTCTCGGTGCTGTCCCTTGCTGTGGTACCAATCTCAGCAGAGCTGGTGCCAGCTCTGGCTTCATGGGTACCAATACCTCCAGCATCGATGCCGTATACATGGGCCCCATTGGTGCCGGTAACGTGAACGGCCCCGCCGTCTCTCATGGGAGCATTGTCGTAGGCTCTGCCTCCTCCATGGTGCCGGTGACTCAATTGTTTTCCCCATCCTTGGCGGCTGGTGTGGACCCTTCAGGGACTGTGGACTGGGGTTTGGGGCAGTCTGGCACCTCCTCATTGTCCTCCCCAGATGGGGCACTGGTGAGTTCCTCTGCTTCTCTGGTATTAGAGGGTGGTTGAGTTCTGCAGCAGCTCCTTGTCACAGTTGCCCAGAACTTGAGCATCCATGCTGAGGAGGTCAAAGACAAAGTGGGCCCTATGACAGACATTGTATCACCCATGGGACCATCTAGAGTGGCCTTATGTATTATAAAGATGATTGCCCAAACAGCCAAAACTGTGGCAGATGCCAGCATCTGCCCAGCCAGCTGCCAGGAAAAATGAGAAGCAGTGTTTTTATCCCCTCCGAGGGGAAGAAGCACCTGTTCACCCACACATCTCCTCACTCCTTGGTTGTTGATGCAGCCAATCACAGGGATTGGCAAGGTTTTCAGGGACCTTCTCCCAAAAATAGAGAAGCCAAGAAATTTTACTTTTACGTAGGAGAGGTTTATTCTGCAGGGGGTTTACAGTTACATATAGCAAACCAGCAGGCTCTGGTGAGCAGGTACTCTTTTAATCTACTTTCTTTGCTGTTTAAATTCACAGAACTCGTGCCTCCAGATGCTAAACAGTAATTTCCAGCAGTATGGGAGGAAAATAAACTTATTTTCTCATGCAGCCCTCCAACCCTGGATGCTGCTGCTGCAGCGATATGGGTTGTGGCATCAGGGGTAGCCATGTGGCATGGTTTCAGGTTTCCAGCCTACCCTAGGAGGGGCAACAGATGATACAGAATCTCCCTTTTGAGGGACCCACTTTGTTTTCCAAGAAAATGGACAAGAGGCAGTAGCCTCAAGGACTGAGGGGTGACCCTAAGGTCTTTGGGGCTCTACACTCCTGTGACCCAGTGCAGGTGCTTTAGCCCCTTCCCTCCTCCTGGACAGTTCCAACATCAACAGTCTAGAGACCATAATAGGAGATGGGGTCGCAGTGGCAGGAAGTGCTCCAGCCAACTTGGCCAGGGTCAGGGACAACAGCAGCCCCCTCCAGGGCCGAAATGGAACTCTTGAAGGTGCGGTCAGGAGCACCGAACCACACCCCACCTGGGAGCCAGCAAATCTCTTAAAGTAGGGTCTTGACATTTGCGAGTGCCACATTCACAAATTCAGTTATTTGCTAGTGGCCTCACTTTCCTGGGGCTCCAGGGCTGGGAGCGCTGGCAGCTGCCACCGCTTCCCTGGTGCTCCTAGCCTCCTCCACCCATGTTTGTAAAAAATTCACAAGGGTTCTAAACACAGAACGGTCACGAATATTGAGACCCTACTGTAGCTTCATTTCACCTATCCCCTTTCTACCCTGTTTGGTGCTTTATAACATCAGACCAGTGTGCCCTGCACATGGTGGAAAGGGGATATGCCGTCCAATTCCATTCTTACCCCCTTACCATCTTACTTCCCATCCCTCTTCAGGGACCCCCTCACAAGAACCTACTTGGCCAGGAGATTCAATCCCTTCTCTATTGCACCTCATTCAAGGAGATTCTCCCACAGGTCAGGGGTTCTATTCCTGCTGTTTCTTAATTCCAAAATCCAAGGAGGTCTGAGACCAATCATGGACCTGCAAGGCCTGAACAAGTTTGTAAAAGAGATCAGGTTTCCCATGGTCTCCCTGGGACTTATCGTTTTCTTGCTGGATCAAGGGGACTGGTTTGCTGCTCTCAACTTACAGAATGCATGCTTTCGTATTGCAACAGCTCTCCTCACAGGAGGTTCCTGAGGTTTATGGTGATTGGAATACATCAGTTCACAGTACTCCCGTTCGATATGTCGATGGCTCCAAGTTTTCACCAAGTGCATGGCGGGGTGGCAGCCTTCCTCTGCAGGCACAGGGTGCTGTTGTTCCCATACCTGGATGACTGGTTGGTGAAAGGGAGCTCACAGGCTCAAGTTCAACAGTCTTGATCTATTGGTACATGAGACAAAATCGATGCTGGTTCTTATGCAAAGGATAGAGTTCATGGGGGCTCTCCTTGACTTGGTGCTTGCCAGGGCCTCCCTGCTGGAAAGCATGTTTCAGGCTATGGCCAGCATCATAAACAACCTGATCAGATTCCCCACCATGATGACTAGAAGCTGCATGAGCCTTCTTGGACAGATGGTGGCACGTATGTTCGTGGAAGAACGTGCCATACTTCGCCCCTGCTCTGTGCAGTTGTAGCTTACTTCCGTGTACTGCTGTGAGGGACAACATGGATGTTAGTAACATTGCCACAGCAGGTACTGCAGATCCTGTACTGTTGACAGGACACTCCAGCAGTGTGTGCAGGGGTTCCTTTCAGACCTTTGCAACCTTCCCTGTCCCTGGTAACCAATGCGTCAGACTTAGGCTGGGGAGGCGCATCTGGGAGAGCGCCGGACTCAGGCTCTCTGGGACATGGCAGACCTCAAGCTCCACATCAACGTGAGGGAGCTCAGGGCAATCAGATTGTCATGCAAGGTATTTTGGGACAATCTGGAGGGGCATCGCATGTCAGTGAGTACGGACAACACAACTGCAATGTGTATCAGCAGACCAGGGGTGCATTCTCCTCTTCACTGTGTCACGAGGCCCTCAGGCTTTGGGAGTTTTGCATTCAACACCAAATTCTCCTACAAGCTCACTACTTACCAGGGATCCACAATACCATAATGGATCACCTCAGTAGGTCATTCGTGAACCATACGTAGTCCATTCACCTGAATGTGCTGCTGTCAATTTTCTAAATGTGGAGCTGTTCACAGGCGGACCTATTTACCACACACCTCAGTGCAAAGTTCCAGACGTTTTGTTCTTACTGGAACCGGAGCACAGGGTCTTGGGCGGACACGTTCAGCGTTTCTTGGGCAGGCACACTCCTGTACGTGTTCCCTCCAGTTCCCTTTGTCTACAAGGTCCTCCAAGTTTGGTCAGATCAGGCCTTAGTGAGGTGGCCCTGGCATGGGCAGGGCAGCATTGGTACTCTTAGACCTGTCAGTGCGCAACCCAGTAACTCTCTTGTTAAGCTTGGACCAGTTGACTTAGGACAAGGGGCAGCTATAGGACCCCAACATCCTGTTCCTTCATCTCATGGCATGGAAGCTTCATGTCTGAGTGCCATGGAACTTTCTTGCTCAGAACTGGTGAAGGAGGTATTTCTGACCGGCAGGAAACCTTCCATGAGGGCTGTTTATCTGGCAAAGTGGAAAAGGTTCGCTGTGTGGATGGCACAAAAAGGTTTATCCCCCCACCCTCCAGGTCATAATCCCAGCCATTTTGGATTACCTTTGTCAGGCACCTAAGTCAGGAAGGGCTGACCCTTGCCTCCATTGAGGTGCACTTGGCGGCCATTTCCCTTTTTCATCAGTGTTCTTGGACCTGGTAGTTAGGAGGTTCATGAAAGGCCTGGAGAAGAGAGTTAGGCTGCAAGTGTGGGACCCCTTACCCTCATGGGACCTTCATCTGGTGCTGTCTAAGCTTACATGGGCCCCCTTTGAACTGCTTGCGTCCTGTTCTCTGTTGGTTTTTAAGTTACTAAACAGCCTTCTTGGTGGCCATCACACCAGCCAGAAGAGTGTCTGAGTTTATAGCTGTGGACCCACTCTGTCTTTGTGGAACACTGTGTAAAGTTAGACTGAGAACCCATCTGGCCTTCCTGCTGAAGGTGGTGTCCTCTTTCCAGGTCAGTCAGGATATTTCTCAACCTATATTTTATCCCAAATCTTTTATTCCTTCATACATGCTCAAAGGAGCACAGTTTGCAGACCTTAGAAGTCCATAGCTTTTACATAGACAGGACCAAACCTTTTAGAGAGTCACAGCAGCTCTTTGTTGCAGAGAATTTCCTCTGGGATAGTGGCTTGCATAAGGGAATACTACAGACTGGTGGGGGTGCCCCGTCCACCAATTAGGGCTCATTTTGTGAGGGTGCAGGTGTCCTCAGCAAAATCCTGGCCCATGTCCCGATTCAGGAGATCTGTAGGGTGGCCACCTGATCCTCCATACACATATTGGGTGTGTCTACGCTTGCATTCCTCTTTTGAAAGAGGTATGCAAATAAGGTAAATCAAAAATGAAAATGAGTTATAAAGAGCTTCTTTCGAAAGAAGAAAGCCAGTGTAGATGCTGCTTTTTCAAAAGTAAACCCCATCTTTGAAAGAATCCTTCTTCCCATCCAGAAACCTACTGATCGCTCTACTTACCTACACCCTTCTAGCTTCCATCCTGCACACATAACTAGATCCATTATTTACAGTCAAGCCCTTAGGTACAGTTGCATTTGCTCTGATCCAACTGACAGAGACCAAAAACTACAAGATCTCTACCAAATATTCATAAACTTGAATTACCCATCAGGAGAAATAAAAAAAACAAATCGACAGGGCCGGACCAATACCCGGAGACCAGCTACTCCAAGATAGGCCCAAAAAAGCCAAGAACAAAACACCAATAGTCATCACCTATAGCCCCCAACTCAAACCACTGCAACGAATTATTAAAGACCTACAACCTATCCTTAATCAGGATGCCACACTCCAGAAGGCCCTAGGTGACATGCCTGTTCTCTCCTATAGACAACCTCCCTACCTTATGAGGATTGTAACCAATAGCCACAGTCTATACTGCAGGAATACCAGTCCTGGGACTTTTTCTTGCAACAAAGCCCGCTGCCAGCTTTGTCCACATATCTATTCTGGCGCTACCATCACTGGACCTAACCAGGTTACTCTCAAAATCATGGGCACATTCGCATGCTCCTCAACTAACATCATATATGCCATCATGTGCCAACAATGCCCAGATGCTTTGTATATTGGACAGACTTCAAACTCTCTCAGACAAAGAGTTAATGGGCACAAAACAGAGATCAAAACATTCCTGATCCACAAACCAGTTAGTCTACATTTTAATGAAATGGGCCATTCTGTTAATGACTTAAGAGTTTGCGTTTTATTGAAGAAGAATTTCCAGTCTGCTTTACAAGGAGAAGATGCTGAACTCTCTTTCATATTCAAAGTTGACACATTAACGTGGTTTGAACCGGGATGCAAACTTTCTGTGACATTATAGGGGCTCTTTGGCATACTTGGCTTAATCTAATTCTTGATTCCCTGCCCCTCTGCTCTCTGATTTGCTCACCTTGATAATTTTTTTTCTGATTTGTCAACTTTGATTACTGTTTTGATTCTCTGTCTTAAATATTGAGTTCTGGTATGGCTGTGGTCTGAAGAAGTGGATCTGTCCCACAAAAGCTCACCTAATAAATTATTTTATTAGTCTTTAAAGTGCTACTTGACTGCTTTTTTGTTTTGGAAAAAAACATTGAGTATTTCAGTTTTTTCCACATTAATCTGTCACAAGGTTACCTTCCTCATTCGGTAGAGGCCCCACACTTTCCCTGACCACCTTCTTACTGCTAACATGCTTGTATAAACCTTGCTTGTTGCCTTCCACGTTCCTTGCTAACTACACTTCTGCTTGCACTTTGGCCTTCCTGATTGCACCCTGCATGTTCAAGCAATATATTTATACTCTTCACTAGTCATCTGCCCAAGTTTCTGCTGCCTTTTTTTTTTTTTTTTTTGTGTTTTAAGCTCACCTAAGATTTCTCTATTAAGCCAAGCTGGTTGCTTTCCATATTTGCTTTTCTTACTGCACATTTGGATGGCATGTTCCTGTGCCTTTTGTAGGGCTTCTTTAAAATACAGCCAACTCTCCTGGTCTCCTTTCCCCCTCATGTTAGCTTCTCAGGGGATCCTGCCTATCAGTTCCCTGAGCGGGTCAAAATCTGCTTTTTTGAAATCCAGGGTCCATGTTCTCCTGCTCTCCTTTCTTCCTTTGGTCAGGATCCTGAACTTGACCATCTCATGATCACTGCTGCCTAGGTTGCCACTCATATTTACTTTCCTTATCAAATCCTCCCTGTTTGTGAACAGCAGGTCAAGATGAACATGGCTTGAGTTGGTTCCTTCAGCGCTTGTTCCAGGAAGTTGTTCCGAACATCCTCCAAAAACTTCCTGGGTTGTCTATGTCCTGCTGTAGTGGTCTCCCAGCAGATGTCAGGGTGATTGAAGTTCCCTTTCAGAACCAGGGTCCCAAGTGTTACTTCTATAATTTTATGATGTAACTGGGGGATGATACCATTGTTGTAAAGCACTTGAGATCTACCAGTGGAAGAATACTATAGAAAAGCACAGGTGGTAGCATTAGTATATTGTTTGGTCTTTTACAGTGTTTGTTTACAGATTTGACTCTTAGAAAGTTGTAATTTCTTTTGTCTGTACTTCATTTCAGATTTTATTCTTCATTAGGCTGTATCAATGGAGCACATTCAGGGAGCTTGGAAGACCATCAGTAATGGTTTTGGATTCAAGGATTCTGTCTTTGATGGATCAAACTGTATTTCACCTACTATTGTTCAGCAGTTTGGCTACCAGCGCCGAGCTTCTGATGATGGCAAGCTCTCAGATACCTCTAAGACTAGTAATACCATTCGGGTTTTCCTGCCTAACAAGCAACGCACAGTGGTAAGTCTACACAAGCCTTGTGTTGGGCTGCATCTACATTACAATCTACTGGCAACACTCTGTTGTGTAATTGTAGCCACATGCTTCTGTCAAAACATACCATGCCCACACTCCATTATATAACTACACATTAGTGAAAAACCTCTGGCAGAGAGGAGGCAGCGGGAAAAGCTTCAGCAGCTGCCTGCTGCCAGAGCCTTTCACTCTGGCAAGGAAAAGTTCTGGCTGGGGGAAGGCAGCAGGGAAAGGGTTCGCCCCTGCCAGAGACTTACTTTGTGGCAGGGAAGAGCTCCAGCAGCAAGGAGGTAATGAGACGCTACGTGGCTAAAAATAGCAACATACACAGGAGGCATGGCTTGGGTGACTAGAGATCCATAGAGGTGTGCAAGTGAGTACATACCCTGTAGTCTACTCTTCTATGCCATGTCTCACAGTCTACACTGCTGTGTCTACCTAAAGTAGGGGGACACTACATGGATGCTACTGAAGAATCCTATGCGATGTTACATGCTTTCACCATTGTCAGTACTGCGATGTATGTGTGGCAGCAGAAGCATTAAGTGAAACTAGAAGGCTGGTCCACATTTTGGAAAATAATTCAGTCTTTTAATACTATATTTTAAGACTAATATCCCCATATTATTGTGCAGTATTGTGCAGATTACATTCAAATGTTTGTCTTTGACTTTACAGTACTGTTGCAGAACTGTCCTAGCCTGTGTAAACTCAAATATGTGATGATTTTTTTCATTGATTGCTTCAGTGTGGATCACTACAAAGAAATATATTGAAGATAGATTGAACTTAAGCATCTCTGGGTCTTTGTTCCAACCTGAGCATTCCAATAATATGCTAAAACTCAGTATCATTGCCTGAAATCCTAATTTGTTTTATCCCCTTCCATCAACATAATGCCACCCACCCATGCAGCATGCTGTCATTCCTGTCTCCATATGTGTCAAGACTAAAACATTGTGTCCAACATAAAAACAGTAAATGGAAGCAAAATTTCCTTACAGAAGTTTATTACTGATGGTGTGGCAGAAAACAAGCCTGTCTGGCCTTTTAACACAGTATGCCATGAACCAAAATATTAAGCCCTAGCAAGTCTGTTGTTGCACAACACAAGTTAACTTTTTTGGACAAACTTTCAAAAGTGAACATTAATGTAGTTTTTTTTAAAAGAGTGGAGTGGTTCCTTTGGTCTATAAAACTAGCTCAAACATCTTCTGAGAAGCTTTTTTTCTGCTTCTACGTTAGGAATATCTGGTCCTGACTTACTGCTTTTCCTGTGGAGGACCTGGAATGTGTCGTCATAGCTGTAGGCTGAAACTTGAATGGAGGAAAGGTTGATACTTAAGTTGGAGAGAGCTGTTGCTCAGATTTCAACCTCAAGCAAAAACATTACATTCCAACCCCAAATGTTGCCAGTGTTTCGTAGGGGAAAAGAAATATAGCTGATATTTGTCATGCTAAATAGGCAGACTTTTTTCTTAAGTCTAAAGTTGTTTTTTCTTGTACGATAAGAATATTCGGAACAGGTTTTGGTGGTATAAAAAAGTAAACTAACCAAACTAAATGTAGCACACTTTTTCACAATAAAATGATTGTGGTAGCCCCCAGAACAGCTCTCTTCAAAACTGATTAGAAGGTATTAACAAACTCAGAATGCAACACAAAAAGATGGCTTATCTATCTTCATTTTGGCTTCTCTTTTGGTCAGGGTCAGGTGTTGAGCCAGAGGGTCATACAGGCATAATTCTTTAGCTGAGTGCAGGTCAAATAGTAGGGATACAGTATTAAAAAGTTGTATGTTACATCCAGACAGAGAAGTGCCATCCAGTTGAGCATAAGTCATCAGTAACTTGTCCAATGCACTTATGTGCATGTATATTTGGACATTCAACTTAACATTTCACTTCCTTTAACGTCAGGACAAACAAATGAACAAAGCAAGCAGTTGTGTAACTTCCTTTTATTTTTTGCTGACCTGTATTGAAGTCAAAGTAACCATAACAATGAAACTTTTGTATGGAAGTACGATTTTTTAATCTTGGAGTTTTAAATTCTAACAAGCCCTGAAGTTGAATAGTTATAATGGGATGTAACCATAACTTCCACTAAGCATAGTGTTTTTCCTACTTCCTCTATAGGTTTAAGAACAGGCAGGTTTGCCCCTTTTAAATGGGGGTGAGTATACCATTTGTTAAGAAGGTTAACACCTTGAGATGCTTCAGGATCATAAAGCAGCATTGGTGGCCAAAAAGTACCACTACACACATCTGATGTACAGCCTTTCAGTTTGACAGGAGACTTTGCCAAAGATGCTTGTGCCTTTGTTATATTGAGCACTAACAGTGCATTCTATAGGTGCTGTATTAGAAGAGCATTCTGAAGTTGCAGGCAATGAGAAAGCAGCGATAGCTGCTCTCAGCACTGGATTCCAATTTGCTTTTGGGTGCCATTCTGTGTGGTGGCTGATTTTATAAAGCCAGCTATCGCGGCATAATTCACCAGGCCCTGGGCAGTGTGGGCAAGTGGAGGTGCCTTGGCTTTGGGCCCCTGGTAAAGGGAAACTCTTGTGTTCAGGGGGTGGAGCTGAGGCAGCCAGCCCTGAGTGTCACCTGGACTGCGCCAGTCTGTCCCTCCTTCTTCCCAGCCAGACCTCATTATCACTTGGAACAAGCTGTGTGGGGTTCTGACTGCTGCTGTGGCAGCAACCTAGAGCCCCAACTTCTTTTTAATTGCCAGGCCCCAGGGTGACTGCCCCCTTGGTTCCCTATCAGCAGCTCTGTATAAAACTTGTATGTATGGTTTGGGATCTGACTACTTAAGGGGCTGCTTTTGTCTCTGTATTGTCATATCAATCACCATGAACTCAGCTGAGATACTTTGTTTCACTCATTTCTTGTATTCGAAAATTTGGGAACTGCTTGGTGGCAAGATGATTTTGGAAGATTTAGAATTCCACACACACACCTTTCTACCTCTTTTCTTCCCTCCAGGCATATTTGCATTAGGAGTAATGTGTACAGTTCATTTGTTTTCCAGGGGCAGCTGTTTTGGATGGACTTGTTCAGTTAGATTCTGAAGGAACGAGTGTCTTTTGTTAACCTGTTTTAACATTGCCCCTAGAAATGCTCATGTATGTTGTCCATATGACATATTAGGTATAGTCTTTTGAAATTCTGAACTCTGTTTAAAAAAAAAACCTGCTGCTATGTCTACCTTTTGTATAGTGACATGTTTTGTTTAGAATATGAAGATCTAGAAAATAGTATTTTATACCCTCTTCTGTCATTCTCATTTCAGTTTTAAAGTAAAATTGGCTATTGTTCACAGGTAAATGTGCGGAATGGGATGACCTTAAATGATTGTCTTTTGAAGGCTCTCAAAGTTAGAGGTCTACAGCCAGAATGCTGTGCAGTTTTCCGACTTTTTAATGAGCAAAAAGGGTAAGAATCTGTGTACTAAACCAGGGAAATAGTTTCAACTTAATGTTGAATTTTTCAAATCCTCTTTATAAACTAGCAGAAACTATGGTTTCTTGCCTCATTTTTGGTAACCTCTTTAGAAGTCTAATTTGGCTGTGAAGACTCTATCCAGATGCTTTCATTGCTCTTCTCAAATTTCTTCAGAAAGCCATCCCTTAAGCATACTGAAATCATTTAAGAAATTAAATATTTCTTGTATTTAAATGTTAATACTGCTGGGGAAATTCTGTGCCATTGTGCGTGTGTACAGATTTCTCTGCTTCCTTGCAAAAAAACGATTTTCTGACAGGGAAGCTAAGAGGAGCTTCAAAACTAGTCATGCACCCCCACTCAGCTTTGTCAGTACATTATTTTGGATGTCTAGAGCAGCCAGTCAAGATGTAAATTACCTCAGGGCATATTAGGGCCCAATAGATGCCCTGGTAGGTAGCTCCTATTCTGCGCCAGACTCAGGTACTAGTCCTAGCTGTACTGGGGCAGGGGGAGGAGGCAAGAGTGTATGGGACTTCCTCTTCCCCTGCAAGAAGCAGCCAGGACTGGGTCAGGCTCATTCCCAGAAAACTTCCTGGCGGCTGTGGGAACACATCAGTGAGCCCCTGTATAGTCAGATGTCACTCCCGCCTCCTGAAACATCTCAGTGATCCACCTGCACCCAGATTACCCCACATTGAACTACTCACTCTACATCTGGATTATCTCCCTCCCCCACTACATCCCTCCACATTTGAATGTTCTTGTGGTTAGCCTGTCTACCTGGTGCAGAGGGACAGGGCCCTGGAGTGTTTGAGGGAGGGCCAGCCTTTGTGCTCTGTCAGGGTTGGGTGCAGCATCACCACCAAGTCAGTGTCCCATAGAGTTGGGGTTTGCAAAGTGATGTCCCACTTCTGTAAAGCCAGTGGCCTGTGTTCTCCACTGCCCACTGTAGCCTCCACATTTATTTATAATCAATTAAAAATTGGCAAACTTTTGCAGAGTTTTGAAATGTGCACACAATTATTATTGCTTAGCACAATTTTTTTAATTTTTGATACAGAATTCTCTCAGGAATAATGCTAAGGACTTGCTCATCATAATGCCTCTACTTGTGTCTTAAAAATTGAAGAAAGAAAACCCTGTTAGCTGCATTTTAGAGGCTTTTGTTATATTACCCTAATATAGCTAAATTTGTTCAAATTTGAGTAAAAATTTCTTCCTGAATTTGAAGATTGACTTCCTCAACTGAGGGTCCTTATATTCAGTTTTAAGTTTATAAATTCCTCTGGAAATTTTAAATCTTATGGCTTTAAATCTCATCTTGAGTATTTCTTTGGCCATGTTTACACTATCCCAAAACTTCGAAATGGCCATGCAAATGGCCGTTTTGAAGTTTACTAATGAAGTGCTGAAATACATATTCAGTGCCTCATTAGAATGCTGGCAGCCACGACACTTCGAAATTGCTGCAGCTTGCCACTGTGTGGCTCGTCCAGATGGGGGTCCTTTTCGAAAGGACCCCACCAACTTTGAAATCCCCTTATTCCTATATGCTCATAGGAATAAGGGGATTTCAAAGTTGGTGGGGTCCTTTCAAAAAGGACCCCCGTCTGGATGAGCCCCACAGCGAAGAGCCATGGCAATTTCGAAGTGCTGCAGCCTCTGGTATTCTAATGAGGCACTGAATATGTATTTCAGCACTTCATTAGTAAACTTCGAAATGGCCATTTGCATGGCCATTTAGAAGTTTTGGGATAGTGTAGATGTAGCCTTTGTGTTTTACAGGATTATTGGGCAGGGGGATGGGTGGCGGAGAATGCTGCTGCTGTTAAATACCAAATGATTGTATTTACAAGTTGAGGGAGTGATTAAGCTCAATGCATTTTAAGCCACAATTATGAGACAGTCATCTGTGGATATTTATTTCTGTGTAACCAAGCGTGTATTGAGGTCTCAAGTAACTCTGGAGCTAAAGCATATAATATGATTTACATATCACTAATTTTGTCATTCATAATTTGGTAATTTGTTTATGAAAATATTTCTCTGTCACCGTGGTGTCTGGATGCAAACAATAATGAGGGTATATGACGGTGACAGCCTATGTAAGGTGGTTAAACAGCTATTGCTGAAAAATTGGAAATAATTTACAATTCTGTGTTTTAAGAAGAACACATTCTACCAGGGTGGGTTTTATTTGTTTTCATTTTACCACAGTTTGTATTGCGATTTGCATTATTAAATAGACCTGTTTATTCTCACTTCAGTTTTTTATCCTTTTTAGCAAAAAAGCTCGTTTGGATTGGAATACAGATGCTGCATCCTTGATTGGAGTGGAATTGCAAGTAGATTTCCTTGATCATGTTCCACTTACAACACACAACTTTGTAAGTTTAGTTTCTTCTGTATTTTCAATGCAGGATGCTTGTTTGGTTGACTTCCTAAACACAGGAAGCAACTTTAGATCTTGATGCTATGGTATGCTCTTCCAATAAAAGAGATTAATAAAGCTAGAATAACAGCATAACCCCAGATTATTTACAGGTGTTAGTCCCCTAATCTCAATGACTCTTTCCCCCGCCACCCAAGACCTGGCCAAGAACAGATGGCAGTGCCCTCTTTCATTTACAATAGTAGCAATAAAATAAAACTGTGAAGCAGAATTCTTATTACACTTTTGTTTAACAGTATTTTCTAATCCCCAAACCCTCATTTTTATTTCAAAAAAATCAAATCTCTTACATGTTCATTAAAATGCCCACCATATACAAAAAGAGAAAGTATTCGTAATTTCTTTAGCACACACTCTCATTTATTTTGAAGTCAATAGCTGGACCAGTGGTTCTCAACATGTTTATCATTGTGGGCCTTACAGAGTTTGTTGTAGAGGGCTGATTTTTTCCCGGGCACTAAGCATGTTGGTGTCCTGCAAATTCATGATGTTTCTTGCCAGGCTGTGCATGAAACCGTGTTTGCCATTTGGCAGAATTTTGAGAGAGACTCTTTGAGTATTGTTTCTTCCCAACAGCGTACTGTAGGATTCCTTTTCCTGGGATCCTCTTAATACCGTACTTTGTACAATAGGGCAACAGGTATATCCAAGCGGGGTTGGAGTTCTCATCTGTGCCAGCTTGAAGTCTATGCTCTCCCCCCATCACCTCACCCCACCCCTACCAAAAAGAAAAGAGGGTGGGCAGGCTGTTTTAATTACGTGGGAGAGGAAATCAATAAGGCTAGCCCTCAGGGCCTTTTTTCTTTCTGTCAAGAGGGAATATGGACAGATTTTTTCCCCTGGTATAACCATACATTATCTAAGCTGATGGACAACTTTGGTCCAATTATCTCTGTCAAAATTTGATTTTTTTTGCACAGGAATATAATATCAGAATGGGTTTCATTCTTTGGTCCATCGAGCAGGAGTAGAGACTTTGTAAGAAGATTTTGTCAGAAAGGTTATGATTGAAACAATGAAGACCCATTTTTTCATCCATTGTTCTGTCTGGTCTATACCACAAGTGGCTTTGTTTGTGACCAGGACGAACAGAAAGTGCAAAATTGTTTATTCCAGATTGGACAGAGGCACAGATATGGATCCTGCCTTCATTGTATACTGAGGGGTGAAGAAGTGTTGTAAGTGTTGGTTTTCGAAAGCCTTGGGAAAGAGATGGCAGCTTACAAAGGCCGCTTCTCTGCCCTGGGTGTTAAGATCTCCCCATTAGACTCTGACAATGGCTCATATCCCCCTGTCTGATCTGATTTTCTTTTTTCCTCTTTTGATATGTTCTATTGATAATGGGCCATTTCCACCTTGCTGAATAGACCTTGTCAGTTCTGGCCCTCCCTTTTTCTGGGACCCCATCCTTTAAATACCCCTCTGAAACCATCATCCCCACTCATGCATCTGATGAAGTGGGTCTTTGCCCATAAAAACTTGTGCTCCAAAATATCTGTTCGTCTATAAGGTGCCACAAGACTTTTTGTTCTTCATTGCAATGAGTGCCAAAGCTTCCAGGTCCGTTATTGGCAACAAGATGGTGCTCAGAATCTTTCAAGGATACACTTACTTTTTAGTATTAAATAGCTAGGTAGAGTTCACTGAACAGCTACAAAATATCCATAATTGTAACAGCACAAATACATAAACTTTCTCAAATGTAGGATTAAATATAGTGTTTGGAGCTGTTCTATAATATTATTTATTCTTCAAGTGGTCCCCGTGGGTGCTCCACCGTAGGTGTTGGGCTCGCCCCGGAGCCGCAGTTCAGAAAATCTTCAGCAGTCTCCGTCAGGTCGCACATGCGCCGAAGTGCGTGAAGAGCCGACGCGCATACGGTCACGTGTGCGATCCGGTCCCTGCCGGTTCCTTCTCAACCACCAATGGCTGCAGACGGAATCCTCTCCGGCTCCAACGCCCGAGAGAGAGAAACTCTGTTTCATTAATTTTACTAGTTATAGTTATAGTTAATATTTATTTAGTTATCATAATATTGGTCTACTGTGTATATAGTTTTGTTCTAGAAGCAAAAGACTGTTTTAGGGATTGGAGCGGCCGCCTCCGGGTGGACCCGCTATTTTTCACAAGTCTTCAAAGGCTAACAGTTGCTATTGTTTGGCAAATAGACTGTTAAGTGCGCAGTTAGCACTTAAGGACTCAGAGAATTAAACTCTAATAATGTCGTCCCCCGGTTTCAAAAAGTGCGAATCTTGCCGGGAGGCCATGCCTGCTTCAGATGGCCACAGCAAATGCATCTGGTGCCTCGGGGAGACCCATGTTCCCCAGAAGTGCTCTCATTGCTCCAAATTAACAACTCAAGATAGGAAAGATAGAGAGATGAGGCTTAAATGCTTCTCTTTGACAAAGCACTTCAGCCTACCACGTCGGAGAAGCCCCATAAGGAGGGCTCTTCAGGATTGCACAAGAGGAAGGCTGCCTCTTTGACCTCCTCTGTGCAGAAGAAGAGAAAAGCTTCTCCAGCTCGATCCCTGCCCGTCACTTCTGGGAGCGGGACGAGCAAAACAAGGGATCCAGGCCCACTGGCTTCCTCTGCTGAGAGAGCTGCGGCGCATGTACCCGCGCAGGGGCCTGCAACTCTTAAGGAAACGGCACCGAGGGCTGCGCAGGCGTCGGAGAGATCGGCACTGGCTCCTGCGGCACCGAGAGTTTCGGCTCTGACAGCACCGGAGCGTCAACGCCCGGCACGGAGCCCTGCAGGGCTGAGTGAAACACCCCGGGCAGCACAGAGAGTGACGGCACCGAGCACGGCACCGGGGGCAGCGGAAACCACCACGGCACCGACTACGGTGCTGAGCTCTCCGGCACCAATCAGGCCTCCATTGGTACCTGAGAGAGCGAAAGCCAAAGCAAAGACCCGGCACTGCAGTCCCTCCCCTGAGGTAATTGCGCTGCCATTATCACTGCGATCCCCCCGCAGAGACTCAACGAGCAGCAAGACCTTGAGCCTGCCACAGGCTCCCATCTCCCTTTCTCCAACGTCCATCTCATGGAGTTGCACGCTTCTCACCATCCTCCAGCAGAGACCCCTATGAGTATCATCACAGAGGATCTCCCCCTACGTCGGTGTCATCTCGACGATCACGTCACTCCCTGCATCACCCTTACGCCTTTGGGTTGTGGTCCAGGTCCCCATCACCGGGACCCTATCCCTGTTGCTATGACTGTCACTGATATACGGGACATCAGCATAGGAGTTCGGCATCTCGTCATAGATCTCCGTTAACTCCTCCTCAACATCACAGTGCACAGCTTCCACCTGGGGGAACACAAGTTTCCCAATCAAAGGTGGTTTCAAAGGATTTTGAACCTCACTTCGAAACTTCAAAAGCACAACCATATGAATACAGCCAGGATCCAGAGGACCTGGAGGAGAGATACCACAGTAATGCCTCCTCATCCTCCCCAGATGAAGCGGTTGTTCCTGGGGACATCTCTTCCCCCAGACGATCTAAAACAATTCCAGGAGCTGTTCAGAAGGGTGGCTCAATCTCAGGACATTCAAGTGGCGGAGGTACAAGAAAAGCATCACAAGCTCCTTAAAAACCTCAGGCCCCCTTCTTCCTCTAAAATAGCTATACCATTGGACAATGCAATTATGGAGGCAGCCACTAACATATGGCAAACTCCGGCCTCCACTCCTCCTACCAACAAAAGGGCAGACAAAAAGTATTTCGTCCTTGCTAAAGGCATGGAGTTTTTGTTTAGTCATCCACAGCCAAATTCGCTAGTGGTGGAATCCTCTCAACATAGAGCCAAGACTTCCCAGTATAAATCTGGGGGTCTGGACAAGGATATAAGGAAACTGGATCTCCTCGGTAGAAAGGCTTACTCGTCATCTACCCTGTTGCTTCGCATGGCTAACTACGCTGCCCATTTGTCGAACCACAATTTCAACAATTACTCTAAACTTACCGCTCTTATGGACTTCCCGGAGGATAAGAAGCCGGTCTTTAAGGCAATCATACAGGAAGGATACGCGGCTTCTCGAGCAGGAGTCCAGATTGCTTTAGATGTAGCAGACACAGCGGCTCGTGCAGTAGCCACTGTGGTTGTAATGCGCAGGGAGTCATGGCTCCACACCTCAGGCATTCCCAAGGATCTGCAAGTAAAAATAGCAGATCTTCCCTTTGACAAAATGAAATTATTCGCCGAATCAACCGCCTCAGTCTTGCACTCTAGTAAAGATTCCAGAGCGACACTTCGGACTTTGGGGATATACACCCCACCATACAGAAGGAAAAAGTTTTATCCTCAACAACGCCGTTATAGTTACCAAATGCAACATACCCATTTTCAACGGGGGTATGACCAGGGGCGTCGTCAACAACCACCGCAATACAAAGCCCCTAGGCGTCGACCTCAACAAGGCCACACCCCCTCAGGGCAGAATATAAGACAGCAGGTTTGACGGGTATGTCGAGGGCCGCGAAACCAAGACCGTATCTCAGTGCCAATCTCAGTACATGTTCCATCATCGACTCACGTCATTCTACCCACAATGGAAAAGCATCACTTCGGACAAGTGGGTATTGGAGATTGTAGCCACGGGGTACACGATCCCCTTTCAATCATTACCTCCACCAAATCCTCCCACCACACCCCTTCTCAGAGACCCCTCTCACCTAACGGAGCTAAGGTGGGAGTTGAACCACCTCCTCTTCATAGGGGTGGTGGAGAGAGTACAGGAGGAATTTCGAGGCAAAGGCTTCTACTCCAGATACTTCCTGACAGAGAAGACGACAGGAGGTTGGAGACCCATTCTGGATCTATGGGCACTCAACCAATATCTGCGCAAACAACGCTTCAAAATGACTACGATGGCTTCAATAATCACGGCACTAGACGACGGAGATTGGTTTGCAGCCCTCGACTTACAGGATGCGTATTTTCATATTACAATTCACCCAGCGCACAGACACTTCCTTCGGTTCATCGTGGGCACAGATCATTTTCAGTACAGAGTCCTTCCATTTGGTCTCTCTTCGGCACCCAGAGTTTTCACCAAGACTCTAGCAGTCGTGGCAGCATACCTGCACAGACAGGGCATCTTCATCTTCCCGTACCTGGACGATTGCCTGCTAAAGGGGACTTCCCAAGCAGAGGTATTGCAGATGATACGTATCACCACAAACACATTCACCTCACTGGGCCTCATCATCAACTTCTCAAAGTCAAAGACCGAGCCCACGCAAAATATAGAATTTATAGGGGCTCGGATAGACTCTGTCACGTCAAGGGTATATTTGCCCGATGCCCGTTTTCGCGCCATCGAGTCTCTAGTACAACAAATAACATACAGCCCCATTGTCTCAGTCCTAACGTGCTTACAATTACTGGGGCACATGGTGACCACCACGTTTGTGGTACAAAATGCCAGGCTACACATGCGAGGATTGCAGCATTGGTTGGCAACCGTATACAAACCATCAATCCATACTGTCACAAGATGGTGTCACTCACAATGGAGGCGCGAAAGTCACTAACATGGTGGGCAAACCCCAAGAACCTACTAACAGGGGTGCCTTTCCACCAACCACAAATTACTGCTTTCATTACAACAGATGCATCCCATACGGGATGGGGGGCACACATGGACAACAAAACCACTCAAGGTTTATGGTCCCCTGTAGAGAAGACACTGCATATAAACATACTAGACCTCAGAGCAGTGTTCAATGCGTGCAGGCATTTTCGGAATTATCTGCGCGGAAAAGTAGTCGGTGTAAATATTGACAACACCACCACCATGTTTTATATAAACCGACAAGGTGGGGCCAGCTCTCGTGCACTCTGTGCGGAGGCGATCCGGTTGTGGAACTGGTGCATTGCCAACAACATAACCATAAGAGCTTCATGCTTACTGGGTGTCCACAACATGAAGGCGGACCAACTCAGCAGACACTTTGCGCCCACGCACGAGTGGCAGATCCATTCAGACCTGCTTCACCAAGTGTTCCGCAAATGGGGGTTTCCCCAAATCGACTTGTTCGCCACTCGCGGCAACAAGAAATGTCTCCGATACTGCTCCAGAGCGGGCATGGGACAGGGATCCTTGGGAGACGCCTTCATGATCCTATGGAAGGGCCCTCTACTCTATGCGTTCCCTCCCTCAACACTCATACACAAGGTCTTGGAGAAAGTCAAAAGGGAGAGAGCACGCATGATACTTATAGTCCCGACTTGGGATCGGCAACAGTGGTTCCCACTGCTTCTACGCATGGCACAGCATCGGCCGTTTCCCCTACCAACAGTACCGGACCTTCTTACGCAGGCTCGACGGTCAATACTGCATCCACACCCACAGAGACTTCGGCTACAAGCATGGTTAATCCATGGCTCAGCGCCCTAGAGACTACATGTTCAGAGGGAGTGCAGCGAGTCCTGGAGTGTAGTTGGAGGACTTCT
Source organism: Carettochelys insculpta (assembly GCF_033958435.1). Classification (NCBI taxonomy): domain Eukaryota; kingdom Metazoa; phylum Chordata; order Testudines; family Carettochelyidae; genus Carettochelys; species Carettochelys insculpta. The sequence goes on along the minus strand of NC_134147.1, from coordinate 12,074,343 downwards.
ACCAGAAAGACTTATGAACATAAATGGTCACGTTTTTCCGCTTGGTGTTCTTCCAAGCAATTGACACCTCAGGACGCCACCATACCTATGATTCTGGACTGCCTGCTACAACTCAAACAAAAGGGACTCTCCCTATCCTCCATAAAGGTTCATCTTGCGGCTATATCAGCTTTTCGACATGAAGAGGATGGATCAACCATATTTGCCCATCCTGTTGTCGCACGCTTCCTAAAGGGGTTGGTAAACCTGTACCCCCCTCAGAAACCAATACCGCCATCATGGAGTTTAGACTTGGTTCTACACACGCTTTCGGGACCGCCCTTTGAGCCATTGGCTACGGTCTCCCTTCGGCTACTTACCATGAAAACAACTTTCCTCCTGGCAATCACGTCAGCTCGCACGGTGAGCGAACTTGCAGCCATAATGTCCACATCACCCTGCACAATATTCTCAGAGGAGGTGGTGGTCTTACGCTTGCACCCAGCCTTCGTTCCAAAGGTCTCTTCAGATTTTCACATTAACGAACCTATAGTACTGCCCTTGTTCTATCCTAAGCCTCACAGTTCAAGTAAAGAGGCACGGTTGCACTTATTGGATGTGAGAAGGGCGCTGGCCTTCTACATCGATAGAACTAAGCCTTTTTTGGAAAACGGACAGACTCCTGGTGTCCATTGCATCCAGGTCAAAAGGGGAAGCATTATCTTCGCAGAGGATTTCAAATCACATTGTGACATGCATAAGACTGTTACGAGCTTCGCAAGACTCCTCTGCCAGTTCTGCCCAAGGCCCACTCCACTAAGGCGATGGCGGCGTCGACGGCCTTCTTCAAGGGAATCGCGCTGAGAGACATCTGCAGAGCGGCAACGTGGTCTTCCTACGACACTTTCGCCAAGCACTACGCCATGCACAGGATGCTTGATGAGGATACACGCCTGTCGACAGCAGTCCTTTCAAGGGCAAGCTGCGCATAAATCGGGTACCCACCTCCTTTTTCGGGGGGTTTACTGCTGGGTAGTCACCTACGGTGGAGCACCCTCGGGGACCACTCGAAGAAGAAAGAGAAGTTACTCACCTGTGTAGTAACATTGGTTCTTTGAGATGTGTCCCCGTGGGTGCTCCACTACCCACCCGTTCCTCCCCACTTCGGAGCTCTGTTTGTGTTTTTCAGAGACGTCCGGAGCGGTTGATCAGGAACTGGCAGGGACCGGATTGCGCACGTGACCGTAAGCGCGAGAAGAGCCGACGTGCATCGGCGCATGCGCGACCTGACGGAGACTGCTGAAGATTTTCCGAGCTGTGGCGCCGGGGCGAGCCCAACACCTACGGTGGAGCACCCACGGGGACGCATCTCGAAGAACCATCGTTACTACACAGGTGAGTAACTTCTCTGCTTTCATTCATTATTTTACCATTAATTTTTGCCAGATCCTTAGGTATTCATCTGAGCTAACAGACAGAGCTGGTACTATATGGGTGTGTGCATGTGTGTACACATTTAAAATATTTAACTTGTTTTCTAGGCTCGGAAGACATTTTTAAAGCTTGCCTTCTGTGACATATGCCAGAAGTTTCTTCTAAATGGGTTTCGGTGTCAGACATGTGGCTACAAATTCCATGAACACTGCAGCACTAAAGTCCCAACCATGTGTGTGGACTGGAGCAATATCAGGCAACTCTTGTAAGAGCCTTTAATTATTAATATGAACAGTGAGCCTCTTTGACTGAAGAATCTCAGATTCAGTTTCAATATCAGTGAGTTGTGGATTGTTGAGCAGTGTAATGGGTAAAAAGACTTTGTGTATTGGCGTGATTAGATAACCATTAGTATCTTCTCCCTCTCAGTTTATGCAGTAAGACAATGAAGTGTATTAGGCTCATTTTCTTAAAATAGTATTCTGGGACAAACAGACAAACATGGCAAATGTCCAGCTAATATAGTGTCATCTCAAAATTCATTGAACATGCAAGTGTGCAGGAATTCTTCCTACAATTCATTTTAATCTAAAGGAAAATTAAAGGGTAGTATTAGTACTTCTGAAAATTGTATCCCAGATCCCGTAGTCCTTTTGTAACTTGAACGTCCCACCAGAAAAGACATCCAAAATTTAATTTGGAAGTAATACTTGAAAAATTCAGCAGGTATAACATACAGGGGTTTATTTGTCATGGAGCACACCATAAGCTTAAAGACAGAGCAGGAAAACAAACTATGTAACAATGGATGATAATTACCAACTGTAGTGCAGATACAGAAACCTAAAATCATAGCTCTTTCTATAGCATTAATCAGGACATAATGTAGCACTTCATTGCAATTCTTTTTGTTGGCATTTCAGATTGTTCCCTAATTCAAATATTAGTGAAAGTGGTGTCCCTGCGCTACCTCCCTTGACAGTGCGACGGATGCGTGAGTCTGTCTCCCGGATACCAGTTAGGTAAGTTATTTCCACTACTTTTTGTTTTGAGAAGCAAAGATTTAATACATGAACATATAACACTGGGGTGACAGACAGAATGGAGAGGTGGCCTAGCTTTTTGCATCAGGGGCCACATGGCAATTTTTTACATGTTCTGGGGGTTAAAATAGTGTACTCATTCAAAACAGAAAAATGCAGCATAAATTAATATTTTATTACTTTACTATATTAGTCTAATATCCCTACTAGCTCACTCACAATTAGGTCAGCATGTAAGATGTTCTGCCCATGCTGCACAAGTTATAGAAAGTAGTAATGAATCCTTAGGAGCATTTTATTGAATAAAAGATGTGACAGCTATATAGGGCGACTGTATCTCTCTGTCCCAAATACAAGACAGGGAGATATGAGGGGGAGGGCACAGCCCCTTCTGGCTCCACCAAGCCCTGGGGAGCCAGGAAGGAGGCAGCAGCCCTCAGCACTCCCCAGGAGCCCTAGCGAAGTGGCAGCCACCAGCCTTCCCCGTGAGCCCCGGGGAGGTGGCAGGGATGTGGCAACCACCCACACTCCCCTAACTTTCCTGAGTCTTGGGGAAGTGACCTCCCTGCTCTCCAGCCAGCAGCTGCTGGTGGAAAAGATCAGTGCGGGGAGGGCCCAAATACGGGACAGTTAGTGCCTTTTAAAAAATAAGTAGGGGCTCCTTTTTGGAGTCCCAAATACAGGACCATCCCGCTAAATATGGGACAGAGGTCACCTTACAGCTATAGAAACTGCAAGACGCCAGAATTTACCTTCTCCACAAAGAAGCAGCTCCAATCAGTATTTATTAAGAACAGAGAAATCATTTGAGAACAACTGACATTAAAATACCACCTTATAGTAAGAAACGAGAAATTCTGTAAATCAGTTCCTCTCAAGAAATCGACCATTTTGAATTCCCTTCTCAGAGAGTGGTGGAGATTAAAAAGGGCAAACTCTTTGGACATTACCTGAAATCTAAAGATATGAACAGATTGCGTATAAGCATGGACTTTGGGTTTCTGGCACTTGCCAGGACCTCATGGAGAATGTATAAAGTGGTCACTGAACATTATCAAGTGCATATTTCACATAAGTAAAAGGGAGGCTGGGGTGTGAAATCTTTTATTTTAAACAGCATGCATGCATTCAAAGCTATGATGCCTGGGAATCTCTTTGTGACATGTAACAACCACAGCAGAAACTACAGGATGAGGGAGCATCCATTCACACTAGTGAAGTGAAGTATTCAGCTGCCACTCAGGATAGTAACACTCCAAATGCAGTGCTGCAGCTGTACCACCACAGACCCGCAGCACATTGTGGGCAGGGGGTTTTCAGTCACTTCTGTAAAGCCACCCTGTCCAAGGGTCAGCCAGTAGGGTAACAAGAGAGTTCCTCTCCTGGCCTGGCCGCACAGATACTGCAGTGCCAGGTTTTTCATAGGCCTGAGAGTTGCAGCTGGATTGATCTGAGATTTTAAGTGTGGACCTGGGCTCGGTTTACAGCATCCCAGCAAAGCGCCTACCCTGGGGTGCCTGGGGTCTCCTGCCTAGCTGGGCAGGGAGCTGCATTCCAGCCTGAGTTCTGGAAGGATGAAGAGGCAGGAAAGTCCCCCCCCTTCTCACTGGGTGCTACAGATAGTCCTGGGCCTGGCCATAAGGCAGCAGTGAGGGGTGCAGCCAGGTCACAGCTACTCACCAGGCTCTGTCCAGGCCAGCTGGGCCCCTGTGGCCTCGGGGGAGGTGCGCTCTGGGGCTGCCTGGTACGTGCGGGTGGGAGAGTGTTAGAGGGGGTGGCTCCAGCAGCGTGGGGCCAGGCTCATGCCACCAGGGGTAAGGGCTGTTTCTTCCACAGGGCTGGGGTGGGAGGCAAGCAGGCTGTGGCTCTCGCCTGACTGCTGTGGTGAGGCAGCTTTGCGAGCCAGATAAAAATGGTTGGTGAAGCTGGATTCTGGTTGGATGCTGGGTCATGTGTTGGTCACCCCTGAACTAAAGTAACATTGCGTTGGTTTTACAGCTGAAAGGCTAATATTTATTTGCATATAGAAATTGTAAATAAGGTGTGTAATATCTCCCTTTCCTATCGTCAAGAGATACTTGCACCTGGGATTGCAGTCTTCTTGAATTTTTAGCCTTGAGATTTTTAAATCAGACCATTAAAGGCATAAAGGGTTTTTGTTTGGAGGGGTTTAAATATTTTTGAGACTGTTTTTTCCTGTTTCCTTTGTGATACTGATATTTTTAATATGCTGTAGTATGTAGGTTCCTTTGGACAGTGTTGTTCCAGTAGTCTCATTAGAAAACAACCATTTGCTTAATACATGTGTGAAATATGATTTGTATATCCAAGTTTTTAAAACACCATCAGTTTTGATGCTACCACATGTTCTTACTGTCTAACTTAAGTCGAGGGGTTTAAAAAGGGAACAAAGTGTAGAATAGGTTAAAGAAAATACAAAACTCTTGAAATTTTGAAAATCTAAGAAAATATGTGGTTTTAGACACTAAATGTGTAGTCTCCTTCCGTGCATCATGCCCTCTGTCTCTTACTTTCACCTTGGTTCACTTTTCCTGTAGTTTGAGGCTGATGAGGTTAGGCCAGGCCAGAAGTGTATGATGCTCAGCTTCCTCCTGACACGATTGTCTTCTTGGGAGTGCTGCAGGCCCATTTCTATGACCAGCATGCTAGCTTGAAACATTTTCTTTTGGAGGATTTGCAGTAGTAACTAATTGTTTCTTATCCCTCTCTCCCCCTCCTCCCCCGACCCCCGTCTTGACTGTCGGCCCAGCACTATTAATTATTTGCTTCAGCTATAGTCCAGTGTGTGTTCATACGTTGCAGAAATTACTTTCTTCTGTAACCGCTTTGCTTTCTGTAGAACTGCTCCTTTTAGCTGGTATTTCTTTACTTCCTTGACAGCTCCTGTCTGTGAGTAGTTGAACGTTCCCAGCAACCTACTTCCGTTCCCCCAAACTATAATTCTCATATTATATTTAAAACTGTTTATTACTCCTACAAGTAGCTGGCCTTGAAAGAAGGGTCTTGCTTAAATTTCACAGATCTGAACTAATAACAGCTGAGCTAATTTTCTAACAATTGATTAAATGAGTAGCAAAAATTGAGATGAGGTGTAACAAATGAAATAATGGCAAAAATACCACAGACTGCTGCTGAATGTGCCAGGCAGGTATTGCCAGCTGTTAAATCTTGCTTTAAACTCTTTGATTTTGTTCCTAAAGTAAACTGGGCAAGATCTAATTGGCTAAATAGTTCAGTCAGCAAATAATACTAATCCTTTTGCTTGAGATTCTGTGTGGTTTTTGTTTTCAGGCCAGATGCACCGTACAGTAATTTGCAATTAGTAGGCCATGTCTACACTTGGCCAAAATTTCGAATGGGCCATGCTAATGGCCAAATCAGAGAATACTAATGAGGCACTGAAATGAATAAGAGGATAAGAATAAGGAGATTTTGAATGTGCGGGGTCCTTTCGAAAAGGCACTTGTGTAGACAAGCCCCCGAGCAGACGAGCCATGTGTGATTGAAACATGGCATTTTTGAAGTACTGCGGCTGGCACTATGTTACTGAGGTGATGAATATTCATTTTGGAGCCTCATTAGTAGTCTCCAATTTGGCCATTAGCATGGCCCTTTTGAAATTATGGCCAAGCGTAGACACGGCCATAGAGAAAGAAAAATGAACTGACTTTTTCCCTCTTTTCATCTTAGTTCCCAGCACAGATACTCTACGCCTCATGCCTTCACATTCAACACTTCAAATCCTTCTGAGGGCTCACTTTCCCAAAGACAGAGATCTACATCCACCCCAAATGTCCATATGGTCAGCACTACCATGCCTGTAGACAACAGGATAATTGAGGTAATATGCCAAATAAGAAATTATGTAGGGTTCCTCTAAAACTAAATAACCAGTAGTGATCAGTATTTTAGTTTGTCATGTTGTTGCATTTTTCTGCTTAACATCTATCCTTTGTTTGGTAAATGGTGGAAAGCCAAGGACAGAGCTAATGAATAAAGCTGTTTTTTTTTTTTTTTTTTGTTTCCTCAATTTCTTGATAGTTTCTGTTCTTTTATTCATTCATCTCTGTGTTGTTTTTTTTTTTACACTTCCTCTGTTCTTTTCTTTATTTCTTGTTGCTTTGTACTAGAACAACAGCCTGAGTGCTTCTCCCAGTTCCTGGTGCAGACGATTTTGTTTGAGGGGAAGAGTAGGTATTTTTCTTTACGCCTTTGCCTTCTTGTAATTAACAGGGCTTGTCAGATTGTAAACTACAGTAATGGCTAAGTGAAATTATTCTAAAATGGGTTTCAAAAAGATGTTCGTATGGCATGTTTGTTTTGGTACAGTTCTCGCTTTTGAGTATAATAGTTGGAAGTGATACCAAGGCAGAATAGTTTGCATAGGTGAAGTTGATAATTCTACAGACAGGGTGAAATTTATCTTTTTAGTAAGTCTAGTCACTTTAGCTCCATAGTGGCTCCACTGTGTTTAAAATTTCACCTCAGACATGTCTTTTAAGGCACTGCCTGTCCTTTTCTCTGGAAATTGTTTTGGTGAATTATAGCATGGCTACACACACATGGTATTTGCCAAATACAAAGTAAGATTAAATAAATAGTGTGCTAGTGGAGTCACACAATTTGAGGCTAGAAAGTGCCACCAGAGCATCTACTCTCATGTGCAAATCACAGACCACCAATACCACTCAGCAACCACACACACAATTAGACACCATAATTAGCCAAAGTATTGTAGCCCATATGCCATAATGTGCTATAGCCAGAGAATAGGCGGGACTGAGGTAAACCAGTACCCAAATACTTCACAGCAGCAGGGAAATGATTAAGTGAGATGTATCCAGATGATCCTGACAAGGGAGCCACCTTGGGCTGTTTATACTTCACATGAAGATTAGGTGTGAGTGAGAGAGCTGGACCTCCCTGATCTGCCACCCTTGGGACCTGACTAGTCATAAACAAGGGACGTTGTTGGACTGTGGGAAGTCAGGCCCCCATTCTCTGGTGGCAGGGCAAGAGCCTCACTGCTGGGCTCCCTTCCCCAGCCACCAGGCTCCTCTGACCCCTTCAGGCTCTGCTAGTTCTGCTGTGTCTGGCTCTGTGGGTTGCCAGCCCCCCCGGACCAGCTCTGTTCCCAGCTGCTGTTCTGATTCCAGGTTCTTTTTAAGATTTCTGCCTGGTTGTGTCTGTTCTTGAACAGGTAATATAATACAAGAGTGCTTCAAATTTGTGTACATTTTATTCTGATGAAGATTAGCACAGTGAAGCACAGCAAGAATGTGGGAATGTTATGATTCTAAATACAGGTGATAGGTCAGAGTTTATCGTACTAGCCATGACTCCACACTTTTCTAAATGAGTCTTGAGGAACTATAATTAGGACAACTGTTTAAAAGTGTAGTGTTTATCCTAAGCGTTAGTATGTCCTTCCTGCAGGATGTTCTGTCTCACTGTGAAATCTAAATTTCATCTGTGGTTGGAAGTTTTAAATTGACTTCTAGAAACTCATTTCTTTTAGTATTTGACACTTATGTAGTGCATGCTCTTTGTGTAGCATTTTGCTTTTCAAGTACTTCCTTCTACTATATCACATACAAAAGTAGCAAGCTGTAAAAGTTGCTTTTGTCAGAACTAACCTTGTGCATGACTGTAGAATTGAGTGCTGTCAAGTTTGTGTGGCATGAGGTTAGGGGAGAGGAAAGGCCAACTCTAGTGCAGTATAACAGCATAATTTTAGTACATTTGTAGAGTTGTATTGTGGTCAGATGTTGTAAGAATTTATTTTGGTATTAGAGTACAAATCTCAATCTTTACAGTCTCTCAAGTATTAGGTGTACGTATAGGTTGAACCTTTCTGGTCCAGCAGCCTTGGGACCTCACTGGTGCCAAATGGGAGAATTTGCCAGATCACAGGAGGTCAGTATTGTCTAGCAGCATTACCAACACTTCCCCTGCTTACTGGGGGTCTTCATTTAGGAGTATATTACAGCTAAATAACAGCACAGAATGCTGAGAGCCAGGACTGGTGGTTGTACCCACAATTTATGGGATCACAGGAAACTTATCCACACCAGTGATAAGTGGCTAACTAAAATCATGGTGGGCTACAGATGTTGCTGGGCTAAAGAGGGTCGGCCTGTACTTCCAGAGTGTCTACTGTTTGTTCACATTCACAATATTGTTCAGCAGTATAGTTTAGCTACCTCATGAGAATTAGGTAAACAAATTGTGCAAATTAATTAGTAGAGCCAGATTAAAAAGGGGGAAAACTAGATGTTTTCAGCAAGTAAATAGGACTCTTAAATGATTTCTAAAATATCCAAACCCTTCTCTTTTGGAAGATATTGGTGAGTAATTTGGTACCCTGCATCAAATCAAATTTCATGGGTGTGCTACGTTTTCTGATGTCTTATTTCTAGACCTGTTTCCTCCTCCCCCACCCCTACTGTGTCTCAGACATCTTACTGAAGTGTTAATTTTCTTAAAAATATTTTCTCTCCCCTGTTTTTAGGATGCAATTCGAAGTCACAGTGAGTCAGGTAATCTTTCCATACATAAAATAATTAGATTTTTCTTTTAATCTATTAATTTACCTCTTATTCCTAATTTCCTGTTCTGTTTGTGTGTGTTAAGCTTCACCATCAGCTTTGTCTGGAAGCCCCAACAATGTGAGCCCAACTGGCTGGTCTCAACCCAAAATCCCAGCACCAACCCAAAGAGAGAGAGCCCCTGGATCCAACACACAAGAAAAAAACAAAATTGTAAGTATTGTAATATTTGTTTTCAAGCTAATGCTGAAGGAGAAAGAGGGCTGTTGGGACAAAATGCTGGTTTTTGAAAGACATAACTTGTGATAAACTCTTGGTAATGTTCTGTGTAGTTTGTGTTGAAATGAGATCAGCCTTGTACTTTAAAACGCCAGAACAGAGCTCTGTGTATTTTCAGTTTTATATCCCACTACAAAATGTTTGCGGTAAGGATTCAAGCACTATCATTTGCACTTTTCTAAAGATCGGTATATTTTTGAAAGACACTAGGTCATTGATTGTTGTTTATATCTTCATTTGAAACTCACTGTCATGGCTTTTATTGAAAAATGATGTTAACAGCGTCTGTTCGTTGTAGTGATAAGTGATTAAATTAATTTTGCTATGAAAATTAAATTTAACAAAATACAAGTGTTCTTTTAAAATTTTGGTCTGATAGTTTAGGCCTCACATGGTAACAAAGCTATGTCTACACTACAGACCTTAGAAGCAGCACAGCTGCACTGCTGTAAGCTTTCCTGTGTAGCCACTCTGTGGTGATTGGAAAGAGCTCTCTGCCAGTATAATTAAACCATGCTGAGCAACCCATATTAGCTGTATTGGCAGGTGAACCTCTCCCACAAACTTAATGCTGTCCGTGGGCTAGGAGCTTCTACTGCAGTGGCAATGGCAACAGTAGCAGCTGTAGCCCTGGGCCCTTTAAAATGCTCCAGAATTCCATGTAGCATGCTCTTCCTGGATTGAATGTTCGAATGGTAGTGATGTTCTCATGCCCTGTTATTGGGGGTTATTCTTGCTCCATGTTCATTAAGCTTGCTAAGAGAGTACTTACAAGTAATATATGTATCCTGCTTTAATATAAGTCCTCATTGTAAACTAAACTGTGCTCCTATGTAATGTTTATGGTGCAAATATATTACTATAAATCAGGCACCAAGTGTAGCATTTGTTTGTTGTTAAGAATTCATTGCTGCTGTGTTTAATTTTAGGGGAAAAATTGGAATTGGAATCCATTTTCCATTCTGCTTTAGACTTTAAGGTTCATGAAATTTGAGGATTAAGTCACTTTGTAGCATCCTTTAAAACATAAGGGATATCAGTCTGGTGTGAAAGGTGATTGACCACAGAGCTGTTATTTTAACATGAAAAGACCATCTGAAATGTTGTAATGTCCAAAAATGCCAGCTTAGTATCTTGTCAGTTACCAAGATCAGTGGGTAGGATCCTACCAGATTCACAACTATGAAGAATGCATCACAACATGAAATCTGGTCTGTTGTGTACTTTTACCCTCTATTATAGCAGGTTTAATGGGAAGACCAGCATTTCTCAAAATGTCTTCCTTTCCCAAAGAATGTTATGGGAGGAGGGTCACAGTATTGCCATACTAACTGCTGCACTGCCTTCAGAGCTGGGTGGCCAGGTGCCCAGCTTGTAGTTACAACACTGTGAAATTTCAGATTTAAATATCTGGAATAATGGAATATATTATTTTAAAAATTCCATGACTGTGAAATTAGTAATGATGGACCATGAATTTGGTACCCCTCAACAATGGGTGCCTTTTGAAATATACTTAATAAACATTTACACTTTTTATTCAGGAGTATTTTCAGTCAGTAGCTCTTAAAATATAACAGGTCTGCTTTTCTCTTGCAACAGTTGATAAGAGTTGATAATATAAATAGCCAAAATCATCCATGTAAATGTTGTCTTCCTTTTTAATTTTGGTGCTGACATTTTCAGCTGTTGTAAGACAAAACACCTAGTCCTTAAATGTTTCTGGAAAGAAGATGGAGAAACAAATATATGTGTGTTAGAATACAAGATAACATGTTAGCAGGTAACTTTACATAAGTCAAAGATCACCCACACCTACATTATGAGATAAAATCAAATTTAAAGGAGTTGGCTTGATATTAAAATGCCACTGTCTTCACTGTAAATACCATTGGCTCATTTATTGAGCCCTAATATCCATAACAAAGGCTACATCTACACGAGCCAAAAACTTTGAAATGGCCATGCAAATGGCCATTCTGAAGTTTACTTATGAAGTGCTGAAATACATATTCAGCGCCTCATTAGCATGTGGGCGGCCACGGCGCTTCGAAATTGACACAGCTCGTCCAGATGGGGCTCCTTTTCGAAAGGACCCCAGCCACTTCGAAGTCCCCTTATTCCTGTGAGCAGATGGGAATAAGGGGACTTCGAAATAGCCGGGTTCCTTTCGAAAAGGAGCCCCGTCTGGACAAGCCGTGTGGCGGAGAGCTGCGTCAATTTCGAAGTGCTGTGGCCTCCCGCATGCTAATGAGGTGCTGAATATGTATTTCAGCGCTTCATTAGTAAACTTCGAAATGGCCATTTGCATGGCCATTTCGAAGTTTTTGGCTAGTGTAGACACAGCCAAAATGTTGATATTACGGGATGCTTATAGCATCAATTTTGAATTTAATTTTGGATAAAGGCTCGGGTGGAAGCGCCATGTCTTTAATTTGAATTTATTAGCCTCCAGAAGTGTCCCGTATGTGTCCCACAAAGCTATGCAGTGACCCTCCATGTATGGCCGCTTTCTTCTCTACTGCTCTCCATCCAGGTATGCAGAAAGAAGGTCACAGGAAACCCATGAATTTTTGATTGAATTAGAATTTGAATTTGAGTTAGAATTTGAATTTGAATTCAGCAGTGCCCAGTCTGGCAAATATAAAGGGCATCAATAATGAAAACATTTCTTTGCCCATCTCATCATACCTCATCAATAGCCATCACACTGCATTGGGAGCAGTTGCATTGGTAACCATCTCCAGCCATCATGAGCACTCAGGGTAATGATCTGCCTGGTAGCTCTCAGGCTCACAAGAGAGCCCCCATATGGACTCACCAGGAGATTCCGGATCTTCTTGTGATTTGGGGATACCAGTCAGTGGCAAAGAGAATTCTGGTGGCCAAAAGAAACACAGCAATCTGTGATCAGATGTTGCGCAAGATGACTTCCCAAAGTTACTCCCGGGACCCTATGCAATGCTGGGTGAAGGTGAAAGAACTCCGGCAGGCCTATCAGAAAGTCTGAGAAGCCAACCAGCAGTCGGGCAGCTCCAGAGACCTGTCACTCTTATGAAGAGCTGCACATTCTTATGGGGAGTGACCCCACCAAGGAGTCCGGTTTTAATTATCACACGTCTGGCGTTCTGGGTGAGCTGAGAGGAGCTGATTGCCCTAGAGGAAGAGGCCAACAGAGAGGGCAATGAGCAGGGGACCGAGGAAGTTCTTCTTGACAGCCCAGAGCTGTTCACCATAGATCTGGAACCGGTCTCCTGGATCAAGCTGTTTGGGTGAGTATTTATTCTCCATGTTAGAAGCAGGTTGTAGGTGCACATCGGTATAGGGTTGGATATGGGTACAGGCTTGCTATGGTTCTGTGCCCTTCAGAACAGTGTGTTAATGTTTCTTGGGATGGAGTGCTTTTCCTTTTTGGACATCTCCTCGAAGGCCTCATCTAGGCACTCTTATTTTTTTCACGAGGTTCTTGGGCAGGCCTGACTTGTTGCAGCTTCCACAGTAGCACACCTAGCCCCACCAGGCAACCAGATAGCGATCTGGTGTCATGGTACCACACAGCATTTTAGCATATTTTCCAGGCTCGTGGTCACACTGCATGAGCCAGGTCGTCTTTGTTCATATCTGTTAGTTTTAGGAGGGTTATGTCTTCTTTGGCAACCTACAAAAGCATGGGAATTTGCATCAGTTTTTTTTACCGTGCTTCCTGCCCTTTTATATTTCCCTGCATCAGCTGGCAGGTGCTCCATTCCCCACCCCCCATGCGGTTTGCAGGCTCTGTGGGGCATCTCCTCTTCCATGTCCCTTTCCACCCAGCGTTTATTTTTATTTTACATGGATCCTCCATGCCATGTGACTGCTGGACGTCTTCTCCCCCACCTCCCATGTCCCTTTCCAGCCATCATTTCTTTTAATTTTTTATTTTATTTTTTGTTCTTTTTTATTTTACAGGGATTCCCACCCCCATGCAGCCACCATCCCCTCTCACCACTTGGCTGCCAGGTGCTGTGTTCCTTGCTCATTGGAGAGGATTGCTTCAGGAATGGCTGAAATTTTTTTTCCTGTGCACCAGGACAGCTTCCTCTGCTTTGTAGCCCTCCCCTTCCCCTGAAAAGCAGAAAACTGCTTATAGCTTACTATGTCCACAAAGAAATGTGCTGGATTCGTGATGGTAAATGATGTATTGTGAAATGAACTCTTAGAATCCCACCCTTAATAAGCCTTTAGCAGCCTTCAGAAAATAAGCTTTCCCTGACAGGAGACAGAGAGTCCCATTCATTCCATTTGAAACCACACTGTGAATTGTATCTTAATTTTGACCTTCACTTTCCAGCTGCCATGCCCAGTTTGGAGACAGGTCCAGAAAAAGGTGCAAGCAGGATCTCATTCTGCAGCATGTGGAGCAGAATGAGGCAGAACACAGTAAGCTGACAAAGGACACTGCTCAGTGGCGTCACAGTAAAGCACAGTGGCATCAAAGTGAAGTTGAGTTGCAGCAGAGAATGCGTGATTTCCACCAACAGCAAGCGGCAAAGCAGAGTGAGGACACAACAAAGTTTGAAACAGCAGTTGTCGTGGTCCCTGAACGCGGGGAGTGAGGGCAAGGCTAGCCTACTACTCTAGCCCCAAGGGCCACTGCAAAAGACTATTCAAGCATTCTTGAAAAAGCTTCTTTTCCCTGACACTTTAAACTTCTCTTCCCTGCAAAATAAAATTACTCCTTTCAGCTGAGTGTGATTTTGTGGTGTACAGGAGTGGTAGGGAACACTAATCATAGAGGAGGTTGCGGGGAAGGCTGAAGGCACAGCTGCCCACTGATATACCCAGGTCTGCAGTGGAGTTGCAGCACAGGAAACCTGGGTGGGTGGCGGGAGGGTTGACCTCACAGTTGCCTGGTACTATGCCCAGGTCTGCAGTGGATGCATGGCTGACGGAACTAGGTGGGTAGCAAGAGGGCTGAAGGCACAGCTGCCCATCAATATGCCAGTGTCTACAGAGGACGTGCAGCACAGGGAACCTGGGTGGGTTGGGGGAAGGCTGAAGGCACAGCAGGCTGCCACATGCATTCTATATACTGCAATTTAACCCCATGCAACCAAGTAAAAGAATTCATTCATTAAGGCATGGTATGATTTATTGATATTACAACAGAGAAATATGTTGGTAGCATGTGTGTTACAGATCATTCATGAAGTTATGTTTTAAAGCGTCCCTTATTGCTGCTGCCTTAGCATGGTTATTGTGAATGGTTGGGTAGGCAGCTGTGAGTAAGCCCCTGCCTATGGCCTCAGCTTTGGAATTCCAGATGGACGGGAAAGTCTCCCACCTGGATTCACAAATGTTGTGCAAAATGATGCATGCTGTAATCCCTGTGGGGACATTAGTTTCAGAAAGGTCCAAAAGGGTCAGTAAGCATCCGAATCTCACTTTTTAAATGGCCAAAGGTGCATTCAACCACCATTCTACACTGGCTGAGTCTGTGATTGAGGTTTTCCTTGCTGCGATCCAGGCCTTCTGTGTAGGGCTTCAATAAGGCAAGGGAGCAGAGGGTAAGCAGGGTCGCCCAACATTACAATAGGCATCTCCACATTGTCAATCATGATTTTCCGGTCTGGGAAAAACGTCCCATCCAGGAGCTTTCTGTGCAGCCCAGCATTTCGGAAGATGCGCTCATGGTGAACCCTCCTTGAACATCCAACGTTGATGTTGGTGAAACAGCCTTTGTGATCTATAAACCCCTGCGACGCCATCGAGAAGCACCCCAGAGGCCAGGTTGTCCAGGACCATGATGGGGATGTGTGTGCCATCCATTGCCCTACCATACTTGGGAAAGCCCTGGGCATCAAAGCCATCCACTAGTGCCTGTACATCTCCCAGGGTCACAGTCTTCCTGAGGAGACGCTGACAGATTGCATGGGCCGCCTGCATCACCACAGACCGCACTGAAGATCTGCCCACCCCGAACTGATTTGCTACTGACTAGTAACTGTCGGACATGGCAAACTTCTGTAGAGCAATTGCCACTCACTTCTGTGCTGTTAAAGCCAGCCTCATTCTTGTGTTGCTGTGCTTCAGGGTGAGGACCAGCACATCGAAAAGTTCCATAAAAGTGGGCTTGTGCATGTGAAAATTCTGCAGCCACTGCTGGTCATCCCAGGACTCGAAAATTATGTGGTCCCACTAGTGTGTGTTGGTCTCACAAGTCCAAAACCGCCACTCCACTTTCACCAATTCATCCAGGTCAGCCAGCAGCTGAGCGTACTTGGACTGCACTGCAAAACCATTATCGTTATGATACTAACCATCACTGAACTTTGTAATTGAAGGCAAAATTGCACCACAGCCAGTGTGGTTGCCGAAGCGACGTGTGCTATGAGTTGAGGCATTTGGGGATCCATGCTTGTGCTGGTGGAGAAAATGCCACAGGAAATGGCGTGATCTCCAGTTTGTTTTCACATGGTTACGGGGTGCTCTGAATTCCGGGACAGCGCTTTGCATTCTGAGGGTCAAACACAAAACACCCACAATCAACCGGGGCTAGGTTACTCTGGGACAGGTACCCACAATGCAGTGCTCATACTGCCACACTAGCATGGGGCAATTTAAGTTCGAACTCATAAGAATGAGGTTAAAAGTAGAATTTATTAAATAATGAGTTTATCTCATAATGTTGGCACGGGCCCTGAGTATTGCAGCTTTGTAGTTTAGCCTTTTAAGACAATGTGAAGTAAGTTGAATGTATTTTTAGGTACAATCCTTGAAACATATTGTCCAGGCAGCTAACCATGTTAACACTTTTTTGAGAGCTGTTCAAATGGTTGATATACTTTATGTTCAACATGTATTTGTGTTCCAGAGGCCTCGTGGACAGAGAGATTCAAGTTATTATTGGGAAATAGAAGCAAGCGAAGTTATGCTTTCTACAAGAATAGGGTCGGGTTCTTTTGGGACTGTTTACAAAGGCAAATGGCATGGTAAGTACTAAACACTTAAGCTCTGGCCACACTACTCCTCCCTTTCAGAAGGGGCATGTTAATGAGGCTGTTCAATAGATGCTAATAAGGCACTGATATGACACTGCAGTTCCTCATTAGCATAATGGTGGCCGCACATGATTCAAAAGTACTGCTTTCGGAACGCGCACCACCCATGTAGAGAGTGGCCTTTTGAAAGGACCCCCATGACTTTGAAAGCCCCTTCTTCCAATTTGGTTTTAGGAAGAAGGGGATTTTGAAGTCAGGGGTTCCTTTCGAAAGGCCCCTGTCTACTTGGGCAGTGTGTGTTCCGAAAGCAGCACTTCTGAATTGTTCACAGTTGCCAATATGCTAATGACTCTGCATATTCATGTCAGTGCCTCATAATCATCTTCCAAACTCCCTCATTAACATGCCCCTTCTGAAAGGGAGGGGTAGTGTGGCTACAGCCATAGTTTTGTATATTTTCTTAATGGTGATATTATAATATGTCTGTTTTCCAGAAGAAGGTGTAAACTGCACTTTCAGCACTTTCGGTTTATAGGTGTGTGCAAATATATTTTTGTTTAGGAGCTGGAGAAACTTTTTCTATGATCTCATAGCAAGTCCATGGCAAATCTATTAATAGAATCCAGATATCACAACTACATCTTGTGGTAAATGTGCTAGAACTGACTTGCCTTGTTTTCTTCAATCTAATATGCTATGCAATAATTTAATTCCTGAAAAGGATATTTAGTTGCTAGTAGGGGAGTTTGTGTAAAGAAATTCCATATCCTGATGCTGAAAGCATGAACCTAAATGAATTTTCACCTACTGAATTTTAATTAGCATAGTCATCTTGGTGATAATCAGAGAAAGGAAACAAGCACGTGTCTACAATGGAGTTTGGATATGGATGGGGGCAAAACAATCTGAGTTACATGAGATTAACTATATGGGGCATAAAAGTAGCTCTAGTACTTGTAATTGCCAAGTCAATTGAGGTCTTAAATCTGTGTCTTGTGTTTCTTTAAAAAACAATGCACAGAGCTTCCAGCTGGTCCTGCACAAGGAGCTCCAACCCCAGCCCTAGGCTGCAGCAGGGTTCTGGCCAGCACCATGTGTGGCATCGCAGTCCTGGGCTCCCTGGGGCTGTGGCAGGGCTCTGGCTCCAGCCCCAAGCTCGCAGGGCTCTGGGCTGTCCTGCACTCCCAGAGCTCTAGCTCTGGGCTAGACTGCCTTGGGCTGCAGCAGGGCTTGGGGCTCCAACTCTGGAGTCCTGGAGCTCCAGTCCCTATCTCTCCAGGGCTCAGCTTCAGCCTCCACCAAGTTCAGGCTTCCTCCTGGGCCCCATGGGCTACAGCCCCATCCCCGGCTGCCACTGCTGGGGCTCTGGCCCCTTGCTGCTGTTTGCTGCCACAGGACTGTGGCCTCACGCTGACCGCTTCCTTGCAGCTGACACTCTGCCTGTCTGCTCCTGGGCTCTCTGGTCCAGGAGTATTCGTGTTCCAGATGTTGAGACAAGTGTGTGCCAGTTTTCAGAGGTGCAGCCTGTAATGTGTAGTTTTCTGTGGAGACAACTGCCTTTGGCTCAGTGTTTCCCTTCACTAGTGGATGCCATACCAGCTCCTGTTGCTGTTAGATTTGAAAAGACTGTTGCCTTAATTTTTTGCATTCTGTTGTATAATACATTGGAAATGTGTCTGTTAACTGATGGGACAATTCCACATTCTAAAAAATCATACTGAGAATTTAATTTGTGGATTTTGTAATCACTGGTTACTACATTACTGCCTAGTTGTATTGTATCTGATATCGGCTCACTATAAATTCTTTATAAATGAAAGAATTTCAGTTAATATTGTGTAACTGCTGGCTTTTGTAACATGTATCAACAGCAGATACAGATGGAGCCAGTCACTAAATCGCCTAATGTATCAGTCATGCTGTCAAAGTATCATCTTTGCAACAATTAAGTTTTATTGTGCACAGTGGAATTCTGGTGTTTAGGGAAACAACATACATCTGTAAGTCACAGAACAAACTGCATACTAAAAATATGAAAATGGCTCTCAGCTGAACATTTCTCTGGAGTGTAATGAGAAAGATATTTGTCTCTTAATGAAGTCACAAAGAACCTGACAAAGAAAATGAGATAATTCATTCTACATCTGCATGTTTTCTGAGTCAGATTTCAAATGAATGACAAACAGAAGTTAAACGGATGGCTGCAGTGACTAAAATGAATACACTGAAAGAAAACTAGGCTGGTTTCAGGGAGTCCACTGGTGTTTTTTGAGCTTGCTGTAGTTAGTAATGGGAGCATTTTAGGATATTTTGGTTATTACAGAGTCCATTCCGTGGGCCTTTGTATTACAAGCTTGTATTTGTCTCATGCTTTCTTTGTTGTAATTTGCTACATGTGGATGGAGAGAGGCTATTCTCAGTAGGGATGGATGGCAGAACAAGGAGCAATGGTCTCAAGTTACAGAGCTGGAGGTGTAGGCTGGTTATTAGGAAAAAACTGTTTCAACAGGAGGGTGGGGGAAGCACTGTTACCTACAGACATGGTGGAATCTCCATCCCTAGAGGTTTTTAAGTCTCAGCTGGACAGCGTCCCAGCTGGGATGATTTAGTTAGGTTTGATCCTGCTTTAGGTAGGGGGCTGGACTAGATGACGTCCTGAGGTTCCTTCTAGCCCTAGAATTTTATGATTCTATGACTCTGTGACAAGCTGGGTGGACTAGTATATGTATAAATAAATCCGAGAACTGGCCCAATGATAGGTGTCTTTTATAGCACCTTGATCCCCAAGTGCTGGACTCTACATTTCTCCTTGTTGAAACCTCATTGGATTTCTTTTGGGTCAAGACTCCAATTTGTCCAGGTCACTTTGGACCCTATGCCTAACCTCCAATGTATCTACCTGACCCCCTAGCTTAGTGTCATCTGCAGATTTGCTGAGGGTGCAATCCTTCCACTCATCCAGGTCATTAATAAAGATGTTGAACAGTACTGGCCCTAGAATCCATCCTTGGGACACTCCACTTGAAACCTACCGCCAATCAGACGTCGATCTGTTGGGCCTGTCCATCAAGCCAGCTTTCTACTCCTCTTACAGTCCATGTATCTAATCCATACTTCCGTAACTTATGGGGAAGAAATTTGTGGGAGGCTCTATCAACAGCTTTGCTGAAGTCAAGGTATATCATATCCAACCTGGTATTGGTTAATGTTTGTGTCCTGGTTTTTTACTTTTGGGGCTGAGATTTCCCAAGTAGTTTCTCCCTGGTTTCCTTATTACTACTTAGGTGGTGGCAGCAAATTTTATCCACAAAATCTAAGGTTTTTTAGGATTTTGGGAGGGAAGTTTATACCAAAACCTGGTAGATAGATAAGGTTTTGGGGGTACTTTTGCTGGCCCCCACTTCTGCTTTTGTCTTGCTAGAGTGGGGAAGGAGCCATGACACCTGTTCTTTCCCCCCACCAAGGGCTGCCCACCTCTTTTCTCCTACTATATTGCCTCGTGCTGTAGTTTGGGAACTGATCTTGTCTGTGAAGACTGATGAAAAAAGCACTGAGTACTTCAGCTTTTCCTGTGTCATCTGTCGGTAGGTTGCCTCCCTCATCTAGTAATGGCCCCACATACTCTCTGATCACCCTCCTCTTGTTACCCTTCCCAGTCCTTGCTAGCTGCATTTCCAGTTGTGCTTTCACTTTCCTGATTACTCCCTGACCTTCTCCAGCACTATATTTATACTCCTTCTTAGTCATTTGTCCAAGTTTCTACTTCTTATATGCATGCTTTTTGAGTTTGAGCTCACCAAGGATTTCCCTATTAAGACAAGCTGGTTGCCTACTGTATTTGCTTTTCTTACTGTGCATCGGGATGGTTTTGTTCCTGTGCCTTCAATAAGACTTCTTTAAAATACTGCCAGTTCTCCTGAACTCCTTTCCCCTTCATATCCGTTTCCCAAGGAATCCTGCCTATGAGTTCTGTCAGGGAGTTGAAGTCTGCCCTTCTGAAATCAAGGGTCCGTGTTTTACTGATCACCTTTCTTCCTTTCGTCAGGATCCTGAAACCTACCATCTCAGGGTCACTGCAGCCCAGGCTGCCGTCCACTTCTATTTTTCCTACTAGTAAGTGCTACTTTACTGCTTTTTTTTGTTTTGATAGTATACAGACTAATACGACTTTCTCTCTGTTACTAGTTCTTCCCTGTTCATGAGCAGCAGGTCCAGCTGCGCATGTCCCCTGGCCAGTTCCTTCAGCACTTGTACCAGGAAGTTATCCCCAGCATTCTCCAAAAACTTCCTGTAATGTAGGTGCACTGCCATATTGGTCTCCCAACAAATGTCTGGGTGATTAAAGTCTCCTATGACAACCAGGGCCTGTGATTTGAAAGCTTCTCTTAATTGTCTGAAGAAATCCTCATCTACCTGATCTGGTGGTCTGTAGCAGACACCAACCACAACATCACCTATGTTGTTTCCGCCTCTAAAGCTTAACCCAGAGACTCTCAGCTGGCTTTGCTCCCTCCATATACTGGAGCTGTGAGCAAACATACTGCTCTCTCACATACAGCACAACTCCTCCTCCTTTTTGTCCCTGCCTGTCCTTCCTGAACAGTTTATACCCTTCCTTGACAGTGCTCCAGTTATGCAGGCCATCCCATCAATTCTTCGTTATTGCAGCCACCTCATACTACTTTGACTATGCGAGGGCCTCTACTTCTTCCTGTTTGTTTCCTAGGCATCTTGCATTTGTGTACAAACACCTTAGAAAGTCAGCTGATTGGTTTACCTTCTCCTTTTGAATCAGGGGTCCTCCTTTGTTGTTCCTTCCTCCTTCTCCACTTACCTTAAGCCTTGTGTCACCATCCCCTGATGAACCTAGTTTAAAGTGCTCCTCACTAGGTTTGCAAGCCTGCCTGCAAGGATGCTTTTTCCTCTCTTCATTAGGTGGATCCCATCTCTTCCTGGCAATCCTTGTTCCTGAAACAGAATCCCATGGACAAAGAAACCAGAGCTCGCTCTCTCTGACAGCACATGCGCAACCCTGCATTTATCTCAGTGCTCTGAAGATCTCTACATGGACTCCTTCCTTCAGCAGGGAGGATGCATGAAAACACCACTTGCAGTCCATATTCCTTGATCTTTCTTTGCAGAGCTACATAATCTGTAGTGATCTGCTCAAGGGCATTCTTGGCTGTGTCATTAGTTCTTACGTGGAGGAGTAGGAAGGCGTAATAATCCACAGGTTTGGTGATTTTTGGAAGAGACTCCATCACATCCTGGGTACTAGCTTCTGGCAAGCAGCTAACTTCCCAGGATTCCAGGTCTGGACAGCAGATGGATGACTCTGTCTCTCTTAGGAGGGTAATCCCTGACCACCACCCATTTTCTTCTCTTAGGGGTGGAGGTCATAAAATCCCCATCCCTAGGACTGTGTATCCCATGTCTTCCAGTCAGTGGGGTGTTGTTATCCCTTTCCTGCAAGGTGTCTGCCACAGCATGCTTCACTGAATTACCCAGGTAGAGAGCCTGAAAGCGGTTGCTTACCTCCACTGGAATTGGAAGTACCTGAACTGGCTTTCTTCTCCTCGCGGTTACATGCTTCTAGGTTTTTCTTCCTTGTTTAGCGCTGCTTTCGCTGGCTGCTTAGCCTGCTGTGCCTGTAGTACTAAGTGCTGCCTTCTGTCAAGGAGATCTTCACCTTCTCTGGACTGGAGGGTTGATACTTGCTCCTTAAGGCCTCTAACCTTCTCTTGCAAGATGGTGATCATCTTGCACTTGGTACACATAAAATCCCTCCTTATCTTCTGGGAGTCAGAACAGCTGACTTGTCAGTAGACTTGTCACTATGCATTTTTTCCCTTTCTTCAGAGAGTTCCCTCAGATGTTTTTAGTGCCACCTTGGAAGGCAGAAGAGAAATAAAACTATAAGAAAGAAAGGGACGATCAGTATGGGGCTTCTCCCAAGGCGAACTCAGAGGCAAACTCCCTGTTAGCTGCTGCCCTGTTCACTGCTCAAAGTGTTCGCTGTGACTGCCTTCTTAAAGGCTGCTGGCTGGGGCTGACTCAGAGCCTTGCCTCCAATCCAATCATCCCTTGAAGGCCCACCTGGAACAAAGCACTCCCAGTTCACACCTTGTCCATGGTTCTGTTTGGCAAGGGGTTACATCCATGCTCACCCTCATGAAGCCCTTCCAGTACAAGATTATAATGTACAATGTCCAGTCTAATGGTAAATGAATGTAGCTTTTACTACTAAACTGGAGAGACAGATCCTGCTTTAAAAATTCCTTCTGATATTAATTTGCTCAGCTTTCTATCATAAGTTCTTGAATCATATACTCTTCCTTTTTGTTTACCAAGTAATACAGTTGTAAACAGCCAACACTGCACACAAATAAATCCGCACCTAAACTAAATTGGTGCATAACTTTGGCCTTTGTTTATATCTCTGCAAAACCAGCAAGAAGTCCTGTGGCACCTTATAGACTAACAGATATATTGGATCATAAGCTTCCTTGAGCAAAGACCCACTTAGTCAGATGCACTTTCTTTGCCCACGAAAGCTTATGATCCAGTATATCTGTAGTCTATAAGGTGCCACAGGACTTCTTGTTGTTTTTGTGGATACAGACTAACACAGCTACCCTTCTGATGTTTATATTTCTGCATCAGATGCTCACTACAAGTTAATTTCAACTTGTTTTTCAAAGAATGTTTTGCAATGTGGTGATCAAATGATTAAAGAACTGTTCCATTGTTACACTTCCTTTTTCCACTAGCTCTGTAATGCATGCATTAAAATCATTTGCTTTATTGTTGTGTATTCTGCTGTATCTAGATGTAAGTTTTGAGGGAATAACAATCTAATTCTGTTAATTTAATGGAGAAGCTATTTTTTTTGTACTAAAACTAGGAAGAGGGAAGAGAATTGAGAATTTGGGTTACTAATAGAAATTTGTTGAATACAGTGGATACGGCACTTCAGACAATGCGCTGAGGATGCAGTTTCCCCCAAATAGTTCTTAGTTAAAAAAGCAATATAATTGGTTCCCCTAAAAACTGGACTATTTGCATTTTCCGATTTCAGGATACTGTGCAGTGGCCTTTGTTTAATAGCACATATGTGGTCCTGTTAGCTAGTTACTAGCCATTTAATAATGGGGGTGGGGGACAGACTTTTCAAGTGGTTAGAAAGAAAAATGATTGATCTTCCATTTGGTTTGCATGATAACTTTTCAGTAAAATTAGGTTGTATGAAAACACAAAATTCTGTTTTATCTGTGGACCTCCTTGTGTACAAAATTAGCAGAGATGTATTTTACAGAAGTTTCAGAATTTTGAAGTATACAGGTGATAATGCTGCACTAAAAGACAGTTACGAGGTTGTTTGTAACTTGTATGTTAAATGTATTTGCAGGAGATGTAGCAGTGAAGATATTAAAGGTTGTAAATCCAACTCCAGAACAGTTTCAGGCCTTCAGGAATGAAGTAGCTGTATTAAGGTGAGGTGATAGCACATAACTATAATTCATAATTGCGTAATTTTATGTTTGACCCTTCAAATAGCGAATGTAGCTGATGGAATGAATTTTCTTTCTAGCAAGTGGTACAGGGTTTCCTGTGACAGGCTATAAATTTACTGCCTTTTGAGTGCCACCTTGCCACGTGGTGTAGGACAATAGAGGTACTGGTCAGTTTTGAGATCTCTATGATTTTAAATATCTTATTCATTATACCTTGAACTCTTCTTTTTAAGCTAAATAATATTAACCTTTGTAAATCCTGCTGTAATTTTGTAGCCTTTCTCTGGAACTCGTCTGTCTCATCACCTTTTAAATAAGGTGATTCTTCTTTGAGTGGTCCCCATGGGGACTCCACATTAGGTGTCGGGCTCACCCTGGCGCTGCAGTTCGGAGATTTCCAGCTGTATCTCGTCGGTCACATGTGCAATCTGGTCCACACCTGTTCCTCTCAGCCGCCAACAGCTGCAGACAGAATCTGCTCCAGCTCCAATGCCTGAGACAGATAAACTCATTTATAATATAGTTATTAGTTTCTTTCTCGTTCTTTAAGACTGTTAAAGTTTTTCTTGTATATAGTTTTTAAAAAAAAAAAAAAAAAAAAAAAAAGAGAGAGAAAGAAAAGAAGAGGGGAAAGAAGGAAGAGGTGACTACCTTGGGCGGTCCTCTATCTCAGAGACTGTGAACCTTATCTGTTTTGCTAGCTCTTAGTAGCTGTTAAGTGCCTTGGTTAACGTTAAAAGTAGTTAAGTACCTTGAAAAGAGATGTCTTCGCCTGGGTTTAAGAAATGTGAATTGTGCTGCGAAGCTATGCCTGCCTCCAATGGCCATAGCAAATGCATTCGTTGCTTGGGAGAGGCCCATGTCCCCCAGAAATGTCCTCACTGCTCTAAACTAACAGTCAGAGCAAGAAAGGACAGGCAGATGAGGTTAAAGATGATTTTGTTTGACAAGGCCCTCCAGCCTGAGCTGTCGGAGATTTCCCAGAAGGAAGGGCCCTCAAGGCCGCATAAGAGGAAGGCAACCTCTTTGACCTCCTCTATGCATAAGAAAAAGAGGGTATCCCCGACTCGATCCTTGCCAGTGGTATCTGTGAGCAGGACGAGTGAGGCACAGGGCCGTGAACCACTGGCAGCTCAAAGCAGTGAGAAGGCCTCACAACATAACACGGTGCCTGGGGCTCTGACCAGTAAACAGTCAGCAGCGGGAACCCTACAGGCGCCGACATGGCAGGCACCAGAGGCTACGGCACCGGAACCGGAGACCCTGGCACAGGGCCCAATGGTGCTGGAGACAGCTATGCTGACGGAACCGCACGTGGCAGCACTGGGCGGGGAACTGGGCATGGCACGGAGGCCCGCACCAAGGTCCCAGGCACCGGAGATGGCGCCACCAATCACACAGCCGCACGGGCTGGGCAAGGCAAGATCTAAGACCCGGCACCGTAGCCCGTTCCCAGACATTCTCAGGATGCCATTTTTGTCCCACTCTCCTCCTGAGATGGGTATGCCAGAATGGCCGGCAGCACCACCAGCCTTCCTGAGACGTCCGTCTCCATTTCTACAACCACCATCTCCCTGGCTCAGACATCCTTCACCTTAACGGAACTGCATGAGTGCTTCTGTAGAGCATCCCTGCTGATCTCTGCATCATTAAGGAGATCACACTCCTCTCGGCTCTATGCATACAGACACCGATCATGGTCTAGATCTCCATCACCGGGGCCCTGCCCCTGCTGCTATGGCTACTCATATTGTGGCGAACATTATTGGCACCGGGGCTCAAGGTAGAGAGACAGATCCATGCCTCCACCTTCGTTGCATGGCCACATCATCTCCCTCCCTTCGAAAAGAGCACATGCCTCTCCAGTGGGGACGGGTCCAGAGTCGTTAGACCTTCCCCTAGAATTCTCAAGAGAACGGACGCAGGAGGTGTCCAAGGAACAGGAGGAGGTTTATCACAGTGGTGCTTCCTCGTCCTCCCCAGATGAGGTGGTTGTTCCTGGGGATATATCTCCCCCAGACGACCTCAAGCAATTTCAAGAGTTTTTAAGAGGGTGGCACACACTCAGGACGTACTGATTGCAGAAGTGCAGGAGAAACACCATAAACTTCTCAAGAACCTGAGGACACCCCACCCCCGCATCATCCAAAATAGCCATTCCACTAGATGAAGCCATTATGGAAGCTGCCACAAATATGTGGCAGACCCCAGCCTCTATTCTACCTACGAACAAAAGGGCAGACAAGAAGTACTTTGTACCATTCAGGGATATGGAATTTCTGTTCAACCACCCCCAACCAAATTCCCTAGTAATTGAATCTTCGCAGCACAGATCCAAAGACACCACAATACAAGTCTGTGGGGTCCGACAAGGATGCAAAAAAATTGGACTTATTTGGGAGGAAGGTATACATACGCCTCCTCCATGTTATTGCTGCGCATGGCCAACTGTCCCACCCACCTGTCAAATCGTAACTTTGACAATTATACCAGACTTACCTCTCTCATGGACTTCCTCCCAGATGATAAGAAACTGGTCTTGAAGCTGATAGTCCAGAGGGGCGGGGCTATGCAGCCTCGCACACAGGTGTCCAGATTGCCCTAGATGTTGTGGACACAGCGTCACGCTCCACAGCCACAGCGTGGTGATGTGTAGAGAGTCGTGGCTCCAAACATCTGGCATCCCCAAGGATCTGCAAAAGAAAATTGTAGATCTTCCATTCGACAAGGAAAACTATTTGCTGACTCCACCAACTTAGTCCTACATTCTAGCAAGGACTCAAGGACCACGCTCAGAACACTGGGGATGTACACCCCTCCCTATAGGAGGAAGAGATTCTACCCACAACAAAGACGTTACACCTAGCAACCCCAGTACTCGCAATACCAGCAGGGTTACAATCAAGGACGCCTCCAACGACAACAGCAGAGGCCATCCAGGCGTTGTCCCCAACAAGGACGTACATTGTCGGAGCAAACCCGAAGACAGCAAGTTTGAGGGTTATGTCAAGGACTGCAATACCAAGAACATCCCTCACTGCCAGTCACAACATATGTTCCACCACCGACTCAGACCGTTCTGTCGACAATGGGAAAGAATTACGATGGACAAGTGGGTGTTGGAAATTGTAGCCAAGGGATATACCATCCCTTTCCAATCCCTGCCCGCACCAAAACCCCCTACCCAGTCCCTCCCCAGGGACCCCTCTCATGAGACAATGTTAAAGCAGGAGGTAGACCACCTCATATTTATAGGGGTGGTGGAGAGAGTCCTGGACGAATTCCAAGGGAAAGATTTCTACTCCAGATACTTTCTAACAGAGAAAAAAACAGGAGGCTGGAGGCCAATCCCGGACCTACGGGCTCTCAAATGGTGCTTCAAGATGACTACAGTCGCCTCCATAGTCATGGCACTGGATGATGGGGATTGGTTCGCAGCCCTCGACCTACGAGATGCATACTTCCATGTAACAATCCATCTGGCACACAGGTGCTTTCTTCACTTCAAAGTGGGCACGGAGCACTTCCAATACAGAGTCCTTCCATTCGGCCTCTCTTCAGTGCCCAGAGTCTTTATCAAGACACTTTTGTGGTAGTGTCAGGTTACCTGCATCGGCAGGACAAGTTCATTTTTCCATATGTGGACGACTTCCTTCTGAAGGGTGTCTCAAGGGCAGATGTCCTGCGCATGATAGACATCACTACAAGGACCTTCCTCTCTCTGGGCCTAGTCATCAATTTTCAAAAATCGACAACAGAGCCCACACAAAAGAGAGAATTCATTGGGGCATGCCTAGACTCTACTATGTCGAGAGTATATCTGCCCGATGCACGTTTTTGCGCCATCAGATCCTTACTGCAGGTGCTTGTGTACAGCCCCACAGTGCCAATCCTAACTTGCTTACATCTCCTGGGACACTTGGCTGCCACCACATTCGCGGTGCACAATGCCAGATTACATATTCGAGGCCTCCTGCACTGGTTGGAGACTGTGTACAGGCCAATGATTCATACCACTCACAAAAAGGTATTGCCCACGATGGAGGTGCGAAAGTCTCTGGCAAGGTGGGCAGACCCCAAGCACTTGCTATCAGGGTGCCCTTCCACCAACCGCAAATCGCGGTTTTTCTCACAACGGATGCGTCCCACATAGGACAGGGAGCACACATGGGCAACAAAGTGACACAGGGGCGATGGTCCCCTGCAGAGATGGCAATGTACATAAATGTACTGGAACTCAGAGCAGTGTTCAATGCATGCAGGTGCTTCCGCAAATACCTGTGGGACAAGATGGTCGAAGTCAATACCGACAACACCTCCACAATGTTCTATATCAATCGCCAAGGTGGAGCCGGATCTCATGCATTATGTGGAGAGGTGGTACGACTATGGAACTGGTGCATCGCAAACAACATATCGCTGAAAGCCTCATGCCTGCCTGGCATCCACAACGTGAGAGCGGATCAACTAAGCAGGCATTTTATTCTCGCGCATGAGTGGCAGATCCGCTCCGATCTACTCCGCAACCTATTTGCCAGATGGGGGTTTCCCCATATTGACTTGTTTGCCACCTACACCAACAAGAAGTGCCCGCAGTACTGCTCCAGAGCGGGCATTGGGCAAGGCTCACTGGGGGATACCTTCATGCTCTCATGCAAGGGCCCATTGCTGTATGCATTCCCTCCCACAAGGCTCATTCACAAGGTCCTAGAAAAAGCGAGGAGGGAGAAGGCACACCTGATATTCATAGCCCCACCATGGGATCGACAGCACTGGTTTCCTCTGCTGCTACGCATGTCATGCTGCCCACCACTCCCCCTCCCAATAGTACTGGACCTTCTCACGCAGAGTCAGGGGTCAATAACACACCCTCATCCTCGAATGCTCCGCCTGAAAGCACGGCTAATCCATGGCTCCACGCCTTAGAGAGAACATGCTCAGAACGAGTAAAACAGGTCCTGGAATGTAGTCGACGGGCCTCCACGAGGAAGGCTTATGCACACAAATGGAAACATTTTACATCCTGGTGTTTTGTCCAAGCAATTGACTCCTCTGGACGTCTCCATTCCCACAATCCTAGAGTACTTACTGGAACTGAAACAAGGCAGACTCACTTTATCATCATTAAAGGTCCATCTTGCAGCTATATCAGCGTTCCGACATATGGAGAATGGGTCAACTATATTTGCCCATCCCATTACCACACGGTTTCTAAAGGGGCTTGCAAATCTATACCCCCCCGCGGAAACCGTTATCGCCTTCATGGAGCTTGGACATGGTCCTCAACACAGTCTAGACCACTCTTTGAACCATGGGCCACTGTACCCCTCCAACTACTTACCATAAAAACAACTTTTCTTCTTGCAATTACCTCAGCCTGCAGGGTGAGGAAGCTGGCAGCGATAATGGCAAGTCCACTCTATACAACTTTTTTGAAGGGAGCAGTGGTTTTACAATTACACCCGGCCTTCCTTCCAAAGATTGCCTCAGAGTTCCACATTAATGAGCCAATAGTTCTACCATCATTCTGCCTGAGACCGCATACCTCGAGTAGGGAAGTGCGGCTGCATTCACTCGACATGAGGAGGGCGTTGGCCTTTTACATAGACAGAACTAAACCCTTCCAGAAAACAGATAGTCTCCTGGTGTGTCTTGCACCCAGATCAAAAGGGGAAGGCCTATCATCACAAAGAATTTCAAATAACATATTCTGCATAAAAATGTGCTACAAGCTCCGTAATATCCCTCTGCTAGTTCCGCCCCGGGCTCACTCCACTAGAGCAATGGCCACCTTGATGGCCTTCTTTAAATGAGTCGCATTAAAGGACATCTGCAGAGCGGTGACATGGTCATCCTACTACACCTTCGCCAGACACTGCGCGATTCACCGGCTGTTGGATGAGGATACGTGTCTATCGACAGCAGTCCTTTCAAGAGCAAGCTGCACATAAATCTGGTACCCACCTCCATTTTTGGTGTCATTGCTAGGTAGTCACCTAATGTGAAGCACCCACGGGGCCACTCGAAGAAGAAAGAGAAGTTACTCACTTGTGTAGTAACAATGGTTCTTCGAGATGTGGCCCCGTGGGTGCTCCACTACCCACCTGTTCCTCCCCGCTTCGGAGTTCTGCTTTGTGTCTTTCAGGAGCATCCGGGGCAGTTGGTTGAGGAACTGGCATGGACTGGATTGCGCACGTGACCGAAAGCGCGCGAAGGACCGAAGTGCATCGGTGCATGCGTGACCTGACGAGATACAGCTGGAAATCTCCAATCTGTGGTGCCAGAGCAAGCCCGACACCTAATGTGGAGCACCCACGGGGACACATCTCGAAGAACCATCATTAGTGCGCAAGTGAGTATCTTCTCTTTAATACTGGACAGAGTATTTGAGATGGTGTGTCTTTCTTCTGTACTTTTTAAGTTCCGTTCCCTAGTCAATTCAGGAAACCTCTTTGCTTTAATTCCTTCCTTTGTAGTGCCCAGTATCACTGTGTTTTCCATGAAGATGAAATAGGAGCCCTTGTATTAAGAGTCATTACATGTATGTGGGAATATCAGTTTTACATCTGTGAATTATTTTATACCACACAAGAAAAATTTGTCATCAAGCTGTATAGTACTCCACCGAATTTAAATCCATCATTTTCTGATGTCTCCATAAACTTTTTTTGTGAACTGAAGGAATTTAATGTCATGAACTCTCTCAGGAGTCAGCAACCAAAGGATCAGGAAAGAGCCCTTTTTTCCCAGTTGGGTTAAACATTTAATAATTCAAGAGCCACAACGCATGGGAGTAAAAGACAGTCCTTAATAAATAATGTCAAACCATACTTTTTGTAACCCCTATTTTAAGAACTGTGTGCACACAATGATTTGTAATGCAATACGTGTTTACTGCAGGACTTTCCTAAACTTTTTACATATTCTGTTTCCTCACAATTTACATGTGTGTCTATACCACTGTCCTCCTGACTTTCACTCCTGAACCTTCTTTCTCTCTGGAGGATGGTAGGGGGAGGTATCCAATGGTTTGAGGTGACATATGGTTTGTTGTTTAGATAGGAGTTGTTATTTTTGGGCTTTTATGTGTTCACTGTTTATCAAAAATAACCAGGAGGGCTTAGTAACAGAGAGAGAGCCATGCTAGTCTATATACTACCAGAACAAAAAAGCAGTCCAGTAGCACTTTAAAGACGAACAAAATAATTTATTAGGTGATGAGCTTTCGTGGGACAGACCCACTTCTTCAGATCAGACAGGAGGGTTTTTTTTTTTTACTTTGCAATTATACTGTTGGGAGCCACGAAGAAGTCGTTAAAGAGTTGCAGGTTGCAGACCCCTGTACAAACTTCAGCTTGTCCTTTATCAACTATTTCAATTAACTTTTTTAAAGTATTTTAATTCAGATCGTGATAACTTTCCTTTACAGATGCCAAAGTAGTTTTATTCTGTCTTGCTTATCTAAGTATTGTATTAATCTATCTTTACTTAGACTGTGAAATAATTTCTTTGAAGCTAAAAAGAAACATTTTAAAGTTGATTATTTTTAAAGAAACATGCCTACTGACTTTCCTCTTTTTCAAGAGGTAATTGTGATGTTATATGCTAAAAATAGTATGTTGCGCACACACAGTCATATGCTTCACAAATAATTTTCTTAACCTGTGAATCAAAACACTTGGACTCCTTCGGCAAAAATACAGAATCAGAATCACAGAATCATAGGGCTGGAAGGGACCTCAGAAGGTCATCTAGTGCAGCCCCCTGCTTAAAGCAGGATCAACCCCCACTAAGTCGTCCCAGCCAGGACCTTGTCCAGCTGAGACTTAAAAATTTCAAGGGATGGAGAATCCACCACCTCTCTAGGCAACGCATTCCAATGCTTCAGCACCCTGCTGGTGAAGTAGTTTTTTCTCATATCTAACCTACACCTCTCCCTCTTCAACTTCAGACCATTACTCCTTGTTCTGCTGTCTGACACCACTGAAAACAGTTTCTCACCCTCTTTAGAGCTCCCCTTCAGGAAGTTGAAGGCTGCTATTAAATGATCCCTAAGTTTTCTCTTCTGTAAACTAAACAAGCCCAAATCCCTCAGCCTATTCTCATAGGTCTTGTGCTCCAGACCCTTAATCATTTTTGTTGCCCTCCTCTGAACCTGCTCCAGCAAATCCACATCCTTATACTGGGGGGCCCAAAACTGGACACAGTATTCAAGATGTGGCCTCACCAGTGCCAAATAGAGGGGAATAACTACTGCTCTAGATCTGCTTGAAATGCTTCTCCTAATGCACCCTAGTATGCTGTTAGCCTTCTTGGCTACAAGGGCACACTGTTTACTCATATCCAGCCTTTCATCCGCCATAACTCCTAGGTCCCTTTCCATTGTACTGCTGCTGAGTCAGTCGGTCCCTAGCCTGTAACAGTGCTTGGGATTCTTCCACCCCAGGTGTAGGACTCTACACTTGTCCTTGTTGACCCGCATCAGATTTCTTTTGCCCAGTCCTCCAATTTATCCAGGTCCCTCTGGATTCTCTCTCTACCCTCCAACGTATCTACCTCTCCCCCTCGTTTTCTGTCATCCGCATACTTGCTGAGGGTGCAATCCAGTCCCTTGTCCAGGTCATTAATAAAGATGTTGAATAACACCGGCCCCAGAATGGAGCCTTGCAGCACTCCACTTGAAACCGACCGCCATCCAGATATTGAGCCATTGACCACTACCCATTGAGCCCGACCATCAGGCCAGCTTTCTATCCATCTTATAGTCCAAGGATCCAATCCATATTTCCTTAATTTATGGGCAACAATGTTGTGGGCGACCATATCAAAAGCTTTGCTGAAGTCAGGGAATATCACGTCCACTGACTTCCCCATGTCCACAGAGCTTGTTACCTTGTCATAGAAGCTAATCGGATTGGTCAGGCAGGACTTGACCCTGGTGAATCCATGTTGGCTACTTTTGATCACTTTCCCTTCTTCCAAGTGCTCCAAAATGGATTCCTTGAGGATTCCCTCCATTATTTTCCCAGGGATTGAGGTAAGGCTGATGGGTCTATAGTTCCCTGGATTGTCCTTTCCTTTTTTAAAGATGGCACTACGTTTGCCTTCTTCCAGTCATCCAGTATCTCCCCCGATCTCGAAGTCTTCAAGGATAATGGCCAAAGGTTCAGCAATGACCTCTGCCAATTCCCTCAGTATCCTCATGTGCATTAAATCCATACCCATGGACTTGTGCACATCTAGTTTTTCTAGATAGCTCAGAACTTGTTCCTTCCCAACAGATGACTGCCCTCCACCTTCCCATACTGCATTGTCTATGACCGTCATGTGGAAGTTGACTTTGTCCATGAAGTCTGAGGCAAAAAAAAGCATTGAGTACTTCAGCTTTTCCTGCATCACCTGTCACTAGGTTACCTCCCTCATCCAGTAACAGCCCCATACCTTCTCTGATAACCTGTTTGTTGTTAAGATGCCTGTAGAAACCCTTCTTGTTACTCTTCACATACCTTGCCAGCTGCAGTTCCAATTGTGCTTTCGCTTTCCTGATTACTGCCCAGCATTCTCCATTAGTAGTAGGCATCCATCAGTCTGCATAGAGTATGGATCGCGCCCTTTAAAGTTTCAATTGAGGACTTCATTTACAGCGTCTGTTGTGACTATGAAGACCCACACGAGAGTGACAGTCCTTGCTGCATCTCTTGTTGCATTCTTGAGCCGTATGTTTATAGTCCTCCTTAGTCAACTGTCCACATTTCCATTTCTTGTATGCATCCTTTTTGAATTTAAGCTGACTAAGGATTTCCCCTTTAAGCCAAGCTGGTTGCCAAGCATGTTTGCATTTCTTACTATGCAGCGGGATGATTTGTTCCTGTGCCTTCAGTAAGACTTCTTTAAAATACTGCCAGTTCTCTTGAATTCTTCCCCTTCATCTTGGTTTCCCAAGGGATTCTGCTCATCCGTTCTCTCAGGGAGTCGAAGTCTGCTCTCCTGAAATCAAGGGTCTATATGTTAGTGCTCACCTTTCTTCATTTTGTCTGGATCCTGAAATTTACAATCTCATGGTCGCTGCAGCCCAGGTTTCCTCCCACTTCTATTTCTTCTACTAGTTCTTCCCTGTTTGTGAGTAGCAGGTCAAGTTGCGCATGGCCCCTGGTCGGTTCCTTCAGCACTTGTACCAAGAAGTTATCCCCAATATTCTCCAAAAACTTCCTGGATTGTCTGTGTGCTGATGTATTGGTCTCCCAACAAATGTCTGGATTATTAAAGTCTCCCATGCGAATCAGGGCCTGTGATTTGGAGTCTTCACTTAGCTGCCTGAAGAAAGCCTCATCTATCTCATCGACACGAACTACAACATCACCTCTGTTACTTCTGCTTCTAGGTTTAACCCAAAGACACTCAACTGGATTGTCTCCTTCCTCATACTGGAGCTCTGAGCAATCATACTGCTCCCTCACATAGAGTGTAACTCCTCCTCCTTTTCTCCCCTGCCTGTCCTTCCTAAAGAGATTATACCTTTCCATGACCTTGCTCCAGTTACGCGAATTGTCCCACCAAGTCTGTGTTGTTCCAACCACCTCATACTTCTCTGACTGTGCCAGGGCCTCTAATTCTTCCTGTTTGTTCCCTATGCTTCTGGCATTAGTGTACAAGCATCTTAGAGAAGAGGCCGACTGGCCCACTTTCTCCTGTTCACCCATGAAGCCCACTTGATTGTTCCCTCCTCATTCCCCACTTACCTCAGGGTTTGTGTCACCTTCCCCCTACGAACGTTGTTTAAAGCCCTCCTCACAAAGTTTGCAAGCCTGCCTACAAAGATGCTCCTCTCTTTGTGAGGTGGATCCCATCTCTTCCCAGCAATCCCTGTTCACGAAAAAGAGTCCCATGGTCAAAGAAACCAAATCCTTCCCTGCTACACCACCTACACAACCACACGTTTACCTCTGTGATTCAACAATCCCTACGTGGACGCCTTCCTTCCACAGGGATGATAGACGAGAACACCACCTGTGCACCGTATTCCTTGATCTTCCCTCCTAGGGTTATGTAATAGCCAGGTACAAATGTTTAAAGATGTTTTTTGTTCTCCTTTCCACTTACTCCATTAGGAAGACCCGACATGTTAATATTTTGCTGTTCATGGGCTACATGACTAAAGATAACCTGGCTATTGTTACACAGTGGTGTGAAGGAAGCAGTCTGTATAAACACCTGCATGTACAAGAGACCAAGTTCCAGATGTTCCAGCTCATTGATATTGCCCGACAGACAGCACAAGGAATGGAGTGAGTAGGATAAGTTGTCTAGTCTCATCTGACGACCTCTTTCAGGAGCAGCTATTACATGCAAGAAACATTATCCTAATGAATATATGATATAATAGTTGTACCGTACCCTTAAAGAATTACAGGAGAATCTCAGTTATGAACAGCTTGGCAATGGAGGTTGTTTGTAATTTGGAGTGAGAGATTAAGGTTCTTTCAAAACTTTACAAATGAATGTTGACTTAATACAGTTTTGAAACTTTGCATTGTAGAAGAAAAATGCTGCTTTTCTTTTATTTTTAGTAGTTTATGTTTAAGAACATACTGTACTGTATTTGCTCTTTGAGTATTGTGCTTCCAATTCAAATGAGGTGTGTGGTTAACTGGTCAGTTCATAACTTTGGTGCTTATAAATCAGAAGTGCTACTGTCTACAAATTCAGAAGGTAACCCTGTTACTGTAGCACATTGGGCCTTGGTCTGAACAGAGATCTTACCTGGGGCTTATTCATTACAAAGGCAATTTCCCCACCTTTGATATTTGCAGGAATGAGACACATCCAACCTAATTTGCTTCATTAAATGGTCCTACTATTGAAAGGTAACATCCCCTCCATACTGTGCCTGTACTGTCTCTGCCTTACTCCTGGTTCCTTGTCCCAGTCCATTCTCTTTCCCCATCCAGTCCATACTACTTTTGATTCTCATCCCATCTTTGCCCAGCCAGTTACAGTCTCTCTGTCTGAGTTCTGTGGAAAATCAGGTCCATTTTTATATATAGAAAAAATCTTAAACTAGTAATCTTTTAGGTAATAAAATTGATTAAACAACTCAACTGTATTTAAATAGTAAAGTGAAATATATTTACTCTTTTTGGTAGGCGGATACTTATGTAAATTTTGGTATCGTATAAATTTTAAAACCAAATTGTAAACAACTAAATAATATAGAAAATCTCTGCATTTTCCTATATTTATGGTGATGTCAGTGTGCTTTTATAATTATCTGTCAGGAGAAATTGCAGGGAGATTACAATAAATCTCAAAGTTTTTGACAATGCCACCTGAGATTTAAGTAATCTTTTCTTTTTGCTCTTAAATCTGAGAGACAAGGTAACACTGTCAATGTGCCCGCTAAGAGATCGGGGGCAGTTCACATATATTCAGTGTTTGTAATTAGTGATGTTCAATATCTGACGCCCTCTTCAGAGAAGTTTAACCTTTAGTTAATCGGCAGACAATTTTAAGATGATTTCAATCTCTCTGTTTTAATTTTAGGATGATGAGTTAATGGAATGTAACATTACATAAAGATAATTTTACAGACCAATTCACATGAAAAGGGATCAGAAAGTTCTTATAGTATTTTCTCAGTATTGAAGGCAGATGTGAACTCTATTGCTACATAAACAGCAAATGGAACATAAGCAAAACATAGCTTTATGAAAAACTTACTTTCATAGTTGTTATATTTTTTTCTTTTTAATTTTAATTGTGGAATGGTAACAATAAATAGATGCTATCAAGCCAAAGAGTGCTTAGCTCCGCCAGGTGTTAAGTTTAGGACAAGTTGCAATATGACCCTATAACACTTAGTGGTATAATTTTATAATTTATTCAGGAAACTTTTTTTATATTTTCTGAACTTTAATTCAGACTAATTTGCTTTGCCAAATTAGTAGAAATATATGTATAACATTGGAAATATTTTATTTTTTTTCTTTTCACAGCTATTTACATGCAAAGAATATCATCCACAGAGACATGAAATCAAATAGTATCCTTACTCTAGTCAAATTCCTTTAATTATTTAAGTTGGTATCAGACTGATGACTGTGAAGGGCTTTCTCTGAAGTTGAAACATCCCATTTAAAGTAACAACAATTAAAAAAGTTCTCTTTAGTGATCACAAGGAAGTCATCCCCTGCTCAGGTAAAGATGTATATATTTATAAAATTACACTTATTACCTGTGTGCATATGCAATGCTGGGGTGTAAAACTGGCCCATTTTAATTGAATACTTTGAATTTGTCTATACTACCCAAGTTTGGTCACCAAAAGCTGCCTTTTGGTCACAAAATGGTGAGAGTGAACACATTGCAGTGCAACTTTGGTCAGAAAAAAATTCCCAGTTTCAGTGACAAGACTTCACTCCTCTGAGAGGGTTGACAAAGAGAGCAAGTAAGAGCACTGTTTGGCAATTTGTATTTTGTTGACATTGGGGCATAAGTTTTGTTGACAAAAAACCTGGTAGTGTAGATGTAGCTTCAAGTTAGCCCAACTGAATAAGTCATACTGAATAAAGATTCTGCAGTTTCCTTTTGCAGGTCAGTTTTGTTTTCTTGATAAGTCAGGCTTGTATATAGGCAATTTAAAAATTGTCTATTCTAGGAGTTCAGTTTATGAACTGACAATCTGGTTTAAGAACTTCAGGTAATTCTCTGGTTTGAAACTGCTACTCAAGCAGAATGTTGACTAAAATTGGCAAAATAAACTGAAATGTGCCTCAGCAGAACACTGGTTCGAGGGAGGGAGTGCAATGTGCAGGGGTGAAAGGTGAAAGAGGACTGTTCTTGAAGGACAGAATTTCTATAGGTTGAAGTTCTCTAGGCTGGCACTGTCTCATCTAGCAACATTTGTAATCTGGCATGGTTTTAGCTACCCAGATGACCACTTATCACAGGTGTGGCCAAGTTTCTAGTAGTCCCATAAAGTTTGTTTACAACCACCAGTCCTGGCTCTCAGTGTTCTGTGCTTTTAGTTAGCTGTAATTTACCCATAAATGTCTTCTAAGAATACAGTAAGCAGTGGGAGTGTTGGTAATGCTTCAGGAAAATACTGACATCCTGACTCTGACGTTCCGCACCGGTCAGGTCCCGAGGGTGCCAGATTAGAGAGGTTCAACCTGTGTAAAGTTCTTGTTGTTTAGTAAATAAACTAATGTTCATATTTTCAATGAGCATGAAAGAGTAGTTGTTTTAAGTGTAAAATAACTGTTGATGACAAATTTGTAATCACAACTATCTTTTTTTATCATTGACTTATTTCAGTCTGCTCTTTCCTGCAGGTTCACTATACCTGATATGAGGAAGGGATGTCTCCCTAGAGCATCTCTGACATCTTTCAGAATATTATGAGTTCTTAGTCAATTCTTGAATTAGATTTTGAAGCTGTGTGCCCACCCCGCCCCCCTCCCGGAACAGTCCCACTACCAGATGTGTATACTGTATGGTTTACATCCTGTGCTACAAACTGTAGAACGCTCAACTGAGTGACATTCCTAAATTAAGCCTGTGGAACCCCACCCCACCCCACCCCAAATAGTGAACTCTAGACAGATAAGTTTAATTTGGTTTCTGTTTCCTGGGATAAGTGTTTCCACTTATTTTGCATTCTTTGATGAAACATATGTTTTATTCGTCTGCTTACGTATATACACAGATACAGAAATACACTACTGTGAGAATTATGATCTAATCTTAGCTATGGTAGTGGTGAAAGGTTAGTGCATTAAACAATAATGCTGAGCCATGTTCTATAGCTTTTTCCAGCCCTTCTGCTAAAATATTTGCATTTTCCCTGAGTGTCAGCTATGTTAATGTAGACCTAATTCGTATGAATGAAATTAAAGGGAAGTTACTTCGGGCTATATTTACAGTAAACTCTTTCATATACAGCAGCCCCTGAACCAATAGCTTGCCTGACATTCCAATATTTTGGATATTACAAAAATGCTCTGGGTGGGACACAATGCCATGCCACGGCAGTTCGAGCATGGCCACGCCACAAGCCACTCTGGACAGGGCACCATGCGGGGAGCTCAGCGAGCCACTCTGGCTGGCTCGCACATGGCCTCATTGCAAATCACTCTGGGTGAGGCACCATGTGGGGAGCCGGTCTGTGCATGGCTGCATGCCTTTCTGGGCAGGGCACCCCGTGCTGCTTGGTGAATCGCTATGGATGGCAGGCACTGGGCAGGAGAGTGGAGGAGCTGCTGGCCGCTCACATGTAGAATGGAATGCTGGTTAATTGAGAAGTCCAGTTATTTGAATGCCAGTTGAAATAGAAACGAAGGGTCCTGTGGCACCTTATAGACTATCAGAAAAGTTTGTTGGTAGTTGAAATAGAGTTTACTCTGTCTTAAAGCTGTGTAATGGTGATTCACAATATATACAGAAATTGGGCGAAACTCTTGGCCACCGTACAGGTGATAGAAAATCTAATCTGATTTACCCAAATTTCATATGGAGGTTCCTAAACCACCTTTTAGATATATTTCTTCATGAAGGCCTCACAGTGAAAATAGGAGATTTTGGTCTGGCAACAGTAAAATCCAGATGGAGTGGATCTCAGCAGGTGGAGCAGCCTTCTGGTTCAGTCTTCTGGATGGTAAGAAAAATACTTCATAATTTTTCAATTTCTGCCTCATTTTTGTGCAAATTCACACTGCTTTGTTAGTTGGAGAACAATGTGATTCAAACCGTTTTGACAGTAATATGCAAAATCACGTTAAAGGGAAATTGTAAATATATGTTAATATATTTATATATATACATAGATTGTGGTGGTTAGTTGTTTAACTGCCTAATCAGAAGTACTTTGTTGTTAAAAGCATGAAAGTTTCTTAGAGGTGTCATGTCACGTGTTCTCATTATTTTGTATGCCGACTTCTGAAACTGGTTTACCAGCATAAAGCAAATGGTGTTGTCAGTTCTGCAAGAGTCATTTTAAGATGATTTTGATAGTATAGCAAAATATTTGCTCTACTTAAAGGATTGAAAGTATCAGATTTATGTAGAAGTAGTTTGGTATTTTGCTTGTATTGTACTTCAAAATCATTCATTCTTTAAAATGATCCATCTTAGTGTATCAGGCTCAAGGAAGCTTCAGCCATTGCCATATAACACAACTTCATTATTTCAAATTTTAGAAAATATGCAGGTTATTAAAGCTATTTATATTTATTCCCTTGGTGTGATGGGATTATGAAAAAGGTCACTGTTCCTGGATTAATTCTTTTATCATGTTTTTGTAAATGCCCTGTAGTGATTTTTGTTAGGACAATGTTAAATTTCATTCTAGTTGACTTTGAGCAAATAAACTTTGTTTACCTTTCCAGTCAACTAGTACGATAGCATGTTCCTTACTGTACAGATAATTTTTAATAAAGCTACTCGTGCAATCCTGTTGCTAATAGGTATATTTGTTGTATATTCTTGTAATCATAGAATCATAAAGCTGGAAGGGACCTCAAGTCCAGCCTCCTGCCCCACTCAGGATCAACCCCAACTAAGTCATCCCAGCCATGACTATTTCAAGCTGGGACATAAAAACCTCCAGGGATGGAGATTCTACCACCTCCCTAGGCAACTCATTCCAGTGCTTCACTATCCTCCTGGTGAAGTAGTTTTTACTAATATCCAACCTGCTCCTCTCCTTCTGTAACTTCAGACCACTGCCCCTTGTTCTGCTGTCCCTCACCACTGAGAACAGTTTCTCTCCATCCGTTTTAGAGCACCCCTTCAGGAAGCTGAAGGCTGCTGTTTAATCACCCTCAGTCTTCTCTTCTGCAAACTAAATAAGCCCAAATCCCTCAGTCTCTCCACATAGGTCATGTGCTCCAGCCCCTTAATTTTTGTTGCCCTGCGCTGAACCTGCTCGAGCACATCCACATCCTTTCTATACTGGGGGCCCCAAAACTGGACACAATATTCCAGATGTTCCCTCCCCAGTGCCAAATGAACGGGAACAACAGCCTCTGTAGATCTGTTTGAAATGTTCCTCTTAATGCGCCCCAATATGACATTGGCCTTCTTGGCTACAAGGGCACACTGTTTACTCATATCCAGCTTTTCATCCACTATAATCCCTAGGTCCCTTGCCATTGTACTGCTGCTTAGCCAGTCAGTCCTCTGCCTAAAACAATGCTTGGGATTCTTCCATTCCAAGTGCAGGACTCTACACTTCTCCTTGTTGAACCACAACAGATTTCTTTTGGTCCAGTACTCCAATTTGTCCAGGTCAGTCTGGATCCTATCTCTACCCTGCAAAGTACGTACCTCTCCTCCTAACTTGGTGTCATCCGCAGACTTGCTGAGGGTGCAATCTAGTCTCTTATCCAGATCATTAATAAAGATGTTGAACAACACCAGCCCCATAACTGAGCCTTGGGGCACTCCAGTTGAAACCGACCACCTTCTAGATATTGAGCTATTGACCATTACCATTGGGCCCGACTGTCAAGCCAGCTTTCTCTCCATCTTATAGTCCATGTATCCTGTCCGTACTTCCTTAACTTATGGGCAAGAATGTTGTGGGAGACTGTATCAGAAGTTTTACTGAAGTCAAGGTCTATCACACCCACTGACTTCACTGTATCCACAGAGCGAGTTACCTCATCATACAAAACTAATTAGATTGGTCAGGCACATGAATCCATGTTATGACTACTCCCCCTCTTCCCAGTGCTCCAAAATGGATTCTTTGAGGATCCCCTCCATGATTTTTCTAGGGGCTGAGGTAAGGCTACCTGGTCTATAGTTCCCTGGATTGCCTTCCTTTGCTTTTTTAAAGATGGGCACTATATTTGCCTTTTTCCAATCATCTGGAATCTCTCCCAATCTCTTAAGAGTCTTCAAAGATAATGGCCAAAAGCTTGACAATGACATCTGCCGATTCCCTCAGTATCCTTTAGATACATTAAATCCAGACCTATGGATTTGTGTACATCTAGTGTTTCTAAGTAGCTCTTAACTCGTTCCTTCCCTGCTAAGGGCTGTCCTCCATCTTGCCATACTGCATATACTAGCACTGTATGGGAGCTGTGGGAGCTGTCCTTGCCCATGAAGTCTGGGGCAAAAAAAGCATTGAGTAGTTCAGCTTTTCTTACATCATCTGTCACTAGGTTACCTATTTCATCCAGTAACAACCCCACACCTTTCTTGATAACCCTCTTTTTGTTAACATGCCTGTAGAAATCCTTCTTGTTACCCTTCACATCCCTTGCCAGCTTCAGTTCCAATTGTGCCTTAGCTGTCCTGATTAGTGCCTGGCATTTTCCAGCCTTAAGAACATAAGAATGGCCATACTGGGTCAGACCAAAGGTCCATCCAGCCCAGCATCCCATCTGCCGACGGTGGCCAATGCCAGGTGCCCCAGAGAAGGAGAACAGAAGACAATGATCAAGTGATTTATCTCCTGCCATCCATCTCTTGCCCTTGTTCTGAAGGCTAGGGGCACCATACTTTATACCTGGCTAATAGCCATTTATGGACCTAACCTGCAAAAATTTATCAAGCTCTTTTTTAAACCCTAATAGAGTCCTGGCCTTCACAGCCTCCTCGGGCAAGGAGTTCCACAGGTTGACTGTGCGCTGTGTGAAGAAAAATTTCCTTTTATTCGTTTTGAACCTACTACCCATCAATTTCATTTGGCGTCCCCTAGTTCTTGTATTATGGGAAAAGGTAAATAATTTTTCTATATTCACTTTCTCCACACCATTCATGATTTTATATACCTCTATCATATCGTCCCTCAATCGCCTCTTTTCCAAACTGAAAAGTCCCAGTCTCTCTAGCCTCTCCCCATATGGGACCCGTTCCAAGCCCCTAATCATCTTAGTCGCCCTTTTCTGAACCTTTTCTAATGCCAATATATCTTTTTGAGGTGAGGAGACCACATCTGCACGCAGTACTCAAGATGTGGGCGTACCATAGTTTTATATAGGGGAAGTATGATATCTTTTGTCTTATCATCGATCCCTTTTTTAATAATTCCTAACATCCTATTTGCCTTACTAACTGCCGCTGCACACTGCGTGGATGTCTTCAGAGAACTATCCACTATAACCCCAAGATCCCTGTCCTGATCTGTCATAGCTAAATTTGACCCCATCATGTAGTACGTGTAATTTGGGTTATTTTTTCCAACATGCATTACCTTACACTTACCCACATTAAATTTCATTTGCCATTTTGCTGCCCAATCACTCAGTTTGCTGAGATCTTTTTGTAGTTCTTCACAATCCCTTTTGGTTTTGACTGTCCTGAACAACTTGGTGTCATCTGCAAACTTTGCCACCTCACTGCTTACCTCATTTTCTAGGTCATTGATGAACAAGTTGAACAGGATCGGTCCCAGAACTGACCCCTGGGGAACACCA
The DNA here is from genome assembly GCF_033958435.1 of Carettochelys insculpta. Classification (NCBI taxonomy): domain Eukaryota; kingdom Metazoa; phylum Chordata; order Testudines; family Carettochelyidae; genus Carettochelys; species Carettochelys insculpta. The sequence continues at coordinate 12,031,121 of NC_134147.1, read as the reverse complement.
CTAGTTACCCTCCTCCATTGTGAAAATTTACCATTTATTCCTGACGATGTGCCGACCTACTCCGGGTCCTGTGGGTGCACGTGGGGTGTGATACAGCGGGGGGAGTCGGGTGGCCCAGGACCAACCACCCCACCTTTATAGCAGCCTGATATAGTGTAGCAGCAATATGTGATTCAGTGTATTCACTTTAAAACCTAGGTTTCCACAGTATTATGAGTACCAGGAACAATAACACTTCGATTGTGAACACCACAATGCCCTGTGGCTGTTCTAAGTCCCAATAATTCTCTCTACAGACCCAGCTAGACCAGCTAGTGGTATTTACCAATAGTGATTTATTCATTTATTCGTAACTACAATTATTTAACACTTGTTTTATATATATATATATATATATAGATAGATAGATAGATAGATAGATAGATAGTTATTAATTTGGCATAAGCTAAATACTAGGTTATATATAACTATATATAATTACATGTGACTTACCAATAACATCCAATGCTCCCACATCTCACCAATAACTACGTTACAGCGGCCCTTTAAGTCAGAGATACGGCTTGGTTGGGACCTTTCGTGGTGGTGACGTCCGGGTGATCAGGCCGAGGTCTGCTGTCTGGACTGGAAGTTGCTAGCCTCCGCCTTGTGTCCAGGAGCCCACACCCTTATTCCTGCTAAATCACCTTTTATACTGTTTCTTACTTGGGGGTTCGATACCTGGCCAATTAAAGCGTTTGTTACCTAATTTGGGCTTTCTATCCTCCCGGCCTGTTAGAACATGTTACAAGATTTCCTCTGTCCTTGGTCTTTTTCTGAACCTCCCCTGAGACCCTCTGATGTTGTACAACCAAGATGTTCTCTTTGGGGGGGCTTCCAGCTACTAGCCCCAGCTGTTCTCTTTGGGGGCTTACTATCTGCTTGTCAGGATGTTCTCTTTGGGGACTCTCCAACTACTTGTCAACTTTCTGATTTCTTTCTCCTGGCCTGACTTCAGACCTTCCCGCCGCTGTATGATAGCATTCCAAGATGGAGTGTATGGTCATTCTGCCTTGCGAGTGAGGCCCGGCCACCAGGTGCTCGTGCTCCCACAATTCCCACCCTTTGTTTTCTGTCTTTTAACCAATTCCCGATCCATGAAAGGATCTTTCCTCCTATCCCATGACCACCTAATTTACATAAAAGCCTTTGGTGTGGGACCGTGTCAAAGGCTTTCTGGAAATCTAGGTATATTATGTCCACTGGGTGCCCCTTGTCCGCATGTTTATTAACCCCTTCAAAGAATTCTAATAGATTAGTTAGACACGACTTCCCTCTGCAGAAACCATGCTGACTTTTGCCCAACAATTCGTGCTCTTCTACGTGCCTTGCAATTTTATTCTTTACTAGTGTTTCTACTAATTTGCCTGGTACTGATGTTAAACTTATCGGTCTATAATTGCCAGGGTCTCCTCTAGAGCCTTTTTTAAATATTGGCGTTATATTGGCCGTCTTCCAGTCATTTGGTACCAAAGTGGATTTAAAGGATAGGTTACAAACCACTGTTAATAACTCCGCAATTTCACATTTGAGTTCTTTCAGAACCCTTGGGTGAATGCCGTCTGGTCCTGGAGACTTGTTACTATTCAGCTTATCAATTAACTCCAAAACCTCCTCTAATGTCACTTCAATCTAAATGAGTTCCTCAGATTTGTCACCTAAAAAGGCTGGCTCAAATTTAGGAACCTCTGTAACATCCTCAGCCGTGAAAACTGAAGCAAAGAAATCATTTAATTGCTCCGCAATGGCACTGTCTTCCTTGATTGCTCCTTTTATATCTTTATCGTGCAAGGCCCCACTGCTTTTTTAGCGGGCTTCCTGCTTCTAATGTATTTAAAAAACATTTTACTATCGTTTTTTGAATTTCTGGCTAGCTGTTCCTCAAAATCTTTTTTGGCTTTTCTTACTACATTATGACACTTAATTTGGGAGTGTTTATGTTCCTTTCTATTTTCCTCACTAGGATTTGACTTCCACTTTTTAAAAGCTGCCCTTTTCTCTCTCACTGCCTTGGCTGTTTAGCCATGGTGGTTCTTTGTTAGGTCTCTTACTGTGTTTTTTTATTTGGGGTATACATTTAAGTTGGGCCTCTAGTATGGTGTCTTTAAACAGTTTCCATGCAGCTTCCAGGGATTTTAGTTTAATTACTCTACCTTTTAGTTTCTGTTTAACTAGCTTCCTCATTTTAGTGTAATTCCCCTTTTTGAAATTAAATGCCAGAGTGTTTGACCGCTGCGGTGTTCTTCCCAACACAGGAATATTAAAAGTTATTATATTGTGGTCACTATTTCCAAGCGGTCCAGTAACAGTTACCTCTTGGACCAGATCCTGCGTTCCAGTCAAGACTAGATCGAGAATTGACTCTCCCCTTGTGGGTTCCTGTACTAGCTGCTCCAAGAAGCAGTCATTTAAGGCATCAAGAAATTTAATCTCTGAATCCCGTCCTGAGGTGACATGCACCCAATCAATATGGGGATAATTGAAATCTCCTATATTTATACTCCTCCTTAGTCAGCTGTCCAAGTTTCCATTTCTTATCTGCATCCTTTTTGAGTTTAAGCTGACCAAGGATTTCCCTATTAAGCCAAGCTGGTTGCCTACCATATTTGCATTTCTTACTATGCAGCGGGATTGTTTGTTCCTGTGCCTTCAGCAAGACTTCTTTAAAATATTGCCAGTTCTCCTGAACTCCTTTCCCCTTCATCTTCGTTTCCCCTGGGATTCTGCCAATCAGTACCCTCAGGGAGTCCCAGTCTGCTCTTTTGAAATTAAGAGTCTGTGTATTACTGTTCACCTTTCTTCCTTTCGTACGGATCCTGAAATCTACCATCTCATGATCACTGTAGCCCAGGTTGCCACACCGTCCTATTTCTCCTACTAGTTCTTCCCTGTTTGTGAGCAGCAAGTCAAATTGTGCATGGCCCCTGGTTGGTCTGTTAGCACTTGTACCAGGATGTAATGTATATCCATGCTTACATTCAATATAGCAGACTTAGTAGAGCATGATAATTTTGTTTCCCAACTCGGCATTTCTGAAGTATATTTTTTGACTTTTTATTAAATTTGATCTTTTCCTCCCTGAAATCCTTGTGTGTAAGTGACTGTGCCTTTGAAAGATCACCACATGGTAGGGGAAATATTCAGATCTGTCCCACCTTTGTTACTCTGTTTACTACTTAAATGCATTGTTCTAATACATCTGTTTAGTTTCCCCATTTTGATCTTGCAAAGAAGTTGTAAGGCTGTATGTGCATATATGATATTACCACCAGCAGATGGTGGTACTTTCATTAATGGATCAAACAGAGGGAAGGAGGATGAGTGCTTATTAAGATACACATCTTGAATAATAGTAAAAGAGAAATGGAAACAATCAGTGACACAGAGAGTCACTGTGGGCCCTGGGGCATGGTGGGAGGGGGGCCTGGATCTGGTAGGGGCAGGATTAATAGCAGAAGGGGTGGGGCCTAGGGCACATGGCCCTCAGCAGCACTGGGACTCCCCTTCTCCCATTCCCTCCCAGCTGCACTGCTATGGCAATTCAAGTAACATCAGCAGTAGCTGGAGCTCTGGGCCCCCTTGAAAGGCCAGACCCTGGGGCAGTTGCCCCCTTTGCCTGCCTTTATTGGCTAGCCTGGAAAAGTCAATTGGTTTTTTCTGAATATTCTACCTCGAATAGAAAATTAGCCATTTGCACAACTCCTGCATATTAGGTTGTGTTGATCAGTTCACTTAATTCTGATTCATAGGTCTGGCCACTTCCTTATGTTTTCCAATGCTTGTAACTTGTATATACTGCTTTCTAACATACAGTATACCCCGAGATACGTGCACTTGAGTTGTGCATATCTCTGATTATCCCGACTAAGTTGTGGGGAAAACTGATCCCCAGCCAGAGCAATAAGAACAGCACAGTAAGGGGCACTGCTAACATTCTGTCTGCACTACCCTAAGTTTGGCGATGCAAGGTTGATTTTTGGCATTACTCGTCATGAAAAGCAGGTGTACAGAAGTCAGCCTGAGAAGCCCTTAAAGTCAGCAGGAAGGACTAAGGTGGACTTGCTGCTTAGAAAAGCAGCCCAAGTGGCATGAATCGGAACTCATCTCCTAGTAGTAGACCAGGCCTAAGTGTTTGTTTTTTCTTTATACAAGCCAGAGTTACAAAACCTCGTTGAGAAACACTCAATCATTAACAGTTAGTTCTAGGTAAATACAGATAAGGTTGTTAAAGAAGTAATAAGTCTGAACCTTAGAAGTAAGGAATAGAAATTAAGGCTTCCTCTCTATCCTTTTCACACCCAGTTAGTAGAAATTTCACCACACTGATGGCCCCTCTTCTTAACCTAGGTATAATGCAGCAAGTCATTATAGTCCTACCCTTATTTTTGCAGCTTGCATCAGCTAATTGTTACTTGAGTATAGGATTTTGTTACCGCTTTGGCACAATGCTTGCAGGATGTTTATTGCTTGCGGTGAACTGGAAAAATTGGTAATGGCAAACATGTAATATCAGAATAGCTGGCCACAGATTTCTTGAAAACTGCCTACTGTCAATGTGTAAACAAAATAGATGTGAATCCAAACTGCAGTTTAGCCATGATAGGTGTCCATTGCCATTTGGCCTGTATCTTGCAGCCTACCTTTTTCATGTAAAAAATAGTGTCTCTAAATTAATTCAGTGGCAGTGCTTGTTTAAGGAGTGATCACCTGAGTAAGGCTTTGCATTCTTGAGCCTTTTATACTCTATGTCTGCACTGTTGACAGAAGTTTATTGACAAAAATCTTTAATGTAGATGTAGCTTCTGACCGCGTAGTTCCACTTCCTTAAACTTAGCAGATATGCTCTGGATTTTGTACTCAGCCAGTGCCTGCGGCAACAAAGGTTGAGTTTTGTCAACAAAACTTGCGGCGTGTCTACACACACAATCCAGTTTGTCGCCAGTCTGTCAACAAAACTGCACTTTCCCCAGCAGCATTTTGCCTCTGTGATGAGGAACCCTTCTCGTGACAGATTCCTGTCGACAAAAACAGCAGTGTAGGAACTCTGGGGGAACTTTGGTAGACAGAGAGGTCCCCTGGCCAGCTGGATCCTGGAGGTGCCCTCTCCACCACAATCAAAGCTCTATGACCTGTGCCTCTAGCTGCCCTTAAAGGCCCAGGAAGCCCTGTGGTAGCCAGCATGCAGGCAGCACAGGCTGTACGCTGTCTGCAGGGATGCCTCACAGCCACACTCAGAACTGGTATGGTGCTGCAGGCAGTCACAGACCCCCACAATCCCAGGCTCCCCAGGGACCCTCTTGAGGGGTTGCAGGACCCACCCCAGGGCAGAAAAAAGCAGGGCCCCCTCCTGGTCCAGCCCTGAAATCCAGGACCTCCTGGGCCTGTGGGGAGAGGAGGCACTGCTCCTGGACCCCCTCCACCACGCACTGCAATGCTCTGGGGTGTGTCTGCCTCGACACAGCCCTGGCACAGTGCGGCCACCCAGCCTACACCTTGGAGCAAGTGTGGGCCCAGGTAAAGGAGTTCTGCCAGGTCTATGTGCAGCCCTGGGATGTGTGGTGGAGGTTGGGGGCAGGGATGGCCATCTGCCACTATTATCAGGAGCTAAACCAGCTGCTGGGGGGGCGGAAAAGATGGCACAACCAGCACTGTGGCCCTTGAAATGGGGGAGGAGGCCCCCCTAATGCAGCAAGAGCAGGAGCCGGAGCAGGCAGGACCCGCACCAGAGCCTCAGGACAAGCCAGCCTCTGACCCGGAGTCAAGCCAGGGACAACATGCAGGGTATCACCAGACCTGTTCAGGGAACTATCTGGTGAGTACCACGTGGGCACACACCCCGGGGCGTGCGAAGAGGAGGCATGTCAGAAGCATCACCTGGCCAGCTTGGATGGGACCACATGGTGCAAGCCCAGCACATGCAGCCATGTGCACAACCACGTGTCCCACCCGGAGTTGGTGGGGCAGCTCCTGGGCAGAGGCGCCAGTCCATTGCCAGACCTACGGGGGTTGCACCAGCTCACAGGCCCGGTGGGTGGAGGGAAATGCCACTGCAGTGTCTGGGCAGGGGCCAGCCATACTTGTGACAGCCCATCCCCCGCGGGTACTTCCCCAGGCAGTCCTCGACCTGTCAGGGTGGATTATGGCCACGGTCGCACCCCTTGCTGCTCCCATCGAGCCTGCCAAACCCCAGTCACCTGCATACCTCCCTGTCCTCCCGGCCCCATCCCAACCCTGGCGGGGACTCCAAACTCGCAGCATGAGGGGATCCTGTGGCCGGTGCCACTAGGGGTCCTGCTCCCCCGCAGGATTGTGGCCCCTCACATCCCTCCCTGGACTGAGGCTACTCCCCTGTCCCAAGCTCTCCCCAGTATATATAGCTACCAGTTTATGGACATTGTGAATAGTTTTCTACACCAGCGTTTATTTTGGACACGTTTTTTCCTGTGTTAAAGTGAAAAAAATAAAAATTTTTGGTTTAACACCCTCATTATTGCGGGGCGGGGGGGAAGGGTGGGTCGGTCTGCAGGGTGTGCCCTAAGCAGGGTTACTAGGGGCTGTGAGCGAAGCTCTGCTGTAGGGCCTCCCATATCTGCACCCCATCCCTGTGACCTTGGCAGCGAGGGCCCGCACCTGGCTGTGCATAGCCTGGGCCGGTGTTGGCCATCCATCCATCCCTGAGGAAGGCCTTTTTGCTTTCCACAATGTTGTGGAGGGCACAGCCTGCCCCACAACTTGGGGGACATTTCACTCCCCCCACATCCAGGTGGATCAGTAGATAACGACAATAGGCATGCTTGACTTGATTGCGTGCCCAGTTGAGGTGGCTGTTAGAGGTCTTTGGTGGGGTCCAGGTAGCCAGTGTATGTCCACAAGAGCCAGGCAGGGAGGGGTTGGGCCACATTCTCCATGCTGCTCAACGGCATGGTGACATCCCTGACTGCAAGCTCCCCGTGGGGGATGCAGGTCCCCCCACCTCCATCATCTGGCAGGGGCAGGTCCAGCCCAACCACCTGACATACACATCCACGAGCCATTCCTGGCACTTATCCAGGACCTGCATCACAACTGAGTGATATCACTTCTGGTTTACATATCGAACTGCACTGTGCTCCAGGGCACAGATGGGGATGTGGGTCCCATCAGTGGCCCCAAAGCAGTTGGGGAAGCCCAGGGCAGCGGAGCCGGCATGGCTGTATCCACATGTCCGAGACGGATGACCCTCCGTAGCAGGATGTTGTTGAGGGCTGTGATGACCAGCAAGAGGAGGAGCCTGAACACATACGTGAGGGACCGAGGGAGGTAGGCCCTTAGCTCTGGGTGGATCCCCATCCCCTTGCTGTCCCCCATCCCTGCCAGAGCCCTCTGTTCCCTCCAAAGGGGCCCCAGCAGCAGGTCTGTGCGAAGGTGGGACGGCACAGACCCTGGGGATGAGTGCACCACCCCCCATGTCCCAAGGGTCCCCCTGGCAGGAGCTCCCGTTTCCCCCCCATGTGAGGCCTGCAGACAGAGTGTGCCTTACCTGCAAGAGGATGGCCCAGACGGTGGACCTGACAACCCCAAATTGGTTCCCAGTGGAGCAGTAGCAGTCTAGGGTGGCAAGCTACCATAAGGCAACGGCTACCCTCTTCTCCACAGGAATAGCGGGTCGCGATCGGGTGTCCTCCGTGTGTGGCGGGGGGATAGGGGGGTGAGCCAGGCACAAAGATCCAGGAACATTTGCTTCTTGCATTTGGAAGTTCTGGTCATCCCACTAGTCGGTGCATGTGGTGTACTGCCACACCTGCATGATGAACTGGGGGAAGAAGGGGGGCACCAGGGTCAGCACCCCCCCCCCAAGGCGGGGTTTGTGGTGGGTGTGGGCCATCAGAATAGGTGGGTGACAGCAGCAGGTCTGCCTGGGTGCAAGTTATGGCTGGGGGCTGGTCTGGCTTCATGGCTAGGTGCACGGCACAGCGTCTCCCTCAGTCCACGTGTGCTCCCTGCACAGGCTATGCTGTCCCCTATGGGGGTTGCAAAGCCCCTGGCATTCAGGGAATGGGTCTTGGGAGGCGGAGAGGGGGCTTAAAGGGCACGCCTGGCCTGGACTCCTGGAAGGGCTTGCCAGCCATGCAACCCTGTGTGGGCTTCTGGGATCCATTCTGTTGAGAGAACAGCTGGGGCTATATAGCTGCTCTCTGTCGAAAGAGTGGTTTGAAAGAGCTATACGCTTTTATGTGCGGACGTGCTCTGTCGACAGAGGTTTTGTCAGAAAACCTCTTTCGACAGTAACTTCTTGGATGTATGCATAGAGTTTAGGCTTTTGTATGCTCTTGGTATATTTTATGTATTTCAATCAATGAAAAATAGTAAGGTTGTGAAGACAGAGTTCTCCCATCCTTTAAGGAGTTTTAAATATGGAGTGGAACACTGTATTGGTTTCAAATTTACAAATAAAATATAAATAATTTATAGTAGATGGTTACTGGTTATATATATTGGAAGGTGTGTGTTCTGTGACTCATCATTGTGAACAAGGATTTTCAACCACGTCAGGACTTCAGAAAAGTAATTTTGCCTTTCCTGAGATTATAGTCCAATACTTTATGGGTCACTATATTTTAATGTTCCTTTGAAAATGAACACTTATAAGGCTATAATCTTTTGAGACTTAATTCCTTCTTGTTAAATAGATATCTATTTTTCTGCCTTGTCTTTGATTTAATGTCAAGGATTGTCATGTCCTATATTAATTTTAATTCTAATACATATGTTTGTAGCATCAAAAACTTAGAGTCCTAAAGAATTGGGTATTAGAATGATGGGCACTATAGAAAATCAATAGAATATTGCTGAACACTTACAACTGATAATTTTAGGGAAATAAAGTTTTAACTTTGATTAAATAGCAAGGATTATATGAAGTTTTCTATAGCATCTGACTTCCAGCTGATACCTGTTTTGTCATAAACATTTCAGTTGTTTAAATCAGTAAGTTTAAATTAGGTTTACACAAATAGAAATATTGCACATAAGAAAGGGGGAGTGAATCTGTCATGAAGTATTGAATTTTTGGTATATTTCCTGTTTGCTATTGTATGTTAGATTATTTGTGTATTTATCTTCCATAAACAAATCGTAGCCAAGCATCCTTGAATTCTTAACAAATATTTCCTGGTTTTTCACAAAACACAAATATAACGTAACAATGAAGGCTGGTAGCCCATATTAAACCAAGAGCTTACACGTAAAGTAACATTCGTAGCTAGACTAGCATTAAAATTCAGGGCTGTTAAAGTGAGTTTGTTAAAATATTTAAAATTCAGTAAATAATGTTTTAATTGATGTAAATATTCATTTAAGTCTCTAAAGAGTTTCAAATTAATACTCTCAGGTGCTACATAAAAAACTTTTTGTGTGTGTTTCAAATACCCTTTTATGGACATTTTATTATTAGGAACTCTGTTTTGATATACTTAATGTGTTGTTCCAATAAGATTTCTTTTGCTAATACCATTTTATGAAGGAAAGGTGTAAGACTGAACTTCTAACACTGGCAAAAGTAAAACTTCAAGGCTGTTGTCTGAAATATTTCTTTCAGTGTGGCTTACACTTAGAGTACAGTTAATTTTTGTGCATTTCCCACAAGTCTTAGATTTAATTCAAATATCTGTTCTGATGATTTTATGTAAATGTCAATTGTTATATTCTAGCAAATTCTCAGCCAGGAAGCATTACTTTCAACTCTCTTACAGGATCTGAAATACGTTTTTGTTATTCATAGAGGGCTCAATTTAGGGCTTGATCATGCTCCTGTTAGTAGCAATGCAAATAAGCCTTTATTCTCATTTTATTGTTGCTGTCACAGCTACAGATTTGTTTAATTGGAATTCTTTGTTCATTAATGTGGAAAGAGTTTTTAGAAGAGAAAGTGTCTAACTTTGATTTGAGTGTCAAAAGACTAAATGCTTTAGTTTCAGAAAATCTAATCCAGATAAACCCTACATGCTTAGAAACTGAAGTAGCATAGAACGAATAAATACTTCATGGAAATCTTTCAATTACTCAATCTTTCAACTACTACTAGCCTCAAAATGCTAGTAGACTATCCTGACATCTGTATTATATTGTTCTCTGATCCCAAGCTACATATATATATATATAAAACTACATGTCTGTGACAAGATGAGAAGTTCTGCGGAGATATTTTTATTTGCCTGTCTAGACATCAGGGTCTATGCAGATTTACTAAAATCATGTGTAGGCTGCCGTTCTTTTCAGCAGAGCAGATTGCTCTTTCTGTCTTACTGGTTATTTTAAATAATAAAATGACAGTAGTAGAACTGAGCCGGTAGTTATCCTTAATTTTGCCATTTCACATACACAACTGTATTCTAGGAGTAAGAGCAATAAATATTTTACCTTTTGACAGACAGATAAATGTGTGTCTACTTAGGTATTATTCAGTGTAGTGGGTTTGATCCATGGTAGAGTAGAGTGATTACCAAAAATCTGTCATCCATTTTTAAAAGTCCTTCACTAGAGTACAGAATTAAGTTATCTTGTGTCTTAAGATAACATTTTTTCCTTCCATGTTAATTTGTTTATTTTAAAGGCACCAGAAGTGATCCGGATGCAAGACAATAACCCGTTTAGTTTTCAATCAGATGTCTACTCCTATGGAATAGTGTTATATGAACTGATGACAGGAGAACTGCCCTACTCCCATATTAACAACCGAGATCAGGTGAGAAATATTCATCTCTCGTATAACGTATTGTATTTTGGGGGAAGATGCCGTCTTTTGACATTTTATAAGTTGTATTAGTATTTTCTCTGTGACCTAGTGTATGTAGACACTATAATAGTGTCGTGAGTCCTCTTCAATTAATACCAGCAGTGTCAATGATGCACAGTTACCCACATTCTTTTTTTTCTTTACACAAAGATATTTTACCTAGTGAGTTTGTATAGAGGCTTCCATTTTTATGTAGCTTAAGAGAGAGATGTGTATACATAGACCATTAAGTGTCTGTACCACAGACAGTATGCTTCCTGGGCTAAAGTTCTAGCTTGAGCCTGTTTATAAAGGATGAAATGTATTAATTGTAGTGGTCAAGATTTTCTGCCAGGAAGACAGCATATTAATTTCTAGAAATGTTGAGACTTTGGAACTGCTGAAATTTACTGAATTGAAAACATTAGTACAAAAATTCTTTTCTGGAATGTTTGGCTGAATTCAGGTTTTGTGTTAATTTCTGAATGGATGTGTTTCCTTCAGTAACTTGCACTTGGCATGATTCTTGATTTAAACTCAAAGACCAACTTTATCTCTAATGTCTTTTGATCTGAGTTGACTTTCTGAAGTTTTAATAATGAATTATGTAGAAGCTTGAATGTCCATTCCTGTTATAAATGTTGATCTATAATAGTATTAACATGGTTGTCTCACCTTTCAGATAAATATCGTGGTTTATTTCTGAAATGGATGGAACATTTCCCCCGTACTGTAGAATGACACTTATTTCAGCAACTTAATTTAATGTTAGGCAATTGATTTCCTCATTGAGATCTTTTAGTTTTGAATTATATTTGTGTGGTACAGTTGATGCAATATTTTTATTATGCCGCATAGGGAAACCAAATCCTGTGTTATGTTAGCTTAATCTGGGCTGGGGTTTGCAGCTGAAATTGCAAGAGGAGCCATTTTCTCAAATTCAGTTACAAAATCAATCTTTCAAGAGCCACAGTGCACATGAATACGAGACAGTCCTTAATAAAAAACATCACACCCTACTTTTTGTCACCCGTTTTAATAACAGCACACGCAGTTATTTGTACCAGTTAGAAAGTTATGTTACCCCCATCTCTAGGCTTTACTTGCAACAGCTCCCAAATCCGCTCCCCAGTCCCAAGGCTTTACCGCCCCCCCATCCCACAAACCCACCCTTTCTGCCCCCAGGCTTAACCCCTCTGAGCCCCAACCTTCCTCTTCCCTGCCCCCACCAGGATTAACTTGCCTCAGCACATACAGCTCCTCTGCTGCTCCCTGTCACTTTCTTGGTGGGCTACGTGGCTCCCACAGGGGCAGGCTCAACTGCCCGTCCTCTCCTGCTGACTGACTTCCGCCCACGTGGGGCTGCCCCTGCTGAGCAGCTTTCATTCCCCGGCTTCCTGCAGCCCCTAACTTCTCAGCGGCTCCAGAGCTGCTGCCACTTACACAGAATTTATTTTTAAATCAGTAAATTCTGTTTAAGTGGCAGCAGCCTCCAGAGTCACATACAGAGTCAGTGGCAGCAGCTCTTGCAACCACAAGTTGCTCCTTAAAAAGCCACAGGTTACCGACCCCTGATCTGGTCAAAGATATCATTATTAGTCGGTTAGCCAGCTAGATCATTTTAATAAAGGTCATGAAAGTCTGAGCAACAGTATTGTTAAATTGGAGTCAATATTTTGCTAATCAAGAAGGAACAAAACTTGCAGACAGTGTTTTGCACTTCGTAGACCAAGAAAACTGGGAGCTTATCTTAAGGGGAAAAAATCCTTCACAGTTAAATATTGTAAGAGCTCGTCTTCTACTTCGTAGTTCTAACGGGACCTATACTTTAACAAGCAGTTTTTAATTAAAATACTGTTTTATGTTGATCAATAAAAATTTATTGGTAGATTAAACAGTAAGCACATGAATTGGAGTCTTTCTGGGTGGATGTACAATCCTTTGGTACGTGAAGCCTTCAGCTCCAGCAAGTCATCTGTGAGGAAATGCTCTAGACTCTGGTCTTATTGCTATATATAGGAAAAAAAATTACTATGCAGTGTCACTTAGCTGTTTAGACCAATTGAAAAAGCAGGACCACCCTTCCAGGTTATTGATTTTTGACTAATATTTGAGTACAGTAGGACCCACCTTCAGTATTTCCATGTTAAAGAATGTATTAATGGTCAGTAAAATAATTCACACTATTGGTGTTCAGGTTGTCTGTGTTTTGTCTCCTTGTTTAGATCATTTTTATGGTTGGTCGAGGTTATGCATCTCCGGACCTCAGTAAACTGTACAAGAACTGTCCCAAAGCTATGAAGAGGCTTGTAGCAGATTGTGTGAAGAAAGTTAAGGAGGAAAGACCTCTGTTTCCACAGGTAGGAGTCTGTTTTTTATTCATATTTATTTTTAAACAAGTCTTAGAACTATTCATTGTGCATTCTGTTTTCCAAAAAGACACTGCAGAAATATTATTAAGAATATGATACTCAGTAGTGAAGATAGAAGACAAGTCCACTGAAAACTGAGGGATAGCAGGAAAATGCTACTTGTCTCTTATTCTTGGTAAATATTTTTGAGACTCAGGCCCTGTGTGAGCCAGGTTTCCTGTGCACTTGACAATTAATAACCTAAGTGGCACTGAAATTTTGCAAATGTCATTTAAAGAACCTATTTCACATACATTGATGTAGATACTATTAGCTGGGCAACATTAAAACTATTTACTTCCAGATGACTGACTGACTTTCATATTGTAATTGTTTGTATTAAGTTGGCTAGTTTGTCTTATCCATATTTAAAGCCACATTTTATTTTTATTTGGTATCAGTCCAAAATGAAGCCATTTTTGAGAATTTTGACAAAGGCTGCATCTACACTACAAGATAAATTCAAATTTAAGGCAGTTAGTGCTTTATAACCATGTGACTGTCTTCACTGTAAATACCATTAGCTCGATTTAGGGAGCACTAATCTCGAGATTACAATATCGCGGTTACCTGACGAGTACAGCCTCAAGCTTCAATTCAGAAGTTTGATTAAAGGCAAGTGCAGAAGTGCCACTTCTTAGAATCGTATTTTACTCACCTCCAGAGGTGTCCCATATGTAGCCCACAGTGCCCCTCACAGCTGCGCTCTGTTCTCTGCTCTACAGTTAGTTAGCTAACACGAAGACTGAATTTTAAAGCAGGAGCAGCAAGCTGTGGGCTCTTATTTGTATGAGAGCCTGAGAAATGTCTGTCTTTGCAGTTAGCACTCTGAGCGCATCTACCCATTACAAGTAGCCCCTGCAGGGAGTTTGTGGTTCTGTCTCTACACTTGTTATCTTTTTCCGTGCTCCCCCAGCGACTAGGATACTCAGTTGGCCCCCCACTGAACACCCCCATGTCCATAGCTTGGTACTCCTGGGCCTTGCTGCCACTGGGGGGGGGAAGCCTCCCCCAGCAGCTAGGATAGTCAGGGGGACTACTTCAGCTATTTCAGCAGCTGCAGACCACAGCACCCGCCACACTGCCACCCTCCCAAAAATATTTTTGGGAGCTTGCTGTCCATTGGAGACACCTGCTGGCTGAATATTTCAGTTATAAAATCTTTTTGCTAATATCTGCTGTCTGTCTCCATGCTTTGACCCCCTCAGAAACACGGGATTTAGGAGGGGACTAGTTGAGATTTCTGTTTGCATTATAAGTTCAGTGTATGATATTTCACTGCCATCACCTGTGTTGGCAATGTCTGTATAATGAAGGGGGAAGCCAAAAATTCTTTTTTCCTAGACTTTTCTGTCCTCTTTCTTCTAACTTTAGAATCCAGTCCGGTGCCCTGTATTATCTTCAGGGATCATATGCAATGATGGGAGGTGGGACACTCAGTGGATGGCCAGTTGAGAACACAGTCATTTTGCAGAAGCCTTATAGTGCAACAGAAGGCCAAAGACCCTCCCCATCAGCAACTGTCTCTTCTGAAAAACTTTCCACTTTCTCTTTCTTCAGGCTTTTCAGGATCCCTGTATTATTTTCAATAAAGTAAAAAATCTTTTTTTCCTAGGCTTTTCTATCCTCTTCTAACTTTGAGAATACAGTCAGGGTCCCTGTATTATTTTCAGAGATCGGATGCAATCATGGGAGGGGAGACACTCAGTGAAGGGCCAGTTGAGAATTCAGCTAAAGAAGACAGACATTTTTGTGAACTTTTTTTGTTGTCTGTGTGGGTGCCCTATTTTTTCTTCCTTTCAATGGGAAAAATGGATGTTTCCTTAGCACAGGAGGAGAATGAGGAAAATGCAATATGGGAAGATGATGTCAGAGACCAGCGAGCAGACCCAGAATGCTACAGGGATGAGGGAACTGTGGGATAGGTTCCCATAATGCACTCATGCAACAGTTGATGTTTGCCAATTTGAGTGTGGCAGCAATGAGTCAACTTTGTGAGGAGCATGTGGGAGGTGAGGATGGTCAGATTTGAACTTATAAATTCCAGAATTACAAAATGGATATTAATAACTTTAAATTTATCTCGTAGTATAGATGTCGCCAAAGACGCCTTCTTTCTGCTGCCCAACAGAAGGGTTCATATGTTGCCCATTGGATTTTTGCTTTTGTATGGGTGGGATTTTATGAAAACATCCGTTTCTGATAAAATAAAACTTCTTTGGTTAAGAGTTTTTGTTCTGTCTTAAGTTCTCGTTCTTATATTTGAAGACTGTGGGCAAAGCACACAGTTCTCTCAATCCTTTGCAAAAATGCAGAAACATCAGTTAGTGACACTATCTGGCTGCTTCTTGGAGCAGCTAGTCTTGGAGCTCCATAAGAGGAGATGCGATTCTTCATTAGTCCTAAGTAGTACACAGAATCTGACAAGAGGCATCAGTGAACTGCCTGGTAATAGTGATGATAATATGGTTAAATTTACTGTTTTTGTTGGGTGAAAATTACCCCCCTTCTTTCTAAAAAAGAAGGCAGCCTCACTACAGTAACATCTGGCTTCTAAAAAGGGAAGCTTCCCAAAAATGAGGACATGAGCAGTCATAATGGTAAAATACTTGCAAACGACATAGAGACTACTTAAAAACACTGTAATAGATACTTGGACTAAATCTGTACCCTTTATAAAAGAAAGAAAGAAAGCAGGTTTAATACAAACAAGGGAAGTACTTTTTTCGTGCAGCTAAACCTGTGGAGCTACTTCCCATGACATGTTGTAATAGCCAAAAGTATAACTGGTTTCAGAAAAGATCTAGATAGGTACATCAATGTCTGTTAGCCAGAGTGGTCAGCGGTGCTACAATGCTTACTTCCTGGAATGGAAAACAAATGGATGACTCCATAATTGTATTGTTCTGTACATGCCCCCTGAAGCTCTGGTGTGTGCCACGATCAGAGCCAGAGTACTGGGCAAGATGGACCAAGGTCTGACCCGGTGTCACAGGTTTTATGTTCTTGTGTAGGAAACTTGCTGATCATCACATTGAATCCCAACCACCCTCTGCAATTAGTCAATTAAGGTTTTTATCATTACTGTTACAAACAGTGCAGCACATACCTTTCAGCTTGATGTGGAAAGCTTTGATTACTCGACTGGCAGGTTAAAATTGTCACTTGACAGTTCTAAGCATGGTTTCAATGAAAGCAAATTATTGATCTTGAAGAACAATAAAATGCCATAATAAACTGAGGTTTGGGATTAACAACATTTTTAGGCTGGTTGTTGTTAACAGGATACTTTTATTTCAAGAAGCTCTTTTGTTGTTCCCCCCCCAGATACTGTCTTCCATTGAATTGCTGCAGCATTCTTTACCCAAAATCAACCGTAGTGCTTCTGAACCTTCTCTGCATCGTGCAGCCCACACAGAGGACATAAATTCATGCACATTAACATCTACAAGACTACCTGTTTTTTAGGGAGTGTGCACATGCTCTCTTGCTCTAACCAATAATGGGAAAGAAAAACAGTCATAGCAGTTGTGCTTTTAATGCCTCAGTGTACAGGATTGCAGTGCCAGCAGGATTATCGTGTCTCCCAGTTTTAAGAACAAGCTGCTAAGGATGGCTACACTTCTAATCCTACAGGGACATTTCTCCATGTGGCCTTTTTCTACCATTTCTGTTATTAGGATAGATTTAACTGAGACTGTAATCAAGAAAATCTATTACTATTTTTTTAATAGATGCACTTGAGCCTTATTTTCCCGTAAGCAGAAAAGATGGACATTTCTTTGGCAGTTTTGTGTCTTGATCTGATTCTGTTTTATAAAATGGTATTTTTATAGCAAGGATGGCTCAGCATTTGAGGAAAGAAATCTTGCAGATTGCTTCTGCTTTTTTGGATTGTCCCATGCCATATGCCACTGTAAAGTTGGGAGATTTTAACTAAAATGGCCATCTCCAGGCAAGATTGAAGGAAGAAGAGAAAAAAACAAATTCTGGAAATTAGCTCCTGCGACGAGTACTCATGAAGCAGATAAAATCTGTTATAACAAATTGCTAAGTCAACACAAAAATAATTTTGCACATATAAGAAAAACTTCTGCAGAGGAGTGGAATATATTCTGAATAGTACTGCTGAGAGAAGGATGCTAGCACAAAATCTTGCTGTGATCTTCTCCA
Source organism: Carettochelys insculpta (assembly GCF_033958435.1). Classification (NCBI taxonomy): domain Eukaryota; kingdom Metazoa; phylum Chordata; order Testudines; family Carettochelyidae; genus Carettochelys; species Carettochelys insculpta. Next base: position 12,013,745 of record NC_134147.1, on the reverse strand, counting down.
GTAATTTAAGAAGCTTTTTTGGTACTATTGACTTGTATCTTGCAGCCCAATGAGGTATCAAGTGCGGAATGACATGCTTTTTCGGATGAGGAAAGCTAAGTAACCTTATCAAAAGATGCAGCAACTTCAACCCATTTGAAGCTGTCTTCCAAAAGATGCACTATAAAAGAGGAAACTGAGTATACAGTTTTTCTTGCTGATTTGGGTTTTAATTTTGTTTTATTGCTTCTGAAAAAATGCCTTTATTGTAAACCAAGGTTCCTCTGATTCTTATTTTAATAAAATAAATTAAATGTAGGATGAAGTTTCAGTGTCTTTCTTCACTGCAGTATCTTATCTTTCTAAGGTTTCTATTTAAAATGCAGGTAATTCTGCAATCCTGCTGATTTAGACAGTTTTAAATTCTCTAAATTGTAAATTATCACAAATATAAAAAACTCCCCAAAAGCACAAGGTTTCAGTAACTGCATTTACTTAAATATATATTTATAATTAAAAGTTAGCAATTCTGAGCTGCTTGTAATGGAAAACTTGACAGAACAGTGTGGTAGTACCGAAGTTCTGAGACATTTAATATGTTGACTATTTCTTTTGCTCTTTGCATAATGTCCCAAAGTAACTACAGCAGAGCTTACGTACAAAATACATTCCTAATATTTGCATGTATAGTTATTACCCTCTTTCACGAAATGTGAATTAGGCTATTTCTGCTCTGCTTTTATGTTCCATTGGTCTGTTTTTCTTAGACTACTGCATCATGTAACCAGCCAGCTCTCTGCGGACTACAATTTAGGAACTGTAAAACAGCCTAATTTCAGGTTACAGCAGCGAAGGGTCCTGTGGCACCTTATAGACTAACAGAAAAGTTTTGAGCATGAGCTTTCGTGAGCACAGACTCACTTCATCAGATGCATCTTGGTATTTAAACACTTGAATATTAAGTATTACTATACAACAGGAAAGAGATTCAGAGACCAGCTCACAACCTGAAATTAAGTATCGGAGGAGTAGCAGTGTTAGTCTGGATCTGTAACAGCAGCGAAGGGTCCTGTGGGATGCATCTGATGAAGTGAGTCTGTGCTCATGAAAGCTCATGCTCAAAACTTTTCTGTTAGTCTATCAGGTGCCACAGGACCCTTCGTTGCTGTTACAGATCCAGACTAACACGGCTACTCCTCTGATACTTAATTTCAGGTTGTGAGCTGGTCTCTGAATCTCTTTCCTGTTGTATAGTAATACTTAATATTCAAGTGTTTAAATTGGGGAAGAATGGGAAATAGTTATAAGGACATGGCCATTGCTGCAATAGAATATATTATGCTCCTCTTTTTATCTTACCTAAATTTCCAGTTACTGACATGTGCTCTCTTTCCCAGTTAAAAGAGAGAACTGATCATGCAATTCCCTGTATGCTAATGATTACATAAATCAGAAACCATCAACTAACTTACCTGTGGCATAGAATCTAAAGTTAAGACCACTTTGGGAATGCAGGTTGTTTGTAACTCTGAACAAAACATGGTTATTCTTTGAAAAGTTTACAACTGAACATTGAGTTAATGCAGCTTGGAAACTTTACTGTGCTGAAGAAAACTACTACTCTCCCTTTATTTCAACAGTTTAACATGATTCTGTGTGTGTTTGTTTTTTTTAAGCAGGGAGAGGGAGGGTTGTGTTTTCCTTTTGTTTGTGCTGCTGCCTGCTTGTGTATTTCTGGTTTCCAATGAGGGGTGTGGTTGACTTGTCAGTTTGTAATTTATGTTTGTAATGGAGGTTTTGCTGCACAGACTAGAAATCCTTATCCTGCTACCTTGTTAGATGAAATGGGAATAATTTCCTAACTGGTTATTATTTTGCTGTGATTTGTGCAAACTTCTACTCAGTTTTTTATATTTTTACCATCCTTAGCTTCTTACAGACACCAGCTGATTAACTCCAGAGTCTTCACAAAAGGGGAATTATTGAAACACAAAACAAAGAAGCCTGTCAAATTGAGGGTTTATTTAATTTTTACTCCCTGCAGATTAGCAAGTTTCTTGTTCCCATAATAAATGTGCCCACACAAAAAGGTCTTAACGTTGTTTAAAATAGTTTGTTGTAATCTTTACAGAATTTCAGCATTAAAAAGGCTAAACTAGCACTGCAGTGAAATTACCTTAACATTCATATATTTGCTTACATTCAGCTTCATCATTCTGATGACATCCAAAGTGTCACCCCAAACCATGACACATTGTTAGTGACGAAGTATGAACTGTAAGAGCAGAACTTCATTCTGTTCTACAGCTATCATTCCTTAAACAGCATTATACAAGAAAAAATAAGAGAATTGAAAATACAACATACTCTAGCTTTGTGTTCCAAAATGGAATAATTTAAGATCTAAGACATTGAATAATTTCACTCCTAAATAGGATGTGTACCTTTGGCCTGGTCTGCACTTCAAGTAAAGGTTGAAGTTAGTTGCGTTAGGTTGATTTTTCTAATCAAGGAGTCTGCACCACAAAGGCGATTATTTCTGTACTCCGGGATGAGAGGAGTAACACTAAATTTGACCTTGCATGGTCAAACTTGGGATAGTGTAGATGCAGCACTGCAAAAGTTGACATTCTTAGCCTCTAGGAGGTGTCCCACAGTACCCCAATGTGACTGCTCTTTCAGCTCTGCTGCTCTCCAGGTACACAGGAAAAGTCCTGGTAGAATTTGAATTTAATTTCCTGCTTGGTCCAACAGCACACCTGACCGTGAATACTCAAGGTTGCAAACAAACTCCAATATGGAACATGCAGGAGATCCTGGATCTCATTGCTGTGTGGGGAGAACAATCAATGCGATCAGAGCACCAAAGCAATAGAAGCAATGCTGGTATCTAGTCCAAAATCACACAGGGCATGGTGGAAGAAGGATGCGGCAGGCACACCCAGCAGTGCCATATGAAAATAAAGTTGCTCAGGCAGGTTTACCGGAAGACAAGGGAAGCAAACGGTCGGTCTAAGTCAGAGCAGCATAGGTGGGGGGAGCAGGGGAGCTGCTGGTAGAGCTGCAGGTGGAGCACAAACTTCCCCTGTGGAACCTTTCACCAAGTTTCACAGACTCCTCTCCCAGGTGCCCAAAATGTGGGAGGTGGGAGGAAGTCCAGGGTAGCCTTGCATTTAATTCCCAGGTTTGTCTCCTGTCACAGAACACTGTCATTCCCACAGCTGTGATTGCTGAACAAGGGGGTTGTTATAGGCCACTTGTGCATTCCAGCTCCCCTGACTTCCCCCCCCGCCCCAAACGCCTTTTGTATGTTCTGTTCCTAAATAAAAATGCTCGTATCATCTGGGGAGGGGGCAGTTTACCAGGTGGTACATGTAAATGCATAACACTATGAATGTTGCTTTTGTTGCAGTCTAATCCACTCAAACACCAGAGCTGTGCTTTCGAACAGCCAAAAGCACATTCTGCCACTATTCTGTATTTACTCATCCTTAAGTTGAGATGCTCCTCATTGCTGTCCAGGCTGCCTGCGTATGGCTTCATGAGCCACAGGGCAAGGGGTAGGCTGGGTGTCGAAGGATAAGTATTGGCATTTCAACATTGCCAATGGTAATCTTCTTGTCTGGGAAGAAGATTCCTCCTTGCAGTTTTCTAAAGACACCAGCATTCCTGAAGATGCATGTGTCATGCACCTCTCCTGATGGTGGTGAAATGTCCCTTGCAATCCCTGGGCAAGGTGTCCTAGATAGGGATAGTCATGCCACCTCTCAGCTCATCGGGGATCCCTGTTAAAGCAAAGCCACCTACTATGGCCTGCATATTTCCCAAAGTCACTATCCTTCCTTGTAGAAGAATATTGATTGCCCTGGCTACTTGGATCACAGCAGTGCGCACAGTTGATTTTACCCAATCTGAATTGTTTCCCAATTGACTACTAGCAGTTTACTGTTTGTAAGCTTCCAAAGGGCTATCGCCACTTGCTTGTCAACTATTAAAGCATGCCTCATGCTGATGTTGCTGCACTTCAGCATGGGGAAAGCAATTTGCAAAGTGACATGAAGGTGACCTACACATGCAAAAGTTTTGCAGCCAGTGGTCATCTTCCCACAGATGACATACTGTGGTCCCACCAATCTGCACTTCTTATGAGACCAGAACCACCAGGATTGTCTCTGTGTCAACAGAATGACTGCTGCCAACATAAGCCATTTGTTCCACTCAGAGGTTTTATGCACATCTTGTGTTTGTGGCCTCATTCTTCCTTGCTTGGGTGCCTCCTGCCTAGGTTCTGGACATACCACATCAAGTGTGAGGTGTTTGAAATGCTTGCTACAACAAGCTGAAATTCAGCAAGGTTCATAGTTGATATTGCATCTCCACAGCTAATCAGGAAATAAAGGGTGAGTGGAGATGAGTGCATTATTTGATGCTGACAAGATTACCCAAAATCATGTCCTGCAATGTTTTTGTTCCATCAGGTACTAGGAAACTAATCAGGAATACACAATGGCTATGCACTGTACTGCTGTCCATGCACCTTCAACTTTACAAAATTGTGTGTGCAAAAAGCCACCCTTAAGTTTGTCCTCCTCTCACAGCATAAACATACTTTGGTTGGCAATTAACATTTTACCTCAGGGAAAAGAGGGCAGTACACAAAGCAATGGTGCCAGCCAGCCCCTACGAAAGGTAGGATGAGATTTGCTAAAGAAAAGTTGGGTGCTCTGTTTAATTTTAATGGAAATTGTTCATCAACTGTCCCTAGGTCACAGTGAAAATTTAGGCAGAGTTGTCTTGTTTTAATAAATACTACAACATAGGGAATCTCTTGCTTCTGTGTTGACAAAGGTGAAAAAGGAATTGTCTTGCTTAAAAGATTCCAAAAGTAAAGCAAAGCAGGACAGTACAACTGTGGGGCTACCTGTGATATGGCACTGGAAATAATGCAGACAGCTTTTCCAAAACTGTGTATAGGCTTGATTTTAAAGGGGCCTCAAAGCATTAATGTACATGGAAAGATAAATGTAACTCATACAGGGAGGAACAGGAATCGATGCATCATAATTGTGATCTTACAATCCAGATGTATAGTTAATGTCACTGGAGAATGTTGTAACTTAAATTTAATATCCTGGGCTACAAATGAAGGGCCATTTTTTAATCGTGTAACAGAGAGAATCACAGAACATGAGGACTGGTAGGGACCTCAAGAGGTCATTGAGTCCTGTCCCCTGCCCTCACAGGAGGACCAAGCACACTCCTAGAGAGTCCCTGATAGATGTCTATTTAACCTGCCCACAGCTGAATTGGAACATATCATATCCGTGAAACTCTGCACCAAGTCAGGAGATGTCAACATCATCAGTGCTCATGCACCCATGTTGGTGTTGTGCGCCGAAGACAAGGACTGCTTTTATTATAATCTTCAGAAAGTTATCGACTCCAACTGTCAAACAACTGTACATCTGTGATAGGGTTCAGGGGTCCCCCTGCACTGCACCCCGTCTGCTGGCAGGATTGACTCTCACTCAGCAGGTACAACAGAAGGTTTCTTAGGCAACAGATGCCCAGTTTCTCACAGAAGCGACAGCACAGCAGCCAGAGACAGTCCTTCCAACCCATCCTAGGGAGAAGACCCCGAGGAGTGCCCCTCTGGAGTGTAGCTTTCCCCCTCCTCAGGCTGGCTGCCTTCCAGCTCCTCTTTCCCCAGCTTCCTAACTGCCGCCCCCGATTCAAAACCCAGCTCGGCTCCTCCCTCCTCTTTGTTCAGGGCAGAGGTGTTACCTGCCAGTTGTAGCCCCAGGGTCATCCTTAGCCACTGGGAGCTGCTGCTTGCCTCAGACATCCAGCCTGACTCACACATGCACTCCCCACACTCCATCACACCTCTCCCCCCTTCCAGACTGAACTGAGCAGGGTCACTTAGCCAGTGACCTGGGGAAGTTCGGGGCCCTCCTTGCGTGACAGGGCATCAGCTATGGTGGTGTTGTTCCCCTTGACGTGGACCACATCCATGTTGTAGTCCTGCAGGAGCAGACTCCACCGCAGGAGCTTGCCGTTGGCCCCTTTCATGTGATGCAGGCAGGTCAGGGGTGAGTGATCGGTGTACACAGTGAAACGCCGTCCAAACAGGTACGGCTGCAGCTTCCCCAGTGCCCACACCATGGCCAGACATTCCTTCTCTATAGCTGCGTAGTTCTGCTCCCGGGGCAGCAGCTTCTTACTCAGGTACACAATGGGGTGTTTCTCCCCTTTGTCATTCACCTGCATTAGCACCGCCCCCCAGCCCCACATCTGAGGCATCGGTGAACACCAGGAAGGGTTTGTTGAAGTCTGGATTTGCCAGCACTGGGGCCCTGACCAGAGCCTCCTTCAGCGCGCAGAGGGCTTCTTGGCACTGTTCAGTCCAGACCACCTTGTCAGGCTTTCCCTTTTTACACAGCTGCGTGAGAGGGGCTGCGATGGAGCTAAAGTGGGGCACAAACCACTGGTAGTACCCCGCCATCCCAACGAAGGCCTGGACCTGTTTCTTAGTCTGGGGTGTGGGCCAATCTCTGACAGCCTCCACTTTAGCTGGCTCTGGCTTTAAGCAGCCGCTGCCCACCTTGTGGCCCAGGTGGGTCACCTCAGCCATTCCCACCTTGCACTTCCCTGCCTTGATAGTCAGACCAGCCTTCTGGAGTCGGTTCAGCACCTGCTTGACTTGGGACACATGGTCCTCCCATGTCTGGCTGAAGATGCAAATGTCGTCCATGTAAGCCAGGGCAAAGCTCTCCATCCCTTTCAGTAGCTGGTCCACCAGATGCTGGAAGGTAGCAGGTGCCCCCTTGAGGCCAAAGGGCAGGACCAGGAACTCGTAGAGCCCCACAGGGGTGATGAAAGCTGACTTGAGCCGGGCATCTTCATCTAATGGCACTTGCCAGTACCCCTTGGTGAGGTCTATGGTGGTGAGGTAACGGGCTCCCCCCCCCCAGCTCGTCTAAAAGGGCATCAGGCCTGGGCATGGGGTAGGTGTCCGATACAGTGATGGCGTTAAGCTTGCAATAGTCCACACAAAACCGAACAGACCCATCTTTTTTAGGGACTAACACCACAGGAGAGGCCCAGGGGCTGGACGAGGGTTGGATCACCCCCAGAGCCAGCATGTCTTCAACCTCCTGCTCTATGTCCTGAGCCATCTTCCCTGTGGCTCTGAATGGCACACACTTGATAGGGGCGTGGGTGCCTGTCTCTATTCGGTGGACAGCTAGGTCAGTGTGTCCAGGTCTGTCAGAGAACAGCTGTTGATGCAAATGCAGCACCTCCTTGATCTCCGTCTGCTGGGCAGGGGTCAGCTGGTGTGAGAGGGGAATAGATTCCAGCAAGGAGCTGGCTCCAGCCCTTGAGAGTAAATCCACCAAGGGATCATCCCCCTGCCCCTCCCAGTGCCTGCACACGGCCAGCACCAAGTTCTGTCTGTCCCAGTAAGGTTTCATCATGTTCACATGATGGCTGTGGGCCCGGTTTGACAGTTCCACCACATAATTCACATCATTTAGCTGTTTGACGACCTTGAAGGGCCCATCCCAGGCCGCTTGCAGCTTGTTCCGCCACACAGGTACAAGGACCACCACTTGGTCCCCAGTGGCATAGGCTTGGGCCCTGGCCTTACGGTCATACCAGACCTTTTGCTTCCTTTGGAGAGGTTCTCCCTGGCCCGGCCCATGAGCTCGGTGAGTTTTTCCCGGAAGGACAGTACATACTGTACCACTGACCCCCCTTCAGGAGAGGCCGTCCCCTCCCACTCTTCTCTGAGCAAGTCCAAGGGCCCCTGTACCCTCCTTCCATACAGCAGCTCAAACGGGGAGAACCCCTTGGACCCTGTATGCAAACGGCAGGTGGGGTAACTACTTGTCCCAGTCATGGGGGTATTGATTCATGAAGGTTCTCAGCATCTGCTTTAGAGTCCCATTGAACCTCTCCACCACCCCATTGGGCTGCGGGTTGTAGGATGTGGCCCAGGTGTGCCGGACCCCACACTTGTCCCACAAGCTTTGTAGCAGGGCCGACATGAAGTTGGACCCCTGATCTGTGAGGACTTCCTTGGGGAACCCCACTCTGCTGAAAACGGACAGCAGTGCATCTGCCACGGTGTCAGCGTTGATAGAGGTCAAGGCCACTGCTTCTGGGTATCGCGTGGCAAAATCTACCACTACCAAAATATATTTCTTCCCCGAACGCGTTGCCTTGCTGAAGGGTCCCACTCTGTCTATAGCCACTTTCTGGAAAGGCTCCTCTATGATGGGCAGTGGCCCCAGGGGAGCTTTCCCCTTGTCCCGGGTCTTCCCCACCCTCTGGCAGGGATCGCAGAACAGGCAATACAGACGGACAGCTGCAAAGATCCCAGGCCAAAAAAAGTTTTGTAACAACCTTCTCCTGGTGCAGTGGATCCCCTGGTGTCCTGCGAGTGGGATATCATGGGCTAGGTACAGCAACCTGCGCCGGTACTTTTGGGGAACCACCAGTTGCCTCTGGACCTTCCATGGCTCTGCTTTGCGTCTGGGAGCCCATTCCCGGTCCAGGAATCCCTTTTCCCACAGGAATCTCTCCCTGCAGCTCTCCCCCAGCTGGGGAGCTGAGCTGAGACTGGCCAGTTCCCTCAGCTCCTGCAAGGAGGGGTCTCTCTGCTGCTCTGCCTGAAATTCTTCGGCTGGGGCAGGGGCGGATGCTACTTCCCCATCCCTGTCTGGCTCCAGCACCCCTGGCCTGTGAGATCTGGTTTTTGGGGGCCCCCTTTCTCTCAGGGTTGGCCCCTGTGTCTCCTGTGACTTTGGCTGGGCTTGTACCCCTGAATCTGGGGAGCGTACCCCTCCTTTTCTTTGGCTACGGGTCAGGACCAGGGCACGAGGGCGTTCACCTTGCCAGTTCTACAGGTCAGCCCCCATCAGTACATCCGCCGGCAAATGGCTGTGCCCGCCCACCTCCTTGGGGCCTTCCTTGTCCCCCCATTTCAGGTGCACCCTCGCCCTGGGCACCTTGAAAGGGGTCCCATCAATTCCTGTTATCGTCAGGTGGGAATTGGGTATCATGCAGCCCGGTGCCACCACCCTGGCTCGGGCCAGCGTTACATCAGCGCCTGTGTCCCAGAACCCCGTGACCTTTTTCCCGTCTACCTCGAGGTGTTTGAGACGTTTGCTCCACAGAGGTAGTGCCGCCCCCACTCTGTAAACTGACCTCTGAGCATTTGGTCCCCCTGGTGAGCTGGTCTGTGGGGCGGACTCAGCCCAATCCGAGTGCCTATTGTCAGCACCACCCGCCTTGGCCGCCAGCCTCTCTGGCTTCTGGGACTCCACCCAGTTGACTCCACGACCCCCCGGCCTGCTCAACCTGTCTGGGAGCATGGGGCACTGGGCTGCTCTATGCCCCTTTCGCCCACAGCGATAACAGCCTAGGTCTTGTTGTGTCCCTCGGGCCAGCTGCTCTGCCCAGGCTCTGCTTGGCTCTCTGGGGCGGTAGGTGGCCAGCCCCTCTTTCCTGGGCTCGCCCAAGAGGTGGTCCCCTCTGTCGTACAGTCAGGGACCGGTCTCTCTGAGATTCTCGGTCTCCCCGGGGCTCCCTCTCTCCCCGGGGCTCACTTTCAAACCTGGCCCGGCTGTTTGTGAACACATCTGCCAGTTTCCCTGCATTGTGTGAATCCTCTGGCTTCTGGTCCACGAGCCACACCCTCAGGTCAGATGAGCACATCTCGTAGAATCGCTCCACGACCGCCAGCTCGATCAGGTCCTCTATGGCCTGGACTCCCATTCCGAACGCCCACTTCTGGTAGTATTGCTTCAGGCGGGCGGTTGTATCTACATGGGTTTCCTCTGGCCTCTTCTGCGCCTCCTGGAACTTCTTCTTGTACATCTCTGGAGTCAGCCCGAACTTATGCAGCAGGGCCTGTCTGAACCGTTCATAGTCCCCAGGCTGCAGCCCCTCCAGCTGGCTGAGCACCACTGCGGCCTTCTGGCCCAGCAAGGGGGTGAGGTGCCGGAGCCACTCAGCTGGGGGAACCTCGTGCAACTCACAGGCTTGCTCAAAGGTGGTAAGGAACTCATCCATGTCCCCTGGGTCCTGACCCTGGGCCAGCACACGCGTCTCCAAGTGACTGGCCACCCCAAGCCGTCTGGCCCTCTCCCTGCTTACCGCAGCTGGGGCCTCTTGGCGTCTCGCCTCTGCCATGGCCCGCTCATGCTCCCGCTCTCGCTCTCTCTCCTCCCGCTCTCTCTCTTGTAGCTGGCGCTCGTGCTCCCTCTGCCGTTCCTGGGCTTCCAGTTCCTTTAATCTCGCCTCGAGCTCCAGCCGTCGCAGCTCTGTGGCGGGGGACTCTGCCCGCGATGGACCACCGCTAGCTGAGCGCGACCTGGCGGGCACCGCGTCTGTCTGACGGCATCAAGCCCCTGCTCCTGTCGGAGAATCCGAAACGCTTCCCGAGGCTGACTGGCCACTTTCTGCTGGGACAGGCTCTGCCCCCCCCGGATCCGTCACTCTCTTCCAGCTGGGCAATCAGCTGGACCTTGGTCGCCTTCCCCACGGTCAGGCCCCTCTCTCTGCACAGCCCCGCTAGCTCTGCCTGTAGGAGTTGGGTATAATCCATCTCCCCGCTGCCTCCCGGGGTATCCACTCACCAGCAGCAGCTGCAGGGATTGCTCTGCTCCCCCTCTGGCTCTTGTAAGGCTCCTTCTTTCTCTTGTGCTCAGACAGCCACTCCTGGGAGCTCATCCGTGGGTGCAGTGCATCCCACTTCTGACACCAGTGTGATGGGGTTCAGGGGTCCCCCTGCACTGCACCCCGTCTGCTGGCAGGATTGACCCTCACTCAGCAGGTACAACAGAAGGTTTCTTAGGCAACAGATGCCCAGTTTCTCACAGAAGCGACAGCACAGCAGCCAGAGACAGTCCTTCCAACCCGTCCTGGGGAGAAGACCCCGAGGGGTGCCCCTCTGGAGTGTAGCTTTCCCCCTCCTCAGGCTGGCTGCCTTCCAGCTCCTCTTTCCCCAGCTTCCTAACTGCCGCCCCCGATTCAAAACCCAGCTCGGCTCCTCCCTCCTCTTTGTTCAGGGCAGAGGTGTTACCTGCCAGTTGTAGCCCCAGGGTCATCCTTAGCCACTGGGAGCTGCTGCTTGCCTCAGACATCCAGCCTGACTCACACATGCACTTCCCCCACTCCATCACAACATCTTTGGTGACCTCAGTGCAAAAGTTGGACGTGACCATCAGTCCTGGCTCATCTGCCTCGGTCATCATGGTATTGAGAAAATGAACAAAAATAGTAAAAGGCTTCTCAAATTCAGCTCTAAGAATCAGCTCTGCATCACTAATACTTTCTTTAACTTGAAAGAGTGTCACAAGGTTTCATGACGCCACCCAAGATCTGGTCACTGGCATCAACTTGACCTTGTACTGGAACACAGCAAACATCTCAACGCCATCAAAATTACATGCATGTATCACAGCGCAGGTTGTGACACAGATCACTCCTTGACGATCAGCAGAGTGAATACTGTCCCAAAGAAACTCTATATGACAAAGGAATGTGATAAGCTAAAAATCAATATCCTCCATACCAGAGATGCGCTGAAATGCTCTGTCTTCGCAAATGAGCTCACTCACAAAATGGAACACAAACCTGACCAACAAACCACTGATGAAACATGGTCCATGCTGAGAGATGCAATATACGAATGTGCCAAATCTGCCTTTGGAACATGTAAATTCTCTAACAAAGACTGGGTTGATGAAAATGCTGACATTCTTTGGCCTTTTCAAGAAAAACACAAGGCACAAAGAAAGCATCTCAAAGCACAAGAGATCAACTTTGCCACGGAAGATCTGCTCTTCAGAGAGAATCCAGGCAGTATGCGAACAAGTACTGGGCCGATCAATGTTCTAATATTCAAAAGGTATCAGATTTGGGCAAACAAAACCATGTATGATGGATTGAAGCACTCGGACAAAACATTACCAAAGTCACCTGTCCATTTAAATGTTTCAGTGCGGTGATCACAGAGAAAAAGGTGCAGATGTACAGATGGGTGGAACACTACTAAAGTCTTTATTCCCACAAGCATACAATACAACGTGAACTTGACAACCTCATCCCAACTTTTCCAGAAATGTCTGCACTAGATGCAGAGCCAATGGAGGAGGAACTTTCTCAAGCTCTTCATGTTGTCTCCAGTGGAAATGCACCAGGAAATGACAAAATCCCAGCTGAAGTCCTGAAGGCAGACAAGGCTGTGCTCTTCCCCTTCCTCTGTGATTTACTCCTAGAATGTTGGAGAGCAGGAGATGTCTCACATGACAGGAAGGATGCATACAACATCACTCGCTATAAAAACAAAGGCGACAAGGGTGACTGCAACAACTACAGATGCATCTCATTACTGACCATTACAGGCAAAACATTCTCAAACACCTGCAAAAACTCGCAGACTGAGTCTATCCAGAAACACAATGTGGACTCAGGGTTGGCAGGTCAACAATAAACATGATTTTCTCACTTCAACAACTACAGGAAAAAGGAAGAGAACAAGGAAAGTCATTTATGGACTTAAAGACTTTTGGCACAATTAGTAGATCAGGACTATGCAGAGTATTAACCAAGATTGGCTGCCCACCAACCCTACTCAAGCTCATAACATCCCTTCATGAAAACATGAAAGCAACAGTGTAATATGATGGATCTACATAAGAACTGTTTGCAATGAACAGTGAAGTCAAACAAAGGTGTGTTCTTGCCCCTGCTCTCTTCAGGATATTCTCAGTTCTATTGAACTGTGCATTTCAGAGCTCACACAGTGATGTGTTTCTCCACACAAGATTAGATGGCTCTCTCTACAACCTGGCAAGACTCAAGGCCAAAACTAAGGTCAAGAAAGTCCTCATCAGGGAACTCCTTCACAGACGATGCAGCTCTCATGGCTCATAATGAAGACACACTGCAGTCACTGATGGATTCTCTGCCCAGAGCCTGCAAGTTGTTTTCCCTTGACATAAGCATGAAATGTTGTATTCACTCAAGGTGTACCTCAGCAACCCAATGTCGTTCTGGATAACAGCCCATTAGGTGTGGTCCAACAATTCTGTTACCTTAGATCTACTGCCACCACAAACCTATCCATGGACGAAGAACTGATCATCAGAATCGGAAAGGCAGCTACTATTTTTGGCAGACTTACAAAACAAGCATGGAACAATCCTAAACTGATAGTGAAAACAAAGATACTAATCTACCAGGCATGTGTATTGAGTATTCTGCTATATGGTTCAGTGGCCTGGACCACCTACCTGAACTAGGAGGAAAAACTGAACAGCTTCCGTTTTCGCTGTCTCAGCAGAATTATGAATGTCAACTGGCAAGAACAAGTTCTTCTTCGAGTGGTCCCTGTGGGTGCTCCACGGTAGGTGTTGGGCTCGCCCCGGCGCTGCAGATTGGAATTCTTCTAGCAGTTTCCTCTGGATCGCGCATGCGCTGATGCGCACCGCTCCCTCGTGCGCCCTCAGTCATGTGCGTGATCTGGTCCCCACCAGTTCCTTCTGAACCGCCAACGGCTGCAGACGGAATCCGCTCCGGCTCTAACGCCTGAGACAGATAAGACAGTTAATTCTACTTGTTAGCTCGTTGTTTTTCTTACTATTGTACAAAAAAAAAAAAACAGCAAAAAAAAAGTGAAAAAAATAAAATAAATAATAAAATACTAAGAGAGAAGAGGAACGGAGGGAAGAGGAGCAGACAAAGAAGGCTGGTTAAGCCGTCCACTACCCTGAAGGCCGTAAATGTTATTTGTTTGAAGAACGCAGTGATTAGCGGCTAAGTACCCTATTAACAGTAAAGACTCACCGTGATGTCTTCCTCAGGGTTTAAGAAGTGTGAGTCATGCTGCGAGGCTATGCCGGCCTCTGATGGGCATAGTAAGTGCATTCGTTGCCTGGGGGAGTCCCATGTTACCCAGAAGTGTTCGCACTGCGCTAAGCTTACAGCCAGGGCCAGGGCCAGGAAGGACAGAGAGATGAGGGTCAAAATTATCTTGTTTGATAAGGCCCTTCAGCCTGAGCCACCGGAGAAGCCTCACACAGAAGGGCCCTTTGGGTCGCATAAAAGGAAGGCAGCTTCTTTGACCCCCTCTGTGCAAAAGAAGAAGAAACTTTCCCCGGCTTGATCCTTGCCAGCGGTTTCAGCGAGCCGGACGAGTGGAACGCAGAGCCCTGAACCATGGGCTGATGAAAGCGGCAGCGCAGTCATGCATGTGGCTGGGGCCGGCCCTCTGACTATTCAACAGTTGGCACCGAGGGCGCCGCAGGCGCCGGTGTGGCAAGCGCCGGAATCGGCGGCCCCGCCTCGCGAGGCACGGGTTCTCACAGCGCCGACAGCGCAGGGGCACCCAGCAGAGGGCCAAATGGCGCCGGAGGAAGCTACCCGCGTGGCACCGCATATGGCAGCACTGACAACGGGGCCGAGATCCCCGGCACAGGAGGGTCAGCGCCCACCCTGCAGGGGTGGGGGAAAGCTAGGGCCAAAACCCGGCACCTCAGTCCATCTCCGGACATGGCTGCAATGCTATTATCACCCAGCCCCCCGCACCCCGAGATACACATGCTGCATCGCTGAGCGGCAACTCCACCGGCCTATTTCAGACCCCCCTCTCCGTTCCTCCAACCACCTTCGCCTTGGCTCAGGCCACCTTCACCCTTTTTGGGCATGGATCCCTACGAGTAGTATCACAAACCAGCTTCGCCATTATCAGTGTCGTCACGGAGATCCCGCTCTCCCAGACTACATAGGTACACACTCCGATCGTGGTCCAGGTCTCCATCACCGGGCCCTTGTCCGTGTTGTTATGGCCGTCCTCATCATACTGAACACTGACATCGGAGATCTAGATCCAGGGGCAGATCCCCACCCACTCCTCGCCAACACCCCTGTATACACTCTTGCTCTGGGAGAGGAACGCAGCTGTCCCAGGGGGAAATAGGTCCAGAGTCCCGAGACTTTCCTTCACAGCCCATGAAGGAGCAAACATACCAGCGAACTCAAGAACCAGAGGAGTTGGGGGAGGTTTATCCTAGCGGCTCCTCCTCATCCTCCCCAGATGAGGCAGTTGTCCCCGGGGAACATCTCCCCTCCGGATGACCTTAAACAATTCCAAGAGTTGTTCAAAAGAGTAGCATACACACACAACATTCAAATAGCAGAGGTGCAGGAGAAGCATCATAAACTCCTGAAAAATTTGAGACCTCCGGCTTCATCTAAAATCGCTATCCCACTGGACGAAGCCATTATGGAATCAGCCACTAACATATGGCAGACTCCGGCCTCCATCCCGCCTATGAATAAAAGGGCAGATAAGAAATACCTCGTCCCAGCCAAGGGCTTGGAATTCTTGTTTAGCCACCCACAGCCCAATTCTTTGGTGGTCGAATTGTCCCAACAGAGGCCAAAGACGCCTCAGTATAAGTAGGGGGGTCAGATAAAGATGCTAAGAAATTAGAACTGTTCAGCAGAAAGGTCTACTCCTCCTCTACCTTATTACTGAGAATGGCAAACTACGCGGCACATTTATCAAACCATAACTTTGACAATTACTCTAGACTTACCTCTCTCATGGATTCCCTCCCGGAGGACAAGAAGCCAGTGTTAAAGGCGATCGTCCAGGAGGGCTACGCGGCCTCGCGAACGGGAGTTCAGATTGCCCTGGATGTGGAGGACACTGTGGCACGCTCAACAGTCGCAGCAGTGGTAATGCTTAGGGAATCCTGGCTCCAGATGTCTGGTATCCCCAGAGATCTACAGGCGAAGATCGTAGATCTTCCCTTCGACAAGCAAAAGCTGTTTGCAGAATCAACCAACTTGGTCCTCCACTCTAGCAAAGATTCGAGGGCCACACTTGAGACCTTGGGTATCTACACTCCTCCATACAAGAAAAAGAAGTTTTATCCTCAGCAAAGGCGCTACCGCTTACCAACCACAACGCGCACAATATCAGCGAGGCTATGACCAAGGGCGCCATCAACAGCAGCAACAGTACAGGGCCCCCAGGCGATGTTCTCAACAAAGTTGCACAACCTCGGGGCAAGCCCAGAGGCAGCAAGTTTGACGGGTATGTCGAGGACTGCACTATCAACACCATCGCTCAATGCCACTCTCACCTCATGTTCTATCATTGCCTCAAACCGTTCTACTCCCAATGGCAAAACATCACAACAGACAAATGGGTGCTGGAAATTATAGCCACGGGTTACACGATCCCCTTCCAGTCACTACCACCGACGAAACCTCCCACCCGGCCTCTTCTCAGGGACCCTTCTCACGAGGCGAGGCTGAAGCAGGAGGTAGATCACCTCATGTTCATAGGGGTGGTGGAAAGAGTACTGGAACAATTCCAAGGGAAAGGTTTTTACTCACAATACTTCTTAACAGAGAAGAAAACAGGAGGCTGGAGGCCGATTTTGGACCTATGGGGCCTCAACCGATACTTCCACAAGCAGCGCTTCCGGATGATTACAGTTGCCTCCATACTTACGGCACTGGACGATGGAGACAGGTTTGCAGCCCTCGACTTATAAGACGCTTACTTTCGTATAACAATCCACCCGGCACACAGGCGCTTCCTCCGCTTCACGGTCGGTGGGGAGCATTTTCAATACAGAGTTCTTCCGTTCAGCCTATCCTCGGCACCCAGAGTCTTTAGCAAAACCCTGGCAGTGGTATCAACTTACCTGCACAGGCAGGGCGTGTTTATTTTTCCATATCTGGATGGCTGCCTACTGAAAGGGGCCTCAAAGGCAGAGGTCCTATGTGTGATACATGTCACCGTGAACACGTTTACTTCGCTGGGCCTAGTTATCAACCTCGCAAAGTCAAAGACCGAACCCACGCAAGATATAGAGTTCGTAGGGGCGCGCATAAACTCTATCGCATCAAGAGTATATCTGCCCGACGCCCGCTTCTGCACCATCCAATCCTTGGTACAAGTCATGATGTACAGCCCCGCGGTGCCGATCCTAACATGCCTACAACTGTTGGGGCACATGGCGGCCGTGACGTTTGTGGTACAGAATGCCAGGTTACACATGCGAAGCCTGCAGCATTGGCTGGCGAGCATTTACAGACCGGCAGCCCATACCATCCACAGGGTAGTATCACCCACGACGGAGGTACGGAAGTCGCTAGTGTGGTGGGCAGATCCCAAGAACCTGCTAGTGGGAGTACCCTTCCACAAGCCACAAATTTCTATTTTTCTTACAACCGATGCCTCCCACATAGGATGGGGAGCGCACATTGGCAGCAAGGTGACACAAGGGCTATGGTCCCCTGCGGAACAGACACTGCACATAAACATACTGGAGCTCAGAGCAGTGTTCAATGCGTGCAGACATTTTCGGAAATACCTGCACGGCAAAGTAGTCGGGATTAATACCGACAATACCTCCACCATGTTTTACATCAATCGACAAGGAGGGGCACGGTCCCGTGCGCTATGCGCAGAAGCAGTCCGATTGTGGAACTGGTGCATCAACAACAACATAACGTTGAAAGCCTCGTACTTGCCAGGCGCCCACAACGTGAAGGCAGATCAACTGAGCAGGCGCTTTGCACTCATGCATGAGTGGCAGATCCGCTCTGACCTGCTACGACGCATATTTCGCACCTGGGGGTTTCCCCAAGTCGATTTGTTTGCCACCCAACGCAACCAGAAATGCCCTCAGTACTGCTCCAGAGCAGGAATAGGGTGGGGGTCCCTGGGGGACGCCTTCATGATCTCATGGAAGGGCCCTCTATGCGTTTCCCCCCACAAACACTTATCCACAAGGTTCTGCAGAAAGCCAGAAGGGAGAAAGCTCGCATGATACTCATAGTTCCAACCTGGGACCGACAACAAAGGTTTCCCCTGCTTCTGCTCAGGTCGGATCATCCACCACTCCCCCTACCAGTAGCGCTGGACTTACTCACGCAGGCTCAGGGGTCCATAGTGCACCCGCACCCTCAGGAACTCCGCCTACAAGCATGGTTAATCCATGGCTCAGTGCCTTAGAGAGCACGTGTACGGAGGGAGTAAGACAAGTCTTAGAGTGTAGCTAAAGGACCTCCACCAGGAGGACTTACGAACAGAAATGGACATGATTTACCGCCTGGTGCTCTTCCAAGCAGTTAGCTCCTCTTGATGTCCCTATAACTGTAATTCTGGAATACCTGCTGGACCTCAAACGAGACGGGCTCTCTCTATCCTCGCTAAAGGTCCACCTCGCAGCTATATCAGCTTTTCGGCACAAAGAAGGATGGGCGAATATGGTGGGCCCTTCCATCGTCACAAGGTTCCTGAAGGGGCTGGTAAACCTGTACCCTCCTCAAAAACCGCTACCACCGTCATGGAGTTTGGACTTGGTACTCCACACGCTATCGGGACCACCCTTTGAACCATTAGCCATGGTACCCCTCCGACTACTTACCATGAAAACGACCTTCCTTCTTGCGATTACATCAGCCTGCAGGGTGAGTGAGTTTGCAGCAGTGATGGCAACACCACCCTGCACAGTATTCTCAAAGGAGGCGGTGATCTTACGGTTACACCCAGCCTTCGTTCCAAAAGTTTCCTCGGAGTTCCACATTAACGAACCAATAGTATTACCCTCGTTTTACCCGAAGCCTCACAGCTCCAGCAAGGAGGCGCGCCTGCATCTCCTAGATGTGAGGAGGGCGTTGGCCTTTTACATAGACAGAACTAAGCCCTTCCGGAAAACGGACAGGCTTCTGGTGTCTCTCGCTCCCAGGTCGAAAGGGGAAGGCCTCTCTTCCCAGAGGATTTCAAATCACATTGTGTCCTGTATAAAACTGTGCTATGAGCTCCAAAAGACCCCTTTGCTAGCCCCACCCAGGGCTCACTCCACCAGAGCGGTGGCGGCATCAACGGCCTTCTTCAAGGGAATCACGTTGAAAGACATTTGCAGAACGGCGACTTGGTCATCATACGACACCTTCGCCAAGCATTATGCCCTGCATCGGGTGTTCGATGAGGATACCCATCTGTCGACAGCAGTCCTCTCAAGGGCAAGCTGCACATGAATTGAGTACCCACCTCCTTACTTGGGGTTACTGCTGGGTAGTCACCTACTGTGGAGCACCCACGGGGACCACTCTAAGAAGAAAGAGAACTTACTCACTTGTTGTAACGATGGTTCTTCAAGATGTGTCCCCGTGGGTGCTCCACTACCCCGCTTCGGATCTCTGTCCGGTGTTTTTCAGGAGCATCCGGGGCGGTTGGTCAAGGAACTGGTGGGGACCGGATCGCGCACATGACCGAGGGCGCACGAGGGAGCGGTGTGCATCAGCGCATGCACGATCCAGAGGAAACCGCTAGAAGAATTCCGATCTGCGGCGCCGGGGCGAGCCCAACACCTACTGTGGAGCACCCACGGGGACACATCTTGAAGAACCATCGTTACTACAAGTGAGTAACTTCTCTCTTCAAATGCAGATTTCCTGTCAAGATCTGGCATACCCAACCTCCTAGCGATCCTCCACAACAGAAGGCTACGGTGCCTTGGTCATGTGAGTAGAATGGGTGACGAACGTCTTCCCAGAGAAATCCCCTTTGGTGAACTGTCATGTGGGTTGAGAACAAGAGGAAGACCAAAGCTAAGATTCAAGGATACATGTAAAAACACCATGATAATATTCATCAATCCAAAATTCTGGGAATCTACATCAGTTTGAAATACCTGGCAATGATTGCTATGACAGGGCACATCATCCTTCAATAGTAATGTGCAAACCAGGCAAAAGAACTTCATCCTAGAAGGAAAAACTCTCAGACTCAAGAATTCAGAATTAGACTGACATGCGGTTACTGCAATTGACAGTGCAAATCTAACATTGGACAGATAAGCCACGAGAGAAGCTGCAGACTCAAGCGCTACCCAAAGATCCTCACTGCCGCTGCTAACCACCATCTCTGGAGAGAAAAAGGGGCCATAAAACTAACACACGAACTCCAGAGCTGGAGATGCCACAACTTCCCAAAGCAATTTAGTCCAGTGTTTAACCACCCTGACAAGAAGTTTTTTCTAATGTCTAACCCAAACGTCCCTTAAGTCTATTGTTTCTTGTTCTATCCTCCGTCAATTTTTTTCTCCTTCCTCCTTGTAACCCTCTTTTAAGTACTTAAACTGCTAGCCTGTCCTCTTTCTTCTCTTTTCCAGACTAAACAAACCCAGTTCTTTGTTTTCCCTCACAGCTCATGTTCTCTGGACCATCTCCAAATTCTCCACATTTTTCTTGAAATGTGGTGCCCAGAACTGCACAAAATACTCCAGTTGAGGCCTAATCAGTGCTGACTAGAGGAGATAATTGAACCTTACCTGTTCTTTTGTATAAAAATGGTGCCTAATTGCCTAGGATACCATGAATATCTCCTTGTCCTAAGTAGTCAATTCCAATATCCTAAATTGGAGACAACAGGCTGTCTTGGAGCAAATGAATTTTCTCTGCAAGACACTAGTTTTATTTTCACCTGTTCCCTTTACATACCAAGCTGTGTTTGAAAATCTATTTATATTAAAGATATTGGCTATACCAATAGTTCTCAAGCAGGGGTACCCTGTGGAGTATGCACAAGTAGGGTGACTAAGTTCTGTCCTAGCCACCCCTGCACGTTTTTTGCCAACCCAGGCATTTACCCCACAGAAATTCCCAGGGAGGTGAGAGGAGAGTGGGTGAGGTGAGCCCTCAGGCCATTCCCTTTTTACTTTCAGAAAAAATGGCCACCCTGCCCCAAGATTTTCCAGGGTTACATCAACTTATGTAGCTATTGGCCAAGTTTTACATGAGGCTATGTAAGATGCACTAGCAAAGTCAATGCAAATTAATATTGCATATGATGACTTGGTTATACCTCTTGGTATACTGGACAATGAAATGTAAGTACAATATTTAGATTCCAATTGATTTATTTCATAATTATATGCTAAAAAGAAAGTAAGGAATTAGAGTGGTGACAATTGTATCTTAGTCTACGTGGGAGAAAACTTGGGGGCACACAAGGCAAATCAGATTCCTGACCGGTGTTATGATAGTTTGGGAAAACTTGGAGCCTTGAGGCTATCATGCTGGTATTTCATTGTTTCCCCCCTTCCCTCCCCCCATTTTATCTAAACACCCAGACAGACACATTCACTTTTGTAAAGGTCACCTAGTCAGGTTTGCAAATTAGTACACCTCAATTAAGCTGTAAGAATAAGCTAGCACAACAGCAACTGGAGTAATTTGTATCACATGCTACTGGAAAATTAGCCTTTCACCATCAATCCCAGCAGATCCAGGTGTGTGCCTGTGCCTAGAATCACAGAAGCGCTGACACTTTTAAAGAGCTTCTCCCTTTTAGCTTGGCGTGGAGGCCAGAAAGACGCATACTGCTCCATACATCTTGCAGGAGCACACACCCCAGGAAGGGCCTCCTGGCCAGAACAGATAACTAGAAACCTGCTGCGCTCACCAAGGAAGTGACCCATAAAAGTAACCAACTACCATGGTTTGGACTATAGTAGAACCTCAGGTTACCAGACTTGGGGAATGGAGGTTGTTCCTAAGGCTGAACAAAACATGGTTGTTTACAACTGAATATCGACTTAACACAGCTTTGAAATTTTACTGTGCTGCTTTTAACTGAAATGAAATAAGCACATAAAGTTTCCTTGCCTTGTCAAATCTTTGTTTAAACTGACCCAGTGCTGCTTTTTTGGCCTCTGCTGCTGCCTCATTGCGTACTTCCAGAGCCAAATGAGATGTGTGGTTGACTTCAGTTTGTAACTCTGAGGCTTTGCTGTAGGACCAAGAGTCTGGTCTGAGATCCCTGGGGGTGATGCAGGTAAAGCGTGCAGCTGGGGAAGGAAAAGCTTTCACTGCCACCATATTGAGGTTATTCATACCACCAGTGACTGATCTTGTTGGCTACTAGTTTTTTCGAGACATTGTAAGGTCATTGACTGTGTTCCTTTGTGTATGGTAGTGGGGAAAGCAATTTCTAGCAACAACAAACATTTTAGATCTCAAATATGTTGAAAATACAGGCAGAAAAACCTAGGTTAACCATTGGGCAAAACAGCAGTAAAGAACAGGGTTAATACAAGTCTCACAAAGGGGTGCATGAAAATTGCACTTCAAATAAATTACTGCATTTAATTTGAAGAGAAATTTAATTTGCTTCTGTAATTGAAACCCAGTGCACACAGATCGTGTCAGTGATCATTATAATTCTAGGGGTTTAGGCAAGATACTGCATTAGATTACAGACCAGTTTAATTCTAGAGTCAGTAAAATGTGACTAATCAGAATGTGGATTAACTGAGCATATGTTCAGCAGTACTGCACTTTTGAGAGACACTTCTTACTCTCCACTACACTAAGTTGCAGTACATCAGTGTCAGACAAAGATTACACTGGGGTTTTTTTTTTTACCATGTTCATACCCTCCGTGGTACAGCCCTGGGAGAATTCTGCCCATCTACTATGGCTCTAAATGCAACAACTGCAGAACTCTCCCAGAACTATTTTGCATTTTGTCTAATAGCTCCGTTTCTTTATTTTTCAGCTAACTACAGTTTGCACACTAGCTAATTTACACCTCAAAATGTAGTGGTAGGAGGTAAAGCCTATTGTTTAGTAGTAGAAATCCTCTAATTATCAGTGTAAAATAAGTTAGTGTGTACTGGACCATGGATGCCCTCCCTTTACCAAGTACTGTTTAGAGGACATTCCATAAGGCCCAAGCAATGGTGGCAAGAACAAGGCTGATTAAAGTGCTGTCTCTTGGTTAAGCTATCGAATCATACTTCGCTGGTTAATTCTAAGCACTTTTAGGACTAGGGACTTTGCAAGTGTGTCTTGGGCAAATTAGTCTGCATAATTCAGCAAGGTTAACTTGTAACTAAGTTTTATCAGTTCTACTAACTTTTCAGATTAAATGTCAAACTATCCTGCTGCCTTTCACTCTCTTTGAGACACAGCATGGGTGAGATTTACTGCCCCAGCTTCTGTTTTGTGAAAGAGACCCAATACTTCTCTTACCTTGTCTCTCTAGCATCCCGGGCTTAACATCCCAAACAATTAAAGGACTAGGCTTTCAAAAAGATTTGGCAACTGCCCTTTGCTCTTTCAGAGGTATGCACAAAATCACCCACAAAGCTTCCTTTCCCCATACACTTGTTAGTTTCTTTTATGTACTATGCTTCTGTTCCCATACAGATTATACTAAAGTTCTACCAGGCCCTCACCAGTAAGACACATGGCACAGTACGTTTTACTGCGTGCTGTAAAAACTCAAACCTCCTCTACATAAATAGCTGAACTAATATAGAAGAAAACAGAACTTTTGCTCCTTAGTTCCCTTTATTGAGCGTCAGATTCTTGATCTGCCCCGGAGAGTTGCATGAAAAGCTCTCCAAGCTCTGTTACTTCATCTTCAGCAGCGGGCACAGTCCTACTTTCTCTGTCTTCAATAAAATCCCAGAGCCGAACAGAATTGAAGAACTGTGAAAACAAAACAACATCTAAGCTCAAACCAACATCTCTTACTGCTGAGACTGCATTAACTGTCTGTAATTATATACTATACAGCCTTGACAGAAGTATTTAGGCCAGAAATATCTGTTTTTAAGAGTATATTAGAAATTTTTTATTTCACCTGTCAACTTCTTTTGTTTTACACTTCCCCTTTTCTTCTGGAGTTGAGACTCAAAGCTCAAATCACAAAAGGCACTCAGAGGTGGTGTGATTAGGGAGCAACACCAGCAGTGTTTTCCACACACAGTAGCCGCATCTACACGAGCCAGCTACTTTGAAGTAGCCGTGCCAACTTCGAAATAGCGCCCGCCACGTCTACACGTGGTGAGCGCTATTTCGAAGTTGAAATCGACGTAAGGCGGCAAGACGTCGAAGTCGCTATCCCCAACAGGAGATGGGAATAGCGCCCTACTTCAACGTTGAACGTCGAAGTAGGGCACGTGTAGATGATCCGCGTCCTGCAACATCGAAATAGCGGGGTCCGCCATGGCGGCCGTCAGCTGAGGGGTTGAGAGACACTCTCCAGCCCCTGTGGGGCTCTATGGTCACCGTGTGCAGCAGCCCTTAGCCCAGGGCTTCTGGCTGCTGCTGCGGCAGCTGGGGATCCATGCTGCATGCACAGGGTCTGCAACCAGTTGTCGGCTCTGTGGATCTTGTGCTGTTTAGTGCAAGTGTGTTTGGGAGGGGCCCTTTAAGGAAACGGCTTGCTGTTGCCCTGGAAGTGCTAGTCCGCCCTGTGACCCTGTCTGCAGCTGTTCCTGGCACCCTTATTTTGATGTGGGCCGCTTTGGTGTGTAGACGCTCCCCTGCAGCGCCTACTTCGATGTACTGCTGCCCAACGTCGACGGCACCAGCCCTGGAGGACGTGTAGACGCTATTCATCGAAATAGCTTATTTCGATTTTGCTACATTGAAATAAGCTATTTCGATGTAGCATACCCGGGTAGACGTAGCTAGTGTGTGTTTGTCAAGTTTTGTTAATCAGGCTAATTTCTACCACTGTGAAGTTATTTCAGAGAGCAGCTCCATCTCTTAACCTTAGGAGTCACCTGAGAGGGTTGCATGTATGTCCACACACAGCTAAAGTGAGGGAGGTCTGTTTTAATTATTCAGCTGGAACACAATCTTGAAGGCACAAGTTAACAGGCAGGAAGCCTGGACTGCCCCCTCCGAACATTTTCTACAACTCTCTTTTAAATATAGCCATGTGAGAATAACAGCTCAGAGTGCTTAATCCTGGCCCTCTTGACTCTCACATGCTGCAAGAGTTAAAACATGAAATTAAGATTGTTTTTGCAGCACGAAGAGGGAGCTGTTCCAACAATGGTTTTCCATGTGCTACTCTCACCACAGATAATAGGAGGTGTGGGCAACAGCTACAGGCTCAGTAATTTGCTAAAGATGAGGTTTTGACTATTATGGAAGAGACATTCCCCCGCTTACCTTAGACCTCTTGAAAAATGTTTAGTGTAAAGAAAATTTTGATTCATGGCTTTCAGACAAATTCACAATCAACGTCAAATTAGGCACCCAAAATTCAATTCAAGTCCATCAATTTTGAAAAACTGTTGCCCTAAGAGGTGTGTTTAGAGAAAACACATTTTCCTAAACTTGCCTGTGCCTAGAGATAGATCACGCTCTGCTATAAAGGGGCAGTGGGGCATTCAAGCAAATGACTGACTAAAATATCTGCTTACCCGCACAGTCCCCTCGGAGCTGAGTTGTTTTCGTGGCTTCTCAGGTTTGGCCAGTGTTCCATCAGGGTAAGCATGAAGGTAAAGGCATTTTCCTCCAAAGGGACAGGTTCCCTTTCCTTGTTCAAAGTACTTGCAGGCCTTTTTCCTAAAAGAGAGGAAAAATAGTTCCTTTAAATGATGGTAAAAATGAAAACCTTCTCGAGGATAGCAGAGTGAACCAAGAAACTTCTCCAGGCCATTTGCTCATCTGTCCATAGCTCCTACCACCACCTCTCAGAAAAGCGGGTGATAACTCACTGGATGACTCGTCCCTCAGTCAAGCAGGATTGGCTCAGTGGTTCCAGTACCAATGGATTTTCAAAAGCAAAGACATATGTTCCCCCTTGCAAGGAATGAAGCTGCTCTGCACTGATCTCAGTCCTGGCTGACCCTGCATTTAAACACACTAACACCACAAAGCAACAAAACTCGTTTTAGATGGAGACAAATCATGACACTGCAATGATCAGAGTATGATGCAGAAAGCTGAGTGGAACTGGAGAAGTCAATTTTACGCCTTCAAAACAACAATAAAAATAGTGGTTATCACATTCAGTGAGTACAATGCTTAGGGGAGAAAGGAATCCAAAGTACTATTTAACATTCAGGATAAAATAAAAAATTAAATTGACTGCTGAAGACAATCGTTGAGTGTTCTTACTTGTACACATTATGGGAAGAAGAGGCTCTCGGTTTATGAACTGAACCAATCCAGTCAGAAAATTTGAGAGAGAAAACATGCACTTTAATATTGCAGTCAGAATAGTCCATCTATATTTTAGTTACCTGAGATTCTCCTAGCTAGGTGGGGACAACATACCTGTTTTGCTGTATAAAAATTACATTTTCCAGTAACATGTAGACCAGACCAAGACAAAAAGCTACACTGATGAGTTTATCACATAATGCACTTTAATCAAATTAAAAAGCATATCTGAAGAGCCACACCTCATCTTAGAAATCCAAGTCTAATGGATTTTAAACTGAAGCTGTCTGTCAGTAACAGGAATATATTTCCCCACACCTCCAATAAATAAATAATGCATGTACACATGTGCAAATTTTACCTGTTTAATTAATTGCAGGATAAAGGACAAATGCATGTCTGAAAGCTTGTTTTTTCAAATGCCAATGGTTACATACAACTGGAGATCAGTCAACTTATTGCCAAACAGTTGTGCCATGCACCACCATACTTAAGAATATTTTGGAAAATACTACCGTTCACTTTTCTGCATTGAAAAACAACAAAGCAGCCTACAGTTAAACTACAAGGCAAAAGCCCAGAAGTACTGAGCTGGTTATTACCAGTCAGCAGCTTCAAGTTCCAGCTCCTATAGTTATTGTGAACAGAGACCCTGATGTGACTGATAAGCATGGGCTCTACATACAGAGAGAGAGAAAACAAACAATGTAAACAGCAAAAAGTTGGCACACTCTGTTCTGTAGAACTTTTGTTTGCTAAAGGTCACAGAATCATATAGCTGATATTTTATCAGTGCAATGCATTTAACTGAATACTAAATGATTTTTGACAAAACCATTGATCCACTGTTAGCTCGTAGACAAACTACTACTGTTCTTCATGAGCAAGTAGTACAGGAACCCTGGGACCTAACCAGTGCTGGGCAAGAGAATTTGCCAGACCACAGGACGTCAATATGACCACTATTAACATTACCTACACTTTCACTGCTCGCTGGGTTCTTAAGACATTTAGGGGTATATAACAGCTAAACAACAGCACAGAACACAGAGCCAGGACTGGTCGCTGAAAAACACACTTTATGGGACCACAGGAGTGGCAGCAGGTGGTGCTGCTTTTGAAATGTAAGTAAACCTGGGGTGGGAAGAGGGTTAAAGTCTGCAGGCAGTTTGGGGACTTGAGTGGGAGGGAAAGTTAAAACATAGTAGTGGGTTGGGTCCGGGTCTGTGGGGGGGTTACAGTTGTGACGGTTTTGGTCTGTGGGGCTGGCAGGGTCAGGCTGTGGCAGTTTTAGGTGTGTGGGGCTGGCAGTGGAGGTTAAGGTTGCAGCGGTTTGGGGTCTGTGGGGCCAGCAAGGGGGTTTAGGTTTCAGCGGGTTGGCGTCTATGGGGCCAGTGGGGTGGGAGGTCAGGCTGCAGCGGGTTGGAGCCTTAGGGAGGGGGTAAGGCTCATATTATCAGGGGGAGTTCACTCGTTCAGTGAACAAAAGGTCAGTATGGGTGTCCCTCATTTAAGTGAGTACTTGTAAATAAAGTACTCATTTAATGAGGGATGCTTATGTTATGATAGCTTATGTTTTACATTACTAAAAACTACCAATAAAAGGTTTTCCTGTGTATATTGATGCAGTTTTAAGCTTTTTAAAAGACATGCCTGAAAACATCTATACTGTCTGTAAGGGGCAACTCCCTGAAAAAAGATGACATGGGGGTCACATTCAAAATGCCAGTCCTAATCTAGGGAAAATTGCTATTGAAGTGATTTACAGCAGTAACTTCCAAATGTTCAAGAGCTTGTCTACATTGGCAAGTTTTGTCAAAGAAAAGTGTGTTTTGCTGATAAAAATTCATGAGCATTTTAACTAACCAAAAATTTCCAGTTCCACAAGGAAGATTTTTCTTTTCCCCACCCTGTACTGCTGACAAACATGGAGTGTAGACACCTCAAGGCATTTTGTTGCTTATTCTGGCCTCCAGGAAGTGGCCCACAATTCCCAAGAAGCTTCTCTAGTCAGCAGTTTGAACTCTGCTGCCCTGTACCCAGGGGACTAGCTACCCACTCCGCTCCCTTACAAACTCCATGACATTTAAATCCCTTTTCCTGCTGCCTGAGCAACTGCACCATTCCCCCTGCCCAGACATGCTGGCTCAGCATGCAGTGGTATCATGGCAGCTTCCCAGGTGCCCACACTTGCCATCACACCAAATGCTCCCTGCGTGGACTGCTCCAGAGCTGCTGGATCTGATCAGTGTATGGAGAGAGGAGTCTGTTCAATCCCAACTCTGAGACCCGAACAGGAAATATGACACACACATACACATTTCACAATCCTTGCATGAAAAGGGTTATGAGCAGGGCATGCTGCAGTGGTGAGAGATTAAAGAATTTAGACAAGCCTATCATAAGGCTCATGAAGCAAACTGATGCTCCTCTGCTTAACCTGTCATTTCTCTTAGTAAGCAGCTGGACACTATCCTGGGTGATGATCCCCCCCACACTACCAAGAGCCTCATGGATACTTAGGAAGGCAGAGAGGATCTAACCCAGGGAAGAAATTGTAGATGAAGTTGAGGTAGATGTGGACCAGGGGCTCCCCTGGGGGTCACCAAGTGCATCTGGTGACCAGGAACTGTTCTCCACTGCTGACATGCATAGCCTGGCAAATCAGCCACTTTCAGAGGACCCAAGAAGCAGCGTCTGAGACGCAGGGTAAGTGGTGGTGGCTTGTGGGGTGCTTTTCTGAGGGCAGGGAAAAGTGTGATGTTGGTTGTGTTTCTACGAGCCACACATGTCCCTGTGTAACTAATCTGTATGACCGAGCAGCATGTTGATGTTCACCATGATCTCAATGGAATCCTGTGGAGAGGCTATCAGTCCTTTTGGGGAGATATTTGTAAATTTTCTGCTTAAGACACCATGACAGTGCTGCTTTGTACCTCCCCTATTATAGGTCACTATCCCCCTTGTCCCCTGTTGTAGAACACTTATGCAGTCCACCTATGGAGCAGGGCAAAAACCACAGGCACAGAGAAGTTGTGCCTTGTTTCCTTGTTTACTCTGAGCAGGGAGATGTCTGCTACGGTATTACCCACCTGTGGAGAAGTGTGGCATAAAAAGAACTGTGTTTGTTCCTGCAAAGGGAATTTCTAGACCACACTACAATTTCTGTTATCTGTATGTACAGGTGCCACCACTTCCTTCCCCTCACTCACCCTGATAAAGGTGTTTGCCGAGATGTGCTCCTTGCAAGGGTCATCAGGCCAGTGAGTGAAAATGTTGGAAAAGAGGTTTGTAAAGTGAGATGTTACGCTACAGGATGTGATGTTAATTGATATTGAACACAGTGCACAAAAAGTTGTCAGAGACCTTGGTGGCCCCAGTGTGCTTCCTATAGATAAGGAAGCACCTTTGGAAAAATAAGGAGTATTTGCTTGTGAAGTGCTTTAAATCTGAGTGCAGATGTTGGGAACAGTGCTTGGAAAGGGAGCTGAGGAACCATGACAACCAGGCCTTTGCCAGGCAGGCCACAGAATTGGGGTCAGGCAGGAACAGACTGAGATCCTAAAGGGCTTGATGAAGCAGCACAATGAGCCAACACAGGTTAGGCACAAAATTTTGAACCTGCTGTGGGGGCTAGAAACCCCCTCGCCTCCCCACTCGTTTTCCTTCTCTGGAAGTTCAAATTTTCCATCCACTCCCCACCCCCAACTATGATTAAGGATGCCTGTAAGTACACACATGTGACTTTTAACCCTTTGCCAGCCCCTCCCTTACTAGCTAGAGGAAGGAGGAGGGATGCTTCATTGTGTTTCAGTGCACTGCTGTCCAATGAATAAAGTCAAACTTTTAGAACCATTCTAGGCTTTTATTGACTGTTTAACAATATCACATCTAATGGGTTGTCCAGAATGACATTGGGTCACTGAGGTATATCTTGAGTGAATACAACAGTTTTCTTCATGCTTATGTCATGGGAAAACAACTTGCAGTCTCTGGCTAGAGAATTCAGTGACTGCAGCATGTTTTCATTATGAGTGACAAGAAATGCATCATCAGCAAAGAAGAGTTCCCTGATGAGGACTTTCTTGACGTTAGTTTTGGCCTTGAATCTTGCCAGGTTGTAGAGAGCGCCATCTAATCTTGTGTGGAGAAATACATCATCACTGTGTGAGCTCTGAAATGCACAGTTCAGTAGAACTGAGAAGAATATGCCAAAGAGGGTAGGGGCAAGAATATACCCGTTGGACTCTGCTGTTCATTGCAAATGGATCCAATGTAGATCCATCATACTACACTCTTGCTTTCATGTTTTCATGAAAGGATGTTATGAGTTTGAGTAGGGTCGGTGGGCAGCCAATCTTGGTTAATACTCTGTATAGTCCTGATCTACTAACTGTGTCGAACGCCTTTAAGTCCACAAATGCAACGAATAATGGCTTTCCTTATTCTCTGCATTTCTTCTGTAGTTGAAGAGAGAAAAATCACGTCCATTGTTGACCTGCCAGCCCTGAAGCCGCATATCCGTGGATGAAGAATCGAACGTCAGAATCGGAAAGGTAGCTACTATTTTTGGCAGACTTACGAAACAAGCATGGAACAATCCTAAGCTGACATTAAAAACAAAGATACTAATCTACCAGGCACGTGTAGTGGGTATCCTGCTATATGGTTCTGAGGCCTGGACCACCTACTTGAACCAGGAGAAAAAAACTGAACAGCTTCCGTTTTCGCTGCCTCTGCAGAATTATGAATATCAACCAGTAAGATAGTTTCAAATGCAGATGTCCTGTCAAGATCTGGCATAGCCAGCCTCTTAGCCTTCTGCTGTGGAGGATCGCTACGATGCCTTGGTCACGTGAGAAGACTGGGTGATGAATGTCTTCCCAAACAAATCCTCTTCAGCAAACTGTCATGTGGGTTGAGAACAAGAGGAAGACCAAAGCTAAGATTCGAGGATACATGCAAAAATGCCATGAAAAAAAATACGTCAGTCTGAAGTCCTGAGAATCTACATCATCAGATTGAAATACCTGGTGACGATTGCTACGACCGGGCACATCATCCTTCAATAGTATATGTTAAAGCCACACAAAAGAACTTTGTCTTAGAAGGAAAAGCTCTCAGACTCAAGAATTGGGAAATAGACTGACGTGGTTACTGCAATCAACAGTGCAAGTCCAATACTGGATGCATAAGCCATGAGAGAAGCTGCAGACTCAAACACTGCCCATAGATCCTCATTGCCACTGCTAACCACCATCTCTTGAGACAGAAAGGGGCCATATAATAATGCCACAAATCAGTCACTGAGATTCCAGGTGAAAGCACTGAAGGCACATTCCCGATTATGGGGCGGGGAGGAAGGCACATTCCCCACATGGGGCGGGGAGGAAGAATGGAGGAGTGTGGAAGTAACTGTTAGAAGTTATTTCAGTGCCCCTCATTTTCAAAGTGCAGCCTCAAAGCCTCCCTGATGTTGACAGCAGCTTTCTGAACTCCTCTGAGCGCTCTGGTATTTATCTGCTCAAACTCTACAGCTAAGCACTGCTGCTCAGTGCTCCACCCGAGTAAACAATTCCCCCTTACTTTTATACAAACTATGCAAGGAACAACAATCTGCGATAACTATGGGAATATTGTCCTCAATATTGTCTACCTGCCCCAGAGACACCTCCATCTCACATTCAATCCCCCAAAGGAACATTTGACCACCATGTGGCACCATCTCACCCTGTTGTTGAAACACTCCTTACTGCTGTCCAGGTTCCCTGGGTATGGTTACATGAGAGACCAGAAGGATAATCTGGGTCTCCCAAAACCACTAGGAACATTTCTACATCTCCCACTGCAATTTTGTGGTCTGGACAGAAAGTCCCTACCTGCAGCTTTCTGTATAGGCCAATGTTCCTGATGCTGCATGTGTCATGCACCCTTCCACACCACCCCATCTTGAGGTCTGTGAAGTGCCCACAGTGATCCACAAGCACCTGCAGCACCATTGAGATGTAACCCTTCTTGTGGATGTATTCAGAGGCAAAGTGGGCTGGCACTAAAATTAGAATCTGTGCACCCTCTATTGCCCTGCCACAGTTAGGAAATCCCATGTCTGCAAAGCCAGCCGCTGTCATGCTCTTTCCCAGCATTACGATTCTCCACAGCAGAATGCAATTTATTTTGCAGCAGTACAGCTCCAACAGTAGACTTCCCTGCTCCAAACTGAGCAGCAACTGAGCAGTAGCAATCAGGAACCACCAACTTCCACAAAGCATTCTCTACCTAAAGGGCACCAGGGTGTCCTTGTGCTGCGGTTTCAGGGTCAGGTCAGCACACAGCTCAAGGAAGGATACTTTATGCACCCTAAAGTTCTGTAGTCATTGGTCTTCACCTGACACCTGCATAACACTGCAATCCCACCAATCAGTGCTGATTTCCCTAACCCTACCTCTACAGCTGCTCTGAGTGCCAAGTGCAATGACAGGTTGCTGCTGTCATACGCACACTGTCAAGTTCTGCTGAGTCTTCTGCCTGTGTCAGGAACATTAAGATAATCTCCACTGCCACGCAAGTAGTCCTCATGCTAGTTAATGGAGCATGCGAGAGAAGTGTACGATCCGTTCTTTGTTGCAGATGCCAGAGTGCACAGCTGAGAAAAGCAGTTGGAAAAAAAAGCACAAAAAGATGCAGGAAGCCCCCAGATAAAGCAGTGCCTGAGGAGGATGTTTTGCATGGTCCCTAGATGACCCGCACTCTGTTTCAAGATCCCACAACACTTAGTGACATTGCTCTCACTGTCAGAGGAGCTAGAGATGTGAACACAATCTGTCAGAGGGAATAAGTGTACACATGCTTTGGTGTTTATTGGGGTGTGGGGGGCAGAATTCTGCATGGTGAGTATTTTTTTTTTTAAAAGCAAAACTTGGTAGACATATCCTAAGAGAAGTACCCACTTAATGAGGTGTTCAAAATGCCTTATATATTTTGCTATGTGTTACGTTTCATCCACTCTTCTAATACTGAGCCTTTAAATTTTTGGAGAAGGGTGTGTGGGCGGGCAGGGGGGTGAAAACAAGCAGAGAAAACTGTTACTCAAAAGACAAAAATAGCAGGTCTGAAAATTTAAACTAATGGCAAACAAACAAACAAAAAAAATTAATCCACAGACACATGAAGGTATGTTCACTCAACCAATTAAAGACCTGGCAGTTGAGGTCACCCAAACTGCCTCATCTCTGGCACTCTCCTTCCCGAAAGCAGACACTATCCTAACCTCACACAATGCACATCAGCAGCAACTCCAAAATTGGAGAGGTGATCAAATGAATTGTTTTTCTTTAGGGAACTATTCACTACTGCAGTAGTGCCAATCTTCAAAGCCCCACACCAAATACTATTATTAAGAATATAGCTGCTAGAAAAAAAAAGATCTCTTTTAAAAATTGAGATTGTTCCCCAAATACAAAAGGTTCCACTGGAAATACAGTATGAGATTTGGCACAGTTACATAGGTACTGTTTCTTACCCTATAAACATTAAAGTGTTCTGCAAATGATTTCACCTTTTCCTTCCTTCTCACACCCCAAATACTTGGATAGAACAAGAATGTGAAGTCTTGTCTTCCCTGATTTGATGGTTAACTTTTCAGGATATAAATTGGGAGCCTCAACCTTAATTGCAGGGGCAGTGTTGAATCTTTTCCCTAATTTTCACTAGGCATAGCTCTAACCTAAAGTGTTTTAAACTTTAGAAATCCCTTCCCCACCCAGCATCCAGTCTCTTGGGGGCATCAACTTTTCATTGTCTGTGCAAAGCAAGGCCCTACATTTCAAACGATAGCATTTCTGGAAAGGATGACAATTAATGGTTTCTCTAAAGACATATGAGCAAGCCACATGTTGATAGAGTCTTTGCAAATTCTATCAAACACTACATAGTTATCACTTGTTTGAAATCCTTGAAATTTGAAGAATTACCTGGAATTGGGATAAACTTTTCAAAGTTGCTTAAATCCATTTTATTTTAATTAGAAAAACTTGCAAAGTTACTTTTAAAATTTTTATACTGGGTGACAATAGAAAGCTAGATAGTTAAAAACTTAAGGCCCAAGTCCACAAACTTGGCATGATGCTTACAAACTGAAAAATTCACTGTTTAGGCTTAAGTTTCCCCATTATTCTTCTTCAAGTGCTTGCTCATATTTATTCAAGTGAGATGTATGCACTCTGGGTGCACCATTGTCAGATAGCTGCTACCCACTGGGTTGGCTGAAGGGGCATCAGTGCAGAGCTCTATATGTGATCCTGCTGAACTGACTGCCCACAGTTCCTTCTTAACCACTCCTGTGGGCTGTTGGAACCATGGCCGAGTACTTGTTGCTACACCGCATCTTCCTAGGTCATTCTTGTGTAAACAGTTGTAAATAGTTCTTTAACATAGCCATTGTTTTCTGGTTAGTTAATGTTAGGTAATCACTGAATAGAGAAGGGTCTCTCTTCTCTTCCCATGTTCCCTCCTGGAGCTTGGGGCCTGAAAAAGTTCCAGGGCTTCGAGCAGTACAGCTCCTGCTTGAAGTCTATGCGGACAAGCAAACCCTGCATGACTCCTGTCACTGTTTGGGGGAAACTCATCAGGCTGATAAGTGCCAAACCTGCAGGGCTCTCAAGCCCTTGACTCGTAAGGAGCGTGAATTTTGGCTCCATCCCCTCCTCATGGAATTGGTACTTCAACCTCTTCAGAGCACAGTGCACAGCCTTCTACTCCAGGCCCAGCACAGAAGAAAGACTCATCTTGACACCGGCATTCCCCGAAGCCTCCAGCACAGCACCACTCTCACTCTCCAGTGCATGCCTCCAAGATGCCTAAGTCATTGGCACCATCAAACTCAAAGCCTCGGCATCACACGTACAAAGCCTGATCCTCCTTGACTCACCCAAAGTAGAACCGGTGCCAACTGGTCCTCCATCAATGCCTGACATGTACCAGACAGTGTGGGGACTTATTGAGATGATGCAGTCCCTGGCATAAACTGAGGACTCTGCCCCTCTGCATAGCTCCAGGGGCAACGTCTGTGTTCCAGAGCAAGAGCCTGGCCGCTCAGAGTCCAGCCTTGGCCATCCACAGAATCACTGGTCTGACTCACAGCACCAATCATACTCATTCCAATGATCTCCATCCTGCTCCACATATGGCCACTCCCGTTCAAGGGTATCCCTGGTGTGCGGCTTCAATTCCAGCTCTTCAATATGCTCTACCCACTGCCACAACACTCACCACCGTGTCCATCTCAATTCTGTTCCAGTTCAAGTTCTTCCAACTGTTTTCTGAGTCCTGGGGACCAACTGCCTTGGCCACATGCAGTGACAGGCACAGGCACACCTGGGCTCCTTTCCTGCTGTGTGAGTGGAACCTGCTCTCCATACCAGTCCAGCTCTTGGTGCCCATCTTCCATGGCACACCAGCCCTCACACTCAACAGGAATCACAATCCATGTGTGAGACCTGCTCTTAGCACCGGTTCTTATCAGCAGGCCAGTCTCGTTCTTGATGCCAGTCTCCATCTCAGCATTGGTCTCTATCTTGGCACCAATCCAGCTCGTGGCACTGGTCCTGGTCTCCTTGCCAGTCTCGATCGCCCCAACAATCCTGTCAGCACTCAGTCCCAATTTGACATGGCTCGCCACTCCCTGACAGCAGCTGCAGCCTGCTCAGCCTCAACCATCTCCCTTTGAGGGACTTCAGTCCTATCCTACCACTCCATCCCAGTGGCACCCTGCCTGCACAGAGCCATGGGAGCACCGCAGTGGCCTCCATCCCTGTGGCAGTTCTGGACACCTTAGGTGTACTATCACACACCAGGCACCATGCCCCCTCCTCAGCCACCCCACTGGCTCTTGAGGCTACAATTAGCCATCTTCCTTTAGATCCTCAACCTTCCATTCCTCTGGAGGAAGTGCCTCATACTCCACTAACAGAACAGCCTGAGGTTTCAGTGCAGACAGTGACCTCATTGGCCTCCTCCAGCACCTCTCCACAAGAGGCAGTGGCAGGTACCTCCATTTCAAGTGCTCTACCCATGGATTTCTGGGCACTCCAGGAGCTTCTTCATCGGGTTCCTAGCAGCCTCAACCTTTCCATGGAGGAGGTCACTGAGTTGAATGACTCCATGGTAGACATCCTGACATCAGAGGGTTGCTCGCATGTGGCCCTTTCATTTAACAAGACCATTTTGTCCTTTACCACCACCACCACAATCTGGTAAACCTCTGCCTCCATTCCTCCCACTTCATGAAGGGTGAAACACGAATATTTTGCGCTAGTCAAGGGGTCTGAATACCTGTGTGCTCACTCTGCCTCTTGATCTTTGGTGGCACATGCAGTTAATGAAAAGGAACATCAGCATCAAAAGGCTCTAGCCCCAAAATGCAAGGATGCTAAGCACCTGGATTTATTTGGGAGAAAGGTATACTCCACAGGGGGCCTGTTGCTCAGGGTGGCTAACCAGTTGGTTATCCTGAGCCATTACAACTGACTTGTGAGCCTCTCTCCTTAAATTAAGGACTTGCTGCCCAAGGACTTGCAGGAGGAATTCTAAACCATCACACAAGAAGGTAAAACAGTGTTCTGTACCTGTCATCAGGCTTCCTTAGACTTGGAGGATGCATCTGTCAGAGCTATTGCTTCAGGCATTGCCATGAATCAAGTGGCCTAGTTACAGCCACAAGGTCTCTCACCAGAGGTCCCACAAATTATCCTAGATGTCCCTTTCAATGGGGCAGGGATGTTTGCAGACCAAACCAACCGCCGCCTGCATAGCCTCAAGGACTCCAAACATACGAAGTCCTTGGGCATGTACGCACTTTCTATACAGTGAAAGCTGTTTAAGCCGCATCCCCAAACAAAGTATTTCCAAACTTGTGGGTGCTCAGACCACTCCTGCTGTAAGCCATTCTTGTCTGCAGTCTGAGGCCAAACAGAATCAGCCAAGCCCTCCTCTGGGGCTAAGCACTTGTTTTGATGGTGTGCTAGGGACTGGAGTATTAGTGCCACTGGATCCTTCCCTGCAACTCCTCAAGAGGATCTACCCACTAATCCACAACGTATCATGGGAGTAATCAGGTCACTAATACTTAAGAAGTTACCAATGTTGAAATGAAAAAATCATCCTTGTCATATGGAGAATGTAGATTGCTCTTAGGAAGAACAAGATGGAGAAAAAATTAAAAATAGGCCTTTTTTGCACGGTAAACTCTGGAAAAAGACTGCACGAAAGACTAACATCTAAATCAAATATAACAACCAAGCTTACCCTTCCATTTGTTTTGCACCATCATTAAAAATTACATGCTCAAAAGTCTATAGAGACCTCTGCTGGAAGTAATGTGCAGTTTTCATAATAGCTTAACTCTGCTTATGTCTACAGTGAAAAACCACCCAAAAATCAGGAGAACACCATATCAGCAAAGACAAGTATTTTGCCATAAAAACAAGACATGTAACAAGGATGAAATGCAATGAGGTAAGGAAAGCAGCTAGAAAGGATAAGGAGAAATGGTTAGAGGAGCAATGTGAAGATATTGAGAGGTATTACAGCGAATGTAAGACCAGGGAGGTGTATAAGACAATTAGGAATATTAATAGGAAATAGCAACCAAAGTAGATGGCGATCAAAGATGAGAACGAAGAAGTGCTCATGAACATGGAGAAGATTGTGCAGTGATGGACAAGATATTGCACCGACCTATACAAAGCACACTTGGACCCGAGTGTCTGACAGAGACTGATTGAAGAACTGAAAGAAATCTCTCCACCGAGCATCGAGAGTGAGACTGATATTCGAAGGAGGAAGTAGAAAAAGCAGTGAAGCAACTAAAGAACAACAAGAGCCCTGGAAATGATAAGATCATGGGACAGATGATCAAATACGGTGGAGAAAGCATGATTCAGGAAATACACTGACTATGTAATATAGCACGGAAAGAAAGGAAGGCGCAGAAGGAATGGACAAGATCTGTGCTAGTGACAATACCCAAGAAAGGAAGTACACTGGAGTGCAAGAACTACAGAACAATTGGCCTAATGAGTCATCTAGGCAAGGTGCTGATGATGATACTGACGGAGAGATTAAGATCGCAGATAGAAGAACGTATAGCAGACGAGCAAGCAGGGTTCAGAAAAGATAGAAGTACCATACAGCAGATATTAGCACTGAGACTGATAGCGGACAAAGCTCAATGAAAGAACAAGAACATATACGCTTGCTTCTTCCAATTTCAAAAGGCATTTGACGGTATAGATCAGAAAGTGACTTGGGCGGTGTTGGAGTCATACGGAGTGGATAGCAGACTGATACAGTTGTTGAAAGATATCAATGACAATGCAGAGGCAGTGGTGAGAACATGCAGGGAGTTGGGAAGTGGGTTTAAACCAAGTAGAGGTACGAGACAAGGAGATCAATATCTACACATATCTTCATCGCACATTTGTAGAGACTGATGGACAAGATCAAGGAAGAGGTAGAAGGAGTATCTGTGCATGGGAAAAGAATTTAAACATCAGCAAAAGGGATCTAACTGTAGTTTTGTGAAATAAACTAAAAATACCCTCAGCCGTCAGTTTTGAAAAATAAAGTTCATAGAATCACAGGGCTGGAAGGGTCCTTTGAGGGCTGGAGATTCCACCACCTCTGTAGATAAAGCATTGCAGTGCTTCACCACCCGCCTGGTGAAGTAGTTTTTATTAATATCCAACCTACTCCTCTCCTTCTGTAACTTCATACCATTACTCCTTCCTCTGCCAGCTGTTATCACTGAGAACAGTTTCTCTCCATCCTCTCTAAAGCACCCCTTCAGGAAGTTGAAGGCTGCTATTAAATCACCCTCAGTCTTCTCTTCTGCAAACTAAATAAGCCCAAATCCATCAGCCTCTCCTCAGAGATCATATGCTCAAGCCCCCTAATCATTTTTTTTGCCCTCCGCTGGACCCGTTCCAGCACATCCACATCCTTTTTATAGTGGGGGGCCCCCAAAACTGGACTCAATACTCCAGATGTGACCTCACCAGTGCCAAACAGAGGGGAACACCACCTTCTCTGGATCTGCTTGAAATGCTCCTCCTAATGCAGCCCAATATGGTGTTGGCCTTGGCTACAAGGGACACTGGTTACTCATATCCAGTCTTTCATCCACCACAGGTGCTTTTCCTCTGTACAGCTGCTCAGCCATCAATCCCCAGCCTATAACAATGCTTGGGATTCTTCCATTCCAAGTGCAGGACTCTGCACTTCTCCTTGTTGAACCATATCAGATTTCTTTTGGCCTAATCCTCCAATTTATCCAGGTCACTCTCGAACCTATCTACCTCTCCCCCTAGCTTGGTGTCATCCACAAACTTGCTGAGGGTGCAATCCAGTCCCTCATCCAGGTCATTAATGAAGATGTTGAACAACACTGGCCCCAGAACTGACCCTTGGGGCACTCCACTTGAAACCAACCACCATCCAGATATTCAGCCACTGACCACTACCTGCTGGGCCTGACCATCAAGCCAGCTTTCCATCTATCTTATAATCCATGTATCCAATCCATACTTCCTTAATTTGTGGACAAGAATGTTGTGGGAGACGGTATCAAAACGTTTGCTGAAATCAAGGTATATCACGTCCACAGAGCCTGTTACCTCATCATAGAAGCTAATCAGGATGATCAGGCACAACTTGCCCTTGCTGAATCCATGTGGACTACTTTTGATTACTTCCCCCTCTTCCAAGTGCTCCAAATGGATTCCTTGAGGATCCGCTCCATTACTTTCCAAGGTACTGAGGGAACGCTGACTGATCTATAGTTCCCTGGATTGTCCTTCTTTCCTTTTTTAAAGATGGGCTCTACATTTGCCTTTTTCCAATAATCCAGAATCTCTCTTGATCTCCAAGAGTCTTCAAAGATAATGGCCAAAGGCTCAGCAATGACCTCTGCCAATTCCCTCAGTACCCTTGAGTGTATTACATCCAGACACATGGATTTGTGTACATCTAGTTTCTCTAAGTAGCTCTTAACTTGTTCCTTCCCTGCTGAGGGCTGCCCTCCACCTTCCCATACAGCATTGTCTAGCACTGTAGTGTGGGAGCTGTCCTCGTCCACGAAGACTGAGGCAGAAAAAGCATTAAATACTTCAGCTTTCTTACATCA
The DNA here is from genome assembly GCF_033958435.1 of Carettochelys insculpta. Lineage (NCBI taxonomy): Eukaryota > Metazoa > Chordata > Testudines > Carettochelyidae > Carettochelys > Carettochelys insculpta. The sequence goes on along the minus strand of NC_134147.1, from coordinate 11,973,571 downwards.
TCTGTCACTAGGTGTAGCCAGACAGAATCCCCCCTGCTCTACTCCATCTTGCCTCCCTTTTTTTTTTTTTTTGCTCTACTCCACCGTGCCTCTTTTTAGGTGCTTCAGAGCACAAGGGAGCAAAAGGACACAGCCCAGTCTTGGAATGCCTGAGAGCACATGTGCTAATCTCAAGCAGTCTTTGATACCTCAGAGCACAGACAGACTGCCTCATCATGACCCTGAACAGACCGAAACCAGACAACAAAAGACAAACGGGCTAGCAGACGACCAGGGCCTCAGGCTGCCCTTGGCTAGTACTGGTGATTGATACACCTACACATCGTCCCAGGAGAGGAATCTCCCGCCCATAAGAAAAGAATGTCTAAATTATCTCCACCTCACAGGTATGAATTAAGCCTCTGAAACTCCCTATGAGAACTAGTGTCACGAGACAATCTAACACAATTGGCATCTTTAAAGATAAGGAAGAGTGTACCTGACCCAATGGGTATAAAGTAGGGTCTGGCAGCCCCCTCTAACTGAGCTCCAATTACCTCTACCTGCCAGTCAGGAAGGTCTTTGCCTCCCAAGGTCCCAGGGGACGCCCTCCTCATACTTCTTCCCGAGGGACTGAGTGACAGACACTAGCCATGCCAAGTCGGGTAATGCAGGGGTGAGAATAAGACCTGCTATGTGTCTTTGTTTTGCTTTTGCGTGCACTTAATAATAGATCTATGAATTAAAGTACTTTTGTTATATGCTAGCTGCTTGTAACTAAAGAAGTGAAACTGTCAACCCTGTAATCATAAGAGTTAAGTTCTTCTTCTCAAATAAATAGTAAACTGTTTAAGTTTTTACCTGACTCTCCCCGTTACTGTGGAAACCGAACACAAATGAAAGAACCCAGCCGGTTTTCGGCTGTATTTAGCGTGGTTGTTGGTGAGGTGTACTGAGAGCTGAGCGCTGAGTCATGCCACCTCCACGGGGCAGACTCTTGGGGCACTTGTCAGCCTCCCTGGCTGCCCGCTACAAAGGGACTTTCGTCCTAGCAGTTAAAGACCCGGGTGGTAAAACCTTGGGGCATCCGTCAGCCGCCCCTGGCTGCCCGCTGTGAAGGGACTGAATGCCCTAGCAGTTAAAGACTCGGATGAAATAAGGGCACACATGGTACCTCACCCCCCGCCACCGACTAACATTAGGTTACTTCTCTTACCCAATAACAGCCCCACACCTTTCTTGATAACCCTCTTATTGTTAACATGCCTGTAGAAACCCTTCTTGTTACCCTTCACATCCCTTGCCAGCTGCAGTTCCAGTTGTGCCTTTGCTGTTCTCATTACTGCCTGGCTCTTTACAGCTGTAAATTTATACTCCTCCGTAGTCATCTGTCCAAGTTGCCACTTCTTATATGCATCCTTTTTGAGTTTAAGCTGACCAAGGATTTTCCTGTTCAGCCAAGCTTGTTGCCTACCATATTTGCATTTCTCACTGTGCAGTGGGACTGTTTGTTCCTGTGCCTTCAGCAAGACTTCTTTAAAATACTGCCAGTTACTTATTTTCCACCTGCAGCAAGGGGAATTTCTAATATAAATCATAGGGGATAATTTCTTAAGTCATTTGCCTTGTTAAAATGAAAATTAAATTCATGTTATTCCAGGGAAGACCAGAAGTAGATACAAGTTTCTTGACTCCCACTGAAGTAACTGGATATGAATATTTCTGTGTATACGTAATTACATTCTACAAGGTATGTCCTGTATGGCATTAAAGAAAACATTTTAAAAAGAGGCTGTTAATACACTGGTCTACGAACTTTTCAGTTTATCTAAGAAAAATGAAATATTTTTGGCTCATGAACTTACCCCACTCCTTGTTTAAATGCCTCAATCAGCTTAGCTTTCTTGTTCTGGTCTTCAACCCAGTACACACTAGGTATTACAAACTCTGACGTCACTCGGCACTGAGGGCAGGATCTTAAAATGAGTAATGAAAAGAAAGATATACATACCACTTGAGAACAGATATTTCTCAACAACTAGCCATAAACAGCAAGTGGAGAAAGGTGAATAGTATCTTTCATATTGAAGCATCAAAGTGTATCATAGCAGCTTATTCTGTACACTGTGCATACAAGTTTCTTATAATTAAAAGTTTCAACTGAAATAAATGAATTCAGCCCAGTCAGGCTTGGTCCAAACTACAGTTAAATCAATGTTGGAATAGGGAGCACACTTTTCCTGATCAGCGTGGATGATTTTTTCCTTTGAGAATTAAGCTATCGAAACCATGTTACACTATTTGAGTATCTCAATTCCTGTTCTGTAGAAGTACCGCAGCAAAAGAGGAGAAAGCAGAATTTCAATACTCAACCTGCCTACTAAGATTACAGTAAGCAGGCCAATTATACTAGTGGTCCTGTGAACTGAACACATTCATTAGAATCCCCAGGTGATTTCATTTGGAACATCTAACAGCTATCGGATAATTTCTAGTGATTATCGATAAACTGGCAAAGGGCTATAATATCCCATTACCAGCTCCATGAGCCTTTCAGCCAGAATCTTTTATGATTAGTTCCATTCCCTTTCCTAACATCTTTGCAGAACGTTGATGAGATCACAAATGGTTTCTTAAGAGTTTCAGACCTGCTTTCGAAAAACGTTGAAAACATTTGTCAGTATTGGTTCAGTGGGTAAACTACTGCAAAAGCCATCTGGTGACAGCAGCCTTATTTCCTGTCACAAACAAAGCTCCTCACAGTGAATGCCCATTGGGACTGTTACTCCATCTACTACAAGTAGCTTCCAATACACTAGATTTCACAGCAGCAAACTCATTATGAAGGATGAGGAATATAGCCCACTACAGCATAAGAATAGAAATATTTCCTAAGGTTTTCCCTGAGACATTTGTAGCTTTGTAAGGAATCCTGGGGAAAAAAAGCAAGTTTCCTCTTTTGTGATCAGTTGGGTTCTTAGTTTCCTGTATTTCTGTGCTAAAGAGAATCAAGCTCAAATGCATTTCTACAGCTAAAACAGAAGATACAAAGGCTGGAATTTATGTACAATCCAGTAACAATGTATACAATGCAGGGGAAAGCACATTGCAATTCTTAACTGAGACACCGTACCAACTTGGCACCTGGAGCCAAGATTTTCACCACAACCATATTATTGGACACAGACTCTTAGGGGCATAGAACTTCTCAGGCTTTGTTTAATATGAAAAAATAGCACCGTGTCCAGCCAAAAAATTCACAGAAGAGACTGCGTGAATGACATGTAGACAGAAATCCCATTGGTTGAGCTCTTGCACAAAATTAACACCCACTTACTTTATGATCAGATTCTCAAACTGTTTGGCACACCTCCACTGTCGGATGCAGGACAAACAGTAGGTGTGATTGCAGTTGGAAAGGATTCCAAACCTTCTCTCTGAGGCTGATGGTTTCTCATACACCACTTCCATGCAGATACTGCATACTTTGTCCTGACTTGCCTGAAAGGCAAAGGCCTTCTCCATCTCATGTTCAAATGCTGCCATGCACATCTAGTCATAAAATGGGACAGAGCCAAGAGTTACTTTGGGTCTCTGCTATGTTTACACAAGGCTTCTGGCTCGAAAAACAAATATCTATGAAAGTCAAGTAGAAAGAAAACACATAGTATTAGTAGTATATCTTACTGTTAAGCTTGCAGTTCATGCTTTTTGTTTTATAAAGTATCCTGAAAAACATTAAAAGAGAACTAAGTTTGCAAATTCCAGACCACAGTGTTAGAAAACACCAGAATTAAGATTCCCTGTGCAATGTCCTCTTGAGTATGCATTAAGATAACTGCCTTTAATTAATTACAAGATTACAATCCATTTTTCGCCCTAGAGGACCCCTGCCTTATCCAGTGAAAGGAATTATATCACTGTATGAAGGAGCAGCTTTCAATATTTTGCTTTATGTTTGCTCACTGTGTAACCCCAGACCTTACTTACTACACACTAGTTAAACCTTGTTTTAAATACAGAATTACTAATTTCTTCGGGGGGTGCGGGGAGGTTTCTACAGTGCTCATAACTCTATTTGAGTGCTTCACAAACAGTGATTTATTTTCACAGTACTCCTGTGAAGTAAAGTGGAATTACTAGTCCTAGGCAGCTTTAATTCTGGCTTTCTGAAACTTTTTAGTGTTTCACTTCACAACTAACATTCTATTAGCAATTTTGGATGCAATTTCCCAGGTGATTTTTTTTTCCTTTTAAATCAAACTGAAAATACAGAAATGTCAACATATGGCATATTGACAACTCCATAGGCCATCAGCAAGGCTCCAACTACTGCACAGATCTCAGCCACTTGACTAACAGAATAAATGATAGAAGCAGAAGGGTTGTCAATCTTTATGTGGGCCAGCACTAGAGGGGGGATGAGGGATACCTGTTAAATCCACTAGCACAGTATTTGCTGACAGAAGAATATAGAGTTTCAAGAATCCCAGGTTTCCCACCAAGGTTCTAACGGGGACTTTGGTCTCATGGTTGCAAACCCTTCCTCCTCACTCCCGAACTCTCCTGTGCACCCATTAGCTTCTTTTTCTAGTCCCCTCATTACAGTTCCAGCCCCCTTCCACCTACTCCCTCCATTTGCCTGACACAGGTCCAGCTCTCATCTACTCTGCATTCTAATCATGCTGTTTCCACTCCATGCTGCCTCAATGTCAGCTAAGGAAACAGTGAGGTTAGGTCTTGGCTCTCGTTTCCAGTGCCACAGAAGCGGAGTATAACTGCTGGACAAAAGACTGCTTGCCCCCCAAAGCCTGGACCAGAACATACACAATACAGAAGAAATCTTTAAAGAGATAAGCTGACAAACAATTTTTGAACGAGTTTTTCAAAGCTTTATAACTTGATCAAATTTACAGTCCTCAGTTTCCTCCTCATCCTCCACAGAAAAAAAAACCCAAAAAACCTGCAGCTGTGCCTCATTAGCATATTTCAGGCCATGTATTACCATGCCACTTTCGAAAAAGGGGCCTGTGTAGAAACGGCCATTCTGTTTACCTCAGACCACTTCTATCTAGATTATTTTGAATTCTGATCCTATCCTCCAAAGCAGATGCAACCCTTCCCAGCTTGGTATCATCTGCACACTTGATAAGCGTATTCTCTATGCCAATATCTAAATTCTTCATGAAGATACTGAACACAACTGGTCCCAAAACAGACCTCTGCAGAACTCCACTTGTTATGCCCTTCCAGCATGACTGTGAACCATTAATAATTACTCTCTGAGAACAGCTAACCAGTCAGTTATGCACCCATCTTATAGAAGTCTGGTCTAAGTTGTATTTGCCTAGTTTATTGATAAGGAGATCATGCAAGACTGTATCAAATGCCTTACTAAAGTCTAGGTATACCATATCACAAACGTTTTACACATTCTATTTCCTCACACTTTACGTGTATGTTTGTACCACTGTCTTCCTGACTTTCACTCTTGAACCTTCTCTCTCTGGAGGACAGTAGGTGGAGTTATTCAACATTTCGAGTTCATATATTTGCTATTTAGATATGTGCTGTTCATTTGGGGGCTTTTAGATGTTCACTGTTTATTGAAAATAATCAGAAGGTTTTTCCCCCTACACTTTGCAATTATTCCATCAGAAGCCACAAAGAAATCCTTAAAGAGCCGCAGGTTGCAGAGCCCTGCCCTAGAGATTCTCAGCAAAGCAATTGTAAAGATTTTATTTATTTATTTACTCCCAATTTCATTCTCTGTAAAAAATGAACCATTTTTGCTAAAATTGTCCCAAAACACTGAGCATGATGGAGATAAGAAATATGGAAAATTTCAGCCAAACGGTTATGGCTTGGCAAAGTTAAAAGCATTGAAAACAGAGGTGTACGACATTCTTAACTACATGCCCTGCTACCAGCTCTACATATACTATGAGTATATTAAACCTAGCTTAGGAAAAACTCCCACTGCTAGCTGATGGAGAAAACAATTTTAAAAGCAAAGTGCCATCTAACAGAGAGGCCTTGACAAAGAATTTAGAAACAAAAACAAAAAACTGTTAGAGTTACTGCATGTACAAGAGAACCAGTTGTACCATCAGAAGCTGTCTTGCCTCTGATTAATGGAATTGGACCCACAAGGTTTACAAAAAGCACAATATATCTGAAGTGAACTGAACTTAAAAGGCTATCCAAATTGGGTGTGGATGGTTCAGCAGAGTAGTAGGCTGCAGCAACACAAATACAGCGTATGCCATAGTAAATGGAAGTTACCACCTGATTACACTGTGTGTGTACTATATGAAACAATGGGGTATCTCAGATCAGCATAGTTTGGAAGGAGTGCAAGCAGAATGTACAGACTTTTCACACATGTTGTAAAAGCCCTCCATTTGACAGGGTTTTTGGAGAGAACTCAGGTGATTCTTCCCACAATGATGAAATGGAGTTTTCTATAGACAGATGGCTGAATTCCTGTTGGATTTTTATTTTAATGAGTTTGGTAGCTGGGTGTTTTAATGACATGTTCAGGTGCCTTGAGTCTCTTAATCTAGATTGAAAATAATTGAGCATATATACAAATGCTCTACAAAGCCCTAAAGGATCTTGTAACACAAGCATATTTATATTGGGTTTTATATCCTCATCTAATTTTGATTTTATGAATGTTAATCTTTACCTTTTCATGAGCCTTCCTCTGGTCTAGGTCAAAGGGATGAAGTACTTGCAATTCACAGATTTCACACACATCTCCATGGAGGTAAAGACAGCGGTCACCAAACTGGCATTCCCCAGCAGCTGCATAGGGACACAGCTGTTGCCCATCTGTATAGGAACTTCCAGCCACTGAATCTTCTTCAAGCCCACTGCGAATAGCTTCTAAATATGAATGGGGCTTCGCTTCCACATTATCATTTTTGTCACTGCAACACACTGGATCGCTCAGGGCATTGAGCCTCACATGTTCTTCACTCAAACCACATAAGTCTTGAAAGAAAAAGCATTGTATGCAGCATGTCAGACCACAGGAGCATAACAAATAGTAGATACCTACTGAATTATTTTCCTTGTTAACAGTTAAACCCTTTCACCTGCTGAGCCTATATACGTAGCTCCTTCCATCCACAAATTATCCACCTTTACAGTCTTGAAGCCTAAAGATACCAAGTACAGCACATCATAGCATTTTCATCTTAAGCAGTATACAAACTAAGCTAACACTGCATTCAGGGTTTGCACTTAGAACATGTTTAAAGTCCTATTTCAAATTTTAAGTGATTGAATTCACTCTCTACTATTAACACATGAACCCTTCATCAGCCACATGAATTTTCTAATAGGGAGAGGGGTGGATGCAGGAAGTTTTTAACTGATAACCGGTTTTAACCTGTTTCTCCTGCCAATTAGTCTCTTAGGAAAGTTCAGCTTCCCCTAGATAACAACTGCCAGGCACCTCTAGATAAGAGGTCAGCAATTACTTGGAAACCCCAAACTTGCCACACACACACATTCCCACACCATCTCAGATGTCATCCACTTTTTCCATTTAAGCACAAAGCTAAGCCCCTCATTACACAAATAAAATGATTTATGGTGAAATACAGACGAGAAATTTACTAGCTCTACTCTCTGACACTACTATCCAGCTTCTCTGAACATCTTAGCACAGAGACCCTAGGTAGGAAGGCTGGGCAGCAAAGGAGATTTGAGGTTACGGGCTGTGATGGGGAAAAAGAGTCAACACTACAATCTCACAGGAGATTGTGAAGGGGGACCTATAGAAGGCAAGGTTTGTGGTGATGGAGGAGGAGGAGGAGCCTGGTGAGAACAGAGTGGGTATTTGTGTAGTAAAGGAGGACTGTGGAAAGTAGGAGCTCAGTTGCTCTATGCTGGGGCATTAGCGTGGAAGGTCTTCCTTAATGCCTTAATTCTTATGCCTGTTGTGTATAAGAAGGTAACCCGAGGAAGCAGGTACAAAAGTAAGGCTGACTAGTCACAAGTAAACTCACTAACATGCATAAATGTTTGTAGGATTATGCCCTATGCAAGTTACAAAGGTGAACACACACTTTATACCACTTTATACACATTAACCAAGGATTAAACAGAGACTGGGAGTGGTTCGCACCTTACAAAAGCAGCTTCGCTGCCCTGGGTATTAAAATCTCCCCATTAGACTCTGACAATGGGTCATATCCCTCTGTCTGATCTGACTTGTTTTTATCTCTTTTGACATGTACTATTGATAATGGGCCATTTCCACCTTGCTGAATAGAGGTTGTCAGCTCTGGACCTCCCCTTTACTGGGACCCCACTCTTTAAATACCCCTCTGAAACCACCCACCCACTCATGCATCTGATGAAGCGGGTCTTTGCCCACAAAAGCTTATGCTTCAACATATCTGTTAGTCTATAAGGTGCCACCGGACTTCTTGTTGTTCTCAAAGCTACAGACTAACATGGCTACCTCTCTGATACTACTACACACTTTATAGTCATCACAGAAATGAAAGTGATGAAAAGCAAAGAATGGAAAGCAATAGAACTACAGTTAAAAACCATCAGAAAACAGGAATACCAAAGAGACCGATGTTGATTGTCCCTACTTACCCCTATCCCTAAGCACTAATGTTCTCTTTTTGCGTTTTCCAGGCTCTTGTGTTTTGCTCTTGATTACAGGCATGTCATGCTCTGGCAGAGGGACAGGGCTATGGAAGGATGGTGAAGAAGGGCTGAGTGGAATGGTACCCACTGCACTGCTAGACCCAGATGGTCTGATGTGATCATATCTGGAGAAAGAGAGAGAGAGAGAAAATAAAAACAAATATGAAGTGCCACAAAAGCTATGATGTTGTTACTCCAAGAAATTAACCTATAATATAGTATACTCTCCATTTCCACCAACAAGACCGCTAATTCAACATAGCTGTTCAACTACAACACAGATGGTATTACTGCTTAGGGTTTCTACAGCACCTTTCAAGGATATCAAGTAACTTTACATGGACTAAACCTTATAAACAGAGTTGTGAGATGGGGTCCTCATTTTACACAAAAATTAAGACCTGCATTTTCAAGTGTCCACTCATTTTAGACAACCAGGTAGATTTTAGCTATTTGGAATCTTTGAAAAACATGTCATATCTTTCATACTGAGTACAGAAAGACTGAGGAACTGCATGTTAGAGGAGACTTTTGAAAATGTAGATTTAAATGATTTTTCCAAAAATCACAAAAGAGCACCCACAGGACAATATGCTTAAAGCATGTGTTCAATTTAACATTGCTACTTCATTACAAAAACAAAGTTTGCTGACATTTATTCAGATGTGATAAACATAATGTGTGTACTGCCATTGTGTGATCTCCCCTGCTTTGCTGACAGTAGCAGTTAGGCTGAGTTTGAATTGACAGGATCTTCATTCTGGTAAAGCAAACGGTCCCAAACTTTTAATCCAAGTGGCCTCAACTCGGTCACAGGTTTGGAAGGACGTTGGCTTATAAGTGCTCCCAGGACTGACTGGTGATTCCTACTATGTTTAGAGCATGGTTAAACATGTTTGTTTTTAATTATTTTTCTTCTGCAATGCTTCAACCTTAAGAATAAACCTGCTTGCTCAGAAAGAACTGTTGAGATTTCTGGTACGTTACAATTTTCATAGCCTTCAGAGAGAAAGCAACCCACAGGCACTGGCTGTTAGGCAGACCGGTTTGCTGGGAATATCAGACCATTTGGCAGGCAGCTGTGGAGCCTTAAAGTCCCTACTCAAATTGGAGCGAGTCAAGGGTCCCTAACACAGAAACAGTTGATGGCAGGAGACATGAGAGCTGAACGGGCCACATAGGGAGAAAGTGAGGTATAGTTTAGCCAGCATGATAGCACATATGTAACATTTAACACCAAAAGAACAGTTTTAATTATTTGCCAAACACCAGGTCATGTTCCTCATAGCCATGTTAATCTATATCTAAAAGCCATATTTTTACGTATTAGTTCAAGGAGGCAACATTAAGGATGCCATGGATAGCTTCTGAACTTTCTGACTTGTGTGACTGATCTCAGCCTAACCTAGTACACCCAATTTAAAGAGATAAATGTAAGTCAGTAGCATACATACTAACAACTAGAAGAATCTCTTATCTTTGCCAGTGGACTGCATAAATAAAGGTTATTCTCTATAGCCAGAGTTCTTGAAGATAGACTGAACAAGGCATGAGAGTGTGAATGACTAGAAAGGAGATGTACTTGCAGATAACCAGTGAAAGCAAAGATCTTTTTTGCCAGTGATATCTTTAAAGGCTACCAGAGCAGTTCTCTTCTGTCCCTGTTCATGCAAGACTCAGGGGTATCTTTATAATGAATGCATCAGTCTCACATCATAGTTTCCTTGAAAAGCTGAAGAGAACGAGCTCCTTCTTGCTGTTCATTCACTTACTACACTGTTGCCAAGTTGTCCATAAACTGAACTCTCTTACAAGTGAGGTAGTCAGGACAAGAAAACCCAACAAATTGCCCTCAGTTCTAGTATGCTAATTTGTAGATTCATCTCTAAGTGATTCTAATGACTGAAATGTTGGGAGGGGGAACCCCTTTCATCCACTTAAGTTAGAAATGCTGAAGGGTAGAGATTCTGATGGTGCCAGGAGACTGAATGCTGCTCCTTTTAGGATGCTGTGTGTTGCTTCATCCAGCATAAACGGGACAGGAACACTCCCCCCAGAAAGGCCAATTTCAAAACACACTGTTTAAAGCTGGCAGACTTTGCTAGCTAATGCTGCAGAGCTCTCATTGTGAGTCAAACACAGGGAGTTCCATCAGTCTGAGAAAGAGTATTACTATCTGATGGGCGCTCCCCTGAAGTCTGAGTGAAGCAGAGTGAATTTTCAGGAATCGTTCCTCTGGAACGAAGGCTCTTTGCTGCTGTGAATCAAACTTTAAACCTAAGCTACAAGTGTTTTGAATTATTCACAGATGTCTCTCAAAGGTACACAGAATGGTGCTAGGTTCTAGGAGCTGTATTTAGCACCATACTCTTCTGAAACGCAAAAAGATGCTCCCATTGGAACTGACTCTGCCAACAAAGGCCAACAACCTCAGTGTTTTTTGTATTTAGAACCAGGATATGATACCTTTGGATCGTTCAGCACTGAAGTCTGCTTTCACTCCAGAAGTGAAAGACAGTACCTTTAGCAGGATATGCTTTTTTATTCCCTGAGGCGAGGGCTACACTATAGCCATATCTTGAAAAAAATTTATGCAATTTGTGCTGTGCAAATCACGTAAGTTATTTTGAGGTAACATTTTTCAAACTCCATGCTATTTGTTCGAACAAATGTCTATTTCAAAATTCTCGCTACTCCTCTCACGACGAGGGATAGCGGGAACAAAATGCCATGTTTGAAACAGCACTATTTCGAGCACAGGGTTTGGCTGTGGGATTTTTATTTCAGCATACATTTGTATTCCAAAATAGAAACCACAGTGTAGCCATAGCCTAAGGACATAGAGTTGACACAGGCCTCTCAGAATCAGTGGCTAAGGAACAGCAGGGTTTGCCCACCTGAGTATCATAGAACCATAGAGTTGGAAGAGACCGCCGCAGGTCATCAAGTCCAACCACCCGCTCAAAGCAGAACTAATCCCAACTAAATTATCATAGTAAGTGCTTTATCAAGTCAGGACTTAAAACCCTGCAAGGATGGAGGAAAATCAGAGCATCCTGAAGCAGCAAGACTTGGAAAGGATGCTGATATCAACAGCAAGCTATTGGGGGTAAGGTGCTGCAGTATGAGTGCTATGAAGGTGGCCAGCCTTCCTCATCCAGCAAAGCAGACATTACATATGGTCATCCGAAGTGGGGACCACAGCAGGACAAGAGGCTCATCTCTTAAATATGGTCAGCCAAGCAGGGATGAGCAAAGCAGGGGGTGAGCCCCCTCGGGGAGGAGGGGGGAAGCTGAAATTTCAAAAGAGGGGCACAGCATAATTGACTGATAGATGGATGAACCTGAGACCTAATTAAAAATATTTAAGTGTTACTATTTTTATGCATGTGTATCCAGATTTATATACTGATTAATAAAGTTTTTACATTCTACATACTTATTTTCTTACACATGCCAAAAGAAGGTTTTTTCATATGAACACAATCAAAATTTTGGTCAGTTTGGATTACATTAGACGGGTTGGAGAGAAGAAAAATGGGGCCCAATATAAAAACTTTTGCTCATCCCTGTATCATAGTATCTGTACACCCACACCAGGCTAAGTGAACAAAAGCTAATAAAATGGTCTATACAAAAAAAACAACTAAAATTTCTAACATGAATTCTGACTGAGAAACCTAAGTTAACTTCCAAGTGGTCAGATACGGGATGGATCAACTTGGAAAAATTACTATGGATTAATGCTGCATGAAGCTGACAAGATACTATTGGAATTCAAATATCATTTATTTACGGACCTCAAAGTGAACTGCCTAATGAGTTGGCATTATCCCTATTTTACCAAGACTTTTAAGTTAAACTTTGAATTAAAATGTCTATTACACAAATCAAGAAATTCAGTACAGAAATTCCACAGCTACCTGAATGCTGTCCATTTTTTCCACTGCATCCAAACAGAGAGAGACAAATAGTAACAAATTCTAGAGTTATACTTATTACAGATAGAGACCAATAGTATTCAATACCGCAAACATGAGATGACATGGTCTCCTACCCAAAACAAGTCTTTAAAAAAGAAGAAAAAACCCTACACGCCTCCAAACACAAAACTCAAGGACAAAAATCCCTAAGATTGTGACTCAGAGGGGTTGCCAACTTAGTCTGTATCTTCAAGAGCAACAAGAAGTCCTGTATCAGAGGGGTAGCCGTGTTAGTCTGGATCTGTAGCAGCAACGAAGGGTCCTGTGGCACCTTATAGACTAACAGAAAAGTTTAGAGCATGACCTTTCGTGAGTTAACTCACTTCTTCAGATGCTGGTCCTGGAAATCTGCAAGGCCAGGTATAAATAGGCCAGAGCAAGGCTGGGGATAACTGAGGTTAGCTCAGTCAGGCAGGCTGAGTTGTATTGTCATCAGTAGATCTGGAGGTGTGAACTCCAAGAGAGGGGAAGCTGCTTTTGTATTTAGCCAGCCATTCACAGTCTTTGTTTAATCCTGAGCTGAGGGTATTGAATTTGCAGATGAATTGTAGCTCAGCAATTTCTCTTTGGAGTCTGTTCTTGAAATTTCTTTGCTGCAGGATAGCTACTTTTAAATCTGTTACTGTGTGTCCTGGGAGATTGAAGTGCTCTCCTATGGGTTTTTGTATATTGCCATTTCTGATGTCTGATTTGTGTGCATTTATTCTTTTACGTAGAGAAGTCCTGTGGCACCTTAGACTAACAGATATTTTGGAACATACATTTTTGTGGGCAAAGACCCGCCTAAGATCACGAATGTCCATGCAGAGTGCAAAGATATGAAATTGATCAGTACCCAGTTTATCCACCAGGAGTGAAACGTTTGCCTTTCCTGCTGCTTTTATAAGTTTTCCATTACCTCTCTCTTTTTTATAAACATCACCAATGTATCTTTGTTGCTACTGTTCCTAGAGTGTTAAAACCTGTTGTCTGCCACCACTTGATTGAGTTGAAGGGAACACGCACTATGCTAAGAGTGGCAATTTTTACCTGCAGCGAGTTCCATAGGCACACTGCCCTTTCTGGTAGTATCTGCAGATAGTAGAGGGTTTGCTTGTAGTTAAGTCATGTGAAAACAAACACCTGCTTCCTTCACGGCACACCCCTTGCATATAATACCTGGAGGGATAAAAGGTTACAGCCACAGAAATCTGTTACATACTCTAAATTAGGACACATTTCCTAGAAAAAAGTTTTGAAGACCATTTCTCTCTCAATCCTGCCCTTCATTTGCCATTGCCACAAAAATCTCAGCTAAAGGAGTACACCTGGGGAAAAGCAAGAGTTGTCTATGCTTGTAATTCCAGTTGGAAATATAAATTACCCACGTGAATCCCATTACTCAATGCTTCCAGTTGAGGCCTTCCTAAAAAAGTCTTCTTGTTGAATCACTAAATATTTTTAAATGTGTAGCTAAAATACACAGCTCTTGGTCACTAAAAACAAATACAAGTTGTACCTCTCTAATCTGGAGCACTCTTGTCCAGCAACATCTGTAATCCAGCAGGATTTTAGCCACCAGGTCAAGCTTCCCACAGTCCCGGCTCCCAGTGTTCTGTGCTGCTATTTAGTTCTAATTTACCCCTAAATGTCTCCTAAGAGCCCAGTAAGCAGTGGAAGTGTTTGTAATACTGTTAGACAATATAGAGTGCCCATGGTCCAGCAAATTCTCTAATTCAGCACTAGTCAGGTTCAAAGGGCGCCGGGCGAGAGAGGTTCCGCCTGTCTCTGGTTTTTGCATGATTTTCAGTAGTAGTAATGGGCACTACGTAATGCAAAACTAAACAAAGCAATAACAAATTACGTAAAGGGATTTTCAACTCTCCATCTACGCTTTTAAAACAATCACACAACATTATGGCAAATTAACCTTAAAGGCACAAGGCAAACACAGGTCCTCTAGCAAACTGTTTGAATTAACCGTGTTTTTCTCGAGCTGCTCGGTAGATGGCCTGGGGCACCAGACGCTGCCACTCAATACTAAGGAGAAAAACAGCACACGGCGCCGCGCTGCTGATTCCCGAGGCAGATCGTCGCCCTTAGAGAGGCGCAGCCCCCGCGAGGTATTGTGCGGTCTGTCTCGCACCTGCGCTCGCCGAGCGTCGGGCCCCTACCGCTGCACAGGGCTCCGGGGGTCGGGACCGCTCACAGCCCGGCCCTGGGGCGCCAGGCCCCACCTTCAGCCGCTCCGGGCTGGGCGCTGAGGGAGCCTCACTCCGCGCTCCCCGGGGGACGCGCCTTGCCAGGCGCAGGCCGAGGCCCGGGCCGACAAGGCAGAGCTGGCGGAGTACGCAGGGCCGGCGCCGCCCTTCGCGCGGGACGCGCCATTTCCAACCGCTGCGGCACCACACCAGGCCGCCCCTCGCTCCCGCGCGTCGCCCCCGCTCTCACCTGCAGGTCACCTCCTTGGTGCTCATGGCGCCGCTGAGGCTCGGCCGAGGGGCGGAGCTAGCGGCACTCTGCGCGGTCCATTCGGAAGGAGCTAGCGGCCCCCGGGACACTCTTCATCTGCGGACTGAGCCATAGAGACCGAGCGGGAGGTCAGAGCGCCGCTTCCGTGTACCATAGAGATGCCCGAGCCAGAGTCTTCCCTCCTCTGCCATAGGCGCGGGGCAGGAGCTCTCGGCTCACGCCCCAGACGCAGGGCTAGAAAGCCGGCGCCCAGGCGGCCTGAGCAGGGAGGAGGCAGGGGCGCTGCACCTGTGCCTAGGGCAGGGTGGCGGTGCTGGATGGAAGGCCTGGTTCGGAGTGCGCGGCGGTCTCCCGGGCGGGCTGGGATTAGCCCCTGGAAGACTCCGGGTCCGTGAGCGCCGCACCCCTGAGGGAAGGGCAGGGGAGGAAACAGCACTTGCCGCCGCCCCTCGGTGGAGGTGCACCCAAACGCTCCACCGTGCCAGCCCCACCTCAAGGGCTGGCTCCATAGCGGCCACTGCGAGTGGCGCGGGAAGCCTAAGGAGCTGCCTAGTCGTGTCACCACCCCGGAGCCCCAGGGAAACACCAGCCATTTTCAGGAGCCGCCTAATGTGAGCGCTGTCTGGAATGTGCACCCCAGTATATCTTCTCACTGAAAAACCTTTCAACCCAGTTAATATGTATTCAGATGAGCACTAGTCCTTCGAGAGGTTGTCCCAACACTGTCTCCAGGTCCTGGTTATTCTAACAAATGGTAAAGTGGATTGTCATTCTGAATGACATCACTTGAATAACAGCCATTCCTAATCACGTGATCCAACTGGGCACGCGGTGAGATTGTAATAGGCAGCTAATGGGGACAGTTTCAGGAAGCTTTTCCTCTATTTCCACAAGTAGTTGGCTGAAACAATGCAGTCCTTGGACTCGGAGAAAGGATTAATCAAGTTCAGCCATTGTAAGAAGGACATATTTTGCTCCTACGTGCCCAAGCTTTGTCCTGTTTGTGGGAAGAATCTAAACTGCAGAAGACTAGAAGATGCACCTGTCAGCATTCCTAGTCCATTTGTCAACGGGCATAGGCAGAGATGTTCATTTTT
Source organism: Carettochelys insculpta (assembly GCF_033958435.1). Taxonomy (NCBI): domain Eukaryota; kingdom Metazoa; phylum Chordata; order Testudines; family Carettochelyidae; genus Carettochelys; species Carettochelys insculpta. The sequence continues at coordinate 11,957,385 of NC_134147.1, read as the reverse complement.
GCTTAAGCCTACTACAGGAACATTTCTTAGGTATGGCTATTTTTAGTTTGGTTACCATTGCTAAATGAAGTGTTTCCTAATTTCTACTTACAGCATTTGCTCTCATGTTATTTAATATATTTACTGCTTTCAGTGGTCTGATATGAGGAACAGAGTTCCACGAAAGCCAAAGGAAATACTCCTGTGCAAAATGAACCTGGTTAAGGCCCTGCAGGAGCAGTGAAACTCTCAGTTAATTCAATAAGAGTTTTGCCTAAGTGGAAACTGAATGAAATCTCGGGATAGTAACAGAGAGAAAGCCGTGCTAGTCTATATACTATCAAAACAAAAAAAGCAGTCTGGTAGCACTTTAAAGACTAACAAAATAATGTATTCGGTGATGAGCTTTCGTGGGACAGACCCACTTCTTCAGATCATAGCCATACCAGAAAAGACTCAATATTTAAGGCACAGAGAACCAAACATAGTAATCAGGGTTGACAAATCAAAAAAATATTATCAAGATAAGCAAATCAGAGAGTAGAGGGGCAGAAGGGGAGGGGGAGTCAAGATTTAGATTAAGCCAAAAGAGCCCCCACAATGAAAAAGAGCCCCTTTAATGACCTAAAAAATTCCCATCCCAGTTCAAACCATGTGTTAATGTGTCAAATTTGAATATAAAAGAGAGTTCAGCAGTCTCTTTCCAAAGTGTGGTGAAAATTCCTCTTCAGTAAGACACAAACTTTCAAGTCATTAACAGAATGGCCCACTCCATTAAAGTGGTGACTGATAGGTTTGTGGATCAGGAGTGTATTTGTCTCTCTTATGACCATTAATTCTTTGTCTAAGAGAGTTTGAAGTCTGTCCAATATACAAAGCATCTGGGCATTGTTGGCACATGATGGCATATATGATGTTAGTTAAGGAGCATGAGAATGTGCCTGTGATTCTTGAATAACTATTACATATTAAATAATAGTTATTAAAGACCTACAACCTGTCCTTAATCAGGATGTCTCACTCCAGAAGGCCCTAGGTGACAGGCCTGTTCTCTCCTACAGACAAACCTCCCAACCTTATGAGGATTCTCACCTACAACCACAGTCTATACCACAGGAACACCAGTCATGGAACTTGTCCTTGCAACAAAGCTCATTGCCAACTTTGTCCACATATCTATTCTGGAGATACCATCACTGGACCTAAACAGGTTATGATCTGAAGAAGTGGGTTTGTCCCACGAAAGCTCATCACCTAGTAGATTATTTTGTCAGTCTTTAAAGTGCTACTGGACAGCTTTTTTGTTTTAAAATCTCAGGATGTGTTTCTTTCTTGGTAATTTTTATCATGTACACCAGACTGAACACTCAGTTTATACACACACACACGGGAATGTGACTGTTTTATGGTTGCTTAGTCCATGTTGTGTTACTGCTTACTTAGGGGAGTTCTGATTTAAAATTATATATCATTTTGTTTGAATAAAATATGTAATTTATTTTGTAAGACACTAGAATTAAGGATGGTGTTGAAGGAATCTGAATATGTAAAACAATGAGCTATATATGTACACCAGTTTTCTCCTTTGGGGGAACGATACCAGTGTTTGTGCTCAGAGGCTAATTTTAAAAAATGAGTTTTCAAGGAAGTCAAACTGAACAAAGTTCCTCTCCCAGCATTTCCTTCCATGTGTTTCAGCATCAGAAAGAGGGGATCTGGGCCTTGATTTTTCATTTATGAGTGCTCCAAGGCTCTGCAGTGTGAGCTGTACAGTAGATCACCGACATATGAGGATTGTGTTCTTGTGCAACCTCAGGCTAGTCAAAATTTGCGCAACACGGGGGAGCTGGAAAACTAAACAGCACAGCTGCACTGTCTCCTGTGAGTGGTGGGCAGCTGAGAGCCTGGCTCTGGGCTGCGCACTGCTCAAAGGACAGGGGAAACCTCTCCTGTTGGGGTGGCAGCTGAGTCAGCTGCTACCCCAATAGGAGTTGGGAAACTAACCAGCACTGCTCAGTTTCCCTGCTCCTATCCACCTAGCGCCAGCCTGCCGCCACTCAGGGAACCGTTAACCTGAGATACATGCAAATGTACACTGTGATTCTGAGGACATTCTTCTGCTCAACCCTCCCTTGTTGCTGGTGGCCACAGCAGCAGGTGCGTTATTTATTTAAATACATATATATTTTAAAGATAACTTCCTTGAAATTATGCCAACCAGTGTTAAGGCCTGAATAATTCAAAATTATTCAATGAAAATAATTCAAGTTAAGTTAAATAAACTCATCAAGTATTACATGTTTGATACCAAAGCTTTAAAGGAAATTAAAGCACAGAAGTTGTGGAAATCACTGGCTAAGTACCTGGGACCAGAGTTTATTGAAATGCAAAACCAGTTTTTGATAGGAGTGACCCTTTTCTTCAGATTCAGAAAACTTATGTTGTCCACACCAGTACACCTGTATCATAGGAATAAGGGGACTTCGAAGTAGGCGGGGTTCTTTCGAAAAGGAGCCCTGTCTGGACGAGCCGCGTGGTGGCGAGCCGCATCAATTTCGAAGCTCCGCGGCCGCCCACATGCTAATGAAGCGCTGAATATGTATTTCAGCGCTTCATTAGTAAACTTCGAAATGGCCATTTTGAAGTTTTTGGCTAGTGTAAGCATAGCCTTAGTGCTAGAGATGATAATGCACAGCTACCTACTGGGCCTTAGTCAACATGTTCAGTGAGCAAAAAAGGCAGTGTTAATACTAACCAGGCATTGGGTTTGTTTAGCTTGCAAAAGAGAAGACAGAGAGGACATAACAATTTTCAAATACCTTAAACATTGTTACAAGAACAAAGGAGAAAAATTACTCTCCTTAACCTTTAAGGATAAGACAAGAGGCTGTGGGCTTAAGTTGCAGCCTGTAGCTTGGACATTAGGAAACATTTCCTAACAGTGTGGTTAAAACACTGGAATAAATTGCCTAGGGCAGCATTTCCCAAACTAATTTGGTCATGGAACGCTTTTGGGCTTGGAATATATTGATGGAACACACACATGCTGGTTGGGTGTGGCAGAATGGCAGGTTTCATACTGAAAAATTATCACATATAATGCTCAAAAGTTGATTTAAAAGAGTTAGGGTTTTTAGATGTCTGTTATTTTACAAAGAACAAAAAAGAAGAGAAAACCACCTGAAAGAAAAAATTATGTCCTTGTGATAGGAGGATGGTTAGCAACGCTATAATTAAGTACAAATTCAAAACAAAGCATCAGTTCAACAGCCGACAGAAGATGGTTAGTGTTCTTTTTTTAAAAAATAGAAACGACAATATTGTTCAAAAAAGGACCATCCTTCCTCAAAATTTAAAAAACATTTTTATGAAAAATTAGGTATGGAAAAATAAATTTAAATGTTGTGGTTTTATAAGTGTTATTTTCACAGAAAAGTACTGGAAATAAAAATAAGTAACATTTGACAGGGTTTTTAAATGGGAAGAGTTTTTGCATATTTTGATCACAAATCTGCTTAATATTAGGAACAATGTTGGAGAGTGGATCCTCATAGCAGGTGCAGAATCACATGATTTCTCTAAACACAACTTGTGCGGAAATCATCTGAATTGACTGATTGTTTTGGCACAAGTCACTTAAAACCTATACTATTATGAATGCATAATAAATATGATTATATACTGTTCAAATACCTTAGTATTTTTGATACACATAATTTCATATTTAATAGTTTAGAAGAAAAAATATCACTAGCATCAAATTTTTTTCACAGAACACCTTTTCACATCATGTATCGGAGGGGTAGCCGTGTTAGTCTGGATCTGTAACAGCAACGAAGGGTCCTGTGGCACCTTATAGACTAACAGAAAAGTTTTGAGCATGAGCTTTCTTGAGCACAGACTCACTTCATCAGATTCATCAGTCTGTGCTCACAAAAGCTCATGCTCAAAACTTTTCTGTTAGTCTATAAGGTGCCACAGGACCCTTCGTTGCTTTTCACATCATGTGGATCACCAGTGTTCAACGGAACACAGTTTGTGAAATGCTGGCCTGGGGAAGTTGTGTGGAATCTCTATCATTGGAGATTTTTAAGATCAGTTGGACAAACACCTTTCAGGGATGATCTAGGATCAGGGTTCAGCAACTTGTGGCTCCAGAGCCACATGTGACTTTTTGAGGAGTCATTTGCAGCTGCGAGTGCTGCCTCCTCTGCAGCTCCAGATGCTGGAATTAGGGTTACCATAGATCTGGTTAACTCTTTGTCCAGTGGGGATTTTACAAAATCTGAAAATGTCTGGGATTTTACTCTTTCTACAGACCTGGAGCTCCCCACCCCACCCCCGACCCTGGCCTCATGCTCCAGCTAGTTGTCAGGGAGCAAAGTCAGAAACAGAGGTGGGAGCCGTGCTAGGAGATTGTGGGAGGGCAGCGGAAATAAGATCTGTGGGGCAGGTACAGGTTGGGAGCTCCGTCCCTCCAGCTGGCAGCATGTTTGCAGCCAGCCAGCCCAGGCATTGAAACTCGCTGGCAAGGTAAGCGCTCTCCTTCTTGGGGATGGTTCAGGCTGAGTGTTTGCAGCCCACCAGTGAATGGAGTTAGTTGGGAAGAAGCATCTCCCAGGGAGGCTTCATTGCTACAGTTACCACATAGAGCTGCCTTTACCTGATTTCTGTCCAGTTATGGTCAGGGTTTTGGACATTGTGCTCAAATTAATTAATACTGAGATTTTCCCAAGTAGGAGAGAAGAAACAGAGTGTTCAGTGTGGATGTCAAAAGGGTGCTCACATTCACTGGGGGCTGTTGGATTCTCTTCCACCTACTTCACTAGGTCTGTGATGATCTAAGGCTCAGAGTCTCCCCACCACTAATGGGTTTGCAGCTTCCCTTCATGCCCAGGGCTGTACATCCCAACAACTAGGATGCAAGTTTGCCACAGGCTGCTAGTGGGAATCAACCAGATAAGTTTTGATTTATTTTCCCAATATCTCTGTGAGACAGGAATTATTATTAAACCGATTCCACAGATGGGCCATCTAAGGCTGAGAGAGAGCCAGGCCTCACAAGCACTGCAAACCTGTGTCTGAAAAACGGGCCTCACCTAACTCTATTTTGCTGCCAGTGTGCTTTGAAAGCCGCTTGCAGTCTTGGTATGTCATTTATGGACTTCTGCTTAAGTTGAACCAATGAAATGCTGGAAAAATAATTCCTCTCCAGATGCCTCAGCTTCTGCTCTAAGCACTAGGCGGGGGCATGAAATTTCATAACGGGCACAGTGCAATCAGCCTCCCTCCTGCGGCCTCTGCTGGCTCCCTTCCTCTCCCCTGCCATTGCCAAGGGGAGCATGGCACATAACTGGCAGGAGACCAACACTCACTTCTGGGGCATTGGAAAAGGTGGGGGAGGGGCTCTGCTAATTGCAGGGACAAAAAGTGGGGCCCAACAAGAAAAAAGTTTCCTGACCCCTGCTATACTGCATGCTCCTAAATTGCCCCCTTTGCATCGCCAATTAATTTCTGGTAGTCATTGCCACTAGATATAACTGATCTTGGAGCATACTAAGACTCAGAAAAGGGTTAATATTTATATACATATACATGTATCACATTACAAATCATTATGTATGCACTGTTCCAAAAAGTAAGGTTTGATGTTATTTATTCAGGACTGTCTCCTGTTCACATGCATTGCAACTCTTGAAGTATTGATTTGTAACCAAATTTGAAAAAATGGTGGTTCTCGCTATTTTGCTTGCAGGCCCCTGGTCTGGATGGTGCTTGGTACTACCATGAGTGCAGGAGATTAGACTTGATGACCTCTCAAGGTTCTTTCCAATTCTATCATTCTGTGATTTTAAATTTAATTAGAATTTCCTTTCAAAGGCTATCTGATACAAACTGCCAAGTTAAATATTATCTAGTAAATAGGGAATGTATCATTCACCATTTTATAACATAGATAAAATACCAAAATTAATCTATAAGAGCTTAAGTAGATATATATAGTAAGACTATATCTTGTTAGCAAACAATAGTATGGTAGAATCTCTGAGTTGTGAACTCCTGTGGGATTAGAAGTTGTTCAAAACGCTGAAATGTTTGTAACTGAACAAAATATTATAGCTGTTCTTTCAAATGCTTACAACAGATATTGACTTAATACAGCTTTGAAACTTTATTACAGGTGAACCCAGTTATCCAACATAAGCAGGACCAACCCTTGGGAGGGGATATGGGGGCGGAAGGGAGTGCTGTTGGCTGCTGGAGCCTTTCTGCAGGGTGAGCACCTGGTGGGGTGGGGTTGGTGCTGCTGACTGCCCTGAGTCTGGCTACCCAACTGGATGCCTGGGATGGGCTGCAAGCTCAGCAGGCAGCCGCCTCCGGCCCGGTGCAGGGAGTCCCAGGCACCCCAGGCAGGGAGCCTCTGCCATTCCCAAGGCATGCAGCCCCAGCCACCCTGGGGCCCTAAGCCATCTGCTGAGTGACTGCTGGATTCCCTGGGAGCCTCTGCTGATCCTAGGGCACACAGCCCCAAGGTGGGCTTCTGCCTGCCCCAGGCCAGCTCCCTGGGCAGGCAGCCATCACCACATGGAGCTCCTGCCATGCTGAGTGGGGAGCCTCAGCTCACTTGGGCAGCAGCTGCTGCTGATGTCATGCCAGGACTGCTGGCTGCTACATGCAAGGGGCTGGGGGAAGATATAGCCAATCCAACTCCCATCATCCAATATTCCATTTCATCTCACATTGCCCTGGGGGTTGGGGCATTTACTGTATTTAGAAGGAAAGTGCTCTTTTGACTATTTTAATTAAAATGAAACAAGCACAAAGTTTCCTTACCTTGTCCGTTTTTGAAATACATTCTGCTTTTTAAAAGGAGTTTAACACTGTGCCTTTGTGTTTTTGGGGAGTGGGGGTGTCACTGCTGCCTGATTGCACACTTCCAGTTCCAAATAAGGTGCGTGGTTGACCGTAACTCTGAAGTTTTACTGTACTGAATTATACCAGTGAATGAGAATCAACTTTTTTTAAAGGAAAATAGCTAAAAAGGGTACAAATGCAAAATTAACAAGTTGATTATTTAAATAAATGTTTCCTGCTTGTTGACTGAAGTAATGATTCAGATGGGTAGCCGTGTTAGTCTTGATCTTCAAAAACAACAAGAGTTCCTACGGCTACTTACAAACTAACAGATATTTTGGAGCATAAGATTTGTGGGCAAAGACCCGCTTTATCTTTGCCCATGAACGCTTATGCTCCAAAATATCTGTTAGTCTGTAAGGTGCCAGAGGATTTCTTGTTGTTTTTGAAGTCATGGTTAAAAATGGTGATTTCAATGATTTATTTAAGTCATTCCCCCTTGTTTTGTCCTAATGTGAGTGAACTTGCCTGGATAAAATAAATATTGAAATAAATCTTTGTACAAAACCTGAATCAAGTCTTTTTTTGGATGAAAATATTTTGTCTAAGTTTTTCATGGTAGTGTTTGTTCATTTCCCTATGTTTGTCTGCATCTTGGTTTTAAAAGGGATTCAAATTACCAAACGGATAAAAAGCCTTTTCTTACTATTTTTAACAGGCTGGAAGAGGAAAGCAGTAGAAAGGTTTGTGTACGAGATCTGAAACCCAGCAATACCTACAAGAAATAAAGTATTCTCAGTCATGAAAAAATTCCCTTTTTTCTTTCAGAGGGTATGATGGAAGCACTGATCTTCATGTCGGAATAACCAATACTAATGGTAATAAGGGGTTTGCTGTTAATATATCTTAATTTAAAAATTTTATGCCTGTACCTTACTAGGATTTGCAATGCATATTTTAGGTTTGTCTTTACTCCATCTATCCACCTGACCTGACATTTGAGGCTAAAAAATAGTTTCACTGGTTGAGTGCTTAAAAGATAGTCATGTCTGAGCAGGTCTGAATCGCTGTGGTGACACATAAGGCTTGCAGTGGAGAAAAATACTTCCCTTTACTGTAAAAGATCTGCAATGAAATCCAGGCCCCACCAAAATTAATGGAAGTTTTACCATTGGCTTTATGGAGCTGGGATTTCACCAAGATTGAGAAATTGAATCCAGGATTTCATTGCAGAGCAGAGAACCCCAAACCAGAGCCATTTATTGGTGTTCTCTCCAAACCCCACAAATTTTGGAAGTGGGGACTAAAATGGAATCCACATTCAAAACCCAGCAAAGCCCCTCTTGTCCATCTTTAGCACAAAGAATAATTGGACAGCCCACTGAACTATGCCTTTTAAGTATGCTGAATTGTTTTGATGATTTTAAGCACATATTAAATTTGTCAGATGACTTATTTTAAAAAGGGGGGGTCTTTGCCCTATAATAATCCCTCTGATTATTTAAATTATAGGATTTTAGAAATCTAATTTGTCAAAGCTATTTACTTTTTGCATTTTTTTTGTCATCAGGGACAATGAAAATATATGGTCTGTCTTGCTTTAATTTATTGTCTTTCTGGGTAATTTTATTTTAGGTTCTCATGTCCTATCATCATGTTGCCATATTTGGATCACAAATATGGCAGCAAAACATTTATTTAATCTGGAATTAAAAGAAAAAAAATAAAACTTCTGTATTTCATTTTTACAAAAGGTTATTTATAAAAATCTTAAGTTTTGTATCACTTTTATTTGTCACTGCTTTGTCAACAAATGCAAACAGATTACAGTATAAAAATGTGAACTATTTCATCATCAAGATTAGACATATTAAAATATGATGTTTTAGTGGAAAATAGTGGTTTGCAGGTTGTTGTAATTACGGTACTGTCATGAAGAATGCCATTATAGAAAGGGATAGTGTTGTAACTAGCTGTCTCACCTCATATCAGTGCATTTTTATTTGTGATTCTTCTCCCTTTCTAACAATGTACTACTGTTTGTTTTCAGGGTTGGTGTATAATTACAATGAAACAGGCATTCACAGAGCTGAACTAGGCTGGGAGCAATGCATTAGTATCCCACTAGTGCAGCCAGACTTGAATAGTCTGCTTAACCAATGGGATAAGTACCTAGAAGACTTTTCCACTGGAGAGGCATGGTTTTTTCACAGGTGTGTATTCTACCACGTAGATATACTAGAATAGTAATTCAGCTTTGGATCCTGCTAAATTTACAGTTTGCAACTAGGATTGATCTATCCAGTCACACAGGTATAAGGGCTTTCTGAGGTAATCATTGGAAGTAACAGACAACTATGATGGAATACAGAACCTCTAGCGCAGAGGTAGGTAAAATGTACATCCAACCTCACCACTACTGGCCCACAGCCCAGTAGATAGACTACCTGCCTACTGCACCCCAACACACCACTTAAAGCAGACAGCTGCAGGGGCCATGTGCTATGTGTACTGAAAGGCAGGGGAGAACTTTGTGTGCTCACCCTGTCCCAAGCACAATCTCGCAGCTCCCATTTGTCAGAAACTAGTCAATGCGAAGTTGCCTGCCAAAACTGTGGTGAAGGAAAGGTTAAAGTATTTATACAAAACCTTTTTGATAGCAAGAATATTTAACTCCCAGACAATTTATTCAAAAAAGTGACCCACTAGTCCTAAATATGCCTGTAGTCACTCTGTCCACACACACACATGCACGCGCGCGCGCTCGCAGGCGCCCTAGTCACTCTAGCAGTTCATCCACCCGGGGTCTGGGGTACGTGTCGAACCCTGAGATGGCATTCACTTTTCAGAAGTTGACGCAGAATCGCACTGTTCCATTGGGTTTGAGGACTAGTACAACGGGGCTGCGTCACTCACTTCTTGATTCTTCAACCACCCCACAGTGCCAGCATCTTGCCTAGCTCTTCCCTGTTGTGCCTAGGCTCCAGCAGGAGCTCATTCCCCCTTCCTGGCCAGCCCCAACTGCCAGGTTTCTCCAGCCTTTGCACTGGGGCTGCAGCTGGAGCATGCCCAGCAGGGTGTGGGAGGCAGGGCCTTTTCCGCCCAATAGGCCTGGCTTCCACCCCTTGCTCAGTGCTCCATCACAGGCCCTTTTTTCGAAAGAGCAGTCCTCAGGATGCCAGATTTTTCGATCCCTGTCCAATTCTTTCGAAAGACTGGGGGCTGTGTGGACACACTATCAAAAGAGTGGATTGATTTTTTTCAGTCTGCTTTTTTGTGTGTGTATGCCCTCTTTCAAAAGATGTTTTTTTGGAAGAGATCTTCCAGAAGAACTACTTTCAAAAGATTGCTGTAGTCTAGACACAGCCTAAAGAAGTGGGAGGTTGTAAGGAAAAGGGTATAGAATAGGGTAAGGAACAGAAAATCAGGTCTGTGCTGGGGTTTACAGGAGGACATTGAGAAGTACATTAAGATGACCAGGAATATGCAGGTGGAGGAAGAGAGAGGATATATTCAAGCTGACTGCTACAACTGAAAAGCTTAGGATACACACTTGTAGGTGAGTTTGAGAAGTATTCCAAAGACTAAGAGATAATTGCAGCCTTTTTTTGTCTTAGGTGGTTCCACAGGACCATCCAACTAAGTCTGAAGAAAAATATTCTGGTTAAAAATGGGGAAAAGAACATATAGAAAAATATCAATTTGTCTTTCAGGTGTTCTTAACTCTGTTTCAGTTAGTTGCTGAAAAGGTGTTTCTGCCCTTGCACTATATATGCAATTTATTATTCCCAATAGGAGTATGAAACACTGGCTAAGTGACCCTAGATCAGTATCATAAAAATAGCATTTTATTGGTTTAAATCCAGTGTGGCCAACCCATGGCTTTTAGCTGCATGCCAAGAGTGCTGTCTGCGGCTCTGTGCACACACCCCAGTGCTTGGTTTGAGAAGGGCGCAGTGGGTCCAGTTAGTCACTGTCATTAAGTTAGTGATGGAAGTGAGGGGAGGGCATTGAGCCACATATTGTATATTTATTTATCTGTATATATGTACAATATCTAATATATGGCCCTTTGCACTCTGTCCATGGCTCTTGGTCCCTACCTAGTTAGCCATGCCTGGTTTGAACTGTTGCCAAGTAAATAGCCCAGTGAAGGAGAGATGTCTCCTGGAACAGTTCACCTCACTGGTGCAGGTGCCAGCTTTATGAACAGGATAACAGTACAATTAACAAAGGAAAGGAATTAACTTGGTAAAAGTTACCCTTTATTTAAACACTGGAATTTGTTATTGCATGAACTAGGTTTGTAGAATATGTACGTTTTTTATGCCCACAATTTTGCAGCATCTCAGAGCATCAGAATGACACTCATTATTACAGGTGCAGTTAAGTACTGATATGAAGAGTATTTTTGCATTTTGGAGAGTTGTATGCTGCTTTATCTCTGTTGAGGCTTTTCTCCATCCTACCTCTTTGAGTGCAGAAGGTGGGGGTGGGCAAGAGACCTTAAGAATACTGTAAGCTTCTGCTTAAAAGCTTTCAAAGGTCACAGATTCCCTGACCCTGGGATGTAACTGTCACCATCCAAGTGAAAAAACCCCTCTTTAGAACCCTGGAGGACACATTTGGGATGTGTCCCTGTGGGGTAACCCCAAGCTCTTAACCCTCCCTTAGGCGAGAGCTTGAAAACAAAGAGGATTAAATTAAGCTGCAGTCTGATGGCTGACATTTCAGTCTTAGGCAGGAATACACAGAGATCCTTCTCTAGGACACAGGTATCAAATCACTGCCTTAAATAAATAAAGCACACTTGGTTGTTAAGTGTGTCAGACCAACTGAAAAAAAGAGCAGATTAAAACACAGAGAATCACTTGCCTGGGAGTCAGTTTAAAAGTCATGCACTAAAACCAAAATAAAAAATAACCTGATAGCGTCTGACTAAACATGTCCTTTCAGTTTACACAGTTGTATGCCCAGATTTCCTTGACGCCTGGAAATTTACTGAATTCCTTAAGCCTGCTCAGGCTTACACCATCTCTGTCTCTTTTCCCTCCAGCCATACAAAAGAAAGACCCCTCAGCAGGTAACAGCTTCAATGCAAAAATTCCCCTCTTCACATTGGCTCACCTGGATGCTTGCCAACAGAGCACCCACTCTCTCTGGGTTTAACGCTTTTCAGACATTCATTCATGGCATCTTAGCCAATAAAATAGTATCTTCCCTTTTATACATACTATTTTAAGAACTAATTTGTCAAATTAGCATGGTTTTCTATTTTACAGGTATGATGAACACCACCACAATTGTTACACCTATGCACTGACATTTATTAACTGTATCTTGGCTGTACAAGGTAAGCAGCCAATGAGTAAAAGTGAATTCACAGAAAGATTTGTGATACCACAGACAAGGAAAGCTTCCAAGTACATCACTCTTTACCGGGAAGTAGCAGAAAATTATTTCTACATTGGTAACAGCCCTGATCAAGAAAAGAACAATTCCAAAGAGGTTAAATTACAGTAATTGTACTATGCCATGAAAACAGAGCCACATACAGGAAGCCTGTGGATCCCAGCCTCAGTTCTCCCTCTCGACAGACACTCCTGCACTAGGACTCTTTCATGTATCTTGAGATACTAACTTGAGACCAATGTGATTAAAAAGGAAAAGACTTGCAGAAGAGTGTTCTGGGAGCTTTAAAATTTAACACTGCACGTAGCTAACTTTCTTGAGCACTGTCACACGGGCAATTACCTATGTTTCACTTTGCCGTATTATACTAAAAGTATGATCATAGTCATGTTTTGTAGTACAGAATGTAAGTGTTGTAAATTAAAACAACAAATGTAAATTTTCCTTCGACCAAGCTCAGAAAAACAAAGTTTATGACAAAATAAGCAATAGTTTGTATTTCAGTTGTGCTTTATCTCATTTGCAATTTCAGTACAAAAATTTCAACCTAAATCAAAATTAAACATAATAAAATTAATGTAAGATTCTGAATTTTAGACTACCAAGCATACCAATGAATGTGGTTTCATTAATCCCCTTCTCTCCACTGGACATAACCAGAACTCTTCCTTTGTCTCATATAGGCCATATACTGCTTATGTGAGGTACTTACATGGCTGCCCTATTAAAATGTAACATCAATATTTCACAATTTTCACTTTAGTGATCCCCACAACACTCCTCTGGAGTAGAATACTGCTATTATCCCATCTTTACTGAGGCACAGTGAGACTATGGCTGTGTCTATACTACAAGATAAAATCAAATTTATTTATATCAATTTTCTGATTCTGGAATTTGTAAGTTTGATTTTGATCATCTTCACTCCACCCATGCTCACCACAGAAATCGAGTCGTTGCTGCCACACACAAATTAGCTAACATCAAGTGTTGCAGTGGTGCATTGCAGGAAGCTATCCCACAGTTCCCCGATCCCCCTAGTATTCTGGGTATGCTCGCTGGTCTTGACGTCATCTTCTCCCATTGTATTTTCCTCATTCTCCTGATCCCTGAAAATGTTGATCCCTGGAGCTAATGCAGAGACCCTCAGAATTAGAAGAAAGAATTTGTGCTCCCCCCCCAAACTACATTACATTGCTACCACGGGTGCAACAACTGCGTTCTCAGCTGGCCATACACGGAGTATCCCACCTCCCATGATTGCATGCATGTGATCCCTGAAAATAATGCAGGGGCCTGGACTGTTTTTTAAAGTGAGAAGAGGATAGGGAAGTGTAGGAAAAAAGAATTTTTGGTTCCCCCACACATTACCTTGCTAACACAGGTGCAGCAACTGTATTCTCAACTGGCCATATACTTGTCCCGCTTCCCATCAATATGTGCATGTGATCCCTGAAATGAAAGCAGAGGCCCAGAGTGTTTTTTAAAGTAAGGAGGAAGAGGATAGGAAAGCATAGGAAAAAAGAATTTTTGGTTTCCCCCATCACAGTATTGGTGCTGGGGGAGTGTTTGGCTTTCCCATCCATTATAAGGCTTCCATGCAACAACTGTTCTCAACTGGCCACCCATTGAGTATCCCACTTCCCATCAGTGCATGCATGTGATCCTTGAAAGTAATACAGGGGCCAGGACTGTATTTGAATGCGAGAAGAAAGAGGATGGAAAAGCATAGGGAGAAAGAATTTTTGGTTTCTGCATTCATCATGTTGGTATTGGAAAGGGTATTTAGCTTTCCAGTGCACTATAAGGCTTCCATGAAATGACTGTGTTTTCCACTGGCCATACACTCAGGCCGCATCTACATAGCAAGTACATTCAAAATTAGGATTGGAAGACCAAGCTTTTTTGAAAGAACCCGCGGAGCGTCCACACACACCCTGCACCTTTTCGAAAGTAACTTCGAAAGAACTCCCGCGTTCTTTCGAAGTCGGTCCTCTGTTCTTGGGATGGGAAGAGCACCCTCCTTCGAAAGATAAATTCGAAAGACAGCAAGTGTAGACGCTCTGTGGCCCACTTATTCGAAAGAGGGAGTCCTCCATGGTAGCGATCAGCTGGCAGGCAGCAGCGCCACTCACAGCACAGATGGAGCTCTATGGTTCTAGCATCCAGCTGCACTTAAGAGGATGCAGGCTCCCAGAAACCCTCAGGCAGGAAGCTGAGAGTGTGCAGCCAGCAGTGAGGCCACGCTGCTCTGCAGCTCACCAGCCTCCGTGATGGCCAGCCAGTCCCCCACACCACCTGGACCCATGGCCAGCCACTCAGACTCCCACCCACCCCAGGGGCCCTCCAAAGACACTGGGGAGTTGTCCCAGGAGGCGGGCCAGGCCCCGAAGCGCCGAGCCCCCTCCTGGACAGAGGCCGAGATCCAGGATCTCCTCTCCCTCTGGGAGGATGAGGAAGTCCTCCAACAAACAAGGGTCCGTCGCCGCAATGCGGTCACCTTCAAGTGGCTGGCAAAGGGGCTGCTTGGCTGCGGCCACCCCATCCGCACACCAGACCAGATCCGGTCAAAGGTCAAAGAACTGCGGCGGGGTATTGCAGGGCCCGGGACCCAGCCGGGTAGTCAGGAGCAGCCCCCACAAGCTGCCCCTACTACAAAGAGCTCCACCAGCTGCTGGGGCCAAAGGAGGCTGGACCCCCCACCCCCACCATCTTCCTCGACACGTCCATCGGGGACACCAAGCCAGAGATGGCGACCAACGGCGAGGAGCACTCAGGGTTGTTCGCCAGAACCAGGCGACCGCGGACAGCATGGCCACTCAACCCCACCAGCGATGATGAGGGTTCAAACGAGGGGGCCCTTCTGGGCCATCCAGCTGGGCCCCGTCTGACCGTGCCGCGCCTGCCTTCCTGGAGGAACCCCTAGGTAGGTGGCATGTGCACCAGCCCTAGTGCCCAGGGAGGGAGTGTCAGGTCCCACCCAGGGTGGCCACAGGCATCCCACACGGCCACCAGTCCAGGTGCACGTGGACCCTGGACAGCTATGCTCCCCAGGCTCTCGGGGATGATGCGCAGCACTCAGCACCACATAGATGGGACAGCATCGGGGCTGCCCAGACTTGGAGGGAGCGGGGAACAGCGTGGCAGGGGGCGTGTTCCTGGTACCCCTGTGGGGCACCCAAGGACATATGCTGAGGAGGGGGGACCAGGACACGGGGACCTGCACCTGGGACTAATGGCCCATTCCCCCCTCCACTTCTGTCTCTACAGCTCCTGCAGCCAGTGGCCGGACCAGCCCCACCATGGAGGGGGAGAGGGAGTGGCCATCATCCCGAGCAGGGACTGGGCGGAGTCACTGCCGGGCCATCTGCCGGCGCCACCAGGGTGGCACCGAGGAGGCGGGGGACACCACTCATGCCACAGCTTTGCGGGACCTTACTGGTGTGCTGCGTGAGTGGCTTGCCATGGAGTGGCAGGCCTGGGACTGGGTCGCGGCGAACATGGATGCCCTGACCTGGGCCATGGTGGGCCACTTAGACCCAGCTGCCGCCCCATTGCAAGCCACTCCCGCACCTGCCCCCCCCACCCCCACCCCCACCATCCCTCATCCCCGTCACCCAGCCGCCCACCCCCCCCCGACTCCCCAGTCTGCCTCCCCACCCCCGACCTCAACCACCTCCCCAGTTCCCCAGCCAGCCTCCCCACCCTGGACATCTCTTGCCCCCCCCGGTCTCCCCCCCACCCCACCCCCTGCAGCGAACCCCTCCCCACGAGCCCGACCTCTCTGCCCTTGTCCCAGTCTACCTGGCCTCATCTGCCCTGATGCAGCTGGCCCATATGTTGATGGCCAGGGCTGGCCAAGGTGAGGCCATTCCCCGCCCCCCCCGTCCCCCCACATCTCCCATGCCGACCCCAGGGAGCCTGCAGGGGCCCCTCCCCAGCAGCACCCCTACCTCCCTGTGCCATCTGCCCCAGCCCAGCCACGACGGACCACCCGAACCCGTGGGGGGAAGAGGCGGACGTGGGCAAAGGGGATCTCGTCCCTCAACCCCCATAAACGAATAGGGCCTTCCGTCCTGAACTTTGGCCCTCCCAGGGCCCGGAGGGTGACCACCTGGGGCCTGGAGGGTGACCACTTGTGGCCGCAACACCCCTGTCTATAGTCCCCCAAGCCCCTCTTTCTGTGATACCCCCTGTCTATAGTTCCCCCCAGCCCCCCTTTCTGTGATACCCCTCCCTGTACATAGGCAGCGAAGCCATAGTATCGGTTAAGTAAAGTGTTTATTTTGTGGTTCCATCTGGGTCCCCTGTGCATATGTGGGGGTGGTGGGGCATGAATGGGGGTGGGATGGTTACTGTGGTTCCCGCTGAAAGGCCTGGCGCAGGGCCTCCCATACCCGCAACCCATCCTGCTGGGCCTGGCGGCATGGGGCAGCAGGGGGCTGCTCATACCTACGCCCTGCCTCAAGGGCCCACCCATGCACAAATGGCTCGTGCTTTGCCCCCACAAGGACGTGCAGGGCACAGCAGGCCCCAACCACTGCCGGAACACTGGGGAGGCCAACTTCCAGCCTCGTGAGGAGGCATTTGAAGCGCCCTTTCAAGCGGCCAAATGCCCGCTCCATGTTGCGGGCCCAGTTCAGCCAATCATTAAAAACATCCTGGCTGGGCTGTGTGTGTCCTGTGTATGGCCTCATGAGTCAGGCCTGCAGGGGGTAGGCCGTGGCCGCCACAATGCAAGGTGGCATTGTGGTGTCCCCAATGAGGCGCTCCCACTGGGGGATGAAGGTCCCCTTGGCCATGCAGTGTCCCAGCCCCAAGTTCTGGAACACCCTGGCATCACGGGCACGGCTGGACCAGCCCACACAGATGTCCTGGAACCAACCGTTGGCGTCGACAAGTGCCTGCAGGACCACGGAGTGGTAGCCCTTCCGGTTTATGAAAACCCCGCCACTGTGCTCTGGGGCCCAGATGGCGATGTGCGTGCTGTCCAAGGCCCCAAAGCAGTTTGGGAAGCCCAACCCCTCGAAGCCCCGGATGGCATCATCCAGGACCCTCACATGCACCAGCTGCTGCAGGAGGACCCTATGGATGGCCTGGACAACCTGCAGGGAGCAGGAGGAGGATGCACTCATGAGCATGGGGCGGGGTGTAGCATGCCCGACCATCCCTGTCCCCTGCAGGGCAGGCCTCCCTGGGGCCCCTGTCTCCATCCCTGTCCCGTCTCTGGTGGGGGCTGCCCTGATGGTGCCCCATGCTGGAGTGCCCCCCCATCCCCTGACCCCCCCATGCGCATGGCTTACCTCATTGAGGACGGCCCCAGTGGTGGCCCTGCCCACCCCGAACTGATGGCCAACAGATCGGTGACTGTCCGGAGTGGCCAGTTTCCAGACGGCGATGGCCACCCTCTTCTGGAGCAGGAGTGCTGGCCTCGTGCGGGTGCTCTGGTGCTCGAGGGCTTGGGCGAGCCGGGGCACAGCTCTAGGAATGTCCCCTTGGTCATCTGGAAGTTCTGTAGCTACTGGTCGTCACCCCAGTCCTCCAGCACCAGCTGGTCCCACCAGTCGCTGCTTGTGGTAAAGCTCCACAGGCGGCAGATGCCCCAGGGGACCAGCTAGGGATGTTGTGCCCTCTGGATGACTTCCAGGAGGGTGGCGCGGCAGCCAGGACCACAGCCAGTGCACTGGCCATGGCCTCGATGGGGATGGGGAGCTGCTCGGGTACCATGGGGGCCCGGGGTGCCTCCTCTGATCCTTGGTGTGCAAGCCTGGGGACAGGTGGCTGGCCCTTGACATGCACAGGCTGATGTATGGGATGGGGGGGCCCTTTAAGGGGACAGTGGGCCCCAGTCCCAGAAGGGCTCAACTGCCATGCAACCCTGCCTGCAGGACTGCCTGTGCCTGTATTTTCAAAAGAGTGCCCTGCATAGTGTGGACGCTCATTTTCGAAGTTGCACTCCGGAACTTTCGAAAGAGCAGATCGCACCTTCGGTCTCTGTTTTTTGGCGTGGACGCTCGCTTTCCAAAGGACGGCTTTCGATGTTCTGTTTTGAAAGCCGTCCTTTCAAAAGGGGGCTGTAGTGTAGACACAGCCTGAGTGTCCTATCTCCCATCAGTGCATGCATGGGATCCCTGCAGCAGTACCAAGCCCTGGTATGAGCAAATGGGAGGGTACACTGGGGGGCCAGTTGAGATGGTCCTTCCCCAGCATCAGCAAGCCCCTTAGCTGTTGGGGTAGACCTTTTCCCCAGCAGCAGCAGCAAGCCCCTTAGCAAGCGCTTTAGCTGCTGGTGTCGACCTTTCCCCCATGGCAGCAAGCACTTTAGCCCCTGGAAGAGACCTTTTTCCCAGTGGCAGCAAGCCCCAGTATGGACCAAGTGGTTGGGGTGAGTAGTGGGCAGGGGCCAGTTGAGGTGGTCCTTCCCCATGGCAGCAGAAAAGTCCCTCGTATCTTAGCCACCAGGGGAGACTTCTCCACAGCAGCAGCAAAGCCCCAGTATCTTAGCACAGGGTAGACTTCCCCATGGTGGCAGCAAAGCCCAGAATATCTTTCCCATCCTTAGAGCCCTAAAAGCACAACTAGCAGCATGGTCAGCACCAACAGCAGGCACATCCTTTTATTGGGTTGGGGGCTACCCAGGTCATGTGGCTGAGCATGGGAAAGACCCAGAATGTGTGGCACCTGTGTGGGAGGGAAGGGGGCTTGCACACAAATGTAAACTTGTGAGAAGTTTCTTAGCATGTGATGCAAGCACAACCCCCAGCACAGCCTTGCTGACATGTGGTCTGGCAGGGCATGGACTGGCACAAAAAATTGCAACTGGACAGAGTCGTAAACTCCCTACAGCGTCTATCTGAATGGGCAGATGTACTCACAGAACTAAATGCATAGGAAGAAAGAAGCCCTTTATCAGGCTCTCGTGTGAGCATGAGCCCACAGCTAAAGGCTTGCTGCTCCCACTTGGAAATTCACGGTCTTCCTGGTACTGGAGAGCAGCAGCCCAAGTGGAGCATTGAGGGGGGCATTACGGGTTACATACAGGACACCTCTAGAGGCTAATAAATTCGTTTTTAAGCCATGGCACTTCCACACTTGCCTTTAATCAAATGTCTGAATTCAAGCTTGACACTAGACCTGTGAGGCAACTGTGATTTTGTAATTTTGAGATTAGTGCACCCAAAAATCGAGCAAATTGTCATTATAGTGAAAACAGGCACATGGTAAAATCCAGCTAATTGATTTAAATTTGAATTTCTCTTACAGTGTAGAGGCAGCCTCTGTGACATGCCTAAGGTCGCACAGTCTGGGACCTGAATCTTGGGCCCCCACATCCTAAACTAGTGCCCTAACTAGTGGATTATCCTGCCTCCTCTGCTAATACTGCTTGAAATAAATCTCTATTAGCAAAGGCCCAGCCCTTAGAGCTTATATAGTGGCTATGAGGTTCCAAATAGCAACAATCTGTAGGCCAGTGACCAGTCTGAAGTGTTAAGTGCATGTGGAGTTGTTACATATTACACTGTTAGAAATCAATGCAGTGCAGGTAGCTTTGATAGCAATTCAGAACTTTTATAGAAATACCAATGTATGTTGGACTGGGGAGAGATTTTTTTTCCCACAGGAACACAGTTATTCTTGATGTTTTTTTCCATACAATTGTCTCTAATAGCGAACAGAATACTTCACGTTACATACAATTCCAAACAGCAGCAACAGACAGAATATTTTAACAAGGAATGCTGCATGGCTCTGTTGCATTGTAAACATTTAACTTTGCTCAATCTAATTTGTTTATAATATTTGCTTCTTTAACACTGGATTTCTCGGTCCATCTTATCATAGTTCATCTTGTTCACTGCGCTCACGGGAAGAGACCCAACGATTTATAATCAATTCCTGAAACAAGAACATGATTATAAAAGCAAAAGTTTTTTAAAAAATTACACACACCTTCCACCAGCCAGAGATATCAAATGTTTGTGTACATGAAACACTTACTGTTCTCACCAAGGAAACCAAGTAGGGATATTTATCATCACAGGGTGCCTGCTTGCAACATCTTTCCCACATTAACTCTCCAGCCTCCAAGCCCCTCCCCACCCCCACTCACATTAATCAGTACTCCATAGCAGCAATTCTTGGCACCTCCAACTTACATTTAAAGATTAACTTTGGGACGAGCTACCTGTATGCCAGCCCTCGCCACCCATGAATTTCTAGATTTTGGGGTGCAGCAGAATCTAGGATGTTCAACATTACGGTCTTCCCTCCAGAATTTCAAACATGCCAGACAGCAAACAACAATTCAGGTATGCTGCTGTGCTAGGAAACTGGAGTTGTGTCTACATGTGCATGCTACTTCGAAGTAGCGGCACTAACTTTGAAATAGCGCCCGTCGTGGCTACACGCGTCGGGCGCTATTTCGAAGTTAACTTCGACGTTAGGCGGCGAGACGTCGAAGTCGCTAACCTCATGAGGGGATCGGAATAGCGCCCTACTTCGACGTTCAACGTCGAAGTAGGGACCGTGTAGACGATCCGCGTCCCGCAACGTCGAAATTGTGGGGTCCTCCATGGCAGCCATCAGCTGGGGGGTTGAGAGACGCTGTCTCTCCAGCCCGTGCGGGGCTCTATGGTCACCGTGTGCAGCAGCCCTTAGCCCAGGGCTTCTGGCTGCTGCTGCTGCAGCGGGGGATTCATGCTGCATGCACAGGGTCTGCAACTCGTTGTCGGCTCTGTGGATCTTGTGGTGTTTAGTGCAAGTGTGTCTGGGAGGGGCCCTTTAAGGGAGCAGCTGGCTGTTGAGTCCGCCGTGTGACCCTGTCTGCAGCTGTGCCTGGCACCCTTATTTCGATGTGTGCTACTGTGGCGTGTAGACGTTCCCTCGCTGCGCCTATTTCGATGTGGTGCTGCGCAACGTCGATGTTGAACATCGACGTTGCCAGCCCTGGAGGACGTGTAGACGTTATTCATCGAAATAGCCTATTTCGATGTCGCCACATCGAAATAGGCTACTTCGATGTAGGCTTCACGTGTAGACGTAGCCTGGGTGTTTTCAACTCAAAACAGTTGCTCAGCTAGTGAAGACGAAGACATAATTCCGAACACAAAACTTACCTGAACTTTAATTCTTTTAAGACATTCTGGTGATAACATTTCTTTCTCAGTCATATCACATGATTTAATCAAATAGCATAAGATAAGTTCCTGTTGACAAACACATATACAAAATTCCTTACGTGACACAAATCTACAAGTTTCATTTGAGTTTTTTTTTTTTTTTAACAAGAGGTTTCAAATTAGAAATACATCTGTTGAGTTCAAACAACAGATCTCATCTCTTAGGCAAATTAAGACACTTGCATAAGGCTCGCTAATGAGAACATGGTCAAACTAAGGAGAAAACACACCCCTTTTTGTATCTACCTTAAGGCAGACCTTGATATTCATGTCACACCAGGATATCCTGGTAACTGGAAGAGTAGAATTGTGTACATAAATAGATTATGCACAATGGGTAATCTTTGATCCAAAATACTTCATCTAGGTTGGTGGATGGAGATAGAAGGAAGTGGTGAATTGGAAAGGAATGTCACTCCAGGACTTCCCCCATAACTTGCAAGAGTCTGCACTGTCATGACTCTCCTCCTCCAACCAACGGGACCTGCATGTGAATCCCTCCAGAACCTATCAACATTGGGAACATCATAGTGGTTTTCAAGTACCTTAAAGAGGGTTACAAGGAGGAGGGAGAAAAATTGTTCCCCTTGGCCTCTGAAGATAAGAAAAGGAAAAATGGTCTTAGGCAAAGGAGGTTTAGCTTAGACATTAGGAAAATCTTCCTAACTGTCAGGGTGGTTAAACAGTGGAATAAGTTACCTCGGGTGGTTGTGAAATCTCCATCATTGGAGATTTTTAAAAGCAGGTTAGATAGACCTTGGATAATCTAGATGGTTCTTGCTCCTGACGAGAGGGCAGGGAACTGGACTCGATGACCTGTCGAGGTCCCTTTCAGTTCTAGTGTTTTAGGATTCTACAATTGCTACAAATATTGGTCAGGGGATGATAAATTCTGCAGTGTGCTTCCATAAAGCCTGAAGATGAAGCAACCACACTAAGAATCCAAATTCTGATCCAAGTCCAGTGCTGCTTTTCCACAAAAATCTCCAAGCTAAATCATTACATTTACCAGTTAAAACTGTTCTTAGATGCAGAGTAAGTATCTGATGTTACCTTAGACACATTAATTGTTGTTCTGTTCAAACCAGACAAAGACATCCAGTTAAGCGGTCTGTGCGGAGACCCTTCAAAGTTATCATTAACCAATTCAGCAATAACTGAGTAACTGGAAAATAAACCAAAAGGATTGTTTACAAGGAGAAATTTAAAGTCCTGCCATTTAAAAAGTGCAATCTAAGAATATTTGGCTATTGTGACCATCACAGCTAACCAACAAACCTGGGGACTGCAGACAAACCATAATACCTGCATCCTATTTCTATTAAAGAGGAAAAGATGGATGTAGCACTTAATACATGCCAGGCATTCCCAGAGCTGATCCCCTGGCACCTCTGGGCTTACCATGGCAGTTATGAAAGTAAAACAATGCTAGAGACCCAGCACCTCTTTCTTTACAAATTAAGCACTGAGGAAAGGTAAATGGTGGAGGCAGCAAATGATGGTTCTTCTCCCCATTGCTTCTTACCTTCAGAGCCACCCCTGGTGCAACAGTATAATCAGTATGGTTTTTCTACAGGCATACTGAATGGCCTTCCTCTACAGTCAGAATAAGGAGCAGCAGCCATAAGTTGCAGAGGTACAAGTCACATACTCACATTCCATCTCATTACTATAGTATCACATCAGGCTGGGGGAAGAGGGAGACCACACCCTGAAGTGCCACCCATTGTCTCCAGATAAAGCAAGCAGATCTCAAGATGGATGAAAACTTAGTTAATAGCAGCATTTTGTCTGGCAAACAATGACTGATTAGTAGCGGAGGTTGTGGCATTGCCATTATATATGATGATTGTCTTCATTTTTCCCACTGTCTCTGTCTGATTTGTAATTGTTCCTGTCTGCTGTATAATTAATTTTGCTAGGTCTAAATCAGTTAAGGCGATTGGTTAGGTAATTCTGTTACAGTAGGTTATGACTGTTAGTAAAATTATACTAAAATAATTGGTCAAGGTATAGATTACCAAGACTCAAGTTTCACTACTTAAACTGGAGTCCAAGAAGGAAAAACAGCAGGAAAGGAAAGCAGGATGGGGAAGAATGAGTGAGGACTCAGCCCCAAGACTGCCAGACCCTGAGGTGCAGCAACCAGCGTCCCAAAAGTGACTGTCTGTCTGTCCCAACAGGGGAAGTCTGCCTACCTTATCAGGACTGGTGAGCATGCTACTTTGTGCTTAACATGTATTCTGTTTTCTTGATCATTATAAATAAATAGAGAATAAGACTATTACTGTGTAAGGCTTCCCCAGTGGCTCAGGTCCTGCAGAAAATTATGCTCTGAGCCCTAAGAATTGGGTAAGAGTGAGAATTTAAATTAACAGTGTCATGCCTTGAGCCCTACAGATTGGGTAAAGGTGTGTGTGTCCCTGAAGCATGGAAGGGATAAAGAAATTTGTGTGGGTAGTACATGGGTATGACGAATCTGCGACCGCCCTTTGGGGGGCGGCTGGAGATGTGAGGCAGGGGGGAGAGGTGAGAAGGCAGCAAATGAGGCGGCAAGCAGCAAGCAGGAAAAGGGGTGATGTGGCACAGGAAAAAAAATTGGTGAATGCTTAGCACTCACTGGGAGCCCCTCCCAAGCACCTCCTGCCCATTGGCAGGTCCTACCATTTGGCAGGCCCTACCAGTCAGTGCCTCTGGCTGATCAGATGTTTCATGGCATCAGAAGGCAAGAGGGCGGGGGGAGGGAGAGAAGAGAGGGCACAGCACGCTTAGGGGAGGGAGTGGAACTGGGCAAGGAAGAGGAGGAATGAAGTGGGGATGAGAAGCAGGGTGAGGGTGAGGCCAGGAGTAAGGGATGGAGTGGGAATGGAGCCTGGGAAGAACTGAAGGCAGGAGGAAGACGCAACCCCTGGCAGATTAGAAACTTGGTTCCTATGTCCTGGGCCTTGCATGCCTCTAGCGACAGCCCTGTCTTCTTCACTCCACCATTCTGCTTCACTTTTTAACAGTGTTCTCTTGAGTTGCCATCTTTCAGTCAAACCCTGATAACTAATGAGGCATGCAATCCGATAGGCAGAGGAATAGAGATCACCTGAGTTATGGGCTTTTTCCTTGGCTACTTCCAAAATCATCCAAGTTATCCTTAATAAAAAAAGATACTACTAAAAAAAGGTACTATGAAAGAAAGGTTACTCACCGTAGTAACAGTGGTTCTTCGAGATGTGTCCCCGTGGGTGCTCCACATTAGGTGTCGGGCTCGCCTGGTGCCGCAGATAGGATCTTCCAAGCAGTTTCTGCCGGACCGCGCATGCGCCAGTGCGCACCGCTCCCTTGCGCGCTCCTGGCCACGTGCGCGATCCGGTCCCCGCCAGTTCCTTGACCAACCGCCTTGGATGCTCCTGCAAAACACTAAACAGAGATCCGAAGCGGGGAGGATGGGCGGGTAGTGGAGCACCCATGGGGACACATCTCGAAGAACCACCGTTACTAGGGTGAGTAACCTTTCTTTCTTCTTCGAGCGTCCCCGTGGGTGCTCCACATTAGGTGACTACCCAGCAGTAACCCAAGATAGGAGGTGGGTAATCGGATTATGTGCAGCTTGTCCCCGAGAGGACCGCTGTCCCCTTCACAGGACCGCCCTGTGAAGGGCGTAATGTTTGGCGAAGGTGTCATAGGATGACCAGGTCGCCACTCTGCAAATGTCTTTTAGCTCAACGCCCTTGAAAAGGGCTGTTGATGCCGCCACCGCCCTAGTGGAATGAGCCCTGGGCGTGGCCAGTAAAGGAGTCTTTTTGAGTTCGTAGCACATTTTTATGCAGGATACGATGTGCTTCGAGATTCTCTGCGAAGAGAGACCTTCTCCTTTCGATTTGGGAGCGAGAGAGACTAGGAGTCTATCCGTTTTCCGGAAGGACTTGGTCCTGTCTATATCGAAGGCTAGCGCCCTCCTCACGTCCAGGAAGCGTAGGCGCGCCTCTTTGTTAGAGTTATGAGGCTTTGGATAAAACGAGGGTAAAACAATAGGTTCGTTAATGTGAAACTCAGAAGAAACTTTAGGAACAAAGGCTGGATGCAGCCGTATGGTTACCACCTCCTTGGAAAAAACAGTGCAGGGTGGCGTTGCCATAACTGCCGCAAGCTCGCTCACCCTGCGAGCTGACGTGATTGCGAAAAGAAAGGTCGTCTTTATCGTAAGGAGGCAGAGGGAAACCGTGGCCAAAGGCTCGAACGGTGGTCCCGTTAGCACATTAAGCACCAGGTCCAAGTTCCACGAAGGTGGAAGCGGTTTCCGAGGGGGGTATAGGTTTACCAACCCTTTGAGGAACCTGGTAACCATGGGATGGGCGAACACCGTGTGCCCTTCCTCTTCGTGTCTGAATGCCGAAATGGCGGCAAGGTGGACCTTTAATGAGGATAGTGAGAGTCCTCCTCTCTTGAGGTCCAGTAAATACTCTAATATTACAGGTATAGGCACCGAAAGGGGGACTAGCTGTTTGGTAGAACACCATGCTGTGAAGCGAGTCCATTTCTGCTTGTAGGTCTTCCTGGTGGAAGTCCTCCTGCTACTTTCTAGGACTTGTTGCACTTCCTCCGTACATGTGCTCTCTAGGGAGCTGCGCCATGGATTAACCACGCTTGTAGTCGCAGGCCTTGGGGGTGC
Source organism: Carettochelys insculpta (assembly GCF_033958435.1). Lineage (NCBI taxonomy): Eukaryota > Metazoa > Chordata > Testudines > Carettochelyidae > Carettochelys > Carettochelys insculpta. Next base: position 11,931,300 of record NC_134147.1, on the reverse strand, counting down.
GGATGCACTATGGACCCCTGGGCTTGCGTGAGCAGATCCGGCGCCACCGGAAGGGGCATCGGTGGACGGTCCGACATGCACAGGAGTAGGGGGAACCATTGCTGTCGATCGCATGTTGGGACTATCAGGATCATTCGGGCTCCTTCCCTCCTGGCTTTCTGCAAGACTTTGTGGATCAGCACTGTGGGAGGAAAAGCGTAAAGCAGGCGGCCCCTCCACGAGATCGCGAATGCGTCCCCCAGGGACCCCCGTCCCAGTCCTGCCCTGGAGCAGAATTGTGGGCACTTCTTGTTGTGCTGAGTGGCAAACAGGTCTATCTGGGGAACACCCCATGTGTGAAAAATTGGTCGTAGCAGATCGGGACGGATCTGCCACTCATGTGAGAGTGCGAAACGCCTGCTCAGCTGGTCTGCCTTCACATTGTGAGCGCCTGGTAAGTACGAGGCTTTCAAGATTATATTGTTGGCGATGCACCAGTTCCATAACCGGACTGCTTCCGCACATAAGGCACGGGACCGAGCTCCTCCTTGCCGATTTATATAAAACATGGTGGAGGTATTGTCTGTACTGATCCCAACTACTTTGCCTTGTATATGGTCTCGAAAGTGTCTGCAGGCGTTGAACACTGCTCTGAGCTCCAGTATATTTATGTGCAGTGACTGCTCCGTGGAGGACCACAGCCCTTGAGTCGCCTCTTCGCCCATGTGTGCTCCCCACCCTTTGAGGGAGGCATCTGTAGTAAGAAAAACCGATATTTGTGGTTGGTGGAAGGGTACCCCTGTTAGCAAGTTCTTGGGGTTTACCCACCATTGCAGGGATTTGCGCACCTCTGCTGTGGGCGACACCACCCTGTGAACGGTGTGTGCTGCCGGTTTGTATACGCTCGCCAGCCAGTGCTGCATGCTGCGCATGTATAACCTGGCGTTCTGTACTACGAACATCGCCGCTGCCATGTGGCCCAGCAGCTGTAAGCACGTCAGGACCGGCACCGTAGGGCTGAAGGTGATGACTTGCACGAGGGAGCTGATGGCCCGAAAGCGAGTCTCTGGTAGATACACTCTCTCTGTAATAGAATTTATGCGTGCCCCTATGAACTCCATATCCTGTGTGGGGTCTCTCTTTGATTTTGCCAGATTGATAACCAGGCCGAGCGAAAAGAACGTGCCTGCTGTGACGCATATCATGCGTAGTACCTCCTCCTTCGAGGCCCCTTTGAGTAGGCAGTCGTCCAGATATGGGAATATAAATACCCCCTGTCTGTGCAGGTAGGCTGACACCACTGCCAAGGTCTTGGTGAAGACTCTGGGGGCCGAGGAGAGGCCAAACGGTAGGACCTTGTATTGAAAATGTTCTTTGCCTACCATGAACCGGAGGAATCGTCGGTGAGCCGGATGGATAGTTATGTGAAAATACGCGTCTTGTAAGTCGAGGGCTGCGAACCAATCTCCATCGTCCAGTGCCATAAGGATGGAGGCGATTGTGATCATCCAAAAGCGTTGCTTGCGCAGGTACCGGTTGAGGCCTTGAAGATCTAAGATGGGCCTCCAGCCTCCTGTCTTTTTCTCTGTGAGGAAGTACCTCGAGTAGAACCCTTTCCCTTGCAGTTGCTCCGGCACTCTTTCCACTGCCCCTATGAGCATGAGATGGTCTACCTCCTGCTTGAGCCTCGCTACGTGGGAGGCCTCCTGGAGGTGGGGCCTGGGTGGAGGTCGTGGCGGTGGGAGCGACTGGAAGGGGCTGGCATACCCCGTGGCTATGATCTCCAGCACCCATTTGTCTGTGGTGATCCTTTGCCACTGGTCGTAGAATGGTCGGAGGTGATGGCAGAATAACCGCTTCGGATGACCTTGTGCGATGGTAGTGATGGTGCAGCCCTGGATCTGTGTGTCAAACTTGTGGCCTTTGGCCCTGCCCCGAGGACGCACGGCTCTGTTGGGAACGTTGCCTGGGAGTTCTGTACTGCTGGTGCTGTTGATGTCGCCCTTGCTCGTAACCCCTGTGGTACTGGGGATGCTGTTGCTGGTACTGGTACCGTCTTTGTTGAGGGTAGTACTTTTTCTCTCTGTATGGAGGGGTGTAAATCCCCAGGGTCCCAAGTGTGGCTCTTGAATCTTTACTGGAATGAAGGACCGAGTCAGTTGATTCAGCAAACAGCTTCTGCGAGTCAAAGGGAAGGTCGACTATCTTTGCCTGCAGATCCCTCGGTATACCAGAAGTCTGGAGCCAGGACTCCCTTCGCATCACCACTGCCGTAGCTGTGGAGCGTGCTGCTGTGTCCGCAACATCCAGGGCGATCTGAACTCCCGTCCTCGAGGCTGCGTAGCCTTCTTGCACGATGGCCTTGAGCACCAGTTTCTTGTCCTCTGGAAGCGAGGACATGAGGGAGGTTAACCTAGTGTAGTTGTCGAAATTATGGTTCACTAGATGCGCTGTGTAATTTGCCATTCGCAACAGTAGAGTGGAGGAGGAGTAGACCTTTCTGCCGAACAGCTCTAGCTTCTTGGCATCTTTGTCTGTTCCCCCTGTCTTGAATTGAGATGTCTTTGATCTTTGTTGCGACGACTCCACCACCAAGGAATTTGGTTGTGGGTGGCTGAACAGGAACTCCATGCCCTTCCCCGGCACGAAGTATTTCTTATCCGCTCTCTTGTGGACAGGCGGAATAGTCGCAGGGGTCTGCCATATCATAGTGGCGGACTCCACGATTGCTTCATCAAGCGGTATTGCTATTTTGGAGGAGGCTGGAGGTCTCAGATTTTTGAGGAGCTTATGGTGTTTCTCTTGCACCTCTGCTGTCTGGATGCCTTGCATGAAGGCCACTCTCTTAAACAGCTCTTGAAACTGTTTGAGATCGTCCGGCGGATGGACGTCCCCTGGGGCCGTAGCCTCGTCCGGGGAGGAGAGCGAGGAACCACTAGGGTACGCCTCTCTGGACCCTTCCGGTTCCTGTTGGTGATGGTACATCCGCTCGCTGGAAGCTTGCAAGGGAAAATCTCGGGGTTCCATAACCAGTTCCCCCTGAGATACTTGAGTCTCTGTCCCCGTTCGCGATTGCCCTCGGGGATATGGGACCGTCTGTGGGGATCTTTCCCTGGTAGATTGCCGGTGGTGTCTATGCCCTGCGTGATAGGGGCGACCATGGCAGCATGGGCACTGTTCTTGGGAAGGTGACCTAGACCACTCCCTTGGTGCATACCCTCTGCGTCTGGGGGAGCGAGACTGTCGAGAGACCTGGGACACTGGAGAGAGCGATTTGTGATAGTACTCCAGCGGCTCAAACCCCAGGAAGGGTGAAGGTGGTCCCAGCCAGGGCGAGGCTGGTTGTAAAAATGGAGACGGGGGCTCCAGGTAGGCTAGGGGGGACCCCTGCCTTGTAGTTGGAGTCTGCAGCATGAGCGGAGGGCTGAGAGAAAGCAACTCTGCAGCCCTGTCTGGAGAGGGGCTGTGGTGCCTTGTTTTGTGTGCAGCCTTCCCGCTCCCTTGAGGGGGTAGCTCCGCCCCCTGACGTGTAGGGGATCTCAGCCCCGTCCACACCGTGCTCGGCACGCTTATGGGCGGTGCCGCACAGGCGGTGTCCTCCGGTGACTGCAGGCTGCATGCCTGCGCGCTCTGCACCGCCGGTTCCCTGGAGGTCGGTGCCGCTGCTTGCGGTGCCGCCGGTACCGGCGCTTGTTTAGCCACCGCCCTGCCTGCGGTGCGGGGCGGCTGTTTGATTATCGGAGGCTGAGCCGCCTCCACGGGGCTCTCCGTGCCGCCACCTATCAGCTGTTGCTGCAGCTGGGGGCTGTGCGCTCCTCCTGTCCTGCTCGCTGTTGCTGCCGGCAGGGATCGGGCTGGGGAGACTTTCCTCCGTTTTTGCGCTGATGGGGCAAGGGAGGCAGCTTTCCTTTTATGGGCTCCGGAGGGTCCCTCCTGCTGCGGCCGCTCCGGCATGTCTGGCTGGAGGGCCTTGTCGAAGAGCAGCATTTTAAACCGCATCTCCCTGTCCTTCCTTGCTCTGGCTCTTAATTTTGCACAGAAGGAGCATTTCTGCGTGACATGGGGCTCCCCCAGGCACCTTATGCAGTGACTGTGCCCATCAGACGCTGGCATTGCCTCTCGGCAAGACTCACATTTCTTGACTCCTGAAGAGGACATTGTTGGTGAGTCTTCCAGTTGTTAATGGGGTACTTAGCACCTTCTCTGTGCTGTTTTCCCCCTCTCCGATAGCCTGCCGCGGCAGGAGGGCTAATGGCCCTAGGCTCTTGGCCTCCAGTGCTCCGCTTGTTACTAGGACTGGACTGAATGTCGTCCCGCTTGTTGTTTTTTTTTTTTTTGAAAATAACAACTGGCTAACTTAACAGTAGCCTAAGAACTTGAAAACTTTAAAGAAAAACAGTTAAAACCATTGAATACGCTAACTTGGCCGTAGCCTAGTCGGATTCCATCTGCAGCCGACGGTGGTTAAGAGGAACTGGTGGGGACCGGATCGCGCACGTGGCCAGGAGCGCGCAAGGGAGCGGCGCACACCGGCGCATGCGTGGTCCGGCAGAAACTGCTTGGAAGATCCGATCTGCAGCGCCGGGCAAGCCCGACACCTAATGTGGAGCACCCACGGGGACACTCGAAGAAGAACAGCAGATTATTTCTCTGACTCCACCCAGCACATGTAACATCTCGAGATGTCCAGAGAAGAGTTCTCAAGTTTTCAGTTATATTCTCAAATATTTGTATGTAAACTCACTCAAACTTCTTGTTTTGTGCTTCTACTAAAATGTCATGTTCACTCAAAATATTTTCTCATCATGCATGGTAAACTTTCCTGGTGAGAAAATTATGTTTTGGGTATAAAAGGAACAAGACAGGGCAAAAAAGGGCAAAAACAACTATTTGTATCAGGAGAAACATATCCCAGTTAAAAGCAGATGAAAGAACGAAAATGGTATTCATTTAAAGCAAAAATAGAGGTTAAGTCACACTAGTCAAATGATGAGTAGGTGTTTTATATTCAGAATATAAAGTGCCAAACCTTGCATGGTAAAAGGGGGGACCTTTTCGATACAGCACTGCAACAAGAAAGAAATACCTTATTAGAGAACCATGAATTCCTGATTTTGTGTCTGAGTATCAAAGACCAGAACCCTCATAAATAACTAGTAATCATACCCATTACATAAACAAGATACTGCAGAACTAGAGGAGTGAGGCTGAACTCCTTCAACAAGCTCCAGCTGATCCTATTTAGTTACATGACACTGTTTCATAAAGTGTAAAGGAAACAAAATTAGACCAAGCAGTAAATGGCTAAACAGGCTCAAATAAGCAGAGGTAGATGCCAGAAACAACATCTGAATTACTATAATGGTTATTTTAGTGGACAATTACGAAAAACTGTCATGGAGGCACAACTTCTACACCTTAACAATTGTGTGGTAATTCCTAGTGCACACACAAAAACATGCCTTAAAATTCTTAGAATAATGTCATTTGAGTGAAAAGAAGCATTCTGCTATGTTGTACAGACATGTTTTTCCTCATGGTTTGCTGTCATTTTACATTTTTCTATTAGAGGATAAATTATACTACCAATCATTTAAAACTGCATGAATTGGTGGAAAGATTTCAACAGAATTCAAAACAGGAATTGGATCAGAGTGTGAGAACAGAGAGAGGTCACTACTCAAAACAATCATTAATGCCACTTCAGCATCTCTGGAGAGCTGGTGGAGAAGTTCATGATGTGAATTCCAGAACAGTTCCACAGCCAATAATCAAGCCTACAGGCCAAAGGTAGTTACAGACTTGGGACCAATGAATCTGTAGCAAGGCAGATCATAGCCTCTGCCTGCATTAATGCCTTGTCTACTAGCCTACAACCTAAACATCCTGGAGAGTAATCTTCTATACTCAGAAGCTGTGCTTGCTCAGCCTCAATGTTTAGTTTAAATGGTGCACTAGCCATTAAAGATTTAGTTGCAAGCTATTCCATTTTTGAAAGGAAATTACTCACAGAGATCAGTGCCATACTTCAGTCCTACTTTGGGGACCCATCCCTTGCTTCGGAAGTAGTGATATGCCATGTACGTAGTTCTAAAATTAGGTTGCACTTCACTAAAAATCTCCCATAGCTTCAAAATAGTTAAAGGTTCCTAAAATCACAACCAAATGCATTAGTATTATTACACTAACATTACAACCTGATGCTACTATAAATTGGAAATACCCATGAAACGTACATAAAACTATGTCTTTACTGTTTCATACATGAATGGATATTCTACTAGAGCTTGTCTACACTACCACCTTGCTTCAAAGGAAGGATGGTAATTAGGGTGTTGGGAGTTTACTAATGAAGTGCTGCCGTGCATAGGCAGCACTTCATTAAGCAAATTCCCCGCCGCAGCAACTTCAAAGTTCTAAACTTCGAAGACTCCTTACTCCTCAAAAAGTACTTCGAAGTACTGGCGGGTGAACCATGGCTAGCCGCGTACTGGTATTTCGAAGTTGTCCTGGCACTTGAAAGTACTGGCGGGTGAGCCACAGCTAGACATATGCCGGTACTTCGAAGTTTAAGACTTTGAAGTTGCCACGGAGGGGAATTTGCTTAATGAAGTGCTGCTTATGCACAGCAGCACTTCATTAGTTAACTCCCAACACCCTGATTACCATCCTTCCTTCAAAAGGAGGGTGGCAGTGTAGACAAGCCCCTAGAGTCCTGTTGCAAAAAAAGACTACACTTGCAGACAATAGAGATTTATCAATACCAAGAAAAGCCTCCTTGAGCTAGTGGACTTCTGCTCGGTTGCATGCTGGCAGGTTAGGATTTGAGAATCAGAACCCTACAATGATGATATACGTAAAGAAAAATAGTTTCTATTTTTTGTGTTACAAAAGATGATGCTTACAATCCAAACCACCAATTTTTTCACAAAAGGGAGAGACACAAGTGAAAAGGGACATGTGTAGAGGAATGTATTTCTCCCGTCAATTCCACACAAGGGGTGAATCTACACTAGGAACTTTGAAGTTAACTGTGAAGTTAGGCACTACTTTGAAGCAGTGGGCAGAGAGTCTACACACTTTTCCCTTCAAAGTAAGGGAGCCCAACTTTGAAGAGATTGGAATCGTGCCCTACATTGAAGTTTAACTTCAAAGTAGGGTATACATAGATGCTCAACTTCGAAGTCTGTTACTTCAATGTAAGCAACTTCAAAGTTATTTTTGTAGGGTAGACAAGGTCAAGGTGTCTCTGTTTATTGTATTTATTTTACTAAATGAGAAGCAAGAAACAATGTTTATACACAACATTTTTAAATCTATACAAATAGGAACAAAAAATTAAGGAAAAATTTTCAGCCTCCTCCAGCTGGTATATGCAGCCTTTGAGATTAGCAGCATGTGATTCTGTTATAGTTGATGGAAAATTCAAGACAATGAACTACATCTAAACAGTATTTCACGTCTTTCAGAACAAAAGTCATAGGTAACTGAATGTTAACATCTTACCTCATTATAATAAATACTCAAACATCCTAGAGCATAGACCAAGAAAAATGCCTAAAAACATAAAAAAGTAAGTTAAAATATTCTGTGTGGATCACATGGAGTCCTGTAGTTATCAGATTTTTATGTTAAAACAAACTCTAGGATTATTGCATAAGCGAAGCATGGAAGACACCTAGATACATTCTCAGAAAATCCCTTGCATGTTGAATAGTAACAAAGAGGAAGCCGTGCTAGTCTATACACTATCAAAACAAAAAGCAGTCAAGTAGCACTTTAAAAACTAGCAAAATGGTTTATTAGGTGAGCTTTCGTGGGACAGACCCACTTCTTCAGACCATAGCCAGACCAGAACAGACTCAATATTTAAGGCACAGAGAACCAAAAACAGTAAGCAAGGAGGACAAATCAGAAAAAGATAATCAAGGTGAGCAATCAGAGAGTGGAGGGGTTGGGGGGAAGGTCAAGAATTAGATTGAGCCAAGTATGCAGACAAGCCCCTATAGTGACTCAAAGTTCCCATCACGATTTAAACCATGTGTTAATGTGCCGAATTTGAATATAAAAGCCAGCTCAGATGTTTCTCTTTCCAAAACGGAGCGATAATTCCTTTTCTGTAACACACATACCTTAAGGTCATTGACAGAATGCCCCATTCCATTAAAATGTTGACTAACTGGTCTGTGGATCTGGAGTGTTTTGATGTCTGTTTTGTGCCAATTGACCCTTTGTCTAAGGGAGTTAGCAGTCTGTCCAATATACAAAGCACCTGGGCATTGTTGGCACATGATGGCATATATGATGTTAGTAGAGGAGCAAGAGAAAGTGCCTGTGATTAACCTGGTTAGGTCCAGTGATGGTATTTCCAGAGAAGATATGTGGACAAAGCTGGCAGCGGGCTTTGTTGCAGGGAAAGGTTCCAGGACTGGTATTCCTGGGGTATAGGCTGTGGCTGTTAGGGAGGATCCTCATGAGGTCGGGAGGTTGTCTGTAGGAGAGAACAGGCATGTCACCCAGGGCCTTCTGGAGTGTAGCATCCTGATTAAGGATAGGTTGTAGGTCTTTAATAATTCATTGCAGTGGTCTGAGTTGGAGGCTGTAGGTGATGACCAGTGGTGTTCTGTTCTTGGCTTTTTTGGGCCGATCTTGGAGTAGCTGGTCTCTGGGTATTCGTCTGGCCCTGTCGATTTGTTTTTTTTACTTCTCCTGGTGGGTAATTCAGGTTTATGAATATTTGGTAAACTTTAACATTTTGCTAGTCTTCAAAGTGCTACTTGACTGCTTTTTGTTCAGAAAATCCCCTTTGACATATATCATTGAGACCTTAAGACAGCACAAATCAGAATTTTACTCAGAGCAGCAGACACAGTCTAATTAAAGCAACGTGGACAGATATTTTTGAAAGAAAGACTGGATACGGACTTGTTAAGTGAAAATTGTGTGTCTGTTTCAGCAGCCCTTACCAATGTGAAGAGTGCCTCCGAGGTAAATGGGAATATTTATATGTATAAAATTTGCAGAATTGGTCCCAGGGATGGCTTTCACTACGTTATGTAATCTACAGATCATTAAACCTATTAGCAAATTTGCCAAAACACTGCAAACATTTTGGATTTTTTTAAAAAGTTGTTCTTTAAGAGGTATTTAATGAATAGATTAGTGGTTGGTTCTGATGTTAGAAGAAAAAGAAGCTTCACAATATTTAAACATACCTCCTCTAGGCTTAGCTGCAAATATTCAAAAATCCTAAATGGATTTCTTCTGCATACTAATTTCTCCCTTTTGACTAACTGCTGAAAGGAAAAGCATAAAAATAAAATTATAAAGAAGCAACCAAAATAAAAGATAACGCATGTTGCATTCAAATGACATTTTTCAAACATCTAAGATTTGACCTTAACTTTTAAACAGTTACCAGTGATTTATTTACTTGCATAGATGAATATTTAAACTCATAATATTGAATTTACTGAAATAAAATAAGTTTTTCAGGAAAAATATAACTTGCTTGGCTTACATTTGATTCATCATTCACTGCTTTGTCTTCACGACACAATTTGCTTTCTTCTTCTTCTTGCACCAATACATACTCATAAGCATCTTCTTTCCCTTTGGCCAAGTCAGGAAATACATGACTTCTACAATCTTCAACTTTGCTGCCACAGTGCACAGTAAAATCATCGTGTTTTTGGAAATGTACTTTAACTATATCTTTACCATCCGGGGAACATAGTTCCTCAGAGTCGTGCTTAGCTAATGGGTCATCGTAAGCTGAATCACTTCCCAAACAAGCTTTCTTGCAATCTAGACTCTTGTTATGACATTCAACTTTTGGTGCTACCAAATCTCCATCATTTATGGCAGAACCTCTTGGAAGTTTCATTCCATTGTCTGCATTTTCCATTTCTGCAGTCATTTTGCAATGAGAGTCATTTTGTGCAACTTCTTTCCCTTTCATAAAAGGCAGATCAAATGGCTTAATATAATTTTCAAGAGTTTTGTTAACAGAGCAACCATCAAATCCTTGCTCTTGCATAAGGCATTTAGCCCATTCTAGATGACACTGGTACCTGGATAATAAAGAAGTGGAAAATTCAAAGTGTCCGAATATAATTCAATACACTAAAAACAAAATGTAATATATAAATCTATAATTAATAATTCATATTTTAATTTAAAATGTTATTCTAACCCAATCCATCGCATTAGTTGAAACAGAGTAACCAATTTATAAGATTCTTTGGTATGCCAGTGCTCCGATACTGTGGAAAATAAGCACAGCTTAAAATCAATGTAACATTGTGCTTTCTACATATTTTAGAAATAGTTACATATTTACTTGTAGCTACATGCTGGAATACCAAAAAGAGTACTATAGTGAGGACTGAGTGAATACCAGATGGCACTTAACAAGCAGCTGAATAACACAAACTCATCGAAACATGAAGCCTACAAAAATTAGACTGGACCAATTCACCTTTTAAATCTGTGTTAAACTCTGCTTTTCTGTCTTTTCCTGGAAATAAATCCACTGTCTCAGCACAAACATAACTGGGTTGAAATCCACTGCAGGGTAATTGAACAGGCTGTCTTCAGCACAAGATTTAGCGACAGCCTCAGCTGATGTAAAACAATGGAGGTTCACTTATTTTATGGAGCCAGACTGATTTACATAAGCTGAAGATCAGAAACAAAGGGGCTGCGTCTACACTAGCAATGAATTTCTAAAATAATTTCAAAGGAAGGATCCCTTTTGAAAAACACTGCAGAGGGTCTACACAAGTAATGCCTTATTTTGAAATTGATTTCAAGGGAACGTAGCCCACCTTCTGAAGTCATTCTTCCATTCCCATATTAGGAAGAGCAACCTATTTTGAAAGAAGATGAGTGTAGATGCTCTGCGGTCCGCTTTTTCAAAAGAGCAGGTCCGCCATGGCACCAGTTGGGCAGACAGCGTAGATGCCCTGGGTAGCCTATGTGTGGCTCTATGATTTCTGCTGGCACATTTAAAGATGTAGGGACGCTGAAACCCCGTAGCAGGAAGCTGAGAGCGTGCTGGCAGCAGGGAGAGCACAAGCTCCCAACAGCACACCCTCCACAGCTGCTGATGGGTCCCTGAGCCCCTGCAGACCAGTCATTGACAGAGACCATGAGTCCCACACCCCCCAGAAGCCCTGCAGTGAGTCTAGATAGGGCTCCCAGGGGCCGAGCCAGGGCCTCAAAAAAAAAAAAAAAAAAAAAAAAAAAAAAAAAAAAAAAAGAGGGGTTCCTCTTGAATGGAGGCCAAACTGAAGGACCTCCTTGGGCTTTTGGGGGAAGAGCAGGTCCTTCTGCAAACTGGGGTCTGGCACTGAAATGCTGCCAAATTCCTAATGGCCTCACAGCCCAGGGGCACCCCAGACCAAGTACAGTATGAAATCAAAGAACTCCAGCAGATATACTGCTGCCCCCAGGATGCAGCCAGCTGATTGGGGGCACCGGCCAACCTGTGCCCCCACTATAAGGAACTGGACCGCCTCCTCAGTTCGAAACAGGTGGCATCCCTGGAGTACATCATCAACATGGCCAACCCACATCTGGATGTTTAATAGGAGCTAGAGCCGACCAGTGAGGAGGTGCCAGGACCCTCGGAAGCCACCATCTCCACCTGAGGGACCAGGAGATCGAAGCTGGCAGCAATGATGAGGGATCCAGCGATGGGACCCTTGTCATCGCCATCCCCTTCAGGTTGTCCAGCTGGGCCTAGTCCAGCCAGGCTTCTCATGAATTCATGGAGGGACCAGGAGGTAGGTCCAGGGTGTTCTGGATGTCTCAGAGCCAGAGGGAGACGCCACCCCAACACAGTCGGCAGGGGCCACTCACACAGCACACAGCACCTGTCCCACCCCCCACTTCACAGCCTCATGTTCCGCACATCCAGGAAGGGAAAGGCGGAGATCTGACTGAACCTAGTGTGAGCCCTACCATGTGGGGAAACCCTCCGCATTTGGTATCCCACAAGGCCTCCGTGCCATTGGATGTGGTGGGATAGGGACCACAGCCCCTGGGGTCAGAGAGCAGGACTTCTGGGCCACCCCATCCCCTTCTGTCTCCCCAGGTCCACCATCCAGTGGCCAGCCGAACCTCATCTGAGGCCAAGGAGCCGGGACACCACCCCATCCCACCCACGCCTATGCGGGGCTGTCGCCAGGCTGGCCACCATCATCATCGTGGGGGTGGGGGGGCGTGCCACAGGGAGGAGATGGCCACCAGCACAGCCACACTCAGGGACACATTGACAGTGCTGGGGAACTGGCTGGCAACAGAGTAGGTGGTGTGGATGTGGGTGGCAGACAGCCTCAACACCTTCACCTAGGCTGTAGCCATCTGCCTCACCCATCCTGCCCCTCCCTTGCCAGCTTGCCCTGCAGCCCCTACCACAGCGCCCCCCCATACCTCTTCGCAGTTTCTGACCTTGCCGCTCTGCTCCTGCCCACCCTCCCACCTGCCATCTGGGTGGCACTTGGCCAGAGCCTGGCGGCAAGTAGCACCCAGGGCAAGTTGGCCCCTCCCTCCCTTCCCACCCCCTCCTTGTTCCCTGCCCCCCGGTCTCCTCACTGACCCCAAGCCCAGGGTATACCTCCCACATCCTTACCTCCCTGTGGTCCTGGCCCCATCATTGCCCCTACAGGGACCCCAGATCTGGGGCAGTAGGAGTTCCTGCAGCCAGCACTGCTCCCAGCCCCCGATCCCAGTGGCTAAGTGAGGACCCACCATCCCAGGAATCCCCTCCAAGTTAGGTTGCCCATACCTCCACCCCAGGACCCCTGTTGTAAACAACTGAATGAATCCATTGCACTGTTTTATTTATTAATTTTTTATTGTGCACTAAATAGTTTGATTCAGCACCACCCCCATGTCCCTGGTGTGTGATGGGGAAGCGGTGAGGGGTGGGGATGAAGGAGGGGTTTTTTTTGGTGGGTGGATCAATGGGGAGGTGGAAAGGGGTGGCAGGAGAGAGTCACTGCCTCATGCAGGGCCTCCCTGACCAGCACCCCATCCCGTTGCACCTGGCAGCATGGGGCAGCAGGCGGCTGATCACAGCCGGTGCCAGTCTCAGCAGTCCATCCCTGCATGAAGGGCTCCTGTTTTCTCTCCACAATATTGTGGAGAGTGCAGCAGGCCAACACCATGGCAGGCACATTGGGTAGGTCGACATCCACCCTCGTGAGAAGGCAGCAAAAGCACCCCTTCAGACACCCAAACGCCTGCTCCACAGCATTCCTACCTGGTTCAGGCATGTGTCTAAAACGTTCCTGGGAAAGGGTCTGTGTGTCCTGTGTAGGGTCACGTGAGCCCACGGATGCAGGGAGAAACAGACATGTCCCCAACCAGGAGCTCCCATGGGGGGATGTAGGTCCTCTCCTGCATCCTGTGCCCAAGCTCTGAGTTCCCAAACACCCAGGCATCACGAGCCCTGCCTGACCGACCAACCAACGCACACTTCCATGGCCTGGCCTTTTGCGTCCACAAAGGCCTGGAGTACCACAGAGTGATACCCCTTTCGGTTGATAAAAGCCCAGCATGCAGAGCACCCACATCCCATGCAGTGCACCAAAGGAGTTGGGGGAGCCCAGCTCTTCAAATCCCATGAGGGTGACATCCAGGTTCCTGACAGAGATGACCTGGTGAAGGAGGGTGTTTATCACCATGACGACCTGCGTGGGGTGGAAGGTGGATATGCCTGTGAGTGCGTGGCCAGGTGCTCCCAGGCCCCTTGCAGGGCCCCCTTCCCCAGCAGCCTGCACAGCCTCAAGAACTCTAGGAACACCAGGAAGTCAATGAGCATGCACACACCAGCTACACAGTGAAAGTCATTTAAGCCCCAACCCCAACCAATGCCTTTCAAACCTCATGTGCACCTGAACTTCTACCACCACGAGACCTGCTACTCCTGCTGTAAACTCTCCCACTTATTTCCACAAATTCCATATGGTGGCCATCATTCTCTCCTTGGATCCAAAGGATCGGCACATTGCTCTCTATCTGAGGGACACATATTTCTATATTTTGATTCAGCCTTCTATCAGCACTAACTGTTTTACTGTGGACCATCTGTATCTTCAGTTTGCAGCCCTTCCCCTTGGGCTCTCCAGATCCCCCAGAATGTTTACCAAATGCAAGGTGGTGATGGTAGTGGCGGTGATCTACCTTCAGTGCAACTATGTTCAGGTTTACCCCTACCTGGATGACTGGCTCCTGTGAGGCTGCTTGTTCTGTTAGGTGCAGGCCCAGATGACTTTCACCATAGAAACTCTGAACGACCTGGAGCTCATGCTCAGCTCCACTCAACGCACAGAGTTCAGTGAGGAAGTGCTCAATGCCACCAAGGCAAGGGCACTTCTTCCCAATCATCACTTCCAGGCTCTCACCCAGGTCCTGTGCTCCCTAATTTTTTCCGGTCACCACAGCCAGGACGTGCCTCTGCCTGCTGGGCCACATGGCAGCATGCCCACATATGTGTTTATGTTCACCATGCTGCATTTTACACACCGATTGCAGGCATGCCTGGAGCGGGCATCGTCCCAGCCAAGATGGCATGGACATGGTCATCATGGTGCTGCAGCATGTCTCTGACACTCTCCGCTGGTGACTCAATCCCCAAGATGTGCTGGTCGGCATTTCCTTCTATGCTCCCCAGACCATCATGTCTCTAGCGATAGATGCTTCTGCTTTGGGCTGGGAGGCCCACCTGGGGCATCTCACAACTCAGGCAACATGGTCTGTGGAGGAGCCGTCTCTCCACATCAATGTGTGCAAACTTCAGGCCATTCGCCTCACTTGTCTAGCCTTCCCACCTCACCTCCGCAGTCCTAGCAGACACGACCATGGCCATATAGTGCATCAACCATCAGGGAGGTTAACAATTACATAGCGCACCTGGAAGTGTCTTAAATCCTGGTGAGTCTAGAACCAACTGGCAGACATCCTCAGTTGCAGGTTCCTTGTTCAAAGTGGTTGATTCATGTGGATGTCCTCCACTCTGTCTTCCAAAAGTGGGGCCTTCCCTTGTTGGGCCTCTTCATGTCCTGGAGCAAGTGCCCTCAATTCTGCTCCTTCTGGGGGCCTCAGCCCCAGTTCCTTAGTGGATGCATTTCTGATTCCATGGAACTCAGGGCTGCTCTACACCTTCCTCCACTCCCTCCTCCATAACCTTTGTGCATAAGGCGGTTCCTCAAGATTTGCAGGGACCGAGCCAAAGTTATCCTGATAGCTATGGCTTGGGCTTATCAGTACAGGGTGTCCTCGTTATAAGTCCAGGTTATGTTCCTAAATAATTTCACTTGTAGTGAAATGACTTATAAAGGGAAATTAATATCCATAAGGAATAATGTAATTAGCTTGAGATACATTCCCAACACGTGTGGTTCATATACGTGTGGTACATATAATGTACCTATAACCCACAAACAAAATAAATAGAAATAGAATAAATAGAAAAAGATAAACCAGCTCCCTGCCAGCTCCTGCTGGCTTCCTGCCAGCTCTCTGTCAGTACCTACTAGCTCCCCACAGTTTTCTGTCAGCTCTCCCAGCTACCTGACAACTCTCTGCAGCTCCCTGAGGGTCCCCCATGACTTGAGGGCTCACTTCCAGCGCCCCTGCATTACAGCGCCTGCTGCCTGGCCACCACGGAGCTCCACTATGTTCCTGGCTTTTGGGCCCTCGGCCCTTAAACGATGTAAGTGCAGATCAGTGCGACTTGTACTAAATCTGCTTTCCTGAATTACTTAACATATATGCAAAACAACTTATAATGTACTGTACTGGTGGCCCCTTTGCAATGGTTATACTTGGCTAAGGGGACACACTTTTGCTGCTGCTGTTGACATCACGGTCTCATGCCCCTACCTCTGTTCCTGCAGGTGCAGGACTATCTTATTTCCCTGATGCAACAGGTTCTCCCTTTTTCTTCCCTCAAGAGCCATCTGGCAGCCATCTTAGCCTTCCACTGCGGGAGGGCAGGCTCTCTGTTTTCACAAATCCCACAGTGGGGCACTTTCTCAAGGGCATGGACTGGCTTCACCCATCAACCTGTTCTGGCTTGGGACCTTAACCTGGTGCTCTGGGTTCTCATGCTCCCCACTTTCAAACCATTGGGCAAATGCTCCCTACTTTACTTCTCCTGGAAACTGACCTATCTGGTAGCTATTTCCTCTGCTAGAAAGGTGTCTGAGCTCTGGGCCCTCATGTTGTAGCCCCCATACACAGTGTTTCATAAGGACATGGCTCAGCTCCACCCTAACCAGCTTTCCTTCCAAAAGTGCCTGAAACTTCCATTCTAGCCAGAACATTTTGCTTCCTGTATTCCATCTTAAGCCTCACAATTCACCACAGGAGCAGCAACTGCACCCTCTCAATGTGAAGCAAGCATTTGCCTTCTACATTGAATGAGCCAAACCCTTCCACAAGACTTCACAACTCTGCAGCTATTGCTGATCAAAAGAAGGTCTTCTGGTTTCATCACAGTGCATCTTTTCCTGGATTACATCCTGTATATGAATGTGCTACGACCTCATGGTGGTTGCCTCAGTGCCTCTTATAGCACATTCTATGCGAGCTCAAACCTCAACTGCCTTTCTGGCTCACACTTCTCTCCAGGAAACCTGTTGAGCTGCGACACAGTCCTCTGTAAACACTTTTATGCCATACTATGCTACTGTGTAGCAGTCTAGATGGAACAGCTTACAGGACCACTGTCCGAGTCAGCCATGAGTTCACTCTGACCCCTTCTCCTGAGTTGGGCTTGTAAGTCATCTAACTTGCACAGATATGAGCAAGTACTCCAAGAAGAAAAAAAATGGTTACTCACCATTGTATCTGTTGTTCTTTGAGACGTGTTGCTCATATCTATTTGAAATTCCCCCCATTTCCTCACTGTCAGAGTAGCCAGCAAGAAGGAACTGAGGTGTGGTCAGGTCGGCAGGCTCTGCTCTGGTGTCACTCCTAGGGGCTCCACAGCCTAGCCAACAGGCTGCAGCTACGGTAAAGCTTTCCAACAGTTGTCCATGCAGTGTTCACACACAACTTGAATAAATATGAGCAACACATCTCAGAGAACAATGGTGAGTATCCATTTTCCCCCCCTCTTAGCATAACTTAAATATAAGGGTTTGGTTACATCAGAACAATGGAATATGCCTGGAATTCAATAGTTTCTCATAAAATAGAAAGGGAAGGGTCTGATAGGAGGGATATCTATACTGCAGAATGACCATGGGGGGCAGCAAGGGGCTAAAGATGGGAACCAAGTCAGCTGTAACCCTACTGAGCCAGGAGGGGGCAGGAGTGGAGAAAGGGACATCAATATATTTTAGACTTTTTTTTTTTTTTGTTTTGTTTGTTTGTCTGTCCCCTAGTTGAGGGACACACACACCTCCCTCAACTGTGCCCACTGCAGACACGGAGGCCCTGGGCAGGCACTTCCCACTTGGCCTCACAACAGCACTTTGAGAGTGGGCTAGCTTGTCCTCTCTCCCTGGGGCAGCCTCCATATTGAACCCTTCTTCCCCCACGCCACTCCATAACAATGGCTGAAATGAAGAAAAAAACCGAACTTATTTAAGGACCCATGCAACACCGACTAAATCTGTATATTAATCTGAAAACTAGAAGCTAAAACAGAATTTAAAGATGCTGATTGAACCAGAAACCCAATGCCAAAATATGGCCAGAACTAGTTCTCAACTGTAAATGGAGACTCCAGATCTTCACAGCATTTCAGCTTCAGATCAATGCTTGAACTGCTGTGCCTGGATACATTTAGACCCAACTACACTATACTCTTTCATATCCAACATTCTATTATCCATAACTGTTAAATAACCGGCATTGTAAACACAAGTAAATTGTAGTTACATTTTCCATCAAGGAAGATTCGCACAGCATTTAACTCAATTAGGAAATATTTTTAACTCCACAGACTTACATCTTTGTATCTGTGGCATACTTCAGATTTCAGAATGTAAAATCATAGCCATTTGGTAATTCTAAGGTACGCTAACAGAGTCTAGCGAATAAGCAAGCCTTAGGGCTTGTCTACACTAGCTCCCCACTTCAAAGGGGGCATGGTAAGTAAGGTGTCAGGAGATGGTGTCAGATGGCAGAACAAGGAGTAATGGCCTGAGTTACAGAGGGAGAGGTGTAGGTTAGATATTAGGAAAAGCTACTTCACCAGGTGGGTGGTGAAGCATTGGAATGCGTTGCCTAGAGTAGTGGTGGATTCTCCATCCCTCGAGGTTTTTAAGTCCCGGCTTGGATGACTTAGTGGGGGTTGATCCTGCTTGAAGCAGGGGGCTGGACTAGATGACCTCCTAAGGTCCCTTCCAGCCCTATGATTCTAGGAGATTATTAATGAAGTGCTACACTGCATATGCAGCACTTCATTAAGCTAATTCGCCCCCATTGCAACTTCGAAGTGTTAAACTTCGAACTGCCAGCTCGTGTGTAGCTGCAGCTAACCCACTGGTACTTCGAAGTGCCTGGGCAACTTTGAAGTCCCTTTATGCCTCTAAAATTTTTTGAATCATCATAACTTTTAGTTGTAATTTTCAGAGAAAAATGGAATTTTTAAACTGAGTCTCTTCAAAATGTCATTTCTTATAGATTCTGATACCTAACTTAAGACTAAATTCCCAAACTCCTGTCATAATTATAAAGACAGTTACAGTCAGATATAGTTAACACATTGTAGCACTTCTAATCGATTTTGCTTCCCCAACTGAAATTTATAGATGGTAATTAAGTGGAAAACTAAAGTACGGCAAGAACAGTTAAAATAAAAACAAGTTATGCAGATTAACATGAAATTCATATCCTTTTTTTCCAAAGCCTCTTCTAAAGGAAAACTCTGAATAATCCAAGGCCATTTACTACAGACTGGTTTTAACCTGTTAAACATTTTGATCAGCCTATATAATGTTACTTCATATTATATAAAATGGTTCCTTATATCTTTCAACCCCCAATTAAATGTCAACTTTTCGGGAAGAAGGGGCCTCCAGAAGACAGACTTCCTTCCGGAAGACACCGCCAGGGGCCGCACTTCTACATGGCATTTTGGAGTCCGGAAGAACGGTGTACCGGACTCCAAATCACATGACCGTATGCAAATGAGGCACAGGGAATTTGCATCCGTGCCTCATTAGCATATTTCGGGCCGTGTATTACCATGCCACTTTCGAAGAAAGTGGCCTGTGTAGTAACGGCCAATGAGTCCATAGATTCTAGTCATCTGAATATTGTGAAGCTTGCCGTATATCTTGCAGTACTTTGGAAGTCACAATACATACTGACATCTGAAAAGGCTAATTACACTGTCACAAGATAAATTATTCATGGCAATTATTCTGCAGTGCCACAGAACTGGCTATTGGGAGGAGGTAAGAGAAGCATTTGGTATGGGTTTACTTAAATTTGAAATGACTATTATCAAAAGATTACCCTGTGATCATATGATTATAAAAACAATGCAACTAACTTACACTGCTAGCTGATAGTTTCCGAAACTGGGTTGGTTGAAGTTAAACAAAAATCCCTGCCAACTCCATAACTTATTTAATGTACAATATACAAAACAGTGTTAAATCTGAAGTTGTCATGCATGCAAACTCAGGAAAAAGATCACATTATATCAAAAACATGACATTTTTATTAAACGTCAAAAATTCTTTCTACTCTCTTTCTGAACAAGCAAAGAGAACATCTGTCAAATCAGCCTTCTGCAGAACAGTCCCTCTTTTTTTTTTTTTTTTTGCTGAAGTATGAAGATTTCCTTTTATGGTCACATCATCACAAATACATTACCTATATTAAACTGAACATGCCCTTGACTCTAATCTGCACTTCTTATTTATGCAAAACTCCCAAGAGTCGTCCCCCCATCTAAGCAATGCTAGGAATGTTATCTACTATTTTATCTGTCTTCAACATGATTTAGGAACTGGAAACAAGGAAAAGAAACAAAGCTATGTGAATCAGCCATTTTACAAGCCAGTTTGGGAACCACTGACATAAACAGGAAGCAGAATGAACGGCTACTGTGCAAACTTTACCCTTAGTAAGAAAGTTGCACTTACTTTTTTGATGAGACTATGGGCAAGTTTATCCTGGCATCTGCATGAAAAGAGGAAGATTTATTTACAAGCATTTAACCAGTGTAATGAACTAAATGCATGTATCTGCAATTAACGAGGATAAACCAAGCTGGTATTACTAGAACTGTCAAGAGAGCAGAAAGTAATATGATTTACCTTGCCACTTAGCAACCAGTAAAGGGTCTGAAATATTATATTCCGGTCTGCTTCTTGAAAGAACACCTTTTCCAAAATAGCCCTCCAAGTGCAGAAAAAAAAAAAAAAGTTGATCAGAATTAACACAAAAAATAAAAAGAAGCATCTTTTCAAAGTATCTAGGTGCCTTTAACAACCACAGAGCACCTAACTCACCCACCCCAAAACAACTGAATTCTCTCAAAAGCCCACCTCTGCAGAAGTCCATATGAAGAGATGTCTTCCAATATGCTATGATGATTGATAGAGGCCAGTGCAAAGCTTAGGGTCCCATCAAAGAAAATGCACTACCACTAGCCCCTTCTCTGTTAAACTGAGAGGTAGCTAATTTGAGTGCCACTGACAATTTCATCTGTGGTAGACTGGCACAGGGATTTATGAGGCCCTATGTATGATTACTGAACCAATACCCCACTGAACCCAATGTTTGGAGGGGGCACAGCTCCTGTACAAAACCTTCTCAGAGGCCAGCCTGTCCATTTGGCTGCACCACAGGCAGAGCTTCTCATATGAACTACCACGGCTTAAATTCAATTTTTGTACAAAACTGGGGCAAAATTTAAAAACTGTTTAAAAATGTTAAAAATAAAAAATACAAATTGAATCTATACGTCCCCTAACAACCCACCCCACAGTCCCCCAAACCAAAGGTGCTGGTGGGGGGAAATGGAGCAGGGGGAACTGGGCTCCCCCCCCAGGGGTCCTAGTGTGGGAGGAGAACAGGGCAGAGGATTCTGTCGTCACCAGTTGAGAGCAGCTGCATACATACCCCAAATGTCCTGGTGCCTTACAAAAATGTACATGGTGCATGCGCCTAGAGACAGCCCTAGTATGACCTACTTATATAGATGTGATCTTTCAAGTAGTGAGGTGCCAGATGATTTGTGGTTTTATGAAATAAATCCAGCACCTTAAATTCAATTCAGAAACCCACTGGTATTCACAGCATATCACATATTACTAGTGATGCATGCAGTCACTTAATGGCCAGGATGCTGCTTTCAGCATGACCTTAAGCTTCCTGACTAATCAAAGGTTTGCCACTTAACATCTAACAAAACAAAAACAGCAGTCATGTAGCACTTTAATGTTTGTAATTACCTCTGGCAAGACACTTAACATCCTTCCACCCCTCAGTCCCCTCCTTCAGTTCTACGTACTTGATTTGTCAGTTTTTACTGCAATGTTTTTGGACCTCTGTGCTACATAACTGGGTGTGGACTGGAAATTACATAGGTCTTAAGAAGTGGGTCTGTCCCATGAAAGCTTATCACCTAATAAATCATTTTGTTAGTTTTTTAAAGTGCTACATGACTGCTGTTTTGTTTTGTTAGAATACACACTAACATGGCTACCTCTCTGTTACTACTTAACATCTAATAATTCGTTTAGAGAGTAAAACTGTTTTCTTTATTAAAATTGCATAAGTGAAAAACTTCAATGATGCTATTAATTTTTTAAATATTATTTTGATTAAGTAAGGTTCCAGGAACAGGCATGTCCCTCTATGATATTCAGTCATAGTATCAGTATTAATTCCTATAAATACCTTATTATTAGCCTTACCTTTGGGAATTAGGAATAAGATTATCTTTACTGTTAGTTTTATTACTTCTGATGCAGTGTTATTTTACTCTAAAATATATTTTCTTCATGCTGTGAATAGAACACTTTCTAAATTTCTAATTATGCTAGAGAATGTGGTGTACAAAGAATGTTAGCAACACCACAAATAGCATGCATTACAGTTATAGAATTCAAATATGGAGTATTACCTTGCTATACAGCTGTTCCATATCTTCAGGATTCCTTACAATTACATTATTGTTAATCACTTCAGCCTGGCATATCCTGAAATCCTTTCCCCAGATGTCTTCCAGGGAGGAAGAAATAGGAAATGGAGAATCAAATGACTCAAACACTCTTCTTTTCTTTCTTGGGGCATGGAAAATTGCTTCTGCCATTTCCCAAAAATACCTTTTCCTCAATAATGATTAGCTGAAGACAAAGAACAGAAAAATATATTTTTACTACTTTAGAAGCTGGTTTATTTTACATACGTGGACATCATTCCTTGCTCTGCATGCCAGCAATAAAATCAAGGTCTAATCACTACACTATACACCAAAAATTGTTTAAACAAATTATTCTTATTTTTATATTGCATTTCTGCTTAATGACCAGGATCCTGTTGTGATACCCATCCTATAAACACAGAGCACAAAATCAGTCCATGTTGGAAAATGTCTATAATCTAAGCTTCAGAAGAAAAACAACAGATTACTACAAAACAGAGTAACACAAGGTAACAGTAATACAGTTAGAATGGGTACCAGCCTCAGCATAGTGCCTAACTATTAAGTGTTTTGTACCATCATGATAGGATAGAAATGTTTTAAAGAGTTTTTTAAGAAAGAACATGTGGTTCTCCGTGGATTTTTTTTACAGCATATTCCTTCCATGCATAAGTAAAGGTGTATGAAACACGACAATACATCTTCAAAAATTGACAATGGGTATCAAGAGAGTCAATGATAGCAAAGCAGAGGCTGTTGTCTAGAGTAGACAAGATAAGGGGAGACTCTCTCTATGTTGACTGTTATTATTGAAGACATTCCTGCCGCCCCCACCAACACAGAACACATGACCAAAAAGCAAGGCAGGCGCAGTCAAACATGTTTTCATACTGGCTACAAATCAGAAACGCACAAAATGCTGGGGTCCTGCCGTGGGAGAGCAGGAAACAACACACCCAGCCAGCGAGCGCTGGTAGCATACACCTGCTCCGCAGCTGGGCGCCCTGCCTCGCTTAGGTCTGTACGAAGCGGATGCAAACCACAGACACACCAGCCCTCCCCACTCCGCAAGCGGCGAAGGGCTCTGCCCCTGGGGAGCAGGAAAAGGCTGTGCCAAGCCGCGACAACCAGGCACCGCCTCTCCGCACTTCCGCCGGGGCCTGCGTCCGGCAACTGGGGGTGGACAGACAATATCACGGCCCGTCTCTCGCCCGTCACCCTGCTGCCATACACCCACCCAGCGGCCCAGGGGGAGGCGCGAGGCGCTGGCGCGTCCAGCCCATTCATCTACTGTGAAGCGAGGGCTCCGCGCCACGGGCCCCAGCGAAGGCCGAGAAGGTTCAGAGCCAGTTCCTCCAGGCTAGATACCCTCTTCCGTTACCATAGCAATCACACGGCCGTAACAGACGGACTAGTGGCGCAAGGGAGCCACGCCTCTCGCGCTCGCACGCCACGGAACCGGGCCGGAGCTCGAGCTTCCGCGCATGCCCGTTTGTTGGCTTCAGGACTGGAAGACGCTGAACTGCAGGTTCCGCCCACTCCCCGACGGACACGCCGCTCTCCAATTAGAAACGGGCACTTCCACCTGTGGTCTCGGGAGTCGCTCCGCTGCTGGGCGCCGCCGCGTGTGTGCGCGACTTCGTCCCGCGCACCTGGCTGGCAGATGGGCGCGGGGGAGGCGGGGTCCTTCTGGCCTCACTCCTTCGTGTTTGAGGCTCCGTGGTGAGTGCTGACCAATGACCTCCCCCCCCCCCCACTGCGAGGGGATGGGCACTAATACCCCGCCCCCATCCCACCGCCCATGGTCAAACTGACCCCCCCGGCGATCATGGGCTGCAGCCGGCCAGTCTTACTTCTTGTGTTGTCGTGAGCCTGGGCACATCCCTGGCATGGTTCACCCCTGCTCTTCACACCTGCTCCCCTCTGTGGCATGAGGAGAACCTGGCGCATGCCAGCCTCGATTGCGTCAGGCTGCAGGTCCTGTTCTGGCTCCTCCCGGACCTCCTAAGGTACTGGCTGTACTTCTCCCCTCATCTGTCCATTTACACGGACCCCATCTGAGGCCCCCCTACTTGTCAGTCTCCTCCTGGCCCTCCTTAAGGTGGCCATGCACAACACCAGGAGCAGGATGCTGAATGTGGGACCCATTTCTGCTCCTCCCTTGTCTCACACATCCGAGCAGGTTTCCTCTGGGTGGCATCCACTGGCTCCTGAGACAGTTTCAAGGAGCACAGTCAAGGGTTCTTTGCTTGGTGTCCCCCTCTAGTTCCCTCATTTGAAACCTGTGACCTCCCGTCTTGCCCTGTTTTTGCTTTCTTTCTCCCAGGCAATTACTTGAGTCCTCGGTGCATTAACCCCTCCCTGTAGGCTGGGGAGGGGCCTTAGCCGAGGGTGGGCTTAGGTCTGGCAGAGCCGAATAGCATTAATTTATTTCATGCCACGTGCAGTGTAATACAATGCAAGACCTGTCACAGACTTAGGGCATGTTGAAGCTATTTGGCTGTAATATAGATGCCCCTGCATGACACTTACTGGTTGAGACTTCAAAAACTCACCCACCTTAATCTGGGACAGTGCCTGTTATGTTCACAATTTATTGCGTTAATATTCTAAATCAATACTTGTAACTTCCCATAACCCAAACTTGACCCCAGCTGTCCAGTGCTTTCCTTTTTTAACTTACAGAGAAAAGCTCACTTCTCCCCCCGCAGACTATGGGCTTGTCTGTAGTAAACTCCCAATTTACGCATAGGTTGAGTTACCAGGCCACCTCATGTAAGTCAAATTTCGCACAGGTTGGGGGAGCTGGGAAACTGACCAGTGCTTTAATAAAACTTCTGTCACATAAAGCAAAGTTACATCTATTTAAGTACAATTTACAGATGATTTACCCTGCCTAGCCATAATAGATTATTTAAACTCATCTATAAATGTGCAGATTAAACATCCATTCACCAGGCTGACAGCATGCCACACAATCAGGGTGTTATTTGCAAAGTTATATGCTTGTGACAGGAAAACCATAATATTGACAAAGTATCATTAATTTCATCACCACAGGCAAAAATATATAGAGTTTTTCTTACACAAAACACCTACTAGAATCACTGCACAGATGTTTTATAGAGTGTCCAAGATACTGTAACTACAACATGTATGGGAAGGGCCACTTGAAAAATAGCAAAAATGCTGAATCCAAGGGAACAGCCACATGTGTGCATACCATATCCACATAAAGTGTACAGAATTTCCATTTTCTCAAGAATCGGAGTCATAACATTATTAACTAAAACTCTCATTCAGTAGAGCTTCTAGTTCATTTTGGATTCCACAAAAGAGAAAAGATTCCACAACATTTAGATAAACAAATTGCAGTTTAGTCTCTATCTTCCACAAACTCATAAAGTTCTCTTACCAAATACTAGGTCTAGTCCCCATAAAAATGACACACTTCTTTAACACATTTTTTCAGAGTGAAAACTCAGCCCTCTATTATGAGGTAATATAGTCAATGCATGGAGATGGGATTGTGGCTATTTACATTAGCCAGTTCCAACTACTGAACTGACAGAAATTCTCTTGGAAATTCTGATTGCATTAACTTTCACAGAGATATGTGGCTATTTTTGGAAACTTTAAGAAACAGCTAGGGAATAATTTTATTAATATGTGGTATCTGAATTTAGTTTATTAAAAAACTAAATCAAAATTGTCTGCTGCTGCTTAGATTCAACTGGTTTTCACAAGAAAAAAAAGTAAGGAGAGATGCCAGTCATATATTGGCCAAGTGTCAACATTGTGAGAAATCGCACAATATGAGAAATCCTGGAGTCCTCAAAAATAAAGTGAAGTGAATAGTATTAGCATAGGGTATCAAAATGAATGTGTAATTACAGAATTTATTTCAGACTTGGTAATGTCCCTATATTCCTAGGTATGATAAGCACATAGGTGAGCGACACTTAAGGGTCCTTCACTGCCTCTCATCTGCACCCTGTGATATAAACATAACCATTTTGGTGCATATACATTCATGTTCACCATATATACTAGCCATCCATTACATAGCCATTCTCGGTGGTCACTTGATAAGGAGTAGGACCTGTTCATGTCACCTCCATATTTGTGAGTCCACTGATGGCTGATCAGCCCAATTCTGGAGCCACAGATCTTATTGCAGAAGAGGCAGCTGTTGGTGGCTGTTGGTGGGGTGTGGAGCAGTTTTTGACGATCTTTTCTTTTCCTACACCTCTCATCTGTATTGTAGCAGGACCTCTCAAATTGTGCCACCTACTCATGAATTACCACTCCCCACTGGGGATGGTCTTGGGCAAGGATGTCCCAAGTATTGACACTAGTGCTGCACTTTTTCATGTGTGCCCTTCGCATGTCCTTATATCACTTCCTCTGCCCCCCCAACACTCCTCTGTCCTTCCTCCAATTCAGAAAACAGAATCTGTTTTGGGAGGTGCTGATCAGACATCCGGACCATGCGATGAGTTCAGCGTAGTTGTTGAATGATAATGGCTTCAATGCTGGCCATGTTCGACTCTTCCAGGATGCTAGTGTTTGTGCACCTATCCTCCCAAGAGATATTTGGGATTCTCCTGGGGCAGCATTGATGATATTATTTAAGTGCCTTCAGATGATGCTTGTATGTTGTCCAGGTTTCACATGTGTACAGTAGTGTTGGAACAATCGCTGCATGGTATGCTTTGTCTTTGAGATAGATGTACCATTTCTCGAAGACCCTTTGTCTCAGCTGAGTGAAAGCACAGCTTGTGCATCTCAGACAATGATGGATTTCTGCATCTATGTCGACTTTAGTGAAAAGATGACTTCCAAGATGTGGGAAGTGCTCCACATTTTCCCTCACTTCTCCATTGACTTCAGTAGAAGGTGCATGAGATTGTCCTATTGGTGAAGGTTGGTGGAGCACGTTGGTCTTTTTCATGTTCAGAGTGAGGCCGAGATTCTCATATACTTCAGCGAAGGCACTTAAGATGGTCTGAAGGACTGTGGGAGAAAGAGCAATAACCATATTGTCATCTGCATACTGGAGCTCCCTGACTGAGGTTTTAGAGATCTTGCTTTTAGCTTTTTCCAGTCTCCTGAGACTGAAAAGCTTCCTGTTCATTCTATAGACAGTCTTCACACCACCTGGAAGCTTGCCATCAGTGAAGTGAAGGATTATGGTAATGAAGATGCCAGCCAGTGACGGGGCAATGGTGCTGCCTTGCTTGACTCCCATTTTGACCTCAAAGGGATCGCTTTGGGATCCGTTATTGCTCAGTACTGTGGCAATCATGTCATCATGAAGCAGCCTTGCTCATAATTTTTTGGGGCAGCTGATCTTTGAGCGGATGGTCCACAGGGTGCTATGATTTACTGAGTCGAATGCTTTGGTCAGGTGGGTGAAACTTATATACAATGCTTGGTTTTGTTCACAAAATTTTTCTTGCAGTTGCCAAGCAGTAAAAATCATGTCTGCTGTTGCTTGGAATGGTTGGAAGCCTCACTGCGATTCTGGGAGAATGTCTTCTGAGAGTGGCAGGAGGTGGTTTGCAAGGACTCAAGCTAACACTTTCCCTGCTGTTGCCAAGGGAGAGATGCCATGATAGTTTCTATAGCCTGACTAGTTGCCCTTCTTGAAAAGACTGATGATCAGTGTGTCTCTGAAGTCTTGTGGCATTTGCTCCCACTCCCAAATCTTGAGAATCGGGAGGTGGAGCTGTTTGTGAAGCACTCGCCCACCTTTTTTGAAGACTTCAGTGAGGATTCCATCTAGTCTGGTTGCCTTGTTGCACTTCACCACTTTGATGGCAGCTTGGACCTCACGCAGGGTAGAAAGTGTTGCAAGATTGTCTCGAGGTGGCTTGCTGAGGGATTTGGTCCAGTGATTCTAGGACCATGGAGGAGGGAAGTTTCAAGGGCTCATTATAGTACTCCCTCAAGTGAGAAGCAATGGCTTCATAGCCTTATATAGTACAGAAATGTATGAGCCTTAATTTTCATGAGTTCAAGTACCCTGATAGAGCATGGAGTTTTCATCCCCCTTCTCCTAATGCAAAATACACTTAAGCCCTAAACCCTCAAGTATCTAAGTGACTTCAAATCATTTACATCAAAAGGAGATGAGAACTCTTGGCAAGAAGGCATGCTCTGGAGGTCCAGCATCAGATCCACTCACTTATTCATAGAATCCTAGAATCCTAGAATCACAGGGCTGGAAGGGACCTCAAGAGGTCATCGAGTCCAGCTCTCTGCTTCACGCAGGATCAACCCCAACTAAGTCATCCCAGCCATGGCTATGTCAAGCTGGGACTTAAAAACCTGTACAGATGGAGATTTCACCACAATAGTATAAGGGGTCTACCATCAATCAAACTTTAGCCACACCCCCTTTTCCCTTTAACCATGCCCCTTTCACAGGAAGTCCCACCCCGGCCATTTTAGCTCCACCCACCTGTCATTGGAAGTCCCGCCCTGGTGCGTCACTGCCGGGGGTGTGGCCTGCCAGCCATCAAACTTTAGTCACACCCCCTTTCCCCTTTAGCCCCACCCCTTTCACCGGAAGTCCTGCCCCAGCCATTTTAGCTCCGCCCTCCCATCACCAGAAGTCCCACCCCCTTAACCCTTTCGCCCCTCCCTCCTGTCACCGGAAGTTCCGTCCCAACCCCTTTAGGCCCACCCCTTGTCACTGGAAGACGTGCCCTTGGGGGTAGTGGTACATCCGGATCAAGTGGGACACGTGACTGGAAGTAAACGGTGTCATGTGACCCCTCGAAGGACTTGCCCCACCACCCTCTACCAATCAGAGCATAGCGCTACCCCAGAAAGAGGCCATCTTGTTCCAAGAGCACGTGTTTCAGAAATCATGCAAATGCTGAGCAGGAAGATGGACTCCACTACCCCGCCAGAAGTTCGGACTTTGTTTATGTGCCGACGGGTCTCTGCTGCATGTGGAGAAAGCGCTACATCAGTGAAAGCTCCGAGGGGGAGGCAGTAGCTGAGGGGAACCCTTCGGCCCAACTCTTGCTGACGGATACACCGGAACCTGATGCCCAAACCCAACCACTCTTGAGGCAGCCCGACAAGGTAGATGGCCTCTCTTTGTCCACCCCATGGAGGAACGTGGCCGCAGCTTGCAGGAGTTGGACAAGGAGAACGGAAAAGAAGCCAAAGAGGTAAAATGAATGAATGAGCGAGGTTGAGGGGTGGTATAATGGGATTTTGTAAAAACCTAAAAAAAAAGAGACCACAGGACCTTACATTATTTTCTTTCTGGCAATCTCTCCACAGCTCGACGAGGCTTTCCTAGAGGCCTTTCAGAGACTGCACGTCAGTAGTCCTGTGGGAGTAAATCTATCTTGCATCAGCTGTTTTTGCTCATGCCTCAAACACAGACCTTGTGAACAAAAGGATAAAATGGAAGAATGAATCAGCTTGGACTCCTTACTACAGGGTGGTGTCATGGTGCCCATTTTGCAGACTGCTGTAAAAAGGCCATGTTAAACCAGGTGATTAATAAAAATTGATGAAATGTGTTCCTGTGTACGTGTCACCTTATGTTTGTAACATCTTTTGCTAACACATGTAACAGTCATGTCTACACCCATGGCTCTGTTAAAGAGAATATATTACACTCCTGGGGAAGTTGGGAGCTTTGGCGGAGTGAACTGTCTGTTTCAAGCAGCCAAAAAGCATAGTAAAACTCTGAGTAGAAAACAGGTAACATCTTGACTTTCAGACCAGGATGCTTACGCTTTACACAAACCCACTCAAATATGTTTTAAAGAAACAAGACCATTGTCTCAGATGGGGATGCACAATGGCAGGCCGATTTGGTGGATATGCAGCGATTCTCCAGACACAACAGTGGTTTTAAGTACATTTTAACAGTGATAGACATTCTCTCCAAACATGCCTGGGCTTTAGGCCTGAAGGACAAGACCGGCGGGGGAGTGGCCAAGGCCTTTAAAGCCCTTCGCTATGGCTACGTTCAATTCCACTGTGCACCATGTCTCCAGGATGGCTCTCTCCTCGTCAGTGTGAGTGCATGTTGGAATTGAATGTAGCCATAGAGAAGGGCTACACAGTGGCTAAAATCTATGAAATCTGGCATTTTAATGACAAATCCGACAAACTCACTTCTCCTAGGTGAGCGACCGACCAAGGCTAACGAGCGTCACCTGCCCGAAGCAACCGGTTTTAAGGTGCCGGTGAGCCACCTTTTGCCCCTTCTCCTGTCAGTAGAAATGGTTCCGCCTGGCTTAAAAGCTAAGCCACACGAGAAGGCCAGGAGCTGGACACGGTTGTCAGAGGCTTTTTGAGACGTGCGCAATTGAGGGAATTTTATAGGCTATGGGAACTTATCCCCACAACCGCCCTCGGCATGACAACCTTGGAACCATTTATCTCTATGACATTGTCAAAAACCCCATACACGATCATATTGACAGTGGCCGTCAAAGCCGTCCCAAAACATATTTCTGCTCTGAGGTTCCCTGTTTTAGTCAGCGAGTAGTGGTTGGCACATTCCTGGTCAGGAGAGAGATCAAAGGCAAACAAGGTGTAACCCAGCACAAACTCCTCACGGTCAATTAACAGAGAACGATCTTTCATGTGTTTGCCTGCTGTCTGTACCAGATTCATGTATTCTCTCAAACAGCTTCCAGCCTCAAAGTCTGGCTGCAGAGGTTTGGTTGGTATCTGTTCGCCATCCACATACAGGGCCACAAAATTAATATCATAATGTTTAAAATGAAAGGCGTTTTTAGTGTAACTTCCGCTAAAAGCGTCGTTATCCACAAACCCAAGGACAAGCATTTTGGGTAACTGCCCCAAGAACAAGTTCTCCTGGTTACTGACCCAGCTGCCTGCCGGGATGCTAAACACTTTCATTCCCACACGGCCTACAGAGTATTTAGTGTTAGCAGTAAGCAGGGCCTCTGCATGCCCCAGACGGACTCCAGGGGCCACCCGCACTTTCTTCACAAAGAGAGACGCTGATACAATGCGCAGTTTAAAACCCTTGGCCGCATTACCCATTAAGCAGAAGGCATCTTTACTGCAAGTCAGTTTAATTTTCACATCTACTCTGTTCAACAGAAGTTTTTCTTGAAAAAACAGGTCGCTGTGCAGATGACCCAAAAGCTCTATCGTCCTGCTCAGAGCCGTCAGCCTCGCACGCCTCACAAACCCCTGATTCCCACCGTCCAGCTCTGTTTTCTCGTGCTGTCCAGGTGTGTTTTTGTAAAACAAGCCAGCGGAAAATTGGGTGGCAAGGGTGTCCTCACTGTAATTGAGCACTTACTCTGTAAAGGCCCTGTAAGGGTAGCAGTTGTTGCTTTGGCTTATCAGGCCGTCTCCCAGAGTGACGTCCAACTGACTGA
Source organism: Carettochelys insculpta (assembly GCF_033958435.1). Classification (NCBI taxonomy): domain Eukaryota; kingdom Metazoa; phylum Chordata; order Testudines; family Carettochelyidae; genus Carettochelys; species Carettochelys insculpta. Next base: position 11,899,797 of record NC_134147.1, on the reverse strand, counting down.
AGATAGATGCCACCGGATAATTCACAAGGCGTACCTTAGCGTCCCTTGGGAGATCAGCTCCATCCCCTTTTACAATCTTGCAACAAAGGTACATCAGTGTGTTATTTAAGTCCATATAAAGTATGCCATTCCCCGCTATAAAAAAGTCAACAGGGGCATCTTGTGTAACGGCTGACAGAGGCAGCACCTCAGTGTGAATGCTCTTCTCGATGCTGGTCTGCGTAGGGGCTATTTGGAACAAGCCTAGTTTGGATTTGGTACATTCTTCAGACCCGCAGTGAATGAAAGCCATGTTGATCAGAATATATCTCTTTTACCAGGTAGAGAGCGTTGCCTCTTTCGTCCTGGCTTCCTATTGGACTTTTGCTTCTGGCAGGGCCTGCATGCCAAAACCCTTCTTTTAAAGGGTTTCGGGGGCACTATGTGTCGTGGGTGTGACGCATTTCTCTTTCTCTTCCTCCTTTGAATATACACTAGCCCTGTCCCCTCCTGTGCAGGTGGAATCCTCACCTTCTCTAGAACAGCCCGGGAAATGTGGCCTTCTACATCCCTAGCTATGTTTTGAGTAGCTGTTTTTATGTGCGGTTTAATAATCTCTAACCCCTTCCGCAAAAACGGTACAGCCTTTCAAAAGAGGCTGCAGAATATTCCACCCACGCCAGCCCCGTACATCACCGGGGCCCCATGATATCTGGGAAGGGCATATCCAGCCCAGGCTTTGTAATAATTGCTGTAGATGTTGGGATCGCCGTAATTTTTTAGGATCGCCATAACAGTGGTTTTTGTTTTGTTTTGTTTTGTTTTTTAAGAAACCTTGCTCTCTCTGGGGACACAGGTACAACTTCACAATCACCTTGCCAAAGCAAAATGAGATGTGTCTGTTCTGGTCTCTCTTTATTTCAGTGGTGATGGTGTTAATGTGATGTTTACTGATGGGGACGTAATGAGGTTTATCATAGGTGATGGTAACAAATTCATTGCTACTTCCTCTGACGGGGACGCATCATAACAGGGGAACACAAAAGTCCTCCACAAACTGGTGTTCTACAATATCTGTATATGGATATCTGCTGAGAAGGGGCTCTTTTGGACACTTCGCCAGGGGGTCAAACCCAGAATCATAGCTAGCTCCCCGCCTGCGGAAAACGTGTAAGTAACATCGGTGGATTTAAGTCTAACTTTTCTACTCACAGGGTCGTACAGCATGACAACTTCAGGTGGTCCAGATTGGCGAGCCACAGTACTGTTCATTTGATCCACCAATTCGGGTATGGATGAGTAATAACCTCATTGTAAGATATAATTCCGTGTTTTATCTCCAAGGATAATTTGGATAGGGGTGTCCTCAGTAATGTTGTTCCAGCTGTGCGGGTATTGTATTTCCACTAACCCCACCTCCCCGGCACCTGGAAGATCCAAGGGCTGTATTAGCTGTATTGTGAAGTTGGAGATGGTGTTTTGGGGAAAAACCCCAGCGCTGGCGTTGCTGGGCAAAGTGACATAAAAGCCACCATCGGTCATTTCTCCTCCCCTTTTCGTTCAACGCCTAAATTTTAGGGAGTTGGGAAGCTTCTACCCAGCTGTTAAACTTGTCAGGCCACCCCAACCACTTCACCAGTACTTGCTTTTTTTTCCCTTTGCCTTTCTCTGCCAGAACTTTTTCAATCCTGTAAATCCTGTTTTGGTTGGGGTTCACCTTTTGTAATTCTTCAGGGTAAAAAGGTCCCGTCACTTTCTCGCCTTTGTAATGTTTTAACCGGTATACAGGTCTCTGTCGCCTGGTTAAGGCTTCATCTACTATGAATATCTCATCGGTAAATGTTTGCTCATAACCTTTTTTAAAAGCATCTTTGGTTTTAGAGAGTCTCACGTGGTCCCCTTTTCTAAAAGGGGTATCAACCTGATTTATTTTAAAACTGTCTCCATAAACTGTTTTCCACACCTTCAGAGAGTTTGAGGGGTTAACGTCAGTGGATCTGGTACGTATAGTTCTGTGAAAGCTCCAGTTGTAACTCTTTATAAACGCAGGTAATGCATCAATGTAGTGAAAGGTATTATGGGCTGTAAAATATCTCCACATTCTAGATTTTAAAGTTCTGTTAAAGCGCTCCACAACTCCCGCTTTGACTTCGTTATTAGTAACAAAATGGTGGATGCCATGCCACTTCAACAATCCACTTAAAGGTTGGTTTACAAATTCTCTTCCACAGTCAGTTTGTAATTTCTGAGGCACTTGCCCCTCGCTGAAAATAGCTTTAAAGGCCTTGGCCACTCCCCCACTGGTATTGTCCTTCAGGCCTAAAGCCCAGGCATGTTTGGAGAGAATGTCTGTCACTGTTAAAATGTACTTAAAACCACTGTTGTGTCTGGAGAACTGCTGCATATCCACCAAATCGGCCTGCCATTGTGCATCCCCATCTGAGACAATGGTCTTGTTTCTTTAAAACATATTTGAGTGGGTTTGTGTAAAGCGTAAGCATCCTGGTCTGAAAGTCAAGATGTTACCTGTTTTCTACTCAGAGCTTTACTATGCTTTTTGGCTGCTTGAAACAGACAGTTCACTCCGCCAAAGCTCCCAACTTCCCCAGGAGTGTAATATATTCTCTTTAACAGAGCCGTGGGTGCAGACATGACTGTTACATGTGTTAGCAAAAGATGTTACAAACATAAGGTGACACGTACACAGGAACACATTTCATCAATTTTTATTAATCACCTGGTTTAACATGGCCTTTTTACAGCAGTCTGCAAAATGGGCACCATGACACCACCCTGTAGTAAGGAGTCCAAGCTGATTCATTCTTCCATTTTATCCTTTTGTTCACAAGGTCTGTGTTTGAGGCATGAGCAAAAACAGCTGATGCAAGATAGATTTACTCCCACAGGACTACCGATGTGCAGTCTCTGAAAGGCCTCTAGGAAAGCCTCATCGAGCTGTGGAGAGATTGCCAGAAAGAAAATAATGTAAGGTCCTGTGGTCTCTTTTTTTTTAGGTTTTTACAAAATCCCATTATACCACCCCTCAACCTCGCTCATTCATTCATTTTACCTCTTTGGCTTCTTTTCCGTTCTCCTTGTCCAACTCCTGCAAGCTGCGGCCACATTCCTCCATGGGGTGGACAAAGAGAGGCCATCTACCTTGTCGGGCTGCCTCAAGAGTGGTTGGGTTTGGGCATCGGGTTCCGGTGTATCCGTCAGCAAGGGTTGTGCCGAAGGGTTCCCCTCAGCTACTGCCTCCCCCTCGGAGCTTTCACTGATGTAGCGCTTTCTCCACATGCGGCGGAGACCAGTCGGCACATAAACAAAGTCCAAACTTCTGGCGGGGTAGTGGAGTCCATCTTCCTGCTCAGCATTTGCATGATTTCTGAAACACGTGCTCTTGGAACAAGATGGCCTCTTTCTGAGGTAGCGCTATGCTCTGATTGGTAGAGGGTGGTGGGGCAAGTCCTTCGAGGGGTCACATGACACCGTTTACTTCCAGTCACGTGTCCCACTTGATCTGGATGTACTACTACCCCCAAGGGCACGTCTTCCAGTGACAAGGGGTGGGCCTAAAGGGGTTGGGACGGAACTTCCGGTGACAGGAGGAAGGGGCGAAAGGGTTAAGGGGGTGGGACTTCTGGTGATGGGAGGGCGGAGCTAAAATGGCTGGGGCAGGACTTCCGGTGAAAGGGGTGGGGCCAAAGGGGAAAGGGGACGTGACTAAAGTTTGATGGCTGGCAGGCCACACCCCCGGCAGTGACGCACCAGGGCAGGACTTCCGATGACAGGCGGGCGGAGCTAAAATGGCCGGGGCGTGACTTCCGATGAAAGGGGCATGGCTAAAGGGAAAAGGGGGCATGGCTAAAGTTTGATTGATGGTAGACCCCTTATACTACTGTGGTGAAATCTCCATCTGTGGGATGACTTAGTTGGGGTTGATCCTGCGTGAAGCAGAGAGCTGGACTTGATGACCTCTTGAGGTACTTTCTAGCCCTGTGATTCTAGGATTCTATGAATAAGTGAGTGGATCTGATGCTGGAACTCCAGAGCATGCCTTCTTGCCAAGAGCTCTCATCTCCCTTTGATGTAAAGGATTTGAAGTCAGTCAGATACTTGAGGGTTTAGGGCTTAAGTGTATTTTGCATAAAGAGAAGGGGGATGAACACTCCATGCTCTCTCAGGGATACTTGAACTCGTGAAAATTAAGGCTCATACATTTCTATACTGTTTAAGGCTATGAAGCCATTGCTTCTCACTTGAGGGAGTACTATAATGAGGGGTGTGTCTAAAGTTTGGTTGATGGTAGACCCGTTATACTACTCACCACCTATTTAGTCAACGCATTCCAGTGCTTCACCATCCGCCTGGTTAAGTAGTTTTTCCTAATATCCAACCTACTCCTCTTCTTCTATAACTTCAGACCATTACTCCTTATTCTGCCATCGGCACTACTGAGACCAGTTTCTCTCCATCATCTTTAGAGCCCCACTTCAGGAGTTGAAGGCTGCTATTAAATCGCCCCTCAGTCTTCACACAGTATAATGCTGGGAAGTGTTCATTATCAGACTATCAAGGACCACAGTGATGACCTTAATAAGGAAAATAATCTCTAAGGTGAGGGAACACAACTCTCCTCTGATAAGAAAAAAGAGAAGTGTCTAATCTTTTGAAGTCAATAAGCTGGAAGAGAAAAAACACTGAAGCTGAGCAGAAATCTCAGCTGTCACCCCCAGAGGGAAATGGAGTAACTGCACATGCTTTAAAAGAAAAAAAAAGGCAATCAGGTAGCACTTTAAAGACTAACAAAATAATTTATTAGGTGGTGAGCTTTTGTGGGACAGACCCACTTCTTCAGATCATAGCCATACCAGAACAGACTCAATATTTAAGGCACAGAGACCCAAAAAAGTCATCAAGGTTGACAAATCAGAAAAAAATTATCAGGGTGAGCAAATTAGGGAGTAGAGGGGCAGAAGTTGGGGGGTGGGGCAAGAACTAGATTAAGCCGAGTATGCAAAAGAGCCCCTATAATGACCCAGAAAATTCACATCTTGGTTACTATTGCACATGCTTTAGTTTTTGAAGAAAGGTCTAAAACCAAGTAGGCAAGGCCCTCACATAACTGTAAGAGCCTGCAGTAGGTGGATACAGTGCAGTTCTCTTCTGAAAAGTGACAGATAATGGCATCCCGGGACACAAAGCTTGATGACATGTTCAGTGTGCAAAGACAAAGATTTTTTTTTCCATGTAACAGCCTTGCATGTTGAGCCTGGCTTCCAAGAGCCAAGCAGGGCTCTTTAATTTTCATACTTCACCTCATGAATAATGGTGGTGATAGAGTGAGCCCTCCAGGACCATCAAGAATAAAAAGCAATACATATTTATATAATTTATAATTTATATAACATAAAAAGTTCTAATTCTGAATATACAATGACAAGGTTTGTTAAGTCAGGAAGAGTGAATTTTCAGAAGAGAAATGCACTTAACATTATATCAACTGCAATACAATTCCACTAGAAACATGTAAAATCTGATGAAGCGGGTCTTTGCCCACAAAAGCTTATGCTCCAAAATATCTGTCAGTCTATAAGGTGCCACAGGACTTCTTGTTGTTTTTCATGTCAAATGTTGTGACTGCAACATATCAGTAAGTACTCTCCAGGAACCTCAGGGAAGACAAATAAAGGTGCGAAGAAAGTCCTGTGATGTTTTGTGCTGATGTTGTATTAAAAAACTTAAGAGTATCAGTGAGGGTTTCAAATGCAGATCAGATGACCTTTGTTCTCAATATGAAGCATTTTCTTGCAAAGAACATAGATTCTGCTCCTTCTGTCTGCAGAGGGACTCTCATAGTTATTGTAAATTTGTTTTGCATGGTGCAGAAAATGATATGCAGAGAGATCATTTGGTTTTTCTCCACCTTTAGGGGCTTGCGTGGGATGTGTTGGCTTCAGTCTTCCAATCTGCTGTTGGTTCAGTGAGTAAGAGACCAGGACCAACAATCAAACCCAGGTCACCAGAAAAACAACCCATAAATTTCTATTTACTTTTTTCTCCTTTCTAAAACATGGGCGATTGTAACAATTAGGTGTATCCACTAGATGTCCACATTTCAGCATACTTCAGCCATAACATCTTCATCTGTAGTATCCTGCGAAGCAAATAGAAGTTATGTAGTTTACTGAAAAAAGTAAACAATTTTTCAACTTATCGGATTGTTTTTCATGCATGGGTTTGTCAGGCTTTTACTGTAAAATTGCACAGCATTTGTTACAAAGCAGCCAAAATAACTATATTTTTATTATATTTGTTAATTTTGTACCGTGAAAGGAAGCTTTTTGACTTCAACTCTTCAAGTACCTAAGACCAGCAATTCTAAACTAGGGATAAATATGTCCTTGGGGGATACATGGAGGTCTTCCAAGGGGTACATCAACTCACCTAATTTTACAGTATGCTACACAAAAAAACACTAGCAAAGTCAATAGAAACTAACATTTCATATAGGCAATGACTTGTTTATACTTCTGCTTATACAACACACTGAACTGTAAATATAATATTTAGATTTTAGTTGATTCATGTTATAATTAAATGATAAAAATGAAAATAAGCAGTTTCTCAGTAATAGTGACATTTTGTATTTTTAAATCTGAGTTTGTAAGCAAGTAGTTTAAGTGAGGTGAAACTCTGGGGTACAAAGGCAAATCAGATTTCTGGAAAGATTGAGAACCACTGCCTAATACTAACTCATTGATTATACACACACTTCTGATGATTCTCTGTTAGATGACACAAGTACAGCATTAAAGAACAAGAAAAAATACAGGAAACTGGAAATTATAATTTTGGAGCTAAGTTTACAAAATGGCTTCAGTTTGTTCTCTAGTTTTACCTGGCTCTGTTTGCAACTAGTTCAGTTAGCACATTTCCACAAGTGTGGCACATGCTTTTAAAAATCTTCATGTATAATGTCTAACTACATGTGCCAGTCAGCTCAGCTAGCATTTGACTGGTGGTTTGACTGTTTAGTAGTTCGTTTATGGTTAGTTTATGTAGTTGCTAATGGGTAGAAAAATTATACTTGCATAACGATACAATTATAATTAACACTTATACGAGCTGGGTAATTCAGCACAGATACTTTTTACTCAATTCTAAAATTGGGCCTGCATGCACATGTTTTTGGGTCCAAGTCTCATTTCCACTGAGGCCCCTTTTCATTGTTCTAGCAGGGCAAAGGAGCCTCAAGGTGAGTAAACATTACAACATTAATACTCCCTTTTAAAGCATATAGCCATCTCCTGCAAAAATAATGTAGTTAGAGCTCATGAAACTTGCCAGATCTTCTATTTATCTGCTGCAGAACAGGCATAGATTAATAGATATCAAAGCCAGAAGGGACCATTGTGAGCATCTAATGGGACCTCTCTGGCAGCAAAGTTTCTCCAAAACTGATGATCTCTCTCTCAGTCCCTCTATCCTCATCATAGATGAGGATTTGATCAGTTAGTAATACTCCCATTAAGTCCTAGGAGTACTTGGTGATACTAATAGCATGGATATCAATTAATGTCTTTGGTGGTGATGTTTTTATAATTGGGACTCTGGGGATTGGCTGTGTGCATCAGGCTGACAGTACTGTCTAATGGTGATCCTGTAGGACATAATGTCTAATGATAAGTGTCCAATGGTTAGTTTATATAGTTGTTACCATTTGGGGTAGTGTGGCCCCCTGGTGGGAGGCCAGAGAACATCTTGCTCACCAGCTGTGCTTTAAGATAATGCTGCCTACTGGTTAGAATCAAAAGGCCACTTTGTCTAGTTTCTATAGTTTGGGGATTGTGTCATTTACAAGGGGGTAGGGGACTCTGGGCCCATCCTGCTCCACCAATGTCTGACTCAGGGGCTCTCAAAACAGTTGCCTTCCACAGGTCTCATGGTCTGATACCCCCTAAGTGCACTCCCTGGGTGACTTCCTACCCTCGTTCTAGTCCCTCTGATGGTCCTTGGTTGGACTTAGGATCCCACTGGCACTCCTTTCTGATCCATCTTCAGAGAGTCTTCTGCTAGTCACAGTGAGTTGCCACCCTTATCTCCCACAGTCAGTGGGCTTCCCAGCAGGAAGCAGCTGTATGTGACTGCTTTCAACCTCAGTCAGTTCACTTTGAGCTGAGTTCTTCACTTTTAAAAGCTTCTTCCACTGTTAAGCATGTCCAGCAGAGGCAAGGGCCATGGCCTCTTGGGCCCACAGCAGCTCTTTAACCCTTGCCTCACCAGTGTAGGTCTGGCCTACCCCGCTATATAGCTGCCTCAGAAGTGGACTGAGGTCACCAATTGACTTCAGATACTGGCCAGTTCCAAAGATTTGAAATGTAGGAATGATTTCAGATTACAGTCCATCCTGAGCTGCATTCATAGGCTTAACCTATGAATTAAAACTTCATTTTCAATTACTATTTCCCTTCTGTTTTGCTTGGTATTTGACCTTTTGTTAAACGTTAAGGCATTAGAGAATAATATGCTTCTGAGCATTGCAAGACTGAGTGGCTAGGACCAAATTAAGCCCTGACACAGTGACTGTAAGTCCCATTGAAGTTGTACTCGCTCCAGAGTTAAATTTGTCCCCCTGATCCATGGACCTTTTGCCTGGTTTATAATTGAGGGCCAGAATAAGATCCTTTTTTAAATTGCAAAACTTATCTGTGTGCTTTCACCATTCAAGATGATGAGCAAGTGTTACTCCACATAACCTCATCATGGCCTGATTCAACGAGGCACTTACAGTTTAAGCACATGAAGGGCTAGTCAATACAAGGGAAATAAATCAATTTCAGATATGCAGTTCTAGATAAAGCAATTGTGTAGCGAGAATCACCGTATTGGAAATTGACTTACCTGACTGTCCTACATAAGGAACGCTGACCGGAGCATTTCTCCCGTTGATCTCCTATACTCCATACAATAGTATGGAGTGCAGGAGTTGACTGCCAACCCCAGAGAGATTGATTTTGTGTGTCTTTACCAGATGTGCAAAATCGAACTCCGGAAGATTTGTTCTGAGAGGGTCGATCTTCCTGGAAGCATAGGTGTGCATGAATAATCCTGTTGACTTGAATGAGACTCCTGAATCAGAGTTCACATATTGTCTGAAATATGTCTGGATTTGAAATTTATCACAGATACTTTTCGGGGATAAGTATACTAACTTTTTAAAGGGCAGAACAACACCAGATTAGAACAAATTCGTAAATTATCATATTTTTAATATAAAGCATAGAAATTAATTTGTTGCCAAAAGTATATTGCCTTAAAAACATCCTTTTATGAAGTATGCCCCAATTTGTAATATTTTCTTACCATTTATTTCATAGCAGGAAAAGGTTTGGAACTCTATTTTTGAGTTTTAGCAGCTTAAGATTCCCATGGCTTTTTTCAAAATTTAATTTTATCAGAGAAATACAGTAGCCTATAATAGGGAACATTCTTTATTTTAAATACATTTATGAGCAGGCAAAGGGAAATGACAGCTTCACATAAACCAGTGGCTGTACTTTTTGCTGCCAAGCTGTTAACCCTTTGAAAGACTGGCATACCTCAGTGCACCTGTCTGATAAATGCTGCTACATTCCTAATGGGTATGTAATTCTGAGATTATGTTTTTGGATGCTTATTTGCACACACTGTAAAATGTATGCCAAATTACAGTCTTCATTCTCAGATTTGTGTTGCTTAAATTTAAAAAACAGGGGCATTCAGCCAAACAGTTTGTGTGGCTGCACTTGAATGCTAGAAGTCTAGTCACTACATTACATGACTGTGTTATGAAATCTACTGTGCTGATTAATGATCTGATTAGATGTCATGTCACAAAGGAAGAATCTGATTAACAGTCACCTGACTGCTGGTTGTTTGTACTGTCTTTCAGATTTGTATTAGAGGAAATGAAAATCTACAATGTAAATATAATCAGAATGTCCCTTCAAGTTTATACATAGGCTTGGAAGAACTAGCTTTTAATTGGTAAATGTCAGTTTCACCATATACACACAAACTGCCAATAACAGTTGAAATTTACAAGTAGGCAAAGTAAGAAAAATGCTACTTAAGAATTTACTAAAATTTGATTTAAAGATATTTACTTTGTATTATTTTGACAGTGATGTCGACAAATTGTGTTTTAACAGTGTAAAGCTTTAACTGTTTGAATCTCAGTGTTTATTGTCATTAAATAATAATTGTCAGGCCCCCAAATGTCTGATCCCTCATAATATGAACTCTGAAAAAATCAGTTAAACTACAAAAGTTAAAATAAGCATGGATATTTTCTTTTAAAATTATTTAAAAATCAAAATTTGCCAAATCTAATTATATTTGTCTATAGTGCATCATGCTTGCTTCACACCCTGCCCTTTTACTGGAGCTGGCTTATGCATGGGGCTCTCAGAGGAAAGGTTTGTTAAAAGTCACATGGAATTACATAGCTTTCTGATAAATATGACTCTGAGCAGGTTCATGTATATGCTATTTAGAACTGAAAGGTCTGGAACATGTACACTTGCTGAATTGGCTCTAGATGCATTTGTTTCAGACAAATATATTGGAACAACTCGAATGAGATAACAAATCATGCCTCTTTTGGATAACATGGACAGATGTTACCATTTTATTTCTGTGTGTGTGCCCTACTCCCCCCAGTTAATCAGGAGGAGAAAGAGCTTAGTAGCTTGAATGCTGGCCTGCTAACCTGAGAGTTGTGAGTTCAGTCCTGAAGGAGGCCCTTTAGGGATATAGGGCCAATAGATTTAATTTAAAAAAACAAAACAAAAAACCCTGTCCCGGGGATGGTGACTTTTGAAGGTCTCTTCCAGTTCTATGATACCTCTATATATTTATTTAATTAACTGTGCTGGAGATGATCATATACTGGTAGGCAAAAGTCCCCACAGCACATTTATTCCACTTTCAATTACTCATGCATGTAGCTTTCAGGAGATTATTGTGGCCCTAGAGCAAAAGTCTGATTCATGTATGTGTGGAGAGGGGTGGGGGGTTTCCATTACAGTTCATGTACCACAATCTTGCAAGGACATTACACCTTTTATATCCTCCATTGCTGACCACTGCAACCTCTTCTGTGGCCTTCCTGATACCCCATCTTGCCATCCTCAGATCCATTCAAAGCATAGCCGATAAGATTGTTGCCACATTGTTGGGACCATTTCACTCTGTTTCTTCTCCATCCATCAAATACAAATTTCTTGTTCTTACAGTTCATGCCATGCACAACATAGCCCTCCCTCTACCTACCAAAATCAGTGTCCTATTCCATTGCCTTCCATCACTCTGACAGTGCCAACCTCAATCGTTCACCTGCCCAAGTCTCCCTCCAACATCTTTGTTCTCTTTCATGGCATCTTGTACTCATGCAACACCCTCCCCAAATGAATCAGTAGGGCTACTCCTCTGGGCTTCTTCAAATTCCTCCTCAAACTCTCTTCTAGCTGGGTGCTCAGGATAAATTTACAGTTGATAGTGGCTAAATGGATAACCCACAAAGATTACTGATACAACTAATTTCTGGTTTATTTATATTTATTGAAGAGTTCTTCTGGCTCAAAATGGGAAGCTTACTCAGCTCGTGCCGTAACTGGAGTTCTCCAGGATGAATGCCCCTGTGAATGCTCTGCTCCAGATATTGGTGTGTCCTTGCACCTTTGCTAAGAGTTTCATAGCATTGCCTCTAAGGAGTGTGCATGTGCAGTGCCTGCCTTGCGCATTGTTGTCTGTTGAAGTATCACATGCCTAATGTAGACATGGCTTTAGTTTAGATGATATGATCCTCAGGGCAGGACTGCGTTTTCAGATGTATAATGGAGCCTCAGTATAGGTTGAACCTCTTTAATAGTAAATAATAGTAAAGAATAAAATTGTCAGACACGTAGAGGAACATGATTTGTTGAGCAAAAGTCAACATGGGTTCTGTAAAGGGAAGTTGTCTTACTAATCTATTAGAGTTCTTTGAAGGGGTTAACAAGCATGCAGACGGGGGGGATCCAGTAGACATAGTATACTTAGATTTCCAGAAAGCCTTTGACACGGTCCCTCACCAAAGGCTCTTATGTAAATTAGGTGGTCATGGGATAGGAGGAAAGATCCTTTCATGGATTGGGAACTGGTTAAAAGACAGGAAACAAAGGGTAGGAACAAATGGTAAATTTTCACAATGGAAGGGGGTAACTCATGGCGTTCCCCAAGGGTCAGTCCTGGGACCAATCTTGTTCAACTTATTCATCAATGATCTAGAGAAAGGGGTAAGCAGTGAGGTGGCAAAGTTTGCAGATGACACCAAACTGTTCAGGATAGTCAAAACCAAAGCAGAGTGTGAAAAACTTCAAAAAGATCTCAGCAAACTGAGTGACTGGGGAACAAAATGGCAAAAGAAATTTAATGTGGGTAAGTGTAAGGTAATGCACATTGGGAAAAATAACCCTAATTATACATATAATATAACGGGGGCAAATTTAGCTACAACAGAGCTACGTCTACACGTGTATGCTACATCGAAATAAGCTATTTCGATGAATAGCGTCTACACGTCCTCCAGGGCTGGTGCCATCAACATTCAACATCGACGTTGGACAGCACTACATCGAAGTAGGCGCTGCAGGGGAGCGTCTACACACCAAAGCGGCACACATCGAAATAAGGGTGCCAGGAACAGCTGCAGATAGGGTCACAGGGCGGACTAGCACTCCGAGGCAACAGCTAGCCGCTCCCTTAAAGGGCCCCTCCCAGACACACTCAGCCTACACAGCACGCGGTCTGCAGAGCCACAGGCACGCACACCCATCGAAGCAGTATGGACCCCCAGCAGCAGCAGCAGCCAGAGGTCCACACAGCCGCCCCTGCAGGAGCAGTGCTCGCCCTGCTCAATGCTATGCAAGAGACAGCTGACCACCTTTTATTCGCAGACCAGGAGCTGCCCCCAGGGGAGGAGGAAGCAGCCCCAGACCTTGCTGTCCTCCGTCCAAGCCCCCCCCACCCCGCCCAGCACATGCTGCCGGCTGTGGAGCTACCCCACAAGCACCGACTGGTGGGAGCGGCTGGTGCTTGGCAAGTGGGACAACGAGCGCTGGCTCCAGAACTTTCTCATGAGCCGGCAGACATTCTTGGAGCTCTGCCAGTGGCTCACCCCCACACTGAGGCACCAGGACACCTTCATGCGGCATGCCCTTAGCGTCGAGAAACGGGTCGGCATCGCTGTCTGGAAGCTGGCCACTCCAGACAGCTACTGATCCGAGGGGCAGCAGTTTGGTGTGGGCAAGGCCACCATCGGGGCTGTCCTCATGGAGGTAAGAGGACCCACGGGGAGCGGGGGGAGCCCTGGGGGTGGAGGGAGCCCTGGGGTGGAGGGCAGCCCTGGGGTGGAGGGAGCCCTGGGGGGGAAGGACCAGACACACCCTGCACACGCTCACTGGTGCTCTCCCATGTCCTTCCCCTGCAGGTCGTCCACGCCATCAATGCCCTGCTCCTCCACAGGCTCTTGCAGCTTGGGGACCCGGATGCCACCATCGCGGGGTTTGCCAGCCTGGGCTTCCCAAATTGCTTTGGGGCTCTGGATGGGACCCATATCCCCATCCATGCTCCAGCGCACAGCGGAGGACGCTTCCTGAACAGGAAGAGCTACCATTCTGTGGTCCTCCAAGCCTTGGTAGACAGCTGGGGCCGCTTCCTGGACATTTATGTGGGCTAGCCTGGCAGCACCCAGGACACCCGGGTGTTCAGGAATTCGGGCCTGTGCCGCCGGCTGGAGGCGGGGACCTACATCCCCCAGTGGGAGATCCCTGTGGGGGACACCACCATGCCCCTCTGCGTTGTCACAGATGTGGCATACCCCCTCCGGCCCTGGCTCATGCACCCTTACACAGGCCATCTGTCAGCCAGCCAGGAGCACTTCAACACGCGCTTGAACCATGCGCGCCAGGTGGTTGAGCGCACTTTTGGCCACCTCAAAGGGCGCTGGAGGTGTCTCCTCACCTGCCCTGATGCAGGCCCCACCAACATCCCCCAGATTGTGGGTGCGTGCAGCGTACTCCACAACCTGGTCAAGAGCAAGGGGGAGGCATTCTTTCAGGGCTGGGCTGTGGAGGCCAGCAGGGCTGACATGCAGCCACCCACTGCCCCCAGTCGCCAGGTGGACCCTGAGGGGATCCGGGTCTGGGAGGCCCTGTGGGCCCATTTCAACCGGGCCGCGGGGTGAACACTGGCAGGCCCCCCACTGTACCCCCCATCCTCCACAACACTCCCTGCCCCCACGCCCACACCACAGAGCACCCAAGAGCACACACACACCCCCCTTCTTGCAAATAAAAATAGACCTCTTGTTTTTGAAACCAAAACCGGTGATTTTTCTTATTATTAATAGTACAAATAAATATATATATATATAGAGAGAGAGCAAAACAAAAGGGGGGAACTATTTACATGGGGGGGCAGGTACCATATAAAACAGAGCAGGGGTGTAACACAAACTATATACAGCAAATAGGTATGATGGGGGATATGTACAAAGGGGGGGGGCTACGTCCTGGGCCCTGCACCCCTCTACTGTCCGGCGCCAGGGTTGGCGGATGCAACCCTCGCCTTGGCCTCAGCCCTGGCCGAGGCTGGCTGGGGGCCGGGCGAACCCGCAGGTATGGCCGGCGGGTGTCAGTAGGCCCCAGATCCGCCTCGGCGGAAGGCCCAAGGTGGCGGATGGCAGTGGGACAGCGGTCGGAGCAGCGGGTGGAGCAGTGGGTGGAGTGGCAGGCAGAGCGGCGGGCGGCGCGGCATGGGGGGCCAGGTAGTCCGGTATGCGCTCGAAAGTGCGCATAAAGGCCCCACATGCCTCCTGGCACCAGGCCAGCGCCCGCTCTTGCAGTTCTAGCCGCCGCTCGTCCACCCGCAGGCGCCGCTCCGACACCCCCAGCTGACGCCGGAGGGTCGTGAGCAGCTGGGGGTCCATCGCCGTCCTCTGGTGGTGGTGGCTCCGCCGTCGGCCCCGTCCTGGGGCTGGTTGGTGCTCCGCTGAGAGGCTGGCCTGCAGCGATGGCCCCGGTGGGCTCTCCGGGACCACGGACACCTCGCCGGCGCTCTCCGGGCCCTCTGATGGTGCAGCTGTGGAACACGGGGGGGAAGAAGAGTGGAGACAGCTGTTAGTGTGGCCCCCGAGCCGTGGCCCTTGTCCCCCCACCCCTATGCTGCTGGTTCCCCATCCCCGTCCCCGGGAGATGCTGCTGCTGCTGATAGGTGTCCCACCCCCTCCCCCCCGGGGGACCCTAGGTTCTGCTCCCCTCATCCCCAGGGATGGGGCATGGCACTGTCCTGCTGAGGGGGCAGGGGCTGATGCACTCTTCTGAGGGACATGCCACTGCTGTCCTTGGGGCCATGGTCATCTGGGCATGTGGAGGGCCCTGGTCATGTCTGTTGTCCCCGCCCCTCAACCCCGGGGGTGTGCACCAGGGGGGTACATACCTGACGGTCCGCTCCCACGGTCGGGGGACACCCTGTGGGCGGACCCCCGGCTGGAGCTCCGGGACGGCAGGATGATGTGCAGCTCTGCGTTGCTGGAGGAGGATTCCCCCTCCTCCTCCTCCAGCATCCCAGGGATGGGCTCCTGGGGCAGGGGCCCTGGGGTGCAGGACTTGCCTCCGGGGCGGACTCCGCCTCTGGGGCCTTCTGGGGCTCGTCGGCCGAGGTGTCAAGAGTGGCCGGCGGGGAGGAGGTGTGCCGGGGGCCCAGGATGGACCTGAGCTCCCTGTAAAAGGGGCAGGTGGCGGGGGCGGCCCCAGATCGGCTGGTCACATCCCAGGCCTGGGCGTAACCCTGCCGCAGCTCCTTAACCTTATTCCTGATGTGGTCAGGAGTGCGGGCAGGGTGACCCCGGACGGCCAGGCCCTCGGCCAGCCGAGTGAATACATCCGCTTTCCGCCTCTTGCTCCCCATTACCTGGAGCACCTCCTCCTCACTCCAGAGCCCTAGCAGGTCCCGGATCTCGGCCTCCATCCAGGAGGGGCCCCGCTGCCTTTTCCCAGGCTGGCTGGGTGCCTGGGAGCCCTGGCTCCCCTTGGGGGGGGTGCCCTGGGGGCGCTTGGGCAGCTGGCAGGTGGCCATCGCAGCAGGGGGTAGCTTGGGGCTGCAGAGGCACGTGCAGGCAAGCTGCATGGCAATGCTGCTGCCTGCACATGCTCTCAGCTTCCTGCACAGGAAGGCAGGGGGCGGGGAGCTTTAAGGGGCCGCTGCACATGGCGACCATAGAGCTCAGGGGCTGGAGAGAGCGTCTCTCAACCCCTCAGCTGATGGTCGCCATGGTGGACCCCGCTCTTTCGATGTTGCAGGGCGCAGATCGGCTACACGTGCCCTACTTCGACATTCAACATTAAAGTAGGGCGCTATTCCCATCCCCTGATGGGGATAGTGACTTCGACGTCTCGCCGCCTTACGTCGATGTCAACTTCAAAATAGCGCTCACCCCGTGTAGACGTGGCGGGCGCTATTTTGAAGTTAGCACGGCTACTTCGAAGTAGCTGGCACGTGTAGACATGGCTCAGATCAGGAAAGGGATCTTGGAATTATAGTGGATAGTTCTCTGAAAACATCCGTGCAGTGTGCAGCGGCAGTCAGTAAAGCAAATGAGATGTTAGGAATAATTAAAAAAGGGATAGAAAATAAGACAAAGAATATCTTACTTCCCCTATATAAAACTATGGTACGCCCACATCTTGAGTACTGCGTGCAGATGTGATCTCCTCACCTCAGAAAAGATATATTGGCGTTAGAAAAGGTTCAGAAAAGGGCAACTAAAATGATTAAGGGTTTGGAACTGGTCCCATACGAGGAGAGGCTAGAGAGACTGGGACTTTTCAGTCTAGAAAAGAGGAGACTGAGGGGCGAGATGATAGAGGTATATAAAATCATGAATGGTGTGGAGAAGGTGAATACAGAACAGTTATTTACTTGTTTCCATAATATAAGAGCTAGAGGACACCAAATGAAATTAATGGGTAGCAGGTTCAAAACTAATAAAAGAAAGTTTTTGTTCACAAAGTGCACAGTCAACCTGTGGAACTCCTTATCAGAGGACTCTGTGAAGGCCAGGACTCTAACAGAGTTTAAAAAAGAGCTGAATAAATATTTGGAGGTTAGGTCCATAGATGGCTATTAGCAGGGGGTAAGGTATGGTGCCTAGCCTTTTGTCGAAGGTGGGAGATGGATGGCAGGAGACAAATCGCTTGATCATTGTCTTTGGGTCACCTCCTCTGGGGCACCAGGCATTGGCTACTGTCCGCAGACAGCATACTGGCTAGGTGGACCTTTGGTCTGACCCAGTATGTCCGTTCTTATGTTCTTATGTTCTAATATGGAACTCTCTCTTCCAGCAACATCCATAATCTGGCATGATTTTACTAAACTGAAGGACCACTTATCATGGGTATGGCCAAGTTTCCTTTGGTCCCATAAAGCTTGTTTCCAGCCACCAGCCCTGGTTTTCAGTGTTCTGTGCTGTTATTTAGCAGTAATTTATCCTTATATGTCTTTTAAGAGCCCAGTAAGCAGTGAAAATGTTGGTAATGCTGCTAGACAATATTGACTGCCCCTGGTCCAGCAAATTCTCTCATCCAGTACTGGTCAGGATTAGAGAGGGTATCCTTAAATCAACCGGAACTATGTGAGTCATTGGGCATTATGTATTGCAAATACATAACATGATAGTGATGTATGTACCATTTATTTTAAAGATAAATTGTAGAAACTAGAAGATCCCAAACTAACAGAATATAATTGTAAATTTGTATGACAAAGTCATGCAGTTTATTTCAAATGGAGTTGAAATCATTTACTCATTTCCCTTCTGTAGCAGCTAATGACCTTACAATACCTAATAACATGCAGGACAGGCAGTTGTCATTTGCTACTGTAAAAGAAACAGAACACTGAATTTAAGCAAACAGCCTTTGAACTCATCTTTAAATTCAGAATAAAAAATCTGTTGACACTTAGAGAACCTTACTGTACTGCAAAAACAAGTTTACTTTGCATGCCATTTTCTTTGAAAATCTGTTCTGACTCATGTGCTAAATAAGTATATAGTCTACAAAATATCTCTATCACCACAAATTTAACTTGCCAAAAGGAAATAAACAGTTACATATTAAAACCAGTTTTATAAGCATGATACACAACAGTAAACATTAGTGCATGCTGTTGTAAAACTATTTTTATATATGCTGGGAAATAAATTACTGAGGATTAAAGGTAAAGGAAGAGGCTCCTCCATAGAAAAAGCACAGGCTGAATACCTTGAGGATTTAAGGATAGAAGTAAATGTTTTATTTTTTGAATTTGTAACTCAAAGTGCCAACATCAATATATGATTTTACTTATAATGGTTAGAAGTCTAGTTGCAGTTACTAGAGGAATAATATAGGCTAGAACACAGGACTGGAAGTCAGGACTTCTGCATGTTAATCCTGAATGCCATTTATTTTGTGGAAATCTTTTTTTTTTTTTTGCGGGGGCGGGGAGGGTCAGTGTGGGTAGGAGAAATTGCTGAATTTTTTTGTCCCACAGTATTCTCATCTATAAAATGAACTTAATGCTATCTGTCTGTCACAGTCACAGGTACAGCTGCACTTCTGACACCTTCCTGGTCTTTTTTGAATGGCCCCTCCTCAGCTGACAGGTTTTGTGCCTTTACCCTTCTCACAATGCAATTCTGCAGCTCTGTCACTCTTAGACAATATACCCTGTGTATCAGCTATGTTCACCCTGCAGGAACAGTTAGGTTTGGCACCTCTGTCTATGGGAGCCTGTGATGAGTTATGCAGGAACTTTTCTTAACTATTGATTATTCACACAGTAAGAACAAAGCATAAGAGGAAACATTTTTTAAAGCATGAGTCTCATACCTGAGGCCTTCCATTCCCTGATGATAACTTGGGGGAACTATCTTTGG
Source organism: Carettochelys insculpta (assembly GCF_033958435.1). NCBI lineage: Eukaryota > Metazoa > Chordata > Testudines > Carettochelyidae > Carettochelys > Carettochelys insculpta. The sequence continues at coordinate 11,880,815 of NC_134147.1, read as the reverse complement.
CTTCGACTACACTAGGGGTTTAAATCAAATTTAAGAGATTTAGGTCAATTTTCTAAAGCCTCAGTCTTCACTACAGGGCTCCTTAGGTCAATTTTAAGGGGCTGTAAGGTGGACTTTTGTAAACCTCCTTTTCACAGGCTATGTCTACACTATGAAATAGTCAAATTTATTAAAATCGACTTTGTAACACTAGATTTTATGAAGTCGAAGTTGTGTCCACACCTGCCCACTAAGTCGACTTAGTGCATCCCTACTAAATCACCAAAGTTTGACTGTTGCAGCAGCACTCTGTGGGCATCTATCCTACAGTTCTTTGAGCCCCATCACATTCTGGGTTTTTATTTTGCCAGTTCATTATGGAAAAAATACCCCACAAATGGTTGCGGGTGTGTGATGTCATCTTCCCAGACTGTATTGCCCTCATTCCTGCCCATTGAAAACAAACAGCCATTTTTCAGAAGTCTCTTTCCCCAGTGAGAGAAATTGTTTGACTCATCTGCAGTAAGGAAAGAGGCAGCTTTTTTACGGCAAGTCATCTTTACGGAAAGAGACAGTTTTTACACAACTTTTTTTTCAAGAGACTTCAAATTGCCATTAAATACAAGTGAAGAGAGAGTGAGGCTGAAGGAGCCAGGATTGAACTAGAGACAGAGATAGAAAGTGTGAGCTGTCACCACACAGAAGAGAAGAACACCCATTTTCAGAAGTTTCTTCCCTGGTGAAAATATATCAAACAGGATCCATGCAACTAGTGAAAGACTTCCTATTATTCTCAAGGGAAGAAGGAAAAGTAGGGCATTGGTCTCTAGTGGTTAGCGTCATTCAGAAGAAGAGAAGGAAAGACAGAGTGTGTTGGTTTCTAGTGGTTAACACCTCTACCCCGGATGAAAATACACCAAACAGGAGCCATGCAACTAAGGAAACACTTCATATTATTCTCAAGGAAAGAAGACACAATGAAAATGCGGTAGTGTAGTGGTAGTGTATCTGGCTGAAGGATCCAGGATTGAAGAAGGGGGAGAGAAGGAGTGAGAGAAAGAAATCTGTGAGTCATCACCACATAGAAGAATGCTTTTGGGAGGCCACTGTACTGATATCTCCAACATGAGGCAAGGAAACCATTAGAAGTATTAGCTTCAGACTCATTACAAATCCCCAAGACTAAATAGAAGAGAAGGAAAGAATCCCAGAAGGTGTTGGTGTCTAGTAGGTGCTGCAAAGAGCCATTACCCTGCCAGAAATAGTAGTGGTTTGAGAAGTGAAGTAAAAGTTAACGAAGCATTAGAAGATAGAAAAGTTGAGGAAAGAATGAAGGGATTCCCTTGCCTCTTCTGGTAAAGAAAGCCTAGTAACTGCTTGTGTGTGAGAGGGAAGGGAGAGAAAGGCCATGTCTACACTAGCCCCAAACTTCGAAATGGCCATGCAAATGGCCATTTCGAAGTTTACTAATGAAGCACTGAAATACATGTTCAGCGCCTCATTAGCATGCGGGCAGCTGCGGCACTTCGAAATTGACGCGGCTCGCCACCGCGCGGCTCATCCCGATGGGGCTCCTTTTCGGAAGGACCCCGCCTACTTCGAAGTCCCCTTATTCCCATCTGCTCATAGGAATAAGGGGACTTCGAAGTAGCTGGGGTCCTTCTGAAAAGGAGCCCCATCAGGATGAGCCGCGTGGTGGCGAGCCGCGTCAATTTCGAAGTGCTGTGGCCGTCCGCATGCTAATGAGGCGCTGAATATGTATTTCAGCGCTTCATTAGTAAACTTCGAAATGGCCATTTGCATGGCCATTTCGAAGTTTGGGGCTAGTGTAGACACGGCCAAAGAGAGCACAAAAGCTCCATTTCATCATAGGAAATCCTTCCCCAAGCCACACAATTTGGGAAGTGAGAGTACTGGCATCTTGGAGGCCAGCCCCATAAAATATTTGTTGAAGGGAGCTAGCCCCCCTGGCGCGTGGTGCATTGCAGGGGTCAACCCTGTAAAATGCTTGTGGCAGGAGACTAGCCCCCAGGTGCATGGTGCCTTGGGTGGGCCAGCGCTGTAAAATGTGAAGCAGAGAGCATAGGTTTCTCGCAGGGAAGGTACCTTCATCCTGCTCAGGGCAGGACATGCTGCTGTCTGGAAGCATGATCTGCATTGCACAGTTGCTACATGGTGTGGTGGGACAGTGGCTAGCCATGTGGGGGTGGGAGAGTGGGCTAGCCAGCCAGCCGCGTGGCACCTTGGGGTGTGGGGCTGCCCCATATATATGTGAAGTGCAAACAACAAGTTGAGCAACCTGTTGGAAGGGTTCAGTCGGGTGATCCCAGAACTCATTTGGTGACAAGGTTATTTTAAAAAGTGGCTGTTCTTTAAAAAGGGAGAGAATGAAGCACAGTCCCAGCAGTGACTGCTTAGAAGTGTAACCACCATAGGGTGGCTTGATGAGTGGGTGGCAGCCCCGTGGAATGTGAAGCAGAGAAAATAAGTTGAACAATCTGTTTTAATGGTTCAGTCAGCTGGGTGATCTCAGAACACATTAAACAAGTTTCTTGGTCTCTCCTGCTAAATCCTGTGCAGGGAAGAAACCTTCAACCCATGCGGGACAGGACATGCCTCTGTCTGCATGTGGGTAAGCTTGATTTTCACCTGGCACTGCTGAGCATCCCTGGTGTTTAATGAACACAGATTCATCCACCCAGACAGAAATGAATACTTGGCTCTCCTGATAGGTCCATACTGAAGCTCTTTTGCAATCCTGAGAAATCATGGCTAGATGCAATCACCATACTGGCCAGTAAAAAATGAATTCAAATTGCCAGGCTCTCTGTTTTGTACTTCCTGCACACCGGGAGAGCAGTGGAGGTGAAAGCAGCCAGAACAGACACATTTGGGGCACTGTGAGATACCTTTGGAAGGTGATAAAATCAATTTAAAGTAACACTATTTCCACACCAGCATTAATTCAACCTTGTAAACTCAAACTTTGTGTTACACCACATCAGAGGTGCAAGGTGAGAAAGTCGACCTTAGTGCCCCTTGAAACTGACCTAATAGTTTTTGCAGCAAAGACAGTCACACAGTAAAATTGAGTTAAGTGCCTTAAAATTGACTTTATGATCTAGCCCAAAAGAGTAACACCAAAATCAAATCTGAAATGTGACATTGGGTTAGTACAGATGCAGTGTTATTAAAACTGATTTTATTGGCCTCAAGATGGATCCCACAATATCCCCATTGTGTCCATTCTGATCATCTTCATCTCCACTGCTCTCCAGGGCTACGTCTACACGTGAAGCCTACATCGAAGTAGCCTATTTCGATGTGGCGACATCGAAATAGGCTATTTCGATGAATAACGTCTACACGTCCTCCAGGGCTGGCAACGTCGATGTTCAACATCGACGTTGCGCAGCACCACATCAAAATAGGCGCAGCGAGGGAACGTCTACACGCCACAGTAGCACACATCAAAATAAGGGTGCCAAGCACAGCTGCAGACAGGGTCACAGGGCGGACTCAACAGCCAGCCGCTCCCTTAAAGGGCCCCTCCCAGACACACTTGCACTAAACAGCACAAGATCCACAGAGCCGACAACGAGTTGCAGACCCTGTGCATGCAGCATGAATCCCCAGCTGCAGCAGCAGCAGCCAGAAGCCCTGGGCTAAAGGCTGCTGCACACGGTGACCATAGAGCCCCGCACGGGCTGGAGAGACAGCGTCTCTCAACCCCCCAGCTGATGGCTGCCATGGAGGACCCCACAATTTCGACGTTGCGGGACGCGGATCGTCTACACGGTCCCTACTTCAACGTTGAACGTCGAAGTAGGGCGCTATTCCGATCCCCTCATGAGGTTAGCGACTTCGACGTTTCGCCGCCTAACGTCGAAGTTAACTTCGAAATAGCGCCCGACGCGTGTAGCCGCGACGGGTGCTATTTCGAAGTTAGTGCCGCTACTTCGAAGTAGCGTGCACGTGTAGACACAGCCCAGGTGAGCAGGAAGAGGGTAACAGGAAGCAGGAATCATCACCCTGGGAATTTTGAATTTGTTTCCTTTCTGGCCAGTGTGGCTAGTAGATCTCAGGAGTACACCTGGCCTTGACTTCACAGGGTTGCAAAAAAGCCCCACCATGGAGCAATCAGGAGATCCAGCATCTCATCTCTTGGGCAGGGGGGGATGAATCTGTCCTGATGCAGCTTAGGGTCAGCAAAAGAAATGCAGGAATTTATGCTAAGATTTCACAAGGCATGCTCTAGAAAGGGTACACCAGGGATGCTCAGCAGTGCCATGTTAAAGTCAAGAAGCTCAGGCAAGGCTGAAATGAAGGCTAGCAATAAGAAACTCTTGCTGCATGCCTGTGCCTTTTAAATCATAGCTAGGATTACAAACTCCCAAGCGGTCCCCTCCCACTCCCTATGGTGGATGGGTAGTCCAGACCTTACCCAGGCTCACATGCAGGGCTACAGTGCTTTTAAATGACTTTTTCACAGGTACCCAGCACAAAGAAGGCTAGGACTATAGGAGAGTTCAAAGAAGAGCTAGATAAGTTCATAGAAGTTAAGTCCATAAAAGGCTATTAGCCAGGGTGTAGGAATGGTGTCCCTGGCCTTTGTTTGTCACAGGCTGGGGATGGATGGCAGGAGACAAGTCGCTTGATCATTGTTTTCAGTCCACCCCCTCTGGGGCACCTTCCCTGACCACTGTCAGCAGACAGGATGCTGGGCTCTATGGACCTTTGGTCTGACCCAGTAATGGGCATTCTTATGTTCTTATGTTCTTGCTGCATGCCTGTGCCTTTTAAATCATGATTAGGGTTGCAGGCTTCCACACAGCACCCAGTCCCCAACCTCAGCTGATCCGGACCTTGCCCAGTGCTCAGTGGCATGCCCCACATGGGGCTGGAATGTTTTACATTATTTTTTCTTTGATGCACAGCACTCAAAGTTTTATCCTCCAGCCCTGTGGTTTTTAAATCAGAGGCTTTTGTGCTTATGTGACACCACCCACCCCCTCCACAGTCTGAAAAGTTCTGTGGAGCAGTTAGTACATAGCATGCAGTGTCTGCCACCTCCCTTACCCACCAGCAGCTTCCTATATCTGCAAGGTAAACATCAGCGGTAGAAGATCTTGAATCCTACTAGGAAGATTGATTCAGTTGCAGCCTTTAGAGTCCGTGGCCACATCTGCCCTACAGTGATCTGTTGACAGAAGTCACTGTCAGAAGAGATCTTCCAACAAAACTTCTGTCGACAAAGTGTGTCCACATACAAAAGCAGAACAGATCACCTTTTGCAATCTGTTGACAGAACGGCTGGACTGCCCAGCCCTCTTGACAGAACAGCCAACCAGAAGCACAGCAGACAGGGCTACCCAGTGACCAGTATCACTCTCTGTCAACAAAGGGCCACCTGGAGCATCCACATGGCTTTTTTGTCTACAGATTCTGTTGAGAATGGTGTTCTGCTTCATGGGGGAGAGGCAGAAGGCTGTCAACAAAAGTGCCAAGTTCTGTTGACAATATGTCAACAGAATGCATTTTTAGTGTGGACGCTCTGTGGGTTTTGTTGACAAAATGCCTGTTTTGCTGAAAAAACCCTCTAGAGTAGACATAGCGCAAGAGTACTCTTGGTGAAAACATGTTTTTACAGTGAATCAGCCATCCATTCATTCTATGCATATGTGTATTGTTTCAACTAAAGATAAAAATGTTGGTAATAAAAATGTACATATTTGTATTTGAATGTCTTATAGGCACTGCCCTTGGGAGTAGTAGTGTCAGGAATGCTGGGTTACCCCTGACTGAACTGAGACTTTCCCAGGTGTGGCACAGAAAAAGGACAAGACAAGAAAAGACCTCACTGCTAAGCACTCAGAAGAGACATGTAAAGAATGCATGCAAGCCACTCTTGAGAGACAGCACATGCAACAATGCGGGGACAGAATGCTACAGCAAAAACTGAAGGTCTCTATTATTATTATGGTTATTAGTAACCATGAAAAATTGCTCTCCCTAATGACCAAACAGACAGAGCTCCTGCAGTTCATAGTTGAAGTCCATTGAGCTAGATCCCCTGTTAATCATGCTTAATTTCAGGCCTCCCTCCCCATATTCAGTGGCCTCCCCTCATCAGGGCCTTAGAATGAGATGGGGAAAGTCACAGACATCCATGCAGTCCATGCCCATGGAATCATCCCACAGCAGAAGGCTCATGCTCCCCCACATGTGACATCAAGATTTCCTTGCTTTCCCAGTACCTACTCCTCTGCCATGAAATTAGTGTCCCCTGAATAAAAGTTATTTAGGTCAGAAAAACAAAGTATCATTTAATGGTTAACATGCCTTGGGGAGGGATGGCACAGGAGGCTTGCTTACAGTTAGAGGTGGTCTCATAAAGCACACATCATGGAAGGACACTTTAACAGCAGCAGATTCATGTAGCTGTCTGCTCATTCATAAACCTGGTTTTCAAAGCATACTGATTTTCATTGCACCTCTCTGTGCTCCCCTGATTGCCCTCATGCCTGGCTTCTCACAATTACTGGCCAGGAGATCTGCCTCTGCCCCCCATACCAGCATGACATTTTCTCCCTTTGCCTCACAAAGGTTATGAAGCCCACAACAAGCCCCCACAACCACTGGAATGTTGTCATCACGGAGGTCTAAATGGGCCAGAAGCACCTGAACCTGGCTTTTAAATGGTCAAAGGCACATTCTACCAACATTCTGCATGTGCTCAGCTTATATTTGAAGAGCTCCTTTTTGTAGTCGAGTGTGCCTGTGTATGGTTTAATGAGCTAAGGGAGCAAGGGGTAAGCAGAGTCACCAAGAAATGCTATGGACATTTTCACATCCCCGATGGTAATTTTCTTGTCTGGAAAGAAAGTCCCACTGTTGAGCTTCCTAAACAGACCAGAATTCCTAAAGATGCATGCGTCATGCATCTTTTCTGACCATTCCACGATGATGTCTGTGAAACAACCTTTGTGATCCACCAGTGCCTGCAACATCATTGAGAAGAACCCTTGCAGTTTATGTACTCTGAGATGAGGTGATCTGGTGCCAAAATGGGGTTGGGCATTCCATCTATGGCCCCACCACTGTTAGGAAACCCCGTGGCAGAAAAACTGTCCACTATGTCCTGCATATTCCTCAGAGTCACTGTCTTTCACAGGAGGTTATTGATTGCTTTAGCTACATGGATCACGACAGCCCACACTGTAAATTTGCCCACTCCAAATTGATTTTCTACTGACTGGTAGTTGTCTGGCATTGCAAACTTCCACAGAGCAATTGCTACACACTTGTGAACTCCCAAAGCAGGTCTCCTTTTGGTATTGCTGCCCTTCACGGCAGATGACAACAATTCACAAAGTTCCATGGAAGTGGCCTTGTGCATGCAGAAGTTTTGCAGCCACTGCTGATTGTCCCATGCCTGCAAAACAATGCTATTCCACCAGTCTGAGCTGGTTTCGTGGCTCCAGAATCTGTGCTCCATGGTGTACAATGCATTCAGTGCTGCCTGCAACTCCACGTGCCTCCTCTCCCACTCTTGATGTACGGAACTGTTGCTCCCTTCAAAGTAGTCATCCCCCAGGGCCGTTAGGCTCAGAAGATACTATAGTGCAGCGTATGAAGTGATCATAAAACACTCCACAGCAGCTTGAAGCATCTCCAGATCCTTGCTAGCCTTGTAATGAAGTGTGGCAGGTTGCATAAAAGTGACATGAAAATTCATTTGGGCATTTATTTTCAATGGGAGGGGGAAATGTTGACAATGCACTCTGGGATGATGACATCAGACCACTGGCAGCACATTGTTCCCATAAAACACTGACACAGAAACCCAGAATGAGGTACCCACAATGCACTGCTGACCAGTCAAAGCAAATTAAATGGAGACACACTGTGTCAGCTTCAAAAGCAAATGTGAAATTGCAGAACTATTGACTGTGGTTTGTACACGATCCTGTAAATCAGCTTCTGTAGCCAATGACTGGAATATAGCTAACATAATGCCAATATTCAAAAAGGGGTCTAGAGGCAGTGCTTTTTTTCTAGAAAAAAGGGTGCCAGAATTCAGCCCCAACCTGCGGGCTTAAACCCTTCACAGCCTCAAACCACTTTCACTCCCATCCCCAGGCTTAACCCCTCTCAGCCGCAAACATGCCCCAGTTCCCAGGATTTGCCTACCTCAGACAACAGCTCTGCATGCTGCCCACCTCCCCCAGCTGCTGAGGTATGAGGAGGCAGCCCAGAGCTGGTGCCACCCAACCCTGCTTGCAGTGCAGGCAGATGGTGCAGTCCAGGCATTGGCGATGTTAGTGTCAGGTGCTGCAGGTGTGCCCTCCTGTCCCTGGACCAGGAGAAGGCGTTCGACAGGATGGGCCACAGGTATCTCCTGGTCACTCTTCAGGTCTTCGGCTTCAGCCCAAGTTTTGTGGGGTTTCTCTGGGTTCTGTATGCCTCTGCAGAGTGTATGATCAGGCTCGACTGTACCCTGACTGAGCTAGTCAGCGGTGGGCGAGGAATATGTCAAGGCTGTCCGCTGTCAGGCCAGCTGCATGCTCTGGGGATCAAGCCCTTCCTCTGTTTCCTCCGTCAGAGGGTGATGAGGTTGGTGCTTCATGAACCTGAGCTGCAGCTGGTCCTGTCAGCATACACCAACAATGTGCTCCTTGTGGTCTGGGACTGGAGAATCTGGCACAGGTAGATGCCTGCCAAGCTGTGTACTTGGCAGCTTCCTTTGCCTGAGTCAACTGGGTCAATAGCTCTGGCCTGGTGGCCAGGGATAGGTGACATACCAACCACAGCCGGGTCAGTGGGCAGAAACGGGCTCCCCAAGGTTGGGGGTGGCCACCTGATGGTTGAGGGAAGGAGAGGTAGGGGGCAGCATATCAAGGCCACCGCCCAGACCAAGGCCCATTGGCAGAGCATCATCCTCCCCTGCATAAGTGTGGTCAGACCCAGGGCCTCGATCTCCTCAAAGATGGAGCCCAGTTCCATGCCCTCGTCCCCTGCGCCCTCCCTGCCAGTCCCTGAGGTGACAGTCACCTCTGTGGTGGACACCTCTGTGGTGGCTCCATCTGAGGCCTCCTAGGGCTCACACTCCGCAAGGGGGACGCCTACATTTTCCCCTTCCTCTGCCAGGGGCTCATCTGGTGCTGGATGGTGGCACTCATCTACAGGGGTGATGGATAGTCCATGGCTGGCTCTGGGGGTTACCTTTCAGGGGGCCTCCCAGTCCTCTGCTTCAGAGCAGGGAGACTGAACCCATGAGCTATGATCTTTCTTTTTTCCCCGGATGAGTACCCAGCCCTTCGAGGTGGAGGGCTGGCCAGCAAAGCCAGGGGTTTCAGGTGTTGGGACCGGGGGCAAGGTGACAGGGGCAACCAGGGAGCGGGTAATTCCCCCCAGGAGAGGCCCTCCCCTGGTGGCAACTGCACCACCCTCTCCTCCCCCTGCCCATTGGGGATTGCTGTGGGGGTGCCCCCAGTTCCCAGGTGGGATTGGTAGCAGTAGGAGAAAGAGCAGCCATGGAAGCTGCAACTGCCAGGCTGCTGGTGGTGGTATCTCCGCTGTCCTTCTGAGTCCTGGGGCACCTGGATACCTCATCAGGCCAGGCCAAGGCACAGTTCTTCCAGGTATGTTCTGTCGCCCAGCACAGGAAGCACCGGGTCTCCCAAGTTGAGTAATGGACCTGGTATGATGTACCCTGGAAGGGCACCAGGAAGGACTCCTCCAGTGCCACTCTGTCACATGCCACCGGTGGCACTTGAAGCTGCACCTGCCGGCAGAACGACAACACATGACGGAGGATGGGGCCCTTGCAGACCGGCAGGAGTGGGGCTGATGGTGGAGATCAGCCTGCCCAGGGTGGAGAGGGCAGGCAGTAGGGCAGAGTTAGGAGGGAAAGGCAGGATGGAGGTGAGCATCACCCGCAAGCCCAGATCTTCAAGCGGCTCCAGGGCCGCATAGACTCCCCCTACTGCTATGCCTCTCTCCACTGCCTCCTGGGTGGTGGCCTCTGAGGCAAGGAAGAACACTACCTTGCCATACATCTTGGAGGCCCCCCACCACACCAATGCCTGCACATAGGTTTCAACAAGGGGCGAGGTGGGCACCAGGAGGCCACGGACTCTGTGCCTCCTGGTGAGGTTCAGAAAGGGGCCATGGCTGCTCAATGTGAGACTGGAGGTGGCGGTCGAGGCAGACGACGTGGCAGTTTTTGGGGGAGCAGCAGCCCCCTGGGAGTGGGTGTGAGGGGTTGTGGGTGGCATGACCCCCGCTGGCTCCACATCGCAGCCCCCCCCCATCCAGGGACCCTGGCAGGGCTGGGTGGAGGCGGGGAGCATGGGAAGATACAGCAAGGGATGGGCCCTGGACCGGTGGTCTGGCCCAGTGGTCCCCTTACCCGGGGGGCTGGCAGGTGGAGCCACAGTGGGAGGGGCAGCAGGAGGGGGCAGCCAGGCCACCAGCTCCTGGTATGAGCCTACCAGGTCCTGGAAGGTGGCCATAAAGTCTCCCCGTGCTGCCTGGCACGAGACAGCCTCCCCTTCCTCACACTGCAGTAACTGCTCTGCCAGTTCCACCTGGTGCTAGAGGGAGGTGGTGATATGCGGTTCCTCAGCTGGCTGCTGCTGACTCCGACAGGAGTGGGCCCGTCCCAGCACCAGTGGTTCCTCCCAGCTGTCGCTGTCCAATGCTTCCAGGGGGCTGTCCAGGACCAGAGACGCAGTCAGACTCTCCTGACCCTTGGATGGTGTGGCTGCAGAAACGGGGGAAGGGAGGAAAAAGGCCGTGACTACAAAGCCCTGCCCTGTGGCCCACGCCCCCATCCCTCATGGGCGCCAGGTCCTCCTGCCCTGACCCCTGTCCAGGGGTTCAGTGGCCCTGTGGGCGGCCCCTTTGCATGGTCCATCCCCGCACCCCTCCCGCGGCGGCAGGTCAGGCCATGCCACTGTTTGCGGTCGTGGGTACTGACAGACACTCATGGCCGTACTGCTGTCCCAGGGCCGTGGTCCATCTGGGCCTGGGTGGTTTGTGGTCTGCCGGGCGCATGGGGGGCCCCTAGTCATATATGCTGCCCCTGCCCCATGACCTGGGGGTGTGTGCTCTGTGGGGTATGTACCTCAGGGTCCACCACTGAGGTCAGAGGATGCCCATCGGGCAGATGCCCAGCTAGATATGTGGGAGGGGAGGTTGACGACCAGCTCCCCCTCCTCACTGGACCAGTCCACTGGCTCTGTGCCCAGCTCCAGCTCTGGCCATGGGGGTGTGGGGCTGACCTCCAGTCCTGACTCCTGCTCCGTGACCTGCTGTGGCTGCTTGGCCATGGTGTCAAGGATGGCCAACGGGGAGAAGGGTGTCCCAGGGACCCAGGATAGCCCTGAGCTGCTGGTAAGAGGGGCAAGTGGTGGGGGCGGCCCCTGACCAGCTGACTGAGTCCCAGGCCTGTTACGCCACAAGTCCTTCACCTTACTCCTGATGTGGTCAGGAGTGTGGGCAGGGTGACCCCGGTTGGTCAGGCCCTTGGCCAGCTGGGTGAATGCAGCTGCGTTCCGCCACTTGCTCCCCATTATGCGGAGCACCTCCTTCTCACCCCAGAGCCCCAGCAGGTCACAGAGCTCAGTGTCGGTCCAGGAGGGGCCCCACTTCTTCCCCCGCTACACTGGCTGGATCCCTGTGAGTCCTGGGGTTGGTTGGAGAGGGGAGCTCTGGGACTACTCTGGTGCCTGGCTGCTCTCCATCACTGGTGGGAAGCTGCTGGGGGTTGCTCTGAGGCATGCAGGGGCACCACGTGTGATGGCTGCAGCCTGCACGTGTGATGGCTGCAGCCTGCACGCTCTCAGCTTCCTGCCGTGGGGTTTCCTGGTCCATGCGGCTTTAAGAGCCGCTGTGCACACTGACCATAGAGCCCCACCGGGGCTGGACAGCACATCTCTGTGTCCCAGCTGATTGCTGGGAGCGTCTACACACATCCTTTTTCAATATTAGATGGTAAAGTAGCACACTATTCCCATTTTCTCATTGGGATAGCGATTTTGATGTCTCCACGCCTAATGTCGATTTCAAGGTCAAAGTAGCATGTGGCGTGTGTAGACACGACGCAGGCTACTTCAACTTTGTATCTGCTGTTTCAACATAGGAGGCTAGTGTAGACGCGGCTTTGGGGGATCATCGTTTGCATCATTTCTACAGGCTTTTAAGTGACAATGGTTTCATGTCTACAACAAAACTGAAGAACAAAGGTTCGGTGCAAATGTGTTTCAAACAACTTGGTGTAACAAGAATAAAACGGTAAGATACTCTTGAATTTAACCACATTGGTATCTTTTTATCAAAGGGTGTGTCTACACTAGTAACTAACTTTGAAGTTAACTTCAAAGTTAGGGGCTACTTCAAAGTAGCTTGCAGAGCGTCTGCACACTTCGAAGTCCTTACTCCCGGGAATGGAGTAGTGCCCTACTTCAAAGTTAAACTTCCAAGTAGGGTGTGTGTAGATACTCAATTTTGAAGTTGGTTACTTTGAAGTTGTACTTCAAAGTAAGCAACTTCGAAGTTATTTTTGTAGCAAAGACACAGCCAAAAAAGTTTCAGCACAGCATTCCTTCTGTATGTTCATTTACTATTCGATAGTAAGCCATCACATTCTGGCTCTCAACAGCTACGTCTACACGTGAAGCCTATTTCGAAGTAGCCTATTTCGATGTGGCGACATCGAAATAAGCTATTTCGATGAATAACGTCTACACGTCCTCCAGGGCTGGCAACGTCGATGATCAACATCGACGTTGCGCAGCACCACATCGAAATAGGTGCAGCGAGGGAACGTCTACACGCCAAAGTAGCACACATCGAAATAGGGATGCCAGGCACAGCTGCAGACAGGGTCACAGGGCGGACTAGCGCTTCCGGGGCAACAGCTAGCCGCTCCCTTAAAGGGCCCCTCCCAGACACACTCAGCCTGCACAGCACACGGTCTGAGGACCCCTAGGCACACAGACCTCGGACGATGCAGTCATGGACCCCCAGCAGCAGCAGCAGCAGCAGCAGCCAGAGGTCCACCCAGCCCTCCCTGCAGGAGCAGTACTCACCCTGATCCATGCCATGCGGGAGGCAGCTGAGCACCTCCTTGCCACACCGGAGGAGGAGCGGCCCCCAGGGGAGCAGGGCTCAACCCCCAACCCAGCAGCACCCTGACCCCCCCCGCCTCACACGCCGCCGCCTGTGGAGCTACCCCACCAGCACCGACTGGTGGGAACGGCTGGTGCTTGAGGGGTGGGACGATGACCGCTGGCTCAGGAACTTCAGGATGAGCCGGCAGACATTTATGGAGCTGTGCTAGTGGCTCGCCCCCGCACTCAGGCACCAGGACACGGCCATGCGGCGTGCCCTCCCAGTGGAGAAACGGGTCGGCATCGCTGTCTGGAAGCTGGCCACTCCCGACAGCTACCGATCCGTGGGACAGCAGTTTGGCGTCGGCAAGGCCACCATCGGGGCTGTCCTTATGGAGGTAAGAGGACCCACGGGGGGGGGCAGGGGGGCCCTGGCAGGGCAGGGCAGGGGAGGGCAGGGCAGGGCAGGGCCACGCACACCCTGCACATCCCTCATTGGTGCTCTCCCATGTGCTTTCCCTGCAGGTTGTGCGTGCCATCAACGCCATGCTCCTCCACAGGCTCGTGAGGCTGGGGGACCCAGATGCCACCATCGCGGGCTTTGCCACGCTGGGCTTCCCCAATTGCTTTGGGGCTCTGGATGGGACTCACATCCTCATCCGCGCCCCGCAACACAGTGGAGGACGGTACATCAACCGCAAGGGCTACCACTCAGTGGTCCTCCAGGCCTTGGTGGACAGCCGGGGCCGTTTCCAGGACGTTTATGTGGGCTGGCCTGGCAGCACCCATGACGCCCGGGTTTTCCGGAACTCGGGCCTGTGCTGCCGGCTGGAGGCGGGGACCTACATCCCCCAGCGGGAGAGCCCTGTGGGGGACACCACCATGCCCCTCTGCGTCGTCGCAGATGCGGCATACCCCCTCCGGCCCTGGCTTATGCACCCGTACACAGGCCATCTCTCTGCCAGCCAGGAGCGCTTCAACCAGCGCCTGAACCACGCCCGCCAGGTGGTGGAGCGCTCATTTGGCCACCTCAAAGGGCGCTGGAGATGTCTCCTGACCCACCTGGATGCGGGCCCCAACAACATTCCCCGGATTGTGGGTGCCTGCTGCGCCCTGCACAATTTGGTGGAGAGCAAGGGGGAGGCCTTTTTTCGGGGCTGGGCTGTGGAAGCCGGCAGGGGCGACGTGCAGCCACCCGCTGCCCCCAGTCGCCAGGTGGACCCCGAAGGGACCCGGGTCCGGGAGGCCCTGCGGGCCGACTTCGAGGAGGCCGCGGGGTGAACTCTGCCAGGCCCCCCACTGCGCCCCCCCCCTTCCTCCACAACACTCCCTGCCCCTATGCCCACACCATGGAGCACCCAACAGCACACCCCCGCACAACTTCTCCTGGACAAATAAAAGCACGCACTCGTTGGTAAAATGAAACTGGTTTTCTTTTTTCAACTGGTTTTAGAACTAATAATGACAAAACTATGTACAAGACCTACTAACTAAAGCATAACATAAGTGAATAATAAAAAAGTTTCCATATATTTACATGTAACAAAAAACAGAAAACCAGGGATTGCAAGGACGGGGAGAACTATTTACATGGGGGGGGGACTGGGCAAACGGGGGGCACAAAAGCGTAAGTCCAACTATATATGGGGGGGGGCCACGTCCTGGGCCCCACGCCCCTATAGTCCAGCACTGGGGGTGGGCGGCCAGGAGCCCCGCCTCAGCCGCAGCCCTGTCTGGGGCTGGCTGGGGGCTGGGCGGACCAGAAGATACGTCCAGCGAGTCTCAGCTGGCCCCAGGTGTCCCTCGGCGGTCCGGCCCTCGGTGGCGGGTGGCGGGGCGACGGTGGACGACGCGGCGACGAGCGGAGCAGCGGGTGGCGCGGCGGGTGGAGCGGGCAGGGCGGGCGCAGCAGCGGCCAGCGCGGCACGGGGGGCCAGGTAGTTCACGAGACGGTTGAATGTCTCCATGTAGGCCCCCCATGCCTCTTGGCACCAGGCCAGCGCCTGCTCCTGCAGGTGGAGGCGGCATTGGTCCACCCGCAGATGCTGCTCCGCGACTTCCAGCTGCCGGCGGTGGAGGGCCAGCAGCTGGGGGTCCGTCGCCGCCATATGGTGTTGCGGGGTCCACGGTCTTGCCCGCCGTGGGGCTGGTCGGTCCTCCGCCGAGGGGATGGCCTGGAGCGATGGCCCCGGAGGGGATTTCGGGACCACTGAAGCCTTGCCGGCGCTCTCCGGTCCTTCCGATGGTGCAGCTGCAGAACACAGGAGGGGGGGAAGAAGAGTGGAGACAGGCGTTAGTGTGGGCCCCGAGCCGTGGCCCTTGTCCCCCCACCCCTGTGCTGCAGGTTCCCCATCCCCGTCCCCGGGAGATGCTGCTGTGATGGGGTTCACGGGTCCCCCTGCACTGCACCCCGTCCCCTGGCAGGAGTGACTCTCACTTCACTCAGCAGGGTCTGACAGGAGAGGTTTCTTAGGCCACAGATGCCCAGTTTCTCCCAGGAGTGACAGTACAGCAGTCAGAGACAGTCCTTCCAACCCATCCTGGGGAGAAGACCCCAAGGGGTGCCCCTCTGGGGTGTAGCTTACCCCCTCCTCAGGCTGGCTGCCTTCCAGCTCTCCCTTCCCCTAGCCTCTACCTGTGGCCCCCCCCGATTCAAAGCCAGCTCGTCTCCTCCCCCCTCTTTGTTCAGGGCAGGGGTGTCACCTGCCAGTTGTAGCCCCAGGATCATCCTTTGCCCCTGGGAACTATTCAGCTTGCTGCTCATATCTAGCCTGAGTCTCGCATTTGCACTCCCCCCCACTCCATCACATGCTGCTGCGGCTGCTGCTGCTGCGGGGTGTCCCACCCCCTCCTCCTGGGGG
Organism: Carettochelys insculpta; assembly: GCF_033958435.1. Classification (NCBI taxonomy): domain Eukaryota; kingdom Metazoa; phylum Chordata; order Testudines; family Carettochelyidae; genus Carettochelys; species Carettochelys insculpta. The sequence goes on along the minus strand of NC_134147.1, from coordinate 11,864,857 downwards.
ACCCTAGAGGTTCCGCTCCCCCCTGCCCCGGGGATGGGGCATGGCACTGTCGTGTTGGCGGGGGGGGAAGGGGCTGATGCCCTCCTGTGAGGGACATTGCACTGCTGTCCTTGGGGCCATGGCCATCTGGGCATGTGGAGGGCCCTGGCCACATATCTGTTACCCCCGCCCCTCAATGCCGGGGGTGTACACCGGGGGGGTACATACCTGTAGGTCCACTCCCACGGTCCGGGGACACCCAGGGGGCAGACGCCTGGCTGCTGCTCCGGGAGGGGAGGATGATGTGCAGCCCCGTCTCAGCGGAGGAGGAGTCCCCCTCCTCCTCCTCCTCCTGCTTCTGTGATGCTCCGGGGGTGGGCTCCAGGCGGGGCCCCCGGGGTGCAGGGCTTACCTCCGGGGCGGACTCCGGCTCTGGGGCCTGCTGGGGCTCCTCAGCCAAGGTGTCAAGAGTGGCCGGCGGGGAGGAGGTGTGCCGGGGGCCCAGGATGTCTCTGAGCTCCCTGTAAAAGGGGCAAGTGACGGGGGCGGCCCCAGATCGGCCGGCCGCATCCCGGGCCCGGGCGTAACCCTGCTGCAGCTCTTTCAGTTTACTCCGGACATGGTCCAGAGTGCGGGCAGGGTGACCCCGGGCGGCCAGGCCCTCGGCCAGCTGAGCGAACGCATCTGCGTTCCGCCTCTTGCTCCCCATTACCTGGAGCACCTCCTCCTCACTCCAGAGCCCCAGCAGGTCCCGAAGCTTGGCCTCCGTCCAGGAGGGGCCCCACTGCCGCTTGCTGCCCTGGCTGCCCTGGCTCCCCTTGGGGGGGGTCCCTTGGAGGCACTGGGGGGGCTGCCGTGCGGCCATGAGGTTGGTTGGGGGTTGTTGGGGCTGCTCAAGAGTGTGCAGGCTGGCCGCGTGTCTAGGCTGCCACCTGCACGCTCTCTCAGCTTCCTGCACAGAAAGGGAGGGGGAGGGGACCTTTAAGGGGCTGCTCCACACGGCCACCATTGAGCTGAGGGGCTGGAGAGAGCGTCTCTCAACCCCCCAGCTGATGGCCGCCATGGAGGACCCCGCAATTTCGATGTTGCGGGACGTGCAACGACTACACGGTCCCTACTTCGACGTTGAATGTTGAAGTAGGGCGCTATTCCCATCCTCTCTTGGGGTTAGCGGCTTCGACGTCTCGCCGCCTAACGTCGATGTTAACATCGAAATAGCGCCCCACACGTGTAGCCGTGACGGGCGCTCTTTCCAAGTTAGTGCCACTATTTCGAAGTAGCGTGCACGTGTAGACACAGCTAACATGATCAGTGCTCATTAAAATGCTATCCCTGCTGCCAAAAACAACCTCCTGTCATGTGATCATTATTTTCATGATGGTAAACTGCAAAACTTAGTGAAATGCATTTTGAAGTATCAATCTGTTCTTGGGTTTAGGGCACAAAGTTCAGGAAGAACTGAAGAACTCTGGCTTACGTAACATACTTCTTAAACATTCCATTTAAACTTAAAGGGCCAGATCCTCAGGTAACACATGTTGCCATGGCTTTAGTAATGACTGGTATATACCAGCTGAGAGTTTGGTCAAGGGCCTGTGATCATTAGATCAAGTTCTATTCTTTGTAATCCAAGGAAGAGTTAGCTCAATATATTTCATGAAGTGATGTGGTATATATCTGGTGAAGTGGGTCTTACCAATAAAATCTCATTACTGAATAAATAAAATTGTTAGCCTTTAAGATTCTACAGGATCTTTGTTGTTTGTTTGGTGAAGCTACAGACTAACTTGGCTACCCCTCTAACAATATTTTAAGAGTGGGCACCTACCGTAATTACATACATTAAAAAATATGTGGACAGTTAAATAATTAAATTCTTTATTTCCTTGGAAGTTCCTTTCAGACAGAAGGAAGAGATGTCTATGTAATATTAAACCAGGGTCTTCAGTAGTTGAGCTGTCTGCTGAATAGAGAAAATCTACAACATGCACTGTCCCAGTTTTTGCTTAAGGGTAAAAAAATATGAATAACAGAAGAAGAATGCACAGTGACATTCTGATGCCATTAAAATGGATTAATGGATTAAATGCTATTATCAAAAGCAAGTTCTTGCTGTTCAATGAATGCTATAATTATTATTCAGGAAGGGCTGGAATATGAGTGCCCTTTACGATTGGAGAGCATAAAAGCGTCACCTGATCAGCTGTTCTGAATGGTTAGAAATGTTGCTGTTCACTGTCATTCAGTCTGCTGGGGGGGGCTCAGCCTATTTATTTTATTACGTGTCTAACTGATGTTGTTTTACACATTGAATGTGCATGTGTTAGACATGGACTCTTAAAGAACATGAAATGTAATGTTACTGACTGTATGTGACACCCAAGAAAGGGCTATGGTAACAGCTTTCAGGAGCTGCTAGGAGTAGGTTTATGCCCTCTACCTATGATTAACCAATACAAGTGCACTCTGAAAGCTGTAGCACTGTTCTGAGACTGAAGTACTAAAAAGAATTCATGAAACTATGAGTCAGTTATTTAACAATCAGCGGCTTGTTTGAAAGGGCCACATATGTCAGGTGGCACTAAAAGAAAACAATGTGCAAAAAGAAGGGCAGATTCCTTTGTGTTATTGTATGGGCTGGTATCAATGACCTTAAATGACTTGATTGGCAGAACTCAAGAGTTTGAGAAATGAACTGTTACAAATATTAATGGCATGGTTATCACATGATAACCGATGACTGCAATGGGTATTAATGGGAGGTGCTGGGATTACAAGCTATTAACACAACCAACTGGAAGATTTCAGACAGATTGCATCAATTCTTGCAGTGGGTGCAAGATTCCCCAGAGCCAACATTGTATGTTTTTTAAAAATGATTTGTGGTTGGATTTGAATGCTTGGAATAAGTAAGACAGCAATTGGCTGTTTTGCAAGGTCAACATACTTTCCACCATGGACTTTCTCAAGGATGCCACATGTTTGATACCTTTCCAGTTTATTATTTATAGGTACCAAAATCTAACAGACATGGCCAGGGACTAGGGATAAACGCATTTGAATTCTGTTTGTGCTCTCCCATTCAGTCAGCCCATGTCCACAGTAGCCCCCTCTTTTCGGAAGGGGCATAGTAATGAGGGATTTTGGCAGATGCTAATGAGGCACTGCCATGGATATGCAGTGCCTCATTAGCATAATGGTAGCCGCATGCTGCATTCAAAACGCATGCCACCTGTGTAAACAAGGGCCTTTCAAAAGGACCCCCTGATTTTGAAAGCCCCTTCTTCCCATTTTGTTCTGGGAAGAAGGGGCTTACGAAGTCTGGGGAGTCCTTTTGAAAGGCCCCTGTCTACACAAGCGGCATGCATTCAGAAAGTGGCATGTTCGAATCATGTGTGGTAGCAATTATGCTAATGGAGTGCTGCATATTCATGGCAGTGCCTCATTAGCATCTTCCAAAATCCCTCATAGCCATGCCCCTTCCGAAAGGAGGGGGCTAGTGTAGACATGGCCTCAGTGTATGACCTTAGCTAAGTCACTGCAACTCTATGCCTCAGTATCCCCATTTTACAGATGTGGAAAATGTTACTTACCCATCTTTGTGAAGTGCTTTGGCAGCCATAGAGGAAAAGCCCTGTTACTGAGGATCATCAGTTCCTAATATGAGTTTTGAAAACAACTGTGGATTCATAGGAAGAATATGGGTTCATAAAAACAGCACCTGTCAAAGTGCAATTTTACTTGTCCAGCCCATTAAATATATATTATGCATATTTTAATAGCTTCATAAGATTCATTTTACTTTCTATGGGAAACTCTGGTCTTGTAGGTAAACAGGCTTGTGAAAATTATTTCTAAATTATGTGTTCTCTGGAGAAAGAATTGGTGTGATCATTTTGGAAAACAACGTCATTTAGAAACGTTTATGGAAGATTTTTTCTTTTGTTTCTCAGCACAGTCGCAAGGAAATTAAACAATCCCCAGCCCCAGATTTTCCAGTGTGTAGGTTACAATACACTGAAAAGAACCAAGAAATGGTGAATTAAGGAGAATAGTTTGTAAGGATAGACTACTCTTCCCTCAGCTCCAGAAACCCGGTATAGGAGTAGAAGCTGTCATGCAGTGCGTGGGGCTTACCAATTACTCCCTCTGCCAGATGGCAAAACACGAGCCAGCCATTTTTTTTTTTTGAAAAAAAGAATACAAATACATCTGCTAGTACACACCAGCACAAGAGGGAGCACTGATCTCAACTTATTTACACATCTGGCTAATCATCACAGACACTGAAACATGTGAGGTGTACATTCCAAATGGATTCCATGTTTGTGCCTTCCATTTGCCAGCAATTCTGATCTTAAAAGCTGAACTGATTTTGGATCAGATGAGACAAAGCAAAAAGATGAAAGAAGTGTATCTTCTGTTAATCAAAATCTTTACATGCAAAATCTGCAAATTGTAGTTAATGTCTGACTTACTTAAGTATGAAAATCCACTAACATGAATAAAGATCATAGGAATAGACAGAGTGGATTGGATCTAGTGTCCACCTAATCGAGTATCCCAGCTTCAGTTGTCATCCATGCCGGCTAAGAGAGAAAGCTGTAAGAATTACAAACCTAGACTAAGTCTGTACTGTGCATCTTACAGTGGCACAGCTACAAGGTACCCAGTGGACCTGCTTAATAACACCACCCCAATGGAGGGGAAGTTTCTTTGTGTCCTACTGAAAAACCACTGTTCACACTGGTGCTTTTTGTTGGTGAAGCTTTCTATCAGTCAGGTGGGTGCTTTTCTTGCACTCCTGACTGACAAACGTAAAAGTGCAATGTAGATGTAGCCTGCATTACTGCAAAGTCCATTACTCTTACTTCCCAAAGCACACTGAAATGATCAAATATACATGTATGCTGAGACAGAACCAGGAGTTTAGTGAGGTTGAACTAATTCTTAAGGGTTTAATTTTAATCCTAGCACTTGCTTGAGTAGCTAGACCGCAGGAGAGATACAGAATAGGTCTATGGGAAGGAGATGTTCACCCTTAAGCTGTTGACATGACCTTTAGCCACTGTTGTTTTATTGCAGTCACAGATCCAGTAGTTCCAGCCCTGCTCTCTCTACCCTACCCTTAAATGAATGCAGCCTTGAAACTGATATGTAAAGTTGCTATAAAATAGACCTAGACTGACACTCACAAACCACGTGCTGCATTATTCCTGTTCCAGGTATGCCATGTTTGTGAATAGTTTCAGTTTTAGGAGGAATACAGAGTTAATCATTGTAATTTAGACTCCTGGCAAAATATCCATGCAGATAATCTCCCCACTGTTTATTCTGCGTATCAGTAATTCAAGGAAAACTCAACTGTTTAGTCTTTGTCACCTCACATCAGTGTTAAGCAATTTAAAGGTACAAACGCTACGAGGAAAGATGTAAAATAATGATCAACTTGGACAACAGGACACCTAACGTTCTAAATGCTGAACAATTTAAAGGTACAATTTACCTTACTTTTGCACAAGGCTTAGCATTTTTAGCACTGGATGTCTCATGAAAGAGAGGGGGTTCCAATGTAGATTATTTCATAAGAAAAACAGCAGTATCTTATCATTCTAGCCAAAACAAAAAGGAGGCGACCAAGTACTAGCTAGTGCTCTTCAAAGATACATCCCTGCTATCTGCCTGATGCCATTGAACAAAAGGCTACAATGTTATTTATGCATTACTGTGATATAGAGTATTGGTGACACACAACAATCAGTCTCGGAGGGGTAGCCGTGTTAGTCTGGATCTGTAACAGCAACGAAGGGTCCTGTGGCACCTTATAGACTAACAGAAAAGTTTTGAGCATGAGCTTTCGTGAGCACAGACTCACTTCATCTGATGCTGGTCTTGGAAATCTGCAGGGCCAGGTATAAATAAGCCAGAGCAAGGGTGGGGATAACAAGGTTAGCTCAGTCAGCAAGGGTGAGGCTTACTACCAGCAGTTGATCTGGAGGTGTGAACACCAAGGGAGGGGAAGCTGCTTCTGTATTTAGCCAGCCATTCGCAGTCTTTGTTTAAGCCTAAGCTGAGGGCATCAAATTTGCAGATGAATTGTAGCTGAGAAATTTCTCTTTGGAGTCTGGTCCTGAAATTTCTTTGCTGTAGGATAGCTACTTTTAAGTCTGCTATGGTGTGGCCTGGGAGATTGAAGTGCTCTCCTACGGGTTTTTGTATAGCCATTTCTGATATCTGATTTGTGTGCATTTATTCTTTTACATAGAGACTGTCCAGTTTGTCCGATGTATATAGCAGAGGGGCATTGCTGGCACATGATGGCATAAATTATATTGGTAGATGTGTAGTTGAATGAACCCACGATGGTGTGGCTGATCTGGTTAGGTCCTGTATAAACGCACACAAATCAGATATCAGAAACGGCAATATACAAAAACCCGTAGGAGAGCACTTCAATCTCCCAAGCCACACCGTAGCAGACTTAAAAGTAGCTATCCTACAGCAAAGAAATTTCAGGACCAGACTCCAAAGAGAAATTTCTCAGCTACAATTCATCTGCAAATTCGATGCCCTCAGCTCAGGCTTAAACAAAGACTGCGAATGGCTGGCTAAATACAGAAGCAGCTTCCCCTCCCTTGGTGTTCACACCTCCAGATCAACTGCTGGTAGTAAGCCTCACCCTTGCTGACTGAGCTAACCTTGTTATCCCCACCCTTGCTCTGGCTTATTTATACCTGGCCCTGCAGATTTCCAAGACCAGCATCAGATGAAGTGAGTCTGTGCTCACGAAAGCTCATGCTCAAAACTTTTCTGTTAGTCTATAAGGTGCCACAGGACCCTTCGTTGCTGTAACAATCAGTCTGTATTCTGCTGCCAGGGACACCGTGCAATTCCACAGAAGTCAGTGAGATCTGCCGTCAGCTCTGGGCACTGGGTTTTTTCTGCAGTAGTCAATCCATACTGCCAACACTACACATGTTTTACAAGGGAAGGAAGCAAGCTTCCCTAATTAGAATAGGATATCTAAGTAAGCAGAATTATAATCACATGCTTCAAAACTGGCCAGGACACTAGGTTAATATCCCTATTCTTATGCAAAATTCCAGGAATTTGTTCAGTGAACAACAGTGGCTACAGTCTTCCTCTTACAGATAAATCAGCACTGACTTCTCATGGAAGAGGGAGGTGGAAAAGACTTGTTGGAGCATCTAGTCCATGCAGGATTGTTTCCTACAATAAATTGTCTAGTGTTTTATTTAATCTCCCTTGAAAAGCCCTAAGAAATGAATGTTCCCTTGGGTCACTGGACCTCCATCTCTAAGTTTTCCTTAATCTTTTGGCTACACTTTCCTTTTAGTAATGTCAGTGCATTATTCCAATGTATGCCTCCAACACATAACATTGGTATCCTACATATGGTGCTGTTCACTCAGACTAGTCATCAGGAAGTAACATCTCAGTCTGATCAATCTGGCAATCACATTTCACTCCCTATAATCTGGAAAGCAATAAGTGGAACACCGAGGGCAAATGTACCCCAAACAGGCATCCCCATATTTGTAGTTACTCGACTCATCTGCTAACCACTGAGCAGAATCTGGCTTGTGTGACCCTGAGGTGAGGTTAAACTTCTATTGACTTTTTCAACTCCAGCCCTATTGCAGTACTGCAGGGTCATGTTGCCTCAACATTGAATTTCAAAACATAGCAAAACCGACTTGGCCCTTGGATGATATTTTATTTTGTCAGAGTCTAAGAGGGCAGCTGCTTTCTCAGCAGCAAGACAGTCTGAAACATCTGTCTCCAGCTTTCCACTGACCTCAAGGAAATAATCTGTAATATGCATATTTTAATTGCCTCTGGGGTTTGTGGGCTGAGGGTGGATGGGAACGTGGACTGGCTTCATATTTTTGCAGCTAAATTAATTCTACATAATGTGAATGAGTGAGTGGGTGTGTAAATTAAATTGCAGCCTAATTACTGAGGGAATAATGTAATTGTAATACAAAGATGTATTCGGGGACTTCTTCTGTCACAAACAAGATGCATGAACTTCAGCTCATCCGCTAATCACTCTCTCTTGTTATTAACAACCTACATATTTTGGAATCAGGAGTTAATGTAAAGCTACAGCATTGGCACAACCTTCTACCACATCCCCTCCTAAGCAAGATTCACATGGAAGAGGACTCAGAAGATGAACCTTCTTGAACCTGGCTGTGGAGTTTCTGAGGCACATCTGGGACTTCTGCCATCTTGCTGGTAGATGGGGCTGCAGACAGGCCCTCTTGGAGGTCCAGAAAAGCCAGGCCTCTTCCAGCTTTGAAGGCCCCCAGCCATAATAAAAATAAAAAATGACAACATATGAAAACAAAATAAGGCCCCAAGAAAGAGTGAGCAGAATCTGAATATTAATATATAGCCTTTTTCTGTGCAAATGCACTAATTATTGAGGGATGTGCATAAAAACAAGTTGCAAAACTTACGAAATGCCAAAAAAATAACAAGTGTCTAAATCTGAGGCTCCATTTAAGCTTGAGGCTAAGGCCAAATGGCCCTCCTGACCCCACCTCTCATTGGCCCTGGCTATAGGACCTGATGGGAGAAACATTTCAACCAAGTGGAGTCAGTCCACCTTCCTTTTTCTGCAGAGTCATCTGTCCCTCAATACAGCTTCCCATACAGGGTCTCCATCCTATTTAAGACTAAACAATGGCATTGACAGAAATGAGAGGGAGCACAAGAAATGTTCTTGCACAACACACACACTCTTGTTTGGGTGTTGCCAGGGACAAATGTCTCTTGGGTCTGTCTCTTCGTTTGGCCCCCTTCCTCTTTTGCATGTTGCCTACTGATTCCTCCAGACCACATTATGCTGCTACGCCAAATGGCACTGACAGTCAGCACAATGTTAACAGTGGGACATAGCCTTGCCGTACAAGAGCACTGGAAAATCACTGTTTTTATTTCTGGGTCCCAGCCACGTGACATGGGTCAGATTGCAAACAGATCGAGCCCTGTCTGTTGTTGGGTGCAGTGACTCCTGCGTATGTGTGTATCAGTGTGGAAGTTACAGCCTCCCTATTCAGGCCTACCAATGGAGGCGGGGGAGGGGCAAATGGGGCAGTTGTCCTGATGCCCAAATGTGACAGCAGCAGCACCCAAAGTCCTAGGTCCTTTAGGTTGCTCCTGGGCAGCTCTTCAGGCTGCCTGGGGAGGTGGGAGTGCTGTCCAGTGTGCTTCAGGCAGCGCTGAGGGCAAGAGGGCAAGAGTGAGAGGCCACATTGCCATCTGGGCAGGGCTGAGGGCTGGCTACCCCACCCCCACCCCTTCCACCCAATCTACTTCCTCTTTGAGGGGCGTGGAGCAGCCCTCCCCCCAACCTTACTCTGGAGCTGAGCAAAGCTGTCAGCCCCACTAGCCCTATGAAAGGCTGATCGATTTCAACCTCTCAGTGAAATGCAAAGGTCAGAGCGAGGCCATTTTGTTCTTTTGCTTATTTTCAATTGAATTCCTATTCTGCCATCTGCACACATTGCCACATACTTTGGGATGGGTTCAAGTTACTTTATTTAGCAGCAAAGACCATTGTGTACAAACAGCTGATTGCTCAAACCAGCAAATTGTTCCATTTCTCTGTTGTGAAAGTTTAATATTTTCCAGAAAACTGATCAGCACAATACCAAATAATTGTATAATGAACTTCAGCTCACATGCTAATTGCTATCTCTCCCCATAACTCCTAGTATACATAAGAACATAATTCAGCCCTAGTATAAAGAGTCACAATTCCCAGCAAAGTGCTAAGGATCCACTGCAGTCAATTGGAGCCATGTCCATTCAAACAAAGGCTGAATTTGACTCAAGAAATTAGATAGTATTAATGTACAATAACTCAATAATAACTATAATCTTAACAATGGAAAACACCCTAGCATTAGAGCTGTGGAATGCTTCAACATGAATGGGTCGTAATTCTGACCTTTGTACGATATGATTGTTACAAGGCCCTGAATGTTTTACTTCAGTATAGATAGGTAAGAATTAGGAAGTGGCCTGGCCTAAAGGCACTTGTGTGTGGCAGGAGGCTTCTCGCACTGTTTGGTGCCCTACGTGGAATGAGTTGGTCTGAGTCCTGCTCCTAAGGAGAGGAATTAGGAGTGGAATTAGAAGGCCCCGTATTTATGAGCTCAGTAGATGATCAAGGACTGAATAGACACAGATACAAAATCTGGGGTGGGCGAAATACCACCTGTGGGCTGGTTCTGACCTGCCAAACATTTTCCTCTGGGTTGGATGACTGTCTGGGCTGAGGCCACAGGAAAATATCCCATGGCCCAGTGGGGCACTCAAGCAATCTCCCTTCCAGCTGCAGCCCCAGCCATACTGCTTCTGGAAGCACCACAGCCAGAGGCTGCTGGCAAACATGTCTCTGCACACACCCCTTTAGAAGGATGGGGACAACTGGTCTCCACACGTTGCCCCTATCCTCAGATTCATCCTCAAAATTCCCATAAACTGGAAACAAACCCATGACAGCTGTGGGGGGCAATGCTTGTGAGCAGCACATGGAGACCTGCTGTGCTCCCCACGAAGAGGCACTCAGAGACAGGCTTACCCAAGCAGCACAGGCATCATCTGGGAACTTTCAGCAACATGAGAACACCTTGGCATGCAGGCTGTCTGCCTGAGAGCCCTGCTGAACTGCCAGCTGGGAGCTGCCTGTATTAAGCACCTCCTAGCAAGGTCCAGAACCCGCACCTCACACCCCCTTCTGCATCCCACCCCACTGCCCCAGGTCAGAGCCCCTCCTGCACCCAAACTACCCCCAGACCATGCACCTTCTCCCACCGCCCTGCCCCAGTGCAGAACCCCTTCTCTCATCCAAGCTCCATCCCAGACCACCCAGCTTCTCCATCAATACAATGGAAAAACGCCTCCTGTGACCACTTGGCAAAATTCCTGGGGTAGTCCTACTGCAAAAATGATTGCCCATCCCTGTATAAATTATCACATCCCCCACAGGTGGGCTCCCCACATGAGGGTTACAGGACCTTGTGGATAGAAGCTGGCAGTCCTGCTGCCTGGATTACTCAATTCTTGTAAATGGGGCCTCTTACCCTGGAGGTAGGGGCAGAACCGCTGCTGAAGGCCCCTGTCAGCCATGGTTCCTTGGCATCTCTGGAAGCTATTGCTCTCCCCCAGCCTTTTTTTTAAGACCCCCACACCTGTTGCAGGGCCACCAGTCAGCCCCAACTGAGTAAGTAGCTCTTAACCCCTTAGCAGATGGGTTGGAATAAGATCTGTAGACTTTGTGGCAAATGGAAAAAGCCTTTGAAGGCTTTTTGATGCTCAGGTGACTCCCAGCTGGCAGCTCAGCAGGTACTCAGGCAGGTAACCTGCCTGCCACAGCGACCCAATGTTGCCTAGCCTCTGACAGCAGGACAGGCATTTCATGATCTGATGCAACCACAAAACATTGCGGCATACACGGCTGGATCAACCAAGCGATATTTTGTATCTATCTTGTCCTAAGTAGTGCTTATTTTCCAACCCTTCAGTCCCTCCCCATGAAGAGCTCAGAAATGAAAGGATGGCAATGCAGCCCTTTCTGTTGACAGAGCTCACTGTCCTAGATTAGCTGTGCAGCTCCTAACTCTTATTGGTGGCAAGCGTGTCCACCCTGCACTGTTCAGACTTGTGGCCTGCTAGTCCTTTCCCTGGTGTCTGAACAGTGGTTGCACTGACTGTATTCAGATGGCCCATCCCTGCTGTAGATGATCATCTGTTTCCATTTGGGTGGGGGGAAACCACTAATGTGTAGTCTGGAACAAAAACTTCAGAGATGTCCAGACTGGCCTTTATAGAGGGAAAAACTACCTTATGCTAATTAAGTGGCAGGAAAATACTCACATGTAAACATGACCTGTGAGCAGCAGCTTGCTCTGCAAGTTGTCTCTTGGTTTTCAGTAGAACTACCTGTGGAGCAGGACATCACTTACATGGAGAGCAGGTGACTAACTCTTGGGTGTAGTGGATGAGGGCTTACATTCCACCATTTGCAAACTGCCAACCCTCTTCTATATTATTGCAGTGTAAATCACACTTCACACACTACTCTGTGGCCTACCATAGGCTAGACACGGGGCAATTGCTGACCTTAGTTAAATATATACCTGTGTCGTACAGACAAAAGCCCAGGAGAGGCCATTCTGTTCATTCCTTGCTCTTTATTTCATTCAGTTAATCAGTTTCTGAATCTTATACCCAGCTTCTTCAATCTGGTGCCAAATTGCCTGGCTTGAGTCAGCCAGTGTTACACATTTACTCAATTCTGTACTTCCCAGCTGGAGTAATGATCAGGCACCATGACAGTTTGTGAGGTGCAAAGTTCTCTTGCTGATAAGTTCATAATTTCATTATCTTGTAGCAAAATAAGGGTATCAATTTGGCAGGAACTCAAGCAGTGTGATTGTGCTCACTGTTTGTCACTCCAGTATTTTGTCTACATGCCCAATCCTACACAAGCAAGCCAAGGAATTTTGCTAAGTCAGACTTATGTTTTGCCAAGCTCTTTAAACGTGATTTCTAAGAGAAGAAATTCAAGAACACATTGCAGCAGGGAGAAATATGTTTTAAATACATGTAGTGAGAATTACTTAAACAGTTCATCAGTCCAGTGACAGAACACAGTAAAATATTCTTTCCAATCTTGCTTTGATTTGGGTATATTAAAATATTAGTTTATGGCAGGAAATTAAGATTATATTTTATTTTTCCACCTGATTTTTCTATTATTGTTTGGCAAATGCTCTGTAGTCTTAGAAAACTTCATAGCAGACTCTGGACTATTAATCACTATTTTCTGGGAGTGACCATATGTGACTGGCTATAAGACAGGTGTTAACAGTAGTCCCAGGTTATTTATATGTGTTTGAAATTGCATAGTATGTGGGAAAATTATTTGACTAAACTGCAAATAAGACAAACACCCACCTTCTCAATTTGCTTCATGAGATTTCAAAGTGCATGTACTCAGAACACGAATTTATATTACAAAAAACTATGTTTTCTCCCTTTTCTTATGAAGTGTTAAATTTATTTGGCCCATTGGCTAGCAATCGAAGAAAACCTATAGCTAAACTGCAGGCTCAAGTCTTCAGCATCCACTAAATGATGCCACTATATCTTTTCAGTTGCACACTCTGTTACTGTAACAGACAAGAAAGAGATGCAGAAAAGCCAGTAAAACACAGGATTCAAGGTGTACTCTTTTGTACTTTTTATATTTACTCTTTGTCCAAAATTAATACTTGTGTTCTACTTCCAAAAATATACAGAAAGACAAAAGTAGGAACAGAAAAAGTTGAGAGAAGCACTGGAAGTGACAAGATGCATAGAGGTTAGAGGCTTCCATATGAAGATATCAAAACAATGTTAGCACCTTCAATCTGGAAATAAAAGGGTGGAAGGGAAATGAAGAGAAAGACAGCAAGCAGTACATAAAACAATAACTCTTGTAGAAAAGAACATTTGGATGGTCCTGGACTGAATTGGAGACAATTTTTTATTTTAGAAGGTGGAAAAAGCTACGTGGGATGAGGCTGTTGTAGATTTGATTTTAATATGGAGGAACTGGTTGACCATTTGAAAGCAAAAGGTGGCTTGCGTGAGAGTGATCATGAAATGATAGAGTTCATGATTCTAAGGAATGGTAGAAGAAAGCACAGCAAAATTAAAAACAGTGGATTTCCAGAAAGCAGATTTTAACAAATTCAGAGAGCTGGGAGATAATATCCCATAGGAAGAAAGACTAAGAGGAAAGACAATTTTGGAAAATTGACAGTTTTTCAGAGACATTATTAAGGGTATAAGAGCACACTATTCCACTGCATAGAAATAATAGGAAATATGGCAAGAGATGACCTGGGCTTCACTAACAGATCTTAAATAATCTAAAAATCAAAAAGAATCCCACCAAAAAATGGAAACTAGAGCAAATCACAAAGGCTGAATACAAATATCACAAATATGTAGGAGCAAAATTAGAAAGGAGAAGGCACAAAACAGGCTCAAACTAGCTATAGTCCTAAGGTATAGTAAGAGCAAGAGGCAGACCAGGTAGGCCTGTTACACAATGAAGAGGGAAAAACAGTAACAGAAAATGTGGAAATGGCAGAGTTGTTCAATGACTTCTTTGTTTCAGTTTTCACCAGGCAGGTTGGTGGTGATTGCACACCTAACATAGTGAATGCTGGCGAGAATGAGGTATGTTCAGAAGTGAGAACAGGAAAAGAACAAGTTAAAAATTACTTTGATAAATTAGATGTCTTCAACTCACTGGCTATGTCTACACGTGCCCCAAACTTCGAAATGGCCATGCAAATGGCCATTTCGAAGTTTACTAATGAAGAGCTGAAATGCATATTCAGTGCTTCATTAGCATGCGGGCAGCAGCCGCGCTTCGAAATTGACACTCCTTGCCGCCGCGCGGCGCGTCCAGACGGGGCTCCTTTTCGAAAGGATGCTGCCTACTTCGAAGTCCCCTTATTCCCATGAGCTCATTGGAATAAGGGGACTTCGAAGTAGGCGGCGTCCTTTCGAAAAGGAGCCCCGTCTGGACGCGCCGCGCGGCGGCAAGGCGCATCAATTTCGAAGCACGGCTGCCGCCCGCATGCTAATGAAGCGCTGAATATGCATTTCAGCGCTTCATTAGTAAACTTCGAAATGGCCATTTGCATGGCCATTTCGAAGTTTGGGGCACGTGTAGACACAGCCACTAGGTCCTGATCGAGGCCAGGTCTGCACTAGCAAGTTCTTTTGGAAAATCAGGCTTTTTTTCGAAAGAATACGAGGAGCATTCACACACAAAATGTGCTTTTTTGATCTGAATCAAAAGAATGCGGCTTCTCTTCTGGAAACCCTCTTCTGCTCCCAGATCAGGAAGAGCACCTCCTTTTAAAAGTTTCTTTAGAAAAAAAGCATGTGTAAACACTCTGGAGGCTTCTACACATGCCCCTTCCTCCAGAAGGGCATGGTAATAAGCAGCCCAGAAAATGCTAATGATGCACAAATGTAAATTTCTCATGTCTCATTAGTATATGGTCACGTGGTTTGGAGTCAGGAAGAAGCTCTTCCAGACTTCGAAATAGCCGTGTAGACGCGTGGCCCACGGGGATCCCCCACAAGGAAACCCTCTTTCTGGAAGCCCCCTCTTCACCTTCCTTTCTGGGATGGTATAGAGATAGTGCTTGGTCCTGCCATGAGTGCAGGGGTTGGATTCGATGACATCTTGATGTTCCTTACAGTTCAAGTATTCTATGATTTCCCCATCCAATAGTATAAGAGGATATTTGGGGTCAAATATTAAAACCTGAGGCCAACAGGTTCTTCTGCAAAAATGTGGGTGCACCTTGTACCTGCAAAGCCTCTTATTTTTATGAGAAACGCTGACTTGCGCATTCAAATGGGCAATTACACACAGGTGGGGTGTTGGCTCAATTTTGCAGGCTTTTTGAGCAGTCCCAGGTTTGAAAATATTATTGCCAGGTATTTGCAACAAACTCCAACACATTTAAACCATAAAAGGAAATAATGTATGAAACGTCACTTATGGCCTACATTACTGCAGTACATTGGTGAAGAAAACTGCTTAATATGTTTTTAATAATCTTTTGATACACCTTCCACATAGAGAAATAAGTATTGCACGTGCAGCTACTTAACGAGGATAAAATTATGAAGGCTGCTAATCCTCATGCTTAAGGGGGGTTCAGGTTTCTGATGATAGTAGCAGGCCTCTTGAGGTACAGACTGCATATCTGTGTGAGTGTACTGAGAGGTTTTTGAGACTTCTGCTAAAGCAGCAGTTTTCATACTTCGTTTTTAAATAATAACGGGGACACACACACCAACCATTCTCAGTCACAGTCATCTCCTTACCCACTCATTATTCGCAATCACCTCTTCTTCCAGGCCTAATTGCATATTATCCCTAGGACAACCACAACAGTTTCTTATATGGAGAAGAACATGAGGAAACATTTAATGAGGAAATATTTAACTTTACAGCATTGCTATTAGCTGGAAACAAGGTGTCAGCACCTTGTCACCAAACTGCTCTTGGGAGCTCCCAGGGAAAGATCACAATACAGCAGGTTCCCAGACGAGATGGACCACAGATCTGGGTTCTGGAATGGCAAATTCTTAAGACTCAATTTAGATTTGAAAATAGTTTCAGAAGAATTTTGCTTAATATAAATGCCCCCCCTCTCTTTTTTTTCCTTGCCTTTGTGGAAGTATCAAGATACTATTGGAAAGTCTGTTCTTATGTATTTCTAACTTTGCTGGAACCAGGAAGTACTGGAAATTTCAGAAAGAAACCTAATCTTGTCAGAGTCCCAGACCAAAGAATTTCAGACACACTTCCAACAGGCATCCGGACTTTGAATGCATCACTTGACTCATGATCCAAATACAATATAACATCATCAGATCATGTGTGTTACAAACATGAATTTATTTGTTGATGATTTCCAGAAAGACTCCTGTGGACTATCAGCCTAGGATTATATCAGAGCCTTCTCCTGTGATGAGTATTTTCTGAAATGGGCTATATGTTTTCTAACACCAACTGACTTCAATTAAACTTGTTGCCCCTGACACTTGCCAGGTGGTGTTCAGCATTTTGCAGAACTGAGCATACATTCCTATTGCCCATTAAAGCGGACCACCAAAACCTTCAGAAACTTTTTGTGTCAATGTCACTATGCAAAAAAGCCAATAATGTATGTCTTAAGTCCTGTGAAATTACCAGCCATCTTGTGTTGGGCCTTGAGGATGGGCACATTTTCCAAGCCAGGTGGGGATGCAGAGGACCCCCCACCAAGGTTGGGAGGAGTAAAACCTGAAATCTCTGTGGGGAAATGGAGAAAAAACGTTTCAGTTTCCAAAAGTGACATCAAATTTGGGGTGTTTTTCACTTGCAAAATATAAAGCACTTAGGCCCCAGGTGGGTTTCTTAAAGAAACCTTATATATGTGTAGTACCCAGAGGCACTGAGACCTCAGGGGTAAAGTCTCTGCTGTACAGCCTTGGCAGAGAGCCAGCTGGCCTTTAGCTCACATGGTAGAGTGCAGGGCTTTAGACCCTAGGCTTGCAGGTCTTATGCCTGGGGCCAGCAACCCAGGTCTGTTGGTGTCACAACTGGTGCATTAGCTGGGAAGAACTGCTGGAAGGTCCCAGAAGCTCGGGATGCACTTCCTCAGCCCCGGGGAGCATGTAGTACCTAGAGGCACTGGTACCTCATCTGGGGTGAGTGACACTTCTGCTCTACAGCCTCAGCTGAGAGCTGGCTGACCTTTAGATCATGTAGTAGAGTGTAGGGCTTTAGACCCTGCGCTGGCAGGTTCTATCCCTGGGGCCAGTAACCCAGGTCTGTTCGCCTTACATATGTGAAAAGGAAAAAAAAGAAAAAGCTGAGAGAGGCAGAAAGGAGGAAGAAGAAATGGCACCAGATATCCCCAGGGCCTTGGCATCCATTTGGTACTTCTTCTCTTTGTAGTGGCAAGCTTGCTTAAATTTAAATTAAAAAAAATAGATACCTGTAACTCCTGCTACCTCTCTATGGATTCTAACCAGTAGGGGACAAAATAAAGTTGAACCTCTGTAATCTGGAACTCTTTTGTCTGGCAATATCTGTAATCTGTCATGATTTTAGCTCACTGGACTACCACTTCTCAGGGGTGTGGCCAAGTTTCCCATGGTCCATGAAGTGTGTTTCCAGCCACAATCCTGGTTCTCAGTGTTCTGTGCTGTTATCTAGCCATAATTTACTGCTAAATATCTTCTAAGAGCCCAGCATGCAATCAAAGTGTTGGTAATTCTTCCAGACACCATTGACCGCCTGTGGTCTGTCAAACGCTCTCATTCAGCATTGGTCAGGTCCCCAGGGTGCCGGATTGGAGAGGCTCAACCTGTAATAACAAAAGGATTATGTATGTGCATATTCTTGCCAACTCATCAAATTTTTTTTTAAAGAGTCATAGGACTTTGTGTGAACAGGGAAAAGGGGCCACTCTAACAGCCCATCACAATCCAAGGGAGGCTATCTAAAAATATCAGGATTTACTGATGTGGACTTACTGATGATTTATTTTCTATCACTTATATATTCATGGATAGGCAAGCTGTCTTTTTACTTTACAATCATTCAGTTCTAGTCTTTCTGCAGTTAAACTTTTCAATATCCATATGAACTCTTAATTCCTGAAATATAAAATAAATTGCTCTAATATCACTTCTGTAGGAGGCAAACAATGTTATAAAAACACTCTGTGGCTTTTGAGGAGTTTATCATTTCTTCTGGCTTGTTCAGAAACTGGAGAACATTGTGCCCTCACTCTTCAGTAATTCTTGGGAACAGCGGACAGCCTGCACTAGAGACTGGTTAGCGATTGGAGCTAGAGGAACACACAGGATTCAGAATGTCTGTCACAGGAGCGCTGCAGTCTCTGAACTATTCCCTGGATTTGGCGTCTGCATTGCCAGCTATGTTGAAATAAAATTACCTGAGATGTCACAAGCAGAGGAGTCCAACAGCAGCACAGGGCCCTCCTCTCCTGGCAGCCTGGTATACAAAAGGTAGGGTCTGAGGGTTTTCTGCGGAGAGGAAGCCTGGAGCTGCACGTGGGATTGGGCATTGAGACTTGCCTTTCATCCTACATTCAACTTGTTGAGGCCTCAGCACAGTGAGCCACTAATCTGATGGTCAAAATAAATGATTTGCAGAGCACTAATGTTCTGGCGTGGTGTTAGTGCTAGAATGGGGAGTGGAAGGCAGAAGAATTGCATTTTTACTATGGTACTGACCTTGCATGATCTTATGCATGCTTTATAATCTCTTTCTGGCTCAATTTTCAACTGGTAATAAAGCCATTTAACAGGCACATGCCTTCCCCTGTCAGGTTCTAGTTTTACTTTTAGAAACATGGAGATACACATCTCATAGAGGTGCAAGGGCCCTTGAGAGGTCATTGAGTGCAGTCCCCTGGCCTCCTGGTAGGACCAAGCACCCTCCCCCTCTTTTTCTTTAATTAAAAAAAGAATCTAATTGTGCTACCTCCCTAAAAGGCCCCCTCAAGGATGGAGCTTGCAACCCTGGGTTTAGCAGGCCAATATTCAAACCATTGCACTATCCCTCCTGACCCCCTGAGCTATGCACCTTAGAGACTAACAAATTTATGAGGTCAGCTTTTGTGGGTTTTACTGGGTGTTGTTTTTGAAGTTACAGACTAATACTCCTACTCCTCTGAATTTACTGTGTTAGGCTATAGGATCTTAGAGATGGGGACCCTTTTTGGGTTGGGGGCCACTGACCCACAGAAAAAATAGGTGAGGGGCCACAAGTGAACAGGGAAAAAACCCTCACAGATGTGGCCCTCAAATGAGAAGCAGAAAAAAAGCATTCATCTCACTACATTTAGGCTGCACCCACGATTCTAGGTGGACTGGGGCTGAAAGATTTTGTGGGGGCCCACTAGGTTCTGGGATGGGGTTCAGTGTCTGGGAGTGGGCGGGGGTGGGGATGTAGGGTCCAGGCAGGAGGTGGGGTTCAGGAGTGAGCTCGGAGTGAGGGAGGTGGGCTCTGGTCAGGAAATAGAGTGCAGAAGGGGGTGAGGATGTGAGTGTGGGGTCTGGGAGGGTGCAGGAGCATGACAGGAGTTGGATACAGGCTTTGGGGAGGAGGCAGGATAGGCGTGTGAGGAGTGGGAGGGAGGACGGGAGGGTACAGGAGAGGGCTGTGTGCGAGTGGTTTGGAGGGGAGGGAGGGTTCTGGTGGGTGTGACAGTGGGGGGTCTGGGAGGGAAGGCAGGAGGGTGCAGGGCTGGGCTGTGCGTGGCAGTGTGTCTGGAAGGGGATGCAGGAGCTCGGGGGCCTGGTTGGAGGGAGGTGCCGGAGCAGGCTGGGGGTGGGGATGGGGGTCTGGGTGGCAAGGGGCAGTGGACTGGGGAAGCTACCTTGTGCAGCTCTGGGGAGCCTGCATCACTCCTCACTGCTCCCATTGGTCACAATTTGGCCAATGGGAATGGTAGTGTGTGTGTGTGGGGGGGCGTTATCAGTAGGAAGAGCTTTTCTGCAACTACAGGAGCTGCTTCCTTCCCCCTGCCAGGCAGAGCCCATTGGATTGGGCCTGTAAAGCTCAGGGCTCTCCCTGCCCCCAGCAGCAGGGAGTCAGGACTGGGGGTGGTCCAGCCACAGTGCAGGGCTGGAGTGCCAGCACTAGCTCATGCCCCTGCGGTGGCAGGAGAGGCAGAGTCCTAAGCATCTCGGACCAAATCCAGGCAAGCTGCAAGTCAGATCTGGCCCCTGGGCCATAGGCTCCCTCCACACATGGCTTAAACAGTGTTTTAAAAATATTTCATTAGTGTCAGCTGTCACTGGGCACAGGGGGCACCGGTTTAACGGTACTGCTCAGGGCCCCATACATCCTAAGTGTGCCTCTGATAAAGCAATGGTGCCAAGAAGGAAAAAGACTGGATAGAAGATAGGATCTATTTCCTTTTATAAAAGGGCATCTAAGTTGGAGATTTTTATCATTTAAATAACATTAGAAGAATTAACATGTCCCCTCAAACCAGTTAGAGTCATAAAATGCTGTGCAATTAGTCATGTAAAATTACGGCAATAGTATCAAAATGCAGGTGGCAGAGGCTCAGAAAATCAGAACTCAAATATATGAGACTGGCCAATCTTGCAGTCCTGATGCCGGCAAAATTCTATTCTGCTCAAGGGAGCCTTTGTTTGCAAAATGTGAGATTAGACTCACTGTGTGTAAGAAAACTTTTAAATTTCAGAGCTCAACGTGAAATTCACTTTCTCTGTACTTCAAGTAGACTGTACCCAGCATCGGATGATTTAAGACTTATCAACCATGCCAAGAATATATTAGATTGCTCTGGGCAGAGGGAATTGAATTTTTGTAATAACAAGTACTAAAATCCGCTTAAGAAATCCTATCTGATCTGTAACTTGGGATTTATTCATTTTGTTTTTGTAATTTGCCTGAAAAAAGTGTGCAAGACTCTTTTCCAAAACTCTGTAGGGTCCGTAGGAATTTCTTGTTCTTTTATTTTTGAACAGATTGGGTAATAGCTCTGTGCTCAACTTATTTATTTAAGGTTTATTTAGAACACAGAGAAAAGGGTTTGTTCTCAGTGTGTCCTAGACACACTGCTGTCACAATGCTATCTCAGACACAGATTGCACAAGAGCTTTCAAAAACTAAACCTAGGCACCTCAATATAGATTTAGGAGCCAATCTACATCACGCCAGTGGGAGCTGCTGGCTGCTCAGTCCTTTTGAGTTCCCATTTAGTGCTCTAACTATGGAATTACAAGAACAAATATAGCTACCTGTCTTTGAAAATCTTGGCCATCTGCTTACACTCGTGGCCAGAGAAGCCCTTACAGTAGCTAAGAAGGTCCGGGACATTCCCACTTAATTTTAGCATTTGGAGAAAGGCTTTCCGACCTCATGGAACTGGCCATATCTTTTGTCCCTTATCCCATAAAGGTCCTGTGATTCCCGTTGACCTCAGGATAGCAGCGGTGTGCAGGAACATCTGGGGTCTGCCCTGCACCCTTCTCCTGCCACAAAGGCTTAAGGGGGGAAGGAAATACTATTATAAGTTGTATCCTCAGCTTTTTGGCTGCTCACCAAACTACCATAACTCTGAGCAAGACAGAAATACCCAGCCAGGATGCAGGAACTGGGGGACAATGAAAAAGAAACTGGGATGCAGCCTCAGGAACCAGCTGTCCTCCAGTTTGCACCGGGAGCTGGCACCTCATATAGCTACTCCCTTCTGGCAGGAGATAGCTACAGTTGATTTGGGGACCAACGACAGACAGACACACAACTAGAACACTCTGATGGGCTCTAAGGGAGATGCCTTTCTTCTCCTTTCCTTTGAGCTACAGCTTCACCTTCCTGGACAGGGAGGTCAGATGGCCGAGGGCGTCTGAAGTCTGTCGGTCAGAGGATACCTCTAAATTAGAAGCATCTAGATGAGACGTTCTGACAAAACTTCTCCTGACAGATCGCATCTACACGTAAAAGCAGACTGAGCTTTTGATCTGCTCGGTTGACCAAAGGCCCCCCCCTCCCCCCATAAGCATCGATACAGCTTTTTTATCAACAGTTCCTGTTGACAAAAGTACGTTATGGCTGGGTCTACACGGGCACCCTGTGTCGACAGCAGAAGCCTATTGTCAACAAAAGTCGCCGTGTGTCTCCATGGTTAAAGTGCTCTGTCGAGATTTTGTTGGCAAAACCCAGTACTTCAGCTGGTAGCTCTGTGCCTCTCCCCGATCAGGCATAACTGTGTCCACAGTATTCTGTTGACAAATCTGCTGTGTAGACACTCGGGGCCTGTTCTGTCAACAGAGTAAGTCCTCCATGGCACTGGCCAGCTGGTGCCAAGAGGCACCCTTTTCCCAGAGGCACAACTCTGTCATCCCTGCCTCCAGCCACATTTAAAGGGGCCAGCAGCCCCAGGCAGGAAGTTGGAGGTGTAGCTATAGGCCAGCTGCATGTGCTTCAGGCACAACCTGGCAGCCAGTCCCCGCATAGAAAAAAATGTCCCAGGCAGCTGGAGACCATCCTGGGCCCTCGCACAGCTCAGGGGAGGGATATCAGGCCTCCAGAAAGGGTGGCAGGAGACAGGCCCCATCCTGGTCTGGCCTGGAAATTAAGGACCTGCTGGCCCTCTTGGCAGATGAGAAGGTGATGCTGGACCCTACAGCAAAGCACAGAAATGTCCCAGGCTATGCACAGATGGCCAAAGCCCTGGTGGAGCATGGCCACCCCACCTGTATCCTTGAGCAGGTGCAGGCGAAAGTGGAAGAGCTCTGCCAGGGCTACGTGCAGGCCTGGGGTGCATGACAGCAGCTGGGGCACGGCCTGCCACCTGCCCATATTATAAAGAGCTGGATCACCTCCTTGGGGCCAAGGGTGGGGCTGCCAGCACTGTCCCCATGGACACCAGGGAGTGGTCTACCCCACTGGAGCGTGGCCTCCCCGGAGCCTGCCCGCTGCCTGGAACCAGCCCAGGAGCCCCTGTTGGACCTGGACTCGAGCCAGGGCATACTGGTTATTGCCCTGGACTGGACTACCCCCCACACCACCAGCTCCACTCAGGCTTCCCTGGACCTGGTCACAGGACGATTCAGTGAGTACCCCGGCTGTCGCATCCCCCGAGGCTTGGGGGTGGGAGGGGACAGGCAAGGTGTGCCATGGGGCCAGCCGGGACGGCCCAGGCAGGCGGATGCCCCGAGGGCTCACCATGTGCACCCATGGCAATGTGTACCACCTGCATACGGCGTGCTTCTGAGAGCTCGGGTCATGGGTGGGACAGGCCACCCTTGCCAAGGCCAGGGGCAGGACAGCTGGCTGGCTGAGCTCCCAACCCCACCCCTGCACCCCTGCATGGTGGTGTGAGCCAAATGTGTGTGGTGGGGCCCAGGGAGGGAAGGGCAACACTGAGCCTCCCTCAGACCTTCCCCCTACCCAGCAACATCACAGTTTCACTGTGCAGGAGTCACAGATGTGTGCACCCAGGCCAGCTACGTCCAACAGCACAGGGGTGGGGGCCACGTCTCCTGGTGGGGAGGGTTCAGGGCCTGTGGGTTGTGCTTTGAGGACTCACCCTCTTCCCGTCTCTCCCCACAGCTGCACCATCTGAGGGCCAGGCCAGCCCCGCCATGCATCCAGGCAGCCCTGGGGAGGCAGTAGATGTGGTGGAACCCTAAGCGGCACCCCTGAGGGCTGGCAGCCCACCACCACCAGCGTGTGCCTGTGTCTGGAGGACATGTCACCGGCCAGATGATGGCACCCTGTGGGCCTACACAGCTGCCCTCTGGTGCCAGAATGTGCTGAGGGAGGAGCGGACGCTCTGGGAGGCCGAGAGGCACTGAAAACAGGTGTAAGTGTCTGAGCAGTGGGTGGTCTGGGTGGACTGGCTGCTGGGCATTGTGGAGGCCTGGGTAGCCCAGACTGCCCCACCTGCTGAGCCTGCCACTCCTGCCTCCCTCTACTGCCCTGGATCCCCCATGTAATGCTTCACACACTGTGGCTACGTCTACACATGAAGCCAACATCGAAATAGCTTATTTCGATGTAGCAACATCGAAATAGGCTATTTCGATGAATAACGTCTACACGTCCTCCAGGGCTGGCAACGTCGATGTTCAACTTCGACGTTGCGCGGCACCACATCGAAATAGGCTCTGCGAGGGAACGTCTACACGCCAAAGTAGCACACATCGAAATAAGGGTGCCAGGCACAGCTGCAGACAGGGTCACAGGGCGGACTCAACAGCAAGCCGCTCCCTTAAAGGGCCCCTCCCAGACACAGTTGCACTAAACAACACAAGATACACGGAGCTGACAACTGGTTGCAGACCCTGTGCCTGCAGCATGGATCCCCAGCTGCCGCAGAAGCAGCCAGAAGCCCTGGGCTAAGGGCTGCTGCCCACGGTGACCATAGAGCCCCGCAGGGGCTGGAGAGAGAGCATCTCTCAACCCCCCAGCTGATGGCCGCCATGGAGGACCCAGCAATTTCGACGTTGCGGGACGCGGATCGTCTACACGGTCCCTACTTTGACGTTGAACGTCGAAGTAGGGCGCTATTCCGATCCCCTCATGAGGTTAGCGACTTCGACGTCTCGCCGCCTAACGTCGAAGTTAACTTCGAAATAGCGCCCGACGCGTGTAGCTGCGACGGGCGCTATTTCGAAGTTAGTGCCGCTACTTCGAAGTAGCGTGCACATGTAGACACAGCTTGTGATGGGCAATGGCTATGGCTGGAGTTCATCTCCCCCAGGTTCCCCCTTTGCCCCCGCTGCCCTGCCATCTCTCCCAGCCCTCTGACCTTCCTACCCTGCCACTGAGACAGCGGTAGTGGCAGCCCCCCTGACCCCTACCTTCCTGTGTTCCCACCCCGGCAGGGGAGACTGCCCCGACTGATCCCCCTGCCCCAGTTGCAGATCCTGCCCCCCGGCTGTAAATAGAAAGGCCCATTATATATCCATGTTGGATGTTTGTTTATTTTTCAAAACCAGTTCCACAACTATATAAAGGTTTTATTTTTCAACCCAACCACTGTGGTCTCTCCTTGGGGAAGGAGGTGTGTGTGGGGGGGGGGGGGGTGAGGTAGGGAAGAGGTTTGGTGGGACTGTGGCCTCCCAGGGGTGCCCTAGGGTGGGTCACTGGGGGTCATGGGCAAAGGACTCCCACAAGGGCCTCCCAAATATGCACCCCATTTGCATGTACTTGCCAGTTGTGAGCTGCCCCTGGCTGTTCATAGCAGTCCCCTTTCTCTGGCACCCAGCTCTGCAGGAATGCCTTCTCCTTCCTCTCCACCAAGTCGTGGAGTGCACGACGGGTGGCCACAACCGTGGGGTGGGGTGGACTCCTTCCCAACATCTAGCCTCATAAGGAGGCATCAGAACCTCACTTTCAAGTGGCCGAAGGCCAGATCTACAGGGTTTCTCACCTGGGTGAGGTGGCTGTTGAAGATCACCTGGATGTGATTCAGGTGGCCTGTGAGCCAAGGGACGAGGGTGTGGGCTGCATTCCCCATTATGCACAGTGGCATCTGTGTGTCCCCCGTGGTCAGCTCCCAGTGAGGGACACAGGGACACATCCCGCAGAAAAGACACAAATTCCGGAGGACGTGGGCATCATGCGTGTGGCCAGACCACCTGACATAGACATCGAGGAACTGGCCTCAGTGGTCCACCAGAGTGTGCATAACCACCGAATGGTTCCCTTCCAATTTACGAGGCCTCCGGTGCTGTGTTCCAGGGCCTGGATGGGAATGTGGGTCCCATCCAGCACCCTAAAACAATTGGGCAAGCCCAGGTTGGTGAGGCCAGTCACCAGGTGTCCATGTCTGTGATGCAGATGAGCTTCCAGAGCTGGGTCTGGTTGATGTCACACACTATCTGTGGGGAAAGGGGACCGGACACAGCCGAGACTCACGGGGGGGTGTGTGTGGCGGCACCCCTGGGTCCCAGTGGGCACAACAGCCCCCATCCCCCCCTCCCTCTGCTCCCTGCTCCCCTCCCTCTTTCCTCCCTGTTCTCTCGCCCCCTAATCACCCTCCCTATAGCCTTACCTGCATCAATACAGCTCTGACAGTGGACTTTCCAACCCCAAATAGGTGACCCATGGAGCAGTAGCTGTCTGGTGTTGCCGGCTTCCACAGACCTATGGCCACCCTCATCTCGAGGGTGAGCCACATGTTAGTGTCCTGTCTGTAAAGGGCAGGGGCAAGCTGGTTGCACAGCTTGATAAAGGTGACTTTCCTCATTCAAAAGTTACGGACCCACAGCTGGTCGCCCCCCACTGCCCCATCACTACCTGGTCCCACCAAGCTGAGCTAGTGGAATACTGCCAGACCCATCAGGGCACCCAGGGCCAGGAGAGCAGCCAGGGTACCGGGGCAATGGGGCTGTCATCTGCTGGCTCCTGCTCGGTGTCATTGTCTCCCCAGAGGTGATGGACCACCCTGAAGAGGATGAGGGCCACAGGCAGCAGCGGTGGGCCCTCGCTCCAGGGAAAGCTGGGGGACTGCCCTGACATGCTGCTGGGGTGGCAGGAACAGGCTGTCTCACTAGGGGCTGGGATCCCTGCAGGGGCTTGGCTGTGCACACAGGGCTGTGCAAGGCTTGCCATGCGCAGGGACTGTGGCAGGGGAAGGAGCCCTTTAAGAGTGCACAGAGCTCAGGCTCCTGGAAGGTCTTGCCTTCCATGCGAGCCACACTTCCAGGGCTAAGGGGCTCATTCTGTCGACAGCTCTGCGTGCTGTGTGGACATTCTATTTCAACAGAGTGGCTCAGTATACTGAGCTGCTGTTACATGTGGACATTATCTGTCAACAGAGGTTTTGCTGGGGTTATTGTGCCAACATTGACACCTGCTGACAGAAGCTGCCTGTGTAGACATAGCCTATGTGTGGAGACACTCTGGCTATGCCTACACTAGGACGCTATGTCGAAGTAGGCTATTTCGAAGTAACGACATCAAAATAGGCTACTTTGATGGGTATTGTCCACACATCCTCCAGGGCTGGTGCCGTCAATGTACAACATTGAAGTAGCGACGGGGAACGTCGAAAGGGGCTGCCCCAGAAGGAAAAGCGGAGCAGCCACACACACAAGCACCCCCCCTTCAAAATAGGGGACCAAGAAAGCCAGAGGAGCCCTTCCAGGGCAGCTGCAAGTTGGTCCCTTAAAGGGCCCCTCCCAGACACACCCGGCCTGCACCGCACAAGCAGCCCTGCGTTGGTGATACAAGCCTCACAGACCTCGAGCCCGCAGACATGGACATCCAGTAGCAGCTGGAAGCCTCCAAGCCACCTCCCGTGGAGCAGGCGCTCTGCTAGATGGTGCATGGGCAGCTGCCCAGCAGCTTCTGGAATGGGAGCCCTCCCGAGAGGCACAAGGGGACGCCCCGGACCATTGGGCCCTCCTGCTTCCCCCCCCACCCGCTGACTCTGGAGCTACCCCTCTAGCACCGGGTGGTGGGAGCACCTACTTATGGGGGAATGGAATGATGACCAGTGGCTGCGGAACTTCCGCATGAGCCGGCAGACCTTCATGGAGATCTGCCAATGGCTCAGCCCCACCTTGAGGCACCAGGCCACCCAGCTGCTGCACACCCTCACAGTTGAGAAAAGGGTCGCAATAGGTGTCTGGAAGCTGGCCACTCCAGACAGCTACCGCTCCGTGGGCCAGCAGTTTGGCATTGGCAAGGCCACACTTGGGGCTATCGTGATGGAGGTAATGAGGCCTGCGCCTGAACCCACTGGGGAGGGGGCCCAGGTGTTGGGGGGGGCACACTCTGCATACCCTCACAGGAACCCAAGTCCCCTCCCCACAGGTGGTGCGTGCGCTCAACGCCCTGCTGCTGCATAGGGTCATCCGAGTTGGGGACCTGGATGTGGCCGTCACAGGATTCGCCACCATGGGATTCCCCAACTGCTTTGGGGCCCTCGATGGGACCCACATCTCCACCCACGCCCCAGACCACAGTGGTGGGCGCTATATTAATAGGAAGGGCTATCACTCTGTGTTCCTGCAGGCCATGGTGGACAGCCGTGGCTGCTTCCAGGACACATACGTGGGCTGGCCCAGCTGTACCCATGACGCTTGCATGTTCGGGACTATGCCACTGACTGGAGGCAGGGACCTACATCCACCAGAGGGAGCTCCCTCTGGGGGATACCACTGTACCCCTCTGCCTTGTGGCGGATGCGGCCTACCCCCTCCAGCCCTGGCTTATGCGGCCCTATACAGGCCACCTCAATGCCAGCCAGGAGCGCTACAACGCCCGACTCAACCACGCCCGCCAAGTGGGCGAGCAGGCCTGCAGGCGCCTGAAGGGCTGGTGGCATTGCCTCCTGGCACGCCTGGACCTGGGCCTCCCAAACATCCCCCAGGCTGTGGGTGCCTGCTGCACGCTCCACAACTGGTGGAAAGCAAGGGGGAGGCCTTTGTGCAGGGCTGGGCACTGGAGGCTGGAACAGGCTACCCCCAGCCAGCCACTGCCCTTAACCGCCAGGCTTACCGGGATGGGGTCTGGGAGGCCCTGTGGGAGTACTTTAACCAGGGGGCCTAGTGAGCACCACCCAGCCCATCCCTGGTGGGTCCGCTGCACACCGCACCAGCACCCACACCCCGCCCTCACCAAAAGCACACAGGACACAGGTTTTTTTAAAAATAAAACTGTCATTATTTAAATGACCAAAAATTTCTCCTCTATTGTGCATATAAAACTAATACAAACAGCATCATGGAAAGTAACTATATACAGGTGGGGACAAGTATAATAAACTATATATGGGGGGGGGTCAACTATAAATAACTATATGCAGGGTGGGGACAACTATATACACTTGGGAGACACGGGCAGACCAGACATCAGCCCATCATTCCGGGAGGGGGTAGACGGGCGAGACCCCTGCTGTGTTCAGGTGGCTGGTCCCCCCCAGCTGGGGTCCCTGGTGAGGCTGGCTGGGGGCCGGAAGGATGGGGAGATATGGCTGAGGTGGGTCATCGGCCCAGTCATCGGCCCCCAGTGGGCTCCTGCCCTTTGGAGCTGGCGGGTGGGGTGGCAGGTGCGGCAGCCAGGACATCAGGTGGGGCGGCAGGGAGGGCAGCACGGAGGACATCGGGGTGCGGGGGGCAGCTGGGCCACCAGCTCCTCGAATGTGGCAGCCACCCGGTTAAAGGTGGCCATAAAATCCTGCCAGGACTCCCGTCGCCAGGCAGCCTCCCGCTCCTCGAAGTGGAGTCTCCACTCCATGATGTCTGCCTGGTGCCAGAGGGCAGCAGCCACCTCAGGGTTGTGCATGGTGCTGCTCTGGCCCTGGTGGGAGTGGACCCGTCTGGTGCAGGTGGTGACCCCGAGCGGTGGTGGGCCAGGGGTCTCAGGGGGCTGTCCAGGACCATGGATGGGGCAGCTGCAGAACGAGGGGGAAAGCGGGGAGGGAGTCTGTGAGTACCCAGCCCTGACCTGTGGCTCATCCCCTATCCCCCCAAGGGCATCTGGTCCCCATCCCCCACTGGTGCATGCAGTGACCCTGTGGGTGGCCCCATCCAGTGGTCTGCCCCTTCCACCTCCCACCAGGGGTGGGGTACGGCACTGTCCATGGGTGGAGGTGCTGATGGGCACTGGTGGCTGTGGCACCATCCCTGGGCCATGGTCTGCCCAGGCCATGGCAGGCTGGGGTCTTCTGGGGATGTGGGGAGCTCCCGGTCAAGTGGTGCCCCCGCCCCATGCTCTGGGGGGTCTGTGCCCTGTGGGGTACGTACCCGACGGTCCACTGCCATGGTCAGGGGAGGCCCGTCTGGCAGATGCCCAGCTGGAACTGTGGGAAGGGAGGGCCAGCATGAGCTCCCCCCCTCCTCACTGGACCACGCTGTGGCTGAGGTGGGGAGTCCCAGCTCTGGCCCTGGGGGTGCAGGACTGGCCTCCAGACACAGCCCTGGCTCTGAGGCCAGCTGCAGCTCGTTGGCCGTGGTGTCATGGATGGCTGGGGGGAAGGAGGTGTCCCGGGGGCCCAGAATAGCCCTGAGCTCCCGGTAATAGGTGCAAGCGGCAGGGGGCAGCCCCAGACAGGCTGGCCGAGTCCCAGGCCCGGGCATAACCCTGCCGCAACTCCTTGACCTTACGCCTGACATGGTCAGGAGTGCGGGCAGGGTGACCCTGGCAGCCAGGCCCTCGGCCAGCCGGGCGAATGCCTCCGCATTCCGCCGCTTGCTCCCCATACATGGAGCACCTCCTTCTCGCCCCAGAGCCCCAGCAGGTCACGGAGCTCAGAGTCGGTCCAGGAGGGGCCCCGCTTCCTACCCCACTGGCTGGAGGCCTGGGAGCCCTGGGATGGCCTGGGGGGAGCTCTGGGGGCTCTCAGGGGGCTGACTCACTGCCATGGTCTCCCTCTGGGCCGTGCAGGGGCACTTTGTGTCACGGCTGCTGCCTGCATGGTGTCAGCTTCCTGCTACAGGGTTTCCGGGTCTGTGCAATTTAAGAACCGCTGGGCGCAGAGATCATAGAGCCCCGCAGGGGCTAGAGAGCACGTCTCTGCCTAACAGCTGACTGCTGCCATGGCGGACCCCGCTATTTCTACGTAGCGGGACGCGGGTCGTCTACACACGCCCTACTTTGACATTGAGTGTTGAAGTAGGGCGCTGTTCCCATCTTCGGATGGGAATAGTGATTTCGACGTCTTGCTGCCTAACGTGGATTTCAACATCGAAATAGTACACGACATGTGTAGATGTGACGGGTGCTATTTTGATGTTGTGCCGGCTACTTCAAAGTAGCCGGCTAGTGTAGATGCACCCTCTGTGTATTTTGTCTGCAAAACTCTGTCGTATAGACATAGCCAGAGGAACCTAGGCAGAGTTCAGCCCAACCCAGCAGTGGAAGAGATTTCACATTGGTCTAAGGATGGAATTCATGTTTTATGACTGACAAATTTGCAGTGCCACTGATCATTCTTGTGTGTTTGAATTTTGCACAAATATATTCAGATTTAAAGGAAACCGCCACATACTTGCTGGGATGATTATTATTGCAAAGGGTCTGGGGTATAGATTTCATAGAATCATGGAATCATACAGCTGGAAGGGACCTCAGGAGGCCAGCTGGTCCAGGCCCCTGCTTCAAGCAGGATCAACCCCCCAAGTCATCCCTACCAGTTGCACAAAATAACTTACTCTTAAGGCTAAATCCTGCTAATTTTTGGTTCTAATCCTTATGAATAACTATGGCGGCATGTGGCTGAATTCAAGAAAATCAGAAACATGAACAATCATATAACGCCGCTGATAAAACCTGAGTCTGTAGTTTCACCCCAAGCTGATTCTACATTATGCCCAAGAACAGTAACATGGAAAATAGTAACAGAGAGGAAGCCGTGCTAGTCTATACACTACCAAAACAAAAAGCAGTCAAGTAGCACTTTAAAGACTAGCAAAATAGTTTATTAAGTGAGCTTTCGTGGGACAGACCCACTTCTTCAGACCATCTCCAGACCAGAACAGACTGAATATTTAAGACACAGAGAACCAAAAACAGTAAGCAAGGAGGACAAATCAGAAAAAGATAATCAAGGTGAGCAAATCAGAGAGTGGAGGGGTGGGGGGGAAGGTCAAGAATTAGATTGAGCCAAGTATGCAGACGAGCCCCTATAGTGACTCAGAAAGTTCCCATCACGATTTAAACCATGTGTTAATGTGCCAAATTTGAATATAAAAGCCAGCTCGGCTGCTTCTCTTTCCAGAACAGTGCGATAATTCCTCTTCAGTAACACACATACCTTTAGGTCATTGACAGAATGCCACATTCCATTAAAATGTTGACTGGCAGGTTGACCAGTTAATGAGACTCACTCCATCGTTAACAGTGCTCCTGAGTCAGTCACGTTCAGGCCAGCTGACAGAGGCAGGGCTCAGGGGCCTGGGGGCTCCAGCAGCTGCTATGCTACGGTGGCGCTGCTCTGGCTGCCTGCAGCCATCAGGGTGTGGGTGGGGAAGTCCTATGGTTCTGCATGGCACTCAGGGCTGACTGCCCTTGGCCCTGCCCCTGCATGAAGCTGGGCCCCCTTCCCACCTTGCCCGAGGGCTCGTGGTGACCGTTTGCTC
This sequence comes from Carettochelys insculpta, assembly GCF_033958435.1. NCBI lineage: Eukaryota > Metazoa > Chordata > Testudines > Carettochelyidae > Carettochelys > Carettochelys insculpta. Next base: position 11,832,664 of record NC_134147.1, on the reverse strand, counting down.
CACTGCTCAGACTTATTCTACATGGCGTCCCTATTGATTTGACAATATGAGGCACATTCAGCAAGGCACCATTTTGGGAAGACGGGCTGTGGGGAGCAGCCAGTGCACCAGGGTTTTGCTCGCTCCTCTTCCCATTCCCCTGAGTGTCAGGGAGTGAGGGGAACATACACAGAGTGGGAATTGCTTCTCTGCCCCATCCCCTGTCCAACCAGGACAGAGAGGGCTGCACACAAGCTGTGTATCCACCTCTTGCACCCTGCGAGCCATGCCCGTAGCAGCTGGGAATACTCCCTGGTCTTTGACATCATCTTCCCACATTGCATGTTCCTCATTCCCCTCCTGTGCTACACAACCCTCCATTTGTCCCATCGGAAGGAAGGAAAAGTGGGGCACCCACAGAGATGGCAAAAGAGTTAGCAGAAATGTCTCTCTTCTGTAACTTAATTCTCAACTGATCATCTACTGAGTGTGCCCCGCTCCCCGTCCCCATGATTGCATCCAACCTCTGAAAATAACACAGGGACAGACTGTATTCTCAAAGTTAGAGGAAAAAGGATAGAAAAAGTCTAGGAAGAAAGATCTTTGTCTTCCCTCTTCACTGCACAGACATTGCCAGCACAGGGGATGGCAGTGAAATCTCAGACACTGAACTTTTAATGGAAACAGGAATCTCAACTGGCCCTCACCCTGTGTTTTGGGGGGCCAAAGCATGAAGGCAGATAGGAAATGTTAGCGAAAAGATTTTTATAATGGACATATCAAAGCAGCAGGTGGTTGCAATGGACAGCAAACTCCCGAAAATATTTTTGGTGGGTGGGGGGTGCTGTGGTCTGTGGCTGCAAAGCCAGTTGAAAGGTTGAAGTAGTCCCCCCCCGAATAGCTTAGACACCAGGAGAGACTTCCCCCTAGTGGCAGCAAGCCCCACTGGCCCCTTGCCAGGGGTGTGGGTGGTTTCGGGGTGGGGGGCAGTTCAATTAGTCCCCCTGAATATCTTAGCCACCAGGGGAAACTTCAACTCAGAAGCTGCAAGCCCCTGAAATTCTTTCCTGCCCTTGGAGCCATAATCACGTGCAAGCTAGTCCATGGTGCTGCCTGGCAGCATGGTCAACGCTGAACAGCAGGCACATCCTTTTATTGGGTCGGGGGCTACCCACATGCTGTGGCTGAGCACAGGAAAGACCCCGACTACGCAGCACTTGTGGGGGAGCAAAAGGGGGCATTCACAAATGTAAACTGTTCAGAAGAAATTTCTTAGCCTCTTGTGCAAGAACAACACCCATAACAGCCTTTCTGCCACGTGGGTCAGTGGCTGGTGTCAGGCATTGCAGAAGAAAATAACAAGTGTAGAGACAGAACCATGAACCCTGTGCAGGGGCTATTTGCAATGGATAGATGCGCTCACAGTGCCAATAGCAAAGACAGACAGACATTTCTCAGGCTCTCATACAAACATGAGCCCACAGCCACAGGCTTCCTGGTCCTGATTTGAAATTCACGGTCTTCTTGTTACCTAATTCCTGTGCACCTGGAGAGCAGTGGCTGGAGTGGAGCACTGAGGGACATTATGGGTTACATACAGGACACCCCTGGAGGCCAATAAATTCAATTTTTAACACATGGTGCTTCCACACTGTCCTCCAATAGAACTTTTGAATTCAGGCTTGACACTACACCCAGCAGGTACTGATGATATTGTGCGATCAATATTAGTGCTTCCCAAATTGAGCTAATGGTATTTAAAGTGAAGTCAGTCACATGGCAATATTGAGCTACCTTCCTTAAATTTGACTTTATCTTGTAGCATAGATGCAACCTGAGCCTCCTCTACAGGAGGCTTTTAGCTCAAACTATACAGACCCCTACCCTAAGGTCCCAGGTTCAAGTCTGCATAGGGGTGGTTCAAGTGGGACTCATCCAGAATTTCAAGTCAGGTCTCTGAAACTTGGGATGCTTCCTCCAGTAGGGAAAGTATGTAACCCACATGCTTGCTGGGTTGTGGTTCACTGTCCCATGTAGTGGCACTTAGGCTACAGTATCACTACAGCATTCTGTTGACAGAAGTCACCATGAGAAGAAAATTCCTGACAAAACTTCTGTTTGCAGAGTACAGCCACATACAAAAGTAAATAGGGAGAGGGCTCTGCTTGACTGACTGAGCGGCCGGACTGCCTAGCTGCTCTCTCAACAAAACAGGCACCCAGAAGCAAAGCAAACAGGGCTGCCCATTGTTGTGGACACCCTGTCTGTCAAGAGAAGGCCCCTCCAGAGCGTCCACACAGCTTTTTTGTCAACAGCGGCATTATGCCTCAAAGCTTTGAGACAGAACACTGCTGGCAAAAGTGCTGAGTCTAGTGAGATACTGTCGAGAAATCCCATTTTGCGTGAGCTCCATGAGTTTTGTTGACCAAACTGGGGTTTTGCCAGCAAAACTTCCTAGTGTAACTGTAGCCTTAGAGAAAGACTGTCTACTTGGCAGAGAGGCAGCTGGCTTTTGGCTCAAACTGTAGAGGCTTTTGCCTTAAGCTGCAGAGGTCCCATGTTCATGCCTGCCTGTGGGTGAACTACACCTCAGTCTGATGTTGAAATATTCAACCTATCAGTATACACAACGGGAGCATGACAGGAGGGCATGAGAGGCTGCATAGATCTTTTATTCAGTTAAATCTGCCAATCTAAGGCACTTGAATTGCCCTGTTACTACTATGCAGTGTGACTTAGTTTCTTTAATGGATTTATCTTCACAAACCCCGCCCCCCCCAGTGATAGATCCTAAGTACTAGTCAGTGACGAAGGTTTGTTATAATAACATAAAAGATAGCAATGCTTTGCATTTATATAGCATCTTTCATGTTTTATAAAAGTTGATGTGCTTATACCCATTTAACAGCTGGTAACTTGAGCTACAGAGAGAGAGAGAACGTGATCAATGGCTCACCATCTGGTTGGCAATTGGTTTCAAGTGGAGTGCCCCAAGGACCAGTACTGTTCAACATCTTTATTGATGACTTGGATGAGAGGGTGGATTTCACCCTCAGCAAATTGGTGGATGACATTAAGCTAAGGGGTCAGGTAGAACATTGGAGGGTAGGAATAGGGTCCAGAGTGACCTAGACAAATTGGAGGATGGGCCAAAAGAAATCTGCTGAGGTTCACCAAAGACAAGTGCAGAGTCCTGCACCTGGGATGGAAGAATCCCAAGCATTGTTATAGGCTGGAGACCAGCTAGCTAAGTAGCAGCGTGGTGGAAAAGGACCTTGGGATTACAGTGGATGAGAGGCTGGATATGAGTCAACAGTGTGCCCTTGTAGCCAAGAAGGCTAATGGCAGATTCGGATGCACTGGGAGGAGCATTTCCAGCAGATCTAGAGAAGTTATTATTCCTGTCTATCGGCACTGGTAACGCCACATCTGGAGTATTGCATCCAGATCTGGGCCCCTCAGTTTAGAAAGGATGTGGCTGCGCTGCAGCAGGTTCAGTGGAGAGCAATAAAAATGATTAGGGGTCTGGAGCACATGACCCATGGGGAGAGGCTGAGGGATTTGAGTTTATTTAGTTTGCAGAAGAGAAGAGTGAGAAGCAATTTGATAGCAGCCTTCAGCTTCCTGAAGGGGAGCTCTAAAGAGGATGGAGAGACTGTTCTCAGTGGTGTCAGAAGGCAGAACAAGGAGCAATGATCTGAAGTTACATAGGGAGAGGTGTAGGTTGGATGGTAGGAAAAACTATTTCACCAGGAGGTTGGTGAAGCACTGGAATTCTTTACCTAGAGAGGTGGTAGAACCTCCATCTCTAGAGGTTTCTAAATCCTGGCTTGACAAAATCCTGGCTGGGATGATTTAGTTGGGGCCGATCCTGCTTTAGGCAGGCGGCTGGACTAGATGACCTCCTGAGGTTCCTTCCAGCCCTAGAATTCTATGGCTGCTTCTACACTATCTCCCATCAGAGGTGCCATGGTAATGAGGAAATTCGAAGCAGGGCTAATGAGGTGCTAACATGCATATTCAGCACATCATTAGCATAATGGCAGCCACATGAATTTCGAAGGGCAGACTTCGAATTGCAGATTGACAGGGCACATGGGGCAGCTTTGAAATAAGCACCTGACTTTGATGTTCCCTGACTCCAATCTAGTTCTGGGGGAGTAAGGGAATGTTGAAGTGGGACGCTTATTTCAAAGCTGCTCTCATCTTCACTGTCAATCTGCAATTCAAAGTCTGTATGTTGAAATTCGTGCAGCTGCCATTATGTTAATGAGGCACTGAATATGCACGTTAGCGCCTCATTTGCCTGCTTTGAATTGCCTCATTATCAGGGCACCTCCGACAGAAGAGTGGTAGTGTAGCAGGAGCCCAAGATTCGATGACAGTGATTTTCCCAAGGTCAGAGGAAGTCTGTTGCAGAGCAGAGAATTAAATCCAGGGTCTTCTGATCTTCCTGACACTGGATAATCTTTTCTCTTTAGACAAAGTAGGCCTGAGCTGTTACCAGCATTCAGCTGCTTACACTCAGAAACAGTAATAAACGTGAAAGATGGGTGCCCTAGAAATCTTATTTAAAGGGTCTTTATCTCTGGCTATAGATTTGGTTTACTTTTAAGGAACGATTGAAAAGTTCTTTGTCGCCCTCTGAACCAAAGGAGCTGCATTTGGGCAGATTGACTCAAGTGCTGGTGGTTCTGGGACATTGTTCTCCTTTCCTATCCATTCTGAAGTCCTATTTAGTTGCTGCCTCTCATGTGTTCTCAGGCTTATTTTCGTTTTGCTCTGAAAATACATGGACTGCAGGGCAGAGAATATTTCCCAATTTCCTATGAAAGGGAAAGTAAGCAGCAAATCTTTCCTTTGTCTGAGTCTCTTTCATTAGGGATTTTAGCTTATCTAAGCTGGCCTGCTGTAGTGTGTGGCAGCTGATCAGAGGCACTGTGTGGTAGTATGGGTGATGTGTATAATAGGCCAAGCAAGAGCAGAGGGGCCTTGAGGTAGAGGAAAGGAAGGATGTGGGAACAAGTAAAAATGACCTCTAGACATTTGGACTTTTCTACTAAGGGTACCTCCTTCCCCCTCACCTGGAAAAAAACAGTCCACTTTCTTCCTGGAGAGGACCATGACCTCCAATTTGAAGACATTTGGTCTCATCACAACTACTTCACACTCAGCTGCAAAACATTTGAGTGAGTGTTGGTGACCAGTCTGAAGAAATACAAAGGACAACCACAGCTGTTTGCCAATCATAGGCTACTTCTGAGTCTGTGTACCCCATACAGCACACAGCTTGACTGTCCCTTGATAATCTTGTCCATAAAAATCACAAACAGGAGTGGGGACTGTATGCCCTACTAGCAGAGTCCCACATCATCTTGCATGAACTTGACTTAATACAATGCAAATCTCACTCTGAGATCAAAGGGACCAGGCAGCACACAAAAGTGGCACCAACACCTCACACTTGGGTGGCACTTCCCACAAGAAATCTTAGGACTGCAGCTATATACATTCTCCAGGTCTACAAAACAAAGGTAGACTGGATTAGAAAGCTCCTACGAGCCCTTGAACAAGGAGCTGGTCTGTCACTCACATCTGGAATGGGCTCTGTATTGTCCCTCCTGAATCTGAGGTTTGGTAACAGGCATAACCTCCTTTCCAGGACCATGGCATGGACTTTGCCGGTAGGCTTGCCAACCACCGAATTTCACATACTGCCCTTGCCCAGCCCCTACCCCTCCCCTTCTGAGGACCTGCCCCCACTCATTCCACCCCCAACCCCTTTGCCCCTTGCTCATCCACTCAGTCACTCTCACTGGGCTGGGGAAACAGGTTGTGGTGAAGGAGGGGGTGCTGGTTCTGGGCTGGGAAATGGAGCCAAGGAATTTGGACTGTAAGAGGGGACTTTGAGCTGAGCCTAGGAATCACATGGAGCCTAGGGCAGGCTTGCGGTGCAGGAACTGCTGACAGGTGCAGGCTCTGGGATGCAATCTGCGTCTGGGAAGAGGTTCAGGTATGGGGGGGGAGTTGCGGGATGGGAGGGGGTGAGGGGTGAAGGCTCCAATTGGACTGCATTTACCTCAGGCTCCTTCTGGGAAGTGGATGGCATGTACTTTGCCAGGTGGCTCTGTATGCTGCCCCTGCTGCAGAAGGTGTCCCCCACAGCTTCCATTGGGTGTGGTTCCTGGCCGATGGAGAGCAGCAGAGGAGGTGCTCAGGTAAGGGGCAGTGTGCAGAGAGCTGCTGGCAGCCACTTGCAGGAGCCAAAGCAGGTGGAATACCTGGATTAGTCCCACTGGACTTTTAGCTGCCTGAAATCTCCCAGATTGTCTCTGTTAGCCTACAGGAGCTGGAGTGCGATTCTGGGAGCCTCCTGGACTGGCAACCCTTTAAAAGCTGGAGAGTCTGAGGAGCCCGATCTGCTCAGAATTGGGGTAGACCCGCTGGTGTGCTTTGCGAAAGCTCAGGACTACCACTCTGATTTGCTGTCCAGTGGCACCACACCAGCCTTTTCATGCAACTCTCATTGATTTCAATGTGAATTCAGCCCCTCTGGGAACTACAGGATTGGGCCCAACTTTGAATCAGTTTCTGATAATATTGCATTAATTTTGTGAGGAATTTTATGAGACAATGGAACTATTCTTACTAGAGGAGTTTCCCGTAGAGCTGGGGCCAAAATTGCAACTTCTAATGCGAACAATTTAAATTTCTTTGTATGTGTGTGTCCATATTTGAAATTCTAGATCCAAATTAGCCCCTATGGCTTTGGACCTGGGTCAGATCCGTAAAAGGAAAGCCCTCTAGCAGGAGAGATGTCTGAAGAGCTGATCTGGAGAGATTTGACTAAGGTCCTGGATGAACAACTCAGAACATTGTGGTGATATCAACTACAGGTCCAAATCCGTACCTTATTGTGGTTTCAAACCCAAATTTTAGCCTAATTCTAATCTGAGTATCGGGCTCAGACCACCACCTCCTCAGCTGAAATGTAATTTTTCATTTTATACAACAGTAAATTGAGCAGCGAGCTCCTCTGCCAGCTAGCAGACATGTAGGGGAGAGTTTTTGTTCTGTGACGAATTACGAAGTCCCTGACAGTAATCTTTTCGTAATTAGAGCCCCCCACCTCAGAATTACAATTGCCAAATCTTTTGTATAACACCACCACTACAATGTTTTACAGTCACTGAAAACAAAAAAGACAGTAAATTAATACTCTCTGCCTTTACCCAGTCTAATAAAATTATATTAAATGAATCCTTTGCTCTCAAAGTTAGTGAACAGTTGCCTTCTTTCAGCTCTGGCCTCCTCTCCCAGGCTTCCCTTTTCTCCTCCCAACAGAGTATGTTTTCAGGAAATATTTCCACAGCAAAATGCAGCATCATTTATAATATTTAAAGCTGCATTTTTGTTGAGAGTGCTTGGCAGGCTTCACTCGCAAATCTGGCAGGCTATGGCCAGTTGAGATTTAGAACTAACAACCCAAAGAAATGCTGACACAACAGAATGCTTTAATCACTACAGTGATCAGGACAAGCTCCTCTGCAGCCCTGCCAGCTCTTCCCAGTGTGAGAACCAATGGTGCTGCGGAGTTCCCCTTCCCTCCCCTGCCTCTGGAGAGTTCAGTTCTCTTGCCTGCTTCCACAGAGAAGAGGGCCTTGTTGGGTAACTGCATGCGATATATTAGTGATTTAATTTAATGGCCCTCTTCTTGGCCAAGAAACACTGGTAGGAAAATGTTGCCTGTTTCCAGCCTTGAAGGGGACCATAAATAATGAAAAAGAAAGTTGTGATCCTATGTTCATACTCCTATAAAATGGCTATTTTCATTTCTAGCTGGGACAACCTCCGTTCCTACTACTTGCTTGCTTCATGAGAATCTCAGGTCACAAAAATTAAATGTAGAAGCTTGCCCTGATGTAGATGTAAGAACTAATCTTATTTGTTTCTAATAGATCATTAATTAATATATGTCTTGAAGGACCTGTTCTTTTGTTCAACATAATCTGGAGTGAAGTCTGAAAGACAGGACCCACGGGCTACATCTACACAAGAGGCTTTTCCCGGCAAAACTGGGCTTTTGTCTGGAAAAAACGGAGTATCTACATGCAAAATGTGCTTTGTCAATAGTTTGTCGACAAAACTCAGCACATCTGCTGGCAGCATTTTACTACTCCCCATTCAGGTGTAACATCTCTCTCTACAGTGTTCTGCGACCAAACAGCCATGTAGACACGCTGGTGGCCTTTTGTTGACAGGTTCACTGGGCAGCCCTATTTTCAGAGCTTCCAGTCAGTCCTTCTGTTGAGAGAGGGCAGGTAGTCTGGCTGCTCTCTGTCGACAGAGCAGATTACTCTTTTGATCTACTTTTATGTGTAGATGCGATCTGTTGACAGAAGTTTTGCAGGGAAATCTCTTCCAACAGTGACTTCTGTCAACAGAAGTTTCTCGTACAGAAGTAGCCGCAGTTTCTACACAGCAACGTTTTTCTGGAATAACTAACGCTATTCCGAAATAACTTTGAGAGCATCTACACAGCAAAACCACCATTTTTGAAATAATTTATATTACATTGTATAGCAGACGGCTTATTCTGAATTCTGTAAATCTCATTCTGTGAAGAATAGCACCTATTCCAAAATAGATATTTCAGAATAGAGGCTATTTAGACAGGGAGTAGGGGCTATTTCAAAATAGGGGACTTCTAACCCCACCAAGGGCACCCTGCTGGCCAGTCAGCGTGGCGGCTCTATTTCGAAATAGTTGAGTGATATTTGGACATGTATTTTGTGTGTAGCCATGCTATTCCAAAATAAACTATTCCTGAAAATCTCTTCCAGAAGAGCTTATGCCAAAATACTGCTGATGTGTAGACACAGCCCCAGAATTCTGCCTGCAAAAGGTCAGTGTAATGGTTAAATTCATACACTAATTTGCTTCTAGTGAATAATTTTGTACAAGGCACAGTGTAAAGACTGTGCCATGTGAGAAGGTTGGGAACTTCAAGGTACTGGTTATATTTTGTGAACATATACATTTAAATGCTCTACTTTCTGCTTGGTATCAGGATTTATGCTTGCAGAAAGTTTTGCGAAATCAAACATAATGTATAGCAAGAAAGCTATGTAAACTATTGAACTACAAGTCCATAAGCAGCAGCAGGATCAAGTGGCTAGGGCTGTGACTTTAGTTCAGCTTCAGGTTGTACCACAAACCTGTTATGTAACCTCAGCCAATTGATTTCATTCTTCTGTTATCCCTCTCCACCCTTTATCTAACTTGTCATAGTGTAAATTCTTCAAGGCAGGGATTCTCCTTTGCTGTATATTGGTACAGTGCCGAACAATGGGGCCCCAGTCTTGGCCGGAGCCTCTAGGTCGTCTGTAGTACAGATGTTCTAAAGTTTGTTTCTAAGGGTATGCCTACAGTGCAGCGTAAGCCTCCCGTCAATCTACACATGAATCAGGCTAATCCAGGGTTTGGACCCAAAGTCACAGCCCTCCACTGTGGGATGGAAGCATTTGTGAGAGGTGAATACAACATCATCACAGCATGTGACAGGTTTCCTAGCAACTAGCTCCTAAGTGGGATGGAGTCACCCATTCAGTCGTCCAGATATTTGTTGGGAGACCAATACAGCAGCACACAGACAATCCAGGAAGTTTTTGGAGAATGTTGGGGATAACTTCTTGTTATAAGTGCTGAAGGAACTGATCAGAGGCTATGCACAACTTGACCTGCTGCTCACAAACAGGGTAGAACTAGTAGGAGAAATAGAGGTGGGTGGCAACCTGGGCTGCAGCCACTATGAGATGGTAGATTTCAGGATCCTGACAAAAGGAAGGAAGGTGAGTGGTAACGTACAGACCCTTGATTTCAGAAGATCAGACTTCAACTCCCTGAGAGAACTGATGGGCAGGATCCCTTGGGAAACAAAGATAAAGGGGAAAAGAGTTCAGGAGAACTGGCAATATTTTAAAGAAGTCTTAATGAAGGCACAGGAACAAACCATCCCTGTGCATAGTAAGACATGCAGATATGGTGGGCAATCAGCTTGGCTTAACAGGGAAATCGTTGGTCAGCTTAAACTGAAAAAGGATGCGTATACGAAATGTAAATGTGCGCAGTTGACAAAGGAGGAATATAAATATATGGCTGGAGAATGCTGGGCAGCAATCAGGAAAGCAAAAGCACAATTGGAACTGCAGCTGGCAAGGGATACAAAGGGTAACAAAAAGGGTTTTTACAGGCATGTTAACAATAAGAGGATTATCAGGGAAGGTGTGAGGCTGCTACTTGATAAGAGAGATAACCTAGTGACAGATGATGTGGGAAAGGCTGAAGTGCACTATGTTTTCTTTGCCTCAGTCTTCATGGACAAGGACAGCTCCCACACTACGGTGCTGGATAATGCAGTATGGGAAGGTGGAGGGCAGCCGTCTGTCGGGAAGAAACAAGTTAAGAGCTACTTACTAAAAACAGATGTACCCAAATCCATGGATCTGGATTTAATGCATCCAAGAGTACTGAGGAAATTGGCAGACCTCACTGCTGAGCCTTTGATTATTATCTTTGAAGACTCTTGGAGATCAGAAGAGATCCCAAATGATTGGAAAAAGGCAAATGTAGTGCTCATCTTTAAAAAAGGAAAGTAGGACAAACCAGGGAACTATAGACCAGTCAGTCTTACCTCAGTCTCCAGAAAAATCATGGAGGGGATCCACAAGGAATCCATTCTGGAGCACTTGGAAGAGGGGAAAGTGATCAAGAGTAGTCAATATGGATTCACCAAGGGCAAGTCGTGCCTGACCAATCTGATTAGCTTCTACAATGAGCTAACAGGATCTGTGGACATGGGGAAGTCAGTGGATGTGATATACCTTGACTTCAGCAAAACTTTTGATACAGTCTCCCACAACTTTCTTGCCCATAAGTTAAGGACGTATGGATTGGATACATGGACAATAATATGGATAGAAAGCTGGCTTGATGGTTGGGCCAAAAGGGTAGTGGTCAATGGCTCAATATCTGGATGGCTGTTGGTTTCAAGTGGAGTGCCCTAAGGCTCAGTTCTGGGGTGGTGGTGTTCAACATGTCGTCTAATTACTTGGATGAAGGACTAGATTGCACGCTCAGCAAGTTTGCAGCTGACACTAAGCTGGAGGAGAGATAGATACACTGGAGCATAGAGATAGGACCCAGAGTGACCTGGATAAATAGAAGGATTGGGCCAAAAGAAAGCTGATGCAGTTCAATAAGGAAAAGTGCAGAGTCTTGCACTTGGGACAGAAGAATCCCAAGCATTGTTATAGGCTGGGGACCAACTGACTAAGCAGCGATACAGCAGAAAGGGACCTAAGGATTATGGTGGACGAAAGGCTGGATATGAGTAAACAGTGTGTCCTTGTAGCCAAGAAGGCTAATGGAATATTTGGGTGCATTAAGAGGAGCATTTCCAGTAGATCTAGAGAGGTTTTTTTCCCCTTCTATTCAGCACTGGTGAGGCCACATCTGGAGTATTGTGTCCAGTTTTGGGCCCCCAGCATAAAAAGGATGTGGATGTGCTGGAGCAGGTTCAGTGGAGGGCAATAAAAATGATTAAGGGGCTGGAGCACATGACCTATGAGGAGAGGCTGAGGGATTTGGGCTTGTTTAGCTTATAGAAGAGAAGACTTAGGGGTGATTTAATAGCAGCCTTCAACTTCCTGAAGGGGAGCGCTAAAGGGACTAGTGAAAAACTATTCTCAGTGGTTTCAGATGACAGAACAAGGAGCAACTGTCTGAAGTTAAAGAGGGAGAGGAGTAGGTTGGATAATAGGAAAAACTATTTCACCAGAAGGGTGGTAAAGCATTGGAATGTGTTGCCTAGAGAGGTGGTGGATTCTCCATCCCTAGAGGTTTTTAAGTCCCAACTTGACATGGTCCAGGATGGGATGACCTAGTTGGGGTCGATCCTGCTTGAAGCAGGGGGCTGGACCAGATGACCTCCTGAGGTCCCTTCCAGCCCTATGATTCTATGAAGGAGAGGAATAGGTTGGATATTAGGAAAAACTACTGCACCCGGAGAGTGGTGAAGCACTGTAATGCATTGACTACAGATGTGGTGGAATCTCCATCCCTAGAGGTTTTTCAGGCCCGGCTTGACAAAGCCCTGGATGGGATGACATAGTTGCGGTTGATCCTGCTTGAGCAGAGAGCTGGACTCAATAACCTCTTGAGGTCCATTCCAGAGTATGATTCTATGATCCTTCTGCTGTCCAGGCCTGGAATCTCAGGAAGTCTGCTGTTTACAGGAGCTAGAGTCCAGGATGTCATCATGTGGTGTACAACATCAGCCCCAACCTTGTCCGAGTTGTTGAACACCTGTATGACAATGCCACCAGTGCAGTTGTCCACAACGGTACCATTGGAAGCTGGTTCAGAACGACAGTGGGCATCTGTCAGGGTTGTCTGCTCTCCCTGACGCTTTTCAACATCTTTCTGGAGCGCATCATGATTGATGTCTTGGAAGACCGTGAAGGAACTGTCAGCATAGGGGGTAGAATAATCACCAACCTTCGCTTTGCTGACGATATAGCTGGATTAGCTGGAGGAGAAGAGGAACTTGCCAGCTTGGTAGAAAAGCTGGATACCACCTCGAAAGCCTATGGAATGGAGATAAATGCAGAAAAGACAAAACTGATGACTTATAACACCAATGGCATCAGAAGGGATATAATGGTGAATGGACAAGCTCTTCAATGTGTGTCCAGCTTCAAGTACTTAGGTGCCCAATTGTGTTAGATGAGGGGTCCAGACCAGAAGTCCTCTCCAGAATAGCGCAAACAACAGCAGTGCTTACAAAACTTAGACCCATCTGGAGGGACAAGAACATCAGTCTGAGATCGAAATTAAGATTGATGCGCTCACTGGTCATCTCAGTGTTCTTGTACGCTTGCGAAACGTGCACCCTTACAGCAGAACTGCAGAAAAAGATCCAAAGCATGGAGATGAGATGCTACAGGAGGCTTTTGGGCATCTCTTACATTGAGCATGTCAAGAACGAAGTAGTACGACATAGGATCAGGCATGTCATAGGCCCACATGACAACCTGCTCACTATGGTGCAGAAGCACAAGCTCAGATGGTACGACGACGTCATCAGATCATCAGGCCTTTCAAAGACCATCTTGCAAGGCACAGTACCTGGTGGTAGCAGGAAAGGCAGGCAAAAGAAGAGATGGGAAGATAACATCAAAGAATGGACAAACCTGAATGTGAGCAAGTCACAGAGAGCTGCAGAGGACAGGATGAGGTGGAGTGAGTTGATCAGGAAGTCATCTGCGGTGCCCCAACGACCCTCAAAAGGGGTTATGGGATAGAGATGAGAGAGAGAGAGATGAGAGTCCACGATGTAACAGAGTCTTCCAAAAATCATCAGACCTGCAGATAATTACCCCTTCCTACTTTCCCATATAGGAACTAATGACACGGGAAAGAACAACCTTGAGCAATTCACTGTAGATTATGTTACTTTGGGAAGAAAGATCAAGGAATATGGAGTGCAAGTGGTATTCTCATCCCTCCTACATATTGAAGGAAGGAGTCTTGGTAGAGATCGTCGAATCCTGGAAGTAAATGCGTAGTTTTGCAGGTGGTGTGGGTGAGAGGGATTTGGTTCCTTTAATCATGGTATTCTGTTTTGGAAACAAGGATTGCTAGGAAGAGATGGGATCAAACCTAGTGAAGAGGGCTTCAAACTAGGTTCATCAGGACATGGTGATGCAAGTCCAGAGGTAAGCGAGGAAGGAAGAAGGTACAACAAAGGAGGACCCCTGATTTGAAAGGGGAATCAGGCCAATCACCTAGTTATCTAAGGTGTTTGTACACAAACGCAAGACTCCTGGAAAACAAACAGGAAAAAATTAGAGGCCCTGGCACAGTCAAAGAAGCTTTCTGTAAGAGAGCAGTATATAGAGGGAGAAAAGCCAGCTGGAAGTCTTTGGGTTAAGCTTAGAGGCAGAAGCAACAGAGGTGATATTGCGGTTGGTGTCTGCTATAGACCATCAGATCAGGTAGATGAGGTGGACAAGCATTTCTTCAGACAACTAAGAGAAGCTTCCAAATCACAGGCCCTGGTTCCAATGGGACACTTTCATCACTCTGACGTTTGTTTGAAGGCCAATACAGCAGCACACAGACAATCCAGGACATTGTTGGAGAATGTTGGGGCTAACTTCTTGGTACAAGGGCTGAAGGAACTGACCAGGGGCCATGTACAGCGTGACCTGCTGCTCACAAACAGGGAAAACCTAGTAGGATAAATAGAAGTGGGTGGCAACCTGGTTTGCAGCAGTCATGAGATAGTGGATTTCCAGCTCCTGATAAAAGGAAGGAAGACAGGCAGTAAAATACAGACCCTTGATTGCAGAAGAACAGACTCTGACTCTCTCAGAGAACAGGTGGACAGGATCCACTGGGAAGCTAGTATGAAGGAGAAAGGTATTCAGTAGAAAGCAAAGTTTATTTATTTAAAATATTTTACCCCGCCTCTCTATTTCAAATATTTGAGATGGTTTACAAAATTTTTAAAAATATATATAAAAAGATTTAAAAATGCAAAACTCCAAAAGGAAATAAAACCTACTAAAACATTTCAAAAGAAGGATCACACACACAAACACAAACACCAATAAAAGCCTGAGTAAAAAGGGTGGTTTTACTCACTTTGGTTGCAGTAACTGTTGTTCTTCGAGATGTGTCCCCCACCATTGGTGCTCCACATCAGGTGCTGGGCTTGTACCAGTGCTGGTATATGGGGAACATTCTAGAGCTGTAGTCAGCCAGACCATGCATGCGTGGCTGCCGCCTCTCACTGTTCATGGCATTTTGGTCACTCATGTGATCCAACTTCCACCAGTTTCTCAAAACCACCCTGGAATCTGAAAAATATGAAAGAGAGAGACTCCAGAATGGGGATGAGCAAGGGTTGTGGAGGGACAGACATCTAGAAGAATACAGTTACTGCACCAAGGTAAGTAACTTTGCTTTCTTCTTCGAGTGGTTCCTGTGGGTGCTCCACATCAGCTGATTGTGTAGCATTACCCTCGAATTGCAGAAGGAGGGCAGGAGTCTGTTACATGATGGTAGCACCACTGGTGCAAGAGATGCCCCCAGTCCATTGCTGTTGGATTGCATAATGTTTCATGAACATGTCATGAGAAGACCAGGTAGCTGCTCTGCAAATGTTATGGAAGGATACCTCCTGAAGGAAGGCCACTGGTTTTGCCACAGCCCTTATGGCGCATGCTCTTGGCAGTACTGGGAGTGGTATTCTTCTGCAGGAATAGCACTGCACTATACATTTAGTTATTAATTTTGCTACTCGCTGGGATGATAGCACCTCACTCTTTGACCAATCAGCAAGAGACACGAGTAGTCTATCAGTTTTTTTTTTAATTATTTAGTTCCGTCTATATAAAAGGCTAGTGCTCTCCGCCCATCCAGGGTGTGAAGTGATGCTTCCTGAGGCGAGGTGTGCGGCTTAGGGTAATATAAGGACAAGGCAATGAGTTCATTGAGGTGAAAATCTGAGCACACTTTACTAATGAAAGTCAAGATTTCACTGACTCTGCGTGTGGAGGTAATTGCAAAAAGAAATGCCACTTTCACAGTCATGATTTGTGGAAGCACAGTTGTTAACAGTTTGAATGGTGGCACCATAAGAGCACTAAGAACTAGGTCCAAGTCCCATGCGGGGAGGAGCTGGGCAACAAGGAGGGGATGCAAAATGCCAAGGCCCTTAAGGAATCTCTTGGTGGTGTGATGTGCAAATACTGAGAAGCCCTTGATGGGCTGAACAAAGGCAGTGATGGCAGCAAGGTGCACGCTTAACGATGCCAGAGCCAGTCCCAAGTCCTTTAGATGCAGGATATAATCAATAATTATGTGCAAAGGAGCTGATTGTGGTTCTAGGCAATGTAACGAACACCAGAAAGTGAACCTGCACCATCTGGATAGTTAAGTGGCTTGCATAGTCTGCTGACTACAGTGTATCAGAACCTCTTTAACTTGCATGCAACAGAGATGTTTGGCTGCATTGAGCCAAGTAGGAGCCACACTGTGAGGTGAAGGGTATGTATCAGAGGGTGAAGTAAGGGTCCTCAATCCTGGGTTGGGAGGTCAGAAAGTGCTGGGAGTGGGTAGGGAGGGTATGGCGACATGCGCTGCAGCAAGGGAAACCAGTGATGGTGAGCCCAGGCAGGTGCTACTAGTATGACTGTGGGCCCATCTGTCTGGACTTGTGCAAGACCTTGAGGATGAGTACTATGGGAGGGAAGGCACAGAAAAGGGCTCTGTAAGGGAGTGGGAGGAAGGCCCGTCAGGGTAGGAGCTAAACAGCAGCTGGTGTCAGGCCTGGGGGAAGGATAAAAGGGGAGAAGCCAACCAAATTCATGGCTGACCAGCCAAGAGGCAGGAGCTGTCTCTGACACTTGCAGGGCCTGAGCTACAGCTGCCGCTGGGTTGGCCACTGGAGGATGCAGCCTCCGAACCCTCCCTCAGGCAAAAAGGGGAGAACCCCAGAGAAGCTTCCCACTAAGGAGGGAAAACTAGACTCTCAGGGCCACATCCCAAACTAACACTACAGCCTCTAGGGTGTGGGCTGGAGGCCTACACTTCAGGTGCCTAGGCGCTGCAGGGGCCTAGCCACTAGGCCACCCTGCCACTAGTGGGAACCACTTACAGGCTCCCTTCCATTTGTTAAGAAAAGTGCAACCAAGCAATTTGGTCCCTACACTGCCCCTTGAGCAATAATAATGGCATTTCTTGTTGTGACAGGTGGCAAAATGGTCTACTAGAGGAATGCCCCATCGGTGAAAGAGGAGAAGGAGAACCCTATCATGAAGCTCCCACTTGTAGTCCGGGGCAAAATGCCTGCTCAGGAAGTTTGCTGCGGTGTTGTGCATGCCAGGTAAGTAAGAAGCCAAAATTATGGTGTTGTTCCAAATGCCCCATTTCCACAGTTGGATGGCTTCCACACATATGGGTGGAGATTGTACTCCTCCCTGGAGACTGATATAGTATATTGTCACGATGTTGTTAGTAGGTATCTTGACTGTGGTGTTGGAAATGTGTGCTCAGAAATGTCAACAGGCATTGAGGACTGCCCTGAGCTTTAGCAGGTTGATGTGCAAGAGAACCTTGGTTGGTGACAAACGACCTTGGATCGACCTGGTACCCATGTGAGCACCCCAACACCAAAAGGAAGCAGCTGTAGTGAAATGTACCATAGGTTGATGTTGCTGAAAAGGTATCCTGTCCAGCAGGCTTTACCACCTCATCCACCATGTGAAGGACTGGTGGACTTTTAGAGGAAGGGAAACCAACTTTGCAAACTCTTCGTTGCGTGATCATAGATGGAGCTTATCCAGTGCTGTAAAGTGTGAAACTGAAGGCTGGCATGTTGGATTACACAAGTGGTAGCCACCATGTGGCCCATTAGCTTTAAGCACATGGCTATCTGAACAGTGCGGCTGGTAGTAATGACTTGTATTAAGTCTCGAATTGCCTGAAACCTTTGCAGGGGAAGGTAGGCTCTGGTGGAAATAGCATTGATCCTGGCTCCTATGAATTCCAAGTCCTGCATAGGACTGAATGTAGATTTTTGGTGATTGGCTAAATGCCCAAGACAATCAAATGTCTGCTTGGTGATAGCAACTATGTTGGAAGTCTCTGTCAGTGATTGGCCCTTGATAAGTTAGTCGTTGTGGTAGCAAAATATGATGAATCTTTGTGACATAAATGAGCCACAACTACCATTAGGGTTGTGAAAAATACCCTGGGCACGGTTGATAGGCTGAAGGGTAGCACTCAGTATTGAAAATGTTCCATGCCCACTGTGAAGCAGAGAAACAGTCTGTGTGCTATGTGGATTGTCACAAGAACGTATGTGCCTCGAAGCTCTACAGCAGTGAAGCAGACATTGTATTCCAGTGCAGCAAGCATCACCATCTTGAACCGTCACTTTTGTAGGTGTCAATTCAAGCCCTAAAGGTCTAGTATTGGTCTCTATCTGCCCGTTCTCTTCTGCATGAGAAAATAGCGGGAATAAAAGCCCTTTCCCTTGAATTCTTCTGGTACCCTCTCCACGGCTCCAATGAGAAAAAGGTGGTTGACTTCTTAGCAAAGCAGCATTTCATGAGAGGAGTCTCTGAAGAGGGACAGAGTAGAAAGCGTAGTTATTGGGATGGAGAGGAAGGGTAGGGTAGCCTGATAGGATGATTTCTAGAACCCACTTGTTGGTGGTAATGGAGGCCCATTGGTGGAAAAAGGGCCTCAGACAGTGGCAAAACTTGCGGGTAGTAGGACAGTCCAAAAGGGTGACGTGAACTGGTTTGGTATCCTAGACAGAACCATCAAATCTGCTGCCTAGCAGACTGGTGAAGTTGTCCATGACTGGTATTGTTTTGGCATTTGGGCAGATGTTGCAAATGGGATTGGTCAAACGTATGCTGCTGTTTTTGTAAGGAGTGCTTGTGGTATGAATAACCAAAATGTCTGTGGTATGGGGTGAAATGGCGCCATTGGTGAGGAGTATACATTCCTAACATAAGGAATGTTGTGCGCGAATCTTTGGTAGAATATAGTACCGAATTGGTCTTTACACCAAATAGTTTGGACCTGTCCTAGACTTCAGTTTGTAATTCCTTTGGCATTCCTGCTGATTGCAAAAAGGAGGCCTGTCTCATAATGACAGCCATAGTAGCGTGCATGTGGCTGTATCAGCTATATATAAAGTGATTTGTACAGCTGCTGTAGCAGATGTGTATTCTTCCTGAACTATGGACTTTAAAATTGGCCTTTTGATGCCTGCAAGTAATTCATTAAGAATGCTAATTTGGAATAATTATCAAAGTTGTGATTAGATAAGTGGGCAGAGTAGTTAACTACATGCAGCAAAAGTGTCATGGAAGAGTAAACTTTCCTGACAAAATGGTCCAGCCTCTTTGCGTCCTTGTCCAGTAAAGGTGTCTCAAAGTGTGGTGGCTTTGATGTGTGGTGAGCAATGTCAATCACGAGAAAGTTAGGTTGGGGATGGGTAAATAAAATCTCCATCGCTGTAGGAGGAATGAAATACTTTATATCCATGCATTTGTTGGAGGGTGACAGAGATGCTGGGGTTTGCCATTGTCCTCAGCAGCCTCCAATAAGGCTTCATCTAGAGGGACAGTGGTGCTGGAACTCTGCACTGGTCAAAGATTTTTGAGGAGATGATGCCTCTTCTGTTACACCTCATCAATTTCAACCTCTTGACTGATGGTGTCATTTAAATAATTCATTAAATTGCTTAGTATCATTGGGAGGGGAAACATCTCCCGACATGACAGCCTCATCTGGTGAGGAAGAGGATGGATCAGTTGGGGAAACAACCACTGGGTGATTGTCATCCAAAACCTGTCCCTTCTCCAGCTCAGAGTGTTGCTGAGGGGAGGTAGGATGGTGAACAGAAAATGATGGAGCAAGAATAGGTGAGTATCTGGAAGAAATAGAGGCACAGTGGGTGTCCCCCTTGGAAGGTGACCTATGATGATACGATGAATAATATGGAGAGTAGGAGCAGTGATGGTCCTGGTAATAAGATCTAGGAGGGGAAGAATATGTCTGGTATCATAAGCTTCTATAATGATCTCAAGAAGACAAATAGGGTGAATGAGGAGACTCGGAATGCACCAAAGAGTGTCTAGGTGAAGGAGAAGCTGAAGACTGGCATTGGTAACATTGCATCTTCGACTGGCTGGGCTTAAGAATGGCGAGGACAGCCAACTAGGTGGAGAGTGATGTGGAATGTATTGAGGCAGTATGAATGAGTGCCTTTGTGGAGACAGAGAGGGTGGCAGAGAGAAGAGTAAAGACGGTGAAGGTGGGGAGGGCTACAGTGTCAAGTCTTAGCAGAAGCTATGTTTGATTCCGTATGAGGAAATGCAGCAGCTCTCGATGCTGACTCCCTTGGTGCTGGGTCGGTGCTGTAAAAACCCTTCTTGTTACTCTTCACATCCCTTGCTAGCTGCAGTTCCAATTGTGCTTTTGCCTTCTTGATTACTTCCCCGCATTCTCCAGCAATAGATTTATACTCCTCCTTAGTCATCTGTACAAGTTTCCACTTCTTATACAGATCCTTTTTGAGTTTAAGCTCACCAGCGATTTCCCTGGTAAGCCATGAAGGTTGCCTACACTATTTACTTTTCTTACCACGCATTGGGATAGTTTGTTCCTGTGCTTTCAATAAAGCTTCATTAAAAAGTTTTTACAGACATGTTAACAATAAGAAAGTCCTCAGCGAGATTGCGGGGCCATTATTGGATGAGGGAGGCAACCTTGTGACAGATGATGTGGGAAAAGCTGAAGTACTCGATGCTTTTTTTGCCTCTGTCTTCATGGACAAGGTCAGCTCCCAGACTACTGCATTTAGGCAATGCAGTATGGGAAGGAGGTGGGCAGACCAGAGAGGTCCCAGATGACTGGAAAAAGGCAAATACAGTGCCCATCTTTAAAAAACTAAAGAAAGACAATCCAGAAAATTATAGATGGGTCAGCCTTATCTCAGTCCCTGGAAAAATCATGGAGGTGATCCACAAGGAACTGATTTTGAAGCACTTGGAAGAGGGGAAACTGATCAAGAGTAGTCAACATGGATTCACCATGGGCAAGTCATGCCTGACCAATCTGATTGGCTTCTATGCTGAGGTAAGTGGCTCTGTGGACATGGGAAAGTCAATGGATGTGTTATACCTTGACTTTAGCAAAGCTTTTGATACAGTCTTCCACAGCATTCTTCACGGAAATCCTTAGTCAACTTAAACTCAGAAAGGATGCATACAACAAATGGAAACATGGGCAGTTGACTAAGAAAGAGTATAAACATATGGCTGGAGAATGCGAGGGAGTAATTAGGAGAGTGAGAGCACAATTGGAACTGCAGCTGGCAAGAGATGTGAAGAGTAACAAGAAGGGTTTCTATAGGCATGTTAACAATAAGCAGGTTATCAGAGAAAGTGTAGGGCTGTTACTGGATGAAGGAGGTAACCTAGTGACAGATGAAGTCGGAAAAGCTGAAGTATTCAAAGCTTTTTTTGCCTCAGTCTTCATAGACAAAGTCAACTCCCACACAGCGGTCCTAGACAATGCAGTATGGGAAGGTGGAGGGCAGTCATGTGCGGGGAAGGAACAAGTTCTGAGCCATCTAGAAAAACTAGACGTACATAAATCCATGGGTCTGGATTTAATGCACCTGAGAGTACTGAGGGAATTGGCAGATGCCATTGCTAAACCTTTGGCCATTATCTTTGCAGACTCTTGGAGACTGGGGGAGATACCAGACGACTGGAAAAAGGCAAACATAGTGCCCATTTTTAAAAAAGGAAAGAAGGCCAATCCAGGGAACTAAAGACCGGTCAGCCTTACCTCAATTCCCAGAAAATAATGGAAGGGATCCTCAAGGAATCCATTTTGAGCACTTAGAAGAGGGGAAAGTAATCAAAAGTAGCCAACATGGATTCATCAGGAGCAAGTCCTGCCTGATCAATCTGATTAGCTTCTATGATGAGGTAACAGGCTGTGTGGGTATGGGGAAGTCAGTGGATGTGATATACTTTGACTTCAGCAAAGCTTTTGATACAGTGGATGAAACGCTGGATATGAGTAAACAGTGTGTCCTTGTAGCCAAGAAGGCTAATGGAATATTGGGGTGCATTAAGAGGAGCATTTCCAGCACATCTAGGGAGGTTGTGTTCCCTTCTATTTGGCACTGGTAAGGCCATATCTGGAATATTGTGTCCAGTTTTGGACCCCCCAGTATAAAAAGGATGTGGAGGTACTGGAGCAGGTTCAGCGGAGGGCAACAAAAATGATTAAGGGGCTGGAGCACAAGACCTATCAGGATAGGCTGAGGAATTTGGGCTTGTTTAGTTTACAGAAGAGAAGACTTAGGGGTGATTTAATAGCAGCCTTCAACTTGCCGAAGGGGAGCTCTAAAAAGGAGAGTGAGAAACTGTTCTCAGTGGTGTCTGATGGCAGAACAAGGAGTAATGGTCTGAAGTTGAAGAGGAAGAGGTGTAGGTTATATGTCAGGAAAAAACTACTTCACCAGGAGGGTGGTGAAGCATTTGGAATGTGTTGCCTAGAGAGGTGGTGGCTTCTCCATCCCTCAAGGTTTTTAAGTCTTGGCTGGACAAGGTCCTGGCAGGGATGACCTGGTGTGGGGGGGTTGATCCTGCTTGAAACAGGGGGCTGGACTAGATGACCTCCTGAGGTCCCTTCCAGCCCTATGATTCTTTGTGATTCTGTGTGATGTCCATGCACTTGATGAAGAAGGGTTTTGCCCACAAAAGATTATGCCCAAATAAAGTTGTTCATCTCTAAGTTCCTACAGGACTCCTCATTGTTTTTGTGGATAAAGGCTAACACAGGTATCCCTCTTACATTGAACAGTTATCAAATGTGAGTAAATTCAGCATCAGTCCCTGCAAGTCTTACTCACACAAATAGCCCTTCTTTATGTGGCTAGTCCCACTGCCTTCCCACTACATGGTCAGATTCTTTACGTGCTTCTCTGAAAATAACAGACAGAATGTCAGTTCAGTAGTCTTATATTCCACAGGAAAGTAATTAAAGCTCTTCCTCCGACATCATATTGGATGGTGCCACAATACGGTGGACAGATCACGGAGTGGAGAGAAATTTGAGAACATGGTAAGGTTCCTTAAGAAGCAACTATGTCAGCCGATGTTGCAACGTACAATTAGAAACAATGTTTTTCACAGGTCAAAGATTAAAAAAACCTGATTTATGGCTTGGGAGATTTCCACTCAACGCCTTGGAAATTCTGAATATATCGCAACCTCCTTATGAATGCCTGTTAGTAAGTTTCTTATCTTTAATATGTAAAACCCCATGGAAACAAACAATATTTAAAATTAGGCTAATATTACGTATAATTCACAAGAGAAAACAATATTTTTGAGAACATTTCCTACCCTAACTACAGTCATTTATTCTAAATTAGTACATAGC
Source organism: Carettochelys insculpta (assembly GCF_033958435.1). NCBI lineage: Eukaryota > Metazoa > Chordata > Testudines > Carettochelyidae > Carettochelys > Carettochelys insculpta. Next base: position 11,809,633 of record NC_134147.1, on the reverse strand, counting down.
AGTTGTCGGTTAAATGGATACTTTTCCCATAGGACTATCCCTGTAGAAAAGTATTTTAGGCAAAGTTTCCTAATCATAATGTATCTGTTTAGAATCAGAACATTTTCCTTGCTAATAATTAAGAAACATTAGCATGCGCCACTGCTTGAGAAAACAGTAGCTATCTGTAAAATATGTTCTGTACATCCATATTGCACTGAACTATTCAAATATGGCCACTGGTAATCTACTACTTTTCTTAAAAATTCCAATTTGAAATAAAGTAAAATGAAGCTATGTGAGTTAATGCATATTTTTTCTGTAATAAAACCATGACCTTAATTTTGTTTTCAGTGCATCTCTTCCACTGTTCTGTTCAGAGTCTATTTCAGTTTTACCTAGAAGAGTTTCAGTCAGAAGGAGAGGATCTGGAGGAACTGGAGGATTGGGCGAAAAGAAATTTGATGAGGTTCAGCAAGGAGAAGTGCAGAGTCCTGCACTTGAGATGGAAGATTCCCAAGCACTGTTACAGGCTGGGGACTGACTAGCTAAGTAGCAGTGCAACAGAAAAGGACCTGGGGATTATGGTGGATGAAAGGCTGGATATGAGTTAACAGCGTACCGTTGTAGCCAAGAAGGCTAATGGCATATTGAGTTACATTAGGAGAAGCATTTCCAGCAGATCTAGAGAAGTTATTATTCCCCTCTATTTGGCACTGGTGAGGCCACATCTGGAGTATTGCATCCAGTTCTGGCCCCCCAATATAGAAAGGCTGTGGATGTATTGGATTGGAGTCAATGGAGGGCATCAAAAATGTATAAGGGCATGACCAATGAGGTGAGGCTGAGGGGTCTGGGCTTATTTAGTTTGCAGAAGATAAGACTGAGGGGTGATTTGATAGAAGCCTTCAACGTCCCGAAAGGGGCTCTAAAGAAGATGGAGAGAGACTGTTCTCAGTGGTGACAGATGGCTGAACAAGGAGTAATAGTCTGAAGTTACAGAGGGAGAGGTGTAGGCTGGATATTAGGGACAACTATTTCACCAGGAGTGTGGTGAAGCACTGGAATATGTTAGTGAGACAGGTGGTGGAATCTTCATCCCAGAGACATAGTTACAGCTGGGATGATTTAGTTGGGATTGATCCTGTTTTAGGCAGGGGGCTAGACTAGATGACCTCCTGAGGTTCCTTCCAGCCCTAGAATTCTATGGTTCTGTGATGATGATTCTATGATCTGTTGATTTCCCACTCATGCTCAAGAGGGAAACTGCAGCTGAGGTCATCCGCAATTGTAACAAAGAAACCCAGGATTGTCCTTATGGGTCTCTGCACTAAGTGTCAGCTTAAAAGAAGCCTCAAAGGCCCACCGTGTGCCTTGCCCTGTCTCCTGTACTTGCAGGAGCTTGGGATCACAGTGTCACCGGGCCATCCTCATCATTGGCTAGTCCAAACACAGTTTTTCATGGAGGAGGCTTGCTCCTCATTCACTGCCCCTTAGGGGTGGCCTGCCTTTTCCTGCCCCTTTGGGCTGCCCTGTGGTGTGGGGGTGGTGTGGGGTAAACCCAGTCCCCTTCCACATGATCTGGGTTCCAGCCCAGGGACCCTAGGCAGATGATGCAGGAGGGCCTTCCCTCCCTAGGCCCTCCTAGTGCCACAGCCTGCCTCCCTGGGTCACTTCCACCAGACCCGCTTTTCCCCAGTACTTTCCTCTGACAGCCACAGTTCTTCTCCCTTGCGAGTCCTTCTCTCCATAGTTCCTGTCCAGCCTCTGTCTCCTTCCTCCTCCTTGCCTGCGGGGGAGCCTTTTTAATTAGCTTAATTAGCCCCAGGTGCTGGTTTACCCTGGCACTGCAGACTGCTCCTTCCTGGGCTTAGTCCTTCAGGAACATGAAAGCATATATCTAGCTGCCAACATAACTCCCCTCCACAAGGGCGCTGTAGCTGGCTGTGGGCCAGGGTCTATTATGGCAAGGATGTTGTTTTTGCCTGGTATGTAGACCATCAGGTGGATTTATTGAAAGATGCACAACTCCCACAGTTGCACTGCTTCCTGGCAGGTTGTTTTGCTTGTACTCCACCCTGTTTGTTGATGTAGGTATCATTGCTGTATTGTCTGTCGTTATGCGGACTGTGGTGTTAGACATCTGCATGAAGAAGTGTATGCAGGTATACTGAACTGCTCTCAGGTCTAAGAGGCTGATGTGCTAAAGCCATTTGTTTGCTGACCATGCGCCCTGGACCACTTGATCCCCAACCTTGCAGGGAAGCATCCATGGTAATCGTGACAGTTGGAGAGGGTCTCTGGAAGGGAACCCCAGTGCATACATTCTGAGGCTGCAGCCACCAACTGAGGGAGTCCCTGACTAGCAGGGACGCTCAGTGTTTTGTTCAGCAGATGGACATGGGGCCTGAACCCTGCTCTGAACCAGGCCTGCACTGATCTCATCCAGAGGCGTACGTGGGGTAGAACTGAGATCGCTGCTGCCATGCGCCGAGGTGATATACACATTGCCTTGCAGTTATTCTGGGACTGACCTGTAGTGTGAAGACAAGGTCTTGGATTGACCATAATCCGCATTGCAGCGGTGAGGCTGTGGCTGTCTGGAAGTCCAAGAATGCACCAATGAACTCGGGTGTACAAGGTTTATACATAAACCCAGATCGGCGAACAGCATTCTGTTCAAAGATGTTGTACATTGGTTCTGAGCCCCGTATTAGCCGGTTGTCTAGGTAGGGAAAATGGTTACCCCTTTGTTCTTACATATGCAGTAACCACAGCTAGGACCTTTGAGAAGACCCTTGGTGCTGTGCAGACGCCAAATAGTAGCACCCTGTATTGGAAATGTCATTTTGCTTTCATGAATCTGAGGAATTGCCTGTACGATGGGTGAATGGTGATGTGAAGATAAGCATCCTGGAGGTTGAGAGTGGACAGCCAATCCCCTTTCTGCAGTGCAGGAAAGATTGTGGATAAAGTTACAGAGGGAGAGGTGTAGGTTGGATATCAGGAAAAACTATTTCACCAGGAGAGTGGTGAAGGCCTGGACTGTGTTACCAAGAGAGGTGGTGGAGACTCCATCCCAGATGTTTTTAAGTCCTGACTTGACAAGGTTCTGGCTGGGAAGACTTAGTTGGGGTTGAGCCTGCTTTAGGCAGGGGGCTGGATGACCTCCTGAGGTCCCTTCCAGCCCTAGGATTCTATGAACGTTACCATCTTGAATCTTTGACAACACACACACTGGTTTAGCTTTCTGGGGTCTAGTATGGCTCTCCAACCCCCCATTTTCTTCTGTGTGAGAAAGTATTGTGAGTAAAAGCCCCTTCCCTTATGTTCGGTGGATACCGTTTGTATGGCCCCCAGCTGTAGAAGATGTGTGTCTTGCATGAGCAGAGAGGGGTCCCTGAAAAGGGCTGGGGCTGAGGGCTGCGGTTAGGCTCTGGAGAGGAATGGAATGATGTAACTGGGGTGTACAATTGCTAAGAACCACTTGTCGGTGGTGTTGGCTCACCATGCAGGGTAGAATGCTGCTAGCCTTGAGCCAAAGACGGTGTGTGGCTTGGCTTGAGGCCTGGCCACTATGGGGAGCGTCCAACTCTCAACCAAATCTTCAAAGTGACTGACAGGCCGGAGCCTGCTGGGTCAAAGACTAGTCTGCGGTTTGGCTCTGCCTCAGTTGTTTCTGACATCATTTGCTATCATATTGTCTGTTGCTGAATGGAGATGGTTTGTACCTATAACTAAACTGTCTGTTTTGTTTACATTTTGTAGCAACCCTTTGGATGCTGAGGGTAATGTGATCTGTGAATTCTTGGGCGAGTGAAAGCATCTTGTTAGTGCTCTCAGCGAACAGTTACACCATTTCAAAGGGAAGATCCTTGACGGTTGTTTGGACCTCCCTAGGAATCTCAGACAGTTGTAGCCAGGACACTTGCTGCATGACCACCGCTGACAGTAGGCACCTGGCATCAGTATCTGCTGTGTCCAGAGCTAATCATAGGGCTGGTAGGGACCTCAGGAGGTCATCTAGTCCAGCCTGCTGCCTAAAGCAGGATCAACCCCAACTAAGTCATCCCAGCCAGGACCTTGTCAAGCCAGGACTTAAAAAACTTCTAGGGATGGAGAATCCACCACCTCTCTAGGCAACGCATTCCAGTGCTTCACCATCCTCCTGGTGAAGTAGTTTTTCCTAATATCTGACCTACACCTCTCCCTCTTCAACTTCAGACCATTACTCCTTGTTCTGCCATCTATCATCACTGAAAACAATTTCTCTCCATCCTCTTTAGAGCACCCTTTCAGGAAGTTGAAGGCTGCTATTGAATCACCCCTCACCCTCACTTTAAAGCTGTCCTTGAAATGGGTGAGCCCTCTCCCATGAAGGCTTTGTATTGGTCTCTTTTGTTACCTGGAATTGTTTCAATAAAGGTGTGAAGTTAGTCAAAGACGTGGTGTGTATATCTTGCAGATAGATATAATTGGCAATACAAAACTGTAGGCTGGGCAATAGGTATGCTTTTTCCGCATCACATCCAGTGATGTCTCCAGGGGTGGATCTAATATTCTGTTATTTACTCTGATTCACAGCCTCTACTATCAATGAGATAGAGGGTGAGTGAGAGAAGAGGAACTCAGCCTCCCTTGAGGCCACATGGTACTTTCAGTCCAGCCTGTTTGATGTGGGTGGAATGGAGGCTGGAGTGCTCCAGAAAAGCCTGGCTGGATCCAGAGAAGTGCTTTACATAACATAAGAACATAAGAATGGCCATACTGGGTCAGACCAAAGGTCCATCGAGCCCAGCATCCCATCTGCCGACGGTGGCCAATGCCAGGTGCCCCAGAGAAGGAGAACAGAAGACAATGATCAAGTGATTTATCTCCTGCCATCCATCTCCTGCCCTTGTTATGAAGGCTGGGGCACCATACTTTATCCCTGGCTAATAGCCATTTATGGACCTAACCTGCAAAAATTTATCAAGCTCTTTTTTAAACCCTAATAGAGTCCTGGCCTTCACAGCCTCCTCTGGCAAGGAGTTCCACAGGTTGACTGTGCGCTGTGTGAAGAAAAATTTCCTTTTATTAGTTTTGAACCTACTACCCATCAATTTCATTTGGTGTCCCCTAGTTCTTGTATTATGGGAAAAGGTAAATAATTTTTCTATATTCACTTTCTCCACACCATTCATGATTTTATATACCTCTATCATATCGCCCCTCAATCGCCTTTTTTCCAAACTGAAAAGTCCCAGTCTCTCTAGCCTCTCCCCATATGGGACCCTTTCCAAGCCCTAATCAGCTTAGTCGCCCTTTTCTGAACCTTTTCTAATGCCAATATATCTTTTTTGAGGTAAGGAGACCACATCTGCACGCAGTACTCGAGATGTGGGCATACCATAGTTTTATATAGGGGAAGTATGATCTCTTTTGTCTTATTATTGATCCCTTTTTTAATAATTCCTAACATCCTATTTGCCTTACTAACTGCCGCTGCACACTCCATGGATGTCTTCAGAGAACTATCCACTATAACTCCAAGATCCCTTTCCTGATCTGTCGTAGCTAAATTTGACCCCATCATGTAGTACGTGTAATTTGGGTTATTTTTTCCAACATGCATTACCTTACACTTACCCACATTAAATTTCATTTGCCATTTTGCTGCCCAATCACTCAGTTTGCTGAGATATTTTTGTAGTTCTTCACAATCCCTTTTGCTTTTGACTGTCCTGAACAACTTGGTGTCATCTGCAAACTTTGCCACCTCACTGCTTACACCATTTTCTAGATCATTGATGAACAATTTGAACAGGATCGGTCCCAGGACTGACCCCTGGGGAACACCACTAGTTACCCTCCTCCATTGTGAAAATTTACCATTTATTCCCACCCTTTGTTTTCTGTCTTTTAACCAATTCCCGATCCATGAAAGGACCTTTCCTCCTATCCCATGACCACCTAATTTACATAAAAGCCTTTGGTGTGGGACCGTGTCAAAGGCCTTCTGGAAATCTAGGTATATTATGTCCACTGGGTGCCCCTTGTCCGCATGTTTATTAACCCCTTCAAAGAATTCTAGTAGATTAGTTAGACACGACTTCCCTCTGCAGAAACCATGCTGACTTTTGCCCAACAATTCGTTCTCTTCTATGTGCCTTGCAATTTTACTCTTTATTAGTGTTTCTACTAATTTGCCTGGTACTGATGTTAAACTTATCGGTCTATAATTGCCAGGATCTCCTCTAGAGCCTTTTTTAAATATTGGTGTTATATTGGCCGTCTTCCAGTCATTTGGTACCAAAGTGGATTTAAAGGATAGGTTACAAACCACTGTTAATAACTCCGCAATTTCACATTTGAGTTCTTTCAGAACCCTTGGGTGAATGCCGTCCGGTCCTGGAGACTTGTTACTATTTAGCTTATCAATTAATTCCAAAACCTCCTCTAATGTCACTTCAATCTGAGTGAGTTCCTCAGATTTGTCACCTAAAAAGGCTGGCTCAGATTTAGGAACCTCTGTAACATCCTCAGCCGTGAAGACTGAAGCAAAGAAATCATTTAATTGCTCCGCAATGGCACTGTCTTCCCTGATCGCTCCTTTTATATCTTTATCATCCAAGGGCCCCACTGCTTTTTTAGCAGGCTTCCTGCTTCTAATGTATTTAAAAAACATTTTACTATCGTTTTTTGAATTTTTGGCTAGCTGTTCCTCAAACTCTTTTTTGGCTTTTCTCACTACATTATGACACTTAATTTGGGAGTGTTTATGTTCCTTCCTATTTTCCTCACTAGGATTTGACTTCCACTTTTTAAAAGCTGCCCTTTTCTCTCTCACTGCCTTTTTAACATGGCTGTTAAGCCATGGTGGTTCTTTGTTAGGTCTCTTACTGTGTTTTTTTATTTGGGGTATACATTTAAGTTGGGCCTCTAGTATGGTGTCTTTAAACAGTTTCCATGCAGCTTCCAGGGATTTTAGTTTAATTACTCTACCTTTTAGTTTCTGTTTAACTAGCTTCCTCATTTTAGTGTAATTCCCCTTTTTGAAATTAAATGCCAGAGTGTTTGACCGCTGCGGTGTTCTTCCCAACACAGGAATATTAAAAGTTATTATATTGTGGTCACTATTTCCAAGCGGTCCAATAACAGTTACTGTTAACTGTTTGTTAACTGGTATGGTCATTCTGTTTTGGGTGGACAAATGTAAACTATTGTGATGTGTTGTGATGTGATGTGTATCCTTTGGGGTTGAGAGGGATATCTCAAGCCTGTCTGAGACCCTCCTGAAGAGGTGTAGAAAGGTCCTGAAGTCATCACCCAAGTGGGCAGTGAGAGGACACATCATCGAGTTTGTGGAGGATGATAAAGGAGAAAATTATGATGGGATCGGGGAATGTGATCTGACATTTTCCTTAGTGTAAGTCCCATAGTCCTTGGCCTCTGAGAACTCCAACCAATCCAGTGACTGAATACTTGGAGGTCAAGGTCTGGGTCAAGGTACATCCTCTGGGGATTTGTTCTGTCCAGACTTCACATTCTTCTCTGGAGGTGTTTTTCCCATCATCCTCTTGTATCGTCTGTAGTTCCAGGTGCTCCCTCTACATGACTGGGCCCACCAGATAGGTTATTATGTGGGTTTCTCCATCCAGGGGTACCTAGGGCTTGCAAAGTGGCAGTCTTGTCTTCTTTGCTTCAAACATGCCACTTTTCCAGTGGCTTTTAGAGGATCTCAGGCATATCCTCTGTTCCAAGTTCTAGCTCAGAAGTCTTCTCATGAGCATCCAAGATCTGTCCTGCTCCATAACTTGCTGCTCTTCTCCTGAGCCTTTCCTGCCTCCCTCATACTCACCCTTTTGCTGGATTTGCTGGCCGACGCTACTCCTCCCAGGGACTAATGGTAGGGTGCTTCCCTCTATAGCCCCAACCATACATTTCCTCTCCCTGGGCATCACTGCAAACTGCTGCTTTCAGCTCCTGGATTTTACACAGACCCCCACCTGTTTCTGTCTAGCTGAGCATTTATACAGATCCACATCTGCTCTGCGGTTCCTCCTCCAGGAGCCAACTGGGCAGTTTATTGCATAAGTGCTGGAACTGGGGGTACTGCAGCAGCCTCTGGCTTAACGTAGTTTTCATTACATACAGGCTGTGGCCACACTAGGGAGTGACATCGAAATGGCTTATCCCTATCCATTTTTAGGTGCTATGGAAGCGACTACACATGAAATGTGGATTGATATTGCAATCTACAACATCAAAAAGACTCCTAGTCATTTTGAAATGGAGCAGCTACACAGCCACAGCTTCATTTTGAAATAACAGGGCAGGAAATGGCGTGGGCAGGGTCGAATGGCCAACAAGCCCTTCCTGGAGCACGGGCAAGCCAGTCCCTTAAGGGTCCCCTCCCAAACACATTCCGCGCGCACATGCTGAGGACCCTGGCTGCTTGCAGCATGCACAGCACTCGGCAGAGCCTTGGTTAGCCAGCACACCACTGCCTGCCATGGACCTGCAGCACTTCACTGGTGGGGACACCTTGGACATCATGGCCATCCTGATAGCAAGCCATATGATGCTACGTGCTGCCCGACACGTGGCCAACCTCCTGCAGGCTCCCCCCACACTGCACCTGGAGCACTCCGTGTTCCAGCCCCACCGTCGCCTCTAGCAGTACCTCACCAGGAAGGAATGGTGGGACGACATTGTCCTCGGATAGTGGGACGATGACCAGTGGCTCTGCAACTTCCGGATGACTCAGGTCACCTTCATGGAGCTATGTGATTGGCTGGCACCAGCACTTCGCCACCAGGACACCTGCATGCAGCCCGTGGCCCCCACTGGAGAAACAAGTGGCCATTGCTCTGTGGAAGCTGGCCATCTTGGACAGCAACCGCTAGGTCGGTCACCAATTCGGGTGGGGAAGGCCACTGTCAGGGTCATCCTCCTTGAGGTAAGGCACCCAGGGCCACACACCCACAGTGGGGTCCTGGGGAGGGGGATCCCAGGGAGCGGGGCCTGGACAGTGGGGTCCTGGGGAGGGGGGTCCCCCATATGTTACCACACACTCATGGACACCTGTGCCCTCTACCCCCCCCACACACAGCTTGTTGCCACCATCAACAAGATCCTCCTGCGCTGCCTGCTCTGCCTTGGAGATGTGGATGCTGCCAGGGCTGGCTTCCAACAGCTGGGATTCCCCAGCTGCAGCGGTGCATTGGATAGCACCCATATTGCCATCCAGGCCCCACCACACAGCTGGGGATGGTACATCAACCAAAAGGGCTACCACTCCGTCATCCTCCAGGCCCTCGTGGATGCCTGAGGATGTTTCACTGACATCTGTGTGGGATGGCCAGGCTGGGCCCACAATGCCCGCATCCTGTGGAACTTGTGGCTCAGCCACAGGATGGCAGAGGGCACCTACATCCCCCCACAGGAGCTGCTGGTGGGGGACATGACCATGCCCCTTGCATTATCGCCAGTGCTGCTTACCCACTCCAGGCCTGGCTAATGTGCCCCTACACAGGACACACCAATGAGAGCCAGGAACTCTTCAATGCCTGCCTCAGCCAGGCGAGGAACACTGTGGAGTGGGCATTCAGCCGTCTGAAGACATGTTTCAGGTGCCTCCTGATGCGCCTGGAGGTAGGCCTGCCCAGCGTGCCTGCCGTCGTGGGCACCTGCTGTGCACTGCACAACCTCGTGGAGAGCATGCAGGAGCTCTTTGTGGCACACCGGGCAGCTGAGGCTGTGTGCACTATGAGCAGCCAGGTCTAGTCCCGTATTGCCAGGTGCACCAGGATGTGGTGCGCATGTGGGAGGGCCTCCGGGAGACCATTGCCCAGGGGCTCCCATGACTTGGCCCAGCTCACTCCACTCAACCCCCACCCCTGTTCTCACCCCTGCCCCACCAGCAACCCCCTTGCCATCCCCACCAGAGGCAGGACACATATCACAGTTAAATAAAGTCAACCGCTATTTTTGGAACACAAAGAACATGTGATTATTTATGGGGGGGCACAGGGGTGAACTATTTACATGGGGGCAGGGGTGAACTATATACATGGGGAGGTGGGGGGCCTCAATCCTCCATCAGAGTGGCTGGTTAGGAGCCACGATGGCCCCTGGAGCCGTGACCACCCCAGGTCTGGGGACCACGGTGGGGCCGGGACGGGGCAGGTGGAACAGGGAGGTAGGGCTGGACTGGGGTATCTGGGGGCTCCGACTCACGAGGAGGAGGGGAGGGAGCCACGGATGGGCAGGGCTTGCCTGGCCACAGCCAGCGTGCCAGCTCCCGCTGCTCAGCTGAGGTCATGTCGGCTGGGAGCAGAGCTCCAAGGGCGGTGGGGGTGGAAGGGGCACAGTCGGGGCTGGGGAAGATGGGGGTAGCTGAGGAAGGGGGGGGTGGCAGGGAAAAGCGGGAGGCTGGGACAGAGGTGGGGGCTGGGGAAAAGGGTGGGACTGGGGAGGAAAAGGGGGCTGGGGCAGAGGGGGGTGCTGTGGGAAAGGCCAGCCATGGATCAGGGTGTCAAGATACCTGGCCACCCGGTCCCAGGCTGCCCGCTCCATGGAGAGCCATCCCTGCAACAAGCGGTTCTGCTCCCGCCATGCAGCTGTGTGGGCTGCTGCTAGATCATCTGCCCAGCTGTGGCTGTGGCTCCTCCCACCATGGCACCTGGTCTGGGGAGGTTTCGCCCCCTCTGGGGCCTCCAGGGGGCTAGGGTGGCTGGCAGATGCCGAGGCTGTGAAGACATCAGGTGACAGGGTGGTGCCCCGTCAGTCGTGAGCCTGGGTACTGTGGGCCAGCAGCCTTGTCCCAACCGCCATGCCACCCTGCTTCTGGTGAGGGGCTCTGGGACAGCCTGTCTTCTGATGGGGTCCATCAATGAGGGGTCATTAGAGTGGTTGTCCAAGCCCTCCTGGGCTTCTGACCCTCATGGCAGCCCATGGCCCCATGTGGGCCCCACCCAGCAGCAATTACAGCCATCCCCGTCTCCCTGGCCCATGGTCGTGTGCCTAGGCCCGTACCGGCTGTGTCAGGGACCGCCCCAACCCCCCCAACCACATGACCAGTGCACCCCACGCCCAGTCCTACCTGAGGGTTCCTCGGGTGGTTCAGGGGAGGCCTGGGTGGAGGTAGTCCGGCTAGGGCCCTCGGAGGGCTCGGCCATGCACAGCAGTCCCTCGCTCCTGCTGTCACTGTCCGCGGTGCCAGCAGGTACTTCGGGGCCTGCAGTGGGGGGGCATCGAGGGTCCTGGCTGGGGCTCCTTGCACTGCCCCTCCAGCTCTGCCATGTCCAGTGTCTCTTTGGGTGATGCAGCCTCCCTGGGTTTCAGCAGCTGGTGCAGCTCCCTGAAGTAGGGGCAGGTGGCTGGCGCTGCCCTGACTGTCTGGCTGAGTCCCTTGCTCGGGCATAGCCCTGCCGCAGCTCCTTGACTTCAGAGCGGACCTGCTCGGGGGTCCACAGGGGTGGCCCCTTGTGGCGAGGTTGCTGGCGAGGTGGGTGAAGACGTCTGCGTTTCTCTTCCACCCCTCCTTCCTGAGCAGGATGTCCTCCTCCCCCCAGACAGCCAGCAGGTCCCAGACTTCAGCTTCCAGCCAGAGGGCCCCCCCACCTCTTTGGGGGCTGCCCAGAGCCCTGGGAGCCCTGCTGCCCGGACCCCTTGGCTCCATAGGGATCCTGAGGGTCTTGGCTGCTGGCCATCAGTCCAGCCATGGTGGGGCGTCGCTTTCTGGGGGTGCTAGGGAGTGTCATCTGGCCACCTCGTAGTCCGATGGCTACCAGCACACGCTCAGCTTCCTGCACAGGGTTTCTGTGTCCTAGCAGCTTTAAGGCACCCGCAGCTGACAGCCACAGAGCTCTGGCTGCTGGTGGGAGGGGCTGGCTCTGTGGAGGACTTTTCATTTCGAAATGGCAGCCAGGGAGCAGCTACACACATTTAATTTCAAGATTAACATTGAGAGGAGGTGTTACTCCCAACAAGGGAGTGGAATAACCATTTCAAAATGAACGCCTTTTCATTTTGAAATGAACAATTGCTGTGTAGTTGCTCTCCTGCTCATTTCGAAATTGCCCCTCATTTCGAAATGAGCTGCTAGTGTGGCCACAGCCACAGAGTTCACAGTTTGGCTCAGTGGCTCACAGCACCCCTAAAAAGATTGTTACAGCACCCCCGGTTAATGGTGTCTTCTAACCACCTTAACCCTTTCAGGCCTTGTGTGGCAAGCGCACACCATAGCAACCCCGCTTGGAATTTTAAAAGCCACAAGTCAGTGACCATATAATTGCATTTGAGGCTAAGGGACTGGCGACAGAAGTGGGGGTTTAGCCAGCAGAGGCAAGTCCACACGGCCTCTGCAGTGCCGGCACCCCCTTCTGCCAGCACTGAACTCTCATGTGGCTATGGTAATGAGCTTCAGGAGTATGCAAATGAGCAGCCATTTGCAATCCCAAGAAGCTCAGTTTGCATAGCTCTGACGGCAGTGGTGCTGGGCAGAGCTCCGTGTAGACCCAGCCTCTGTCTTGCTGGTGGGAGAGACCTCCTCTTTCGAGTATGCAAGAAAGAGTGACCAAATTTCTAAATAGCTGTCCTCTATTTGGAACTTCTCTTGTATATGTATTTGGTGTGAAAGCTTTTCCATTACAAGAGCAGTTTGTATTTTACTACATGACAAAGCCAAAGGAGGAAGGCTCACATTTCCCCAGTTGAGCTTCTAACAGTAAAAAATAAATGTATTCATTCTGTAATCTATTTAAAATGAAGATCCTTTACTGGAGCATTAAGTAGGCAGGTTTGGAGATCTCTCAGATGCCAGAATTTTTTATAAGATGACTCTCTAATAATTTCCTCCAAAAAGCATCTAATTTCTGGACTCAAAACACCTCATATGGAAGTATGCCCTTTTCCCCTGCAACCCCTCCAGAACAGCTCTGTAACAGTGAAAATATCTTAGACTCACACAGTCCTAGGGCTGGAAGAGAACTCAGGAGGTCATTGAATCAAGCCTCCTGGCCAAAGCAGGACCAATCCTTACTAAATTATCTGAACCAAGACCCGGTCAAGCCAGGACTTAAAAACTTCTATGAGAAATCTTAACTGGAGCCAAATGCCATTTATAAAGTAATTCTAAAAATTATTTATGAACTACAAAATTGAAGACATATATCCTCATCCCCTTAGAGAGCCTGACGCATACATATTACATTTTGCCCTGATCCCTCTCCCATCTTCGCATTTGGGTTGTTTTTCTATCAACATCTTTGTCAATCAATATTAGAAGTTGCTCCAGCTTGCTCCTGGATCAACTCCTCAAATGTGGTAAGAGGTATATTCAGATTTAACAATAAAATGTTTGGTTTGTAAATACTGAAAATATGGGATCTTGATAATATTTACACTATTACATATATCGTGGTATGATTAAAATCAGAAACCAGGAACAGCTGTCTATCTTGAGTGATCTCAGCTTTTTCCCACAATGAAAAGTCCATTTGATATTTTCTAGGGATAAAATTCTGATGATTAATGAAAATAGCAAAGAGAGAGGGCCTCATCAATGGGAATTTGGAAAAATGTGTCCAAAGGCATTAAGGTTATCTGCATGAATTATTTTGGTGATATGAACTTCTTTTTAATCCAACAGTTACTATGAATAGCTAAATTTTGGGCTCCAGTTTTATTTTACATAATATCTGAATGGGCTATTTTTAACTCAGTTGATCACATATTTTAAATGTGATGCATCATAAAATAAGAATAGCAATAAACCAAATCAGGGAAAGCTAATCCACTCCTCTCTATAGGTTTACACAGAACTATAGAACTTACCCTTTGTTTTATTATGTTTGCCATATGAATTTTAATAGCTCGTCCTGCCATTTTTAATGTCATGTCAGTGACACCAATAGGAATGCACTGAAACAAAAACAACTTTAGGAAGACATTCACCTTTACTAAGGCTACCCTACCTCAGCAAGAAATGTAATATTTTGTTCATTCATTCAAGTCTTTTATGACTTTTATTTCATATTGGAGGGCAATTTGCCTTAAAACATTTGCTATATTTCTCCACAATATTTATTCCAAAATATTTTAAAAATTTCTTGACCCATTTAAACTAATGTAGCTGGCAACAGGTTGTTTTGACCTTTTCAGATTTATCATAGTTCACTGGGACACCAAAGCTATTTGTGCTCTAATCCACAAGATGTTTTGATGCCCTTCACCAAGGGGCTATTTCTTGTTCGTGTTGTAAATGGTTTCATTGCCAAAGTAAAAATTGAGGGCGGGGGGGGGTGGGTTATGGGCAAGCCTGTCTCTACCTTTAGACAAATTAAAAGGAGGGTGTTGAAGACTAATAACCGAAACAGACACTCAAGGATGATTACAGAGGACCTATATATTCCTACAAAACCAATTTTCAAAAAACATAAATGTTTCTAAAATCTCTGAGGTACTGCCACTCTACCCAGTCAAAGGTGTCCTCAGTTCTCAAAGAAGAAGGGGCAGAGGAAGAATTTCTAGAACTATGACATAGTTAAGTTAGAGTTCATCTCATATTAGCTGCGTCTACACGTGCACGCTACTTCGAAGTAGCGGCACCAACTTCGACGTTAGGCGGCGAGACGTCGAAGTCGCTAACCTCATGAGGAGATAGAAATAGCGCCCTACTTCGACGTTCAACGTCGAAGTAGGGACCGTGTAGTCATTGCGCGTCCCGCAACTTCGAAATAGCGGGGTCCGCCATGGCGGCCATCAGCTGAGGGGTTGAGAGACACTCTCTCTCCAGCCCCTGCGGGGCTCTATGGTCACCGTGGGCAGCAGCCCTTAGCCCAGGGCTTCTGGCTGCTGCTGCTGAAGCTGGGGATCCATGCTGCAGGCACAGGGTCTGCAACCAGTTGTCGGCTCTGTGGATCTTGTGTTGTTTAGTGCAACTGTGTCTGGGAGGGGCCCTTTAAGGGAGCGGCTTGCTGTTGAGTCCGCCCTGTGACCCTGTCTGCAGCTGTGCCTGGCACCCTTATTTCGATGTGTGCTACTTTGGTGTGTAGACGTTCCCTCGCAGCGCCTATTTTGATGTGGTGCTGCGCAATGTCGAAGTTGAACATCGACGTTGCCAGCCCTGGAGGACGTATAGATGTTATTCATCGAAATAGCCTATTTCGATGTAGGCTTCACGTGTAGACGTAGCCATTTAGGGGTAAATTACAGCTAAATAAAAGCACAGAAAACTGAGAGCCAAGGCTGGTGGCTGTAAACAAACTTTATGGGACTGTGAGAAACTTGGTCTCACCCATGATAAATGGACACCTGGCTAACTAAAATCAAGCTGGGCCCTGGATGTTGTGGACCAGAGAGTGCCGGACTAGAGAGGTTAAGGTAGCACCTTGATTTAAATTTTAAAAGTCACATTAATTAACAAATAGGTGTGTATGATGCACTATTGGTAATTTCTTTCTTTTGGAATGTACAATTTTTGTTTCTTTTCATGAATCTGGATTTTCATTCCCTTCCCTAATATGTCATTAAATGAGCCAGTTAAAATAGCAACCAATGCCTGTTCAGAGCTCTGTAACACTCCTCCAGAAAATCTGCTGGGACCCGGAAGTTTCTTGGATATTGAAAATTCTTAACTACATCTTCAGCTTCCTCTGCAGAACCTTGCCCATTAAAATTTGCCACATCCCCCTATGATACCTGAGGATTTTTATACTTCTCAAGTATCTATTTATATATCAGGATTTAGGTGTTCTGAAATATACAACGTATGGTTAAAGTTAGCAATCATTTCACATATGCTGGTGTCTAAATATCCTTTTTTTTATTTCTAATCTGATGCATGGCTAATATGTACTGTTTCTGTTTTAATTTTCTGGCTAAAAGCCTATCAGCTTTATTACCCTTTTTATATTATATTCATTTAATATAGCTATATGTTTGCTCAGCCTTACTGTTTATAACAAGGTAATCTTCCCTCTAATTTAATTTATTTTCTTATATGTTCTTTTAGAGCCTATAGATTCATGTCTTTCCAGAAAAGAAAGATATTTAACTATACTATCTTCTTCAAGGGGCCTCATCTTTTTGTGTTTTATTTATAGGGATTCCACTAATTACTGCCTTTGTAGCATCTCAGGAAACCTTCATATTTTCTCCTATATAGTACTGGGATTTTTTCCAGTTTACAGATTATAAGGGGGTGATACAGAAAAGCTTTATTCAACCACTAGGCCTTTTTTTTTTCCCTACTGAATCCCAATCTTGCACCAGAATGATCAGACCAAGTTATAATGCTCAGATTAGACTTTTAGACCAAATTAGCCAAAGTGCTAAAAATGATAATCAAATCAACTCTGGAATAAGATCCATGAATAGCAGAATAATATGTATTGTCCCTAATATCCCATCAATATGTATTGTCCCATTTCCCATCAGACATGCTCCAAATCCTCATTTTCAAAGTGAAGCAACAAGTGTGCACTTCCTCCTCCCAAGCACCCTCTGTGCACATACAATTGATCTAAAATGGGTTAAGCATTTTGTTAAAATCCACCTAGAATTATATCTCCTTTTGCAAAACTTCCAAAATCACTCTGACAAGCTTGCCTCTGATTGGAGCATATGCACTGGCCAACATGAGCTGTTTACTTTTCAAGAATCCCTGAACTGAAATCTGTCTGTCCTCTGTATTTATAAATTGTGTTGAACCTATAGAAGTGTTTAGCAAAAAGTATTGTCCCCTGTTCTTTTATAAGATTGGCCTGCAAAGAGAGACAGGTATTCAAGTGTTTATCATAATTTTTCTTCATGTATTTCCTACAAATAGATTATATTCAAAAAATCCTTTTGTCAACAAATAGAATACTCTTTTTCCTTTTTGTTGGATCATTCATTCCCGAAACATGAGCAGTCATGACATTAACAAACTGACCCATGAGCAAAGATCTGGCCTAGGTTCTGAAGACTCACACATAAACTTGTACTCTCTCCTGGTCCATTTACACAGCATCTATGAACTTCGTTCACTAAATTTAAGGCACACTTGTGTTATATACATAAAGCCAACAAGGAATTCTGACTTGGTGCTGACTTATTTTACCATATGACTTCCTATTAATTCATCTTTTTTGTAACGTCCCTCAGTGTGACTTACATCAATTAGACTCAGTTTACCAATGTCAGAGATGGCATTTAAGGGGATGTATGTAATTTGGGGTGTATATTGGTTCCTGAGCTGGAGTCTAACGGAGTGCATCCTCAATGCTGAAAATACTGCAAGAAGATGTAAGTCACTTCAGCTTCCCTTCAATTCAATCAGACTAGCCTCTGAATTTGGTCCTCAGTGTATTCTTACCTAATATGTTGGGGAGAACACACAAGAAAATGAATGAGTAATGAACAGCTGAAAACCTCCATGTTCCCAAGAAACATGACATGAAATACAAACTAACACAGCAGGAGATTATATTATGGGTTTACGACTTGAAGAACAAATCCAAACCTTTCTTGATATTCATAAAAGTCACTTTATTTCTCTTTTACATAGCACTTTGAGCTGAATATACTGTCTGATGATGGTGCATCATGTGAAACAGGTCTCAGCCCCAGTTGCACAGAAAAGACTGCTCTGGGATTCAGTTAACTAAAAAGGCTTCTTGGTCCTAAAAATGTTGTAAACAGCTAGTGATTTCCTGATATCACATTTGAAGACGGCAATGTAAGAGTCTTAAAGTGGGTCCAGATGTTATCAGGCCCAATATTCATACCTGTAGTCTTTTGAGTTCTCATAAAGAACTGCAATAACCTGAGATTCAATCATTGTTTTTGCTGCTAACTTGTGAGTTTCACTTATAGCATTAGAGAAAGTATCGTGGATTTTCCCTAAACATGTTTGAGGAAGAAGACTTTTATTTTTAAGCTGAAAATTTAACTGCATGGTTAACTAACTTCAAGGAAGTTTTAATCATGTTGGATAAGCAAGTTTGTTTAAAACTTAAGACAGTTAAAATTAATTCTGAAAATACCGCAATTTCATGATATAGACATTTTTAATATTAAAAGTAAATGTGAAAATGTGTCTTTATAAACAATAGGCATAAAATACATCTACTATACTAAAGCTTTCTCTCTTTTTTAAATGGTATTTCACAGTAATTTCTTAGGTTTGTTATGTATTCCCTCAAAGACATAGTGCAATTTGAAGAACATACATTAGGTCAGCGCATTAGAATTTTTGTGGTCATTAATACAAGTCTTTGTAGATTTCTTGTAGGAGTGGATGAAGACTCATATCTGTCTCAGTTTTCTTTATTATTTGCAACAGCTGCACATGTTCTGTTACAATTTGTCTGAGGTCCGTCATTTTCTGAAGCAACTTTGCAAATAGCTGTGATGATTCTGGGTGATTCAGCTTTAGCTGGAGTTCCAAAGCTTGTAGCAAATTGTCTTGTATATCTTCAATGGGCTTCACGTTCAACAGACCAGGGCGATCTATGAAAAATAATTGTACAGGAGGAACTTGTGAATAAAACAGTAACTTTGGTTTGGACAAGAACACCTCAGCCTCAAAAATTTCTCCAATATACTATCTAAAGTGGCACATTCTGAATACTCTTTGATGATTTGTTTTTTTTTAATAGACTCAGCCTTTTATTGGGACATACACAATTAAAATAGTCTTAAAATGGATAGAAGCATTGGTTAGTTACAGAAATAGTGCTATGTATATAGTGTATTGCAATTCATATTCTACATCAGATTTGGCATATCTCACTGAGGGAAGAATAAGTAAAGAAGATACACTTGAAGGACGTAAAAGTTTTCAATGGATAATTCATAGATATTAACAGATATCTAATTGGTTCTACTAGTGTTTGATACTACTGTAAAATCTGCAAGTGATTCTTTCTGTAATGTGGAAGGTAATATAAAGTTTGCATGTGTGCTGAAAAAGCAAACAAGTCAAGACACAAATGTGACTGCAATAGGAGACATGACTGAGGTCCACAGAATTTGGGTCACAGTGTCTTTATAACACTAACTTTTTATATGTATTTTTTATTTAGTAACATAATTCCATTGCAGGGCAATGGTGGCTCATATTCATCCTTATCTTGATATGTCTTTTTTAAAAAAATAGCTTTGCTTAGTTTCCTTATTTCATGTAAAACCATTTGATGGAAAGATTAAACCTTTAACAGCATCATTTGTTTTGTTAAAAGGAGTCAAAGGAAGGAAGAGTTATTAAGTGGTGGCCATTATTGTTTAACATGACTCATGGAAATGATATAACTGCATGTAATGAAAAAATCGATTCTGTGTCCATAGAAGTTAAGGACGTGGCCAAACACCATTGTAATTGTACTAAATAGTCATTTTAATAACGATTGCCAAAGACTAGTGACTGCTTTGGTTGGCAATATGTGGCCAGGTAAACCTACTTTACATGGGTCATAGCCTACATGTGCTCACAACAAAGCAGAAATTAAGAATTTTGCTGCTTAGCCACCAGATTAGCCTCACAAGTTGGTCAATAAGCAGCAGTGCATACAGCTGGGCAAAAGGGAGCTGTTTTCTTTTATATGGACACCTGTCCAGTGTGGAAAAGTGAGGAGGTGTTCTTAATTCATTGCTGATTCATCTACTCCCATGATGGCCACTGGAGTGCAGGATAATCTTGGGCAAGTCATTTCACCGTTCTGCACTAATTTCCCACTCTGTAAAATGGGGAATAAGGCTGCTTACCTCCTTTATAAAGTACTACTGGTGAAAAGCATGAGGTGGTTGTATTATTGCTTGGTTGAAGTTGGGGTTAACAGACAAAATACCCATTCTCCAGCTACAGGTTGAACCTCTCTGATCCATAATCCATCATGATTTTAGTTAGCTGGATAACCACTTATGGATGTAGCCAAGTTTCCAGGGGTCTCATAAAGTTTGTTTCCAGCCACCAGACCTAGCTCTGTGTTCTGTGCTGTTATTTACCCCAAATGTCATCTAAGAGCTCAGTCAGCAGTGGAAAGTGTTGGTAATGCTGCTAGAAAATATTGACCTCCCAGAGTCTAGCAAATTCTCTCATACTGCACCAGCCAGGTCCTGAAGGTCCTATATTAGATAGGTTCAACCTTTACCAGATTAACTCAGCACTATCTTTAAAGAAATCCCACTGCATTTTTTTTTTACAAATGTTGTCATGTCTTAGACCTTGTCTAGATGGAGATTTTTAACCACCAGTGAAACTATAATTGATGTAGCTTCCCCCAATGCAAACCATTACAGTAGATGCATCACACTGTTGTGAAACTCCACATGAATTGGGGCAGTTTCAACCCAGGGTAAGCAGTACATGATAAACTGTGGTTTACACAGATGTGATATGGCTGCATTAGAGATTTGTACAAGGGCAGCTATAGCTACACCAGTGGTTAGAAAAGCCAAGTATATATAAGATAAGAAACTAACACAACTTTAACACCACCATCAGGGCTAAAAGATCCACAGCTAAGCACTTTTATGAAGAAAGAGGACACGATTCTCAATCATTTGATCCTTGTACTTGGAACAGGAATGAATGGGTATGTGGGATGGTTCAATAAAAGTGGCTTGATGCCACCTTTATAATCCCCACATGCTAAGCAAATCTGGGACATGTCCTGACCCTAGTGCAAGGGTCAGCAACTTTTCTGAGGCAGAGTGCTGAAGTATGACCTTTTGACCTTTATGTACGGTCCTAGTGCTGATGATACTTTTTAAAGTCACTATTAGTTCTTACAACAGCTTCATTAATAAATTAAGATGCAGATATTTACTGTTTAATGCTACTGGTGGTTGGTAGCATTAGCTGGTCTTTTGTTAATTCACAGGTAGCGTGGCTTTGAGCAAACTCTTGGCTGCATGGGGAGTAAGGGTGAGGCAGAGCTCCTGCTTTGCATGCCAATGAAAACCAGCTTGCATGACGCTCTTTGTTGCTGATCCCTACCCTAGTGTAAACTAGAGTAAGCACAGAGTTAAGCTAATTTATATTAGGGCTGACCTTGGTCCCCTATAGGCTCTGGAAAGCAGAAAATAAATGTAGAGCACTACACTCCAGCTGCTCAGGTCAGTGTATGTGCCTTAAACCAGCTCTGGCTATGCCAAATGGGGACATTCTCTTCAAAGACAGTATGTATAGTCAAGAGGTCAACTTGCCCCTTTTATTCTGCCAGGGTGACCTAAAAGGAACTAAGACCACTAGAAAATCAAGCCTGGAGGGCTAGGTTAGTAGTCCTATGGTTGATGCTCTGCAGAAAAACATGAGATACCTGGGAGTCAGTTACCAAAAATAGTTTGTCATTTTGGTGAAGATGGAGATAGAGAGGAGAAATCCTTGTACTATGATGAAAATTGCTCTCTCCTACTAAAGAGCAGTGTTTGAGGCGTCGTCCCACTTCTTTTCCAACCGAAAGTTAGTAGAATGCACCTGTAGATCAAAACCTGTGCTTTGAAGTTGTTTTGTCTCAAGCTCATTTCTAGCATTTACAAATATATATTGAACAGAGCAATTGCAAAATCATAAAGGAGAAAAAATCATTACTTAACCTGAATCCAAAATAACACAACACAAGAATGCAGGAGCAAGATTGGAAGGGCTAAGGCACAAAATGAGCTCAAACTAGCTACAGACATAAAGGGAAACAAGAAGGCTTTTTATAAATACATTAGAAACAAGAGGAAGACCAGGGACAGGGTAGGGCCATTGCTCAGTGAGGAGGGAGAAACAGTAATAGGGAACTTGGAAATGGCAGAGATGCTGAATGACTTCTTTGTTTCGGTCTTCACTGAGAAGTCTGATGAAGGTATGCCCAACATAGTGAATGCTAGTGGGAAAGGGGTAGAGTTAGAAATTGAAGTAAAAAAAGAACAAGTTAAAAATCACTTAGGAAAATTAGATGCTTGCAAGTCACCAGGGCCTGATGAAATGCACCCTAGAATACTCAAGGAGCTGATAGAGGAGGTATCTGAGCCTTTATCTATCATCTCTGGAAAATCATGGGAGACAGGAGAGATTCCAGAAGACTGGAAAAGGGCAAATATAGTGTCCATCTATAAATAGGAGAACAATAATAACCCAGGAAACTACAGGCCAGTCAGCTTAACTTCAGTGCCAGGAAAGATGATGAAGCAGGTCATTAAAGAAATCATCTGCAAGCACTTGGAAGGTGGTAAGGTGATAGGGAACAGTCAGCATGGATTTGTAAAGAACAAATCATGTCAAACTAATCTGATAGTTTTCTTTGATAGGATAACGAGCCTTGTGGATAGGGGAGAAGCGGTAGATGTGGTATACCTAGACTTTAGTAAAGCATTTGATATGGTCTTGCATGATATTCTTATAAAAAAAAAACTAGACAAATACAATTTAGATGGGGCTACTATAAGGTGGGTGCATAACTGGTTGGATAACCGTACCCAGAGAGTAGTTCTTAATGGTTCTCAATCCTGCTGGAAAAGTATAACAAGTGGGGTTCCACAGGGGTCTGTGTTAGGACTGGTTCTGTTCAATATCTTCATCAATGATTTAGATATTGGCATAGAAAGTACGCTTATTAAGTTTGCAGATGATACCAAGCTGGGAGGGGTTGCAACTGCTTTGGAGGATAGGGTCATAATTCAAAATGATCTGGATAAATTGGAGAAATGGTCTGAGGTAAACAGGATGAAGTTTAATAAGGACAAATGCAAAGTGTCCCACTTGGGAAGGAACAATCAGTTTCACACATACAGAATGGGGAGAGACTGTCTAGGAATGACTACAGCAGAAAGGGATCTAGGGGTTATAGTGAACCACAAGCTAAATATGAGTCAACAGTGTGATGCTGTTGCAAAAAAAGCAAACATGATTCTGGGATGCATTAACAGGTGTGTTGTGAACAAGACACAACAAGTCATTCTTCTGCACTACTCTGCGCTGGTTAGGCCTCAGCTGGAGTATTGTGTCCAGTTCTAGGCACCACAGTTCAGGAAAGATGTGGAGAAATTAGAGAGGGTCCAGAAAAGAGCGACAACAATGATTAAAGGTCTAGAGACTGTGACATGTGAAGAAAGGCTGAAATAATTGGGCTTGTTTAGTTTGGAAAAGAGAAGATTGAGGGGAGACAGGATAGTGGTTTTCAGGTGTCTAGAAGGCTGTCATAAAGATGAGGGAGAAAACTTGTTCTTCTTGGCCTCTGAGGATAGAACAAGAGGCAACGGGCTTAAACTGCAGCAAGGGAGGTTTAGGTTGGACATTAGGAAAAAGTTCCTAACTGTCAGGGTGGTCAAACAGCAGAATAAATTGCCAAGGGAGGTTGTGGAATCTCCATCGCTGGAGATATTTAAGAATAGGTTAGATAGATGTCTATCAGGGATGGTTTAGATAGTACTTGGTCCTGCTGCCATTGGGGCAGGGGGCTGGACTCGATGGTCTCTCGAGGTCCCTTCCAGTACTAGTGGTCTATGATTCTATGATTCTGTGATTTATGTTAAGGACAATCAGAATTTATCAGCATGGATGTTCTGGAAGCTGTTTATTTCTCTACACATAACAGTAATCTTTTTCCAAAAATTATCATCTGAAATGTTTTACTACATTTAAAAATGCCTTTTTTCATTGCAAAGCAATAAATCCTGATTTAATTATTAACCATTGCTTGGCTGGCAGAAGTAACTTATGAAAATGTGCGCCATATTACTGGCAATATTACACTTTCATAAGCAAAAACACCTTGTAGAATGAATATCTGCAAATAGAAAAGTCACCTGAAAATGAATAATATCTTCAAATTGATTTCCTAGGGGATTTGAAAATATCATCAAGACTTATTTTTAAAACTACCTACTGGACTTTATATAAATTATCAACACTTACTTTCAGATTACCCGGATACATTGAAGTTGGTACAATATACATTTGCTCATATTGATTGTTCAGAAAGCTCTCAAATGCATATTTCTAAGCTGTTAATAATTTTGTCTTTGGGTATGCTACAGATTTAAATGTTGCTGCCTAGCTGAAGAACACTGAACCAGCCAGATAGGACTCAGTGCGCATTGAAATGCAGGTCAAACAAGCATGAAAACCATAGCTTTCGTATCACTTGGTAGAACCCTCCTTTTCTGCTTTGCCTCTGTTACTACTAGGAATTGTCAAGGTTTGTGTTTTTCAGAAGCAAAATTCAACCCAAGGCAAATGTCATGATCCCCCAATCTGATTTCAGGGCCTCTGACAGAAACCCAGAATGTCATCAGTTAGGTTGAGATTTACCAAGGATCCAAATTCCATTGATGTTCAGTGGGAGTTATGAGCCTGACTTCCTTGGAGTCCTTTATAAAACCCATCATAATGTTTATAAAATGAAGTGCTGGAACTATGATCAGTGAAGCTGGATATGACAAAGGTCTCCTGCTTATTTTTCAATAAGCTAGATCCTAACGAAGGAGAAGTCCTATTGAAGGCAACACAGATGTTGCCTGAGGAAGAACTTCAGGATATGAGCCATTATTTTGTGTGCTGTACTCTTTTCCAACTAGAGGATGACACCATCTTTGTCTCAAGAAGCTTATTAAGATCAGACATAAGACAATATTGTTCAAACCCATGAGAAACTTGAGCTGCAGCCACATATTTTATCTGTGCAGCTTAAAGTTAACAATCACTGGTGTGGAAGGTAAGGTTTTTGTAAAGGGGTTAGTAGGGGAAGGGCACAACGTGAGAGATCCAAGCAGAGATAGAACTATGGGAGAAGGCACAAGAGTGGGAAATACCAATGGAATCTTTACTTGGGAGCCTTGGGAAGAGCACACATCTCAACCAGGGGCAGGCATACTCTTGGGAATATGGAGCGGTCTTCTGGGGGCACATCAGCTCATTCAGATATGTGCCTAAATTTAAAACAGGCTACATAAAAGACACCCAAAACAGTTGTGAATGTCAGTACAAACTAAGGCCATGCCTACGCCTACAAGCTTACCGTGGCACAGCTGTACCAGTTGAAGTTGTGATGCTGCATTATGACCCATGAGAAAACTCTTCCACTGACACAATACAACCAGCTCAAGGAGGGGCACAACTATGTCAGCTGGTGAGCATCTCCTGCTGACACAGTGCTGTGCACACCAGTGCTTATGCTGCTCAGGGGATTGGTTTTTCAGCCATCCTGAATGACAAAATTTTTGTTGACATAAAAGGTTGAGCAGACATGGCCTTAAATTTCATATACACCATTACTGGTTTATACTGTTCTATGCACCATCTCAGCAGTTCTCAAAATATGATTTCATTTTTATGGGGTCACCACAGCCAGGATTAGACTTACAAGGGCTCGTGGCAGGAGGTCAAAACCCAAGACTTACTGCACAGGATTAGAGCTGAAGTCAGAGTTTTTGAGTGACGTGAAAATTGGGGTAGCTAGTATGGAAAATCAGACTCCTGCAAGGACTCCAAGGATCTGGAGGAGGTTGAGATCCTTGAAGACTGAGAACCATGAGCATAGTTAAAGGACAGTAGACAGAAATGAGAAGCAGAGCTATGGGCAGGGACAACACAGACATGGCAAGTGAGAAGCTAGCATATAGCTCTGAAAAGGAGGTAGATTAAGCAGCAGGAGAGGTAGACCAATCCTAACAACAGCATGTTCCTAGACCTCAGTGGAAAGGAGATAATGGGAGACCAAGGATGAATAGATGAAAACTGTTAAGGCGAGAAAAGACCAAATGAGTAAGGAGTGAAACAGGATTCTATCTAGTAACAGAGAGGGAGCCGTGCTAGTCAATATACTATCAAAACAAAAAGCAGTCAAGTAGCACTTTAAAGACTAGCAGAATAATTTATTAGGTGAGCTTTCGTGGGACAGACCCACTTCTTCAGACCATAGCCATAGTCTGTTCTGGTCTGTCTATGGTCTGAAGAAGTGGGTCTGTCCCATGAAAGCTCACCTAATAAATTATTTTGCTAGTCTTTAAAGTGCTACTTGACTGCTTTTTGTTTTGATAGTATTCTATCCGTTAAGCTTATGTGAGCGGCAGGAGAGTGTAACTGCCAGTGTTACCGGAGAACAGAACGCACTGAATCCACTCCCTCTAAGCACAGAGTACAGTGCTATGGAAGAGCTATTAAAGGGCCATCAGTCTCATAACCATCATAATTTTAAGATCTGTTTCTTTATCTATGGTACCAACATCATTTCAGGATATTGAAACTGAATGTATTTCAAAAGTCTACTTCACTTTCCACAAGAAGTACTCATTGCTACACACTTGCCTTTGCTTGCATTGTCTAAGCCACGCAAACCTAGACCATTTCAATTTGTGTTTGTTATTGGTTAATTTTTGTTCTTGCTCCTTAGCACAAGGCTACTTCATTTCATCTGGAAACACTTCAGGAAAATGTTTAAATCCAAATAGACTGTTTTCAATTATTGAAATAAAAGTTAATTAAAATGTTCTGAAATACATGGAACTTTTTTAAAAGAACTCTAAATTTTGGGTCTAAATTACCTGATTGCATTTGTTTAAAGTTATACTTCACTTTTTCTTAGACAAAAATAGGTTTTACATATTTGAAAGCCTCCTTCAGGATTGAATACCCTTAAAATTAATTATATTTTTGTGTTATTCCTCACTTATGTTTTATAGTAGCATTCAAAATGAAGTCACTTCTTATGCGTTTATAACAACCATCATTTGTCAAGGTCATTTAGAGTTTACATGTACATTCTGAAAACATAATACAATAAAATACATAAAGAGACATAAAGGCTGACTGAACATTATTTAGTGCTCCTTCTGCCCCAAAAACAGATATGTCTCAGCAGTTTGAGTTTTACTTACTAGCCTGTAACATGCACTCATCAGGTTTTTGGTTCAAAGTCCACAGCAGTTATCTGCAGTTTTTGGTCTGATTTAGAAAATATTTCATTGGTCTAACAAGATTACTAATAGGGTGATTTTTACACTGGTCAGTGCTAAAAACCTTATTGGTAATGTTCATTGATGAAACTACACATTTTTTCAGATTGTGGTCAAATGATTTAATATAACTGCTAACCAAGAAAGGTACACTGGGCTCAGAAACATAAAGTAGGACAGAATTTCTCCAATGTGGCCACCAGGAGCTTTTCTTGCAGTCACAGCTTCCTCCAGGGTGTCAGGCTCTAGAACACCTGCTATTGCCCCCAGCCCTCAATTTGTCTCCAGGCTTGCCAAGACTGATTAAGTCTGCTGTGAAAAATTATACTTGTATGTTTGTTAATACCACTTTTCACAACAGACTTACTAACTCGCAATAAATAAATGACAATGATTTGAAAGTGTATATGTGCATATTTATTTGATTTTCCTAAAGATAATTAAGTATTTTAGAAAAAAGTGTGGGAGCAGACACCAGCAAGAATTGTTTGGCTGTACTCTGGGGCCACCAAAATATTATCCTGAGAACCCCTGCACTAGGCAACTGAGTCTGAATGTACTCCCACTAACAGAGTCTGGATCTGGACACAAACTTTGTAGCTTCCTTTTTTCAACAGGTCACACACCAAATCCCCAGATCCAAATACTCTCCCGAATTTGTGGGGTACTAGGTGGCATAGCTGGGCTTGGGAACCAGACTTATTGCTTGGGCTGCAGTTGTCAATACTTGTTGGACATGCTCCTGGATGTTTCATCATTAATCTTTAATTCCTGAAAACTGCACGATAATCCTGGAGTGCTAGCAACCCAAGTTTTGAACCATTTATAGTCAGAGGAACGACTATACAAAAATGACCAAGTAAATGAAGATTAAAGAAGGTTCATATTCTCCAAAATTTCTATCATCTCCTGGTCCTGAGACTCATCTTCTTCCCAATCTTCTGACTGACTCCCTGGTCTTTTCTACATAAGCAGCACATTCATCCTAGTTGACCCCACATAGACAGCTTCTTAGTGTATGCTCTCTCTCCAGCCAGGGCTTTTACTCTGAATTACTGCAGCAGGGGTGAGCCAGATGCAGCCCACCAAGCCTTTTAATCCAGCCTTCGGTCTGTTCCTATGGCGGAAAACAGCACTGCTCAAAGCAGCAGGATGCTCCTTGTGGCTCTACTGTTTGGCCCAAGCAAAATCTCTCAGCTCCTATTGGCCAGAAACCAGCCAACGAGAGGTGAGAGATTTTGCTAGGGGTAGGGGCAGTGCAGCAAAATTTCTCACTTCTCATTGGCCAGTTTCTGGCCAATAGGAGCTGAGAGATTTTGATAGGGGCAGGGACAGTGTGAAGCCCTCTCTGCCAGAAAAGAGAGCCACATAGAACAGCCAGCTGCTTTGAGTGGTCTGGGGCTACTGGCAGACAGGGAAGCCTGACTAAGGGTGCTGCTGGATGGGAGCTGTTTAGGTAAGGACCCCCCAGCTAGCACCTGGCTCTGGCACCCCACACCATCCTGTACCCCAAGTTCCTCCCAGGCCCTTCACCCCCTTCTACTACTTTCCCCCAGGCCAGAATCCTCTCCTGTAGCTATACCCCGTTCTAAACACTGCACCCAATACCCTGGCCCAGATCACCACCTCTGCACCCTCCTCCTCCCCACCCAACTCCCTCTCAGATCCTGCACCTGCTCCTATATCCCTCTGCCAGGCCAGGATCCTCTCCTGCACCCTACCCCCACTCCCAGACCTGCACACACATACCCTTCCCCAGGTCACAATCCCCTTCTTCACCCAAACTCCCTCTCTGACCTCACACCCTCTCCTGCACCTCAGTCCCCTAGCCTGTGGTCTCTTCTGCACCTAATCTCCATTCCAGACCCTACACCCCCGCCACAGAAAAGTGCGGTCCTTGATTACTTACTAAAATCTTGGTGTGGCCCTCCTGCCAAAAAATATTGCCCACCGCTGTGCTATAGCACATGGATCCACTCTGAACCAAGGAATCTGTATCATGCAGTCTATTTACAAGACAAAAGAACATTTTTCTCTAATATTCAGCCCCACAACTCGCTGTAGGATCTGAGAGTGAAGCTAGCTTCTTTTTGGCTGTGCATTATCACCAGTGATGAAGAAGTTGTCATTTTACTGAGAATGTATGGCTCTGTATAGACTCCAGATGTGCAAGGTCTAAACTGCTAATGAATAAAAACTCAGTTTGACCAGTAAACTAAGAAAAATCAGCTTGAAGACACATATGGTACAGATATGCTAACTAAATATGCGCTTTCTAAAAGAGCCATTGTTCTAACTTGGTATTTAATATAGTATGCTGTAAGCATGTTAGACTCCCCAACATCAATCCTAAAACCACTAAAAAGCTTTAAAAAGTTGCTTTTCTCTATTAATTTTAAAGCAAAATAAATGTGAAAATAGAGTTAAGCGTTCACAATACTGCTGAATACCCCATATTGTTGAATTCTGGGGGGAGGTGGGGCTGCGAGAGAGTAGGAAGAGACTCTGTTTCAGTAAAACACTTAACCATGTACTTAATCTTCATTGCATATGTGCAACATGCCTCAGGTGGCATGTGATCAGGATTCATCACTGAATTTGGTTCCTCAGATGTAACATGAGTTTCCCTGGCCAGGTTGCATAATGAGTACAATGCAAACATTGATCCATGCTGCCATGTACTTAATCTTGTAGATGGATTCAAGCATGTACATTAGTGCTTTTTGTGAATCAAAGGCTCAGTGTATCATCGTGTTTGATGGGATTAGAATAACAGAGACTTGGTGGGATGTCTTACATGATTGGAGCACTGCCATAGAAGGGTATAAAATGTTCAGGAAGGACAGACGTGGGAGAGAAGGTGATGGAGTTGCCCTGTTTGTAAGAAAGCAGTATGATTGCTCAGATCTCCAGTATGAAATGGTAGAAAAGCATGCTGAGAGTCTCTGGGTTAAATTTAGAGTCAAGAGCAAAAAGGGTGGTGGGAGTCTGCTATGGACCATCAGACCAGGTGAATGAGGTAGGAGAGGCTTTCTTCAAACAACTAATAGAAGGTTCCAGATCACAGGCCCCGGTTCTCATAAGGGACTTCAATCACCCTGACATCTGCTGGGAGACCAATAGAACAGCACAAAGACAATCCAGGAAGTTTGTGGAGAATGTTGGAGCAAGTGCTCAAGAAACCAAGCAGGGGCCATGCTCTCCTTGTCCTGCTTCTCACAAAAAGGGAGGAATAGGTAGGAGAAGTAGTTGTGGGTAGCAACCTGGGCAGCAGTGATCATGAGATGGTTGAGTTCAGGATCCTGACCAAAGAAAGAAAGAAGAGCAGCAAAATGCAGACCCTGGACTCCAAAAAAGCACACTGACTCCTTCAGGGAACTGATGACCAGGGCACCAGGGGACACTAACATGATGGAGAAAGGAGTCCAGGAGAGTTGACTGTATTTTAAAGAAACCTTACTAAAGGCACAGGAATGCAATATCCTGGTGTGCAGTTTAAAGAAAAAAAAAAGCAAATATGGCAGACAACCAGCCTGGCTTAACAGAGAAATTTTTGGTGAACTTACATGCAAAAAGGAAGTGGAACAACACAGTGGAACAACAAGTGGAAACATAGACACATGACTAGGGAAGAGTATAAATATACTGTTCAAGCATGCAGGGGTGTAATCAGGAAGGCCAAAGCACAACTGGAATTGCAGCTAGCAAGGGATGTCAAAGGAAACAAGATACGTTTCAATAGGCATATTAGCAATAAAAAGCTGGTCAGGCAAGGTGTGGAACCTTTACTGAATGAGGGAGGTAACCTAGTGAGAGATGATGTAGAAAAAGCTGAAGTACTTAGTGCTTTTTTCCCTCTGTCTTCACACACAAAGTCAACTCCCCAACTACTGTGCTGGGCAGCAGAGAACGGAAGGAGGTGTGCAGCCCTCAGCTGGGAAAGAACAGATATTTAGAAAAGCTGGACATGCACAAATCCATACATCTGAGAGTGCTGAGGGACTTGGTGATGTGACTGCAGAACCATTGGCCATTATCTTTGATAACTTGTGGTGACTACGGGAGGTCCTGGATGATTGGAAAAAGGCAATTTTACCGACCTTCTTTAAAAAAAAAAAAAGGAATATGGAGAATCCCTGGAGAACTACAGACCAGTCAGCCTCACCTCAGTCCCTAGAAAAATCATGGAGGGGATCCTCAAGGAATCCATTATGAACCACTTGGAGGAGAATAAAATGATCATCAGTAGCCTACATGAATTCACCAAGGGCAGTCATGCCTGACGAACCTGATTGCCTTCTATGATGAGGTAATCGGTGGATGTAGGGAAGGTGGTGGACAAAATATACCTTGACATCAGTAAAGTTTTTGATACAGTCTCCCACTTGCCAGCAAGTTAAAAGAAGTATGGCTGCAATGAATGAACTGTGCGGTGGATAGAAAGCTGGCTAGATCTTCAGGCACAATGGGTAGTGATCAATAGCACTATGCCTAGCTGGTGGCTCGTATAAAGTGGAGCACGCCAAGGGTCAGTTCTGTGGCTGGTTTTGTTCAATGTCTTTATTAATGACCTGGATGAGAGGATGGATTTCACCCTCAGCATATTTGAGGATGACACTAAATTAGGGGCAGAGGTTAATATGCTGTAGGGCCCAGGGAGATCTAGACAAACTGGAGGAAATCTGATGAGGTTCAACAAGAACAAGTATCAGAGGGGTTACTGTGTTAGTCTGTATCTGCAAAAAAAAAAAGAAGTCGTCCTGTGGCACCTTATAGACTAACAGATTTTTTGGAGCATAAGCTTTCATGGGCCCACTTTGTCAGATGCATTGGAGTGGAGACCAGTGGCATGACTACCTATACAGTCTCATTAAAAGAAAGGAAGCACCAATCAAGAGGAAGGCCAGAGTTGCTGAGGTCAATTTCCGTCAGGGAGGATGTGGCCTTCTTCCAGCAGCTGATGTGGAGGTGTGAACACCAAGAGAGGAGAAAAATGCTTTCGTAGTTGGCCAGCCATTCCCAGTCTTTGTTCAATCCTTGATTGATAGTGTCAAATTTGCAAACAAATTGTAGCTGTGCAGTTTCTCTTTGGAGTCTGTTTATGAAGTTTTTTGTTGCAGGATGGTTACTTTTAAATCTGCTACTGAGTGTCCAGGGAGATTGAAGTGTTCTCTTACAGGTTTTTGTGTGTTACCATTCCTGATATCTCATTTGTATCCATTTGTGCTTTTATGTAGAGACTGTCCAGTTTAGCCAATGTATATGGCAGAGGGGCATTGCTGGCACATGGTGGTATATATTACATTAGTAGATGTGAAGCTGAATGAGCCCCTGATGGCATGGTTGATGTGGTTAGGTTCTGTGATGGTGTTAGTGGTGTAGATACGTGGGCAGAGTTGGCACTGAGGTATATTGCAGGGATTAGTTCCTGAGCTGGAGTTACTGTGGTATGGTGTATAGTTGCTGGTGAAAATTTGTTTCAGGTTGGCAGGCTGTCTGTAGGCAAGGACTGGCCTGCCTTCCAAGGTCTGTGAGAGTGAGGGATCATTGTCCAGGATGGATTGCAGATCACTGATGATGTGCTGGAGAGGTTTTAGATGGGGGCTATAGGTGATGGTCAGTGGCATTCTGTTATTTTCCTTGTTTCACCTGTCTTGTAGCAGGTGGCTTCTGGATACAAGTCTGGCTCTGTCAATCTATTTCCTCACTTCCTCAGGTGTGTATTGTAGTTTTAGGAAAACTTAGTAAAGGTCTTGTAGATGTTTGTCTGTGGGATTACAGCAAATGCTCTTGTATGTTACTTCTTGGCTGTAGACAATGGATCATGTGATATGCCCTGGATGGAAGTTGGAGGCATGTAGGTAAGCACAATGGTCTGCGGTTTTCTGCTACAGGGTGGTGACCATCACTTATTTGCACTGTACTGTCCAGGAAGTGATCTCTTGTGTGGACTGGTCCAGGCTGAGGTTGATGGCCTCCTTTCCATGAGTCCAGATGATGAAGATTTCATCAAGGTAATTCAAGTAGAAGAAGGGCGCGTGGGGACAAGAGCTGAGGAAGTGTTGTTCCAGGTCAGCCATAAAACTGTTGGCATACTGTGGGGCCATGCAGGTGCCCATAGAAGTGCCACAGATTTGAAGGTATAAATTGTCCTCAAATTTGAAATAGTTGTGGGTGAGGACAAAGTCACAAAGCGCCATGTCCAGTTGTGCCATAGCATCATCAGGGATACTGTTCCTAACAGGTTGAAGTCCATCTTCATGTGGGATATCTCCATAATGGCCAGGATGGTGTTTTCAGGAAGGTCACCAATGTACTGTAGTTTCCTCAGGAAACTGGTGGTTTCTTAAAGACAGCTGGGAGTGCTGACAGCGGAAGGTCTGAGCAGAGAAGTCCACATATCCAGACAATCCTGTAGTGAGAGTGCTAATGCTGGAGATGATGGGATATTCAAATTTCCAGGTTTATGGCTTTTGGGTAGTTGATAAAATAAACCTAGCTGGGGCTTTAGGGGCGTGTCTGTACAAATTTGTTCCTGTGCTTTTGTAGGGAGTGTCTTGAGCAGATGGCATAGTTTCTTTGTGTACTCCTCAGTGGGAGCAGAGGACAATGGCTTGTTGAATGTGGTATACAGGATAAGTATAGAGTACTGCACTTAGGACAGTGGAATCCCAACACCGCTACAGGCTGGGAACTGAATTGGCAAGCAGCAGTTCTTCAGAAAAGGACCTGGGAATTACAGTGGATGAGAAGATGGATATGAGTCAAAAATGTGGCCTGGCAGCCAAAAAGACTAACGGCCTACTGGGGTGCATTAGTAGGAACATTGCCAGCAGATCTAGGGATGTGATTATTTCCCTTTATTCTGCACTAGTGAGGCTGCATCTGGAGTATTGCGTCCACTTCTTGGTCCCCCCAGTACAGTAGGATATGGACACACTGGAGAGAGTCCAGTGGAACATGACAAAAATGCTTAGGGGGCTGGAACACATGACTTATGAGGAGAGGCTGAGGGATGTGGGCTTATTTAGTCTACAAGAGAAAAGAGTGAAGGAGGAATTTTATAGCAGCCTTCAACAACCTGAAGCGGGGGGTTCCAAAGAGGATGGAGAGAGGCTGTTCTCGGTTGTAACAGATGATAAAACAAGGAGCAATGGTCTCAAGTTGCAGTGGGGAGGGTACAGGCTAGATATTAGGAAATACTGTTTCATTAGGAGAGTGATGAAGTTCTGGAACAGCTAGGAAGGTAGTAGAATCTCCTTCCCTAGAGGTCTGTTAAGTCCTGGCTTGACAAAGTCCTGGCTGGGCTTGCTTAGTTAGGATTGGTCCTGCTTTCAGCGGGGGTTGAGGGGGGAGAGAAGGTTTGGATCTGATGACCTCCTAAGGTCTCCTCCAACTTTATGATTCTAATGTTTTAATTTGTCTTCTCTTAATACTTTTCACAGTTGGGATGCAATGTAGCAGAATCAAAAATTTAGTCTGATTTAGTCCTTCATATGTAAAACTATTTCTATCTGTAAAATATACACATATCCCCCTATAAATACATATACATATACAGGCAAAACAGTTCTTTAGTTATATTTGGAAAAGTAATTTATAACTCAAGTCATCAAGTCCAGTTCCCTTCCCTCTCAGCAGTACGAAGCACTGTCTAGATCATCCCTGATAGATGTCTATCTAATCTGCTTTTAAAAATCTCCAGTGATGGAGATTCTATAATCTCCCTAAGTAAATTATTTCCATGTTTCACCACTCTGATAGTTAGGAAGTTTTTCCTAATGTCCAAAATGAACCACCCTTGGTGCAGTTTAAGCCCATTGCTCCTTGTCCTATCCTCAGAGGCAAAGGAGAACAATTTTGCTCCCTCCTCTTTGTAACCCTCTTTCAGGTACTTGAAAACTGCTATAGTGTCCTCTCTAAGTCTTCTCTTTTCTAAGCTAAACAAGCCCCGTTCTTTCATTCTTCCCTCATCACTCATGTTCTCTAGACCTTTAATCATTCTAGTTGGTCTTCTCTGGACCTTCTCCAATTTTTCTTTCTTGACATGTGGTGCCCAGAGCTGGACACAGTACTCTAACTGAGGCCTAATAAGCACAGAGTAGAGCAGAAGAATGACATCTCATGTCTTGCTCACTACACTCCTATTAATGCATCCCAGAATCTTTTCTGCTTTTTTTGCAACAGCATCACACTGTGGACTCATATTTAGCTAGTGGTCCACTACTCACTGCAAAGAGGCAACATTGTTCCTCATACATTTCCACAGAACATACTCATTTAAACATCAGATGGAACACATATTATAAAAAATAATTTATTATAGCCACATTTTGACTCTGGAGGACATCCGCATATAGGATGTAAATCTTCATTGTCTGGGTAAGGGATGAACTTTTTCAAAACATCATCTTCCTTACCTTAAGATCATCTTGAATGTAGATAGAAGGATATCACCTTCAGAAATTGTTTTCATATCAGAAAGCCATAGAATTTGTATGCACAGAATCAGGTCAGATTCTGAACTGATTAAAACCAATTAACAAAATTAAAGTAATTCATGAATCCCAGATTTCAGATTATTTATATAAGATAAGTATTATTGGTTGATTAGTTTGGTTCACAAAAGTTAACATTTCTTGGTGGGGGTTGTTATGCTTCTGGGACTCAAAATGTAAGATGACTTACCTCATACATGTGTTCACTAATGTGAACTTCCCCACCACCACCTCCAAAATACCCAGTTTGACAGCAACAGTTTATGAGGGTTTCTTTTTTTTTTCAGTTAGAAAGGAGAGCTTTTAACGAGCTGTTTCTCATCTATTTACACTTCTGTAATATCAGCTAATTGAGAATCTGTTATCGGAGGGGTAGCTGTGTCAGTCTATAAGGTGCCACAGGACCCTTCGTTGCTGTTGAGAATCTATTGACTCACTCTCCAGAGTGTCTCTTTATGCTTGAGTAATTCCAACCCCCACAGCTAACCAAAAATGTACTCATATCATATTCTGATTTACTAAATTAATTCAAAGTCCTCAGGAATCCATTTGTTTGAATGTTTGGCTCAAACATAGGTCTTCTAAGAAGAGTTGTATTTGTTTGAAGTGGATTTAGCTAACCTAACAGAACATGCTGTGATATTTTCCCTGAATGAAATAGAATGCTAGAAAGTCATTTTATATTAATTTAAACTTGATGCATGGTATCTTATATATAACAACACACTCTAAACGAAATGTTTGATTTTGGTGATTAGCATATCATGTTTATGTTTAAAGATAATTCATTAAAAATAACTCTGCTTTGTTATGTTGAAAATGTGAATTCAGAAAGGTGCACAGCTCTGCCATGACATGTGTAGTAAAGAACTGAGAATGAACATGTAGGCCAGCTGGGTTAAATTCTCCTTTGAGTTACAGACTATAAACTATTAACATAAAATTAAGGGGCTGCACAAATTAACTGTAGGTGTAAAGAATTCTGTTTACAGTAGGGTGACTTTTAAATGGCTTTGCTGGTAAAGCTGTTCTGTTTTAAGCAAGACAAGTTCTGTAATTTTTAAAGATGAACAACCTTGCTAATTCAGCAGGCACGTCCTGCTCAATCAGTAAGAACAGCATATTTGCATCAGCAGTTTGTGACTGAGACTAAAGGAAGGAAAGGAATATCCAGTCTGCAGAGAATGATCAAAGGCCATACCTAAGCAATCTGACCTCATGTTCTTAGTACTGATTCCTTGCCCTGTTTTTACAGAAATTAAAAATAGCAACCCTATTATATAAAACTGTGTTTTAAATAAGGCAGCGCTTACCTCCACTGAGTATAATTACAGCTATAAATATTGCCAGGTCACTGTCATCCAGTTCCAGTGCATTGAACTTTACTGCAAACTCAAATTTGGGCTCCATAAAGTCACAAAAAGGCTTTCTCAGGCTCTTCAGAAACTCCCGTGTCATGAATCCTTGTCCATTGGATATGAGAACTCCATCTTTATTCATCAGCGAGGCCAGCAGTGTATATATGATCTCATGGACACCATATTTCAGGAGAGTTACTTGGTCATTCAGGTCAAGGTTCACAAAACCTGGAATGCTTTTGGCAAATTCTGTGATCTCCTGAACTGCCTCCACTGAGCGAAACTGACACCGCTGGAAGATGCGAATTGCCACCTCTTTGTTCTGCTCCTGCAGGGGTGTCACATGTTTGCAACTGATCTTATCTTCACCCATCATTAAGGAGTTCATGTCGTAAATAACAAATGGCTAAAAAGAAAAGTAAAATGGGATTGAGTTTCATGTGCTGGTATACATACACTATGTTACTGAAAGATTATAAATGCATAAATCATTGTTAAGAAACCCATGGAAGGGAACATGTAAACAAAGATCAGTTTCCCTAGTGGTTTTGCTTTTGGGTTAACATCCAGATAAACCCACTGACTCAATCAAACCTTCTTCCAGCATTAAAACTGGTTTGCAGAATGGACAAGTAACCCCTACAGTTCTCTTATACTTGCTGAGAACCCACTTACTTGAATTTTGGGCTTTGGACAGAGGAATTTAAAACAAAATCAGGAAAAGCAATTTCTTTTAAAACAAAGAATTGATTTTCACTCCAAAAATTACTATTAAAGTTTTTGTCCTCTCTTAGTTTCACAAGTGTTTTACTATCAGAGTTCAAAGTTCAGAAAGTTTATCAGTAAATCCACGTCGTCCCTTTAAAATGTACTTTAGTAGTTTATATCCAAGAACATATTCCCCTTATTTAGTTTGTAGCTATGCTTGTACAATACATTTGCTACAGTTAGATAATATTTTCACATTTATGTTATTTCATACGCTGTGATGCTACCTTTAAAATACAAGCTCTAGCAAGTGTTACAAATAATCAAAATTGTATTGTCTTGACCATCTTGTAAATGGAATATTCTGTTACACTGAGATATTAAAAGGACTTAAGAACTTTTTAAACTCAAGTAACTTGTAAATGAGAAAAAATACTTGATACAACCCCCTCCAAAGAAAAACAAAACCCTATGCTGCAAACTAGAATAAAGCAAATTGAGGTCACAACAATGAGCCCTCCTGTTAAAAATACCCAAAAAGAGTAAGTCAAATTGAAAACAAATTAGAAAAACTAACGCTAGCAAAATTCTTCTTCTAGGATCTGGAAACAATCTATTCCAGAATAAACAGATGGGAGGCCCCATGACAAGATGTGTTGAAAGAAGTGGACAAGTGACTGTTACGCATTTATCTTAAGAACTGCAGTCCTTGGGGTCAAATTATTTTTAAAAGCACATGCATCATTTAGCCAGGACAGTATTAGGTTATTTGGGAAAAACAAAGAATGACCCCTCCCCCCAACATTTGGAAATATTAGCTTCCCCTCCCCACCCAACAATTCACCTCACTCTTTCCTCCATTTTCCCACATATAAGTAATTTTCTGGTACTCACCTCAACTAAAGTAAAAAACACAGAGAGATATAATTCCTAATATGTCTTTTAGCCTTCATTTATTCAACCCATTGACTTCAATGATCACTGGGCTCTATGTTACTGAATCCCCAAAAAATAATTTAAACTTATGCCAAAAATTTGACAATGTTCTGCTTCAAAGAAACATATAATTTTACTTGATTGATTGTGAAATTGAATGGAAAACTGCAGCATTACATTTGAGAGGGGTGAAAGAGATGTGGATAAAGAACAGCTAAAATTTGTAAGTTATCTACCATCAGCGTCATTGTATTGTGCTGCAGCTGCAGAATTATTTCAAAGCTATGTGTAGCTATTTCTTCACACTATGACCTACAAATTTAGCTGTGAATGTTTGATGCCCTTCTTATTAAGGCAAAAATGAAATAATATATAACTGCAAGGAGCTACGTATTTCTAGCTGCGTCTACACGTGCACGCTACTTCGAAGTAGCGGCACCAACTTCGAAATAGCGCCCGTCGCGTCTACACGCGTCGGGCGCTATTTCGAAGTTAACTTCGACGTTAGGCGGCGAGACGTCGAAGTCGCTAACCTCATGAGGAGATAGGAATAGCGCCCTACTTCGACGTTCAATGTCGAAGTAGGGACCGTGTACACGATCTGCGTCCCGCAACGTCGAAATTGCTGGGTCCTCCATGGCGGCCATCAGCTGGGGGGTTGAGAGATGCTCTCTCTCCAGCCCCTGCGGGGCTCTATGGTCACCGTGGGCAGCAGCCCTTAGCCCAGGGCTTCTGGCTGCTTCTGCGGCAGCTGGGGATCTATGCTGCAGGCACAGGGTCTGCAACCAGTTGTCAGCTCTGTGGATCTTGTGTTGTTTAGTGCAACTGTGTCTGGGAGGGGCCCTTTAAGGGAGCGGCTTGCTGTTGAGTCCGCCCTGTGACCCTGTCTGCAGCTGTGCCTGGCATCCCTATTTCGATGTGTGCTACTTTGACGTGTAGACGTTCCCTCGCTCCGCCTATTTCGATGTTGGGCTGAGCAACGTCGAAGTTGAACATCGACGTTGCTGGCCCTGGAGGACGTGTAGACGTTATTCATCGAAATAGACTATTTCGATGTTGGCTGCACGTGTAGACGTAGCCTCTATGTGGCATTTACTTTTATGCCTCAATTCTACATATTCCAAAGTTTCTGTTTAAGTTTTCAATTCTCTTTTTGGGCATCAAACATATAAAATCCATAAGTCAAAGACTCCAAGGCCAGAAGGTACCACTATGATCACGTAGCCTGAACTCCTGTACAACATAGGCCATAGAATTTCCCCAAAATAATTCTGCCAAAGAGCATATGTTTTAGAAAAAAACTTCCAGTCTTGAATTAAAAAATTGGGAGTGATGGAATCTAATGGTTAATTAACTTCACTACTACAATCTTACAACTTATTTCCATTCGGAAGTCTACCTCTAACTTCCAGACACTGGATCATGTTATATCTTTCTCTGATAAATTGAGAAGCTCATTATTAAAATATTTGTTCCCCATGTTTCCCTTATAGACTGTAATCAAGTCTGCCTTAACCTTATTTTTATTAAGCTAAATAGATTGAACTCCTTAATAAAGCTTGTTTTCTAATCCCTTCATCATTCCTGCAGCTATTCTTTGAACCCAACCCAATTTATCAACATCCTTCTTCAATTGAGTACCCTAGAACTGGACACAGTATTACAGCAGGTTGCATCAGTGCCAAATACAGAAGTAAAAAAAGTCTCTACTCCTACATGAGATTCTTATTTATGCATCTCCGGATTGCATCAGTCATTTTGGTCACAGTGTCACACTGGAAGCTCGTGTTAAACTAATTCATCATTACAACCCCCAAATCTTTCACTCCATCCTTCAAGTAGGACAAACATTCTTTATTCCTACATGTATACATTTATATTTACCCATATTAAAATGCATATTATCTGGTTGTGCCCTGCTTGCCAAATAAGCCAGATCACTCTAAAATATTCAAAAAACATATAGGAGTCTGGTGGCAAAATCCTTTAGCACCTTTTTAAGTATTTTATTTGGAGCCAGACTTTTAGAAACCATCTTCAGAACTGGGAAGTCTCCTGAGAAATGTCTTTGACTAGTCTTTTTTGGTATTTAAAGTCAGTACAAGAAAATCTGGCTATGCTTTGGCAATGCTTACAAAAATGAAAATTTTAACCCATATGCCACTCTTGCACAAAAATTTACATTGCACTCTGATGTGGACTCAGAGCATCTGCCTACAGGCTCATCATACCTGTTTGCTTTGTTCCTGGATCTCAGGTATTAGTATTGCTATGAAATAGAAATCAGATTCCTGAAAATTCTGACTATTGGCATACAAATGAACACATCAGTTATCCCATCTAGCTACATAATTCCTATATTTATTCTGACTACAACAAATGTGTCAAATGCGACAAGTTATTTTTATAAGCCAGATTCTGATAGCACTCGTAACCCTGGCATGTAACATTTTGCATGTAGACTGGCAGCAAAGAGTTCAAAGCAATTTCAAAGCTATCTGTAAGTGGATGTGGTCACTGCTCACATAATCCAGCTCAAGGCTTTGTTTCACTGTTTCAATGTAAGTATATCCGTTTGGAAGCCTAGTTAAGCTAAACAGATATGAGGCACTCTTAAAACCGAAAGAAATGAAGTCCATACAAAAAAGGCAAAAGCAATTTAATTAAATCAGTTTCTGAACCTACTTAGTTAAATCAGCACAATTTCTCATATTCAGACAAAGCCTAAAATAAACCTGGCTCTGCCCATTATGAAAATGACCAGCTGGCAAACAGGCCATTTATGTCAGTCAAAATGCAAGAAAATGTAAGATACATCACTACGTGTTTGCCTACAGTAGTATGAAACCAGTGCCTTTTCTGGTAAATAAAAGAGAAGCTGGCACTTAGCAGGCTCCTCACCCCCAAAACCCCAGCCAGTCCCATGGCTGGGGCTTCCAAGGTGCCAGTGCTCAGTATTGGCAAGTAATGGCACAAAAAAAGTACTGTATGATGCTATCTTTTAAGTTTTGAGATGTGCAAAAGCACATAGTAGGATGAGGACAGACATGTCTCAAGACTTATTGCACATGCTCTTCCTGTCCTGGTAACAGACGAATACATAAATAACTGGATGG
Source organism: Carettochelys insculpta (assembly GCF_033958435.1). Classification (NCBI taxonomy): domain Eukaryota; kingdom Metazoa; phylum Chordata; order Testudines; family Carettochelyidae; genus Carettochelys; species Carettochelys insculpta. Next base: position 11,768,125 of record NC_134147.1, on the reverse strand, counting down.
ATTAATGACTCCATGAGTGTAGCCTACTAAACATTGACTTTCATTATTGTTGTGCTACTCTCCTTTATTCTTCCTGAACAAACAGCTGAGTACCTAGAAGTCACTTGCTACAGGACAAACCCTACAAATAAAGCAACAGAACACCACTGACATTACCTACAGCCTGCTGCTAAAACCTCTCCAATCTATTTACAATCTATCCAAGATGATGCTCCCTTAAACTCACAGGCCTTGGCAGGCAGGTCTGTCCTTGCTTACAAAATATATATAATGGGAGATATACGTCTCATAGAATTGGAAGGGACCTTGGTAGGTCATCTATTCCAGTCCCCTCTCCTCTTGACAGGACCAAGCACCATCCCTGACATCTATTTGCTCCAGTCCCTAAATTGATTGAACTCACAACCACGGGTTTACCAGGCCAATGCTCAAACCACTGAGCCTTCCCTCCCCTACACAGATAGCTCACCAATCAGAAACACATATTCACCACCAACCACGCACACCACAGCAGAAACACTGACCCATGAATGAACCCCTGCAACCAACTCAGTTGCCAACTATATTCACACATCTACCCTTGTGACATCATTATAAGTCTTATAATATAAGTATTATATTATAATAAGTATAAGTACATTATAAGTATAACTACACTACTATACAATCAAAGGCTCATTGAGCTGCACATATACTAGTGTTATATATGCCTTCATGTGCCAGAAATGCTGTTTTGACATATATATTGAAAAAAACTGGACTGTGTCTACAAAACAGAATAAGGAACAGAAAACAGCCATCAAGAATGGTAACATATAAAAACAGTGGTAGAACATTTCAATCTCCCTGTACAAAGGTACAGTCTTGCAAGTTGCCATCCTCAAGCAAAAAAACTTCCAAAACAGGCTGCAATGTGAACCTGCTGAGCTGGAATTCCTAAGCAAAATTGACACAAAGAGAATGGGCCCAACAAGGACCCCACTCTCATTGGCTCTCTTATTACAGTAAGTAATTTTCCATTTTAGGTATTCTCATCTTCTTATCCACACTCACTCTAAGGCTATGTTTACACTGTGCCCTTTACTTGAAAAAAGATGTGCAATTTGTGCTACACAAATAGCATATTCTATTTTGCATAACTTTTTAAATAAGCTATATTGGGATTTGGCACTGTGTATTTTGAAGCACCTCTTACTCCTCCTGCAATGAGGGGTAGTGGTATGCCAAAACAACACACCTGGTATTTCGAAAAATATTTTGAAATACGGGGCATATTTCCTAGATGTGAAGTTACTATTTTGGAATACCGAGGTATCTCGAACTAGCTTTGCAGTGTAAACATAGCCTAATTGAATTAGCTCTGATGTAACACTCCCATCTCTGTATCTTTGCTATCTGTTTCTTTCTCTTTCACTTCATGCATTTGAGGAAGTGAGTTGCAATTCATGAAAGCTTATGCCATAATAACATTTTTAGTCTTTAAAATGCCATTGGATTCCTTGTTGCTTTTGCTGAAACAGACTAACACAGCTACTTCTGAACCTTTTCATTCTTCCTAGAGAGTCCAAGTTGCTCCCTGAGCACCAAACCTGAGAAAAGCATCCTGGGTAACGTATGTTCCCTGCTTACTGTTCTGCTATGCAGATAACAATACTTCAGTGCAGCTCAGCCCACTTACATTACAGAATGAAAACAAAAAAAGAAATTACAATAGCCAAGAAAAATATTCATTTTAAAGGCCCAGATGAAGTCTGTAACCCAAAGCCTCTTTTGCTGAGGAGGGTGAGCCCTGTACATTACAGAAGAAAACTAGTTACTTAGTAATTTTAGATTCCACAAACGTCCTTCGCATATCCAATCATTTTCAGGTGATGCAGATGCTACTGCAATTTAAAAAGTATAAATTTAAACTGTGCACATAGTAAACAGTTTAATGTTCATAGCACAAACTCTATTACAGTTCAAAAAATATAAAGGTTTTAATCATTATTTACTGAGCGCCTCCACTCCTGTAGTGGTATGTAAACATGGCTAGAAAAGTGGCAGTAATTATATATGGGTTTGTCTATTTATGTACTGGTTTATGACAGACTATGGCATGGTGATTGGCTTTAAAATCTTAGACAAAGAGAATATCACGTGATAGTAAGTTATATACATTGCATGAGCATTGCATCAGCATAACATCCAGGCATTAGCAAGTCATTTCCAAAGTCCAAACAGTTATTAATTAACCTCCCCAGAAAGCACAGCAATCCAGTTCATTTATATCACACATATCTTGGGAGTATCTTTCAGAATGAAAATTGTGGATGTGCTTTCCTATCACAAATTTGGAACAAATGAAGAGGAGTTCATCCCTAAAAACTGCCCAAACTTTACACTGGGGCCGGAGCATGCTGGGACAGGATATTGGGTATTTAGGTCTCAATCCAGCCAGCAGTTTCATGTGAATAACTTTATATCAGTGAGTATTACGATAGATCTGAATGTGACCACTCAACACACGTAAAACCATTTGCATGCATGGTTGCAGGATCAGGGTCTCAGCCAACGTTGTATAGCTGCCCAATTGGCAAGAACTTATTGGATAAAGCTGGGAGTTGCTTGGTTAAATATTAACTCTAACTGCATCAGTTTAAGTATGTGAAAAGAGCTGGCGGGAGACTTGGTACATAAACTCACACAATTTAGAGTCTAATTCTGCTCCTTTTATGAGGCGAGAAAGTTGAAAATCAGGAATATACACGTAAAAGACAAAAACAGTATAGCTGAGTTTGTTCTTGCTCTAATAGCTTGAATGTTAGCTACCGTAACCTGGTAGATGTCTCTTGCCTTTGAGTCAGCTAATTAATTCTACCATGGACATGTGAGCAGTGATATCTGAACTCATAGAAAAAATCTCTTTCTTTCTCACTCATAATAAATAGCAATTATATATTAAATAATGCTCCCAACATCCTTTATTAATAAGGCTGTGTAAAAGAGCAAAATGTTATTTGTGAAATTTCTGCTAACATCGTTTCACTTGTATGCACCTTATATTTTGAATATGCTGTAATCTGTGCAAGAAAGGTTAAAGCCACAAATGTTTGGTGAAAGACTTCTCTATTTTGTTTTCTGACCTCTGTCATGTGACACAGGTCAATGACAGACATGGTGACACCAGTGTCACATGATAGAGGCCCACTTTAGTGTACTAGTTTTGTGAAATATAAGATAATTTTTATACAAATTACAGCGCAAAAATTTGGCAAACTTTGGGTGCATCTACACTAGGAATTAACTTTGCAGTTAACTTTGAAGATAGGCACAATATCAAAGTAGCAAGCAGAGAGTCTACACACATTTTCCCTTATTTCAAAGTTAACTTTGAAGTAGGGAGCCCAAATTCAAAGCCCTTATTCCATTCCCAGGAATGGAGTAGTGCCCTATTTCAAAGCTTAACTCTGAAGTAGGGTGTGTGTAGACACTCAACTTCGAAGTTGCTTACTTCAAAGCTGTACTTCAAAGTAAGCAACTTTGAAGTTATATTTGTAGTGTAGACACAGCTTTTGAGATTCAATTTTGTTGATTCACTTGCCTCTATTGCTTATAATTATGAATAACGTATGCATGCAAAACGTCTCGAAGTGTACAAATCAATTTGGCAATCCCCCTTCTGTTCATTATTCTATACCTTAGTGATTTCTATGGGATTGATCCAAAGCCTGTTGAAGTCAATGGAAAGATTCCTGTTTGCTTCAGTGACATTAGGATCCATGTCTGAGTATAGATCCATAAAACAGTTCAATTTCCAAATCAGATACATGCATAGAAGCAACATTTCTAGTAAGCATAATAATGCCAAGGCAGGTCAGATTGTAACTGGTTCTCATGGGCTCTTTTGTAAGTTATTGGTATGTCTTAATGGCAGAGTTATCTACCTTAAAGTTAGTGCTATTGAGTTAGATTAGCCTGAGAGAGTGGGCATGTTACAAAATAACACTTGGGCTTTTACGTTTGCACTGGTGTTCCACTTATTTACATATGGCACTGAGAATTCATAGGGACATATAAACCATGGTTTTTTTGCTCTGTAGGAAACTGAACTACTCTATGAATTCTTTTCCAGTGAACTGTGTGAAAAGTTGTATATTCTGAGCACATGTAGGAAGGCACTGAAGAACTAGCAACGCTGCAGTGAAGCTAGCTCCAGAGTCCCCACTACTGAACAATCATGTTGTCAACAGATGAATTACGCTATTGAGCTTTAGCCTGTACCCTTTGAGGAGGCCTAGCACAACTGAGTTAAAAACCGGCCACACTTGAGTGGAGGGGTTTTTCTGTATATGGATAATACCTGAGTTTGGGGCACCACTTAAGTGATAACTTGAATGAACTCTGCATTGAAGACAAGCTTTTAATGGCCAGCAAAAAGAACTGTGGAATTCTTTCCTTCTATGGAAAATATCAAAGAAAATAATTAAATTGACTTCCGTGTAGTTGTAACTGGCAAATTCCCTGCTCCTCAACCTATGGAAATACAACACATTTAGCTGTTATTTTTGAAAAAGTTTTTATCCTGTCTAGTTGAATAATATGATAAAACAAAATTCCACTGTTTATCTTCTATACTGACATGTAGAGATACTGCTGTATAATAAAAATATTTACACATTGCATTTTTCAAGGGAATCCACAAATACATATACATTTACTGTTAACTTAGACAGATTTCCCAAAAATGTGTTTCCTTAAAATTTAAATCCTAGCACCAGAGGATACTGAACTAATTAATGAAGGTAACTAACTTAAATACAGAGAGATAGCCATGTTAGTCTGTAGTCCAACAAAACAAAGCAGCAGAAATATAGCACTTTAAAGACTAACAAAATGATTTATTCAGCAATGAGCTTTTGTGGGACAGACCCACTTCTTCATGTCAACCTTATTTCCAATACTTATATAAGTCAGTCTGTATTGGAAATGAAATTGATCTGAAGAAGTGGGTCTGGGTGAAATATCATCACTGAATAAATCATTTTGTTCGTCTTTAAGGTGCTACATTTCTGCTGGTTTGTTTTGTTAAGTACAGAAAATCATCATTATGTCTTAGAAACAAGCAGTATATTTGAGGGGTGGAGAGGTGACAGTGCTGGTTCCATGAATCATTCAACACTTATGAAGCAGGTGGGTATGACTATCACCATTCATACGATCTTCATACATGGGTTTAGAACATAACTTGAGTTTACAGCTGGCAGTAGTAGTACACTATTGTATGAATGCTTGCAGTAGTGTTGCAATCTATCCTTTAACACATAGCTCTATTACAGAGATAATTTGTAAGATAAACTATGGTAGAGGACAGGGGAAATAGCAAGAGTGGATTGAGGAGTACACAATGTTAAGATGACCTTAAAATTCTTGTTCTGGTTTCAAGTATTTTGCTAGGTGAACTTGGGGAGTTTTTTCAAATTATGTTTACTTATCCTATCTAAAAACATTTCCTGTGTTTCAGACACAGCTTGAAACATGAAACTGCCAACTGCAAAGGGTTTGGTTTTTTTTAGTGTGTTATCAATATGGTAAATCATTTACTTAAAAAAAAAAAAAACCTAAAGAAAACTAACTGATTTGTCTGCCGTTTTTCCTGTCAAGATCGCCCTCGCCTTGGCTTTGGTCAGAGGGAAGGACTTTATGTATGAGTCATACAAGTTCTTGGCTAGGGCTCGAAGATCGGCCGTCTCCGGGTTTAATTGGTCAATGTCGCTGGAAATCTCTGCCAAGAGCTTCTCCTTCTCAGCTTGTGGCATTCGCCCAAACCTGATAGCTGAAAAAGACATATTGTTACATTAGTCACAGCTGCACCTAAACACAAATATATTTTTAAAATAATCTTTTCTGTCACTTTTCCTAATGTATTTTTGAGAGTTTCATTTTCATTAAGAGTGCATAGACAAGTGGCCAGAAAATGCCTTCACGTAACAGAGCAGAGAAGCAGCAGAAAGCAAATAATTGTAACAAGAACAAAACTGAATGAACAGTAACAGAGAGGTAGCTGTGTTAATCTGTACTCCCGCAAAACAAAGCAGCAGAAATGTAGCACTTTAAAGACTAACAAAATGATTTATTCGGTGATGAGCTTTCGTGGTACAGACCCACTTCTTCAGATCTGATCTGATGAAGTGGGTCTGTCCCACAAAAGCTCATCACCAAATAAATCATTTTGTTAATTTTAAAACTAAAGGAGAAAACAATCTGGATATCCATACAGTTAACTAGGACACTCTGTGACAAGGTGTTAGTTTCTAGGAAGCTGCATGGAAATGCAGAGCTATTCTGCTGACTCATTTGGCAGTCAGACTAGAGCCGTGTCTACACATGCACGCTACTTCGAAGTAGTGGAACTAACTTCGAAATAGCGCCCGTCACGGCTACACGTATTGGGCACTATTTCGATCTTAACATTGATGTTAGGCGGCGAGACGTCGAAGCCGCTAACCCCATGAGGGGATGGGAATAGTGCCCTACTTCGATGTTCAACGTCGAAGTAGGGAACGTGTAGACGATCCGCGTCCCACAACATCGAAATAGCGGGGTCCGCCATGGCGGCCATCAGCTGAGGGGTTGAGAGACACTCTCTCTCCAGCCCCTGCGAGGCTCTATGGTCACCGTGTGCAGCAGCCCTTAGCCCAGCGCTTCTGGCTGCTGCTGCTGCAGCTGGGGATCCATGCTGCATGCACAGGGTCTGCAACCAGTTGTCGGCTCTGTGGATCTTGCGTTGTTTAGTGCAACTGTGTCTGGGAGGGGCCCTTTAAGGGAGCGGCTTGCTGTTGAGTCCGCCCTGTCGATGTTGAACATCGACGTTGCCGGCCCTGGAGGATGTGTAGATGCTATTCATCGAAATAGCCTATTTCGATGTCGCCACATCGAAATAGGCTACTTCGATGTAGGCTTCATGTGTAGACGTAGCCTAGGTGAGTCTGATTAATCCCAACTCAAGGATAAAAAGTGGAGCACTTTTAAATAAAGACAGTGTTGTCTGTTGGACTGAGTGTAGGCTTAAGAGTTAATCCTGCATTATTCATTGTGGGGTTTTAGGAAAACAGGGAATGCTCACCTACTTCACAGAAGTGTTGTGAAAATCAATTAGTTAATATCTGTATGGTGCTTAATATTTAAAGTTCTATAAAATGTTATTCTGAGAGGCATAATGGGTTAGATGGGAGGTCTCTCAAGTAAAATCCCTAAAAATATAAAATAAAGAAGGCAGCTTGTCAAAAATTTGCTTTTAGCCCATAAACTAATAATACAGAAAAAACCTCGAGGGGTGAAATGTGTATGTGTGTATGTGCCTGTCTGTATGTGCACTGTCTTGACAGAGTGGTGAAGGACTCACCTACTTACACTACCTCACAACTACCCAACTCAAATCTAAGATAAGATACAAGGCACACATCTTTGCAACTTATAAATGTGTACTGTCCAAAGGGCTGTTTACACACCCAGGTAATGATTCTCAAAAATCTTTCAAATAAGATGTTTCCTCATAGACTATTTTTTACAATATGCAGATTTCAGTAAATAGAATTAAAATTATTTGATGCTTAAGAAAATAAGATAGAGCATCAAAGCAAGAAAGAAAGAAAAACATCCCAAGGAAAACTACTAGTGGTGTTAATTTAGGAACAGATAAAAAATAACCCTATAAATAAAGATTTTCCAATGATCAATGTGTACTCCCTTTAAAGGTAAAAGCGCTGTTAGCTTAATAATTCCAAATTGCCAAAGTGGGCACACTTCCGTTGTTTTATGTTTGTATTATGCTTGCTTCTTTCCTGTTATGAGAAAATGTGGAATACTTTTTACCCTGGTGTTGTTGGGCCAGAAATAGCACTTTCATAAACCTCAAAATATTTTTGATGACACAAAAGCAGACAAATGCCATTTAGCACCTGCATCACAGGATTGACTCTTACTTCATGATTGCCAAAGGTGGCTTGTTTGCTTTCACATTTCCATCACAGCTCCCTTGCAGTAAACATCACCAAGAGAAACATGCTGAATATCTTGTATCTCTGTAGGTGTCCCTGAGTTCACATTTTAGAATAAAATCAGAATGGAAGGGAACCTTGCAGTCAATGGGGACCACTTAACACACTATATTTAGACTTCTTCCTGAGTATGTTCCCTGCCTACAATTTCTTCATACAGAAACATATGAAAAATTGCCAATTTATATTTGTTTTGGACTGGAGTCCACGTTATCATCTCCCCCTCCCCCTCCTCCTCCCCCTCCCCAGGGATAGTAAATGGACTTGGTCAGCTACCAGCAACAATTTCCAATGATACTTCATTGCCAATCTTCCTGCTTTCTTATAGCTTAGGAAAAGCTTTTTCCAAAATCCCAGATTTTAAAAGAATTAAAGTAAAAAGTTACCATACATGAATCTGACTGACACAGTGTGATAGCTCAAAGAGATTAATTCAGTTCTGGGGAAATCCCCAGATTCTGCATACAGAATGTCTACTCTTTGGGGTTGGTATCCTGTGTAATGGGGTGTAGGGGGAGGAATCTATCTTTTATCAGCCTGGGGACAGCCTCTTTTGTAGTCTTTGCATAGGTGGGGGAAGTAGGAGTGCAGAAGGTGCAGCAACACCCCCATTTTTTAGGCAACTCTTAGCTGCTGGTATGGGTGAACAGGGTAAGAAGGTTGATTTTCAGCACTCTCAGTATTATAGATGTTCCCACACCACTGAGCCTTTAGGCTGCTGTTCACCTAAATCCCTGATACACACCTGGCTGAATAAGAATGTATCCAATGCCTTTTGCTTTGCCTGGCCCCAAACAGACTTCTTGTTTCCTGGCACACTGAGAGCTGGCCTGGAGCCCATCTACCCAATGCGGAAGGCAGCATGGGAGTCTACTGAATTCAGTGGGCTTTGGATCAGGCATAGGAAAAAGAGATCCCCTTCTGTTTGACTGTTTCATCCCCATCTCACCTGGGGCTGGACTCGATGACCTCCTGAGGTCTCTTCCAGCCCTAGGATTCTATGAATCTATGAAGTGTGGCCTCCACAGCAAGAAGGGTTTGCGTGGGCCTTCCACCGCCAAATGAATTTCACCACAAGAGACTAGAAGTGTGGATGAACAGTAGAGATATATGACAAAAAAAAATTACTCATCAAACCAACAAAAGAATTCAAATTCATACCTAGTGAAAACCCACTAAAGTCACTGGAATATTGAAAACAATGGAGACAATACCAGGGATGAATTTAGCCGAAAGTGTTAAAGGAACTACTCATAGTTAACAGAGAGATAGCTTTGTTAGTCTGTATTCTATTAAAACAAAAAAGCAGTCATGTAGCACTTTAAAGACTAACAAAACAATTTATTAGGTGATGAGCTTTCAAGGGACAGACCCACTTATTCAGATCTATAGCCTTACCAGAACAGACTCAATATATAAAGCTCAGAGTTCCAAAAATTGTTATCAAGGCTGATAAATCAGATAGAAGATCAGGGAGAGAGGTGTGGGGGGTGGGAAGTGGTAAATGTTAAGTCAAACATCAAAGTTTGTGAAAGAGTCCTTATAATGGGTGAGTTAATTGCTGTCCCTGTTCAAACCATGTGCTAATGTGTCAAATCTGAATACGAATGTTAGTTCCAAACATTCTCTCTGTAGACAATGCTGTTAAAGACTTGAGAGTTTGTGTTCTGGAGAAAAGAGACTTAAACAATCATTTACAGATCTTGGCTCTAGTCATCCTCAACCGTCTGATCACCAGCATCTCAGAGGAGAACCTACCAGAGGCACAGTGTGGTTTTTCTCCCAGGCCGCAGCACCATTGACATGATCTTTGCTGTTCGTCAGGTCCAGGAAAAATGCACAGAGCAGAACTTGGACCTGTACACTGTCTTTAAAGACCTCTCCAAGGCATTTGACATCGTCAACAGAGAAGCCCTGCGGATTATCTTGTCAAGACTTGGCTGCCTGGGAAGATTCATTAACCTCATACGCCTGTTCCATGACGACATGCCTGGCTTTGTTTTTTCAAATGGCTAGTCCTCAGATCCATTTGAGATATCCAGTGGTGTGAAGCAAGGGTGTGTGCTGGCCCCACTGTTAATCAACCTCTTTTTCACGTGCGTCCTCAGCCAGGCAGTTAGGGACCTGGACCATGGAGTATACACAAAATACAGACTTGATGGGTCACTTTTCGACCTTCGTTGTCTGAATGCTAAACAAGATGCTTGAGAGGCTCATCCTTGAAGCCCTTTTTGCTGATGACTGTGCACTTATGGCACACAAGGAATCTGGTATCCAGATCATCGTCAACAAATTTGCTGATGCCACTTGCCACTTTGGTTTGACCATCAGCCTAGGAAAAACTGAGGTACTGTTTCAACCTGCTCCAGGATCTGCTGCTCTCCCTGCTTCAATCTTTATTGCTGGAATAGAGTTAAAAACAGTAGAGGAGTTCAAGTACCTTGGCAGTGTCATAGCCAATGATGGCTCCCTTGACAAAGAAATCAATGCCAGAATCTGCCAGGCCAGCCGGGCACTAGGACGCTGGAGAGCACGAGTGTTGAATCAGCACAATATCTGACAGTCCACTAAACTGAAAGTGTACAAGGCTGTAGTCCTGACCAGTCTCCTGTATGGCTGTGAAACCTGGACCTTGCACAGAAAACATATAAAACTGCTGGAGCACTTCCACACATGCAGCCAGAAGTCAATACTGCACATTTGATAGCAGGTCAGAGTTACGAACCTGGAAGTCCTGTACAGAGCAGGAACCACGAGCATCGAAGCCATGATTCTCAAAGCCCAGCTACACTGGACAGGGCATGTCATACGAATGGAGGAGTCAAGAATCCCTAAGCAACTCCTCTACGGTGAACTCTCCCAGGGCAAAAGGAATCAAGGTAGGCCTCGCAAGAGGTATAAAGACTGTGTGAAAGCCAACATTGCTCATGCTGGTTTAAAACCAGATCAGCTAGAGCAGCATGCAAAAGACCGAACAGGCTGGTATGCTCTCGTATGACACACATATGACAACTTTGAGGAGCAGCTATGCATACACCTCATTGATGCTTGTGAGAGGAAGAAAGCAGCAGCTGCACCAACAGAGGCAGGACAATTCCCTTGCCCCCACTGTGAATGCCCATGCTGTTCAAAGCTTGGACTCCTCAGCCACATGCAAGTCCACAACCGATGAGCCTGTGCAAGCTCAAGACATCATCGTCGGACACAACAGACTACCTACTACTACTACAGAGAGAATGTATGGTACTAGCATTCATATTCCAATTCAACACATTAACCTGTGGTTTGAACAGGGACAGCAATTACCTCACCCATTATAAGGACTCTTTCACATACTTTGATGTTTGACCTAACACTTAACACTGGCCCACCCCACACCCTGCTCTCCCTGCTCTTTTATCTGATTTGCCAAACTTGATAACAATTTTTCTGATTTGTCAACCCTGATAACAATTTTTGGACCTCTGAGCTTTATATATTGAGTCTGTTATGGTAAGGTTGAAGAAGTGTGTCTGTCCCACAAAAGCTCATCACCCAATAAATTATTTTGTTCGTCTTTAAAGTGCTAGATATGACTCCTTTTTTGTTTTGTTATTCATACTTAAAAGCAGGGACTTTGATTTTATAATCCTGCTGATACCACTTGTTTATCAAGAAATCTCAAAACTCTTATTTGTACTGAAAGTTATTTATATCAAGAATCATAAAACTGAGGTTATGGTCAAAATGCAAGAGTACTTTATTCTGAATCATTTAAATAACACTATGATCCTTCTTAAGCTTTGTACCACCATCAAAATTCGACATGTTCAACACCGTGGCATGTATGTTGTCTTTCATTTTGTTGTCTTTGAAGATTGCTGAATTTTGCCAGAATGTTAAAGCTTAAATACCCTCACCCTTCCTGTCCACTTTGCTCCAACTATTGTGTGCCACAGGGTGTAAGATATATATCCAGCATCAGTGGAATAGTTTATATATTTGCCTCTTTTTTATTCCAGAGTCTAGAGGGAAGCACATATGGGATGAACATGAGTGAGGGCAAGAGAGCCTCACTATTAAAAGAAGTTAATAATCCTTGAAATGAACAAATTAAATTTCTGACCTGTTCAGAAAGCATCAGGGATATGGCTTTTTATATGTTAATACAAATTGGCTTCTGACGTTTTACTAGAAATGGTGTTTTTATGGCTATTTTAGAACAGATTTACCGCTAATCACTAATGATTTGTTTGTATATATAGGCAAAGACTGTCTCTGCTGTTACCTGATTGTATACTTCATTTCAAATGAGCTATGTGATTGACGCATCAGTTTGTAATGCTGGGGTTACAACTCTGAAGTTCTTCTGTGCATTTTGAACAGGGAACTAGCGCGATCCATCAATGTCAAATTCAGATTTGCATTAAAGTCTCCTGTGTCCTTTAATTATCCAGGTTACAGGATTTAAATAGTGTCAGACTTCTGACAGTTAGGAAGGTTATGTTTTATGACTAATTTGTCCATTTTTTAAACTTATTTGTTCATTATGCAAGAGTCTCAGCATGTCAAAGAAGAGTCTTGCAATGCTCTGGTGCCTTTTTAGGTCTCTTTCCAAGAAGTTTTACTTTCCCTGCCTTCAATTCTCTTTTAAAGGAGGATGATACAGCTGATCATACAGCTTAAATGAGATATGGCAGGTTACTAAAGGGCATTTTCTAACTGTGGAAAGAAAAATAAGTGAGACTATTGGTGTTAAACTTAAGGATCTTGGATGCAAAGGGAAATTGGAATAGCACATTTGTTTAAATTAGTAGTGGTGTATGCAATAGGTGAAGGATGAACCACATACACAAAATACCTACTGTTTGAAACTCACGCTACAGGACACAATGGTGATATTCATAATAGCTGCAGCTACACTAGCAAGTTCTTTGAAAAGGAACTTTGAAAGAAAGGCCCCTTTCAAAATACTCCATGGAGTGTCTACACACAATCTGTGCCCTTGTGAAATTATCTTCGAAAGAATTGGGCCACTCCTTTGAAATCAGTCCTCCATTGCTGTATTACGAAGAGTGCTCTCTTTCCAAAGACTTTTAAAAGACAGCATGTGTAGACACTCTGCGAAGTGCTATTTTGAAAGAGGGAGTCCTCTATGGTGCTGATCAGCTGGTGGGCAGAGACGCTGCTAATAGTACAAGCAGAGCTCTATGGCTCCTGCGTCTGGCTGCATTTAAAGACAGATGCTCCCACAAACCCCTGGGCAGGAAGCTGAGAGTGTCCTGGTAGCAGGAAGCACACGCTGCCCAGCCACATGCTCCCTCAGTGACACCTGAGACACAACAGCCTGCTCCACAGACCCATGGCCACCACCCCAGACCCCCACTCTCCCCCAGGGGCCCCAAGAGACAGTAGGGAGACCCCCCCAGAAGCCAATCCAGGCCCCCCAAAAAAGGGCCCCCTCCCGGATGGAGGCCAAACTCTGGGGCTTCCTCTCCTTCTGGGAGTTGGATGAGGTCCTGCACCAGATGGGTGTCTGGAACAGGAACACTACTGCATTCAAGAGGCTGTCAAAGGCCCTCACCAGCCAGAGCCACCCCAACCGCACTGCAGAACAGGTAGAGTCCAAAGTAAAGGAGCTCTGGCAGGGCTACTGTAAGGCCAAGGACACAACCAGATGGTTGGGGGCGGCACCTATGAACTGCTCCTACTTTAAAGAACTGGACTTCCTCCTTGGCAGCACCACTGGCTGTAGTCCTGGACACAGCCGAGCCAGAGACGGAGATGGAGGCAGGGATGGACACAGAGGACTACCCAGGACTGCCAGCCACCAACGGGACCCAGTAAACTGTCCTGTAGCCTGAGGTCATCACCGATGATGAGGGCTCCAGCGAGGAGGCTCTCTCATCGACATACTCTCCAGTCCATCCAGCTAGGCCCCCTCTACTCTGGCCTTACCTGAGGATCTCTCCAAGAACTCTAAGTGTCATGTGTGCTGGTAACTCTGGGATCTGAGGAGGGGGTGCCCATTCAGATGCATCCTGGATGGCCATGCTCCCTGGGCCCTGGAGAGGGCTGCGCTCAGCACTCAGCACCAGCTATCCTGGACAGCACCATGGCTGGAAAAGGACCGGGGAGGGACAGCCTTGGAAGGAGTGGGATCTGGGGGGACAGACAGAAGCCTGTGCTCGCTCCACCCATGCAGGGCCCCTGGGCAATCTGGGCACCACAGGGCCCCCAGGACAGTGGATAGAGGCGCAGGGCCACAGGGGCCAATGCACAGGACTAATAGCCCATTCCTCTGTCCCCTTCTGTCTCCGAAGCTGCAGCACCTGGGAGCCAGCTGAGCCCTGTCCACAGGCCAGGGAGACCCGCTGCAGAGAGTGAGGGGATGCAGCCCGTACCCTGACCTGGGATGGCATGGTGCTGCTGCTGAGCCAAACACCAGCACCACAAGGGCAGGGAGGAGGACGTGGGGGACCCCACACACACTGCCGCCCTGCAGAACTGCACTGGTGTGCTGCAGGAGCGGCTAGCCATGGAGCAGCAGGCCTGGGACAGGGTGGCAGCCAACTTGAATGCCCTCACCTAGACTGTGACTGCCCACCTGGCCCCGCGTGCTGCCCCTTCGTGAGCCCCCCAGCTCCCACCCTCCTGCAACCTCCCCCACACACCAGTGAACCCTGTCCTCACTGCCCTGATCCCACCTGACCTAGCCCCAGCCAGCCTCCTCCAACTGGCCAACCTGATAATGGCCAGAGCTGGCCATGTGGAGGCAACTTCCCCCACTCCTCCCTCCCCCATGCAGACCCTGGCAAGCCCATGGTTGCTACACCCCAGCAATGCCCCTACCTCCCTGTGCTCCCAGCCCCAGCCCAGCCCCAATGGGGACCCTGGGAGTAGGGGAGGGTAGAGGCTCCCACAGCTGATGGGGATCCCATCCCTCAACCCCAGTCAAGGATTAAAGTCCCCCACCCCCACCAGCTTTGGTGTCTGCCCCCGCCTCACCCCAGGCCCACCTTGGAAATAGTTACCCCCATCCCACTGTAAATAGTTTATAATGCTTTGAAGAGCCAGACTTTTGCGTTATATGCTCAGTAAACCATTTATTCATGGATACCCGTGTGTCTCCTGTGTATGTGTGGGTGTGTGTGCATGGGGGTGATGGTGGAGGGTGTGTTTGGGGGGTCATTGGGGCTCCCAGGCAAAGGCCTCATGCAGGGCCTTCCTTACACACACTCCATCTCACTGGGCCTGGGAGCATGGGATGGCGTCTGGCTGCTCACAATCGCGTCCATCAGCAGCCCACCCTTGCACCAAGGGCTCATGCTTGCCCTCCATGAGGTTGTGCAGGGTGCAGCTCACCCCAAACACCACTGGATAGGCTGAGTGTGTCCCATGTAGGGCCACATGAGCCATGGCTGCAGGGGGTAGGTGGCGGCAGCCACAATGCAGAATGGCATCATGGTGTCCCCAGTGGGGAGCTCCTGCCGGGGGATGTAGATACCATTGACCATGCTGCAGCCAAACCAGGAGTTCCAGAAGACCCAGGCATCGTGGGCACAGCCAGCCCAGCACATGTGAATGTTCATGAATCTGCCCATCTCAAACACAAGCACCTGCAGCACCACAGAGTGGTAGCCCTTGTGGTTTATGTAGCCCCCACCACTGTGCTCTGGGGCCCGGATGGTGATGTGGGTGCCATCCAGTGCCCTTAAGCAGTTGAGGAAGCCCAACTCCTCAGATCTCACAAGGGTGACATTGAGGTCCCGGACATGGATGAGCTGGCAGAGGAGATCATTGCTGTTGGCCCAGATGACCTGCAGGTTATAAGGGGGGAACATGCTCATGAGTGTGGATTGGGGAATTCTGTGCCCACCCATACCCATTCCTGCTGCCCTGTCCCTGCCCGTCCCCTACAGGGCATTCCTCCCCAGGACACCTTGCCCCTGCCCTATGCAGGTGCCACGTCCCCGTCTCCTTCCCTGTCCCTGACAGGGGCCAACCCCTCCAGTTGCCGATGGAGCCCCTCATCAGAAGGCTCACTCCCCTCTCCCCACAGCCTGTGGTAAGAGTGTAGCCTAAGCAAGGCTTACCTCTATAAGGATGTGCCTGACGGTGGCCTTGCCCACCCCAAAGTGGTGCACGACAGATCGGTGGCTGTCTGGGGTGGCCAGCTTCCACAGGGCAATGGCTACCCTTTTCTGCAGGGGGAGCATGGGCATCATGTGGGGGTCATGGTGCTGGATGGCTGAGATGAGTCAGTGGCACAGCTCTGGGCATGTTCCCTTGGTCATGCTGAAGTTCTGCAGACACTGGTTATTGTTCTTGTCCTCCAGCACCAGCCAGTCCTACCAGTCAGTGCTTGTGGGGTAGCTCCACAAGCAGAGGATGGCCCGGGGGAATAGTTGGGGGCATCGTGGCCCAAGGGCAGCCTCCAGGATGGTGGCTATTAGGGTGGCCATCCAAAGCTGCTGCACGATAGCAGCCAGCACCGCGGCCACAGTGGCCACAGCCTGGATAGGTGGGTGTGGGGGGACTGCTTGGGGTCCATGCTGTGCCCCGTGGTGCCTCCTCTGTACAATCTCCCTCTGCATGCCTCAGGACAGCTAGCCAGCCCTCTGCGTGTGCAGGGCAAGGATGGTGGGGAGGTGCCCATTAGAGAGGTGGCTGGTGACTGTCAGGGAAGGGCTTGTCTGCCATGTGGCTCTGCCCACAGTGTTTCCTGGTGCTTTACTTTCCAAAGGGTGCCCTGGGACATGTGGATGGTCCCTTTTGAGAAAGCAGCTGGGTCTTTCGAAAGGACAGATCATTCCTTAGGTCCACATTTGGCTACGTGGATGCTCCAGTTCGAGAGGCCGTCTTTCAAAATGTAATTTTCATAGAATCATAGAACCATAGAACAATAGAGCTGGAAGAGACCTAAAAAAGCCATCGAGTCCAGCCCCCTGCTCTAAGCAGGGCCAAACCCATCAGATCAGCCCCCCAGGGCTTTGTCGAGGCGAGACTTAAACACCTCCAGGGATGGAGACTCCACTACGTCCCTGGGTAGACTATTCCAATGCTTCACACCCCTCCTTGTGAAAAAGCTTTTCCTAATGTTCAACCTGGACCTTTCCAACCACAACTTGAGACCATTGTTCTGTGTTCTGCCATCCGTGACCACTGTGAACAGCTTCTCTCCAGCCTCTTTGCAGCCTTCCTTCAATAAGTTGAAGGCTGTTATCAAGTCCCCCCTCAGTCTTCTCTTCTGCAGACTAAACAGTCCCAATTCCCTCAACCTTCCTTCATAAGTCATATGCTCCAGCCCCCTAATTATTTTGGTCATCCTCCGCTGGACCCTCTCCAGTGTATCCACATCCTTCCTATAAATGGGGGCCCAGAACTGGACACAGTACTCCACATGCAGCCTCACCAAAGCTGAATAAAGAGGAATAATCACTTCTCTGGATCTACTGGCAGCGCCCCTCCTGATGCAACCTAATATGCCATTAGCTTTCTTGGCTATGATGGAACACTGTTGACTCATGTCCAGCTTCTTGTCCACTACAACACCCAGATCCTTTTCTGCAAAACTACTATTGAGCCAGTCGGACCCCAGCCTGTAACAATGCTTGGGATTCTTCGGGCCCAAGTGCAGGACTCTGCACTTGTCCTTACTGAACCTCATCAGATTTCTTGCAGGTCAGTCTTCCAATTTGTCTAAGTCAGTCTGGACCCTGTCCCTACCCTCCAGCATATCTACCTCTCCCCCTAGCTTAGTGTCATCTGCAAACTTACTGAGGGTGCAATCCAACCCCTCATCCAGGTCATTGATAAATATGTTGAACAGAACAGGACCCAGAACCGAAACTTGGGGCACTCCACTAGAAACCGACCACCATCCCGACATTGAGACATTGATCACTACCCTCTGGGCCCGACCTTCTAGCCAGCTTTCTATCCATCTTACCATCCATTTATCCAATCCACATTCCTTTAACTTGCTGACAAGAATATTGTGGGAGACTGTATCAAAAGCTTTGCTAAAGTCCAGAAAAATCACATCCATTGATTTTCCCCTGTCCACAGAGCCAGTTATCTCATCGTAGAAACTAATCAGATTGGTCAAGCATGGCTTGCCCTTCATGAATCCATGCTGACTATTCCTGATCACTCTCTCCCCTCCTCCAAGTGCCTCAAAATGACTTCCTTGAGGAGCCCCTTCATGATTTTTCCAGGCACTGATGTAAGACTGACCAGCCTATAGTTCCCTGGATCATCCTTCTTCTCTTTTTTAAAGATGGGCACTTCATTTGCCATTTTCCAACCATCTGGGATCTCTCCCTATCTCCATGACTTTTTAAAGATAATGGCCAAGGACTCGTCAACAACATATGTCAACTCCCTCAGAACCCTAGGATGAATTAGGTCCGGGCTCATCGATTTATGTATATTTAGCTTTTTTAGATAGCTCCTAACCTGTTCTTTCCCCACCAAAGGCTGTCCACCTTCATCCCACAATGCATCACTTATCGTATTAGTCTGGGAGCTGTCTTTATCCATGAAGACAGAGCCAAAGAAAGCATTAAGTACTTCAGCTTTCCCTACATCATCTGTCACTGGATTACCTCCCTCATCCAGTCGGGGCCCCACGCCCTCTCTGATCACCTTCTTCTTGGTAACATGCCTGTAGAAACTTTTCTTGTTATCCTTTACATTCCTTGCGAGTCGCAATTCCAGTTGCACTTTCGCCTTCCTGATAACTGCCCCACATTCTCGAGCTATACGTTTATACCCCTCCCTAGACATCTATCCCAGTTTCTACTTTTTTAAGCTCCCTTTTTGTGCCTAAGTTTTCCAAGGAGTTCCC
This sequence comes from Carettochelys insculpta, assembly GCF_033958435.1. Classification (NCBI taxonomy): domain Eukaryota; kingdom Metazoa; phylum Chordata; order Testudines; family Carettochelyidae; genus Carettochelys; species Carettochelys insculpta. The sequence continues at coordinate 11,749,255 of NC_134147.1, read as the reverse complement.
CAGTAAGCCCGTCTGGTCTCCTACCATATTTACTTCTCTTGCTGTGCATTGGGACAGTTTCTTTCTGCACCTTCAATAGGGCTTCCTTAAAATACTGCCAGTTTTCGTGGACTCCTTTTCCCTTCATGGTAGCATCCCAGGGGATTCTGCCCATCAGGTTCCTGAAGGAGTCAAAGTCTGCTTTTCTGAAGTCCAAGGTGTGTAATTTACTGCTCTCTTTCCTTCCTTTGGTCAGAATCCTGAAGTCTACCATCTCATGATCACTTCTTCCCAGGTTGTCACACACCTCTACCTTCCCTATTAGTTCCTCCCTGTTTGTAAGCAGCAGGTAGAGTCGTGCACGACCTCTGGTCAAGTCCTTCAGCACTTGTACCAAGAAGTGGTCCCCAACATTCTCCAGAAATTTCCTGGACTGCTTGTGTACCGCTGTATTGGTTTCCCAACAGATGTCAGGGTAATTGAAATCCCGCACGATAATGAGAGCCCGCAATCTGGAAACTTCTCTCAGTTGTCTAAAAAAAGCCTCATCTACCTCATCATCCTGATTTGGCAGCCTGTAGCAGAAACCAACCACCACATCTCCACTGCTGCCTACACCATTAAGCTTGACCCATAGATTCTCAACAGGCTTTTCTCCCTCTATGTACTGGAGTTCCAGGCAATCATAGTGCTCTCTTACATACAGTGCAACCCCTCCTCCTTTTCTCCTTTGCCTCTTGTTCCTGAACAGTTTATACCCTTTCATGGCAGCGCTCCAGTCATGTGAGTCATCCCACCAAGTCTCTGTTACTCCAATCAAGTCATAGTTCTTGGACTGAGCCAGGGCTTCTAATTCCTCGTGCTTGTTACCCAGGCTTCTGGCATTGGTGTACAAACACCTCAGCTAACCAGTCGATCTCCCCGCTCTCACTACTCGAACCAAGGGTCCACTTTTGTTGTACATTACTCTTTGCATTTCTTCTCGGCCTCCAGGTTCCTTTCTACCCACAGGGTTTCGGTCACCTTCCCCCAGAGAACCCAGTTAGAAGATTCCCTTTTGAAACTGCACAGTAGTGTAGACATAGCCAAAAGCTGTGTCTACATGTGAGCGCTGTTTCAAAAGGGGGAAAATCGAAGTTCGGTGGTTGTAATAGCGGCCGTCGAAAGAGAGCACCCGCCGCCATTTTCAGATTGGCACTTCGATCCACTCTTTCAAAGTGCTGTCGAGGTCTTTCGAAAGAGCGTCCACACGTCTCCAAGCCCTCTTTCAAAAGAAGAGAGGGAGGAAATGCCGCAGACAGGGTCCCATGGCCGACAAGCCCTTTCGGGGCCGCAGCCAGCCACCTCCTTTAAAGGGCCCCTCCCTCCGCCGTCTCCTCCGCATGAGCCGAGTGCTGCTCAGTCTTTCCCAGCCTGGCAGAGCCCACTCGTGCCTACCATGGAGGCCCAGCAACAGCTCCTGCAGGAGGACGCCCTCATCATGGACACCCTGCTGGCAGAGCTGTGTACCATAGCTGCAGCTGCACCCGAGCTGATCGGGTGGCTGGGCGGTCCCCCAGGGCCACGGGGCTCCCCACCCAGGGCACCACCAGGTGCCCCCCCGGCACCCCGATGCCTCTGGATCCACCCCAGCAGCAGTGACTGGTGGGAGCATGTGGTGCTAGGGGAGTAGGGCAAGGGAAGGTGGCTGCGGAACTTCTGCATGTCAAGGCAGACCTTCAACAAGATCTGCCACTGGCTTGACCCCGCACTCCGGCACCACAACGCCTGTATGCAGCCAGCCCTCACCCTGGAGAAACGGGTCACAATCAGCCTATGGAAGCTGGCCACCCCGGACTCTTATGGCTCCATGGGACAGCAGTTAGGGGTGGGCAAGGCCACCGTCGGGGCTGTACTTATACAGGTAAGGTGGGGCCAGGTGGGTGGGGGGGGCTGGGGCAAGGGGCACCCTCCACTGCACGGGGTTGGATGGGGCAGGGGCCAGATGGGAAGGGGGCGGGGGCTGCACGGGCCAGGGGCTGGATGGGAAAGCGGCAGAATGGGCCCGAGGCGGGGGGTGACAGCCGCCACACGTGCAGCACGTGTCCCCCTTCCCCCTCTGCAGGTCGTCAGGGCCATCAACACGATGCTGCTCCAGAGGGTCATCCACCTGGGGGATCTGGACAACACCATCGCTGGCTTCCAGGACCTGGGCTTCCTGAACTGCATCAGCGCTTTGGATGGCACACACATCCCCATCCGCGCCCTGCCACACAGCACCAGCCAGTACATCAACCAGAAGGGTTACCATTCAGTGGTGCTGCAGGCCCTGGTGGACACGAGGGTTCGGTTCACCGACCTCTACATGGGCTGGGCTGGCCGCAACCACAATACCTGAGTCTTACGGAATTCCGGCCTCTGCCGCCACATGGGGGCCAGCACCCTCTTCCCCCAGCGGGAGATCCCCATGGTGAAGGACGTCACCATGCCGCTCTGCATGGTGGCAGATACAGCATACCCACTGCAGCCGTGGCTCATGAGGCTCTACATGGGACACCTCGACCCACCCAGGAGGCATTCAATGAACGCCTCAATCACTCCCACAACATGGTGGAGTGGGCCTTCAGGTGCTTTAAAGGGCTGTGGAGGTCCCTCCTCACGCGGCTGGAGGTCAGGGTCATCAACGTGCCCCAGGCGGTGGGCGCCTGTTGCGTCCTCCACAACATCGTGGAGGGAAAGAGGGATGCCTATGTCCCCCGGGGGGGGACCCTCTGGCCAGCTCTGTCTATGAGCAGCTGGGCACTGCTGCCATTCACCAGGCCCACCGGGATGGCCACCGCATCCGGGAAGCCCTCAGGCAGGCCTTTGCCGATGGCCACCTCTGACCCGCACGCATGCCCACATCCCATGCACATCCATCACCCACTGTCCATGCCACCCCCATCCCCACCAGCACCACACTCACACATCCACCACCCACCTTCCCCCGAGGAGCACAGCACAGAGTGGTGAATAATAAAGAAACGTTTATATAACTGGGTGTTGGTAACTGTGTACAGGGGGGAACCTAACTTGAAGGAGGGTGAGGCGCTCATCCCAGGGCAGGGGTGCTGGTGGGCCGCAAGCCCCGTTGGCCCTGGAGCCCCTGCCCCCCCGGGTGCGGGGTCCCAGGCGGGGAGGGGAGGGTGTGGGTATCACCAGCAAATATTGCCGGCGTGGGGGCCTGGTGAGGGCGGAAAGGGCAGGCTCAGTGGGGGCGGAGGGGCCAGGCTCAGTGGCGGCAGAAGGGGTGGGCTCTGTAGTGGGGGCGGAGGGGGCAGGACCAACAGGGGGAGCTGCTGGGAGCGGGGGACAGAAGGTGGGCCACTGTGGCCGTATGCTCCCAGACGGCTTGGCCAATGCCCTCCAGGGTGGTGAGTAGTCTATCCCAGGCCACCCTCTGCCACTCCATAGCCATGTCTACACGTGCACGCTACTTTGAAGTAGCGGCACTAACTTCGAAATAGCGCCCGTCACGGCTACATGTGTTGGGCGCTATTTCGATGTTAACATCGACGTTAGGTGGCGAGACGTTGAAGCTGCTAACCCCATGAGGGGATGGGAATAGCGCCCTACTTCGACATTCAACGTCGAAGTAGGGACCGTGTAGTTGTTGCGCGTCCCACAACTTCGAAATAGCGGGGTCCACCATGGCGACCATCAGCTGAGGGGTTGAGAGACGCTCTCTCTCCAGCCCCTGCGGGGCTCTATGGTCACCGTGGGCAGCAGCCCTTAGCCCAGGGCTTCTGGCTGCTGCTGCTGCAGCTGGGGATCCATGCTGCATGCACAGGGTCTGCAACCAGTTGTCGGCTCTGTGGATCTTGTGTTGTTTAGTGCAACTGTGTCTGGGAGGGGCCCTTTAAGGGAGCGGCTTGCTGTTGAGTCCGCCCTGTGACCCTGTCTGCAGCTGTGCCTGGCACCCTTATTTCGATGTGTGCTACTTTGGTGTGTAGACGTTCCCTCGCAGCGCCTATTTCGATGTGGTGCTGCGCAACGTCGATGTTGAACATCGACGTTGCCAGCCCTGGAGGACGTGTAGACGTTATTCATCGAAATAGCTTATTTCGATGTCGCCACATCAAAATAGGCTACTTCGATGTAGGCTTCACGTGTAGACGTAGCCCATGTTGGCCCGGGCGAGCTGGAGGTGCTCCTCGGCCACCTTGGCCTGGCACTGGCTGGCTGGGTCCTCCTCGGCCCGGCAGGGGGCCCTCTGGCCACAGCCCCAATGGCACGCTGCCTGGGGTGGTGTCCGGACACCTCCAACAGCTGCGGGTGGGCTCTCAGGGACAAGGGACGGCGGCGGAGCTCTTCCGGCCCACGGATGGTGCGGCTGTATGGAGAGGAGGAGAGCATGTCAGTAGCCTGCCCCGGACGAAGGGGACCCAGCTGTGGCCTACCCTCCTGAGCCCACCCCATGGGCCCTCCCCCAAGGGAAACTGACCCCTCAGGGAGCACCGACCCGCCCCCCCATGGACTGGGCCTCCCAGCCTGGGTGTGCATCTAGGGATCTCTCCTGCAGGTGGCCCTTCCTGGCCTGCGGTGTGCGGGACTCGGGTGCCATCTGGCACCAACTGGCTGCCAGCCCTGTGCAGCTTACAGTGCTGTCCACTGAGGGCGGGTGCTGGGCGTTGCTGGTGCGCCACTGGGGGGTGCTGCATCCCATGTGGGGGCTGGCCTATGTGCAGCCCAGGACCACCAGTCCCATGTGTGGGCACCTAGCTGTTGCGTTGCCCCTACCCTGTGGAGTAGGTGTGCACCCCTCCCTGGACGTACCTGAGGGTCCCTCGGCGATGTCCAGGGATTTCTGGCCCTCGGTCACACGGCTGGAGGAGTGGGAGGGGATGACTATGGTCAGCTCCCCCTCCTCACTAGACCAGTCCGTGGTCCCCTCACCCTCCTGGGTGCCTGGTCCAGCCTGCTCCTGCTCCTCCTCCAGCTGCCGCTCCTCCCAGGAGGTGTCCAGGAACACCGGGGTTGGTGAGCTCTCCTGGGGGCCCCAGGATGCTCTGGAGCTCCCTGTAGAAGGGGCACGTCGCTGGAGCCTCCCAGGAGTGTCTGGTCTGTTCCCTGGTCTGGGCATAGCTCTGGCACAGCTCCTTAATTTTGGAGTGTACCTGCTCTGCAGTACGCTCCGGGTGGCCCCTGGTGTGGAGGCCCTGTGCCAGGTGGCCGAAGGTGGCGGCATTGCACTGCTTGACCCCCATGTGGTGCAGGACCTCCTTGTCCTGCCAGAGGCTGAGGAGGTCATGCAGCTCCCACTCTGTCCAGGAGGGGGCCCTTTTCTCCCCCTGGGAGCCCTGTGGGGGCTCGGAGGGGGGGCCGTGGGGCTCGTGGTGGGGGCTGGCTACTGGCCATACAGGTGCTGGAGCATGGGGCTGGAGCACATGCGCAGGCTGCTCCGAGCATGTTCTCAGCTTCCTGCCATGGGTTTCCTGCATGCGTGCAGCTTTAAGGCAGCTGAACGCAGGGCCCATACAGCCTTGCTGCTGCCGGCTGGAGCAGCCCTGCGCTCCAGCTGATCGGCGCCATGGTGGACCTATATTTCGAAAGAGCGGACTGTGGAGTGTCTACATGTGTACTCTTTTGATTTAGTATTTCAAAAGGGGGCGATCTTCCTGATATGGGATCGGGGTTCGGATTTTGAAGTGTGCACCCCGTTCTTTTGATTTTTTTTCGAAAGACAGGTTTACACGTGTGGATGCTCCTCCCACTCTTTCAAAAAAGGGCCACTTATTTCAAAGTTTTCTGCACGTGTAGACACAGCTAAAGTGTCCATCACTGCTGTAAAGAGTGCATCTGGTGCCACCAGCTGGATGTAGGTAGAACCCAATTCTGAAAAGGGAGGCTGGCATCCTGAACAAGTTTCCTCGGCTCCTGGTTAAGGTGGGTAGGTGGCCACTGGCTCCGCATTTCTGAAAGGGGCAGGGCCTCTGATGGAAGGGGGATGGGGGCAGCCAGCCCTCAGTGCCACACCATGCCATTGCCCTGTCCCATCACCCTCACAGATACTCAGAGTGCACCATGAACTGTTCTGGCAGCGATTTAAAGGGCCACTGAGGCAACAGTGGCAAACAAGAGCCCCAGGTGCTTTTGAATATCTGGGCCCCCAGCGTATCTTCCCCACTTATTTCTCTGTCATCATTGGCGGACCTGTTCCTGAGACGTATACAAGAGTGGAATTCAGTGGGAGTATCTTCACAGGACATACTCAGCAACTCAAAAGAGCAGGAACTTGGCCAACATTTCACCTACCTGTAGCATTGAGACACTGCAAAGACTGCTTTTCCATGACAGGATAATTGCCATTCATCTGTGCAAATAACCCTAGTGATTTTAGGACTAAAAAAGAAACCAGATTGGTGAACTGGTAAACATTAATATGAACCAGTTTCACAAAATTTTTAGTTTGAAAATGTATGGCAGCTTTCTCATATAACAATCTTGTCACTGCAAAGAACCTCTCAGTATAGATACTTCATAAAAATATTCTGTTGCTGGTTTTGCACATGAAAATTATAGCACAAAGATACGCAGTTCTGCAAACCTTGATTCTTGTATTAGTTTTCCCTGCAAGTAGTCCCACAAAAGTCAATGATATTACTCTTGTATGTATTTGTTTGACTGGGCCTTGAATTAGTCATTTTCACTGCACAATAACATTATGTAATGCTGCCAGTTCTCTACTGAAAATTTAAAATAATACTTGCTTATTGATATTTCACTCTGGTAAAGTCATGAATGATTTATAATGTGTTTATTTTTCCCAGCAAAAATAGGTAACAAACTAACAGCACCACAGAATGAAAAAGTTGCTTAGGAAAAACTGATGATGGATTGAGGGTATCTAAATATAATATTTCTGGTATGGTTATGTATTCCAACAAATGGACACTGCTTTGGCTCTGGGAAGTGGATATATATCACATTAAATACTCGTAACGTGCTAACAGAAAGGGCCAAGTGTTTGCCATTATTTTACAACATGTCAAAAGGTGGCACAGGAGTTCACTTTGATTTTATTTATAATTAATGCTTTGAGTAGAGGACTTCTTCTATATTTGAATTGTTTTTCTTTGCTTGGGATAGTGATACTTTGAGATCTCCTTTGAGATCTGTGAATAAAAATGCTCTGGTATTATTTGAAATTTTTATATTATTATTTGTGTTTAAAATATTTTTTCTTTGCAACTTCCTTTTTTTGTTCTTGTTTTTTTGTTTCTGCTTCTTTCATTTACAAAAAAGGTCTCAAAGCCTTGTGAAAATTGAAATTGCATGAGGAATGATCGCTTTTTTCTTTTTTTCATAAATTCAAAATTTTGGGTCAGCTTGATTAACAGGACAAGGAGAAATGCTTTGCCAAAGATTTATAAAGGTTAGTAGTATAAAAACTGCACACAAAAATGTTTCGCGTACCATAAGGAAGACTCTGTGTCTCTGTTGAACAATAAGGTTGAGGGCTTCTATCATTTTTCAGTATGCCCATGATTTTATGAAGGTGAATGTATTTATGTATAATTTAATTTAGAATTAAATTCCAGCAGCACAGGGGAAAACCGTACCAACTGACACATGAGGAAAATGGTATGTAATTTGCTATTTATTTTCCAAGAATATTTCAAAGCAAGAAGGGATCAGGTCTCCTACTGACAGTTTGACGTAAATATTAAATGTGCTTTTTAAAGACACAATTAACTGTAATTCCTATTTCATAAATGGAAAGAGAAATAGCACAGCTGTACATACGACAGAATTATCTAAAAAAGTGATAATTTACTAAAAGACTAGGGTAGGCTAGGCTTTCTTTACAACAAAATTAACATAAAGAATCTTGGAAGTCAGACTTTTGATGAGCTATCAAAACAAAAAGCAGTCAAGTAGCACTTTAAGGCTACGTCTACACGTGAAGCCTACATCGAAGTAGCTTATTTCGATGTAGCAACATCGAAATAGGCTATTTCGATGAATAACGTCTACACGTCCTCCAGAGCTGGCAACGTCAGTGTTCAACTTCGACGTTGCGCAGCACCACATCGAAATAGGCGCAGCGAGGGAACGGCTACACGCCAAAGTAGCACACATCGAAATAAGGCTGCCAGGCACAGCTGCAGACAGGGTCACAGGGCGGACTCAACAGCAAGCCACTCCCTTAAAGGGCCCCTCCGAGACACAGTTGCACTAAACAACACAAGATCCACAGAGCTGACAACTGGTTGCAGACCCTGTGCATGCAGCATGGATCCCCAGCTGCAGCAGCAGCTGCCAGAAGCCCTGGGCTAAGGGCTGCTGCCCACGGTGACCATAGAGCCCCGCAGGGGCTGGAGAGAGAGCGTCTCTCAACCCCTCAGCTGATGGCCGCCACGGCGGACCCTGCTATTTCGAAGTTGCGGGACGCGCAATGACTACACGGTCCCTACTTCGACATTGAACGTCAAAGTAGGGCGCTATCCCCATCTCCTGATGAGGATAGCGACTTCGACGTCTCGCCGCCTAACGTCGAAGTTAACTTCGAAATAGCGCCCGACGCATGTAGCCGTGACGGGCGCAATTTCGAAGTTAGTGCCGCTACTTCGAAGTAGCGTGCACGTGTAGACACGGCTTAAAAAGACTAGCAAAATAGTTTATTAGGTGAGCTTTCGTGGGACAGACCCACTTCTTCAGACCATAGCCAGACCAGACCAGACTCAATGTTTAAGACACAGAGAACCAAAAACAGTAAGCAAGGAAGACAAATCAGAAAAAGATAATCAAGGTGAGCAAATCAGAGAGTGGAGGGGTGGCGGGGAAAAGTCAAGAATTAGATTGAGCCAAGTATGCAGACGAGCCCCTATAGTGATTCAGAAAGTTCCCATCACGATTTAAACCATGTGTTAATGTGCCGAATTTGAATATAAAAGCCAGCTCGGCTGCTTCTCTTTCCAGAACAGTGCGATAATTCCTCTTCAGTAACACACATACCTTGAGGTCATTGACAGAATGCCCCATTCCATTAAAATGTTGACTAACTGGTTTGTGGATCTGGAGTGTTTTGATGTTTGATGAGCTGTTCATTTTACTGTTCACTTTCTCAAATTCAGGCATGCTGCACTTGAATTCAATTAAATACAGCAACAAAGCTGATTCCCAACACACAGCATTGTGAGGCTAGTATTGAACAGCTAGGACTATCTGCTCCTATTTTCCTGCCAGATAATGTATAGCCAACTCGTTCACCAAGGCAGTGGACAAGAGCTATCTACTATCAGCTTGAATGCCCCCTACCACTTCAACAACTCACTTCACAAGGGTGATGCTGCTGCACAGGGCTCCAGTGGTGATTTGTCCCTATCTCTGTTGATGGGTGTCGTGTGTGTGTTTGTTAATTTGAGAGAGGTAGCTGTGTTAGTCTGTATCTTCAAAAACAAGAAGTCCTGTGGCACCTTATAGACTAACAGATATTTTGGAGCATAAGCTTCCGACGCATCTGACGAAGCGGGTCTTCGCCCACAAAGGCTTATGCTCCAAAATATCTGTTAGTCCCTAAGGTGCAACAGAACTTCTTGTTGTTTTGTTAATTTGGTTTGTTGAGCTATATTATTTCTGGTGAGGTGAAAAGAACCTTGCTATTTTGAATATCATTTGTCCTTAGCTTAACAATAAATTCCTTTCTTCTTTAGTACTGTTGCATTTGCAGATGCAGCAGGGACTGGGAAATATTAACCCTCCACATGGGGCCACTCACAAGGTCCACTTTTAAAGTGTCCAATTAATTTAAGCCAGGAGATTTAAACTCTTTAAACAAAAGATCTGTTATCAGAACCCACATGCATTTTTCCTGCAACAAATTGCTTCTCTTCTTGGTAACAACCTACCCATCAGAGGGGTATGCATATTAGTCTATTCCAGTAAAAACAACAAAAAGTCTGGTGACACTTTAAAAAGTAACAAATTATTCAGGCATTAGGACATAAGCTTTTTTGAGCTGCAACTCGCTTCCTCAGATGCCGAAGAGAAAAGAAAAGAAACAGCAAAGGGATACATAGATGAGAGTGTGACATTTGTGCTAATTAAATCAGAGCGGATGTGGCTCATCTCCAACAGGGATGAGGTGACAGTACCTGAATGGTAAATTACCTATTATAATGTGAGAACCACTCTGTGTTTCTATTTAAACCATGCTTCACGGTGTCAAATTTCCATATGAATTCCAGCTCACCCATTTCTTGTTCATCAGTAGCAGTAGTAGGCATCCTTCAGTCTGCATAGACTATGGATCGCACCCTTTATAGTTTCAATTGAGGGCTTCATTTACAGCGTCTACTGTCACTGTGAAGACGCACATGAGAGTGACAGTCCTTGCTGCATCTCTTGCAGATATGGTGGGTGTCTGGCAAGTCCTTATTGTGCTTTCTGTGCGCTCGTTTCTCCTCTGCTAGCTGTCTGATCCTCATCTCGCCCTTCTGAAGGCCCTTGTGTAGCCCCTGCCTCCATCTGCTGCGGTCGTCTGCTAGTTCTTCCCAGTTGTCCAGCTCGATGTCTACCTCTCTGAGGTCTCTCTTGCAGACATCTTTGTAGTGCAACTGGGGGCTTCCGGGAGGTCCTTTGCCAGAGACTAGCTCACCATACAGGATGTCTTTTGGAATCCTTCCATCATTCATCCTGTGGACGTGGCCAAGCCAGCGGAGCCGACACTGCCTGAGGAGGGTGTGCATGGTTGGGATTCCAGCTTGCTCGAGGACAGCGGTGTTGGTCACTCTGTCCTTCCATGATATTCCAAGGATGCGCCTGAGGCAGCACAAGTGGAAGACATTCAGCCTCTTTTCCTGGCGGGCATACAGGGTCCAAGTCTCGCTGCCATAAAGGAGGGTGCTGAGGATGCAGGCTCTGTACACTTGCATTTTGGTGTGAGTGTACAGCTTGTTGTTGTTCCACACTCTCTTGCTGAGTCTGGACAGAGTTGTGGCCGCTTTTCCGATCCTCCTATTTAGCTCAGTGTCCAACGACAGGGTGTCAGTGATGGTGGACCCGAGGTAAACGAACTCGTGGACAACCTCTAACGTATAGTTGTCAATGCTGATTGATGGGGATTCAGCAACATCCTGACCGAGTAAGTTTGTCTTCTTTAGGCTGATGGTAAGCCCAAAATCCTTGCACGCTTTGGAGAACTGATCCAGCAGTTTTTGAAGCTGGTCTTCTGTGTGAGACACTACAGCAGCATCGTCTGCGAACAGCATGTCTCTGATGAGGACTTCCCGCACCTTAGACTTAGCTTTTAGCCTTGCAAGATTAAACAGTTTCCCATCCGATCTTGTGTGCAGCAAGATGCCCTCTGTTGAAGATCCAAAGGCATGCTTCAGGAGGAGTGCGAAGAAGATCCCGAACAATGTCGGAGCAAGCACGCATCCTTGTTTGACGCCGCTCCCAATTCTGAAAGCATCCGATAAAGCGCTGTCATATTGGATGGTTCCTCTCATGTCTTCGTGGAATGACTGGATCATCTTGAGTAACCCTGGAGCACAGCCTATCTTGTGGAGCAGTTTGAACAGACCATCCCTGCTGACCAAATCAAAGGCCTTGGTCAGGTCAATGAAGGCTATGTAGAGTGGCTTCCTCTGCTCCCTGCATTTCTCCTGCAGCTGCCTTACAGAGAAGATCATGTCAACGGTAGACCTCTCTGAGCAGAATCCACACTGCGATTTGGGGTACACCCTCTCAGCAATCTTCTGGAGTCTGCCAAGGATGACGCGAGCGAACAGTTTACCAGTGACGCTTAGGAGGGAGATTCCACGGTAGTTGTTACAGTCGCTTCTGTCTCCTTTGTTCTTATACAATGTTAGCGTCGTGCATATCCTGTGGAACCTCACCCTCTTTCCAGCACAGGCACAGTAGCTCATGTAGGGGTTCCAGGAGTGTGTCCGCGGCACACTTGATTACCTCTGGTGGTATACCATCCTGGTCAGGGGCCTTTCCTGCTGTAATGCTATCGATGGCTCTCTTCAGTTCATCCACAGTCGGTTCCTGATCCAGTTTGTCCATTACAGGTAGCAGCTCGATGGCATCAAGGGCTGCGTCAACCACAACGTTCTCGCGTGAGTACAGCTCGGAGTACTGCTCAACCCAGTGCTCCATCCGTTTGGCTTTGTCAGCGATGACTTCACCAGATTTGGATTTCAGAGGTGCCGTCTTGTTCTGGGTGGGTCCTAATGCCTTCTTCATACCCTCGTACATTCCTCAGATTACCAAAGTCAGCACAGGTCTGGATGCTGCTGCATAGCTGGAGCCAGTGGTTGTTGGCACAGTGCCTGGCTGTCTGCTGTACTGTTCTTCTGGCCGCTCTAAGTGCTTGCTGGGTACTCTGGCTCGGTGAGTGTTTGTACTCCAGGAGTGCAGCGCACTTCTTTTCAATGACTGTAATCATCTCATCGGAGTTAGCTTTGAACCAGTCGTTCATGTTTCTAGCTCTTCTTCCAAACACCGACAAGGCCGTGTTGTAAACTGTATCCCTCAGATGTTGCCATTTGGATGTCACATCAGCGCCCCTAGGGCCACTGTGCAGATTTTCCTGGAGGGTCTCTCTGAACTTTTCAGCTTTCTCCGAGTTTGCCGTCTTTCTGGTGTCAATGCGGGGCCTTCCAGCAGGTTTAGAGCGGTACAGCTTCTTGGGTCTCAGCTTGAGCTGGGAGCAGACGAGCAAGTGATCTGTATCACAGTCAGCACTATGATAGCTGCATGTCAGAAGGACGTTTTTGAGGTTATTATGCCTAGTGATGACCACGTCTAGTTGATGCCAGTGCTTCGAGCGTGGGTGTCTCCATGACACACTGTGCTGTGGCTTCGTTTGGAAGAATGTGTTTGTGATGCACAGATTGTGGTACATGCACAATTCAAGGAGACGCTGTCCATTGTCATTCATTTTTCCCACACCGAAGTGTCCTAAGCAGGAAGGCCATGAGGCCCAATCAGCTCCAACTCTTGCATTGAAGTCACCCAAGATGTACAGTTGTTCATGAGCAGGTATTTGCGCTATAGCAGCACTAAGCACGTCATAGAACTTGTCTTCTACTTCTGGTGTGGCGTACAGGGTTGGAGCATAAGCCCTGATCAGGTGGATGGGACCGGCGCAAGTTTGAAGTGTGATCCGAAGTCTTTCTGATCCACCCATGACTAATTCCACCATTTGTAGAAGGGTGTTTCTGACAGCAAAACCAACACCATGTTCTCTGGGTTCTTCCTGGGCTTTACCCTGCCAGAAAAAGGTGTAGTCCTTTTCCTTTAGAGATCCCGAATCTGCGAGTCGCGTCTCTTGCAGTGCAGCGATATCAACTCGGAGCCTCTTCAGTTCCTCGTTGATGACAGCGGTCTTTCGGGTGTCACTGATGGCCTGAAGATCTTCAGTCACGCTGGTCAGCATGGTCCGCACATTCCAGCAAGCAAGCTTAAATTGTTAATGTTTCTAATTTCTTGTTGATTTTCTTATTGGTTTGCCTGGTGCCCAAATTTCAGTCACTTGTCAGGTTCAGGAACCTTAAGCCTCACGCACCCAACGAGGCAGGTGAACTGTGGCGGGACAGTACCCTATTGGCTGGGGGCTGCCCAGCTTGAGGTGGGTGGTGACTGTCCAGTGAGATGCGAGGATCTCTCCCACCGTTGAAGGCAACCCCTGACACTCGTTCTCTATGCCAATCGAGCAAGAGCTTATAACCGGTATCTGTTGCCTCCCGTGTTGATGCAACGCTGTTCAGCGATGCCGGAGTACCTCTCTGGGCGCGAGCCTGGGCACTTATTATGGAGACTCTGGGCTGCCCAGACACCAGTGTCCCCCTCTCGGCTTTACTGATATAGTCCAAAGGAGAGGATAACCTCCACGTCTGGTATCAGCTCAGCTGCAGGAGTTGTCGAGACAGTTCCAGAAGTTGACACCAAACCGCCTTCAGACTCCACTCCAGAATTTCTGTCAGGGTTTACTCCCTTAGCCTTGCTCCTTCCCAGGATAACCCACAAGGCAGTGGGGTGTGGAGAATGTGGTTAAGGATCCCACTACTTCATACCTCCCTGTCACAATGAGTCACCATAGCTCCCTGTGGAGCAACGATCTCATATCCCTGGGACCCTCCTCCCCACCTTTCGCCCCCCACCCCCATCTACCATCACCATAGGACCCTCCCCAACCCACTACTGCATCTGCTCCCATGTCCGCCCTCCTCACTGCACTGGCCCCTCTCCCCCCAGCTGCTCTCAGTGCCTCCAGGTCCACCTTCCCCCATCACTCTTCAGGCTCTTCTCTTCAGAGACTGCTTTTCTTGATAGTGCTGCCTTGCAGGGCACAGGTGGAACACCATATCTGAAAAGGACAAACACGGGGCTCCTCCCTCGGCGAACTCCCAGAGGCAAACTCCCCTCCCTGCCAGCTGCCGCCCCCCGCTTGCCGCCCACAGTGCTCTTGTTCATCATCATCACCATCAACCACCATGGGCTCAGTGCCCATTGGTGTTTGATGCCTCCCTCACTATTTCCTTCCATCTTTCCCTCTGGAGTGTGGAGTGGCTTAGTTTTTGTAGACTAGCTCTGCACCAATCTACTATACCATCTCTGTGGAGTCTGTTTCTCCTATTCAAGAAGTCCTTATGCTAAACGTGAGGGTCTTGATTTTAAACTCATCATTCATTCTGCAAATATCCCCAAATAGCTGTAGCTTAGGTCGTATAACCTTCTGCAGTAGGTTCTCTTTTGGCTGTATCTTCCTATATAATTCCTCATTGGTGACCCTCTGCATCTATCCAATTCCAAGGATTTTTCTAGAACAGTTCCTCTTGAATGCCAATATCCTTCTCTTCTAATCTTTTGTTATCACCCATGTCTCACATCCATATGACATGCTGCTGAATACACATTTTCAAGACACTCAGCTTCATTTCTAAGCTAATTGCTTTGTTTTTCCAGATCTTATCCATCATGTTTAATCTCACTCTTCTTTTTGCTGTTCTTGCCGCTATTTCCTTCTTACAGTCTAGATCATATGTTAGGTTGCTCCCCAGATACATGAACTTCTCTATGTTCTCTAGTTCAATCCCATCTACACTGATCTTCCTGCTTATTTCCTTATCTCTAAATACCATTGTCTTCATTTTATCAATGTTCATCATTGGTCTGTACCACTTCCCTCCTCCATTTAGTACCTGCCCCATTATCACTAGTTTCTCTTCATCTTCCTCAATGATAGCAATATCATCCACGAACTGCAAGTTGCTTATTCTCATCCTGTGCACCAATATCCCATCTACTTCTTGCTTGATCTTGTCCATCACTCTCTCTAGGTACTTGATGAAGATACTTATTGATATCGGATCTCCTTATCTTGTACCTCTACTCATTCTAAACCAACTTCCCAACTCTCCGTACATTTTCACTGCTGCCTCTGCATTGTCGTTGATATCCTTCAATAACCATATCAGTCTGCTATCCACTTGGTATGACTTCAAACACCACCCAGGTCACTGCCAAATGCCTTCTGAAAATCAACAAAGCAATTGTAGACATTCTTTTTCTTTCATTGAGCTTTCTCCACTATCAATCTTAGTGCCAATATCTGATGTATGGTACCTCTATCTTTCCTGAACCCTGCTTGCACATCCGCTAGATATTCTTTTATCTGCAATCTCAGTCTTTTTGTCAGTATCATCATCAGCACCTTGCCTAGATGACTCCTTAGGACAATCATTCTGTAGTTGCACTCCAGTGAGCTTCCTTTCTTGTGTATTGTCAATAGCATGGATCTTGTCCATTCCTTAGGTGCCTTCCATTCTTTCCATGCTATATTATACAGTCAGTTTATTCTGAATCATACTTTCTCCACTGTATTTTATCATCTCTCCCATGATCTTATCATTTCCAGGGCTCTTACTGTTCTTTAGTCATTTCACTGCTCTTTCTATTTCCTCCTTCAAAATATCTGTCTTGCTCTCGATGCTCAGTGGTGATATCTCTTTCAGTTCTTCGATGAGTCTCTCTGAGACACTTGAGTACAACTGCTTTGTACAGATCAGTGCAGTATGTACAGTGTTCTCTTTGTTCAGGAGCACCTTGTTGTTCTTGTCTTTGATCATGGTCTGCTTTGACTGCCACTTCCTATTAACATTCCTGATCTTCACCTTCCTGGTCTTACACTCGCCATAATACCTCTCTATATTTTCACACTGCTCCTCTAAACATTTTGCCTTATCCATTCTGGCCACTTTCCTTACCTTGTTGCATTTCACCCTATATTGTTGTTACGCCCTCTCAAAAACATCACTACTAATCTTCAAAGCTCTCTTCTCTTGAACCAACTTCAGCGCTTCTTATTGATCTTCTCTTCTTCTGGAACCATCTGCTCAATTGTCTCTTCTGTTACCATGGCTATCCCTTTGATTCTTATCTAAGCTTCTGCATTCCTGATCTTCTCTTCGAACACTGCTCTGTATGCTTTCCCTATTTCTTCCTTGCCTAGCCTTGCCATGCCTCTGTTTCTTGGTGTCTCATATTTTCTGTTGAGTTTCATCTTGATGTTCGCAATCACTAGACTCTGGTCCAAGTCCATAGTTGCTCCTTGGAAAGTTTGGTACTGCTGTCCTGATGTGACCCATCATCTTCTTATCAAAATCATATCTATTAAGTTCTTGGACTTCAGAGTTAATCCATATTGCTGTTTTATAATCAGCGCATTGACACTCATCTGACCAATGCTTCCTCTTTTATCCAGTCTTGGGACTGGCAAGGAACCCCTAGAGGCTTCATGGTGGAGCTAGTTTCTTGTTACAGTCTGTTTTTGAACATTTTTTTTTTTTTGCCAGAGAATGGCAACTTGCAAATCAGAAATTGTGTGTCCAGGGAGGTTAAAGTACTCCCCATTGGTTTTTACATGTTGTCATTCTTAATGACTGATTTGTGTTCATTTTTCTTTTGCATAGCGACTGACCAATTTGCCTGATGGACTTGTCACTCCTTTTTTCTTTTCTTTCTTTTTCGACATCTGAGGGAGTGAGTTGTGTCTCACAAAAGCTTATGCCCTAACACATCTTTTAGTCTTTAAGATGCCAACAGATTCCTTGTTGTTTTAAAGTACAGTTAGAAAGTTTTGTTACAAAACAGTCTCATTTTACAATCTGTAGTCTGAACTATTACATTAATATAAGTGATATAGTATCAATAGTCATCAGAGCAAGATGCCACATCAAGATAAATTATATTTTATTCTCTGCTTCTCTAGACAAACTTACAGTACTCATCCTTCCCTGTTACCAAATAATGCTTTACAGAAGAAATTGCAATATGTACTCTTTTTCTCTCTACTGGAGCTGACTTTGTGTAAAATTTAAACAAGTTTCTGCTTGAAATTACAAGAACCCTGATAAGAGCACTTTGCTCCATCAGCTTATTGGCCCTTTAGCAGGGGGATCCTCTGATGAGAGATACATAGCAAGATAAGATGAACAACTGTGGATTCAGTAGAGTCTAGTGATTATGGATCAAGAAGGAAAGAAAAACAACATCCAAAGCATGAGAACACTTTTTTAACCACCATTCAAGTGGTATGTATACAAGTGGCAAAATATTGTTAGGATCCCCCTCCTGAAAGTGAGCTATTTATATACTTTGCTATAACATATTAATGCTAAATATCTTAATGTCTTGGAACCTTGTTCAGCACCTTATTAGCATGGTGCCAGCTGCGGCTCTTCAAAATTGCTGCATTTCACTCCCACGCGGCTCGTTCTGATGAGGGGTCCTTTTCGAAAGGACCCCACCAACTTCAAAATCCCCTTCTGCCTATGAGCTCATAGGAATAAGGTGATTTTGAAGTTGGCAGTGTCCTTTCAAAAAGGACTCCTGTCTGGACAAGCCGCATGGGAGCAAAATGCGGCAATTTCAAAGAGCCGCAGCCAATGACATGCTAATGAGGTGCTGAATATGCATGGCCATTTGGAAGTTTTTTGTCAGTGTAGACACGGCCAGTGAGTCACACTGTGATCATGGTTATAAAACGTAGAGAAATTCAATGGCATTGACTTCAGTGGAGTTACTCCAGTATACCCTGTTACAAAGAAGATCAGAATTTGGCTCAGTGTGTGCTAGCTTCTCGTAGAGTTTTGCATTTCTGCATGTCCTCACTGCATGAGGCTTTGCCTTTAAAGACACAGATTTAATCTTGTATTTTAAAATAGTGAAAGACATCACTTAAGAAGATCCCAGCACCTGAAAAAATTTCCCTGTTGGCAAAATTCTCCCATTGGACATGCACAAAGCTCACACTGACATCAGTGGAAGCTATATCCTTCATTTACAAGACTATTTGGCACACTTCTTGAAAATAATGACATTGACCTTCCCCGAACTTGGTAAAATTACCAAAAAAATACCCACAGAAGTATTTTCGAAGTGAGTTTTATTTTTAAGAGTTACTGTTATATCTCAAATACTTGAAAACCATATTTTCCATTAGGAAAACATTTCCCAGACCAATGTATTCACTGAATTCACTGTATTAACTTAAAAAACCACAGTTAAACTTTCCTCCTGGGAACTGTACACTAATTTTTTTATACTGAGAATAATGAAAGTCCTAAAAAACCACAGAGAAATCATTTTCCCAGTCATGTTTGCAATACTTTACTCTTAGAATTACATAAGTCTCTGTGTTATGACATTTAATTCCTGTTTTTACTTCACTTTGCCAAGAAAAGAGAGTGCAGATTCTTCATATGACTCTCTCTCTCTTCAAAGAGTCTCAAATAAGTATTTTCACAGGAATTCCGAAATTGACTTTATAGTTCACATGGACCTTCTTAATCTTCCTGTGCAACAGAATAGTTTTGTACAATACTAGGATTTTAAATGTATTTGCTTACATATTATAAAGGATTCAACTGTAAAACTGCACATTTCCTTATTGCCTAAGTCCAGAGGGTATACAAAAAGGAATGCCGTTTGGGACACACATTTGCAGTTAAATTTGCCTGTGGGTGTTAAAGTAGCCAGAGAAAGCTCTCAAACCTCAGGATCCACAGCAGTACTGCTGCAGCAGTGTTTCCCAAACTAATTTGGCCATGGCACACTTTTGGGTTTGGAATATGTTGACAGAACACATACATGCTCATTGTGGGAGGGGGAGGGAAGAGGTTTCATACTGAAATATTGCCACACTTAATGCTCAAAAGTTGATTTATAACAGTTAGTTTTTTTAAATGTCTTTTATTTTAAAAAGAACAGAAAATAAGAGAAAAATCATCTGAATGAACAATTAATGTATTTCTGATATGAGGACAGTTAGCAACCCTATAATTAAGTATAAAAATTAAACAGTACAAACCCAAAACATTAACATAGAAGCTGAAAGAAAAATGGTTAGTGTCATACTTTTGTACAAAAAGAGAAAGGACAATATTGTTCAAAAATGGAGTGTCCTTCTTTAAAACTTAAAAAATATTTTTATGAAAAAGAAACAGAAAATAAATCAGGTATGGAAAAATATTTTTAAATTTTATTGTTTTATAAATTCGTTATTTTTACAGAAAACTACTGGAAAATATTAAATGGAAAATATGGAAAAACAAATGAGAAGCTTTGGAACAGAGCAGGCCAAGAACCAATTGACATTGAAATCAACAGAAGAAAGTAGGGATGGTGAGGCCACACTCTCAGAAAACCATCATCCAGCACAGTCCATCAAGATCTCACATGGAACACGCAAGGAAAAAGCAGAAGAGGAAGAATCGGACAATGTGGAGAAGGACTACTGAGACTGAAGGACAACAACTGGGGTACTCCTGGAGCCAGCTAGAAGTTTTGTCCCAAGACATAGTGAAGTGGAGGAGAATTATAGATGACCTATGCTCCACGTGGAGTACAAGGGTTAAAGTAAAGTAATTTAAAAAACTGGAAAATAAAAATAAGTAACATCTGACAGTTTTTTTTTAATGGGAAGAATATTTTTGTGTCTCTGTTTTGGCACAAGTCGGATAATAACTACTATTAGGAATGTGTTTAACATATTAATATACCTACAATCTAAATAATCATCAAATACCTTAGCATTTTTGATATACACAATTTCTTATTTAATATTTTAGAAAGAAAAATATTGCTTGCACTGCATTTTTTTCACGGAGCACCTATTCACTTTGTCCACATCTACACTAGCTCCCTCCTTTCAGAAGGGGCATGTTAATGAGTGAGTTGGGAATATGCTAATGAGGTGCTGATCAATATGCTGTGTCTCATTAGCATAATGGCAGACGCACTTGATTCGAAAACCAAATAGGAAGAAGGGGCTTTTGAAGTCTAGGGGGTCCATTCAAAAGGCCCCATTTACCCTGGAGGCACGCAATTCAAAAGCAGTGCTTTCAAATCACACACAACAGCCATTATGCGAATGAGGCTCCGCATAG
Organism: Carettochelys insculpta; assembly: GCF_033958435.1. Taxonomy (NCBI): domain Eukaryota; kingdom Metazoa; phylum Chordata; order Testudines; family Carettochelyidae; genus Carettochelys; species Carettochelys insculpta. The sequence continues at coordinate 11,728,856 of NC_134147.1, read as the reverse complement.
TCATGGTAGTGCCTCATTAGCATTTTCCCATTTTCCCAACTTGCTCATTAACATGCTCCTTTCCAAAAGGAAAGGGCTAGTGTAGACATAGCCCTTGTGCAGAACACCAGTGTTCTACAGACCATCATTTGGGAAACACCGTGATAGAGGGTAGGAGGTCAACTCTAGAACAGATGTGCAAAGAAAGTCCATGCTCCTTCCACACAACACTACCAGTTCTCCACATATCAGCAAGAAACAGGAAGATTGGGACTGGGCAGTACTGTGACCAGTTGGCATATAATTATGCATATTTAGGCCTCATCTACACTAGCAAGTTCTTTTGAAATATTATTCAAAAGAAGGGGCTCTTTCTAAATATCCAGAAGAGCATCAACACACAAAAAACGTTCTTTTGAAATTAAATCAAAAGAACGTGGTGCTCCTTTCAAAAGCTCTCTTCCACTCCCATTTCAGGAACAGCACCTTCTTTCATAAGCTTATTTCAAAAGAAAACGTGTAGATGCTCTGTGGGCACTTTTTTTTTTTCAAAAGAGAAGTCCTCATGGCACCTGATTTTTCGATCAATGGCCCATTCTTTTAAAAGAACAGGTGCTGTGTGGATGCTCTCTTTCAAAATAGCAGATCACTCTTTTGATCTGTTTTTTTGTGTGTGGATGCACTCTTTTGAAAGAAGAGCTTCCATAAGATCTATTCTGGAAGATCTTCTTTTGAAAGGTTGCTGTAGTGTAGATGTAGCCTTAATATCTTGATGTGAGGAGACTTTATTACCATTAATGCTATCAAAACCAGACAGGTGCTCTGTTTAGCAACTTGAAATTATTATTGTTGTTGTTATAGACACAGCTTTTTTAAAAGTTACACACTCCATAGAACAAGTTTTCTAGAATTAAGATTAATCTTCATTTGGATTTAATGCTAAATGAAAAAGGCTTTAAGGTAAATTTAGACTGGAAGTAATTAGTGAAGCAAAGAAAGAAACATTTAAAATAGTGATAAGTACACAAGAATGAAAAAATGCTTTATTAATATGTTAAGGCTACAAATGATGGAGGATAGAAAAATAGTTATCTATTACTGATCATTGCAGATCTCCCCTACTGTTAATCCTATTGTTTGTACTCCTGTAATTATACAGTAGACTCCTGAAATACACACATTCAGGCTGCACATATCTCGTGTCACTGCAATTATAGGGGGACCCCAGCGGAAGCTCCAGCCCCAGAGAGGCACTGCCAGTGGGGGAGGGGATCCCCTGTGAAGGGGAAAGAGTGCCACTGCTGGGAGGGGAGGGGAGGGGTAGGGAGGAGAGGGGAGCGGATCTCCCTGTTAAGGGAATCCCCCTGTTAACAGGCTGCTGAGCTGGCAGAGTGAAGTGCTCTGCTAGCTCTCTTCTCCCTTCACAGGGGGGCTTACCAGCCCTTTAACAGGGGGATTCCCCTTAACAGGGGGATCCCCTGTCCAACCCAGCGGTGGCACCCTGGGGCTGAGCTGGTGGAGCAAAGCACTTTGCCAGATCTCTTCCCCTTCTCTTCCTGCCCCACTCGACTGGCATGAATTTTGAATTACACCTGGTTTCCCAGGAACGTAATTCCCATGCAAGTCGAAGGTCTATTGTATTGTAAGTTGTTCAGGGAAGGGTCCATCTTTTTGTAATACAGTAAACCCTCAGCAATATGAACACATTGGAAATGAAGGTTGTTCATAACGCTGAAATGTTCATAACTTTGAACAAAACTTTATAATTGTTCTGTCAAAAGTTGACAATTGAACACTGACTCCAAAGTGCTTTGTAACTTTACTATGCAGCAGAGATATGCTGCTTTTAACCATCTTAATTTAACTGAAACAAACTAAAAGTTTCCTTACCTTGTCGAATCTTTTATTAAACTTTTCTTTTGTCTTTTTAGCAATTTATCTTTAGCACAACAGCATATTGTATTTGCCTTTGTGTGTGTGTGTGTGCACACGCGCGCTATTGCTGGATTGCTTACCTCTGGTTCCAGATGAGGTGTGTGGTTGATTGGTCATTTTGTAGCTCTGGGGTTCATAACTCTGTTTGTACAGTACCTATCACAATGGCTATGTCTACACAAAAGCGGTCCTTAGAAAGAAGTTCTTTGGAAAGTTTAACTTTGAAAACTTCTTTTGAAAAAACTTATTCTGAAAGGTCACAACCATACACAAAAAAGCAGATTGAAAAATCAATCCACTTTCGATAGAGAGCAGCCACTCTTTCAAAATAATGGGCCAGCAAACACAATGGATTGAAAAATCTGACACCATGGAGAACTGCTCTTCCATGAAAAAGGTGCCTGTGGCATCTACACACTTTTTTTCTGTAAAAATCTTTCAGAAAAAAGCGCTTTTTCTCATCCGGGAGCAGAAGAAGGACACCGGAAAAAGTGCCCCATTCTTCTGATTTAATACTGAAAGAACGCATTGTGTGTGTAGAGGCTGGACGGGATTTTTCAAAAGAGCCCCCGCCATCTTTTTCGAAAAAACTCACTAGTGTAGATGTAGCCAATGTGACTGGGGCCTCTAGCAGCACAAATAATACACAATTATCTAACTGGTCATTTCCGATCAAATTTCACATTTTTCAATATGTGTTGACAATTCATGTACTTACCATTATGTGACATGCCAACTGCCAGGCATTTCTGAAATCTGCAGTACTGACATTTATTTCTGCTTTTCTTGTGAATGCGACAATTCAGATCACATCTGTCATAGATTAGCTTTAACCTGATCGTTCTACGAAAGAAACCCTGCAATAAAAACAAAGGCTCAGAAAAGGATCAGTCTAAACTATTTTCTAGTGCTTCTGCCTCATTTGAAAGGCAGATTCTACTACACTGAATATACTGTATGTATCTTTGTTTTAAAATATGAGTTAGAACCGTCTCATTTTAAGTCTGGTTCTGTATATTTTCAAAATATCAGAACTCATTACCAGATATAAGAAAAAATTTATGGATCATATCACATCTAATTCACTCACTGAAACCAGGAATTTAAAAGTAAAAGTATGTTTGGATGGGTTGCACACTCTCCAGTTTAAAGAGCTGCCGCTGGGACCTCATGAAAAATATTGCAAAATATTCTATGAAAAAAGGCATTTTACCTCTGCATCATACATTTTCTGCCTTTATTTCAGCAGTTCTTTCATGAAAAACAGGACCTCATAAGCCCTAGCTGCTTATGCCTCATCTGGGCTGGGTCTACACTAGCACCTCTTTTGAAAGGGGGATGCTAATAAGACACTTTGGTATATGCTAATAAGGTACTTAAATGAATATGCAGAGCCTCATTAGCATAATGGCAGCCACAGCACTTCGAAAGTGCCACTTTGATAGCGCACGGGTTGTCTACATGGGTCCTTTTCGAAAGAACCCTGCACACTTTGAAACCCCCTTATTCCTATTTGTTTATAGGAATAAGGGGATTTTGAAGTGTGCAGGATCCTTTCGAAAAGGACCCCATGTGGATGAGTGTAGCCAGACATGAACCCCCCACTTGGCCTTTTCTTCCTCTCCCCCCCACTGGGAGAGACAGAGAGAGAAACAAGCAGGGGAGACAGGTAGCCTTTGATGTCCTGGGAACGCAGGTGTGCTGTCTTGCCCAGACTCTCTACTATACACAAAAACCAGACAGTGAATGGGCTAGCTAATGGCCGCCCTTCTGGCTGATCTCAGTAATTGACATGCCTTGATCACTTCCCCAGGAAGGACGGGGAACCCCCACCCATCACCTCCAAAGGTGCCCAATTGTCCACAATTCACAGGTGTGAATTGAGCCTTGCACCTTCCTTGGGAAACCTGGGGTTCAAAACATATTCCTCCCAATTGGCCACTTGAGACCAGGAAAAAGCGTACGTGACAAAAGGAGTATAAAGGGGCTTGGCAGACCCCCCCGACTTTGAGTTTCAATCACCTACACCTGCTGGCCAGGTCTGGAATTAACTCCCGAGACTGGGGACGCCTGGTTCGTATCTACTTCTTCCCGAGGGATTGAGAGAAAGATTCTGGGTCACACCGGATCTAAGAGGCAGGGGTAAGAATTACACCTGTATTATACTTCTTTCCTATAGGAATTGAGGGAAAGACTCTGGTTCCACCAGGTCTAAGAGGCAGGGGTGAAAATCACACCTGCAACTTGCCTTTCTTGTGTACACATTAATTGTATTAGTTTAAGCTAGCTAGTTTGTGTAAAACTTTGCTTAAGTTAAATTGTGTTGTTTCCCCTTTTAAAAACTGCGAGTACTAACTTGTACTTTAATCATTTGTCTTAGTTAAATTGTTTCTATCTTTGTATAAATAAAAAGTAACTGTTAAAGCCTCTCTAAGTGTAATTTTCCTCTTGCTGCTGTATCCGAACTAAACACAAACCAAAGAACCCAGCCTGCCCTGGCTGCTTAGCGTAGCTGCTGGTGTGGCATCACCCCCTTTGCCCCACCAGACCCTTAGCTGGCACCTGGGCATCGGCTCACAGAATTGGCACAGCGAGCAGGGTTTGTGCTCTTAGTTCCAATACAGCAGCATGAAGCCAGTCACTGATTTCAGCAAGGTAGAAAAGAGCTTTGCCCAGGAAGGTTGGGCTGACCCAAAATGGGATAAAGAAATGTTAGAAAGGGAATGGGAAAATCCTGAGGAATTGTGGTTGCAGTTCTGTAGTTGGAGAACTGCTTGTAGAATAAAGCAGAAAAAGGGAAAAGGAGCTTGTATCTGGCTATTTAAAAGTGCCCTACAAGCAGCACGTAACAGCCACGCTAATCTGGAAGCAGAATTAGAAAGAGTAAAAAGGGAAAGAGATGAGTTAGAGCAGCGCTGCCAGAACCTAGACACCCGACAGCGCCTGCTAAGTAATAATTTGCACCAATTAGAACAGCGCCTCACTCCATTAATAAAGAAGGAAGGAATGGAGCGGAGGGCGAGATTAGAGAGCAAGCCCAAAACAATTAACCAAGTTAAAGTTGAGGCTGCTCTCTGGCTAGATCCAGAGGATTGGGATGGGGACATCTGGGATTCCTCTGATGATGAGGTATATTCCACCTATTCCTCCCCTGAGTTAGGAAAACCCCCCATCCACATGAAACCCATCATCACCTACCAAAAAGGTCTCACTGAGCAGGGAGAGGATGAGTCTAGCAAAAGGGCAGAGCCACGACTCACCCGAATCACTACCCGCAGCTATGAGCCTGCAGAATTGAGAAAGATCCAAGATGAGTTTGCCAAAAAGCCTGGGGAAGGAGTGATAGAATGGCTAGGCAGAATATGGGATACAGGAGCAGGCCATACACAGCTGTCCTCCCGGGAATGTGGCAGGGTAAATCTGGGTGCAGGAGTATTCCTTACCCCCAGGAATAAGGAGGGTCCAAAGTCTATTTGGACCTTTGCCTGTAGATGGGCTAGGGGAATCCACCGCATTGATAGAGGTGAACCCACTGTCACCCCGTGGACAAATGGGGATGAACTTAAAGGAGCCCTGCAGACTGTGTCCATAACAGCTCTGCTCAACCGAGTTAGTCCAGAGAATGGGGATGAGGAGAAGAGCCCATGGGAACAGGGGGTAAAAACCGAGGATTTGAGACCAGTGCTTAAAGGGGCTCCTGGACCTCATAGGGCAATAATGTTAGCCACCAGAAATCATGCTCAGGAGCATAACTATTCCTATCAGGAGCTATTTGAACTTATGCTAAGAGACCTCCGAGAGTTTGGGGAAACTGAGGCACCACAGGCCAAAGTTAAGATGCGAAATTTAAAGGGAAATGATAAAAGGCAGCAAGAAGGCTTTAAGCCTAGGCATGAGATAACCCCAGAGGAAAAGGAATTAAGAACTAAACTGTGGAAACAGTGTTTAGATCTAGGATACCCCCAAGATTTGCTGCACAGAATGCCTACCAGGAAGCTAAAGCTCCTGGCTGCCTTAAAAGGGGCTAAGCAAGGGAGGGAGGCGATTACTCCCAGTGCACCCCCCAGCTCCGATACCCCTTACACGCAGCTGCTGCAGCAATTACAAGAGTTGCAGCCGCTAGTTGAAATTGACCAGGGAAATTAACTAGCAGGGGAACAAATCTCTCTCTCTATAAATGAGCTCAAACTGGCAGGGAGAGAGAATCAAAGCAAAGACCCCCAGATCCTAGTAACAGTAAATAATAAGACTACTGTCTCCTTCCTGATAGACCCCTACGGGTAGCCCAGTTAGCAAGGGATTCTCCCCTACAAGAAAAGCCTCTCTGACTCCAGCAGCACCACTAGCAAGCTCCAAATATGCCCCTGGGGATACTGTGGTAGTTAAGCACCCCAGCCTGGGCACACACACTTGTATACTCCAGTCTTACAAAGGAAAGGGAGTTTGGATTATTGCAAACCCCCACAAGCTGCCACTAACCATTTCTGAGGCTTGGATTGTATCCAAGACCTGCTGACTTTGTGCTTTCTTTCAGGAAAGGAGTTAACAAGATAACAACCTACACAGGACTTGCAAATACACCTTAAGGGCTCTTCACTTAACAGCCTGAGCCAATCCCAATGCAAACAACAGAAAGACGACCGAATTAGCTGCAATGTTCCTCCTGATCACTGTGATCTCAGCTGCATCTGAGCACCCGCTCAAAAACACCATCCAGACCATTGCCTCAGCTGCCGGTGCTACAAACTGCTGGATGTGCACCCTGCTAAATTCCTCCACAGGACTTGGAGTTGAATTTGTTCCTTTAAACTTAAATGACTGGTGGAACAAAAGTGACTTTTTCCAGTGAGGACCAGCCTGGTTTGATGACAGCAACCCCAGCGATCACAACCTTTTATATGACTCTGGGAAGGGAACTTGGGGGTGGCATGGACAATGGAGACCTACACTGTGGGGTCAGCCTTTGGAATATATAACAGGAACCTCCAGGGAAGTGTACCCCATCTGCTTTGAGAATAAAAATGGCACAGGACCCCACCTCGGGTGGTTAAGGGATCAGCAGTGCACCCACATCGTAAGTTTTAATGAGAAATTAAAAATCTGGGATATCTATCCCAGTACAACCCCCCAAAAACCCTTAAGGTGCTGGGGATATAACATCTCCCACGCTGGCACATTATTGCAGAGGGATGTCACCGTTATTCCCCTAAACTTTAGTCAATACCCCGAGGGAGAAGCCTGGTACAATCATTCCCTATTCATAATTCCCACCACTGGACAAATATACAACCCCACACTGGTAACCAGTAATACCCTACTCTCAAACCAGTGCGCCAGAGCAGACCTTTTTGCTGCAGACCAAGTCCTACAGGACCTGCTGTTTGCCTTGCATTGCACAACTGCTAATGACAGTCACTGTGCTACCCACCATATTCCAAAGAAAGGACCCGCTGGAACAGGGTGGTATAAGGGACCCTATTCCCCTATCCTAAAGAAAGAGCCAGGGCTGTTTTTCATCTGTGGGCAGCAAGCCTACAAGTATCTACCACTAAACTGGATAGGGCGCTGCTCACTAGGGCACGCTGCCCCTGGGGGACTTACTGTACACCCCCACATTATGGCTCCAGGTGTCACTAACCTTGGAAGTTTCTTGCACCGAATGCCAAGAAGATTCACCACAAACCCCCTTATAGAACGCCCTACCGGTTTCCACCAGTTCACCCGTGCATTCCTGCCCTGGCTTGGAGTAGCTGAGCTGGAAAAGGCACTAGTAAATGTATCTGGGCAAATAGAGCAGGCTCTAAACCGCACTGCAGATGCCCTAGGCTTGCTTAATGAGCAAATACAATCAGTAGCCCGTTATGCCCTACAAAACAAAATAGCCTTAGATGCAGTTTTAGCCCAACACGGGGAAGTATGTGCAGTAATTAACCAGTCTTGCTGTTTTTATGTAAATAAATCAGGACAAATTGAACAAGATGTACTCGCTATAAAGGGCGCTATTAAGGTACTACATGCTGTAACTGAGGACAGAAAAATCTCATGGCTAGATTGGCTAGCCCAACACTTAGGACTTTCATTAACTCCATTCCTTCACTCTATTGTAAATACTGTATTAACCATTTTACTCAGTGTAATTGCTTGCTGTATACTTCCATGTATTGTTAGGCGTTTTGTGTACACAGCTGTCTCCTCTGCACAAATCCGGTATATGGCATTGGCAAGTGATCCTAATCAATCCCTTGATCCAAAATTACCTAATCAGACCCTGCCAATAGGGCGATTTTAGCTTCCTCCAAGAAGGGCAAGAGGTGCTGGCATCACCACCACCTTGCTTCCTGGGACGTAATAAGGCGTGTCAAGGGGGTGGAATGTAGCCAGACATGAACCCCCCACTTGGCCTTTTCTTCCTCTCCCCCCCACTGGGAGAGACAGAGAGAGAAACAAGCAGGGGAGACAGGTAGCCTTTGATGTCCTGGGAACGCAGGTGTGCTGTCTCGCCCAGACTCTCTACTATACACAAAAACCAGACAGTGAATGGGCTAGCTAATGGCCGCCCTTCTGGCTGATCTCAGTAATTGACATGCCTTGATCACTTCCCCAGGAAGGACGGGGAACCCCCACCCATCACCTCCAAAGGTGCCCAATTGTCCACAATTCACAGGTGTGAATTGAGCCTTGCACCTTCCTTGGGAAACCTGGGGTTCAAAACATATTCCTCCCAATTGGCCACTTGAGACCAGGAAAAAGCATACGTGACAAAAGGAGCATAAAGGGGCTTGGCAGACCCCCCCGACTTTGAGTTTCAATCACCTACACCTGCTGGCCAGGTCTGGAATTAACTCCCGAGACTGGGGACGCCTGGTTCGTATCTACTTCTTCCCGAGGGATTGAGAGAAAGATTCTGGGTCACACCGGATCTAGGAGGCAGGGGTAAGAATTACACCTGTATTACACTTCTTTCCTATAGGAATTGAGGGAAAGACTCTGGTTCCACCAGGTCTAAGAGGCAGGGGTGAAAATCACACCTGCAACTTGCCTTTCTTGTGTACACATTAATTGTATTAGTTTAAGCTAGCTAGTTTGTGTAAAACTTTGCTTAAGTTAAATTGTGTTGTTTCCCCTTTTAAAAACTGTGAGTACTAACTTGTACTTTAATCATTTGTCTTAGTTAAATTGTTTCTATCTTTGTATAAATAAAAAGTAACTGTTAAAGCCTCTCTAAGTGTAATTTTCCTCTTGCTGCTGTACCCGAACTAAACACAAACCAAAGAACCCAGCCTGCCCTGGCTGCTTAGCGTAGCTGCTGATGTGGCATCACCCGCTTTGCCCCACCAGACCCTTAGCTGGGACCTGGGCACCGGCTCACAATGAGCCACACGCAATTGAAAGCAGCACTTTCAAAGGGCTGAGGCTGCCTTTATGCTAATGAGGTGCTGCATATTCATTTCAGTGCCTTGTTAGCATATCCCAAAGTGTCTCATTAGCATCCCCTTTTCGAAAGGGGTATGCTAGTGCAGACTCAGCCCTGAAGTCACAGTTTTCTATTCATTACATTAGAATTATCTTTCCACCTTCCCATTCTTCTAACTCAGGCAAATCATTCCCATCTCAGCATATAATAAGGTTATGGGCTAAGTGGTTTAGTTATTTTTTCTAACTCTGATTCGTTATCTTTTACTGTTGGAGGCCGTTTACTTACAAAATTATTTTCCTTCATTTATTCTATTTATTTGGCTGTTTTTATTGCAAAACTATTTTTGTAACATTTATTTCCAGGATCTATTCATATTTGAAACATTCAGTTTGCTCTTGTTATTTTGAATGTACAGGTCTTCAAAATATACCAACACCTGAAAATTGTAAAATTGGTGTGAAGCCCAGGATAACTACTACAGCGTGCAGTGTAGTCCTGCTGGTCATCATGGAAATTCACAATCCTGTCTGTTCACAATATTTTTTTTAATTGCTTGAAGCCTTATAGAAGTTAAAAGCCAAGCAGAAGAAATGACTTTGGTTTACACAATTTCTTGAATTTTAACATCCATTCTAAATTGTATACGAGGGCTATGTCTGCAGGAGAGGCTTTTCCTGGCAAAATTGGACATTTGTCGAGAAAAACCACGGACATTCTACACACAACATGTGCTTTGTCAGCGGTTTGTCAACAAAACCCAGCACGTCTGCCAGCACATTTATACCTCTCCCTGTTCAGGTGTAACACCTCTCTTGACAGTGTTCTGTTGACAAAATAGCTGTGTAGATGCTTTGGAACCCTTTTGTCAACAGACGGGGCTTCTAGTTCATCAGGCAGCTCTGTTTGCAGAGCTTCTGGTCAGCCATTCTGTCAAGACAGAGAGATGGGCAATTCAGTTCCTCTCTATTGACAGAGAAGACTGCTCTTTCAATCTGTTTTTTTGTGTAGGCACGGTCTGTCAACAGAAGTTTTGCCAGGAAATCCCTTCCAACAATGACTTCTGTCGACAGAGGCTTCTCATGTAGATGTAGCCATAGATGAAGCTTTTCAGCTTATTGGAACAATGCAAATAATATCCAGTGAATGTACCATCATGACTTTTAAAAAATTCTATGACATTGTTACTATAGACAGTCCAGAGGCAGTGTATTTCTTAACAGATTATTGTACTTGTTGAATTAGATTAGAATTGTGTAGGTTTGCAGGTAATTGCAGATACTTAAGATGCTGACTGTATCTCATGGTTTAGAGTTCTATTCTCAGATCAGCTGTATGTAGCCTATTTTAATAAGGCATGTCTAAGTTTATTACAGTTCCTGCCTTGTTATAGCTAGTTTTTTCTCACACTCAGATGTAAACACTGCGCTAACTTGTTTATATTTATTGCAGATTCACAGTTTAGTCCTTTGAGTTTTTGCTCAATACAAGAGCTCTGTCTCTCTAAGCCCCTGTTACCGAGGAGAATATAACCTTGTAGCATTCATTTATCCTAACAAAAACAAAAAAAGCGGTCGTGTAACACTTTAAAAACTAACAAAAGAATTCATTAGGTGATGAGCTTTTGTGGGGCAGTCTTGAAAGTGCTACATGACTGCCTTTTTCTTTTTGTTAGGATACTGACTAAGATGGCTACCACTCTGTCACTTATCCTGTAGATCTTGTGCACTGTCTACATAGTTGGCATCAGCAGATGCTTTGAAAGGGAGTCAAGTCATTTTTAAAGTCATGGGGCCTGATTCAACAATGCCCTTCAATTTTGTTTAGCCATTTACAACTGTGCACAGTGGGTATAAAATGAAAATCAGAATAATACAGCCTGCATGTTAAACTGACTAGAGACTGACTAAATAAGTAGGATAAGGGCTTCCTCTAGCTTCTATTAGAACAATTTTATGAAGGACATTGATTGTAGGGTTTTGTCCAATCACTTTTTTTTGGCTAAACTGAGAAAAATGAAAAAAAAAAACCAATAACATAAACAACAAAAAGCAAACTAGAATTTAAAAGCCTTCAAATTTTAATAAAACACTGTTTGTAATATATGGAGTTAATTTGTTTGACAGATTATTTTTATACTTTGCATTTTAAACAAATGCAGATTTCACATTCATTGAGTGATTCTTCAGAATCTCAAGACCGTATTTCTATATCTTTTGTGGTCCACATGGTTTTGCATATTTGTATGGATTCATAAAGAAAGTATGATTTTTAAGGACACCTAATTTCTAAACCAGGATACCACATATGACAGAAGGTGAGCACTGGCTTCATATCCCGCGTTTTAACTATTATTTAACCAGTGTTCCTCCTTTCCTCCTCCTCACCTCTTTTCACCATTCATTTTTTGGCTTCTCCTTGCACTGTACAAAAAACTGTCATAAAATAATTTTTAAAACCTGAACCAGGCTTGCTTTAAAAAAACCACACCCCAACCCTCTGATCAGCAAAGATCAAATGTACAAGAGAACTAACTGAGAAACTGAATTCAGAGAACATTTGGAAAAGGCTTCCCCATTTTTGAGCATTCATGCAGAGTTCATGGCTAATCCACAAACTAACTGACATTTGTGATGACGACAGGAGAAATTGTGGAGGAATAAAGTTATGTACTATCAGTCAGGGCAGAGAAATAGCTGTGTTAACACTAAACAGGACATTACACAAACTTACATTAATTAATACAGAAAATACAAAATTTCATTCCTGGAAAAATGGAAGAAGAACAGTGAATCCACATTCAGTGTTTGAGCAGTTCTACTTGAAACCTTTGATATGTTAATTCCTTTGCCACTGGACCTTCAGCATATCTAATATAGCATGGCTCTCCATTAAAATTCTATTAAAATCAGTGAAACAGAATTCTTATTCTAGGAACATACAGCAGCACATCTAAGGTGATCAGCCTGGTACACTTGGAAATGAGAACCTGGAAATGACAGAAGGTTCACATTTCAGGCAGACACTAGTGGGACAACCCACCTTACAACCTTCACAGGCATGCACGCCATAATGAAATCCAGAAGCTTTGTCTCCACATACTCTGCATTCTATAGCCATGAGAGAATTGGATGTCTCTTCAAGAGGCTTATTGTACAACTGAACTTTTTCTGAAAAATAAGGTGGAGAAGGAGGCTCCATTTTGATTGCACCTGTATATGGAAGAGATGTCAAAAGATTAATGTATCATCCATTTAAAAAGACATAATAAGATGCCAGAAATATCAACCAATACTTTCATTATACCTAGCAACCACAGTAAATGGATTGGATTGGATACTTGGACAATAAGATGGATAGAAAGCTGGCTTGATGGTTGGGCCCAGCTGGTAGTGGTCAATGGCTCAATATCTGGATGGCGGTCTGTTTCAAGCGGAGTGCCGCAAGGCTCAGTTCTGGGGTCAGTGTTATTCAACATCTTTATTAATGACCTGGATGAGGGACTGGGTTGCACCCTCAGCAAGTTTGCAGATGACACAAAACTAGGGCGAGAGGTAGATACATTGGAGGGTAGAGAGAGAATCCAGAGGGACCTGGATAAATTGGAGGACTGGGCCAAAAGAAATCTGATGCAGTTCAATAACGAGAAGTGTAGAGTCCTGCACCTGGGGTGGAAGAATCCCAAACATTGTTACAGGCTGGGGACCGACTGGCTCAGCAGCAGTACGATGGAAAGGGACCTAGGGGTTACGGTGGATAAAAGGCTGGATATGAGTAAACAGTGTGCCCTTGTAGCCAAGAAAGCTAATGGCATACTGGGGTGCATTAGGAGGAACATTTCGAGCAGATCTAGAGAAGTAGTTATTCCTCTTTATTTGGCACTGGTGAGGCCACATCTGGAATACTGTGTCCAATTTTGGGCCCCCCAGTACAAAAAGGATGTGGATTTGCTGGAGCAGGTTCAGTGAAGGGCAACAAAAATGATTAAGGGGCTGGAGCACAAGACTTATGAGGATAGGTTGAGGGATTTGGGCTTGTTTAGTTTACACAAGAGAAGACTTAGAGGTGATTTAATAGCAGCCTTCAACTTCCTGAAGGGGAGCTCTAAAGAGGAGGGTGAGAAATTGTTCTCAGTGGTGTCAGATGGCAGAACAAGGAGTAATGGTCAGAAGTTGAAGAGGGAAAGGTGTAGGTTAGATATTAGGAAAAACTTCTTCACCAGGCAGATGGTGAAGCATTGGAATGAGTTGCCTAGAGAGGTGGTGGATTCTCCATCCTTTGAGGTTTTTAAGTCCTGGCTTGACAAGGTCCTGGCTGGGATGACTTAGTAGGGGTTGATCCTGCTTGAAGCTGGGAGCTGGACTAGATGACCTCCTGAGGTCCCTTCCAGCCCTATGATTCTGTGATTCTGTAAATAGCCCAAAAATTTTCTGTCCTGTTTAATAATAAAATAAATAAAAGCTTTAAGTATTAGCTCTGTAAAGGACCGTATGCCATAAACAGCTGTTTAGCTGATTGTGAATGAGTCTGAACAAGCTTGAAAATGGCAGGGTCTGGTACAGACAGAGGCCTATTGATCCAGCCATCATATAGGTAATGTAGAATTATTTGAGGTTGGGGATATCATTGGCCTCCATAGTGAGAATTTCATGTTTATTCCCTGATACAGAAGTCATCCACGAATCTTCCTCCTACCTTCACTATGCAGATAGAGTGTGATACTTGCTACAAATTTACAATAGCAATAGTACAGGGAGGCAGGGTTTGGAATCCCTAAAAATATCTAAAAACCAACTGCTAATTTGTGCTGGTCTTTCAGCACCACTGCAACTCTTGGAAAACTTCACACTATATTGGGGAACATAGTTCAACCTCAAAGGTAGGTTACTGTTACATCTGCCCCTCCTGAAAATTACTTATTATTAAAGTTCTGTTTATAATTCTAAACAAGTTCAGCAAATACAAACAAATATGACAACTCTTCAGCAACCTACAACAGTGGACACAAAAAGCAACCACTGATCTTGCTATATTATAGCAATATGACATTCCAGGTATAGGCAAACAGACCAAGAAAGCAATAAAGATACTATAACAATAAGACAAAAAGTTCCCTTTCAGTGGCAAAAAACTATGTGCTGTATGGATTAGGGTCACATTTATCAAGGTAAGTGTGTTATTTAGCTCTGAACTGAAAGCAGGAACAATTACTTTCTTCCCTAAGACTTTCCAAAGTTGTGATATTCTTCATATTATCATGGTATACATCCTACTCTAATGCATTAAGCAGTCATCTTTGTGGTGCTGTATCTCTGCATGAAGCCTTGTCTTTGTGATTCCACTCTGCTTGGTTTTGTTTGTGCTTTAAGTGGCAATGAATGTCTATGTTGCATACAGACATTTATTATCTGTCAGCTTCTGCTCACTGTGGGGTAAGCCACTACTTGCTTGTATTGTACAATAAAAGATGTCAGTTGTTTCCCATGAAAGTCAAACAAGTCTTTTTGCACTCCCTGAATGGAGCAGACTCATGCCAACTGCACTTTATTTTGTGTGTTTACTATTTACATCATCCCGATATCATTTTAGAGTATTACATGGGCCTGAATCCTAAAGTTCTCTCAGGAAAGTCAACGAGAATTTGCCTGTCCCATTGGCCTAAGAGACTTAGGAGAAGTAGGATAACCATGTTCACAGAGACAAATCACCTCCCTTCCATTTGGGGTTTTATTCATAACCGTGAAGCTAAGTTTACATCTAACAATACAAAGGGAATGCTCACATAACTCCAACAGCCGTCTGCATTAGCAATATCTATATAGTTATACTGAGGCTCCAAATCCAGGACCCTGTTAGCCAGCTTGGGATTCAATAGGTGTCTTTACTATAATAGGCTTGTAAACACCAGACAATTCATAAGTCATAGGACATGTAATTTGTTTGTTTTTTAATAAAGCTTTGGGGACATTTTACTCTAAGGATACCAGGGAGAACAGGAAATGGGAAATTAATTCTTTCAACACACACACACACACACACACACACACACACACACATGCACGCACGCACGCGCGAACACACACACATTTGGGGAGCTTCAGATTTCCCAGAGAACTACACAATTCAAATTTGGACAACCTGAAAAGTAAAAAGAAACTGCATACTTTGGCATTCCTGGAGTCTGATATCATATTTGTAATCAATATCTGTCTGGTCTGTTCTTGCAAGAGAAATATCTTCATAATGTGGTGAAGAAATACTGGAAAAATCAACAGTGGTGAAGGGCTTTATGTCAAATGAATGGGAGTGATCTTCCATGGCAGACAGATCCACTGGACTAATTCCAAAATTAATGGGCCAAAGTGGCATTTCTGTGTCAACCATTGTAATCTCTGAAAGGAAAAAAAGAAAGAAAGAAAGAGACACTTTAAAAACCGCTTCTTCTATATCCAGTGGGGAATCAGTATATCCACATAATTCATGTTACTATTAAATGAATAGTCTACACACAGATACATACAAGAGACATAAAATAATTTATTACTTTAAATCATTAAGAATAGCTAAATAACCCATATCCTGCTTTTAATGGTACATTTTAGAAAATATTTATATCATGTGAAATCTGTCAAGTACATACAAAAATGGACATGACTAAATTAAATGAACATGCAACAAGATTCTCATCTTTCACCATTTTTACAAAAGTGTAAATCCATTGACTTTTGTGGAGTTACTAGTGATTTACGCCAATCTACTTGAGAGCAGACTTGTGGTGGATTTGATTTTCATGAGTTATCTTCTAACATTTTCAGGCTTTAAATTGATTTATTAAGTGTCCTGCCAAGTTTTGGTATCCAGAAATCCTACCTATTTAAAATATAATTTTATACATTAAAGATGCAATAGATATCAATACTATAGGAGAAAAGTTTTCAAAAATATCTAAGTGATTAAGTCTCACTGAAGACACTGTGAAAATTTTACCTGAAATTCTTACAGCCATAGCTCGAAGAAGCAACTTATGAGTTTTCGTACCCCATTATACTTCCTAGGTCTCCACATTTTGTCCTAAGTTTTAATAAACAGTTCCCAAATCAAAAGTCTTAATGTGTATAAATCCCAAACAAATTGATAACATTTAGTTCCAACATAAAAAGCTGCACTTTGCCTTCTTCCTATTGTGTGCTGACCCAAATTCCTTGATTTGAACTCCTTTGAAATCTACAGAAATTAGAGTTCTAGTCTGAATTTTGCACATTGTGTGCTATCTATACTTTTTATTGAGTTATAAAAAGATCACTCAATTAAAATTAGAATGAACATCATGAAACTACAATAAAGTAGTCAGCTTGCATATTTCATTTGGACTTGAGACCCATTAAACTGTATAGACTTTAAACTTTTACGTAACATGAACTGGTTTGACTTGGTTTACTTTGAACCACCTAATACTACTCTGTCATTCTGCCAAAAAGGCTGTTGTTACAAAATGGATATCATGGGTGCCACTCTCCAATATAGAGGAGACAAGACAGTTTTGTTGGTGAAGGCTGCAGAATGTGCAGGTTTCTCAGATCCACCTGCCTGCCTTTCTGTAAACTAATATGGATAGTATGTTTATGCTCCTTAATCCTAAACGTCAGATGAGAGGACAGATGCTATAACAGTAATTGATACAGAGAAGTACCCTCCTAACAGCAGGGTTTCCAGGGTGAAGTACTTAGCCAACTCCTTAGCAGTTTCCCCAGTTTCTTACTCTAGATTCACATCAACTGCCTTGGATAGATATATGCACCCTGATGCTACTCTCAGTGAAAGCAGGATTGCACCAAACAAAGAACTTCTGACTAATTTCTTCAAGCCAGAAAGACTTAAGGAATTCATCTGCAAACATCTGGAAGAAAATAAGGTGATAGGGAACAGCCAGCATGGATTTCTAAAGAACAAATCATGACATAACAATCTGATAGCTTTTTTTGATAGGACAACAAGTCTTGTGGATAAGGGAGAAGCAGTGGATGTGGTATACCTAGACTTTAGTAAAGCATTTGACATGGTCTCACATGATCTTCTTATCAATAAACCAAGCAAATACAACTCAGGTGGGGCCACTATAAGGTGGGTGCTCAACTGGCTGGAGAAACATTCTCAGAGTTCGCAGTCATGCTGGAAGGGAATAACAAGTGGGGTTCTGCAGGGATCTGTTTTGGGGCTGTTCTATTCAATATCTTCATCAATGATTTAGATATTGGCATAGAGCGTATGCTTAGTAAGTTTGCAGGTGATACTAGTCGCGGGGGGTACAACTGCTTTGAAGGATAGGATCATAATTCAAAATGATCTGGACAAACTGGAAAAATGGTCTGAGGTAAACAGAGTGAAATTTAATAAGGACAAATGCAAAGTGCTCCACTTAGGAAAAAACAATCAGCTTCATACATATAGAACGGGAAGTGACTATCTAGGAAGGAGTACTGAGGAAAGGGATTTAGCAGTCATAGTGGACCACAAGCTAAATATGAACCAACAGTGTGATGCTGTTGCAAAAAAAGCAAACATGATTCTGGGATGCATTAACAGGAGTGTTGCAAGCAAGATATAAAGAAGTCATTCTTCTGCTCTACTCAGCGCTCATTAGGCCCCCATTGGAGTATTGTGTCCAGTTTTGAGCACTACACCTCAAGAACGATGTGGAGAAATTGGAGAAGGTCCAGAGAAGATTAACAAGAATAACTAAAGGTCTAGAGAGCATGCGCTATGAGGGAAGACTGAAAGAAATAGGCTTATTTAGTTTAGAAAAGAGAAGACTTACAGAGGATATGATAGCAGTTTTCAAGTATGCTCATCACTCACTATACGAGCACAATTGGTTCCCAACTTTCTGCTTGTAGGTGAAAACTTGTAAGAAGGACATTAAATTACCGTTAAAATACATGTAAAAGTGTCTGATTGGTTCCTAATGCTCCAAACTCAGCAAAGGAGAGGCAGCAGGTGGCGCTGCTTTGGAAAGATAAGTGAACCTTGGGTTGTGGGGGTTGGAGAGGGTTAAAGGCTGGGGGCAGTTTGGGGCCACGAATGGGAGGGAGGGTTAAAACCTGAAGGCGGCTCCTGTGGAGGAGGTGGTTGCTTATTCCTTCCGGCTGCGGCAGAGATACCTGGTGGCGGGGGGTGCAGCGGGCAGGGAGGTTCAGAAGGGGACAGGGTGGTGGGGGGATGCATGGAGAGCAGTGGGCTGGGGGAATGTTGGGACCCTGTGGGGCAGGGCGGGGCAGGGCGAGGAGGATGTGCGGGGAGTTGCCGCACAGGGAGTGTTGTGATCAGGCTTGGGGGGGACTGAGAATTTCCCCACACCCCAGCCAGAGACCCCACGGTGGGCTCGGCTCCAGCCGCGGGGCTGCGGGTCTCCCCGCGCCCCAGCCAGGGACTCCACAGAGGGCTCATATGAGCAGGGGAAGTTCACTCAGATAGTGCATCCCTCATTTTAGCAAGTACTCGTAAGTAGAGTACTCGTTAAACAAGGGATGGGTGTACCTCAAGGAAGGTTACAAGGATGAAAGAGAAAAATTGTTCTCCTTGGCCTCTGAGGATAGGACAAGGCACAATGGTCTTAAATGGAAGCCAGGGAGGTTTTGATTAGACATCAGGAAAAACTTCCTAACTGTCTGGGTGGTTAAACACTGGAATAAGTTACTTAGGGGGTTGTGGAATCTCCATCACTGGAGATATTTAAGAGCTGGTTAGATAGACACCTCTCAGGGATAGTCTGCTGTGATGGAAAGGAACGGGACTCGATGACCTCTTGAGGTCCCTTCCAGTTCTAGTGTTCTATGATTCTATGCTTTCAGAATTATTTACTGGTTCAGAATTGCTTGTTGTTTTAGCTGAAAATCCAAGCAGCTGTGAGTTGTTTTTCATGTTTGAAAATTAAGAATCCTGCTCTCAGATGGAAGCTAACTACTGTTCAGTCCTTATTTTAATTACCTGTTGACTTAGTAATAAAGATACTCAGATGATTTCAATAAAATTATCATTAAATATATCAACATTACAGACATAGTGAATTCCAACAATACACTTTTGTTTCATCTTTTTAAGTTTTACTATCAATGGTTAACTGAACAAAAAATTATATGAGTGATGTCACTTTGTGTTTACATGACCATTGAACTCCATGTTTGTTAGTACTTTCTGATATTTGTGTTTCACAATTAATTTACGAAGATGTATAATGGATGGTATTTAAGTTTTCATACTTTGTCTTAATTTTTTCCAATAAAATCAATAAAAAGAGTTTTACTGAAGCCTTTTTAATAGCTTAGTCATTCTCCAACAAACAATAACAACTTGGGGGGAACTTTGTCAGTCAGATCCTCTGGAATTCTGGGGCACTCTCATAAAGCTTACAGAATCTTGTTTTGTAACAGGAATATTTATCAAATGGTGTAGAACTTCTACTCCACCCTTCAAATTTTGATTTGTAGAAGTTTGTTGTCAGGAAGCACAGGGCAGCATAAAGTGGTAGCATAGGCAACATCACTTGCATAAAGACACATGAAACATTCACACATTCATTCATAATAAAGGCTAGAAGTGAAAGGGAGAGTGCTATGAAGTAACTAATTTATACACTAGGGAATCAGGCCCATGAACTCATCTGACATTTGCTCCACGGAGCTGTCAATCTTGATAACATTAGGAACAGTCTTGATGACAATCTACAGTTGATTTGGGGTAACTGAGGAAGCTAGTCATTCAAATTCACTAACTCTAAGAAAGTCCATTCAAAAAGAACCACAAATAAAATCAGTTTAAAATTTCTTATGACAGCAATTCAATGCAATTTTTCCACATTAGGCCAACTGTAAATACATGATACAAAATAAGAGATTACCGTGGTATGAAAAACCTCTTGGATCACAAACTAGTCCTTGCTACAAACAGCGCTTGCTCTCAGTTAACCTGAAAGGGTTGTTGCACTGCGTTCTGCACATACTCTTTCCAAACAGACAAAACTCTCAAAATGTGATGATAGAGACGTTTAACGATGTAGCCAGAATATTCTACCCTAATACAGGCTCCACAAAAACAGAAGAGGAAAGTGGTTGTATATAAAGAGAAATCATTAAATAAATAGCTGGGCACATACTTATATTGATTAAATTAATACAGTTGTAATTTTAACTGAAACACTTAACATATCAGCTTGTATTTCACTTCATATGACGAATAACTGTTTTACAAAGTAAATGGACATGAACCACTTCACAGAAGTTAATGAGAGTTTTTCCAATGACTTCAACAGGAGCAGGAGCAGATGCTCAAGGGAATCATTGGACACATATGGGCCTGCTTCTACACTAGCAAGTTATTTTGGAATATCAGGTCTTTGTTAAAACAACATGCAGAGTGTCCATACACAAAGGCTATGTCTACACTAGCCCCAGAACTTAGAAAGGGGCATGATAATGAACCTAATTGAAATATGCTAATGAGGCACTGCCATGAATATGCAGCACCTCATTAACATAATGGCAGGTGCGGTGCTTCATAAGTGCCACTTTCAATTGCATGTGGCTCATCTACATGGGGTCCTTTCTGAAAGGACCCTGCACACTTTGAAATTCCCTTATTCACACAACCAAATAGGAATAAGGGGATTTCGAAGTGTGTGGGGTCCTTTCGAAAAGGACCTTGTATAGACGAGCCACATGCGATCAAAAGCAGCACTTTCAAAGTGCCACGGCCGTCATTATGCTAATGAGGTGCTGCATATTCATGGTAGTGCCTCATTAGCATATTTCAATTAGATTCATTATCATGCCCCTTTTTAAGTTCTGGGGATAGTGTAGACATAGGCAAATTATGCTCTTTTGATCTTAAATCGAAGGAACGCGGGTCTTCTTCCGGAATCCCTCTTACACTCCTGGATCAAGAAGAGAGGCTCCTTCTGAAAGCTTCTTTAGAAAACAAGCATGTGTAGATGCTCCACGGGCCCTTTTTTCGAAAGAGCAGCCCTCATTGCACTGGATTTTTTTGCTACCTAACCCATTCTTTTGAAAGAGTAGGGACTGTGTGGACACTCTCTCTCAAAAGCACGGACTGATCTTTAGATCCACTTTTTTGTGTTTGGACATGCTCTTTCAAAAGAAAATCTTCCAGAAGAGATTTTCCAGAAGATCATCTTTTGAAAGATTGCTGTAGTGCAGGCAGCCAGGGAGTTACAGTTAAAATGGGCCCTCTCTCTTTCTGAGAGAACCATAGCCATTCTGAGCCTTTAAAGAGTATTTAAAATTGAAAAGTTGAAGAATTTAGATTATTCAGAGCTTAAAGAGTATATAGAGCTGAGAAGCACCATTTTGACATCTCTTCAGATTTTATTCCTTTAGCAACACAACAGGAGCAGTGCATGGGTTCACACATCACCCTGCCAACACCCCTTCACCCTATCTGCTGGCACAACTGCCTATGAAGCAAATGCCCTCATTATTTTTATGGGGGAGAAGGTGAATGAAGCAGAGGAATGCAGGAAAAGAGAGGATGTTCATGTGGCTAACACAGTTGAATGTCATTTAAAAGAGCCCAGTTTTATCCTTGCCTCTGCCACAGAGATCCTATTTGGTACTGAGCAAGTCACTCAGCCAATATTTTTGCAGTTGTCCACTGAGTGGTTTGCATTTTCTGGGTCTCCAAATAAGAAAGCTGGGGCCCAGTTTTAAGATGTACAATGCACTCACAGCTATAGCCAAAATTAATGAGAGCTATAGATACTCATCTATTTTGGAAACAAGGTAGTGTAGTCTGAAAGTATGTGTACACTGTGGAGAAATGGGGGTCCTGTGTTCTAATCATAGGTTTGCTACTAAGTCACTGTATGACCTTGAGAAAGTCACTTTAACTCTCTGTCTCCATTTCTTCAATTACAGAATGGGGATACCAGTATTTAACATGGGTATCATTTCCCCATTTGTAAAATAGGGATACTATTATTGCTATTTTCTCATTATCTGTCCTGTCTATTTAGACTGCACTCTTTGCCAAGGACAATCTCATCACATGTATTTGTACAGTGCCTTGTACTATTGAGTCTTTAGAAATGATAATAAATAATAATATACAATTGCTCATTGCTGCTGTTTTTCAGCATGGCAGGCTTTACCTATACAATATTTTTACAAGGAAATAAAAGACTTTAGTTTGGAAACAGCAAATTACACATTTTTTCTATATCTTGAACAATAATGGAACACTGTGAAGTACTTTAAGATATAATTTTAAAGCAACTACTGCATTCAATCCTGATTTCTTTTAATTCTATTATCGTCATTCTGAGACTACAAGACTGTAATATAGCATCATTACTATTTTGTGCTCTGCTGCTTCAGTGTCAGTAGACGGAGCACAATATAACTAATAAACCCCCTTTCTAGAACTCTGTTGACACCATCAATGATACTGTTAAATAATCAAGAGCGTACATCAAAAAGAACAATCTTGGCTGGTGGTCCATGAATATCAACATTTAACAAAGTAAATAAAGAAATTTTATTTGTAAAATTCAGTAAAGGTTCAAGCTGTACTAGAAGAACAAATTAAAAATGAAATTTGAAAAGAATGCTTTCAAATTCTAATGCCAGATTTTAGAGTGACTCCTGGACTATGTCTACAGGAGAGGGTTTTTCTGACAAAACCAGCCTTTTGTCAAAAAACCCACAGAGTGTCTACACACAAAATGTGCTTTGTCAACAGACTGTCAACAAAACCCAGCACATCCACCAGCAGTGTTGCACCTCTCTGAGTTGAGGAATAATGCCTTTGTCTACAGCTTCCTGTCAACAAAAAAGTAATGCAGATGCTCTGGGGGTCCTTTTGTCAACAGACAGGTCTTCCAGTTCACCAGGCGGCCCTGTTTGCAGAGCTTCTGGTTGGCCATTCTGTCAAAAGAGGGCCAGGCAGTCTGGCTGCACTCTGTCAACAGAGCAGATTGCTCTTTTGATCTGCTTGTAAGTGTAGACATAATCTGTCAACAGAAGTTTTGCTGGGAAACCCCTTCCTAAAGTCACTTCTGTCGACAGCAACGAAGGGTCCTGTGGCACCTTATAGACTAACAGAAAAGTTTTGAGCATGAGCTTTCGTGAGCACAGACTCACTTCATCAGATGCTGGTCTTGGAAATCTGCACGGCCAGGTATAAATAAGCCAGAGCAAGGGTGGGGATAACAAGGTTAGCTCAGTCAGCAAGGGTGAGGCTTACTACCAGCAGTTGATCTGGAGGCGTGAACACCAAGGGAGGGGAAGCTGCTTCTGTATTTAGCCAGCCATTCGCAGTCTTTGTTTAAGCCAGAGCTGAGGGCGTCAAATTTGCAGATGAATTGTAGCTGAGAAATTTCTCTTTGGAGTCTGGTCCTGAAATTTCTTTGCTGTAGGATAGCTACTTTTAAGTCTGCTACTGTGTGGCCTGGGAGATGGAAGTGCTCTCCTATGGCTTTTTGTATATTGCCATTTCTGATATCTGATTTGTGTGCGTTTATTCTTTTACGTAGAGACTGTCCAGTTTGTCCGATGTATGTAGCAGAGGGGCATTGCTGGCACATGATGGCATAAATTATATTGGTAGATGTGCAGCTGAATGAACCCACGATGGTGTGGCTGATCTGGTTAGGTCCTGTAATGGTGTTGCTAGTGTAGATATGTGGGCAGAGCTGGCAATGAGGTTTGTTGCGTGGATGGGTCCCTGAGTTAGAGTGACTGTGGTGCGGTGTATAGTTGCTGGTTAGGATTTGCTTCAGGTTGGCAGGTTGTCTGTGGGCAAGGACTGGTCTGCCTCCCAAGGCCTGTGAAAGTGGGGGATCATTGTCCAGGATGGGTTGTAAATCCCTGATGATGCGCTACAAAGGTTTTAGCTGAGGACTGTAGGTGATGGCTAGTGGTGTTCTGTTGGTTTCTCTCTTGGGCTTGTCCTGTAGTAAGAGGCTTCGTGGCACATGTCTGGCTCTGTTGATCTGTTTTTTCACTTCCTCAGGTGGGTATTGCAGTTTCAAGAATGCTTGGTAGAGATCCTGTAGGTGTTTGTCTCTGTCGGATGGGTTGGAGTAAATGCGGTTATATCTTAGTGCTTGGCTGTAGACAATGGATCATGTGGTGTGTCTGGGATGGAAGCCGGAGGCATGAAGGTAGGCGTAGCGATCAGTAGGTTTACGGTACAGGGTGGTATTGATGTGGCCATCGTGTATTACATCGTGTATCGTGCTCTGGCTTATTTATACCTGGCCCTGCAGATTTCCAAGACCAGCACCTGATGAAGTGAGTCTGTGCTCACGAAAGCTCATGCTCAAAACTTTTCTGTTAGTCTATAAGGTGCCACAGGACCCTTCATTGCTGTTACAGATCCAGACTAACACAGCTACCCCTCCAATACTGTCTGTCGACAGATGCTTCTTGTGTAGATGTAGCCCTGGACATGTAAATGTGTGGGTGAAAGAGAAGGGAATCTGTTTTTTGGAGGGCAGGGAACTGGACTTGATGACTTCTTGAGGTCCCCTCCAGTCCTAGTGTTCTATGGTTCTACGATACTTGCAGTCTGTTCATAGTTTCTGTAACTTAGATGGGAGAGACTGAGATTGTAATTTACATTGATGAAGTATGTAAGGAATTATACTATATTTATAGAAGTTCAAAATAGTAATTTAAAGGAGTTTTCCAACCAGCAAATTACAAGTGAGATACTTCTATGATTACAGTGAAAGTTAGGTTCAATCTAGTTAAGTAATGAAGGGTCATCAGCTTTTCAGTACTAGAAACTCAAATTCTCTTTCCTGATAACTCAATCTTACCCTACAGCATTCCTTCTTTGGAAATGAATAGTGAGCAGTGATAAAATCACCTTGGCATGAACCACGCATAAGGTACACTTTTAATTGTCCATAGTGGGCTTGCCATTTTTATCAAGACTGCCTTAAAAATTAGAGAGTAAAAGTTGAGGTCACTGACGAACAGAGAAGTCAGTGTCAGAGTGTTTTCAAGTACTAGGAAAGTTAGAACTAAACACCCGACACCACGTACCCACTGCCACCGTAGCTAATGTGGCCCTGTACTGGATGCACCACGCTGGCCCAGGACACCTTTAACAGTCACCTCAACCATGCCAGGGGCACAGCTGAGCGGGCGTTTGGGAGGCTGAAGAGGAGGTTTCACTGCCTCCTCACGAGGACAGATGTCAGCCTCCCAAACTTCCCCACAGTGATTACTGCCTACTGTGCCCTCCACAACCTCATGGAGGGCTGGCAGGAGCCCTTCAACCAGGCCTGGGCCGCAGACGCGGGAGCCGGGTATGAGCAACTGCCTGCTTCCCTGTGCCATGAGGCACAGAGGGATGGGGTGAGGGTCTGGGAGGCCCTGTACGCAGTCTTCACGCAGGCCCTGCACCACTGCCCCCCGGCATTCTCCCACCTCTCGCACTCCCCGCAGCTCACCACTCTCCCACCAATCACTGGGGACACGGGGTTAGTACAGGAACATCAAACTTTATTATCAGGGAAATAAACTCATTTTGCAAAACCAAACAGAACAACATGTGAAACTATTCACAGTGCATGGGGTGAACAGTACATGGGAGGAAGGCAGGGGGTTAGGTAAGGCAACTGAACTGGGAGGTGGGGCTGGGTGTGGGAAGGCTCAGTCACCCAGAGGTGTGGGGAGCCACATTGGCCACGGCTGACCTTACTGCCCTGGGTCCAGGGTCCCCTTTGGGACTGCAAAGGGGCCAGGACCACAGGGAGGTAGGGCCAAGGTGGGGGTGCCACGGGCCCAACCTCCTCAGGGTGTGTGAAGGGTGTCACAGGGGCTGGGCCAGGTGCGTCTGCCTCGGTCAGCAGCCACTGAGCCAGCTCCAGCCGGGTGGACAGTGACAGGTCTGCCGGGAGGTGGGCAGCTGCAGGTGGGGGGAGCTGCCAGAGGGGCAGCTGCAGGGGAGACAGCTGTGGGGGTGGCAGCTGCGGGCTGGGCTGGCGAGGAGGTGGACGGTTGGGTGAGACAGGTGGCCAAGGCCTGGGCCATGGTATCCAGGCTACTGGCCAGCCCAGCCACACCCACATGTCCCATGCCTTCACCAGCCAATCCCAGAGCACCCTGGTCATCTCCTGTATGACTGCCCATTTGATGGCCATCTCCTTCTCCTTCTCCCTCCAGCATCGTCTGCGGGAAGCCTTGCTGCGGCCATGGAGGGATGTAGGCTGGGCAATGGGGTGGCCACTCGGCCCCCTGCGGCTGTGGCCTGCTCTGGTGGGCTGCTGCACCTTGCCGACAATGGACCTGTGGAGACAAGAGGGGAGAGTGGGATGGCCTGTAAGTGCTGTGTCTCAACCCTGGAGGGCCTGGGGCCCCCACTCCACTGGCTCCCACCCTGCTCCCCTACCACCTGATGGCCCATGAGTCCCGTGGAATCCTGGGGGCTCAGGGGTTTCCACCCAGAGAGGGTTGGCTTGTGTTCCCTCCCCCTGCTATATCACCAGGTGTGTGGCCTGCTGGGCTGTGCTGGGTGGGCCCTGTCCCCAACCCTGGTGATATCCTGCTTGTCCCGTATGTACCAACTGTGATGTCCTGGGGCTCAGGTGAGGCCCGGCTGGAGGAGGTTCAGCTGGGTGTCCCAGAGGGGAGGACTATGGTGAGGGTCCCATTGCTGGAGCCCTTGTCATCACCCTCGGTCTCAGTCGGCCACTCCCCGTGCAGAGGGCTCATGGTGCTGGAAGGGCCCACCTCGTCCTCGCTGTCCTCAGGGGGCGGAGCTACAGTGTTCACCTTGTGCTACGTGGTGGCCACCTCCCTCAGCCCCAGGAGCCCGTGCAGCTCCAGGCAGTCAGGGGCAGTGGACGGGCCGTGCCCCCAACCAGCTGGCAGCATCATGGGCCTTGAGGTAGGTCTGGCAGAGTTCTTTGATCTTGATGCGGATGCTGCTGCAGTTGCGGCCGGGGTGGCCTTGGGTGGCCAGGCCACTGGCCAGCCAGTCAAAGGCCTCAACATTGCGCTGGCAGGCACTGGTTTGCTGAAGGACCTAGTCCTCCCCCCACTGAGAAAGGAGGTCCTTCAGCTCATCCAGGTCCAGGCCTTCAGAATCCTCATCCAGGGCCCCAGGGAGGGCAGGGAGATTCTGGTGTGCCGCCTTGGTGTCCAGCAGGTGAGGAGGCTGGCTTGTGTTTCAAGCAGGGGCAGTCCAGTTGGGAGCTCATGCAGCCCCTGCTTGTGGCACAGTCTCAGGGTCCTGTCTGACCTTGCCAGAAAGCTGCTTGCTTTAAGGCAGCCAGCAGGGACCATAGAGCCCTAGCTGGGCTGGCCAGACTCCAGGGGGGTCCACCTCCTTGGCAAACCCCTTACTTCAAAGTAAGGAGTGCGGAGTGTCTACACACACTTAATTTCGAAGTTAAACTTCAAAGAAAGCCACTACTCCATTCCTGAGAATGTAGCAGTGACTTCGAAGTTAGCCTCCCTTCAAAGTTAACTTCGTAGTAAGGGAAAGTGTGTGTAGATGTAAGGGAAAGTAACTTTGAAGTAAGTTTGTAGTGTAGACTCAGCAGCCTAAGAGAATCATGCTCACTGAAAGCCTTTCTCACAGAGTCCAAATGCCATGCACGTGGTTTAACATCAATTCATGCTGACCATCACATTGTTGATATGCAGTGAAGGGAAACAAGCAGATGCTGCTTCAGAATTTCCTACTTTTGAACACTGCTACTGAAGAGGTTCTACAATTGCTGGATTGTTCCAAAGTATGAAATCACTTCCTTGCATGATTCGGCACAATCAACACTGACAAAATTTAGTATGTGGTTGCAACAACTGGAAAAAATACAGATTGGATTTTACTCAAGAAGGACTGCTTGTATGCCATTGTACTTCCCAGCCATATTGGATCTATTGTCATAGGCTTGGCCAATGCAGACTTGAAAATTTAATGTGAAGCCTTCCAGAATTCTAATAATGCGTGGTGATTTCTTTTCCAATTTTTTCATGTAATTATCAAACAAAATGAATTGTTCTTCAGTTGAAATCTTTGAACTCCCTGAAATTTTAAGATTTTGAACAACCAAGAAAAGTCTGAAGTTGCATCAATAATAACTGAAAAGTCCTTTGCATGTCATATCTCTTCAAGAATTGTTGTTTGCATGAATGTCCCACACAACTTGATAAACTTTTTTTTGTAGTGTGGTAATCAGATAATGGACTTGCATGCATTTTCCATTCTCCTGTGATTCACGAACACCCTTAATATGGCCTGATAAAAGTTGGTCATACCTGCATTGCTCCAGTACACCAAGAAAGTTTCCATTTGTAGGGTTACTGATATGTTGACTGGAACCAAACAAAACCAACCCCCATTCAAAAAGAAAAGGAATGACATTCAATATGTTCAAGATCATATAAGCAACAAATACTCAAACAATACATTGAACCTACAGCGCAGTAAGTAGTGCCAGAAAGGACTGAAGTGACAGAAAAAACCTGTTCAGGGAAAATTAAATTAAATTAAAATGTATTGTCTCTGTTCTCTTTGTAAAGCCAACACAGTGTAAGATACAGGCAAGATTCTGATTTACAACCCTCTGTCATAATAAATCTGATATGGTGCAAATGAGAAACAGGCTCATATATGACTACAGGGTTATAAAGGACTTGAAAGGAGTATTACTAACAAGTATATGCACAAAACAGAAGCCAGAAAATCGAAGATGGTTGTAGAAGAAACACAGACTAGAAACAGCACAATGTATTTCAAAGGATCAGTATATAGTTTTAAAATTAGTTTTATTTTAAATGGAAGAACAGAACATTAACAACAGTTTGCGAATGCATTATTGCAAGGCTGAAAATTATGTATCTTGTTCTTGATACTAGATGGCCAACTGACAGTGTTCTACTATTATTCATAAATTTGACAGGGCACCAAGAGGTACTATGCATTCTATGACAAAGATTTTAGGCATGTGGTGAAGAGCCCTCCAACCTAACAAAAATCGTTCTTGTAGGTACCTGAGCAGAAAAACTGAATGATGTATCAAATTGTTTTCTGTTTTGGGTAGCTCTGTTTTGTTTTGTGTGAACAGTGTTATAATTTGAAACCAAAACTAACTCTATTAATAACAGAGAGAAAGCCGTGCTACTCTACACACTATCAAAACAAAAAAGCAGTAAAGTAGCACTTTAAAGACTAACTATATAATTTATTAGGTGAGCTTTTGTGGGACACACCCACTTCTTCAGACCATAGCCACACCACAACAGATTCAATATTTAAGGCATAAGAGAACCAAAATTACTATTGATTACTATTACTTGATTACTATTTTTGGTTCTCTATGCCTTAAATATTGAGTCTGTTTGGGTATGGCTATGGTCTGAAGAAGTGGATGTGTCCCACGAAAGCTCACCTAATAAATTATTTTGCTAGTCTTTAAAGTGCTACTTTACTGCTTTTTTGTTTTAATTCTATTAAGATTTTCTTCCAGTACATTTCAGTCAAATAAGCTCTAAGAACTCTCACAGTCTGAAAATGAAAACACTGTTATTAATTCACTAGATTATAAAGGAAATTTAAAAAGCAGAAATCAATACAAAGGAGGCATTGCATGATTGTTTAATCATAAATAATATGGCACTTCTGTATCTAAAGAAGAGAATCCTCAGGAGGGACAGAGAATGTGTGTAAGTATTCCTAACGTGCCTAACGCTTTGTGATCAGAGCACAAAACAAAATTATTTTCCTTGTCATAGAATCATAGAACAATAGACCTGGAAGAGACCTAAAAAAGCCATCGAGTCCAGCCCCCTGCACTAAGCAGGACCAAACCCATCAGATCAGCCTCGCCAGGGCTTTGTTGAGGTGAGACTTAAACACCTCCAGGGATGGAGACTCCACTACTTCCCTGGGTAGACCATTCCAATGCTTCACCACCCTCCTAGTGAAAAAGCTTTTCCTAATGTTCAACCTGGACCTTTCCAACCACAACTTGAGACCATTGTTCCGTGTTCTGCCATCCGTGACCACTGTGAACAGCCTCTCTCCAGCCACCCTTCAGTAAGTTGAAGGCTGTTATCAAGTCCCCCCATAGTCTTCTCTTCTGCAGACTAAACAGTCCCAATTCCCTCAACCTTTCTTCATAAGTCATATGGTCCAGGCCCCTAGTTATTTTGGTCGCCCTCCGCTGGACCCTCTCCAGTATATCCACATGCTTCCTATAAATGGGGCGCCCAGAACTGAACACAGTACTCAAAGCCGAATAAAGAGGAATAATCACTTCTCTGGATCTACTGGCAATGCTCCTCTTGATTCAGCCTAATATGCCATTAGCTTTCTTGGCTACATTGGCACACTGTTGACTCATGTTCAGCTTCTCGTCCACTACAGCTCCCAGGTCCTTTTCTGCAAAACTACTATCGAGCCAGTCGGACCCCAGCCTGTAACAATGCTTGGGATTCTTCGGGCCCAAGTGCAGGACTCTGCACTTGTCCTTATTGAACCTCATCAGATTTCTTGCAGGTCAGTCTTCCAATTTGTCTAAGTCAGTCTGGACGCTGTCCTTACCCTCCAGAGTATCTACCTCTCCCCCTAGCTTAGTGTCATCTGCAAACTTGCTCAGGGTGCAATCCAAACCCTCATCCAGGTCATGGATAAATGTTGAACAGAACAGAACCCAGATCCGAACCTTGGGGCACTCCACTAGAAACTGACCACCATCCTGACATCGAGCTGTTCATCACTACCCTCTGGGCCCGACCTTCTAGCCAGCTTTCTATCCATCTTACCATCCATTTATCCAATCCACAGTCCTTTAACTTGCTGACAAGAATATTGTGGGAGACAATATCAAAAGCTTTGCTAAAGTCAAGATAAATCACATCCATTGATTTTCCCCTACCCACAGAGCCAGTTATCTCATCATAGAAGCTAATCAGATTGGTCAGGCATGACTTGCCCTTCATGAATCCATGCTGACTATTCCTGATCACTCTCTCCTCTCCTCCAAGTGCCTCAAAATGACTTCCTTGAGGAGCCCCTCCATGATTTTTCCAAGGACTGATGTAAGACTGACCGGCCTATAGTTCCCTGGATCATCCCTTTTCCCTTTTTTAAAGATGGGCACTACATTTGCCTTTTTCCAATCATCTGGGATCTCTCCCAATCTCCAAGACTTTTCAAAGATAACAGCCAAGGGCTCGTCAACAACATATGCCAACTCCCTCAGAACCCTAGGATGAATTAGGTCCGGGTCCATCGATTTATGTACATTTAGCTTTTTTAGATAGCTCCTAACCTGTTCTTTCCCCACCAAAGGCTGTCCACCTTCATCCCACAATGAATCACTTATCGCATTAGTCCAGGAGCTGTCTTTGTCCGTGAAAACAGAGGCAAAGAAAGCATTAAGTGCTTCAGCTTTCCCTACATCATCTGTCACTGGGTTACCTCCCTCATCCAGTAGGGGCCCCATGCCCTCTCTGATCACCTTCTTCTTGGTAACATGCCTGTAGAAACTTTTCTTGTTATCCTTCACATTCCTCGCGAGTTGCAATTCCAGTTGTGCTTTCGCCTTCCTGATAACTGCCCTACATTCTCAAGCTATACGTTTATACCCCTCCCTACACATCTGTCCCAGTTTCCACTTTTTGTAAGCTCCCCTTTTGTACCTACATTTTCCAAGGTTTTCCCCGTTAAGCCAGTCTGGTCTCCTCCCATATTTACTTCTCTTGCTGTGCATCAGGACAGTTTCTTTCTGCGCCTTCAATAGGGCTTCCTTAAAATACTGTCAGTTTTCCTGGACTCCTTTTCCCTTCATGGCAGCATCCCAGATAAAGCCCTAAACTGCCTCCAAGTCCCTCCCCTTACTGAGGCTCATCCAATCAGCAGAGGCTTCTAGATAACAAGTGACTTAATGCAGTTAATCCAGCAAAAATTAAAACTATTTAAAAAAATCAATCTTTCTTCACAAAATCTATTGTATTGTATTGTATTGTAGAACTTATGTTGTACTCAGCAATATTGAAATTACGTCTCATGAGGTACAATTTAGACATTACTCTCTATGAATCATTCTTATTTACAGAACAATATAGATAGATAGCAATGAATCACAGATAATTTTGTAATCAAGAAAAGCTGGCTTCTTTTGGCGATCTTTACTCTCTCTTTGGCAAAGAGCAATAGTTAACTGTGCCAAGCTCCTAATGTAGGAGTAGGCCTCCTCTTGTCACATAGGTGGTCTAATAACGTTGCAATGAGTTGCTGATTTTCAAATATGCCAACATGTTATACTGCATACTACAGTAGAAATCTTTATGGTCTAGATCACTGGTTCTTAACCTTTACTGCAGCCTGAACCCCTTTGTTTCTCAAAATATATTCTTCCACCCCTTATCAAAAATGGGGATGGGAGGGCCTATACACTTTTAAATGTATATTAAATATATGTAAACTAGTTTTATGTTATTACTCACCACAAATAGTACAGTAGTCATACAAAAATATGCAAGTAATACCCAGAGATGTTGCAGAGTTTTGCTGTGGAAGTAAACTATAACCGATGCGCTAACAGTTTGTGGCTAACTGAATTCATACATAGATTTGATCAAACAAAGTAGCTGTATTTATGTGCCTGTGCTTAATTTGTGTTTTTGATGATTTACCCTCTAAAAAATCTGGCATGTCTCACACCCCCCAGAAAGGGAATCACTCACACCTGGGGGTGAGTGCACCCCAGGTTAAGAACCAGAATTGTACTTGGCCCATAAACCCAATACAAATTTTGTAACCAGCATCATTTATATTTCTCACAGGTCCAGTAAATATTTTGCTAACCACAGGATAGCCATATAATGTGAAAACTTCATATATGGTGAAGTCTTAAATTTATACTATGGCTACGTCTACACTAGAAGCATCTGTCTACAGAAGTTACTGTTACTTCTGTTGACAGATCGCATATGCACATAAAAGTGGATTGATCTTTTGATCTGCTCCATCAACAAAAGCGATCCCGGAGCATCTACATGGATTTTTTGTTGACAATTTCTGTCGACAAAATGCATTTTGTGTGTAGATGCTCTGTGAGTTTTGTTAACAAAACCCCAGTTTTTGTTACACTATTACCAAATGAGAACATTCCTGAAACTATTAGCGTTTACAGTGAAATGTACACATCATCATAGAATGCAAAACATGTTGTACATTATAAAGTAGGTCTATAATATCTAGTACATTGCATGCATATATAATATTTGTAAACAGAAATTTCACATGCATATCTAAACATTACTAATTAGTAGAAGGGGTTTAGGAACTAATCAAATCCTGCTCAAATTAACAAAAAGACTTGATTTCGATGGGAGTTGCACTGGGAAATTTCTGGTCCTCAGTTAAAGGAAGCACTTAATCACATGCTTAACTTTGAAGTATATGCTTAAGGTCCACTGACTTCAATGAAATTTAAACACATGCTTAAAAGTAAGCACATGCTTAAGTGCCATTCCTGGATACAGACATATTCCAATTTCAGGGCCTTATTGCTGAACTACAAGTATTTTGGAATAAATGCAAAATATTAGGTTCCCCCTAAATGAAGAAGTTACTCACTTTGTGCAATAACAATGGTCCTTCAAGACGTGTGTACCTATGGGTGCCCCACTTTAGGTGTCAATGTGCCCTTCTGCCAGCAATTAGAGATTTTTGGTAGCAATGCTCAGTTCATCATGCATGCACATTAGCCATCTTGCAGTGCTGTTCATACTCATATAGCACACATGTGACATGACCCCCTCCATTCATTCTCTACCGTTCATCCACTCATTAGGTCAGATCCAAAGTAGAGTGGAAGAAGATGAGTAGTGGAATAAGCACAAGGACACTCATCTCAAAGAACTATCATTATTGCACAAGGTAACTTCTTCTTATGATGTCCCTTTGGCTGCTTTACTTTAGGGTCTGTAGAGCAGTATTTCAGTAAGTATGGCAGGGCTTTGGATTTCATAGAATAATAGAATCATAGGGTTAAAAAAGTCCTCAGGAGGACATCAAGTCCAACCCCCTGCTCAAAGCAGGACCAATCCCAACTAACTTATCCCAGTCAGGGCGTTTACAATCTGGGATTTAAAAACCACTAGGGATAGAGATTGCACCACCCCTCAAGATAACCTTTTCCAGTGCTTCACCACCCTCCTAGTGAAAACTGTTATTCCTCAGGGAGGAGAACACAGTTAAGGTCACAGCAAGAGAAAAGACAGGGCTACCTGTGATGATATAACGTTTCACGAAGGTGTGCTCTGAGACAAGATTGCAGCCCTGCATATATGTGTTAGTGGGACATTTTTTAGGAATGCTGTCAAACCTGCCATAGCTCAAGCACAGTGGGTGTGACTCCCTTAGGAAGGTGTTTGTCATATATTGTGTAGCAAGTGTGTATACGGCTAGAGATCCATTTGGAGAGCTGTTGGGTGGTAATTGCAGAATCTCTGGACCACTTGGCTATGCAGAGGAACAGTCTTGTTGACTCATGGAATGACTTGGTTCTGTTGACATAGAAGGTGATGGCTCATCTTACATCAAATGTATGGACTTTCTCTTAGAGCATGTCCTTGAGTGGATAGGATAGAATTCAGGTAAACATATGGATTAATTGATGTGCAAAGTAATGACTACCTTGGGCAAAAATTAGGGATACGGTTGTAGCCTAACTAACTTTGTGAACCAGCATAGAAAGGTTCTGCCATAAGGGTTCCTATTTTTCCAACATGCCAGGCCAACGTGATTGCTACCAACAATTCAATGTTCAACAGGTGGAAAAGGGAGCAGGTGGACAAGTGTTTAAATGGATGTCTTGTAAGGCTTTTAAGGACATGATTATGATCCCATGGTGTTATAGGTCACTGGACTTCCTTTTGATTGTGGAATGATGGCTATTTAGTAATATATTTTTTACACTGTCTGAGCAGGTTTCTTCTCCATGTTGGAACCAAAGAGGAGCCATGCTTTGAGCTGGAGAGTCCCCAGGTTCAGGTACTGAGTACAGCCTTAGTGATGCAAGAGGAGATCCAGTCATAAGGGCCATGGCTAAGGACTGCATACTACAAGGCAAGGAAAATAAGGAAACCAAGTCGGTTTGGGCCATGTTGGGTTGATGAAAATAACATATGCATGGTCTGTGCATTGCTTGTGTACAACACATGGGATTAGAGGTATGAGTGGGAATGCATACAGAAGCAAATTGCACCACATGGGCCATGTCTACACGTGCACGCTACTTCGAAGTAGCGGAGCCAACTTCGAAATAGCGCCCGTCATGGCTACACGTGTTGGGCGCTATTTCGAAGTTGAAATCGACGTTAGGTGGCGAGACATCGAAGTCGCTAACCCCATGAGGGGATGGGAATAGCGCCCTACTTCGAAGTTGAACGTCGAAGTAGGGCACGTGTAGACGATCTGCGTCCCGCACCATTGAAATAGCGGGGTCCGCCATGGCAGCCATCAGCTGAGGGGTTGAGAGACGCTCTCTCTCCAGCCCCTGCGGGGCTCTATGGTCATCGTGTGCAGCAGCCCTTAGCCCAGGGTTTCTGGCTGCTGCTGCGGCAGCTGGGGATCCATGCTGCATGCACAGGGTCTGCAACCAGTTGTCGGCTCTGTGGATCTTGTGTTGTTTAGTGCAACTGTGTCTGGGAGGGGCCCTTTAAGGGAGCGGCTTGCTGTTGAGTCCGCCCTGTGACCCTGTCTGCAGCTGTTCCTGGCACCCTTATTTCGATGTGTGCTACTTTGGCGTGTAGACGTTCCCTCGCAGTGCCTATTTCGATGTGGTGCTGCCCAACGTCGAAGTTGAACATCGACGTTGCCAGCCCTGGAGGACGTGTAGACATTATTCATCGAAATAGACTATTTCAATGTTGCTACATTGAAATAAGCTATTTCGATGTAGCGTGCACGTGTAGACGTAGCCATATGAGGCAGGCATCTTCCAGTGATCCTAGTTTGAGACGCACTCTGGAGCAGAAGCATGGGCATCTGCAATTTATTAGTGATGCAAGGAGTGAGTATCCCCTTTTGCACCATGTTACCTAGAGTATGGTGGGGTATGGTAAATAGGATGTGGTTATATTGTTGCAGATACACCAATTCTATGGTTTGAGAGCTTCATTGCATAAGGAGTGAGAGCAGGCTCCTCCTCCACAGTTGACATAAAACATGTATGCCACATTGTCAGTGTGAAAGTATTTGATCTTGTTTCTTGTAGGAAGTGTTGGCAAGCATTGCAGCCTGCCCAGAGTTCCTGGAGATTTAGGTGTAGACAGGTTCTGCGAGGGAGCATTTACTCTGAATGGTTTGGTGGCTTAATTGAGCACCATGGTCTATGAGGGATATGTCTGTGGTGATAAACAGCATCAGAGGGTCTTGCCAAAACGTTATGTCTACAAGAAAGTTCTGAGGTTGTGTCTGCCAGTGTAGGGAGATAAACATCTTTGGTGGAAGCATGACCCGTCTGCCCAGGTTGTTGTGGGAAGGTGTATACACAATCGTGAGCCAGCCCTGGAGGCAGCGCATTTGTACTCTTGTATATTTTACTGTGTAGCTCATGAATGCAACTATGTAGTTCACGAATGCCATGTGGTCTAAGATTTAGAGTCAAGTCCTAACCATGGTTTGGGGGCTGTGAGAGACCCTTG
Source organism: Carettochelys insculpta (assembly GCF_033958435.1). Classification (NCBI taxonomy): domain Eukaryota; kingdom Metazoa; phylum Chordata; order Testudines; family Carettochelyidae; genus Carettochelys; species Carettochelys insculpta. The sequence goes on along the minus strand of NC_134147.1, from coordinate 11,691,839 downwards.
ATATAAGTGCTGTAATATAGTGAACTGGTGTTGAGGCATATTGCCTGGGCTCACGTGGGTTTCAAAAGCTCTCCTATGTACTCCAGAGTTTGTGTGGGTTCTAAGGCCAAGTTCTGTTGGTTGATTTGGAGACCCGAGAGATCTACAGTTGTGCACACCTTGGTTAGCATTCCATATTGCGTGGTGCCCTTGATTAGGCAGTTGTCTAGACAGGGGAATATTATTACCCCTTGTCATCAGAAATGCACAGCTAGTATCTAGCATGCTAAATATGAGCATCTTTGAGAAGACTCAGAGGGCAGTGGACAGAATAAATGGAAGCATTGAGTATTGGCAGTGCTTTGAACCCACACTTAATGGTGAAGAAACATCTGTATGTAGGTTCAATTGTGATACGAAAATATAAATCTTAAACACTGAGGGCTGAAAACCAGTCTCGGCCTCTCACTGATATAACTATCAGAAGAGTGACCATCTTGAACCTGTGTTTGCATATAAATTTGTTGAGTTTTCTGGGCTCTAGGATAGGTCTCCAACTTCCAGTTTTTCTTCTGAGTGAGGAAGTATTGAGGACCTCATCAGATTTGGCATTAAACTAAAAGCACAATCTACATTTTTTAAAAAAGATTTATTATGTTGAAGTTAATCTAGTTAGCCGGTTATCTATACCACATTCACCTGAGATACAATTTTGTCATAGATTGTAACAATGCCGTGTGTGACATACCCAGTAAGTTTGTCGAGGGGCTAAAACTTGGCTTAATATAACAGGGTGAGTGCTAACAGGAGGGAGTTTTGAGAGGGGAGTTTAGAGGGGGAGCTTGGAGGGAGCCAGTGACTTCTATTGCCCTTAAACTTAAATCCTTTATAACAACCTCTGTCTGAAACATTTAATTAAACCCTCATATATAATTAGAGTAGGAAATGGAGGCAGAAGCCCAGCAGCAGAGTGGGGGCTATCCTGTTTATTGTGTCGGGTGCAGTATGTATGACTACCTACCCTGTGGGCGGGTGGCGTATGTGTGCGCTCGATGCAAGGAGCTCCTGGCCCTCAGAGACCGAGTGCATGCTTTGGAGGCCAGGGTGGCTGAACTGGAGGAGCTAAGGAAGGCAGAGGTGTTTATTGATGAGACTTTCTGGGACATAGTAGGGCTGTCCCACCTCCACTCTGACAGTCCTCATGCTGTTACGGAGGATGAAAGGCTCAGGGAAGGAGAGCAGTCAATGGGAGCAGAGGGAAACCATCCCATAGTTGGGACCCTCCTTCCAGAGGGTGCTATGGTATCCTCTCGCGCCGAGGATACTTCTCCGGGGGAGGGAGCACCAGCTGTTAGGAAGAAGCAGGTTTTAGTAGTGGGGGATTCGATCATTAGAAATATAGATAGTTGGGTTTGTGATGACCAGGAGAACCGTATGGTGACTTGCCTGCCTGGTGCGAAGGTTGCGGATCTCTCGAGGCATCTAGACAGACTTATGGGCAGTGCTGGGGAGGAGCCGGTGGTCGTGGTACATGTCGGTACCAATGACATAGGGAAGGGTAGAAGAGATGTTCTGGAGGCCAAATTTAGGTTACTAGGAAAGAGACTGAAATCCAGAACATCTATGGTGGCATTCTCTGAAATGCTTCCAGTTCCACGAGCAGGGCCAGATAGACAGGCAGAACTTCAGAGTCTCAATGCGTGGATGAGACGATGGTGTAGGGAAGAAGGGTTTAGATTTATTAGGAACTGGGGACACTTTTGGGGTAGGGGGAGCCTATACAGGAATGATGGGCTCCACCTAAATCAAGGTGGATCCAGACTGCTGGCTTTAAACATCAAAAAGGTGGTAGAGCAGTTTTTAAACTAAGAGGTGGGGGAAAGCTGATTGGTGCGGGGGAGCACGTGGATCGGACGGAGACTTCTCTTACACGAGGTTCCATAGATAGGGACTCCCTAGAAGTTAGTCAGACAGGGAACGTGGGAAATAATATATGGGCAAGATCAGATGTGAAACAATCGCATATAAAAAAATCCAAGGCGTCTGTGAAAGGCGGACATATAAATAGTGGTAGTTTTTTAAAGTGCTTTTACACAAATGCTCAGAGTCTGTCTAATAAGATGGGTGAACTGGAGTACCTCATATCAAAGGAGGAAGTTGACATAATAGGCATCACAGAAACATGGTGGAATGAGGACAATCAGTGGGACGCTATCATACCGGGATATAAATTATATCAGAAAGACAGAACAGGTCGTGCGGGTGGTGGAGTGGTACTATATGTGAAGGATAATATAGAATCAAATGAAACAAAAATCCTAAAGGAATCAAAATGTTCCGTAGAATCATTATGGATAACAATTCATTCCTCTAATATGAATATGGCATTAGGAATATATTACCGACCACCTAACCAGGACAGTGATAGTGATACTAAAATGTTAAGGGAGATTAAAGAGGCTATCACAATAAAAAACACAGTAATAACAGGAGATTTCAATTATCCCCATATTGACTGGCTACATGTCACCTCAGGACGGGATTCAGAGATTAAATTTCTTGATGCCTTAAATGACTGCTTCTTGGAGCAGCTAGTACAGGAACCCACAAGGGGAGAGTCAATTCTCGATCTAGTCCTGACTGGAACGCAGGATCTGGTCCAAGAGGTAACTGTTACTGGACCGCTTGGAAATAGTGACCACAATATAATAACTTTTAATATTCCTGTGTTGGGAAGGACACCGCAGCAGTCAAACACTCTGGCATTTAATTTCAAAAAGGGGAATTACACTAAAAGGAGGAAGCTAGTTAAACAGAAACTAAAAGGTAGAGTAACTAAATTAAAATCCCTGGAAGCTGCATGGAAACTGTTTAAAGACACCATACTAGAGGCCCAATTTAAATGTATACCCCAAATAAAAAAAACACAGTAAGAGACCTAACAAAGAATCACCATGGCTTAACAGCCATGTTAAAAAGGCAGTGAGAGAGAAAAGGGCAGCTTTTAAAAAGTGGAAGTCAAATCCTAGTGAGGAAAATAGAAAGGAACATAAACACCACCAAATTAAGTGTCATAATGTAGTAAGAAAAGCCAAAAAAGATTTTGAGGAACAGCTAGCCAAAAATTTCAAAAAATGATAGTAAAATGTTTTTTAAATACATTAGAAGCAGGAAGCCCGCTAAAAAAGCAGTGGGGCCCTTGGACGATAAAGATATAAAAGGAGCGATCAAGGAAGACAGTGCCATTGCGGAGCGATTAAATGATTTCTTTGCTTCAGTCTTCACGGCTGAGGATGTTACAGAGGTTCCTAAATCTGAGCCAGCCTTTTTAGGTGACAAATCTGAGGAACTCTCCCAGATTGAAGTGACATTAGAGGAGGTTTTGGACTTAATTGATAAGCTGAATAGTAACAAGTCTCCAGGACCAGATGGTATTCACCCAAGGGTTCTGAAAGAACTCAAATGTGAAATTGCGGAGTTATTAACAGTGGTTTGTAACCTATCCTTTAAATCCGCTTCAGTACCCAATGACTGGAAGACGGCCAATATAACGCCAATATTTATAAAAGGCTCCAGAGGAGACCCTGGCAATTATAGACCAATAAGTCTAACATCAGTACTAGGCAAATTAGTAGAAACAATAGTAAAGAATAAAACTGCAAGGCATGTAGAAGAGCACGAATTGTAGGGCAAAAGTCAGCATGGTTTCTGCAGAGGGAAGTCATGTCTAACTAATCTATTAGAATTCTTTGAAGGGGTTAATAAACATGCGGACAAGGGGCACCCAGTGGACATAATATACTTAGATTTCCAGAAAGCCTTTGACACGGTCCCACACCAAAGGCTTTTATGTAAATTAGGCAGTCATGGGATAGGAGGAAAGATCCTTTCATGGATCGGGAATTGGTTAAAAGACAGAAAACAAAGGGTGGGAATAAATGGTAAATTTTCACAATGGAGGGGGGTAACTAGTGGTGTTCCCCAGGGGTCAGTCCTGGGACCGATCCTGTTCAATTTGTTCATCAATGATCTACAAAATGAGGTAAGCAGTGAGGTGGCAAAGTTTGCAGATGACACCAAGTTGTTCAGGACAGTCAAAACCAAAAGGGATTGTGAAGAACTACAAAAAGATCTCAGCAAACTGAGTGATTGGGCAGCAAAATGGCAAATGAAATTTAATGTGGGTAAGTGTAAGGTAATGCACATTGGAAAAAATAACCCAAATTACACGTACAACATGATGGGGTCAAATTTAGCTACGACAGATCAGGACAGGGATCTTGGAGTTATAGTGGATAGTTCTCTGAAGACATCCACGCAGTGTGCAGCGGCAGTTAATAAAGCAAATAGGATGTTAGGAATTATTAAAAAAGGGATAGATAATAAGACAAAAGATATCATACTTCCCCTATATAAAACTATGGTACGCCCACATCTTGAGTACTGTGTGCAGATGTGGTCTCCTCACCTCAAAAAAGATATATTGGCATTAGAAAAGGTTCAGAAAAGGGCGACTAAGATGATTTGGGGTTTGGAACGGGTCCCATACGGGGAGAGGCTAGAGACACTGGGACTTTTCAGTCTGGAAAAGAGGCGATTGAGGGGCAATATGATAGAGGTATATAAAATCATGAATGGTGTGGAGAACGTGAATATAGAAAAATTATTTACCTTTTCCCATAATACAGGAACTAGGGGACACCAAATGAAATTGATGAGTAGTAGGTTCAAAACTAATAAAAGGAAATTTTTCTTCACACAGCGCACAGTCAACCTGTGGAACTCCTTGCCAGAGGAGGCTGTGAAGGCCAGGACTCTATTAGGGTTTAAAAAAGAGCTTGATAAATTTTTGCAGGTTAGGTCCATAAATGGCTATTAGCCAGGGGTAAAGTATGGTGCCCTAGCCTTCAGTACAAGGGCAGGAGATGGATGGCAGGAGATAAATCACTTGATCATTGTCTTCTGTTCTCCTTCTCTGGGGCACCTGGCATTGGCCACTGTCGGCAGACGGGATACTGAGCTGGATGGACCTTTGGTCTGACCCAGTATGGCCATTCTTATGTTCTTATGTTCTTAATATGAACACTGTCCAAACCTCTGTTGTCACATACTTGCTTGCAATCCCACCAAAGATTTAAGCACGCATCCCTGCAGGAGTGATGTAAGAACAGTAGAGTGAACAGTGAGAACCTACACTACCTTATTTATTTAAGTTAAATTAAAACATGATCTCAATGTCTTTTAATACATAGTCTTGGACCTTTGCTCTGTAAAAGTGATGCTTATTCATTAATTATCAAGTACGCCCCAAATCCGGCACTGATCTCTCTGTGGGTGAATGCCAAGAAGATATTGGATACAAACCTGATCTTAAACTTAGTATTCATTTTTAAATGTTAATTATTATCATGCTTACAGTGTATGGCTTTGTAAGTTGCTTTTAATTTGATTCTGCTAAATCTACAAAAAACATTTTATACTAATGGGTGAAAATGTTTTATATTATAAGGTATTTTATGTAAGCAAAAGGACCAGGTTTATGTAAGCCCCTGGACCAGGTTGTGGGGGGATAGGGCTCCCAGGAGGGGCGTGGCCTCAGACAGAAGGGGCAAGGATGGGCAGCCAGCCCTCACCTTTGTCTGGGGCATACAGCTCTGGCAGTAATTTAAAGGGCCCAGAGCTCTGGCTCATGCTGCTGCAACCAGGCAATTTACCTGTCCCCCAACCCCCACTCCAGAGACATGTATGTAAATGTAAGGAATGTGGCAGCAGGAACGCAATGCTCCTGAAGGCTGGGAGGAATGTGTCTCCCAGAGATCATTTGCATGAGAATGCAAAGGTGTGCATGTGTGACACCTTTCAGGCAAAGCCTAATGGGTAGCAAGTAAGCCATGAGATTTTGTCTTTTGTAAACACATTGTTTTAAAATCACAATTTATGCTGACACTCAGTGTGGGAGTTGTGGGATCTCACCAATGCTCTGGGCTGTTGTGGGGGACAGGGCAGTCGCCATAGCTGCATAAGACATTGATTACACAGGGCTCCCTGGTTTAAAGCATTGTAAGACAGGAGGGAAGGGGTATTAGGTGAGTCAGCTTGTTGAGTGCCTTGGCCTTGCAGCTGTAAGCCTGCTTTGACTAGCCTTCCCCATCTGTTGAAAGATAGAGCTGGTTACTAGGGTTTTCATGAAACTCCACACTGGAGATATTAAGAGCTGAAATCACAGAGTGGTATGTGAGGCTACGCAGAGCTGAAATCGCAGAGTGGCACTGAGGCCACGCAGAGCTGAAATCACAGGGTTGTGCCTCAGGGCAATCCCCAAGCGGTGTGGCCAGTAGGAGCAGCAGCAGATGATGGCGGGTGGCTGGTAGTGGGAGTAGGCAGCGGCCAGCAGGTGGCAGTCAGTGGGATGCTGCAGACAAGTGGACAGCTAGTACTGCCCTGGTGATGTATCTGTGGGCTCTGGGTCTGGGACTGCACCATGAGAGGTACACCCTGTAACTGTGTGTGTGGTAAAGGCTAAGAGTCCCAGCAAGAGACTTGGTTCTATAGAGTATGGGGATGGTATTTTGTTAAAGGGATTCATCTCTCCTTTGCTTAGATATACTGCATCTGTCACAGTAAACTTGGGATAAGTTATTGTCATTAAATAAGCTGTTTCCATTTTAGACTCTGTGCTTGCGAGGGCGGGGAGGACTGCCTTACAGGCACCCAGCAAGTGGGGTGAGATTGTCCCAGGCCACTGGGTGGGGGCTCGAGCCGGTTGGTTGTATCCTTGACAGGAAACCCCCTAGGAGCTGAACCCAGCCCTTCTGGCAGGCACCTGGCATTAATAGAAGGGTTACATAAATAATTACATTATGTGATCTTTCATAGTGTATCACTTAATAGCAAACATAAAGGTTCTCTCTAATGGAAGAAATAAATATCTGAGGAAATCTTGGCCGTACTGAAGTCAATGGCAAGTAATTTCAAATGAGGCTATGTCTACACTACGAGATAATATCAATTTTAAGTCAATAAGCCCCATTTTTCCCAAGTGCCTGTCCTCACTGTAAATTCCATAAGCTCGATTTATGTAGCACTAAAATTGACATAATATCCATATCATAATATTGTAGTAACCTGACAGGTGTAGCGTTCAGTTTGAATTTAAAATTCTAAATGAAGGGTAGAGAGTAAGCTCCATGTATTTGAATTCATTAGCCTCCAGACATGTCCCGTGTGTGCCACACAGTTCTCTGCTCTGGCCTCTTCCATCTCCACTGCTCTCATGTACAGAGGAATTAGGCAACAGGAAGACCGTTCCCATTCAGCACCTGGAAGCCCATGGCTGTAGGGTCATGAGAGGCTGAAGGGACAATTGTTTAACACAGCTGTGCGAATAGCAGACAAAAAGATTTTTCAGCCTCTCATGTTTAACATGGCAGGGGAAAGAGGAGAATGAAATGTGGGCCGATGTTGTCAGATACCCACATCTACTAGCAGGGCATTTTTTTCCCCCCATGCTGCACCAGCAAAAATAGCCAGTGAATGCTATGGGGCTCAGGGATCTGTGGGATAGGTTTCACAATATACTACTGCAGCACTCGATTTAAGCTCCTTGTGTGTGGCAGCAATAAGTCAATTTTGTGGGGAGCATGTGGGAAGGTGAGGATGCTCAAAACCAAATGGATAAAACCCAGCATTAATAAATTGATTTAATAAATTGAATTTTAGCTCATAGTGTAGACACAACCTGAGTCCATCTTCCACCTGTGCTTACTTTTTGCATAGGCTGTCCTAAACATATACCTAAAGGGATCTTATTATTCTTTCAAACAGATATTTTATCAAATCATGTTTCCAAGAAATGAGCTAATGTGGAATATGACATTAAGAGGGTAAATCACTAAATATAGCTGCAGTTCCGTGCCGTGATCAAACACTGAGTACTCCCTCAGGAAAAAGAACAAGTGCAACATGAGTTCAGGCTCACTCCTTAAACTAAACAGCCCACTGTTAAAGTCCTTCTGGGCAGTCAGAATAAGTTTTAACTTATTCGTAAAAGTGCTTTTGTTATATCAAACCGAATTGGTTTTATCACAAAGCAGCCGTCTCCTAAAATTCTCAAAAATGAAATGTTTACTTGAATACGTACCCATTTTGATAAGCACAATGGAAGTATGAAGTGGGAGAGACAAGGTGATGAGCCAAACAAAAAATCCAGTGCAAAAGTACATTTAGCTCCTGCATTACTTTTTGCACAGTCCTTACCTCATCTGCAGGACCACCTCCCATTTAAGGGAGGCCTTATTGCCAGCTAGAGCCTCAGGTTTCTCTGTCCACATGGCTTCCAACAGAGCTGTATTTCTGAGGAACTGCGGTTGGTGGTGCACCCGGAGACAGAATGGAGGCACAAATCTTAAGTCTGGAGGACAGTAGGACAGAACTATTCTCTATTCTATTGTGGGATATGGTGGGCAAATCCCACATATCCAAATATGAATACATTTTTGTTCTATTTGGACAAAATGAATGCATCTTTCTTCAATTTATAGTATGTATTCATTTATACAGTTAACACTTCTTAAATTAAATTTTCACATATAGTCAAATTCTGTATTCACACGTGCAATCTTTTGAAATGTCAGCCACTGTAAAAGTTTACAGCATTTTTCCCATACTACCTAAATGTGCAATTCAGGCTTTCACCAATTTAAAGTAACATATTAATCAAGTTAAATGTTTTTGTGCAGCTCTAATCTGACATGCTTTAAAAGTAAAACTTGCCCTTTTTCTTTCAATAACTAAATTACTATTTCATGTGAACAAACCTAAGAAATGTATAACCTGTCTAACGACTTCTCAGTGATAAGCCAATCCCTCTTCATGCTACCGCACTTTTGAAAAAAATCTGCATGCAAAAACTAGTCGTCATATCTTAACGTCTAAATGAAATACTTTGATTATTACTGTTCCATGCTCGTACTTTTATGCATTCAGTGGGACTATACAGGAGGGTCTCAACATTCACGAGGGTTCTGTGTTCAGAACCCTCACGAATGTTGATTTTTATGAATAGTGGGAGGGAGAGGGGCTCAGAACCCCAGAAAGTGGCAGCTGCCAGTGCTTCTACCCCAGAGCCCGGAGGAACCCATGGCAGCTGCCAGCACTTCTAGCCCCAGAGCTCCGGGAAAGCTGCGGCAGCCGCCAGTGCTCCCAGCCCTGGATCCCTGGGGAAGCGAGACCACTCACAAATAATTGAATTTGTGAATGTGGCACTCACAAATAGTGAGACTCTACTGTATCAAATTTATTTCAACATTCTAAGCACCATCCTTGCATACATCTTACCAAAACTCATCAGACTGACGTGACTTTAGAATGCCTGTACAGAAAATGCCAATACAGGACATTAGCTTGCTACTGAGACTGAAATTTCAGTATTGTGTAACATAGGGAGAAATAATTAAAGGGAGTCAGTGACTCAGTTGTGAATTGTGCACTAACATGAAGTTAACTCATATAGTGCTACTTCTTTTGAGTATCAGAACATTAACTTCCCCCATTCCTGGTTCTTTTTGGCTGCAGTATAATGCATGTGATAACATGCACTGCACTTTATATTTCATCCCAAAAGAAATATATGCTGAAAATTTTCTTAGGAAAATTTAGAAGTGAAGATTAATAAAGAGTCTAGGAGGAATAGTAACTTAGCATTTTTCAAAACCTGGTTATTGCTGAATACTAACAGTATGGGAAGCAATTCATGGTGCATTTCTTAACATAGCTGTCTTAGCTATAAAAAACAACTACTGCTTTATTTTAGAATTAATTAATATTTAAAAACCATCTTGAAATTCAGTTTTATAATAAATAAATTTTCTTATGTTGAATTCACAGCTTTTTGCTTATAAAATTTATTTGGGCCATTTTGTCACTCTTTTCACTTTATACACCCATCCCTCATTTAATGAGTACTTCACTTACGAGTATTCGCTAGAATGAGGGACATATATATCCACTTGTGTCTACTAAATGAGTGAACTTCCCCTGCTTAATATGAGCAAGCCATGGGGTCTCTGGCCAGGGAGCAGAGAGACCTGTGGCTGGCTCTGCTCCAGCCACAGGGTCCCTGGATGAGGGGTGGGGAGACCTGCACCCTCCCAAGCAGCCCCAAACTGCCCCCAGCCTTAGAATCCCCCTGCATCCCCAAACTTCCCCCAATCTTAGACACCCCCTGCTTCCCTAAACCACCCCCAGCCTTATATTGCTCCCCTGCCCACAGCTCTAAATGCCCCAGCCTTAGACACTCCTCCTCCTTCCACAGCCTCTTCACCGGGGCTGCTAGGTTGGGTGGCTCCCCCAGCCCTCCTGCTCCCAGCAGGTAACAGTCATTAAAACCAATTAACTCAAGTGTTAAGCTTTCAGCACCTAGGTATAAGGTAATTGCTATCTCTAATGATAGGCCTGAGGCAGCAGTGTTAAGAAACTGCAAATAGCTTCTTTAACAACCACATGCAGCTCAAACTGCCCAGCTGGCGACCCTTAACAAATCTAATGGTGATCCATGTTTGGTCCCAACCCATAGGATGGGAATTCCTGCTCTACATACATACACTACATCCTATTTCCGGTGCCTAACTACTCAAATACATCAGAAAAGTACAACAAATAGGAGACTTTTACATGTATTTTAATGGGAATTTAGTGTCGCTCCTATGAGTTTTCACTTATGAGCAGAAATCTGGGAACCAATTATGCTCATATAGCAAGGGATTAGTGTATATCTCTTGCCCTTTATAGAAACAGTAAGATTATGGTTAGGAATTTTCTACTTTACTTTCTTCAAAGGCTTCCTGCAGTGCATTTCATACAAGACCACAAAAATATAGTAACAATAGAACAAAAAACACAAAACAGAATTATAGTAAGTAGGGAAGAGAAATTACCCAGAAGTCCTAGAACAGACCTAACCTATACAAAAAAAGTGAGTAATACAAAATGGACAGCAACTGCAAAGAAATGTATTGTCACTTCGTGGTCATTGTGTCAGAATCTAAGCAGATCTGCAAGCTATTTAAACACTCGCCATCAAGTAATCAGATCATTCATCACAATTTTGCACATCTGGTAAAGACGCACAAAATCAATTTCTCTGGGTCCACAGTCAACCCCCGTACTCTTGCTCTCACAATGAGTAATGGAGGTCAACAAGAAAAATAGTCACCCACGCCTCTTTGCAGTTTCCACAAGCACTTTCCCTTTCCGTAGTCTTTTTTTAGAGGTTTGGGATTAGGTCCTTTGACAGCAATACAGAATTTAGCTAAATACCTACCAATCTGTCTGCATTTCCCATTGAGAAAAAAAGACTCTCTTTTGGTTATCTTTACTATACCTATTTAAAAAGAATGTGACTAATGTGTATGTCATTTTATTTCTCTTCTCTTCTACGGGCTGATATTGCTATATGCTAAGAGCCATACAACATAGAAAGCCTCAGACAGAAGACAAGGGATTAATACTTGAATACAACACACTGCAAAAATCATACCACATTACAAATGCACAGCATTCTATAACAATAAATCTTGTGATGTTCAAACTTGCTCAACATCCATGCAAATTAAAACAAAATAGAATACTTTTCATTTTACTTTGTACAATGTTTATTTTGTTTTCTCTTGCATTCTCCTTTCTCCATCGCAGTAAAACCCCTGCCCCTCCCTCTGCGTTCCCCTTCCCCATCCTAGACTATTTCTCCTTGGGCTTTGTCTTGATTTTCTCAGTTTCTTCATTCCACAGCCAATATTTCTAATGTTTAATGTTCTTCAGGTACTGTATTAACTACTTGGGATCCTGAGTCCCTAGCCAGGGCCAACCTCACACAGAAGCCAATGGACATTTTGCCCCACATAGAGAATGCATAATCAGCTCTGTTAAACAATGAAGGAAATTGGTTAACATTCTTTGACAATCAGTTTTTGCCCTTCTGGAGTCACAGTGATGTCAATATTCAGCACAATGGAAAATGAGAATTTTAATACCCAAGAAGAGTGGGACAATTTACTAAAAATAGCAACCCTAGAATATCTTTGGGACAATTTATGTCATGCCTTTTTTTTTCATCTGTAATGACAGAGCCTGCATGAGTCTGAATCTGATCTGTGTTGCTGACTCTTTTCTTTGGAAAATCATGAGTCAGAGCCACCAAAATCATGTGCTTGTCTTAAAAATCACAAGGATTATTTAAATGAAATGTGGATTCTCTTTATTTCCATACCAGTTTCTGAGCCTTTAAGGTGGTCTCAGGTCACACATCTGGCTGACAACAGGAGCCCCAGCCTCCTAGGGCTGACAGAGGGAGCCTCTCCATGTGGCTGTGGCTCCCAATCAGGCCTGGCCACCCAAGCCTGGCTGATAGCAGGAGCCCTGACAGCTTACAGCTGGTTGATACTAGAAGAGTCTCCTTGTAAAGGGCCCTGGCAAGGAAGAGCTCCTGCTGTTCTCCCCAGATGGCTGGGGCTCTAGAATAGACACTGATTTCTAAGTAGAATTATTAAGTCTGACTTATGATTTCAGGGTATAACTTTCAAATGTCAGGATTTTTGTTTTTAGCTAGAGGTGAAAAACTCTGACATGATGTTCTATCGTGAGATCATGAGTCAGGCTTAATTCTACTTCAAAATCGCATCTGTCATAATTAATTCAGGAGAACTGGTATGTCTGCATAAAATACATTCCAATGGTTTTTGTACTGTGTACAGTATATAAATATTACAAAGACTCTGAAATGTTTCTCAACCTTAACCTTGGATAGAAAAACTCTGCAGAACAGTTCAATCACCATGTCCATTTTCATCAGAGGACTCTCCAAAGCCACCAGTTAGAGGTGAATACCTGCCTTTAGGAATAGGACCACAACCACCCAGCAAATACCCATTAACGGTTATAATTATCAATAACAGCCTGTCAAGATTTGTATTTGGCCTTGCAATAAAAAGCTACATATTCTATTGTTAAGTCCTTGAACTTCCTTACCTGGATTTCTTAAAATAATACCGGAAAGATACTAGTCCATATTAAGTTTTTTCTGTTTTCTTTAAAGATACAACCAAACCAAAAATTTGCTTATTGGCTTTCATTTATTTATCAATCCAGAGAAAAGTGTTATAGACAAATTCTAACTCCATGGAATTAGGGATTAATGCTTAAGTGGTGATACAACACTAACTGCAGTGGTTTAAACAAGAGCTGGTATACTGACTTTTAGCAGCAATGAAAGAGAGGAAAAACAGAGTTGGTAAATTGTAGTTCCCTTCCCCATATCGTGTGCTCTTGTCATTTTCTATATTTAAAATGTCTTAAAAATCCTTTTCTAAGTCATCATCAAAATAGATAACAGTAGATCTTTTAGCTTAATTTGCCATGATTAATAGAATTATATAAATCATCATTTGAGATACATATGTATGCCTGTCTATTCATATTTATAGCAATCAAAAGCTCAATCACATTTTCTTGTTTCTTTCAGAAAGTTTACTAAAAGAGGGCAAGGCTGAATATAGAAAAAATCAGGTTAACATTTTCTCAGTGTTAATCACAATTATTCACAATTAAATTTAATGCAGATTGAACCTCTCTAGTTTGGCACTCTCGTCTGGCAACATCCATAATCCAGAATGATTTTAGTTAGCTGGATGACCGCTTATCATGGGTGTGGCCAAGTCTCCTGAGGTCCCAAAAAGGGGTTTTATAGCCACTAGTCCTGGCTTTCAGTATTCTGTGCTGTTATTTAGCTGTAAATTACCCCTAAATATCTTCTAAGAGTCCAATAAGCAGTGGAAGTGTTGATAACATTGTTAGACAATATTGACCTCCCATGGCCTGGCAAATTCTCTTGTTTGGCACCATTCAGGTCCCAAGGGTGCTAGACTAGAGAGATTCAACCTGTATAATTTTAATCTGAACAATTAAATATAAATTCATTAGCAATATATATATTTCTAAATATAAATTGGAAAGAGGTCAATACAGTCTGGAATCTTTAGGAGATAAAATGCTGTACTTTTAAATAATTTTCCTCTTTATCCTCAGTTCATTTTGGCAGAATCCTTATACCTAAGTATTCAATATAATATGTTGCCATGCTTCAGTAATTTTACAGCTGGATTAACTTTCTAGGTAAGCAAGTACCACATAAGGAACTAAAAGTTTTTATTGTGACTTTTTGTAACCTCTCAAGCATGTCTCTGAACAGCTAAGCATCATGTGGTTGGTAGGATGTATTACCACACACTTGATGAGTTACTGTTCTGAAATAGCACAAAAACAGATTTTTATTTCCCCCTTAGCTCCTGTAGTTATTCCCAACCTAAACAAAAAAAAAGTTTGCAAATTTCAAATTAATTTGAACTAAAATCACAATGGAAATAACTGAATTCTAACAAAACTGAATTTTACTCAAAGAATCATTATCAGAATATAATATATTTACAATAGAGATTACAGCAAAAACAAATTCATAGACATCCGGATGACAAATGCAATACATGTAATGTAGAGTTAAATGTCAGGTAAAGGAGACTTACTGCATTCTTTTCACGTCCAAAACTTTCAATTAAACTTTTCTAAACTATCTCAAATCCTAAAGAGGGTCTTTAGAAGCAGGCTGCCTCCCAAACCTTGCATGGCCTGTCCTTTGGGCAGTCAGGCCAGTACGTATGGTCTAACTGTATGAACTCAGTTCACACACACAAATTGCAGAAGAACAAATTTTTTTGCAGTTTTTTTAGCTGACCCCACACCATGAGTGACAGATTGAACGTAGTCTGGGAACAAACCCAGGAGCACAGTAAAAGCAAGGACAGAACTGGTCAAATTTTACTCAACCATCTGTGACCCTGGAAGCTCCAAAATCTGAAATGGCAGGAGGCACACAATTCCATGGACTCACACCAGAGGTATGACCCAACAGACTATTACCACAAAGGTATCACATAAGGTACCCTTGGGTGATAGGTGAAATTGCTGCTTGGGAAGGCAAGCTCCCCAGTCTGTGGCCCTGGCCATATTCCATCCATGCTCTGCCTCAGACCATGCCACGCTCTGTCCAGACCCTGCACCTTCCCCACCCTCTGCCTTCCCCTTCCCCACCCTCTGTCTTCCCCTTCCCTGCTCACCCTCTTACACCCAAACACCTGAACCCAGATGTAGCGAATGACATTTGAAAAAGAAATATTCTTCTACAATTCATATTTTCAACTGCATGCCAGTTTGTAAAGACTGGACCTCCAGAAGATATCTAATTAAAAGTGCTAAATTTGGGAATAAAAATGTCAGTCACAGATATTTTTGATATACTCTGAAGTTTGTCAGAAATTTATTTACAAAAACTTTTTGGTAAGGGCAAGTCAGCTGTCTTACTGAATATAACATTAGATATTATGGAATACATGATGAAGCTCTTCTCTGTTTTATATTTTCATAAGCTATGTTTCTAAAGTGAATTTATATTTTAAATGAACTCTTAAGCCTTTAAAATAGCAATCATTCCAGAGTATGACATATTTAAACACACTGAAACAAAGACCTTGTTTTAAATTAATCAGTGACAGCAGGCTACTGCAGTGGTTCCCATCCTTTTCACTAGTGTGAACCCCCAGTTACCTCCCAACTGTTTGCAGACCCCCATCTAAGCCAGTTCTAACTTCTATGCACACTTCATTAAATGAAAAAGAAAACCACAACCTAGATTTTCAGACAGCAATTAACAACATTATTGGAAGATATTTAAATAAAATAATTGATTTATCTTTGCAATTTATTTAAAACTTATTTTCTATGATAATTTTATTTGTCTTTTCTTTTCACGGACTCCTTAAAATACCCTCACACAACCCAGGCTGGGAATCACTGGTTTAGTGGTTCATAACAAAGTTCACTGCTTGTAGAAAAAGGGGCACTAATTTATTTTGTGTGCTCTCCATAACAATACATACGTTTATGAAATTTCACCATATGTTTATGTAAAAATGTTTCCAAAGATTTTAGACATAACAAAGGATTTTATATCTTACTAAGTTACTGATTTTGAAACCAGTTCATTAAGTAGTCAGAATTAAAGAAGTGGAAACTAATTTGTCTAGCTTTCTAGAAGAAAATGAGCGGTTTCCGTTTAAGGGCTCTCTTCAACGGGGGGGTGGGTTTGTGCAGCTCTACAGTGGGGTAAAGAAAGATTACAGCCAGGGTGGATAAAAAGGATAGGAAGACTTTGGAGTATGTTTCTTTAAAACAAATTAAAATGGGAAGGATGGTCTTTTGAGTAATTTATATAAAAATACATATCTGAAGAGACAAGCATTTAAGGCTAACGATGAATATAACACTAGAACTGAAAAGGACCTCAGGAGATGGAGTCCAGTCCACTGCCCCCACAGCAGGACCAAGCACCATCTAGACCATCCCTGATAAATGTCCATCTAACCTGTTCTTAAATATCTCAGTGAGTGAGATGCCACAACCTCCCTATCCAATTTATTTCAGTGTTTAACCACCCTGACACTTCAGAAGGTTTTTCTAATGTCCAATATAAACAACCAATTAGTAAACAAATACTAAGATAGTGCATCTAAAAGTCCATGCAGGGATTTTTAGAGATGTGATTTTATAATCTTCATCAAACTGCCAAAGCCACTGTGGGTGCCAGCATGAATGGTCAGAAAAGGAATAGGAAGAGGCAAATGGTTAGGTAAAAAGATCCAGGGGAGGCAGTGCCTTCCTTTACCTCTTAAACCTACCATGTATGAAGTTACTATATATAAACTAGTGACATGCTGGTGCCAGAAATTATTGTGTGATATCTGTACAGATTTTATATACACAGAGTTACAAATGGGCACTGGAAATACATTCTTAAAATGTGTTTGGGAGGCAACGCGTGAATCTAGCCTGTCAGACAAAGGAATGTGTCTTACTGACTTGGTTACAGGCACAGAAGAATAGAAGAATACTTTCTTATAAACAAAACCATCAAACTAAACAAGAAGAGAGAAGCCTGTTTAACAATAATACCAAGGGGACAGTTTATCGTCAAATCAAGGTTTAGGCTGGCAGTTTGAACAGTTTGCTGGCAAGGCAGACAGGCTAATCTGTCAGAGAACTGACACACAAGGGCTTGTCTCCCTCCCGACCAGCTGATCAACACTGTGGCAATCAATCCACTGTAGCGATCTACTGAAGACTGCTACATTGACCACAGGTCACTCTCCCATCAATTCCAATACTTCACCAGAATCAGAAGCATCAGGTAGCCTACCCAGCTGAGGAATGCATTCAGGAGTTCTTGGCTGGGTCCAGCTAGCTGGTGTAAAGCTTCATGAGCCAGGCCACAAGGGGGTAGGTCTCTTTAAGGGCATGACTTGCTCGGGCTCCCAGAACAAAATGGTGCCCTGTCTGCTGTGGTTCCAGGTGGTCGTTTTGTCAAGAGAGTGGGCTGTCTGGCTGCTCTCTTTCAACACAGCAGATCGAAAGAGCCATCTGCTTGGCAGTTTGGCCACAATCTATTGACAGAAGTTTTGTCAGAAGGTATCTTCCAACAAAAACTTCTGTCAACAGATCGCTCTAATCTAATCTAGACAAAGCCATAGATGAGTTTGCAGAATGTATAGGCAATAGCATGTAAATACTCTTCTCCATATTTTGAGAACCCCTGAACTATAGGTCAGTCTTCTGCTCATGCACATTGGCAGAGGGTCTGGTCCATAGTTCAGAAGTATACACTACATTACACTTACATATATGTTCACTTTTTCAGACAAAACAATAATATACTTGTGGTGAAATCCTGGCTTCACTGAAGTAAATAGCAAAATTCCCATTGACTTGAATGGGGCCAAGATTTCACCCAGTGTTCTTTATTGCTTAGGAGGTTACTGTACCTTTTGGTTAATAACGGGACATACCATATGGCTATGGTCTGAAGAAGTGGGTCTGTCCCATGAAAGGTCACCTAATAAATTATTTTGCTAGTCTTTAAAGTGCTACTTGACTGCTTTTTGTTTTGATAGCATATAGACTAGCACGGCTCCCTCACTGTTACTAGGTTTGTCTATACTAAGCAGAAGATTAACTCAGTCCAGGTCAATCTTCCAGAGTTTAATTATCCACTTACAGTGAAGAAGCAGCAAAATCGATCTCTCTGGCATCAGCAGTTGACCCCTGTACGCCACACTATCTCATGGAGTAAGGAAAGTCAATGTGACAATACAGAGTAGGTCTTCACTAGGGAAATAAATCAATTCTGATACATCAATTCAAGCTATGCAAATTCCATAGCTAGAACTGCAAATCTGAAATTGATTTATTTCCCTAGTATAGCCATAGCCTGGTAAATACAAGGAGGTGATCAGCCTTGCCTTCATCATGGGCCTCTGCCCGTAGAGAAAAGAAAATGCATCTCTAAGAGCAGCACCTTTGATATATGCAGGATCCTCTTAAAGTATGATTGGAACGATTTGATTAAAAGGGTTAAGGTTTTACTTCCAGTTTGAGTTACATGACAAATAACTTCCTTGCAAGACTCATCCTCTCAATGAAAGTAAGAAAAGCTGCTACTGAGCCCATTATTTGTGCTAGAATGCCTTGTTTAAGAATGCTAAAGAGGCCTCTGACACTTATCTTCATTGAGAAAGAAGACAGAAATTCTAAAGATGAAAACCCAAAATTATCAATGGAAGATGCCAGATAAATCGAAGGGTAGACTTGCATGCTATGCCCTTCCAATCAATTGTACCTTCATTTCACTTATTATGGCATGCTAAAGACAGTCATTGGAAACCGTTCAATAAAACATTGTTGGAAAGTTGTTAGTGCCCTAGTCATAAAGACGTATATTATTTTGAAGCTCCACGGGAATTGAGGTATGCACAGCTTCTTAGGATGTGACCTTTCCCTTAGACTTCTTATTTTAAGATCAAGTTACCATGAAACGTCCCAAATGGGAGTTGCTGTGCTTCCTTAACAGATAAGGAAAACAGCAATGGCAACTTACAGAAAGAGGACTTTCATATATTTCTACAGAACAGACAACAATGTGGTCTTGAGAGACATCCAAAGCATTCTTGGCGGTTAAGAGGAAAGTAATATGTTATATTAACTAACCCTCTTTTCCCTGAAACATAACAAAGGTATTTCCCTGAATTTTTTAGTGCCCCCTCTGCATACTTCTTTCTTTCTTTCTTGTTTGTTGCACTGCAGTACCTTTGCTGACATTACATTTTGAGCAACTGCCTAGGCATCTGGACTCCTACTGTTTAGGGGATGAGACCTATCCAGGTTGTCATATAGTTGGTATTCATTGTTCCGCCTGAAAACCATTTTATGACCAGTCTGATGTTGCTATTATCATCTCCATGTTCTCCTGTACCACTCTATTTCCTGGAACATGGACTTCGTCCCTCAGACCATATTTATTCTCTCTGTACTCCCATGATAACAGATTACTGTAATTCACTCCTAACTGTGAAATTAATTTGAAACCTTCAGAAGACAGAAAATTCAATTTCCCAGGTACTCTTGTTTTGCAAACAAAGAATTGATGAATTATGTCAAATCAAAATGCCCTACACAAAGCATTGGAGACAGCTAGAAAGTGCAGAAATAGGGTGAACAGATGAATATGCAGACCCACTGACCTGCACTTATTGTTGATCAGCAAATTAATTATATTCAAGATCTTGTGGATAGCCACAATTGTACTGAGGTGACCACCCCTCATTTTATAACCCTTAAAGGTTTATGAAATCTGTTGTGGTGACCTTAATCTGAACACTGTGGTTTTACAGAGATCATGCCACAGATTTTCAATTCAATTAATCGTATGGAAACCCTCCCTTGACTACAGGCGAAACCTACCCCCAATTTAAAGCCAAAGTAAAGTCTCTTTCCAAAGACTTCAGTAGAAATTGGATCAGGCCGTACTTCTGCACTTTCTAGCTGTCTCCAAAGCTTTGTGTAGGGCTTTTTTATTTGAAGTATTTCATCATTTTATAGTATTCTGATTGTCATTGTAATTAAAGTAATGCATGAGGCCCAAGTCAAAATAGGGACCCCTTGGTGTTAAGCACCATACAAACAGAATTGCTTTTGTTTGATTATTCTATGATAGTGTGTCTGCCCTCCCTGGGTCAAACTTTATTTTAATCACTATTGATTTTAAATTTTTGATAGAATTCACATGGGGAATATAGGAAACAAATTTAATTTAAATAGTGCTGCTTATAACAGAAACATCTGTATTTTAATCTATTTTTCTTTTGCAAATCAAGACTGTAAAAACTAGCAGGTTTGGATCATTTCAAATTGTTTTTCAGGGTAGCATAACTTGCTTGATGAAAATCAAATCAGCAGGTCAATAAAAGAATCACTGAAAAAATTAAATATTTTGCCTTTTGGGCATTCAGGGCACTAACCCCACCCATAAATACTCCAAATGGTAAAATATAATAAATGTTTGACTTAAATGTTTAATATCCTGGAATAAGTTTGTTAAATTAATACAATGGCTATGTATCACCTTCTTTCTCTATAGGTATTTATTTGTTATACATACTCATCTCCATATCTAAATATTGTGGCAACACTAATTAACAGAAGAATGGAAAAACTCTAGTCCTTCTCAAAGAACTTTAGAGAAACCCAGTCTGCTTCAAAGGTCTCAGACTCTCTAATTAATGGGCCTGCAGAATTCCACTTAAAATGTGCACAAAGGGGCAGATGGCACCAAGTCATTACCAGAAGCCTGATGTTGCTTGCCCATGAGTCTCTGCACTCACCCCATCCTAATCTGAGTGCAACCTGGTATACAAGGTTGCAGAGCCTGAGTGTTGCTACAGCAGGTCACAATACCACTCACTCAAATTTGGCCCAGCTTCTCCATCATTATGGCCAAAAAGTGGTCAGGCCATGACCTTCATAGCTCCTCCACTCTGCAGCCTCTGAATCATATGGAAAGTTATAATTAGAATATGTGAATTGAAACCAAACTGCATAGTTGAGAAAAATCCTTCTCTCTTTAGTCATGTGAGTTGGCCCACTGACTTCTTGCATGATGAGGGCAAGCAGAGTTTGGTCCCTTAAAGCTTTCCTGCAACTATAGTTGGACTGGGGTTCTCGGACTAATTATTTCTGCTTTCCAGAAAGGCTGTGTCTACAACTGCATTCCTCTTTTGAAAGAGGCATGCAAATGAGGGAAACAAAAATGCAAATAAGGTGCAGATTTATACATCTGGCACCTCATTTGCAGATTCTTCTTTCAAAAGAGCTTCTTTCGAAAGAAGAAAAGCAGTGCAGATACCACTCTTTCGAAAGTAAAAAAAAAAATGGGAAGAAGGGTTCTTTTGAAGATGGGGTTTACTTTCGAAAGAACTGCAGGTGCCAGATATGTAAATCTCCACCTCATTTGCATTTTTGATTTCCCTCATTTGCATGCCTCTTTCAAAAGAGAATGCAAATGTAGACACAGCCAGACTGTCCTTCCTCTTTAATGCCATATCTACACTTGGCAAAATTTCAAAATGACCATGCTCATGGCCAAATCAGAGAATACTAATGAGGCACTGAAATGAACTTTCAGCATCTCATTAGCATGCTGCTGGCCCAAAAGTGCCACATGTCCCTTGCGTGCAGCTCATCTACACAGGGGTCCTTTTCTAAAGTACCCTGGAAACGTCTAAATCCCCTTATTCCTACTGCCACAGCCAGCAGCATGCTAATGAGGCGCTGAATGTTCATTTCAGCACCTCATTAGTATTCTCCAATTTGGCCATTAGCATGGCCATTTTGAAGTTTTGCCCAAATATAGATGTAACCTAAATGACTGACAAGAGATACTTATTTACAGTGCTTGTTTTAACAATCAAGTAGAAGGCAGCCCTTAACACAGGCCCTAAGAGTTAATTTTCAATAGACTTGAGGCCAATCTTCTCCCTTGGATAACTACAGAGTCTAACATAATATGCATCATAGGACAGAACAAATCCAGCCTTGTGTGATTCAGTAAATGTATCTTCGTGATATATTGATGTTATATGTATCCTGAATTCAACTGGTTACTTCTGTTCTATACAGGTTTTTATATCACCCTCACCAACATAGTAATTGAGTGCCTCCCAACAGTGCATTAAATATCACGACTATACATATGTCACATTAGTAACAGAGAGGGAGCCGTGCTAGTCTATATACTATCAAAACAAAAAAGCAGTCAAGTACTTTCAAGACTAACAAAATAATTTATTATGTGAGCTTTTGTGGGACAGACCCACTTCTTCAGATCACAGCCATACCAGAACAGACTCAGTATTTAAGCAACAGAGAACGAAAAACAGTAATCAAAGTTGACAAATCAGAAAAAAATGATCAAGGTGAACAAATCAGAGAGCAGAGGGGTGGGGGAAGTCAAGAATTAGATTGAGCCAAGTATGCCAAAGAGCCCCTATAAAGTCCCAGAAAATTTGCATCCTGGTTCACACCACGTGTTAATGTGTCGAATTTGAATATGAAATTGTGTTCAGCAGCCTCTCTTTCTAAAGCAGACTGAAAATTCTTTTTCAATAAAACGCAAACTCTTAAAGTCATTAACAAAATGGCCCACTCTATTAAAATGTAGACTAACTGGTTTGTGGATCAGGAATGTTTTGATGTCTGTTTTGTGCCCATTAACTCTTTGTCTGAGAGAGTCTGAAGTCTGTCCAATTTACAAAGCATCTGGGCATTGTTGGCACATGATGGCATATATGATGTTAGCTGAGGAGCATGAGAGTGTGCCCGTGATTTTGTGAATAACCTGGTTAAGTCCAGTGATGGTAGCGCCAGAATAGATGCGTGAACAAAGCTGGCAGCGGGCTTTGTTGCAAGGAGAAGTCCTAGGACTGGTATCCCTGCAGTACAGACTGTGGCTACTGGTTAGAATCCTCATGAGGTTGGGAGGTTGTCTGTAGCAGAGAACAGGCATGTCACCTAGGGCCTTCTGGAGTGTGGCATCCTGATTAAGAATAGGCTGTAGGTCTTTAATAATTCATTGCAGTGCTTTGAGTTGGGGGCTGTAGGTGATGACCAGTGGTGTTCTATTTTTGGCTTTTTTGGGCGTTGGCTTTTTTTTTTTTTTTATGGCGGCTGTTCTGGTCTGGCTACAGTCTGAAGAAGTGGATCTGTCCCATGAAAGCTCACCTAATAAATAATTTTGTTAGTCTTTAAAGTGCTACTTGACTGCTTTTTTGTTTTGATAGGTCACATTGTTTGTTCTTTCATCCCCTCCAGAGATGGAGAAATGTGTTGAGTGGAGTGTTTTGCATGTACAGTGGCCCTGATTTTTATTATGTGGTCTTTATTATTATTGTTGTCTTTAGTTCCTGGGAGGAGTTCATATAACAGTCTTGAACCCCCTCAAAGAAGGATCTGTCTCCTCTATCCACTTTCTAGAAAATGCTAATAATAGCAAATGAGATAAATCCAAAGTTGAAAATCACTAGCCCACAGAAAGGAAAAGCCGTTCGTTGGCTAACTTCTTTTCTAAGACTACTGTATATCTTCTGGCATTCCTGAAAAATGATTCAGTTTCAAGTTATATCTGTGTTCCTACCGCTGTGAGATTGACTTTTTGCAAAGGAACACAGTCTCAGTGCTAAGAGTCTATTTACAGAGGGCAGGACTGAACTTTGCATGTGGACACATACAGAACATGATAAAGATCGTTCTGTCCCATTGGCAATTTACAGAATTGTGATTTGCTACTCCCAAACACACCTATAATTGAATTCCTCAGTCATAAAATCACTGAGACCAAATAAGTTCAGATAGGGTTTGTCACGCCTCTTTTTTTCCCCTTCTGTTAACATATTTCTTATAGAGCTTTTTTTTCTTTTTATAGTTTTGCTTAAGTTATAAATTAACCCCAGAATATATTCTCCCATAGGTCACATACTCCAGCTTGTTTTATGCTTCATGAGAAAATTTCAGGCTTTTTAAGTTTTATGGTGTGGAGTCACTCTGAACAATAGTTGGTGGTTAAAGTATAGCAAAAAGTAAATCTCAAAAGTTTAACAGATCCACTACAGACAAATGACCAAAAGTTGAAATACTACTCTATGCTTTTTGGTATAGAAATCAGGCCAGTCATATCAAAAAGGTATTCTTGTGAGATTTCTGGTACTTGCAGTTTCATGTAGCAATGTTGACTAATGTGACACCCAATCCTGAAAATGTCTTACTTAGGACAAAAATCCCATATGTTTCTGAAGGTATCCAGCACTTCCTAAAATGAACCCTGTATTTTTCAAGTTTGAGCCATAACTTCATTTTATGCACATTAACCAAACATAAACATGTATTTAACAGACTGGTTAAAAATACAATTTCATTAACTTTTTTGTGGGGGGAGTGGTATGTACAGACAAAACTTTCATTTCAGCAGCTGGGACAATATAAACTATTTGCTTTACTGGTCTCTTTTTCCACCACCCAAAACCATTCAACTTTTGTAACTTGTCTTGACATGGCCTTGTACAGTAAACACTGCTTTTCCTAAAGTTTCATACCTGTTCTTGCTAAGGCTTTTCTTAAGAGAATGTGGTGCATTCTGGAAAAAAAATTACTTGGTGATGATTCAAGGACTGACAATGTGATTTAGAAAATCTTGCATCTGTCAGCCACTCTTTCCGATCCAGCTAAGACTGGCTATGACCAGGGTCTGGATGGGAGTTCAGATTAGGAACAAGCTGGGGGTGCAGGGTCGGGACAGGAGTGGGGTGTAGGTTGTGGGTGTAAGCTGAGAGTGGGTGTACAAGGTCTGAGGAGGAAGACTGCAGGAGTGGACTAGGGGTGTGGGACCTGTGTGGTGGGTGCAGAAGCAAACTGAGGAACCTGGCCTGGAGGGGGCAGGGGCTTGGGGCACTTGTGTGGACAGCTCTTGGGGTACAGGGTAAGTGAGTCTGTGCCACCATGTGAGCACACGTCTAGTGCAGACCTGGCTTGAAAAACAAGTGATTTTTTTCAAAAGGCTCAAAACTCTAAAAATGACCTAAAACAGCTGGCTTTTTGCATAACAAAAAGCTATCTCAGGGCCCCTTCCAAGTGTTAGATAAAAAACCTGCATCTCCGGCCCTCACTGATTGCTAGGTATCAGACTTCAGATCACACAATTTTTAGGTCTAGTAAAGCTATGATTAGAACCGCAGTGGATCTTGCTCATCCTAGGCTCATGCAAAGAGAAGTTTAAGAGGAAATTCTTCGTTTTTCAAATTCAGGAAGGTCTCAGGCAGCAGAGCTGTAACCAGTGAGCTTGTTTTTCAGTATGAAATACAATTTTTCAAAAGACTCCAAAATTGCCTAGATGGTTTTGAAAATTTAACCATCAGATTTAATTTTTGTATTTTCCCCTCACTTCCTGGCTGCAGTCCCATGATATGTGGGTTGGGATCCATTTGTCCATAGATAATGAAGGCTAACAATTACAATTTTTGTCTTCTAGACAACCTCTAGAAATGTCACCAAAAATATGGTCCCCCCTCCCACAGTCTTTTAATGAGCATCTAACATTTCTTTCATCATTGTTACCCTGAACTACCATCCAACATCTCTGAACCATTCTATTTGTGTTGGAACCAGAGTACAACCAGGACCATGTAAATATACATTTGGAAAACACAGAATACATTGTTGGTGCTCATGAAACAAAAAGATTCACAAGGTATCAAATTTCAGTAATTTCACAAATTTTGGCCAGTAGACCAAGAGTAAATCTAAAAGGACTATTTGCATATTTACACATCATATGACAATTAAAAATAGGGAATTTTTTGAAGGGGGCTTTCCTTCCAGGTCCCACAGCACATGGACATACAAATTGTCATGCATTAGCAGACTTGTGGTGCATCTATCATGTACTCCAACTGTATCTGTACAATTTTGGCTCTGCTGCCATTC
Organism: Carettochelys insculpta; assembly: GCF_033958435.1. Lineage (NCBI taxonomy): Eukaryota > Metazoa > Chordata > Testudines > Carettochelyidae > Carettochelys > Carettochelys insculpta. The sequence continues at coordinate 11,665,895 of NC_134147.1, read as the reverse complement.
CTCTATGCACATGCAGTGATATGGCATCTACTTTGGGACCTGTAGGTGCTCTCCCCTCTAACTTGGTATTCAAGCTTCCATGAGCTACAATAAACAATGTATTGTAGTGACAACCTAGCTCTGAGGTAGACTAAATGGTAGATTGACTCCTTTTTAAGGGGATTTATGCAGCTTCAAATGACATAGCTGAAGATAGAATACAAAAGTGAATAATAGAACAGAGGTACAAAAGTCATATTGGGTCAGTCAATCCTACCAATGTGATATTCTTTTACAGAGTATAGTTTAGTGTTTTCTCCAGTCTACTTTTACAGGTCTCATCTTGTACCATTTTCAAGGGGAAAACTGTTCCATAACCTAATAAATTCAATATCAGATTTTTTTTCCTGGTACGCAGACTCAGCTGCTTTAATTTTCAAAGGAGCCTAAAGGAGTTAGTTGCTCAAATCTTACTAACCTGGAAAATCCCAGTCTTTAGGATATTTCCTTTTTGTTGTTATTTACACACTTCATATACTTGTAGGCGTGCCTCTTAACCCATCCCATAAATACCTCATTTTTAATTTTTCCTTATACATGAATCTCTTCTCTTCTGCCTTATCTGTTGCTCTTCTCTGACCTTCCTCCATTTTGTCAAGCTCTTCCTGATACTACGATGATCAGAAATAAATATTACTGCTATTATGTAATATCACTTTGCAAACTCATAGTAACAGAGAGTAAGCCGTGCTAGTCTATACACTATCAAAACAAAAAGCAGTCAAGTAGCACTTTAAAGACTAGCAAAATAGTTTATTAGGTGAGCTTTCATGGGACAGACCCACTTCTATGGTCTGGAGAAGTGGGTCTGTCCCCCGAAAGCTCACCTAATAAACTATTTTGCTAGTCTTTAAAGTGCTACTTGACTGCTTTTTGTTTTGCAAACTCATGTTTAATTTGCTGCCCTCAATCAGTACTGGAGTCTCTCTTGACATTACTGAGGACCCTGCAATCCTCTGACCCCAAATCATCCCTTTCTCCAGGCTCCTAGGGAAGAGCCCAAAAGTGGACTGTTAGCTCCACTCAGCATAAGCTAAAGATGGTTAGCAAATTCCCTGTTCCTTCATCTCACACAGTGGCTACGTCTACACAGGAGGTTTCTTCTGACAAAACAGGTGTTTTGTCGACAAAACTCATGGAGCATCCACATTAAAAATGCGTTCTGTCAACATACTGCCAACAGAACTTGGCACTTTTGTCGATAGTCTTCTGCCATTACCTCATGGGGCAGAACACCTTTCTCAGCAGAATCAGGTGTTCTGTAAAGAGAGGGCCAGGCTGTCCTACCGCCCTCTGTAGACAAAACAGATTGCTTTTTCGATCCACTTGTGTGTGGGGGCACATTCTGTCACTAGATTACTGTAGTTTAGATGTAGCCAGTCAGAAAAGAGTGACAAGTCCATTCCCTTTGCTGTATGTTCAAGGAGTACCTCCTTTTCTCACTTTTTAGGGGATCACAGGGGTTCTTTAATCTTTGTCTCTCCCTTAGTGCTGGGGTTACTCAGGATTTTTCCCCTTAGTCTTTTCCTCTTAGGATAGAGGGTGAGGACCTATGTAGGCAGCATATCACATGTTTCCCTCTTCCTCCCCCTCAACTATCTCCCCTCAGATATAAACCCGGGAAGAGGGAGAGGGACACTGTGCACCTTGCCAATGCTCTGCTCCTTCTTCTTGCTTATTTTTACCCAGTTCCACAATCTTTGGAGGATATTGAAATTTGACTGGCCAAGGGGCTAACTGCTGTCACCTGCCTCCTCACTCTCTCAGCTGGTTCTCCACTTTATTCTGAACTCAAACACATCAGCAGAAAACCATGACTAACAAAGGGCAGGCAGTCAGCAGTCATCCTCCTGGGAAAGGGTCAAGCTATACCAGAAATTTAAGGTTGCTACATAAGCTTCGTGGCACTATGCTGTGGCGCATTTTCCATTGATTCTTGGAAGTCCAAGAGAAAAAGGAGGCCCAACTGCACAGCCTGAATCAGAGAATACAGCCAGGTGTAGAGAAAGCCAAAACATCACAAAAAGACTGTTCTTAGAGCAATTGCAACACGTCCTAAACAACAGAGTGCCAGAAGTCCCAAAAGAAGCCAGATATAAAAGGCTTTAAGACCAACAGAATCAACTGTTTTTTTTAATTTGAAGAAATTGATCCTAACCACATAGCTATACTTTAAAAGATTTACTCCCTTATTAATCCTTTCCTTTAACTAGAACCATAGGGGATAACTGAAATACAAGCTCTTTAGATAATTGTGCACCCACAAGTTGCTCCTCAAAATCTTCCAGGTACTCCTTGATTTCCTTCTCTAATCCTCTCTTTGTTCCCCCAGCTCTTTTCTTTACTAGGTCTCCACGGTACATGGGATCCAAGGATCCTGTCTAATCCATCCCAGCAAAAATGCATTTATGTGAAATATTCTGAACCCAAACAGCCTGTATTTTAGATTAAAGATACTGTAAATAGTCTACAACACATAGACAATATGTCACAGCCTTACAAAATTTTCCAAACTATCCTGTGCAATTTCTCTTCTGTGGCTGTTTTTGTTTGTAAAAATCAGTAGCACACACTGTTTATGAAAATACCTTGTAAAACAAGGCTGACAACCAATCCAAAGCTATTCTCTGAGTCTTCACTTGATCTCTCACCTTACTTAGAATTGGCCTCCTGGTGACCTAAAAGTGAATGGAAAGAAGTGCATGTGACTTTCACAACTGCAGTATTACATCATTAAGGAGGAAATAGTGAATGTATAAATCAGCTGTCTAACGTGACTTACGTAATGTCTTTCTTCTATTGAAAACGACATTTCTAAACAAAACCAGGAACCATTCGAAAATGACAGTTATCATGGTCAAACAGCATATGCTTTGAGAAGTGAAAGGAGAATGGTGACATGCAAAACAGTATAAATAATGATAGACACTGCATGAGACTAATGGACTTCATAGATGGACTATGTCTTCACCAGCCCAATTGGAGAATACTAATGAAGTGCTGCGATGAATATGCAGCACTTCATTAAGCTAATTCTCGCCACAGCAACTTCAAAGTTGCGAACTTGGAAGTGCTGGCAAGCCATGTAGCCACAGGCACTTTGAAGTCGTGCGGGTACTTCGAAGTGCCCTTACTTCCCAAAGAGTAAGGGTACTTTGAAGTTGTGTGGGTACTTCGAAGTGCCCATGGCTACACCGCATGCAAGCACTTTGAAATTTGCAACTTTGAAGTTGCTGCAGGAAGAATTAGTCTAAAGAAGTGCTGCATATTCATCACAGCACTTCATTAGTATTCTCCGATTGGGCTGATTACCATGCCCTTTTCAAAGAAGGGGGCTAATGTAGACATAGCCATGGTGTAATATTATAGTAATTGTGTGTTTTATAAATAAACAAATTACAAAATACCTGTGAATGTTTTCCCTGTAATGATAATATTTAGTTGGTTTTTTTTTAATGTATTGTTTTGGGGTATGGATCTTTACTACAAAGAAGTTTTCTAAAGTCTATGTCTACAAAAGTGGATGCTTCTTAATGGAATTAAGAGATTTGGCACTGTAGTTCTATTCAGACTTCCTACAGTACAGAATTTTTTCCAGTTTGTAGTAAAAGCAACCTTGCTGCACATGTGTGTAATTACTTGTTTCTTATAAAAGTATTAAATGTGTTACATTTTTTAAAAAACTGTGGATGCTACAAGATATGTTATGATGTGATAATTATTCTAACCAGACTCCACACCATTGCAATGATTTTCTTGTTAGTAGTCAACTAGTTTTTATACATTAGACTATTATAGGCAACAAAATACTGAAGATTGAATGTAAATTATATTTGTCACTCCCCAACAAACTAGTAAAATTAGCATATCCAACCATAAGAATGAATCTTTGACTTCTTTAGGCATATTTTCAGGGTTTCTCATTTAAAGTGCCACTTAATTTTTGGGTTCTCATCACAAATATCACTCATTAGTTCAGTGCAATTGTCAATCTTATGTTGTAAGAGCTCAAGGTAGTAAAAGCATGGTGTTGCACAAGACTGAGGTGGATTAGAAGAATTAAGCAGAGGAAGCACACTTAAAATTTGTATGTACCATTAACACCTGTCTCTTTATGGCTGTATCTACATGACAAACTTACTTCAAAATAAGATGCTACTTCAAAGTAACATGAAGAGCATCTACACATACTTTTCCTTCCAAGTAAGGGTTGCTAACTTCAAAGTTACCACCCCATTCCCAGGAATGGAGTAGCGGCTTACTTCAAAGTTTAACTTTGAAGTAAAGGGTATGTAGACACTCTGCACTCCTTATTTTGAAGTAGGGGGTCCACCAAGGAGGCAGCCCCTCTGGAGGATGGAAACAGTCTGGCCAAACCAGGCAGGGCTCTCTGGTGCCTGCCGGCCGCCTTAAAGGAACCAGCTTCCTGGCAACCCCAGGCAGGAAGCTAAGACTGTGCCACAAGCAGGGGCAGCAAAAGCTCCCACTCGGACTGCCACTGCTCAACGCAGCACCCAGCCTCCGCATCCCATGGCCACCATGGCAGGATGCCAGGAACCCCCTTCCCCCAGATGAGGAGTCCGAGGGCTCACAGTGCCCAGGCAAGGGCCATGCCAGGAGAGGACCCTCCTGGGCTGAGGATGAGCTAAAGGACCTCCTTGCTCTGTGTGGGGAGGAGGAGCTCCTTCGTCAAACTGGTGCCTGGCAGAGGAACACTGAAGCATTTGACTGGCTGGCCAGCAGCCTCGCCGCCTGAGGCCACTCCAACCATGCTGGTAACAGCATCAGGATCAAAGTAAAAGAACTGAGGCAGGCATATATCAAAGCCCATGCTGCTCCCAGCCGGCCAGTGGCATGGCCCGTGCACTGCCCCCCACTATAGAAAGCTGCACTGGCTCCTGGGGCCGAGGGAGGCGGCCACCCCGGAGCACCCAGTCAATACAGTCAGTCCCCCAGGGCAGTGATAAGGAGGCGGGCCCCTCCAGCACCACGAGCCCCTCTCATGGGGAGTGGCCCACCAAAACTGAGGGCGATGATGAGGGCTCCAGTGACGGGACCTTCATCATCACCCTCCCCTCTGGGACACCCAGGAGAGCCTTGTCAAGCTCAGCCACACCTGAGCCCTGGGAGGTCACAGCTAGTATGTATGGGGTGAGCGGATGTCGCAAGGGCTGGGGATGCCCCAGCCCCACCTCCAGAACAGCCCCACAACACACACAGGGTAGTGGGAGGGAACATGCGCTGACCCTCGCCAGGTGGGAACCCATTGGGCGGCAGGGTGTGGGGTGGGGACCAGCAGGGTGGGGGCCCCAGCACCCCCCGGGTTGGGACCAAGCATTCACAGGCCATCCGCCTGTCCCCTTCTGTCGCCACAGGCCATAGAGTCATAGAATCAGAGGGCTGGAAGGGATCTCAGGAGGTCATCTAGTCCAGCCCCCTGCTTCAAGCAGGATCAACCCCAACTAAGGCATCCCAGACAGGACCTTGTCAACCCGGGACTTAAAAGCCTCCAGGGATGGAGAATCCACCACCTTTCTAGGCAACACATTCCAGTGCTTCACCACCCTCCTGGTGAAATAGTTTATCCTAATACCCAACCTACACCTTTCCCTCTGTAACTTCAGACCATTGCTCCTTGTTCTGCCATCTGTCACCACTGAGAACAATTTCTCTCCATCCTCTTTAGAGAACCCCTTCAGGAATTTGAAGGTTGCTATTAAATCACCCCCAGCCTTCTCTTCTTGCAACTAAATATGCCCAAATCCCTGAGCCTCTCCTCATACACCATGTGCTCCAGCCCCTTAGTCATTTTTGTTGACCTCAGCTGAACCTGCTCCAGCACATCCACATCCTTTTTAAACTGGGGGGGTCCAAAACTGGACACAACATTCCAGATGTGGCCTCACCAGTGCCAAATAGAGGGGAACAATAACTTCTCTAGATCTGCTCACCATGCTCCTCCTAATGCACCCTAATATACCGTTAGTCTTCTTGGCTGCAAGGACACATTGTTTACTCATATCCAGCCTTTCATTCACCATAACCCCTAGGTCCCTTTCCGCTGTACTGCTGCTTAGCTGGTCAGTCCCCCACCTATAACCGTGCTTCAGATTCTTCCATCCCAAGAGCAGGACTCTACACTTCTCCTTGTTGAACCGCATCAGATTTCTTTTGGCCTAATCCTCCAATTTATCCAGGTCACTCTGGATCCCCTCTCTACCCTCCAACATATCTGCTTCTCCCCCAGCTTAGTGTCATCTGCAAACTTGCTGAGGGTGCAGTCCAGTCCCTCATCCAGGTCATTAACAAAGATGTTGAACAACACTGGCCATAGAACCAAGCCTTGTGGCACTCCACTTGAAACTAACCATCATCCAGGTGTTGAGCCATTGACCACTGTCCATTGGGCCTGACCATCAGCCAGCTTTCTATCCATCTTATAGTCCATGAATCCATAGTCCATCATCAGGAAAATACTGCAGCCCACCAGAGTAGGCCACAGTCGCAGGGGGCTGGAAGGCTGTCCTATCTCCCCAGCCAGCATCCCCGCACAGCCTTGGCAGGATCTCCCACAGACAATGCTGGAGGGAAAAGGAGATGGCCATGAACCAGGCAGTCATGCGGGAGATGACTGGAGTGCTCTGGGACTGGCTGGCAATGGAGCAGGACGTGTGGGTGCAGCTGGCCAGCAGCCTGGACACTGTGGCCCAGGCCTTGACCGCTTGCCTCACCCAACCTCCTGCACCCTCACCAGCCCACCCAAAGCCACCCCTCCAGCAGCCACCCAGCTTGTGGTGGACCTGTCACCATCCACCCGCATCGAGCTGGCTCACTGGCTGCTGGCCAAGGTGGGAACACCTGGCCCAGCCCCAGTGGCACCCCTGCACAGGGGCAGCCATAGCCAACGAGGCTCCTGGTCCCCCACACCCCCGGGCAACTGACCCTTCTCCCATCCCAGCCACCTTCCCAGCTCAGCCCCGCACCTAACCCCGTGCCTCCTCCTGTGGACCATTCTCCCCATGAAATGTAAATAGTTTCACATATTCACAGAATCACACAATCATAGGGCTGGAAGGGACCTCAGGATGTCATCTAGTCCAGCCCCCTGCTTCAAGCAGGATCAACCCCCACTAAGTCATCCAAGCCGGGACTTAAAAACCTCGAGGGATGGAGAATCCACCACCTCTCTAGGCAACGCATTCCAATGCTTCACCACCCTCCTGGTGAAGTAGTTTCCTAATATCTAACCTACACCTCTCCCTCTTCAACTTCAGACCATTACTCCTTGTTCTGTCATCTGACACCACTGAAAACAATTTCTCACCCTCCTCTTTAGAGGTCCCTTCAGGAAGTTGAAGGCTGCTATTAAATCAGCCCTAAGTCTTCTCTTCTGTAAACTAAACAGTGGGAGCTCCCGTGAGGGGGGGGGGACATACATGCCCTCCTGCATCCGGCGTCCCAGCCGTGGATTCCGGAACACCCAAGTGTTGCGGGCCCTGCCTGGCCACCCCACGCACATGTCCAGGAAATGATCCCTCGTGTCCACCAGGGCTTGGAGTACCACCCAGTGGTACCCCTTCCTGTCAATGTAGGTGCCCCCTCTATGGACCGGAGCCCATATTGCCACGTGCATCCCGTCCAGGGATTCTGAAACAACTGGGGAAGACCAGGTCCATGAAGCTGGTGAGGGTGGCATCCAGGTCCCCCAGGGTCATGATGTGTTGCAGGAGCACCCTGTGGATGGCTCAGACAACCTGCTGGGGGAAAACGTCTGACTGTGAGGCCCTCAGCCCCACCCCCACCACCAGGGACCCCTGCCCAATAGCCCCTTTCCCAGCGTGTGTCCCTAGTGGGGGTCAGACTTACCCCTATCATCACTGCTCTGACAGTGGCCTTGCTGACTCCAAATTGGTGGCCGATAGACCAGAGGCTGTCGGGGGTGGCCAGCCTCCAGAGTGTGATGGCCACCCTCTTCGGCACCATGAGCGCTGGCCGCATCCGGGTGGCCCTGTGCTGGAGGAGTGGGGAGAGCCAGTGGCAGAGGTCTTCAAATGTCTGGCGGGTCAGCAAAAGTTGCTCAGCCACCGCTCATCATTCCAGTCCTCCAGCACCACCTGGGCCCACCACTCCACGCTGGTGGCAAAGGCCCACCGGTGTCAGATTGGGGGGGCCTGGGGGGGAGAGGCAGCAGGGCCATGGCCAAGGCCTGCAGACTGGGGCCCATGTGGGCTCTCCAGCTGCGCCACTGAAAAAGCAGGGTGACCAGGACTCCCAGGGGAGAGAGGACATTGTCCTCGGGGAGGGTGTGAGCAGGCATGGTCTCTGTCTCTTCTCCCCAGCACATACTCTGCTGCTGCTGTCCACAGCATGGCAGCCGTGAGCACATGTAGGGTTGTGGTGTTGGGAGGGGTCCTTTAAGAGGTCAGCTGGCTGAGAGCCTGGAAGGACTTGTCAGCCATGCGACCCCATGCCTGCATCATTTCTTGGTCCCTTACTTTGAATTAGGGGCTAATTGTGTGTAGATGTTTTTCTTCGAAGTAGGGAGAAGCCAAGCCTACTTTGAAGTAAGGTGGTGGGTGCATTTTTTGTGCAGATGGTCTACTTCAAAGTTGCTAACAACTTCAAAGTTATTTTGTAGCGTAGGAGTACCACAGCCTAGGAGTACCAATATTCATATATTGTAAAACAACTGAGAACAGCTAATTAAGCTTTCTTAAGTGTTTTGCAAGTTATACTTTTGTACTGGTAATAATACTGATAACACTAATAAGGAGAAATAATTCTAGGTCATTGTTACAGGGGGAAAAAATGAAATGTCCTGAAAACAGCAAAAGGGGGACACCGCACTAAAGTAACTCCCTCATGTTTTGTTGCCAATTACTATTTTGAAGTCACAAGTCACTGGCATTTTGCAATATTAATCTTCAAACATACTCTACAGTTAATGTTAACAACTCCTGCTTTCGTAAGCCTGGACTACACTTAAAATTTCCCTAGCTTTGTCAGTTAAGAGTCTTGAGGGTAAAAAAAAACACATCCTAAATCAACATAGGCATTCTGGCAAAAGACATAGTGCATGTGCAGTTATACTGTCAAAACAATCCTTTATCTTATTTTGTCCATGGAACTGTTAACCACCAAAATTACTCTGGCATAAAGTGCATACACAGTTTATACAAAGTCTAAGAGTTCATTTAATTGGTCATCTCAGAAGCCAAGATCTGTGCCCATGGCTGGCAGTTCTGAAAGCATATTACTTGAAATGAACACGAGAACTTATGTTTACGTACTTTTCAGTACTGTTATACGCAAGTTGTAAAGACAAAAATCTAAAAACATGTATAAAATGGGCATATTAAAAACACACCACTGCTTTTTACTTTCGGACAGTAAGAGACATTTAAAGCATAAAGCGTACTATTTTACTAAATCTATACACCTTGAACATCATCAAAATATATATATCACTGATTTGAGAAATAAAGGATGCTTAAATATAAATGCCAATGAGTGCCTTTATAATATAAACTATAGTAAATCCTCACTAAACTATCATAGACTTGGTCTACATGAGAAAATAAAGTTGGTATAACAAAAGCAGCTCAGAAGTGTGAAAAATTCATACCACTGACTGATAGAGTTAAACCACCCTTAGCCCTGGTGTAGACAGCACTTAACTGACAGAAGAATTCTCCCTAATTCAAGCCCTAATCAAGTGAGGGAAATCTACCCATTTTAAATTAGTGACTTTTGAAACAATGAAGGAACTCCATCACTATTAGCCAAACATAACGTCTTTGTTTTGAGGCATAAAAGAATGATGCAAGTGGTAGCCAAGGGGGAGGTGGAGATCCTCCATTGTCCTACAAAGAGTTGACATGCAAGGCTGCTACGTCCTCAGAATTTCCCATGTTTGGGCTTCAATAATATGGAAATCCCCAAATCCATTTTCTGCACAGATTTCCAGTTGATGGAAATCCAGATAGATGGGATTCTGCCACACATGCTTCTAAATAAGATTATAAAACACAGAGAAAAATTTATATGTCTGTGAGGCTTAATTTACACCTACAATTTAAATCAAGTAGTCAGAGCTGGGAAAGATGTTGTGACAGACTGACCAAACCATCTTTGTGGATGCAGCTAGATGGACAGAAGAATTCTTCCGCTGACCTAGTTATTATCTCTTGAAGAGGATGGGGCACCTATATCGACAGAAAAAACCCTCCTGTTGATGTAGGAGGTATCTACATTACAGTGCTACAGCGGTAATCTCATAACTGTGCTGCTGAAACATAAAAATATCTTACAACAAAATTCGCTCACATGGATGTGTGTCCATTGACTTCCTTCAGATTGCACACCTGAAAAGGAGGACAGAATTTAGCCTCTATCTTAGAAATTATTTGTTAGGGTTAGAAGTCAATTTAGTAACATATAGCGTGAGTCTACACTAGCCAGCTACTTTGAAGTAGCTGGCACAACGTCGCAATAGCATGTGTCATGTCTACATGCGCCATTTCGAACGTGAAATCGACGTTAGGTGGTGAGACATCGAAATCACTATTCCTATCCGAAGATGGGAATAGCGCCCTACTTCAATGTTCAATGTTGAAGTAGGGCATGTGTAGACGATCCATGTCCCACTACATCAAAATAGCAGGGTCCTCCCTGGTGGCCATCAGCTGAGGAGTTGAGAGACGCTCTGTCCAGCCCCTGTGAGGCTCTATGGTCGCCGCATGCAGCAGCCCTGCTTCTGGCTGCTGCTGCTGCTACAGCGGGGGGTCCATGCTGTGTGCATGGGGTCTGCAACTGGTTGTTGGCTCTGCAGACCTCATGCTGTGCAGGCCGAGTGTGTCTGGGAGGGGCCCTTTAAGGGAGCGGCTTGCTGTTGCCCTAGTCTGCAGGCTTTGCTGGCCCCTTATTTCGACGGGGAGCACTTGCGTGTGGACACTCCACATTTCCTTCCAGGGTGGCTCCTTTCGACGTTCCCTGTCGCTACTTTGACGTTGAACATCAACGGCACCAGCCCCAGAGGATGTGTAGACGATACACGCCGAAGTAGCCTATTTCAATGTTCTTACTTCGAAATAGGCTACTTCGACGTAGCCATACTGTACTATACACTCTAAGCTACAAAAGAGAGTTTTTTTGACTAAACGCTGGTTTGGTCAACAAAACTTGTGGAGCAGCCACACTAAAAATGCACTCTGTCAACATACTGTTGACAAAACTCGACACTTTTGTTGACAGCCTTCTGCCTCTCCCCCATGAGGCAGAATGCATTTCTTGATAGAATCTGTCAACAAAAAATCTGTGTGGATGTTCTGGGGGGCCCTCTGTTGACAGACAGGGCTTCTGGGTCACCAGGCCGCCCTGTCTGCTGTACTTCTGGTTGGCCATTTTGCTGACAGAGTGGATCGACAGAGCGATCTGCTTTCATGCATGGCCGCAATCTGTTGACAGAAGTTTTGTTGGAAGGTATCTTCTGACTGTAACTTCTGTTGACAGATCGCTGTAGTGTAGATGTAGCCCTACACAATAAGAACTGAGATCCTAGCACAAAATTCTGCAGCAGGAAAACCACTACAGGTAAGAGCAAACACGAACCATGTATAAAATGTATTAAAAATTGAAGGTGAAGCACTTCACTTTTATTTACTATGAACACCAAAAATTACAGTTCCTAAAAGCTATCATAAGGAATTATGAATCTTATGAACAGTAATAAATAGAAGTGGTTGCATTTTCTCCAGGCTGTCCAACCTGACAGGATCACAATGCTCCAGGTCTTAAGCAGTAAAACCTATATTTTTAAATCACCCCACTAAAAGATATCCCTCTGAGTGTTAAAGCCTGTAATTAACATCATTTACTCTCTCTTTTTGGAGTGACAAAGTAACTCTTGGTATTCTGATAGCAATTTAAAATAGCATAATTGTGAATTTATTCCTCAGGAACGTAAAAATATCCCAGCTAACAGACACTGAAATTATTAAAATGCATAATTGATCACTATGTTTATATAAAAGTACATCAAACTTCCGAACAGCTGCCAGATCTGCAATATAAAAATATTTCCCCACTTTAGGCACACATTTCATTTTATTTAATATTATTTTGGTATCTTTTTTAATTCTTGCTTCCAATCAAGAATTGTATGTATCTTGTATTTTTTACGTTGGGGTTTACATTATGAAAATACTGCAACATTGCACTGATGATGAACCATATTATTTTCCAATACTAGAAATATTTGCAAACTGAAGGTCAAATGGAGTTTACTTGTCAATCGCAGCTTGTGGAGAATGCAAGTCTCAATAACACTGAAAGGCAAAACTGTTAACACAGTAGCAGAATTACATTTCATCCCAATCTTAGCTGCTCTAGTATGTACACAAATGTGTTCAGAAGGTTTACAAATACACAAAATAATGTACTGTGCACCTGAACTTAAACACTTATACTATGAAATAAAACACTATTTTACGGAGTGCAGTCTAATGACATGTCATATAAAATAGTCTAAGAGCAGATTATAATTCTCATCAGGGTCATTTTTAGCAGAGATGAGGCTCCTTGTAAAATCTTTGAATTGGACTATTCAGCTGAAAAGCACAAGACTCAGTACGAAACTGTCCTCTGTATCCCCACCTGCTCAAGACACCTGTGAGGTTGCGTCTACACTACCACTCCCTTTTGGAAGAGGTATGTAAATACAGTGGCTCAAAAATGCCAATGAGGCACTGATATGAACATTCAAACTAGGAAGAAGGGTGCTTTCGAAAATGGGGCTTCTTTTCAAAGGAACCCTGACTACATGGCTATATTATTTTACATTTCAAAAGCAGCACTTTCAATGCAGCGAGCGGCTGCTATTATGCAAATGAGGTGCTGAATATTCATATCAGCGTCTCATTAGCATTTTTGAGACACGGGTAGTGTAGATGCAGCCTGAGAGTTCGTTCTCCTAAAGCGAAAGAAATAATGTGTCCAGGAGCGTGGTGTTTTGTTGGGGGGAAATTACAGAAATATTAAGTAGAGGTTTCCTGTTAAATAAAGAATGGAAGTCAATTTGCTATATAATTCAGTGGAAACATAGGTGAACTCCAAGCACTTTTGAAGAGCCCACCATTTGTCACTGCCAGTGCAATTTAGGATAAGACACTTCTTATAGTGTGGTGGAAAAAAGGAGTCAGTTGCTCATGGAAATTGCAAACTGCTTCTGTATGAATTGATGTGTTGCTGATATCTATCATTGGCCAGACACAGAAGGAAAAGGGAGCCAAGAGCTTCCTCTCTCACCTTGTTCTTCTGGAACAAGGCCAGCTACAAAGCAATGCCATGGCTCCACAATAGTAGCAACACTACCTTCTCCAAAAGAAGAGGGCCGAGTGAGGATGAGGGAAGACTTCACCTTTTGCTCACCCTCTGCTCTAGGAAGCAGAGCTGATCATATTTACTGAGGAATTCACGCAACGCCATATGCTTTTCCAAGGGGCTCTTTTAGTGAGCTACCTCAAATCTCTCCTGTGAACTCCTGCTCCAACCCACCCCTTCCACATTCTCTTGAAGAATGGATTATATTTATTTATAGCATGAGTAGTACTGTGGGATTTAAGATGTACTCTCTCCCAATGAATTTTGAGCTATATTTCTGTTTTATTAAATTTTTTAAAAAAAACTAAACCCAAAGATACTGTTCATTACAAAAACAAAAAACAAAAAACACCACACCCAAATTTCTCCGGACAGTTTTCAGTCTCATGCAGTTGCATTAGAGCAGTGCTCCCCAAAGTGTGGTACACATCACACAAAATAAATTACTAAAAATCAGGTGATAAGCACAAGGATGGTGCTGGGAGAGAGGGTATGCCAATAAGGCTGAAGTCCTGAAAGGGGAACATGAATGTTTTAAGTTTGGGAAACACTGCATTAGAGATTTGAAAAGAAACTGGCACAATGTTTATATTTTAAAACTCTCAGGGTATTATTATTGCTATTATATGAAATCTATTAATTATTACTTTTGTAGTATTACTAATACAAATGATAATGAGAGATTTATATATGCAGCACTTCTACATATGGTGAAGTCAGGAGAATATTATTCCACAACAACTGACAAAATAAGTACATCATGGCATCTAGCTGTTATACATCATGTACATGTACGTATAGGTATGAATATAAACAAAGGAATATGTACACTTATTTTTGAATATACATGTGTACTTAAGCTTTGTTTTTAAAAATTGCTAATTATCAACCAGCAGAATAGAAAGTTAGTAGACTGTTGTCCAATTAGATGGGACTTTTGGAGTCACAGAACTGAATTCATAGACTTTGTCCTGAATGTGCATGAGGGAAGGGGCTGGCTTATGCATGTCTACAAAGCATCACCTGTTAGTTGATTCCAGAAATTCATTAACTTGGTTCACAGGTAGCTGCTTATCTTTGCTTTTTAAACAGCAGTTATTTTGCTGCTATAGCCAATGCCAGTGAAACAAACAAAAGTAACAGAGAGGTAGCCGTGTTAGTCTATACTCCAAAAAAAAAAAAAAAAGAAAAAAAAAAGAAAAGGGCAGCAGAAATGTAGCACTTAAAAGACTAACAAAATGATTTATTGGTGATGAGCCTTCATGGGACAGACCCACTTCAATCAGATCAATTTCATTTCCAATACAGACTGACATTTATAAGTACAGAGGACCAAAAAAATTAAATGAAATAAAAACTGACAAATCAAATAGGATTGAAGGAAGGGGGTGAGAGGTGGGGGGGGGGATGTTAATTGTCCTGTCTGAGATAATTACAAGCATCAAAGGAAGGAAAGCAGTTCTTATAATGCGTGAGGTAATTGATGTCTCTGTTCATACCATGTGTTAATGTGTGGAATTTGAATATGTACTCGAACTCACAAATCTCTCGCTCTAATCTGTTGTTAAATTCTCTGTGTTCCAGGACACAGATTATCAGGTCCTTAACAGAATGGCCTACTCCACTGAAGTGTTCACCGACTGGCTTATGTGTATTGAACTTCTTGATGTCTGCTGTGTGTCCATTTATTCTTTCGTGAAGGTTTTGCCCAATCTATCCAATGTACAATGGGTCAGGGCATTACTAGCACATAATAGCATATATTTGATTCAAGTTACTACTGTATTTCAAGCAACAAATAATCATA
This sequence comes from Carettochelys insculpta, assembly GCF_033958435.1. Lineage (NCBI taxonomy): Eukaryota > Metazoa > Chordata > Testudines > Carettochelyidae > Carettochelys > Carettochelys insculpta. The sequence continues at coordinate 11,650,669 of NC_134147.1, read as the reverse complement.
GATACATAGTTCACTTTTAATAACTTCAATTTGGAAAGGATGTCTTTTTTTTCTTTAACGGATTTAGAAATCAGTTAATAACTGGGATATGGAACGTACTGGAAGAAGAAAGGAGACACACACACACACACTTCATAGAGCTGAAAGGGACCTCAAGAGGTCATCAAGTCCAGTCCCCTGCCCTCCCAGCCAGACCAAGCACCATCACTGACACACTATTTTTTTTTAAATCTATTTGCCCCAGGCTCCCAAATGGTCATATCAAGGATTGAACTCACAACCCTGGGTTTAACAAGCCAATACTCAGACCACTGAACTATCATAAAGATTATTAGCAGGGCCCTGCAACCCTGACTTCCATGAAAGCTTTTTGCATAGACAAAGACTGACAACCACACCTTAAATCTAGTTAAATCTTTTCTAAATATTCTGTTGTTAAAATACTATACACTTAGGGCTAGAGATTGCCTCTACACTTTGATTGTATGAAGGGGGACTATGCTGCAGCAGACCCCCAGAAGAATTCTGGGCCTCTGGAGGACCACTTGATGCAATGGAAGCTTAGCAGCTCTTAATTTTTGCCAGGTACATTCCACTTTCCAACCATCTTGAGAGTGGACAACATCCCTCTCCACCGGCCTCCACTCCTTCTGAAGACACCTATGCAGTCAATAGCACAAACCACAAAGGTGCCCATAATATTATTGGCACCTGAATGGGGCATAACTGGTATAAGTGTCGGCTGTACTTCTTAGCTACAATCAGCAATTAAGAAAACCCAATCAGTTAAAAGAAAAATAAAGGCCTACCAGTCAGTACACAAAACTATATCAGTCCCCTGTTACTGTGATTCTTATTGAAGTTGATCAAAATCCTGAGGTTCTTAATCAATTTTCATTAAGTCTTCAAAACTCCCATTGAAGCCAAAGGGATTCTTCTTGAGTCAGAATATACATAAAATTGAGTAAGCCCTCAGGAATTGTCTTGTTAATTGAAGCATATGCATGAATTCCCTTAATGATATTTCTGGGTATGTAGTTATATAGAACAAATCCCAACACTAATTTTCTACTATTTTGTGACATGTTGCATTGTTAAATTAACAGAAAATGAACTGAAACATTCAAAAGAATTGCACAAATGATTGAAGAATAAGAACCTCCTATAAAATAAACAGTATAACAAATATTTAGCAGAATTCATCATCACTTACAGTATTTCATTGGAGAACAGCCTTCTTTCAAAAAGCCTACTACTGACTTACTGTAAATATTAAATTAATGGGAATATCATAACATAGCAAAATAAACCTCTTGAAAAGAAAATGGTAAGCATTGTGCCCATGACAGTTCAACAAACTAGCTTGGAGAATTCTGGGTATTTGCTAAGATTTTTAAGCTAGTTAATTTAGACAGTGCTCATATGCTTTTTATGTTTGCTTTTCATTAATATTCTGAAAAAGTGTTTTAGCACACAAACGTATGTGGCAATAGTAAATGTAAACAAATACTGGAGAATTTTCATAGAAGGTGAATTTTAAAATCACAATTCTGAGAAACTGCACCGAAAATCTGGTTTAAAGCGCACCACAACAGGGAACAAAAGGAAAATCTTCAATCAAAAGTAATTAAAGTCACTCAAATGTCAAACAAAAGCTAATTACTGACAACTGAGTTACAGAACAAGAAATTGTTGTAAAATAAATCAGAATTTTCAAATAGTTAATACAGCGTAAAAAATCAAATGGTATTCTCAGACAATTCCAAAGCCGTAAGGGGCAAAAATCATTAAGTAAATTATTTCCTATGAATTATTTGCCTAGCTTTGTGCAAAACACAGTTTTGATTCTATTTATAAGGTATTTCTTGCTTTACTGATTAAACTGTTGGTTAAAATCATTCGAGTGCCAGCTACTATAGGTATTCATTTATAATGAGATCAACTGAACTGGGCCAGAATTTAGGAACTGATATACAGAAATTGAAAGAAAAGTCAGGGTGGAAAAAACTCAGATTCAATAGTAATGTCAATATCAGTATCATTAAGCAAAAGTTAAAAATTGAAGCTATAAAGATCAATTTTACCATCTTACAGGCTTATGCTGTAGAGTCTAAATATATAAAATACTTAAATTAGAGGAGGAGAATAATTCTTTATGGAAAGAACATCTAATGGCAAAATTATCATGGTACACTGATATCTGGTACAGGGCAAGATACTTTTCAGAGCTACTCAGGCTGTGTTTAGACTGCAGGGAACTGTCAGCAATTGTGTTGGTGTGCAATTTGTGTATCTTTTGCCAACAATTCTGTCAGAAGAGGCTTTTCCGACATTTGGCCTGTCCACATGGGGCCAAATGTTGGAAAAAAACCCTCTGCCAAGACATACCTTCTGCCTCGTGGAACTAGGTGTACAAGGATGTTGACAGAATGCTCCTAACTGGCAGATCTCTTCCAAGAGATCTATAGTGTGGAGACACACTCTGTCCACAGAAGTTTTGTTGACAGAAGCCTGCAGTCTAAACATAGTCTCCCAGGAACATATAAAAGCGTAAACCAATAACACAATATTTTAATAAACTGATGTGTAAATAGAGTCAAATCTGACAGCAGCTCCTGTAACACTACCTATCAAAATTATTCTGATCATTTTATCAAATATCTCCCTTAGTGACAACATTCTCTTTTTATATTTTGCACTTGTTTAAAAGTAGTCTCATAATTTTTTTTCACACCAATCTTCAGTGGGTGGGAATAAAAATGTTTAACATAACTATGCACATGAAATTCTATTATCAGTTATGGTACAACAGACAACACTAGTTTGGTAAAAAGACTGGTCACTGCAAGTCATACACATACCACTGTACCCTATAAGCCACACCAGGTCCTTTTAAGCTAACAAGTAATGCATTATCATCTTTAAAAAGTTACTCTGCATATTATTGATAGACAGATTGCAAGGGGAAATATATATTTTGAACACTGGTTCATATTCCAGATAAACAACTTTTTGGAGGTGGAGAGAGAGGGTCACAAATGAAATTTATCAGTCCACAATCTTTTTTAAAATGTCTGAGCAATCATAACTGATTTTTTTAATTTAACTTAAACATAACAAAACTATTAAATTATAAGTTCAAGGGTACATAAAAATGATTATTTCTTTATAACTTCCTGTGCTTATCTCCAAATGGTTATACATAGATATCTGTCTAATGTGTGATGTATAAAGATATAATATGTGATGTATAAAGATATAATACTATCACATCATTGTATCATGTGCATAGGCTGCCTCAAAGTTACAACATTATAAGAACTTGCAATCCCCAGCTGTAGAATACCCTGGAGAGAAATGACACCAGGAAGATTACAAAATACTCCTGCAAACCTGGGGCATGCCACCCATACATAATATATTTCAACATAATATCTCTGCTGTGGCATGACTAAACTCAAACTCCCTGACTCTTCTTGATTGAGAAGAAAAAGGGAAAATAATGCTTTTCATTCACTATCAGGGAAGCAACATGAGTAACACTCCCCTGCCATCTCCCTTCTACACATGTTGTAACAAGGGAAACAGCCTCCTGTAAATATTTCAGAGTACTAGATGGACACAGTTTCCTGCCTATGTACCTCAGCATCACACATGGACATACATCCTGTGCGTATTCCTCCATCTCCAGACAGTACCCATGAACACTGCCCCTCTGCCTGTCCCCAGCCCGCACAGGACCTAGCCCCTGCAGTATAATCCACCTCTGCAACACACAGTACCAAGCACCTGACTATGCTACTATCTCCATAAACCACCCAGAGGTGAAGCCCTGGGCGCATCTCACGGCCCCTAGATGCCCCCATGGACGCAGCTCAACCTGAGCTCGGACGAATCAGCTTCCATAGCGCCTACGCCCTGCGGGGAACGGCGCCCTCCCGCCTCACTCCCCCTTCGAGGTTGAGCCTTCAAAGAAGAGAAGCCCCCCGAGGCCGCGGGGGGGGCCGTCTCAGGACCTCCTCCCCCACTCGCGTTGTGTTCGCGCGGCAGAGACACGGCAGGTGAGGGGGTAGTTAAGGACACACTCGCGGGGGGTCCAGTCCCTCGCCCCCAGGCCGCCGCCCCTTTCACCAACGCTCCCTCACGTCCCTCCCGCACAGCCCAGCCCAGCCCAGCCCCTTCCTTCGCCCCGGGACCCAGCCCCTGCCCACCTCAGCTCCGCCGCGACCCCCGCGCGCCGCGCCGCTGCCCGCCTCGCTCCGCCCCGCCCGCTCGCTGCGCGGAGGGACGGCCCCGCAGCAGCTCACCGCTGACCAGGCGCTGTCAAGCCTCAGCAGGAGAAACTGTTCCCTCCTGGTGGGGAGAACTTCCCCGCTCCGCCCGGCCCGCCCCCGCTGCCGGGCCCCGCCTCCCCGCCTTGCTGCCGGCCGCCCCTGAGCGCAGGCGGAGGCCCTGCCCCGGCCGGTGGGGGGCCTCCCGCGCGAGCAGCCGTGGCGGGGGTCAGGGCCGTTGGTCCCGGGCGCTTGGCGGGAAACGGGTCAGGAGGTAGCGGGGGGCTGGGGTGCGGGAGGCGTGCGGGGCTGGCATGGAAGGGAACGAAGCTGTTTCTTTCCTTTCACCTCTGCAGCAGCCTGGGCCGAGTCCTTCCTACAAACTCCTGGCGGGAGATAATCTACGTGCGAGCGGAGAGATCTTCCGACCCCTCGGTTTGTGCAGTGCTCCTGGGGCTTTCAACCTGAACTCTGCTGGGCTTTGCTGACAGTGCAGATTTACTGGCAGCCCATCAACACCCACTTTCCTCTCAAAGAATCAGAGGATTGGAAGAGACGTCAAGTCCAACCCCTTGGTCTAAGCAGGACCAGTCCCAACCAAACCGACCCAGCCAGGGCTTTGTCAAGACAGGACTTGAAAACCTCGGGGGATGCTATCCTGTCCCTCCTCACACTTCTCTTCTTTAGATTAAATAAAACTAAATCCCTCAGCTGCTCCTCACACATAAAGTGCTCCAGGGCCCAATTATTTTTGTTGCCCTCCACTAGACTCTCCAATATATCCACATGCTTTTTGTAATTGGAGGGTGAGGGGTGGGGAGAAATGGACACAATGTAACCTCTCCAGTGTCAATTAAAGGGGAATAATCACTTCCCTAGATGTGCTGGCACTGCTCCTACTAATGCAGCATGGAGCCCTGTCCTGCATGGCATTTCTCTTTTTGTCTCCTCAGGTCATTCTGTATCCAGCTCTTACAACAGAATTAGAGAGGGCTTTGAAAATAGTAATGGTGGAGGTACATCAATGTTTTCTATCCTTTCCTCTTTTTTATTTTATTGTTCCCGGGTATCCTTTTTCACAGCACTGCGGGAAGCAAAGGAAAGGTCTCAGAGTCTAAGATGCGGGGCTATATTCAGGAGGGTCAACAGAACATGTTCAAACAAAAGGCTCAAGAGAGCAAGTTCCATTCAACCTTCTTTGCTGCTTTTGGCAAACAGATGGAAAAGAAAGTCATAAGATGCTCTTTTAAAGAGTCACACTGTAGTTCAAAATGCTGCAGGCTACAGTACTTTCTTGCTGAACACCCTTGATCTCTTGGACATCACTAGGAGATTCCAGATAATCTTCCGTCATGTTTCATTATAGGCCTTAGTCATGAAGTGTCTTAAAAGAAGAGTCTACATTTGTTCTATGATTTGTACACCTAAGGCATTTTGTAGGTTGGAGTTAAATACACCAAAGCACCTGACCCACCTGTAGGCAGTAGCATGGCCGACAGCTTTTTTGTATTGGAGCAGGGGTGGGGAACCTCACTGACCTGCCCCCGAAAGTATCAACAACCCCTCCAAAACCCTCATAGATGTGACCCATAACTCAGATGCAGAAATAATATTCACCTCACTAACCTCAAGCTCCACCCCATAACCTAGGGTAGCTGGGCCTCGTAGGTCTTGTGGGCCCCCTAGGCTCTAGGGTGGGGCCAAAAATGAGTGGTTCAATGCATGCAGCGGGGGCTGCTAGGAATCGAGCTGGGGTGGGCATGTGGGGTCTGGGCAGGAGGTAAGGTACAGGAGTGGGCTGGGGGTGATGGTGTGTGGTCTGGATGGGAGGAAGGGTACAGGAGTGGGATGAGGGAGTGGGGCCTGGAAGGGGGTGCAGGAACAGTGTGGTGGCAGGTGGGAGGGTGGGAGGTGGGAGGGTGCAGAAGGGGACTGGGGTGCAGGGTCTTGTAGGAACACTCAGGTCTACCAGGAAGGCTTATATGAGATCTGGAAGAGGGTGCAGGAGCAGGCTGGCAGTGTGGGGTGTGGACGGGGTGTGTGGATATGAATGACTACGGCACAGCTGTAGTGGAAGGTGTGGGGTTCACATGGTCCTCCACAACTCTGTGCTCAGCAGGGAACCACCCCCACCAGCACTGCCCTCCTATGATCTCTGCTTTGGCCAATGGAAGCAATGTGGTGAGGCAGTTCCCTGAAGAGCTCAGGAGTTTCTTCCTCCACCTTGCCAGGAAGAGCCTGCAGGCTGGATCTAGTCCTGGCTTACCTAGATCAGCCCATGAGGCTTAGGGCTCCTCTTCAACCACCACCCAGAGCAGTTTAAAGTGGTTCTTAATTTGGCCCTTGACACATCAGGGAACTATTGCCAGTACATACTCTCAGTCTGATATTTTTGGCCTGTTAGGATAGGACTCTATAGTGTAGCAATATATTGTACTTCATTTTCCCTCTGTATATTATTATTACTATGCTTTTATTTTGTATGCTGCATTAAATGCCAGTTGGCCTCAATAAAGAGTCAGAGGCCTTTGTGATGGCCACTATAGAAACAACACATAAAAACAGTTCCTGCACAAGAGAGTTAGCAATCTAGAATTTTTACAAGATGCTATAAGTGAATAGACAAACATGTGGAAAGGGTGAGTATGGCTGTAACAGGACAAGTGGGTGTATTTGCATAAGTTAATAATCTCTGTGCTTCTATAGTCAAGTCCTATACAAAGTAATGGTTTATGCTCTTTTCTTTCCATATTTATACGCCCTAAGGAGCAGTGTTATGAAGTGCATAGATTACTGCAGGAAATAAAAATAGAACTTATGCATTCTAACTGTAAAATTATGTTGTATGACCTTATGGAAGTCATACAAGGATACATTTTTAGAGTAATTCAGCTACTACTTGGGGATCTGAATGAAATGGCCAGATTTTTAAGAGGGCTCTGCACCCAGCAATTCCTATGCTTCTTTGCCTGAAGTCACCAGTAGAATTATGCATTTCCTCAGTGAGAGCTACTGAGGTAAGCATTTTTGAAAATCTGGACACTTCATTTAGCCCAGCAGTTCTCAAAGTGTGGGTTGGGATCCCATTTCAATGGGGTCACCATGACTGACTTAAGACTCACCAGGGCCCAGGACTGAAGCCCAGATCCACCTCCAGCTTCCACTGAAGTAGAAGCCCAAGGGGCTCAGGTTACAGGCCCTCTGTCTGGGGAAGAAACCCTTGAGCTTTGGTACCCCACCTGGGGAGGAGAGTTTCAGGCAAGCTCATTCTTCAGTCCCCCTCTCCCGATAAGGTGTAGTAATTTTTGTTGTCAGAAAAGGGTCACGGTGCAATGATGTTTGAGCTTCCCTGATTTATCCCAATAGCTGAATTCCCCTTGAAAACATGGCCATTAAAATATTCATGTTTTACTTTTACACACAAGCTAAAATCCCAGCTCAAAATGGGTTGGCATTTATGCACATTTTAGTAGGGCCTTTAACTATTTGCATAGCCCCTAAGAAGTATACAGCCCACTTACAAAAACAATAAACTTTCAGTGTTTAGTTGAACTGCATGAGCAAACTGCAGGTATATCCTACTCCTGCTCAGACTGGTTTCAGAGAAATCAATCTACCAGAGCTCTCAGAATATTCAGTTACAAGTATTACATCATAGAACAAATTCATCCTTTGTATAAGTACTTTTAAAACACAGACGTGCTTATTATTGGCTTATGTTCTGAAGGCAGGACATTGTAACCTGGTAACTACAAGGAGCAATTAGTTTTTTTTCTAAAAGCTGGTAGTTTCATGGATTTTAAGGTGAGAAAGGACTCTTCTACAACCTAGGCCTCAGAGTTCCACCTGCTTACTACTGTACTGAGTTCAATAACTAGTGTTTGATTAAGGCATGGATTCCAAAAAATCATCTTATCTTAATTTCCAAGACATCAAGGGATGAAGAATTCACCAGCTCCTTGGGTAGGTTGTTGCAATGATTAATCACCCTCATTAAAACAAAAAAAAAACCACCAAACAACTTTACTTCTAATGTTGGTATGTTTGGCTTAGTTTGCCAACAAAAGCTTGCTTTTTACTTGTGCCAGCTGGTAACTGTATAGGCCAACTCTTTCCTATTGGGAGATTAGTGATTTTTCTAACCCTTTATATGTATAGTTTACATAATTCTTATATTCTTTACAATAAGAATGTAATGATCATGGACAAGTCATTTCATCTTTCATTGTCTCTTTCCCCTCCATCTTTTGTCAGGTTTGTCTATATTGTAAAACTTTTGGTGGCAGAGACAGTGTCATACTAGGTATATGTAAAGATGGGGGCAGTTCTAGATACTAATGCACTATATATAAGAATGAATGTTTGGGCCCTATTCCCATTGAAATTAATGCCATTAATTTCAAAGGCAGCAGGAACAGACCCATGATCATCAAAATTAATTGTAAAATTCATAGAAAGATCTAGTTTACTTTGTTTAAAAGGTATTATAGGTAAATTAAGGCAAAATAACAGCACAGAACTCAGTCAGGACTCATGGCTGTAAAGAAACTTTATGGAGACCATGCTAAACGGAAATCTGGTTAAGTAAAATGATGCTGGACCACCAATGTTCCCAGACCAGAGAGTGCTGGTTTAGAGAGGTTCAGTGATGGTTCAACCATTAGAATGAAAAGGCAAAACAGTGTTCTTTCTTATTCAGTCAATGTAGCTTGCTGTTCATTCTAAACAACTAGAAGTCATACAGTCTGATCTAAAGATTTTTGAGGTAATTTTTGCAGATTCAAAGGAATATTTTTAAAAGAAAAGCAAGCTCTCTTTATAAGTATATGAAGAAAGAGGTTTTATGACATTTAAATCCTTGATAATTGTTGCAAAAGATTTAAATTTTTTCTCACTTACTGTTTGTTTTGGAAGACTGGTGCTCTCATTTCCTTTGCTCTCATTTCCCTTGTCTTGTTTTATAGTTTTTATACATTGTCATGATAGAATTAATGAGAAATACTATTTTCTAAATCCCTGCTTTTGCATATTTTATTCTAATCTCCCATGTGCCCTGGGCTGTAAAGAAATACAGTAGTTCTGTTAAATGGCACTTCTATAAATATAACCTATAAATCCTGGTGAAAGTGTTGAAATTGCGATGGCACACACTATGGTGTGAAGGATTATATTTTCCAGCATTTCAATTATTGTGCCATGTCTACCAGGCTGGCGTATTACAACTGCATTGCTGCTACTGAGAGCAGCTAGTGAGAACTTTTAAAACACTAAAACTATGGACATAAAATACATACGTTTGTTCTTCTGTTTTAAAAATTGGGAAAGAATGGGGGATTGCGGCTAAAATCACTATCTCTGGTTACTCTCCCCCCCCCCAGCTTTTACTCAAGATGTGTACGCCCACATCTTGAGTACTGCGTGCAGATGTGGTCTCCTCACCTCAAAAAAGATATATTGGCATTAGAAAAGGTTCAGAAAAGGGCGACTAAGATGATTAGGGGCTTGGAAAGGGTCCCATATGGGGAGAGGCTAGAGAGACTGGGACTTTTCAGTTTGGAAAAGAGGCGATTGAGGGGCGATATGATAGAGGTATATAAAATCATGAATGGTGTGGAGAAAGTGAATATAGAAAAATTATTTACCTTTTCCCATAATACAAGAACTAGGGGACACCAAATGAAATTGATGGGTAGTAGGTTCAAAACTAATAAAAGGAAATTTTTCTTCACACAGCGCACAGTCAACCTGTGGAACTCCTTGCCAGAGGAGGCTGTGAAGGCCAGGACTCTATTAGGGTTTAAAAAAGAGCTTGATAAATTTTTGCAGGTTAGGTCCATAAATGGCTATTAGCCAGGGATAAAGTATGGTGCCCTAGCCTTCATAACAAGGGCAGGAGATGGATGGCAGGAGATAAATCACTTGATCATTGTCTTCTGTTCTCCTTCTCTGGGGCACCTGGCATTGGCCACCGTCGGCAGATGGGATGCTGCGCTCGATGGACCTTTGGTCTGACCCAGTATGGCCATTCTTATGTTCTTATGTTCTTATGCTTTTGCATATTTTATTCTAATCTCCCATGTGCCCTGGGCTGTAAAGAAATACAGTAGTTCTGTTAAATGGCACTTCTATAAATATAACCTATAAATCCTGGTGAAAGTGTTGAAATTGCGATGGCACACACTATGGTGTGAAGGATTATATTTTCCAGCATTTCAGTTATTGTGCCATGTCTACCAGGCTGGCGTATTACAACTGCATTGCTGCTACTGAGAGCAGCTAGTGAGAACTTTTAAAACACTAAAACTATGGACATAAAATACATACGTTTGTTCTTCTGTTTTAAAAATTGGGAAAGAATGGGGGATTGCGGCTAAAATCACTATCTCTGGTTACCCTCCCCCCCCCACAGCTTTTAGGTCAAGTACATGTTTGTAAACAAAAACAGTTCTTTAATCTCTCCATTGGTTTATACACTGTGGTAACTACTTTTTAAAAACTTTTGGTTTTAATATGTTAGTTCGTAATTATCTTCTACATAATTATACACACTAAAATTTAATTATTATACAATCATAGGATGGGTTACGTTGGTCAGCTCAGACATGTTTCATAATTATCCAAAAATAACTTAATTAGGGTCTATAAAATCTGTATTGCAGTTGTGTCACTAAATTTTCAACCTCTAATTTGCTTTCAAGAACTTTGGAGAACAATAGATAAGCCAAAGAAAAAAAAAATCAGAGTGCTCTGTACGATTAGCTTTAAAAGAAAGATTATTCTTCTAAAAATCCTACCTTGATATCATTTAATACAATTATTGCTTCAGGATTTTACGACAATTAAAACAAACCACCCTGGAATCACAGGAAGAGCAGCAGCAAACTAATATCTGAGCACTCCTTGCTGAATGTGTAAGGCCATTGTGTGTGTTTGAGATCTCTTTTGTGGCCAGTCCACAGAGGTTATGCGTGAGTCGATGACAACTCCACCTAAAAACCTTTGGCTCTTTAGGTTAAGCCAGAATTGAAACTCATGCTTTTAGCTCTGGAGGCCCTTGTTGAATTGCTGGTGTGTCAGCCAAGATGAGAGTAGTTACATAAGATGTTCTCATTTGCTCATCTAAGCAAATCTGAACTCGCACAAGCCCTGATGCTGCAAACATTTATGAACATGATGCACACAGTAGTCCAATTTGGGATTATTCTTTGTGGTTCACAGGATCAGCCCACAAAAAATACAAGATTTGGTTGACTTCAGTGTAAATGTATACAGATGCTGTGCCCTTAGACTCAGTAGGGCCTCAGATTTTTGAGTTAATTTCTATTACTGTGCTTTCATTCTGTATAAACAGGAAGTCCTGTGGCACCTTATAGACTAACAGATTATCTGTTAGTCTATAATGTGCCACAGGACTTCTTGTTGTTTTTGAAGATACAGACTAAACACGGCTACCTCTCTAATACTCATTCTGTATAAATGTTTGTGGTTGATTCTTCAGCAAAGACAGACATTTTATCTTACTGTTCAGCTCATTAAATTATCACAATTTGTATTCTGTAAAGATCATTTAAATTTGTTTTACTGTAGTACAAGAAATTAAAATTTGGTGAAGACATCCTGTCTGAACTAGATATCAGGTAAAATTCTTATTTTAACTCATGCTAATAGAGCCTGCAAATGCACATATACCCACCACTCATTTTTGTGGTTATGGATACATGTTTTGGATTTAGAACCATGCATATCTGCATATATTCAAATTATATACATGCATGTGAATGCAGCTAGCCACAGATCATTTTGGCAGATGCAGTTACCAATTTTGTATCAGCACCAAACTCTACACACAAAAGTCTAACTGGCTTCTTGGCTGCCTGTATGGGTTTGCTCTCTATGGATCTTATAAGAAGTAATCCTTTTATATTATATCTGAAGTACCTTTCTTGAAAAATAAGGTTATTAGCCAGTTTTCAATCTCCACTAGCCACCAGAGGATACTTAGTAACTTTAACAGTGACTCAAAGGCTATTTTAGGAGAAAAATGTTACAATAATTTGCAGGAAATAACCTTTTTGTTCCAAAACAGATGTCACTGAACACGATTATATCTACAAACAATTAAAATGATCTTTTGTAAATTTTGGTATTTGGCATTGCTCCATTATTGTTCAGCTAAATATTTTTCTAATATGCTAGGATTTCTGCCCGCTGTCTTCTTGCAAACCTCCCCTGTCAATCTATAAGGCAATAACAAAAAATTATAGCAGAGGCTTCACTTTTTAACATGGAGTAATAAATTACAAAAAAGGTAGTCAAAAGTATTAGCCAATATTTAAAGTGCATTAGAAAACGTTCACAGACATCCTAATGAATTGAAATAGTAATGTTAGTGCTTCAAAAAGTCAGAATTATCATAAGTTTCTCACATTTAGTATTATTTTATTGTAGTGCCTATGAGCCCCACTCAAACTATACTATCATTGTGCTAGGTGCTTTAAGGGAAAAGGAAAGCATGTAGGCAAAAGAACAGCCATACTGGGTAAGACTGAAGGGTTATCTGATCATGGCCAACGCAACGGGTGATCATCAAGTGACCCATCTGCTGTCACCCATTCTGAGCTTCTGGCATCAGAGGCTACGGACACCATGCCTGCCCATCTTGGCTGATGGCTGTTGCTGCTATATAGACCCTGTTATAGCTTTGGCCTTCACAATATCTTCTGGCAAGGATTTCCACAGGATGACCATGCGTTGTGTGCAGATAGTCTCTCTTTTGTTTGTTTTAAAGGACAATCCAGGGAACTAAAGACTGGTCAGCCTTACCTGAATCCCTGGGAAAATAATGGGGGGAGACAATCCTCAAGGAATCCATTTTGGAGCACATGAAAGAGGGGAAAGCGATCAAATGTAGCCAACATGGATTCAGCAGGTGCAAGTCCTGCCTGACCAATCTGATTAGCTTCTATGACAAGGTAACAGGCTCTGTGGACATGGGGAAGTCAGTGGATGTGATATACTTTGACTTCAGCAGAGTTTTTGATATAGTCTCCCACAACATTCTTGCCCATAGATTAAGGAAATATGGATTGGATCCTTGGACTACAAGATGGATAGAAAGCCGGCTTGACGGTCAGGCCTAAGGGGTAGTGGTCAATGGCTCAATATCTGGATGGCAGTCCATTTCAAGCAGAGTACCACAAGGCTCGGTTCTGAGGCTGGTGTTGTTCAACATCTTTATTAAGGACCTGCATGAGGGACTGAATTGCACCCTCAGCAAGTTTGTGGATGACACAAAGCTAGAGGGAGAGGTAGATATGTTGAGGGGTAGAGATAGAATCCAGAGTGACCTGGATAAATTGGAGGATTGGGCCAAAGAAATCTGATGCGGTTCAACAAGGAGAAGTGTAGAGTTCTGCACCTGGGGCAGAAGAATCCAAACATTGTTATACACTGGGGATCAACTGGCTCAGCAGCAGTACACCAGAAAGGGACTTAGAGGTTGTGGTGGATGAAAGGCTGGATATGAGTAAACAGTGTGTCCTTGTAGCCAAGAAGGCTAACAGCATGTTAGGGTGCATTAAGAGGAACATTTCAAGCAGATCTAGAGAAGTAGTTGTTCCCCTCTATTTGGCAATGGTGAGGCCACATCTGGAGTATTGTGTCCAGTTTTGGGCCCACCAGTATAAAAAGGATGTGGATGTGCTGCAGCAGGTTCAGCAGAAGGCAAAAAAATGAGTAAGGGGCTGGAGGATAAGACCTATGAAGAGAAACAGATGGATTTGGGCTTGTTTAGTTTACAGAAGAGAAGACTTAGGAGTGATTTAATAGCAGCCTTCAACTTCCTGAAGGGGAGCTCAAAAGAGAATGGTGAGAAACTGTTCTCAATGGTGTCAGATGGCAGAACAAGGAGTAATGGTCTGAAGTTAAAGAGAGAGAGGTGCAGGTTAGATATTAGGAAAAACTACTTCACCAGGAGGGTAGTGAAACATTAGAATGCATTACCGAGAGAGGTGGTAGATTCTCCATCCCTCAAGGTTTTTTAAGGCCCGGGTTGACAAGGTCCTATCTGGGATGACTTAGTGGGGGTTGATCCTGCTTGAAGCAGGGGGCTGGACTAGATGACCTCCTGAAGTCCACTCCAGCCCTATGATTCTATAAATCTGCTGTCTATTAATTTAATTTGGTGACACCCTAGTTATTGTGTTATGAGAAGTAAACAACATTTTCTTCTTTACTTTCTCCACATTCATCTTGATTTTATAGACCCTTATCATCTTACCTTCGTCATCTTTACTGTAAGGTGAAAAGCCACAATCTTGCTTATCTTTCCTCATAGAACAACTGTTGCCTGGAGGAAGACTGGGAATAAGGGTCCAATCTGGAGAAAACTATACTGTGGGGAGAGAAGTAGATGGAAGAAGACTTTTAGTATCTGTGACTTCTGTAGGAGCCAAGTTTCCAGGGAGAAAATCTGTAAGGACAGCATTCCAAATGAATAGGGAATTACATGGAAAATTTAGAAATTACTGTACTTCCTCCTACTCTAGTTTGTTAAAAAAAAGAAGCCAAATAATGACAAAAGGTGACAACCCCTGAGGTAAGTGGGGAAGGAGGAAGGAAAAACAAAAGAGGACTCCTGCTTCAAAATGAGAAAGTTGGCTAGTCAGCTGACTATGTAAGGTGTTTGTACAGAAATGCAAGAAGCCTGCAAAACAAACACGAAAAAGTAGAGGTAAAAGGAGTATGAGGTGGCCGCAATAATGGAGACTTGGTGGGATGACTCACATAACTGGAGCACAGTGATGAAAGGGTATAAACTGTTCAGGAAGGACAGGCAGAGGGAAAAGAGGAGGAGTAGTTGTGCTGTATGTGAGAGAGCAGTACGATTGTTCAGAGCTCCAGTATATGGAGGGAGAGAAGTCAGTTGAGAGTCTTCGGGTTACGCTTAGAAATGGAAGCAACAGAGGTAATGTTGTCTTTGGCGTCTGCTATAGCCCACCAGATCAGGTAGATGAGGATTTCTTCAGACAACTAAGAGAAGCTTCCAGATCACAAGCCCTGATTCTCATGGGAGACTTTAATCACCCAAACACTTGTTGGGAGACCAATACAGCAGTGCACAGACAATCCAGGAAGTTTTTGGAGAATGTTGGGGATAACTGCCTTGTACACGTGCTGAAGGAACCAACCAACTTGACCTGTTGCTCACAAACAGGGAAGAACTAGTAGGAGTAAAAGAAATGCATGGCAACCTGGGCTGCAGCAACCATGAGATGGTAGATTTCAGGATCCTGACAAAAGGAAGAAGGGTTAGCAGTAAAATACAGACCCTTGGTTTCAGAAGAGCACGCTTTGACTCCCTGAGAAAACCGATGGGCAGGATCCCTTGGGAAATGGATATGAAGGGGAATGGTGTTCAGGAGAATTAGTGGTATTTGAAAGAAGTATTATTGAAGGCATAGGAGCAAAGCATCCCAAGACGCAGTAGAAAAGCAAATATGGTAGGCAACCAGCTTGGCTTAACAGGGAAATCCTTGGCAACCTCAAACTCAAAAAGCATGCATATGAGAAATGGAAACTTGGACAGATGACTAAGGAAGAATATAAATATATTTCTGGAGAATGCCAGAGAGTAATCAGGAAAGTGAAAGCTGAATTGGAAATGCAGCTAGCAAGGATTGTGAAGGGTAACATGAAGGGTTTCTACAAGCATGTTAACAATAGGAGGGTGATCAGAGAAAGTATGAGGCCATTACTGGAAGAGGAAGGTAACCTAGTGTGACAAAGTCCCTTGTCAGCCCCTGTGGGTCCCTGCACTTCCTGTCAGTTCTCTGTTGTGCCTCAGAGACTCACAGAGACCCCTTATCTGCCTAGGCCTTTCCAAAAGCAGGAGTCTCCACTTAGCAAACCATCCTTATCACAGGCAAGTCCAGAGTGAGGAGGAGAAAGCCAGTCCCATTGCAGGCCCACATCTGTTCCAGTGGAATAATCCCTCTGGGGAAGGGTGGGGGGGAGTCCAGGCCCACCCTCTACCCTGGACTCTGGCCCAGGGTCCCTACAAGGGCAACAGGCAACTGGCAGGGCCTTCACCCCTGCCCCAAAGTAGCAACCTCACCCTGGGCCACTTCACCCACTGCTTCCTTGCAGTACCTGCTCTCTCACTCTACTCCTCCAGTGCACCTTCCAAAACCTTTCCCCTTGCAACCACCGAGGGGAACCTTTTATAGCGAGTGTAGGGCCTCAGCTGACCACTGAGGGTTTGGGCCTAGTCAGGGAACGCTCTGTCCTCCAGGCTGCAGGTATCCCACCTGGGGAGCCCCGTGGTTGGGAGGTGAGGTATTTGGGGGGCAGGCAGCCTTTGGCTGCTCTAGCCCCCTCTGGGGCTGTGTCTTGGCCCCCTTTCTTTTTGGCCAGCTTCTCTCCTTCCCTGCCTTGGGCAGGTTGCCTCTTCCTCCCCCGACTCCACCCTTCCCAGCTGGTTTCCCTCCAGAACTACTGCGTGGGTGGTGTGCAGGGGGACTCTTGCTGCCCTGCCTCTTGGCAGGGAAGGGGGTATCCCCCTGTTTTTTTCCATCCTCTGGGGGGGAGTTTTGTGGCCTTCCATTTGGGCCCACTTTTTCCATCTGCTGGCTGCTGCATCCTCACTGCTTCGAAGGAGGTAAGGGGCTTTCTTGGGCAGTGGCTGGGCTTTCCCTCCACAGCTTGCCGTGGAGTGGTGGTGGGGGGTGAGTTTAGGTGGGGCCCCTCCCCACCGGGGCTCCACAGGGGTGGCTGCATAGTTGGGGGTGGGGTGTTAGGGTGTGGTCCCTGCCCTACCCCTGCAGCCACTGCCTCCTTTACTGCCCCCCCACACCCAGCTGCTGCCGCGGCCCTCTCCATCTGGGCCCCACCCTCACCATCTGCCCCCTTCTCCTGTTCTGTGAGGCTGCAGCAGCTGCTGTGGGCCCACCCCTCAGGTGCCCGTGGGCACATCCCTCCCTTTATACCCCCTGCCCCCCCCTTTCTGGTTGGCTCTGCCACCCCCTTTCTTCCCCCTCTTCTCCCTCTCCTTTGTGCCTGCGAATCCCCCCCCCACCCTTTTGTATTTTGTTAGGTGCCTGAGGCCCTTCCCCTTCCTTGCACTCACCTCCCCCCACACACTTATATATACACATCTTGAATTCCCCCCACATCCCAGAGCAGAAACAGGAGCCATCTTATCATCTTGTGCTGGGAGTTGTAGCCTTTTTGTGTTC
Source organism: Carettochelys insculpta (assembly GCF_033958435.1). Classification (NCBI taxonomy): domain Eukaryota; kingdom Metazoa; phylum Chordata; order Testudines; family Carettochelyidae; genus Carettochelys; species Carettochelys insculpta. The sequence goes on along the minus strand of NC_134147.1, from coordinate 11,633,163 downwards.
CCTTTCCTTTGTTTTTTATACCCTCCTCCTTCTCTCCTCCTGCCCCACCCCCGCCTGTCCAGGTCCTCAGCCTGGCTGCGGGGGGGGCAGCCATTTCTTTTCCCCCTCTCCCCTCCCCTGATAGTTAAAGGACCCACCCCCAATTTTTCACTAACCTTATACCTTACAAAATGACCTCCCCACCCACTGGGGGGTTGTCCATAGATGTCCCCTCCCCCCATCCCCCTCCACTGTCACTTCTGCCACCTCTGCAGTGGCAGCCGACTCATCCAGAGCTGCTGGAAACTCTACGACAGTTGAGGGCGAGGGCGTGGGCTCCGGGGCTCCTGCTGCCCCCGCAGCGGCATCCTCCTCCAGCGACCCCATCCCGAATCCACCCCCCACAAAAGGGTAGGAAGAGCCAGGGGACCAAAAAGGGCAAGAGCCCCGCCCGGAAGGCCAAACCTCCCATGGCCGGGCCCTCTACTCCAGCTGCCAATACACCTGCCGCTGCTTCCCCTCCGTCCCACCCCCCTGCTCCCACCACTGATCCTGAGGGCTCGGATCCCCCGGCCCCCAGGTCGTATGCCCAGGTGATGGCGGCCGTCTCGCACCCTGCTCCTTCCGCCTCCGCTTGGAATACCATTCCCGATGGTCACGGCCCCTACCCCGCCCTCACCAGGAGGCACGAAGTCCGCTGCCTCGTGGTGCCGGCCTCGCCCCACGTCAAGACTTACGTGCGGGCGTTGGCGCGGGTGGTGGGGCCTGCGTCCATGGTGGTGGCCTCTCGAATGTTTGGGAAGATCGTCTTCTTCCTGGCATTGGAGGCCGCCACGCCGAAGGCGGTGGAGAGGGGCTTGGTGGTCGGGGGTGTGCATGTGCCCCTGGTGCTGCTCAAGGACCTGGGCGTGCGAGGGGTTTTCTCTTCCGTCCATCCCTTCCTTCCCAATTCCACCCTTCTGTCTTTCCTCACCTCCTTGGGCCAGCCCTTGTCGGTTCTAAGTCCCCTCGCTCTAGGCTGCAAAGACCCCGCCCTACGACATGTGCTCTCCTTCCGCCGGCAGGCGCGAATCCAACTGCCGCCGGCGGTAGCACAGGACGGGATGGCCCAGGAGGGGACTATACTGGTGCCTCATCAAGGGGCCCAGTAATGGGTCTATTACACTCTGGGGGAGGCCCGGTGCTTCATGTGTCGGGCGGTGGGGCATGTCCGGAGAGATTGCCCCCTGGCCCAGCACGAAAGAGAGGAGCCCGGGACCTCCTCCAACCCGGGGGGGCACCAGCCACAAGACCGGCGGCGCCCCGACCACAACAGGCCCTGGGACCGCCCCTCCTCCTCTCAACCCGGATGGATCCATCGCTGCTCAGATGTCAGAGGGTGCCCAACTGGATGGTGGCAGGCAGGAAGAAGTGGGCGCCAGCGCCCGAGCGGGCACAAGAGCTGGGTCCATGGAGGAGATGGAGGCAGGGCCGGTGGCAGGACCTGGGCAGGGCCCACCCCAGGGCGGGTCGTCCCTTTCCCTTGCCGTCCCTCCCTCTTTTTCCTTCCCTCCCTCCTCACTGCCTCTATCCCCTGGCCCTTCCTCCTCCACTGCCCAGCCCTCCTCTTCAGGGGACTGGGTGCTGGTGAGGGGGAAGCGCACGAAAAGAAGTGCGCACGTCCAGCACTCCACCCTGTCAGAGAACGGGTTGGATGTGCCGCGCAAGGTGCTAAAGAGAGCTGCCAGCCCCGATCCACCTGCTGGACCCCAGGCCATAGACCATCAGCCAGGGGTGACCGAAGCTGCCGCGGCGGCAATGGAGGACATTGTTCCTCCTGCCCCAGAGCCTGAGCCCAAGAAAGCGGAGGCCATTAGCCCTGAGCCCGCGCCCTCTTCCGACACCCCTCCAGCAGCTGCCCAGACCACTGTCGGGGGGCGCCCGGAGGAGGTGAGCCTCAGCCTCGCCCTCCTCTCGCAGGAGGTAGAGGCTCTAGGTCTGACCCCGGCTACCTTGGATGTGGACGGCCTGCTGCTGGAAGCGTGTGGGCCAACTGCCCATAACCAGCAGCTCCTCTTGCCTTCACTTCCCCCACCTGCCAGTGATCCCACAACAATTATTCCTTCTTGCCCCGGGTCATCACAGGGTGCAACTACCCCCCCCCAGCTGAGGACCACTCCCAGCTGTAACTGTCATGCCCCTGGATACCCCGGAAGCATTTGTGTTCTCCCCATACCCTGCCCCACCCAGTATCGAAAACCCCGACGCTGACCCTTCCACCTCACTGGTGTCCACTGGTAGACGCACTGGCACCTTGCCCTTAACCCCCCCTCCCCTCTTGCCACCTGGAAAAGCCCCCCCCCCGACTCTCCTTTTATTCATACTCCCACTGCCACTTTAGCCCCCCCTCCTGCTCCCATTTCCACCCCCTCTTCCAGTCAAAGTTCCGTCCCAGAGCCTGCGCCCCGACCCCCTCCAGACCCTTCCCCTCCTCCTCTCCCTCCGCCTTCCCCTTCTCTCCACAACCCCTGCCCTCCCTCCAATACATTCATCACTCTTGCCCCCATCCCCATTCTTCCTGAACCTCCCCTCGACCCTCATCTGCTCATAACTGCCCCCGAGGCCACAATCTCTCGGGAGGCCCCCTTTGTCTTGTCCTCTCCCAGCACTTCCGGGGCTGCTGTCCCTCTGCCACACCTAGTCCTCCCAAGACCAAGCCCTAGCCACTGCCTGACGTTCCCTTCCAGCCGCAGGGCCCAAAAGAATATGAGGCCGAGGGGCACTCAGGACCCCGAGCCCTCAGCACCTCATGCGCTGGCGGACGAGATGCACGGGTTCTTGGAGGACGTTTGCAGCTCCAAGAACAAAGTGGCTCTCGCCCTCCAGCGCTGGGGCGACTTCCATCTCATCCTTGAGTCCGTGAGGGCCCTTCTAAAGGAGGGCAAGAGGACTGGGAGGAGTGACGCCATGGCCTACAAATGGGCCCACAGCTTCTGTGACGCCCTAATCATCTTTGGCATTGGCCATGGCTTGCTGCGCAGCCCCACGGGGACCACTGGTGTTCCCTCCAGCAAGGATCCTCCCCAGCTCTCCAAATGCTGCCGATCGCCTTTGCCACCTTGAACACCAGGGGCTGCGGGTCGGGTCTCCGCAGGTGCCGGGTGCTCTCCTTCTTCCGAGAGGTGGGGTACTCAGTCACCTTCCTCCAGGAGACCCACACTACTCCAGCTGCCGAAGCCAGCTGGCGGCTGGAGTGGGGAGACGGGGTCCATCTTAGTTACTTCTTGGCCCATCGGGCTGGGGTAGCAACCCTGTTCTCCCCAGATCTGCAGCCCGAGGTGCTGGGGAGCGTCAAGGTCGTGCCGGGCTGCCTGCTGTATCTCCGGGTGCGGGTGGAGGGGCTGCCCCTCCACCTCGTCAATGTTTACACCCCAACATCTGGCCCGGAGAGAACATCCTTCTTCCACCAGGCAGCGGCCTTCCTCAACTCCATTGATCCTCACGAGTGCCTGGTCCTCGGCGGGGATCTCAACTGCACCCTCGAGGAGCAGGACTGTACAAGGACTGAGCAGTGCCCGACAGCTGCGGATGTCCTCAGGGAGCTCATCAATCATCGCTTCCTGGTGGACATCTGGCGCAGCCACCACCTGGACGAGGACACCATCTTCACCTACGTCCGCGTGGTGGGCCATAAATCTGTACACTCCCGGTTGGACCGCATCTACATCTCTCGACACCATCTCTCGTGGGCCCACTCCTCCAGCGTGCGGCCGGCCCCCTTCTTGGACCACCATTTAGTGGCTGTGAAGGCTTCCTTCTCACTGGGGAAGTGGGGGGTCAGCCTACTGGCATTTTAATAACAGGCTGCTGGAGGATGTGGGCTTCGTGGCGTCCTTCCCGGAGTTCTGGCTGGCCTGGTGCAGGCAACGGCATGCCTTTCCCTTGGCGTGGTGGTGGTGGGATCTGGGAAAGGTGCGTGCATGGCTCTTCTGCCGTGACTATACCCAGGGGTCCAGCCGGTGGCAGGATGCGATGATAGGACAGCTGGAGCGAGAGGTTCTTGAGCTGGAGAGGTGCCTGGCTGCCAGCCCCGGGGATCCATCCCTCTGCGGCACGTACCAGGAGAAGCGGGACAAGCTCAAGGCCCTCAACGCCCTTCGGGCACAGGGGGCCTTGGTGAGGTCGCAGATCCATCTCCTTGGGGAGATGGACCGCAGCTTCTGCTTCTTCTACGCCCTGGAGAAAAAGAGGGGTGACAAAAAACATATCAGCTGTGTCTACACGTGCACGCTACTTCGAAGTAGCGGCACTAACTTTGAAATAGCGCCCGTCGCGGCTACACGCGTCGGGCGCTATTTCGAAGTTAACTTTGACGTTAGGCGGCGAGACGTCGAAGTTGCTAACCTCATGAGGGGATCGGAATAGCGCCCTACTTCGACGTTCAACGTCGAAGCAGGGACCGTGTAGACGATCCGCGTCCCGCAACGTCAAAATTGCCGGGTCCTCCATGGCGGCCATCAGCTGGGGGGTTGAGAGATGCTCTCTCTCCAGCCCCTGCGGGGCTCTATGGTCACCGTGTGCAGCAGCCCTTAGCCCAGGGCTTCTGGCTGCTGCTGCGGCAGCTGGGGATCCATGCTGCAGGCACAGGGTCTGCAACCAGTTGTAGGCTCTGTGTATCTTGTGTTGTATAGTGCAACTGTGTCTGGGAGGGGCCCTTTAAGGGAGCGGCTTGCTGTTGAGTCCGCCCTGTGACCCTGTCTGCAGCTGTGCCTGGCACCCTTATTTCGATGTGTGCTACTTTGGCGTGTAGCTGTTCCCTCGCAGCGCCTATTTCGATGTGGTGCTGCGCAACGTCGAAGTTCAACATCGACATTGCCAGCCCTGGAGGACGTGTAGACGTTATTCATCGAAATAGACTATTTCGATGTTGCTACATCGAAATAAGCTATTTCGATGTAGGCTTCACGTGTAGACATAGCCATCCTCTGCCTTCTTGCAGAGGATGGCACCCCTCTTACGGATCCAGCAGTGATGCGTGTGAGGGCTCGCGCCTTCTATGCCACCCTTTTCTCCCTGGATCCGACTGATGCCGACACCCGCAGGGTGCTTTGGGACCAACTCCCTTTGGTCAGCACGGGCGACCGGGACCAGCTGGAGCTTCCTCTCACTCTAGCTGAGCTCTCGGAAGCCCTCCGTCTCATGCCCACCAACAAATCCCCGGGCATGGACGGGCTGACCGTGGAGTTTTACCGCGTGTTTTGGCACGTCCTCAGCCCAGACCTGATCAGCGTCTGGGCCGAGTCCTTGCAAAGCGGGGTCCTCCCCTTCTCATGCAGGCAGGCTGTCCTCACCCTGCTGCCCAAAAAGGGGGACCCCCGCCACCTTCGGAATCGGCGTCCCATCTCACTCCCCAGCACGGACTACAAGATAATCGCCAAAACCATCTCCCGTTGCTTGGGGTCCGTGCTGCAGGACGTGGTCCACCCCGACCAGACCTACACTGTCCCAGGCCGCACCATCTTCGACAATCTCTATTTGGTCCAGGATCTCTTGGAGCTCAGGTGTAGGGATGGTCTGTCGTTCGCCCTCCTGTCCTTGGATCAGGAGAAGGCGTTTGACAGTGTGGACCATGGGTATCTCCTGGGGACCCTGCGGGCCTTTGGCTTCGGGCCCTGCTTTGTCAGGTTTCTCCGGGTGCTGTATGCTGCCTCGGAGTGCGTGGTCAAGCTCAACTGGACCCTGACCGCTCTGGTCAGGTTCGGATGGGGAGTACAAGAAGGCTGCCCGCTCTCAGGACAGCTCTACACCCTGGCCATTGAGCCCTTTCTCTGTCTCCTTTGTCAAAGGTTGACAGCACTGGTGCTTCAGGAGCCGAGGCTGCGGCTGGTCCTGTCAGCATATGCCAATGACGTGCTCCTCATGGTTCAGGACCCGGGAGACCTGGCGCAGCTGGAGGCCTGCCAAGCCGTTTACTCGGCAGCCTCCTCCGCCCGGGTCAGCTGGGTCAAGAGCTCTGGCCTGGTGGTCGGGACTGGATGGCAGGCGGGCCACCTCCCACCCGCGCTTCAGGCCATTTGGTGGAGCGCTGGTCCACTGTCCTATCTAGGCGTCTTTCTATCTGCCACGCATCCCTCTCTGCCAGAAAACTGGCAGGGTTTAGAGTGCAGGGTGGCTGAGCGGTTGCAGAAGTGGACGGGGCTGCTCCAGTGTCCCTCCCTCCGAGGGAGAGCACTGGTGCTTAACCAACTAGTCCTGTCCATGCTCTGGCACCGTCTCAACACCCTTGTCCCACCCCCGGATTTCCTGGCCCACCTCCAGAAGGTAGTTCTGGAGTTCTTTTGGCCAGGACTGCACTGGGTCCCTGCAGGGGTTCTCCATCTCTCCCCAGAGGAGGGAGGGCAGGGTCTGACCTGCCTCTGCACTCAGGTCCATGTCTTCCGCCTCCGGGCCCTGCAGGGAATCCTCAACAGCAACAGTGCAAATGTTGGAGCATGCTGGCTCACTCTTTCCTCCGTCGCTTCTGAGAGCTCCGATACAACCGGCAGCTCCTTTATTTGCCTTTGAGAGGCCATCCGCGAGACGTCTCGGAGCTGCCGGCCTTCCACCAGGACCTCCTCTGCACCTGGCAGCTGCTCACGGTCTCCAGGTCTTTAGGAGCTGCCGCAGGGGAAGACTTCCTTGCGGAGCCCCTGCTACACAAGCCCTACCTCTGTGTGCAGGCCGCAGAGTCCCCCGCGGTATGCTGGAGGCTGGTCCTCGGTGGAATCACCAGGGTTGGAGACCTCCTGGACTACAACCAGGGAGACTGGATGGAGGCCCTGGCGCTCGCCTGGCGCATGGGGCTCTCCACCCTATGCTCTCCCCGGCATGTACTAGAGGAGGTGAAGGCTGCCTTGCCACCTGCTGCTCACGTCTACCTACGCTGGGTCCTGTGAGAGGGTGCACCCCGCCCTCCTCTCACTCCTGGCCCTCTGGATCTCTCCATGGGCCCCCGGCTCCGTGAGCCTTCCCGCCCCCCTCCCCTGCATCGTCCCAGCTGGCTGCACGCCTTGCAGCCAGTTCCGTTCCGAGCTGCACCCCGATGTCATCTGTACACACTCGTGCTTCACACGCTCCACTTCCCCACCCTCATGTCCTGCCCAGACCACAAGTGGCGGGACCTTCTACCATCTTCGGAGGGTGGGGAGCCGTGGTGGGCCAGACTTTATTCCACCCTGGTCCCGCAGCCCACCGGGGACACAGGCTGGAGAATCCTTCATGGGGCGGTGAGCACGGGCGTGTACGTGGCATGGTTCACCCCCCTCCCAGACACTTGCTTTTTTTGTGGCACGAGGGAGACCCTGGCGCACATTTACATTGAATGCACCAGGTTGCAGCCCCTCTTCCGGCTCCTCCAGAAACTCCTGCTGAGGTTCTGGCTGCACTTTTCCTCATACTGTCTTATCCTGGCACACCCTATCCATGGCCCCACTAAGTCACGGGACCTCCTCGTCAGCCTCCTCCTGGCTATGGCCAAGGTAGCCATTTATAACACCCTAGAGAGGAGGCTGGCCGGGGGGGGAGGCCTGCGACTGTGGGACCTATTTTCGCTCGTCCCTCCACTCACGAATCCGGGCAGAGTTCCTTTAGGCGGCGTCCACTGGCTCTCTCGGCACCTTTGAGGGGCAGTGGGCACTGTCCGGGGTTCTCTGCTCAGTGTCCCCTTCTGGTTCCCTTGTTTTAAACCTCTGACCCCCACTCCCATCCTTGTTTTCTCTTTAGTTGTCCCCTGCACTCTGTTGGGGCCATGTTTTTTAATGGGTTCCCTCTTCTATTAAGAGGGGCCTTTTAGTCATGGGAGGGCTGTGCCCGCCCACTCCCTGGTCTTCAAATAGGATCCAGTATACCGTCCTTCCAGAAGGTTCCTGAAGCTTCCAGATAGGGGTCTGCCACACTAGTGACAGATGATGTAGGAAATGCTGAAGTACTCAGTGCTTTTCGTGCCTCAGTCTTCACGGTAAGATCAAACTATGGTACTACGCAATGCAGTATGGGAAGGAGGTGGGCAGCTCACAGTGCAGAAAGAACAGATTAAGAGCTACTTAGAAAAGCTAGTGGTACACAAATCCGTGGGTTGAGATTTAATGCATTTAAGGGTACTGAGGAAATTGGCAGATGTCATTGCAGAGCCTTTGGCCATTATCTTTGAAAACTCGTGGAGATCAGGAGAAATCCTGGATGACTGGAAAAAGGCAAATGTAGTGCCCATCTTTAAAAAAGGAAGGAAGGACAATCCTGGGAACTATAGACCAGTCAGCTTTACCTCAGTCCCTGGAAAAATCATGGAGGGGATCCTCAAGGAATCCATTTTGGAGCACTTGGGAAGAGGGGAAAGTGATCAAGAGTGGTCAACATGGATTCACCAAGGGCAAGTCATGCCTGACCAATCTAATTAGCTTCTATGATGAGGTAACTGGCTCTTTGGACACGGGGAAGTCAATGGATGTGACATACCTTGACTTTAGCAATGTTTTTGATACAGTTTCCCACAGCATTCTTGCCTAGAAGTTAAGGAAGTATTGGATAGGATTGGATACATGGACTGTTAGGTATATAGAAAGCTGGCTTGATGGATAGGCCCAATTTGTAGTGGTCAATGGCTCAATGTCTGGTTGGCGGTCAGTTTCAAGTGGAGTGCCTCAAGGATCTGTTCTATGGCCAATATTGTTCAACATCTTTATTAATGATCTGGATAAGGGGATTGACTGCACCCTCAGCAAATTCACAGATGTCACTAAGCTTGGGGGTCAGGTAGCTACACTGGAGGGTAGGGATAGGGTTCAGTGTTATTCAGACTAATTAGAGGATTGAGCAAAAAGAAATCTGATGAATTTCAACAAGGAGAAGTACTGACTCCTGCACATGGGATGGAAGAATCCCAGGTATTGTTGCAGGCTGGGGACTGACTGGCTAAGTAGCAGTGCAGCAGAAAAGGACTTGGGGATTACAGTGGATGAGAGGCTGTATATGAGTCAACAGTGTGTCCTTGTATTCAAGAAGGCTAACAGCATACTGTGATGCATTAGGAGAAGCATTTCCAGCAGATCTAGAGAAGGTATTTTTCCCCTCTACATGGCACTGGTGAGGCCACATCTGGATTATTGCATCCAGTTCTGGGCCCCCCAGTATGGAAAGTATGTGGATGCATTGGAGCAGGTTCAGTGGAGGGTAAGAAAATGATTAAGGGTCTGGAACACATGATCTAGGAGGAGAGAGAGAGATTTGGGCTTACTTATTTTGCAGAAGAGAAGTGTGAGGGGTGATTTGATAACAGCTTTCAACTTCCTGAAAGGGAGCTCTGAAGAGGATGGAGACAGACTGTTCTCATTGGCGACAGATGGCAGAACAAGGAGCGATGGTCTGAAGTTCAAGAGGGAGAGGTATAAGTTGGAGATTAGAAAAAAACTATTTCACCAGGAAGGTGGTGTAGCACTGGAATGTGTTACTGAGAGAGGTGGTGGAATCTCCATCCCTAGAGGTTTTTAAGTCCTGGCTTGACATAGTGATGGCTGGGATGATTTAGTTGGGGTTCATCCTGCTTTAGGCAGGGAGCTGGACTAGATGACCTCCTGAGGTCCCTTCCAGCCCTAGAATTCTATAACTCTATGACACACAGTTTAAAAACATACTTTCTAAAGGAGACGGAAAACCAAACCAGCAAAAATAGAATTGCCATATTTCTATTGAATATGTCCACAGTCACTTAAACAAAAAACAGTAGCCCAAAGGCAGTCCAATCTATTTTTTAAACAATTTCTTTACTACCACATTGGTGTAGACCATTAAAAAGAACCACTATCAAGAGCATAATTAAATGATGAATGTTAGCAGCATACATCTATAGCAAAGAAATTTTGCCAGTCAAATCTTGGCTTGGGTTTATTTATGTGCACCGAATGGCAGAGGCAACTGGTATGGGAATTCTAGGGAGGCCATGTCCTCCTGCCCTGCTCCTCGCTGTTCATCTCCCTCCTAGCTCCTGCCCCGATCTACACATACCCCTCATTCTCCCCGCCCCTGCGCATCTCTTCCTGCCAAAGTGCTGCACCGCTTTTGGTGAGTGTGGGGCAATTCCAATCCTTCCCCTGGAGAAGAATGAATTAAGAAACTTGTGCTGCTCTCAGGCTGTGCTGCTCCAGGAGAGAGACAGGACTGCCCCTGGACTCAGCAGAAGTGACGTGACACTGACAGTGAATGCAGAAGTGCTGGAGGAGGATGAAGTGGGTACATATGCGCCCTTGTGTATCCCTCATATGTTGCCTATGCAAAATGGTTTCTACAAACAATTTTGAATAAATACAAAGGATATGGAAGGAGGTTCCTAATGTGTTGCTCTAAGGATTTGAGAGTTTAAACATAATCTCCCTAAAATTCACTGAAGATACTCAAGTTCAGGAGACTCTGCCACCCTCAGAAATTTTAAAGAGTAAGTAAACAGGAGCTAAGATTACTGACCAGTTGGAAGAGAAAGAAGACATCTGGCAGAGCAGGCAGACAGCTATAAAACAGCTGGCTGCTTAAGGCAGTATTTGTATCTGCATATGTAAAAGACCAGCAGCTACTTAAGTGCTCTGGGGAAAAGTCCTATCACTTAAAAGAGCAGTTGCAAACCTGCTGAAAAATTTCTGTGTTACAGTCTGTATGGCCCTACCTGGTAACCTGACCCAAAGCTCATTGTAGTCAGAAGAAAGACTCTCACAGACAGGAGGAACTAAATGAAAGAATAGATGGCCACTCTATAGTATTGCCGTTCCCAACCAAAACTTGGAAAGTTTTAAGTATAATTTAAGAAAAGTTTGTGGAGTGTTTTTTCCGAGTCCCAGTTTTCTTCCTATCATGCAATTTCTTAAACTCAGACCATAACTACTAAACTACTGTGGAAACTCGTCTTTTAAATACTGTCACTGACTCATGTTCTTTCTTGGTGCTTTGCGGTCCCTGGGAGGAACCTCCTTCAGCCCAACAGCCCTTGTTGGGAGTCTGTTCTCTTTCAGGAGTTGAGCTTTAGGCACCTTTGCCTCCGGGAACCACACCTTTGAGTCTTTAGCATGTCTGTCTCTCACCGTCTGCCTCCTCAGAGAGTCCACTCATTCTAGACCCCTGAGGATTTCACTCCAAAGCCGCGTCTACACTAGCCGGCTATTTTGAAGTAGCTGTGCCAACTTCGAAATAGCACCCGCCGCGTCTACATGGGCCGAGCACTATTTTGAAGTTGAAATCGACGTAAGGCGGTGAGACGTCGAAGTCGCTATCCTCATCAAGAGATGGGAATAACGCCCTACTTGACATTGAACGTTGAAGTAGGGCACATGTAGACAATCTGCGTCCCACAACATCAAAATAGCGGGGTCCTCCATGGCGGCCATCAGCCGAGGGGTTGAGAGACGCTCTCTCCAGCCCCTGAGCTCTATGGTCACCATGTGCAGCAGCCCCTTAAAGCTCCCCGCCCCCTTATTTCCTGTGCAGGAAGCTGAGAGCTCGTGCAGGCAGCAGCACAGCCACGTGCCCAGCCTGCACGTCCCTCCGCAGCCCCAACCCACCACCCTGCACCCCATGGCATCCAGCCAGCCCCCCAAGCGCCCACAGGGCACCCCCCCACGGGGACCCAGGGCTCCCAGCCTGCCAGCCAGTGGGGGAAGAGGCAGCGCAGCCCCTCCTGAACAGAGGCCGAGATCCGGGACCTGCTGGGGCTCTGGGATGAGGAGAAGGTGCTCCAGGTAATGGGGAGCAAGAGGCAGAACATGGATGCGTTCGCTCGGCTGGCCGAGGGCCTGGCTGCCTGGGGTCATCTTGCCTGCACTCCTGACCATGTCAGGAGTAAGGTAAAGGAGCTGCAGCAGGGTTACGCCTGGGCCCGGAACACGGCCAGCCGATCTGGGGCCACCCCCGCCGCTTGCCCCTTTTACAGGGAGCTCAGGGCCATCCTGGGCCCCCGGTACACCTCCTCCCCCCCGGCCACCCTTGACACATCGGCCGACAAGCCCCAGCAGGCCCCGGAGGCCAGTTCTGCACCCCAGGGGCCCCCCCAGGAGCCCACCCCTGGGACACTGGAGGAGGAGGAGGGGGCCTCCAGCAATGGGGGCTTCCAGATCGACCTCCCCTTCTGCAGCTCCAGCAGGGCATCTGCCCGATGGGTGTCCCCCAACCATGGGAGTGGAGTGTCAGGTATGTACCCCCCGTGCACACCCCCGGGGTTAAGGGGCGGGGACAAGAGACATGACCAGGGCCCTCCACACACCCAGATGACCATGGCCCTGAGGACAGCAGTGGCATGTCCCTCAGAAGAGTCCATCAGCCCCTACCCCCCAGCAGGACAGCACCATGCCCCATCCCTGGGGATGGAGGGAGCGGAACCTAGGGTCCCCTGGGGGGGGTTGGACACCCATCATCAGCAGCAGCAGCAGCAGCATCTCGGGGGGACAGGGATGGGGAACCAGCAGCAGAAGGGTGGAGGGGACAAGGGCCACGGGTCACGGCCCAGACTAACGGCTGTCTCCACTCTTCTTCCCCCATCTGTTCCGCAGCTGCACCATCAGAGGGCCCCGAGAGCACCGGCACGCCGTCTGTGGTCCCAGAGAGCACACCGGGGCCATCCCACCAGGCCAGTCCCATGGCGGAGCACGGACCAGCCCCAGGACGAGCCCGACAGCAGTGGAGCCATCTGTGGGCGTCTACGGACCCCCAGCTGCTCGCCACCCTCCGGCGTCAGCTGGAGGTGTCCGAGCGGCACCTGCAGGTGGAGGAGCGGCAGCTCCATCTCCAAGAGCAAGCGCTGGCCTGGCGCCAGGAGGCTTGGGGGGCCTTCATGCGCACCTTCGATGCCATTGCACGGCACTTGGCCCCCCCCCACCGCTCCGCCCGCCGCTCCGCCTGCTGTCCCTCCACCATTGGCCATCCTGGGGCCTGCCACTGAGGGGCACCATGGGCCTCCGGACTCCGCCCAGCCCTGCTGCCCGTTCTCCCGGCCCCCACGCAGCCTCAACTGGGCCTCCAGCCAAGACGTGGGTCACGGCCCCCAACACCAGGTGCAGGACAATAGGGGTGAATGGCTGAGGACATTGCCCCCCAAGGCCAACTCCTTTGGACTTATTCCCCCCATCTTTGTAAATAGTTTTTGTTCTACCCCTGTTTTGTACCTGCCCCCCCATGTACATAGTTCCCCCCTTCTTCTGTTTTAATAATTAAAACAAGGTTGCAGGGTTTTGTTTAAAAAAAATTCCATTTTATTGCACAGAAGTGTAGGGGGGGTGTGCTCTCTTGTTCTCTGTGGTGGGGGCAGGGAGTGTTGTGGAGGATGTGGGGGTGCAGTGGGTGGCTCACCCGCAGCTGGCCCTGCCAGCGTTCACCCTGCAGCCTGGTCAAAATGGGCCTGCAGCGCCTCCCGGACCCGGATCCCCTCAGGGTCGACCTGGCAACTGGGGGCAGCGGGTGGCTGGGCGTAGGCGCTGCCAGCCTCCACAGCCCAGCCCTGGACAAATGCCTCTCCCTTGCTCTCCACCAGGTTGTGGAGTGTGCTGCATGCGCCCACAACCTGGGGGATGTTGGTGTGGCCTGCATCCAGGCGAGTGAGGAGACACCTCTAGTGCCCTTTGAGGCGGCCGAAAGTGCACTCGACCACCTGGCGGGCATGGTTCAAGCGCGTGTTGAACCGCTCCTGGCTGGCTGTGACATGGCCTGTGTAAGGGTGCATGAGCCAGGGCCGGAGGGGGTACGCCGCGTCTGCGACGAGGCAGAGGGGCATGGTGGTGTCCCCCACAGGGATCTCCTGCTGGGGGATGTAGGTCCCTGCCTCCAGCCAGCAGCACAGGCCCAAATTTCTGAACACCCAGGCGTCGTGGGTGCTGCCAGGCCACCCAACGTAAATGTCCAAGAGGCAGCCCTGGCTGTCCACCAAGGCCTGGAGGACCACGGAGTGGTATCCCTTCCTATTGAGGCAGCGTCCTCCGCTGTGCTCTGGGGCACAGATGGGGATATGGGTCCCATCCAGAGCCCCAAAGCAATTTGGGAAGCCCAGGCTGGCAAACCCCGTGATGGCAGCATCCGGGTCCCCAAGCCGCACGAGCCTGTGGAGGAGCAGGGCATTGATTGCATGGACGACCTGCAGGGGAAGGACATGAGAGAGGACCGGTGAGGAGTGTGCAGGATGTCTCTGGCCCTCCCCCTGGGCTCCCCCCCAAGGCTCCCCCTCCGGGCTCCCCCACTCCCCCTGGGTCCTCTTACCTCCATGAGGACAGCCCCGATGGTGGCCTTGCCCATGCCGAACTGCTGCCCTATGGATCGGTAGCTGTCTGGAGTGGCCAGCTTCCAGACAGCGATGCCGACCTGTTTCTCTACGGTGAGGGCACGTCACATGGGGATGTCCTGGTGCCGCAAGGCGGGGTGAGCCACTGGCAGAGCTCCAGGAATGTCTGCTGGCTCATTCGGAAGCTCCGGAGCCAGCGGTCATTGTCACACTCGCTGAGCACCAGACACTCCCACCAGTCCGTGCTCGTGGGGTATCTCCACAGCCGGTGGTGTGTGCGGCGGGTGGGGAGGGGGAGGTTGCTGCTTCCTCATCCCCTGAGGACAGCTCATCTTCGTGAAATAAAAGATGGTCAGCTGCCTCCTGCATGGCACTGAGCAGGGCAACCACTGCTCCTCTGGGGGCGGGTGTGTGGGTGTCTGGCTGCTGCTGCTGCTGCTGCTGCTGCTGGGGGTCCATGCTCCTTACATGGGGTATGCGTGCTTGTGGCTCTGCAGACCGTGTGCTGTGCAGGCTAAGTGTGTCTGGGAGGGGCCCTTTAAGGGAGAGGCTTGCTGTTGCCCCAGAAGTGCTAGTCTGCCCTGTGACCCTGTCTGGAGCTGTTCCTGGCACCCTTATTTCGATTTGGGCCACTTTGGTGTGTAGACGCTCCCCTGCAGCGCCTACCTCGATGTAGTGCTGTCCTACGTCGACGTTGAATGTTGACGGCACCAGCCCTGGAGGATGTGTAGACACTATTCATCGAAATAGCTTGTTTCGATTTTGCTACATCGAAATAAGCTATTTCGATGTAGCATCCCAGTGTAGACATAGCTCAAGAGACTAATGCAACCCTGATTGCTAGACCAAAGTGACTCTCGGCCACTGTAAAACAGAAAGGTTTATTCAGGATCTGAACAGAGCACAGGAAATTTTCTGGGACCTTGGGCCTAGCACCCTGCAGCTCAGTATATCTAGGTCTCTCCTTCATCCCTGTGGGTTCTCATTGCTCTCTCTCTTCCCAGTCCAGTGGACAACCCAAAAGCTCCTCCAGTGTCCTTTGTTTTCTGTTCCAGGTAACCAGGTTGTTGGCTCTGTCTTCCATTCTTTGTTCCCTTCTAGCTGGAATTAGTTGGTCAGGTCTCCAGGGTCATCTCTTCTCAGGCCTTCCTCTGGCCAGAACTGACTGACTGCCAAACTGGGGTGGCCCTCTTTGCCTCCGCTTGTCAGGGTACCCCATCTCCAGGTCATTGTCCAGGGGTCCTGGCTTCTAGGCGAGGTCAGACCTGGACCTCTGCTACAACAGAGCCTCTCACCACTTTGTTAAATAGGCAGCACACAGGGAAGTTGTGGTATGCACACATAAGCCACATAAAACACAACAAAATCCCCTCTTCATTACAAATACATTATAATTCCCCCCATTTTTAATTTGAAATATGGCCTTAGGCTCTTATTTGAAGCAGAGGGTTATGCTGGATTGTTTCCATTGTTCAGGAATCCCTCCGACATGGAACAAGTCCCAATATAGACTTGGCATCTGTGTTTTGCTTAATTGGCTTTGGCTCCTTTTAATAACTAGGGTTCAACTCACCAGTGGTTCTCAAACATGCTATTTATAGAGGCTTGACTTAGGTGCATAACCCACACCAAGTTTAAGTATAGATCTGTTAACTTTCCTCTTTTTTAGAGCTCATTAGGGCCCTTTGTTTCTAAGTCCTTGATCAAGAAATGAGCTGCATCTGCTGTAAGTGACTCAGGCTGCAGTGGAATTTACTGTTCTTTCTGAGGTTCTATGTAGTGAGGGAGATGAACTTCCTAAGAATCAAAGAATCATAGAACAGTAGAGCTGGAAGAGACCTAAAAAAGCCATCAAATCCAGCCCCCTGCTCTAAGCAGGACCAAACCCATCTGATCAGCCCTGCCAAGGCTTTGTCAAGGCAAGACTTAAACACCTGCAGGCATGGAGACTCCACTACTTCCCTGGGTAGACCATTCCAATGCTTCACCGCCCTCCTAGTGAAAAAGTTTTTCCTAATGTTCAATCTGGACCTTTCCAACCACAACTTGAGACCATTGTTCCATGTTCTGCCATTGGTGATCACTGTGAACAGCCTCTCTCCAGCCTCTTTGCAGCCTCCCTTCAGTCAGTTAAAGCTGTTATCAAGTCCCCCCTCAGTCTTCTCTTCTGCAGACTAAACAGTCCCAATTCCCTCAACCTTTCTTCACAAGTCATATGCTTCAGCCCCCTAATTATTTTGGTCGCCCTTCTCTGGACCCTCTTCAGTGAATCCACATCCTTGCTATAAATGGGGGCCCAGAACTGGACACAGTACTCCACGTGCGGCCTCACCAAAGCCATATAAAGAGGAATAATCACTTCTCTGGATCTACTGGCAACGCCCCTCCTGATGCAACCTAATATGC
The DNA here is from genome assembly GCF_033958435.1 of Carettochelys insculpta. Lineage (NCBI taxonomy): Eukaryota > Metazoa > Chordata > Testudines > Carettochelyidae > Carettochelys > Carettochelys insculpta. The sequence goes on along the minus strand of NC_134147.1, from coordinate 11,616,518 downwards.
CATTAGCTTTCTTGGCTATGATGGCACCCTATTGACTCACGTCCAGTTTCTTGTCCACTACAACTCCCAGATCCTTTTCTGCAAAACTATCGAGCCAGTCGGACCCCAGCCTGTAACAATGCTTGGGATTCTTCCGGCCCAAGTGCAGGACTCTGCACTTGCCTTTATTGAACCTCATCAGATTTCTTGCAGCCCAGTCTTCCAATTTGTCTAAGTCAGTCTGGACCCTGTCCCTACCCTCCAGCATATCTACCTCTCCCCCTAACTTAGTGTCATCCGCAAACTTGCTGAGGGTGCAATCCAACCCCTGATCCAGGTCATTGATAAATATGTTGAACAGACCAGGACCCAGAACCAAACCTTGGGGCACTCCACTAGAAACCGACTGCCATCCCGACATTGAGCCATTGATCACTACCCTCTGGGCCCGACCTTCTAGCCAGCTTTCTATCCACCTTACCGTTCATTTATTCAATCCACATTCCTTTAACTTGCTGACAAGAATATTGTGGGATACTAGCAAAAGCTTTGCTAAAGTCCGGATAAATCACATCCATTTATTTTCCCCTATCCACAGAGCCAGTTATCTCATCGTAGAAACTAATCAGATTGGTCAGGCATGACTTGCCCTTCCTGAATCCATGCTGACTCTTCCTGATCACTTTCCCCTCCTCCAAGTGCCTCAAAATGACTTCCTTGAGGAGCCCCTCCATGATTTTTCCAGGGAGTGATGTAAGACTGACCAGCCTATAGTTCTCTGGATCATCCTTCTTCCCTTTTTTAAAGATGGGCACTACATTTGCCTTTTTCCAATCATCCGGGATCTCTCCTGATCTCCACGACTTTTCAAAGATAACGGCCAAGGCTGGTCAACAACATATACCAACTCCCTCAGAACCCTCGGATGAATTAGGTCCAGGCCCATGGATTTATGTACATTTAGCTTTTTTAGATAGCTCCTAACCTGTTCTTTCCCCACCAAAGGCTGTCCACCTTCATCCCACAAGGCATCACTTATCACATTAGTCCGGGAGCTGTCTTTGTCCGTGAAGACAGAGGCAAAGAAAGCATTAAGCACTTCAGCTTTCCCCACATCGTCTGTCACGGGGTTACCTCCCTCATCCACTAGGGACCCCATGCCCTCTCTGATCACTTTCTTCTTGGTAACATGCTTGTAGAAACTTTTCTTGTTATCCTTCACATTCCTTGTGAGTCGCAATTCCAGTTGCACTTTCGCCTTTCTGATAACTGCCCTACATTCTCAAGCTATACGTTTATACCCCTCCCTAGACATCTGTCCCAGTTTCTACTTTTTTAAGCTCCCTTTTTGTGCCTAAGTTTTGCAAGGATTTCCCCATTAAGCCAGTCTGGTCTCCTACCATATTTACTTCTCTTGCTGCGTATCGGGACAGTTTCTTTCTGCACCTTCAATAGGGCTTCCTTGTGTCCTAGCACCTTCTGGAACACTCTTGTACAATTATTATTTATTTTAGATGAGGCTTCCTATGACAAAAGACACTTTTAGAATGACAGATATAGTTCCCCCAACATCCCATTTGCCCCAGTCACAAAAAGTGACCACTGTTACCAATATTTCCTGAAGGAACTCAGAGCAATAATGGTGGCAACAGGGTAGCTGTGGTTAAGGCTAATAACCTTCTAATCAACCAGTATGTCACAAAGGGCTGTCTTAAAGATGGGAGGAACTTCTTATTGCTCCTTGAAAGGGAACTTTCCAAGGTATGTGATTTAATTGGTTTACTTTATTAATGTTATTGCACAAGTGGCCAAAGACCAATGACCTGAAGGCTTAATGGAAGGGGGTTTATTAAGCTTTGATTTTTAAATTCTTTTTCATACAAAAATGTGTTTTCTGTAGTTTTGTGGAAAACATCGAGTCTCAGCTCTGGTAAGTTACCTGCTACCAGGAAATTGGGATCGAAACCTATTATGGGAAGGTACAGAAGGATCTGCATTGCACATTCCCTAAGGCAGGCATATTTCACTGTTTTCTCTGATAGTTTATTATGAAGTAATGGTTAAACACTACCAAAGTGTTCAGTGCTGTATGTAATAAATGGATAAATGATCTCATTACATTATTTTATTATATACTATGCTAATTAGCCTTGCTATATAGAGTTTTAAAACACCTTTCATAGTAACACCCTGAATCTGCATCCTGATAGCTCTTCAATAAGTCACTGACTTGGTTGATACAGCCATGCTTAGCCTCTGTTCAGGATGGAATTTTTTAAGAGTTTGAGCAAAATTATTTTAGCTACTTCTGGACTCTGAAGCCGTGTCTACACGTGAGCGCCCTTTTGAAAGGGCGAAAATTGAAGGTTGGCAGTCGAAATAGTGGCCATCGAAAGGGAGCACCCGCTACCATTTTTTGGATCAGCACTTCGATCTGCTCTTTTGAGGTGCCATCGAGGTCTTTCGAAAGAGAGCGTCCACACATCTCCAAGCCCTCTTTCGAAAGAAGGGAGGTAGGAAATGCCGCGGACGGGGTCCCATGGTCAACAAGCCCTTCCGGGGCCACAGCTAGCTACATCCTTTAAAGGGCCACTCCCTCTGCCCTCCCCTCCATACAAGTCAAGTGCTGCCCAGCCTGTCCTATCCCAGCAGAGCCCACGCACGCCCACTATGGAGGCCCAGTGACAGCTCCTGCAGGAGGATGCCCTCATCATGGACGCCCTGCTGGCAGTGCTGTGCACCCTCACTGCAGCTGCACCCAATCTCATCGAGTGGCTGGGCGGTCCCCCCAGGGCCGCAGGGCTCCCGCTGCTGGGGCACTGCTGGGTGCCCCCCCAGGTGCCCTGATGCCTCTGGACCCAACCCAGCAGCAGTGACTGGTGGGAGCGTACGGTACTAGGGGAGTGGGGCAAGGGAAGGTGGCTGCAGAACTTCCACATGTCAAGGCAGACCTTCAACAAGATCTGCCACTGGCTCACCCCTGCATTCTGGCACCATGACACCTGCATGCGGCCAGCCCTCACCCTGGAGAAACGGATTGTGATTGCCACATGGAAGCTGGCCACCCCAGACTCCTACCGCTCCTTGTGACTGCAGTTCGGGGTGGGCAAGGCCACCGTCGGGGCTCTACATATGGATGTCAGGTGGGGCCAATTGGAGGGGAGGTCTGGGGCAAGGGGAACCCTCCACTGCAAGGGGACAGATGGGGCAGGGGCTGGATGGGTGGGGGGCATGGGGCTGGAAGGGGTGGGGGCTGGATGGGAGGGGAGCAGAATGGGCCCGAGGTGGGGGGAGACGGCTGCCACACCCACACTAGAGCATGTGTCCCCTTTCCCCCTCTGCAAGCCATCAGGACTGTCAACGCGATGCTGCTCTATAGGGTCGTCCGCTTGGGGGATCTAGACAACACCATCACTGGCTTCCAGGACCTGGGCTTTCCGAACTGCATCAGTGCTTTGGATGGCACACACATCCCCATCCGCGCCCCGCCACACAGTGCCGGCCAGTACATCAACCGAAATGGATACCATTCAGTGGTGCTCCAGGCCCTGATGGATGCAAGGGGCCAGTTCACTGACTTCTATGTGGGCTGGGCCAGCCGCAACCATGATGTCTGGGTCTTCTGGAATCCAGCCTCTGCCGGCGCATGGGGGCTGGCACCTTCTTCCCCCAGCGGGAGATCCCAGTGGCAGAGGACTTCACCATGCCACTCTACATGGTGGCAGATGTGGCATACACCCTGCAGCCGTGGCTCATGAGGCTGTATATGGGACACCTCAGCTCCATCCCGGAGGCATTCAGTCAGCGCCTCAACCATGCCCGCAATATGGTGGAGCAGGCCTTTGGGTGCCTAAAGGGGTGGTGGAGGTGCCTTCTCATGAAGCTGTAGGTTGGGGGTCATCAACATGCTCCAGGTGGTGGGAGTCTCTTGCGTCCTCCACAATGTTGTGGAGGGAGAGGGGGATGCCTATGTCCCTGGGGGCGGGGGGAGACATTCTGGCCAGCGCCACCTAGGAGCAGGTGGGTGCCGCCCCCATCCACCAGGGCCACCAGGATGGACACCGCATCCATGAGGCCCTCAGGCAGGCCTTTGCCGATGGCCACCTCTGACCTGCATGCATACCCACCCCACGCACATCCGCCACCTACCGTCCCCACCACCCCCACCAGCACCACACCCTCACATCCACAGAATCACAGGGCTGGAAGGGGCCTCAGGAGGTCATCTAGTCAGGTCATCTAGTCATCAGGTCATCAGGCCTCAGGAGGTCATCTAGTCATCTAGCCAGGACCTTGTCCAGCCGGGACTTAAAAACCTCAAGGGATGGGGAATCCACAATCTGTCTAGGCAACGCCTTCCAATGCTTCACCACCTGCCTGGTGAAGTAGTTTTTCCTAATATCTAACCTACACCTCTCCTTCTTCAACTTCAGACTATTACTCCTTGTTCTACCATCTGACACCACTGAGAACAGTTTCTCACCCTCCTTTTTAGAGCTCCCCTTCAGGAACTTGAAGGCTGCTATTAAATCACCTCTAAGTCTTCTCTTGTGTAAACTAAACAAGCCCAAATCCCTCAGCCTGTCCTCATAGGTCTTGTGCTCCAGACCCTTAATCATTTTTGTTGCCCTTTGCTGAACCTGCTCCACCAAATCCACATCCTTTTTATACTGGGGGGCCCAAAATTAGACACAATATTCCAGATGTGGCCTCACCAGTGCCGAATAAAGAGGAATAATTACTTCTCTAGATCTGCTCGAAATGCGCCTCCTAATGCACCCTAGTATGCCGTTAGCCTTCTTGGCTACAAGGGCACACTGTTTACTCATATCCAGCCTTTCATCCACCATAACCCCTAGGTCCCTTTCCATTGTACTGCTGCTGAGCCAGTCAGTCTCCAGCCTGTAACAATGCTTAGGATTCTTCCACCCCAGGTGCAGGACTCTACACTTCTCCTTGTTGAACTGCATCAGATTTCTTTTGGCCCAGTCCTCCAATTTATTCAGGTCCCTCTGGATTCTCTCTCTACCCTCCAACGAATCTACATCTCCCCCTAGTTTTGTGTCATCCGCAAACTTGCTGAGGTTGCAATCCAGTCCCTCATCCAGGTCATTAATAAAGATGTTGAATAACACCGACCCCAGAACCAAGTCTTGTGGCACTCCGCTTGAAACAGACCACCATCCAGATATTGAGCCATTGACCACTACCCGTTGGGCCAGACACATCAAGCCAGCTTTCTATCCATCTTATAATCCAAGGATCCAATCCATATTTCCTCAATTTATGGACAAGAATGTTGTGGGAGACCGTATCAAAAGCCTTGCTGAAGTCAAGGTATATCACATTCATTGACTTCCCCATGTCCACAGAGCTTGTTACCTCATCATAGAAGCTAATCAAATTGGTCAGGCAGGATTTGCCCCTGGTGAACCCATGTAGGCCACTTTTGATCACTTTCCCCTCTTCCAAGTGCTCCAAAATTGATTCCTTGAAGATTCCCTCCATTATTTTCCCAGGAATTGAGGTAAGGCTGAAGGGTCTGTAGTTCCCTGGATTGTCCTTCTTTCCTTTTTTAAAGATGGGCACTACATTTGCCTTCTTCCAGTCATCCGGTATCTCCCCTGATCTCCAAGAGTCTTCAAGGATAATGGCTAAAGGTTCAGCAATGACCTCTGCCAATTCCCTCAGTACCCTGGGGTGCATTAAATCCAGACCCATGGACTTGTGCACATCTAGTTTTTCTAGATAGCTCAGAACTTTTTCCTTCCCAACAGAAGGCTGCCCTCCACCTTCCCATACTGCATTGCCTAGGACTGTCATGCGGAAGTTGACTTTGCCTGTGAAGACTGAGGCAAAAAAAGCATTGAGTACTTCAGCTTTTCCTGCATCATCTGATACTAGGTTACCTCCTTCATCCAGTAATGGCCCCACACCTTCTCTGATAACCAGTTGATTGTTCACATGCCTGTAGAAACACTTCTTGTTACTCTTCACATCCCTTGCCAGCTGCAGTTCCAATTGTGCTTTTGCTTTCCTGATTGCTGCCCGGCATTCTCCAGCCATATGTTTATACTCCTCCTTAGTCAACTGTCCACGTTTCCATTTCTTGTATGCATCCTTTTTGAATTGAAGCTGACTAAGGATTTCCCTGTTAAGCCAAGCTGGTTGCCTACCATGTTTGCATTTCTTACTATGCAGCAGGATTGTTTGTTCCTGTGCCTTCAGTAAGACTTCTTTAAAATACTGCCAGTTCTCTTCAACTCTTTTCCCCTTCATCTTTGTTTCCCAAGGGATCCTGCTCATCCGGTCTCCTAGGGAGTCAAAGTCTGCTCTTCTGAAATCAAGGGTCTGTGTGTTACTGCTCACCTTTCTTACTTTTGTCCAGATCATGAAATCTATGATCTCATGGTTGCTGCAGCCCAGGTTCCCTTCCTCTTCTATTTCTTCTACTAGTTCTTCCCTGTTTGTGAGCAGCAGGTCAAGCTGTGCACGGTCCCTGGTTGGTTCCTTCAGCACTAGTACCAAAAGTTATCCCCAACATTCTCCAAAAACTTCCTGGATTTTCTGTGTGCTGATGTATTGGTCTCCCAACAAATGTCCAGATTATTAAAGTCTCCCATGAGAACTAGGGCCTGTGATTTGGAAGATTTACTTAGCTGCCTGAAGAAAACCTCATCTATCTCCTCTCCCTGATCTGGTGGTCTATAACAGACACCAACTACAACATCACCTCTGTTACTTCTGCTTCTAGGTTTGACCCAAAGACACTCAACTGGATTTTCTCCTTCCTCATACTGGAGCTCTGAGCAATCATGCTGCTCCCTCACACAGAGAGCACAACTCCTCCTTTTCTCCCCTGTCTGTCCTTCCTAAACAATTTATAACCTTCCATGACCGTGCTCCAGTTATGAGAATCATCCCACCAAGTCTCTGTTATTCCAACCACCTCATACTTGTGTGACTGTGCCAGGGCCTCTAATTCTTCCTGTTTGTTCCCTAGGCTTCTGGCATTAGTGTACAAGCATCTTAGAAAAGGGGCCGATTGGCCCACTTTCTCCTCTTCACCCAGGAAACCCACTTGATTGTTCCCTCCTCCTTCCCTGCTTACCTCAGGGCTTGTGTCACCTTCCCCTGACAAACCTAGTTTAAAGCCCTCCTCACTAGGTTTGCAAGCCTGCCCGCAAAGATGCTCTTTCCTCTTTTAGTGAGGTGGATCCTGTCTCTTCTCAGCAATCCCTGTTCACGAAACAGAATCCCATGGTCAAAGAAACCAAATCCTTCCCTGCTACACCACCTACCCAACCACACCTTTACCTCTGTGATTCGACGATCCCTACGCGGACCCCTGTCTTCCACAGGGAGGATAGACGAGAAGACCACTTGTGCTCTGTATTCCTTGATCATCCTTCCTAGGGTTACGTAATCTGCTGTGATCTCATCAAAGTTGTTCTTGGCTGTATCATTGGTTCCTACATGAAGAAGTAGGAAGGGGTAATAGTCTACAGGTTTAAGAATTTTTGGCAGCGACTCTGTAATATCCCGAATTCTAGCTCCAGGCAAGCAGCAAACTTGCCGGGATTCTAGGTCTGGGCGGCAGATGGATGACTCCGTCCCTCTTAGGAGTGAGTCCCTGACCACCACCACTCATCTTTTTCTCTTAGGAGTGGTGGTCATTGAACTCCCATCCCTAGGACTGTGCATCCCATGCTTTCTAAACCATGGGGACTCTTTCAGATACCTCCCAGGTATTGTATGCCCCAATTATCTCCGCTGTATCATCTGGGGAGAGGCTGGAAGCAGTTACTTCATTCCACTGGAATTGGAGAGACTTGAACTAGTTTTCTCCTCCTGGAGGTAACATGCTTCCAGTTCTCCTCCTTGTTTTCAGTAGCCTGCTGTTCCTGCAGTATTATCTGTTGCCTTCTATCCAGAAAGTCGTCACCCTCTCTGATGGACTTGAGGGTTGATATTTGTGCCTCAAGTCCTTTAAGCTTCTCTTCTAAACTGGTTACCAGGTTGCACTTGATACATAGAAAATCCTTTCTGTCATGCTGAGGAGAACAGCACAGAGTGGTGAACAATAAAAGAAACATTTATCTAACTGTTTTTGTTGGTAACTATGTACAGAGGGGAACCTAACTTGGAGGGGGTGGGGGGAACCTAATTTGGGGGGGAACCTAACTTGGAGGGGGCGAGGCACATGCTGGGGCAGGGGTGGTGGGCCACGAGCCCCGTCAGCCTCTGGAGCCCCTGGTTCCCCGGGTGCAGGGTCTCTGGTGGGGAGGAGAGGGTGCGGGTAGCCCCAGCAGGTATTGCCAGTGAGTGGGCCTGGTGGGGGCCAGGGGTGCGGGCTCAGTGGGAGCAGAGGGTGCAGGCTTGTTGGGGGCGGAAGGGGCAGGCTTGGTGGGGGTGGAAGGGGCAGGCTCAGTGGGGGTGGGGGGGCATGCTCAGTGGGGGCAGCTGCCGGGGGGGGCCAGGAGGCAGGCAACAGTGGGTGTATGGTCCTCGAGGGTGTGGCCAATGCCCAGGGTGGTCAGCAGCCTCTCCCAGGCTGCCCTCCTCCAGTCCATGTAGGCCTGGGCAAGCCACAGGTGTTGCTCGGCCGTCTTGGCCTGGCGCTAGCTGTCTGGGTCCTCCTTGGCCCAGCGGGGGGCCCTCCAGCCATGGCCCTGGTGGCATGCTGCCTGGGGTGGCATCTGAGCACCTCCGAGGGCTGCGTGGGGGTTCTCATGGGCGAGAGATGGCGCTGGGCTCTCCTGGCCCAAGGATGGTGCGGCTGTGTGGAGAGGAGGAGAGCCTGTCAGTAATGTGCCCCGGACAGAGGGGACCAGGCTGTGGCCCACCCGCCTGAGCCCACCCCATGGGGCCTCCACCCCCCCAAAGGACACTGACCCCCCAGGGGGCACTGACCAGCCCCGCCGGGCTGGGCCTCCTAGCCTGGGGGTGCACCCAGGGGTCTCTCCTGCAGGTGGCCCTTCCCAGCCTGTGGTGTGTGAGCCCTACGCACTGTCCAGCACTGACCGACTACCACCCCTGTGCAGCTTGCGGCGCTGTCCCCTGAGTGGGGGTGCTGGGAATTGCTGGTGCACTGCTGCGGGGTACCACATCCATGTGGGAGGTGGCCTGCGTGTGGCCCGGGACCACCGGTCCTGTGTGCAGGTGACCAGCCATTGCATTGCCCCCACTCTGTGGAGCAGGTGTGCACTCCTCCCTGTACATACCAGAGGGTCCCTTGGCAACATCCAGGGATGTCCGGCTCCCATTCGCCCAGCTGGAGGAACGGGAGGGGATAACGATGGTGAGGTCCCCCTCCTCGCTTGACCACTGTTGGGCCCCTCACCCTTCTGGGTCCCCAGTCTGAGCTGCTCCTCCACCTCCTCCGGCTGCAGCTCCTTGACGGAGGTGTCCAGGAATGCAGGGAGTGGGGAGCTCTCCTGAGGCCCCAGGATGCCCCAGAGCTCCCTGTAGAAGGGGCACATTGCTGGAGCTGCCCCGGAGGGTCCAGCCTGGTCCCTGGCCCGGGCATAGCCCTGGTGCAGCTCTTTTGCCTTGAAGTGTACCTGCTCTGTGGTACACTCTGGGTGGCCCCTGCTGTGGAGGCCCTGCATCAGGTGACTGAAGGCAGCAGCACTGTGTTGCTTGACCCCCATGTGGTGCAGTACCTCCTCGTCCTGCCAAAGGCCGAGAAGGTCCCACAGCTCCTGCTCTGTCCATGAGGAGGCCCTTTTTTTTATCCCCCAGGAGCCCTGCTGGGGCTCGGGGGGGGGGCTGTAGGGCTCGCGGGGTGGCTGGCTGCTGGCCATGCTGGTGCTGGAGTGTGCAGCTGGAGCACATGGGGAGGCTGCCTCTAGCATGCTGTCAGCTTCCTGCCACAGGTTTCCTGTGTGCGTGTGGCTTTAAGGCAGCTGAACACAGGGACCATCAGATTTCTTTTTGCCCAATCCTTCAATTTGTCTGGGTCACTCTAGGCCCTATCTCTATCCTCCAACATATCTACCAGCCCACCCAGCTCAGTGTCATCTGTGAATTTGCCCTCATCAAGGTCATTAATAAAGATGCTGAACAATACCTGCCCTAGAATTGGTCTTTGAAACACTCCACTTTAAAGTGACTGCCAAGCAGACATTGAGCCATTGACCACTACCCATTGGGCCCATCCATCAAGACAATTTTCTATCCACCTTACAGTCCATTTATTTAATCTATAGTTCCTTATCTTGCAGGCAAAAATTTTGTGAGAGACTGTGTCAATAGGTTTGCTAAAGTCAAGATGTATCACGTCCACCACCTAGTCTTGTGAGGAGCTGGCTTTTTTGCTTTTGGCATTTTTAAATGTTGAAGATATCTTACTAGTCATGGGAAGGGGAGTCCTGGTTTACTGTGCCTCCTATCTTGCCTCCTACTTGGGCTCCCTGTTGATATATCAGAGTACATCTATAGAGCAAGAACAACCAAAACCAACAAAAGATGCAGTGGTGGTGAGTTTTAGAGCTCAGATGAACTGATTTGGTCTCATGGAGACTCTAGGCATGAAAATAACTATGTTAATATAAGTTGCTTGGCAGTAGCCTGGGTTCTGAGACCTATCACCATTGCTGGGTTTCAGAGCTTGGACTTCAGCCCAAGAGAGAATGCCTATCCTGCTATTTTTAGTTTGTAGCATGAGCTAAACTAAGTGGACCTGCTGCCATAATGGTGGGTTTTTTGTTTTTTGTTTTCTCAGTGTGGATGTACCCCCAGTCAAACAGTGGGTCCAAGTAAAACCCCTGAGCAGTGTCCTGATGGAAGAGTCAGTTTCTGTCTGGAGATAATGCTGTGTCATGGGGTGAATTACTAGACATGGCAATGGCTAACAAGAGACCCATATGTGTATTCTGCTACTGGAAAGGCAAGGAATCAGTTTGCTAGCCACATTGGAAGTGGTGGTGAAGAAGCCCAAAGTATATTGTTTTTATTGCTTCCCCACCACAAGCTTTTAACAGTTTAAACAGACAAATGTGTTCAAGAATATTGTCCTGTCATAAGCATGACCCATAATGGCTACATCTACACGAGCCCCAAACTTCGAAATGGCCACGCAAATGACCATTTTGAAGTTTACCAATGAAGCGCTGAAGTGCATATTCAGCACTTCATTGGTAAACTTCAAAATGGCCATTTGCGTGGCCATTTCGAAGTTTGGGGATCGTGTAGACACAACCAATAGAATGTACTGGGCAGAAAGACGCTCTCAGCTTTAAACTACTCTCATCTTCACACTCTGGTTTGTTATTATATTCATCAATCTTTCAATCAATGATTCTAGGACATAAGTAAAGCATATTTTGTCCTTCACTGAGTTTGTGTAGCTAAGGTGTTCACGCCCTTTTTTTAATCATTCCCTCCTTCCAGATCAATAGCAGTAAGGATACTGCCATCCAGCATTGCTGTTTTGTTAGTTAAGAAGATACGAGCCAGGGATGTGTACACAACCAGGAAGATCGACCTGGTCAATGTTGATCTTCTTGGAATTTCAATTTCACGTGGAGTAGAGATGCATGAAATCGTACTATCTGGGGGTTGAAAGTTGACCCCTGTACTCCTCAAACTCATGAGAAATAAACTCCCACTCTGTGCGGACAGCCTGGTAAGATGATTCAGATAAGTCGATTCTAGCTATGCAATTGTAGTTACTAGAACTGCAAATTCGCAATTGACTTAACTCCCCACTGTTGACCAAGCCTGAGTTACTCGGCATGGAAGTCAACTAGTAAGGTTAAAATACCCCTTTAAACCATGTTGGTGTTTGCCCAGATAGGGATGCCTGAATGATGGCAAAACTGGAGGTGGTGTCAAGTGCTATTTCAGAATGCCACTCACCCCTTTGGCCTGGCAATCCCTGCACTCACACCCTTTATTGCAATGACTTCGGTTATTAGAAGGCTCTCTGTGGCCCCTCAGAAAGTTTGATGCATCTGTCCCCTCAGTTGAGAACCTCTGGTGTAGCTTATTCCCTATGTGGTATGTATTCATGTTTTGTGATTTAATTCTGCACAAATTCTGTTTAACCTCAATTCCTAAGTATTTAGATTCCACCTTCTCTTATTTTTAAGCAGCTCCACACCTGTGTGAATCTCCTATTGTGTTTTGCATTATTACACACTTGCAGAATGGAGTACTTGTATTCTTGCCTGTCTTCTGAAAGTGTTCACTGTGGGACAATTTCTCTTTTGGTCTGAGCTGGTGAAGCTCCATAAAAGTCTGTGGAACTTCACTGATTTAAACAAGCTGAGCATCTCAAGTAGTAGCTTTAACACAGTAACCCTTCGAGAACAACTAAATATCTCTGATGCAAAGAAAATCTTGGCTTCTTTCTGGGGCTTTTTTTTTTTGTCTCAGTAATTCACCACCTCTTCCCTCCTCATTAGAGCATGCTATATCTAGCAGCTAGGGGAACTCAGTTGCACCATCCGGGATGGAATGGGGGCAGTGGTCACATCCACTGTTGGCAGCTTACATTAGTTTTGGACCCCGTTCCTTGCATCCTGAAGCTGAGAATTCTGTTTACTGTTTTCACAATAGGATTTGGAAATGAGCACTCTGGGAATACAATAGTATACCTCCAGAAAAGTTGCCAAGACAAAAAATGGGCTTCTTCCTTTGACAGTGTAGGGTATAGGTAAGGCTGAGCAAAGGTTCTTAGCCCTCAAGAAGGGTGTAATAGTTTATTTTGGCTTGGGTAGCTTCCAGAGAAAGAGAGCAAACACTGTCTTTTCTTGTTGGGTGCAGAGAAATAAGTGTATTTGGATTCTTTTATGGTGTAGGCATTTGCAGCACTAATGAAAGAAACAATATTCATGCTTTAATTCTCAATCTCCCATTGCTTGAAAGTGTTACAAGGGGTTCCATCCAAAGAGCAGAAGGATGCAATGAGCTCCCATTATCCATAATGTGAATACATGAAAATGGGAAATGTGTCATCAGTGTTTACTAGTAGTATCTTTACACTGAAAAAAAAGGTAGTGACCTCACAGGTACTTTGAGAGAAGATTTTTGAAATGTGCAAGCAGAGGTACGGTTGTGAGCAGGAGAGCGCTGAGCCAATTATCCTTCCCAGCTAAACTGCTGCCTGACCTAGTCCCAGGCAAGCCTACCTCTGATTGACCCCAGTATGTGAGGAAAAGATGTCCATGCTGTTTTTTCTCTTTTCACCTGAGACGTTGAGAGAGAGGAAATATGGCATCTCTGATTTAGGAGAAGGAGAATCTTTGGATCTGGAGAACTGAGAACAACTTCTTGAGGCAGCGGTATCTTGCAAAGCAGTGGTTCCGAACCTTTTCAGTAACACAGCACAGTACAGTGAAGACAAACAGTTCCACATCTCAGCCATCTTTTTCAGTTGAATCAATTCCTGATAAATGTCACATTTAGGCTGTGTCTACACTACAAGATAAAATCAAATTTAAAGGGGTGAGCTCAATATTAAAACTTCACTGTCTTCACTGTTAATACTATTAGCTCAATTTATTGATCAGTAATACCAACAACAAAGTGTCAATATTATGGGATATGTATAGGGTCAATTTCAAATTTAAAATCTCGGCTAAAGCAAGTGTGGAAGTGCCATGTCCTTAATTCAAATTTATTAGCCTTCAGAAGTGCCCCATATGTATCCCACAAAGCTACACAGTGACACTCCATGTATGGCCACTTCCTTGTATGCTGCTCTCTATCTAGGTGTGCAGGAAGAAGGTCACAGGAAGCCCGCGAATTTCTGATAGAATTTGAATTGGAATTCAGCAGCACTCAGCCTATCAAATATAAAGGGTGGCATAATGAAAAAATTCCTTTGCCCCTCGCATTGCACAGCATTAGTAGCCATCGCACTGCATCGGTAGTAATTACATCATTAGCCATCTCCTGCAATCATGAGCACTCAGGCTAGTCATCTGCCTAATATTTGTCAGGGTCACAGGAGAGCCCCAATGTGGACCCACCAGGAGATTCTGGATCTTCTTGTGATTTGGGGAGACCAATTGGTGGCAAAGAGACTTTGGGTGGCCAAAAGAAATCCAGCAATCTATGATCAGATTTCACATTAGATGACCACCCGATGTTACTCCTGGGACTCAATGCAATGCTGGGTGAAGGTGAAAGAACTCTGTCAAGCCTATCAAAACGTCCAGGAAGCCAACCAACAGTCGGGGCAGTTCCACGGACCTGCCACTATTATGAACAGCTGCACATACTTATGAGGAGTGACACCACCATGGAGCACGGTCTTAATTATGACATTTCTGGAGGCCCTGATATGGAGTTCAGGTTGAGCCCAGAGGAGCAGGATGCCCCAGAGGAAGAAGGCAACAGGGAGAAGAAAGGGGGCAATGAGCAGGGGACCAGGGAAGTTTTTCCAGACAGCCCAGATCTCTTCACCATAGACCTGGAACTGGTCCCCTCCATGCCGGGCCCCACCATGGCAGTCCCTTCCATGCCAGTCACCTCCATGCTGGTGCCTGAGCTCCCTGGACCATGCTGTGCAGGGGAGTATTCATTCTGCATGCTTGAAGCAGGTTGTGGGTGGGTATAGGTATAGGGTTGTTTATGGGTACAGGTTTGCTATGGTTGTGTGCCGCTCAGAACAGCATGTTAATGTTTCCTGGGAGGGAGCACTTCTCCTTTTCAGAGATCTCCTTGAAAGCCTCATCCATGCACTCTTGTATTTTTTTCACAAGGTTCTTGGTCAGTCCTGACTTGTTGTGGCTTCCACAGTAGCACACCTTGCAACACCAGGCAGACAGATAGTGATCTGGTGTCCTGGCGCCACATGGTATTTTAACAAATTTTCCAGGCTTTTGGTCACGCAGCATAAGCAGGTCTTCTTTTCCAATATCTGTTAGTTTTAGGAGGGTGATGTCTTCTTTGGCAACCTACAGAAGCATAGGAATTTACATCAGATTTTTTTTTAACATGCTTCCTGCCCCTTTACATTTGTCTGTCTCTGATAGTAGACACAGAGACCCATTCCTTCCATTTGAAAGCAAATTATGTGAATTGTATCTTAATTTTGAGCTTCACTTTCCAGATGAAATGCCCAGTGTAGAAGAGAGGAACAGAAGGAGAAAGAGGTGCAAGCAGGATGTTATTCTGCAGCACATGGAGCAGAATGAAGCAGAACACACTAAACTGGCAAAGGCCACTGCTTAGTGGCATCATAGTACAGCTGAGTGGTGTCAGAGTCAAACTGAGTTACAGCAGAGAATGCTTGACTTCCAGCAACAGCAAGCAGCAAAGCAGAGTGAAGCCATCGCGAAGTTCGTAACAGCAGTTACAGAACAAATGGAGGTCCTCTGCTCCCTGCTGCAGCTACAGAGGGACTCACAACACAGCACTGCATGAGCTGATACCTGCTGCCCAGAGTCCCCCGAAGAGAGGTCATCATAGTCCCCCAACACAGGGAGGGAGGGCTAGGATAGCTTGCCGCTTCAGCCCCAAGGACCTCTGCAAAAGGCTATTCAAGCACCTTTGAGAAGGCTTCTTTTCCCTGCCACTGAAACCTCTCTTCCCTGCAAAATAATATCACTCCTTTCAGCTTGGTGTGATTTTGTGTTGTGCAGGAGTGGTGGGGAACACAAATCATTGTGGGGGCTGAGGGAGGGCTGAAGGGACAAATACCCACTTATACTCCCAGGTCCACAGTGGACGTGTGGCTGAGGAAACCTGGGCAGGTTGGGGGAGGGCTGAAGGCACAGCTGCCTGCTACATGCATTCTATGTACTACAACTTAACCCCCTCCCACCAAGTACAAGCATTCATTCATAAGAACATAAGAACATAAGAATGGCCATACTGGGTCAGACCAAAGGTCCATCCAGCCCAGTATCCCGTCTGCCGACAGTGGCCAATGCCAGATGCCCCAGAGAAGGAGAACAGAAGACAATGATCAAGTGATTTATCTCCTGCCATCCATCTCCTGCCCTTGTACTGAAGGCTAGGGCACCATACTTTACCCCTGGCTAATAGCCATTTATGGACCTAACCTGCAAAAATTTATCAAGCTCTTTTTTAAACCCTAATAGAGTCCTGGCCTTCACAGCCTCCTCGGGCAAGGAGTTCCACAGGTTGACTGTGCGCTGTGTGAAGAAAAATTTCCTTTTATTAGTTTTGAACCTACTACCCATCAATTTCATTTGGTGTCCCCTAGTTCTTGTATTATGGGAAAAGGTAAATAATTTTTCTATATTCACTTTCTCCACACCATTCATGATTTTATATACCTCTATCATATCGCCCCTCAATCGCCTCTTTTCCAGACTGAAAAGTCCCAGTGTCTCTAGCCTCTCCCCATATGGGACCCGTTCCAAACCCCAAATGATCTTAGTCGCCCTTTTCTGAACCTTTTCTAATGCCAATATATCTTTTTTGAGGTGAGGAGACCACATCTGCACGCAGTACTCAAGATGTGGGCGTACCATAGTTTTATATAGGAGAAGTATGATATCTTTCGTCTTATTATCTATCCTTTTTTAATAATTCCTAACATCCTATTTGCTTTATTAACTGCCGCTGCACACTGCGTGGATGTCTTCAGAGAACTATCCACTATAACTCCAAGATCCCTTTCCTGATCTGTCGTAGCTAAATTTGACCCCATCATGTTGTACGTGTAATTTGGGTTATTTTTTCCAATATGCATTACCTTACACTTACCCACATTAAATTTCATTTGCCATTTTGCTGCCCAATCACTCAGTTTGCTGAGATCTTTTTGTAGTTCTTCACAATCCCTTTTGGTTTTGACTGTCCTGAACAACTTGGTGTCATCTGCAAACTTTGCCACCTCACTGCTTACCTCATTTTGTAGATCATTGATGAACAAGTTGAACAGGATCGGTCCCAGGACTGACCCCTGGGGAACACCACTAGTTACCCCCCTCCATTGTGAAAATTTACCATTAATTCCAACCCTTTGTTTTCTGTCTTTTAACCAATTCCCGATCCATGAAAGGATCTTTCCTCCTATCTCATGACCGCCTAATTTACATAAAAGCCTTTGGTGAGGGACCGTGTCAAAGGCTTTCTGGAAATCTAGGTATATTATGTCCACTGGGTGCCCCTTGTCCGCATGTTTATTAACCCCTTCATTAAACATGTTTATTAACCCCATTCATTAAAACATGGTGTGATTTATTGGCATTATGTCAGAGAAATACATGGGTATTGTGCTACAGATCATTCATGAAGCTATATTTTAAAGCATCCCTTATTGCTGCTGCCTCTGCATGGTTATTGGTGGAGGGGTTTGTAGGCGGCTGCAAGTAAGCTTTTCCTATGGCCTCAGCTTTGGAATTCCAGACTGATGGGAAAGTATCCCACCTGGATTCACATGTGCAAAATAGCTCATGCTTTAATAACGGTGGGGACTTAAGTTTCAGAAAGTTCAAAATGGGTTGATAAGCATCTGAATCTCGTTTTTAAACAGCCAAAGGCACATTCAACCACCATTCTGCACCTGCTGAATCTGTGATTGAAGTTTTCCTTGCTGTAGTTCAGGGATCCTGTGTAGAACTTCATAAGGCAAGGGAGCAGAGGGTAAACAGGGTCACACAATATCCCAATAAGCATCTCCACTTCACCAATCAGGATTTTCTGACTGGGACAAAAAGTTCCATCCAAGAGCTTTCTGTACTGGCCAGAATTTCGGAAGATGTGCATGTCGTGAGCCTCCCTCACTATCCAACCGTGATGTTGGTGAAATGACCTTTGTGATCTATCAACCCCTGCAACACCATCAAGAAGTACCCCTTTTGGTTTTTATACTCAGAGGCCAGGTCAGGAGCTGTTGGGCATTGCTAACTTCCACAGCGTGATTGCCACTCGCTTCTGAACTGTTAAAGCCGGCTTCAGTCTTGTGTTGCTGTGCTTCAGGGCAGGGTCCAGCACATCACAAAGTTCCACAAAAGCGAACATGTGCATGTGAAAGTTCTGCACCCACTGCTGGTCGTCCTAGGACTCCAAAACGATGTGGTCCCACCAGTGTGTGCTGGTCTCACAAGTCCAAAACTGCCACTCCACTGTCACCAATGCAGCCAGCAGCTATGAGTTCTTGGACCGCAGTTGGGAGATGTGCAAAACCAAACCATCATTGTCATCATCATTATGATAGGGAACTGTCATTGAACTTTGTAATAGAAGGAAAAATTGCGCAACAGCCAGTGTATTTGCTGAAATGATGTGGGCTACGAGTTGAAGCATTTGGGGATCCATGGTTGCACTGGAATGCCGCAGTAGAAAATGGTGCAATCTCCAGTTCATTTTTGCACGGTTACTGGGTGCTCTGAATTCTGGGACAGTGCTTCACATTCTGGGATTCAAACATGAAATGCCCACAAGCAATTTGGGCTAAGGCCCTGTGGTATAGATACTCACAATGCACTGCTCATGCTGTCAAACTCGCACAAGGCAATGGGGGTGCGGAAACTCAAAACAGAAAAAAGGTAGGTCAAATTTCAAGAAGCTTTGTGGTCACTTAATTCAAATTCATAATAATGAGGTTAAAATAGAATTTATTAAAAATCAAATTTATCTTATAGTGTAGCCACAGTCTTACTTTCATTTACTATGGTTTCAGCTTACTACAGCGGTTTGCAACATAGCAGTGCATACAACAAGCTAAAAAAAGATCAAATGCATGAGTGTTTCAAATCCACCACAGAATACACTGTCCTAGACAGGGAGCACAGACACATTTTCAAAATCTGCTCAATGCCATATGAGGACTGTTGAGTAAATGAGTAACAACTGAAAGCAGCTCCCTTCTTCACCAGCCTGTTGGAGCCAGGACATGGCATTTAAACCATGCCTCAGCTCCAACAGGCTCCTGCCCTCCCTTTCTCCCTCTTGTCACAACATGGAGTGGGAGCAGGCCTCCACCAGCTCATTTGGGCTGGGAGGCGCCTCCCGGTGAGAACAGGGTCCTGCAGAATTGGCATTTCCCCTCACAGTGGCTCTACAAAGAGCCACAGCAAGGGGAAATTGACAAAATTTCATGGCACATTTGGACAGTTCTTACAGCACACAAGTGTGCCACAGTACACTGGTTGAAAGCCACTGCTGTACAGTGGTGGTTTTCAGCCTGAGGTATATATACCTCTGAGGGCACTCAGAGGTGTTCTACAGTACTCAGCACATCTAGATCAGAGTTTTCCAACCTGGCTTTGCATCCCCAAGAGCGGTCATAAGATGGGTCTAAAGGGGTGGCAAATTCAGGTCCAGCATTAGGAAGTAGCAAACACTGCAGTTACTTGGGGGTCCCATGCCAAAGCTCAGTTACATGCCTCAGCACCAGGTGGAAGGACCTGGGCTCCAGACAAGGCTTATAACTGGAAAAACAGACTCAAATATGACATTGAACTCTAAATTTATATTCCAATCAAGTCTGCTTTATAATTGTGTAGTAAAAATGAGAAAGCAAGCAATTTTTTAATAATATGTTGTGACATTTTTGTATTTTTATGTCTGATTGTGCAAGCAAGTAGTTTTTAAGTGAGGGAAAACTGTGGTAGTCAAGACAAATCATACTCCTCAAAGGGGTACAGTAGTCTGCAAAGGTTGTGAATCACCACTGTAGAGGAGACCACATTGGTGCTAACTGGCTATGGTTCCCAGTTACCCAGGCCATGAGGGGCAGAGAGGTGGTGAGGCGATGAAGGAAGTAGGAGAGAGGTGGGTGAAAGGAGGGAGAGATGGGGAGAGACTCCTGAGGGTGGAACAAGCTAGTGCCATAAATCAACCAATCAGTGAAGAGTCTAGCTTCCACAGAGCAAAAGCTAACACCAAAGGCTCTCAAAATAATTGTTTGTTTGTATCAGGGCAGTCAGCAGACATTGCCAGGCCCTGGACAGGGTGGAGTGGGGGGGGCATCTCTAGGTTGCTGAGAGGGGCAGGGTGTTGGGTGGAAGGGGCAGAGCTGGGGGATAGCCACCTCCCTGCAGCATCTCTGTGCAGCTCAGCACACACCATTTCAGCCTCCAGTGGTTATTTAAGGGGCTCTGGGCTCCTTCTGCTTCCACAGTAGCAGCAGCCAAGAGTCCTGGGGCCTTTCAAATCACTGAGTCCCAGGGCAGCTGCTCCATTTGCCCCCTACCCCCATCAGTGGGCCTCTTTTGTATTTTGCAGTGCCGATTTGGGAGTGGGCTAACTGTAGGTAGAATAGCAGTTTTACATTGTTGGCACTACTTTTGTGACATTCATTAGACTTAAACTTTTGTTTCTGAAAAATTGGCATTAGTTGTATTCATGTTTAGTTGTACTTTCAAGAAGAAAATTGCTCAGGCTTCCATTTAGTTGGAAAAACATGTTTTTTAAATTAAACAACTTCTACTGAAGAACAAATGGATTTAAATTATAGGAAAAAATGTTTCACAAAATGCAGAAAAATTTAGTGAAGCCCAAAACTTAAAAAATAAATAAATATATCCAGAGGTCTGGCAAAATCCCCAGCACTAATAGGTTCTCACATTCCTCATCTGTGTACAGCTAAAACGGAGATTGTGATACCACCGTTTTAACTCCCATTCCAACGTGATATGCCTTTCATTCCTTCTGCAAATCAAAAGCTTTCTTTAACGGTAAATATTTCTAGTACAACTGTTACAGTTCTAACAATAAGATAGAATACGGAAGTAAACCCAATTCTGAAATGAGTGATGACCTCACAGTAAGGTACAGGTGACTACATGGTTCATTTCCAGAGTAGGTGCACCACAGATAAACTACAAGGAGAAATTTTTCATACTGTATTAGCTCTAAGCAGTGATTTTGCTGGAGAAGGGGAGGATGAGAGAATGAGGGTGGGTGGTGCTCAGGAATTCACTCTGGTTGGCTGAAGATTCAACTCAAAGTAGAAATATGCTTACTTTTGTGTGCATGATAAATAGATAAATTCTTTAAAAAAATCAGTGATTTCTTAATTCAATTTTGCAAGCATAATTATAGTGCTTTGTAAAAGAGCTGCTCAGGTTCTGTGGTCCCAGTGTAACAAAGAACAAAATGCCTTTCAACATGCTGGTTTGAGTGTTTCAGTTTTACTTCTGACAATTCAGGAGTTTGAATTACAGTATCTCTGTAGATGTATGCACGGAAAAATGTATACAAAATGGAGTCTGGTACAGGATGAACCTCTCTCATCTGGCACCCTCAGGAGCTGACCAGTGCTGTCCAAGAGAATTTGCTGGGTCATGGAAGGTCAATATTGTCCAGCACATTACCAACACTTTCACTTCTTACTGGGCTCTTAGAAGATACTTAGGGGATAAACTGCAGCTAAATAATAGCACAGAACACTGAGGGCCAGGACTGGCAGATGGAAACAAATGTTATGGGACCACAGGAAACTTGGCCACACCCATGATAAGTGGTTGTCTGGCTAACTAAAATCATGCTGGATTACAGATGTTGCCAGACGAGAGAGTTCCAGATTAGAAAGGTTCAACATGTCCTGTCCTGTCCTATACTAAGTGAAGGCAGTGAGCACCTACGATTTTAACAAAATTGCTGTTTTGCTTTTTAAGTCGGATATGAGACATGTGGCCACTCAATACTCATGCACTGAAACTGAAAATGAGGAAAAAAGTCTAGTATATGGAGGATGAAAAAAAATCAAGCATTAAGTGGTTCACTTTTGAATATTAATGATAAGATTTTCCTAATTACATCAGTTTTCATTATGTATGTGGAATATGAGTGTATTACTTCATGTGATTACACAGCATGTCTGACTTATGCTTTTTCAAAACAATTATGATTTTTAACGTCTTTGGCGCCCACAGCAACCCATATCTGGGGTTGCACTTAGAATAAGATATGAGTAGTGCTGAATTGATCTAATTCTAACCAAAGGCCCCAGTTAACAGCGCAGTATTGTCATTTCAAAATGCACACAAAATAAATTTGTGTGACATGACAACATCGGCAGGGATTCTTGCTGAGGATAATCCTTATGCTGGTCTGGCACATGCTGACTGAACTGTCTCTCATCACAAGAGTGAATTATTCCTCTATCTTGGGCTCAACATGGAGCTATTTAGTCTTTTAAAGTACGTCTCATAAAACTTAATGTGAACAGGAACATTAAAGAACTGAAAACATCAAATGGAAATGTTCAAACACTTTTAAATAAGTTGCTGCAGTGTTATGAAACCAACTGTAAGAGAATTGTGCTAACCCTTGCACGTAAACAAGAAAGTAAAATTCACAGCAAACTTGTGAAGTCAGCCAAACAGCCCCAACAGGAAAGGTTTCCCTGGTAGGGTTTTTCCCCCATGTGCATTGCAGGATTTTTCCATTCAACAGATTTCAACAGCAATACCACCTTCCTTCAAGTGGACTTTGAAGAGGCAGATATTAAATAAGCTACGTTTTGGCTACATTTACTGCTTACTGCAGAGCATTGTCTCCCTACTTATTGCAAATCTTCCCTCTTGTGAGCTCTTTCTAGAGGGCTCATGAATGTAGTGAGATTACTTTTATCATGGGTTATTCTGCAATCCTTTCCATTTGTGTGAGCCAAAAGAGCAGAGAGTTAACTCTCTAGGTGCCAGATAATGGTACTGGGCTTAAACTGCAGCAAGGGAGGCTTATGTTGTACATTTGTAAAAAGCTTCCTAACTGTCAGAGTGGCTAAACACTGGAATAAATTGTTTTGGGGAATTTTGGCATCTCCAGCTTACTGGAGAGTTTTAAGAGCAGTTAGACAAACAGCTGTAAGGGCTGGTCTAGCTCAGGGGTAGTTGATAATTTTTGATGAGGGGCCACTCCAAGAATTTGGTAAAGGGCTACACTCTTCCATGATATTAAGGGAGGAACGTGGGGGTCTGGGATGGTGATTCGGTACAGAAGGGAGCGCAAGGTAGGGGAGTAGTATACACGACGGTGTGTGGGGTCTGAGATGGAGTTTGAGTGAAGGTGGGGGTTGTGACCTGAGGCAGGGGATTAGGGTGTAGACGTGAGTACAGGGATGAGGAGGGACATGGGTGTGGGTGCAGGAGAGGATTCTGACCTGGAGAAGAGATTTAGGAGGGGATTCATGGTCTGGGAGGCGTTGTGACCTGGGAAGGGGATTAGGGTGCAGGTTCAGGGAGCGGGTGTGAGTGCAGGAACAGGGGTACAGAGGGTTAGAGCTATGACCTGGTGAGGGGAAGCACAGGGTTGGGGGGAGGGAGAGAGCAGAGTATCCAAGGAAGGCTCATGCCAGGGGGCACTTACATAGGTGGCTCCAGCCAGCTGCATAGCAGGTCCCTCAAGCAGATTCCCTGTCTGCCCTGCCCCCTTCCCCTCACAGCTGAGAGTGGCTGGCTGTGAGAATCATGTACTTCTCTGAGCAATGCTGTGAGCCTTGGCTGGGGGGGAGGCTTTGCATGTTGCCCCCACCCCCAGCAGCCAATGTGAGTTGTGAGATTGTGCTGGGGGTGGAGGCAGCACACAAAGCCTCTCCTTCCTCCCCAAGCTTGCAGCAATGCTTTGCGCAAACAGCCCCAAAGCTGGCTGCTTTGAGCAGCTTGCAGGGGTGAGGGAGGGTCCTGCTGGGCCATTGTCCAGATCCAGTGGCTTGGTGGGCTGGATCCAGCCCACAGGCCATATATTGCCTACCCCTGCTTTAGATGATGCTTGGTCGAGCCATGAGTGCAGGGGACTGGACTTGAAGACTTGAGGTTCCTTGCAGTTCTGTTATTCTATGATTCGGTGATCCAGGGCCTAGCCTCTACATGCTACCCCATGGACTACAGAGAGATTGAACTAAGTTCTAGTTTGAAGGTCCAAGCCAAGTGACATGCAAAAAGGGAAATGGTTCAGATGATCGTATGTACACTTAATTTTCAACACAAATTTTAACAATATTTGGGTTCTACCCAAAGTAAGATTTTCAAAAAGAAACCTACAACAAATGTAGGATTATCTGAGACTTGATGGTCATTATTATAACACATACTGTGATTGTTTGGCTATGAGGAAAAATCTCTCTAGTACACCTGATCTGAAAGCACAGGCCTCTATTATTTTAATAAGGGAGAATCTTCACAAGCTTTTAAAAATAAAGGGCCTATATATATTACCCTGGCCATTTCATTTCAATTTTCTTCAGTGTTGCTTTAAAATTATTCAAGAAATACATCTTTGCAATATGTTGGAAGAGATAGTTATCTCGTGTTTGGTGTTCTTAAAATACAGAGAACTTGCATTTCCAAATGAAATTATTTTTATTCAACATTGCATAACTTAGTAATAAGAGCGTGGAGTTGTAAGCTGCCATCACTCCACAATGTGCCCTTTTAGAAGAGTTTGACTGCTTTTAAGAAGTGGCCAAGGAACATTCAGAGGTCCAAAAAGAGAAATTATTCAGTATCCATCTGTGAGAAAATCTATGTAAAGCAGCGTTTCTCAGTCAGTGTACATGTGCCCTGTGGTGTATGCAGATGTGTTTTGGGGGGTGTAAAACTCATCTAGATATTTGCCCAGTTTAACATGCTGCATAAAAAGCACTAGTAAATTCAGCACAAAGCAAAATGACTTGTTTATGCGGCTGTCTACATTATGCACTGAAATGTAAGTATGCTATCTTGGAAGAAAAGGTTAGAGGACTTGAGGCACAAATATCAACCCTTCAGTCCATCAGAGAAGGTGAAGACTTCCTCGATAGAAGGCATCATTTAGTAGCGCAGGCACAGCAGGCTGAGCAACCGATGACAGCAGTAGAAACTGAGGAAGAAAGCAGGAAGCATGTAACCTCCAGGAGAGGAAAGCCCATTCAGTTTTCTCCAATTCTTGTAGAGGTAAGCAACCACTTTCAAGCTCTTTGCATGGGTGATATAATGGAGAATGCTGTGGTAGAGATCTCTCAGAGAAGGGATCAGAAGAAGACCCCACTGGCTGAAAGGCATGGGATGAGTAGTTCTAGGGATGGCAGTTCTATGACCAACACCTACAAAAGAAGAAGATGAGTGGTGGTGGTTGGAGATGCCCTCATAAGAGGTATTGAGTCATCCATTTGGTGACCAGACCTGGAATCTCGAGAAGTTTGCTTCTTACCAAGAGCTAGAATCTAGGATGTGACGGAAAGACTTCCAGAAATCATCAAACCTGCGGATTATTACCCCTTCCTACTTCTCCATGTAGGAACCAATGACACAGCAAAAAATGACCTTGAGCAGATCTCTGCTGATTATGTAACTCTGAGAAGGAAGATCAAAGAATATGGAGCGCAAGTGGTGTTCTCATCCATCCTCCTTGTTAAAGGAAGGGGTTTAAATTATCAAATCATGGAAGTAAATGCATGGCTGCGCAGGTGCTGTCAGAGAGAGGGATTTGGCTCTTTGACAATGGGATTCTGTTTTGAGATCAAGGATTGCTAGGAAGTGATGGGCTGCACCTAACAAAGAGAGGAAAGAGCAATTTTGCGGGCAGACTTGCAAACATAAGGAGAAGGGCTTTAAATTAGATTTGTTGAGGGAAGGTGACCCAAGCCCTGAGGTAAGTGAAGAAGGAAGAAGGTACAACAAAGTAGGACGACTCATTCGAAAGGAGAAAGTAGGCCAATCAGCTTATTATCTAAGGTGTTTGTACATGAATGCAAGGAGACCAATATAACAGCACACAGGCAATCCAGAAAATTTTTGGAGAATGTTGGGGGTAACTTCTGGGACAAGTGCTGAAGGAACTGACCAGGGGACATGCACAGCTTGACCTACTGCTCACAAAAAGGGAAGACATAGTAGGAGAATGATTAGGGGTCTGGAGCACATAACCTATGAGGAGAGGCTAATAGATCTGGGCTTACTTAGTTTGCAGAAGAGAAGACTGAGGGGTGATTTGATAACAGTCTTCAACTTTCTGAAGGGGGCTGTAAAGAGGATGGAGAGAGACTGTTCTCAGTAGTGACAGCTGACAGAACGAGGAGCAATGGTCTGAAGTTACAGAGGGAGAGGTGTAGGCTGGATATTAGGAAAAACTATTTTACCAGGAGGGTGGTGAAGGACAGTACTGCATTACCAAGAGAGGTGGTGGAATCTCCATCCCTAGAGGTTTTTAAGTACTGGCTTGACATAGTCATGGCTGGGATGATTTTCATATGCTTGATCCTGCTTTAGGCAGAGGGCTGGGCTAGATGACCTTATGAGGTCCCTTCCAGCCCTAGAACGCTATGATTCTACAATTCTACGACATTTATATTCCAATTTATTTATAATAAAAATGAGAAAGTAAACAGTTTTTCAGTATTAGTATGCTCAGACTCTTGTATTTTTATGTCTGATTCTGTAAGCAAGTAGTTTTAAGTGAGGGGAAACTTGGGGGTATGCAAGGCAATTCTGACTCCCGAAAAGGGTATAGTTGTTTGGAAGGTTTGAGAGCCACTGATGTAAAGCAACAAACTTCATACAAACCACTACTGGTTCCATGTTGAATTCAGTTATATTGATGCAATGTACTGCTCAGAGGTGCTGTGGTCACAGTCACTGGGCTTTGTCCTACTCTTGGGATCATCACCTTATGGTGGTGAGGGGGCTTGCCTGTTCCAGTGAACCTGAGAACAATGCCATAGAGTCTTGTACTCCCAGCAGGGTGACCCGTGGCAGCAAGGTCCAGGGGGAGGGTCCAGATGAAGAACGATCGTAAAAGTCCTCAATGGCAGAACAGACAGAGGATAGCAATCATAATGCTAACAAAGCTATGAAGATGGGTGAAGGCTGCAGTGGACAGGAGACTCCAGTCATCATGCTTCCCATGCCCAATGAACCTGTCCATCAAGGATAGTGTGGTGGCTGCAGTGCAACAGTTCCCCCACATAAAAAGAAGTCATGCACAGGCATCTCTCTGTGTGCACTAGTTCCCTATGGTTAAGTTCTACGGTGAAGGGCAATGGGAGCAAGATTGTGAAAGCTGGAAACTTTTAGTCATGGACCAGCATGTAGGCAGTGGATGTATGTATCAGTCATTTCCTTTCAATGACCAAGGCAGAAGGACTGTCCAGCAGCTGCATCCACAACTGAGCAGCATGCTTTAGGATCTGTTCTGCTCACCCCACAGGTGGAGAGGGTTAGAAAGGTGCCCTACAAGGAGAGGCAGAGAAAGAACTGCCCCACACCCCTCCAACAGTTACCAACACCTGCCCCTTTTGTGATAAGTCCTGCAGCTGCAGAAGTGGGCTGGTCAGCCATCGACAGATTCCTAAATAGGAGGGTGACATGAAGACATCCTGCTTGTCACCGAGTGACAATCAAGAGAGACTGGGATTGTGATTTTAACAAATGAGTGTAATACCATCACTTCTTTTAATGATCAGTGTAAAAGTAGGGCACTTGGGAAAGAATGTGGGTGACAAATTACCATGCCAGGTTGCCACATCCTCCTTTAGAAATACCAAAAAAAAAAATCTAAAAATTGTTTCCATATATACATATATATATATATAGAGTGTAGTATGCGACAGCATCATGTCACTTTTCTGTTTCAGCTATCTCACCAGTCATTTTGGTGGATTTGTGTACCTGAGAGATGTATTCACAGCATAAAGGACAGAATGGTGCTCGGATTTGTCTGTGGGGGTATATGAGGCCATGAGGAAAAAAAATCAATTTTTAATGTCACATTCAGCTAAAATACTTACTTTTTAGCTGCATTCCAAATATTAAAAAAGTTACATTTCAACATTGGTAGGCATTATTTATTGCGAAATAAAGATCACCATGAAGCATCATTTCATGTCCTTGAAAGAAAAAAGATAATTATTTTTAAAAAAGGGGTGTGTTTATGTGTGGGGCTGAGGAGTGGGGAGAAATCTCATTCTCCTGATACCTGTGGAACTCCACACACTTAACTGTACATGGGGACCAATGTTTTGGTTCTTTGTGTCTAATCTTTGCAGTGGAACAGGTACATTAGCATTCTGATATGTTCTCAGTTCACCTACACCTTTCTTGTAAAGCAGCATTATTGTATAGCTAGCAGACCTGCCTTTCAGGATTTTGCAGAAAAATAACTTTTTTTCTGAGCATGTACACTTAATGAGTTTAGCAACTACAAAGACTGACAAATACAAGAAAGAAGAGGCCCGTAAACTATTTACAAATATTTTAATCTTTTCTGAGAACCATTCATTACTATTACAGAATAGTGTTTTGTATGTGCAAACTTTAGTGTCTTTTCCCTAAGATCATATTTTGTGGAAGGGAGAAACACACTAAACAAGTAAAAAATATGACCCTGTATACAGTAAATGTTTGAAATGCACAATTTTGAGTTGCACTTCACTCACATTAACACAAGTCAACTCAAAATCCTGCTCCCCGCCAGCCCTGCCTCAACCCTGCCAGCCCTGGGCAGCCCCAGTTCAAGCTCCCTCAGCTCACTCACAGCTCTGGCTCACCCCCAATGCCTGGCCATGGCTGTGGTTCCGTCTCACTAGCTCTCATGTGCTGCTCTGGCTCAGTACCCCTGGCCTGGGTTCAAACCCCAACTGGCTCACCATCCAAGCACAGCTCTGGCTTACCACCCCAACATGTAGCTCCTGCTCAAACCCCCTCTCCCCCCGCATGTGGCTCTGGCTCAATCCCCTCCCTGCGCTGGTTCAAACCCACTGCGTGCGGCTCTGTCTCACCAACCCTGCACACGGCTCCAGTTCAACCACCCCCGCCCGACCATGCATGGCTCCAGCTCACTCCCCTGCATGGCTTCAGCTCATCTCTACCCCTCCCTGCAGCCTCAGTACACCCCAGGTTTAACACTCTGTCCTCCTTCCGTGGCCCCAGCCCACCTCCAGGCTTAACCCTCCTCAGCTGCACCCCTCAACCCCAGGACTTACCTTTCAGAAAGAGCTCCTGCTGCTTCCCCAGCTGCAGAACATGCATTCCAGCCAGAAAAAGCTAACTTACATGAAATTTAAGTTGTGCATGGGAACTGAACCCTTGTGTAAATGGAGCCACTACTGTAATAAGGCATGAACAATTTCTGCAGGGTATGGCAAGTTGTAGCTTTTTCTGATTTGAATATTTCTGATATTACACACCTGAATCTCATTCTTGTCTGATCTAAAAGTGAAAGTAATTAGCTGATGAATCTGCTGCATTTCTGGTGTTTTGGGGAGTTATAAACATGCAGTAATTACCTAACCTGCCTTATGGTTTGTACCAATATGTCACATAAAAGTTGCTCCTCCAAGCCCGAAACAGTTATATGAAACTGACCAGTTGTGGCTAACAGTGATGGGAATGGATTTAACTGCTAGTAATAGTTTTTAGTGCTTTTGCAAAAAGTGCTTCCAAATTACACTAGCTGGATGTACATTTCTCACCCAGCCCTATTTATCTGCTGTTAGTTTGGTTCTGTTTGTTTGTTTTTGATGGAACTGTCTTGTCTTTTGTTTAAAACAGAACAAAATCCCAATCCAATCCCAACCAAGCCAAAAGATTCAAATTTCATCCCCCCCGCAAACCTACAAAAAAGTTGATGAGAGTCATTTTTGTCAGAAATAAAATCAGTTTTTGACCATTTGTACTGTTAAACTATTTTCGACACTAGCTTAAGGGAACTATCTCATGCAGACCAGTTTAGCTGCAAACAGTTTGGAAAAGGTCTATTTCCTAGTCTATTTGATGGATATCTGTTCTCAGTGGTGTCAGATGGCAGAACAAGGAGTAATGGTCTGAAGTTAAAGAGGAAGAGGTGTAGGTTAGATATTAGGAAAAACTACTTCCAGGAGAGTGGTGAAGCATTGGAATGTTGCCTAGGAAGGTGGTGGATTCTCCTTCCCTTGAGGTTTTCAAGTTCCCGCTTGACAAGGTCCTGGCTGGGATGACTTAGTGGGGATTGATCCTGCTTGAAGCAGGGGGCTGGAGGTCCCTTCCAGCCCCATGATTCTATGATTCTATGATATGGGAAAATGCACCAAGAGGTATATTCCTTCCTCTTTCCTTACCTTACTATTATTTCATCACAACTCATATCTATTGATGGAGCCCTACCAAATTCTCTGCCATGAAACGTGCATCACAGTCTATGATAGCTGGTCCTTCACGTGCTTTTACCCCATATTACACAGATGTCACAAGAGGAGACCAGTGATTCTTAAATTGGGGGTCTTGAGTCCCAAAGTGGTATGCGGTTATTTTAGGGTGTTATGGCATTTCCACCCTTACTCCTGTTCTGTCTTCAGAGCTGCGTAGCTGGAGAGTGGTAGCTGGTGGCTGGGCATCTAGCTGTGAAGATATAAGGATCTGAGGCGGAGCAGAATACCATATAGTACCACACTTACTTCTCTGCTGCTGCCTTTGGAGCAAGGTGGCCAGAGAGCAGGTACTATTGAGTAAAGGCCCAGCTCCGCAGGTAGCAGCACAGAAATAAGAATGGCAATACCATACCATGCTACCCTTGCTTCTGTGCTGCTGCTGAGAGAGACTCTGCCTTCAGAGCTAGGGTCCTCGCCAGCAGCTGCTACTCTTCATATGCATAGCTTTAAGGGCAGCATTGCCACTAGCAGCACAGAAGTGAGGGTAACAACAATCCCTCTACAATAACCTTGTGACTCCCCCCAAGTTTTTTTTGTGTGGGGGGGGGCTTCAGGAATCCTATAATTATAACACTGTGAAATTTCAAATTTAAATAGCTGAAATCATGCAATTCACAATTTTTAAAATTCATTGTCCATTTGATTGAACCTGATGAGAGGGAAGTTACAGTGTGTAGTAAATTTTTAAAGAGTAGTACTTTTCAATCCTTTTAAAAATTGAAGTTTGGTGGTAAACATGATCTGAAAAGTATTATTCTATTATTAGAGATGAAAGTAGAGATGCTAGCAATGGAGTTGAAAGAACATACAAATTAAGCATTGGATTAGAAATGTCTGCACTCGTCTTAAATTCTTTTCTGTACATTTGTATCTGGTTTATGGCTTATTTTCCCAAGAGCAGGGCTTACTGGAATTATAGCCTGTGGGCTTTTCTAGATTTTTAGAAACCAGTTTATGCGCTCTGTGTAGCCCAAAGGAACTTCTGGATTTGTCATTGTTTGAATGACTTCATCATTTTAGGTCTGTGATATTATGTTTCAATATCTTGTTTAAATACATTTATACGATTACCTCCCTGCACCATCATAGGCAGCAATTTTAAAATTCCAGATAGTAGAAGAAAGTGAATAGCTCAGTGCAATGGGGAGGGTTTGCCAATCAGGGAGTGCTGCCATAGTTGCATCAGCCTTGATTAGAGTTGGGTGCAGTGTGGTGACTCAGTGTCATGAAGCATTTCCTGTCTGGCACTGGGCAGGCTTGCAAAGACAAACCTGGCTAAATACTTACATTGAAACTGAAATGCACACATGAGGACATGGCACACTTGCTACAAGTACTGTGTCATGACAAAAAGTGCAGAAAGACTTAGGAAAGTAGTTTAAGGCTAGAGCTTCAATATGATGCTCCCAGTTAGTCTGCTACCGTCAGCCCATTTGACTTTTCTGAGGAGTTTTGCCTGAATCTGTGACTTCAGAACTTGGCTATGTACACTATTGTAATTCATGCCATGTTGCCTTTAGGAGCCTTGTACTGTTTTCACTGTGGCGAGTTACAGGATTTAGTGGAGTTTAGACTGAAAATGGGAAAATCTTGTGGGAGATGGATTGAGGAGATAGGTGATAATACGGCATAATGGCACTTGTCTCATGGCACCCTCCTTTTCTACTGAATTTATGCTGACTGTGAGTGTACAAACAAACAAAAACATTTTTTTCAAAAGTGAATTGAACTGAGTGTTGCTTTGTCTGCAGGTGAAAAGCTGGAAAGAACTCAAGTTTAAACTGACCTCGACTGGATGTTAAATCTGACTCCCAATGATAGCACAGATCACCATGAAATGTTTCACAGCTGATCACTTCTACAGAAACCTCCAGCAATTCCTGGGACAGGGGTATAGTTTTGTGGATAGAAACCATTTCCATTCAGCCTATGTCTATGCAGCAAAACCAACAGTTAAGCCAGACTGACTCTGGCATACAGGCCTTTCTAACAAGCTTGGAGTCCGCTGATTTTCAGTCCCAAATCAGGTGACTCTTGGCATGTGTTGAATAAAAGAACAAAGTCTTGCAGTAACAAAATTGGAGTAAAAGTTTCCTATAATTCTTTGCAAGTGGCCTGTGGTGACTTAAGGAGAGCTTTCTATTTAGGGAAAGCGTATGTGCCATTGTGAGAACTGGATCTGGGGTTAGGGGTGATGGCAGGTATTTAAAAATAAAATCTAGTACAGGGTGAGCAACCTTTCTGAGGTGGCGTGCTGAAATTTGACCTTTTGACCTCTATGTATGGCTCAAGTGCCCGTGATTCTTTTTAAAGTCACTAGAGGTACATCTACACTGGAGAGTTTTGTCGACCAAACCAGTGTTTCATCAACACAACTCATGGAATATTCACACTGAAAATTGTTCTGTTGATTTACTGTTGACAGAACATGGCACTTTTGTCAACAGCCTTCTGCCTTTTCCCCACGGGGCAGAACGCCTTTCTCGACAGCTCCTGTTGACTGAAATCAAGTGCAGACAATCTGGGGGAGGTGGTGCTTCTGCCAACAGATAAGTTCTCCATGGCACTGGCCAGATAGCCCTGGGAGATGCCCTGTCCACAGCAAGCAGAGCCCCTGCCTCTGGCCAGTTCTAAAGCCACAGGGAGCCCTGGAAACATCATGGCAGGAGGCTGAGAACATGCAAACAGCAGAGCCACAGGCTGCTGTGAAAACACCCTCACAGCCACACCATGCTAGAAAGCTGTCCCCATGGCAGACCAGCAGGGGAGCATGGGATTCCCCTGGGCCCTCAAGGGAGCATCCTGAGGGATTCCAGTATCCACCCCAGGGCACAAAACGCTGGGCCCCATCCTGCACCAGGCCCAAGCTGCAAGACTACCTCAGCCTCTGGGCTGAGAAGCCATCTTCTTGGACCCCTTGGCCAAGAGGAGGAAATTCCCGGCCTACAGCCAACTGGCCACTGCCTTGGCAGCACTTGGCCACCCCACCCAGATGATGGAGCAAGTCTGGATGAAGGTCAAGGGGCTGAGGCAGAGGTACATCTGGGCCCAGGACACTGCCAGGAGGTCAGAGGCAGGACCTGCATCCTGTCCCTACTTCCACAAACTCCACAATTTCCTGAGGGGCAAGAATTCCTACCCACAACAGCCACTGTCCTCACAGACGAAGGGCCCCTCCCTGCTGCCAGAGCCACAGGAGGAGGAGGAGGAGCAGCGCAGGACCCAGCCAGAGCCAGAGCTGGAGCCAGACATGGGGTCCA
Source organism: Carettochelys insculpta (assembly GCF_033958435.1). NCBI lineage: Eukaryota > Metazoa > Chordata > Testudines > Carettochelyidae > Carettochelys > Carettochelys insculpta. The sequence goes on along the minus strand of NC_134147.1, from coordinate 11,583,242 downwards.
AGGTGAGCAAGGGCACCCTGATGACTGGCTTGGATACCGGCGCCTCCAGCCAGGCCACATCCAGAGTATCCCCAGCCTTCTGAGGGGGACCCTCCAGTAAGTAAGTCACACACCCCAGGGCATGGGGTGGGGGGTGCCAGCGCCTGTGATGGCTGGATGCAGGCCATGCACACGGGCAATGGCCTGACCTCAGACACACTAAGGAGTGTGGCACCTGGCACATGGGCATGACTGCAGGCAGCAGGCAGCATCCGCTCCTGTGGACAGTACTGAGAACCACAAGGGTAGGAGGGGCTGGAGAGGGCCTGGCTGTGCTCAGAGTACCCACCACCCATGTGGGGACCCCTCTGTGCCCAGACACCCCCCTCAGCTGCTTGTCCATTGATCAGGGTGGGGGGACTGCAGCAATCAGGCTGGTCCCCAAGTCACAGTGAGGTCCCCATGTGCCAGGGCCCACTGTCGAGGGCACACATGCCAGTGGTCCTGGGACATCTCCATCCCTTGGCCTGAGGGTGGGGTGGCTGCTGCTCATGGTGGGTTGGGAGCCAGGCCTTAGGGGCTATGTTGTGGGAATGACTCAACATCTCTTATTGTCTTCCTTACAGCTGCACCATCTAAGGGCCAAACCAGCCCTCCTCCCTCGCCAGGGCCAGCCAGCCCCATCCTGGAAACGGAGTCAGGCAGCCCAGGGCTGTCACCCATGCCAGCTGACACCCCAGTACACAGAGGGCTCACATCCAGGGGTCTATAGATGGGGGGGCAACAATCTCCCAAGGGGTCACTGGCCTCCTGGAGAGGCAGCTGCAGGAAGATTAGGCGTGGCGCATGTGGGCCTGGGACCAACTGATATCCCACCTAGACACTGTCACCAGTGTCTGTTGGGGCCAGGAGTCCTAGCCACCCATGACTGCTGCCTGCATCCCCTGTCCCCACAGCCCTGCCCCCACCAGCCACTCACAAGGCATTGTGGACCTTGTCTGGTAGGTGATGGCCATGACCACCACCCCTCCACCCACAGGCCCTCCATGGCATGCCAGCCCCCCTTACTCCCCCTGCTGAGCATGACACTGCCACAGCCCTAGCACCACTGCACCTTGCAACGCTTCTGGCCCCAATCCAGTCCTGATGGAGACCCTGAACCCACAAGCGGAGGGGATCCCAAGGTCAAAAATGCTTGGGGCCCTGCTTGCCCATGGGATCGCAACCCTCCCAACCCCCCTCCCTGGAGTAATGCCCTTACACCCCTGTTACAGGCCCCCCAACTCCCCAGGCCCTCCCTGCCATGCCAACTGCTCCTGTTGAGCCTGACCCCACTGCAGCCCCATCACCCGTCCCCATGTTCCCAGCCTCACACCAGCCCTGACTGGGACCCTGAACCTATGTCAGGAGGGGATCCTGAGGCCGCTGCCACTTGGAGTCACATGGGGTCATGGTCTCGCACCCACTGTCCCAAGCCCCCCTCCCCGCTCCCCCGTATATAGTTACATCTTCTTCTACACTGTACAGAATTTTTTGCACAATGTTTATTCAACACATTTCTCTTTTTTGAGTAAACAAGTTACTTGATCATCACACTAACATCCCTCTTTATTGAGGAGGTAAAGGGAGGGCTCTTGGTGGGAATGACATAGGGCAGTGGGCCCAAGGCGCACAGTGCAGGGGCTCTGGGAAGTGTTATTGAGGGCCATGGGAGAAGCTGTTCCTCTAGGGCCTCCCAGATCCACAGCCCATCCTGATAGGCGTGGTAGACCAGAGCTGCACCTGGCTGCTCATAGCTGTGGTCAGCATCTGGCCCTCCACCCCAGGAGGAAGGACTCCCCACTTCTGCTCCACAATGTAGTGGAGGGCACAACAGGTGCCATTGCTTGAGGGACATTGTTCCCCCCTCCCCCATGTCCAGTTGCGTCAGCCAAAGGCACACTCAACCTGGTTCCATGCCAAGTTGAGTTAGGCATTAAACAGTTCCTGGCTTGTGTCCAGGTGCCAGGGTATGAGGGAGTAGGCAGTTTTCCCCACGATGCACATGCTATTGCATGTTCATATCCTCGATGGACCGCTCCCAGTGAGAGACATAGGTTCTTACATTCATTCTCCACAACAGGCTGGAGTTGCGGTACACCCACACTCTGCGTGTCCAGCCCAACCACCTGACATACACATCGAGAAACGGTCCCCTGTGGTTGACCGAGGTCTACAGCATGATGGAGCAATATCCCTTGCAGCTGATGAACCTGGCTGCACTATAGTCTGGGGCACAGATGGGAATGTGGGGCCTGTTGATTACCCTGAGGTAGTTGGGGAACCCCAGTGTGGCAAAGCCAGCCACAACTGCATCCAGGTCTGTGAGACAGAGGACCTTGCACAGCAGGAATGTGTTGAAGGCCATCATGACCTGCAAGGGGAAGGGACCAAGCACACACATCAGGGACTGTGGGAGGGCACCCCTAGGTCCCACAGGGATCCCCAACACACTCCTGTCCCTCTTTCCACCCCCACAAGCTCTTGGGGAGCCCTCCTATGTGAGGCTTCCCCCCCAGCAGCAGGTCTGTGTGAGGGTGGGATTACATGGTCCTCTGGGGATGGGACACCTCTGACCCTGCTCCCCAAGGGTCCCCCTTGGGTGGGACAGACCCTGCGCTCTCTGTGCAGGGCCTGCAGCCCAAGAGTGCCTTACCTGCATGAGGATGGCCCTGATGGTGGACTTGCCCACATGGAACTGGCCCCTGGGGTGGCCAGCTTCCATAGGGCAACTACAACCCACTTCTCCCGGGGGATGGTAGGCTGCATGCAGGTATCCAGTCTATGGAGGATGGGGGTCAAGCCAGATGCAGAGTTCCAGAAATGTGACCTTCAATATTCTGAAATTCTGGAGCCACTGCTGGTTGTCCCGTCAATCAGAATTGGTGCTGTGCCCCCAGATCTGCCAGAGCACCCAAGGGGGCGAGTGCAAGTGGGCCCATGTGGCGGCCACAGCATGCTCCTCAAAGCTGATGCCAGGCTCATCCCTGCAGAAAAAGAGGAGGTCAGCTGGGATGAGGTGCAACAAAAGCTATAAACACTGTGTGTGCATCCCATGCAAGCCCGCAGGGGCTGCTCTGGCACCAAAGCTATCTGGAAAGGGCACAGTCACTCACAGAATGTTTGTGAGCCCTTCAGTAGCTATGCTGTCCCTCAGAGAGGTAGGCAAGCCTCAGCATGGGCAGGGAACGGGGGTGGAGAGGGTCTGTTTAAGAGCGCACCAGCAATGCAATCCTGTCTGATGGGGTTCCAGGGGCTGTTCTGTTGAGGGAGTGGCCAGATGGTCTGGCCTCTTTCTGTCGACAGAGCGGGTCACTTTGCTGTATGGATGTGACCTGTCGACAGAAGTTTTTTGGAAGATCTCGGCCGACAAAGGCATCTGTTGACAGATTGTTGTAGTGTAAATGTAGCCTAATAGTCCTACTTAGAACAGCTTCATTAATAAATAAATTAAGGTGCAGACCTTTGCCTTTAGGTGGTGTTGGTAGCATTAGCCGGTCCTTTGTTAATCCACTGGAGTCCTGGCTTTCAGCAAGCTCCAGTCTGCATGGGGGAGGCAGGTTGGGCTGAGCTCCTGCCTTGTGTGCTCGTGAAAATTGGCTCATGCGCCATTCTTGGCACCAGTGCCAGAGTTGCTGACTCCTGATCTAATATTTGATGTATTACTACAGCAAATCTCCAGTTCAAACAGCTGATTAAATAGAATGTCCTGAAAGGTTCTAGTTTATTTTAAATCTATTGTCTGAATTTCTGTAAAGTGGATGAAATGCTGGGTTAGGAGAAAGCCAAGATCAGAGAGAGGAACTCTAAGTAAGACACAAGGATTTCCATGGATCCTTGCCTGTATAACCACATCTTAATTCAGGCTAGGAACCCCCTGTGCCACGTATTGTGCTAAACACTAGATTGCTGGACTGGTTTAAATGTGGACGAGTCTTATATTGAAACAAATCACTCGCTTCTCCTGTTGGGTGTATTACAAAGAAGGAAAAGGGATAATTTCATCAGGGAATGTGTTCCCCCACATAGATGGTATCAGATGTTTAGGAGTTGAGCAAATAACTATTTCTTTGCCTGTTTGATGGCATTTGAAAGTAGAGAGTAGTAATGATAGTTTATCACCAGCTAACCAGAAAGTAAATGCATTAATCCTTCGTGAAATGCTGAATCATTCTGATGCTTTTAGCCAGGAGCTGATGCAATTCCTTTTTTATCGCCGGAAGATCTTTGGTAATTACAGACACACCTCTTCTTTCAATAGCTTCATTTATTACATTATTAAATATTATTCTCACAGGAAATAAGTTATTAACTTAGTTGACTAATAATATAGTAAAAGCATCCTATTTGTTAATATTTAAATCATACAGTGCTTTAATATGTGCTGGAAAAAGTCATGAGACAAACTAATCAGCTACTTGTGGATTCTGACCCCCCAGTCACTACCTTAGACAAGGGAAATGTGTGGGGGTTAGGCAGGGGGGTCACATGCACCCCTCAGCCTCTCCCACCCCCAATGTACTCAGCACTGTGCTGCTTCTGGTGAGTATGGCCCTGTCCCTCCCCCCAGGAACAGCACAGTCCTAGTGTAGCATGAGCTTCCTAGCTTGCACTGCTCTCTGGCCATGCTGCTTCCAGAAAGGAGCGGGATTATTCCCATAGTCACTGGAAGTAGTGTACTACTGCTAGAGAAAGAGGCAGGTGGGTGGCAAAGCAAGGGGAGGAGACATAGCAGAGGCATGGATGGGTGGAGCAAGGAAGAGGGCGAGGCAGGGCCACATAGCTTGTGCCTCCCCCCCCGAAACCTCCCTTACCAATCACTACTGGCCTCAGACTTAATCAGTGCATACTTGTCAGATTTTTTCCCCATTCACAGCATTTAGGAATTAATATAGATTTAAAACTCAATGAGAGCTAAGAGACTTTTCTGGGGCTGTTTTCTTCTTGATGCCTTTCACTTTGTTGCCATAGCATTATGGAACAGGAGTTTTATGTACAGGCAACAAGGGGTAAAGAAATTCTGTCTTGCCGTCTTTTGAAGAAAATTTCCTTCTTTAAGAAGAGGAACACATGTAGCCCCAAGTTCTGATATACTAAGACAGAGCAGAACTAAAGGTCGTTAGTCTATTTGGCAATTCTAGCCAAAAGTGACCCACTTTTTAGTTAGTTCAAATTTTTGTATGGTGATGGTTTTAAAGCAGTGTTTCTCAACCTTTTTTCATAAAGTACCCCTTTTTAAAAAAAAAAATTAGAAGTACCCATTGACTTCTCTTATATACCCTTAAAGGTGCACACACAACCGGTTCAGAATCATAGAATCATAGAACAATAGAGCTGGAAGAGACCTAAAAAGGCCATCGAGTCCAGCCCCCTGCTCTAAACAGGACCAAACCCATCAGATCAGCCCTGCCAGGGCTTTGTCGAGGCAAGACTTAAACACCTCCAGGCATGGAGACTCCACTACTTCCCTGGGTAGACCATTCCAATGCTTCACCACCCTCCTTGTGAAAAAGTTTTTCCTAATATTCAACCTGGACCTTTCCAACCACAACTTGAGAACATTGTTGCATGTTCTGCCATCTGTGACCCCTGTGAACAGCCTCTCTCCAGAATCTTTGCAGCCTCCCTTCAGTAAATTGAAGGCTGTTATCAAGTCCCCCTTCAGTCTTCTCTTCTGCAGACTAAACAGTCCCAATTCCCTCAACCTTTCTTCATAAGTCATATGCTCCAGCCCCCTAATTATTTTGGTCGCCCTCCGCTGGCCCATCTCGAGAGTATCCACATCCTTCTTATAAATGGGGGCCCAGAACTGGACACAGTACTCCAGATGTGGCCTCACCAAAGCCGTATAAAGAGGAATAATCACTTCTCTGGATCTACTGGCAATGCTCCTCTTGATGCAACCTAATATGCCATTAGCTTTCTTGGCTACAGTGGCACACTGTTGACTCATGTCCAGCTTCTCATCCACTACAACTCCCAGATCCTTTTCTGCAAAACTACTACCAAGCCAGTCGGACCCCAGCCTGTAACAATGCTTGGGAGTCTTCGGGCCCAAGTGCAGGACTCTGCACTTGCCCTTATTGAACCTCATCATATCTCTTGTAGCCCAGTCTTCCAATTTGTCTGTCAGTCTGGACCCTGTCCTTACCCTCCAGTGTATCTACCTCTCCCCCTAGCTTAGTGTCATCCGCAAACTTGCTGAGGGTGCAATCCAAACCCTCATCCAGGTCATTGATAAATATGTTGAACAGACCAGGACCCAGAACTGAACCTTGGGGCACTCCACTAGAAACTGACCGCCATCCCGACATCGAGCCGTTGATCACTACCTTCTGGGCCTAACCTTCTATCCAGCTTTCTATCCATCTTACCATCCATTTATCCAATCCACATTCCTTTAACTTGCTGACAAGAATATTGTGGGAGACAGTATCAAAAGCTTTGCTACAGTCCAGATAAATCACACCCTTTGATTTTCTCCTATCCACAGAGCCACTTAGCTCATCGTAGAAACTAATCAGACTGGTCAGGCATGACTTGCCCTTCCTGAATCCATGCTGACTATTCCTGATCACTCTCCCCTCCTCCAAGTGCCTCAAAATGACTTTCTTGAGGAACCCTTCCAAGATTTTTCCAGGGACTGATGTAAGACTGACCGGCCTACAGTTCCCTGGATCATCCTTCTTCCCTTTTTTAAAGATGGGCACTACATTTGCCTAAGACGGTCCTAAGGTAATTTGAGGTCTTGAAACAAGTGACATTCAAACTTTCCAGATTACTGTACCCTTTTCAGGAGTCAGATTGTTTTGCTTACCACCAAGTTGCATCTCACTTAAAAACTACTTACTTACAGAAACATGCAAGAACAGCACAGAAAACTGCTGCTGCTGCTCAAAACTTGCTTTCTACTATCTTATTATCAAATAAATGAATTGGAATAGAAATATGGCATTTACATTTCAGTGTAAGCCGTATGAAACTGTAGAAACAAGTCATTATTTGAATGAACTTTTAGCTTGTACTGACTTTGCTAGTGTTTTTTTGTAGCCTGTTGTAAAACTAATTGCCTATAATCAACAAAACTACAGCAGTGGCAGGAGCAGGGATGTCTACCCTTTACATTCAGTTGTTTACAACAAGGCGGTATCTGTGTTGTAATTGAGGGGCTGGCTAAAAACTGTTGCTTTCTGTGCTCCATTATGGATAACCTGAAAAATGCAAAAATTTTCTTGTTATAAAATTGTTACCCTGTTCATTTTAGTAAACAGTAAGTTTTTCTTTTAAATAAGTGCAACCAAAGACAATATGGTGCATTTGGTTTTCCTGTTGGTGTAATGAGTGTAATTTATGTAATGTGCACAGTTTCCAGGCATGTGAAGGTTGATTCTGCTATAATTGTAGTGGATGTCAAAACCTGCCACTGACTTAAGTGAAAAAAGCCTGGGCTCAATGTTAGTTTCCTGCTGCGGGGGGGACCTACTTCATTATGTTAAGGTGGTTTTTAAGATGGTGGCTTTAAAAACATCTAATGGAAATGAATTTTAAGGGCATTTAGATAAACATGAGTGCAGTTTGTGGCTTGCTCTGTTGATGGGGTTTTTGATTGGAAAGGGTTGGTTGTTTGGGGATTTTAAACTGTAATTTATTTAAAACCCCAGATTTCATTTCCCAACTGACTTTTAGCAATTTTATAGTAAGTCACATGCATATTTTCCCACCTGCTGATATTCCTTTAAGGCTTGGCCAGTCTTTCCATTACAAGTTGTGTTAGAGGCAGGGGTGAAATAATTTCTCTCAGGTACTATGGTATTGCCATCCCATCCTCCTTGAGGAGTAGAGAAGAGCTCAAGACAGCGTATTGGAGTGGGAGAAATCTGCTATATTACGGTACCTGTAAGAAATTTGTTTGGATTAGATGGGGAGAGAGGGGGTGATTAGGGCAAGGGGTTGGTGTGTTGTGATAGCTTGGGCAGGGGGCTGGAGGCGTGAAGGGGAACATGAGTGAGGGTAGTGTGTTGGAGTGGGTTTGTGTGTGTGGTGTGAGGGCTTTGTCAGTCCCACTTGGTGACCCTGGCCTGCACTGTTCCTGTTTGCAGCCAAATGGGATCCATGGTGACAGCATCCATAGGCCTGGGAAGGGAGCTACAGCACTCCTGGGATCTTGGCTGCTGTTTCCAAGCACCTGGCAGTCTGCTGCAGGCCCCACACTCCTGCGTGTGTGGGCCCAGGGACTTTGCTCCTGGCCCTGTGTACCTAGGGGCTTTGTTTGGGGCCTCAACTCTGTGGAAGGGGGAAGAGGGAAAATGGGGCTAAGAGCTCTGGCTCAGAGCCCTGACCCCCAGCCAGCAAGTTCTTACTAAAGCACCTTTAAGAAGGCTCTAGAAGTATTTGTTAACCAACACCTGCAAAAAACAAACAAACAAAAAACAAAGAGTGTGAAGGATTTAGCGCATCAGCATTTTGTGAGAAGATAGCTGAAAAAATTGCATGTTTGTAATTTCATTGTATGGGGTGGTTATGCTGTGGCTTGGTCTGCAATAGGGAGTTAAGCCAACTGCAGATGTGCAATTCTATCTATGGCAACTGAAAAACTAGAATCGACTTATCTGCACTCGACTTACCTGGCCATCTACACAGAGGGAGGTTGACGGGAGTAACTTTCCCATCGACCTCCCTTAGTCCTCATGATATAAGGAGTACAGCAGCTGATCCCAGATAGTTTGATTGCACACTTCTGTACCAGATGTACAAAATCAAACCTCGGGTGGCTCTTCCTGGTAGTGTAGACATATCCTGTATTGCATAAAGCTACAACTGTTCCACCACAACCCAAATATGTTCAATGTTTCTGGTGAATTGACTTGGTGCCAACCCAGGAAGCCCTCCCAATAATTACATGCAATATTGTACCCTGCGAATGGCAGCCATAACACACACACAGCCATGTAGGGGGTGTCAGGATGCATTGCATAGGTACTTTGGCCTGTCAGTGTTGTTCAAGTTCATGTTTAGGTGAAACCAGAGTGTTGGTGAGTCTCCTGTTTGTACTATTGTAATATTGTGTCACTTCATTGGCCAGATTCACAGGGTTCAGATGTGGTTGCCCAATCTGGCCAAGGAATGCTCCTGGATCAAATAGGATTTTACTGCAGCATGAGACTGAGGGTCTTTGTGACAGATTGGTGTGAGAGTCAGGAGTGCCGAGGCTGAAGCTGCTTATCTATTATGGGTCAGGACAGAAGAGGTCTGTATAGTTGAAACTTTCTTTCCTCTAAAGTACACTCAGTTCTAGTCATTTCATACATGGATTGAGACCAGGAAGAAAGGAGCTTCATTTTGCAAAATTCTCCTCAGTAAGATTGAAGGCAATGGCTCTGAAGGTGTTATGATAAGGGCAATAAAATCCTATTTTAATGGTGTGGTTCTGCCCTGAAAAGTAGACGGTGCCAATTTACATCTTACCCAACAGTTCTGCTTTCTTATGTATAGTTGAGTCATATCTGCTGATATTTTTGGAACAGTAGATACATAACACTTTTTACTCATGTTAGCGCTGCAGAGCCAACCTTGCTGGAAAGGGAACTGACTTTTATTCCTTCTTGGCCATAATTGACAGAATTTGTGGGTGTTTTCTTTTTAGCTGCAAATAGTTAAGCTTGTTTTAATGCACTGGAGACAAAGGTTTTACAGAAGGTCACTGAAGGTGTAATTTGACTTCTCTGAGTTTGCATTTGAGAATGAAGTACTTAATGCTGGTGTCCTGACACATTCTAGCTTACTTGGTTATGCTCTAAGCAATCTGCTCATCCTATTGCTGCCTTCCTCCCAAGAAGTGTTTGCATTGTACTTGTATATGAAATAATACCCATTCATAATGTATGTGTAACCCACACAGCTAGCGGGGTGGTTCACTGTCCCATACAGTAGCACCTAGGCCACTTACAGAGAGAAAGAATCGACAGCTTTACCTGAGAAATCAGCTGGCTTTTAGCTCAGACTGTGGAGGCTCCTACACTAAGCACCAGGCATCCCTGGTTTGAGTCCACCTGTGGTTGAGTCCATGTACACTAAGGGCTTATTTACAGTAGCCCCCTTCTTCAAATGGGACATGTAAACGAGCCTGAGCTGTGAATAGCAATGAGGTGCTGTGCTGCATATGCAGCACCTCATGAGCTTAATTCTCACTATGGGAACCTGGGAGTTGTGTGGGTACTTTGAAGTGCTCGCGGCTGCAGGGCGTGCTAGCACTTCCACATTTGCAACTTCAAAGTTGCTGTGGGGAGAATTAGTCTGATGAGGTGCTGCATATCCATCACAGCACTTCATTAGTATTCCCCACTCTGACTGATTACCATGTCCTCTTCGAAGAAGGGGGCTAGTGTAGACACGGCCGAGGTGTCTTTTTGATATTTTCCTGCACAAAAGGAAAACACTCTTTGCTTTAGTGAAGTCAGATGTATAACATAACACAGCAAAAGCTTGTCATGATAAAATATGCCAGAGTGAAATGTGTAATTATTCCAACAGGGGTGTAGGTCAGTTCAGAACTTGTACTAACTTCCTGAAGGAAGGCAGCAAAGTTCTTGGCATGAGGCTATGTGAGCACCATACGGCCTAGAATCAACGCATTGTCCTGTGTAGTAAAAAGGCATGGGAAATGCTATAGTCTTAGAAAAACGTACTGCTGTACATAGTTCAATAAATTAATAGGTGTCATGCTGTGACAGTCATCTATAGGTGACCTTCAACTTAAAGAGAGGAGCAATTGCGACATTGTACGTTGATAGATGCAGTCATGACTTGCAAACATCCTAAGTTATTTCAACCCAGAAGAATGCTCTCAGTCCCAGAATATTAGAGGCAAAGTGGTTGAGATAATATCTTGGTCAAACTTCTGCTGATTAGAGAGACAAGCTGAGATAGAGCTCTTCTTCATGTTTGGGAAATAAGATCATAACATAAGAACTGCCAGATGGATCAGACCAAAGGTCTAGCACAGTATCCTGTCTTCTGACAGTGGCCAATGCCAGATGCTCCAGAGGGAGTGAACAGAACAGATAATCATTAAGTGATACCTCTCCTATCAGCCATTGTCAGCTGCAGACAAACAGAGGCTAGGGACACCATTCTACCCACCCTTGCTAATAGCCACTGATGGACCTAACCTCCATGAGTTTACCTAGTTATTTATTGAATCCTGTTAAAGTCCTGGTCTTCACAACACCCTCTGGTGCGGAGTTTCACAGGCCAAGCATGCATTTCATGAAGAAAAGTTTCTTTTTCTTGGTTTTAAGCCTACTACCCAAATGTACGCAGAGGTTATGTCTACACTGCAATTGGATGCCTATGGCTGTCCTGTGCCAGCTGACTTGGGCTCCATCTGAAGCTGTTTAACTGTGGTGTAGACATTCAAGCTTGGCCTTTAGCCTGAGCATGGATGTTTATACAGTAGATAAACAGTCTCACAGCCCTAATCCGATGTCATAATCCAGCTGTGTGGTTTTTAACTGCAGTATAGTCATACCCAGATTGTTACAGCTCAGTCCAATGTGGCACAGATTGTTTGCTGTAAATAACACATTTCAAGATACCATTCCAGGGCTAAGGCTATGCTGATCCAGCATTCTGGCAGCATGAGGCAAATGAGCGGTCTTGAAAGTGCAAATAAGGTCTCATTTGCATATTTCCATGGCTAATTTGTGTAGTCATGCAAGATCAGCCTGTCGGCAAAGGCTGCTACCAGCAGAAAACAAGCAGTGTAGACATAGTTCTGCCAGCAAAACCCCCCTTTGTCAGCAGCCCCTTATGCCTCGAAAACATCAGGGATAAGGGACTGCCGAAAAAGAGGGGGTTTGCTGGAAGAACCACATCTATGCTGCTTGTTTTCTGCTGCCAGCAGCCTCTGCCAGCAGGGTGATCTCATGCAAATATGCAAATTAGATGCCATTTGCATTTTTGAGACCATTCATTAGCATCAAGCTGATGGCGCTACAGCTCAGTGTAGTCCTAGCCAAGATGAATGGCCTTGCACTGTTGGAGGACTGGGGGAATGCGGAAGGAAGGCATAAGCCAAAAGCTTGTTGTCCACCGGCAGAAGCTGGGCCAACAAAAGATGCCACCTCACCTGTTTGTCTCAGAAGAATGTTTTCTTGATCCTGTCAAGAGACTTTAGACACATTCCCTGAGTGGGTGAGGCAGATGCCTTAAAGTTATAGCACCCCTCCAAAGACCCAGGTTTTTGTTACAATGCCAACACTGGCCATGCATGAAGGGACACTAAAGGGCTATGTGCCCTCACCCATATGCCATGAGTAGGAGGGAAAAGAGGCCAGAGTCTCTGGCTTGCTGAGGGGACTTCTAGGAGTGAGGGGCAGGAAGCAGAGTAATACAGCTCTGCTCCTCAGCTACTGGTGGTGTTGCTCAGGGGGAGATGTGAACTTGCCCGCCACACACACCAAAGGGAGCAGAGCTGCAGGGCTGGCAGACTAGGAGTGGGCTGGGGTCACATGGCTCCTCTTCTTCCCACCACTGCAGGTGGCTGGGGAGTGATGCCAGTGGCAGGTTCCCAGTAGTCCTCCCGCCATGTTGCTTGGGGGAAGAGGGAGAGTGAGGTGGGGGTGGAGCAGGGGTGGTAAGAGGTGGGAATATGGCCTGAGGGGGGAAGGGGTGTTGTCCCAGCCCTCCTGGGGGCGGTCATGTAGCTAGTGCCCACCCTCAGCATCGTTCCTCACCGGCCACCCCTGAATGTCATTAACCCACGGAAGGAAATGGTTTCAGTTTGCAGCCAGGGGTGTGGCTAGGAAGAACCCTTGAAAAGACATTTAAACATTTGAGGGTTATGGGGAAATTTGTGTAATGTGGGATAGAATCAGTGTGTGTAAATATTTGCAGTCTTCCCCTTTGGAGTCTTAGATGCTGCATGTAACTCGCTCTATGTGCATCCGACTCATGTTCTTAGCTGTTCGCTGAAACCGAGAGCAAGTTAATGCTGATCATAAGCTGACCAATACCGATAAACTCTGAGTTTTCTGAAATCACACTTGGCCTGCTCCTGGGCCCTTTGACATTGGTGCCTTATTGCCATTGCCTTTGTGGAAGGATGATGTGCATATGTTGCTTCCTTGACTAACGTATCCAGTACTTTGCTTGGCTTTCTCCCATGTCCCTTGCTTTTGGAGTAGATTGTGGGAACATATGTAGGTCATACAGTGCCATGGCTGTAGGAGGAATTTCGGCCTAAGAAGTGGAGACAATGTTGTGGGCGATTGCTATGCTTGGCAGACAGGGGCATGTGATTCTTTAACTTTTTTTTTCAATTATCCTCTGACACCCCTCCCTGCTCCCTCCACAAAAAACAAAACAAAAAAAAAAACACCACCCGTCATGGAGACAACATGCTGCATAAGGTTTACATACTGTGTCATATGGTACATTACATTTTCATGCCATTTTTGTTAATGCAGCTTAGCTGAGGAAAAAAATTTTGTGGACAAAGCAAAGCCTATAGACGTTTCGCTTGAACTGACAAAAACCAGGAAATGATGAGTGAGGGTTGAAACAATTAGGTCAATGAGCTGCTGTTTGAAAAAATCCCCTTGTAAGTATTTAAATAATAATCACTTTGCTCTAAACATTGGATCTCTCTCTAAAAAAAACAGAGGGGGAGCTGTGGTAGTCTAGTTTCACAAATAACAAACATTCAGTAGTTTAATTAGAGGGAGGCTAACTAATCTTTCCCTGACATCAAGTATAATTTAGCTTTATGTGTTTGAGCAATCTTAGGGTTAGATGCAGAACAGAAGATAATGTGCAGAAGTTCTGAAAAATTGATCATTTATTGGATTATTAAATATGGATTTAGAAACCTAATTTTCCACACACAGCTTTGAAAATCTTGACCCAAGAATTCATGGTATCTGCTTTAGAAAATGTTTTGGCTAATTTAAAAAATTAAGTGCTGTGTAATGTTTGCTACTTTTGAATATGTTCTAATGTGAAATAACTTTTGGAGGGGATTTTTATGCAGAAAAATTTAACCACATTATCAAACCTTCTACCTGCCTTTTTCATAACCAGTATTTCTAAAGAGTTTTTCTGTTGTGTGTGTGTGTGAGAGAGAGAGAGAGCAAACATTTTAACATCACGGTCACTATCTTTTCTGCAGGGGAGAGAGGGAGAGCGAGAGAGAGATGACTCCTTCAATCTGTTTTATAGTATGTATTTATAATTTTTTAAAAACTGCTTACATACGTGATTCAGAATTTACCAGTCAAGCAGGTATAAAATCCCTACTATAAGGTTTTGCATTGTGTACCTCAATGAAAGGTACGAAGCACATGATGCACTCTATACTGGGATCAATAGTTTCCATAAACTCCATGGTAAAAATGACCATGTCAGCAATTGGCGCCATTACTAATTTTTATGCAAATTAATTGCAGTCCTTGGGTTATTTGCCCACGTGGCTCAACGTTGAGCAACTGCTGTCCTACTGTTGTGCCGATGCTACTGTGGTGGGTGCCACTGTACTAGGTAACTGGGTATTTAGAGCTGACTTCAAAGCTCACACTGTTTCACAATGATGACTTCTGGAGTCATCACCTACAGCCCCCCCAACTCAGACCACTGCAACGAATTATTAAAGACCTACAACCTATCCGTAATAAGGATGCCACACTCCAGAAGGCCCTGGGTGACATGCCTGTGCTCTCCTACAGACAACCTCCCAACCTCATGAGGATCCTCACTAACAGCCACAGTCTATACCCCGGGAATACCAGTCCTGGAACCTTTCCGTGCAACAAAGCCCGCTGCCAGCTTTGTCCACATATCTTCCCTGGAAATACCATCACTGGACCTAACCAGGTTACTCACAGAATCACGGGCACTTTCTCATGCTCCTCTACTAACATCATATATGCCATCATGTGCCAACAATGCCCAGATGCTTTGTATATTGGACAGACTTCTAACTCCCTTAGACAAAGGGTCAATTGGCACAAAACAGACATCAAAACACTCCAGATCCACAAACCAGTTAGTCAACATTTTAATGGAATGGGGCATTCTGTCAATGACCTAAAGGTATGTGTGTTACTGAAAAGGAATTATCGCACCGTTCTGGAAAGGGAAACAGCCGAGCTGGCTTTCATATTCAAATTCGGCACATTAACACATGGTTTAAATCGTGATGGTAACTTTCTGAGTCACTATAGGGGCTCGTCTGCATACTTGGCTCAATCTAATTCTTGATCTTCCCCCCCACCCCTCCACACTCTGATCTGCTCACCTTGATTATCTTTTTCTGATTTGTCCTCCTTGCTTGCTGTTTTTGGTTCTCTGTGCCTTAAATATTGAGTCTGTTCTGGTCTGGCTATGGGCTGAAGAAGTGGGTCTGTCCCACGAAAGCTCACCTAATAAACTATTTTGCTAGTCTTTAAAGTGCTACTTGACTGCTTTTTGTTTCATGAGGTAATACCAATGACTTTTGAGACACTCTGGGCTATGACAACTGATTTTATAAATGAGAAACCTTAATAGCTTTTCTGGTTTGTTTGGTTTTTGGTTTTTTTTTTTCAGTTTGTTTAAAGGGTTTTACAGATGATGCTATAAAACAAAATCTCTTACACAAAAATTGCTACATCAAGAGATGCCACATGTATCAGCCTGTCTGTGATGTGCTTTGACACAGTTAGCGATATGAAATGTTTGCATTGTGGCATGATGCTGTGGTAGGAACCTTGTGTGGGTGAACACACTGTGCAGGGTTAGTTGTTTCACGTTTTTTTCCTCCAGAAAATAAAACAGCATGTAGGGGAACTGGTTTTAGCTCAGGCTCAGGTGGGAGGGAATTTTATAAAGGAGCGTGAAGCTTTGCCTCTGGCGGAAAGGTGAGGCATGACCTAATGCATATTGTCCGACATGCATACTTTTGAAACTAGACAGGTGCTAATTATGCAAAATGCCAAATTATGCTTAACGAGTACACTTTTCTCAGTCGCAGTAATTAATATGTGTCAGTTTTATCTTTAGATTGATTACAAAGGTTCCATGACCTCTACATAACTGTTCAGTGCAACTGCTGCAGCTTACCCGAAGATGTTTAGTCCAATAAATACAAAACAAATGCAAAATCATAGGTGTTACCTGTGATTGGGCTATGTAACAATAACAGCCAATGTAGTGGAGAAAGGGGGCAGTGGATGACCAGTAGCAAGGAAAGTGAAGCCACACAATTCATGACCCACAGCAAAGGGGAAAGCACTAGGCCAGTGGTTCCCAAACTGGGGAACCCTGGGGGGTCCACAAGGGTATTGCATGATGTCTATGGAAAAAATAAAGATAAGTATAAATGATCATAGAAAATGTTTTAAATAAATTGCAAAGTTACAATCAGTTGTCATTTTTAAATTACACATCTTTCAATACAGTTATGAATTGGTGTCTGAAAAATCTATGTTGTGGTTTCCTTTTTCATTTAACAACATGTACATAGCAGCTAGAATTGGCTTTGATGGGAGCCCATGAATGGTTGGGTCGTGTCTGTGAAGGGCTTGGGGAGTGATTGGTGGGGTGATAGATGGGGTCTGCACTAGTGAAAAAGTTGGGCCCCACTGAATTAGAGACTTTCTGCTTCCAAAGTGCAGGCCCCTTGAAGTGAAGGGAAATCACCACTCTTTCAGCAGTAGAGGTTCTATCTTTGAGTGCTATTGCTACCACAGGAAGCTGGTCACAGAACAGGTCTGCCATTCAATCCAGTAACAGGCAGCGCTATACATTCAGATAGTAAATTGGTGGAAATAGCACAAATGTCCCCACTAACATGCTTCAACATTAATCTGAAGGGATCAGGCAATTTATCTTTCCATGGTCAGTTATGCCTGAGCTGAGACTCCAAATAGGGTGCCAATTGGGATGATAACTTGTGATGTGGTACTAAGATCATTAAACTGCTTTACACTGCTAAATAAACAGCTGTCCAATAACACTTTTCGTAGGTGAAAAGCAGTGATTTGGTGATAAAAGGCTCCATAGCTCATCTCCCGACCAACTTCCAAAACAGATCTATCATCAAAAGTATTGTTGATGGGCTTAGTTGTGCTGACAATCTCAATAACATGGGAGCCAAACTTGTGCTTTAGCTACACTTCATAAGTTATCATTTGAGGTTGGCAGGAAGTAGAACCTAAGAGAGCTAATAAAGCTCAAGCCTCCAAAATCTGTTACAGAATCCATCAATATTTAAGTACATGAACTTCATTTTACACATGACTATGGCAAAGCAATAGCAAAATCCTAGTAGCTTGTAAATTTTCCTTTTTGGCAACTACTTGGCACAAGAACGGAATAATCATATTTTTGGGGTGAATGAGAATCTTTCTATATTGTATCTGAGTGTCTCTCTTCACTTCCCAGAAGCTTGACCTGGTCAGAGTCCAACTTCTGAGGTGTGATTTTGTGTGTGTAGTAGGGAGTGTGCAAAATTGAGCTATCTGGGGTTTACAGTTGGCCCCATACTCCTCAATATTGCAAGGAATAAGGGAGGTCGACAAGAGAAATTCTCCCATCAACAGCCGCCCCCCACCTGTTGTACGGCTGGCCAGGTAAGTTGGTTCTAGCTGCACCATTGCTGTAACTAGAATTGCATATCTACAATCACAATGCCTAGTGTAGACCTGGCCTTAAATTCACAATAGCTACTTTGTAATTGTGAAACCTACTCAAACTCCTTAAATGCCTGTAAATATAGCTGCGTATTTTGTTGGCCACCTTCACTACAGTATTCAAGCACCTCCTAATTTAACTTAAACCACTTGTAACAAAGAGTTCACCATTTGTAACAATGGGTTTAATATTGCTTGTAAACATTTCACAGAAGGGATGGTCTCTTATGAGATAGCACAGTGGGGTCCTGACTGCTTTTTGGGTCTTTAAAGGGTAGCCTAATACAAATAATCAACAAAAGAGCTTACTTCTTTTTGGACTGACACTATAATTTGTTTTCCTAAAGAAAATCTTCATTTTCTTTAGGTAGAAGGATTATATTTCAAAGAAGAATGCACAATGCATTTTTGGGTATTGGGCAAATAATAGGTTTAAATCTTAATTACACATTTAAGTCCTTACCCCTTTCCACTTCCCCAATTGTTGCCTGACTGGCAAAGACAACAAAAAGTCCTGTGGCACCTTATAGACTGACAGATTTTTTGGAGCACAAGCTTTCATGGGCAAAGACCCGCTTCATCAGATGTACGCATGAAGTGGGTCTTTGCCCACAAAAGTTTATACTCCAAAAAATCTGTAGTGTATTAGGTGCCATAGGCCTCATCACTGTTTTGTGGATACACACTAACACAGCTACCTCTCTGGTACCTGCCTGGCAAACTGTATGAAGTCTCGAAAGGATGAAGCTGTTAAGTGTCTGGCAGCCAGAGGCTGTAGCTGATGCATATGTGTTTTTTTCTCATTTGTTAATTCACACTTTCATTATATATATTTTTGCTAAGTCTAGACCAGGAGAGAGGGGATCTGATGTGACCCATTATTTGAAGTCTAGAACAAATCAATCTGAGTAGACTCTAGCTGCTGCAGTCATTTGAGGGTGTTGTGGAGTATTAGTTTAAATAAAAGTGTTTTTAAAGAAACCCAAAACAACCCCATAAAAGCCAGCAATTATTGCTTTCTTTGTGCCTTTAAGACTAGGTGTTAAAAACTACAGAATATTAAAGTGTATTCTAAGGAACTCTTGTTTTCAGGTTTTTGTCAACAAAAACTTGTGGAGCATCTACACACAAAATGCATTTTGTCAACAAAAAAGGCCGTGTAGATGCTATGGGAGACCCTTTTGTTTACAGAGCGGGTCAAAAGATCGATCCTCTTTTATGTGTAGACGCGATCTGGTGACAGAAGTTTTGTCAGATCTCTTCCAACAGTAAATTTTGTAGACAGATGCTTCTAGTGTAAACGTAGCCAAACAGATTTAGAGCCAGTGACACTAAGAGGCCAAATGTACTTCATTTAGGAAGATAGTGGTATATACTATGAGTTACCAAACTTACACTTCAACTTTGCAAATGGGTTACAGAGGGTCTTACCTGTCAGTTTTTGGCCTGTATAGCTTCTAAGAGCTCTGAATATAATACACATTTTGCCCAGAGTAATGAAACTACCATTCTAGTGATACATTATTCTCCCAAGTCACAAGTAAGCAAGAAGCTGGAAAGGATCTGGAGTTACTTTACTTTATATAAAGCCCTATACCTTGTGTTAGCACTATAATACTAGAATTGTAACCTCAATTCCCTAAATAGGTGCATGGTGGGCCAAGGCCTTCCTTAATACAACTGGAGTAAGTGGGTTGGTATATTTCAATCTGTCTGAATCTTTTTTACTGAGCCTAATTTTATGTGAATGTGAAAAAATAGGAGGGTGAGACTCTGGAAGCAAGTACCTTTTCTGGAGGAAAATGAAAACCAGTGTTAACATGACATCAGGACAAACAAAGGAGAGGAAATAAAAATGTGCTCTGGCAGGAAACCCCCCTTATGCATAACTTTTCTTTAGAGAGGAGCACATTGTTAACATGGACTAGTGCTCATTGAGACATGATTTACTCTGGTTCAGACTGACTTGAACATTTAGAATGCTGCTGTCATCCCAATACGCGGGGCCACTTCTATTGCAGCAAGACAGAGAAATAGTTTCAGAGTGCACAATCTCTTAGAAAAGCTAAACTCCATTCCTGTGAGCTGTGATTTTTACCATATTGTTTCTCTCAGTTCACAGTTAACTGATCACTTGGTATGTTGTTTTCTGATGGCAATGACATAGGTGGCCAAATATTTTACAAATGTAGATGGAGGACCGAAGTCAAAACATGGCACAGCTAACTGCACAAATCAGTCTTCTTCAAAGCTTCTCTTTACCAAGCACAGGGCTTTGCATTTATTAGCAGGTGTACATGAAACAATTGGTAATGCTATTAGGTCATGCATGTTACGTTACACCTCAGAAATCACTATTAAATTAACAGTTAGAAATAAATCTTCAGTAGACATATAAGGATACAATAGTACATACACATACTGTATTCATGACATCACTGTTTCAGTCTAGTGATACCTCAGCAAATTTACCAGAACACGACAGGTTGGTTGATGGAAAGAGTGTCAAAGAGGAAGAAAACTCCTTTAATGTCTCACAACAGTAAAGTGGCTTGACAGGTGAATTGCCTCCTGAATAGTCTGAGGGATGAACAAGTCAGGTTAAGACTATATGTGGCAGTACAAAACATTCACACATTAACATGACCATGCAATGCAAAGCACTGGAGATGGGTAAAGCAAGGGGAAACTCATAACTCAAAGGTGTATTACAACAATTCCATGAAGAAGAATCCTGTAGGATAATACAGTGCAGTTATAATAAGGCCACAATGTTCCAATTGACAAGGACCATAAAATTAAGCATTTTGTACTACCACTAATATAGCTTTTCCTCTAATATTATATAGACTTTTATACAGTGTACCTGAATTGTCTCATCATAGACATTTTTAAAATTTAACATATTGCTTGAAACAGTAATGGAGGATGGGTCACTGGGCTATAATTACTAAATAGTATTCATGGTAGGTTCTAGACTATATGCCATATGCAACTGCATGAAACTGATCGTCAAAAGGCTAATCAGAAAAAAGGCTAGCAAAGGACTTCCTCAAATTTCGGATGGTTTCAGCTTTTGCTTCATCCTCGTTCACAGATGATCGAAAGAAGGATGATTCTGTAAAACTGAAGGCATTTGTCAAAGACTGTGATTTGCTGCAAGACAAAAGCAAAATGGTTGGTATGTTCATGTTGTCCTTCTACATGTACACACAATATGTCCATGCAAATTGCCGTGTAAAAAGGATCTAAGGGATGTAAAACATCTTAATGTTCAAAGAAAGATGGACAACTTTATAATCAAGTACAGCATATAGAACTGGTGAATCCAGCACATTCTATTTCTAGTTTGAGTAGCCTATGTCACCTATATTTAATAGAACAGGTTGCTTAATAATTAAACACCTTATATTATTGCATTAATTGAAAGGGTACTAAATTGCCCTTTAAAACAGAAATGACAGGAATATTGAGCCTGCTTCTCTTCTCTGTTTCACATTTTCCCCCTACTAGTAACTCCATTCATTTCAGTAGATTACAGTGAAGGGATTCTCAAATGTCATTGCATCATAACCACCTTCTGGCAACAAAATTACAACTTAGAGAAAGGGTAGACTGAAGCCTGAGCTTGACTGAGCCTCATTGCTTGGGGAATGGGACAGCACCCCAGGCAGAAGGCTTGTAAACTAAAGCTCATCACTCAAGACTGAAGCCCACAGGCAATGGGGTTTAGGATTCCCATTTGGCCCCGGGAAGTCTAAATCAGCCCTGGTGACCCCATTAAAACAAGGTGGCAACCACTTTGGGGTCTTGAGTCATAGCTGAAGAACTGCTGTTGTAGTGCCTAAAATGGGAGGAAAGAACAACTGGGCCTACTAAGTCAAATCCCAAACCAGGGAAACTTGAATTCAAGAGGAATATCAGTAAAGTACAATTATGCTCCCTAAGGCTGCAAAATTTTTATGCAAGGAGAAGGGGCATGCCACTAAATTTGAAATAGAGTCGTATAATTATGTCTTCTGATTATTTATTGGACGTTTAATCCTTAAGTCTGAGTTAATTAAACTTTGTTATTCTGTGAATATACTTTTTTTTAACCTAGCACTGACAGATTTTGTGTATTTACTGCAAACAATTACCTGCACTACAATAGAACCTCAGAATTACACACATCAGGGCCATGTCTCTACGTGTCCCGGGTCATCAGCTCTGCTGCCAGCAGAGCTATGCCAAGCAGGTTTCTGCAAATTGCAAATAGCTTCCAATTTGCATACTGATGCAGCTAATTAGCATAGCCATGCGAGATTTTGATCTCAGAAGAGGGCGCAGGAAATAGGCCATGTACATGAGCCTCTGCTGGCTAAACCC
The DNA here is from genome assembly GCF_033958435.1 of Carettochelys insculpta. NCBI lineage: Eukaryota > Metazoa > Chordata > Testudines > Carettochelyidae > Carettochelys > Carettochelys insculpta. The sequence continues at coordinate 11,561,190 of NC_134147.1, read as the reverse complement.
CCTTCTGTCACCAGTCCTTTATGCCTGCAAAAATATTGTATGCTGATCTGTATTCTTAACATTAATTATAGTACAAATCTCTGTAAGAGAGTAAATAAAGTATACCTTAGTATACATGAAGGAGAAAATCTGAAATTTGAAACTATCCAATTCATAGAGCTAATGGAATAACTTGTTAAAGGGGTGGGTTAAATTTGAAGCAAACATTTGCTTACTTGCAAAATATTAAACATTGTCGAGGAATGAGTACAGCAGAAAGGGATCTAGGGGTTATAGTGGACCACAAGCTAAACATGAATCAACAGTGTGATGCAGTTGCAAAAAAAGCAAACATGATTCTGGGATGCATTAACATGTGTATTGTGAACAAGACAGGAGAAGTCATTCTTCTGCTCTACTCTGCGCTGGTTAGGCCTCAGTTGGAGTATTGTGTCCAGTTCTGGGCACCGCATTTCAAAAAAGATGTGGACAAATTGGAAAGGGTCCCGAAAAGAGCAACAAGAATGATCAAAGGTCTAGAGAACATGACCTATGAAGAAAGGCTGAAAGAATTGGGCTTGTTTAGTTTGGAAAAAAGAAGACTGAGGGGGGACATGATAGCGGTTTTCAGGTATCTAAAAGGGTGTCATAAGGAGGAGGGAGAAAACTTGTTCTTCTTGGCCTCTGAAGATAGAACAAGAAGCAATGGGCTTAAACTGCAGCAAGGGAGGTTTAGGTTGGACATTAGGAAAAAGTTCCTAACTGTCAGGGTGGTCAAACACGGCAATAAATTGCCTAGGGAGGTTGTGGAATTGACATCTCTGGAGATATTTAAGAACAGGTTAGATAGATGTCTCTCAGGGATGGTCTAGACAGTACAGCCGTGTCTACACGTGCACGCTACTTTGAAGTAGCGGCACTAACTTCGAAATAGCGCCCGTCACGGCTACACGTGTTGGGCGCTATTTCGATGTTAACATCGCCGTTAGGCGGCGAGACATCAAAGCTGCTAACCCCATGGGGGAAGGGAATAGCACCCTACTTCGAAGTTGAACATCGAAGTAGGGCACGTGTAGCTGATCCGCATCCTGCAACATCGAAATAGCGGGGTCCGCCATGGCAGCCATCAGCTGAGGGGTTGAGAGACGCTCTCTCTCCAGCCCCTGTGGGGCTCTATGGTCACCGTGTGCAGCAGCCCTTAGCCCAGGGCTTCTGGCTGCTGCTGCGGCAGCTGGGGATCCATGCTGCATGCACAGGGTCTGCAACCAGTTGTCGGCTCTGTGGATCTTGTGTTGTTTAGTGCAACTGTGTCTGGGAGGGGCCCTTTAAGGGAGCGGCTTGCTGTTGAGTCCGCCCTGTGACCCTGTCTGCAGCTGTTCCTGGCACCCTTATTTCGATGTGTGCTACTTTGGCGTGTAGACATTCCCTCGCAGGGCCTATTTCGATGTGGTGCTGTGCAACGTCGATGTTGAATGTCGACGTTGCCAGCCCTGGAGGACGTGTAGACGTTATTCATCGAAATAGCCTATTTCGATGTCGCTACATTGAAATAAGCTACTTCGATGTGGGCTTCACGTGTAGACGTAGCCTACTTGTCCTGCTGTGAAGGCAGGGGGCTGGACTCGACCTCTCAAGTTCCCTTCTAGTCCTGGTATTCTATGATTAAATTTGTAAGCCTTTCAGAAAGCATCCATTGCTTAATTAGTAAAGATAATTACCTTTTTGGGAATGAAATGAACTCTGTCAAATCTTTATCTTACCAGATCACAAACAGAGGCAGGAGCCTGAGATTTGGCTGTGATACAGCAGCAACACACTTCTCGAGCTCATATTTGCTTATTTGCTGTGGCTTGAAATTCATCCCCCTTTACACCAAGCAGCGCTATATGCATTTCAGGCTATTAATATATGCTAGTTGGAATAATGGATTAATGATATAAACTTTTGAGTTTGCACTAATGGAAGAGGAAGGGAAAGTAGCAATTGATTAGTAATACAAAATAAATGGCCTAATTAAATATTTATTCACATATTAACAACCTGCAAGCACAGTAGGCAATAGTTTGAGGGAGATTACAAGGCACGTTCATGCAAATATATACAGTACAGTTAATTCCAAAGGCATGGCACTTTATTTATGTACTGAAATCTCGTTTGGGGTAAACTTGCTTCTTTGTGAAAGCTGCATAAATGAATTTTACCTTTGATGGTATAATGCCATGTACATCTCTCGTTTGCAAATGCTTGCCAACTAAAACTAATTGCTTTTGAAAAGATCTATTTGATGTGAGAAAATTGGCTGTATCTCAGCCAGGAAAAATACAAATCTATTTTAATGTAAACTGGGAGCAAAGGTAAAAATAAATGGGGATGGTTAGAAAATCCTATATTATACCACAATTGTTTTAAAATGTCAGAAAAATCTTAAATTTCACACTGTTTCTGTGTTCATCCTGCTGGGATATGGGAAATTGTCATTCACACTCTCCTGTGTACACTTAAAGAGTGGATTTACCTACCCCAGGACTTACGATCATAAAACAAAAACAGTGACAGCCAACAGCCTATGGACTGAGAAACAAGTTTCTCTCAGCAACAGCCGCATGACCCTTTTTTGGGTCTCGCTTGCTCCCACTGACCTTCATATACTCAACAGGTACAACCCATTGAGCAGTTAAGAACAGCCATGCTGGGGCAGCCCAAAAGGTCCATCTAGCCCAGTACCCTGTCATCAGACAGTGGCCCATGCCCCAGAGCAAGTGAATAGAACAGGTAATAATAAAGTGATCCCCCTCCAAACGTCCATTTCCAGCCTCTGCCAAACACAGGGTAGGGACACCATTCCTACCCATCCTGGCTAACAGCCATTGATGGACCTAACCTCCACAACTGTTTATACCAGAAGTGGCTGTTGGAAGAGCTTTTCCAACAAAACTTCTGTTGACGGATCATGTCGACATGTAAAAGCAGGTCGATATTTTGATCTGCTCTGTCAACAAAAGGGCCCCCAGAGTTCAGCTATTTTGTCAACAGTTTCTGGAGACAAAATGCATTGGTTGTGGCTACACTGGCAGTCTCTTTGAAAAAATGAAAAGTCAAATGCTTTCATCCTGTTTCATTCCAAAGATCGTCTTTCAAAAGAGTGCACTGCACACACAAAAAGCAGAGCCAGCCTGCGAGCTGCTTTTTCAAAATATGGGTCAGGACTTTCAAAAGGGGCACCCACATGCAGTCTTTCAAAAGAGCTGAGTGGAGAACAGCACAGATGGGGGCGGGGGTCTCCTGGCTGACAAGTCATTCCAGGGCTTGCAGCCAGCTGCTCCCTTAAAGGGCCCCTCCCAAATTCCCAAGCCCTGCAGTTGCTCAGGCTCAAAGAGGTTTCACAAGCCCCACAGAGCCTGTGCACGGACCACACAGTGCTTGACAGCCTGTCCCTTATGGATCCTCAGAAGCAGCTCCTTCTGCTGGAGGTGGACATACTCCACACCTCGTTGGCCACCTGTCCATGGTGGTCACTGCCGCCCTCCAATCCCTTCTGTGGTCGACCCCCCCCAATACCGGGGGGGAGGGGCCTGGAGATGCTCAACCCAGGATGATGCTGCTGTCCCCCCCACCCCCGAGTGCCCCGGCGCCTCGGGAGCCAACGAAGCAGCTGCGACTCATGGGAGTGGCTGGTGCTGGGGGATTGGGATGAGGCTCAATGGCTGCAGAACATCAGAATGGGCAAGCAGACTTTCCAGTAGCTCTGCCCCTGGCTCGCCCCCAGGTTTGCTCACCCTCCTTCTTGAAAAATGGGTAGCAACTGACACCTAGAAGCCAGCCACCCTGGACAACTACCGGTCTGTGGGTCACCAACCTGGAGTGGGCAAGGCCACCGTCGGGGCTGTCGTCATGGAGGTTAGGCATGCTTGGCTCGTGCACTCACCACAGGAAGTGTGCAGTTGTACCCCAGAAAGGGGGAACTGTGGCAGAAGGGGGCAGGGGCACAGGGCCTTGGGGGAAGGGGTGACAGGAACACCCCTCTGAAGCCCTCACGACACTGCACACCTTTCTTCCCATGCAGGTCATGCGCACCATTGATGTGATGCTGCTGCACAGAATCATCCGCATGGAGGATGAGGATGCAGCTGGCATGGGCTTCGCGTGCTCAGATTTCCAAACTGCTTTGGTACCTTGGCCCAACAGGGGGATCACTTTTGTAGGTGGATGCTCTGTCGAAAGATGATCTTTTGAATGAGACAGAATGGAATCGTTCTAATTTTCACTTTTTGAAAGAGATCTCTAGTGTAGACATCCCCATCCGTGCCCCAGAACACAGTGTAGGAACATACATCAATAGAAAAGGCTACCACTTGGTAGTGCTTCAGGTGCTTTTGGACACCAAGGGCCACCGTATGGACATTTATGTGGGCTGGGTGGGATGGACACATGATGCCTGTGTGTGCTGTAATTCTGGGCTCTGCCGCTGCATGGAGGCCGGGACATCTGTCTCCAGTAAGGACATCAGGGTCAGTGATATGACCATGCCACTAGGTGGTGGATGCCACCTACCCACCCTGCCAACTCCCAGGGGGCATTTATTTCAACTGGGTCTGATGGAGCAGACCTCTGGGTGCCTGAAGGACTGACTGCAGTTCCTCCTAATGGGCCTGGAAGTGGGGCTACAGAATGTTCCCCAAGTGGTGGGTGCCTGTTGTCTTTCACAACATTGTGGAGGGCAAGGGTGAGGTGTTCTCCCCATGGTGGGTTTAATAGTATAGTCCCAGCTTTGAACAACCGGTCCCCGCCTGAAGCCAACAGACTCAACGGGACACAGCCCACATTTGGGCTGCTCTTTGGGAGATCTTTGCCCGTGAGCCTCAGTGATCCTCACCTACAGTCAACCCATGCGGGCTTCCGCATGCATGCAATGCTGTCCATCCCCCGCACCATGACCACACCACATACCCACATCCACCTCCCCGACTGGTCCTTCTACCAGCATTACGGCACAATGTGTTGTTTGCAAAATAATGATTTATGTCTCAATAAAAAGCTGTTTGAGTTACAATTGTACAAATATTTTGTATAAAACAACAGGGGGATAACTATATACAAGGTTGACCTAAGTTGGTGGGGTTGGCGGATAAGGGGAAGGGGGGAGCCTGAAGCCATACAGGAGAGTGGGGAACCGAAACTTGGATTGGGGGGCAACATCAGTGGTAGTGGGGAGGCTTCAGCTTCAGCTGGTATGGGGGCACTGCAGGACCTTAACCGGGAAGAGGGAATATTTGGGGTGGGTTGGAGGCCATTTGAGCAGGAAAGGAGAGTGGGGGAATATGATAGCTGGGTAACGGGGACCTTAACCAGGACAGAGGAGGGTGCCCTACTCCAGGGTGGTGGGTGGATGGCACAAGCCATGTTGGCTCTGTCTAACCCACCCACCTGTGATACAGGGTCCACGGTGGGGCTATGAAGGGGCAGGCAGCACAGGGAGGTCGGGCCTGGGAGCAGGTCTGGCGGCATTGGGCTGTGCAGAGGTTGTCGGGGGGCAGGGAAGAGGGTGCCTGCTCTGGTGGATGAGCAGTGGGAGGTCCCTGGTGGGGGCAGGTGTGGCAGGAAGGGGCAGGATTTGTCTGAGGAGCCCAGTGTGCTCCCTCAGGACCTCAGTGACATCCCTGAGGTGCCCCACCAGCTCGGCCCAGGCCTCCCTCTGCCAGGTGTACTGTCCATGGTGCTGCTGAGCCACGTCCACAAGCCATGTTCCCCCTCCTCTTCCTCTTGGCTGTGGAACATCATGGTATCAGGGGGTCTCCTGGCCCTCCTCCAGCACATCTGCAAAGGTGGATGGGAAGACAGTCAGTCCATAGTTGGTGGCTGAAGAGTCCCCACCCCTTCTGTAGGCACCAGTGAAACCCCCCAGCAACAGGCATCACAGGTGTATGAAATCTTTGGTAGGGGTTCCCAGGCACTCCTTCATTATCCAACAACACACCCAGCTCCCCACACATGTGGCTTGTGATGCTGCCTCAGGGGGCCCTGTTTGGTGTCCAGCATGGGTGCACGGGTCGTGGGGGGTGGCCTGCTGGTGGCTAGGATGTCACTGACCAATGCACTCTGATGTGTGCCCCATCAGGTACTTACAGGCGGGAGCCCTCCGCAGGATCCGCTAATGCCAGCTGGCCATTGCCCGGCTGGAGGAGCATGACAGGATGTCACTAATGAGGTCCTCCCTCATAACTAGAGCCCTCGGCGGCTGGATGTGGCCCAGGCTCCGTTGGGCAGCTGTGTGCTCCAGACTCCTCCTTTTCAGCGAGGCGTAGCTTGTTAGATTGCAGTATCCAGGAGGGTTGCTGGGTCAGGGGGAGCTTTTTCTGGGCCCCAGGAGGCAGTGCAGCTCCCTATAATAGGCACAGGTCACAGGACCTGCACCTAATCACCTGGCAGCATCCCTGGCCTTGGCATATCCCTGCCGTAGCTCTTTTACTTTGCTACACACCTGGTTGGGGGTGTGAGCAGGATGGTTCTGGTGGCCAGTTGTTTCAAGAGGCAGGCAAATGCAGCCACCTTTCAACATTTGTCACCCATTTCCTTCAGTACCTCCGCTTCCTTTTAGAGCCCAAGTAGGTCCCTTAGCTTGGGCTTCATCCAGGAGGGTGCCCTTTTCTTAGGTGGCTGGACAGAGTCCTGAGAACCTTGAGATGGTGGGCGGGAGGCACTTCTCTGGAGGCTGGCTGCTGTCCATTGTTATTTATTTGTTTGTTTTTGGCCTGTGTATTGGGCGCGTGGCTGGAGGTTGTTCTTGAGCTGCTGCAAACTCAGCTTCTTCCTGCAAAGGGCTTTCTGGGACTGTGGGGCTTTAACGACGCCCAGATGCACACACCATAGAGTCCAACAGCAGCAGGGCAGGGTGTCTCCACTGTCCTACATGTCCACAGCCATGGAGGACTCCTCTTTTGAAAGAGCAGAACATGGAACCTCCACACGTTCTCTTTCAAGAGTATTTTGAAAGGGGCCTTCTTCCTAATATGGGAATTCCTCTGATTTACTTTTGAAAGAGTGTGTTATGTGTGCAGAGGGTCCATGCCTCTTTCAAACAAGTGCGAATGTTTTCAATTTTCAATGCTAGTGTAGATGTAGTTATTTCGTGTGCAGATGCTCTGTGAGTTTTGTTGACAAAACCACAGTTGTGGACCTCTGTGTTATACAACTGTTGGTCTGTACTGGAAATGCTGTATCTCCAGATCTGAAGAAGTGGGTCTGCACCACAAAAGCTCATTGCCTAATAAATTATTCTGTTAGTCTTTAAAGCACTACATGACTGCTGATTTGTTTTGTTAGAATACAGAGTAACACGGCTACCTTGCTGTTGCTGTACCGTATGTTCACTCTTGAAAGAAACAGCATTGCAAAGAAACCTATCTCCTTAATTACTGCATCAGTTTAGTATGTTAATTTGGATTATTTTTTAGACAAGCCTTTTGAAACTGAAATCTTTTGTAGTCCAAGTGATTGCAAGGTTAAAAGTTTAAACAGATAAGACTTCCTTTTTTCTGGGCAGCTTTACTCACAGTACATGCAAATCAGGAGTGGATATGAAAAAATGGAGGACAAAAAAGCAATGAGCCTGATGCCTTTTCAAATCAACCCTGTCTCAAGCAGATAATGTGCAGGCATTAAATTCTATTTTTACAGCATTTGGGACCTGGGCATGACTCTCTGAATTGACTGCTTTTTACTCACAGAAGCACATGTTCTGCTTTGCTACTATATATTAGACAGGCAAGCAAGCTACTGTGATGGAAACAAAATAGAACCATATGGCAGAGGAGGAGGGAGAGAAAGAAATAAGTATCTTACTTAAGCTGTGGATAAGACTGAGGCTTCTGCTGTGGAGCAGGTTGTGGCTCTGGCTCCACTTCCACTGATAACCTGGTGCTGGAAGTACCTTGAGCCTGGGCACGTGGTTGCTGAGTTGTAGGGCCAGGTGGACGCTGTGGCTGTGAAGTTGAGGGCTTTGCTGACTGCCCCGTGGGAAACATGCGCTGGGGTTGCAATGGATCCTGGCTTTGTGATTGCGTTCCTTGGGGTTGTACTGGGCCCCCTAAGTTCAGTACAAGAAAAACTTCATAATGTTACAGTATCAAAGAGCGTATATTAGATTTTAAATCCAACACTAAAATAATTCTGGAATCTGTCGAATTCTCCATTGAGACAATATTCTGCTAACATGGACTACCAATTTTGTACAGTCAGTATTATTTACCACAACTGGTACATTAACACATCTCTTATAGCACCTTTCCATGCAGGCCTTAAAATTACTATAAGATCCAAAAAGCCCAACTCATCCCAGGGATAAATTTGGCCTAGTCCAGTAAGAGAAATAGACACTAAAGCAGTTCAGCTGATGCATCTATTGTTTTTTTCTATGATGTTACCACAGTACAGTTGACGAGCCAAAGTTTTAAAATTATCATCATAGTTGCTTATATTATTCCATTTACAGTTATCGTTACAGCAGTAAAACGAACTTTGAAATGACAGTGATTGGAGACTTCTGAGCTGGGTCTACACTTGCCCCCACCTTCGAAGAGAGCATGGTAAGCAGGGTGATGGGCTATTACTAATGAAGTGCTGTGGTGAATATGCAGAACTTCATCAGGCTAATTCTCCCTCGCAGCAATGTGAAAGCAGCAAACTTCAAAGTGCTGGCTTGTGCGCAGCTGCAGGCACTTCGAAGTGCCTGTGCTTCTTTGAAGTGCCTTGACTCTCCAAAATTTTGAGGAGAGAAGACACTTTGAAGCAGCGTGCTACACGGCATGCTGACACTTTGAAGTTTGACACTTGGAAGTTGCTGCGGGGGAGAATTAGCCTAATGAAGTGCTGCATATTCACAGCAGCCTCATTAGTAAACTCCCATCACCCTGATTACCATGCCTTGTTCGAAGTGGGGGAGCAAGTGTAGACAAGCCCCTGGTTATTTACTAGATTTCATAGGTAAATATCTACAAACAGAATACAGAGAAGTCAGTCAGATTTTTTTTTTAACTGACTAGACTGTGAGCTGGCCAATAGAACAGCATTATATTAAATATGGGAATAGCACATGAGGTGGAAACCTAAATTGTGAAATCCATGACAGAACTGATCAGCAGGCTTTTGAAAAGGTGCTGTATCATCAGACTGTTGGTTTTGAGGCTTCCTGACTGCAAATGCACTGGGTCAGATCTGTCAGCAGGCACTGCACTTTATGGAGTGTCAGATGTCTACATGTGGTTTTCACTGGGAGGCTTTTGATGAATTAGCAGTTACAACAGAATCTTTATCCTCACATGTCACCCAGCTTATGTAGCCCATCTGATTAAAGGGAGGCAGGGACAGAGGCACAGCTCTGGGAGATTTGATTAAAGAATCTTTTGGTCAGGATCTGTGCAGAATGGCCAATGAACGTTAGACAAGCCTATTGATCTGGCTGTTTGGAAAATCTCAGAATTTTAATCCTCTTGTGAAGAGATTTAATGTCTGTGTAAGATCTCTCATCCCCTTTTTAGCCTCAGAAAAGAAAACGTCTATATCTGGAAGTCAATGTACCAGCACAATATTCATTAGGCTTGCTTTTTACATGATTGTCATGGCTAGTTTTCTACCTACAGTATGATTGTGTGCATGGAAGAAAAGAACATATCCGTGCTTCAAAAAGTTTGCCACAACTAGGTGCATCCAATATTTTGTGGTTGAGAAAGGTAAGGAACATTGACTTAATGCTAGGGAATGGGACTTCGTGTTTTAAATTTTATGACCTTTTTTTTTAAAGGAAACCTCACAAGTGGGAACAGTCTTGCAACATCTTAACAATTGTCAGTTACGCATTAGCCTCCCTTCACTCAGTACTGGAATACAAAGATTCTTCCCCCACCCACCCCACTTACACACAGTGGCTTGAATGCCAGAAACTTTACACTGCAGACAGATGTAACTTTCTTTTATTGCACGTTAAGCTGTACAAGATATTTCACATAAAAGATATACTGCAGTCACACTTCCAGCATTTGCTCACTTTCTTGCATCTGGGTTATACAAAAAAGGCAATAGTCATGAAAGAGATTTTTATCCGATAAAGAAAGAAAATCTGAACATTAATCCTACACTGTAAAATATCTATTCCCTGTTACTCACAAACTTGCACCTAAGCATGCTTGCATGCAGAGACATTTTAACTTGCTGCTTGTCTGCGATAGGAAGCAATAGGTATGTGACCCTCTAACTCATTTATAATTAACAAGCTGAAATCCTACATGACCTGCAAATTTCTCTTTGCACTCTTCACATAGAACTCACAAATGTCACATGAAAAGTGCTTGTGATTACTCACACTGCTGCATGCAAAGCAACACCCACTGCTTGAAATAAAAATCATTCAGCAGATTCACTTCTTCACCCCAGGGCAGTATGAGTTAGTCTCCTCTATGATAGCTGGAGGTAAGAACTTGTGAACCTGATCCTAAGTGTATTTTCTCTGTTCTCAACAAAAATAACTAGTTCCATCACCAAAAAGGTCACTGATCCAGAAAAAACAGCTCATTAAAGGAAAATGTCATGTGATTTACTAACCTGCAGTAAAAAGCATTTGCTATTAATATTTAAATAGCTTAATAATGCATATATAAATTCCCATCTGACAGCCTGCTTTTACAATGAATAACGCTCATAACATTGAGGTCTGGGGTCTTTCTTTTTGTTTCTGTTTTGGTTCTTGGTGTGATTTTTTTTTTGCAGTGCTTATAGGGAAAATGAAAAGTAAAACCATCTTGTTTGTATTAAGCTAGTTACAACTATTAGCCTTTGTATAGAGTTAAAATGGCAAAATACAGCCCTGGGCCTTGCTTACAACTCAGTTTTACAGAATGGTATAATAGTGCAATTTGTGTTCCTGGGCTAGATATCTCCTAACAGTTCAAGGAGCTGCCTGGATATTGCTCACGATATTGACAAGTAAACTCCTTATGTGAAAATCAAAAGCAATTATGGCTATAGAAAGTCTGACAAAAGTCAAACATCTCCGTTCATTTTGCATTTGGAGTTAAGTGTAAAGATAAGACCCTGTTATGTGGTTAATCCAGGGACAGAATTTTTTAATGCATGCATATCTTGATGTTTGAGAGAAAATAGTAGCACTGAGATGAAGTAAATTACTTATCTAGTTTTTTTTTTTTTTGTTACAGTTAATGGGCCAGATGGGCCAGATCCTTAGCTGGTGTAAATCAACCCAACTTTACTGAAGTCAGTGGAACTATGCAGAATGATACCAGCTGGGGTCTCAAAATTTAGCAAACAAGACATTTCAGGGGGATCAATACTCCTGAAGACACTTCCCCACCAAATATCAAATTAGCTTTAAAGAATTTCTGGGAAACATTTGTTGTAAGTGTTTGTAGAAACCAAGAATGGCTAATTCTGAACTACAACAGAAGAAACTACTTAACTGAACTGAGACACATTTAAAAACTCACATTTGTCACTCAGATATTGCACATAAGTGGCCCATTTACATAGCTTTGCAGCTAATAATTCAATGCAAAAATGCTTAAAAATATGAACCCCAGTTTGTAAAATACAAGATATTTAAGTGTTCCTGGGAAGAAGTCTTTTGTTTTATGGAATCACCGAAGCACTACAGTTCTACACCCTACCTATAAATAAAACTAATATTTAACAAACTTTATAAAATATTTTAGAAATGCCTCAATCAATGAATATAATAAATTATGTTTTAGAATATTTATCTGAATCACCTATTGACACTAGTCATGCACCAAAAAACAAAAACAAACAAAAAAACGAATATCACACACACATACACACCTCTCTCTCTCTCTCTCTCTCTCTCTCAGAGTTAAGTAAAAGTATTTAAATCTGAACCTTGGTTGTTGTTTACCCCACAATATATAACACAAAAATACTGTCTAATCATCCATAATATATAGTCACATTGGACTCTATAGAGGCACAATTCTTTGTACACTGTTGACAACAACCCTGAAATCACAAGTTATACAGAAAAAACATGGGTAAGCATTACAAGCACAGACATGAACAGGTAAACAACCAGACAGTATAGTTGACACTGCATAGAAAAAACACAGTCCAGGTCAGCACTGAAACAATGCAAAAACTGCACATAAACTGGTATGTTTGCTTTTAAGGTTGGTTTTTGGCTTTAACCCTTGCTTTTACTGTCAATTATTTAAGTAGCCTGGACTTGTTTTGGTCCTACTGCAACGCCATTACAGTCGAGAATATACTGTAAACAACCTTGAGGTGGTGGTCGCTGAGGTGGGATTTTGTTTGGCTCTGGTTCCTTAAGTGATCCACTCTGGAAGATAAAAAAAAAAAAAAAAGAAAAGTGAAAACAGAGCAGTACAGTAACAATGAGTCTACCTATATTTCCATTGAAAGCGCTCCATTATATTGGGGTTTAAAACATGCCCTTAAGTTTTCTCCTGGTAAAATGAAGTCTAGTTTAGCTATTGTTTGTTGTGATACATAAATCTTGTCCTACAGGACCTCAGCTTTGGTGTAATCAAAAAAATAAAAATAAAAACCTCTCCTCTTCCAGAATGAGGTTACCACCATGTTATGGACAGAAGAGTCTCCTTATTTCCAAAGTCTGAAAACCTCACCAAAGCTTCCTGGGAAGCCTTCTCCCGTTAATTCCTACTACCTTGAGCAACCTTTAATCACATCATTAGCATCACTTTTTCAATTTAGATGTTAAAACTCTTCTTCGCGCCTCGTTTCTCTCCCTGCATTTTTGAGCTCATGATTTCTTTGACTTAATTCCTGCACAGAGCGGGCTCTTTCCAGCTCCACAGAAATTAATGCACACAGGATCATGCCCAGTGGGGTAAATATTGCTCTCCGTTACACCTGTGTATTCAGTGAGACGCTAAGGGGACTTCACCGTTACCTGAATGTAAGTTAGGAAAGAACTTCATCTTTTTCAGTTACAACTCCATTACGCTCCCCTGCAATTTAGAAACAAACACAGTGGAATTTTTCTGATGCTGGAGTATGAAAGTGTCATTCAGTGGGGTCAACAGCCACTATGGGCCCTGGGGAAAGGCAGGAGGGCGGGACTGGCTCTGTGCACCAGAAAGGGCAAGGCCAAGTGTGGAAGGGGTGGGATCTAAGGCAGCCAGCACTTAGTGCTGCGTTCTGAGCGGCGCTGGCCCCCTGTCCCAGATCCATGTGGTGCTGCTCTCGGTCCCTTTAAAACACCAGGCCCTAGTGCAGCTGCCCCTTGTCTCCCTCCCCTCCCCCTTTGGCGGGCCGGGCGACCCCGACTTTAATTTGAGCTGTTTAAGTGAAAAGAAGGAGACAAGTAAAATTATAATGGAAACAATTCCTTCTAGTGGGCGATAGCTGACTTTTCAAAATAGGATACGTATTTGGCTGTATTACTTTCAACATACACTTGTCCAGAGGAAGAGATGAGCCTGAACAAAGGTTTTGAAGCAGAACACCTTGTGGGAGCACTAGGCTTGGACTCATTGCTAATATTTTTCCAAATGTAATCTGTTAAATCTCTGGATAAATTGCTATGCTTTATTTTTTTCTAAGAATGATCAAGAAATTAAATTGTAATTGCAAAGACGAGGAGAACCCCCTGCCCCCAGAACCTATTAATATACAGTTCTTGCACAACCTACTGCTCTTCAGAGAGATTTGTGTTTGATCTTAAAGCTGAAGAAATACATATTGCCACCAATGATAGGAATTCCCACATTCAGCAGTTCATGGAAACTTAGAAATTATACTTTTTGTGCCGTAAGACATCGGTATTCTATCGTATACAGCTGTGCAAAATTACTTTATGTCGGCTTTAGGTGCATAAATATAAGGGAATATGACAGCTCAGACAGTCTAATTGTTCAGTATTACAAACTACAAAATGAGAAGAAAGGGCAGTTAAAAATCAATGCATATGTGAATGGCCCAAAAATCTGCTTGTCACAGCAAGAACTGATCCAATAATACAGTTTTTTGTAACCAGGATGGGAAGGAGAGGAGAATGCCCCAAGCAGAAACCAAGGCCACTGAACTTACAAAGCACACCTGCATCAGGTTTCACATTCTGAACTCTACATAAAAGTCCAGTCTCTGCCCTATGACAACTGTGATGAGCCAAGAGTGAGTAGGCATTTGCAGTGTTCAGAGCATTGGATCTTACAGGTGCAAGCCAGTCTTCCCTGTGCTCACTAGGAAATCTGCACAGGAGACTGGAAATACCGGAGGGTTCACCTTGAGGAGCTTCCTCCATATTGCTCTAGTGCAATGTCTTCTGTGTGCCTTCAGGACAGATGGGTGCTCCGTCTTGAGCGGGGACAGTGCAGCTGCATCCATACTTGCCAGTACATTCGGAAAATCCAGCCCGCTTTGGAAAGAGCACGTGGAGAGTCCACATGCAAAATGCGCTCGGTCAATCCGAAATTGAAATCACGGGGTGCTGTTTTCAAAAGCGCTCCTCCGACCCTTAACAGGAAGAGCGCTCCCTTTTAAAAGAGTCTTTCAAAAGGAAACATATGTAGAAGCCCTAGGGCTGCTCTTTTGAAAGAGCAGTCCTCCATGGCACCGGCCAGCTGGCGTGCAGAGATGCCCTGGCCAATGGCAGTGAGGATCTATGATAGCTGAATCCAACCGCCTTTAAAGCTGCATGGACCCAGAAACCCTGTGTCAGGAAGCTGTGCAGATGCTAGATGCAGCAAACCCATGAGCTCCCGCAACATCCCTCTGTGCAGCCCCAGAGCAGCAACTGGCATAGATGGCCAGCAGCCAGCCACCCCAGGAGTCCCAGGGACCCCCTCAGAGCCCTCACAGGACTCTGGGCAGCCCTCGAATAAGAGGGTGCTTTTGTGGACCAAACCTGACCTGAGAGACCAGCTCGGGCTCTGGAAAGAGGAGGTCCTAAAGGAGATGGGGGTGATGTGACAGAATGTGGCTGCATTTGCTGCCTGGCCAAAGGGCTGTTCACCTGAGGCCACCCTGGCTGCACCTCTGAGCAAGTACACAGCAAGGTGAAGGAGCTGCAGCAGGGATATGCTGGGGCTCGCAACTCCACTAGCCGCTTGGGGCTGGCCCCACAACCTGCCCCATCATCCCGGACACACCAGCAGATGAGCCACACCCAAGGATAAGGAGGAGCCCAGACCCACAGAATGCCTCACGCATCCAGAGCCAGAGGCCACCACTGAAGTCTTCAGTGATGAAGAGCGACCTTGTGACTGAGATCCCATCCTGATCGTTGAGCTGGGCGATGGGCAGCCGGGAATCACTGGACCTTGGGAACGGACCCCCCGGTAAGTACCCTGCAGGGAACACACCCTGGCCCATGGGGCCAGGGTGCCACGGTCACCAGCAGGCCACCCACATGCCCAGCAAACCCGGGCCAGACACAACACAGGTGGCCAAGGCTCCTAGCACACCATAACAGCCGCTGGTAACATCTAACACCCAGTCCTCTACACAGCACCATGAGCTGCACATGTGGGGGAAGTGGGGCCAGATCGCAGCCAGGGACCACCTCACATGGGGGTACCCCTGTGGCAAGTGCAATACCCAGTGGCTGCCTGCCACTGGATGGGGGCTGGTGCCTGCGGGGGGGGAGGGCACGGACCCAGGATGTAACATGGGACTGACTGTGTCCTCCTCTCCATCCCTGAAGCCATGCCACAGGAGGGCCAGGAGAGCCCTGATTCATCCGTGGTCCCAGCAGCCCATCAGAGTAGGGGGACTGCTTACCACCCACAGCCACATCATGAAGGGCACAGAGCAGGAGAGCACAACGGTGGGCTGGTGAGTATGATGCTACCCATTGCCAGCCAGTGCTGGTGGAGCAGCACCTCCGCATGGACAGTGGACACCATGCGTGGCGGAGGGCTACATGGGATGACCTGCTGGGCCACCTGCGGGAGATGACCACAGTCCTGTGAGAGCACTCAGGGCTTTGGGTCCACCTGCTCCCCCTGCCTGCCCCCCCGCACTGAGCCCACCCCACTTCTGCCACCCCTTGCCAAGTCCGGCCCCGCCCTACCTCCCTGTGCTGCCTGCCCCTTCCCAGCCCTGCCAAGGACCCCGAAGCAGGGGTGGGAGGGGATCCTGGGGCCGACGGGGGTCATGGCCATCCGTGGCTGCCCTAGAGTAGCATCCCCCTCCCCTCTCCATGTTGAGATTTCCCCTGCCCGTCCCAGGTTGAGGACCCATGTCCCCCCAGTTTTGCTGTCTCCTCCTTGCCCAGCCTCCCCCTTGCACATAGTTTGTACCCGCTCCCTGCTGTAGCTAGTTTTATGGCGATATTGTTAGACAACATGAAGTTGATAGTGGAAGTTAAAGTTTTATTTTTGCACCACCCGTGTCCCATGCTCTCGTTGGGGAGGGTGGGGGGAGTAGGTGGGGGGATGCAGGGTGTGTGTGATGGGGGGGGGCTGCCTGGGGAGCTGTGGGTGGGGGTGTCACTGTGGCCTGTGCACGAAGGCCTGTCAGAGGGCCTCCCTAATGCAGATCCCGTTCTGGTGGGCCTGGCAGCTTGGGGCAGGGGCCAGCTGTTTAAAGCTGGGGCCAGACTCAGCCACCCCTCATGGGGAGAATGCCTTGCTCTTACCCTCCACAATGTTGTGGAGGATGCAGCAGGTGCCCACCATCTGCAGGATGTTCTGGAGGTCAACCTCGAGCCACGCAAGGAGGCACTACCACTGACCCTTAAGGCACCTGAAGGCCTGCTCCACCACATGGCGGGCCTGGTACAGGCATGTATTGAACAGCTCCTGGGTGGGGTGGGGATGGCTGGTATAGGGCCGCATTAAACAGGGCTGGAGGGGGTAGGCAGCATCCACCACCATGCACAGGGGCATGGTGATGTCCCTGCCCAAGTGCTTCCATGATGGGATGTATGTTCGGCCTCCATTCAGCAGCAGAGGCCAGAATTCTGGAATACCTGGGCATCATGTCTCCAGGCTGCCCAGTCCACATAAATGTCCCAGAAGCGTCCTGACAAGTCCACCAGTGTGTGGAGAACCACAGAGTGGTAGCTCTTCCCATTTATGTAGGTGCTAGTGCCATGTTCCAAGACGCTGATGGGAATGTGCATCCTGTCCAAGGCACCAAAGCAATTTGGGAAGCCAAGAAGTGCAAATCCCACAACTCTTGCATTCACGTCCCCCAGGAGGACCAGCCTGTGCAGCAGAATGGCATTGATGGCACGCACAACCTGCATAGGCAGGAGGGCATGAGGTCTCGTAAGGGCATGATGAGATATGCCTGGCCCCTCTCCTGGCCTCCTCACCAGGCCCCCTCCCTTGAATCCCTCCCCTGGCCCCCAGCCACCCAGGGTTCCCCTTGCCGGGGGGGCCCCTTTTCCCCTCCCTGTGGTTGGTGTGTGCCCTGAGCATGCCTTACCTCCATGGTCACAGCCCCAGTGGTGGCCTTGCTGACCCTGAATTGGTGCCCCACTGACTGGGCAACCATCCGGGGTGGCCAGTTTCCAGATGGTGATGGCTACTTGTTTTTTGAGAGAGAGGGTGGACTGCATGCAGGTGTCCCGATGTCTCAAGACAGGGGTGAGCCAGTGGCAGAGCTCTTCAAAGGTCTGCCTGCTCATGTGGCAGTTTTGTACCCACCTGGCATCGTCCCAGTCCCCCATCACCAGCCGCTCCAACCAGTCCATGCTGCTGGAGTGGCACCAGAGGTGGTAGGGTGCTCAGTGGGGGCACTGGCGGGATCCAGGCTTGAGGGGCTGCAGAGCCCCTGGGAGGATGGATGGCGGTTGTGAGCACCATAGCCAGCTGGCTGAGCATGGTGTCGAGTATGTCCAGCTCAAGGATGAGGAGCTGCTGCTGGACATCCATGGAGAGTTGCTTCCAGGCACCTTCAGGCTCTGCAGGGCTTTTGATGGCACTGGAGGTCTTAGCACATGCAGGCTGGGGGTACTTGGGAGGGGCTCTTTAAGGGAGTGGCTGGCTTCGGGGCCCAGAAGGACTTGCCCACCATGTGATGCCCTCCACAGTGTTTCTTGGCCAGTTCTTTCAAAAGGGCACCTGTAGCTGTGTGGATGCTCTCTTTCCAATGAGCAGGATGGCCTTTCGCAGGGGCAGATAGCAACTTGGATACGCTGTTTCTGTGTAGATGAACACTTTCGAAAGCCGATTTTTTGAATGGTGCTTTTGAGAGCGCGCTGTAGTGTGATGTAGCCTGCATGTTTTCTGTAGTGTCTGGTGGGGAATGTTACCTGCCTCCTCCCCCATGCAAAACTCCAAACGGCTGGTGCAGTTCCCATGGAACCAGGATGGTGTGCAGCCACAGAGACCACTGCTGCTCACCCTGTGCCCTCGAGGCAGGGAATCTCTGAAGTGTACATCTCCTCCCCTCTGTGGAGCTCTGAGGTGGAAGGGGAATATATGGGCTGGGCCTCCAGTGGCAGGTTCTGGAGGACTAAATGCGAAGTCATGGAATTCCTGTTAGAGAGCTGAGACCCAACCCAATTGCTCTGATATTTGACGTGCCTGTGCACATTTGCCTTCTTTTAGTGAGGGAGGAGTAGGTGTGTGTGAGGGGAAGGAAGGGCACTGTCTGGTCTGTGCAAACACTGGCAGAAGAAAACTGGAAGAGGGATGGATTTATTTTTAATCTAAATTAGGGAGTTGTGCTTGAGAGAACAATCCAGTCTCTTTTCACTGACAGGCACTAAGAGTTGGAGCTGGTGATTTAACATGTAGAACTAGCTACACCTTCCAGAGGTGGAAAATGTACCCTAACCGTTACTTGAGCAAAAGTACAGCTGCTTTGTGATTGTACTTAAGTATCCAGAAATGAAAGCAGCTACACTTTTACTCAAGTAACGTATTGGCTGCTTTTCCAGCTCTGATGAATTCAAAACAGAGTACAGGCAAATCCTTAGTCACTTCCATACCGGGAGGCTAACACAGGCCTGTAATTTTTCAAATGCTGTTGGGAGTCTTTGGTTTAATCAAAGATCAACTCCCTTGCCACAATACAGTTCTGCAGTCCACCTCCTCATCTGTGAGGAAATGTCTTTATCTCAAATGAAGAATTTACCCTTCACTCAGGTATCCCTAAAGCATACCTTACCTGTGAAGTTCTGAGGCATCAGAGCCCCTGCATACTCTCGCACTGGTGTTATAATTGCTTCACTCTCCACACTGACTGCAGCTGTCCTGGTACTACCACCCCCACATCCTTTCTCTACCAAATATCACCCGGTGCTTCCAGGAACCTCACCCACTCTGTGGGCCAATCACCTGGCTAAATTATGTCTGCCAACTAACCAACATCTCTAGGCTGCCCCAAAAGATTTAATTCATACTATAGTCCTAACCTGAGAAATTTTACTCTGGAGCTACATCCTCCTACACACAAAAACAGCCCCAATCGGAATACTCGGCCTGCACAGCACAGGTCTGCAGAGCTGACAACCACTCACAGACCCTGTGCATGCAGCATGGACCCCCAGCAGCAGCAGCAGCAGCAGCAGCAGCAGCAGCAGCAGCAGACAGAAGCCCACACGGTCGCCCCTGGAGCAGTGGCTGCCCTGCTCGCTGCCATAGAGGAGGCCACCTGGCATCTCCTGTCCTCCTCGGGGGATGAAGAAGCTGCCCCAGACCATGTAGCCCTCCTGGCCTCCCACTGTTGGACATGCCACCGGCTATGGAGGTACCCCACCAGCACAGAGTGCTGGGAGTGGCTGGTGCTTGGGGAGTGGGACGATGACCGCTGGCTCTGGAATTTCCAGATGAGCCAGCAGATGTTCCTTGAGTTCTGCCAATGGCTCACCCGTCCTGTGGCACCAGGACACCCCCATGCGATGTGCCCTCACCGTCGAGAAACGGGTCAGCTTCGCTGTCTGGAAGCTGTCCACTCCAGACAGCTACCGATCCTTAGGACAGCAGTTCAGTATGGGCAAGGCCACCACTGGGGCTGTTGTCATGGAGGTAAGGGAACCCCGGGGGTAGGGGGACCCCTGGAGAAGGGCCAGGCACATGCTGCACACCCCTCATGTATTCCCATGTCTTCCCCCTGCAGGTGGTCTGCATGCTGAACGCTCTGCTGCTCCACAGGCTTGCGAGGCTCGGGGACCTGGATGCGGCCATCGTGGGGTTTGCCGGCATGGTGTTCCCTAACTGTTTCGGGGCACTGGATGGGACTTACATCCCTATCTGTGCCCGGGAGTACTGTGGAGGATGCTTCGTGAACAGGAAGGGCTACAACTCGGTGGTCCTCCAGGCCATGTTGGACAGCCGGGGCTGCTTCCTGGACATATATGTTGTCTGGCCTGGCAGCACCCACAATGCCAGGGTTTTTAGGAACTTGTGCCTGTGTCGCCAGCTGGAGGCGGGGACCTACATCCCCCAGTGGGAGATCCCTCTGCCTCGTGGCGGATGCGGCCTACTCACTCCAGCCCTAGTTTATGCACCCCTACACAGGCCACCTCAGTGCCAGCCAGGAGCAGTTCAACATCCACCTGAACCATGCATGCCAGGTTGTCAAGAGGACTTTCGGCTGCATCAAAGGCCGCTGGAGGTGCCTCCTCACCCGCCTGGACACGGGGCTCCCCAACATCCCCCAGGTCGTGGGTGCGTGCTGCGCACTCCACAACCTGGTGGAGAGCAAGGGGGAGGCATTTGTGCAGGGGTGGGCTGTGGAGGCTGGCATGGCCTACCCCCAGCCACCTGCCACCCCGAGCTGCCAGGCCGACCACGAGGGAATCCGGGTCTGGGAGGCCCTGTGGGCCCATTTCAACCAGGCTGCGGGGTGAATGACAGCAGGGCCAGCTTGGTGAGCCACACCCCCACCCGTCACCACCCACAACACACTACACTGCCCCCATGCCCATACCACTGCACACCAAAAACACACAACACACGTGTTTTGTTTTAAATAGAGTGAACATTCTTGAAAACCAACGATGAACTTTAACATGAATGGGGGAACTATGTACACTGGGGGGGACAGCTACTAAAGGGGGTGTGGAACAAAGCAACTATGTACAATAATGGGGGGAGAATATGTACACAGGGAGGTCCTGGGTGGCCCAGTCCTTGGCCCCCTTCCCCCCTACTCTCCAGTGTCAGGCCCCGTAGAGGCTGGGCGGGGGCCGGGAGGATCGGCAGGTATGGCTGGGCTGGCTCCTGAGCCCGTGATCCCACTCCTCGGCAGGCTCCAGGGCAGGTGGAGGGTGGCTGGGAGGGAAGGCCGCCGGAGCGCCGGGGGGTGCCATCTGCTCGGCGATGTGCTCGAAGGTCCTCGTGAAGGACCCACCCAAGCCTCCTGGTGCCAGGCCAGCGCTTTCTCCTGCAAGTGGAGCCGGCACTCCTCCACTTGCAGGCGGTGCTCTTACACCTGATGCTGGAGGGTGGAGAGGAGCTGGGGGTCAGTGGCTGCCTGCGGCTGGCTCCAGTAGTGGCAGGCTCATCCTGGGGCCAGTCCCTGCTCCGCCACCTGGCTGCCATGGTGTGACGTCCCCGCTGGGCTGTCCAGCACAATGGATGCGGCGCCCATGCTGTTGTGGCCCTCAGATGGTGCGGCTGCGGAACAGAGCGGGGAAGAGCGAAGACAGCTGTTAGTCTGAGCCCTGACCCGTGGTCCAAGCCCCCCACCCCTCCGCTGCTGGGTCCCTATGCCCTGTTCCCCAGGATGATGATGGGTGTGGTGTCCCCCCCATGGGTGACTCCTTTCGGGGGGTTCTGCTCCCCCCTATCCCCAGGGATGGGGCATGGTGCTGTCCCGGGGGGGCAGGTGCTGACAGGCTCTAAGGGATGTGCCACTGCTGTCCTGGGGCCGTGCTCTGGAGGGACCATGGTGGGCCGTGGTCAGCTGGGGGTGTGGAGGGCCCTGGTCATGTCCCTTGCCCCTGCCCCTTAACCCGGGGGCATGCACGTGGGTTACATACCTGACGGTCCGCTCCCATGGTCGGGGGATACCTGTCGGGTGGACGCCCTGCTGGAGCTGCAGGAAGGGAGATCGATCAGGAGCCCCCTGTCACTGGAGCCCTCCTCCTCCTCCTCCGCTGTCCCAGGGGTGGGCTCCTCTGGGGGACCCTGGGGTGCAGGGCTGGCCTCCGGGCTGGCCTCCGGCTCCGGGGCCTGCTGGGGCTCATTGGCCGAGGTATCATGCGTGGCTGGGGGGAGGAGGTGTACCAGGGGCTCTGGATCTCCCTGTAAAAGGGGCAAGTGGCAGGGGTGGTCCCAGACTGGCTGGCTGTGTCCTGGGCCCGGGCGTAACCCTGCCGCAGCTCCTTGACCTTACTCCTGACGTGGTCAGGAGTGCGGACAGGGTGACCCTGGGCAGCTAGGCCCTTGGCCAGCCGGGCAAATGCATATGCATTCCGCTGCTTGCTCCCCATTACCTGGAGCACCTCCTCCTCGCCCCAAAGCCCCAGCATGTCCCAGATCTTGGTGCCTGACCAGGAGGGTCCCCGCTGCCTCCTCCTCCCCTCGCTGGACAGCTGGGAGCCCTGGATCCCCTGGAGGGGGTGTCCTGGGGGCGCTCGGGGGCTGGCTGGCTGCCATGGGAGCTGGGTGGGGGATCGGGGCATCTGGAGGGCGTGCAGGCTGTGCATGTGTCTGTACTGCTGCCTGCACGCTCTCAGCTTCCTGCCACAGGAAATCAGAGGGTGTGGAGCTTTAAGGGGCTGCTGCACATGGCGACCATAGAGCTCAGGGGCTGGAGAGAGCATCTCTCAACCCCTCAGCTGATGGCCGCCATGGAGGACCCCACTATTTCAATGTATTGAGATGCGGATTGTCTACACATGTCCTACTTCGACGTTGGACGTCGAAGTAGGGCACTATTCCCATCTTCTGATGGGGATAGCGATTTCAACGTCTCGCTGTCTTACGTCGATTTCAACATGTAGATGCGCTGGGTGCCAGTCTGAGGTTGGGCCGGCTATTTTGAAATAGCTGGTTAGCGTAGACGCGGCTTAGGTGTTTTTTCAGAGAACTGCAGTAATCCGGTCCCTTTCAGGAGCCTGCTTCTCTCTCCCACAGAACCTTTGATATTAAAAACAGGCTGGGAATCCAAAAATCTTCCAACTCCATACGTTGTTGCTTTCTTGAGCCACAGCTTGTAATAAAATCTAGGCTTTTCTGAAAAAGGCAGTGGCTGGCAAATCAACAACAGCCTATTACTTCTCACATTCCCATGGTGGTAGGGTGCTAATGCAACTGCAAAACCTCTAGCTCTGGTGGAAAATTGAATTCCTGTGAGTAGAAACCCACAGGGACTAGACCTGTCTCGAAGATCTCTCCTTCCTTCTAATACTCCCGTACGCGCCTGCCGGGCTAGATGCAAAATCAGTTGCC
Source organism: Carettochelys insculpta (assembly GCF_033958435.1). Lineage (NCBI taxonomy): Eukaryota > Metazoa > Chordata > Testudines > Carettochelyidae > Carettochelys > Carettochelys insculpta. The sequence goes on along the minus strand of NC_134147.1, from coordinate 11,537,857 downwards.
AGTTGATTTCAATTAATGCAAACAAGATTTTGTAAACTAAGCTTTTGGGTCTCAAGCCCAGCCAATAGTTAGGCCAGACCTGCGTGGAGCCCTGGCTATGGAATTCTAGATCGCTTCTGAAAAAGGGCCCCAAACAGGCCACTGCTTGGATGCCGGGGAGCAAAGGAGGGAAATGGCTGGACTAATATCTAATGTGTGTGTGTGTGCCTCAGCACTGCAGCAATGGGGGTGATAATGAATGCCCTGTGGGGGCACATGCCACTTCCAGTGGACTAAAAGGCTCATGCCATGACTGATTACTTTTTCTGCACTTAAATTTGAAAAAGAATATCCAAAGGATGGGGGCGAGTCACTTTATGTGACTTCAAATGTCAAGTCTTCAGTTGACTCTGTGTGGAATCTCCCCTTTTCAAGTAAGAATCATTTGCATTGTATATTTATGAACATCCCCAAATTTCACCCCAGAAAGCCCTTCTTAAGCCAGTGACACCCCACCTGTGTCTGTAATGAGAGGTTTTTAGCTACATAACACCATATATTAATAAAGTGTTCCATAGTGGTCAGATAATCCCAGTGGTCTGCCATGGGTTGACTGCTGCCTTGGGTGCATTTTCTTCCACTCCACAGAAACTCAAAGATGCCTTTTGCTTCAAATGAGATCCCTAGAATTTTAGGGGTCAAAGGCGGAAGAAAGGCCTGGCCATCCTTCAAAACACTGTCCCCTGTGACTCCTTGGACTAGCATTAGATTGTGCTCTCATGTGATGTAATACTTACCTCTAACATGTATTTGTGGCTTTCGGATTGTCTGGCTAGCATCAAAGGGGGTGCGTGCAGAAGGCTGGAATTTGCCAGGGAAATAAGCCTTGGGCGACAGTGATGTTAAGTTGTAGCCCAGTGAAAACTGGTTTTAATTTGGCTGAATTGAGAGCATTTGAAACCCAGAATTGGAACATGTGTGCAGGGACCTGACCAGTGCTGGATGAGAGAATTTGCCAGACGATGGGAGGTCAATACTGTCTAGCAGATTTACCAACACTTCCACTGCTTCCTGGGCTCTTAGAACAAATTTAGGGGTAAATTAGAGCTAAATAAGAGCACAGAACACTGAGAGCCAGGACTAGTGGCTGTAAACCAACTCTATGCAACCACAGGAAACTTGGCCACACCTCTGGTAATTGGGTGTCTGGCTAACTAAAATATGCCAAATTACGGATGTTACTAGATTTGAAAAGACAGAGGAGAGCCCTGCTTCATTCAGTGCAAGAGCATCAAAATGGTAAAGGAGTTTAGGAACTTTGTAGGACAACAGAATCAATATAGCTCTTCTGCTTAGATGCCTAAAGAGAGTGATCCTTTAGCACCTGGCTTCACTATAGTTAATGCACGGTGTAGCAGGGCTTCTTCTGGTTACTTCATCTTCCAGCTACTGCTCAGTGAATGAATTATGGCTAGCAGCTGCTCACCAATGCCTGGTCTATAGTATGAGGTTAGGTTGAAGTTAGCCATGTTAGGTCAATTTAATAATGAATGAGTCTGTACCACCGTGACCCTTCCAATGATTGTAAGGAGTTTTTATGTCAATTTTGGCACTTCACCTTGAGAAGCAGCACTAAATTTGACCTTCTGCAGTAGACTTTGGAGTAGTGCAGACACAGTCCTGTTCAACTTGACATTCTTGAACTCCAGGACTTGTCCCACAGTGCCCAAATGTAATTGCTTTGGCCAGCACTTTCAACTGTGCTGCACTCCCAGGTACACAGGAAAAGCCCCAGGAGCTTCTGAATTTCATTTCCTGTTTGTGCCTATCAGCCCACCTGATCATGAATGCCAAGGGTCACAAATGAGCTCCAGCACGGAGCATGCAGGAGATACTGGGCCAGATTGCTGTATGGGGAGAGGAATCTGTTCAGACAGAACTCCAAAGCAGCAGAAATGCTGATGTCTAGGCCAAAATCGCACAGGGCATGGTGTAAAAAAGATATAGAAGAGACACACAGCAGTGCCCCAGCAAAATGAAGGAGCTCAGGCAAGTATACCAGAAGACAAAGGATGCAAAGGTCAGTTCAGATCACAGCCTCAGACATGCAGCTTCTGTCAGAAGCCACATGGGATTCTAGGTTGGTACCCAACCTAGGAGGATACTACAGATGATGATGATGAGGAGAATGCTCAACAGCCAGGTGGAAGATCCAATCTCACTGACAGCCAGGATCTTTTTCAAACTTTGGTGCTCAGTACCTATAGCTGCCGGACCCTGGTGGCAAGGAACACACTTCTGGTGAGTTCAAATTTGTAATCATGCCAAAATGGTTAAGTGTAAATGGGCTCAATCTTTTTTATTTGCCCTAAGTAAATGAGACAGAGTGATAGTCAGTCTGCCTACACAACGACACCCTGCAAGGAAAAGTTTGTTAACGTGTCTGAGTACATCCCAGAGCCTACTGCCTGTATGTCTTTTGGGAAGGTTGCTGGCTCCTACAATCTAGCAGCTTTGAATGTCAGTGTCAATCCTGCCTGCTGCCCATAGGGCTCTGTGGCTGTAAGTGACTCTCAGAATAGCCAGGCCCAGACAGGGTTGCACCTGTAGGTTCTGGTTTGATTACAGGGGCTTCTTCAGAAGAGAGCTATTCCAGGAAACAGCTAAGCAGTGTGACATGTTGATAAAGGACTCACTTCAGAATTAGATTCTTATGGTAAGAAAGGATTCTTATCTGAGACCAGTGAGATTGCCACGTATTGCATTTTCATTAATTTTTCCTTCCCTTCCTCCTCCACCCCAGCCTCTTTCCCATAGAGCTGTTTCCCCAGGTTGAGCTTGTCAAGATGAATTTATTACTTTAAAAAGGATAGCTCACCTATTGCTGTGACTAAACAATCTCTTCCGTCTACAGTTCCTCAGTGTTTTCTAGCCCACAGCGTGTGTGTGTGTGTGGAATCAATCACATCAGAAATGAATGAACCTAAGGGGTTCTTATGGGATGTAAAAAGTTTGGACGTAAGAACAGCCATATGGCAACAGCCCTTTTAGCCCACTACCCTGTTTTCCACCAGTGCCAGGTGCTTCAGAGGGAATGAACACAATAGGGGGCCTTATTCAGTATCTGTTGTTCCCTTGTAGCGTCTAGCAGCCAGGATTAGGGACTGCATGCCTGATCAGCTTGGCCAAATTGGCGGTCCTATCCTCAATCAACTTATTCTTTTTGAACTAAGTTACATTTTTGACCCTCACAATGAGCCCTGGAAATAACTTCCATGGGGTGACTGGGCATTATGTGAAGATACTTTCTTTTGCTCATTTTTAAACCTGCTGCCTATTAATTTCATTAAGTGAGCCCTAGTTCATGTATTAGGTGAAGGGGTAAATAAACTCTTCCCTATTTATTTTCTCTAAATCATTCATGAGTTTATAGACTTTTATCATATCCTCCTTTAATCATTTCTTTTCTAAGTTGAACAGTTCACATCTTAATTTCTCCTCACGTGTAAGCTGCTCCTTACCCCAGATTGTGCTTATCCCAGATCTAGTGTCTTTTTTTGAGATGTGGTGACTAGAACCTGCTTGTCTTTCCTGAGCCCTCCTCAGGTATCCTGATCATTTAGTGGCCTCACTCATTGCTCGGCAGACTTCCTGCTTCTAATGTACTTAAGATGGCTGTTTACTCAGGAATACAAATTGGAAAGGGTTTTATTGCCAAAAATCCAAATCTTATCAGATTTTACAATCAGTGTTCATGTGGACTTGCTTCTATTAAACATACGTCCCCTAAAAACATTACAAATAAATTTTAAAAAACAGGATCAGATAGCTGAGTAAGCATATTCAATATTTAGGAAGAAGTAATTGATCTATCATCCCGCTAGAGTTGGATGATTCCTCTGCAGTTTTAGCAAGGAATCCTGAGGAAAAATAATGCTGCCTTTATAGCTGATTCTGACTCTTGCTCCAGAGGGATATATTTGTAGTACAATTTATGAAAAGGGAGCCGCATTAAAAGCATAATTGCACAGTTGGTCTGTAAACAAGTCTCTCCAAATCAAAGAATTGTTCCTCACAGATAGTAAAGGAATGCAGGCTATGTAACAGAAAGAGCTCCCCCCTGTGTGTTTAGGTAATATAGAAACCGAGAGTAACAGACCTGAAAAAGCTTTGTGCAAAATCAAAAGCTTGTTTCTGTCACCAACAGAAGTTGGCCCAATAAAATATATTGCCTCACCCACTCTTACTCTGAAACAGTAACAGAGAGGAAGCCGTGCTAGTCTATACACTATCAAAACAAAAAGCAGTCCAGTAGCACTTTAAAGACTAGCAAAATAGTTTATGAGGTGAGCTTTCGGGGGACAGACCCACTTCTTCAGCCCATAGCTGGACCAGAACAGACTCAATATTTAAGGCACAGAGAACCAAAAACAGTAAGCAAGGAGGACAAATCAGAAAAAGATAATCAAGGTGAGCAAATCAGAGAGTGGAGGGGTGGGGGGGAGGTCAAGAATTAGATTAAGCCAAGTATGCAGATGAGACCCTATAGCGACTCAGAAAGTTCCCGTCCCGGTTTAAACCATGTGTTAATGCGCCGAATTTGAATAGAAAAGCCAGCTCTGCTGCTTCCCTTTCTAAAGGTATGTGTGTTACTGAAAAAGAATTTTCGCACCGTTCTTCAAAGGGAAGCAGCTGAGCTGGCTTTTATATTCAAATTTGGCACATTAAGACATGGTTTAAACCGGGACGGGAACTTTCTGAGTCACTATAGGGGCTTGTCTGCATACTTGGCTTAATCTAATTCTTGACCTCCCCCCCACCCCTCCACTCTCTGATTTGCTCACCTTGATTATCTTTTTCTGATTTGTCCTCCTTGCTTACTGTTTTTGGTTCTCTGTGCCTTAAATATTGAGTCTGTTCTGGTCCAGCTATGGGCTGAAGAAGTGGGTCTGTCCCCCGAAAGCTCACCTCATAAACTATTTTGCTAGTCTTTAAAGTGCTACTTGACTGCTTTTTGTTTTAAATGTGGGATGTGAGAGAGACAAGTGACAGAAGTACAATGCACCTGAATAAGAGATTGCACTGAAGAATGGCTAGCGCAAACACTACTGAGTACAAACATCCATCTTAAGTTCACTGTCCTTCAAATAAGAACCCCATTTACTGTGTTCCTGACAGCAACAGCTTCAACAGTTTCAGGACTTTTAAAAGGAAACATCAGCTAAAAGGAGAGGGGAGGCCCGCTGCAAAACTGAACTCAAAGAGGTAAGCCACCAATTTTTGCAGAATGACTGAGGACAGAAAGAGAAAATGACTCCTATTATACTTAAAGGAATCTGTGGGAAGTATCTATTATTAATTATAATATTTTGTATTGGCTCATTGATTTCATTTAGCATACTGCAAATTAAAGCTAAGTTTTCCAGAACATTCAGTTTCTTTTATTCATTGTTGCTGTGTATGAGGTAGCCTTCCACCTGAATTCTCGATTAAGCTTGGTCTACAGTAGAAGATAAGGTTGAATTTAGGTGAAATTTCTAAGGAAATCAGTCCACACTACAGAAGCGTTTCCATTGACTTTAAGTGCTCCTAAGGTTGACTTTTGTACTCCTGCTTTTCACGAAGAGTAATGCCAAATTCAACCTTGCATGGTTGGTCTTAGATTAGTGCAGGTGGAGCATTATGAAATTCAACATTTATGGCCTCCTGGAGGTGTCCCACTGTGCTCCAATGTGACCACTCTGGCCACTACTTCCAGCTCCACTGTTCTCCAGATGTGCAGGAAGAGCCTGGGAAAATCTGAATTTAATTTCCTTTCTGGCCAGTTGAGCGAATAGAGCAGGCAGGACATCTCAGCAGCACATTGCAGAAGCCTATCTGGCCTTGAAATCCCAGAGCTGCAAATGAACTCCAGCAGCGAGTGTGCAGGTGATTCAGGACATCGCTGCCATGTGGGAGGATGTATCTGTGCTAGGAAAACTACGAAGCAGCAAAAGAAATGCAGGCCTATACACCAAGATATCACAGGGCATGGAGGAAAAAGCATACACCAGAGGTGTTCAGTAGTGCTGCACGAAAATAAAGGAGCTCAGGCAGACGCACCATAAAACAAAGGAAATAAATGGACTTTCTGGGTCACCACCGCAAACATGACGCTTCTCTCTCGACATGTGGTCATTCATAAGGTTGTTTTTCAAAACCCCCCTGCTTAGCAGTGACACTCACTGTGCTCTTCTTATTGCCCTGGTGTCTGGCTGCTCATAATTACTGGACAGATGATCTGCCTTGACCCTCCAGACTGGCATGAAATTTTCCTTGTTGCTCTCACATAAATTATGGAGCACATGGCAGGCTGCCACCCTGAGGAGAACGTTGCCTTCACTGAGGTCTAATTAAGTCAGAAGGCTCTTGAGCCTGGCTTTTAAGTGACCAAATGCACATTCAACTACCATTCTGCACTTGTTCAGCCTGTAGTTTAACTGCTCCTTACTGTGATGCGGGCTACCTGTGTATGGCTTCATGAGCCAAGAGAGCAAGGGGTAAGATGGATCACCCAGAATCACTACTGGCATCTCCATATCCTCAGGGGTGATTTTCTGATTTGGGAAGAAGTTCCATTCTGCATCTTTCTGAACAGACCAGAGTTCCTAAATATGTGCGCGTCATGCACCTTTCCTGATCATCCTACATTAATGTTAGTGAAACGAACCCTGAGAATCATCAATGCCTGAACTACAATGGAGAAGTAAACCTTGTGGTTTACGTACTGTGTGACAAGATGGCCTATTGTCAAAGTAGGGATGTGCGTTCCACCTGACACTCTGCTGCAATTAGGGAACCCCTTTGTAGCAAAACCGTCTACTATGTACATTTGTTTCCCAGAGTCACTGTCTTTTGTAGTACCAGAGTACCTGGATCACAGCAGCCTCTACTGTAGATCTGCCCACTCCGAATTGATTGTCCACTGACCAGTAGCTGTCTGGCTTTGCAAGCTTCCACAGAGCTATTGCCACTCAGTTCTGAACTGCCAGAGCAGGTCTCATTTTGGTATTGCAGCGCTTTTGGGGCAGGGGAAAGCAATTCACAAAGTTCCATGAAAGTAGCCTTCTGCATACAGAAGTTTTGAAGCCCCTGCTGATTGTCCCATATCTGCAGTGCTATGCAGTCTCATGCCTTCATGGAAGGCCCTAATAATGCTGAGCAGAGTTGGGGGACAGCCAATCTTAGCCAGAATTGCTAAGAGATGGATCCATATCCGAACCCTTTGAGATTCTCAGGGAAGTGAAGCAAGGGTGTGTGCTGGCTCCAACACTGTTCGGCATCTTCTTTGCAGTTTTGCTCAAATATGCCTTCGGAACTGCTACAGAGGGCATCTCTCTCCACACGGGAACGGATGGCAACCTCTTCAAACTGTCGAGGCTTAGAGCGAAGACCAGGGTGCTTACGAAGCATCTAAGGGAGTTCCTTTTTGCTGACAATCCAGCTTTTGCTGCTCACACTCAGCAGGAACTGCAGTCACTCATAACTCACTTTGTGGATGCATGCATGGAATTTGGCCTCACAATTAGCTTAAAGCTGACCCAGGTGATGGGCCAAAACGTGGGTAACGAGCCATCTATCAGCGTGCTAGACTACGAAGTGGAAGTTGTCCATGAGTTCGTGTACCTGGGCTCGATGATCTCGGAGAACTTGTCACTTGATAGTGAGATCAACAAGCGCATTGGAAAAGCCGCCACAACGTTCTCCTGGCTGACGAAGAGAGTATGAGCTAACAATAAGCTCACTGTACACACCAAAAGGGTGACCTAAATTGTGCTACAAGGACATGTGCAAGCATGACCTCAGCACTCTCTCTATCAGTGCGAACACCTGGCATTCGCTCGCCTCAGACAGGCATGCCTGGAAACGGAGTGAAGAAAGCTCTTGCTATGTATGAAACTACCTTGGTGAAGGAAGCGGAAGACAGGAGAGCCCTCAGGAAGATCCGTGCCCGTGATACCAGAGTGACATCTGCTTACTGCTGCTCGCAGTGCGGAAAGGACTGCCAATCCCGGATTGGATTGCACAGCCACAGAAGACGCTGCTCAGATCAGTCCAACTGGGGTGCAAACCCATGATCCCTCGGGATCGAAGGATGCCTACTATGTCGTCCCACCAGTCTCAGCTTGTTTCATCCCACCAGAACCCCGCAGAAACCCACAAGGGGGCAGCAGGAAATGTCAGATAGGTACCCACAGTGCATTGCTGACAAAGTTGAAGTTGCCCACCCTTATGAGGATGCATTCCATTGTCTTCATGTGCCAGTGTGGATGTGCACCTTTGATTTTACAAAATCAGTTGCTAGAAAAGTGACCTAAACAAATTTGACCTAGTTTCCTAGTGCAGATGTACCCAAAGACAGCTAAGGATGGCTACGGGATTACATAAACATTCCAGTGGAGTTTATTTAAAAATAAAAACGGAGAAGAAGGAAAAGGGTACTTGATATGGTTCAATCCAAATATTAAAAACTATATTCTACTGATAAAATGCAGTGTCTGAGTTAACCCAGAAGACTGATTTCACTGAACTGAGAAACATACTCCTACACAGCAAGGGTAGGAGACCAACACAGACCCTCTAAGATGGAAAACGCAGCATTCTGCTGTTGGTCACAGCAATATTAATAGAAAGAGTTAAGCAGTGAACTGAAGTAGACTACTATTATTCCTCTACTTGGAGTCTCACTGCCCTCCCAGGCTACGTCTACACGTGCACCCAACTTCGAAATAGCTTATTTCGATGTTGCGACATCGAAATAGGCTATTTCGATGAATAACGTCTACACGTCCTCCAGGGCTGGCAACGTCGATGTTCAACTTCGACGTTGCTCAGCCCAACATCGAAATAGGCACAGCGAGGGAACGTCTACACGCCAAAGTAGCACACATCGAAATAAGGGAGCCAGGCACAGCTGCAGACAGGGTCACGGGGCGGACTCAACAGCAAGTCGCTCCCTTAAAGGGCCCCTCCCAGACACACTTTCATTAAACAGTGCAAGATACACAGAGCCAACAACTAGTTGCAGACCCTGTATATGCAGCACGGACCCCCAGCTGCAGCAGCAGCAGCCAGAAGCCCTGGGCTAAGGGCTGCTGCACACGGTGACCACAGAGCCCCGCAAGGGCTGGAGAGAGAGTATCTCTCAACCCCCCAGCTGATGGCCGCCATGGAGGACCCCGCTATTTCGATGTTGCAGGACGCGGATCGTCTACACGTCCCTACTTCGATGTTGAACGTCGAAGTAGGGCGCTATTCCCATCCCCTCATGGGGTTAGCGACTTCGACGTCTCGCCGCCTAACGTCGATTTCAACTTCGAAATAGCGCCCAACACGTGTAGACGTGACGGGCGCTATTTCGAAGTTACTCCCGCTACTTCGAAGTAGCGTGCACGTGTAGACGCAGCTCCAGAGGAAGAAACAGCTGGCTAAAATAAGCAATATTTCATAGTTGGAAATATACCCACAGTACCTTTATGTTCAGAAATGTTCAAGCTTACTCTCTAGGATTTGACTTCAACTATCTTCCGTTTTCAGTACTGTTTATAGCTCAGAACAGAGGGATGTGAAATAGTTGCACTGCGATGCAAAACTACTCTAATCTGAAGAGTATTTGCATTTCTCTAAAGTTTGAAATGGGAAGTTGTTTCCTAAGGTAGCAATTTTTTAAATTAGCAAAAGATGGTTATCTCCTAATGAAGAAGGTGGATCTCCTCACAAAAATATGTGGGAAGTTGTTACCACAAGGTCTTTGTACAGAAGAGAACTTGAAATACATGCTTAATTTTAAACACTGGAGCAGCAGGTTGATTTAAATCAAGTTTTTGCTCTTCATCTGAATACATGTGTAATGACTAGCCTGCAACCAAATCAAAAGGAAATTAAGTATCTTGAGATAGTGAGTATAGCTAGAAACCTTTGACTACGTCTATACTCGAAAAACGTCTGTTGACAGATCACTGTACTCTAGATGATGAAGTGAGTCTGTGCTCACAAAAGCTCATGCTCAAAACTTTTCTGTTAGTCTATAAGGTGCCACAGGACCCTTCGTTGCTGTGCTCTAGATATAGCCTTTGTATAAGTAGCACTTCAGTTATTTAGTAACAGGATATGTGCATCATACTCTTGATTTTATGTTTATTGTATCACTTTTGCAATTTACCCGTTTGTACTTGAAGATTATCCTTGTTCATTAAACAGCAAAAAAACAAATCAAAGGAAAAAAACCCCAACCCCCCACCAAAAAATAAACCTCACCATCATGAAAAACAAAAACTACCACAAGATGTCACTATAACTTAAATAACTAAGACGTGCTGTAGTACTGCAGAGAGAGGACTGTTTCTCTATAGCAGAATTGTCATCTTTAAAAAGAGAGGCTTCTACCATATATAAACTTTTTTTCTGGAGGGGTGCACAGATTTAAATGATCTGTGTGCATCCCCTCTCACACTACTTCTTACTGAGCTTCAAGCAGAAAGTCTAGATTGTTTGCTGACCTTTACAAAGCTGACAGCATATGCCCCCCGGATCTAATTCACTTGCTTTTAGGGCAGAAATTTGTCAAGCAAATTTTAATGGAAAGGGAACATTACTCACACGAGCTACGTCTTCAAAAGAATAAGGGTCGGATACTGATCTTCCACTAACTTGCACATTGTGAAGGTACTTACTCCCACCTGCATATATGAGTGATAGCTCACAAAGTGCACATAAACTTCCTTGGTTCAGAAATTCAATAGAAAAGAGATGTATAATGTAGACCACAGAAAAGATATTGTGCATATCTCAACTGACTATGCCTCCGAAGGTTTTATGGCAAGTTGCATGTATTCATAATACAATGTAACCTGATGTAAGATGTTACACAGCTACAGAAGCAAACAGTAAAACCATGTTTAGATTCTGTTCACTGATGTCTGGGAGCAGTGTGGGTCAAATATTGAGATATGGTTCAGGAGCCCCTAGTCCAACTAAGGTAACCTTTGCTCCCTTGACAATGGGTGAACTATGCCAGGCTAGTTCACCTAAATCTGGGCTGATCCTCCCACCTCTGCTTGAACCAACTTTAGGCTTGCCGCCTGCTCAATGCAAAGCAGATGGACTGCATCCCAGCATTGTGCCTTTAATTTTAAATGTTGGACTGAGACAGAAATAATACAGCACAGGATTTCTTTATCAATGGTACATAATTATTTTACAGAAGTTGCCAATCAAACTTAATACCAGTCTCCTCGTCCCAGGTTATTAAAAAAACAGGCTGAACGAACATCTGTATGCTCTAGTTTTCCTGGGTCCTGCTTCTGCATAAGAGGTTGGACTTGATGGCCTCTTGAGTTCCCTTTCAGCCCTGCATTTCTACTCTAGGCACTTTTGCTCCAGTTTAGCAAGACTCCTACAGTTCGATTAGCAGTACAGGCTGGACCTCTCTTGTCTAACACCCTTGGGACCTGACCAATGCTGGACAAGAGAATTTGCCAGGTCATGGAAGGTCAGTATTGTCGAGCACATTACCAATGCTTTCAATAGTTACTGGGCTCTTACAAGACATTTGGGGATAAATTACAGCTAAATAACAGCACAGAACACTGAGATCCAGGACTGGTAGCTGGAAACAAACTTTATGGGACCACAGGAAACTTGGCCACACTTGTGATATGTGGTTGTCTGGCTAACTAAAATCATGCTGGATTATGGATGTTGCCAGGCGAGAGAGTTCCAGGTTCACAGAATCACAGGGCTGGAAGGGACCTCAGGAGGTCATCTAGTCCAGCTCCCAGCTTCAAGCAGGATCAACCCCCACTAAGTCATCCCAGCCAGGACCTTGTCCAGCCGGGACTTAAAAACCTCAAGGGATGGAGAATCTACCACCTCTCTAGGCAATGCATTCCAATGCTTCACCACCCGCCTGGTGAAGAAGTTTTTCCTAATATCTAACCTACACCTCTCCCTCTTCAACTTCTGACGATTACTCCTTGTTCTGCCATCTGACACCACTGAGAACAGTTTCTCACCCTCCTCTTTAGAGCCCCCCTTCAGGAAGTTGAAGGCTGCTATTAAATCACCCCTAAGTCTTCTCTTCTGTAAACTAAACAAGCCCAAATCCCTCAGCCTATCCTCATAGGTCTTGTGCTCCAGACCCTTAATCATTTTTGTTGCCCTTCACTGAACCTGCTCTAGCAAATCCAAATCCTTTTTATACTGGGGGGCCCAAAACTGGACACAATATTCCAGATGTGGCCTCACCAGTGCCGAATAAAGAGGAATAACTACTTCTCTTTATCTGCTCGAAATGCTCCTTCTAATGCATCCCAGTATGCCGTTAGCTTTAGAGGTTAGAGAGATTCAACCTGTTACCTTCTGTCACTCCCACAGAACAATTTAACCTACTCTTAGTTGTTTACTTATTGGTGGTTTTTCTTTCCACCGAAGAGGCAGAAAAATAAGATCTTAAAGCCTAAAAGCTAAACTCTGGATAGAGAAATAATGAGGTCTCCCTTTGGTTGTGGAGATACTCAGGATTTTTGACTGCAGTTTGGGTGCTGCAGAAGGTTCTGGGTAGAAGATCTGTCAGCACTGGAGCCGTGTTCTTGCCCCAGTCAGCTATTCATCATCATCAATAACGGTGCGCTCAGCGCCCGTTGGTGTCTGATGCCTCTCTCACTATTTCCTTCCATTTTTCCCTATCCAGTGCAGAGTGGCTTAGTATCTGTAGACTAGCTCTGCACCGATCTACTACATCATCTATCCATTCTCTGTGGGGTCTCCCTCTCCTATTCAAACTATCCATTATGCTGAATACTAGGGTCTTGATTTTTCTTTTGTCATTCATTCTGCAAATATGTTCAAATAGTTATGGCTTCTGTTTTATAACCTTCTGCAGCAGGTTCTCTTTCAGCTGCATCTTCCTATATAATTCCTCATTGGTGACCTTCTGCATCTATCCTATTCTCAGAATCTTTCTATAACAACTCCTTTCGAACGCCAATATTCTTCTTTTTGAATCTTTCGTTATCACCCATGTCTCACATCCGTACAACATGCTGCTGAATACACACATTTTCAAGACGCCCAGTTTTGTTCTCAAGCTAATTGCTTTGCTTTTCAAGATCTTACCCATCGTCTTCAAACTTGCTCTTTCTTTCACTATTCTAGTCACTATTTCCTTCTTGCAGTCTAGATCATATGTTATGTTGCTCCCCAGATATGTGAACTTCTCTACATTTTCTAGTTCAATACCATCCACACTGATCTTCCTTCCTATGTCCTTATCTCCAAATACCATTGTTTTTGTTTTACCCATGTTCATAATCAGTCCATACTGCTTCCTTTCTTCGTTTAACACCTGCACCGTTTTCACTAACTTCTCCTCATCTTCCTCAATTATAACTATATCATCCGTGAACCTCAAGCTGTTAATTCTTTTCCTGTGCACAGATATCCCTTCTACCTCTTCCTTGATCTTGTCCATCGCTCTTTCCAGATATGCGAAGAAGATACTTGGTGATATTGGATCTCCTTGTCTCATACCTCTACTTGTTTTAAACCAACTTCCCAACTCCCCGCATGTTCTCACCGCTGCCTCCGCATTATCGTTGATATCTTTCAGCAACTGTATTAGTCTGCTATCCACTCCATATGACATCAACACCGCCCAAGTCACTTTCGGATCTATACTGTCAAATGCCTTTTGAAAATCGACAAAGCAAGTGTATATGTTTTTGTTCTTTTGTCAAGCTTTCTCCGCTATCAGTCTGCTGTATGGTACTTCAATCTTTTCTGAACCCTGCTTGCTCATCTGCTATATGTTCTTCTATCTGCAATCCTAATCTCTCAGTCAGTATATGTGTTAGGTGTAATTTTCTTTCGGTAGCCAATTTATTGACCCAACCCCGATTGCCTGATTGGTATCGCAGACCTTGTTTATCCAGGCAATGTCTGAGCCGGCATCTTTTAACATTTGGTTGTACTGGCATCAGATTTCATTCGTATTGTTGTTTGATGGTCAGCGCATTGACACACATCTGGCCAACCCTCCTCCTTCATCCAGGCTTGGGACTTGCATGGAGCTCTCAGTGGCTTCATGGCGGAGCTGGTCAGCTATTACCAATACTCAAATTGTGTCTGGAGAAAGACTAAGTGGAAAACACTACAGCTTCTAATCCCTCTACAGCTTCCCTCTAATCTTCTCTGCCCATGTGCAGAATAAATTATGAGCACTAAGACATGCAAATGTGCACCACCAGTAGAAACAAAAAGCCTAGCTGTGGATGCACTGCTAATCAGCTGGGCAACATTTAAATCTATTCTGATTGGCTGTACAGCTTAAAGAGAACACTGTTATGGAGATGGGGTTCATTTGGCATGGACCTTTTTGTGGATTCCCCCATCTTATCTCCCCTGTTCAGCACAATTACACTCAATTCTAGGTTTCCTTGTGTGCTCTCTGGTAGATATGCGATTTTTTCCCCTAAAAAGTGAGGTTTTTTTATATAATGATTTTGTAAAGCCAAGTCAAACTGTTGTAGTGTCAGGCTGACATCACATTCAATAAATTAAAGCATTTAATTACCAACCGACTAAAAACAAGGAATTTATAATTTACAAAAATCATGAGTCTGTGTCTCTACTGCAGTGATAGGCAACCTAGGCTAGTGAGTGGCCACATGAGTGGCCCTCCTTCATCTCAGTGGGCTGCAAGATTGTCATAAGCAGACAGTGTCCTGGGATAGGATAGTCTTGCTAACTGCACTTGCATGTCTAGAATTTGTGCGGTGTGCCAATTGAACCACAGCAGCACTTCGACTGGATGAAGAGAGAATGTACAGCTGGTACAGTCAGTGTTGTGAGCATGTACCTCACCTCACAAGCATGTCACTTGAGTAATAGGGGTAGGGGGGAAAACAACCCTATGTGGACTGAAACCAGCAGAATGTGGCAGCCCTGTGTGTTGGATGTGGTAACCAAAATGTCCCATGGGCCACACAAAGAACACCAATGGGACACAGGCTGCCCATCACTATTCTACTGGAAACAGAAAAGTAGAAGAGTTACTTGTGTGGACCTGACTGACGTATTTTTGCCATTCCTTCATAGAGCTAATGTTAGCTGCTCTGAGCACACTGACACAACCCCAACTCATTCCACCTGGGGTTGGTCAAGTTCAGTTTAGTTCTAGCTCTCTAATAGTTATTGAAAGGAGAAAGCTTGAGGAAATACAGAGCCCAGCTCCCTAAAACTACTGAGCCAATCATATGTGATGTGAACAATGAGGGATGGATAGTGACGATGTCAACAGAGTGACAGTGAAAATGAAAAGAAGGGAGTCTGGAGTTCTATAAATCTGCCAGAGGAGGTCACAGTGAAGGGCTTATTGTTTGGAAAACATTTTTCAAAAAATTCTCAACTGTTCTTCTGGGTCCCACTGTCCATATTCTAAATCAATTAGATAAATAGTGGTATGATGAGCATACTGTTGATATGCCCCCTTTATTATTGTTTTATGTCCCCTTCTTTCAAAGAAGATACAGTCAGGTCAGTATTAAAGATGTTGTGGCCAACTCTACTTAATGTCTAAAATATTATGTTCTAAACCATTTACAGTTTGTGTCTACGTGTCCTTATTCCTACAGCAACTCTTTTGTTGACATAGGCTGAACCTCTCTAGTCTGGCATCCTAGGGACCTGATGGGTGCCAAACCAGAGAATTTGCCAAACCACAGGAGGTCAATATTGTCTAGCAGCATTACCAACACTTCCACTGCTTATTGGGCTCTTAGAAGACATTTAGAGGTAAATTAGAGAGAAATGACAGCACAGATCACTGAAAGCCAGAACTTGTAGTTGTAAACAAACTTTGTGGGACTGCTGGAAATTTGGCCGTATCCTTGATAATTGGCCATCCAGCTAACTAAAATCATGCTGGACCATGGATGTTGCTGGACCAGAGAGTGTTGGACTAGAGAATTTCAACCTGCATTGCAACGTCAGTTTGAGATTGGCTCAACATCTTTGTAATAGAATCTTCGTAGAGTTGAACTTTCAGAAATGTACTTTCAGAATTTGCCAACGTAATGTTGCATACTTGTGCATCTCCACTGAAATAATTTGATCATAACTCATTGTCATATAATAGATACATGATATGCATTTTTGTACTATTTATCTTGGACTCAGAACGTGATCTACATAATTTAAACTGGCAGATTTTCATAAAAAGGAATCCTAAATAATGGGAATATGAACAAATTGCTAAGGATGTAGTAGTAGGCATCCTTCGATCCCGAGGGATCATGGGTTTGCACCCCAGTTGGACTGATCTGAGCAGCGTCTTCTGTGGCTGTGCAATCCAATCTGGGAGTGGCAGTCCTTTCCGCACTGTGAGCAGCAGTAGGCAGATGTCGCTCTGGTATCACCGGCATGGATCTTCCTGAGGGCTCTCCTGTCTTCTGCTTCCTTCACCAAGGTAGTTTCATACACAGCAAAAGCTTCCTTCACTCCCTGTTTCCAGACATGCCTGTCTGAGGTGAGCGAATGCCAGGTGTTCGTACTGACAGAGAGAGCACTGAGGTCATGCTTGCATGTGGCCTTGTAGCGCAATTTAGGTGCCCTTTCCGCCTCTTTCCAGACGCCACTTTGCCGAAGAGGAGGTCCTTCGGTATTCGGCCATCCGTCATGTGTGAGACATGGCCCAGCCAGAGCATACGCCTCTGTTTGAGAAGGGTGAACATGGAGGCGGTGCCTGCCCTCTCAAGCACTGCGCTATTGGGGACCTTGTCCTGCCATGAGATACCGAGTATGTGCCTAAGGCAGCGCATGTGGAATGTGTTGAGCCGCTGCTCTTGTTTTGAGTGCAAAGCCCATGTTTCACTGGCATACAGCAGTGTGCTCAAAACACAGGCTGTGTAGACCTGCACCTTGGTGTGTACAGTGAGCTTATTGTTAGCCCATACTCCCTTCGTTAGCCTGGAGAACTTTGTGGCGGCTTTTCCAATGCGTTTGTTGATCTTGCTATCAAGTGACAAGTTCTCCGAGATCGTCGAGCCTAGGTACACGAACTCATGGATGACTTCCAGTTCGTAGACTAGCATGCTGATAGATGGCTTGTTACCCACGTTTTGGCCCATCACCTAGGTCAGCTTTAAGCTAATTGTGAGGCCAAATTCCATGTATGCATCCGCAAAGCGAGTTATGAGTGACTGCAGTTCCTGCTGAGTGTGAGCAGCAATAGCTGCATTGTCAGCAAAAAGGAACTCCCTGAGATGCTTCGTAAGCACCCTGGTCTTCGCTCTATGAATACAAAAGAATATCACAAGCATGTAGGAACAAAATCAGCAAGGCTAAGGCACAAAATGAGTTGCACCTGGCAAGGGACATAAAAGGCAGTAAGAAGAGGTTCACAATGGCTGCATCTACACTACAACCCCCTTTAGAAAGGATGGCCTTCGAAATGGAACATCGAAAGCCATCCTTCTGAAAGGGAACGTCCACACAGGCAAATGGGGACCGAAGGGTCAACCTGCCATTTCAAAAGGCCCTGAGTGCACTTTCAAAAGAGAGCATCCACACAACCCAGGGAGCTCTGTCAAAAGCACAGGGTCAGGAGGTGCCACGGGCAGGGTGGCATGGTGGACGAGCCCTTCTGGGGATGCTGTCTGCTGTCCCTTTAAAGGGGCCCTAACCCCAAGCATTGGCCTGCACATGCTGAGGGCCAGCTACCTGTCCCCAGGCACACAGACTGACAGAGCGCAGAGGAGGCATGGACCCTGAGACCCCCTCTCTGAACCGACAGAGAGAAGAGGAGGCATGGA
This sequence comes from Carettochelys insculpta, assembly GCF_033958435.1. Lineage (NCBI taxonomy): Eukaryota > Metazoa > Chordata > Testudines > Carettochelyidae > Carettochelys > Carettochelys insculpta. Next base: position 11,520,029 of record NC_134147.1, on the reverse strand, counting down.
CCCCCATGAACCCCGAGCAGCCCCCTCTCTCCCCCGAGGCCATGGCTGGCGCACTGGCTGCAGTCCTGGCCGCCGTGCACCAGCGGGTCTGGATGGCCACCCTCCTGGAAGCTATCCTCAGGGTGCGATGTCCCCACCAGGTCACCTGGGTCACCCGCTGCGTGTGGGGCTTGCCCACAAGCAGCAACTGGTGGGACCGGCTGATGCTGGAGGACTGGGGTGACGACTGGTGGCTACAGAACTCCAGGATGATGAAGTGGATGTTCCTGGAGCTGTGCCACTGGTTTGCCCCAGCCCTCCAGCACTGTGACACCCGCCTGAGGCTGGTGCTCCCACTCCAGAAAATGGTGGCCATCGCACTCTGGAAGCTGGCCTTCCCCAACACTCACCAATCCATTGGCCACCAGTTCGGGGTGGGCAGGGCCACTGTCAGGGCCATCCTCAATGAGGTAAGCCATGCCTGGGTTATGCCCCATCGCATGCAGGGGCCAGGGGTTAGCAGGCACCCTGGCTTGGGGCACCATTGCCCACCAGGGACAGGACTGGGCAGGGACAGGGGTCCTAGGGAGGCTTGCCCTGCAAGGGCAGGGGCAGAGACGGGGACAGGCAGGCACTCTGCACCCCCCCCCGCCACACTCATGAGCTCTTCCCCCTCCCTCACCCTGCAGGTCATCTGTGCCATCAACAGGGTCCTTCTGCAGCAGCTGATCCACATTGGGGACCTGGACGACGCCATCTGGGCCTTCAAGGAATTGGGCTTCCCGAACTGTTTTGGGGCCCTGGACGGCAGGCACATCACCATCCAGGCCCCAGAGCACAGCAGCAGGGCCTACATAAACTGCAAGGGCTACCACTCCATAGTCCTGCCGGCGCTCGTCAATGCCAACAGTCGCTTCCAGGACATTTGTGTTCCGGAACCTGGCGCTGGGCCGCCACATGGCTGAGAGGACCTTCATGCCCCCAGCAGGCGCTCCCCGTCGGGGACACCACAATGTTGCCCTGCATTGTGGCAGATGCGGCCTACCCCTTGCAGGCCTAGCTGATGACGCCATACACGGGACACATGCAGCCTAGCCAGGACGTTTTTAACAAGCGGCTGAACTGGGCCCGCAACACAGTTGAGTGGGCATTTGGCCGCTTGAAGGGGTACTTCAGATACCTCCTCATCAGGCTGGAGGTGGGTCTCCCCAGCATTCTGGCAGTGGATGGGGACTGCTGTGCCCTGCACAACCTTGTGAAGATGAAGCACGAGCCATTCATGCAGGGGTGGGCTGTCGAGGCGGGGTGTGGGTATGAGCAGCCCCCTGCCACCCCATGCCGCCAGGCCCAGGAAGACAGGGTGCAGGTATGGGAGGCCCTGTGCCAGGGCTTCAAATGGGGACTGCAGTAAACCCCCTCCTCCCCGCACATACACCTCCCCCCACCACCCTGCACACACACCCTACCACTACCCCCACACATGCACAGGGCACTCAGGTTGAACTATGTAATAAACACTTTACTGCCACCAGACAGTGGTCTGTGCCTATATACAGGGTAGAACAGCAAACAGGGAGGGGCTGGGGGGGAACTATACACAGGGAGGGAATTGCAAATGGAGGGGCTGGGGGAACTATATACAGGGGCACTGCAGCCCTGGGCGGGCACCATCTGAGCCCCGGGAAGGCTGAGGATGGGGTGGGGGGCTCTACCTGTCAATGGGGGTTGAGGACTGGGATCCCTCTCACCTGCGCCCATCCCTTCCCTCCCACGTCTGGGAGCCTGATCGTGGCTGGGCTGGGGCCGGCAGCATGGGGAGGTAAGTGTGCAACAGGGACGGGTCCCCTGCTGGCTCCCTGGGGTTGGCACAGGGGGTGTGGGGTGTGGGGGGTGTGGCCTCCTCCTGGCTGGTCCTGGCCAGCAACTTATGAGGCCAGCTGGGGGCAAGTGGGTCGGGCCGAGGGCAGCAAGGTCAGGCTTGGGGGAGGAGAGTTCACTGCAGGGGGTGGGGTGGGAGGTGGGACTGCAGTGCAGAGGTTGGAGGGGAGGAGGATAACTGGGGAACCGGCGGGGGAGTAGGAGGGGAGGCTGACTGCGGGACCAGGGAGGGTGTAGAGGTTGGAGCAGGAGAGACGGGAGGGTGGCTGGTTGATGGGGGACGGGAGGGGTGGGGGAGGCAGGTACGGGAGTGGCTTGAAAGGGGGCATCAGCCAGGGTCAGGCGGCCCACCACAGCTTGGGTCAGGGAGTCAAGGTTCGCCATGACCCAGTCCGAGGCCTGCCGCCCCATGGCAAGCCACTCCCTGCAAGGCAGCGGTGTAGGCAGCATTCCCCACCTCCTCTTCCCTATCCTAGTGGTACCGGAAGATGGCCTGGAGGTAGCCCTGTGCAATCTCTGCTGGGGGACTGGAGCACACACCCCCCACCCTCAGTGGCGGGGGCTGGTCCGGCTGCTGGCTGCAGGAGCTGTGGAAACAGAAGGGGAGAAGGGAATGGGCCATTAGTCCCAGGCGCAGGACTCCGTGTCCCCACCCACCCCCTCATCCTGGGGTCCTTGAGGTGCCCATGTGCTGGGGTATCCCACATGGGTGCCAAGGGTGCAGGCTCCCCACACTGCCACTCTGGCTGCACCACATGGTACTGTCCTGTTCGCGTGGTGCTGAGCACCGCGCTTTGTCCCCCTGGGCCTGGGGAGCGTAGCCGTCCGGGGTCCACATGAACCAGGGCTGGTGGTCATGTGTGATGCCTGCAGCCACCCTGGTTGGGACCTGACGCCCCCTCCCCAGGCCCTGGGGCAGCTGGCATGCATGCCACCTACCTATGGGTCCCTCCGGGAAGTCAGGCAAGGCACGGGTGGATGGAGCCTAGCTGGATGGCCCGGATGGGATGTTGATGATGAGGGCCCCCCTCGCTTGAGCCCTCACCATCGCTGGTGGGCTCAGTTTGCCATGCTATCCGCGGGTGCGTGGTGCTGGCTGCTGGTCCCGGGTGCTCCTCACCCTCTATTGCCGTCTCCACCTTGGTGTCGGCTGCAGCTGTTGCAAGCATGACAATGGGGGGGAGTCTGGCCTCCTTTGGCCCCAGGAGGTGGTGGAGCTCCTTGTAATAGGGGCAGCTTGAGGGAGTTGCCACCGACTGCCGGCTGCACCCCTGGGCCTGCAAGACCCCTGCCGGGGTTCTTTCACTTTTGACCAGACCTGGCCTGGGATGCAGGTGGGGTGGCCCCGACCAATCAGCTCCTTCACCAGTCTCTCAAACTCCACGGCATTGTGGTGCCAGACTCCCATTTGTTGGAGGAGCATTCTCCCATAGGGAGAGGAGGTCTTGGAGCTCGGCGTCTACCCAGGAGGGGGCATGGCACTTCAGGGCCTGCCTTGCCTCCTGGGAGAACTCTCTGTTGTCCTTGGAGGGCCCCTGGGGTGGGTGGAGGTCTGGGTGGCTGGCCATGGGTCTGGACTGGGTGGCCATCGCAGAGGCGGGTGCACTGGAGAGCAGCATGGACTCCCTGCTGCCTGCACACTCTCAGCTTCCTGCCTGAGGCTTGTGGGAGCCTGAGTCTTTAAATGTGCCAGACGCTGGGGCCATAGAGCTCTGCTCCTGCTGGGCATGGCACCACCGCATGCCAGCTGATCACTGCCATGGCGCGCTCCCTCTTTCAAAATAGGCATCTGTGGAGCATCTGCACTTGCTGTGTTTCTAAATACTCTTTCGAAGTGGGCTGTTCATCCCACTGCAGGAACAGAGAAGCAACTTCGAAGGAGCTGCTCCGTTCTTTTGATGTTGCTTTTGAAGGATTGCGGAGTGTGTGTAGACGCTCGACTGGTTATTTTGAAAAAGGGCCATCTTCCGACCTCAATTTCGAATGTACTTGCCAGTGTAGATGCAGCCTTGCATTCCTCTTTTGAAAGAGGCATGCAAATGAGGGAAAGCCTTTCCATTAAAAAAAGGGAAGAAAGGTTCTTTCAAAGATGGGGTTTACTTTCGAAAGAGGTGCATCGACACTGCTTTTCTTCTTTCAAAATAAGAATATGCAAATGAGGTATCAGATATGTAAATCAGCACCTCATTTGCATTTTCAATTCCCCTCATTTGCATCCCTCTTTAGAAAGAGGAATGCAAGTGTAGACACAGTCATTATGAGTATGAGAAAGAGGAAAGAAAGCGTAGGCCTTCTGCCTATGGGGAATGAAAGCTAATAACTGATGACCTCAAGAAAACTGAAGTGATCTGTTTTTCCTTCAGTCCTCACTAAAAAGGTAAATTGAGACCAGATGCTCAACACAATTAATATTAACAACAAGAGGGAAGGACTGCAAGACAAAATAGCATTAAGCAAGTAAAAGACTATTTAGATACTTTTGATATATTTTTCTTGGCTTTCACTGAAGTTTACAGTGGAAAATTTGACTTTGCGTTGAAAGACCATAAGTAGATGCACCTTCTCGCCAATTTATTTCTTTGAAAATTTCTAGGAAAACAGACCCTTTTAACTATAAAAAAACCAACAAAAATGTTAGTTGATGACAACTTTCTGTTGGGAGACAGTTGGATAGAAACTTTTTCCACCAATTGTAGGTTTCAGGATAATTTGAAGTGCTAAGTGCAGGTATTATATTGAGGTCTTTCATAAGTCTTAGGTTCTTGCATCTGTGCATAGCGGAAGCTTTCTTGGGGGCGGCGAAAGGATGTCCCAAACATAGCTGATGGGAACAACAATGGAAAATTCCACATCCTGCAACAAAGCTCCTCGTATAGGCATCTAGTTAATTAATTTAATTATTTTAGCAAGAGCTCTAATGACCAGATTTTTATAAAAAGAGTCTGTGGGGCATGGCCATTTTTCGACCTATGTTTGAGAGTGGAATTCTGTGTACAAACAGGAACATACCCAATTTGAGTACAAAAAGAGCCAACTTACTTATATGCAATCACTCACAAACATTCCCACCCCTTGGGCCTCTCAGCAATCTAGCTACAAGTGCCTAATAGGTGTACTGGATTTTCAGTCAGTGAGAGCATTTAATGCTTCCTTTTCTAGGGGTGAAAGCTATCTGTTAAGCTGACAACACTTGTCTCAATTTTACATCTCTCTTTGGTGCTTTGGGCAATGCATTTTAGATAGCATTTTACCGCATTATATGGTCGGTTTGCTGGTCTTGAAAGAAAGCATGTGTGCAAATAAAGTGATTTTGTTTTCCCTAAAAGTGACTCTTTTTTAGGTACCCTTTTCAATGGGCTTGAGTCATGGTGGATGGAAATTCATTGTTCATAGTTATGTGGTTTGAAACAATTTTGTGCTCTGTTTCTGGTGGTGAGAACATAAATAGATACTACTCCACTTCTTTCTGTGGGATGACAGTGTGGTTTTTTTTTTCTTTTTTTAAAGAAAGCATGATGATCTATTTCGAAGAGCAAATTAGTCACTCTCCTTCAAGAACTGGTTTACTGGAGATGTACCACAAAGTTGTTTACCTGATGCAAGCCTATTCAGGATTAAAAATAGACTTTTTAATTAGGGTTAGTAATTCCCAATTTACAGTTTGGGTCTGTTTTATTGCTTAAACGGTCACCATTGGTCCTATTGGTAGAGACAGAGAACTTCATTCTCAATTGTTCATTTAGACCCCATCCTGAAAAGTGCAAAATACTCAAACCACCTGCTAAAGTCAATGGAATTTGCTCAGCCCCTCCCAGAATCAATCCCATTTGCTATGACTTGTGAGCACCTAAGGAATAATATATTTGGCATTTAGTAGCACTTTCCAACTTCAAAGTCACCTGAACAGCACACTCCCAAGAGTTAAGTAATGAACGTCCTTGTTTTACTAGAGTTACATTGGGATGCAGGGGGCTAGATCAGCAAAGGGCTTTAGATGTCTAACCCTAACCCTTTAGATGTCTAACCCTTCAGCTGCCTAAACCTAAAATATAGACCTTTAAATCCCCTGTTCTGTTGCCCCCCCCAAATCCTGCATGTGCCCAAATTTCTGTTGCTGAACAACACTGGTTAAGTTGTGACACCTGACCACCAACCTCACACTAACCTCCGAGTTGCTCTGGCTGCCTTTCAAGCCTGCAGGACCCAATTCAGCAAGTATGATCAGTGCACAGCTGCTGGACTGGGCCTCACACACAGTGCTGCTGTCTTCTGAAATCCTTCAGACCAGTGGTGAGAGCATGCACCCAAGATGGGGCAGACTCGGTTTCAAATCACCTCTCTGCCTGTATGGAGCAGGGATCAGAATGTAGGGCTGCCACCTGCTGGCAGAAAGCAGCACATTCTGTGAGGTTTGCATCATATTTAAATAGATCACACGAACATGTCATGTACTTGGCACACATTGTACTCAATGGATCTCAGTAAAATCTTCTGCAAAGAGACAAGTTGATAGCAAGCACTCTTGCTTCCATCTTCAAACAAAAAAGCCAAATGCTGTCTACCTAGGGCAGTGCCTGCAAGGGTTTTTCTATATTTATATATTCTATTTTTTCATGGTTATGAGCTATTACCACATAATAAGGACCCAATTTGCTCCTACGTCAAGTCATCTGAAAAAATACCAAATCCAGGCCTATCAGGACACTTTACTAGCTAAAACTTGCATGCAGAATCACACCACCAGAATACTTTTGATCCACAGTGGTTGTTTCCAGAATACCTTCTGAAGTTCCTTGCTAGAGGCCTCTGATGAGAAGTTTTTGAATCCTTGTGGCTGTATCTGTATGTAACTGCTTTAGCCAAATCCTTTCTTGAAAGTAAAATCTTGGCCCTAAGTTATACATATTATCCTAGTGCATATTTAGAAAGTAGAAGTTTTCTTACCTGAGGCTGTTGAGTGGCAGTAGGTCTCTGAGGAGATGGTACAGGCGTTTTGGACAACAGTTGGTTCATTTTGCTTACAACTAAATCAGTTATAAGTTGTCTGTCTTCAGCCTGATGTTCCCCAATCAAAGGCATTGCACAGTCCATAACCTATAATATACAGCAGCCGATTAGCTAGAGAATATAGCATTACAGTAACCCCATCCATGTATGTCATGTCATCTATCTAATTTGTTCATCACAAAGGAGAAAATATGTAGAAATGGAAATGGAGAGGAAAATGGAATTGAGCTGAAGTACCATCCTCCCCTTTCTGGAGATGGGAAACCACTCTATGTGATCTTGGTTTGAGTTTCTGTGCTGTATATGGGCCGTTTCTGAGCCCATTACTGGCTAGGGATCATCATTCTCCCTTTCCAATCCCAAGGCAAAATACCCACCAAACCAAAAACCTGTGAAAACTATAAGAAAGATCACATCCACCAATGGTGGCCTCTTCCTGCTGCTGGTCCCACCGATGAGCCTAATAGGGAGATATCTCTTTAAGAGACCGGTTCCAAGCTTCAGAGATTCAGCTGAAATCCTTGACAGGCCCCACTGTAACTGCCCTCAGGCAAACTTGAATCTGGGACCTCAGGAACTTAGTGCAGGCGCTGCTATAGCTTAAGCTAAAGGCCATGTGGCTTTCAGCTGCACAGGACACTTATTTTTTCTCTGTGAAGTGGTGTAAGTACCACTACATGGGACAGTTAACCACACCTTGGTGTGTGGGTTACACTGACATCCCCTGGGCAGCATCACGTGGGGAAAGGAGTGGATGGGTGTGGGAAGATGGTGGAGTAGGAGTGGGGTCTTGGTGGAAGAGACAGAATGGGAGCAGCGTGAGGCCTAGGTGCATTAGGGGTCAAAGGAGGATCAGGGATGCCTAAGCACTAGAGTGAGAACTGAAAGGTAAGTACCCCCTGGCAGCTGAGCACCAACTCTACCCTCTTCCCCTCAGTGCTTCTCACCCATCAGCAGCCCCTCTGATCTCTTCTCCCTTCCTCCCGCCATAAGCCCATGTGAGCAAAAAGCCCAGTAATTGAATATGGGATCCGAGCTGGCAAGAGACACCCATTGAGCTTTCCTAGCATCTGGAAGGCAGGAGCTGAAGTGCTTTCTCCTGCCGAGATCTGACTGGAAGAGAATATTCAGAGAGCAACATATATGGCCTATTTTGGTTGCATGTGACACCTAGTGAAAGGGCTGGTTTTGGCTCTGCCTTGCTACTGCTGCTGCCTTCAAGGCTTAAAAAGCCCCCTCAGTGTGAGGGTAAATCTGGGACTCTCAAGCTAAGGAACAAGTGCTCTTCACAGATGGTATCGGGAGGGAACACACAGTGTATTTTTCTTCCTAATAAAAGAGTTAAGACTTATCTGGGCCAAGTGATGTTCTTTACAAATGTGCTGTAAGAACTAACATGTTCTGTGTAACGTGCTACTAGAACTTTAAAACCTAATGACTAAGAGAAGAGTCATCCAGGCAATTCCCCACATTAGAGGGCCTGACAAAGTTTAAAAACATAGAAAGCACCCCATGTATCATTAGTCTGCTTGCAATACACAGTGGTTTTTAAAATAACATTCAAACACTGAGCCAAGTATTTCTTCACTACCTCATATAACTACTATTTAAAGCCTTGGAGTTTTCATAAAAAAACGCTTCACAGAAAAAGACGCCTGCAATTTATTTAGTGTAATGTGTTACTTTTGCAGATGTCAACACAATCATGTTCTGCAGGGTCATCATGAAAATGGTTGTAAAACTCTCGCAGATATTAACTTTTGCATGTATGTACTATAGGATGTCATTCCATAAGGTATATTTCTCTTAGTGCATGAGAACAAACTTCTGAGGAGCAGTCAACAGCTCTATGACCTACTTTTTAGACATGACAGAGGTTTAAATGCATAGCAGTAGTCAGAAGAACAGCAGCAACACCAATGAATTCATAAATGTGTAGAATCACTAAAGCTATTGTGTTGGCACTCTTGTGTTGTATAATGAAATTTGGAACTTCAGTGGCATGTGGAATCACTGGGCCAGACTGTCCTCTCTGCCTGGGTTGTGACTTAATCAGATCATGACGACGAGGGTGGAGCCTCCAGAACATTATCAGAAATATGAATTTGCTCTCATCGTTCCTGTAAAGTGGGAACGGAGATAGTAGGCAGTTGGAGCTCTGTCGCGTGAGCATCAGGAGATGCAAAGAGTCTACTGCTGCTGAGGGGAAGTCACCCTGAGGCTGTTGTTGCTGAGAGATGTTCCTCCATTAAAGAATCTACTTCCAGTGAGGGAGCAGCAAGAGCTGGCAGGGTTAGAATTTATTTTAACTGTGAATGTGAGATTTTAAATGTGAGGGGAATCACTGACCACAGCGTAAAATAATAGTCTGAGGCCAGTAATTCAGGTGGACTGGGAGGTCAGGGGAATTGCTTGTGTAAGAAGGAGAGGTGGCCTGGGGCACTGACAGAATTTTAGGGTTGTTTATATGTGTGTGGCTGTTTCTACAGGTTATTACCTCAGGAAGAATGTGCAGTTGGAAAAACAGGATGACCGAAAGGTCACTGCGGATAGTGATCCAGGCGAGAGACAGCCTCATTACTAAGAGTCAGTTACTCTTAGGAAAAGGTTTAGTCATTCCCTGGTGTTGTGAATTTACTGCCAGGAATGCTTGTGCAAACAGTAAGTGCTAAAGAATAGACAGGGAAAGTGAAGGGAAGATGGATTCTTTTGAAGATGGGTTTACTTTCAAAAGAGAAGCATCTACACTGGCTTTCTTCTTTCAAAAGAAGCTATTTTGAAATTAAGATATGCAAATGAGGCATCAAATATGCAAATTTATACCTCATTTGCATATTCAATTTTCCTCATTTGCGTATCTCTTTTGAAAGAGGAATGCAAGTGTAGGTGCACCCTAAGTATGTCAGCATATGGCAAAATAGATGAATGCCCACCACCTAACTTCAGTGAAACTGCAAAGATTAACTGATTTAGGCTCTCAGACAGCTGGAATTGTTTGCTGTCCACTCTTAATTAGTGGTCACACCAGCCTCACCCAAACAGAGAGGCTGTTCCGGAGACAGGACACAAATTCAGCAGTTTTTATTCTGGGGACAGATCTCTGTAACCACAGGGGATAATGCTTCTAATGATGTTTGTACAGATGCAGAGGGAGAGGCAGAAGTGACTGCCAAACCCAGAGAATAGCATTTCTGAGCTGATGGTTGAATGGGTGTTTCACTTGCAAAGGGTTGCAAAATAGAACAATTTACAGTCTCTGCAAGTAGCCTTGCTGGAGAGGATGGGGTTGTAGTCAGAAGGAGTACACTCCTGCAACACCATTGGCAGCTAAGGTCATCACTGCCAAAGAACAACTGGAGACAATACTATTGTTAGTCAGACAGTTCCAAAACATTAATTGATACCATTCTTGATCACTGACATGATGAAGGAATGGGAGCTGCTCTACTATTAATATTTTCTATTCTATTAAGGAATGATAACTATATTGGTCTCAGTAAGCAGCACCTTCCAAACCAGTGGAAAAAATCTCCTTTTAGGGCTGGTTAAAAAAGGAGCACTTGTCTGTCTGCATGGCGCAAAGGAGGTGCTGAGCCAGCTGGGGGGACTGTGCAGCTCCCCGCCCTCTGGCCAGGGACCCCGCAGCTGGCTTGTGTAAGCGGGGGAAGTTCACTTGTGTAGTGAACAATGGTAAGTATATGTGTCCCTCGTTTTAGCAAGCACTTATAAGTAAACTACTTGTTAAACGAGGGATTAGTGTATTCTCTACTGTATTTTTGAATAGTCCATAAGTAACCCCACTAATATTGATTAGATTTTTTACTAGGAGTATAAGTATGGTGCAGGTGGCAATGGCATATGCTTGAAAAGAGGGAGAAATATGAAGCACATGCTTGTCCGTTATGACCTTTCTAGTCAACGTTTTTTTAAATCAATGAGAACATTTTTCAGAGCTGTGATAGGCACTGGTCCTCGTCTATCAAAGACTGGAGCACATTCTAACTTCAGTGGGACTTGGAAGGTGCTAACCATTTTTCAGATGTCGCTCAAATTCTTGCAGGATTATGCTGTAAGTCTTTGGTAAATAGTACCCACTATTTTGAACTAGCAGAAGACCAAAAAGGAGATTTTTTTTTCTTTATAAAAAGGGAAAACATACATGCTTAGCCAGCTTAACCAGCTATATAGAAACTTAAAAAAAATTAAATTAGTACTGAAAACAAGCACAGCAGACTTCAACTAAGTTAAAGATGTCAATTATCTTATGCATTACGATGACAATTTGCCCACCTTTGATATTCTGAGGGATGGCAGGCATGTCACTTAAATTAGCTGACACTTCCCAGAGGTTTTTTTCCTCTCTTCCCCTCCTTCCTTCCCCACTTTTTCCATTTTTATATTTAGCTGATTCCTCAGTTCTCTCAGTACTGCCCCAGAATCTGAAGAAGTGGGTCCTTCCCATGAATAAGATTGGTAGTCTTTAACGTGCTTCAGGAATGCTTGCTTTGACTTAGAGTAGTTTGACTAAATTGGAACTGAGAACCTACGGGCAGACTGTCCTAAGGTTCAGAGGGTGGGGGAGCAAAGGGTAAAGCAAATGAAAAAACATTAGAGCTAGAAATTCATATATCATTATAAAAAGAACTGTGCCCATAACTTAGATATGGGGTACTGCATTATGGCTTAAACATAGTTAAATATACTGCATACTTTGAAATGCAAACAACTTGAGTTGGAAGCCTAAATCATACTCAAGGTAGTTTTATTGAGGCCTCTTAACAAGGAAATGCTCATATTGACAAAGTGTATGTCATATCTTACCTCAAAAATGTAATCCTTTCCATCCTTGCCATGGACAGCTTTGACAGCACAGATATCCAAACCCCCAAACATTTCAGAGCAGGTGTCAACCCACAGCTTGTACCTGTTGTGTGGAAAACATAGTTCCCCCCATCAGTGGAAAAATCAGGTATTCATTATTATATGGGCCTCATAGGACAGTTTGTTGACTGGACAGTTGCTTTAAATTCAGTTTTTTCTCAAATTGGTCAGCTTTACTGAATTTTCCTTTGCTATGATCTGTGTCTTAGAAATACAAGCCCAGTGTCCATTAGGGGCAGGATAGTGATGCTAGAGAAACTGGCTCACTCTTTTTTCAGCTGGTGTTATATTGGCTCTAGCCCCAGCATGGATTAAAATACCCTTAAGGCTGATCAAAACAGGTACGTGCCTGTAAAGTGTCATCCATCAGCTGAGAGCAGCTGTAGCTCACTAGCATTCCATCCACAGTCATTTTGTCTTTCACATATCCCTTATGCTCAGGCTTCAGGAGGGTGATGCAGCTACTTCTGCTGGCTCTCCCTCAGGCAGGGACTCCCCCAGAGGCCAAATATCAGGTGGTGAGATTTAGCCAGATTCTGAACCTCCACTGCTGCTGGAGTGGTTCCAAGGAGCTAAAGTGAGCTAGGCAACCAGGGCCACTATAAAATTGGTGTATGACTGCCAAATATATTGTTATGTAACTATTGCCTGATACTGCTTCTTAATTCTGGCAATTCTTATTATTCCATCAAGAAAACTAAAATCCATTTTGAAACGTGGGAGCGTCTTCATCTTCAATATTTTACTGAACATAAAAATATTTGAAGAAAACACTTAACAAGCCAACACAGAACTGATAATGCAGAGGCATCAAGTGACTTGAAGTGTAGGAGTCTACTCCCCTCTGCAAAAGTCCTGTAGAATTCAACAGTGTAACACTGACATACATTTTTGGATCACCCCATAGAATTTAAAAGGATGTTTCAAAAAAACTATATACTTATCTGCTAAATACTGTAGGGTTTTGAAATAACACTTCTGGAACTGTTTTGGTTTAATGCCAATTAAACATTACATTTTAGAAGACTTCTACGCGGAGTGTTACATTGATTTTCTGTGTATTTCTCACCTCATATATTTGAGATAGTGTAATATGGTAAGTTATGCCCTTTTTGGACTATCAAGTGCATTACATTTTATTTATAGCCTCAGAGAAAGAAACCGGATGGGTGCTTATAATACGTGTTTGACCAGGTTGGACATTTCATGTTTACAGTAAGGAAAGATTCAAAGTCTCAGTGTAAGAATGATCTGTCCATCCTGTGCATGTCTCTGTGGAAGGGCTGGATAACTGATCAGTGACTGTGTCAAAGTGGCCCTTGGGTGCCAGAAAAAAAAGTGAGGCAACTGCTATACTAGAGCATGAACAGAATGACTAGTGTTTGGCAGGACACACACAGCTGTATTGTTCCTTCAGTTGTGGGCAGGCAGAGTTAGATGAAGACAGCTTTGGCAGGAGGGACTTCCCTCTTGGGGTTATCCTAGTGCCCCCACCTGCCTCCCTGGGCCACTTCCACCAGACCACCCTTGTAACACAACCACAGTACTTTCCTCCAATAGCTGCAGTTCTGCTCCCTGGTGAGTCTTCTCTCCCCAGTCCCTATTTGTCCTTTATCCCCTTGCCCCACTCCTTCCTGGGGGGAAGCCTTTTCAAGGACTCAGCAGGCCTTGATTGGCCACAGCTGTTTTATTGGCCCCAGGTGTTGGCTTACCCTGGAGTTGCAGACTTCTCTTTTCCTGGGCCTTAGGCCTTGGGAAACATGAAAAGACACACCCAGCTGCCTATATATCTCCCCTCCACAGGGTGCTGTAGCTGGCTGCAGGCCTGGGTCTATCACAGTAGTGATCAATGGCTCACTGTCTGGCTGGCAGTCAGTTTCAAGTGGAGTGCCTCAAGGATCAGTTCTAAGGCTGGTACTGTTCAACATCTTTATTAACGACCTGGGGGGATGGATTGCACCCTCAGCAAATTTGCAGATGACACTAAGTGAGGGGGTCAGGTAGATACATTGGAGGGTAGGAATAGGGTCCAGAGTGACCTAGACAAATTGGAGGATTGGGCCAAAAGAAATTTGATGATGTTCAACAAGGTGACATACAAGCTGCGTCTACACGTGCACGCTACTTCGAAGTAGCGGCAGTAACTTCGAAATAGCGCCCGTCGCGGCTACACGTGTTGGGCGCTATTTCGAAGTTGAAATCGACGTTAGGCGGCGAGACGTCGAAGTCGCTAACCCCATGAGGGGATGGGAATAGCGCCCTACTTCGATGTTCAACATCGAAGTAGGGACGTGTAGACGATCCGCGTCCCGCAACATCGAAATAGCGGGGTCCTCCATGGCGGCCATCAGCTGGGGGGTTGAGAGATACTCTCTCTCCAGCCCTTGCGGGGCTCTGTGGTCACCGTGTGCAGCAGCCCTTAGCCCAGGGCTTCTGGCTGCTGCTGCTGCAGCTGGGGGTCCGTGCTGCATATACAGGGTCTGCAACTAGTTGTTGGCTCTGTGTATCTTGCACTGTTTAATGAAAGTGTGTCTGGGAGGGGCCCTTTAAGGGAGCGACTTGCTGTTGAGTCCGCCCCGTGACCCTGTCTGCAGCTGTGCCTGGCTCCCTTATTTCGATGTGTGCTACTTTGGCGTGTAGACGTTCCCTCGCTGCGCCTATTTCGATGTTGGGCTGAGCAACGTCGAAGTTGAACATCGACGTTGCCGGCCCTGGAGGACGTGTAGACGTTATTCATCGAAATAGGCTATTTCGATGTCGCTACTTCGAAATTAGCTATTTCGATGTAGCGTGCACGTGTAGACATAGCCACAGAGTCCTGCACTTGGGACGGAAGAACCCCAAGTACTGTTACAGGCTGAGGACTGACTGGTTAAGTAGCAGTGCAGCAGAAAAGGACCTGAGGAATACAGTGGATGAGAGCCTGGATTAGAGCCAACAGTGTGCTCTTGCAGCCAAGAAGGCTAATGGCATATTGGGGTGCATTAGGAGAAGCATTTCCAGCAGATCTAGAGAAGTTATTATTCCCCTCTACTCCGTACTGGTGAGGCCGTATCTGGAGTACTTCATCCAGTTCTGAGCCCCCCAGTATAGAAAGGATGTGGACCCATTGGAGCAAGTGCAGCGGAGGGCAATGAAAATGATTAAGGGGATGGAGCACATGACCGAAGAGGAAAGGTTGAGAGAGTTGAGCTTATTTAGTTAGCACAAGAGAAGCATGAGGGGTGATTTGATAGCAGCCTTCAACCTCCTGAAAGGGTGCTCCAAAGAGACTGGAGAAAGACTGTTCTCAGTGGCGACAGATTGCAGAACAAGGAACAATGGTCTGAAGTTACAGAGGGAGAGTGGGAGGTTGGATATGAGGAAAAACTACTTAACCAGAAGGATGGTGAAGCACTGGAATGTGTTACTGAGACAGGTGGTGGAATCTCCATCCCTAGAGGTTTTCAAGTCCTGGCTTGACATAGTCCTGGCTGGGATGATTCAGTTGGGGTTGATCCTGCTTTAGGCAGGGGGATGGACTCGATGACCTCCTGAGGTCCCTTTCAGCACTAGAATTCTATGATTCTACAGTGGAATAGCTAAAATACATAAAGACACTGGTTGTGTCTACACTAGCAAGTACATTCGAAATTAGGATGGAAAGACTGAGTCTTTCAAAAGAAGCTGCAGAGCGTCTACACTGACACAGTACTCTTTGGAAATTAACTTCGAAAGAACCCCCCCGTTCTTTCCAAGTTGGTCCTCCGCTCCCGGGATGGGAACAGCGCCCTCTTTCAAAAGACAATTTCGAAAGAGAGCAAGTGTAGATGCTCTGTGGCCCGCTCATGCAAAAGAGGGAGTCCCCCATGGCCACAATTAGCTGGCAGGCGCTCGTAGCACAAGCGGAGCTCCATAGCTCCAGCATCTGGCCACCTTTCAGCACGCAGGCTCCTAGAAGCCCTCAGGCAGGAAGCTGAGAGCATGTAGGCAGCAGGGAGCCCACGCTGCCGCTCACACAGCTCCCAGCTGCGATGCCCCAGGGGAAGCCGCATCACCTCCGGCACCATGGCCAGCAGCCAGGACTCCCACCCACCCCAGGGGTCATCCAGGGACCAGGGAGAGTCCTCCCAGGAGGGGAGCCAGACCCCCAAACATCAGGCCCCCTCCTGGACAGAGACGAAGCTGCAAGACCTCCTTGCCCTGTAGGAAGATGAGGAGGTCCTGCAGCAGATGGGGGTCCCGCACCGAAACGCACCTGCCTTTGAGCACCTGGCCAAGGGCCTCACCAGCCAGGGTCACCCCACCCGGATCCTGGACCATGTGAGGTTGAAAGTGAAGGAGTTCCAGCAGGCGTACAGTTGGGCTTGGGACACGGCTGGGCAGTCAGGGGCAGTACCCACCAGCTGCCCCTACTTCCAAGAACTCAACCACCTCCTTGGGCCCAAGGAAGCAGGACCCCTGGCCATGTATGTGGACACTGCCGATCCCGTGACCAAGCTGGAGAAGACAGGGACCAAGGTGAAGGACTGGCCCGGACCACCCCCCACCCATAGGTGCCCCCCCAAGGATCCAGGACACCAGCGATGCTGAGGGCTCAAGTGAGGGGGCCCTCGTCATCAATGTCTCCTCGGACCCATCCAACCTGGCCCCCTGCGACCGCGCCTCGCCTGAGTTCCTGGAGGGACCTACAGGTATGTACCATGCATGCTGGTGGCCACGGGGCTGGGGTGTGCAGTGCCGCCCGGGGTGGCCACAGCCCACCCACAGGGACATCAGCTCCAGGGCACGGGCAGACCAGACAACCCCACCATCCCCATCTCAGATGACTGACATGTGGCACCCAGCACCATGCGGGCCGGACAGTACCACGGGCAACCAGGCTGCGGAGGGACTGAGGGAGGCAGATGAGAGCCAGCACTCCTGCAACCCAGACAGTGAACCTCGGATGCAGTCCCTGCAGGCCCATCGGGATGGGGTGGGCAGGAGGGGGGGGGGTGAGTTCTGGGGGGTCCCTCACCGGGGCAAATGGCCTGTTCCTCTTCCCTTTTGTCTCCACAGCTCCAGCAGCCAGCAGATGGGCCAGCCCCACGACGGGCCCGGGGAGCTCAAAGACTGAGGGCGAGGGGGAGCAGCCCAGGCCTCGGACAGGGCCAGCATGGGCCCATTGCCGGTCCCTCTGCCCGCGCCACAAGGCTGGGGAGGAGGAGGCAGGGGACATGGAGCTGACGGGCGTTGTGCGGGAGTGGCTTGCCATGGAGCATCAGGCATGGGACCAGGTGGGATCCAACTTGGATGCCCTCACCCATGCCGTGGCTGGCCACCTGTCCCCTGTCCCCCTCACAACATCCCTCCAAGCAGGCCGACCTGGAGGCCCTGCTCCCTCCCCACCTCCCCCTGGCCAGCCTCATCGGCCTGGCCCACACCATGCTGGCCAGGGCTGGCCAGGTGGATGTCGAGCCCCCACCTCCCCGCCCTGTGCCGAGCCCGGCACAGGTGAGGGGACCATGCCTGAGCCACACCCCTACCTCCCTGTGCCACCAGCCCCGGTGGGGCCCCCAGACCTGAGGAGGAAGGGGTGGGTGCAGGTGACAGGGCTCCTGGCCATCGAGCCCCCTGGAGGGATGAGGCCTCACCACCCCAGCCACGCATCCACCCTCCCCGCTTCTATGTAAATAGTTTTTGCCTTTTCACCCTTCTCCCTCCCATGTAAATAGTTCTCCCCACTTACCCTCCCCCCACATGTATATAGTTCCCCCTAGTAAATGAGGGGCACAGTTTTGTTAAGTAAATAGTTTATTTTTATGGTTTAACTGTGTCCCCTGTGCATGTATGCTGGTGTGTGTGTGTGTGTGTGTGCGTGTGTGTGTGTGTGTGTGTGCGTGTGTGTGTGTGTGTGTGTGTGTGCAGAGTGCGGGTGGGGGGGAGTTTGCAGGGTGGGGTCAGGTACCATGGCCCCCAGTCAAAGGCCTGGCACAGGGTCTCTCTGACACACACCCTGTCCTGCTGGGCCTGGTGGCATGGGGCGGCAGGGCCCTGTTCATACCTGTGCCCCGCCTTAGTGGCCCACCTCTGCATGTAGGGCTCGTGTTTCGCCTCCACCAGATTATGGAGGGTGTAGCAGGCCCTGACCACCGCTGGGACGCTGGGGAGGCCAACCTCCAGCCTGGTGTAGAGGCATCTAAAATGCCCCATGAGGCGGCTGAACGCCTGCTCAACAGTGTTCCGGGAACGGTTCAGCCACTCGTTAAAAAGGTCCTGGCTCAGCTGGGTGTGCCCGGTGTAGGGCCGCATCAGCCAGGCCTGCAGGGTGTAGGCCGCATCCACCACGATGCAGGGCAGCATCATTGTGTCCCTGATGGGGAGCTCTCACTGGTGGATGAAGGTCCCCTCGGCCATACGACTTCCCAGCCCTGAGTTCCTGAAGACCCTCGCGTTGTAGGCATGGCTGGACCAGCCCATGTAGATGTCCTCAAACTGGCCATTGGCATTGACCAGGGCCTGCAGGACCACCGAGTGGTAGTCCTTGCGATTCACATAGGCCCCGTGGCTGTGCTCTGGGGCCCAGATGGTGACGTGGGTGCCATCCATGGCCCTGAAGCAGTTGGGAAAGCCCAGCTCCTGGAATCCTCGGATGGCATCGTCCAGGTCCCCGACGCAAACCAGCTGCCTCAAGAGCACCTTGTTGATCGCCCAGACGACCTGCAGGGCATAGGGGGGCGTGTTCGTGAGCATGGGGTGGGGTGCAGCTTGCCCGTCCTTGCCCGACTCCATCCCCGCCCCTGGCCCTGGGGTGCCCGCCCATGCTCATGCCCATCCCCATCCCCACCCCTGGACCTGGGGTGCCCACCCATGCCCATCCCTGTGCCTGCCCCTGGCCCTGGGGAGCCCACCCTCCTCCCAATGGTGCCTGTCACCAGGCTGCCCCCTGACCCCCGCATGCAGTCTAGGTGTGAGCTGGGCACAGCTTACCTGGATGAGGATGGCCCCGACGGTGGCTTTGCCCACCCCGAACTGGTGGCCGACGGATCGATAACTGTCCGGGTGGTGAGCTCCCACAGAGCGATGGCCACCCTTTTGTACAAAGGGAGTGCCGGCCTCAGGTGTGTGTCCTGGTGCTGAAGGACTGGGGCAAGCCAGTGGTACAGCTCCAGCAATGTCCCCTTGCTCATTCTGAACTTCTGTAGCCACCAGTCGTCACCCCTGTGCTCCAGGACCAGCTGGTCCCACCAGTCGCTGCTTGTGGGGAAGCTCTACAGGAGGCGGATGACCCGAAGGACCGGATGGTATCGTTGCACCCTGAGGATGGCGTCCAGGAGGCTGGCTATCATGGTGGACACCCGGAGCTGCTGCCGCACGGTGGCCAGGACCACGGCCAGGGCGCTGGCCACGGCTGCGATGTAGGAGGGGTGTTGCTCGGGGTCCATGGGGGACCGGGATGCCACCTCTGATGCCTCTTGTTCTCGCTCACTCTTGCTCTCGCTCTGCCTAGGGATACGGTCGCCCACAACACTCTTGTCCATAAGTTAAGGAAATATGGATTGGATCCTTGGACTATGAGATGGATAGAAAGCTGGCTTGATGGTTGGGCCCAACGGGTAGTGGTCAATGGCTCAATATCTGGATGGAGGTCTGTTTCAAGCAGAGTGCTGCAAGGCTCGGTTCTGGGGCCGGTGTTATTCAACATCTTTATTAATGACCTGGATGAGGGACTGGGTTGCACCCTCAGCAAGTTTGCAGATGACACAAAACTAGGGGGAGAGGTAGATACGTTGGAGGGTAGAGAGAGAATCCAGAGGGACCTGGATAAATTGGAGGACTGGGCCAAAAGAAATATGATGCGGTTCAATAAGGAGAAGTGTAGAGTCCTGCACCTGGGGCAGAAGAATCCCAAACATTGTTACAGGCTGGGGACCGACTGGCTCAGCAGCAATACGATGGAAAGGGACCTAGGGGTTATGGTGGATGAAAGGCTGGATATGAGTAAACAGTGTGCCCTTGTAGCCAAGAAAGCTAACGGCATACTGGGGTGCATTAGGAGGAGCATTTCGAGCAGATCTAGGGAAGTAGTTATTCCTCTTTATTCGGCACTGGTGAGGCCACATCTGGAATACTGTGTCCAGTTTTGGGCCCCCCAGTATAAAAAGGATGTGGATTTGCTAGAGCAGGTTCAGTGAAGGGCAACAAAAATGATTAAGGGTCTGGAGCACAAGACCTATGAGGATAGGCTGAGGGATTTGGGCTTGTTTAGTTTACAGGAGAGAAGACTTAGACGTGATTTAATAGCAGCCTTTAACTTCCTGAAGTGGGGCTCTAAAGAGGAGGGTGAGAAATTGTTCTCAGTGGTGTCAGATGGCAGAACAAGGAGTAATGGTCAGAAGTTGAAGAGGGAAAGGTGTAGGTTAGATATTAGGAAAAACTTCTTCACCAGGTGGGTGGTGAAGCACTGGAATGCGTTGCCTAGACAGGTGGTGGATTCTCCATCCCTTGAGGTTTTTAAGTCCCGGCTGGACAAGGTCCTGGCTGGGATGACTTAGTAGGGGTTGATCCTGCTTGAAGCAGGGGGCTGGACTAGATGACCTCCTGAGGTCCCTTCCAGCCCTATGATTCTGTGATGTGCAGGCTCAGGTACGGGGGGGTGGCCTTTAAGGGGACGGCGGGCAGCAGCTCCCGAAGGGCTTGTCCGCCATGCGATCCTGGCCATGGTGCTTCCTGTCCCTGCTCTTTTGAAGGAGTGCCCTGGTGTGTGTGGACACTCTCTTTCGAAATTGTGCTGGGGGCCTTTCGAAAGAATGGACTGAACCTTTGGTCCCCGCTGGTGTGTGTGGACGCTCCGCTTCGAAAGAGCATCTTTCGATGTTCTCTTTCAAAAGATGTTCTTTCGAAACAGAATTGTAGTGTAGATGCAGCCACTGTGTGTCAACCTGCTGCTTACAAACAGGTAGGAACTAACAGGGAAGGTAGAGATGAGGGACAACCTGGGAAGCAGTGATCATGAGATGGTAGACTTCAGGATTCTGACCAAAGGAAGGAAAGACAGCAGCAAATTACACACCTTGGACTTCAGAAAAGCAGACTTTGACTCCTTCAGGAACCTGATGGGCAGAATCCCCTGGGATGCTACCATGAAGGGAAATGGAATCCAGGAAAACTGGCAGTATTTTAAGGAAGCCCTATTGAAGGTGCAGAAAGAAACTGTCCCGATGCGCAGCAAGAGAAGTAAATATGGTAGGAGACCAGACTGGCTTAATGGGGAAATCCTTGGAAAACTTAGGCACAAAAAGGGAGCTTACAAAAAGTTGAAACTGGAACAGATGTCTAGGGAGGGGTATAAACGTATAGCTCGAGAATGTACGGCAGTTATCAGGAAGGCGAAAGCGCAACTGGAGTTGCGACTCGCGAGGAATGTGAAGGATAACAAGAAAAGTTTCTACAGGCATGTTTCCAAGAAGAAGGTGATCAGAGAGGGCATGGGGCCCCTACTGGATGAGGGAGGTAATCCAGTGACAGATGATGTAGGGAAAGCTGAAGTACTTAATGCTTTCTTTGCCTCTGTCTTCATGGACAAAGACAGCTCCCAGACTAATGCGATAAGTGATGCATTGTGGGATGAAGGTGGACAGCCTTTGGTGGGGAAAGAACAGGTTAGGAGCTATCTAAAAAGTTTAAATGTACATAAATCGATGGGCCCGGACCTAATTCGTCCTAGGGTTCTGAGGGAGCTGGCATATGTTGTTGATGAGCCCTTGGCCATTATCTTTGAAAAGTCATGGAGCTCGGGAGAGATCCCGGATGACTGGAAAAAGGCAAATGTAGTGCCCATCTTTAAAAATGGAAGAAGGATGATCCAGGGAACTATAGGCCAGTCAGTCTTACATCAGTCCCTGGAAAAATCATGGAGGGGCTCCTCAAGGAAGTTATTTTGAGGCACTTGGAGGAGGGGAGAGTGATCAGGAATAGTCAGCATAGATTCATGAAGGGCAAGTCATGCCTGACCAATCTGATTAGTTTCTACAATGAGATAACTGGCTCTGTGGATAGGGGAAAATCAATGGATGTGATTTGTCTGGACTTTAGCAAAGCTTTTGATACGGTCTTCCACAATATTCTTGTCGGCAAGTTAAAGGAATGTGGATTGGATAAATGGACAGTAAGATGGATAGAAAGCTGGCTAGAAGGTCGGGCCCAGCGGGTAGTGATCAACGGCTCGATGTTGGGATGGCGGTCGGTTCTGGGTCCTTTTCTGTTCAACATATTTATCAATGACCTGGATGAGGGATTGGATTGCACCCTCAGCAAGTTTGTGGATGACACTAAGCTAGGGGGAGAGGTAGATACGCTGGCGGGTAGGGACAGGGTCCAGACTGATTCAGACAAATTGGAAGACTGGGCTGCAAGAAATCTGATGACGTTCAATAAGGGCAAGTGCAGAGTCCTGCACTTGGGCCGGAAGAATCCCAAGCATTGTTACAGGCTGGGGTCCGACTGGCTCGGGAGTAGTTTTGCAGAAAAGGATCTGGGAGTTGTAGTGGACGAGAAGCTGGACAAGTCAAAAGCATGCCATTGTAGCCAAGAAAGCCAAGGTTGCATCCAGAGGAGCGTTGCCAGTAGATCCAGTGAAGTGATTATTCCTCTTTATACAGCTTTGGTGAGGCCGCATCTGGAGCACTGTGTCCAGTTCTGGGCCCCCATTTGTAGGAAGGATGTGGATACACTGGAGAGGGTCCAGCAGAGGGTGACCAAAATAATTAGGAGGCTGGAGCATATGACTTATGAAGAAAGGTTGAGGGAATTGGGACTGTTTAGTCTGCAGAAGAGAAGACTGAGGGGGGACTTGATAACAGCCTTCAACTGACTGAAGGGGGCTGCAAAGAGGCTGGAGAGAGGCTGTTCACAGTGGTTATGGATGGCAGAACACAGAACAATGGTCTCAAGTTGTGGTTGGAAAGATCCAGGTTGAACATTAGGAAAAACTTTTTCACTAGAAGGGTGGTGAAGCATTGGAATGGTCTACCCAGGGAAGTAGTGGAGTCTCCATCCCTGGAGGTGTTTAAATCTGGCCTCAACAAAGCCCTGGCAGGGCTGATCTGATGGGTTTGGTCCTGCTTAGAGCAGGGGGCTGGACTCGATGGCTTTTTTAGGTCTCTTCCAACTCTATTGTTCTATGATTCTATGACTTGGCCTTGTCCCAGAAGATGTAGCCTCACTCTGAAAAGACAGAGGAGCATTTCAGTTCACTTTCACTTCCCCCAAGGCTGTTTCTACACATACCACTTTTGGAGAAATTGACATGCTAATAAACAGCCCGAAATATGCTAATGAGGCATTGATGCAAATTCCTGGTGCCTCACTAGCATAAGGCCAGGTGATTTGGTGTCCGAAAGACTTTCTTCCAGACTCCAAAGCAACATGTAGAAGCGTGGCCCCCGATGGGGTCTTCCGGAAGGAAGTCCTCCTTCCAGAGGCCCCTTCTTCCCAAAAATTTTCGGGAAGAAGGGGCCTCCAGAAGGTGGACTTCGTTCCGGAAGCTCCCCTGGGGCTGTGCCTCTACATGTTGTTTTGGAGTCCGGAAGAACATCTTCCACACTCCAAATCACATGACTGTATGCTAATGAGGCACTGGGAATTTGCATCCATGCCTCATTAGCATATTTTGGGCTGTTTATTAGCATGCTGCTTTCAGAGAAAGTGGTATGTGTAGAAACAGCCAGAGTGTGGCTCTATCAGTGACATGCTCTCCTACTGAGGAATCTGTTTATGGAAGCGGGCAGGGGCTCGACAACAGGGAGCTCATTCCTATTCTTGCTTGTTTTCAACCTCACTAAAAAGGCTGATTTCCTATGTCGGTCAATTCACACGCGGCAATGAATTAGTTCAGCTTCCAAATTCAGAGACACTGAAGGGAAAAAGATTAGTGAAGAAGCTTTATTTTACTGGTTAATTGGCCTTTTAGTTACACTGGAATATCTCCTGTTCTTTTAAGTTTAAAATGTTAACATATGTGTTCTCGAATCTGAAAACTCTCAGGGTACCTGATAAGGTATGTGTTCTTTCTGGCATCGAATACTGGAAAAGGGGATGATTGTTCCATTCATATGAAAGCAAAGGTTAAAGAATAATCCTTAAACTCAGGGCTTCAAAAATTAATATTTATTGAGCAAGTATACACATGCTTGCCTACCACCCTCCTGCCCCAAAATCTTACTCTGCAAAGCCTCACTATTCCACAAAAAAGTGAAGATGTTTTAGCATCATGAAAACAAGGAGAGGACATTTTACTGCACAGAACTTTATCTTCAAACAACAGCAACAGTTGCAGGAAGTGAAAAGAAAAAAAAGCAGTTGTAGTAAGGCTCCAGAGCCCTGTTTTCCGGGGAAAGAGCCCGAGACACAACTGAGGAACGTAACAGATGTGAACAATGTCAGAGCACTAGGGCACTAGATCAAACTTGCATAGCAGGGAAGAAAGAGGGCTGCAAAAATACCCATTGGTTGGGTAGAGGAAGAAAGCATTAGTGAGCTTAGCAGAACACCAGGACTGGTGTCATGGGAAAGGCCTTAGTACATCCCAGCAGCTGGGAAGAAACGCAATGTAGCTCAGTGTAACAGAGGTCTCAAAAGGTAAAGAACAGACCATTCAGAAGGCACATAGTGACAAAAATGCTTTGTGTGATGGAATTAAGACCACACTGTTTAGTTGAGAGGAGTTGTTATACAAAGAGCCTGAAAATAGGATGGATGCAGAAGGTCACCAATGAGGCATTACATAGGATGATACAGCCAAAAGAGAACCTACCGAAGACCTAAAACCTATCCTAAATCATGATGCCACACTCCAGAAGGCCCTGGGTGACAGGCCTGTTCTGTCGTATAGACAACCTCCTAACCTTATGAGGATTCTCACTAGTAACCACAGGTTATACCACAATAATTCTAATCCTGGAACTTTTCCTTGCAACAAGCCCTGTTGCCAGCTTTGTCCACATACCTATTCTGGAGATAACACCACTGGACCTAACCACATTAAATAGAGAATCAGGGGCACATTTTCCTGTTCTAAACTAACGTCATATATACCATCATGTGCCAACAATGCCCGCGCCCCATGCAAACTGCAAACACTCTTTACCACAGATTGAATGGACATAGAGCAGACTTCCAAAAATCTCCAAATGCACAATCCTGTCAGCCAGCATTTTAATAGAGTGGGCCACTCTATTAAAAATGTGAGAGTTTGTGTTCTGGAGAAAAGATTTAACAGCCATCTACAAAGAGATGTAGTTTGTATGTTACTGAAGAGGAATTTTCACACTACTTTGGAAAGAGAGGCTGCTGAACTCTCTTTTATATTCAAATTCAACACATTAACATGTGGTTTGAACTGGGATGCGAATTTTCTGGGTCATTATAAGGGCTCTTTTGCTAACTTGGTTTAATTTAATCCTTGACTCCCCCTGCACCCCTCTACTCTGATTTGCTCACCTTGATAATTTTTTTTTTCTGATTTATCAACTTTGATTACTATTTTTGGTTCTCTATGCCTTAAATATTGAGTCTGTTCTGGTATGGCTATGGCGTGAAGAAGTGGGTCTGTCCCACAAAAGCTCACCTAATAAATTATTTTATTAGTCTTTAAAGTGCTACTTTACTGCTTTTTTGTTTTGATAGTATATAGACTACCATGGCTTTCTCTCTGTTACTACAAAGAGAATGTTTAGAACCAACATTCATATTCAAATTTAACACATTAGCACGTGGTTTGAACAGGGACAGCAATTACCTGACCCATTATATGGATTCTTTCACATACTTTGATGTTTGACCTAATACATAACTTCCCCACCCCTCCCCACCCCTTTCTGCTTGTCTACCTGATTCGCCAACCTTGATAACAATTTTTCTGATTTGTCAATCTTGATAACAATTTTTGGACCTCTGTGGTTTATATATTGAGTCTGTTCTGGTAAGGCTATTGATCTGAATAAGTGTGTCTGTCTCAGAAAAGCTCATCACCAAATAAATTATTTTGTTAATCTTTATAGGGGGAGGGATAGCTCAGTGGTTTGTGCATTGGCCTGCTAAACCCAGGGCTGTAAGCTCAAGCCTTGAGAAGGCCACTTAGGGATTGGGGCAAATAGACATCAGGGATTGTGCTTGGTCCTGCCAAGAGGGCAGGGGACTGGACTAGATGACCTCCAAAGGTCCCTTCCAGTTCTAGGAGGTGTGTGTGTGTAAAGTGCTACATGACTGCTTTTGTGTTTTTCTACTGAAGAAGATTATACAATGGAAGCTACAGTTATTTGGGCATATTTGCAGAATGAACAAGTGAAAAGTCAAGACTCTGGTATTTGGCATAATGGATGACTTGAACAGGAGAGGCAGACCCTGCAAAGGATGGGTCAATGCCATAGTAGATTGGTCTACACCAGGAGAAGTCAAAAAATGAACAAACAAACAAAAAATGAATTGACAGGGCCAGACAAATACCCAGAAACCAGCTACTTCAAGATAGATCCAAGAAGATCAATTGCAGAACACCACTTGTCATCGCCTATAGCCCACAACTCAAACCCCTGCCACACATCATTAAAAACCTACAACCTATTCTAGATCATGATGCTACACTCCAGAAGGCCCTAAGCGACAGGACTGTCCTCTCCTATAGACAACCTCCTACCCTAAGAAAGATTCTCACTAGCAATCACAGGCTACACCACAGTAATACTAATCCGGGAACTTTTCCTTGCACCAAACCCCACTGCCAACTGTGTTGACATATTTATTCTGGGGATACCATAACTGCACCTAACCACGTTAGTTACAAGATCAAAGGCACATTCTTGTGTATTTTGACCAACATTATATATGTGATTATGTGCCAACAATGCCCCTATACAAAGCCAATTGGACAGACTGGGCAAAATCATCACCAAAGAATGAATAGACACAGCGCAGACATCAGGAATCTCAATACACATAAGCGGGTCAGTGAACACTTCAACGGAGTGGGTCATTTTGTTGAAGACCTGAGAATTTGTGTCTTAGAACAAGGAGACTTTAAAAACAGATTACATAAGGAAAGTTGTGAATTGGAATTCATATTCAAATTTGACATATTAACACGTGGTATGAAGAGAGACACCAATTACCTCACACATTACAAGGACTGCTTCCCTTCGCTTGATTCCCATAATCATCTCAGGCAGGACACTTAACATCCCCTGCCCCACAGCCCCCTCCTTCAGTCCTATGTACTTGATTTGTCAATTTTTATTGCCATTTTTTTTGGACCTCTGCACTTATAATGTCAGTCTGTATTGGAAATGAGATTGATCTGATGAAGTGGGACTGTCCCACGAAAGCTCATCACGAAATAAATCATTTTGTTAGTCTTAACAGTGCTAAATTTCTGCTGTTTTGTTTTATAGTAGATTGGTGAGGATCTAGTCTACAGAAACTAAGACACTCTGCACTGGACAGGGAAAGATGGAAGGAAATAGTGAGGGAGGCACTGGATACCAATGGGCACTGAGCCCATGATGGTTGATGATGATGATGGTGATGATGATGTTTAGTTGCACATGAAAATACACTTAGCTCAACCTACAGAAAACATATGGATGGATACAGGGGAGAAAAACTGTGCTGGGAAGAAAGAGATAAATGCATCTGAATAAACGACTAGTAGACTGATGCTGTGGTGGGAAGGTGCCTGAATAAAATCCTGACTGGCTTAAAGGGGAGTGCACTGATAAAAATTTATGAAGCTAAATATAGATTTGGAAGCTTACCTTTCAGGTACTCCTATTTGGAAAACCTTGGCCATATTATCTCATTTAATGAATTTTCAAAAGGAGATCTGGTGGGACCTGCAATCAGCACTAATTCAACTAGTATCAGTTACATGAGTTTTTAATTACATTGAAAATGAAAGTAATTTAAATGTCTAATTAGCTCATACATGAGGCTGCACTTACTTATCTGACATAGCAATTTGTTCCAGCATTGCAGAGCCAGTGTTGGTCTTCCAGTTTCCAGATATGGAAGTCCTCCTGAGAAGATAAAAATGACAAACAATCTTAACTGAGTACCTTAGCACACTCAGATTTACTGTCAATCTTTACCGTTTTGCTTAAGCTACTCTTTTTCAATACAAATAGGATACCAATGGCTACCTCCATTTCTCTCATCCTGCTGCTTACAATAGCACATCTACACTGAAGAATTCGACTGATAGCTTAAGTCTTAGTGAAACACCACGAATACATTTTAAAAGTATGATTGTGGTAGTTTTTCTTCCCCATTCCTTGCTGCCTGTTCACTTTCATAACTGTTGTGATAACTGCTATTTTTAGCGATTATATTAGTAATAGACTATTATGAAATTGGAGCTATCAATTTGGATACACCAAAATTGTAAACCAATTCTAAATTCATAAGAAATAACATGAGTTATATCACAGATATCTTTAATAATGGAGATGAAGAAAGGTTTAGGTCCAGATATTGTATCTATCCAGAATTTTCATATTAGGTTCAGTACTGTTGAGTCATTGTTTCAGTTTGACCCTAACCAAAGTCTACCTGTGAAATCTGGATCGAGATTCAGGCCTTGATTCTGGACCATTCCCTAATTTAAATGATCTTCTATTTCTAATTACGTCATTTTAAGGCTCACTAAATAAAATCTTCCATGTATCATCTCTCTTTTCATGTCGACAGTAGTGATTGACATTGCTAGATTTTATCATCTTTTAAATCTTTTTTTTTCCCACACCAGTGCTGGTGAATAGGACAGAAAAGAGGAATGCATTCTGTAACTGTAAAGACTTTATTAGAAATGGGCAAAACTGTCTAAATTATAAGCTCGTTTGTCCTATTGGCAAAACAACAGCAACACCTGTAATTCATGAGCGATGAATTACACAGTAGCAATAGGCTTGTCTCCATCTTTCTATAAACCTAGTTATGACTTTGGGAAGAAGTCCCACTCTACAGAGTAAAACAGTTTAAAAGATTTAATTGAACAAATAGATGTAATTATAGATAAATTAGGGAAGCAACTCCTAACCCATTTGAGTGCATTACACTAGAGCCTATCGTATTTTCAGCTCACATCCATCTTTATGAAGTTTTAAGACAAGAAATGACTTAAAAGAAAATAATTACATGAGATTAATGTAACACTTCCTACTAGCTCAAGTTTAAAAGGCTTTTAACCACCACCAGTTTGATGAAAAAACCCTGGTATTTCTATTCTGGCCAGTGACTTCTCTCCATGAAGAAATACATAAATTGTACTTGCAGTACTGATGTGGTGTTTGGATAGTGTAGTTCAGGTTATTACTTTAGACTGATGTGAACACTACAGATTTGTTTTGTTGGTTTTTTGGTCACAATTCAGAAAGTTATGGATTCACTGTGTTGCTTTTGGAAAGAGAGGGTAGGGATTTAAGATCAGTTGGTACTTTTGTACAAGTGTATGTTTTCATTGTGCTTCATCCTTTTTAACTGCACTCCCTTGAAGTCAGATGTAATGAATCCTGTAGTGTACTTAAGTGTGTGTCTTGAAATCTTGTGAGGACCTGTGGTATTTGGAATGCACCAACATTTTATTTTTGCTATAATCTTCCCTGGCAGATGTTAAATGTCACTTTAAAAAACACCTTTCCCCCCAGTTTATACCACAATTGCCTATAGAATTACAACACAGAAACTTTTAATAACACTTTTAAACGGCAAAAAACATTCTGCTGGTATTTTCTGTGGTGGCTCTTTAAGTATTCTGTCCCTGTGTTATAGTACAAAATGAGAACCAGTTGTAGAACTACTATTGACAAAGCATATGAGGTATTGTAGTGATTTGATAAATCTGCTTTTCATGCTGTTTTAAAGTATATAACAACTGATACACATTTCTTCGTAAGATCCTAAGGAAATAACAGCTAGATGCACTGGCCATGTCTACACTAGCACGTCCTTTCAAAATAATCTGCAAAAGAACAGCCTCTTTCGAAATATCCCATGGTGCATCTACACAAAAAATGCCTTCTTTCAAAAGTATTTTTGAATGAACACAGCTGCCTTTTGCATCTGTTCTTCTATTCCCATTTCAGGAAGACTCTTTTGAAGGAAAATGTGTAGATGCTCCACAGGCCACTCTTTCGAAAGAAGGAGTCCTCCAAGGTGCCAGCCAGCTGGAGCTTGGGGACGTTCCTGACAGCAAAAGTGGGGCTCTATGGTTTCTGTGTCCAGCCATGTTTAAAGATGCAGGGACCCAGAAACCCGTGACAGGAAGCTGAGAGCATGCTGCCAGCAGGGAGAGCACAACCGCACTCCAGCATGCCCTCCAGCTGATGCTCCAACTCCCCGAGCCACCCCAATGGCCTCATGGCCAGTGCACAGGACTCACATGCCCCACAGGAGCCTCCCTCCAACCCATCTGAGTGATCCCAGGATGCCAGCTGGGGCAGAAGAAGAGGGCCCCCTCTTGGAGTGAGGAGATCCTGAGTGTTGTGTGCAGGATGACCGGGAGTGGTGGTCACAGGCCTGGGACTGGCTCATGTCCCGCTCTGATGCTGCCTGCCCCCACCACCCCTGCCACCCCCCAACACTGCAGACCTAGCCCCAATGAGGACCCCCCCCCCCAAACTTGTGGCATGATGGTATCCTGAGACCAATGCCTCTCAGGGTCCCACTCCCTCTCGGGGTCATGGCCCCCCCAACCCATCCCTGTCCCCCACCCACTGTCCCAAGCCTCCTCCTACAAGTTCTGATGCCCCTCACCCTTGTCAAAAGCATACACAGTTCATTGGTTTTGCACTTGCCTTTGATGTTTGTTATTGAACCTTTCTGTTTTGCACTGATTTTTATTTCTTTAAGTAAACTTGTTATTTGAGCACCACTCCTGCATCCGTGTTTACTGGGCAGGGGTCGGGGGGGGTAAGGGGCAATGGGAGGAGTTGTGTTAGGGGTGAGGTATGGCTGTGGGCCTGAGGTCCCCACTCAGGGGGCCCTGGGGAGGTTTATTGTGGGCCATGGAAAAAGCTTGGCAGTAGGTCCATGAGGCCCTGAGGGAGAGCTCTGATCTGCTCCTGCCTGCACATATCCAAGGCTAGTGTCAGCCCCCCACCCCGGGAGGAAGGCCTCCCCTTTCTCCTCTACAATGTTGTGCAGGGTGCAACATGCAGCCACAATGTGGGGGATGTTGTGCTCCCTTACATCCAGGTGGATGAGCAGGCTCCTAAAGCATGCCTTGAGGTGGCTGAAGGCACAATCCACCTGCATCCGGGCCCAGATGAGGCAGGCATTGAGCAGTTACTGGCTGGGTTCCAGCTAGCCAGTATAGGGCTTCATTAGCGAGGGCATGAGGGGTTAGGTCCACATCTCCAATGACCAGCTCCCAGTGGGGGATGAATATGTCCACCTCCATCTTCCAACACAGGCCAGAATTGCAGAACACCCACGTGTCATGTGCCTGGTCAGATCAACAACTTAAATGTCTGTGAACTGTCCATGTTGGCCAACCAGGGCCTGCAGCATGATGGAGAAGTACCCCTTTCTGTTGATATACTCAGTCATACTGTGGTCTGGGGCATGGGTTGGGATGTGTGTCCCGTCAATAGCCCCAAAGCAGTCTGGGAAATCCAGAGTGGCAAATCGAGCCAGGACTGCATCCACATCTACCAGACTGATGACCTTCTATAGCAGGATGGTGTTGATGACTGTCATGACCTGCAAAGGGAAAGGACCAAACACACACACAATGGGAGGAGTCATGTCAGGAAGGGAGTCCCTGGAACCTAGGGAAGTCCCTGTCCCTCTCTTATCCCCTCCCCCCCGAGCTCTCTGGGATACCCCCTGGTGAGGCTGCTCCCTGCAACAGGTCTGTACGACAGTGGAATGACAAAGTTCCCCAGGGACAGGGCTTCCCTTCCCCCCAGCCCCACCCCTCACACCCCCATCCCTGCTTCCCAAGGATCAGCCTTTGGTGGGACATTCCCCCCACACAGGCACGGCAGCCTGAGAGTTCCTTACCTCCATGAAGAGCGCCCAATGGTGGACTTCCCCACACCAGACTGGTTTCCCACAAGTGGTAGGCGTAGGAGATGGCGAGCTTCCACAGGGTGACTATGACCTGCTTCTCCACAGGAATGGCGGGCCACAGCCAGGCTTCCTGTCTCTGGAGGACAGGAGTAAGCCAGGCACAGAGCTCCAGGAAGGTAGCCTTCCAAATGCAGAAGTTCTGGAGCCACTGCTGGTCACCCCACTGCCCCACGACCAGCAGGTCCCACCAGTTGAAACTGGTGCAGTGCCTCCAGATCCACCTGTGCACCCAGGGAGTGGGCCGGGGTGGGACTATGCGGCAGCAACGGTGAGCTCCTCGAAGGTAGTGTCTGGCTTGACCTCCCAGAGGAAGA
This sequence comes from Carettochelys insculpta, assembly GCF_033958435.1. Taxonomy (NCBI): domain Eukaryota; kingdom Metazoa; phylum Chordata; order Testudines; family Carettochelyidae; genus Carettochelys; species Carettochelys insculpta. The sequence continues at coordinate 11,487,885 of NC_134147.1, read as the reverse complement.
GGAGGATGGCTGTGAGGAGGTGCAGCAGGTGCTGAAGTACCACACAGTGGGGCCAGTCCAAGCCCAGGGGTTGCTCTGGCACCAGGGCTAGCTGGAAAATGCTGTGTCTTGCTGCAAGCGTCAAAGACCTGCTCTGGCAGCTGTGCTGTCCCTAGCAGACGTAGGCATGCCTCGTCATGGGCAGGGAAAGGGTGTTGGGGGTGTGTAGCCAGACAGAGTCTCCCCCTTACAAGCCAGCTTGCTCGTTGCCCGCCCCCCACTGAGGAGCACACAGGGCACGGAAATGGCTGCTGACAGCAGTCTTTGATGCCCTCATTGAGGCCCAGATATGCTGGCTTATCGTGACCCTGAGAAGCAGAAAGTACAGCTAGAAGGCTAACAGGCCAGACTGTCAACATGAGAGGGGGGGTGGACCCTCAAGAAATCACCCCAGCTGGCATTGATCAATATGATGCACACACACAATCACCCAGAAGGGGACGTGCCCTGCCCGCACAAAAGAATGTCCTGTACTCCTAAATTGTTTATCTCTTGTCTTACAAGTGCAAACTAAGTAGAAATGCCCTTGTAACAAACTGGAGTCACAAAGACAGACCAGTATGATCTGGCACCATAGATAAGAAAGAGAATACATAACCCAAAAGGGGTATAAAAGATGGGTCCAGCAGAACTCTAACTTTGAGTGCATTTCAACCAACTTCCTGCTGGTCGGGTCAGGTAATTGCCTCCCGAGGTCCACAGCTGGGGACGCCCAACCTCGTATTCGTCTTTCCGCGGAATTGAGTGACCGATCCGGCTTGGCTACGCTGGTATCGAGAGACGCAGAGAGGGTAAGATACACCCATGCTAGGTCTCTGACTTTTTTTTGTGCACAGCTAAAGAATTAGAGCTCTGTAACTAGTATCAAGATATCATTGTGTTAGATGATAACAGATATCTTTGTATTGGATTGTAACGTAACTTGTTAACACCTGTACTTTGCTAGCATATAAGAAGTAAACAATAGCCTTTTGTAACCCCACGCTTATAACTGTAGCTTAAATAAACTTGTAACTAGTTAAGCTCTGAGCCTAACCATTTTGTTAACCCTTTTGTCACTGCAACACAGCCGGCACAACAAAAGAACTTTAACCGTTTGGTTACTACAGCCTGGCCGTGGGTGAGTGTGCTAGGAGCTGCCTGCTCTAACAGTAAAAAACTGGGTTGCTTAGGACCCAGGGGAGTACCTCACCACACATTACCTGGCCACCGGCTAACAGGGTGGGTGGGGGACTTTTAAGTGTGCATCTCACTGGAGCCCCTGAAAAGGATTGCAAGTCATGTGACCCTGTCTGATGAGGTTCTGGGTCTGTGGAGAGAGTGGCTGGGCAGTCTGGCTGCTCTCTGTTGAAGTGGATCAAAAGAGTGATCCACTTTTCTGTCTGGCTGTGATCTGTTAATAGAAGTTTTGTCAGGAGAAACCTGACAAAAACTTATGTTGACAGATTGATCCGATCTCCACATAGTGCCACAGGACTACTTGTTTTTAAAGTTATGGACTAACATAGCTACCCTTTGAGGCAGTTATACATTCAGTTACACATAATCCCTCTATGGATGAAAACGACCTAAAGTTTTCTCAAAACGTTTTAGATTAAAAAATAAATAAAAGGTTTTGCTGCTGAAGGGATTTAAAAAGCCACCTATACAACCACTTCCTATTGTTGGTTCCCATAAACTATTTTGAGAAATTGCTAAGAAAGGGCTGTCTCACAGGGGAGCTGTAGGTAGCCATTCTGTAATGTCATTAGCAGCATGTGTTTAGAGTTCCTCCCTTCCCATCCCCTCCTCTATAAGTAATTAGAAAGTGTTTTGCTCTCTTTTAAACCATTTGAATTAAAGTCCAATTTTGCTTTCTCCACAAGACCCCTTTTAATTTCCATTTGAAATATCACATTTATTTTACTCTTTCAGAGCATTTCTACTGTTATTTCTGTAACAGATTTTAAACACATTGGCTGCGTCTACACGTGCACGCTACTTTGAAGTAGCGGCACCAACTTCGAAATAGCGCCCGTCACGTCTACACGCGTCGGGCGCTATTTCGAAGTTAACTTCGACGTTAGGCGGCGAGACGTCGAAGTCGCTAACCTCATGAGAAGATAGGAATAGCGCCCTACTTCGACGTTCAACGTCGAAGTAGGGACAGTGTAGACGATCCGCGTCCCGCAACGTCGAAATTGCCGGGTCCTCCATGGCGGCCATCAGCTGGGGGGTTGAGAGACGCTCTCTCCAGCCCCTCAGCTCACTGGTGGCCGCGTGGAGCGGCCCCTTAAAGGTCCCCTCCCCCGCCCTGACTGCAGGAGGCTGAGGCAACGTGCAGGCTCCTGCCTGCACACGCGGCGAGCCTGCACAGCCCTCAGCCCCTGACACCGGCCATGGCTGCCCAGCAGCCCCCCCAGCACCCCCAGGGGACCCCCCCCAAGGGCAGCCAGAGGGCCACGCAGTCTGGGAAGCGGCAGCGGGGCCCCTCTTGGACGGAGGCCGAGATGCGGGACCTGCTGGGGCTCTGGAGCGAGGAGGAGGTGCTCCAGATAATGGGGAGCAAGAGGCGGAACGCAGATGCGTTCGCTCAGCTGGCCGACGGCCTGGCTGCCCAGGGTCACCCTGCCCGCACTCCTGACCACGTCTGCAGTAAGGTCAAGGAGCTGCGGCAGGGTTATGCCTGGGCCCGGGATGCGGCCAGCCGATCTGGGGCCGCCCCCGTCACTTGCCCCTTTTACAGGGAGCTCAGGGACATCCTGGGCTCCCGGCACACCTCCTCCCCTCCGGCCACCCTTGACACCTCGGCTGACGAGCCCGAGCAGGCCCTGCAGACGGACTCCGCCCCGGAGGCAAGCCCCGCACCCCGGGGGCCCCCCCCGGAGGCCATCCCCGGGACATCGTGGCAGGAGGAGGAGGAGGAGGAGGAGGGGGGCTCCTCCTCCGCAGAATCCAGCCTGCAGATCCTCCTCCTGCCATCCCGGAGCAGCAGCAGGGCCTCCGACCCCCGGGGATCTCCGGACCATGGGAGCGGACCCACAGGTAGGTACCCCTCTCTGGTGGACACCCTGGGGCTTGAGGGGCGGGGGGAACAGAGATGTGTCCAGGGCCCCCCACATGCTCACATGGCCATGGCCCCAAGGACACTAGGGCCATGGCCCTCACAGCACTGCAGCCATCAGCCCCTGCCCCCCGCCACCCTGCATGACAGTGCCATGCCCCATCCCCGGGCCAGGGGGGAGCGGAACCTTGAGGGGCCCCCGGGCGGAGGGGGTGGGACACCCCACAGCAGCAGCATGTGATGGAGTGGGGGGAGTGCCAAAGGGAGACTCAGGCTACATATGAGCCACCAGAGCCGAGGAGCTCCCAGGGCCAAAGGAGGATCCTGGCGCTACAGCTGGCAGGTGACACCTCTGCCCTGAGCAAACAGGAGGGAGGAGCCGAGCTGGCTTGGAATTGGGGGGCGAGGGCGGGGGCCACAGGTAGAGGCTAGGGGAAGGGAGAGCTGGTAGGCAGCCAGCCAGAGGAGGGGGAAAGCTGCATCCCAGAGGGGCCCCCCTTGGGGTCTTCTCCCCACGACGGGTTGGAAGGACTGTCTCTTCCGACAGCTGGTGCTGTCACTCCTGCCAGAAACTGGCCATCTGTGGCCTAAGAAAGCTCTCCTGCTCTCAGACCCTGCGGGGTGAAGTGAGAGTCGCTCCCACCAGGGGACGGGGTGCAGGGCAGGGGGACCCCTGAACCCCATCCATCACAGCAGCATCTCCCGGGGACGGGGATGGGGAACCTGCAGCACAGGGCGGGGGGGACAAAGGCCACGGCTCAGGGCCCACACTAACGCCTGTCTCCATTCTTCTTTCCCCCCTCCTCTCCTGGGTCATGCACCTGCACCTGCACCATCCGAAGGACCGGAAGAGAGCGCCGGCGAGGCCTCGGTTGTCCCGGAGAGCCCTCCGGGACCCTCGCTCCAGGGCAGCCCCTCGGCCGAGGAACGACCGGCCCCGCGGAGGGCCAGACGGCGGACCCCGCGCCTGCTACCGGCGGCGGCAACGGACCCCCAGCTGCTGGCCATCCTCCGCCGGCAGCTGGAGGTGTCGGAGCAGCACCTCTGGCTGCAGGAGCAGGCGCTGGCCTGGCGCAGGGAGGCATGGGGGGCCTATATGGAGACCATCAACCGGCTGGTTGACTACCTGGCCCCCCATGCCGCGCCGGCTGAGCCACCGCCCGCCATGCCCGCTCCTGCAGCCCCACCACCAGCTGCTCCAGCCGTCGCCGGGCCGTCCGCCGTCGCCCCACCACCTCCCCGCGACGGCCACCGCGCCGAGGGACCCCTGGAGCCACCCGAGACTCGCTGGCGCCGCTACCTTCCGGTGGAGCCCGCTCCCACCCAGCCGCGGACCAGACTGCAGGCCCGGCGGAGCTCCCGGCCGGGCACGCCCACTGCTGGGCTGTAGGGGCAAGGGGCCCGGGACGTGGCCCCCCCCCTTGTTGGACATACTTTTGTTGGACTGCTTTATTTTGGTGCCCCTGTTTGCTCCGTCCCCCCTCTGTAAATAGTTCGCCCCATTCTCCTCCCTGCTTTGCTTTTTTGTTGATGGTGCACACTTTTTTATTTGCTTTGTGGTTGTATTGTTTTATTTGTGCCCATCTTGATTTGCTTGAACGTTTGTCCCTCTTTCTTTTTGGTTTCTGTGTCAGATATTTATTTAAAAAAAAAAAAAAAATTCGTTAAGACAAAAAAAAAGTTTACGTTCACCCACAAGTTCGTGCTGTCATTTCTCCTGGACAAGGGCGGGGGGCGTGGTGGGGTGCTCCATGGTGTTGGCGTTGGGGCAGGAGTGTCGGGGAGGAAGGGGCGGGCAGTAGGGGGCCTGGCCAGAGTTCACCCCGCGGCCTGTTGCTCGAAGTGGGCCCGCAGGGCCTCCCGGACCCGGGTCCCCTCTGGGTCCACCTGCCGACTGGGGGCAGCAGGTGGCTGCACATGTGCCCTGGCGGCCTCGGCGGCCCAGCCCTGAAGAAAGCTCTCCCGCTTGCTCTCCACGAGGTTGTGCAGGGCGCAGCAGGCACCCACAATCTGGGGGATGTTGTTGGGGCTGGCATCCAGGTGGGTCAGGAGACATCGCCAGCGTCCCTTGAGGCGGCCGAATGAGCGCTCCACCACCTGGCACGCACGGTTCAGGCGCTCGTTGAAGCGCTCCTGGCTGGCGGAGAGGCGGCCCGTGTAGGGGCGCATGAGCCACGGCCGGAGGGGGTAGGCCGCATCCGCGAGGATGCAGAAGGGCATGGTGGTGTCCCCCAGAGGGATCTCCCACTGGGGGATGTAGGTCCCCGCCTCCAGCCGGCGGCACAGGCCCGAGTTGCGGAAAACCCGGGCGTCGTGGGTGCTGCCAGGCCAGCCCATGTAAATGTCCTGGAACCGTCCCCGGCTGTCCACCAAGGCCTGCAGGACGACTGAATGGTAGCCCTTCCGATTGAGGTATCAGCCGCCACTGTGGTCCGGGGCGCGGATGGGGATGTGAGTCCCATCCAGAGCCCCGAAGCAGTTGGGGAAGCCCAGGGTGGCAAAGGCGGCGACAGTGGCCTGTGGGTCCCCCAGCCTCACGAGCCTGTGCAGGAGCATGGAGTTGATGGCACGCACGACCTGCAGAGAAAGCACATGGGACAGCCCCAATGAGGGGTGAGCAGGGTGTGCGTGGCCCTGCCCTGCCCTGGCCCCCCTGCACTGCCCTGCCCTGCCCTGCCCTGCTCTGGCCGCCCTGCCCTGCCCTGCCCTGGCCCCCCTGCCCTGCCCTGCCCTGCTCTGGCCCCCCTGCCCTGGCCTGCCCTGCCCTGCCCTGCCCTGCCCTGGCCCCCCTGCCCTGCTCTGGCCCCCCTGCCCTGGCCTGCCCTGCCCTGCCCTGGCCCCCCTGCCCTGCCCTGCCCTGCTCTGGCCGCCCTGCCCTGCCCTGCCCTGGCCCCCCTGCCCTGCCCTGCCCTGCTCTGGCCCCCCTGCCCTGGCCTGCCCTGCTCTGCCCTGCCCTGCCCTGCCCTGGCCCCCCTGCCCTGGCCTGCCCTGCTCTGGCCCCCCTGCCCTGCCCTGCCCTGCCCTGCTCTGCCCTGCCCTGCCCTGCCCTGCCCTGCTCTGGCCCCCCTGCCCTGCCCTGCCCTACCCTGCCCTGCCCTGGCCCCCCTGCCCTGGCCTGGCCTCCCCCTGTGGGTTCTCTTACCTCCATGAAGACAGCCCCGACGGTGGCCTTTCCGACACCAAACTGCTGCCCCACGGATCGGTAGCTGTCCGGAGTGGCTAGCTTCCAGACAGCGATGCCGACCCGTTTCTCCACAGGGAGGGCACGCCGCATGGCAGTGTCCCGGTGCCTGAGTGCGGGGGTGAGCCACTGGCAGAGCTCCAGGAATGTCTGGCGGGTCATCCTGAAGTTCCGGAGCCAGTGATCGTCGTCCCACTCCCCAAGCACCAGCCGCTCCCACCAGTCGGTGCTGGTGGGGTAGCTCCACAGCCACCGGCGTGTGAGGCGGGGGGTGGAGCGGGGTGCTGCAGGGGTAGGGGCTGAGCCCTGCTGCCCTGGGGGCATCTCCTCCCCTGGGGCAAGAAGGTGCTCAGCTGCCCCCAACATGGCATGAGCCAGGGCAAGCCCTGCTCCTGCCGGGAGGGCTGGGTGGACCTCTAGCTGCTGCTGCTGCTGCTGCTGCTGCTGCTGCTGCTGGGGGTCCATGACTGCGGCGCTCGGGGTCTGTGTGCCTATATGGCTCCTCAGACCGCGTGCTGTGCAGGCTGAGTGTATGTGGGAGGGGCCCTTTAAGGGAGCGGCTAGCTGTTGCCCCGGAAGCGCTAGTCCGCCCGTTGACCCTGTCTGCAGCTGTGCCTGGCATCCCTATTTCGATGTGTGCTACTTTGACGTGTAGACATTCCCTCGCTGCGCCTATTTCGATGTTGGGCTGAGCAACGTTGAAGTTGAACATCAACGTTGCCAGCCCTGGAGGACGTGTAGACGTTATTCATCGAAATAGACTATTTCGATGTTGGCTGCACGTGTAGACGTAGCCATTAATACAAATATTAAACAGCTGAGATGTTTACCACTTTTAATTTTTAAATGATTGAAAATGTCCATAAATAAATTTAAAACTGTATACAACATTTTCCTCCCAACCGTGCTGAAAATAGAGGACTGTTTAAAAAGAGGCATTAGATTTCAATGAAGTGAACTTGGTTGCTGCTTTGTAAATACTGAAATGAGGAAACGAAAGGAGATAATTTTTGGCTCACATGTATGCTTTGTAGTTACTGCCTATCTTTTGGATCCTGATGTCATATTTGGAGTCTATGAAGGGTTCAGTGGTGGCGTAGGTCTGCGTAAGTGCTACCACACTGGCTATGTCCTGAAAATCATAGTGGTTGTCCACCTTAACCTGTTGTGACAACACAAGCAGCATATGGAAGAGAAAAACAACAGGATCAACAGTTAGGTATGTACTGGAAAATGCAATTGTAAATGACTCTTGTGAGAAATATTAGTTTCTATAGTGTCATCCTTAAACAAACCCAAACAATAGTCAAATTATCTGATCTGTAGAAAAAGCTGTAGTGTCGAAAACAGACTATGGCAAAAATACTCCTGTAGTAAGTTGTGTACTTTCCATGCAGAAATTTAACCTCTCTGTTGTTGAAGGCACTTAGCAAGTGTTGACATTGCAGTCCACCTACTGGGTATTTAATGACCTATGCTGTACTTCTAAATAATGGGAGAGGCATACTAATGCAGATTTTGGAAAACAATGTGAAAACTGAATGTGTGCAAAAGCATTTATCTGTTCTGTGTACACAAACTTTGCATCAACCTTATTTTGAAAATATTTGGATAGTGATGAACCAGTCCTCAAAGAGCCTGTATGTTCTCAACTGAACTGAAGCTCAACAGAAGGAGAGCACACTCATCACCTGGCAAAAATACCTCAGTACCTTGAATGATAAGTCCATAGTTTCTCAAGGTGTAACCATATGTATCAGAGGAACATGAAGTGAAGTAGCTTGCACAGTGGGTCAAATCTTGCTACAACTGAAGTCTATGGGAGTTTCACCACTAAATCAGTGGGAATTGGACCAAGCAAAGTGTTAACTGTAAGTGCCTGCATTCAAAGCCAAAATGTAGCAACTTTGATGTCAAAGCACCCCAACGATATTATCACAACTTTAGCCATTTCCACCAGCTTTTACATTGAAATGAAAAGGTATCCAACAAATTGAAATGCTTTGTAGGCCAAATTCAACAGTGATTGTTAGGAACAGCTGGTCATAAAATGGGTGTAAGTGGGAAAAATTATACTGCGCTGATCTGGCATTCAGTAGGTGTGCACAAATGCAAGTAGCACTTTCCTCACAGTGACCATTATGGGATGCAGGTAAAATGTACACTGCATGTCTGTTACACTCAATTTAGTAATGCATTTGGCCAAGAGATTTCCACAGGTACTACTCTTCTTTTACATCAGGCTGAATGTACAAATATAAATAAAATGCTTTTGCATTAAAATTCTGATCTGCAAAATGGTTGAGAGTAAAAGTTGAACCTCTCTAGTCCAGCACCCTCAGGGCCTGACTGATGCCAAACAAGAGAATTTGCCAGGCCACGAGAGGTCAATATTGTCTAGCAGCATTACCACCACTTCCACTGCTCCCTGGGCTGTTTTAGGTATAAATTAGAGCTAAATAACAGCAACTCTGAGAGCCAGGACTGCGGCTGGAAACAAACATTATGGGATCATGGGAAACTTGGCCTTACTCATGACATGTGGACACGCAGCTAACTAAAATCAGGTGGGATTATGGATGTTGCCAGATGAGAACGTTGATGGACTGGAGAGGCTCAATCTGTATTACAATTTAACTAAATCTGTAAAATCACCTTCCCAGTTGTTCTTCCTGTCTATAGTTTGAATTGTGAGTTCACAATAATAGAACAATTTTTGCTATTTACTTTCCCCTATTCCAAATGACGAGAAAGTTCTGAAAAAGAACGGAAAGACATTATTTTTCTTAATTCCTTCTCTAACAATTCTAACACTGCCCACGAAAGCTTATGCTCCACAATATCTGTTAGTCTATAAGGTGCCACAAGACTTGTTATTGTTCTCAAAACTACAGACTAACTTGGCTACCTTTCTGATTCTAATTCTAACACTGTACTAATGCCAAAATCATGAAAAAAAGTTATTGTGTAAAAGCTTAAGTGGGAGTTACATGTATGTATTTGTGAACAGTATTTGGTCAATATAATAGAAAATTATGAATATATGGAAACAGATGGTGTAGAAAAAAATCTCTTTTAAGAACCAGTGTACATGGGTGAGGACAAATAATGGAGTGACTCTGATTAAAAAAAAAACAAAACTTCATAGAAAGAAGAGTTCATAAACATTACCCAATTCAACAGAGTAAGAACAACTAGGATGGTAAAGTAACAATTTGGAAAAGATCAAAAGGTTTCTGATTTTTGTTTTTAAATTTAAGCATATTTATAGACCTCTGAAGAAAAAGAGATCAGTTGCTTAAGCCAGTGTTTCTGAAACTACGTTCTGTGGAACAATGATGTTGTGTGAACACCTTGCAGGTGCGCTGTGAGCATTTGGAAAAATACACTGATGGGATATAGCTTCTGTTACAAAACCAGATACAATGTTACTTCTTCATTGCTATAATGCCTGATTAAATTACTTCATTTTGTTTTTGCTGCATATGTTACTGCTTGTTTTGGTCTAACAATTTTTTGAAGAAAATTTTCACAGATGTTCTGCATAAAAATATTATAGTTTGGTGTTCCATGGTCTCAAAAAGTTTAAGAAACACTGGCTTAAGCCAATCATCTCATGGTAAGTATGTTTAAGCAATTACATTGTTCAGTCATAGAATGTTTCTGCCTGTACCCATAATTTTTGTGGTAGGGTGAAGTTTGTTGCATACAAGAGGTTCACAGCTGTACAAAATGTTAAATATTAAAGAAAACAATTTCCTTAATAAAACCAAAATGCAAAGACTGCATATTCACATATTTTAAACAATAAAACCAATTTTCTAATATTGAATGGCTGATATGTCATTTGTGGAATTTTTGGAAATCCCAGGGATCAGTGTCATTTGATGATGACAACAATGCTCTTGTTCAATCCTTTTTCCAATGCCCACTGACATCACTGGAAGCACAACAGAGCCATACACTCAAACCACCATTGTCAGATGTAAGTCATAATGAAATTGCATCACTCAGCAGTGAAATGCAATTATCCAACTGAAACAACTGCGGGAATTCAGGAAGCTGTAGGAGAATTTATTCACTACATTCTCAGACCATTTTGCAAATCATTGTTTATAAGCCTGGCTTTGCAAGTAGTTATGCTGCAGTCAACAAAAGTATCACATAAGGTCCTGATTCAGGAGAGCATTTGCGTATGTGCTTAAGTCTATGTCTCAGTGACAGAATTTAAGCTGTTTGACGATGTAAGCATATGCTTAAGTACCATCCTGACTAAAGACCCAAGTAAGGACTCACAGAATCAGGATTCTGCACTGGAAATTTTCCAGCTCACAAGTGTTAACCCTGCTTGGAAGAAGTTTACATGTTATGATATTTACACAATTAAAATGTAGACTAGCACCAGAATTCCCCTAGCATATGTATAAATAGCACCTGCACCTTTCCCATGCCTGAATGAGCATGTCCAATCTTCACAACAACAGGAAATGTTGGCAGTGACAACTAAGAGGGGAAGAAAAAGAAAAAAAAACAATATTAATTTAACTGACCACTGAAGTCATGAACATTTTAATATTCATGAAAACAACGTCTTCTGAAGCAGCTGTTCAGCATTCATTAGTATTTTTCATCCTGGCTTTCGCATGCTTGCATATCTTCATCAATCAAACCGGTGTTTGCAAGAGCATCATCATTCTTATGTTACACTCCTCTCTTTACCATACAGCTATGCTTTTAGTTTATACAGACACAACAAAAATGCAACTTTCTATACAGATATTTAGAAGCATCCATGGATTACTCAGAGATATAACCTGAACTCAAGGCTTTGTTTAAATAGGGATGCGCCACATTGTGAATGACATGCCCATACAACAACTTCAATGATTACATAAGCAAACTTTACATTCCTTTCTTTGGATTCCATTTCAGAAACTGAAAAACTTTGAAACTCGATTTATTGCAAAAATCTGAAGAGAAAAAATTCTTCATAATAAAGAAACACCCATAATATTCTAACTCCGTTTATGCTTCCAGCATAGAGAAGAACTTTATTCATACAGCACGGTGCATTAAAAAATTGCCGCTCTCCAGTTAAAATTTATTTGGAGATGTGTGAAGAACGTGGGCCTGCCATTGATAACAGCCGTTCTCAAGTCTCCCAGCCTGATCAGATTCAGGCTGTAAAAACATCAGATCTGCAGGTGACCACACATAGCTGATAAGGTGGCTACTGCCTTTGTTAATGGCATTCTCTGTACCTGTAATATGAATTTCTAACACGATAGCTCTGGGGTAGCACCTGCACTGCTCCTCGCCTCCCTCCACACACACTATAAATATATATTTGGCTGGCAAGCTGGGGAATTTTTGGTTTTCAAACGGACAGTGATTTTAAAGCACAGGAAGAGCAGAAGAGCGAAATCCTCTTGGGAAGACCCAAACTTCATGATGAAGCAGCATGAGAAATGAAGTCCCACTTTCACGACATTCTGCATGGCCGCATCTACACTAGCAAGTCTGTATGGAAAATCAGGCCCTCTTCCAAAAGAACAAGTAGAGCATCCGCACACAAAACACGCTCTTTTGAATTTCTTCCAAAATAACGTGGTGTTTCTTCTGGAGGCCTTAGTCCGTTCCTGAACCTGGAACCCGGAAGAGAGCCTTCTTCCAAAAGAATCTTCTGGAAGAAAATGTGTGTAGAAGCTCCATGACCCATTCCTTTGAAAAACTGGGTCTCCATGGCGCTGGCCAGCTGCAGCAGAGAGACCTCCCTGCCAGCACCCAACAGGGCTCTATGGTCTCTGCCTTTGGCTGCTCTTAAAGTTGCAAGGATCCAGATACCCCAGGACAGGACGTTCAGAGCATGGAGGCAGCAAGCAAGTCCACTGCTGCAATATACGCTCCACAGCCACCCCTGTGCTGTGCAGAGCCAAAATGGCAAGCAGCCAGCCACCCCGGGACAAGCAGGGCACCCCAAGGAGCTGGCTGAGGGCACCCAGAAGCCCACCTAGGGCACAAAAAAGGGGCCCTTTCCTGGACTGAGCCAGACCTCCAGGACCTCCTGGGGCTCTGGCATGAGGAGGTGGTCCTCTGGACACAATGGGCCACTGCCAGAACCTCCTCATTCACCTGGCTGGCCACTGGCCTGGCCGCCGGAGGCCTCCTTGCTCTGACCCCAGATCAGGTTCGATTCAAATTCAAAAAACTCAGGCAGGAGGGCCTGGGATAGCGCCAGATGGTCAGGGCAGGCCCCAGCCACCTGCCCATACTATCAGGAGCTGCAGGAACCCCTTGCTGGTGAGGACAGCTCCCCATCCCACAGCATTTTGGACACTGCAGTCCCAGAGCCCCCTGCTGCACTGGAAGGGGAGCCAGGTGTGGTGAGGACCAGCCTCCACCTGACAGCCAGGCCAGTGTGCCGGACCTGAAGCCAGAGGTCCTGTATGGGAATGAGTCAACAGAGGAGTCCCTGATGATCGAGGTCGGGGGGCTTGGCCTCGGCGGGGGTGCTCTCAGCCTCCTCAAGCCAAGCCACCTTGAGTCAGGTGTCCCCTGAACTCTTCAAGAGACCCTACAGTAAGCGTGCATCACATTGTGCACCCTGGGGCTGGAGAGGGTGCCCACCCCCGGGCACACAGCCTGACCTCTGATGTCCCATCCTGGAGCACGCCCATGGCATGTGGACATGCTCCCAGGTGACACCTAGTACCTGCCCCTGGGGACAGCACTGCAAGCTGTATGTATGTGGCTGTGCCCAGCTCACCCACCACCTGCGCAGGGACTCCCCCGCACCCAGATGCCTCCCCTTGCCTGCTAGCCCATCTGCAGGGAAGTGCGTAGGGGACTCTGCCGCAGCTTGCACCATCCCCAAGGCATTGCTGAGACTATGTGTGTGCAGGGAAATCATGCCACTACTATGGGGACATGCCTGTTCCTCGGGTCATGGGCAGGGGCAGCTGCCTACAGGGGGTGTGGGGCACAGTCCCCAGGGCCAAAATAGAGGACTGACCCCCCACCTCCATCTCTCCCTGCCCCCTCCATCTCTTACAGCTGCGGAGTCTGAGGACTGGGAGAGCTCCAGCGCACCCCTTGGGCCAGCTAGCCCCGTCCAGGCTATGGAGGACTGTGGAGCCCGGGAAAGAGGGCTGAGAAGGCTGGACCAGCCCCAGCGCCAGGTCCCAGAGGGCCCACAACTGGAGGACACAACACCACAGTTGGGAGGATGAGGCTGCCACCCACACAGGTGCCCTCCACCTCAAGAACACACTGGTGGAGTGGCAGCTGGCCCTGGAGGAGACAGAGCTGGCCTGGCAGCAGAAGTCATGGGTGGAGATACTGGTCCTGCTGCAGACAGTGTGCACGGCCCTCACTGACCTGGTGGCCCAGTCTCCCATGCCCCCAGCTGCCCCTGCACCCATCCCTAACAGCTACTCTTGCACCCTCCCACCCTGAAACCCCCAAGGCCCTCACCGTGCATGTTCCAGCCGATCTCTTGCCCGCCACCCTCCAGGGCCTTGTGGCCTGTCTCCTGACCAGGAGGGTCCAGCGAGTCAGCTCCCCCTGCTGAGACAGCCAGCCCTGCTGAGGCTGAGCCCCCCATTGAGGCCAAGCCCCACAACAAAGCTGAGCCCATGATCCTTCCTCTCACCCCTACCTCCCCGCGTGCCCTGCTCCCTCCATGTCCAGCCCTCCACCCGCCTCCCTGGAACAATGTATCCCTGGCCATGTCCTGAGCACCCCCCACCCAAATTGAGATGCCCCCCTCCCCAAACCCCCTCATGTATATAGTTACCCCCCCTTGCATATATAAATAGTTTGAAGCATAGTTTTATTTTTCTAAAGTTCATAATGTTTATTGCTTGTATAGTTATGGTTATTGCTTTAGTAAAGTTTATTGTTGGCAACATCCCCCATGTCCCCTGTTATTGTGGGGGGACAGTGAGGGATGGATGGGTGGGATGTGCCTGTGAAAGGTCCCTGTGTGAGGGTCACTCTGCCTGGTAGGGGAAAGCCTCCTGGAGGGCTTCCTGGATGCGGAACCTGTTGCGGTGGACCTGGTGGTCGGGGGCTGTGGTGGACTTCTTGTATCTGGAGCTGGTCTCGGCCATCCAGCCCTTGGGGAAGATCTCCTCTCTGGCCTCAGCCAGGTTGTGGAGGGTGCAGCAGGCCCCCACAACCTGGGGGACATTCTCCACCCCAATATGAAAGTGCATGAGGAGGCACCTAATCTCTTTTTCAAGTGGCAGAAGGCACACTCAGCAGGGTAGTGTGCCCATGTGAGCTGACTAAGACCTCCTGGGATAAGAAGAGGTGGACCGTGTATGGCTGCATAAGCCAGGGCTTTGGGAAGTAGGCCAGGTTGCCCACCATGCAGAGGGGCATGGTGACATCCCCCATGGTGCACTCCTGCTGGGTGATGTCAGTCCCAGCATCCATCTTGTGGCTCCTGAAGATGCACATGTCATGTGCCCAGTCTGACCAGTCCACATAAATGTCCATGAAGCAGCCATAATGGTCCACCAATGCCTGGAGCACTGTGGTCTGGAGCCCTGATGGTGATATCATCCTAAAGCACAGGGAAAAGCCAAGGACAGCGAACCCTGCAATCAAGTCCCATATGCATACGAGCCTCTGCACTAGCACCCAGTTGATGGCTCTGACAACCTGCAGGGAACAGAGAGCAGGCAGGCTTGTGGGTGTGAACAAGAGAACCCCTGCCCTCCCATCCCCTTCCAGGACCACTCACCCTTCCCCTTTCTGGGCTACCTCCCCTTTCCCTCTCCCCCCTGGTCCCTCTGCCCCCTCACGGGACCACCCCGTGGTAGGGGGCCTGTGTAAGGCTGGAGCACCACAGTTCCCCTGGGGTAGGGATTCCCCACCCCCCTGCCCCACCACTTCACACCCTGGCCCCTGAAGTTCCCCCTTGCCTAGCAGCCCACTCCTCACCTCCCTGTGCCAGACCAGTGAGCAGAACGTGCCTTACCTCGAGGATGACGGCTCCGATGGTGTACTTGTCCACCCTGAACTGCTGCCTGATGGAGTGGTAGTTGGCCAGGGTGATGAATTTCGAAATGGTGATAGCCACGTGCTTCTCCATGAAAAGAGCTGACTGCATCTGGGTGTCCTGGCATCGGAGGACAGGGGCAAGCCAGCTGCAGAGCTCCAGAAGGTGTCCATCTTCATTCTGAAGTTCTGAAGCCAGCGTGTATCATCCCACTCAGCCAGGACCACCCAGTCCCTACAGTTGGTTCTTTTGGGATGGGTCCAGATGCATCGGATGGCCCTGGGTGGGCATGGGAGGGGCCATGATGGATTGGAACCCCCAGGGCTGGGTTTCCAGCACTGCAGGAGGTGGGTGATGGCTGCAAGCAGGATGGCCAGCAGGCTAGCCAGGGTGATCCTGCAAGGGTTGGAACCAGGCACAGGCTCAGCAGAATGTGCAGGGAGGGCCTGTTTAGAGGGGCCCTTTAAGGCAGTGCATGGCTGGCACTCCCGGAAGGTCTAGCCAGCCATACAACCCCGTCTACAGCATTTCCTGGCCTGGCCTTTAAAAACAGAGCCCATGGCTGTGTGGATGCACTCTTCCAAAAGAACGAATGGGTCTTTCAGGACACTTTTTCTGTGTAGACGCGATCTTCTGGAAGATGATCTTTTGGAAGAGATTGTCTTGAAGATTGTCTTTTGGAAGATTGCTGTAGTATTGATGAAGCCCATGTGCCTACGTTTGAAGGGAGGAAGAGAGCAGACCTACACCTCCACAAACCTCCTTAAATAAGGATATTACTAAGAAGAATAAAGCAAAGAGCTAGAAATGAATTGTACACTTCTACATCATACCTCGTAGAATTTAACAGGTGGTTTTAGGCATCCCTTTTCACAGTATCATAGAAAACTTTAATATCAACATAGAATCATAGAATTCTAGGGCTGGAAGGGACCTCTGGAGGTCATCGAGTCCAGTCCCCTGCTTAAAGCAAGATCAACCCCAACTAAATCATCTTGGCCAGGACTTTGTCAAGCCAGGACTTAAAAATCTCTAGGGATGGAGATTCCACCACCTCTCTAGGTAACACATTCCAGTGCTTCACCACCCTCCTGGTGAAACAGTTTTTTCTAATATCCAACCTAAATCTGCCACATTGTGACTTGAAACTGTTGCCCCTTGTTCTGCCATCCCTCACTACTGAGAACAGTCTCTCTCCATCCTGTTTAGAGGTCCTCTTCAGGAAGTTGAAGGCTGCTATCAAACAGAATCACAGAATCATAGGGCTGGAAGGGACCTCAGGAGGTCATCTAGTCCAGCCCCCTGCTTCAAGCAGGATCAAACCCCACTAAGTCATCACAGCCAGGACCTTGTCAACCTGGGACTTAAAAACCTCGAGGGACGGAGAATCCACCACCTCTCTAGGCAACGCATTCCAATGCTTCACCACCCTCCTGGTGAAGTAGTTTTTCCTAATATCTAACCTACACCTCTCCCTCTTCAACTTCAGACCATTACTCCTTGTTCTCTCATCTGACACCACTGAGAACAGTTTCTCACCCTCCTCATTAGAGCTCCCCTTCAGGAAGTTGAAGGCTGCTATTAAATCACCCCTAAGTCTTCTCTTCTACAAACTAAACAAGCCCAAATTCCTCAGCCTACCATCATAGGTCTTGTGCTCCAGCCTCTTAATTTTTTTGCCCTCCACTGAACCTGCTCCAGCAAATCCACATCCTATTTGTACTGGGGGGACCAAAACTGGACACAATATTCCAGATGTGGCCTAACCAGTGCCGAATAGAGGGGAATAACTACTTCTCTAGATCTGCTTGAAATGCTTCTCCTAATGCATCCTATCAAAACAAAAAGCAGTCACGTAGCACTTTAAAGACTAGCAAAATAATTTATTAGGTGAGCTTTCATGGGACAGACCAACTTCTTCAGACCATAGCCATACCAGAACAGACTCAATATTTAAGGCACAGAGAACCAAAAACAGTAAGCAAGGAGGACAAATCAGAAAAAAATGATCAAGGTGAGCAATCCAGAGAGTGGAGGGGTTGTGGGGAAGGTCAAGAATTAGATTAAGCCAAGTATGCAGATGAGCCCCTATAGTGACTCAGAATATTCCCATCCCAGCTCAAACCACGTGTTAATGTGCCAAATTTGAATAGAAAAGCCAGCTCGGCTGTTTCTCTTTGAATAGCGGTGCGAAAATTTTTTTTCAGTAACACGCATACTCGTACGTCATTAACGGAATGCCCCATTCCATTAAAATGTTGACTAACTGGTTTGTGGATCTGGAGTGTTTTGATGTCTGTTTTGTGCCCATTAACCCTTTATCTAAGGGAGTTAGAAGTCTGTCCAATATGCAAAGCATCTGGGCACTGTCCACATATCATTGTCCACAAATTGTCCACATATCTTCTCTGGAAATACCATCACTAGACCTAACCAGGTTACTCACAGAATCACGGGCACTTTCTCATGCTCCTCTACTAACATCATATATGCCATCATGTGCCAACAATGCCCAGATGCTTTGTATATTGGACAGACTTCTAACTCCCTTAGAGAAAGGGTTAATGGGCACAAAACAGACATCAACACACTTCAGATCCACAAACCAGTTAGTCAACATTTTAATGGAATGGGGCATTCTGTTAATGACTTAAGAGTGTGCGTGTTACTGAAAAAAAATTTTCGCACCGCTATTCAAAGAGAAACAGCCGAGCTGGCTTTTATATTCAAATTCGGCACATTAACATGTGGTTTGAACCGGGATGGGAATTTTCTAAGTCACTATAGGGGCTCGTCTGAATACTTGGCTTAATCTAATTCTTGACCTTCCCCCCCACCACCATCCACTCTCTGATTTGCTCACCTTGATCATTTTTTTCTGATTTGTCCTCCTTGATTACTGTTTTTGGTTCTCTGTGCCTTAAATATTGAGTCTGTTCTGCTAAGGCTATGGTCTGAAGAAGTGGGTCTGTCCCACAAAAGCTCACCTAATAAATTATTTTGCTAGTCTTTAAAGTGCTACTTGACTGCTTTTTGTTTTGATAGTATATAGACTAGCACGGTTCCCTCTCTGTTACTATTCTAATGCACCCTAGTATGTCATCAGCCTTCTTGGCTACAAGGGCACACTGTTTACTCATATCCAGCCTTTCATCCACAATAACCCCTAGGTCTCTTTCCATCTTACTGCCACTGAGCCAGTTGGTCCCCAGCCTATAACAGTGCTTGGGATTCTTCCGCCCCAGGTGCAGGACTCTACGCTTCTCCTTGTTGAACCTTCCCTCATTCTTCTTTGCTGCAAACTAAATAAGCCCAAATCCCCCAGCCTCTCTGCATAGGTCATATGTTCCAGCCCCCTAGTCATTTTGTGTAATCCTTTCAACAATTTTCTTCTTTGTAACCTTCCTTAGCAGCTTTGTCAAGCAGGTCAGCAGATCTGTTAAAATTGCTCTGCAATCAGTGTTATAGTTTAATAACACATTTGAGTTAATGCTGCTTCATCTCATATTTCTATACCCCTAAAAACAAAATCCCTACAATTGTCTTGTAAGAAGTTGCATAATAGAGTTCCTTTTTTATCTATCCCTCCACTCCCAAATAAATGTTGACCTTGATAATGGAAAGAAAACATGCACTGAAGGCCATAAAGCTTACAATAGAAGTTTGGAATGTCTTATGTAATGTTGTGTTGTGTGTCCTCTGATGAGAACGGCCAAGTCTCATATAAATAGCATAGTGAAGGGAGGCATTTTGGCACAAGCCAACAAGGTATCTAGTTAATGTTCCTTCCTTGAAAACTGGCTTCTGCTGCTTCAATCTTTAGTTGCAGCTGGGATTTCAATTTCATTATGAGATTCTTGTGAGCCTGAATGGTGTAATTATCTTTGAATACAGCAATTGTGACTTCATACTCTTTATGCAGAAAGTCACAGAGCTAGGAACAAGAACCCTAGTCTGCTGGCTCCTCCAAATTCAGAGCTCTAAAACCTAGATAATACATGCTTTCTGCAGGGAAACTCCTGGACAGGGCAGGAAGCAAGCAAATGGGTATGTTATATCAAATGACTACAATGGAATTACAAGAAAAGATGTACAATAATTAGGATTATTTTTAACCAAATAAGGCATTTCGTGCACGTCATGTTTTAGATAGTGACAGCCAACTGTCCTCTGCTATGGGGAATAAGGAATAAAAGATGTATTCAGTGCTGAAAAGTAAGAACACTTCATATACAGAGCAAAAATAGATTTGGCAGTATCCTGGAAACACAACAGGTACCTTCAAAATTTTTAGACATCCTATGCATAGCCAGGTAGCTTTATAATGTGAGTATAATCTTAATGACAACATACTGAAGTTTCACACATCTGAATAGTATTTCACATCGGCAGACTTTTTGCAGACACAGACAATAAATGTTAATCACACATTTTTATTCCCCATATTTCAGTTGATCTTTCCACTGAATGAAAATATTAACATAATTTCTTCTGTGAAAGAACTATGCATTAAAACAGAATACTTGACTTGTACAAATATGTTAAAATGTTGCAACATTTATACAACATTCAGGAAGACTTTGGCCATAGTTACGCAACTGCAAATGAAAATTTTGCAGCACAAAAAAACCCCACACTTGCCACTTTTTCTAATGATGTTTCATGGAGCAACACTTACTTTTTGGAAAAAATTGGTCATTAACAGCCTGCTTTTCAAATCTAGATGTGTGTATGTTTACATACCCAAACCCAGCAGGAACAACAAACAGGGCTGCTAACAGGGAAGTTTGCAAGGGAGTTTGTAAGAGGGAGTCCTATTATGGTTAGGAAGAAATCACATTACCTGCACCATTGCTGCTCCTGTCTCTTTCACAGAGCCAGACAGATCACCTGACCATGGATGCCTCTAGCCAGACCCTGGTATGTTTTTGCAGAGACTGTGACTCACATTTCCCACTTACAGAAATACAATAGGCTGAGAGGAGCATCCAATGTGAAAGGTGCCTGCCGGCGGAATGTTTAAGGAAACTGGTGAGAGAAGCTGCCAGAGGAAGTGGCTAGGCTGAGGAGTATCTGAGCCCATGAGTAATTCCTGGAGAATGTCTAAGTGGAGACGTCTAAGGCTGAGGTATCTATTCAGCTATAGAAGACTACTGGCACACCACTGGTGGAGGAGATGGCTCTGTGTCAGGGAGGCACTGACAGCTAGTTACTTCTTGCAGCAGGCAGTGCTTCACCCCTGCATCCAACCCTCCCACCGTGATTCTGGAGAACTGTTACGTTGCTCTGCATACCAGAGCTGAGGAATCAGCCCTTAAGGAGGAGGAGGACAAGCCATTCACCCTCAAGTCTGGGAAGACTTCAACCACCACTAGGAGGAGGAAAGAAAGCCTTAGGGTCAATCTTCTTCCGTTCTGTTTCATGCGTGCACGAAATGGCACTTTCCAGAGTCAAAGTCAACCCTGGAACTCCTTGCGAGTGGCGAGAATTAAGTAGGGTTGATGGCAGAAATATTGCCATAGACCTTCTTCCATGTAGACAACCACAGCAGTTGACTGCTAATAAGTCAATTTTAGCTATGCAATTGGCATAGTTAAAATTGTGTGCCAGAGTCAACTGCTATGTCTAATGCTGAATGTCAGGGGCTCATATCTGAGATGTTATGGAGGGACTGTTGAGGATCACCCAACCCTCTGTCTACTACCCCATGTTACTCATTCATGTGGGCATGAATGATACTTCAAGGTGTAACCCTGAGCAGAGCTGGGGGTGCGGGTGGGAGAGTTTGGAGCTCAGATGAGGTTCTCTTCAGTCCTTCCAGTCAGATCTAAAGGCTCAAGCAGAGACAGGTGCATCCTGGAGGTGAATGCATGGCTACAAAGATTGTGTCACCAACAAGCTTCCTTGACAATGGGATGTTGTTTCAAGAAGAAGGACAGCTAAGAAGAGATGGGATTCACCTGTCTGAAAAGGGTAAGAGAGTATTTGGATACAGACTGGCTAACCTAGTGAGGAGGACTTTAAGCTAGTTTTGAAGGGGGAAGATGACAAAAGTCAACAGGTAAGTGAAAACCATGGAGACCTGGGAGATAGGTCAGAAACTGGAGGGAGCAGCGGCTTATAACAGCAGGGATAAGGAAGGGACAGGCCATAACTGAGGGGGTAAAATCAAATCAGTATCTACTCTGTCAAAATACAAATGCAAGAAGTATGGGGAATAAGCAGGAAGAACTTGAAACACTAGTAAATAAACACAACTATGGCATAACCGGTATCAGAAAGACTGAGTAGATAACACACACAATTGGAATATAGGCAAAGAAAGGTACAGTTTGGTAAGGATGGCTAGGCAGGGAAAAATAGGAGGAGGTGTTGCCATATATATTAAAAATCCATATACTTGGACCAAGGTTGTGATGGGAATAGGAGACAGACTTGCTGAGAGTCTTGGACTAAGGTTTAAAGGGTTAAGGAGCAGGGGAGGTGTCATGGTAGGGGGTCTACTACAGTCCACCTAACCAGGAAGAAGAGGTGGATAAGGCTTTTTTTAAAAAAACTAACACACTTAGCAAAAGCACAAAACTTGGTGGTGACGGGGGACTTCAACTATCCAGACATCTGTTAGGGGAAGAACATAGCAGGGCAGAGATTATTCAACAATATTGTTAATCTTTCCAGCTACCAACTCAGCCCAGCAGAAGAGTCTCTCTTATTCCGAGGTCTTTCCTTCTGCACTACTTCCTCCACAAACTTTATACAATTCTGTGGTGACCTTGAAGCCTTCTTTTGCCACCTCCATCTAAAGGAATTCTTCCAGCACACCTATGAACAGTCTGACTCTCAACCCCCACTAACAAAAACAAAAGAAGAAGAACTCCATGTGGACTCCCCCTGACGGTCGCAGTGAAAGTCAGGATTTCTACGTACAATGCTTCTGCAACCATGCTCAGACTGACATTATACGCAAACAATGCCAAATGAGACACAATCTCAACTATGCTGAACGCTATGCTGTCCAGAGTCTCAAAAATAACCTCGACATAATAATCAAACCAGCTGACAAAGAGGGTGCTGTTGTCATCATGAATAAGTCAGACTATGAACAGGAGGCAGCCAGACAACTCTCCAACACCAGACCTCTCTCTGCTGATCCCACTTTGGAATTCCAAAGGCAATTACAACTACTTAAGCAACTCCCTGCTGCTACTCGGGACCTTACTCACTCAGACACACCACCTGAGTCCCAGCCTGGATTATTCCATTTACTTCCCAAAATCCACAAACCTGGAAACCCCGGACACCCTATCATTTCAGGTATTGGCACCCTTACCGCCAGACTATCCAGTTATGTGGACTCCCTCCTCAAACCCTATGCCACCGACACTCCCGGCTATCTCTGAGAAACCACTGACTTCCTGAGGAAATTACAAACATCGGAAAAATTCCTGACAACGCCATCCTTGCATGGATGTAGAGGCTCTGTACACTAACATTCCACATGAAGACAAATTACAAGCAATCAGGAATACCATCCCTGATGTCACCACAGCCAATCTGGTGTGTGACCTCTGTAACTTTGTTCTCACCCAAAATTATTTCTGATTTGGAGACAATTTATACCTCCAGATTAGTGGGACTGCTATGGGCACCTGCATGGCCCCACATTATGCTAATATATTTATGGCTGACCTGGAACAACGATTCCTTGGCTCTCGTCTCCTATTACCCTTTCTCTACTTAAGATACATTGATGACATCTTTATGATTTGGACCCATGGTACAGAGACTCTAGAAGAATTCCACAGACACTTTAACAATCTGCATCCCACCACCAATTTATGCCTCGATTACTCCACGCCAGAGATACATTTCCTGGACACTGCAGTACAAATCAAGGATGGCCTGATCGGTAACACACTGTACTGGAAACCCATTGATCACTGTACTTACCTACACGCTTCCAGCTTCCATCCTGAACACATAACTAGATCTGTTGTTTACAGTCAAGCCCTTAGGTACAATCGCATTTGCTCTGATCCTACTGACAGAGACGAAAAACTACAAGATCTTTACCAAATACTCATAAACATGAATTACTCACCAGGAGAAATAAAAAAACAAATTGACAGGGCCAGACAAATATCCAGAGCCCAACTACTCCAAGATAGGCCGAAAAAAGGCAAGAACAGAACACCAGTGGTCATTACCTACAGCCCCCAACTCAAACCACTGCCACAAATTATTAAAGACCTATAACCTATTCTTAATCAGGATGCCACATTCCAGAAGGCTCTAGGTGACAGGTCTGTTCCCTCCTACAGACAACCTCCCAACTTTATGAGGATTCTCACCAACAGCCACAGTCTATACCGGAGGAACACCACTCCTGGGACTTTTCCTTGCAACAAAGCCCACTGCCAGCTTTGTCCACATATCTTTTCTGGACATACCATCACTGGACCTAACCAGGTTATTCACAGAATCATGGGCACATTCTCATGTTCCTCAACTAACATCATATATGCCATCATGTGCCAACAATACCCAGATGCTTTGTATATTGGACAGACTTCAAACTGTCTTAGACAAAGAATTAATGGGCACAAAAACAGACATAAAAACACTCCTGATCCACAAACCTGTTAGTCGGCATTTTAATGGAGTGGGCCATTCTGTTAATGACTTAAGAGTCTGCGTGTTACTGAAGAGGAATTTTCACAGCACTCTTGAAAGAGAGGCTGCTGAACTCTCTCTTATATTCAAATTCCACACATTAACATGTGGTTTGAACCAGGATGGGAATTTTCTGAGTCACCATAGGGGCTTGTTTGCATACTTGGCTTAATCTAATTCTTGACTCCGCCTCACCTTCTGCTCCTCTACTCTCTGATTTGCTCACCTTGATAATTTTTTTTTCTGATTTGTCCACCTTGATTCCTGTTTTTGGTTCTCTGTGCCTTAAATATTAAGTCTGTTCTGGTATGGCTATAGTCTGAAGAAGTGGGTCTGTCCCACGAAAGTTCACCTGATAAATTATTTTGTTAGTCTTTAAAGTGCTACTTGACTGCTTTTTTGTTTTGATAGTATATAGACTAGCACAGCTTTCTCTCTGTTACTATTATCCAACAAGTTCTTGGAATGCATTGGAGACAATTTTTTATTTCAGAAAGTGGAAAAAGCTACTGGGGAGAAGCTCTTCTAGATATGATTTTAACAAATAGGGAGGAACTGGTCAAGAATTTGAAAGTGGCAAGCAGCTTGGATGGAAGTGATCATGAAATGATAGAATTCATAATTCTAAGGAGTGATAGAAGGGAGATCACCAAAATAAAGACACAGGACTTCAGGAAGTAGACTTCAGTAAACTCAGATAGCTGGTAGGTAAGGTCCCGTGGAAAGGAAAAACAGCTGAAGACAGCTGGCGATTTTATAAAGCGACATTGCTAAGGGTGCAAAAGCAAACCATTCATCTGCACAGGAAGGACAAAAATGTGGGAAGGGACAATGCTTGCTTAAACAGGAGATCTTAAATAACTTAAAAATCAAAAAGGAGCTGTATGAAAAGTGGAAACTAGGTCAAAATACAAAGGAGGAGTATAAATAAATAAAATGGGAATGTAGGTGCAAAATTAGAAACGCGAAATCACAAAATGAGTTCAGTCTAGCTTGAGATACAAAGGGAAACAAGAAAACATTCTAGAAGTATTTTAGAAGAAAGAGGAAGGCAAAGGACAGGGTAGGCCCATTGCTTAATAGAGAGGGAGAAACAATAACACAAAACATGGAAACGGCAGAGGTACTTAATGATTTCTTTGTGTCAGATTTCACCAGGAAGGTTGATGGAGACTGGATGCCTAATACAGTGGATGCTTGTGGAAATGGGGTAGACCAAGCAGTTAAAACAAGGAAAGAAAAAGATAAAATGTACTTAGAAAAGTTATATGTCTTCAAGTCACCAGGGCCTGATGACGTGCATCCTAGAATACTCAAGGAGATGATAGAGGAGATAGGTGAGCCATTAGCAATGCTGGTGCACAATGCTTTTTTAGAGATTATCCCCTTCCTGTCCAGAGCTGTAGTCTGGGGACAGAAAGTGGCCGAGTTATGTCAGTGGCCAGAAGCAGCCTGGAGGTGTTAGTTGCCATTTGACTCTATGCAGGCAGGAAAAGACAAGCTGCTTTCAGCCACAGGGGAGCTTGGGGGTGGGGTGGGTGGAGGAGCTCTGGAAAATCATGGGTCAGGTGATCCCTGCTACACGCCTCCCACCCCACAGCTTGCCCATGACTGGAAGCAGCTCTTGTCCTTTTCCTCACACACAGTCCTGAAGAAAAGCTGCTGCTGGCCAGTCTGGTGTGACCCTTGGCAGGTAGAAATTGCAGGTGAATCCTGTGCAAGCCCTTCCCCATATGCAGCCTCAGGAAGACACAGTAAGATACCAGAAAAGACAGGGGTCACATAGCCAAAAGCATGCACAGACATACACATTATGAATTAATGTCTGGGTATGTTTTAGGTTCAAAATTAAGCTGTGACGTATGGGGACAAAATAGCACGCATCCTACTGATTAGTAAGGTTATTCATGGTCTGGGTGTTTAAAAACTTGAATTCCTCCTCACCGTCCAAATATAAAAAAAAAAAAAATCACTCTCTGGCTGGGACCTTATTAGATAGCAACTGATTTTTATGGTTGAACCATAAACCTGTGTAATGGGGTCTATAATAGAAGGAAGGGGTCCATGTAGGCATCGTCGACTCACAGAGGTAAATGCATGGTTGCGTAGGTGATGTAGCAGGGAAGGATTTGGTTTCTTTGAACATGGGATTCTCTTTCGTGAACAGGGATTGCTGGGAAGACATGGGATACACCTAATGAAGAGAGGAAAGAGCATCTTTGCGAGAAGGCTTGCAAACCTCGTGAGGAGGGCTTTAAACTAGGTTCGTCGGGGGACAGTGACACAAGCCCTGAGGTAAGTGGGGAAGGAGGAGGGAACAATCAAGCTGGTTTCCTGGGTGAAGAGGAGAAAGTGGGCCAATCGGCCCCTTCTCTAAGATGCTTGTGCACTAATGCCAGAAGCCTAGGGAACAAACAGGAAGAATTGGAGTCAAAGAAGTACAAGGTGGTTGGAACAACGGAGACTTGATGGGACGATTTGCATAACTGGAGCACAGTCATGGATGATTATAAACTGTTCAGGAAGGACAGACAGGGGAGAAAAGGAGGAGGAGGAGTTGCGCTCTATGTGAAGGTACAGTATAATTGCCCAGAGCTCCAGTATAAGGAGGGAGAAAATCCACTTGAATGTCTTTGGGTTAAGCTTAGAGGTGGAAGTAACAGAGGTGATGTTGTAGTTGTTGTCTGCTATTGACCGCCAGATCAGGGAGACAAGGTAGATGAGGATTTCTTCAGGCAGCTAAGTGAAGCTTCCAAATCACAGGCCCTGGTTCTCATGGAAGACTTTAATCATCCGGACATTTGTTGGGAGACCAGTATAGCAGCACACAGACAATCCAGGAAGTTTTTTGAGAATACTGGGGATAACTTTTTGGTACAAGTGCTGAAGGAACCGACCAGGGGCCATGCGCAACTTGACCTGCTGCTCACAAACAGAGAAGAACTAGTAGGAAAAATAGAAGTGGGTGGAAACTTGGGCTGCAGCGACCATGAGATCATAGCTTTCAGGATCCAGACAAAAGGAAGAAGAGTGAGCAGTAACATACAGACCCTTGATTTCAAAAGAGCACACCTCGACCCCCTGAGAGAACTGATCAGCAGGATCATTGGAAAATGAAGATGAAGGGGAAAAGAGCTTGAGAGACCTGGCAGTAATTTAAAGAAGTCTTACTGAAGGCACAGGAACAAACCGTCCTGCTACATAGTAAGAAATGCAAACATGGTAGGGAACTAGCTTGGCTTAACAGGGAAATCCTTAGACAGTTGAAAGTCAAAAAGGATGCATACAAGAAATGGAAACGTGGGCAGTTAACTACGGAGGAGTATAAACATATGGCTGGAGAATGTCGGAGAGTAATCAGGAAAGCGAAAGCACAACTGGAACTGCAGCTGGCAAGGGATGTGAAGAGTAACAAGAAGGGTTTCTACAGGCATGTGAACAATAAACAGGTTATCAGAGAAGGTGTGGGGCCATTACTGGATGACAGAGGTAACCTAGTGACAGATGACGTAGGAAAAGCTGAAGTACTCAATGCTTTTTTTGCCTCAGTCTTCATGGACAAAGTCGACTCCCCCACGATGGTCCGAGACAATGCAGTATGAGAAGGTGGAGGGCAGCCATTTTGGGGGAAGGAACAAGTTCTGAGCTATCTAAAAAAACTAGATGTACACAAATCTGTGGGTCTGGATTTAATGCACCTGAGGGTACTGAGGGAATTGGCAGATGTCATTGCTGAACCTTTGGCTACTATCTTTGAAGAATCTTGGAGATCAGGAGAGATACCGGATGACTGGAAAAAGGCATACGTAATGCTCATCTTTAAAAAAGGAAAGAACAACAATCCAGAGACCTATAGACCGGTCAGCCTTACCTCAATCCCTGGGAAAATAATGGAGGGGATCCTCAAGGAATTCATTTTGGAGCACTTGGAAGAAGAGGAGAAAGTGATCAAAAGTAGCCAACATGGATTCACCAGGGGCAAGTCCTGCCTGACCAATCTGATTAGCTCCTAGGATGAGGTAACAGGCTCTGTGGACATAGGGAAGTCAATGGATGTGATATACCTTGACTTCAGCAAAGCTTTTGATATGGTCTCGCACAACATTGTTGCCCATAAGTTAAGGGAATATGGATTGGATACTTGGACTATAAGATGGATAGAAAGCTGGCTTGATGGTTGGGCCCAGCTGGTAGTGGTCAGTGGCTCAATTTCTGCATGGCGGTCGGTTTCAAGTGGAGTGCTGCAAGGCTCGGTTCTGAGGCTGGTGTTGTTCAACATCTTTATTAATGACCTGGATGAGGGACTGGATTGTACCCTCAGCAAGTTTGTGGATGGCACAAAACTAGTGGGAGAGGTAGATACATTGGAGGGTAGAGAGAGAATCCAGAGGGACCTGGATAAATTGGAGGACTGGGCCAAAAGAAATCTGCTGTGGTTCTACAAGGAGAAGTATAGAGTCCTGCACCTGGGGCGGAAGAATCCCAAGCACTGCTATAGGCTGGGGACTGACTGGCTCAGCAGCAGTACGACGGAAAGGGACCTAGGGATTACGGTGGATGAAAGGATTGATATGAGTAAACAGTGTGCCCTTGTAGCCAAGAAGGCTAACGGCATACCAGGGTGCATTAGGAGGAGCATTTTGAGCAGATCTAGAGAAGTAGTTATTCCCCTCTATTCGTCACTAGTGAGGCCACATCTGGAATACTGTGCCCAGTTTTGGGCCCTCCGGTATAAAAAGGATGTGCTACAGCAGGTTCAGCGGAGGGCAACAAAAATGATTAAGGGGCTGGAGCACAAGACCTATGAGGAGAGGCTGAGGGATTTGGGCTTGTTTAGTTTACAGAAGAGAAGACTTAGGGATGTGTAGGAGTGTGAGAGGGAGGCCAGGCAAGGCAGGAGTTAAACAAGGCCTGTTGGCCCAATCAGCCTCATCCCGATTCACCTGTGGCCAGTGTCAGGCCTGGAGGGGTATAAAAGGAAGGAAGCCAGCCCAGTTTGGGGCTGACCAGCTAAGAGGCAGGAGCTGGCTCTGAGGCAGCAGGTCCCAACCCAGAGCTGCAACCCGGTCAGCTGCCAGTGGGTGCAGCCCAGGACCACCCTCCACAAGGAACTGAGGGGAGTGAGGAGCCCCCGTCAGGGAACCCCTCTCCCACCAAAGGGGGAACTAGATTCTTGGGGCCATGCCCCAAACTTAACCCACAGACTCTCAGGTGGGGCTGAAGACCCACCCAACAAGCCCTGGCCAGGGGGCCTAGCCACTAGGCCACCTGGTCCCAGGTGCGAACTGTTCACAGTGTGATTTAATAGCAATCTTCAACTTCCTGAAGAGGAGTTCTAAAGAGGATGGTGAGAAACTGTTCTCAGTGGTGTCAGATGGCAGAACAAGGAGTCTGAAGTTGAAGAGGGAGAGGTGTAGGTTAGATATTAAAAAAAACTACTTCACCAGGAGGGTGGTGAAGCATAGGAATGTGTTGCCTAGAGAGGTGGTAGATTCCCCCTCCCTCGAGGTTTTTAAGTCCCAGCTTGACAAGGTCCTGGCTAGGGTGACTTAGTGGGGGTTGATCCTGCTTGAAGCAGGGGGCTGGACTAGATGTCCTCCTGAGGTCCCTTCCAGCCCTGTGATTCTACAGTTTTATGATTCTGTCTACGAACCGCTATATTTTACTATTGCAATGTAAATAGCACCTCTGTGATTAAGAGGACCACAAATTTTCCCGTGATTCCACAGCTGTGGAATCCTTTGAGGACCACAGGAATAAAAACTATTAAAAAAGAAAAAAAAAGGGATTTTGTCTCACAAAATGAACCAACCTCTTTGAAAGGAGCAGGATTCAGTTAACACTGAGTTTGGTAACAGGATTTTAGATGACAAGAAGAGTACAGAAGAAGGGAAGGTGTGCAGACAAGGTAATCAATACACAAAAGTTGCAGATGAAGCAAAGGAGAGATTAAGGAAGTGTCAAAATTAAGTTAGCACACAACACTTGGGCTGTTCTCACTGTGGTAGCACAAGAGCCTTAGATACGTGATGCTGAGCTGTCCGCCTGCTATGACATATGGGATATACTGAGAGCTAGTTTCTGTCATTGATGCTGTCCCTACATTCCCTAATCCCCACAGATTTCATGCTCTGCACGGAGGCGACTTGTCCAAATCCCTCTCACTGCCAATGATTGGCTCTGACCATCTCCAATGGCAACAAAAACTGACTCTTCTCTCTTGCAATTGTGCTATATATAGGATTAGACTTTTGCACCTGTTCCCTTCTGTTTTCACTTCTTTCCTTGACACCACAGGAGCTCTGCAGACTGCTCATGCAGATGGGTAAGCAGCAGGTGTGGTAAGAGTGCCATTCTAGTACAAACACCAGTTAGCTTCATTAGCTATCATTTTAATGACATTTTATTTATTGTGAAGGAAAACATTTTAAAAACAGCTCTAAGAAATGTGAATGTAGCTGCTCTTTGGAAAGCTGTGCCATTAAGAGGGCTGGTGAAGAGTTTGAATCCATTTTTTTTTCCTTGCCAAATTAGCTTTTTTTCATAAAATGATGATTTTATGGAAAAAAGCATTTCTTTAGAAACTTTCTGCTTTTTTAAAAAATTAAAAACAGCAATTTCAAGAACATTTTGGAAAATGGAATAATTTTTAGCTAATCCTTACTATTTTTGACCAGTTCTAAAAATAATCTTGTTAAAGAAAAGAGGCACAATACATATAAAGAGATACTCAATCCAGCGATGAATTAAACCACAATAAAGAGATAATCCAGAAGGTGCAGTCATTCAAAAGCAACTGTCTGCTTCAAACTGCCAACAAAATATAAAAAGATATACAGTACATACTAAAGCTTCCAAGTACGCCCACTTCAGCCACCTTCAACGTAAATAACAAGTTCACCTTGGTTTCCTGATTCAGGTTCAACCTCTTAAATCCAGTATTCTCTCATCCAGCAACATCCACGGTCCAGCATCACCATGGACATTGCAGGATCAGAGAGTCCTGGGGTTGGGGCAGGATCTGCATCTGTGAGGCAGGTGCTGAGGCCATACAAATGACCTGCAGCCTGGTGTGGTCCAGAGCTGGAGTCCCTGCTGGCCCTGCTGCAGCATGGGACATGGGAGCTGGGCCCCCGCTGGAGTGCAGGGCTGGGATTAAAGCCCTTGTTGGACTCCCTGCCAAGCCTATGCAGGAGAAGAAAGATGGAAGCTAGGGAGCCAAAGCCAGCAGGGCACAGTGATTGGGAGAGCCAGCTGTAAGGGGCATGGCCTTAGTGGCTGGGGAGCAGGCCAAGGAGCAGGGGGCTGGGAAGCTGGGGAGCCAGAAGGAAGCTGGCCAGGGAACCATGGGCTGGGAGCCAGCCAGGGATCTGTGTGGTTAGGCAGATGTGAGCTGGGGAGCCACCACAAAGTCAACCAGGAAGCCGCGGGGCAGGGAGCGGCTAGGGAACTGCAGAGTCAGAGAGCCAGATGGGCAGCCGCGGCAGCTGGAGAGCCAGTGGAAAGTCTGCAAAGCAGCTGGGGCTGGTGGCCAGGAGGGGAGCCCCTTCTGGCCCAGCAAAATCCCTCATCTGGGACTGCTCAGGTCCTGAGGGTACCAGATCAGGAGGTGCAGCCTGTATTCCAATGGAATCTGTTTGCCTGAACCCTTACACCGGTTGGAGTCCTACTCCACTACATTTTAGGAAAAGGAGAATGTGGGATTTATTATCAATCAGATTTATAAATCAAATATTATAGGCACTGATTAAATATCATTTTAGGTAGAAAAAAAGGTAGCTGAATGAACATCTTTATTTGTCTCAAACATCTCATCTAATTTTCTATATAAAACAGCATGTTTGAATATACTGACTGGGGTCAATAAATATTATTGAATTCACCAATATGGCTGTTGCTGTTACTGAATTTGTTGAAACTTGTGTAATATCAATGTAAATCATTTAGTGGGGAGATGTTTGTCAGTATTCTAATTCTGCTAATGCAAAATAACATCACATAATGCAAAATGATAAAACACAAGAGCTGATCAGGTTCTGAAGAATGTGAAAAGCACACAGTGCTCTAAAAATTCTTATGATCTTTCTCTAGTTATGAATGAATGCTTAGGAGTTACATAACAAAATATTTTTCAGCAAATTTAATTGTAATGACTCTCTAAAGGTAAAATATATTTTAACAAAACTGCAGACAGATATCAGGTTAGCTAGAGATCCTCTGCTTTGACATTCTCCTCCAAGAAGGCCACAAATCAGGCAGTTTTAAGAGTGGAATTGGCAAGGGCGTAAGGAATAATCTGTAGGTTTACAGTCCTCAGGACTGAATCAGAGTCCACAATAGGAAATCACCAGGAGGAAAAATAGCAACACAAAAAGTAAAGATGTTTATAAATATGACTCACTAAGTTCAGTGCTAAATATTTGTCTTTCCAGTAATGCCCACTGAAAATTCATTCAGCCACACTCGTTCCCTACAAATTGTTTGTGGAGCATGCATCAGCCTAAATCTAATTTTGCCTTGCTTACATTGGGAAAAGGAAATTTAACAAATGAAATAATCAAAGTGGTATTTTGTCCACTTTTCCATTTCCCAGAAAAAGGCAGGAAGAGTTCTAAATCAATAAACAAGTGGACAGAAGATGTCCTTTTCCGAGCCTATTTAGGTTTAGCAAATATCACCACAAGATAAAAACACAGGGTTCAGTCCCATAAAAGTACAGATGAGGGATATGTGAGACCAATATTCATCTACCAGTAAAGGAAACTCAGCATATTTCTCTGTTAGTTATGACCCAGGGAAATAAAGCAAAATGAAAGGTTATGGTCAGAGTCCTATGCTGGTATCTCTCATAACGCACTGAACAGCCTACTGTGGGGAGTACCATGGGTATTTTTTAGAATCTGCAAATATTTCTGCATCCATGACGGAATAACTCACTGGCCAGGCCAACTACACCTGTATTCTTCCCCTCTATTCGCTTGAAGACACTGACTCTAGATTTGCCACTTTTCAGCCATCGCTTCATTTGGCTGGAGACCTGCGGCATTCTGCCTCCTGACCAGGGGTTTTCCAGACTGCATAGTCCCAAGCCAGATTGCCTGGACAGGTCAGTATCTGAGCTACTCTATACATATGCTCAAAGCTTACCAGAGGTCACCCTTCAGTCTTATTGAGACCCAGTATATCTAAATCCTTTCTACCCATTCTACGAAAGGTCCGGGCCTTCCATGACCAGAAGGTCTTGTTGATTTGCTGTGTCATAAGGAAGGCCCAGAGTCAGCTGAAACTAGGTATCAAAAAGTCCTTTGTGAGCTGGTCTCTGGAGAATCCATTCTGAGCTAATATGTGTGAGACTCTTCAGGCTGTGGTATTTCTCTGAAGGTGTGAGCACTTGAATGGACTTTCCTAATCACCTCTTAGTCCATGAAGAGGCTATGGTCACTCTATGAAATTACACAGAATCCATGCACCATGGCTCTGTGCTTTCAAATGGATTCATATGAAATGTGAAAGCAGTAATGTTTCGTTTGCTTAAGTCTCATTTGTTTATAAAATTCTGGGATTCTTTTTTAGTACATTTATATAGGATATAATTTTTCTTCAGAAAAAAGGAAATATAAGTATTTGGATAATAAAGACTTTGATTTTCTAAAATCAGATTTCGGATTATAATACATGATAGAGGCTACGTCTACATGTGAACCCTACATCGAAGTAGCCTATTTTGATGTGGCGACATCGAAATAGGCTATTTCGATGAATAACGTCTACACGTCCTCCACGGCTGGCAACATCGATGTTCAACATCGACGTTGCGCAGCACCACATCGAAATAGGCCCTGCGAGAGAATGTCTACATGCCAAAGTAGCACACATCGAAATAAGAGTGCCAGGCACAGCTGCAGACAGGGTCACAGGGCGGACTCAACAGCAAGTCGCTCCCTTAAAGGGCCCCTCCCAGACACACTTTCACTAAACAGCGCAAGATACACAGAGCCGACAACTAGTTGCAGACCCTGGGCATGCAGCATGGATCCCCAGCTGCAGCAGCAGCAGCCAGAAGCCCTGGCCTACAGGCTGCTGCACACGGTGACCATAGAGCCCCGCAAGGGCTGGAGAGAGAGCGTCTCTCAACCCCCCAGCTGATAGCTGCCATGGAGGACCCCGCTATTTCGATGTTGCGGGACGCGGATCGTCTACACGTTCCCTATGATATTCCCATCCCCTCATGGGGTTAGCGACTTCGACATCTCGCCGCCTAACGTCGATTTCAACTTCGAAATAGCGCCCAACACGTGTAGCTGTGATGGGCGCTATTTCGAAGTTGGCGCCACTACTTCGAAATAGCGTGCACGTGTAGACACGGCTAGACTGAACTTTGGAGCTTCTGAAGTTCTCCCCCTATAAAATTTGCTCATAATGGGATGAAAATATATTAACCAACATATATTATAACTTGGAGCAGCATAAGTTTCCTGTTCACTATATCTGCACACAAGTGAGTACATTTAACATGGTAGGGGTAGATACACAGTGATATGGCCTGATTATCTGAGGTGTTGAGCTACCTCTACTGATTTTAACAGGAATTACGGGTGCTTGGTCCATTTGAGGTCATAACTGCATTGTCTTTGTTTCTTTGATAACCCCTTAAGAACATCTATAACTGCCATTCATGAATCTGAGAGTTTTCAGACTTATCAAAGACCGCTGCAAATGCTGTAAGACAGGCTACAAGAGGACATGGAAATATTACTGAAGAAAGCCAGACATGGCTTAAAATATTTTATTTACAAAGTATTTCCTGGAGCAGATCACTTCTTCCTTGTCTCAAATGAAACTCTGATTGAACTTTTTTTCCTAAAATGGGGACCTGATCCTAGATTAGGGTGCTGTGGTGCTTGTCTAATACAAATAAAAGAATGCTAATAGGGTAGCTATTTGTAATTACTACCATTCTCCCAGTCCAAGGCTATTATATTTTAGTCAAACCTACCTCTGTGGGCTTAAGAAGAAACAAGAGAAAAGAAAGGAGAAAACTATTTTTAACCAACTGTGTGAAAAAAATGGCAGGCTTTGCTGTGCCATTACAGTACTAAACATAATCCAGGCTCTGAAGGACCAAGAAAATACAGATTTGTAAACTGAACATTCCTCAAAAAAAAAAAAAAAGTCATTAGAGCTTCCCCTTCTCTTTTAGGTTATGTCTAGACTAGACAGATTTGCTGGCAGAAGTTTTTGTTGGAAGATATTTGGCTAAGGAGCAGTGCAACACAAAAGGACCTGGGAATTACAGTGGATGAGAGGCTGGATATGAGTCAACAGAGGGCTGGACTCAGTGACCTCTTGAGGTCCCATGCAGCTCTCGTATTAAATGATTCAACAGTGTGCCCTTGTAGCAAGAAGGCCAATAGCATATTGGGGTGTTAGGAAGAGCATTTCCAGCAAATCTAGAGAAATTATTATTTCCCTCTATTTGGCACTGGTGAGGCCACATCTGGAATATTGCATCCAGTTCGGCGGCCCCCAGTACAGAAAGGATGTGGAGCATTGGAGTAGGTCCAGCAGCGAGTAACGAAAATGATTAGGGGGCTGGAGCATATGACCTGTGAGGAGAGGCTGAGGGATCTGGGCTTATTTAGTTTGCAGAAGAGAAGAGTGAGCGGTGATTTGATAGCAGCCTTCAACTTCCTGAAGGGGGGCTCAAAAGAGGATGGAGAGGGGCTGTTCTTAGTAGTGAGGGACGGCAGAACAAGAAGCAATGGTCTCAAGTTACAGAGCGGAAGATGTAGATTGGATATTAGGAAAAACTATTTCACCAGGAGGGAGGTCAAGCACTGGAATGTGTTACCTAGAATGGTGGCGAAATCTCCATCCTTAGAGGTTTTTAAGTCCTGGCCTGACATAGTCATGGCTGGGATGATTTAGTTGGAGGTTGATCCTGCTTTCGGCAGAGAACTGGACTAGACGACTTTCTAAGGTCCCTTCCAGACCTAGGATTCTATCATTCTATGATGAGGATCATGTCCATGGTGTCCTGCTGAATTTTGAGGCAGACTCTATGTTCTAGTGGGAAGGGAGGGAACACACACAGCAGGCAATTCAACCATGGAATGTGATATGCATCTGCTATGGAAGTGCAGCTTTGGTTCTGGAAGGAGCAGAGGTTGTGGATAGTCTTGGCAAACAAATCCATGTGGAGATGCCCTCACCTCTTAAAGATGGAGAGGGCAAAATCTGGATGGAATATTCCTCCCCTACCATGCTCAGTGATGTGTTTTTGGACCCAGACTATGGAGGTGTGGTGCCCAATGGTGGGGCAAAGACGAGTGAATTTAGCGGGGCCATTGTAGCATGCCACAGTGCTGCACTGGAGCCCATGTTGGCATAAGTCCCTACGACATTTGCACAGCTGTACTTCTGGCAGACCTAGTCAAATAATTCCCTCAGTCATTTATATGAAATATCAGTGTTTGTGGTGATATAGAGGGGGAGCCAGCCTGCAGACTAGTATCTGACACGTCTACAGTTCTTGCCTCCAAGATCTTGGTAAGCACAGCATGTTTCAGACATCTCTAGAAGGGTCTGGCGTACAACAACACCGAGAGCTATGGGGCTGCTTAAAAAGAAAACCTCAAATTCCACCTCTATGCTCAAGGGCAGACAGTGCAGCTCTCAGTGCATGGGCATGCTAGTCTCTGAATGAAACACTGCTTAACTGGTGGGTGGTCACAACTTCCACTAAATTTATTTATTTTTGGTACAGTGCATTATTAGGGATGCCATGATGTCTTATGTTGATTTCTAATATTTCATTCATGATCACCTGATGGCAGTGTTTTCCAAACTGGAGATGTGCACAAACTGTGTGTTGGGTGCTGGGCTCATACAGGCCTCTCCCGACTGTTAACCTGAATCTCCAATTTCATTCTTAAAAAAGTGAGTGTCTGCTTGTTTGCTTTTCTAGATTCTGAATTTTATTTAAACTGCTTGGCTGTTCCTTATTGATGTGTCAAAGGGTCTATAATTTAAATCTGTCATTCAATAAATCCGTGTCTACGCTAGCGAGTACTTTCAAAATGTCAGACCCTCTTTTGAAAGAGAGCGTGGAGCATCTACACACCCAGCATGCTCTGTCAAAAAGAAAATAGAAGGAACATGCCCCGACTTTCGAAAATGCTCTTCCTAACTGGAAATAGGAGACTCTCCCCCGTTTGAAAGGGTCTTTCGAAAGAAAACATGTAGATGCTCCGTGACCCGCACTTTTGAAAGAGTGGGTATGCCATGGCGCCAGCCAGCTGGGACACGCAGACATGCTGCCCAGCACCAGTGGGGCTCTATGGTCCGTGCGTGCAGTAGCCCTTAAAACTGCACAGACCCAGAAACCCTGTTGCAGGAAGCTGAGAGTGTGCAGGCAGCAGCCATTGCACGTGCTGCCCCTGTGCACCCCAGAGAGACACCCAGCAACTCTTGGAGTATCATGGCCAGCAGCCATGCCAGTGAGGAGACCCAGCCTCTCCCTCAGAGTCTGCCCAGTGCTCGCAGGGAGCCAGCCAGACAGGTAAAAAGCAAGCCCCCTCCTGGACGAGCTCAGGAACCTCCTGGGCCTCTGGCAGGAGGAGGAGGTCCTCTGGGAAATGGACATGAAAGGGTGAGCTGGGCACCTTTGCCCGACTGGCTAATCGCCTGTCCTCCTGGGGCCACCCTGTTCACACTCCTGACCAGATCATAGTAAGTTTAAGGAGCTGTGGCAGGGATATGCCTGGGCCAGGGACTCAGCTAGCCAGCCAGGGGCAGCACCCACGTCCTGCCCCTTTAATAAGGAGCTGAGGAGCCTCCTCAGGCCCAGGGACCCCACCATCCTGTATACCACCACCAAGGAGCCCCACTCCAGGGACGATGACAAGCAGGGACCCACAGCCAGCCCTGCCACACTCGGACTGGGGACAGAGGCATAGCCAGCTCAGGAGTGGTCCAGCGAGAGGGTGAGCTGGTCATGGACATCCCCTCCTGCTCCTCCAGCCACACCTCTACCAGTCAGGCATCCTCTGACCTTGGCAGTGGACCCTATGGTAAGTACCCAACAGGGCACACACCCCAGATTACAGGGTGGAGGCTCCATACCCTCCAGAGGGCTCCCAAGCCCCCTGCAGACCATGGCCAACCACAGCCCAGCTGTGATGCCGGTCTCCATGATCCTCCAGGATCCTTCCTGATCCTCCAGGGCTGCCCTGCTGTCGGATGGGGGACAGGGACCTTCTGCCCACAGGGAGATGGGGGTGTGGCACACAATGCAGGGGTCAGAACTTACAGTCTGTCTCTCTCTTCTTTTCCATTTTGCAGCTCTTCCATCAGAGGATCAGGAGAGCCTCAAACCCTCCGTGGTCCCAGACAGCCCACCAGAGGTGAGAGACAGGGACCGACCAGCCCCACCACTGGCACCAGGGTGTCCCCACTCCAGAAGGGGCCAGATATGGAGTGCAGAGGACATCCACCTCACTGCCTCCATCTGACACCAGGTGGAGGTGGCCAAGTAGCACCTCTGCCTGGAGAAGGCTGAGGTGACCTGGCATTGGGCAGCCTGGGAGAAGCTCATAAGGAACCTCAGGGACATGGAGGGCACCTTCTGGGAGCTCCTGGCCAGGCTGGTTCCTCACACTGCCCCTTCTGCAGCCCCTCCCACTACATCCCCCCCGCTAGCCCCTCTGAAGAGGCCCCCATCAAGGCTGATCTCCCTACTGAGGCAGACCCCTGGCCCTATGTCCCCACCTCATCCCAGACCCACTGGGAACCCCGAACAAGGGGAGGCTGTGGATCCCAGGGATGGCATGGCTCAAGGCCCTCCACACCTTCCCTACAATAAGCCCCCCCCCACGAGTTGCACCTCTGCCCTGATGAAAATAGTTTGCCCCACTTCCCCATGTGTACATAGTTACATGGTTCTGTTTTATGTTGGCTTTAATAACAGCACTGTTTGGTTAAACAGAATGTACTTTGTTTTCCCCGCATCCCCAGTGTGTTGTGTGTTCAGGGCATGATGGTGGAGGGGAGTGAGGGGTGTTGCAGAGATGGGGAGTGTGCTGGGGGGGAAGGGGAGTGTGCAGGGGACATGCTGGGGGTGGCTGGGGCTGTGTGTAGCCAGACAGCCAGCCCCCTCTCAGACCAGCATTGCTGGGAAAACAAGGGAGCCAAAACAACAGGGCACTTAGCATAAATTCCAGCACAGCCTTTGAAGCTGTGAGAAGCACAGGTGTGCTGCTACAATGTGCCTCTGGGAACATATACAACAATTAGGCTCACAGCAGGCAGAGGAGCTCTGACAGACATGGCTCTTAGCCCCTTCTGATGACATGATGCACGCACACTTACATTCCAGACGGGAAAGATATTTACCCTAATAAAAGTAATGTCCAGTAGTCAAAACTTATTGTTTCTCTCCCTTGCAAGTGTAAACTACTCTTGCGAGAGCTGGTGTCACCCAGACAGACCAGCCCCAATTTGGCATAAGAAAGGAGAAAGAGAATAAAGAAGTACAGAGGTATAAGTATGGGACCTACAGCACCATGATTTTTGAGTGCTTTTCACTATCTATCTGCTGGTCAGATAAGTGACAGCCTCCCAAGGCTTCTGCAGCTAAAAGGGTCCCTAAGCCTTGTCCCTTATTCGTCTTTCCACGGAATTGAGTGACCGATCCTGGCTTGGCACCGCTGGAATCGAGAGATGCAAGGAGGGTAAGAAGCACCCACACCTGATCTCCTATCTTTAGTGTACACATATTTTGAAATAGAGCTCTATACTTTGTTTCCTTTCTTTGGGATCGTGGCTTCAGTTTTGTAACTTGTTTGTGTGTGTAACATCTATACATCTAAATAAGTAGGCACTAGCAATTTTGTAACCACATGATTAGAATCTAGTTTAATAAATTTTGGTAACCGTTTGTGCATAAGCCTGACTTGTTTCCCTGGGTTACTGTAAAGCAGCCAACACAATTAAAGAACCTCAGCCGTTTTGGCTATAAAGCCTGGCCATTAGGTGAGAGTACTAAGAGCCTAGCATTGAGTTGTGCCGCCTCCATGGGGCAAACTCTTGGGGCGCCTGTCAGTCAATCCTGACTGCCCGCCGCGAAGGGACAGTGAGTCCTAGCGGTTAAAGTCACGGGTGTGGAAAGGCTCTTAGTGCTGCCATTGGGGCACCTGTCAGTCAGTGTTGACTGCCCACTGCGAAGGGGCTCTGAGCTCTAGCAGTTAAAGTCACGGGTGTTTAGGACCTTGGGGCATCTGTCAGCCTGGCCCAGGCTGCCCGCCGCAAAGGGACAGTGAGTCCTAGCGGTTAAAGTCATGGATGGTATAAAACGGGCATAGCTGGCACCTCACCAAACATCCTTGGCCATCGGCTAACACTGTGATCATTGGGGTCCCTGAACAAAGTGCTCATAGACAGCCTCCCATACACAATCCCCATTCTGGTGCATCTGGTGGCTGGGGGCGGCATCTGGCTGTGGGAAGCCCAGCCCGGACTTGGCCGCTCACCCCTGGATGAATGGCTCCACCTTACTCTCCACAACATTATGGAGAGTGCAGCAGGCATCTTCCACTTGGGGCATGTTCTGGGGGCCCACCTTCAGGCATGCCAGGAGACAGCATCACCAGCCCTTCAACTGCCCGAAGATGCACTCCACCACGTTTTGGGTGTGGTTTAGGCAGGCATTGAAGAGCTCCTGGCTGGAGTTGGGGTGGCTTGTATAGGGCCACAAGAGCCAGGGCTGGAAGTGTTAGGCTTCATCCACCACCATGAACAGGGGCACCTTAGTGTCCCCGAATGGTACCTGCCTGTGGGGGATTTATGTCCTAGCCTTGATGTGGCTGCACAGCCCAGAGTTTCTAAAAACCCACGCATCATGGGTGTGGCCAGGCCAGCGCACACAAATGTCCTCAAAATGGTCCCCACTGTCCACCATGTCCTGGAGCACCACAAAGTGGTACCCTTTTTGTTGCTATATTGGCCCCCACTGTGTTCCGGGGCATGGATTGGAATATGGGTCTCATCCAGGGCACCGAAACAGTTTGGGAACCCAAGCACTGCGAAGCGAGAGAAGGCCCCGTCCAGGTCCTCCATACAGATCACCCTTTGCAGGAGCATGGTGTTCAATGCTCGAACCACCTGCATGAGATGGAGGACATATGCACCCATGAGGTTTGTGCAGGGAGTGTCTCGCTCCCGCCCCCCGACTCCTCCCGGTCCCCTGCCCCCCCAGAACCCTCCCTGCTCCCAGTCCCTGAGAGGTGCACTTTCCTGGGATCCCCCTCCTGGTGGGTGTGTGGCCTGAGTTTACCTTACCCCCACAACGACAGCCCTGACTGTGGCCTTTCCAACACTAAATTGGTGTCCCATGGAGCGGTAACTGTCTGTAGTGGCCAGTTTCCAGACAGCTATCACAACTCTCTTCTTGATGGGAAGGGTGCGCCACATCCAAGTGTCCTGATGCTGCGACGTAGGGGCTAGCCACTAGCAGAGCTCCAGGGAGGTCTACCGTTGCATCCAAAAAATTCTGGAGCCACCTGTCATCATCCAATCCCCCCCATGATCAGGTGCTCCCACTACTCAGAGCTCAGCAGAGCACCCTGGGGATAGCAGAGGGGACAGGAGTCCAGGGGTTCCATGGCTGTGCCAGGGGGGATGGCCCCAAGCAGGAGATGGAGGGTGGCCACCACTGCTGAGGACAGCAGGGTGACCACACTGCTGGCGATGGCCAGAAGCAGCTCCAGATGCTGCATGTTGCCCTGTGTGCATTGGCGCCTGCTGGGCTTGTGGAAGCTCTGCAGACCTTGTGCTGTGCAGGGTGAGGCTGTTGGAGAAGGGCCCTTTAAGGAGGCAACCAGCTGCAGGCCTGGAAGGGCTTGTGTGCCATGAGACCCTGTCGGCAGCATTTCCTGGCCCCTTCTGTTGAAAGGCACTTGGGACAGTGTCGATCCTCTTCTTTCGAAAGGGCGGATTGGAAGCACCAGCCTCTGCTTGTGTGTGGACGCTGTATTTTGAAAGGGGATCTTTCGATTCCTCAATTTCAAAAGGTCACCTTTCAAAATCGTGCTCTAGTGTAGATGAAGCTTACATGTCTTTTTGTATGTGTCCATTCTTCTTCCTTTGTTAAGACAGAGCAGAGGAAGAGATTGTTGTGGTTTTACACTCCTTGTGTACCAAGCACTGCTGTCATGCCCTGCTCATCTTAATTATGCCATTACAAATACGTGACCTCTGGGAATATGACTGGATAGTTAAACCTGTTACAGAGCAGGAGAAGCGGAATTAGCCACAGAATGGGGAAATGGAAAAAAAAACATTCCCATGGGAATCCTGATAATGTTTCATGTTTTTCTCTGTTACAATGGTGTAAATTATGAGTTCATCTGAATTACTCCTGATTTACACAGCATACCAGATCAGAATTTGGTCCTGTAACTAGCCATACTATTTGTATTGTTTAATTAGACATTAATCTTAACTCTGAACAAAACAAACATTTGATTCTGCACCACTGACATCAATGGGAGTTATGCCACACCTTTCAGTAGAAGTAGAATCAGATCATTGATGAGGAAATCAGTTAGTAATATAACAATAACAAAGACTGAAGTTTTAGTCTCACTATTTTTAGGTATGAGCCAAATCCAGACTATTTAGCTGACCCACCCTGTTCTTTGGATGAAATGGGACTTGAGTCCTTTCCATTTGCAAGCAGTGCTCTTGGTTTGCCTGTTTTGTCAGACTTACTCTGTACTGAGAGAGACAAGGTAGATGAAGTCATATGTTTTATTGGGCCAACTTCTGCTGGAAGAGACAAGATTTCAAGCTTCACAGAGCTCTTCTTCACAGCTTGGTCCTGCCAAGAGAGCAGGGGACTGGATTTGATGACCTCCTGAGGCCCCTTCCAGCTTTATGAGATGTGTATTTGGAAAAAGTAGCCAGTGTCACAGCTAACTGCGAGGAGGGGAAGATTGGGGGGGTTGACACATATTGTTATGCACAAGGAGTGAACACCAATTACAAGAAGCCACTTAAAATGAAACTGGCATTAACACTTCCAGAATCATAGGACGAAGAAGCATTAATGGATTACAAATTGTAAAGAGCCATAAAACATGCTCTTTCGAAAGAAAATCAAAGGAACAGGGTGCAGACATCGAAATCCAAACCATTATCCCGCATCAGGAAGAATGCCCCCTTTTGAAAAACTAAATTGAAAGAGTACACATATAAGCCGTGTCTACACGTGCACGCTACTTCGAAGTAGCGGCACTAACTTCGAAATAGCGCCCATCACGGCTACACGTGTTGGGCGCTATTTCGATGTTAACATCAACGTTAGGCAGCGAGACGTCGAAGCTGCTAACCCCATGAGGGGGTGGGAATAGCACCCTACTTCAAAGTTGAATGTCGAAGTAGGGCACGTGTAGACGATCGGCGTCCTGCAACATCGAAATAGCGGGGTCCGCCATGGTGGCCATCAGCTGAGGGGTTGAGAGATGCTCTCTCCAGCCCCTGCGGGGCTCTATGGTCACCGTGTGCAGCAGCCCTTAGCCCAGGGCTTCTGGCTGCTTCTCCGGTAGCTGAGGATCCATGCTGCATGCACAGGGTCTGCAACCAGTTGTCGGCTCTGTGGATCTTGTGTTGTTTAGTGCAACTGTGTCTGGGAGGGGCCCTTTAAGGGAGCGGCTTGCTGTTGAGTCCGCCCTGTGACCCTGTCTGCAGCTGTGCCTGGTACCCTTATTTTGATGTGTGCTACTTTGGCGTGTAGACGTTCCCTCGCAGCGCCTATTCTGATGTGGTGCTGCGCAACGTCGATGTTGAACGTCGACGTTGCCA
This sequence comes from Carettochelys insculpta, assembly GCF_033958435.1. Classification (NCBI taxonomy): domain Eukaryota; kingdom Metazoa; phylum Chordata; order Testudines; family Carettochelyidae; genus Carettochelys; species Carettochelys insculpta. The sequence goes on along the minus strand of NC_134147.1, from coordinate 11,444,082 downwards.
GCCCTGGAGGATGTGTAGACGTTATTCATTGAAATAGCCTATTTCGGTGTGCCTGGCACCCTTATTTCGATGTGTGCTACTTTGGCGTGTAGACATTCCCTCGCAGTGCCTATTTCGATGTGGTGCTGCGCAATGTCGATGTTGAACGTCGACGTTGCCAGCCCTGGAGGACGTGTAGATGTTATTCATCGAAATAGCCTATTTCGATGTCGCTACTTCAAAATAAGCTACTTCGATGTAGGCTTCACGTGTAGACGTAGCTATAGACACTCCACAGCCCGCTGTTTTGAAAGAGGGGTCCACTATGGCGCCGGTCAGCTGGAGCCAAGGGCCGCTTCAGCTGGCAGCAGCAGGGCTCTATGATCCTTGCATCCAGTTGCCCTTAAAGCAGCACGGATGCAGGAACCCCGTGACAGGAAGCTGTGAGAGTGCTAGGAGCAGCCCCAGCATGAGCTCCAGCAGCACACCCTCTGTAAAAACTGGGAGCAGAAGCGGTGAGCTACAGCCAGCAGCCAGTCACTGCAGGAGCCCCAAGGCTCCCCCTCTCAGCCCAGGGCTTCCAGGGTCCAGGGGGTGAGAAAAAAAACAGGCCCCCTCCTGGACAGACTGGGAGCTCTGGAAAGAGGCCTCTGGAAAGAGGAGGAGATCCTCCCTGAGATGGGTGTCAAGCTGAAAAACCCCACTGCATTCGCCTGCCTGGCTCAGGGCCTGCTCATGACGGGCTACCCAGAGTGTGCTGCCAATCAAGTACGCTAGAAAGTAAAAGAACTTCAGCAGGGCTATACCTGGGCCTAGAACCAGGCCAGCTGGTCTGGGGCAGCTCCAGCAACATGCCCCCTATTACAGGGAGCTACCGGACATCCTGGGACCCTGGGACAACTCCTCACTCCCAGCCCTCCTTGACACGTTGGTGGACAAGCTGCCGCTGGAGGCTAATGAGCAGCCCAGACCTGGGACACAGGAGGATGAGGGCATCACAGAGTGGTTGAGCAAGGAAGGGGACCTGACCATCTACATCCCCCACAGAACTAGATTGGAGTAAGGGAATGTTGAAGTGGGGCACTTGTTTCAAAACTGCCCCCCCCACCTTCACTGTCAACCTGCAATTCGAAGCCTGCACGTCGAAATTCATGCCAGCTGCTATTATGCTAATAAGGTGCTGAATATGCACGTTAGCACCTCATTAGCCTGATTTGAATTGCCTCATTACCATGGCACCTCCGACAGGACAGTGATAGTGTAGAAGCAGCCCAAGTATCAATGTGTCCACACACATGATAAAATGAACTTGCTGACATAAAACCCATCTTAATATGTATACCTGTTTGCAGGGTCAGGCCCATACTCTGAAAGGTAAATGTATAAAAATATTTATTGCTTTTGAAAGGCTTTAGTTTTATTCTGTCAGTTACTCTACATCAGATTCATTCAATATATAATGTGGCAAGGTAAGGCCACAGGGCCCCTTCAGGGTGAGAGAAAGGCAGCCCAAAGGGGGAAAAGACCTGCTAAATAGAAGCAGAAGGCAGCAGGGCAATCAGTAGTAGCTGGGTGGGGTCTTGCTCAGTTAGACTGGAGCCAGTTGACTCCACTGCTGTCTTAATGAAGACCTTTTAAAACCTCCATGGTTGGGAGGTGTGGCGAAGGAGAGCAGACGAGGAAGCTGGAGGAGAAACAGAGAGCAAGAAGAGCAAAGGAGCAGAAGTCTGAGAGGGAGGCAGAACTCCAGCACAGGAACAGCAGGGGAGGGAGTCCCAGGCGGAGTGGCTGGGCCCCCTAGGACAGAGACATTTTGCAAAACCCCCAGCCCTTGGGGGGGAAAGGGGTGAAAGACTGAACCTAGCTGTGGCCTGGGTAAGAAGGGGCCCTTGTCACTATAAATTCAAAGCAGCAGTGGAGATAAACCAAACCCTTGGATTCCCACATCCTATGACTTTGGAGGAGTTTAGAGGTGAACCCTAGTTCACTTTTCACTGTCCAAACTGCAGACTCACTCTAGGATCTGGGACTGAAGCTGCATATCACAGCTAGCAAGATAAGACTCTGGAAACTAGTTCACCTTCACACAGCTGTGTTGCCCCTCCTAACAGGAGTAACAGAACCCACAATGCTTATTTTTGTCAGTACAGTAGAGAGATCTATATCTATATCTATATCTATATAGATATATGTATCCATATAAGTCAGAATGCAGAAGGAGCACATTTAAGTAATATTCCTCTTTTACAGTCAATAAACCTTTCTACCCATAACCACACTTTATATGTTGCACCAGTGTGCAACTGGCTTTGAAAGACTCTTAGAAGTCTAATTGGATTGGAGCCTGCAGTGGCTTCAGGCAGTGTTAATGCTAAATTATAACAAAAAGAAATGTATTTTACTGTGCCTAGACAATTACCACTCCATAGAGTATATAGCTGAAACTATGTTAAAAAATAAAATTTACTTTTAGCCTTTTTACATTTCTATAATTAGCTTTACTCTCAGGGTATGTCTGCACAGGTTGGACCTCTCTCATCCAGCACCCTGAGTGCTGCCAGACGAGAGAATTTGTCGGACCACGGGAGGTAAATATTTTGTAGCAGTATTACCAACACTTCCACTGCTTACTGGGCTCTTAGAAGACATTTAAGGGCAAATTACAGTTAAATAACAGCACAGAATACAGAGAGCTGGGACTGGTGTCTGTAAGCAAACTTTATGGGACCACAGGAAACTTAGCCACACCCATGATAAGTGGTTGTCTAGCTAACCAAAATAATGCCAGATTACAGGATGTTGCCAGATGAGAGTTCCAGATTAGAGAGATTCAAACTGTATTAAATAGCTGCTGCAGTACATTGTGCTTTTAAGAAGCTAAAAGAGTTACTATGTTGACAGTACTAGACACCAAAGTCCACAGGACAATTAGATGGTGAGCAATCCCAGGGCCACTTCTCCAGGGTCAGCTGCTCCAGGGTTGGACTTCACACCAACATACCTTAAGTAGCCATTGTCAGTGTTCCCTGTAAGCTGAGCAGTTGGGTAGCGACCCAGGAGAGAGTCAAATGCTATGCAGTTGATTAGCAGAGTGTCCACAGATGGCAGCATGTGTTTCCACTGATGGTGCACATCCACACATGCCTTGCTGCAGGTAAAATTTATTCTGCATATGGATGGAACAAATTAGATGGAATAATGGCCATTATACGGTCAGTCTCTCTCTCAATAGGCTATTTGTCCTGCACATGCATTTAGTCTTTGGGCTTTGCTAACACCAATATGGCCTATTAGTGACATCTGTAACAGGAATTATGCGATACAGGGCATCTGTCCTTTGGGAACTGGTCAATGATCATCTGATCATTTCTTATAGGCCATCATACAGCAGTCACGTCACACTGCTGCTTTCAGTCCCTATTATCTGGAGCTAGATTTAATATGTATCATAAACAAAGTCAATGCATTACCAGGGATTTTCATAGCCTTTATGCTCAGTAGTTTTCTATCTATCAATTATGAATTCTAAGTTTTTTGGTGTTTTAAAATTTTTGCCTATGGACATGAACCATGAATTTTTTAATTTTATTTATGTATTTATTTATTTATTTGATCTCAGATAGTAGAAGAAGTGGAGGAATGCTGTGATATTCTAGCCAATCCTGAGAAAAAGGTGACCATCAAGGTTGCAAGTGCACGAGAATCAAAGCAACATAACGTGAAGCAGGAAAGATATGATTGGAGTGATGAGGGGCATGGCATTTTGAGGAACCACAGCTGACTTGCGGCATGCCTACTACCTAAAAGAATACTGGTGCTTACAGGGCTGTGTATAAAGATTGCAGTTTGTATATGCATGGGACAGCTTGTTATGAAAATCTGATCTCAAACTTGGGAGCAATAAAGAACCACCAAAGAGAAAAAAGAATTCAGAGTAATATCTGCCAAACCAATGCATCATCATCCTTCAAAGCACTACTTTTAACCCATGACAATGACTGGATTCAGAATTTGCAGCTGCACATCATGCTGACCAATAGTTTTTCCTGTCTACTCCCAATTTTTCACTCATATCCATGCGTTCTTTTATTCTTAGAGTTTGTCTGTGGAAAAACTAGGGTGTGATACGCGCCAGCTAGCTGCAGTGTAATGTTCCACACAGACATTGTTATAGCACAATGAAAGTCCCAAAGTGTGCACCCTGGCTCGCTCTGCGGGAAACTGACACACAGACAAGCCACCAGAGGTCGGCAACCAAAATAGCAAGAAGAGCCTTTTTTTTTTCAAACTCGATAAAAAACTCAATAATTCATGAGCCACAATACATGCAAATACAAGACGGTCTTTAATAAATAATGTCAAACCATACTTTTTATAACCCCTGTTTTAAGAAGAGCGCACACACAATGATTTGTAATGCAGTATGTGTTTACTGCAGGACATACACAAACTTTTTACATATCCTATTTCCTCAAACTTTACATGTGTTAGTACCAGTCTTCCTGACTTTCACTTCCAGAACTATTCTAATTAAGCCAAATTTACTTCACATCTAATCTCAGGTTTCTTTCTTAAAATGCATGTTGCCCTTCATAGTAGGAATACTGCAAGTTTCCTTTTCCTTTTCAAGATCAAGATTTTATTAGCAACACAATCAAAACACAGATACATTATTGTATCCCACAATACACAGCACATATTGAAGGTGGAGTTATCCAACATTCCGAGATCACATATTGTTTGCTGTTCAGATATGAGTTGTTCATTGTGGGGCTTTTCCTAACAGCAGATAGGAATAATGGGATTTCGAAGTTTCCAGGGTCCTTTCAAGAAGGAGCCCTGTCTGGATGAGCCACGCGGTGGTGAGCTGTGGCAATTTTGAAGTGCCATGGCTGCCAGCATGCTAATGAGGTGCTGAATATGTATTTCAGTGCTTCATTAGTAAACTTCGAAATGGCCATTTGCATGGCCATTTTGAAGTTTTGGGCTAGTGTAGACATAGCCCTTGTGTATAAGGGAAGATAGTGGGATACATGTGCACAAGCTATGTGGAAATGGCTTTTCATTTGACTAACACCCATAACATGGGGACAGCAGAATACTAAGAAATAAATACTTCACCTTGAACATACACCACTGGAATTTTTGTAAATTATTGCTGCATAATAAATGTATGTACGATAAAGCAGCAAAATGACTTTTCGTGCAGGTTGGATTTTCATACAGTATTACTTGTAGTTACCAATTGCTCAGGAATCACAAACAAGGCATTGAAACATTTCTCTTCATGAATGAAGTTTTGTGCAGCCTGCAAACAGTCAAGTCATCTCAAAAATGCTGAAAGGAACAAGGGGAAGATCAGGAACTGCAAATGAAATCTGGGTTTAAAAAAGGATGTGAGCATTGCTTTTAGAGACATTGTTTGCTTTGGTCATGATAGGGAAGGTGGAAAAATAATTTATTTTTTAAATTAACTGGAATTAAATTCATAAGATTAATTTGTTTCTGCTGTAATCTGCAAACGATCAAGTCAGTGAAGAAACTGATGTTTCTAAAAAGCTTTTGATTATTAGCAGTCACACTGACTCATAATAACTTTATTATATATCCGAGTATGGTAAACTTGCTTTTGGAACAATAAACCTGTCATACAAGATTTTCACCAATGATGTTCTTTTTCCGTAAAGGAAGGCGGGGTTACTTGTAAGTATCGGGGCAATAAATAACAGGGTTCTATGTCAGAGAAATTAGAAGTCAGTTAACATAAGCGTATACCCAGACTGAGCATTAGAGGGCTTTTCTAAACCATCTAAGCCTGTTGAAATTGAACTGCACAGAGATTAGGAAGTTTAGATACGACATCAACAGTAAAAAAATATTTTCTCTTCGCTGTCCAGTTAACTGTGTTTAAGATAGCATGAATCCTGCACACAGCACGTTGTTGTCTTCAGTGCTTCTTTCAATTCTTAGAATTTGGGAGCTGGCAGATGGATGCAGCTGTGCCCCTGCACATCCACAGCAACTAATCTGTGATTCTGCTTTAGGTGAGTCATAACTGCTACACCATTTTTAACACTGCCAGTAAAAAAAGCAAATGTAGCTAACTTAACAGTGGGGCTATTTTTCTGTACAACTCTGTAAGGGAATGCATTTTTAAAAAGCAGTTTATTTTTTAAAAGGTTGTCAAAACAAATTGATTGGAAGATCTAATTTAAAGAGACCATAAGAAGAAAATTCATTTCATCTTGTATTGGGTAGTTGTTGTTCCTTTTTCCTTGTTTCTTCAGTAAATATTCTGGACTGCAAATTGCTGAAAGTACTATAGTAATTTATTTAGTGACGTTTCTTTACAAGAACCAGCAACAATACTAGCACTCAAATTAAAGCATGTAGATCACTACTGTTCGCATGTAATATGTGTAATAAAAGATTATATAATATATAAGTAATATATATGCTTTATATATACATGTATAAAAATACTGTAGGTACAATCAGCTGCCACAGAGGATAGTAAGTTGAACTCGGTTCATCTATGATGTGCTATAATACAATTGGTCTTAAATATATTTTCGTTCATTTTGGAAGAAATAATTTACCAGGCATCTGACGACCTTTTAAAGTTATCTGTAGAAAAATAGGTCACAGAACCATCTGCAAATCTTCACTGTATACTCCTAAAATTACTGCTGCACACAGTAATTAACACATAGAAAAATGCCTAAAGATTTCAAAATTGGACAACACAAGGAAAAGAAAATGTGACATTTTGCAGTCTTTTGAATTCATCAACTCAAGCTGTGGATGGTTAGCTTCAATCCAGCGTGAACAGTAAATGTACAACATGAGTTTTCAAAGTATCACAAAATTAGCATCTCTATGGGATAGGGGATACCTTCTGCATACTGATTAATTACTTTTATATACTGACAGAAAATCTTTGTAGCCATGACAAACTTTAAACTCTGTCTGTGGCCACCAGTTAAATTGTTTTCTAATCTGACTGTGTAAAGCAAGTTGTTATTAAGGAGACTGAGTAATCTCTCTATTAAGGTGCCTACACCAGACATTAAAGATGGGAATAATTTGAGGTGTACACAGAAATATCAGGCACTCTTTTCATAACTTAAAATTATTGTTCTAAACTATTTTTTGATGCATCCATAACTTGAGTTCTCACAGTAGGGAAGAAGGCTGAGATACCTATTACATACAGTGTTCCTTTAGCAAAAAGGCAAATTACTAGGTTCAAAAGTTGGAGAGTTTCCCCAAATATATTTCTGCTGTTCTGTAACTCTCTTTATGTATAACTAAATAATGGAGTAAAATTAGAAAAATAAATCTGACAAGTGTTTTGACTTGATCCTCAGCCCCAAACTCACACAAACAGTTCCACTAAAGTCAACTGGACCATTCGTATGAAGGAGAGACACATGATGGGGCCCTGTGTTTAATATGAATTAATGGTATTGATTCATGCTGTAGGAAGGGATAGAGTCCTACAGAATAAATCTCATACTTGCTATAAACATACAGAGTGGGATTTTTTAATCTGCTATGATCACATCAGGTTTATAGTGATTTTAAAATTACTGGAGAAGACTATTAGAGAGAAATCCCCATACAGGAGAACTCTCTAGTGACATAGTTCTGCTGAGTTAGTTCTTCAGCCCCCTCCCGCCCCAGCATCCCACAGTACAAGGGGAGAGACGTGGTGTATAGGGGCTTTCAAGGAGTAGTGGGGCTGGGAGGGGAGAGTGAACAGTGCTCTGCTACACAGGATCCTCTGCTAGCATAAGTGAGGGGTGTCCCCCTGCAGGAATAATTTGTGCCAGGGCCAGACAGGTCTGAATCAGGATGCAATCACTGGCTTCTTTTGGCCATGAGTGGCTGCAGAATCAGGGCCACATACATTTCACCTCCACTCTAGGCTTCCAGTTTTTGTTGGATGGAAGTCTGCAGGTTTCACCACATGACAGTCTCTAATTAAAGATTAATTTTTAGTTCCTGGTGACTTCTGGGAAGTCCTGGAGGATTGAGAACTCAATGCTATTCTCACTCTCTCTCTCCCTCTCAAATAAACAGTTACACTTTTTGCCAAAACCCAGCATACCATAAGCCTCTGCTTTCCCTAGCACTACGTGTTCAGTAACTAAGATGATATATTAAAGCTAGGGGTTTTGTATGGTTTTTAACATTGACAGAGCTCCAAATATTTTTAATAAGTCAATGGGAATTTAACCCTTAACTTCAGTTAGAACTGGACTGATCCCTTTGATATGAAGGTTGTAAAGACTTTAAACCTCTTACAGAACTGAGCAGCATTTTGCTACACTCAAAGCAGTGTATGTATCTCACAAGGTAAACAAACAACGCACTGCCTGCAGCTGAGAGCACAAACGGCGCCAGTGCCCTGAGCTGCCTTATTTTGTACGGCACATTCTAGAACATGTATTGAAAATACTAAAAATATTTCAACTTCAATTTCTTTTCCTCTGAGGTCATTAGTGAATAGGGGCTCGTCTGCATACTTAACTCAATCTAATTCTTGATCTTCCGCCCCACCCCTCCACTCTCTGATTTGCTCACCTTGATTATCTTTTTCTGATTTGTCCTCCTTGCTTACTGTTTTTGGTTCTCTGTGCCTTAAATATTGAGTCTGTTCTGGTCTGGCTATGGTCTGAAGAAGTGGGTCTGTGCCACGAAAGCTCACCTAATAAACTATTTTGCTAGTCTTTAAAGTGCTACTTGACTGCTTTTTGTTTTGATAGTGAATTGCAGTGAGAGTTAAATCCATAGACCTTACTGCATGCAGTAGCTCAATGAAAGAGCCACTCAGAAACCACAGCATTTATGTTGGATCCCCAAGAGAAACAGGGAAATTAATTAAGTCTGGGCCAAGCACTCTTCGTGTGACTTTTGTACTTGTGATTAGTGGTGTGACACTTTGTCTCTTCCTGCCAGGGTGCTTTTGTGGCTTCCGATGTCTTTTTCTAAAGACCCATTTCTACCGAACAGCCTAAGTAACTTGGTAAAAATCACAAACTTTCTGACAAATTCAGACCAAGAGGCACTGTCTGATCCTGTCACTAACATGTGAGGGGATGGCATAAAGAGGAGCAGTGTGATGGATTCAGACAGGAATTCATGAGTTATAATGCCAGCTCTGCCACTGATGGTTGTGTGGCCTTGACCTTATCGCATAACCTCACAGCCATTCAAGGCCTAAGGTACTGGGCACTAACTATGAAAAGCTGAGTGCTTTTATCCGATTGTTCATGGCAGTGGGAGAGCAGGGTGCCAAATACTTTCATCTCTTTGCAGGGAGCTGCACCTTGCAGGAGAACTTGTACCTCGTAGGGAGCTGTGAGGAACAATTAATGAGCAATACTAAGCATCCAACTTTGCTAAAGTTATTATTACTCTATTAATGAAAACTAAAAAAAATAGGTTATATTCAAAGTTAGCTTCATGGATTCAGAAAAGCCTGGAAGGATACAGAACAGCTCCACTACAGCTAAAGAGTAATGTGCAAAATATCCCCACTGATTTCTTCAAATGTAAGGGGTACTGAGAAGCACTGGTTTCAGACTTATATTCAGATTTCTCTGAAAAATTCCTGGGGTGAAATCCTGGACTCAGTGAAACCAGTGGGAATTTTTCCGGAGAGTGGGGACAGGCATTCATCCCTGGTACCCGTTTTTCAATGTTTTTCATACAAAAACAACCACACTCAATGACTTGTATATAAAAAGTGTGTTTTTGAAATGTTAACGTGTGTTTTGAGAGTTAAAATAATTTTTTATAAATACTAACCCTTCTCTATGAACGTAACTCAGTGAGGTAGGGCGCAAAAGTTAAGTTAGACCTAACAAGTTTTGTTGCCAAAGACTGCTCTTTAGTGACAAAGCAGTGAAACGTACACACTGCAATGGGACTTTTGTCAGGAAAAATGTCCAGTTTTGGCAACAAAATATCTTCCACCCCCTATGAAAGACTTTTTTCTTTTCTCTCCCTTCATTGTAGAAAAAGAACCAGTGATGACACTGCTGTTGGTTGTGTGGAGAGCTGGCTTCCACTAGTATCCCACAATGCCTGTCCTGTTTGCTTTGCTCGGTGTTTTGATCTCTGCTGCCTTGCAGGCATGCATCTCATCCCCTCCCCTTTTAAAGCTCCAGGAAGTATCTGACAGCTGAGTGTACCGCTCTCTTTCAAGAACAAATCATTGGAATACTCCTATTCTGCCCTGCAGAATGGCCTGATCTACAACAGGAGGTTAGATCGAATTCAGCTGACTTTGGTTGATTTTCTAAGAAATCAGTTCATACTACAGGGTCTGTTTCACTGACTTTAAGAGCTCCTACGGTCAACTTTTGCACTCCTACTTTTCATGTGGAGTAACACCAAAATCGACCTTGCATGGTCGACTTTACAGTAGTGATGGTGCAGTGCTGTGAAATTAGTTGTTTTAGGCGTCCTGGAGGTGTTTCTCAGTGTCCCAACATGACCACTCTGGCTACCAATTCAAACTCTGCTGCTCTCCAAGGCTATGTCTACACTAGCCAAAAACTTCGAAATGGCCATGCAAATGGCCATTCAAAGTTTACAAACGAAGTGCTGAAATACATATTCAGCGCCTCATTAGCATGCGGGCGGCCGTGGCACTTCAAAATTGACGTGGCTCGCCACCGCACAGCTCGTCCAGACAGAGCTCCTTTTCAAAAGGTCCCCACCTACTTTGAAGTCCTCTTATTTCCATCTGCTCATTGGAATAAGGGGACTTCGAAGTAGCCGGGGTCCTTTCGAAAAGGAGCCCCGTCTGGACGAGCTGCATCAATTTCGAAGTGCCATGGCCACCCACATGCTAATGAGGCGCTGAATATGTACTTCAGCGCTTCATTTGTAAACTTCGAAATGGCCATGCAAATGGCCATTTCGAAGTTTTCGGCTAGTGTAGACACAGCCCAAGTGTGCAGGAAATGGCTCAGGAAAGTTTGAATTTCATGCCTGTGTGGCCAATGTGGCAAGCAGAGTAGGCAGCACACCTCAGCAGCACATCTGGCTATGAATTCCCAGGGTCACAGACAAGCTCCAGCATGCAGTGTGCAGGAGATCCAGGACCTCATAACTGGAGGCGGGTGGGGGTGGGGGTGGGAGTGGTGGTGGGGGGTGAGGTGGGGAATGAAGCTATGCTGGCAGAACTATGAAGCAGCAAAAGGAACACAAAGATCTATGCCAAGATCTCACAGGGCACGATAGAAAAAGGATAGTCCAGGGTGCCTTGTGAATATACAGGTGCTCAGGCAGGCATACCAGAAGACAAAGGAAGCAAATGTATGTTCTGGATCATTGTTGCAAACAATCTGCTTCCATGAGCAGCTGCATGGGATTCTAGGTGGGGAACCCAGCAACTGTTCCCAAATAGTCCACAGACACCTCCCAAGAGATTCCTTGGGCAGCCTCTGGCAACAGCAAAGAAGACGAGGAGGAGGTGAAGGAGGAGGATGACGACAATGGTCAGCAGGCAAACGGAGCAGCTGATCTCATGGATAGCCAAGAAGTTTTTTAAACTTTAGATCTCATCCCCTCCTCTGGGGATGTTTTGCAGCCGAACGCTGATGGCAGCAAGGGAACCCCTGGTGAGTTCTCATTATTAGTCGTGCTACAAGTGGGTTAAGGCAGTTGGGTGGTGGAGTGTGATCTGTGGTGGATGCTCTACCTATTCAGCCCAGCGCCTCCCCCGTCCCCAAGGAACGGTGTCTGGGACAGAGTGCCAATCTTCCCTGCACGTCTTCATAAAGCTCTCACATAGGTACTCTAATTATTCTCATGAGGGTTTTGGGGAGGTCTGCCTTAGTTCTGCCTCCATGATAGGACACCTTCCCATGCTAAGCAAGCAGTAGGTAATCTAAAGTCAATGCACCGCAGAGCAGTGCAGTGTAACCACCAACCTTCTACTCACATTCAATCAATATCCATTCCTTATCAATGTTTGCTATTCTAAGGAGGCCAATATCTCTCTCCGTGACCTAGAAGAATCAGAGGAAGGAGCATGAAGCTATTATGATAGCACAAGGTGCTGATGCCATGCTTGGACCACCCCTGCCCCTCCCTTCCCCAGCCTCCTGGGGGAAGTGAAACTTTCATTGTCCTAGCCGGGGGAAGGGAGAGCATGCGGCAACCAGAAGAGCCACACACAGTGCCAGAAGGAGGAAAGTACAAGCCTCACTGCCATGCCTGCCCCCACCAATCCATGGCTGCTGGGGGAAGGGAAACTTTCACTTTTGAAAACCAAGCATGGGGTGAGAGAATCATGTGGTGACCACACAGGACACACCGCCCCAATAGGAAAATCCACACTTGCCATACTTGTCTCCTCTTTCTTTCCCTGGCTACCTGGGGAAATCTGCACCATACCATGACTGGAAACAAACTGAGTCAAGGAGCATCCCTAATATCTTTGTGTAGTACCTGCTCCACAGAAGATGCTTAAAAGAAAAAATTTGTCCTTGCACATAACACATCCCTATTGTGTGCCACAGACCTTCTTTCATGAAATTCCTTTGTATGTTATAAAGCTTCTCTCATCCGCTGGAAATGTATCTCCCTAATGTCTGGCCTTCACTTATGTTTTGTTGCAGTGTGCACAACAATGGGGTTGCTGACCACCACTCTACCCCTCCCCTCTCCAGCTGTCAGACTGGCACCGATCCAAAGGAGAAAACAAACACGGGAAGATATATTCCTAGAGCACATGCAAGCTGCCCGCACAGACAGGGAACAGTTAAATGCATGGAAGAGAACCACACTGGAGGAGAGGAGTGCGAATTGGAAGGACAGGAAAATACTTAGGGTGTGTCTACACGGGCACAAATCTTCGAAATAGCCATGCTAATGGCCATTTTGAAGATTACTAATGAGGTCATTAGCATTAGGACACTTCCGGCCACGGAGCTTTGAAGATTTGTGCCCATGTACACACAGCCTTAGAGTGTGTGGAGTCCAGATCCAGGAGGAGATGTTGAAGCTGATGATGCAGAAACAGAACTCCTGAGGTGACTAGTACAGGAGTACAGAGCCTCACTCCACACTGTGACAAACCACATGCCCTCCTCACCATTGCACTGGCAGTGTGCAGCAGCTGGAATGCCAGCTTAACCACCTTGTGAAGCATTTCCCGTGATGGAAGAATCTCTGGATCACATCAAGTCACTGTAGTGATTCATACTCCAGTCCCCTAATGCTCCTCTCCCCCAAATTTCCAGTGGGTCCATAGCCAGAGAGACACAAATTAGCATAACTAAAGGCTATTCTAATTTAGGGCTTGCCTATATTTCAAACACCATAATAGCACCACTGGAGCATGTCAGGGTAAATATTACCTATGCCGATGGAGGGCTCTCTTGTTGCTACCAGTAATCCACCCTCCAGAGAGGTAATAGCTTGGTTGATAAAAGAATTCTTCAGTTAGTCTAGTGTTGTCTATATCAAGGGTTAGGTCAACCTAACTATATTGCTCAGGCTTTGGCTTTTTCACATGCCTGAGTGACCCAGACAGGTCAAACTAACTTTTCTGGACCAGGCCCCAAGCAGTAGCCTGGCCCTGCTTTCAGCTGTAACCTGTATCAAAAGCCACCTTTGAACTCTGCTGAGAAAAGCTCTGATGAAGTCTAGGACTCAGGCAAGAGCACAAAATTCAGGGAATTAGGCTGGGGTTTTTTAAAGGCATTTCAGGCTTTCTTTTCCATAGCATTTAGTAATGAATAATTATACTAGTCAGCAAGTGCAGAGCAATTCTGTTATTGCCTATCTGCTAAATGGTAGCAGCTGTGACAGCCTTGCCAGTTAACTTTCCTCTGGAGGAGAAATGAGTGACCCCATAGTCTGGGTATGTTCTTAGTGAAACTATGTTTTATTCATGCCGTCTTTGGAAGATGGTAGTCACAAACACTATGCAAGTGATCCCGTCTGTCAGGGCACCTGGTTCCTGGGAGCAATTCTGCTTCAAGAATTGACACACATCAGAAACATTAAGGCAGACAGCAAACTCTTCTTGCTTGCCACACTTCCACTGTGCTGCCCCACTCCCTGAGAAACTACAGCAGAAAACCAACATGACCACATTCCTTCCAAAGATAGAAAGTCACTTAAGAAGAAATTGGGAGTCTGTGTAGCAGTACGATCTCATGACTCCTCCCATACCAATCATTTCAATGCTCTTTGCAAATATTAACTAATGAAACCTCTCAAAACCTGAGAGATAGAATTATGTTGTTCACAGATGCCAGATAGGGAAGTAGTGGTACCATGAGTGGACTGACTTTCTAATCCCCTGAATCAATGGGTGAGACACAGTCAGAACCCAGCCTAATGTTCACTGTACTATCTACAAACTATTCAGAGTACAATATTAGAGCAATATGATCCTTAATACTGATATATTGATGAAAATGCTACATAGGAGTTGGTAGTATTATTATTAATACACAATTAAATTTAATCAAGTATTTAAATTATGCTTTAGGTGCAGATATCAACCCAGCTGTAACTATGAAATAATCACCCGAACCACCATAATACACAATATTAGTGAATCTTTCTCTCACTATTCAATGTAATCCCAAAATCACAAATAACAAGCTGTCCTATAGCATCTTTAGAGACTAAGAAATTTATTAGCTTTTGTGGGTAAGACCAACTTCCTCAGATGACTGGAGTAGACAAATAGAAACCAGGTGTTTATATAGCAGGGAGGGGAGCGAGAGGAAGGAAGGAGGGTCAGTGGGAGGAGGTTACCTGTCCCTAGTAAGACTGGTTGATGAAGCAAATGAAGTAGGATGTGTCCCATTCCTGCAAATATCAAAGGTGGGGAAATTGTGTTTGTAATGCATAAGATAGTCAAGATCTCCATTAAGGCCTAATTTTAAATGTGTCACATTTACAAATGAATTCCAATTCAGATGTCTCCCCTGGAATCTTGTGGTAAAATTCTTTTGTAAAAGAATGGATACTTTTAAATCTGTTATTGCGTGTACAGGGAGATTAAAGTGCTCCCCTGTAGGTGTATATGTATTCCAATTCCAGATGTCAGTTATACAAAGGATGTATTTTCTTGCAGGCATATATGCTGCAATGACCTGCTGAGGTCCCTTCCAGGTCTATGAGACGTGTTTCTCCATGTGATGTATGTATATATGTATGATATATATACATATATCACATGGAGAAACACATCTCATAGACCTGGAAGGGACCTCAGCAGGTCATTGACTACAGTCTCCTGTCCTCTCGGGAGGACCAAAGCATCATCCCTGACAGATTTTTTTTAATTGAAATCTGTTTGCCCCAGATGCCCCCCTCAGGGATTAAAATCACAACCCTGAGTTTAGCAGACCAATGGTCAAGCCACCGAGCTATCCCTCCCCCAGAAAGGTTTATATAGACTTCACAGATCCCTTACTAGCCTTTTATATGTGACTAATATTTTCAAAGTTAAAAAGGTCATTTTAACAAGTGCCCTACTTATTTCCAAGGAACGTCTACAAAATCGAAGTGAAGGGCCAAAGCAGCCATCATGTGCACACTACTTGTTTTTTTGGAAACAACTGCACAAGCTACTCCCAGAATAAAGCGTGAGTCAGAAAAGGGGGCATCTGTAAAGACCTTTTCTACTCTTTTTTAATCCTGTAAAATTGTATCTGTTCAAAACGTCATCAATCATGCGAATGTCTCATCTATTACAATTAAACGTCATAGTAGGCACCAATATGCCAGAGCCTCCATCTCTCAAAATGTTAAAAAAATAAATTATACAGCAGTGAATTGGCTCAGCCAACCTGAATGCTGAGAGGCTGTGCCACTACTGACCACTCACAACTATATATGTACCAGTCCAATTCCTCCTCCAACTGCAAGTATGAGGTGTTCCAGTCTGTGCAACAGCTGCCTTGGCATCTGTAAAGTATGCAAATCTCTGTAGTCTGGTTATCTGAAAATTATTTTGAGAGAATCAGAGCAAAGAGATCTGCAAAATTACAATGCTGAAAGCCAACAAAGGGGAGCATCTCTTTGTGAGGATCTCCTCATAGAAATCCCTCTCTGGCATCTTGTTGGGTCTGTGTAGGATTTGGTTCCTCATAGTAAAGTCTGGGGGCACTGCCCCAAACAGAGTGAATCGACCTTATTTCATGACTGGGGAGGAACACAGGGCTCCAAATGAGTCAAGCTGCCAGGATTTTCCCTTCACCTCCTTGGGACATGGTGGGAGGGGGAGAGTAGAGTAGAGAGAAGCAGCGAAGATAGTATAGACCAGGTTGTATTACTTTTCCAGGTAAGTTTTGTGTGGACAGCAACAAGTATCCACATACAGCCTTAACAGTGGATACTCACTTCTCCCCATAGACGACCAGGTCTAAACCCCTTCTTGATGCGCTGACCCTTGGTAGTGGGAGTGGTTGGAGTGGGCAAGTGCCTAAATGCTCCCTTCATGTGCAAGATGTTACGTCTCCTGCACATGTAGCTCTAGGGAGGTTCATAACTGGTTCCTGATTATTATACAAATCTCTCCATTTTGATTAGCTCATAGTCCCTATGTTCAGAGTGCTGCTGCTTTCAGAATTCCTTATGCCAACAAATATGAGACCTATACCTGTTATCTCCTCTTTCCTCTGGCAGGAAGTGACACTGACTCAGAAGGTCAGTAGAATGGACTGAAGTAATTGAAACTATTCCTGTGAATAAGGACTGGTCACTTGAATAGGGTCTGCAGGATCAAGCCACAGCTGCTAATGTTCTTAGACACAAATATTATGAAAATGGGACGGCCTAAATATTCCTCCAGCTTTAGTTTTGGTGGCCAATTTCTTAACTTGCTTTTCAACTCAGAAAAGCAAAGTTATGAAAATTTCATAGGATCAATACCAGAAAGCAATATACAGAGAAAGAAGAAGAAATGATCTCATACCCTTTGGAAGCTATATATTCAAAGTGCAAATGGAGCTCCTGGAAAAATACAAATAATTTTCTTTCCTTTGTTTTTTCCAAATTTGGCATGGCAGTGTTTGTTATGAGTCACAATTGTAAAATGAGATGGAATCAACATGGAATAAAAGAGTAACTGAAGCAGAAAGATGCTCATTGAGCACACTAAGGAAGTATTTCCTCAAATAACGCACAGTGAACTTTGTGCCAGAGGATGTTGTGAGGACCAAGATTACAATAGGTTTCAAAAAAGAACTAGACAAGTGCATGGAGGACAGGCCCATCAGGATGGACTAGAATCAAAACTACTCTCTGAAGTGTTCCCAATGGCGCTGACAGCCTCTGTGGGCCTGGGGGCAAGGCTGAAGGGGGGTCTGGCTCCCTGCTCCTGAAAGGGGGTGGGGCTCAGGGCAGTCAGTCCTGCCCCGCCTCCACTGCTTTTGAGGCGGCAGCTTAGCACTCAGCGGCATTTCAAAGGGGCCCAGAGCTCTGGCTGCTGTCACCGCTACTACAGTGGCAGCTGGAACTCAGGGCCCTTTTGATATGTCAGGCCCAGGGCAGCTGTGCCTTTTGCCCCCTTCTTCCCCTGTCAGCAGGCCTGAGTGTCCCTAGCCTCTACTTGCCAGAATCTGGGAATGGGAAACCAAGGATGGAAATTATTTTACTGTAAACTATTTGGGTTTAGTCATTGTCACAGCTAGTTGCATCCAGTAGCAAAAACAGTTATGTGAAGAACATAGCTGGTTTACAGATTTAAAATGAACTCAAAAGCAGTGACTCTTATTAAATGAAGGGAGGAGGGAAAATTCAGGAAACCAGATACATTTGTAAACAATACATGTATTGCATTATTATGGAATTATACATCATGGTTTATCTAAACATTACACATGTAAATAGTGTGGAAAATAGAAGGCAGGCTTACAAATGGAAGGTCTAATCTTATATTGTTTTATATATATGAAGTATCAGCAAATTATTGACCCTACTAGACCTTGATTTAAATTATCATCTTGTCTGTCCCATAAAAGGTGGTGTTTCTCCATAACTTCAGCCCCTGCTGGATTCCAAGGAACAGGGTGTATAGTTATGAATGGGAATCTATAATAAAAAGGATATATGTTGTTGCATAGAGTTAGGAATACCAAGGCAGTGTTATTTTTCAGCTGAAATTGGACAGATGTTCATCACTGATCAAATGGTGTGGTATTTGTGGCTTGTGAAGCAGAGAAAAATATTTTTTAACATCAGTGGCAGCTGTAAAAACACTGCAGAAACATCACATGAATCTTGAACAACATTAGGAAGTTACTTGTCTATAATATTAAAGTTAAATAATAGCACTGTGCACATCTGCTTTTTTGAAAATTAAAATCTTTTCTCTTTTCCATTTGAAAAGTTATTAAAAAGTTATTAAGCTTTCATCCACAGAAATATTGTTTAATTTTGCATAATGTTCTGGGGTAACCTGGGGTCAGACATGACAAACTTTCCCCATAACACAGGTAGTTTCTGCTTCTGACTAGTATTCACAAAATCCCTAAGTTCAATAAATGACTGAAAGTTATCACAGGAAAGGCATACTCTAGAGGTAAACTCTAAAGAGGAGAAATTCTTTATGCCCGGATTAAGACTCTAAAACATTTTAACTTTACAGAAATGATTTCAAAAGTTTTCTAATGATGTGTGCAAAGTACTAGCATAGTAAAAAAAAAAACAAAAAAAAAAGTGTTGAATGCAATTAGAACAGCCACACAGAGTAGTAATGAAAATTCCCTTTTAGCATTAGCTCTATTGAACAAGCACATATCAATGTGTTTCTGTAATAAGGTGACTGTTTGGAATGTGATACTCATTACTGGTCAAAAGTAATAAAAAAGTATGGTGCTGTTGCTCTATTATAATTGGAAATGTTAGGGGAATGGTCTTCGTATTAGTGGGGTGCCTGTGTAAATTTGTAATGGCTGGCATCATTGTGGTGCTTTCTACTGGTTGGTATGCTAAATCTGTTCAAATGTTTGCTATTTGTCAGTTGCAGTCTACAGAGGTGTGTACTATAAATCTCAAGAGGCAAAAGACAACCTGTGGGAGCTAAAAGGCCTTAGGTTTTTCCCTAATGCCACAAGTTAGTTGTTCAGACTGAGTTTATTGGTTTGTGACCCCACTTTCCTTAGAAATGGGTTCCTATTTGCTAGACTTTGCAGTTGCTGAGTGTATGCTGGATAAGTAGTTGGGAAATTGTTTGTAGATACCCTGGGTCTGTGGGAGGAGCTGACTGTTCCTTTGTACAGGAGATTTCTTTCTCTGGGGTGAGCTTTCCTTTGTGTGAGAAAAGTGCGAACGTTGGTGTGTGCGCCTTGGAATTAGTTCCCCAAACCAGCCTGACTGCACAACCAGGTACCAGCTGCACCTTGATGGTCAGAGAATAGTAGGAACTGAGCTCTGCAAAAGAACACAATCAAAAAGAGGAAGTGCCCCCATCAAGAGAAGATCAAAGCCCGTCTATTGTTAGCTGATGACTCATGGTCAAACAGCACCATGGGGCAGTGGGACAGGACAAGAACTATGGACTGACACAGATAAAAAGATGGGTGCAAAGCTGGAGTTTTTCTTGGCATCACTTCTCTGCAGGAGTTAGTCTCAGCTGGCTGGGGAGGCAGGAGGAGGCCCAAGGCCCCTCACCATCTCTCCAGGATGGATGGTACTGACCGCTCCTGAGTACCAAGCTGTCAAGACTGCAAACCAACAAACGGTTCATACAATCAGCTCGCTGTCCCAAATTCATGACTGCAGCCAGACACAATGGACCTGTTATTTTTGGCTTCCTCCGTTGTCCCTGTGCAACTCTTCACCTGCGTGAGCTTGCCTGTGTGAGGAAGGTATAAGTGTGTGTGGGTGTGTGTTTGAAAGCTAGTTCCCCTTCTTCCTTTAATCCAACAGTGGCATTTAAGGAAATACATATGAGCATAACTGTGAGGTGGTCTTTAGTGTAAATTATAGTAACAGGAATGTCTTTAGGATTTATGGGGCCCTATGCAGTACTATTAAAATGGAGTGCTATGCCTGATTGCTGCTCGCGGTGGGGTGGGGAGGTAATGATATTTTAAAGATGTGATTTTATAATCTTCAGCAATACACTAATGTAAAAATGTTAAGGCCAATTTTAAACTAAGGTCCTGTTGACTAACACAGTACATTTGGAAACTGACAATACCTGAGGCTGGCAAATGTCTGTTACATGGCTTCACTGCCACTTGAATGGTTCTTGCATAGGTTCAGTGTGCTGCTGAGAGGTCTGGCAGCTTTCCCACTTTTAAGTTAATCAGACTCTTTCTGGAGGAAGCAGAGCTACAGAAGAGGGATAGGAAGAGAAGGGTGGAAGGACATGAAGATCCAGTGGTGCCCCAAACTTTTGGGTGCCCTATGCAACTGCATATTCTGAGTGGGTGACACCAAGACAGCCAGGAGTTCACACAGCCAGTGCTTTTGTGTTCATACACAGCAAGTTCAGGAGGACCCCCGTCATGAAATTATGTTTGCTGGGTGTTTAAAGATAACGGTAGTTTTTGCAGCACCCATAAACTCAGGCATACTTGCAAGCTGCATTTGGGGAACTCATTCAGTCCATTCTTGCAGGGTCATAGGGGAAGATCACAGGGAGGAAACAGGAATGGGGTGACTCAGTATGGTTTGGCTATGGTAGAACAAAGACTGGGACACAGAGCACAAGCTGAGGAGGGGATAAGCTGGGGGTGATGCAGTGGGTATGGGCACCAATGACCTACCTAGAGTCTGAGCTAGTCACCAGAGAGGGCACTTCATGGCTCCCCCTGGATAAGCTTCAGTAGCTATCTGAGATTAGCCAGGAGAGCATTAAGAGCTAAAAACCCCTTATGCTGTGAGACATGCTACCTATCTTTGGGCATCTGAACCTTGTTGCTCCAGGGTGCGCATTTTGTGTCTGGGTGGCAGTGGCTACAGTTGGCATAGCCAGGCCACACCCTTGCGTATGAGTAACTAGAGAGATGAAGGAAGACTTGGAGGCATGGAAACACTTTCTGAGTCAATTTAATGGGGTATCATTGTGGAGGGAGGAATAGCTGTTACAAAGGGAGTTAAAATCCATTCAAGATACTGCAGGGGATACTGGGTTGGGGATGTTTTATCAAGGCAAAAGGTGTGCACAGAAATAGCTTGGTTCTTAGATACAAGTTAAGGTTGTATGTGACCTGACTTTCTTGGGAATCTTTCCCAGTGTAGCTGCAGTGATTATTGTGGGATCAGAGCTGGCTAATAGGAAGGTGCGTTTCCGGAATTACTACATGGCAGTGGTACAAGTTAGTAATTACCAAATGGCGAGATCACAGAGGGTTATGAAGTTGGTGAGGGCATCAGTTTTAAAATGTTTAACCCTCAAAGTCTGTTTTTCTTTAAGTCTGTGCCCCACATGAATAATCGCACAGCAGACACCTTGTCTCATTTCCAGTTTGACAGATTTTGTGAGCTGGCACTAGGCTAGCAGTAAACCTGAGGAGATGCTGCTGGCTCTCTGAAACCTTGGAATAGGATCTGGTTGGGGAAATGACAAATTTGGGTCCAAGCACACACACTATTTGGATTGTTTTCTGTTAATGAGTTCTGTCAGTTCAAAGCTCCAAAGTATGGGTCAGCCATACAGCCCACTGTGGAGGGCAGTTTTTGCAGTTCCTGGGTCCAGGACAATGCACCAGCTGGCACCGCTTATTGATTTTACACGAGACAATGAATGCTTTCTCCTAAAAGCACTGCTCACCTGCTAGAGCCACTAGGCAAGAGGTCATTGTGAGATGTCGAGGAATGGAGTTGGGTTGAGGGAGAGGCAGCCAAGCAAATTGCTGGTGCCCCCTTGTGGTAGATGTTCAGTGCAGGTACTCCATAGGGAGGAATTCAGAAACCAGATAATGGAGTGGTAAAGGACTTAAAAGAAGGTACTGGATAAAGGAATGGAAAGGGGTTTGGGAATTCCTCTGACTGGTACAAGGAGCCAACTTTCTTCTGCCCACCTCATTGCCTACCTTAACCCTTGTATAAGGATGGTGGATGGGGGTAAGGTACAGGCCATGGGCTGTCTGGGGAACCTCACAGAAAACACACGGAGCCAGCAGAGCCTTGGGTAATGATTACAAGTAACGTGGATTGGCTTGAACTTTATATTTTACCTTCCAGGAAGTCCAAGACTTCCATATAACAACACTTTGGCCTGATTAAAACGCATATCAAGTATCTCCTGACCTGCTTTTGGTATACCCAGACAACTGTTCTAGTGAAATCCCTAGTGCTTGCAGTATCAAGCAAGTATACATGCCTAGTATTATCCTCAGGGGGCTGCATTCTAAAGGCTACAAGGACTGTTACTCTAGGTAATGTGAAATCTCCTTCCATCCAACTGACAGAGACTCAAGGGTTTGAGGTCCCTGGGTTTTATTTGTGGTGTTGCTTATCTGCGATTCAGCTTGGCTAGTTACTTTGCTGACTGCCATAAGCTTTTGTCACTGGGGCAGCCACTAACTTTAAAGAACATTCAAACATAAAATAAGAAAATAAAGTTACATCCTAAATAGTAAAATATTTCATGCATCTTGCACTGATTGTTGCTTAATTCTAATTCTACCTAACTCTCAAGCAGGGTGAATTCTATTGGTGGAGCCCCTTAATTCAGAAAGCCATACTAGGGGACAGAGTGAGATTTTCTGAACTGCTCAGCAACAGCCCAATTCTGCTCCCATTTGGCTCCAAAAGGAACAGATTTAAGCCATCACTGAGCAGCTCTGAAAATCCCAGCTGAATTCCTCATATTTGAAACTGTTCATCCCTGATCCCTGCTGATCTGAACTGACTTAATGGTATGTAAGTGCACAAGGGTGCTCTGTATAAACCACAACCAAGGCTATGCAGGTGTTCAAAGATCATTCAATAGCATCTTGCTATGAGTCCTGAAGAGAACAGGGTGTATGTTCAGAGACTTGAGTACAAATTCTATGCTTTCAGTCCTCAAAGAATTATATGGAATGATCTAGAACTTCTGTACATGCTTCCAGATTAATCCAATGTAGAATCAATTGCTGTACTTATGCTTTGAATTAAGAAATATCTGTGTTATTGATAGATCTGCAATAGAGGAAAAACAGCTGATGTGTCCCCACTAGCAGCAAAACACACTTTTGGATCATCATTACTACCTGGGGACACAGAAGTAAATCTTAGGTCTACTATCACCTTGAAGTTGTAAATGTTTTGACAAAAGTTGGGTACAGTGAAAGCTTTGCTATCTGGCAGTCACGGGGAATGGGGGTTGCCAGTTTACTGCATGCCCAAGATAACAAAGCTTATTGCTCTGCCCTGGCCCCCTGCCAACAGATCTGGATGTTGGCAGCCTGAGGGGAAGGAGGTGCCTGCCGATGACATCACCTGGCAATGCCAAAAATGGATGGGGGGGAGGAAGAGTAGGTGCCAGCTGATGACATCAGCCAGTGGTGCTGCAACGCTGGTTAACAAAGTTTTCCAGTTAATGAAGTGCTCAGGCACAGCCTCTACCTCTTCATAAAAACACCTGTAGCCATGAATCCATTTCACATTGTGTGTCCATGGTAATCTATTATATCAGTATAACTTCAGAGCAACACCACGGAAAAATGTGGTAACCTTATTGTATTTGCCATAATTAAATATATGGCAGATAAACAGAAATAATATATGGTAGATATATAGTTTACACAAAACACAAGTTAAAAATATGATAGCCTGAGAAACTTTAGAATACTAAAATATTGTATGTAGTTAGTGTTCAAAGAGATTCCTCTCTCTAGTTTTCCAAAGAAGAATGCTGAGCAGCTGTTATTCAGAATTTCCTCTGGTGATGACCACCAGACTTTGATCAATAATTACTAACTGGACAGTATTTCCTTGCTGTTAACAACTAGCTGAAGATATGAGGGCCTCTGGTGATGCTGAGGGGTCTTTAACTCATCTCGTTGTTGACTGACAGGAGATGCATACCTAGAAGTCATTAGTGGTATTTTAAATATTGGAACATATAAAACAATGTGAAATAAAAGCAATACCTGTTGTGTAAAACACGAGAAGCTGAACTGCACGTTGTCATGGTTATGCTGATCTGTGTATAGCAGTTTTCTTTTCCTAGCAGATAAAGAACAGTTGGGTTCTCTCTCAATATTACCATAGACTCACAAGATTTATGGCCAGATTCTCAAAAGTCATGATCAATTTTGAGATGTGGAATTGGGACACCTAGAGGCTGATGTTCAAAAGTACTGTATGCCCATAACATCAAGTGAAGTCAAAAGGAAATAGAGCTATTCAGCACAAATTGAAGTTAACACCAAGGTGTCACAAGTTGGGCAGATAATTGAGACAACCCCAAAATGGATTTTGAAAATGTAAGGTAAAGTTTCTATACCATCTTAAAGTATGTAATGTAGGACTAGCATCTTTAAGGCTTCTTTCTGTAGTTAGGCAAGCAGAGAAGGTGGCTAGAGAACCATGTAAGTGAGAATTTGCACTCACAAATAATCCCATTTCCCTCAGTTTGGGGGTGGTGAGGTGTGTGAGCAAGTCTGTTGGCATGAGCAAAGAACTTAAATTTAAACAGTGCTAGAGTTCTTGCTTTGGGAGACAGGAGAGACATTGTACCATATGTTCAGTAAAATACTGAACCAAAGTAAGCCTTAGAATACTGGCTCCAAGATTTTAATCTTCATAACTATGTTCCATTAAAAATAAATGGTCCATTCCTTGAATAGCATGCATTTGAAGGATTAGTGTGAGAAAATGGCTGCAACATGAAAAATTTCCAAATCTACCTACAGTGTTTGCATGCACATAATCAGATTCTATCTGTTGTTTTGAGAACAGCTGTTCATCTTGTATACACAAATCTGCATGTATGTGTATGTATCAGAGGCCTGTAATTTTACTGCCTTTTGTTAAGGCAGAGCTTTCAAATCATTCAAATGTAATAATAAAATATATGAAGAGTGAGGTCATTGAATTGAGTCCCCTGCCCTCTTGATAGGATCAAGCACCCTCTCTGATTAATTTTTTAAAATACATTTGCCCCATACCCCTAAATGGCACCCTGAAGGATTGAACTCACAAATCCAGATTTACAATGCCAATGCTCAAACTACTGAGCTACCCTGGAGTTAAATAGTTAACTACCACAAGGAAAGTGGAACATGTGCCTATTAATAATACAAAAACTATACAAAAACTTCAGTCTTATCAAAAATAAAATCTTACCTAATCTATCATCTATGTTGGACAATATTTTAGAATGTGGAAAAGTAGAGGTTAAGCGTTCTTAAAACGTTTTATCTTAGCAGAGAAAATGTTTCTAATTTAATCTCTCTAAACATGTTTCAGTATATCTCCCTTTTTCTGCCTCTTTGGATGAGATGCTGAGTTTTGAAAGAATTCCTTCCAATACTTGCATTTGGATCCTTGGATAACTGGAGTGTCTTCTGTGTTGGCAGAATTACAGATATTTTTCGGCCCAAACCAAGGTTATGATGAAGCTGTACTTCTGAATGCTGCTGCTCTACTCCAGTTGAAACTTCTGCACAATTTATGAAATTTAGTGTGACTATTTAATTATATGAATAGATCAGTGGTTCCCAACCTTTTCACTAGTGCAGACCGTCAATCACCTCCCACATCACTGGCAGATCCCCAATCACCACCAAACTATTTGTAGACCCCCATGAAAGACAATTCTATTTTCTATGATGATTTTATTTATCTTTGATTTTTTATGGACCCCCTGCAATAGGTCCACAGACCCCACATTGGGAACCACTAGAATAGGTTATATGAATGCATGAAAAAAGTCATTCATAAAGCTTAAATCCCCGTATTAGACAAGTAAGTGAAAACTAACTTGGAAAAGTGGCTATTCTGCACACACTGAAACTGCTTCTCAGAGTTTGGAATAACATTTCTACAACTAGTATTTTACACATTTTTGTTAAGTTTTTCCACTCATACATGGTACTATCAAAACAAAAAAGCAGTCATGTGGCACTTTAAAAACTAACGAACTAATTTATTAGGTGATGAGCTTTCATGGGACACTTCTTCCGATCGTAGCGTTACCAGAACAGAACATCAAAGTATGTGAAAGAGTCCTTATAATGGGTCAGGTAATTGCTGTCCCTATTCAAACCATGTGTTAATGTGTCAAATTTGAATATGAATGTTAGTTCTGAGCATTCCCTCTGTACATGGTTGTTAAAGTCCCTTTTCAGAAGAACACAAACTTTGAGATTTTTAACAGAATGGCCCACTCCATTAAAGTGCTGGCTGACCAGTTTGTGTATTTGGAGTTTTTTGATGTCTGTTCTACGTCTATTCATTCTTTGTTGAAGAGTGTTTGCAGTCTGTCCTATATACATGGGGTGTGGGCATTGTTGATATATGATGTTAGTTGAGGAACAGGAGAATGTGCCCATGATTCTGTAATTAATGTGATTAAGCCCAGTGATGGTATCTCCAGAACACATATGTATACGAAGTTGGCAATGTGGTTCGTTTCAAGGAAAAGTTCCAGGACTAGTATTATTGTGGTATAGCCTGTGGTTGCTAGTGAGAATCCTCATTAGGTTGGGAGCTGGCCTATAGGTACATGGTACTAAAGTGACTAAAATGACTTAAGTACATCTTCTACAGGCTTATTAGACTTGCTTGAAACAAGCCACAGACTTTTTGTATACCTGAATGGAGTGATCTTCCTTTCCTGATTTACATGCACACACGCTAAGAAAAGGTAAAATAACATCAAAGATCTGGTCTGAAGAAGTGGGTCTGTCCCACGAAAGCTCACCTAATAAACTATTTGGCTAGTCTTTAAAGTGCTACTTGACTGCTTGTTGTTTTGATAGTGTATAGACTAGCACGGCTCCCTCTCTGTTACTATAGAAGATCTGATTTCAGTTCACAAATGCAATTCAGTTTAATTCATGCACTTCTATCCTTTCAAAACACAGCAAATTCCTGCAGCGTGCCCAAAGCAGGAGGATGCTGTGTGGGCTTGCCAAAGGAAAGCAGCAGTGCTTTAGGGGCTGGGAACTAGAAGAGGTTGGAAACTACTGCAAAAGGGGAGTGGTGGTCAGCTTTGCCACACTGACTCACACCCTGGAAACGTAAGGTGGGAAGGCTAGAAAGGTGCAAGACTTGGTAGCTGAAAGCCTTTTTCCCATGCAGTAGGCAACCCAGCAGTAAGCCGCAGGGGGAAGAGGATCCAAGCTTGTTAGGCATCCTGGCTCCAGATGCATGCAGGAGGGTGAGAGGAACAGAATATGTGTGTGTGGGGGTGGGAATTGGGGACCACTATGATTGGTAGGGAAGGGAGCCAACTTGCTCCTCCCACCCCCCAGTTCTTATAGACCACCTTAACCCTTCTACAGGGGTGCAGATGCAGGGGATTGATGGTAAGGTCCAAGCCGTGTGTTGACTGAGGGTCTTAAATGGAAAATAAAGATGGGCTGGTAGACATGGATTTACTTGGACTGCGCACTTTATCTGAATGGTAGTCCCAGACATCCATATAATAAAATTGTGGCCTGATTAAAAACCATATCCAATGTCTTCTGTACTTGTTTGGTTATGGCCAGATAACATGGAGGCCCAATACCCAAACTCATACTTGCTAAGCTGTCCAAAGGGCTTATATAGAATTTCAGAGAAGTAAGAGTTTCCAAGACTGGGCTCATCATATGTAGAACCACTCACTGTTGGACTCCACCTTATGATAACTAGGTGCCAACATGGTGAAGTAAAGATGGAGTTGGATGCAATCCTCAGGCTGGATTTCATTTCATTTCTGTCAGACTCCTAGCCTGACTTTAGCATTGATTATACATCTGAACATGCTAGATGAAGCCAGCTCTGCTTGCCATATTTAGTTATTTTGCATGCTAGTTGTCTTCATTTTAATTCTTGATCAGTTAGAGATCAAGGTTTGATTTAAATTAGTGTTGACTAGGAAGAACTCTGACCTGTACTTACTAATGCTGAACAGACTCCTTTCAAGGTTCGGAATTCAACGTGAAGCAGTTCATGAGATGTATGAAGGTATAAAATACAAAGCTCTTTTCTTGTCTTGGTTCCACGTCTTCTCTTTCTTCTCATACATTTGATCCTCTGCATGGATTCTCACTGAGCGTAGAATTAGGATGCTGTCTAAAAACTTCATTAGTAGAAACCTGAAGCACTCGGTTCTCCCATCACTGTATACTAGTAATGGGAGTTACTAGTATTATGGGAGGAAAGGATCTGTCTGTACTGGCTACTAAGAAAGAAGAACATGGCTCTAGGATGTTAAAAATTCCTTCCCTTCTTTATTTTAATACTAGGAGTGAAGATGAAAGAGAATCCCACTTTGCTTTAACTGTCAGTATATGTTAACAGACATTAATGCAGGGTTTGGGGAGCAGCAAAGTGGATGAGGTAAAATTTATTGTTGGACCAACTTCTGTCTTTAATATTCTGGGATTGACATGGTCACAACTACATTGCATGCATTAATTCTTGATTTAATCTGGAGGCATTATGAGTAGTGTATGCTGGTAGGCAGGGGTCTATTTGTAATTCTTTCCAATATATCTATTAAAATTAATTCAACGACTTCAAATAAATCAACAGGTTTACATCATTAAAATGCCAATGTATCATAGAAGCTTTTATTGTGCCATTGGAAAAAAATGATGCAAAAGAAAATGTCTGTCTTATAGGTGTATGCTAAAGAGTTAACAACAGGGGCCTGGATTTTTAGATGGTATAAACTGTCAGAGTTCCATTGCCCATGGAGTTTTGATAATTTATAACAGCTGATGATCTTTCCCAGAAACTTTTATTCCTATGTACCCAACTAATTAGGAAAAGTATCCCCCTGAAAACAGAGTTTCTAAGGAAAAGTAGAAATAATTCTATTACCACCAGTTGAGATGAAAAATACATTCAGCACACTCTAACTTCTGATGAAGGAGGAAGAACAATAAAATGTTCTATTATAGCATCACAGTCCAACAAAAGGGCAGTTTTTATATAACCAACCTCATTAACTGAGTTTGAACATTTTGGAAACACTTTCTAGTTTACAGTTTGATGTATCATTGAAACTGCCCCAGAAGTGGAACTGCATAAACACCAAACGAGAGATTGGGATTTTCATTCCTTCTAACTGAACACGATTTGCATGAATGCATAGTTAGTTTGTACATGTACTGCCAGGTCCTGGCAATGACTCTCCTCCAACCATAAATTATTTCTATCAACGCAGTTAGAATATAGGCTAATAGCTAAATTAAAAACAGATCGATGCTGCAACAATAGTATTATTATACAGGCATTTAACTAGTTGTTGTATCTCTTGTATTAATCCACTTTTGCAATTTTAGGATCAGAAGATGAATGTGTCATTGATCTCCATGAAAGGAGAGGGAACTGGAATATTTATTTGAAACGAGAAAACCTATGTTGCTCTTCCATTTAGTTACAATTACACTGTAATTCATTCAGATGCGATTATTGCTTAAATTTATCTAATCCCACACACTTTTTTTATGCCAAGTGACTGTTTGCCTTCAGATGAGGTACATTATTTCATTCAGTCATTATAAGTTGGTTAACACCGTGCTCTACTCCCAAGTCTATTCCATTCTAAAAGATAGCATGAATAGACATATACTTAAAATAAATCAATTTCAACTGTGGAGAAACAATTCTCATGAGAACTATAGATGTTTACCTCTCTAATTTTTCATTCTTCCTGTTCATTTTTCACATTTCTTTGGGATACAGATTTGTGGTAACCTACAAAGGGATTTTTTCTAAAGCCTGAAGTGATTCCAAGTTTCTGGAATACCAAAGCCACATGAACAGGGCCCCTACTGTTGGCAGCCATGCATGAAAGGTGTCTCCCTTTGAGTTTTCAGTGATCAGTATTGTGATTAGTCTTCCAAGTACCATATGATTTATTCAGAAGGGCTTACAGAAATATATGTAGAACATACATGCCTACTAAGATACTGTGGTTTCTTCAAAGAAGGGAATTACATTTCCAAAAAACAGCTCCGATAGACTGAGAGAAAAAACTAAGGACTTAAAACAAATAAAATGGATTATCATTTTCAGCCCTGCAAGTAAGATGGAGCTGTCATATAAACATTGGTTAAGGGTCCTGCTAGCGTGGGGTCAGAAGACATATAGCTTATTCCAAAGTACTGAATAGTTTTAAATTAAAGAAGAAGATTGTCTTTTGGATTATGTGAAAATTCATTGTTCCCACTGATTTGAAAGTGAAAACAAAAGGTATAAAGGTGTATAATTGTCAGATAATCCAATTTGCTTCATTACTGCTAACAGAGACTTAGCTTTATTGTCAGAAATTAGAAATGAGTATCTACTATTTTAACAGTCATAGCCATTTATTTTCAAATACAGCAGTATATATTCTATCTTGTATTTTAATTCTCTTTATAGAAGAATGGCCAAATTAATTCAGAATTACAGGAAAAACTTCACTTCTGGGTCAGAATTCATATGTCATTTTTTTCACTTGTACACAGTAAAACTCATTTTCATGAAGATAAGGGTAGATTAGTACAAGATGTGACAGTTTGATATAGGAAGTACGAACAGTCTCTTGTACAGATGCCATCAAATTTCATTTTATGTTCCCTGTGATGAATAACAGTCTGTAAATTAATTAGAATTCAAGGCCCTTTATAGGGATGCACCACTTAGTTTATCTGTTTTTTTCTCATAGTTCATGTCTACACTTGCCCCCAGCTTTGAAGGGGGCATGTAATTATTAGTAATCTCCCATCACCCTAAAGTGCTGCAGTACTTCATTA
Organism: Carettochelys insculpta; assembly: GCF_033958435.1. Lineage (NCBI taxonomy): Eukaryota > Metazoa > Chordata > Testudines > Carettochelyidae > Carettochelys > Carettochelys insculpta. Next base: position 11,413,213 of record NC_134147.1, on the reverse strand, counting down.
GGCTAATTCCCCCTGCAGCAACTTTGCAGTGTCAAACTTCAAAGTGCCGGCATGCACGTAGCCGCAGGCACTTCAAAGGCCCCACACTACTTTGAAGTGCTTGGGCCTTTTGAAGTGCCCGCGGCAACACACATGCTGGCACTTTGAAGTCTGACACTTCGAAGTTTCCATGAGGGAGAATTAGTCTAATGAATTGCTGCATATTCACTGCAGCACTTCATTAGTAATCTCCCATCACCCTGATTACCATGCCCCCTTCGAAGTTGGGGGCAAGTGTAGACCCATCCACAGAATTATGGAATCTTAGAATCCTAGGGCTGGAAGGGACCTTAAGAGGTCATCTAGTCCAGCCCCCTGCCTAAAGCAGGATCAACCACAAGTAAATCATCCCAGGCAGGACTTTGTCAAGCTGGGAATTAAAATTCTCTGGGTTTAGAGATTCCACCACCTTTCTAGGTAACACATTCCAGTGCTTCATCACTCTCCCGGTGAAACCGTTTTTCCTAATACACAACCTACACCTCTCCTTCTGTGACCTGAGACCATTGCTCCTTGTTCTGTCATCCATCATTACTGGTAACAGCTTCTCTCCATCCTCCCTAGAGCCCCCCGCCTTTAGGAAGTTGGAGGCTGCTATCAAATTGCCCCTCTGTCTTTTCTTCTGTAAACTAAACAAGCCCAAATCCCTCAGCCTCTCCTCATAGGCCATTTGCTCCCATCACATCATTCCTTCCACTCTTCCCACGACGACAGCCATGAGTGCTTCTCCTGCAAATACTTTCAGATGCTTCCTTCCATGTTGTCCCTTATTCCAGACTGCCCTCTTCAACCTGTTCTGCTTCAAAACCCTCCCACATGAGCATTTCTTCCATGACATCTACAATAAACTAGGCAACAACAATGGCTTAACCACTTGGATTATAATTTGTATCCCATTTTTCCTTCCTAGATGCATCTTTGATCTTCTCATATTGCAAGTTCTTTGTGGCAGGATTGCCTTTTACTGTGTGTACGTACCCACCTTGTACAATGGGATCCCAATCTTGGGTGGCACTCAAACACTGTTGCAGTAAAGACAGTAATAACTAACATGATGTTGGAGAAAATGGTTTAGTGGGATAAACTTTTGCAATTCTATTGGGAAAAGGCTGACTAAAAGTAGCAATGAGTATATTCAGATTTTTAGTTCTATTGGCTAGGCATCCCAGAGACTGGTTCTTTAGCTTAAACTTACAAGAACTACCCCTTTTGAGACTACAAATCAAGTTTTGAAATGTTTCATAAAAAGAGATTATTTTCCCCAAATACATTGGTATTTCTAGTTTTCCTCCCTGACGCAGCCAGAAACTCAAAGTGTTTTCTAAAAGTAAATTTTGTATTCTGGACTCTTCTGAGCAAATGTCTAATTTTATCCTAGCTGGTTCACTCATCCCTACCAGAAGGAACAGAAAACTAGGTCTCCAGTTTGAAGATTAGGCATTTAAAATCCCAGATCATGAACTAAAACAGGAGCTAACCAGACTGTGTTTCTATGATAGGGAGACGGCATTTCATCATGCTAAGACACACATTGAACCTGTGCAGAGCTATGATCCATCCCACACAGGGGATACTAACTCCCAGAACCGACTCCAGCAACACTGCTTCTTCCCACACAGCAGAAATCTAGTGGTTCTGCCTCATATATGGTCCTCTGTGCCTCTAAGAAGGGCTTTTGGTCCAGAAACCTCCATTTAGAAGATCTTACTATACTGTTCAGGAACTTAATTATTTCTAAAGCACTGGAATGCATCAACATCAGACTTTGTGCTCTGAGCTCCAGAACTCTAAATTCTGATATGTTAATCTATGAATCCTGGATGATACAGTACTTTACCACAGAAAAAAATAACTATATACTTTGCATAATCAGCTCAGTTGATGTTCTCAATGGAATTCCATTAATCACTCTAACAACGCTTGACTCTGTAGTTCAATAAATGAATACAAGTAACTAAGAGGAAATTAAAATAGACAATCTGTACAGCCTTACGGAGGGAAGACCTCTTTATTATAGTTTCAGTTAATTAATGGATCTTTCTATTATCACTGGAAGATACTTCTGCTGTTCAAAATGCCCTTTTACAGACTGTGAAAAAGAGACAATGGAATATACTTCAGTGTCCTGGAAACCATTCAAAATAAGTTAGGGGAATTTTTAACTAAAACCCAGCTTGTATTTCAGTTTAATTTCTCCTTCAAAATAATATAATGGGAAGCTGGCATTCCTAGCAACTTTCTTGACTATGTAAGAAGTTTGAGTATGCTCAGAACTCTGAAAGTGATTGGGCTTTAAGAGATCCTGGGAGAGATTTTCCAAAGGACAAATGGGATTAAGGTATCTGGCAAGCCTTTGCACCTTTCAAAATCTCTCTCTTTGTTATTTTATTTCAGTGCTGGCGAAGAACAGAATAAACCGATATTAAACAGTGCTCCACATGGCTGTGGTCTATAGTGCACCACAGAAGCCTATTGTAATATTTGGATAATGAGGGTGAAATGTTTTTTAACAAGTTACATCATTTAAATAAGCTGAATGTTTGTAATTCGAATGCTAGACTTGTCAGTACACTGATCCATAAAGCTGTTAGCAATCCTTTTTGAAACATCTGATTTAGGAGAATAGCTCATAAGTTTTACTATTTTATTACTCCTTTAGTTAATTGCTTTTTTCAGTTAATTGAAAACTACACATTATGGGTAACAACACTGAAAATACGAGAGTGAGCTTGAAGGTTACCTTGTGCACAGCAGCTACTTTTTTCATCTATCTAGTATATATCTTAGGCTGTGTCTATAGTATGAGAAAAATGTGATTAATACATTTGGTTTTTAACCTCGTTCTTATGAATTCGAATTTAAGTGTCCACAAAGCTTCTTGAAATTTCAACCACCATTTTTCCACGTTGTTTCCTCGTCCCCATTACCCTATGCAAGTTCAACAGCATGAGCAGTGCATTGTGGGTACATATCCCACAGTGCCTTAGCCCAAGTTGCTTGTGGGTGTTTAATGTTTGAATCCCAGAACACAAAACACTGTCCTAGAATTCAGAGCACTCAGTGACCATGCAAAAATGAACTGGTGATCATGCTGCTTCCTGTGGCACTTTCTCTGCCAGTGCAAGCATGGATCCCTAAATATAATAATAACTAGAGATACACATCTCACAGAGCTGGATGGGACCTTGGGAGATCATTGAGTTCAGTCCCCTGCCCTCTTGGCAGGACCAAGCACCATCCCTGACATTTTTTTTAATCTATTAAAAAAAACTATTAATATTTTTTTAATAGTCCCAGCCCACTAAATGATTGTGCTCACAACCTTGGATTCAACAGGCTAATGCTCAAGCCACTGAGCTATCCCTCCCCCCAAATACCTGAACTGGTAGCACACATCATTTCATCAATGAAACTGGCTGTCACACAATTTTGCTTTCAATTACAAAGGTCAGTGAGGGTTCAGTGTCATAATAATGATGGTGGTGGTTTTGAAGAGAAAATCTCACAACTGAGGTCCATGAACTTTCAACTGCTGGCTGCCCTGGATGCATTGCTGACAGTAGAGTGGCAGTTTTGGACTCATGAGACCAGCAAACACTGGTGGGACACACAGAATCATAGAAGAGTAGGACTGGAAGGGACCTCGAGAGGCCATCGAGTCCAGCCCCCTGCCCTCATGGCAGGACCAAGCACTTTCTAGACCATCCCTGAAAGCCATCTATCTAACCTCTTCTTAAATATCTCCAGTGATGGAGATTCTACCCCTCCCTTGGCAATTCGTTCCAGTGTTTGATCACCCTGACAGTTAGGAACTTTTTCCTAATGTCCAACCTGAACCTTCCCTGCTGCAATTTCAGTCCATTGCCTCTTGTTCCATCCTCAGAGGCAAGGAAGAACAAGTTCCCTCCCTCTGCCTTATGACACCCTTTTAGATACCTGAAAACTGCTATCATGTCCCCCCCTCAATTTTCTCTTTTCCAAACTAAACAAGCCCAATTTTTTCAGCCTTCCTTCATAGGTCATGTTCTCCAGACCTTTGATCATTCTTGTTGCTCTCCTCTGGACCCTCTCCAATTTCTCCACATTCTTCCTGAACTGCAGTGCCCAGAACTGGACACAATACTCCAGCTGAGGCCTAACCAGCACAGAGTAGAGCGGGAGAATGACTTCTCATGTCTTGTTCACAACACACCTGTTAATGCATCCCAGAATCATGTTTGCTTTTTTTGCAGCAGCATCACACTGTTGACTCATATTTAGCTTGTGGTCCACTATAACCCCTAGATCCCTTTCTGCTGTACTCATTCCTAGGCAGTCCTTTTCCATTCTGTATGTGTGACACTGATTGTTCCTTCCTAAGCAGAGCACTTTGCATTTGTCCTTATTAAACTTCATCCTGTTTACCTCAGCCCATTTCTCCAGTTTATCCAGATTCTTTTGAATTATGACCCTATCCTCCAAAGAAGTTGCAACCCCTCCCAGCTTGGCATGCACTCACTTAGATTACATCAAAAAAGCAGTAAAGTAGCACTTTAAAGACTAACAAAATAATTTATTAGGTGGATCCTCGTTAAAGCATGCGCCATTTTGCATAACACTGGTGAATCCTGGCGGGACACTTTCCCATCAATCTGGAATTCCAAAGCTGAGGCCATAGGCAGGGCTTACTCGCAGCTGCCTCCACAACCATTCACCAATAATCATGCTGAGGCACCAGCAATAAGGGACACTTTAAAACCTAGCTTCATGAATGATCTGTAACACACATGCTACCAATGTATTTCCCTGTTGTAATGCCAATAAATCATACCATGTCTTAATGAATGAATGTTATTACTTGGTGGGAGGGGTTAAGTTGCAGTAAGTAGATTCCATGTGGTGGGCAGCTGTGCCTTCAGCCCTCCCACAACCCGCCCAGGTTCCCTGTGCCACGCATCCTCTGCAGACCTGGGCATAGCAGTGGGCAGCTGTGCCTCAGCCCTCCCCCACCCCGCCCAGCTCCTCATGATGTTTTGTGTTCCCTACCACTCCTGCATGCCACAAAATCACACCGAGCTCAAAAGAATGATTATATTTTGTGGGGAGGAGAGCTTTAAGTGGCAGGGAAAAGAAGCATTGTCAAAGGCGCTTGAATAGCCTTTGTAGTGGCCCTTGGGGCTACAGCGTCAGGCTTCCCTTGCCCTCCCTTTCTGCATTCAGAGACCGCGACAACAGGTAGCAGGTATTGGCTCTGGCAGTGCTGTGTTGGGAGTCCTTCTACAGCTGCAGCAGGGAATGCAGGACCTCTGTTTGCTCAGACACTGACGTTACGACCTTTGCTGTGGTCTCATTCTTTTCTGCCGCTTGCTGTTGCTGGAAATTAAGCATTCTCTGCTGAAACTGAGCTTGACTCCGATGCCACTGAACTATACTATGATACCACTGAGCAGTGTCCTTTGTCAGCTTAGTGTGCTCTGCTTCATTCAGCGCCGTGTGTCCATGTGCTGCAGGATGAGATCCTGCTTGTCCCTTTTTCTCTTTCTTGACCTGTCTCCCACACTAGGAATGGCAGCTGGAAAGTGAAGGTCAAAATAAAGATACAATTCATAAAATGTGCTTTCAAATGGAACGAATGGGTCTCTGTGTCTACTCCCAGTGAAAGTTTCTGTTTGCAAGGCCACTAAAGGCTGATTAAGGATGGGATTCTAAGTGTTCATTTCACAATACATCATTTACCATCACTTATCCAGCAGATTTCTTTGTGGACATGGTAAGCTATAAGCAATTGACTCGTATTCAGGGGAAGTGAGAGGTCTGCAAAGCAGAGGAAGCCGTCAGGTGTCCTGGGGCAGAGGAAAAAATTTTTCAACCATTTCTCAAACAACCCTCCCCAGTGAGCAAGGATCATAGTGCCTGGCACCTGTGTGGCGAGAGGGGATGGTGGGGAAGGGTTTGATTACAGCCGCATGGAAGGGGGATCTCTGTAAAGTAAAAAGATATGCTGCATGGAAAGGGACATGGGAGGGAAGAAGCCCTGTAAAGCCTGCAAACTGCATTGAAGGGTGGGGAATGGAGCACCCACCAGCTGCTCCAGGGAAATGTAAAAGGGCAAGAAGCGTGGTAAAATAAATAAATAAAAAGCCAACGCAAATTTCCGTGCTTCTGTAGGTTGACAAAGACGACATCACCCTTCTAAAACTATCAGATATGGACAAAGAAGACTTGTTCATGCTGTGTGACCACAAGCCTGAAAAATTTGCTAAAATGTTGTGTGGCACCATGACACCAAATTGCTATCTGGTTTCCTGGCATGGGAAGGTGTGCTACCAAGGAAGCCGAAATAAGTTAGGACTGCCCAAGAACCTTGTGAAAAAATATAAGAGTGTCTGGATGAGGCCTTCGAGGAGATATACAAAAAGGAGAAGAGCTCCTTCTCAAAAAACATTAACATGCTGTTTTGAGGGGCATAGATCCATTGCAAACCTGTACCCAACCCTACACCTATACCCACCCACAACCCGCTTCTGGCATGCAGAATACTCACCCGAACAGCATGGTCCAGGGGATGCGGGGACCGTCGTAGAGGGGACCAGCATGGAGGGGACTGGTTCCAGGTCTATGGTGAAGAGCTCCGGGCTGTCTGGAAGAACTTTGTTGGTCCCCTGCTCATTGCCCCCATCCTCCTCTCCATTGCCTTCTTCCTCCAGGGCACCCAGCTCCTCTCAGCTCACCCTGGACTCCAAACCAGGGCCTCCAGAAGTGTCGTAATTAAGACTAGGCTCCGGGGTGGGGTTGCTCCCCATAAGCATGTGCAGCTGTTCATAATAGCCGCAGGTCTGTGGAGCTGCCCATGACCGCTGGTTGGCTCCCCTGACTTTTTGATAGGCCTGATGGAGTTCTTTCCCCTTCATCCGGCATCGCACCAAGTGCCAGGAGTAACCTCAGGCAGTCATGCCGTGCAAACATCTGATCATAGATTGCCGCATTTCTCTTGGCCACCCAAAGTCTCTTCACCACCAGTTGGTCTCCCCAAATTGCAAGAAGATCCAGAATCTCCTGATGGGTCCAGGCTGGGGCTTTTTTGCAAGCCTGAGAAGTACTAAGCAGATCACTACTCTGAGTGCTCATGATTGCAGGAGATGGCTACCGATGCGGTGTGATGGCTACTGATGTGGTGCAATGCGATGGGGCAAAAGAATTTTTTCATTATGGGTGCCCTTTATATTTGCAGGCCTGAGTGCTACTGAATTCAAACTCAAATTCTAATTCAATCAAAAATGTGCAGGTTTCCTCTGACCTTCTTCCTGCGCACCTGGATGGAGAGCGGGAGAGAAGGAAGTGGCCGTGCATGGAGGGTCACCGCATAGCTTTGTGGGATACATATGGAACACTTCTGGAGGCTAGTAACTTTGAATTAAAGGCATAGCACTTCCACACTAGCCTTCATTTGAAATTTTAATTTAGAAACTGACAGTATACCTGTCTGGTAATATTGACATTTTGTTATTGGTATTAGGACACACTAAATCAGGCTAACGGTATTTACAGTGAAGACAGTGACATTTTAATATCGAGCTAACTCCTTTAAATTCGATTTTATCTCTTAGTGTAGGAGCAGCCTTCTCTGTTTGACTAAGAACTCCTCTTAAATGACCAAATGAGGAAATGCCTGGGACTGGCCACTATCAGACGAGAGGAGACTGAGCTACATGGAGCATTGGCCTGGCCCACTACTGCTGTTCTTATGTTATGCTGACTGGCAACCTCCCAGCAGCTTGAAGAATAAACAGACTGGGAGGCCAAGGGCAGGATGGAGTGAACATACTGGAGAAAGGTACTCCTAGCTGCAAGCTGCTGCTAAGTTATACCAAGACAACATCTTGTGAGAGGATGACTGGACCAATAGGCTAAAGAGCCTCCAGAAACCACAGGATGGTAGGAAGCAGTTCAGGACATGGGTCCTTGAACTCTGATTCAGCTTGTCTAGCTTATGGGCCCTGAGTTGGAACCCAGCAGAATGGGTGGGCTGGGCTCCCTTAGCCCCCAAGAAATGTCAGGCCTTTCAGGAGCCAAGAATTGACGAACAGTAGCTGCCAAAGGAGAGGATTCAGGCGCAATGTTAAACCTAGCCAGAATGGATACCACTGCAACCGACACCCCAGTTTAGATGATTTTGTGGATTACAACAGGCGGCTTCAGAGGTTTATCTTGAAGAGAAAAGATTGCCAGACGTCAGTCTTCACAGAATATCCATAAGAAGGTCAAAAAATAATTATTTAATTAAAGTTAATAAAAATGATAAACATTTAGTATTTTTAAACAGCAAATTAGAACTCAGACTTTCATAGATGTAGGATTTTATTGTGAGGAAATACAGGAAGCATGAAGCAGAAGTAGCACAGTAAGAGATTTTCATTATTAATCAGGAAAGAAGAAATACAAATATTCAAAACTAATTTATAAACTCTATGGAAAACATTGCATTCACAAATGAAATTCATTCTTTTCTGGGGAGGAATGTGGTGCTACTTAAAACCACAGATCAACATTATCTCACAGTAAGATCCAAATGGGGATGACAATATTTGTACAGCACGTACCATGAAAAGTGCTAAGTACTATTTCTACAGTGGCAATGTAGGAAAAATTGTGTGCATAAAGTAATATATTCAATGCAAAAGGTAGAAGGAGCTTTAGGTACAGTGCGTAACACATTCACATACCTAAATTCTTCATAAGGAACCAATCACTACATGGCAGGTAAAGTGGCACTACCATAATAAAACAACATACTAGCAACTGCCAACAGTGATTGTTTCAAGGAATATTGAGTAGAGGAGAAGCCAAGTCAGCTGTGCTACAGCTGAAACCACTCTTTTAAAAAGAACTACAGACTTGGGGGAATACTGTGGTATAATCTCCTTTTGCACTACGAGTGGAGAAGTAGGATTGCACAGGCCAAAGAATGCTAGATCAGGAAGTGCTTGTGGTTAAAAACAGAAGTAACAGTGTGATTAAGAGGTTTTAGCAGACAGCTAGACGACACTCACTGAAAAAATTAATTTAAAAGAACGTGGGGGGATGTAGGGGGGTGGAAACAGGAAGGACTGGAAAGGCCAGACAAATTTTTGTATGTTTGAAGCAGTCCTGAAGGCAGCAGTCTTACAGAAGAGTAAAGAAACAGTTCTCCACTGCTCAAATTACAGACTTCTTTTAACCACGTATCATTTATTTTCCTTAAAACTTCACGTTGGACTCCACTCTCTCTCTAAAAACTAAAACCCACCACACCACTAAACATGGACTCTCTTTTTCCCATAACATTAACACCCAGAGTGATGGGTAAATGACAGAAAAAACTGCCCTTCCTGACACATATACAGTCATACCCCAAGATACACCCATTCGGGTTATGAGAATTTGACTTTACAAGGAGTTTCATTTAATACCCTACTTCAGCTTATGAGGCATTTCTTTGCACTTATGAAGACTGATTTGGATTTTGTGCGCCTCAGCAGGACGCGGCCACCCTGAAGTGGCAGAAAGGCCATGGCTCCAGGCAACAGCTGCCCACAGCTGCTGCCCACCTGGCACATCTCTCCGGAATGCCTGGCGGCAGTTTCCCAGAGCCCGCAGCTAGCCGCAGCGGGCGCCCACCTCTGGAGCCAGGAGAGGAGGGGACAGCACCCATCCACAGAGATGTCGCCCCGGGCACCTCGGCCCAACCCTGCCTTTACCTTGACACTACTGTGGGTGGTCTGGGTCTCCACCTCAGTGCTGCTGCAGCCGTGCACCCCAGCCTAGCCAGTGGCCGCAGGCTCCCTGCGCTCCTGGCAGCGCAGGCCGGGGCCGGGCGGAGGCTGGCAGCTCTGGTAGGCGAGCACCGAGGGGATGGAGTCAGCCACGCAGTCTTGACAAAGAGGCTGTGCAGGGGGGTGGCGGCGCGGTGCAGGGAGGTAGACTCATCCGAGTCCCGGCAGTAGGTCACACCACTCTGCAAGACATGGATGCTGGGCACGCAGCCTATCCTGGTCCCGCCACTGCCACTCGCCACCCCAGGCAACTAGGGGGCCGCCACTGCCCCCCCGCACAGCTGTGCCTCGGGTGCTGCTCGCCACCTGCAGCGTTCCGTCCCATTTAGCACCTGGCTCACTTGTTGCTGCTGCCTCAGCCGCTGCCAGCGGGGCCTCTCCACAGCGGAGCCCCATACAAGTAAGGCATTGCCCCTCACCAGCCAGGGGCCCCTGTGCCTGCCTAGCTCTCCGCACAGCCAGCCCCCTGGCACTGCCCCCATCCCGCTTAACCTAAACTGCACTCAGGCCAGGCTGCCTCCCCGTGCCCTGCTCTGCCCTGCCCACCCACTTGCACCGGCCCCGCTTCTGCAGCCGTGGGCAGCTACCCGGCTTTGCACCCTGCTCCTAGGCACTCTTTGATTTCCGTTCCCCTCACAGCCCTGTCTCTGCATCTGGGACAGCCCCCCAAAAGCAGGTAAACAGCCATATTATAGCGTAATTAATGAAGGGAAAATGCCTTGTTATGTTGTGTTATGATAACTAATGTTAACTTTTGAAGTAATTGTGTTCATTTTAATGGGATTTGGTGTTGTTTTAGCATAAATGGGTGTAAATTTTGGGGCTCAGGAACGCATAACATTTTTTCATGTTGAAATCAATGGTAATTACATTTTCAACTTACAAGAATTCACCCTAAGAGGGGCTTTTCAGGAACGAATTACCCTCGTAAGGCGGAGGAAGACTGTATATCCAGGGCCCTCTTTTGAGTTAATTTTAAAGGAGGACTGAGGTGTGCCTGTGCACACCTCACTGAGAATAAAAAATATAGCTAAAAAAATTAGAAATTTTTGCAATTCCGCAGGAGATGCAAAGGCAAATATATTTTTATCAGAAGTTTCATTATAGGATTATGGTGCTCTCCTCATTTGCAGTCCCACAGTATCATCCTTTGTATCCAGTGAGCTTTTTTATGGGATTTTTTTTTTTTTATAATAAGCAGTGTTTGCGAGTAAGCCTAAACCTGATTCTGATTTAGACCTTTTCCACAGTACAGTAAGCATTATGAAGTACTGCAGACTCTATAGTACTTTTTACATGGAAATATACTAAAGCACTTAAAATCAATATTAATAAGTGGCCACATAACTCATTTGTACTGGTTGAAGGTCGCTAGTCCATCACTCTTCCAGCAACATCCATAATCCAGCATGATTTGAGTTTGCTGGATGACCACTTATCATGAGTGTGGCCAAGATTCCTCTGGTGTCAAAAAGTTTGTTTATAGCCACCAGCCCTGGCTGTCAGTGGTCCATGCTGTCATTTAACTGTAATTTAGCCCTAAATGTCTTCTAACAGCCCAGTAAGCAGCGGAAGTGTTGGTAATGTGCCCAGCAAATTCTCTCATTTGTCACCAGTCAGATCCCTGGAAAGGTTCAACCAAAAGGAGGGAGCATGTGTAGAAACAGCTGTAGGGTATGTCTACACAGGAGCCTTATTTTGAAATGAGCTATTCCAGGAGCTTACTTTGAAACAACACTGCTATATTTTGAAATAGCATTTCGATATTTTGAAATGCAGTGCCTATTTTGAAATAGAGCCACGGGACGCACCATGGCGTATTTCGAAATAAGCGTTATTCCTCATAGAATGAGGTTTATCAATTTCAAAATAAGCCAACCGCTATTTTGAAATAGCAGTTGCATTGCGTAGATGCTAGCATAGTTATTTTGAACTAACTTTGCTTCGTAGACATACTCACAGATGGGGCTTAGAGTTGTGGCTGTTTTGGAATGCCCATGCCTCCCAGACTGCTAGGACCCATGCACTGCCTCTCCACACTAATTCTTCTTTCTCTTCAGAGGAATAACCTGAAATGGCATGTGGGAGTTTGACCAGTCTGAACTGGGGGACAAATTAACACCCTAAATATCTATTTTAGGGGCAAAAACACAAAGTATAAGATTTGGCCCCAATGTATTATCCCATAATCTTAACACAGTATTAGACCTTGTCTACACGAGTGCTGTAGCAAATGTCAGTGGTGTAGCTTTAGCACCAAAGATGTGCTACAATAATGGAGACTTTCCCTAACAGTCTGTGCCTCACACACCTCTCTTCTACTGAATACTTTTAGGAGATCTGGTTAGCTACTGCAAACAGACACACTTTGCACCAACAATCAGAAAGATATTGCAGTTTCTGTGTAATATGTCTGGTTGATTGGAATGGTATCCCAAAGCCTGCCTGGAGTGTTTAAAGAAGTTAAAAGTAACACAGGAATTTTCTGCATGGGAGTGTGCTGGTCCCACTCTACAGCAGAAAAATGAGACATTCTGAGCAGGAAAGACAAATGAGCACAGACAGAACAGGATAAAAACTAGAGGCAAATTTCTCCTGCTGCAAGCTCAAAAGGATTCCACCTGCTGTACCAACACAGAGGAGAGTGCAGCATGAACACGCTAGAGGAGCCAGCCTTTGAGCCACACACTACACTTTGAGAAGTTCTTTCCTCATTAGGCTCATTTACATACTGACAAATTATTTAAAGCATATCTTAGCTAAGTGTTCTTGGTTGCTGAAAAAGACGGATAATTTTCCCTCTGCACAATGTATATAACACAGGGAAGGCATCACATAAGGCAATACTGGAAGTAGCTCACTCTTGCGCTGTTTAACAAAAGTTACACATGGAATTTGAGAAACAACTATTGAGATTCAGCTTCTTCCCATTCACAAGACATGTAACTTTGACACCTGACCTTATCATCTTCTCTCTTTTTGATTTTCTGCTCATACTCTATCTTGCCTCCCATGGTCTTACTGAATACTGACTATGGCCCATTTGGTTCTCAGGCCTCCATATTTCTCAAAGCTAACTACTGTTGGTCTCAAAAAAGATTTCCAAAAGAGCCAAGCAGGTACCTACTCCTACTTACATACCAAAATGAAGTAGTGAAGTGAGAGCTACTGGGTACTGAATCCTTTAGCTAATCTGGCCCAATAAGCGATACCAGAAAATTTCAGAGGACAATATGATATCTTTTGTTTTGTTCAAAGTGATGTAGTATTTACATGGGAGATTATGCCCTTGTATCTTCTTTTATATTTGTTTAGGTGTTCTCCCAGAGAGAGGTGGTAGAATCTCCACCTCAAGAGATTTTTAAGTCCTGGCTTGACACAGTCCTGGCTGGTATAATTTAGATAGGGTTGATCCTGCTTTAGGCAGAGGGGCTGGACCAGGTGACCTCCTGAGGTCCCTTCCAGCCCTAGAATTCTATAACTCTGTGATTCTATGATTCAACAATTTTGTACTAACAAGCTTTAAATGTTACTGAACATTACACCTGCGCTACATCTGCACTGAAGAGACCTTTCAAAAGAAGCTCTTCCAGAAGACCTCCGAAAGAACTTCTTTCGAAAGAGTGCGTCCACACACAAAAAAGTGATCTGCTGTTTTGAAAGAGAGCATCCACACAGCCCCTGCTCTTTCGAAACAATGGGCCAGGGATTGAAAATGAAGACTGTTTTTTTTGAAAGAAAGGCCCTGCACACGTTTTCTTTCTTAGGAAGCTTTCAAAAGGGGAAACTCTTCCTGAACCAGGAAAGGAAAAGTGATTTCGAAAGGAGCGCCACATTCTTTATAATTTACTTTCAAAAGAACACTTTTTGTGTGTCGAAGCTCCATGGGCTCTTTCCAAAGAGCCCCCTTCTTTCAAAAAACCTTTCAAAAGAACTTGCTGGAGTAGGCACAGCCCTAATGTCCAACAGCAAAACAGCAATATGTAACAATGATTTTAATACATGGAGAAATGTAATACATGGTACTGATGGTAAAGTCAGGCTTATGCTTCTTTGAAAATAAATCTTTTTCCCCCTCTTGCAGTGATTCGTGCGAAAATTTCCAGTGAAAAGGTGGTTCCTGCCAGTGACGATCCTTTTGACACTCACAAAATGATCCGTTACGAAATCAAACAAATAAAGGTACATGGAATCACTTGGTTATTTTGATGACTGATAACTAATGTACTAGCACCTGAACCAAGTGCATGCTGATATCAGTGAAAAAAATTTCCTAGGACCTGGTTGGTCTACAGTCTTCTTTTTCCACTCATGAATTATTTAGCTATACACTTATGAATAAGAAATACACTTATCACAATCATTGTTGAACGAATATTGTAGGTAAACATATTTCAACCTGTGGATTATTTGCAAACTACTCATTATATATCTTTGATTATTTTCTGCATGCAATCTAAGTTTGGTCACTTAAGCATCCAGGAATCATTCATACTTTCTGATTGGGTGACATACAATTTACAAACAGGTGAGTACTTAGGGCAAGAATAGCAAAAGTCCTTGTTTAACTGAGATAGGTATTTGCAGAAAAATCAGCCCTCTCTGGATATTGCCACACAAACCAATCTGTAAGAGTGTCAAACTCCATGGGAAACTCAAAATGAAATATTGCAATTTAGATCTCTTTGACCTTAATTAGAATATTTTGTTTTGAACTGACCTAACGTGTTACTTTGAACCAGTTCAACAAACCATTAAACTACATTTTCGTATAAGGGAGACTTTCCATGGGGGTTGACCCACCTCATGTGACTCAAGCTCACAGGACTTGGGATTCAAGGTTGAAAAATTTCTGTGCAGATGTTTGAGCTCATGCTGGAGGCCAAATTCTGAGACCTTTCACGGACGCCAGGGACAGGGCTGGGAAGTTCCATTTCTCAGGCTCCAGACTGAGCCTGAAAGTCTAAAGAGCAAATTTTAACTCCACAGCCCGAGCCCTACAAGGCTGAGTCAGGTGACCCAGGTCACCTGTTGTTGTACCTGGGGGCTTAAATCTTGTATAGATGTCACAGTGTCACAGCTAAATACAAAGTAGAAGCTATTATTTTGTAATTAGTTAGCATATTTCAAAGCATAGTTCAAGGTGAAGTGGCCCAGTAACTATCCTCTACTCACACGTGGGAAAGGAAAGAATAGAAGAAAAAAAAAAGAAAGAAAATGAAGTGGGAGGTTATAGTATGTTGTAAACAATAAATCCAGTCTCTGTTCAATCCATTATTTTTAATGTCTAGCAAAATTTTGAATGTAAGCTTCCAGGATCATCTGAACCAGCAGATCTGACCAGCAGATCAGGACCATCTGATCCTGTAAAAGATATTACCTTACCCACCCTGCCTCTCTAATACCCTAAGACCAACAAATCTACAATAGCACTGCACACATTTTCCTATCACACACTGCCTTATAGGAGTTGACATTCCAACTCCTGTTCTTTCATATGGATCAGGCTACCTGGAGGACATCATCTCTCCAAAGACAATATTGTGATTTTTTCTGACTGATCTGGATAGTTGAGGATTGAGCATGCAATATGGGACATACAGCCTGGCACATGGGAGAAAACAAGGATGGTAACTACAGCTCCCATAAGGCAGTGCACCAGAAGGACATGTATGTTAATGTTGGAATGGCAGAAAATGAAACATTGAGTCATTTCAACATAGTAAAAAACATTTCAACATAAGAAATGCTGAAATACTTTATTTTTATAACAACTGTTAAAACAAAATCTTTCACAAGTCTGAATTGTTTTTCTTAATTTCTATGCTGTTAAAAATCAAAATTTCAACTTTTTGTCCATTTTTTAAGATAAAAAAAATGTTGAAATGTCAGAATTTCCAGTGCAATGGAAATTTTAACCTCTCCTGAGCGTTAGCTAGAAACTAGGAGGAATGGCTGAAACAATGGAACCAGCAAATTCTCTGCATCCCACTATAAATGCTTTGTTCACCATAATTGCAAACAACTGAGCTCACAAAAAAAATGCTGACAGAAGTAGTCAAAACAGAATGGAAATCATGTTTTCATGTTTACAGACACCTGATTCTAAATTACTTGCCTCCAGTGGGGAATTTCAATTTATGAATATGAAATATCCTTAGTGCCTATTTGTGAACTGTCACAGGTTTGCAAGGCACAGCCTCCAAATCATTTCAGCTCAATCAAATATTCACTAGCTGAAAGGGCTGAATAACATAAATTGCTGTGTTTTGTCCAGCTTTGGTCAGTATGAATAGAGGGACATGTATTTTTGAAAAAAAAGCTTTTCATTATTTTGGAATTTCTGGCTGAACTGATGTCATTTGTGATGCAGTCAAGATATGTTTTTTTTTCTCTATATTTCGGGGATCACTTAAGAATATCCATGTTTTGAGTACAAGCATCCATGGCAGACTAGTGCATCCTAAAATCCTCTACAGAGAAGAAACACTGTGGATACTGAAGAAATCTTCTTATTAAGATTTTATAAAATAGCTTTTGTATTGGCTTCTACAGGCAAATTCTCTCTGAATATATCTTAAAACAATCACCACAACCATGTTTTCCATCTTCTCAAAAGAATAATAATTGATTTTTAAATATTTCTTTAGGTTCATAAGTACTTTAGAAAGTTTCTTACTACATTGAGCAGGACTTCGATTTTACAAATCAAACTGCTTTGCAAACACTTATGCAAGTGAGCAGTCATACGCACTCACATAACCTCTGTGACCAAATTCTTTTTTTTTTCCTATTCTTTTGCCACTATTTCTCAGTCTGCAATCCAGTTCTTCTTTGGTGACATAGTGTGAAATGTCTGTAATTTGCTGTTGGAGCCTTTCCCAGTTTTGCCAAAACGTTTAGTAATTAGAGGACCCAACTAAAAGTACTGAAGTCATTAGGAGTTTTTCATTTAACTGCAGTGGTTTGAGAGCAAGGCCCTGAGTGGGGAAACACTCATTTAGGAATAAGAACACTTCTGTTTGTTTATTTATAAAATATGGTTTAATAGTGCTATAAACTGATAAAGGAGGGAAATAATTCACAATTTGTAACTAGACGAACTAAAATCTGGATCTCAGGTCTCCATGCTGTTACTCATCTGGGTTAGAGCCAAGCTGTTTATTACAGTATTTAATAGTGAGGGTTAGTAGAGTTTCAGTTTGAAGTGATGTAGTCCTATGGTCCAAAGTGTAATAGCCAAGAAAAGATTTATCAGAACTATACATTTAACTAAACAGATATAAATTCAACATGCTATTTTAAATAAATACAGTAAAATTCCTTTAATCCAGCCTCTTGTGATTAGGAAATCTTGATGGTCTGGCATCTGGCAAAAAGAGTCCCATTTCTGGAGATAATTCATCAAAATTTGATGGTCCGGCTTACAGCACTCTCCTGAGATGTGGGAGGGGTGAAGAAGGGGGAGGAGCACAGGGTGGTAAAGAAGCTGGGGATGCATATGGGTGATGAGCTGCAGCTGGGTGCAGGGGTGGTGAAGATGCAGGAACATGGGGGTGTTGAAGCTGCAGAAATGTGGGGGCAGTGAAACTGCTGGAGTGCGGGGGTGGTGAAGAAGCTGCAGGAGCGCAGCGCGGTGAAGGAGCTAGGGACGTGCGGGGGTGGTGAGCCACAGCTAGGTGGAGGAGGGATGAGCTGCGAGGGGAGGGGCTTGAACTAGGGTGTGGGGGTTATGGTGATGTCCAATAGTCTAGAAAATTTGGTAATCCAGCACCTGTCAGGTCCTGGACATGCCAGATTAAAGGAATTTTACTGTAGTTATAAAGCCATCTCTGCACTTGCTTCCTCTCTAAATCTGACAAGAATTTAACCAGTCTGTTGTTTTCTAAAGCTGTGTCTACAATGGTAACTGAAAAACAAAACTTACAGACGCCCCCAAAAGACAAAAGTTTTGTCACCTGTAAGTGCTGGTGTGAACAGTGCTTTGTTCGTAAGAGTGCTTCCCTATTAACAAAACTAATGCTGCTCACTGGGGATGAAGTATGTGTTGGTAAAAGGGCCAACAAACAGCTGTTAACAGTGCACAACTTTTATCAACAAGGCTGTAGCAACACAGGTGCGTTGCTAAAAACGGCATATTACGGACAAAAGCTTAAGTATTAGAGAGACACAATGGGTGAAGTAGTATCTTTGATTGGAACAACCTGTTGGTTAGAGAAACAAGCTTTTGAGTTTACCCAGACCTGTTCTTCAGACAGCTAAATACAAGATGGAAGAGACTGTTTAGCAAAAGTCGCTAATAAATATTTCAAAGAACCTTTCAGGATAAAGTGGCCTGTTATCACCTCTGCAATCACAGGGTGGAAAGGAAAGAAGGTGGTGTAAGGTGCTACAGGACTGCTTTCTTTGTTTACTATAGGAAAGTAAGTAGTCTGGTATATCTAGTAGTAAGTATCTTCTAAAGGGAAGACTTGGGTCGAGTACCAGAAACATCAATGAGCACCACTTAAAAGAACTAGAATTAGTCAGAGATGTATTTAAACTGGTATTATGGTGGAACAGTGGCCTTAGCAGTAAATCTCAGTCCCTCCAGTAACTAAGAGCTTCTTAAAAGAACTTGGTAAGCAAAGCAGTAGTTTTTGATGACCTCCCTGCCTGTCTTTTGCCAACGTATGTCACACTGGATGATTTAATGGACCCTTTCTTGCCTTCATACCTATAAATTTATGAAACACCCCTCACCCATGTTCTTTACATTTCTGCTCAATATTTTTGTGCCATCCGGCCAGGACACATCCCTTTGGACTTTCCCAAAGAATCTCTCCCGATTGTGGGGTGTAGCTACACAGTATTTTCGGAGTGTGCAGGTACGAGATCTCTAAAACAGCTGTATATACACAGCACTTTCAAGTTCAGGCTAAGGCTCATGCTTTGAAGCCTAGAGAGATAAGGGTGAACTTCAGAGTCCAAGATCCAATCTGAGCCACAATTTCAAATCACTGTCAATACAGCTGCTATTAAAATCCTACGTGGTATCTGTTACTCCAAATCTGTCATCCCAAAGTGGAGGGCTTGCTCCCGTACGCTCCAAAATGCTGCAAAGATATATTTTCAGTGTCTACAACCTTCAGATACTTGTAGAAAATTGTTGTCTCCTCCTTATCCAACATTTAGCTAAACTAAACTTAGTCTATTCCTTTAATCCTTCCTTGGTTGCTTTAACAAGCTATGAAGTCACACAATCTATTTCGGGAAGGGTAGTAAAAGCGAACATAAAACCTCAGTTTTACTGAAGCCCTTTAATTTACTCATGGGTTGCAAGACTTTTGGTCACTCTCACTGATCTCATTAGAAGTTACATTTTACATACAGCTGCAACTAAACTAAACAAAAGGTTGCTCCTCTTCTTCCATTTATTTTATGTCACCCAGGGAGCCTATTTAGTACATTTATTACAGGATATACTTCTTTAAGCTATTTGTCTCAAAAAACAAATACTGTTCCTGTTATGTTTATGTTAAAAGTAGATTAAAAGGAAGTGTATAAATGTTCATAATATACAGCACTAAATGAAGCACAACTGAAGATTTCTGTAACCATCAGCAATGAAGTTTTATTACTAGTCTCACAAGCAGTTCACATTACACGTTACAAAGAAGCAGCGAGACTGCACTCTCATTTTATATTTAGTGATAGGTATTTAAATATAAATAAAATAGTCATTTTTCTAGTTTCTATTACTTTCTTTAACTGGATGAATATTTAGAGCATTGCACTATATGGATAGAAAGTGATCTATTAGTAGATATTTATACTTTTATAATATAAATAACAATAGTTCTGATTTTCCACTCCTCCTTTCAGAGTAAGGCACATAATATAAGTAATTTTACTACCTTTAAAGGGACTGCTTGTGTATCTGGACACTGCTAAGAATAAGAGTGGTAGAATGAGGCTCATTTAAACATTATCATCCTACAAGAAACCACAGCACTTTGCACACCTAAGCGAAAAGGCAGAGGAAATTCAATTTGAGTACACATGAAAGCAGTTCCTATTCCAGGGCTGCATTTAGGGCACAAACTAAAAAACTGCTAGAGAAATGCATCCCCATTTAGCAAGAAACACAGCAAGTGTTTAAACAGAGAACAACAAGCCTGCACATCAGTTCAGGAAAGGAAGAACAATGCCTCATGCAACTTAAGAACTCATATCCTTAAGAAAAGTACCATGAGATCTTTAAATGACTACAGTGTGGCCCTGTCCTCCATTACATATCTCAGTGTGACAACTGCCTAAATGCAGTATTCACTTATACTGGGCTGGCCCATTCCCCTGGAGCAGGGTTCTGCAACCTGCAGCTCTGGATCCACATGCAGCTCTTTAAGGACTTCTCTATAGCTCCCAATGCTATAATTGCAAAACAAAAAAACCCTCGATAATTTTTGATAAGCAGTGAACATCTAAAAGCCCAACAAGGAACAACACAGATCTAAATAGCAAATGATATGTGATCTTGAAATGTTGGGTAACTCCCCCTTCAATATGTGCTGTGCACTGTGGGATTTGATGCTGTATCTGTGTTTCGATCATGTTGCTAATAAAGTCTTGATTTAGAAAAGGAAAAGGAAGCTTGCAGCATTCCTGCTGTGAAGGGACACATGGATTTTAAGAAAGAAAACTGAAATTAAACATGAAGTATAATTGGCATAATTAATATAGGTTTGGGGGTGAAAGTCAGGAACACAGTGGTTTAAATACACACATGGAATGTGTGAGGAAATAGAATATGTAAAAAGTTCATGAATGTCCTGCAGTAAATGGGTATGACACAACAAATTACCGTGTGCGCTGTTCTTAAAAAAGGAGTTACAAAAAGTATGGTTTGGCATTATTTATTAAGGACCATCTCAAATTCATATGCATTGTGGCTCTTGAATCATTGAGCTCCTCTATGGTTTTGTCCTTACTGAAAATGATCAGTTAGATGAACCTGAATGAGAGCCGTTATACTATGAAATAATACTGGAGTTGCAAAAATTAGTGGATTAGCATAGCAGCAGCATATCATTAATGTTGCAGTAATTTAGACTATAGGCCATATCCTGTAATGGACCAGCCATCCAGTCAAAAGCACCCCTACACTACAGTTCAGGATTTTTGCACATATGGGACTCGAGCTAGCCCAGTGCTGAAGGCAAGCACTACCTCACACAACAGAAAGGTCCATCTACACTGAAAAAACCTCTGTCCAAAAAACCCCACACCAGTGAGTCGCTGAACACAGCTCGATTAACTCAAGGTCATGTTGCGGGATCAGAAGTTCAAGCTCGGGATGGAGCTGAGCCTCTGAAACCTGACAAAGAGGAAGGACCTTGAAGCCCAGGCTGTATCCAGAGCCAGAACTGCTACAATGATCTGAGCATGAGCCAGGTGACCCAGACTCTGACAATGACTACCTCAGGGACATTTTTGGTTTTGACATGTAGATGTGTTCTAAGAAAATACACCCCAGGTAATGCAATGACTGTATTACTACTGGAATTGGTGACCTAATTTTCAGAGGTGCTGAGCCCTTTACACCTGCCAGTGACTTGAACATGAGTTGTAAGGACTCAGCATGTGAAATTCAGGCTCGATGTTCTCATTAGAAACAAAAAAGCAGTCCAGTAGCACTTTAAAGACTAACAAAATGTGTTATCTTTAAAGTGCTACTGGACTGCTTTTTTGTTTTGATAGACAATAGACTAACATGGCTATTTCTCTAGTACTACTCATTAGAAGCAGTGTTTTTGCACCATGCCCACGGTTCTGCTGCTTTCTATGGCCACCTTTATAGAGAGGACTGTGTGTAACAGAACAAGGTTGGAAGGCTAGCTAATTTGGCTTCATTTTCTTTAATGTAAATATAAGTAAATTACCCCCAAGCTGAAATTTAATAATATTGGGCTTCCTGATTTTGTTTGCATGGATGACCCTGCTTTAGGGTAGAACACTTTTTTCTTCTAGGTGTTTATTTGTAGTTCAAAGTATCCCAGACTGGCATCTCATGTTTTGCATCAGAGATGTGCTAGCAACAGTCTTGGCTCTTTTCTCATTTCTCAATCCAGAGACTTTAGAAAATCAACACATTTGCAATATATGTGCATGTCCCATATAGTATTTAAATCCCCTGAGAAGAATTTGAGTATGACCATTTTTTCCAGTAATGCCAACTGCACTTGGAAGCTGTGAACCATAGAGCTGTCAACATGCAGTATAATGCAATCAAAAGGGGCCTCCTCTGTGATGGGAGTTTCAGTTATGTCACTGTAGGTGGTGACAGGCATTCTGAAACTGATTAGCACCTCTCATGCATGGGTACAATTACATTTTTTTTTGCAAGCATTACGTAAGAACTGAGTAACCAAATGCTATTTGGATAGCATGCTGCACATCTAGTATTGCACAGGCTCTGTTACTAAGTCTTCCAAATTCAGGCTGTAAACACTAAGGCCCTGCTCCCAAGGTACTTATGAAGGCAAAACTTCAATTATTCTCAGCAAAAATCACAGAAGACCAAGCCCTGGCCCTGGATGTGTCCAGAAAGCTTCCACAGAAGTTAATGGAAAAGTTGTGCAAAAATATACTTCATTCCACACAGTGTCTTCTGCTATATCACCAGTGGATGTATCTTGTGTGAAGGACACATGTGGAGAAGTGTGCTTACTAACATTTTACTAGAAGACTGTCAAGAGCTTCCTTTGCAGTTATAAACAGCTTGCACTGAGGAGACAAATTTGAATCTGGGATTCCCAGGCTAACCATACGGTGTTATTTACAGAAAACTCCGTTGTTGTAACAAAGGCAATCTCTGTCCAAGAAAATACAATTAGATCTTGCATCTCTGAAGAGCCGTTGTGAGGTGCTTTTTAAAATGACTTGGTATATGCAGAGTAGCTGAATTCTTCCATTGCTCCTTAAATGTAAGATTCCAATAAAGAATCACGTAAATTTTAACACTGAATGGTTTGAGGGCCATGAAGCCCCTCCTCAAATGGGCACGATTAAAAATGTGTAATTCTACAAAATATAGATATAATTCCCTTCCTGTTTATCTCAGAACAATGGCTACATCTGTCGACAGAACTTACTATTGGAAGAGGTTTTTCTGCAAAACGTCTATCGACAGATCACATCCACACACAAAAGTGGATCGAAAGAGCAATCTGCTCTGTCAACAGAGAGCAGTCAGACTGTCCTACTGCTCTCTTGACAGTTTGGCCAACCGGAAGCTCAGCAACAGGGCTGCTCGGTGAACTGGAAGCCCTGTCTGTGAACAGAGGCCACCCCTCCCACCTGCCTGCGTATCTAAGCATCTTTTTTAATGACAGAAACTGCTGACAAAGGTAGTCCAGTAGCACTTTAAAGACTAAGAAAATAATTATTAGATGATGAGCTTTTGTGGGACAGATCCACTTCTTCAGACCATAGCCAGACCAGAACAGACTCAATATTTAAGGCACAGAGAACCAAAAATAGTAATCAAGGTTGACAAATCAGAAAAATATTATCAAGGTGAGCAAATGAGAAAGCAGAGGGGCAGAACGGGGAAGGGTGAGTCAAGAATTAGATAAAGCGAAGTATGTAAAAGAGCCCCTCTAATGAGCTAGAAAATTCCCATCCCATATAATTATTTTGTTAATCTTTAAAGTGCTACTGGACTGCTTTTTTGTTTTGAAAGTATATAAACTAGCACAGCGAGCTCTCTGTTACTGTTAACAAAGGTGTTATTCCTTACTGCAGAGAGGCAGAATGCTCTCAGCGCAAGTGCTGAGTTCTGTAGACAGACTGTTGACAAAATGCATTTTGCATGTAGATGCACCACAAGTTTAATCATCAAAACCTGTTCTGTCGACAAAACTCTCTAGTGTAGACATAGTCAATGAACAAATGAGCTGAACCTTAACATTTAGGAAGGTTTTGAAGTTCTGATGTAGGTGAAAATTTCAGTTTTACCTCATCCCTATTTGAAAGGGTTGCACCAAATCTCTGTCTCAGTCACTGCCCATGGGAGCTGCTGAGTGTCAAAATTATGTTCGAATATTGTTCATCTACTCTAAAGAGACAGCTTATTCAAGCCATATTTTTCTTTCCTAACAAAATTCTTGGTATGATAATATATGTTTCTATGTTCTATTTTTTGACAAATTTCAGATGTTTAAAGGGTTTGAAAAACTGAAAGATGTACAGTACATCTATACTCCTTTTGATTCATCTCTCTGTGGAGTAAAACTAGAAGCTAACAACAAGAAACAGTATCTCCTCACAGGTAAAATATAAACATATTGACTTATTAACATATAAAATGCCTATAAAATAACACCATTTAGGGATTATAGTACAAATATAGCCTTTTCATATTGCAATGAATAATTTACAGACAACCAAGTGATGCCAACATGAAAATCTAGAGTAACATTATGATAATCCCACCTTGGTTTTATACAGTGCTTTTTTTGTGCCAGTACCAGCTGGTACTGAGTACTGGCACCTCAGTAGCCCCAGCCATTGGTGGGGAAGGAAAGAGACAGGAAGCTGGTTGAGTACGAGCACCTCTGCTTTTGCATATTTGGAGCGCTGCAAACTTGATATCCAGTTTATAGTTGCAAATATAAGCATCAAAAGATGTGTATGGACCATTTGTCCATGGACTATTTTTGTGGATTGGATGCGGATATAAATTTTGTACCGACTGGTGGAGTGTGTAACAGACTTGCTGAGCCCTCGGGCAACTGCTCTGTACGTGGGAGGGACAGGGAGACCTGACTGTCCACCGCTGGAAGTGGCAGGACCGCAGGCGAAAGGGGCAGGGCTGGTGGCAGCCAGACCTCGGTGCTGCCTGGAGCACATCACACTAGCTCTCCCACCCCAAGCCAGCACGGAGAGCTGCTCGAAGCATGCTGTACGGTGCCCCAGCAGTAATTAAAGGGCATGAGGTTCCTGCTGCCACCAAACCTGAAGTAGCAGTGGCTGGGAGCTCCAGGCCCTTTTCAATCACCCAGCTCTGGGGTAACTGAACCCATTGCATCCCCATCAGCAGTCCCGGTATCCATGCAGGGCTCTTTATACAGCATCTTTCATCTTTCAGCTGTAGGTCTCATAGCTTCAACAAAGGAAGTCACTACCATTGTGTACACAGCAATTTACTTTACAAGGGCAGGACTTTTGCTAGAACTCAGTTAATTTTGTCATATTACTAAATTAAGCCCTAATCCTGAAAAACATTCCACATTAGTGGTCCTACTGAGTTCAGCTGGATTGCTCACATGCCAAGAGTTTGTTTCCTTAAAGCTCTTTGCAAAATGGTTTTGAATTCTAGTCTCAGAGGCTGTGTCTACACTAGCCCCAAACTTCAAAATTGCCATGCAAATGGCCATTTTGAAGTTTACTAATGAAGCGCTGAAATACACATTCAGCGCTTCATTAGCATGCGGGCGGCCGCAGCACTTCGAAATTGATGCGCCTCGCCGCTGCGCGGCTCGTCCCGACGGGGCTCCTTTTCGAAAGGACCCCGCCTACTTCAAAGTCCCCTTATTCCCATCTGCTCATGGGAATAAGGGGACTTTGAAGTAGGCGGGGTCCTTTCGAAAAGGAGCCCCGTTGGGACCAGCCTTGCGGCGGTGAGGCGCGTCAATTTCGAAGTGCCGCGGCTGCCCCCATGCTAATGAAGCGCTGAATATATATTTCAGCGCTTCATTAGTAAACTTTGAAATGGCCATTTGCATGGCAATTTCGAAGTTTGGGGCTAGTGTAGACACGGCCCGAGAGTGCTGTTTTTGTGTCCCTTGTTTTCATCAGCATCTTTCAGAAATGATATAAGTCCTGCTTAACATTTTTTTTCAATCTACATGTAACAGAACAGTAGTTTAAATAAACAGCTGTATTTGCAGTTTAAACAACAGTTCCTAAAAATGTGTATAAAATCTGACTTATTTCAAGCTATACATTTCAAACTTCAGATGTTTCTCATAATGCACACTAAGGTTTACAGTGTAATCTGGTTAACATACTTTATTTTTGTTATTTCCTCCCTCATAGGCCAAATATTAAATGATGGTAAAGTTCTCATCCATTTATGCAATTACATTGAACCATGGGATGATCTATCCTTATCTCAAAAGAAGAGTCTTAACCAGAGGTACCAAATGGGCTGTGGCTGTAAAGTAAGTATAAAAATTGTCAGCATCAGTGAGTGTCTAATATGTTTAAGGTCCAACTCTTAGAGAAAATAGGAATTTTTTTAGGGACTACAAAAAGATTGTCCTGTGTACAATGTATTTGATAAATTATTCAATTTTCACATAAATACTTAGTTCAAGATCAGTACAGACATTGCAAGTAAATATTTATATGCTGAAAAAGTGTAAAGCAAATGAGAAAACTGTCATTTGAATGGAAATTTTGATAGTTACACCTAAACTAACTTCATATTTCACATTTAGATTACTACCTGCTACATGGTGCCTTGCTCAATCACTGCACCAAATGAATGTCTCTGGACGGATTGGCTGATCGAAAGAAAACTATATGGGCACCAAGCCAAGCACTATGCCTGTATCAAGCGAAGCGATGGCACTTGCAGCTGGTACCGAGGTGGTCCCCCACCAGAGAAAGAGTTTACTGACATCAGTGAGCCTTAAAATGATCACTTCCTAAAAAGCCTGGGAGGCAAATTCTATCAAACGTTGCACACTCGCAGCTTTGAACTGCCAACATCTTATGTATCTGTTGCTTAGAAACTAAAACAAACTGTGCTGTGCAAATAAAGTACAGAGTTTGTGGAATTGGCATCCACCCAAGAAGGGGAACAAATCTCTTGGGGGTAGCTTATAAAGTTCTGCTTTGTATACAGGGCTTTAGTGGAGAATGTTCCTCTGTGCTCTCTGAGGCATAACAACTTTCCTTTTTACCAATATGAATGTAGAAAAACAAAAGATTGATCAGATGTTTGCCCCCTACCCCAGTTACCTAGCAGATTAAGAAAACCCCATGTTCCAGTCCAAACAGGCTTTCTGTTAGCTGCAGAATGTTTTATACAACTATTTTTTCAGTATAAAATCTGCCTTGTGATAAAAATAATTATTGTACAGTGTATATGTAAAGTATTATAACAATGTGCTCTAAAAAAAAATCAAAGGTCCAAGTTTTCCTCATATGTGTAGAAACTAGTTTAGCATTTTTGTGATTAAAAACCTCTAGGTTCTTCTTTTTTTTTGTCTGCTTCCTAAATGTCCCATTTCGTATGTGTTAGTATTTAGGTTAAATATGTATCTTTGATAATCATATGCCTATCCAACACACTGACCAAGTGGATTGGCATACACTGTAAAAAACCTCTAATTCTTAGGTTCTGCACCAAGAGAAATATTATAATAATAATATGGACCTTTAGATTAATTAGATTTACGAGAAAGATAAAACATAAACATTGTCAATGTAGCAATGGCAGCTAGCAATGCCTCTATACTTGGGTGATCATATCATTACCATACATCACCGCTATTATGAGTGCTGTTTTAGCCAGAATGACTTAAAGAATCCCTACGTATTTATCCGAGTACTTCAATTGTTCAGATTTTGATACAAAATTTACCATTTTTGTATTGTCTTTTGTACTTTGTCATAATGAATTTCAGAGCCTGCAAAAGTGCATTAGAAAAGCATTATCTTTCTGAAGGCAAAGGAAAAAAGGGCAAGATTTTAACACGTGCAAAAAAAACACACTGACCAAGCGTATTAGTATTTCCATGGCTATGTCTACACAAGAAGCCTCCGTTGATAGAAGTCACCATCGGAAGGGATTTCCCGGCAAACTTCTGTCGACCGATTGCATCTACACATAAAAGCAGAGCGAAAGAGCAAGCCGCTGTTGACAGAGAACAGCCAGAGTGCCCGCCCCTCTCTTGACAGAATGGCTGACCAGAAGCTCTGCAAACAGGGCTGTTCAGTAAACCTGAAGCCTTGTTTGTTGACAAAAGGGCCCCAGAGCATCTACACCGCTATTTTGTCAACAGAACACTGTTGAGAGAGGCGTTATACCCGAACCTGGAGAGGTATAATGCTCCTGACAGATGTGCCAGGTTTTGTCAACGAACTGTTGACAAAGCACATTTTGCGCATAGATACTCTGTGGCTTTTCAGGACAAAAGCCCAGCTTTGCCAGGGAAAGCCTCTCCTGTAAACATAGCCTATACATTTTTAAGTTTAAAAATTAATATGGAATGCCAAACTGAAGTTTGGCACCAATGCTCAGAACCCACATCTATCTGAACATCTGGGACTGATAAACTG
Organism: Carettochelys insculpta; assembly: GCF_033958435.1. Taxonomy (NCBI): domain Eukaryota; kingdom Metazoa; phylum Chordata; order Testudines; family Carettochelyidae; genus Carettochelys; species Carettochelys insculpta. Next base: position 11,385,050 of record NC_134147.1, on the reverse strand, counting down.
AGGGGGACTCAAAATACTCTGTTCCTCACTGTGTTTTCAAATATCAACAAGTAGACTTGAGAAGTGGCTAGAACAAATTCAAAGGAAGGGTTTGTAGGAGACCTGAGAACAACAGCTAGCTTAACTATGTTGAGCTTCAACCACAGTTCAGGTTTAATTGAAGACATTTATTACTTTATAGAAACCTATTAATCTACATCTCATATTCCAACAGTTTCAGAACTACTGAATGACACATCATGATACAGTAATGGAGTAAATGGTCTTTGGAATTGTTATAGTCTATGGGGTTAAAAATCCTATTTTTTTTTAGAAGCATCAATACTTAGTTTGCCGTGAAGCTCTAAGAAAGAAATTAAGACCATAAATGCTACAAGAACTTATGCACATTCTTAAGGTTATGCTCCTTAGTAGTTCTATTTAACTCAATAGAGGGGACACATATGTCTAAGCTGCACTGCATTGGGAAAATGCAGTTTTATAACTATGCATTTTCACAACACTCTGTACTTTTTTAGTAACAGAGAGTAAGCCGTGCTAGTCTATACACTATCAAAACAAAAAGCAGTCAAGTAGCACTTTAAAGACTAGCAAAATAGTTTATTAGGTGACTGGCTATGGTCTGAAGAAGTGTGTCTGTCCCACACAAGCTCACCTAATAAACTCTTTTTCTAGTCTTTGAAGTGCTACTTGACTGCTTTTTGTTTTGATTCTGTACTTTTTTGTCTCTGAAGAGTCACAGAGCGGTAGCCGTAGCAGTCTGTATCTTCACAAAACAAAAAAGCTGTCCTGAAGCAGTTTAAAGACTAACAAAATAATTTATTAGGTGATGAGTTTTCGTGGGACAGAATTTTCCAGATCTGAAGAAGTGGACCTGTCCCACGGAAGCTCAGCACCTAATAAATTATTTTATTAGTCTTTAAAGTGCTATAAGACTGCTTTTTTTGTTTTATTGTCTCTGTTGATGACCCTATGGCATTACCATATATATATTTTGCAATTGTGTAAATCAATGTTTACACAATATATAACAACAGCTTTTAAGATGCTATTGCAATAGCATAACAGATCACATATTTAGATATTGTATGGCTAAGTACGTATTTATGCAACTCAGTTGTAGTGTATCTATCTTGCTGGATCTCATATATTGGTACTTGCATGAAAATTACCATCTATTTTTGGGGATGATTGTAAAAGAAAATGAAACCAGGAAAATAAATAAAAAAGAAGAAAAATACAAACAAACAAAATACCTAACAAATTAAAAACCTCCAATGTCTTATTTAGTCACCTAAAAGGAAGACTATTTAGAATTAAGGCTGAAAAACTTAATTTAGCACAGCACATGACACCTGAAATTTACATCCAAAAATGAATTACCCTGGATAGTAGTACCATTGACACTGAGCACTGTCTTATGAGCAAAAGGTGAGATAATATCAGAGCTCCAACCTTGCATATGAATTTGCTTACACTTGATGCTTTACAATAAAATAGGAAGCAGTATTGTGTAGTTAGTGCACTACAGAAAACATATTATCTTTAATTGATATAAAACTTATTAAATATTAATGGTCTGTAATAATTCAAGGAAGGTGTTTTGGTTTAGTTGAAAAGAGCACACTAGTCAACAAAGCCACTGGGGACAGAGACCATTGCTTCTTGGGGAAAAATGTGACCAATATTTCTTAATAATCAATATTTCACACCAACTTTTCTGTTTTAATCTAAGGTAATATAATAAAATACTGTTAATTTCTGTTGATAAACCCACCAAAAACCTCTAAAAACGCAGTTCACAAAATCTGTTTTAATCACAGCTTTTTTTTTTTTAAATTATTTATAGAAGTTACATGGTGTCAAAGCTATGCTTTTTTAAAGAAACAAAGAACGAACAAATGAACAAACCACAGCTAAAAAATTTGGAAGTGTGATTTACTGCAACTGCAGTAAGTATATTTGAGTACACTTCATAATAGGTATATGTAATTAATTAGAATTCATTGCCTTCTATCATACCAAAACAATTGATGAAGCTGCACTAGCTTCATGAACACACACATTTTCTGTCAACAGATGGCTTATTTAGTCTACAGTACATGTACAGTGGGATATTTGTTTTTAAATAAGTTTACTGTAATGGTGCATTTTGAACAGCACTATACAGTAAGTGGGAATTTTCTGCTTTGTAGTTTGTTTATTGTAGTTCTGTTATATTTTAAAATTGTACAGTAAGTAAGTAAAAAGTATAGTAAATTCAATGAACCTAACACACACTGCTTTCTTTCATCCTATAAGTTTTTTCAGTGTTTTATATGATTTATATTTCAAGCAAAACTCTTACGTATGAATTTTACCATATAAAATACCAGTTTGTTATATTCAGTCTATCAAACATTTCACAATTGATTTGCCATAAACTATCCAATATAAGGTGTTTCAAAACTAATGTTTGTTGAGTCTGATTTCTTTTTTAACTTAAACCTGAAGAACTGAAAATTTAATATCAAGAAAGGGGGGTTAGAGCTTTCAGAGGATAACTTCCAAATGAGTACTTATTTTACTGAGGGTTTATCTGCATGAGGCAATTGATCATCTGGGGATTGATTTAGTGGTTCCAGTAAAGACCAAAGAGATTGATCATCAACTGCTCTCTTCTCAACTCTGGTACTCCACAATAATGACACACATGATGGAAGTCAGTGGGACAATAGTTTCCCATTAACCCAGCATGGTATAGATACTGCAGTAAGTCAACCTAAAGTCATCAACTGTGCCTTAGCTGGGTTTGAGTAAATTAGACCAAATTTTACTTATATTGTATACCTGCCCTTGATCAGTCTCAACAAGGACTGTAAGGGAAAAAAATCACCTTCAGTAAAAAAATTCAAAGTGAATTTTCATATTAAGATGTTCACTGTATTAGCATTCATTTACTACAACTTACTGACTGAACCTCTCTAACTGGGAACTCTCTTGGGATCTTGGAGTTATAGTGGATAGTTCTCTGAAGACATCCACGCAGTGTGCAGCGGCAGTTAATAAAGCAAATAGGATGTTAGGAATTATTAAAAAAGGGAAAGATAATGAGACAAAAGATATCATACTTCCCCTATATAAAACTATGGTACGCCCACATCTTGAGTACTGTGTGCAGATGTGGTCTCCTCACCTCAAAAAAGATATATTGGCATTAGAAAAGGTTCAGAAAAGGGCGACTAAGATGATTTGGGGTTTGGAATGGGTCCCATATGGGGAGAGGCTAGAGAGACTGGGACTTTTCAGTCTGGAAAAGAGGCGATTGAGGGGTGATATGATAGAGGTATATAAAATCATGAATGGTGTGGAGAAAGTGAATACAGAAAAATTATTTACCCTTTCCCATAATACAAGAACTAGGGGACACCAAATGAAATTGATGGGTAGTAGGTTCAAAACTAATAAAAGGAAATTTTTCTTCACACAGCGCACAGTCAACCTGTGGAACTCCTTGCCGGAGGAGGCTGTGAAGGCCAGGACTCCATTAGGGTTTAAAAAAGAGCTCGATAAATTTTTGCAGGTTAGGTCCATAAATGGCTATTAGCCAGGGGTAAAGTATGGTGCCCTAGCCTTCAGTACAAGGGCAGGAGATGGATGGCAGGAGATAGAGAAGTTACTCACCGTAGTAACGGTGGTTCTTCGAGATGTGTCCCCGTGGGTGCTCCACAATAGGTGACGGGCTTGCCCGGCGCCGCAGATCGGATCTTCCAAGCAGTTTCTGCCGGACGGCGCATGCGCCGGCGCGCGCCGCTCCCTTGTGCGCGATCCGGTCCCCGCCAGTTCCTCGACCAACCGCCTCGGGTGCCCCTGCAAAACACTAACAGAGATCCGAAGCGGGGAGGATGGGCGGGAAGTGGAGCACCCACGGGGACACATCTCGAAGAACCACCGTTACTACGGTGAGTAACTTCTCTTTCTTCTTCGAGTGTCCCCGTGGGTGCTCCACAATAGGTGACTACCCAGCAGTAACCCAAGATAGGAGGTGGGTAATCGGATTATGTGCAGCTTGTCCCCGAGAGGACCGCTGCGGAGAGACGGGTATCCTCTTGGAATACCCTGGGTATCCTCTTGGAATACCCTGTAAAGGGCGTAATGTTTGGCGAAGGTGTCGTAGGATGACCAGGTCGCCGCTCTGCAAATGTCTTTTAACGCAACGCCCTTGAAAAAGGCTGTTGATGCTGCCACCGCGCTGGTGGAATGAGCCCTGGGAGTGGCTGATAAAGGAGTCTTTTTGAGCTCGTAGCACATTTTTATGCAGGATACAATGTGCTTTGAGATTCTCTGCGATGAGAGACCTTCTCCTTTCGATTTGGGAGCGAGGGAGACTAGGAGTCTATCCGTTTTCCGGAAGGACTTGGTCCTGTCTACGTAGAAGGCTAGCGCCCTCCTCACGTCCGGGAGGTGTAGGCGCGCCTCTTCGTTGGAGTTATGAGGCTTTGGATAAAACAAGGGTAGAACAATAGGTTCGTTGATGTGAAACTCGGAGGAAACTTTGGGAACAAAGGCTGGATGCAGCCGTATGGTTACCGCCTCCTTGGAGAAAACAGTGCAGGGTGGCGTTGCCATGACTGCCGCGAGCTCGCTCACCCTACGAGCTGACGTAATTGCAAGAAGAAAGGTCGTCTTTATTGTAAGGAGGCGGAGGGGAACCGTGGCCAAGGGCTCGAACGGTGGTCCCATGAGTGTGGTAAGCACCAGGTCCAAGTTCCATGAAGGTGGAATCGGTTTCCGAGGGGGGTAGAGGTTTACCAACCCTTTGAGGAACCTGGTAACCATAGGGTGGGCGAACACCGTGTGCCCTTCCTCCTCATGTCTGAACGCCGAGATGGCGGCGAGGTGGACCTTTAACGAGGATAGCGAGAGTCCTCCTCTCTTGAGGTCCAGTAAATACTGTAGAATTGTAGGTATAGGCACCGAAAGGGGGGCCAGTTGTTTGGTAGAACACCAGGCCGTAAAGCGAGTCCATTTTTGTTTGTAGGTCTTCCTAGTGGAAGTCCTCCTGCTACTTTCTAGGACTTGCTGTACTTCCACTGTGCATGTGCGCTCTAGGGAGCTGAGCCATGGATTAGCCACGCTTGCAGTCGCAGGCTTTGGGGCTGCGGATGCACTATGGACCCCTGGGCTTGCGTGAGCAGATCCGGCGCCACCGGAAGAGGCATCGGTGGACGGTCCGACATGCGCAGGAGTAGGGGGAACCATTGTTGGCGATCCCACGTTGGGACTATCAGGATCATCCGGGCCCTTTCCCTCCTGGCTTTTTGCAAAACTTTGTGGATCAGCACTGTGGGAGGAAACGCGTAAAGCAGGGGACCCCCCACTGGATCGCGAACGCATCCCCCAGGGACCCCCAGCCCAGTCCTGCTCTGGAGCAGAATCGTGGGCACTGCTTGTTGTGCTGAGTGGCAAACAGATCTATTTGGGGAAACCCCCATGCGTGGAAAATCGGCCGTAGCAGATCGGGACGAATCTGCCACTCGTGTGTGAGCGCAAAACGCCTGCTCAGCTGGTCTGCCTTCATGTTGTGCGCACCCGGCAAGTATGAGGCTTTCAAGATTATATCGTGGGCGATGCACCAGTTCCATAAGCGGATTGCTTCCGCGCATAAGGCACGGGATCGAGCTCCTCCTTGCCTGTTTATATAAAACATGGTGGAGGTATTGTCTGTACTGATCCCGACGACTTTGCCTTGTATGTGGTCTCGAAAGTGTTTGCAGGCGTTGAACACCGCTCTGAGCTCCAGTACATTGATGTGTAGTGACTGTTCCGTGGGTGACCACAGTCCTTGAGTCACCTCTTCGCCCATGTGCGCTCCCCACCCTATGAGGGAGGCATCTGTGGTGAGGAAAACCGAGATTTGCGGCTGATGGAAGGGTACCCCTGTTAGCAGGTTCCTGGGGTTTACCCACCATTGCAGGGATTTGCGCACCCCGGATGTGGGCGACACCGCCCTGTGAACGGTGTGTACTGCCGGTTTGTATACACTGGCCAGCCAGTGCTGCATGCTGCGCATGTGCAACCTGGCGTTTTGTACCACAAACGTCGCCGCTGCCATGTGGCCCAGCAGCTGCAAGCACGTCAAGACCGGCACCGTAGGGCTGAAGGTGATGACTTGCACGAGGGAACCGATGGCTCGAAAGCGAGCCTCTGGTAGGTATACTCTCGCCGTGATCGAGTTTATGCAAGCCCCTATGAACTCTATGTCCTGTGTGGGGTCTATTTTTGATTTTGCCAGATTGATAACCAGGCCAAGTGAGGAGAACGTGTTTGCTGTGACGCGTATCATGCGGAGAACCTCCCCCTTCGAGGCCCCTTTGAGCAGGCAGTCGTCCAGATACGGGAAAATAAATACCCCCTGTCTGTGCAGGTAGGCTGACACCACCGCCAAGGTCTTGGTGAAGACTCTGGGGGCCGAGGACAGGCCAAACGGTAGGACTTTGTATTGGAAGTGTTCGTTGCCTACCATGAAACAGAGAAATCGCCGGTGAGCCGGATGGATGGTTATGTGGAAGTACGCGTCTTGTAAATCGAGGGCTGCGAACCAATCTCCATCGTCCAGTGCTGTAAGGATGGAGGCAATCGTGATCATCCGAAAACGTTGTTTGCGCAGATACCTGTTGAGGCCGCGAAGGTCTAAGATGGGCCTCCAGCCTCCTGTCTTTTTCTCCGTTAGGAAATACCGGGAGTAAAACCCTTTTCCTTGCAGTTGCTCCGGCACCCTTTCCACCGCCCCTATGAGCACGAGATGGGCCACCTCCTGCCTGAGCCTGGCTACATGGGAGGCCTCCTGGAGGTGGGGCTTGGGCGGAGGTCGCGATGGTGGGAGCGACTGGAAGGGGATGGCGTACCCCGTGGCTATGATCTCCAGCACCCATTTGTCTGTGGTGATCCTTTGCCACTGGTCGTAGAATGGTCGGAGGCAATGGTGAAATAGCCGCTTCGGATGACCTTGTGCGATGGTAGTGATGGCGCAGCCCTGGATCTGTATGTCAAACTTGTGGCCTTTGGCCCCGCCCCGAGGACGCACGGCCCTGTTGTGAGCGTCGCCTGGGAGTTCTGTACTGCTGGTGCTGCTGATGCCGCCCTTGCTCGTAACCCCTGTGATACTGGGGGCGCTGTTGCTGGTACTGGTACCGCCTTTGCTGAGGGTAGTACCTTTTCTTTGTGTATGGAGGGGTGTAAATCCCCAGGGTCCTGAGTGTGGCTCTTGAATCTTTACTGGAATGAAGGACCGAGTCAGTTGATTCAGCAAACAGCTTCTGCGAGACGAAGGGAAGGTCAACTATCTTTGCCTGCAGATCTCTCGGTATACCCGAGGTCTGGAGCCAGGACTCCCGTCGCATCACCACTGCAGTTGCTGTGGAACGTGCTGCTGTGTCCGCAACGTCCAAAGCAATCTGAACTCCCATCCTCGCAGCCGCGTAGCCTTCTTGCACTATGGCCTTGAGGAACGGCTTTTTGTCCTCTGGAAGCGAGTCCATGAGGGAGGTTAACCTAGAATAGTTGTCAAAATTATGGTTCGCCAAGTGCGCTGCGTAATTTGCCATTCGCAACGTTAAAGTAGAGGAGGAGTAGACCTTTCTGCCGAACAGCTCTAGCTTCTTGGCATCTTTGTCCGTTCCCCCTGTTTTAAATTGAGATGTTTTTGATCTTTGTTGCGAGGACTCCACCACCAAGGAGTTTGGCTGTGGGTGGCTAAACAGGAACTCCATGCCTTTCGCCGGCACGAAGTATTTCTTATCCGCTCTCTTTTGGACCGGCGGAATAGTTGCAGGGGTCTGCCATATGGTAGTGGCGGACTCTAAGATCGCTTCATCAAGCGGTATTGCTACTCTGGAGGAGGCCGGAGGTCTCAAATTTTTGAGGAGCTTATGGTGTTTCTCTTGCACCTCTGCTGTCTGGATGCCTTGTGTGAAGGCCACCCTCTTAAACAGCTCCTGAAACTGTTTGAGATCGTCCGTAGGATGGACGTCCCCCAGGGCCGTGGCCTCGTCCGGGGAGGAGAACGAGGAACCGCTGGGGTACGTCTCTCTGGACCCTTCCGGTTCCTGCTGGTGATGGTACACCCTCTCGCTGGAGGTTTGCGAGGGAAAATCTCCGGGTTCCATGACCAGTCCCCCCTGAGATGCTTGAGTCTCTGTCCCCGATCGCGATTGCCCTCGGGGGTACGAGGTAGTGTGTGGGGATCTTTCCCTAGTAGATTGCCGATGGTGTCCGTGCCCCGCGTGGTAGGGACGACCATGGCAGTATAGGCACTGTTCCTGGGAAGGCGACCTCGACCATTCCCTTGGTGCGTACCCTCTGCGTCTGGGGGAGGGAGATCGTTGAGACACTGGAGAGAGCGATTTAGCATAATAGTCCAGCGGTTCAAATCCCAGGAAGGGTGAAGGTGGTGCCAGCCATGGTGAGGCTGGTTGTAAAAATGGAGAAGGCGGCTCCGGGTAGGCTAGGGGGGACCCCTGCCTTCTGGTTGGAGTCTGCAACATAAGCGGAGGGCTGTGAGAAAGCAGCTCCACAGCCCTGTCCGGAGAGGGGCTGCAGTGCCTCCTCTTGTGAGCAGCCTTCCCCCTCCCTGGAGGAGGTAACTCCGCCCCCTGATGGGCGGGGGATCCCGGCCCCGTCGGCACCGTGCTAGGCACGCTCGAAGGCGGTGCCGCACGTGCGGTGTCCTTCTGCGCCTGCAGGCTACGTGCCTGCGCGCCCTGCACCGCCGGTTCCCTGGGGGTCGGTGCCGCTGTCTGCGGTGCCGCCGGTACCGGCGTTTGCTTAGCCGCCGCCCTGCCTGCGGTGCGGGGCGGCTGGCTGATTATCGGAGGCTGAGCCATTTCCACGTGGCTCTCCGTGCCGCCGCCGATCAGCTGTTGCTGCGGCTGGGGGCTGCTTGCTCCTCCCGTCCCGCTCACTGTTGCTGCCGGCAGGGATCGGGCCGGAGAAACTTTCCTCCGTTTTTGCGCTGATGAAGTGAGGGAGGCAGCTTTCCTTTTAAGGGCCCCGGAGGGTCCCTCCTGCTGCAGCCGCTCCAGCACGTCTGGCTGGAGGGCCTTGTCAAGAAGCAGCATTTTGATCCGCATCTCCCTGTCCCTCCGTGCTCTGGTTGTTAATTTAGCACAGAAGGCGCATTTCTGTGCCACATGGGACTCCCCCAGGCACCTTATGCATAGACTGTGCCCATCGGACACTGGCATCGCCTCTCGGCAGGACTCACATTTTTTAAAGCCTGAAGAGGACATTGTTGGTGAGTCTTTGAGTTTTTAAGTGGGTACTTAGCACCTTCTTTGTGCTGTTTTCCCCGTCCGATGGCCTGCCTCAGCAGGAGGGCTGATGGCCGTAGCTCCTGGCCTCTGGCGCTTGTTACTGGGACTGGGCTGAGCTGTCCCTCTCGTAGCTTGTTTGTTGTTGTTTTTTTTTTTTTTACAAAATAACAACCGGCTAACTTATAGTAGCCTAAGTAACTGAAAAACTTCAAAGAAAAAACAGATAAAGTCGTTGAATACGCTATTTGGCCTTAGCCTAGTCGGATTCCGTCTGCAGCCGACGGCGGTTAAGAGGAACTGGCGGGGACCGGATCGCGCACATGGCCAGGAGCGCGCAAGGGAGCGGCGCGCGCCGGCGCATGCGCGGTCCGGCAGAAACTGCTTGGAAGATCCGATCTGCGGCGCCGGGCAAGCCCGTCACCTATTGTGGAGCACCCACGGGGACACTCGAAGAAGAAAAATCACTTGATCATTATCTTCTGTTCTCCTTCCCTGGGGCACCTGGCATTGGCCACTGTCGGCAGATGGGATACTGGGCTGGATGGACCTTTGGTCTGACCCAGTATGGCCATTCTTATGTTCTTATGTTCTCATCCACCAACATCCGTAGTCAGGCATGATTTTAGTTAGTTGGATGACCACTTATCACAATGTAGCCAAGTTTCCAATGGCCCCATAAAGTTTGTTTACAGCCACCAATTCTGACTCTCAGTGTTCTGTGCTGTTTTTTAGCTGTAATTCACCTGTAAATGTCTTCTAAGAGCCTAGTAAGCAGAGGAAGTGATGGTAATGTGCTAGACAACATTGGCCTCCCATGGTCTGGCAAATTCTCTCATCTGGCACCAGTCAGGTACCGCGGGTGCTTAATTAGCGAGATGCAGCCTGTATCACCTGTTTTTAAAAGAGAATGTCCACTTTCCAGTTCCTAAAACTTGAGTGTGTTACACTGAACGTCCAAGAGGAAATACAGCTTATGTCATGTCATTTGGTCCCAATTTGAATGTAACTCATATTCACATGTTGGAAAAACACAAGGCTAGGCAAGAGAAAAAATGAAAAAAAAAATCAAAAGTAATTACTGAAATCACTGAGTGGCTAAATACTGTCTTACTGTTCTTAAAATCCTTCCAATTAAATGTTATTAATTTGTCCTTCAAAAGGCCAATATTTCATGGCAGATTCTGTAAGGAAGCAAAAATGTAGTGAAAAAAGAAAACTAATTTCTGAAAGGAAAGCTGCAAACACGGGATCTGAACAGTGATGAGTTCAGAAAGCACCATTTGTAAAGTTTTAATCCTTTTTGTAGTGAAATGTCATGGTTCCAAAAGCTTTCCATTAATGCAGCTCCCAAGCTTGCACTGCAAAATGGCATTTTTGTTGACTTACCTTTAGTTGCCTTTGGAAAAACAGTACAAGAGAGCCAGGCACAAGTGACCACTCAAGTATGAAAGAAGCAAAAGAAATAGAAGCATAACAGTTCATTAAGCCTGCTGAGCTCAAAAATCTCCTATTCTCAGTGTTTTGGAATACCTGCCCAAGATATACAGTTTTAAATACGAGAAAAGAAGTAGGACAACGGTGGACAGGAAGAGAAGAAAAAAATCTTCTAAAATCAGAAGTTACCTGTACAAGCAATAGCAAACTCGAAGCAAGCTGGAGATTGAGAACATTTAAAATAAACATTCATTACCCTGATACAGCTTCAGCTCATCTATTGAAAAAACTCCTCCCTCCCCACACTGGATCATCTTACCTCTTACCACAGAAATTCCAATAAAAACTATCTAGCATTTTTTGTTCTGAGCCAGAGAATTTTCAGTACTTCCTCCAGAGGTAAAAACAAAAATCTGCAGCTAACTTTCCTCAGTCACTGTAGCATATTTGAAAAATAAACAACAATCCAATACAGAGACAAAACTGAGTTGATTTCAAAATAATCATTATACAAGAAATTGTTAACATGCAACAAATCATCAAATCTTCTGCAATAAGAAGTTCAACAAAATGCAAACTAGTAACCTCCTGGCTGAATTGCGGACAATTACTGCACAGAATCCAAAGAGGTAAGGGAAGAGGACAAGAAACAAGTCTCAAACACATCTTGCAGTATGTTAACAGTCTCATCATCTGTCAACAGTATTTTATACACTCAAAAATAAAAACACACTAATAGGTTGAATTCAATCTATGCTTTAAGAGAACAGCCAGCAATGGAACTTGGTGAAGATTGTGGTCTTTCTGCAAGGCTTTACATGCAAGATACAAGCAGATGAACTGAGAACTCAACCAGTTCCTATAACTGAGCAAGGGAATATTTTATTTTTAATGTTTGTAAGATCTAGTTAGCAGGTATGCAAGCAAAAATGGGCTTTTTATAGGCTACTAACATAATTAAAAGAGCACATATGAGTCACATGAAGGTCAATATGGAATAGCTTGGGCTTCGCCATCTACTGTACTCAAAGTGTATAGAATCTAGCATGTGGGAAAGTATACTATGATTTGATAAAGTGTGATTCCATTTCTCCGTTTAGAATGAATTCATCCACAAAACGAGGAACTCTTGCTCATTTCTCAAGTTTCACTTTTCAAAAACTGGAGAAATGACAAAGTTTTGGACCTTGTCACCAAATGCACGAACACTGTGTCATGGAAAGTTCTTCCTGGTCTCTAAAGATCTTTGAAGCTCTGGAATACCATTTGAGATTCATTGTTCTACATCAGACTACATTGTTCTACAACTTTCTTCCCGGACAGCTCCTGTTCACCTCACAGATGAAATACATGGCTGTGATTGAAGTTCCTCTCACTGAAGTTGCACATGGGGTAGGAAAAAGAATGGCAGTGCGAAATTAATAATGCTTTTTATGTCTGTATGGTGCAGAATCCTCGTTCTCGTGGAACAGGGATTTTGCCTCCCTTGCAAAAAGCTGAGAAGGTAGCATAGAATTATAGCCTTATGCTGCCTAATTGCCAGGAAGTAACCAGAGAGGGAGACGAGCGACTGTGGATGACGTGGTAATCACCCAAACTCAGTGGGACTTTTGCTACTGATTCCTATAGGGTCAGGCAGGATTTTAGCCTTAGTAATGTAGTGTCAGATGGAGCTACACAGCAACTGTGGTTCAGTCACTGACTGCTAATGTTCAGATTGTGGCACAGCAGCAGTACGTGGTGGCTATGTCTACACTTGCTACAAACTTCAAAGGGGACACGGTAATCAAGCTGATGGGAGATTACCGATGAAGTGCTGCGATGAATACGCAGCACTTCATTAGGTTAATTCTCCTCTGCAGCAACTTTGAAGTTTCAAACTTCGAAGTGCCAGCATGCCGTGTAGCCGCAGGCACTTCAAAGTACCCGTGGCTACACGGCATGCTGGCACTTTGAAATCTGACACTTCGAAGTTGCCGCCAAGGAGAATTAGCCTAATGAAGTGCTGCGTATTCATCACAGCACTTCATTAGTAATTTCCTATCAGCCTGACTACCACGTCCCCTTCAACGTTTGGGGCAAGTGTAGACATAGCTGGTATGTTTCAGTCATGATGATGCAACATTATACAACAGACATTGCTGAAAGGAAAGGTTGAGGGCTTTGTGCTGAGACATCTTTGTGCCTCATTGCTTATCCTTTGTTCCAGGGTAAACGGCTTTCCATTTCCAACCTCTGCAGAGTTGAATGCCCTTCCTCCACACAAATCTATCTATGGAAAATCTATATTTCAAGAGGATAACAAAGGAAAAATTAAAAGCCAACTGCAAGATAAGACTAATAATGAGAGTCATGCAGATCCTGCAGGGTCTAAATATAGATAAAGGGCAATCTCTTGCAGATTTGCTAGCAGGTTGGATAGTCCAATGAATCCCCAGAAAAAATATCACCTTTATTTATTCTCAGTTCTTTGATCCTTCCTCTGTGTTCACCTTTTGATCTCTTCAGAAAGGACAAAAGTTTTTGCCATGGCTTGCCTACAGAACTCCAGGGGTTAGGTATCTCCTTTGGCATTCACCCAGTCTTCAGCGGGTGTGAGATGAATAGTCTTGTCCACTCCAGTGTCTTATTAAATGAGCCACTATGTAAGGATTCCACCTTGTTCATTCCAAACTGTAGCTGTGGCCTGGCCTGATATGGTTAATTTACTCATAAAGGAGGCCTCATTTTATGGAATACAGAAGTAGGAAAGGAAATAAGTCACCAAGTTGAAAACAATGTTTGTACTAAACAAGACAAAGTTAGCAGGTTAAGACAGAATGTCTGAGCCAATGAAGATGAGAGGGAAAACAAACAGAAAAGGAGAGGTTACTCACCCTGTGCAGTAACTGGAGTTTTTTCAGATGTTGTCCCTGGAGGTGCTCCACTTTTAGGTGCACCAGCGCTGCTACAGTCACTGGCTGATGATTTGTAGGTAGCAGTGCTCCACCACCCCTGGCTGTCTGTGTACACAGGGCACCGGCATGAGACACCTGCAGCACTTACTGTGCACACGCAGGCAGTTGCCTTCTATGTTCTGCTCTGATCCAGAACCCAAAGAAGGAATCTGAAGCAGAGGGGAGCAGGGTGGGTGGTGGTGAACCCACAGAACACAAAATCTTGAAAAACTCCAGTCACTGGAGGTTACCAGTAACCTCTCCTTCTTCTTCAAGGGTCCCCATGGGTGCTCCATATTTAGGTATCTACAAAGCAGTGTCATTGCTTGGAAGTGGGTCCTTCAGATGGTGTAGATCAGCTGATAACAGTAGAGATTGGCCAAATGCACTGTGCATCTCGGCAAAGGTTTGTATGGCATAATGCTGAGTGAACGTATGAGAAGATGCCCATGTAACTGCTCTGCTAATGTTGTCAGTGGACACGCCCTGGACGAACACTGTAGAGGCACCAATTGCTCATGTGGAATGAGCACAAACACCTGCCAGAGGTTCCTTGTTAAACTTATTGTAGGTGAGTCTTATACAGCCAAAGATCCATCTGGGCAGCCTATGTCTGGAGATAGGCATGCCAAGGGATCTTTCATCTGAGGAGATGAAGAGTTGGGTCATCTTCCAGAATGGCTACTCTCGCTGTAGGTAGAAGGCCATGACATGGCAGACGTTGAGGGTATGCTTGGGTCTGTCGCTATCGTTGGTATGAGGTTTAGGGAAGAAGACAGGTAAGTACACTGGTTCGTTGCAGTGGAAAGAGGTAAGTATTTTAGGGGGGAATTTAGGGTGGGTGTGAAGGCCCACTTTGTCCTTGCAAAAGGTCACATATGGTGGTTCTGACATCAGATCTCTCCGACCCTTTGTACCAAGGTGACTGCAACAAGGAAAGCCACTTTCATGGACAAGTGTAACAAGGAACAGGTGACTATCAGCTTAAAGGGTTTGCCGATTAGGGCCCTGAGGACCAAATTGATGTCTCAGGTAGGTGTTGGTTCTTTAATTGGAGGGAGTGTGTTGTGGATGCCCCTAAGGAACTGGCTGGCCAACAAGTGGGTGAAGACCAAGTGGTCTTCGATAGGTGGGTGGAAAGCCGATATGGCTGCCTTAATCATTTTGAGGAATAGGTTTGTTTGCTGAAGGTGAAGTAGGTGAGTATATGTAGGATCCCCACATGCATCAGATCACATGTTTGGGAGAGGCACCAAGCTATGAAGTGTTGCCATTTTTTGAGTAGGTCTTTCTCATTGCAGGTTACCTACTGTTCTCGAGAATCATTCAGAACTGAGATGGACTTTGCAGCTCTGAATCTGTCAGCCAACCAGGAATCAGGTGTGGAGGTGAAGGCAGTCAATGGCTGGGTGGCATATGGACTCATTCTGTTGGGTGAAGAGCAAGGAGACAGGAGAAAGCCAATATGGGGGACATCTGAACAGCTCTAGAAGTTCTGAGAACCAGGTCTGTCTGGGCCACTGGGGTGCTAGTAGTATGATCCGAGCCCTGTCCCACTTTATCTTGAGCATGACCCTCTGAATGAGAGGAATCGGTGGGAATGTATATGTTAAAGGTGCATTCTATGTGATCTTGAATGCATCCCACAGTGAATTGCAGACTAATCCATGTCCGGAGCAATAGTGGAGGCAGCATGTGTTGGCATTTGTAGCAAACAGATCCACAGTTGGGAACTCCATCTGCAGAAGACATGGTAATGGTGGATCTGCAGATATCCCACTTGTGGTCAAGAGGGAAACTGCAGTAAAGATTGTCCACAAGTAGATTATCACTGTCTGGTATGTAGGCTGTCAGAAGGTGGATTTTGCAAGGGATACACAATTTCCACTGTTGCACCGCTTCTCAGAGGAGTTGTTGTGAGCGTACTCAGCCCTGTTTGTTAATGTAGTGCATTGTTGCTGTATTGTCCATCATTATACAGAGTGTACGGTTGGTTAGATGTGTGGCAAAATGCATGCAGGCTTACCATACTGCTCTGAGCTCCACAAGGTTGATGTGCTTGAGCCGCTCATTTGTTGACCATGTGCTCTGAACCACTTGGCTCCTGAGGTAGGCACCTTAGCCTAGAAGTGAAGCGTCCATCGTAATCGTGGTAGTTGGAGAGGGGAACCCCTTTGCATACCTTCTGTGGCTGCATCCACCAATTGAGAGAGTCCCTGGCTGTAGCTGGGATGCTCAGTGTTTTGTTCAGTGGATGGACATGGGGCCTGAACCCTGCTCTGAAGCAGGCCTGCACTGGTCTCATCCAGAGGCATGCATGAGGTACGAAAGAGATTGCTGCTGACATGTGACCAAGGAGACATAGATATTGCCTGGCAATTAAACTGGGACTGACCTGCAGTGTGAGAATGAGGTCTTGGATTGCCTGTGGTCTGTATAGAGGCAGTGGCTATCTGGCAACCCAAAAGTG
Source organism: Carettochelys insculpta (assembly GCF_033958435.1). Classification (NCBI taxonomy): domain Eukaryota; kingdom Metazoa; phylum Chordata; order Testudines; family Carettochelyidae; genus Carettochelys; species Carettochelys insculpta. Next base: position 11,368,917 of record NC_134147.1, on the reverse strand, counting down.
TCCCTATGATCTTGAGCGAGTCGGTGTCAGGGTGCACTTTGGTAGCTTTATACATAGACTCAGATAGGAGAACAGTGTTCAGGTCAAAGCTGTTGCCTGTTGGTTCTGAGCTGAAGAGTGGCCCCTTATTAGACAGTCATCTAGGTAGGGAAAGATTTAGGTTTGTTCAGAAAACCTTTGGTGCTGTGCATAGGCTGAAGTGTAGCACCCCGTATTGGAAGTGTCATTTCACTATCACAAATCTGATGAATTATCTGTGCGATGGGTGGATGGCAACATGAAAGTAAGCATCCTTGAGGTCGAGAGTGGACAGCCAATCCCCTTTCAGTAGTGCAGGGATGATCATGGCTAATGTCACTATCTTGAATGTTTGACAGAGTACATACCGGTTTAGATTTCTGAGATCTGGTATGGTTCTTCAACATGCTGTTTTCTTCTGTGTGGTATTGGCTTGCCATGCACGGTAGAATGCTCCTAGCCTTGAGCTGAAGATGGTGTGTAGTTCTGGCTGGCTAGCTATAGGGACCATGCAACTCTCAACCAAATCTTCAAAATGACAGAGAGGCCGGAGCCTGCTGGGTCAGAAGCTGATCTGTCTTCCTCAATTGTTTCTGACATCGTTTGTTTTCATAGTGTCTGTTACTGAATGGAGATGGTTTATACCTGTAACTGAATTATCTGGTTTGTTTATGTTTTGCAGTGCCCGTTTGGATGCCCACGATACACCAGGTGACCCTCAAGTCTTTGAGGGAGTGAAGTGTTTCGTTTGTGTTCTCTGTGAAGAGTTGAGATATTTTGAAAGGAAGGTCTTCTTTCGTGGTTTGGCCATCCCTGCGAAACCCAGATAGTTGTAGCCACGACACCCACCTTATTACCAGCGCTGACACTAGGGACCTAGCGGTGATGTCTGCTGCATCCAGGGCTAATTGTAAGACTGTCCTTGAAATGAGCGAGCCCTCTCCCATGAGGGCCTTGTATTGATCTCTTTTGTTATTTGCAATTGTTTCAATAAAAGTATGAAGTTGGTCAAAGACGAAGTGTGTGTATTTTGCAAGCAATGCCGCATAATTGGCAATGTGAATTTTTAGGTTAGCTGATGAGTACAACTTTTTCCCCAGGGCATCCAGCCTTTTCCACTCTTTAGATCCCAGGGTGAATCTGGAATTCAGCTGCCTACCCTGATTTACAGCCTCTATTACTAGTGAGTTAGAGGGTGGGTAGGAGAAGAGAAATTCAGCACCCTTTGAGGCAAAATAGTACTTTTGATCCAGTCTCTTTCACATGGGTGGAATGAGGCCTGGGGTGTTCCACAGAAACCTGGCTGGATCAAGGAGGGCTTCATTAATTGGTATTGCCACCCTGTTCTGGGTGGATGAGTATAAGATGTTAGCCACCTGGTGATGTGTATCCCTCAGGGTCAAGTGGGATATTACAAGCCTATCTGACACCCTCTTGATGAGGTCTTGAAAAGACCTGGGGTTGTCACCCTACAGGGAGGTGGGTGATGGCGTAGTCTAGCCAGTGGAGGATGCTGTAGCCAGACAGAGTCTCCCCCTTACAAGCCAGCTTGCTCGTTGCCCCCCCCACTGAGGAGCACACAGGGCACGGAAATGGCTGCTGACAGCACAGTCTTTGATGCCCTCATTGAGGCCCAGATATGCTAGCTTATCGTGACCCTGAGAAGCAGAAAGTACAGCTAGAAGGCTAACAGGCCAGACTGTCAACATGGGCGGGGGGGTGAACCCTCAAGAAATCACCCCAGCTGGCATTGATCAATATGATGCACACACACAATCACTCAGAAGGGGACGTGCCCCGCCCGCACAAAAGAATGTCCTGTACTCCTAAATTGTTTATCTCTTGTCTTACAAGTGCAAACTAAGTAGAAATGCCCTTGTAACAAACTGGAGTCACAAAGACAAACCAGTATGATCTGGCACCATAGATAAGAAAGAGAATACATAACCCAAAAGGGGTATAAAAGATGGGTCCAGCAGAACTCTAATTTTGAGTGCATTTCAACCAACTTCCTGCTGGTCGGGTCAGGTGATTGCCTCCCGAGGTCCACTACTGGGGACGCCCAACCTCGTATTCGTCTTTCCGCGGAATTGAGTGACCGATCCGGCTTGGCTACGCTGGTATCGAGAGACGCAGAGAGGGTAAGATACACCCATGCTAGGTCTCTGACTTTTTTGTGCACAGCTAAAGAATTAGAGCTCTGTAACTAGTGCCAAGATATCATTGTGTTAGATGGTAACAGATATCTTTGTATTGGATTGTAACGTAACTTGTTAACACCTGTACTTTGCTAGCATATAAGAAGTAAACAATAGCCTTTTGTAACCACACGCTTATAACTGTAGCTTAATAAACTTGTAACTAGTTAAGATCCAAGCCTAACTATTTTTGTTAACCCTTTTGTCACTGCAACACAGCCGGCACAACAAAAGAACTTTAACCATTTGGTTACAACAGCCTGGCCGTAGGTAAGAGTGCTAGGAGCTGCCTGCTCTAACAGTAAAAAACTGGGTTGCTTAGGACCCAGGGGAGTCCGTCAGCCTGTCTTGGCTGCTTGCAGCGACGAGCTCTCTGCTCTTGTAGTTTTAAACTTGGATGATAACAAGGGCATAGTTGGTACCTCACCGCACATTACCTGGCCGCCGGCTAACAGAATTGGCGCAGCGAGCAGGGTTGTGACACAGGCTGTACCACAGTGACAAAATGAAACCAGTCATGATAAACAACATGGATTTCCCCAACATAGAGAAGGAATTCACCCAGGAAGGATGGCGTGACCCTAAATGGGACGAGGGAATGTTGGAAAAGAACTGGGGACAATCAGAGAAATCACGGTTGCAGCTCTGTAAGCAGAGAACTGCTTGTAAACTAAAAGAGAAAAAGGAATATTGGAGTAGTTTTGTATCTGGCTGTGAGATACAGCTCCTTGGACAAAAGCCCAGATTATAAGACCTTGAAGAAACTGCCCAAGTCTGAAAGCTTTAGTTCAAGTTCTTAACTCTTTGTGGTACAAAGTGTAGTTATGTAAACATTTATGTTGTGGTGTATGTGTATGTGTATGTGTCATGGAGTTTTGTTCACATTAATTGTTTTGCTAACACGTGTTTGTGTCATGTCATGGAGTTTTGCTCAATGTTGTCTGTCTGTCTGTCTGTTTGTCCTGCTGGTGCATCCATAAGGAGGGGATGCCTTACGATATGGACACCTTTCAATATAGGTATAAAGGATCTAAATCCCTTTAGTGATACTTAAAATGGTAATATCCAATAAAATGTCACTTTGGAAAATAAGCATGTGATTTGAGGTTAAGAGTAAGTGAGTAAGTCCTTAACTCTAAGGGTCTGGAGAAAATTCAGAGTGAGTAGCCTGCAGAGTTTAGAAAGAACTGAGCATATTTGTAAATGGAGTATTCCAATATGTAACCTGCCACCCCAAAGGGGGTAGAAAAGTATTCTTTTGTCTTTCAGAAACACAGGAAAGCTGGTAGTTACTGAAGAACAACCTAAACATCATGAATCTCCTTTTAAAATGAAGAATGTGGTTTTGTATTTTATGTTTGTGCTTATCTTATTAACAGCCTGACTCATGTAAGCGAAGCATGGGGATGATTACTGCTGTTCAAGCAAATTGGTTTGCTTCCAAATTATCCTAAGTAGCCCAAACTACTGTCTGGCTTGCCCTGTCTGCCAAGCCCATGACGTGGGCAAACCTGTAAAGACAGTTCTGACAACTAGATCTCTGCCTTTAGGACTGTTCCTGCAGTTATAAATGAGCTTCATTCAGCTACCCAAATGTAAATCTTTTAAAATGTGCTGGTTATTGTTTGTTTGTTCTCGGGATGGGTAGAGGAATGTCCATGCCGGATAGCTGATACTGCACAGAACTCCACCTTAATTAAGGAATCCCTATGGAAGGTGGGAATGCCTAGTGAGTACCACCATGCCACCGAGCAACCCCTAAGTATAGGACATGCATCAGCCCACCAAAAGAATAACACCCCGGCTGCACAGCTAAATAACCTGGCAGATGCAGCAGCCCAGATCTCTGCCACCCAAGCAGATTGGGAACATTTGTATCTATGGCTGCATGAGACTCTGGGGCACACAGGGAGTGATGAGCTGGTACGGCAAGCACATATCAGGGGGTGGCCTATCACTCACCAACAGGCCAGAGACCTGTTGCAAGCCTGTACTATCTGTGCTAAAACCTGAAAACACATAGCTGAAGGACAGCGATTTGCCAGACTAAGAGATGGGAAAACACTATGGGCAACCTGGCAGGTTGATTACATTGGCCCACTTCCTACTACCAGGCAAAGGTGTAAGTACCTCTTGACTGGAATGGAAGTTGTTTCAGGAATTGGTTTTGCATACCCTGCCCCATTGGCAACAGGACTGTCCACAATTATGGGACTAAACCGCTTAACAGCAATTGTCCCTGTACCCCAAGAAATCCAGTCTGACAACAGCTCACACTTTAAAAACAAAGTAGTACAAGAGTGTGCTACTAAGCATGGAATTCAATGGACTTACCACCACCCGTACCGACCCCTGTCCAACGGCATAGTCGAGCGCTGGAATGGGCTGTTAAAAAACCACCTGAAGCCCACGGATGGCACTTGGGGAAACAGGCTGGATGAGGTTGTACAGAGACTAAACAATGAGCAAACCCCTACGGGCAGTCCAATCAGCAGAGGATTCTTCCCTACAGGGGAAAATTCCTCAAACTTCGGCTGCACCACTCAAGGACTCCAAATCTAATCCTGGAGATACTGTTGTAATTAAACACCCTAGTCTGGGAACACAGACTCATGTACTGCACTCATACAAAGGTTAGGGTGTAGAGTGCTTTAGGCTCTAAAGGGAACCAATAACCATTACCGAGGCTTGGATCACATCCAAGACCGGCTGACCTTGTGTTTTCTCTCCAGAAAAGAAGGAACCACCTGGAATACACATCTCCCTGGGAGGAAGCAAGGCAATGGCCACCTGTAACATCAGTACACACCAAAGAACTTTAATGTATATAATATATGCATGCTGCTAGATGCCACATTAATACTAAGAGACTCTTAGTAATTGCTATAGGCCTAGTTGTGTTGTAGCTACCTTCAACCCAGATGACAGCATGGCACCTGAACTCCTCGTCATCTTCCTGACAACCTTGCTGACCTCTGCTACGCCTAAGCATCCCCTCAGGAATGCCATCCAGTCCATCGTCTCCACCGCTGGTGCCACAGATTGCTGGATGTGTACCCTGCTGAACTCCTCTACCACATTGGGAATTAAGTTTGTCCCTCTGAACCTGAATGATTGGTGGGAAGTTCTGGTTCTGGTTTTGTTATTGTACCCTGTAACGGGATGAGGCTTGCTGGGATTTGAGTCCCTGACAACCTTGTTGTCCCGGGTGCTGGGAGGGTGGAACTGAATGTCTTGCTTGTAATTCCTCGGAGTGGAAGCCATCGCGTGCGAGGAAGCTCCAAGGTTAAGCTGGGCCCTTCTGTCCCGTCCTCCTAGCCAAGCTGGTGTGGGTAGAGGTAACCGGTTTAAACTTTCGTGGAACTGAGTGTCTTGCTTGTAATTCCTCGGAGTGGAAGCCATCGCGTGCGAGGAAGCTCCAAGGTTAAGCTGGGCCCTTCTGTCCTGTCCTCCCACCCACGCTGGTGTGGGTAGAGGTAACCGGTTTGAACTTTCTGGATTATACCATAATTCCCATCTGCCTTCCTGTCTAATTGTTCTCTGTCTGAGTGTCAGCAAGCGATGGGTGGGTCTCAAAGTATGTAGTCCTGGCCCAACAAGGAGGATTTTGTGCTGTAATTAACCAATCTTGCTGCTTTTAGGTAAACACTCAGAACAGATTAAACAGGATGTATCTGCCATCAAAGATGCAGTTAAAATCTTACATGCTGTAACTATCTCATGATTAAAATGGTTAGCTCAACAATTAGAATTTTCTCTTACTCCATTCCTGCACTCTATTGTAACCACTATTTTGATTGTTCTTATCATAGTAGTTGTGTCTTGTATAACACTGTGCATCGTTAGGAGACTAATTGACGTGGCTATCTCCTCCACGCAAATCCGATACATGGAGCTGACAAGTGATCCTAGCCAGTTCCGCGATTCCCCACGTACTGATCGGATCATTGGGCACTTTTAGACTTCCCCCAAGGAGGGCAAAAGGTGCTGGCATCACCACCACCTTGCGTTCTGGGATGTAGTGTGGTGCATCAGGGGGTGGAATGTAGCCAGACAGAGTCTCCCCCTTACAAGCCAGCTTGCTCGTTGCCCCCCCCACTGAGGAGCACACAGGGCACGGAAATGGCTGCTGACAGCACAGTCTTTGATGCCCTCATTGAGGCCCAGATATGCTAGCTTATCGTGACCCTGAGAAGCAGAAAGTACAGCTAGAAGGCTAACAGGCCAGACTGTCAACATGGGCGGGGGGGTGAACCCTCAAGAAATCACCCCAGCTGGCATTGATCAATATGATGCACACACACAATCACTCAGAAGGGGACGTGCCCCGCCCGCACAAAAGAATGTCCTGTACTCCTAAATTGTTTATCTCTTGTCTTACAAGTGCAAACTAAGTAGAAATGCCCTTGTAACAAACTGGAGTCACAAAGACAAACCAGTATGATCTGGCACCATAGATAAGAAAGAGAATACATAACCCAAAAGGGGTATAAAAGATGGGTCCAGCAGAACTCTAATTTTGAGTGCATTTCAACCAACTTCCTGCTGGTCGGGTCAGGTGATTGCCTCCCGAGGTCCACTACTGGGGACGCCCAACCTCGTATTCGTCTTTCCGCGGAATTGAGTGACCGATCCGGCTTGGCTACGCTGGTATCGAGAGACGCAGAGAGGGTAAGATACACCCATGCTAGGTCTCTGACTTTTTTTGTGCACAGCTAAAGAATTAGAGCTCTGTAACTAGTGCCAAGATATCATTGTGTTAGATGGTAACAGATATCTTTGTATTGGATTGTAACGTAACTTGTTAACACCTGTACTTTGCTAGCATATAAGAAGTAAACAATAGCCTTTTGTAACCACACGCTTATAACTGTAGCTTAATAAACTTGTAACTAGTTAAGATCCAAGCCTAACTATTTTTGTTAACCCTTTTGTCACTGCAACACAGCCGGCACAACAAAAGAACTTTAACCATTTGGTTACAACAGCCTGGCCGTAGGTAAGAGTGCTAGGAGCTGCCTGCTCTAACAGTAAAAAACTGGGTTGCTTAGGACCCAGGGGAGTCCGTCAGCCTGTCTTGGCTGCTTGCAGCGACGAGCTCTCTGCTCTTGTAGTTTTAAACTTGGATGATAACAAGGGCATAGTTGGTACCTCACCGCACATTACCTGGCCGCCGGCTAACAGATGCCAAGGGAGAGAATTGTGATGGGAGTGGAGAATTTGACCGATCATCTCCCCTAATCATCTCCCATAGTCCTCAAGCTCTGAAATCTCAGCCCTGTCCAGTGACTGGATACTAAGGGGTTGAGGTCTGGTCATCAGTAGAGGCTGAGGTAATGGCTGGGGAAAGCGCTGCTGACAAAAGCCGCCCACAGATCCTAGTATGGCCAGCTGGGTGGCATGGGTGGTGGCATCTACTGCTGTTGTTGCTCTGGTAGTTGTACTGGCTTGGATGAAGGTTTTCTCACTGTTTTCTGAGGTAGGATATCATCATCCGAGTCAGAGAAACTTGCTGAATCAGAAGCTGGAGTGGCTGAATGTGAAAGCCTTGACCTGCGTAGAGAGCCCTCGTGAAGCAGCGGGGTGACCGGTACCGAGGTGACTGAAAGCTCCCCTGCAGTAGTGTTATAAATGGTGGAGGGGGCATTGGTACCAGAGCCCACTGCACTGTCGGTGCCAAGAGCACAACAACAGCTGAAGACAGGTTAAGTGCTTTTGTGCGCTTTGCTGGTGCTGGCCTGTCAGCACTAAGAGCTGATGGCACTGGTGTACTCTGTGTGGAAGCTGGTGTGTACTTTTTCTTAGTCAACTAATTCTGCAGTGCCAGGCTGAATCGAAAAGCCACACCGTCTTTCCATTTGAAGAGGGGCGAGCCCTCTCCTTATGCCACCTCTTTGGCAAAACACCCATAGCTGCCCCTTTAGAAGTAGGGAGGGTGGTAGCGTGTGTCTGGTCGGTTTCACCATCAGGGAGACAGACGCAGAGGAAGTATGCAACCTCTTCTTTGCTCCAGGGAATTCCCCCTTATCTCCAGGGCTTGTCCACCTCAAAGCACTATCAGTAGTCTCAACCTTCTGTGGGTTATGCCCGACGGGGGAGTCACTGTGAGTGTCGTCCATAGGTCTCAGAGCCTGCTCCATCTGCCAGATACAGAGCTGCTGTTGCCTGACTCTTCTGGCAGCGGCTAGAGCCGCGTGAGAGAAACTGTGTCTGCAGCTTTTCTCTGTTGTCTTATTTTCCTTCTGTTATTGAGATGTTTACCGAAGGTAAGCTACAGGACTTCTGTTTCTGATTCTCTTTTTCAGCTGACTGAGGTGAGGGAGCTGCTCTTGCCACCAAAGTAGGCAGCAGTCACAGAAGAACTGAGGAGCCAGCTGCCCCTGTATGCGTAGTCAGTGCTACAGGCCTGTGTCCTGCACACGTGGACAGCTGGGCGGGGGAAGAGGAGACACTGCCATCCACAAATCTATGGCCATTGGGTACAGCAGTGCTAAAGGCGGAGCACCCATGGGGACCCTTTACGAAGAACTATTAGGAACTAGATAACAAGGGAAAAGACATTCGGAACATAGAGATGAGGCAAAGAGAAAGTTGAAGCAAGGAAAGTATGTGGACCAGGATTAGTTCTTGCAAAGCAACCAAGCTCATCCAAAAATATGAGATATGTAATGTTTATAAAGTGAGGCTTCGGTGTAACTTTGAAGCTATGAAGTCCTGTGGCATTTTATAGACTAACAGATATTTTGCAGCATAAGCTTTTGTGGGCAAAGACCCACTTCGTCAGATAGTTTATGCTCCAAAATATCTGTTAGTCTATAAGGTGCCACAGGACTTCTTGTTGTTTTTGAAGATACACACTAACTCAGCTACCTCTGTGATATTTTGAAGCTACGATGTACCCTGCATCTGAATCAGATCAACTCAGCATCGCACTGCTGTATGTCAAACAAAATCAGCTGAATTGCAATGGTGGGAGTTGAACTGAGTTCTTGGGAAGTGAGGGGAACAAGGTTTAGGAGGGAATCCCAACACATCAGTGGGTCTTCACGTGGTGGCAGAAATCATGTGCTCTCCTCTCCCATGAAAGAGAGAAACTGACATGTTTCTACTGCCAGCTGACTAACTTCTAAGTTATCTAAGAGAGCTATCCCAAAATTCTTAGTAATCCCAAGTGTTACCTAGCAACCTTGCACTAGGGATTATGACATATGTGGTATCTTGGATACTGCGGCTACTGAGTTTAGGATTATAGGGCCTCAACAGCTCATTTAATAGATAGGAAGTTGGCATTAGGAACAGGATTGGTATCTGCACAAGATGCCACGTGGCTCACTGGCAACCTTCTACCTCCAGAAATCTGTGGACTGAGAAAAGCACTAGATCTTGCTTGACAATTTTCCAAAGAAGATGTTTGAGGGAGCAGCCACATGGAACTTCTGAAAGACCACAAATTTATGGAATCATTTGAGAATAATATCAAAGGGTATAAAATATTTGGTATTCCTGGGTGAAGCGAGAGCATTTGTTGGGTGAGAAGAAAATATGGGAATTGTAAACAGCATCAACTCAAATGTATGAAGGTAAGAGTTCCTGAAACAATTTGATTTTGGATGGGTCCATGGTTCCATACAAATGTTTCACACTGCCTTTACCACCAGTAAAGATAAGTATTTGAGAATGCATCTTGCAGGACTAGTCCATCAACACTCCCATGAAACGTCCCCTGCATTGTAGAATTGACATTCTTTTGTTCGTTAGAACAAGTTTGTCTATTTCAAAGCTGAAGAAGTAATCTTTCAATTTCCCCCAAGATGTGTTCAAGAGGTCACCAACTAGTATGCCACTGAAAATTTCCAAAAGGGAATTTAAAAAATAGACATGATGAAAGAATGAAACGTGACTGATTATAGCTCCAAGTCTACTCATACAGTAATTGGCTTTTAATGTTATTTTTTGCACTTACCATTTCCTTGTGATTTGGGTAGAATGTTTGTTCAATTAGAGGGAACTTCTCCACACCCAGAGTTTTGTAGATGGACACCATTTGGGCAAACTGTAAAAGAAAACAGAACAACAATGCTGAAGGGCAAAAAACAGATTCTACTGAAATGACCTCCAAACTGTAATTCTGCATTTTAATTGGTGCATTTCAAAAACAAAAAAACACCTCCAGATCAAACACATATGAAAGTTATGCTGCTTTAAATTCAGCCAGACTGAGGTTCTTTCTGTGTACTAATGAAATGCATATATAACACCTAATTATTGCATAGCACATGTACTGACAACACACATTAGGCTAATGGCTTTAGATACCCTTTACTTGATGTAACTTAAGTGTATTTTGTGATAACATATTTGTATAAGAAATATTCCACTTCTTTAGTACCTTCCATCTCAAGATTTTAAGATATTTTCCAATTATCAAGCAATGAAGGCCCTTAGCACATTTGCTCAGTTGCTGATTGATTTTGCAAGGAGAAACAGTGAGAGGTGCTAACTGATTTCTCACGATTACAGCGGATGTCAGGACAGCAACAAAGAAAACTTTTATTTCCCAGCTCTTTGTTCTGTGTCTTAATCACAAGACTATCCTTCAATACCTTTAGCCAAAAAAGATCCAATTATTTAACTGAGTATGCAACACTCCATTTACCTGCCACAGAAATGCAGTCACCTCTAGTATGGACTGCAGTAGCTCAGGCTATGTCTACAGTAGCCCAGCAGAGTGACCACTCAGGGACCTACCCCTTTGGTAAGGACATACAAAATCGACCTCTCAGGGGATTCAGTCGACCCCTGTACTTCTTGCAAGACTGGAGAAGTATGGGTGGTCGATGGGAGAAACTCTCCCTTCAACTGACCTTCAGTAAGGATGGCCAGGTAAGCCAAATGCAGATACGTCAATTCTAGTCACACAATTGTCATAGATAAAATTGCGTATCTACAGTTGAGTTACTTTGCCTAGTGTAGACATAGCCTAACAGTGCAAAGCAATAAGGCTATGTAATAAGCATTAAGCAAGGAGTACAGGAGTCAACTGTGAACCCTGAGAGGTTCATTTTGTTTGTACCTACCAGTTACACAAAATTGAAACCCAGAAGATCGACCCTGAGCAAGTCGATCTTCTGGGCTACTGTAGATATAGCCTAATATTCAGTACTTTCAAATAGAAAATGAAGATGAACTTCATATTAAATAGATACTACTGGGAATATCTGTGGGCTGTATTATATGCCAGCTTCAGACATACACAACTTAGCATAACAAAATTCTGGTAAAAAATATATATGCCACTTTGCTGGTTTAAAAAAAAAAGTAATGAACAATAACACTCTGTAGCACCATGTAGTCTCATCAAACACCTAATCTGTTAAAAGCAATTAAGGCCTGGGCTAAGGCCATTTGCATAGCTAGAATCAACATATCAGGATTGACTTTTTTCCTTGATGTAGGATCAGGGATCTTCAGGCTCGTGCTGACATCCCTTACTCTACACATAAGTGTGGAGTACCAGGGTCGACAGTCAAGCCCAGAGAGACAGATTTTTCCGCATCTTCACACATGCAGTCAAATCAATCCCTGGAAGACTGATCGTGGTGCACTGACCCCCAAGTAAGTATAGACATACCGTAAGAGCTCAGGGCATACCAAAAACTCTAGAAGGGAAATATGGTAGATAAAACCTTTTGTGTTGGAATTTACAACTGGCACCAAAAATTTGATTAATTTAATTTATTTGATTCATTTAATTGTGATAGATTAATGGTGTTTACAAAGCTCTTGGTTTTTCATAAACATATTTTTAACTCTGTAAGACCCATGGAAAATGCCTGAGAATTGAGTAGCTCTCAGCAAAAGATGAATATATGCTGGATATATGCAGCATTACTACAGTTGTCCTAGCTGTCAGCCCCAAGATAACAGGAAGTCAAGGTGTTTGAGGTAATATTTTCATTGGACCATCTCCTACAGGTGAGACAAGCTTTTACACTTACAAAGACAAAAAGAGGAACTGTGTGTGAGTTAGTAAGATTGTCTCTCTCAGCAGAAGAAGTTGGTCCAACAAAAGATATTACCTCACCTACCTTGTCCAACTAGCCGAATAGCATCTAATATAACATTATAATGAAGACAAGGGAAAATAAATTATGCAGAACACCAAAATAGAGAGGCTTATGAGTAGAATTCCTGAAGTTCTATTATTTATCCCAGTCTCAGATTTGTATCCCTGCACACTAAGGATATTTGGGGCCTCCCACCTTCCTTAAAAAGCTCCCCTGCCCACCTCACAGAAACCACAGAATGTCCTTCTTTCCTCCCCTCAAGTGTCCTCCCATGCCACTCCACACACATACTGCTGCATGATCCTCCCACTCCACATATATCCAAACATCTACCACCAACCTCCATTTATCCTGACAGCTGCCCTGACAAACCTGCTGCTTGCCACAACCTCAAAAATCTGAGGTCCAATAACCACATCCCTTGCTCCCCCAATATTCCTCACTGGCTTCCAAGCCTGCAGACCCTCAGTCACTCCTCACAGCTGACCAACAACTTGCCCCCAGAATGAGGAGGGTGAACAGGTCGGGAACAGCATTGCAACATGGAGCGAGGGATCCCAGAACTACTCAATTTTTAATTTTGTTTCTGCCCCATCTCCTACAAGTTTGTGGGGCCCTGTACAAGTGCACTGAGTGCTAATTGGTTAATCAGGGCCTCATTTATTCCTGTTCCAATCACAAAACTCGTGAAGCCCCTGAATTTGAAATCAACAAACAGATTCTACCTATTAAGCACATGACTCTTGCCTCGCTACCTGCTGTATCAGAACATTTAGAAAACAAAGTGCTCTGTTATTAAAATTACTTTATTTAAACAAATTATCCTATTAGCTTATTAAAGCTTTCTAAATAAGACATGATTTTTTTGTTATTGAATTTCACTACGGTAGTTAGCAAACATTCAAAAGATCAAATATCTAAAGCAAATGGAGAATTTCCATCATGTTTTAAATAGTTAAATATCATTAGAATTTAAGGTGAAAGCCAGAAGAGAATTTAGAGACACAGCTGACGTCTACAATATTGCATACTCAAAACTGAAATAAAATTTAGTACAGAAAACATTTCAACCTAGCAAGAGCAATGATGGTCTGCGTCTCTATATCAAACAAAACAAGGACTTATTAGTTTCTATGACAAGGTCACAGGCTCTGTGGACAGGGGGAAGTCAGTGGATAGGATATACCTTGACTTCAGCAAAGGTTTTGATACAGTCTTCCAAAAAAGAAATCTGATGCAGTTCAACAAGAAGTGTAGAGTTCTACACTTGGGAAGGAAGAATCCCAAGCATTGTTAGGCTGGGAACCAATTGGCTAAACAGCAGTTCAGCAGAAAGGGACCCAGGGGTTACCATGAATGAAAGGCTGAATATGAGTAAACTGTGTCCTTGTAGCCAAGAAGGCTAATGGCATATTGGGGTGCATTAGGAGGAGCATTTCATGCGGATCTAGAGAAGTGGTTGTTCCCCTCTATTCAGCACTGGTGAGGCCACATCTGGAATACTGTGTCCAGTTTTGGGCCCCCCCAGCATAAAAGGGTGTGGATGTGCTGGAGCAGTTTCAGTGGAGGGCAACAGAAGTGGGGGTGGAGCACATTACCTTTGAGGATAGGCTGAGGAATATGGGCTTGTTTAGTTTACACAAGAGAAGACTGGGGGGTGCTTTAATAGCAGCCTTCAGCTTCCTGAAGGGGAGCTCTAACGAGGATGGTGAGAAACTGTTCTCAGTGGTGTCAGACAGCAGAACAAGGAGCAATGGTCTGAAGCTAAAGAGAGAGCGGTGTAGGTTGGATATTAGGAAAAACTACTTCACCAGGAGGATGGTGAAGCACTGGAATGTGTTGCCTAGAGAGGTGGTGGATTCTCCATCCCTAGAGGTTTTTAAGTCCTGGCTTGATAAGATCCTGGCTGGGATGACTTACTTGGGGTTGATCCTGCCTGAAGCAGGGGACTGGACTAGATGACCTCCTGAAGTCCCTTCCAGCCCTGTGATTCTATGACAAAAAACAGGGTACAGGAAAGAGATGCTGAAACCAAACTCTCAGCTCCAGCATTGAGTATTGCCTTCCTTCTATTTCTATTTGCAAACCCTTCTGCATCAAATTATATCATTCTTTAGTTTTCAGAACAGCCTGATGTTACTGGCTTGATTATACTTGGTTAAGTATTCTAAAGTTAAGGAAAGCTGGGCATGAGATGCTAGATATTGTATACAAATTATAACTTTATTTAAAAGTGACAATATAACAACTTTTTGCCATGTGTAATTTTTTTTTATTTTGTGCCATTAATGGACCTATTGCAAACCAAACAAATTGGGTCTGAGAATTTTCAGAATCCAAATCCAGAGTTGCATCCAAAGTTAATAAACAGACCCTATATTTGGGTTGCATAGGGGTTGTTTGGCTTAAAACCTGCAAAAACACAAGAAATGTGCTTGACTGCAAGCACTGGAGTAGCCCCCATGGTTTCAAAGACAAAGATTCATACCGGCGATTGAGCACATGTGCACAATAGCAGTCGAAGCTCCAGAATGCACTGGGACTCAAGGAAGCACAGTGCCTCATGGAGAGGCCTGTTGCATACAAGCAGTTAAGCACATAAGTAGTGTAGCTCCTGTACCAAAATTAAATATGTTCTAGCACATGATCCCTTGATGGATCTTCCTCTCCGTGCCTATTATGACCTGTCCCTCCCTACTAATACCTTCTAAAGTTTTAGTCAAACAAGGTACACTCACACTTTTAAATCAGAGTCAAAATAATGCTGAGCTTACTGAATTAGGCTAATGTCCATCACTGTGCAAAGCCAAGTTGGTTGTCTGTACTGTATTCTTAATTGTTTAGTCTACTGGTTAATGTCTTTCTTCATTGACTCAACTTGCATGAAGAGTCAGACACACATAGACATGTTATTTAAGTTAAAAACAAAGTTCAGTACTGTAAAAAGATGCTGGGGTATTTTAAGCTTAAAAATCTATATCCATAGGACTTAATGGCCATGTCTCCACGATCCAAAAACTTCGAAATGGCCATTTTGAAGTTTACTAATGAAGCGCTGAAATATATATTCAGCACCTCATTACCAAGCGGGCAGCCATGGCACTTCAAAATTGACGCGGCTCGTCCAGACGGGGCTCCTTTTAAAAGGACCCTGGCTACTTCGAAGTCCCCTTATTCCTATGAGCAGATGGGAATAAGGGAACTTCGAAGTAGCCGGGGTCCTTTCGAAAAGGAACCCCGTCTGGATGAGCGACGTCAATTTTGAAGCGCCGCGGCCGCCCACATGTTAATGAGGTGCTGAGTATGTATTTCAGCGCTTCATTAGTAAACTTCGAAATGGCCATTTGCATGGCCATTTTGAAAATTTTGGCTAGTGTGGACGTAGCCAACAAGTTACCAGGACAATTTTCAACTTAAAAGAGAAAGAACCAAAAACTGGAAAGAAATTCAATTTCTTTTGATTCCAATTTTTGTTAGCTGATTTTTTGCTTCTTTTTAAAGACTGTGCCTTTGTCCTTTTCAGGTGTGACGGGGTAAGAAAGATTCACAATTAAATATATTTATGGCTTTCAAGGTTTTTCTTAAAATCTTCTGTGGCTTTATAACATTTTTTATTATGTCTCCTTCATCTTTGCCCATAGACCTTTTTTTCACTGTGAGAGTGCAGCAGATAGCCAGCTGCAATCCTTTTCCAACAACATGTCATACAGATAACAGGAAGCGCTTAGCCAGAGAGCTCTTTGATTTAATATAAAAGGCTCATGGGTTTTTGTTACAAAGCAAATGGGACACTATATTAGACTTTGCATATAGGACTGCAGACAGACAGCTAATAGTAACAGAATTCACTTTGCATTAGCCTCAACAATGAAGGGATGGGTAATGACCGAGCTTAATATTTGCATTCTATTAAAGTCCACTTAATTACAGGCATGCATCAGTGAGAAACTAAAAGCAATGTTAAGGAAAGTATGCATGTGTATATGTTTGTAATTTAACCATGATATTGAAGTGAGTTACTCCAGACTGGCTATTGCTGCCAAATAGAAGTTTATAATCCTAGCATTCTTCCTGGATTCTTAAAATAAAGATTTATATTTAATACCTTTGCTAGCATTTATCTGTAGCATAGTTCTCTGCTGGAAATAATAAGAACTCAACTGTGTACCATAAATTCTAATAACCAACAGAGATTTTCCTCTCTCTCAATTGATAGCTGCCTATACCTTCGGAGTAGGAAAATCTGTTTTATCCCCCGCTCACACACACAGACTGCTGCTTTGAGATTCCAAATGAGCGTAGAATACCACATGCTGACGACTCTTCGGTATAAAGATACAAAGCCTTTTATAAAGATACAAGATTACCCATCCCTTCATTTTTGAAGCTAATACAAAGTGAATTCTGTTACTATTAGCTGTCTGTCTGCAGTATTGTATGCAAAATCTAATATAGTGTCCCATTTGCTTTCAAACAAAATCCCATGAGCCATTATAAAGATACATGCACAAAGATACGTTTGCCCTTCTTCACTCCTCTGTGACCTCATCCTTCATGAGTTCTTCAAGAAAACTGTTCTGACTTTGCTAAGTCTTCCTTTTTTGAAATCTATTGTCTTTATTTCATAAGGACATAAGAACGGCCATACTGGGTCAGACCAAACGTCCATCCAGCCCAGTATCCTGTCTGCCAACAGTGGCCAGTACCAGGTGCCCCAGAGGAGGTGAACCAAAGACAATGATCAAGCCATTTGTCTCCTGCCATCTGTCTCCAGACTTTGACTAAAGGCTAGGGCCACCATACTTTACCCTTGGCTAATAGCCATTTATGGACCTAACCTGCAAAAATTTATCAAGCTCTATTTTAAACTCTGTTAGAGTGCTGGCCTTCACAGCCTCCTCCGGCAAGGAGTTCCACAGGTTGACTGTGAGCTGTGTGAAGAAAAATTTTCTTTTATTAGTTTTGAACCTACTACCCATTAATTTCATTTGGTGTCCTCTAGTTCTTATATTATGGGAACAAGTAAATAACTTTTCAATATTCACTTTCTCCACATCATTCATGATTTTATATACCTCTATCATATCACCCCTCAATCTCCTCTTTCCTAGACTGAAAAGTCCCAGTCTCTCTAGCCTCTCCTTATATGGGACCCTTCCCAAAACCCTTAATCATCTTAGTTGCCCTTTTCTGAACTTTTTCTAATGCCAGTATACTTTTTTTGAGGTGAGGAGACCACATCCGCACGCAGTACTCAAGATGTGAGCGTACCATAGTTTTATATAGGGGAAGTATGATATTCTTCATCTTATTTTTCTATCCCTTTTTTAATAATTCCTAACATCCTATTTGCTTTACTGACTGCTGCTGCACACTGCATGGATGTTTTCAGAGAACTATCCACTATAATTCCAAGATCCCTTTCCTGATCTGTTGTATCTAAATTTGCCCCCATCACATTGTATGTGTAATTGGGGTTATTTTTCCCAATGTGCATTACCTTACACTTACCCACATTAAATTTCATTTGCCATTTTGCTGCCCAATCACTCAGTTTGCTGAGATCTTTTTGAAGTTCTTCACAATCTACTTTGGTTTTGGCTATCCTGAACCGCTTGCTAACATCTGCAAACTTTGCCACCTCACTGCTTACCCCTTTCTCTAGATCATTGATGAACAAGTTGAACAGGATTGGTCCCAGGACTGACCCTTGGGGAACGCCACTAGTTATCCCCCTCCATTGTGAAAATTTACCATTTATTCCAACACTTTGTTTCCTGTCTTTTAACCAGTTTCCAAGCCATGAAAGGATCTTTCCTCCTATCCCATAACCACCTAATTTACATAAGAGCCTTTGGTGAGGGACCTTGTCAAAGGCTTTCTGGAAATCTAAGTATATTATGCCCACTGGATCCCCCCTGTCTGCATGTTTGTTAACCCCTTCAAAGAACTCTAATAGATTAGTAAGACACGACTTCCCTCTACAGAAACCATGCTGACTTTTGCCCAACAAATCGTGTTCTTCTACGTGTCTGACAATTTTATTCTTTACTGTTGTTTCTACTACTTTGCCCGGTACTGACGTTAGACTTACCGGTCTGTAATTGCCAGGGTCTCCTCTAGAGCCCTTTTTAAATATTGGTGTTATATTAGCTGTCTTCCAGTCGTTGGGCACCGAAGCTGATTTAAAGGATAGGTTACAAACCACCATTAATAGCTCTGCAATTTCACATTTGAGTTCTTTCAGAACCTTTGGGTGAATGCCATCTGGTCCTGGAGACTTGTTACTGTTTAGCTTATCAATTAGTTCCAAAACCTCTTCTACCGACACTTCAATCTGGGACAGTTCCTCAGATTTGTCACCTACAAAGGACGGCTCAGATTTGGGAACCTCTGTAATATTCTCAGCCATGAAGACTGAAGCAAAGAAATCATTTAGTTTCTCTGCAATGGCATTATCTTCTTTGATTGCTCCTTTTATATCTCTATCGTCCAGGGGTCCCACTGCTTTTTTAGCGGGCTTCCTGCTTCTAATGTACTTAAAAAACATTTTACTATTGGTTTTTGAATTTATGGCTAACTGTTCCTCAAAATCTTTTTTTGGCTTTTCTTATTATATTTTTACACTTAATTTGGCAGTGTTTATGTTCCTTTCTATTTTCCTCACTAGGATTTGACTTCCACTTTTTAAACAATGCCTTTTTATCTCTCACTGCCTCTTTTACACGGTTGGTAAGCCACTGTGGCTCTTTTTTAGGTCTCTTACTTTGTTTTTTAATTTGGGGTATACATTTAAGTTGGGCCTCTAATATGGTGTCCTTGAAAAGTTTCCATGCAGCCTGCAGGGATTTTACGTTAGTTACTCTATCTTTTAATTTCTGTTTAAACTAACCTCCCCATTTTTGTATAATTCCCCTTTTTGAAATTAAATGCCAGAGTGTTGGACTGCTGCGGTGTTCTTCCCAACGCAGGAATATTAAACGATATTATATTATGGTCACTATTTCCAAGCGGTCCTGTAATAGTTACTTCTTGGACCAGATCCTGCGTTCCAGTCAGGACTAGATCGAGAAGTGACTCTCCCCTTGGGGGTTCCTGTACCAGCTGCTCCAAGAAGCAGTCATTTAAGGCATCGAGATATTTTATCTCTGAATCCCATCCTGAGGTGACATGTACCCAGTCAATATGGGGATAACTGAAATCTCCTATTATTACTGAATTTTTTAATTTGATAGCCTCTCCAATCTCGCTTAACATCTCAGCATCACTACCACTGTCCTGGTTAGGTGGCAATAATATATTCCTAGTGCCATAGTCCTATTACAGGAAGGAATTGCTATCCATAATGATTCTATGGAGCAATTTGATTCATTTAGGATTTTTACTTCATTTGAGTCTATATTATCTTTCACATATAGTACCACTCCACCACCCGCACGACCCGTTCTGTCTTTCCGATATATTTTATATCCCGGTATGATTGTGTCCCACTGAAGCTGTGTCTACACGTGCATGCTACTTCGAAGTAGCGGCACTAACTTCGAAATAGCGCCCGTCATGGCTACACGCGTCGGGCACTATTTCGAAGTTAACTTCGACGTTAGGCGGCGAGACGTCGAAGTCGCTAACCTCATGAGGGGATCGGAATAGCGCCCTACTTCGACGTTCAACGTTGAAGTAGGGACCGTGTAGACGATCCGCCTCCCGCAACGTCGAAATTGTGGGGTCCTCCATGGCAGCCATCAGCTGGGGGGTTGAGAGACGCTGTCTCTCCAGCCCGTGCGGGGCTCTATGGTCACCTTGTGCAGCAGCCCTTAGCCCAGGGCTTCTGGCTGCTGCTGCTGCAGCAGGGGATTCATGCTGCATGCACAGGGTCTGCAACTCGTTGTCGGCTCTGTGGATCTTGTGGTGTTTAGTGCAAGTGTGCCTGGGAGGGGCCCTTTAAGGGAGCAGCTGGCTGTTGAGTCCGCCGTGTGACCCTGTCTGCAGCTGTGCCTGGCACCCTTATTTCGATGTGTGCTACTGTGGCGTGTAGACGTTCCCTCGCTGCGCCTATTTCGATGTGGTGCTGCGCAACGTCGATGTTGAACATCGACGTTGCCAGCCCTGGAGGACGTGTAGACGTTATTCATCGAAATAGCCTATTTCGATGTCGCCACATTGAAATAGGCTACTTCGATGTAGGCTTCACGTGTAGACGTAGCCTGATTGTCCTCATTCCACCAGGTTCCTGTGATGCCTATTATGTCAGTCTCCTCCTTTGATATTGATATTTTGATTTTGATATTGATCTTGACCTTCCCCCCCCCCCCCCCCCGATTTGCTCACCTTGATTATCTTTTTCTGATTTGTCCTCCTTGCTTACTGTTTTTGGTTCTCTGTGCCTTAAATATTGAGTCTGTTCTGGTCTGGCTATGGTCTGAAGAAGTGGGTCTGTCCCCCGAAAGCTCACCTAATAAACTATTTTGCTAGTCTTTAAAGTGCTACTTGACTGCTTTTTGTTTTGATAGTGTATAGACTAGCACGGCTTCCTCTCTGTTACCTTTGATATGAGGTACTCTAGTTCACCCATCTTATTAGACAGACTTCTAGCATTTGTGTAAAAGCACTTTAAAAAACTACCACTATCTATATGTTGGCCCTTCACTGATGCGTTGGATTTTTTTTTATATGTGACTGTTTCTCATCTGATCTGGCCCATACTTTACCATCTCCCATCTTCTCTTTCTGACTGAGTTCTAGGGAATCTCTATCAATGGAGTCTTGTCTAAGAGAAGTCTCTGTCCGATTCATGTGCTCCCCTGCACCAATCGGCTTTCCCCCATCTCTTAGTTTAAAAACTGCTCTACGACCTTTTTAATGTTTAATGCCAGCAGTTTGGATCCACCTTGTTTTAGGTGGAGCCCATCGTTCCTATATAGGCTTTCCCTACCACAAAAGTGTCCCCAGTTCCTAATAAATCTAAACCCCTCCTCCCTACACCATCGTCTCATCCATGCATTGAAACTCCGAAGCTCTGCCTGTCTACCTGGCCCTGCGCATGGAACTGGAAGCATTTCTGAGAATACCACCATAGAGGTCCTGAATTACAGTCTCCTTCGTACAACCTAAATTTGGCTTCCAGGACATCTCTCCTACCCTTCCCTATGTCATTGGTACCTACGTGTACCACGACCACCGGCTTCTCCCCAGCACTGCCTATAAGTCTATCTAGATGCCTCGAAAGATCCGCAACCTTCGCACCAGGCAGGCAAGTCACCATACGGTTCTCCTGGTCATCACAAAGCCAACTATCTATATTTCTAATGATCAAATCCCCCACTACTAACACCTGCCTCTTCCTAACAACTGGTGCTTCCTCCCCCGGAGAGGTATCCTCGGCGTGAGAGGATAACATAACACCCTCTGGAAGGAGGGTCCCAACTATGGGATGGCTTCCCTCTGCTCCCATTGACTGCTCTCCTGTCCCGAGACTTTCATCCTCCTTAACAGCATCTGGACTGTCAGATTGGAGGTGGGACAGCCCTACTATGTCCCAGAAAACCTCATCAACATAGCTCTCTGCCTCCCTTAGCTTCTCCAGTTCAGCCACCCTGGCCTCCAAAGCCCCCGCTCAGTCTCTGAGGGTCAGGAGCTCCTTGCATTGAGTGCACACATACGCCACCCACCCACAGGGTAGGTAGTCATACATATTACACTCGACACAATAAACAGGATAACCCCCGCTGTGCTGCCGGGCTTCTGCCTCCATTGCCTGCTCTGATTTAATTTAATTTAATTATATATGGGGATTTTAAGTAAATGCTTCAGATGGGGATTATTATAAAGATTTACATTTAAGGGCAACAGAATAACTAGCTCCCTCTAAGCTCCCCCTCTAAACTCCCTCCTGTTCGCAAGCACCCTGTCACAGGCCATAACTAGCTAATTTGGTGCCTGAAGCAAGAATATAAAATTGCACCCCCTCATGTCACATTACTACCACCTTAACCTCTCCCCTGACTGCACAGCTGGGCTTCCAGGGAGTGGTGCTATTAACTGGGCACCCAGCTCTGAAGGCAGTGCCCTTGCAGCAGCAGTGCAGAAGTAAGGATGACAATACAATATCATACTGCACCCTCCGTTAACCTGCATTGCAGCTAGCATTGGTTCTGCCTTCAGAGCTGGGCCAGCAGCCACCACTCTCCAGCTGCTCAGCTCTGAAGGCAGTATTGCCACCAGTGGCAGTGTAGAAGGGAGGCTGTACTACAGCCTAAGTTTCCTGTTAGCTGTGCAGCTTCCCATTAAGTGTTGCTCTGGGATTTAGGGCCGCAGGGGGAGAGATCTCTCTACCTAAGCCCTGAAGCTACAGAGGCTGGCGGGGGGGGGGGGCACCCTTCCCCACCGGCCACAGCTGGCAAGAGGGGAACCCCTGCCTGCCAGCCTCTGCAGAAATCTGCCCAGATAAACCAGAGCCCCATCCCTTGCCCCTCCTAGCCCTGAGCACCTTCCTGTACCCCAAAGTCCTAATCCTCAGCCCTGCCCTAAAGCCCACACCCAGAGCCCTCCGCAAACCCAAAGCCCCTCCCTTGCACCCCAAAGTCCTCAACGCCACACCCACCCCAGAGCCTGCACTCTCCCAGCCACAGCCCTTGTAACCCTAACCCTCTGCCACAACCCTGAGCTACCTCCCACCCTCACAACCCATTGGCCTCACTCCCACCACATTCATTTTGTTATGTGCACCAGCGTGAAGGTGATGTGTCACCCCTCAGCTCCACAGTGGAGGTGTACATAGAGAGAATTCATTCTGCTTGGGGTGGGAAAAGTTAGCGGGGGGACCCTGACTGCAACCAGATTCTACAATAACTCTCAGAGGGGTAGCCGTGTTAGTCTGGATCTGTAGAGCAACGAAGGGTCCTGTGGCACCTTACAGACTAACAGAAAAGTTTAGAGCATGAGCTTTCGTGAGTTAACTCACTTCTTCAGATGCTGGTCCTGGAAATCTGCAAGGCCAGGTATAAATAGGCCAGAGTAAGGTTGGGGATAACGAGGTTAGCTCAGTCAGGCAGGCTGAGTTGTATTGTCATCAGTAGATCTGGAGGTGTGAACTCCAAGAGAGGGGAAGCTGCTTTTGTATTTAGCCAGCCATTCACAGTCTTTGTTTAATCCTGAGCTGAGGGTATTGAATTTGCAGATGAATTGTAGCTCAGCAATTTCTCTTTGGAGTCTGTTCTTGAAATTTCTTTGCTGCAGGATAGCTACTTTTAAATCTGCTACTGTGTGTCCTGGGAGATTGAAGTGCTCTCCTATAGGAGATTTAAAAGTAGCTATCCTGCAGCAAAGAAATTTCAAGAACAGACTCCAAAGAGAAATTGCTGAGCTACAATTCATCTGCAAATTCAATACCCTCAGCTCAGGATTAAACAAAGACTGTGAATGGCTGGCTAAATACAAAAGCAGCTTCCCCTCTCGGAGTTCACACCTCCAGATCTACTGATGACAATACAACTCAGCCTGCCTGACTGAGCTAACCTCGTTATCCCCAACCTTACACTGGCCTATTTATACCTGGCCTTGCAGATTTCCAGGACCAGCATCTGAAGAAGTGAGTTAACTCACGAAAGCTCATGCTCTAAACTTTTCTGTTAGTCTATAAGGTGCCACAGGACCCTTCGTTGCTCTACAATAACTCTGTGACACTTCTCTCCCAAACTCCTTTTTGAGCACAACACCTACCATTTCAATGCTGTGAAATCTGATATTAAAGAGAGCTGAAATCATGGAATTTACATGTTTTAAAATCCTACGACCATGAACTTGATCAAAATGAACCATTAATTTGGTAGTATCCTAGTAACTGGAGAAGTGCTAGAGCAGACAGACATTCGGCGTCATCAGCAGTTAGTAACTGTAGAGTATAATTCTGATTAGACTAAATTCTAATTTAAAACAACAATAAATAATCCAGTGGCAACCAAAGCCTTGTTCCACTCTGATCACCAGAGAAGAGGAACTGGTGGAGTCAGTTAGATAATTTCAACATTAGATAAATTAAGTTGGGTGACATGACAGATAGTCAGTGCAGCTCCCTGCTCGTCAGCGGCGGCAGCTGAGAGCCTGCCTCTCGGCTGCCCCACCGACAGGAGTGTGGAAACTCCTACCAGGAGTGGCATCCTGACTCTCAACATCCCTGACAGGAGTGGTTTCCGTGTTCTTGTTGGGGCAACGAGAGTCAGGCGGTTACACAACAAAAAGAGTGCATATAAGAAATGGAAACGTGGACAGTTGACTAAGGAAGAGTCTTCAAAGATAATGGCCAAAGGCTCAGAAATGACATCTGTCTTGGATGCATTAAATCCAGGCCCATGGATTTCTGTACATCTAGTTTTTCTAGATAGCTCTTAACTTGTTCCTTGCCCACGAATGGCTGCCCTCCAACTTCCCATACTGCATTGTCTAGTACCGTAGTGTAGGAGCTGTCCTTGTTTGTGAAGGCTGAGGCAAAAAAATCATTAAGTACTTCAGCTTTTCTTACATCATCTGTCACTAGGTTACCTCTTTCACCAGTAATGGCCCCACATCTTTCCTGATAACCCTCTTACTGTTAACATGCCTGTAGAAACTCTTCTTGTTACCCTTCAGGTCACTTGCTAGCTGCAGTTCCCATTGTGCTTTTGCTTTCCTGATTACTCCCCCGCATTCTCCACACATATATTTATACTCCTCCTTAGTCAACTATCCACGTTTCTATTTCTTATGTGCATCCTTTCTGAGTTTAAGCTGACTAAGGATTTCCCTATTAAGCCAAGCTAGTTGCCCACCATATCTGCATTTCTTACCGTGCAGCAGGATGGTTTGTTCCTGTGTCTCAGTAAGACTTCTTTAAAATATTGCCAGTTCTCTTGAACTCTTTTCCCCTTCATCGTCATTTCCCAAGGGATCCTGCCCATCAGTTCTCTCAGGGAGTCGAAGTCTGCTCTTTTGAAATCAAGGGTCTGTATATTATTGCTCACCTTTCTTCCCTTTGTCAGGATCCTGAAATCTACCATCTCATAGTCACTGCAGGCCAGGTTGCCACCCACTTGTATTCCTCCTACGAGTTCTACCCTGTTTGTGAGCAGCAGATCAAGTTGTGCATAGCCCCTGGTTGATTCCTTCAGCACTTGTACCAAGAAGTTATCTCCAACATTCTTCAAAAACTTCCTGGATTGTCTGTGTGCTGATGTATTGGTCTCTCAATAAGTGTCCGGATGATTAAAGTCTCCCATGAGAACCAGCGCCTGTGATTTGGAAGCTTCTTTAAGTTGTCTGAAGAAATCCTCATCTACCTCATCTCCCTGATCTGGCGGTCTATAGCAGACACCAACTACAACATCACCTCTGTTGATTGTCTTTGGGTTAAGCTTAGAGGTGAAAACAACTGTTTTTTTCTCCCTCCTTATACTGGAGCTCTGAGCAATCATACTGCTCCCTCACACAGAGTGCAACTCCTCCTCCTTTTCTCCCGTCTGTCCTTCCTAAACAGTTTATACCTTTCCATGATCGTGCTCCAGTTATGCGAATTGCCCCACCAAGTCTCCGTTATTTCAACCACCTCATACTTCTTTGACTGTGCCAGGGCCTCTGATTCTTCTTGTTTGTTTCCCAGGCTTCTTGCATTTGTGTATAAGCACCTTAGATAGGTGACTGACTGGCTCACTTTCTCCTCTTCACCCAGGAAACCTACTTCATTCTTCCCTACTCCTTCCCCACCCACCTCAAGGCTTGTGTCACTGTCCCCGGATGAACCTAATTTAAAGTCCTCCTCGCTAGGTTTGCAAGCCTGCTTGCAAAGATACTCTTTCCTTTCTTTGTTAGGTGGATCTCACCTCTTTCCAGCAATCCCTATTCATGAAAGAGAATCCCATGATCAAAGAAACCATCAGATGCAGCTTCATAAACCTCAGCAGCCATGCCACTGCGTTGACAACCTTGGAATGCATCTTACTGTGTGGGGCGGGGAATCAGGTGGAGTCTCTGATTACTAGTGTTAGTGGTGGTGAGTGAAAGGGAGCTGGTCTTGCTACAGCTGTTCTCCAACATATGATCAAACAGACAACAAAAGCCCCTGCTTTGGTAGGATTCGTGTGCTTTCCCATTCTGCTTCTTCAGGTACGACTCTCAGCTCCCTCACCAAGCAGATTATTTCTGCCAGCATGGAAGGGACAATGGATGTACAGAGCTAAGTACTCTTTGAGGAAAGCTCTAGGGGACTCTCTTCTTTCTCATGTTTGAATGGAATCCAGAATTAGAGTGGAGAATTTCTAGCCTTGTCCTTCTGTGATGAAAATCTGCTGGCATATACATGTATTGATGCAACTGGCAGCCAGATGCTGGGTCACTGTTTGGAGCTGATGCATAATTGTTGATTTTACTAATGAAAAATGTGCACTGAAGTCTTCATAAACAGTGACAGATATCTGATTGTAGCTTATGTTTTTAGTCACAGGCCTGAAAAAACAATGAAAAATCCATGGGGAAAAAAAATCAAATTCACAATCAAAAGAAGGTTTTAAAAATTTTTTTTGCTCCAGGCACATTCGTTTTTAGCTGTGATTTATATCTTTCAAAAGATACTTCAACACAAAACTGAAACTTAGCTGTATGGCTGTGTTCTGCCTATTTAGCATAGCTTCAACAATGGAGGTCAGTAGGAAGCTGGAATGAACACAACTCAATTCTCTCCCTGCAGAGTGCCTCCAAATTTTGTGCCAACCTGCTGCTCAGAGGACCAAAGTGCAGACCTTTCAACAGAAAAAGGCATGAGAGAGCAAACTTCTAACAGTGAACTATCCAGAAACAGGTGGACTGGGAGAGGAAAAATACAACACAACACAGAGGGAATAAAAAGCACTTAAAATAGCCCATAGGGAGACAGAGAGATGTGGGATTACAGAGTGCTTAGTGAGAAGAGACATGAAAGCAGAGAAGAGAAAATGCTCTGCAGAAGAGATGCAGGACAAAATGCAACAGCTGGAGATTCTGAGTTCAGCAAGCTCAGCAATAAAAGCAAGAAGGAAAAAAGAAGTCAACAAACTTCTTAACAGGGTGCACAGCCACCTAACTGCAAAGATAAGGACCACAATATACAAGGATTGCACAATTTATCTGATTCGTAAACACCTCTTTTTTTCATTAGAGGCATACAATTATGGCAGAAATAAAAGCGACAAACAGCTAGGTCCACGCTAGGAAAAAAAGTCGAATTTAAGGCTCTGTCGCCGATTTCATAAACTCTCTATCTATGCCCCAGCATTCAATAAGTTGATTCTAAGCAGCTGTAGCGCCAATGTCTATACTGCTGACTTCCCAAAGAAGATACTCGAAAAATTCAATTTGCAATGTCAAGCTAAAACAGTGTAGATTAACGAGGGTTAAATCCAATTTATTAGCCCCATAAACTGTCCCACAATGCCCCTCAAAGTGTCTTTCACATTGTTGCTCCAGGCGAGCAGGAAGTAGGAAACAGGAAGCCCAGCATTTTGAATTCATTTGTTTATCATCAGTGTGCCGATCGCATGGAGCTACTTTACAGAGCTCCAGCACAGAGCCATCAGGAGACCCAGTGACTCATTTCATCTTGCAGGCCAGCCCTCACCTTTCTTTTCTGTGCGGCATTTCTTAATGTATTGACTCATCTTATGCAAAAAGGCTGGGCAATGAGGCAAAAGCAGTGCTATTTGTATGCAGTAATTAATAGCTCATTCTAGTCTACTTTTTTTAGAGTGATAAGAGCTTTGAGATACAGTAAACCCCACCCCCGAGTTACGCAGGGGTTGTATTACAGCAAGTCCCCCTCTGCCTGTAACTCAAATTTCTGAACAAATAGAGGGGACATGGGAACCAGGCTGCAGGTTGGTCAGTTTCCTGGCTCCCATAGTGGAGTGGAGCTGGGAACAAGTGGGCAGCCTGGTTCCAGTCTCCCTGTCGCTTGTGGGACCAGGAAACTGACCAGCTCATGGTTCCTGGATCACCTTCACTGGCGGTACGCAGGAAGCTGACCAGCCATGAGCTGGTCAGTTTCCCAGGTCCTGCAAGCAGTTAGGAGAGGGGAACCAAGTAGCAGCCTCATCTGGGCCTGCTGCTGGGAGCTGAGGTGGGAGCCCACTGTAGCCAGACAGAACCCCCGCTTTTTCTCTACTCCATCTTGTCTCTCCTGGGTGCTTCAGAGCACCAAAGGGTTAAAGAAACAGCTCAGCCCTGGGCTGCCCAAGAGCGCAGATGTGCTTATCTCAGGCACAGTCTTTTTGATGCTCCGGAGCTGCAACAAGAGACAATGGGCTAATAAACAGCCGGGCCTCGGACTGCCCTTGGCTAAGTATCACCAGTTGATTCGCCTACACAAACGTCCCAGACGGAGGAAAAATCTTCGGCCCATAAAGAAAGAATACCCTAAAATTATCTCCACCCCACAGGTGTGAACCAGCCTTGTGAGAACTAGTGTCTCAAGACGAGTTAATTCAATTGGCACCCTTTTAGATAAGGAAGAAGCGTACATGACCCAGTGGGTATAAAGTAAGGGTCTGGCAGCCCCTCTAACTGAGCTCCAATTACCTCTACCTGCTGGTCAGGAGGGTCTTTGCCTCCCGAGGTCCTCATTATTTATTGCTTCTTCCCGAGGGATTGGGTGAAAACACTGGCCACGCCATGTTGGTAATGCAGGAGTAAGAATAAGACCTGTTAAGTGTATTGCTTTCCTTTTGTTTTCTTTGTGCACGTTCAATAATAGATCTATGAATTGTTACACGCTAGCTATTGGCAACTAAAGAACAAAGTGTAAACCTTGTAATCATTGTAACGAAGTATAAATCTTGTAAGCTTGCAACAAAGTGTATATATGTGTGTGTGTATACACACACACACACACACACACACACACTTAACTTATATAGACAACTCTTATGGTTACAAGATTACAAGACACATATATGTGTGTGTGTACACACACACACACACACACACACAACTTATATAGACAACTCATGGTTACAAGATTACAAGACACATATATATGTGTGTGTGTATACACACACACACACACACTTAACTTATATAGACAACTCTTATGGTTACAAGATTACAAGACACATATGTGTGTGTGTGTGTGTGTGTCTTGTAATCTTGTAACCATAAGAGTTAAGTCTCCTTAGTCAATAAATAAGTAACTGGTTAAGCTGTAACCTGACTCTACCTGTTACTGTGGAAGCCAAACACAAAACAAAGAACAGCTGCTTTTCAGCTGCAATTAGCCTGGTCATTGGTAAGAGAGTGCTATGAGCTGAGCGCTGAATCGTGCAGCCTCCACAGAGTAGGCTCTCTGGGGCACCCGTCAGTCACCCTGGCTGCCCGCTGTGAAGGGACTTTCTCATCCTAGCAGTTAAAGACTCGGGTGTGGGAAGCTCTCAGTGCAACTGTTGGGGCACCTGTCAGCCTGTCCTGGCTGCCCGCTGCTAAGGGACTTTTCCTGTCCTAGCAGTTAAAGACTCGGGTGTTAGGACCTTGGGGCATCCGTCAGCCTGCCTGGGCTGCCCACTGCGAAGGGGCTGTCTGTCCTAGCAGTTAAAGACTCGGATGAAAATAAGGGCATAGGTGGTATCTTACCCGACCATCGGCTAACACCCATCCACTTCCCAGCTGTGGGTTAGTGGGGTCTCCCCATCCTGTTGGCCAGGGACTCCATCACTGGCTCTGCCGGCTTTCAGCCTCAGGGCTGTGGGGTCTCCCCATGTCCCTGGTTGGGGACCCCATAGCTGGCTCTACCGGCTTCCAGCCGCAGGGCTGTGGGGTCTCCTCACACCCCAGCTGGGGACCCCATGGCTGGCTCTAATGGCTTCCAGCTGCCCGACTGAGGGGGTCTTCCTGCCCCTGGCAGGCTCTGGCTACGTCTACACGTGAAGCCAACATCGAAGTAGCCTATTTCGATGTAGCAAAAACGTCTACACGTCTTCCAGGGCTGGCAACGTCGATGTTCAACTTCAACGTTGCGCGGCACCACATCGAAATAGGCGCTGCGAGGGAACGTCTACACGCCAAAGTAGCACACATCGAAATAAGGGTGCCAGGCACAGCTGCAGACAGGGTCACAGGGCAGACTCAACAGCAAGCCGCTCCCTTAAAGGGCCCCTCCCAGACACAGTTGCACTAAACAACACAAGATACACAGAGCCGACAACTGGTTGCAGACCCTGTGCCTGCAGCATGGATCCCCAGCTGCCGCAGCAGCAGCCAAAAGCCCTGGGCTAAGGGCTGCTGCACACGGTGACCATAGAGCCCCGCAGGGCCTGGAGAGAGAGCATCTCTCAACCCCTCAGCTGATGGCCGCCATGGCGGACCCCGCCATTTCGAAGTTGCGGGACGCGCAATGACTACACGGTCCCTACTTCGACGTTGAACGTCGAAGTAGGGCGCTATTCCTATCCCCTCATGGGGTTAGCGGCTTCGACGTCTCGCCGCCTAACGTCGAAGTTAACTTCGAAATAGCGCCCGGCGCGTGTAGCCATGACGGGCGCTATTTCGAAGTTAGTGCCGCTACTTCGAAGTCGCATGCACGTGTAGACACGGCTCAAGTGGGCTAACAGCTGCAGTGTCTCCTTGCCCACTGGCCAGGGCCCACATGGCTGGCTCAGCTGGCTTCCAGCCACTGGGCTGCAGGTCACCCTGTCCACCTCACCATGGCACTGACCCCCCCCACACACCCTCTTGCGTAAACACAAGATACATGCATTTCAAATGCACATATCTCGAGGGATTACTGTATTTGGGTATTTACTGAGCTTGGCAAATCAGGAGAAACCCTTTGTAAGCAGTGTGCTGGGCTTTCAGCTGACTGTGTTCTTACATCCCCGAAAAAGGGAGAGATTTCTGTTACTCAAAACTGATCGTGTCACATGTAGCCAGACATGAACCCCCCATTTGGCCTTTTCTTCTTCTCCCCCCGCACTGGGAGAGACAGAGAGAGAAACAAGCAAGGGAGACAGGTAGCCTTTGATGTCCTGGGAACGCAGGTGTGCTGTCTCGCCCAGACTCTCTACTATACACAAAAACCAGACAGTGAATGGGATAGCTAATGGCCGCCCTTCTGGCTGATCTCGGTAATTGACACGCTTGATCACTTCCCCAGGAAGGACGGGGAACCCCCACCCATCACCTCCAAAGATGCCCAATTGTCCACAATTCACAGGTGCAAATTGAGCCTTGCACCTGCCCTGGGAAACCTGGGTTCAAACACATTCCTCCCGATTGGCCACTTGAGACCAGGAAGAAGCCTACGTGACAAAAGGGGTAGAAGAGGGTTTTGGCAGCCCACCCCCCCTTTGAGTTTCAATCACCTACACCTGCTGGCCAGGTCTGGAATTAACTCCCGAGACTGGGGACGCCTGGTTCGTATCTACTTCTTCCCGAGGGATTGAGAGAAAGATTCTGGGTCACACTGGATCTAGGAGGCAGGGGTAAGAATTACACCTGTATTACACTTCTTTCCTATAGGAATTGAAGGAAAGATACTGGTTCCACCAGGTCTAAGGGGCAGGGGTGAAAATCACACCTGCAACTTGCCTTTCTTGTGTACACATTAATTGTATTAGTCTAAGCTAGCTAGTTTGTCTAAAACTTTTCTTAAGTTAAATTGTGTTGTTTCCCCTTTAAAAACCGCGGGTACCAACTGTTTTGGCTATAAACTGCTAAAAACCATTACCCTGTCAATCAAACCGAGGGAAGCCCTTATCTTATATTTAAAAGGCGTTTACCCCTTTGATCTATTAGAACACTGCGATCCTCCACTATCTTTTACAGAGAACTGCAGAAAATCATTATCTTGCCTATCAAACCCCAGGGGGTCCTCACCTTACCTTAACTGGCGAGCTGCGGTCAGCAATTACCTTCTGTAAACACTAGTAACCACAAAAAAAAATCATTACCCTGTCACTCACTCGGCGGCCATCTTGGTTTCATTCATAAATTGAGCGGTCAGTTTAAAACTCCCTTTTACACGCGGCAGCCGCTTCTGTTGTAAAATCGCTGCCAGTGGTTTCCTATTAACTCTTAGTAAAGTTATAAACAAAAACGCACAATTGTGGTACTTTGATCACTTGTCTTAGTTATATTGTTTCCATCTTTGTATAAATAAAAAGTAACTGTTAAAGCCTCTCTAAGTGTAATTTTCCTCTTGCTGCTGTACCCGAACTAAACACAAACCAAAGAACCCAGACTGCCCTGGCTGCTTAGCGTAGCTGCTGGTGTGGCATCACCCCCTTTGCCCCACCAGACCTTTAGCTGGCACCTGGGCATCGGCTCACATCACACAAAAATAATTTTAACAGAGAGCTTTGCTCATGTACCTCTGATTATGTCCATAACACCTAGGAATTATTTTAACCTTTATTCTGGTAAATGCCAAATGCTATGTTAAGACAAATGTAAGATTGCACATTTGAAATTAGATAATCTCACTCTGTGTGTGCCTCTTATAATACAAATAATAAAACTATAGAAATGGGTGTTATTAGCAAAATAATATATATTTTTTAAATTATCTTTTACTTTTATTTGAATGTAGAGATTTTTTTTTCCTCCTTTCTAAATGCTAATGACCAAAATCATAGAATCCTAGGACTGGAAGGGACCTCAGGAGGTCATCAAAACCAAAACTCTGCCTAAAGCAGGATGAACCCGAACTAAATCATCCCAGCCAGGACCTTGTCAAGCTGGGATTTAAAAACCTCCAGGGATGGAAATTCTACCACCTCTCTAGGTAATGCATTCCAGTGCTTCACCACGCTCCTGCTGAAATAATTTTTTCCTAATATCCAACCTATACCTCACGCCCTGTAACTTGAAACCATTGTTCCTTACTCTGCCATCCATCACTACTGATGACAACCTCTCTCCATCCTCTTTAAAGCCCCCCTTCAGGAAGCTGAAGGATGCTATCAAACCCCCCTCACTCATCTCTTCTGTAAACTAAGCAAGCGCAAATCTCTCAGCCTCTTCTCATAGGTCATGTGCTCCAGCCCCCTCATCATTTCCATTGCCCTCCACTGGACCCGCTCCAATACATCCACATCCTTTCTATGCTGGGGAGCCCAGAACTGTGAACAACACTCCAGATGTGGCTCCAGTGCTAAAGAGAGGGGAATAACAACTTCCCTAGATCTGCTAGAAATGCTTCTCCTAATGTACTCCAATATGCCATTAGCCTTCCTGGCTACAAGGGCATTCTGTTGACTTATATCCAGCCTCTCATCCACTATAATCCCTAGGTCCTTTTCTACTGCACTGCTACTTAGCTAGTTCAGTCCACAGCCTGTAACAATGCTTGGGATTCTTCCATCCCAAATGCAGGACTCTGCACTTGTTGTTGAACCTCATCAGATTACTTTTCGCCCAATCCTTCAGTTTATCTAGGTCACTCTGGACCCTATCCCTACCCTCCAACATATCTACCTGTCCCCTATCTGAGTGTCATCTGCAAACTTGCTGAGGATGCCATCCATCCCCTTCTTCAGGTCACTGATAAAGATGTTGAAAAATACCAGCCCCAGAACCGACCCTTGGGACACTCCATTTGAAACCAACCAACAACCAGATATTGAACCATTGATTACTACGCATTGGGCCCAATCATCTAGCTAGCTTTCTATCCACCTTACAATCAGTTTAACTGATCCATACTTCCTTAACTTTCAGGCAAGAATATTGTGAGAGACTATCAAAACCTCTGCTAAATTGAGGTATACCATGTTCATTGGCTGCCCACCTCCTTCTCATGGTGCTTTGCCTAGTGCAGTGGTTTGAGAGCCAACCTCGTCCATGAAGACAGAGGCAAAAAAAAGGATTGAGTTCTTCAGCTTTTCCCACATCATCTGTTACTAGGTTACCTCCCTCTTTCAGTAAGGGCCCCACACCCTCCCTAATCACCCGCTTATTGTTAATATGCCTGTAAAAACCCTTCTTTCTACCCTTCACATTCGTTACTAGCAGTAGTTCCAATTGTGCTTTCACCTTCCTGATTACTCCCCTTCATTCTCAAGCAATATATTTATACTCCTCCTCAGTTATACATTCAAGTTACCACTTCTCATATGCATCTTTTTTGAGTTCAAGCTCACCAAGGTTTTCCCTGGTAAGCCAAGCTGGTTGCCTACCATATTTGCTTTTCTTGCTGCATATCAGATGGTTTGTTCCTGTGCCTGCAAAAAGGCTTCTTTAAAATACTGCCAGTTCTCCTGAACTCCTTTTCCCTTCATATTAGCTTCCCAGGGGATCCTGCCCATCAGTTCTCTGAGGGATTAAAAGCCTGTGCTTCTGAAATTCAGGGTGTATATTTTACTGCTCACCCTTTCTCCCAGCAAAGATGTTAATAATCTCTCAGTTACGATTCTCCAGCTTCACAACAACAGAAAGTTATAAAATTAACTGAGTGCTGTGTAGAGTAATTGTTGGTCATTTTTCTTTGGAGGGCTTTTCTTAGAAAATGTTAAGAATAAAAACATTGAGGGCAGTTAAGCAGACTAAAGTAAAACTTTCCCTCAGTGGAAAAATACATTCCCAGATGTGCTTCCTGCTCATACTGCAGAGGAAAAACTTGTGACTCCCTATTTACAACCCATAGTAGTCTTGAAGTTTATCAACTATCAGGCCATTGACTCTGCTATCAAAAGGAAAATAATTGCATCAGCCATAATCATCTTATGCTTCACTCTCAAATAAACATTTTACAGCAATATATTTTAAATCAATATTACTGCCTAACACATTGCTGTGCTCTGACTCTGTGCTGCACCTTGAAAGAGAAACACTTTCTGTCTTAAGTGTTTATAAAGCAAAGTTAAACAGAGCATTTGGGGATCTAACAGGCTTGGATAAGTATAATTCTGGCAAGATCTGGTTTGTATCAGATCTGGTTTCTCCAACAGAATCTCTATGGGTATTAATTTCATCCCCCAATTATTACAGTCCAGGAGTAGGGATATACTACTGACCACCTAACAAGGATGATGATGGCTGTGAAATGCT
This sequence comes from Carettochelys insculpta, assembly GCF_033958435.1. Lineage (NCBI taxonomy): Eukaryota > Metazoa > Chordata > Testudines > Carettochelyidae > Carettochelys > Carettochelys insculpta. The sequence goes on along the minus strand of NC_134147.1, from coordinate 11,333,600 downwards.
GAGACAGATTAGACAGACTATACAAATGAAAAACTCACTAACTGTGGGGGATTTAAACAATCCCCATATTGACTAGGTACATGTCACCTCAGGACAGAATGCAGATACAAAGTTTTGTGACACCTTAAACACTGCTTCTTGGAGCAGCTAGTGCTGCAATCCACAAGAGAAGAGGCAATGCTTGATTTAGTCCCATATGGAGCACAAGATCTGGTCCAAGAGGTGCGTATAGCTGAACTGCATAGTAAAAGTGACTATAACCTTGCTAAATTTAAATCTACGTGGTGGGGAAAACACTACAGCACCATTTAATTTCAGAAAGCAGACTACGCAAAAATGAGGAAGCTAGCTGAACAGAAATTAAAAGGATCTGCATCAAAAGTGAAATCCCTGCAAGCTGCATGGAAACTTTTAAAAGCCACTAGAGGCTCAACTTAAATTAAAAAACAATAGTAAGAAAACCAAAAATTTGCCATTGTGGCTGAACAACAAGGTAAAAGAAGCAGTGAGACAAAAAGGCATTGTTTAAAAAGTAGAATTTAAGTCAAAAAAACAAAAAAAGAACACAGAGAAGAATCTGAAGAACACCTGGCCAAAGACTCAAAATGCAATTGCAATTTTTAAGTACATCAGACACAGGAAGCCTTCTAAACTATCAGTGGAGTCACTGAACAATCGAGATGCTAAAGGAGCACTCAAGGACAATAAAAAGTTGGGCAAATACCAATAAATCTAGACCAATGATGGTCTACACTTACTAGGTTCTGCCACAGCAGAGGGCATTGGACTTAACTTTTTGAAGTCCCTTCCAACCCTACATTTTTATGATTCTATCATTATAAATGCCACATCAGGCCATAATCTGGATGAGAATAGGATATAACATCCTTTCCTTCTGTTAAAAGATGAAATGTGCCCTGTCACACTTTGATTTTATGCAGTGCACTTATACTAATATGACTTTCAGATACAAGGGACCAAACAATCAGATTAGTCAACCTATGGATAAGAAACCACAACTTTCATCTTTATCTGACAATAATTCTGATTGGAAGGCTGTAAGTACTATACAAAGTTAATATAATAGGAGAAATCAGAAGAATTTTAGGACCTATATCAAAATTTATTATTTATCATTAAGATAAGGTTAGATAAATCTTATTCTTCAAGGCCTAAGATTATAGTCACAGGGGTCAGGAAGGAATGATCTCCCTGAATTCAGCACAGCACAGCACAACACTACACATAGCATGGAGGGTTTTTTTATTTGTTTTAGTTTCTTTTCTTTGCACTGCAGCATAGATGTAAGTCACTCTAGGCGCAGTATCATAACAAAAAAGCAGTCCACTAGCACTTTAATGACTAACAAAATAATTTATTAGGTGATGAGCTTTCGTGAGACAGACCCACTTCTTCAGACTATAGCCATACCAGAACAGACTCAGCATTTAAGGCATAGCGAACCAAAAATAGTACTCAAGGTTGACAAATCAGAAAAATATTATCAAGGTGAACAAATCAGAGAGTAGAGGGACAGAAGGGGAGGGGGGAGTCAAGCATTAGATTAAGCCAAGTATGCACAAGAGCCCATAAAATGACCTAAAAAATTCCCATCCTGGTTCAAACCACGTGTTAATGTGTCAAATTTGAATATAAAAGAGAGTTCAGCAGCCTCTCTTTCCAAAGTGTTGTGAAGACACAAACTTTCAGCTCATTAACAGAATGGCCCACTCCATTAAATTGGTGACTGACAGGTTTGTGGATCAGGAGTGTTTTTATGTCTGTTTTATGCCCATTAATTCTTTGTCTAGGTGCAGTATATCACATTTCCTTTACTACCTGATTTGTTAAAACAACTGCTATATTCTATTCTACAGTTTCGGTTTGGTTGTCAACTACTTTACACTTTAACTGAATTCCCTTGGGCCAAAGATGCTGCCCTGTTCCCTGTGAAGCTACATCTGATGCTGCCCCATTCCTTGTTAACCTATCTGTCACGCTCCCCCATTCTCTGTGACGCTATCTTTGAAGCTGCCATATTCCCTGTGAAGCTATCTGTGAACCTATCCCTGATGCTGCCTGGGTCCCTGTGAAAACTGGTTGAAAGTAAAGCAAAAAACATAACTGCCAGACACACAGATGAACAAAATTTTTTGGGGAAGCGTCAACTTGGTTTTAATAAAGGGAAATCATGTCTCACAAACTTACTACAATTCGTTGAAGAGATTAACAAGTATGTGGACAAAGGGGGTCCAGTGGATATACTGTACTTACATTTCCAGAAAACCTTCCATCAGCTCCCTCGCCCAAGTCTTTTAAGTAACGTATGCTGTCATGGGATAAGAGGGAAACATCCTGCCATGGATTAGTATCATATTGGAAGACAGGAAACAACAAGTGGAAATAAAAGATCGATTTCCAGAATGGAGAGAATGAATGAATGAAGAATCCAGAACGAATGCTGCCCCTCAGGCATTTAGGTACAGTTCTATTCAACATATTCGTAAGCTATTTAGAAAAAGAAGTAAATAGTAAGGTGGCAAAATTTGCAGATGATACAAAAACTACTCAAGATAGCCAATCACAGAATCATAGGGCTGGAAGGGACTTCAGAAGGTCATCTAGTCCAGCCCCCTGCTTCAAGCAGGATCAAACCCCACTAAGTCATCACAGCCAGGACCTTGCCCAGCTGGGATCTGAAAAACCTCAAGGGATGGAGAATCCACCACCTCTCTAGGCAATGAATTCCAATGCTTCACCACCCTCCTGGTGAATTAGTTTTCCCTAATATCTTACTTACACCTCTCCCTCTTCAACTTCAGACGATTACTCCTTGTTCTGTCATCTGACACCACTGAGAACAGTTTCTCACCCTCCTCTTTAGAGCTCCCCTTCAGGAAGTTGAAGGCTACTATTAAATCCCCCCTAAGTCTTCTCTTCTGTAAACTAAACAATCCCATATCCCTCAGCCTATCCTCAAAGGTCTTGTACTCCAGCCCCTTAATCATTTTTGTTGCCCTTCACTGAACCTGCTCCAGCAAATCCACATCCTTTTTATACTGGGGGTGGGGAGGGGCAAAACTGGACTCAATATTCCAGATGTGGCCCCACCAGTGCCGAATAGAGGGGAATAACTACTTCTTGAGATCTGCTCAAAATGCTCCTCCTAATGCACCCGAGTATGCCGTTAGCCTTCTTGGCTACAAGGGCACACTGGTTACTCATATCCAGCCTTTCATCCACTATAAGCCCTAGATCTCTTTCCATTGTACTGCTGCTGAGCCAGTTGGTCCCAAGACTGCAACAATGCTTGGAATTCTTCCGCCCCAGGTACAGGACTCTACACTTCTCCTTGATGAACCGCATCAGATTTCTTTTGGCCCAATCCTCCAATTTATCCAGGTCACTCTGGATTCTCTCTCTACCCTCCAGTGAAGTCCCAAACAGACTGAAAGAGCTACAAAAGGATCTCACAAACCCGGGTGACTAGGCAACAAAATGGCAGGTTAAATTCAATTCTGATAAACATAAAATAACACACATTGGAGAACATAATCCCACCTGTATATATAAAGAGATTGGGTCTAACTTAACTGTTATCACTCACTAAAGAGATTTTGGAGTCACTGTTGATAGTTCTCTGCAAGCATCCATTCAATGAGAAAACACAGTCAAAAAAGTGAACATAATTTTGGGAATAATTAAAAAGAAATAGATACTAAGACAGAAAAATATATTGCCTCTATATAAATCCATGGTATGTCCATATCTTGAGTACTGTGCACAGACTAGTCACTCCAGCTCAAAAAAAAGATCTACTGGAATTGGAAAATGTTCAGAGAAGGGCAATAAAAATGATTACGGGTATGGAACAGCTGCTATATGAGGCGAGATTAATAAGACTGGGACTTTTCAGCTTGGAAAAGAGACAATGAAGGGGCAATATGACAGAGGGATCTCTACAATCATGACATGTGTGGAGAAAGTAAATAAGAAAGTGCTGTGTAATCCCGCTCATAATACAAAAATAGAGGTCACCAAATGAAAAAAATCAGGCAGTAGGTTTAAAACAAACAAAAGGAATTTTTTCATACAATGCATAATCGATCTGTGGAACTCCTTTCCAGAAGATGTTGTGAAGTCCAAGACTATAACAATGTTAACAAAGTAAACTAGGTAAATTCTGGAAGTTTAGGTCCATCAGTGGCTATTAGCCAGGATGGACAGGTATGGTGTCCCTAGCCTCTGTTTGCGAGAATCTCAGAATGGGTGGGAGAGATAGATCACTTGATTATTACCAGTTCTGTTCATTCCCTGTGGGGCAGTTGGCATTGGCCACTGTCAGAAATCAAGACACTGGGCTAGACAGACCTTTCATCTGACACAGTATGACCATTCTTATGTATACAAGACCCAAAACACACATGATCACAGCGATTACCCTAAGTGTACTTGTGCCTACAAAAATATGAAAAGAGCTTTCAAAAAAGGCTAATATCTTCATATTTCCTTGCTAAAGCACTGCCTAGAAACCATTCATGAGAGAAAAAAATGGTCAAGATAGCTTAGATTATGTTAAAAACTACCAGTATGGAAAAAATCTTAACTCACTTTTCCCAGAAGAAGCTGTGAATAAACACACTCTCCTCAACTCAGACAGGATGTAAGCAGCATGTGGACTCTCAGTCACGCTCCACACCTTTATTTCATTATTTTGAATAGCTTCTCAATTTTTACTCCTTCTACACTTCTCATTCATAATGTGATACAGAAAGGCAGTGTTTCCTTTCTACCTCTTTCATTGCAGGTCAGCCAAAACGAAGAGAGATTAGATTACATGAAAAGCAATTTACTACAAACAGACACTTCATTTTGTGCACCCGGAATCTGCATGTAAAGCTTTATAATGAATGTGTAACTTACCACCCAAGGTTTGTCACAAAAATTATAGATGGATTCTAGGGAGTTGACACTGGGAATACCAGCATAATGCATTCCAATGATTAAGTTACGGAAGTCTTCATTCTCAGCCATACTGAATGAATGTTGTCGAACAAGAACAAAATCAGGCCTGAACGATCTAAGGAGAAAAAGGATATAGAACTTTTAGGCACTGATCAAATTACTTTCTCGGATAAGAGAGTTTTAAAAAGGGAAGCTGTATGAGGTGTGACAGAGCAGTAGATTAATGAAAACAGCTTTTACAAGACAGGTAACAAATAGAAGGTCACAATAAAAGATTGGCTGAAGTACAAAACCCAGTGCACACTGTTATTTTTGAGTGACAGCATCATTGCATCTCTGTTCAGTTTCTGCCGTTTGCTGCTATTAGAGAAGTTGTGACTACTAATGGCATCAAATCTGTGTATGAAGAATAAGAGCTAAAGAGGAATTTCAAGCTACATCCACACTACAAGCGAGGGTGCAACTCCCCTACATGTGTGTATACACTCTCACCAGCTTTCATTATGCCAGCACCCATATATATAGTAACAGTCATCTAGCATCCACTTCTGCCCCACAAAAGCTCATCACCCAACAAATCATTTTGTTGGTCTTTAAAGTGCTAGATGATTGCTGTTTTGTTAGAATACTGACTAACATGGCTACCTCTCTGTTACTATAGCTGTGTCTGTGTGGGCAGGAGCGGCACAGGCATGGCTTAGCTGTGCTGATTACAAACCCATTAAAAACAAGTGAGTTTACTCAGCACTCTGCTGCTACTACCGATGCTACCACCACTGCCCTGCTATTGATACTCATGCCAGACTGATGGGAGCAGGCCAGATTTGGGACAAAGTAAATCACACCTCTAGCTCATAGGGTAGACGGCAACAGACAGAGGCCAGCTGTCTTTCTTACAGATTCAAAAACTTACGCTAGAAACTCCCTTCAGAAGCACAGCAGCATGTCAAGACTTCACTTTGAGATCTGATACACTATAGTGCAGTATAGAGACACGTGGTATTGACAGCATTCTAGCTTCTGCTTATCCTTTGCATCTCAGAGATGCACTGTTTTATAAAGAGTGCGTCTACACTAGAGCACAACTTCGAAGTAGCAGGCACAACTTCAAAATAGTGCACACTGCATCTACACACACCACATGCTACTTCAAAGTTGAAATCGACATTAGGCACGGAGATGTTGAAACCACTGTTCCTATGAGAAGATGGGAACAGCACCCTACTTTGACATCTAACGATTTGTATAGATGATCCATGTCCCGCCACTTCGAAAAAGGGGGGTCTGCCATGGCAGCAATCAGCTGGGATGTGGAGACGAGCTGTCCAGCCCCTGCGGGGCTCTATGACCTCTGTGCCCAACAGCTCAAAGCTGCACAGACCTGGAAACACCTTAGCACGAAGCTGAGACCGTGCAGGCAGCAGCCGTGCCATGAGGCATGCCTGCACTGCCAGCAGTGAGGTAATGGCAGGCATCCAGCCCCCTGAGCACCCCAGGGCTCCCAAGCTTCCAGCCAGTGGGGCAGGAAGCAGGGCCCCTCTTGGGCTGACTCCAAGCTCCAAGACCTGCTGGGGCTCTGGAGTGAGAAGGAGGTTCTCCATATAATGGGGAGCAAGCAGCGGAACGTGGATGCATTCAACCCAGTTGGCCAAGGGTCTGGCCGCTCGAGGTCACCCTGCCCGCAATCCTGACCATGTCAGGAGTAAGGTCAAGGAGTTGTGGCAGGGTTATGCCTGGGTGTGGGACTTGGCCAGCTGGACGGGGGCCGTCCCCATCTCTTCCCCTATTACCGGGAGCTCAGGGCCATCCTGGGCCCCTGGGACACCTCCTGCCCCTCCAGCCATCCTCGACACCGTGGCCCAGAAGCCCCAGCAGGACACAGAACTGGAGTCAGGACCAGAAGCCAGCCCCACAACCCCAGGGCCAGAGCCTGGCCCCTCCGCACCACCATCTGAGTGGTCCAGCGCTGAGGGGGAGCTGGTGCTGGATGTCCCCTCCCACAGCTCCAGCTGGGCATCCGCCCAACGGGTCTCCCCCGACCATGGCAACGGACTGTCAGGTACGTACCCTCCAGGATACGTACCCCACAGAGTACACACCCCTGGGGCATGGAGCAGAGGTACCATACGTGGGTGGGGGCCCCCCATGCCCCCAGCAGACCCCAGCCTGCCAGGGCCCAGGCAGACCACAGCCCTGGGATGGCACCACTGCCACCAGAGCCCATCACCACCCACACCCATGGACAGCACTGAGCCCAGCTCCCAGGAGGAGGGGTAGGGGGCAGAACACACAAAGCAGCCGCCCACGGGGCCACAGCATGCATGGATGGGGGACAGGGACCTGATGCCCACAGGGGGATTTGTGGCGTGGGCCATGGGGCAGGGCTCAGTACTCATGGCCTCCCTCTCTCTTCCCCCATTTCCGCAGCTGCACCATCCGAGGGCCAGGATAGCATGGCATCATCCGTTTTCCTGGACAACTCTCCCCCCACCAGGGTCCCTGGACAGTGACTGCCTAGGGGCACCACCCTTGTCAGGATGGGCCCACCCCCACTTGGGGCAGGACCATGTCCCCATGGACCCTGAGGTGGTTGCTGCCATCTGGTGCCAGGTGGACATCATGGAGAGGCGGCTCCACTGTGAATAGCAGGAGGCTGCCTGGTGCCGGGAGGCCTGGCAGGACTTTATGGCCACCTTCAACAGGGTGGCCACCTCCCTTGAGGAGCTGGTGGCCCAGCTGCTGACCCCTGCTGCCCTCTCTGCTGCCCCACCTGCCACCTCCCCAGGGCAGGAGCCCACTGGGGCCAATGACTGGGCCGAGGATCTATGCTGGCTGTACCTCCCCATCCTCCTGGCTCCCAGCCAGCCTCTCTGGAGGCCCCAGACAAGGGAGCGGGGACAGTGACGCAGACATGGTGGGGGTTGCGCCCATCCACCGCCACCACAGAGTGATGGGCCGAAGGCCAACCCATCTATGTGCCCCCCACCTATATAGTTATCTACCCCCATGTATACAGTTGTGCTAATTGTTGTTCCAAAATCATAGTCAACCAGTTTGATTAGTTAACAACGATCCACAGTTTTATTTTTCCCAAACCCATGTGACGTGTGCTTTTGGTGGGGACAGTTGTGCAGGAGGCCCGCCAGGAATGGCAAGGGCGGTGCTCATTGGGCCTCCAATCAAAATATTCCTGCAGGGCATCCCAGACCTGGACCCCCTCATGTTGGGCCTGGTGGATGGGGCAGTGGCTGGCTGGGGGGTAGCCCGTTCCAGCCTCGACCACCCACCCCTCCACGAAGGCCTCCCCTTTGCTTTCCACCAGGTTGTGGAGTGTGCAGCAGGCACACACAACCTGGGGCATGTTTGGGAGGCCCACATCCAGGCAGGCCAGGAGGTAGCGCCACCGGCCCTTCAGGTGCCTGAAGGTCTGCTCAACCACCAGCTGGGCGTGGTTCAGCCGGGCGTTATAGTGCTTCTGACTGGCGGTGAGGTGGCCTGTGTAGGAGTGCCACGGTTGGAGAGGGTAGGCTGCATCTGTCACGAAGCAGAGAAGCATGGGGGATGTAGGTCCCCACCTCCAGCCAGCGGCACAGGTCCGAGCTACGGAACACACAGGCGTCATGGGTGCAGCCAGGCCAGCCCAAATACACATCCTGGAACCGGCCCAGGCTGTCCACCATGTCCTGCAGGACCACTGAGTGGTAGTCTTTCCTGTTTATAAAGCATCCACCACTATGGTCCAGGGTGTGGATAGGGATTTGGGTCCCATCGAGGGCCCTGAAGCAATTCAGAAACCCCATGGCAGCAAAGCCCGCAACAACTGCATCCAGGTTGCCAACTCAGATGACCCACTGGAGCAGCAGGGTGTTCAGCGCACAGACCACCTGCGGGGAGGGGACATGGGGCACCTGTGAGGGTGTGCAGGGTGCACCTGACCCCCCCACCGAGGTCCCCTTCCCCAGGCCCCTCACCCTGGGCTCCCTCCCTGGTCCCCCCATGCCCCAGTGGGTGCATACCCAGGCCTCCTTACCTCCATCAGGATGGCCCCAACTGTAGCCTTGCCTACACCAAATCGGTGGCCCATGGAGCAGTAGCTGTCTGTCGTGGCCAGCTTCCGGACTGCAGTCCCAACCCTCTTCTCGATGGTGAGGGTTGGCTGCATCCGTGTGTCCTGGTGCTTCAGGGCGGGGGTCAGCCACTGGCAGAGCTCCATGAAGGTCTGCCGCTGCATGTGGAAATTCTGCAGCCACTAGTCATCATCCCACTCCCCCATGATCAGGTGCTCCCACCATTCGGAGCTGTTGGAGCGGCTCCAGAGCCAGTGGAATACCCGATATGGGGGGACCAGGAGGGCCCCATAGTCTGGGGCATCCCCTTCTGCCCCTGGGGAGGGCTTCCCTACCAGGAGCTGCTGGACAGACACCTGTGCAGGTTTAGCAGAGTGCCTGCCCCATAGGAGACAGCTTGCAGGGCTTCCAGTTGCTGCTGCTGCTGCTGGGCCTCCATGTCTGCGGGCACTGGGTCTGTGAGGCTAGTGTCACCAATGCAGGACTTGTGCTGTGCAGGCCAAGTGCCATGTGGGAGGGGTCCTTTAAGGGAATGGCTTGCTGTTGCCCCGGAAGGGCTCGTCCACCCTGTGACTTGTCTGTGGGCTTTCCTGGTCCCTTATTTCGAAAGGGGCCGCTTGTGTGCATAGACGCTCCCTTTCCACGTTCGGGGCAGCCCCTTTCAAGGTAGAGCATCGCTGCTTCGATGTTGAACATTGAAGAAGTAGCGCTCTAGTGTAGATATAGCCAAAACGTTTAAAGAATTTCACCAGTTCTCTTCCTCATAAAATTCCATGAGCAATGTTCTAACATTTAGCTTTAAAAATATTTGGGCAGCATTGCTAAGTGCGTTCAACATGTATTTTATATAAATCATTACCAAGCAAAATCAGATAATTTAATATGTTTGCTTTAATCCCTTTAACTGAAATTAACTGCTAATGATAAGGCCATCTTAGTATATGGGGGCCTAATTTATCATGGATCAACTATTTTTGAAATGAAGAAAGTTGTGGTTACATTAAAAGCAAGCCTACACAAATACTGAGATAGATTAAAAACAAACAATTAGGCTATGTCTACACAAGAAGCATATGTCAACAGAAGTGACTGTTGGAAAGGATTTCTGGACAAAACCTCTGTCAACAGATTGGCTATGTCTACACTACAGAGACCTTTCAAAAGAAGATATTCTGCAAGATATCTTCAGGAAGATCTGGTTTTGACAGAGTGCATCCACACATAAAAAAGCAGATCAAAAAAAGGCATTGGAAAAAGGCAAATGTAGTGCCCATCTTTAAAAAAGGGAAGAAGGATGATCCAGGGAACTATAGGCTGGTCAGTCGTACATCAGTCCCTGGAAAAATCATGGAGGGGATCCTCAAGGAAGTCATTTTGAGGCACTTGGAGGAGAGGAGAGTGATCAGGAATAGTCAGCATGGATTCAAGAAGGGCAAGTCTTGCCTGACCAATCTGATTAGTTTCTACGATGAGACAACTTGCGCTGTGAATAGGGGAAAATCAATGGATGTGATTTATCTGGACTTTAGCAAAGCTTTTGATACGGTCTCCCACAATATTCTTGTTGGCAAGTTAAAGGAATGTGGGTTGGATAAATGGATGGTAAGATGGATAGAAAGCTGGCTAGAAGGTCGGGCCCAGAGGGTAGTGATCAACGGCTCGATGTCGGGATGGCAGTCGTTTTCTAGTGGAGTGCCCCAAGGTTCAGTTCTGGGTCCTGGTCTGTTCAACATATTTATCAATGACTTGGATGAGGGGTTGGATTGCACCCTCAGCAAGTTGGCAGATGACACTAAGCTAGGGGGAGAGGTAGATATGCTGCAGGGTAGGGATAGGGTCCAGACTGACTTAGACAAATTGGAAGACTGGGCTGCAAGAAATCTGATGAGGTTCAATAAGGACAAGTACAGAGTCCTGCACTTGAGCCCGAAGAATCCCAAGCATTGTTACAGGCTGGGGTCCGACTGGCTCAGGAATAGTTTTGCAGAAAGGGATCTGGGAGTTGTAGTCAATGAGAAGCTGGACATGAGTCAACAGTGTGCCATTGTAGCCAAGCAACCTAATATGCCATTAGCTTTCATCAAGAGGAGTGCTGCCAGTAGATCCAGTGAAGTGATTATTCCTTTTTATACGGCTTTGGTGAGGCTGCATCTGGAGTACTGTGTCCAGTTCTGGGCCCCCAATTATAGGAAAGATGTGGATACACTGGAGAGGGTCCAGCAGAGGGTGACCAAAATAATTAGGGGGCTGGAGCACATGACTTATGAAGAAAGGTTGAGGGAATTGGGACTGTTTAGTCTGCAGAAGAGAAGACTGAGGGGGGACTTAATAACAGCCTTCAACTTACTGAAGGGAGGCTGCAAAGAGGCTGGAGAGAGGCTGTTCACAGTGGTCACTGATGGCAGAACACAGAACAATGGTCTCAAGTTGTGGTTGGAAAGATCCAGGTTGAATATTAGGAAAAAAAACTTTTTCACTAGGAGGGTGGTGAAGCATTGGAATGGTCTACCCAGGGAAGTAGTGGAGTCTCCATCCCTGGAGGTGTTTAAGTCTTGCCTTGACAAAGCCCTGGCTAGTCTGGTCTGATGGGTTTGGTCCTGCTTAGAGCAGGGGGCTGGACTCAATGGCTTTTTTAGGTCTCTTCCAGCTCTATTGTTCTATGATTCTATCAAAAGAGTGATCTGCTCTTTCGAAATAGAGAATCCACACAGCCCCTGCTCTTTTGAAAGAATGGGGCAGGGACTGTTCTTGCAAAAAAAAATTTTCGAAAGAAGGACTTCTTCATGAAATGGGAGTGGAAGAGCACTTTTGAAAGGAGCACTGTGTTCTTTCAATTTAATTTTGAAAGAACGCTTTTCTTGTGTAGTTGCTCCGCTGGACATTTCGAAAGAACCCCGTCTTTTGAAAAATATTGCAAAGGAACTTGCTAGTGTAGATGTGGCCATTGCATCTACACATAAAATCAGATTGCAAGAGCGATCTGCTCTATCAACAGAGAGCAGCCAGACTGCATGGCCCTCTCTTGTCAGAATGGATTACGGAAGCTCTACAAACAGGGCTGCCTGGTGAACCAGAAGCCCCCTCTGTTGACAAAAGGGCCCCAGAGCATCTACACAGCTGTTTTGTCGACACAAAACTGTTGAGAAAGCTGTTATATCTGAACGGGGAGAAGTATAACGCTGCCAGTGATGTGCCAGGTTTTGTTGACAAACTGTCAACAAAGCACATTTTGCATGTAGACATTCCATGTTTTTTCCAGACAAAAGCCCAGTTTTGTCAGAAAAAGCCTCTTGTGTAGATATAGCTCTAATGTTTATCAGTTATCCTAATGGAAAGACCTTAACACCAAGACATTAGCTGCTGACAACGAGCCACATCCTTTGTGATTGAACTGACTGTATCAACTCTGGCCCTCTTCTTGACTGGGACTCCCTCCTTTTCATGAACCCATATATTTAGACCCTCCTTTAGAACCCCCCACTCATGCATCTGATGAAGCGGGTCTTTGCCCACAAACACTTATGATCCAAAATATGTTAGTCTGTAAGGTGCCACAGGACTTCTTGTTATTTTAATAGTTGCTTTTTAGAACGGAATCACATTTAACCACAACTCACATGCTTCTTCCCTCCTTCCTTTGCCCTCTCCCATCTGGGAGCTAGAAGGGAGCAATGAGATTGGTCATGTGTCCAGAAAGCAGGGGTCAGTAATCCCCAGCACAAAAGGTGCCAAAAGTGGCAAGTGAGATGATTTTATCAGCGTATGAGGCGGGAGCTCAGCCCTGGCCCTCCTCCCCCATGCAGCTAGGATCTTGTTCAAAGCTATGCCACCTGTGGATTAACAAAAGATCAGCTAAAAATACCAACCCCCACCTGAACGGTAAAGCTCTGCATCTTAATTTATTTATTAATGAAGCTGTTATAAGTAGTACTGTTAGTGACTTTAAAAAGTATCACCAGCACTCTGCCTTGGAAAGGCTGCTGACTCCTATAAAGTAATCATCATGGGATTTCCCTGGTCATCCGTAGTATTAAGGGACTAAGACATGCTCCAGCCTTACCTCCTACCTATTTGTCAGGGGGAACGCCTGCCTCCCCCACCCCACATACACACACTACTCATTTTGTAGTTCAGCTGTATAAAGCTGCATGTGCCCAGCCTGTGGCACCCTTTACAAAACTTCTCTTCCCTCTTCTCTCTTTGGGAAGAAAGGTTCAGGTAGCTGCTCCTCTGGGAAGGCCTTCAGTGGGGTGCTGACAAAGACCTTCTCTCCATTGCCCTGAAGCCATGCTGCACAAGTTAGATTCATGCTCCCACACAGCAGGAGAGTGGGAGCTAAGTGTTTGCCTTGGGCTCCCCTTGCACAGCCTGAGGGAGACCTGAGGAAGAATTCAGCTTCTGTGATACATGCAGAGCAGGGGGCGGAGCTCCAGGGGCAGGAAGGAATTGGGATAGGCCTTGCTGTCCAGCCAAGTACTGTGGGCTCCTCACAACACTACACAGGGAGGCAATGAGCAGCAATGGTCCCAGATGACCTTTCATGGCAGTCCTCCCTTTGCTTCCAGAAGCTGCGGAAAGCACAGCATGTGCTGTCTGAAGCACTGATGGAAGCAGTCTACTGTCAGTAAAGCCATTACAAAAGGTAGACAACAATAAAATCCAAGACCAGAGGTTAAAAACCAAACTCTGGTCATATCTAGAAATATTCCAGCTTGGTTCCTCCACTTCCATTTCCCAGCCAGACAGGGAGTGATGGAACCCTGTGAGGAGCCACAGCCTGCCTATACAGTAACCCCCACTTTATGCGTCTCCTTGGTGTGCGAAACTTGCTTTAACGTGACTTTCACAAAACGTGAAGCTGCTGGCCTGTCAGCTGCCTAGATGAGGGCAGCCAGGCAGGCTAAGAGCCCCTTCCCCATGCCTTCCCAGAGCAGTGCTAGGTGCCACCCTGGGAAGAGAGGGGGATAACTTTAAGCTCGCCTAGCTGCCTGCCGCTACGGGCAGCCAGGCGAGCTAAAACCCCCTTCCCAGAGCGGCACTGCTGTCAAGCTGAGAGTGGTGCTGCTCTGGGAAGGTAGGGAGAAGGGTTTTGGCCTCCCTAGCTAAAACCCCCTTCCTCTCCCCACCACCAGGCTCAGCACCCTGGCAGCCCCAGCTCACTCCCCCCATGCTGGGGGCTCTACCTCCAACCCACACATGAAGCTCAGGCACCAGCCCCCCCATCTCCCCCCATGCATGTGGGACACAGCTCCTACCCTGTGCCCACCACCCCTGCAGACTCACCTCCATCCTCCGGACAGCTCAACACCCTGCCCAAACTCCTGCACCCCAGCTCTAACCCCTCCCACACCCCATATCAACTCTACCCCCCGCCCCCCTGAAGCCCTAACCTACCCCAGCCTTAACCCCTTGCCCCCCTCCCATACCCCAACCCATGGCCCAAACCCTCCCCAATTTACACAAAATTTGAGGTACATGAGGGTTGCGTTCCACACAACCCTCACATATCCTGGGGGACTACTGTAGGTGATTTCCAGCTTAGGGTGGACACAGAATTACTTTGGTCTATTCTCAACACATTTGCAGCCTGATTTTTGAAGAAGGAGTCAAAAGACTTGGGTTAGAGATGGCGGGAAGCAGCAATGACACAATCTGGAAACTGATCTTTTTGAGACCGATGATATCTGAACCAGCATTTTGGCCTGGTCCATTATCAAGACAATGGCAATTAGCATTAGTCAAATCTTAATGCGGGTTTTGATTTCATCCACCCCAAAGTATTTAAATCCAGAGGCTTTGGTTTGAGTCACCTCCTGTTCCCATGGTTCAGGTAAGCATGGGGGTTTCTAGATATTTGAAAATAAATCTAACAAAACCTCCCACTCATCACTACCCATTAGTAAATTAAGTAACTGAAATCTTGAAATTTAGATATAGGCAATGCTGGAGGGGAGGGAAGCAGAAAACACAGACCCTTCATATTCAGTTTAGAATCATAATATTTCTTAGAATCACTTCCTGTGATGTGTTAGCAACAGATTCCCAGCTACATTGAAATTTCATGCCTAGAAAAACCTACAACTAGGTTAAAGCAATTGGCCTATGATGAGCAATACAATAGCAGCAGTAAAGAGGATGAGGAGAGTTGTGAAGTGCAGAATTGTATTTTAAATTGGATGGTATTCACTAGCTTTATAATCAGAAGACGGAAACACAGTTACACATGAAGCTGAGAGTAAATCAAGTAGTCAACTATAATTCTATCCTTCGTATGCTAAAAACACACCCACAATAAATGCAGCCAATAACCAGGGGCTTCATTTTTCAAAATGTTTTAAAGGATTTGGACTCCTGCTTCCTGCTAAATATCAATGGGAACTGCACATTCAAATCTCTTAAGAAGATCTGACTTACCAAGCCTGAACAGATCAGGACACTTGCATTGGTTTCCAAGTATACTTCATAATTTGTCAGACACAAGATTACAAAGTTTAGGAGTTAGATGAAATGGTACTGGAGACTGGATTACAAACTGTTCAGTTAATGCTTGTTTTTATCAAAGTTATCCCTAGGGTATTTACCGCATAGTTTGGAGAATGTATGATCAATCTCGATTTCAGGGAGGAATGTCAGGTGCACTGAAGTGCGTGTCATGTACGGAAATTCAATTCACTGGGACGGTATGGGTCAAAACACTCACAGGATTAAAGATCTGCCTTTATTTTTGCAGCTCATGCAGAGGAGAGATGTTCCACTATCTTATGAAAAGGGGAAGGCCAGGGACGGCTTGCCCATCATCTCTGTGGGAGCAGTGTGCAGTCAGACAAAGGAGATGAACAGGAAGTGTCCCTTTAAAATATAAGCTCTCTGAACTGGGATTGACCCAAGTCTCCCCCAGCACACTTTGAAGAGTAACGTGAATGAAATTTAGAGGAAGGAATGTGAGATGTTTGTGCTTTCTGAGAAAAATAAACAGAGTTACAGCTCTGTTACTGACACTGGACAGGAGGGCTACACATGATTGTATTGACAGGTGTGTGCACAAGGCTCATCACTGGCACAAATCCTCTCAAAATCCTCAATGTTTTGTGACAAATGCCTTCCAATTTTGCCAGATTTTTTCCTTTTTCTGAAAACAAAAGGCAGCTTTTGCATGTTTAAAAAATCTTTTTGGCAAACCCTACAGAATGGAAATTTCTCTCTTGGGAAATACATAAAAATGTAAGCGACATTCTGCTTTGCAAAGCTATGTTAAAAGTTCCCTTTGGATCTCTTTTGCAAGTGTGACTGAAACACAAGTTCTCTCATCTGAATATTCAGAAATCAAAAACTAACATTAAATCTCTTTGTGCATATTACAAGTGAAGCCCTCTCCCCGCTGAAATCAATGGGAATTTTTGCCATTTACTTCAATGGGCCATGGTTTTATTTTGAGAGTGGAGCTCTTCCTGTATCTATCATGTAGCAGTACAGTTGAGGCAAACAAGGGTACACTCAACAATTTTAGACTCAACCTCACAAAAAACTTCCCAGCTGGAGGCACAGGAGGACAATGGCACAGAGCGCCTAGAGAAGTCACAGATGCTTCTCTATGGAGGTTTTCGGAAAGAGGCTCGATAGTCTTAGATGGCAAAAATCCTACTTTTTGGCATAGTGTTAGCCTAGGTGGGTCTGATGGTCCCTCCTAACACCTTGACTCTAAATGACCCGCACAGGTCTAAATATTTAACAGGTCTCAGATAGCGGAGTTTCAGAAAAGGGTGAATCAGTCAAAGCTCTGCCCACAGGAGTTGTGGGGGTTTTTGCTTGTGTGTGACAAAAGACATACATAGCAACATCTCTCTATATATACACATGTATAATTTTTGTTCTTCCCAGGTGACAGAATGATATCATCCCCATTCAAATACATGTGTCTGCAGGACAGAAAGACTTGGGGGAGGTTGCTGTGAGCAGCTCTAGGGAGACCGTAAAGGAGGTGGGGGTGAAGCTGGACTGCCTCCAACCACAGATGAGTGGAGGAGCTAGGAGCAGCTGCTGCTGCCAGACACGGCAGGGAGAGGCAGTGTCACTCAAAGCTCACTGGCTGCTCCCAGGTCCTCCCCTGCCAGGTGAGTCCAGGGCCAGTGGTGGGGAGGCAGGGGGAGGGGCCATAACAGTCTGAAGCTAGAGACAAAGGGGCACAGGAAGGTGGGAAGAGGCAGGGGAGGATCTGAGCAAAATGAGTAGCACAGACAAAGCCCAGCCCAGCACACACACCCAATCACCCTGGGGACATGTGCACCCGAGCTCGACTGGGGTGGGGTGTGCGCAGCCTCTGCCCAGCTGAAGTGTATGGTGTGGGGTAGTGACTCCAAGCAGAGGTGTCCCTTTAGCCCCACAGGTACGACCCAGCCCTGGGTGGCTGGAGCAGCGGGCTGCTAACCTATTAGAAGCCCGGGGGCCTACCGTGAAACCCCCCCAGTCCCTGGCACGCGCGCACGCGCACACACACACACACACACACACACACACACACACACACACAGATGCAGAGATACACACACAGAGTCCTGGTCAGGGCTTTACAGACAGGTGGGAGCTGTGCCTGCTGCCCAGGGGTGTCTCCACCAGTAGTGGCAACCTGAGCTCAGCTCTGGGCAGCACTTTCCCTCCCCAGTAGAGCAGACAGGCAGGCCTGGCGGTGGCAGCTGCTCCCAGCTTGACCCCTGAGCCATGGTCAGAGGTGGCCCAGCTCTTCCTTACTGCCCTGCCAGAGTCAGCCACAGCAATCTCCCCTCAACCTTCCCACGTGGCACACAGACGCAGTTCAGTGATGAGGTCATTCTGTTGCCCGGGGGAAAATCTGGTCATACTGCTCCCTGACCCCCAGAAAGGCTCTCTGCTAACAGTGGGGTTGGCAACCATAGCGAGCAGAGAGCACAGCCCCATAGTATGCTTTAGTAAAATTAAAGATGATAAACAGTAAGACAACCATTATTTTCAGGGTAGTACTTTCTAGACGTGTAAAATGACACAGTCTCCAGCCCCAAAGGCTTCCACTTGAAAAGGCTTGCTCCAGGTCCATGAGGGGAATTTAGACTAGATTTCAATATGGGAAATTGCTTTTGTTTTATGACATTATTTAAACTCCCCAGGGAACAAAATCACAATAATAAAGTGCTTGTGACTGGTCAGTGATGTTTCAATCATGTTCAAAACAGAAAGTAACTATTTATACTGGTACACTGACGTCTGTTGTCACTTAAGCCCTGATCCAGCACATAGCCCCATGCAGATGGGCTCTGGAACCCATGTGGAATTCACTGCAGTTCAGTCTCAACAAAGCTAATAATTGATTTATGGGGATAAGAAAAAATGTTTAAAGAAAACAGAAAACAAATTAAAGCTTTCAATTCTAGGGAATTCAAGTTTTACTTTCTCCTGGAAATGCCATTAGACTGACCCACACTCATAAAAGTGGTAATAATTTACTGAAGAGATCCCTTGTCACCTCACTGTCATACCTGCTCACACAAGTGACACAACTAGTCTTTATCACACTGCCAGCTTTCTTTCTTTCTTGATGTTGACTTCAATGAACTTGAGGCATCTCTCAGAAATCAAGATTCACTGTAGTGGGGTTACCATATGCAGGCAACAGGGTAAACAAATGTCCCAATTTTACAGGGCCAGTCCCAGTATTTAAAGGTTTTTCTTATTATAGGTTAGGGTGATCAACAGTTAAAGACTAAGAACCAAGATAGCTGTGCCTGAAGTGCACAGAGCCAGTATTATGTATTTATTTTTATAGTTCCATATGTCTCTCTATATAGATATAATATAGATAGATAGATATGTGCCTCAATGCCCTCCCTGTCCTTCAGAGCCAGGTACTCCCAGCCATGGTGCTCTAATCCAACCCCCACCCCTCACCCAGAGCCAGGACTCCCCCCCAGGTCCCTCCTCACCAATTCTAACCCAGTGCCCATTATGCCTGGGACTCAACAGAGCCACTGCTAGCGCCATGCTCTTCTCCCTCCAGGCGCAGGAGCACATGCACAGAGCAGCAGTGAGGAGTCCAAACGTGTATCTCTAAGCTGCATTTCATTGCTCAAAGAGCTACATACAGCTCAAAAGCTGCAGGTTGGCCACCCCGAGTTAGACACTAAGAGCCAAAATAGCTATGGATAAAGTGCAAAGAGCCACGTATTGTGTATTTATTTTGATCTATATAAATAAATAATATGTGGCTCAATGCCCTCCGCCTTTTCCAGAGCCAGCACCTTTCCACGCCCAGCTCCAACCCAATTTCCCTCCCTTCCCCAGAGCCAGGCACAACCAGACCTGTACCACTCTGCTCTAACCCAATGTTCACGGGAGCTGCTGCCGCTGCTTTCTTTCTTTCTTGATGTTGACTTCAATGAACTTGAGGCATCTCTCAGAAATCTCCCTCCAAGTGCACACAGACCAGCAGTAAGCACTCCAATTGGACGGCTCCCAGCAGCAGCCACATTTCATTGCTCATGGAGCTGCATAAGGCTTGAGAATCACGGGTTTGCTACCTGTTATAGGTGTTTACTATCCTTCCCATCCCCACCATGTCCTGATTTTTCACACTTGTTATCAGGTCACCCCAACTGGCAAGTACGGCTACAGAGAATGGTAGCTCTTCTTACTCAATCATTTTATTTAGGAATTCCAGTTAATTCTCAAGGAATACACCTTCTTAAAAGTTAGACAGATGTTCTTTTGTTTTTTTTTAAACTTACCTGACAACTTTGGTGCCATTACGGAATGCTTGGATGTCTACCACATAACTGCCCTCAGCATGGGCTACCAAGTTGATCTCTGAAAATTGCACCTGTAAAAAAGACTCAGATAAGTCAACTTGCTTTAAAATTTTAACTTCCTTCTCTTTGTTTTAAACATTAGTGTTTAATTGCCAATACTGTGCCTGAAGCACAACTAGCATTGAAATACTTTCCACTTAAAAAGCCTGACGCGCGCGCACACATCATGCATTTGTCATAATTCTAACATACTAAAAGAAAAAAATGGGCTACAGGATGAATATATCTAAGAAAGGGCCTTTTTGAAGCTCAGATACAGGATGAAGATATTTCCTTCTTCATCTTCCTCTTAAGTATATGTTTTAGAAATGTGTGTGTGTCTATTATCTGTTCATCAATCTATGAATCTGTTTGTTCAAAAACTCCCAAATGGTTAAGAGCTATGACCACCACATTTGATAAGCAGTTTCTTATCATATCTTAAAGCAAGGTCAGGATTTGGTTTTGCCGGGATACTGGGACATGCATAGACTGCAATTGTTTTGTATCAAATGGAAAAAGAGGGGTGTGAAAGCAGGGACACCTATAATCACACATGGCCACAGGGGGAGAGCAAGCCCAGGGAATAGTCAGTTATTCTCATGAATGACCATAAAGGGGCAAGTCATTGTCAGATTGTCAGAGCACAGCCCGTCATCTCGGCCTGTCCAGGAAGCAGCTACTGACTGGCAGGCACAGCCTCTGCCACCCCAGCCACACCTGGGAGCACCAGCAGCTGGCCTGAGCATTCCACCCTGCCCTTGGGCCCACCCCAGGGAATGCCAGCAGGCAGTCTGTGCACACACACTCCTACCCTGGAAATAGCTCTTGGGCAGGGTACATGGCCCCTGTGCCTGGTGGGCCCCAGCCTCAGCTCTGGCAATGCCAGATAAGGCTCTAGTCTGAACAGAAAATGACTGATATTTATTCTTATTGCATGTGGTATTTCAGGGCAAAATTAATAGAGAAACTACCTCAATTTGTAGCCTTCCAAAAATCATATTACCAAACTCTGATTTAAAGGCAAATATATAAACAGAACTCCTTAAAGGTGTTTTCTCACACAGAAATGTGCCCTATACAAGGGCAATAATTCAATTCCATGCTGTTTGTGAATACAGTGACATGGTGATCCTCAGTTATTTGAGATAAAAGGGCAGGGCGCTTTTTATTTATGTATCGCCTTCCACCTTCATCAACTCACTGTGCTCCCTACTGGACTACTTCATAGCAGAATAACTGAAATGCAGCCAGCAGTGGCCTGTTGGTGGATAAATGATGGCATCTTTTCTTCCCCAGTACAGAAAACCCACAAGGCTTCACTGCTGAAAACTGTAGCCAATGGGAGTTTGTCTGAGTAACTCCTGTGTAAGAGTCTCCAAGCTTAGCCATGCAAAGTGCTGCCTAATCAGACCCAATCCTGAAAGCATGTGCTTCACTTTAAGCATGTAACTAACTCACTGAATCTTAATACATGCTTTAGTGATCTCCTGGACTGCTCTGGACCTTGCAGAAGGAAGTCCTCGCATGCAGTTTTAAAATAAAATTGATAACATATAGACTGTACAGTGGAAATGTCAGAAGCGATGAACATTCATCTAAGACCTGAGGCCATTATAGTAACTTCAATTAAGAAATTGTTTATTTTGATATTGACCTCTAATCTTTTCCAATCACTAATCAGGTTAAAAAAACAACTCCAGGCACCTGCTTCCTCATAGCACCTAATCATGTTTTTTGCCATTTAATTAATAAATTGACAAGTGCTAGAAAGGCTGTAGGTTTATTTTTGCACCCAATGAATGGGTCTAAGTGCTCCAATGGACAGCAAGCCAAATTCTTGACATCTATGTTGGGAAGGAGGAAAAAGATTTCACAGAGCAGGAAAGTGCTCTTAAATTCAGAGCAACGGGGAGAGAGACTCCTGAGGGAGCCTGTATAAAAGATGCAACGTGCTATCCAATTTCTGGGTATAACTGTGTTAACAAAGGCAGCAAGTGGTAAGGCAAATGTGGCACTAAGAACTGGCTCTGCTCAGGACTCAGTGGTGATGAGGATCTGATCATGTGTCCACTCTCCGTTTTGTTAGGCTGCTCTTTCCTCTGTGAACTTGTGTGCGCAGTGCCAAGGTAGGCAGGCCTGCACGTAAGCTTTCCTTGCAATTTTGAAGTGCTGCACTTGAGCCATATGCTGTTTGTTCAGTTTCTCAGTCTTCTACTCCTGTATTAAGTTGTTCAAGGAAGTCCCAAATGCTGAGAAAGCATTGCTGGCATTTACTAACGATAAAATACTAAAACGGTGTCAGTGACTCAATTAACTTTGCAGTAGGAAACTCCTGTTACCATGGGATTAGTTGGGTCTAGAAAAATAAACTGCTTAAACTTCCACTGTCCCAGCCATAAAATTAGGTCCCAGCTCTGTGACTAGTGATCCTTGAGCCCACCTGGCACTCCAAATGAGTGTAAATGGATCTCCACACAGCTACTGCTTGTATGACATGACTACAAGTTTGGATGTACGTCTGAACTACGTTTTAGGTCCAGATAACATGCATCCTTGTTCCCTATCCTTCAGTGCTCTTGCTAATTTCTCCACAACTTTTCATGCATCTGAGTTAAAAATGTGGATCAAATCCTCAGCTCACATAAAGCAACGTGACTCCATTCAATTCAGTAGAGTATACTGAGTGCATATCCAGTACATTGGATTTATATTACCTGAGGACTTGCTCATATTTTCTTTCCTTATCATCTTATTCAAAAATTTCAGAGGCAATACAATCCTTTTTAAGTGGAAAAAATATGGAAAATATTCATGGCTACATTCCCTTTTATAAAGCAGTCACTGAATATACAGAATGGGCTGATAACATATTTCAGAAATCCAGTTCAAGTGACAGCTGTATAAATCTTCTACGGATTTATCCATATTTTACAAGTAAGTGCTGCTAACACTGCAACTGAAGTACATGTACATTTATTCCAATCAAGAAGGTAACCTGAAAAAGCCAACATTTAGTCCCACTTACTGTTTTGGAAATCAGTTAGCTGTAGTTAATGCTTCTGAACATTTCATATTTTGACCACTAAGCAAAACTCTGAGGCTATTCTAGTAAAAGCTGTATTAAAATGAAAATAAACACTTGAAACTTGTATTGCTGTCTCCTGAGGCTGCATCCCGGAGCCATAGCAACTGGTGGGATGCACCAGAATCAGGTCACCAGGCTATACCTTGCCACGCCACCACACCAAGGACATTACAGCA
This sequence comes from Carettochelys insculpta, assembly GCF_033958435.1. Lineage (NCBI taxonomy): Eukaryota > Metazoa > Chordata > Testudines > Carettochelyidae > Carettochelys > Carettochelys insculpta. The sequence goes on along the minus strand of NC_134147.1, from coordinate 11,310,493 downwards.
AACAGTTAATGGGTCCCTCCCTCAAACGTACCCCTCTGCTTAAGCTGGTTTGATCTTGCCACATTCACAGTTCTCAGCATAATTTCACAGTAGTAAAATTTTCATGACGTTTCTCTGCTGCTTAAGAAATTTCATAGAAGAGTCAGCAAATTTAAAGGCTATTTAACCTACTTACACACTCAATCTTCAAGAGACTACATAGAAAATGATAAATGTTAACATTTAGAGTAAATAATTTAGTTACCTGTTCAACTTTGATGTCGTATTCCCCATGCACCTTTTTCCCACGGAAACACTTGCCCCTAGAAAAAGAAAAATCTCGCTAAATTATGTACAGTAATACATATACATAAGTATATTTGAAAGGATGTGCAACAATGGGTAGCCAGATTTAGTTTTGACATGATTTTATTTATAGGTATATCTACATAATACGTTATTACTCAACAATCTATTTTGCATACCCGTTTCCTCATACCAGACATCTCTTTCTTTCCAACTATGATACTCAAAAACTTAGTATGCTAGGTGGTATCCACAATGTTATGACACACTTTTATGATTATAATAATAAAATGGTTACTGATGACAAAATGTGATTCCATTGAAAACAAGAGCAAAATCTCATTTATTTTATGCAAATAGGGCCCTATAACAGATTGTGTCAATAAATATGTTTTCAGCTTACCCAGAAGCCTATTCTAGGAGACACTCTGCAAAATCTTGCTCAAAAGATCAAAGAGTTGTGATCTACCTTTTAAATAAGCTTTCAGTGATGACCCCAGGATTGGCGCTCAAGGAAAATTTTACTGAAACAACACAGAATCTTTCCTTCAGCTGTAGAGGCAGGTCACAGGTTAGATCAAAAGGCTTGGCAGGCCGGTTCTGACCCACAGGCAGGAACTTGCCCACCTTTGCTCTTAACAAAAATCAAATTCTTCTGCTCGAGCAGGATCCCCTCTCCCCAATCTACCCCTGCAAAAAACACTAAACAACCCACCATACTGCCATAGAATGTCTTCCCAAGCATCAAAACTTGCTTGCACAATAAGAAAAAGAACTTGAGACACAACATATAACTGTGACATCTGCAACAACATTTATTATACCACAACTTTTCTTGCTGTGAGAAAACAATTATGAATTTGAATAATTAATCTTGGCCAATTTATTCTTCCATTGAAATAACTGAAAATTCACCAATGATGTCAATGGTAGCGAATCAGGCCCCTAGTAATTAACTGCCAAGGTAGTCTCTGGCTAATGTATTTACCAAGTATTTATTAGCAGCAGAAGATAGCTGGCACAGTAAAAAAAAACAGATAAATTTAATTTTCAGTGTGCTGTGGGTTGCAAAAAATGTGCTGCAATTAAGTCAGTACATATAATTGGCAAAGAGAGAACAAGTAATCAAAATCTGTTAGATATAATTGTTTATTTGACTTTTTGCAATAAAGAGAGACGTTGTAATAGGTTTAAGTTTCACTGCTTTGCTTACAGAAAATACAGCTCCAGTACACATGGTATTAGGTATTTCTTTTTTTGCTAGTGATTTATATAGAAATTAAATGTATAATTCCGTAATTTTTATCTAAAAAATTATTAATCTCAACTCTTACTTTCCGATTCCATTCTGAAATACCATGGGCTTGTCTAATTTGCCCCCAACTCCGAAGGAAGCATCAACATTTTGAGGAGTAAAGGCACTTTGAAGTAGCGCGAGCACTTCAAAGTGACTCAAGCTATATGCATGCCAGCACTTCAAAGCTGCGGTGGTGAGAATTAGCCTAATGAAGTGCTGCATATTCACCGCAGCACTTCATTAGTAATCTCCCATCACCCTGATTAACATGCCACCTTCGAAGATGGGGGCAAGTGTACACCCAGCCCATATGTTTACTGTGTAATTCATAAGTGAATTAGCCAACTGCAAGGCACATATCTCTACATCTTTTGCATATTAAAGAACTGTCAACTTAATTTTCATTATTTTCTGTGATTAACTTAATCCAGTTTCCACACACATTCTTCAAACAGTGTATCCTAAAACCATTTTTTTAAATTTTCCTTTGAAGTATTGTATAATGAACTATTATTTAAAAAGTGTTGTCCTCAATGGAGAAACTGAATGAACAGCTATATAATGGAAATGCTGAAAATCAGTTCACACAAAGTTCTTTCAAATGCACAGAGTAAAAATTCTGAAAAATTGCAAGATGTATTTTTGCTAAATTCTTTCATATACAGGAATTTTAGACGTACTTATAGCTATGGATGGTACAATACATTCAGGCCAAAATGTGACTCTCCTTTTGACGGTTTTGCTTTAATACAAATAGTCAACAAGTGGGAACTCTTATCCAATCACAACGCAGAGCCAGAATACAGCTATTCCAAAATTAGCATGTAGTAGTTTTAAAAGATGAACTGTTTCATCTATCCATATGGTAAATATGTTTCATGACAACTGTTTGAAGATGCTTAGAGGTTTTTAATGCTGGAACACGAGTTTGCAAGGTGTGAATTGGGAGAGCTTCCTTCCAGGTGGGCCTTCAAGGACTGATTAGATTGGAGGCAAAGGCTTTGAGCCCGGCCTAACCAGCTAGCAGCTCTATAAGAAGGCAGCCCCAGCGAACCCTGTGACCAGCGAAGAGGGAGTTTGCCTGGGAAAGCATCCTAGAGGAGCTCAAGTGAGTGTGGCATTTCAGAGGCTGTGTTGTGAGCTGGTGGGTTGAATTTCTGTCTGTGGTGTCTGTGCATTTGTTTCATTTTGCAGTGAGGGGCAGTTTGCATAGCTACCTGGGTGCCTGAGCATCTGTTTTGCAGAGAGAGGCAGCTGGAAAGCATGTTTGGCAGTTTGGCGAGTTTGCAAGGTGTGAATTGGGAGAGCTTCCTTCCAGGTGGGCCTTCAAGGGCTGATTAGATTGGAGGCAAAGGCTTTGAGCCACGCCTAACCAGCTAGCAGCTCTGTAAGAAGGCAGCCCCAGCGAACCCTGTGAGCAGAGAACAGAAGCAACTAACAGGGAGTTTGCCTTTGGTAGGAGCCCTATACTTGTTTTTACCTTCTTATATGGTGTTTCTCTTGTGCCCTTCAAGGCGGCACTAGAAACAAATAAGGGATCTCTGTTAAGGGAAAAAATGGAGAGTGATATGGCTGGTGAGAGGTCTGTTGTTGTGACCTGCATGTCATGTGCCATGTTTGCCTTCCTCCCGAATGACAGAAAGGATTTTCTATGTACCAAGTGCAACCTGGTAGCCATTTTAGAAGAGAAGGTTAAAGGATTTGAGGCACAAATATCAACCCTCAGGTCCATCAAAGAGGGTGAAGGCTTTGTGGATAGCAGGCAACAGATAATACTGCAGGAACAGCAGGCTACCCAAAACAAGGAGGAGAACTGGAAGCATGTTACCTCCAAGAGGAGAAAACCAGTTCAAGTCTCTCCAATTCCAGTAGAGTTAAGTAACCGCTTTCAGCCTCTCCCCACAGGTGATATGGTGGAGATAATTGGGGCTGATACAATCCCTGGGAGGTATCTGAAAGAGTCCCCACGGTTTAGAAAGCATGGGATGCACAGTCCTAGGGATGGGAGTTCTATGACCACCACCCCTAAGAGAAAAAAAATGAGTGGTGGTGGTCGGGGACTCCCTCCTAAGAGGGACGGAATCATCCATCTGCTGTCCGCACCTAGAATCCCAGCAAGTTTGCTGCTTGCCTGGAGCTAAAATTCGGGATATTACAGAGTCGCTGCCAAAAATTCTTAAACCTGTAGACTATTACCCCTTCCTACTTCTTCATGTAGGAACCAATGATACAGCCAAGAACAACTCTGACAAGATCACGGCAGATTACATAACCTGAGGAAGGAAGATCAAGGAATACAGAGCACAAATGGTCTTCTCTTCTATCCTCCCTGTGAAAGGAAGAAGTCAGAGTAGGGGTCATCGAATCACAGAGGTAAATGCGTGGTTGTGTAGGTGGTGTAGCAGGGAAGGATTTGGTTTCTTTGACCATGGGACTCTGTTTCATGAACAGGGATTGCTGAGAAGAGACAGGATCCACCTTACTAAAAGAGGAAAGAGCATCTTTGCGGGCAGGCTTGCAAACCTCGTAAGGAGGGCTTTAAACTAGGTTTGTCGGGGGACAGTGACACAAGCATTGAGGTAAGTGGGGAAGGAGGAGGGAACAATCAAGTGGGTTTCCTGGGTGAAGAGGAGAAAGTGGGCCAATCAGCCCCTTCTCTAAGATGCTTGTACACTAATGCCAGAAGCCTAGGGAACAAACAGGAAGAATTAGAGGCCCTGGCACAGTCAAACAAGTATGTGGTGGTTGGAATAATGGAGACTTGGTGGGACGATTTGCATAGCTGGAGCACAGTCATGGATGGTTATAAAATGTTTAGGAAGGACAGACAGGGCAGAAAAGGAGAAGGAGTTGCGCTCTATGTGAGGGAGCAGTATGATTGCTCAGAGCTCCAGTATGAGGAAGGAGAAAATCCAGTTGAGTGTCTTTGGGTTAAGTTTAGAGGTGGAAGTAAGAGAGGTGATGTTGTAGTTGGTGTCTGTTACAGACCACCAGATCAGGGAGATGAGATAGATGAGGCTTTCTTCAGGCAGCTAAGTGAAGCTTCCAAATCACAGGCCCTGGTTCTCATGGGAGACTTTAATCATCCAGACATTTGTTGGGAGACCAATACATCAGCACATAGACAATCCAGGAAGTTCTTGGAGAATGTTGGGGATAACTTCTTGGTACAAGTGCTGAAGGAACCGACCAGGAGTCATACACAACTTGACCTGCTGCTCACAAACAGGGAAGAACTAATAGAAGAAATAGAAGTGGGAGGGAACCTGGGCTGCAGCGACCATGAAATCATAGATTTCATGATCTGGACAAAAGAAGAAAGGTGAGTAGTAACATACAGACCCTTGATTTCAGAAGAGCAGACTTTGACTCCCTGAGAGAATGGATGAGCAGGATCCCTTGGGAAATAAAGATGAAGGGGAAAAGATTTGAAGAGAACTGGCAGTATTTTAAAGTAGTCTTACTGAAGGCACAGGAACAAAATCCCGCTTGCATAGTAAGAAATGCAAACATGGTAGGCAACCAGCTTGTCTTAACAGGGAAATCCTTAGTCAGCTTCAATTCAAAAAGGATGCATACAAGAAATGGAAATGTGGACAGCTGACTAAGGAGCAGTATAAACATATGGCTAGAGAATGCCAGGCAGTAATCAGGAAAGCAAAAGCACAATTGGAACTGCAGCTAGCAAGGGATGTGAAGAGTAACAAGAAGGGTTTCTACAGGCATGTGAACATTAAACAGGTTATCAGAGAAGGTCTGGGGCCATTACTGGATGAAGAAGGTAACCTAGTGACAGATGACGCAGGAAAAGCTGAAGTACTCAATGCTTTTTTCGCCTCAGTCTTCACAGACAAAGTCAACTTCCCCATGACGGTCCTAGACGATGCAGTATGGGAAGGTGGAGGGCAGCCATCTGTGAGGAAGGAACAAGTTCTGAGCTATCTAGAAAAACTAGATGTGCACAAGTCCATGGGTCTAGATTTAATGCACCCCAGGGTACTGAGGGAATTGGCAGAGGTCATTGTTGAACCTTTGGCCATTATCCTTGAAGACTCTTGGAGATCAGGGGAGATACCGGATGACTGGAAAAAGGCAAATGTAGTGCCCATCTTTAAAAAAGGAAACAAGGACAATCCAGGGAACTATAGACCCGTCAGCCTTACCTCAATCCCTGGGAAAATAATGGAGGGAATCCTCAAGGAATCCATTTTGGAGCACCTAGAAGAGGGGAAAGTGATCAAAAGTAGCCAACATGGATTCACCAGGGGCAAGTACTGCCTGACCAATTTGATTAGCTTCTATGATGAGGTAACAAGCTCTGTGGACATGGGGAAGTCAAGGGATGTGATATACCTTGACTTCAGCAAGGCTTTTGATACGGTCTCCCACAACATTCTTGTCCATAAATTGAGGAAATATGGATTGGATCCTTGGATTATAAGATGGATAGAAAGCTGGATGGTGGTCTGTTTCAAGCGGAGTGCCGCAAGTCTTGGTTCTGGGGTCGGTGTTATTCAACATCTTTATTAACAACCTGGATGAGGGACTGGATTGCACCCTCAGCAAGTTTGTGGATGACACAAAACTAGGGGGAGAGGTAGATTCATTGGAGGGTAGAGAGAGAATCCAGAGGGACCTGGATAAATTGGAGGACTGGGCCAAAAGAAATCTGATGCGGTTCAACAAGAAGTGTAGAGTCCTGCACCTGGGGCGGAAGAATCCTAAGCATTGTTACAGGCTGGGGCCGACGGGCTTAACATCAGTACGATGGAAAGGGACCTAGGAGTTATGGTGGATGAAAGGATCGTTATGAGCAAACAGTGTGCCCTTGTAGCCAAGAAGGCTAACGGCATACTAGGGTGCATTAGGAGGAGCATTTCAAGCAGATCTAGAGAAGTAGTTATTCCTCTTTATTCGGCACTGGTGAGGCCACATCTGGAATATTGTGTCCAATTTTGGGCCCCCCAGTATAAAAAGGGTGTGGATTTGCTGGAGCAGGTTCAGCAGAGGGCAACAAAAATGATTAAGGGGCTAGAGCACAAGACCTATGAGAACAGGCTGAGGGATTTTGGCTTGTTTAGATTACAGAAGACTTAGAGGTGATTTAGTAGCAGCCTTCAATTTTCTGAAGGGGAGCTCTAAAAGGAGGGTGAGAAACTGTTCTCAGTGGTGTCAGATGGCAGAACAAGGAGTAATGGTCTGAAGTTGAAGAGGGAGAGGTGTAGGTTAGATATTAGGAAAAACTACTTCACCAGGCGGGTGGTGAAGCATTGAAATGCGTTGCCTAGACAGGTGGTGGATTCTCCATCCCTTGAGGTTTTTAAGTCCTGGCTGGAGAAGGTCCTGGTTGGGATGACTTAGTGGGGGTTGATCCTGCTTGAAGCAGGGGGCTGGACTAGATGACCTCCTGAGGCCCCTTCCAGCCCTGTGATTCTGTGAATACAGTAAGCGTCAATGGAGGTACTACAGGCTCTGATTCAGGAAGATACTTACAGATGTACCTAACGAAGCGTGAGTAGCCCCTCCGAACTGAGTGAAAATACTTACATGCTTAAAGTTCAGTACGTACTTAAAAACTAATTGAATAGGGGCCAAAATGATCAGAGAGCAGATAGGATAGTCACAGATACACAATAAGGCCACTTATGATATGGATATCATGTTTAAGTTTCTTTAGCCAAACACATTGTTAATATGTTATGAAACATTCAGTTGTGTGCTCCTGGTTATTTTCTGGGCTAATCAATCACACGTTTGTATATGCTTTATTGTCTTTTCCACTGTTCACTGAAATTAATTACCAATGCACCCAAGCTCATTCAGACCACTCTAATACAAAAGCAAAGAAAACTCAGGTTTTACTTAATGTGTTTTATCATTAAGATGACAACAGCAAAACCAAGAATATATAAGGCCTGGGGAATAAAGTACATACTGGAACAGAAGGTCAGTTTTTGAAGATGCTAAACATAGCTACAAGTGAACAGCTCCTCAGAAAAAAGTCCTAGGTTTACAACAGCATATATAGGTTAATTTCCACAAAAGTCTCCATTAGAAAATTAGGGACTCAGCTTTTACAAAATGTTCCCACTGACTCCAGTTGCAAAACTCCTGTTCATTTCATTAGGAGCAGGAAAGGATTCTCCGTTGTATTTTCACTACAGTAATGGATGAGGGAAATATGGAAGGTAATAGACTGTAAAATTATTTTAATTTAAATAGAACAATACTGGCTCCAGAAATTAATGTTAAAACAAGGCTGACTTCTGCCATGCTGAAATATAAGTTTATATACAATTTAGCTTTATGAGGAAGTTTCAAAAGGCTATTTAAAGATCTCACATTGCTGCCTCTGACAAATTCCAGGAACTGATTAATTCCATCGCTGAGGAAATGGAAGTAAAAGTTTGTAAATTCATCTTTTAAAAGTTTATCCTTCAAAGAAACAGCAAAAGTTATTTCATTCTTTGGATGATTGGAGTCTATTTTATATCCTGGCACATGCACTACATTTAATTTAAGGTGAAATACTGATGGATTCACTTTTTTTTTTAAATATCCTTTGGATGAGCCAACCATTAAACAACTGATCTCAGGCGCAATTCACATTTCAACAAATTACTTCAGCTTTGAAAATAAACAGAAAGAGTAAGCACTAAGTAATGCCATCTGGAGCCTGACACCAAATGTTCAACATTATGGAAATAGAAATTCTTAAAGTGACTTAACTCCATAGTAGCATTAAAAACTGCAACGTGCCATATATTTACACTCTCAGCATTTTACCGTACACTGCACGAGTCTACTCTGCAAAAGTTTCACTAAAACATACATAACGGTCATGGATCCCTAGTATCAGATGAATAAACACTGGACAATTTTAATATATTTATTAGCTGTGTACTAGAATCTAATTCAAATTTAGATATTCCCCTTAATTACGAGAAAATGCAGTACCACCCTCCCTTAATTATTCCCAGCATGCCAACATTAGAAAAGTGCCGTTCTGCCATTTAAGACACATATTAAATGTATGCTCTTGTAGTAAAAAGGGGGTGGAAAGAATTAGCTCATACTTTAATGGTGGAGTTTTGCTCAAATACAGTGGGAAATTCCCACCAGGTCTTATCACTTTTGGCAATAAAGGCAAATTCCTCCATTTCAGCAGAAGCCTAGGACCTCTAGACATGGCATTTCTAAAAGAGTAGTGTAAGATGTCAGATTGAGAAAGATTAACAAAACATACTGCAGCAGAAGAAAGTAAAATACAGCAGATTGGTGATGACAGTGTAATGTGCAAGTGCACAGGACAGCAGCATAATGGATACCTTTTTCTTTCTCTGTGAAACTCCCTGTATAAACAATTGCTTGCTAGAACATAATGTATGTGAAATAGACAGGTATTAATATCCTCTACTGAAATTTGCCAGCATCAGCACTTACATAGAAGATCTTCTGAAAATGAACACAAATTATTACATAGGTTATATTCTGGGTAAAATCTCACACTTATTTAGAATCACACAACTCTGCAATATAATTGTCAATGATGCAGCTGAATGAGAGCTCAGTTTTAGATATCTAGGTTTGACAACAGCAATGAATAAAGTCGTGAAAATGTTAAAATATGCAGAATAACTAAGAGAGAGAAGATGGATGAGATAACACCTTGTACTGGAGTAACATCTGTTCATGATTTATGCAAGCTTAAAAATTTGTCTCTCTCACCAACACCAGTTGGCCCAATAATAGATACCATCTCACCTCCCTTTTCTCTCATATATCCTGGGACCAGCACAACCAAAACACTGCACACAAAAATGCAGTTTTCTTTTTAACAGAAGGGCACTACACTGTACACCCAAACCATCAAAACAAGAATATACATTTCTATAGCAACTTTATCATATCACAAAGCATGCCCAATAGACCAGGAAAGCATGCAAATTGGCCCTGTTTACAAATCCAAACTAAGGTGTTAAATAAGAAGCATAGCAGGGTCCCTTCCAGAATGTGGAAAAGGCCAATACAGTAAACCCTAGAAAAGCACGATTTCGAGTTGTGCTTAACTTACATTAACATAACTCAAAATCCAGCTCCCCCCGGCCCTGGCTCAACCTCCCCAGACCCCCAACCTGGTTCAACCCCCGCCCCCCCTGTGGCCCAGTTCCCACCCCTCTCCACCCCACTGCGGCTCAACCCCAACCCACCCCAGTTCCGGCTCACCTTCCTGTGCGGCTCCAGCTCAACTCCGCTCCCCCCTACAGCCCTAATTCACCCCAGGCTTAAACCCCTGCCTCCCTCCCACATCCCCAACCCACCACCAGGCTTAACCCTCCCCAACCCCAGATTTACCTTTCAAAAGGAGCTCCAGGTGCTCCTGCTGCTTCCCCAGCTGCAGAACGTGCATTCCACCAGGGAAAAAAGCCTCCCCCGCTGCCACTTACACGAAATTCGAGTTATGCGAGGTGCGTGGGAATGCAACCGTTGCATAACTCACGAGACTACCATACTAAGATATATATAGTTTCCTGGTACCAATTTTGCTAGGCACAATATTCCAACCTGCAGTTAACACTCACATGCTTGTATTAATTAATGCAATTGTTACATAACAATGAATGAGAAGGCAGCACATATCAATGTTCGGATTCTACAAATAATTTGAGACTGTTAAAACACATACGCTATAGTTTAGCACCTGTTCCTCATAGAAAATAGATCACTGGTCACAAGTATAACTTTAAAAAGTATGGCTCATGGACTGGACCTGCAAACCTTATGTGAGCAGTCCCTCTGAGTTCAACTGAGTCCACTTCCATGCATGTAAGTAAGTATGCAGGGCCAGAGTAAGAGAGATGCTTTCGGGGCCGCAGCACAGGAGTTGGAGACCTTACCAGTGTTCCCTCTAGTCTTTCCAGCCATGGGCGGAATAAATTTTGTTATGTTCACCAAGGCCTGGGCAGATGTACACCACCAACAGAAACACACATTACCCACGATAGGTGGCCGTGGGTGCTCTGCCAGTCAGCTGGAGTGCACCTGAATCTCTCCTGGGTGGCTGCCCAGGTGCTAAGTTTACCAGGAATGCTGGACCTCTCTCCCTCCCACACTCATCCTCCTGCCTCAAACTGCAGGCCCCTCCTGCAGACTGGACCTGTCTTTTTTGGACCCATTCTGGAGCCTTTGGGGCCCCAAGAATCAAATGGCCCCAAGCCCCCAGAAGAGTTAATCTGGCCCTGTGTTCAAAACAGAAAGAAGGCCTACAATGATATAAACTGTAATGAGACTACTTCTGCCCCCATATCAGGACACTGGCCACTGACTTCAATGGGGGAAAAGTTATGCCAATGTTGAGTGCTTCAGAAAACCTGACCCTCTTCTGTCTTGCTAACCACTAACATCTCATGGCCTCCTTACACTCTCCTGTACTGACCTGTCTGCATTTATTTGTTATTTCTTGCAGAATGTAAACTCTTTGGGCCATGACAGAACAGCCTTGGGAACCCCGTCACACAGGTCGCATGGCCAGCAACTCCTTCCAGGAGCCCCAGTGAGGCACACACTTAAAGGGTCCCCCCACTCCCGATGTCAGTTCCCTGCCCATGCTAACAGTTGCCTACCTTGCTGAGGGACAGTATAGCTAGTACATGGCTTACACGCTTGCTGTGACAAATTGCACTTTCCAGTTACCCAGGGTGCCACAGCAGCCTGAGAGGGCTTGTGTGAGCTCCACATGTCTACACCTCATCCCGACCAACCTCCTCTTCCTCTGGGGAGATGAGCCCAGCACCACCTTTGAAGAGCACGCCATGGCTGCAACACAGGCCTACCTGTGCTCGACCCCTCGAGTGCTTAGACAGGTCTGGAGGAACAGCACCAGTTCAAGGCATGGGGCAGTAGGATGATGGGCAGTGGCTTCCGAACTTCCACACATGGAAAGAAACCTTCCTGGATCTCTGCGCCTGGCTTCTCCCCACTCTCCGGAGACAGGAACCTGGCTGCAGTCTGCCATTTCCCTGGAGAAGCTCTATGGAAGCTCACCACCCCCAACAGCTAATGCTCTGTCAGGAACAAGTTCAACATGGGGAAATTCACTGTCTGGGCTGTCTTCGTACAGGTATGGCACTCTTGACATGGAGGCCCTGCATGGGGAGGTGTCATGTGGGGGGGAGGGGAAGCCCTGTCCACAGAGGACCATCTCATCCCACGCTCATACAGCCCTGCTGACTGGTGGGGTCCCGGAGAGCTCAGGGGGGTGAAAGAGGGATGGAAGGGAGCAGGAAAGTCCCCTGCGGGGCAGGAGCTCCCTCTCCCAGTCCCTGACTTGTGTGTTCAGTCACTTCCTTTTGCAGATCATGATGGCCATCAGCAGCATCCTGCTGTGGAGGGTTGTCCATCTAGCAGACATGGATGAGGTCATGGCCAGGTTCACTGTCCTGGGGTTCCCCAACTGCCTTGTGGCTATCAGCAGGACCGACCTCCCCATCCGTGCTCCAGACCACAGCACAGCCAGGTTCATCAACAGAAAGGGGTATCACTTCATTGTGATGCAGGTCCTGGTTGACCACCATGGACAGCTCTTCAATGTGTACATCAGGTGGTTGGGCCAGGCACACAATGTGTGGATGTTTTGCAACTCCAGCCTGTGCCAGAGGATGAAGGTGGGCACTCAATGTCCCTCGCTGGGAGCTGGTTGTTGGAGACATGAACCTGCCACTCTGCATTGTGAAGGATCCTATCTAGCCCCTCATGCCCTGGCTCATGAAGCCCTACACCACGTACTGCGGCATCCTGGAGTGGCTGGCTCACCATGGCTTAGAAGAGTGGAAGGGAGTAGCTGAGCAGTGAGGTGCAGAGAACCGTGCTGCTGCACTGCTTCCCTGCTCTCAGCTTCCTGCCACAGGGTTTCCAGGGCTCCCTGCAGCTTTAAGAATGGGCTGAGGTACAGACCATACAGCTGTGATTGCTGTGGACAGGGTGCCTCCCAGGCGCAGCTGGCCAGCACTATGAAGGACATTTCTGCCAACAAAAGGCCACCCACCTGGAGTGGCCACACTTGCTTTCTGATGAGAGATTCTGTCAAGAGAGGCTTTCTGCCTCCTGGGGGAATGCCAGAACACTTTTGACAAAAGTGCCACTTTCTGTCCACTTACAACTTTCTAGTGTAGACATAGCCCTAAGGTACAGGTCACTCAGAAAAAAATACATATGAGAAAAAGCAGAGGTAAGGTAGTTTTCAAAAACCACAGAACTGTGGTTAGTTTTTCTTGCTTTAGTCCAGCATGGGTTTTTATTTAGTTAGCACCAACAACTGCAGACCACTGCACAAATCATAGAGGAAGACATTGTCCATGAACCCTTTACAATGTAAGGGCTTAATCCTGTAAATGGAAGGATAAACAAATACAGATCTGCAACTACAGTCCTTGATTTAAAAAGGACAATTTAAAAATAAAATTTAAAAGAATTAGCATGGAAATGGACTGGACTGAGGAACTCAAAGATGTGAATGTGGGGGAGACTTGCATAGAATTCCACATGCGAAATTATTAAACTGAAGACGATGGGGATTAATTGAAAGGTAGATGAAGAAATTGTTAAAGATGAGTGACTACAATGGGTCATACTGAAAGGAGAACTGTCAGGATCAACGGAGGTTACTAGTGGTGTTCCTCGAGGATCAGTCTTGGGACCAATCTTACCCAATATTTTCTTGACAGCTGTGACAGAAAAAGTGGGAGTACACTAATGAACTTGTAGCTGACACAAAATCTGTAGGTATTGCCAATATGGAGGAGAACCAGGATATCACACAAGAAGATTGGAAAGACCTTGAAAATTGAAGTAATGGAATTGGGATGAAATTTAATAGTGCAAAGTGCAAGGTACCACATGTGGCGACTAACAGCAAAAACTTTTTGCTGTAAGCAAGGCACATATCAATTTGGAAGTGACAGAAAATAAGACCTGGATGTACACATTGAAAAAAGGATGACTATGAGATCACAATGTGATATGGCCATGAAAAAGGCTAATGTGATCCCAAGAGCTGAGGTATTTATAACAGGAGGTGAGAGTCTGATTATACAAGGCACCTGGGAGACTTCATACAGAATACTTTGACAATTCTGGTTTCCCATTTTAAACAAAGATGTATACAAACTGGAATAGGTGTAGAAAAGAGTTACACATGTGATCAGAGGAATGGAAAACCTATTTCATAACAGGAGAGTCAAAGAGTTTGCCTTGTTTAGCCCAACCAAACAACAGCTGAGGGTAGATATTACCGCTCTCTATAAATACGTCAGAAGGATACATACTGGGAAGGAAGAGGAGTTAAGTTAAGCTGAAATGGTGACACAAAAACAAATGGATATCAACTGACCTTCCAAAAGTTTCTTACGAACAGAAGAGTGAAGATCTGTAACAGTCTTACAAAGGGACCAGTGAGGGCAAAATATCCTAAGTGGCTTCAAGGCTCAGCTTGATAATATTTGGGAGAGGATGGTATTATGAAGGTTAGTGAAGCCTACAGTATATATCCAATCTGTGACTGCCAGTAGCAAAAATCCCTGATGGCCAGTGATGGAACACTGGATGAGGAGGGCTCTGAGTTGCTAAAGACAATTCTTTCCTGGTGTGTGGCTTTTGGGGCCTGCTGAAATGCTCACGGTTGGAACAGACTGCCATGTTTGCGGTTGTGAAGGAATTTTCCTGATGTCAGATTTTCAGAGACATTAGAGCTTTTTGGCCTCTCTCTGGAACAGGAGGTCTGGGTCACTGCAGGTTTAAACTAGTGTAATGGTAGGTTCTTTGTAACTTGAAGGGTACATCTTCACTACCAGGAAGCCTGACCTTGCTGGGGTCAATTTTCTGGAGTTCAATTTAGTGCACCTGGTAGGGACATGCGACATCAAACTGACAGAGCACCTACATCAGCACCAGTACTCCTGCCCCTCCTTAGGAGTAAGGGAAGTTGATGGGAGTGAAGGCTCTTGTCAACCTCCCTTAGTGGGGACAGCATGAAAGCCTGAATCAACATATGTCAACTCCAGCTACGTAATTGGTATAGCTGGAATGGCCTACCTTAATTTGATCTTCCACTACCATGTAGACCTGCCTCAAGTCTTTAAACCATGACAGGACTTCAGGAGTGGGTTGATAACTTTTTATGGCCAGTGAAGTCCAGGAGGTTAAAGTAGATGATGATAATGGTCCTTACTAAGCTTCAAGTCTAAGAATATTAGCACCTCAAGTTAAGTGGTTTGCCTATGATCTCATAGCAATGAAGTAAAAGATATAAATAAAATCCACATACCCTGCATCCCTGTCCATGGGAGCACCCTGCTCCCTTGAAGATCTGGAAAAAAGAATTTCCCAGCAGGCAGGCACACCTGTGTTTGATTCCAATGTCTCCTCATGTCTTAGCTCAACTTGCTCAATATTATTCACTGGCAGAAGAGGTAACTTATCCACAGCCAATATTACTACATACTTTTGTGAAAGTTATGGACACTATGCTTTCATCTTGCAAGCTGAATTTAAAACATTCCACAAACATCAACTCACCCATGGGAAGTAAAAATCATCCAAAATCACACCCTCTACTGTTTTTGTCACATAACCTCTAAGCAGTAGTTACCCTTTAGAATGGCTTTTAGAGAGATTCATGGAAGAAAAAAAGGTTAAATGGTGCTTCACCCTTCCCCCACCCCCCAACCTCAAGCTCAAAGGGAACCTCAGACTTAGACACTTATTAATTTTTTGGCATTTGATAGGCTAGAAAAGCATTTGCTCAATAAAAGTAATATTCCAATTCTCTCAGTCTGTTTTGGAATCTTATTTTGTTTTCATGTATCATCTCATTTTTTATTTGTACTACGATGAGGGCCCTCAAAAGCTGGAGGTGGCCTGGGCCTCTCCGGACCTGTGAGAGGCCCTGCTCCCAACATACTTTAAAGTGTTCCAGGGCCCAGCAGGGGGCACAAGGGTCTGGGATCAGGGGAGTCTCGGGTATAAGTGTAGTAGGACTTCTGGTTAGAGGCAGGACCCAGCAGGCTCAAGCCAGCTCCATATTGCAGGACCTGGGAGGCAGCACCACCTCCACTCCATTCATGCCAGCAGCCACCCAGCCTGGTTTGGCTGCGGTGGGGAGGAGGCTCAGCTCAAAAAGCTTGAAAACAGCTCAGGGTGCAGAGAGGTGTAGCTCAGGGTGTGGAAAGAGGGGCTGTGTGCAGGCAGGAACTAGCTGGGAGCTGTGTGTGGGCACAGGTTAGCTCAGGGTACAGGCAAAAAGTAGTTAGAGGCTATGGGCAGACAAGTGTAGCTAGAGATTTTGTGTGGGCAGGTGATAGCTTGGGGGCAGGCATGGGATAAATAGAGTGCATGTGCCAGGATGTCTCCCCTGCAGCCCCTGTTCTTGGAGGGGTCTGCCAGCTGTAGAGTCAGGTCCCACACCCTTGCAGCTCTTATTGGCTGTGTGAGAAAAGGGGCTGGGAGGTGGCCAGAGGCAGAGGTGAGTCTCTGGGACTGCCTTGTACTTTTACTTGTGTGCGGGTGGGGCACAGGGGTCTCCAGGGCTCAGGCATTCAGTCCTGCAGCTCCTGGCTTCATTGGCAGGAAAGCGGGGAAGAGCAGGGATCAGGGCTTCAGCTTAGGGGGAGAAGCATGCTGGGGACTGGGGGTCCAGCCTGGGGAGTGGGGAGGAATGGTGCCCTAGGGAGCAGGTCTTCAGCCTGTGGAGACGGGTGCACCGGGGATTGGGGGTTTCAGTCCTCATTTCCTGTCCTCAGCCCTGTGGGGTCACCAACTTGGGCATTCAGCTCTGCAGCTCTCAGTTTCAATGGGGGGCAGAGGGGTGCCAGGGATTGGGGCTCAGCCCCACAGCTGAAAAGCCGGGCAGACCTCAGGAAATGCTGCTGTAGGATGCAGAAGGGGAGGGGTGAGAAACATACCCCCCCCCCACCATCTGTCCCTTTATTTAGGCAAAAGCCAGAGCATTAGGTACAAAATTAGCACCATCTAGGGTTACAGAGAGTGCAGAAGTATGTTTGTACATAGAGATAGAGAACAAAAGTATACTTTAAGATACTGAAATCAGATTTTCAAAACGTGGTTTTACTGACAGTACTGTATACATTTACAAACTGTCCACGAACTCTATATTGCTATAGCTCTAAGTAAAATGTGCTTTTTAATCCTTAGGTTGAAAAGTACTGAACTACACAGCGAACCAAGGTTTTACTATATAATCTAATACATGTAAATGTAAGTTTCTAAAGATCTAGTATTTCCTTTACATTGTGCAACCTAACATCTCCAGTTTTGTTATATGAAATCTGCTGTATTCCTTTTGACTGCACTGAAGTTTGCACTCTCACTGTTAGCACATAAAGCACAACACAAAAACATCTTGGGACAGTGGTTTCCAAACTGTGAGGCACTCCCAAGGGAAGCATAGAGGAATATTTGGGGGGTGAGCAGGGCCTGTGCTAGTTCCACAAGGTGAAGGGCAAGATAAGGGAGCACCCACTTCCAGACCTGCTGAGGGTAGGCAGGTTTGCAGAAATTTTGGTGGTACTCAGAATGGCCAGAGCCAGCATCCCTCCCCCACTCAAACTCCCTCCCATCCACCTGCTTACGGCTCTGAGAGGGAATTCTGCTGGGAGAGGGATGAGGGCTACGGGATGTAGTTTGGGTTGGGGATGGGGTGCAGGCTCTGAGATGAAGTTAAGATGCTGAGTGCAGGCTCTGAGCTGTGGCAGGGGAATCGAGGGAAGGAGAAAGGAGGTTTTCTGAGCAAATTTCCAATCCATCATCATCTTCTCTTCCTGACTTCTTCTTCGGCAGGAAGTTAGTGAGTCAGTTGCCACAGATCTTGGCTGACGAGTGTGAAGATGGCCAGTGGATACACAAGATTTTACAGAGGCAATTATGGATAACTGTCTGGATTATTTTTTGTCAGTCATCTTCATAAATGTGAGGATCAATTTTCCACAAATTAATTTTTTTATTGTCTTGTGCAAGAGTTTTTACCTACTGAAATGGAACTGATTAGAATTACTAGTCTATCACTTTGGCTAAATACAGAAGCAGCTTCCCCTCCCTTGGTGTTCACATCTCCAGATCAACTGCTGGTAGTAAGCCTCACCCTTCCTGACTGAGCTAATCTTGTTATCCCCGCCCTTGCTCTGGCTTATTTATACCTGGCCATGCAGATTTCCAAGACCAGCATCTAATGAAGTGAGTCTGAGCTCATGAAAGCTCATGCTCAAAACTTTTCTGTTAGTCTACAAGGTGCCACAGGACCCTTTGTTGCTGTTATAGTCTGTCACCAGAATGATGTAAATTTTAATAGCAGTACTCCACTACCAGCTCTTCACCGAGTAACACTGATTATTTTTACAGA